>NC_044245.1:141102475-146102475 GCF_003957555.1 Calypte anna | reverse complement strand
GTTTCTCTCCAGGAGAAACAGTGAAGTCAGAAGTCAGTCCTGTGGTCCCAAGTCTGCTTTGTTGTGGGAAGTGACTCTTTACAATGTAGTTAATGCTTCTGATTTCCTCCCCAGTTTTTCTGTAGGTTCTGCATTGAGATAGAGAACTTATACACAATATAGTCCAGATTTCAGGTGGGCAAAGGCACTGTTTCAGCATAAAGAGGTGATGATGGTGATTGTCTGGATCAGAGAGATGGAGACCCTTCACGGGAGTCAATAATACTTCCACATGCCCTCTGGCTGTCATTAGGCACACAGCTTTGAAAGCAGCAAGGAACTTAGCAGGTCTAGAAAACCTGAAAAAGATTTAAAAAGGTTAATTCATAGTTAATCACAATTTCCCCGTGAAAGGTCTAATGCTAATTATTTCCCCCTAATTATGCTAAAATCTTCAGAGGATTCAAATATTGGCATGACCTATAGTTTTCAGAGACCCAGGTGACACCCACATGCCACCTAATTAGCAGTGGCTTTCCACAGAAGGCACCTCTTTGAAGCTTTACATATTCCACATGCTTTTTTATCTTAACACTGAAAATAACCCTCCCCCCTCGCAACAATAGGGGATGAGTCAGACACATCATTGCAGAGCACCCAAAACCTTCCCCAACTGGAAAAATCCTTGTAACACTTGCTAATAAGTGAAAGGGGAGGGGGCTTGTTCTCATCCCCCTGTCAATGAGAGTGAAGTGTGGTAGGGAAGGAAAGAACACCATTAAAATGAGTAATTTACATTAGAGACACATTCTAATGAATACACACTAACCATCAGGGAATAATTATCTGGTCATATTAGTAACCAGGTCATGCTTTGGTCCGTGGCCCTGTAGCAGCAAGATATGACTTGCCTTGGTTTCCAAAGAGCAGCAAAGCTTCAGAGGTATCCATGCAGACCACAGAGCTGCTGGGGAGAGCAGGGCTGGCAATTAACCATTAGTGTCATCCCTCAGCTCAACGATTACTTTTTTCTGCCCTGGGAGGAGGCAAGAAACATGGAACTTCAGAGACACAAAGGTGGTGCTGCAGACTGCTTGCTTGGTGAAGCAGCATCTTCTCTTCCCATCCGAAGCCTACAGAAAGGAAGCAGGAGTTTCACTTTGTGTTCTTGCTGGATTTGTCAGCTCTACAAGTTGTTCTGCTCTGTCTAGGATGTAGTCAGGGCAGGAATGTGAATAAATCATTCTCATGCCAGCATTGTAATCCAGACACTCTTATGCATGCTTAGGAAGCAGGGGGTAAACAACAAGCAAAGCTGGAAGTCAAGCTGTATGGAAACCTCTCTCTGCTGAAAGTGTTTTCTTATGTAAAGATTGATGTTTTCTGCAGGCTGATGCTCTTGGTTGCAGTTACCTGTAAAGAAAATTCTCCAGGTGTATCAGTGCCTGCTGAGGGAACCCAGCAGGAGAGAGGAAAACTGTGAATGAAATAAGGCTGATGGGGAAAAAGTTTATCTTTACCTCCCCAGTCTGTCAGTGCAAATCTAGTTAATGCCTGCAATAAATAAAGCCATAAGGAGAAAGCACTTTACTTACAGTTTTTGGCTTTGTAAATCCACAGTCAGTGCTTTGTTTCATGTTTGTCTCCAGCTGCTTCATTCTGTGGCAGTCTGGGACATAGTACAGCAGTCAGCACAGCAAGGACCTGCTCTGCAAATATTTCTTTTCTGCAGAGAGACCACCATGGGGTGGGATAAAGCAACAGCAAGAGTGGTAACTTCCACTTGTTTCTGGAAATTTTTCGTCCTTTATCCTGGTACAGAGTAGATTCACCTTCTTGAAAGGAGATCACTATGAGGTGATCATGTCCACAGAAGGAGAATGGGAACACAAAGGCATTGTTGATTCAGCATGGGAGCTGCACTTGCTTTCTCTCTAAAAAAAAAATAAATAAAATAAAATAAAAAAAATTGTAGAATTCATTCCAGGCTGAAAAGGAAGAAAAAAGAAGTGAATTTTCCTCCAACAGTCTTTTTAAAATGAAGTGCTACACCCTGGGTTACTAAATCCATGACACCTAAAATGCTAAAAGATATCTGCATTATTGCACTGGTTTTGGCTAGGTTGGGGTTAATTTCTTCATAGTAGCTAGTATGGGGCTATGTTTTGGGTTTGTTATGAAAACATTCATTACATTAAACTGATATTTCAGCTACTGCTGAGCAGGGCTTACATGGCACCAAGGCTTTTCAGCTCCCCTCATTGCACCACCAGAGGGTGGGCTGGGGGTGCACAAGAGGCTGGGAGGAGACATAGCTTGAACAGCTGATCCCAGCTGACAGAAGGGTGTCCCATACCATATGACATTTTCCTCAGCAATAAAACTGGGTGCAGGGTGAAGGTTGCCTGGGGCTGCCTTTGCTGGGTAGCTGGCTGGGCATCACTTCATTGGTAGTAATTGGGTTTATTTGTTTTCTTCTTTTGGGGGTATTGTGTGTGTGTGTGCTTTAGTTTCCTCTTTGTAATTTTCTCCTCCTTTATGTTCTTACTTATGTCTTTACATTTCACTGTCTTTCTGTCAATTAATGAGTTTTCACACTTTCACTCTTCCAGTTCTCTCCCTTATCCCACTGGGCAGAGAGCTGAGTGTGGTGCTTTGCTTCCAGCTGGGGTTAAACTATTATTAGATAATCTAAATGCCTGGCCTGTGAGAATCCTGGAAACTCAAGAATTAGCACTGATTTCAGGTCACTGAAGACCATGTTCCATCAAGCAATATTTCACAGGCCCAAAGGATGATTGAGATTGGAAGGCATCTCTTGAGAGATCTTCTAGGCCAACTCCCCTGCTGAAGCAGGCTCAGATACAGCAGGTTTCCCAGGATTTTGTCTGGTTGGGTTTTGAATATTTTCAGGGATGAAGACTCTGAGACTTGTCTGGGTTCCAGTGTTTGACTGCCCTCACAGTGGGCAGTTTTCAGTGTGCACTTTCTTTCACTACCGCAATATGCATGAGCTCTTCTGACATGAAGCTGGTGAGTATACCTCGATTCTTGGGGAAAATCATGGGACAAAAAGCATGGAAAAAGAGATTCCAGTGCTGATGGAGGACTGCTTGTTTGAGTCATAATCTTGTAAATTGTTTCCTATGTGGGAAAGTGGAGGCCATTTGTTCTGTCAGGTGCCAGTGGATAGGTGGACACTCTTTTGTATGAAGCAAGGGGACCTGAATTTCCATAGAGCAAGCCAATGAAAAAAATTATACACCCATAATTAATAAACAGTATTATTTGGGAAGAGATGATCTGATAGAACTTGAATCTTTCACCATCAAGAATGAGCAGCACATTGGGATTGGAGTATTCTTTACCCCAAAACAGAGCAGAAGCAAAAACTCATGCTTCACATTACATTTGAGCAGCATTTGATACTTGCAGTTAACACAGAAGTTACTTAGCACAGAGATACCCCACTGTTTTTAGGCCAGTAGGTCCTTACTTGCTCAGGATTGGCAGAAACTCCCAGAAAGATCCTTAAAATCTCTACTGAGAGACAGACATTGCAGAAGCCAAGCTGAGATGATTATGAATTACAAAACCAAAAATTCATTAAAATGTCCTATTGATCCTGGAGAGACTGTCCTTGTCCCAGAGACAGGAAAACTCTTCAACATTTTCAACCCAGGAGCTATGTTTTCTTCACTGGGTCAACTCCCAGCAGATGGCTCCTACCAGAGTTGGGTTCTGAGAGAGCCTCCTGATGAAAAGTTTAGAAGAGTGGAGTTCTGTAGCTGATGGTGAAGATAAAGGCTGTATTTCCCACCTTTTTTTTTCCATGTTTGGCAAATGGATTATTTGATGTGTTATTAGTTTTGCTCTGTAGTTTCCACAGTCCTATTTTATTGAGTAATGTACATGACATATAGCAGCCATATCCAAATACATAATATTTGGAGTTATTTTTCATGTGCTTCGATCTCCTCTGGTATCTTGCATCAGTAGAAATGCTTACACCTCTTACATACAACATCCACTCACTTATTTTAATTCGCCCCCTCCCTCTAAACAAAGTACTTAAAGAGTGGAACAATTTTATTGAATAATTAGCATCATTAATCCTTGCCTGTTGATACCTGAATTGTCATTCCAGCCCATAAAATTGCTTATATATCAGCTTCCCTGCAATGCTTCACAAAACACTTTACAAATAATAGCTTAATGAACCACAATAGAACAACAAATCATTACCAGAGCAAAAGGACATGTCATAAAATCTTTTTGAACAATGCAAGTGGTATCAAACAACTTAAAAATAGATACAGCCTGTGCTCCTTGTACTTCTCAGCAAAAGGTAATTCTGTGCATGGGGTGAGCTACAAGTAAGAGCATTTGACCATACAGGTTTCAGACAAACTTTTCTGCAGGCAGATTTTCCTCTCATCTGAAAGGATGCCCATAGATTTAAAGAGACAGATTGTACTCCCAGTTAGGATTTATTTTTTGAAGAAATTTATGATTTATTCATATCTGAATATAAATAGGACAGGAATTTAAAATATATGAGTATTCCTAGCTAAATTCCTGATATCTGGCCTTCAGCTAATCCCAAGCACTCCATTTCCAAGGGGAAGGAGGCAATTTTGCACTTATGGGTACCCTGATGGGGACAGGCTGAGACCTTACATTCAAGGACATCCTGACTCAATGTGCAGTGACTTTAGCCTTCAAATATCTCTCTAATCTGCTATATTTCAGAGAGTTATTTCCTAAACAATACTAGTGGGAGAAAACATTGTTCTTCTGAACCTTAAGAGACAAGGAATAATGCTGAATATGATCTAAATCTGCTCTTTCTTTTTGTTACTTTGTGCTAAGTCAGATCTGAAACACAATCTGTCATTAAAAAGCTGTTTCTTTTGTCTGTGTTGTCTGTTCAAAGGAGTAGAAGTAACCAAAGGGCAGTGACAATTACACTCTGGTGATGCCAAACCAGGACCAGGATCCTGGATCCATCCTGGTTCATTAAACACTGATGCCTTGTGTCCTGTTACAGGAAGAAATATATGAAAGTTTTTCAAATCTGAAAGATTTCTCTCCAGGAGCAACTGGAAAATCATTATGATTTACAAAGTATGTTGAAAATGCTTCCCAGAGGCTTGTAAACTGGTACAACTGTGGACAACATCAACAAACAGTCCCATGAAGAATTGCAGTTCTATCCATGTGAAATGAGTGGATGATGTTTTAAAGTCCCAGGCTACCCACCAGTAGGCACCACCCAGCAAAATGCCTTCAATAAGATAAAGATAATGTTCACAGCAGTCCTCCTGGCTTGGTTGGTTATTCTGAGGCAGCCCCACTTTGCTGGATGGATGAACAGCATCTGCCAGACACCAAATCAGCTCTTTCTTCTATAACATAAGGACAAGGGAGGATGTGCACAAACTAGGGAAGCATTCAGAGATGTTCAGAGTACAGGAAAGGTGATCACCTGATATTATGATACAAAAGATTGTATTGCACAAACATCTAGAAAATCTAGGTGAAGGTAGAACTGGATGCCCCCTGGATGGAAGAATTGGATGCTACCTCCCTGGAAGTGTTCAAGGCCAGGCTGGGCAGTGCTTGGAACAACTGGGAGGTGTCCCTGCCCATGGTAGGAGGGTTGGAACTGGATGATCTTTAAAGTCCCTTCCAACAGAAACCCGTCTGTGATTCTATGATTATGTGCTACAATAATGCAGAGTACCAGGCAAGGTCTGCCAGGCTTAGTGAAGAGATAAAGTGATCTTCAAATCCCACAATAGATTTGTGGTTATTCTGATTCCAGTGCCACCACCCTGATTTCTTGGCAACGTTATGTCTATTTGTATTATATGTAACTGGTTCCTGGTCAAAATGATGTAACTTAAATGGAAAGATTTCAGTGGAAAGAGAGGGCAGGCGTTCTAAGTCTAAGAACATCTTGCAGATGGCCCATCCATTCTGTATCTTGTCAGTTTGTCTGGGGTTAGGCTGTGGGAAACAGTGCTGAGCACTTTGTTGAGGGCCATGTCCCTAGGCTGACAATAAATATTTTATTATAAAAGGTGATCCGATTAGTCTGGCATGATTTGACCTTGGTAAATCTGTGTTGTAAGCCAAATGAAATTGTACTCAAATCTATGTATGTTTTAAATGTTGGTATGCTGGAGCATCTGTGCATTAAATGTCATTCTCCAAAAATTATGTTGCCTTCCTCTCAGAATATAGAACAACCAATACCCATCTCAACAGACAAGAAACACAAGATGGAAGAGAACAAGGACTTTATAACCTTGAGTAGACACAAGCACATTCAGCAGTATAATATACTCTAGAGCTGTTAGTATCCTCCAGAATGAGTGCAGTGACATAACTCATAAAAGCAGACTTTCTACTTTTATGGTTTGCTATTATGCTCTCCACTCACACTGAGTATACTCAATAACTTTATCTCCATGAATTTCAGAAATATGGTCTCATTCCAGGCATAAAAGTAAGGTAATAGTAGTTTTAAAAAGTCAAGGACAATGAATTCAAAATGTTGATGTATAATGTGGAAAAAATTCTCCTAGTTTTTCCCTCCCTTGTTACGGATTTGGACAACACTGCACCAAAGAAAGTAACAGATTTTATATTCTTGCCAAATCACTTTTTTTTAATGTTTGAGATTCAACATCCAAATCAAAGCAGGCCTGGGAAAAGGAAAAAAATTGTTATTGGGATTGGAATTATTGGCTGATGTGGATAGCAACACATTGGAATCACAAATGTGTATGGACTCTTCAGTCCTCTCTAGCACTCACTCTCTTTTATAATCAGGAACTGTAGGTCTTGATCCTTAATTTTTGCATGAAAAAGTAATTAATATGGAATAAGCAATCCTCTTATTTTGCTCTTATTTCATTCTAGAGTAAAAAGACAGTGGAATATTTTGGGTGACAGTCAGGTGACAGTCAGTTGCCTTTTGCTTGCAGTTGATGAGATGTTGTATGGCTTCATGGGGATGGAGTCATTGTGAACTGCATGCACAGGACTGAGAAAATAACCTCATCTATTGTGTAACAATCCCAATAAATATCTCTGCACCCAAAGCACTTCTCTCCCTCCCAGTTCTGAAGATGTTTGGGCACTTGAAAGTACTTGCAAACTCCTGTCTTCAAACAGCGTGATGACATCTTAAGAGCATTTGCCCATCAAGCTGTTCTAGGGCTCAGATCTGGTTTTAAGAGGACCACCCAAATGACATCAGGGAAATTCCATCCTGCCTTGCCTGCCCATCAACTTACATCACAGTATAGGGCAGGGAAATGGAAAATACTTGGATCCTAATAGGATTTCTTTAAAGCCATCACCATGCATCTTATGCAGCTGGCATGCTCCGATTCTTCCTTGCCACTGGAATGATCCATCACCTTGGACAAGCAACTGTGAATGCACTGGGATATTGGCACAGCTGGGTTGGTTTGCTGGCATCTGCCCCCCAAAATACACCATTCTGCTGCTGGGAAAATGCTGCTCCTGGCAGCTTAGTTCTCATCACTATCTCCAGACAGCCCCATGCTGCTCTTGCAGCAGTGCTGACATCTCTACAACCATCAGTGATAAATTCCTTACCCTTACAATGGCAAAAGTTAAAAATGACACAGAGAATCCTGAAATCTCCCCTAAGCTCTTACATTCAGGGAAACACTTTTCCTGGAGAAAGATATATTTGAGCCAATAACTTTGGCTTTACTGTTGCAGTGCTTTTGGTCCTGTAAAGCTCTTGGGGTGACTCACCAATTGCGAACCAAATCCTGGGACACTCATGGAATCCTTACCCAGGCAAAAGTCTCATTGACATCAGTGGCCACTTGGCCAAAGATCATCTTTCACTGGTATATGAGGGATGTACAAATATCTTTGTTTTCCTCAAATCCATCCACCTTTGGGGTGATGAGGAAGAGAGGAGTAAAAATGGTGGAAATGTCAAATGGCAGAGCAAAATTAGAAAGGAGATGCTTGAAGAACAAATCTTTATCTTTAAGGTAACTATCAGAGAATGTTCACTTGATATCTCTTAAACAAATTTAACTAATGAGTATAGAATGATTTAAGTTCAGAGATGGTCAGTGTCTGCTCTTTGTGCCCCACACATATAACTGTTATGCAAATAATCATCAGCATATAGATGTTTATCCTCATTAAAATCACCAGCGAGCTGAAAGCTTCTGCACAATGCTTGTCACTGGAACCAGCAATATTTGTAACTCTCACTGTGTTCCTCCATCTTGTGCTATGTGGACAGTGCTGAGGGTTTCACATATTTTATTATTGATTTAGAAGGACCTGGTAAATAGTGTCCAGAACAGTGAAATCATAATTCAATGGACTCACATCAGATGAGGTATCTTCACAGAGGCCATCCCACTGATGACCATAAAATCAATAAACCATATTGAAATTAGTAAATTGTGAAGGGCAGGATTTAGATCCCCTGCTTGTACAGAAATGAATAGTGTCCTTCTGGTGCATGGATTAAGAAAACTTCTCTCAGTATCTATAGCTTCTCCTGAGAGGGCTGGGCTCATTTAACACAACTGTAGAGATCAGTCAGGAGGGTATTTGAGGTCTGGTTTCACCAGAGGTGTCAAGGGCAGTTCTAGGTAAGCAGAAGGTGATTGAATGTAGTTATATGGCTATAAGCAGGGTGAATATGGATATTCACGTCTATTCTGGGAAAAAAAGACAGGGTTGTTAAATCATCAGTCATTGCAATGGACTTGCAATGTGTCGTGGTGCTTGTTTGAACAAGGTTATATGGGAAAGAGAGAGAGTGTTATTGCAGGGAGATGCTGGGGTTTTTTTTTAGCTCTGGCATTAATTTTTCACCCCGTGTTTCTTCTCTTCAGTTTCTAGGAAGAAAAGAAACAGAGCTATCCATGCAAATGTCCCTCTGCTCAGCCTGCAGCTATAAATTTAAGAGTTAGAATCTTAACAACGTTGAACTGTAGACAACCCCCCTCCAATACTTTCTAGCTCAGTGGCTCTGTGAAGACCTCTTTGAAGGTGCAGCTCTTTAAAAAGCCTCTGCGGCAGCACAACAGAAGCATTTGCAGCTAAATATAGAAGTGCACTTGCTTCAGGTCTGGATTGTTTGCTACAGGTTCACATTTGGAGCTGCATTTATAGATATGGTACGGTTTTAATGAGAAAAAGTGAGGTAGAGAAGCAAGAAAGGAAAGGATTGGGCAATAAGGGGGCCTGGTGAGGGGAGAAAGGCTTGGGCTGGTGAGGTTGGGCTAGTGCCCAGCTGTCTGATGAGGCCATGGGAAGGCAAATGAAGGTAAAGAGATTAGAGGGTTTTTTATTTTTTTTTTATTTTTAATTTTTTTTTTAATTCATCATAGCCAAATGTTAAATTTGTCACATGAAACAGTGGCAAAATGGTATCTGAAAATACCATGTACTGCTGTCCTCACCAAATGTGAAGGAGCACATGTTCAGACCAGAAGGAGCAGAGGAACATAAGGAAACATCATAAAAGAAGGCAAGAGCAGGTAAGTGAAAGCCGGGCTTGGGGACTGTAAGAGTTAAACAAGTCTCATGACAATAACCACTGATAGTGTAATTTTCTCCTTCTTCTAAGCTGTGAAGGGTAGGAAATATGAGTTCAGTGAGCTGAGGTGTCCTAGCCCATTTCCCAGAGGAAAATGGACCCCTTTCTGATGGGTACTAACAGGAGTGACATTTCCCTGTGTTATTTTTGCTTTTGAGGAAGCCTTGTACTCTCAGCTATGGTTATTTCTGGGTCTGAGAACAAACATTTTAAGACATATGAAAAAAAAATGAGATTACTTCAAGCATTAACCTTGTTCACAGATGTTTCATACCAGATCCCCATCTTGAGCAGCAGCAGAGCTTTCAATCTGTTGTGGGGGAAGAAAAAAAAACAACACTGCAGATAACCTCTGAGGAAATTGAAGAACACAATTTGAGGAAGCTTTTTTCCTGTTTAATATTGATACAACACTGTCCTTGTGTACATGTTGGACTGGTGCAAGAAAACCCAGACACTAACACTTGCTTAATGCCACATGGAACTGGCATCCTGGTTCCCTGGTGCAGGATTTTATGTATTTCCATTCCAACCCAAGAGATTTAGTGGGACTCCATGTGGTTAACAGCAACAAGCCCCAGGTTTGGCAACAAGGTGTCTGAACTCATCCTCTCTGTAGTACCCCAACACCTTCACACCTCTCTCCTTTCCATGTGTGATCTTGTTGGCATGCCAATTGTCCAGGAGCTGGTTTCAGGGGTGAAACCCATCCTTCCCGTCACCCAGTCATTTGTCACCTTGCTCTGGTTCAGATCTGGCATATCCTGCCTGTCCCTTGCTAAGGACAGGGAGCAATTGCTGACGCTTTGGTGCCTCTGTGCAATGCCCACTGTAACCTCCTTTGCATCAGCTCTGTGCTAACCTTGCCAACACCCCCAGGTTCTGAATGAGTGGTTTAAACACAGGAAAGTGGGGAGTATTTGTTTTAAAGAGAAAATAACAGAGAGACTGACTCCTCACCTTCTCTTCCCATGCAAGAACAGGGACCCAACAGCCTGTGCAGATCCCCAGGGGTGGGGATGGTGGGAGACAGAAAGAAACCAGGAGGAAGCAATTTTCATGCAAGGGTGGGAGATCAGCAGGATTCCCTGATAAGGTGGGGATCTGCATGGGCTCAAGGGAAAAATATTTGGGAGATGAGGAGAGGAGAGGGGAGAGGAGAGGAGAGGAGAGGAGAGGAGAGGAGAGGAAGGAGAGGAGAGGAGAGGAGAGGAGAGGAGAGGAGAGGAGAGGAGAGGAGAGGAGAGGAGAGGAGAGGAGAGGAGAGGAGAGGAGAGGAGAGGAGAGGAGAGGAGAGGAGAGGAGAGGAGAGGAGAGGAGAGGAGAGGAGAGGAGAGGAGAGGAAGGAGAGGAGAGGAGGAGAGGAGAGGAGAGGAGAGGAGAGGGGAAAGAAAAGGAAGGAAAGGAAAGGAAAGGAAAGGAAAGCAAAGCAAAGCAAAAAGGAAATGTCAAATGCTTGAGCTTTGAGGATCAACTGAAAAGGCTCAAAGACTGATAGAGATAAGTGAGCAGGGTATGCATTCCTGCTTTGCTCTTCATATTCTCTAGGCATCAACTAGCAGCCACCACTTTCTAAGCAGATGAACTCACCACATCAGGATCTGGTGGAAGCCAGGCTGGTGGTGTGCAGGGAATGAGATGGACACACAGCTTTGTGGTCTGTGTGCCTCTCCTGCTATGCTGGCTGGACCCCTATCATGTGTGGCTGCCCATATATCCTTAGATTTAATGGTCAGTTGCTTGTGAATTTTTGTAGTTAAAAATGTGATGTTCCTAGGACTATTAAAAGAATTTTTTGCTAAATAGTGTACTTTGTGGTTGGTTGTTTTTTATTTTGTTTTGTTTTTTCTCTTATCTTCCCTTCTTTAGCTTATTTTTGTATTTGTTAGGAAAGAAAAAGTTCCATCACAATTAGTTGCCTTGGCTACTAATGATTTTCTTTTATTCACAGATAGGTTCTTGTATTCAAACACAGCACCTAATCTATCTGCTTTGTGTTGTTTAATATAACAAGGCACTAGGGCACAGTGAGCTGGTGGCTCCAGTTCTGATTGCACTAATGGCATCTTGAACTTGGTCTTGGGAGAGCAGGGATTGTTTTTCTGGAAGTAATATTTAGCAGAGGGACTTGATGAGATCACACTGAACCTCATATACTGTTTCGAGTGTACTACAGGAGGAACTGGATGACAAAAGAAATTAAAGCAGCCTTGTCTGCCTGCAGATGGCTGGTACCTGGAACTTGCAGGCTGTGTGCTTCTGTTATGAATTAAAATTTTTAAAAAAGGAAAAAAGGAGGTACCCAGCAGGGCTATCACCCTGTACCCACAATGGCTTGGAGGAGATTCTGATGTCTGAATAAACAGCACAGTCATTCCCAAGTAAAAATCAAGTTAACTGGTAAGGCACATCTATTCACTGTGACTTACTCCAGGTCACTCCAGAAGTCTGTAAGAGGGCCAGGACCTGTGCCCAGGTCCTCTGACTGGGCCAGAGGTTTAATTAAAAGGTCAACTTACCATCTTGGAGCTACATACTCGAGGGAACAAATATTCATCCTATTAAGATGGTGTCTCTAGCCATGAGGATGGGGTGAGTGTTGCCCAGGTTAATTTTCCATCAGTTATGGGAAAGGCAGGGGGCCACTAGGGAGTTATGGGCATATTTTTGTTTGGAGAGACACTAAGGAGAGTCTGTGTAGTCAGGTACCTGAAGTTAGTTTTGTAGCTTTGTGAAGAGATCCCTCCTGCTCCAGAAATGAGACAGAGTTATCATTCCAGCTGAAGCCAGTGGGAGAGAGAGAGCCTTGATGCCTTTGAAAATCAAACCATTTAGCCTCAGTGAGATGAGTTGAAAATACATAGGAGAACATCTTTTCTTGAAAATGATACCAAAAGTGTTGCTCAGCTGGTACCTGAGACCTCCTGCCAGCATCACCTGTGACACCAGCTCTGTGCTTTTGCTTTGTGCAACTCCAATTTCCCATCATTTGAAGGGAAGTGTGAGAAAACTTTCTGTGCTTTTTTGGTTTTGGTCTGCTGAGTGAAACTATTACCATGAGGGTAGGCAGGAGCAACATAAGAGCTTTGTGAATGTGCCATGTTTTATAACACCAGTAAAATTCATTTGTCATGTTTAGTAATAAATACAATGCTTTGGTGAAAGAAAACACAAAGCAATAGAGATCTCAGCAGCTGGGATGGATCTGTCCTGGCCGTAAATGTTGCTTGTTTAATCACATGTTAAATTTTTGCCCTTGAGCACTTATTCATAGCTTTGCTCAGTCTTGATTGGCCCTAGAGAGAAGCTCATGCTCTGGCCAAGGCTCGTGACTTGTCAGAGAAATAAATTTGCAGCATGAAAGCTTAGCCCTGCTGAAGTCATGAAAAGTTTTGCCGTTACAGTGAATGAATTGCAACTAAGGCCAGAAGAGGGGCTGTTATGATCACATAGACCCTTACTCAGCAGCTCCCTCATCTCATCTTCATAAAACAAGGTTTAACTCAATGGATAAAGTAAAAAAAACCAGAGCATTAAATGATTACTGGACAGGATTCTAGTTAAATGCTTGAAATACCTTATAGAATCATTAGCCCTTGCATTGTATCTCCAGTGTGAACTTCATTGACTCAGTCCCAGTGATACACCTTGCTCTGCCATTTACCACTAGGGATATTTTCATGGCCTTCTCAGGACATCTTTTTCATATAATAGAATAGAATAGAATTGAACAGAACTGAACAGAACTGAACAGAATAATTTGGGTTGGAAGGGACCTCTAAAGGTCATCTAGTTCAACCCCTTGCAGTAAGCAGGGACACCCTTAACAAGATGTTCAGAGCCTTCTCATGCCTTACCTTGAATATCTCCAGGGATGAGGCCTCAAAGACCTCCCTGGGCAACCTTTTCCATTTTCCCACTAACCTCATGGTAAAGAATTTTTCCTAACATCCAATCTAAATCTACTCTAATTTAAAGCCATTGCCTCTCATCCTATCACTACAAGCCCTGGCAAACAGTCCATCTATAGAAATTTTTTGGTTTGGTTAGGGGTTTTTTTGTTTGTTGTTTGTTTTTGGTTTTGTTTTGTTTTATTTTTCTTCTGGGTTTTTTTGGATTTGTTTTTATTTTTACCAGGAGCACAGGGGATTTGAATAGCATGACACTATTTTGAAAGATAGCCCTTTGAAAAAGTCATGCTTAGGCTGAACAAAGTTGCTGCCCATGGGTTTTCAGTCACGTCTGCTCCTACAGGTGACTGATTGCCTTTCAGAAATGTTCTGGACACTGAAAAAGGGGGAAGTCCTGTCTTGGCTTTCCTTAATTATCCAAGTTCTTAACTAAAGGTATGTCTACAAGGATCAGTGGAAGCTGATGCAGAGAACCTAATTCTCCTCAGGTTAACTAGTTAGGAATTGCTAGACCACTTAGCTCTGCCCTAAAGCAGGAGCCTTTGCATTAATACCATTAATTAGGGACTACAACAGACAAGGTCTGGAGGGAGGTTCAAGGTCAATAGGGACAACAAAGCACTTTCTGTGGCCAATGCAGCCTGGCTGAGGTGTGACACAGCTGCTGCCCCCAGCCCTTACCACTGTCAGCAGAGGGATCTCAGCACATTCAGACAGAGCTATTTTGATGCCTACAGTCAAACAGGAGGAAATCAGGACTGAGAGATGTGCCAGCCTGTATCCTGTGGTGCAACTGAGTTTCCTCTGAGAACTGTTCTGAAAAATAGATGTGCATAATTGCTTTTAAATAAAGGGCAAGTGTAAAAAAAAAATCTTAACACCTGCATCACTGCAGTTGGGATGAGCAGCCCTACCATAACTGAGCAACACTTTGTGTATGTACCCGAGGCAAAAGGGGATAGTAATAAGTTAGTGTCAGGCTTCTAGGGGAATAATAAATCAGCACTGGGTTAAACATACTTTATTTTAAAAACACTCAGGTAGCATCTTTCTCTGGAACATGCTATTAAAATTGACATGAGTGACTGTTAACTACTGTACATAAGTACATTTATGTCATAATTCATGTTTTATTATGCAACTACAGGTAAGTACATAAAAACTCAGTGTACTGTACTGTATCTTATTTAGATAGCTGTCCCAGTGAAATATAAAGTGTCACCAATAGATTTGCTCTATTGGTAATTGCACAGTAAGTTACAAGCAAGCTCAATGACGTTAATCCTCTTGTAATTTATTTAACACATTTTTTTTTCCATTTGTATTCAAGGTGTATTTTGACGATTATGCGACATTGTTCAAAGAATTAAAAAATCCAAAACACCAACTCAAGGCAAAGTCTCATGAGGCCAGTATTAAATAACTATTGACCTAGAGCCTCTGCATTTAAATAAACTTCAAGAGAGTGCTCTTCATCTATTGTGTTTAAAGATAAAGTCTACATGAGAGCATAAGAACCACCCCAGCAAAGGGCTGTTTGCTTTGTGCCCCAGGGCAGCTCAGAGAAAGGACATTTCAAACACAGAAAGTGCCAAGGGGATCTTCCCCTCCCTGTGTGTAGCAGTCAGAAACCCAACTGAGTCAAAGACTTCATCAAGACCATTCTGCTCAGCAGATTCATGGAAATGTTTTTAAACCCCACCAGGACAGTTTGGCATTTTTAGGTCTGGCTATGATGTCCTGTGGCAGTAAGTTAGCAGTTTGGTTTTGAGCTTTTTAAAAAAGTAGCTTCACTTGTTTGCTTTAAATCTATTGTCCAAGTATTTAAGTTGTTAATTTTTGTATGATAAGCAATTGAAAAGAAGTATCTCCAAATAATTTTCTCCAACCCATTCATTGTAGTGAAATGAGGCAACCAGGTGGTACTAATTGCCAGGGAGTGGGCATGAGCTTGTGTTAAGCCCACCTGTGCCTAATTAGGACGGGCCCCCACTGTACATGAGTAGGAGCTGGAGCAACAGCACCGATCCAGGCTAGTCAACTCTGAGAGCCATAGGCTTAGAGCATTGCTCGTTAGTCTCTGATGGAACACCTGGTTGGACTTTGAAGCACCGTTCCCTAAGAGAGGTTCGTCTTGCTACAATTCATGATTTTGTTCTCCTTTTACTTTTCTTCAGATGTCAAGTTCTGTTAAATAAATGTCTGTATAAATCAAGTATTTCTCTTGCCATTTCTGGAGTTCCTGGGAACTGGAAGGAGATGATATGAGAGCAGTCTTTGTCACTGACTGTCCATGGAATAAATGCAATGCACTTCTGGTTACCAGGATGAGTTTACTGCAAGAAATGCTCCACAAAATGGAAAGCTGAACATAGATACAATTTTGCACTCACAGAGGGGTGATGTCTTTATCAGATGCCTGCCTTAAAGTATCTATGTTAACATAATCTGATCAACACTAGAGCTATGTAGGGATTAAATGAGAAAAAAAAACCTTACCGTGGGTTTGGAAAGATTGTTTTCTTTAAAAATACATTAGCTGAGAGAAAAACTTTACAGATTAAAATAAATAAGGAAAAAAACCCACACCAATAATCTAGAGAGGAACCTGGTAGATGGCTAATCTTGCGGTAAATGAAGAAGCCAGATGCTTTTTTTGGCTCTGCAATGATAAGAACTGTAAAAAACCACTCTCCAAAAATGTTCACCAAAGAAAACAAACAGGTTTTGGCAACCTTGAGTGTTTTAGAAAGCAATTTTCACAAAGCAAATATTGAGTTTAAAACTGATGAGTAATGTTGGACTGGTCAGATAAAGCCTCTGCTCCGTCCTGTAGCTGCTGAGACAGCCAGGCTGCAGTGTTCCCTGGGATTCATGGAAACCATGGGTCAAAATCCCAAGAATTTCCTTGCAAATAGGCACTCCACCTTCTATGGTTCTCTCTAAAATCCTATCCTTGGACTTTTCCAGCAGTTGTGTCTTTGGTCGATTCCTGTGTAAAACTGAGGGCAGGAATGAGCGGTGTTGATTTATTTAAGAATAACCATAAAATCTGATTCAGAAAAGTATGCAGTCAGCTACTTACCCTCTGTCCTTAGAGGCATATCTTTAATGTTCATTTATTTATTTTAAAAATGTTCATTTATGTATATACAGTAAGACCATTATAACCCACTCAATACAATTAGCAGTACCATGAAAAAGGGATGGAGAATTTTGTTTGATTCAATTGTAAGCAAATGAAGCAGTAATAAACCCCCAATTAGCACTGAGGAAAATAGGCTGAAGGATTTTTTTTTCCTAGCATATCACTGTAAACAAAAATGTGTGGCTGGCATTCAAGAGGAAGGAAAATACGGTTTAAAGACACTTTAAATCTTCAGTGATTAATGTCATGCCAAGTGAGTCATTAAAATTCCCATAAAAATACAAACTTAGAAAAGAATTGTCCTCTGAAGAAAAATCAAATGTAATTAAGAAGACAGAGAGAGGAGGAGCAGCAGAGAAATTACCAGCAAAAATCAAGCAAAACTCTGATGCCAAATAATATTTTTCAAGGAGGGCAACCAGCCCCTTGCTGAGTGGGACTCAAGGAGTGGACACAAACCCTTTGAGTGACATCTGTCAAATCACTCACTGGTAGCTTAATATCTTGGCCATGAAGTGGACATGATGACAATTCCCATCTCTCACCTTTGGTTTTGATCAAGGTTTTGTTGTAAATGTATAGAAGATTTAGGTTCAGGAGATGGTAATATAAGATACAGAATCATAAAATGGTTTGGGTTGGAAGGGACCTTAATGATCATCCAGTTCCAACCCTCCTGCATGGGCAGGGACACCTCCCACTAGACCAGGCTGCTCAAAGCCTCGTTCAACCTGGCCTTGAACACTTCCCAGGAGAGGCAGCCACAGCTTCCCCAGCCAACCTGTGCCAGTGTCTCATCACCCTTACAGGAAAGAATTTCTTCCTAATATCTAACCTAAATCTCCCCTCTTCCAGTTTAAAGCCATTATGCCTTCTCCTATCACTTCATGCCCTTGTAAAAAGTCCCTCTGCAGTTTTCTGTAGCCCCTTTAGGTACTGGAAGACTGCCATACAGTGTCTCCAGAACTTTTTTTTCTCCAGCCTGAACAATCCCAACTCTCTGAGCCTGTCCTCATAACAGAGGTGATCCAGTCCTCTGATCATCTTTGTGGTCCTCCTCTGACCTGACCTAATAGGTCCATGTCTCTCCTTTACCGAGGACTCAAGAGCTTGATGCAATAGTCCAGGTGGGGCCTTATGAAAGTAGAGTAGAGGGGCACATTGGGCACCCTTCTTTTGATGGAGGCCAGACACAGTTGGCACACATGTGTGCATTGCTGGTTCATGTTGAGCTCTCATTAACCAACACCTCCAAGTCCTTTTCCTCAAGGCTGTTCTCAGTCCTCTAATTATGCTTGGGATTGCCCCTACTGAGTTGCAGTGCTTTGCATCTGGCATTCTTGAGGTATGATGGGCCAAGATGTGGCTTAACTGCAAGGTGTTAGGACTTCCTTCTGCTCACAGGTCTTGAGCATCAGATCCCAAAGCATCATTTCCCCCACTCTTGCAATCTAAGGGCAAATATACTTACACAATTGTCTCAGAGCATCATGTCTTGAGCTGATGTTGGACTGCCTTGCATAATTTGCACTAATAGTTGTCCTTTGGGGCTCTCATCTCCTTCCTGACCTAATTTCTGCTGAAGAGTATGGTGCAGGACCAGGTTCTGTCAGGAACCTGACATTGATGTGCCCTGCACTGAATGCTCAGGGTTTTTTTTCCTGTGACCCCATCAATTGATTGAATTGTTTTTATCCTGTTGTTCAGCATAGATGATAACCTGTATCTGACTTCAGCACACTCTATGCTATTTTTGCATCATGAAAAATATCTTATTGAGTGACAGGTGGTCTGGCACTGCAGAGACAGGTTGGTTTTGTGTGACAAGAAAAAAATAATTAAAAATCCCTAAACCAATAAAAAGTTACCTTGATTTTAGTATTTCCTCCTTGGTTACTGAATCCTCCAGTTTGATTATCCTGGGCAAAATGCTGATCATATTTGATTTCCCAATTGGTTTGATTTTGTAGGATATTTTGTTTGTTTCTGAAAACGAAGGGGGAAAAAAAAGTTTTTATAAGTGATACCATGTACTGCAGATGTCCTGTGAGGATTCAATGAGAGAAATGCTTATTGAATGCAGGATGCAAAAGAGGAGGCGAGGGACCAAGTGCTATTTATAATCTATATTCAAGTCATCTGAGCTAAGTACTGTGACTACTTGTCCCCATTGGCAATGCAGGGACTCAGACTGGGAAGCCTCAGCTGGGCTGTCCACGCTGCTTTTGATCACAAAAGTCATGAGTTTTGCATGCCTAAGCAAAGCCCCTTTCCTATGCTGTCTGATGTGGCCCCAGGACCCTCCAGCTACACCCAACACCAGCCCAAGTCTGCTGTTTGCCACGTGCCATGCCCAGAGCTGTCTGCCTGCCTCCCAAAATCCAGACAGGCATCATCCTGGCTGCTATGGTGCCTGCAGCCTCCCTGGGCACTGGGAGGCTGGGAGGGTTTAAAGTAGTCATGGATTCAAGCCCATTGGGGCCATGATAAAAGTAGAACTGCCTGGGATGATCAGAGTGCTCCAGCTCTCTGCAGTAGGAAAACTCATTTAGCTGTCAGACCAAGAAGTGGCAGCTCAGATACTCATCTTGAGGCCAAATATGGTTGACACAAATAACTTTTGCCCCTCGTGAAGTGAAATTTTCCTTCATTAAACATGGATGCATGCAGTGCAGTGTTCAGCAGTTTGCTTTTTTATATCCAGGCTCTGATTGTTTTATTTTTATCCGTTAAGAGAAATCAGATGTTAGAGAGGAAGCTATTCTTAGGCTGACTGTACAAGTGATCAAGCCAAGCATATCCATATAAGACAGCTGCTGGCAAATGACAGTCCAGGGTTGTGCTTTCATTGCAGAAACAGCAGTGTGAGTGCTGGGCATGTAGATGTGGCACTCTTGGGCAACAAGAGAAGAGCTGTCATCGTGGTTTTGGTTCTCTTCTCAGGTCCTCAGCAGTGCAGGAATCTCTTTATAACAATAATTCCCCATTAATTCCTTGGTGTCACTACCTCCTTTGCATAGCCATTATCCCCACTGAGGAGCCTGGCTGCACCAGTGCTAGCTCCAAGGTGATAAATTGTGTTGGATGATGCTTCCTGGGGTTAGTCAAAACTCCCTTCTCCACACTGCCAGGTTGGTGAGTATACATCCAAAAATCAAAGTGGAATCAATTATAGTCAGGTGGTGTTTGGTCCCTGTCTCTCACTTATAATAGTGACTTTCATCAAAGAAAAATCCATGACATGGTGGAGAACCACTGCTCTCCTCTGCTCTCTGTAGGAACAACTCCCTTACCAGCTGGTGTGGGCTGCAGACCAGAGAGGTGGGGGATATGTACTCAGTCACTTAGTACATCAGAGACAGAAGGGAAACACAGATCAGAAATGCTTTGAAAGGATAGCTTATGGTAGCAATAGGAATCCCAGGCTCCCTCTGCTGCCCTGGGTTTATTATCAGTTCCCTGTCATGAAATACAGACAATAATTATTCCTGTAGCCTGCCTGTTTAGGGTACACTCCATCTTTTCTGTACCCATACAGTATCTGGCCCAAAGGGCTTTTTTTTTTTTTTTTTTTCCTCATTTGGGATCTTTGGGTGTTGCTGTATCAAGGAAGAATCTAACAACATGAGTGAGTGCAAGGTCCCAAGTACTGGGAATGGGCTTTATCCAATGCAGCAGCTCTTGTCCCATGTCATGGATGGGAGAGCAAGCATCTTCTGGCACGAAAGAGCAGCACAGGACACTCTGCTAGTGCAGCACAAAGGAGATTGTGTTGCCCTAGAAGTGTCAACACTGAGGCAGACAATTGGTTCTGGGTCTCCAGAGACTATAAAAATTACATGTCTTAGTAAAGGCTATTTGGGATCTTGCTCCTGAAGTGGCTGATGACATCAAATGCTTTTTTGAGCTAATGGTAATGAATGAAGACAGCTTAGGTGATAGTAATTAAAAATATCAGCACTTTGGTAAGCCCATGCAGGGCAATATAAAAATTCAGATATCTTGTCTTGTTAGAATTTCCACTCCAGTGTTTTTTTTTGTCACCTCATCCTAGCAGCAAATCAGGCAGTCAAGTACAGTTGTAAACTTGCTTACAGAGATAAAGTTAGCTTGTAAAATGCAAACTACTAGCTCTGAGCTTTGCAGGATTTCAATACATTGGTCCATTTTCATAAATTCAATTTTCTATTTCAACCATTTTTGCAGCTGGAAATTTTCAGTTGCCCTTGCATAGATTAAAATCTTCTGGTGTGAACAAGCAAAGGTAGGAAAAATCATGCAATTAATGATGAACATTCTGTCAACAGATTGCTTCTTTTAACAATCTAGTGCGAATGGTTATACCAGGTCTGACCAGGCACCAGTAATATCTGTTTGCTTTGTGTTGCTAAGTAATCAAACACAGGAGATCAGACAGTGCCCAGCAGGCAAATGCTGAACCTACCCCAAATCTGCAACCTTATATTTCAGAGTTTAAGGCTGCAACCTTATATTTCAGAGTTTAAGGGTTTAGCTAGGATGGATGCAATGGCAGCAAATACGGGGAGCAGCAGCTCAACTTTGAGGGGAAGCCACAATCAAGTCAGAAAGATGTAGACTAAACCATTTCTACTGCTCTCCATTAACCACTCACCTTGAAAAAAAAATGCAAGGAATCAGGGGTTTTCAAGTTAGAGGAAAGGAGTCTGAAAATATTCTTTTTGCTGCAAAGAGTAGTGGAATAGATTATTCTCCATCCACAGGGTGTATAGGGCAATATGTTAAGAACTTAAATTATAACAAAGGAGAGTTAGGTCAAGAAAAGGTTTGTAACATTAAAGGTAATGAAGAACTGGGGAAGATGTGGGTATTCCATCACAAAAATTTTAAGAACATGGTAGACAGACACTGGATGAGAATGGCTTAAGTGTACTTAATCCTGCCTTAAGGAGAAGGGAGGGATTATATATGAGTTTAATTTTATTTTCTACGAGTCAAATATGCCTGATTTGCAAAGCAATTTGGTGCCTGTGGCTCCAAGGATTTCCTTCTGAAGTGCCAGGCTAAGAGATTCTGGGTATTTTTGCTAATAACTTCACTATTAGCTACATTGATATGAGTTAATCATTGGTGTGTCTACTCAGCTGGCAATTTACTTACTGGCTTTTGCCTTTGTAGGGTGTAATCCTGTCACACACTAAATCTGGGTTCTGAGCATTATTGACTCACTGAAGCCAACAAGAGGCAAGAGTCTTCATTCATGTCCCTGTCTGTGCCTTAATTTCCATTAAAGTCCTTAACCATTTTATTTCTGTCTTAAGACATTCTCATATGAATCTCTTAAACTACTACCCCAGTAATGACACTTTTGGGAAATTGCCAGAAGAGCTGTATTTTTGCCCTTTATCTGGATACAAAATTAATTTAGTTTCTTCACAATAATGAATGTTATATTTAACTGTTTTTTTCCCCAGCCAGGGGCTTAACCCCAAGCTGATTACTCAAGTGACAAGTCCTACTGAAGTCACTGGGTAACTTGTAGAAATCTTGCTTTTAGGAATAAACTTTCAATTTTTTCCCTCTCCACAGCCTAGTTTCAAAAAGTCATCCTGTTCTTGGTTTCTTAGTCTGCAGCTATAAAGGAACTTACTCTTGGATTTCAAAGGAAACACATCAACACAACAACATCTTGACAGTGTTCTCCTTCCAAAGGATCCTGGGGGAACTTGTTTGGTGTTGGACAAATAATCAGAGATCTTGAGTCTTCAGTTGCATGGGCAAATTGCACCTTGTCATTCAGAAAGCACAGGCTGTACTTGCTATCTCTTGATCTGTAATGCAGGAAATTTCCAGGAATGTTTATTTCTACATGGTTTTTCTGATTCTTCAGAGTCTGGATACTTTCGTGTTTGTCTTTTTTTTTTTTTTTTTTTTTTTTTTTTTTCAGTCTGAACCTCACTACCTAATTCCAACAGTAAATCTTAACCAGAATCAGAGGGGTTCCAAGGGTTAAACTATGTCCTTCCATTTCCCACCAATTTTTACTTAAAGTCTCTTTTTCCCGATGTGACCTCACCTCATTAAGTTTACCTCTGTAATTACATCTCTCTGACACTTCTGGGTAGAAATAGTCCTTCACCTTCATCAAGGTATCTACAAGGGAGAGTGCCAACATTTTATTTTCTTTCCAGAATTGTCCCTTCTATTTTGCTGAACTAGACCTTTCTCCCTCCCCTCGTAACCCACAGTCTGTATTTGCATGGTTTCAGATAGATAATAAAAGCACTCATCTCCACTTAATCTCAGCCCTGCTCTAAATCTCAGAGAGTGGAGCCTTTTGTCAGGACCAAAACCTTGATTGCTGGTTGAAGAAGAGCTCAACAGCTGCTGATGTGCTCTTTCAGCAGATGCTCTTAGGAATGATCTCGTCTTCCAGAGCCAGCTCTCTGCCATGAACTGCAGTTCCTTGAATCTGAAAACCAGAGATTTCTGTTACCAGTCAGGTAGAAGCCAGGAATTCACTGATGAGCTTGAAAAAGAAGATGAATAATGTCAGGTGATGTTTTCATGAGGGGGAAGTATTAATTTGAAGTGGGGAGGAGAGGTTATTGATTCAGATTTTTATATTTCAGTAAGATGAGTTTTTATCTGGTTCATTCCTGACCTTCTCCATGTTCCCAGCACCCCAGAGGCTGCTCTGCTCTGCCTGATCTGGCTTCTAGAACTCTCCTTTATACCACATAAATCTAAAGAAGTGCAGCTTCTCTGCTCTGGCAGAAAGAACTCAGGTAGACCAACAGGCTGGGTGCTGGTCAGAGGTTTCTGCCCATAGCACCCTAGTATGGTGGTGGGACAGATGGGAGGATAGGAAGGAAGTCTCAAGAAGCTTTAGAATTTCTCTGGTCCAAAATACTGAGCTCAGGCAACTCTAGAAGTACTGCAGTCCTACAGGGGAGATGCTGGGTGCTCATATACAGAAGAGACTGTAGGTCACTGAAGAATCTTTCTCAGGGGTGCAGTGTGTCCACCATTTGTCTCAGCATCTTTGATGCTCTCACAGTGTAAAAAGCAACATTATAATTTCCTAAATTGTTATCCATATTGGACTTCACAGAGGTCTGCTATGGACCAAAAGATGTATCTGATGCATCCAACCCTTTGATGCCAACTTTGAGTGCAGAGCCTTGGGTGAGGGTCGTTTCCAAAAGCTCTTCAAACTAAATTTTATGGAACCATTGGAAAAAATTCCCTAGCAAGGAATTTATCCCTGATGAAGAAAGGGAAGAGAATAAGGGAGAGAGAGACTTATGGGTTGGAAACTAAACTGCACAGCTTTAATGAAACAGTAATGATAAATGGGAAAAATTACTAAATATACACAAATATACAGGAAAATTGATACCACATTGATACCCTCTTCCCCCCAATAACTCTTCTGTCACCACAGAGGCTGCAGGGCAGCTCTGGGAAAGTCCAGGCTGGACTCCTGGGGTCAGCAGCAGTGGGGAGGCAGGAACACACAGATTCAGGCTGGCATGGATCAGGAGCACAGGCAGAGGAATGGATGGAATCCTCCCAGGATGCTGGAGCAAGCAGGGACAGGCAAAGAAGGTGAGGAAGGGAAGGAAGAGGTTTGACCCTTGTGATCCTTCCAATTTATCCTGAGTATGAGGTCTATGGGATGGAATACTCTGGTCAATTTTGGCCATTTATCTTGTCTGTTCCCTCCTAAAGGAGGGCTGCAGGTGGGACCTCTTTACTCCTTTTCTCCTTCCAGAGGGCAAAATATTCCTCAGAGCTGAGCAGTGGCCTTGGTTCTGCACAACAGTCTCCAGCTGTAACTATGAACATCATGTTATCAGTCCCAGAAGCAGACACTGACTGAGAAACTTGCTGTTAATTTCAGCAAGCACAGCTCCTTACAAGAGACTCAGCTGAAAGCAAAAGTACAAGACAGAAAATCACCTTTATCCTGGCCCAAACCCAGCAAGGAAAAAGTCTTCTGACTCTCCACCCTGGTCTAGGAACTTCAGGTGAGACCCCACCTGGAATACTTTGTCCAGGTCTGAAGTACTTGACATGAGAAGGACAAGAACCTGTTAGAGCAGGTCCAGAGGAGGCCACAGAGATGATCTAAGGTGTGGAGCACCTCTTCTATGAAGACAGGCTGAGACAGTTGGGGTTGTTCAGCCTGGAGAAGGGTCTGAGGAGATTTTACAGTGGCATTCTAGTACTTGAAAAATCTACAGGAAAGCAAGGAAAGGACTTTTTACAAGGGCATGGAGTGATAAGACAAAGTGTAATGTCTTTTAACTGGAAGAGGGGAGATTCAGATCATATTTTAGGAAGAAATTATTTTCTGAAAGGGTGGTGAAACACTGACAAAGATTTCCTGGGAAAGATGTGGCTTCCCCTTCCCTGGAAGTGTTCAAGGCCAGGTTGGATGGGGCTTTGAGCAGGCTGGTCTGGTGGGAGGTGTCCCTGCTCATGCAGGGGGATTGCTAAGGTCTCTTCCAACCCAAACCATTCTGTGATTCCAATAATTCTTCACCGTGTCTCTTTGCAAGCTCTGTGTGTCTGCCAGCAGCCAGGGCAGATGGAGGAATGTTGGGAAGTTCAGGGTTGTTGGAGCAGGGCCTTCCTGGGGAAGGGCAAGGAATGTTCTGTGCCCTCAGGTCCCTGCACATCTGGCACATTCTCCTGGGGGTCAGCAGTAGCAACAGCTTTGGTCTGGTGTGAAAATGGATCTGCTCTGCTTCCTACACCTCAGACAGCCCCATCTCCTCTGCCTTGCTCTGGGAAAACACGTCAGCAGCAAAACAAGCACACACTTTATGCACAGCAACTCACTTTGCATTCCTCTTGCATCACTCAGCAATCAAAAATCCAGTTACGCAGCCATAGGCAAACATTAATTTCTGTCATGTTCCAGATGGGAAAAAACGATGTCTGCAGAGGCAGAATGGAAGGCTGATCATACATCTTCCTCCTGCCAAGGGCTTTGCAGTGAACAAAGAGCAGGGCTCATTTGCCTTGGTCTTTGTGTACTCACAGCTCCTTATTCGCCCAGGATCTGCACTCACTCTGGGTACTGCCCCCTCCACTGCCAAACACGTTTGTCACCACTTTCAGGTTCCTCTCATTTTTGTCCATCCACCTCAAAACCTCCCCATTCCCTCTACAGCTTTTTGCTCAACTTGTGTAGATCTGTCTATGTTTCCTCTGTGGATGTCTAAGTTCAGGCTCCCTGACTTCTTTTTCCAGTCCTAAAATACCTATACCAGGTCTCACCCCTTTTTCTGTACAAAATTGCACTGCTCTGCACTGTCTGCTATTTCCCTTCAAATTCTCACACTGGCTTCCTGCATTGAAATCATTACAAACAAACAAACAAACAAAAAAACCCCAAGAACCAAACCAAAACAAACTCAAAAAAACAAACACAAAATAACCCCCATACCATATTTCTGCTTAACATGTCCCTGCCCTTGGCATTGGAACCTTCCAATTTAGTCCAAAAAAGCAAACTACCAGTGATCAGAAACACTGTCTGCAAATCCAGGTGGGGATTCACCACTCAAACAAAATTCATATTTGCCAATGAAGAAGGAGTGGGAGTGGACAATGTCCTGCTCTGTGGTGGCATTTATATCTTTGTCATACTAAATTTCAATTTACTTGAACACACAGAGCCAGTTAAATCTTCCAAGCACTTTGCAAATACTTCAGCAATTAATTTGTCATCCCTCATTGCTAAAGACAATATTTTATTCCTAGCGAACAAAGCTCTGTCTGAAGAAGCAATACTTTGAGTTTTGAAAGTACCAAATGACAGAACAGTGCTGTTGCTGTGGATGTTAAACAAATAAGAAGTCCCCAAAAGTCAGGCATCCAGGGAAAGATGCTTTTGCCTGTAGAAAAATGTATCCCAACCAGCACAGGGCCAAACAGCAAAGCTGAGATGGTCCTTTCTGTGTGACCTCCATTGCAGAGATTGTGCTATCCACTGATGAAAACATTATTTAAGAGGACAATTTGTGTGCTGTGCACCTTGTACCCACCTCTGTACTCTAGGACATCCCATGTGTAAAAGTGACCACTTTCTGCCACCAGCAACGGGAGTTATCTGGACCACTATAGCAAGTGAAAACCACAGCTGAAGACCAGGACTACTTCACTTTAGGTGTTGCAAAACTCATCTGGCCTCTGCCCCAAGGGGTTTCTAGCAAGTGTCACTGCAGTCAGGAGGTGCTGCTGTAACACTGGGTAGGATGGTTTAGGGAGAGACTTCAGCACATGGAGTTTAAAAAACTGATCCCCAAGGATTTGGCAAGGCCCTGAATAAGCTTTGAGCAGCATGGACATATGATGGCAGCAGGTTAATTCTTTGGTGTTATCCTGTGCTACATGACAATCATTTCTTTCCTATAATTTTTCCACAAAACTTCATGACTTGAAGAACTCCATCTCAGTTCTGTTTTGAAAGCTTAAAGGGTGAAAACCAAGAATTGCGTGGTTACAGGTTTTAAATTTATTAATGAGGATCCCTTTAGCCTCTGTAGATGGAATTTATATGAAAGCAGCAGTCACCACAAGTTTCCATGAAGCTCAAGGACCATCTGAAAATCTACTTGTGATCTTCCAAGCCAGTAGCCAGTGGTGAGGTACAGGGACCTTCAGAGGGTAATTAAACTTGTCCTAAGATTAATCCCTCCTCCTCCTGTTGGGGACAGAGGAAGAGCTGGGTAAAAACCTTCATAGACTTGTAAAACAGGTTTAATCTTCCACTTGAGAAATTTCTCATTGTGAATTAAATTCCTTATGAGTGTGCAGATGAAGGATTTGCTTTGCTTCAGGAAGGCTCTGGACTCTAAGAACCTTAGCAGTTTCCATCCACGGGCTAGGTACAAGCATGGACACTTCAGTAATATCTTGTAAATATTTGACCAAATACAGACTTCAGAACTGTCCCACTGGTCCTAATCAGCTGCTCAGTAATAGCTCTTGTAATCTCTAAGGCTGTAAAACTGCAAGGTAGCTCTACTTTCCCTAAACTCTGAGTAGACCTCTCTATTTAGGCACTCAAATGGTTATGTTGTTGATTAAACATTTCATCAAAGCTGAATGGCATTAGCCAGCCTTGAGTGACTCTGAAAAAAAAAAAAAAATCTATCTCCAATGCAACCTCAGCTGTTTCTCCTTGGCCAACCAGTTGTCACACTTCCAGAAATAGAGATTATAGCTCAAGCCTTTTTCAGCCTCATTTTAAGACTACTGGCATATATTCCCCTCATGACTGGGGTGAAGTCTCCACCTCAGTACCTCCCCATATCACCTCCGAATCACTGCTTAGTGACTACTGCCTTACCTATTAATTGCAGATCCATTTAGCCACCTTTTGCTGCCTTTGGCTGCAAGACAGTGATATTTAAACCTTAATTCCAGTTACTGGTTATTACTTTAGTCTTTGATCATCATGAGAGACCAATGAGAGGAGCTAGCCCTTGCATAAATCACTCTGTAACAAGAGAAGCAATGAATTTTTTAGCAGATTTAGAAGATTTCAATCTCAGAAGCCACTACTGGTCAAATCCAGAGGGCTGTTTACAGTCATTTGGGCAGACAAAGGAGGGACTCAGTTTGGTGTCCCACCTAAACTATATCTGTCTAATAATCCCTTCCATTTCTATAACAGCATCTTTTACACAAACATCTCCTAGACTTGCACAAGCTGTTCTGCTTTAGAGTAATTTACAGCAACGAGTTTCATGTATTTTGTCCATGACTTGACTGATGTACTCCTCCTACTCTCAGACAGATGGCAAAGTGCTGGAGCATGTCCAGAGAAGGGCAATGAAGCTGGTGAAGGGTCTAGAGCACAAATCTTCTGAGGAGTGGCTGAGGGAGATGGGCTTATTTAGCCTGGAGAAAAGGAGGCTGAGGGGAGACCTTCTGGCTCACTGCAACTACTTGAAAGGAGAGAGTAACAAAGTGGGTGGAACAAGAAATAGAACAAGATGAAATGGCCTCAAGTTCTGCCAGGGCAGGTTTATATTGGACACTAGGAAAAAATGCTTCCCCAAAAAGGCACTGGAGCAGGCTGCCCAGGGTAGTGGTTGTGTCACTGTCCCGGGGGGTATTTAAGAGGTGCGAAGATGTAGTGCTCATGGACATGGTTTAATGGTGAACTTGGCAGTGTTGCATTAACAGCAGAACTTGATTGTCTTAAAGGTCTTTTCCAAACAAAATTATTCTATTACTCTACTTAAGGATATGGTAAAGCAGGGATCTTAAACAGGACCACTTGGTGACACCAGCAACCCTAATGCAAAGCCTTATTACCATGATGTTATTTATCATATCTACGTGTGCTGACAGTGAAGCAGGATGGTTCCTGGCCATCTGGGCACCACCTCTCTCCCAGTACAGCATCTGGGACCTGAGAGGTACTGGAGTGAAGAGCTGGGGGAAGATCTCCCTTGTGCTTTCAACTCCCTCTTTGATGTTTGAGAGAACCCAGAGCCAATTTGTTTCCAGAATTTCTGGGCACATGGGGGCATGAAGAGCAGTTTGTGTGCAGGAATACACTCCAGTCAGTGTGACTTAGGATAAGAGTGCTCTGTACAAGGATTTTACAATGTCCCATTCACTGAAGAGATGCTTTTGGTAAACTGAGGCATATAAGAACTTATATAGAGTGTCCTGTAACAAATCTGTACTCAGTAGCTGTAATAATCAGCTCTGTGTTAGGCAGGGAGTGGAGTTTAAAGCTTTGTGCACCCCATTGCAGAAACAAGTTCCCATGTTACTCGTGTCAGGAGTGGGGAAGGAACTGTGCAAATAACAATTTAGTCATGGGCAGTAAACACTTCAACCAACACTATAACCAAGACTTCTCCTGCTGCTTTTATCTCTGGATAATCCCACGCTCCTTTTGTGCAGTGGCCAAGCAGAAATCTCAGCATTTCCTTGTGTTTCAGGTAGGAACCTTTCTTCTGCAGGAATCTCTTGGAGCAGCTGCCAGACCCCCTCAGCACCTCTCAAACCTCACTGCTGTCAGCATCTCCTGACCTTTATGGTAAAAGACACTCCGGGTTCTCAAGGCTGAGGATCTAATTACT
Organism: Calypte anna; assembly: GCF_003957555.1. Taxonomy (NCBI): domain Eukaryota; kingdom Metazoa; phylum Chordata; class Aves; order Apodiformes; family Trochilidae; genus Calypte; species Calypte anna. Next base: position 146,072,718 of record NC_044245.1, on the reverse strand, counting down.
TTAGAAGGTTCTTTATGCTATTATATTCACATTAAAAAAAAATAATTTATCACTCTCCATTGTACTCTTAATGATGCTTGAAAATAATGGGCTTTCATGGACACTGTGCCCAGTATAAATGTGGTGGAGGAGCAGGGAGGACCTTAGCAAAGCTGACTGTGTTTCCCTGATTTTTAACTGGTTTGGAGTTTTGACAGTCTCTGTCCTAAGGACAAGCTCCTGACATGTGAGTTGATCCTGCTGAGGGCCAAAATGAGACTCAGAAGTTGCATGTCCAGCTTTGCATTTTGATGAGTTTGCATCACATTGGGTTAATGACACATGGTGAAGGTTTAATCTGTATATATAGTTGTGTGTGTCTATGTATGTATATATATATATATATATGTATATATATTTAGATTCTTGGATATCCTTGGAGCAGCTGCAAGGTCTAGAGTGTGGGATTTCCAGAATTTAACAACGTTCATGTCCCATTTCTGTCTACTTTTCTACAAACAGTGGAAGTGACTCCAGAAGATGGTGGAAAGTCAGTGTGCAGAGCAGCAGTTCATGGAAAACCAGGAAAATTTCTTCACTTGTGGCAGTTTTCAGTGCTCTGATCACTCTGACTTCATTGTAGCTCTTGTATCTGTACTTGGGATGCCTCCAGGGCTGCAAAACCTTCCTTTGAGGAAAGGCTTGGATAAATATAGCCCAGAGCAACTTGAAACCTGACAGAGGTTTTTGTGGTTGTGTGGCATGAGAGGGGCTCAAACCAGGGTCTATGCAAGTTCTTGAGACTGTGTAAGCCTGAGAAATTACACATCTTGACACTGCTCTGGCACCAAGCCTACCTCTACCTCCCAACTATACCTATCACAAGTCTGATAAGATTTTACTTTACAAGAATTTCCTGCTTATTCTGGTTACAACAGAAAACTTTCCTTCCTACTTCAACTCCCTGAACCCTCATTTTTGACACTTCATGTAGCATTGCAAAGCTGATACCCTGATGGGTTAGAAATAGAGCTGAGAGTGATGGGTGGCATGAAGAAATCTGGCTGAGGCATCAGGTAGCTTGGGGTAGGAAAGCCAGAAGCCTCCTGACAGGACCCTATGGGAGGGGAGACACAGGTTAGCTTTCTGTTAGTTTTCTGTTTACCAGACTGAGGAACAAAAAGGACACTGTTCTGATTATCTGGTCTGACTGGCCACTCCTTAGCTTTGTCTCTGCCAGCAAATAAAATGGGCTAAGGGATATTTTCTGGTCTCCTGGTCAGTGGCTGCTGTAGGTGAGCAGGATGGCCATACCCAAACTGCTTGCTGGGAAGAGTCCATTTCTGATGTTACCTCCAAAGTCAGCATAGGCTTTGACTGGGAAAGTACTGCCAAAACTGATAAATGGTGTGGGCAGCAGATGATAGTGATGTTCAAGTCTGTGCCAAAATCATATTCAGTTTAGCACTTGAACTGTTAGATGCTTTTATTTTTCTCTTCAGTGTCCCATATATGAGATTCAAATACAAGATTGGTATTTGCAAAGAAGGTTGCTGATGATCTTTCAACTTAAATACCCAACAGATACAGATTTCCACTCTACTCTTAGCCTGGAGAAGGAGCCTTTGCATTAACCTCTGGTAGTGTTGGGAAAAAAAAAAGAAAAATCTCTACATGGCAGAAACCAAATGCCTTTGGATTAAGTTTTGCAGCCTCCAAGCCTGGGCAACTGTTTGGGCAGCCACCTTGAAGCTGGACATGGAGAATTTAAATGAACATGAGGATAATTCCAGCTCCAAACCATTTCTTTTTTAGATGCACAACTCCTGGTTCACATATTCCTGTTTTTGTTGAATGGTTTTGTTTATAGGAAGGTTAATTCCCAGATAAATTAAACAAGTGAAGGATGGTTTTTAAGATTTTTATTTAATAAATGTTCAACTCAAATTCTGTCTAATACATGACTTAATGTGGTCTAGATATCTTTCACCTAAGAACTGGGATTAGCCAAAGGCTTCCTAGAAACACTAAATCAGTTTTACCACGGATAGGATACTGCTTGGGATTTGACTCAGCCAACTTGGAGAGTTTTGTTGCTTTGCTATCCATGCCTGTCTCTTTCCCCAGTTTTAGTTCATTAAATGCAGTGAAACTGTTTCTTTTTTTTAAATTGCTTTTATTTTTGAACAAAATGTCTGTTGAATACTGTAGAAGCAGCTGTCTTGTATTTCACAGGTAGCTGCAGAGGAATACTCTGCATCAGTAGACCTATTTCTTTCCACATCCATGGTTAAAAAGCAAATGCACACCTGCATCCATGTCTCCAAATAGAAACCTTTTTTTTTCCCCAAGTGAAGCCTGATATCACAGATCTTAATGCACAGCTTCACTGAAGCTGAATGAGTAGCTTTAGGGGGATGATGAAATACTTATTCCAGGTTCAGACTTAAAGGTATGAGTTAAGGTTTCTAGATTGTCCAGGGATACTTTGTGATGATGATTATTCAGAGTAAATGAAGCTATCTGCTTCATGCCTTCATATCTCACAGTCTTATTCCTCCCTTCTTATGGGCAATATCCTTAAGTGTCATGGGAAAATGCATATTGATGAACTTCCCAAAGTGCAGCTGAGCTTGGCTGCATCCTTTATTTTTTCATTAGTCACTACTCATTTCAATTAGAAAGATATGAGCTCACAGCTCATAAATTCAGGAGAGGAGATGGTATCCCTCACTGCTCTGTAGTGGGATCTAATGACTTCTTTGCTTCAACAATAGAGAAAACATTTAAACTAATGTCTCTTTGGGATGGTCTCCAGTACCTCTGATTCCTTTTTTAGAGTACTCAATATATCTAGCAAAGAAAGAGAGCAGAATTATGAGCTCTTCTATTAGAAAGAGAAAGGTTTAAAAAAAACCAAATAACAAAACATCATACAAGCTTTTTTTCTTGTTGTTGTGCCTTGTCATCAGAAAGATCTGGGCCCATCCCACCTGTCAGAGAAGGAAAACCACCAACGTCCATATTATACAGGAACCTGACCCTAGGTATTATTTTACCTGCAGCCTCCTTGTCTGTGTGGACATGGCTGGAGTTTGCACTAGGAGCCTCACATCTGGGCTAAGAGGACTGTGAAAGGCAGAAATAAACACATGCTGTTGGCAGGTCCTCTCTGTCCTGTCCACAGCATCATTCCACCCCAGAACACACCTCTGCAGTATCTTCTGCCTTCAGCTGATCCCTGTTCCTATGGGTGCTGCAGGGTACTCTCTGTTGTCCTGCTCCAGAGTGCAGGTCTGGAGTCACATTCCTGATGCCTCTGTGAGCATCATGGCAAATACCTATAGGAACAGTTACATATATGTCCCTTATCTGCCATCCAAAAGCAGTGGGAGCAGAGAAGATAAAATATTTAGACTCCAGATGTCTTTATTTGCCAAAATATGAATCTTTGCTGTAAAATATCTACAAAAATGTAATTAAAATTACCATTTATTTTCCTGGCTGTTGCTAACATTGGTAGCAAATCTGAGTCACTTGGTGCTGCCAAATATAGCATTCCAGGTGTAAAACACTCTCAGATGTTCATGACATTTTGCACATAAATAGTGAGTCATTGAGAATGATCTGGGACTATCCATATGCCTGATACAGAAATACTGCAATGAGTGGGAGAGCAGTATACACACACGAAAAGATAGTGTTTGAGAATTAAAAAGTTGTGTTTGTGCACAGCTCGTAATAAAGATACTGAATTTTGCATGTACTGATTCTTCTGCTCTCCAGACTGTTTTACAACGGGTGACCATGAACCTTTATCCCCTATTTGCTGCTCCATCAAGTTGGAGGGCTTTTGACATAGTGTTTTCCTTTTCTAATGTAGTTTGGGGTTGGTTTTTTTTGTTTGGTTGGTTTTTTTGTTGTTGTTGTTGTTGTTCTGGTTTTTTTTTTTAGATTAATTTGCAAAAGGTACTTGTAGACCATGCTGCTCTGTAGGAATCATCTAAATATGCTAAAGGTAGAAGCTCAGACCCTACTGTGCTGCTGTCTGTCCAAGCAGACCACTGCCTGTCTGTCACCTTTCAATCTGCTTTTGGCTGCTGCTGCTGCTCTGCACCAGGCAGGAATACAATCTGGTTTTTTCAGTCATCACATTTTCCTGGGAAAATGGAAGCATCTTTGTAAAGCACGTGGGAACAGTACACCCTGCAATCACACTAGAGGGTCAGACTGGAGAAAGTCAGGACTTGCTGAAATGCAAACCACTGCATTGAGATGAACAATTTCAGCCTAACAGACACCTCTCTCTTCCTCAGTTATACAGGAAAAAATGTCTTCCACCCTGTGCTGGACTGAGCATCGTGGGCAGTCAGGCTGCTCCTGTGCCTTAGTGAGACCCATGTGGACCTTGGGGCGAACTCGGGCATCTCTCAGCCTGGCACATTTTGGGGCTGCACTGCCTCTTCAGCACCCTTGAGTCTTGATTTCTTCATCTGATGGTTCATCCCTCCATGTTTTTTGTAACTCTCCTCTCTTGTTTGACATAGCAATAGCATTTCATCTTCAGACATTGTCTTGCTCAAGAAAACAATGAATGACTGGGTACATGATCCCTATTTTCCCTCAGCTTTCCTTAATGAAAATAGTGCTTAACTTTTCATTTCCCTCTCTGTGAAGGGAAATACCCTAATGCAAAATCACTGCCCCAAAATCACTGCCCTATTTTTTACACAGCTTTCTTTGCTTTCTCCCTGCTTTCTCTCACCACAGGGTCTTTCTTTTTGTAATCACCTTTTGCAATACATGATTTACTCTGCATGTCTGGATCATTTCTTCAATCAATTCCCCTTTTTTTTTTTTTTCTTTTTTTGACCCAGTTCCACTTTCTATTATTTCCTCTTCTTACTGTCCATGCATTTCCTTGATGTCCTACCATGTGGATCCTTCTGTCTGTGCTTTAGAGAAGAGCCAGGCCAAATAAGAGCTTCTCTGGGAGGATTTATATGTAGGCTTTGTAGAGATAGTGTTGCCAGCAGTGCTATCAGGAGTTCATTAAGGCAGTAGTAAGGATGATAGAGTCTGTATAAAAGCTCATTTAACTGGAAACATGATTTTCTTATTTTGGATGAAGCACAAGAGCATTCCCATTTCCTTGCTCAGTTCTGTGTTCCCATCTGTCTGCTCAACAGAATTCAATGTTTGGATGTTAGGCATGAATTACATTTATAAAAGCAACAAAGAAAGGATGAAAACAGGTCACTGTTCCACACTGCAGCAGGATTAAATAAATCTTGGCCACCACTAACAGAAATTTGTGTAACATCTTAGAAGCTTCTTAAATTGTAATCCACTGTCTTCTGATGCAATCTGTGTAGGAGCTCCATGTCCTCCCTGTTAGAAGGTTTGCTGCCTGTTTTCCCTATCCTATTAGGCCACTTGTCCCCTGTGAAAAACAAGACACACTTGGGTTTTATGTTCTTTCTCTCTGTGAACACAGAGAGCAATGGATCATAATTCTCCTTACATTTATCTTTTAGACACTTGATGGTGATTAATGCACATCTGCATACCCAGACCAAATAATTTCATTCTTTCTTCATTAGCCCTGTTTTCCAGCACCTGCATTGTTCCTTTTGCTCTGTTCTGGGCTCTCTCCAACGTGATGACCTCTTGACTACAGAGCAGTGCCAAGAAACAGACTTTGTGCTCTTGCTGGAGTCTCCTCCCCACCAGGCTCAGAGAATAATTCCTTCTGGGGCCATAAGATGGCCATGTATTATGTTTGCAGCAGTGTGGCTTAGTCTACAGAATAGAGTCACCATAAAATCTATTTCTGCATAGGATGCACTGACTTCTCCACACTAATTCTCTGCATGGAGCCTCCAGGCTTGCATTAAGAGCAAGCAATATATTTCACTTCAAGAGTAGAACTGTGAACAGAGATGGAAATGAACCCAGATGAAATCCTACCCTTTTGTACCCACAAACAAATGTCTGTCTGTCAGCAAGGCATCTTAATTTAGCCATTGTAGAGGCATGGTGAGGTTCAAGTGCCTCAGGAAAGCCATCTGGTGCTGCTGGAGCTGCCCAGTGAACCTCACCTCACCTCTGGAGGTCAGTCCCAGAAGACATGGGTTGTTATCAGTCTCTGTATCACATTTCGCAGCTAAGCCTGGCAGCTGGTTAATATTAGCCATATTAGTCACTTAACTGTGATCAACTAAGCTGGGCCCTGGTGTTTGCTGTAGGGTGAGCTGAATCACCTCCCAGGAGCCACTGACTGGGATGACTAAGGAGCCATATGGGTCTGGGGAGGCCTTTCTGCCAGCTTGTAAGTTAGATCTTTAAGGATGCATTTAGCTGATGGAGATACTGCACACAGCCCCTGAAATTTGCCTTCATTTCAGGTGCACTTGTTTGCCTTGCCTTGGAGCTCCAATCTGTAGTTTACAGGAGCATCACCTAAGTGGTACCCATGTACACAACTCCTTGGACAATGAGTAGTTCCCCTCTTTTCTGCTCTCTCAACTACACTGCCTGGTTCTCCACAGATCTATTGTCCACACATGGATGCCAAGCATGGTTTGAGTCATCTCTGGATGATCTTCTGTCCTGGAATAATTGCCTGCTTTTTGCCTGTCCTCAAGGAAATGCTTTCCTTCCAAGAAATGCATCTGTTCCAGAGCGTTGTTTATGATGCTGAGGCTGTATTCATTCCCTTGGGACCTCTGGCTGGACAAACAGGTAGATCTTAAGAAAGCAGCATTAATACTTTAATCACACTTACCTTAACTCAGAACTACAATAAATTGGCAAATTAGGCTACATATTTTAATAGAAAAAAAATAAATTAATTAAAATTTCAACTAAATAAAAAACTTAGTTGAATTGCTGAATGATGATCCACAATGATGCTGGAGCAGAGCTGTGGGAAATGTCAATGATCTGTGCTTGCCCATACTTACCAGACAAAATTCTCCTGTCTTTGGCTGGATGGAAGCAATCTGGTTTTCATAAATCCGTGCTGGATGTTTCTTATCACTTTTCTCTAGGTGCTTTTGTACCAACTGTTTCATTTAGCAGTCTTTTTAATTTCCAAGCATCAAAGCTGGGCTGACTCATGTGGATTTCACCTTCCTTTTTAGGATAGAACTGTTTGCCCTTCTTTTATCTTCCCATAGTCTGAGATCTTGAAGGTAATCTCTTATGCAATTATTATTTTTAGTAGTTCTGATGTACCCTACAACATATTTCATCAGTCTCCACTGGCTTGCAGGCACCTAACTTATCCAAATATTGAATAGCTTGGGTTGACCTGCTCTTCTCTCTATGCACCATTAATTTCAATCGAGTTGATAATCTAGTCGTAGGGTTTTTTTGGTTTTTTTTTCCTCTTCTCCAGTCAGGTTGAAGTGAAAAGGCACTGTACCAGGCAAGAAAGATAAAGCCATCACACAGATAAAGCACTTCAGGTACATAACTTAGGAGTTACATAGCAACAACTGGCCATGAATTACAGGGACAAATCATCCACAATCTAGATGGCTCCATTCAGCTAGAAAGTGGTACTCTTCTGAAGCTAAAAATGACATAAATATCAAAGAGGGCCTAAAATTTTAATAGTGCTTGAAAGGAAGGGAGGAGTTTGGGTAAGTGAGGCTAATTCAAGTTAGTGAAAGGCTGACAGTCTGCCTGTCTTACAGAAAAGCAGGGAGATAAAGATGTGACAGAGTGAGATGTGCCTGATTCTAAAGGATGAAAGGATGCAAATTTATGAAGATGCATTTCGCCTGAGTGGGGCTGTTAGACTATGTTCTGAAAGCATTGTACCTTACAGGAATAAGTAAACCATGTTTTGTGTTGCAGATGTTTGCTTTTGTCATTGCAGATGAAGGCAGCCACAGGCAACTAAAAGGCAGTTTTTCAGGGACCGGGTGCTTGATGGACCCATGCAAGCAGACAAAATGTGAACTTGCAGGCTCTAAGGCAGGTTTTGGTTTGCAGAAGGGTATTCAGAAAAGCAATACCAAGGCTCAAAGGTTAGAGATGACATGAGGGGAAGGTTTCCTGCCCTTTGTCCACTTACCATGATGTGTAGGTCGATAAAATGACATATGAGTAGGGTGGGTTCATATGTAATGGTCTCTATACAACTAAGACAGAGAGAAACATTCATCTTGCATCACTCTGTTTCTCAAATCTTGTTGTAACTCAAAACCCACAGCTGTGTTTTGCTTCATTGTGGCCCACCCTGTCAGACTCTGGGTTGAATTACTTATTAAAATATTAGAAGATCTATTTGTTTGCTTCAGAAAGATGTAGGAAAGTAGTGCTTGAGGCAGAGATATCTCTCTATATCTTTGACTAACCTGTTTCTTAGACTTTAAACTTCTTTGGGTAGTGTAAAACACAAAAGGAGAGTGGTCACAGCCCGGAGTAAGCTTTTAAATACTTTCATAATCAAGTTAAACACAGCTGGTTTCAGAATGACATGTTTTCAGATTGAGGATTTTTTTGACCATCACCTTGTCCTTTAAATCCTCAGCGTTTTGCATCATCTTCTTAAGTCAGGAAGAGATTACAAACTCTTCATTGTCAGGGAGACTTCTATTACACATGTGTAAAATAACAAACATTACAGAGGAGCTGAGCATTTCCACTGCTTCCTTCATTAACGTAAGCAGTGACAATAATAATGAACTGATTAAAGGCCACAATGGAAATGCAACTGAAAGCAACAGGCTGAATGTAAAACTGAAAGACTGAATCTGATTATCAGCACAGGCTCTTTACAAAGACATTGATCAGGATGTGGCACAGTCTCCCAGGGAAAAAAGCATTAAACCAGCTGTCATTTGTGTCCTTTATGATTAGATTGGGTAATATTCTGTGTGGAACAATCAATCCTGTGTTAGTCCAATGGGGATGAACAGTGATTTTAATCTGTAATTTCAATTTCAAAGACAGATAGAGTGCATTTCTTTGTACATAAAGTGTAGAAGTTTGGAAAGGCAGTTTTATACATCTCCAAAGACATCAGAGATTTGTCTGGAACTAGAAGAACAGAGGACAGGTGCAGAAGGGGAAAGATTATGAAGATAACAAGAGCTCTTTCAGTTTGATGATAGTTGGATCAATCATTGGTCTACTCACACTACTTGGAAACCTATGCAGAAACCTCCTGCAGATGTTCTGATAACAGGGATCAGACCTGGGAGTTCTGCTTAAACAATGCAAAAAAACCAATAATGAGAATTGAAGGGGCTCAGGCTGAAGGAAACAGAAGAGACAGAAAAAGAAGTTGCCTGACCAAGAATCACATGAGAAAAGACAGACTTGTTTGAGATGCTGAGACAAGGAGAAAATCTCTGCAATTTGCATTTCTCAGCTCTTTTGAGGTGCATACAGAGAAGCTGTCCCCTATTTACCTGGAGGCCAGTCCAGCCCTCCTAGTGAAATAAAAGGATATTGATGAAGAAAATGTACCTCCATACAATTAATAAGAATAAACTTACTTTTCACTCACAGGACATGGAGAAGCTTGATTTTGCCCATTGTTGAGAAGCTTCAGTTTGAGATCTGACCAAAGATCAAATGCAGATGCAGGTGCAGATGTATCTTTTAGGTATCCAACTAATCCAGCTCCCCGCAAATGATTAAGGAAATGACTACAACAGATAATTACCATCACAAAAGTTAGGCTTAAGACAGTAAAGACAGTACTAAGGAAGACCAATTTAACTGGAGGTCAAAACATGGGGCATATCACAAATCTTCAGACACCCTCACAACATCCACAACAAACAACAGACCAAGAGAGAATAAACTCAAGTTGTGCCAGAGGAGGTTTAGATTGGATATTAGGAGACATCTCTCCACTGAAAGGGTTATCAAACACTGGAACAAGCTGTCCAGGGCAGTGGTTGTATCACCATCCCTGGAATATTTCAAAGATGTCTAGGTATGGTGCTGAGGGATGAGGCTTAGTGGTGGACTTGGCAGTGCAGGGTTAATGGTTGGACCTGGTTATCTTAAGGGTCTTTTCCAACCAAAATTATTCCATGCTTCTAACCAAAGTAATTCTGTGATTTACTGTTGTTTGCTAATTCATCAGCAATGAATTTGGATGTGTTTGGGGGTGTTTGGGTTTTGTGGCTTAGACTCAGAGTTCTTCTGTATGTTCATGAAGTCTGAAAGAGGATGGGTCCCCATGAGCATTCCCATTGTGAACATTGACAGAGCATGAAAATGCATGGGGTGAAGGTTCAGCTTCACTCGGTGTGCCCTGGTTGGCCACCACTGTGGGCAGCTTGAACCACTAAATTGCAGAAAACAAGAGAAAGTTTGAACAAGTGAATGCCTGCTTCTAGTGGTTTTACTTTAGGAGCAGTTTTAGTTAATAAGAACACAGATGGTCTTCTATTTATTCAAATATATATTAATATCAGTATTAATAATAATAAGCATCAGCTAACGTTTTCAAAAGACAAAGAGAAGGGCCAATTTTTGCAGCCTTTTACTTCATCATATAAACTGCACCAGACATCAGAGAGGCCTCCAGGCATTATTCTTTTAGGGCAAAGAGGATGCTATCCAGAGCTGTGTTACCAAACTGCAATATTAGACCAAAAAAAGTCATGCCACAGCATAGAAAATCCAGAGGCACATTGTGCCAGAAACCTCTTGGCTTTTCAGGGTCTCTGCCAGTCCTCATGCAGTAAGGTCATGGTCACGGGTCACAGGGAATACAGGGATTATAAACCTGGTGGTTCCCCTTCTACATTCTTCATGTCTCCATGCAGGAATGTCTTACAAAAGTAAACATTAGCATTGCCATCTCTGCAAAGCATGAAAATAGATGTATGGAAGAATTTCTCTGGTCAAGCAGCACATCAGCCCCAGAGCTCTGAGCTGTGCAGTGAGTCAGATTGTACAGGCAGGAGGACGCAGCCCTGAGCAACCTGCTCTATCTGTACCTGCTTGGAGCAAGGAGGTTGGAGAAGATGATCTCCAGAGGTCTTGTTCAATGGGAGTGATTCTGTGATTGCAGGTATTTTCATCTCTAAATTCCAGGCAAGGTTCCAAATCACCAGCTTGGTTTCATGTTTGGTTTTGTTCTGTTTTGTTTGGGTTTTTTTTCTTTTTTGTGTTGCTACTTTTTTTAAAACTAAAGTTTATATTCTTTCTATCTTCAATTCATAGGACTTAGTGAGCCAAAGTATGTGATGTTCAATTACCTTTTCAGTTCAGTGAGTGGTTTCTTGGTCAAGGAGCCTGGGACTTGTTCTCCTGTGTAAAGCTTCTGAATTTGTGAATGCGATTGAAAGTGCCTGCTTCACAGTATCCTGCACTCAAAGACTGGAGTACCACAGTGAGACAGAAACAGAGATGGAGAAGTTAGTTATGATGCTGGGTTCTTTTATGGGGCTTGAAATACACAGAAAAGTATCATTTACTGACACAGAGAATGCAGGACAAACCAGAAAACTGCACTGCAGTGTGAAGCTTCAGAGGAAGCTGAAATCAACATTAAAAATAAGAGAAAGCACAAACGTGTAGCATAAAATTCTGACAAAGCTTGAGCACTCTCAACCTTCTGATTTATCCCGGAAACTAGAAATGGTCTTTAACAGTGATTAACAGCTCCAGATAAACACTTGGAAAGTATCTATAAAATCCTCCTGCTGATGTAACAGCAGAGCTGCTCAGTGATGCATTAGGCACAAGAGGCAAGAGAGCAGCCAAGGAGCAGCCACTTGTGGTGTGAACCCAGGGCTGATTTGGTTTCACAGCTGAACTGACACATGAGTAGGAGTAGTCAGGGAGTGGCTGGGACCTGCCTGTAGCAATGTCCCAAGAAGTGGCTCTTTCTAGAGAGATCTGAGAGAGGTTTTGGATTCAAGTCTTGATTTGGCAGTCCACCAGCTGTGATTTCTGCTATTATAATTAAAGACCATGGGCTCTGTTGATCTGACAGTTAAGGCTTAGTCAGTCCAGAGTGAGGACTTGTCAGATTTTTTTTTTTTTTTTTTTTTCCCTAAGTACAGTAGTTGTCTTGCAGTCTGGTAACTGTTGCCTATGTCTATGTGTGTTTCAGATAACATTTGGTTTATAGTGATAACAAATGGTTACAGTGCATATTGAACAGTCTCTGAATTCAGAATAAATTGTGATGTGGAAAAGTACAGACATAGGATGATACCAGAGGAAACCAGGCTGCCAATCAGTGGTCACTGCAGAAATGCAGCTTTGTGTTGCTTGGGTAAAACTAGTTTTGGACATAATAAGAACAGGAAAATTGTATAATTATCATAATCACAAGAAGGAATATGTTAATAAAAAGAAATCCTAGCAGACCTAAAACTGAGGAAGAGCAAAGAGAGAGCAAAGAGAGAGGATGAAAAGAGCCTCACCACAAATATCATATTACTAATAGGAGACATCTCAGGATACTAAGAACATACCACAACCCAGCTCTCTGTCTTTCTGAGTAAGTTTGAACCATAAGAGCCAGGCAGGCATTTGAAGAATGAAGACAGTGCTGAAAAGAAAATGGTAGATATCAAAAAGGTGATGATTTAATTCCTTTTTTTCCCCCTTTTTTTTTCTTAAATAACAATTTCTACAGTATTATTCAGTCTTCTCTGAATTAATCTGGACTATACAAGCATAATTTTAAGACCAGACCAATAATTTGGCCTATTAGATCATGAAAACTTTTACTGGACTAACAATAGCTTCATGTAGCTCCATATTTTGACAGAGTCAGTCACAACATCCTTGTCTCTGAACTGGAGAGACATGGACTTGATGGATGGACAACCAGATGGATGAGGAATTGGCTGGACAGTTGCAATCAAAGTCTTGCAGTCAATGTCCTGATGTCCAAGTGAAGACCAGATGATATTTCTGGATACCTACTTGTGTAGTTCATTATCTGCCAGAGAAACATGGACATCAGCAAAGAGGAATGCACTTGGCTCCACTTTTCTCCTCCAGATCTACTTTTCAGCTTCCTGACTTCTGGCTGCTGCAACATTTAGACAGGTGCAAAATTTTTAAATTAAAATTTTAAATTAAATTTTAAAAAGGAAAATAATTAGTTCCCTTTCCTTGTGTAAGTAGTTTAGTGAAGGCAAACTCTGCATAAAATACTGTCCTGGGCTTAAAAAGAAAACAGTTATGTAGATCACTATTATTATACATAAGTGTAAGAGGTTACCTATCCTTCTTTTCTCCAGACAATGACTAATTTTTAATTTAGCATGTTGTGTGCAATAGATGCAGCTGAAATTATTTCTCATTTTCATGAGAATAGAGGCCTCTGATCAGATTCTATGCTGATGTCTACAGTGGTGTAAGTGGAGGTTAGAAAACAGATCAGGTCTGCTCTGATGAACCTCTGCTTACATAAAAGATGTTGTTTGAAGGCAGTGGTATCTGAAGACTCCTCTGAAAATTATTTATGATTTACTTTATTGTATAAAGCAGCCTATAAGCTGATTATTCCCCATCTTCATTGTATTTTAGTCTTTGGTGTAATTTGGTTTTTGCTCTTTCTTTATTCACATATTTCACATGCTATTTCTTTAGTCACATATACTTCATAATAAGATTGTATACATTTTTTTTCTAAAAAATTTAAATCCTCTTTTTTTCTTTTTTAACTTTTCTTGCAATAGCCTTTCTATTTCTCCCCACATAATCGTGCAAGAGCCAAATCCAGTTGCGCCTCAGACATTTTCTGAATATTTTGTTTTCAAAGGCAGGTGAAAAGACAGAGCAGAACATTGGCATAAGAGCCTTAAACATGGCTGGACTGACATTGTTCTGCATGTGTGCAAACAAGAGTATGAGGGAGACAGGGTGGGTATTTATCACCCAAGGGGAAGTACCCTACTTCTGATCTTGAAACAGCTGAGAGGAGTCAGGTAGATCCTTCAATAACTCCATGCACTGCCTCAGAGATTTTGACTGCTGTCTTCAGTCAACAATACTTTTCAGATCCTTTTAAGTCTTTTTTTTTAAAAAGACTCATGTTAATATACACAAACCACATTCCCAAAAGGCCTCAGGGATATGTGGACAAGTGTCAATTTTTGTTTGACTCCCAACCAGAAAGTCCACTCAAAGTTCTGATTTAGGAAGATTTTATATATTAATACACAATGTTGGCTTACTTCACCCCATCACCTGCTCTCATGAGAAAGAATAATTGATTAAAATAACTACTTAGGCATTTCCAGCTTTTTTTTTTTTCCGTATTGAAAATTCCCAGGCTTAGCAATTCCCTACTAAACTGTAAGCACACATGTCTTGTCTTTTCACTTCAGAGCAACTCGGTGGACTCCAGATAAACAACAGCAAAACAAATGTGGAAATACAAAGAACAGAATTTTAAACAAAAAAACCCCAAAACAGTAGTTCATTGGGCTGTTTTAGCTGTGGAATTGCATGGCAAATAGAAGTCTTTCTGGGAGCATGAATTCCTAGGAGCCCTCAGGAGTACTGACTCCTCACTGGAGGTAGGACTGGCACAGAATGTTATTTCCCAAGGCTAACATAGAATCATAGAATCTTTCAGGTTGTAAGAGACCCTTGGGATCATCAAGTCCAACCATAAAATGAGCTAGCCAGGTCAATTAGGCTCAAAATAAATAAATTAAAAAAAAAAAAAAAATTATGGCAAGAAAGAAGCAGATCTCAAAAGGTTAGAAACACACAGTCCATAACTGTGTGGGTGATGAGTGTGGTGATAGACAGGCACAGGTTGCCCAGAGAAGCTGGGGATCTTCTACCCCTGGAAGTGTTCCAGGCCAGAGAAGATGGGGTTTGAGGCACTTGGTCTCATGAAAGGTGTCTGTGTTCATGGCAGGAGGTTGGAACTAGATGATCTTTAAAGTCCCTTCCAACACAAGCCATTCTGTGATTCTATGATGAGAGCCAGGGAACTGGAAGGCAGCATCAGCTGGGCTGTCCAAATGGCTGCAATTAACCTCCTGTTGTGACTGCAATAGATCACTTCCCCTCTGCTACTTTCATGCCCTCTCTCTCGGTCTCTTCGTATCTATATGGGCTATAAATATCTGAAGAATTGCTGTTTAATGGTATTTAGGCTGTGCCCAGCACAACAGGACTCAGGAGCTTTTGGGAAGTCCTGGTAGCCAGCTTGACCAGATGATGTCTGGGGTTGCATGCACAGATCCTGCATGAAGCAGCAGCTGCACATTTAGGTCCTGGAAAGATACTTGCTCTTCATGCTGTGTGTGTGAACTGACTGGACTTGGCTTTAGGAACTGGTACTTTGAAATTTTAATCACATTAAAAACTTTCATTTTGTCACCTGCAATGTCCAAGAGAAACAGCTTGGGTGGTTTGAATGCCATCACCTGTTTTGTAGGCTGGTACACTTTATAGTCACAGACACGGGCTGCACCATGTATACTGACTTCAGTATGAAAGAATGCACCCAAACACATCTAATTTATTTGTATAGATTTATCCTGATTAAACTCCAGTGTGTTTCTAAAGTTCTTTGCTAAAGTTTCTCTGCTGAATATCTGGAACCGAACTGAACTATTCCTGTTGGTTCTGATAAAAGCCCAACTCCCCCTAGCTGTTCAAGACAGAAATGAAAAATAGGCTCATGAACCACTGGCTACAGAAGAGCCACTGCTTGACAGAAACTGTGAACAGGATTGTTTGCCACAATAGAGTGGCTTAGAAAAACATCAGAGACAACATTGCTGCAAACGTGATGCTCATCAGTACATCTGATGAGAGTCTGCAAACAAGCACTGAGCCTGCCAAGCTTCTGCCTGTAGATACAGGGAGTCATTGGCCAAATGGGAAACATCTGCATCTTCTCCAAAAAAAGAATTAGTTGAAAAAATGCAAAAATCTGGAAATCAAGCTTTTCTTTTAAAAAGACTCGTGGTTGTGAGAGAGTACAGACTAAAGCATCTGTGTGCTGCCAGAAGATCCATGGAGTTCCAATGACCTCACCATGGGACTATACTATGGGAAGGCAAAACCTGGAGGTGGCAGGATGGAGGAAGAGGACAATGCAGAAGAGCTGGGCATGTGACACAGCAGGGTAGCTAAGCAGCACCAAATGAACACAGCCAAACAATACAGCAAAGTGTTGCTGGTTTCAGAATTTGTTGGAAGAAACAAGCCTAAACACAGATGCTCATCTTGCTACAGTGGTTCTGTCAGGTAAGAACAGGGATTCACAAGTCATGTCTTCACCTGGTCCTCCCCTAAGGGCTGCTGGCAGGGACAAGTTGCTCTTAGGGTGCAACTAGAGTAAGCCAGGTACCAGGAGTTTTCTATCCTTAGCTGGACACCTCTGTTTCAGAGTCACAATGAAGACACAACATAAATCTGTTCTCTCTCTGCCTTTCACTCCTCACCTTCAGGATACCTAACCCTGCTGTTATTTGATGGTTGGTCACTCTGCTATGTTTCTTTTAACCAGTTTAGCCCATACCTGCATCGTCATAATCTCGCAGATCCATCAGGATCCTGGATTTCATTGAGTGGTTCCTTTTTAACATAGAGATGGAAGGGCCTTCAATGGAAGGGCAGGGTTGGAAATTTAAAATTCTGATGAAAATACTGGGGTAAAGCTTGCTGCACTTTCAGCATGGCCTTATGAAAGTTCTTGTACTCTGTGCAACTAATGCATAGAGTCAAGGTATCTGAGCAGGCAAGAGAGGCTTGATATGGCTGGAAACACCTCTTGCTCCACACAACTCACTGTAGGCTACCACCCTTCCTTGGACTTATGCACCCCATCATTCACTGGGATTTGGATGTAACACAAATGAGAGAGTGTTCAGAAACCAGATATACTCAGAAAACTCTTCACTGATTCTGCTGAAAGGCAGACAACTTCTACTTAGATGCTGAAACCCAAAGGTAGGGAATTATATTGGGAATCAACATCTAAATGCAGTGCAGGCATAATTTTTGGATTTTAGGATCACATTGCCCAGTGAAAAGAGAGAAAAGACAAAAGGTGAAAGACAAGCAAAAGGTAGAAGAAAAAAGAATAAAACAATGAAAAAGTGCCTGATGGGCAAAAGATAGGTAAAGGAGGGGGATTCTTTCAAGATGGATACTTAAAGAATGGTCCTCTCTAAAGCACCAAGAAGAATACACACATTCACATTTGCCTTTTTTTTATCATGCAGAATCTGTTCAGTCCCTAAGTGAGTGCAACAGTGCTGACCTTAATCTCCCACTTCTTATATCTCAGTAGGATTTCTAAGCCTTTCAGTTCTCCTGAGACAGGAAAGCACCTGGTTTCTGAAAACCTTGGCAGAACAGCTTGACTATCAGGAGGAGGAGACACTTCTTGGGAATGATAAAACAACGAGCAAAGCAAGAACTGCCGGGCAGGCTGGTGAGTGGGGAAGCCATGGGCTTCTTATTGATTGTACAGTAGTCTTGCTTGGAGAAATGTCTGGAATATTTTACCTTTGAAAACTGAGAAGAGAGCAGGAGCCAGTGCTGATAAGACAGATCAATGCTGACCATGGATGCAATGAGGTTATTAATAAATAATAAGATTGAACTTGGGAGCTAATCAAATAAAAAAAGATATTTTCTAGTTGGGGCATTGTGCAGGCACTTGATTGCCATAGTAATGGCAATAGAGAGATTAGAAACAATGAACTGCACAGCAAAAAAATGGCCAAAAGTCCCTCCTTGTGGAAACATCTGTTTAAAAGAATGGCTAAAACAGAAAGATTTTCTAGAAGAGATATAATTCAGGATATTTAACAGGGGTTGTGAACAGGAAACAGTGATCTTTGGAGCATGTAAAAACTGAAACTAATGCTGGCAAAAGATGCCAGACAAGCTTGCAATCTCAATTCTTCTAGTTATTAGTAGCAGGATGACAATTTCAGACAGCTGGAAAGTGAATGTCTAAGCTCTACAAATTTCTTCACTGGCAGGGACCATATCCCATTATACAATATGGTTGTTCAGTCTTTGGCATCTTTCTCTGAAGCTCCACTTGGTCTAAGTTTTAGAAGAAGAACTGTATAGCTGTGAATGAAAGGGAATTATTTTCCCCAAACTTCATTGCATCCCTAACAATGTTTGGTCTTCCTCAGTACTCCAGGATGGGTGTAAAGCCCAAGAAATCTCATAAATTCTATGTATTAAAAAAAAATAATGAAAGTACGAAATTTCTGTATATTTTCTTATTATATTTCTTAAGATTTTTCTATAAGTAAAGCATGTTTATAGCTTTTTATGATGTATTTGTCTTCTCTATTGAAATCCTTAGTACCTTCTGATAGATTAGATAATTACTGCTGCAAAAATAGACCAGTTTATCCAGTCAGGTAAGTAATGCTTAAGCCAAGCTACTTATAACAACAACCATCAGCTTTTCACTACTGGGGAAAGCTTTCAGGGGAATTTTAAGCCTGACTTGCATAATTTCCTTAAGGAGATCTCCGAAATCCAGGAACTGAACGGCGAAAATAATGGGAAGCAGATGCTTGTCTTATTTCCACAATATAAAAAGTCAGTTAAAGAGAAAAATCCCATGAGAGGGTTATTAGTTACAGGGAATTTGTAAGCTTGGGGTCCTACTAGATGGTTTTCCAAATGAGGAAAGCAATTCAGAAGCCTCTTGGAGAAATGGGGAAAGACCTGGCATTGCTATTCTCATTTCAATGGTGCTGGTTATGCTGCTTTCCCAGCACATATGTGCTATAAAACTGGAAGAGCACAGAGAAACCTGGGAGAGGCCCAAGGAACAATGCTGAGAGGGAATCCGTGTAGTACACAGGGCATAAGGTGTGTTCTCTACCTGAACTATGCAAAGTTTCCATAGCTGATGAGGATAACAAAACTGCAGAACCATGCTGTGAAACCAAATCTGCACATCTGGGATGTGGGGTTGCTCGGTGGCATTGCTGGTGTTGGTACCATCTGGATTCTTAGATGAGTCCAGAGTAGAATGGCTGTACCACAGTCATACTAAGACCACAGTGTAGAAATTACAGTGTTTTGGGAATGTACCCTCACAATCAGATAGAGGTAAGAGACCATTAGACAAAAACCACTTCCTCCCACACCCATCCATCACCTACTTTCCAATAACCACCTTATTTTTATGAGATGATGATTTGATGTTAGCCTTAAGATCATGGAGATATTTATCTAATCCCCTTTCAATACGGGAACCACAATCAGAGAGGTTAACTTTGATTTTGCTCCTGAGTCTGAGCATTTGGAGATTAAGATGTGATATCTCTGCTAGTTCCCTTTTTTTTTTTTTTTTTTTTTTTTTTTGTAATCTGCCATGATGAACTGGGCCAGATGACCTGCAGCACACAGAGGGCTTGATTTGTCATTATTTAAAACAAGTAAGTAGGTGCAACTTAAGTCCAGCTTTGGTCTGATGTGGCAAGAGAAAACAAAATCCCTCTGTGTTTAGTATACAGTTTGTAAACACCTCCAGCACACAAGATATTATTTATTTCTCTGCAATGGCTAAAGATCTGGAATGATGCTGATGACCTTTCCTACAACCTTGCTCCAGCCCTTCTTGGGAAAGGATATACTTAAAAACAACCCTGACCAGGGGCTTTACTGAGGGTAGTAAGAGACACAGTACCAGTTACCCAATCAAAGCAGCCATCACATACTGCCAAGCTGAAAATAAAATATGAGGGCAGTGGGGGACTGGGCAAAATGAAGAGTGAGTAATAGTTCAAACCTGAAGGAAACCCTTTAAGGAAACAGATTATCAATGTAATTAATAAAAATAGCCATGGAAAAAGTTCTCCCTCTCCTTATGACGTACAGCTTCACAGGTGAGCAACCCAACCCAGGATACAGGACTATGGAGGAGACAAAGAATAGCAGTAGGACTCTCCCTTCTGACACTCAGAGGACAAAATTGGAAAAATATCTTGCTTCAGTGAGGCATCCTCTTTAAAGGCATGAATTGCCTTCCTGACTCACATTAGACTTCTTCATGCCTCTATTTTGTTCTACCAGCAAAAAAATTGTTAGGAAAGATAGACAACACCTGACTTTGTTCATCGTGGCTCCCTTCTCCTAAAGATGTTGATATAGACTCAGAACAAACATTCACTGCTCCTCCATAGCCAATGCCCTCCTGCAATGCGTGTTCACATGTACTTGTCCTTTTAGCTGCCTTTCTGGGTTACTCATTAGATATGTTAATAACATTTAAAGTCATCCAGAGGAGCTGATATTTAGTTATTATTCAAGACTATGAGAAAGAAAAGAAAACCTGTCTGGAGATGATTAGATCTCCTGCTGTTCCCTGACCTGTTAGAAAGTGCTATGGACTAATAGCTGTGACTTCCATTCCTATTATGCTCTCTCTGATAGGATTTCCCTTTCAAAACACTCTGACAAGATAGGACAGTGGGCAGCTGAGTTGGAATAATGTGGACACTCAGAGGATGTGTGTGTGTGTCAAGACACAGCAGTCTAATGATTAAGGCAGCCCTCTGTACCTCTCATCAGAGAAAATAACCCCCAAGAAATAATTCCAAGTTTTATAAGGAGAAATTACCTGCTTCACAAGTGAATTGCAGAGATCAGGACCAGGAGTTGTGTTAAGACAGAGCAAGGGCAGCCACAGTTCTGAGGAGGTGGAGGAAAGTTCCAGAGCTAAGAGCAAGCTAAGGGGCTAAGAGGTGTTAAGAGAGAGAGTAGTTTGGGGTGTTTGGAGGATACTGACATTATTGGTGACTACTTTATGCTGACCAGAAAACTGGTGGTATAGACAGATACTCAACAGAGCCAAGAAGCTTATCCTACTGAAATAATGTGTAACTTTATTTAAAGAGGTAAATGTGATGTATTTCCAGATCAGGACTAGGCAAGGCTCTGCTAACACTTGAATTGGAGGCCTTGTATGGAATTTAGAAAGGGGATAGGTTTCATATTCATGGTTGTCCACTTGTAAGGAAGCTTGGTGGAACAGTTGCAAGTATGGAGTGATCCACATGGATAGGTGTGTGGACTTGATCCTCAGCTAAGGGACATACATAATGCCAAAGAGGGGCATGGGTGAGAGGCAACATCGTTGATTGTAAAAGGTACAGCACTGAGAACTTCTAGGATGTAGAGGATGTAGGATGTAGAGGGATTTCCCAAGGTGTCCCTGTGTGTTGCAACACATACGTCCAACTTTGGATGGTTCTGGAGATCTTGTTGTTTTAGTTCTAACACCAAAGAGAACAGAAAAAGTACCACTGAGAGCTGAATGTCTGAGTGCAGTGTTATAGTCCTAAGGGAAGAACAACAATAATTTGTTAGTCTCTGCCCATGCAGGGGGTTTGGAACCAGATGATCTTTAATGTCCCTTAAAACTCTTACTGTTCACTGAGAGTATTCAAAACACATGGATAATATAATGAACTTGACTGGTGGTATGGACCATATTGGAGAAGTTTGCTCCATTTTAGCTCCAAATTTAGACAGGATGGTTGGAATTCCTCCATGGCCAGCTGCTCTTGTAGAAGAAGAGCTCCTCATTAATTAAAGGGAGAGCAGCTTACCGAGAGAAGCACTGGAAATGTTAGTCCTGGAAATGTTCTGGAAATCTGCTGTTTTTCCAGGCTTTGTTTGTTTGCAGTGAAATGTGCTTAACTCTGAGGAGTAAAGCTATGGTAACAGGAAAGAGGAAAACAAATTAAAGAGAGGTGAATAAAGCCATCAACATTTCTAGGGAGCTGGAAGGACCAAATTCAGAAAGTCCACAATGATATCAATAGATCCCACTCCCAATGCACACTTGGACTAAGGGGCACTTGCAAGCAAAGGTTGTCAGAAGCACTGGAATGACAATAAACACATAAAATTTCAGATGCTCTTAGGTTTGATAGAGTGAGTGCTCCTTATTTCAGAAGCTGTACATGGTTCTTTGGAAGGCAGGAGACAGAGTAGAGCCAGTGCTGTAGTTGTAATGAGCTTTCATCTATTTTAAAATTAGTTGTCTACTGTCCAAGGGTTGAGCACAGAGTCAGAATGAAGCAAAGAGTCTATTTTCACTTCCAGATAAAGTCAACTGCTAAATGTTGAATCAACAAAGGTCTCTTGACTGCTGGACTGGAAAACACTCAAAAGCACAAGTCAGAAGTGCTAAGATCCTACATCTAAAAGAGAGGAGAGAGGAAATGCAGTGAAGGACCCATCAGATCTTCAGGGAGCTTTTAGTAATAAGCTAGGTGGCATAATACAATTTATCTCCTTGGGGTCCTAAGGCTGGGAAAAAATTGCTTGGTGCAGTTTGATTAGAGATGTGTTGCTTTTTTAAAAACCCACCATCATCAAACCAAATATCTGTCAAGAGATACTTCCACCCATAAAGCTGCATGGGTAAAAACAAAAAAACCAAAATGAAACAAAAAAACCCAAACCACCTTTCTTCATGCTGAAATCAGAAAGTGATATAAGATCCTTAAAGCTCATCCAAGAGGCTCTCAAAGATCTCCAGCCCTGCCTAAAAATATAAGCTGACTATTGAGCCTGAAATAAGACCAGAAAGGCAGTAATCCCCCAGGATCTCTCTATGCCAGAGGATCAAAATTTTTAAAGGGTTTTTAGCTCCTCAAAGCACACTGCTTGGCCTGGTACTGTGACTCCAACAGGAGCATCTGGTTGGAGCCTGAGTATGATGCAGTTGTTTTATTAATTCATCTTTCTTTTTTTTTACCCCTGACAAGGAAACTCCCTGGTTATATTATGGACTCAGGAAACTACAAAACTACAAAATTCCCCAGCTAGTTTTACCTAGACAAAGATGAAGGAAGATATGGGATAAGAATTTAATTCTCAGTAGTTCATGGAAAAAAGTATCTCCAGCTTTCTTCAGCTAGGACAAATTGATTTGGGAAGGTATTACAGTGTTACTTGTCTGCCAAAGCTCTCACAATATGCTTTAACCATTCCAGAACAACTCTTCTAGGCAAAGACTCGAGTAATCCCATCCTTTAAGTCAAAGGAAACACATTTGTTCATTCTAAGTCACAATATCTGGGAAGGCTGGGATCTATCTGCTTAGTTTTTTTGAAGGGATGTTCTCTTGCCAAAAATGTCTTTTTTTTCTTGGCTGTGGATATTTTTTCTATTTTTTGTTCAGTGAAAAGTGGTACAGATTTTGGCAATTTCACCATGTAATCACAGTTCATTTGAATGGGTGGGCTTGAATGGGCTTTGCTCCTATGGTAACAGATTTTTAGCTGCAACTGTTGTTAGCTTTTTGAAGGTGGCATTAATCATTGTTCCCAGTGGCATGGTTATCTATGTGACTTGGGCTTCCAAGACTACAACTCCAAAGTGTCAAGGTTGCACGGGGCAAAGGAAGGGAGAGTGAATGACTGGGAAAATGAGATTAAGCCCTTTTTCATCTTCTCCCTAATCCGGGACTAGACAGAGGCCAAAGCCATCCCAGCAGAGCTTATAGCAACTAAGAGGCTGCTGGAAATTCTGCCAGTCTCACTTGTTCCTTCTGGGGGAACATGTCAGGAGGATCCTTTCTGCCCCATCCTTGATTCCTCTCTGTGGCAATGTGCCCTTGGTAAATGAAGCTGCCACGGGGACCTTCAGCTGCTTCTTGAAGACATCTCTGGGGCTATGTCAGCACAGCAGGTGGGGATGCAGCTAAGATTTTGGCAATATCTGCAGTTCTGGGGCTGTGTTTAAGGTCACATTTCTGTAGCTGTGCTCGCCTTCATTTAATCTTGTTTGCTCTGACGTCAATGCAAATGTAGCAGTAAGCCCATGCTGTTACATGCTCTCTCTATTATTATGTGGGTTTTTTTCTCTCTTAAATCATAGCTGGTTTCTTATGATTGAGTTAAATTCACTATGGAGAGGGGCGGGTTGTTTTAACAGTGCAGTAGATAGTGTGTTGGCATATTCTGTCCAAATGCAGGGTATCTGTACTTAATAATTCTTTTCAATTATTCTTGTTATAACAGCCAAAAAAGCTGAGTTCACTGTGAGATGTGTGTGCCTGTACCCTAGTGTAATTCAGCCCTGAATGCTAATGTATTAGTCCTGCCTCTTTTTTACATAAACAATTTATTACTTTCATATGAATTAAATTTTCATGACATAGATTAATATATTTTGCCTACCATCTGGAAGGTCCTACAGTGGTCTCCAAATGGTGCACGGATCCACACGTTATTGAAATGTAACCCTTCTCAGAGGAGAGCATAATAGTTGAATAACACTGCATAACTTAGGACTGTTGGCATAAAACAAACAGCATCCTGCTGAAGCTAGAGGCAAATTTAGGTTGGAAGAGGTTATAGTGTTTTTCTCAAGCAGCCCAGGAGATTTAACAGACTCCCAGTTCGTGCAAAATATCTAAAGGGCATCCATTGATTGCAAAGCATAGAGATGTTCAGATATTCCTCTATGGCTGGGGAGAAAATCCATAGAAAGTGTAGTAACAGTTCCTACATCACCTGCCTGCCCACTGCACTGCTCTATAAAGCTGCCTCTGAAGAGCAAAAGCGATAAGAGTCAGATAATACGCTTGAGGATAAAAGAAGTGACATCAAAATCTTTCAACAGCCATGTCATTAGTGGATCAGAGGATGGGCTGTCATTGACTCTTCAAGCCTTAAATGCTAGAGCATTCAACAAGGAAATGGTAAGTTTTCATGAAATTGGAAAGCTGTGGACTTTCAGGTCATGTTTAATAATTTTTCACAAAGAAGGTCTATTTGTAATACCCCTGCTGTCAAAGCATCAGTGGATTAACAGGGCTAAGAGGTAATTCTGCTTTAACATCAAGACTGGTGTAAAAGTAAATGCTGCCTAGGGCTTAATAAGAACATTTCAAAAATGTATTCATGGAGTGACAGCATGAAGTGAGTAACAGCCATAGAATGTGGGTAGAAAATTACCACAAAGGTTAAAATAAACATTCAGGGCTTGTCCCAGGCCATTAGAGATGGGGTCTCTTTTGTAGGCTCTGGTCCACTGCTGGCTCCCTCGTCTGAGTTTTCCTCCTTCACTTCAGCGACTAGTGTCACAAAGTCATTGAAGTGGGGTAGGATTTCCTGGAAGAAAACTTACTCCACTGTCTGAGGTACTGTCTGAAGTACCTATTTTTGGAGACCATGAACTGGTCGTTCTTCATTTCTATTGAGGGTACCCTAGGTACCTTAGACATCTAGCTCAGACTGGACTTTAACATCTGAAGTGAGTAGAGCTGATTCCTTTCCATTTTACACAGCCTTCAAACAGGTCATAAATATTTTCCCAAAGCATCTTCTAGTGTGATGAGACTACACTTGAAGCAACCCATTGGGAGCATGCCCTAACTACTACGTGTTACAAGCCTGAGATAGAAACAATCCTAGCCCCTTGTCCTGGTGCTACAGTGTTGAAAACATATTGTAGCAAGAGATAAGAAAGTTGTAAAGTCACTTTTAATCTTTGAGATGGATGCTCAAGAAGGCTTTAGGACTGGACCTCTTTAAATTAATTGGTTCTTGTCAAAGGGCACCTTCAAAAGTGTTCTTGCCAGCCTGTGTAGTCATGCCAGTTTCTCACTTCTGGACTAATAGGGCTGATAAGTCAAAAATGAATAATTCTGGCAGGAGTAATGACCCCACAATGCTGTGGAGATGGGGTATGAAAAGACTTGAGAGTCTCTCTTCTCAGAAGCCAACTTCCTAGCCTGTATGTTTTAAGAAAAAAATGACTTTGCTGACACCTCCTTTTCAGAAGACAAGGGTGCTCATTCTTCTGTAGTGAATGAAATAACTGCAGGGGAGAGCTGAGAATAGGTGTTTGTATTTTTTGGTATTTTTGTGTGCCATGGATGAGTGGCAGCCAGAGAACAGGCAGATTGAATGATTGCAGTTGCTCTCACTGCCTCCAAGGTACTGACCTCTCTTATCAGTGGGATACTGCAGGATATCAGATGAATTCCTAGACATGACTTTGCACTGTGGCAGATAGCTCCATCTCTTTGGATTTTAGAGTGCCAAGCTCTAAATTAAGAAAAAGTGGCAAGGGAAGAGCTCGGTTGCTTTGTCTCTGCAAGCTCTGCTCACACCACTGTCTTTCTGGGCTTGTGATGTAAGCAGGAGCTGATACTCAGCATTTTTCATTTCTGCTTCACTCCACTCAACAGCAATGAGATTTAGTCTAGTGCTGTAATTTCACACACATACACACAGAGCCCACAGCCCAGGAGGTCTGGACACCATGGGTCCAGCTACAGATGCAGATCTTTGCTGCTCGTGTGGTCTTGTTGAAATGGTACAGATTTGCAGGTGCTTGGGACTTTGGGAAATCAGTCTCCTTCTTCTGACAGCTGAGGTTTTTCTGAAGCTGAATTTAGAGTCTTGAGTGATTATTTAGATTCTTAAACAAGTTGGCTGAATTTAAGTGCAAAGCCAGTGCTGCTTTGGGAAAACAGGTCATTTATTTATATCTTAAATCTGGATTTAGAAGTCTAAAATTAGTTGCTAATTTTTTGCAGATCTTTGTCTTGGTCTAAATAAAGAACAATGTCCCTATTTAGGTGTTGAAGTTGGAAAGGTTGGCCTACAAGGCTTACCTGTTATCACAGAATGCCAATAAGAAGGACAGGAGGTCTGCAAATCTTTCCTGCAACATGGCAAATTCCTACAAGAAGCTGCTCAAGAGTTATATTGTTCAATTAAGCTTGGAAATCATGTTGGGAGTCTGAAGATTCCACAATTTCTAAACTGGGTGTGCCTGCAAAAGTAGCTCTGCTATAGGGTTCCTGTAACGCAAAACAGACTTAAGAGGAGCTATTAGAGCAATGATAACTTTAGGAATAAGAGTGCCAAATTGTATGAAATGGTGGAATTCCTCTTAAGATCCTGCAAATTTAAATATGTTTTTACATAATCTTCTTTTAGGTTAGTGATTGCAAAGAGTAAGTCATGTCTGATCATTTTCTCATTCACATTCTCATTCACAAAATAAAACTGATAATGTAAAAACAAGGCCCCTATGAAGCAAAACTTATACTAAGATAGGTAAAACCCTATAAAGAAATTGACAGAACAGCACTGAGAAAAATGTTGCATACATGTTTAGTATCACGTGACATCATTTGCAACTGATACAGATCTTTTCATGCTTCTGTCTTTGATTATTCAACAGGTACCACCTTCTGTAGAGTCCTTGTTCTCTGAAAGTTTATCTAGAACTGGACCTGTTTTGGGAACTATCACACCACCATTTCACCTGTTGCTGAGTAACATATATTCTCTAGCATATGTACATCCAGAATGCACCTAGGGGTTAGGAATGGGAACAAGTTTAGAGGTGGAAAACACAGTCACGGGGGGACAAAACATCTTCTCCACCATCATATGACCAACTTGTGATAGAAAAGGGATTTGAAGTGGGTTCTCTGTATACTGGATTGGTGTCCAAACCATTTGACTGTTTCCTTTGTGCTGTTTTGAAATTGTTCTTCTCGTTGTTTTAAGTCAACAAGTAGTGTGATGGAAAGGGAGTTGGGGCAGAATAACACATGACCTCTGCATCTTGCACTGAAGAGACCTGGGAGGGGCTTGTGTTAAATCCCCTCACTCACTTTACGTTGGTACCTGGATATTTTGGGATCAAAGACAGCTAAGTGGGATGCTAGCACTGTCTTCAGTACTGCTGATTACAGGCATTTTTATGCTTTACCTGCATCCGGCCTCATCGACATAATGGATCATCTGACCTCTAAGGACCCACTGACTCACAGACAACTCAATTTTGTTAAATTGTCCTTGTACAGCAAATCATAGAATCATCATAGAATGGTTTGGGTTGGAAGGCACCCTAAAGATCATTAAGTTTCTGCTCTCACAGGGGGAGTGGACTAGATGATCTTTTGAGGTCACTTCCAACCCCTAACTTTCTGTGATTCTGTGATTCCAACCCCCCTGCTATGGGCAGGGACACCTCCCACTGGACCAAGTTGCTCCAAGCCCCATTCAGCCTGGCCCTGAACACTTCCAGGGATGGGGCAGCCACAGCTTCTTTGGGCAATCTATGGCAGTGTCTCACTATCTTCACACTAAAGAATTTTTTCCTAATATCTAACCTAAATCTACCCTCTTTCAGCTTGTAACCATTGCTCCTTGTCCTGTGGTCATATAAGTCCCTAATATTGCAGTTGTGACTTTTATTCTATCTGACAAAAGCAGTGTACTGCTGGGCTGGATATTTAAGGCTTTTCTGGGAATTATTCCAGTGCTTGCTCTGTTCATAGCTTTGCCCATTCACAATGAGCTGAGTAGTTTACTGCATATGCAGAATCTGCAGTGGAAGCAAAGCCTGATCTTTAAACTGAATCACTTCTCTCCCCTGTTGAATGACAGAATGTGTAATGTGTCCCCACATGCCAGGGGGCTTTTCAGTACCAGAGCTTCAGGCATCACATGGAGAATTAAGGTACACCGAAGGCTTGGTATTTATTTTGGAATTGAACTCAAAGCCCTCTGCTTTGGGGACAAGCTTTCAACCAGATAAGCTGGAGGATTTGATCTGGGAACTTCCTTTCTTTGGTATTTCTGTCCTCCTCTTTGAACTGCAGCAAGCACTTAGTACACGTGATGATGGGAAGGAAAAGCATCTGAGTTGTGTAACATCTGCTTATCACTACAGATTATCCCTTAGCAATGAGATTAAAGCTTTTCCTTATGTAGTAAGAGCTTGGGGTTTAGTGAGGGGTTTTTTGTTTGTTTATTTGTGTTTTTTCTTTGTTTTTTTTTTTTTTTGTTGGTTTTAAGTAATGCACTGGAATTTCAGTTTCATTGAGCAAGGAGAGGAAACTTCACAAGTTTGACTAAGGAATCAGAGATTTTTAAAGAAAGTATAGACTTTTAAAGAATTATTTTTGATGTGGATATCTCTATAATCATGTGTGTTATAATTCCAGTATTGTCTCCATGTGATTATATTCACAATGGGACTAAGGCAGTAAAGCATTTTGGAGTCAGACAGACAAGGGGTTTGACTAAAACAGTGCTTTGGAGCTCAAACCCTGCAGAACTTTGTGACACCACAACAACCTCTTGTTGTTTCCTGCTAGTGGATTGACTTTCTGGTTAAAGCCCAGCTGGTTGTTAGGATATCCATGTGCATCCCATGCTTGGCCCATTTTACTGCTCCCTACTTCTGCCATGTACATACCAAGCCAAGATGTCCGGGCTCCTGAGGCTGCTTTAAATTTGTCTGGTTTCATCAGCTGTAGAATGACAGAGGTTGAGGACCAAGACTGGAAAGAAACCTCAACTCAATCCATTTTCTTGATCAAGTCATCAAGCTGCTGAACAAGGTTTCAAAACAGCATCAGATTCCCCCAAGACTCTATTGCACATCTCTCTCTCTACCTCTAAATCAAGTGTTTATTGCCCTGCAATGAGACACCTGAAACCCAAGTGAAGTAAAAATAGCAGAAGCATCTCTCTCTGAAGACCATCCAGCCTGGGCACTAAGATAAGGGTCATTGGATTTCTGTTTATGGGGGACATCAAATTTCCTAGCTCTTGAGGCCACTCCATGCTAATTTGTCACTGTGCTACAGTGGCAGCAATAAGTTTATTTAAAAACTAATAATGTACCCTGACCCTTCTTGTCTCTGCCCTTCCATTACTCTGCAGTTTGTATCAGAGGGATCAGCAAGGTGAGACTGGGAAGGAAAGTATTTAAATTACATGAAGGCTGTGGTTTCTAAATAAAGGCCAATGGTCCCTTTGCTAATACCACTATCATAATCTGACCCTGAGAGCCTGAACCACTCATTCTTTGTACGGGTATCTCCTTGACTGCAAAGGGAATTTTGGGCACAGTGCAATTACCAACACAAGATTGGGCCAATTACTTAATTAAATTTTAAGTAGGATCATATACACAGCAGATGGACATTTTGAGGAGGCAGAGAGTAATGTGTGCAGGGTAACAGAGAATGCAGCTAATCTTGTATCTGTGCCTTGGATGAGTTTTAAGTGTATTAACATCAGGACTCCAATCGTATTGAAGTTGTGTGTAAAATTTCTGAAAGGCTTCTTTACTTGGCACAATTTTTCTCAGATGAAGATGAGAATGATACAATCACATAGCCACTCTGGTCTGAAACTGGCATGAAAACAAAGAATGGCATGAAAACAAAGAAAGAGGCTTTGTCTAGGCAATTTGATCTATAGGCTTGTAGAGGTGACTGTGTTTTATTTGGGTACTCCCTTTTAAAGTCAGCTAAAAGGCTTCTCAATCAAGATCTTTTCAAAATTATAATTTGTAGATAGTAGATTGATTACCTTATCTCCCTGTCCATTCCAATGCCTCGTTTTGCACTGGAGTTTTAATTCTGTCATTGCTTTATGTGACTGCATTTTAGGACAAAGGTTTATTTATGTTTATTTTCTCTCACTTCACATTTACAGAGTTGCAGGCATCCTTAACTGCTTTTTCTGGAACACAGCAAGACACAGAAAGGGCAATAAGAGTATTATTTTTATTAAAATGATACTAGGTTTAGGTGCTTGGAAGAATTCCACTAATATCAGTGAATAGGAAGTACCAATGCAGATTTGATTAGGAGAGATGAGAGGATTTGTGAATTAAAATATCTCATGTTCTCTGTCACAGAAACAAACAAGTTAATATTATCATTTAATGAAATATATTTAAGATAGTAAGGTCTAGAAGCCCAAGACACAGTCAAGAATATTGCTCTTGACTGTCACATAATATGTATAGAAACAGAGAGCAGGAATGGAAAAGGGACCAAAAAGTCCATCTCTGAATTCCAGCCATGAGCCAATCAATGCTACACAGCACTAGAAAGTTGATCAACCAAACCCATTTTTACAAGATACTTGTATAATTGATGCAAATACAGTTCTTTTCCCAGCCATGGCATGAAGATTCTCTGAACGAGGGCAAGAATTGATCTCCAGATTTGCCACATTTGCCATTTAGCAGTTCCTTTATTTAACATCTCAGAAGTATTGCTTTTAAAGCTGAACAGTATCCACTGTGTTCTGAAAATCATCTAGTCTCAGATAAGGTTGTTTCCTACTGACACAAGCAAAATCATCATTGGTTCAATTATCTATCCTTTATGGATAAGTACCTTGTGAAATAAGGTGGAATTTTGGCTGAAATGAAGATACTTGCCCTGTCCTATAAACCACATGTCAGCATTTGAACAGGGTGAGCAGGAGTGATCACCCTCATCAGAGATGCTCATCATGGAGGGAAAAGGAAGGACCCACACTTAAGCCTGAAGTAGGAGCTTCTCAAAGCTAAAACAAAGTCTTTGGTATTTTCCATGTGTTGTGGAGGTCCTGACCTTCCTTTAAATGAGTGACTGAAGTACAGTCTGGTGACTCTCACTGCTTAGAAAGGACATTCAGTATTTGGGACTGAGTGGAAGAAAGAATTGCAATGCTGTTTGAGATGCTTTGGTGACAGGAAGGGAGGAGACAAGCCCTGTTTTCTCAGCTGTCAGGCTTATTTAGACTCCAGATACAGAGACTAAATTTGTCCTTCATTTTAGATTAGCCTGGGGTAAGCCAAAATATGAAGTACAGTGTTTAGGATTTGTGGTTCTGAGGAGTATGCTTCAAGGGACACCAAGCTGGCACTCTTGTCAAACTCTCAAACATCATACAAAAACCTAACAGCAGTGATTGTATGAAAGTGATTCCCATGTCTGTTTGCTTTCTTTCAGGGTGTCCCAATGGCTGAAGAAAAGCCCAAGCCTAACTGCACTGTTAGTGAAGTCACCATCGTGAACCTGAAACCTGAGAAAAATCCCACTCTTGTCTTGCCAGGAGAGAAAACAGGAAATGACCATAGAAACCTTGGTTTACATCCTCCTTCTCCAAAGATTTCAGAGAAGAGGTTATCCCAGGGAGAGAAAAAACTGTGGCCAGAAAAGGTGAAAAAAGAGGGGGCTTTATCTCCCAGCCTGCATCGTGCAAAGGAGTTTTGTAGCACAGAGAACATCACCCTGAAGAGGCCAGTGAAGTTGGCCCCTCTGGAGATCCCTGTGGAAGTCAAAGAAGCTCAACTCCAAAAGATCATGAGCATCCAGAGGGAAGTCCAAATGGCTGCTCAGAAGCTGACCACTATCAAAGCCACCAGCAATGAACCCAATGTGAAAAGGGTAAAGAATCTGGCTCACGGGGAGCTGGAAAACCTTCAAAAGATAAAGCTAAGTGAGAAGGCTGCTCTGGAGAATAAAGATGATCCTCCACCCCTGAAACATAGCAAACCCCTGGGAGAAATTCAAATTGTTTTGCCTTCAGAGACAACCTCTAAGTTGACTAAACAATCTGGTGTTGAAGAAGTTCCCAAGACACTCCGTAAGCCACTAATCCCCATTCTCCATGTATCTGAGGTGCATGAAGAGTCCAACATCCCTGACATCATCCCTGACAGCATCCCTGATCCTTGCCAGAATGTTTCTCGGCGCCGATTCAGAGTAAAGCACACAAAAGAGCAGCAGGAAGACCATGGGAAAGCTAAACCCTTAAAGGCCACAGATCCAAGTGCAGGAGAAGGCAAGCAGAAATCTTCACATCAACGAACACAAAAAACCCTCAGTGATGCAAGCAAGCTCATTGAAAATATGGCCAAAAAACAGAAGGAACGAGGAGCAAAGCAAGGGGAGTTGGATGAAGCCTCTCTTGTGAAAAAGCAGACTACTCGAAGGATGGCCTTGGGAGACATCATCCAGGTGGATGAAGACTGAATATCACTCATCATGTAATGCACAGGAGATTTAGGCACAATAACTACCCAATAAAATGTTTTAGACTGACTGTTTGGATATAAGTTTTCAGAAGCGTGTCTGAAGACCTTAGGAGACCACAAAGTGAAAATAAGTCAATATTGTTGAACATCTCTGGCATTTTTAAGATGTTCAAACATCTTAGAAACAAGTGGGTCTAAGGAAAAATATCCTCCTGCACTGCTCAACACTAGAAAGGCCCCAGCCACAGTCCTGAGTCCAGCATTCAATACAACTTTTCAAGACATGTGGACCATGCAGGGAAAATCTGGATGTGGACTGGATGGAGGGACCAAGAGAAAAACAGAAACCTAGAAAATACTGTGTCTGGGGGAAGATGAAAAGAAATAACATCATTTGCTCTAGAAAATACAGCCCTCCCACTTTTAGTTGTAGGAAGCTTGTTTCAGAAAGACAAAATTAAAATGTTCTTCATATCTTTTGTTGGCAGAACAAAAAGTAATTAGCATAAGACTTAGCAAGGGACACTTCAGTGAGGAAAGGAGAAATAATTTTAAACACAATAAACACTGAAGAATACTGTTTACATAGATGGGAATCTCTGTCATTGAAATTTTAAATAATACATTGAACAAATACCTGCCAAGGATGATTTCAGAAAGTTAATCCTTCATTCAGACATGACATGGATCAGATGATCTATAATGTCCTTCAGTCTCTATTTTCTTACATTGTATGGTCTATCTTTTCAGTTGCCCATTTTCAGGGCTGCTAAGCAAGCCATGGAGTGCAAAAATATATAATAAAAGTAACTTTTCACTTCACACTGATTCATATTCATTGTCTTACAGTTAGTGTCAAGATATTTAGAAAGCAGCATCTAATAGATGACTTTTTTCCTTTATTTCTTCAGACCTACTTCTCTTTGTCCTTTCCCAATTCCTTGGTAAAGAGAGGAATCCTTATATTTTCATTGTCTTGCCTCTAAAATTCTTGTCTTGCACTTTTTGTCTGTTCACCTTTAGTCACCTTTTAAAATCATCAGAAACTTTTGAAAAGAGAATATTATTTTT
Source organism: Calypte anna (assembly GCF_003957555.1). NCBI lineage: Eukaryota > Metazoa > Chordata > Aves > Apodiformes > Trochilidae > Calypte > Calypte anna. The sequence goes on along the minus strand of NC_044245.1, from coordinate 146,038,893 downwards.
ATGTGTATTACAAAATAAACCAAAGTTACAAAGTCTCAGCGTAGTCCTAGATATTTTTTTAGGGAGCAAGAACTATTCTGAGGTGGTTTTTTTTTTAGATAGCTATTTTTATGAGCTTCCAGCAATGCTAGTACAGTGCAAATATTATTAATAAGATTAACATGTAATAAGATTTGCCTTGTAACTGTTTTTTACGGTAAAAATTGGGTTGTTCACTCTCCTTGTAGTTCACTTGCTTTATTTGTTTTTTTAGTAAAGGTTGTCTTAGCTGCTTATCAAATGATCTTAGAGGCTGGGACTTAAAAAAGCCAATGGTGACACTTGTCATAAATTTACAATAGTTGACAAAAATACATGACACTTTTGGAAAAACAGAAGGTGTCTAGAAATAGCAGAACTCAGCTTTTAAACACGCTGACCTTGGGGGAGAAAAGACGAATGAAGTATCTTCTGTATAGAAAAAGAGGTAACACCACTTTTGCCTTTTATTCACTCCTCTATGTACATATTGAAGATAGCCAAAGGCTGAGAAGATGGGGTCTTCAAAAGCATTTGAGTTACTTTCTGTATTCCAAAAATACCAGAAAATGTGCAATTTTTTTTTGATGACATGTTCCCTGATTGTTCTCTTAGTAAGAGAAAAGTCAGCATCCAGAAAGTGTTCTAGAATTCATTCTTAAGTATTTCTTGCTGAAAACAAAAAAGATTTTTGCTTTGGACATTTTTGTTCATGTTCCTTCATTGCTTCTTCCCAGTTCTGGTCTGTCTGCACTTATATGTTTGGTTTTTTCCAGCCTTTTTATGTCTGTTTTTTTGGGGACTGCCATCCTACTCTTCAGTTTCTTTTTTGCTTTATGTGTTCCTTGGTCATACGTTCTCCCAAATATGTCATGAAGTCTATGACTGACCCCACATAGAGCTTTCAGTTCCTTATTTCATAGTTCACTTCCAAATAAAATGGAGCAAATTTGGTCTTCTGTAACACTCAGCCCTTTGTATAGACCTCCATAGGCAACTTATTTCAAGAGGCAAAGGCTTCAAGTATTTGTGTTGCATAAAATGAGGCAAAATAATTAGAACAGGAGGACAAAGAAACCACAGAAACCTCTGATGGAGTAAGAAAAAAATAAAGATGGGGGTAGGAGCAGTGTAGGGAGGAGAAGGGAGATGGGGGGAGGAATGATGAAGAAAGAGATAGGAGCAGACTAAACATGAGGAACCTATCTGAGGTAGAGGGGATGTGTAGCAACAAGAAGCAGAAATAATTTTTCATTCTGATTTTGACCATTCTTAAGAAAAAAAATTAATTTAAAAAAAAAGAAAAAAAAAAAAAGAAAAAGTTACTAGTAGATAGTATTTACCAAGTTGTCTTGTAAGCTTCCTCAAGAAGCAAAGTTACCACTCAGGACACACTTTCTGGTGCTGGTCCCAGATTCTCCCACATAGAAGGAAAACCAATTGCAGAAACCTGGACTGAAACTGTGCCCAGGTTTGTCACAGCAGCAGTAGAAATATTTACACAAATCAGTCACCCTGTGCCTTGCCACCAGCTCTCTCAGTCAATTTACTGTGTTTAGAGTAACTGAGGAGTGGGTGCTCAAAGCTATGCAGGCCAGACAGTTCAAGTTGAATAAGAACTGTTGTAATAATTCAACAGGGAATTAGAAATCAGATGCTAACTCAGCAATAAAAATACAAGAGGTATGTCCTTGTGATGTCTGGGGAGTAAGGAAAAATTAAAATTTAACTTACCTCTGACTCACTGCACCTCCTGAGTTGCCAATATGAACCTGCAATCCCAATGGGTTCTTGTGACATCTCACAAGTTCCCAGCCAGAAAATATTCCAAGCAGCATTAATGAGATCTCCAAACACTACTAAGATTTGAGGGATGAAGAAAATCATCCCTCTTTTCTTTTCCCTCAAGAAAAGAGGGATGGCATGAGAGAACAGCTGAGCTATTGAATTTGACCTGGCTCACCTGAGAAGCTCTTGCCCTTTGTTAAGCTATGATGTGAGAAGTTCCTCTGATGAGTGTTTGAGCCCATCTGGTTGACTCTTCCTTTGGAAAAAAAAGTGACAACTCTACTATGTTGAACAACCTGAACATCTGGAACTGAGGGAAGGTCACTATATGTATATATACATATATGTATATATATGCTACTGCTCCTTAGCCCTTTCAATTTAACTAAATGCATTAAACCATGTGTCCAGGAACAAGTGATGAAATGTTGCTTTAAAAATGTAAAACAGTGAGACCAAAAAGGAGTCCCAATTTTATCTGGTGGCTTCAGAGGCAAATTGTTGGATGCACAGGCAAGAGGCTTTTAATCAGGGGAAGAGAATAAAAGGGTACTTTTAAGTAGAGAAAGTGCATTAGCAAGGTCATTGCTGAAATGATGGCTCCAGGATCCAGTGTCCAGCTTTACATGAAATTTCTCATGCTGTGTCCTATGCTTCAAAAAGTGTGATCACATATTGGAAAAATGCTAGAAGACTTATCTGCATTCTAGGAAACTTACCTTCTTTTTGACAGGGAAGAATTTTGATCTGGAGATTGTCCCAGGTTCTTTGAAAGAACTAAAAAAAAAAAAAACCAAATCCATATAAAAAATGTAGTGAAGCTGAATCTTGAGAAATTCATCCAGGAATTGCATGCAGCACTTTAACTGAAGCTGCAGCCCAATATAAATTCATGGTCTCCTGGTTCTTTATGCCGGTCAGACCTTCCCACCACTCCCTTACATCTGCATTGCTTCTCAATCTGTGGCACAGTGACCTGGAACAGGGAATTTAACATAGCAAATTCCCCCATAAGATGAGTTTTCAGCTGGGATCTTTCCTAGTTATGATTTCCTGAATGACTTCAGCAGCAGCAGTGCTTGCATCAGGATGGAGGCAAGAACAGGGAAGAACACATTCTTTATAGTGACTGAATGTACTTCTCTCATGTTAAAGTATGTCTAAACTCTAAAGGCAATAAAGTACCATGCAGTGGGCTCCATGACATGATACAGATGAAAAATCTGGGCTCCATCCTTAGACTTATGTATATTGAGCAACAACAAGGGCTTTGGTTTAGAAGCACCAGGCCAGTGTAACTGGAAAGCAGTCCAGGGAATATCAGTCTCCATTCTCCTTTCTCAATCTGTGTATCCTTCTCCTCTACCATGGTTTTAAGAGTACACAGGCTGAACTATGATGATAATCAAATGTTTTCCATGGCAGAAAATTGTGTCAATGCAGGAGCATATGGGGAACTCGTGCTTATCCAAATGATTAGAGAAAGCTGCTCCCACAATGTTGTCTTTGCTAGTAAAATAGGTGTGACTTGATGCTACCTGGTGCTTGCTAGTGGACAAAAGGAGTGATGAAAAAGCAGTCCTGTGCACACATAAAATACCATTTAGAATCCTACTGAAAAATCAAGAGTAGGGCAAAAGAGGGATTTTTGCCAGAGAACTGTGGCCTCATGAAGGTACATACTGTGGAGGGGAACACATGCTGCATGTGTATCATTGCTCCCTGAAGCCCATTCCCTTGCTTTGCTCAGACTGATCCCACACTAAATCTGACTCAGTGATGAGTTTCAACTGGCGATGACACAATCAGTGGAGCTGAGATCTAATTGACCCATTAAGAAGTCTCAAATATTGAGCATAAAGAGGAAAAATATCTGGTGACTAAATAATCAGGAGGATCCAGTCTTATGCAAATAAATTTCATAAAGGAATAAACAGTGCTTTAACTGTCCATATCCATGTACCTGAGGAGGTCTTTCCAAGAGAAAACCTCTTTGCCTATTCCACTTTTCTGCCTCATCTTCCAATGTTTTGCAGATCAGGAAGCCATGAGGTAATCTGTTTCCTGTATTGCAAAAACAAGATCCATCCCTTTCCCCCAAGGAAAAGCAGAATACAAAGATGGTCTCCACTACAAAAACCTTTTAGTCTCAATGTAAAAAGAAGAGACAGTGAGCAGACACTACAAACACAAAGGAAACAAAATAGTGAGATCCTTTCCAAATCAGAGTAATGAGCAGAAGTTACAGCCTAGTGGCACAATTATCTAATTTAGGAATAGTGTATATTTCATAAATAGCACCTTCCACCCCCAGAGAGTTTTAGAGGCCTCACAGCGGAGAAAAATAACACTTCCTGGAATGAAGAAAGGAGGAGAAATTCTTGATTGACTCAGAGATCTCTAGAACCAGACATGGTGGCTCATTAGAAGGATGAAGAGGACAACCCAGATATAATTTGGATCCCAGTCATGACTTGAAACAGATGGCAACACTAAGGAATAGCCAAATGTCTTGGCTGTCCCCCACAATGTAAAGGATTATCCCTGGAGACACTGCCTGAAGGTTTTGCAGTTTTTTGTCCTTTCAGCCTGCAGCAGGAAAACTCAGACTTGGATGGAAGGCAAGACAACAGAAAAGAGGTTCAGGAAAGCTTCTAGAAATTAAGACCTGGAGCAGTAATCTAAGATTTTTTAATCTTTATTATTACTTACTATTAGATTTCCTTTGCAATTGCCCTTACACTGTCAGTGATTGCCATATCAATTTTGTAGAGAATTACAGGACACGACTGCAGCCACCAACAGACTAGAGGAAGGAAAAATAAAAACAAGAAACATGGCACTCCAGAGACTGTTCTGACTCTGACTGCCATTCCTGCTTACTCTAAGCTTGTCCCAGTTTCTTCAAATTGCAAAGACTGAAGGTTTTAAAAATTCCACTTAAAATCTCCATCCAGCAGTTGGTGCAAGTCTAGAGGAGCCAGAGTTAGGCCCCATAATAAGTGAATGTGTCTAAGGTGTGTCCATGCACTTATCTGAGGTGAATGACAGGGAACAGAATCCCACACAGGAGTCTGTGATCCCACTGGCACTGCCTGGCTGGGAGTTCAACCAGCAGTAGAGTTTAGGATTCTTTCCAGAAGAAAGGAGCAATTGCAGCAACAGGGAAAATTCTGCTCTTCTAAACTAGGATTTCCAGTTGTCAATGTGAGGCTGGGATCATGTATTTACATGATTACTGACTCTGATTTCTCCTGTTCATATAACCCAGGCACATTAAACTCTCAGAAAAGAGCCTTACAACTGGGGTCCTACTTCAGAAATGAGCCAGTGCCGTGTTTGCCTTTGGGATCAGTGTGTGGATGCTCTCAGGCCATTTGTACCAACAGGTTGTCTTAATTTTTGCTTTGTGAGAGACATGACTTTAAACACAGTCTTTTCCTCTGAATATTCACTGAGGCCCTGGGGGATGATGTGGCCTCAGGCAACTGCAGCAAAAACATCAATAAAAGGAGCAGTGCTGTAAAATCATTACTAGAGAATACTTCTGACTTTGTTCCTTGAGTACATTGGTTTCTATCCTGGGCAGGCTGCTGACATTTCTGTCTCCAGAAATTTATTATAGCAGCAGAAGATGAAATTGGTTCAGTTTAAACTAAGGATTTGTGGAGCCTCCAGCTAAACTCAGAAGCAAATCCAAAGGATGGGCTGCTGGAGGCACAATTAACACAGAGTATTTTAGTTCCTTAGACTTCTTTTCTTGCTTATTCCTGCTAGAAATAGTAACAGAAGCTCAGAAAGGCCTTTTGAGTGTTCCTGGCCCAGTAAGAAATATAAAGCAGCATGCAAGCACATTGTGAATGCATCTGTCAGGTTTTCAGAGCAAGAAAAATCCAAATAGTCCAATAAAGTTGAGATGAGCAAAGAGCACAAATGAGGTCTTGTGGTGATCAAGACTTTTTTATTTGGTTTTATAGTCAATTAAAATCTACCAGCAGGACTTCAGCAAATTTCTAAGGCAATTTCTTTTTTTTTTCTTAGGCCTCCTGCAGTCACACCTGCCCAAGTCCAGACAGGCACCTGCACAGGGATCTATTCTAATAGTTCTACACTGTGTGTTAGAGGTCAGGCAAATGCACAGTGAGAAAATATCTCTTACCAGAGGCTCTAAAAACACCTCAAAAGCAAAACCCAAAATGTCCTGAGTGAAATTCACTTGGGTTGAATAAGCTGCATCCTTTCCACAGTCCTGACTTCAGGTGACTTTGCAGACTTGTTTGGGAAGTGTTTGTTTTTTTCAGGCTCCATATTTCAAGATGTAGGTGCAGGCTTAGCATGAGAGTATGAGGTAAATCATGTATAAAAGGAATTGCTTGTCTGCTGATCACACAGTGGAAAAATAAAGTGAGGAGCAAAATTAGCCACAAAATGGAAGTTTCAGGGGACTTTTCTCCTTAAATTTCCATTTCCACTTTGTGCTTTGAGATAAGGAATGGGGAAGACCCTAAAATTACCACCAGAGGAAAACCAGATTTAAACAGGGTATTCAATTTTTTTTCCCAGTTAAAATAAATTCTGGTAGAGAGAAACAAAGATAAAACATAAACCAACACCTTTTCTCCACCCAGGGGTCTTTCCCATGATCACCTTCACCCCTTCCCTCCCAAGTCCTCAGCTCCAGTAGGGTCTCTCCAGGGCTGCATCACCTCCTTCCCTCCTCCTCCTCTTCCTCCTCAGGGTCTGGGGACTGCCACCCATAAACCTATTCACTCATTACTCCCCTGAGTTGTCCCAAGATGCTCATGTGGATGCTCATGTGGCCATGATCTGGATTTACTGCTTTTCTAGAGTCCATATTTTTTAGCTGTGAGACTATTTCACCATCTGTGAAAAGCCCCATCAGCTGTGCTAGTGCCAAGCTGGATGCATGGAGAGAAGACCTCCCAGTCTTCTGTAAATGGGAAACCCAGTGACAGACCTTAGTCTGGTGGCCCAGCCAGCTGAGTAATCTCTATATCCACAGGTAGCAGAATGTGAAACCACCTTGAAAAAACTCTTAGTCTCAGCAAACCAAGACTGCCATATTAAAAACAGAGATGTGGGAGATTTTTCTGCTTCTTTTTCTCTTGAAAGGCAGCATCCTTTTTCATCTCTTTAATCCAATTAATGTTTTTCCATCACTGGATTTCCTCTGTTCATAATTTTCTCATTTTAGAGATCTGTCAGTGGAAGGTAATGAAAATATAAGTAAGTCAGGGTTGTGTGGGAGGGAAGGAAAATTTGGTGTTAAGTTAAAAATCACACTTTGAGGTCTGGGTGCACTTCCAGTGGTAATTCACTTGTTAAATCAGCCAGTTTGTCCTATCATCAAGTTGTCATTTCTAAGCAGTGCTGCACCAGGTTCCTGCCAGAGACTATTAAGCAAGTCATTATTTCAGCCCCATTAGGTAATGGGACACACCTCTCCATCCAAGTAAAGATGCAAATCAGCTTTGCCTTGAACCAGTGTACTCAGCTTTTTGCTTCTGAGTTGTGGCTTCCTACACAGTTTAACTAAATAGAAACTTGAAGTTTGGGACAAAGAACAGAGCAATCAGGAGCAAGATAAATTAACCTCTTCTTCACCTGCCACCTGGGGCTACAGTTTCTAGGAAGGAAAATAATTCAAAACCAGTCCCAATTTCCTAGCTGAACACGATGGTCAGTTCAGTCCACCTTTCTTACCCTTCTTCCTTCAGTTACCTGTGAAAACTTGAATGCATGCTGTGAAGCCACTTAGGTGCCTTGGATGATTTCTTCCATGGCCTTAGTAGCCAAAGCATCAGACTCAGAATTGCCCTCCCAGTTTGACACAGGCAGCCAAACCTGCTGGGCTGCAGGACCCACAGCATTTCCCCCTCTCCCGACCTCATCGTTGTGAGGCTGCTGTGGTTCTGTGTCCCCAGATCCATCCTGGAATGAGGCTGAGCACCTGTTCCCAACAAACACGCACACACTACAGACTCCACACATCTGACACACAGATAAATGCAGGCAGAAATTACTTTTTTTATTTTAATTATTATTTGTTTTTATTATCAACAGTTACATGAATAAACCCAGCATCCCACACACACATCCCACATCCACACCTCGATTACTGTGTCCAGTTCTGGGCCCCTCAGTTCAGGAAGGATATCGAGGTCCTGGAGCAGGTCCAAAGGAGGACAACCAGGCTGGTGAAGGGACTCGAGCACAGACCCTATGAGGAGAGGCTGAGGGAGCTGGGGTTTTCAGCCTGAAAAAGAGGAGGCTCAGGAGAGACCTCATCACTCTCTACAACTACCTGAAAGGAGGTTGGAGCCAGGGGGGGGTTGGTCTCTTTTCCCAGATGACATTTAACAAGACGAGAGGACATGGTCTTAAGTTGTGCCAGGGGTGGTTTTAGGTTGGATATTAGAAAGAATTTCTTTATGGAGAGGGTGATCAGACATTGGAATGGGCTGCCCAGGGAAGTAGTGGATTCTCCGTGTCTGGAGATATTTAAAAAGAGCCTGGATGTGGCACTCAGTGCCATGGTCTAGCAACCACAAGGGTGGTTCAAGGGTTGGAGTCGATGATCTCAGAGGTCCATTCCAACCCAGCCAATTCTATGATTCTATGATCCCCAGAAACATGAGCAGCAATGGCTCAGTCCTCTCCTCCCCTGTGGCTGATCAAGATTGAAGGCTGATGTTGGAATACACACAGGACTTGGGTCTGTGCAGCATCTGGAAGCTCCAGTCTGCCCAGTGCCCAGCCCCTGGATCATGGTCTCCTCCTACACAGACATTTTTTCTCAGCCACCAGACAACCCATCTTAAAGCTCACCAGCATGGACACGTGCACTTCAAATGCAGAATACTTAGAATGTGCACTTAGGATAACTATAAATAAGATTTCATGAGGATATAAGCTAGGCTGTAGATAGATGGTGAATCTGTGCTTAATGCTTTGTGCTCTTTCGCTGCTCGTCACAGAAATTTTCACCTCTGTCAGCATTTAACACCTGTCTAATGGCTTATTTTAAAGGGTTTATCCACATTTGTCTCACCTTCGTTTAAAGATGTTTATTTTTCATATAGCTTGCTGGAAAAAAATTAGATTTTTTTTTCCCCAAACATCATCAAACAACTCTGTCCTGCAGTCCTGGGAAGAGTTATTGCAGCAGGGCTCCAGCAGATGGCTGAGTTCTGTCATGAATAAAACTCTCCCAAGGAAAGCACATCGTGCAGCAGCACGGTTTCAGAGAACAAAAGAGATTTTTTTTCCTTTGGCTGTTGATGAATACAGCATCTCTCTTCCCACTTTGGATTTGTTAATGAAACTCGAAATAAAAACAAGCAGTGCAGTTCAAGGGAGACAAATCTGATGAAGCAAATAAAAAGATCACAATAAAAGATTCACTATCCCCTAAAGAAGAGACACTGAATTGCATTCCTGCTTCAGCTCTCCTATTTTTTTCCATTTTTAAAAAGGGTTTTTTAAAAAAAATCAAAAAAAGAAAAAAACTCAAAAGAAAAAAAACTAAAAAAACCCTATTGACAAACAAACAAACAAAAAACCACCAACCAACAAACCATACAAACAAAAGAAAAAAACTGAAAAACCCTGTTACTTCTAGAGTATTTAAGACTTTTATTCTGTATGGATTCTTTTTGGGTCATGTTAAAATATTTACTCCCCTTCCCTAAAACCAAAAGGAGAAGGCTGAATATATTGAAGCAAACAGATCTGATTTGTCTCACTGAGAGTGCAAGATGAAAGAACAAAAAGTCAGCTGAGATAATCTGTAAATTACTCAAATCTGTAAATTAAAGTGAGCCTGCTCAACAGCTTTCAGCCTCATTGCATGCAAAAGTAAGTGAATATTAATTTTTCCCAACTACTGAAGTAAAACAAGGGGAAAAGTTTTTGTGTCATAAATGACATACCTGGAAATTTCTCCAGAAGTAATGCACTGGTACCATCACTGCCACCTCTACAACATTGAAGCTGACAGGCAATTTGATCTTTGCCACTGCATTTAATAAAGGAGTGAAGTTATGGCCAGGGAACCACAGCTGTGGGGGGAACACCCTAGCACAGTAAACCACAGAAAACAAGGCTAAGGCACTTGCAGAGACCCTCATCTGGACAATATTCCTGCCCTACACCTATCTGCTTTAGCAGTGCTTTTTTGAATTCTAAAGAAAAACCCCAACCAACCCAAAAAGTCCACACTTCCCAAGAATAAATATTTCATGTTTATTTCAGTAGCCTTGTCAATATGTTGGGGCGTTTTTGGGGTTTTTTTTTGACAATTTATCCTCATCTCCCTGACGACATCTGAATCCGTTGCTTGTTGACTTAACCCAGATGGGTATGCAGAAAAATCTACTACCTTTCTCCTTTCATCATATTTCTACATATTTAAGTTTTTTTTTCAGGTACACCCTCAATTTCCTCTTTGCTAGGCTAAACAATCCATTCCTTTCAATCTCTTTCCTTAGGTCATGTTTTCCTGTCTTCTGAGCATTCATCCCACCCGCTGGATGCCATCCAGTTCAGCCACTTCATTTTTGTAACACAGAACCAGAAACAGAACAGAGCACTGGGTGTTGTAAAAAGCTGGTGTTTAATAGGACTGGATAAGCATCTTTTGGTGTGCACAGGAAAGCACCTGTTCTGCCATATGGTTGTTGTCAATTTAATATGTGCCTTTCTTTTCTGCTAGTGTAATGCCTGCTCCAGGTGAAGAGGTGAAGGGATTAAACATATTTGCTTGTATTCCAAGTAACTGTATAGGAATTTATATTGGGGATGTGCAGAAACCCATAAAAGTACTCTGGGGAAAAAAATACTTGGAAAATTATTTCAAAGGTCCTCCTTCACATCCCATCTACATTGCAGGAACAAACAGAGCCATAGGTCAAGCAGGGCAGTATTTTCTGTCTGACAGTTGACAACTTTGATATTTAAAGAAGGTATGATTAATCTCACAGGTGAGCACTGTGGGATGCTGTGGGCATGGGAAAGGGTCTTAATTCCATGAGAAGGAGACTGTTGGCTAATGCTTTTAAGTCTGATAGTTTCTGTCCCCTTTTAAAAGCATGGTATAATTGCCACTCATGAAGCTTGTTCAAGTTCTCAGACTGCTAAATCGTTGGGTCCAGCAATATGTCACATCCCATTAAATCAATTTATTCACCTTCCTTAAGAGATAATGGATTAGTAGAGTGAGAGGAAGTAACATAATGGTACTTCGTGACTTCTGTTGGCTCCTGGTAAAGTCTTATGTGACGTTTTTAGATATTCACAATGAGAAAAAGATGACTTGTGGAAGACAGATTGGAAATTCAGCCTCCAAAGTATTTAGTTGTGTGAATGGAGATGCTGAGTAGGCTTGTATCAATCTGTACTGAATCTATGGTTACTGATTTATCTTCAGAAAAAACTTGGATGATGGAAGAGAGTGACCTTGTACATGTTCAATTAATGCCATGATAGAGGAAAAAAATCTGAGATTGAATTATTTATCTTCATTCATGTTTATTTTTAAATGGATAATAATGTGTGGTTACTGACATAGACAGACTTCAATATGTGGGCTAATCAGAGGGGTATAAGCAAAAGGAACAAGACTGGCAAAAGCTTTGGGGAATACAAAATAATCTGATTTGTTCAGGCTAGAAAAGAGGGTGCTGAGGGGGAACCCAATAGCACTGTCTAATCAAATAATTTATTTGTTTTAAAGAAGTAATGATTAATTTTTCTCAGTTCATTCTGTAGACACAGTCTCTATCTTAGTCCACAGAAAAGGACATCTAGGAAAAACTTTCTAACTTTAGTAACTGTTAAATATTAGGAAAATAGTCATCATATTCCTTTGGTGGTTTACATGGAAAACTTACCCCATAAAGCACTTCTGTCTTGTTCACAGCCTTCCTCCTGTAGAAGACTGGAAGATCTATTTGAGGAATAAATGCCATGTGAGTAGTTTAAAACCATTTCCTGAGCCAGAATAGATTTCTGAGAGTATCACTCACATTGCAATGATACTTTCACCAGGAGCTTCCAAAACTGGGAGTCACCTGGGAAGGCAGCTGAGACCCGATGACACTGATACAGGATTGACTACAGGGATCATTTTAGAGGAACTGTGACTTTCTATAGAATAATTGGGTCAGAAATAGATCACTTGCAGAGCTAAATCTTCACATTTTTTTCTAATCTGTGTGACCCAACATTGTTGCTTGTGCAAGCCATGAGGTGCCAGACTGTCCTGTCTCTCCACTCAAATATCTGCTAAATAGAAGAACCTTGCAGAGCTATTTATTTGCTTCAAAACACAATCACTTTAAATCATAGGTAATTTAACAAGTGACTTAAAACCATTACTTCTAGTAGAGTTAATCAGAAGCTTTGTTCTCTGAGTTGCATGTAGTGTAGTAATTAATTTATATGGAGGAATTTATTGTTGCCTGATAAAATACATGGAAACGGACACTGAACATAGGGAAAATTCAAACTTTTAGACTCTTTAGTCTCTATATCCTGAGACCAGGCATATTTTTATATAGGGGCGTCAATTCTTTATGTACTCACTGGAGACACATGGAATGAACCTGACCGATACACCATGTAGCAAGACCACTCTGGAGTTTTTAAATTACAATGTAGACTCCTTCTAAGACTGTGTTGGAGAGACTATAACTGTATTGCTGTGTTCACTGCTGATATTTCACTTCATTTGTGATGGGAGTGAGACATCCTACAGTCATCACAGGCTTTAACATCTCACTAGGATTTTCAGTTTAGGAGAGGAAGACTCAGCAGTGACAGAAGCAGGGAAAATGTTTTCTCAGGCTCCCTTTGAGACCACGAGTTAGATCCTACAGGGAGACATTTTTGAAACCACATTGAACACTTCACTAAAATTACTGGGGCAGGTTTGGGCTCTATTGTAATATTTCTTTTCATCACTAGTGAGAAAGCTATAAATAGCCCATGAAGAATCTGTTGTGACGAGGCTTTTCACCAGACCCACAGAACTGTCATCCCAGTAAAAGGAACATAACAAGCTGAAAAGAGCAGACAGAGATTAATGTCCCATCTGATGAAACAAGAGCAATTCTTTAACTGCTCTGGCATTTGGGAGGGCAGTGAGGTGATAAAGGTCAAATCTGCCTTCCCATTTCTTAGCTGCACTTACTGATCATGACTGATTGTTATGTCTGACACTTACCACATTTTTTTGCTACCAGATAAAGGTCTGGCCTTGCCCAAGCTAGACCCCAAGTACAGTGCTTCATGTGGATCAAAACTGAGTATCCTGGGAATCCCACACCTGAAGGTCAGATATTTCTTCTGTGGACAGGCTATTCAAGAGGACTTCATCAGAAAGGCTTTTTGAGAAGGATCTAAAGAAGCATTAGATTGCTTCATAAAGATTTTCCCCAACATAAGCTTTTAGCAAAAATCCTGAAAATTATAATATTCACATTAAAAGTTTGGGGAATTCTACAGAGAAAAAAGGTGATATTCAACAGGAAATATTTTTAGTAATACTTTTAATCTTATGTTGATTCTGAGTCTTTCTTTCCATGCTTTATTATTTCTACATAAATAATGTAAAAAATTATGGTTCTTTATCCTCCTCCAGAATTTCCTGGGCTTCTCCCACTGTACAATTTGTTTCCCAGTGACTTTCAATGAGGCTGTGTATGTCCCTAACACAAGTAACCCCTCTTTTTCCATCCTCTTCCTGAAGTCTGGGTTATGTCTGTTCTGCTGCAGTTAATTTGCACGTGTAGATTTCTGGCAATAAGAAGCAGAATTATGCTGCAGAAAAGGGAAAACCTGACTATGGGAAGTGTTAATGGGCAGGAGGATGAATTAATCCATTACACTGAGAACCCTTGAGGCCCCGTGTGAAGTACTGGATGCTGTTTTGGGCATTACACACTAGAGAATATTGACAAGGGGGGATAGAGTAAATGAACAGGGAATAATCTATGAAGAAACACGTCTATGCTGTCAGTTAAGGATGGAATTGTTTACTTTCAGATAAACTGACCTAATTTCCACATTGTTTACCATGACTTGCACTGCAAAGGAGGATTCCTCAAACTGAGTCCCAGTGCTTAGCTTGACATGTGGAGGCTGCTCTGTACAGGGACAAACTCAGTTGCCTTAAGTAATACAGACTGAACTGAGATGTATCTGAAGATGCTTGGGACAAGACCTCTACTGAAAATACCAGGAGATCTACCAACCATTCCTTGAGAGGCCTGCAGGATATGTTTGCCTGGCTCCAGAGGGAAATTTTATATTTCATGAGGGAGAAATCCACTTGAAGTTGCTAGATAGCACTCTCTCATCTCGGAACAAACTAAACTACAAATTACTGGAGCAAGAGAGATTATTCTGGGAAAACTTCACTGTAGATTTCCCCTGTTTTACTTGATGTATGTCTCATTGGCTATTAGTGGAGTCAAGGTAGGGGCTAAGTCCAACTTTGGTCTAAGTCAGTCCAGCCCTTCTTAAATTCTTGTAATTTCTAAAACATGTCTGTTATTCCACAGTCTTCAAAGAGCAACTCTTCTAACTGACCACCCTCCTGAGTCACCCTACTATCCTGCCCCCAAGCTGCCTGATGTGCACTATGTAGAATTCAAGCTTCTTTATTGTTCCTTCAGAAATCTCCTGGTTCTTTCTCCTCTCATTTTTTTTCGCCCATTCATATTTTACATGAACTCAACTCACAGCTCCTTGCATCCAGCAGGACAGTTTGGATCTCCCAGCTTTGTGCTGTATTATACATATGGAATAACATTCAAAGTTAACTCCTCTCTCCTTTCACCTCACCTCATTCCACCTGTCTGATATGACAAACCTGGTCTTCAGTCCTCTTCTCTCTCAAAACTTTGCCTTTTTTCAATTTTCACACCTTTTCTCAATAGCTATGTCAGCTACTATGTTAATATTCCTTTAATGGTACCAAAAAGTAATAAAATCAATTCCTTCCCTGAAAGATGTATTTTACATTCATAGATTTTTTTTTTTTCATCATCTTGCTCAGCCTGTAAATATGTAGGAACTGGGTAAATGTTCTGTCTGTTTTCATTGCTGCCACTGATTTTTCTCTGCATATTGAAGTTTAATGGGAAAAAAAAAAAAAAAAAAAGAGAGCCTCTCCAGTAAATAAACTTTATATGACTTATGGAAATCCATGAAATAAATTCATATATTCTTTGACCATTTCACCAGCACAATACTCTTTAACTTTTTTTTTTTCCCCCGGACTAATTTTAATAGTTCAAACTTAGAATAAACAGTAGGTCATTGCCATTTAAAATAAGTATAAAGTAAGTTATCAATACTATTTAATGTCTCAAACTTATTCCTTAAAAATTTCCTCCTATGTTTGTCTCAGCTTGAGGCCATGAATAAGCCATATTCAGTCTAGGTCATTATTTTTGTCTTTTGAATGCAAAAATCTGCAGAACTTTGTTTCCTGGAAGTGATGAGAGAAGAAATTTGACTTTGTCTTTGGTTGAAATGAGATTTTTGCCTCCCAATGGGATAAAAAATGTGACTTATAGACCCAGACAATACTCAGGTATGGAATTATTCACACTGGAAAGTTATATCTGCATTGAGAATGTTACATTGCAATGAAAATATATGGTGGAAAATGTTATAGAAATCTTTCTGGGTTTTTCAAATGCCTTATTAGAGAAGCACACTTGGATGGATTAAGCATGAGAATCAATGGTTGATAGGAGAAAAAAGGTCAAGCTCCAGCCAGTTAAGATACCAGACAAATGGCTGATAGGTTGGGAAAAGGAACCATAGGATTCTCAGTTGCTCAAGATACTCAGTTCCCTTGTCTATGAGTAATGGGCTCATCTCACATGTGCATTATGAAAGGTTTTACACCCAGAGTACTGCTCACCCTCATGTATTTCCTCTGTGTACAACACACACTGACCCTTACATCTGATTTATTGCTTTTACACTGCTGCTCAGTTCAGGTGTAAATTCTCCAGAGTGGTTCTAGAATTAAGCAGGGACAGGAAGCAGGAACAGCACAGGAAGAGGTGTTACTGATGAGGAGATATTGCAGGATATATCAGTCAGCACAAGTTGGAGAACAAAACATTTCAGTTCAACTTCTTCTAAAAAATTTTTCAGAATAAGGGTCACAGTGATGTCTGTGATATCAGAATAAATTGCTTTTCTCATAAGTACTGTTACAAGGCCATGAATGACCACCAGGACATGAAGATGGTTACTTTGTCTCATTCAGAATATAGATTACAATATTTTATATAAACATATCTATGGTATAACACATTTTCTTCTTCTGGGTCTATTTTCCCCAGTAACAAGTGATAGAATGAGAGGAAAAAGCTTTAAATTGTGCCAGGGGAGGTTTAAATTGGATATTAGGAGGAATTCCTTTACTGAAAGGGTTGCCATGCATTGGAAGAGGATTCTCAGGGAAGAGGTGGAGTCAGCATCCCTGGAGTTATTTAAAAGGAGAGTAGAAGCAGCACTTGGGGACAAAGTTTAGTGGTGGACTTGGCAGTGTACTGGATTTATGATTATTTAAAAAGTCTTATCCAACCTAAATGATTCTATGATCCATGATCCTTTTCTGCTCCCTTTGCTTTTGTCTGTAGTCAAAGAATAATAGATTTCAATACTATAGAATTTTAAAGAAATAGGCAATATGGGCAAAAGTAAGATCACCTGGAATGAAGGCATAGAGCACATACCTTTTCTCTCAATCTGCATTACATTCTGAAGAGGAGGCCGGGAAAGAAAAAAAACAACAAAAAACAACAAACCACCTCAACCTATGATTAAAGATGAACCAGACACATTAATATATTTGGGAGATTCACCACACAGTTCAACTCTGGACATATGAGATGCCTTTAAGTTTGGTGAGCCTGGATATTTGTAAATGAATCAGGACTGTGGAATTCCATATTCTTTGCTGGTTTTAGGGATACTGAGACATAAATGGTAGAGGGGAAGAGAGATGTCTCACTGGCTTAGAAGAGGTGGGGCACTTTATTTATGTTTTACATTCACCAATTAATTCCATGTCCACTTTGCCTGGCTCTGCTGAAATGCCAGTAAAGAGGCACAGATGTTGATTTACCATATTAAAAGGAAATGTGAGATTGAAGTGCAATCCTTGAAATGTTATTCAATAAAAAGGAATAAAACTTGCTCCATCAGGCAAACTCTGTTTTGCAATTCATAGGCTTAGCCACTGGGTCATAGTTATACTCAGAAGCCCCCTTCCACTGCATCAGTGTCATTAAACATGTCCTGATTTCAAGAGGGATGTGATTTACTACCTTGCTCCAGAACTCGACACCCCAGAAGTTTATCATCTGTAGCTGGAGAGGAGAAACAGTAATTATAGAACTGTCCTGTGACCTGTGATAAGCTACCTGATTTACAGAAGCTACTAAATCTACCTGTAGTCTTAATTTCTAATAATTAAATCTGACCTATGTAAATGATGTGATACTTGGCTCTCTGATATTTATAAAGCTAACTAGAACTGAATTATATGTGGAGGCAGACATGTGATAAATCATTTATTATATACATATACACATTATTATATACATATAACTTACTCATATGTCAGTCCCATGAGCTGCTTTAAACCATTATTTGTTACAAAATCGAGTTTTCAAAGGCTGGGACATCATAAAGAAAGTTTTCTCCTTTTTTCACAGGATAGCATTTTCTATCCCAAATCATATGCAGAAGACAAACAGACTCTTATTAAATACTGCATTTGTGATATGGTCTAGGTACAATACCTCCTATCTCAGGAATATGAAGTTAATGTTTTTATAAAGGTGATTTTTGAACAAAGAGTCAGAATATGGTGACAGGATATGGATAAACAAACACTGTGCATTAGAGATGGAGCAACATAAATCTGTCCTTAGATAAGTCAGGAAACAAGAAATACTCAGCATATAACAAGAACAATTATATGTGTGAGTTAACATTGGTTTTGCAACTGCTTTAGATTAAATGGAATTTAGATGTAGCTGGTGTTCTAAATACATAAATTAATTAGATATGGCTCAAGTAGTCAACGAAAGAATGATCTTTACAAAGATCAGGCAGCAAAGTTAGAAAACCTTTGCTCATTATGGTGGGTTTTTTATTGTTGTTTTTATTGCTATTTCTCTTCAGTCTCTAATATTTATTCCATAAAGCACTGTAGGATTAAGTAGAAATTTAATTTATTGTTAAGAGAGACTTTAAGAATCTTTTCCATAAAATATGAGGATTCATGAAGTACTGGATGAAGTGCTGCATGAAGCACTTAACAAACAAAAATCAGTTCTGAGTAGGGATCTGGGAATTACAAATTCTGTAATTCTCTAACATCAGCAAAGTAAGATAATAAGGAGTAAGTCCAAAATGTCAGAATGTCACGATACATGTATCATATAAAAACTGTAACAAACTAAACCATGGCATGCAGCATAATAACCTGACAGAGCACCCAATGCATAATGCAACGCGAGACAGCACATATATTATATTGCAGAATTTCATATTTTTCTTTCATTACTTGTAGTAGTGTTTGGCATGGAAAATTTTACACTGCAGGAAACAAGAAACCCATTTCTATGCAAAATGATAGATTTTTTTTTTTTTAAGAGAGGCCATTTAAGTCTTCTTCATGCCTTGAAATATAAGCTATTTAGGGCTATAGCATATCATGTATATAAGAAAAAATATATAAAAATATAAAAGGCACAGGAGTATTCTCCAATGATGTCATTCCTTGCTTCCTAGGAATTTATGAGTCTCCAACACACAGCTACTGATCTGAGCAGCAGAATTTTCAGGAAATTTGTATAAGACACCTGTCAGAGCCCTGAGACACCATTAACCAGTTTGAAGAAAAAAAAAATCCTGTGCAATTTCAACTAAGTTATTGCAGAAAAACTGCCTGGTAATGTGGTTATATCTGTGATCAAACCAGTAGTTTCAGGCAGTGAAGGCACTATCTGGAGACTGCATAGCTCTCAGGAGTGAGCTACTGAGGAATACATTGCCACAAAATTTTTGGAAATAATTCTTATATAGTGAGGAAACATCTGTGCCACAATCCCAGACTGAGAAGCTGTTCTGGGGAAGCACTGTGGAATGATTAATATTTTCTTACTCACCTGCTGTGGCATCCATTCCTGAGGATATCAGCCTACACAGACCTTCTCCCTGACCTGGCACAGACATCACTTTTATTCCTAACCCCGGGGTGAAAATGGAAATCAAGGGCTCACAATCAGAACAGAAAGAACTGTAAAATCTTGGGAAATTTTGTTATGTATCCATACATCTGATGGTTGCCACTGCTTCAGTGATGTTGCCAGTAGAAATTCTGATAAGATAGCATCTAAAATTACCATCTACATATTCTTAAAACAGATCACTGGAATGAGAATATCTACAATGAAGAACGATTCCCTTTCTTTTAATCATCTTTGTATAATGTAAGGAGAAGCAACAACTTTAACACCTGAGCTTGTGTGATGTTGACAGATGAACATTATATGCAGTAGCTGAAGTACTGACTGCTGCAAAATAGGAACACATTCTAGGCCACAGTCAAAAAAAGAGTGAAGATATTAAGATTTCTTCATTGTATGCAACACTCATCTTTGATTAATCACTTGGTTTAATGTCTTACTGTTGATTAAGTTGATGTGTTGGTGCAATGATCCTTCTCCTGTTAGTATCACCAAATTCTTGGTGAAGGTGAAGCTTTAGGAAAAAACCCACCAGCATCCATAGACTTAACTTTTTGTCATTAAGTAAAGATAATATTGAATCAAATATTGAGTTGATACAGCATAGATACTGTAGCACTCTATTAAGGAAACAAATTAGGTTTGCTACTTTGGTCTACATTTCAGCAACCCACTTTCCTCCTATTACTTTTGGTGCAGTTTATGAATACTGGAATGAGAACAGTCTGAGAGAAATGTTTCTTAGGGCTGTAGATGCATGTGCAGAATTAGATATAACATCTATTTTTTTTTGTAGCCTAATGAAAGGCTAATTTTGATGGCAGATCATGCAACCATGCACTCGATAGGGCTCAAGAAAGCTGTGGGTCTTCAAGATATCTTTCACTTTCCTGCACTCATTTAAACATGTATTCTTTCTGATAAAAAATATTTCTGAACAGATTTTCTAACAACCTGTGCCTACAATGCAATCCTACAAGGAAATCTTAAATAGACAAACTGCAAACATTAACTTCAGGTCTCAATTCAGTAAATGTGCATCTAAGTGCTTTGCAGAATCAGGCTTTCAGTGGTATTGAGGTAATAATCCTGTAACCTGAAAGGGAACAGCAAAGGTGATGATCCTTCTTCATTAGCAAAGCCTTCCTATACCCACACAGAATCTGAGGAATGTGCTCTGCCCAAGGAAGGGAGGAACTGGTGGATGTAATTGTCCTCTTAAAGGATGGTGGTGAATTGTTCTTAAAAACAGCCAAAGAATAAGAGCACTGAACTTTGTCTCACTGGTAGCAGAGAAGTGACAGACTTGAGTGACAATAACATCACTGGCAAGAAGGTTTACAGCAAGTGGTATAGAGCTGCTATACCCCAACCAACCTATAGGACAGAAATCCTCTCCATTGGAACAAGTCTCAGCTGTATGCACCACAGGCTTTGGTCCCTGAAATATACTGGAGTCACTCCACTTAATCTCTGTGTTTGTCAAAAGATGTTTAGCTCTATGAATAACCTGGTGTGAAAGAGACCTTTATTTTTCTGGAGCTATTATCCAGGTACTAAACTCTTAGAAGAGGTACAGAGTGTCCCACTGACCTCCTGAGTGCCCTGGATGCCCTAAAACACTCAGGGGTAATTGGTCAGCACCACATAACCTGCCCTGTGTAACTCTGCTCCCTTTCCACAGTAACAGGAGGCAAAGTCACCTGCCTAGCAGATGCCAGTGGGGACTTCTTCCTTTGGGTTAGTTTACAGCCAGGACTTGCCAGACATCACATGGCAAGAGGCCCAATGACATCTACTTCAGACCAGTCTCCCACTTGCCAGTGACTGCTATGATAATGCTAAAATATTTTATTGTAAAGATTTATTTTGTTAATTAAAAAAAATGTAAAAAATATTATTTCAATAATTATTTGTTCCCAAGCCCTTGGAAGTGAGTGTATGTTTTTAAAAACTGAAGTGACACACACACATGTGTATATAGTGTGTGTATTCCTATATATGTGTGTGAATATATGTGTGCATATATATATATATAGATATATACACACATAATGCAAGTATACGTTCCTCAATAAATTTTGAAATATGACAAACTGAATTTGGTCAATGATTTCCCTTTGGAAAGCTCAAAATTTTGTGCAGAGGTCTCCTTCAGTCCTCCCTCAGGTTAAGGGTGAGCTGTAACAACAGAAATCAGTTTCTTCATCTGCTGACAAAACAAAACTGTCACCTGTCACCAAAGCTGTAGTCATGCTCATGAAGCTGAGCTGCCTGCACTGAGAAATTTTAGAAGCTGCAGAAACTTCTCCATAACCTGGTCTAGATCCAGGGTCACAGCCCTGCTCTAGATGCACCTGCATTCACAGCAATGCTAAACAAGTATGTGTGGATGCAGGGCATCCTTTGGCCCCCATTGGAGAGTAGCACTTTGGGAATGACAGGAATACTTTGTGAGCCTCACATCCTGCTGTTTTGGTGGACATCCATCCCCAGTCAAACAGCAGGGACAGCTATGGAAATGCTTCCTAAAGGGGGAGAAGCTCCAGGGTGTTTGGCAGCGGAGGGATGCGTCTGGAGGGAGGGGGTGAAGAACCGGTGGTTCTAGCACACAAGTCGGAGTTGAAATACAAGCAAAAAATTTCCCAGATGAGGGCTTTTTATTTAGACAATGAGCTCCAGGAGGAGGTAAAAGCAAAGGCCACCTGTTCGCTAAACTAGAAAGGGCATTTTTTCCCCACACGGCTTGGCACACATCTCCCCCCGGTTCTGTTTCCTCCGAGGGAAACATTTCTCTTCCCCTCCGCTTGGAGAGCAGGGAGCTCAGATTGCCTCACAAGCCCCTTGGAGTGGCACTTCCTTTCTCCTTTCTTTCTCAAACTTTTTCCCTCATTCTAGGATTCCCCGTATCCCTCACCCCCCGGGTCCCACAGCCCGCGGGCTCCCAACCCCGTGCCTTCACACCTCCCATCCCCATCCCCAGGCATTCCCCCCCGCCCCGGCCGCCGGCGGGGCCCTCAGCCCTCCCCGCCCAACCCCTTCCCCTCCCTCGCTCCTTAAACCCCGCAGCCGCCCGCCCCGGACCCTCTCTCGCCTCGGCTCCCGGCCCGGCCCCGATCCCGCTGCCGCCAGGTCCCGCTACCTCCTTCCGACCCGCCCGGCCCGCTCTGCCGCGCTTCCTGGCCTCGACCTTCCTACGGTCCCATCTATCTCCTTTCCTCTTTCTTTTTTTTTTTTTTTTTTTTTTTTTTTTTTTTTTTTTTTCTTTTTTTTCTTTTTTTCTCTTTCTTCCTTATTTCTTCTTTCTTCCCCTTTCTCCCATTTCCTTCATCCCATTTCCTCCCTTCCTCCCTTCTTCTCTTCTCTTCTCTTCTCTTCTCTTCTCTTCTCTTCTCTTCTCTTCTCTTCTCTTCTCTTCTCTTCTCTTCTCTTCTCTTTTGTTTTTTTTTTTTTGTTTTTTTTTTTTTTTTTTTTTTTGTGGTTTTTTTTTTGTTTTTTTTTTTTTCTTTTTTGGTTTTTTCTTGCTTTCTCTCCTCTCCGGCCGGGATATGGGTGGCTGCCCACTCCCCTCTGTCACCTGCATGTCCCTGTGAGCTCGTGTGTGTGCACGGGGAGGTCGGGCCGTGTGTGTGCCTGTATCTTTATGTCCTTCTGTCTGTCCGTGTGTCCCTCTCTGTGCCCTCCCGCCCCTGCACGTCCCTCGCAGCTCGGCTCAGGGCACCTCGGCTGCGGGCTGAGCGGGGCTCAGGAGCGGGGCACCAGCCCCCACTTCGGGGGGTGCTGTATTTGTGCAGGTAAGGGGGCACTTTTGGGTTTACAAGCCTGGCACCCGGGGCACTGTGGCTAAGAACACAAACTCTACTTTGTCCTTTTCTCCTTTTTCCTTGCAAAGGGTGAGTGCTCAAGTTCAGAAGTGAATTTTTTCCAAGTATGCAGACATGCAGGGACAAGATCTGTCTTTTAAAATGAAATCTCAGAAGGAATGGTGTTGCATTATTCTTAAAAGGGGGTTATTTATTTTTTATTTAGTCAACAAAGTTTTCAGACCACAGGCTGCTAGGTGAGTGTCTCTGCACTTGGGTTGGTTTCAGCCGTGATTTGGGGATGCCGAGTGCCTTCATTGCAGGGGATAAAGCAGAGGCTGAGGAATGGGTAATGCCCTTATTGAGAAGAGCCATTGAAAACGTTCAGAACTGACAGCAGGTATACAAATGTCAACTTTGCATTTTAATTACTGTTTTTAGGATTGGTTTTCCTAATTATATGCACCTTGGGATTTTGATGACCTGACACCTTGTGTTCCATCTGTTTGACACCTCAGTTGCTATCAAGACGTGGGAATATTATTCCATGTTAACAGGATGTTTCCTTCAGTTCAAATTTATTACAAATGTGCTGTGCATCACTTCCTAGCCTCTAAGTCTTTCCCTAAGCTGCCTAATTCAGCAGTTATTTAGCTTCTGTATTTTTACATTTCTAGTGCTCTTAAAAAAGTGTACCGACTGCTTCACAGCTGACTCTTCACAGGCATTAATATGCATGGGGCTGTGTCTGTTTGCACGTATTTTGATTAAGACCTTAAAATAACACAGCCCATCTGCTCAGTGTGGACACCAATGGAATCATTCTCAGGAAGATGCACCTGCAGAATCTATCTGTGTAATTGTGTTGCTTAATTGCCACCCAGAATTACTCTAGTTGCATGCCCAAGCCTCCTTTTTCACTTACAAGTGCTTGTTTAGACATCTAATTTGGAGGGATTTTGTATAAATAGAAGAAATACTAACTGGTAAAACAGTAGGCACAGTTTTTCAAATAGGTTAAGTAGGTGATTGCAAGGTTTATTTCAAAGCTCCATGACTTTTATCTTTTAGTGTTTAGTAGTTTTTACTGAAGTTTCAATACTTCTGCAGACTGCCATGCGTATGAATGATGCTGCTATTCTGATTTTGGAAAGATTGTGCTGGAAAGGTGCTCTGAATTAATTTCCAGCGAGACATATTAAGTATATGAAAATATATACTAGAATTTACATCAGTGAAGTGCTCATGGACTATTGTTACAAAAGAAAGTTCTGAGTATGTATTGCAGGTTCACTGTGTATCTTCACCGCATGTGTTGTGTTGCTGTGGCTTCTAAGAAGAAGAAATGTGCTTTTTGGGGATCCTTTCTGTGAAACTGAGGCTTGGAGAAGTTGAGAGTCCCAGCCTAAACTTAGCAATTGGCAGCCTGCCAGCTGCTGAATGTCACCTGGTAGAAGCACTCCATGAAACCTGCAGAAAGGCAGTACTCAACATATTGCAAAGTGGAGAAAAGAAACCAGGTCTTCTGACTTCCAGGACAGCAGATGATGGTGCTGATCTCTCCAGGAATCAGTCTGGGGCCAAATCTTGTTTTTTTTAAATCAGTGCAAATAGTGCTGTCTCTTAATTTCAGTGTCTGTTTCTCAAACCTGAGTGAAACCAATGCCATGAATGAGGCCTTGGCTTGGAATAGTACCTCTGATGGGGGGGGGAAGTATCAGGATGACTCATGAATATGACTCATTTCAGTATGGTGGAAGAACAAGATCCCCAATGGGGACATAACAGAGGAAGAACTAAGTGAGAGTATTTGTTCCTGTGGGCTTGGGAAGCTTTTTCTGATTCCAGAGACCCAGACAATGTGTGGGTGGGTGTGTCTGTAGCACCTTTACATACACATAAGTCTTTTTATCCTTCTGCTGACATTTCGTACAATTTTAAGGAAAATACCTTTGCAATGTGCCAGAGCTAGCCTTTGATTATGATACTGAAAATAATAGGAATAAAATAATGCTTTTGTTTCCAGCATGTGATAACTTCCTTGCTAAAATACATATCTAAGATGTGCTCAGTAATTATCTTGGCTTCAAAGGATATTTCAATTTGTCATACTGCAAGGCTTTCTTCTCAAACCTGTTTTGATTAATCACTGCTGGATGAATGCAATTCCTCCCATTTAAAAACCATACTTAAATTCTTCTCTTTTCTCATACTGAAGAGCAAAACCTTTAAAGAATAAAACTGCATTGTATCAACATCTTGCCTGCTCCTCCATGTCTGAATAATACAGGTGATACTGGGCTATTTCCAGATGCTCAGGAAATGCCAAATTCCCCAATGTTTCTTTGATACACTTTAATTCTATATTGTCTCCCATAACACTGAAACATCCCCTTCCAGCCTTTCCAATTCTGCTTTCTCTAGCAAGGAAGATATAGCTGTGCATCTCTGCCTTTACAACTAGCTCTTTAGAGAGAAGACATTTCTGCAGGTTTTCCCTTGTCCAAATGAGTCTAAGGTAATAATTTTGGGTGCCTAATGGCTACTGCTTACTTAGTATTAGGCATTACCAACAGTTACAAGGATGTCATGGAGTTTTGGAGTTAAGGAAACGGGGAGACAGTATCTACAGAAATCACTAAGCTGTAACTGAGAAACATATTTTGAAATTCTTGCAGCAAATCCAGGCAGAACAGGAAAAGGGAAGGCAAATGAACATGTTACAAACTGTCTGATCATATCTGGATGCAAGCCCACTTTGCTATTTTCCTCCTTCATGTATTTAATTTTATTTTGTGTCTTCCTAATGGCTTGTTCTAGTTGTTGCTGAAGGTTTTGTGATCTCCTTCAGTGGAAGTCATCAGGCTTCTGAAGTTGGCACAGACAAAGTCTGACTGACATGACTCTGTCCCAGCTCACTTAGCGGAGCCAGACAGGGGAGTGCATTTTGCAGGGAGAGAAGCTTCTGCCAGCTTCTCTGGTGTACTTCTGGGAGATTATATATCTAAAAACCTTGAAGTATTATGTTCTCCTTGACAAGCAAGTGTGATATCTTTTGAGGTAATAAATGATAACATTTATTTGACAGCTTTACATTTCATTTAAAAAAACCCCCAACCCTCCTAGGTTTTTGTTCTCTTCTCAGGGTAGAGGAGGTGTTGTCCTAATGAATTTGATTTATAAATGACAACAAGTGTTGGTAATTACAGATGAAATAAAGGATTTTTGCCTTTACCTTACAGCTAAAAAGGCCCCTGAACTGTATTCAGGGGCCATGGACAAGAGGATCTTGCTCTGGCAGTCATGCTGCACAGGCTTTAGCAAGTCAGTTCTTCCACCAGTGAATGACAGATCATATCAGAAGGAGGTCTTAAAGCAATTCTGATTTTGAGATCCTAAAACAAAAAATTAAAATGAAAAAAGGTTTTCATCTGTGTAAAGCATAGAGACTGCTTCTTCACTGAATAGTAAACTCTAATGATTGTCAACATCTCCAGAATTTAAGTTGCCAGGAGAGACTTTCTGGATACATTTTAGGGAAGTATGGAATGTTCCTGAACATCTCATTTTTCTCCCTTTCTGCCCTGAAAGGGAGAAACCCTCATTGATTAAAAACTCTGGCCATAGTTATTTTGTATGGGGGAATGAGACTTTGGGAACCTGGATTTACCCTGGCATGGCTCTGAAGGCATGAAGAATAAGGAAGGTGCAGAATGGGGCAGGCAGGCTCCCTTTTTTTGTGTCTGAAGTACACAAAGTTACTTTACTGAGCTTCCAGCCCACTTCCATAACTCTTGCAGTGTGTCTGGACTCCAGTTATTCAGAAATGTGGACAAAAATGACCTGGTTGTCCCTTCAGAGACAGCAATACAACCCTACAATCCATGTTTTCCATCTTAGGACTTTTCCTTTTCTTTTTATGATCTCCTTTGCACTTGCTGGTGCTGGCTACCCTGGGGGCTGTGACCAGCAATTGCAAATCCCAAATTGCAAATTGCAGTGGGGGGATGAGGGGAGGGAATGTGCATGGATTTCTTCTCCTCACTCCACTCCTGCTGTCCAGCTCCACTGACCAGGCTGCCATATTTTAGCATGTGAATATGATCTGCAAAACAGCATCAGTAGTTCTGATTAAGGGAAAAGTTGCTCATCCATTCCTTGTCTGAATATGAGGGTGGGAGGGGGCTGATAATATTTATTTTTAAGGACCACTAAAAGGTCCATGAGGATTAAATATCTGATGCTTCACCTAGCAAGGAAGCAGTCTGTCCACATTATTATTGCATTGAGAAAACTCTTTCAGGACTGGCAGCGGGGGAGTAGATGGTGGGTAGATGACCTCCCAGGTACTTGTGGTGTAGAACAGGGATTTAATCTGGAAAGGGTGAAAAAAGAAACCTTTATTATAAGCATTACTGATACAAAACAGATGTGTTATGTCCTACTGGTTAGAAAAAAAATAATTTCATGTGGCAGGTGATGCAAGTAGTGAGATAGTTTGTATTTCCTTGTGCTTTGAGAAACAAACAAACAAAAAATAAAATAGTTTATTTCCTTGGGAGACTGGAAGAAAGCTGGGTTGCCATTCTATTATTGTCTAATTTATCATCTAATTTATTCAATTAAAACCATTGAGGTTTTCATGGCTAATACTTGGTATCTTTGTTTATGGGGATGAACAAGACCCTGAGATTTCCATATTTTGACTTTAAAAGGATTCTTACTGTAAAACAGGATGAATATTTTTTTATTCCTCCACTTTCTTCCTTGGCAAGGAGGAAACTTAGAGATAAAGAAAGGACAGGTGCCTGTGAGCCCTTGCACACAAATCCTCATGCTACAGAACTAGGGATGCAGCCTGTCCTGAGAGCCCATTGAAGAAGAGCCGCAAGTCCCACTTGAGTTGGATGTGGCTGCAGAGCTGGCCAAGAAGGGCACAACCTGGAGCTCATCTGGTTACATATCACAAAACTTCTCCCAGCTATGTTAGCCTTGACAACTCATTAGGAATGAATGAAATTGAGTTAAGGGTCATATTTTGCAAGTGCTGTCAGTCCTGATTATGCAGTTGTCCAGATTTCCTGTGCTCAGGGAGTGCTGCTATCACAGAGCTTATCTACTATGCAGAAGATGTGATCTATCCTTCCCCAGCTTATCAGAATCTATTTATTTTGCATTGATTCAGTTCCTTAGACACTAATCTTTGATTCTTTGCAAAATAGAAGGATACCTTGAGTTTGGTTTAAGCAACTGGATTTGATTATTATGTCCTGAATATCGATTCTTAAGTGATTTTAATCCAAGATGCCAAAACTGCCATAGTTCACATTGTATTTGAGGGGAAGTTTAAGCCATTGATCATTTTACATATTTTTGGACTTATGCTCTTTGATCTAAGCTTAGCCAACACTTGTTTGTGGTTTGACTGCTTATTACCCAAGCGCAATTTTTGCAGTGCTCTTTGCTTAACCATGTTGAATTATGTGCCTGCTGGTAGCACCTAAGTATTTCCTTCCAGAGAAACCAGGTTTATATTGATTTTCATAAGAAGAATTATTCTGCATATCAATTGCAAAGATTTTCCTTGAGCTGGAAAGTTTAGAGATAGAGGAACTGGGGGATCTCTGTTGCCTTCATATTTAGTAAAAAACGAATTGCCACTTATGTGACAGAACTTCAGTAAATCCAATTTCATCAGCAGATAAAGGCTACAACTATTCTGCATGAACTATCTTGATTATCACCACAATTCTTAGAAATGAAACAGCAGCTGGTATCCATTCCAAAGCACTTGCAGTGGGCATCCCTGCAATCCTGTATCTGTTTCACTGGTAGGACACAGATTTTCCCCTCCCCACAGTAGAATACCCTCATGGATACAAAGGACTGGGTTGGTTTCAGTCCATTCTAGTACTTGATAAGAGAAGGGCACTCAGGGCTGATCTTTGCAAAACATACCAGAGAATCCTCAGCAAACCCCATATACTAGATGTAGACAGGGTGGTCAGGCACAGTGGTTTTAACTCCTGACTGGGAAATTAATTCAGTACCTCCAAAGGGGCAGCAAGCACAGCTCTTCTGTAGCAACTGAAATGCAGCTGGTCCTGTGGGAGTGCTGGCAAAGTTCAAATCTACTCAAGTGATGTGTTCTACTGCATCACAGCTCAGGATGCTCTCAGTCTGAACATGGGACCTGATGCTTTAGTCCTGCAGTGACCAGTGACTTCATGATCCAGAAGCAGGAAAAAAACAAACCAAAACAAAACCCAAGCCATTCCTTTTGTAAAGAACAATGCTTTAGTGTAGGTAATAAAACTGCTGAACCACCCTTGGAGGCTAGGGCAGGAGTGAATTGCTCATTCCTAACAGATGGGTTGACAACCTCTGTTCAAATCTTGACATTTCATAAGCCACCGTCTGCTTGAGTTGTTTCAAACTAATGTCCTCTGTCCTGATTTGCTGTTTTGCTATGATACCATCTCTAGAGTCTTTCTAAGAGTGGGTTTTATGTTTTCTGGAGGCTTTTCTTAATTATACGGCTAAGTACTGTCATGACTGATACCTGAAATTAAAACAGTTTACGAAAGGGCTTATTTAAGATTCATTCTTTGACATCCCTTGGGTTTGTTACTGAGTGCATTTTCTGTTCTTTTTTCCCCACTCAAGTGATTTGTGCATTTCTGAGTAGTTTCTTCCTTGTTTTAATTCACTCTTCTGTCTTTTTTTATTGCCACCTTTGACTTTTCCCCTTCTCAGTAGATATCTCTATTGTCACGTTGTCTTCCCTTAGCATCCCTTTCACTTCCCACAGCAGCTGTCCCCAGACTTTGGGCCATGACCCCAGAAAGGCTGAGGCAGTTATGAGTGGGCTATAAAATTAAATTGCTATTTTTAGATGCGACAATACAGAGAAGTCAGAGAAAAGCAGCTTTCCAGGACGCCATCCAATCAAGCTGTATACTAACATAAAGAGAGGCTTCAGCAGTCTCTGAGCTCAGACTGGTAGCAGTAGGCAGGAAAAGAGATGAAATATAATGCACCCTTATGCCAGATTCCACGGTATGACAAGCTACTTAAAATGCTTCACTCTTACTTCAATTTCCCTTCATTTCTCTGTGTATGTTTTTGCTCCCTGTCTTTCTCCCAGAGAGAATTTTTTAAGGTCATGTCCCATAAGGCAGGTTTTAGCCAGCCAAGGAAGCCACAGAGGGAGCTTATAGGTATACTGAATTTTGGGGGGTCTGTCCCCCCGGTTGGAGGAGTTGCTGGCAGCTTTGTAGGTCTTCAGGATTCAGAAGGAAAAAAAAGTTAACCAAAACAAGAAAAAAACACAAAACACCAGAAATAAGCAGGAATAATTCTATTTTAACCAGTGTCACTTCTTCCCTGAGCTGTATGTTTCTGTCCTTCTCTTCATTAATGACTTGAATCATAGACTCATAGAATCATAGAATTGGCTGGGTTGGAAGGGACCTCTGAGATCATCAAGTCCAACCCTTGAACCACTGTTGCGGTTGCTAGACCATGGCATGGAGTGTCACATCCAGTCTCTTTTTAAATATCTCCAGACACGGAGAATCCACCCCTTCCCTGGGCAGCCCATTCCAATGTCTGATCACCCTCTCTGTAAAGAAATTCTTTCTAATATCCAACCTAGATCACCCCTGGCACAACTTAAGACCATGCCCTCTTGTCTTGTTGAAAGTTGTCTGGGAAAAGAGTCCAACCCCCACCTGGCTCCAACCTTCTTTCAGGGAATTGTAGAGAGTGATGAGGTCTCCCCTGAGCCTCCTCTTCTCCAGGCTGAACACCCCCAGCTCCCTCAGCCTCTCCTCATAGGATCTGTGCTTGAGTCCCTTCACCAGCCTGGTTGCCCTCCTTTGGACCCTCTCCAGGACCTCGATACCCTTCCTAAACTGAGGGGCCCACAACTGGACACAGTACTCGAGGTGTGGCCTCACCGGGGCTGAGTACAGGGGCAGAATCACTTCTTTGGACCTGCTGGCATGGGCTGAATTCCCTTAAATACTTTCTGTGGCATGGATGGGCATAGCCCCTGGGGCAATGGCTGTGCTACTGATTTGTGTGGCAATTAACCTGTCTTGGTTCCGTCTTCCTTGAGCAGAGGGGGTCTGTATGTCTGGGGATGAGCCCTGTCCACCCAAAATGTCATGATGGGTCACCTCACCCAGTTTTAGAGATGTGTTGGGGATTTTAGTCCTCAGCCAGACACCCCTTGCTGCCTTTAGAAATGAGGAAAACCAGGAGGGTTTGCAGGATGATTCATCTGACCTGTTTGAAATGTGTTACTCTCTAGAAGCGTTTGCTTTTCTGTATGAATTATGAAGAGCTGGTAAGTGGCTTACTCATTTATAGACAGCCACACTGCAAATCTCTGTATTTGGTCAAATTAATTCCCTTAAATTCAATAAGGCATCAGTGCAGTGCTCAGCAGAGTTAACTAGCAGGACTGCATTGCCCACAGCCAGGCTGGGGCAGCCCATATCTGTTGACCAACAGTGCAGTGGCATCTCTCAAGAAATGAGCACTGCAGAAAAGTTTTGTATTGATTACATCCAGTGGTTTAGGTGAGCAGGAGGGCTTGGAATAGCTGTAGTAGGGTGATGTGACAATTCTATCCCAGGTATTTGATTTAGGATCTTTCTAGATCTGTGGTGTGAGAGTGAAGTCATGTAGCTAAGTGATCCATGATGATGGAGGTAATGTAGGTATTATTTGTCTGTTGAACTGCACATTATCTTAAGAAATCTCCTCTTTCTCTCCCACAGGGCCCATGCCAGAAGAAGGACTACATTAGCTTTTGACTTTATTTAGTTGTACCCCATAACCAATTTAAGACATCATTGACATGAATACACTGTTTCTCTTGCACTGAAACCAGCCAGAAAAATTATTGTCCCAGCATGATGACAAATTCCTGATAAACAGACACTTGAACAAATGATCATTTTACCTATCCCTATAATAAATTGGATAATGTTTATTAAACCTGATTTGTCATTAACAGGCTCCACAGGCCATGGATTTTTCCTCCTACATTACCTGGAAAAATTGACCTTTATCTGTGACGTCTCTCAGTTAAATCAGAGTATTATGAATACTCTCGATCCATGCCTAGGTGGGAGGATCCCTGCTGTCCTGCATACAGCTTTTCTGCCTCATTACAAGCTCTTCTTGTTCAGTTAACTTGTTTGCCTGACCAGGTGCTAAGTGCTAATACAGTCTCTGTTCTGTGACATGATGCTCTATCAGATGGCAGAGAAGCCAGTGGAGTTTTAATACTTAAGTACCTTCTGTAAGAATGGGGAGGGTGAGGAGGTTACTAATCCCCTTTGAATCCTTGCTGGCTGTGTATTTGTGAAATCCTGTCAATTAGATTATCCTACTAGATGGCAAACTCTTTTGAGACAGGGATCGTGACTGGTAAACAAGTCACCTTTCTCTCCTGTCCCAGCAGAGATAATCTGGGAGAGGAGAGCCTTTTTTTTTGGTACAAGACTTGGACTGCTGGATTGAGCTTAATTCCTGCTCTGTCACAGTAACCTTATGTAAAACAAATCCTTCAGTGTACAATGGCATTTTAAAGACCAGGTGACAGATAAAGAACCTAGTTATAATACTTCTTTCTCCAGGACCTGTTTCCAGTTCAGATCACAACAGAGACTTTCTGGGAGATGTATCCTAATGGAAGACTTGAGGCATGATGGCATCTTTCAGATCAGATGAGAGAGCATTTTACTTTATGACTTTGAAAGACTCACTCAGGATAGAGAAACTTGAATGAGCTACTGTAGGAAATTCACGGGTAACTCTTTAGGGTAAAGATTGACTTTGAACTGTTCTGCCAAAATCTCCCAAGGTGTTTTAAAGGCACTGGCACTGAAACAAAATTTAGTGTTAGGATAAATACAATTATGCTTCAGGAGACTTACAGGCTGAAAAAGGAGCTGGGGGATGTATTTGTCCAGCATATCCTTAGGTACCCCAACAGATACCTGTTTTTTTTTTTATTATTCATTGACTACCTCCCCTTTCTTCCTCAAAACCTTCATTTCAGTAGTATACCACTCCTGGGAGCTGTGACCATGTCAAGACAAGCACCCAGACTCCTGAGCAGTAGCCAAGTGACCAGGAAGGTCTGGTAGGCTTTACACTAGGTCTCACAACTCTACTTTTTTACTGGGTTTTAAAAAGGGTTGGTTATCACCAGTTCATGCTCCTGGCATTGCTACTGTTTCAAGTGTGTTGTCTACTGCCAAGGGCAGAGTCTTCTTCCTAGGTATCTGGATGATGATTTGGCTTGCTTTTTCCTTTTTAAGAACACCTAATGAACATGGAAACAGCGCTGTCCTTTGATTCTTGGAGCTGTGCAATCTTCTGTCCTTTTAAACTTAGGTTTTTTCACACAAGACAAGCTTTTGGCCTTCTTGGAGAAGTCAAACTAAACCACAAAGACTCTTGAATTTCATCCCCTGGAGTACAAAATCACTTTGATATATACCACAAAAAGTGAAAAGAATAGGATTTAAAAGCTAGGATTTGCAAAAGGAGATTGTCAAGCATGAGATACCAAGGGCAAATTTTCAAAAGATTGTGCTATTCTTTTTCTAGGAGAAATATGGTACCCATGTCTTATTAAACAAAAAAAAAATCACCTGAGACTTGAAGGAGAACAAAGACTTAAATCTTCCATCAGTGGTTCTACTGAAGTGAAACTCTGAAGATACATTTGCAAATGCAAGTTGCATCCTTTGCTGACCAAGAATAAAAATTGTGATGTGCACCTTGCCTGCCATATGCTGTGTATTTAAGGCACAGATATCTCTTTCTCCAGAATCTTTCCTTCTCACCTGAGCTCAGGGAAAGGCCTCTCACCTTGTTCACACTTCAACAGTAAAAATTAATTCTTTGGCATATGGTTTAAAATTGTATCTGAACAGCATGCTAAATAGTGGTAGGAAAACTAATGCAATCCTTCCCTTAAGTTTAACGCTTTCTGGGAATAAATCCATGAAGTCTAAGAAGGGCTCTGTCACTAGCAATAGTTATCTGTGATTTAAGGTTTTAGAAGTGTGTTTGGTGTTAGACAGACTTAAGTGGAAAATGACTTCCAATTTATTGAGGCTTCCACTGTGGTGTCTTTATTTAGGCACAGATTCTGTCACTCCAGTAAAAAATTATGGAGTGCTTTAATCTGCTAGGAGGAATGCTGAGGTACCAGTGGGACTGTCTGAACATTGATCTTTTTTGCAAGCTGTGTTACTAAATCAGCAGAGCTAGCAAAGACTGTAGTCCTTTTGGAATTACATAATTCAGAGTGTGGTATGTAAAAAAGAAAAAATAAATTGGCTGCTTTGGCCTCCACTGATGTGATGAGTTCAGTGTGAACAATTGAAGTAATAAAACCACATTTTTTTTTTAAATACATAACTTTTCAGATGTTTTCAATAATTTTTGAAAATTTTATGTTTAAAATTAAGGCTTGAATGAGTTTTATCAAATTTTTATATGACAAGTTACAAAAATAAAAATTAAAAAATAGTGCCCCCAGACTGCTCTGTACAGCAAAAGCAGGTGAGCTGGAATATTTCTGGCAATATCCTTTCTAGGGGATTGCAGCAGGAAATGCTTGAGATCACAAACTAGATGCCACTGCCCTCTGACTGCCTGTCAGCAATCTGAATTAAACAGGTATCTGCATTCCCCAGTACACAAATGCCAGTACTGGGACCAGCAGGGAGGCTGCTGGATCAGCCTGCAGATGAGGGGGATGTTAAGCAGAGCTTTGCTTTGTTGTCCTGGTCCAGGCAGGTGGTGAGGGCAGTGGGAGGCACTGAGCTGGGATTGCCTTTCCTTACCATCCTTCTGCTTCTGCCTTTGTGGTGGCTCTGAGGCTACTTTAGTCCCTGGGAGGGGTAGAGTAGATCCCAAGTTCTGCCCACATCCTGCTTGTCCCTGCCTGTTTACTTGCAGGGCTCTAGCCTGCAAGAAAGGCATTTTTCTGCTGCAGGACAGAGCTCAGAAATAAGGTAGGTCTCACATAGCTGAGAGCCATGTGGTGGTACTTTTCCCTCCTCTCATTCTTTTCCTAAAATGAGAATATAATCTGTTCCTAGGTGAAATCTTTGCATTTCCCCTAGAAATGTCCCCTTTGCTGCAATATTCACACTATGCAAAGGCAATGCTCCTATTTATAACTTGTGGTTGAAGAGAAGTCTCTCATTAAGTCGTCTTAGAGTAAGTGTTGAATGGCTTTAAATGCTTTGCTAACATACTTGTGTGAAGAGCTTGCCCTCTGCAGAAGGGTGGGTTAGCCCCAGCATCAGGGGCTGTGTGGCTTTGTTCATCCTTTGCACTTGTGTGATTCCACTGGGGTTTTGGGGTTTTTCTTGTTGCTGGTTTTATTTTTGCTTTTTCTTTTTGATGTATGCTAAAACAGAGTGGCAGCTGCACATCAGGATGGAGCCAGGCTCTGAGATACCAGAGATTTGCTGCTAGGAAAAAAATAATTGATTCTTGCTATGTGGAATCTGGAAACTGAAATTTGTTGAGGTTGAATACTTAGCCTGCACTTGCATGATCTTTTTAATAACTCATGTTCTTTTGAAGTCATTTCACTGTCCTGACTTTCCTGTTCTTGAATTGTTGCCAGTGAAACAGAGTCCTCCTGATTTAATTCATAGTCAGGAGTCATAAAGCTGACAGTCTTGTACATTGGTATGTGAGGAAGAACTCTTTTGCCTCTAGGATGTTATTAGGAACAAGATGACAACTTGTGAATATTTTCCAGGTATGATAATGCTTTAGTGTCTTGGAATGTTGAATAACAGTGTTGATAACATCCCAGTAACGTGTGACAGAAGAATTAGTGCTGCTGTTACAGTGAATTGCAGCTATTTTTTTACTAGTTTAAGGTGGACATTGAAAGTCTTCATTCTGAAAACTGTTATGGCTTTTTACATATTTTTTTTTTCTTTTAATGCTTTCAGCCTTACAGGGACTTCACTTATGAGGCACTCAAAATTAGGGAAAACACTGATCTCATGGCTGTCTAATGGTATTTCTGTGGATACCACTGAATGCTCGATAAAAGTAATGGGCTAGCTTTTATTAAACACCATCCCAAAGCAAAGCTTTTAGAAGAAATCTAATTGTAGTGTATGAAGGATTTTATTCTGGGTTTGGTTTTGTTTTTCATGGTGAACTCTTCATCATTCAGCTAGTGAAGTCATGGGCAAATTAAACAAGCTACTATATGTGAATAAATTAATCAATACATCAAACTAATACAGTGGTTTGGAAAAGTAAGAAGCAGTCCACAGTCAGTGGTATTAGGGGGAAGAGGGGACAGCAGATACACTTTTCAATTTGCTCTTACAGATATTTTTCCAGTTACTTCAGAAGTGGAAGGTCTACGTCAAGACTGAAGAGCTGCATTATCTTTTCAATATTTAGCTCCCTCTGAAGTGTAAGAAACAGAGAAAATTCTGTCTTTTTAAAAAAACAGAGACCAAATATGAAGTGCTAGTATTACTTCTCTCTCAGACTGGAGAGTCAAAACTATTGTTCATACAGGTGGAAGCAGCAGAGAGAAAATGTCAAACCCACAGCAATCTTCTGCTCAGGTGCTTGATTCTGAGAATACAGGGACCCAGCAGCACTCTCACCTGGTCTCACATAGCTATTTTTAAATCCCTTTTGACAGATAAATGTTAAACAGGGACATACTCTATGATGCCAGTCATATAGAGAAGACCATGCCAAGGAGATGCATGGAGAGGAGATGCATGGAGAGGCATGCACTGGAGTTTTGTTGCTTAATAACACTTGCTGCTAAGTAAGTAAGTAAGAATTCTGATATAGCAAATCTTTCTCCATCTCCAACAAAGAAACCTCTTTAATGATTCCTAAAGATTATTTCTTTTCCAATCCCCTTTATAGTTTTCTGGGACTAACATCTGTTACTGCTTTAAGTGTCATTCTCTGTGGATGTCTGATTTGCTTGAGAGGTGTGTTTGTGCTGCTATGGCATTTCACTGGAAATGAAAGCCAGAGTTCAGCAGCTCTAGATTTAGGCCTGCTGAATTTTTGGACTGAAAAATTCCTTCCCTGAATCTGGGGGTCACCCCAGCAACTCATGTACCACACATGCCAAGTGGAAGCGGAAGGGTGGAAGCTTAGACTGCATCTAAGGGCCTGAAAATTAGATATATAAATAATGGCTGAAAAATGGACTTTCCTAAGTAGCTTTAAAAAATTCTTTCTTGTACAAATACAGTGAATGCAGTTGCTATAGCTACCAGCAGGGTTATGAAGAGAACTTCTTGAGATACTGTTTAATTGTACACAAATGCCTTTTATGCCTTCTTTTTTTTTTTTTTTTTTTTTTTAGTCTAAGGATTCAGCATCACCTTGTGTTTGGATTCTCTTCTAAAACATTTAAGCTGCCAGTATTAAGCACCAGCAGTGTTCAGAATTTCTGGAGAGAGTAGAAAAAGGCAATATGTTGATCCTTATTTTTCTCTCTTTATTGCACAAGTGAAACATTGCTAATGTTTGTTTGACTTCTTGTTTGTCTGCTTAGGGATTTTTTTAGGCTGAGGAATAGCTGGTAGCACTGTGGGGTTTTGTGTGTTCCTCAGAAGCAAAAAAATTCAAATTCTTTAATTATTAACCACCAGCCTAGCAGCTTGTTCTGGGCCCCAGAAGCCAGGGAAGATTTTCAGATTAAAATATGATGAGGTGGAAGCAGACTACAAATAGAAAAATCTATGCATTCATTCTAGAGATGAAGTACATCAGATAATGGTAATTGAGCACTTGGACAACTTCTGGTGCTGGAATATTCAGCCCAGTAAATCAAGGCTGCTTTAAAGCAGGAAAAGTACTTCAGGTTTTGTAGAAGTTATAGATGAGATGCTGGTATTGCTAAGAATAACTTTAAGCTTATATTAACCAAGCACTCAGACTGGACGTAATTGTCACTTTCATCTGTAATAATCTATAAATAAGAGTTATTCCCTGAATGTATCAACAGAAATATGAAAAACTTCCATATGTTAAATTAGGTCTTATACTTACCCAGAGAAAAGGAGTTGTAACATCTGTTTTATCTAACAAAAAGTAGGCTGTCAGTCTTGCTAACCGAGAGACAAAAGAGCAAAACAAGCACAATTCCGTCATCTTTGTTGTATTAGCAAGAGATTAAAACAATTACTCTTAAGAGAAGGACTGTACTTGAAGCATTTTTTTATCTGTGTATGGGTTAAATTCATATGCATCTCTGCCCATCATGAAGGCTTATTAGTACTTAGGCTTTTTCCTTGGCATTAAAATAGCAATAGAAAATGTATCTGATCACTGCTCTGTGGGGCAGGAAACCTAGTGGGAAAAAGGATGCAGAAAAGCCAAGTACTCAGTGCCTTTACATAAACTTTATTTTATTGGTGAATACTCTCTTCAGGCCTCCAAGACTACTTTTGAGTCAGTGAGAGCAAAGCATCACCCACTGGCATTTAGATTTTGTGAACACTGAAAATTGAGACTGAAGTCTAACTCCACAGGCAATCTAGAATCTATGAATGCTGCATAGTTTTAATTCCCATCTCCATTCTCAGTCACCCAGGAACTGAACTAAATCCTGCACAAGATGATCTTAAATTCTCTTTGTGCAAACTAGCTGACAAAATTCACTTTGTATAAGCTCAAAAAGATGCTGCTTTTCCAAACTCCATATTGGTCCTTTGGCCCAAACTTGCTTTTATAAGACAATTTCATTAGGAAGGGATATCTTTTTAGAAATCTAGATGTGCATCATCTATTCCTCATTAGATGAAGACAATACTCAAGTCTTTTCACCCTCTGGCTCTGAACTTTCTGAAGGTTTCTGTTATTACCATTATTATGTCATTTCTTACTGATTTGGGCAGAGTTTCTTATGTCACCTTGACCAGATAGACATCTGGTGAAATATTGGTGTCTGTTAAAATATCAATATCTACATTTCAGCTATTTGTTCAGACACTCTTACTGCATCTGGGGAAAATGAGCACTTCTTGTGTATAGTTCATTTATTTTACTTGTATTTCTTAGAAATAAATGAAATCAATCTGGCTATGAAACTGGAAAGGGAACTCACCCTGAGGAGCTCAAGTGTAAAACCTATATACAATGTTAGTTACCTACAATCTAAACTTAAATGACATTAATTTCATCCAAACTGCAGTGCCTTAGGAAATAGGCTGGTGTGAGAGAGTATTTTTAATAATCTTTAAAGTCCAGAAAGACAGAAGTGTGTTTTAAGTTCTAGCACTTCTATCTAAGAGGGTACCTCTTTCCCATTTCTATAATTTTTCCATGTCCTTTCTCCTCCACCACAGTTTCCAATTTTTTATTTGCTATTATTTTCCTGGCAACTGCTGTATGCCCTGCTCTCTGATCCTGGCTCTATCATTTTCAATTCTCTCTGTTTTCAAGTAAATACTGCTTTCCTGATGGCATCATGTAGCCCTTGGCCATCTTACCAGAACAAAGTACACAGATATATCACCTACATGTAAAGATGAGTACTGAAATAATATTTCTGTCTGCAAGGTTGTCATCAGTTTTGAAGGTAATGTGAACTTCAAAAAGTCCTTATCCATTTGAAAATATACTCCCTATAACTATAGAGTAAAATATTGGATATCTACTATTGCCTACCCAACAGCTACCATCTGTTATGGTACAAGTCCAGTGTATTAAATATGAACAGGTAAAGAAGGGGAATCAGGTAAGTTTTCAGGCTTTTCTGAGTCACATTGATACCATATTTCTTCCTACAGTTAATTATGAGAATTTGAGATAGGAAAAAATGAGAATGTTAGGAAGCCCCATGTTTGTTCCATGATTTATCCATGTGATTCTTATGCCCCTTTACTTCTTTCATGAACTTCTCCTTTCTGCTTTCTCTATCCTGCAACAGAGTGACTCCTGCTGTTTCTGAGGCTTATGGGAAGAAATAGAACCAGAGTGGAGGGGATAGTATGGGAGTTGAGATGGTTCAAAACCTTTCAAGCCAATGTCAGGATTATTAACGTGACACTGTCCCCACCTTGCTCTTGACTTAAGCACAAGACTGACTTCATCAGCTGCTTGTTTTCCTTCTTACTCACAGCCCTAGGAGCAGCAATGACAACAAAAGGGTAGGGAAATACCCTTGTTGCAGATTACCCACTTCCAGGATCATGCCTAGCTCATGGAAGGATTCACAGGCAGTGATTTCCTGTGTACTGCATTGAGAAATGCAGAGGAGTAAAGTGTATTTCATCTCAGTTTCAGACTCTGATCACTGTCACACTGT
This sequence comes from Calypte anna, assembly GCF_003957555.1. NCBI lineage: Eukaryota > Metazoa > Chordata > Aves > Apodiformes > Trochilidae > Calypte > Calypte anna. The sequence goes on along the minus strand of NC_044245.1, from coordinate 145,998,613 downwards.
ATAAACTGTTTTCTTTCTTTTTTATGTTTTGAAAGGGAGTTGTCAGTGCTTATTTTCAGTAGACAAGAGCATGGAGATGCTCAGCTTGGCTGAATACTGCAGGGGGGACAATACCTCCTAAAAGTGCTGAGGAAAGAGGAAAAGCTCCAGGAAGGGCCAAGGCTGTGGATTTAACCCTGTTATCTGCACCTCTTTAAGTAACAACAGGTATCTCATGTCTTCATGGCCTCTGCTCACAGATCTACAAGACACTGAGGTGCTTGAGAGTGTCCAGAAAAAGACAATGAAGGGTCTGGAGCTCAAGTCTTATGCAGAGAGTCTGAGGGAACTGGGATTGTTTGGTCTGGAGATAAGGAGGCTGAGAAGAGACCTTCCTGCTCTTCTACAGCTACCTGAAAGGAAGTGTCTTGTCCCAATAAACAAACTACAGAACAAGATGAAATGGGCTTAAGTTGTGCTAGGAGAGGTTTAGATTGGATATTAGGAACAGTTTCTTCATTGAAAGGTTGTCAGGCACTGAAGCATCTGTCCAGGGAAGTGGCTGAGTCACTGCCCCTAGAGATATTTTAAGACATGTAGGTGTGGGGCTTAGGGACATGGTTTAGCACTTGATTCAGTAGAGGTAGGTTAATGGTTGGACTTGGTAATCTTAAAGGTCTTTTCCTACCAGAACAGTTCTGTGATTCTTTGATAAGCACAGCACCCAGAACCCCTCCTTTACAGCCAGAAGGTCACTAATGGTGGCAAACACACACAGCACTCCAGGGTCACAAGCACAGAGCATAGAATCATAGAATCAGCTGGGTTGGAAGGGACCTCTGAGATCATCAAGTCCAACCTTCGATCCACTACCGCTGCGGTTAGCAGTCCATGACACTGAGTGCCACATCCAGTCTCTTTTTAAATATCTCCAGGGATGGAGAATCCACTACTTCCCTGGGCAGCCCATTCCAATGCCTGATCACCCTCTCCATAAAGAAATTCTTTCTAATGTCCAACCTAAACTTCCCCTGGCACAACTTGAGACCATGCCCTCTTGTCTTGCTGAGAGTTGCCTGGGAAAAGAGCCCAACCCCCCCCCCGGCTCCAACCTCCTTTCAGGAAGTTGTAGAGAGTGATGAGGTCTCCCCTGAGCCTCCTCTTCTCCAGGCTGAACACCCCCAGCTCCCTCAGCCCTTCCTCACAGGACTTGTGCTGGATCCCTTCACAGCCTCCTTGCTCTTTTCTGGACCTGCTCCAAGACCTCAATCTCCTTCCTGAACTGAGGGGCCCAGAACTGATGTATTTAAAGATCAGGTTGTCAGGCACTGGAACAGCATGGAAGTGCTGGAGTCACCATCCCTGGAGATGCTTAAAAGAGGTGGATGCAGATATAGATGTAGATATAGATGTGCTGATATAGGGGTAGATGTGTGGAAAGAGGTGGTTTAGTGGTGGACTTGGCAGAGTTGGGTTAACAGTTAGACCTGATGATCTTCAAGCTCTTTTCCAACCAAAACAATTCTAAGATTTTATCTTTCACTTTTGATGGTGTAGAGTTCTAAGTTTCATTACAAAGGCCAAGACCATGGAAATTAGACTTTGGAAAAGCTTTGAAATACCAAATCTGTTAATCAAATGTAGCAGCTGTTTCTGTGCAAACTTTTATGAAATGGGATGGCCATCAACTTATTGGAACATATGGAGGAGAAATTCACCCATATAGTGCAAGTAAGAACACTTACATTCCTATATTTGGGAAACTTTCTATCATCTGGACAGTTCAGCAGAAGTCAAGGAAGTGGTGGGTGAGCATGAGGTGCATTTCAAATCACTGTAGCCCTGTTAATAACTCTGAGAGTGACAGAGGATTGGTATGAGCTAATTTCTGGAGCTTGTAGGGATTTTGGCAATCCTTACTGATGCCATTGTCATAAGGCATAGGGAAGGAGTCCAAAGAAATTCCTCCTTGCATTGGCTCCAGTTGGAGTTCTGGGAAATGCATTCACCAGGCTCCTCTTAGAAAGTATGTTGCCTATTTTCCAAACAGATTTAGGCTGTTAGCCCATCCTGACTCCTTGCTCCAACTCTGCTAGCTGACTATATAAAGCCATGACATATGGGCCTTTTTACTGACATAATCCTCTACTGTACTAAAAAAGAAAATATTAGGTTTCATTCCAAGAGCTGGAAGAACTTCCATGAGGATATAAAAAGCAGGAAATGGGTCCTGTAAGAGTAGAGGATTCTTCTATTGAATAGCCTCAAGGGGGTCAATGTTAAGGGTTTCTTCCTAAAAGTGAATGTGGGCTGGAACAACTCTGTCCCTGCTCAGGAGGGAATGGGATTTGAGGAACTTTCCCCATACAGGTTGTAGGGCTTAGACCAAAAGACTGGTATGCTGTGCCCCTGTAATAAATCGATTTGCTCCTCATGTGCAGCAGAAAGAACAGTCTGAGTATGTAGTACTGGAGGCAAACCTTTGGGTTTTCCACTCCACAGCAAACTATTTCTACAGCTTGATCTGTATGCTTCGTCTGTGGGTGATCTTTGCTTACATCACTCCTCATTAATCTGGACATCCTGCAGCCAGCTGTAGCTGTTAATTTAAATGTATGTGAATTAGGATCCTCTTCCTGTGAAGGTGAGTGAGTAACCTTGTCTATTACTCTAAATAGCCTTTTATTGTACACAGCTGGTGGACTTTCCAGTTCTAGGACATGGATGCTGCAAACCCTGCTTCAGTGATAACATGAGAGAGGTTTCAGAGCTCTGCTGAGTTTACAAGAAATAGACAAGAGAGCATGGACAAAGATTTGTAACTTAGCTGTGGTGTGATGGAGTTGTTGGGATGCATGAGTTGTGCAGCTGTTACTGTCATGTAGTTTGGAGTGTGTTTGCCCCCTAGTAAGTCTATGACCATTAATAAATTATTATGTATCTAATAATTATATTAATTATCATGTATCTAATAATTATATTAATATCCACTGGATTCAAATACATGTGTGGCCCAATAGATGAGCCACTGCAGAAGCACAGTATGTGGTAACATGCTATATAAATGATTTGCTATCTATATGGCTCAAATTATATTTTGAGGAATATTTCAGGGATGGGAGAGGGTGGGTGCTACTTAAGATTATGGCAAATTACTTTTGAGTCTCCTGTTTTGTTCCTAATTTCCTGATCCATCCTAAAGAGTTTCAGGCTACTGCTTTCCAAAGCAAATGGAGTGAAAATTAGGAAGGGGGGGGAGGGAGAGGCTGAAATGTAGAAAAATTCAGCACTGAGAGGTACTTTTCTGTAAAAAAAAATGCATCTAGAAGTATCAAACTGATTATTAAGTTTTAAGTTCAAGATATTCTTTCTGTTTTTTCCATCTAGTAAATAAACCTGGGGAAAAAACCTGTCAGTATGAGCACTGCAGGTGCTGGTGCCTGGTTCTTGGGCAAACCCTCCTTTCCAGGCATTGCTTTCCCAAAGTAGACAGGCAAAGCTTCCCTTTATCAGCCCTCCTTGTCCCCTGGGCCCCACAGACACTCTGAGACAATTCCCATGAGTCTTTTCTGTGATAATTATTTCAATCAGGTTTACTGAGATGCTTGCAGACCAGTGTTTTACACAGAGCCAGCTGCTGAAGTGCAGAATTTCTTTTCAAATTCTATCTCCTCATTATGTGAAGTGAGACAGGGCTATTGCTTGGCTGGTCAATAAACATGTGTTCCTATGATGCAGTGTGTATTTTCCTTTCAGACTGATTGATGATTCCAAAGCCAAAGAACTTCTGAGCATAACTTTCTGAAACATCACTTGAGAATGTGCTTTTTCTGCACTAGTGAGGGATGTAGCTTGACTCTAGCTCCTGGTAAGTTATGTTGGCAGTCTAAAAGGCAGTTGTACTCCATAGCATGTCCTTAAGAATTTTTTTACCCCTTTGGTTTGATCTAAAAGGTTTGGGGCACCACTTTATGGCATCTGTTCTGCTGAGCACAGTAGTTGAATAGAGTGCACCTATGTCTTATCCCATGAGGGAGCTGGGATGTACACACAGCACACAACTGGTCCCACTGTCTGAGTTCAGCTTATTTATAGGAGAGGTAACAAAACTAATTTGGGAATGGTGGTGTGGATTTGGTAGTACCATAAGCAAAGACCTCCGGATTTGGGAGATTCTGTCATAGAGACTTTATATCCCAGGTTAGTTTTGGGTTTTCATAATCAATCAAGTTGAAAGATTTCTCAGCTTGACATGCAAGTGTACAATTTAAACCTGGAATTACTTCCTCTGAACAAATCATTCAAAAGCTATACTCGGGGGTATTGCATCAAGGTTTTAGCCTGTAGACACTGCGTGGCTGCAGCAGGCAAAAATAAATTGCAAAGTCCTGGTCTAGCACTCAGGGTATTTTAGAATTGCAGTGATTTGGCAGGCAACCAGTAAGAGCCTGCTTTAAAGCATCTGTTGTAGATGCATTTAAAAAAAGGGTCAGTTGGAGGGTTGTATGATCTATCCATAAGTTAATGAATCAGGAAAGGAATCAGGAATTCTAATTCTGACCTTTTCTCAGGTTCCCCTGCGCATTCATGTGCAACACTGAAGAGGTTAAAAGAATGTTTCTAAGGCTGCAAAGTGGAGCATGCAGAAATAAGGAAATGCCCATGCTGTGTTAATCTATTCCCCCCTTGGAGTGTGCTTTATGGCCCTCTAAGACTCTTGGTTATGCTCCTCTGTATGATATTTTCTCCTGTCCCATTCCTTTCTTGTTCTGTCTCTTGGACAGACAATAGGAAACAGCTATTTATTATCTTCCCTTCCTCATTGTTCAGCATGGACTTTATTTCTTGTTTAATATCAAGTTTATATCCACAAGCAGTGATATTAATCATCCATGTGCCCTGGAAGTTCCAGCACCAAGCACTTCTGAGCAGTAATGGAGTTCAGCTAAGGCAAAGAAATCAATGGATTTGAATCATCTTCTAATCCTTCCCACCACCCCGTTTAATCTCTTACAGATCTGACAGCATTCATGTTAACTTGCAGCTGATGATTTTTTTTTAGAGACTGGGGTAAAATTTGGTCTTGAGATGTGATACTGAAACATCTCAGCCTCTGCCTCCTTGCTGGCACTTGGAGAGTTGTTTGCTAGCAGTGTGCACAAATATCCCCATCCAACATAATGTGGAGATGCTGACAGTCTTGTCCTTTATTTAAAGAGAATTTTGATCAGTTGTAGTTGAACACAATACCTCAGGAACAGCTCTGGTGTTAGCAGGGAATTTTATGCTCTATTACTTATATAGGGTTCTGAAATTATTCCCACTGAAATCAATGACCCTCTTTTCATTAACTATAGTTGGCGTTGGATCAGGCCTGGGAAGATGCGCATCTTCCAGAAATGCCATAGAATGATTTCTTTATAAAACATGGAAAAAAATATACAACTGCATGGGCTTATGTGAAGGAAGAGAATCCCATCTCTCTTTTATATGGTTCACTTCCTGCTCATATCAGCAATAATTTAGATAATTAAATTGCTTAGTTCAGTTGTTGGAAGAGGCATGATCAACAAGCTGACTCTACCAAGATGTCAGATGTATTTGTGTTCTGGGTTGTTGGTCTTTTTTTCTTCTTTGTGTGTGTGTGAAAAGCTGTATAATTGGACACTGTCTTTTTCACCCAGGATAACCTCTTCTTCAGAGGACCATACTAAAGACATTTAAAATCACATTATGAATGCCAGCATAGTTAGAACACTCATATGGTCTTTGGTGGCGTTCAGTGACAGAAGATGAATGGATGAAATTAAGCACAAGAGTAGCATCAAACCCCCTTGAATTTAACAGTAAGATGAGTATTTTAGTGGTATAATTTAGTAAAATGTAAGCTAAAGCTTAAACATCTTAAACAACACAACAGAGTCCATAACTGGACATGTTTTTACATTCATCTTTGCATTCTCCCTGTAGGGTCTTTGAACTTTTGTTCTCTTGAGGCAGAAGCAGTATTATCAGATAATGTTTCTGAAATGCTCATTTTACTACTGACTACATTTTACTTGTTTGTTTAATTTTGTTAATACGATTTTGAGACTGAATTGCTCCTCTGAAGAATGAAAGAGATCACAGAAAGTGTTTTGGTTTTTTCCAACTCTAACTCATGTGTGTTTTGGTGTAGATGATATATCTCAAACCAGGAGAGACAAGCAGACTCTGGAGAGCTGTGATAGGGAATATCCAGATCATTTATTTAAATTGCTTGTCCTAGACATGCCATGAAGTTTTCTTCTCTGCCACATTATTTGTGTCCTCCCATTGTTTTCCCTTCGTTTTCCAAACATGCCATTTCTAAACAAATAGTTTTGCTTCTCTCCTTTCATACAAGGTTTTCCTCCTTGTCCCCTGAATTATAATGATGCTACCGCAAGGATAGAATAGAGTCCCTGAATGTCCTGTCAGCATCAGGCTCTGGCAGGACAAAGACAGAGAAGATAGAAAACTCCATTGTCTTATTTATAATAGACCAGGGTTTCTTTTTCTAAATAAACAGATGCCATGATATTCTTTGACTTTGGTTCAATAAGGAATAAACCCCATAATAAAATGTAGCCCAGCTTTGCAATTTGGTCCTGGATTTGTACTTGGTAATTCAGACAGCAGATCCCTAGCTCCGGTCCCAGCCTCAAGGGATAAAGCTCAAGGAGACAAAGCAGTGTCCCTGAAAATGCAAGAGAAGCCTAAGAGTGAGCAAAAGATTAAAATACTTTTGAGATGACAAGAGATAGTTCTCCTTCAGCAATTTTTTTTTAAATGCTGCTTTTTATGAGTGTACATTTCCCAAGGAGTGTTTACTTTTTGTTCGCCCTACCAGGGATGCTCACTGACCTAAAACTCTATACCATCCCCCCTGGAAAAGCCATACAAAGCTGAAGTTATATAGAGCTTGTGTCTATCTTTTGCATATTGTTTATTCAGCTGTGGGGTGGGATGGTTAGCTTAGTACTATGCCTGTATTTTAAGTGTAGATAGCTCACTTACCATTTACCAGCATGCTTTCCAGCCTGGATGCCATTCCCACATGATGTTTCATGTAGTCAGAATTATTCACCTCTCTTCCCATTAAACTATTAAAAACTGCCTCACACACAAAGTCCACAGTTTGGCAATAAATCTGACATGATAGAATTTATCATTTCTTTTTGCAATAGCACTTAATACCTATAAATGTATCACAAGGGAATCCCAAAGTGATGTTTGTGAGATAAAAAGAAAAAAAAAAGACATGGTTAAAGGATCTACATTGACACTAGGGTACTTTGAGGAAAAATTCCTGCATGGTAAGATGAACTAAAATAAGTTGCATTAAAAAAAAATCCACACTGGCCACTTGGAAATAGGGTCCACTAAGCAGAATTTCTTGTTCTTGGATCACTGTGAACTTAAATTGTTCTACTTTTTGACCCCTTCTTCTGGGAGGGGGAACATGTTGACCAGATGATGTAATCTCAAACTGGGCTTAGTCTCACAGTGACAGACTGCAGTGGGAAGAAACCAGTGTGGAAAAACCATCACTAAAAATGCTTTATCTTCAACCTTTCTTCTAATATCCCTGAAGACTTCTGGCTATGATATGAGTCCTGTTGATGTGAATGAGGCATTTTCTGCATGAGGTGATGTGAGTTTTCTCTCACTGACATATTAATACATAGAGCAGTTGTAAATTAATACACTTGATTCAATTCTTCCTGCTAAAAAAATGGATAAAATGATGTATTTTGGCCTGAACACAAGGATAATATTGAACCACAAATGTGTATTAAAGCCACGCTGGGTTATGAGTATAGATTTTAAGCAGATGTTCTGATTAGATTTGGGTTGGGGTTTTTTCACTATTTTTAGCTTAAATGAGTGTTTTCAGACACCTTTCAGCATTCATAAGGCAGCAATGAGCTCTTGAAATGTTTTGGCAAAGACTGGAGATGAATGGCACCTTAGCTGCACATCTCTCAGAGCTGGACATGTAGGACTTGGGTACATGAGCCATGTGTACCAAGTAAGCCAAGGTCCTCCAAGCTCCCCATCACGTCGTGTCTGCTGCTTGTGGAGCCAGTGTCAGCCCATCCTGACTGACACCAGCTGGTGCTCTGCTCCTTTTATCCTGGCCTCATACAGGATAGCAGCTGGCAAATACTGTTTTTAATAATGTATTTATAAAACGTTGCAGCCTTGCAAGCCCAGACACAGAGAAAGGACATTTTGAGCTCTCAGCTCTGGAAGTGCAGGATGCTGCATGGCAGATCTGGTTTCCTATCTCTTGATCTGCCTCTAACCTGCTCTGCCATCACCAGAACCAGTGTTTCCTAAAAAAATACAAAGCAGGAAAAACCTTGGTCTAAAGGCGCCCATAGCTATTTTAAGTAATGCTTGTGCTGATCCCTCTGCAGGCGGCTGTCGGGTCGGCATTTCAGTAATGTGCTTATTTAAAATGAAATTCTAACTACTGTAGGGCATGGTGGTATTTCCATGTCCCTTTACCTTGCATCCTGGCTCAAACCTGAGCACCTCACTGTCTTGTAGGGACACCATCTGGCTGAGATGTAAACTACAGCACCTGCTCCTGCCCTCTGGACTTAGGGATGGTACTTCAATAGCCATGCTTTTTGGGTTTTAATTTTTTTTTTTTCATGAATTTATGGTGCACTGCTGGCAGATACTTCCAAATCTTATTTGCTGAGTTCAGAATTTATTAAGTGTATTGCTTTCTCCCTCTCTGCATATGATAAGGAATTTTTTGAAATACAGCAGCCTGTGTTTTGTCCAGGGGAAAAACATCTCTCAGCAGCTTCCTAAGATTTTCCCCTTTTTTATTTTGTAAGCCAGAATGATGTGCACATTATTTCTGAGGTACACAGTAGAGACAGGCCCAACGTTTGACTGATCAAGACTGGTTTTGAACAAATGCTGACACCACCATTCTTTTTGTCTGTGATTCCCACAGAACCCCGTTGCTTTGAAAAGAAATATCCTAGAATGCATAATCGACCCTGCAGCAATGATCCACAACATACCATGTCCCCTTCGTGCCTCTTTTACCCAGTTATCAACAGCAGGAAGCTGATGAGCATGTTAAAGTACAGAGGAAGCAGAAATTCCCTAAAAACATTAACAAATAAATCTCTGCATTAAAGACAAAAAGATGGATTCAGGATCTGAGAGAAAGTTTTCCAAAATGATTCCTTAAGCTGCTAAGAGCTGCAGAGTGGAAATTATTCTTCCCCTGTGTGTACGTATCATATAGAATTACAATTTATGGTCTCTCTAATATAAAGATAGGAAAACAGCCATAAGTAAGTAATATATTTTTTTATTATTATTTTTTTAAATGAGTTGGTCTAGTGTTAAAAATTGTTAAACTTTTAACAGCCCAGCCACTTTGCCTGGCTTGTTACAGTACTGACTGACTTCAGTGGCTTCAGACAAGGTAAATGCAAACCAGTGACCTCAAGCTGGACATCATCCACCTGAGCTTTCCAACTAAACAGCTGAGAGATGCATTCTGAAGCTGCTGAGCTCCCTCCAATAGAGAAGGACTGATTGCAAGAAATATGTATATGGATGCATCCACGTATTTTTAGTATTGGTCATTTCTGAGGCTCAGCAAGTGGCAGGAGCAATGGGTGAAGTGGCAACTGGTTGTGTGGGAGTTGCAGTGGTTTGTATCCCAGCTCTGCCCTGTGCATCTCCTAATGATGAATGTGTGGGAGGGCCAGGTCAGGAATGGTTTCCACTCCAGTGCGTTGATTGTGTAGTTGGCAGTGGGCTCAATTAAAGTATAATAATCTGGTAATCTCTCTCTTTTTTTCCATTCAGGCTGCTGCACACTGAATAGAGCCAGTGAAAGGCTATAGCTTTTGAAAAGTAGGTGAACTCCCGCCTCTTTGTCTGAGCGGTTTGTCTGGTCAAGTAAAATGACAGGCAGAGGAGACAGCTCCCCAAAACGTTGCTCCCATGACTTGCATCATTACTTCTGTTTGTTTTTCTATGAGATAACACTTGCTTTTTATTTTCTTTCTAGGCTACGGCTTGGATTTCTAGCGAGCTTCTCACCACAGAGGAAAGACTGATGTGAGGAAGGAGATATGTTCATTACGGGGAGATGCCGAGTGCCTCATCTCCTGGTTCTTCTCACATTTGTGTTCAGTGGGGAGAGAACTGAGGCACAGAGAGCAGGTAGGTGCTGTTCTGCTGCCTGCCTTGTGCTGGGCAGCTGCTGTGGCTTTGATGTGGCTGAGAAGGTATTGTCAGGAGGAAAACAATATGGAAAGCAAGCAAAATAGACAAGAGGGGTGATGGTAGCTCAGGGCAAAATGTGATGATTTAAGTAGCATCTCTAGTTCTGATGCAGGCTTAGCATGATTATCTCAGCAAACCAGAGTGAGGGGAGAAGCATGAAGTTTGCTCTGAACATGCTTCCATCACCCCACACTGGCATGGAGATCACTTCCATTGCATTCAAACAATTCAGATTAGATTGGATGGATCTGGCTGGGACTTTCCCAGTGAGCTGAGCAGGGCTGGAGACACTGTTCATGCTCTCTCTTGGTTCATCTTGTCTCACTGCTCACATAGTCCTTGGTGTGGCTTCTGGCCTTTGTAAAAGAGCACTCTCCCCCAGATGCCACTGAATGCATCAGGGGGTGGTGCAGCTGAGGGACTTGACAAGGACCTGTTGTTTTTTGGAGGGGGAGTAGGAAGAGTTATCTGGATGTGAATGATGCTGTACCTCAGGGACAGAAAATGGTTGTAGACACACACAGCTAACTGATAGAAGCCAAAAACTACTTCTGAGGTAGTTTCTGTCTCTTTTTCTAGGAAAGATTCTATTCCTGGGTAATTTATAAGAAAAAAGAGGACTTTTTAGACTCTCCTCTCAGTCTGAGAGCACAGCTAAGTCTGAGCTGTTCTCAGGAATAGCTTCTTTACAGCTTTGTTACATGATCTAGGTAAGGCTTGATGAAGTTTAACTAGAATGAGTACTTAGTAACTAAACAAAGCAGAATATCTTTTTCTTTCTTCCTTCAGTTGCAGGAAGGATGTGGTGGTACAATTTATATGTTCATTTTGAGATGATTTGAAATAATTTGGGGCTTATGGCTTGTTTGTGAACTATTTTTGATGGCAGTATGACAAAAGGGTTGACTCAATGTCTACGCAGATGAACACAGCTCCTGGAATTATGCTTCCAGAGAAAATTTCTCACTCCAGAGAGAAAGCTCTGTAATTACAGAGCTGAAAGTTTATTTTCTGTGAATTATCTCCCATATTCTCTAAATGAGAACTGTTTCTGTCAGTAAATAAAATTGTTACAGCATTCTTAGAAAGCAAACTATTTTGTCCAGCAGTGGACATTATTTTTCTAAAAATGCATATTAATATTTACTAGAAGCTTTTCTGCTGCATTTCATCTCACTGCCATCAAGTCTGTAAACAAAAAAATTACTTACACCACAGAACATGTGCACAGATTGTTTCCACTGTGATCCTATGTGAATGGGTTGTTCCTTGTGATCCCAACTCCATGGGCATAGGTTGTTCTTATAGACACTGAAAGAAAAGGAGAACCTGGGATGCAGACTGATTTGGAAGCTGGCAGAGCAACAGATCATTTTTCAACATCACCTACAACACACCAGGTGTATATTCATGGGCATCATGCAATAGCACGAGCACATATGGTGTTACAATGCTTTTACTATTATCTGAGGGCACATAATCTTCATGGAGCTGAGCTACCCACACTCTCCTTTCCAGAGCTGTGAAGTGTTTTGGGGTTTCAGTCATCTTCAGGGCAAGTGTAGGATCTGAGGATGGCCAAAGGCACCAAATGTAGTTATGAACTGTAAGGTAAAATCTGGGTTTGGGAGAAGACTTAGTGATCTTAGCATATCAAGAAGAATTTTTTTTACAATGAGAGTGGTGAAACACTGTCACAGGTTGCCCAGAGAAGTAGTAGAGTCCCCTCCCTGGCAACATTCAAGATCAGGTTTAACAGGGCTCTGAGCAACCTGATCCAGTTGAATATGTCACTGCTCACTGCAGGGGAGTTGGACTTGGTCACTTTTCAAGATGCATCCCAACCCAGGCCATTCTAGGATTCTATGATGTAGTGTAATGAGGCAACCAGGTGCCACTAATTGCCAGGGAGTGAGCATGAGCTTGTGGCAAGCCCACCTGTGCCTAATTAGGGTGGGCCCCCACTGCGCATGAGCAGGACCAGAGGGCCAATAAAAGGTGAGTCCTGAGACACAGGCTCAGCTCAGTCCTGAGCATGCTTTGCAGCGAGGTCAGTTGCTCTTGGAGCACTGTATTACCTTCATTGCACCACTAGCACTAATTGCCCTCAGGGTGAGGCTCTGAGGAGTCATGAACCCAGGGCCTCGGCATTGCACTACTGCAGCTTAGCCAGCTGTGCCACCAGAGACTCACCCTGAGGCCTTTTATTGGCCCCCTGGTCCTGCTCATGCGCAGTGGGGGCCCACCATAATTGGGCACAGGTGGTCTTGACACAAGCTCATGCTCACTCCCTGGCAATTAGTGGCACCTGGTTGCCTTGTTACACTACACTATGACCTTACTGTAAGCTCAAAAGCTGGAACTCACTGAGGAAATCTGGCAACAGCATCATCACCTGCCCTCTGGGTAGCATGATTCATTTTTCTCTATGGTACCTCCATACTCTTTGGTCTATTCCAGGGGAACATCTTGTAGTCCTCAGCTGACATACACATTGTGTCAGGGCTCTAGATGTCAGTGCTGTAGCTCTGGTAGGGAGTGCAGTGAGGACAGACTACTTCCTAAGGCCTGGGAAGCCAGTAGCTGGGGGTCTCTGGGCTGGCAGGACAGGGTCTCACCACCCAGAGCCTGTTCCATCACTCCCAAAGAGGGAGGAGGGCAAGCTGAGGTTGGGAGCCAGGCTCAACAGACAATCCAAAGTTCCAGATAAGCTCATAGAGGTGAAGCAGGTTCAAGATCAAGTCAGGAACATGAGTCAGGAAATCACAGACTGGATCAGGTATAAAAGCAGCAGTCAGGGAGGTCCACAGGGGTGGGGTCGGTCTGAGATCTTAGTCACTGAGGGGCATTGAGTTGCTGGGACCTGGCTGGAACAAGTCTGATGTGAAAACACACAAACTGTACAGCAGGAAGGTCACATTTTAATATACGGAGGAAAAGACTGTCCTCAGTGGCCATACTCTACAGTTATGTGTTCTCAAAAATACTCAGATTTTCTGACCCAAAGAGATAGGTTGTTTAGTCCACATCAGAGCCTAGAGGAGGTCATGAACATGGTGATAGTGGAAGGGTTGGGTGAATCAGGCTCCTGCAGTGAAACATGAGTTGAGAGAAAGATCTGCTCTCAGTGGATGTGGGTAGATAGGGGCTACAAACTCAGACGCTGGTAAAGCAGCAGAGTTTAAAGGCAATAGTCAGCAGTTCAGGGGACAGGCACAACATCTCCAGTTCAGCAGGACGTGGGAAAGACCTGTTATTCCTAGAGAAATAAAGTGGCACAGGCACTGTCTGGACCAGATCTCTGTCTTGTATCACATGTGATTTGTTTTCCAGAGGTCTGGTCAAATTAACTTTTTACCACTGGTTCAAACAAAAAGTTGTGCTTTGTGAGATGAGGTGAGGCAAGAACTATGGAGCAACAATGGTTGGTGATTGTGACCATAGACAAATTGACTTTGTAGAGCAACTTTTGATCTTGAAACTCATAATTTGGTTAGGCATTACTGTCTATAAGAGTTAATTAAGTAAACATAAGGATATATTTATACATTTTGTCCTGCTGGGGCATTATGTTGATAAATCTGACATCTGCAGAACATTATGACTATATTGCCTCTTTCTTGGCTTCTGTATCTTCAGAAAGAGCTAAAAAAACATTTCCTGGGAGATCTACTTACTTGGCAAGGATCTTGGAAATATATGACTAGCTTGGCTTCATAGAGCAAGAAAGCTGCAATTGAAATTCATTTGCCTTTTGGATTACACAAACCTCAGATTACCAGTATCATGGCTGGAGCCAGAAGGGTGGTTGTAAGGACAGGAGAACTTTTCCCTTATAAAACAACTACTCTTTCTTGTCAAGGAAGCCATCTCAGTATTGAGTCAATCATCCTTCAGCCAATAGTCAATGGTTGAGAGAGCCTCAAAATGATCTTGTTATGAACTTGCTTCACTAAGATACCATACTGAGCAAAAGAATTGCTTCTAGCTAAGAATAAATAAATTATAATGTTAATGCAAGAGGGAACATGGAGGCTTCACTACTTATGGTCAGGATTGGCATAAGCAAGGTCAGGAAAGGTCTCTTCATCTGCCAAGGTCATTTCAGAGTATTTCTTGAGCACAGGCACTGCTATAAAGTCTGAGAAAATGAGCTTCATATGCATGCAGGTGGTGTAGGTGTAGGACTGAGCAGAGGCTTTTAGTAGTACAGGAAGAGAAGGGGTTTGCATTTCAAAGTGAATTCTGTGCTGATCTACTGTAAGATGTCCTGAAAGAGAGGAGGTGAATCACAAGGAAGAGAGTGAGAATCAGGATATTCTCTGCAGGAAAGCAAGGTTTTGCTTCTTCCTCCAAATTGCTCACTAGGGAGCCCTGCCTAGAGAATATTTAGTATGTCTGGTACTCTTCTTTCATCCTCCCTTAGCGATACTTTCTTCCACTCTTGCAGGTTGCAAGAATGTTCACTATGACCTTGTTTTCATCTTGGATGCCTCCTCCAGTGTTGGAAAAGAAGATTTTGAGAAAGTTAGGCAGTGGGTGTCTAATTTGGTGGAAACTTTTGAGATTGGCCCAGACAAAACCCGCGTAGGTGTGGTGCGATACAGTGATCGCCCAAGCACAGAGTTTGACCTGGGAAAGTACAAAACTCGTGAGGAAATCAAGGAGGCTGCACGCAACATTAAGTATTACGGGGGTAACACAAACACTGGAGATGCTCTCAGGTACATCAACACCTACAGTTTTTCCAAAGAAGCTGGTGGAAGACTTAGTGATCGGACCGTTAAAAAAGTGGCGATCCTTTTAACCGATGGAAGGAGCCAGGATCATGTCTTGGATGCAGCCACTGCAGCCCATCAGGCTGGGATTAGAATCTTCGTCGTCGGTGTTGGTGAAGTCTTAAAAGAAGAACTGGATGAGATTGCTTCAGAACCCAAGTCTGCTCACGTGTTTCATGTCTCCGATTACAATGCCATTGATAAAATTCGGGGGAAGCTGAGAAGACGTCTCTGTGAAAGTAAGTAGAGCTTCCAGTTCTTCTACATCTATGAGCACTGATTGTTTTCTTTCATTTTTATAATTCTATGCTGATAATTGTTTATTTTAGTGTCTTCCATTCTGTAAGAAGTCATTTTACTACCTAGAGTACGATGAGGTTCTCACTTCTGGGTTTTCTTGCCCAAGCCACCATTAAATGTAGGTCAGTTTCTAGTGGTCAACTAGAGGCCAAAAAGTGGAACCCCTTTGGTTCTGTTACTTTATAATATTTTTGACTACAGAATATGAAGGGTGACATTTATATGCAGAATTTGGTTAATTTTGGGTGGGAACAGGGGTTTTCCTCCTTAATTTCTGTCATTTTACTGTGAAAAAAAGTGTTCTGGAGGCTGCTGAAAATGATCCTTTTGGAAGCAAAACGATACTTGTGCTTTTCTGCCTTTCAGAATCCCAACTCTACTGGTGTTCACTAGTTCTCTGGCTATCAGCATAAAGCTTGGTGATGTTTTGAACAGCTTTTAATGGAGCAAGTGTGTGAAATTCACACTGAATAAGTGCCTTCCATCACAGATGAATCACTCTCATTCTTAGTGACTATATTAAAGTTACCTTGTTTTGCTGCTTTTTTTAAGTGTGTGTTGTAGCTACTGTGAGTTCTGTGGCTCAAAATCAAGAGACACTGCTCTGGTTCCTAGATCTGAACTTAAAAGACATGACTCCCTTTATGATTCAGTAATACATTTCAGTGTTACAATGCCCAGGTCCTCAGGCCAGGAACTTGTGTTACTGTCAAGTAGCATTGGATAGCTTAGGAAGGGTCAGGTAGGGTAGGATAAAATAGAACAGAACATAATATTTCAGTTGGAAGGGACCTACAAGGGTCATCTGGTCCAACTGTCTGATCAGTTCAGGGCTGCTACCCCCTGTCGTATGACTACATGCCCTTGCAGGAAAAAAAAAATAGTATGGGTAGTGGGCTAGTGTGATCCAAATACACATTATGGTATGGTGGGTATTGACTGTAAACTATGCAGACTGAAGGAGCTGTGTCTTTTACCCTGAAAATCTTGTGTAGTCACACACATGATTGTGGTAGAATATAGGGCAAACCCTTCTGGTGGACAAACTCTACCAACTCAGCTTCTTACTGCAGCTGCTGAATTGACAAACTGTGATTTTTTTTTAAATTATTTTTAATTATTATTTTTTTTTAAATTGTAATACATCCCTTTTCTAGAGCAAGTGTTGTCACTGCTTTCCACCTGGCTCTGCTTTATCAACTTCTCAAAAAATCATTTACTTATCAGTCAAAGTGTAATGACATTTGTCTGTGTCTGAGGCCACAGTGTGAACATGTGTCTGTGCCTGCCACACATTGTTAGACTGCAGAGGATTACTTCAAGCATCCATCATCCTGTGTGTGACAGCAGTCAATCTTCAGGGTGTTTACTTACACCTGCACTTGTGGGTTTTGATGGAAACAATAAAGGCTCCAAAAGAATAAGGTAAGGGGAAAGGTTTAGTTTTCCTAGATAGAGGGAACTTTTAAGGGGAAGACTTAAAGGGGAAAATTTCTCACTCGCTGAGGAGACCAACTCCAGTGCTGGTGATTCCACAATTGGGAAGGGTATGGCTGCAAAAAGGGCCAGCAAAGGACTCTTTCCTTTTTTGTTTTTTGTTTTGTTTTTTTTTTTAATCTAGGAAAGTGGATAATCTGTACCAGGCTTTGAGGCACTTGATCTAGTGTCTGTGCCCACTGAGGAGGATTGGAATTATGTGACCTGTAAGGTCCCCTCCAAGCCAAACCATTTGATTATTCTCCTCCTCTCTACATCAACCATTTCAGTTTGTAAAGTCATTGCATATCCTTCCTAAGTCTTTTCTTCCTATATTTAAAGCAAGGAAGCTGCTCTTTGCCAGTCTTGTTGTATTTATTTATTTAACTTATTAGTGTGAATGCAAAATGCTTTTAATGGACATGATGTTTAGATCATGTCTAACCAAACAAGAAATTCTTGCAATAAAGATGAAGCTGACCACTGAGACAGAGGATGAGGCAGTGAGAGCAGCAGCAGCAGAAGTATTAACATGGAGATCAGGTAACTTTTTTTGATGTCTGGATGTGTAAGGTGAGACCTGTTTTAGGAAGTGAGAGAGGGCTGGTGATGAAGAGGACTAAGTGTTTTCTTACATGTGTGCCCCTTTTAACTTTCGTGTTAGCACAGTAGGAATAAGCAAGGAGTTCACTGTAAGGGCTATGCCTTACACATATTTAGAAGGTAAAACTTTTAATAGCTGTTGTAGTTCACTTTCTGTGGTTTTAATGAAAGCATTGCTTAAAACAGGAACATTCAAAGCACTGGGTGGGTGGAAGACGTGACAAGGGCACATGCCAAACTGCTGTTTAGTTCGTGCACATTTTAAGACAAAAATACATATTGCCACAGCCAAGGTATGTTTTATAGTAGACATAATCCTTTGTAAGCCCCAGAGAGACACATGAATCAAAGAGTGGAAATGGCTAAGGGAAAGTTTTTTGTCACACTGGCCTGTGATGAGTCTTCCAGTCCTTGTTCTACTGAAACCTGAAGAGTCGTCCAGTGCTGCAAATACTGGATTTCTTCCCAGCAGCTGTCAAAATCACTTATCTGAGGTCTCACTGGATGTCTGTCCTAGACTCAGTCATTGTATCTTGCTATATTTGACTGAATTTATTGCTAAGAACTTGGCATTAAGTGCATTAATAGCATTTTAGCTCTCATTTGATCTGGAATTAAGCATAACAGAATTGAAAAGTAACATGTCTGCTCAGTGGAACATTGTGGCACTGTGAGATATTTTTTGTGAGATATTTTTGCCAAACATCTCCGTTACATTCTAGACTATAGTTAGCAGGAAAAAATGGGTGATGCTTTCAGAAGAAAGCAGGAGAGATGCATTCTGCTAAAAATTCCGGAGATGCTACATGCTTCCTAAATAGGGTTTCTGTTTATATGTTTTAACAGGCAGCTATGGAATACTTAAAAATAGACCAGCATCTGCTTCTGGTAGGTAAATAGTAGGTTTAAAACTTGTCAAAGAGAACTGAATGCTTTGATTTCAACCCAGATTCAATTTAAAAGTGGATCTGATAAGTCAGTGCATGCACAAAGTTGTCAAGCTGGCTTGAAACTGGTAGCACTGGGGTTTGACTGTATCATATGACATTTTAAACTCAGTGTGTGAGATGCTGCAAAAGACCCAAATCTGCTCAGAGGTAATAGTTTCTTAAAAAACCCTGGTTGCAGTGCTTTGGATACTGTAATATTTGAGTTTATTCTGTTATCATTAAGCCAGGCAGGTGATAAGATATTGTTTGCAAAGCCAGGCAAAAACATTCTCCAAAAACATTCTCAGTATTTACTGGCGCTGTAAATTAGAAGCCTGGGACTTGACACCATCAGAGTATATGCTCTGTGTGATTACTAAGCCTCTTCTCTACTGCAAAAGCCAGATTTCTCAGCTTGAAAATAAATTTGGCTTTAGAAATAAAGCCTCTGCTATGATTTTTTTTTCCAACAGCCAGTAATAGGAGAAACACAAGCAGATGTTTTCTAAGGAAGTACTGCAGGAGTATTGTGCTCAACATTGGACTGACAAGTCCAGTAGTGACTTCCATGTATTATGTAGCCCTTTCTGCAACCAGTTTTTACTTGTTTGTGAGCTTGATGAGCTGCTTGTCTTGATGAATACCTCTGCACAAGCATGGAAGACCAAAGGACTATGATGATCTGAATCTGAAATTCGTTGGAAACACAGGGAAATGAAGCTGAAGTGAATCAGTGACTGGTCAGTAACAAGGGTTTGTCATCGATTTCAGTTGATATAGTGAGACCTGTGATAAAATATCAAAATCAGTCACTTATTCATATTGTTCATAACGTTTATTTTTCTATTTGTACGTCTTTATTGTATCTGTGTTGTTTACACAATACATAAAATACATGTCCTGTAATATCACTGTTCTGTTACTGATTCAAAAGGGCTTCCAGCATTCAAGGGAACACCTTGAACAGCATTCAAAATAATAGTCAAAAAGCTTCAGAGATGTCTTTCTGAAGTTAGCTTTGCTCAGGTCCATGGTATCTTGACAGAAAATACAAGCTGTTTCTTCTTGACCTTCAATGTTAAAAATATCTTATGCATAGAGACCATGACAAAGGGCAGATGTCTGAATTGCCATATCTTCACTGACAGTTCCTAAGAGGCTTATAAATATTTTAAAATCTTATGCGAGTACTGAAGTATCTGAATACATCAGCAAATTGCTGACCTCCATTTTATACTTTCTGTTAAGCTCTGAGGTTTCACTGTAAAAACATTCAATTCTAGATGGTTTTGCATGACACATCATAGAACAGGAAAGGTGATAGAACTCAACACAGAAGCAGCAGTGAGAATCCTAGTTTTTTAATGAACTCAGCTGAGGTAGCAGTTTTAATTCTTTTAATTTGTTGAGCAGAATTTGTGGATGTGGGAATTTGTTGACTGGTTTTATTTTCATAGCTGGAGTATGGCTGTCTTTGAGTTCTTAAAAAGTTCAGCTTAGGCATAGTTCCAAGTCTTGGTTAGTCTTATTGTAAGAGCTCTTTTTCATTGTTGTCATGACTGGTAGAGACCTCTTAAAAATGTCAACATGGCTTCTTGTAATATAGCAGAAATTGGGACATGCCACAAGTGCACCTAAACATTTACTGGCAAAAATCTGTGGGACGCAGCTCTGTGTTGAATGCAGACCAGGGTGAGGTGTTTTGGGGTAATCACTGATGTCTAAAAGCCTGTTTAAAGTGTGATTAGCACAATATTTTCCTTTAAGATAATCTGACCCTTGTGCTTCTGTCCCATGTATCTGTCACACCTGACAACAGGCAGCATTCTTAGTGGAACATTCCACACTCACCTACTTAATAGCATGTGAAGGGTAAGGGCAGATACTGACATTTTGTTTCTGACTTGAAAATCTAGTAACTCCTAGATGGTTTGGGCAGTCTGATAAAAGTTCAGCGGACAACTGCTGCTCTTTTAAAAACTGCAGCTAGGCAGTGACCCAGCTGCTATCACCTCTGATATCTCCCATTGCTTCTTGATGCTCTTCTCCTCTACTTGCAGTGGTGGCTTTCTCAAGCTCTGTAACACCTTCAACTTGTAGCAGTCTCTCATATCTCAGATCACAGGATCACACATCCTTTCATCCCCACATTTGCTGGCTAACTGTGGTTTCCTGTGAAGGTATAAAAGGCCCATGATAGAATTTTTGACTGCTTTATCTTTTGCTTGACAAAGAAAAAAACATCACTTTTCAAAGATAATGTGCTGTGAGGAGATAAAGTATTTGATGGGGTTAGTGCTAATGACATTATACAACTTTCTTCTGCCAGGGGTGGGTTGAAGGACAGCCTGGTGTCTTCGATTATGGAAGGAAGCACAGCAAAAATTCTTTTCTCCTACAACATTTGTTTCTCAAATCAAACACCTAAAGCTCTCAGATATTTTCTAATTGCTCCAGCCAACACCAGCCTCAAGCAAGACAGTTCTGGTCTCTGGCAGGCACAGATCCTTGAGCTCAAGCAGTGAGCAGTGTCTGCTGGTTGCTCCTCAGCTCCTCCACAGATAATGTAGTAGTAAATGCTTTCCCAGATCATGACTACAGTTCTGTTCTGTCACTGTGCAATCTCCATGTCATTTGCATAATTTCCTATTTTGCTTGGGACTCTGAAATCAATAGGTTTATTCTAAGATTAACAACAGTGTAGTTTTACAAACAAAACCAGCTCTGATGCTAAAATATAACTTTATTCTTCCTTACTTCCTTCTCCCATCTGCCAGCACAGATATTTATGTAGCCTCACTGTGAACTACAGCAGGGAGCCAATGAATGAACTTGTTTTATTTCCCAGATTAGTTTCTACTCAGCTTTAGTTCACCCTGCACTAACATGGGCATTTGCTGTCTCAGGGGAGGAACTGGCACAGTTTGAGAACAAATAACAAGGGGCAGCAAGAAGACCTGGACTGCACCTTTCAGTAAAAAGCTAGTTCATATCAGCTTGATGAACATTAGCTAAGGACTTCAGAATCTGAGGAAAACCCTCCATGTATTCCCACTGTAAACAGAAGCCTGTGCTCTGCTTTCCTCTGGTTTAAGTGGGCATGAAGTGGGTTTGCTGGGCAGGTTCTTCCCATTCAAACTCCACTTGTAGGCTTCAGCACAGCTTGCTTGCCTTGGATAAACTGAATATTTAACAAAAATATCCCACCACAGACAGATCTCTTAATGATTCTGTTCCATTTTCCTTCAGTGGGCTTTTCAGCATACTTAACTATTGGTCCTTTCCTATTGACTTAGCTGTTTGCTGGCATAGCTGCAATGACAGAGCTCTCTCACCTGGGCCACATGCTCTGTCTTGCTGGAAGCATCATGCTGGCAGTCACTGGTAGGTGGGATGAACAGGCTGGGTACCATCTTCACTTCTGTACAGACCTTATGTTGGTCCCTCCAGGCACCACTTTCATCTTTCTGTGATCCTGCACCTGAGTACCTTCTGTCCCCCTGAATGGATGTTACAGATCTGTTACAGGATTGGAAAGTGATTTATCAATCTGTTTTATTTTCCCTTTACATTGGAAAAAGCATTGTCTTAGACATTGCCTTCAGATGAGGAGGAAATTCAACCTTGCAGCAACTGTGGTCTGATTCCTCTTTTAGCTTAGGGATGTCTGAATCCAACAGTCATCCAAACAATGTAATTTTAGACATCTTCCATGGCAGAGAGTGGTGTTATTGCTATTCTTCTTTGATAGAGCTGTTCCAAACCTGCAGCTTCATATGGACCACTGGAAACTTTAATAAGGGATGTTGAAGGTAGAAGTGGAATAAAATGAGACTGATTAAACCTTTTGCGCTTTCCTTCCTGATCTCCAGTTTCTTGCTCCAGCAGTTGCACACAAATAGTAGCATCATAAAGCATGGACAATCACTTTACATAAGGCAATGAATCTCCTGACTTCCAGCAATGTCTTGTCTGAGATCACAGAATCTAACTGAATGATAACATCTCCCCTTGTTGTTAATGGTTTTTTCCTGCATTTCAGGTAAGAAATCTTTGTGATCAATGTTTGATGTACAGTAAAACTAATTGTAAAGGCAGAGAGAAGATTAGACTCATGACAAATAAAAGTAAGGCCCACGCATTAAGAAGAAGCATTGAGACAATCAGGAAAAGTATGAGTCTCAGTGGCAGGAGAAATTATATCTTATGAAAAAGTAATGTGCCATTTAGCGAACAAAAAGAGGAAAAATATGGTGACTATGGGAGCCATTTCTAAATAGTGTAGGAATGAAAGAGAAATACAGAAATAGGAACAGGCAAAAAGCTGGAATATATTGTCATGAGCTGAAAGTTATTAGTAGCTTGGTTTTCAACACTGCCTGCAGCCCTCATTGATTTCCAGGAGCTGTGGGTGCTCAGCACTCTTAAAATTAGGCTGTGGAGTCCAATACTTATCCAGCTGCAGTCAGAAGGACATTTTCTGTCTGCTCCAAGGGAGTCCAAGAGACAGGGTAAAGAGAGAGAATTCACCCTTGGAGCAGGACTGCCTAGCTTGGGATTTGCTTTCTGCTGAGCAGATAGGGAATGTTCCAAAGAAAGAATAACCTCTGAAGCAGGGCAGATACTCAGCAGGAGGCTGGGGCAAGGCATGCAAAAATTTCTGAGGTTTCAGGTTTAGTTACAGGCTTTCTGTCCAAGGAAAACAGAGAGATGAAGGAAAAAACCCCTTGCTATGTGTCCTCTTCTGCAGTCAAGGCTTTCCTCCTCTACTAACAGCCTTAAACTGGCCTCCAACTTAAAGCACACCACCTATTTCATGTTCCTTGGCTATTCCCATAATAATCTAATGGTATCTGTCAGCAGAGGCTATAAATGAAGCTACAACATCTCCTGCCATGGTTAGGTGCACCTGTAAAATAAATTTTGCCTGTTTTCCCTTGATTGGGGGATGCATTTCTATTTTGCACAGGGAAAACCAAGTCTAGAAAAGTGCTATGGAGATTTAGTTCCAGTTCTTCTGGTGGAGGTGGTAGAATCTACTGCTAATGACAGAGAGGTGTGAATGAAGAGCATGCAATACCCCATGTAGTACATCAAAGGTCTTATCACAGCATATTAGACTTTTCCTGAAAGCCAATGGGCTTCCTGAACCCAGTGCCATCTTATGAAATTAATAAAATTTCTATTAAAAAGTGGTGGGCTTGGTCTTTCAGATCTTTCAGGGCTGGGTTGTTAGGTTTTTTTTGGTTTTGTTTTTTTTTTTTTCTTCTGGCTCCCTATATTCAAGTCTCAAAGCCTTGTGATGCATAACTCTAATGGGGGCTGCAGATCCCAATACTCCAGGTAATGAGGGAGGTACCATAGAGGGTGCTGGGTCTCACAGGAGGGACTGGTCACTAATTGGAACTGGTCACAAATTGCCTGTGACATGTAGGCACAAAAACTCTGGCCTAGGTAAATGGCCACTTTCTCATCAAATAGCTTCACAGGAAAATTTGCAACTTTTTGCAGTACAGATTCAAGGTATTTGCATCATCTTGAAGTTAAGTGGATTTTGGAAACAATTTTGCAGCCAGAGGTGAGCTGAAAAAACAAAACCATGCTCAGACCTCGATAAGCTGTCACAGTAACACCTGAAACAAAATGGGCAGCACCACCTTTTTTTTAAGATCTGTGATGAAACCATTGCTTTCAGCTCTGTGTTTTGCTGAGCTGTCTTTAGAAACCTATGTTGTTCATCTCTGTGCCCAAGACCGAAGCAAAGCTTGTCATTTAAATTTCTAAGGGCTTATTTTGAAGTTCTGTGTAGATTTCTAAAACATGTAAACTTTCATGGACTCTTTGCAAAAGAGATCCTTGTGGTTTTATTGCAGTTGAAACTCAAATGGCTTAAGAGTATCCTTTTTAATCCTTTGGGAACTTGAACTGCTGTATCCCCTCTTCTGTGGGAGTTTGTAAAGGGTATCAGCCTTTCTGCTGCTGAATTTCAATTTTCAATTTTATTTTCAAATGAACTGAGGCAACAGGCAAAATTGAATTGTAATGTACTGGTCTGCTGAGAATATTTCTTCCCCAGTGGTAGAGCTGAAGCATGGTTTAGTTGGTGGGCTATTTTTGGTAGTAAATTGTAGGGTTAGTGTTTCAATCCCGTCAAGTTCCCTGCACGTTACACCCAAAGACTAAATTCCTTTTCAAATCAGTAATCTTGTTTATAATGTGGAACAAAAGCAGTGGGAGCATTTTGAATACCTAGGAGAACTGCTTTTTTGATAAAGTAGTAATTAGATTCTTTAAAATGCAAACAAGAGATTGTAACAGGCTCTGCTGTATTCATGTAGCTAAAACTGATGGAGGAGGGTTCCAGAGTTTCTGCATAAAATTTCTTTTGACATGCTCTCAATTTTGGGAACTGTGACCACTGGTGCTGCTGTTGACCAGAAGTGGGGAGGGTATTTTTCAGGGAAGGTAGCTCAGTGGGTCACTGTGGTTTTTGTCACTTGCTGTCCTGAATTGTTAAAACAGCAGCCTCGTGTGATGTCAGGTTTCAAAACCTTGTTCATTACATTATAGCTCAATACTCAATATTTAGTGGCACTTTGGCTGTAACTTGATCTATACTGTATACAGCTAAAAAAATTATGTATAAATATATGTATGTGTGTGTATTTTTATATATGTATATATATAAAAATATACCATATAAATATATAACAGAATCACAGAATGATTTGAGTTGGAAGGGACCTTCAAGATCTTCCAGTTCCAATCCCTGTGCATGGGCAGGGACACCTCCTACGAGACTGGGTTTCTCAAAGCCCCATCCAACCTGTCCTTTTGTCACGGTTTAACACTGGCCCGGCAATTAAACCGAATAACAGACGCTCTCTTTAATCTCTCTCTCCCCTCGATGAAGAAAGGAGAGAGAATAAGGGAGAGAGACTTATGAGTTGGAAACTAAACTACACAACTTTAATGAAACAGTAATGGTAAATAGGGAAAAATTACTATATATATACAAATATACAGGAAAATGGAAACCACATTCCTCCCCCCTTTCCCCCAATAACTCTCACGTCACCACCGAGGCTATAGGGCAGCCCTGGGAAAGTCCAGGCTGGACTCCTGGAGTCGGCAGCAGTCGGGAACCGGAGGCAGGAACACACAGATATGGGCTGGCACGGATTAGGACCACAGGCAGACAAACGGACAGGATCCTTCCAGGATGCCGGGGAGGAAGGGAAGCAGGAAAAGATCTGGCTCGGCCCACGTGATGCCTCAAATTTATACTGAGTGTGACGTATATGGGATGGAATACTCTGTTTGGTCAATTCTGGCATCTATCTTGTCTGATCCTCCCTAAAGGAGGGCTCTGGTGGGACCTCTGTATCCTCCTGGACGGTAAAATGTTTTCATGCAGAGCTGATCAGTGTCCTTGGCCCTGCATACCAGTCTCTAGCAGTAACTATAAACATCAAGTATTATCAGTTCTAAAAGCACACACACTGTCTGAGAAACTTACTGTTAACCTCAGCAAATGCAACTACTTAAAGAGGCTCAGCTGAAAACAAAAGCACAGAAACAGAAAACCACCTTTATCCTGGTCCAAACCAGGACATTCCACCCCTTATTCCATACCATTTGCGTCATGCTCCAATCATTACTAACTCTTATCCTTAAACATATCTATACACAAATTACTACTATCTCTCTGTGCTAAAAATCACTAAGTAATTCAGTCTACAATTGCAGATGTTCATCTATTGTAGCAGATTCTCAAAAGAAGGACCAATTTTACAGTTCATGTCCATGGTCCACAAGTTGCAGATTGCAGATGGTAATTTCAAGGAAGTTACTGGATGCCAGCCGATGAACCTAGTTCTGGTTTTATCACCACAAAATCATCCTGAAAAACACTCATAGAACACTGTTAGTTTATACAACAGTTCACATAACAGTAGTTATGGTGGGATACAAGTTCATGACTCCCAAAGAGTCCATGCATTACTGATTAAACTAGACAAGCAGAAATTAGGAATTCTCACCTAGTGTTAGATTCCCTTGTGGTACACATTGTACTTCTCCATCTTTCATCATCACCCACCAAGTGTGTCCAGGCCCTTGAGCGAAAGCAACCCCACGAATGGGTTTACCTTTGCCCGAGGCAGGATAAATCCAAACTGTTTTCCCTAGCAGATTCTTCTCATGCACCACAGGCACTTTGTCCCCATCTACTGTATGTAGAAGATCTGACTGAGCAGGACCAGCTCGATTGATGGAACCCCTGGTATTAACTAACCAGGTGGCTTTTGCCAAGTGCTTGTCCCAATTTTTGAAAGTTCCACCACCCATTGCTTTTAAGGTAGTTTTTAACAGACCATTGTACCTTTCAATTTTACCTGAGGCTGGTGCATGATAGGGGATATGGTATATCCACTCAATACCATGTTCTTTGGCCCAGTTATTTATGAGACTATTTTTGAAATGAGTTCCATTATCTGACTCAATTCTCTCTGGTGTACCATGTCTCCACAAGACTTGTTTCTCTAGGCCCAGGATAGTGTTCCGGGCTGTGGCATGAGGCACAGGATATGTTTCCAGCCATCCTGTACTTGCCTCCACCATTGTAAGCACATAGCGCTTACCCTGGCGAGTTTGAGGCAATGTGATGTAGTCGACTTGCCAGGCCTCCCCATACCTATATTTTGACCATCTCCCTTCATACCAAAGAGGTTTCAACCTTTTAGCTTGCTTAATTGCAGCACATATGTCACAGTCGTGGATAACCTGCATAATAGAGTCCAAAGATAAATCCACCCCTCGGTCACGAGCCCATCGATATGTTCCATCCCTGCCTTGATGACCTGAAGCATTGTGGGCCCATTTGGCCAAAAACAGTTCACCTTTATGGTCCCAGTCCAGATCTATTTGGAACACTTGAGCAGCCTCATCTGCTCGTTGGTTGTTTCGATGTTCCTCAGTAGCTCGATATGAAGGTACGTGGGCATCTACGTGACGCACTTTTACATCAAGTTTCTCTAACCTAGTAGCAATGTCTTTCCAAAGTTCAGCAGCCCAGATAGGTTTATCTCTACGTTGCCAGTTGTTTTGCTTCCACTGCTTTAACCAACCCCATAAGGCATTTGCTACCATCCATGAGTCAGTATAGAGATAAAGTCTCGGCCACTTTTCTTGTTCAGCAATGTCCAAAGCCAATTGGATAGCTTTTACCTCTGCAAATTGACTTGATTCACCATCTCCTTCATCTGTTTTTGCAACTAGTCGTGTAGGATTCCATACGGCAGCTTTCCACCTTCGATGGCCTCCTACCAGACGACAGGATCCATCAGTGAAAAGAGCATATTGTTTCTCACTCTCTGGTAGTTGGTCGTATGGTGGGGCTTCTTCAGCCCGTTTTACCACTTTTCCTGGTGGCATTCCAAAGTGTTTGCCTTCTGGCCAATGTGTTATTGCTTCTACAATTCCTGGACGATTAAGTCTTCCTATCCTAGCTCTCTGTGAGATTAAAGCAATCCATTTACTCCAGGTAGCATCGGTAGCATGATGGGAAGATTCTCTACCTGTGTACATAAAACCCAGTACAGGTAATCGTGGTACTAGGAGGAGCTGTGCTTCAGTACCAATCACTTCTGAAGCAGCTCTGACTCCTTCGTATGCGGCCAGTATCTCTTTCTCAGTGGCTGTGTAGTTGGCTTCGGAGCCTTTGTAGTTTCGACCCCAAAATCCTAGAGGTCGGCCTCGAGTTTCTCCTGGAGCTTTCTGCCAGAGGCTCCATGTAGGACCATCACCTCCATCTCCGGTGTAAAGAATATTTTTGATGTCTGGCCCTGTTCGAATTGGTCCAAGGGCCATTGCCTGTACAATCTCCTGTTTAATATTCTCAAAAGCAGCTTGTTGTTCTGAGCCCCATTTAAAGTCTTTCTTCTTCCGGGTAACCTCATAGAGAGGTTTCACAATCTGATTATAAAGAGGAATATGCATTCTCCAGAAACCAACAGTTCCTAAAAAGGACTGAGTTTCCTTTTTGGTAGTTGGTGGGGCCATAGCTGTTATTTTGTTAATCACGTCCATTGGGATGTGGCGACGTCCATCTTGCCACTTAACTCCCAGAAACTGTATCTCTTGTGCAGGTCCCTTGACCTTGCTTCTTTTAATAGCAAAACCAGCCTCTAGAAGGATTTCAATTATCTTCTTACCTTTCTCGTAGACTTCCTTTGATGTGTCACCCCACACAATGATGTCATCGATGTACTGTAGATGTTCTGGAGCTCCACCCTTTTCCAAGGTGTCATGGATCAGTCCATGGCAGATGGTAGGACTGTGTTTCCACCCCTGGGGCAGTCGATTCCAAGTGTACTGGACACCTCTCCAGGTGAAGGCAAATTGTGCTCTGCATTCTGGTGCTATAGGAATAGCAAAAAACGCATTAGCAATGTCAATAGTAGCATACCACTTGGCTGCCTTTGACTCCAGCTCATACTGAAGTTCTAGCATGTCCGGCACAGCAGCACTTAGTGGTGGTGTAACCTCATTCAAGGCACGATAGTCCACTGTCAGCCTCCACTCTCCATTCGGCTTTTTCACTGGCCATACAGGACTGTTGAAGGGTGAATGAGTCTTGCTGATCACTCCTTGGCTCTCTAGTTGCCGGATCAGCTTGTGAATGGGGACCACAGCATCCCTGTTGACACGATATTGTCTACGATGCACTACTGAAGTAGCAGTTGGCAGACGCTGGTTTGTAGTCCTCAGCAATCCCACTACAAAGGATTTATCTGAAAGGCCAAACAAAGTATGCAGCCATTCTGCGTTCTCAGTCTTAATAGCTGCAGTACCAAAGGACCAGCGGTACCCTTTCGGATCCTCAAAATCACCTCCCTTGAGGTAGTCTATGCCAAGGATGCACGGAGCATCTGGACCAGTCACTATTGGGTGTTTATGCCACTTTATTCCAGTGAGGCTCACATCAGCCTTCACAATAGTCAGTTCTTTAGATCCCCCCGTCACTCCAGAAATAGTGACGGAGTCTGTGCCTTTCTGATTCGATGGCATTAGGGTGCACTGTGCACCAGTGTCCACCAAGGCTTTATACTTTTGTGGCTCTAATGTGCCAGGCCATCGAATCCACACAATCCAATAGATTCGGTTGTCCCTCTCCTCCACCTGGCTGGAGGCAGGGCACCTCTAAGCTTGAGCACATACAGCATTGTCAGTATGTGCATTACTGGAGCTTGCATCCCCAGTACTCACACCTGATGTGCATGGATCTTGAGTCACCAGCACTTTTGGGTTGGGTAATTCCACACTGGACACTTGAGCGGCCATCTTTTTAGAAGGACCTCCTTTTGCCTTCGGCTTACTCATCAACTTAATCACTCGGTCCTGTAGGTCAGCAGTAGGTTTCTTGTCCCACTTTGTCATGTCCTCTCCACACTCACACAGGAGTGCCCATAGAATTCCTCTTGGGATATTCTGTTTCCCTCGATTCTGTCTCATAGGAGGGCGTCTCCTCTTAATGGTGGCAATGGGGCGTCCTCCGTCTGTCTGAGGAAAAAGGGGTGAATGCAGTTTCTCAGATGCTCTCTTGATAGCTGAGACCCAGGCCCGATGAGGGGCTGTGACAGCCTCTTCACACTCTCGTGCAGTTTTAATCACATCACCCACAGTTGTATCCACTTCTACAGGAACCCATAGCAGTACTGATAGAGTATGGTTAAAAGGTGATGGTGCAGCATGCACAAACCTTTGCAACATAGGTTTAGGACATGGTACGTGATAAGGGTCTTCAATGTCATCATCATTATAGATCACTTCTCGTACAGCCAATTCTTCCAGATACCTGATAGCTTTTCCAAGTGTGGCTGCTTTGACCTGTGGGCAATCTATTGCCTCTTTATAGGGATATCTCTCCCTGACAGCTGACAAGAGTCGTTTCCACAGGCTAGTAGTTCCAGCCTTTTCCCCAAATGCCCGATCAATAGCTGCATCTTTGGCTACAGGGCCCAGCTGCCTGGCTTCCTTCTGAGTTAATGTTATGGTAGCAGCCCCATCATTCCAGCATCGGAATAACCAAGAGAGGAGTGGTTCACCTGTAAAACGGCTGTAGTCTTTTCTCAGAGTACGCAAGTCTCTCATGGAATAGGGCTGAGTAGATTCTGAGTCTGAGTCCTCATCTGACTCTGCTCTAGGGAATGCTGTACGAGGAGAGGCAGTATCCCCTGTTTCCTCTGTTTCCTCTATCACCTGGTCATCTTGTTCAGACTTGGAAGGGTTAATTTCTGATTTCCCTTGTTTTCCTTTTTTCCTAGTTACAGGGCCAACAAGTAACTGTGTGGGCTGAGGGGGAGAGGCTGAGGCATCTGCAGCAGTAGCAGCAGCAGGGCTTGCTTTCTGAGCAGCGGCAGTGTCTGTGGGAGTAGACACAGCAACTGGAGCTGCAGCCGATAAGCTGGCAATGCTGGCCGGCTTTATCTGAGTTGTGCCCTTGCGTGAGGGGGGGCGAGAAGCGGCTGCAGAGGCAGGAGTGGGGGTGCTCTCTTTACGAGGTGTGCTCGTTCCCCTAGTTGTAATTGTCTTATTCCTCACCAACATATGGTAGCACATGAAAATATTCACAGACACCTGAACAACAATGCCTACAAGAATCAGGAGGTTCAAAACTATAACAATCATAATGCCATTTTGACTAGAATCCATTGAACTCAGCCCAAGAGTGGTGTATTTCCTCAAAAGCAGGCTGAAAATGTAATTACCAACAAAGTTCTTAAT
The DNA here is from genome assembly GCF_003957555.1 of Calypte anna. Lineage (NCBI taxonomy): Eukaryota > Metazoa > Chordata > Aves > Apodiformes > Trochilidae > Calypte > Calypte anna. Next base: position 145,967,469 of record NC_044245.1, on the reverse strand, counting down.
CCTTCTATGAAACACCACTACACCATGCACGATGATATACATCAGTATTGAGGACCATATTGCAACGATGGTTCTTAAGCATTTCTTACGGAAGAAAAACCACATAGTAACAGCAATTCCAGCTGCGAATAAGCAGATTGCATACCCTAAATACCAGAGGTACGGCATGATTGGTTTAATTTCCAACCCTGTGAAATTTCCAAAGAACAAGGTCTGATTCCAGCTGAGGAAAGCCATTCTTTCACTGGAGTTGGAATTCAAACTGTTCAGGCAAGTTGGTCAAAATTTAAACTGGACTCGAGCCAAGTAGCTCGGGCCCCACGTTGGGCGCCAAAAAAATCTGTCACGGTTTAACACTGGCCCGGCAATTAAACCGAATAACAGACGCTCTCTTTAATCTCTCTCTCCCCTCGATGAAGAAAGGAGAGAGAATAAGGGAGAGAGACTTATGAGTTGGAAACTAAACTACACAACTTTAATGAAACAGTAATGGTAAATAGGGAAAAATTACTATATATATATACAAATATACAGGAAAATGGAAACCACATTCCTCCCCCCTTTCCCCCAATAACTCTCACGTCACCACCGAGGCTATAGGGCAGCCCTGGGAAAGTCCAGGCTGGACTCCTGGAGTCGGCAGCAGTCGGGAACCGGAGGCAGGAACACACAGATATGGGCTGGCACGGATTAGGACCACAGGCAGACAAACGGACAGGATCCTTCCAGGATGCCGGGGAGGAAGGGAAGCAGGAAATCAGGAAAAGATCTGGCTCGGCCCACGTGATGCCTCAAATTTATACTGAGTGTGACGTATATGGGATGGAATACTCTGTTTGGTCAATTCTGGCATCTATCTTGTCTGATCCTCCCTAAAGGAGGGCTCTGGTGGGACCTCTGTATCCTCCTGGACGGTAAAATGTTTTCATGCAGAGCTGATCAGTGTCCTTGGCCCTGCATACCAGTCTCTAGCAGTAACTATAAACATCAAGTATTATCAGTTCTAAAAGCACACACACTGTCTGAGAAACTTACTGTTAACCTCAGCAAATGCAACTACTTAAAGAGGCTCAGCTGAAAACAAAAGCACAGAAACAGAAAACCACCTTTATCCTGGTCCAAACCAGGACACCTTTTATATATATATGTATCTATATATATGTATACACATATAGAGGTAAAGACTGGAAAAGAAAGTTGTCCTTTCATCTTGAAGCATCAAAGGCTTTTTTTAACAGTGAGGTAAATAAAAAGCCATAACACATAAAAGCCCCAGTGAAGATGAAATACAGGACATTTTTACTGCAGTGTAACTAGACATGATCAACCCAATTCACCACCTCTGGGCAAGACTTTATTTAGCTACATTGCAGTAGAAATCACTGTGCTGTGTTCCAGCATGATTTTATAACAAGATGGATATCATATATTAGTTATCTACTATAAAAACCTCTCAGTTTTGCCAGGGAAGACATAACAGTTCTGTGAGAGGCTGCAATACTAATATGACACAAGTAGGATGGTGCAACAGAATTTTAGTCACTAGTGCTAGTGCTTTCTGGCAAATGAGTCTAATAGCTTGAGGTTGTTTCTGAGTTTTAAACAGATGGGGGTTAAAAACTGAGATTGGCAAATTTAATTAAACAATATCTCATCTTTCTATTTAACTATCTTTAGTGAGATTCATATCACTGAACTGCAGTGGCCTGAAAATTGTTTGTCTAGGCTATTTTGATAGTCAGTGGAAAGGAATAGACACCTCCAGAGAGGGATTCATCCTTTTCAAAGACTGTCCAAAATATGGCAAGGGTGTCTGTCTCTTTTCATTAACTTTTGAGAGAGCTCAGATAATCTGCTCACACCAGAATGCTCATTTTGAGGGCCAAAAGGAAGAGCTGAATCTTCCCCCCGTGTTCTAGAAATACAATATTTGGTTCCTAAATTCAGTAAAGACACCCCCATCTAGAAATACCATATTTGGTTCCTAAATCCAATAAAAACACCCCCAATCTGTTGGGATTTACATTAGTGATGTGTTTACAGGCCAGTGGGGTTGCCAGCTCAGGTGTGTGAGTTCCATTTCTCCTCCAGCTCTCAGATTCAAGCAGTTGCAGGAGGCAATGCCAGTTCAGAGAAGGATTGCCAAGTCTTGCCATATGTTTTGGGTGAAACATCAAGCTGCTAAATTGTACTTCATTCCTAAGAGACTACTCTAGTGCAGAGAATGGGCTCCTCTCCCTTATCTTGGCCTTCTTCCTAAATGTTGTGATAAATTGGCCCTTGAAGTAAAGTGCATTGTGATGCTGCCTGCTGCAGTCTGTTGACTCATTAGATACAGCAAGTAGATAATGCTTAAAAAAAACCCTAATGGATGAAATTAAGAGTAGCAGAGAAGAAGACAGCTATTTTAATTAATGTGTCAAAAGACACTTTTACTGGAAAATAGCCTTTGTGTTGTTGTTGTTGTTGTTAGATGAAGCATGAAGGTTGCATCCTGAGACAAGCCCACAAATCCACTCTTGCTTAATGATCTTTCTGGTTTTCACCCTTACAAAGTCAGACCCTAAACCAAACTGTACTCTACAGGAATCAAAATGGGAAGGATATCAGATCAGACCAGCTTGCATGTTAGCCAGGTCTGTGTTACTGGCTATAAGTATTGTCCTCCCAAACAGATAAGATAAGAATTCACTTGTGGGACATGTTGAAAAAATCCCAGTGGAAGAACTGTTGATGCATATTGTGGGTTTGAAGCTCTGAATGGGACTGAAAAGCTGATAATTGACTTTTAACCAGCAGAGTTCCTAAGTATGCGTTTAGGTAACTGAAGAAATGTTTGTTCAAGTTTTTCCATGAATCCACTGCAGGTTCTAGAAATGTCCCTGTGACTTGTAGCTCTGCTGTATTCTCTGCTCTGCTGGAAGACAGCACCACTTGTTTTAAATATTTTGACTCTTGTATAAACATGGCAAACATCCTAAGGTCATGGTAGAGAGAGAGAAGATGTACTCAGGGCAGACATTCCCAGGGGACTGGGATCACTTCAGTGGTCAGCCTTTGAGCCTCAGAATTCTTAAATGCATCCTCAGTGTTCTTTGGTGCAACACACTTCAGAGCTTCAGCAGAGGTAAAAAGGTCTGCTTGGCACTTTGGGAAGGAATGTCCTTTAGGTCTAGACTAATAACTTTGGATTTCTATTTTTTCCCCAATCCCTGCCTCTGTATTTCCCTACATATTTGGCAGCACCCTGCCTCAGGAGTACTGTCAGAGTATGAACACCTGGGGATGGTGCTCCTAGCTTATCAACAACCTTCAATCACTACTCCTCTTAGAGAGAAGCATCCCCCCTTCCATACTTGTTTGCCCTATTTATTCAGAGCTCACTGCTGTCATGAAAAGGCTGACCAAATATAAAGCCAGAAAAAGTCATCATTTCCTTAGCTGTATCAAATGGATCATGAGACTTACTTGAACTTTGAGTATATAACATCTCATGAAAAAAAGGCAAAGTGTCATGGAAAATTTACTGTGTTAGTTACAAATCAATATATTCAGGGAGGTGTCTGCTAACTATTCCTCCAAAGCTCTGTGCTGGAATAGCAAGTCATGCATGTTAATTTTTTAGCAGAGCTGTTTAAGGAAAAATGTAAAATGTGTAAACCTACACATCCTTTCAAAATTTAACATCATTTCCTCTAGCTCTTTCTATTCCTATTAGAAAGCATAGAAGCTGATTCTAGCCTTGTGTACCTGTCTGATTAGTTGTTCTTTGACTCTGTAGTGGTCTTGATAGCATCCTGAAGAATTATTTTCCTTGAGCTAATGTTATATTTATCACCAACTTTACATTTACATATTCACAGCTTTATATGCTCTGAGACTGCAGTTTCATGCAATGTAGGATTGTGCATAGGAATATCTTTATTTTGTGCCTGGTTCAGAATCAAGGATTTTTATCATCTATAATAAGCAGCTTATCCTAGTGGGTGGGATGGGGTTTTTTGGTTGGTATTTTGGGGTTTTTTTCATTATAAATCCTTTTGTATATTATGATTTAGTTAAAAATACTGCCCTGAGTGCTTGCTGACAACACAAAAATACAATGCAGGGCTGCTAAACAAATGTAATTTGTGGATGGGTCATGCACCCTGCCACCACATTCCTCTCTATAAACTATTTGTGAGATGATTACATCTCTCAAGAAAGTTGGCTTTGGAGGTGGGTATTTTTATTTGTTTTAGTGTATAGGGTTTGGAATAAAGAAAAATCTCAGCTTTTTTCTTTGCTTTTCATGGGTGCATGCCTTGATCATAGACTGTTAGGGCCTGCTGAAATTTCCGAGCTCATCTCTTGGTTTCACAGTGGCAAGGAGGCTTTTCCTCATTTCAATCCAATTGCAGGTTGCTTCCTTTTTTTCATTTCTTTTAACATCAATGGTCGTATTTTAGATTAATAACCAAAGCAGCAGTTTTTATTTTAGGACTCTCATCTGGAGTAGTTTCACTCATCTGTGTTTATATTCACTAATATCTCACTTCTAATTATTTCCCAAGACCTAGCCAGAGAATTGTTTAATTAACCAGACGTCTGAGAAAGTATTAGACTCTGATTTGCCACAATTCTAGGCAGCTACTTACATCAATTCTGAGTTATTTTAGAGTGAATCCAATCATTTTCTTAAAGTCACAGATCAGGGCAGTACAAAAACCCTCTGTTGACCTGATTTACATGTGAGACAGTTTCCTTCCTTATGGACGACTCTAAAGAATTTTCATAGATGTTTGGTGCACCCAAACATAGAAAAGTAGGGGATTAGAGGTCCTGATGTCAGATCCAACTTCTTCAGTCCTAAAATAAGTCTTGTCCTACTATCAGGGAAGATATGTGAAAGAAATGTAGAAATTCTTCTTAGCAGATTGTTCCTCACTTCTGGGTATATATGGAGGAATTAGGCATGGGGGATATGTCCCTACATCTTCCCAATGTGTTTAGCAGAGTCCAGCACTCAGGATGGACCTGGTCTGGCTCTGCAGGTTTCCAGATGGGGTTTCTTTCCATGACTATTCTACATCTGGTTGACAGGCAATGCCAATGTCATGCCAGGACAATGCTGTGTTGGTGTGGTGCTCAGGAGTGGTGCAGGAGCCCTTGAGGCCATAATTGTTCAAGGCCAGCTCCTTCATCTTCTGTTCTTTTCTTCTTTTTGCTTCTCAATAATTACCTTCCCTTCACCACAAAATGTACAGGAGAAAAACAGCTTTTCAGGAAAAGTGTTTTCTACCCGTAACTCTCTGATGCGGTGGAACAAGAGTGAGGAATGCCAAGAAAAGCAGATAAATTTATGCCAATAGGTTCATAGTCATGGGGAGGTGGTTTCTCTGTGGCTTCTCTCCCCTCACCCACACTTCATTACGGCTTAAGCTTCAAAGCAACCTGCTGTCACCAGAAAACAAGGGGACAGAGGGCACCAAGGGCACACCCTGCTTCAGATTTTTCCCCAGGGAGCTACTGCCTGTGATTGGATTATTTCAAAGCAAGCAGGAGATGAAGTATTGATCAAATCACTAAGTGGAAGGTGCCAGCTGCTCAGCTGATAGTGGAGATGGTGCCCTTCCTGGTGGTCTCTGATGGGAGATGCCACATTTCACATAGACTTGAGAAGCCTCCACAAACCTACCCTGAAATCAGCCTCTTTGTGTGTACAGGCTCTATTCAGCAACCTTTCTTCTCTCCTCTTCTATACTCAGTTCTTTTTATAGCATTTACTATTTTTTGTATATATATGCTTCTATATATATTTAACTGGAAGCGAATCAAGTGATTTTCTTTCAGGAAATGCAAATAAAATCCAGGGAATGGAAACCACAGGGGTGCCTAAACATGCTATTCATGCTGGGTGGATCTGTGTTCCCACAGTAGATAGAGGAGTGTCCTAGTTTCAGAATAGTACAGACTGAGTTTTCATTAAATTGGTAGATATTTAATTATATAATTTTGGATGGGAAAGTGGAGAATGTAGCCATGTGTATCTGCAGCTCATCTATAATTGCATAATCATTTCTGTATTGCTGTTGGTTTTTTGCTGTTGGGTTGTGGGGCTTGTTCAACATGTTTTGGATTATTTTCTTAGGGTTGGTAGGGCCTATGAAAAAGCAGCTGAGGTCAGTGAAGAGAACCCAGTGTTTGGCTATTTTCCTGCTCTTAGGCAGAGCTTTTCATTTCACTTTCTGTCTGAAGTGTCAGAATGGATCACAGAATCACAGAATGGTTTGGGTTGGAAGGGACCTTAAAGATCACCTAGTTCCAACTCCCCTGCATGGTCAGGGTCACCTCCCACTAGACCAGGTTGCTCCAAGCCCCATCCAACTTGGCCTTCAGAACACTTCCAGGAAGGACCCATCCACAATCCTGGACAACCCATGCTGGTGTCTTATTACCCTCACAGTGAAAAGTTTCTTCCTAAAGTCTAACCTAAAGTCTAACCTAAACATCTTCCATTTTAAAGGCATTACCCCTTTTCCTATCACTCTCTGCCCTTGTAAAAAATCTCTCTCCAGCTTTCCTGCAGCCCCTTCAGGTACTATAAGGCATCCTCGGAGGTTTCTTTTCTTCAAGCTGAACAACCCCAACTGTCTCATCCTGGCTTCATAGGAAGGTTCTCCAGCCCTCTGACCATGTTCGTGGCCCTCCTCTGGACTCACTCCAACAGCTCCGTGTCCTTTTTGTGTTAGGGGCTCCAGAACTGGACACCACTCCAGGTGGGTTCTCAGGAGAGCAGAGTAGAGAGGGAGCATCACCTCCCTTGACCTGCTGCCTGTGCTTCTTCTGGTGCAGCCCAGGATATGGTTGGCTTTCTGGCCTGCAAACCCACATTGCCCACTTATGTTGAACTTCCCATCAACGGACACTCCCAAGTCCTTCTCTTCAGGGTTGTTCTCAATCCATTCTCAGCCCAACCTTTACCTTGGTATAGCCCTGACCCAGGTGAAGGACCTTGCTAATTTTATTTCTTCCTGCACTTTTGGGTTTGTATCTGTGAAGGAGCGGTGCAAGGATGCAAAAAGTACATGAAGAAATATTTAATATATTTTACCAAGGAAAACGTAACAGAGGGCTTACTTCCCTACAGTTCTTTCTGGCATTATTTAACCTTCCCTGCTAGATATCCTCTTTCTTCTATGGCAGCTCTTTTCAATGAAGGTGAAGCAGAAAAAGATGAAATCCAACTCTGGGAGTTGGATACTCTTAGTTAAATTTGCTAGCTCAGGAAGTGATTCTAGTAAGGTACACCATGGCAACATCAATTCCAAAGCAATTACACTTTAGCTACCATGTAGTTAATGCAAATAATACATTTGATCTATATGTGCAATTTATGGTTGTCTGGACAGGTAGTTTGCGCTGAAAATTTGCTCAGTATTTGTGCAAGGACTCAAGAGAATCATGGATCTGTGGACATGGTAGAGCCACTGCCTCCCATAGAAGCCCAGTGAAACCCAGTCCTGTCCTTAGCTGTTGCGTGCTCAACCCTCTCAAATCAGGAGAGCTGTTCCTGTAGCATAGTTTTGTGTCTCTTTTCTGTCTATAGATTCAAATTCATTTTTGTTGAGTAGTTCCAGCAGGTGTGAATCTGCCTCCTGATTCAAGAGTTGTTTCTAGCCAGGGATGAATCTGTCCTTTCATTAGAAGAACTTCACTGTCCAGGTTCATCTTCACTGACATTCTCTCTTAAGGCATTGAAGCAGGCTGCCCAGGGAACTGGTGGGGTCACCATCTCTGGAGGTATTTAAATGTCATGTAGATGTGATGCTGAGGGACATGGGTTAGTGGTGGACTTGGCAATGTGCCAGGTTAACATCTGATTTTGATCACCTTAAAGGTCTTTTCCAATCAAAATGATTCTATGATTCTTTATGCTCTTGAATGTTTACTAAAAGGACTGCAGAGTGTCTGTGGAGCTTCTCACCTTTATTATATTTGGAAAAACATGATCTCAGTAACATATTCTGATTAAAAGAATGGACATTTTGGGTTTTTTAGTTATCCTAGTCTAAGGAAACAGTTAGAAATACACTTCCCTTTGAACAAGACTGACAGTGTTTAGTGTATCACTCATTGCTTGGGGCTGAATCTGAGTCTTACCTATAATTTACTCTTTTATTTAGAGTTGTAAATGACCTTGCAATGACTTGGAAAATTCACGCCACATTAAACACCAGTATAGCTAATGATCAAAATTCCCAAACCTCTTGTGGAACAATATATTTAGAGATATGACAATCAACGCCCATCATGCCTTTGAGGAAGAACAGAAACATGAAAACAGTGGTCCCATCAGCTATGGTCAGACTTCTTTCACTTTTGGTAATAATTGAGTAGATGGAAACCTCTGTGCTACAAGACAGACAGTAAACACTTTGAAAAATAATGATCATCTGAATCCCTTTAGCAAGACAAACTTGGAAACTAAAGGTTGCTTCTCAAAGGGCAAGTAAGATTATTTTTTGAGGATATTTAATCACTGGAAAAAGATCCCTAATGGTAAATGTAGATGTGTTCCTCTGGCTTCTTAACAATGCAGACTGACACCTTTGTAAGAGATGTGGTCTTGTTTAGCTCAGCCTCAAACTGCTGCATTTAACAACATTTGCTTCTGAGAGAGACTAATTTCCAAATGAGCAGACATTTCTGTGGGACATGAGATATCTGATGTCCTGTGCAAGAGCCATTGATGCTGGTCATAGTTTTCTGCAGCTGTAAAATCTGAGGATCTGGCAGAGAGCTGAGAAATAGCCCCTTGTTGAGAGATCACCAAAATATTTGACTTACGCATTATCCCAGCAGAAAAGCCACGAGAGCATCTCTCTCCTAGACTCTGAGCTTTCATATTCTGGTGGGAGGGACATTTGAATATATATATATATATATGAAAATATATATATATATATATATATATATATATATGGTTGTTTGCAGCATCTTAGCCCTTGTATGGGTTGAAGATGGAAAGAAGGAAAAAATGGAAAACATGTTTTGATTAGAAGGAAAACTGCTCTCATGGACATGATTAGAGACTTTGTCCATAAAGCAATGGAATGGTTTTCTTGTGTGATGATCTGGAAGGCTGCCAAGATGTTTCTGAATAAGTTTCTTGAATCCTAAGTGAGTTATAGGCACAGAAACACTGTTATATATCTAACACTTAACAAGTTAAGAGGACATATGCTGGTGCTTGTGATCACTGCAGAGAAAAAGCTCTGACTTTCCCACCAGGAGCACTGGGTCCATATTGCTCCCTCTGACTTCTCTGCTTCCCAGATAGGCAGTGATGGAACAGTTCAAGAAAAGCTGGCCTTGGGACTCATCACTGTAAAAACAGTCATTTTTGCTGTGAGGCTAATGACATGATGGCTGGCACATGGCTAGGGAAGAAAAACTCGAAGATGGATCAAGTCTCACTTTGATTAGGCTCAGTCCTATATTGTCTTCCTTCTTATAGGATCATTCTCTCTGTAACACCCTATGTCACATAAAAAACATTCCCTGCCCAGAGAAGTGCCCCTGTGTAGATCTTTGTAGGATGGAGTCACTGTCATGTGGAAGCCATTCTGCCTCTTGTCTGTCAGGATGGCTGCCACTGGTGGCTTAAGTCAATGTCCTGGTGAAGGTTTAGCTACCAGTAATAGCTACTACTGATACATGAGGCCTTAGCATATACTTGTCTCCTTTGTGGTCTGTTGCAATCAGTGCTGGAATAACTCAACCACTTCCATACTGGTTTTAACTAGCACAGAATGAGCTCTGGGACTGAGGCAACCACTTTAAAACAGGCATCCTTCTCTGTGGATGACAGTGCTGAGGAGCAGTGATGGAGAGCCTCACTCTACACGTTCATGCACAGCTGAGCAAGGAGAAATGCAAGCCAGAGATATGTGCTGTGGCCTTTGGAAGCTACACAACTACAAGTTCAAGGCCTGGGCGTTGGCACTGTCCCACCATAGTCCATGGGACAGTCAGTGGGATGGGTTCACCCTGTGCTAATGAGCTCTTTCAGAACAATGATCAGACATGGTTCAGGGAGTTGCACAGCCCCAGGTCAGGAACCTTTCCCTAATAGGCAGTAGAAATGTGGCATCCTATTTTTGGGTGGATGAGAGTGGGGAGAATATCTTGGCTCTGCCTCCTTGCCTTCCTGGCCAAAGAATGAGTTTGGTTTGTATAGAAATCCAGAAGTGCTGAGCACTGGAAAACAGATGGGATGTTTGAGTGTGGAAGCATTGGGCCATACAGCACTATTTTGGATGTGTGAATGGGAGTTCCCTCAGCTAGTCCTGAATGCTGTCATCTTCTTTCTGTTAGCAGAAAAGCTCTCGGATTTGTACCCAATCCTTATGTTCATCACATCCTTCATGGTGTCTTCTTCACTGTCAAGTTGTTATTTTGTGCAATCAACAGTAAAGTCTAATCTGAGATATTTCTGGGATGAGGAGCACAGTGAAATACAGAAGCTTTGGAACCTCATGGCCAAAGTCAAGAATGTGATGTATTGTTTATAAAAGTTTTTCACTTTTTATCAAGCTAAAGACTATCTTTGACCTCTCAACACTTGAGAGAACTTGGGGAACTGGAGGCATGCTGCCTTTCCTGCCTCTTTCCTTTGCTCCCCAGTAAATCTGTGTGAGCCAAATCTTGATTAATCTCTGCTTACCTTGTTGTCTTCACATCCCTGGCTTGAGTTTTGGGGGCTAGCAGCCATAACAGGACACACGGCAGTGCCACAGAATGTCTTGGTCTTTAGGGATAGGCTTAGTTTCTGGTGTCCCATGTTGTGCTTTTAGCTTCCTTTCTCTCTTGTCAGCAATAGCAGCAGAGGGGTGTTTGCAAAACAAAACACCCAGCTACATTCTGCACTCATTTACATTGATCTAAATCCAGATTAATTTCACTTTAATGAATGCGTAACTAAGCAAGAGACTTGGCCTATCATTGCACTTTGCACTAATTAGGATATTTCTTACCGGTGCCTGCAGAAAAACCAATCTGTTTTGTATTCCAAGCTGAAAAACACCCTCTGGTTGTCAGAGATGTTCATCACCAGCGTGGATGTCATTCCTCTGGGATGTGGATTCCACAGCTGCTTAGAAAAGCCTGATGCAGGACAAAATAACTTCGCCAAGCTGCTGGTGCTCAGGAAGGGTGGGGACACAGAGTCCCTGCTCTGCCATGGGGACTTCCCTGGAATTCATGCTGGCAGCCGTTTGCTCAGAGCTGTTTTTTTTGTCATACTGCTTTCCACCCAGATAGAGCAGCTTTTGTGAACTGCCAGCACAGAGCTGTGTGAGTGGCAGCTGGGCTCTTTGGTGAGAGTTGCTTTGCCTTTGTCAGAGGGGTTGGTTCTTGCTCTGGGTTATTCAGAGCCACAATTAAAGGCGTCAGGCTGTGGTTATTAGTTGTGCTCACTGGGGCAGAGCACAATGAGGTCAGCTCAGTGTGTGAGGGAACCCCCTTGGATGGTTCAGACAGCTCAAGCCTCCAAAGGACCCGAGGGAAAATCAGGGAAGGGAAGAGGACAAAGCTGGTGCCAGGCAGGGACACTTGGGCTAAACATGTTATCCATAGTCCTGCTCTCCGGAGGGGATGCGTGGGAATGGTGCTGGTGCCAGGAAACCCTGGCAGTGGGGGCTTTGTTCACCATTGGTATGTGCTGAGCTGATGGATCCCCTTTCCTCTGCCCTGAAGTAGAAGGTGGCAAAGGGCCAACTGGTCCACACTGGGACTTGTGGGGTGTGTTTTGGAATTATTAAATTATTTTTTTTTTAAGAAATGGATTCACTTTCTTAGCTCTAATTTTCATTCTCTGCATCCCCCCTCTCATGTGTATTCTGCATAATTTTTATAATGGACTTATACTTTCTGCCACTTCATGCTTCTGGCCATTTTAGTGAATGGTAATTATAAAGAATATAATCTTATCAGAAATCTTTAATGAAAGCTTCAGTGTGTCACAAACTTCACCACTGTTCCTTCCCTCACACACAAAATCCCAGCCCACTACATGCCCTGATGCACTTCTGCAACCACAAACTTATCCTCCTGCCATCCTTGTCCAGAACCATCTTCATCATCTCAGCACATAAAATATCTACTCCCCAAGGCTGTACCTCTTCCAGCTACATCAGGTAAACATGCACAAACCTTCCACACATTTAGGGAAGGCTTAAGGCTCTCTTTAAGAGTGGAGTGAGGAATCCAGTCTGCAAAAGGCTGCTGGTAACTTTCCTAGGCACTGCAGTCCCTCTGATAACATTTGTTCCTCTTGCAGTTCTCCCTCTCCACTGGTGATGTATAACTGCAGGCTGAACATCACTGAGTAGGCAACTTCCCAAGTAATTAAAGTTGAGATACAATTTTCCCATATCCCATGAGGGACAGATGTTACAATCCAGGCCAGCTAACAGCTCTGAATTGATCACTAGCTGCAAAGCTGTCTTACCTCTCTGTAACTTGCACCCACACACCTTCCCTGTTGCTTCTGTATCTTATGGGCAACTGGGGATGACCTGCAGGGATGCTTTTCTGTAGTGCTCCCTGATAAAAAACAAAGCTGATTGCCCTGTCCCTTGCCAGGTGTTTGTGAGCTCTTCCAATGGTGCCCTCTTTGTGTGTAGAACATCCCAGCCAAGCTCTGCCCCTGTTCCTCCCTGTTTGGAATTTTTTTTTTTCTTTGTGCCCAATACAGTCTGTATGAAGTGTGGGAAATAACCACTAAGGAGCTCCAAGAATTACCTATACCTATCTTCCTCTATGCTAATGCAGAAAGGGGAAGCAATATCTGATAGGAAACATAAATATGAATAGGAAAAATAGGATGCAATAGGAAAAAAAAAAAGAAATTCAGGCAGTAGAGTCTTCCCAGTTCTCTTTGCCTGTGTGGCTCTCTGGTGCAAGGAGAGCATCTTCATTTTAGCACTGTACAAAGGCATAGACCAGTGAGGGTCCTGAGGCGGGGGGTGACTTTGTCTACCCAGTGTTCTGCTGGGGAAAAGGGAGGTGATGGGGTGGGACACAGTGAGTTTTGCTGAAGAATAGCATCCCAGATCCCCATGCTGGGTGATGTGGTCCCACAGTGGGGAGCTGACTGTGGAACTCCACTATGTAGCCCCACCTGATGCAGCAGTTCCCAGAACCTCTGCTCTGCAGAAGCATTGCTTAAAAAAAAACCAAAAGGAATTGATACTTGATCTGAATTTTAAATATAGGTTACAGGGGTCCTTGAAAAAAATTAGGGGTGATCAGATTAAAAAAGATAAAAAAATAAAATCAAACAAACAAACAAAATTTTTAAAAATTGAAAAAAAAACCACCCCCAAAAAACCCAATACCAAACCAGTGGGAATTATTGCTTCAAAATGTGCAGAGACTCTGCAAGGACCTTCTGTAGATCAGTTTCACTACAGATGACTTCTGCTGAGGGATTTGGTGATAGCAAATGTGTCCTTTCCTGAGTCCACAAGAGCTTTTCTGAAGCCACTTTCCTTCTCAGACTGGAGAGCAGTGGGCAGCATGAGAAATAGCTGAACGTTGTCCTTCAGGACTCATCAGAAGCTGTCAAGCTGAAATGCTGTACTTCTGCCTGCAATTTTTATTTGATTTCTGATTTAAACATCAATTTCAAATCTGTCTTTCCTAACTAGCAGCAGATGAAATTATCCACCTCCCTCACCATACACCCCTATGTGCAGACATGTGTAGGAAAAGAAACCTCTGGCAACTGGTTTGGGACCTCTTAATTAAAGGCCTGCCATAGGAAAAATACTAATTTGTCCAGATTGAAACTTCCTGGGAGAAGCCAATTTTGACAAATTGCTGGTGATGAACAGGGACTGGGAAAAAGTTTTGAAGTTGTTAAAATGTCTTATTTGAATCCTTTTTTTTTCTGCAGTGAAGAAGTCCTCTTTTCAATTCCAAATGTTGATTACTTGATAAATTTTTTAAAAATCAATGCAAACTTGTTCTCTTGCAGACAGGCAGTGTGCTTGGCTTCCTAGAGAGGAACTCAGGGGATGGGTACAGTCACTTTAAGCTTGCAGGTCCTCAGCATCTATTCTTTCCTCCTTTCCACTTTTTGTGGCTGTGTAGCTGAAACTTTCACAGCATTGACTCACCCTGGCACCTCTGTGTGGAGGCCTAGGCTGTATTGCTGGCAGGCTAGCAGATGAATAGCACCATTTTCTTCCAAATACATGAATAAGAAAGCCCAGGTGCATTGCAGCATGTGGCAGTCCTGTATTGTGGCACAGGGCTTGATAAATGGGAGCTGTTTTGGCACAGGTGGGCTCTTAGTGGGGGATGAAGACCTCAGTATCCAGAAGTGGCAGGGCTGTAGCTGCTGATTGATACTTCTGTGCTTTCTATCTCTTGGATTATTTCCTTTTTGTACTCTGGGTTGATTCTTTCCCTCTCTCAGAGAGCTGTCTTGTCTGAACCTCCTTCTCTTCAGAACTCTTTTTTTTTTTTTTTTTTTCCCTCCTTAAATATGAGTGATTGCCATTTTTTCAGCTGGGAAAATTCTGTAGAGGGGGAAATGAAGAGGCAGAATGTGTCTGAACTATGTGCAGCTGGCTCAAGGAACAGAGCTCAGGTTGTGCCTGCTTTGATTAACAGCCCCGAAATGCTTGCTTTCAAGGCTCTGTTTTTGACATCCTTTGTGTAGGAGAGAGAGGAGGGGACAGATGCCCTCAGATCACTTCCCACTTAGTTCCTTTGCTTTCAGCTGCTTTTAGGCTTCAGAGGAGAGATTCCTGCAAGTACCCATGATAGTAAAGTGCCCAGACCTGATGCAAACTTCCCTAGAAAGCATGGACCTGGTGCCATGTGTGAGAACCTTGAGGTGGATAATGAAATTAATAATAGACTGAAGTTATGTTTCAAAACATAAATCAAAAGTGAACCTAGTGTTTTCAGCCTGGCTTTTTTTTCAGGTGTGTTTAAAAGCTGTATAACTGTTAGTCTCTTGTAGTTCTTTAAATTATAAAAGATGCCAAATGTTGATGTCAATGACGTTTTTAAACTCATTGTGTGTAAGGAAGAAGGCCTTGGGCTTGATTCTACCATCCTTCAGGCATCTTGAACAGCTCTCTTTATCCAGCTGGACTCTGTAGCATATTGGAAGACAGAACCAGAGTTTCCTGGGTTCTGCAAACCAGCAGCTTGTGGTGCTACCAGCCCTTGTACTGACATGATTAATCACTTCATCCCCATGCTGTTTCCAGTGGTGTCTTTGTGGTGCAGAATTCACAGACTCACAAGTTACCCTTGTTAAGACAAATTTTATTCATCTGAAGGTCCTATTTTTACTCTTAGCCATTCCCCAGGATCTGCCCTCAAGACCCTTCCAGGTTTCTCCCACCAAGGTCTTGGTGTTTTTCTGCTATTTTCCAGTACTTTTCCACCATGGTAACTTCATCACCACATTCATTTCTAGGCACCTACCTTAACTTTGCCACCTCCCTCATGTCCCCATTATTTATCCCCATGACAGTTATCAAGGTAATGGTTTGTTCTTACAAAATCTCTTCTGAAGAGCTTTGACACCAAAGAAGAGTCCCATGGGTTTCTCCAGCTGGTGATGGGGACTGGCACATGCCACCCCCTACCCTCTGCCTCTGTGTGGCCAGATCAGCATCTCACCTGGGGAAGGTCACAAGTTCAGGCAGTGGAAGCAACCAGGCAAAGTGCTGAACAGTACAACTCTTCTTTGTTGGTAGAACTCTTCAGAAGAGATTATGCATTATATCCACATAATATCCACATAATATGCATTGTAAACTCACTCCTCCTCAGGGGAGGCTTAGGGTAGATGTTAGGAAATATTTTTTCCCTCAGAAGATTGTCAGGCATTGGAATGGCCTTCCCAGGACAGTGGTGGAGTCACCATCCCTGGAGGCATTTAAAAGGCATTTGGACCTGGTCCTTAAAGACAGGGTTTAGCAGTTGACTGTGGTATTAGTCAAAGGTTGGACTGGATGATCTTGGAGGTCTCTTCCAACCTTAACATTCTGTGATTCTGTGATTCTGTAATGCTTTACGAAACAAAAAACAAACTCTTAACCAGTCAAGCCTTATATTTATGTGGAAATTTCCTTAGTTTGCTCTTCAGATATAATTTCACTGCTGCTGCTTAAAGTCCCAAAGCCAGTGTTACAGTAGCCCCCAAAAATACCCACATGGAAGATGCTGCTGTTCAATTTGCAGTTGTATAATTACACCAGAAGAGTAATGTCAGTAAGAGTCTCTCTTAAACATGTCCTTGAGCTGTATTTCTCTCTTGAAAATTATTTGAGAATGAACAGTATGCATTTATTGATCAGCTGAACAGGCCCTAGCTTTGAACCTAGTTATTTCTAATTAATTCACTTTTGGAACTGCCATGAAGTAACGGGAGGCTGGATTTCTTTTTATTATTCTGGAGAAGTCAGGGGTTTTATAGCAACTTAACAAATAAAATAATGCTTTTAGTCTTCTCTGGATTTGCTTTTTGAAAATCAATGACAAAGTTTGTCTTGGCATCTCCCCACGTTGACATCTCAGCTTTCTAGCCTTGTCCCTGTCGTGGGATGTGGGAGGGAAGGGGGCAGCCAGGCTGGTACCTCCTGCCAGCAGTGGGAACTGATGGCTCCAGGAGATCCGTAGCTCTACTGCTCTGCTGGACTCCTTTGGGGAATTTGCCTTTCATGAATACTGTGTGCAAGTGAGATTAATGGGGTTTTATAGCAGAAATATGGTAATGTTCCCAGTCAGTGAGAGCCAGCCTACCAGAGCTTTGGACTGATTTTATTTTTAATCTCACTTGTTTCAAATACACAACCAAGACAGAATTGTTACTGTAAAACCCAAATGAAACAAAAACACCTTCTCCACTGGGTGAATAGCATGGACATTTGAGTCTATCCTAAAACCAGCCATTACTATAACAGAATTAAGGGTGGTTTTTTTATTTTTTCCCCATTTTTTAAAAACTGTTTCAAGTTTTTTTAACTATTTCTGCCATCTCCCTGCTGCGAAATTTCCTGCTGGCAAAAATTTGCTTCCATATTACTAACTTCATAGCAAAGGAAAAAAGATAAGAGACATCAATTTTTTTAGTGGAAATGCTTTTCCCACTATTACTACAATCAACACTTGTACATGTGTCGATCCTTAGAAGTTTTTAAAGGAGTAAAAAGCACAGATGTTTCATCTCAGCTCTTCTTACAGACCACAGAAATCTTATTTGTTCATTACACTGATGGATACAATTATTTGTAAAAATTTGTGAGTGGGAAGAGGAGAGGGAACAATGGAATTTTTGGATGCTTGGCTGTTCTGCAGCCAGGAGATGGTCAGCAGGTTAGGCAGTCTCCTCAGAGTGCTTTTGGTTGACATCCACAGATTATTCATCCTCACCACCATCCCTAGAGGGGCACAATGTGCTGAGCTCTTTTCTTAACTTTTGGGATCCTCACCTTGGTAGGTGGTGTAGCTTTGTCTCCCCACATCTAGGGAAGCAGTAGCTTTAATCCTTGTTCTTCATCTGGGGCAAAGGAGCAAGCAGGAAACTTTCTCATCCTGGCAGCACCCTGCTCTCTCCATCCTGTGAAGCACAGGCAGTGAATACAGCTAAAATTGGCCTGAGAAGCCCAGGAGTTGGGTTAGGAGTGACATGGTCCATCCATTCCCATAGAACATCCACTCTGGAGGGTGTGCTCCAAAGCAGCTCCATACTGTCATCCATTGGATATCTTACAGGCCATCAGCATGAAGCCATTTCCATGGATCAAGCACACTGTGGAAGGAGAAGCTTCATCTCCTTCCCAAGATGGGTGAACCAGAAAGGGATGGGCTGATGGTCTGGAGCAGCAGTCAGCTCCCAGCCTGGATGGAAAGTGCTGCAGCTGCTAATTGCTTTCCTCAAAACCTTCTGCTGTTTGCTGACAAGCTCCTTGGCACACAGTCTGTGTGTTTGTTTAGGGACAGACCCAAGCAAATTAGCTTGGAAGTGCTGAGGCCTGATGCTATATCCATGGTTCCCATAGTGCCACTTATTCCCCATGGGAGCATGTGCAAATTAATCCTGTATGCTGCTCACTTAAATGGTGCTAATTACATCAGTCCTCTTGACAATGCTGTCAGCTGTCCAACAGCTTCTTGAATTTCTGGGGGTGTGTTAGGGAGGGAGAGGCTATCAGTGAATCCTGAAGTGTAGGTATCTCTTGGAAAGATGAGTCTTCACGAAGCTACAGGAGCTTTTCTGGGAAATTTTAATGGAGATCTGAGGATGGGATAAAGTTTAGAACATGGGATCAACCTGGAGATAAGGCTGTTGGGCTGTTCAATCTTCCCTGTGTTAATGGGGTTATGTAATTATCATCTGTGCTGCTGGGTTTCAGTACTTGTAGCAGGATGGTCCCCTAATCAAGATCCAGAGAATGAGTGAGATATCAGATATAAAAAATGCAGTGGACTGTGACAAGAGGAGGAGGAGAGAAGCTTGGATCCAGCATGAGAAGATGGGATAAATGCATAGCACATCCTGCCACATTGTGGGGAAAATATTTTTCACATTTATGTGAATGCTTTCAGTGTAAGTGAAGAAAGACAGGAAGAAAAGTGTGGGAAAAGGATATAACTTTTTATTTTTTCTCCTTCAAAAGGACTTCAAGAATTTTGCAAATGCCAGAACTCACATTTTCCCTGTCCCTACTTAAATAAGATGCAATATTTCTTGGCAGTGCACTCTGCCCCTTCTCACTTTATTCTTTGAAGTAGATGAACTTAAAAATTGGTGACCTGTGACCACAAAATGAATTTTATTGACCAAGAGGCTCCTTTTGATCTTTATTACAGAGCTCTTAGCAAAGGATGATATTTACTGGCTGCATCTGAACCAGTAACCATAAAGGTGACCAGAAGCGTTCCCAGACAATGTAATGAATTTGTCTACCCTGGTGTCTGGCATGTTTTGGCCTAGAGAAGCTAACACTGGGTTGAAACATTCCTAAGGCCCATATGGTTACTTGCCACGTGCCAGGGAGTGTTCATGGTCAGCAGCTACCTTGTTTTAGAGGCTAAGATCATTTTGCTAGCACAGAAATGGGCTGTTGGCCTCAGTGCCCAGGAGGGAACCCAACCATGCTTTTTCTCTTTGGATGGATGTAGCTGTGATGGCTTTGATAGATGCCTGACTTGGAAAATGTGTCCTTAAGTTCCCACTGTAAAAAACAGGAAAAGGGGAAAATTAGGGTAATCTAAACTTGACCTTTGCTTGGACATTGCTTCTTCATTTCTGTAGAAGGAACCAAAGAAGGGTGTCCTCTTGCCTGACATCTTACACATGTTTTGCCTGCCCTCTCTGTGGAATATAAAATATAACCTCTCCTGCAGAGTGGAGGGCACTGGATGTGTGGTTATCCCAAGAGCTGTGATAAGAGGGAGGGAGCCCCATGAATGCAGTTATCTACACTGTAGTCACCTGGGACATCCTCAGCAGCCAAGGGAGTCTGGACAGCTTCTGTGCTAGGTGTTGTTGCATCTTTTAGAATAATATTTTAGTGGGAAAAACATGACAATGGCACAGCCTTGGGGTATTATGAGGAACAAGGTGGCCCATAGCTGTGTTTGCTCAGTCTGTAAGCTGTGCTGTGGGGTTTGTTATTCCCTTTCCATTTCATTGTATACACTCATGGATATGGAAACCTCTTCCCAAATCAGTATAAACATTATTTGAGAATAAAAAGGCAAGATTCATCTGGGCTGCAGCGCCTGTGAATGGTGACTTCACAGTATGAAGATACAGTGTGATTTCAGGAAGAAAGAGAGAATTGCATAAAGCATTAAACTGCAAGGTGGACTCACATAATTGCTGTGATGTGATGTTTTACCTATGCCTTGCTAAAACTTATAATGTTAGTATAGAAACAATTTCAGTATCATTACACTGTCAGTGCCACCACCGTAGTTGAAAGATATGTCAGGTTTTTTCCTTATGAATTTGTTTCTAGTGGTGGGTGGCACTTTAAGGATTGGTTCATTTTCTGGGAAAGAATATCTGACAATGAACCCTTGCAAGCAGTATTTAGTGAATAGGGGCAGAGCACAGAGGTATTCTTTTAAAGGAAGTATTTTTAAGAGTGGGGGAGGAATAAAAACAAAAAATAAAATGCTGAGGCTTCTTAATAAACCACATACAAACAAAAAAACCCAAAGAAAGGTGGTGCTATATATGGGAGTCACTTTTGTCATCAACTGACTGGAAGGAGTTAAGTGTCCAGGAGGAACTTTGCACAGCAAATGAAATAATTGCAAAGCTAAAGGGATCTGAGGAAGCTCCTCTGAGAAACTACTTTCATGAAATCACAGAATCACAGGATGGTTTGGGTTAGAAAGGACCTTGAAGATCAGCTAGTTCCACCTCCCTGGCATGGGCAGGGACACCTCCCACTAGACCAGGTTGCTCCAAGCCCCATCCAACCTGGCCTTGAACACATCCAGGGATGGGGCAGCCACAGCTTCTCTGGGAAACCTGTGTCAGTGTCTCACCACCCTCACACTAAAGAACTTCTTTCTAATGTCTAATCTATATCTCCCCTTTTTCAGCTTAAAACCATTCCCTCTAAGCCTGTCACTACATGCCATGCCCTTCTTAACTTTAAGAAAAAATTTCTCATTAGGCCCTGTTATGATCCAAGCTACTATTTTAGATTTTGTTTGTGGAGAAAAATCAGCCACTACTCAGAGACATCACATGAATTCACAAAAATAACAGGCTTTATGATTTAAGTAAATTACAAAGATTATTTCAGGGAAAGGAGACAATAACACCACCTATGAAAGGAAAAAACAAAGTTTACAAGAGGAGAGATTTTACATAAATTAGTCAGTCTGGGGGAGAAAGCTGTTAAGAAAAGAAAATAAAAACCAAGAGAGCAATGAAGTTTTATCACCAACCTCCAGCCCTGGTCTCTGGATGGGGGGTGGAGGGGTGTAGGATCCATGGTTCCTGCTCTGCTGTTGTTCTCTGATTTTTTTTTTCCTTCTCTGCTGTTGCTGTCCTGTAGCTGAAGCTGAAGTGGTGAGAGAGGGAGGGAGGGAAGAGAGAGCCAGAATCTTCTCCTTTTCCCTTTGAGTTTTTATACAGCAAGAAAGGGATCTATCTTTTCATAAATCACTGGCACACACTGGCAGAGATTTGCCATCCCAAGAACTTCTCTTTTAATTAGTGGAATCCTTCAGTCCTTGTTACCTTACTAAATTTATTATCTTTGTATTGACAATGTATCAGGAGTCCTTCTGATAAGCATTCTTATCTATAGGTGCCTGCCATGCATGATACAAACCAGAAGCTAGCTAAGTTTGGGGTAAAAATCTGTTAATTGAGAGTAAGTTTGATATATTTTTAAAAGAGTAGAAAAAAAGTTCAGTGTCATATTTTCAAAGTGTTTACATCAGGCCCTTCCTCTTTAATTGGAGGCTTCAATAGGAAAATTTTTAAATTAAAAAAAAAAAAAGAAAAAGTAGAAGAAATCTGCAATACTAAGTATAGGAAAAAAAAGTTGCAGTGCAGGTGCCCCTACATCCTCATCCCAAATATCTCTTTTTCATTACAGTTTGGGTTTAAAAAACACACAAGATCCATAATTCATCTTTGGATGTTGGCTAAAGAACAATAGTGGAAATATTTTGAAGTCTGGTCTAAAGTTTTGGGAAACATCACTCATGAGGACTGCATTTGCCAGACTATTTCCTTACCCATGGATAGACATTGTGATGGGCTAAATATTAGTGTCAGAGGATGAGATGTTTGTTTTAACCTTCTTGTGTTTCTCTTCTCACCTCTCCACTGTATCCTTGTGTAACTTGACAGCTACATGTGTTTGGCATTCATTATCCACGAGTCCCTGGAGGAGCACTTGTCAGCTCAGCTCAAGGCTTACTTATTCTGGAAAGAATGAAAATGAAAATTGAGTCCTAGGGACAAAAGAATGGAGTGCTGGCATCTGGGATTTGTGTTTGGTGCATCACTTGGAAGTTTTCTCAATAGAAAACCCTGAGAAGCTCCAGGATCACACCATTCCTGGCCAGGGATGGCTGTGGCAGACAGAGTGCTGTGACTTGAACCAAACTTTTCAAATGAGGGACTTTTCTTCAAAGAGGTGTTTTAGGAGAGATCTACTCAGGCTGACCTCATGAAGCAGTCAGTTCTTCTAATAATTACATGTTTGGCAGGGTAGAAAAAGAAATGGGGGTTGATGAGCTGGTGGGGTGAGGAGAAAACACAACTTTAGGCTGTGCAGTGCCCCATGCACCACCAGCCCCTCAGCTCTGGCTGTCACTGCTCAGCCCCCAGGCAGAGCACAGATTGGGGCTGGGTTTTTCAGTGGAGTGAGAGCTTTGTGGCCTCCTCATGTAGGCTAGACCAGAGGCTGCAAAAGAAAATATCAGAAAGGAAAAATCATGGTTTGAGTCAGACTTGCTTCAGTTTAAAGGGAGAGATGGCAGATTTAATAAACACCTACAGTGCAAAATTGTTTCTCCATTTGTATGTTTGTAGACCCTAAATTAATCTCTGTGTGTCAAACTTTTGCCTTTTCCCTTTGCTTCTTTCTCTTTCTCTCATTTTTATATCTTCCTTTTTCCCTCTCCTCTCCTCTCCTCTCCTCTCCTCTCCTCTCCTCTCCTCTCCTCTCCTTTCCTCTCCTCTCCTCTCCTCTCCTCTCCTCTCCTTTCCTTTCCTCTCCTTTCCTCTCCTTTCCTCTCCTTTCCTTTCCTTTCCTTTCCTTTCCTTTCCTTTCCTTTCCTTCCTTTCCTTCCTTTCCTTTCCTTTCCTTTCCTTTCCTTTCCTTTCCTTTCCTTTCCTTTCCTTTCCTTTCCTTTCCTTTCCTTTCCTTTCCTTTCCTTTCCTTTCCTTTCCTTTCCTTTCCTTTCCTTTCCTTTCCTTTCCTTCCCTTTCCTTCCTTCCCTTCCCTTCCCTTCCCTTCCCTTCCCTTCCCTTCCCTTCCCTTCCCTTCCCTTCCCTTCCCTTCCCTTCCCTTCCCTGTCCCCTGTTTTCTCTTTTCTCTATCCTTTTTCCTGGTCTTGAAATTTTTTGGTTTTTCTTTTTTTTTTTTCCCCCCTAAAGCTCTATTATTATGATTTTGCAACAGTATGTTATTAATGCTAATTTAGTGCTAGTGAGCTGACATCCTCTGCTGACACCTCTTTTTCTTACATATACTCTGTAAGACACATTGTCTCTTAATTTTAAAATGTGTGGCAGCTATGGGAATTTTTGATAGGGAATAGTTTAAAGGGTGATACATAAAACGGATGTTTAAATCACTCAATATCATGAAACATATCCTGGTATTATTTGCTTAAGAAAAAAGGACGTTATCTGCATTTAGATAATTTTTAGACAACTACTTTGTGCTTCCTTGAACCAAGAATCTCAGATGTACCAGGTCAGCTTGCACAGTGATGAGAAGGATTCAGAGGAGGATTTCATGGTCACACAAAAGAGGACAGAAAGTTCTATGTCCTTCAGGTTCAGGTTTGTAAGTGCTTTGATGATGGAAATTGCCTCACCTGACTCAACCTGCTTTAAATGGAAGTAACTATGGGAAAAGAGAGACTCAAGCTCTGTCCATATGCAGAGCAAAGAGAGAGACATCTCCAGGGAAGGCTGAGTTCCATTCTGAAGTCATTGTCAAAGACTTCTGCAGAGGATGTTAAGATAGCTCACATGAGGTAAGAGTTTCTCAGTGCCCAGTGTATTACATCACTTCTTGGTATATCCTCACTGAAATGAAGCACTGCCAAGGTCTCAGTCTGACTGTGAGTAAGGGCATCTCCTGAAAGTCTATTCTTGCTGGAGAAACAAAAACTCTTAGGTGTTTTTGTCTTTTTTCTATAAATCATCAATCACAAAAGATTATTTCTGGCTTGACTGTGGAGGAATTCTATGGAGTGTTTTCCTTTTATGTGAAATCTCATCTTTGTAAATGGCAGCCCTGACTCATCTTCTTTCATCAAACCCACTAACACTCCAGATGATACAGTCACTATAAGATGCAAGAACATCTTTTGGAAACACCCAGGATACGTTTTTCATAAGCAAACGTGCCTGATACCTTGAAATGATTGACTGCAGATACACTGTGTCAATTTCTGTGGGAGATTCAGTGGTCACTCTGACTGCAATATCATTTCCCAATATTTTCAGTTACTCGTAGAAGCAGCTCCTCCAGCAGCCATGATCAATGCCCCTCTTTCCCAGAGGACCATGAAGGTTTGAGTGAAGAAGGAAAGGTATCAGAGTGGAAAAGACCAGAGTGGAAAAGACCACTCATCTTCTGTCACTTCTGGGTGTCTGTGGTAAAGATCCCACCAGGAACAGGGCAGGTAGAGAACAGTTGAACTGGAGGTAGCACCCAGGCTTCTGCAATGCTGGGTTGGATTCTCTCTTTCCTCACTGATGAGGAAACACAAACAGTTCTGAAAAATGTGGGGATCTGTGAAAAAGTCATCTGCTGAGGAGTCTGTCTCTAAAGGCAGGAGATGATGTTTTAGGTGACAGCCCTGGATGGACCTTCTGGTTGTAATTCCTCTGCTAAGAGAAATTCACCAGCCCTCATAACAAAACACAGAGTTGTCTTTGACAAATTTGCACTACTAGAGCCTAACAAGAGTAAAAGAGAAGAAAAATACCCCAGAAAGTATCCAGCTTCTTAGTACAACACTAATTTTAAAGCTTTGAAATGAGGATGATCTGATGCTGTTAAAAAAATAATTCATATGGACAGCTCTAGACCAGTTTGCCTGATCTCACTTAGAAAAAAAAATAACTGACATCAAAGCAGTGAATAAAGTATTACAGAATGGGAATTGTTATACATCTCTAGTAAAGGATTATATTTTTATGAGAAAGAGGTCATCTCTAACAAAACTAATTTCTTTCTGTGGACAGAGTTTGGTTGATATGGTAACTACCTAGCTATAATACATTTGTTCTTAGTCATTGCTATTGTCTATTGAATGACATTTGCATTTAAAAGTAACACTCTGTAATGTATAAAGAACTGACTGATCTCATATAGCAGGTGTCAGTGAAAAGTCATCATTTCTAGTGCAACTGTAAAAGGGATATATAGCAGTTCTGGTGTTGTTAAAAATTTCCATGAACAGTCTGGGCATAAACATTAAATCTTTGCTAATAAAAGCTATGGATCAAAGAAAGGATTAACAGAATATTACATAAAGCTGAGGACAAGGAAGCAGTTTTAAATAGTATGCATTTCAAAGTGACTGCAGGCATACAAATATATGTAGATTTGAATTGCATGGCTAGAGAGGATGTAGTAAAGACCAGTGGCTGAAAGCTCAGGTCAGTCATATTTTCTGTATTGCAATATGTGTAAAAATTAGTTTACAATCTCTTTATGATTAGTTACTAATCTGTTTACAAATTATTCTGTACCTATTATTTTATTCTGCATTTATTCCAAAAGTGAGCATTGAAAATATTTTATTCCCCTTGTGGACTATTTAGGGTTGTGCCTTAGGTGCAGATAGGAAAAGAGAAGCCTAAAGGAGAACAGGACATTTGTAAAATGAAGGCCAAAGCCATGCCACAGGTCTTTGAGAAGTAATGAGATACATGGCAGTGTTGGAATGAGAGGATCATTTTATTAACATTACCATTTCTATTTTTTGTCAAGAAAGTTCTATAATAAGGCCAAACACATGAGTTTGGTGCATAGTCCTAGTTTCAAAATAGGAGTTAAAGCAATAAAGATTTTCCTAGCTCATACTTCTCTCCTAGCAAGCCATTGTTCTTTATAATTGGACCTGGTGGAGGGTGTATCATGTCATTAAAGGTTGGAGGGTTAATTTATATACCTATAATGCAGACATTGCCTCTCTGATGCATGAAGAGGCACAGTGTCTGAGATGTTTTATTCTTCCCTGAGTATCTCTCAGGAGTTGTGAGCAGCAGCATTGAATGAAATTTTTTTGTGATTTTATTTGTGTCTTCCATTTGTTTAGTCTTCATTTAGGGAAATTTTGGCTGTCCTGATTTCTTACATTGCTTATTTTACTGCATAGCCATACATCTTCCAGTTCCGAGACTGGGGCTCAGAAGTGCATTTTACTGCACTGACTCATTGCCTCTATCTGAGACAGCATTCGTGCCTAAATTTAAAGGATCACTGTAATATCTACACATGACTTCTGACACTTGCAAGCAAATCTTTTGTCTGAACAACTTGGTTTGATATGGGAATAAAAGTGGCCTAACTTTGACTCTTGGAAGTTTTAATATTTTAGAATTTTTTCAATGTTTAAAATTCTCCGAGCAGGAAAGAGGTTCATACCTCTGATGGAGAGGAACCTTTCCACATAGTTTTACCTGTCTACTGTTAAGACATAAGCAGGTTTGAGGGAAGTTTCCTGGCTTTCAAACCAACATCAGAGAACACAAGAGACCTCTGGCTAAAATTTACACAGTGTGACCCTGTGCATCAGTCAGTGTTGGTTCCTGGTGTGCTGGGGGGAAAAAAAACCTACTGCTGTGATATTCATATAGAGATGCAGGAGCCCTAAAGATGGCCCCCAAAAAATCTGAAATGCCCTGGATAACACTGACACGCAACATTGACAGCTGCATTGGCTTCTGGGGCTTCTGGCAATGTTTTTTACAGTCCTCCTTCTTTCCACTGAGCTGACAGCCTCATCTGCAGTTGATAATCTGGAACGTAAATTTATTAGCACCATAAAGCTGGGAAAATATCTCATTTCATTGCTAGGCTTAACCAAATGTTGTGGAATATTGGATTTTTTTACTGGGAGTCATGAAGCCGGAGGAGAGATACAGGGCCTGCTGGCAATGTTCTCAGAAAAGTTGTATTTATATCAAGATTTTGGATGGTACTTCACAAACAAATCAAGGTGGATCTGCTGTAGAAAATCTTCATAGAGACCTGTGAGACTGTGCCCCATCAATGAGGTCGTTGCCCAGGCTTGGGTCAGCTCCTGATTCCCCATCCTTTAGGAAGAAGTTGGCCCTTGCTGCTCCTTTAGAAGCACAAAAAATGCTTATGATGTTGAAAGAACAACATAATTAACACCAGGTGGAGATGACACTAAATCACATATGCATCCAGAAGAGTACTGCAACTGCAGGGGATATGTGTGTTATCCTGTGTGCAGCTGGGCAAGGGATGGCATGGGACTTGGCAGTCCTCTCCTGGCGGTTCTATTGCTCAGAGAAGGGACATGAATGTGGAGCTGTGGAAGTGGGGAAGAGTCAGAGATTTATTTCTATATTCCCATTAAAACGATTCCTTGAGCTACCTGTCCCTTTTGTTTATACAAGTGTGCAATTACCTATTGATCTGGGAAAACGAAGCATAAATAAATGTTACTTCAAAGGTATTGCAGGGAAGAGGTGGATAGGTAGACAGTTCTCTGCAGAGAAACATTTACCAGCAATTGTGTTGACACTAATTGGGACCATGAGAAACGGCTGACAAAGGCTGGGTATTTTCATGATTTTTTTTTTTTTAAAAACCTGTGTCAGGGGTGAATATTGTTCAAAGTTTTAGTCATGTTTAATGCTGCTTTCTGCTTGAACAAATTTAAGGGGAAGACATTGGAACAGTGATGGGCCCAGAGGAGTGTTAACAGGGAAAATCATACAGAATACAGTAAGATAACACTTCAGTTTTTGTCTTTGACACTGGCCCATGATGGGTCCTTGGTATTACAACAGTTGCTCTGCATTTCCTTTCCTATCTTAGCACTTTAGGTTTGAAGATTTTCTGAGTATGAGCTCTCCTGTCTGAGAAGCTCAGGCAGAACCCCAGTGGCAGCTGGGCCTTCAGAAACTCTCTTCCAACCAACTGAGAAGGAAATAATATTCTATATTTTCTTAAATTTTTTTTCTGTCTTTCATGCGGATTTACAGAGCTGTGAAAGAGAAAAACCCAGAATGATTTCCTAGCTGAGAGAAGTCTCTGGTCATTTTTTTCTGTTTGCTGCTTGGCTGGACAGTCAACAAAATTGTCACCAAAATAGACACAATGTACTGGATCTCTTGCCCAGCATGTGGCTAAGGGATAGAATAGGGGAAGGATTTTTAGGGTGCACAGACTGGGACCAGATTTATTGCTGTGAAACCATATACAAGTGTTGGATAAAGTTCAAGAGTTCCTTTTGTTAGTACTATAGCATCCAAAATGATGGGTTTACCTGTGGTAACTTTATACTTGTTCTTTTACTTTCCAGATGTTCTTTGTCCCAATGTCCATGTGGAAGGAGATCGATTCAAACACACCAAAGGAGGCACTGATGAGATTCCAGGTAAAGAGGCACAATTTTCTGCTCCACGTCTGGGAAATAAAATAATATAACTACTTTTCTTGGTATAATGTTCTATTTCATTACACCTTTCCTAGTAGGCGTTTTCTTAATCCAACACATATTCAGTGGTGGAGAATTACATTAGAAACTGCAGGGTTGGAAAAGAGTTACCTATCAACAGCAAATTAATCATGAGCTTTCTTTTTGATACACCAGCAAACTAAAAAACCAGTGAAGCTTAGTGTAGTAGATAGGGGAATGCAATAAGTCTTGAAGATAATTTTTTTTTTTACTACTTCACATTTGGTGAGTTCCTCCACTGAAGGAATGCTTATTTATGTGTATATAAGAAAGAAAGAAAAATAAACAATAAAACTCCTAAGAAGAGCAATGTCTTCTGAAATACTGCTGAGAAATCAAAAGGAAAGCTAGTCTGGTGCTTATCTTTGCTTTTCTGTGAGTTCTGATATGTCATTCCAGACAACTGAAGGATTTAATTTGTCTGATTTATGTGTGGGCTGCACCTTTTTCCTAGCCCCCCAAGACTTTTGGCAGAAAAAACCTGCCCATCATGTACTGGGAGTGTCTGTGACTGACTGAAGAACATAAGTCAGTGCAGTGGGAGGCTGGAAGTTCTTCTGCCACTTGGTTATGAGTAGAAATGGTCAAGGTTTGACAGCTCTGTTACAGCTCTGTTACTCACTCACGGTTTTTTCACGGAGAGATTTTCATTGCCTACACAAAATACCCATTGGAACTTTGCTGTCTGTAGGCAGCTTATTTTGGCTGCAGTTTGATTACATCTAAGCCTGTGATAATGCTGGGTGGTAACATCTTTTCTTGTCATTAGACCCAAACTCCTAATCTCCAGACACTCATTTTCAGCTGTTGTCTCTTGTTAGGGCTTGCATCAACCATTTCTGACAGTCCTTCTGTCACTGGGCTGTACTCAGCAAATACAGATTCTGAATGAACCTGTTTGCAGTGGAAGATGCGGCTCAAAATGAGCAGAATGATTTTGTGCCTCCTCAGATGATCCATCTTCTGTGTGACCCTTTCCAGAAAATGTTGCCAGTGGTTGTCTATGTGTTTATCTGAGTGGAATTTTAAGTCATGTGCTAATTAATAAACTCTATGCTATTATCTGACTGTTAAATATATATTCTGTTGAGCAGTATAAAGGACAAGCATCTCACTTCAGGTCTGGTGCAAAAGTTTTGAGTACAGTGAGGTGTAGATACATACATGAATAAGTATTTATGTATCTAATAGTTAAGATCTTCTGTAAAAGTTTTGACTTATTTTACTTCTATCTTCAAATCCCACTTGTGTCCTAGACAGCAAGTCAGTACTCAGCATTTTAAGTACAAAGTTGACTCTTTACAATCTTATATCTGTAAACTGCTTCAGATTGGTCGGAACTATAGAAATATCTGCTCCAACCTCCTCAAAATAAGGCTTGCTTCAAAGTTATGTCCACTTTGATGTTAGAACCCTGTGCAGTTGAGTTTTGTGTATCTCCAAAGATGGTGGAATCTCCAATCCTCTGGGCACCTGTTCCAGTTTGGTCACTATGACACTGATGGTTTTTTTTTTTCCAATACCTGATCAAAATTTCCTTTTTTTGTGACATGTCCATTCCCCTGGTTAGGTGGAGAACACAGGGTTGTAATTTCTTTGACCCAGGGAACCTCTGTTCTCTGTGAGGTACAGACATTTACATGATGCAACTTAATAGCTGTATTTTTATACAGTTTGGTTGAAGTGACGTCTCTGGTCCCTCTTCACCAAAATAAAAGGATTTTTGAAGTCCTCTGATTGCTCTTACATGGTGTGACAACAATAATTTCTTTCTTTTCCTGCTCCTGGTGATTAGGAAAATGTTTGTCTTCTCTCTGGAAAAAGCTGAATGGATATTCTGGGTCCGATGAGGGTCACTGTGCTGCTGGAGATGGATCACCATAGGACCAAAATATTATTCCTCTTCTTATGTACTTCTTACATACTCTACAGCATTTTCCAAAGACTGTGGGCCCCGGGGCCAAATCCAGCAGAAAATCCTTGCCTTCTTGCAACTAAAGTAGTTGGAAACTTTCTGTTGGCTCTGTAAGGTTTGGTTCCCCTTCCAAAAGGATGTTTTGTTCTCTTAGTTTCTGCTGAGGGGATTTTGTATTCTGCTGCAAAGAGGACAACTGCACCTGAGTTCTGAGAAGCAGACTGTCTCCTTCTCCTTTCCATTTGTGAGAGTAGTTCAGCACTGGAGGGAGATGGTTCCTCTGCTACCCATGTCCTCACATGTTCAGGATTTTAAGTGAACACCTGGATGTTGTGGTCTGTTTGGAAGCTTAATGACAAGCAAAACTGACCCTTGCCCAGCAGGCTCCTAACACAGAACTTCACAGCTGCATCTTGCACAAGGTTGTTTCTAGGTGGATGCAAAGTAGAGCCCATGGAGTGGAAGTTGCAGTAAATCTCATTTGGGGGGCAGGAAAGACCTCAGATTAAACACTTCTTCCCTCTTTAAGTCAGGGACAAGACATTAGAACTGGAAGTAAGAGGGACTGAAGTCTTGCTGGGAATTTTTTTTTTCTTACATTTTTATTGGGTAAAATTCACCAGCAGATAGCTTAGGAAATTGTTTCAGACAGAAACATCACCAGTGCCCTTTCCACTGCCCAATACCTGCATCCAGGTTGTAGCATCACCTGCTACCTTTGAGTCAGTGCCTGCAGTAAAGTGAATGTGCATGGAGTAACTCTGGATTAGTAGAAGTAAAAATAGAAAGTAAATAATAAAATAAGCTATAAAAGGACAAACTTTGTGAGGCAAGAGGTCCAATGTTATGACTGAGAGTTGGAATATATGTGGAATTTTAAAAATCAGATGCTGAGAGTAGGACTTCGGGTAGGAAGGATGGCTTCATGCATAATCAAATGAGTAACTGCATCAAAAAACTCATTATGAGATGGAGGACAGCCAACAAACTAAACTAATATTTTCCTTTTAAAAGGCTGTTGTTTTTTTTTTATTTAGACAAACAGAACTCAGTAAATCTCTTCTATCTGGCCTTCAGCAATCATTTGTTGGAGTACTGTAGAGAAAATCACTGCTAAAGTGAAAAAGCATAGAGATTAATAAGCATTGTAAAGTGAGCCACAAACTGGCTAGCAGGGAGATAATGATGCAGCTTCTAGAAAAGGGAATAACAAGCCAGAGAACAGAGAGTCCTCAGGGGGTAGTTTTAGGTCTGATCTTCTCTGTGAGTTTCTACTACATAGCCTGAGATCAGAATATACTTGAAGAAGGAGCCTCAAAA
This sequence comes from Calypte anna, assembly GCF_003957555.1. Taxonomy (NCBI): domain Eukaryota; kingdom Metazoa; phylum Chordata; class Aves; order Apodiformes; family Trochilidae; genus Calypte; species Calypte anna. Next base: position 145,935,776 of record NC_044245.1, on the reverse strand, counting down.
CCCTGGGATTTTTCCCATCTGAATTGGGACTATTATTTTAAATTAACTATTAACTATATTAACTCTTAGTTATTTTGTTTTGTATACTCACTCTGGAAACTGATGGTGCCTTGGTCAGCTGATGTTTGTAAGTTGCAGTGCTGTACAGCTGGGGAAAAAACCAAAGGTTTTTATCAGACAAGGTAAAGTAGGGCTTGTAGAGATAGGGAAGAATTAATTGACAGGGCTTTGGTTACATCTTATCTGGAAAAGTGTGCTCAGACCTCCTGAGCTCAGGAAAGATGGGTCCTGCCTTGATGAGGTAGTTGTGTGTTGAGGGGCCAGAGAGACTATTTTCAAACAAAAGACTGAAAATATTGTTTGGTTAATCTTGAAGTGTACAGGTGGAAAGGGGAGATACTGCTGTGTTCTGTGAATAGATGAGGAGAACAGTGGGAGGGAAACAGGGAAATCATTCAAGCTAAAGGACAAACAGTAGAGAAAGAAATGTGTATCAGCTGTTTGAGAGATACATTCAAGACATCAGAAGGTTTCAACTTGTCAGAGATCTGAAGCACTGGAAAAGCCCTGAAGTAGGAGTAATGGAGAGAAATGAACATCAATGTCTAGTCATGAGGCCTCTCATAACAGAGAATTGTACCTTATGACCTTCTGATATCATTTAAATTAAAAAATCACTAGCACTCAGGGCTGCCACAGTGAAACAGGATTGCAAGAGGTAAGAATACATAGGCAGCTTTACTTTACTACTGATACAAATTTTGGCAGTGAAGTGAAGCAAAGCAGCATCTGCTTCAGGGTTCATCACACTTAAATCCAGAATATAAATATTGCCGCATGCATTAGAAATTTCACAGGGAATTTTGAAAGAGTGAGAAATATGGTTAGAATATAAGGATAAACACTGTTTCTCCTCCAGAAAGACTGATATTTTAAAGTAATGTTGGATGGTATTTTTAACAAAGTTCTTACAGCATCCTTGTGGGTACTGTGGGTTTCTTTGTCAAGCAGAAAAATGAAGGTAGAAGATGGTTGCACTCATCTGCCTCAAAGGACTCAAGCTAAAAACCCATTTGTGATACTCAATACCTTTTCATTGCTGAATTGTCTATTTGGTTCCACCAGCATTTAACAAGAGATCATGGGCCTACAATTAATCATGATCAGGCAGGAAAAGACAATTATGACATTTTGCACCCTACAGATACACTCTTTGTGTATTTTTATGAACCATTATATTACGTTGAAACAGCACATGGAAAGTATGGGGAAGGAATTGTACTTCTTGAAGTTTTAAAACTTGATATTTGAATTACTTGTATTTAAACTAGACCCATGGCACGTGTGATTTGCATGCAGAGATCTGCATGATCTCTAGACTTAAAAATGGGCTGAACTCTAGTCCTCAACATTATCCACCAGAGGAGATGACACTCAGCAAATCCTGACTGCTGTTTTCAGAAGGCATCTGCCATAGAAATAAAATCAGACCTACAATGATTTCCATAAAGTGCTAAAAAAATTTACCTAGGGGAGGGATACTTCCAACCACCACATCACATCATACATCCTAAGCTGGATGGTGTTCATGGGGCAAGGAGTAAAAGCCCTGAGTCTAAGTAGTTGCAGGCTGGATGTAGAAAGAACAGCAGAAACTGCACAAGGAAACTGTACCACACATTGACCCCAGCTTCTAATTCTTCTCCATCTTGAAAACCTCCAATGTGTAAATGAGCAAAAATGCCAGCATGTTTATGACCTCTGTGTTTTTCTGTAGCTCTATAAGGGATGTTGGGGTATTTTCTGATGGAGGCACTGGTTGTAAAAATGAGTACACTACAATTATAGACTTCAGTGGTTGTGTTTAACTGTCAGCATGTCTCCAGTGTCCTGTGGTTTGCAGAACAGGGTTTGCATTCCAGAGATGCCAGTGATTCACTAGCTAATTACAATATCCCAGAGACTATTTATATTTGCCCACTAAAACATGTGGTAGCAGGAGGAAATTGGAGTGTCCAGGCTGCTGAACCTCCCAAACGAGCACATTAGATTGATGTCCTCCCAGGGACAGAAGTGTTTTTGTGGTGCTTGTGTGATGGACATTTTGGCCTCCCTTTGCACTTGGCAGTCTGTAACACAGTCCCTCTCACAGTCTCCTTGGGAAACCCCTGAGGGGCAAGTGACAAATCCATGAATAGCTGCAGAGATTTGTTATGGATCAGTGTCTTTAGACAGTAGATGCACAGACACGGTGGTGACCACCAAAGACTGGATGTACGTAAGGATGGAGAAGCTGGCTATTTATATGGACACCTGCTACCCTCCTCTCTGTCCTCAGTCTTATACCTGTATGGATAGGACTGGATGCAGATGTGATGTTTATGGGACAGAAGGATTGAGCTTTGCTGTGTCATGGCACTGTCACTTTGCTGTAATGTTTTCAGTGACCCATCACTAGGCAATGATAACGGGGTCAGTGCTAAGAGCTTCTTGTTTTCTTCTCCCACAAAAACTTGCCCTGGAAAGCCCCCCCCCCCCCCTACAAAATTTCATAAAGAGTAATTAGCAGTGCCTTGAATTCTGTGTTCTCCATTCTCTAAGGATCTGCAGATCTGAATTTCTGAATTTTAAATGGGATTCCTTAAGCAAATCCATCTGTCTATAGCTGCTCTATGTCCATGAGAAGCAAACAGATAAAGTAGCAGCTGACTTGTAATTGCAGTGCTAAGAGTAAGTTTCCTCTGAGCTGCAGAAAATGGTAGGGGGTAGAAAATAGGCTGGCAGGTGGGATATCTTTAGTGCAGGTGACCTTGAGAGACCTATTTAACTTCACTTTCTAGGAGTAAAAAGCTGATCTCAACATTATAGCCTAGATCATTGCACCTAAAAGATCTTTTCAAAGTGATTCACCTCCATTAAAGGACATGTTAATACCCAGCAAATTCTGAGAAGATAGGTCAAGTAGAGAAATAATTACTAACAATTTGACTATGACTTGTAAGTGTAACCAGTGCAGTCCTACGGGTTGGCTCTAAACCATGTCCAGATCCATGTTACCCAGCATGGGGACCTGTGATTTCTTTTGATCTTATGTACCAAGGAATTTCCCTTCTACACAAACTAAAGGATTGAGGAGTGAAAGTGTACAATCACCAAAATTTGCATCTGGATTAAAAGCCTGGAAGCTCTCAAGCATTCTGCAAAATGTGCATTTAGTGTTTAGCCATTGAGGTCCTTGTCCATGCAGGGGGGTTGGACCTCAATGATGATCTTTGAAGTCCCTTCCAACCCAAATCATTCTATGATTCTGTATTCCTGATGTCACCATCAGAGCTGGTCTGAGTTCCTTGAATTAAATGCTCATGATTTAAATTAGTCTTTTTACTAGTGCTGTCAGAGATGTTGCTACCTCCCAGTGTCCTGGATCTCAGTGCACTTCTGGTGTTGTGAATCATCTGATCAATGCTAAGGCATTAGGTCTGGGTTGGAGCAGGTAGCCTGGCTGACCCACTCAGTGGCAGCAGGAAACATGGAGGTTGAATGCTGAAGTTACTTTAGAATCTGCTACTGCAGGAAGAAAATGGGGAATAGCTGAGTTCAGTCCCTACGGATGATTTTCCCTGGTCTGAACCCCAGCAGTGACAGATTTTACTTCTCCATTCACATAAAAGGCTTAGAAAGGGTTAACCATGCACAGGAATGTGCATATGAAGTGTTCATATCTCTCTGTATATTAAAATAAATAAATATATCTCAAAAGACTATTAAAAAAAAAAAGTATTATTTGCTTTCTCCCAGAAGGTAAACACTCCAGGATCTTTTCTTATTCCTGTGTATTTGATGTTGATAAAAAGGAAATAAGTTGCATTTTTTTACTATTCAAAGATTGGCTAACTATGTGAGACTTCCAGATATTTCTTGGTTCAAAGTTTTTAGATTAATTCTGCTTCAGAAAGATATGGCTGCAAAAGAAGGGCCAGGAGAAAACATCTTATAGTCTTTTTATCAGTGCAAGCTTTTTGCCCATTAGGTACACATGATGGAAAAAGGTGAATATACAGTTTTAATAAACTCCTTCTAACACTTGGAGTTCAGTCAATCTTTCTGATGTGAATGGTTCCTAAGGACAGCTGTGGCCAGGGTTTGGTGTACATGTAGGTCTAATCTGTTTTGTACTGATCATCTGGCACAAAACAGCTACCACAGTCTCTTTAAGAGCATTCCCTATCTGCTTTCATATTAGACCTTGCTCGTAGCACTTAAAATTAATGGGGATATTCTTATTTTCATGAATAACATCTTGATGGTGTTTTTCTACAGCCCAGTTAGTAGGATTACAAGGAGAATCTAGCAGGTTATTTCTTATTAAGACATGTATAAAAATAATAGTAGCCCCTTGCACAAACAAGCAGCAAGAATTATTGCCAGATGTCATCAGTCCTGCCACTCTGCTCTCATCAACACTTCTCCACTGTCATTTTTCTCAGAGATGTGCATAGAATCCTCTTGAGAGCTACCAACAAAACCTTTATTTGAAGAAGTGTGGAGTCCCTCCCTCTCCACTGCTATCCCAAGTGATGAGTGTGCAGCTAATGCCATTTTGTGGCTTTCCAGATGAGCACAGAACACCTTAGGGCCCAGGGAACTTCAAAATAGAGGAGCTAACTAAAATAAGAACCTAATACAAATAGTCCTGGTAAATTCAGCTGGTGCAAGCCTATCTGGCATACGAGGACATCAAAGGAATAATGAACTCCTGTTTAATCTTGTAAATCACTGGAGCAGGAAAGGAGCTGAAAGAGGGCTCATGGCATGAAGCCAAATGTCCATCACTGAGAAAATGGAGAATTACTTCAACACAGAAAAGCCTTCAGTAATGAGGCAAAGAGTTCAGTGGCAAAACCAGCTTTCAGTGTTGTTCAATATGCCACTTGCAACTGCCTGAAAGCTGAGAAGCAAAGAGGGAACTGATGCAGATAAACAGAACAGTGCATCACATAAAGTGGTGTGGTATTAACATGAGATCAGGTGTTGAAAGGTGCTGCCTCTGTAGAGCTGTATTTGTTTCCTGTTTCTTACAGCTGGCTGGGGGTTAGATTACAACAGCCCTTTCCACCAGGTGAGATAACTCTGGGTCTGTATCCATTTATTTGCTTGTGGCTTTGACCTCTCTCTCTTTCATACACTCTTTGGACTAATTTTCTTACTTATTTTATATCTGTTTTTTTCTTCCCTGAAGTCTTATCTTTCCTTTGTAAGGGTACCAACGGCTTTATCTATCCTCTCTGGTTTTCACTGAAGTTTTAATCTGACGTGTCTGAAACAAAGTGGCCCCATAGTTCAACCCAGTGACCATCTGCTAAGCTGCCTCACTGCTCTTGAAGCTCACTCCTTTATGAGGTATAACTATTATATACCTCAAGAAAAGTTTCTGGTTCTCATGATCCCAAATGTGTTTGTGCTTGAGCTGAGATCAAGCCCTTTTTGTGGTCTGCATAGGAGTCTTGTGTTGCCTCCTTGCAGACTCCCAGGGAAAGCAGATATTGAGTCTCCCAGGTGCCCTGATGTAGAAGAAACAATCCAGGATCAGTATAACAACAGCCTGAGTAGTGGCATTGAGTACTTGGGGTAAAGTGGGATTTTTATTGCTTTAAAACTGAAACCATCTAAAGAATCCTCTAAGACATCTTATGGAGGATCACCTGGAAGTGATTGCTGAAAGACACCATCTTCTTGTTGGTCTAAGAGCTGTTCCATGTTCTTCTACACAGCCTCATTGTTAGCCTCAGCTCTTTGCTGCTCTCCTGACTGGATGGGGGTGTTATTTAGTGGACTGTGTCTGCTGTTTGTTTGTTTGTAGTTATTTTTTGGTGCGGTTTTGTGTGTTTTAGGGTTTAGGGATCACTGGTGGGACTCAGTGATCTCAGAGGTCCTTTCCAACCATGACTATTCTGTGATTCTTTGACTCAAGTCTGGTGGATCTGGTGAGAAGGAAATCAGACCAACAGAAAGTGATACCTAAATCCCAGCTGTAAGATCTGTGAAAACAGAGGGCAACTGGTTAATACCAAGTACCTCTTTGAAACACTTTTGCGGTCATTTAATTCATAGGCTTTGGAAAATTTTATAGTTCCAAAAATCCCTTGCAAGCTGCCTGTAAAATATAGCAAGTTAATTTTTATAATGACTTGAGCAACCCTTTACTCTCTACGCTACTTCATGCAGAGATTGTGGGCAAGCAGTAAATCTTTCAGGTTTCTTTCTCAGAGGTTCAGTCCTTAATGCTTTGGGAATAGGATAACCACTGCTGAATGAAACTGTTGAGCTGGGAGTTGTAGATATGGAGTGAATTATCAATAGAAAAAAAGAAAATAAGCTGCTCCTTTTTCTGTCTTCATTGGAGAGGTGAAGTATAGGGGAATAAAGCAGTGCAAGAAGAATTCTTATCCATCATCTTGTTCCAAGTCTGGAAATCACCTATTTTGACTGACAGAAAGAGTTAAAAAAAATAGTCCAGCAAAAGACATTCTTTTACATTCTTTTTACAGTCATTTGCAATGAAAGGGCTCTAAACAGTATTTGAGATGCAGGACTCTGATGTTACCTAGTATCCAGATTACCTCTGTGTCCCAGGAGGATTCTGGGACAATGGGAAGAGACTGTGTCTGGATGCTCTGACACTGACCCCTGTGTTATCACAGACATCTAACCAACCCAAGCAGATGGTTATCCAGAAGAAGGAAAAGGGCTTTGTGCCTGCCCCCTCTCAGTGTGCCAGAAAGTCTGGGACAGTGAAGGATGAGAGCATCAGAGTGCTCCTCACCTCCTGTTTAAGAGTTTTTCTTGTTGCCAAGTGGAACTATGGTTGGGGCAGTGATATGGATGTAGGTAATTTTTACATGGTGAAGAGCATTGGAGATGGAAACTTCACTGAGCTCTTAAAAATATCCCTAGTATCTGATGCCCTGCCAGGTCTTTCCAGGATTTCCTTTCCCATGAGGAATGAATGTAAAGAACAGCAAAAATGCTGTAGCAGATTATGGATACTATAATAACAGTAACAGATGTTGAATGAACTAGGAGATCTTTCTTTCAATGGTTGGACACTTTGACTTCCAGCCCTGAACTGAGACACATCTTGGCTAACCAGAAATAGCTGCTTTCAGCCTAGAGCATTGTGGAAGGTGGGGATGCCAAAGGTTTAGATCCAGTAAGAGAAAAACAACCCTCATCTAGATTGGCTTCAAGTAACTAATTGCCAGACAGAGCTGGTTAAATGCACTGTTTAACTTTTAAAAATACCATGATAACATCTTGTATTTTCTGTTGTTTTTAAAGTGTATATTAGCAGAGAAAATAACTAAGACAGGTAAAAAATGAGGGCTGTATAGTAGTAAGAGCCTTGCAGACCATACTGGAGGAATTAAAGGGGATATTCAGGATCTGGTGAACGTGTGGGCCCTTCCTTGTGAGCACAGGAAAGCCACAGGAGCTTAACTTTCAAGACTGCAGAAATGGCAGGCAAGAAAATTGATAAGATCTTGTACTTGCTGAAAGACCCCCAGGTGGTAATGCTATACACTCCTCTAGCCTACCATAAAGTTCATTGCCATCCACCTCCCTCTGGTAAAAGTAACATGTGCTGGTTTACCACAGATTGCTATTTTCAGAAGTCTCAGAGAAACAGTAGCTGATGACAACCTCCCTGACCTTGCCTATTGGTGATACTCCATCAATAGCTTGACAAGGCTGATAATTCAGCTGAGATTTTAACCATGGCCAGAATATGGAACATTTCCTGCAAAAGCTGCTTTGTTTTATATTAGAGCTTGTGGCTGGAAATCCTACGTAATAAATATATTCCAGGCACATCACCTGAGCCTCTGATGTCCAGTGCCTTTCTTGAGTCCTCTCTAGCCTTCTGTCCACATTTCCCTTCAGGCTGTTGTCTCACCAGAAACTCACAATTAGAAGCAGCCCAGTGGTACCTCTATGAGAGTTACCTTGGGAATGCAAAGCAGGAGACTTTTCTCATAACATTCCTTTAGCCTAAAGAAGAAGTTAATGGTTCTGTCCTGCTTTTGAGAAGGCTTCCAAATATGCATACTCATGTGGTTTTTTGCTATTAAAAGTTACTCTGGTTTTCTAGGTTTGGGTGCTGTTTTAATTTGGGGGGGAGTGGATGATGTTTGCAGCTGAAGACAAGACAGACAGGAAAATCTGAACATACACACTGGCTCCCATCATGCTGCCCAGATTGGATCCTTAGTGGAGCCAGGCAGAAACCCAGATGATACTCAGGGCAGCCAACCACAGCCCCTTTATCCTAATTTTGAAATCATTAACTTGAAATAAAAGTCATAGGACCTCTGAGCAAGTACAAAGCTGCTTGATCATCCTTTGGCCATGCTTCTGGTGGGATTTGGTGCAGTGTGGGCATCTTTCCTGTAAAAGAGAACCTGGCTGCAAATTACAGTTGGATGATGTAGAAATCGTCCAGTGCCAAGTTTTGCTGATCTTCTCCCTGTAACATTGAGAGTGTTTTCTGATGCTGGAAAAATGAGCTGCTTCCTGGAAGGGAGTTAAGGCTCCCAAGTAAAAAGGCATTCGGTTGATTTGATCAGCAGAGCAGTGCAGAAGAAATTGCATTTTGAGCCAAGAATGCTGTTAGAAATCTGAGCTGCCATTTCAGGTCACTATTTTAATTTTAATGTTAATGGACTAGGGTGTGCTGCTTTTCAGGAGATGTAATCATGTTAGAAGGTTTCAGTGGCCCCATATTGTTCTAGTAGCTATAATGAAGTAGGCCTATGATCAAAAAGCATTATTCATCTTATAAATTGCCATATTTATGCCATTACTGATTAAATAGCTTATAAGCCAACTGGGAAACCACGCCTGCCCTGGTACACAAAAAAAAAAAAAACCAAAACCAAAGCATGTTTTAAATCAAAGCAACAGAGAAGAGGAAAGTCCCACCCTTTCATCCTCCACTAGAGTGTGGTGCAGTGACTGGTAACAGTGGCTTTGTCCTTGATAATTATGGCAGGTTGGTTCTTTCCCATTTCAGCTGTGGAGGGGACGGGGGAGCTACATGTAATACCTCATTTCACACCGACACCATGGTCCCTCCTTTGTGGTAGAAAATCTTCAGACAGCCCATATTTTTGCTATATTTGCAGCTCAGATACACTGTCTGAAAAATTAAATGGCCAACAAGATAATGGGGAAAGACCTAAGTGAGCTTTTTCCACTACACTATTAGCAACTAGACAGTGCCTGGTGTAAACTCCTCTGCAGGTGCTGGAGAGATGATCACATCATTGCCTACATTAACATTTTTGTTCAAGACTAAACTAAAAGCATCATGCTGTCTCCCTCACTATCCCAGTTCCAGTCCTAAAGTCAACACAGGAACATACTCGGCAGTCTACAAATTACTGTCTGTATGGACTCCCTTTCTGCTTCATGGCAGGAGGGAGGCACTGCCAAAGAGTGATTCAGCTTGTCTTGGGTTAGGTCAGATACAGATGTGAAGAATCATCCTTCTAAAGGTTCCAATATTTCTCTGCTCACCCACAAATGAACCAAAGCAACTTGCTGAACATCAGACATCTCCTTTTCAGGCAGCTGAAATGCATTGTCTCCTCAGCACAGCTCCTTGTTGCTTAGTTTATGGCCACATTTTTTTTAATTCAATTGAAAATTGAAATTGAAATTCTTCAACAACTGAAGTGCCATTTCTTCATGGGCTTTGGTTGGCAATGAAGTATCTAAGAGTGGAGGTTCTCTCTCCAGCTCTAGACCTTTACTAAGGAAGTTCAGCATGAAGCCTGGACATCCTAAACTCTCTCTATGTCAATGAGGAAAAACATGCACTTTTGGAATCTGTTTTAGTAGGAGATCAATCTTTCCCTAAAAGTGCCTGTATTTGAATATTTGTGCCCAGCTGAATGAGAGTCTCTGTGTATTACCCTGCCTAGAGAGCTGACATTTAGCCAGATGAACCCCATGTGAAGTGCTCTGTAAACATGAATTTGGTTGCTTTATGGCCCTCTCTAAGGAAAGTGGAGACAATATTTCAATTTGACACAGCACAAATTAATAGTGTGACTAAACCCAAATCATTTGCTGGGTTTGAGTGTGGACTCTGACACATCTAAGGTTTAGCTTTCCAGTGGATCTATGTCACACTTTTCAGAAAACAATCCTCATCCATTCTTTACTGAAAAAATATATCAAGAGATTTGTAATATGCCTATTCATAGCCTGAATAAGAAAAATCCTATTATGATTTACCTGTGTTCTTTCTTCAATCCTGAATACAAATGAGATAGTCTAATTTATGAGCATGCCTTATTTTCATTACTGCTAGCTCTGCTTACAAAAGAGCTTTAATAACCTTGCATATGTTTCATGGTGTTATTTAGGTTTTCTAGCCTGCATGTTGTCAGGAAGGCTCAGGGGAAAAAGGAAAAAAAAAAGGACTGATTAAATCTGACTCTTATGTTGTTTCCATTGGAAAAGCAGGGTCCTGTGCACATCTTCACAGCTGCTCATGATGAGAATGTGAGATTGAGTTGTCAGAGAAAGATGGGGCTAAGTTTGCATCTGTGCTGATGATGGGAAAACTTAGCAAGGTGTCCTTGCCACTGTGTCTTGCACTTGTGTAGTTTGAGTTTTATGAGCTCCATGAGATGTGCAAAACTCCACAGCCTCCCTCGCATTGCTCTGGTTGGAATAGAAGAGGGTTATGGACTGCACAGTGAAATGATCTATGAGTGGGTTTTTGTGGACAGGTCATACTTTTTTTCATGTGACAGCCAGAAGGGAGCTTTCATGTTCTGGTTGGTTCTATTTGCTACAATTTATAGCTGCAATTGTGGTTGATTACAGCCTGTCAGAAAGGTCCAGGTTGTTGCAGAGGTGATTATGAGGTGGAGCCACGAGACCCTGGAGCATCTTAACTGTCTGATTTGCCCTCCTGAATGTCCAGTAATAGCTGAAAACAGAGTGGACAGGAGGGAAAAGCTGTTGACAGCCAGGAAAGTTACTGTGATAGAAAAGGCCTTAAATTGGCACCAGGCAACCATTTCTGTCTTTGCAAACAATTAAAATGGTATCTCCTCAGAAAAAGCTATTTCCTCAGAAAAAGCTCCATGATGGAAGTATATTTTTTATTTGATGCCTGCTGTCTCATATTGATTTGCCTTGGGATCACCCACACAGGTCTGTTAGACTTGTTTTTTCCTATAAATTCTAAGCATAATATTGTTAGGTGGGTGCCTTTTCCTGTTGCAGGCTTTTTGAAGCCCTGGGGTGCCTTACAGCCTGCAGGCTGTTAAAGGTTCATGAATACAACTAAGAAACTAAAGCATTTAGGGCCTAATTTTACTACACTAAAATGTTGATCTATACAATGGAAGTTTTAGGAGCTCAGTAAGTTAAAAGCACTGCTATAGTTTCAAATCAATTTATCTAAATAAGATACTGTAAAATCACCAGGTTTTTGTGCTGGAATTACACACATGGGACCTAATAAGTGTAATTGTGCATGTGTAAGGGAGAGAAGAGGTTGGAATAGTCCAACTAGAAGGAAATCATAAGTTATCCACTCTCAGCCTGCCTTTTTCCAGTGTCTTTGCTTCTAACTCCACAATGTGTCTGGTTCTGAGGGGGATTATTATTTTGGGTGTGCTTCTCGTGGAGCCAGTTTGGAGCTACAAGTAGGATGGACTCATCCATAGAGTTCTGCACTTCCAAGAGCTGGATGCATTCAGGACTATGACACAATTGTACCCTAAGTGCCCCTGGCAGAGTTTAGCAGCTGGGATTTTGTGTCACAAAAAGATGGGTTCATTGGCTGGGACCATATTGACACTGGAGCTGTGTAGACTCCCATATGTGGTTTATTCTTGAGCTAATAAGCCTTGTCAGAACAAAGTCAGAAGCTTTACACAGATGCCTGCAGTCACGATTAATAGCTCATTACAACGATGAGTTGATTGGACTAAGTTTTATTAAAATCATATGAAAAGTGTCTGTAAGTGAAATGGTTTGGACAAGTGGTTTTCAGTAAAGACATGGACTTATTAGAGTGTATCCAGAGGAGGTACAGAAAAATGATCAGAGGCTGGAACACCTCTCCTATGAAGACAGGCTGAGAGAGCTGGATTGTTCAGCCTGAAGAGAAGGTTTCAGTGAAGCTTTTTCCTATATAAAAGGGGCTTCTAAGAAAGACAGAGGGGGAGTTTTTACAAGGGTCTGTAGTGACAGGACAAGGCGCAACAGTTTTGAACTGAGAGAGAGTAGGATTACTTGGAGATGGAGAAAAAAATTTTACAAGGGTGGTGAGACCCTGGCAGAGGCTACCTAGAGAAGTTGTGGCTGTCCCATTCCTGGAAGTGTTGAAGGCCAGGTTGGATGGGGCTTGGAGCAACTCAGTCTAGTAGAATTATGTCCCTTCCCATGCAGGGGGACTGGAGCTAGATGATATTTAATGTCTCTTCCAACCCAAGCCATTCTGGAATTCTATGGATCTGTCATTCTATAAATAAATCTTTGAGTCTGCCCCTAGAGTGTTTTTCTACAGAGATTAATGAATTGTAGATGATTTTTAGGGTATTGTGGAATTACAAAAAATAGCTTTTGATTTATGGAGAATTCTTTTCTAATCTCTTCAGAAATTGTTACTGTTTGGATCTGAGCTTTGTTTTGAATTTTTTGACTAAGCAGATTAGACCACATCAGGATTTTATTCTCTCATTTCCCAAGAAGAACAAGGTTTATCTCTGAATTGCTGTGTTGGTGGGCTAAAATAACTATGTAAGTGCAATTGAAGACATTGTACTCCCTGATCAATGTCTCCTGTTTACACTTCTGTTATGGACAGGATTTGATCTGATGGATTCATTCAGCGTGAAACAGATTTTTGGAATGAAAGAAAATGGAATTCAGAGTGCTTATGTACGACTTGGAAGCTTCCCTGTTGTTCAGAAAACTGAGTGAGTACCCTGCTTTTTAACCTTGTTTTCATCCGAGGCTGGACTTTACAGTATTTGGTTCCTTTAGGTTAACCTTGTAGTAGTACCTGCAGATATATTGCTTCTTTGACCAGGTCTTTTGCTTCTCCTGGCACAGAATTTATGTCATGTGGTCAGGAACCTCTGCACCAACTGTGTCCTCCATCCTGGTGGAGTATGAGTTAGTTTCCATGTTCCTCAGTTATTTATTGTCAGGAGCAGTATCAAGAAATTCACAATATAGCTTCGGACTTAATAAATAGCTTCTTAAAGGACTAATTGGTAGCACTGCCATTGAGATATCTATTTGCTAATCACACAAGACCAGTTCCTCGTTGGTGCTGTCATCAATTAACTGATATGCCTCTTGGCTTATCTTAGGAGACTGATCAGTTTTAAATATTGTGTCAACATAGATTCAGTCCTTGGAGTCTTCTATGACCCCAGGCTGCCAGTTGTGCTGTGGTCTATCAGGATGGTTTCTCTTTGGGTTGTCATCTGAGCCCTGCTAGAATTAGCCTTGGAAAGAGTGAGTGCATAGTTTCACTGAGTAACCATGAGCCATAGATTGAATTGTCATCATTAATGTTTTTTTGCAGTAAATTTCTCTCTGCTGGTTTGAACTTACCTCAGGAAGTCCATAGTGAATCGTTTCCTTCTTATGGATGAGGGCTGTAATTTTTTATTCTGTTTTAACTCTTTTACTCAGCTCATTGTATCCTTGAGCTTTCACTGTGTCTTTGAGATTGTCCTTACATATTGATTGACTTACGTATCCTTGATTTCATAGTATTCCTTTTGTTCTGGATCCAACCTGGATTGATTTGTTCTTTTATCCTCTCCCTCTTTCTCCATATAAATTCAGAGTCGCTAAAATCAAAACAAAACAAAAAAACTCACAAAACCCACAAAACGAAAACAAAAATACAAAATAAAAAACCACAAAACAATCCCACAAAAGCACAAAAATAAAGAAAAAAAAAAGCCATCAACAAAAAAATCCCAACAAAACAAAAACCCAACCCAACAAAACAAACAAATATGACATACTGAAAGGAAAACTGCTTGTTCTAAAGTCCATAAATGATGTTCAGGTCTCAGGGTAAGTAAATTTATGATCTGTGAGAAAGACACCTTGATCTTGATAAGCAGTATACACATAACTGCTGTGTGTGAGGAGGGGAATAATCTTATTTTGTTTGGCTCACAGCAGTTTCTGGGAGGAATCTCTGCTTGCTGCAGGTTGTGTGCTTTATCACTGCAAAGCGTTACTACCAAGACTACTTAGAAAGATGACTTTGAAGTGAAGAAATCCAGTTTACACCTTAAAAATTCTGGAAGTGATCGTCTATGGAAGCTGAGCTCTAGGTTTTACTATGACAAAAAAGACTGGTACAGTCCTTGGGTGTATGAGCAGGAGATGTCAAGTATGACCTGACTGTATCATGCAACTCAGTCTCCACTGCTGGGATGCTGAGTCCGATCTGAGTTTCCATAACTGAGTAGATAGGAATGGGATGAATGAAAGTTCAAAAAAATGGTAAGCAAGCTGAACAGTGAGAACTTCAAGCAGTGCAGTGGAGTCAGGTAAATGTAAGAAGTGGTTATTATCTGGGGTGATTCCTCTCTGTAAGGACTTTGGGGGAATCAAACTTTAGGAAAGGTTCTTTGGTGCTGAGGATAGTGGTAGATTGAAAGTCAGTGGCAACCTGTTAAGGACATCTAAACTCAGCATGGACTTTTAGAAATTAATGTAATAAACAGAGGGTGCACAGAGAGGGGCAACTAGGCTGGTAAGAGATCTGGAGAACAAGGAGAGGCTGAAGGAGCTGGGGCTGTTCAGCCTGGAGGAGACTGAAGTGAGACCTTATTGCTCTGTACAGCTACCTGAAAGGAGGCTGAGAGGTATTTCCCTCTTCTCCCTAGTGACAAGGCTAAATGGGTTCAGTTGTGCCAGCGTAGGCTCAGGAATTCTTTGTAGGCTTCTTTATTAGCCAATAAAACATGGGTCCCAGTGTTAGACCCATAGCATTTGTGCTCTACCTGTTCATGTGCTCATGTCAAGTTAGTTTTGGCCAGTTTTAAGCAGTGATTACAAAGACAGTGGTGTGGAGGTTACACAGCCTGGTGTGAAGGATAGAGAATGCAGAATTTGAGTAAGATCACTCTCTCTGGAAAAGGAACATTCAGTCCAACTGCACTCCTTGCTAGTGAATGGACCCCGACTGTTATTTACTGGTGTGGACAGAGTCTTCTAACAAGGTAAAGGAGAAGGGGCATGGCTAAGGTGAAATGACTGAAGACATTTTTTGGGGTTTTTTTAGGCAATAGAAGACTGAGGTGAGAGCTGATAAAAATAGAGAAGGCTGCAGCCAAAGGGGGAAAATAGCTTTTTTGCATAGTTCCTTGTGGAAAAAAGCTGTTTCAGGAAGATTAAACTGCAGCAAGTGAGATTTAGGATACACCTTTTTTTGTAGAAAAACACAGGAAGAAATTTCTTCCTAAACATAGGAAGAAATTACCTAAGGAGATTGTATCTGTTCCATCACTGAAGTAGAGGACAGAGAAATGTCTGCAAAGGGTATATGGGTGGGGTTGATTCTCTGTTGTGAGACAATCTTTCTATAGCTTTTTCTTTTCCTTTTTTTTTTTTTTTTTTTTTTTTTTTTTTTTTTTTTTTTTCTTTTTCTTTTTCTTTTTCTTTTTCTTTTTTTTTCCTGTCATGTCACAAGCCTCTGATGATGTGATGCTTAGGGATATGAGCAGCGTTCCTCTACCTGGGTTTCAGACATGAAAACCACTAATAGTTAATGAGTGACACTAAGAATTAGCATTTTTTAGCTGTTGTAAGCGTGGTCAGATTTCCCAAATCCATCAAAAATGCCCTTCCTCACCAAGTGCAGGCACCCTGCTGATTGTTGATGTGTTCAGTGGTTGAAATGTGAAGAGAGAACCTTATTTTTCTCCACTTTGTTATTATTACAAATGTAGGATCTCATGTTGATTGTCACAGATGGGGGCTTTTATGCCAAACACGTGTAAGTATCAGGCTATGTACTGAAAGTGAGCAATGGCTAAATGAGTCTTCTGCCTAGGTATTATACTTTTTTTCTTTGTAGAAGCTGTGATTCACCTGACCATGCAGCTGGGTTAATCAACTCCTAGACTGACTTGCAGCACTTGTCTTGGAGTTTTATAATGGCCTCTTCTGCAATCTATCCTGTTGTCAGAGTTATAGACCAAGGAGCTGGCAGAGTGCTCCCTGTAGGTACCAGGCATCCAGCAAAACTCCATAATATGGATCATCAGTTCAATTCAGCCTTGGGTCAGAGAAGGAAATAAAACATTCCTGGGGACAGCAATCCTGCCCTTGGATTCCCAAGTAAAGCTGAGCTTTTGCAGGAGATCACTTCTTAGTGAGGGAATAAATGAAAAGGCGTCAGCAAAGTTTCTGTTATTTAGGTAGTAAAGCATCTCTGTAAAGGATGCAGGGACCAAGGACTTTAGAAACAGCTTTTATCATATCTTCAGGGCAACAGAAGTGTCTTTAGAGTTGCTTTTGGCACAAAGCCTTTCTCCATCAGGAACTTGCAGCCAGTTCCTTGACACTTTTAGAAGCTAGCTGGGGGTGACAGGTAATAGGTCATTATGGCTTTCTG
Source organism: Calypte anna (assembly GCF_003957555.1). Classification (NCBI taxonomy): domain Eukaryota; kingdom Metazoa; phylum Chordata; class Aves; order Apodiformes; family Trochilidae; genus Calypte; species Calypte anna. Next base: position 145,919,095 of record NC_044245.1, on the reverse strand, counting down.
TAAGTTTAAATCTACCTGATAGGTCATTTGTCAGCCTATGAGTGATGAGCCAGACTCACAAGGATATTTAGGTACCTAACTCCCAGCTATTTCTGAGAGCCCTAAGCATCTGAAAAGCTGTTTTTTAACTTAAGCTCACATGGTGGTACAGCTGCTCTAAGCTCTCAGATATCCAGAGAGACAGCACAGAAGGCAGCAGTTGGCTCTTCCAGTTTGGTTGTAGGTTGTCAGGCTCAAGGTTCAAAGTGATATGTTTGGGGATTGATTTCAACCACCTGCTCCTGTACCTCCCTGCTCAGCAAAGCAGTGATACTACACTTACGGGAACTGCTTTTAATTTGGGCTTGGAACCAAGCACACCTGCATATGCTGAGTGGAAAAAACATTAGGAAAATGGAAGGCAACATGGAAGGTATGCATCCTGCTGCTGCTCATGGGATAGTAGCAAATGCACTATGGATCAGGAAGAGAAAAAGCACTCCCAGAGCTATAACTCCCCTTCTTTGTGGCACCAGTGGATTAAATAAGATGATGGTGGGCTGTAGATAGGAGAGTAGTTCAATAGGCCTGTATCTGTCCAAAAAGTGAATAGGCTTGAAGGTAACTCAGTAAAACCCATTGTGAGGGTGAAGTTATGTCATGAGGAGTGAGTGAAGATGAATGCACTTGGCATGCATTCTGAACTAATAGAGTTTTGGAAGCCAAGCCACAAGGAAATCCCCCCAGTGGCCACAATCTCATGTGCAAACATCCATGGTTTCCTTCCAAGAGGATGGAGTGATAAGAAAGGCCTTTCTACTGTCAACATTAGAATCTTGCTGAAGTTTCTTGAAGAGTTGGATGTTAAGAGCTGCACCATGCATCTTCTTCTCAGGAAAAGCTGGACATTTGACAGGAACTTTGCACTAAGGCTTGCCAATGGTGAAGGAGTCTTGGCAGGGTGCCCTGTTGGGAGGACCAGTGTGACTGAGCTGACTTTCTCTTGCCAAACATTCTGTAGACTTTCTTGGTGGCTTTCAAAAGGACCCAGTCATGCCAGCTGTATTCTCCATGGCAACTCCACCAGAGAAGTGACAACTGACACACTTCTTGTTTTGTCATGAAGGGAGGAAGTGTCTGGCTATTTTGTACCATGGGAGATATAGATCTGTGACCAGAGAGGGAGGGTTTGTGAATAGTTAGCATCAAGAAATGAGAAAGCCTTTTCTGTTCTCCTCAGTCATAATGGAGGTGGTGGGAGCCTGGTTCAGTTACCTTTTATGTTGGAAGACATGAGAGAGTGTCTGAGACATCAGTAGGAAGACAAGGAAAACCAGCTTGTAATGGTACATAGGCTCCATGGAGATTTTGTACAGCAAAAGCCACAGTAATGGATGAAACCACAGTGTTCTGAATTTTTAAATTGGCTAAAAAGATAAAAAATTCAAATCACAGATTAAAAGATGACCATAGTTGCAAAACATTTTGGAAATGTTGAGTATTTCTTCCTTAAACACTCTCTATGAGCCACTAGTTTTGCTAGTTTCTGCATAGTGATGGACTATGTCAAATATTCCTTCAGAGAATCTGTCTGCATTGTTTGTCTCTTCATTAATTGCTGCCCTTGTGTTTTGTTTTGTTTTCTAATGGGTGCTTATGCCTGACTGCTCAGTGTCCGGAAGCAAAGCCATGATATTTAGGAAGGGTCTATTTAGGAATGATCAGAGCAGGCTGGTCTTGGGTGTGGGGAACAATGAAGTTAGCTGGGAAAAGAAATGGCTTAGGGACATTATAGATGCAAAATCATGAATGGCATAAAAATAGAAAAAGAATAGATTCATTGTTTTGTCCCTTGCAAGAACTGAGCTACACAAACAAGAGGAGGCTCATTAGACAGAGCTGTGTGATTCCTTGCCAGAGAATGCTGTCAATGTATTAAGTTTACCTGAGTTCAAGGGGAGACCAAAGGAGTCCATAGAAGAAAAATGCATAAAAAATTATTAATGTAAAAATTGCCACTGTCTCTGAATTTGACCCCTGGATCCCAAAGAGTGGGAAGGAGCTGGGGGTATGTTTGTTTGTTCATTCTCATTCTTAGGCATCCAGTAATGTTAGTAACAAAAAAATAATAATGATATTGGGCCAGTTATCCCTTATGTCCAGCCCTGTGTGCTCATGTTATGGTACATTCTTATGTTCTTATGGGACTGAATCAAAAAATACTGGGTTTGGTTACTTCAGATTTCCAGATGATGGTGTCTAAGTAAATTTCTGACTTATGTGTTGCCTAATTTCAGTGTTTGGGAAGATTCTTTTGTTCTCTCAAGCTATCAGCCAAGGAACATTGACTTGGACAGGCATGAGGTGTAGTGCCTGTTTTGGGGCAAATATTGCAATGTATGTTTTTCTAACTTGGTACATTTATAGAGGTGTTCAGATCATCCTGACCATTCTCAGATGTCTCAGGTCTCCAGTGCATCTGGAAAAGAGAATGATGAACAAATTGCATGAACTGAAGCATCAAGTGAAAAGCAACTGTTTTGAAATGATGGATACTAGAGGGCAGATTTTCACTCTTTCTTATTTAATTTGGGAACTTCACCATTGGAATGCAAATGGGATCCTCAAGGGCAGAACTACCTGCAGAGCACAAGCCCACATTCATCTCTCTGCAGGCTGCCAAAAAAACAGATTTTGTAGGAACCATATGATAATTTTGGGAAGTGCTGCTGGGACATGCAGAGTGTTTTAGAAGTTCTGCTCTTCATTGCTAAGTCTGATACATTGCTCTCTTTCCCCCTTCTCATGCCAGGGATGTATTTCCACAAGGTCTCCCTGATGAATATGCCTTTGTAACTACCTTCAAATTCCGGAAAGCTTCCAAGAAAGAAGACTGGTATATTTGGCAGATTATTGACAAATATGGCATACCACAGGTACGAGGCCTTTTTCAGCCAGCAAGAACAACGTTCTTATCTTCTGCTTTCTTGTCTTAGCCTCCCACTCTTTTTTCCTTGTAGATTAGTAAAAATCCCTTTTCCCACCTTTCACTTCATTTTATTGAACTTTTTTTGCCTTTAATTCAATCCCTGAAGGAAGCTTTGCATAGACCTTGATTGTTGTTAGCTTGCAGATAGATGTGCTACTTGGAAAGGGGGAGAAAATCCACAATCCTTGCTCTTGACAGCAGTTTTGGATTTGGTTTTTTTGTTCAGGCAGTTCTATTTAAAGGAAATGTTTTGCTTGTTTGGAAAGATTTTCACAGATGTACTCCTGGGCAGTAATCTATACCAAGGTTTTGCACAGACTTCTAAATATCTTACAAATACATTTTGGGTTCCCTACTTAGGACATGGATGCAAAATCTACCATGGCTCCACAACCCTGAGTCATCACTGCTGCAGAATTTGAAGTACTCTCGGGTTCTCAGAAGAAAAATATCATCAGAATGTAATAAGGAGCTGTCTATTCATAGCTACCATGTTCTAGCAGCATGCTGCAGCTTAGGGGGTTGAGTGTGCTTGAGGTGGGAGTGGTTTGGATGGGATATCTGGTTTTCTGCTCAGCACAAACATGATGCTGATGGCTTTACCCATGACTTCAACTGGGCTTGTCAGCTTGGGCTCATGTAGCTATGTAATGCAGTATTGCTGTTTTGGGACTGGTATTCAAAAGGATTTGGGGAATTCACAGTAAAGCATAGGTGCACTTTGAGGACTTAGATGAGTTTCAGACAATGGTAAAAGGTTTATATGAAAATTATTATCAGCTGCAGATTGTTAAGTGAAACATGATTTACTGTGCTACATTCATTCCTAATTCCTGTGGAGCAGGAATGTGTGTATCACTCAGCATTTCCTAGAGACAGCTGAAAACTAAACAGCTTCCCTAGGGAGAGAAAAAGCACTCAAGACTATCTAGTATTTTAAAAGAGCCTTAAATTGTGATGTCAGAAGTGCCTCAGAGCCTCACAAGTCTTGTTTCACATACAGTTAGTAATAGTTTGGCCATCACATTGCAGACCTGTGTAGCTTTCAGGCTTCAAACGCTTCTGAGCTAATGCTGCTACCAGCTGGCATCTCAGCACAGCACTCAGCTGCATGGAGATGTTGGGTCAGATCTCCAGCATACCCTGGGCTGCTTGTATCAGGCACAGCTCTGTGCTGAGGTGGCCAAACTCCTTCCATCTCTGCAGCTTGTGGATGCAGTTTAGTCCTCTGGCTCTGTAATTTGCTCCATTCCCTGATGCTTGCTGGTAACTGCCTGTCTTTGATAAAAGAAGAAATCATTCTGTAAATGAACTAAAATATAATGTCTTCAAACACCTGTTTTTCCTGCTTCATAGCTTGTAGCTGTGTTTTTCTATTCAAAGCTTCTGAAGTAAAATGTGATTGGTGCTACAGCTCAGCAGACTATTTTCATCCCAGGGAATGAGGCATTTGTTTATGTCCCATAGGATGGTTGAGGGCAAATGATGGGACTAAATCTCTACAACTACCTGAAAGGAAGTTGTGGCAAAGTGGGTTTTGGTCTCTTCTCCCAAGTAGCAAGTGATAGAACAAGAATAAATGGCCTCAAGTTTCACCTGTGGAAGTTTAGATTGGATGTTAGGAAAACTTTCTTCACTGAAAAGGTTTTCAGGCACTGGAACAGGCTGCCCAGGGAAGTGGTTGAGTCACCATTATTGGAGGTATTTAAAGGTGTCTAGATGTGGTGCTTATGGAAATGGTTTAGTGGTGAATTTTGCAGCATGCTCGGTTAATGGTTGGACTTAATAATCTTAAACGTCTTTCCCAACCAAAATGATTCTAAAATTCTGTTATTCTAAAAAGCACAGAGCCTGCTGGGAAGTACTGGAAGAGTGCACAGGATAGAGGGATTCAAAACATGGTCAGCTTTGTGTATTTGCCTTTGAGCAATTGCCTTTGCCTTTTTTTTTTTTTCTGTTTGCCTCTGTCTATTTCCCTCTGACATGTGCTATCACTGAGTCATGGCCAAGCATTGCTTGGGAGGTATCATGGTGGAATGTAAAGAATTGTACATTACAATTGGGATTGTAATTTTTTTACTGATGGTGAATGTACAGAAACTGTGTCAAGGATTATATCCTCACAAGAGAAGGCTTTAGATGATCATGGATCTGCACCCAAGCTTGTGTCCTGCCCTGTCTTATTGGCTAAAATAGGCTACTTGTCCCTTTCTCCCACAAGCTTCTGTCCTTTGCTGTTTGCTTGCACTTCTTACCACATCCCGCACCATCCTTCACTTTGGGATGTCAGTCATGTTAGAAAGCAGGCAGGAGGAAGGAGAAGGCTTTGTACTTTCTTAGAAAAATCACTTCTGTCTGCTTGCAGGTCTCGATCCGACTGGATGGGGAGAACAAAGCTCTGGAGTACAATGCCATCGGGCTCACTAAGGATGCTGTCAGAGTCGTCTTCCGAAACGCACGAGTCAGCGACCTTTTTGACCGCAACTGGCACAAAATTGCCCTCAGCATTCAGTCCAAGGCTGTCTCATTGTACATAGACTGCAAACTTGTGCAGGTTCTGCCTATTGAAGACAGAGAAAATATTGACATTCAAGGAAAGACAGTGATTGGCAAACGCTTATATGACAGCGTTCCCATTGATGTAAGTATTGCCTGTGCCTGTTGGAGCTGGGGTAACATTCAGCGTTGGGTTTGCAGTATGTCAATGAAGTTTTGGGGGTTATGACCCTTTCCTGATGCAGCACCTCTGAAATGTTACCTGTGCTACACAGCTAAGACAGATTGGCATCTCATCATGCATAAGACTTGTCATCTTTTGGTGTGAGACTGTCAGTATCTTGGTAATAAGGATTAAAAATAAACTATTTCATCTTTCTGTCTAGTACCAGAATGTGTTATAGCTAAAACTGGAGATAGAAACATCCACAAATACCATCAAACTGGGTACTGAACACATGTAAAGGCCTTTTGCTATCCGATCTTGGCACTGTGAATGTTTCAATCTGCAATAGGAAGAGATGAGATATAAAATAAATCTTGCTAACTGAGGAGAGTCACGATATATTCTCAGTTTCTCAGAAAAGATATCTGAGAATAAATCACTCTTGCTCCAATTAAGCTGAAGTTGAGATCTCTGTGTTGGATGTGATCATCCAGCAGCAGTGTTAAACTAATGTAACTTATACATGATCATTTGGTGTTTTGAGACTTGTCTAATCTTTCTTAGCTGTGCAAAGTGGACGAAATGTGCATATTAAATCTTCTCATAGCGTTTCTCACGCAGGGGTAACCAGTCAGAAGATGCACGGCACAACAGGAGAAAAAATTTATGTCTAGATGAAATTCCAGGACGGATAGAGGTGGCCAGAATGTGTCTTCTCAGACAGAAACTTGGCCAGGACATAAGGATTACCATGCCTCCTCATTTGCATGAAAACCTGTACTAGAATGCCAATAAGCATATTCAGGGTCTCATTAGATCAGTACACTTAGAGGACACTGAGAAATTGGTGCATTGTTGGTAGAAGGAGATAGATATTGACTACAGGATCCACAGAATCGCTATGAATTTAGCCCCCTCTGGTTTTCATTTGTATTCATCTGCTCTGTTTGCATCCAAGCAAAAGGACATGGGGTCTTTAATAATTCACTATCTCTGAGAGTATTGCTTCACTTTGTCTTCTAGTTTGATCTTCAGCGGATGGTTATTTACTGTGATTCTCGGCATGCTGAGCTTGAGACCTGCTGTGACATTCCCTCTGGACCAGTGAGCTTCTTTTTTGTCATTTATTCATTTTCACATGAACATTCTTTGTGTAAATCTTGTTACATAAATCAGGGAATATATGACAGGGTGGGATTGTAATTTTTTTACTGGTGGTGAATGAAGATTGGTAATGCAGCAGTGCCAGTAGAGGACCACTGCAGAGGGTTGAGTATGAGGAATTTGAAGTTTCTTTGAAGTTTCCACATTGATCTTTTCTTGACAAACTGTCAGGGGAAACAAAACCCTGAAGTGATGATGGAACAACAGAAAAGCATGAATGAAACTATCAACATGTTTCCCACTGGTTTTCTTTGGAAAAAGCTAAAATGGTGCCAGTTGCTGCTTAGTTTCCTGTGCCCAACTCTCATTAGAAACTTCCACCCTCTTTCCTCTTCTCCTCTCGATCTTGGTTAAAGAGATTCATTGTTCATTTTGCCACTTTTTTCCCTATTGCTTGAATGAAAGGCTTTCGTGGGATTTTCTTCCTCGCTAGAATATGTTTAACAGCGTGTTATCCAGTAATGCCTATTTGGTTTCTCTGAAGTGGGTGGAAAATTCAGCTTTCTAGCAATCAAAGGATTCATCATAACCTGTCATGACCTTGGGTATTTGGATGTAGTGCCAGGTCACAGTCCTGACAGAAGCACCTCCCCTGGAAGTGAGGCCAACTGTTGGCAGCGAGCAAGTTGGCCACCTCAAGACTTTCAACTGCTCCTGTCCTGCTGGCCAAAAGGTGAGTGATGAGATGAGTGTGTTTCATTTGAAGCATTGTGGTATGACACCATGCAAGTGAGGTGTAAGAAGGGCTGTATTTGTTTGTGAAGCAGTTCAGGACCCAGAGGTAGAAACACTTCACAGAAAGAGACAGAGATGTGTTGTTCACAGGTGGGATGTCTGTAGGGATAATTCTCTTTAACTTATTCAGTGATTTTGATCATGCTGGTACTCCTGGTGACAGCCTTGAAAACCAGGTGGTTATTCTTATGCATTCCAGTTGTGTTCATCCTTCTTCAAATAAAAAGGAAGAGTAGTTTTAAAAATAAGTTTTCTTGCTTTGCTGTCTGTGATTGGGACCACTGGGAGGCCAGCTTTGTTGACATTGGTCTGGAGGATATGTCAGTTCTCCACTAAAACCTAAAACCATTTCTGTTGTCCTCAGTTGTTGTAGTATTGGTCCCCTCACTTTCTTATATAATGAGTAGATCCATCAGAATAATTTTTTTTTTTTTTTTGTTCTTAGGGGGAGAGAGGTCCATTTGGCCCTGCAGGTCCTAAAGGTCAAAAGGTCAGTAATTCATGCTAGTTAATTTAATTAATAAAAGCAAACAAACAAACACACACACAAAAAAAGACCCCAAACAAACAAACAAAAAAAAAACAACAACAAAAGAAAAAAAAACAAAAACCCAAAACAAAACCAAAAAACCCCACAAACAAAATCCTCAACATTTTTGGAGTCAGTTGAGAAGCTGAAGATTTGAGAAGTAAGAGTCAGTTTGGCAAATTACTGAATTCAGGTAGTTTTAGATCACAAGAGACTCTGACCACCTTGTATCTCTGTTCTAGGTTTGCATCTGTGCTTCTCTGGGGCTGCTTTATGTCATTCCATAAACTATGTTTCAGAATCTTTTCCTGTGGCTCCTAACCTGGCTTTTCTGCAGTTTAGTGTCATTCACTAGGTCACACACAGCTTTCAGGAGTCTCCTAGATAACCATGTGCAGTTTCTGTGTTGTGCCTTGCTCAGTAATATCAGATATCCACAGGTTAAGTAGCAGCCACACAGCCACCCTCTACAAATTTTCCAGAGAATGGGGCAAAGGTTTTGCCACAATATGTTATTCTCAGCAAGACTGTCTGAATCATGATGTTAAATATAGGCCACTTTCCTCAATACTCTTCCTCCTAGTTAACAGGGTGGGAGAGTTGTTGTGATGTCTGCTTAAAGTTTCACAGTGCAACCTCTGTGTTATCCCACATATTCTTCAAGCTTCTTTGATATGCACACGTGCATTCAGCATCCATTTTAATTGTGTGCTCATTTACCAATAGAGCTGTGAGACAATTGACTTAAAGGCAGCCTTTGTACTGGTAGGAATCAAAGTTTCAAAATGTTGCTGAAGAGGTGAAAGTTGCTGGTTGGTGGCTCCCAGGTTCACCATCTGTGTGATTAAGGTGTTTGGAAGCAATTTGTATTCAGAACTATTTCCATCTGAATCACTTCCAAAAATTCAGTCACCAAATTTGATGAAGAAACAAATTTCATCCCACCAGAAGTTGCTCAGTTGTGAAACTGTGTGGGACAAGAAGGGAGAAGACCCTGAGCCTTGGAAGGTCAGATATCCTCAGCAATATGTTGTAGGTTTTTTTGGCAAAGCTTGGTCTGCTGTCTGCAGGGAGGAGTTTTGGATGATGAGGAGATGTGTTTTGGAATTTGTTTTCTGCTGGCATGAAAGAACATGGGTGGATTAATGCTCAGATGTGCCTGACTGAAACCGCTAAAACGTTTCCTTATGCTTCTATGTGCATACAAATAGCAACTTTCTATTTGAATTCTTGACAGCTTAAATGATGATGGGCTGTACTGAAGAATGGCAGAGCCATGAATGTTGTGAGGAGGTTGCAGAAGGACAATGATGATAATAATAAAAGCACCCTGCAGTAACATCCCCTTGTCTTTCACTGCTTTGACAAGGTCTGTATAGCATGGGATGCTGCTGGGGTGCAGGAGATACCAGTCAAGTACAAAAAAGTGTCTATCCAAGCACAGCACCGACAGGTTTTCTGTTACAGCTCCCCAAATGGCTGCCCCACTCCTGTGGGTGAGTTACTGAAGAGCTCTGCAGGTGTGTGTGGCTTTTCCCTGTCTGTAGTGGTCCAAGACTTGGATAAAGCCATTGCAGGACTGGGTCACAATCTCAGGGAGCTGAGGATGAGGCCATTTGAATCCAGGCTCTGACAACAATTTGATATAAATGTAATGATTTGAGACGAATGGCATAGCTTCTCTGTCTGCTAAATAAGGAGAGTAATAGATTTGTCTCCTGACTTGCAAAAATGTGATTAAATAACATATACCACTCTTGAAAGAAGTTATTGCATTTCTATTTCCAAGGCCTAGCATGTCACACTCCCAGCTCTGTGTGCAGGAACTAATATTTTTCTCCTCCTCTCTCTCTCTCTCTCTGCAACATTACTGAGTTACCCAGGCTAAAATTCTGGCCATGGGGAAGAAAAAGAATGCTGTTTGCAACTCCCCTATATTACCAACTAGCACTTAATGAAAGACTGAGGCCCCACAAAAATATGAGTGGTTTATACATTATGTGGTTTATACATTATGTGGCCCGAAATATGGTTTAGGATCATTCAGCTTGTCTCCTAATTTCTAATTTGCAAAGGCTGTGCTTTAAAGCTTTGTTGTTGTGTAATGAGGAGGGCTGGAAAGATTTTTTAAGATAACAAATACCAAAGATTTTCATTTGTTACTTGAATCCAAGAGCTGGGGCTTCAAGCAACAGGAAAAAAAAGTATTGAAAAATCTCTATTATACTTTTAAGTTTGATGAAAACATGCTAGAAAGTTAAGTACAGCATAAGAAAAGACCAAGCAAGAGTTCACTAAGCAGAGTGGTGGGAGTAAGCAAATGAATAAGGAAAGAAATTATGAGAAAAAAATAGAAAAAGTGTCATCAGGGTTTTGAGTCAAAATTCATCGTTTTCTCTATAGGCATTGTCACTAGTGAACATCTTTTATTTGAAATGAATTGCAAATATGGAATCAACTCCTAAATAACAAGGGCTGAAAGGATATTCAGGTAGGCTGCAGGTACTTGAGCTTTATCCAAAAATATTTTGCTGGCAGGTAGTGAGAAATGCCCTATGAGAGACAGAATGACTCTACAAGAACCCAGGAAATCAGCAGATTCAGTTGTATCAAAAAAACACCATCAGCTGGTGGGAGTCACCAGAGAAATGAATCCCACCAGGGAATACTAATAGGAAGAGAGGTCAGAGTTAAAAAACACAAAATACCTCCTTTACCCCAAAACAGAGATCTTTGGAGAGGATGACAAAGGTAAGTAGACTGTAAATAACCATCTCTAAGCTAAGACAGTTTTTACGTTTAGTTTTTAGGTTTAGTTTTGTGGTTTTGTTCATTTGATTGGGGTTTTTTGTGGGTTTTTTTTAGGGGGAAAGGAGAGGAGCCTGAGTGGTTTTTTTACTGTTTATTCAAAGAAGAAATAATGACTACATGGTTCTTTTTGCTTTCTTTTTAAAAATACCACTGTAAGGGTCTATTAAGTAAAATGAATGTGGCTGTTTTCTCTCTGAATTGAAGATGGAGAGATTGAGGTTCAGGCTTTGCTATCCTGAGCCCCTATAGCTTATCCTGTCTTTCAGGGGAGGGGATGTGTTTTGGAAGGAGACACAGTTAAGGATGATACTGGGGACAAAGGAGGCAGGAGGTGGCTTTGGAAGAATTGTCTAATATGTTCTGTTGATAAATTTTGGATGCTGATGACAGTGAAGTCTAATTTGCTTTCCTTTCATGCTTGCTCTGGATGTTGTGGTGTTTGAAGGCTGCCTGGCTGAAGCTCTAGGCTGATGGTCAAAAGGCTCCTGCTCTCTTCCAGAGCTGAGACTGATCTGAGTTTAGAGAAAATCACTTGTCTGTGAGAGCTGGTTTTGCCCACATCATAGAGATGACATTGCTTACTTGCTTGCAGGAAGTTTATGAAGTCCTGTATGTCAGACATGCTCTATTGGAATGTGTATTTTTTTCCTCCAAATTTGAAAGGAATTTTTCCCCTTTAGGAAGGGCAGGTCATGCCTGACCAACCTGATCTCCTTTTATGATCAGGTGACCCAACTGGTGGATGAGGGGAAGGCTGTGGATGTGGTCTACCTGGACTTCAGCAAGGCCTTTGACACTGTTTCCCACAGCATCCTCCTGAAAAAACTATCAGCCCGTGGCTTGGACAGGAGCACCCTGTGCTGGGTTAAGAACTGGCTGGAGTGGTGCTGAATGGGGCTGCATCCAGTTGGCAGCTGGTCACTAGTGGTGTCCCCCAGGGATCAGTGTTGGGCCCGGTTCTGTTCAATATCTTCATTGATGATTTAGATGAGGGGATTGAGTCCATCATCAGCAAATGTGAGGATGACACTAAGCTGGGGGGGAGTATGGATCAGCTGGAAGGCAGGAGGGCTCTGCAGAGGGACCTGGACAGACTGGAGAGTTGGGCTGATTCCAATGGGATGAGGTTTAACACAGCCAAGTGCCGGGTCCCGCACTTTGGCCACAACAACCCCATGCAGCGCTACAGGCTGGGGACAGAGTGGCTGGAGAGCAGCCAGGCAGAAAGGGACCTGGGAGTCTGTATTGACAGGAAGCTGAACATGAGCCAGCAGTGCGCCCAGGTAGCCAAGAAAGCCAATGGCATCCTGGCCTGTATCCGGAACAGCGTCGCCAGCAGGTCCAAGGAAGTGATTCTGCCCCTGTACTCAGCCCTGGTGAGGCCACACCTCGAGTACTGTGTCCAGTTCTGGGCCCCCCAGTTCAGGAAGGATATTGAGGTCCTGGAGCAGGTCCAAAGGAGGGCAACCAGGCTGGTGAAGGGACTCGAGCACAGACCCTATGAGGAGAGGCTGAGGGAGCTGGGGCTGTTCAGCCTGGAGAAGAGGAGGCTCAGGGGAGACCTCATCACTCTCTACAACTCCCTGAAAGGAGGTTGGAGCCAGGTGGGGGTTGGGCTCTTTTGCCAGACGACTTTCAACAAGACAAGAGGGCATGGTCTTAAGTTGTGCCAAGGGAAATTTAGGTTAGATATTAGAAAGAATTTCTTTACAGAGAGGGTGATCAGACATTGGAATGGGCTGCCCAGGGAAGGGGTGGATTCTCCGTGTCTGGAGATATTTAAAAAGAGACTGGATGTGGCACTCAGTGCCATGGTCTAGTAACCGCAACGGTGGTTCAAGGGTTGGACTCGATGATCTCTGAGGTCCCTTCCAAGCCAGCCAATTCTATGATTCTATGAACTTAAGTGATTTAATAGAGATGGCTGCTCAAAAATTTTTACCAGTTTTGCCATGGCCTGCTTGAATTGACTATGAAATTTTTTCTGCATACATGCTTTTCGCTCTGTGAGGTTTCTTTCTTTTGGGAAAAAAAAAAATCACAGGTTGAAGAAAGAAACTTTCATATTTCTTGTGATTACAAAAGCCTGTCTCCATCTGAGGAAAAGAAAGTATATCCTGAAAAATGTTCCAGAGTCAGGTGTAGCTAAGCACATCTTTTGGGCCATAGGTCAGGACAAATTGAATAGAACAACAAAATTAAATTCTACTGTGGTCCTTATAGGAAGATTTGAGGAGTACAGGGTTCATTGGACTTAGTGCTACCATGAGTGGAAGGTGGAAGGTCCTGCACCAGATATGGCACAGTTTTTGGTTGGTGCCATGTCTATACTGAAGCCCAAGGCACCTGAACTTCCTACAAGCAACAGATGATGGAAGTCTTGGCAAAGAGTCTATCTTCAGGTGTTCCTTCTTCCTGCAGGGAAGGGCCTTATGTGGAAATGTTTTGCAGGGTTTTTTTCCTGCAATTGCTGTTTTGTTACAATTTTTAGTTCTGTATCTGATGAGTATTTATAAAGTGATGTATCTTCGATTCTTTATCCCTTTCACCTCTGTTCTTTTTAGGAGGCAAGTGAAGAAAATTTCATTGGTTATTGACTGACGATTTTTCTCTTTTCCTCCTTATGTATTTGCATCTCTGGTTTTCATTCCTCTACCCATCATAATTTTTATGTTTTCAACTGTGTTTTTTCTGGGATTCCTTCCCTCTCTTGCATTAGAGCAATCAAGGAAGAGTGACTTTGTGTGTATTGCTCACTCCAGTGAGGGGAGGAAGGAGTCAGCTGGTCATGAAAATTGAGCATTATTGAAAAAAATAGGCCTTGCATTATTTTTTTTTTAAACAGCTCTAAAATCTTGACAATATTTACAGGTTTATATTTTCCATATTGTTTGGTGTGCACCCTCTAGGCCTTATGCAAACCACCTTTCAAAGTCCTTCCTGGCTTGATAGAAAACAAGGACTTCTGAAGTGTCCCACAGGAGAAAGCTCTCTGCCTTACCAGTGTGCTCTGAAGGCCTCTAGCAGGATTTCTATTTGAAAAATAGAATCCATTTGAGAACTTGGACATTCAAGTCAGTATAGATGCAATGAGGTACACCCAGTCCTTATGGTAGGAGCAGAGACAAATGAGACCAGAACCATCCACCAGCTCAGTCAAAACCTTGTATTTCTTTCCTCCCAAAAAATCAAAGCAATAGAAAGCTGATCACAAAATACAAACATGCCCCACAAATGAGTCCAACAGGAGGGTGCAAAAGGAAATCTCATTTGTTATTTCTATGCCTGTCTAGCAAGGAACGAGTTAACTCCATGGGATTAACACCCTTTCTTCTTTTTCAAGGGAGAAACTGGAAGCTACGGGCTTCCTGGACTCAAGGGAGAAAAAGGAGAGTCAGTAAGTAAGAAATATGAGAATGATTTTACATAAAGATGGAAATAAAAGTAATTATTTTCTCCTTTATGGTGAGCACTTGCTCACAATGTCAATGTGCTCTGTTGAATTTGTTCTCACTGATGGATCCTAAGAGAAAAGCTGAACTTTCTGGAAGCCACTGGCAGTTTTTGGGAATGGGGAAATGAATGGCTTCCTCCCTGAATTCAACAATAATGGACCCATATATTTTAATTAGAAGGCCAAAACTGACTTGTGAATATTTGATTTTAGAACAGTTACACATCCAATGAGAACAGTATGAGGCAACTGAACACAAAGAAGATGCAAATCTCTCTCTCTACTTTTACATTCAGATGACCAAGATGCTGCTTTCCCCAGCTGCAATTAATGCAAATGCCAGACTGAGTTTTTAGGAGAGAAAAACTTTAACCCCATGTAAAATTCATTCGAATAAGGGTTGTTGGCATCTTTGATTTTGGAAATGTAATATCAGACTCTACCCTGAATAGAAAATAAGATGTTTTCCTGGCTGCAGTAGGAGAATCACAGATAGGTTTTCTATTTTAATTTGTCACTGAATTATTACCAAGGAATTATGGCCAAAAAAAAATACTTTTCCTATAGTAGCTGTCCTGTGATGTATGAATATATATATATATATATGGATATATAGGTAACTCTCAGATATATAACAAGGAAAATATTAAATAATTATTTATAGTGTTGTTTGACATTGTTGCCATCTAATATAAATTTTCTCCTTTTTTTTCTAGGGCAGCCCCTATTTCAGAGGAGAGAAAGGAGAAAAGGTAGGATCTAATCCTTCATTGCTTCATTGTACTAATTAAATGACAGTCACTTTTTTCCTTTCGTAGCTCAGAGGTTTCTTCTGGAGTACACAAGAGGCAGATGGGATACAGCTGGATCTTTGTGGGGCACTTTTTCTTTGTGCTATGTCTCATTCTGCAGAAAAACTTTTGGGTGTTCAGTGCTATTCCCTTTCATGGTTTTTGAGTTCCCATTACTCACTGGTCATGTAAAATGCTATCACATTAAAATAATAATTTTTGTGTTGTGGAAGAATTGGTGAGTTCATGGAGGATAATGTGGTAAAGAAGCTGTCTGGAAGGATGAAAACCAAAGGGAAAGTGTAATTTTGAGTTCATTGAATTTTTCAACAGGATTAAATTTTGGTCATGAGGTGATTGCCACATTGTTTCTTTTCATTGGATGTTTTCATTTATAACCTAAAGGAAAAAAGTGGAATTTTTTGTTGCCGCAAGTATTAGGTAGGACAGAGTATTAAGGCTTAGAGGTTAAAACTGAGGATACAGAAAAAAACACTGAAAATTGCTAAGTTGTCTATCTTGGAAAATACATTCAGTGGTGAGCAACAACAAGTTGGTCTAGCATGCTAGAATAATTTGCATTTACAAAGATATTTGGTTCTAGGCAATTATGACTGTAAATTTTCCATTCTCCAAAATGAAATGAGGCTGCAGACCTAGTCTGCAGAGGACTCTTTTTCTCTCTGCACCTTCTTTCTCCCTGTAGCTCCATATCATACCTGGTTGTGGGAATTTTCCTTATTACAAAAATTAAATTTCAAGTTGTGGGGAAAAATGTAAAAAAGGTTGACATGATGGTCTAGGTTTTGAATGGATTTTTAAACTAATAAGTAAGTGCTTACACTCAAAATGGGATTAAGAATCCTCAGATCTGTTTTCCAGAGCATCTGTGGCTACTCAATTGATCAGGGAATTTAGATTAATAATGGGTTGTGGTCTGAAAGGAAGAATGCTGTACTAGTGAGAACATGGCATTTATGGTTATTGCATCTTCTCATTTGTTCTTTCTGTGATTATGATATATTGATTGTGTATAGTGGTGATGCATCATGTGAAATTACAATCTAAATGAGGGTTGCTCAGGGCAGGAAATATTATTGAGCCAGGCTGAAGACATGGGGGTTGTAAAGCACACTTTTCTGCATCCATCTTCCTGCAGTTCTGCCCCTGACAGCCACTATTTAGCCTCTGAGACTCCAGATTCAGCCTTTGGAAACCAGCTCATGTTTGGCAGGTGGTGAGAGTCAGTAATCTGATGGGAAACGTGGTGTTTATGAGTTGTGCTGCAGTTGAAGCAAGTTCTTGTTTTATGTTTTGATCTCTGCAGAGTTGTGTTGGAAAACATCACCCCATCTGTGTCATTGTCATGCCTAGGAAAAAAGCTCTGCAAGTCTGAATGGGGAGGAAAAAAATAAAAATACCCCACAGTGTATTCAAGACTTCTTTGACTGGGATACCTGAAGAACTCTGACTGTCCCAAATGAATGTGATCCCTGAGTTTATGGACAGCTTTTATGGTTTCTTTGGTACTCCTGCCAGTTGAAGCAGCTTGTCCTCATCTGTGGGTGAAGAGCATTTGGTACCTGGTGTGTTTGTACCCCATGTTTGCCCAATGGTTGAGTGCCACAACTGTTGCTGGTGGGGAGAAAAGATAAATCATCTATACATAGCTGGCTTGATTGGAAAGGGAGCCTGGGAATACAGAATCATAAAACATGTCAAGTTGAAAGGACCCATAAGGACCATTGAATCCAATTCCCTGCTTCTCACAGGGCTGCCTAAAATTAAACTATATGACTAAGAGCATCATCCACAGACTCTCTGAACTCTGACAAACTTGGTGACATGACAAGTGTGCAAGGAAGATGGAGCTGAATTCTTCTCAGTAGCTCCCAGTGACAGGACAAGGGGCAATGGGCTCAAGCTTGAACATAGGAAGTTCCATTTAAACATGAGAAAAAACTTCTTTACTATAAGGGTGACAAGGCACTGGCACAGGATGCCCAGGAAGGTTGTGTAGTCCCCTTCTCTGGAGTATTTAAAACCCACCTGGATGCAGTCCTGTGTAATGTGCTCTAGGTGATCCTGCTTTAGTAGGAGGGTTGGACTAGATGATCTCAAGAGGTCCCTTCCTATTCTGATAATTCTGTGATTCTGGGACCACTTCTCTGGGCAGCTTGTTCCAGTGACTGAACACTTTCTCAGTGAAGAACCTTTTCCTGATGTCTAGTCTGAATTTCCCCTGACACAACTTCATTCCATTTCCTCCTTGCTGTGACAGCTTTATGTTCCCTGGATTTCTATGGGTATGGACCAGTGATAGGGAACTGGATCAGAGATGCTGGACTTCCAACCACTGCAGCTGTGCATGTGCTGTGGGCTCCTTTACAAGGACAAAGCTGACATGCTAAGTGTTGACAGAATAAAGTCAGGAAATCACAGAGATTATGGGATTAAAATCATCCCCCTACTTTTGAATTTTTCTCCAGCTGTGCCAGTACCAAACACCTGCCAGGTCACGTTACTGTGTATAGGGAAATTATGTGAGGTCTGAGGCATTTGTAAGAGGACAAATCCAGTGCTTTTCCAGAAGGATGGCAGAGACCCTGGCCTTGCTTCTCTAGGCCATTACCTCAGTTATAACATGAAGTTAAAGCCAAAATGGTGCTTGTATTAGAATACATAATATGTCAAGCACATCATTAGAGGTAAACCAAAAGATAATAGCACCTGTGGATAAATTTATGTCAATATGAGGTCCTGTGTGACTTTGAAAACCAATAAATTCACTGTGATGGCTCAAGCTACAGCCTAGCATGTTTTGTTAGCCCTAAATATCTCAGTTTGGTAGAGAATGATTTTTGTGTACAGAAACCTGTATGTGCATCCCAAATAATTGTGCATAGATATAAAAAAAAAGAAAATGGCTTTATACATGTACAAGTGCTTGTGTAAAGTGCTCTCCAGAGGACTTCCTGGATAGCTGGGATTCAGCTGTCACTGCTCTATATTGTAAATTTCCTCTATTTACTCCAATCTTTCAGCCCTTGGATATTTGCTGGACCAGGTGGCCTGGACCTGCAATGGCTATAACTTAAATATTCAGCCTCCTGTGGATCTAAGGGGAGTAGGTGCAGGAGAGGAGAGAGGGCAGAAGGAACAGCTGTGTAGCATTTTTGAGGATGAATCAAGCAAGACGGGGTTTCAGTGACTCTTGATCAAAGTCAGGGAAATGATGTTTGACAAAGGTGGTTCTGTAGAGTATGAGGTTTACATTCCTGGGGCACAGCCATCCACATCATGACCCAGCCTGCTTTTCTAATGCCTTGAAGCAAAGTTGAACTTACAAGCTTTCAAAAACTTACATCCTTGTCTTGCAAAATACAGGTTATTATATGATGGTGCTGAGCCACTATCCTAGCATCCTAAAGGCCAGAGATGAAGGTTGGAAAAGCAGTAACTTTGGAGAGGATATGATGAGATTCTGTCACACATTGAGTGGAATGTGGTTATCAGTAGGAAATTATTTTTCACTATTTCTTCTGTTGTAAAAACTAAGGGGAAACAAGTGAAACTAGCTGATGGCAAGTTTTAAAATGAACTCATTGAAGCTGCTTTTCTTGCAGTAGGTATTGGAGCTCCTCTCTGCAGTCTGCTCTGGAGGTTAATACTTTTTGTGCTTAAAAAAGTGCATATGAGTTAAAGAGAGACACCTGTGAACATCTAGTCAACACAAAGGCATTGTCTTTACTTCAAGACATCAGTGAGGCTCTGCAAAATGTGATCAGGGACAGCAGTACAGTGAGCTGGAGAAGCCTCCCATAAGGCCACTGCTGCAGATGGGGTGTGGGATAGCCAGCCCTTGGACTGCTTGATGGATGCTGGGAGCTATTCTAAGACTTCTGTACAGCTCTTGTATATCCCTAACACCCTCACTGCCTAGGAGGGGATAGAGGTTCCCATAGCCCACTGAGGCTGTGGGCCAGTGCTGTCTGCAGCTCTTGAAGAACAGTAGGAAGCACAAGAGAGGTGTCATGAAACAATTTGGTCAAGTGATCACTATGGGGATTTTACCACTGGAAACCATTCTGTCAGAGGAGAATCACAGAACTGTTCTGGTTGGAAAAGACCTTTAAGATCATCAAGTCCAACCATTAAACCAGTGCTGCCAAATCAGCCACTAAGCCATGTCCCTAAGCACCACATCTACATAGCTTTTAAATAATTCCAGGGATGGTGACTTGACCACTTCCCTGGGCAACTTTTTCCAGTGCTTGAAAACCCTTTCAGTGAAAAAAATCACTCCTATTAGGCAATTTAAATTTCCCCTGGTACAACTTGAGACCATTTCCTCTTGTTCTGCCTGTTACTTGGAAGAAGAGATCAATACCCACCTTGCTACAACCTCCTTCCATTGAGCTGTAGAGTCAGAAGGTTTCCCTTCAGCCTTCTTTTCTCCAGTCTGAACAATCCCAGGTCCCTAAGCCACTCCTCATAAAACTTGTCCTCTAAACCTTTCACCATCTTTGTGGCTCCTGGACATGTTTGACTTGGAGGAAGCTCTAACCAGAAACACACACCTTCTGGAGAGATTGTGGATGAAGGTTTCATTATGGTTTACACTGGGTCTTCCCTCAGTGCTTTGAGGAGTATCCAAGCTTTCCTTCTGTGCTTTGTTTGTTTCCTTTCATGCTAATAATCACATTTGCAGCAACAAGTATGAGAAACAACTTTAGAAGATTATGTCTATGTTCTCCTTACATTATGTTTCTTTCATGGAAATTACTTGCTCTAATAAAAAATGCGGGATTATTCTAGGATTTCTGATGGGAATAAAGCCTCTGAAGAGGTTTGACTTATTAGAGATTCAGTGACTGCAAGATCAAGCACAGAGGAGAAAAGCAGGCATATAGTTAAGGCTCTGGGCTAGGCCTGAAGGAGTCTCAGACTTGAAACTTGGCTCCAACAGATTTGCTGACCTTGGTCAAAGCAGCTTCTCTTTGTTCCTGTAAAATGAAACCATAGAAATTCTTCTCCTCCAGGCTTTGTGTATCTTTCCTGCTAGACCTTTCAAACAATGGTTTTGCCTCCCCTCACTTATCTTCCAAGTTGTGGTTACTGCCTATTTTAGGGCTTCTGGAAAAGCTGTGAAAATCTTCCCTGTTGGATGGTTTCTATCCACACAGGGCACTGTGCTCTCTGTCAGTGCTCCAAGGCAGCTGAATAGAAGAAATCTCTGACCTGAGGGTCCCATCACTGCTTTTACCTCTGTGCTGTGCTGTCAGAAATTCTGAGAAAAATTATCAGGAGCACAGTGCCTCTGGGATGGGGCTGAGTGGCACCCAGTAACTTGGGGGAAAAGGCAATGAGCCTACAAAAGGTGTGGCAGACAAAACACAGGGACCTTGTCTGATATTGCATGCTGGTTGGATGGTGAAGGAGAGCTTTTGCTTGGGTGTTTTTAAAGGATGTCAGGAAGATGGTCTGAGGGCTGGAGCACCTCTCCCATGGAGACAGGCTGAAAGATTTAAGTTTGCTCAGCCTAGAGAAAAGGAGGTTCCAGTGAGATCTTCGAGTGGTCTTCCAGTATCTGAAGGGGATACAGGAAAGCTGGGGAGGGATTTTTTTACAAAGACACGTGGTGACAGGACAATGGAATGGGGGATAATAGGGTTAGACATTAGGAATAAATTATTTGGTGTGAGGGTGTTGAGACTCTGACACAAGTTTCCCAAGGGAATTCTGAATGGCCCCTTCCTGGAAGTGTTCAAGGCCAGGTAGGATGTGATTTTAAGAAACCTGGTCTAGTGGGAGGTGTCCCTGCCCATGACAGGGGGATCTGAATTTGATGGTCTTTAAGGTCCCTTCCAACCTAAACCATTCTATGAATTCTATGAATTTGGCACCAGAAGGACTTGGTTGCAGGTAAGGCTTAGGTTGGAAGTGGTATTTTAGATACACAGAGCCATGATTATGTTTGAAAGTCAGGTCTCTGGTTGTCTGGGTACAGTAAGGACCAGCTGTACCCCAAGCAAAGTGGAGTTGGGAGGACAGGGACCTCCTCAGCACCCCAGCAAGGGAGCATCAGGTTAGTGATGGCAGACAGGTTCAGATGAGAATCCAGATTACCAGTCTGGTCCCAAGTCAGAAATAAATTCTAAGACCAAAACAGGAAGGTGATTCTTCAAGTTAGGGTGAGGATTAGCAGGATATCTGGTCAGGTTGCTGCAGGGTGGTTGAAGCAAAAACCAAAGGTGAGAGAGCCTCTGCTTAAAATAATGGAAAGGAGGGTGAACAGCCACCTGAACTTCTAGAGGCAGGATAAGTGCTCTCTGAGCACTTACATGATGTGTAGCCTGAGCTTGTATGAACTAAGAATTAGTCCTTAGTCCTACAACTTCCCCCCTAAAAAAAGTTATCATTCCAGGAGATTATTTGTGTGTCCTTTCACTGCTAGAACCTTGAGCCCACTGCAGGGAAGATGCTCCAGCTAAGTTACAGGCCTTGCTTGGGCTGCTGTGGTGTTGAGACATTGCCATCAAGTTCCAAAACTCTTAAATGCCACCATGGACATTACCTGGGGTTAGTAAGATGAAGGGTGGCTCTGAGAGTCTAAGGAGACAGCAAGAACCTTTGTGAATCAGCCTGCAGGTGCTCTTTCCCCCAGCACATCTTGCCAGTATGAAGATGGGATAACATCTCCAAGTTTAGAGATGCTATTGAATTTGAGATTTGAAAACCAAACCCCAACCACCCAGTGATTTGAGACTGGCAGTGGAAATGTTGCCTCCTCAGGGTCTGATTCTTAGCACTCAGATCTTGTTTTATTGCAGAAGAAAAAACTGATGGGAGCATAGCTCAAACTGACCTGGCAATGAAAAATGAATGTGCAAAATTAGCAGGTTTTTACTTATTTTTTTGTGCTGGAAATCATATCTCTCAGGAGCCATTCTTAGCTACTGAATTCATCTGGTTAAGGTTTCTCAACACTGAACTTCTCAGTCCAACACTTAAACATCTCTATAATGATTAATCATCTATATCCAAAGCTGCCATGCATCTCACAGGAGTCATTCATATCTGTCATTTCTTTCCTGAATTCTGATTAAAAGTGAGGTATTAAGCCTTCTGATTAAAAAGTGAGGTATATTACTAGTATAGTATCTGGCTTAGTGCTTTGAGTAAATTCTAAATCCTTTTGTGTATGCAGGCAACTTCAGTCTGCTTGAGGAGCATTTTAGAGTTCTCTTAGCTACAGTAAAGTATGTTCTGCACAACTAAATAACCATGGCTTGATTCAGTTCTTTTTCCTAACAATAATTAGAGGGGTTTATATATATTGTGTGGTTTTATGTGACCCAGAATAACAGCTGCAGATTGTAATAAACAACACAAAGCCAGATCACAAACTAAATGTGCATCATGACAGCTTAATTCTCAGCAGTCCAAGGACACCAGAAACTTGGGGGTTTTGTCTTACATAAACTTAGCAAACATTTCTTTTCAGCACTGGCCTCTGGCTGGCATGTACATTGCTGGTATATAATGACATCTACTGGCAAGCAGAAGTTTGCAAAGTCTCTAGCACTTGTTTAGAGTATTTCTCTGACAAGATCCAGTGGCAGTGTAGAAAGCAAGCATGTGAGATCAAGATTTTCCAACTTTGTCCTTCTGCCTGAAGAGCTGGGAGAGGGGAGGGGGAAACAGATTGCCTTGGTTCTGTCATCGATAGCTGTTGCTTGGTTGCAGGATGTTCCTGAGAGCAATTTTGCAGTGGATGGATAAGGATTAGCTGTCTGTTAGGTGGAAAACAAAAAAGCTTTCCTATCAGTATGCAGTATATGCTCTGAAGCGGATCTCACAACCTAATGAATCACAGAGAGCTGAAGTATCACCCCAAACAAGTTGCTATCACTAGCCTATCAAAGGCATTTTAAGTGTTCCTTACCCCTCCCCCTGCTACATATTATCACATCTGTCCAGAAAAGCAGGCAGATTTTTTCCTTTTCCATTGATCAAAGGTGTTGCCTGGCTGAGTTCCCTCCTTCATGGCTGGGAAGGTGCAGGTACCTTGTTCATGGGCGCTCTGAAGGTGCAGATGGGACCATGGCACCCCTGTGTTTCATGCTGTTCTTTATTTGCCCAGTGGGCAAGATGCCCTGGACATCTTTAATTTCCTCTTTTATGTCCTTAAAAGCCTTCAGATTTATGTCTTCAAAGTTCCTCAGGCCTGTTGTCTGTGCTTTGACAGAAGGATGGTGATTTGTGTGTCAGAGCCTATCCTGCTGGATAATGAACACACACATTGTAGCAAGAGCCTGATGAGGAAAATGTGGTGGGTTTTTTGTAGAAAATATTTTCCTGATGAAATGGTGAGTGGGCCATAAGGGGTCATTATTTCAAGAGAACATGATGCATTTGGTTCTGTGACTAGATCTGGGTCCCCGCAGACCCAGTTTTCTTTTGTGGCTTTATATCATTGGCTCCACAGGGGAACTTAGCCTTAGCTTTTCCCCTTCTTGTACCTCAATTTCCCATTAGAAAGAATGATCATGAGCTTTGCAACACACTATGAGATGAAGAATACCTAGAGAGCAGCATCATTTTATAAACAAGAAAGTCTAGTTCGACAAAACAGTTTTATAAATTTGGCAAAGACTTGACTAAGCAGCCTCAGGTATGTTTGGCAGTCAGCAGAGACAAATCACTGCAAGTTTGAAGTAGGTGGTGATAAGAATTCAGGCAAGATTTTATCTCCACTTTGGGCATGACTTTTAAAGACAGATGTGGAGAGATGTTGCTCATTGCAGAGAGCAATAAGACTGATCAGTGATTTTGCACATTTAACCAACAGGGAGAAACTGGAAAGAAAGGGCTCTGAAAAGAGGGGAATAATAATCGAGTAGTTGATGTGTTAACAGTGAGGAAAAGCTTTCTTTGTACTTCAGTGAGGTGCCAGAATAAACTCAAAGGGGTGAATGTGAACTATCAGTAGCAACAGATGTTTAAGAGCAGATTGGCAATGGAGTTTAGACTACTCTGACACAGTCCTCTGCCATAACGTGCTCAGAACCACTGAAATATTTGACTGCTGTGTGGAGATCTGAAGTATCTGGAACTTCCCAGACGCACAGCAAAAGAAATTGACAGATTTTTCTTGCAATGCACAATATCAACCAGTACATGGCAAATTGTCCACAAGACCAGAATGATTTTCTGTGTACTATTTATGGATGTAAGAACAGAAATTAATCAATGTCATGATACATGACTGGGTTATTTTTCTACTTCAATGAACACTTCCCTTTAGCACTTGGCAAGCTGCTTTTCTGGTCCTGGGCAGTGGCAGATGCCAGGAAAAGCATCAACTTGTACTTTGAGACAAGGAAGTTTTTGTAACAGAGCTGTTATGTTTTTCACATCTCAAACTCTCTGAAAAATATATCTTTAATTTAGGATCCAGTTGCCCCAACCATGCAAGAAAAAAAATCTGGAATTTCAGGAGCA
Organism: Calypte anna; assembly: GCF_003957555.1. NCBI lineage: Eukaryota > Metazoa > Chordata > Aves > Apodiformes > Trochilidae > Calypte > Calypte anna. The sequence continues at coordinate 145,894,474 of NC_044245.1, read as the reverse complement.
ACTAATTCTGCTTCTGATAACTGAGCAAATTGTAGTCCAGTTTATTTCTCAGGCTGTTCCTCTGTGAGATTCTACCTCCTCTTCAGTACATTCACTCCTAAATGGATCTGTAAACAATTTGTCTGTTTCTTAATTTGCGGATTTCATCAGCTGATTGAGCAAGTGTTCTAGCTGTTAATCAGAAATATTTCAAACACAAGAATTTCCCCCTGCAGTTGGCTGTGCTCTCTCTGTTGCAGATGTTTTCTTCAAGCGAGTACTCACTTGGCCCTGTCTTGGTCACAGGGGAACCAGCAGTTGAAGAGTTGTCAGAGTTGTCTGACCACCCCAGTTTCTCAAAAATCTCTTAACATAGCAAGTGGCAGTATATCATGGTGGGGATGCAAGCAGTCTATCACTGAAGGCTTTAGGATGTTTCTCTGCTATTCTGAACTCTACAGTGAGCTTGATCAGGGTAAGCTCAGATCAAGAAGCTCTGATGCATCCTCTCTTCTGCAGTATCAGGTTTATGAGTGACCATGTGTCAAATTAACTGCTACATAGCTGTTGTTTTACTTATTTTGTTAATGTTTCTTCAGAGAAAGACATATGTTGGTATTCCTGAAAAATTAGTCACATGCTCTCCCCAGAAGAACATTCAATGAATAGCATCATGTCATGATGGAGCCTTCTAGTCTTGTGGCAGGGTCCATATTGTTAATGATAAGGTTCAGGGGTTCAGAGACCCTTGAAAGATAGCTGAATTTCTTCTAGGGAAGTAATTTTTGGAGACAGTTGACTTCTCTGCAATGTATTGAATAATTGATATGTTTGCAGTAAAAAAAAATGCCCATAGCTATAATTTAACCAGCTGTATGAACACAGGACTGAGTCTCCTGATAGACTAGCTAAACCTGTCATTTCTACTGTCCCTTGTGTGTCATATCCACATGACCTTGCTGTTGATTACATTCGAATGTAATACAGAGACCCAACAGAGGAGATGTTTTTCACTTCTTAGAGTGAAGCAAAGTGAACTCTAAGATGAGAAGGATATTTTTTATCTTGGGGAAGCACAAGATAATGCCAGTTTTGGTGTAAAATTTTCCAAGGTATTAATAGGGTTTTAGCATCATTAAGCTAATAGAATTCTGCATCTCTGAGTTGGAGAATGGCAGTCATTTGTGCTGCCTGTCTGGTCAGCAGCTTTTGAAAATGGAGTTGGGTGAGATATATCCACTGCAGCACTGCCTCTCAATTGATCTGCAGATCACCCCTGACTTTTAATGAAACCTTTTGCTTTGCCTTGCCACTCTAAGACAAACTCTTAATTTACAATATTTTCCAAGAAAGTATTTATTTTGTATGGCTGCTGAAGGCAAAGTTGTAAGATCTTTTGTTTCAGCTTCCTCAAGTTTGTAGCTTCTAAATAATAATAATTAAAAAACAACTAGAAAAGAAAGATATTACATCCTCCCAGACACACATAGTCTCAAGGAAATGTTTTCAGGCATTTGATCATGAAGACCACCCCCAGTATGCAATATCTCTTCTCTTCTCCTTTACCAATGGTCTAGTAGTAACTAAAGATCAGCAGTAGGCCACTCATTGATGGTCTTCTGGTTTATTCTTTATGAACATCAGGTTGTCAAGGTAAACGCAGGCCAAAGACCCAGGAGAGGAGAAGAGCAAAATTAGAGCACTGACCGAAGTCACAGGAAACCTGGAGTGAATTTCTATTTTAGTCCCAAACTCTGTGACATTCCATTTGTCTTCTGCTCAGTGGTACCTCTGAGGTGCCACCCTCATGAGATGAAAGCAATATTACAGCTGCTGTAACTTCCTTCTTATTTAACAGAGATGCTGTGAAGTTAAACAAAGGAAAGAAAAGTGGATTAATGGTGAAGTAGTAACACTGCACAGTTCAGCTTTGCTTGGGTTTCCATTTCATCTTGGCCCTGTTGTTCTGTGTCTTACCAGTTCTTGTTATTTTGTCTCCTATGTAGATATAGATCCCCAGGTTTGCAGAGCTGCCAATATTTTGGATGTATGATTTGTGGGGTTCTGCTTGGTAGATTTCTGAAGGTCTCCCAACACCACCTTTATTGATGTTATGTGACAGGGCTAGAATTTTTATTTTTCATCTTAGGATTAGAAAAGTGGCACTTTTGTGTTAAATGTCGACCACTTTGGAAGAGAAAATAAAGAAAATGTATAGAATTGATCTTAAAGTGATCCATCTTCTGTCATCTGCTCTATAAACTGAAAGAAAAGTCTAGTGATTTACTTAAATTTGACAGGCTAATGGGAGTCTAACCATGTGTTTTGGACTGATTTTCCCCCGTTATTTTCTCATTTATTTTGCTCTCATTTCCATTAACATAGACCACAACCCAGAGTTGGAAATAAAATATGTGATTATAGGGCACAGCTGTTCTCAAGTTGGAAGAAATGTTTGTAAACTTGGCAGCTCTTGAAGAGCTGCAAGTGGAGGAAAGAAAAGCATTAAACTTGAGTAGATTGCTTGAAAACTTCAGCAAGGGTTTATTCCTTTTGGTGTTATTTATGTCTCTCTAGGATCAGGTAATACTGAAGTGTTCTATGTCTGTATATTTCCATATACCTGCAGATCCCTTCCTTCTTTATTTTAGGTCTCTTTCATTTCAGAGAAATTGTACAATGAGGCTGGATATGGCAAAATCCCTGTATTACTTGTTCCTATTCAGGAGGAAATATTTCAGCTAGCAGTCCAGGTTATCTACCTTGTCATTTCATAGTTATCTCCATTCAGTCATCTGAGGATCTACAAGGGATGTAAGTATAAATGGATCACAAACCATACACAGAATGTTCAGGCAATTTTGTGGGGTGATGAGGTTCAATATAATTCAAGTGAGATGAAGTGTTGGATGATATGCAACAAATTAAGCTATATGTGCATATGGTGAGCATGTAATGGAAGTTTTAAAAAATCCCCAACCTTTATGACCATGGAGGGATCACTAACCTGGTGTGATCTGGTAAAGCCATGTGCCAAGCCAAGAAGACATCCTTGCTCAAATGCAGGAATGGGATAACACTGCTGATGAACACAATATAATAAAGGAACCTATCTGTGTGTGTCCATACTTCCATATTTTTAATGAATTATACACTTGAGGACAATGGAAGTATCTTGATTGTTTGTCACCCAGTACTTTGTATGTAGCAGCCAAAAGATTTCTGTGCTGTGAATTTCCTTATGATGTGGCATTTGCTTTTGTCCATTGGATCTAAGCACACCATATACCCATGTAAGACCCACTTTGAGACCCCCAGGAAAGGCAGAGGTAGGGCTTAGGTCTTGCTCTGTATCATGTGTGTGTCACTGAACACTTTCATTAAAAAATAAATAAAAGCAAATTCAAAATTCACTCTTTTTTATTGAACTCTGCCTAAATATTTTGTTTCAGAATAGCTCAAAAAACCCTTCCTAAATTGCTTGCAGAATTTATATCAATTCTTTGAGGAATTAAAGATGGAGTTTTCAGAGTGATTTGTCTAGTGCTACATTCTCAGAGCTTGCAGTACTCAGTATTTTAGGAACTTCTTTAGCCAAGCTGACATATTTATTAAGACATTTCCTCAATGGTAACACCACCTACACATTCAAGTTTTTGTCCAAAAAACTAGTGTCCAAGGAAGCAAAAGGTCACACCACCTACAGCATAAAAATACTCCAGAAAGTGCAGGCTGAGACTAAGGGAAGCTGCCTTGAAAACTCTGTTCTGTTGACCTCCTTAACAAGAGTCTTTTCTGCCTTTGCTGCTTGTTCCCACTTCCCTGGAGGCCCTTGTTACCATCCTATTTTTACCCAGATGTTTCTCCAGAACGGGACAGCCTTCGAGGTTCAGATATTCACGAAGCAGATGGGTGGCAGTAGTCAAGCGTGGCATTAGCAGGTGTGGTTTTCATGTCACCCCCAGAATCTCATTGTATTGAAGCTGGGAACCCAGCCACTCTGTGGGTATAAAGTATCCTTTTTATCCCTCTCAGTGGCATAGCTAGGTTTGGCCTTGGTGCAAGGAATGCCAGAAGCTTTTCTTCCTCAGGGCTCGATGCCAGCTGCTGAAGCCTGCCCTGTTTTCCCAGTGTGGTGCCTGGATCCTTCAGCCCAGTGCACTTGGAGGCCATGTCTGCTTGGCAGCTATTCCTCTGGCCCGTGCACTCTGCCTCTGCTATTTATTATATTTACACACTGCTTGTAGTTTTGAACTCAGCTTTGTGGTGTAGTGACTGTCATTTAATGTTTATTCATCCAGTGTCCAGCAGAGTGACCCAAGCAGGGAACAAATGAGGCGTTGCTATAATTCAAGTAACTAATTATAGAATAACTAAGGAAAAGGGAAAAAATGGCATTTGTAGAATCAGGTAGCTGGCTGTGTGCTAAGTAATCTAAATTCTGTGTCAGTATATGGACTCAATGCTTGCAGGACCTCTCTTGCTCACCGCTATCTCCTCAGCCAGATTTACAAGAAAAGTCCTCTGGTTGCTTTTGGTCAGATGGCAACTTGCCACACCTAGGATCTTTTGACAAATATTTTGTCAATGTTGAGCTAATGGAGGTGTTTACTGTCTTCATCTGTGTAAATGTTCAATCAAAGGCCATTGGCTGTGAAGCACAGAGCATGAAGCAGTCCTTTCCAGTGCATATGAAAAGGACAACATGCTCAAGAGCCTGGAAAGGGGACACTTCTTAGGAAAACCTCTTCCCTCTCTTTTGGGGTTAGTTACTGGAGATGTAACCTCCCTAGCAAGAACTCCTCTTGAACGATGTTAGTTCAGGCTTCTGTGATATCTTCTTTGGCCATTTTTGTCATTCTCCCATTGCAACTTTCCCTGGCTTTAGAAAATGGTTTCCAAGGTTTTCCTACCCATGGCCAGGGGGGTTGGAACTAGATGAGCTTTAAGATCCCTTCCAAAGATAGATGCAGTAGCAGAGCCCTTCAGACCAGAAGTGCTGGAGAAGGAAGTAAGTTCTTTTGACACCTAAACTGACTTAATTGGAGGGGGTGATGGGAGGGAACAGACATCTTTTGGGTGCTTCCCTAGGTCTGAGCAGGTTGCTGAGCACAATATTTGGGATTTTACCTGATCAAAAAATCTGGTAGGCAAGTGAGAAGTTGATTGTTCTGTGATGCAATTCATGAAGGTTTGTAGCTGAAAAAAAGTAAAAGAGTTTCCTGGTGTAAATTACTGTGGCAACAAGACTTTGCTCCAGTTTGCTGCATCCTCAGCAGAGGTTTTTGGCAACTGGCTGGGAGTTCAGTGTGTGAGCTGTTGGTTGCTTTCCCATCCCTGCTTCTCACAGCTGCTCTGGCACTCTGCAAGCACAGCAGAGCTGATGCTTTTCTGCTTCTTCCTCTCTTCTGCTGCTTACTCCTGTAATTTACAGTTTACTTTGTGAACAGGAGCATGTTGACACAGGCAACATAATCTCTTCTTGTGCTTGTATTAGGTTTCAGACATTTGCCAAAGCTACCTTTAGCCTGACAGGTTTTTCTGCTCAGTGAAGGGTAGAAAGCTTTAGCCAAGGGTTAATGGGGAGTCAGTAGAAAGAGCAAAAATTAGGGACCCTTTCCATTCTGTAGCCTGGTGGGGTTCAGTGGTTGCTCTCCAGGAGAAGTTAAAGCCTATGTCTAAAGCCCAAGTTGCTTTTGTGCAGTTTTATCCTGAGGTGGACACAAGAAGATTTCTACTACAAGGAGGAAAAATTTTGTTTTAAGGATCAGCTCTGTCCCAGACTGTCCAATGTGTGGCATGTGGTGCTCCAGTTTATGCAGCAGAGAGAACGATGGAAGTAGAAACAGGTGAAAAAAATTTCTTTAGTGAGCTTCTTGTAATGCTGGGCTTTGCTGTATCACAAATTCCCTGCTTGGTGACCTGGTCAGTGGCTGTCAATTCAGGCAGATAAGCTGGCATGAAGAGTCACTAAAGTGGGAAAAGTCTACAGCACTGTCCTGCAAATGCCCATACAGCCTCTCAGCTGTGAGGGTGAAGAGATCTGCTCTGGGCTTACCATCTTTTAGGCAGCTGCTTGAGATCTGTTATAAGTCAAAAGGACAAAATCATACTGCTTTAGTTAAGAAAAGAGATGCAGAAGTATTTTTCTCTTCCTGGGATGCTATTGGCTTTGGAGGCAAGCTGCCATGTGCATCTGGGAAAAGGAGTAACCTTATTGTTGGAGGTTTTCCACATGAAATTTGATTAAATTCAAAGAACTGGATCTGAATTTCTTGTTGCTTGGACTGGGAAGTTGGACTTGAAACCTCAAGAGGTCCTGCCCAGCAGGAAAGGCTCTATGGGCACTGTGCATCAGAGTTACTGACTGCAGCTGCCATTCATTTCTTCAGCTGTGTGAAGGAGTAGTTACTTCATGGGGAAGAAAAAAAGGCAAGCAAAGGGCTAATTAACTGTTTTTCTTTACTTTGCATAAAAAAGATATAAATAGTTTTCCTTCTTATGTTGAACACTTTGCCATAGAACAGCAGTTCCTTCAAGTTATATTGATCTCTTAGAGCAAGTAATTTCCTTAAAAATCATATTTGGTATTTGATGGGTTTTCTATCTCATTAGAGAAGCATTCAAATATAGAAAATCAGATTTTTACCACGAGCTGCACTGCAAATTCTAGACTGAGTGCTTCACAAAGATTCAGTTACCAAGAAATGTGATTATAAAAGTATTGAATGACTTCAACTGCATATACAGTACAAATACTTTACAGATACATTCTTTTATTAACCTCTAAGTGACAAATATACTTAAAAATATATAAGGCCAGATTTTGTCATACTGTCTGACACTGCCTGGAACCTTGCTCAATGAATACATCTATTTAGGTCTTCTGACTACTCATTCAGGAAAGAAATACAAAGACTGAGAGTGGTGGAATTTAGCCTGAATTTATCTAAATATGTAAGCGACCACTTCCATGGTGGTCACCACTTATATACTTACACGGGCAACTTAGAAATATTTACATCGACTTAGCCACTTTAATGCTTTTTCAATAGGATTCTTCTATGTTATTAGGTTTTCACAAAAGCTGATGAGGATAAAGCTCTCAGCTGCTTAGCTCTGCTTTGCCAGAAGTGCCAGTGGTTTTACATCCCACAAATTGATGTCCAGTGCTTCAGGCAGCAGAGGCACTGGTAAGAGTCCATTGAAGGACTCATGTCAACATCTCTTGTAAAATCCAGCAATGTTAAAACCTGGGAGACATCAGTTGGAGCATGAACATAAGCAGGCTGCTGGATCACCACCAAGTACCCCATGGCAGCAGGCATAATCCTCCTCCATCCCCAGAGCTCTGCCTGAAACCTGCTTTTGAATCTTTGGTGAAGATAGCTGTGGACTATCAGAGAATCAGAATGGTTTGGTTGGGAAGGTTTTAAAGTTCATCCATTTCCAACCCCCGTGCCATGGGGCAAGAACACATCTTACTAGACCAGGCTGCTCCAAGCCCCATAAAACCTGGCCTCGAACACTTCCAGGGAGGGAGCATCCATGGTTTTCCTGGGAAGCCTGTGCCAGTGTCTCACCACTCTAACAGTGAGGAATTTCTTCCTAATTTCCAGTCTAAATCTATCATCTTCCTGTCTGACACTATTCCCTTCATCATGTCCCTATCTGCCCTTATAAAAAGTTACAGGTGACTGTAAACAGCATCATCACAGCAATGCAGAGAATTTGGACTCAAGACTCAACAGATGATGACTGTCCCACCTAAAATACACAAAAATACCTCAGTATGCTTTGGCATTTCATGGAAGTTTTTTTTTCCATCGGTGCTTTAGGGTGAAGAAGGCCTCCCTGGCTTCCCTGGACTGAAAGGTGATAAAGGAGAAAAAGTAAGCCTGAGTCTTTATTAATTACATTGTGAAAAGTTACATCTAAGCTATTGTGGAAAGCTAATGAAACAGGCTGCTCTCTAATTCTTTTGTTTTACCTCTGTTACACTATGCTGTTGTACTATTTTTCAGTGCACCTTAAAATCTTTAAGCTTTTGGATAGTGCTCAGCCAAATTTTACAAATGTTTGGAGATTTCAAGGGCATGAACTTTATCTAAACTTTGAAAAACTCCAAAATGGAGTAGGAGTCTAAAGCAGAATATAAGCACAGTGCTAATGCCTCCACATACAGAACATCAGTGGTGCTTTGATATGAGGTGCTGAAGGATGAAGATTATCATGCTCTTTCTTGCACTGAACATAAGTAAATTTTGGGCTGAGATGGTCTTTAATTGCTTACTATGTCACGATCTTAAAAATAAAATAATTATCCTAATTAGCCTGTGCCGAGCTTACTCTTACTGACTTGTGTTTGCTTTGGACACATTTGTCAGATATGCCTTAAACCACATTTACAGGAGGGATTTTTGGAGTTTAAACTTTTTCCACCTCTTGTAAACCAGCAAATGTTCAGGATTGCAAGGTAAAAATCCCCCACCAAGCAGTGCACAGCAAGCCAAATCAGGTTAATCAGAGCCCAGAGGGGCAGTTTGCAGTGCCCAGGTCTGTTTCTGGTTTGTGCCTTTTTTCACAATGCACTTCAAAACAAATTGCTGCAGTGCCTACAAGTAAAATCACTGAGTCAGTTCATCACCCTGTACATTGGCATGCCTGTTGTGTGGTGATTACCTTTCCATTCTCTGTTTATTCTTTATACTGCCAGCTGCATGCAGCAAAACTTCCCTTTCCTCTGTGCTTGCTGCAGTCCCCATTAGCTGTGGTGCTGCCAACCTCAATAATTTAGTCCCACTCCTCTTGATGCATAGGAAGATTTAAAAAGTGGTGCCTGCTTTTCTATTACTTTGTTTTCCACAGCTTTGCACATTCACAGCTCTGAAAATTCCCAGTGGCCAGGGTAGTTTCTGAGGGCTGCTTAAGTTTTACAAGACTTCTTTTCTGTTTGCTTTTAGGCTCATTACTTATGTGCATCATAGCTGTGCCTGGAGGCTTTTAAATTTTGGGATGGATGCTGTATGAACATGGAATTAAGAAAAAAACATTTTAAAATTAATGGTTATTTAGTGACAAAACATCATGTTTTGTGACAATGGAATAGTGGACAGAGAGGCTGAGGGGAGATGACTCAAGGGTTACATGTCTAATTAGCTACAGAGCTTTTATATTAATTCATTCTTGAGTGAATTAAGTAGCCAAGAGTACCTAGTTCCATATTATCATCTCACCAATTGGCCATGGTGTGTTAATGTCAGCAGCAGCTCCTCCAGAGACAGTAAATAATAACTGTTTGTCCTGAAATGATTCTCCTCATACCTTATTCTTGTCTTGATATTTACTCATGCCCTCATGCTTGCAGTGGGTGTTAACACCGTGCTGATGGTCATTCTGTTCTTGTTACAGGGGTCCCTGGGCCCACCTGGTCCTCCTGGGAGGGATGGAGCAAAAGGAGAAGCCGTAAGCCTTTTTTGTGCCTTCCATGTAATCCTTGCCTTTCCATGCAAGGCAGGCAGTGGAAATCAATCTGTATTGAGTGGGACGTGGCTTGGGGATTTGTATGGCCACTGGAGGAGTGGCAGAAACAAATAGCAAGAGGTTAATAGCCCCAGCACTCTCCCTCACATGCTTGCAGTAATGGAAGGAATCACACGGATAAACCACCCTGAGAGGCTCCCAGGGCACCTCTGGTTCTGTTCATTAAGGTGAAAAAGGGGGCAGTGGTAGCAGCCTGTGGTTTAGGACTTACTGCTTTGGCTCTGTTGGGTAATAGCTGCTGCTGCAGAGCTTGGACATTTGCTTGACAAAGAGTCACCAGGTAGTGGAGGTAGCAGGGCATGCAGGGGAACATCTTGGGCTTCCACAGTGGGCAGAGGTGAATGAAAAAAGGTATCTTGGTCACAGAAACAAGGACCTGAATTCCTCTTGTGGTAAAAGGTAAGAGCAAAGAAGAGGTGTAGGGTGAGCTCAAGGGATGAAGCATACCAAATAGTGCCCCTAAAGGACTACAGTTGATGCATAAAGCTACAAACACATTTTCCAGCATCTCATAAATGTGTTTTAGACTTTCCTCTCCTTTCTTCTGCTTGAGCACCATCCCTTTGAGTTATCTGCATCCCAATGGTGGACATTTATCAGGACATTTGTCACTGTCTTTTTGTGGTCATTTGGTGGTGACTGGAGGAACTTGGGGAAAAGACCCTTTGGAAGGTCAGATACATGCAAATGTAGTAGCTCTTTTTTTTCCTGTTACTTTCATCTTGTTTCTGCTTTGTGCCTGCCTGTCCCACTTCAGAAAAGCCATGATAATTTTCCGAAATAGCTTCCAGGACTGATGCTACTTCATCACATCACACATGGCATAGTCTGAGATCAGGCAGTGACTTCCAGAATTTCCTATAGGATGTGATTCTTGCAGTAAAAGGTCACAATTAGAGACCAAATGCGTTACCTCCAGGGAATCCATGTTTGTAGATTGCAGTTGGTGCAAGGTGTTCTCAGCTTATGGAACTCACTTCTTGCTACTCAGGTGGTTGTGTTTGACAAGCAGATGAGCAGCTGCTTCAGGTTTCAGTTTGTCTACTTTTCTTTTTGTGATGACAGCACATGGCAAACTTTCAGATCTCTGGATAGTGATATGCAGGTCTGTAGATACTGACTGGAGCTTCTGTTTGTAAAGCTTTACATAATGCCTGCTTTGAGCCATCCTAGCCTTTATATAGAAAAGGTTAGAATTTACCAACTATATTTCTGTTACTTGAAGGGTGAACCAGGACGACCAGGAGCATTTGGACTTCCTGGCCCAGCAGGTCCAAAGGTAAGCTTTCCATTTTCTTCTTTATATGGAAAGGTATATTTTTTTCACTAACTTTTTGTAAGCATGGGTTCTTTGAATTACTTTTTGGTTGTGACTTTTCATATTCTCACTGCTTAATCAACCCAAAATTCTCATTTTCATCAAAGGTCTGCGGAGGTATCAGCAATTAGGCAATGTATATAAGAGGAAATACCATTTGTTTAATCAACAGCATAGATGGAGAACTTGTTTTGGAGCACACAAGGCTTGCTTCATGTTTTCAGTAAGCCTTCCCAACTCCTGCAAAGATGGAAGTGACAATTATTATTTATCTCTACTCTATGACTGGGAAAAGAATAAACCCATGGAGATATCCTAGCATGGATGTTTCTATTTTAGGAGCTTCAGTAGACAGCTGCAAAGTGATACATAACCTGAACTAATGCTTATATCACTGGGTTTATTTCAAACAAGATGCTTCTCAGCATGGATCTAGTGAGATTTAGCTGAGCATCAGAAATGTGCCTAAATTTTGAAGTGTTTCTCATTGATCTTCTTTAAAAACCTCAGCTCTCCTTGCTTTGCTCACTGGTAGCCAAGAGGGTAACTACCCATCTGCTGGTTTCAGCCTTGTTACAACAACAAGAATATAATGAAAGAATAGAATAGAATAGAAGAATATATATATATATATATATATATAACAACAAGAACATAATAAAATATTATAATGTAATAATATAATAAAAGAAGATGGTGCACTGGATTGACAAGTGTGTTTTCAGGGGTCATGCATAGCAAGTTTAGCTCAGCCTATGAAAGGTGCTGCAAGGACAGCAGATTGTTTTACCCAGTTCTGTTCCTGTACAAAGGTCTTTCTGGAAGAGCTGTATCTGGTCATCTGAACCTCCTATTAGGTTCACTGATGCCTTTGTTCTCAAACAGGACTTAAACACCTGCAATTAGACATATGTAGTCCTGATTGTCATGTGGCTCTCTCCCAGGTCTCCATGAAGCAGTTAATTTTTGTAGCTTCTTCTTGGTTTCTCAGCTCTGGTGAGGTGCTTGCTCCAAATGTTTGTTTGTTTTTTTTTTATAGAGGGAAATGTTCATCATTTCCGAAAGTCTCATCAGAAGAGTACTGGAACTAATGGTGTGTTTGTGGATTAGCATCAATAGTTGGCAGCCATCCCATGGTTCTCTGTGGGATCCATCTTGCCTTCAGCAACATGAAGGGTTGGATTGTGCAAGCTACATGGCAGCACACTCAGAGGATGAATAAATGACAGCTCCAAAGCAGGGCTGGGCTGACTGGAGTCACCCTTGTTATTGTTTTGTCCTCCAGTGGGATTTGGGGGTGGATAAAATTAAGCTGGATTCATCACCCACAAATGCCTGTCAGTTGTATCTCTCCTATCATATCAATAAATAAATATTTTCTGTCCTGGATATTAACCACATGTCATTAAAACCCAGCAGACTTCACGATGCACCTCATGGTGTGGAGTTCCTTTTCCTTGCTTTGCAAAGTGTTTATAAACCAACCTAAACTAAGGCATCTACATCTACCTCTAGAAGGGCTTGTTTCTGGAAAATGTTCCTTATTTCCCACTGGGATGATCAGGCACATACAGTTCAGCCAGGAAATGAAGCAATGTTGAACAAAAAGAAGTTCTGAATTCTTGGATGAGCAGTTTAGGTGCTGGTAGGGCTGGACCTGAAGAAGTCTTACTAAACAATTCCAAGTGTTCTCAGGGAAGAGCTGGCTAACCTCAGCCTCTCAACTACAGTGGTTAAATATATAATGTTCATGAGCTTTCACAATGATTTTTATTTACTTCAGTGAATGCACTGACTATATGCAGTGTCTTTGAGCTGGACTGGTCCTGAGCTATATTAAGAAATAATCCTGACTGCTGACAGGGCTTTAAAATCTAAAATGTGGATCTACTCCTTGGTGTAAAGCCCAGACACCTTCCCAGTGTGAAACAAGGTGTGTAGAGGTGGGCAGAGGTGGAGCAGTTGGAAGGTCACATGTCCAATTTCTGTTGTAATAATAATTTTTTTGCCAGACCCCTTCTTTTGACTTAAAATCATCAGCACCAATACAGTGTCTGTGGGGTCTACATCAGGCTCCAGGCTTGGCTGAGGGATTTCCAGTCTTTTGCCTCAGTGGGAATTGCCAGCACTCTCTTTTAAGGAACTTTTACAGATCTCATTAATGGTGTGAAGCTTCCAGTAGCACAGATAAAGGTCCTGCAGTCTTCTGGTAATAGGACTTCAAACCACAGAGGTACTGTAATGCATGATGAGCCCATTAGGGTACACGGATGGGTTACAGGAATGAAATGGCCTCAATATATTATCTCCAGTTTTACTGCTTTTTGCTGCTCTGGGAAGTCCCTAGGGGAGATTGTTCCCAGCTCAATGTTTTTATCATAAAAATGTGGTTTGTTTTTTTGGTTTTTTTTTGGTTTTGTTTTTTTGGGTTTTTTTGTATTTTGCCTTTTTGGTGGTGGTTTTTTTCTTAACACTTGGTGGGTAAACTTCATAGCTCACCAAGAAGGACAAATGATCTTTCTGGTTACGAGCTGATGGAAGCAAAGAAGAAGTCTCAAAGTCAGAGCTGTGCTAATCAGTGTTTGAACTTCTGGTTATAGAAGATGCCACAGTGGTCTGAATGGCAAGAAATATTCACTGCTTAATGGAAAAGGTCTCCCACATAAATATGTGGGACTTGGCAGGTTAATTTAAATGGAGTCTGTGGGTCCAGAAAAAAAAGGCCATGGCACGAGTCACTGTATGATACTGTAGCAGTGAAGCAAAGCTTGAATTTTTGATGCCAGGCCCTTTAGCTTGTAAAATCCTGAGCAAATATTCAACTTTTCCTTTCTTTTTACCTGTATTTTTAATAAAAGTTTAAAGAGACTTTTTTTGTGGCTGTCATTGCTACAGCATCACTGTATCTGTGGTGTTCCCATCTGAACTGACAGTTATCTGCACTTGATAGAAAAAACAGAGCGAGGGGAAAGAAAATCAAGGCTTTGAAATATAGTAGGTTAAGAGTTTCATTTTGACAAATTCCCTTCTTCTCGTTTACTTCAGCTGTTGAAGGTCTCACTCTTCTCTGGTTTACCAGACATGATCTCAACACAGGCCTTGAGTGGGATCAGGAAGTCTTCTTATCCAGACAGACCCAGTTCCTCTATAATTTTTGCTGTGTGTTACAACAACATTTTATGTAATGGTATTGAGTTGGACTTTGATAATCCAGACAACCTGGACCAGGTCTTTATTTCTGTAGAGTTTTTTGCCTGGACTTTAGTAGCAGTGTTTTTCTGCATGCTGAAGGCTGAGATTTAAGTGAATGCCTGATCCTTTCTGCCAGCTGTTATAGGACATGCACAGCTAAAAAAGCAATTCATTCTGCTAACAGTTCACTGCAAAGACATCTCAATTTTTTTATTTATTTATTTTCTAATAAGAATCATCCATTAGTATGAAAAGTAGACATTATTTAAGATTAAATCTTGATCCTGATCCACTACAGCAACCCAGGACAGGGAGTTAAGAAGATGAGAAAAAAAAAAGGAACGAGGAAAAGGAGATTAGTTTCAAAATAATCATACAAAAAGGTGATATAATAGGTATAAGAAACCAGCTCTCATGGCCACCTTGTCAGGCCCAGGCTGTCTGCTCAGGATGGCTCTGAGGGCTCATCCTGTTTAGCTGAGAATCCAAACTAACTTCAGTAATTGTAAGGCTCATAAAAGCACAGTGAGACTGCTCTCCATTTCAGTTTACATTCTCCAGGCAGAGGTTCAGTGTGTAACCAGATGAAATTCTGCTGAATTTCTCTCATTTATGCTGAAAGCAAACTGAAGAATATAGTTCTGATATGTTTCTTTTCATTTACCCTTCAAAATATGGAACACTTTGAAGTCTGTGGTCTGTTTATGCTGGGATGCAGCATTTGCAGCAGTGTTCCCCTGTGCTTTGTTCCCCAACATGATGTTCAGGAGCTGAGCCACTCTCTGTACAACAGGCAGGCAATAACTACAATTACCAAAACTTCTGAAATAACCTGTAAAGGAATTGGCATGGGATAATTTGCCTCTCTGGGGCAAGACTGAAGGATAAAACTTGGTGATGTCTGAGGACTGAGGACAGGAGAACACATTGGGTGTCACTTTGGGGAAGTAGCTGGAAAGTCAAACACTGCTCTGGGTATTAACACTGCAACAGCTGAGAAGCCTCAACAGCCCCTGGGGGCCCAGGAGTGCCAGCTACATTTCTGAATAACTGTTCTTATTCTTTGTCTTGTATGTGAGGCAGTTTCTGGTATTTTACTGTATCTCAATTTCTTGACAGGGATCCGAGGGCAAACAGGGGCCTCCAGGAATTAAAGGCTATGTAGGTGCACCGGTAAGTCATGGATCTTAATAATTTTTTAACACTTTAGAAACTTTTTCCACTTTTTAATTTTTTTTTAATTTTTGTTAAACAGTATAGTGTGTGTTTGACCACTTACCCATACTGTGCCCAAACAGTGACAGTTTCTTGACTTCATTGAGTTTCTTCTGACTACTTTAAAGCAGAACAAACCTGTGGCCAGTAGAGAGATATCAGTAAGAATTATTTGATTACCAAGATAACAGCTGGTGATTTTGTGATGCACCCACTGTAATGAAATTGCTTTGGTCTATACTGATGCACCATCTATATGGTGCTTGGAAACCTCATCATAATATCAAGAAAAAATACCACCTCTCAGTAAGTTTCCAATCATATTTTCAAAAGTATCAGGGCTCAGGGGACAAATCTGTGTTGAATGAATGGGCATCAAGATGAATATAACTCAGATTCTATCAAGTTAGCATATCTGTCTTGTGATCTCATCTTGGTAATTATGGTGGCAGCCTTTAGGCTGGTGTTGTAAAGTCTGATTGGATTTTGTGAGGTTTAATGACCCAACTATACATGGGTTTGCTTTAGTGGCACACCAGACATGCTCATGCACTGAGAGATTTCCCTGATGGCTGAGAACTTGCTTTACAACCCACTGCAAAGGGACTAAATGTCTTTCAAAGTGCTTCAGCAGGTGCATGGGGTTTCTCTGTAGGGTGTAGGGCTGAACTGTGTTAGACTTGAAGATGATGAAAGGAATATAGGGTTGGCTCTGCCACAGACTCTTGCAATACTGAGATAAATGGGTAAAGCTATATGAACACTTCCTTCCTACTCCTTGAATCACTGTTTTATGGAAGAAGCTAAGAACTCACATGTGGCACAGAGTTATTGAAGGTCCTAACTATTTCTGTCATAAGATTGACATTTGGCTTGAACTGCTGTGGAGGAGCATCTGCTCATCCTACACGTGAGCTCCATAGTTATTAGTGCATTAAAAGAGTCATAATTATAAACCTGCTGACATTTGTTTTTTGGAAATAATATTAGTGATACATTGCAGCCTGGGAAGTTCTGCTGGCTCCATTTGGGTTGTTAGAGAAGAGCAGGGTTGTATAGAGTTTGCTCACAGTCACCCGTGGCCTCAAATATGAAAACTGTAATTATCTAAATCATCCTACACAGGCCAAATATACCCAGACAGGTAGTTCTCATTAGTTTGGAGGTAAATGTCTACTATACTGGAGAATGAATTGAAGTTTAAATACAAATATGTTGTTAGAATAAGAAGAATTTTAAGCTTTGTCAGTTTTAAACAGGAAACTACTGATTGACTATATTTGTCTGCCTGTAGCCATTAGCTGGTTGCTCAATTGCTGCCATAAAGTTGAAATACAAGGTGCTTTCCCATGCCAAAGGAAGGTGAGGTCTGTTCCTGCCCATTGAGTCCATTGCTTGCGTTACCATCACTGTGTTTCATCAAATTAAGCCCCAGCAAATGGTTCTGGTGTACCTGGGAGGAGATGAATCATGCAGTCCAGATGAACACTGATATTGGAGTCAGGACAAAAATCTGCTTGGGCCTCCAGGACAGAAATTATCTAACATTTGCCAGTTCTCAGAGGTACCTGCTGTCTGCCTAGCTACTTCATCCAAACCCACCAGGAACAGGCATTTTTACTTTATGCAATAGGTTTTTCCATCAGTATTGTCCTCTACCTAAGTCCTCATTGTTTACAAGCACCATGAAAAACACAGAGCACTGGTTGTTTTCCAGACCATCTGCAGCTGTGGTGTATTCCTATCCCTCCATGCTGCTGCTGGCAGGAGGGTCCTGTATCTGCAGGCAATATAATATTACAGAAGTTCTTGGGTCCATGGGTCATCCTTGCTCTGTGAGTCTGCTTGGACCATGCATGCAGCCAACTTTGAGGACTGGCAATGCAGCTAAATGTCCTTGAGGTTCACTTGAATGGGTTGTGCAGACCTGCAGAATGTTTTGGTGAATAACTAAGGGAGGTAACTATGGCTCTGCTTAGACTGAGCTTTATAATCTTTTTTTAATTTTATTTTTATTTTTAGGGTCTACAAGGAGAAAGAGGAGAAAAGGGAACACGAGGAGACAAGGTATTCCTGCTGCATGCTAGGAAAAGCCAAGCTGCTCTTTGCCTTTCCCTATGAGGTGGGGTGGGGTGGGCTGGGCTGCCAGACCGACTGATGGATCCTGGTGCTGTTGGGGAAGGATCTCCCATGGGAGTGCAGGAGGGCTTTACAGATCTCTGCTGTCTCCTGAGCACACATTTAGGGACTTCTTGTCTGTGTGTAGCTGGGGATGGAGGTGAGAGAGGAGGAGTAGGGTACAGACATGCCACTGGGGAGATCTAGTGGGGTGTCCACATATCCTGAGGTCTGTGAATGGCCTTTGACTGCTGCTGATCATGGCTGCATCCTACATCTCCTCACCTCACTCCAGTTGTTCAGATTATCCAGCTTCTTATGTTTATGTCTTCTCTCATCACCACAAACTCAATTTTTAATGAGTATTTGGTAGTTTCTATATTAAAGGCTTCATCCAGCTGGAGCTTCTTCCCAGTTCTCTGCTCTCTCTTGTCTGGGAGTTGCCGTTTTACACAGCACAGGACACTCTGGGGTTTGAACCACATTATTTTCAAGGAAGAGGCCAAGTGCCTCTCATTACCAGAATAAGCATTTAAAAGGAGAGCTGAGCAGACCCAAAGTCTTTCATTATTTCAGTTAGGTCATTGTGTTCAATGAGACCTCAGGGTGTCCACAATTCTGCTGCAGGTGTGCCAGACAATGCTCAAGGCTTCCCAGAAATGTCACCAGAAGTGCAGTTTGCTGCCCCTGCCAGGGGTGGGTACTGGTCCAGTCCTGCATCCCAGTAAGCAGCTGGAGATGAGGAGGCATCCACAGGCTCCCAGCCCAAACTGTCTCCTTTTCTCATGATGGGCCTCTGTCACCAACTTCTGGCTTGTAACCCTGAGCAGTCTCATGCTGGTCCTGAGACAGGGATATCTCAGTGCCAGCCTGGCAGCTTTGCCTGTGTTCCAGCTGTCATTGCTGATGTCTGGCTAATTGTGTTTTTCCCAAAGGAAGGAGTTACAAGTGTGTGATGTGGCCCTCTTCCCATTTCTCAGTCTCTGTCTCCTTCTGGAAAAGACACCTGGAGACTTACACCATGATTTTGCCTACTGGTAAAAATAATCAATAGACCCTTAGTGTGAGGTGCTGCATTTTGCTTTACCATGTGTCCTGGTGGCCATTCCCAGTGTCTATTAGCCATGACCATGTCCTGGATATCCATCCATGCTGTTGCAGCCAGAGCAAACTGCTGGCTCGTGCTCTGTGTTTCTTGTTCTTTTTCTTCAGCCCTTGACAGGATTGGCTCAGTGTGTTGTGTCTAGCTGCTGCTTTTCTGGAGGTGAGGTTGTCTGACCTGCTGGAATATTTGGCTCCCGGAAGAAAATCCATCTTTCTGGCATCGCTGGGATGGGAGAGGAAGCTGGAGCTGTGTGTGGGCAGGCAGCTGACTAAGCTAGAGGAAGATTAGAGTGGTGAAGAAATGGATTAGATTTTATTTCGTTAAGAGGATACACATAATTAGAGCTCCCTTTTTAATTTTTTTTTTTTTTTTTTTTTTTCCTGGAGCAGCCAGATCTCTGCTACAATGATTGTAATTTTTTTCCAGGCTTTAATTCTGGTTTTGGAGCATCCACTATCATTGCTTTAGCTTCTACCAGTCACTGCTACTGTGAAAAGAGTGGGCGTAAACTCCATGGGCCAAATATTTCCTTGTCTGCTCTTCAGTCTGTAACTTGAACACTGACACCTACACAATCCGTGTTCCTTGATGCTTGGGGAGAAATGTGTTTGTTACATTAATTGAGAGCAGTAGCCCATGCCCTGAACATTGATCTGTTGAATCTGCACCTTAGTATGAAAGAAGGCTAAACACCCCATAATACACCTTGCTGCTATATTCCTATATCTTGAGACTTCAGATGTGAATACTGAGGTTTAATGGTGAGGTTTCCAAAAGCAGTATTATTGATTACACCTGCACTTCAGGAGAGCCACTGCACAGTGGGAATGATCTTGCCCCTCCTTTTGCATCTGATAGGCACCAGGACAGACTCTGCAGAGATAAGCACGAGGCATCTCCCTGCCTGTGTAAACCAGTGCTTCCTTCTTTCCTCAATGAAAGCTGGGGAGGGATTTTTTTACAAAGGCATGTGGTGATAGGACAAGGAGGGATGGCTCCAAACTGAAAAGGGGAGATGTAGACTGGATATTAGGAAGAATTTCTTCACTGTGAGGCTGGTGAGACACTGGATCAGGCTCCCCAGAAGAACTGTGGGTGGCCCATCCCTACGAGTGTTCAAGGCCAAGTTAGATGGGGTTTGGAGCAATCTGGTTGAGTGGGAGATGTCCCTGTGCTGGAACTGGATGATCTTTAAGGTCCCTTCCAACCCAAGCTATTCTATGATTTCATATAACACTGGCCTGGCAATTAAACCGAGTAACAAATACTTGTCTATTAATCCCCCTCCCTTCCCTGATAAAGAAAGAGAATCAGGGAGAGAGACTGATGGATTGGAAACCAAAGTACACAACTTTAATGAAACAGTAATGATAAATAGGAAAAATTACTAAATATATACAAATATACAGGAAAATTGATACCATGTTCCTTCCCCCCCTCTCCCCCAATAACTCTCATGTCACCACCGAGGCTGCAGGGCAGCCCTGGGAAAGTCCAGGCTGGACTCCTGGAGTCAGCAGCAGTGGGGAGCTGGAGGCAGGAACACACAGATTCAGGCTGGCATGGATCAGGAGCACAGGCAGAGGAATGGATGGAATCCTCCCAGGATGCTGAAGCAAAACAGGGAACCAGTGAAGAAAGGGAAGCAGGAAGGGCAGGAAGCAGGAAGCTTGCTTGACCCTGGTGATCCCTCCAATTTATACTGAATATGACATGTATGGGATGGAATCCTCTGGTCAGTTCTGGCATCTATCGTGTCCGTTCCTCCCCAAAGGAGGGCTGCAGGTGTGACCTCTTTATTCCTTCTGGAGGGTAAAATGTTCCTCAGAGCTGAGCAGTGGTCTTGGTTCTGCACCCCATTCTCCAGCTGAACTCTAAACGTCGAGTGGTATCAGTCCCAGAAGCAGACACTGACTGAGAAACTTGCTGTTCATTTCAGCAAGTGCAGCTCCTTACAAGAGACTCAGCTGAGTACAAGACAGTACACTGCCATGTGTACAGAAAAATCACCTTTATCCTGGCCCAAACTAGGACTATTTATACGCTAAACTTTGTATGTTAATTTAGATATGTGCAGCAGTTGAGCTTGACATGGGGAATTGTTTTTGCTGCATAAGCACCTGTCCCTTCAGTAAATCTTTGCCTGTTGTATTGGGGAAGAGCTCCTGTAAGCAGGCAGTGGAGCTGGGCTGCTGCTGCCAGGTCCCTCTGTGCAGTGGGTTTACAGTCCCGATGTGAAAATTTGAGAATAAAACTTATAAAACTTTTAATGGTTTTTCTTTCTTTTGGGAAAAAAAAAGCAAGCCCAAACCTTTTCTCCAACCTTTTTTTTTTTGTTTGTTTGTTTTGTTTTGTTTTGTTTTTTGTTTTGTGTTTTTTAGAATGGGAAAAAATACTTATAATGATAGATTTTTTTGAAACAACTGAAAGCAAAATAGTTTGGATTGTTTTCAAACAGCTTTATTGTATACATTTGTATAAATAATACATTTGCCTTTCCCAGCCCCCATTACTAGCAGCAAGAACATAGACATTTTTCTGTTTTGGCAGCTGAAACAGCATGTGTGAAGTGCTCGTTGCTGCAGTGTACTGATGTTAAAAATTCTCCTGAGAATCCACTGCACATTTTGTCAGCAATCCACCAGACTGTTGCTTACTGAAAGTCTCAAATTCAGGATACTCAGAGTTCAGTCAGCGCAAAGGAAACCATTAATGTGGAAACTATTTCCCCAAAAGCAAATAGATCTGGATGTCTGATGCTGTTTTTCAGCAGCTGTCTGTAGGGTACAGGTCTCTAATTTCATGCCTCAGATGCATCATTTTGAAATAACATTTCCTTTACAAGACTGATTTACTTTCTAAAGGGGAAAATAAATAGATTCATTTGCAAATCCATTTTCTGACATTCGGAATCAATGTAGTTTTCAAAGATAGCTAATTAAATCCCATGTCATAAGTGTAGGTTTACAGATAATAGAGGTCTAAAGAGATCCTATGGGATAGTAATCAGAATTAAAATGTCTGAAACATTTAAAAAATAGACTAAAATATTATTTTATTCTCACTCCAATGTACTTGTAGATTTTTTTTATGTGCCCATTTATAATAATAGTAGAGGTGTGTGTGTATTTGGTAATTTGTATTCAGCTGTTTGTGCAAGTCCAAGAAAAATCAGTGTCTCATTTTACAGAGGTTTAAGCATTTGCACAGTAAGAGAAAGTCCCCATTTCAAAGAGTTTTAAACTTAAGAGGCTGAAGTGAGCAAGGGCCACGAGCTGTAAGAAAAAGGTGAAGTTCAGAGGGAGTGTGTCACTGATCTCATCGTCATCCCTATGGAGGACCTGGACTATAGGATATGGAATATGTTACATTTAAATGTGGAACTATGGTGGAGGTCAAGGTCAGAATTCAAAGTGATCTTCATATCAAACCTCCCACAAAGCAGGAGATGACATGGAGAAGAGGCAGCTGCAGGACACTGCCTGTGTGTAGGACATCAAATTTCACACTGCTACAGATTGGAAACAACTGATTAAAGAGGTGTCCAGCAGAAAGGGCTTTGAATTAAACATTATCCAGATTTAACCAGAAGAATACTCTGAAAAACATGAAACAATCTTTCTGCTCAGGGTTAGCCTTGGCTGTGTCTTGCTTTGGGCATCTGGCTGCTGAACACCCAGAAAAATCAGTCAGGATACAAACGAGAGCAACAAAAATGATCAGAAGTCTGAAAAAAATCCCCATGCAGCAAAATTAAAAGAATTGAGGTTGCTTAGAGAAGTCTAAAGGGGGAGTTTTGTGAGTCTTCAAATACATGAAAGGCTGTTGTAAAGATGAAGGGACAATCTCTGTTTGTGGGGGGTTAGGGAAAGACTTACTAGTCTGAAAGTATGGTGAGAAAACATCATTTAGGTACAGATTTCCAGGTAGTAAAAATAAAGTAGTACAATAGATTGCCTCTGAACTTCATGGACTGTCCAACTCTGAAGACACATAGGACTAGATGTATCCTTCTCCCAGGGTTATGGAAAGGTGAAAAATGAAAGGTTTTGCTTATCTGGGTAAAAATGAGCTGTTGCAGCATTGCAGATTCATTAGTTTTGTAAGAACTGTTCCAGACTGATGCTCTCCTGGTGCACTTTATTCAATTTACATGAACCCACCTCAGCAGACAGAGGGATGATGCCTACCTGTAAAGCTGGCACACAAGTGCTTCTAAAGTCACATCCCAGCTACTGGTGTCAAATTTTCTAGGCAGACAAGTTCCAACATTCAGCAGAGTAAGTGAGGATAAATATTTACTCCTGACTGCACTTGTATCACCTCCTTGATACTGCATGGAGGCTCCCAGCAACTTTCTGTTGCACAGGTGTGGGGACTTCAAACATTCTCTATGTTTGACTCACTTGAATCTCTTTCCTTCTTCCTTACTCTTGGAGGAGATGATAACACGGACATCTCTTGCAGAATGGTGACTTCAAGACCATAGATATGAGTTATAGTGGTTCCTTCTCTTCTTTCTCCAGGGAGAACGAGGCCTGGATGGGTTCCCTGGAAAACCAGGTGTGGAGGGGAGACAGGTACGTGGCAAATACTCAGTGACTGGAGGCTTTTACTTGGAACAAGTGGAAGTTGACTCTAAAGCTGAGTCTTTTTCAGGGTGGCTGCTGAGTCATGGTAGAATCCCACTGCATCAAAAGTTTTTGTATTCCTTATTCTAAAATCTTTGTTGGGACAGTTTTCTTTTTTCGTTTGTTTCCTTTTAGAAATAAAATGTAAGGCAATATGCACTTAAAGGAAATGTCAGCCTTTTAATCATGATAGGTTTGATGTTCATCTTAATTTTCATTAAAGACATAAGGAAGCACATATAAAAAAATCAATTGTTTAAACCTGATTTTTATAATCTCTTTTTTCCCTTCCACAGCATGAAAGGGGGAAGAACTGGCTTTAATATATTTGGTTTGTTTTCAATAAAAGAACTCAAAACTATTTGCATTTTTAAGACAAGATGAAACCAGAAATGATTTAAAAGATCAGCATGTATCTGCTGATTAGACAGATAAAGCTTTGTCTGAACCTGTTATCTGTATATGCCACAAGACTGTTTTCATACTCAGAGTATGACATTTAATGAGATGCATCCTTTCTTCCAAAGGATCTTCTGGTCTAAATAGCAAAGGACAGAGTAAGAAGCAGAGGCTAAAAGTGATTTTCCAAAAGTAATGCAGCTAATCATTGCCACCCTGGAGCCTGAAACCTCCAGGCTGCTGTGTCTGCATCCTATTCACTAGCTCTTGATGTTTGCCTCTTTGGAAAGGATAATTTTAGAGGCCCTTTTTTGCATTTTAAGAAGTGGAGGAGCTGCATGTCAAATCCTCAGGCTAGCTCAGGTTATCGTGCTGCTTCTCAGACAAGGTGGCTGCTGGGTGCTGAGCTGAACAGGATGTACCAGTCCTGAAGCCATGTGCTGCCACAGTGCTTTGCTCTCTTAGTAACCAGAATTTCAACTTGACTTTGGTGGGAAGTATTTTTATTTCCATATCTGACAAGTCTTTTTGTATTTAGATGGCAAATAATAGTGTCATTAGCAGCTTTAATCTTTGTTAAATCTGCATCTTCCTCTCTGGGAGGTGAACGAGATTATTGCACAATTTTATTTTTTTTTCCTGCTTCTCCATGGGGGATTTGACATTTAATGATTACTTTTTGCCAGTTCTGTTCCTCAGCCAGTTTGCCCTAAACAGAGAAGTATGTGTCTATTTAGTGTTTATCACTATCTTTATAAGATGGAAATGTTTTCTAATACTTAAAGTCACACTGGAATCACAGTGAACAATGTTCACAATGCCCATTACACTGTTTACAGGACTGGTTTATACTTGCAGCAAATGTGGATAAAGTGAGAACTTGCAGAGGGATGTGAAGGTGGATGCTGATTGTTTACTACTTCTAAGGAACAATTTCCCCAAGTGACACCCTATTACTGAAGTCTGATTTTTCTCAATTTTTTGGCCTTTTTCCTGTCTAGACACCTAGCAATGGGCACATCTTCATGCCTGAATTTTATCCTAAATTTTGTGGTAGGCACTGATGTACTCCCTGAACTGCAATCATTCTGAAGTAGCTGAAATTGGATTGTTGTTATCGTGGCTCCTGTGCTATCTTCATCCTTATTCCTCCTCCTCTCCATGCAACACAATCAAAGCATCCTTGTGTATGGAGTTACTTATGACTTTAACATGAGAGGGCACAACTGTGCTGCTGATACCCAAACCTGAAACCTTATGTTTCTCCTGTATGTTAAGAGGGGCCTGCAATCGATGACCTGGAGTATATAAACCAATTTTTTTCTCTCCATTTTACCTGTTTATAGGGCCCTCCTGGCAATCCGGGCCCTCCAGGTGCCAGTGGGACCAAAGGAGAAAAGGTGAGTTGAGACAGGGCATAGGGGAGGGTTGGATACACATCCATTAATTCCTCCTTGGGTTCCCAGTGCTGGAATATGAGGGATGTTTCCCTAATGTTTGTCTTAATTGTGTATAAGTGAAGCTTGTATGCACTTAAATGTTTTGCTTTTCTGATGTTGCTTCACTCTCCAAAGGGTATAAGTGAGTGTTCAATCAATTCTGGGTATAGCTCCTGTACTTTTGGTTTGAGCCTGGGAGTGGGAGTAGAAGGAAATGAGGCGTAATATGGACTGGAGGAATCTTCCTCACCTAAGGAAGGTGACTGGAAATGCCAGTGTGTTTGTACAGATGCCAGTTTTCTGAACCAGGAGATGTAGAATTCAGTCAGAAAGTGCCGATCAAACAAGACCAATCCTCTTACCTATAAAATAATTATTCACTGCTCCAGCAGCAAAGTTGACCTCTTTGTTTAGCAGTCATTAGCTTTTCCAATGCAACTTTATGATTCTGCCAGAGGTGATGTGGGTTTGATATTTCCTAATTCTTTGGCATGAGTGCAAAGGCATGTCCACATCTGGATTTTCTTTCTCCTTTTCTCCTCTAGATAAGGCAGTGACCCTTATCCAAGAATGCAGAGATCAGAAGGAAATCTCTGTGTTTCTCATTGCTTTCCCACTCAGATTCAACAGCTAAAAGAGAAGGTTGCAGAAGCACCAACAAGAAGGGCACGTCAATTATGGTGATAAACTATGGGTGCAGTAGAGAGCAGCCTTGGGTGCAGAACACTTCATCTATGTCTTGGAAGTGGCTGCATTTTGATGTTTCCAGATTATATTTAGCTCCTTGCTTTCTCAGTGCAGCTGATGTGTGTCTGCTTCTGCCACAGTATGGACTCATTTCAAAATAAATAACAGATCATAATTAAACTTGCCTTAAGAGGAAATAGGATGTGAGATATGTTGGGTCATGGGACCTACATGAGTAATCAGTAATTAGAGTGTGAAAGGAAGTTATGTGATAATTTTTGCATTAATCTATACCTAAAGTAAAGGAGATACCTTCTGGAGGCTTACTCTGAAAATGGGCACAGCTGGAAAAATATGCTCTGGAAAAAGAATGATAGCTTAGATGTCAGTAAGTAATGTAAAGTAAAGAGGGTTAAACATCTCAGAGTCCTGCAAACACTTACTGTATGTTTGTGCTCTATAAAATGACTTGGGGAAAATGGTAACCATTTCTCATTCGTTTTTCTCTTTGCAAAGTTTGTTTCTACATTGTTAAACAAATAAATATCCATCCATAGTAAATATACATCCTAAATATCCATCCAGTAGACTCTATTAGGGATCTAAGCATCAGTGAGGCTTATTTATGTGCTACGTGGTGTAGTTGGTACAGCAGATATAAGACATTTGAAGATAAAAGGTAATGTTACTGTGCATCCAGTGCATCATTCATTTTAAGTCATTAAAATTCGTTAAAATCCATGTGTTACATCATAGTACACAACCAGTTCCTGCCTGTATTCACCTAAAGGGTAGGAAAAACAGAGCTAATTGAGACTGAATGTTCACATATGCTAAGTACAGGCAGGCACTGAAAATAGTGACAAGGCACTCAGATGTTTGCTTTTGTTTCGTGTTAAGTATTGGGCTAAGATGTGTTTTTTGTTAAGTGTTTTCATTTGTTTTGTATTTCTTTGCAGGGTGAACCAGGACTTCCAGGACTGCCTGGCTCTAAAGTAAGATTTATTTTTTTTAAGCTTTCTCAAACATTGCAGGAATTATTGCACAAGAAGAGAGGTAGAAGCTGGGGGTGGGTGACTTTGCTAAATGAGAGATGTTCTTAAATATTTTTTTTTAAAAAGGGAAGTTAAATATAGTGAAGATTCCTGAGGAAGGCAAGGGATGGGTTCCAACAAGGAGATGCACTGCCACAATTTAGTGAGATTTCAGAATGTGAAGATTAGGACTTGAAATGAAAGCAATTGTCTCAGGTGCATCAAAGAGAGCAACACAGTCAGGACTGTGTGATTTCCAGGATTTCTGGTGGCCTTTGGAAAGTAGAGCCTGTGAAAGTTATAGCAGCAAATGAGTTCAGGAGCTGAATTACTGAGCACATTTGTCATGGGCTGGATGTGGGAGTTTCGAGAGTTGACTGTTGGAAAGCATTCAAGGGCCACTGAGACCAGCAGCGTGAACTGTAGCACTGTGCCAAAGAAACCTGGGTGTTAAAGTCAAGGATGAGAAGCTCCCTGGTCATCATGAGAAAGTCAGAAGGCCTTTTCCTTACCCATAATTTGTTAGAAAGCAAAGGAAGGAGAAAGAGAGAGCTCTGAAAGAAACCTGTTTGGGTGAGATCCTCTTTGAATATGAAATCAGTGATGTGACAGTAATTGCTGAGAGATTTTTGGAAAATATGGATAACACCTGAATATGACCCTGAAATTCCAGGATTTGGGTGAAAACAAGGCTGAGTAGATGGACAGGTGTATGTCACAGATGGGGGAGGTACCAAGGAGCCAAAGGAAAGCCTGAACCATGCAGGTACCCAAAGTCAGGCTGCTGTTTACAGGCTGCTTCTTCATTTGATATGTTTTTGTCATTTGAAATCAGACAAGTGCTGGGGAACTTACTAACTTATTTATCAGGTTGAGCTAATGAAAAAGGTTCTTACTGTTTATATAGCCACATAAATCACTTCATAGGTAGCTGAGTGAGCAAAACCTTGTGTGAGCAAACCTCTGAGCTGCTTACATAGAGAGCATCCCCCAGCCTGAAGCTGCAGCACTTAGTGTACATCTCAAGGGAATGGTAAAGGGAGAGGGCACCACCATGCCCCAGGCTCCTCCTATGTTGTCTTTCCTCTTTTTCTCCTTTATGACTCTGCATTTTTATTGCAGGTGCATATTGAAGGCCTAAAAGGAGAGCAAGTAAGAGATTCAATATCTATTCTTCCATCGAAAGGATGCTTGCATATAGTTCAATTGCCTTTTAGATTGGGTTTTGTTTTAAAATTGTGTTTCAAAATTAAGGTGGATAAAAGCCTTGTTAGGCCATCAAGAAACAAGTTTCTTATTTAGAATGGAGAAAATAAGAAATAAAAAATAACTAAGTCCTTTTCAAGTGCAGTGAATCTAACGTCAGTGATAAATATAAACTGGAGGGTCAACTATGCAATTCTTTAAGTCCAGAGAAGTGTTAATATAAAAGTTAAACTTTATGTTTAATGCTATGTTTTACTCCTAATCTTGGCAGACAAATAGAGGAGAAATGTCCATTATTCAATCTATTAGTCCTACATAAAAATAAAATACATTTAAATTTTGATTTGGTCTTGGTGGGTGCATAATTTGTATTTAATTGTTATTTAATATACTGATATGTATCATATAAATGATGCTTTGAAGCCCTTCACAGCTGTGCTAGCTCAAGGGAAATGCCCGTGGAAGCTGTTTTGGCAAGAATTTCTTTTCTCCAGTACTGAACCCCAGCCCACGATGTTTTAGTGGAATATCCAGGATAGCTCAGTGTCTTCAGCAGAGTTATAGCCTTGGAAAACCAGAGCCAGTAATGGATAGATGCCTGCTGAGTGTGGGTGAATGTGTCTGTGGGCAGCCTAATGAGTGCTGATAATTGAAGCAGCTGAAGGATTAAGGAGAAACCCAGCTGGTCTCTGAGCTGGTTCCTTGGGACCTATGAGCAAAAAGGTGGTATTGGTCCTGCACAGATGGCAAACATGAGTAATGTGCTCATATACTTTTTCATACAGATATTTTAACACTTCTTTAAAACAAACAAAAAAACCCATTTCTGTAGGGAGAACCTGGGCCACGAGGACCACAAGGCCAACCTGGACTTCCTGGACCTCCAGTAAGTGTTTTTTCTCACTTGCAGTTTCAGAAGCTGAGACATCCATGCAAAACCTTAGACATTATTCAGGCACTAAGCTCTTATGCAGTGCCCCCAGCCTCTTCTCTTCACTGCTGAGAGGTCTCCTGCTCTGGGTGGCCACTTTGGACACATGGAGGTGGCACCCAGGGTGTGGGCAGTCTTTGTACAGAGGGGGCAAAAATTGTTTGATTGGTTTTCTGTTTCTAATGTGCTGAAGAGCTCTATGGGCACTCAGCACACCTCAGAGAGGCACTCACTGGTAACTCAGAAGTAATGAAGGTCAGAGAGCTATTGCTGTGAAAGAGCTTGGTGTTATGCCACAAGGTACTAGATTAATTTTGTAGATGAAAAATAGAAGCTGGGTATGTGTATTTGTATTTGGACACAATTTTTAAATTAATTTTGACTTTTTTTTTACTTAATTGTAGCTTCTTCTAGTTATATTTTATAACCCAGCTCTGCAGGGTGTCTCAGTTCAAGCTGTCACTACTACCTCATTTACAAATACCCTGTTTTCTCACTTCTGAATTGTTGTGTTTCACTGTTTGTTGAGTTTCATAAAACTGATAGCATTGTGAAGATGCATTACTTAGGTAAATCTGGTTTTAATTATGTCATTTAAATCTAGTTGTGTGCTCTGTATTTAATCAGGGCATTGTCACTTTTCTCTATCCTGTTTCCTTATTCTCATCTTCTCACAGGACAACACACTTATCAGGTAAGGGCTGTCTGGGTAGTCGCGCAAGAACAGTACATAACACAGCTAGGAAGTGGTTTTATAGTTCCTGAGGTCTTCTTGCTCAGTTAATTTCCTAAAACTTTTCACTTTTTAAGGGTGAGGCTGGTCCAGAAGGCAAGCCTGGAGTCCCTGGCTTACCAGGTCAAAGGGTGAGTTGCTGTTTTTATTTAAAGTCTCAAGAGCCTGGGGACAGCTTTGCTCAGTTTTACCAACCTTACATATACTTTTCTACTTATTTAAGGTTTCTGAAGGCCGTGATCCTTTCCTCTATTCTTTCTTTATCATTCAGAAATTTTCAGTACATCTTGGAGTGCCCTGTGGGACTCTAAGGTTGCTTTTTGTCATTTGTTCTCCTGTCTTTTTTTCTGCTCCTTGTGGATTCTTGAGGTGACTCTGAGCATGTAGAGCCACCAGTAATATGGAACTGTTGGAAGCTCAGAGAAATGCTATTGACCTGGAAGTCAAATAAATGCAAAGATGCTTGAAATACTCACTGCTTTCTATTCAGTTTGGTCAGTATTCAAACAGAAGTTCCCACAGAATGGAAGCTGATGTACCATTCTGCACTGGGAGCTTTGATAGTTTCCCCTTGTTAAAAAAAAAAAATTGGATTTTTTTCTGACTCAGCATTATGTCTTGAAATATTCAAATACTGATAAAGAACAAGTTTCACAGTGGGCCTGACCACATCACATGAATGCTCTGAATCTGCCTTTCCTTGCTTCAGCCCATTTGAATGATGAATATCTGACTAGACAAGAGATAAGGGTGGAAGTGAGATAACTGTTTAACCTTTGAGGAGGCAGTCATGTCAGTCTCAGTACTGCTGTTTGATGAGTTACTTTTTTAAATAGGCACAGGGCCTGATCATAGCTTAATCCACAGAGGAGATCATGGGAGGTGCCTGTAATGCCCTGCACTTGTGTCAGCACCAGTGTGTGGACACTGAGTGATGAGTGTGGATGTGAGAGTGCTGCTTGTGAGCATGGGAGGGCTATGGGCAAAGGATGAAATAAATAAAGAAATAAATAAGAAGAAATAAGTTCCTTGGTAGGTAGTTTTCTGCAGAATTTCCAGTGCATTGCATGATACTAAATTTAGCTGTGAGCATGGATGAGGGTGAAGGGTTTCAAACTGAAAAAGGCTGGATTTAGATAGGATATTAAGAAGAAATTCTTCAGTGTGAGAGGGTGGTGAGACACTGGATCAGTTTGCCCAAAGAAACTGTGGTTGCCCCATCCCTGGAAGCCATTGAAGCCAGGTTGGATGGGGGGAACTAGATATCTTTAATGTCCCTTCCAGCCATTCTAGGATTCCATGAAAAGATGGGGCACGCAGCCTTGTGTTAATGTTGCAGTGGAAAAAGGCACTTACTTGCTTTCTTGTACTTTTCCAGCCTTCATAAAATATCACCCTATCACTTTAGCAAATAACTGTGCTGTGCTTTGCTTATGAGCTGACAGGTTCTGCATTGTCCCAGTTTTAAGGCCTGCTGTGAACATTGTTTCTTGCATAAGATTAATAGACAATATTAGCTGGGGAAAGGACAGTGATCTGTCAGATCTGTAACAGGACACAAAATGCTCCTGCTAATGATCATTTGATTAGAAATGTCACTTGATCCATACTGTCCTTGAATGTTTCTCTCGACTCTGTTGTGTCTAGCTAGTTAGATTTCTTCTCCTAAGGGTCTTTATTAGTCACTAGGCATCTTAGGTGGACAAATATATTTTTTTAATTAAAGATCATTATTCAGTAACTCAATACCTGAAATGAATCAAAGTCCCAAGCTTGGTAAACCTATTTGGAAAACCTACATGTGGGGGAGAGAACAAATGAGCAGATACTACTTATTCAGCATTAGTAAAGTTCTTGACAAAGCACAGATATAAATCCAGACATTGATTATTGTCTTACATAAATTTGGCTGTAGAAAGCATTTCTCTAGTCAGGCTTTGACATTAAAATGCCAGGAGCAGGAACCTCATCAAGTATTTGTTTGAGGCTAAGTTTAAGTGACTGGATGTGAGGTGGGGTCAGGCCCTGGAGGCTCAGCTCAGAGCTGGAGCCTTTTTGCACACACCCAAGCAAGAATGCTCCCTAGCACCACAGCCTGGTGTTGAGGACATGGAGAGCATCATAAGGCTTCAGTTTCATTTGTGGCTCCAGCCTTGGCTTGTTGGAAGACACCCATAACACCTCTTCCCTTCTGCATCCCTCGTAATTAGGTGTAGGGGTGTAATTAGGTGTAGGGGTGTAAGGGTGTAGAATCATGTGGGCAAACCAGACAGTCAGAGCAGCCACATGGACAGGGGTTTGTGTGTCACTGAGCATGTTCCTCAGCACATCTTTGGGCTGTGACAAGTAGTTGTCTCTCACAAATGTCCCTGCATTACAGGGTGACTGTGTCTGGCAGGCTGGATGACAAGGGCCATTTTTTTTGTGAGAAGTTGAATCATACAGCAGAATGATCCAACCTCAGTTTTGCTCTCTGGGCCTCAATCAAGGTGTAAACAAAGCCAGCACTGCACAGATTCCATGTCCAGACACAGGGATGCTGTGTGATATCACCATTTGTTGGAGTTCTTAGAAGCCTGCAGTACTTTATTTGGCTGTAATGCAAGCAGCATAAACTAATAATGGATTAAAGTTGTGTTTGGGAACATTTAATAGAGGGATTCAGGTCTCATAACACAGTCCATGGGAAGTGAAGGAGCCTGAGCTGTGCAAGGACAGAGGCAATTTGGGTGATGTTAGAAATGTGATGCAGGAGCCACCTACACACTGTGTAGATTTCATAGAAGATGACATATTGTGCCAAATACCTTAGTGACCATTTGGCTGACAGGAATAGGGCTGTACATTTTAGATTTTTTTAGGAAAGGAGGAAGGAGGATGCATGGTATTTTTTTGGCCTGAAGCTGCTGTTCCTGTTATTGCTGAAAAAAAATCAAATAGTACATGGGATAGTAGGGTTGCCAATAAACAGCACGTACTCTTTACAGAGTCACCATTCTGTTATAGTAAAAAAATGTGTCAGTTTAATTTTGGCTACTGCAAGCTGAATCTATCTTTTAAATACATTCACTGTACTTGCATAAAAGTTTTCCCAATACTCCTACATAGAATGCACGTTTCTTGAAGCAGTCATAAAGTAATAGGCTAACATGGGGTACAAATGTGGCTGAATAACCACTTGAGAAGAAGCCCTGTCACCAGGAATTCTGATGGCCCAAGTCGTCTTCTGGCCTAGGTATTACAGATTTTCTTAAGACAAAGTCTCTGTTGCCTTTTGGGGGCTTGCTACCAAGCCAGCCTCACCATCTACAGGCACTGAGAGTTTTAAGTACAGCCCAGCTATACCCAGCAGGTCACTTTTGAGCAGTTTAAAGCACCACCATTTTGCTATCAGACAAATTTTCCAGAAGTTGCAGACAAGAGAGCAGAGTGGTCACTGCTGTTCTTGAAAGCACGAAGGTTGCTGGTGAGTGACAAATTGTGGCTGAAGGCTGGGATTCACTGCTCTGCAGGAGGATGAGGTCTGAGGGAGTGGGGGACAGACTAAAGAAGACACTCCCAGAGCCTAGATGGCTTTAGAAAAAAAAAAGGCTCCTGAGCTGAGTGAGGAATGTGATAGAGCATCCTCCTAATGTTCTATTTAGAAAAAGTGAATCCAAATGTGTTTGGGAGGAGAGAGGGAAGGGATTGTTTTTCTCTAAAAAAAGGTGGTGATGTTGTAGAGATTTGATTGCCAAATTTATCAGATCTCCATGCTGCAGCCCATTCTCAGAAGCTTCAATATGTACAGTGTGCTTTCAATGTAGTTTTAATACTTCACACTCCTAAAGATAATTCTTTAATGTGGAAGGCTATTCATAGGCTTGCTTACATTTTGGGCAGTGGTTCAATAGTGGCAACACAAGAGGATCTGGGGAAACAGATTGTCTTTCAGTTATTAAAAACACTTTTTGGTCATCCTGCTTTAGTTGCAGGTCTTGAAGTACTTTATGGGCACAGAAAAAATACACAGTCTCACAGGTACATCTATTGGATTCCTCATCTGACAATTCATGTCCATGCTTTGATCCTGATAGATACAAGAGATAATTTTTCACCCAGAGGACTGCTGAGCAGTGGAACAAGATTCCTAGGGAAGTAGTTATGGCACCAAGGCTTCCTGAGTTCAAGAAGTGTTTGGATGAGACTCTCAGGCACATGGTGTGATGCTTGGGGTGCCCTACACAAGGACAGAAGTTGAACTTTTGATGATCCTGATGAGTGCCTTCCAACTTGGCAGATTCTATGATCCTGTCTGGGACAGGAGATAAGAGTTCCAAACCTCAACCAGGACATAAGTTTTTATGTTCATTTTATTAGACAGCTGCTTCCAAGTGCCTGGCCCTGGCTGGCACTTGATATCTCTATTTTGACAACAATGGTCTCATATCAAGAGCAAGCAGTGAGAAGAAAGAAGCTTTGCTGTTCTCATTTGTACCATCTGACCTGTCAGTGATTGACAGTACTGGATCTTGGATTTTATGAAAACTGCCTGAAAAAGAGATCTTCTTGTCCTCTTCTTTCTTCTTTAAAATTGAAGAGAATTGGATTGCTTTGATTCTGCTCTTAAGTTTTTTGACACCTGATCCACTGAAATATTTGTTGGAAGTAAGTTCAATTCTTTTTACTTGATAGACACAGGAGGTGCTGATGCATGACATACTCCTGGAAGCATGCATATCTTTGGGCAACCCAGCCTAAACACAGGGTTCTTCCCAAGCGTGTTCCAAATAAGTTGAAATTCAAGAGTTTACCTTCTTTTGAAATAATGCAAGTTCATCCAAGTGATTGAAATTTCAGAAAGAAACCTGAATAAAACATCTGTTTATCCTATTGTGGTACTTTCTTCATATCCATGAGGTAACAGCTACCCAGAACCTTTTCCAGTCTCATGTGCTGTACTGCAGCCTGGTTTCCTAAATTTGCATTGACAAAATTCTCTCATGTTCAAAGAACAATTGCTGCAAAACAAGCTAACAAGCAAAAAAAAAAAAAAAGAAATTAAAATAGACAGTTCTTATATAGCAGTAGCAATAGCCTTATTAGTAGGGGAAAAAATGATACCTTCCAAAATTTCCCTCCAGCAGAGAGGAGCCAGTATTTTCCCTTGGTCTCCATTCTTCTATATGGAGATCTTTCCAATGGAAAGTTGTGTTTGTTTATATTTGTGGGTGCTTGGAATGTTCAGATGGCATCACCTGTCCTTGCAAAGTTCAACAGTGAAGATACAGAACTACAAGCAAATGAACAGAAAGAAGGAAAAAGAGATTGATGGCATAGATTAAATCCACAGTGAAACAGTAATTGTCAGAGAGGTAAATATGTTTCCAATAAACCACACCTTTTTAAACTGTACTATTGTACAAATTGCTGATCAAGGCAAATAGTGTATTTCATATTGTCAGAAAGAACTCATTCTTATACACCTGTCTGATTCTTACTATAACTAACAGAGCATAATTGCTGGTTTTCTCTGTCATATTATTTGGTGAAGTGACATTTTGCTGTGCTTTGCTCTCATAAATATAATTTCTCCCAGCAAGTATTTCTGTACTTTACACAGGTTGCAATCTCATGGAGCAAATCTATTGCAGTTTGGTTTTGTCTGACCTCTGAGTGGCCAAAATGTCCCCTTCATAATGGGAAATTACACTCTCAACCTCCCTGTCACTATAATTATATGCTACTTTAAGGGATTTCTCAGTGTTTTCAAAAAGCACCAAACTTTCTTAACATTGTACTCAAGGAAAGAATAAGTTCCTTTCACACAGATTATCATGTCTGGCCATCAGTGTGGAAACAGAACAACCCATGGATACTTATCACAGGAGGCAAGATCCTAGTTTCCCCTTCTCAGCTTTTGATATTCTTTTGAGTAGAAGGTGATGCTGCTACATCCTTCCTGAGATTCCTCAAGTTATATTTTTCAGGTGGAATCAAGCTTGCAAACTATTACAAGATCAAACTATTACAAGATAAAGCCCTTAAGCTATAAAGCTGCTTAAGCCTCATCCTATGGACCTCCAGAATAAGGTCCGGATGTATTACTTGCATCTCTTCACTTGCAAGGTTACAAGGCTCATTGGGATTTTGTTGTCCTGAACACTGCTGTAATTATCACCCATTGGGGTTTCATAGAGAGTGCACAAGGGAGAGTGTTCATGCTCTTCAACTTGTGATATCTGGGTTATCAAAAGTGTTTGTATCAGGTTCCTACCTCTAATGCAGTCTCTGAATTGTAGTCTGAAGAGGTGCAGAAATATTGAAAGGAGAAATACAAAGTGACTCATAAATATACCCAGTGACCAAGAAGGTTGGTGGGACATGAAGGATTCAGCTACACTGGAGTGTGTGCTGGCCTCAGTGTTGTAGTTGTGGAACCAGTCACCTTCATGGACCAGATAATGCAGCTTAGTTAAAACCAAGGAAAACATGATGAAAACTTGTTCCACTCATGATATCTTTGCTTTTTCACTCATTTAAGTCAGCAAGAAGCTGTTGTTTACAGGTACTGTTTCTAGACATATCTCAATAGAGAAAAATAAAGGCATAATTCTATACTGGGCTCATACATCTGAATGACCAACTCCATCATCCGTGAGATGAAACTTGATTACATGTAACATTCTTCTAAACAGAAATTTATATTGGAGAAAAAGTAGAAATGGTGGAAGAATAGATCACTTCTCTTTGTCTTTCAGATATTTACACAACTCCTCTTATATCCTCCTAGTGTATTAGTAACAACTTCAGAAGCATTAATGATTCAGTGTCCATTATACACCAAGGAAGGATAGATTTTTACAAGAAACTGAGTCACAAAATATGTTGACGTGCCCAAAGTAACATATCAAGTC
Source organism: Calypte anna (assembly GCF_003957555.1). Taxonomy (NCBI): domain Eukaryota; kingdom Metazoa; phylum Chordata; class Aves; order Apodiformes; family Trochilidae; genus Calypte; species Calypte anna. The sequence goes on along the minus strand of NC_044245.1, from coordinate 145,858,048 downwards.
AGCTGTTTTGTTCAGAAACAAATCCATCTTTGGCCTTAACTCCAGTGCTTCATGCATCTAGGCTCCACTCTTTCTTCCTCTTTTTTCTCATCTAGAACTTTTCCCTGTGAACAATTTGAGGTCAAACCATGTGGAACACAAGTGCCACAGCATCCTTATAGGTGAACTTGTCTCAAGGTTATACCCCAGCTCCTGGCTTATCCTTCTCTTGCACTGTTGAAGCTCTCTGGTTCCTCTGGAGGAATCTTTATTTTTTCTGCTTGCAGAGGAGTCAGTGAGCTTCATCCATTGGAGGTAATGACAACCCTTGGTAGAAATGGCTCATGGGTTCCTGTTTTCTGGCTTAGAGATTATGAATCTTCTCTGTTCATCCATGCATCAGAGTTCTTCATTATTTTCTTACTTATTGAGTGAAAACAGTGCAAAGAGTACAAGGGGTATTATTTGGCTTTGCTGAGAAGAGGTGAGGGGCTGGACTGCAGCAAGGAAAGTGCCTCTTAGCATTTGTCTACATTTGGTACCTCTCTTGGCTGCCTCTCAGCACTGTGGGGCTGCAGAATTTAAGAGACACCAAGATGAGCATGAAACCAGCCCTCATCTGGGAGATGCAGACCTGTCAAAGAGTTTCAGATCCAGATGGTTTCTTCTGACTTTGTTTCTAACTTTTGTGTTTTGTGTACCCACAGTACAAGGATTTACCAGTTTGAGGGGGAAAGGAAAGTCAGCAGTAGTCTTTGCCCTGGTATCTAACACTTGCTCTTCTGTTGAACATACAGGGAAAAAAGGGAGAACCAGGATTCCCAGGAATCAATGGTCTAATTGGCCCTCAGGTAGGTGATGATTTCTTTATTTTTATATCATATGTGGAAAAACATATTTTGTGACAACAGGTGACTTGGAACCACAATGCAGCACTCTGTGACCTTGTTCTCTTCTCATCTGCACCATCTCTGAAGCTGCTGTTTCTCCATTAAGAGCCAAAATAATTTATCCTGTTCTGATTGAGAGAAGTCTGCCTGTCTGGCAGCAATTATTTTTCCTTCCAGTTTTTCAGAATATTCGAACAGGGGCATAAGGAGATGTTTTCTATGTGCTTCCCCCATTGCTTGTATGTAGAGCATCCCAGAGGGAAAGCAACAATTTGGGGTTTGTAATATTTAGGAGAGTGTCTCACCTAATTGTTGGCTGTGTGGATTGGTTGCAGATCTACCTCCTCTGTTGAGGGAAGAAACAGTTAAAAGGCTTTTGCTATTTGGAAAGCACACATCTTTGAGCAGAAGTCTTTTCTTGTGGCTTTGTTCCTCACATTTCCACTCGTTATAGAGGGCTAGGTGTTGGCTTATTGGGAAAAGTAGAGACAGGGGCTTAAAACTAAATTTTTATTCTCCCCTTGAGGAAGGATATTTAAATTTAATGACTCCTTGGCTCCTTTATTAAAAAAGCTTTTGGCAAGACAGTGTTCCATATAGCACCGCCTATAACTTCACAAGGGCAAAATAGTGCTGTGTGTGCTAAGCATCCTCAGAGAGGATTTGGCTCCATCATGGATCAATCCATGCTGCTCTGTATTATAATACTGACACTTGCCTCTGGGTTGATTTCATCCTGACTTTGTAGCCAGATTCAACTGACCTGAGTCGCTTTGTAGGGTCACACTGAAATACAAAAAAATATCTGTGTGAATGACCTTGCACAGCAAAGATACAACCTCACTTTAAACTGAGCATGCAGGATAAAACAAAGCATTTCATTCATTGTATTTTTAATCATAAATTAACAAACCAAGTATTTGGCTTTGGTATTTTCTGTCGATTTTCAGTTATATTTTAGGCAGGAATGAAGAACCTCCATTACTACATCTGTTGATGATGTATTGTAATAAACAGCACAGTGCCAGACAGCAAATGCTGATTTTTCTTCTATTTCCTCTGGCAAACTATGCCCTGGTCACCAGGAAACATGATCTAGAAATGGCTTCTGTAGCAGACAGTAATGAGCTGTTCACATGGCTGCTGGGTTGTCAGGGACATCTGTGCAGGTAAGGACCCTTGTGTCTAGCTGGGAACTTTGCCCTGCAAAACACCACTTGATTCTGCTTTATACATTTTTAAGACCTTTTTTCTCTGGCACAGTGTGTGGCTTGCAAGTATTTCATCAGCTGCCTTCAAGGAGAATGAAGAAAGTATTTCTAATGGATTTTAAATCTTTTGATGTTTCTCTGTTTTGTTTTTGTTTGATTGTTCAGGGATTTTTTTATTTGTGTTTCAGTTAGGGGGTTTTTTGTGTTTCTTTTTGGGTTGGTTTGGTTTTGTTGTTTTTTGGAGTTTTGTTTTCATGTTTATTTGTTGGTTTTTATTTTTGTTTTTTTGTTGTTGTTTTGTTTCACTGGATAACATTAAAAGCTCCTGCCAGGTCTTCTGAAACCTCTGTGCAGCCATTGGGACAGGATTTTCCTTGCTCTTAGGGGAAGATTTTTCTCCATGAGTTGCTTCTGAGATACCTGACACTATCCATCCAAACAAAGTCATACTTGATCAAGTTCCCTTTAACTTTTAATATACATATATGTGTGTGTGTGTTAGCAATTTTAGAAAATTATCTGAGAAAACTGCTGACATAGCATTAAGTAGTTTTCCTTTCCACACAGGCAAAATAAAATTAGCCAATGCTATTTTAATTAAGGCTGCATATAATGCTAGCTTCATTGAAAGATACTTAAATTGACCTTTCCCCCAAGCTAAGTCTAAGAATGGAAATATAATGTTCCTCTTCCTGCAGTGGCACACTGTTCTGGGCATATAACTACAGATTTCCATATTTCTTTTGGGAGAAAGAGTTTACATTTAGTTAGTGACAAAACTCCTTTTCATCCTAACAGCAGCTTTGGCGACATAAGAGGGTTTTTTGGCACTTCATCAACATTTTTATTAGTCTTGATCAGACCATGCCTGAAAATATCAAAAAGAAAAATGGTTTCCTCATGCTGTAGTCACATGGATATTCTCCCAAGCCATGTATGGGAGATCTGTCACCTGCTCATCTGCTATCTCCATGGCACTGAAGTCCATGGGATTTGAACTGGCCATACATAAGATAGATTAGGAAACTAAAATAACCTCATTTCTTCTGCTATTTAAAATTTATATATCCCTTTGTTTTCTGGCCTAAATTCCCCATTGATAGCTGTATGGGCAAAAGGAAGGAGTGGATATAGGAGCTGTAGAAACCCTGAAGAGACTGTGTAAAGGTGCCAGGAGGTCCTGATCCCCTGTTCTCTGTACCCAGGGAAGCCTTAGGGTAAATTGGTCCAATCTCTGAATTCCTGAAGCACCTCCAGAGAGATGCTACATTTCCTAGTGAGGTGTGGTAGGAAACCCTTCCTCCTACTGAGGTGGATGATGGGGACTTGTGTTGAGGTGTACACAGACAAAGTGAGATATCTGTGGTTATTTGGGGGCTTTATCAGGAAAAGCATCTGGTGGTATGCCCAGTTCAAGTGAGAAGCCAGAGAAGGATCAGAAAGCTGTGCAAGGACTTCTCTGGAGCAGATCCAGTGATGAATATCAGTAGAGATGATGTCAGTCTGACAGTGAGGGACCACTGACAGTGTGGTCACATTTCAGAGGTAATGAAGTGTCAAATCCTGAAGCAGCAGCAACTTTTCAGGTAGCCTGGGAACCTGCTTTGTGACAGTGGGGCAGCCTTATTTTGCCTCTTAGTTCTTGCACACACTAATTCAAATTAAATTTTAATCTGAACAGATTTTTAAATTATTTTTGTTCCTTCTAAATCAGCTGTCGTGCTGAACAAGCCCCATGTACTTATTTGTTCCATAATGTCCAGTCAGGATCCCCAAAAATGGGATTATATTTTCCAGGGGCCTTCAGAAATGGTGCATTTTGAAACCTCATTAAGCCCTGAATTAGACACTCTGGGGCTTATGTCCCCCCTGGATATGAATAATTTTCCTGCTGCAAGGGCACAGCCATCTGAACTCATAATGTATTTATGTTGTTATTATTTATTTGTACTATTTTAGTTTCCTGGAACCTTAACCATGGAATAGTTTATTTCCACTGCAGTAAGCTGTTGAAATGCAGACTGAAAAATGGGCATTTCTGTAAAGCACTTTCAGTTGAAATAGAAGGATAAAAACAACGGGGCAGGGGATTTCTGCATTGACACCCGTGATGTCTGTACAGCTCATCCATCCCATCATCTGGTGAGATGAGGAGTCAGAGAAGGGGCTGAAGGCAGTTCATGGGGTGTCATTGCAAATGCCTTTCTAGGCAAGATGAGCATCCTGGGAAGAAAGAAGTCTTGCAGCTGGGCACTGTATGCTCAGTGAGCTGTGGAGGCTGTGTTGGCAGGCACAGCAGAGAGGGGAGCTGATACCCCAGTGATAACTCAGGGCTCAGATATTCTGAGCTGTGCCACTGAAATACCAGGGCTGAGATTCAGCTCCAAATCCCAGCACTTGTTGGGTTAAAGATGGGGATGCAGGTGTCAGAGCTCAGCAGATGAAGATCCAGAAAATATCATCAGTGGAGGCTGAAGCTCTCCTAAAGCAGGTGCTTCTGGGCCCCTCAGTTCAGGAAGGAGATTGAGGTGCTGGAGTGGGTCCAAAGGAGGGCAACTGGGCTGGTGAAGGGACTCAAGCACAGATCCTATGAGGAGAGGCTGAGGGAGCTGGGGGTGTTCAGCCTGGAGAAGAGGAGGCTCAGGGGAGACCTCATCACTCTCTGCAACTCCCTGAAAGGAGGTTGGAGCCAGGGGGGGGTTGGTCTCTTTTCCCAGGCAACTCTCAGCAAGACAAGAGGGCAGGGTCTCAAGTTGTGTCAGGGAAGGTTTAGATTGGATATTAGGAAGAATTTCTTTACAGAGCAGGTGATCAGACATTGGAATGGGCTGCCCAGGGAAGTAGTGGATTCTCCATCCCTGGAGATATTTACAAAGGGACTGGATGTGGCACTCAGTGCCATGGGCTGGGATCCACAGTGGTAGTGGATCAAGGGTTGGACTTGATGATCTCTGAGGTCCCTTCCAACCCAGCCGATTCTATGATTCTACAAAGGTTCCATTCAGCCACCTTCTATATTTTCCAAGCTAAGCAGGCACATGCTGTCCATCTGTGAGGGAGCAAAACAAGTCAAAACTCTAAGTTTTCAGTGAAAATGCCATACCTCACATTTGCAGGGTCTCTGGGCTGTTACTGAGGTTTGCCTGGAGCCAGGATAACCTGGTGGTATATCTGAGACCTGCAAGGAAGACTGGTACAAGCTGTACCTTTTACAGTTGTGGCTGGCAGTGATTTAATTAGCATAGACTTGTCTGTAGGGTGTGAACTCAAGACCAGCTTTACTTATGTAATTCAGAAAATAAATTATATCCTCTCAAAGTGCAGTGTCCTGAGCTCCTTTTTGGCAATGCAAGTTAATAATGCAAAGCTCAGGTTGCATTCAAACTATGCCAGTGCTGCTTGAAACTGGAAGGTATTGCTCAGACCTATCTTTAATAAGATCTATGCCTTTAACAAAAATAAAAGGTAAAAAATAAAAGGCTTCACCAGTGCAGATCACTAATAGTACTGAAATGAAAGACTATAAGGGAGGGTTTTTTAGTTGTTTTTTTCATTTGCTGCACTGACTCAGTAAACCAGCTCAAGGTGAACACAAAGAGGAATAAATCTTCCTCTGTAGACAAAAGAGATCATGTCCATATCTTTCATTAAATGATGAAATTAAACAAATACTGCCTTTCAGTGGAAGAAAAAATTCTCCTGGAGAGACTTCTCTGTACAAATTCAACTTTATTCAGCTCTTTCACAGAGCTGGAAAGACAGTTTAGAGAATGTTTTTTTTTAAAAGAAAACACCTTACTTTTCACAAATGTTGGTACTCTACTTCTGATGCTAGTACAGGAAGAGATTATCGGGCATGCATCATAGGTAAATGTTCAGATCTGTTGGATCTTTTGGTTCTGTGTCATCAGCAAAAGCCTTTTCTATATCCTCTTATCTTTTCTTGGTTTATAAGGGACAGTTCAAGGTAAGAGCAACACAGTGGTCTAAGGCAGCATTACTGAAAATAATTCACAGTAGTAGTGCTGGTGGGTACTGTAGTGCCTGGGGTGAGATATGAAGAGCAGATCTGAGGAGCTGATCCCAGAACACAGTCAGAAACAGCAGAGGAGGAATGGAAAAATGAAGTAGCAAGGGTTATAGTGAGAGGCACAGACTACTCCATAGAACAACAGCAACAGCCTCATTTCTGATGGGAAAAAAAGAAATAAAGGGGAGACAGTGCAAAGCCAACAGGCAGGAGCTGTGGGAACTCCCTGTGATGTAAAATTGTAGGGAGAAATTTGGTTTGAAGTAGAGACAAGCAGAGACACTGGAGGGGAAAAGGCTGCTGGCACCATAGTTGTGCTTTTCAGTATCATTGTGGCAGCAGTCAGGATGCTCCTGTGTATCCTGCAGGTTCTTCTTCACAAAACTGGCATTCTGCCCAGAGCGCTCAGACTACACTCTGGGTTGACATAGGTTAAGGTCTTATCTAAGGCTTTCTCATAGTGTAAGAGTATCCAGTCATCAGCATGGAATAATATGCAGAAAAAATGTCTGTGCAAGCTTTGCCTCCAGAGACAGCTATCTTGAAAAGCCATCAGACTTGAGTTTCCATCTTGGAATGGCAGCTATTCACCTCCCTCTAAAACATAGCCATCCCTTTTTTCATGGAAAAGAAATTTAGGCCAAGCAGCCCACTGATGCAGTCACAGAGCTTCCTTTAGAGAGCTCAGAACTCAAACGTTAATAGCTCTGCCTTTCCTAGCTCGTCTTTCAGCTAGATGCCCACTGGAAGAGAGCATCCTTTAGTGGATCCTGGAGGACAGGCACAGATGTTCTTCTGGTATGGACAGTGTCAGATTCTTTCCTGAGAACTGTCCCTACATTATATTTATCTAAGGAATGGAGGCAAAAGCCTGACAAAATCCACCTCCTCAACCAATGTTTTCAGAGATGTCCTACCTCACAACACACACATCCCACTATGCACTATTTGGTTTTTAACTAATGTTTTTTTTTCAGAACAACAGTTTGAAAATACTGTGGTTTGAACATTTTGATAAAAGATCTGTGTTTTGTATGTCCTTCCAAACTGAGTATGTGTAGGCCTGTTGTAGAATAAAATTTTCATAGATCAGTTTTACCTTCAATGTGTAGGTAGCACACATTAGTTTTCATCTGACAGGAAAAAAAAAAAAAAAAAAGAAAACCCAAAAACCAAAGCACTCCATGATTGTTTGCTTCTAGATCAGAGTTTTAAAGGAACAGTGCTGGGGACTCGGGCTCTCATTTGTGTAATTCATCAAATGATCACTGGAAAAGGTGATTATTAAAATCAAGTACTTCACTCTGGATTCGGTTTTAAAAGGGAAGAGAAGAAAACAGATGATGTGAGATTTTGGGGTTAAGCATTACAAGATGTCCTGCTATTTTATGTTGTAGTTTTGCTTTGCTTTGTAAGTGCAAGTAAATGGTGTCAGTGCTGTCCTTTTAAAATACTTAGAAAGGATGCTCCTTGCTCTGAAATATACTCAGAAGTCAGGGGAAGAGTTACAAAACCTGAAATTGATGCATAAGTGAAACTGATTTGCTCTGGACAGAAGCAAAAGGGAGGGCTCTGTAAAGGACCTGTACGATGTATTTCTTCAGCTTTCATGTGACTCTGCTATTTTATAATTACATGAAACTGCTCTTCCTGCACCCGTCTCAGGGAGGCTTTTACCAGAAGATCTTTCCATTAGTGGGTGTAACATCTGTTGGTGCAACATGTGGTGAAGCTACATCAGTAAACTAGCATTGGTTTTCTGCATCCAGCTCTGGAATCCCCAGCTCAGGGAAGACCTGGAGCTGTTGGATGGAGTCCAGAGGCGTGCCAGAAAAATGATCTGAAAGCACGTCTGCTGTGAAGACAGGGTGAGAAAGTTGGGATTTTTCAGCCTGGAGAAGAGGAAGTGGCCTTCCAGTACTTAAAAGAGGCTTACAAGAAAGATGGGGACAAACTTTTTATCAGGGCCTGCAGTGTTTGGACAAGGGAAAATGGTTTTTAAATGAAAGAGGGTAGATTTATTCTAGATTTAACGAAGAAATTTTTTATGAGGAGGGGGGTGAAGCACTGGACCAGGTTGTCCAGGGTCATGGTAAATGCCCCATGACTGGAAATATTGAAGATCAGGCTGGACAGGGCTTTGAGCAACCTGATCTAATTGCAGGTGCCCATGCTCACTACAGGGGCTTGGACTAGATGACCTTTAAAGGTCCTTTCCAACTCAAACTATTCTATGATTGTATGTTTGCTCTCATGGAGAGCAATGAAAATGAATTACTAATGGCAATTTAGGGAAAGGATCAGGGTGATTCAGTTTCCAGGCTTATGGTTGCATAAGGTTATTGCAGTCCAGAATATAGAAAGTATGGGAAAATAATTAGAAAAGGTCTTGGGTAGCACAAACATAAAGAGTTACTAGGAGAAATAGTTGGAATGTAGGACCTCATGTTTCAGGGATTTTGCTGGTTGCTGACAGATGCTTGAGTGAGACTGATTTAGGCTAAATGGAGCCCTGTCTGTACTGGGTGGGGTAGCTTGGAACATACTAGGAATGGGCTGAGACTGGGTTCTGGTTGGCATTTCTCACTTCTTGATAGAAACTGCCTGTTGTAGGGACATGGAGGAGAAGTGTTTTGTGGTGGGAGGTGGTTTAGTTATTGGCAGAGGGAGAGAAAATTAGGCTATTTGGGAGGAACCAGTGGAATTGGCAAGAAAAGTCAGTGCAAAGGCAGGTTTTGCACTTTCTTTCCTCTACTTACGCATGGTCCACTCTGCTGCAGAATCAGTCTGTTGGTTTTTTTCTAAAGGTACCTTTGCCTCCTCTCTCCATGTTGCACAAACTTTTCATGAACCACCCTTCTTTCAGCCCATACCTTCTGTGGGGCAGCTAAGCAATACCTTTCTTGAAGGGATGGAGTAGGGCCAAGCAGAACTTCCAGACCCCTGGCAGAGGGGTGTCCACAGTGTGGCATTTAGACTGTGTTAATTTGGACTGTCAATTCTTTCCTTTGAATGGCAAGGCCCTTTTTAAGTGTTGGATGGTCTCAACCACAAGTCCCCTGATGAGACTAGAACTCCTTAACTTAACTCCTTAACTTTCTGCAATAGCATCTGAATCACCATCTCCAAAAAGCTGGTGCAGGGCTTCCCAGGAATTATGTCAGGAGCATCGATGCATTCCACAGGACATCTTTCTGGGGATTTATACGTGGTGTTCACATTTGGGACACTACAAGTGCTGTCGTTTGTGGGATGACTCCATGGCTGTTCTGAGATGCAGTGACAGCTTATCACAGGAGCCAAGTTCATCTGCAGGTCCCTTTTTTGGTCACTTTGCCCCATCTATTGGTGAGAAGCAGTTATCTTCTGGCTGTAATTTATCCATGTGTTCTGAAGACTGCTTAACTGCTTCCTTCTCTGTCAAACCATGGCACCAACAACTCCTTGTCCTCAGTTGTACACAGCATTTTCTTCTCTTCAGCTACATTTTTCCTTAAATGTGAGATGCTAATATTAATCCATGACTTCTAATACTTTACTCACAAAAACTCTGCTCTGGGATATAAAATGGTGACACAGGTGTAGCAGGGAAAATGCTGACTGGCCATTTTCTATCTTCTATCAGTTGCTTTGTTTCAATTCTTTATATACTCCAGTTTGGGGGAGGGAGGCAATGTTTGCTGTTTTTATTTTAAGTACAAACACACCAAAACTCTCTCTATGCTGAAAAATTAAAACAAATGAAATAATTGTGTTATAAAGACAGAAAGAGAAAGCCAGGGTACAAATTTCAACAAAGTGATATTTTCATTTCTCATCTCATCCTCATGTTGTTTGCTTAGGTCCTGATCCAAAAAATACACAAACCCATTATTTATTCTGAGCACAGGAGAAATATTGTCTGCAGTGGAAGCTGGAAGTAAGAAACACCTCTGCAACTCAGGGAACCTGTTAAGATCTGTCGAGTATGGAAAAACATTTCCCAGCTAGGAAGCCAAATTTAATAATTTGCTCAATGCACAAAAATAAATCCCTCTGAAAACTGAGTGAAAAGAGAAGACTTTCCCTGAGGGAACAGCTGCTGCAGGGAGATGAGAAATAAAGACTGCAAGGCCATTTCCACCTGAATGTGTGCACTAGAGTGGAGTTGAAGTCTGAGAGGACCTTTTACTACCAACAACGTTGATGTAGAACACTAAAATGGTGGTGCTTTTGTTGTGAAACACTTGATCCACTTCACTGTTGCTTCATACTCCTGTATTCATATTTTTACATCCCTCCTAAAAATGCCCAAACCACAAGCCTGTTCCGCCTATTTCTTACTTCAGAGATATTTTTGCACAGGCAAATTGTTCACTTTGAAACAACTTTTATAAAAATTAAATTAGGTTGTATGTTATAAAGGATCTTATTGGAGAAGTTTTGTGTTGTACTTCACCACTGATAGCCTTGAACTCCATCTCTTGTACTGGAGTGGAGGATGGATCTTCTGTCAGGAGGAATTAGTGGCTTAAGCCAGAGCCCCAGCTCTGCTGGTTAGCATGGTTCCCTGGGAGCTCAGTTTGCTATCTTGATTTTTTTTTTTTTTAAATAAGTTAATGAAATAGATCTCAGTGTTTTTGCTCTTTTGAATAGGACCCCAATGCACGGGAGGAGACCTGAGGCTTTTAGCCACTATCAGAGTTTGATAAACTGGTTTTGCTTCCTTTCTTACAGGGACCTACAGGGCCACCTGGCAATGTTGGACCCCCTGGACCACCTGGAGCACCAGTAAGAAAACAGGCTTGGGTTTTTATTTTTGTTTTATATGAAGGAAAAAAAACAACATGTGGGGAGAAGTTTAGGTCATGGACTAGTTTCAGGAAGAACTAAATCAAGGACTCTGGCAATGTATGTTTTATCTTTTATTTTCTCCCTATAAAGCCACAGCTTCTCCATCCCAAGCATTGGAACCATTTTCAATGCTACCTGGGGATAAGTCAGTGTCTGCAGGACCCCTTACAGCAGAGCCCTGACTGCTGAGGAAGGGAAAATTGCATTTAAATTGAAAGCAGCACCTCTATTAAGGTAGCTGCAAAAAAAAAGAGAAACACTGATTTATTTCTTTTTTTGTTCTGGTTTCATTTTTCAGGGACTGCCAGGAGAAATTGGAGTTTCTGGTAGAACTGGACCACCAGGACCACCTGTAAGTGTTGAGGAACTGCTTCCCTTGTCTCCATGCCTTCAGATACCTTATTTAAGTTCTTGTTTCATTTCCTGCAGTGTGTCTTCACACAAGGTTTAATGTGGGCTCTAACACTGCTGCCTCTAATGCAGACATTAGCTTCTGATACCTTTTTCTAATAATAATTTTACCAGATGCACCTCCACTATCACTGCACACCTAGAACTATGATGTTTTATTTAATTATTCCTTTCAAAAGTAATTTTGCATTTGGTAAGACATTATTCTTCCTGGAGTTTCCTAAATCAGGCCAAAAAAAATCAAATCCCAATTAAAATCTCAGATTTAGCTGAACAGAGCAATTTCTGTTGGCTGTTAATTCAAAAAAAGTGAATTATGAAATGCTTGGTAATAAGAAGTACCACCTACAGCCTGCAGTATTTGGGGAGAGAATGACACTAGGAAAGGGGAAAAAAACTTTTCCTCATAATTTAAAATGCATTAAAGGAAGTAATTTAAATTCTTATCTTACTGAACTGTTCTGTCACTATGTGTTGTATAATTTAATTTCAGGAGTCTGTGTATTGTATAAGAAATTACCAATATTTAAAGGAGGAATAGACTTTCAAAAATCTTTATGGCTACAGATAATAGAGACTTCCAGAGAATGATAAGTAAAAATGTAATTTTAAAGTTATTTATAAATCCACAGTGGATAAAAACTCTATAGTGCTGTTTCTGTGTAACAACACTGACATCCAGTGGTCATTCACCCAAACTGGGATGCTGGAAAAAAGACAGAGAAGGGATGGGAATTGTAAGAACTTTTTCATATTTTGGAAAGAAGGAAGAAGTCAAACAAAACCCATAAAGTGCTTCTTCTAAAAACTTAGGTCGGTGGAAAGGGGGAAGAACTGAGCACGTTTCTGCTGAGCTGGATGTTAATGATTTCTTAGAGAGGCACTCACAGTTTCTAATTCTCTCTTGCTTAGGGATTGCCTGGCAAAGATGGATTGAATGGGCTTCCTGGGCTACCAGGTCAAAAGGCAAGTGACACCAATGCCCACTGGCATGAAGCTGCTTACCTGAGCAGCACATCAGGGTGAAGTAGCAAATATAATGGGATGGGGGACATCTCCAGAGGCAAACTCCACCTTAGCAACCCCACATCACTGAGACACTGATGAAGCTCCAGGGCCAAGTCAGCTGCTGGGGCTGCATGGGACTGAGTCCTGGTGAAGGTGAAGCTGGAAATAGAGCAGGGATGAGAGATCCTCTTCCAATATTCAACTAGGGCATCCTATTTGGCAAACACAGCTGAGCACTGCAAACAGAGAAGTTTCTACTGTCTCTCAGGAAAGCCAAGTGGCAGTCAGGGCATGTGTCCAAGGCACAAAGAAGAAGAAGAAAGAAGTGTGGCAGGCTCCAAAAATCTTACTTTCTTCCCTCCAGTGGGAAAAGGGAGATGGGAGATTTAGAGGAAGGAGGCACTTTGGTTGAATGGCCATCACTGTGTAAATAAGTGTCAAAGAAATGTGCCATATTTTACTTATGAAGGCTAAGGTAGGCTTAAGGGATGATGAGATTATACTGGAATAAGGAGAGCAACACTTAACTACCTCCTGCCTTGAACTGCATTGGCAGCATTCTTGTTCCCTCTGATACTTGAGTACAATGACCTGTACTTGTTCCAGGAACACACTGCAGTTTTATTTGCCTCTCTCAACCCACTGAATGCTTGAGGCCAGCTGAGTCCCCAGCTCCCATGTAACAGTGGCTGACTTGGTGTTATTCCAGAAGAGTGACCAATGCTGGAGATCTGATTGCAAAAGTGCTAGAAGGGAAAAATGTCCCAGGAAACTTTTTCTTATATGGCTCTGTGCACATCCTGAGGCTGATATGGAGGATCTGAGTCAAAATATTCCTTGTGATTACCTGAAAACATGCTGCACTACCAGAGGATTTTCTATATTAACTTCTTGTATTCCCTGTAGGGAGAACGAGGGGAAAAGGGTGAGGAAGGCTTTCCAGGAAAAGCTGGCCCTAAGGTATGGAATTTAATTTCATGGTTTCCTGTAGCCATTGAGTCAGTCAAGGTGTGCTTTTGGAGGGTCTTATATTGAATTCAGGAGAGTAAGATTCCTTTAAAGTTGGAGGCATAAGAGACATGCCAGTCTGGCTCACTGCTTTTCAGAATTCATGTTCCAAATCACCAAGACCTGTTTGATGCTTCTCTCTCAGTTCTACATGGGTAGTAAGATCTGAGCTGGCCCTTGTGTTGGCTCCCTGTGTTCTGACTTCCCAAGCCACCAAGAGGGCAAATTTAATGCCTTATGGGAAGTAGGTAGAACAAAACAGGACAGGCCAGTAAGGGACACACTTTACTCATGAGAAAGTGTTCTTCCAAAAGGATCAGGTTCTTGCAATGTTAAAGTTTGCTTTTGTTTTTCAGGGTGAGCCAGGGAGCCGTGGACAACCTGGTGAGCAGGTGAGCAGGAAAAATATTTCTTAGCAGCAAGGCCCTGTCAGGATGATATGAAGTGACCACAACAACAACAACAAAAAAGATTTGCCTATAACAACATCTGTGCATATCATTTGCATCTGTGGTTGAAGATGAGATGAGATAAGATGAGATGAGATGAGATGAGATGAGATGAGATGAGATGAGATGAGATGAGATGAGATGCATGGTTGGACAGAGTAATACAAAAATTCCAGAATAAAAATATGCTAAGTCAAATATTTCATTGTGTCCTGGAAAATTGTATCTTGGAAAAAAACAAACCAAACAAAAAAACCAAAAAACCACATTGTTTCCAGTGGAAAGGGAAGAAAAGGAAGGCAAAGTGGCTTAAAAGTGGTTGTTTTCCTTCACACCTCATGTTAACCCAGGGTTCGAGTTATAGGATTCAAGAAACTTATTTGTAGCTATGTGATGCCAGGAGTGATTCCATCATTTCTAAGTTGTAAATATTTTCTATGACTGTTAGAAGTTACACAGTAAGTTTAGTCTTTTTGTACTAGGATTTGGGTTTCAGCAGAACTGCTGAACTCAGTGAAGAACCAAGGAAAAGTTCTGTCATTTTCTAAACCACACAGCTCTCTAGAGCCCATTCAGAAGCACTAACCATAGGTATTAACATTGTTGTCCATGTCCCAAATTTTCAGCTGTAGTATGAAAATCTGTAGAAAGAAAAATCTGCATAAGACAGAGTATCTATTATCTATATCTCTCTATATCTATATACAGAGCCTCATTCTTCTCTTACTCCTACCAGTCTCAGTCCTATCACCTACTATAAAGGTAAAATGGGAGAATGGTCATGACCTCAGCTCCTATGCTGTCGTGTGCAATAAAGCAGAACATGCACCAAAAACTGGACCTAAGAGCAGAACAGGAACAAGCACTCTATGGAGTCTCATTTAACAGCTTTCCATAAGCTGTGGCAGTGAGGTTTATTGGGATAAGGCACTTCCTAAGTGTATAACAATTACACCACTCTGTGAATACAGATTATTCTGCTTCTATTCCAAAATTCTTTATAATCTACTTAATTCTTTATAATCTACCTAATCCCCCCAAGTAAGGAGAGACCACTGTGGTGTGGGTCAGCCTTTCATCAAGATCAATCACACCCGGCTCTTGGAGAGGGGGTTCTAAACCTCTCCTCCTTGGTTTCTGTGGTCACTGCCCAGTGCTGTCATTTCAATGTTGCTGTCAGACAAACTCTGAGGCTTCCAGGCAAGCTGGAGCCCAGTGCAAAGAAGGGTCAGATCCTCAACCAAAGCATTGCTTCTCAGTCTGTATTGTCTCCCCACACAGGAATGTTCTGAAGTCTAATAGCATCTTCCATTACACTTGCCTCTCTTTCCACAGTGTAATGTTTTCTATACATTCATAAATGTTTTCTTTTTTCTTCCTTAGTATTAGGCCCTCTGTTTGTCCTCATAATCTCTGAGATCTCATCACCACCCAGGATCCTGAAGTGGCTCTCATAAAGCACCACCCCCTCTGTCCTCCAAAGTCACTTTTTTTTAGAAATCTCCAAATATCACTCTGATGTTCTGCTCACTCAGACACCACAGCATTGCATTCCTCACCTGATTTCTTCTGCGGATTCATTGTATCTATATCATGATAATATTTTGAGTCTTGCCATCTCAAAGGATCCCCTTTACTTGGTTCAGTATTTGTACAGCACTTGGTGTATTTTTGCCCTGTTCATGCCTGAGATCCTTTGTGCTATCGCAGTACAAATGCAGGTAGCAGAATAAAAGAAACCCCGTTGTTATTTTCAGATGACAAACTGGGTCAACCAGAAGCAAACTTTTAGAATACTTCAAATATTTAGTACAAACCACATGACACGGAGATCTGAATCAGATCAGAATCTTCAGATATCACATTATCTGAATATGCAATAGTACATCCAGAAAATTCTACATCTGTTTGCCAGGTAA
Organism: Calypte anna; assembly: GCF_003957555.1. NCBI lineage: Eukaryota > Metazoa > Chordata > Aves > Apodiformes > Trochilidae > Calypte > Calypte anna. Next base: position 145,842,310 of record NC_044245.1, on the reverse strand, counting down.
TATCTTTACCTTTCAGATTAATACAGTGCAGGTTTTCTATTTCCATGGTACATCAGATGATTAAATATGAAAAGAAAAGTTAGATTATTTTTTTAAGCTGTTTTTACTTGCTTGCTTAGTAGCAATCACACAGTACCCATGCCCCAAATTCCATGGCATCAGTTAACAGTGTAAAAGCAAAAAAAAAAAAAAAAGAATAAAAGAAAAAAAAAGAAAAAAAGAGAGGTCTTACCTGCTGTTTAAAGTAATAATTTTCAAGAATAAGTAATTATTTGATAATCAAACTAATCCCATTCACTCCCAGCAAGCTATATAAGGCAGGAAAACACTGAGGCACGTTCTGACCTACAGCATAGGCAGCATGTATGTATGATGATGTGAAGAAGCAATCATCTGCAGTTATGAGTTCTGAACAATTCAGAGCCACACAGTCAGACATGTGAAGAGACAGAGAGATAAATCAAGGTCTCATGCTCCCCAGCTTAAGGGCACTGTGGCCACATTAGCCCACGCTGAGGACCAGACTTGATGCATTCCTACCTGACATGAGTAAGAGAAGTGTTTGGCCCCCCCATGCTGCTTTTTTATTCCTAAATATATTTGAGAGTAATGGGATTTCTCCCTGGAAGTCATGGTTGATGCCTCTTCCTGGATTTCACACACTTTTTCTCTTACTTCCAGGGTGAAGCAGGTCTTCCTGGACTTCAGGGCTTACCTGGGCTGAGAGGAGAAAAAGGAGACCAAGTAAGTGGCTCTGAGCTACAGCTTGATTTTTTGTTAGGTTTTTTTTTGCCCATTTGGTACCAGGAGGACTAATCTTGAGTGTACCCAGGTGATGTTTTGTCTTGGTGTGGCTGCTGTGATAAGCAGCTGATTGGTATCCAGCAAAATCACCAAATACCCCTTCCCAGAGGGTACCTTAGTGCCTGGTGTTGTTCCTAATTACAGCAGAGGTGTTAATGAACAGTGCCTACCCTCAATGCAGAAGGTTATGACTGTGCTGTTTGTGAGGCTGTAGAAGAGGTCCAGTGCTCTTTAGGTCTCAGAGTTAAATGCCTGATCTAAGAAAATAAAAAAATTGTATTAACAACAACAAAACATAATTCACAAATCTCCCTTGTCACTCAGCCCTGGGGAAGGCTTCACATGGCTACATCATTTTTTGATGGCTTAACTTCTACCCAAGTCCTGGTGTCTACTTCTTCCTCTGGGCAGCTCCAGATTTCCAGAGGAATCTTCATACTGGGAAATTGCAGGACTGGGAGCCTGACAGTAAATTTTGCCGTGTAAATGAGGCCTGAGCTCCTGATAATTGACTGCATGCTTGCAGGCTATTGAAAAGGACCTAAAATGAACTGAGGTCTTGTCATTCAGTTTTCTGCATTGTATGTATTGCAGAGCAGAGTGTAGAGATTAAAAATATTCTATGTATAAGATACTCTATGTATAAAATCATAGAATTATAGAATCACAGAATGTGTAGAGTTGGAAGGGACCTTAAAGATCATCTTGTTCCAGCCCCCTTGCCATAGGCAGCGACATCTCCACTAGTTCAGGTTGCTCAGAGCCCCATCCAACCTGGCCTTGAACACTTCCAGAGAGGGGGCATCCACAACTTCCCTGGACATCCTGTGCAAGGGTAAAACCTAAATCTCCTCTCTTCAAGTTTCATGGAAGTGTGGGTCAGATAGTGCCTGTTTGAATGCAAGACAAATATATTTTGTGCATGCACTTTGAGTACTCACATAAGCCCTGTTAAGCATCTTCCAGTCAGGTTACCTTGGCAAGATAAAGACTGAATGGATGATTCCCAAATCTTGTATATAAACTAAATATACTAAATATACTAAATAATACTGTATATAAACAGTAGGATAAATGTCCACTTTTGGCTATAATTACTGTTCTGGTTCCTCTGGACCAAATAGAAAACAAGTAAGTTTTTTAAAGCTGCATCAGGCAATAAGATCTTCTACATGCAAGTTATTATAAGACTGGTAATTTCCTTTCCATGAACTCAATTGCTATTCATTGACTTTTGGGAAGTTAGTTGCTTGCACTATATCTTGGAGGACAGGTAAGATCAACTGAAAATGTAAAATATTCTAGTGGGACTGATGGATTTAGATAGAAATGTGTATATCCTGCTTTCCTTCCCTCTTCTTAGGGAGAAAAAGGAAAAGATGGTTTCCCAGGACTGAAAGGTGAAAGAGGAGAAAAGGTAAGTCATGAAATGAGCATGCTCCTCTTTAGGCAAGGCAGGAAAAGAGACAAGGGGAAGAAAGAAGTGGTAGAGGAAAGTATCTGAGGAGGGCTAGAAACATTGGAAGTCTTTTAGTTGGTCTTTCCAGGGAAGCAACAGAAAATGCTGTGTGTGATGTGGAGACAATAAGTTCTTAAGTACTGCAAAAAACAGGAAGCAGCTGATGAAATGAAAGGAAAATTTCTTAATGCAAGGAATATATTCTTTGCTTTAGAATTGTCTGATATAAATGAACCTGGAATTACATTCTAAACAGGTTTTATGTGCTTGCCTGTGATGTGCTAGAACAATAATTTAAGGATTAGTTGGGGTTTCTGCCATCACAGCACTAATTCAGTGAAAATGAGAGATCTAGACAAAGATGATGCCCACTAAAATTTATATTTGGTCCCTATGAACATGGAGGTGAAGATGAAGCAGTGACCTTGCAGATGCCTGTGCATATGGTGCAAAGTTTGCTGCCATTATGGTGGCAATAGCCATGAGGCAGTGGGTACCACTTAGTTTTCCTTCATATTACACATCATCACTCAGTTTACCAGTGACTTTAACTATCTGTGGAGTTGGTAATTCTTTTATGGGTGGTCAAATGACATCTCCAATGAAACACCTGGATTTCCTGTGTCTGGGACGTTAACAGATTTTATTCATAGTTCTTGGGTTAGAAGTGTCAGGGGGGCTGACCTTGTTTGTGGACCCCAGCCCACAGGAAAGTCAATGGCAACTAAGACACCTGGACTGTAACTCTCATGAAATACTCCAGCAACAGTATAGTTTTCACTCAAAAATTAAAGGGAGAACTGGATTTAGAATTTTACCTTGTTATGAAAAAGAGGATGGTTTTTACATCCACACAAATTCAGCTGAAACATGTTTTTCAATCAAGAATTTTTATCAGCTTTAGCATAAGATGCAAATTAAAGTCAATATCACTCTTATCTTGGATGAGATAACATTAGAAATCTGTGAGGTCAGGTCACTGATAAAGTCATAAAGTGATAAAGACAACCAAGTGAGCATCCTGATTGCAGCAAAGCAAGAAGAGCAGAAATTCTGGGGTAAATTCTACCCAGCAGAGAAATGCTATGAGATTTTCTGTCACTGAGCTGATAGGCTGTCATTGGGAACATCTCACCTGGTAATGTTCCATCTTCTAACTGATAATGTTAAGTTTCATTTGGGTGTCTTTTTATACTCTTACTTGTATTTCTCTCCCCTCTCTAGGGTGAGATGGGTTCCCCTGGACCACCAGGCTTACCTGGAACAGTAAGTGAGATTCTGTTCTGGGTTATAATATTCAAAACACCATCAGACTTCCTGAACACAAATTCCTCAGAAGAAAACTTTTCAAGATCTTTACTTCTCTGCAGAAACTTCAGGACCCCTTTACTCTGAGATTATTTCCTTTTGCTTCAGAGAATCAATTTCAAGTTGTATTTAGTCTTTTTATTTTTGGAGGAGGTTTTGCCCTCGTCTGCCTCTTTGCAAATAGTATTTTTGTATGGCCTTGCCTTGTGGCCGCACCTAAATTGAATTTGTGACTTGTTTAACATCTATCTGGGGTCTGTTTGGAGGTCATGGTTGAAAAAGGAGGATAAATTCTTAGATTTTCCTGGGTAAACTGGATTTTTCCCACTGGGATCTTAGGGTAAGACAGTCATACTCTCAACAGTGATACCAGTGATACCAGTGAACAACAACTTTCCTTCTTAGGTCACTTCTTCCAGTAATAGCAGAGGATTCCCCTTCGCATTGACATGAGTGGAGAATTCAGCATCAGTGGTGCTGTGGCCTCCCAGAGCCTCCATCCCTGACAGTGCCATGCTGTGCTGTGACCCCAGAAAGACCTTCCAGTTCAGTACTGGATCCAGCATACAAACCACTCATACCTGATTGCACATAGCATTTCCGTCAATAACAAAAAACAAGCCAAAGAAAAAAAAAACCTAATAAAAAAAAAAAATGTAAAAAAAGCAACCAAAAATACACCCCCCAAGAAAACCCCCAAAAAACACACACAACACAAACAGAACAAAAAAACAACAGCAACAACAAAACAAACAAACAAACAAAAAAAAACAACCTAAACAAACAAGAGACAAAAAACCCCATTGTTTTTCAAACGAGTCTGCAAAATTACTTTTGAGAGCTTGAGCATAATGGCAAGGAAGTTCTCTGACAATTAAACAGCATCCAGAGAATGTAAGAGAGAAACCTCAGTTTCCTCTAGCAAAATCTGAGTGAGCATTAGGAACAAGCCTGTCATTGCAGCAGGAAGGCTGATGCCAGCCACAGATCCTCAAAAAAATGGCAGATATCCACTTGTCAGCTTTGCTTATCACAGCTGGTTACAGCTGCCACATCCACAGATGATGGAGAGAACCTGAAAATCAAGTGCCTACAGAGTTTCTTGCAGCTATGGAGGAGGTGCTGTAATTTATTCCCTACTGTCAGTTGGGCTTTTTTAGTCTGTGCCAAACTGTGCTTCACGGATTTGTGTAGAAACACTCCGTGTGTATCACACAAGAATGTTCCAGTCACAACATCAAGGATAAATCTGACTTAGTAAAGGTAGAGAAAGCAGCTTACAAACACAGCACAACATGCTCAAATATAGAGAAGCTGTGCCCAACTGCTCAAGCTTCCCGTGTTTGCAGGGAGAAATAATTTCTATTTCAGCTGTGAAAGTCAGTGACAATTTTAAAGTTTCTTCCTTTCATCAAGGACTATTTGTTTCATAACTTAAACCATTTGATAAAGATACTTCCTCTCTACAAAACTTGATCCTTTTTTTTTTTGCTGCTAGTCCTTCAAGGTGACTTTTTAATCCCCAAGACAACTATGTTGAGTTCTAAATGGTTTGTATGTGGTGCAGAAAACACACCCAAGCTCATCCATGGAGTCAGGAAATTAAATAATAGTGAGGGTGGCTCCAAGTGGAAAAGTAAGCTGGAGATTGCTAAAAGCTCAAGGTTTAATGGTTTAGTTTTCCAAAGCTGTGGGACCTGCAGGGCTTTTTTTATTTCATGTTCATATTTCAAATACTCTGGGATATGTCAGATATTTGTGGGCTTTTTTCCAAGCAGCCAGATGTTACAGTAAGTTGCTCACTTATAAACCTGCGGGTGGATGTATGGAATGTGTAATATGTAATGACAAGGAGAATACCTAAATTATTGAATTTCAAGAAAAATTGGCAGTGCTTCTTTTAACAATCCTGTCTCTCTTCCAGACAGCCTTCTTCACCCCACACCCTAGGATTCCTGTAAGTAACATCTCTAACCCACATGGCCCCTGGCTTATTTCCACTTGTATCTGACAGACACACAGCACCTTGATATTTTCCATGTTATTTCAATGCTTTCAGTAAAGAACTCAGCTTGAGTCTGCTTCTGGTCAACTTCATCATCATCACTAACCATGCGGTCCTGGTAACAGCAGCATTGTAGCCAACTGTGACCAGGACATAATTGTGTCCCAGCTGTCCCAGCCTCCTAAATAAACTTTAAAATGAAGTTTTATTTCCCACTTGCGGTGCACAGTGGGAAATGTTTGGCATTAGGTAGGATCACACCACTGGTGTGTGAATAAGCTTGTTAAGGATCAGGAGGCTTTCTGGCATGTATATGCACAGGTAGGTTGTGAGAGTGCCATCAAACAGGAAACTGCATATGCCATGTTCTTTAGAGGCCAAAGAAGGAAACAGGAATGTGAGGTAGTAGTGGGAATAGAGACAAGATTTCTTTGGCTCACTTTTCACCTTGCCTAATGGTTTGCTAACATATACACTAAGGAAACAGGCAAACTATGACTTCTTATGTGGTCTGTGCAGTGCTGCAATCCCAGAAGGAGTTCTCTCTTGCTTTGGCAGCATTACTTTTGTAAATGAGTTGCAAGACAGTAAAGAGTAAAAATCTTGAAGTGTGTCAGTAGTTTAGATCATGGGAATTTCCCCATCCTCAAGGTGAATGCAATGCTATGTTCTGTAGCAGGGGTCAGCACAGAATATTGCAAGCTTTGAGAGAAGGGGCAGAAAGGAGTTACCTTTGGTTTACAGCTTTACAAATTCAAGTGTCAGAAGGTAGTAGTAAGCCCAAGGAGAGTGTAGGTCACGTTAGAGAGGCTGTAGGACCAGTAGGGTGATGCAAAGGAGAGAGAATAAGGGAGAGAGACTTAGAGGTTGGAAACTAAACTACACAGCTTTAATGAAACAGTAATGATAAACAGGAAAAAATTTACTAAATATATACAAATATACAGGAAAAATGATCCCACATTCCTCCCCCCTTCCCCCCAATAACTTTCACATCACCACCGAGGCTGCAGGGCAGCCCTGGGAAAGTCCAGGCTGGACTCCTGGGGTCAGCAGCAGTGGGGAGCTGGAGGCAGGAACACACAGATTCAGGCTGGCATGGATCAGGAGCACAGGCAGAGGAATGGATGGAATCCTCCCAGGATGCTGAAGCAAAACAGGGAACGGGTGAAGAAAGGGAAGCAGGAAAGGCAGGAAGCACGAGGCTTGCTTGACCCTGGTGATCTGGTGATCCCCCCAGTTTATACTGAGTATGAGGTGTATGGGATGGAATACTCTGTTCGATCAATTCTGGCATCTATCTTGTCTGTTCCTCCCCAAAAGAGGGCTGCACCTCTTTACTCCTTTTCTCCTTCCAGAGGGTAAAATGTTCCTCAGAGCTGAGCAGTGGCCTTGGTTCTGCACACCATTCTCCAGCTGTAACTATAGACATCGATGTGTGATCAGTCCCAGAAGCAGACATTGACTGAGAAACTTGCTGTTAATGTCAGCAAGTGCAGCTCCTTACAAGAGACTTAGCTGAAAGCAAAGTACAAGACAGAAAAATTACCTTTATCCTGGCCCAAACCAGGACAGCTCCCATTCACCAACCGCAGCATCTCTGTTGTGTGTTTTGGGACACCCTGCAGAAACTCACTGATGCAGCATGGCATAGGGGGGGAGTGGGGGTGTGGTCAGTTTTTTTCCAGGGGGGAACTTTTTCATGTGTATTTAGGCCACTAAGTTAAATATTTCTTGGAGATGAGGAGTGTGAGAACCACAGTGGTGGTCAGGGTGGGAAGAGGCAAAAGCAGCAAAGCAGGGGGTGGCTTCTCCCTTGGCCTCCACTGTGGGGGCACAGCTGAGCCCCCACTGCCTTTGCTCTCCCTGAAGTGACACAAAAATAAGTAAAGCCTTAATTGGGACTACAGGAAGATGTTTCTGAGGGCAGGTCAGGGAGGCTGTAAGCACTGAGCAGGCTCAGGTTGGTAGCAGCTGTTAGCTGTCACCATGTCATTTCTGTTCACTGGAAGAAGTGGAGGTGGCAGTGGATTAAGCCCAGCTGCCGGGGGGGAGAGGTCTCTGCAGGGTGCAGGACTAGCAGATAGTGTTAGTGGTCTTGACAGGCAGTCATGAATTCAGCAAATTTGAAATGATTCACAAGCAGATTTGCTGGCAGGTTTCATCTAGAAATGCTGCATCTACCCATGCTTAGAATCATAGAATCATGCAAGAGTTATAGTTGGAAAACACCTTTAAGATCATCAAGTTCAACCATTAGTGTAGCACTGCCAACTCCACCACAAAAACACATTGTAAGTACCATGTTTATATCTGAGCAAGGACACTGGATCAGAATTTTGCCAATTTTGCATTACCATGCAAATTAAGCTCCGTAGAAGAAGTGGGGGAAAGGAAAATATTTAAAAAAAGCTTTTTTCTTTTACCTGTTGAGTTACTTCTTCCCTTTGCAGGCTTTTTTTTTATTACTGGTAATATGTGCCCCTATTCCCACACCGTAACACCATCCCTGCCTACAGATTTTTCGCTGTATGTCTGTGCTTTGTTGTTCTCAAAAAGGTTGCAGCTCTCAAAAGGGTTTGGGTCATTGCCCAAACCAACTTCCAGTCACAACCATCCAGGTTTGTTGCAGAATTTGTTGTTTGCTCGACCTTCAGGTGGTCCCGTTATCTTCCTGAAGGCCAGCAGATGGCACAAGGGACTGCCTGATTAAAAGTTGCTCTAACGAGGTGCTACTTGTGGAGTAAAATTCCTCCTATTATTTATCACAGGTGATAATACTTATCCATAATGCATAATAAATACAGATATGAGTACTATTTACGCAGTTACATTTATTTGCTCTGTTAGATAATCATGTGCAAATGGACTTTGAATTCCCAGGTGTTGCAGGAGTAAATAGCTGTTGTGAATAAAATTCAAGCTGATTTGTCTTGGGCTCTGCATTTTGACTGATCACTATTCCTTGCATTTATATGTAGCTTAAATCACTGATGTTCTTCCTATTCCTTGATTGCATAATTGAAAACCCTTGCATGATAAATAATGAATAATAAATGATTGCTGTTGACTGAATACATATGTTCATATAAATACACAAATGTGAGTATTCATGTAGTCCCTGTTCCACTATTTGAGCTAGTTCCACAAATGTGTGCTGTTCCTTTTCAACTTGTAAAATGGATAAATATGGACTTATTGATTATTATTCTCGAACTCAGAACAAAAGTGATGAACTTCTGTCTGAAAGCATCTTCAATTTCCTGTAAGGAGAAAGGACAGGAATAAATTAATACTATTAGTCAGTGATGGTGGTGCATGAAATAATGTACTGACACTGCAGGAGGGAGGGGAAGCTGCATGAATGTTTGGAGATGTTAACAGGACTAGAGATCAGGAAAAGCTGTGTACATCCCTGGAACTGGTAAAGATGAGACCCTGAACAGTCCTCTTTTATAGATGGAATATGGAACTCCATCTATGAGGGGAAATTTCCCCAGCTGTAGGTTGATTTTAGGTCTGTGGTCCTACAGAGAGGCAGAGCAGTGGTGTTGGTGCTTTTGCTCTGGGTCGCACCATCTGACCTTTTAATGCACTGAAGCTGCTTGAATTTTGGAATAGTAAATCCTTTGACTACTGCTCTCTCTGAGGGAAAACTTCTCTCTCTTTAAACTGAATATCTTTGCTGTTGGTATCATAACAGTCTCAGAAGTCCAGACAAAGGTCTCCAAATCTTAGTATGCAATATAGGTAGTTTTGATTCACTGTCCTCAAGGTCCTTGAGGAAGATGTTTCATGTCTGAAATAGGTAACTGATTGAAAGAGCTCTCTTCCCAAGCAAGACTGGTGTGACTTCAGCTATGAAAACAGCTCTTAATTCTCTTATTGCTTTGTATCAGGGTGAACCTGGACCAAAAGGGGAGAAAGGAGATCGAGGAACAAGCGGAGAACCTGTAAGCACATTCAAGCATTTCTTCTGGTGGTTTTGACATTTAGGAAGGAGAGGACATGAGAGTTGCCTGTTTTGGAGGGAGAGGGGAGAACATGAATTGTTGGGATGCTCCTCGAATCAGAAATGGATATAGTGGTGCTCGGATTTGTAATGACTGTACAGGGATCTAAATAATAACATGAAACTCAGAACCTAATTTATAACTCCGGGCCTTAGTAACTGAGAAGGGGACTATGGGGCTGGCTACACACAGAGTTTTGCTGACAGCAAGGTTGTGCAGGATTTACTGTTATTGAAGTTACGTGGCTCAGGTGGATCATGCATTTGATTACTCAATTTGTTTCCTGCCTTGCTCGTGTTCTGGATGGATCCCTCAAAAAAGACAGCCTTGTGCAGTCACAGCATCTGTGAAAAACACCCTTTTTTTTCTCACTGGGAGGAAGGAGAAACATCTCCTTTTCCTCAGAAAAATAAATTAGACGTTTTCTGACACTCCTTTGAACCACCCTCTGTTTTTACAGGGACTACCTGGAATCCCAGGAGTAAAGGGTGCTCCAGGACCTGCAGGACTACCGGTAAGAGGGCCCAGACTTTAAGAATATCTTTGACATGCCCAGAGGGGGGTACTTTCAAGGTCTGTAGCCCTGTAAGTAATTATTCCCCTATACACCAGCAGCCCTTTTCTCCCTCCTCATTGTTGTAAGTTCAGGGACTTCTGCAGAGATATTTACTTATGCTGGGCATCAAGACAACCTTGGGAGAACCAAAGCAGAAACATGGAACCTCTATGGTATGTTCAGTATTGTCTGAGAGACTCCTTCCAGAGAGCATCTTGTATTGATACCATTGCACCACAGGTCTTTCAGATAACTTACTGCAGTACATTGGCAAAACTGTTCAGAGCATTCAGATTCAAACCCCACTTGACCCTGAAGGCACTATGGCTCATGTGAAATCGTTTTGTAATCTCAATTATCTTCTGAAAATTTCTATGTCCAGTCATCACTGAGGTTTGGTATTCACATCAGATTGGATGGATGTTCACTCTGCCGTCATCTGTGCTGTGCCCAAAGCCATAGAGTCAGCTATTGCTTGTCCATCAACAGCTTGACCAGCTTAGCAGCAGTCTCTGAATTATGAAAAAAAAGAGTAATAACAAGGAACTTTTAAATAACCTTTGCTAAATGGGGGACTGTTCAGTGAGTAGACTGTTCTGCCAAAATCCTTCAGAAAGGGCTACATGATATGTAGGACAGGGACAAATCCCCTGCATTGTGACCTAGTCAGGCCATTTTTAAATTGCTGTTGTTTGTATCTGACAACTGCAGGCAAAACTTCCTTTGTGCAGGGAGATCATCAGAGTTGAGCTGGAAATGAAGTAACTGGTGGGCCTGAGGATGTTTCACCCACAGGGGTGTCTGCAAGTTTCAGCATCCTGTGCTGAGAAACAGCCTCTGAGCCACTCAGTCATTAGTAATTCTTCTTATGTCTCAGGGTTTTATTTTTATATTTCATTTTCTCACTGCACAGAGCACTGGGAGCCATTTCCTCGAGATGTTAAACTTCTCTGTGAATTGATTAATGAAAACCATTACCTAGTTCAGGTTCAGTCATCTTGAGGTCTTTTTGTCTGGCAGACAGTCATCCCATCTCTAATCAGCTGCTCTCTCTTCTTTTCAAATAGGGCACAAAGGGCCAGAAAGGAGCCCGAGGTGAATCTGGAGCCCCTGGAGAAGCTGTGAGTAACTGCTTCCCTTTCAGCATTTTTTCCTGGTAGTAACACACCTGTAGGGATGCTGAAATCAACTCCTTGCAGATACCCATTGCCTGGCTTGCTTGTTCCCAGGGCACATCCTAAGCTGCAGCTGGAAGAGTCCCTGCTTGTGAGCAAACTGGCACAGCTGCACCGAGCAGATCAATGTCCCAGTCATCCCAGTTCTCAATTGTGCATCTTTTGTTGGCCCAACCTCTCCATCTCTAACAAAGTGCCCTCTTTGCTGGGTGAGGCTCTGGCAGAGCTTTGTTACTGCACTGTGCTATCAACCAAGCCCAGGCAGCAGCTGGTGCAGGGAGCTCACTTCTCATCAGCAGCTTGAATAAGTTTTTGTTCACAGTTGCTTTTAGGCTTCTTAGTCAATTCTGCTTTAATACTCCAGAGGAAACATCTCTGGCCGCTTTTTGAGGCGGATGTTGTAGGGAATGCTGCTATTGCCTGACTATGAGCTAAAGAACAGCAAAGTGTTCAAGAATCATTTTGTTATTTTGAGAGTGTGCAAGCACTTTGCAGCTGAGTAAGAGGCCGGAAACTTTCTGTGCAAGCAGAAAGGGAAAACTAAAGAACTGTGTGAAATAAAAGTTGAGAAAATAGGATATTTGTGTCTGGGAGAAGGAGGGAATAGGAAATACAAATCAAGCATCCTAGAGTACTGAAATTTCTTCTTCCACTTTTGTGTTCATGATTGTAAGTCTTGGGCTTGTTCTTAGATATTGTCTCCAGCAGTGCTGACACTAAACTCTGAATTGCTCTCACTCTTGTTTGAAGGACTCTAATATTTCTGGCCAGAATAATAATAAATAAATAAAAAGACAAATCCCACCCATCCCCCTTCCACTAACCTCATCTATTTTTTTTTCCATTGTATGACCTGGTGGCTTGGAGGATGTCAATAATATGGGAGTACAGGTCCATATGCAGGCATCTTTTTTTTTCCCCCCAAACTTTTATCAACTACCATTGGCTCACAGACCTGTGACTGTAAATAACACAGAAATGAGGAAACATTTAGGGTTTTTTTAGAAAGCCAAATGCAGCAGATAGACATTCACTTTGTGAAGAGCTGTGCTGTGGAAGATTTTCATCATCTGTCCTTCTGTAATATATAGCTGCCTAGCCCCTCCAGCAGAAGAGATTCCTCTGTACTCTGCTCCAGGACAGATATATTATTTCAGTCTGCTGGTGCAGATGTTTTTAGACAGTCTGTCTGGTTCAGCCCTCCATGGATATTAGGCATGCTGATATAAATCCTTTTCCTTGCAAAGCTGTGGTGAGAGGTGAACCTAGTTTGGGTGTCAAGAGACTACAGGGGTAGCGACTTCAACTTGATATGGTCAAGTGTAAAAGAAAATGTCTAAATATAGCCTGGGAACCCCAAACAGTCATCTCTATGGCAGCCTAAATCCCCAAATATATGTCCTCTCATGTCCCACATGAGATTCTAGGAACACACATGGGCTTTCCCACCTGAGAACCTTCCACTAGCAGACTGAAAGGCCTGCATTTCAGAGATGTAGCACTCTGTAGAGTTTGTGTTGTTCATCTATTTAGAGCAAATGAGTGTTTTCAGTAGAATTGTCAGCAAAGCATATTTTGTATATCTAGTTGTTTTATGGTAAATCAATGTACTTTGCTCTGTTCTTTTGATGTTTCAGGCCCACACTTTTCTTCCTTTACCTCAGCTAGATTTAGAATTAATTTTGATGAAATGTGATTTTAAGCTCCCAAAGAGAATCTTTGCCCATTTTTTGTTGTTTCATGATTCTTTACACTGCAAAGTGCTTCACAAAAGTGCTGGTTTTTGCTTTAAGCTTTTACAAAACTTTCTCTGACAGGAACTCCAATTTTACTTGGAACATCTTGTTCTGGTAGTGGTACAAGTTGTGAATTACATATGTACACACACTTCATTTTCTTAAAACAGGGTGTTACTGGACCAGCAGGGCCTCCAGGTCCAAGAGGCTTGCCAGGAAATGTGGTATGTATGCACCAATATATTTACTTTCCCATCTGTGCCCTGATTTCTTTATTTAAGTCTTCAGTTTTTCTTTGCACCAGGTTTATGATCAGGCTCAAAAGTCTGTGTTTCATGACACTGTTTTTATAGTTGTACTGAAAGCCTTGGAGGCACCTGGGAATGGCATATCCATGAAACATATTCTTATGTTCATTTGCAGCAAGAGGGAGACACAGAGCTGCTTCATTCCTCATCAGATTTTCAAAAGCAATTTTTGCTGCCAGTTTTTCCAGAGAAAACCAGCAATGTTTGTTGTTGTCTTTTGGTTTTACCTTGCCTCATTTTCATTTCTCCTTTCCTTTGAAAACCTGACTTCTTCTTAGAATCATAGAATTGGCTGGGTTGGAAGGGACCTCAGAGATCATCAAGTCCAACCCTTGATCCACTGCCACTGTGGTTCCCAGCCCATGGCACTGAGTGCCATGTCCAGTCCCTTTGTAAATATCTCCAGGGATGGAGAATCCACTACTTCCCTGGGCAGCCCATTCCAATGTCTGATCACCCACTCTGTAAAGAAATTCTTTCTAATATCCAACCTAAACCTTCCCTGGCACAACTTGAGACCGTGCCCTCTTGTCTTGCTGAGAGTTGCCTGGGAAAAGAGACAAACCCCCCCGTGGCTCCAACCTCCTTTCAGGGAGTTGTGAGAGCGATGCGGTCTCCTCTGAGCCTCCTCTTCTCCAGGCTGAACAGCCCCAGCTCCCTCAGCCTCTCCTCATAGGGTCTGTGCTCGAGCCCCTTCATATAAACTTACATGGCAAACTCCCATTTTTATGATGAAAGCATGGATCAGCTATAGTGTGGCCAACAGGATTAGGACAGTGATCCCTGTGCTTGGCCACACTCCAAATTCTGTCTTCAGCTCTGGGTCCCTCACTACAGGAAGGACATTAAGGGCCTGGACAACATCCTGAGAAGGGCAACAAGCTGGTGAGGGTCTAGAGAACTTAAGAGGAGTGCCTGAGGGAACTGGGGTTTTTTAGTCTGGAGAAAAGGAGGCTGAGGGAGACCTTACTGGTGTCTACAAATATCTGAAAGAAGGTTATAGTGAGGTGGGGGATCATTCTCTTCTTCCTAGTAAGAAGCAATAGAACAATTGCAAATGGTTCAAGCTGATCAAGAGAAGGTTTAGATTGGATGTTAGGAAAAATTTATTCACTGAAAGGGTTGTCAACCCCTGGAACCAGCTGTCCAGGGAAGTGATGGAGTCACCATCTCTGTAGGCATTTAAAAGGTGTTATATATAGTGTTCAGACAAATGTAGTGGTGGACTTGGCAGCATGCTTAGGTTACCAGTTGGACTTAATGATTTTAGGTGTCTTTTTCAAGCAAAATAATTAAACTGTGTTCTATTCTGTTCTGTTCTCTGCTGTTCTAAACCATTTGACCCTGCAGTCAGAGCTTTGAAATCTGCTGTCCTCCTTACCTTGGTAGATGTTCATCAGCATTATGTAGTTGTGTGTGATAGAGCTTTTCATGTTTGCAAATAAATCTTTGTACTAACTCTAATCCATACTCCACCAGTTTAATTTTCTTTCTAGTGCATGGATTCTGTCTAGGTTTAAACCTGAGTAAGTGGAAAGCAATAGTTAGACCCCATGTTATAATATATTCAGACAGAGTGGTTTAGCACAGGTGGCTCTTGAAAACAGAGTTTATTACCTAAGCAATCCAAGAAAGTCTAAATTGCCTTTCAACTAGTTGGTAGGATAGATTTGATTTAATTGTATTAAGGTAGCAATTTAATTTCTAAGTGAAAGAAGATATCAAAAAAGTCCTTTTGCAATTTAATATTCCTTTCATCAAACTTCTATACCAGTAATACCAATATATTACCCATAAAAGTTAATAGAGTTGGAAATAATTTTTACTTGTGCAAAAAGGAAAATAATTATAATTATCATATCCATCTTCAAGGAGGTCAATCCAATCTTACTGGTGCCAAGATAGCATTTCACATCTTAAAATGTACTACCATTCCATAATGTGTATTGGTGAGTTAGGAAGACAGAGCATTCAATTTGAACCTCTAAATAATCTCTGTTTTGACAAGGAATCCATTGAGTTCTGCCAAAAAGAGAAACAGATTGAAAACTGAGATAGATAGTAAAGTGAACATAGCTCTGTTTCTAATTGTATAGCTTTGGAGAGCAATAGGATTGAAAAATAATATTGGCCTCTCCGATACATAGGTTTGGGTTTGTTGGTAATGGATTAGGAACTGCTGATGATTTTACAGCAGGTAGAAGGAGAATGCACAGCTCTGGGATTAGCTCTATTTCTCCTTTTGCTGTTCAGCTCTTTTTTATACTGAAAAAAAAAGTAACTAAGCTTTGAGTACTTGGTACACAGCTCTTCCATGGTGCTCTCTGGATTGCACTTTGTCTGTAGCAGGAAATGTTAAACTAATACTAATCCTTGAGATAGATAGTACTGAACCCACAGGTCTTTCCATTTGCTTTAGGATCAAATACTGCCTAAAAAGAAAGTTTTAAGCTGTAGCATTCTTTTCTCTCCAGGGTGTGCCTGGAAACCCAGGACTACCAGGAAGGGAAGGAGAAAAGGGGGAAAAGGTGAGTTTGTTCTTTCATGGATTCGTTTCTTTTCTTCTTGGGCATTTTAAATAACCTGGAACAGAAGCAGTCTGAAGTGGGTAATTATTTTATAAGTTTGTAGATGGTTAAAAGATGTGAGCTTATTAGATCATCTTGTCTTACCTCCTCTGTTACACGATATGAAATTTTCACCCTGCTACGTATAAACCCTGTTTATAATTTACTTTATAAAACCACTGAGATACAGAGATAAAGCTGGATACAGTGAAGTGACTGCTACACATTTATGTAGTTATGATCTTCTACTGTCCTGCTGCCTGATGAGAGCAGGATTTGATGTTTTAAGTATCTCCTGAATCTGCCTTTCATGGTTAGGAAAGTGAGATTTCTGCTTTCTTAACGAGCTATTGTAACTGGACCATTAATTGCCCAGCATGCTGGAGTCCTGATCTTTGCTGAAATAGCCCCTGCAGTAAGATCATCTTCCAAATTGCTGAGATCTACCCCAGCATCATGTTTGAGAACTGTTTGATACAGCCCAAAACATTTTGAAGCCTTGTTATCCTTAAGGAAAATTACAAATTTCTGGAGGTTACAAAAGGAAAAAGGTTCCTTTTAAGGAGGGAAGAGGAGAAACTAAGGTGAGAAGGTCTTCAGGATGTTGCTAACAGTTTTGCTGATTTGTCTTTTACAGGGTGATCCTGGAGAAGAAGGAAAAGTTGGTTTGCCTGGGCCACGTGGTGAACCTGGGCCTGCTGGAGCACCAGGTTTGCCTGGTAGGGGTAAAGATGGAGAACAGGTAAGTACTGCCAGAAAACTCTGCATTTGAGCATTTCAACGTGGAACAGGGGAGCATGACTTCTGCAGAGGAGTGGATTCTTGGTAGAATTAGGCTGCATTGTCATAAGTGCTTGCAAGTTGCTTACTGAAGACACAAAAGGCCTGATTGTACAAGATGCTGCAGATCACACTGCTGCATCCAAAAAGGCACAGAGAACTGAAGCTTTATTTATGAACATTAATCCTTCAGTCTGCTATGGTGGCCCTTGAGATTTGAGATCTCCACGAGGAGCAACCTTTGTACTTGTGACCAGTACAAAAATGCTGAACTTGACAAAAGTTCCCTAAAAGTATTTAATTCTAGCTGAATTTACAGAGTATTTAATTTGCTTGCATGCTATCAGTAAAATATCACCTTTAAAAAGGTCCCTTCAACCCAGACCTCTAAGGAAGGTGGGGATGAGGATGGTTGCTGCCTTTACTGTCTCAAAGTCCAGGCTTCTCTTTGGCTGCATAGTGACTATATTCTGGTTTTGTCTTTGTCACTTTAGGGGCCAAGAGGCCCACCAGGTTTGCCAGGACCCTTTGGACTTAAGGTGAGCATGGGTTTTATTGCTCCTCTCCATCACTGGAACTGGAGAAAAGTTGTGATGAAAACACGACCTGTTTTTCCTTCACTGGGAAATGTGAAGTTTTCACTCAAAAATGCACTTTGAGCTGTTTAGAAGGTCCCTTTTTTATTCCAATATATTTGCAGATGTAAATATTATAATATTAATTGGCTGTGTTCACTTCCCACATGTAAAATATCTTCCAGCATTATGTGAATTCAACTAAAAGAGTAAGGACTAAATGCACTCTTTTTCAGGGCAATTATGACTAGGGATCACAGATAATCCAGACAGCAAGAGAGACCTTGCATAGCTAGAGGATGACCAAGTCCTACACTACCTGGCAGCCCCTCAAAGGGCAGACCTCTTTAGCACTCATTTCCTTCACCTCTTTCAAGGAGGATAGAAATTATTTTCCTGTGGGACCAGATAATCCTGGTTTACCCTCCTATTTCATAGCTAAGGCTAAGACAAGGTAGGTGGTTAAGGATACTAATTTCACCTGAAAATAATGCTTATTCCCTTATAAGTATTCAAAAAATAGAGAAAAGGATAAACAGCAAAAATATCTGCTTCTGGGAGCATCTGGATTGTGCTTGAATCTCCAATCACAGATGTCAGAAAATCTTTTTGAAATGACCATGTCCTGATCTGGATTGGAAGAAGGTGAGGATGTTGAAATAGATTTTTAAACTACATAATTAGGAATATAGCAGTATGAGACCAAGCCCATCTAAGTTCAATTATTTTTAAATAACCAAATTGTTATGAAGTATTTTATTTTGGTTTTATTACATGCTGTATAAATGCATTGTACTCTGTTGCATGTATCTTAGACAATTCAGAACACACAAGAATAGATGGAGAATTAATATAAAAGCAAGGAAAAAACCCCTAAAAGAATCTCATGAAATATTCTATTTAATATCAACACAGGATGGTAAGAATCTTAATTGTGCATGGGAAAATACTGTTGAACTTCTTGGACTGAAATTACAGTCTTGAATAACAGATAAGGGATCTGCTGGAGTGTTTGAACTAGTCAGAATACATTTTCTATCACTGTCCTTGAAGTATTGTTTCTTTGTAATATATGATTAATTTAAGGAGACTGAAAGAAAAGGAGATATTGCCAACTGAATGGGGGGGAGCAAAATCCCTGAGTAACAATTTTTCTATCATGCTTCTATATAACTGGAAATAGTGTCATAATAAATAACATAAATAAGATTCATTGTTGTAAGTCTACTGCCAACATGAGACTGAATCTCACAGCTGCAATAAAATCCATAAAAATCTTATTTGACTTCTCCCTATAACAAAACAACAGACATTAAATTCCAGTATTGAAGCTGAATTCTTTCTTAACCCTCGGTCTACAATGTCTATTAAATGATTTAGAGTGGTTTCCTGTTCTCTATAAGTTAGGTTTTACTGTTGAAAATCCTGTTGTCTAGAAGTGACATATCTCCTTTAGCAGCACAGTCCTCTAGAGAGAGTGATAGAACTTTTAAATTATTTTTTTACCAAAAATTATTCATCCCTTTCTGTGAGAAGGACGATGTTTGTAAAGGAAAGAGAACATGAAGATGTAACCAAAAATCCTCAGTTCTTTCTTCCCTGCATAAATAATCTGTATTTAGCAGTGTTTGCAGGCATCTACCACAGAAACACAGAGAAAGCAAAGCATGTGATGGTGCTGAGTGTTTCCCCAAGCCAAGGGGGTGCTTGATGCACTACAGGCAACTGCAAATGCTGGAAACTGGATGTTGTGCATTACAATAAATTAAAATACCTGTAGAGGCTGTTTTCCCACTCAGTTGTGTTACAGGGCACACACTGATATTGTGTGGGTGCTCACAAAGGTGGGCTGGGGTGCTGTGAAGGGAATGGGCAGTTTTCTTGGCATGATGTGATGGCAACTGCCATGACTTGATGCCATTCCTCTGTGGGCCAGATCCAGCATGTATCAGTGTTCTATCCTGTTGTAAAAGCTGACATATTCCATCATGTTTTCTCACCAGCACATGAAACCTTTAACTTCTTCCTCTTTTTCAGGGTGAGAGGGGAGCTCCTGGCCTCCCTGGACAGCCAGGGGACAGAGGTGTGCCAGGAATTGGGCTGGCTGGACCCCCTGTAAGTAGCAAAATCACAAAATCACAGAATCATGGAATGTCAGGGGTTGGAAAAAACTTCTGGAGATCATCTAGTCCACCCCCTCTGCCAGAGCAGGTTCAGCTAGAGTAGGTTTCACAGGGTGGATTCCAGGTGGGGTTTGAACATCTCCAGAGATGCAGACTCCACCATCTCTCTGGGCAGCCTACTCCAGTGCCCTGTTACTCTTTCAGTAAACAATTTCTTTATGTTTCAGTTTAACCTCCTATGTTCCCATGTGTGACCATTGCCCCTTGTCCTGTCATTGGACAAAAATGAAAAGAGTTTGGTCCCATCCTCCTGACACCTTCCTTTAGATACTTGTAATCACTGATGAGATCCCTCTCAGTCTCCTCTTCCCCAGGCTGAACAGATACAGATCTCAGCCTTTTCTCATATGGCAGATGCTCCAGTTCTCCAGTCATCTCAGTGGCTCTGTGCTGGACCTTCTCTAGCACCTCCTGCACCTGAAAAAGATGAAAACCTACCCATGACCACCTGGGGAATTCATTGCTTGTACACAGATGGGCCAAGAGCTTGTGGGATGTTCTACCCTCTGAAGATGAAAGCTATAAACTGGCTCAGAGTTTGCCATGTCTACACATCTGTAGTGAGGTTTTCTTGGTGCATCCAGTTTTAGCTGACAGAGGAAGGCAGAGAAGTGCTGTGGGGGTGATTTACACCACTGGATGGTACCACTGATACCATTGATACTCCTGACTTTTCTGCCTCATCTTGACAGATTGACTGTGGATGTGAATGACATCTGTCCTGAGCCAGCAGGTTTGGTCTACTGGGCAGATGTAACCTTGCTGTTATTCTATTAGAAGGGACAAGTGTGACACACCTGCCTACATCAGTGACATAGTCAGCACTCTGATAGAGAAATGCAAAATCAGATTGCTTAAATTACTGAGTTGCATGAGAGCCATTGTCCCTGTGACATCCCACAAATATTTTGTTGGACCTCATCTATCTCTGTCCTTACCTGTTTACCAGTAGACCACATGGTTTATCTGTGAGTTTGCTCTGGAAAGTTTGGATTCTCATATCACTGAGGTCTGATCATTGCAGTACCTGTAATCATAAAACCATAGGGTTGGAAAGGATATTAAAGGTCATCTAGTTCAATCCCCTTGCCATGGGCAGGGACACCCTTGGCACTGGATCAAGTTGCTCAAGGCCCCATCCAACCCGGTCTTGAACACTTCCCAGGATGGGGCATCCACTGCAGCCTGTGCCAGTGTCTCACCACCCTGATAGTGAAAATTTTCATTCTAATGTCTGACTTAAATCTCCCATCTTCAACTTTTAAACCATCTCCCCTTGTTCTCTCACTACACACCCATGTAAAAAGCCCTGCCCCAGCTTTCTTGTAGGACCCCTTCAGATATTGGATCATTGCTATAAGGTCACCTTGGAGCCTCCTCTTCTCCAGGCTAAACAACCCCAACTTCCTCCCCCTGTTTTCATAGAAGAGGTGCTCCAGCCCTCTGATCATTTTAGTGGCTCTCCATGGGAGACATTCCAGAAGCTCTGTGTCCTTCTTATGCTGAGGACTCCAGAACTGGACACAGAACTCCAGGTGGGGTCTCACAAGAGCAGAATAGAGGGGGAGAATCCCCTCCCTTTACTGGGTGTCCATATAGCCCAGGACAGGGTCTGATTTCTGCAATCACAGCAGCTTTCAGCTCCTCTTGAGATGAGGGGGATTTGGGAGGGCTCTGTCTGTAGCCCTGCTCAGAGTCCTCCAAATGTACACTGAATTTCCAACTGAAATAAGTTTAGGACACAAAATTCTTTCCTAGCTGTAATTGCTAGAGGACACCTGAGACCCTGCATTCTTTTTGCATCTCCTGTAAGTGCCACCACACTGTGCCAAACACAGTCGATGTTTTCACGCTCTGGTAATCTAGATACAAGTTTCCAGTTGTAGTACAGGATTAGTACAGGAAATTACCTTGAAATGATGAGTCATATTGTTGTGCAGTAGTGGTTGACAAATCCAGCTTTCTGAGCTGTGTCTCCACTTAATATTTGCTTTTACCATGCTGAATTTTTACTAAGGTAAAGCATGGTGACTATCATAGCTTTTGTGATCCTCATGGAGTTATTGATGACTGAAGATTTGCTGGGTGTTATTTGTTATGGTTTATCCAAGGAGCAGTGGTGTTCTTGCTTTTCTTAATGTTTCATCATTAGAATTAAATTTTAAATGAAAATAGTAAGTTAGTACCTGGCTTGTTTGAAAGACACTAGGCTGTGGCTAGTTTTTAATTACTCTTCAAAGATTCAGTACAGGGATAGATGAGTTTACTTCTGCATACTGACATACAGATGACAAAGTTATTCTTCACTTGCACTTTAGATTCTGCATCTCCATGAACACAAATGGCTAAGAATTTGAATTCAAATGTTGACATCACTCATCTCATACCTGAAATTTATTTTATTGTTTGACCATTGTCAGGATGAGCAGCCACCTCCATACTACACTGTTCCAAATTAATTTTTATTTATTTACCTACTTCACTGAATACTTTTTTTACCAACTGTTATGATGGTTTTCTTCACAGTAGATTCATCATAACCTTAGTTCCAGTGTAGAGATTCTGAAATTTGAAAGAAACCCTGAATAACCTTGAATCCACCAGGCTTTCACAAAAACTGAGTCTGACAGAAAAAAAAATAGAGAAGACAGTGGAGCTTCTTCAGTGCATACATATTATGTGCTGAATTAAAGGTGTCAGCTTATACCCTTTTTAGCAACGCCACAAAATTGTGTGTATAATACTTTCAGCTTCAGAGCTAAGAGCTGACAACTGTTTAATTTGAGTCCTTCCTCACCCTATTTTTTCCTGTGCCCTTACCCTCTCTCAGGCTTTGCTCCCTGCATAAGACATATATATATATAGATGAAGATTTTTTTACTTTATTTGCTGAAGTATTTACTATTTACATAACACTGAGCCATAAACTATTAGTGGAGTATTTCTCAACTGAACCAGAAGCAGAAGAGGGGACTGCTTGGAGAAATAGAGTGAATTTCCATGTTTATGCTGAAGTTGCCTAATGGATACATGTGCTGCATAAGTAACAGGGTTTTGCTCTTGCTCTGCCTTGCCCTGTTTATGTAACTGTGGGTTCAGAATTGTGTATTTAGCCTTTGCCTGGGCAGAATATTAAGGTATCTTGTATGGAGGATGGTATGAGGAATGGTGAATTATTGTGCCTGAAATAGATACCAAAGAGAGAGGAGTCACAGTGTGAGCCAATTTATTCAAACACAGCCCCAGAGATGTGAGATCAAGCCTTGTTTTGGGTGTGTTTGGAATACCAGATAGACTCATCCATGCTTGATATAGGAACTGCATCACTTCTGTGGTATTCCTATAGAAGTAGGTATATACTACCTTATAGTAGCTCATGCTACTCAGCTGCACCTTTTAAAGTTATACCTCCAAATGAAGGTATATGCAAACCCACTGGATTACCTTTTTTGACCTCATTTAAAGAGCACACTGGTCCTGTGGGGTGTTCTTCCTTGTGTTGGAGGTAGCTGAATATGCTGGTCTTCAGGATTTTGGGGAATTGTCTTGTCCCATGCCAACAGATGAGAAGGTGCTGTGGTTATGTGCCCTCAGGTCCATCCAGTAGTGAGGCTGAGCACTTATTGCCAGTGGGCATATGCATATGCCATGCACACACATAAACATAGAATCATAGAATCATAGAATTGGCTGGGTTGGAAGGGACCTCAGAGATCATCGAGTCCAACCCTTGAACCACCGTTGCGGTTGCTAGACCATGGCACTGAGTACCACATCCAGTCTTTTTTTAAATATCTCCAGGGACGGAGAATCCACCACTTCCCTGGGCAGCCCATTCCAATGACGGATCACTCTTTCCGTAAAGAAATTCTTTCTAATATCTAACCTAAACTTCCCCTGGCACAACTTAAGTCCATGCCCTCTTGTCTTGTTGAAAGTTGTTTGGTAAAAGAGCCCAACCCCCACCTGGCTACACCCTCCTTTCAGGTAGTTGTAGAGAGCGATAAGGTCTCCCCTGAGCCGCCTCTTCTTTAGGCTGAACAACCCCAGTTCTCTCAGCCTCTCCTCGTAGGGTCTATGCTCGAGTCCCTTCACCAGCCTGGTTGCCCTTCTTTGGACCTGCTCCAGAACCTCGATATCCTTCCTGAACTGGGGGGCCCAGAACTGGACACAGTACTCAAGGTGTGGCCTCACGAGGGCTGAGTACAGGGGCAGAATCACTTCCTTGGACCTGCTGGCAATGCTGTTCCGGATACAGGCCAGGATACCATTGGCTTTCTTGGCCACCTGGGCACACTGCTGGCTCATGTTCAGCTTCTTGTCGATCCAGACTCCCAGGTCCTTTTCTGCCTGGCTGCTCTCCAGCCACTCTGTCCCCAGCCTGTAACGCTGCATGGGGTTGTTGTGGCCAAAGTGCAGGACCCGGCACTTGGCCGTGTTAAATCTCATCCCGTTGGAATCAGCCCAACTCTCTAGTCTGTCCAGGTCCCTCTGCAGAGCCCTCCTGCCTTCTAGTTGATCAACACTCCCCCCCAGCTTAGTGTCGTCTGCGAATTTGCTGATGATGGACTCAATCCCCTCATCTAAATCATCAATGAAGATGTTGAACAGAACTGGGCCCAACACTGATCCCTGGGGGACACCACTAGTGACCGGCCGCCAACTGGATGCAGCCCCGTTCAGCACCACTCTCTGGGCCCGGCCCTCCAGCCAGTTCCTAACCCAGCACAGGGTGCTCCTGTCCAAGCTGCGGGCTGACAGTTTTTTCAGGAGGATGCTGTGGGAGACGGTGTCAAAGGCTTTGCTGAAGTCTAGGTAGACCACATCCACAGCCCTCCCCTCATCCACCAGTCGGGTCACCTGATCATAAAAGGAGATCAGGTTGGTCAGGCATGACCTGCCCTTCCTAAAACCGTGCTGGCTGGGTCTGATCCCTTGCCCATCCTGCAGGTGCTGTGTGATTGCACCGAGGATGATCTGTTCCATGACCCTGCCAGGCACTGAGGTCAGGCTGACGGGCCTGTAGTTTCCTGGGTCCTCTTTCCGGCCCTTTTTGTGGATTGGCGTGACATTCGCCAACTTCCAATCATCTGGGATGTCCCCAGTGAGCCAGGAAAAACATGTACATACACAGAGGACAGTGCCATTGTCAGCACTCATGTGAACCTAAAAAGCACTCTCAGACACATGGGCAAGGATGCTTTGATCCCACCAATGAGGTCTGAAGACCACTAGTGGAATATATACATGAAAAATGGATCTTTCCAGCAGATGGTCTTGATCTGCACAGTACCCAGGCCTCTGCTCCCCAGTGTCCTCCCATTGCTGGCACCTGAACCTGTGAGTGAGCCCCTTGGGTTCAGAGCCTTGCAACACAGTTCCTGGCACCCAGACCTTTTCTACTCAGAAGTTCATTTGGCTTAAATCTTACTGAAATGCAACCACATGGGCTCAGTTTTAAGGGCTTACCCATGCTGAGGAGTGTTACAGATTGGCTTTAATGAAAATATAGTAAGTGGGGCAACATCATGCTTATGGACGGTTAACCAGTGGGGCTCCCCCGGGCTCAGTTTTTGGGCCAGTGCTCTTTAATGTTCTTACAAATGATCTGAATGCAGGAATTTATGGTCCCTAAGTTAGTTTGCCAATGATACTAAACTCTGAGGTGATAGTGGACTCCCTCAAAGGTAAAGAGACCTTACAGAGAGATCTGCATAGATCAGAAATCTGGGCAATCACCAGCTGTGTGAAATTCAGCTCCACCTGGGACAGAATAATCCTGGTTATACATACAAACTGGGGAATGAGAGACTGGATAGCAGCCCCATGGAAAAGATCTGAGCATTTGGGTTGATGGCAAGTTGAAAAGGAGTCAGCAGTGTGCTCTGTGTCCTGGGGTACATCAAGCATCCTTAATCTGGGCAAGGGAAGGGGTTGTCTCACTCTACATTGATCCAGTCCCACCTTGAGTGCTGTGTAAAGTTTTGGGTGCCTCAGTAGGAAGAAAACATCAAACTGTTAGAGTATGTCCTGGAGAGGGCAACCAAGTTGGTGAAAGATCTTGAGGGCAAGGCCCATGGCTGGGATCACTTGTTTTGTTCATCTTGAAGAAGAGAAGATTGAGGGTGATCTCATCATAGGTTTGCAGCAGAGGGGGAGGTTCTGATCTTCTCTCTTTGGTGACCAGCAAAAAGGTTCTTCTCTGAGAAGGTGGTCAGTCACTGGAACAGGCTCCCCAGGGAAGTGGTCATGGTACCAAACCTGTTAGAGCACCAGGAGCATCTGGACAATGCTCATGTTGACAGTGAGCATATGGTTGAGTTTTAGGAAGCCCTGTAAGGAGCAG
Organism: Calypte anna; assembly: GCF_003957555.1. Taxonomy (NCBI): domain Eukaryota; kingdom Metazoa; phylum Chordata; class Aves; order Apodiformes; family Trochilidae; genus Calypte; species Calypte anna. Next base: position 145,816,495 of record NC_044245.1, on the reverse strand, counting down.
GGAATTGGACTCAACTGTTCTCATGGGTCCCTTCCAACTTGGGCCATTCTATGATTCTATGACTGTGGTGACAAAACACAGGGCTCAGTCAGACAAGCATCCTGTTAGCACACAGCTGACCTCTCTGAACCCTTTTGTGCTTTTTTTTTTTCCCCTCACATTTTATCCTTTGTGATCCACTTGTATTTCTTTTTTCTCTGCCTTTGATCCTTCACCTAAACATCCTGCTATATTACACACTCTGAAAATTTCTGTGTGAGCAGGCTGTCAGACTTTCTGATTTTCCTCACCCTTCCTTGCCCAACTTTTGTTATTTTGGTACTTCAGGACCCACCTTGTTCAGCCAAGGAGAGTGTGTGTGTGTTTGTTAATTTTAAATGTTTTGATTGTTGCGTCTTCTCTCTTTGCAGGGCCCTGTGGGACCCCCAGGAGACAAAGGATCCTTGGTACAGTATGTCTTTCTAACTACACCCAGATTTTATGGGAAGGGGACAATCACATTCATTTTTTCACTTTCTGATTTCATGAAGGCATGTTTAATTAGTTTCTTTTAGCCCAAGGGTGGCAGGGTCCCAGGGTAGCTGATGCTCCAAAGCAGACTTGCACATTACCAGCTGCTTCTCTGCTATATTGAGTTGTGAGAAAGAGCTGATTGAGACTCTTGGCATGATGACAACTTTTACCTTACCTGTCAATATTCCTACAAAAGAAAGAATGATTCAATTTTTTAAAAAAAAGAAAAAAGTATTTCAAGGCATGTAACTCAAGGTACGCTGCTGATCCTTATAGCCAAGGCCTCAAAGGTTTAAAATACATCATTTTAAAGCATTTTTCTTGAATCTTACAGAAAACCTTGCATTTTGGTGTTGACCAAATACATTTAGTACACATGAAATTTTATAAGGATGCAGTCCATTAGTGTGAGACAAATACCTGTGTACTGTGGTCTCAATATACACTGGCATGAATTTCCAGCACAACAGCCAGTCCTAGGCAGTGTACTAGCTTGGTACTGAGGACCTTCTTTTCTTCTCTGCAGTCCTGTGCTCACTCATATTTTCTCCCTGTTCATAAAATTGCCCCCTAAAAAGAGACATCATTATTTTCCAATCAAGATCTGTGAGACTTCACTCTGGTGATGCAAAGAAAGTCCCTTGAGGCACAGAAATGACTGATACTGTGATAGCACAACGTGAGATTTATTTCTTTCTTAATAAACTCTCTCCTAGTTGTTGAACTGGTAGTTAATTTTGTTCCCAATAGCTATTGGGTTGAGGATTTTTTCTCTTCAGCTAAGAAGCACCTCATAAGTACTGTACACGTGATTGGGTTTGACTCTTCTCTCCCTACCAGGGTCCCCGAGGTCTACCTGGTATTCCTGGACCACAGGGACCTCCTGGGCAGGATGTAAGTAGAACAAAAGTGTACACATTGAGGAATGTGCCAATGCTTGAATGTAATTTCCTTAAAAATTGTCCTCATAGTCAACTGACGTCATTGAGTATTACTGGGATGGTCCAAGGGAGATGATTCACATAAGTGGAGATGTAATGAGTTAGGATGTCAGGGGGGGAAACAATTCTTCTAAGGAGGTTTGTCACAAGTGTTGGACTTTACCACTGAACCATTTTAAAATGACTGGAGAACAGACTTGACAGCATATGCAGGGGAGCAGTCCTACAGTGGAAAAGGATGATTGTTAAGTAGTGTAGAAAGCTCTTACAAGCTGTTGAGATAAGTAACCTGTAATATTTCTATGAAAAAGGGCAACAGCTGTTAAAAAGCTCTTTATTGAGTTTGTTTTACTGCTACTACTGTGCATGAGAGATGGCATTTTAAACTCTTGGTGTGTTGTCCTTGCTCCTGCCATCTCAGAGGGTGAATCATGCGGCTGAGGGATAGAGAAAAACACAGCAGACTCCCAGATGGGAACCTGACCCCTCTCACTGTCTGGCTTTTTTGCAGTGTTGAATTAGAAAGAGGAGAGGTGTTTGTTTTGTGGTTTTGTTTCTCTGCTGGTCAGCCAGCTCTTTGATGTGGAAAAAGTCCTAGAGGAAAACCAGCAAGGAGGGTCTGAAGATTTCAGAGGGATTCATCTTTGGATTTGTGGCTGCTGAAGGAATGCTGTGGGTTGGGGGCAGTGGCCTTTTGCAACTCCCCTTCTCAGCTCTGCTTTGTGGTGCTGTCATGCCTGAAATGGGTACATGTTTTCAGGAAATTCATGGCAAGTGATTTTCAGCCTATGTGGCTTTTTTGACACACAGTAGCTAGCCCCCAAGGGGTGTACTTTCCTATGGGGTGGATCTGCTGTCCTCCTGTAGTGTTTGGAGAAGAAGATCTAGTTTTCTTCCCATATACTTTATCCCAAGACACAACTGATTATGGCCATAGTATTCTTCCACAGTCCATTATAATAGGAATGGTCCTTTGTCTCCAGCCCCCCTGTGAATCTGAGCAACCAGAAATTCAGGATTGATTGTGACCTGCTGACTGCCCCTACATCTCCTCACCTGGTCTCAAGATTTTTAATTCAGAAGTTTTAAACAGGAGAACCAGTAGATGGGTTTATTACAACTGTATTGTGTTAGGAGAGTGACAGAGCCAGCTTTTCTGAGTCTTTCTGGCTCTACTCAAATCAGGATTGACTGGGCAGCTCTTGGAGAGGCAGTACTGCAATCATTATATCTTTTTTCCCTACAGAAAATTCCCCAAATAGAACCATTTCTTAAGGTACTTACAAAACACATCCTTTTTCCCAGTGTTTTAACTGCACTCAAAATATCTTTTAGGAACTGGTTGATCACCTGTTGACCCAATTCTCCCTCTGTTTTAGGAGTGCAAACCCAACTGCAGAGCACATTCCAGCATTTTTGGGGATAGCAGTAGGGATGCCTGTCTCTACAAGATCCTGCCTTTGCAGTTTCTTCATCTCCACTTTCATTTCTGACTAGTACAAGAGATTTTTTTTGTTCTGCATTTGCACTCTTTTATATCAGCATAGTGTTCATGTAGGTTTTTGAAGCATGCCCATTTTTGTACTCTGTTGTGTTTAAACAGTGTGTCATCAGTTAGGAAAGCTCCAATTTGAATTGCTAATATGAATTTGCCATGCAATTCCCAAGCCATTCAGTGGCAATAGCCTTAATGACTTGCTACAATGTCTTGTTTTTTTGCTGTGCTCTTTGCAAATGTATTCCTTGCTTCTTTGAGACTGAATAATTCTTTTAAATCACATTTACATATACTAGGCTATTCTCTGCATTATTTTTTTCCAGTTACAGATTCATCAGATGCTCTTGGAAATATTTACTACAAGATGCTGAGTTCCCTGATACTGCAGATCAGATTTACAGTTGTATTCGGGGAGATGGAAGAATTAATACTTCTTTTGCAATAGATTTGGCCAGAATTATCATGGGTGCATAGTTTTAGTTTCTTCATTATTACATTCTAGCTCTCTCTAGTTCCCTAAAAACATGTGCTATATTTTCTGCAATAGTACTGCATAGGAACACCTCTTGAACCATCTGTTGGCAGCTTAGTTAAGTATCAAGAGTATTCTGTGTGGTGGTATTTTATTAAAATTTAGGTTTGTAAATCCTTGTCTAGGTTTACAATAGAGTTGTGCTGGCTTGGCTTTGTTCTGTTCCTCTTTGCAAAGGCTTAATATTTATTTGTTCTCTAGAGTTCAGTGTGTCCATAAATCCCTACAGATTCTCTTCTTCGGGGACAAAGCTGGGACATATTGTCTTGTTCCATATAAATTACATTTTTTTCTTTAAATTTGCAATTTATTTTTTTTTTTATTAACTAAAGCTTCAGTTCTTAAAACCTGAAAAGTGCTTTCTCTAGGCTTTTTTGTGGTCTTTATTTTTCGCTATAGTAGGACTAATTTGTTTCCTAACAGGACTAGTATATATTGGGTCTACCTGCTTTTGGAAAAAAAAAAAATTCCAAATCACAGTCTAAGCTGTCAATATTCCTCTATCTCATATTAAAACTTTATAGCTTTGGGTACCTTCTTTCTGAGAAATTGCCCAGTTTCATGTTCTAAGTTACAAAAAATATTTCTACATGCTAAGTGATGTTATTATGTTCATGGCCACCTCCTCCAGACCAGGTCCCTCCTGCTTGGCCTGTGGTGCCCAGGTGGAGGGATGCAGCTGCTGCTTTCATGCTTTTAGATTCAACCAGCAACAAAGCTGCACATGAATCCCAGAGATGCAGACATGGACACACAGATTGCCACAGACATGGTGATGCCTTCAACAGCACCAATACTTACAGGATTCACAGACAACATAATAACCCTGCACTTGGGTCACTACAGCCCCAGCAATGCTATGGGCTTGGGGAAGAGTGTCTGGAAAGTGACCATTGGAAAAGGACTAGGGGGTGTTGTTCTGCAGGGGATGAATATGAGCCAGCAGTGTGCCCAGGTGGCCAAGAAGACCAACAACATCCTAGCTTGTATCAGCTGTAGTGTGGCCAGCAGCACATGGAAATGATTGCCCCCTGCACTTGGCACTGATGTGCTTGTACCTCAAATAGTGTTAATTTCTGTGCCCCTCACTACAAGAAGAACATTTAGGTGCTGGAGCAAGTCCAGCAAGTCCAGTAAAGCTGGTGAAGGGTCTGGAGCACAAGTCTTATGAGGAGCATATGAGGGAACTGGGCTCAAAGAAATTTTATTGTTCTCTATAATGACCTGAAATGAGGCTTTAGTGAAGTGAGCTTTGGGCTTTTCTCCCTAGTGACAAGTGGTAGAATGAGAGGAAATAGCCTCAAGTTGCTTGAGGAGAGGTTTAGATCGGATATTAGAAGAAACTTCTTCACTGAAAGGGTTATCAAACACTAGAGCAGGATGCTCAGGGAGTTGACTCACTATCCCTGGAGGTATTTTAAAAGACATGTTGATGTGGTGCTTAAGGCTATGATTTAGCACTGGATTCAGCTGTTAGGTTAATGGTTGGACTTGATGATCCTAAGGGTCTTTTCCAATCAGAATTATTCCATGATAAGCACAGACAGCCAGGCCCCCTGCTCTCTTCAGCTGGCAGGAGGTGACTGGTGTTGGCACACACACACAGAGCACTCGAGGTTCATACATGCATTTGCAAATCCTTTGAGCAATGGCACAGCCCCTCTTCCCTGGAACCCCTGCCCAAATCCCAGCCCCCCTTACCCATCCCATGGTTCCCCTATTTGCCTGCTATTTGCTCACTGCAAATATACAAAGCTTGTCCCTCATGCACCCCACATTTGCAGTTCTCCAAGGGCATACAAGCATGTATCCATTGCCCACCTGATAACCCAGAGTGGACCCAAGTCCTCCTGCTTATCACTTTGTCCAGCTTGAACTTTTCCAATGAACACACAACCACACCAGGACTAGGGAAGATGCAGACACTTGCCCCATCCCAACTGGTACCGTACCAGACACACAGGCTGGTGGTCCCACACGAGTCACCAGTGTGGAGCCCCTCACTCACATGACCTGAGCAGTGGTTTTGGGAACACAAGCCACTTCTGCCTCGGTGGCTGGGGGTTAAATACCTCAGCACGCATTTCAACCACTCACTTCAGAAGCTGACTGCAGAAGCTCGGGGAACCTACATCCCCCAGTCTGACTCCAGTAGCTGGAACCAGTTTTCACTCACAGATACACGGAATCATAGTATGCTTTGGGTTGGAAGAGACCTTAAGATCATCCAGGTCCAACCCCCCTGCCATTGGCAGGGACACCTCCCACTAGAGCAGGTTGCTCCAAGCCCCATCCAACCCAGCCTTGAACACTTCCAGGGCTGGGGCATCCATGATTTCCCTGGACACTGGACAGCCTGTGCCAGTGTCTCAGCACCCTCACAGGAAAAATTTTCTTCCTAATATCTAATGTAATCTAAATCTACCCTCTTTCAGCTTAGAACTGCCCCCTAAGCCCCCCCCCCCATCTTAACTGTTCATGTTCCTGTAAAAGTCTCTTCCCAGCTTTCTTGCAGGCCCCCTCCAGGTAATCAAGGTTACTATGAGATCTTCCAGAAACCTTCTCTTCCCCAGTAGCTCACACTTAGTCCTTGCAGCACACATCCATATTATGCAGAGAGAAAGCTGATAAAAGTTTTATATGAAGATATAAGATGATAGGACAAAACATAGTGTTAGGTGCAGGGTTCAGCCAGACAAGTTCACTGACTAGCCCTGTTTTACATGTTACTGATCTTTTTATACCCTTTTCTGTCTACTCTCTTGTTTGTACTCCTCTGCTCCAGCTTCCCTTGCACATCTCCTCATGCATCTCCATGGCTCTACCAGTTCCTGAACCCCTCCCAGTTCAGAATCCCTTTGGTTTACAATCTTATTACTTGGAAAGTCCAGGTTGGTCTTCCTGGAATTCCCACCTGTGGTTGCTTGATAGTCCAGCAGTGTGAGTGGCAAGCTTTGGTTCTTGTTATGTGTCTATGTCTTGGTATGTTTTGTTTCTTATTTCCTCATTTTCCCTTAGTTTCCACATAAACAAGGTCTCAGACCAGATAACCTTGCTAGGAGAAACCTTCTCAAACCCCTCCATGCCTTCATCAATTATTGTGACTGTCCAGGTTCGGTTCCTACCACTGCCTCCCTTCTTTGCTGGTCAGGTTTGGGCCATGATGGTGTCCTCCTTATTTTTCCTAGTTGAAAAAAGTCCTGGACCAGCTTTCTCCAAGGGGACAGACACTCTTTTGCCAAATACTCTAAAGATACACATTTTTCAGGAAGCATCCACTCCCCTCTGTCTGTCAGATGAAAGACAAAATGTTTCTGTTCCACACACCTACTTAGTTCCCTTAGATTAGAAAACAACAGAATGAGACATTCTCTTATCCTACTGTTAGCAGTGAGGTCACACATTTAATAGGCTCTTTCTGTATTCTGATTATGATAATTTCAATTAACATAAGCACTGAATTAAACACTTTTAAATTATGTTAATTATTTATAACTAAGTTCCAGTACTACCAGGAAGTTAATCTTCCTTTGCATTCATTATCATAATTACAAAAACGTTGTGGATTCATAAATTGCTGCCATCAGATCTGAAAAGCAGAATTTTCTGTTTGGGGTTGATTTTCCCATACCCTCAAAAGGGCAGTTCCAGGAAGCCTTTGCATTTGTTTTAAGGTACATACAGCCCAAACCACAGGACACTTATTAAACCTCTTATACTTTTCTTCCTGGGATTTATAACCTGCTTAAGCTACTGCATTTCAAGTTTAATTTTTAAGTCTTGTAATAAATCTTACCCCACCAAACCCTATGTGACTGGTTTCCTCATCCCATTTATTTTATTATTTTATTATTTTATTATTTATTTTATTTTATTTTATTTTATACATCACTTACCTTAGCATCATTTTTCAGTGTATCATCTGCACAAGTTCCACCAGTTCCCAGTCAGAGACCATTCCTATGTGTCTGATTTTCCAGACTGACAGACAGAGCACCCTGGATCCTGTGGTACCTCCTCACTGCTGACATCTTCTTCCTGCACTGCTATGCTGTGCCACTCATTGCATATTCTACTTTGTGCCAGCCACTGCTGGCTGCAAACTCCTGACAGTCTTCCAGTGTTCCTGACACTGATTATTAGTTGGGTCTGTGCATGTTTCCATATTGCATTTGTAACGTTTCTTTCAGTGCCATGCAGGGAAGACTCTTTCATGTTCTTTTTTTATGTTCTGGCTTTCTCTTTTCCAGTTTCTTCCCCTATTAGTTAGCTTGTCAGGTGCAATTATTCCCTTTCTGTCTTCCAGCATTTTCATTCTACTCTGAGCAATGTTTGTAGCTTGACCTTTGTTGTCAGCCTTTTCTAACCCCAGTCCTCTAGGGGCCTACAGACATCCAGCTGGACTCTGCTTCCATGAGCCTGAACTCTGATGATGCAGCACATGGAAATGCCATCATCCTCTATTTGATATGTTCATTTCAGCTCACACAAATATTTTTAAAGAATACACTTTTTGCAGACTTGTACCTTTCAACTGTTTGATTTTTCCTGGGGATGCAGTGGTTTGCAGATGTCAGCCATGGCACACAGCTTAATTTCTTATCCAGCCTTATTTGCACCTTGTTAAAGACATCGTAAGCTCCACATCATACAGTGCTCAAGAAAGCAAGTCCAACCTTTTTTGCCTCAAAGCAATCTGATACCATGTGGATATCAAAGCCATGCTTCAATCTTGCCTAGGATTTCAGTTTTAGCCACTCCCTTCTTGTGTGTCATTTCTCATAACTAAGGAGGAAAGGAAATATTTCCTTATATTATTTAAATATTCTTCAAGTGCTCAAGGTCCGCTACTAGTACTATGTCATATTGAAGATCCCTAAGCAAAATCTGCCAGTCAGGCCTATGGTGGAAACAGTTTATTTCTAGTTACATTAATAGTCAGCAAGAAAGACACTTCTGAATTGTCTTTTCTGTGTTGTTTTCTGATACAGGATGATTCTCATAGCTCTAATCTTTACACCACACTCCTTAAAGGAAGTGCTGTGTGAGTCTTCCCCAAAAAAAGGTCTGGGAATAAAAGTTCTGTGTAATTGTTATTTAGACAACCCTCTTCCCACTTGCGGAAGTGTTTGAGAACCACAGTGATGAAGATGCTGAAAGCATGATCTGACAACTACCACCTGTGAAAGAGAAGAAACTTTGGGAACATCCCAGTCTTCTACATTCACACTGCTGCTCTGTAGAAGAAGCAAAACTATAAATGGTTGCTATGTTCCCTTATATTTTCACAGTTGTCCAAGAAGACATTTGTGGGGAATGATGAGCTAAGAATTTTCTTCACACCTTTTCTCTTGATCCTCACCTGCTGAGGGTTTAGTTCCTTGGGAAATAAGCTTTAGTCCTTGGGCTTTAGTACCACTTCAGTTCCTCTTTAACTCCACTTCAGTTCATATTTAATATTCACTTCCTAGGAAGTCAAGGTAACTGAAGGATTGTTGTTCACCCAGGAGTTTTTAGTGTAGACATAGAAAAATAACAATCAATAAATTTCCCACTTTCTCTCTCCTCTAGCAAGAGGTAAGAGATCTTAATTGAAGTGAGATACAAGGATGAAATTTCAAGTTTACTCTGTACTATAATTGTGATGTAGCAGAGTATCATGACTTTTCCTGCATGTGCTGAAATCATTAATCCCCAGGCAGCAGCATCTGATTTTCTGCATACAACAAAATGATCTGATTGGAGACCAAGGATCAACAAGAGACAAGGTGATTGGCTGAACGCCTGGTCCCGTTCCTGGCAAAGCAGTTGGCCAATTTTTAAAGGAGCTTTCCAAGTGGAAATTTTGGGTCATGTCAGAGATTCCCTTAGGTAAAACCTCCTGAGCCTACCCCAATTGAAAACCACTGCTTGTATCTTTGATGTGTTGATTAACTTCCTGGGTGGGGAACCATCCCAGAAACTTCTTCAAGTGATTTCTCCTTTAAAATTGAGAAAAATCAAACCCAGATAAGACGTTTTTAAATGGTCAGTGGAAATATTTCCTGCAGCTGCAAAAATGGTAAAGTAGGACAGCCTTTTGTATGTGGTTAGGAGTTTGAAGATATTTTGTGTGTTCTTTCAGGGACTCAATATGGATAAAATATGCATATATTTGAGTGATGACACATGGTGAAAACAGGGAGGTACAGGAATTTAGCAGAGAATTGTTTGGGGAAATCTCACCCACTCCAACTTAAAACATCACAGCAAGGATCCTTGCAATGCACATTTCTGTCACCATATGGAAAGTGACCAGCTGTCCTGTTCAAAAGATTTGGTTTCCCATGTGAGCATTACTTTATGCAAAGTTTCAAAAATCTTCTTTTTTGAAATGTTATGTTGGTTTTAATTAACAAATTAATAACCTGTTAATGACAAGCAAGAAGTGCCCATGGGGGCAGAGGGTGTCTCTTTTCAAAACTGTGACTTCCTGGACCTTAAATTCTAAGGATGCTGATCATTTCTATACCTTCATCTCATGAGAACTGAAACCAATACACCCCCACAAACAAACAAACAAACAGGCTCATTGCTATTTCAGGTGCAAGGGACTTGTCCACAAAGTACATGCAAAGCAGGGTCTTAACTTTGCATGTTACAGGAATCTTCAAGGATTTAAACAACCTTCTCACTGTTGCAATTCATAGTGTTTGCTGTGACCAGCAGACAAACTAAAGCAATTTCAGTCTGTGTGTGACCCAGATGAATTTAACAAGGTCACACAGTGTGATTTAGGAGGGTTTCAGAGGATGGTAAAGTTGCAGATATTTAAAGGAGTTTCCTGTTTGTCTCATGCAAGGAGCAGTGGTGCTCACTGCTAGAAACTAAAATGTGTGCTTATCCAGAGAAGTCAGTAGAATGTGGAAGCATCAAGGGGGTTATTCCATGATAATTTCACAATTCTTTCTTTCTCTTACTCTGTAGGGTCTACCTGGAAATCCAGGGGAAAGAGGACCTCCTGGAAAACCAGTATGTAACTTCACTTCTATGTTTCATCTTCCTTTAACTCAGTCTCCACCTGGACACCTCACCTCAAAAATGCATTTCAGTGCATTTCCACTGCTGCTCTTCCCAGCAGAGCAATTGGAAAAATACACTGAGAAATACTAAGGGGTTATGATAAAAATAGCCATCACTGAAGTAATGCATTCAGAACAGTATGGAAATAACTGGATATTCTGCATGTAAACAAAAGCAAACATTTTAAAGGCCCTTTCTTAGAACCACTATACAGTGCCCTCATCCCAGGTGTGATGAAGGGCATTGATAATGAAGGGCAGAAGTATGTGTCTGGCCCAGTGAGCCCTAGTCAGGATGAGGGAAACCAATGAGAATCTAAGCATGTTCAGGAAAATTTTGTATACCTTGATGCCTTTTAAAATTGCCTGAGATAATGAATTTCTTATTCCACAGGGTTCTTCACCCCCTCTCTCTCCAGAAGACATAAATCTCTTAGTGAAGGTAATCAGCCTTTAACAATTGTGGGAGCTTATCTGTACATTTGATTCATACCTGACTAACACTCTGTGATAGGAAAGTGACTGAGCTACAAGTGCAAAAGGTGCCTTTAAACACTGTGTTAAACCTTGAAACTTACAGGTCTACTTGCCACTGGCATTGGGACAGTAGAGCACATGCTGGAGATGAAAAACCAGTGCCTTTTGACCATCCCAGCAGTGAAATGACCTACAAAGACCTTTATAAAATGATGGATGTTACAAAAGCTCTTTCTGAAGCATGCACTCCCAAAGAGAAATAAACATTGTCAAGATGTATTGCCTAAGCCAGAAAATGGAAACCATTTAAATAAAACGTCTGATTTTTCATGTATACCTTCAAGAGTGACTGGTATGCTTTTGAGCTGTGGGTGTGAAGCCAGTTGGCATAGTGCATCTAAAAGGATGCAGGTAATTAGCCCCAGATGCACCCATGCTTCAAAAGTGATGATCTGTCTGTCTGCTTTTACACTCCACATAGAGAGTTGTCTGGGAAATAAGTATTCAATAGGTCCTGACTGCAAAATCTTTGTAGATTTACATGGGCTGAGTTGGGAGACTTCTAAGCAGCCTTGGAACATTGCAAGAAATCTGTTCTTATTGATTAAAAGAAACTAAAAAATTGCCCTTTTAAACTAACCCGTTAACAAAAGGATCACTACTTTAAAAATCACTACTGTGAAATGGCTTCACTGAAGGAGACAAATATTTTCCTGGAGATATTATTTTATGGTATTATTTGGCATTTCTGATCAGGACAATAGCAGGACACTGGTATGGGTACAGGATGGCATTTTGATGATGTTCCTTTGTTTTCTTTCTTTTATTACCTTCTGGTTAAACACACTCATATACCTCACATAGTCTTTCTGCTTGGTACTTTTTCACTCCACACTTGGTACAGATCTATATAAAGCAGCACCTTGAAATCCCAGATTAGGGATTTCTGTCTTTCTGAGTGTTTCTCAGGCACTTACATTGTCTGTAGGTAACTGTGCCTGAAGGGACTGAGACTTGGAAAGACAATTTACCCCACAATTTTTCAGCAGAGTTGGGTGTTGGAGCAAGGACTCCTAACACTCAGCCTGATGTTCTGTCTATGCTGTCTCTTAGAGGCAGGATTCACTGATGGGAGCCTTCCTTTGAAATGGAAATGTCATTCCCATGGCATTTAATTTCCTGAGGATTGTAGGAATGTGAAGACTACTGAGATGATGCTTCAAAGAGTTTTGGAAGGAAGGAGGTAGTAATTCTCCATGACAGAATTTGGCCAGGATATTATGATGTTCTTTTTGTCTTCACAAACTCCACTGGATGAGTTCTCCTTGGTCATGCTGTCTGTTGAATATTTTACCTTGCAGAACAACCTTTCTGACACTGTGCTGCACCTGGGCTTTCCATAGCAATCTGTCCTCTGAGCAGCAACCCAGCTCTTTCCGAGGGGTATAGGCACAGTTTTTTAGTTGTCTTCTGTCTTCAAAGCAAAGTTGGTTTTGACAGTCTGTCTCTGCAGCTCTGTGTCCTCCCCACTGGCAAGAGCTTTTGCTCGATTTCTCAATCCTGGATGATCATTCAGGACATGTTCAGCTGGAGCTGATAGGAAACTCCCATGGAAATGTGTGTGAGCTCAGCTGTTTTCCCTTGCTCTGCTCTCATTTAATGGGTTACTTAATGCCCTTATTCCAGTTCTGTAAGGCAAAGTAACCCAGATTCTACCCAGTATGGTCAAACTGCCAAGGCTGTATTCATGATTGGTGTTGTAGGGTCTGCTAAGTGCCTTCAGTCTATCCCTGATTTATTTCTCCGTGTTCTCTCCTAGGATGTGTGCAGTGAATGCCCTCCTGGCCCACCAGGACTGCCAGGTATCCCAGGTTTCAAAGGTGATAAAGGTATCCGAGGACCACCAGGTAGAGATGGCCAGGATGGGAAAATGGTAAGAGAGCTGGGGAAGTGACTGCCTTGGGATGTGGTGCAGCCTTGTTTTTATTATATTTTTATATTCTTAATTTTTTTTTCCATCAACAACCTACAGAATCTTTTTTCAGATGTCTGTGGGGTCAATGGACTAAACTAGTGTTTACTTCTTCTGCATTGCAGGGGATTGCTGGCCCCAGAGGTCCTGCAGGCCCACCTGGGCTGGATGGCCCAAAGGTTGGTTGTTTTTTTTCAGTTTTCTAATGAAAACTTATTTGTGAATAGTTAGTACACTGAATCAGGATCTTGGTGGCATCCATCTCTGTGTAAAGAGGTAGGACTGACCTGCTGGGTGGGCCATGTACTGGCAAATCACTGGACTGCCCAGTTACCCACGTGAAGACTCTGTCACTTAAATAGTGTCTTTTACCATCCCTTTGTTCACACACACACAAGTGAAGGACCTGCTTCTTGATGTTAAATTTCGTTATGATAGTATTTTGATAACATAAGGAATTGAAAATAAGTTTCAGTCCAGATCAGTTGAGGAAGATGTTACAGCCTCAGCAGTCACCACCCTGTCTGTCCCTCTCCTCTTTGAATCCTATATGATTGAATCATTTAAATTCAGGGTGAAGTTTACTGGGCTCCATATACATTATCTGCCATGGTCATTTTATCCACCATGTAGATAAAACCATGTGGATTCTGCATGCTTATAGGAAGAATAAGCACTCTATAGGAAGAACTCCTTGTTTGAGTTTCCTTCTGCCTAGTGGTCTAGAGACATAAACAAACATAAATCTTCCAATGTCTGAAGGATTCCAGTAATTACACATTTCAAGCATTTCCCATGAAGAGGTCTGTCATCAGTTTGTTCACAGTGCCAATGCCTGGTCATAATCAAAACCTTTATTACTGCTTAATGTGAAATAAACCAAAAGAAATCAATGGGGGGAGAGATAAGGTGATTTCTTGACAGACCACAGTTCCCTCCAGGCTTAACTGCATTACTGACCTGTCTAAAATAGCTTCTGCTATTTTATCATCTTTGCATTTGCACTTATTAGTGTAAGACAAGCTAATAGAGGTTCATGAATTAATTGTGTCTCTTATAATTAAAAGTGTGATGGGGAGAGCAGTAGCATCTCAAAAGTAAATATAGGGTTGATTGAAATAAAAGTAAGTTCCAGGATAAGATTTGCAAAAGAATTAGTAACCCATAAGGACAAGAGCTGGCAGAAATATCAATCTGAAACATACTGTGTCTGCTGCTTTGAGAAAGCAGAGATTTGAGCATCAAAATGGATTTTTAGGTGAAGTAACAGAATCATTTTTAAACTGGGCACATGCATGTAATAAAATCAAGTAATTGATAGTCTAACTCCTAGCCAGTAAAAAGACATAGTTACAGAGTTTACAAATTTTGAAGAAAATATTACAAGACTCCTGAGAAGGTGCAAACACAAAGACAGTATTTGTGACTCATTTTGAAATTAGGAGGATCCTTGCAGTGAAAGACCCAAAGAGCTCTGCTCTTTTGACAATGTAGTATATTTTTCCAGACCAACACCATCCAAATTAGTATTAGGTCCCATTCTGAAACAGAGCACTAGAACTGCCAATCTTTGCTCTTGAGCAGCTTCATGCCTTCTGGCACTGTGAATTACTCTTTTTTTTTAATTAATGAATAGCAGTCCACCCTTCCCCACTGGTCTCCCAGCTCTCAGGAGGCAAACCAGAGTATTAACGGGCGGGGGGGCGGGAGGGGGAGAGCACTTCCTGGGTATGAATTTTCTGACCACACCTTATCAATGGCTTTTTTATTGCTGCTGTTCCTCATACTGTGGATGCCTGTGTTGTGCCAGATGATTCCTTACCAAGATCTGATTTAGTGAAGTTGTTAACATCCTGTCTACTTTATAAGGATGTGTATGTCCTCTTCATGTCCATGAGAATACAACACAATAAAAGAGGAAGTTCTGGGGCTTCTCAAAGGCCATTCTTCACATATATTTCTGGCTCCAGGATTGGTAGTGAAAGTGTAGGGAAGAAATTAAGAGGAGGGCAGGCAGGACTCTGTCCTAATTTATGATTTTTATGCTCAGATGTCCAAGTGTTTTATGGAAAGGGCGAAAAAGCTGATACAATAGTAAATCTAAGTGACTTTCAGTGGTTTGGTTTGGTTTTCTTCTTCATATTTTCAGGGTGCTAAAGGAGACCGTGGTATGACTGGGGATGCAGGAGAAAAAGGTGAACAGGTAAAAACAGTGTGTTTCCCAACTGTGCCATTGACTGTGAGTGTTTCTTATCAGTAAACCCTGTGTTACTGGCATAGAAATGTCCTTCAGAGAGGCAGAGGAGGGAGTTCTTCATCTCTGATAAGCCTCAAATAGGCTGAGGAGTGGAACTGTAGCAGTTCTCCACAGACTTCTGTCCCCATCTCTAATAAACACCCCCATATAATCTGTTCCCTCACCTCTAGATGGGTGGCATTCAACTCCCAACATTCCTCAACCTCTCATAATTTCCCCAAATAATGCCAAGGAGGAGGACAGGTGTCTTTGGCATAAAAAAGACAGTTTGTCCTAAAAACTAAATGAAGGTCACCTCTTTTAGGAAGGACTGAGATGCTAAAGGGAAGAGGAGAATGGACTAAACTAGAGCCAGCTTTCATGGTTAATTTTGCCAAAGGCTGAGTCAAAGGCTGAAGGTGCAAATCAGCACCTCTTCAATCAGATTTGTAAACAAGTTTGCTTTTCTGGCTGATCTCCTGCCTTATGCAAAACCACAATATCTGTTTTCATCTGCCATTAGCATAGATTGAAGTATACATTACTAAAAATACACCTTAAATCAAACTATGTTTTCTGAAGTGTATACTTTGAAAACCAAGGTTTTGCTTTAAAAACCCACAGTTTCCTATAACCAGTTCTCTGCATATTGTCTTAATTTGCTGTTACCTCACAATGTTAAAACACCAGTTAACTTTTATATAATTAGAGATGTGAATAATAGCTAAAGCAAGTCTCTTTTCATTCTGCAGGGCCATCCTGGAATGCCTGGCTTCTCAGGGGCTCCTGGAAACCCTGGTCCACCTGTAAGTTCCTCTGTTGCAAAGAAGATTATTCTGTATTTTCCTTATGAATAAAGGTCGTTTCAAGCTCCATAGAAACAAAGGACCATTCCTACCTTCTGTGCCTTGCATTTGCATTTTCCAATATATGCATTTCCTGATGGTCCTTTGAGTCCCCCAATCATGCTAATTACTATTTCATACATTGGCCACTTTTCAGTTATTGCTTCAACTCACTCTGTAAATGGATGCCAGGCTTCAGTGTTGTCTTTATGCAAGGATGGGATCATGAATGCTCTTCCCCATAGACTACTTAGTGGCATTTGTATAGGTGTCTTCTTATATGTGGAATAAGTTGTCAACCTAGAGTCAGAAGATAAAATAATAATTTTAATTCTCAGTTTTACACAGCTATGAGTCTGGATTTTCTCCAATTTTCATAACCTTTTTGAATTTAAAGGTCTCTTACATGCATACTTCCCCATTACATGCTTTCTCCTTAGTAGTAGCTCTACTCTCCACAAATACCATTATGCTTCTTTGTATTTAGAAAGGGGGAACACATGCAGAAGCAGGGCTGAAATAACTTGTCTCTCCTGCTTGTGCTATCACTGCTTACACCTTCCAAGTGTTGGGACTCTTCCTGAGTGAAGGACTTTTCTTTGCCCACAGCCATCACCACTCAAATTGCTGCCTACAGCAAAGTTTGGCTCTGCCAGGCTGAGGATGTGCAGCCTTCATCTCCATAGGGGATCAGCACAGGCTCTTCAAAGATGAATTTACATTGGACTGACTAACTGACAAGATGTACCAGAAATTAGGATTAGTTTAGAATTCTCTTTCCAGATTGCAACAGTGCCTAAAGGATGCTGAATGCTTTGCCCCTGGGACAACATGTGGACCTGCTTTGTGGGCCACAGGCTCCCATGGGCATTATTTTAGGAGACAGTAGTAAGACAGACACATTTGCTATATCTGTTTTAACCTCTTACTGCCACATAGGGTTATTCCAGTAAGATTAAAACTCCTAAAATTGGCCTGTGATACTATTGGAATAGACTCAGAGTCAGAGGAAATGACAAACTAAAATTATTTTTGTCAAGGCAGAGCAAAATGTTATGTAGATTATTTTTCTTCAATTTTTGATCACTTTTCCCCCAATCTCCACTGACCCATGGCTTCAGGGTTTTGCCTGCTACAGAATATGCTTCAAACTGCTCACATAATTTATGTTTTTCAAAGTTACTTTTGTCACATGATTGGCTTTTTCCTAATCTTCTATTTTCACTAATTTTCTATTTTCTGATTATTTCTGGCTTTGGAGACTGATTGAATGCAGAGGTTGGCACTGTTTTTCTGTGATGAACAAAGAAATGATGGAAGGAATGTTGAACTGAATGACTGAAGAAAACTTCCATGTTGTCAGCTGTTGTAGGGTGTATGTTAACAAATGTACAAATTGCCTTAATCACTTGTGTTGTTTCTGGTTTATTTTTTTAGGGATCAGATGGGGCACCGGGGCCAATAGGACCAGCAGGAAATCCAGGAGACATAGTAAGCTCTAAGCTGTGTGTTTCATCACCATCTTCACCCATATTTCCTTCTGTGAAGTAAAACTGAGCTGGAATCCATATGATGTTCTTTGACATATCCCCAAACTATTCTGCCTTAGTCAACTCTACACCTGCAAGGACCTCCACAAATAACCACAGATTGCTTGGTTCTTGCAGGTTTTGCCATAATCCAGTCCATGGGACCTCTATAAGGAGGGTCTAGTACCTCTTGTTTGACTGTCCTTGCTATTAACATCTCTTAGCCTCTAGAATAGGGAGATTAAATCTTTTAGAATGCTTCATGACCTGGGATGACACCTGAACTCTGTGTGTAAACTGGCAAAATGAAACCAGCAACCTGCTGAAAGATGTCACAGAACCCACTACTCAGATATCAGAGCCTAAAACCATTCAGTGGCACCACTGAAAATACCAGCACAGATGTAAACTTTGAGGAGTCCATGAAGAATTTTGCTACTGGTGTTTAATTTGAAGGGAGCTCAGATGCTGCTTTGTGTTAAACACATCAGAAAACCCAAGGAGAGACAGGAAATCTGCCTGAGACTGTAATTCCATGATAAATTCCTAGAGCAGGTTTCCTAATTAGCAAGATGCCTTTTGGAGATCCATTTCAACCAGAACTTGATCAGAAGTGAACAGTGATGGTCCTTCTGGTGACTACTATGAAATGAGTGAGCACTCTTAGCAGAGAGGCCAGGGCAGGCTTGCTGGAATTTTCTTTTAAATAGGTGATCAAGGTTGAGACAGTGGATGCTCCTGTCCAATACTGTAGAGCAAGAGGGGATTTCTTGGGGTTGTCAGTGAGACACTTTTCATAACTACTGATTTGATGGGAATAAAATACAGGCCCTCTGTTTCCTAGCTGGACACCTCATGCAAGAAGTTAAGGACTCAATATTATATATAATTAGACTTCAGGAAGAATTATCAGTGATTTCAGAAGTTTCTCCATCACTAACAACATATAACTAACACCAGATGTATTATGTGAAAATAAAACCTTGCAGTTTCAACCAGAAGTTCAAGGGAACTTTGTGTGCTGTGTGACATAGGCTTGAAACATCTCACAATTGATCCTTGTCAAACTCTACATTTTCTAAATGTTCATCTGATAGAAGGATCTGAAGAGCAAGATCTGTCTGAGCTGTGGTGTTTCTTTTTTCTTTCCAGGGTAAAGATGGCCCTCCAGGTCCACAGGGACCACCAGGATTGCCTGGAATTCCAGTGAGTGCAGTTCATCTCCTTTTCATTCAGTACATTGAACTGTGCATATAGGGATGTAAAACAAACCGTTGATATTTTTAATAATTTTTAGACATTTTAAACATTTAGATATTTTTAGCTTTGAAAGTTAGGCATGATATGTAATGATATCTGTCAGGTTGATGCTGTATCCTTGATCCAGGACGGCGTTAATGCTGTATTTTATATAAATGTATATATCTTTAAAGCTAAGTGCTAATGCCTAACATGAAACAGGTCTATTCTTCATATGCCTCATTCTATGGCAAATATACTCTTACACAGAGCACAGAAATGAAGAGCTTCAGTGCAAGGGCACAAGGATTCATGTACCTGAATACCCTCTTCATCTGAATCCACAGGCAAACTAATTCGTTTGCAGTAACTCAAGTCCAAGTGCATCTTGGGCATAGGTTCTTCTCTTCTAGCAAATGTATTAGTACAACATTTTGAGGTTTGTTTTTTTTTAATCTGTCATTGGAATAGGGCCAGAGATATTTCTGGTGCAAAGTAGCTTAACTGAATGATGAAAATGGCTTTATAATTATTTAGAACAGCTGGTTTTAGAATCCTGTTTTAAGTTTTTTTTAAGTACTCGCCTCACTGAAAAGGAGGAAATCCCTTAGATTTTCCATGCTGGAAAGAGAAACAGTTCATGTTACAGTCCTGTGGCAAAGAGATGTTTCTGCCTGGAGCTACAAAAATACAGTAGGTTTTGACGGGTTAGGCAAACTGAAGCCATGAGGAAGCAGAGCTGTCACTATGGAACTGACACTGACAAAACCCTCACCAATCTTTCCTACTGACTCCCTCTTTATGCCCTATTTTGCATTTTATTTACAGGGCATTGCAGGGAGTGATGGCAAAGATGGCAAGCCAGGATCTCTTGGGGAACCGGTAATGTAATTTACAACTGTTTTTCTCAGGCAATCAGAGCCTGCATCCAGTTATTGCTTTTGGAGTTATCTATCTATGAACTCCTTAAACAGGGCAGGGAGTCTCTTTCCATGTCTTTTTAAACGCCAGAAGGACTATATTGTCTTGAGCAATTTGTAAGAGTCACACATTACCAATCTTAAAAAGAAACTGGGTTCTTTTACTTTTACAGCTACAATAAATGCACTAAAACGTAGCAATTCTACTTTTACAACTAACGTAAATACTGCAGAGAAGGGAGGTTGTCTTGTAACCTAGTGATCAGTTTTTTAGGCAGAAGATTATGGGCCATAAAAAGTTTAGAGGAGAAGAAGCCTTTTTGGGATTTCTCTGACAGTCCTGTTGTCCAGGATTAGAGGTTTTGTATTTTATTTTCTTTACTTGGTCTATACTTGTGTTTGCTGAGGGGAAAAAAGCTGAGCCATGAAGTTGTCAGCCAAAAGTAAATGTTAATAAATTGGGCTGTGACTGTTTGTTGTGGGGTGAATATGATTCCAGTGTCTGGCACTGCCAGCCTCCTCCTGTGAACTGTGAAATGGGATTTAGTAGTTCTGTGAAGAGCCAAATCCCTGGTCATTAGAACAACCAATACATGGAGCAGGGCTTTTCCAGCAGCTGTAGAGC
Source organism: Calypte anna (assembly GCF_003957555.1). Taxonomy (NCBI): domain Eukaryota; kingdom Metazoa; phylum Chordata; class Aves; order Apodiformes; family Trochilidae; genus Calypte; species Calypte anna. Next base: position 145,796,107 of record NC_044245.1, on the reverse strand, counting down.
TGTGTGCTTGCATCAAAACCCCTGGTTTCTATGTGTAGATATTGATTTTGTGTGTGTTGATCAAGTATTGGTCCAGTTATGGGTCTTACCCCTCCAACATTAAAATGCTGTAAAAGTGCAGCAGTCCAAAGCTGTAAGCTGCCTTTGAACCTCAAAGGCTGCATTCATCACAGGACATGGAGGGAATGTCTGGCTACTGTTCTCCTTGCTCAGACTCCAATGTTCATAGAATCATAGAATTTGCTGAGTTGGAAGGGACCCATCAGGATCATCAAGTTCAACTCCTGTCCCTGTGTAGGGGAACCCAGGAATCACATGTGCCTGAAAGCACCATCCAAACACTTCTTGAACTCAGGCAGGCTTAGTGCCATAACTACTTCCATGGGTTCCACTGACTCAGCTGCCCTCTGGTGAAAAACTTTTTCCTTATATCTAACCTAAACTTCCCCCAGCACATCTTCCTACCATTCCTTTGGTCCTATCATTGATGACCAGAGAGAAGAGGTCAGCACCTGCTCCTCCTCCTCCCCTAGTGAGGAAGCAGTGAGCTGCCATGGGGTCTCCCCTCAGTATACTCTTCTCCAGGCTGAACAGACCAAGTGCCTTTAGCTGCTCCTTATACAGCTGTCCCTCTAAATCCTTCACCAACCTCACAGCCCTCCTCTGGACACTCTTTAGTATCTTTGCATCCTTTCCGTACTGTGGAGCTCAAAAATGTGCACACAGTGCTCAATATGGGGCCACACCAATGCAGAGTAAAAAAGTTGCTTAAGAAACCCTGAGCAAACAGAGCTCTCAGTGCTGTTACATCTAAGGGAGAAGAGAGGGAAGTTTTTGAACAGCAGAGAGATGTACCTGAGACTCTCACTAACATGAATGTCATTGTTTCCCATAGGGAAAGCCTGGAGAACCAGGGCTCCCAGGCCAGGAGGGAGCCAGAGGTTTGCCGGTAGGTGCAGCTCTGAAGGGTTCAGACTCCATTCTGCTGTAGCTGGGAAGCTTTTGTCCAGCAGCTGAGGTCCTTTACTGATGCAGACATGTAAATAAAGATCTGGCCTAGCTGAGAATACTCATGGCATTGTATCTAACTAAATCATCAACAATCATGGAACACAGGCACTTCCAAATCCTTCACACTTGTAGGAGAGTGGAAGTTACCTAGAAGTTAAAGTCCATAACCTCATGACACCCCTTCTACCAGAGGGCATGGTCACAGCTGTAGCCTTGGTGCTGTTACATGTCCTCTGAAAGGATGGGAATAATGAAATTTGTAGTTAAATTATCTATTGGTTGGTCAAACCAAGAAAACACACAGTACAGTCTTAGTCTTGCAGCCTAGGGAGCTTTGGAAAGCTCTTCCTTTGTCCCTTCCTACTTGCTCCATGGGACAGGGAAACTCCATTCTGACCATTCCCCAGCCAAAATTGATATGTTATTAAGTATACACTCAAGCTAGGATTTTCTTAGTGTTTTCTGCATCCGGGGCATTGATCATTATTGATTTAATTCTCTTTTGCAGGGTTTCAAGGGACAGAGAGGAGATACAGGTCCCCCAGGTCCACGGGTAAGTAGCATGTACTACATGCATGGTGATCCTTTGACAAAAGAGTGTGTGAATTGAATTTCATATTTCTGAGGCAATTGTTTTCAACTGCAACTCTCATGAGTCACATCCATGGCATAAAATCACAGCATCTGTCTTCATTCCTTCTGCTGAAGTTGTGGGTCCAGGTAAGGTGAGGCAGATGGTAGAACTGAGTCTTCTGAAGCTCTCTTTGAAATACCCCTTTGTAAAAAGTTTCAAGAGTGCCTCCAAACCACATCCCTCTGGTACAAATGCTGGTGTACAAGGTGAGGAGCGCTACTGCACTTGTTGGGCAAGGTCAGTGCTCCACCAAAAATGCCTAAGAAAGGTAAAGTGAGCTGAACTTACAGAAATCAGGCTAGAAATGTCACTTGCCCTTTGACTTAGTCACTTCTGGATCATAAAACACAAAACTCAAGTCTTACATGAAAACTTGGTCTGCTCTCAGTTCTGAGCAATGCAATACAAAAAACTCCCTGGTGTAGGAAGTGGAATACAAAAATAAATGTCCTTATGCCTAATTCTGGCTTTTTACAGGGGAATAAAATGCTCTTCTTGCAGGAATTTAACTGAAAATTCCAGTGCCAGCATTTCTCATCTCTTCCTTGCCATAGTAGTTTCTGTGTCACGTGTAGGTTGATGGTTTCTAGTCACTAAATTATCAGCAGCAAATATTCTGCTGGAAAGCAGTGCACTGCCTTGTGCATCACTTACAGAAGTTACTTTTGAGTTATTTTTGTAATCCATGTGCCATATATGATGTACAAGGTTCTTGTTGTTTCTCAAAAGTTTTCACGGAGCTCAGTCCAGTCTTGCAGAAACCCCGTTCCACTCACAATTGTGTTACTGGTCTGTCTTTGCCCTTCAGCTGAGAGGTCATTAGAGGTCACCATCAGCTGAAAGATATCACTTTCCTGAAAGATTTTACTTTCCTTTTTGCTGAATTTCAGGGGGAACCAGGTGCAACAGGTCCTGCTGGTCGGGAAGGGCCACCAGGGAAAGATGTAAGTGTTCCATTTTGAGCTGAAACTAATTTCTTTCTCCATGACAAATGAAGATTTTAATTCACATTGACCCTGACCTAAAGCAGCTGTGGAAACTGCAATAAAAGGTGAATTACTGCACTGATGCACAGGGAATGATTCGTTCAAAGATCATTAGGGTGACAAAGAACTGGAGGACCTTTGTCAGGGCTCAGCTGCTGGCACTCAAATGTCAACTCTATCTTTGGAAAAGCAGACAAGGCTGCACTTTTTGTATCCCAGGCTGCCACCTGGGATTCTGCCACCCCTCTCTAAGTAGTGCTTCATTCTGCAGTTCCCACTGAGCCAGGTTCTGCCAGGTTTCTGCTGCAAAAGCTGTTCCTTGCTGCCTGCATAGCTCTACTGAAAGCTGGGAAATACCTGTGGAATAAGATGCTGCTGCTCAGAGGAAAGAGAGGTGGTACAAGCAGATCCTCTGACATTATTGGTGTGAATTGCAGTCACATAACAAAGCCCTGGGAGAGGGTAGCTGACAGAGGATCTGCTGAGCAATGTGGCAAGGGCTGATGGGCCATTGCCATGGGACTTGGGGAAGTGGTTTCTCATTTCCAACCCCTTATATCATGGGAAAACTGTTGTGCTGTAAATGGTACCCTAGAAAGTAAAATGGAAGACAAGCCTAAGGAATGTCTCGGAGAAGATAGAAACAGGTCCTAAGCCTCCCTACAGAGAGAACAAAGCTGTCAGTTCTTCAGAAATACGAGGTAATATCTGTCCCTAAGAAATCCAGCTTTAAGAAAACCTGATAAAAATGGTTTCTGCTTGTAATCAGACTGCATTAACTGACAGATCTTTAAAACTCAAAAGACTGGTCTTCCTCATTCATAACTGAAAGGGGCAAAGAGACTTCTTTGCTGTTTTCCTCTAGTATGTGAACAGTGTATTTTAGCAGGAACATTTTTCAGTGCTTTTTTACTTGCCTTTTTCACTCACCTGAATACTCTTCATTTCAGGGTGATACTGGTCCCATAGGCCCACAGGGCCCTCGAGGACTCAGAGGGCAACCGGTGAGTTTTCTCTCCTGACAAAAGCCATTTCTGGATGTTCACTGTGTATAGTGGGAATGTTCTGCAGTGGAGAGCTCTGTTTTGGAAGAAGAGGCTTAAATGGGATTCAGGTGATGTTTGAGAAAAACTTTTTGTGTACTTTGAGAACAACAGGTCAGAATGCTATTGCTAGAAGCTGCTGAAGGCTGATAATAGTGCAATGGGGTGATGTAGCTGACTTGGTGGGAGGAAGAGCTTAATGGATTCTGCCAGGACTGCAGTATCAGAAGGGCTCATATTCCAGTCCTGCCTCTGGCATTTGTCTTGCTTCTCATGTGGCCTCAGCTGTCAAAGGTAAAAAACAATTGTGGGTGCCTAGTTTGAGATATGTGGGGTCCCGTTGTGACATTAGCCATTTTTGTCATGCTCTCTGTAATTTTTTCTGAGAGAAATAAAAAAGGCATAAAGTTAGGAAAATATTTGTTTAATTGAACACCTATAGAGTGGAGAAATGGCAAATTCAGTGACATTTCAGAAAGGGTCATATAAGATGGCTGACAAATTACTTTTATTAATTTCACGGGGTTCTCAATTCTCTCTTAAAAATCAGCCCTTACCAAATTTGAATGCAGGTCTCAGTTGTTGAACCTGGACACATCTTCAATATCCTTCAGTGAGTGATGTCCTTTCCTTTTTTGGAAGACCTGTTAGTCAAACAGATTCTACAGCATGTTCCATAATCAGGGCAAAATGCTGATTCAGCCAGCAATGCCAAGAGCTGGAGCAGCAGGTCCCTCTGAGCTGGAAGGGTAGGGGTTTAAATTAGGCTTCAGGAACATATGGAGAACTTCTGTGCCTAGGTTGTAATTTATGTCATTGTTCCTGTACTGTTGGCATCTCTCAGTAATGTGTGGTGCCCCTGCACAACCCTAGCAATGAATACAAAGATTTGAAGAGACAGAAATTATCATAACTCCAGGCCATATTATTTTTTGGAGAAGAGATGCTTGGGGCTTTATATGCTGGAAGGCAATGTATCATTTTATCTTGTTCCTCTGCTTTGTTTCTTCTCTAACAAGGGGAGTTAAGCATGATTTTGAATATTGCCAGTGAAGGGCTGGTTTTCATGGTCAGCTCCAATGCAAGGAAAAATATCTCTGCATGGTGTCCTGGGAGGTCAGAAGAGAAGGGTTTTATCTTGCAAAACTTCAGGCAGTGCAGGTGGTCAGCTCAGCAACTTTGATAAGGAATGGTGAGAAACAGCTCCTCTTAGAGGATGATTTGGCTTGTTCTGAGATGTCTGATTAAATATCAAATGACTTAAGCTTTTGGAATAAATGTTTACCCCATTTGCCCCAAAATGGGGATGCCTGAGGTGATTAAGAAATAGATGTTTGGCCTCTGGACTCAGATTCAGATGTCAGCCCTGAGAAAGAGGGTGGTAGGCAATACTTTCCAGTGACTGCCTCAGTCATTGGAGAAAGTTTTCTAATACAGGAAGGTGTGGGGGAATCTGAACATACCTAGAAACTTGTGCAGAGCACTTTAACATTGATCAGTGAGTTTCCAAGAGGTGCTGCAAAGATGGGTTAAAGAGGCTTGTTTGAACACTGGTGACTTGGAGCAGCCATAGTAAGTGGCTCCATCTATCCAGTGGGATGCTGCATTCAATAGGATTAAGGGTGAAGAAAAGGAGTGCTTGTGTGGTTGTCTTCAGACTGAGAGATTTGGGACCAAATCTGTAAGTTTTTGTCCTGAGATGGGTTTACCAATGAAAGAAGGGATGCAGAAGTTGTGGAGTCAATTTGAAACGATAAACACTTGCTCTTCAGTCTGCTAAGAGAGGAGGTTGGACAATGCAAAAGTGCAAAATGCAAAAGAAATCTCTACTGGTGTAGCTGTAGCGGATATTTTTAATGCAGTATACATTATTTCACTAACCTTTTTTGTTTTGACATAGGGAAAGAATGGATCTCCTGGACCTGCAGGAGAACCTGGCCCACCAGGTAACCCAGTAAGTACCACAAAGGGAAACCGTGCAGCAAGTAGTTATGTCAAGGGCAGGTGACTGATGAAGTGTAGATGCAGTAGGTTATGTGTAGGTATTTGCCACCCCTGAAGTTGCCACATCTGAAGATCTGTGATCTGAAAATCACTGGCTGGCCAAGACATGGAAGGGAGTTTGGCTACATCCCTGGAATTGAGCTGCTAGCTGGGTCATCATTTTTCCCCAGCAAAAGTTAAGTGTTCACAGAAAAAGGAAATGACTGATTACCTGAAATGAAAAAAATAAAAAGAAACAAACATTGGTATGCCTGGTATGCCTCATCTTCACCAGTGGATTTAATTTTGCTGAGCAGAGAATGTACAGCCAGAGAGGAGTTGTCACAAGGAAGGAGGGAGCCTGGGGGAGCTGGCAGGCTGCCATCTAGGAATAGCAGCAGCAGAAAATTCCTCCCCAGGCACCTGGGGAAAGAGCAGACAGTGGGCAGTAAACCAAGATAATGAAGCAGAGTGAAACCCCTGTGAGGCCATCCTGTGTGGAACAGCATGGCAATGAAGAGCTGTAAGAAGAAGGAGAGTGAAGAGTTGTGGTGGGGTTTTTTTTGTTTTATGTTTGATTTTTGGTCTTTTTTTTCTCTCTCTGTTCTGCCACTGAAAATTGTTCAGGACTTAGCAAATCCATGCAAATACCCTTGTATCCAGCAGCATTTCTTTATCTGCCCAGACATTACAGCTGGGCTGTTAGATTCAGATAGAAACAAAGGCATAAGAGGAGAATCTGAAAAACTGCAGCAAGCCTGCATGATTTGTGGCCCTTACAATGCTGGAGAGCAACTTCAGCCTTGCCACAAGACTTGTGTGCCCTGAGCATCTCTTGCTTTGCTGCAGGGTTGTTGCCTCCTAAATGGTCTCAGTGAATAAAGCAACACCTCTCTGCCTGGGGAGATGACAGGGAGTGGTGCAGCCTCCCAGCCTTTCTGCAGCCAAGAATTAACACTGCTGCTTTCTTGTCCTTGATGTAACTTCTTGCCATCCTGGGACTACTGCCTGCAGATCCCTGCTGTTGCTTTTCTCAACCTTCCTTTCTTCTCCTCATCCTGCCTAACCCTTTCCCAGTTCCTGTTACTGTGGGTTTGGGTTTTTTTTGTTTCCTGAGTCTTTGCCAGGACACTTTTGGGGTTCTCTGTCAGTGCCCAATGGGAGCTATTTTTTAATCATCCTCATGTTATCACATTACCTAGTAGTCAGCTAGTGACCCAGGGACTAACCAGGTGGCTTTCTGCAAGAACACAGAACTTCAGCAGCCTCTGCTTCAGAGGTTTTACTGACCAAAAATAACATAGGAGATTGACAAAGGATAAAGTCAGATGGATGAGGAAGGGGAAACAGTGAGACAGTGTTGGTCAGCAGAACAGACAGTTATCTCATAGGCATCCTTCTCTGTCATTAAAATGAATCCTCTCCCTTTCATAAAGTTATTATAGGAAGTATTTCCTTGTGCTATACACGAGTCCATTTATTTCCATTCCTTGACTGGAAATGTATGATGTGTTGTGGCAAGCTGATGTCTTTCTGTTTTGATAAGAAAGAAGCAGCAAGAAAGGTTATCATGGCAAGAAGGGGTTCTTTTTTCCCTTCACCATGGCTGACTCCTAATCAAAAGTTAAAACCTGCTAGGTGTCTTCTCTTTTTGCATTTGCATCTTGCAGGGATGGTTGCACTCTCCAAATCCAGATGTTTTCTCAGGTGTGTTGGTGCTCACTTTGCACAAGAAGGGCTTAAATGTAGATATGTTTTACTATAACATTATAATAAGAATAGTTATATTCTGAATTAGGAGTTGGGGAAGCTGGGTTGTAAAGGAAAAGCTTAAAATAAGAGTAAAAGAAATAAATTAAAAGTGTATGTGGAATGGCTCCGTAGCATGAACTGCCATTTAAGCTGCCCTGGTCTGTAAGAAGAAGGGCTAGTTTGGCAGAATATCACAAGAGATAAATTAAAAAAAACAGACTTTTTTTTTTTTTTTTTTTTTTTTAATTGAACCTGGAAATAAAGGCAAAAGAGCAACTCCAAACTCCATAGCTTTCTGTTGCATTTATTCTCAGATTCAAATAGCATGACCCTCTTGCATTGTTTCCTTGTTGTCACCCACCCCAGCATTTCCACCTTACAAACCATACAGCACCAGAATAGCCACTGAAAATACTTCCTTTCACTGCTATTATTGTCACCTCCTTTTCATCTTTTCACAGGGACCCTGCATAAGTAATTAATCATGCAAGCATAGTGTTTGCAATCCTCTTTTCTATATTATTTTATTCTTCCTTTCCTTGTCAGTTTTGGGAGTCCTGCTGCTACAGTGAAAGTTTCTAGTTCTGTATGCATTTCTGTAAATGCATTTTCTGGATGAGAGATGTTGGAGAGAGGGCTGCTAGTGTCTGTCTCGTTTCTTTCCTAAGGGTCCTAAAGGAAATAAAGGAGAAAATGGCAGCCCAGGTCTCCCTGGCTTCACAGGACCCCAAGGACGACCTGTAAGTATGTCTGGTGATGGATTAGACCCACTAATTACCTGTCTTTAAATGCTGGACTGATAAAGATGGGACATGTTCACCTTAAGTAGGTAAAGAAAAACATGAGCAGGAGATCTGACAGATCCAGAAGCCATCAAAGGAAACTGGACTGCAAATTTAGTATTTTTCTTAGGTATAAGCACCTATAATCTCATTTACTGAGCTGATACCTGTCAGTCAGCCATGGTGATGTATGCATTTTTAATCAGGATGGTTCAGTAGTCTACTTCATGTGTGTACAGGGTATTTAAGTTAGTCAGATTAATCTCTGCCTGAACCCTGGAAGGGATAAATAGGAAAAATGTAAGTGTTGATAATAATACAGGGGTTTCTAATAATTTTCTTTTGCAAGGAAAATGCCTTTGTTACCAGCAACAGAGGTACATTGCAATTGAAGCACTCACATGTCCCAAAGTCATCTAAAATAGTACCTATGCATGTGAAAATATCACAGCCTTGAAATCCAATATTTTTAGCCCTTTGAAGGATGAGTAAAATATATTACATTCTACTGGAAGGATGGAAAAGGTGAATGTTAGGTAAATATTTTTGTTTCTAGCTCTGTTGTGTCTTAAAATGAGATTTAAAAGGGTTTTGTGTCAACCTAGCAGAGCTGAATTTTCCACAGGATGATTTGTTTGTTTGTTTTTTTCTTCTTCTTCTTTTTATGATTGGAAAGAGAGTTACGTGATAAAAAGAGGAGAAAGAAATATTCTTCTGGAAAATTAATTTAAAGCAGTAAGCGTGGTGGCCATTTAAATGTGAAGTGGCCCCAAGAAATAATTGAGCGATTCTGACACTGTCTAATTTGGAGCTGATGTGATCACACATCTGTTATTGGTCACATTGGTCATGCAAACATGGGTGTATGCTTGTTATATGTCTTTCCAGGTTATGGGAAAAATACCACTTGCAAGTCCACCTTATAGATATGATCATGTGTGTGGTTTGTAAATGGACTATAAAGATTAATCTTTTCGTTCATGGTATAGGAAAGTGGGCAGAATTTGAGCAATAACTAGTTGTAATGTTTGCTCTGCTTCATTTAAAGACTGCAGGGACATTTTTTTTACTGAAATTATAACATGCAAAGATTATAGAGCCTAATAATCACATTATAAATGCAGAGTATGCCAAAAAGAATAATCTGAATAGAGTGTTTGCTTAAATTGAGGTTATTTGATATTGGGGATTGGACTAAATAGCATTTAAGGGTCCCTTCCAACCCATTCTATGATTCTTTCACATAGTTCTGAAACCCAGTCAAGCCTTCAGGTTTCAACCTGATTTATCACTGGCTGTTGATTTATCTCAGCTGGTGTTATACCAAATGGTGTTTCTACTTAAAAAATCAGTTTCCTTCACATCTTCAGCTGTTATGGCTACAACATTGGTGATGCTTAAGGTAAACCAGCCCAAGTAAAGTGTACATAGCTTTGTGAAACATCTGTAAGGAAAAGGAAAAAAATTCATTGAGAGCAGGAACATGCTTGCAAGGAGGCATCTGTCCTGCTCTTGGCTGGTTTGGTAGAAATTACTTCCTTTTATTTATAAACATTTTTCTAAATAGCAGACTCTGTCTTTCCAGGAATGATCTATAGCAGCAGGACAAGTATCCAAACCCACCACAGGGCAGCACAAAACCTGGGCTCTAAACAAGAAGCAAGACTTGTGGTTATTATGTGGGGTCTTTCTTTTGACTCCATGTAGTGTGATGCTAACTTCACTCTCTGTATCCCTCAGGGAGAACCAGGAGAGAAAGGTCCTCCTGGAAAAGAGGTAAGATAAATACCCATTTTTTCTTTCATAGTAGGGTTGGTGTCGAGACAAAAAAAAGAAAAAAAATAAAATAAAATAAAAAATTAAGGTTTATTCCTGGGCTGCAAGTAACTGTTTTTTTTCCTATGAATTGTTGATATTTGAGAGCAAATAGGAAGGACTCAGTAATCTGTGGGACTGACAAGGAAATAAATTTTCCCCAGGTCACAAGAATTGCAGAGGCATGGGTTTTATTATTTATTGTTATTATGGATAGCTCTTTTTTACTCATTCTTATTTTGTTGCAGGGTACACCAGGGAAACCAGGTGCAATTGGTTCCAAAGGAGAGAGGGTAGGTTGGATAATATTATGGGCTATTTCATTACATTGAAATAAAGAGGTCTGGTTTGAGTTAGGGGCTGGGGGAAGAGGTCATTCAAGAGTAAAGTGTGGCCTGTAGAGATCTGCTGTGCTTCCCACCCTCCCAACCCTCTCTTTAATCATTCTCTGTCAGTAGTAACTTGTGGATCATTTGTAATGCACCAGATGTTGTATTCAGTAATTTTGCCAGCTCAGGTCTTTGTGTTTTGCTGTGCTTGGAAATCAGTGCTTTGCCTCTTATTTTGTGTTGATAACATCATTTTTTTTTTCACTCAGGGAGAGCCAGGCATCAAAGGTGAAAAAGGCCCTCAAGGAGAAAAGGGACGTCCAGGTGATCCTGGGATACCTGGCCATAAAGGCCATCCAGGACTGATGGGTCCTCATGGACCCCCAGGAGACACTGGGCAAGTTGGACCTCCTGGTCCCCCAGGACAACCAGGATTTCCAGGACCAAGGGTAAGACTGCCAGAGAAGTAATTTGTACTGCCAGAATGTGTGATCAGAAAAGTACCTAAGATTGCAGTAAGGGTGACAGAAATCAGAGCAAGTGTGGGTTGTAATGGGATTATAGCTCATGAGACCTAAAAGGGAGATGCTGTAACATATCTCAGGGATGTGTTGTGGGAAAACTGACCTGAACTTCAGGAGAGCTGAGCAATCCTGACCTCTATCCACATCCCTGACACTTTATACACCTAGAAGCCTAAATGAGGTAATGTGGCCACAAGTCTGGAGGCTGAAAAAGCTTCTTTTCTGTAAGGGTGTTAATGCATTTCACCCTGAGGTCTTACACCTTCCTCTGCTGCTGGTTGTTATGAGAGACAAAATGCTGAGCCGTGGAAAGGTCACTGCTCTATTCCTGGAAATCCTGGAGTCAGCTCATCAGTAGTCATGAAATCCTTTTTTTGTTTAATATTCTCTTTTTTTTTTTTTAATTTTTTTTTCCTAACGGGAAACGATCTCGCTACTGAGATTGCCTGAGGGTAATGCATGTAGAAAAATGAGAAAAACTGTCAACACTAGTGAAGCTGCTATGCCTATCCTGAGGCTGGTTTTGAGGTTACCACAGAGAGGAATAAACAGTGAAATAATTCCTGATGTAAAAAGTTCCTGGGTAAATTTTAGGCAAAGCATTGCTTTGCGTGTCTCAACAATACAGAGATTTGATGAAAACCAGTGATGATTATGGAGACCTAATGCAACTTAATAGGGCTAAAAATTGAAAAGGTATTTTTTTAAGCCTTCAAAGTATGTTCCACAATCATATTTACTTACTGGGATATTTACTAAGAGGCATCACAAATGGTTAGTACTTATAGACAGAAGTGTTTCTTTTGTCACCAGAAAACACTTCTTTTTTCTAACGGAACATTTGTATTGGGAAGGAGGCAGCAAATAGGCCAACTTTGTACTTATCAACAATGTTGTTGGTTAAAACTGAGATGTCTTGTAGCTATTTAATAAAATGTACTTTTAAAAATGTAGAGTAACTTCTGGGTCAGAAGACTTAATTATAAACAGGCAGGACATAGAGTGCAGCCTTGTATTGAAAAGGATAGGTAAGAGGTAAAAACACCACTTTCAGGCAAATAGCTGAATTTCAGGCAAATTCAGAGAAGAATGCAATTTTTAGGTTGACCAGAAGTATTTTAAAAATTGGCAGAAATTCAAAAAAATCATTGATGCCAAAAAAAGAGAAGTGTATTAAGACTGAAACAACTCACTTGGTGATTTCCAAAGGAAAATATTTGGTTTTGTTGGTTCAAAATATTTTTTAAGCACAGCTGAAATTTTTATTTTGAGTTTATGTAAAGATGAGAGTCTGGTTACCCAAGAAGCACTTTTTACAATTTATATGCAAAGGTACAATCTAAAAAATTCTTCTTTCAGCCCACCAAAAAGGTCTTCAACATTTTTTCAGTTTGATGGATGCTGAGTGACAGAGATGAGCTGTGACAGCTATTACAGCTGTACAACAGCACTGGTGGACAAAAGAGCTGAGAGAGAGGATGAAAGATCCCATCTTATGGAGGCTGGGAAGGTGACCAAGGCCAGGCAGGTCCATCTGAGCTGTGTGTGCCCAACTCCCTACATCTTTTTTTTTAATACTTGTTTGGAAGGATGGGTATCATATGTGTAAACTGGTTTCTTTTTTCCAAGATAAGACTTGTCAGCAGGCAGTGCATCCAGTATGAGTGTTTGTAGCATGTCCAGACACCCCCTCTGACCACCCTGGAAGTACATATGTGTACTCATATGTGTGCTTCACTGTGCAAGGAAGTGTGCAGTGCTGAGGAAGGAGGCAGTCTTTCCACTATGGTCTAGTAGGCCAGAAGATGTCTCCTGATGTATTACAGAATCACAGAATTACCATGGCTAGAAAAGACCTCTGAGATCACCACATCCAACTGTTAACATCCCCCCCACACAATAAATTATATTTATCAATATCTGTATCACCAGAGCATGTCCTGAAGTCCCTCGTCTACATGGTTTTTAAATACTTCTAGGGATGGTGAGTCCACCACCTCCCTGGACAGCCCATTCCAATGCCTAACTACTCCCTCAGTAAAGACATGCTTCTTGATGTAATTTCTACTGCTTCTCCTGTGAGTTTATAGGAGGGAGATTTTCCCTAGGAGCAGGAACACTGTACCAGTCAAGCCCTTTCACCAGGCTCCCTGCTTACATCATTGAGCCCATGGTTTGCCAGCAGGTGGGGAATCTGGGATGTGTTGAGTCCTTTTACATTCTTCTTTCAGGCAGCCACTGCAGCCCTGTGGCTCCCCAAATTTGTGGAGTTTTTCATTTTAACATTCCCTGATGAGGTCTCATTATTTCTCTGATTATTTTCTAGGGGGAACCCCCATCGCTAGAGACTTTGAGAAGACTCATCCAAGAGGAGTTAACCAAGCAGCTAGATGGTAAGTAATCAGCTCTGGGAAGCCAGGAGGTATATCTGAGATTATGAAAAAATAATTTTCCATAGTTGTGGTGGTGTAACTTGCACCTGAATCTTTCCTGCTTACAGAAAGTAGTGTTGCATACAATTAGCCTCAGCCCATCAATCCAGGTCCCTCTCTGGAGCCTTTCTACCCTCAGGCAGAACACTAATCAGAGGACCATGTAAACTTGTTTTTGAGGTGGAGGAGAAATATTCCTGATTTTTGGCTGTGACATTTGATACTGATCAGTATGAGAAGCAGCAGTGGAGTAGATGGGGACTGCTGCTTCTCTCAAAGTGCATGGTTTGCAGATCATCACTGACCTCCTCAACAGTGAAATCCTGAGCTGTATTGTTTTATCTCACACAACTGCTAGAGTAGCTGCAGGCATTTTACAGAGGCTAAAGGTCATGGTTCCATTGAATGATTTTAGTTGAAGGATTCTATTTACATCCTCCCTGCCTTCAGATTCCCTGCACTCAAGATTTTGGGTTAATGAAGAGAAGACAGAAACCCCTTATCCCTCCATTCTGTGAGATGGTTTTATGATGCTGAGTATGCCTTAAGAGCTCTCAAGGCTGCTCAGGGTCTGAATCTGGAAGTGGCAAGCAGGCTGCCTGTATGGAAACAGGAGAATATGCTGATGCAGGGAGCTGCCTTGGTTACAGTTTCTGACTTCACAGCCAGAGATGGGTACATCAGCTTTAACTCCACATGTGCTACACTCCAGAACAAGGAAAGGAGGCTTTCTTCCTGCAGAGCATCCATGTAGCATCGCAATCTATGCAGCAGAGTGGAAATGTGCTCTTCGTTTCTGAGCACCAATTACTCCAGTTTGACAAACAACCACTGCCTGCACAGCTTTAGGAAAGCACATTTTGTTGCCTTGGATAAGGCTTTCAGAACTCAGGATGAGACAAGTGTTTAGGATTAAGTAGGAAAATTAGAAGAATTTTAAAGCTACTGAGAAATGAGATTTAAATAATTCTGAGAGGGTCAGAGAGGCACTGGCATGGCTTATGGGGAAGGATTGCATGGGGTCAATAAACAGGTGGCCCTGAAAAACTGATCTGTGATAAGACTTGAACTTTACTGGGCCACTGATTCTGGGTCACCATGTCTTGGAGCACTGACCTTCTGGTCTAACAAACCCATTTCCTTCTCTTTACAGCAAAGTTAGACTATCTGCTAGCTCAGCTACAGCCTGCACATGTGAAAGCATCCCATGGCAGACCAGGACCTCCTGGACCCCCTGGGAAGGAAGGACTCCCAGGAAGGACTGGTCCTCCAGGAGAGCCTGGCCGGCCTGGACAAACTGGGTCTGAAGGGCCTCCTGGACCTATGGGTCCTAAAGGTGAGTGAAACTTGGTGTGTTTGGTAAGTCAAATAAAAGGATGTGTCCACCACACTTGGGCATCTACTTTTCCTGTGAGTAGTATCTCAACGGTCCTCAAAACAAGTATGGTAGAGACAGGCTCAGTCTGTTGAACCAGTGAATGGGACCAGCTGGGGTGTTCCACCATTCTGTTCATTATTTTTCTTTCCTTCTCTACAGGAGAAAGAGGAGCAAAGGGTGAAAAAGGAGATACAGGTGTTGGCCAACGAGGGGAAATAGGTCTTCCAGGAATTCCAGGTGTGTTAATTCAGCGCACTTCACAAAACAAATCACTCAGAAACACGAGAAAGACACAGGTCTGTCCCATATTTTCACCAGGCTGAACGCAGAGATCTGGGTAGATAAAAGGTCACATCCAACACCTGTGTCTCAGGTGTACAGCTCGTTTGTCAGCCTTTGCTCTGCCAGCAAATATATTTCGTTTCTAAGTTGAAATTAGGAACCATTGATCAGTTTTGCATTCATTCAGCTTTGTTGGGGGAGGAAACTATGGGAAGCCTTCATAACTCCATGGGCTTCATTTGTTGCCCTCTGCCTTAAAATAACAATGAACCAACTGTGCTTTGTACAAATAAGTCACTGCCCAAAGTTGGGTCTTGCCTCAAGCTTTGCCATCTTCACCTCCTCTCTATGAGGATGGGATGTTACTGGTTGGTTCTTGCAGCTACACAACTTCTACGTGGTGACAGAGAGGAAGTGCAGACACAGCAGGGTTGTGCAAAGCAAGGATGGCAGATGGGGTGGAAGTCTTCAGATGAGCCACACTTATACATCCCTGCAGAGAGACATGCCAGCCAGGCCTGAATCTCTGGAAGCTGATGTCTGCATCCCAGTTTGGCAGCAAAGCCATCTCCTGTGATGTTACACTGCTGAGTACTGCACCCTGGGGGGGTCACTCACCAAGGGCATTTATTTTGTTTGTATTTCAGGCCTCCCAGGGGAGCCTGGCTATGCCAAAGATGGGATGCCAGGACCACCTGGCCCTCAAGGTGAAGCTGGGGTGCCTGGTCTCATGGGTCCCCAGGGACCTCCAGGAGCCAATGGACAATGTCATCCCACTCAGTGTGCTTACTATGCAAGCCTGGCTGCCAGACCTGCCAACGTCAAAGGGCCCTAGCATGAAGGGAGTATCCCCAGACTTGTTTTTAAAACTTGAATCCATCATGCCTGCCAAGAGCTCTCAGATGTCAACTGTGTTTCTTTCATGGGAGACCTCCTAAAGCCAACAAATGCTGCCGGTCGGTCAGATTATTTTTATGATTTATAATTATTATAATTATTATTATTGTTATCTTTGATGTGATATGTGAATTTGTTTTTGTTTTCTCTAACATCAGGGCATATTAAAACATTAAAAGTAAGTGTTTTTTCCCCTTTTGAAGAGCATATAATATCAACACACTGTGTAGCTGTTTACACAAAACCATTCCAGTGCCAAAATTTTTGTTTGCTTTCTGGTTACTTCTTTCCAAAGCTTCACCCCTTACCCTTGAAACTAAAAGCAAAAATCCTGCACTGTGCAGCCTGGGGCATAACTGTGAGGCACAGGCTGATTGCAGGATTGTTGGTGCTATCTGTCATTCACTTGGAGAGAAGAAAGGCAAAGCCATGCCAAAGCTGGGGAAGGGGTCTCCAATACATTCAACTCATAGTGGACAGAGAGTTAGGAGCACCCAATGTGTGTTTCCCAGAAGATCCCTATTAAATGTACTGGTTTTCTGGTCATAAGTGAATCTGTATGTTACAGGAAATACTTTTTATGGGACCATGTGGAATCTCACCATAACACCTGAAGAGAGACCACAGAGATGACTTATACCTCCCTATTGCTCCCTGGGCAAGAACTTCAGTATGGGTTTGGTCCCATCAGATGGAGCTGAGCTTTGTTCTGTCAGGCAAATACCTCTACAAGAAGCTGTGTGTCTGTACTCTGCCAACTCAATGCTGCCAAAACTCCTTTAAATTATCAGTGCACACACAGCTCCCTACTGCTGCTTCACCCAAAAATCAGCCAGAGCAGCACAGGGAGATGACATAAAAAATCTCAGGAAGCCAAAGTGACCCAGCTTCACTCTTTTGGATGATCCACTATGGCAGTAACTTGGTAAAGTTGTGTTTTAGAAGATAGATGAGAAGTTGCAGTCTGGTCTAGGAGAAGGTTGATCTCTGATAAAAGGGTAAGAGCAAAAAGATGTTCAGAAACCTTGGAGGAAATTGTGTTTGATGGTGAAAGCAAAAAGGCAGACACTGTCCCTTTTCCCTTATCAGCTCATTGCCAAATTCAACCCAAAAAATGCAAGGAGAAAACAAAGAGGGGATGGAGTCTGAAAAGACCTTCACAATGGGGCATTTATGAGTTTAACCCAAAACAAACCCACTCACAAAGGTGCAGAGCTGAGAGGTGGTAAGGCCTTGGACCTATGTGTCAGTCAGCAAAGCTCTTCTGCACAGAACAGTTTGTGTTGGGGATCAGAGAAACGAACCTGACACAGGCACTAAATGCTGAATGTGTATTGGAAATCTCATCAGGTCTTTTGGAGACAGAAATGAGGCACCATGCCCTGCTGGCATGTTAACCACATGGCATGGTGCTGCCAAGCTGGCTAAGCCAAGCAGAAGTCACATCTGTCTCTAACTACCCCAGAATCTGAGGCCAGAGCCCAGAAATAACCATTTGCCAGTGTTGGAGCATTTTTCTCACCCAGTAGGAGATACAATCTGCCTCTGCTTTACTGAAAAATGATATTAAATAACATGTTCACATGCCAGAGTTAAACAAAATCTTTACTGTTCAGCTCTCAGTGGTGCTATTTTTTGCTATTTCCTATGCAAATAAACTCTTTGATTTGATTTTACTGTGTTTCTTCCTATGGAAAGACCAATCAAAGTGAAAGCATGAAGTGAAAAGCATACTGCTTTTAAGTAATTCTCAGTGGTATATCTGTTACTCTACACCATCTTAGGTCAGCTTGCTGTATGTCAGTATTCAGCAAGCACATTGACCACTTTTTATTTAGCATTCCAGGCTGATTAAGATTTCATCCCTCCAGTGGTGAGGCTGGACAAGTTTCCTAAGCAATAGATCTTTCCCAACATGGCACGAGTGTGAAGAAATGTGATGGCAGTGATCAGATTTCAGGTCAGTCATGTTAACCAGGCCATGTTAATGTGACATTTAATTCTGGTCAGGATAGTGACTCCTCAGCCTCTGTAGATTATCTGTCATGGGTGTCTGCATGCACTGTGCCTGACATACACTTTAATACACCATGCATAGGGTTTGTATGTACTTATGTTCTATTAAACAAATTTCAGAGTCGTTCCCCACTCTGAGATAGTTCAGTGGGATCCAGTTGAAGAAGATCTAGGGTGAGCTTTATATTTTTTTTTGCATAACCCTTTTCATTTGAATGTCTCTTGACCATTGCCTGTGTTAGTAACACGAGGGCCAGACCTGTGTCTTTAGTAGCAATTTAAAGATCTGTCTGGGTTAGGCACAGACTCCTGCTCTACAACTTCACCCTGAAAAGGGGACACAGCCTAATTCCCTTTGCTCCAGCATATTCCCCAGCATATGGCTGTCTGTTCATTCTGTTTCTGGAGACACCTCAGACTTTCTGTGCCCTGAACTCAGTGGGTGCCATTTCCCTGCTTTTTCTTTTTTTAGATCTCTTTTTCTCCCCAGCCAGTTAAATGGCATTTACCAGCATAAACTCTTGCTAGTGAAAGGAGTACCAGACACATGCTGCAGACCCAGGTCAAGCCCTGTGTGTTTGTGTCCACCCAGTTTCCATGGATAGAGCCATCAAAGGGAAGTTCCCATAGGTGCCACCTCTTCCAGAAGCAAACTCAATGTGAATGTGCCTAAAAAGTCACCTGCAATAAAAGGTAAGAAAGGTAAGACAGGAGGGTGTATTGGCAGAATTTGTCCTCCAAGCACGAACACCAAAAGCTACAACAGGTTTTGCCTCAGCCTGTTTCTGTATATTTACAGTCTTTGGAAAAGAGACCTGAGATTATTTTCCAAAGTAGGTCTGCCATCTGGTGAGAGAGTAAAGCTACAAGTACAGCCTCAGGCATGGTCAGAAGCTGCCCTCAGAAAATGCAGATGCCTCTGTCCCTACACAGGTGATTGTGTGTGCTGGGAGGTGACAAGCAGCATCCTGCAAGGGGACCATGTAGGCAGGAGGTGGCAGGAAGGGCAGAGGAAATGCTATGATGGGCTCTCCCATGCATGCTCCTGAATAAGGGAATGCTGTGGCTTTTCCTTCTCAGAGTTCCAGTCTCTGCAACACCACCACACTGGTGCATCACCACAAAGCCCACTCAGCAAGCCTGAGGTTAAAACCTGTGAATACACTGATCTTTTTGTTGAACTTTTGTTTTTTTCTGGTCCTGTGGTGAGAGAGGCTACATTGTTAAAATTGCATTAGAGAGCCAATGTATTATTTACATATTGAAAATGTGCACATGGGGTTTATGACACCATTTTGGATGGTTTGGGTTGTTTTTTTAAAAAAATCAAGTGTATAAATTATTGCAATTATAGCAAATAGATCAATATTTCATTAAGATTTTTTGCTTTTCAAATAAATTTAAAAACCAAAATACCAATATAAGTTGGGGCAAGTATCTTTTTTTCTGTTAAATTATTTAACAATTTCTGCTTGTTTTCTAAGCTTTTTTGAATTAGCTGCTGCTATGAAGCAATATAAGGGAATGGATTATTTTCCCTCTTTGCTGTTTATGAGTGACCCTAAGTAGAGCCTTATGATGCTATTTTCCTGAGCTGTCTTTTTGCCACCTCTTGGTTTTAATATGGGACAATTAAACTGTGTAAGGCTGAGCTCTGTTCTCCATATGCATTTGGAGATCTGTAATCCAAACAAGATTACTCCTTTCAGGACTAAACCAAACATGTTTCTTTCCAGAGAAACAATAAACATGGTGTAGCAGCAGAACCCAAATTCTGTTCTCTGACCACAAAACTGGATGGGAGATGAGCATGGCTTTTGAATTCTGGGCAAAGAAAAAAAAAATATGATCAAATTTATTTAAAAAAAAAATTTAATGGTGACTCAGTCTATTAATATGGAAACCAACCAAGCTCTACCCTGCTCTAAATTGCATTTTGGAGGTTTTTGGAGCAAGACCTGATGGCTGGATATCACAGTCCAACAATGTCTTGGGTGCCAGAGCCACTGCTAGGGAACTGGCAGAGAGGGTGTAGGATCTAGGGGAATCTTTCCAGATCTGTAGAATTAACCCTGTTGGAGATTACATAGCATGTCAAATTATGTTAGATGCTTTTATCCAGGTATGTGAACCCCATGCTCAGTCTCTAAACAGTGGGATGCAGGGACAGGCCATGACACCTTCACTTTGGTGATCCCAATGTAAGCTGTGGAGCCCAGAGAGAGATTCAGCAGTTCCAAAAGTAGTGAGCTGAAGCACTCTGGGCTGTGTTGCCTACATTAAATATGTCTTCATGGAAAACAAGAGCTTCTGGTAGCTGTCTTTATCTTCCACCATTACTCACTCACTTTCCCACCAAGTTGCAGTGGGGATATATGTGTTACAGATGATGGGACACTGGGTGCTATGTGAACAGCATCCAGAAAGCTCAGAGAGAGACAAGGTTATGGTACAAACCTCTGCTTTCCTTGTTCTAGGGAATAACAAGAAAATTTTCTTAAAGTGAGTGCACTAATAGTAACTGCACAAACTGAAAAAAAATTCACTACCTACTACTACTATCTTTCAGCCTCCATGAGCTGGAGTACAAGACTGCTTAGGGTTAAGGTTGCTGCTCCATGGCACAAAGAAGAGCAGCACAAGGAAAGAGTCAGCCCAGGGATGCAGACAAGCTCTGGCCCTGATCTCCAGCCCTGCATACTTGTGAATATCCATCAGAGACCATGAAGAGTCCTCCTTGCTGCTGTCTCCTCAGAGCCGATGCTGCTGGGGGGGGAAGAATCTCTACATCAGTCATCTCTACATCAGTCATCTCTACATCAGTCATCTGTATGAAGTCCTTAATATAATAAGGGTCCATCACAGTCTGGATTTTCATTTCAACATCTTTGTAGATGAAGAAATTTAATAAAGAGAAGAAAGCCTGCTTACTTTCATCAATCTGGATTGAACCTGGAAGTCACAAAATATAGATTTTTTTCTTCTGACTTATTAAACAGAAACAAGTGATTACAAAATTATGAAGACATGGTGAACAGGTGACTGATTTTCTGAGTTGCTTTACAAAGCATATTTTCACTGTAAGGGCAAACTTCTGAATACTTTGCATAGATTGACTCATGAATATTGATGCTAGCAATATTCTTGTTGGAGTTTAAACTGAGAATGGGAATATCCTGCCAGGTCTCTAAGGGATTAGGTGTTGATAATATGGGTTCTTTATTGTTATTTTATGTTTTGAACCCTGAACTTTATGTAGAAAACACAAGAGGACAATTTGACAGAGGGACATTAATCATATTCTGATGTGCCCAAAGACCCAGCGATCAGCATCAGGAAGAAGGATGTCTTGCAAGATGGAGCAGAAGAGAACCTGACAACTTGAAGGAAAATCCAGGGCCAAACCTAGGTGTAAAAAAGTTAAACAAGAGACCAGTGCTAAACATCTCAAAAAACTTCCTCTGCCCAGGGCTTTGGCTCTGCATGGAACAGGAGTTTATTTCACAGGACAGATGTCTTTGACAGAGTGTTCCTAGAAACATATTTTTGCCCTTAGTATTGTGGGGGGGTGGCTTTCAGCCAAGTCTAAAACATCTCTCATTGCACTAACTTCTTCAGCAGTTTCTTAATGGGAGCTGAGTTTGTTTGAGTCTTATTTTTATACCTAATCATGAAGTCTGTCAATTCTGGTAAGCAACTTTCCCTTGCAAGTGAGAATCTATCTTTTCCTTGGCTGCTGTATTCATCTCAGATGTACATATATCCCCAAGTCATTGTACTCATTCTTTCTTATGAATAACTGTTAGACTTTATCCAGTTCTGCTGAATCTATTTCATGTAAAATATCCACCTGTTCTTGCTGAAGCTAGAACAGCCTTCAGATCCCATTGTCATTAAAGAACAGGAGTAACCCCTTCCAGTGTCTCCAGGATCTGCTCATGCTGTTAGGTACTCACCTGTGATGGCCTCAGGTCAATAACTTCTGCAGACCCTCTCAGGAAGCTCAGTCTCCAGCCACCAGCATCCCAGAAGCTTATAATGCCTAAGAAGCCTCACAACACTTCTGGATACTGGGAGAGTGATAGAATGGCACAGTTTTCTGTTACAGATGCTCAAAATTAATCTGGAGGAAATTCAGGGATTGATTTCAATACTGTTACGGTAATTGCACTCTGAATCAAAGTCAAGGTAACAGTTGGTATGTAACATACTGAAAAGTTTGTCTTTCAGGTGAAATCCAATTAAAAAGAAGATGCCAAAGGGTAAGTCTGGATGCTGTTAGTTCTTTTGTCAGAATCTTCTGGGTAGAGGCCTCCCAGCACTTGCCACCCATTTGTGCAGTCACACACATCTCTGGCACTGGGACACAAGCTCCCTGCAAACTCAGCACAATCCTGGGCTGAGGAGATCAGAACTGAACATGGTGGGAAAGCAAAGCTGATGTGTTCTCCTTTCACAAGACTTGACCTGGTAAACCTGCATAAATCATACCTCTAAAGCATTTTTTTCTACCTTTAGCAGCATCTGGGATGCTGTCTTTGAAAAGCATTTGAAATAGTTGTCCTAAGCATTTTTCAGCTGAAAGCCTTAAGGATTGGAGGATGAAGTAAAAAAGGTGGACTCTCTCAGCTTAAGGTTTCAAACCCTCTATTTTCTCCTTCCAGGAAAATGATGTGCTCTCTACACCACATGCTGTGCTGAGGGGTTAGGGATAAACCTGGCATTTTTCATCTGCCCTACATTTGTGTGCCAGTGAGAGATAAAAATTTGCTTTTAAATATGCCAAAGCAAGTCTAGCACAAGTGAAGACTATATCTCTGTGGTGCAAAGGCTCATAAGCTCAGCAAGAGGGAGAAGGACTTTCAGATTTCAGCACTGACTCTTTATTGTGTTTGCTGAATGTTAAAGACACAGCCTGACCTGAGGGCAGGACCTGTTCATAGCTCCCAGATCCCAGGCCACCAGCTATGATATGAGTCTGTCTTCTTCTGGCTTTGTTTACCAAGCGCTTTATCTTCTCCCATTTATCGTGTGTTTTGTCCACCCAGCATTTCTGTTTCCATTGCAATCCCAACCACTGTGAGTTCCTCAAACAACAGCACCCTGGCTGTTCCCAGAAGGAGAAAGCTGCACACACACAAATAAGATTTCAGTCAGTCTGGCAAAAAGCACAGGCACGAGGCTGCTGTTCCACTTTCAGCACTGACAGGGATTTGCCACCAGTTCATCAGCTGCAATCGTGTGAGGCCACCTCAGAGCCTGGGAGCTAGGATTGTGTAGGCAGCAGAGCTGGAAGGGAAACACCTTGTTAGGTGAGAACACCAAGTGTTTGCTCAGTGGGAGGTATCTGAGCAACCCAAACACTCTGCCAGTGTGTTGGTAACGTGCCTGGCACAAAGGACAGCTGACAGAGGGCCTCAATCCACTAAGAATTTCAGAGGTTGTCTGTGGAACACACAACAAACTGTCATTGATCCCCTCAGTTCATCCAGCCCCGGTTCTGGTGGGTCAATGGACACAGCCACCTCCTTCAGATGTGCCTCTGATCGACTCTGGAGGTACCTTAAAGAGCAAGATCCCAAGTATGAAGGGAAGAAGAAACTCAAGATCACGGGCAGAGAACTGGTGTCTGTTCCTCCAGAGGTCTTTGGCTTAGACCAGCTGCAGGTCCTGGAGATGAGCCCAGAACGAGAGAGTTGTCTGAAGTATCAGCTGGAGCTGCTCCCCCGAGAGATCAGCCACCTCCAGAACCTAACCTGTCTCTACGTGGACTCCAACAACTTGAAGAAAATCCCTGCTGAAATTGGCACTTTGAGTCACTTGGAGAGGCTCACTCTGAGCAATAACAGCCTGAGCTCACTGCCCCCAGAAATGGGAGCACTTCAAAAGCTCCACAGCCTCCACCTGGCCAACAACAGCCTCACCGAAGTGCCTCCAGCCCTCTGCCAGCTGAGGAGCCTCACCTTTCTAGATGTGAGTGACAACAAAATATGCACAATCCCCTCTAGCATCCGGCATCTGGAGAAACTGGAAACATTGCTATTGCTCTTCAACTCACTGGAGAGCCTGCCTGAGGATGTCTGTCTTTTGAGGAACCTCTGCACCCTTTGGTTGGGAAACAACCGTCTACGGTCCCTTCCAGCAAGTTTTGGGGAGCTGGTGAACCTGGACTGGGGACACAATTATTGTTCATGCAACTTTGAAGGGAATCCACTGGAATGTCCTCCCCCTGAAGTCTGCAGCAGAGGCCCCAGAGAGATAAGAGACTATTTCTTGTCATTCCATAGGACTCAGAGAGACTAAACAATCAGTGTCAGCCCTCTCAAAGTGACAGCTGAATTTATTCCATGCAAATCAACTAAACAAGCAAAATGAGCTTCAGATGGAAAAATCTGGTGAAATCACTGGAGCTCAAAACCTTTCTCTCTGCTGTAAGGTGATTACTCCTCTGACAGTCTTTTTTTATTAATTTTTTTTAACATTAGGATTGAACAGTGTTTTAGCCTTTCCAAAAATTCACTCAAGGACAGCTATAATCTTTTTGTTATTTATAATTGCATACACATATCTCAGGAAATGTTGCAGAAAAGCATCCAGTGTGAGAAAATGAGCAACAGCTACTCTGGGAGGATAGAGTCAGGTGAACACTGGGTGGTATGTAAATAGCAATGATGCATTCTGTTTGTTTGCACATGATGTTGATGCTGGAGTCTGGAGTTGGAGCAGGTGCAGGCTGAGATTTCTGCAAGTGCTTAAAGCAACACTGCCTTGTGGATTTGGCTTTGCTTCAGATAGCCTAGAATCTCATTATTTTCCAGGGTATTTTACATCTAGCACAAAGGCAGAAGCAGCTCAGGCTTCCCTTTCTACAAGGTTGCATGCAAGCAATGTCTCCATTGCTTCAGCAGGACATGGTGTATTTCTTGCCCAGTTTCTTCTGAAGAGTAATTTCAGCACAGGGTTGTTTCACTCTCTGGGGAAAGCAGGGACCTGGAGCAGATATGCAGGCCTTGATAATACTGCTGCATGTTTGCCACATTTAGAGCATGCAGCAGTAGCAAAAAGGTTTTGACTTTTACCAAGGCTGAGAAAGTGTTCAGAGATATTAAAATATGAGTATTTTATTTGCATACTTCCTGCAAGGCGATATTTCTGAGAATCTCTGTCTACAATCATAAAAGGCTTCATCACTGTTACACTATGGAATTGCTGAGACTCCCTTCTGTTTTGTTTTGCTCTCTGTTCCCCCTAACCTCTCATCAGTATTTTCCTTCCTTCTCTCTGTAGCTTTGCTCTTTGTGTTTTGTCTTTGGCTGCTCCCTCTGATACTATTTGTGTTTCATTTTTCTCTCATCAAAAGCCTCTCATTCCATTGTAAATGCTTTTCTTTGCCCTCTTGTCTCCTTTGTTTCCCATTTCTCCTTTGGTCAACATACAGAAAACTGCAGCTTTGTGCCTTTCATGGAGAGAAGAAGGGCTGAGTCAGGCCTTCTGGGAGCTGAACATGTTCCTCCAGGGTTTCCAGAGAAGAGGAGAGAGAAAAGACTTGAGGCAATGAGACATGGACCATTAAGTCTCTTGTTCAGTTATTTTCTTCTCTTTGTTACAAAGATCAGCCCAAGGGGAATAAGACGTCTGAATCGATGCTGAAGTTTTACTGGGTGACAAAAGCACAACTCCAGATATTCTTAGCATGAACGGATTTTTACATTGCCCTGCTCCCAAGTCTGCCCTTGACCTCTGTGGAGCTTTCCAACCAGCCAGCCCTTTTTAGAAGGTACAGAAACCATTCAGATTAGGAGCAGTGTGTCACACACAGTGGTAGATCAATGCCTGGCAATGATGGGTATGCAGTAACATCCCACCAGTTTATTCTGTTTTCCTGCAGCTGGTTTTATTTGAAGATGTGTGGCACAGGAAAGAATGAGTAAAGAGACAATGGTGCCCTGCTCACTTTGTGCTCTCTGGCAGTATAAAGAATCAGAGATGAAGGAGCTGCACAATCAACTTCAAGTCCTTTGCATTGTTATTTTTCAGAGGAGATTTTCAGCATGATGATGCAGTATGTGTGGTAGCTTCTGAAGCTGACACTAAGTCAGACAGAGGGTGAATCAAAATGGCAAAATAAAAGACATTGAAGGACTTGGATTTGTGCCTGTTTGTGCCATAGATCCATCCTCAAACAGATCTGCTGTCTTATTTCCCTATTCCTCCTGCCCCACTTTACATGTGCAGTCACCCTGCTTTCTAGAGCTTCTCTAGGACAGGACATAAGTACACAGACAGTACTAGCAGTGGGGCACAAGGCAAGATTATTCCCCTGATTTAAGACGTGTTGGAATGAAGTGTCTGTGGTCTTTGTTTTAGAGTTTTGTGTCTAACACACTGAATCCTTCCCAGGAGTCAGATTAAACAAGTGGTAAGAGGGACATTTCCCCATGTCCAATGTCAAACTCTTCAGATCCTACCTCACTGTTTTGCTTCTACATTTCACAGGGTTTGGTCTGCAGGATCCATTTACAGTTTTGGCTTCATTTCCCTTCTGCTTTTTGATCAGTGACTTCTGAAAGCCAAGCTGGCTTTGGCTTGTTTGGGGAGTTTATAGCATCTCACAGCTTTCACTTTTAGTTTTGGCTGACCATGTTTCACACACTCAGTTTAACAAGTCTGCTCTTAAAAACCACAGACATACCTTCTGAAGTCTGATGGTTTCTGTTAATAATATACTTGTCATTCCTGGAAGTGAATGGGTCTAAAAAAGGGGTTAAAGCATGCAAGAAAATCTTTAATAAATAGTGCCAATACTCCTCCTGTAATGCTCCAGACTGTTGGCATCAAGAAAAATTCTGAGAAATTTATGCAAGTGATGGTACTTTGACCATCAGAGCAGACTGAATATGTTATTCATCTAGAAAAAAAATTCTGTCCTGACACCATGCTGTCTGTCACCTCTTTGTCTCCCTTTGTTCTGGCTGATTCCAAAGTCACACCTTTCAAAGTGGAAACCCCAACAGTGCATATGTGTTGCAGTATTCTGGCATCAGAGTTAGTGCTATATTTACATCCAACAATACCTACATCTTGGTGTTTTCATTAAGATGGCATTAAAATCTAATCTCCACTGCTTACTCTCTGTTTGTTGTACTGTCTGTGTTGTTACCAAGCACTCTCTTTCGCTGTGCTCATTAAAACTTGGAGCATTAATATTCAGGGAATGACAAACTGATAGGATATGGTCCCCTACTGAAAATACCTGGATATAATTCATACTTGGAGGGGTAAGGGGGATAATGGAGAGGAGGTAACTGTTAAAGCATGCAGCACTTATGGGAGTTGTTCCTGCATTTCCCTTCACCCCATACTGCACTTCAGACAGACTGGCATAGGACAGCAGAATTGTTTTCTGGGATTTCATTTGGAAGGTTTGAGCTTTTGCAGCAGAACCGTAATCAAATGTAAAAGCAGTGAAAAAAGGTCCAAATAGAAATTCAGGAGAATAATATATATAAGGGCAGAGGGCTCTTTAATATGATATACAAATTCATAACACTTCACAGGCTGATAGCTCAAGCCAGACAAGTTCTGAATACAGATAAGCTGTCTATTTTCAATGCTGGAGAGTTCACCTGAGGATATCACAGATTGTCCAGCACTTTAAGTTGGTAAAATTCACTGTCTAGCTCACCTGAAGGTATGACTGTAACAGTACACCTTGTTTTAAGCAAAGTGAAAATTGCAAAGGCTCCTTCTGTCTTTAAAAGTATACAGCTACAATCTGTGGCTGCCTTAAGTCTAAAAGATTAGATCCCAGTATGTACATACTTCTCCTTCTAACTGCCTCTGCCCAAACTGCAGCTTTTTAGTTTTCAGTGGTCATAAGTAATGCTTAAAATTGAAAGTCATCAATCACAACATCACAGAAGGGTTTGGGTTGGAAGGGACCTTAAAGACCTGTTCCAGGCAGATGGGCACAGGACACCTCCCACCAGACCAGGTTGCTCCAGACCCCATCCAGCCTGGCCTTGAACACATTCAGGAATGGGGCATCACCAGCTTCCCTGCACAACTTTTGCAAGTGTCTTACCACCCTCAAAATAGAGAATTTCTTCTAAAGAATATCTAACCTAAATCTCCTCCCTCCCTGTGTGAAACTGTTCCCTCTTTGTTCTGTCACTCCATGGCCTTGTAAAAAATCCCTCCCCAGTTTTCCTGTACTCCTTCAGATACTGGAAGGCTGCTATATGGTCCCCTCGGAGCCTTCTCATCTCCAGGCTGAACAAGACCAATCTTGTCTTCATAGCAGTGGTGCTCCAACCCTCTGATCATCTTCCTGGTCCTCTGGACTTGCTCCAACAGCTCCATATTCTTCCTGTGTTGAGGGCTCCAGAACTGGGAAGTGGAGTAGAGGGGGAGAATCACGTCCTTTGAACTTCTGGCCACACTTCTTTTGATGCAGCCCAGGACACAGTTTGCTCTCTGGGCTGCAAGCACACATTGCTGCTTCCTGTTGAGCTTCTCACCAACCAACACCCCCAAGCCCTTCTCCTCAGGACTGTTCTTTATCCATTCTCTGCCCAGCCTGCATTTGTGCTTGGGATTGCCCCAGCCTAGATGCAGGACATTGCACTTGGCCTTGCTGAACTTCATGAGGCTGGCATGAGCCCAGCTAAGCCTGTCCATGGTACCAACCATGGTTCTGCTCACTCACCCCTCAGCCCCACTGTGGCACAGGGAGGAGAAAATCCATCCAAAAGCTCCTTAATCCAGACAAGAACAGAGACCATTTGGATTCCCCAGTTATGGTAACAGGCAAAAACCAGACAAGTTCAACTTGGGAAGGAAAAAAACTAATTTATTCCAGAAGGAGAAAGAGGAAACATAACCAGGTGTTAATATCTTCCCCCCACCCCTCCCTTCTCCCCAGGTCCAGATCCCTTCCCTGCTGCCTCCCCTCAGGGCACAGGGGATGGGAGGTGGGGTTCAGGGTCAGTTCCCCACACGGTGTTTCTGCTGCTCCTTCCTCCTCAGGGGAGGACTCCTCACATTCATCCCCTGATTCAAGAAGGGGTCCCTCTCATGGGAGAGTCCTTCAGGGACCCCTGGGACATGAGTCCCTCCCAGGAGGTGAATTCCCTCAGGAACTGCTCCAGCCCGGGCTGCCCACAGAGTCACAGCTGCTGTGGGAACAGTCACCCCCTCTGGCACAGGGTCCTCCATGGCTGCAGATCCACATCTGCCCCTCTCTCAATGATCCCTTATAGGCTACATCTTCATGTCTGCCCACCTGTGACACTTTAGGTGCTTTAGGCAAGAAAGGGTTTTCCTTTCTTTGAATACGTTACTCACAGAGGCACATCCAGCTTCTCATATCTGCTCAGTCTGGGGCAGAGGTGGGACCAGAACAGAACTGGAGCTGGGGGAACTTCCAGGAGCTTCTTACAGGAGCCACCCCTGTGACCCCCTCTACTTGCAAGACATCCCTGCACTAACACAAGGCACAGGGTTCCTCTGGGTGGCCTCCTTTTCCTCCAGATTGTTGTCTGTACCACACACCTTGGTGTTTTCAGCAAACTTGCTGAGAGTTCACTCAATTCCACTGCCCATGTGTCTGATTTTGAACAGCCCCAATCCCAGGCTCCTTCTGGAAATCAAGCCACTGACCACTACTCTTTCAGTGTGACCATCCAGTCAAGTCCTTACCTACCAAGCAGTCAAGCCAGGAGTGCTGATCACTTGGCTCTCATGTGCTGGTGGAGTTTCTGAGTTGGCAGAACAAGAATGAAGTGGCAGTTGTTGTTCTCTCCAAGCCTTTTGGTGTCAGCACCAGAGTTGTAGGCACAAACATCAGACTAGTCCTGAAATAACTTAGAGTGATTCCCACTCCAGTTATCCAAGCCTTCGAAAAGTCTTGTGGTTGATCAATCAGCCAATTACAAATATTACATAATTACAAATCAGCAGGCATCAAAGGAAACACAACTTTGCAGACCACCAGAGAATAAGACACAGCACCTTGTATCCTACCTACATTCAAACATATTTGATACCTGAAAGTAAACCCGAACTACCTGAACACGTAGTTTTTTGGGATCTGTTCCCAGATGTTTTCTATACGTTCCCTGGTCTGGAAGATTACCCAGCCAAAAGGCCATCATCACAGAGTGAGGCCTTTGTTTCTATGAGCTGGACAGTCCCCAGAGTCTTTCTGTCTTCCTCTGTGCTCTGTAGCCTCATCTCAGAACTTGACAGAGCAACCTCAGAAATGATGATTTTGTGGTGATGCAACACTGAGTCAGTGCAAGAGGTTCAGGTCTGAAATGAATTCATGGGATCAATGAGCTTAATTATAATTGATTGCATACAATCAGTCACTGTCAGAGGCACCAGATTCCACTGAAGATGTTTCCCTACATTTGGGACACAGTACCATAAGAGAAACAAAGCAATTATTCATGAGCAAGTGCCATTTCATTCAGCACATCAAATTGCAATGAAAGCCTAAGTAGCATATCTAATGAAGATCACTCTAATCCATACAAAAAAAGGTTTTTAACTCCCTAGAGTGTACTGCCCATGAACCAAGAGACAGATAGTAAATGGTGCTTTAATAAATACAACATCCAAGCCATGGATTCCTTATGTTAATAAAGATTCAGCAGTTGTCAAGAAGCTTTTTATTTTCTGCCACCTTAGGAAAAATGTAAAATGTGGTGTCACTCTCAGTGCCATACAAACAAACTCCCTTGAACAGTTCAGGCAGCAAGAGTAAGGGGGGAACTTCTGGGAAAAGACACTGTGGATTTCTGTCACCTGGAAGACCATCATCTCTTGTGGAGAAGCTTTCATCAGGTGCAACACTTCAGCTGCTGCCTTGCATGAAGTGGGGTTTTCAGGATGGAATCTGTCTTGGTTGGAACTAGGTGATTTTTAAGGTCCTTTCCAACCAAAACCATTCTACTAAAAGGCTGATGCCACAAGCAAAGCCCAGATGGAATAGCCCACACTGAGTTTTGTACTGAAACCCACTGGGTATTTCCAGACTTAGGTGTTTGACAGAGCCACCTTGGAGCCCACCACTGCTGAGAATCCCAAAAGGTGATTTGATTCTCAGATTTTATGAGGATTTGTATTCAGGAGGATGGAGTGACTCTCGTATCAAAGGTACTGGTTCAGCTGGGGTCATTCCACTAGCACAAAGCTGGGTCTAAAAAGAAATCTTTCCTCTACTTTGCAAGTCTCACTGTTGAAAAGTTCAAACTGAAACTTCTTCCTGCAATGCAAATTGGTTTTGTTTTTTTTTTTATCCCATTCCTCAGAGACTTATAAAACAGATTATTCTTTTCCTGTTTGCAACAACCCTTTCACCTACATGAATCTTGGTGAAGAGCTTTTTGTGATACTTGTTAAACAAGCACTGAACCTGTCAGTCTTTCTGCTTTGGCCATGTTTTCTACATTTCTGGTTGTGCTTTTCTCCTCAGAACCACTACTAAGCAGCTACTGATCAGTCCCATGCAAAATCGAACACAGTGTGGCATCTGAAGTTTTTCTAGTTCCAAAGAGAAGACTGTTACCCAATTTGACAGTTATAACCCTGTTTTTTCACTCTTGTGTGGTGATGGTTTCTCATTTTTCACAAGCAATGTATCATGTCATCTCCTGTGATACTACACATTGCTGCAGAGCTGCTATTGGCAAATTTTGATATCGGTATATTTGTATAAACTGAGGCCTGTAACCTTGTCCCTTCTGATTTTCTGCTTTCCCCTTCCCAGCCCAGACAGTTTACACAGTTGTTCAAAATCATTCTGAATTCAAACCATGTCCTCCTGTGCTGACAATGCCTCCAAGCTTTACACCATCTGAAAATTTAATAGCCATACTGTCTTTCCTATCATTTAATTAATTAATGAAACCACATGCCAGGATTGGATCCAGACCAGACTTGGCAGAACTCCACTTTCTACATCCTTCCACACTGACAAAGCCCCACTGATAACCTTTCTGATATGTTATCAAACCAGTTTTGCAGCCAATCAATCATCTGGACCTTGCTGCTGTGGCTTGTTTGTGAGAGTTTCACATGCAACCATTTTGAAAACCTTAACAGTAAGATTAGTGACAGCTACCTTTCCTTTCTTCTCAAAGTCTGTTACATTGCTAAAAGTGGAGATTAGATCAGTCCGACACAATTTATTCTTGACAAATCCACACGGGCTACTTGTCCTTGCTGCTACATGAAGCAGCTGCTGCTGTGACTTGTTATCTTCCAGGTGCTTATGAAATGTGCATTTGTTCCAGATTCTTTGTCATGGCTTGAAGGCAACAACAACAGCAAAAAAAAAACAACACCAAAAGAAAAAAAAATCAACAAAATCAAGCAACAACAAAAAAGCCTTTTATTTTAGACTCTATATATACATTTTAGATTGGGTATTAGCAAACCTTCACTGAAAGAGTTATCAAACACTGGAAGACACTGCCCTGGTTACTAGCTGAATTATCACCCCTGGAGGTGTTTAAAAGCCATGTATATAATCTTAGGGACATAGTTTAGCAGTGGACTCAGTAGAGTTAGGTTAATGTTTGGACTTGATCTTTTCCAACCAGAGAAACTGTGATTCTGTGATATTCCTTGTGGCTATGGTGACTCTCTAGCCTTGCACAAACCTGGTGATGAGTAAACCAGGTATCTTTAATGCCAGAGCCACTTGCTGCTTCAGAATCAGGACAAAGATTCAGAGATGGTCAGAGACCAGACCTCCAGTAGAGCTCATTAAAGCTGAAGCACACTCAGGCTGGAAGTGTTTGGTGGGGCATGTACCATTCTGTGGTCAGTCCTGAAGTGCTCTGGGTGATCCCATGCTGGTAGTGGAAGGCTACAACTCCTCTTGCAGTTTGGGAAATGTGTCTCAGAATCTGTGGGAAAACACTAACTTCCATTTCCCTACTTGGTTGCTGTGCAGAGGACTTCATCTAAGCCACAGTTAAGAGACAAGGTAGTCACTGGCAAGGGGGAATGACACAAGTCCCCAGGTATCCCAGCAGTGTTGGTCCTCTCTTGCTGTCTGAGCTCTAACCATGGCTTTTCTCTCTGTGTCCTATTTTCAAGCAGATGTCCATAGCCCTACTTCTTAGATGCAGAGTGGGCCTCAGTGGCATGCAAATTCTAAAGTGGCAGCAAGAAAATGTCAGTTTTAATCCCACAATAACCAACTTCAGTAGCTCACAGTGTGTGTTCCCTGGGCAACTATGTCAACTAGAGGATATCTACACACTTCGACTTGTAGAAGGGGTATTTCAGATCAGCCCAGACATCATCTTTTGATCTAGATAAAAGAATTCCTTTTTGTTCTCAATACTACTGCTGGCTGTGAGGATGTTGTCCCTTTGTGTTGGGTCTGTACATTCACAGAAAGAACAGGGGAAAAAAATTAGCTCACACAGTTTAAATATCTGCCAGAGTGATTGCTGTTGCATAGTTTTCACACATTAAATAAAGTTGCACTTCAGCTGTTTCTAAACATCCACACACCAATAGCAGCACCATTCTATGTCTGGTTTGTAAAGTTTGGTTGTTATATGTAAAGCAGACCTTATCCAGACTGAGTAACTGTGATTTGTTCCCAGAGCAAATAAACTTAAACTATCCATTATTCCTATTTTTTTTTTTTTTCAAGAGTGAGGTTCAAGCCCTTTGCTCATGCCCTTGGTTACCTCTTCTAATGCTTGATGGTGCCAGGGATTGTACACCTGGGAAGAGTTTCCTGGGACTGATAGGCAGAGCTTATCTGTAACCTCTTTTGAGCTAATCTCTATGAAAAGCCAACTTTCCCTTCCAGCAAGTTACATCTGGTGATCCTGCTTGGTTTTTTTCCATTTCTGTATCTCTTTGCTTCTTAGATGGTGTTGCTGCTTGGAATCATGATGAGCTGATGCTTTGTATGTCTAGACTGTTTCTCTTTGAAATGTTAAGGTTACTTTTCTTCAGGTTTTTGTACCACTGTTTGTACTGTACAGGCTGACACCAGTTCTGCACAGTTCTGACACATTCTGACACAGTCATATACAGCAGGATATTTTTTCTGTTTCCTAGAAGAACTTTGATGATCTGATTGAACAAACTTAGAAAAGCCAACAAAAGAAGCCATATGATGCCCTGGGTATGTGTGCATGTGGATGCTGTGTTGAGCAAAGCCATTAGACAGATGTTTTGTGCAGATCTCAGTTCCTCACCCTGTTTTCATATTCAAAGCACTTTGGATATGCACATGGATAAAGCACTTGGACTCTTTTGGATGTCATTATGTTCATGCCAGACCTTCAGATGTTTCTTCACAAAGAAAGAATAATAATAGACTGGCATTATAAAGGAAAACTTGACTTGGCTTTATTTGAACTAGGTAGATTGCCACTGGAAACAGTTTGCATTTCAGACTGGTAGAAAGAGCTTAAGCCAAAATTACCTTCCTCCTCTCAAGAGAACAATACACAGGATATTTTCTAATTATTTTTCAAAGAAGTTCATTATGTTTTTAAGTTGCACATGTCCCCCCCTGCTCCCTCTAACCAACTGAAGAAAGCAGTGGTTCATTTCAGAAGTGTCAAAATTTTGCTGTCGACTTTCTTACTGAAGGGTTTAGTAACCAATCTGCACCTTATTTTCTCTCTCTTTTTTTTTTTTTTTCTGTGAACATTGTGTGTATCATACATCGGCAAAATACACAAATTCTTTGGAGAAAACCTTGAATATCTTTATTCTAAACCCCTTGGTAATGTGAGGGTGGCTACAGATGTAACATTAAGTTGACATTGTCAAAGCTGGAGCTGTTGAGCTACAGGATCATTCAGAAGTCAGCAAAGACTGATTCCCTCACATCTGTGGGGTCAATTGCAGTCATTAATCTCTGGCATGGATTGCAAAGAGCTCCTTAGGCAAACAGGCTTAGAACTATTCCCACTGAAAACTTCTCCATGTGACAGTACTGGTGTTCACTGCCAGCCTTGGAGAAGAAATGAGGACCTGAGGGACTCCAGAGCACAGCTTTTCTCCAGAGGGATTCCCTGCAAGCCCAGCTTACTAGAGCTGATGGGTGTTTTCTTGAATAGTATACTCCAAGGTACAAACTGTTCCCTTGATAGTGTTGCTTATATATATTATGAACACACTTCTCAGCAGCCTCCTGTAGGCATCTAAGAAACAGGTCCTGGCTTGACCCCACAGCTGGGGAACTATTACAGCAATAGGCTAAGCTATGAAATTTAATAAATACCAGAAAGAAATCAACCACCACAGCTATGGAAACCTGTCCTGCACTTGTATCTGCAGCCAGAGAGGTCTTAAGTCTTCAAATACTGAAGCCAAACAAAGCTCTGGTGTTGCCAGGGCAGAATTAATTGCATACTGTGATCCTCTGGTCAGTGAAGATGGCTGAACTAATTGGTATCTCCAGGATACATGTCTGGCAAAAAAAAAAAAAAACAAAACCAAAAAAACAGGAGGGTTTAACCTGCTGGAAATGGTGCCTAAAAGCACAATTCTTGTAGCACTGGCTTGTTGTATGAACCCTGAAGGTAAAGACTGGAGCTTAAAGATGATTTTGTGTATACATTCTCCTTAAATTGAAACTTCCTCACCCCCAAAATTCCCAGCACAGCTCAGAGCCTCCAAACCATCTTGTATTACCACAGGAACCAGGGAGCTAACAATTTTAAGCCCCAGAAAGCTCAGAGTGGGAGACAACAAATGAAAATTGGTTTGTAAACACAGCTCTGTACTGGCAATGGGGTCCTTTATTTGAGACTTCTTGTTACCCCAGTAATCTCTCAGTAGCTTCTGGGACAGAAGCACACTGCACATGGCACCCTCTGGAGTAGTTTCTTTTCATCCCTTATTAGCCCTGGCTGGCAGTCTCTGGAAGAAGAGCCACACTGGATCAAGGGTTATCTTGAACCATCTGTTCAGTATTTTCCCTCTAATTAGGCCCATAAAAAGCAGCCTAAGGAAAAATAAGAACAGGGATAAAACATTTAATACTACCCTCTAACTCTTTGCCTATTTCTGAGTATTTATGATTCTGGGTAGACCTTAACCTGATGTAGCTTGTCTTAGCTTGCTGGTGTAGCTTGTTGTTGGAGCTTGTACTTAGAAGATAATCCCAGGATCTCTCTTCCAGGTATCAATCCAGTCTACTTTGAGCCCACACAAACTTCTTGCACACCTATCATCTTTGGCAAGGAGTTTCCTGGGTTTACAGCTCATTTCATAAAAAATCCTCACCTCCTTGTGAGGTCTCCAGTAGCCTCACTTCCCAATGCTCTGAACAGTCTGAATCCATCCACCTTCTATTTGCTGTTTTTGAGGTATGGGCATATTCTACCTCCTGCCCATGCCTCTCTCCTGGTGATGTTTCTTCTCTGCCCACTACATATATTGAAAGCTTTTCTCTTCCAGGCATATTTAGTTATTCTAAGGAATGCTCAACTTCTTGTTAATGCAAAAACCTGGCTAGGTAAAAGCATTAAAAGGGAGAAGAGAACAGCTAAACAGCCTCTCTTCTTCCTGCTCAACCACAGCCTTTCAAAGGACCATGTGAAACTCATAGAACTGGTCTCAGTGAAGTTTTTATTTTGGTTTAAGGAATCTCTTCTTCTTTTCCTTATTTTTTTTCCAGCCCCCTCCACTCCTGCAGTTTTTCTTTGCTCAAGAAATGGCACGAACAAGGACTGTTTTTGAGAAAATATGTAACTAGAACTAAACATGTTTCAGGATGAATAGCAAGGTCTCTGTGGGATAAAGGACATTCCAGCAATACTGAAAAGATGCAAATTCATGTAGTGTGAAAGTGCAAGTTAGTTCTATAGTAAAGACTTCTTTAGTTCCACTCACTTCTGTACAACTGCAGCAATTTACTGCACTTAACCTTTGACATGAGATTCAGAGAGGAAATGTTTGATACTGTCCTTTATTTACAAGAATCCTATGAGGCAGACAAGTAATACTGCCTTCTTCTCCAGATTATTCTCTGAAAAATTTCTTTGACATGCAGAGAATTCGTAGACCTTTATTTCTTGCTCAACAGTATCTTAGGAAGAGAGAGCCTGCCACTGAACACAATTCATCTTGACATCCCAAGCCCATACACTCCTGTTTTCAAATTCTTCCTTAAACTCCTTCAAGAATTATACTAACAATTAACACAAATGTTGTTTTTTAGGGGAAAAAAATATGAAGTTTTTTGAAGTAGGTGGAAATCCTGGGTTAGCATTCTGGGTTGGTATCCTCCAGCATTTCATATGACTTGATGATCAGTTCTAAATTTCACATTAAATTCCCTCTACAAGAGTCTCATCATTAATAAACCATGTAGGGTACAGCAAAGAAATGGACCTATCTTGAACTGTTCAGTGGTGAGGGGTGCTGGCTATATGTGGAGTTATCACAGACTATTTTGTACTGGTTATTCTGGCAATCAGATTTCTTTCAATAATGGATGAGAAAAAAAAAATAGTTCTTCCAAAGTTCCTTTTACTCTAGAACTTCAACATAATATCCAGATACCTGCATACAGCATTGCAACATTATTCATTCCCATTTAAAAGACAGAATGGGAACTGCATTTCTTCAGAGCTTTAAGAGCATCACTGTCTTAGTGTCATCTACAAAATATCTATGAATTATTTACAAAATATCTATCCACAAGCTCCCATACTGGGAAATTCACTAAGAGAGTGCTGGACATAGAATGTTTTAGGCAGGTTTTCAGAACTAGGAGATGATGATGAACACTGGGGGAAAAGGACCAGTATTCAGAAAGAAGCCTCTTGATGCATCCAGGTCTTGAAGCTGGGTTATGGCCATGCAGTTAAACATTCCAGAAGCCAGTCAATGATACTGGCACTTTTTTGTGACCAGTATTGCTCTTTCCTCTTTAATAACTTCTCTCATTGTTAATTAAGAACACAGGTTTCTCTTTAAACCTCCCACTCACACCCTGTTGAGAGACATCTACTGAGAAAATCACAGGTGCATTTTTTTTCATTATTACTTTGGGTCTTTTCTTTCATTCCTTGCTTGCCTTCCTACTAAAGCAGTCCATGAGACAAAGTGAAGCCAATACCAACCTTGGCAGCAGAGTTCCAGACTGGATTTTCTAGCATCTTTTGAAGCATATTAACTTTTGTGCATGAATAGCTTTCCCAAAATGGCATTAAAAGTGAAAATGAGATTTCACAAGACCGAGCATCCTTGTCCCTCTGTACTGTTGCATTTTTTTGCTTTTTTGCTTTTTTTGCTTTCTCCTTTTCCTTTTTCTTTTTTCTTTTTCTTTTTTTCTTTTTTTCTTTTCCATGATGTAAGTCAATTTTACAAAGTGTTCAGTACACAGTATATTGCTGATGCACAAACTGGCTACAGATAGCAGTGATAGAGATAGCAGCAGGGATCAAGGTTTATGATATTTTTGTGTGGAGAGATTCTACAAATTAAAAAAGTGACATAAAAATGCAAGGCATGAATACATTTTGGCCTCCTCAGCCTTCAGAGCTGTTAAAGGGCTCAGTAAATGTAATTATTTCAATCACATGCTTTCTCCATGCCATGCTAAGAGAGCAGAAGGAAGACATAAAGCATAGTGACTGGTAAATTCCTTTGGTCCAGATTTCTTTCATTCACATGTGGAAAACAACTGATTACAAAATTAATTTTACCACCTTTATGGTGAAGTTATTAAGACCTGAGGTAGAATTATCACAACAGTAAGTATTCTGAGCCATTGCATACCTGGTTCAATAGCTGAGGAGATAAGCAGACCCCTTGTCTCCAGAAATTAAATCTATCTCAGTACCAGGCTGTGGTCAATGAGCATTCACATTCACCTGGGCCAATGCTGTCATTGGAGCAAAGAGTAAGTGGAGAAAAGCATTGAATTGCACAGGTGAGATTGCTGTTTGGTCTCTGCTTACTGGACCAAGGCTTGAAAAGTTATCAGGTAATGTTGTAAAAAATAAGTTCAGCACAGGTGTCATGGGATGCTTGTCTTTACTAAGAGAAAGGAGAGGCATGGTGGACTAGATACAGAGGAAGAAAAGGCTGATATAACACAGACTGTTTGGTTTAGGTGCTGCTCACTCAACTATAAAAGGTATCTCAAGCTAGATGAAGTATGCTGGCCCACAGCAGCATCTCCTTGTATATAGATTTTTCTGGCTGCTGGTTGATTTTATCAAAATCTCTGGATCAACAACAAAAAAATTACAATGTCAGTAAGACTGTGTGCAAGTTATTGAAGAATCTTAAATCATTAAGGTTAGTAGTGGTAGTTTCTATCCTTTTTTATGTAATGGCTATGAAAGTTGTTAGGAAGCACCACAAAGTATTCTCAGAAAAGGTTGCTTTTATCTGGTTGACAGTCTTCTATTTATATTTTCCAATATTTCCACAGTGCAAGTTTATGAGTACTCTGTAGGCTTTCTATCATGACTCAAGCTTAAGGTGTGCAGCAGGTGGTGTGTGAGGCTTATTTGCTGGGAGGAGCAATACAAGATCCAGATGTAACATTCATCTCAAGAACAGAGCTGCCAGCCACAAGGTTCAATAATGCAGAAAAAAATTGTGCATTTGCATTGCCTTAAAAATTTAATTTGTTAGTCTATCAATGCTGCATTTGTGTGCCAGTCAAACAGGAGAGAAGAACTTAGGCAATGTGGAAGATATGTTTTCCAAAACTTGGGCAAGAACAAGAATGTGAGTTTTTGATGTCTCTCATTCATACACTGAAGGGGTTCCCAAGCTTTCCTTGGCAAGGGTTTGACAAACAGACATTTAGGTCATACAAAGGTAACCTGATAGGAGGTCAGATGAAATGAGTGGAAATACACTGGCAGAACTGAGAGAAGATTGACTGTTCATTTATTTAGGCGAGGAAACCAATTTTGTGCTTTTACCAATAAGAGATAAGAGTAAAGAAGAGGATTCTCTTCTGAAGAAGTCAATAAAAACAGGAGAAAGACTGCTGATTGAAAAAAAAGCTTTTATTATCATAAACTGAGTTAGTAGAGTCAGATAGGGTTAAAACTGTGCAAGACTTGGCCTCATTTCTGATAA
Source organism: Calypte anna (assembly GCF_003957555.1). Taxonomy (NCBI): domain Eukaryota; kingdom Metazoa; phylum Chordata; class Aves; order Apodiformes; family Trochilidae; genus Calypte; species Calypte anna. The sequence continues at coordinate 145,756,139 of NC_044245.1, read as the reverse complement.
TTATAACTTTGCCAAAGTTTAATTATCCTGGCTGGAACTTTTCTTGCTGGGTACGTGCCTAAGGCTGAAGGGTGTGTATGTGTCCTCTGCCTGCTGTACTCTTTTAGTCATTCTGAAGACTGAGAACTGAAGATAGAATTTTTTTCATGAAAGAAAAGGCACAAGCCTCTTTATTTTTTCTTTTTTCTTTTTTCTTTTTTTTCTTTTATCTTTTTTCCTTTTTCTCTCTTTTCTTTTTCTCTTTTCTTCTTTCTCTTTTCTTTTTTTTCTTTTCTTTTTTTTTTCTTTTTTTCTTTTTTTCAAGAGGTTCTAATACACAGAGTAGCTGAAAGTCCAGCTGTTGATAGTGTTAGAGATGTGCCTTTTGCTGCTGTCTTGCAGATATCTAGGTTTGTAAATCTTAAAAAATATTGTAGAGACAGAAGTGTCTCAAGACTCTAGTGCATACCTCAGCATTCACAGAATCCCCAAAGGTAGTAGTAGCACCTGTACCTCCCATTGATTGGGTAGGACATTCTCTTCACTGACTCTTGTTTATCACAAGACCGATGGTCTTTCAGAGTGTCAGCATGCAAATTAATTATTTGCATTACAACACATTAGTTACATTGTTTAGAGACACAAAGATGAACAGAGGCCTGCAGCACCTCTGTCAACAAAAACAGGAGAAAAGAACACTTTGGGAAGACCTTAGATCAGTTCCCAGTACCTGAAGGGGCTACAGAAAAGCTGAGGAAGGACTTTTTATAAGGGCAGGTAGGAGCAAGACAAGGGGGCAACGGTTTTAAACTGAAAGAGGGGAAATTTATATTAGGTATTAGGAAGAAATTCTTCACTGCATGGGTGGTGAGACACTGGCACAGGCTGCCCAGAGAAATTGTGGATGCCCAGTATCTGGAACTGTTAAAATCCAGGTTGTATGGGGCTTGAATCAATCTGTTTCTGAAAGTGTCCCTGCCCATATTCAGTGTGTGTGTGTGTAACTAAATGATCTTTAAATTCCTTTCCAACACAGACCATTCTATGATTATATGAATGTTCATACATTTAAACATTAACATGCACAACAGGCCTCAGAGAAACCTAAAAGGCAGTAGAGCTTTCCAACAGTGAGGAGAGATTATCTGTCCCCTGGGCTTTCCTGAGTGATTGAACAAATCTCTGTTAACTTCATGGGAGCTTGGACACTTACATGTAGAGATCTATATGTAGGTACTTGACCTTGGAGTAGAATTCCATCTCTCCCGCCTCTGGTAAACTGGAGATAAAGGGTGTTGACAGCAGAGGGTGTTGACAGAGAATGTGCTGACAGCAGAAACCCTTTCATCTATGTTCACAGTTGTTTCTTGTGCAGGCACCATGATGGAGAAGAGATTCTGACAGTGGGGTGTTTTTAGACAAAAAACCTGGCAGCCAAGTCCAAGAAATGCAAATAGAAAGACACATGAGACTGGGCTTAGGTAGAACGGCTTGGGGAAGGAGGGGTGGAAATGTCAGCTGGAGTGGACAGGGGACAAAGTAGATTAAAACAGAGCCAGTAGGAGAGGATTTTGCTTGATTTCAGGAACATATTTCCTCCATAGGAGTATGTGAGCAGATTTTTTCCACAAGAAAAGCAAAATAAGGCTCAAAGCATGCCCTTGCATAACATGCAACAGAATCAAATTTCTAGGCTTGAGAATATCTATAGCATAACCTCATTTATTCAGAAAATGAGGGACAGATGGAGGAGAAACTAACTTTAAGAATTCTTTTGGGTGTCAGTAAAACCAAAGCCTCACTATCAGCATCATCAACAAAAAAAAAAACATTGAAAAATCTTGACAAAACCTCTTGCACACTCTCCATTGCCACCCAACACATGATGATACCAGTTGGCAATGGTCTTGTGCAAGGGTCATTTTAATGAATTTTTGATTTCTCTCATCTACAGCTTACCTTTGATTCAGAGGCTGGGAAAAGGCAGAGTAGCTCTTTGGTCTATCTATATTTCTTTCTAAATCTTTTAAGAAGGAACCAATCATTTTGATTGGCTAGTAATTGGATTACTAGCTAACAATTCCAACACAGCAAGGTATGAGCAAATTTTAGCCTTTTTGGATTTTAGCCTTTGATTTTTTTTTTTAGCTTTGCAAGTACTTTAGATTTCAACATTTCAGTCTGCATTCCAACCCAAATTTAAGAAAGTAACTGAGAAGTGCTTCAGCTTGTGCTTTTAGATTTGTATTGTTACACTGATGGATTTTATAATCAATATTTCATAATGCCCAGGAGCCCTGGTCATGGATCAAGAACCCTCTTGTATTAGCAGCTGTATGAACATAGATACAAGAGGTCTCCATCCTTGAGGATAGCATCCCTTCCCCTCTAACACAATGTGGTTCTGTTGAATCCACATCAAATTTTCTTGTCATCTACCTTGTTGTATATGTAAAGCCACTCTGTTATTATTTCAACAGAAACCAAAAGCAGAGTACAGAAGAAGGTTTAGGTTTTTCTTTTCCTTCAAACTAAATGCCCTTCACCAGTGTAAAATTGCCTCCTACAGCAGAAATTTATCACTGAGCTCTGCTGCTTAATCCATCAGGTGCTGACAACACACTAGATGCCAGCAGAGTCAACAGGCAGCCTGTTGCCTATGTGGATTAAGCCAATTATTTCTGTTCTCTCTCTTTCTGCTATTTGCTCTTCTCTGAGTTTTCAGGTTTTCCTGATTTCACAGATGACTTTTTATGAATATGACAGAGTTATGTTGTCTCTGTATAAAAAAGAGCCATGAAGATGCTCAGCACGGTCCAGGCCTTCTGCATGCAGCTCTTGGTACTGAGCAGACTGACCAGAGAGAGGTCCTGATTCCCTGGAGCTGTTTGGAGGATGCCCTGTATATGACTTTCTGTTTCCCTTCCTCTTTCTAAACCTGATCGTGGTGTTGGGTTGTTTGTCTGATTCTGAAAGCTGAACCACTCAGTACTTTAGAGGGATGTCTATGCATGAGGAGGGCACTTCAGGATATAAGACAGAACCCTTGCAGGAGACATGAAGGCTCAAGAGGTAATTTTGAATCCTCCTTTGGATGCTCCTGCCTCTCTGGATGTTTCCAGAGATGAGTCCCTGGTGGTACTGCTGAATGAGTGTGTGTAGATATAGGAAGAGTCTATTTCTGTGAAGGCTTTAAGTCTTCTTTCCAACTGTGGTCCATTTTATTGTTCCCTATGTATCTTGGAAATATATTTGTTATTTTAAAAATTAGTTTTCACCCTTGTTGTTGGTCTTGTGGTCTCCTGTTTTTCCATCGATTACATTCTTTACCCACTGTGCAATAAATGCATTCAATTAAGAGTGTTGTTGATGTTGGGTTTGGTTTTTAAAAAACACAGAATGTCAGATCCAGCAAGAAATACTAAATTTTATGGAGAGAGTTGACTTTTTTTTCTTTAATACAGTGAGATTCTTGGATTTCCCAAATTGTTTAGTAAAAGACAAATTCTAATGACTATAGATTTGTTTTAAGACTGTAATCATATGGAATAATCAGTATCCTAAGATGGAAATGCAGAAAAACTTGGTGGCTCAACTATCTGATGTATGATCTTTATTTTAATATTTATAGTTGATCTAAATACCAATATCTGAAGAAAAAAGAACACACAGAAGGGTTCTGAAGCCTGGAAAAATATCTTCCTTTTATTGTAACTTCCACTAAATGGTACTGGGGCCCTGCCTCTTTTACAAATAAAGGAGCAATAAGGACCCCAGTACATCCAGTTTATACAAAAATGTTCCAATATTCCACTGTATCTTCATTTCATATCTTCAAGGCATGTGTTCTATAAGTATCCAGTTACACAACCTGTAGCTGAACATGAGTGTATGAATGAATTTATCAGTGCTCCACAGATGTGATGTCTTAAAGCCTTCAGCAAAGAGATCCCATCATGTTTGTAGGTGCATTTATCTGGGAGGTGCATTCACCAAAGAGTGGTTCCTCCAGCTCTCCAACACTGTGATCTTCCAGAACTCCCTGGATACAGCTGAATGGAGCATTTTAACGTTGATGAATCCTGTGATATGGCATGAGGTCTTCCAGAAATTATCACACAAGCATTTTCCTGAAAAACCAGAACATGCATGAATATTCCACCTACACATGTACTACATCTCTTTGCCATGCAAATAGCAAACTGAGGGCTCATACCAGACACAGATCCCACAGCAGCATGAGAAGTAGCATTTGACAGTTCTGAAAACTTACTATATATTTATTTTTTACAGGCAAATGGTTTTATTAAAGAATATCCAGTGGTTTGGTCAAGGATTGGAGGCTTGTTTTAGAACTGATCATGAGTACAATCAGTGCTACAGCATGACCTCCAGGTCTTCATTATGGCTCCTTCTTTTCCTAGACCTAGGACTTTAAAAAATAAAACCAGCTAGATATAAGTTGAATATCACAAACACTGCATTGATGAAATAAGCCCTGCTGTGACTTCATGTCTTCTGTATACAAGACAGCAAAATGAATCATGATTAAAATGATTCAGTTTTTATCAAACATTAAGACTTCTCAAGAGGATGTCCTCCTAGACATGTTCTCATGCAGTATCATGTAATAGTATCAATGTGTGTAAAAATGGAGCAACAACGCTTGCATTGAAGAGGATCAGAGGACTCAGGATTCATGTTGGACACTACAGTTTCTACTTATTTGCTCTTCATCTTGACCCAGATTACCACCTTTGTGGGAAAGGTGACAGAGAAGGAAATGTCCTAGCTGAGTCTGCTAAATTAAGCTGCCACCCATTTAAGTTTTTTCTCCAATACATGAACTGTGACAACTGAGGGCTCCAATTCCTGATCTTTATAGATGACAACATATTAAACTGCTATAAGATTGTGACTCAGGGTTTTGAAGACCACTGGGCTGCACAACAGCAATTTGCAGCTGCTTGTCAAAATGTAAGGGTGAGACTTCAGGGCAGAGTATCTGAAGGATTTCCTCCACGTATTTTAATTAAAGCATAATTAGAACAATTTACACAAGAAGCATGTGCTGTTCCTTCCCTGGCAACACAGAGAACTCTCCTGCCCATGCTACACTCAGCTGCATCCATCAATGCAGGGGCAAGGCATCACATTGTTATTTCTTTCCCATTCTGATTAAATATTTAGGAAAGATTTAGACCTCCACTGCACAGAGAATGATGTTTTGGGAGAACAGAAACACAAGAAATCTGGGAACAGAAGATTGGCATCTCTGAGCCACTCCTATTGCCAGGTGCTGAGACTTCCCTTTGATCTGTCTGAGCAGGCAAGAGGCAGCAAGTTTTCACCTGCACCAGCTCTAGGCCTTATTTAACCATCTAAGCTGTAAATATAAGAAAATAATCGTTTCCTAGGGAAGTATCAATCAACAGTGTTAGCAGCTAAAACAGCTTCCATCTCACCATATATTGCCTTCTAAAACTACTTCATTTTCCTCCCCTGAAGGTGGCTTTTCACCTTGGTCTCCTTCTCATGTGGGTGTCACACTTTAGACCCAGCAGGTACCAACCAGGGCTCTGTTCGCTCACTCCCACTGCGGGACAGGGAGGAGGAAATCCATCCAAAAGCTCCTTAATCCAGACAGGAACAGGGAGGTTTGCACTCCCATTAATGTAACAGGCAAAAAATAGACAAGTACAACTTGGGAAGGAAAAAAACCTAATCTATTCCAGAAGGAGAAGGAGAAGGAGAAGAAGAAAACATAACCAGATATTAATACTTAGCCCACCAACACCCTTCCTTTCTCCCCAGGCCTGGATCCCTTCCCTGTTGCCTCAGAGCACAGGGGATGGGCAGGGCGGGTTCAGGGTCAGTTCCCCACACGGTGTTTCTGCTGCTCCTTCCTCTTCAGAGGAGGACTCCTCACATTCTTCCCCTGCTCCAACACAGGGTCTCTCATGGGAGAGAGTCCTTCAGCAACCCCTGGGGCATGAGTCCCGCCCAGGAGATGCAGTCCCTCAGGAACTGCTCTAGCCTGGGATGCCCACAGAGTCACGGCTGCTGCAGGAACAGTCACCTCCTCTGGCAGGGGGTTCTACATGGATGCAGAACCACATCTTCCCCACCATGGTCTTCCATCTCTGCAGCTTCACATCTGCTCCTCTGTGATCCTTCACAGGCTGCAGATCCATGTCTTCCCACCTGTGACCCTCCCCAGCTCCATCTCCACATCTTCCCACTGTCATCCTTCTCAGGCTGTAAATCCATGTCTGCCTCACTGTGACCCTTCAGGGACTGCTCCACTGTGCTCCTCCATGGGATGCAGGGGGACAGGGGGACAGTCTGCCATCTCCCTTTAGCCAGAGGAAGGCCAGAATTGTAGCCAAGGATCTTGCAGCAGCTTCTGCACCCTGTGGCCCCCTTGCTACTAAAACCCTGCCACCCTAACCCAAAACAGAAGGGTTATCATGTCTGAAGACAACTTCTTGTAATTTTTATTTATTGCTTTGGTTTTGATAATGGAAGAAATGGGTTCAAAAGTCTTCTAACTGATAAGGCTTTTGTATTTCTAGCTATGGAAAACCAGAGGTAAATCCCCAGTATTGGCTAAGAGGGTAAGATTCACCCTGTATTTTCATTCACACTATAAACACTCACTTCCTTGAGGGTAGTTTTGATCCTATGCTATTCTGTTGATGACATTTGCTAAGATCACACTGAATAATCAGCAATAAGAACACTCAGCATCAAGACTAGCTCAGGAATTTCATTGGATGAATTTTTGAAGAGTTAATGTATTTTAGTGGAAAAGCATCATGTCTATAAAAGTTTTCCAAAGTTTGCCAAAAGGCAAAAGCTTTTTGGAATATATTTCAGGTCATCCTAGAACAGATTGTTCTTGCCCTTACTTAATTTTCACTTGAAAAAGACTCACAGGTTTTTGTTTCCCCTTTACCTCACCTTCTCTTCATTTAAAGTGAGTGAGCTAAGTGTCTTCATGCTTCTTTCCCATTTCAGCACTTGTAGGTCTTTTACCACCTGTGCTATGCTGTTTTGGTCCAGGCTATTTTAAAACTTCAGAACTTCAATTTCTATGAGATTGAACAAAATGCTGGTATGACAGACATCATTAGCAAGATTACATCAAAACTCTCCTTTCATAAGGGGCTACTGTGGACAGAAATAGTCAGCTCCCTACATTTTTCAAAATAGGTACCACTTGAATATGATAAGAGGAAGTTATAGAAGATGGCTTTATTTCCCTAATATGTTCCATTTTCAAATACATAACCCTGCCAGGCATGCTAAACAATGAAGGAGCACAGAACAGTATTGATTAGCATATTATTAGTTTCACAAGGAGAGCCTGGGCCTATGGGCATGCTATATGGGAATGTTAATGACATCTGTGAGCAGAATGAAGATGGACTGTGCTCGAACATCAGCTCTCAGCAGTAGAACAGTCCAGGAATTCCTAGAGGGATAAAAATGGAAACCTGTACTGCACAGGATGCAGGGTTGCAACCCAGCTAAAGCCTTTATGTCCACATGGAGCAGTTCCACTGCACTTAATGTACATCTCAAACCTGAAAACAGAGTAGCCAAGATAGGAGTCATATCCACAATACAGCCACTTGAATCCCAATGACTTATTGAAATATGAATGTGGTGTTTCCAGTCAGGATGTTGTAGACTTCAAAAGGCACACAGTAATAGTATCAAATTAAAATACATTTGACCACACAGTCTACGTGTGCCCCTGATTGGTACAGTCCCAATGTCCCTCAGAAGCAAAGCACAAGTCTTCTAGAATTAGTTGGTGATGTTTTGTTAGTGCATGGAGGACACTTACTCCTGGTCTGACCACACTTGGCCATTAGAAGAGAAAATCTGATGAGATGAACATCTGAGTAATGTTGCTTATGTTTCTTTTTATGGTCGTTTTGCTTCTATATTTTTTATTGCTCTTGTGAAGCAGTTATCACAGAGAAGGTCACTTTAGCCTACCACAAGAAGAAGAATTAGCCAATCCAGTACATACCCAAAACTGACATGTATGTCATGCTCAGATCCAGCTCCCTTATCCATAGCCATCTAAAATTTAGGAATCTAGTCTAAGTTTGTTTCTAGAATCTGTCAGAAGTTTGTGAAGAGAAAGAGATAGGTCCAGGGGATAAAACATCCCATGGTAAGAAGAACATAAGGCCTGGAAGATTGGTTCTGTGGAGCACATTTCTTCTGGCTGAGTCTGGATTTTGGACCCACCTTTCTGGATCATTAAGACTATCCCCTATTCAGGATAGTGTGGTGGGGCCTGGCCTATATTAGTGTACCTCATCTGCTGAGGCAGTGAGAGCTGTGGCAGTGGCATTTAAATACTTACTTCCTGGAGAAAAAAGATGGGATATGGGACCGGAAAGGACCTTTTGTATGGTAGAATGCAACCTCTGCTGTTTGCATCCATATAGCATATGTTTCCACTATTGCTTGTTCCAAAGGATGATTTAGAACTTTACCTCTCTGTCAACAGGAATATGTCTTCTAATTTTCTTTTTTTTTTTTCATAGAGTCACAGAATCGTAGAATTCCATGTTGGAAGTGACGTCAAGATCATCTGCTCCAGCCATTCTTGATAAAAGCCAGGTCTAGAAAAGATGGCCCATCACCCTTTCCAGCTAAATCTTAAAAGAGTCCAATGTTGCAGAATCCACCACTTCCCTGGGCAGAGTAATCCAATGTCTGATTGTTCTCATAGAGAAAAATTTCCTCTTGTGCCCCATTAGAATCTCTCCATAATTAACTTCTACCCATTATCCCTCATCTTTTCCATGTAACTCCTTGTAAAAAGGTAGCCTCCATCTTCTTTGTAGACACCCTTCAAGTAGTGGCACATGGTGATGAGGTTTCCCCTAAGGCTTCTTTTCTCAAAGCTGAACAAACCCAGTTCTCTCAGCCTTTCCTCACATGGTGGGCTTCCCAGTCCTTTGTTTCATCTTTATGGCCTTTCTCTCAACCCTCTCCAGCCTGTCCATAGTTTTCCTATATAATGTTGCCCTGTATAGGTCATGCTTATATTAAGGTAAAAACTAAGACTGCAATTTGGCTGAAGGAGTTGGTTTGGGTTTTTTTTTTCCCAATCCTGCCATCTTCTCTTTGCTCACCATCCCTGGTACTTGGCTTTTGTAGGACAAGCTTTTTCACCCTTCTCCTAATCAGAACAGCTGCACTGCCTTCACTTCTGCTTTGAAATTTTCTGCATTGCAGAAGACCAGAATGCTGGAGAATGTAGGAAATGTCAGAGGACATTACCTCACCCAGTGAATAACATGGTACCAAAAAACTGGGAGTGAAGCTGAGAAAATGGGTGTCTGTTTATTCTCCCCTGAGCCTCAACCTTCCTGTCAAAAGCTGCTCACTGACCAAGGAGGTTAATAAGGAAAAAGAAGGAAAAAAAGAAAACAGCAATCCAAGGATGTAATGAGTTTTGTTTTGCCAGGAAGGCAACTCTGACTAAAATATTTCAAGGGCATTTAAAATAAAAAAAATGGTGTTATTTCCATTTTAGTCAAAGTTGACAACTATATTTTCTGGCTTTTTTCCATTAAATTTTGTAATGAGTTCATGTCCCTGAGAAGTGATGACAAGACCTAGCTCCAATGTCACTCTGAATGTCAGCTGTCACGACAAAGAGAATTTATGATTTCTGAAAAAAACCAAGGAAGGTGATAATTAGGTCTACTTAGGAGGTCTGAGTTAGCATCACATATCCTTTTCACAGGCCATTGGGAAGGTTTTATTAGAAACAGATTTAGTTCATGACTAATCTGTACCATATTTAAACCATGATCTCATTCATTCATTAACTTCTATCTCAGTAGGATGCACTGGACTGAGGAAAATGATCTGTGCTTTTTATCACATCACTTGTTTATATCTGTCATCTTTTCCCATCAAAAGCATCAGCCTACAAACAAAACTACTAGACCTAGAAAGAATCCCTAGCTGTTAATTTGAGTCTTGTGGGACCACAACACAATATTTCTTCTGGAAGCATTTCTATCACTTTTAAGTGTAATCATGCAGGAATGTTAACCTTAAAAACAACAAAGAAAATCCTTGTTGATTCATACATTGTGAAAGCATAACAAAAAGCAAGGAGTTACCTCTAAAGTGCATTTCTAAGGATATGTCCTGCACAGCAAGTGGATTTTAAAGTTAAAGTATGGAAAAATGAATTAATTCAAAGATTGCACATGATACCTGAAACAGGAATGCATAAATGAAAAAGAGTGGAAAGAAAAGGTTATGCAAGCATTTTAGTGTAAAAGCATAATGCTGGAGAGAAAAGGAAAGAAACAAATCATATCTACTGGGAAAAAAAAGGTTTTTTTCGTGTATTAATGAATTTCTAGAAGTTTATATGCTTAAATCTCACTACTAACCATAAAAATTAATGGATTTCTTAAAAGTCCAGATTCCTACTGCTCAATTTCAGAAACTTAACTGGAACCACTGCATGTTTCTGGCAAATGTTTATTCTATAGAAAGAGAAAGCCATCATCAGTGTAATTTATCCCATCCTGAGGTTCAAGTCCCTGCAGGGAGGACTCTGGCTCTGCTCACTGCCTGCACAGACTCCTGTATAGAGGATGGATAAATGTTTTTCCACTTGATGGACTGAGTCTGGTCCTCATTGTTACTCTAAACATTGCTTTTTCAGAGTTCACAAAGTGACCCCAGATATAAGGATATCTCCTGTGAACCAAAACCAGGCAACTGATCAAGATTAAGTTTGTTCCTTTCAAGCCTTGATATGCAAGCATGCATACGTGTTGTCAGATTCTTAAAATCATGTGTTTCCTAATGCAAATGAAGCCCCTGGAGCAATTTATAAGAAGAAAAAAAATCAGAAACAAAAACAAAAGAGTGATTTTGTTAATGAGGTTGGTTAGTTTTCAAATAATACATTTTGCTTTATCCATTGGGCTTGATGTGTGGTAATGATAGTTAGGCAAGTATTAATTAATGAACCTCTGTTTTATTACAGCTCTGCAGATGCCTATACAGGTCAAGAACCAGTGGCATATGGGGTGATTTTGAATAGGATTCAGAAGAATGTGAGGGGCACAAGGGCATAGCATGAATGAGGAGCAGCAGAGTCCCAGTGAGTTCCCAGTAGGCAGCATCCTGATGTCATGTCAGAGAAAGCAAGAAGTAGATATCATTTGAAGAAAAGCTGGGAGCAATACTCTGTTTCATTTAATCCCTTAGTGATGGTGGAAGGACAGCAGAAACTGGTTTTGTTTTGTGGTATTAATGAGTAAGCAAAGGGGATGGAAGTTAAATTATCGAACTGCCTAAATGTATGGAGGAAGATGAAATCATCCAAGGGAGATCACTGAGAGCTCACAGCAGCTTAGCTGCAGACAGGTAAATCAAAAAAAGGACAGGTATGGCTATGGCAGGAAAAGAGCAGAAAGCAGATGAACAGAAGAGAGGGTTTTATATGTGTGCACAGCCAAAGTAGGGGAAATATCATGAAAGAGTTTTCTTTAAGAAAGGACTTTAACATATAGAAGGGAGAAATTTCTATCCTGGCTAAAATTAAAAGGCAACAGCCCTACGTAACAACCAGCTGAATGCAGTTCTACAGCAGAGGCAGAATCATCTGACCAACACAAGATCATGAATCAAGCTGGGATAATTTTGAAAACTGAATTATAATATGCCTTGTGGGATAAAACCTTTCTACAGCATGCTTCTTAACACCATCTCCAGCTTTTCTGGTGCACAGATGAGAAGTTGCTTTCATTTCCACTTTCACAGGACAGTCACATGAAATGATTAACTAGCCAGTAAACACCACATCAAACAGGGAGTAGCACAAGCTGCCCTTAATAAGAGCAATTATGAATGACACAAGAATAATTTCCCTCTCCTCAGATATAAGTCAACTGGTACTGAGACTTATTTCTGTGAGTAGTTTATGGCTGCTTGAAAGAAATCACATAGGCAGAGGACCTAGCTCTGGAAAACCTGTGAAGAACAGAGACAAGGAGACAGAAGGACTTTGGTAAGTAAGCCTTGCTAAGTGCTTGCTTTGATGTGGCTGCTTGGTAAATCTCAACTTCCTCACTCTATAAATACCTGGGTGGCAGACACTGAGTTTTCAGAGGTAAATTCCTCAGACAAATCACCCTGCTCAAGAAAAGTGCTACAGTTTTGGAAATCTGATTTGCTGTTGTGTCTATCCAGGTCAAGAGTCTGTTATGGTGATTGCTTACTGTATCTCTGTCTGGTAGAAAGGCTTGGAGCAGATCTGGCCTGGAGTGGGACACAGAAGGAGATGATGTCCAACTGATCAGTAGTTACAGCACTAGTGGAGATTTGGGAGGTTTAACTCCTGTGTAAAGGACACTTGGAATCATGATTCCTAATCTAAGGCAAATACCTTAAACACTCATTTTAAGGATGTTCATAAGGGAGTAGCTTCCCTCCTCCAGTTCATTGGAGTAGCTTCACTCTGATTTAAATCATGGTACATTCTTTTAGGCTAGGAGAGAACAACTGTGACTGTTTTGATACTTCCAAAACTGTTTTTAGTATTTCACAGAGAAAAACCTGTTTGGGCAGACAGAAGTAAAGACATATGTATTAAGGTCAACAAGCAAAGCAAGGGAACTATCTTGAAAGTCTATCGTGTGACTGTGAATGGTTTGTTCATAGAGCAGCTGTGGCTGCTCTAGCTGTGTTTGTAAGGAGCGTGGGAACAGATAATGCAGTTACAGAGTCCTTATGTTTTACCTGTGCAAATCTCTTTAGTAATACTGGAAGATGAAATGCTATATGATGGGTTCTCCCTGGGGTAGATATGATCTAGACCTTCAACTACTTTGACCACTCAAAGCAAAAATATGTACACTGGTTACACGATATGCAGCACTGGGTACATGGGATGGAGCCGTTGCTGTTATTCCTGGCACATCATGGGTAAAATAGGATTTAAAGAAGGATTTTGCAGCTCCTAATTTTGAGGGCTCTTGTCCTGAAGTCCTGTTGCCTCACAGGAAAGTATTTGCAAGCAGCATGCATACTATTGGCAATTAGATGTGTCTTGTGTCCAACAAATTACGGGAATATGTAGTTAGTTGGATGGAAACACCTGGGCCACTCAGGGCAACCCAAGACTCTGTGAACACCAGGAAAGATCCATTCAATGTTGCCTTCAATGAGACTCCAGGTTTGTTGCCTGTATGTAGTTGCTCTGATACACGTGTATGTAAATACATATGGTTGTATCTCCAAAACAAAAGTACCAGTGCCTGAGGACTTAATGTGCAAAACTAAGTGATCAGGGATGTTCTTGTTACTTTGAGCTCCTGCAATAGAAGGGGATTAGTTATTGGAAAATATAACTGGATGAGTCTATCAACAACTTCTAGTAATATGGCTCTGGCATACCTGAACCATCAAAGAGACCACAGATCAGCATCTCTGATCTACAGCCATTGAGGTCTCTAGCCCCAGTCCACAAAGCAGGCAATAGTTATGAAGGGTCTGCTACTTTCTGAGGGCAATAAACCACAGCTGCTGGATACATGGAAGTACACTGTCCTACTTTAGATTGGAATAATTTCTTTCCTCCAAAAATAAAGTGGGAAGACATTTGAGCCCCACTCTGCACAGCAAATAACAAGATGGTTCCTATCTAAATTATGAAAGTAATTTTGGAGTTGGGGACAAGCCTCCCATTTCTACTGCTATAGTGCCACGTTCTGCACTCCTCTGTGTTGCAATGTCAATGAGATACAGGCTTTTAACTCTCTCTTACTTGCTTCTGCTGAAATGCAGAATTGACTGAAATCTGTCAAAGACAACCAACCAGACCTACCAACAAAACATGTAACTTTATTTTAAAGTTTGATCTTTATAAAATTTTATAAATAAAGTATTGTTCTTCAAGTTTAAGAAGCAAAGTTAGCTATATGCAGGTTTGTGCACTTGGGTTTCTAATTTTGCAGTCACCTAGCTGCATGGTTTTTTTTTCCTCCTAACGGGAAATGAGTTTTTATCTCAATCTTTGGCCATAAAATTGATTTCTCATCATACTGGAGTTCCTATCAACCTGTGCTAATTGGTACCTTAGGCAGTCAAATTAAAGAGGGAAGAGGATTATTCTGTCATCCCTTGCAGCAGTTTCTCCAGAATAAGGCTGGGCAATACTGGCAGAGCAGTATGATCAAGGTAGGATTTATAATGCCTGTGCTTTAACAGTTTTTAAAAGAGATGGGGTGGGTCTCCAAGATTTCAGCATTTTACAGTTTCCCCTGCCCTAAATTCACTACAATTTATTTCAAGGGATTATTGATCTGAATGTTAAAGTCATTAGCCTCAGCACTTAACTGAGGATATTAACAAGTACATTTAAGTTAGGACCACCAGGTCAAAGACACATATGAGATAAAAAACTATTTCTGGAGTTCTCATTAATCGATCCAATAAAAGGTAAAATCTCTGTTTTCAGTTCCCACACATCACACTTTATTTCTATATATAGTCATGTCTCCATGGTAAGGCACAAGGCACTCTGAATTTTTCTTTTTTTTTTTTTTTTTAGCCAAGTCAGCAAGCTAATGGAAAACCAAGAAGGTGAGAAGTTTTAAAGAGAAGTTGGAAATCATTATATCAGAGAGGACCATATAAGATAATTTGATAAATTTATCTCCTTCTCTCTACTGTGAGTTGACAAATAGTCATATGCAATTGCTTGCAAGGATAGATTTTGAAGTAATGAGTAGCAATGTGTCCTTCAGCTCTCACAGTTCTCATAGTCTGGGCACAAGGACAATATGTTTTAGGGCTGAGAAATTCTCAACAGCCTGAGAGAAGCAGTGGCCCAACCCCATTCCTTTGAAACCATGGGGGGGGATTGAAGGTGTCAGAATTTACAATTGGAAGATGTGGATAATTGGCTCTGCAAGATGGCACTGCCAGAGCACTTAATATCTGGAGATTCTCTTAAACACTTCACATGAGATTTAACATCCTTAATGTTTTGGTAGGGTGAATTATGTTAATTAGAAAAATTAATTATCAATAAAGATAACTGTGGATACTCCTGATATCTCTGTAGATGTTCTATTCCATTAGAATTCTGATATTATTTTGGTCTCATCCCCATCCCATAGCAATTAATTACAGTATAATCACTCACTCATGGCGAGTTAGAAATGACATTCCTTTGATCTGCCTTTCATTCCTCACCTCTTAATTTCCTCAACATCTATCTGGACTCATGAGGAGAAAAAATAATCTTCTCCAGAGCATTCATTATCTTATGTTCTTTTACCCCATCCTGTCCTAGCCATCTGCTTTCTAAAATACATAATTGCAGTGTTTTGGAGGTTAGAAATCATTCTGCAATGCCCTTTGAAAAATGGATCACTCTCACTTGGCAAGTTTTTGCCATGAACAGCAGCTCCTGATACACAACATTCAGCAGTGAGCTCCTGCTTGTATTTGAATGCTGCTTTTTTTTATGTTTCTCACTCACCTCGATCATTAAATTGACAGGGATAAAGGGATGTGGACTCGCAGCAACACTGAGGCTGAGATTCTTTCCCAATTTAGATGTTTGCTCTCATTGCCTGATTCATCTTTTCTAAACTGAATTTACTGTACCTTGGCCTTCTCAAGTCAGAAATGTGAGTGTCCTGGTTGTCTGTTTGTGTGTGTGTCTCCTGTGACACAGACCACTCCATAGGACTGCCCCACCAAAACCCCCCAAAACACCAACACCAAGAGAAAATTAATCTTAACCAAGCCACATTATTTAACCATTTCTCTCCCTGACTCTGCTCCTACATGAGTGGGAAATTTAAGTAAAACCCAGGACCCTGGAATAAGGCTTAAAGCAAGTGGAAGTTCTTTATGGAAGTGAAGGTTTGAAACTCTGTAGGTGTATTCCAAGTAAAAAAAGGCTTCTCTTTGCTCGAGTGGTGAGATGCTCTCAGCTCATTTGGGAGAGCTGGATAATGGAATTACCATAGCCCTTCAGCTGTGGGGTGCAGAGCATTAGTGATGTGCTTTCCTTTGAAAGTAGAGGTTGTGGGTCTGGGATGTGCCTGCTGAGGGATCAAAAGCATAGGATGGAGACATGCATGGGTGTTTTCCCTAAAGCAGGGGAGAGATCTTACACACTCTTGCTGGGTCTCATGTAAGAGAAAGAGCCATGCTTCAGCACTTAATTACGTAGACTAAAGGATAGGATGTGAAGATATGCTAAGGTAATTAGAGTCTCAGACCTTGTTTGATGAAATTAAGGTAGAAAGAACTGCTTAGAAATATACTAGGAAGAAAAGAAAGGTTAGGATCACAGAGGGAACAGAAATATTTAAGCTAATAATAATAAACTTTGGTTAATAAATGTTGAATGTTAATGGGATTATTTTTTTTTAACTAGTGAAAGTCCATATTAGTAATACACCCTGAAATAATCCAGAAGGGGATAGAAAGGAAGAAATTAAATCCTGCAGGGAAATAGAAATTCATGGGTTCATCTTAAATGCCCATCCTTTTGCTTCTGAAAAAAATAAACCCAAACCAATCTGTTTCTATATGACTTAAACTTGAAAAGTTAGGACAGGGATAAGGGGAAGGGGGTGGGAACACCTGGAAATTGTTTCAGGAGTAAAAATAGAACGAAGAGCTAAAGGTTAAGAAAACATAGCAAAAAAAAACCACAAAACCCTAACTTTGAAATGTGATTCTCTGGAAATATGAGCTGCCCTCGCAGCAGGTAGGAAAAGCAGAAAGGAAAAGCTCAGCAGCTGAGGTAGAAAAAGGCAGGAGGGACAGAAAAACTGGCAAGTCCTTACAGGAGGTGGTGTGTACCTGGATGGAGGGCAAGAGGGTGCATCAGGAAAAGTCACATTGGGCAGGTACAGAGCAGCTGATACCATCAGTGTTTGCACATCACCTCATTAACACCAGCAGGTTCTTGCCAGATACTGTCTTGTTTCAGGGCTGGAAAAGAAAGGGTTGGACACAGCCCTGTCACCACGGTTCTATTTTTAGCCATAAATAGAAGATTTCTGAGTTGGAAAGGACATCAGCTGACAAAAAAAGTCATATTTTTTTTGCTTTTAGGGATGTCTCACAACAGCTCTACTCTGTATTCAGGTGCAACAAGCAAGATGTATACTTGTTTAATCCTCTGTACAGATCCATGGTAGAAGTAAATCCACAAAATATTGTAAAAGACACAAAAAGTCTGCTGTGTTATTTGTTTGTTGGTTTGGATTGTGTTTTGTTTTTGTTTGGTCACTTTTTTCCCAGATGAATTAATCTCTTAAAACTCAACTTTTAGTTGTTAGACTCTTGGTTTCTCAAACATCAGGCCCAAAATATGTACTGAAAACAAAATAGTTCTGTTCCAGACAAAAGGAAGAGAGGGAGTGTGGAAAATCACTTGAATATAATTTTTCCAGGTCTAATTCAGGCTGACAGTCATTATGGTCAGCTATATATTGCTTTGTGATAATGAGATTTTGCTACACAGTTTACTGCATTACTCAAGTAAAACTTTCTTCAAATACTATGTGCTTTGTTCTGCTGTTGCCAACACCACTGAACTGGCTCCATCTCTCTCTAAAGGGTTTTCTACTCCTTATGCCAACACACTTGAAGAAGAAACAAAGCAAAACTGAGCTTCAACATTAGAAATATAAACTCTATGCTTTGACATGAGCCACGACTTGCAGTCAGTGCTGCTGTGGGTGTAGATGAATATGTATGCACATGTTTGGGATCTTAGTCCTTCCCACCACTTAACATAATCTAGATTGTTGTGGAGCTTCTCCTATAAACACTGCTTTTTATGGGATGTATCTCTATTTTTAAAAGACATCACCCAGAAGAGCAGTCTCACTGAAGCTGGTAAGTTTTTTGAATTAAGAAAGAATGAAGATAGAGAAAAGCAGATTTAGAAAAAAAAATGTTTTATTTTGGAATAGTATAAAGGAGTAAAATAAAGAGATGTTGCAGATTGATGGTGAGCTCTGTACAAGGAGGCATTTCAGATCTCCTAGTTGTCAGTCTCTGATGTTAGTTCATTACTGTGCAAAATTTTGGTTATTTTCTTCCTGTAATTGAAATGCATTGAAGTCTCCTGTTTGAAAGAGGTGTCAAGATCAGCTGTCAAAAACCTGACTGTAAAGGAGATGAAATGCCAAGTAATCTGTAACTTCATTAATTATGTTGCCTTCTCCATGCTGATAGCTTTCTCTTCTCACCATCATATTGCTTTAGTTATCTGGTTGAGGCAAAGGTAACAGTTTTAGATATTTACTGTTAAAATAAGGGAAATCCATATTATATGGAGCTTCCAATTTTATTTTTTTTCTTCCATGCTGCATGTGGAAATTGGGATGCTAAGCTCTGAGCTTTCCTTCAGGATCTTGCTATGTCAGTATCCATAATGAAGTGTGATGTAATAAAAACCTTGTTGGAACAAATCACTCAGACAAAATGAAGAGAGTAATCTGTTTGTTTATTTGCTGATCCCCACTTGACTTTCCAGCTCAGTGGCCTGGGTAAAGTTCTTCTGTAAGTTATGGACTTGTACACACTTGCATTAGGCTAATCACAGAAATGAAATTAGGCTTTCTAATATGAGACTATTCTGACTTTTTTTCCTTCCTGGGCAAATTATCTGTATGTCTGCTGCTTGTAGAGCAGTAGAAGCTCTTGCAGACAGCAGTTTGAAAAGGATTGCTGTAGTCATAGATTGTTGTAGTAATACTGTTTTTAAGACACGATGCAGTCTTCTCCACTTGGGATTTACTAATTTAGATCAATTAGAAGGTTCAGCTGCTCATGTGAGTTATACAGGTAGGGATGAGAAAATTTAGAACTGTGATCTTTTTTTAAAAAAGAGAAAACTGAGAGCAAACTGGAAGTAAATAAAAAAAATACTGTTGAGCTCCAGCCCTCTGGGAAAAGATGCTCAGCAGTCAATGGGGAGGAGTCTGTTTGGAAAGCTTTAAACAGGAGGGGACATTGTTCCTTTAAGTGGTTCCTGTAGGGTGCAACTCCAAGGTATGGTCCTGCTGCAGAAAGTTCTGTGGAATGGTGTTGCAGACCAGCTAAAAAAAATAGAATTAAATTAGTCATTTGTCAGTTTGCTCTTTGTTGAATACCACTGAGAGGCTGAACAAGAGGACCTTCTCCAAGAAGAACACTGTTTCTCAATATGCTGAGAACTACTTAAGACCTAAGGGAGGACTGACAATACAGGTATGGGTGTCTTTGGAAGAGATGTTTGTTTTGCTGGTTGGCTTGTTATAGGCTTTTTTTTTTTTTTTTTTTTTTTTTTTTTTTTTTTTTTTTTTTTTTATGGTTTATTTGAACTTCCTGGGGTGATGCTGAGAGCACCATGTGTGGTACACTGTCCTGGAAGAAAGGCAGAAAAATTTTTAGAAGGAACAGAAGTTGTGGGCAGCCAATTGGGCTGTTGTACAGCCTGGCTGTCCCAGCAGAGCTAACAAAGGAACGGGATGAGGGCAGAGGGAGGGGGGGCACCCCTAGCAGACAATTAAAATACTGGTTTTATTGTGGAGGGGTGTTCCACAAGAGTGAGACCTGCTCCTAGGGAAAGCAGCTGCCTGCCTTCCCCCGGAGCAGGATGAGTAAACTTTCTATCCTGTTTGACTCACCTCAAATCTTGGCCTTCCCAGAGCTTTTTTTGCATGTCATTTTCCTGGCTCAGTTGGAGTTTAGTGCTTCTCTGATCCTAGGTGACCTCCTTTCTGTCATGAACTCCAGTAACCTTTTCCATAGACCCTTAAACATGGATCACTGTGGTTTCCTGGACTTGGCAAGATATTGTCCACACCCTTCTAATCAAAGGCAATGCCAGGTAGAACTTGTTAGCAGTGGTTTAAACAGAGAGAAATTTAGTGTGTGAAAAGAGAGACTTCAAAGGACATTTGCACTGATAAATGTTTTGAATGTTTAGTAATGTTACACTCCACTGAAATTACTGGAGATGAAGATACATGGTAAGACCTAGTGAGGAAAGGCAGGAGGTTGTAGGTGTTCTCCTGGGTGTTTTTGTGTTTCCCCTTTGAGAAATCCACTGGAGAGGTGAGCTGGGACATTCAGGTGGTTCTGATCTTGCTTTGCTCTTTTTAACTCCCCTCTGGAGATCAGACCTTCCCTGTTAGGTATTTAGCTCTGCTGTCTCTCCTGCTGGCATTAATTTATAGAGTCATTAAATACTCTTTTCCATAGTTTAATTAGGGACTTCTCAGCTCTGATAAAAGATTATATTAAAATTTATATAATCCCTGCCTGGCTTATTTGTTTGCAGGCTAATTCTCCAGCCTCATTAACTTAATATGTATTTTAATATTCTGTTCCACCTCTGTTTCTGTGATCCTAGTGAGGAGCTTTGCTGGGACACTTGGTCAGCCTGTGGGCAAAGGGTCTGCTTTGAGGACACAATTTCTGTGCTTCTGAGCTTTGATTTTCACCTCGAGCAACTGAAATCATCATAACTGACCCCAAAATTAGAAAGTCTTAGGTTTTACCTAGACATGGGGTCTAAAATAAGCATGTGATTATTTACTTCATGTTAATATTTTTACTCTGGATATACACTAGGTAAGATTTATGGAGAGAAATCCTGGCCTCTGAATGCTATTGACTTTGATAGTGCCAGATAATACTTGCTCTCAGGCCTTTAGCTTGAGTGTTAAATGTTCTGGTGTCTCAGTTACTCACACTGAGCTGACAGATGTGACACAAGTAGGAGTTCTGGTCTCTTCTGCAAGTAGCAGCTGGATGCTAGCAGGGAAGCCTAGGGCAGCTCACATGGTAGCAGACAGCTCCTTTTAAGCAGCTGAACCCCACCATGGGCTCACCTGTCATGTCCTCTTTTGCCATAGAAGAATCTTCTCTTATTATGTATTCTGTCTTAATCTGATAGTTTGTATTGTAGAGAGCATACATTGTGGACAAAAGTGGTTGTGGTGTTTGGCACTTCTGGCCACTATTACAGTGATTAACAACCAATACAGTTCTTCTGGAAACACAAAAATCTATTAAGCCACAAGATTTTACCACTTTAACCAAAGAATTAGATTTCCATGTTGTTTGCCATTACAGCAAACCTTTTAAATTGCAAATAACAAGAAGAAACAATTAGAAAACTACTCTAAAATTCCTTTTTTATCTGAAGTTGCAGGAAAGAAAGACAACATGTGAAAAATAATCTGAATAAGGTGGAGGAAGCATCTTAAAACCTGTGGAATTTTTTTGTTGGAAGGTTTTCCCCAGGCACTGTACTTTTCGATGTTACCTTGCATAAGCATCTTGTAACACAAGGCTGGGCTGTGTTGTCATGGAGATTTTCAGGGTACCTCACCACTGGTAGAAAGACAAATTTCAGAGTAGCTGCTATTGCATTAATTCAGGCACAGGACCTGACTTCCCACTGGTGTTATCCCTTCAGTTTGTGTTGTTGTTTACACTAAATCTTTTTAATGCCATTGCAGAGTGTAAGGGTGGTTGCGTGTTCTTTTATGAAGCTGTCTTCACATGAATTTACAAGGCACAGTGCAATAAATTAGAGTGAAGAAGGAATTTATGGCCAGGCTGAGAAAAGCATGCAGAAAGGCTTCAGTTGCATGAAGGAAGAAAGCTTTGCTGCCGTCCCCAAAAACCTGGTTTACTGTTTGCTCTGTCATGTGGCTCTGACTGCCCAGAGCCTGGAGAAAAACCATTTAGTCTCTGGCTATGTGATATCTGAGATAAAACCTGAATAGCACCATTATTTCTCTCTGGGTTGATTCTAGATTCAGTACTATGCACCCAAAAATCCCCAGCTGACACTGGAAATCCTGAATTTGAAAGCATTTAGTTGCAAATGGTTTGTATGTGTCTGGTTTCCTCTGGTCTGAAAGACTTGCAATACAGAGATGAAATTGCCTGGCACAGTGCCTGGTGTTAAGAAACCTTCAGACCTCCAGGACCAGGGTTTTAAATGCATACAGCTGCTTGCCTCACTTTCAAATGGGATTTGCCCTGCAGTTATGTAGCAAAACAGATATTGCTCCTGGTGTCTGCAGGGTTGGCCTCAGGCAGCTGCCCACCTAAAAGTGTTTAAGAGAAAATCAATGTATACCTGTTGGAAGCAGCTTCCAAGTATGACTTTTTCTTTGACTTGTCTCTCAAGCTTCTAACTATCCAGAGCACAGGTTTTTCCTGACATCCACCCCAGGCTTCCTCTGTGGGAATTAATGAATTTTCCCTCACTTCATCTCCTCTTTCCCTGCCCCAGCCTTGTGTGCCCTCAGACCTTCATTCTGCTCTTGCTTCTCTCTCTGCTCTTCCTGTCAGTCTCCCTTCTGCATGAAACCAAGAAGGTTACCTGATGCTACTGATATCAGACAATTATGAAGAATTTGCAGGGATCCATAACTATATTCCAGCCCTCCCCCAGGAGATGTGTGTAGGTGGAGTTGATAAATGAGATGAAGCCCTCACAGGGCTGCTTCAGACAGATGACGTAGAAAGAAAATGGACCTATGGTAGTTGGGGTTGCTGTACCCTGTCTGCTGTCTCTCAGATATATTTCACCTTTGCAGGATATAATGATTACGTGAAACCTATTTCAGGCTCAGGCTGATGTTCTGAAAGGACTGTTTGTCCCTATGGTTGTCTTTTTATTTTTTTTTTCCTTGTCCTCAGCTAGTGGCAAATCAAAATATGTCTGGGTGGCTGTAAATTTTCAGTACTCACATTCTCATAATATCTTTCCAGGATTATGAGATAAGACATCTTCATATACTCCTGTTTCAGGGAGTATGGGGGTTACACTTTGAATTTTAGTTGCTTAGTGAAAATTATCTTTGTTTCCACCTTCTGTGTGATATTTTTTTCCATGTTAAAATGTTGGGGATTGGTGGGAAACCAGTAAAAAACCCCAGCTGATTACAGGAAAAGTGCTTCAAAGCCTCTGACCTTCCCTTTTTGCCTTCTAGACTTGACTCTCCAAATGCTTCCGTCCTCATTCTGACCATGTCAGCAATCGAGATGCACCATCTCTCAATCTTTATGAAAGTGTTTTTACTCATGATATTTTTAATTTTATTATTGGTGGTATGTATATAGATTTCTCTCCAGGTGTGCCCTGGGGCTCCGACCAGGTAGGGACAATGGTGCCCCACTGGCAGAGCAGTGGGACAGGATGGCCCAGAGCAAATTATGTAGAGGGGCTCAGCATCATTACAGGACCACCTGATCCCTGGCACCTCAATGCAGAAAGCCAAGCCTTGAGTTGAGACAAGCAATGAGACACTTGAGTGATGAGAAATAACAGCTCTGCAATGTCTGATGGCTTTACTCAGAGCAGAGAGGTTCCACAGGGTGGTGCAGAGGTAAAGGGGAGGCTCAGCAGTGTGTTGGTTGGTAGTGATGGCTGTGGCTGGAGTAACAGTCAAAGCTTCACCAGCCAGAGGTACTGTTGGAAAGAAAGACAAATTTGTCTATTAAAGGGATGATAAATTTTGTGAATTTCCCTCTGGTTCCTCCTCCATTTCCTCAGGGCACTGGATCCATTGGAAATGCCAAGTGAAACATTATCCCTAAAGCATGAATCTCACCCTTCTGGAATCTTTTTGATCTGAAAGAGTGAACTGAGAATCTCCCAAGAATTTGACAAGATGCTCTTAAGTCTTCTGACACCTGCTGCTGATATTCTCACACATAGTTTCCCACAAGTCTGAAAGGACCCCCAGTTCTTAAAAATGATCACATCCATGGCCAGGAGAGTCAGGTCTAAACTGCCACACTGATTTTGTAAAGCATCTTGGCACTTACTCTGGTCCCAGCTTAAACTACCTGTCAATTTACATTTCCTGGGAACAGTTTCTAGATAAAGTTTGTTCTGTTGTACAGCCCTATACTATACATTTTGATGTTAGTGTTTGGCTTCAAGGAATGCAATAAGCATAGCAAAGCAAATATCTGATGCTGTTCCCACCTTCAAGCGTGTCTGTGGTACTGAGAGCTCCTCCAGGGTATGAGTCTCTGCATTGCTTCTCAAGAGTAATCAAAGGAACTATGTGTTCTCCCAGTAGCAGGATGTAAAATCTTTATGCAAGTGTGTTTTTACTCATCATATTTTTGTTATTATTGGTGGTATCTACATAGATTTCTAGCAGAAGGTGTTATAGTTGCTGCTTTGGTAAAAAGTGATGTTTTTGTTAAGACTGTGGTTTTCCCAAGGCCATCAAAAGAACAGAAAGGGAAAGGGAAAGTTGTGGTCTCAATGCAAGATCCTAGGTAGGTTATTTAGGGTCTTTTGACATAAAACAGTTGAAAAGGGTATCCTGAATTTAAATACTCTGAATTTCAAATGTGTTGTAGGTGCTTAGTCCCACTTAAAAGCCTCTAGCTCTCAGGAAAGCCAGACTAAGCTAAGTGGTAGATGGTTATTTTAAGCAATCTTCTGCATTTAGCAAGCCCCCATAAATCTTACTTAGAAATGCCAGCACATACATTTGTAAAATATGGACATAATAAAGCATACTGGGGCTTTTAAAAAGTGACAGAAAAACTACTTCTTGCAGCTCTTTGCCCAACTCCTTTTGGTCTTATCCAAATGCAGCACATTAGTCAAATTACTTGCAATGCATCCAACTAATGCAAAGTGTGTGCATGGAATAGGTAGAGATACTTCATAGCTCCCAACAATATTCCTCTACAAGTGGGGAGAAAAAGCCCTTAAGATGTATAAAATCCTGCAGTAATCTCTTTCTTTATGAGAGCTTTAAATCTATTGCATGTAGTGACTGAGTAGAATGTCCCAATTGCATTTATAAACAGGAAGCTTGGAAGGGATGGATTAGGTGATTTAGTTAATTGCCCACTCTACTTGGCTCAGATGGGTGTGTATATATATATAAATATATATATATATATATACACACACACATGAGTTAAATTTATTGGTGGGTGTTCCTTTCCTCTCTGTACTTTGGATTTTTTGTTCCCTGTGCTGTTCCTCAATCAGAGCTTATGGAAAAAAAGGATAATAAAAATAAACTTGTAAGATGCTTAAGCAGTCTGTACCAGCACGGCAGTGTGAAATGTGCCCAGGGAGCCCTGAACATCTGACCTTTATTTCAGGTGCTGTTGTGTGCCTTGTTAGAAAAGCTGAGAAGAAGGAATTAAGAACATGGCAATTAAAGGACTGTCTCACAATTAAGATTTTATTTATCGAAATACAGAATCTAGGTAACATTTTGCTCATCAGAACATATGCAAAATGTTATTCATTTGATGTATGTCCTACTTCAGAGCATGCCTACAAGGTAGGGAAGTCCTGTTGCCACAAATTTAAAGTTTGGGTACCACTGTATGTGTTGGAGTAGTGACTTGACTCCTGTGAATGAAGAAGTCTGGTCCTGGATGATTTCAGAGCCAAGGCTTTTGAGCTGTGAGGAGCAAATTCTGCCATCTACCAAATTGCCAGCTCTGACTTCATGTCACTGGAATATGGCAAACAAAGCTAAAGAGATCAAAGATATCTAGAAACCCACTGTGAGCAAACACGAGTTCTGTGGCTCTTGGAAGCCACCTCTACCAGTCAGTGGGCTACCAGAAATCTTCTGTAGCAGAAAAAAAAACAAAAAGAAAAAAACAAAACACAAAAAAGGATGGGTTCAGGTAGGATTTAAAGAGTTAGCTTTAGACACAAAGATTATCATGACTGAGATGTGTGGATAAATCCCGTTTTTGTTTTTTTTTTTTATTTCATTAACCAATATATATATATATATATATAAGTAAAATGAGGCTGAGATCTCACTACAGAAGACACATTTGATCTGAGCTCCATTCTTTCTGAGGATGCCCATATCTCTGTAATTTCATGAGACAGGTGCTGTGGCCATAGATTACAGTAGTCCAAGGCATGTCTGAGAATTGCATGTAATATTCCAGCTTGCAGCTACACAGTTCATGTGGGCAAGGGTCTGACCTTGCTGTTCTGTTTCAAGATGCCATTTATATGCCAGAACAGAACACTCTGCACTTGGGCCCTGTATTTGCCCATAGCCTTATCAGAGAAATAGAGAATAATGTTATACACTTCTGCCTATCTGTAAATGAAGCTAAGGGCTAGACACTCTGAGCTCTGTCACCTGAAATCCTGGGCAGATTGCCATAACAGATTCTGTTTCACCTTTCTTCCTGTCCATCAGCTTCCCTGCTCCATCACTCAAGGCCCTCCAAAGTCAGAGGATCCTCAGGTTGTTAGGCTGGAGAAGTGGCAAAGAGGTTTCCATGTTGTGGTGCCACTTTTGCCTCTAATGTAACAATCAGATTCCATGTGTCTCTGTGCCTAAATAATTTTAAATATCTGATGCCATTATCGAACACCTACATGCCAACTTCGGTGTGACATAAGGCTTAATTAAATGTTTGCAAAGTATTCTGCCATGCTGAGATGCAATGTGCTACAGAAGGCAAAACATTACTATAAATAAAATATCTATCACAATCTGGGAAATTGTGTCTACATTAAAAAAAAATAAATTTTCTATATGGTCACTTTCTACTGCACTCTGCAAGCACTCTGTAAGCTGTGAACTCCAAGAGATTTTCACCGAAGGAAGGGCCTTGGTTGACAGAAGCTGCCTCATGCAAAGCAAGTTAATTGTGTCAGACAGATACAGAGCTAGAGAGAGGGATTATTTAAGATTGATTTTTTGTTTGTTTATTGTTTTTAATGCTTACCTGGATGTGGTAAAGATCTGTTTAACTTCTGTTTCTAGCCAGAGAGATAAATTTGCTATTTTGCCACAATCCCCAGATAGTTTTGGATCCTACAGGAGCCACCCCTGTGGCCCCCCTGCTTCTAAACCCCCACTGCACTAATCCAAGACAATCTGTTACCATTTGCTCTACCAGTCCTGAACATTTTTATAGGACAGTAAAGTTACAAGAGCAATTAATATATGCACTAATGCAGAAGTTGTAAATATTTTCAATATAGTGAAAGAATCTTAAATGACATTTAGAGCATTGCTCTTGGCTGTTACTCAAAGAAAAAGATTATGATTCATTTGTATAGGTGTTAAAAGCACTTCTGCTTTTGGAAGCATTTGGAGTCATTGTGATTTGTTCTTCTATCCTGCTCTTGATTTTCCCCTTCCTTCATTAATGTATGTCCTCTAACCCAGTGTGCCCAGTCATTAAGGCAAGAAATCTTGTAGGTAGGATGTGGGCTGGGCTCAGTCAATAGTCATACTTGTTCTTCCTTCCTTCTCTTCCTGTTCTACCACTACAGTTGCCTTCATTTCTTCAATAAGGAGATGGGGCTGGGAATGGAACTGATTCTTAAGTGGTAGCTGTGTCCTGTGTCCTTGCACAGCCTCCCTGTGCTTAGTTATCCACTCCATAGGTCAGCCCAAATTGGTTTGAAGTTACTTAAAGCCTAATTAATCAGGTGGATTGGTGGTAGCTCAGTGCTTCGATCTCCTTTGATTTCCATTATCATGTACACGACTTGGAGGTCAGAGGAGACCCAAGTGTGAGAAGAGCTGGTGTTTTGGGGAGAACAGTTAGGAACTGGTCAGGAGTTGAACCTGCTGAGGTAGAGGTGATGGGAGGATTTAGGATGGATGGACCTCAGATTGAAAGGAGTAAGGGAGTATCAGAAAATTTTGCTTTAAAAAAGTGGAAACCACTCAACTAAAAGTTTCATTTTCCCATCTGGGTTGCAAATATGTTCCAGTGGTGTATACTACATGTGGTCAGAGAGCACAGATTGATCTTTCTGTAAGAAATACTTAAGTAGACTTCTTCTTCTAGTCTGAGTGTTTGCAGATGAAGTAAACTGAATTTTAAAGCTCTTTGACTTCTTCACTTTAATGCCTTTTTTTTTCTAAATCTCTTTCCTATTCATCTTTATGTTCAAGTCTGACTGCTTACTGAAGACCCTTTTGTGAAGAGATGGATACTCTAAAAATGCTTTGCATCATGTTGTTGTGCATCCTGAGTTTGGGACTAAAAAAACCTTTTAAGAGCAACTTGAGAATTGTCCTTGATCATTCATTGAATCCTGAGAGTTCATTAGTAACAGAGATTAACTAGCAAAAGATGAATGCAGGCACACTGAAAAGGGATAGAAATCAGTGAAAGCAGAGATAAACAGGTGTCTGTGGGGTTATATATTTTTAAGCAGCTGCAATTAAATGCTTATTTCACAGTTTTCAATCTAGTGCTAAAAATTCAGAGAGCGAAATTGTACTGGATTCTTTTTCTATCTTCACTCATTTTTTAGGGACAACATTTTTCTCCAACATTAAAGTTTAAATATGCTACATGAACACTGGATTTTTACTTCAGACTGCTGTTTCTGCAGAGGGGTAATTTAAGAAAAACATGAAATGTTGTCAAGCCAAAAAAGAAAATGGCAAGTGAGTAATTGTATTATAAAGTTCCTTTGATTTAAAGATAACTACTGCTGAATCAAGCTAAACCATGTGTTTTATCAATGATGTCAGTGATGTGAAAAGATGTCAAAGAAGAAAAGGCAATAAATGTTACAAAAAGATGGACTTTATTGTGAAACTAAAGACTGACTTGCATATTGTGTAATGGTGAATCAGATGTCTAGCAAGTTAAATTCTAGGCTGTCTACCTTCTGTACCTTGGCAATTTTAAGCTGTGGAACTGAGAACATCCAGGCTAAATCATTACTCATCAGTGGGCACTGCACTGACAGGGAAGTAAACACAGGATGTACCAAGCACCGGGAAGATTCTGTAAGAAGAGAGTAGAAGAATAGTTCTCAAAGCAAGTAAATGCACATGCAGGTACCTGAGCTGGAGGTCAGCTGGGTGCAGGCTCACAACTGCTTCAGTGTAATCACCAACACTTGTGTTGAGGTTGTGGTGAGTGGAAAGAAGCTTAAGCTTCATTTGAAGAGCAATGTTATGCTAAATTTATTATGGGAGAAAAGCAAGTCAAAAGGCTAAGCCTTGGTTTTACATATGACTATGTGAACAAGTTACCATGAGGTAGACAGTATTTTACATAAAATATGGCATTGTGATAAAAACACAAGCAAAGACCTTAATAAAATTATTTTTTTAAAATAACTTAATTTTAATTTTGCTATTTTAAAGCTTCTGCTTCATAGTAGTTTGACATGGTTATCTAATCTGTTGCAGACATCCTTTTCTACTAAATGTCTCAATACTGGAAGATGATGTTCACATTCCTGTTACTGCTAGGAAGATGTAATGCATAATTGAGATGATGTACAGTAAAAGAAAACCAATTATTAGCCAATATATTAATGAAAAAGTAGCTACAAAGATGTAGATTGCACCTGGCCATTTAGTTTGTGTGACTGAATTCCAATGAATCATGTGGGGTATCCTCCAGAACTTCACTTGAGAAAAATGGATGAGGGGAGAAGCAGAATGGTTCAGGAGATTTAATAGCCCATTGCCAGTCATTCACAACTCAAATCCAGTCTCATTTATGAGTGAGGAAGAGGTTTGCTTATCATATGTGTGGTTCACATTTCAGCTTTAGAACTTATCAGAAAAAGCTCCAACAACTTGATCCTTTTTTTGTTGTTAGTTTGTTGGGAGGAAGTGATTAGTACAGTCACATCATTCCTCTTAGAAACATAATGCAAAGCTTCAAGGATAAGCACAATGCTGATAAAATGGCTTTTTAAGAGCTTATCTATCTCAGGAAGTTGCCTAGAATGCTTTTTCTACATACAGTTTCTTAAGAACAGCATTTTTTGGTTAGTCAACACATGTCTGTTTGGGACTGAAACCATTAAAGGTCACTTGGAGTGGGACAAGCATCACTAGAGGAAACTGGGGGTGATGTCCTTACTGGCTCTTTGTGGTGGGGTTCACCTGGCAACAGCTTTCTGTACAGCCAAAGAGCTGCCCAGGATGAAAGTAGATTGTCTGGGAGAAATTTGCTTTTGTCATAGCAGCCACAAGCAGGGCAGAGTTTTTCATGCCTATTCATTGCATTGTATCCAAAAATAGTAAGAACTTTATTTGTTTCTATCTGCACCAAACTACCAATGGCATTTCTGCATGTGTGGGGACTACATGATATCATTCAGCTGTGGGATGTATCCTTAGCCAAATAACAAGGTTTTAACCTCATCCTCAGACTAATAGATTTCATGTGATATATCGTATCACCCTGAAGAAGCATCTTTACTGAGGGAACTCTTGTAAATGGATTCATATGTCCCAGTTGCTCTTGCATAATTCTTTTGTTGTGTTGTTCTGGCAGGGATTCCTTTTCTGCAGTATCTTGAAGATCTTGAGAAAGTTGGTTCTGGCTGTATCCCATTCAGTGCCTTGCCACAGGCAATAATCCTGTGATAGCCTGAAATTCAGAAATGTGCCATGCACCAGTCTCATACCCAGTATCATGGGAGCTCCCAGTCTGTGTGGAGGATAAAAAGCATCTTCAGCGTGGGTTTATATCATTCCATGTTTGTGTTTCATGCTAATAATCAACATTCATTTTAGCACAAGTCTGTATGCAAAGCAAAGCAGTGTTTGAAAACTTTGATTAAAAAAACCCAAAAAAACCCAACAAAAAAACCCCAGCCCTGATCTTCCCAAACTTACAGAATGTATCAATCACCTTGATATGGAGCCTATTCATCTTTTTCATTGTAACTGTAGAATCTGTTCTCTCCTTGAACCAAAGCAAAAAACTTTCTCACAGGTGAAAAAGCATAAGCTTTAACAATATGAGAAAATTCATTTCTTATTGCCATCTGCCTCTGGGATGTGAAAAGGAAGGGGGGTGGAGCTGTATGGCTTCTGTCTTTGTGAGCTTGTTAATCCTGCTGTGATCAAGTCCCACATCTGAAGTAGGGGCTGTCAGCAGTTCCTCTGCAATAATGCCCATGAAAAAGAGGCGGAATAAAAGAAATGCAGAGATAAAAGGAAAAAGGAAATGTAGGCTTTTCAGCTGTAATACTGCATTCCAGCTTCACAATCAAATTAAATCTTTTCTGTTCTCATGTCCAGTGATGCTTTTTCCATTTTCTAGAGAGTTTCATGGAAAGGATGGTTCAGTACTGTGTGGAAAAGCCAATGTACTCAGAAAAAAAGGGTTTTTGACTCCTTTCTCTGTATAGGCTTCCCTCAGGTCCCAGAACTGGACACTTAAGACAGCTGGACAGGGTGCTGAGCCACCTTGTCTAGACAAGATAGGTTGTACCAGATCATCCATTGACTCTCTTCTAACTTCATGTTCTGTGATTCATAAACTCTGGCTTGTCACATGGGGCCTCTCATTGGGGACCATGATTTAGTTATCTTTAACCACAGAATAAGATGACAACAGCAGCTCTGTGACACAGGTTTATTTACTAGGTAAATAGCAACCCCAGGTATCCAGGGTTAACCAGGACATGGTGCAGGATGTAGTC
This sequence comes from Calypte anna, assembly GCF_003957555.1. Lineage (NCBI taxonomy): Eukaryota > Metazoa > Chordata > Aves > Apodiformes > Trochilidae > Calypte > Calypte anna. The sequence goes on along the minus strand of NC_044245.1, from coordinate 145,724,653 downwards.
TGCATCTCTTTAATGGGCATTTAAGCATGAACCTGTGTATTATGATACAGTAATCTCAAATAAGGTCAGTATTATATCTTAGAAAACATTTGACCTACTTCAATCAGAGTTTAAAGAACTCAAAGGTAGGAACACACTAAGGAAAAAGGGTTTCCCTGCTGCACTAAATGAAAGGATCTAACATCACAGAGTAGCTCAGAATAGATGATTGCATTGTTCCCTCTGGTCTTCTCTTGGAAACCTGCAGTGGGAGATCTGTGACCTTTGCTAAACTTTGTAATCCTCACCTAGCTTTAGCCTGAGAGTAGCTACACTGCCCTATTGGTTAACATTGCACTTAATTCCCCTTTAAAAGAAACAACCCTTAAGTCTGTGTCAATTGAAATGATATTTTTAGCAGAACAGACTGCAGGATTCTTTTACTTACTGATCTAAAGGTTAAAAGTACTTGGTGGTTAAGCCAGGCACACTAAACACTAGCAGTACATGTGAGTGCTGATGCTTGACTGTGGACTGTGTATCAGGTGTGGATGTAGAGCACTGATAGTGCTGGCTTGCCAGCAGGTCTGGGGTGGGAGATGACACCTGCAAGAGGAGACACTTCTGCCTGAGTTGAAAAACATCTGAGCTTGCTGAGAGTGCTTTCTCCGGGGAAGAACAGGAGGTATCCCTGTGTGCTGCTTAGCCCCATGAGTTTGGGCCTCGCATTAGAAAAACTTTAGGGGGTGTGGAGAAATATCAACACCGCCTTATGGGTTGTGGTGGTCACAGTGGCCATGGGATAATGTCTAAAGGGACTCCAGCTGAAGCCCAAAAAGAGGTGTGCCTAAAAAATGAGGCTTCCAAGACAACTGGCTATTGAAAATAACAGTGTTTCCTGAATAAAATGATATATGTAATGAAATAAAAATGAAGTAGCAATATATAGTTTTAAATTGACATTAGAACTGACTGAAGGTGGAATATGTGGTTGAGTACTGTGACTTAAACATGCTTCTTTTGTGCTCCCTCTACTCAAGGGACTGCATCTACCTTAACTGGAAAGAGAATACCGAACAATATTATTTGTTTCTTTTGCTGAAAGTACCTTTCTTAATTTATTTTTAACCAGTTGGTGCCAGATATCCTCACTCTGCAAGGATTATGTGAGGCAATAAATATCTGCCATGCAGGCAGCCAGCTAGGCCAAGGCTGATTTATTTCAAACAACTGCTTTCCTTTTTTTTTCTTTTTTTTTTCTTTGACATTTACTCCATAATAGGAGTTCACACTGTTGTCTTGTGACTTTAGTGCTCCCCTCTTCCAGTGGCACAGTCTGTTAATTAGGGAAAGAACATAAAGTGGCAATCTATGGATCTTGTTTTAAAAAGATTATTTTTCATTTTATTGGACTTCAGCAATTTTATTTCAGTAGAAAAATAAAAAGAAATGAGTGTGATGTTTTCATAATTTTTGCTAGCCAAGTTTCAGTGCTTAAATGAGTGTCAGATTACTTCAATTAATGTCACAGTAGTGTTTGAACCACTTAACATCTCAGCACATTTTATTTAGTTATGTGGTTTTTCGATTTTGTTTGCTCAGTTTGAGATTTCTAGGTGTTGCTGTATATTTCTTTCAGTTATCTTGGCAATTTGTTTTCTGAAATCACCCGATTAGACTTTATACCAATGGAAGAATAATATTTGAGTCACAACCACAGAATATTTACTGCTCAGTGATCTTTGGACCCAGGGAACATCTGCCCCATTTAATCTATACCTGAGCAATATTATGAGACTTGTAGTGCCTTAACCTGTTCCTCCTCTTGGTTTGCTCCAAAGCCAGGACTTCAGTTATCATTCACCTCTTGGTCAGGCCATAGGCAGTGAGATTGTAAAAAGGAGAAGGCACAGAAAAGAGCTTCTTGGCCTTCTACAAAAACTTGGTTGTGTGGACAATTTCCTGTGTGAACTGTAATCGTTTGCCATCATACTTGTTGCAGGCAACTTTAGGATGTGCACAGAGGATGTAGGAAACTTGTACCCAGCAGTTCTTTGGGGGCTCATACACAGTGTAGATAGGGAAGTTTAATGAGCTTGCAGGTTCCACATTAATATGCTCAGCACAGTGTTTCTGTTGGCAAGGAACTCATCAATCAGATGGGGAAGGGCTCATCTCCATTGCTCCTTGGAACAGGCTGATCCCTCGTGCTGCTGAGCTGCCATCTTCTGATTCCCTGTTTGTTTAATTAAGGTCTTACACCTTTTTTGTGTCAATATATTTTCCCTTTTGAATTCTAGAGCTGCTAGCTCATACATCTCTGTTATTTTCTGTCTTTATTTTCTGCTGATCTTGCAGTTTGGAGTCTTGAGTGTTCTCCTCAAAGCATGGACATGTTACAAAGCTCTCCTGCACCAGTCTGGGGTTTGGTGACAGTCGATGTCCCTGCCCAAAGCAGGAGGGTAAGATCTAGATGACCTTTAAGATCCCTTCCAACCCTAAACATTCTATGATTCTATTAACAAGACACTTGTGGACTGGACAGATGCAGATTAAACTAAGCTTTTCAACCATGGAAGATATGTTTGGAAAGAGGTGACAGAGGCCATTACCATGTTGTGCACCCTGCAAAACCATCCACAGATGGAATATTTTGATGAAGCATCTGTCCCATCCAAATGTAGCTGCAGCAGTTGGTTGGTTCCCACTGAGACCACGGAGACACTTGGCAGGATTCTAGCAAAATGTTAAATGTATTGTGGATGTATCTGCCAGGCAGACATTTGAACTGTCACCATCCTCTACCACACACTGCAGCACAGTAAGGGCAGGGCCACGGGCACTGAATTTCAAGACACTTGTCAGAGCTATTCTCTTGGTACTGTCTCAAAAGAAATTACATGTTACCAGCCAAGTTTTATTCAAAGGGAATGTCCAACTGCATTACTGTCAGCCTCTTTGCAGCATTACAGGCTAGCTGTGCTTGTCCCCAGGTGATTGCTAAGCCATCAGCTGAGAAGCAGGCTTACTCACTGGAGAGAAGGGACACCTGATGATTTTTTATTTATTTATCTCTTTATTTATTGTTCAGTTTTAAGCAGCCTTTAAATCAGCATGATGTGCTCATTGAGCAGCACTGATCTGGAGAGAAGCAGCACAGTGTCAGGCAGATTTCACTGGGTTGTGCTGTGTACCTATTAAAGGACCAGATCACAGCAGGGACCTGGGCATGGTGAATGGGAGGGATGGAGTGGTAGAGGGGGATGTGCAACCCTGAAATAGACACAGCGTTTGATGCATGTCCTCATAGTACCCAAATTAGAATGGCTGTGGGTGTGTGCCTGACAGGTTGTCCCTGCTGAGGGTGTTACTGCACCACTGTCATGCACAAAGACTGAAAATAGGTAGAAAACCTGATGAATGTAATTATCAGAGATTACTAGAATGTCCTAAAGACTAGGAGATGAAGACTCTGGTCAGACAGTGTCATATTCTTCTGGCATGCAGATTTGCTGGCATTTTTTAAAGGGTGATCCTCTATTACAGTTTAACAGAGTTTCATGAAGAGATGTCTCCATTTGTAGTCTATTGTATGATCTAATCCATGCTGTATCCTTCAGTGTCCCAGAAGGTATCTTGACATTTAGTTTTGGTACAAACAGTTGCCACAGTTCCCAGAAATAAAACTAACCTGAACCCTCTAATGCAGCATTGATGTGTGGTACCATAGATTTATTTTTTGTAAGTAAGTATCTGTCAAGTATTATTGTAGTAGTAATGCTGGCTGCTACTTAAAACAGGTAAAGGGGGCATGTTTTGTTGCTACTGTTGTGGATATTTCTTCAAAGGAAAATTACATATGGACAGAAAAGCAGAAATTTTGCAATGGTTGAGCAGTTGATTTTTAATAGAATAAACACTTTCTGAAGATGAGGCTTATACATATGTATTAGAATTTAATTATTCCAGACATTATTTGATATCTTTTGATTGGACATATACTCAGGAAACTAAATTTATGTCAATAACAAGACTAACATACCTTCAGTAGTTACTAGAGTCAATATAAGTGGCATCCTCTTTAACTAATGTTTGAATATGATTAAGCAGCATCAGAACGTAAACTTATTGGTGAATTTATTATAGAAGAGCCTTTCAGTTTCATGAAGAACGAGAGCAGTGCTAGGAAGAATGAAAACTATGAGCCTTCTAAGATGATGTAAATGTATTAATCTGCATTTGCCTGCTCTGTGCCTTCTTTCTGAAACAACAGCACCAGGAGGTAGTTTGCTTTCTGTCACATAATACCCTGAGCATCACTACATCACTTCGACATTATTAAGAAAGAAAATCTGAGTCACTGTACATCTTCATAAACAATCCTTGCAATGTCATATAAATTAGCATTGCAATGTGAAATGAAAGCAAACAAACATGTAACATTAAAACTTTTGGGTGTGCAGATTACAAGATGTAACCTTTAATACAGAAAAAATATCAAGATTGTGTTTTAATTTTAAAATAGCCAAGAAAATCTTCTATGTGAGCTTGTTGCTAATGCAGATGAGACACCTCCGAAGCTGAAAACACTGGGGGTTTCACAGTATTTATTTAGAAAAATAAACTGTTTATTTTACAATAAAGATGAGCTTCTTTTGACACACAGTATACTGTGTGTCTGTACTTGATTTTCAATTGGACCAGGTTCAGATTGTAATACAACACTGATAATCAAATGTGTGTTTCTGTGAAATTTGTTATGTCTTAAATGAAGAAGGTAGATAGGTATATGCTGTCAGAAAGCTCCTGTGGGAAAGAATTGGATATGATAATGATTCAGGAGAGAGCAGTGAAGAAAAAAAGGCAGACTCAGGTCTGTGGAAGCACTAAGTCATGGATGGGAAGGATAAAGAAGGTAATGCAGGCAAAAGGAAGACAGAGTTATTAAAAGCTTGGATGACAGGTATTTATTTTTGGGCAGGAAAAATATTTCTTCCCTAAATGTTGATTCTAAATATAATGAGAAAATAATTAGGAACTTAAGAAAGAAACAAAGGCTGATGTAGATGCAGTGATGGAGAAAAGCTTGTCAAATGCTTGAGGTGGATGGTCTGTGTTGCTAGATGCTGCAGAAGAAAAGATCAAAGAATTTAAATATGCCTCAGATACTTGGAAAGCAATAGTGAGGATGTTGCAATGTGGCTGTAAAGAAAAGCATAGTCAAATAACAGGTATTTCTAGAGGGGAAAAGGACCTCAAGGTACCAATGTTAATTTCCTGCATAGAGATGCCATTGATCCAAATCAACAGTTATTGTGTCCAGTTCCTGTCTGAGAGGCAACACACATCTTAGATGGCAATGTCAACAGATAATGTAAGAAGAATGGAGGAAACAGTGAAAGGCCTAATTTATTTTACTTTTTATATGAACCTGCTGGGTGGAGTGCAAAGCTGAGCAAAGGCCAGTTGATCTTTTAGGAGCTGCCTGGTTTGAGAGACAGAAACAAATGCTGAGTGAGTGTCTGTTATCAATGGAAAACCCACACTTGTCAAAGGGATGAAATGAAGTCAGGCCCCAGAGGGACATGACCAGTGGTGAAGTGGTCAAGAAGCCACAGGAGGTATAACATAAACCAGCTGAATTAGGGGTCAGTGAATCAGCAGAAGGAAAAGGGGAGCTTTTGTCACAACAGAGAAATAAGGCACATCAGGCATCATATGGGGACACTGTAAAGACACTACAATGGTTTTCAATTGAAACAGAAAAAAGCTCGACTGCAAGAGTGTTGCTGTATTGCTAAATAAAATAACTCAGGCATTGGTCTACAGCCCGGCAGTCAAATTGTGAGGTGTGGCTCATCCCCACACAAGGAAACTCCTTCTCCTATCCTTCCCTCAGTTCACATTGCCTTCATGGAACAGTCCTTGGCAAGAGCTCTTCCTAAACCTGCCTGGGAGGCTGCTTATTGACATCCTAATTCACCAGAGCAAGCACGTACTAAAATTTAAAAGCCATGAATGATTGAAGTTCACATTTGAGTCCATGTTTTCATGTACTGACACACTTTTTACCCAAGGAAAAAGGGTGGTAAGGCCATCAAAACTGTGAAACAGATTGTGCCATCAAAGTTTGGATGCATGGAGAGGGAGTCACAGGTTCAAAGATGGGAGCTCAGAAGTATGGTTTTGCTGTACTTGGGAGACAGGCATGCATATGACAGGCATTGAATAAAGGGGAGAGAATTACACTGAAAATGAGCCAGTTAGAACCCTAGAGTGGTGGAGTCAGGAGGGCAAGCCTAAAAGACAGAGATCAAGAGCGGGGGAAGCAGCTCTGAGTCAGCAGCACTGAAAGGAAATAAAGTGGATTTCTCTCTAATGGCCTGGGGTCCCTTTATATCATTTCTCTGCAGTTCTGGCAGCAGCAATATTTGCTGTAGCAGATGTGGATTTAATTAATGTGCAGCTTATTTGTTTCTCCAGGTCACTCTGAAAACTCAAATGGAGGGCAAGAGTGCATATGGTGAATTGCTTGTAAATTCACTTGGGGTAAGAGGTGACAGGAGGGTCACTCCTGGAGGTGATGATGGTGTGAAGGAAAGAGAGATTGCTGTCTCTCACCCTCATCTCTTGGCTGAAGTTGAGGTCAAGGGTATGAGTGAGACATGGTTGTTTTTTCCAGAAATTGGAGCTCTGGACACTGTGGCCAGTGCAGTCTTCAGGGGACTTTTACAGCAGCTCATTAAGCTCCAGACTGGTGTGTTTAGCATAAATGTGTAGGTCACTACAAAAATTATTTTCTAGTCAGCTGCATTTTTCTGAAAAACCACTAAAGTCCATTTTCTCAGGAGGTGTTTCCCTAGAGAGTGCTCTGGGTAACAAAGAGATTTTAAAGGAATGGATTTAAGGGATGGTGTTGGCAGCAAAAGTTCCACTTTTTTTCTGCACATCTCCCCATTCCTCTTGTAGACATTTTGACTAACCTGCCACAATTAGTTTCTATAAAGTTGATATAAGAAAATCTATATTAAAAAAAAGACTGAAAAGCAAAGACGTTGGGGAAAAATACTGATATTTACCTTTACCAATACTTAATTTTTGGGAGTGAGATACAGATTTTTAGAAAGATGTGAGTGTGCTTATTTTGATTGATAAATGTATGTCTGTTGAATGGGATTGCAAAGGATTCACTTCATAGCAAGAGCTGCAATCTACAGTAAGACTGAAAAGAAACATCTAATTGAATGCCATTCACCCAGGGTCAAAGTCTGGCATCCACAACAGGGAAGCTCTGTGGGTAATTCCACACTAGAAAGGCCAGACCCCAGAAGTAGAGCCAGCTGGACTTTCTCAGGAGGAAGTATTTCAAATGTGGCTTTGGTTGAAGCAATATTGATGGAGGATGGTTTCAGCTGATATGTCACTAAATAGAAAATCAGCAGCACTAAAGTACTGGTTAAATAAGTGGCTAAGACTATATTAGCTAGGGAATACCAATAGCTGGAAATGTTGGAATTGAGTGGAGAGTTCAGGAGGAACTGACCTCAGTGCTGGGGAAGGTTATGGAGCAGATCATCTTGAGTGCAATTAAGCAGAGGGCTCAGTGAGCATGGGTCCATGAGAGGCAGGTCCCAATTGACTGAGCTGATCTCCTTCTGTGACAAGATGACCGACCACTTAGTAGACAAGGAAAAGGCTGTGTTTGTTGTCTACCTAGACTTTAGTAAAACCTTGGATAGAGTTTTCCACAGCATTCTGCAGAAAATGGCTACTCACAGCTTCGATGGGCAAACACTTTGCTGGGTAAAATCTGGCTGGATGGTCAGGCCCAAAGAGTTGTGGTGAATAGAGTTAAATCCAGATGGTGTCCAGTCACAAGTTCCCCAGGGCTCAGTATTGGGGCCAGTTCTCTTTAATATCTTTATCAATGATCTGGATGAGGGGATTAGGAATGCTCAGTAAGTTTGTAGATGAGAACACGTTTGGCAGGAGTGTTGATCTGCTTCAGCATAGGAAAGCTTCACAGAGGGACTTGGACAGGTTGGATTGATATGCCAAGACCAATTGGATGAGATTTAACAAGACTGAGTATCAAGTCCTGCACTTGGGTCCCAGCAACCCGATGCAACCCTACTAGTCTGGGGAAGAGTGGCTGGAAAGCTGGCCAGAGGAAGAGGACACCCCAGAGGGTGTTGATCAACATCCATCTGAATCTGCGCCAGCAGTGTGCATAGGAGACAAAGAAGACCAAGAGCATCCTTGCTTGTATTAACACCAGTGTGGTCAGCAGGACTTGGGAAGTGATTGTCTCCATGTACTTAGCACTGGTGAGGCCACACCTGGAATCTTGTGTTTGGATTTAGGCCCCTCACTACAAGAAGAACTACATCGAGGTGATGAAGCCCACCCAAAGGATGGCAATGAAATTGAGGAAAGGTCTGCAAAACAAATCTTCTGAGGAGTGTCTGAGGGAACTCAGATTGTTGAGCCTGGAGAAAAGGAGACTGAGGGAAGACCTTATCACTCTATAACTACCTGAAAGGAGGTTGTAGAAAGGTGGGTATTTGTCTTTTCTTCCAAGTAAGAAGTGATAGGACTAGAGGAAATGGCCTCAAGTTCTCCCATGGGAGGCTTAGATTGGATACTAGGGAAAATTTCTTTACTGAAAAGGTTGTCAAGCAATGGAACAGGTTGCCCAGGGCAGTGGTAAAGTCACCATCCCTGTAAGTATTTAAAAGCCATGTAGATGTGGTGCTTAGGAATGTGGTTTCTGGGCTGACAGTTGGATTTGATGATCTTAAAGGTCTTTTTCAACCAAAACAATTCTGTGGTACTGATTCTAAGATTCCTTCAGTTCCTCTGCTTGTTATTGTGTCTACACTTTATTTTGCAAAACACATCCCCTGTTGAACCTATCTCTGCTTTCTATCCCTTCCATGGTAATACCAGATTTTTTCCAGAACATGCCTTCTATTCCAGACCTCATATGGTTTAAAGAAGGCTTTGCAAGGTCCATCTCCAAGGTTTGAGGCTCCAAAGAGTGACTTATTTAATTCTATGGCCAGTAATTTTATAAGGCACTCTCTGCTCTGGTTTGTAGGCATAAAAAATAGTTGGACTGAATTTGGCTCGGCTGATTTATAGTAGAAGAGAACAATAAAGACTTTTGGCTCCAGCTATGTGGTCATTAGTTTTTTAATTTCCAAGGCAATGCAGCGCTGTCTCTGGTAACAGATTTCTTGTTCCCTCTCTCTTTCTGTTCTGAAATATCTAATTTGCTAAGTGGCTGCCCCACTCATCTTGAAGCTTGGCCAGGTAACAACAGCAGAAGATTATATTGGAGTGTTCATGTTAAACGAAAGTAATCAGAGCTAAAACTATTGCCAAGGGTTTGTCCAAACTCAGCTTTAGAGATCTGATTTCTAATGGCAGATGTGTTTTTTTCCCATCCAGAAATCACACATGAAAGAACATAAAGGAAACCCAAAATTGGTAGTCTCATAAAAGAAAATTACAGTCCTTCTGTTTCATATCGAGGAGTGAACTGTGTTAATTTGTGTAGAGTGATCTTTGTGATGAGGTTATTCCTCAGTATTATGGTTCTGCTGAGGAAACTCCTCTCCATGGTGAAAGAATGTTTTATATAAAGAGAGGGAGATGTATGCATTACTATTACTATTGTAGTCTGACAGCCTAAGGATATATGTAAAATGAGATCTATAAGGAGAGGTGGTGTCTCTTAATGGACTTACTAAGATAGAAAACCTTCCAGGCACAGAAATCCTTTTAAAAAGTGACTAAACGTATACTTGTGCCAAAGAGCTTCCTGCCTGGCTGTGAGGATATAACTGGGCAGATGGAGTTGAAAGGGAAAATCGCCTCATATTAACATAAAGTTGAGGCTGTTTATGGCAAAGCTAGGACTAGGAAGAGGTCTATCCTCTGGAAAAGAGGTCTATGCTTTCCTATCAAATGGGGTAACATCTACAACACATGCCTCATTATTTTGTATTTAACTTACAGTTCCTTGTGTGGTGAGGATGGTGGAGAAAGATGGTGCCCTTCCACTTTCCTGCACTTGCTCTTTACAGCCCCAAAGCTTTGTCTCATAGCTTTTGTCTCATAGCTGCCTGTTTTTTCACCACCTGTGAAGGATTTGGCAGTGAAAGTTCTACCAGTTTTGTGCTTGAGTAGAAAATGAAGAATGCAGAGAACAGGGAGTTGTGCTGCTTCTGGACAACTCATCTGCCTCTCCCATCCAAGCAGTGTGTTAAGACTTTACTAATAACACTGAAGGAGCTCATAGTCTCTCATCATTTCTACTCACCTTCAGATTGGACTTCTCTGTATAGAACCAGGCTGTCTGGACAGAATTTTGTAGCACCCTAACCTTCCCATGCTGACTCTATATTCCATGAAAAGGAAACCCTCCTTCCCATCATCTTATGTCTCTTCTGTATCAAGGTCTGTCCTGTGCCCTGAAAGTCATTTACTTTTCACTGAGTCCTGGTTTTCATTCAGAGCAGAATCCTTTCTGCAAGGCCTGAAAGGGAGATGCCTGCTGTTCATCACCACAAATAAAGATATAGGCTTCCTTTTTGAGTTTGCTGTTAGTCAATTATTTTCCTTTCGAAATACATATCCAAATAATTATTTTTTTTTTCTTCAGTACATTTTTAGCCAATCACTGTCTATGTTCTTGCAGCCTACTTGCCTTTTGGCAGCTATCCTGCCTTTCCTGCTCTGGTTTTCTTCTGCTTCCAAGTTAGTTCCTGGGACTGACAACTATGGGTAACTTTATGGTTACCCAGGACCCTCAATTGCCTCTAATTTTTTGTTTTCTCAAGTGTTACCTTCTTATTGTTCCATCTAAGCACTTGTTGAAGCTAGAGTTTTAATTCCTTGAACTCTAAGCCATTAGTTTGATGTTAATTTACATTTACATTATTTTTCCTGTTCAACAAGAGGCAGCCAACTCAAATCCAATTACTTTCATAGCTCTCTTTCATGGCTATAAACTGACCTGTTCCAACATGGCCCTGGTGAAGCTCTCCATGTCCCTCTCCACCTACACATTTGCATGAGCTGATTGATTACATTATCCAGTAATTTTCCTAGGAAAACCACCCTGGTAGAAACTGTTGCAGTTCTACTCAGAGTGAGTTAAGACAAAAATCTCCCTGCCCTCAGCCATCATCCTGTGTTCAGGCATTACTGCTGTTAGATACGTTCTTGAGGTGTCATCCCTAGTCCTTATTGCCCTCAGGCATAGAATAGAATAATTCATTTTGAAGAGACCTACAGATATCATCCAGTCCAGCTGCCAGACCACCTCAGGGCATGGATTAACCTCACTGCCTGTTCAGCAGGGAAGAGGTGATTTGCACCATCCCCATCCCTCTTTGCTGCTTTCTCAGAGGTGGTCCTTCCTATGTAAAGGGATCCATCTACAGCAAATACCCTTAACTGCAATATTATTATTGGCTGTGGATCTCTCTTAATAGCTGTTCAGATTCCTGAGACTTCAGCAGTAATTTAAAAATGAAAAGTAAAATAGACACGTTTCTGACCTTTTCACAGATTTGCAGTAGAAAATCAAAGGTTACTGCCAGTTACAAGTTGGAGACTCTCCTGCACTGTTTTCTACAATGAACTCTTCTCGATGTGATTCTACTGATGCAATTTAATGTGAGCCAACCTTGGTAGGCAGCTAAGCACCACACAGCTGCTCACTCACTTCTACCCCTGCAAGGGAAGAGGGGTAGAGGGAGGGAGAGTTAAAACAGGAAAACTTGAGGGATGAGACAAAACATTACAATAATTTCTGAAAAGTTTTAATTACTGAAGAATAAATGGAAGAGGGCAGAAAGAGAAAAAGAAAACAATCAGTTCAAAGGTAATCACCATCTCCTGTGGGTCAGCTGATGCTCATCTGCTTCCTGAGCTGAAGCTGCCTGACTAAAATAAATAAAACCCCCTCTTTCCCCCCTCCCTTTTTTTTTTTTTTTTTTTTTTAAATTGGCTGAGCATGTAATTTTATGGCATTGAATACCTCCTTGGCTAGTTAGGGTCATCTGCCTGCTTATGACCTCTCCTAACCTATTGCACAGCTGCCCACTGGGAAGGGGGGTAGGAAGAGTGAAAAGCAGAGAAGGGTCTTGTGTGGCGTCAACACAGTTCAGTGTTGTGGAATGGATGTTGTTTCAGCTAAAACACAAAACTGCTAAGAGGAAAGTAAACTCTATGCCAGGCAGACTCAGTACATTTTTTAAATAGTTTATCATCTCTTCATAATGAAGGGACTGATACATAAACAAATAATTTCCCCAGAGACACAGAGTTTAAAATCAGATGGAACACATATGTTCTTGTCTGACCAGCAGTGTGAAGTAAGTCAAAGGGCTCCCAAGCTATGGCAAATTATTTCTGCTACTTTAGGGAAACACATCAGATAATTAATATAATTTCTCCATTCAATGACAAATATACCCAAGTTAATAATTTTAATACTTAATTACCTTTGCCTAATACAGAAAATGTACCGTACATCTAGTCTGCCTTTCTTTAATTTATAAACCTACCTATCCAGATCCTGGCTGTAATTGTCCTCCTGTAGGAAGCTCATCCTGTCAGGGAGCCTTGTTTCATTGTGAAATGAAGAGAAATGTTAACAGCAGCTGGTGGAAGATGTTAAGACTTGTGCTTTACCAGGAACAGGAAGTTTTAATTTGGAGCTATTACAAAGGCTGTTTCACAGGGACACCTTTAGCTTTCCAGAGTGTGTGCTCTGGCATTGACCCAGCCATGAACACTGCAATCTGCTTACCTTTGACAGTTCAAAGATTCTTTATCACCTCACTGGCAAAAATACTGAAAGTCATAGAGGATCAGATCAGTGAAGACTGCCACAGAACAAAAAGCTTAGACTCCCTTTAGTACAAAAGACTTCCTTATTTTGTTTATTGTTACACTATAAAGTTGGCTCAAGGGAAAGTTCAGAGATTACAGATACACCCTCAGTGTTCAACCCTCTTTGTGAATGGTTCATTCAAAAGCAGTTTTTTTCAGTAGATACCAGATGGTATTCAGCAGCCCTGGGTTTTTATTCTATGTGTTGAAGTATCAACCATTCACTAGAGCCTCAGAGCCACCCTGAGCAAGACCAAAGTCTTAGTTGCCCTGGGTATGAATTGGATCCTCATGCTGGTTTTCCCTGAGATATTTCCTTCAGAGACTGCATGAGCCACGGGCGTTGCTATGACTCCTCAGTGCAGTTTCTTCCACTGTACTTGTTTCATCATACTTTGACATCATGCAGACTTGTGTGCTCAGAAATATTAATTCTGTGTTGCCTATTGCTCCTGTTCAATCTTGATTCAACAACCTCCCAGCAAAAAAATTTTAAAAAATCCAGTAATCAAACCCCCTAAGCCCCAAACCAATTTCCCCCAAAAAACCCAACAGACCAAAAATACAACCCCAAAACCCAAAATTCTTTGCACAGGCAAAGTGAAGCAACATGTTTCCTAATGAAGTCTAGAAAAAACTGGATTGTTGAAAAGCAGAAGGGTTGTTTCATGGAAATAGAAATATTTAGAGCTGTAGGTGTTTAAAATCAACACCTTATTACCTTTCAGGAGCTGTATACTTAAAGGGTGGGAAGTGCCATTTACATTACAAAATGCAAAAATGACTATTTTTTTTTCTTCCTCCCACCTGCTTCTTGGAACCAAAGACCAGATGGGGGTCATGGTGATGGGGATGAAGAAGAGGGCATTTAATATAACTGTAAAATTGACACTGGAACAGGTTGCCTAGGGAGACTGTGGATGTCCTATTTCTGGAAGTGTTCAAGGACAGGTTGGATGGGGTTTTGATCAGCCTGGTCTAGTGGGACATGTCCCTCCTCATGCAGGGGGGAACTGGATGATCTTTAAGGTCCTTTTAACACAAACCATTCTGTGATTTGCATCTCCCCATTGGGCTGCTTTACAAAATAGTAAGGACTAAAAAGAAACAAATCTTCAGAGTGAGCACAGAAGAGGATCCAGTAACACTCAGATCCTGCCAAGAGAGCAAAAGTTGGCAAAGCTTTGACTTTTCCCATTAAGTGTCCCACATAGCCAAGGATACCAAGAAACATGGGATAAAAAATCTTCATTGATAAAGAATTGTGGCAGTAGCAGGTAACTTATTTTGGGATTAGAGAAGGAATTGTCAGGTTTTACGGATCTGACAGCTCCTGAACAAAGTTGTAGATCTGTGCTAGCCTCCCACATAAATGTTTTTGGAAGGTTGCTTGAAGGCAGGAACATCAGAGCAAGATGAGAAAAAAACATTTGAAAACTTCAGTGAGCTGTGATTCTCGCTAATGCTGAATGAGGGATGAAGTGAGGAAAGTACAAGAAGTGAGGTGAAATGTTAGCATTCAAACTGCTTTTGGCAATGGAGAACAGAAAAACTGTTGCTGAAACAGAAAATAGCCCCATGGCAGTCTGGGAAAATGGCCTTTGAAACCTCCTGACAAGTAGACCATGCTGTAGATCTGTGCTATCATCCCAACCTCCCACATACATTAGCCAGGTATGTACTAACTAAAGCATTAAAAAAAAATAAAAAAAGAAAACAAAATAAAACAGCCAACCAAACAACAACAACAGAAATAAACAGTCAAAAAAACCCAAATATTATAAGATGATATTGCTAAGCTATGATTAGCTCCATGGTTTATTTTGTTTTTTTTTTTTTGGCTGAGGAACATGATTTTGGCTGAGCCCTCAAGGGAAAGAGCAAGTAAACAAATAGGCTGAAAACAAAATAAACATCTCCAAAATCATTGTCCATTTTACTTCAAAGGCTTTGGAATATTATAGTAGTTATCAGGTGTTTTTCAATTCTTTCACTCAGGTTTAAATAGTTGCTTCACTTTTGCTCTGTTGAGCTTGTCAGCATTTTAAGGTCAGGTCTTTAGCACTTGGGATCCTGTGGTACCATTCCAAAGTAAAAGGAATCACATAATCATGTTTTGCTCCATCTTGTATGTAGATGTCTTACACCTGTTTTGCATGTTTTTATACTATGCTTTTGTTTCTGTTTTTTTGAGGAAACTTCCTGACTTGAGTATTTGTTGTTTAGGATGGTTGTGAAAGGTAATATGCTCAAGAGACAGCAAAGGCAAAATGAAACCTTAGCATACCATTTTCCTTCTGTTTCTTCTTTCTCTGATACATTAAGGATTTGCAGAGACCTGCCAAGACATGTGTCTCTTTGTGGAATGATAATCACATGTGGAATCAGCAGTAGAGCCCCAACAATCCTGTGGGACATTTCCTTTCCTGCTCCTGAACTTCCTTTTCTCTCTCTCCCTGTTACATCTACAACAAGAAAGTATATTGATAGTTAAGTGGTTTAAACTGGTGATGCTTCCTATCTACAGAAAGCTAGTGAACCATATTTTGTTCTTATCTCATCTTGGATGTGTCTAGAATATTGAATTAACCAATATATCAACTGTGCCTATTTTACAAATGTGTCCAATTTACCAATGTACCAATCACATTAAAAAACTTGAATTTCTCTTTCCTACCTACTTTACATCACTGAGGACAGAATTGATAGCAACAACATACCTGTTTGTAATAAGAAGTATTTGGTGGAGGTGTTGCTTGATTCTGTATAGTTTTCAGACTAGTGGTACATGAACTATAGCTTCATATTCAGCACAATTTCAGAAAAAAGCTCTGGAATAATTTTCACCCTTGACAGTGAGTCAACACTACTGAGGATTAGTTCAGTGAGAGCTGATGAGACCAGAACATACCTAAAGGTTAGGTTACAGATATAGGTCTGGGTTTCTTGGGGACCTGGTTCTTGAACATTTTCAGTAAGCCAAATAGTTTGGACTTTGCCTTAGCTCTAAGAGGGGACAATGAAGACTCCGTGCAAAAAGCCTGTAGTCTTTCTCTTTCAAAAAAATGCATGTAGCTTCTCACCTCCCCTGGCAAAGACATGAAAAGTAATCTTACATTTCTAGCATCTGTATTTGCTGCAGAGTAGTATGAAGCTGTGATTCCTGAACTGAGAACTTTCTCTGCTTTTCTTTGGTTTTCTAGAATATATCAAATAGTCTCTTACTTTGCAAGTCTATCCTTCAGAGCCCAGCTCAGGAACTAATTTGCCTATCAGTCACTCAGCCAGCTCTATATTTGTATTTTCTATGGAGTCTTGATTATATAGACTCAGTGTGGGGTAGATGATGTCTGGCTCTCAGTGATATTGTGAAAACGAATTATTTCATCCTTGTGTGATTCAGTGTTTGAGTAAAATGGTAGGAAGTGTTGATTGTATGTCAACACAAGCTTTGCTATCTTGGAAAATATCATAGGAAGAACATCCATTTCATTTGTCCTACTGTGTTTCCGTGGACATAAATGAAGTATTATAACAATAACTGTGTTTTTATTTAAAAAAAAACACTGCTTTTTTTATTCCAGTGATCAGTGCTCTAAACTAGTTTTGTAGAAAAAGTATGGCATTAAGTTTCTGCATCTGAGGTTAATTGCCTTGCTAAAAACAACAGACCTGGTTAGCTTTTCCCAGTGAAACAGAAACCTGACTTCCAGATGGATGCCTACAAATGCTTAGACTGAACCAGAGTTTGTAATATTGGGGCATTTGGTCATACTTGGTAGTAAACCAAGATAGTTTGTGATATTACTGCATATCCCTTTGCTTTGAACATCATTCATGGTATCTGTGGATTCAGTTGTTCTCTTCAGTTCCTCTCTTTTGTTTTCCAAGTGGCTAAAAGATAATTCTCTAGAGAGCCAACCTCACTTACTTCATATGACTCCTATTTACAAAGAAATTCAGATGGTTTGAGATGTTCAGCAAAACAGAAATCTTCCTTGGAGGGAAAGACTTCACTGGTTATTGGCAGAACATAAAGTTTGTTTACAGCCCACAGACTAGAATGAGTGAAGACTGTTGTAGGATGAAGTGGATTCTTCTTGTGTTTTATGTGGCTCAGGAAGAGAGCACATGTTCAGCATGTGATTGGTGAACATTAAGGCTGAAAAAGCTTATCATAGTTATTTACTCCAAGCCCTTCCAAAGGGAAGATAGGAGAGTTTCACACCATATTTCTATTAGAGCATACATTTATTCAACATACCAACTCTTACTTTTAGGATCTGAGCATCATTAAGTCCTATGTTTTTTTTTTCTTATAAAGCATTAAATATCTGTAAAGTGCATCATGGCAAAGGAGGTATTTTCAGCAGAATAATACAGTAGCCCACTATATGTTTCTGGAAGGTTGCTTGAAGGCAGGAACACCAGGGCAATATGAGAAAAAAATATTTGAAAACCTCTGTGAGCTGTGATTCTCACTAATGCTGAATAAGGGATGAAGTGAGGGAAGTGCAAAAAGTGAAGTGAAAGGTTAGCATTCAAACTGCTTTTGGCAGTAGAGGGCAGGTAAAAGGTCACTGAAACAGAAAATAGCCCTGTGGCAGTCCAGGAAAATGGCCTTTGAAACATCCTGCCAAGAAGACAATGAGGACAGCAAGAGTGTATTCATCAAGGCCAGGGAAAAGGCTGTAGCCAGTCAGGGAGTGAGATAAAGAGATCCAGGGGATGAGATTTAGGTATGTGCAGAGATAGTGAAGTTTCTGAGGAATGAAACTCTCAAGGTACAGGCCCAATGTAAGGACATATATGTTTTCAGTAAGATCTTTTGAGATTAAACCTTGTGTTGCAGGCAGAATAATGCATAGTCTGTAGCAGTCAAGAAAAGAAATGAAGTCAACTTTTCAGGGGGAGCTTGGCCATAATTCAGCAGAAGTTCTAGAGCAGTTGATGCTGGGTTGTAATGCTAGTAATTTACTACATAGTAGTGCATTCATAAAACCTCTTCATTATTGTAATACATTATTTTAATTTTTTTACCCAAAAAATATCTTTGAAAGGGAGGCGAAAACCAAAAAATGTAATTGAATGCTGCTAAATATGATGCTTGCAATTAAAAGGATAGGCACCAAAGACACTTGTAAGTCCCTATATAATCAAACACAGACTTTTACAATACCTCTTTTTCCTATCAGCTCAGTTCAACAATTGGTATCGTGGGAGGCATGCAATGGGACAGGACAAATGTTAGTTTTCCTAAAAGATAGTAATGGAGAACATTAGGCTTCAGGGTGAAGATCATTTAATCAGTCAATGGAAGTGTTCCAGGCCCCAGGAAAATAAACATGCCCTGATATCTCTATTACATCCAGAGCAATTAGAACCAGACTTCATGCTATAGAAGGAAAAGTAAAATTCAAAGTGATGATGGTGGGTTTGTAAATGATTTCATGTAATAATCTCATGGAGAGACAGAAATCCAAGATGATCTTTCCAAACAACACTCCTTTGCCAACTGAAATACCCACATGAAAGATCTATAATGATTCTTTGAATATATTTTGAAGCATGATTTTATTGCTGTATTAAGTCCCTAAAGATGGAGACAAGGGTTGAGACTGCAACTCAAGAAGTGTTTAATAGTGGTTTTATTACAACCCCTGTGCACTGGCTGGCACAAACGCTCTCAGATGAATTTTATTCAAAGCTGCCCCAGGCAAAGCCATGCTAGGACAAGGCACATTTTGCAATTTAACTATGGCTTGCTCTGTACTGAGGACTTTTACTCTTCATTTGGTGGTGTTAAATGCTGTCCTTGCTCTGAAAGCCCAGCTTTTGTCTCTGGGATGCTCAGTCAGTACAATCACGTTTTTGTAATGGGAATATGTATGCAATCACTTTGTTTTGCTTTTCCCTGACTAGTGGGATGTTGTATTGATAGTGGTGTTAGGAAGATTACTGACTCCTGAAGAATGCAGAAAGATTTTATGCAACAAAGGCAGTCGATTGTGTTGTGTAAGTTGCTCAGCAAACCTGTGTTAAGTCCAGTAAGGCACTGGTCCTGGCTCAGCTGGAAGCACACATCATGTTTGGTATTGAAAAATCAGTCCTCTGGGTTGCAAACAATTTCAGGAAAGTATTTACAGGCTTCCATTCCACAGAATCATAGAATTACAGAATATTAGGGGTTGGAAGGGACCTCTGGAGATCATTAAATTAGGTAGCACAGGATTATGTCCAGGAGGGTTTTGAGTATCTCCAGAGAAGGAGACTTCACAACCTTTCTGGGCAGACTGCTCCAGAGCTCTGTCACCCTCAAAGTAAAGAAGTTTTTCCTCATGTTCAGATGGAACTTCCTGTGTTCCAGTTTGTTGCCCTCATCTTCTTGCTGGGCACTACTGAAAATAATCTGGCCTCATCCTCTTGACAACTGACCTTTAGATATTTATAAGCACTGGTAAGACCCCCTCTCAGCCTTCTCTTTTCCATGCTAAATAGACACAGGTCTCTCATAGGAGAGGTGCTCCAGTCCCCAAATCAGCTCCATAGTCCTCCACTGGACTCTCTCCTGCATGTATCATATGTGACTGAAGGCTTATGAACCAGCTGCTCAACCTGGTGAATTTTCCCCCTGGTAAATGAAGCAGGTGGAGTTTAAGAGTTACATTCCCTTCCCCTCCTTCTTAGCTATTCCATAAAGATCTGACCATTTGGTCAAATGGATTCAGCTTTGTGCTGTCAGCTCAAGCCTCCAGAAAATGGAAATGCTTCCTATCCGCTGTAAAAAAGATTAAGATCCTTGCACTTGTTCACACTGAACCCTTAGAATGTCTAAATCATTCTGAAAAGACTGTGGGAAGCAAAATTAATGAAGAACATTTTCACAGCCAGAATGGGAAATAAAAAAAGCATGGGGAAAACATTGTTGCAGAGTTGTAAGAAGATAAAATTCTTAATTTTGTTATTGTGGAAACTACAGTTTTTAATGTGAATTAAAAAATTCAGATTCTATTGATATGTTCTACAAATCTGTGTAGAAGTTTTGAAAGATCTATTTGATATATCCTAATTTTTTTTGTCTTTTTTTCTTCCCTGGCTTCCTTCTCTACCATATATCTCTGAAAAGCCATCACTGTGAGCTTGCATTATCTCAAGCATTCATGCAGAAGGATTGAGTATACCTACTGAAGTAGGGGTGGAAATGAGTAACCCAAGTAACCTACCAAGTTAACAACATTAATTGAGCTCTGTCCCAAAAGAGGGAAAGACATCCTGATCATTACTGATGGGAGAACTGAGAGCATGAAGAATGGTGCTTGTCAATGGCATCTCAGACTCTACTCTGATGTAAGCAGAGAAGAACCCACATGAGATATTGGTGAACAGGAACAAAAACAGGCTTCTGGTTTTTTTTCTTTCCATAGCTGGAAGGTGGCTTGAGCTTCCTTCTTGCTTAATTCTCAGTATCCTGACCCCTCTTCTTCTTCTTCTTCTTCTTCTCCTAGATGCCTTGTTTGTACCTACCTGTAAATGGAAGATTATTTATTGCTTTAATTTCTGTGATACGCGGTTGCTGTGTTTTGCCTCAGACAATATCTTGTGGCTTTTGTTAGCCTTGGCTTTGGATACCTTCTTCTAATCATTGTGGTATCTTTATTTTCTTATCTGCTGATGAAGTATGTTGTCTTGAAGGTTCCTTGGGAAGTTTTCCATGCCATCCCCCTCATCTCACATTTTATTCATGTTTTATACTCCCAATGAGATTTGATACTTGAGGACTTCTAGTTGTCTATGCTAATTTATTGTCTCTCAGACCTGAGCATCCTATTAGTGCTACATGTCCTATGAGTAGCTTTGGGAGAACCTAGATTTGAATTTGAATTCCGTGAATTTACATGAGTGTTTGATTACGTTCTTACATACTTATATAAGTTCTTGAGCAATTATATAACAAGGGCATGAGAAAATATTTTACTTCCTAGCAAGACTGCACTGATAATCAATATTCTTCTGCAGTGCCTGAAGGCTTCAGACAGCAGTGGTTCTGTGTAGCTTTCCACAGTCTGGCTTGCAGGCCAGAGTTGCAATAAGGATGTAGTTACCATTTGATTGGACTGATGAAAAAACAAACCAACCAACCAACCAACCAACCAAAAAACAGAAGAAGATATAATTTCATCTTCTTTCATATGAAAATTTATTTCTCTTGGTATTTTTTGTTGTTGAGAAGGGCATGTTTCTATGCATCTTCCATAATTACAATTAGGTTTTGCTGGTTTGCATAAAGAAGTAATAATATTGCCTTCCAATGTCCTTAAATCCCTTTAGGAAGCTTTATCTTCTCCTATGTGGATAAATTCTGCTGGGAATGGGATGGACTTCTTGCTAGTGCCTTGCTACAGGGATTTTTTTATAAACCCCAGGGTACAGTTCTTTTAAATCTTCTGTTCCATTGGAAGGGAAATGAGCAACTGAGCAAACAATTTAACAAAAGTAGATACTATGGTTTCTTTGTTTGCTGTTCATGGGAAATGATTTCAGACTTGAGGAGGGGAGATTTAGGCTGCACATTAGGAAAAAATTCTTTCCTGTGAGGATGGTGAGATGCTAGAACAGGTTGGCCAAGAAGTTGTGGCTGCCCAATCCCTGGAAGTGTTGAAGTCCAGGCTGGATGGGGCCCTGAGCAACCTGGTCTGGTGGAAGGTGTCCCTGCCTATGCAGGGGGGTTGGAACCAGACAGTCTTTAAGGTTCCTTCCATCCTTAGCCATTCCCTGATTCTGTGATCTTTTGCTTTACTCTGGAGCACATCATGCCCAGGCTCTGAGCTAATTGTCACTGATTAGTCACTGAGCCAATTGACGTTGGAGTGTTTGGTAATTCTAAAACATTTTTGGGGCTGACCTGGCCAATTGAAGTGTCTGTCCTAAATTATTTGAAAACTTTAAGCTGCTCAGATCTGGCCTTGAGTTTGAAAGTGATTCAGCAAATCAGGGAATTAAGTATTGAAATTAAAAACTTGTGAAATTTGTTATTGTATAGGAATATGTTTTCCTGTGAAGAAAATCTTCCTTTTCTTAAAAAGTTCCAGGAAGAAGCTGTACAAACAAATCTATTTGAAGTTTTCCAGTTAATGTTTTTTTTTGTTTGTTTTGTTGGTTTTTTTATTTGTTTCTTTTTGGAGGGGTGAGGGGTGAGTTGTTTGTTTCAGTGCATGTTCAGCCTTAATACTTTTAGAATATCTTGCAGGAAGGCCTCAACTTTCTACTTATCAAACTATTTTCACTGAAGCTATGGCCACTCCATCCCAACTGGGTGGCTCTATGCTAAATTCTTTTTTGTTATAAATTCAGAACCTGCATTCTAAATAGATCTGCACAACATAGGCATATGTCTGTACCAAAAATTTCAAGTGACCTGTGAATACCTGTTGCTTTTCAGGTGGAATTGCCTCATATCCTGGCAAGCTAATCTAAGGGCAGGGGTTTTTTGTGTCTATTTTACTGTCAATCCTGCTGATCCACCTCCGTTTCTCAGTGTGTTGTCTTTATGAAAACATCAATGACCTGTGAGACAGCTCAGGTTCCCAATTAACCAGCAGGCAGCTTATGTTCAGTATTGAGTGGATTCCATGGAACAGTGAAAAACAATTTAAACTCTGCACTTGGTTGATAAGTGTATTTTGACATAAGGCTTCTTGTCCTGTTCATACAGCATTTAATACAACATAGTTATAGGCTGAACAATGTACAAGCACACCTATATCTATTTTGGGGGGGAAGTATAGAGAAGAGGCAAGACATAAGAAGTGCTGTGTTGTTGAAAGTGTGTTTCTGTATGGACAATGCATTTCTTTGATAAGTTATTTTTTCATTTCAACTTCAAATAAATATCCTGGACAGCAAAGATTCCTTGATGTGTATTTGCTCAAGAACAAAGTGAATGCTTCATTTTTTTAATGGATTCACAAAGGGAATGTGTTGTTTCAGACCTTTCCAGCCTTAAATCTTTCAAAGTATTTCCATAAAAATCATAGCTACAGTGGATATTAGTTAGGTTTATGAGAGAAAGAACTTAAGGTGAAAGAATGAGGATCCCTATTTCCCATGTTACCACTTGTTTCATACAAAGCATGAAGTGTAATTCTAGTTTGAGAAAGTTAAGGGCAGAGTATATTCTTGTACTTTTTCATAGAGCTGTTAAATTTCAAACAGCCTGTGCTTAGTTGTAGATCTAGTTAAATGTCAACTGCAATTTCAACAGGACATGAGATTTACCACAGCTGGCTCTCAGAAAGATGTAGCTCTGTCTTATCTCCAGTTATTAGCCAACTATTTCCAGTTTATATGACCACGGTTCAGAACAACTAGATCCCACCATGTGCTCTATGCACCCTGTTAAGCATTTAAACACTGACCAAAAAATATTTAAAGGAACGAACTTTATAAAAAGTTTCCAAACTTCTCACTGACAGACCCTGATATTGATTTGATATTCAGCCATCAACCATTTTTAGATGTTCACTTCAGTAACATTTCCCTGGTTTATACTACCTCATATGCTGCCCATTTTCTTTTACTGATTTGAGAAGTTCATAAATTTTCAAAGTGCACCTTGTTCTCAAAAGCCTTCTGCTGCTGAGGCTGCTTGCTTAAGGTGTCAGAGGAGGTGAACATAGTCAAATAATTTTTTGGTACCAAAATAATTGGATCAATTCTATTTAGTATGTCTCATCAAAATCCTTTGAACTTGGTGAAGTTCTGCATTTCAAGGGATAATAGTCCTTAAAAGACTTTTTTTTCCATTGCAAAGGTTAAATAAATAATGAAAGGAATGAGAAATACTGTGCTACACTCTAGCATTATGCAATCAGCATGGCTGATGTGATTTATTAGTCTTTTACAACTCCTTTTGCTGCCAAAGAAACTGTTCCATGAAAAATACTCTGTAGAGTCAAAGAGATTATTTTTTAGGTACGCCACATTTTTATGACACACATCAATGTGGATTCATTACATTTGTAGAAAAAGTCTGTCAATCACAGAAATCTTCCCTGTACTTTCCTCCATCCTTATTTTTCACATGAGTTTCCTGCATGGGGACTTTGCCCTTCTGCTTCTCTCTGAACTCTTTTCCTTACTATACACTTAATATTTATCATGTAACATTCAGCCCTGTGTTTCAAGTTAAATTGTTTCATAGACTATGTATCTGTCAACAGAGGAATTGCAGAATGTGAAATAAGCAAGAATTTAAGATTCATTTACATGAAAGGACAAAGATTACACAAAGATTACAAAGATTACACAAAATTTCCTTTCTTATAGGTTCACTTTTAATTCTTTCATTATTTGATTAAGTTGAAAGTGAAGCAGTTTGCTATCCAGGACACTTTTAGCATTGACCTCTTTTATTCTACATAAGTACAAATGTGTAGCTAATACTTGGCCCAAGTGCATAATGCATTCAGAATTAATAGGTGGGCAAAAACTGCTTGAATGTGACAAAACCAGAACAAATGAATGTGCTGGGATTTTTTTTCCCTTCATAGAGTATCTTACAGAGGTTCAGATGAATTCTTTTAGAGCATTCTTTTATTAAAGAGGGTGGAGGGTTCATACTTGCTGGCACATGTGGATCACTTATGCATTCCCTGCTTCTGTTGTTATTTATCTCCCAATAACAGAGTCCTTACAGACTGATTTGTTGTCTTAGCACATGCTAAGACTAAAGTGTCTTCTCAGAGCTCACAAATGAGTGTAGAGAAAGGCCAAAGAACAGCAGCACAGATTTTTTTTACACTTTATTTATTGACTAGAGATTTAAGTACGAAAAAAATCTGTGGCCAGTTAATCAAGGTGCTTGGTTGCTTCACCTCCATTTAAATAAACATGAAGTGCCAAACTGCTCTTTAAAAGACTGGCTGACAGTGACTTCTGAAAAAAATGATACCTGGCCTTGGCTAGAGGCATAAATTGCCCTCAAATTTACTGATACCCATTCCAAAATAAGTCAATTTTTTAGCATAGCCACTGGAGTAATTTGGTGTTTGATAAATAATACCAACCATCTCATCCTCAGAGTGAAACCTAGAGCTACTATGGTATGATTTGTCAAGAAGTAGGATACTTGGCTGATAGCACTTACCCTATATTTCTGCAGGAGCAGAAAATTAAACTTACAAATCCTCTTTGAGATCTGAGAAACAGGATGATGCCTAGTAATATCAAGAGGAGCAAATTTTTTATCTCTCTTTGGTTCATGATAAACCTTATCAGTCTTTCCTGGGCAAAGCCACTGCTCTTAGATGTTTAGAAACCATCTTCTACTTTTCCAGAGTCTTTCCAGTTTCTAGTTTCTACGGTCTATTTCTGAACATTATACATCAGGTTGATTTTGTCTCAGTATCACATTTAAAGTCTGTTATTTTGACATCCATCCTTAACAAGCATGAGTCTCCCTCAGCCTTTATTTTGCCAAGCTGACTTTTTGGTGGGTCCTGTCCCTCAATACTTTTAGTTGACCATTTTTTGTTCCTCTTTCCATTTAGCTACTTTCTCTTGGAAAAAGGTGCTTAGAGATGTAAATATAATTCCACCTGATACCGCACCAGTTGCTTTTTTTGGTGTTTTTTTTGTTTGGTTGGTTTTTTGGTTTTTTTTTTTTGTTTTTCTTGTTTGTTTTTTAAACCATATGAGTAATACCTTGTGCTAAAAAATAATTCAGAATACCAGACATTTGTACCTGTACTGTTTTGCCTTTGGAATTGCTGTAAGTTGCCCATGAGTTTGGGCTCTCACAAGGAAAGGAAGCTCCTTGGAGACAGGACAAAGATGAGGTGCAGTTTGTAGGACATGTGGTAATATGGGCCATAGTAAACAAAGGAAACAATCTGACTTTGAAGACACAAATTGGTATTTATTTCCTCTCCAAGGGGACACAGTTTTGTCCTTATTAGAAAATGATTTAATATCTCTTCACATTTAGGTCAGCCAAATAGCATTCTGGTTTTCCACACAGACTTGTTGCAGTAACATCTCTAATGAATTCACAGCAAAAAAATTTATTAGAATATCATAAGTCAGTGCCCAGAGGCTGCCAGCTAGGGCTTCAGGGGTCTGTGTGTGAAGAGAGGCCAGGGATTGAGGAGGAAGAGGAGGAGGAGGAAGAAAGAGGAGAAGGAAAAGGAGGAGGAGGAGGTCGAGAGGAGCTGGGATGGACTGACTACAACCCCCATCCCAGCCCTGCAGCCCTGGGGGAGAGGAGCAGGGAGGGAAGGAGTGTGGGTAGGAATGGGAAAGAAGGTGGAAAAACTGTGATTTCATAAATGTTTGTCTGTTTCTTACTGCTCAAATCTATTTTAATTTGCAGTAAATAAAATTGATTTCCCCAAGGTAAGTCTGATTTGCTTTGGCAGTAACTGTGGTAAATGATCCACCTCTCTTTATTCCTACCCATGAGCTTTTTCATCATGTTTTTGCACCATCACCTCATGCAGAGGAGGGGTGGGTAGGAATTTGGCAAACACAGAAATTACCATATTATTTGGTTCTTATAAGGCTTCTCAGAGTGATTTTTAAAGGATATTCGTGCCCTTTTTGTTTTATCAAGGAGGAAATTACATCTGTTGAGGGATGCCCATTTTGCTTTGCCTCAGAATTCACCATTCTCATGTTGAATTTCTTCTCCATTCTTGGACCTCTGAGAGAAGCATCTTGGCCCAAATGCATCTTGATGGCCCAGAAGAGACTGGGGGAATGAAGTCTGTGATCTACATTTTCAGATGTTTGTAAGAACCCACTCTAAGCCAGAGGTGATAGAACATGGATGCATGTGACTCTATCTGAGTTCGTAAGTCTTTCTGAGAGCCCTTGAGATATATTAGTTCAGACTTTGAGCCACAGCAGTACAGCTGCATGTCTCTGTACACTCTAGCCAGCAGAGACTGGCTATTTTTGTTTCCTCTACCAGCCTAAATCCACAAGATATGCTTTGAGTGACCCTGCACTGGTTTGCCAGGAAAGACTGTGGCTTGAAGAATAGCAGATTTTCTAATTTACTTCAGCATTTGTAAGACAGCATCTTCTGAAAACATTTAGACTTGACCTGCATAGCACTAAATGTTATGAGTGTGAGATACTGCAGAGTCTGTATTTGCATTTATGCTGAGACAGCAGTTCTGCACAGGGAGATGTGTTTGTAAATAGTACTGAGATGTTCCAGGTTTGTGGTGGTGAGAAGAGACATGCTAAGGATGTGCAAAAAAGTTAAGTGTGATTGCTTCCCCCCAGCTGTGATTCAGAGCTTTCTGTAAAGCTGTGACAGACTCTGAAAGAGAATGTTCACTCAGGTTGTCCTGAAATAGGAGGTGAATTGCTTCAGACATTTATTGGCTGACTGCCTCTGGCAGCATGAGGGAGATAAACCCTCCAGTGTCTGTAAAAGTGTTTGTAAAAGTGTATGACTTCTGCTGTGCATGTGACTTTTGTCTCTGTATCAGAGCCCACCAATGGCTTGGAGTGATGGAAATCTTATTTTCATCCCCCAAATTCAGGAAACTTATAGTTATAGTATAACCTTTGGTCTGCACCAGAGTTCATGTGTATGTGTAATTGTAGTGCCATGAACTGTTTTCTATCAGCTGCAGGAAGAATGGAAGCAAAAGTCCTTCAAAATCAAAATCTGAATGTGATTTTTCTCTTAATGAAGTTTCCTGTTTTGTTTCCAAGGAATACTAAAAGAAAATGCTATGCAGTTAGCATCATTGGTGTATTTATTTAAATTAAAACAAACACAATTGCTTACAGAATGGAAAAAGAAAGTTAGAATAAGTAGAAGATTTTTTTTCAGTGGCTTAATGATGAGCGATAAACTTGATGGTTTGTTTCTGATCTGCCCTCTAGTGTTCAGGATACCTTGTGTTCTGGTGCTTTCTCTTGTCCAAAGACTTGTTTGAGTATGGAAATAAACAGAGGAAGTGCAGAGAAAAAGTGAAAATGGAAAAAGGACTGAAGCAGTAGAAAAAGAATTTCAATGTCCCTCATGGTATGAATTACAAGGATTCAGTTTATTTCATTGATTTGTCTTACTCAAGAACAGGAGAAAAAAATACATTACAAACTCATCAACAACTTAGTTCTTATCACAGATTTCTGGATCATTTAAAAGATTAAGCTGACAACATCTTTTTTTTTTTTCAAACTAGCCAAAGCCCAGCCCTGTTGCTCAGGGCTGGAACTGACAAAGTCTCCCATTCCATTCTCTTTATGCCCTGTGCAGAACCACTTCCAGCTGCTTGGTGGGAGACACATCATTATTCTGCACTCCCTCTGACCCTGTTTGTTCCTTGTGTCACAGCTGTAGCTCAGCAGAGGATTTATTTAAGTTCATCCTGAAGTGAGAGATGATGCTGTTTGGTGACAGAACAGAGCAAAACAAAAGCAGTCCAACTTTTTTCTCCATTTCAAACAAAAATATAGGTGTGAGATATCTGGCCACTTTCTCAAGTCTTTTGCCTGGAAAGGAGAGGCGTAGCTAAATTCTGAGGGCTGGGATCCTGGAGGAGCCTGTGGAGGTCATAGTGAGATAGCCTGGGTCAGAATAAGCTCTCTCATATTTTTTGTCATCATACATCCAGTGACATGCAATATATTGACAGTTCTGTTAGGAGGTTGTGCTTGTAATGGGTTTGTGTTGTGGCTGCTCAGGCTTATGGACTCTGTTCTGCCCTGTGATAACCCCAAAACTACACAGTTGTTTGGGCTGTTGATGTAGATTGCAGAGGATGATGCTGGTACCTAATTTAAGCACAGAGGGGCTGTTATACCTTGTCCCATGCAGCAGGGCAAACCAAGGGCATGGGCTGTGATGGGAACAGGACAAAACAATAGCTAAGGGTTCATCACATCTCAAATGGCAAGCTATTAGAAGAGCCTTTACTGCTTTTCACCTTGCTCTTTCCTATCTCTTTCCTGTCTGGATGTTGGCAGGGAACTGGGTCACACAGGATTTCATGGCAGAGGGAAATATTTACTTTTCCCATTGTGTAGAAGAAAATGAGTCTCTCTCTTGCCCCATTTAATTTCAGAGCTGGATAATGAAGCCAATTCTATTGCTATGTTTGTGACTAGAGGAAAAAGGAAAATAAAAAGAATGTGATGTAATGCTCTGATAAATTCAGTAATTATCTGGAGCGTTCTTTAGTTTTCTTTTTTATTGGTTTGACATCTACCTGCTGTGCCAATCTGTTAGCTAGAACGTCATCACTGAAAAGTACACATGCATATAATCTGTGTTTTTTCCTTTCAGAGACTGAGTGCAAGGCAGGCTCCTAAGGGAAGATTTGGAATATTGGTAAAGTGTCTCCTATAATGAGCTAAGTTATTGGTACTATCGTGTAATTCAGGAGGTCTTTAGCTCAGCTCCCTGGTTAAAGCAGAGTCAGCTATAGGGCCAGTTAAAATTGCTCAGGGATTTATCCAAGGCAGTGTTGAAGACTTCCAGGGATGGAGGCCACAAAATTTCTCTGGATGACATGTTCCATTGCTTGACTGTCCTCATGGGGAAGAGGTTTGAATCTCCTTGTTTAAGTTGTCTTTTTTTGTTTTTATTGTCTCTTGTCCCCCTGCTATGCACCACTATGAAAATCCTTTTTCCACCTTCTTGATTGCCTCTCCCTACAGGTAGTGTGGTGGCTGCTGACCCCACAACAATCCCTCCAAATCAGTCTGTTATCCAGGCTGGACAAGCCCTGCTTTCTTAATGTCTCTTTACTGAGCAAGGCTTCATATCCTACCATCCCAGTAGCTCTCTGCTGAACTTGTTGCTGTTTATCCATGTTCTTCTTGTCCTGAAGGGACCCCAGCTCAATGGAGTATTTAGGAAGTCTGAAGAATGCTGAGGAGGGGAGGGGTCCCTCGACCCACTGGCTGTGGCCCTGTTGTTACAGCCCAGAAGGCTGTTTGTCTTTGCTGCCAAGGCTCACATCCAGCTCACTGTCCCCCAGGCCCTCTCGACCCTTTTCTGCAGTCTCTCAGCCTCTGTCATTTCCAATGTTTCTTCCTTCCCAATCCCCTACACAGTATCAGTGATTCCAAGGAAACAGCAGTATTTGCAAGAGCCATGTTTTGCAGTTTTGTTTGGCTTTTGGATCTATATATAACAATATTCTTGATGTTTGCCATGATGTTGCTGTGGGCAGAGTAGTGCCAGGTGCCTCATTCTCCCTCCTACACTGTAGTGTGTGCAAATAGAGTTCCCTGCTTGCACTTATCTTGCAAGAAGACCATAAAATACATTGACAGTGCAGCTTTGCCCAGGGGTTTGGCTCTGGTTAAGGCTTTGTTGTTATCACATGGGGATTTTTCCTGCTGGGGTGGAATGAGACAAGAGGAAAAAAGCTATATTTTCCCCCCTCTCAGGTCAGGGAAGCAGAGAAGGAAAAGGAAAGTAGCATTCATTTTGTCACATATATGTCCAGCCTTTGCAGTTGTGCCCAAGACTAAACTATATAAAGTATACTGCAACTGTTCCTGAAGAAAAATAGGGAAAACCTGCAGGGAGAATCCTCAACAGTTTTTTTTCCTCTTCCTTTAGAACTGTACGATGTCTTTTATTCAGTATTTTCTGTAACAGCATGAAGAAGGACATTCTCCTTTGATTGAGTGCTCAATGTGAATTCCATTGGGGGGGTTCACTTTATTGGAAAACAGAGTCCTCTCTGCCCCTGTCAGACCTCCAGCTGAGAACTCACTTAAAATAAAGGTCCAAGTCCTTCCATCTCTAGTCATTCAAATATTTTCCAGCCAATATTCAGGCTGTATGGTCTCAGTGTTAAAGATACATGCCTGTGACATGCAGTGAGGAGGGTACTATGTTGTCACCATCCCAGATTAGTTCTGTCTCTGCATCCACTCAGTCTTTGTCCTCACCACTGAGACAAACCATTCGGTGACAAGTATGGTCACAGACTTATATGCTCAACAGAAGCATACTGACAAATGAAGATATGAAATGTGTTTGAATTGTGCATCTGTGGACTTTAAGATAAATCCCACACTATGGCAAATCCCTGAAGCCCTCCAGTTTTTATCTGCACCTATGCTTTACCTTTTTAGCCTCATAGTTCTCATTCTCTCTTCAATAAGTAATAACTATAAGAGGAACAGCAGATGTCCTACACAGATCTTAAGCCATGGATCTGTGACTCTTTATGCAAGATAATACCTTTCACCTTTCTTTGAATGACAGCAGACTGACAGGCATTATACAGCTTTCATAGCCCCCTTTAAGCAAACTCCTATATTTAGCTTATCCTAAAGATGTCTCTTTCATAACCAGTGCTCAGTCATGCATGCACAGAGAGGAGGTTTTGCTCAGCTTTAGCTCTACAAAGCAGATAGGTGTGTTTCTTCTGAATATTTTTCCAGCCACCCAGAAGACAGGTGAGAACTGGTCCTTTAGCACTACTATATAGCCATGGTTTGTGCTTTTTCACAGGTAAGACTGAGACTCAGACACCGTGCTCTGGATGGCAAGCAGTTTTCTGTCTCCAATCCTGAAATTATATGGGCAAGCTCAAAAATTGTAATGCACCTCAAGAAGTCCAGGTGCACTGAAGTCCCACCTTTATACGTGCACTGTATTTTTTCTTTCCACCCCAAACATCCCATTATTTTCTTGGATTTTCCAGTTATTCCTTCCCTGAAAGCAACAAAGAAAATGAAAGTTGACATCAAAGGAAAAGCTCTCCTGAAATAAGACAACAGCTGTACTACAAAATTATCAGATAAGGTTTCTGGAGTCTTGTCCCCAGCATCTGATGAGCCCCCAGGCTGTGTGGTGTGTCCGCTTGGTGCAGTGCACAGCACTTACACGGTGGCTGTATTACTATGGCTGTGTCAGGATAGCTGTAGGATTCATTCAAGGACAGGAAAAGCAGAAATTAAATTTACCTGAACACCAGAAATCATCTGCTATTTTTATTTTTTTTAAGTGATCCTCATGAAATTTTAGCCATTTATGGAATGAGGGAAGGAAGTCATAGTCATTAATGCTTGTGAATGGGTAAGTTTGGTCTGTGCTTCAAGCCTGACTTGCCAGAACACAGGAACTTAGCTTTTTGGTATATATTAGCTTCATGGCCTTTTGGATATAGGTTCGTTGTTCCTCTACCATACCCTAGATCACCTTATTGTAGCTGTTACCAACTTGGTAACTTGTCTTGTTTTGCTGAGGGAGGATCTGAATCTTCATGCCTACTAGTAGCTTAAGAGAGAATGGACACAAGGCAGTGAGAGAGGAAATCAATGGGTATGGATCTCTACTTGTAATAAGTTCACTTAAGCAATGTCCTGCTGCATTTACACTCCATCCAATAGCTGTGGAAGTTTTTTCAAAGCAGTCTGCAATGTAGACATGCCTCAAAAGATGCTGCACTAAGATCTTTATACATCATGATGCTACAAATGGCCTATTTGCTGAAAGCCATTTTGAATATGAGGTAAGAAAGTGTCCACTAGCAACTTTATCATTAACAGGGGTGGTTGGGACACTGAAAAGTATTCTACCATGGTTTGTTGCAGTGGATTCTGTAAAGCTGTTGTAGAAAGGATGGGCTTGTCAGTCTGGGTAATGACATCTTAAATTTCTTGGACCAGACTTGTCAGAACTGTTTGGAGTTTGTCTTTTCCCTGATCTTACTCATTCATACCATTATATACATACCATACACCATACACCTTGATCACTAGACACAGTTTAGTGGTTTCCATCTTACCACTGTGTAAGTGAGCTTTGGCCAGTTGTTGGGAGTTATAGGTCATCATTGAAGGCAACTTGAACCAGGTGTTCAGATCTCAAATATTAACCTCCATAACTGTCAAAAGTGCTCATTTTCCACTTGCTTGGGTTTTGCACAACAGATTACCATCCAGTAGCTGAACATCATGTTGCATGCAGGCACATCATGGAGTAAGTTGTTTGCATCCCTTTCTGTTTCCTACCTGTAATAGAAATTTCCTTAAGATTTAGCTTATCTGTCCCGTGGTTTATCTGGACAGAAATGAGGATGATGCTTCTCCTCTTCTTGCAAGACTACAGTGTGAAACATTAAGTAATGTTAGACAAATGTTTGCTTTTTTTCTTTTAAATGTTCATATGCAGACTGTTTGATGACAAGGTACTACTGGTGCTGCCGGCCAACTGGTATTTTACATTATAAAAGACATATTAAAGAGAAACTGAAAACCACTAGGGAGGACTCTTAAATAAACAATCCCATCTGGCTGTTTACTGAATTAATATGCATGTTAGGCAGGAGTGATACCAATGACTGTTAAGGTTGTCCAGCATTTCTTACAGTAATACCATAGCTTCTACTGCTTGTAATTTGATTGTGTCCTAATTGCTTGGGCTGATACTCTTTATACAGGGGCATCTGCATTGCACTGAGTTGATTTTGGAAAACTTCAGCCAAAATAGTTTAGATGTTTCCATAAAATAGGAGAAAAAAATCAGTTTTGCCCATGTTAGAAATGGATTGTATGCTTTTCTTTGGAAGACCTCCATTCATGTTCCTGGGAGCAGATTCTCTGAAGAGAGAAGAAAAGAGGAAAAGAGAAGAGAATAAATAATCTTTCTGTTGCTTCCTTGCTCGAAACTTCTGTCTTCAGACAGCCCATAAACATTTGAATAAACACAGTTTTCTGGTGCTCAGCAGCAAGTAGACACCAACAGTCAGTTCCTCCAGCATGCTGACAGCACTGGATGTTTTCCAGCCTGCGTCAAACAAGAATTTCTCTATAACTTGCCTTCCTTTTACTGAGATGCTGTAGGTTAGACCAGATCCAAGGTGGAACACTGGGTGGGAGGTGGCATAGGGTGGGAGGAAGGCTTCCTGCACTGTGCCCAAGCAAAATAGGGGAAGAACTTGCCCTTGTGATTACTGAACAAAATTGACAGAGGGGTGTTTATGAGGTAACAAGAAACGTAGGAAGAGACCAATTGATTTGGGTTTAGGATATGTATCTTTCCAGTGATGGAGACTCCACAACCTGTCTGGACAATGTGTTCAGAGAGTTCAGCACTTTCAAAAATCTTAGCTGCTTCTGTAGGTGCCTTTCAGAAAGTCCACGCCTTGTTTTACATGCACAAAATAAATGGCAGTGACAGCCCTTTTTCCACAGGGGTGTTTATAAAAAGAATGATTGTGATTTTGTGAGGTACTGCAGGAGTGATCAAAGTGCTCTGCATCTCCTGAGGCTGTAACATGATCTTGAGGACTGGGCAGGGTTATTCACAAAGTCTTTTCTCCCTCCCCTTGGCCATAAAACTGAAGATGGATGTTTATAGTTTTTTATGCTTTTGCTCTTTGCTTCAGCCACTGCTAAAGTAAGAAACACATCTTCAAGTCAAACTAATGTTTTTTGCAGAGGACCTTAGAAAGATGTGCTTCTGTAGGTATTCTGTATTGGTCACACTTTAAAGATATCTAGAATGTCTTTAGCCCTCATTACTATAGGTCACTGTCAGTAGATGTGTCATTTTTGAGAACTTTGTTCTGTGATACATAAAGACACTTAAATTGTTTTTCAACTCCTAATACTTCTGTAATTCCTTCAAGCCCTACCAGATGCTTGTATCATACTAAGCATTTGAAATGTGCTTAATTTATTTACTCTGGGTGCTCTGTCTAGTATCCAGTCTTCCAGAGCTTGGAATAAGATGACCGTATCCTGAGATTCCCAGCTGCCCTTCCTGGTAAGGGAAGCAGTGGCATAGCTATTTCTTATTTAAAGTAAGGCAGTTCAGTTTGCAGGTTGACTGAACAAGTAAGATACTGGGCTACAGGTTAAATGGCAGAATGAAACAAAATATTAAATGAATAGCAGCTGCATGAGGACTCTGTGTCTTGAAGACAGCATAAGTGCAAGGACCTGTAAGGAGAAGTATAAGTTTATGCCCTTGAAGCTTTGCTTGGATGCAGGTATTAAAGCAAGTCAGGCCTTTGTGATCCTTGTATATGTTATACAACATGTTTTCTGTGTAAAACACGTACTTAGTAATATGATAAATTATACATTATACCGTGATGGATTATTCTTTTTCTAGTTCTGCAGTCTTTACCATTAATTATCCCATGATATGTGATACATGAAAATGCTGCATGATTTTAAAAATGCTGTATTATTTTAAAAATTCCTTTATACAGTGGTACACCCCAAAGATCTTTTATCTTTATTACAATCACAGAATTACAGAATTGTTTGGGTTGGAAGGGACCTTTACAGTCATCTCATTCTATGCCCCTGCCATGAACTGGGGCATCCTTCACTAGATCAAGTTGCCTGAAACCCCTTCCAACCTGACTTTGAACACTTCCAATGATAGGGAATGAATGATGGAACTTTGTCAGCAGTGACATAAAAATAAACATATATAAACATAGCTATATTTTAGTTAACCGTTCTGGACACTTTATCAAACAGCTGCATTAAAAGCATCTTCTGATCCTCAATCCTGTTTTTTTTCTTTTTCCTTTGCTTAACTTCTCATGTTGCTTAGCATGAAACTGGATTATGTGAGACTGTTGCCTTTTGCATCAGGGGGTGTTTCAAATCCTGCTACAGCAATAGGATGCAATGCTTCCTAAGTCTTGTCCATTCCAATGCTCCTAGGAGGCAGAAAGGATCCTGAAGAACTCAAAGTCCTAAGCCTGCAAGTGCTGCCTTTTCTTGTGGGCCAGAAATTTTGGGTTTGGACCTTGATTTATCATAAAATCATAAAGTCTGAGAATAAAAAAACTAGTTCCCTGGAAACTCTGCATCACAATCAACAGGTAAATTCAGCTTCTCAGTTAATCAAAAGAAAAGCTTAACTTTCTCTGACAATTAAATACAGAGATCTCAAGTTCCCTGCTGCTAGCCTGCAGCATACATTCAGCTTTACCTTCTGCTCCCCAGCTGGGGTGTTGATATCTTACACATCCCAGGGCACTGCCCCAGGGTTTTCATGCTGCAGGCTGGGTCCTAGAGCTGAAAGGAAGAAGGTGCAGCCAGGATGGGGTCTTTGCCTTCTACCACTCCTTGGGTGCTCCAGGGGGAAGCTCAGTGTTGTGATGCTTCCCTGCCCCATGAGACAGCTTCTCTGAGGCTCATTCACTTCTTTGTCCTGCATGTGTGTTTAATTCACATGCTTGTGCCTTATTACTATGCTTGTGCCTGGGGGGTTTTGCAGTTCTGAGTTTATCTCATTTAATTTAAGATTTTTTAAATTATTATTTTCTATTTTTATTTTAATCCTGATCTTACCAGACTTCACTTTCAACTCAGATAGTGTAGAGCATCAGACTGAAAAGGAGTCCACAGCTTTTAGAAATGATTCTCCACCAAATGTGAACCTGCAGGATGAAGTGCTCCACTGAACACCTATAAAGTATTCAGCTACCTAATGCTCCAGGTTATTATTAAATAACCCAAAGGCTCTCCACAAATAATCTAGAACATGACTTGCTGCCTATGCTGGGCCCTGGGACATTAGTTATATCCAAGGATATCTGTGCTGTTGAGATTTCAGTGAGTCTGGGAACATTCAGCACTAAACAGGCACACAGGGATCTTCACTAATGAAAGCTCAGGCTCCTGTGGGGCTAAGGTGGCAGCTAAGAAGACAATTCCAGAAGGTATCTTGGTTTTAAATCTTTGTTGGCAGGCATCAGGGCTCAGATGTTTGATTTGGTGGGATAGCTCTTCCAAACAAGCATTGGAGATAGGATTTACCTTTATCTCAGGGTGTTGTAAATAAATACAGCTAAGTTAGTCAGCCTTGGTGTCTTCCTAACAAGAGGGGAGAGAAAAGGAGACACCAGGGAAAAATTAATTGATTTGTTTTAGAAGTCTGTGTTAGGATAAGTTAATTTACTTCTCTTCGGTTTTTAAGTAAGAAAAAAACATAGACATGACTAAGGTGCATAAATATAGGTGTCTACTATTATCTGGGATTTCCTAAATGATCTGTAATTCCTAAGCAGGGCTGGGAGGTATGACATGGGTTCTGTCTTTAAAAAATGAAAGCTATGACTGAAAATGCAGCCTTTCCTTTAGCCTCTGTGAAATATGGCTGTGACATGTCCTGCACTGACTTGTATCTACTTAGGAATCCAACATGCTCTACATGGTGCACGTGACATTTCCCTAGTGAACTAGTGCAGGTCTCAACATGAAGGAAAAAATTTGTCCAAGGTAATTTTTTTTTTAAATTTTCTTTGTTAGTTTGAGATTTGAGTTGTTTTTTGTTTTTTTTTTTTTTTTTTTTTTGTTTTTTGTAGAACTTTATATCCACTTCGTTCTCTTGAAACAGTGAGGTATACGAGTCATTGGTTTTAGTGGGCTTTGCATGTCCTTAGAAGTAGGTTTTTCCTCCGTGTTGCAAACTAGCACCTACAAGAGAATTAAGGTGGGAAGATCCTCAGTAGTACCCACTGAGCCACACTGATCCATAGCACATGAAGCCCAAGGGGCCAACTATCTTCTGCTCTCCTTATGTGTGCTCTTGAAATCAGAGCAGCTCTCAAAAATGGTCCTAATAAGCAAAGCTGCAAAATTTAAGCTTGCAAGCTCATAACACGAACCCTAGCAGATATGTTTTGCAGCAGGCTTCCTGATTTTGCAGAAATAAGAGCTGTCTCTGGTTTCAAGGATCCATTTTATGACCATGGGTTTTGCTGTCAGCGAATTAGTTATGGAGTGGATGATTTAGATTCATTCACTGATGCCATGAGATCCCATCCCTGTACCCAGAATTACATCAGGGAAGCCTCTGGGCCATGCACACACCAAGTATTATTTTTTAGCTCTTGAGAAAGTTTCTGATTTTAAATGCATGATATTTTAAAAGATTGAAATAGATAACATGTTTCTTACTACTTTTTTGAGTGGTAGCAAGGCCCTTTGAGTCAACTATTCCATATTCTGAATGGACATCAGAATTGTTGGCTAAAAGGATATTAAAAAAATCCATAGAGGGCGTGGTTTACGTGGTAACAGTTTTTATAAGATACATGGAAGCTGGGAAATGGGAGGTGTTCCAAGGTAGTCTGACAATGTGTACTGCCTGGCTCAAGTTGCTCTTCAGTTAGGTGGTTCCAGGTTCTCCCTTAGTAATGAGATGTAGAGAAAATACCTGTATATGAACCACCTTACTGGCAATCAAATGAACATGGTGAGGAGGCATACATCAACACATCAACAACTCTTTCTCCAGGTCTGATACTTTAACAGGAAAAACCATCCAGTGGATCTTCTCAGTACTTTAAACTCATAGATTCAAGTTGTCTGCAGCATCCATGCTGCAAGCAGAGTGCTGATAGTAGGAAGCAAATCCCTTTAGAAAGTTCCCTCCAGTGATTTTTCTTTCTCAGTCAGTTTTAGACAGGGTTTTACAATGTCCTGCAAACAGTACCAGCTCTTGAAAGAACTGTCATGGCTTATGAGCACTGTGCAGCTTTGCACTGACATTTTTGGAAAGAAGTGACATTTGATTGTTGTGACCTTGCTGTGTCTTGTGATGTTCCAGCCTCATGTCATGCTTATTTGATAGATAAATGGTAACTGAATGCCTTGATTTCACATGTCTCTCTCAGTTAGGACTCCCCATTTTGATCATGGGGCAGTCTATCCACCAGAGATTTTTTTTCCTCTCTAATTTTCAGATCTCTAGAGAAAGGCAAAGTTCAGCTTGTTGGCTTCATGTAATTTAGGCATGAAAGCATTAGTGTCTTGGGCTGTGTAAAAGTTTCTTTTATAAAGGTTTTTTTCTCAGTCTTTCATGGCAAGAGGCAGTTCTCTCTCTTACGAGGAACTCAGATATAAGGGAAATTCTCTATGCAAAAAACACCTTTGCACAAGAAGACAGTAAAACCCCACTTTTTAACCCTGTTTTAAAGAAAGAGGGTTAACTTTCAGTTTAAAAGAGAAGAAATTTTAAACTGCATCAAAACAAGAACTTTGAAAATTATTCCACTCCTCAGCTTTGCTGTTTTGTTCACTTCCTTATAAAAATGCAAGACACTCATGAAAAACAGATCTCTGGCCTCCTAGAACCTGATGTTTGACCTTTGGAGGGCAGCGAGCCCTTTGCCCAGAAGTGGGGAATGCAAGCATTTCGGATACATCTCTCCATCTGTTTCCCCCGAGCCACAACTCGGTGCCAAGCTGTGAGCTCCATCCTCCCCACCATCCCTGTCCCTCTGGAAGGGCTCTGGGGGGACATCCCCCAGCCTGTACACCCAGGGCACTTTGGTTGTGAAGGGTGCTGGGGAGATCTGTGTGCTGGGGCAGCTGTTGCACTGAGCAGCGTCGCTGCCGCTAGCGAGTTGGGTAACCATAGCAACAGCATCACCGCCAGCATCCTCCTCCTCCTCACTTGGCTCTCCTCCTCCTCAGCATCATCAGGAGCAGCAGCAGCAGCAGCAGCAGCCTTGGCAGGAGCCAGAGCAGCAGAGGCTGCAGCCAGCTGCCTGCCGTCCCCTACCTGCACCGTCACCCCACCACAGCGCCGGCCCCATTGCTCCCCACCAGGGGGAGGGAGGATCAGGGGAGAGGGAGCTGAGGGAGCTTTCACTGCAGAGGGATCCCAGACAAGCCAGGTAAGAGCTGCGGGGCTGCTCCCAAACTCCCGGCGATTGGTGCGGTGTGTGCCTGGCGTGTGCTTTGCGTGCGAGTGTTTGTCGGTAGTTTTCCGGCTCTCTCCTTCCAAAGGCAGCGTGATGACAATTTCAAGGCAAGCGTGTTTTCCAGCTCGTGTTTCCCGTCTCTGCCATGCTGTCCCTCTCCTCCATCCAGATAGATGAGGCATAATAAATAAGACTTGGAAAGATGGGTAGAAATGGGGTGCTCGAGGAACCTGGTGGGATCAGAGTGCTGGATGGCTGGGCTTCAAAATAAAAGTGGGCAGCAGCAGAGCAAAGGTTGACATGGTAATTAATAACCCTTAAGAAAAAATAAATCATGCGACAATGCACTTATGTCTCTGCCTGCTCCACAAATAAATCTCTCTCATCATATTCAGCAGAGAGCTGTAAACCAAAGAGGTGTATGAATAGCCAAGGCAAGAAACCTCACTGTAGTCCACAACTGGCACATTTACCTGAAGTGCTTTAAAGCCAGACTAAATCATTGCAATGGTAGTACACTCATCCTGGTGAATATATGTATATGTATATTTGTA
Source organism: Calypte anna (assembly GCF_003957555.1). Lineage (NCBI taxonomy): Eukaryota > Metazoa > Chordata > Aves > Apodiformes > Trochilidae > Calypte > Calypte anna. The sequence goes on along the minus strand of NC_044245.1, from coordinate 145,684,542 downwards.
AAAATAATGCTCTTAAAGCTTTCGATCCTGTAAGAAGAAAAATAAATTAAAGCTTCTTTAAGATTCAGATGTGATGGCCAGGCAGTAAGAGATGCTCCCTTCATCTGTGTGTCAGAAAGCATGTGATGGGTACATTGTAAAAGGTAGGAAGAATAGCTGTAATCCAAAGGCATATGGGGACAGTCCTTGTCATTTTGAAACAGAAGAGATCCAAAGCCATGGAGTGTCCTTGGGCAGGCAAATATCTGTGGATGAGTGTGTAAATGTCTGAGGAGTATAAAGGGGGAGAGAAAAAAAGTAAGTTTAATCCAAACAGTAAGTGTTTGCTATGTAATGACTGCAGAGATCTCTTTCCACTTCCATATAACTATTTTTATTTATTAATTTGTTTAGTCAGCAGTAAGGAGAAAGAGTGGCTGCTGTTTTCCTTCTCTAAACCCCTGTTGTCCCTGTCTGGTGTCCTGATCTTCCCCTGTCCTCCCCAAATCACCCTTGTCTGTGAGGCTGGAAATGCTGGTGGCTTTAATGATGATAAGCATTTTGAAAAGAGCCTGTCCCATAGCATGATGCAGTAATAATTCTGCGTTTTGATACTCTGGGGACAGTCTGGGTATGTCCCAATACCAAGTAATATAATAAAGAGTAAAAGGCAGTTGTCTGTCATGTTAAACCTGATTTGAAAATCACAGTGCTTTTTGATGCCAATCCTGTATTTTGCTTATTGACTGTATATCCTACTAAAGTCAGCATAAGCTGGAAGAAAATTTCAGATTATAGGTATAGAACAGAAGGTAGAACTGTATCCACCTTTTCCCTCTGATTATAAACTTCCTCCTCCTCCTCCTGAAAGCTATAGAAAAACAAGGAATTTGGCTAGGCAGCACCTCATGCCCAGTTCTTAGGCAGAAATGTTATAAAAATGAACTGGGAATCATGTCCAACCCCAAGACAACTTGATTGAGTGAGGGAAACACAGACAAGTGCTTGGAATGGGTGCTTTGATTTGCAAAATAATTTCCTTAGGAACCTGACCTTATCATCACAACAGGTCTTCTCCACAAGGGGCTGTTTGATCCATGTTGATATCAGTGCTCATGCACACTGAGTTTAACTGAAGATGATGATGTTGGATATTTATGTTAATTAAACTGAGGTACTGTTGGGCTATAGTCCTCAGGACACTCGACTGGCCTGGCCCTATCACACAGTGTATTTTTGTGTAAGACTCAGTGTCTGCTTTAAATCTAGGGAATATTAAAATATTTAAGCATCTCCTTTGTAATAATAGAGAGGTGATAAAATTACTTGTAAAAAGAGCACAAACTGGATGTTGCAGCTGACACTTTGCTATTGGTAGCAGAATAAAATCCTGTTTGAATGTGTTGCAGGGATGTGCATAATCAAAGGGCACCTCAGTAAGGTGTGGAGCAGAGATCCTCTCATCAGTGCAAGCAAATGAATGAAGGTCAAAGGGCTTTGGGTGCCATTTTTGTTTGCACATTAACACCTTGCAAATATTCTCACATAGTCTTAACTTTGCTACTGGCTGCAGCAGATGGTGACAGGGGAAGCCAGAACTCATATGTGGACTTTTGATTACTATGAGGCTTCAAAACTTCTCCTAGAAATGGCCCTGGGAAAGGCAGGAAAAACTGATGTTTTCATGAGCATTGCTTTGCCATAAAGCCCCTTTGTGGAGGGCTGTTCATGGAAAGTCAGGGCACTGAATCTGCTGTCACTGTAAACAGCAAGGATGTTCCCCATCTCAGATAACTAATTTTTAATGCTCAGTCTCCCCCTACCCCTGCACTTCTTTGCCATGCTTAAACTGGAAATCTTCAGAGTTTTTCAGTTTTGAATTATTGTTTGTTCTATTATATGCTTAGTAATGGAAGAGAACATTTGCTTTGTGCATGGCTGTTAAAAGCTGGTCTCTTGATGCCCACTTTGTGTTGTTCACTAGCAAGGAAGGAAAAAAAGCTGGTTTTGTACCTAATGATATTACTGGGCATTTTTAAAATCCCAATTCTTATTTCCATTAGTCACCCACTGTGTCCCTTGGAGCTAAAAACAAAAGAAGACTTACGTAGTACTTGCTGTTCAAAAAGTCAGGGCTTGCCAACAGGTTGAGACAGGGATTTCTGAAACACTGCAGCCAGGGCAGGGCTTTTTTTTTTTTTTTCCTCTCTAATAAAGAAGCTGCCATTGTGCAGATCCTGCTCTGTAGTAACCTGAGGCAAGATGATTTGTTGATGAATGTTGTACCTTGCATTTAGTCTAACATGCTATTCATTTTATTTCGAGGCTACATGTAAACAGTTGTTTATTACCCCATTCAGCAATCATACTCTTTTTTCCCTGTTGCAATGTTGTATTTTTTTTCCCTTTACACTGTATGATGATTGGATAGATTTGCTGCTTGATGAGGCAGAAACCTACCCATGGAAAAAAAAAGTTTTCCCAGTGAGTAGGGATAGGATAGGGTGGGATCTTTACATTAAAGATCAGACACTCACAGTTTTCTCCCCCTTGAAATTACCAGGAGTTTTGCCCCATCCATAACTGATAGGAAAATATTTTTTTTTTTTCTTTTTTTTTTCCCCCCCAGTATTCATTATGTTGAGGGGTCAGTCTGGTCTTGGAAGGTTCTCCTTAAGTCTAAATTATATCCATGGCTCATGGAACTTTGTTTCTACCTAGTAGATACACTCATTAACACTTGCTAAGGTTATAATTCCTTTCTAGTCTATTAGCTCAGGTAGTGGAAGCTCTTGGTCTCTTTGTTCAGCATCCCCTGGGGGTCCATCAGCTTCCTTGCTCATTGATTAAAACCTTACACCCCCCCAGGTTAGTGGGATATACTGAGTCTGAGCACTGAGGGAAGTGTGTCTAAGAGTGTGAAGAGTGCAGTGTTGAGAATAAACATTTTGTGTTTATTTTTTCCATCTTCCCTGTACCCGTTTCCCATTGCTGACCTTTGGTAGCCTGACTTTTGCTAAGAGGAGGTAACAGCCTGAAACTACTTGGAGTGGCTTTGTCTTCTGGGCTGATCAAAGACCTTCTTCAGAAGGTCAGCACTATGAGATGTTTGATCTCAATTTGTTGGATGAATGAGTCAGAAGCTGGCTTCTTCCAAATCTTCCAAATCCAAAAAGATATGATTTTATTCTCTCTCTAATCCTATTACTAAGTGTCTGCAGTGTTATTCAGCAGTTTTACTTCTTCCCTGTTTCACTGAAGCAGACACCATCCTAACAAAGTGTAAAAGGGAAAATTTCTTTCTTTTCTACAGTCAGATGTAGATAACATCCATGTGTTGTCTCACATCAGAAAACAATCCTTTGGAGGGGGGTGGGTGTTCTCACTGGTCCTCCTACAAGTCTGCCAAAAAAAATGACATTTCTGCTTCTCTTTTGGGTTCAGTTGTGCCTTGGAGTGGATCCTTGTATGCAGAGCTTCCACACCTCTGTGGATGTGGATGTGTTTGGTTTTGTGAATCTGGTTTTGCGAATCTGGTTTTGCTGAAATCCACAGAGATAATTAAGATTTACTTCAGTAGATGCATCAAAATCCTCAAAGTTTTCTCCTCTTATTGCATGTGAGTCACTGTATGTAGGTGCAATATCCCAATATGTTCTTGATACCTGTTGTGTTTTTTTATCCTTAGGATCATGTGTATAAGACAGCCCAAGCAGTAGTTAGACCTTCTGTTGATATATATAGTTATCAAATTCTTACTTTTATACTTTGTGATTTGTGTCTAGTAGATATATTTATCTGCATTTGCTCTTATTTATTCTTAGCTATGTCATTTGTCATGGACAGGTTAAACCTTATGCATCCCATTGGATTTTAAAGGCAGAATTGCAGATATTACTCATACATCAGACATGTATAGATAATGTATAGCACTGGTGGTACCATAAGTTGGTGTCTGTTTCTCTTGCATGGAAATTTCAAATTCTGTCCTCTTGGTAGCAGCATGGCTTTTAAGGATTCACAGCATGCAACACAATGACAGGCAGGACTTTTTAAATATAATTTGGCTTGATAGGGACTACTGTGCTATTGGGACCTCCATGCCACTATTTAGAAGCCAGGGTAGCAGCAGGCTCTTTTTTTGTCCAGCTGGTTGAGGAAACAAATCTCTCCTGATGTATTAGTATCCAGATCTGCACAACTGGGAAGGAGTCTGTCTCTCCCAGCTTTTTCTAATGTGTGACTGAAGTTCCTAACATGTTCCTAACAATCCATCTATATCTGAGGCTAGAAAGTAGTGTTCCATTACTTTGTTTAAGGCCCAAAAGAACATGAGTATTACTTGGAGGATGTAGCTCGAGTGAAACTTTTTTTCTATATCTGTCAGTTTATCAGCCTACACTTCCAAAAGTCTTGGCAGTAGGAAAAGCAATCATGTTTTCTGAGAATGTTTCCATAAAGAACAGGGCAAAAGGACCAGCATTTCCCTCCAGTGAGTCCTCCAGCAGTGGGCTGTTTCAGTGTGAAAATTTCCATCCCTATTATATTATCTCCTCCTTTCCACCCCTAGCTTCTTGCTCATCTCTGTGGCTGTGACTTGATCTTATTGTGGGCAGATGATGCTTGTAGGTGGTGTAACCTTATGGTCTAGCTAAAGAGGCCCTTGGTTTGTAAGTGTCAGCTTCTGCATGAAATGACTGCTGAAATGATTTTTTTGGCATAAGGAAGTCTGCCATTTATTTTAGAGGGGATGGGAAGCATGGGGTAACACTGCTGTGATAGATCCCTTTGTACACCACTTCTCTGGATTTGTATGATCTAACAAAAACTTGGTTCTTACTGGTATTTTGGCTTCTGCAGAGGACTGAGACTGAGATATGGGTTTGAGCCGATGTCTTGCTAGCTGTCAACCCCTATTGCCACTTCTCACCTTCTGTGTGTCTGAGCACCTGAGTTTGCCAGGTGCTGGCTTACATCTGCACAGCTCTTCTGTGCTATCAGGACCCAACTATCCCACGTCTTAAGATCTTAGGGTCTCTGCAGGACAAGACAACTGGATTTCATTTAGAGCTGAGCAGTGTCTGATGCTGCAAGTGACTCTTCTTACAGGTGCTTACAGAGCACACTACACTGCAAACATCTATTCCACACCACACAGAAGCACAGCTCTATTTATTTTCTGTGCCTGCCTGTCTTGGTTTAAAATCTTCTCTTTTCTCTCCATGTCTTCTCATTGTTTTCCTTCTGTTTCCCTCTCTGCAGCTGTGTTTAAGCTGAACTGTGTGAGAGTACACTTTGCCAGGATAGATGTTAGAGAAAATAAAGTTGTATTGTGTTATGTCCTAGAGTGCTTTGCTCTACAGCCACCCAGCCCTTTCACTGATGGAGGCTATAGGACGCTTGCTGCTGACCTCAGAAACAGCAGGATTCATCCCCATGCACAAAAGACTTTTCAGAAGGAAAGATAATGCACAAAGCTGTGAAGAGATTATTGTTTCAGAAAGGTGTGGAAGCATGAGCCCCATTGGTTGAAAAGCTTTTGTTGGCTGCTTTAGATGGCTCAAACTCGTGCTGCTGTTTTAGCCCAGGACACCATGACCCCCAGAACATTCTTTGTTGTTGTGTGGGGAACTAAGCAGCAAAATCAGAGGCACTGAGAGGCAGAAGAGGGACAGTGTAGATAGATATAATTTCATCAAGGCTCCTCTATTTGCAAGAAGTTGACATCTCCATGCTGGTCTAAAATGGAGAGGAATAATAATTCTAGAAGGTTATGTGGAAAGCCCTTAGATATGGTGGGAAAGGGAGGAATAGATTTTGGATTGCATTAATTCTTTTGTCTGCAGAGGGAAAAAAGAGTGTTAGGGAGGGGCAGGGGGGGGACAAACAAGGGAGGAATGATCAGCATACTCTTGCTAATTTTCAGTAGCACTGTAAATTAGGCCTTGTTTTCTTGAGGTGCCTTGCATTGGTAGCAGGTGACATTAGTGCTTTATTAAACTTGCTGTGCTGAGGAGCTCATTGGCTTAATGTAGCTAATAATAATACCTTAATCGAGAAACAGAAGGTAGAATAACTCAGCACCAGAAATTGGAATGCAGAAATAGTCACTGCCAGTTGAACTAAAAATACACACCAGCTTAACCCTACAGCAGCACTTGCTGAACAGGCATCGGGCAGTGGGGGGAATGGTTTTCCTTTGTTTTCAGCAGTGAGCTGGGGTGACCTGCCTGTGTTACTGCCAAACCCTACCTCAGATGTGCAAGGTCCCTCATAGATGTTAATTAGTACCCTTGGCAGGTTAATCATTTGCCAGAGTCAAAAGCAGACTATATAGGGTGAAACAGGTTATGAAGGATGCCTTGGGAAGCAAGATTGTCCTAGGGTGGGACTATGTGACCATGGTAGCACCTGATGAGGTGGGAGTGACCTGCAGCAGGGACAGGCATGTAACCATGGCTACTCTGTTCCTCTGCTGGTAATCCTGCTTGGGGATAAACAGCAGATGTCAAGATTCCTTCTGAATTATGAGCCTTGGAGTTACAGCTGGAAAAGGGTTGCTTGTACTCAAAGATATTTGTCCTTTCTTCTCTCCAGCCTCCAGGGGCATGGCCAACCTCTCAACCTGGGCTTTACAAGGGTGAAATTTGATCTAGCATGTATATGTTTTGAAGTCTCCATGAAAATAAGCTAAGATTGACCCAGATGTAATAGTGATGGAGGACCCTGAAATAGATTAAATTGGGACACATCTAGTGCCAGAATCAGCCGTGTGACACGGATTATCTGCTGCATTGTCAGATGGGAGATCAAAGATGAGGAACACACTGTAGATGAACAAAGGTGCTCAGTGCAAAGAGGGAGTTAACTGGCTGTGTTGGGCACAAGTGGTGAGACATTGACTCCAGAGAAGATACAACAACATAGTGCTGAACGAGTGAAGACAAAAAGCAAGGGATGAATGCCTAATTCGAAATTCCATAATTATGTGTAATAAAAGCCTGGCTGTCGTGGGAATCCTTCACTGGTTTCAATGTAGAGATTATTCTGTCTGGGCAAGGATATGACCACAGCTACTTTAGGGACACCACATCTACAGGCAGGAGGAATACAGGTGGCTGCATTTGCACTCCTGCCTTGCTTCCCCTCCCAAAGTCAGGGGTCCACTTGCCATAAATTGCAAATGCTTTCCTGAGAGCAGAAAATGGCAATGTTTTGTAGGAAGAAAGGTATCTAACAGAACTGTCTGAAAAGACTCAGCATAAAGGTAAGTCCTTCAGTGCACTTGAGCTTCTCTTCTGCCTGTTTTATATTATAATCAATACAAGGACATCAATTTCCCTTGAGTCTCATCTGAGACTCTTTGGAGTCATGGGGCTTAACTCTAGATAGGATAGGCAAGGCAGGGAGGTTATTTCTCTTGCAATAGTTGCTTCTTGTATGGCCTTCTCTGGGCTGATTACTTAGAAGTGACATTCAGGAATGTTTGCTTGCCTGTCCTTGTTAGCCAGTCTTAGCCTCTTTCTGGGACTTCTATTGCACATACTCTTTGATGAAGTGAACAGCAAAAAAACATTTTGTTCATCAGATAGGTACATATGGTAATTCAAGTTGGAATGTACCTCTATTCCAATCACCTGCTAAAATCAGGGTCACCTGTGGGGTCAGATTAGCTTTCTTAGGGTTTTATCCACACCATCTTTTTGCCCATCTATAACGAAAAGTAGGTGGCATGTAAAAGCCCTGGAACTGTCAGGACTAGGATCAGCAGAGCCTTTCAGAGAGAGACTTTTTTGAGAGAGACCTGACAGAGCATCTCCATGAGGACTTCTGACTGTCAAGATACCCAGAGGAAGCCATCAGAGACTCTAAGAGGACAGCAGCATGCAGAAAATGACAAAGGTGAAGATGAATTTATCATCTGTCAAGGGTGGGTTTATTCCTGGGCATAAATGGTTTCCTCTGGGGACTTTAGGATTACGTATTGCCTCGGGGAGAGTGCTTATGTTTATGGTGAGATGGGTTTGGCTTGCCCTGCTTCTGTATGTGGCATATGACTGTTCTGGGAGATAAAGCCTCAGGTCAGTGATTTAATTATGTGTGGTTTGTAGACCTTTTATCATACCTGAGGTAACTCAAAGCTTAAAGGATGGCTTTTGGAAGAATCATCTGTTCAGCAGCAATCACCGATTACTAAGAAAAGATCACTGTACTTAGTCATTGCTCTCCTATCCCATCTTCCCACCAAAAGTTCAGTTTATAAAAGCTTCCCTTTCAGGATCAGGGCCACTGATAATCAGAAAACTCTCATTGTAAGATCATTTAAAAAAGAGTTTGAGGACAAATTATATAAATGTCTCCTCTTTTGTAAAACAGCTTGGGACTTGTAAACATACTGGGTCCACATCTCTCTAAATAATTCATTATGATGAATTATTTAGTTGTGTAAGCTGTGTTTTGTGTAAGGAAATGCTTTTCTTAATGTGAATGAAAGGCAGATATTAGGTAATTTTGAAAGAAATTGCTGCCATTTCACTCTTCTGCTTCTGTCTGTGTTGCAATTGATTTTTCTCATGTGCGTGTTCTTCAGGAGTGTCTGATACCAGGTCCTCTGTACCATGTCAAGGTGACTTCCTCAGCAGCAAAATCACAAAACCTTTTAGCAGAATAAGGCTTATCAGAAGCCAAGAAGTCTACTTCCTATTGTAGATCTGCAAAGGGAAGATTATAGAATCATTATTTATTTTCCAGATGACATTGGGGATGACGACTTAGATTCATGGGAAAAGAGTAATGGTGAATGGTGCTACTGATGGAGTTTTTTGTGCAATTCTTTCATTTTTGAGCCTCATTTGTGAGATGAACTTGATTTTTAAATCAGATAATTCTTTTGCATTTTCTTTTTTACCCCCCATCCTTTTCCTCTCTCAACAACATATGATTTTGAAGACAGTATGAATGAAACAAAATGTTGGCATGGTCTAGCTGGATTTCCTGACAAGATAAACATCAAGTTAAATGTGAGACATATGCCTTAGTGTGTGACTGCAATTTTATAGGTTCTTTTATATGTTACGGTTGGCAACAGAATCCCTGTAGCCTGTTCTGGCTAGAAAGAACATTATTTCTTAGTTTCAAGACAGACACACAATCTAAAATCAGTATAAACCGTACCACCAGCTACAGGGGGAGTGGTGAGAGGAGTCTTGGTTGAGAGCAATTTCCATTCCAATTCATTTTATAAATGGAGCTGGCTATTCAGTCAGGATGTGTTTGTGACAGGGATGATGGTCTAATTATTGGCAATCCTTTTTTCTTCCTTCATCCCTCCTTTGGTGTTCAGCTGTCTGGATACAGTGCGGCTGCACTAGGACGTCACTGGGATCCATCCCTGCTTTGTGGGGTCTTTTCCCTGTCTCTGAGAGAGCATATTCACAGGTAGCTTAAGCACACCTCTGCAGTGGTTCAGATATGCAGTACCCTTTGTTTGGAGGAGTGATTTAGTGCTCTGTGTGGGTGCATTTATGGGAGCACACAGCTTCTCTTAAAGAACTATGTGTCTTTCTGGTGTTTGAAGATGTTATGGATGCACATTAAGAAAACAAAACAAAACAAAACAAAACCCAAACCATATTGGTAGAGGAAATTTCCATGATTCAGCAGTAGTTCTTTGCTGACAACATTTGTGGATATCTTATTATAGCTGTGGGTATCTTATTTGTACCTTAATAACTTTTCCATAGAATCATAGAATTGTTTGGTTAGAAAAGACCCTTAAGATCATCAAGTCCAACTATTAACTGATTACCCCAAAGGCTACCACTAAACCATGGCACTGTGCAGCACCACATCTACATGTCTTTTAAATTCCTCCAGGGATGGTCACTCCACTACTTCCCTGAGCAGCCTTTTCTGGTGCCTGACAACCCTTTCAGTACAGAAATCTTTCTTAATATCCAATCTAACCCTCCCCAGGCGCAACTTGAGGCTGTATCCTCTTGTTTCTGTGTGGTGAGAGAAGTGGAAAGCTGATTCCCAAAGGGATGAAATACATCTGGCAATAAGCCAATCAGCAAGCTTATGAACAGAATTGCAGGCCTTGTTCCTACAGCTGCTATTAGAGAGACAATGAGCCATGCTGAGCCTTGTTGCCTTCTTCAGGAACCTTGCCTGAACTTTTCCTTTTGTCACTCTGGAGCCGCAGCTTCTAATGGTCTTCCCAGTCATTCCTGTCCAACCTGCAGTGCTCTCAGTGACTTTGGATGGTGGTGTGGTGGTGCAGGAAGAAGAGATTTTGCTTCTGTAGCTGCTGACAAAAGTTGTGCCCTAGGCACTGCTGGTAAGACATGGAGAAGACAAATTAAATCCTTGTTTTCTTCTGTCCTCACCACCGTGCAATGCAGTAGGTGCACAACTTGCACAACTGCTGTTCACTTGGCTTCTGTGGTTGCTTCAGTGGGATTTGCAGGGCAGGTTCTCATCAGGAACCTAAACTGTTCATTCCAACATGTTGTCTCCTCCAGTCTAGAGCAATGGGGGTCAGGTTGGATGGGACTCTTAGCTCTGAGCAACCGGATCTAGCTTGAAGATATCCCTGCTCACTGCAGAGGGGCTTTAAAGGCCCCTTCCAGTCCAAATTATTCCATGATTCTCTGAACTGCTGAGACAGGATGCAAATTATTTCCTTTCAAGAATAATATTTTTCTTTGTTTATGAGTCTCAGCAAATCTGCTGTAAGCCCCAAATCAGTGTTGAATACATCCTTTTTTTTTCCAGATCATTGATTTAATGATCAACAAAGTAATAGAGACAGTAGAAAATGCAGAATTATTAGGCCTAGATGAGACTTGTGGAAACTTAAGAAATCTGTATGAAGGAAAATGAAATTCTCTGTCGATGAGTAAAAGTACAATGAAAAGAAGTCATTTGAATGATTCATTGCCCTTGCTGGGTTCTAAATAAATTCTCACCACTTGAGGGGAGATCTTCTGGAAAACCTTTCTACATTTATGGTTAGCTCAGTAAATAAAATCCCCTGTGAATAAACAGAATATTTGGTGTATAAGAACTGGGATGAGGATTATTTCTGAATATAACAGTTAATATATTTTTTTTTCTCCTGCAGTTAAATATTTGTCAATTAAATCATTTTTGCTTAAATTAACATCTACATGTGGGAAGTATTGTTCTTCTAAGATTTATTTTGGGAAAAAAACTGGAGATTGTGTTCTGTAGTCCTGATGGAAATTTCAGGGTTTATTTTGTTTTGAAATGACTTTTTTTTCATATTGCAATTACTTTAGGAAGACCCAAAACCCAAAAAACTATTCAAATTAAAAAAAAACAACAAAACAAAACCTCAAAATGAAATGTGATGATTCACCGAAACTTAGTGTTTCAAATCCATCAAAATATTTATATTTCTGTCTAAAAAAATGCTATTTAGTGTGGAAAATAGCATTTTCATTTTGAGCCTGAACACAAACACCTACACACGCACAGTCAGAGAATTGCTTGCTCCAGGTCCCATGGGCATGCTCTCCAAGACATCACAAAGTCTTACGAGAAGCAGGGTACCTCCTGAAAGTGCATTTTAATCTTGTCATTGTCTCCTATGGAATCCACATCATAAGCAGGAAACTTCAGAAGCAGATGACAAGATTTATTAGTAAAAGGAGGATGTTTCCATGCTTTGGATTTGAGTGGAAGGAAAATGTTAATGCAGCTGAGAATGTAGAAAATCCCTTAGCTGAAGGCCCAGGTACTGATGTTCTCAGCTTCTATGAAGTTTATGGAAAACCTTTCCTTTGGATGGGAAAGGGGCTTCACTCCTGGGTTTGCTATCAGGTTGTACACCAGGCTTCGTGTAGTAGTGCCCTGCAGAACTCACTTGGTGAGTACCTATAATAATAAAAGATGAGATTTATATTTGCCTCTTCTATTTTCCAAACCTAAACCAAACATTCTGGGAAAGGGAGGGGCAATACATTGAATGCAGATTAAAGAAATCCACCAATTTTTAAACCATCAAGCTTGCAAAAAAACAACACAAAACCCCAACAAAAAAGAAAGCCCAATAGAAACCCAGAGGCCAAGGCTTAAGAGAACTCAAAGAAGGAAAATGAGGGGGTAGAGGGAAAGGTACTACACCTTTACAACCAATTAAAACATTTGCAGCTACAGGATGAATTTTAAATTTCCCAGGTGCTGACACAGAGTCTGAGAAAACACAGAGGAAGATTCCCATCAGATTCATTTTCCCATCAACCAATATCTGAGGGAAATTATGACAATACCTCCTTACTGAGAAATATACTTTACAACGTTTCATTATCATAGAATGACAGAATAACCCAGACTGGAAGAGGCCTCAAAAGATCATTCAGTCCAGCCTTTTGTGGCAAAGGAAGCTGAGATGAGATCATGTAGCAGTGTGTTCACTTGTATCTTGAAAAACCTCCAGAGATGGGGACTCTACCACATCCCTGGGGAGTTTATTCCAGCAATTGATTGTTCTCACAGTAAATGAAATATTTCTTACACAGAGGTGAAACCTCTTCCAGCATAGATTGCAGTGGTTGCCCTTTGTCTTCTCTATGTGGCTCCTTGTGAAGAGAGAGCCCCCACCCTCTGCCCTGGAAGTACCTGAAAACTGTGATGAGGTCTCCTCTGATCCTGCTCTTCTCAAGGGAGAAGAGAGCATCAGTCACAAATTGTCCCTTCAGTCTTTTTTGATGGATCAGGTTTCCAATTCCTGTTTTGATCCTTTAAGACCTCTCCAGTCTATCCATGTCTTCTTGAATTCTGGGGACCAGAACTGCACACCTTATACCAAATATGTCCAAATGTTACGACACCTTATATGACAAATGTGTCCATTTGTCTACGACAAATGTTAAGTAGAGTGGGTTAGTCACAACTCTGGTTCTGCTAGAAATAAATGCCCAAGTGGACACAGCCCAGGATTCTGTTTCCCTTTGTTGCTCCAGCAGTGCAAGAGTGAATCCTGTTCAGCTGCTCGTCCTCAGCTCAGATCTCTTCCAGCAAGACCAATCCCAGTCACACAGATCCCAGACTGTACTGGGCTCTTTGGCTTTTGCAGGTGCAAGACTGTGCACCTGTCTTTGCTAAATTTCATCCTGTTGTTTCTTACCCCCTGCTCCAGCCTGTCCAGGTCTCTCTGTAAGACAACTCTCCCTCCTGATGTGTCCAGCTCACCACCCTGTTTGATGTTACCAGCAGACATGGTGAGGGTGCTTTCATCCTGATCATCCAGGTCGCTGACAGAAATGTTGAACAGTGTGGGGCCCAGTATGAATCCCTGGGGGGACCCAAATTGTGACAGGGTGTCAGCCTAAGCAGAAACCATTCATCACTACCCTCTTAGTGTCTTGACAGCCAGTTTCCTACTCATCTCACAGATCATCCATCCAGACTGTATCTTGCCAGTTTGCTTCACAGTTTGTGTGGTTTGTCATTAGAGGGTGATTTTTACTTTAAATCGAAAATTATTTTTTGCTTTTTAATTGAAAATTGGTCTTGCTATTGCTTATCTGTGTGCCAGATTTGTCTTCAGGATTCTGGAGTGAAAGATTGAACTCTGACATCCATTTATTAGTTCATAAACCCATATCTGTATATAGAGATTTTTGCAGGTTTTTTTTTTTTTTCAGTGCTGAAATTGTTAGGTGATAGTGCACATAACACTAGACTTTAGTACACAGAATGCTGTCTTTCTTTTGCTTTGCCTTTTAAGTGTAACAGTGTCTGCCTTTCTAAAAACATTCAGAAAGCTTGTATTTTGTGCTGCATACTGTGTTGTGCAAGATTAAAAAAAGAAAAAAACAAAACCCGAACTCAAACCTGTTAATTAACTTCCTCATTTTAAAAAAAGAAATGAGAATTCCATTTAGACATGTAAAACAGTGAACTCTATACTGCAATAGAGGGGAGGAAAAATAAAGACACTGCAGAATGCTGGGGCTCTGTATATTCACAGAGAAATAAGATGCTTTTAACAACAGAAAACACAACCAAAACCAGGTTTTTCTCTTCCACCTGCATGGGGAAGTTGTCTTATAATGAATTGATTATTCACAATCTTTTCTTCAGGGCTCAAAGGAGACCCATCTCCTCTACCACAGTAGATTAAAACATTCAGTTTCCTTCTCAAGAAAAATCCCTGTTGTACTGTAGCAGGACTTAATATTTGCCTGTATTATGGAGCTGTGATTGTTAAAGAAGTTGTTTAAAACCACAGTGTTCATGATGTTGTTTAAAAGAGGAAAGCTAAAGGTAGCAAAGCTCCAGTAGGCTTCTTTCTTTCTTGCATTCTTTCTTTTTCTTTTTTTTTTGTTTTTTAAACTCCCAGGTTAGAAACACCCCTTCACAGCTTGTCTTCTCTTTTCCCTCTCTGGCAGGATCTTCTGTGACCCCCCCTAGATCACATGTAGGATGGAGGCAGAGTTATCTAAAATAGCTCTCAATAGAACTAACTTCTTGGTATGCTTGGGCCCATTCTTATCTCCATGTCCCATACTTCAGATTGCCACAGAAAGGAGGGAAATTAAGGTCTCATGGCCCCTTCTCTGCTGATGTGGTTTTACCCCAGTCCCATGGCATTGTTCACTCACCCACCTTCTGGTGAGATGGGGGAGAAAATCAGAAAAGTACAAGCGAGAAAATTCATATGTTGAGATAAAGATAGTTAAATGGGTAAACTGCAGTTTTCTTGTGCTCTTACTGCTCCATGCTAATCTGCCCAGGCATAATTCCCTGTGTAGAACAGGTCCTGACTTCAGTGCTGCTTTGTCATCTCATAATGTTGCCTCCTCACCTCCAATTTCATGGATAAGTGGTGACCATTATCTCCTGCTGATTTGCCCTCAGCTTCTCTCTTTCTGCCTCCTCTCCCCTGCGTGGGAAACTGCCCCACTTTTCTTTCACTTTTAAGCCCAACAAACCAGTATGCTGATTGCTAGGATATGGCTCCCAGGTATTCATTTCTCTTTTATTTTCCCCATTAGTCAAGATAGAGAGCTGTCCTGACCTCCCTCCTCTGGTTTTGAAGGGTAGCTCCTCTCCTTCCCTTACTGTAAAAACTAAATCTCTTTTTTCTTCCCTTTTGTCCAGTTTGAAAATATGATCTTGAGATGGGTCCATCCTTATGATTCTTTGTCTCATATGAAATGCTCAGCTCCTTCCCTTGGCTTGGTGCCTCTGTCCTTGGAAATCAGAATGTGTGTTCTGCATCCTGGAAACTTGTTAAGATCTTGTGTATTGAACAGGTCCTGTAAAGCAACTGAAGTGATGCAGAAATAAATGCATTTTTACTGCAATCTGTACCCTTTCATCTTAAGTGGGCTTAAGATTTCTGTATGTTCTGGTAAAAGAAGCTGGATCATCCATTTTCACTCAGTGGCTTCCTTCTCCATGCTTTCATTCCCTTTTGTTAAAACCTACAATCATGTTTCTCCAAAATGTCAGCATCTTTCCATAAGAAGGGGCTTTCTTTTCCACCTCTCTCTCTTCTATAGAATTCTAACAATCCAGACCCACTGTACCAGGTAGGGGACCAATTTTCCTGGGAAGGACCATGTTGTTATCCCTGCTGCCATCTGCCTTCTGGAAAGACACCATTCTCACCTAACCCAAGGAAAGGAGAGAAAGAAAATGGCAATCTGTAAAATTGTTCCTCTCTAAATGGTCACAGCTAATTATGAAAGCTACAGCTACCATGAGATCAGCTAATAAACTCCTTGAACGGGTCTCTGAAGTCTGTATGAGAAGTGGATGAGTCACAGTTCCAGCAGCTGACTGCAAATAAGTGGGTGGGAGGGAACAGGCCCTGTACTTTGTGCTGGCAAGGTATGAATAAAGAGCAATCAGCAGGCCTGGGAAACGAGCAAGGGTGAGATGGGACTGAGAGATCCAAATCAGGGAGATGGAGGCAACCAAGTGCTTGTCAAAGAAGTAAAGCCTGAGCTTTTGAAGTTAAATCGTGCCTTGAAAGCAACTCTATCTGAAGGATGGAAGTTGGGGGGATCAGCAGAGGACTGTCCATGCTGTGATGCTCTGTGTTCTAGCAAGTCCAGGCTGGGATTTAGTCTCTGTGCCTTGGTCTGGCTACTTTTATGTCGTTCCTTGAAGAGCATCATTTGAAAGAGGAATGCACTGTGATTTGAGTCAAATCAGAAAACACATTCAAGTTTCAGTGTTTAAGATAAGTGTGATGAAATGATCTGCATCCTGGGACTGTTACAGACAGAGACTCCAGATGCAAACATGTTCTGAGCCTGAGTTTTGCTGAAACTGTATCTGAGGGTCCTTTCTTACTCCCAGGATCTTGCAAAGGCTATGGTATGTTGTGCATGATTTACAGCAAAAGTCTGCAGGGCTTTTTTGAGTGAGGAAAATGCAGAATGAAGGAAATGACAAAAAGATTTTGTACACTCCACAGCAGCAAAGCACACTGCCTTCCCACGAGTTGCTGCTCAGCCTGACTGCTCTTCCTGTGTTACAGCACTGGATCAGATGATATTTGTCAGCACTGTGAAGCTAAGCCTTCGCCTGTGCTTGCTAGAGGTGCAGGGGGAAGTTTTCTTTTTTTCAGAAGTTTTCTGAGTGGACATCATCTCCTGCAAACACTGCCCTGCTGATGAATGAAGCTTCTTGTGGGTCATAAAGCATGCATGTTTGCCATCTTCCACTGAAAGTGGTTCATGTGATTTGTATTTTTGAAAGATAACTGCAGCCAAAAGGATTTACAGGATTAGGCTTTGCAGATGGTAATGTGCAAGAGTGATGGGGGTGGGTTGGGGGCTCAGGGCTCAGAAGATTTAAGTCTCACGCTTTGCCATTGAATGGAGCCCTGAACAAGTCAGTTCTGCTTAACTTAGACAACTTCCCCAGTCTAGACCAAGTATGGTGTTTTCTGCCCTCTCTGAAGAGCTAATGCAAGAGATAACCTTTCTGGGTACATCTCTCTTGGGTTTTTGAGATGTCACCTGGCCTTTTGAAGTGTGCATATCAGCTTGTTGCTTTCAGCATGACATAGGATAGATAAAATGGGATACAGTCTTGCAAGTGGGTAGGCAGTTGTGGATGAAGAGTCATGAGTTAGGTTTAGCATGGGGTCTACCATGCATCTAATGTTGGAAAAATAAGGAAGTTATAATAGAATCATCGAAGTTGGAGAAGACCTCTAAGATCATCAAGTCCAACTGTCTGCCCTACAACCCTTAATCACTAAACCATCCACTGTAGCACTCAACTCATTCCTGAAGGATGAAGACAGTACAGGAATGTGGTCTCCTTGCAGTATGAAAAAAACAATCCACCCTGTCCAGTCTAGCTAAAAAAATAACATTCTTGGGCACATAAAACAATTCGGCCAGACACATCATCAATAACCGATTATTTGTAGCTAAAATTAGATGTGGAATTGGCAATTTGTATCTTAATTAAAACAAAGCTATCTTTATCAATAAGCTATGACAACTTTGAGCAGACGTTTTCTAGTGAATGTTAATCCCTCAGTCTCTTTTGATTAGTAGAAGGGATTACATTAAAATCGATCCTCCTCCCGAGGTCCATTTGTGCTCCCTCTCCCAGTATTGAATTACACTGCTGACTTTGTGCCAGGCACAGGTCCCCCATTGGGACAATGAAATCACAGACACAGTGATGCTCATTTGTGTTTTACAGTATGCCATTTATTTATTACAAAAGGCTCAGGAGACTTAATGCCTCAGTGAGATATTATTTAAGCTTCAGATCTCTGTCTGACCTCATTACTTTCTTTTCAGTTTGGGTTGCACTGACTTTTGAAGATAGGAGGGGAAACAGTAAGGAAGAAAAACAATGTCCTATTTGAAAGCTAGCTCTGGTGAGATTTCCCCACTTGTACAGACTGACCTTAAGGAATTGTTGATTTTCAACCTGGGACATAATGTCCCTGGAGGAGCTCAGAGAAACAGGCATCAATTTGTATGTGTGTGGGTCTTGTAAAAAGGTGGGTCTCTCTGGCTCAAAATTAAGCTTTGGAGAGCCAAGCCCTGAAAGAAGCTGTCCCTGAATTGTGCTGGGCTATTGCAATTGTCCCTGTGGATCAGCTGTAATGATAATTGTCCCTGAGAGTCCCTGTGAAGCTGGTGGGAGTCAAGGAGATGTGGTCCTTACTGACTTCAGGAGCAGAGAGGAACTCCAGTGTCTTTGTTTCATGTTTCCATGTTGTTTCTTAAAACTGAGAGTAATTAAAGGTAGGAACAATTCTTCTAAAGGAAACTGAAAAAAAACTTCACAAAAACTAGCAGAGAAGAGCTGCTGACAATCTGGAAAGTGTGAGAGCTGGACAGCTTTCCATTTAACTCCCTCCCACTTTTTCCATCTGTAGCTCTTGTCATCAGTCAGCATGCCAGCCGGGAGCTGGTAGGAGCTAAGTGGTGTGCGTTCCCTTAAGGTTTGAGATGGTATCTTTCCTTTCCTCTCTGATATCCTTTCATAGTCAGCTTTTATAAAGTGAAGTGTGTTCCTTGACTTGTGCAGTTGGGAGCTGGCAGCTGTCTTCCAACACCTGACTTGTTCACTGGAGTTCTATGAGCTTGTCATGAGAGTGTGAAGTGATCCCTTCACTAAGCTGCTAAGCATAATTCTGAGCCTGCCAAGGCTCAAATGTGAAGTGAAAACATATATATAATTTAAGTAGGAAATATAAAACATTATGGGATCCCTTAGAGCGTTGTAAATAAAATTGTTTCACTTTGCTCACGTGATTTGACATTTCTAGCAGAATTAACGCTCTGTGATGGCACTAGGAAGGATGCCTGAATGGAATGGAAGTAACATGGGATACAAGGGACTGATTGTATTTAAAACAAGGAATATAAGAGACTCCAGATAGCAAACTAATTATGCTACTTGTTTATTTTTCAACGAAGGTCTCATTACTATGATTGGTGTTGAATGGAGAAGAGGAATCAGCTGTTCACTGTCTTGAATCCATTTATTCTTAGAGCTTCAGGTTTGTCTTTGAATACCTAAAGACATGGTTGTAAAAGAGTTTTGGAGGAAGAAAGAAGAACACATTACCTTGTTATAATTTACAGCAGTGAATCTCTGGTGAAAAGTCACCTTGAATCCATGCTCAGTTCCTGAGTTCCATCTATTTGTCTGTCTGTCTGTCTATTTATCTACCTATCTATCTATCAATTGTGGTAAAGATACCCAGGGTTCAGGGTAGATAGTTTATCATCTTTGATTGTGCTTCAGGCAGTATTTCTCCTGCAGAACCCCCAGGCTGTCCAAATACATTAACTGCTACACAACGTTGTATGTTTCTCATAACTATTTGACAATCTGGCAGGTGAGATGTAGGTGCAAAATGTTTATTTTTTTACTGTGATCTTTAATTCAGGGAAAAGCAGCCTTAATTAGAGTGGTTAAGACGGAGAAATGCTAACAACCTTTACCGAGTGAAGTTGATGATGATAATTCTGGCTTGGAATGACAACATGAACATGAACATATGTAGTTTAAAATAGTCTACTGCCTTTGTAGTGCACTCAGGCAAGAAACTTCCAGTGAAAAACTGAAAAAGAAACATAGGGTACCTTAATATTACAAGACTGAAAAAAAAAACACCCTGCTGGTTGGTTTCTATACTTCAAATGTCTAAAACTACAAGGAACCTGCATAATCCAGTTTCTTTGCTTTTATTTGGGCATCTGCAGTCTAAAAGGTGTCTTTTATGCTGCTGTTTTCCTGCAGAATTTTGGGGCCTTTGCACTCTGTCTCCAAAGATGCTGTGGTATAGGTTTGAGTTTTGTTTGCTTGAGACGCTGCCTCAGCTGACTTTATTCAGTATAGTGCATCTTATCCTGATAGCTGACCACAAAATGAGAAAACATGAATTATCCTTTGTATTTCAGAGTGTTTTTTCAGTCTCATATGGCCAAATATTTTTATGCAAAGGATTCTTTTGTTGTTTGTTTTTTTTCATTTTCCTACATGTTGGTGGCTTTCTCTTGAAAAAACAAAAGCTTATGCTAAACAAACCATTCCTGTTTTTTCCCTACCCAACAGCATGCAAGCTGAAAGTTACTTCTTACTATAGCAAGCTCCCTACTGCTGTGGTGAACCTTGAAGAATCTTGGGTTTCCATGTACCCAGGCTCTATTATTATCAGAAGTATTATTTAGCATTATCAGAAGTGACTGTTTACTTTGACAATGCTTCAAATCCTGTTCTTTCATCTCAACGATTTATTCTAGGGACTGGGGAGAGGTTGCAAGTCTTTTTGACAGCCACAGAATCAAATAAGTTAGTAGATCTGTGGATATTGTTGAAAGATTTGTTTAATTTTACTAGAAATGTGAGCAATCAATCAATCAATCAATCAAGAAATCAATCCAGTGGTGCCAACTAAGTTTGACAGACAACATGAAGAAATATCACAGAACAAGGCAGAGTGATTTGGAAAGTATTGTGGATAGGAAAATCCAATTTTCAGAAGATTTACTTCTTGGTTTTAGGCACTATCAATTTGCACTCTCTCTACCTTGCAAGTTTGTTCCTCCAAAATCAGGCACAAGTGGACTTCAACTGCTGTGTGTCCAGTTTGCACTCAGTATCAAGTTTTGTCTGGAAAAGAGGAATTTGCTTTCTTGGATGTTGCAAACAAGTTTGCTGTGCAAATCCTCCGTATGCAACAAGTGAGACCAGTTTTTTGTACATTGTACTGGAAGAGAACGTATGAGGCAAGTCATTTTGCCTTCGGTTTGGCATTTTTTCCTTAGTGGAAGGATGATTTTACTTGATTGCTTGTCTAGAAAGACAACATGTCAGTTGAGCTTCCCGGTTTGATGTAAAGAACAGATTGATTTATTTGGGATTTCTCAAGCCAGTAGACCACAGTAGATAATTCCCTTTTACCTGCTTTACAGTGTCTGGGCTACAGTTATTCCTCCATCAGTGATGCAAATAATTAATTACTCTGTGGTGAGCCAGGCTGATCCTTTCCCGAGTCACTTCTTGCTGCAGGTCACTGCCTGCTGATCGATGCAGAACAAGGTGGCAGCACTTTGTGGCCAATTAATCGTCAAAGTGACTCTAATGATATTGGTGAATAGAAGACAAAGAGTTCAGGGCCTGCTTTGAAGCAAAAATTAAATCTGCTTTGCAATGAGTATATTCGCTGCTGCCTATGAGCAGGATGAAAATTTAAAGTTTCCACTAGTTCTGCATATTTTAAGCTATTGAAACTGATCTCCAGGTGTGGAAGCAAAGAAGCTTTTTCTTCATACCTGCCTTCCCCCTGCAATATTGTTAAAGCGCCTGAGATGGATTCAGCCAATGATTCCAGTCAATCATTGTGTGTAGGTAAGGTGGCTTCTAGAGAATAAAATCTGTTTACTTAAAATGATCTGAACTACTGTGCCCAAACTAGAAAAAATTCCCTGTCAAAGTTAGTTTCTGAAGACATTGTCTTCAGGGCCAAGGTGTTTCTTGGCTTGAATAAGACCAGTATTTCACCTTCTAGTTTTTCAGAATTAAGCTTTTACAAGCTTTGTGCTATGAAATCAATAGCTGCTGCTACTACAGCATCCACAGATGGAGGGTGAATAGCTGCATAGCAATTTTGGATATGAAATTTTGTTTTTCAATTTATCTGCATCTGGCAATTTCTTAATTATAATACCCAGTGCTTAGAGCTATTTACCTCTTCAAAGCACTGAACAATTATTAACAAATTAATTGCTGCTTCCTTGCCCTATGAAATATCATGGTAGTTATCTGATTATCTGGTCCTCCAGTAAATGAGAATCACCATACTGATTATAAGATTAGGTCATATATGAAAGAAAATTCAAAGAAATTTTTGCTAAGCAAGGACACTGAGGCCACCCACTATGAATACTCTTACTGCAAAGGTTTTTCAGCTCTTCAGTAAAATTTCTGCATTGTGGCAGATGATCGTGGGAAGAACAAAAAGAGCAAAGGGAAGTTTGTGCTGTCATAGGACCAAGGAAGCTTCTTCTTTTTATATGGGGATCCATTGTGGTGGGAACATGGATTGAAAGGCAGAAGATTATCATCTTTGCAAGCTCCTCCAGAGAAATGGGGGTGGAAATAGTATGGATGAAATTAATAATGTCTAAAGTATTGGAATTGAAAGTACTGTAAGTGTACAGACAATCTGAACTGTCTTCTTAAAAGGACAAATTTATTTAATTGCTATTCATTCTTTGCCTTCTAAAAATTCATTCTTTCCTTTTAAGAAAGCATGATCCAACGTGAGGATTAATTAGACTGTTAACTACGTTTATCTCCTTTACACAAGAGATCGTTCCCTGATGAGGGGGGAAAAGGGATGTTTTATAACCAGTAATGAAAATATGGCAATTTAGGGAATTAACATAGTGTAGTGGCTGACGCAAATGTTTTTCTATTTATAAGACTAAATATGTTCTGCTGTCAGAGCCAAATGCTGGGAATGATGGACCCCTAGTGCCAAGGCTGCACAAACAGGCAAGGGGAAGAGTTGCTTGCTGAGGGCAAAGAAAAGACTAAATGCAATGGGGATTGTTCAGTGCCTAATAAAACTCCCAATTCTCTATTCCCCTTCCAAAGTCTACTAGTTTTAAAAAGCAGATGTGCCTATTTAAGTGTATTTATCATATTTAGGGCTTTCTTTGATAGCTTTGCTTTTTCAGACTGAGGTGTAAGTTTAGCCTTTTTGAGTGATGATGGGCTGATATTTAGACTGTTTGCATGAAAAGGCAGTTTCTCTAATAGCTTTCTTATGCTTCCTCCCTTTGTTATCTAATGGGTCCGTGCTGATATGGGTTAAGAAATAAAGTGGATTAGAAATCACCAGTGGCCCTGTGAAATATGCAACTGTACATCTCTGGAAAGAAGAGAAGGATTTCCTTTATGGAAGTCCTTTATGATGTCTTCGTTTGACCTCTGAGGCATTAGGAGAAAGCAATGAAATCCTGTTTGAAAATTGCCCTCCCTTTGTTTTGTATTGTTGCCAAGGTGTTGTGTGAATCACAGCTTTGAATTACAAAGGTCCCTAAGGCAAGAGGAGTTGGATGGTGCCTTGACAGTTTGACACAATTGCTTTCTTCCTGGTGATACAGTCCTGCAGCCTGAGACTTTTGTACTTCATCTTCATTTGAGTTTCTTCCATAGCTCATTTGTGCTCATCTCAGGAACACATTTCATCATCTTGGGAGCCTAAAAGAACATCTAAAGTTTGCAAAGGAACAAGGGATAAGCCCTCTTCCCTGAAAGAAGAGTACCTGGAAGTCATGGAGTGTGGCAAATGGCAAATACCTGCTTAGTTTTCATCACTTTGGAGATTTCAGATTCCCTGCATGAGGCTGTGAGTCCTTCTGTAGAGGACTTTTTCTCTCCTTAGCTTTTCTGTTCACTGCTCTCATTTCTTGATGAATTTATTTTCCTTCCTTGGAACATTTATGGAGTTTTTATTATTTTTAAATTCAGGTTATGCATATCTTCACAGCAGCATGTCTGTTCTCCAGCTTTATCTGGAAGTTTTTTACTGGAGATACTGAGTCCATGATTTGGTCACTAGGTGCTCTTGCCAGATTTGTTCCTTGTCATTACAACAGGACTGACAGCGTGTGTCTGATTTTTATTGTTTGTTTTTCATTTAAGTGAATTAACATTCCCAGCTGACAAAACTCTCAAGCCAAAGCAATGGTTAACCTGTGAACCATAATTACCTCATTCTGAAGGAATAGTTAATATTTTGCTTCATGGGTTTTGGAACAAAACCCTCAAGTTTTTACTTTATTCTATAACTTTAAAATTTAGCATTTAGAACCTTCTTTCAAAAGATTAGTGCTGAGTTGTGACTAAATGGTTCAGTACATCCTCTTTATATAACCCTTCTGCTGGGCTGGATTCCAGATTGTCTTGATTTCATATGTTTTATATCTCTTCGAGATTAATTCTATGTTAATTACCATATTAGGGTCAGCTAAGTTAACAACTATGATCTATGATTTATATAACTAAAAGCACTTTACCTGCTGACTTTTTTGATGTGATGAATACATTAAGGAAAGAAGTTAATAATAAAAAAGACAAATATTTTCACATATGAACATAAAGATCTGGGCTTTAATAAGTGGCTTTGTATTCTGTTGGACTTTCTGTGAAGAGGAGACCCAGTGACTGCTACTGGCATTTCAAATAGATTACTGGAGAAATTAAGGCTTTTAAAAAGTTTCAAAACTATTTTGAATAATGAGACTTAGCAACAGTCTACTCAGCTGACTAGCTGCAATTTTGATTTTCCTGGAAAATCTTCAGGCTCCACAAATTCTGTTGCAATGGAGGAGTACCCAGGTGCACTGTAGTTACCTGAAATCATATGTCTGAACATGGAGCTGAATCCCATATGAAGAGGTTCTTTAAATAATCTCCATCATTGCATGGTAGTATTTGCTTGATAGTCAACTCTTGCTCTTTTTCTCAATGTTGTTATTGAGTGTATCCCTCATGTTCACTTTCGACACCATTTTGTGAGTATTCCCTGTAATCTTGATGCCATGGTGTGACCAAGAGTCATATTATGACTACTTTATTTTTTCCCACATCTCCAAGTCCCATTGTGTTGGCAATCTGTAGTACCAAGGTTTGTGTCATATTATAGAAAGCCCAATCATATTCATTCGACTCTCTGTGTCCCAAATTCTCCTGGATCTGACACACACAATTTATAAAGAAAACAACTTCCTGAAGTCCTCATATGAATTGGATGAACCCACTAGAGAACAATAACTATCCTGAGACAGGGACTCTGTTTCAATATAGATCCCACTTCGTTACATGTCGACATCACTAAATTTAACACTGCATGTGTGTTCATGTATTTTTTTTTCTTTTTTTTTTTTTTTTTTTCCAAGAAACTGATGTATTTTTATAGCTGAAAGCACTTTATGGGAGTGCATGTTATGACCCTTCTTTGAAACTACTGTGTTATCAAACTCTGTGTTGTTACCTTGGGGGAACTTGTCTTCTTCATAGTTCCCTTTCTTTCAAAAAATTAAATTCTGCTCTTTGTCCCTTCTTACTGGAGTTGGTCAGGATGTACAGATATAAACCAGCACAGCATGCTGTGCTGATAATTTTTTTATTAAAATTTACCACATTTAATCTTTTTTTTTGCACTAAGCAAAAAAAATTCAAAATCAGTTGAAGAGATTGCAAGTCTAGAAAAAAAAATCATAAGACTGCAGTGGGGATAGATGTTGGTTGGCAGTCAGTGTCCAAGCCCTTCACCCAGGTTTCCACTTGCCAGTTCCAAAGTTGTCTTGTTAAATATCAGGTAAAGAAAACATTTATGGTATGAAGTAGGAATGGTTGGAAGAAATTAGGAATAGCACTTGTGGAAAGGGTTTCAATACCAGCAAGCTGCTGGAGCACAAAATATTGCTTAATAATAATTTCTAATTTACTAATAATCATCTGAATTTGAAATAGCATGAAAAGAACATCCTCTGAAGTTCTTTCCTGGGATGTGTAGTTCTCATTCCTGAGCATTTAATCCTAGACTTGGAACTAAGTAAGAGAGTTTTCTACTCTGTGAATTTTGGGGAGGTTGGTAAGGTATAGGATTATTTTGTTTTCCTATAAAGGCAGTAGAAACAAAAGAAACTAAATGACTCATCAAAGTCAGCTATAAAATGTGTCACAACAAGGAAAAAAAAAAATCAGATTTCTTATATCACAAGGTTGCCCAGTGTTCACTGAAATTAATAAATGGCCTGAAGTTGTACCAGGGGAGGTTTAGACTAAATATGAGAAAGAATTTCTTTACTGAGGGAGTAGTTGGGAATTGGAATGTGCTGCTCAGAAGGTGGTAGAATCACTGTTCCTGATGGTATTTAAAAACCATGCAGGTGAGACACTTCAGGACATGGTCTAATGGGTGATACAGATATTGATATATATATATATTATTGGGGGGGGGGATGTTGGTAGTTGGACATGGTGATCCTGGAGGGCTTTTCCAACTGTGACAGTTCTGTGAGTCTGTGATTCTTCCACCTTGAGGTGGGACAAATATCTATGCAAGAGTGAGACTGTGAAATGGTTTTGGAAAGAATACAGGGTCCACAGCAAGCACAGATTTGAAGAGCTGGTCATGTTTTCTGTGGATCCAGCCAATAAACAAATGGTAGAGAAATCTAAGAGCTAAGTAGATCATGTAATGTCATCAAAATGTTTAGTGAATAGAAGAGTCATGAATGTTTAGTGAATAAAAATTATGCCTACACTGACTTTCTTGACTAATTGCACTGGCTGAAGTGACTCTGAGGAAAACAGACACAAAACTGAGACAGCAAATAGAGTTCATAGGATTTCTAACCCTTTATGCATTTTCCTTTAGTTGGAAGTTTGGCTATTTAGTACTTTTTCAGTTCTTAGCAACATCAAAGGGTGCCATCAGTTATTCTTAGCTATGTATAAAAATCCACTCTATACTGGCAGGCGATGAACAGACATTCATTTCATTTCTTTTTTTTTGTGATATTTCTGTGCATAAACCTTAGAAACTCCAAGTTATACAGAATAGTAAAACATTTATCTTCAGAGACATCTGGCAAACAACCCCATACATACACACTTTATCTTCTGTCCAAGCATAGCTGAAATATTTCAGTCTTCAGTATCATCAGACAACTACAAGACACCTTGGAGATCATCTAATGATGATGAAAAACGTAGCTAGTTAGACAGCTCTTGTGATATGTTTCAACTCCATGGCATAAAAGCTCTTATGTGTGTAAGAGCAATTTTTCAGTAGCAAACTACAAAGTGACCTTCCAGAAGCAGCAAAGGGCTGACAGTCTCACTGTCCTGTCTGTAGGAATAATTTTATTTTAATGTTTTTTCTAATTCAGATAGACACATGAATGCCTACTAACAGGCAAATAAATAAATAAAAAAAAAAAAATCCAAAGACAGAAAATTCCTTTGTGATTCTGGAACACTAATCTCACAATTGTGAAATTTCTGCTGGTTTTCAGCAATTCTGGTAAGAGAAAGGCAGTGAATCCAGTTGTGACTAAGCTTGCTGCAGAAGCCCAGGCCTTACTAGAGATGTGCTCTGATTTCTGACTGGTTTTGCTTCTGTATATTGTTTCAACATTGTTCATCTTTGTCAGGATCATTAAATTGAGGTGTCGTCTTCGTGCTTGCTCCCTCAGTGGCAAGTACTAAAGCTTGGTGAAGTGAGAGATGAGACAAGAGCATAGCAGCTCACTGCAATTTAAAGCATTTTCAACACAGGAGGCAAAAAAATCCCCACTCTTAAAACTGAAGGGCCTGCT
Organism: Calypte anna; assembly: GCF_003957555.1. Lineage (NCBI taxonomy): Eukaryota > Metazoa > Chordata > Aves > Apodiformes > Trochilidae > Calypte > Calypte anna. The sequence continues at coordinate 145,657,195 of NC_044245.1, read as the reverse complement.
TTTCAGTGTTAACATGTCCTTGGAATATTTGTACAAGTCTTCATTCACCCTCTCTCTGTGCTTTAAATAAGCAGTTGGGATATTTTCAGACACTATGACAGAGGATGTGCTCAGATATGAAACACAACCCTACTATTATTATGCCTAGCTTAGGGATTGCCACCCAGATTCACAAATAAGAGGAATTTAGTCTTCTAAACATTTAGATTTTCCACTAGATACCATCATCCAGGGAACAGGCATGGAAATCATATAAAGAATTGTCCATATTTTGTAACTCAAGCCATATTTATAATTTTGTTCCTCTGTCACATGAATGCAGGTATGTTGGTAGCTGTATGTCTTCTTTTAGTCTGTACTAAACCAGCCTCAGCCATGGGGTTTCTTTTCTCCTAGTGTCTGTGGTCTGTTGAATAGGGAAGTTCTTCTTATCTTACTTGTGGTCTTTAAATACCCAGCTATTCTTTCTTCTCCTGAGGACTGAAAAAAGAGAAGTCTGCTTCTTATTAAAATGTTTAGCTACCTATTTGTATAGGCAAACCATTCTCGGATGTTGGCAGGCTGAGAGGAATGAAAGGAGACTTCATAAAGCACACCATGTAGATACCTCCCATGTGCACTTTGTGCTGCAGTAAAGTGTAATAATCCACTCACTCCACTCAGATGGAATTTTATATGTTTCAATATATAAGAATTTTATACATTTTAGTGGGGATATTCCTGGGAGGAATGGGATTTGCTTCATTGCTTTCAGCTGCCAACTGGGTATCGCAAGATTAAGAATTTAATTATGAATTTACCTAAAACTGAATTACATTGGATTCTTCAAATTCAAGACAGATCAGTTGTATTTCAGCTCTCATCTTTGCTGGTTAGATGTCCAGAAGAATATCATAATATTTGTACACCAGATTGACATAATACCTACAGTCTGGGCTAAATCTGAACTTTCTTTACTGAAGTCCTTATTTAAGCATGGATATTGGCTTATTGGGTTTGAGGTTGCTAGATCAGAAGTAGCCTATGGCTGAATATTGATTTCTTGCATCCAAAATAATGCACTGGAAAGGATTAATTAACCTTTTTGTTTGTTTGTTTTTTGGGGTTTTTCCCTTTTTTGACTCACTAAACTAAAAGCCAAAATTTCCACAGAGAGGTGAGGATCCTCAGGCAGGATTTTACCCTTTAGGATGGGGAAAGAGGGAAACAAGAACTGGTGGTATCTCATCCCGTAAAGAATCCTGATCATTCAGAGTGTGCCATATGTATGTATCATCAAAATACAGCTTCTAATGTGGATTTTCATATGTAGCAGAATAGATGGAAGGTGGTATCTTTCATATCTTGTTCCTGCAGCTCAGGCTGAGCCAATATTCACATTTCCTGTAGTCTGCTGCCATGGTTTCATAAAATCATAGATGGCTAGGGTGGGAAGGGACCTTAAAGATCACCTGGTTCCAGCCCCCTGCATGGGCAAGGACACCATCATGTGGCTTGTTGGTCTTGGGATTTTGAAGTGGATGACTACCCATTTTTAGAGCATTAAAAAAATTATGTTAATATGTAAGGGAAAGATTCCCCTAAAATCTTCAGCTTTGGTGTAGTACTTTCACTGTGTGACACCAGTTTGTCTAGGATGAATGTGCAGCCTTTAGTCCACTTTTGTCCTGGCACTGTCCTTACCCTCTGAAGTCATACATCTTCCAGAGAATATTTCTACCCTGCTCATAATAAATATAAAAGTGCTTTGAAGGGAAAGTCAATAAAAGAATAAAAATCAATTGCTTAAAGGTTGATGATGTTATATATTTTTTACATGCCTTTTTAGTATTTTGTGTTTATATTCAGTAAAGCAATTGCTTATTTTTTGTGTAGCAACAGGAAAAAAAGAAAAAAGACTTTAAAATTGGAATGCTTTTACTGAAAACCCTCCAAAATTAACAGTATTTTCCCAGGAGTGGTGTTCACCATAGAAATATTGTCTTTTGCTTCTTTTTTGCTTCCCATTAAACCAGATGTCTGGTTGTTAAATCTGCAGATTACAGTTGAAAAATAAAGACACAATAATAACATCTGACCAAACACCTCAGAACAAAGAAGCAAAAAGATGCTCCTTTAATCCTTTTTGTAGTAATTTTCTTATAATAGAATAAACTGAGACTTTCTGTGTTCCCAGCTTCATATCCTACTCTGAGTTGCTTTGCTCCTGTTTGAACTCACTGGTAATATTACTGAATAGCTGGCTGAAGATTAAAGATCTAAGCTCATGAATGGGGGAATCATCCACGTGTCAGATGACACCTTGTGTATTTTCAGTTTTTCCTTTATCCTTCTCCACTTTTAATAAAAGGAAGAAATGTCTCTTTGTCCTTTCTCTTAAAAAAAAAATCTCTATTTTTAAATAAATGCTGCCCAGCTATGGTGCAGTGTAAGCAATTCACTTAGCAGAAAGTTTTTATATCATAGATGATGATGATAGAGAAAGAGAAGTTTTCACACATCAGTGACCCACAGGGTGTTGCTTTGTGCAAGAAAAGGCACGCTCAACACTTGCTCTGCAGTCTGCAGTTGCTAACACTATAATGTCCAGTGATTGCTATTGATAGGACAGCAGCAGTTTACTTAAAAATCCTGGGGGGAGGTTATTGCTCCCTGACCAAATCATGGATGGTTTCAACTCAGACAAATGAATAAATGCTATACTGTACAAATCTGAATTTGCAGTGTTCTTAAAGCAGCACCAGAATGCATTTCTGAACGCCTTTGGCAGCTGGGGATACATACAAATACATTTACATAAAGAAATTTTGAAAATATGTCACATGCAGGTACACACTACCTGGAATGGAAATTTATGCACCATACTGTTCCTTTGAACGCACTCTAGAAGTAGTAGTAAAGTTCATGTTTTCATACATTTCTTAGGCAGCTAAGTATGAACATGAGTTCATGCTCTAATGAACATGAGTGGCTGTGTTCTATTGTAAAAATCATATTTTACTTCCTAAATGAGAATAAAGGTGATATATTGACTACACTAAAACAGTGCAATGGTGGATGTGTTTAGAAAGAATGCCAATTTAACTGACTAAATTATTTTGAATTACTAATGGGAGATTTTTACAATAACAGAAAATAGTTTCAATTGTTCCCTTGATTTAGACTATGAAGCTAGACAAAAATCCATTGAAATGATAATTTCTACAATGACTGCTGCTGGCTAACAGTTGTATTGATGTCCTCTTAGCAACAGTGAATAGCTCCTAAAGTGGTTATACTGGTATTTCAATCTCTTCCTGCCACAGAAAATTATACAGAGGGATGGGAGTGTGTTCAATTGGTGGGTTGTTTAAAAAAAAAAAAAAGAATGTACCACAATATAATTTGTTTAATAGCAATTTGAAAAGGCAGATGTACAGATAGTATATTGAGCTAAATGAGGTATTGAAAGGGTTTGGCATTTTCTTGCCTGGCACATGCATATTTCAGTAATAGAAGACTTAGGCAAGCAGTATATACAGGTGCTTTTCAGTAATTATTAGTTACTTAGATTATTAGTGACTTACTGATGTTAAAGCACCAGTTTGCTTCGTTTTAATGTACTTTGTAGTGTGGGCATAGGGCCTGATTCCCATACTAGCTGGGCTTCCATGAATTGCAGTTAATGAGAGCTGCAGGTGTTCAGAAACTCTAGAGAGGTGAGCAAAGAGATTTCAGAAAAATTCAGGTGCCTGCAGTTCTGTTGCTGTTGCAGCCCCCAGGCTTCTCCTCACTTTTAGAGCAAAGTAACATCAAAGCTCAAGCACCATCCATGAGATATCAGGCATTTAAAATCCTCTCTTTGGGTGGTTTGATCATTAGAGTACTCTAAGCAGAAATTTATCCTCCATTTAGCAGGAGTGAGGTTTGCCAGTGCTGTAGAGGGTTTTCAGTTTTAGAATAGTTTGAGGGCTTTTTATTTTTTAATTAATATTATTGTTTTTTAATTTAAATTGTCTTATTTTGTGTTTTAAAAATACACATTTTAAAAATACACATTAATGGCAGTGCAGTTGGAACCGATGTCTCTTGCAGCCTCTCCAAATTCTTTGGTCCACACTTGAAGACAAATTTTTCTCAGACTGATCAATTTTTCATTATTTCCACACATTGGAACACATCCACTGGGGAAAAACTGGAATGAACTGTCCTAGAATGTCTCCCTAATTACAGAACTATGAGGATGTCAAGTACCTGGGTCCCCATTTTGCTTTACAAAGATGGAAGATCCAAACATCTGCACTCTGTTATTTGGGAGTGACCTAGACACTGGGATGGAGAGCCTCCTCTTTCTTATGAAATAAGGCTCTTTCTTTAACTAAACTGTACCTGAGAAGAGAAAAAAATTCACCCAGTATTATTTTAAATACTTATATATGATAGAATCACAAAATGGTTGGGTTGGAAGGGACCTTAAAGATCATCCAGTTCCAATCCCCCTGCCATGGGCAGGAACACCTCCCACTAGACCAGGTTGCTCCAAGCCCCATCCAACCTGACCTTGGACACTCCCTGGGAAGGGACATCCACATCTTCTCTGTTTTATACTCAGTCATTTATACATTTTTTGTATGGAAGGATAGGGTGACATTTTCATTTAGAGTGATCTTTATATTACCCAGCCAGTAAACTTATGTTCTCCTATAGTCTTCTCATATATCCTCTTTTAGGACATTTCTCCCTATTCAGTTTTTCACACCAGAAGCATTAGGGGGAACCCAGGAAAAGATGTTGGTCTTCCTGTTGCAGAGGCAAAGCCATGGATATTAGCAGTGGAGGAAGCAGTAGTTTTACTTAATATTTAGCACATCTACTCTTTGCTATGCATTGATTTCAGAGCATGTGCAGTAGCTGAGCAAAGAGATGATAACAAATAGTATTTTCATATCTAACTTTCTCTCAATATTCTTTAAATTAGGCTCAAAATGTGAACACAGAAATTGGTTTAATACTATAGACCAGCTTCTCAGATAAGCTTGATCCTGTCTGACTTTATTTCTTCACATATTGCTTCAGTGTATGAGCACAGGTATGCAGTTCATTTTGCAGTCCTTGACAGTCTTTTTTCTCCAGTCTGCCTCATATTAATGTCTCCAGTCTGCCTCATATTAATGTCATCAGGTCTTTCAGTCTCATTTTGTCTAATCCTACTCTTAAATGTAATGTGCTTGGCATGGACAATATGAAGCAAGGAACGAGAAGAGTACCTCAGCTTGAAAATCCTCCAATCCATCACCTTTACGTCTTGATCCCTGGACCTCTCAGGCCAAAAATGCCTGTACTTGTTGTACCACCAGCCCACAATGCTCATCCTGGGCTCCCCATCTCTTTTCCCTCTGTTCTCTGCATGTGCACATCTCCAGTCACCCTTCAACACCCAGGTCTGCAGGATTGCGAAGCACGGAGAGATTTGGGTGGGTTGGTACAAGCTGTGAGTCTCACACCCATGAGCAATTCTGTGTAGGTGTTTGCCTGGGGCCTGCTATGAAAGCTCAGAATGCTGCAGAGCTTCCACCTACTTCCCTTTTGAGGTAGTACCTACAGCCCATCATGTTTGTCTGATTGCTCTCAGGTTGTAATGTCAATATTGCAGAGGTCTGGGATATAAGGTCTGGGACATCAAGGAGGTGGAACCTGATAGCCTTAATGTAACACTTGGAGATTTTTTTTTCTTACAGTTATGACTGCTGAGTTATGCATTGAGATTTTGCTCTGAAATCTTGCTCTTGAAGAAAGGGCTACAATAGTTCTGTTGATGACTTTCTTTAGAGTTGATGACTTTCTCTGCAGTTGATGATATTTCTCTATGTATGGCAGCAAATATGACATTGATGGTCCACTTTGCCCTTTTATACTTCCTTTTGTGGCAATACAGATGTACAGTCTTAAATGCCCTCATTTAACTGTGCCTCTTGGGAGGGGATCATCTGTATGCAGTGGATTTACAGTCAGTTTAAACAGGCAACATGATTAGATTAAGCTGTTTGTCAGCATGGCATGGCTGCAAGAGACTGCAAAACATGGTCCCATAATTAAAGACTAATCTGGGTTGGAAGGGACCTCTGGAAATTACCTGGTCTAACCCCTGCCCAAGGCAGAGGTGCCTCTGGAGGTGCACTGGCTTGCACAGGGCCACGTATTGTTGAGTTTTAAATATCTCCAGGGACAGAAATTCCATTGCTTTTCTGGATGAGTTCCCAGTGTGCAACTATCTGCAGAGTGAAAAAATATTTCCCTTACCTCATAATGATTTATTTTTCGCCAACTTATGCCTGTTGTCATCTCAGCTGAATATTTTGGCTGATGTCATTGACTCTGCCATGCACAAAAGGTGATCCTTGGTTATTTATGCAGGTTTTTCAGTGGGTAGAGAATATTGTTGTAGAGAAGTCCCTGTTGCAGAAACAGAGGACAGAACTTTGATGTCAAAAATTTGACCTGCATTTTGTGTAAGTCCTGGGTGGTCTGAGTGACACCTTTGTTAGTCTAAGATTGCAGTGGATCCACAGATTCCAGCAGCAGGTGCAAGTCCTTGGCTTTGCCCATATAAATCAAGATAACACAGAGGTTAGCACCAGAAGATCATAGAATTGTTTTGGTCGGGAAAGACACTTAGGATCAAGTCCAACCAGTAACCCAGCACTTCCAACTACACCTCTAAGCCATGGCCCTAAGCACCACATTTACACCTCTATTACATACCTTCAGGGATGGGGTCTCCACCACTTCACTGGGCAGCCTGTTCCAGTGCTTGACAACCCTTACTGTACATATTTTTTCCCCCCTATCCAGTTGAAACCTCCTCTGGAACAACTTGAGGCCATTTCCTCTATTTTTATCACTCATAATTCGGGAGCAGAGATCAACCTCCACTTGTGGAGATCTATTAGGTCTCCATTCAGCCTCCTTTTCTCCAAACAACCCCTGTCCATCAGATGCACTTCATAAGACTTGTTCTCCAGACCCTTTATCAGTTTTGTTGCTCTTCTTTGGACATGCTCCAGAACCATGAAGAATCACTTCAGCTGTAGAATGCTCTGTCCTACCAGATCCACATAATTCCTCATCTGTGAGCCAAGAAAGCCCAATAAATCATCATGTGGATGTTGATGTTAAAACAGCATCTGCATGGAAATACATGGATAAGCAGAGAGGCAAATAAGTGAATATGAACTCTGCAGATCTGAGTAAGAAGATGAGAAGTGAAAGTGCTGAAGACAGGGATTCTTTAACAGATAAAAGCAATTTGTTTTGAGGTGTTGCTACAAATCCTGTACCTTACATTGCAGGTTTGGGCAGTCATATGTGTAACTGAGCATAGCTCTATTGATTTCTCTCCATCTCCACCGCTTCAGGCCAGATGAGCATTTTGTCCTCAATTTATTTTCATTTTTATTTAGTGCCCATGGCACAGTGATATCACAGTTACTATGCAGGGAATAGAATATGCTGAAAAGATATCACAGACAAAGCTGGTGGAAAAAATTGTGATGAAATATTTTCTTATCATAAAATGTTGGAAAAAAAAGTAGTAATTTTACAATGAGGTTTTTATTGTGATTAAATTTTGTTTTAAATGAGAAGCAAATAAAATTTTCACTTTTTGCTCTCTCCTCATAATCCAACATGGGGAATTTATCACTGAAAGAATTAAGCTTTTGCAGGAAATGTCTCCAGGTTAAATGTGTAAATTCATTTATTTAGGAAAAAAAGAAATGAAAAAAACGCACATTATAAATTCTTTCAAATTGCAGAGTTATCACAAAGTAAGACAGGTTAATACTTAAGTTTTGGAGTTTGGCTGAGTGATAAAATAAGCAGAACTTTGTAAAAAAGCAGTCGAATCCTATTGATAAGAAAGGTTTTGGTATCTCTTGGCATCTCATTGCAGTTTTGGGACAACTTCAGTAAATATTTAAAGTGTAAGGTTTAAAAATTAATAGACCAACCATCCCTGGTGAAATTAAATAATTGAGCCTCTAGGCACCACCATCATAATGCAGCTAATTAGAATAATACCAGAGAAATATGAACCAAAGAATAAACTTCTAATACTGTCTCCATAGGACATTAAAATCCAGTGGTCAGTGTGGGTTCCTTTGGTTTTTACTCACCTGATGGAAGTACCCAAAAGGGACCCTGAAAACAACAAGACTGATGTTTTACACTCTAATAATCTGAGTATTCCCCCACACATACCCTTCATGAGTATTAACTGCTTTCTGTTGGAAGTTTCAGGTGCTTTTTTCTTGGTTTGTGAATTGGCTCTGTTTTGCTTCCTCTTCCTTCTCAAGGATCTTGAGATATTGATGATGCAATAGCTCTCGGTGCTGCCCAGATTGATGCCATGGGGGTCACTTAGTGGCACTGGGAGATGGCTTGTGACAGGGTTAACTCATAATCACCACCTGCATCCACAAACACTGCACCAGGAGGACAGGTCATGGTCATGCCTCACCATGTAGATGGCACATGTGTCTGGTGATCACAGATACCTGGTGACTGGTTTGAGTTGCAATGAATGAGGTACCCAGCCTCCCTGCAGCTGGATCTGTCCTTTGATGGCAGTAGTTCCCCCATACTTCTCAAGTGAGCATCAGGATATTTTTCCATCTCTTCTCCAAAATACCCTGAGATTGTAGTTCGTATTTTGCATTGCTGGGGACACACTTGCCTTGGTGCCCCACAGGGAGGAGGAGAACCCTGTCCTGTTCCACCATGGCAGTGCTCCCCATAGCCCTGTTCTTCTAAGCAATTAATTCAGTGTAGCAGAGAGAGCTTAAACTGGTGGCAGCATCAGCCTGCATTAACTTAAAGGAGGACACATAGTGAGTTTTGACAAGGGTTCTGTTTATCCTTTTGGCCATAAAAATTCTTCAGCTGTGAAGGCTTTACAATTCACTCCAATACTGGATTTTTTTTTCCCCCCACTAATTGCTTTTTGATTACCAAGCCCTGCAGACTAAGATCACTTTGTCTAAGCAAGGACTGGCTTGCAGTGAATAAAGCAATAAATACTTCAATAGTCCAAGTGACTTCACCCATGATGATTTCTTCTTGCTGTGGAGCTGTGGGTCTCTGCTCTCCCTGTACCTAGGAAAGAGTGAAGAGAGACTTCACTAGTAGAAAGGATCCCATGCTTCCCCATGCCTGTTGAAACAGGATTTCTGCTTAAATTAAACAACTTTGCTTGTGTCAGATACATGCAGGTCTCTGGAAAGCATTTATCTCTCTCATCACCTCAACTTAGGTCTTATATCTTGTTTTTTTTCTACCATGGTGACGTTCTTGCTGTAGAGTCTGTTAAATACAGGCTGGGTGGTTAGGAAATAACTGTACATTTGTTACAGCAAATGAGGCAATAAATGTCCAGGGTTATGACAGGCAGAAAAGTCAGAGTATTTATCAAATTGCCATGGGAAATAGCTCTGCCAAGCGATAAGTAATAAACTTTCAATTATCATTTTCATACTCCTGCTGCAGAACACTTCTCAGATCAGATTTCTTTTGTTGGTTCAAATAAGGTGAGAGGTGAAGTCATTTTGCTCTGTTAGCAGAGAAGAGATGCATGTCCTTGTGTGTGCTTATGTACTCACAGCTCTGCCTCTACAATTCTCTGTTACTCTTTTATCGTTGTTTATTAAATTTATTTTGGTTTTGTTATTTTCCTTTTTTTTTGCCCCGTCCTTGGATTAATTGACCTATTATGCTGATATGGAGGACTTTGGGATAATCCACTAAATGGCTCTTAAAATGGTACTTACCCTTAGCTTCAAAGAGATAATTATACTTTGTTACTGTTGTCATCACAGCAATATAATTCTGTGCCTGACAGGAACTTCCCAGCTGTACATTGGCTTCTCTGTCATCTTCTTTGTGTTATAAAAGCACAATTTCAGTTCTGCTGACACCTGGTTTGACATGCTAGCCATCAAAACACAAGCTGTGTAACATTCAATTTCTCCTTGATTTGAAAGTCAAGTCAAGCCCAAATGAACTTACCTGTCTAAGCAGAATTTCTGTGCCAGCTGATGAGGAAAAAATACCCAAGGAAATAAATCCTTAAATCCTCAAAAGTTAAACAAAACTAAGTCTTTCAAGTACTTGCTCAGGCCACAAATTGATATTGGAAGGACAGTGCAAAAATTCTTCCAAGCATCTCACTACTGAGCAAAGAAAAAGAAAATCAGAGGTAGGAAGTAGTAGAAAATTAATAGTGAACAAGCTCAGAAATTTGTGATGCCATCGTATTGTATGCCATCAGTAGTGAGCACACACTTATAGCTCATGTTTATATCTCTATAAATATTTCATATTTCTCTCTTTCTGAAAATGTAGAGAGTGGGACAGAAGCCATCACAAGCAGAACAGTTTCTATAATGAAAGGGGAAAAAAGACTGGGAGCCAGGGAGTTACTGCAGAGGGCTGGAATGATGTGAAGGGAGGATGACTCCTTGTTTTTTCTGACTCTCTTGGTCTCTGAAAATATGTTTCAGGCCCAGAAGGACCTTAGTTGAATCATTTATGACTGTGTCTGTGGTATTGCCTGTTCAGAACTGTTATCCTGATGTGTGTTTAGCAAACATTTCACAACCTACACGTAGCTGTAGAATAAGGATGATAATGTAAGCTTACCTCCCAGGGGTATATGGAGATGAAGCATGGCTGAAGTTGCCATGTGATGGATTTTTTTTAGAACCACTAACTTTTGCCACTGATAGATTTCCTCTACTATGAGGAATAGTAATGAAATACAGTGTTTTTTACCAGAGTTGCTATGCATAAATGTTCATAAGTTTACTCAAAAGAGGCCACACATTTTCAGTTGCTACTGACGTATCTCAGAATCCAATTTTTTTCCAAAGTGTGGAAACAAATTTTTCTCTTCTTCAGAGCTTATACTTTCCCCACCTTATTTTTATGCAGTGCTGTTTTGCTTTTTAAGACCCTCTATATCTGAAATTAGCTCCAGCACCTGGCTGCTTAGTTAGCAGTTCACAAACCAGCCTTGTAAAAGCAGTCTCTTTGAAAACCTGATTGTTAAAAAGCAGGCTTCCTCATAAGCTTTCTAGCATACTGAATCCCCACTGAAATCCAATGCATCCTTTTATACCTCCAAAATAGCTGACGATTTCAGAGGATGTCTGTGATGTGCTGGTTCTGTAGAATTACAACCTTAACAGCTGTAACATCACTAAAAGGCTTATTCTGGAGAACGACCGTGTCATAAATGAGGTGTTCAAAGACTGAAAGTTCCAGCTGCAGCTTGCTAACTGTGCCTGCAGCCACAAATGGTACTCCCCAGGAAAGTCCTACTCCCTCCACATCTATGGTTTTTCTTTTAAAATACTCAGAATTTAGAAAGCTGCAAAATAAAGAGCACCAGTAAGGTTTTTTGTTCTCTTCTGAAGAGATGAAGTTTCAGATTATGAGGTCCCTGACAGATGAATGAATATATTTAACCTCTGAGGATTCAGGACACTATCATACTCATGTCTTTGCTGTCTCTCTGTGGCATTTGTTTGCCCCACCAGCTAAGGACAGTAAGGATGGGAGGTAATCAGAGGTTCACTTCAGAGTTCAGTTTGTTAGATGAAATATTGATGAAGGTGGTGTCTTGCTAAAGATGTGTGCTGGAAACATCACAGCACACATGCTTTCTGCAGCCTGTGCTCCTGCAAATAACTTCTGGTGGAAGGCTGAGTGACAGGCAAAGATTGCTTAGAGCAGCAAGACTAACAGAGTCAAAGCCAAAGGCAGGAATTTAAGTTTTTGAGTTGCCACGCAAGGCATAAGTTGGAGACACAGAGTTGTTAATGAGTGTTGACTACTTTAAGTTCATGTCTTATCTCTGCTTTTATCCTTAGGGTGCTTCCTTCAGTCCCCAGTCCCCTTTCCCTTGGCGATCAGCCTTCTGGCTGTGGATTGAAAGGTCTGTATTTGATTGAAAAGAGTGCAGGCTGCTCTTTATCTCATGCTTTAGACATGTCCAGAAGATGCTTTGTGGACTGGGCCACTCAAGGGGCCTCATCAAAAATTTGCATGTTTTGAAGTTGATCTGTTCCATTCAGCTGGCAAGTGGGCCAAGTTACAAGTTCTTATCCAAAACAGATTCTTGCCCCTTTTTTCATCTACATGTCTAATGATGGATCCATATAATATTTAACAGTGTTTAATTTTAGGGCTGCTTCAATCTGTTTCTTAATGCTGCTGTAGCATTTGACTAAGGAAAGTATATTGTGTGTTTCAGAGAACAGTTTCAAATTTGCATTGAGATGGAAGGATCAATAATAAGTTCTAGCTCAAACTCTGAATCTTCTGATGCTTTTCTAAATTAAATCCAACGTTGTATCAGGGATATTTTTATCCCTCTGACACAGAAATTATGGTTTTTTCAGAAGTCTTGGCTCCAGAAATAATGGTTTATTATAGCAGAACAGAAAAGGACAAGATATTTAAACATATCGTGGGAAATATCCATGGTACGAACAGGCAAATCTCCCCCCCCCCCAATTGATCTCAGTCAACCTGTAATGATATTCACTGGCTGAGCACCTCAAAATTATGAGAAACATTCTAGACATCATGTTGTTCAGATTCCATGCTGTTTGATAATTAATGTTCTTTGTACAGTATCAACCCACAAACCCATTCAACTTCACAGATTTGTGAGAACATTTTTTGAAACTTTCAGAGCCATTTGTATCCTGATCTTGAGTGAGATATTACTTACATGCCATTTTATTGCTTTGAATGGGAGTGGGAATTTTTTGGAGAAAGTCTTTATTGAAGTTTGGAATATTTCATAAATGAGATGCTGAATTAAAGTAATTTCTTATTTTTAGAGACATAGACTTTTTTTTTTTTTTCTGGCTTAGCATGTGCATGAAATAGGATTATGTGCAATGAGTAGACTTCAGTAAAATAACATCTTATCGTGTCCTTACTTTGACCGTACAAGTAGAAGTAAGCTTCCTTCAGTACCCTCAAAAACAAACAAAAACAAAGGAATTCCTACACAAGATGTTGCAAGTAATTCTATCTGAGGAGAAAACATCTGGGAAGAGGGGCAATTGTCAAAGTTTACACTCTGCCAGAGGGGTGTCCAATGTTAAATGTGTTGTTTAGGCTGCAGAGTTTTTACTTCTACAATGCTGAAGCCTCTTTTGAATTCAACAGATGTGGTTTTAAGGTTCAGTTGAGGTTTCAGATGCTTAACATCAAATTTGAGTGAGGATCAAAAGCACTAAAATAATAGTAATTTTGCTATTGATGAAGTCTTAACAGCAACCCTAGGTGCAGCTTTGGGATAAGAAGATGGATACAGTGGTTTCTCTGTTTTCATTTTTCTGATATCCCCCATTAGGGATTTAATACTCATAGACAGAGTACAAAGCTGTTTAGTTGGTGCCAGGATCACCAGAATTTTAACCAAGATCGTTAATTGTATTGCACTTAGTATATTCCAGGAATCACTGGGCTATTATTCAGTGTGTGATGTTGTCATTGCTGCCAAGATTTTATCTCAGAAGACACACAGATGGCATATTTCTGCATATAAACACAACGTAAAAAGTGCTGAAGCAGCCTAAATCATATTCATCCTCTGAGAGTTAAGTCCTGCAAACAGGACTCTGACTCAGCCAGCACTGACTCCTTTGCAGGATCAGGGTGAGATCAGAGATCAGGTGAAATGTGTATCCTGGCCCACATTTGATTTTATTACTTAGCAGCCTGTGTATTGCTCAGCTGCTCTAAAGCATGAAACACACCCTCAGGAAATGCTCTGCCATCCTCTGTCTTTGCTGTCAGGACATTATGGAAACATGACTGCATTTACTTTCCAAGAGCTTGAGTTGCCTGTCTTCATCTGCTTCACAGTGATATTTATTCAAATGCAGAAGAACAGAACATTTCACAACTTGCTATTTATGGCCCAGTGAAATCATGTGCCTGTCATCATCGTATGTTCTGTCTATTTTCCTAATTTTCAGCTCTGTGTGAATTACATTTCATGGATGTCTAGCTGCTAATAGGAGGATGAAATAAGAAATCCAATATTAATGTTTATTCACTCCAAAAAGTGCAAGACTGTGATTAAAACTCTGGAGTCTTGTTGAGACGTAGCCCCTTGATATCACACGTTTTAAGCTATTTTTTTTTGTTGTTTGAGAGAGGGATCTTGTGAGGCACTGAAAAATTATGTTGATGGTGATAACATGCACTGGAGAAAATAAGCCTTTATATTTTCCTGCCCAGAATGACAAACCATCACTCCTGGGGAAGAAGTGGCTTGATGCTTTGTTACTTTGTTCTAATAATAAGTCACATTTCTTTAACCCAGAGGAGCACCAGAGTGCTCTCCAGCATACATATATTTCATTTTTTATTATGAGCTGAAGAAAGCAGCTCTTATGTAGCATGAAAACTGAAAATTGTTTTGAAACAGACAATATGGCAGTTGAAAATTTAGTAGGCAGAAAATGTGATTCCCTATATCGGGAGTTGGAGGAAGTGCAAGGGAAAATCTCTCTTTTGTGGACAAGATTTAGTTTCACAGTATAATAAGATCCTTTTTGCTGTTATTTACCTTTCTCTTCCATGGTGTCATCGGAAATTAGGAAAACATAAGGAAGATAAAAAAACATAATTCCATTTAATATTGTGAAGAGAAATTAGTCCAGTGTTCATACATGAAGGCCCTACATTAAGATTTTGGATCAATTTTAAATCTTGTGATTTATTTTCATTTGATGTATACAGTCTGTAGGCCAAAATTGCACTTAAATTACTAGCAATAATTGAAGAGTTGGGGTTTTTTATTATTTTTTTCTTCTACTAAGTATATAATTGAAAAATCTGTTTCCTTTGGGGGGATTGTTTTGTGCTGTGTTTTGGAGAGCAGTTGAAATGCAGCAATTTAAAATTTAGAATTTCAAATCCAGTTTATTTGCCTAAAGTTATATATGGATGTCTAGTGGTACGTTTCAGAGGCAGATATCTAGTTCTCAGTCAATACTCACTTTTTCAGAAGTGGGCTTTCTCATCTCTCTTTAAGAAGCTTACATCAGAGAAAAGCACCAGGATTCCCCTACACATCTCCGGAAAGAAAGGGTATGACTCATTCCAGTGTAAAATGGATGTAGAAAAATGGGTCAGAGGAATCTCTTAGATGTGCCTACTTTGTTTCTCCTTGCTAGACAAGCAGCCCATATGTAGATACAGACAATGTATATACCTAAAGTAGGTGAGATGAGTCTCAGTTTGAGAATGGGATGCATTCCCACATGGAGACACCTACATTTGGTTGTTAATGCACACACTGTATGGGGAGATCCAAGTGTTTAAACTTCCATTGCAGCCAAAACAGATGCATTCATCAGAGGCTGAATTAATTCAGCTGGGGGGCTGTTTCAGTCTAAGTTAAATCACTTTCTAGGCTTTATTTGGTTGTAGACTTCAGCGAAAAGATTCCGTTCCCTAACCATAAGTGTGCAGTGCTATTTGAGAGTCTTTAAGATGTCTCATCTGGTATTTAGCTGCTGCTTCAAAGGGAAAGAGGACTGCCCTACATGGTGGGTAAACTGCTGGTTATGAGTAGATGTCTTATTTTATACCTTAGGAGGTATCAAATAGCACTAGTTCTCTATGTTTAGGCATTGGGATTTCTCTGTAGGTGTCTAGTTGCTGCTGAAAATAGAGCTTTAATAATTTTGTACCTAATGTTACGGGTGAACATGGTAGCAGTCTGACATTTTGGATATGTATTTGAGTCTGCAAGATGTCCAAAATAACCTAACCCTTGCATAGATAAATATATTTGCAGGAGTCAAAAAGAGGCAAAAATGCCATTGCTTCTAAGAAGGTAATAAAAAGACCTTGAGGCCCTCTGTTCATTGCATCTTGTTCACTTTCAGATCATATCTGAAATGTTTGCTTGCTTGTGTCTAAAATTCAGAGCAAGATATAAACAAGAATCTAGTTTCAGCCCTGTGGGCCCATCATTACTTCTGTTGTAAGTTCTGGAAATAAAATTGTGCTTCTGACAAAAGTCATAGAGAATTTATTTACTAAATCAGCGAGACCCTCTACAGCAGAAGTAAAATGAAGTCACAGGAAATCCAAGAAATTTTCTGATTTTTTTTCATGTTTTGTTAAGCTGCATATAGCATTCAGTGGACTATAAGTTCTCTTGATGTTCTCCATACTGATTGTATTTGTAATACAAAAATAAGGAACAATGGGGGCTAAGGATTTGATTTGAGACACAAGTAATGACCAATCTGTTACCAAGAACTGCTTAAAACCTACAGAACAGACCAAACATTTGTGCTGAGCATGTTCATGTGATGGGAGCATTTATTTAGATGTTGATGTACCAATTTTTGCTTATAGCATTATGGTTGACTCCATTCTCTTGACTCCAATTCATCAGTTTAGACTCTGATGAAAGCCTTCTGCTTGTTTTAATATAGATATATGATCTGTGCCTGACAGTCATGTCACATCTTGCTTTAGAAGCTGTTAGGACCTCTCCCAAGCTGAGTCTTGGAAGATCTTGAAAGTTCTGTACACAGAATGTAAATACAAAGAGCTCAAAAATTTAGCAGGGTAAGGATTTGGAGTCAAGTCCTCTAGAGAATGAAGTGACTTAGAAAATACCACAGTTTTCAGGATGACACTTTACTTCAAACTAGTACAAAGTGAATGATCTGTGAAGTTCCAGTGTGCCACAGGAAATCCAAGCAGTATTGTCTTCAGGTTGGCATACAAGTAAAAGCATTATCTGTATCTCATCCTTGTTTGCTAGATTCCTGTTCCAAATAAGAAATGTTTAATACACAGTAATGTCCCAGTTTCTTCTAGGGCTATGAAATGTCCTCTGCTTGTAGATAACCTCTCTGCTTCTGACTAGATGTTTTATTCTTAGGGAATTCCTTACTGCATGAAGCTGTTGTTTTGAGTTTTAGTTCATTTCAGTCTGTATGTGGAACTGCAGTGTTGTACAAGATATTTGTGGTGATATAGTTTTTCATCAAGATACTCTTGTTCCTGGAATTGCAATGTACTAGTGAAATAGGAACAAAATAATCAAAATGACACCATTGCTAGCTGCATTTGGTCACAGGGACTACATGGTCTTGGGTGCATCAATTCATTTTGCAGAGATTACCCCATACTGTATGAACAGGTCTACCAGGAAACCTTTCATTTGTTTCTTTTAGGCAGAGTTACACCTCTCTGTATGTTTTCTCTGGAACTTTGTGAAAATATCCAGCTGGACAAATAATACTGAGTAGTATCTTCATACAGTGTCTTTTTATTAGATGTATATTTAATATTCTAAAGAAATGTGAAAGAGTGGTAGTAAACTTTCTGTCCTTACTGAAATGACAAAGCAGGATTTTAGGGTGTGAAAGCCATGTAGCTGGGAGAGTTCCTTCATAATTTCAAAACTTAAAATATTTTTGTCCTGAAGAAGAGTTCCCATGTGATGGTTTCCTATAATCTTTCCCCATGTTACATCCATTTGAACATAAATTTATTGTAAGTGCTGGAGTTTCTACAGAATTACATTACTTGGTGTGTTCACAGTCTTGTTCTGGCTGACAACTGAAATTGAGTATCCTTATTACTTAAAATGTCAAAAAATTAAGCCATCTGAGATGACTTGCTTGATGCTGTGACAAACTAATGAAAGGAGACAGAACTGCTGTATGGTAAAGTCTAGCACCCAAAGCACACTTAGTTCTGCTAAATGGCAGTCATCAAGAATGAAATGTTCCTTAGTCTTTCCCTTTTCTGTGACTTTCTAGAGATGAGATTCTGAGCGAGGTGGAACCAACTATGGTTTTCTATGTAGTGAAACACTTTCTGTAGAGGCTTCATTCTCCAATGATTCTATCAGAACTGTTGCCAACAATGTATATTTTGCAGTAGTGTTGATTTGTAATGAAAAGATCATAAAGCCTTTGATGTGATAATAGGATCATAGAATGGTAGGGGTTGGAAGGGACCTCTGGAGATCATCAAGGTCAACCCCCCTGCCAAAACAGGATCACTAAAGGCAGATCACACAGAAGTGGGTCCAGACAAGTCTTGAAAGCCTAGAGAAGGAGACTCCACAACCTCTCTGGGGAACCAGTTCCCATGCTCTGCCACCCTTATGGTAAAAAAAAAAATAAAAATACCTGCATATTGAGGTTGAACTTCATGTGTTCCAGTTTGTGTCTGTTGCCTCTCATTCTATCATACAGCATCACTGAAAAGAGACTTGGCCCCTTCTTCTTGACACCCACATTTCAGTTGTTTATAAACATTGATAAGATTCCCACTAATAATTCCTCTCTCCTCCACCTTTTGGAGTGATGATGAAGATAAAACTCTGCTGCTTCCAGATTTGGAACTGACATCTTCTGACAGGATTGTCTTTTGCATGGTGTTGTCTGGGAAAGACAGGCGTTAGGAGAGCACTTAAGACACTCATCTAGAACAGGAAAATATTGAAGAAGCCTTCAGTACTTCACTTATAAGACACTCAGTTATTGACTGAGAAGGAAGTTTATACATATTGAATTCATTGGAAAGATGATCTGTCCCTACAAAAGGCCCCAGTGACTATTTAGAACCAAAATCAAATACCTTCCATGACTTTATTATTAACCTCTCTGGAAACAACAAAGGAGGACAGTGCTTACAAGATTTCAGGACCTGCTCTGTTCTTACAACAACAGAATAACATCTCTGGTACCTGGAAGGAGCCATCCATGAGTGCAGTCAAATTCCACTCGAAAGCAGCATGGCCTCAGAAGCTCCATTTGGAAGGGGAAAGTTTCTGCTGGCCCATCCCTCAACAAGAAGTTCTTTCTTGGTTATAAAGTTGTTTTCAACACAGTTCTGCCTGATATTGTCAAGAAGCATCTCTTGCTCCCATCTGCTTAGACCTGAGAAACTGAGGGCTATGTCTAAAACATGGTGACTATAACTTCAGGGTACAGATACTCTGCCTGCCTTGAACTACCCTGTTTGGGCCATGGCTGTGGCTGTACATAGTTCATTACAGACTGCAAAACAAAAACAAAAAGAGGGTGTTTTCCTGCTGTGCATATCATGCTGCCACCACCAGTCTGCTACCTGCATCAGAAACATGCAGTTTATTGCTGGTTTATGTGCATCTGCAGAATGCTAAGGACATGTAGTCTGCTTGCAATCAGTGCTAGGAAAGCAGAACTTCAAGGGATATGAGGGTGGTATGGCAGGATGATGGTACTGGAGCCTCAGCAGATGTCTTTCTAGAAAATTCCTTGTCTGTGTTGCCCAAGTTCACTTTGCTGGAAGACTTTGGACACAAGTAAAGACTTCAGGAAATAAGCTTGAACTGGACATCTTCATTTTGTTAGTGCATCTGCTTCCTTTTCAGGCACTGTTTGCTTTGCAACGAATAAATGTGTTAAGGGCAACACCAAAGCCAAAACTTAGATGGTTTTACAGAATTGGCCATTTTTGCCAGTGCCCCCAGCTCTCCAGAAGGAACTCCAGCATCCTGCCCAACTGAACCTCAAGAGCTCCACATCCATCCATTTGATAAGGGTCATTAACTCCATGAGTTGACAGAACAGCAAGCTTGCACAACAGGTTTTTCAGAAAAATCTTGAGGAACAGTTGTTCTGAGGTTGGAATAAGAGCCAAGGCCTCCAGGGAAAATTACAGCCCTTCTGTGAGGCAAACTTTGTAGCTATACAAAGATGCTGGACTGAATTTGAGAAATATTTTCCCTGTTTTGATAGGCTCTCAGAGCCTCATTTTATTCAGCAGCTGTAACTCAGCCCTGTTGTGTTGGCTTCGTGTCTACAAGTAGCTCACTTCATCCAATTTATTTTTGGTCACAGATCAACCAATGCCATGACAAATAAATCAGCCTTTACCTCTGCTTGTAAACCACTTAATTTATCTCTTGCTCTACAGCAAAACCTGGTGCAGCTATTTGTATCAACATGGCCCCAAACACTTAAGTCAACATTTTGATTATGGCTCTGGGTATTTTACTGCCTATATTTAAATCACGCTGCTCTAAACCAACACCTGTTCCTCTGTTACTTCATTCCCATTTAATAGTCACTGCCTGTCCAAAGATTCAACATGGTGGAACATGGTCTACATACTCATTAATTTCTATAGTAGTCAATGTGCCTTGGCATTTGTCTCACAGTTTTTGTGCAATTTTTAAATTATTTTGGAGCTGGGGATGGCTATAAAAAAATGTCATGTGGTTTTGTTGTTTATTTATTTGTTTGGGCTTTTTTTTCTTCTTTTTTTTTTTTTTTTCTTTTTTTTTCTTTTTTTTTCTTTTGTAAGCCTGAAAGTAAAACATCATGCTGTATCAATTTCTACACTGCAAATATTCCCTTTTCTAGTAATACCAAGATCCTAGCTTTGATGCTGCTGCTCTGATGTTCCCTTTCTGTCGACTTCTCTCTTCCATATCCTTTTTCCCTCACTGTCCCAGCCTGTCAGTATTTTTGGTGATAATAATCCAACCCACAACCACCTGTCAAGCCTTTAATGCTCTAAGCTCCTGACTTGTGTGTGATTGCTGTGCTGTTCTTTTTTGGCCCAGCACTGCAAACACACAAGAGCAGCTCCTCACGAGTGTCAGTAACTCCACTGATCCTACATGAAACCTTAATGCAGCTGCTAACAATATTTACTTTGTTAGCAATTTCAGAGAATTTTATTAAATAGCAAGGGCTGAATCATAACATTAAGAGCCTTTAACTTGCTCAAATCAAAATACCAGAGAACCTTACTTGATAAGTAATATGTCCATATTTTCTTGAACCAACAGAGTATTCTCATATTTCCTGGAATCCCTTGTCTCCCTTATAACAAATCTTCTTAAATCTGAAAAAAGGAAAATACTCTTCAAGAAGTCCAGATTTTTCACCAGAACTTGCCTGTCCTGAGGACTGCCAGGGGCAGAAGTGGTTTTGTAATCAGTGTTTAGTCATAACATGATGCATGTGCTTTAAGTAAGGAGAGAATGAAGACTCCACAGCCAACCTTATCTTTGGCATTTTTGGTGTCCTTGGTGCTGAACACCTTTCAGTCTAGTGATGCTCTGAATGTTGATTGTAGCAAGAACTCTATCATAAAGGACAAAATATAGGGAAAAAAAGCAGAACATGGTCTCATTAAGTTCTGAGGATTTGCTTGGTTTTTTTTTTCTTTATCCTTTTTACACATATAAGGCTTGCCTTCTGCAGACAGTATGTGTATCTCTACAGAGACACACTCATTTTGCCTTTCTCACTCTCTTAAATTCTGGTTCTGTGCACACCTCCCAAATCCTGTTTCCATGTGTAATGTTGCTATGAGGGACATTCATCTAACTAGATGTGGACTTGGCTACACATGAGCAAGTTACCTTCACCTAGTCAGCACAGAAGTGTAGGTGTCTATGGTCATATGAATCTTGCCAAATGTATTTATTTGCTGGATCTTATCTGACTGTAGTGTGACTCTAAATACCTCATACATGTAGAGGTATTTCTAGTTAGTGAGATGAATCTCATGGGCAAGTGTCTATGACTTTAGTTTTTTGCAAACAAGGATAATCAGTGCTAGCAATGTAAACTATGTGCTTACTTAGAATGTCCTCAGAACACCTGAAGGAGACTAACTTGTACAAGTGGAACTCTGTAGCCAATTTGATCAGGCAAAATGCAAAATAAGCATTTCAAATCTGACAAGGACAGCTGACTTAACAGCGAATTTAGACAGTGACATAAAATTTTTCATGACCAGAAATGGAAATGCAGTCAGAACAGTTCCAAAAATATATATAATCCATTAGCCTTTCACTGTCTTATCTGTCACTGGTTCATTAGCTGTCACTAGCTAGTAGCATCACGATGATGTTCAAGTCCCTTCTTTATATACTTGGATTCTTTGGCAATGTCTCTGTTGACATAAGAGTTTGTGATCAAAAGTAGTTACCTCTTCTAGTCATGCATCAGGCAGCCACATGGCTCTTAAGAGAGGATGCATCTCATCCATCTTCTTACAACTCCATTCCAGCACTACAGCATCTGATGCTGGAATCTTCTGAAGGAGGATCTTGGTCAGCTTGCTGTCATGTCCAGATGTGGCCTATTCAAGAGACAGAAGTGACCTTTAGGTGTTTCTAAAGATTTGAATGAGGTCAAACATCCTGATATACTCCCAAGGGCTTACTGTGGACCTATGTCCATGCAGGTTGGAGATTGGCCATATGTGAACTTTAGTTAACTTAAAAAAACAACTCCAAAACAAAACAAAAACAACCCCCTGCACCCAACAAACCAACCAAAAAGACCAAACTCCCCCCCCCAAAAAAAAATAATTACAAGGCTCTTTTATGAGAACAGAAAAGTAATTTGTGGTCCATGTCCTAAAGACCTCTAATTTCCAGGATGAAACCAACAAAAGAGCTCAGACTGAGAAGAATATATCTCCTTTTATTGGTGAGGGCAGTACAGTCAAATGTGAGAACAATGCATAATTCTGTCTGAGTGTCAAATAGGCTTCAAATAACTTGGTGCTTTTTGATGCATTTTGTGTTTTTAAGACTGACAATGGAAAAAGGTTCAAGTGAACAGTGGGACTGTGACACAAAAAACACTGAAGATTGAAGATGATGATGTTCTTAGGAGTTTGGAGTTTTAGCTCTCAGTTGAGCATAAAACTTAAAAACCTCTTTATCTTTTGAAGGTCATGAAGAACTAATACAAGTTGGAGAAGGAAGAGGTAGGGAAGTTGTGAAGGAGAGGATTATGTATCAGAGAGAAGTTAGTCCAAAGGAAAGCTTGTATTCTCTCCTTTTTCCTTCTGTTTTGCTCTTCCTCCTGTCTGAGTTTTGTTCTGTGCACAATACCAACAATAGGTTATTATTTACCAGTGTAAGCAGATAGTGATTTGTGCTGAGCTGAACTCAGAACTGGTGTCCCAACAGGCACGTGCTGACAGAGGACAAATTGAGGTTGCTCTTCATGTTTTTTTTTTTCAAGAGATCTGACCTAAATTTAAACAGCTGGGTTCACATTTAATCCTGCCTAATAGCTCAAAGGCTTTATATCTCCTAAAAGCAGCCTACTGGCACCTGATATTTTTTTCTGGCCCTTGTTCAGTTTTGCCCTACATATCCCCTGACACAACCTGTGTCTTTTCATTTTTTCCCTAGTAGATTTATTCCTCCATCTAAATACCCTTGAAATGACCAGTTTATGAAGGGTATAATCTAGACCACTGGTTTGCAGCCTTCTCAGATTTAGTGACCTGTGCAAATTCTCCATATGTTGATTAGTCCCACAAATAGAATATGAGAGGAACTGAAGTAAATTTTTAATCTAACTTACTTTCTTTTTATTCCTTTGGTGCATTCTGTTGCCACCTCTAACTCTCTGGACCATATATTTGAAGCTACTGATCTAGAGTGAAGGTTTTCAACTGAGGTCAAATGGTTTTGCTCGTAGCACTGCTTTTCTTGCTGGAGGTTGAATATGCCAATAGAAATAGCTACCACTTTGTGAATTCCAGCTGTGCTGGCAAAAGATAAAGCACAGTGGAGATTTAAGTGCAAAAAAAAAAAAATACATAAAATAAACCAGTTCCTTTCTTAGTTCCTCCACTCTGAAATGCTCTTGAGGTTGAGTAATTTTTTTAAGGATGGTTTCTTATTTGTCTTCTTCATATCTAGCTCCTAACATTTTTGTGGTAGAAATCAATGAACCTTGGGAAAAGTGATACATAATTTTGTACTTTTATGTGTGTCTAATGCATCTCACAAACTGTGGATATTGATTTTCCCAAAAATATTAAACAGCAAGCTTTTTTTTTTAAAAAAAAATATTGGAAGGTTATTTTCAGGGCTTACATCCAAACTGAGTTAGTGCTTTAGAGTAAATTGGTCTGTAACATTTTGAACCAGGCTAAGTGCATAATCAGTGGAAAAAAAACATGTTTAAGAGGTATGATTGAATAAGACTACGTGCCTTGAATTTTTTTTCTATCTGTATCACAAATCTTTATTTTGACTTGTGTATTGAAGAAAAGTTTCAAAGGATTACAAGTGACTGGAAACCTAAAAACCTTAGCAAAATAGCTGCAAGGGATTGTTGCTCTCTTGTGTTATGATACTATCACATTCTGTAATGTTAGGCAGTTGTAAAGATCAGAGATTTTACAAAGTAATCCTGTATACTTCTTTGACTAAACAGAGCATTAGAAGGCTTCTCACGGCTAAGAATAACATGATTTGTGAAGAAGACTTGAGACTGAAGTCTTAGTATACATGAAACCAAAATAAAAATCACAAACAATGGCCAGGAAGTTGTGGACTTCCTAAGTACTTTCAGGAAACAAATTACAAGACCTCTGATTTATAAACTGTGCATGTGCATCATCTGTGAAAAATTTATTGCATTTATTCCTTGCTTTATTAAGATGCTATCGTTTTTCCACTGAGTGTAGATATTTTGATTTATTGACTTGCTGTTGTACTTGAACGTGAGAAACTGGACACAAGCAGAGCTTTTTTCCTACTGTTAAAGCTGTGGCAAAGGAAAGCCTTGAAGGATCATATGCTTCATTGCCTTTCCATGGCTCAGGATAAATGCTCTAGCTTGTTGACTGTGATATAATAAGATGAAAGGTCTAATACAACAAGTCAAAGGGTTATAAACCCATATTTGAATCACTTTGCTGAAACAAAACCATAACATTCAGTGGTTTCCCTAAGGTTGTCACACCTCTAAGGAAAAAGAAAGTTTTATAATAATTGAAGTAAAAAGTTTACATTCTAGTGATTCTTTAGCCTCAGCAGTGCTGGGGAAACAAAAAAATCAGCTTTAGGAAAAGAGGAGGCATTCTGAATAAAATTCAATGCCACCTCTATGCTACAGTGGTCTAAAAATAAATTACTCCTGGGAGATCTGGGTTCCAGGCCCTATTGTGTCATTGAGTCCTACTGAGAAAGGGTAAAATGTAAGATAATGTCACTACTTCTTTAATAGTTTTTCTAAAGAAGCCTTGGCATTTCTTTCTACCTTTCGTATTGTATTTGGATTGTCTCATTTTAAAAGCGTAAAGGAGATATCTTTCTGTCATCCAAAATCTTAGCAAAGAATTACTGCCTTGATTTATTTGAACAAAATGAGATGTTCACTTTTGAAACAATTGCTTTGTTGAAGATCCCCACCTCTCCCATTTTACTTATGTGCTGAGAGAAAAAAAAATGACATGTCCTGTAAGCTGGAGAATGGTTGCTGACAATCTGATAGACTTGCTGACATTTGTGACTGCTTTGACTCAATTGATGTTGATTTGAATTTATTCAAAACCCACCTGGATGTGTTCCTATGTGACCTCCTTTAGGTGACACTGCTCTGGCAGGGGGGTTGGACTTGATGATCTTTTTCGGTCCCTTAAAACACCCAACTTTCTGTGATTCTGTGATGTATGCTCAGAAAAGGCTATTGAGGTGCAGTCGCTGCCATAACAACTGGGATCCAATTGCCCTACACAAAGGTGAACACTGGAGCAATTTAAGTAATAAAGAAAAACAAAGATATTTAGTTTAATGAGTGTACTTTTCCTAATGCTTTACTTTGAGAAGATATTTGTGTGTTTATTTTCCTCCTTCTACTGTGTTCCTCTGTCCTTTACTCAGAACAGTAAGTGGAGAGCATTTATGGAGAAGAAAATGTTATCTCACTGTGACTTTATTCTATGTGCTTAACCAAAGAATTCTTAAGAAAGAGATAAATAAAAATGCCCAGTTTCTGAAGAAATACACAATGAAATATGCTTTAAAAAAACTAAGGACAGTGGCGCTATCTATCCTTGAGATAGTATGTGCAGTGTTTCCTGAGAGGCAGCTTTATTCTCCTAAATGAATGTTTCTAGGTTTATGAGTCATTGTCCTTTATCACATGGTGTATTGTTCTTTTGTCCTTGGTGCTTTTCTCTTTTTTATTATTTTTATTTCTTTCTTTATTTTTCTTTCTTTTTCTCTGGGTTCTGTGATGGAGATGGTGTAAGCAATGAATAAGTGTCTGATTCAGTTTTCACTCTGATGTAATAACACAAATGATAGAAAGTTCATGGGCTGTCAGAGTCCTACCTTTATTTTCACCCTGCTCCCATCTCACCTTCCTCTACTCCTTTTGGTTGGGTGGATGTTGGTTGCCATCTCAGCAGGCAATTGCCAGACTCATTTTTTAGCTCTAAGGTGTTTAACAGTTGTGTATGTGTGTTTGTATGTAACCAACTAATTGCCTGCTGCCAGAGGGCTCCATCAGTTGCCTGTATCTCTAAAATGCCATTAACACAAGTCAAAAGATTGCAGAGACCAATGGAGGATAAAGATGAAGTTTGGGCAGTATCATATGTTGAACAGTTTCCAATCCAGAAGGTATCCCTACTGACAACAGTGGAGATGTGAGGAGTAAAATCAAGAAATCAAGCCTTCCTTTAAAAATGTGAAGCAGTCTCCAATGGTTAAACATACAGATTTTCACAGGGTTTTGTCTGTATAAAGCATTCTGATTTTCAGTCTCCCTGCTACGAGTGAAATGAGAATTGAAATTGACTGTCTCGTGCAAAGACACCAACTCTAGTTGGAAGGACAAACAAGTGATGACCTGTCTCATAACATCAGTGCCTGTAGGACAGCACAGCACAACCAGTGATGAGGGCAGCATTTTATGAAGGAATACAGTGCTTTGGAAGTGATGAGAGTCCTCATGGGCACTGCTTTTACAGAAGCATATGACCAAAACACATCCGATATTGCTTTAGTAGCTTCCCATGGATATTTTGTAGTGTTTTCTTCAATCCTCTTCTGGAAAATGTGAAGGGTTTCACCTAAACACAGACACTAAAAAAAAAAAAAAAAAATTACTAAAGCCTTACAATAAAAAATCACAGGTTTATATTCACCTTCTTATTTTTCTTGAAACTGATGATACTTCAGTACTGGCACCGTTCCCTATTGTGTCCATAGTGCTGATTTAATGTCATCCTTTAGCGTTATTTTTACTAACTATTCCTCTATTTATAACTCAAGGTTGTCCCACATAGTGATCTCCAGGGGGCAAGGGATGGCCAGTGGTCCTTCACAAGTCCTCGATTTTGAAGGGCTGTGAGCAGGTTCCTTCAAGGAGGCACCTGGTGCAGCAGTGGAAATTCAGTGCATCGTTTGAAGCAATTGAGTTTTCTTGTTTCAGGGGTGTCTGCAGTTGTTTCATCATAGCTTCTTTCACTGAAGCATGATGCCCATGTCTCTGAGAAATTTTTCTTTGAACCCTGCTAAGCATCATGATGATGAGGTGCACCAGAGGCACCCTCACTCAGCCCTGCTACTGGGAACTCTGTCCCTACAACCACCTCATGTAGATTTATGTGCTCTTATCCTCTACTGTGGCAGTGAGGCAGATGTAATTCCAGGCTGCTGTAGTAGCTATTTCCTCTTTCATTCCTGGTGATCATTGAGGGGAATAAAGTTGCAGAAACAGTTTGCTTTTTGAATTTTTTTTTTTTTTTAACAGGGCTATTCTTCTGTATTTGTTTTGAAGAAGAACAAAGCATAAAAAATAAAATATAAATACAGTGAAGACTTGTGTGTGTATTCCCATGCATTTAATTTTTTTTTCACCTTAGCTAACCTTAGCTTCATGTCATTCTTTCTGTCTTTGACAATATGGGTGCTAATCTGAACTGGCTGGCCATCTATTCACATCTTTCCTCTTTAAACTATTGTCTTCAGAAAGCATGGACTTTCTATTCATCCTGAGCTTTTGGTGTAGGGAAATGTGCCTCAGCATAACTTGCAGATTTATCCAGAGGCAATTCTTCCAATTAGCACTCTCAAAGTTGAATCCCTTGTCATATAATTGCTTTTGGGGTATTGTGTGGTTTTGTCTTGCCTTCCCCCACACATTCTGCTTTGCTTTACTGCTGTACACTCTGACAAGACCATCACACACATCACCAGGTGGATATGTGATGTACAATATACAGTTCCTTAGACTGTGTAGGGTGGTAAAAGGAGAAAGGATTGGTCTCATTCCTCTTGAAATAACAAGGAAAGGAAAAAAATATAGTGCTTTGTCAAGTAATAGCATTTGAGTTTACCTTTACTGCTCCTAAATCATGGCCTGACAAATGTTTATACCTTGGAGGTATATCAGATGGAAGGCTTAGCAATTGTCCTTCTTTTCTTTCTCACAGTTATGACATATATTACATATATTGCATAGATCTTATGCCCCATTTCTGTCATTTCAGTCAGCCTCTGCAATGTTTGTTTTTGATGAGGGTGAATGAAAAATCAACAACCTTTTAATGCTGGAATGAGCTCTTTTTGAAAAAATGGTAGTGCTTGGGAGGATAGCTGGAAAGAAAACACAGGTTAAAATAATTGTTGTAATAAGCCAGTCAGATGGAAAATTACTAATCAAGAGTGAGCATTGAGACTTATCAGAAAATCTACCTAGTGCTTACCTGAGGACTTCATGTACCAAAATCCTCCTCATCCCTGCTTTGTTGGAGGAAATGGTCAAATCTTTGAGTGCCATGGAAATGACTGGCTAGCACATATGAAGATATTCTCCACTCTGCAGTCTGAGAGGGATGTCCCAATAAAGCCTTGTGTGTCTCAAACAATGGAATTATTAATAGCCGTGACATGGGTCTTCCTAAGAGATTGTACTTGGCTGCTGTGACACAGCTACCAAATTGTCATCTCAGTGATACTATAGATGATTTCCAGTGAGCCTGGAGATTGCCAGAAGCAGAGCAGTGGGAAGAAAAGGAGGAAAGCATAAATAGCAAATCCAAAATCTGTCCGAAAACCATAAAAGCCCTTGGCTGTTATTAATGTTAAAGGTTGACATTGGTGTGACAAATACAGCTGGTTTGGAAGCTTTAGTTTTGGTTTTGCAAAGTAAGATATAGCTTACTAAGATCCCTTCCAACCTGAATTATTTGGTGATTAGATTAATGTATGAGATATTATCTGTAAATGGCTGTAATGCTTCAAAATCTTGGTCTGTCTGTTGTGTTTTATTTGGTGCATTGATTGTCAGGATTTTCCTTAGAAGAATGTCTTCCATTCATTAAACTTTAAATTATTCATATTCCCTCAGAAGCTTCCCTTCTGGGATTTTGTTTAAGACATAAGAGAGGTCAGAAGCAAGAGAAATTTGAATTCTGTTCCCATCTGTCTAGTCTTTTCTTTTTGGCCTATGCTTTTACAGAAATGAGCTGTGCTGACCCTGGATATCTGCCATTTGGTAAAGCAGGAAGAAAAAAATCAATTTCCCATACACAAGTAGCAAGAGAGTTAATTAAAATTTGCTCTGAGATTCTTGCACATAATATGTTATTTACTTATTGCTTCTTATATATTCCATAATATTATCATTCTGTCCTCAGGGTTAATGAGACTTTTTATCTTTCTAAATTACTGCTTTGATCTGACTTTTAGTGAGCCTTCCTGAGGATAGAGCCCAATGGTGTTGTTGGAAAGATTCCAGTTTATTTCAGTTGATTTCAAGTGTTGCATGAACCCCAAGATGCTAAATAAAATGCAGTAATCCATTCATGGATTGGTTCAACATAAAACTCCTAGTGTTTATAATGCCTGTATGTATGTGTTGTTTAGGTGATGACCTGAAAAAATCATGTCTGAGGTCCAGGGAACGGTCGAGTTTTCTGTGGAGCTACACAAATTCCATAACGTGGACCTCTTCCAGAGGGGGTGAGTTGATGTTTCCATTAATTTGTAACTGATTACAGAAGAGTAGTTTACAGAAAAGGGTTAAATTCCAAAACCAGGTACTTTTCTGCAAAATTCAGTTATAGTTTATGCAATCTTTGGGTCAGGGAAGGGTGTCATTGGGTTTTCATTGTTGTCAAGGAAAATGAATGTACATTTTCTCTATAACATCAGACTAACTGACTTGTTTTTGTAATAAGATGTTGTAACACTTCAACGGAGTTTAAGAATCTGTTCAGACATAAGTAAAATAGCTGCTTTAAATGGTCCTGGACTGAAGTGGAGCCTCTGTGATTTAGACAGCTGCATTGAGCATTAATGACAACATGTTCATTTTAGGCTCATCACTCTAATGACAATATTCTT
Organism: Calypte anna; assembly: GCF_003957555.1. Lineage (NCBI taxonomy): Eukaryota > Metazoa > Chordata > Aves > Apodiformes > Trochilidae > Calypte > Calypte anna. The sequence goes on along the minus strand of NC_044245.1, from coordinate 145,626,975 downwards.
TTAATCAAATTTAGCTGAATTCGTTCCATTCCAGAAGGGAAGATGGATAATCATGTTTGCCTAAATCTCTGCTTCTGGTCACCACATTATTTTTTCACATCCCTGGCAGATAGAAGAACACATACAACTCCTCCTTTACTGAAAGTTTTGCTCCTCTTCTTTTAAACCTTTCTTCCTAGTAACTTTCATAAGGACCTGGTGGCTGTGAACTGGAGAAGCCTAATCAATTGTCAGTTGTTACTCTGCATGTTAGACCCCAGAGGTGTTTTTCAGTGAGGAAAAGATAAGATGCTGGAATACTTTTTGAGGAGACTAGGAAACCCAGAGGGGTTACAACAAGGTACTTCAAGAGCAATAGGGTATCTAGTGGAATATTTTTTTCCTCTCTCTATGAGAAGTGATGTCTAGAGCAAATTAGATATTATCTTTTAAGCCTTATCTTGGCAAAGAGGTGGTTCACAGCTGATTTGTTCCTCTTAAGCACCATTTTGACTAAGAAAACTATGGGATTGTTTCAGGGATGGATTATGTAGAGGATAAGAGCTTTTTTTTGTTGTTATTTGTTTTGACTATGATGAACTACGTGGAAAAGATGATATGAACCTGAATGAAGGAAATTTGGCACTATTTTGTTTTAACAGCTGACATCTGTCATTCTGTTTATGTCTCCAAGCCAACATCCACCAACTTTATGTTAGAAAGCTTTCTGAGTATCATGTTATTGTGTTAAACAGAAAAAAACAGAACAAAAAGCCCCAAGCCCCTCTGTGCTTGAGGTGTTTGGTTTATCAGTTAAAAAAGGTGGCTCCTATGTGTTCCATATGACCTTAGAACACAGTCCTAGCTATAGAATTGTTTCTTGGTTTCTGGTGATCAATGTAATGTTTCTGATCTTCCTAGATTTTAAAAAAAAACATCTATGGGTTCACTGATTTTTTTTGGACTTAGACAGTAGGATGTTCAGAGGTTATCCAGCAATTTTCCCACTTCTCATGTTACTGTGTGATGAGTTGCCTGTTTTTTGTTATATTGGTCTGCTTTTGCATGCAGTAATTCCTGAAAAATGCTGGTTTTAGCTTTAACAATCAGACCAGATCTCTGGTGTGGGGGTAAAGCAGCACTAAGACAGATAATATATTCTGCTGTCACACTAACGAGTTCCTAATGACACTTGCTTTTTTTCCCACTGGTGCTTACCTTGCTTTACTGGTTAATATTCCAGACGTGGTACTATAGATTATACTGTGTTAATTTGTTTACAGTAATTTTTCTATGTAGCTTGCATAACATTACATTTGCTTTCCTGCCATAGTATTAACCTTTGCATCTCCAACAGAACCCTTTATTCTGTGTCTTATATGCTGAGCAATATCCTCTGGCTGACCTTTATCTGCTGAGCAGCCCCTATCACTGTAGAATGTAAGTGTGAAGAACAGGAGCAATTGAGCTTGCCCAATCTTACTTTAACTTGAGCAAACTTTTTATTTTTTCCCCTGTTGCCATTTGTTGATATTCACTGTAGATATCTGGGATGTCTTGAGTTGAAATATGGACTCCCCAGATGAGAGGGAGGTAGAAATAATAATGATGGAAATTTTCTGTTTAACTACTGTTTTTCTTCTTTGAGTGCCTTGTAAAATGAGTCAATATCATTCTGTCCTGATGAAGGTCAGAAAGGTGATTTGGAAATGGTTCTTCAGCAGGGTAGCAGTGGAGCTGAAATGAATGTTAATTTCTGTTGAAACCAAACATGCTGTGACTTTTAATAGCAAAAGCAAGAACAACAGTGAGGAATACTAACATTAATATGTGTTGCTTACCATTCCTCTTAATATTTTGGTACAAAACCAAAATAAAAAAACAACAACAATAAACACCATGAATATGTACCTCCACAAATACATAGCAGTTCTGCTACTGTATTCATAATTGCTATAAGTTTGAAACCCGCAGGCTGGAACTATGCAACTGCAGAAATAAGGGCAGTATATTTCAAAACCACTTAGTATTGGTTAACTGTTCTTTTAGAGACTGCACCTTTTGGGCCAGTAAGACTGGGCCAACACTGAGCCCTTGGAGAGGAGCACTCTGTGCAAATAAAAGAATTAATAAATCACAAGGCTTAGCAAGGGAATCCTGGGAGATTCAGCCCTTCTGGAGCTGTTAGGTGACAGTTAATAATCAAACCTGATTATATATGATCTGCTGGCCGTAAGCCACAGAATCAAAGTGCTTTAAAATGTTTGGCTTTCATTAATGGTCCTGTTCTATTTTTGATTTCACTGAAAGCTATTTTGAATTCTGTATGCACACACAGCCACTTGCCACCTCTCTCAGGCCCCCAAGAAGTGGAAATTCCTTAATCTAGCTGAACTACACTCTGATATTTGAATCATGTTTCTTACCCTCTAAAAATGGTCAATAGAGAAAATAGAGTCCAATATAAGGATAATCAATATGTTTTGGTAAATATCTGTTATGGTTATATGTTTCTGGATATATATTAGCACCAGTCATGAGTAAATTATGTGTTGCAGGTAGTTCTCTTTGGTCAGTTAGTGTCAAATTTATCTTTTTTTTCTGAAGAATAAGATGTAACACATAACGGTGTCAGTGTTTATAGACACCAAAGGCTAAATATTGTAGGTTCTGCAATAAGAGAAAAAGTAACATTTATCTTCGGTGGAACCAAATGATTTACAGTCCTGTTTGATGCCAGAGTTCTAAAGGTTGAATAATAAGTAATTCAATTTCTGGAAGAAAAAAACATTTTTAAGTTTTCTGTCCTTAATTCTCTACATCATGTACTGCTTAATAACTGGTGACAGATATTTTCTCTAGTGAAATAAGCTGATTCTGATTTTCCTTAATAGAGTAGGAAATAAAATTATCCCTGACTGCCAGAGATCAATTAATTGATTTGTCTTGTTCTGTCAGAAGTAATCCTTCTGCACCTTTTTTTTTTTTCTTCAAGCTTTTCAAAACCTATTTGGCATAATGAAAAACTAACCCCACAACTACTGTGTTCATAGAGTAACTTCTGGAGTCTGTGACAGAGTAGAGGGCACAAAGAAAGTGAAATAAATAGTGACTTAATAATGCTAGGATTCTGGCAACGATGTATTATAAAATAAAGTTCAAGGTAAGTCATTAGTTACCAATCAGAGGACTGAATCAACTGCTTATCTATTTTTTTAATCCTCGTATTCCAGGCTTCAATTTGCAAGTAACACTGATGGTTGTGTGTGTAAAGGGTGGTGGTGATTAAAAATAAGTGGTAAAATGAAGGAGCAATGCTTAGGAGTAAGAAGGCAATGACTGTCTGCATGTGATAGTTGCGACCACACTGCATGAAGTGACAAGGTTGAAAGTAGTAGAAACCCATAGCACAAACCTGTACTCATGAAAGCAGCTGATGTGCTGGTTTTCAGTAAGCTAAATGTCAGTGTCCCATGTGTATCAGATGACCAGCTTCAGGGCAATCAGGTATAATGAGTTATTTTCATGGCAGGTGGTGAAGACAATTCTCTCCTTTGGATGGTTAGTACAGCCAACTTTGTTTTTCAGGCATTCTGCTGAAGAGAGGTGGCATCACCAGTGCTGGTGGTAGGGGGAAAAGATGGGAACTCAATAGCATCAAGCCTATGATGTGAAATTGTTCTGCAGGTGGAGAGCAGCATCTCAACAAACTCCATTGACCAATAATCAAATTGGTCAGTGGAAAATAGGATATTCTTATATCTGGAAATTATCTTTCTCCTTCAAATAAGCAATACTCTGACCTAGATTCAGCAATAGGGGCCCTGAATGGATAGTACTCAGGTTCCTGAGATAATGTTTCACATGCTAAATGTGACAGAGAACCTCAGTGTGTCCTCTGAAGTGCAGACAGTGTACAAACTCTGCCTTGCTCTGCAGCCCCATCTTCTGTGACCTACTGTGGTCGGTTCCCTTTGTGAGTTTTTTCAGCCATTTTTGTGTAATAATTGCTAGTTGTACAATTAAACTGATTGTGAAAAATCAAGTGAGAACATTATGCAGAGAATATGCATATCCATTTGTTGCATGTCAGTGTGTCATACTACAAAGGTTCAATGAGCAGCAGGGAAAGGAGAGCTGAACCTAAGCAAAACACAAATTTGTAGTTAGAAGTCAGCTTCTTGTACAGTTTGACTCACTGTTCTTTGATGAAAACTGCTACAAAACTCAGCACATCACCTCTTCAGCCCCACAGGTTACTGTGAGCATGCTGGACACAGGGTCATGTATGAAGCTGGTGTAGGAACCAGAAGGCAACTTACTGTCTGTTTTCAGAGTGCTTTGCAGCCAGTGACCAGAATCCAGCCAAAGGTTCTTAAGCTCAGGATTAAACATGGTGATCAATATTATTATTTTTTTTCTTTTTTTAGCTAAGTAGAAATTTGTGTCAGAAATGAAAAATTCACTTGAATGAAGGATCATCACTTTTCTGGGATCCTCATTTCCCTGGAGCAGTGCAGTGAACCTCTGAGCAACAGGGATCTTAGGACTGATTTGGCATTTCTGACAAGATCACACAATAGTGTGCTTGTGTGTGCAGAGCGTATAGAGTTATAATAGAAAGCATTCTACTTCTCAAGTTTTTACCCAAGGGGAGAGAATAAGAGGAAAATCATATGACAGATAGTCATCTTCATGGAATCAATACCGAGGGTTGCTCTTACATTAGTGATGAGTATCGTGCTAAGAACTTCATATTGAATGGGATTAAAAAAAAAAAAAAAAAGAAAAAAAAAAAGAAAAGAAAGAAAGAAATAACTTGTCAGCTGGTGTGTTCATGTTAGTAAAGAAGGCTATAAAATTTGGATGTTTAGCCAAAGCCAGTGCTATAGCAGGATGGACACTCCATAGTGATCTTGTCAGCAATGCCAAATAAAACAATATAAACCCCCACATCTCTGAAAACAGAGGGATTTCACTGTTCTTCCAGCCTCAGTTTACTAGACTGCTCAGGGAATCAATTACAACCATGTGGCATTTTCTGTTGTCAGCCTTCTACAGACTTCTTCAAATCCACTGACAGTAATGGGAGTCTCTCCATTGGCTTCTTGCATTGTGGCATCTTGGATTTAGAGGCTGTCAAGCAATGCACCTCTGTAACTCATGCTTCCAAAGAAGCTTCTTTTTGATACCAAATATTAAACAAGGACATTTGTAGCAAGTTTTCTGTGCCAGAGCTTGTAGTTGAGACCTAGGCAATGTCTGTCCTCTTGATGCAGGTCCTACCCCTTTTTTTAAAGCCATGTTTTCTGGAGTCAGGCAGTTAAACAATACATTCTTGTACTACTTAAAATTGATCTTTTAATACTCATGATTATTCTGAAAACCATGGAATGCTGTATCCCAAAGCATCATAAAATAATTTCATACTTGTTAATTTTTAATATATTTTAAAAATATTAATGCCAGGTTCCATTTGTTAAACAATTCCTTACTGGTAATCAGTGCTGGAAGAGTGGAAAAGAAGTGTGTTCTTTGCAAGCCTTTCAAAAAAAAACCACAAAAAAACAACCAAACAAAAAAAACAAAAAACAAACAAAAAAAAACCAAAAAACCCACAAACAAACAAGCTTGTTGTATTTGGCTGACCAAAAAGTAAAACTTTTCTCCCTTAACATCTGGATACTATATCCTCTAAGCAAATATCACCCCAATCCAAGTGACATTTACATTGCTGCTTTAATGACTTTCTGAGTTATGTCAGGACATAGCTTCAGTTTCAGCTAACATGATTCACATTTTTACAAAGCTACACTTCAGATGTTGACTGTAGTTCCCAATTCATAGTGGTACAGATGGACACATTCTGACCACTGGGAATCACCCAGCTGTGTAGAGGAAGGGAGTGTAAGCCCTCAAGTTTATGAAAGGCTATGTGTATATACAACATTTTGTTACTTTGTGACACACTTTTCAAGTGCTGGACTTAACTAGAACAAGCCAGAAAAGGGATAGTATCATAGACTCTGACAGTCCAATTATTCTAAACAAGAGAGGGGGCCAGGAATCACTGGATGAGCATCTCTGGTAATAACTATGAGATCCTTCAAAAAGCCACTGTGGTCCTTGTGTGCCATTCTTGAGGATGGGAAGTTGTTCTACAGGTTTTCAGGTGAGGGTGATTGTGGTGCTTTGCTGCTCTTTTGGCACTTTTCCTCTCTCAGGCACTTTGCAAATAGCAACTGAGGCAGGGGAAGCTATCTATGTTCAGAAGTTGTTATCTTGTCTTGTTTCACAGGATAACAAAGCTTCGCAGAGGAAACCTGGAATAATCACCAGCAGCAAATCTTGTTCTTGAAAGTCACACATGAAAAAACAAAAAAACAAGCAAATAAAACTGAAGGCTTGTCAGGCTCTGGAACTTGCTGTCCATACAGGCTGAGGAGTCTCCATTCTTGGAATTTTTCAAGAACCTGACTTTAAGTGGCCTTGAGCAATTTGGTTCAAAATCATAATCAGTCCTGCTTTGAACAGGCATTGGGCTGGAGACTGCTGGAGTTCTTTTTTAGCCTGAATGATTGCTTGGCTCTAGGATGAGTGTGACCATGGCCTTCCTCAGAATTGAAACGACTCTGTGCAGATGCCTTCTACACTGCTCAGTTTCTGGCTGTGCAACAGACACTGTGTTTTAGTGATTTATTGTTAGCACCATCACCTCCAGCAATTCATCCAGGTGTTAAATTTACAGCACAAAACAGAATCACAGAATGGCTTGGGTTGGAAGGGACCTTAAAAATCATCTATTACAATCCCCCTGCATGGGCAGGGACATCCTTCACTAAACCAGGTTGCTCAAAGCCCCATCCAGCCTGGCCTTAAACACTGGCAGGGAAAAGGCATCCAACTTCTTTGGGCAATCTGTGCCAGTGTCTCACCACCCTCATATTGAAGAGTTTCTTCTTCATATCCAATCTAAACCTCCCCTCTTTCATTTTGAAACCATTCCCCCTTGGACTATCACATCAATAACAGGCTTATTTGATAAGCATTGAAAAATTATTTAGCTGAGAGATGCAGAAAAAAAAAAATATCAAGTTATACTTCTCATCTATATGCAATTCTCCAGAACTTAAGTCTTGATGTTATTGTGTCATATCCTGAAGGAGCCAATTTTCAATGCTGCACCTTGTGCCAACCGAGTCTAAGAACTTATGGAATTTGTGTCATCAATTCTCCTTTATATATTAGACACAAATACTTAAGAGGGTAAACCAGTTAGACCTGAGTGCATCAATGATAATTACATCTGTCTTTAGAAAAACCCAAGAATAAAAAGCAACTACTTAACTGCATAAGTCTCTTGGTTCAGTAGAAACTAATCTCAAAGATATGGTTTTAGCCCATTAAATGAAAACTTTTTCTTGGCTGAACTTAAAACTTAATTAACTCTCTCAAGGGTGATCAAAGCTACCCTGTGATACTCCAGAGGAAAACAGTTTAAATTTAAAGTCTTTTCTGCTAAAAATATTTTTATTTTATGAATTAAATTCATAAAAATGGGCAAATAACTGCCCAATTACACACCAAGAGCTTTGAAAAATGTCTTATGATGGTCAATTTTAAATGTTGCAGATGGTAGAATGAGCTGTCTTCCAGGCTAATGACTAACAAGCATAAAAAGCCTGGCTAAATCCCAAAAGTTTAATTTTACTTTCTTCTTGTCTTTTTAACTATATTTTCTACCCAAGATTTTAATCTAACATCACACCTTGCATATTATTTCCTTACAGAGTGGTTCCTGCTGTCTGCATGATATTCCTCTTGGTTAGCACTGTCTGTATGATATATTTTAAGGTTTGTCTTAGCAGAATACTTTTTTTGTCTCCATCCTTGTCTCCTGACTGCTGAATTTTCCTGGTGCATTCCCCCTGAGTATCCAGACTATCTATACCAAACCGTGCTCTGCTTAAGTATCACTACCTTTTATGTTTGGATCAGAAATAATGTTATCCTCTTTCCTTATCCTTCAGAATGTCTTTCTTAGGATTTAGTTGTTTATATTCTACACATGAGGAAAACCAGAGACAACTGTAACAAAACTAGGATCAGAAAGCAAGCTAGGAAGTGAAGGTATTGATTCATTGGATGATACTTCCCCTGATACCTATGACTATTTAGTAAATTGACTAAACGACTATATAGTAAATCGAGGCCAATTTACTGAATGTTGTGCAATGTGTACTTTTAAATACTCTTATTTAATGACAAGTTATAATTATGGTATTCATGACCAAAAACAAACAGCTGCCATCTCATGTGTGAAAGGTAGAAGTGAGCACACTCTGTCTTGGTAGATGACTCAGTTCTGGTTGTGCTACATGGGCACCAAATGGGAGCAGAACAAGTAGTAAATCTGGCCCATATGGGCTGAGAAGTGGTGACATTTGGAGTTCTTATAAGCTCTCAAATTAATATAATGTTTCTGAGATCTTCAAGATGTGTTTGTTTTAAATAACCATATTATCCAGAATTTTCCCTCTGATAATGCACATGCCTGGTTTCAACTCTGTATTAGTGACTGCTGGGAACTGTATGTGTAAAATTTTGCAACATTATACAAACTAGAGTTGAATAAAACACACCAGTAATTTCTTTTACTGGTATGTAAAAGCACTTTGCTAAGTGCACCCATGGACACCATTTTCAGAGAGGAAGCATTGCATAATGGTTGGAGATGCACTTCAGTTCTATATCCCTGATCCATAGTTAACCAAATCCTGTCTCTTGGCAATACTGTCCACACAGTTTTTCAAGACGTGTTTCAATGCAATTGTTCCAAAGCCAAAGGATCTATCATCTATGACTTATTTGTTGGAGTCAGTAATGAGTTTGGGAAAGTTCTCAAGCTTGGTTGAACAGCCTTTGAGCTCATCAGATATTATCTAGAAACATGGGAGTAATAATAGTATCTCAGAAGATTGTTCTTAATAAGGTACAAGCACAAATTATGAGGTGCTGTGATGGCAGAAAACATCATTGTGAATGGAAAATGTTTGTTTTGGAGTGTCTCTGACTGTTACTTTTCAGGTATTTTTGTATTCAGCCTAAACCCCCCAAAAACCTAATATTCAGAACAGAAAACTCTGCACCAGCTCTGGATCAGATCCTTTTAAGATAGTTTATGTTGGAAACTCAAAATCATTACTCTTTTTGGCACTTCATCCATTAGAGTTGTTTTGAGATAATAACTGTTTGTGTAACTAGATCGTTTAATTCTCTGGAAGCAATCAAACTATATGGTGTGTGCACTGCAGACAAGGTGCACTTGAGATATAATGGCAAAAATAATTGGCCTTTATCCTTGCATTAATGGAATTCTGTATATTGTGTTTCTGCCTGGGAAGATCTTTTTTAGCACTTTAATTATTTAATGTGCTTGCTGCAGTAAAAATGCTTTAACAAATGCTGATCAATTTCTCCCATCAATCCCTGTCCACTTTGTTACTTCAGAACATTCATTCATTTGTGGGGATGACATCTGCCAAGAAAAGGTATTACAAATGAAATGCAGCTGAAAAATGAACTGGTTTTTTGAGTAATCTCTTGTTGCCATTTGGCTGTGCATGATAAATCTTTATAATGCTGAGAAAGGTATGGATTTTTCATTTATATTGTGGGTTTTTTTTTTCTGACCAGTTTAAGGTATTCTCTTTGGTTTAGATATTGCCAGGACTCATACATCCACCACACAAGCTAAACTTTCTGAAGAAGTGGAGAGATATAAACGGATGTAAAAGACCTACTAGAGCTTAAGGAAACTGACTGAGTGTGAAGATTCTCAGATAAGAGCATCCCTGGATTTTTCAGCCACTGATATAGAAAGAAAGCTAAATCCCTTAACAGAAAACCTACTGGACACAAGTTCTTATGGTTTTATTTAAGGGCTAAATACATTGGAAGGTTTTAGAGAATAAACCAGTGGGAAATATTACAGAGGATAAAGTGAAGTATGACTGTAAACATTGAAAACTAAGACTTTTTGCCTAACCTCAGCTTCTGATACTTTTTTTCCCCTTACTTAAGTCTACCATACCAAATTCTGCACAAGGGTTCTCTGAATCTCCTTAGTACCTGGTACATGTTTCAGCTCAAAGCTGAATTAAAATTGCATTGCAATTCACAACAAGTAACCAGCTTTCCATTAGGTCATGATTTGCTTTTTGCCAAAACATCTTGATATATATCATCTTCTATCAGATCTCACTGACAATAATTTGTCTTATGATAGCAATAAAAACTCTTTTGTTATTGAAGTAGCACTCTAAATCATTTTTTTTTTCTTTATTAACCTTTTTTACAGGTAGAGAAAACAAACAAACAAAAATACTGGAAAAAGCTGAATGTTTGTGCTGTGTTCCTTCAGCTGAACTGTCTGTGATGATGTGGTATCCCAGTAAGCTGGAAAACAATCCAGTCTAGTCCATAATGCAAAATATATTGTATACTATTGCAGGTAACAGGCAAAATATGCAAGTTTCTATTAATCCCTGCTACATGCTTACAAAATCACAGAATTATTGAGGCTGGAAAAGACCTCTGAGATAATCAAGTCCAGCCTGTGACCTAATACTACCACCTGGTTGGACCATGGCACTGAGTGCCACATCCAGCATTTCCTTAAACACCTCCAGGGAGGGTGAACTGAGTTCCTGTAGCAGAGCTGTCTCTTCAGTTCCATTACTTTTCACAAGTTCCATTGTCAATAAGCCTATTTCTTTTTAAGACACTGATTTCAATAACATCCAGTCTCTAGGAACACTTGAATTCTCATCTCAAAGTTGTGTTGTACTATTCTTGTCTATTCTTGTCACTACCATTAGAGCTTTTTTTCTGAAAAATCAGACTGGAGTGTTTTTTTCCTTCTACTTTGCTCTGTTTTGTAGAACTCAAGTGTCTTCTGGTAAGCACCCACTGGGACAGTGACCAATCACAGGAGAATTTCATATTCCACTCTAAATACAGTTTCCTTTCGCAAAGTTTGGACCAGAAGTTTTATGTCCTACTTGCTGACTCTTTTTCCTGTGTTAACTTTGCCATGTTTTTTTATGAACTTTGAGAGAAATTCTGTTATGTCACTAGAAATTTTGCGGCATTCAAATTAGTTTCATAGTCTTTCAGCTGACAGCTGAAATGTTATCTTCCTACTGAATCTTCCTGCTAGAAAGAAGTAATTAACATTTGCCCCTGTTCTAACCTGCACTAAAAGCAGTGCTGAGTTATTCTTGTCCTGGTTTACTGCTTCTTGGGTCTCCAGAACTTAGCTGATGGTTGAACTTAATTGCTACCTGCAAACAGACACTGTGCTTTTGTTTTGGAGTCAGATGGCATCCTATATTTTACAGGATTCTCTGCTAGTCAAACTAGCAAGGTACTGAATTCAGGAACTGAAAGTTCTAACAAAGATTAGCAGGAGAAAGAAAAAGGTTATAGGGATATAGGTAGATGGCCTGTTTAGTTGGCTAGAGAGAGGAAGAATAAATAAATTAAGATTGCTTCATCAATGTCTATCCATATTCTTGTGGTGCTTCTGATGCAGAGAGAATATACTTAAAATTAGGCTGTTGACAGAATCATTATCTATCTGAAATTAATAGTTATTCGAGTATAATAAAACAAGTTTACAGACTGAGGCATCACCCTAGATTATTTTCAGACTTGCCTGTGATACAAGGTTTGAGGACTCCTGGCTCCCTCTGGAGGACCTCATATCTTTGATGAAAAAATTCATATCTATCATCAATATCTATAAATCCTGGCATGAAGATCCAGATCCACAGAGAGGCTTGAGTCTGATAGTGTTTAGTGTTATCAGAGATAAATATTTTTGCTTCCAGACTGAAATTTACAAGTCCAGTTTAGGCATTTGTATCTGATCCATAATGTATGGACAGGATGAGTTGGGTGAGGCATTGTAATTTGAAAAAGGACTAGGGAAATAAGAGGATTTAGCTCCATCAACTGAATTCACTCATGTCAGTGGACTCCTCAGTTTTCATTCTTGCTTCTGCTAATGCCTCATATTCAATGCTGATTTGAGATCCAATTAATATTTTTGTTCAGTGAAAACAGGAACAGCCTCAGCAGGAAGGAAAACAATACCATATGGATAAACACAGAGAACATAAAAGATGTGGATGATCTCAGACATGGGAGGGAACTGGAACTCGCTACCATTTGACTTTGGTTGCAGAAAAATCACAGAAAACTAACAGCACTTTTGTCTGGAAGGATTCAACACAAACCTTAACTGAGCAGATGTGATCCTGAACTTCAGCAAAGTATTCAACTGTTTCCTACAGCCTCCATCTAGACAAACAGGCAAGGTACAGATTGGATGGGTGATCTTCAGGATGCCTGTCATGAGTTGGGTCCCCCCAGGGATTCATACTGGGCCCCACACTGTTCAGCATTTCTGTCAGTGACCTGGATGATCAGGATGAAAGCACCCTCACCATGTCTGCTGGTAACATCAAACAGGGTGGTGAGCTGGACACATCAGGAGGGAGAGTTGTCTTACAGAGAGACCTGGACAGGCTGGAGCAGGGGGTAAGAAACAACAGGATGAAATTTAACAAAGACAGGTGCACAGTCTTGCACCTGCAAGAACCAAAGAGCCCAGTACAGTCTGGGATCTGTGTGACTGGGAGTGGTCTTGCTGGAAGAGATCTGAGCTGAGGACAAGCAGCTGAACAGGATTCACCATCGCACTGCTGCAACAACAAAGGGAAACAGAATCCTGGGCTGTGTCCACTTGGGCATTTATTTCTAGCAGAACCAGAGTTGTGACTGACCCACTCTGCTTAACATTTGTCTGGACATATTTGGTATAAGGTGTCCAGTTCTGGTCCCCAGAATTCAAGAAAGACGTGGACAGACTGCAGTGGTTCCAACAAAGATCCATGAAGATGATAAAAGCATGGCTGGAGAATGTGACCTATGATGAATCACTGAAGGAATTAGGCCTTTTCTCTCTTAAGGAAACAGGCTCAAGGAAGACCTCATCACAGTTTTCCAGTACTTAAATAGCAGATACAAAGAGAGCAGAGGCTCTTTCTTTGTGAAGTGCCACATGGAGAAGACAAAGAGCAATGGGTACAATATAGGTGAGGTTTCATGTCTTCATAAGGAAGAAAATGTTCACAGTGAAATCACTCCCTGGAATAACCTCCACATGGCCATGGTAGAGTCCCTATTTCTAGAGGTTTTTGAGATGCAATTGGACAGTCTGATAGATAATTTCATCTAGGCTCCCTTTCCCATGTAAGGCTGAACCAGATATCTGTTGCAGTCCCTTCCAACTTAGGCTATTCTATGATTCTGTGGCTCTACAAAGAGTATCTGATATTTTGACCCTGATGGAAAATAAGTATGTTTTTTACTTTTAGCTGTTTCAGTCATCTTCATACAAAGTGCAGATTTGCAGTGAGTTGGAGACTTTAGTAGTCTAGGCAAATTAGCTACTAGGATTTGGTGGCAGCTCAGATAGATGCATTGTTTGTCTCTGCTGAGTTACTCAGTACTACTCTAGTTCTATTTTGTCTTCTGTGAAAAATTTCTCCTAAGAGAAAATTTCTGAGACACAAGTTTTTGTGAATTCCTGCATGATTAGTATTAATATCTTTTAGGATTAGCTCAAAAAATAGATCAAAGCATTAGCAGCAGGGACAGATTTATGATGCAGTTGGGAATGAAAATTCTTTTCACCTCTCTGTACAGATTTTCTGTATAGGAGAGAGAACTCATAGTGACAAAAAACTGTGAAGAGAGGTTGCAATGCAGTTGTTAGAGCTTAATCCATTTCACAGAATATAGGATTTTCATCTTTAGAGCTGTCAGGCTTGTGCCAGCACCAAGTGTTCATTTAGAAGAGACTATTCATCCTTCTTGGAAAAAGGGAAAAGTCCTTTTAGTGCTGCCAGCAGTTCAGTGAGAAAAATAGGTAAATTTGGGTGAGATCTTACAATTGGAAATTAGTTTTATTTGTGTGGGATGAGTGGGTGGAAATGGAGATGACCCATTTCCTGAGGAACAGTAGGAAAGAAAATCTGATGCAAAAAGTAAACATGAGGAAAACAAAGAGAAAGGAAGAGGATTTCCTTGGTGTGCACTGATTTGGTCCCCCTCCAGCCCTAATGTGGGGGGGCAGCTGTGCTTGAAAAGTCTGGAGTTTCTTCTTCAGACGGTCACTTGCTGGATTTATCTTTTGAAACTGTGTTTGGGGGAAAAGTGAAGCTGAAGAGACACTGTTATCCAGCTCATCATGGGGTGTCTGTGCCCAAACCCTGTCAGGGAGGCTGCTGGAATCAGTGTGAGGAGAGGCTGGGGCTGCCCCGTGCCAGACATAGCCAGTTCCAGCCGGTCCCAGCCAGTTCCAGCTGGTTCCAGCTGGTTCCAACTGCTCCCAGCCAGTCCCATCTGGCTCCAGCTGCCCCAGCACAAGACACAGCTGAGCCCTTCAACCAAGCTGGGGGCTCTGGGGGAAGGAAGTGGGGGAAAGAGGTTTCCAAAAGGGAAGGCAGGGAGAGGAGTTAAGAGTGAAGAAGTGTGGCTGGCTGAGCCTCAGGAAAAGGAGTTGATGATGGGAAAATGTTTTTTGTTTTTTCTTTTTTTTCTCAGCATCCTACTCTACTTTTAAATATTGATAAAATATTTTTTTTCCAACTCAAGTATGTTTCTTCAGTGGTGGTGACTGGGAAGTGATCTGTCTTTATCTTGACATGTGAGGTTTTTCTTGGTCTGTCTTTCCCCACTACCTGGTGGAGGGAGAGGAGTGAGAAAGCTGCTTCTGGCCCAGGGAAAGCCAGTGTGCATTTTCAGACTGAAGCTGAGTTATTTTGCAAGATCTTTGGTTTTCCAGCATCTCTTAATTGCAAGTTCAGCTGTGATGCCTTCAAATTTTTACAGATCTAATTATCTGTATTTTCTTTAGTTGTTCTAATAAGGCCACAATCTCTCTCTTTTGTCATGAGTGCTTCTTGTTCTCCCTTTGTTCCTTTAACACTTGATCAGAACTGTCTTCTGTAGGTGTGCCATCCAATTTAAACTGTAGAGCAGTCATTTGAATCAGATTATTCTACTGTTGCTGTTGTAATTATTCCTCATTTTGTTTTTATTCTGTTTCCACTTTTTTATTATTATTATTATTGTTATTGTTTTAACGAGTTTACAGTCTTCAAGATTTCACTTCTTCTGTTCTCTAACTCCTGTATCTGTGTCACCAGCTCCTCTGTGTCACAAGCTGTAAATTCTTGATGGTTTTGCTCCTTTTCTAATTAAAACTGTAATAATCCATTTACTTCTTGCAAAAATTCTACCTCATTCTGTCAACATTCCAGAACTTTTACTGTTTCTCTAGTTTTAACTGTTCTAGTTTCTTAATTTTTGTGTTCCTATGGCTCACTTATCCATCCATTGCCACTGGTTTTCAAACTATTTTTCAAGGACAGAAATTTATTTGTTTAGATATGCAGGCTACAATAATTATTTAGGCAAGTCCTGGTTACTATGCAGTTGCTTTTCATGTTCTACACTGTCTTTTTTGATTTGAGAAGGGAAGCTGGGATGTTCCTTTCCTTCCTGATACTGGAACTTTAATTTCTCCATTGCTAAAAATTCCACTTCCAGTCATAGAAAGTGCTTATAATGTGAGGCAAGGGGTTGCATGATTTCTTTTACAGTTTTGTGGCACATCACTTTCTTTTTTGTTGTCTTACAATGTTGTACCTTAAACATGTCAAACTAATGTTCTGTTTGTACACAAAATCTGTGTAGTTTATGTTCCACATTCAACTCATGAAACACTGAGCTATGTCCACATTTCCAAGCTGTTTTTTCACTGCTTGTTTCTGATTCTGTACTGAGATCTTCAAAAAAGATAATGCTGCCTTTCTTTGTGTTTGATTTCTTTTTTTCTGTCATACATGGTACAGTCACATCTTAATCTGGGTTTACATCTCATAGGAGTTAGCCTCATAGATAAGGCTGTCTTTCTGAATTAAGAGAAGAGCTCGTTTTGAGAAAAGCTGAACCATTGCCACTGCATTCTCTCCAAACTGAGCTGTAGACTTCTAGGAACCAGGCTCCAAAAGAGAATGGGATGAAATTCCTCTTGCAAACCAACCAGACACATCTTAGGAAATGGCTCAAAATTTTTCTGTTTTTCCTTCTAAAGGAAAAGTAGCTTGTAAAAAACATTTTTTTGTGTTCTGACAGGTACCATAAGGAACCAGACAGAAGTGCTCTATTCTGGGAATTCACAATGGGTGACTGTTCTGAACTTCTCTTTGCTCTGGTACTGATCTGCCATCACTGAGCTCAGTTTTATGCTTCTCTGTATTGCTCTTGGGACATGAGCTGTGTGTTGTTGCCAGCTGCTTCAACCTTCTTGAACCCTGATTGATGAGGATCCACCTACTGATGCACCTGAGCAGAGTAGAGAGATTATGTGTTGGGTCCACAATGGGAGGCATTGACTGGAACACCAAGTTACTCTGGAGAGAAGAGGCAGCGAGTGAGAATTTTCTTAGGATCCTATAAATGCCAGGCCTTGGTGGGAGGCATTTTGCAATTCCAGTATGGTAATGTGGCTCCTCTCCTTTCCTTGTTCTGCCATCCAGCCATCAGTGGCTGAGACTGAGCTCAGTGATGGTAGATCAGTACCAGAGCAAAGTCCAGGTGGGGCTGTGGACCAGGAGGCCATCCTGAAATTCCCAAAGATAGAGTCATAGCTATGGGAGTAATCAAGAGTCATGTTGAGACCGTGCAACTTTACTTATCTGTGTGACTTTCTTCCATCATGAGTATTGTTCATTTTATATAGGACTTCCAGGTATTAGAACTGGTCAGTTTAGTGAATTTAGGGATCCACTAGGTGGGCCAAGCAGTGTAACTTGCTCTGGGATTGTGATTCACTGTGTGTCAGATCATACTGCATCTCCACTCTGCTAATGTCCCCAGACTTCCTTCTTTTGTAAACTAAGGCTGGAAGACAGGTTTTGTGCTCATTTGGGATTAGAAAGATGCCAGGCTGTGAATGAAGTGATTTCCCTGGGCTGATGGGTTGGACATACCTATTTTGCCCCCAGTCAGTTTATATCTGTTTCATGGTCACTTTGGCTTTCAGTCGCCTGGGAAGTTTTGGCCATCAGAATATAATTTTTTTTTCAGCAGACTCTAAGAAACCATTTCCTGGCTATCATTTTCTGTTGTTTCCAGTTTCCAGCAATGTAATCCAAGTCTTAATAACATCTAGTCTAAATAACTACTCCTCCAAACCCATTTATCCATTTTAGTCTACAAGCATTATAAAAACATTTTAGAACTCTCATGAGACACCAGATTTTCTAGTAAAAAAGAGGTAATAGAAAAGTTTGAATTATGAAATAATATGAATGCCCTTCAGTAATATGCATCTCCTTTTATATCTATTAAATGATTACTGTAGAATGCCTCTGGTTTTCACCCAACATTTAAGGGTTAGTTAACTATGAGCTTATCACAGTGTAAGATTTTTCAGATGCTTCAGTTAGAAAATCACAAGATCTGTCTCTAACTGGTTCGTATGATGTAAGAGCAGATTGAAAAAGGTTACTACTTGACTGTGGGAATAAATTAAGCCATGTTTTAAAGGTTCCTCATTGCCTTGAGACAAGGATAGAAGTGCTTGTATCCTTATTAAGGTCCTAATTTTTCTGCCCTTTCCCTGTCTCTCTTTTCCAATAATAAAGCACATTTGTTTCATTTTACTCTGCTCTTCACCATTCTACTGCCTAGGCCTCTTCCCCATACTTTATTATGCTGTCTGAAAGCAGTAAAGGGCAAATTGCTCTAAGGGTATGGATATGGGACTAAATAGAAGGTATCATTGCTACCTTGGTGAGTATAAAAGGGCAAGAGCCCCTAAGGTGTGCATAAAAGAAGATCTAAAGAGTGATAGTTGGTGTAATTGCAGGGATGCCAAGCCTGGAGCTTTTATGGCCTATAGGGTTGCAAGTTTTGGCAAAGAAGAGATGACCTGATGAAAGTCTACAGTAAGTTAAAAGTATAAAAATGATCAAGGTTGTGGCTTACCTGGATCCAAATGAAAGCCTTGCCTCAAACACATCAGGTCCCAGGTGTCAGCTCTGATTCACTGGCACACTGAAGTATGGAGCTCTCTTGTTAACAGGAGTGCTCATGTGCCAGAAATCGTGTTTAGCTTCTCCATAGTGTACCCAAGAGCAATCAACTATTGAGAGCTTCTTTCTCTAAATCTTAGACCCAAAACATGTCTACATGATCCTAGACTATGCTGAGCTACTCCAGAAGATGCTGAGAACTCTTTAGTATTTTTTGCTTGAGTGAGCAAACACCCTTGAACAATCACACCAAGTGCCTCTCGGGTCTGACAATAGGTCTGGACAACGCTTGTTGTTAAAACAGGATTTACTGTCAGAATGAAGAATCAAAAAAGAGGATTGCCCTACATTTAGAACTGAGCAGTTTCCTCTTACTGAATACACAGCTCCTTTTGTCATGTTTCCTTGTGTCTGCATGCTACAGCCTCTTAGTAGCTGAGAAGCTTCGTTTCACTCTGCCTTCAAGCTGGAGATAAGGGCAACATTACCCACTACACTGCAAGGAGAGTATGGATTGCCTTTCTCTTTCCCTCTGTCTTTTGGACCTACTTTCATCAAATGTTTAAGAATTTAAGGATACATCTAGAATGAAAAATCATAGAAACTTGCAGTGCTAAGTGGCTGTGGAGTCAGGATTGAAGTACAGCAGTCACGTTTCAGTGTCACCCCTTCCCTCCTGGCTCCTCTCCCCCAGAGGGCAGACACTGGAATACATAGTCCTGTGGATTCTCCTTCTCTGGATGTGGTTCTGTGAAAGCAGCTTTAGTAGAGGGGTTAGATTATATCTCCAGAGGTGCCATGCAGCCCCTGAAATTCTCTCATTCTGCGATACAGGAATCGAACAGTTTGGGTGAAACACTTTGTTGTCATATTCTAGGGCTTCCTCATGTGTATGAGTATTTCACAGTGTATTTAATTATATAGTAACATGATAATTTCCCTGATATGCATCATAATCTATTTTATCTGTCTGGCTTCTATCCTAGGTGTAAAATCATCACCTTTTCCCATGTGTGACTATTTTGGAATACCCAAAGAGCACACCAAAATATTTACAGACAGAATAAGCAATAAACAGGGGACAACTTCATGCAGTGCACTGCTGTTTGACTCATGAACATCACAGATCTGTGAAATATTACTGACTCTGTCAGATGGGTGGCCTAAAGCATTATTGTCGTAAGTGAGGAAAATCCTCCATTGTTTGATGCAAACAGAATCTTTCATGGCTACATCTCTGATCTCTCTCAAGGAAAAGCCTCAATCCTCTGCACTCTGCTTTATCATTAAATTAGTGCTTAGCATCTGCAAATTATCTTGGTGCTCCTGAGAGGAGGTCTGACCAGTATAATTCCTGGAGACTGAAAGAAGAGAGTGGGAGGCAAGTGGAGGCAATGTTTCCCAACACATGTTAATGGAGTCAGGCTCTCATGGTGAGTTGTTACAAGTCATCAGGGATTAACGTGTGTGGAGGCACAGGAAAGAAAAAAAAGACAAAAAAAGACATTAATATTCCAATTATCTATTTAATGTGGTAATGACAAATTCACTGCTACTGGAGTGACCCATGCAGGCTGTCTTGCAGGAGAGAAGGGACTTGGGCTGGTGTGCACTGCCTACATCAATAACATTGGTCCTGCAAATAAGAAGGATCCATGTCCTATAAAACTTGATGAAATTTACCAAACTACCCCTAAAAATTGGCTCTTTCATTCCTGCTTTTGTTAGGGTGTTTTTTCACAGTCTTGCTGCTTTGCCAGCTATAACTTCTAATTTCTAATTTGCATTTATTCAGGAGCACTTTATATGTTTTTTCTTCTGCCAATGTTGTACTTTTTTGTACCTCACTCTTCTTCCTTCCTGATGTTTTCCTCCCAGTGTATTTATAGATCAAGAGAGGATATGATTGCCCTATGTCACTGTGAGTTAAGTGTGCCAAGTTCCTTCAGTTCTTTTTTGTAAAATCAAGCTTGCTGTTTCCTGATCTTCCCTTCACAGCACCTGTTCCACATTAACTGGTGATTTTCCATGGTTTCCTGACTTCACTTAAGTCTACGTAAGCTTCTGCACTGCTCTTGACTTAAAAATAAAACAACCACAAACCAGCTGTTTACTTGAGAGGTACTACCTAGCCTAATTTTAATAAACCAGACTTAGTCTAATTGTAATAAAACAGGAATTGTGATTTCTTATTTACTAATGATTATTTCCTAATTACTCTTTCCTTCAAAATCTACAGTTACATCTTATGTATCTCTGGGACCACACACAGGGCCCACTGTGCTATCCATTTCAGTCCCTTTGCAAAGTGACCATTCAGCTTCTGTCCTTTTGCTCCTTTATTGATTCCTTGGATTTGTAAATCTGTATTACTGAGCATCCAGTTCACATGCTGCTTTTGCCAAGGGTTCTCCAAGTTTATTTTCATGAAACATAAGGACCTCTTTGGTGATCTTTTTCAAAGCTTTGTACTCCTTCCCTCTAGCCTTCCTATCTCTGCTCTTCACAAGAAAAGGAGAACACAGGAGGGCCAAATAACTTGTTTATTTTAGAGACAATCTCTCATTTATCATTGCTGTCAGTGCTGTATCACTATCAATCTTTTCCTGCATGTATGCAGTGGACGACCTCCAGCATCTATGTTGGTGGCTTTTGCGATGTTTTCCCTTAGTCTTATACTCCATTTTTAAGTGTAGATTTTAACCTCCAGGTCCCATTCCTATTCTTTGTAGTTTTTCTATTAATTTTGGAGAGTTTTACTTATCTGATCAGCGATAAAGTCTTTGCCTGTAGAATTTCCTCCCAAGCCTGAAATAGAGACAGCACCTATTTAAACAAAGAAGGAGAAGCCATGTCTTTGGAATTACCTTCACCAAAATTGCAGCCCACCCTTAAGGTCCTGCTGCCACAATATTCACACAGCAGATGTTCCACTTTGGTGAGAACAATGTCATGCAGACTGCAGGAGAGATTCAATCCACTAAATTAATCCTTTATTTGCTCCAAAAAAAAAGCTGGTGAGGATGACCAGCCTATGTGGCTAGTTCCTGATGAGAGTATTTAGACCCAGCTGGAAATGATTCCCTTCAATCTGAGGAAATCCAGAAACACTGCACAGTCAGCTGTACCTGTTGCTTTTCAGTATGATTTATGCCATTTCTAGTTCAGACTGTACCTCGCTGTAGCAGGAGTGGTCTTAGTGTGTCAAAAGCATTTTCCATCTGCCATCCTGTTAGCAGAGACTGAGCACAGTACTGTGTCATAACAACAACGTGGATTTTTGCTAGAGGCACTGGAGAAAAGAGATTTTTATTTATAATTTGTGATTCTGCTTTAAATCTTGGCCTCACTCTTTCTTCTAGAGGGACAACCAAGAAGTGTGTAGGGCAGGGGTGTAGGGAAACAGAGCTATTTATCTATGTTTGCTGTTGAAGAAAATGGGACTCCATGTCTTGCAGTAGTTTGTATTTTAATAAGGAAAACCATCCTCAAAATGCACAATCTATTGTGAAATAACATCCAGCTTCACAGTGTGGGAGCAAGAACCTTCATTTTTATGTGTTTGCTTAGGCATAAAGGCACTGCTGCACAATTCCTCCCTGCGTGCAAAGACTCAGAAGAAGCTCAGAGGAGGAATGGAAAATATTTGCCTGCCTTATGATTTAAATATTTATATATGGCTGAAAAATAGAAAACAAATCAAAACAAAAACAAACAAACAAACAAAAAAACCCCAGGTAATGAGTTTGAGTCAGTTTTCTGTGTGGAGGTTGATTATTTTAACTGGAAAAGATTCTGGTGAAACTAAAATGAGGATGTCTTTAGCATCTGGCCACTCCATATGAAGCTGGTTTTTGCTTATATTCTACTTGTTATATTGATAATCACCTTTGCAATTTTTGTTAAAATTTTGCCTGAAACTTTTCACTGAAAAATTATTTTCAGGGAAAATATTTAATTTTAATATGAATGCACCAATAAATTGCAAGTATTTTTATTTCTATTTAATGCTTAATTTAATCTTTGTATTTAAGCCTTTAACATTTTCACTGTCCCATGTGTTAATTTCCATGACTGTCATTGGGGTGATGGGGGACTTCAGTCTGAGGTCCTCTACATCACTGTCCTCTGCTCTTAACCTAGTTGACCAACAGTGTCACTACCTTGAAGTGTCACACCTATGCACAATTGGACAAATCCTGAAACAACTGGATATTCAGAAAACTCTTGTGTCTTCTGGGCATAAGACCATTCTCTGGAGTCTTTCTTTGGGAAGAATGTATCTAATTCCATGATGGTTTATACTGGAAATGCTTTATGCCGTTGCGTTATCAAGGCCAGACATCTTGGCATCAGGTGACAAACAATCTGTAGTAAATAATTTATTAGTAACTGATCAGTGTCCTTCTTTTTATTAGGGATGAAAACATGTTTGGTTTCCTGTAAAATAATAATGGCATTTCTGGCTGTATTCTGGCTGTCTTCACACTGTGTTTACATCTGGACTTTAAACCTTATCTCAGAGTTCCTTAGGTGTCTGTGATTTCTCTATGGAGTTTTTGAGTAGTCAACAACAACACAGAAAGGTTAAAATAAGATAAAAACCTTGCTTCTTCATGTCATTACATCAAGTCCATCTTGCATAAGAAATAGTAAAGGGTGGAAATACCTTGTCATGAAGTCACCACTATTGAGGTATCTTCCAGTGATTTTGTTATCCAAGGTTGTGTTTTAGGGAGTAGTTGTAGTCAGAACAATTAAGTGAAGCCAGGGTCTGCCCAGCATCCTGTCTTAGAAGCCAAATATCTCCAACTCTAGAGGGAGTTTTGACTACATGGTCATTGAAGCTGGTACTTTAGACACCCATGTATGGTGTCTCCAGCTTTAGGTGACCTGATCTGGAGCACCAACTAAGCCACTGAAAGAAATATTCCTAATCAAAGTATTTAGGATTAGTGGAGATACTTCTGAGCATGAGACACATGATGAGGGAAGGCAGAAATTATCATGGTATGGCAGTCAGTAGCCATCTGGATATTTCAGGAAAGAAATGAAGCCTGTAAAGGGTCCACACTGGAGCAGGGTATGTGGGAGGAGGGCAGAATGTGGAAGCCAGAGACTTGTAGGATGTTATTCTGAGGAATAAATCTAATGGAGTGGACCAATAGGAAAATGTTAATATCTGCTTACTGGGGAGTGTGGCAATATAGCTTTGCTGTTATTTGGAAATTATTAGACTATGTAGGTAGTCCAAGTAGGGTATTTTTGTCAGTTAAAAAACCTTATTGCATATAAATGTAATGAAAAAACAAAGAGTCTTAAGCCATAATTCTTGTACTTGCTCTGAAGGAAATCAGGAGTAATAGCATTAATTAAGAATGCCAATTGTACTGCAAGGACAGCTTAGGGGAGAGAAAGATCTGACAGTTTAGATTTTGTTGCTGTTATTTTTAATTAGATACGGTGTATATTTGCAAACTGAGATTCTTTTATTTTCTTTTCTGAAAACTAAAAAAAAAAAAAAAAAAAAAAAGTAAATGGAGAGCTTTCATGCCTAAATGCTTGCCTAAAATAGATACCTAAGTGTATCAAAAGTTGGGGTGAGATTGTATCCAAGGTAGAAAGGATGTGCCAGTTGGAGTAGGAAAGGTAACATGAACTTTCAGATGTGAAGGACCAGGACACAATTGCCTCTGGAGTGGTTTTTGTTTGGTTTTTTTTTTGCTTTTTTTGTTTGTTTTTGTTTTGTTTTGTTTTTCTCCCCATAAACCCCTTCATCTTTAACTGAGCAGAGACAGTTTTGCCTCGGGTTTATTCACTTTTAAACCCATAGTAAAGGTTTTATTGGTAAGTGTAACCTGCAGGAGCTGTTGCTTATGCTGCAGTTCATAGAAAGCTTCAGTGTTTTAACTCTTTGTTTCCACATCAGGTTATGGTCTTCTGAGTAATAATTCTGCCAAGGATCAAAAAGTCTCTATGTGTTGGAAACACCTTTACAGCTATAATGTAACCTTTGTTTTTTAATTTAGAGGCTTAGACAGAAGACAGTCTGAAAATAACTGCAAGCACCTGTGAGGGGAATTTATAAACAAATAGCTCAAAGGGTAGGAGGCAAAATGCAGAGAAAAAGAGAGATTGACACCAGCACAGAGTTACAGCAGATCTGCAAACAGGTGGAGGTGTCCTGAACTACAGGATATTGGATTATTCCTTATTTATGAATGTGGTAATGAGGGAGTAATGGGGTGAGTTTTGTCTCTGTTTAGACTGACCTCCTGTTTGCAAACTTTCTAAAATAACCTGCACCTTGTGTAGTTTAAACTGTTGAGACTGCTGATGTTTTCTTTTTGTCTTCCTTCATCTAACATAGTAATTGCCTATGCAATATATATTTAGAAAACTGCTGGTTTAGATGTGTGTAATGCTAACATTTTGATGAAATGGTAGCCTCAGTATGGAACAGCAGAATAAGAATCACAGTATAAATGGAATTTTCCTATGTTTGAGATCAACACTTGTTCTTTTTACACAGAGGTTTCCTCTTTCTTTGTTTTATATTAAATTTTTGTCACTCCTTGTCTGATCTCATTGCTTTTTATCATAGATATTTCCCCATGTCTCTTATCCCTACAAGAAGCAAAACAGCTTTTCACAATCTTTCTTCTTTAGTCACACATCAGGCCATTGTGTCTGCTCTGCCTGCTGTAATAATAGAAGGATCCTGATTAAAATCAGTATAAACTCACATCAGTTGAAACTAAAAAGCAGAAGAAAAGATTCCATCTTTCTGAGCATTCCTCTTCTCTTGAGCACAGAATTTTAGGTTCCATCAAGTGGTCACTTAGCTAACAGCCTTAATTTTTATTTTTTTCTCCCCAGGTATTACCAGATAAGAGCTGGACTGAAGATCCCATCAAGGATTCCCCACAGGCTGTTTGCTACCATTGCAGGACAGACAGGTAAGCAGTTCCCAGAGGGATGGGGATGAGGAGAGTGAGGATGGGGAACAGGAGAGCCTGGATTGGAAGCAAATGAGAATTTCCATAAACATCAGTGGCTCTTCATCTCCTTGTTCTGGTGTGTATTTGGGCTGAGTTGGGTTTGAGTTTTGGTTCTTATGGCTGTCAGCAAAGCAGAGAAAATTCTAACCTTATCTGCAGTCTTTTCTATGTGGCTTTTCTTGCTGGCAGTTGAAAAAGTTGGTTTGCTATTGGAGATTTCTAGATGAAAATTCAGTGTATAGTGGGCTGACCCTGGCTGGATGCCAGCACCCACCAACCCATTATATCACTTCCTTTCTCAGATAGATGGGGAGGAGAAAAGTTAACAAAAGGCTTGTGAGTTAAGGACAGAGAGAGATCACTCACCAGTAGCCATTATGAGCAAAATAGATTCTACTTGGGACAATTAATTTAATTAATCTAATTAATTAATTTGAAGGTTCTCTTTAAGTAAAAGACGATTTTTTTCAGTTTCAAAGTCTGGTTTAACTAACTAAGATACACTAAAACACAAATTTGTTAAACAAATTATAGTTGTATAAAATGCAGAGAGTTACACAAAAATATGAAGAAATCACCTGGAAAAGAAATTCCCCAAATCAAAACCTGACATTTCTTTGGGAAGTAAATGAATGTATGTAGTCCAGGTTTGAGAAATGTTTACTGTGAGAAATTTCCAAGGAAGAAATAAAAATAATAATTATCATATTTCAGTTTACTTCACCTTTGTGATATCCAAAATCCCCTGGAGTTCCTTTGCTCTCTGGAAGTGCCCTCAAATCACAGTGGTTTCTTGAACTAATTAAAAACTCTTAATATGAAGATAGCTAGAATTTTACTTTTTAGGAGCAAACCCCCCTCAACAACAAATAATAAAAAGCCCAATCTACTCCTATTCTGCACTGAATCAGGGATGGCTGTGTTATTTAAAGAAGAAACTCCACTATTTTCTGTACTTCCTTATAATTCAGGTATTTGTTTTCTTCTGCCTGATACATCATCAGTGCCCCATTTTCTTTCACCTCTGCTAGAAACAATTGAATTAAAATCATGGGTCTGAGAGGGGCAAGGCAGGCAGTGTGGTTACAGGATTAACAGCTGACTCTCAAAGTGCTAATGCAATCCAGACTGGACTCTAATAGCTTCATAGAACTGACATCAAAACAGGGGGTACTTAAGCTGTTAAGGCTTTAAACAGTTTTGCCTTGGCTATCTTTGCAGTTGCTTGCTAATTGATTTTATGAGCCTGCAAGAGAGCATCATTTAATGGGACTGAACTTAAAGGCCAGCAGGCCACAATGTTCTTTTTCTTCCCATTCCACTGATCTCACTCAGTATGGGGATAGCTGGGACAGGACTAATTAAATTGCTGTGCATGTTTCAGTAAGACACTTCTACTGACGTAGTATTACAACAAAAAAGGGTACTAATAGTGAATAATTCCTCTCTCACCAACAAGAAATAATAAAAAATAGGTGACATCTATGAGTTTTGTTTAAAGGAAATACTTTTAATCTTTTCCTTCTCAAGTTTGTAGGATTTATGAGATCTGAGAATATATTTTGAAAACTATTATGTAAGTGTATAAAGTAAAATGTATGGATATATGGAGCAACAAAACATAAAAAGTGCAAATATATAAAATAAAGAAGTAATACTTCTGCTCCATGTGACCTTTTATTTTAAGTTTTGTTGCAGTCCAAAAAGTTTTGCAGGATTTATAATAAAACCATGGGAACTGGCAGTGTTAGTGGTGTTTGCTTCCCACTAAATGTTTCCAGCAACAGTGGCAAAAAAAATAAAAAAAATAAAAAATGGAGAAGGATCAGTGAGGAATCTGAAACCTGTATTGGCAAAACTGACAGGTTGTACAGGAGGCCTTGATAATCTACTGCATGGTCCACATGCTGGCTGCATTCTGCCTACAGTGTGGGAAGATGGCTATGTGCCCCAGCTGAAGCAAATGGGAGCTGTGCTGGAGCCCAGTGGACCCAGTGGTTTGGTCACTTATGTCCCCAATGCTGCACATTAGGTTGTATTGAATACAGCTCTATGAATGTAAATATATGTAGCCTATATATGTATAGGTTATGCACATATGAATTTGTATTCATAGAAATATATTCAATTGATTCATATTCCTAAGCATTTCTGACAAGGTGGCTTTCCTTAAAGGCAAGAGAAGACCGGTGCCTGGTGACTTTTTTAGCAATGAAGTATGGAGAAGGAAAAAAGTTTTGTGCAGCACCTTTAGCTCCTCTCGTGCAGGTTTTTAGCTCTCACAACATTTATCCTTCTCTCTTTGAACAGATATTATGACTGATGCAGCTTGCTCTTGGCTTATAAAGAGCAAGTTATGGGCTCTGCTTGTCCTTCTCCAGCTCATAAGTGCCCACACTTCATTGGTGTCAGCACCAGTTCTGCAGGGCTGAGCTAATGCAGTTGTATCTTAAAGTTAAGTTGTAGAAATTCCTTTCTAAACGGGTGTGTGGGGATTTTGCCTCTGGTGCTCTTTAGCAGTATGACTTCTTAGAGCTACCATGTGATGGTGTCCACCTGGAGCATACAGTGGGCTGGATCTGCATGACAGTCATGAACAGGTAAATAATTGGGGAAAGTGAATATTCCATCACATAGTAAAACATTTATATAATTAGTTCCTTGGCTGAGTTTTTTATCATCCACCAAGTGCCTTCCACAAGTTTTTAGGCTCTTGTAAAAATTTTGTGAATTACATCGTTGAAGATGCAAGCTAAGCTCAGGGAAAATATAAATTTTAATTTCCTCTGCAGTGTCGCTGTAGTGTGAACATCGTCTGAACTCATTACTTTTTTTGAGGGAAATAATTTTCATCAGTAAAAGCTGCAGTCAAGTTTTCTTGTAAGTTCTGGTTTTAGACCATGGATAGATTCTTGCCTACCAGCTTTCCTATTTACTTTACAAAAAATTGCTTAGGATTTTGGTTTGCATCTTGATTTTTGTTTCTCTCATCCAGAAGCACATTATCAATTTTCAAAACTTTTCAAATAGACAAATGTTTTCGAGATGTGTCTTGAAAATCTAATTGCAAGTAATAGAAAATATTTAAGAAAAAGTATTCCCTGCCAGTCTAAACTACATTAGATTGTAGTAGTGTTCCACCTAATTTTAGTCAGTTAAACTAAGTTGTAGACTAGGACTACAGAAAGCCAGAGACAGCCAAGGAATGCAGTTCTTTCTTCATCTGTCTCATATAAAGTAGGGGAAATAAGATGCAGACAAGTCAAGAAAAGGTAGCTGTGACTGCTGTTACACATTAGCTTCCCTAGTTGTTGATGTAGAGATATTTCCTCTACACAAAGTTTAATATTTTTTCATAAAATGGAGTATCTGATACTAGGAGACAAGAATACATGATGTGCAAAAAGTAAAGCAGGAGAGAGTATCAAAAAATGAAGAACATTGCTGTAACCTAGGTCTGGATTGTACTATACAAGTTCATGATCACCTCCACTGAATGCCCTTTCCTATACATTCAGTGTTGATCCATGACTACACTGGACCTCAGACCTAATTTAAAAATTTATTTATGCTTCTGATATGCACCCTAAGGAACTGCTTGTGCTTGTTTTCAACAATTTGTGATCCTGAACTCTTCATTAGCATTTGGATATGTCAAAGAAGTTCCTGGTGAAGGAATTCTACTTTGATTAGTTAAGTAAAACCTTTTCTAGTAAATGGCTTCTTAATGCAGTCAAAACAAGCATTTGCAGTTAGCTGCTCATTAGAGCAAGAAGAAACAGCAACAAGGCTTGTGGAACAAGTACAAAATTGCAGTCATTAGTTTCAATAACTTTTTGAAAGGTAATTTCTGCCTCCATTAAGTGAAGATAAGGTGACTGCTTTTGAAGGATGAGAAGGGGGGGGGAAATTCATGATTTAGCTAACGCATGATTTTGTTTTCAAAACTTATTAAAATAATCTGCAAATAAGTACAAATTTTATATATAAAATAAAACATACCTGACAAATACAAATTTTATCAAGAAGGAACCTTACTGTGAGAGAAATTATTTTGGAGATGTGTTGTCTTAGGAAACCTCGTTAGTTATGAGATTGTGAAAGGTGGTCAAAACTGGAATTCATAAAAGAGATTTTCAGGATTAAAGAATTTTTAATCCTAAAGCTGAGAAGAACTAATTTCATTATTTCAAAAGAAGAAAGAGAGAAAAAAGATGAAAAGGAGTATACCAAAGCTATCTCTGACTGATGTGATACTTCTTGTCAGACCTCTTCCAGTTGAGGTCTTTCATATAAGGCTCAAAGGATGGAAACTGAACAGATGTATTTGTGGCTTGGAGACCCTAAACTATGCAGGATTTCCTCCAGAAGCTTGGGCAGGTGCCAGTTGGTCACAGTTTGGAGGTGCTGGACAGTATCCCAGTCCAAAATGGGGACTTAGTCAATGGAGAAAGCAAGAACTAGAAAGAACCTGAAAGCACCAACATGCCACAAGTCTCTTCCCCTAGTCAGTGATTCTGAGACACAAAACTTCATCATCATCTGAAGACGGGGCAGAAACAGAATCCAGTTGTTTAGGTGTAGAGAGCCAACACATTTTCTGCTGCTTGAGGCCAAGAATGAACTTCAGCTCTGTGGTTAAACAGGCCGTACACCTCTTCAGAGCTACCCCTCTGGTGTGACTGGACTTTCACAGAGATCTCTTCCATGTTTACTTTTATATCTTATTCCCCCACCCAGTGATCCTTGCTGCCTTCAGTTCAATGTTAGCTTCAGTCTTGCAAGTTGTTTAACATCCACTACTGCTTTAAACATTAAATAGTCACTAATTCAATACGTAGATTGCATCCAACTATTTTCTCTTCCTTTGATGAAAAACTATGTGGTGTCCTTTCAGGGAATGTTCTTATATGAAATAATATTTGGAATAAATATATGGAGTGTCGGCTACAAAGTTGGGTGATATAGCAAATTAATATTTGCTCATCTGAGTTTCCTAAGCACAGAATTATTTTCAGATGTGAATTCTCTAGCTTAACAAGGCCCTTGGGGAAGTGTCAATAAGTTTAGAAACAGAAATAAGCATTAGAAAAAAGCATAGATTCTATTTAACAAAACATTAAGTATTTAAGAAAGTAAAGACAAAAGTTTTTGCTCATCTTAAGTGAGCCACCTATTCTATCATCTCACATTTCAGCAAACATGTGAAATGAACCTTGGTTTAGAGCAATGCAGAAATAAGACACTGCATTTATGTTAGCAACTTTCATACAAGGAAATTAATAGGACATCTTGCTTTTTATCTTCACTGAATCTATGGGTAGAGAGGTAGTTTTATGTAATTCTTTCCATGAATCTAATCAAAATGTCAAAAGGCAAGGTTAGAATAAAGGATTCATCTCAGAAATCTGCAGCTCTAATCAAAAGTCATGCTGAGGGAGAAAACATTCTGAACTTCTTTTATCAAGCAATTTAAAAATAATGGTGTCTCCTTTAGAAGCTATTTATCCTAAATAGAACATTTTCGTTTATTCCAAATATAAATGTGCTAAACATATTTCAAAACTCTTCAAACATTTAAATAGGAAAATGATGAGGCATTGAAAGAGTTTGTGCCTGAAAAATGTTGTCTTTGCATTTTCAAAGTAGGTTTAGTTTAGGTCAGCTGTAAAAATAGAGGGTCTGCATGAGTATTCCTTTGCCAATGAAAGTGTATTTTTAAGCCTCAGCAGTTGAGGTTTCAAGCCTTCTGAAAATCTGGTATACAACTTGATGTATGGAGAGAAACACAGCATGTTAAGTCCTGGTTTTGCCTTTAGTCACTCAGGTCTTTTTTTTTTTTTATCTTCAGCCATGGAACACTAAGGTTTCAGTAGAAAGTACTTCTGAAACAAGAAGTCAGAGTTCATACAACAAAATATGAAAAACTTGGCAATTAACTGATACAAACTAGAATATAGTAATATTTTATTTATCAGAGAAAAAAAAAAAACATACTAAATGTACCCAGAATTCCATGCAGGAGACAACCCCATTTTACCAGCAAATGTCTTTTAAATCTTGTCATGAGAGTCAAAATCAGTTCCTGGGAGCTATAAATTCCTGTGAGCTCCAAGTATCTGAAAGGACAGTACAACAGAATTACTTCTAGAATTGCATAACTGGTATTTTGTCTTTCTGTAGACATAAAGTTAAAATTGAGAGTTTTTCCCACATCTCTTGAATTCATTGGGAACTTGGGGCAGTATCATGTGTAAGTGACAGCTATATTAACCCAGTATTCCCTCTAGGTAAGATGTGTCAGAGGGAATACAACAGACTGACAAATATTAGAAAATTCAGCAGAAGATGCTGTTGTGCTAGATTTATGTTAGCTAAGAAATAGTCATGCATTTCATTTGAATGTTTTCATAGAAACAGATAATTGTTTTGGTTGGAAAAGACCTTTAAGATAATCAAAACCAACCTTTAACCTAACACTGCATGTCCCTAAGCACCACATGTAAATGCCTTTCAAATGCCTCCAGGGGTGGTGACTCAACCAGTTCCCTGGGCAGCCTGTGAGTGCCTGACAGCCCTTTTGGTGAAGAATTTATTCCTAATATCCAATCTAAGCCACCTCTGGCACAACTTGAGGACATTTCCTCTTGTTCTATTGCTTCTTACTTGGAATACCCATCTCACTCCAACCTCCTTTCAGTTAGTGGTGATAAGCCTCCTTTTCTCCATCCTGATAAACCCCATTTCCCTCAGCCACTCCTCACATGATTTCTTCTTTAGAATCTTCAACAGTTCTGTTGCTTTTCTTTAGACCCCCTCGAGCACCTCAATGTCTCTCCTGTAGTGTTTGAGACCACAAAACTGAACACAGGATTTGGGGGGTGCCTGGAGCTGTGCCAAGTCCAAGGGAGACAGTTCCTTCTGTAGTCCTTCTGGCCACACTATTGCTGATACAAGCCAGGATGCTGTTGGCCACCATGGCCACCTGGACACACTGCTGGCTCACGTTCAGCTGGCTGTTGACCAATATCTCCAAGTCCCTTTCCTCTGGGCAGCCTTCCAGCCACTTTTTCCCAACCCTTTGTCATTGCATAGTGTTTTTGTGATTCAGATTCAGGACCGAGCCCTTGGTCTTATTGAGTCTCATACAAAGGGACTTGTCCCATCAATCCAGCCTGTCCAGATTCTCTGTGGAGCCTTGCTACTCTCAAGCAGTTCAACACTCACACCCAGTTGATGTTCTCTGCTGTTTTATGCTATCATCTTTCTGTTTCTCTCTCAGTTCATCTCCTAAAACAGGGGACATAGATATTTTTGTTGAAGGCTACGAATAACCAAGGGAGAGTCTTCCATTTATCCAAAATGAAGAAGGGAGAGAGATGGATTATACGAAGGAGCACAAAGTGTGGCTGGGTGTCTGTAGTCCTGTGTTAGAGGGATTCCCCAGTAAGAAGCTTGTTTAGCATGGTTACATTTTTGGCCACCTCAGTCTCTTCTTAAATTTTACCTTCAGATTTATCAGGTAATTCTGGGTTGAAGATTTTGCTGCCCAGCCAGTGATTAATATAAAATCTCATCAGGCATCTGAGCTGAAAGGCTTTGAAGTTAGTATGTTCTAAATGTTTACAGTTTCAGGAAGGTGCAACTGTATTTTTTAGGGGGGCCACAAGTATTTCTAAGCCTTCCTTTAAAAATACTTACTGGGGGGTGGATTATATCCCAGGTTCTTGGGAAAAATTACAGCCTACAGCTAGCTTGGCAAAAAATTACAGACACGCCACAGGGAGTTCTGTCTTCGGTGACTATGGGACAGAGAAGATCATAAAAATACCTAGTATTTAAATATCCTGTGATCTATAAATGACAGTTGCTATACCAGAAGGTAGATATTCGTAAGTTAAAAAATATGTTTCTGCTCTTAACAGTAACAGGTTATAGTGATACTTCACCGGGGTGAGTAACTTACTTGATTTATATTCCTTGTAATGATCTGTTAGACTGTATTCAAAGGGCAGGCAATAAACCATCTGTAACCTGAGTTATGGTTTTAAGATGTCCTAGAAAGAAGTCCTAGAAACCTCTGATTAAGGGTAAAAATCAGCTTTTCTAACTACTGATATTTATGCTGTGAGTGTCTCAATCTAAGCCAATCAGCTATTCTCACTGTATAGTCAGAGGAGAGAAACAGGTAATTTGAGGGAGTAATTTAACATATCTATTTTAAGATGAGTTGAATCATACCTATTTCTGCCCTTTTACTATAAAAGAAGTTGCAGGAACTTCTGCAGAGAGACATTTCCATTGTGTTTATGAAAGACCTGGCACAAAAGGGCTATGATTGAAGTTTACGCCTTCGTGTATGCATGCTAATTAGGCAGGTTATAATCAAAAGTAGGGAAGGTGACTCAGTCAACTGAGAGAGCAAATGGAACTCTCACCTTCCCCCATAAATAATCAAAGTTGATAGTTTTGATTTAGGATTTTACATAATGCTACCAAATAGCTTCTCAGGGTTAAAAATAAAAAGAAGGAGGAGAGTCCAGTTTGAGAACAACTTTCTTATTTTTTTTTCTTTTTATTTGGACTTCATTCTGCCACGAGCAGGAAAAAGAGCTATGTGATGTAAAAAATGAATTCACATTTTCTTTATGGAATGGCCCAGTCACTTAGGAATTGAAAAATGGAATTGGGAAAGTGTTGTAGTTTATTTATATTTTGCAAGACTAAAACTATGATTAACTTTTTACCATAAATTTAATAGATGAAGAAGAATATACTGCAAAATAGCAGTCTTGAATTTTAATGAACCAGGAATTGAATTTGAGGCTCAGCAAAGTGTTCTGTATTATTAACAGTTCTCTAAGATATTACCCCATGCTCAGTAGCTCTGAAGCTTAACATTATGTGTTTGATGCGACCATAAAAGAAAAAGAATGAGAGAATGAGAGAGAGAATTTTCTGTCCATTTAAGTACAAATGTGGGCCTTTCAAAAGTATTTGCTTAGTTTACTATTCCAGCCAAAGAATGCTGGTTGCTTTAATTTCCCGTTGATAACACTGACAGGGGCTGCTTTGAAAAATCTTGTGGTCTACAGATTAAAACAGGGAACATAAGCAGGAGGAAAAACTGTGTCCTTGTGTCTGTCTTATTTGTGAAATAATGATTTGGTTCTAAGATCCAATATATATATATATATATATATATATGTATATAACTTCGCAAGTTTCCAGATGTGCAAGATAAACAACAGGAATTCAGATAGCTAGAGAAATACACCCTCTAACAGATGTTTTAAAACCTTCCATCTACATAAAAAATATGTCCCAGGTAAGATAATGGTGTCACAATGAGAAGGAAAAATTCTGGGGGATTTGTCAAGGGATTCTTTTATGGCCACAAAGGACCATTTATATATCTACGCTGATACCCTCTGAACCTAAGCCAATGTTTTGTGCACAAAGCACATCTCTGGTGTTTGAAGTCTGGCATATGTGTTGTAGAAGGATGTTCAATGTTAATTTCTAATAGAGAGGGATGTTTTGGGGGGCATTTTTTTGGGGTTTGGTTTGTTGGGTTTGGGGTTTTTTTTCAGTTTCCACTTGAGAGACAGGAGCTCTCTCAAGCAGGTTATCCATGAATTATTTTTTATAGTAGAAACAAGTGGAACACTCATTGCCTTTCTGTCAGCTGTAATCAAAGACATTTGATTTCTCCTTTTCTTGTGGTTTTAGTTAGCATTATTTTCTTTGTGTTTTCCTTATTGCTGAAAAATGTAGAACAATCGCAGTCTGTTGGACAGGGTTTTGAGCAGCACAGTCCAGTGAAAGTCCCTGTTCATGGCAGAGGGGTTGGAATTGGGTGAGGTCCAGAAGTCCCCTCTTGTTTCTATGATTTTAAGTGTGAATTGTCATGACCAGCAGGGTCACATGTTAGGGCTTGGAAAGGATCTCTGGAGATCATCTAGTCCAACCTCTCGGTGAGGCCAGCACCCAAGTCTTCAGCCACTACAGGCCATAATTTTTTACTTGAGTATTACAGACTATAATTTTGAGAGTTCTGTTTCACTAGACCATTTTGTAAATACTGTGAAACATGTTTGAGAATAAAAATAAAATTATTTAAGAAAAGAAAAACAATAAAAACCCCTAAAACTGCGGGATGGTACTCTGCCTTCTGTTTTTCTTCTTAAAGAAATGGTATTGTACATTACCTAATCAGCATTAGTATCAAAAGCTGGTATTTAAACAAATTAAAAAACAATACAACAGAATACAACAAAACATACAGTAGAAGTAAATTTGTAAAAAAATAATCTACAAAATAACCATAGTATCCCTTAAGAGTAAGAATAAAGCTTTCTTGCATTACAAGAAACAGTAATGAAATTGTATTATTCGGGTTTAGTTCAGAGAAATTTTTTTCAGCATTTCTTTCTTTTATAAAAGAAGCTCAATTGGAAGTGTAGTGAAGATACATATGTTGCTGACATTTGACCTGGTAAAACCGAAAAAGTACAGCAAAATGAAACTATTGCACACAAGGATAATAACCAATGTGTAGGTCCTATAGCTCACATTCAGTGTACTCACTCAAGCAAGTGAATATCAGAAGCACAACCTCAAGACAGAGCTTAACAGAAAGAAAAACACAGTGTTTGTAGCACTGAGCTATGTTGAAGTTATAAATGTGTTTGTGTAGCATATGCTAGCTCGAGGATCTGAGGACTTGGATGGTTTTACTAGTTTTTAATTCCTGTGATTGCTGGGCTCTTTCTCAGCTCTGATCTTGAGAAATCAGAGTCCCTCTGTTTTAGCTTCCCCATATGTGTAATGGGGTTAATTGTGTCTGTGTCTCAAGGGTATTGCAACACTTAATTACTTAATATAAAGAGCTTTGATATTCTTGGCTCTGTGACAGTGGAGGAGAGTGGAGAATTATTTACAGTCTTGAAACTTTTAACATATTGTTCAAATTTTAGAGAAGTACGGTTGATGCACAGAGGGAAACGTTTGACCTGTGATTTTTACAACTCACTGTGTGCTGTGTAATCTGGGAGTCCTTTAATGCAATTAAACCCACAGACTTTTCTTCCAGGTGGGAGATTTTTTAATATGGCTTATGTCTTAAATGGAAATATGCTGCAACATCATCTTATCTTCTGTACCGCAGCCAAAATTAGGAGAATAATTCTGCTAATGAAATATTCCTCCCCCACCTCTACATGTTAACCTGCCAGAAATAACTAATATGTGTTTGGAAAATCTGCAGCAGTGGAGCAGCTTCTGCCCTTCCCAGTCTGAATACAGATGGTGGGTCTGTAGTGCCATCAGTCCCATAGGATTTCATGTCAAGAAATGAGAGTTGGTTTGGTGAAAGGTGCTGGTCCTAAGCAGTCCAGTGTAGATGGCTTAGTAGGGGAATGGAGGATTTTCTAGGACTGTTCTTTTATCCTCTGCAAAGGAAAATATAAAACTACTTATTTTATAAGCTCATCGAAGGTACTGTCAATTCACTTGAACTCCAACATGGGAGATTTCTCTTTGTCTCTGGTGCCTTGTGCATGACAGACACCACTGGATCCAGGTCTGGGAGGTGAATCACATGATGAATCTCTGCTGAATGCAGAGATGGGCTGCCACCCTATCTCAGGACACTGCACTACTTCACTTTCTCCATGACCCTCAGTGCCCATCAAAGCTTGGAGCTGAAGGGACACTGGATGCACAGATTATTGTGAACATGAAACAAACACCATGTGAGATGAATGAGCATTTAGGGGCTATCCATAAGAAAGGATATTTTAGCCTCAAATAGAAAAAATCACTTCCCCCTCCGGGTTAGATAAATCCCTTCTGCACACTGACTCAATAGTGTAATATATGGAACCAGATACAACCTCAGAGGAAATACTCTTTTTAACACTTTTTCAGCTCTTCAAACTGAATATCAGTGCCTGTCATATATAGAGGAAGCTGGGTATTTATGTTTCTAGAAGCAACAGAGTCAAACCAGTTAAAAGTGTGGAGAGAAAGAACTATTTTATTTTAAAGAGCTCAGATACATTGATTAATGATTTTTGGTATTTGCTCATTAACACTTGCCACTTCTGTGTTGAGCTTTCCATCTGGACATCTCAGCATGCCTCATTACTGTGAGTTAACTCAGCTTTAAGGCCAAGTTCTTGTGAGGAAAACAAGAGCTGATGTCTGTACTGTGAAGCACAAAAACATATTGAGGATCTTTAACCTAGCTTTGACCTGAGACATTTTGTGACCTAATCAACACCTTCTCTAAACCAGGTTACCTCCTGAGAGCAGTGTGCTTGTTCTGAATGTCTCTTCATCAGCACACTGTATGTTATTCATCCTGCCTCTTGTTCTGGTAAAAGTTTGATTGTTGCTATCTTAGGTGTACATGCATCACACTTTGTTGTGCAGTTTTTGGTATCATGTCAAGGTTTTTCCTATAGTTTCACCCAGAAAATACACCCGAAGCCTTGGACAGATTTAGGCTCAAAATTTTGTTCTTTGTCTGCAATTTGTCCTAGGAGCTGGAGAACAGCATAAGTGCAGGTCTTTTAATTCAAATCTCCCTGAGCCTTTTATCTTTCCATTGGATAGTATGAGGTTGTCCAATGGGAATGGTGCTTTGGTGATGGTCAAGTCCTCATAGAAATCCAGCCTCCTGTTGTGCTGAGAGTGTTTCCAGTCAGGGTGACTAATACTGTCTCATGATTTTCTGGATTTGTCAGTCAAGGTCTATCCATCTGTTATCTCCCATCTTAGACTTCACCTAGAAACTGTTTACAAATTGAATGTCATTTTGCTGTGGATTTGA
This sequence comes from Calypte anna, assembly GCF_003957555.1. Lineage (NCBI taxonomy): Eukaryota > Metazoa > Chordata > Aves > Apodiformes > Trochilidae > Calypte > Calypte anna. The sequence goes on along the minus strand of NC_044245.1, from coordinate 145,588,981 downwards.
GTGTTGTACATAAGCCTACAGCTTCTACCATACCACTGACTCGGTCTCTGCTGGTCTTCACATTGGACTTCAGCTCACAATCTCAGGAGGAGGAAAGGGAGTTTTTCTCACAATCTTAGCAATAATGACAGACTTGAGTAGTCATAGAGTCAGGTTGAGTAGCTTTAGATTATAGTACAAATTATCTTCATAAGTAATACGGAAAAGACTTCATTCCATATATCTGAAGGATGAATTTTAGGTTACAGCAATTTTCTCCTATTAGCTCTTGATTTCTCTCCACTGATCATAAAAAAAAAAAAAAAAAAAAAAATTCAGTCCAATTACTTGCCTGCCTTTTCTGTGATCAAAAGGAGACATGAAAGATCCCATGCTAAAAGTTGTACTCCAGGCTAGCAGATGCAACGGAGTGGAGGTATTGGTATGATGTGGATCAGGGGATTCTCAGCAGTAGGCTTTGTGCTAAGAACTATGTGGAAGTTAGGATTTGAATTTTCACTGTGCGACCAACTCAGAGATAACAAGGTTTAATTCCCTTCTTTTAAGAAGTGGAAAGTAGTGTAATAAGTCTATTCAACCAGTAATGAAGTAGGCATTATATTTGTGTGAGGCGAAAAATATCTTATGCAAATAACACAATAAGGATTTTTGTTTTACTGTACATACATCAATATTTGACTGAAAATACAATCACCAGAGCTCAAAGTATCAAGATTTAGATTAGAAGAGATTAGAGGGTGTCTGAAAAGATCCAAGGAATTACTGTGTGTTTTCTTATTAGTGCTGAACACAGAACGCAAAAGCAGAGTTTTATAGTTCTATAATGAATTTATCTTGTTTGTGGAGTGTAATAGTAAGGTTTTTTTTTTCTGATGAATTAGGTTTTACGTTTTAATGAAAACAAATTCAACTGGAAGTTGTTGCATCCTCTAATTTTCAGTAATAGAAGTTTCTACAGTATCAGGAAAAGAGGAAGAGAACAGAGACTGTTGTCAAAGTGTGAGGTCTGGCTACAATTCCCTACTTTCCAACAGGCTTTCTCTTCAATGTTAGGCAAGACACAGATTCATATCAAAATCCCTCAGAGGTCTAGTTTACATTAGCTTATATTGAATACTGTGGAGGAGACAGGCCCAGGTCATACTCTGCCTCAGGTTCCCACCCGTAACCTGGGCATGAGCAGGCTTGAGAAGTGGGGCTCTGCCAACCTCATGAAGTTCAACAAGGCCAAGTTCTGCACATGGGACAGGGCAATCCCAAGCACACAGGTGGGATGCAGAATGGGTTGAAAATAATATCCCTGAGGAGAAGGACTTCAGGGTGCTGGTTAATGAAAAGCTCAATGTGATCCATCAATGTGTACTTGCAGCCCAGAAAGCCAACCCTATCCTGGGCTTCATCATTCTCCTCCTGTACTTCACTCTTGTAAGACCACACCTGGAGTGCTGTATCCAGTCCTGGAGTCCCCAGCATAAGAAGAACATTGAGCTGTTGGAGCAAGTCCAGAGGAAGCCATGAAGATGATCAGAGTGATGGATCACCTCTGTTATGAAGAAAGGGTTGTTCAGCCTGGAGATGAGAAGGTTCCAGGGAGACCTTAAAACACCTTCCAGTGCCTGAAGGGGACCTACAAGAAAGCTGGAGAGGGACTTTTTATAAGGGCATCTAGTGATAGGGTAAGGGGTAGTGGCTTTTAACTGGATGAGGGTAGATTTAGATTAGACATTAGGAAGAAATTCTTTAATGTGAGGGTGGTGAGACTCTTGGAGAGGTTGCCTAGAGAAGTTGTGGCTGCCCTGTCCCTGGAAGTGTTGAAGGCCAGGTTGGTTGGGGCTTTGGACAACCTGATCTAGTGAAAGATGTCCTTGCCCATGGCAGTGAGGTTGGAACTAGGTGATCTTTAAGGTCCCTTGGAACTGAAAGCATTCTGTGATTCCATGTTTCTATGCTTTAATCTAAAATGTTGGTCCCTGTTTACATTGCACAGAGTCTGGTTTTGGCAGCAATTTTCTGCAACAGAAAATGGAGTGGCTACATGCAATGAAGTAAATTCTTTGAACAGTGTCAGCTGGAAGTGAATTTTAATCCATCTGTTGTTGTCCTTTTATAATAATAGGATAAGTCAATTTTTAAATGCCCTTTTTAAAAAACTATTTTTCTTTTTTAGTTTGGTAGTCAACTCTTTCTACATACTGAAGTGGAAGTAAATGTTTTTCATCTTTTTAATTGTGAACAGAGAAGATCCAATGTAAGTTATTAGGTACAACAGTTTCATTTACATAATTGCTGTGAGGAATGGGAAACAGCTTATGTGAGGAAGGAATCTGAGGCTCATTAGTGAAGAGCATCTTCAGAAGTGAGAGTGCTCCTTGACACAGTGTTCTGTTGCAGGCTGTGGTCTTCAGGGATACATTTCACATTAGCCATCCAATTAATGAAAACACAAGTGAATTGAACTGAATTTAGTACTTGCCTGTGTCTGTGAGGTTGCTTGCTTGGTGATTGCAAACAAAAACCTGATGGCTATGCTTGTACAGCAAAACCAGATGGTGAATACAAACTTGGGGATGTATAGGAAGGAAGAGGTGCTTATATTTCATAGAGTGTGATCATCGTAGACTCAGTATGTGCTTCATAGTCTGAGCTGTGATGTATAATATAATCATGGTTGTTCATTAAGCCTCTAAGTCTATCAGCAGCCAGGGGAAAAGGAGGAATGCAGATACCTGAATCTATTCATGCTGAGAAGTTTGATTGCACTCACTTGTAATTCTTGATTCAAGTGGCTGATCCATGACTAGGGAAAGGGTAAACACTATGTTGGTGGTGCTTCTGTACAAACAAAAATTATCAAATTCCATCCTACTGCCCTAAAACAAGTCAAGAAGGATCAATGTCTACATGGGGATTAATTGTAGGGCTCACATACTTTATAGGCCAATGAAAAGCTTATTCCCCTCTGATCCCATAGATATCACTCCCATCTCGGCAAATACAGTTCAACATAGGCCTAGGAGACCTCAGCAGTATTCTTGATTTAAAATACCAGAAGGTGAAGATAAAACAATGAAAAGCTGAGGGATGAGTTATGGATGAGAATTAGAATACAACCACTGCTGAAAGTGAACAGCATGAAGGGAAAAGCCATCCTCAGCTTGAAAAAACATCTTGCATTGTAGCAGAAAGGAAACAAAAACACTCCAGTGGGAATTACTCTTTCAAACCTTCAGGCTTGAGTTGAAAATTAGTGCTTTTTCATATGTTTTGAGACAGTTCCCAGAACTGACCCAGTTGTAAATGATGCAACAGTTTTCTCAAGCAGGAAGAGCACAGCTGCACTGAAGAGCAAGCTGCTGTTCCAGCACAGGCTCTCTTCAGAGGTGCTGACCCAGCTTTAGATGAAATTCTGGTTCATTTGTATTTCTTTTCCTGACAGAGTATTTTTTCCCACAAGACATGGAAGTCCATATTAAAAGTAAAAAGGAAAAAAAATGAGTTATTTCAGCCAGAGAAATGGAGAAATCAAGAATATAGTGAGAAGATATTGAAGAAGCATTTACGAGGTGTTGATGTTACTGTGCTTTAAATTATTCATTTGGTTGTAGAAATTAACATTCAGTCAGCAACTCAGCCCTGATTCTGACTGATTTAGACACAATTTTTTGCAGGGCTCAGTCTTGCAAAGAACCTTCTTGCCTGCTCTTCAGGAATTCAGGAGAAAAAACAGAGAAATAATGGTTTTATTTTTCAAAGAAAAAAGGCCTAAGTATTTTATTTTGCTGCTAGTTTACAGGATTGACCACTTTCCAGAAGTCCTGAGTTTCTAACAACAATCTCTGGTTCCAGAAAGGTCTACTTGCTGCATAATGCTTCTAAAAACAAGGATCCTTTGCCCAGATTTGGATATAGAAGAGTATTGGATGAGGAGGTGTTAATGATCCAGTCTGAGGAAACTGGAGACAGAATTTTAATACAGCCACATGTAATTTACTTAATACCAGGACTGAGAGCCTGATAAAACTGGAGCAGGAGTTTCTAGTTTCAGGTTTAGTGTTGAGGTTGCTGTTACAGGGCTAGCATTTGTGTTGTGGTTATATTTTGCCTTTCTCAACTCTATTTTTTCTAAAAAATACGGGAAAAATTCTTCAAAAACACTGGTTAAACACCTCTTCTGATGTGCATGTCTTTTATTTCAAGCTTATGTTGTTGTCTATGTTACGTTATGTTAAAATACTTCACAATAACTCCCTCTGTTGCTTTCCAAAGATAAAATTCCAGCTCTGACCATTGTTAGAAAGTTGGTTCACAAATTTCTCTTGAAAAGCTATCTGCAAAAAGTCTCATCTCCTCTTTTTGGTTGACATGTTCAGCCTTTGCTGCTGTTTTCTTACTCAAGGATAGATGTCCAGATAGAAGTGTGATTTAAAATATAAAGTAGACATGTGATTGGCAGTAGAAGAGGAAAGTACCTGGCTTCAGTGCACAGATGAAAATAAAAGTAGTAGCACAGGAAGAGGAATGTGATAAACTACTGAGTATCGCTTGTGGTTTCTAAAATGTCTGGCCAGTTTATAACAGGTAAATATTAACTGCTACATGGAAATGGCTGTCATGCTGTATGGATAAATTCTGCAGTTCTGAAGCTTTCTAGCTGCTAAGCATCTTCAACACATGACTTGTCTGCACCTCTCCTCTAAAAACATTAATTGTGACCTTTGAGACAGGAAGGGAACAAAGGAATAGTTATGGTGCTGAAACACCACAAGCTTAACCATTATCAAAGAAATTTTTTTTAAGCCTCTGAAAGTCACTGACACCAAATACTGCTGAATTCTGTAACAGTGGACAAAGATGCATAATAATAACCAGATGTCTCAGTAGGGATGTAAAAGTAAAATGAACTGATGGCCTGCATGTGGATACCTTGAGAAATTAATCTGCATGTGGAAGTAACTAGATGTCCAGCACAGTATTCCATTTTTTCTTAATTTTTAAAAATTTTTAATTCTCACTCTAATTTATGAAGGTTTTCTACCATTTCTACCAAAAAGTCTTGACAAGCCCATTTAGATGCTTTCCAGTGTCTCTACAGTTTTTCTTTCTTTTTTGCCTTCATGATAATTTCCCATCAAGTCTTTAAATTTTCTCTATTATTATTTTAAATAAGAATGAGATAATTCCTACTCTTTTTTCCCATGATTCATCTCCATGGGTTCTTATATTCTTTTCCATAGCTCTCATTTTCAAGGGCACCCATCCTTACAAGGACATGGACATGTGGAAAACTTCCTTCTTGCTATCTGTAGAACAATCTTATCCTAAATCACTATTCCCTGGGTAATGGAAAGCAGCATCTTAGTTTCCAGCATTTTTGGAAGTACTGAGAAGGAATTTTGTTTCTACTATTTTTGAGTCTTCTTACCCTACTTAGAAGGTATGTTTCTGATTACTCTAGTGCAATATTTATGAGCTGGTATCTGCAATATTTGTTCTTCTCTCAGACTTTCCTACCATCAAAATTCAGAAGAACAATACACTTGTGTATTAATTCTTAATTCAAATGTAGCAGCCAAAATTATGGATTTTTTATGAAGTTGTGTCTCTTGAATATATATTATTTACTTTATTACTCTTTAGGAAAGAGTTTAAAAAGTAGGGAGGGAGGGGACACAGGTTCACATCTGTGAAAGAAGTTCTAATACCTCAGGAAACAATCCCATGGACTTCAGTTTAAATCTTGAAAATCATGTGTCCTGAATATTGTCAGCTTATATCAGGGATGTGCATTTGTCTCCATCGACTGCACTTGGGATCATTACTTCCAAAATTATTAGGAATGATGATGGATAACTTCAGAGGAACAAAAAAGAGTCAAGATTTTATTAAATCTTTGGAAAAACTTGTGAATGTTATTGTCATTAGACAAAAAATATCTAGGGAAATATCTGTGCAATTTCTCTGTTGTGGAAGCCATTAAAGACTTGCATCCCAGCTTCAGCAGCATTTCTCAGATAAATTAAGCACAACAGCTGAGAGCAGTATGGCAACTGTTTTAATAAAACTCAGAGCTCAAAATGGCAGCCAGTCTGGTTGAATGACAAAAAAAAGGGAGGGAGAAGCACAAACAAGGTTCAAGATTTGCCTAATGATTTAGGCAATTAGCCAGCTCTTTAGTGCTTTCTAAATAATGTTGGTATAGCCACACACCCCTACAAGGTGATGTCCGTGGGGATGGCTGCTTAGCTGTAAAAACAGGTTTTTCTTCACACTTTATTCCCAGCTTTGCCATTAATTTTCAGGATTAGTTTGAGTAATCTATCATAACTCTGCAAGTTTACTCTCTCTAGAGTGGTGGTAATAAGACTTTTTGGACACCTTTATTTCTCTTAAGAAGCTAAAGGCATTTCAAATTTTATTATAGGGGACTTGATAGGAGATTTTATAGATAGGATTCATCCCATTTCAGTTTCAAATCTTAGATGGGTTTTCTTGATGAAAGTGGGTAGGATAAAATTCAGGACCCTTTGTCTTACATTGATTAGTCCATTTAAGAGCTTGCTGGAGGACCATGATATATATGCAAAGTTTATGCCAAATAAAAAGACACAGTTTTCCAGAATAATTTTCTTGACTGACCCTTGACTCCAACTGAAAGCAATGGATGGTCTTAGTAGAAAATAGCCCAGAGAAAGAGAAGAGCTAATGATACTCTTGGCACATCACAGGCAGAGAGAACATTAATGCAGTTTAATGAAATTGTAGACAGAAAGCCAAATGGCTTGTGCCTGACTTGCATTGAAAAAGTATGACTGGTCTCTTGCTGATTTATGTGCATGTGTGATCCAGATGAAATGACAGGATTTCAATTGAGATAATGTGCATAGCTGAAAACCAAAAAAAAAAAAATAATTTAACAGTGCAGTGGCAGAGGTTGATGGAATTTAATTGGTGAAGCATATTAATAAGAAAAAATACCTCTGTTGCATTTTTATGATGAGCTATATAGGCAGTTAAGCAATTAAATCACTAATCACACAAGAGCTGGATGTCCTAGGAAAGGAGTAATCTCATATCTCAGCTGGATGGAAGTTTTAAAATATCTCCTCAAAGGAATGTTTAAAAGATAAAAAAAATAAAGAACTTTTTGGGTTTCAAATAAACTTATGTCTTAAATGGAAACAGATCCTATTACAGAATAGCAGCATATTTTCCTTATTTAGAAGCTACCATATAATTGGATTATTTTTAGTTTGAAAAAAAATTTTTTTCAGCAAATGGATCTTCAAGTTATTTTTGTGTCCATGTGTGTTATTGTTTAGTGAATTTTTTATTCCTTTAGCCTTGTTTATAAGCAAACAAAATTATCTTTTTACAGTTTTGCTTGAGTATATAAGTGTTACCTGACTGCTTCAAGGTTTGTGATGACACTTTTGTTGAAAATTTGACTTAAAGTCTGTGATTTTAGCTCAGGACTTTTCTACTTCAGTTGCTGTTGTGTTGATGAGTTGATGAGATGATATGAGACGTACTATGGCACTGAGGGAGAATTGGGTGGGTCCTAATGTTTCCTTCCATGCTTGCAGTCCTTGACAGATATTCACATATACACACATATATATATATATATATATACATACACTACATATATTCACTTTTTAATATTTATTTCAACTCATACATATCTGGATCTTTAAATATTTGTGGTGTTCCAACTGTGAAAACATCACTTGAGAAGCAGTGGGAAAAGTGGAAGTAAATCTTCCCATTGTTAAAGACCACCTGAAATGAAACCCTGGAAGTTTGCTCCTTCTGTATGCACCACTCATTTACACAAAGTGGCTGTAGCAGTTGTAATAGGAAACAATTACCTGCCTGATGGCTGCAATGAATTAGCTTAAAACATACTATTTATGTTTTCCATTTTTTTTCTTTTCTCTTTTTAATCCATCTTTTTTTCCAGAAGAGTTTTAAACTTCCTGAAAGGTCAGCAGCATGACAGTCTGAAATTGCCACAGTCTTGTGATGCTGAAAGAGCTCTACAGTATTTGGGGCTTCTAAAAGGCACTTCAACTCTTCAATCACCATATTTAGGACTGGATTAATTTTTATCCTTCAATCCTTTCACATTACACAGCAATGCAGTGTGACATTGACACTGGAGGCACTTATAAAACATTTGCCAGAATGGTGTAAATTGACATTTATTCAAACGAACATTTAAACAAATGCCCTCTGGACATGAAAGTGAAATCTTGTCTTTTTTGAGCTCATAAGGAGATTTATTGTTGTCTAGGTGGGCTAGAAGCTCTCTTCCAAAATTTAATTTTAGTATCAGCTCTTTCTTTACTCCAGTTCTGCAGGGCTAAATGCCAGATAATTTTGTGACAGGGTTGTTTCTTCTCTCTTTCACTCAGTACAATGGCACAGGTGCAGTGAAGGAAGGAAAACAGAACATGAAGAGCTCTGCTACAGTACATGTCAGTGGGCATTTATTAGACACAGTCACTTTCTGTCCCAAAGTCACCCCTTCTAATGTACTTGGCCAGAACTCTACTTCGGCTCTTACTATTTCTCCAGCTTGTTATGAATTCCTTCTGTATGTTAAAAGAGACACGTATGTGTCAACTGTAACTACTGTTTACCCAAGTCCAGAGAAAGTCAACTAAGTCAGTGTCTGGTCTGAGGTGAATTTTTACAAGGAAGAAATGGAATTTCCAGCTGAAGTTTGCAGCAGTTACCACTATTTGATTAGTTGCAGTGGAGACCTATAATTAGCTCTTATTTAAGAAGACATATGGCTCCAACAGATGGTAAAGGAAAAAATGCAAGTTAGATAAACAGGGCTATTTGCACAAGATTTTCTGGTCTGCTTTGGCTATATTTTGCAGTACGTGCCTAGGTTCTAGCAAGATGGCATACTGTTCATTCAATGAATGCCCACGTCTTTATTTTCTCTAAAAAACAGCAAAATTAGAATGGTTTGCAACTGTTTAAGAATTTTGGCAATAGTAGAAGAAATTAGGTTACAAGGAATTTTAGAAATTAGAAATTAGAAAATCCATACCTATAAAAATAGGGACTCTGAACAAGAATCAACTCTCCCTGTAAGGAGGGGATTTCATGTGCTGAAGATGAAGAGGCAGGAGATTCCAATGTCTGGATGGGTAAGGGAGGTAGTCATCTTCTAGATAGATTTGGGTTATGACATTTAGCTCAGTTTAAACCTCCTTGTGCTGTGATTTACCAACAGTTGACTTTCCACTGAAGCAGAATAGGGGAGATCACATGAACTGCTGACACAACATGGCTGTGTGGGTAGTAGCATAAGGTTTGTGGGTAGGAAGGTTTCAAAATGCTCACATCTTTTTCTCAAGTGAGTTCATTTCAATGCCCTTCATCCATCTGTGCACGAGTGACCTGGGAGAATGAACCCATCTACGTTTAACAATATCATATATCTCTGAGATTGTCTTGTGTGGGAACCCACGTATAGAGGCAATGACATGCTTCTTGTGGTTTTGGATTATTTTGAAATAAAAACACTTAAATGTGTACTGTTATTCATAGAGAAATATTTACAGTAAAGATCTATTTAGAACTCTGGCATCTTGATTATCCCATGATACTGAAGATCATTTCTTTAATTAAAGCAAAACATCAGAACCTGTTTTTCCCCTCATCTTAACGGCAGCATAATAATTATAATTCTTTCCTCAAAAAGCAACAGAGATAAAAGAAGTTGCAAAGCAACTGGATAATATCTTTGTTTTCAGTGCTGTAATCATAAAATCATGAAATCACAGAATTCCATGAACAAATCCTGAGCAAGGACTTCGACACAGTCCTGTATGACCCCCCGGACTCCAAGCTGGTAAAATGTGGTTTTGATGGATGGACCACTTGCTAGATTAAGAACTGGCTTGGTGTCTGCACCCAGAGAGTGTCTGTCAATGGGTTCATGTCCAAGTGGAGGACGGTGACAAGTAGAGTCCCTCAAGGATCAGTACTGGGGCCAGTCTTGTTTAATATCTTTGCCGGCAACAGGGACAGTGACATTGAGTCCACCCTAAGCAAGGTCACTGATAACATCAAACTGTGTGGTGCAGCTGCCACACTGGAGGGAAGGGATGCCATCCAGAGGGACCTTGAAAGGCTGGAGAGGTGGGGACATGCCAAGTTCATGAAATTCAAGAAGACCAAGTGCAAGGTTCTGCATCTGGGTCAGGGCAATCCCAAGCACCAATATAGGCTGCTCAGTGTGTGGCTTGAGAGCAGCCCTGAAGAAAAGGACTTGAGAGAGCTGGTGGGTGAGAAGTTCAACATGAGCCATCAGTGTACACCTGCAGCCAGAAAGCCAATGGGATCCTTGGCTGCATCAAGAGAAACATGGCCAGCAGGTTGAGGGAGGTGAATCTCTCCTTCTGCTCTGTTTTTGTGAGACCTCACCTGGAGTACTGTGTTCAGTTCTGGTGCCCCTTTTACAAGAGGGACATGGATGTGCTGGAGTGTGCCCAGAGAAGGGCCACAAAAGGCTGGAGCACCTCTCTTGTGAGACAAACTGAGAGAGTTGGGGTTTTTCAGTCTAGAGAGGAGAAGACTCCGAGGAGACATTATTGGAGCCTTCCAGTATCTGAAGAGGGCTACAAGAAAGCTGGGGAGGGACTTTTTAGGATGTCAGGTAGTGATAGGACAAGGGAGAGTAGATTCAAACTAGAGGAGAGTAGATTTAGATTGGAAGTTAGGAAGAAGTTCTTCACCATGAAGGTAGTGAAAAACTGGAACAGGTTTCTCAGAGAGGTGGTGTAAGCACCTGGAATTTGTTAAGGTCAGGCTGGACAGGGCTCTGAGCAACCTGATCTAGTGGGAAATATCCCTGCCCATGGCAGGGGGATTGGAACTAGATGATCTTAAAGGTGTCTGCAATCTTTGGAAATGCTTGTTGGTTAACATTTATTCCAGTTATAGACATCAGGAGGAACACAATTGAAAATTTAATTATGGAAAGAATCTAGCTGTTGCGATTGGAGCATACTAATTGCTAAGATGCCAAACAGATTGCAGAGGGCATGGAAAACAGCCAATCCTATTACTTTGCAAACAGCAAGGGTTCGCATGGCTTAGGTGGCTCTGGGGAAATTATTCATCATCAAGTCTCAGCTACACCAAGACATTGCCATTTCAAAGTCTCTCCTTGACAGAAATCAGAGGTTGGGTTATGCATATCATTGTCAGTTGATTCTGCCAAGGTGAGTTCATTGTTTGTTTGCTCCATGGAAATATTACTGGCATAGAACAACCATGAAACTTCTCAAATCATTTTTATAGAGGTTAAAAAATGAGTAAAGGATGGATCAAATAAAGAAAATTAGATTTGAAGGGAAGAAGGGAAATAATTTAGGCATGGTGAAAGAAAAGTAAGGATGCTATAAAAGCTCAGAGTTGAAAAATGAGGAGGTGGAATATCTGGAGAGGAAAATTGTGATAATTGGTCAGTAGAGTTTGGAATGAGTGCTAAAGCATCTTGTGTCTGTGTTAGGATCTTAGAGAGACTGAAGGAACAGTTTTGACCTGTAAAATGTTATCAACATCTTTGATTAGTTTTTTACTAGAAATGTTTTACTCTCTTCACATGAAGTGGTGTTGAGGCTTTTTCAAGAGAAATAGCAAAAAATTAGAACATTTGAAAATGAGGAAAGCTTAAGTGACTCTCACATGTTACACCTGTCATGATTTAACACTGGCCCAGCAATTAACAGAATGACAGATGCTCCTCAATTGATTCCCCTCCTGCTAAAGAAAGAAAGAAGAAGAATAAGGGAAGAGACTTATGGATTGGAAACTAAACTACACATCTTTAATGAAAACAGTTAATGGATAAAAAGGAAAAATTATTAAAACGTATGCAAAGGTACAGAAAAGTGAACCATGTTCTCCCTCCTTCCCCCAATAATGTTCACATCACCCACAAGGCTGCAGGGCAGCCCTGGGAAGTCCCAGGCTGGACTCCTTGAGGTTGGAAGCAGTTGGGAGCTGAAGGCAGGAACACACAGATTCAGGCTGGCATGGATCAGGAGCACAAGCAGAAGAAACGGATGGAATCCTACCAGGATGCTGAAGCAAACAGGGCAAGGGAAGAAGGAGAAGCGGAAGGGGTTTAACTCTCATGATCCCTCAAATTTATACTGAGTATGAAGTGTATAGGATGGAATATTCTATTTGGTCGATTTTCGCCATTTCTCTTGTCTTCTCCTCCCTAAAGGAGGGCTGCAGGTGGGACCTCTTTACTCCTTTTCTTCTTCTGAAGCCCAAGATGTTCCTTAGACCTGAGCAGTGGCTTTGGTTCTGCATAACATTCTGTTGCAGTAACTGTAAACATTGAGCGTTATCAGTCCTAGAAGCAGACACTGAGAAACTTGCTGCTAATTCCAGCAAGTACAGCTACTTACAAAAGACTTAGATGAAAGCGAAAGTACAAGACAGAAAATTAGCTCTATCCTGGCCCAAACCAGGACAGCACCACCTAGGGATGCCCCCAGTCTGGCCAGGCAATACTTCTAGTTGATATAACAGCTGGTCCTTCAAGTAGAAGCTATTTTGGCATATCACACCCTCTTCAAAGCTCAAACAGAGTAGCACATTAGTCATCTAAACTTGATTTCATTATAAAATTTATCTAATTATGTCTACTACCTATTGCAAATCTATGGTTAAGTGAGTTTAAACAAATGTCACGTTTCTGTAAGGGACCGTGGTTTCTGGTGATTGTCCAGGTTTCAGTGCTTTTTCTTGAAGATGTTTATACCAGTTTTTATTATCCATTGATTATTTCTTTCTCCTTTCCTGTCACAACTCTCATTATATGCTTTGAGGCATTATGCAAAAATATTCTGTTCTGTTCTTTATTTTTTTATTAATCTATTCCATCCTTCAGGGCCTTTTGCATGTCTGCCCACAGGCACCCATAACTACCTTCCCAGCACCTTCCTACTGGCAGTGGTCATCAAAAAAATGTAGTTTCCATTCTCTCTAAATTAAGCTGAATACAAGTAACACATTTGTTTACAGGTAACCTTTCCATCAGTTCTTTTCGTATAAAGTTAGCTTGGACAGATGTTTTTAGGGGTTTATAAGATCTACATAGCACAAACCTCTCTCTGATTCTTAAAAGGGATGAATAATTTCTGTGATAGAACTTCTAGATATGTGCATCCTATAGAAAGTTCCAGATGGGAAGACTTAGGTAGACTAGACTCTCTTTGGGGAGCTTGGTAAAATACATATGAAGACAGTGACAAAGCATAACATGTTTTACTGACTCGTTTGTACAGGTAGCTTATGCTACCTGTGTTTGAAAGCCTACAAAACCCTTAAGAGCCTTTTTGCCCTTCCTTTTTTTAAAAAGATGCCATACTCACAAATCTGTGAAGGGATTGTGATGGGTGGCTGTGGGAGGACAGGATCTTTCCTGTAGAAATTAATAGAGAGATGCATCAAGAGGCTTTTCTCATTCTCTGAAATCAGTGGTTGTGGAGCACAGCTGTCCTCTTCCTGCTTCCAATGGTTCTTGAAGCCCTGAGACATCTTTCACTTTCCAGATAATTTGAAGAACTATTCAGCCCAAAGAAGATAAGCAGTAAATGGAAGAGCCACTTAAGAAAAGGAGGCAGAAAGTAGGACTCCTTCTAGCTTAAGGGGCACTGCAGGTCTCACAAGTAAATCTCCTAACTAGAAACTTTACTGAGGAAAAGCTCCTTGCTACAAAATTAGACTTTCCTTGTTGAGTTCACGAAAGCTCAGGCCTTTGAAACTATGGAATAAAGAGCTAAATGCAGGTCAATACATCCTTAGCTCCAGCACTCACCAGGTAATGAGAGCTCCCAGCAGTTCCCACACAGTGTATCTTGTCCTCCTTGGACTGCATGTGAGTTCTGAGCACTGCAGGCATAGCTCAGAGCTGTTTGTGTAGCTGAGGTTATCCTAGGAAGAGATTTGGGAAAATCTACAGTTCCAGCTTCCCTCCTGCACCATTCTGTGCTTCGTACTGAAAGATAGGTACTTGTGTGAATACAAGGGTACATCACTGTCCTGCCAGCATCCCTCTCTGCTTTAGCTTCAGCTGTGGCACATGCCAACCATAATGTCACTCTCTGTTAGCAGACAAGTCTGTGGGTTTAGAGAGGTACAAGTGTCAGAAGGTATCCCAGGAGTAAGGGGAAGTTTGTAGAAGTTACCAGGATGCCGATGTTTTCATGGAGGAAGGAAGAGTAAGTTTGGAGCAGGTAACACTTACTGTTACTTAAAAGCATACAGAATATGTCAGAGAGTGCTACTTCCTGGAGGGCACTGCCAATGGAGATATTTTTGTTCCCCTTTGCTTCAGGGGGCAGGATGTCAGCGTTACTAAAAGACATCTTCATGCTCCTAAGCCCTCCTCTGAGAAGACTCTTGCCACAGCCTTACATCATACTTTAAGAGAGAAAGAAGGAGGCTGTGGCCATTGAAATGGGCAGGGATAAGCTGTGTTGTGGAGATTATCAGGCACTCTTCTATAGGTCTCTGCCAGATCTCTGCTTAAAACAGAAAATTTTTATCCCTGTAGTGTCATAGTCACACTGATACGAGACAACTCTAAGCATTGTAGCATGTCTTTGACTTTGACCTTTCAAGCAAGAGAAATGACTCTTTATGCCACCTTACAAATCTAAATCCTAAAGCAATTACACCCAGGGGGTGGTCTGCGTAGGAGTGTGTTTGAGAAGAAAATGACATTAAACTTTCCATCCTAGAAGAGTTTCACTATATCAATATCCAAATCAAATAACATAAAGCTTCCTTTGTCTGCCTGCTAGGCATAACAATGCATTGGGCCTCTAATATGATTTTTGTGGTGTCTCTAATATGATGAGGTTTAAATTAAAATAAATATGGCTGCATGCTTTTGAAGAGCAAATCAGGCTGAAACATTCTAGCCTAACTGTTATAGCACAAGGAAATAAATGTGTATTTACCTGGGCTGTCTGGACTTATGCATACGTATTGTGCAGGATATGTGGTGGGAAGACAATAGCAGGGTGAAAACACTTAGGCTCTTCCTGAGTGGATAATGGGAATGTTATTTGAATGTAGTCTGGATGACAGCTCTATGGTCCTGATAATTAATTAGCTCAAGTCTTACTTGTCTTATTGGTATTTAATCAACTTTCCCCCCAGCCCCATATGATTTGTTTTGTTTTGTTTTGTTTTTGGGTTTTGTTTTGTTTTGTTTTTTGAGAAGGTACTTTGTCTACATTATTTCAGTTCCAGTAGACCAGCGCCACAAAAACTAATCATTATAATGACAAAACCCTGTTCACTTGTTTACCAGAGCCTTTAGTACATTTTATGGTTTGGTTTTGCTTTTGTTTTTTTAAATCGTTTCTATTCTTTTCTATTTTTATCCCCTAACCAAAACTTTACCTTGGGAAATCATTAGTCATCAGTTCATCTAGGCTCACTGATTTCTAATTGCAGAATATATATGATTCTTGCAAAATATTTATGATTCTTGCAATGAAAAGCAAAGCAGTAATTTTGGCACAGCAGAACAAACCTGTCGGCATTTGGAACTCTTGACAAAATAGCAGTCTCTAAGACTTTCTGACCTAGACTTTTGTCATACTGCAGCTCAGGGACTCAAATAATTTCTACAAAGGCACAAATTGCCAGAAGTGCCTTATGAAAAGCTATTTTTTTATTAAAAAGGTGTGCCTACTGTCTTCGTGTTGATGATCACAGATCTGCTTCTCTTGAAAGGACAGATGCTGGTACCTTGACAGGAAACAGTTCCAAAATGCCATTTGTTATAGGACCATATTGCAAAGCTCAGATTCCTACTACACTGAATACTAGAAAGTAACAAAACTAGTTCTGAGTAAATTCTGCAAGAAATTGTTGCTCAAGGGCTGCATAAGTAGAATTAGCAAGGAATTCTCATTAACAGTGAAGACACAACTAAAAAGTACCTAACTCTGGTGCCCAGTTGCTCATTAAATAGTCCCACAGTCATTGCAGAATCCTTTGGAAGGAATTCACTGTAGTAAATGTTGTTACCTCCAGTATGGGTTTGTGCAGCTAAACAAGTCACACTGCTTTCCTGAGTGAAAGAAGAATTACTCAATAATCAGTTTGCTTCAAGCAAAAATTTATCTTCAATATAAAGCATTTGTCAGATGAATGATGTCTTAAATTGTATGGGCACCACTGTAGCCAAAATGAAATACATACACTGGAGGCACCTAAAGTTAGGAAGGGCCCCTGTGTTTGTGTGTTCTTTTGTGAATACATCAGCACAAAGATTAAGCTATTGACTGTCTAAATTCAATGTGGAGAAGCTTAAGGTTTTCATTTTTTAATCTCTCAGATGAATTCCAGTTCAGTGGGCCAAAGTGGCAGCTCTCACATGGGTCAAGGACCTGAAGGATAACTCAGCATCTTGAAAAAAAGTGGCTACATTTTTCTTTTTGTGTATTTTAGTTTATGGTGCCTTTATGATGCCTTTGCACTTGATTCAGGCTCAACATTTGAGATCTGCTATTGAATACTGTCCCCATTTCCAGGTAGTAACTTCTGGGAGCAGCAGAGATTACAAAAAAAACTCCCTCTTCTGAAAGTTGTTCATTGTAGATAAAAGATGAAATTTCATAGGTGAACACCTACAGTCCTCTTGGTGCTTTGAAGCAAACCGCCATAGAAAACTATTGATGCTTTAGCTTGCTCTTTAAATAAAGTTAATAGTTTGATGCTGTCAAGGGGTCAGCTATTCTCATTTTGAAATGCCTGCAGTTTAAAATTTATTTTCTTTAAATGCCATGTTTGGAAACCTGCAACCCACAATAACAGTCTGTTCCTTTACCATTAATTATTGAGAATGCAAGTGTTTATTTACAAGTACTAATACAACTGGCCTAGATAATCCTGGAATGAAAACATAGGATAAAAATAATCTCCCTGCAGAAATCACACCAGGAACCTGTCTGTGTTTTGTTCAGGTGAGTCCAGCCTTTGCTCAGCCTGCATTCATGAAAACAACGTTTACAGCAGAATATTTCAGATTCTGTACAGAAATGAAGAGATCATTCTTAATGAAGCAATGAACTTCAGAGTGCACCTGCTTCTGGATGGAGAAAGGGTGAGTTGTCTTGGGATACATGTATAAAATCATAAGGGCTGGGATTTTATTCTTTTTACCTAACTGTAGGTGTCCATTGCACAAATACATCCATTTTAGAAGTTGTCATGGTGTCACTGTGCTGTCACTGTTCTCATCAGTGTAACTGGTGGAGTTAAAAAATAAATTTTAAGATATAAAACTTAAAATATAAAATATATAGAAGATAAAAAACACTAAAAAATATTTAAAAATACATGTTTAATATTTAAAATTTTCTATATATATAAAATACATTATAACATTTTAAAATTATAAAATTGCATAAATATAAGTAAAAGCTTTTTCACTGTGAGAGTGACAGGGCACTGAAACAGGCTGCCCAGTGAGGTTGTGGAGTCCCCTTCTCTGGAGATATTCAAAACCTTCCTGGATGTGTCCCTGTGTGATCACCTGGCAGGGGGGTTGCACTCAATGATCTCTTGAGGTCCTTTCTAACCCCAGGCATTCTGTGATTCTGTGTAAAGACATGATTTATTTGAAAAAGTACCAGCACCTGCAGTATGAGATCAACTGGTTTGTACCTATCATTGCCAGTGCTGACAGGGGTTCCTGGGGTGATTTATTTAATTGTAAATGAAATATTATAAACCTTTGCATTAGGTAACATAGACCCTCTGCACTCTGCCTGTTATGAAGAATAGTCTATGTCTTGGCTTTCCAGTGGAATAAAATGTTGTTATATATTGGTAAATCTGTATATCAGAAACTCAATTTTATCAATCATAATTTATCATCTGTGCACTCAATCAGCCATTCTACATCTGTATATCTGTGTAGATCAACCTCACCTGAGAAAACCAGGATCTTGCATCTTCAGCATCTTGCTAGGACCAGCTTCTACTGCTACCAACCATTAGTGCTATCATCTAATCCTCTCTCTTCTGTAGATTTTTTTTTCTGCAGCAATGACAAGACTGTGACCAAGCTACCCAATCCTTTTCCACCACTCAGATGTCTCCTCACCCTACAACCCCTCTTTTTCTGTCATGTCTCAGCTAGAATGGCTTTGTACTGAGATCCTTCTCCCCATTCAGCATCCACTCCTTCAGCCAACATGGTTAACTACATAAGGAAAGTACATGATCTGAACCTCCCAACCTGCTGGGCACCCCTCACTGCTGTGAAATCAATGCCTTCCAGTGGTAATTCCTGTTCCCAAGAGCTACAAGAGATGAGTAGCTACAAGAGCTATAAGACAAGTGGTCTTGGAGTAAGAGAGCACTGTTTTAAAGGATTGTTAAACAGAAGGGAAATAAAGCATCATAGTAGAATGGCACTCAGGCCTGGATCAATGTGTCATAGCTGTGTCTTTCCAGCACAAGGGCTGAAATAAAATATATGGCACTGGCACTGACTCTCAGTGATAATGAAAGACACATCATACCAGCTGTTTTAGCAAAACCAATATGCCATCCAAAACAGATCCTTTAAGTTTTGCAGCCTATGTGAATCAAATTCTTTTTGCTGCACTTTGGACCAGAGATGCCTACCTGCCCTTCCTTGTGTAATATGTATTTAAGCATAAAGAGATTTAAAAATTCTGGTTTGTCCTATCTCAGGTTATATATTTGCATGGGTTATACAAATTAAAACAGCTGGAGAATGTTTATTGCACATGTTTCTCCTTCCCTCTCACTTTTTTCTTAGTATTACATTTTTGTTTGGTTGTTTTTTAACAGTCATGAATTTATTCCTCCCTAGAATTGTTGTTTTGTGTTACATGAAAAATTACTAAATGCAAGTTTATCAGTATTCATTAGGAAAATGTTCCAACATGCTTAATTGAATATTAATTTTATCTTTCCTCAGTGGAACATCTCTGATTAAAGTCCCTCCCTTCAAATTATAGCAGTTTTTGCTGTGTTGAGCAGGGATGATTTCTGATGATTTTTGGCATAAATATTCAGAAAAGTTGCGCACCTCACACAATGCAAAAAATTCCCACAAGGTTCTTCATAGTTAAAACTCATTCTGACTCTTTATGGGTGCATTGCACTTGCCTTTTTATACGTGGTCCCTTGTGAAATTCCAACTCTGTAGATACAGAACGGTTTTGCATGGGAACTTTTCATGCATTGAGCAGATTAGCACAATCAACTTGTGTTTTATGCTCCTGGGCTTCTTTTCCCTGATTTGATGCTTGCCCTCCACAGCTTTAAAAATGTGATATAAATATGGAAGAGAGGATGGTTTAGAGAAAGTGTTGCATCTTTGCTAGATAATATGTTGGATGCAATCCTTGCAATGTGATACGAGTTACAAAATAACTAGAGATTTGTGCAGGGCTTTGAATATTATCTCTGTTTATAACTTCTTAGCTTATTTAACACACAACAGATGCAAATCCTTTTTGTGCCATGTTTGTGCTGTGGTGAGATTTCTTTGGTTGAAGGCAAAGCATCTGTTCACGGCTTTTTCTGTAAACGGAAGTTATGGTAAATAGACAAGGAAGTTAGACTTGGTAATGGAAGTATATTGGGATTATGTACTCCATGTAGTTTCTGGTGTCAGAACTGGAATTATCAAATATTACAGCAAGAGAGCAGTATGCTTTCTCCTCATGGTGCCAGGGCAGTTTTGTTAAAAAGATAGACTGCTGAGATAGGTTCAGTACAAAAAAACCCCAACAACAAAACCCAATGTGCATGTCCAGATTAGATTATTTGCTGCTGTTTCTTTCTTTTTTATTTTTTTCCTTTTACCTTTTTTCTTTTATTTCTTCCTCTTGAATTACCATAGATAAGCTTATATATGGAAATACATCTATTCTGCCTGTCATTAGATGGAAAAAGCTCCAATTATTTTCCTTGACGTCGCACCAAATGTACCTTTCACCATATAAATGGTGCTTTAAAACTCACTGGTTTACTAGATGCCTTTTTCTATATTATCCCAGAAAGCAACATTCTTTGAATTCATAGGAAATAAAATTGCAGGGCTGATGCAGCCCTTAGTATTATAAAGGTCTAATTTATTTTCATAAGCTTTTACTTTCATTCTTATTAGAGAAGAAGCATTGCTTCTTTTATCAAATACTAAAACAGGTAACTTGTCTGTTTCCTTGCTTGCTGGCTTCATTTAAGGACAATTTAGTAGCAGGGAGTGGACTTAGTGAAGCAAGCTGGGTTATCACATTGTGTTAGATTTTGCACTTTCCAGAGAGATTTGTATGAGATGGGACATCCAGATCATTGACTCTGACATTTTGGTTAAATCGTTAAGCATTATGGAAGTGCATCACAGGGATGATGGAAACTTCAGTTTTATCATAGCTTTTAAAAGCTCAACCAAAGATATAAATGTAAACCTGAAGAATAATAATTCAAAACTGAAATTATGCACTCCAATAGAGGTCATTGCTTTCCTTTGCATATACTTTTTATTGTACAAAATACTTTTATTTTTCGTATTCAAATACTTTTATTTTTCATATTCAAATACTTTCTGCTGTAGAGATTACAAGCAGTGTTTAAGAAAATGCATTGCCCTCTCAGTGAAGTCCTTTGGCGAGAGAGGCAGAGGTTAGAAAAGAACCAGAGCTCTGGATAGCACCTTCTGGAAAATTGTGTGGGCTCAGAGAGAAATATGGAGCCTTTGCAGAAGATGTGAGGCCCAGGTTGGGAGCACCAGAGGAACCTCATGCACACCCCATCAACAGAGAACAGGATAATGAACTTGCATGCTTATTTTCCACAGGATACAAGACGATGAAAACACAGAGTTGTATTAAGCTGATGCAGACAATGAAGAATTAATTAAACCAGAAAGGACAAAATTAATTTCAGTCCTGTTTGATTTTAGGGGAAAAATGAAATAATGAAATGCATAGACTATTTCAAAGAAAGTTTCAAAATTTCTGTTCATAACAGACTTATTTTTGACTGAACTAAAGATCATCTGAACCATAGAATCAAAGAATGGGGCAATATTTCCAAGTATTTTCTCATCTTGTGCATAAGCCTCTTCTCATTCCTCATGAAGAATCCAATGAATTTTTTAATAGATGCCCAGTTTTCACTTGTTTTAATATTTACACTTCCAGTATACAAAGAAAAACGTGTAATCTGTGTGGTGAGAACTGCAATTTGATTTACACTATTTATTTGAGTTCTTGCAATATTCTAAGCAGTCTGATTTCAAGAGAGTTTGTGGATTAAAAATGTCCTATACTTGCATCTTAGTGCATGACCTCCTGCAGTGAAGATTATCTCTAAGACTCACAGACATCTGCTCATTGCCTCAAGGTGTTTTGAGGTAGTGTCACTGGCTGCTGAACTTGTTTTAAACACAGGCTGAGGTTGCAGTGACAGTTGCAGATGCTCAGCAGTATTAGGCACAGAACCAAATTTTCATCCCCCCTGTTGGAGGATGAAGTGTGTTTTGTCTGAAGCACTCTACTTGAATTGAATTTCTAGTTTAAATTCAGACTGTAGCTTCAATAAAGATTATTTCCTTTGCAGCAATCATTAACTCTGATTTTCAGTGACAACAACTCATTAAAAAGCAAAAAAAGTAAAAAAGTATTTTTTTTTTCCCCAGAAGACATACTTCCAGGTGTTTTGAAACAAACAAAAGAAAAAGTACATTTTCAGCACATGCAAGCTGGAATTTTGTCCTGATGTTTCTGTGCCTGTGGTCATGCTAGAAGAAATACTGTATTAGTTCAGAAGGGTTTAAATTTCTATCTTTGATAATTTTGTTAAAGTAAAATCAATCCTTCACTAAATTTTCTTGCTTCAACAGAAAAAGGTTCATTTTTGGACCTAAACCTATTTTATGCTTTACAAGGTATCAGTCTAACCTGTTAGAGCAGGCTAAATGCTAGATGCATCAGTGCATTTTTTATGTAGTCAGTTGTTCAGAAGGTTTTAGTCAGCTCAAGAAAGTAGAATTCATCTTGCCTAATTTAAGCCATTCAAGTGTATTTAGACTGAGATATTTCTTAAACAATAGAAAGAGACAGTATCAAACTGAAATCAATTGTCCTTTTCTAGTGTGTACCTCAGGACATGTCAGCTCACTGTATTCATCTTGTTGCTTTCCACTGACAAAAGACAACCTAGATATCTCACCTCAACTTTTTGTTCTAAAAATTTGGTAAAAAACAGTTATACTGATAATACTCTCTTCCCTATCTCCACTTTTCTACCTGTATTCCTGTGCATCTCCTGTTTTACTCTGATATACAATGAAGGATGCTTGCACTCTAGGAAGAAGACTATTTTGATAATAAGTATTGTATGTCTGTATTTCCATTTAGGTTGATATAAATAAAAAATCTTTAATTCTACTAAATCTGTATTGATAGGAAAGAAAAGCTACTTCAAAAGAGTGAAGGAGAAAGTGCTGGGCAACTTCTTCCATTGCAATATATTATTTTCCTCTTATTTTAATTGTTTTAACCGTGCCAAGCTGGAATGTATTATCCAATGTAGTCTTTCCTAGGTGAAGGTAAATAACTGATAGCTTTCTTCATGTACCTCTTCAGAAAATCCAATGAAAGAATTTTTGACAATGAAATAAGTGTGGGACCTATTAGATAAAGCTACCAGTGAGCTGGCTTATGATCACACATGGTATCTTCATTGGTTTTTGTGAGCTGAATCCTACCCTGTATAAGCATGTTCAGACCTCTCTAAGAGAGGCTTCCATTAACTACAGAAAGAACATCTGGGAGGAAGGAAAGCCTCAGTTTTCTGAGAAACAAGCTGAAAGGATGAGGATCATAGAATCATAGAATCATAGAATCATAGAATCATAGAATTGGCTGGGTTAGAAGGGACCTCAGAGATCATCGAGTCCAACCCTTTTACCAACGTTGCAGTTGCTAGACCATGGCACTGAGTGCCACATCCAGTCTCTTTTTAAATAGCTCCAGGGACGGAGAATCCACTACTTCCCTGGGCAGCCCATTCCAATGCCAAATGATGAGAGATCAGAAGCTGTCAGAATTATTTGAGGCATTTCTGATTGCTTTAAGCTATAAACTTTGGACCTTGTATTACTTACAGGTAGGTAACCAGAAGGATTCATGACTATTTATGGCTATTTCTCAACCAAGAAAACCAAGTCCTTGTTCTCATTCAGCTGTCAAGATAAGCCAAATGAATATTTGCTCAGTGAAGGAATGGAGCTCCAGAAATACTCTGCTGACTCTCAGCGTGCAAAGAGCAACCATCCAACAAATGCAGTGCTCTGCACACTCTGCTTCAGGTTGTGTGGAGTGATCTTTTTGACATGACAGGACACCAAGGAGCAGATAATACCCCTGACTGCTCTGGTTTTCTCTAACTCCTCCAGCTATTATCTCAACTTGCTGTCACATTTGCTCCTTTCTGGAACTGTAATGGCGTGCTGGTTTTGCTGCATTTTTTGCCTTTGCTCTTATGATACAAACCCAACCACTTTTGCTTCAATGCTGTGGGTGCTGTCTCACCTTCTCACCTCAAAGTAACCTTGCCTTTCTCTTTTTGTAGGTGGAAGATGCACTGAGTGAGGCAGATTTTCAGCTCAAGTTGGACCTGCACTTTACTGATAGTGAGCAACAGTAAGTGCTGTTTTATAGCTCAATTGGAAATGTAGGGTTTTGTTCAACTGGGAAATTACCTAGATGAAGTGACAGTCCTCTGAAAAAAAGGATAGGTAAGACTTTCCTTTGCCTTGGTTCTGAAGTCTTTATGTTTCTGCTCTCTGTATATGAAGAGTGTATCTCATGCACTTTAAAGGAACAACATTTTCTCTCCTCTAAGTGTGAGGTTTTCAAAAATGTTGTGTTGCTCTATTTCTGCTGCTGTCAGAGTCAATGGGAATATTATCACTGACCTCCATGTGAGGAGGGGCTGAGGTGCAAGAATGCATTTATCTCAGGAGACAATGAAGTGTTTTCTGGATGAAAATGGGTGTATGAACATGCTAAGTGCTTTTCTTCTATTTTAAATGAAAGCTGTTTCTATTTTTTGAGGAAAGAGCATTCCCAATGAATCTGATGTCTTAAAACTGCATTTGATTCCTGAATCTTTGGTGAAGTGGGATTAGAATCACTCCCTGTGACACAGAAGAAAGTGTGATCCCAGACATTCAGCCTCCCTGTATCAGAAAAAGATTCCAGTGGAGCATTCCATCAGCATTTGTGGGAGCTGGAGGGGCTGGAGAGAAATAATCTGAGCTGTTTCAAGATGAGGCTTTCCCCATGTGATTTTATTCTTATTTGTAGGGCACCTAAACAAATTTTAAGAACATGTTTCCTTATATCCAAGACATGGAAGGTGAAAACTTGTTCACTCATACAGGAGGGACTGAGCCATCAGTCATCAGCTGTGATGGGTCATCAACTATTGGGTGTAGTAGAGAGAAAAAAATTACATTGAGACCAAGGATGCAAGAATAAAAAGAACTTAAACATTCAAGTTATGAAGTTGAGCTCTAACACATACATATAATTTCTGTTATCATGTGAAGGGTTAATCCATTTTACTATTTAAAAAAAGATCAGTGATTTTTTGAAAAAGTTTTTCTGCAAATCTCATTGAAACCCTTCCTGGGACTAAGTATGCGCTGTACTCAACCATCTAATTTTTTATTTTCTTAGCTCTTGGAAACAGTCGGATTCAAAAGGGTCTTTAATGCTGTAAAACAATTCTTTAGAAGTGAATTTCACTTGCATGGGCAGGATATGGTATTCTCCAGGTTTTCATTTCAGTCTCCATCCCTATAGACTCAAATGTCACGGGGCTGACTTCACACCAGGCAACTTATTCTGGAATAGTTATAGTCAAACTTCAAATTAAAGTCTTGGTTTGTATTTACTGAAAAAAGGAGAAGCTGGTACAGCTTTATTTGTTTCTCTGTGGTTACTTCATCTATTTTTTTTTCCTCTTGCAAAAAGTTGGGTTTCTTTTTCACAGCTTGCCTGAGATGATTTTTCTTAAACAGAAAACCACAAGAAGTGTGCTGTCCTGACTATGAATACTTATAAAAAAGCTGAGCAGTTTGATTAATACGTTCTTTATGTTAGCTAGTTCTTGATACTAATCAAGAACTAGTACACCAGTGTGTATCAAGGGCCAGTTATCAAGTGTGCATCAAGTCACCAATGGAAACTAGAATTACATCACATCTACTTGTATACAGTAAATTTGTGTATCTATCTATCTACATCTGTTAGCTATGATTAATTTTTGTATGTACATGTATATGTGTGTTTGTGTTTACGCCAGGCACAAATACACCAGAGGCTTCTAATCACTTATTTAAACCCTTATGAAGCTGTGAAATTATAACAATTCATCTCAACCCATCTCCCTGTGGCATGTTGTGCTAACTCATACTTTCAGTCACCTTTGTAAACCTCTTTATCTTCCAGGCTGAGGGATATTCCAGCCATCCCCATGATCAGCAGCCGTACAGTGTGCCTCCACTTCCACCCCCGGAGAGGTCTGCACCACCACGTTCCTGTCATGTTTGACTATTTTCACCTCTCAGTGATCTCTGTCACAGTGCACGCATCCCTGGTAGCATTACACCAGCCTCTGATCAGGTAAAGGACACAGAAATGTCTTCTGAAATGCAGAGGGGGTTCCTCTTGTTTTGTGTTTGTTTGATTATTATGTAGGAGAAGCAGGGCAGATAATTAATTTTCAAGATTTTTGGTCCTGGGCTAAGAATATGAAGACTGTGGTTTAGAGCCAGCCTCTGACCCAGGCTCCTTCCCTTGATCAAATACAAGGGGTCTGATAAAAAACTTGCAAGATCTTTGGGAAGACATTTAGAAGTTTTAGTTAGTCTTGACCTCTTCATTCTCTGCCTGGAACATTAGGGAAGTGAAAATTCTCTTTGGCAATTTTTTTCCTCTGTAGTCTAGAAACAACTAAGAGCATTTATACTTTTTCCCCTGTAAAACATTTAAGAACAGTTGAACTCTGTGGCCTCTATGCATTAGAATAATTCATAACACAGCTAGAAGGAGCCATACATGAGTGAATATTGGATAAAACTCCATTGAATTTTTGCTTTGCAGAATCATCTGATTTGACTGTGCAGCAGTATAAGACTACCTGCCATGGGGCTAGGTCTGATTTATGTTATCTGATTCCTAACGACAAGAAAATAATTTAGAACTCCTTCAAATAAAAGAAGAGCTGGAGGTCAATATCCTCTAATATTTAGAGGAGGCAAGGGGAATCAAAGGTCTTTGTGGCAATTTACTTTGTGTCCAGTCTTGTTATCATGAGAGATAAAGAGTACAGAGAGGGAAGGAAATCCTTTGGTCCTGAAGCACAACACCTTGTTCAGCATTGTGCAGCTCCTCTCACTCCATCAAGTCCTGGCTCTTTACCAAATGACCAGGAGACTCTTAAGTTGATCAAATATTGTGCAAAGAACACTGTGTCAGAAAGAAAAGATGAGCCTATAGGCTATTTTTTCCTCAGGTTTCATGTTTTGACTTATTACATCGTTGTTTCAGTTCCCCATTTGTATAAAGGCATTGCTTGTACAAAATGCCATAGAATGAATAAAGTTTGTAAGAGGTTGAGTTGTGACAGTGATATGAGTTGTATGAATTAGATATGGACTGACTGTCTTCTGCTGCTGAGATGCAGGTAACCTCTGTATCTCTCCTACTATATGTTGACTTTTTAAATGGTGAATTAGATTGTAACAGACTACTTCTAACCAGATAATTTTGCTGAGATAATTTACTCATTGTTCTACTACATAAAAGGATGAAACAACAATACTTATCAGGCTTAATGACTGTTTTCAGGGCTTTGTTATCCTCTAATGAATGGGGCTGCAGAGACTTGTTTCTGTTATTAGGCATGGATCACATGATGAGCAACCATTCCATAGTCAGATTACTATAGCCTTTAAAATATGATTTTGTGGGCATTTACAAAGTATACAGTATCTTAATACAGTGGCATGAAGGTATTTGACCAAACAATAAAGAGTTTCATTTGCTTAAGCTAGTAAAATAATTTTGATGTGTGAAAGTAAGAAGTTTTTTTCTACCTGATAAATATTCAAAAGGGTTTTTGTTTCATGCATTCTCTAAATCCAAATCAGAGTGAAGACACTGGTGTAAAAGAAATGCCAGTTCCAAGCATTTTAAAACAAAACCAGCTAAAATGTATTAGTTTTTCTTGTAGTTCAAAGATTTCCTTCTAATCACATGTCATTGACATTTACTAGATACAATGAAATAAAGTTCTAAGTCTCAGCTCGACAGGATGTTGAGACATAACATATAAACAATAATTTTAGAATGGTCGGACTAGACTTCAGGTCTTCAGGTCCTTTCCAACCTGGCATTCCATGGTACTGCAATAAAATTAGATGTTTATTTATCTAATACAATAGGTCCTGAATGACTGGGAGTCTTTTTTGTCACATTATAGAAAAAGAAACACCAGATAATTTCACTGTCTGGAAAAAAAAAATATCTATGGAATATTTCACTATACTTTAGTTTGCTACCCTGACTTGTCCCATCATAGTGTGTGCTTTATATATATTCAGATACTATTTCTACACATGTATACACTTAAATCTAAAATAACAGTTCTAGACCTACCACAAAAATTAAGATCACAGGTTTTGTAAAAGTGAAGTTCATTGATGACCTGTAGTTGTCCTGGAAAATACCTTTGCCTGAAGCCAGCTCTTGGCACACATAAACCCTATGGACTCAGCTTTTCATATTTTATTAACTCTGTTGTAAAATTCCCCAAACTTCTTCCCTTTTGCCTGTATTTAAACAGTGAAAGTAGCTGGGAAGTGATCAAGAGCAGCTCAGGCCTTTTGCTGCAGGATTATGTACCAATAGCTCCTATTGGGAACATCTTGCTAGTGTGACTCCATTACCTCCATTTTCTTGACAAGTGAACACTTTGACATTGATCTTTTCCCTGGCTGATAAGTCCTGTATAATAAGAATTACCTTAAGTTTGATACTTCAAAGCTATCAGATCTTACCAAAGTGAGAATGAGCAAAATTCGTGTTTCTGGGATGCTTTGCATGAATCCAGATGGATATTTGTGATTCAGCTCTTCTAAAGAGTATAACCCTCATCTTTTTAATGGGATCCCAATTCACGGCGGCTGCCAGTGTCTCTATGCATTTACTAAGGAGGTGAGAGACTGGGCAGGAATGAGATGCAGCAGACTTGCCACAGTGTAACTTCACCTCTGTTATCTCTACAGCAAACATGTTTGTTCTGGATGTGGGATATCCAGGAGCACAATGGGATGCTTTTGGGTTTGGATCACCTCCTCTCATGGCTCCTGGGACAGCCACATCCTTCTGGAATGCTGAAGGGACTCTGAGCAGCAGCAAAGGGGCCTTGACTTTTCCTTACAGAACACTGACCCAGAGCTTCGTTTAAAATTCTCACTTTGACATTTACAGTTCTTTAAAAAGCATCCCTGGGGTGGCTCAGGACCAAGTCCAGAACTTTGGTTTTCCAGGCAGGAATGCTATAGTAGGAGAAAACAGGAATGCAGGGTCAAGGGGTTATGATAACACTTGTCGTGACCCAAAATACTGCTCTCCTGACCTGTATCTTGCCCTACACCCAAACCCCTCCACCAGGCACAGCAGGACAGTTTCACACGACTCCTTGCAAACCCCAGGGCCTTGATCTGTGCCTCTGTATAAGGGCTCTGAGCCCTTTACTCTCCTGCAGTGACAGCTGCTGTGTGTGTTGGTGTCTGTACTGAATGCTTTTGGCAGGTGCAGATCGTGGAGCAGATTTTCATACTTCTGGGATGAGAAACAGAAGAATTCAGAGCAGTAGTTGGCTGGCACATCTCTGCTAATGTCACAAAGGTTGCAGTCTTTACCCAGGGTGACAAAGGATGATCCCAGCAAGTCTGTCAAAAGATTAACAGAAAAAGTAAAACATGTTCAGGATTCAGAGTACTTCCCTGCTGCATACAATAAATGGACCTATTTTATTCTCTTGCCTAAGCTTTAGAGGCTAAATGTGAGTAGTCAGTTGCAGGAGGAAAGTGAGGGGGAGTTAGGGCTTCTGGACTTTATTTTTCAGGTTGTTTTTTTTTTATATAAATCAGCTTGGTTTCTAACCTGAGGCAGTGCCTGATCCTTTAGCTTCCTGTCACTGGCTTCTCAACCAGTCCAGTCTATAAGCAGAACCAGCAGTCAGTGGCCCAGTCTATTAGAAAAACCATGTTAATCCAGCACAGTTCAGACTTCAAAAAATTTTCTGCTTCCCAAAAAATATTTATATATCCTCCAAATTATTTCTCTTTCATAAAGAAATGCATCCATGCTGGTGGTAGACAGGTCTTCTTAGTCTCAGGCATGCTACAAGCTCAGTGCTGTTCTTATAATGGACTCATTAGAAAGCAAACAACAAGAAGCATGGTTACCTGATTCACTAATTCCACAGACCTCTTTCTCACTCCTTCCTGAGGGATTCTGGCATATGATACTGTTTATAATCAGTATTTAAACTTGTAAATAATCTCTGAAACAAGTACCCCAATATACAGTTTCCCTCACACTGAAAAAGGGTGCCCTACTTGTTCAGCAACCGTTCATGTTCAGCAGCATGGACAATAGCACCTGGTTGGTATTTCTTCTACTGAAGTTTATCTAAATGTCTTCTACTGCAGTTTATCTAATGACTTCAGATGATTTCCTGAAAGCTTTCTGGAAATGTAAGAGCTGTGTTGCAGCACCAGGTTGCTCCTATCTGTACAGACTGATCCCCCCTAAACAGTGCTTCACCTAAGGGATGTGCAGAATCCAGCTCTCTCAATAGCCACAGTATCTGCACTCTTATTTTGACCTTTCAGACATTTTCAACCTGAAACAAAAGCAACACAGAAAACATCAAGGAGGAAAAAAAAAAGACCTAAGACTTGAAACTCCTGCAGATAAGCAAGATCCTTCATCACTTCCCTCTCTTGGTTGCATAAATTAGGGGGTTAAAGTCCCTCAGATTTCTCGATTCTCAACTTTTAATACTTGTCCCCATTTTCATACCTACATCTACATGAGAAAAAAAACCACACTGAAAAGTAGACTTTCAGGATTTTACTTCTTCATGTTGAATTCTTAATTGTTCACGTCCAAATTAATGTATGAGAAACAAGAAACCATGGTGATGACTGAGATGAGGAAATAATATAATACAAATATTGCAGATGGAGAAGCTTAGATCACATACTGAATTTCTCAGTGCCTTGAGCTTGTTCTGCTCTGGGAAGAAGTAAAAGGACCAAAGGGACCAAAAGAAGTATTGAAAGGTTTCAGCTCTGACCTAGTTCTGTTCTGTTCTACGCCACTGCTCTGAGGAATCAGGCCAATCTGGCTATCCTTGAGCAATTTTATCTTACCTAAATTCCTTTATTCCCAGGCATCCTCCTTTTCCTCAAAAGCATGACTGATGTATCCATTTGTGATAGGCACACAGTGTTACCCTTTGCACCCTGAATCTGGGTGTAGGACATGCAGGTCAATTTTTCTCCTGTTTTAAGCACATCTGGCACCATTTATATAAATATCCACATATTATTTATATTAGAACTGATCATCCATATACCCTATGGCCACATGCCAGTAGTCATTTGCCAAAAGCTTTATTGAAGTTGTGAGTTCAAGTGCTAAGGGAAATCAGTGTTACCACACTGATCTGCATCATCTTTCCTGGTCTGTGGGTGTCAGAAGGAAGTTCCTGGTGACATAAAAACAGTGGAAGATATGAGGGTTTGATTCTGGGGTGTGTTATTTCTATGAGACTTGCTTATATTTTTCAGTTCTTAAATCAGTAACATTTTACGTATAAGGCACTAAAGGAAAAAGAAGTGATTTCTTCACTGGATGTGGCCTAAATGAAATGCAGGTTCATTTCCTGAACTTCAACTCATGGTTCACTCATGAGAATACTATTCCTTGCCATGAAAAATGTTATGATTTTGTGTTTTATTTATTTGTTCAGAGTTTTTTTACATTTCAATGATTTCATATTTTGCAAGATAGATTTTTTCCAAGGCAGGATTTAGATCCCAATCTGTTAATATGAGTGCCCCATTATGATGAAAACCAAAAAATTCATGAAAGATTAAGTTTTTGTTTAAGGTCTGTGTTGTGAAAAAAATGAATGAAAAATTAAAATAAGTGACTTCATTTTTGGCACATTTTAACCTCAAAGAGAATGCTATGTATTATTAAATTCCTCTATAGAATTTATTCTCAATTACTTCAGTAGCACACCTGAATTAGCAGTTATCAGGATCAGAAAAGAGAAAGTCCAGCACACATTACAATGTACAATTCATCCCAAAAGGTGTTGCAGAGGCAAAAAGTGTAAATCAAAAAGGCAGGGACACAAATTTGTAAAAGATGATTATAACTGCAGGAAAGAAAGTCAGAAAGTTCTTAAGTTTTTCTTGCTGGTATCTTACAGGCTATACCACAGGAGAAAAAAAGAACTTTTCAAGACAACTTATTATAAGATTTGTCCATAGATGGCTGCTATAAGAGCTATAAAACTTCTGCAAAGGATAAGCACATATTATGGATAAGACAATCAAAGAAACAGCTCAAAACAAGTGCAAAAAAATTACTTATTTCACTGAAAAGATTAATAATTCTGTTCATTATTTTGGGCAAATGCACATTATCTCTTTGACCTTTTTTATCCTGACTCCAAACAAAATCTAAGGTTAACATGCAGGATGAGGATCTAAACATTGATATTAAGTCAATGCTATTAAATAAACAGTCCAAATAGACATGTAAATAACCAAGGTTCAAGTACCATACAAATGAATACGGTTGCAGGGAAAATTGGAAAAAATAGGTATAGAAAACAGAATTTAATCTAGCAAATTAACCTGTTACTGCTGATAAGAAATTGCCTTCAAGTATTCTGTACTTCAGAAAGCATTGGGGGAATCTCAGCAATTTTGTAAGCCTTCTAGTTAAACTTTCCCTCAACAAACAGACAGCATTTTGGCAGGTTTCCCATAAAAGGGTTTTGTTTTACAGTGCTGTATGAAATCAATTTCCATAAAACCAGCAGATTAAAATCCCCTCTCTGCTGTAAAAGCAAAAGATGAATAAATAAAAAGGTATTAAAAAGTGCTTTCCTCTACTCTAAAACCTTTGAAAGCTTTGATAATATTCAAATGATGGGGGTTTTTGTGCAGGCAACATTTGTTTAAGCTTCTCTCTCTGATACCACAGCAATCATTTTTTATTTCTGCTTCTTGAGCCTTTCCAGCAGACCAGGGCAGAGAACATCATCCAATAACAACTGAAATTCAGAACAGTGTTTATCTACTGGCTGTTTGAAATTGCTTTAGTTTATTTATTTATCTTAAGCCTTGCATGTAGGAAATACATGGAAAGACTTCTTCCTTTTAAGAAGCAGCCAGATGGAAATTTCTTGGATTACATAAATGAGTACACACATGAGCAAGGCCATATCTATGCTAAGGTCTTCTGCATCATCCTTTTCCTTACACGAGGGCCTTTTTTAAATATGTGAATACTACCTGATGTGTTACAAACAGCAATTTTGACTTAGAAGTGAGAGAAACTTGACCTGTGTTTAACTTTCTGAAATGGGTCCAATGCCTAATTTAAGTTAGGATCCTTTTCCTGGTTTTGCACCCATTCCTGAGTTTCCCTGCATGTCAGAACCTCACCTGTTGTTTGGCTGATAATGAGTATTACTGCACCTCTACTCTGTCTTGAATACTTAGCATAAGCATCCCTTCTTTTGTTGCATGTTTCTGTAAAGCAGTCAGGACTCCCATCTGTCTTTAAAATCTGAATCAAGTATAAATATCCATGAATTATGGCTGGTTTGAACTTATGTGGCCACACAATGCATGTTAACATAGAGGAATAACATCAGATTGGAGTTTTGGTCAATGAATGGCATTATAGTTTGTTTTTTGTGTGTATTTTTGTTTCTTTTTTTGTTTTGG
This sequence comes from Calypte anna, assembly GCF_003957555.1. Lineage (NCBI taxonomy): Eukaryota > Metazoa > Chordata > Aves > Apodiformes > Trochilidae > Calypte > Calypte anna. The sequence goes on along the minus strand of NC_044245.1, from coordinate 145,555,809 downwards.
TTAGGTGTTTTTTTGTTTGTTTGTTTTGTTTTTTTGTTTTTTTTTGTGGTCCCCATCTTGGAAGCTTTCATTCTTTCTACCCATATCTCCTGAGTATGATATAATTTGAGATGCTTGGATGGGAATCAGGTGCCTGTGACAGTGATCTGAATCTCAAAGCTGTTGCACAAACCCAGTGGCATTACCTCTGCGCTGTGTATAAACAGCAAAGGATTCTGTTTTCTCTGTAGTTCATTGTTTCAATTCCACCTTTGCCTAGCTTCTTTTTATGAACACTTATGGTTGCTTGTACCACTCAGTAATTTGACTCCTGGTATTCACAAGTAGCCTGATTCCTCTCTTGAAAGTTTGATGTTCATGTACACTACAGGTTAACACAGGGGTTTATCTCCCCCAACTTCAGTTATTTATGAGGCAGTCACCCCAGTTGCTCTTGCTAGCCCACAATAAGAAATAAGCACTTTGAAGGTGAAATCCATCTGCCTTTCTTGCTATCACTGCTTTAGAAAGAGATGACTCATACCCAGGAAATGCTGATTCCTCTCCAGTGACTATAAAAGTAGCCTACATTGTTAACTGGGATGCAGACATTTGCTCACATTAATCCAGAGTAAGAGCCCTAGCAATGCATCAGGACTCTGCTGGGCTCAATACTGAGTAAATTGCAAACAAGATGTTCCACTCTTAATGGGTTCATGGTATAAAATAGGAGACGTAAGAGTTAGAGTCAGATGGGAACACTGTGACCATAAGCATCATCACTGAGAGGTAATGACCTCAGAACTAAACCAACTTAAATTACATTGGTTTTTAGAACTTTGGTAACTTGAAAATCATGTTGCACGTGGGCTTGGAAGAACATATCCCAGATGAATGGACTGCACCCAGCAAAAGGAAATCCAGGTTTTCGATCTGAAATCTTGTCATTTTGGTGCTGGAAGCTTATGTCATGGAACAATGAGAAGTGGAAACTAAACTTTCAATCTGTAATAAAAGATTGTGATGAGCTATAGAGGATATTGATAGTGAGAAGTGATTGCATTCTTCAGAAGGGCAGGGATATATAGGTAAAGCCAGAGAGAAAGATATTCATCATGATGCAAGCTGAGAGAAGTTGGATAAGAGGATTATCCATGTGGATAGATGAAAAACTTGTATTCTTGAGATGTTACACTCTGAAAAACAACTCTAAGACAGCAGAGAAAAGACTGAGTGAAAGATAACAAACACTGAATTCAGTAGACTGAGTGCTAGGAAAGCAAAATACATTCCCATCTTGAGCTAGTGCATAGTGGACTGCTCTGTTCAAAAGAGAAACATGGGCTTAGAGTGTCAGTTTGAAGTAAATAAAAGCAAAAAAACACCACCACCAGAACAGCAGACATTTTCTAAGGAAGGAAATAGCACTGGAAGAACAATGACTCTTCTGTAACATTACTGCTCTGATTATTTTTCTTCTAAATTTTTCTTCTTTCAGTTTTGCTCGTCCAGGGAAAGGTTCATGGCTTGGTAAAAGCAACCTGGAGGCAGGACCAGACCAGTCCAGTATGACATTGGAAAATCTTGTGTTTGGAGCTGGCTACTGCAAACCCACCTCTTCAGAGGTAAGGAGGGTGAGAAATTATTTCAAACTTCCATTTGGTCACACAGAGTGTCCACATTATCTGTGCAGGACTGTGTCCTGATTTGCATTGCTAGTAGAGGGTTTGGGGGTTTTTTTTGGAAGAAGAACCCGTGAAACATTTCTACATGAATCACCTGGCACTTAGATACACAATTCCTGAGTGTTCTGTCTCATCTATATGAACCATTTCAGACAAGTTCAAAATGTGTGGATATACCTTTGATTGCCAACAACACTTTTAAGGTCACCTGACCAGGTGTATGCAGTAAGGTGAAATTATTATTCATTAAAAGATCCTTGTTATCATGTCTTATCATGTTCAACATCCAGAAGATCAGATTATTATTAGGGATGTTGTGAAGGAAGGGTTTATGTCTGGAGTGTTGAATATTGTGTGTCTTGGTGATGGGATGTTACATTGCCTTACTCAAAGCAGGTTCCACAGTTAGTGTTTGCTTTTGACTCTTACTAGTCACTGTAGGTGAGGAGAAGATATTTTTTGGTGAAATTTTTAGTTCACAGTTATTTTTCAAATAATCAATAATTGGGAGATTTGGGGATTGAGTTGTTTTGTTTTGTTTTGGTTTTGAAAGTGCTATCTTTAAAATGGTTTTTGTCAGAAACATTTACTCAGATCAAGAAGCTGAGCCCAGAATATTGAAATAATTTACTTGTTAGGAAACCCTGATTCAAGGTTTTTGATTAACATGCTGCCCTTATCCTCCCTCAACCTTTCCTGTCAAACTTGTTCTCTTCTGTAAAAATATTAAAAATATGCTAACCTAGAGCAGCTGGTGAAGAAGTACCAGGGAATCAACTTGAGCTGAGAGAGTGTTTGGCTTGAGGCTGCTATCTGAACCCTTGGGTCATTGTATGCTTTTGGCAAACAAACTGACCTCAACCTCTGCCTCTCTGGTAGACATTCACATAGAAATTTGAATAACAGATTCAGCTGTCTCTGCAGACTAATCTCTGTACATCTCTTTACATCACACAAGAGAGAGCACAAGCCTCTTAGGACAGTGGTTCCTACATTTCATTATTCTCTGAACAAATTTGTTGTTAGAAGATAAATACAAAATCTAACTCTCCACTCACAGTTTTCCTTTTTGTGTCCATGGAAAATCTTAGTCTGCTGTGATTAGGAATTATTATTTTTCCCAAAAGTTTTCCTTAGCTACAAAATCTGCTATCTATCTATCTATCTATCTATCTCTGTTGACTAAGCTGCTCAGATTACAGGGTTTTTCTTCTTTCCTCTTGGTGTTTTTGTGTTTGTTTTTTGTTAAAAAAAAAATATTTTGGCATAACTATTATCCTAGCAGGTGACCTGTTAAATACCAAAAATGAAAGCTCTGTACCATGAACTGGCTTTAAACACTTTGCTACCCTGCAGGTGATCAGAACATTGCACACCAAGCAGTCATAAATATAATGCTGTGCACCCCACCTACACATGGTCAGATGTGTATCTTAGCTTAACTTGACTTCAGAAAACTCTATCAGTCATGACATCTGTTCTTTATCTGAGCATTTTAATTTAATAGGCTGTGGTGGCCTTTTTGCTTATACTATCCGCAATGGATGATAATGAGCAAAGACAATTTCTCTTGGTTTAATAAAAAAAATAAATCAGACATAGGAAAGAAATTGCAGTGGGAGTAAACCTAACTTCAAGTGAGGGCCTTGTGACAGACTGTTGGCTTATGTGGGAGTTTATATCAAGTCATAAGGGACTGAAAGAAGTGGAGTAATATTATTTCTTACAGTACTGTAAGGCTTTACACTGGGTCAAGTTTATCTCCCTTTAGAAATTTGTAGGTTCCATTCCAGGTAGTTTAAACATATTATTTAAATGTAACTTCAACCAGGTTATAGACATGCTCATGTTTGGGGAATTTTGCAATCACCATGAGTGGGCATGAGACTAGAACCTACTTGTTTATGAAAGCTGCAGACTTCACCATTCAGTTTATATATATATATATTTAAATATATATATATTTAAATATATATATATATACACACACACATACATAAATATTTGGTTGGACCTTGCCTTCTGCATGTCCAAATTAGTAGCTGTTGTATATCTTAACTCAAGATATAGCACACTGCTGTGTCTCATTGTAAGCTGTTCTGATTGGATGCACCTGGCTAAATCTAGGCCAGACCAATCAATATATCTTGTCTTCCAAGGCAAAGCTTTTCTGGGCAGCAGGACGCAGGAAACTGAATTTTAAAGAGACTTTGTTTAGTTCCTTTTTATGTAGTAAAACTCTGTGAAACAGTTAATGTTGGTCTATCCTGGTTTTTTGTTTGTTTGGTTGGTTGGTTGGTTGGTTTTTTTGTTTGTTTCCATCTCTGCAATTCTGAGTTTGGATCCTTCTACTTTTCATGTACATTCCTTTGTTTTTTTGGGTCTGAGAAGTCTCAAGGCCTAAGCTCTTGAGATGCATCTCCTGGCCAACAGTCTTTCTGATGTTCTTTTTATGGAACTGAATTGGATTTTTCAGTTCTCTGTAAGCCTGCAAACAGCTGAGACTGTCTTTATTTAACATTTACCTGTTGTGAGTAAACCAAAAAGCTATTTATCCTGTAGTTGCAGCCAGATTATTTTTCCAGAATATTTCCATTGGAGCAAGTGCTTGTAATAGGTAGAAACATTAAATCATTGCTATTGCACTCTTTTCCTCAAGTCTAGGTGTATGGCTTAAAACCCCAGAGAATTAGTGGTTCACTGTTGGAAGCACTTTCTAACTTCACAATTTACTCAGTTTCACAGTTTCGGAATAGATCTCACAAAGTCACAAAGCAGAGTGGCTTGCAAAAGTACTTTTTGCCCTTACGAGTGTCATCATAGCAGATAGACAAGTGGCATTGTGTTGATGTAGCAAAATTAAGGTAAAGGAGAGGAATGGGAGCAGGAGTGGCTTCTCTGAGACAACACCATGTTGGATGCTGCCCCATGTTAGAGCCAGTTCCATCTGGCTGCAAGATGTACCCTCTACTGTCCAAAGCTGAGCCCCTGGGAGATGTCAGTTGTACATTTATGATGACCTATTTAACAAAGGGTAAAAATTGCTGTGCAGCAGTTGGGAGAAAGAAGATTGAAAAAATGTCAGGGAAACAAGTATGCAGACACCAAGGTCAGTGAAGAAGGCAGAGAGAAAGTCCTCCTGGTGCCAGAGCAGAGTTTCCTTTTCAGCTTGTGGTGAAGACCATGGTGATGCAGGTTGTCCCACTGCAGCCCATCATGGGCCCCAGGCTGGAGCTAGTGGCTGTGCCCTCAAGGAAGGTGTTTTTAGATTTGTTCTTGTTCAATTAGTCTGACTGGTTATAAATTAATTTCCCCCAGCAGAGTCTGGTTCAGCCATGATGGTAATTGGTAAGTGTTCTCCCTGTCGTTTGGTTGACCCATGAGCTCTTTGTTGTGTTTTTCTCCCTCTGTCCTGTTGAGGAAGGGAAGTAATTGAATAGTTTGATGGGCACCTAATAGCTGGCCAAGGTAAACCTCCACCTCCCCATTTCAGACAAGATTTGAACACATAGCTTCAGTAGAATAGTGACTGGATTTGCAGCAGTGTTAAGCCTTCAGGAAAGCCAGAATTTTTCTGAAATCTGGTCTTACTACTGCTGAATCATGTTTTCCAGACGTCTCTTGTATACAAAGTAGGGGACCCTGATTTGACACATCATCTTTAGGTCATACATCCTGTTTTACTGCTTTTTTCCTCATAAAACATGGGTGCCTCAGAGAGCTAACTTTCTTTTTAGGCCTATAGATTGACTATGGAAGTTCTCATCTGGGTTATGTGGTCGATTTGTTGGTTGTTTTTTTTTATTATTTACTAAAAATACAAGTGACTGCATGCATTTCTAGGGAAGGTCCATATCAATCACCAGTTCCTCTTGCTACTTCCTGAGATAATCTGGATTTGGGTTGCTGAGGGGTTGCTGTTTAATGATAGATCCTGAAGGCTCCTTGTTCTGCACTTCTGACTTCTCAGGGCAGAGACTAATTAAATGCCAGTGGCTTTGGACTGTACACGTGCATTGTAGTTGTGCAGCTCAGCACAAGTGGCTTCTGAACATCACTGACAGCTTCCTCATCTCCTGCCTTATCTGTATAGCTATAAAAATTAATCCTATTTAAGCCATGGTGATTTCTTTTTTAAGTTTTCCACAATCTTCCCTGTCTATGCAGAAAACAGACTTCCTTTTCTCCATTCCTTACTCCTTCCCTCTCTAATATTTTCTATCTATGCGACAAGTTTCCTTTCAAGAGCAATTAAGATAACAGAACTATTTCTTACTTAAATACCTGAATGTCAGGTAAATATGAAGAAAGATTATTTTGTGGTCAAAAATCTAGTAGAGAACAAGCTACAGAATAAGAAAATGTGCTAATACTTTCTCAAGCTCTCTTCAGCCCATAACCTGTATTCACAGGGACTATATATCACAGTAGATTAACAGCATGTTCAAAATAGGCTCATATATGTGTGACCCTGGAAGGGGAGTTGGACTTGATGATCTCTTGAGGTCCCTTCTAACCCCTAAAATTCCATAATTCCATGATATATACTGCAGGCTTGGGTGATCTAGTGGGATGGAAGAGGGTTCTGAGCTGTGTGTGACTGGTTTCCCACAGGAGCATCTGAAATTCCCCTTTGGGTCTGCTAGGTTGTTTTACCCTGGAAAGAAGTTCAGGGGGGTGTTTCAGATGTTACAAGTTCTGTATCAAAGTCAAAGTGACTCATGCTTTCAAGTGATCTCAGCATCTCAGAGCTGGGCCCTGAAAAATATCTACAGGTTCTACATTTACAATAAAATAAAAGGAAAACATTCCTTGTAGAACTGGAAAATGAATGGTCCCATTAAACTTCAGGAGTTTTATGCCTTATCCTGTACCTCACACCTCTCATTTGTCAGGCTATGTTAATGTTTTTGTAATACTGTGCATCACATGTCTGCTGTGTTATAATCAGCTTGAGTCAATGGCATACTGGGGGTTATCAATAAAATGTACTCACAGTAATCTTATTTTCATTTGGATTGCTGTGGCACTGCAGATAAATTAATGTCTAAGTAACCAGATTTATTAATCATATGACTTCCCATTAATAAGGCACTGGCGTTTCATAAGGAGTGTTTTTCCATTTAGCATTGATGTATCCCAAAGTTTATGCCTGGAATAATACAAGAACAAGGAGTGTCATTCAAATAAAATTGCATTGGTGAGAAGGGTTCTTTTCTACAGTTTGCTAATATTTTATGTTTTCAGCAACATATGAAAAACCTAGACTGTTCAGCTTAATATCAAAACATTATTGAAGCCCATACTTTTATGCCACACAGAAGTCACCTGTGTTACATTCTTCTTGACTTCTGTATAGTAATGACTCTTTAGCTACAATACTTCACTTTTTCAGCTCTTCAAAAAAAAGGGAGGTTGTGCATCAGAGAACAGCCCATGGAGTATCCATTGTGGGAATTTTTGTATGCCCTGAAATCCCAATTTAGCTGGAGAAGAGGAATATATAGCTGCAAACTTCATTCCTTTCTAGATATAGGAACCTTAATGTACATGTTCCTGGTTTGGTTTTTTTTTTTTGTCTGTTTTTACTGGGTATCTGCTGTGTCCTGTCCCCAAAACAAAATTATATGAGAAAGTCAGAGAGGGACAGATAAAGCTAATGGGAAGGCACAGCAAGGACAAAAAAGTGTTAGCCATGCAAGATAACCAGAACTTGGCAAAAGACTAAAACTCCACTGTTCTTTTAAAGGAAGAGCAGTGTGTAGTTTTCTTTTTTCCCTTTGAAACTCATAGAGGTTCTGTCTCCTACTAGAACAAAAAAAAAAAAACAAAACAACAAAAAGGACCTGATATGTCTAGAGAGCTCTGAAGTTGCTAGTCTTTTTTTGTATTTTTTTCTTTTTCCTTTTTCTTAACAGTGTACCAAGGGGGATATCTTACAAACAATACTTGATAATTTTTTTAACTGTAAATATAGTTAAGGTTTTGATTTTGTTAAATTAGAACATGAGTATGTAAGATAACAGCTAAATATTCTTTTAAATATTAGAGGAACAATTAAAATAAAAGCAAATAATATTAAAAACAGTTTTACTTACAATTACTCCTTTTGAGTAATCTAGACTGCAGAAGGGTAGTTTACATCAGAATTTGAGCTGGAATTGTTAATTTTACAGGGTAGTTACTCTACTATTGGTCTCATGCCTCTCTGCTTTGGTGCACATGGCATGACAACACATTTCATGCGTTACCATGTGTTTGGAATGGGTGGTTTTAGAGGAACAGGATTCTTGCAGTCTCTTGCTAAAGCAAATGGTGATTAGTTGTGGCTGGGACTCCAACATATGTCCAACACATAATTATCCTGAAACAGTAAGAGAGCTGATATACTGTTTTTATAAAGTATAATGACAAGTATCTTTAATCAGTGTGTTCATGGCACCATTTGTGATAATTACTGATGAAGTCTTTAATCTTTAGTTGCCTGAAGATAAATGGCTGATCTTTAGGAAGAATTGAATGATTTCTTAGTTGTAGCAGAAGACATGGTAACTAATGATGTGACAAGAACTGGTTTCTTTAATCATTGGCAAATTTCTGTGGCTCTTACTTTTTGATAAGGCAATGGTTTGCATTATGATAGAGATCAAACCTGAGATTAATTTGGGATTAGGCCTAAAAATATGTTGAAAGAGATTTGCAGTCTTTTCACTGTGTGTGTTCGATGAAAATGAGATGAAATCATATGGAAATTCTTTTGAGATTCCAGACAGGACAGTGATGGGTGTTCTTCTGGAGGAGAGCTTTGGGAATTGCTCATCTTGGACTGCTTGCTGGTTTCTTTTTAAAATCAGTAGAATTTGCACAGGAATTTCCACTTTTCATACCTATTTTCTTGCTTTTTGTTCTGCAGTTCTTATGTATTGGAAAGAAAAAGACCACTGCATTCTCTTTACAGATCTCCTTGATTTTCGGCATAGCACTGAGAAAAAAAAACCAATCACTTTTTTGAATAACTGAAAAGAAGGTTTTTATGACTTATTTATAGTAAATGCGAGCAGAAAAAAACAGACTGAGCAGGAGAATTTATTTCTATTACACAGCTACTATTGCAGTTATATACTGGAAACCTAAATTTAACTCCAACCAACAATTTCTCACTTTGAGACTGAAATCCACTGATTCAGTTGGTACAGTCATTCATTTGACCAACATTCTTTCAAGTGAAGTCTTCCCTTTCCACAGATTTCAGCACTGATTTATGAGGAAGTTTATAGGAGGGGGCTTGGCACAAATATTTCTTTATTTCTGCCTTGAAAGGGAGAACACAAGAAGCAGGAGCAGCCTTTCTACTTTGCATTTTAGGAAGTAGACTTGGCTTCTGCCTGCTTTTTGATGGAGTGTTCTAGGATTCAGTTTTTCTTTCTTCTCAGTATTTTTTTCCAGTGCTACTTTGTTAAAAATTACCTTCATATCCCCTAAAGAACACGACAATAATTTCTACTGACTGATGATGAGAGAATTCTTGAAAGCAGACCTAATCAAGTTTCATAGCTTCTGAGCTGATGGCCTTTCCAACAGGAGCACAGATGCCAACAACAGCACAGTCAAGATCCATCATCTGGAAACTAACCCTCTGCTACTGGCAAGTGTCCCAGCCAGCGGCCTGGGGTCTGGGGAGTCAGGAAAGAAATTCTGTCTTTTTCCAACCACTTTGTCTTACTTGGTTGATACAAATCTTCAGATGACAGCAAGGGCCTTTACCCCTGTTCAAAGTTATCATGCCTGTCATAATGACCCACAAAACTGTTTCATAGTTAATATAAATTACAAGTTTTGGTGTAGTGTTTGGGAGGAACACTTGGAAGCGCATTCCCCGTGACACCAGCTGCTGTCCTTTCTCCAGTGATCTGTCCTCTGAGGATCAGGGAAGTTTCAGCAGTTTGACAAACAGGAAAAAAAAGAGCTAAGGGAATAGAGATGGGTCAGTGGGTTACGATTCTCCAAAGTGATTTCCAGACAGCAGTGAATAACATTAGACAAGAGCTTAGCCAAGATTGAGCATTTTTTTAAGCTTTGAAACAAGATGAGAATAATTTTAGAAGCTCTTCAGTACAAAAATAACTTACCCTGAATTTTATTTGACTTAAACACATTTTAAGAGTCTGCTGGACTGTTTTAATAAGTGGGAAAAAAAAATATGGGCAGAATTGGGTAACGCTCTTTGCATAATCAAGAAAGGTGTGTGAGTATTCAGGCAGTGAGTATTTGGGTGAGAATCTGCATATAAAGAATTATTTAGGGAAAGTTAGACACAGGCAGATGCTTCTGAGCCTACAATACTTATTTGAATGGCATAAACCTTGAGAAATCAAGAATGGCTTTATAGCAGTATTTATCTTTCCTCTTCCCAGCTTCATAGTATGGGATTTGAATAGGGTCTGGTGCATAAACACTGCTGGGCACTCTCTGTATTATCCCAGAGTAGCTGGGTCTGTCGTGAAGTATGAAGGAGCTGCAGTATGATTCACCTATAAACTCTGTTTTTTAGTGAGACAGATAAGGCCAACAGTCTACTCCCATCACTTTTCCTCATCCTGTTCATAGAATCACACAACACTTTGTGTTTGAAGGGACCTACCCTCTGCGGTGAGCAGGGACATCTTCATCTAGACCAGGCTGCTCAGAGCCCTGTCCAACCTGACCATGAGTGCTTCCAGCTATGTGGCATCTACCATCCCCCTTAGCAATCTCCTCAATGTTCCACCACCCTCATTATAAAAAAAAATTCTTCCTTATATCTAGTCTGAATCTCTTCTCTTTTAGTTCAGAACCATTACCCCTTGTCCTGTCCCTACAGTTCCTATTAAAAAGTCAATCCCCATCTTTCTTATAATCCCCCTTTAAGTATTGAAGGCTGAATTAAGGTGTCCTAAGATGTACCCAGAGTTTTTCCATGTGTAAGAGAAAGCCAGTAATGTCACTTGAAGGCACTATATGTCTCTTTGGTGACTCAAACCAAAAGTCATTGTCTCCTTACAGATTTTTGATAGGTCTTGAAGGAATCTGCAACACCTCTATTGGAATTAGGTCTACCTGGCATTGGTTGACAGAGCTGGCTGAGGAGAGGCAATGGTAAAAGCCTGATCAGGACAGAGGGATACCTCTAAAACAGTGTTAAGTCATGTTTCTGGAGGCAGTAAAGCACTTTTTCTTCTCTACATGTTGTGTTTCTTTCATAAACTAATACAGTTTGACTCTCCAGTGCTGTCAGTCAAACCCTCTTTCTCCTCTACTGAACTCACTAGAAGTATTTTAATAAAAATCATAAAATTATGGCAGGCAGAAAAAATGGTAAACTACTCATGGCTCATGAAATTTAATTGTCTTTGAATGTAGATTACTTGAGGGCTGGAATATGTATTATGCATAATAAAGGAGGTATCTACTGGACTAGGAAAATGAACCTGTGAAAATGTAATACTTATGCAAATTTATACAGTCCAGCTATTCAAAATTTACCCATTTTGTTGCAGTAAATCATAGAAAAATTGATATAATTGTTTTAAAATAACATGACCAGGAAAGTTTCTGATTAGCCATTAATTCTCTTCTGTTGTTCAGATAGAAATTGTGTATTTCTGAAGTGATAAATATAAAAAGACCTTTACATGGTTTTATAATTGGCTTTGCAATTCACTGTATGTTTGCATGCATGTGAAAGAGCTATAAATGATTCATTGCCTGAGAGTGTCATAAGTGAATTCAAGAATGTAGCATAACAACAGTATTAGACATTGAGCCATTTTCTGGCACCAAAAGGCACAGAAAGCACATTCCCTTTCATCAAAGAAAACAGCAGCTTTAGAGCACCTAGGCCAAAGTGGAGCATCTCTCATGCAGATGGGTTCTGAGAAGAAAGATGCCTATAACTAGAGCTGTACATGATTATTTTGCAGTGTGGTTCGTTAAAATAAGGTAATATCCCAGAAAAGAAAAAAAAAAAAAGAATGGACTCGATATAGTCACTCTGAAACCTTGAATTATTTGGGCAATAGAACTCTGTGCCACAGAATTATCTTCAGCAAAATAACAGAAGTAATGGAGATTGTTTTGTCTTACTTAATTTTACAACAAACCCTAGAGAATGATCTTGCAAAAAGTCTGTTCTTTATTTCTCTCAATACAGTAGTGGACAAAATTCAGATAACCTGGAAAAAAATATATAGAACCAGTAAGAATATTCTCCTTTTCTCCATTTTTATGGAACCTAAGACAGCTGGCACAACACATTTCTGGAGGGTGTTTCATAGCAATCTTTGTAGGATTTGCCACTGTTGTGAAAAATAACAGCACTGGCCATCCCTACAGTTCTTTTTCAGAAGGGACAGGACTTGAAATGGTTGTGGCATAAACCAGTATTTGTATAATTTGAGGAGGTCTTTGACTAAAGGCGTGTAAGTTCTGAAGTTGTCACGGTTTAGGTTTGATTTTTTTTTGTAATTATTATTTTTTATTATTATTATTATTACTTGGTTTACCTCCAGCTCATCAGTATTTGATACTTGGAATTTGGTTACAAAACACAAGGCTTGTTGGACCTCTTTTCTGATTCATCTTGACAGAGCCTAAACAAGTCAGCATATAATATTTTGCTCACATCTTTGGGAAAAAACTAAGAAGTCAATTTTGAACAAAGTAGAAAGAAGGGATATGCAAGAACATTTGCAAATAACAATAAAAAAAATAGTGCTATCAACAGAGACATGATTTCTTCCCACCTGCATATGACTCATAGGAACCGACTTGGTCCTTGGTAATACTGTGGCTGTGTGACAGACTGAAGAAAACAATAAAATAAAAAATCTGCCTTAGAAATAAAATGCCAAACTACTTAAAAAAATGAACCATAGGGGCTGAAATAATTTGTCTCTGCCAAAAGACAACTACGTATTTCCTCTTTAGCCATTGTTTGACAGTTACTAATGTTTAAATTTACCAAGCTGAGGAACAGAACAAAAATAGTTATGATTGTTCTAATTTTTATTCCCATTTGCGAGGACAAAGTTAATTAACCAGCATGTAGCACCTTGTTTGATTATAGACATCTTCACAATGAATTCTGGGCAAAGCTCTTAAATAGATTTAGGTGGGCATGGTTGGTGCCATATCCCTCCTCTCCTATGAGACTGTGTGATCAAAAACTAAAATGACCTGCTGAGAAAATATTTTCAGATAATACCTATTGTAAGAGTTATTTCAGAAGCCAAGAGAGTGGGTGTAGAATGACAGGATTCAAAATGACCTTGTCCAGCTGCAGAAATATTCTGAAAAGCAAATGGTGCAATTAATAAAAAAACTTCATAAGCAGAATGAAAATATATCACAAATACCAAAAGGTTCATGTCCCTATGCCCCTTCTATTAAAATAATTTGCAAGCCTTCTTGGGTTCTTGCAGTCTCCTTGCCATGTTGCAAGACAGTAGATATGTGCCATTTTCCTAACAAGTAGGAGAGCCCAAACACTGTGGTCAGAGATAGGAAGGGAAGATGCAATTGCTCTGTTCAGTCCACCACTTTTATGGGAAACTGAATATATTTTTCATACAGACATCCTCTCTGCATCCTATACTGTTTCCTGTTCTCAGATTTTAAAATTGCTGTGGCAGTTGCTGAGTTGGAACTGTTTGCAATTCAAATGTAAAAATTTTGCTGGACATAATCTCACTGCTCCTATGTGAGCAAACTGGGATATGTGTTAGAGCTTTGATCATTGCTGCCTATGTCATTAATTGCAAACTTTTAAAGACAAAACTCGTCAGGTGCTATAAAAGTCTGGGAGGTGCTTACTTGTTTATTTATTTATTCCTTGTTTCAGTATCAGACAGTATATGGCATTGATGCAAAGAGCTAAATTCCTCCACCAGCTGCTCACCTGCATGTTTACTTAGCCATAAAGCCATCTACATCCCTGCCAGAGCAGCAGCTGAATGTATCAGTCCCTGTTGCTATGTATAGAAATTGAATCAAAACATTTTTGTATTTTCAGTTGCTCTGAATGTGGTAAAAATAGTAAAATTACATTACACCACTGAACTCCTATATGTCTGAGTGTGTACGTTTGGGTGGGAGAGGCAAAAAAATGTTAGTAAGTGTCCTCCTATAACTTGACTGGATTTATGCCTGGTGCCTGCAGTGCTGTGTAATAACAAGGCAGCTCTTCAGCTCAAGGTTTCTTGTTTCATCACCTCAACAGGAGGGGTTTTGCTTTCCTTATCTGCGAGTAAGAAGCATGGACTCCTTTTTTAATCAGAGAAGGCAATGTTCTAAGGACCTATTTGATGTCTCCACAATGTGATTTTGTTTATGATGTCAGAATTTACGCCATATGTTTGTGTGCATTTTAGAAAATGAGATTTAAAATTACATATAAAGACCAGCTTTATATACCTGTATATCTATTTATACATCTAAGCTGGTACCTGTTTTTTTTTCCAGAAACAATTTTTTTCCAACATTTTGAAAAGCAAACACTGCTTTTTCCCCCTAAAATAATTATTCAGTCTTGCTGTATCATCTCTTAGCCAAAGAGAGCTTTCTCTGAGCTGGAAAACAGGGATGGGGACCAGAACAAAGCCCCCATAATCAAAGGGGAAAGGGTTAATGACCTACTGCACCACATACAAGTCTATGGGGCCAGACAGCATCTACCCAAAGGTACTTTGGTATCCAGCAGACATACTTACCAAGCAACTTTCCATCATCTGTCCTAAGAGAGTGCCCAGGTGGCCAAGAAGGCTAAGGCAGCCTGGCTTTTATCACCAATAGTTTGTCCAGCAGGGCAGGGATTGTTACACCCTGAACTCAGCACTGGTGAGGATGGACCTGGAATCCTCTCTTCAGTTTTGGGCCCCTCACTACAAGAAAGACATTGAGTTGCTGGAGCATGTTCAGAGAAAAGTAATGAAGCTGGTGAAGGGTCTATAGTACAAGTCTTATGAGGAACAGGTTTTGGTCTCTTCTCCAAAGTAAAAAGTGATAAAACAAGAGGAAATGGCCTCAAGTTGCATCAAGGGAGATTTAGATTTAATATTAGGAAAAATTTTGTCACTGAAGGAGTTTTTGGGCATTGGAACAGGCTGCCCAGGGAAGTGAGGGAGTCACAATTTCTGGAGGCATTTATAAGATGTGTAGATGTGGTGATCTGGGTCATGGTTTAGTGGTGGACTTGGCAGTGCTATCTTAACAGCTTGACTTGATAATCTTGACGGTCTTTTCCAACCAAATAATTCTATAATATTATGATTCTAAAGATACTTTAGTGTGCTTCATGAAATTTCCCTGCACAGATTCTTATTAGTAACAAGATGAAGTTATGGACTAAAATGTGTCATTTTCATATATATGTGAAAATATATATTTATTTAGCAGAAGGAAGGCAAAGCATATGACCTTTCTTTTTCCAGATGATTCAGTGCTCTTCTTTGAAGATGTCAGTCACCTCCTCCAACTTCTATGATATGTATTCCCCAGCCCTTAATTTACTGCTTATGAAATGTTTTTATGCCTTTAATTTTCTCTATGGTGAGGTATAATCCTAGAGATCAGGTGGAAGAAGGGGAAACTTTTCCCTTCTTATTCATCATTCTCAGAATTATTTAAAGACTTCCATAGAATTATGTGTGTTTTTACAAGAAGAGCCATCATGACTGTAGACACTTGTGATGATAAATTTGAGATAACTTGACCTCCATAATCTAGGCTCACTTTTCAAAGTAATATGGGAAACAGACTTCAAACAAGCTGAGGAGATTTTAGTATTTGGCTTCATTTCTGTTGAATATAAATGAGAAAAAAGATGTCAAAATGTTCCCTAAAAAGAAACTTGGAACATAATCTTGACAAAAAAGAAAATGAAAAATCATGTTTTGTTCTAAGAGTGTCAACATGAGACATTTGGAACTTTGTTAGAAATATAGGGGAAATCAGTGTGACCTGTGGGGCACTTTCATTTCACAAGAAAGTTTTTTTTATTTTCTTATATTTTATTATTCCTATTATTATTATTATTATTATTCTATTTAATTTTCTTATCAAATTCTTCCTTTGACACTTCTTTCTTAGCCACTTGTAATTAAGTAATAAACACCATGTGTTTTTAACAGTAACTTGTAATATTGAAACCCTGAGACACAACCATTAGAGATGACCAGGATAATTCTCTTCTACTTGTTTAGAGGATGACTCTTTTTCAAGCCTGATGGTTCCTGTTTTTTTAAGGGTCTTAAGACAAACACTTTCTTCCTGCTGATTTTTTTCAAAGTTTAAATTATCACTAAACCTGACTTCAGACTCAGATATTTTTCCTATGGCATTATCATCCTAGTAATTTTGACAAAGTAACTCTAACACATTTTAATACTATGGCATTTAATATAAATGTCAAATTGTATCTCGCATTTTTGAAATATCAACCTACGTTTTCTTACAGAACAGATTTAGTGAGAGGCAAAGCATAAATAGTTCTATATATTATTAACGTCTTTCTAAATTTTGTCCTTTATTGACACTTTTAATTGTGTTACTAGTGCATATAAATTAAAGATAAATATATTAAAGTGATTTTATTATTCTTTCATTTTAGAGGTTTGGGTAATGAACTATCATATCACGTAGCAGACTAGTAAATCATTACAAGCAAGGCATTTTATTAAGTTGAGAGAATATGCACATCCAAGTCAACCTTAGTCCTATGTCTCTGTGTTTCTTACGTGCTTGGTCCTAGGTTTCATTTTACTTGATGAAAGACACTTAATTTTCTCAGTTTTCCATGATTGTTTCTGCCATAAAAATTTTGTCTTCCTGTTAATGGATATTAGAGGAATGAGGTTTATAGGAGGTGGGTAGTGTGGTTGTCACTCATTCCTCAAGGGAGTTCTGTGTTCACAGATGTGCTGCTGAAATCTGGAGAACCCAGAGGTGTATTTTGTTCTACAAGGTAGGATCAAGGTTTGCATACCATGCCTGTTATATTTAGCCAAATACTTCAAGTTGTTTTTCTTGGTTGCCAATTTTCACCTTACCTTCAGGCATTTGATGTCTTGGTGACCTTTTTGATCTCTCACAGAAGGCTAAATTGAGCCACCAATCTGAAAAATTGCTGAGAACACATATTCACAGACAGTATGATGGAATATTCAGTGTTTGCTGAGGGAACCAGGCTAAGAAGAATCAGTGTCACCACAGAATGGCATCCACAAGTTGACCTTTGTGGACTTTCATGTCTTTGAACTCTAGTATGGTATCAGATTTAACAATGATTTATTTTTTTTTGGCTGTCACAGAGATCTAGAGGTTGCTTCCTGTTGATGAGTGAATTAATGAGGGAGAGTTGTTTTGGTTTGTGTTTTTTCCATAGATTAATGGAAAATGTAAATACATATAAATACATCAATATACACATGTGTGTATACATACTTTTTTTTAAACCATATATATTTATAAATGTACTCTTAGTCAATCTGTTGGGTTTTGGTTTTTTTCTCATGAAACATTCTCATTGAAAGTACTTAATTTCAATCCATCAAGGCTCTTTTTTTTTCCCCTTCAGATTTCATGTTATTTCTGCCACAGGAACTGCCTTGAGGTCTAGAAGAAGACATTCTCTACCTCTGTGATTTTCTTGGAGTTCAGTTTAGCATATCTACATGATCACAATCTTAAAGACAAAAATAATTTCTAACATGCAACCAGTTCCAGTAAACAGTGTAAGAACTTGCCCTTCTCTCACCACTGGTGCCCTCTGCTAAAGCTGTAAATTTTACATTCACAACATTAATTTGATTAACAGGTAAATATCATCTCTCCCTGAACATGCAGTTATGTGTGTCTCTTCATGTGAAAAAGGAACATCTGTGGGTCTACTAGTGGTTTCTCAGGAAGACATACAAAACAGGATTAAAGGAGGGAGAATAACAAAGGTCTGGAGAAGTGAAAAATTAAAATAATTTTAGCCATTTATTACATTTGTGTTTGCCTTCCTTCTCTGTGGAGAGCTAGATATATAGCAGACCAGCTGTTTTTATTGGGGTCTCAGCAATATAGGTCGTAAGAATCTTTTGGAAATTATGCTTCTGAAAGCATTTGTCAGCTTCTGTAAAATAAAGTAATTTATCATCTGTGGCAAGAGCTCTGAATTTAAGTGATAAGTGTATTACAAATATGAAGTTCAAGTTAATCCTATAGTTATAGAACAGTAAGGTGTCAGGGTTGTGACTCTGTTGACACCTGGTGCACTTAGATATTTGTCTCCTATGTGGATGAGATAATGGATCAACCTTGGAAAAGGTGGCAACAGTTACTGGGAGCATTAACTCATCACTGTAGAAGCTTTCTGGCTGGGCATTTTGATCAGACCCAGGTATTCCTCCAAGCAGCTCTTAGAGAAGCTTAGCAGTGCAGTTTGTGTGCTTTGCTAAAGTGGGAAACATCCTGAGTGCTCAGTCTGGCTGTCCCAGAAATTCTTGTGGGGGGTTCCAGATGCAGAACTGACCAAACTGAACACAGGTAAGACTGTTGTGTGGTCAATAAGAAGTATCCCTGTAGAGATCTTTCTAGAAGAAGCTTTCATAAACAGTTGTGATATTTGAGATGTTTCATAGTAGTTTAAGATACTCTATAACAATGGATGATGCATGTGCTGGAGCAGTCACACAGGACCATAAGCTGGTCTACAAATTCAGCAGAACAAGTTAAGGAAGTCTTATCTGATCCAGCTGAAGATCACTGTAAAGACCCTTACAATGGAGACTTGCATCATCTTCTGGGCAGCAATCAACTGTCCTGTTCAGGAGATTGGTTTTCCATATGAATGTTGAGATGCTGATGCAAAGACCTCAATAAATTATGAAGGTTTTATTGCTTCCTTGATTGCTGATATAAATGTTTGTGAAATATTTAACAAACATAATTGACATTGTATAAGCTGCATGATAAGACTCCTAGTTCCCTTCCTGTTTTGTTTTTGTATTCTTTAATTATAAACTAAAAATACTTCTTTTAGTTATTTGTGTTCCTACACTTGTGAAAGAGTATTCTTCTGCACATATGCTTCAGTCATATCCTTAATTATCAGAAACTGTTTTCTTTTAGTCCTTTTTCTTTTCTGAAAAAAAAAAAAAAATAGGAGATGTAAACACTAATATATCAACTCAGTCTATAATGATAATTTCAAATCCAACTACCAAATAATGGGAATTCTATCCTAGAAAACCATGTTCAAAGTAGCAATGAAGAACCTACTTGGTCAGTGAGTTTGATCCAGAAATAAAATTTGTGTTTGGTGACCAAAAGGCAAATAGGCATCTGCTGTGCTTTTGGAAACTGCATTCACCTTGGGATGCTGAGTTTTTTCCCTTTGTTTCAAGCAGTTCTTTAGATCTTCACCAGAAGCAGACAAGGTAGGTTAGTTCTGTGTGCTAATTAATGGGCTGGAGACTGCAAAACTTGTCTATTAAGTCTGTAGTGGCTTTCTAGTATCTTAAAATTCTTGACAAGCAATTTGAATGTGAATCTGGATTGTGAAATGATGTGTCAAATTAGATTAAATATAAAAAATCACACTTGCAAACTGATAGTACTGCTGAACATTGCTCATTGTTAAAATACCTTATGAATTTAATACAAAAAAAATGCAAGCAACTCAGTGTATACAGCAAAGCACAAAGTCCAATTGGTATCTTTAGATCTTAGATGGATTTACTACATTGGAAGTGCATATTCTTTTCCTTTCTCTTGTTAAAAAGGGAAAGTACATTTACAAAGTAATACACTAGTTATAGAAGAAATCTGTTGAATGTAAACAACATTACACAGGAAAGCTATTAATTTAAATGGCTGGTTTATTTAAATATATACATCAGGGATATTGTCAAGAATGGTTGTTTTTCCATGTTGATTTTGTGAGCTATTTTATGTGACTGGTAAATCTGGAAGAACATCTTAGAGGACTGATGAACAAGGGACAGTGACAGTCCAGTGTTGGGATCTATCTTTGCAGAACATGATCAAGTTGAGCTGAAGCATTTAAATTTTCAAAGCATTAAGCAGTTGATTTTATCTGGCATTTTACTAGGTTTCTCTTTCTGTAATCATTTGTCAGTAAACTGAGAAATGGAGAAATTAAGGCTATATATTAACGATTCTTCCTCAAACCTTGCAGACATACCTAAATCCTTTTTGATATAATGTGTACACTTAAGTGCTCACTTGACACTTAGGAAAAGGAATTTCACTGAGAAGTAAGGAACTTTCTTAAGAAACTGTTTTAAATGTACTGAGTTGTTGAGGCAAGCAACTCTGGTTCTGGCATGATTGGCAGCAGAGTGCTCTCACATGGTGTCCAGGGGACTTTCCTGAACCAGGGAAACTTCAGGGCAGTGGACAGACCTGCCAGGAGCCCACAGCTCACTCAACAAGCTGACAAAATCTGTCACCCATATAAGCAGCTTCAGTCTATGCAAAAGGGTGTGCAGAAAGGGTGATGCAATATGGCCAAGCTTTACCCTCTGGTGTCCACACCATAGAGGTTTCTCTGAGCTCTGCAGCCATCACAATTAATGCAGCTTCCCAGATGGAGCTCTGATGGGAACACCCTGGGTCCTGGATGCTCTGATCTCCCACCAATATGGAAGGCAGCAGTGAGCACAGCTGTGGGACATGCCCAAGGAGAGGAACTGCTCTGATAAATGACAAAGCTCAACCTAACCAAGTATCTGTTGCAAATACAACACAGTGAAGAGGAAACAATCTTGGAAGTTCCTGGAGTTTATGGAAGATAACTTCCTGACACAGCTGGTGAGGGAGCCAACAAGGGACAGTTCCCTACTTGCTTGCAAACATAGAAGAACTTGTGGGTGATCTGATGATTTGAAGCCACCTTAGGCACAGTGATGACGAAAAGATGGGTTTCAGTTCTTAGAGAAGTAAGGAGGGAGGTCAGCAGAACTGCAAAACTGGACTTCTAGAGGGTAGATTTGGCCTGCTTTGAAGACTGGTTGACACAGTCCCTTGGGAGGCAGTCCTGAAGGGCAAAGGAGTCCAGGCAGGCTGGGCATGCTTCAAGAAAGAAATCTTAAATGTGCAGGCACAGAGCATCCCCATGTGCCAAAAGATGAGCCAGCAGGGAAGAAGATTGGCCTTGGCTGAACTGAGCTTTGGCTGGAACTCAGAAAAAAAATGTTTATGGCCTTTGGAAGAAGAGACAGGTGGCTCAGGAAAACTACAAAAATGTTGTGAGGCTATGGAGAAAATAAGAAAGGCCAAAGTCCAAGTAGAACTTAATCTTGCTACTGCCATAAAAGACAATAATAAATTTTTCTGGGCATATAAGCACTAAAAAAGGAGAGCTAAAGAGAATCTCCATGCTTTATTTGATGCAGGGGGAAACACACTGAAGAAGGATGAGGAAAAAGCTGAGGTACTTGATTCCTTCTTTGCCTCAGTCTTTAATGGTAAAAAGGATTGTTCTCCAAGTACCCAGCCCCTGAAGCTGGAAGATAGACATGGGGAACAGAACCTGGAAACAGGTGATCAGGCAGCATGGGTTAATGAAAGGCAAGGCCTACTTTTATAACCTCATCTTCTCAACAAGGTGACCCACTTTGTGGATGAAGGAAAGGCTGTTTGTTACTGAACTTGATTTGATAGTATTGTAGTCTGAATCCCTGCTTCAGGCTATAACACAGGACCACCTAAATAAATGCTCAGAAGAACATGCAATTGAAATAGTGAATGGGGAAGGTTTGCAATCTGCAAATGAAGATATTTCTTGACATTTCTCAGTTTACTGGAGAGTAATGGATAAAGTGATTTAGCTGCAGCAGTTTATAAAGGCAAAATCTGACAAGTGCCTGCTCTGCTGGGGTCTCTGCAGATGAGGATGCACAGACCTTAGTCCACATTTGCTTAAACTGTCCCTGAGGTGGGTTTAAGAATTACTGTATGTACTACTCTGCATCCTATGACAGCTTTCAGAAGAAACAGTCCAGTGAGCAGTAATGTCTATGTCACTGAAGGACAAGTTTTGGAGCCTGGTGTCTTTTTCCTACCACACTTACTTTCCACCTTGACAAAATGTTTTTTTCAAATCAGGATAGATATTCCCATTAAACAACAGGGTTTCTAAGTCATTTGCCATTTAATGGAGTTTCATAAAAATGCTTCATCTTAATGATTTGGCCTCTTACTCACATGTGGCATGTCCTGGACTGTGCTTGTTTGGCACTGCCTTGAACTGTGAATCTGCAGTGCTGCTCACCCCATGCTATAATATTCTCAAAGCTTAGCAGTTTTCTTAGGCACAGTTATTCCTCACAGGGAGGGGACAGAAAGAGAAGGGAGGTGTGGGAGCAATCTTTTTATACCTCTGTACACACAGTTATATCATGTATACCTTACAGTAACTGGAAGAAAGTTTACATTACAAAGAACAGCAATGCAAGAGCAATTTGAGTTGTCAGTTGTGGTTCTCAGTGCTCTGGATTGTGTGTGCAGAACATGTGGTCACTTGTCCTAAGCTTCCTTCATGATAGGAAGAAGTTAGCACAGTTAAGTTTCTTGATTTTAGAAGTCATCTTTATGATGAAAACCATTGCCAGCAGTTTGAGGGAGGTGATCCTTCCTCTCTCGTCATCACTGGTGAGACACATCTGGAGTACTGTGTCCAATTCTGTGCTCCCCAGTACCAGAGATGTATGGACTTAATGGACTCAATCCATATGAAGGCATGATCAGGGGCTAGAGAGATTATGTGATGTACAAGGGAAAGCCAAGAAAAAATGATCTTGATCAATATGGAGAGGATTTGGGGGGGAGATGTTCCTTCCATCTCCAAGTACTTGATTAAAGAACGAAGAGAAGATTCATCCATATTTTTCTTCATTGGGCCTGACAGTCAGATGAGGGGCCACTTACTCAGCTTGAAACCTGAGAAATTTTGCCTTGATTCAAGGGAAAAATAAACTACTTTTAAGGTGGTAAAACACTGTTTAATAAATAGTTTTATTTTAAATCTGAACAGTGCGAGTATCAAATGCAACTAATATATGCAAACAGGTTGTTTTTTTTTTACAGAAGTGAAAAATTTTGATTTATGGCACCCTAATGCAAAGGATATGTTCTAAATGTAAATGTGTTTGGGAATTTTTTGCATCAAGTGTGCTGTGATCTTCCCAATAACATCTCCTCCCACAAGAAACATACTAATCCAGACATTGATCCTGGAGCACAGAGTGGCTTGTACTTGTTGATAGCAGTGCAATCTGCATTTTTTTCACTAATATGAGTAACAAATCATACCCCAGTGCCACCAAGCTAAAGCCTTTGCAGCGGGGTATAAGAGGGTAAGAAGAAAATGAAAAGTGAAAGTAGCAATCTTTATAGTTCTTTCCACCCCTCCTCCTATAGCAGAGAGTTTGTGTTTTACACTGATTGCACTGTCTACATTGTGAGGAGACATTGGCTCCACATTGGGACAGGTGTGAAAGACAGAGATGGATTTCTCTGTTGGACTGTTTGGACTGAAGGTCTTTGAGTGTATGACAGCATTGCTGGGACTTAATAGCTTTTGTTATGGTTTGGGCAAAATGTAGGATGAATGTACTTTTATGATTAAACATCTTTGAATGATTAAACATATTTGCATGGGTGTGTAGCTAAAGGACAAGGGGCAATGGTTTAAAACTTGGAGAGGGGGGATTCAAATTAGATGCTAGGAGGAAATTCTTTACTGTGATGGTGGTAAGGCACTGGATCATGTTGTCCAGGGAAGTTGTGGCTGTCCCCTTCCTTGAAGTGTTGAAGGCCTGGTTGGATGGGGCCTTTAGCAACCTGGACTGTTGAGATGTGTCCCTGCCCATGGTAGTGGGGTTTGAACTTGATGATGTTTAAGATTCATTCTATGATTCTATCTACCTATTCTGTCTCATGGCTAGGAGGTAGAGATGGCTAAAATCTCTCTTTGATGCCAATTGCTTGATTAGAAATGAAAGGCTGCCCATAACTTGATTTTTGGTGTAAACCTCTACGCCAAATGGAGGCAATGGATTTTAATCTCTGTATTTTATTTTCTTGATACTTTTGTTACACAGGGCAGCTTTTATGTCCCATCTGAAAACTGCATGCAGCATGCATACAAATGGCATAAAGACCTCTGTCTTCTGCTCTTGAATGCTCAAAAAGGACTTCACATGTACTACACGCTCATAATGAAGGAGATTCCTGATTTACCACAGTTGAAGTTAGGTAAGTTAACAAACATTTAAAATCACTGAATATTTAATGGTGCTGCGTTTTCAATACACATTTTAGTACCAAAATTTTTGGGCTGTTTAGAGAGTTTAGAAGATCTTTGCCCCTGCTTTCTGATTAGTGTTTATTTTGGGACACTGATTAAGATGACAGCCTTCTCAGCTTATGCAAATCTTTTATAAGATGCAGCTTGATCTGTAGAGGGGTAAAATGCTTTGAGAAATGTATGAAAATACTTGATGTTCAGTGATTTTTGGCCTCAATTGTGTTTTGAAAACTTGAGCTCCCAGTTCTGAATTTCCATGAAGTCTGAATAAGAATAGCATATTTTTTACTCTTGACCAAACCTTTTTTTTTTAAACTGAAAAGAAAAATCTGAAAGGTGATGTGGGTATTTTTGAAACATACTTTTGAAGCATTTCTTCCCTGCTAATTACATAATTACCAGTTGCTCTTTTAAAATGATTCTGCTTTTCTTCCTAATTCAATTGTTTAATAGATTTTCTGGTTTTGGCAGAAGCTTTTTTTTTCTTTGGCTGTCAGGCCTGTTAGGTCCAACATGGAAGTACTGGCTGGCTGGATTTGAGGGATGGAGCTCTGTAATTTGTGTTTAGTCATGTTTGTAATGACAACATGATCCCTTGTGAAAATGAGGTGCACCCCTCACTAATTCCTGCTCTCCCACCTGTTCCTTTGAATTCAAGGAATGTGGCTCATGATTTCACATCTGTGTTTTAGTGTCTTTATAGTTATGCATACACGTTTTGCAGTTACCAGTTTGCTATGCTGCAGAGATGATTTGATTTTAAAAGGGAGCAAAAAACATTTTCCAGCTTCACTGCTTAATGATTACATACAAGAATGCTCAAACATCATACATTATGCTCTGAAGACCTATATGCTTGATAGCTCCTATTTTCCACCTCATGTCTTGTTGCTCAACATGTATTTCCCTCCAAGACAGAAAAAACTTATAGGGTGGGAAGAACACATACTGTGTTATTTAATCCAGCTAGGAGGACAAAAACCCCAAACACAGCCTTTTTATTTGCATATTATAAGGTCTCAGATAGAATCCAATATGCAACAAAACTTGTGCCTCAGGCATCTTTGTGATCAGGCACATATAATAGATTATTTCTATCTCATCTGGACATGGCTTGGAATAGGCAGTTATGTATGGTTGGTTTACTACAACCCAGAGCACATACTGGCTTTCTAAATACAATTAGCATGGTTTTCAAATGACTACTGGTAGTGAAGCAGGCACTTAATTTCCAAATGTGCTTGTTGTAATGCATGCAAATTTGCTAAATGCAAATACCTTTTTTAGCCTCTTGAGCAGAGTGCTGCTTGCACTATTTTATTCACAGTCTGAAAATTTAATGAAGATTTGGCTTTAAGGAAAATCTTCTGATGCCTGTTGCAAAATTATGGGGTTCAAAATTCACCCAGTTAGATGAATATGAAGCTAATTTTTATAACTGTCTCCTTGCAATAATTGGGCAAAACAGGTCCATTTAGGACAAAGAATATTTCATCTGAGAAGCAGTGCTTTCTTCCTTGGGATGTCATGAACCATACCTTGTATGTGCTCATTTTTCTCCACTGACCAGGAGGAGAATGTAAATTAATCATTCACTTGTCACCATCTATACTGGCCAGATGAATCTTATCATAAGCTTCTAGACATAGTTAAGATAGATACAAGACTATAAATCTCTGCAGACTTTTTAATTCTATTTTTGTTTTTTTCCTTAGTTCCCTCTGCAGTATATTGAAAAAATAATAGTCTTGTCTAAATGTAAAAGTGGGACATTAAAAGTTTAGACATTAAAATTTGTTTCCCATGTTTTACAATCTGAGGATAGGTCTTTTCAAGGCACTACCCATCTCAGTCTGTTCTTTCACCTTTCCTCAGTATTATTGAAAAAGAGTCATTTGTGGACTGGAAAGAGGTCTGTTGATTGTTCCACTTTTTTCCTTCACAGATACTATTAGGAAGGTCTGCATTGCAAAACTGAGCTGCCAGAGTTGGAGAATTGATTTATGTCCATCTTTGCCTTATAGTCTCTGATGCAGTTGAAGTGGAGTGTCCTGGATTCTCCCAGGACTACATAAAAGCACTGATGCTTCTGTGGGAGTGGAGAGGTCCTTCACATTGGAGGCAGTATAGAGATGCTCACTCTTTTACTACTCAGACACCTGGTATTGCTTACACAGCCCTGTGGAGCACAGCAGGAAGAGCCATTTTTTGCACATCATTTTCTCAGACTTATCAGTGGTGAGATTCAGTATTCAGTTCTGGAATTGGCCATAAAAGCCAAAGGCTAATAATAAAACTTAAAGCAAAAGAGAGGGTAGACAACAAAAAGCAAAAATCTCTTTTCTTTGTCCTGGCAAAAATGTTTCAGACCTTCTAAAAGTTTAGTGGTATGGATTACATGAGCAGAAGTTGTACCTACACCTGCAGCAGTACAAGTTAGGTTGTGCAATGCCCACATCCAAACAGAAACTTCTTTTCTTGGGGAAGAATATCAAGTGACCTATTTTTCACATGCGTAAACAGCAGAGCATTAACATTTCACATCTGTTCTCGGACCTGATCTATGTCTTTGTGTTTGTTTTTTTTTCCTAGAGGAATTATCTGTGGAAGAGACACTCTCTCAGTTTTGTATGGAGCTTCAGGTATTTTCTTCAGCAGAATCTGCCCATACATTCTTCAAGTCCATTTTTCAAGTGCTCTGAGAAAACCCAGTGACATATCACAGGAGGGGAGGGATGAGAATTTGGTGCCATCAGAAATTTTGTTGAAGGTTCCTCTTCCACCAACAAATTCACATAATTTTAATTAGTCACATTTCTGTCAAGACTAACTTTAACAAGTCACCAGCTGAATTGCTTTAACATCCTCAGTGAACCTAGCTCAAAATATGAGAGTACACAGAAAAAAAAATATTTGGAGGTAGGTTGCAATTACGGCTTTTATGATGACAAGAGAAAATATAACTTGACAGGTTATATGACCAAATCTTTTAATGTAAAAAAGCCTAAATGTGCAGGGAGGCTTAAGGGAGGGAAAAAGTGATTTTGGCACAGAAGTGACTGAATGACTCTCTCAGACTCACATCTGCTCTGTTGAGTTCACATGAGACACAGACAAGATGTCAAGGGTGCCAGGAAGAAAAGCAAGAATCAATTGATCACTGGGAAAAATGTTTTATAATGAGACATTTGATAGGTTTGATTTACTTGGTTTATTAGCAGGGGGGACAGCATAGGGAAGAATGAGAAAATTACAATTAGCATACAGCATATAAAATTGAGTAAATAAAGGAGTGCCCTGACTCTGTAAGGAGAAATGTTTGTTCAGAGTCTTTTGCCTACAAGTATTACCCTGATTTTGCCACTACTAGCATAGACTATGGAGCCTGTGCCAATTTGGACAAGTTGTTAAAATAGAATAGTACCTAAAAAATGTAAACTCCATGACAATATCTGTGCTATTCACACACGTTTTATCTATTTTTATATCTCTCACTCTGTTTCTATCTCTCTCACACAGACAACTTGCTTTAATCTTGGCTTAGTTTGCAGTGTCACCAATCTGGAAACTATCTGCATAATAACATGTGAAAAATAATCAGGCTTTCCCTAGAAGCAGATCAAGGCTCAGTTCTGTACTCTTAGTTCCTGTACATAGAGGTAAAATGCAATGACTGTCTCTTGTTTAAAAAATTGTGAAAATAGGGAGGTTGGTAGTCAGAGACTTTGCTGCTCTTGGGCACATTCTGGGCTACAGATCTTTAGTACAGAATTGCAGCCTAGAGCTAGAGGGTATGGAGGGATTCAGCATTTCCTAGTGTGGAAAAGAAACAACAGTAGCCCCTGGAGTGTCTTCTTGCATCATTTGTTGAGGACACTGTGTTTTGGGTTTGGGTTCATGGCTTGTTTCCCCCTTTCCTTCAATCACCCATCTGGTATACTAGTGTGACATGGCTGAGAAGCTGCCTTTCATCAGCCAAAAAGAGATGATGGGCCGTGGCTTATTATTTCAGAGCATTCAGCACCATCTGGTGGATAATTTGGAGCCCGCTTTTTAATTTTTTTTTCTCTACATCTCCACCTGCTAATATATGTGTCTTTTAAAAAGTAGAAGCGACACCAGCTTTATTTGGGATAAAATAGCTGAAACTAGTAGCTTTAATGATAATTCTAAATCAAGAGGTATTTTTATTGTTGTTCCTTAATCAAACATGTGATCTGATTTTCCTTCATGTTCTTTTTCTCTCCTCCAGCTACTGAGCAATCCAGAGAAAATAGCTGAACAAATAAGCAAGGACCTTGCCTGGCTTTGCTCCCACCTCTTGGCCTTGTGGACCCAGTTCCTGGAGGTGACAACACTCCATCCAGAAGTCACAGCTTATCTGACTCAGGAACATCATATGCTGAGGGTAATGTTAAGAAGTTAAAAGCAAATTAAGCATTAGTAATGTTCTGATAGACACGAAAAGTTTATCTGGGTATTTCCAACACTACTCTGTCCATATGAGTATTTATCTGAAATGTAGTAAGCAGGATCAGAGTAAAAGAAGAGATGAAACCCAATATTCGAAATAACACATTTCATTTTCTAGAAAAAAAAAGGCTGTTACTTTTATGGGACCCAAGATCTCATGTAAATTGAGTACACTTTGAACACCAGAAAAAGACATAGAGAAGGAAGTGGGTGGGAAGAGATGTACATCTCCTGTACTTGATAGTACTTGGTACAGTACTTGGTATAAATCATAAGCACTTGTTTTTAAAAGCACCAGCATCAAAATAAAAAAACAACAAAAAAGACTATTTTATCTCACTTTCTTTTGCAAAAACTACCATAAGTAATAGAGGTTTGTTCTCTTTGTCATGACACACATATATATAGCTAGCTCTTGTCTTTCTCCTAGTGAGATGCACACAACAAAATATTGTTCATGTGGAAATTGCTTTTTGTACTTGTTAATACAGAAGGCACAAAAGGCACATTTCTTTTGAAATAACTGTCAGATCTGTTTACCTGATTAGCTCAGTAAATGCTGTGTCTTTCAGTAGAACATTTTTGGTTATTGACCAAACGCCGGTTCAGCACATCACCTGAGCTGAACTCATAGCCCTTAGACAAGGGATATAAAAAAAAGGCAGGGTTCACCTTGCTTAGCTTTAGGAGCCTGCAGTGTAGGTATTGACATCCCAACTCATGTTCTGGTTCCTGTCAAAGTCAGTGGAAGTCTGGTTACTCTCCAGAGTAACTGAGACTCCTGAGGCTCCTCCACTGGTTAATTTAACTTGGTCTTCCTTTACTCTGAGAGGACCTGGGTGTCTTTCAGCCAAAGGACTGAACTCTGTGTTCTCCAGCATCCAGCAGGGTTAATCCCAGCCTGTAGTTTGTTTCAGCCTTGGCTGATGCTGCCTGCCTGCTTGACCTCTGAATTTGACCAAATCACATATCTTGGTGTGCTTCAGTTTTCCCCCATATAAACTGTGTGTTGTAATACTCTGCCAGCTCTGGAAAACAGTTTGAGAGCCCCAGATGGAAGTCATGCTATTAAGATACAGCATTTTTGAAGGGATGCTAGTCCTTTTTTTAGAAAGGCCATTTGTTAAAGCACAGCTGGGATTTAGGGAGATGCCAAGATGCTGTGGCATATGCTTTCCATTGCCATTTTCTGACTCTATAACAGAGGTCACTTTTACATTATTAGCAATGTATGGGCTGCAGCTTAACAGCTTAGGCATTTGATTGCATATTATGTTTGATTCATTTAAACTCAAAGCTTATTCCAGGGCAGATAGCAGCACTGAATTTTTTATAGCATATTTCACACTCCCTGCTCTGCCAGCCACTTCAGATCTGTGGTTCTTTTGTAATTGATTATCCAACACTGAACAGATCCAGTGCCCATGAAGAGATTTGAAGAGCTCTCATTTGTATCATGGCATAGGCAGATGTGTTGTACCATGACAGGGCTTGTCCTCCTCTGACCTGATACATAAGACTTTCTTTACTCTCTGTGAATGTTCCCCTAGAAGAGATGATCAGTTATGAATTATTCTAGTTCTGTAACTGACCCCCCTGCTTATATATGGTAGGCACAGTGGGAAAGGAAGAAATCTACAGCACTTTAAGAATACAGGGGAAGATGGCTTTTAGAAAAGCAGTCAGAACAAAAGATATACATAAGTAAATCTTGATCTGCCTACAGACACATTTTGTCTCCTAGCAAAATACACAGCAACACCACCTAAAGGATGTGGGGTTGGGCTGGGAAAGTGAAGCAGAATTGAGCACTTTGGCTTTTCTGTCACCATAGTGGTGCAAGGCAGATGGAGCACACTGAGGAACCTGGTCCTGAGAGTCACTCCTCTGTTCTTAGCTTGATTTCGCTCAGCACCTTTCAGAAGGTCTTAGGTTTAACTTGTGTGTTTCTCCCTTAGGTGAGGAGATTCTCTGAAGCCTTCTTCTACACTGAGCACCAGAAACAAGCTGTGCTGACATTCCAGGAAGGCCTGTAAGTAACCTGTTAAACCCCTCTTGTCACTGTAACAACTGAAAATTTAGTGTAGAGCATTTTGCAATCAAGACTGAGGTCTTTTTCTGCTGGTTATAGAGGAATCACTAAGTTTCTTCTACCTCTGTATTGTGAAACCATTGAAATCAGTTTCAAAAGTAAGTGACCCCCAGAAACTATTAACTTCAAGTTTACTATAGTCTAGAGATATGATGCAGGAGATTCTCTTTCCCCACCTCTTTTCTCACCTGTTGCATCTTGGGGCATTTCTCTTTGGACTGAATCTCCACCATCACCACCAGCCTCACGGCAGGCAGTATTTTTTTATCTCTTTTTGCAGTTATCTTCTTAAACCCACTATGGTAGATCCACTGATTCAAATAACTGCAGACAAGCAACAAAAGCTTAAAATATAAAAATCTGCTTTTGTCCATCACTACTATACATACTTGGGGGTAGTCAGCCATGGATTTCTTTTGGTCCAGCCCCACTGTCTATAGAAGAAAAGATCTTTAAATGCAGACAGAAGCATTAAACAGCCAACACAAAGCTATGGATATTCACTAGATGCAGCAGTGGAAGACAGAAATTGGGAATTACACCACATGGGCTGAAAGAATTGTGGGAAAGATGTGAGCTCAGGGCTGATTGTTAATTGACCAAGAATCAGCAGTGCTAAACAATCCAGGAAAACAAACACTATACTGGGTTGCATTCACAAAAATATGTTATCAATCATTGACAAGGTAAGTAATTCCTTTTGCTTGACACTTTTTGCTTGGAACCAGGCTGGGCAATATGAAGAAACAGTTTTAGAGCTACACCAGGAAAAATTCTGCCTTCCGTTTTAGTCAGTGATCCCAACTGGACCACATGGATAATACTCAGGATCTGAGTCCTGAAAGCAGAGTTCAAAGGAAGATGCTTATATATGAATTTATGAATAATGACAGAAGCCTGCACTATTTGTCCACCAAAAGGTCCTGTTATCATGGGGGATCACAGCATTACCAGTGGGGAAACATATTTCAGAGAGGTCTTCAAGGCCATGACACCCACTCTAGTCACAATAATGAGGCTTAAGTGAGAC
Source organism: Calypte anna (assembly GCF_003957555.1). Classification (NCBI taxonomy): domain Eukaryota; kingdom Metazoa; phylum Chordata; class Aves; order Apodiformes; family Trochilidae; genus Calypte; species Calypte anna. Next base: position 145,524,196 of record NC_044245.1, on the reverse strand, counting down.
ACCTGCTTCTCTCTGGGTGCAAAGAAGAAAATTACTTTCTCAGAGCTGTCACTGGGGACATTAAGGCTGATTCAGTATTGATGGAAAGGGCCATGACTTCATTAGTGAATGGGTTGTTCAAGGCAACCTTGTTCTGCCAAATTAGAGTAGCACCATGGCTTCAGGGGCCCAGCTGTGCTCCCTTAATCCTCTCATGTCAGGTTGTAAGTGAGGTTTATACAAGGATAACCCCATGTCAAGATCCTGAGGTAAGGTCACAGAGACCCCATTCTGGCAAACATAACTCTGCACAGGGGGAAGCCTGATAGTAAAAAGTGCTTTTATTTCTTCAGGCAACCACAGGAATGACACACTTGCTTCACATATACCTTTTTTTTTTCTCATTGATCATCAAGGAGACTGAGTTTAAAAGAAAGTCAAATAGTTTCCAAACTTTAAAATCAAAGTTTGTTTATGTAGTAAACTCAGCCATGGCAAAAGTAATTTTTTCTTTTTGATTTTGCTTTTGATTTTGGCTGCCAGAGTATTATTGATGTTGGGGGTGGCAGTAGAGAGTATTAATTGGTTTCACAGGCTCTCCAGGTGAGATCAGCTCTCAGTGTTCTAGGAGTTATACAAGCACCTTGAACAGTAACCATTTCCCCCCCTAATTCTTTCTTCCTTATTATCAGACAATACAATTTTTTTTTCCTCCCTTACTGTGGTTTGGAGTTCTGTGCACCCACAAGCATCACTTGGCTTCTTAGACACATCAAAAGAGGACAAAATTTCTAACAGAGGGGGGAAGCCTCTAGCAGGTGACATATCCTCCCAATATCTACTATTTATATATCCATTAATATCCACTAATACTCCCATTATTTACAAATGTTCTTTAGTGAAATGCTGATGCTATTAATATGTAAGTAAGAACTTCTTTTTTATGATTGTAAGAGGTAGCTCTTAACACCCTGGTGTTACTGCAGGCAAGAATGAGCTGTTAGCTGTTTGTGACACCTGTATGTCATGTTTTAGCAACCAACATTTTGTTTGTCTTACCAGAAAAATAACTGGCTTACAGGTAAGAGCAAATGGTAGACAGCAACAATTATGTTCTGAAGTTAAAGCTGCCATGCTGGTCTGGACATAGGGATCTTCCATGCATGAATTACAAACCTGCTTTCTTGAGTTTTCCTCACAGTGTGTAAAGTGTGTTTTCTCCTGTTAACTGTGACAGGATGATTACCTGCCTTCTGCCAATGATAACTGGAAATATTGCCATTGTGCTGTCCTAGGGGATCCGTGCAGAATTGCTTTTAGCTGACCAGCTGTGAAAAGTTGTTGCCTTCCTCTTTATTCCCTAGGATAAACAGACAAACTCATCATTCAGCATGCATAAACAGACATTGTGTATGATGTTTTCCCTGTATATTGAGGAAGATGCTTACCTAGAAAAGCTCATGAGGACTAAAAATTATTGTATTTATTATAGCTGGGTCCACATTCATGTCACAGTCACTGACAAAAGCCACATGGCATGACACAAAGGATGTAAACAGATAATTATTATAACTCTGCCAGCAGGCAGTGGCTGAATGGATGTGTCTTAACTCTTCCAGATATGTAAGTATGGTAGGTGAGATACTGCAGTGCTCTGAGGACTGATACAGGTGAGCTAGAGTGCCTGCCATGTGTCCTTCTTGGCCTGTTCCTTCCTTTACTGCTCAACCAAATTTTTGATATTACATCCTGCATCTTGGTTTTGAAACCCTTGCTACAGCCAACCTCTCTTCCTTACTGGAAAGCCAACTGAGAAATACAGTCTCAACCAGCTGCAGTGACCCTGGGAGGACAGCAGGAATTATGGTGGTTACCAGGATTCTGTGGCAGCAGCAGTGGAACAATTTCAGAGAGATAAGAGGTTTTACAGCGAGGGAGCATGCAAGCTATAGGGTATTCCATACATCTCCTCTGTCCTCTACCTACGCATCCAGCTTTGCTGCCTGGCTTTCAGGAATGATGGAGAAACAGCCCAGTAACTACTGAAACACTCAATTTCTTTTTCTCTTTGCTTCCAGGATTCAAAGTCATGGACAGATTTCCACTGAAATTCGTAATTCAGAGTATTTCACCAGCATGCCCCCGCTTCCAGCAGAATGCCTTGACATAGATGGGGACTGGAACACACTTCCAGTTATCTTTGAAGATAGGTACATGGATATACCCTGCAAAGGTGAGTGAAACACCACAAGGTACAACTTCATGAGACAACTAGAGCTGAGGGAAGTTCATTTTACCAGCCCTAGGTAAGCAATCTCACATCTCTTGGGCTGGCTCTGGCTTAAATCAGAATTTGTTCCAGTATGGAATGGAGCTGAATTTTTCTACTTTCCCTAGTAGCAAGCTAGAGTATTTTCTGTAACTTCATATTTTTCATATTCAAGGTAAACTGTTTAGTCATAAGAGCTGAAGGCAAAATCTAGAAAGAAAACAAACTCTTGGATTTTTGCTACAGTACAAATTTAAAGGAAAAACAGCACTATGAATTCCATCCCCATTGTGACATCTAGTGGTAAGAAAACTCAGAACAAAGCCCACAGTTTCAGTATAAAGCCCAACAGTGACTTCTAACGGCAGCATTGCTTTCCAAAAAAAATATTTTCCCTTTGAGGACCCGAATCAAATTTTTACTCATGAAATTGCTTAGTTCCAGAGATTTGTAATAAAGCTTTAGTACCTTTGGTTTCCTTTTCCTTTTACTCAGCTGTTATGATTAGCAAGGAGCAATATTATAGTTTACCATAGTCTACTAAATATGGCCTATGGTCCAAAATTTACATTCATGCAGTTATCTAACTGTCTACATTTTGACAGTGCTCATTATGGGTATTTAAACTCTCAAGCTAGTTTTAAACTGACCCACAAGAAAGAGCTACACTGCAAACAGTGTCATATGGCAGTGGAAATACATAGAAGTATCAGCCTTGTTTCACTTACTTGCTGTAAAAAACAGCAGTTTAGATACAGTTATGCTGAGAAAAGTATATTTTGTTGATATTGTCTTCTTTGGCTTAACTGTAACTATTTAGGTAGTATAATTCTAGCTAAATACACTCTAGTATTGTCATTCGTAATATGATACAATTGGTATCTACTGTATATAATCTAATTTACATAGTATAAATATAAACATTTAAAATTAATATGAATATAGATATGATATAAACATAAATACTCTTCCAGGCTTCCAGTTGCTTTTCAAAGTCCCACATACCCTTGAGGTAATTCATTGTGTTTTTGCAGGTACTACTTCTTTTTATCTTTCTTTTTTTCTTTCAGATCAGAATCTGGAAGTTTTCACAGATTTTGAGGTTCCTGCTCAAATAGATGTAATAGATGCTCACAAAGATTTTGCATCAAATGATGCCACTACAGTAATGAAAGGAGACTTTGGGAAAGATACTCTGATAATACACACAGACAGGATAAGCAGGAATCCCTCCTGCATATACAGCAGTACTGAAGGTGTTGCTTGTGCAGCTAAGGGTTTAAACCAGAACTCCACATCTCAGATGAACAAAGAAGGCCAAAGTAAATGTGAAAATACTTGCATTTCAACTAAGGAAACTGCTTCTGACTCAGAACCAGGCAATACAGAATGCACATCAGAAGACTTTAAAGCACCTGAGGAAGCTGTATTAAAAGACAATAGACTTGCAGTGGATGTTACCTGTGGAAATATAGAACCTAGCAATAAGGATTCCCACAAAAGTGAGCCCATGTTAATTGTCAGTGGTCAGTATGAGTGTGGATCATGTGGAACTGATGATTTGGAAGGGAGGACTGAATTACAGAAAACAGATGAATCTAGTCATCCCAACAATAATTTCTCTCCATCTGAGCTTGCACAGAAAGAATTAACTAATCTTGAAAAAACAGGAGATACAGACACTAAAGCTCTGCTCCCGGTTTTGAAAGCTGTGCCCACACACAGCTTTGAAGTGAAACTGCTCACGAAGGAGCAACGAGGTGAGGAGTGTGAAGAGTTCACCCTGATGTCAGGGGTGATAAAAAGATCCTCCTCTATAATATCAGACTCAGGCATTGAAAGTGAACCAAGTTCTGTGGCGTGGTCTGATGCTCGTAGCCGGGCCCTGGAGCTGCCCAGCGATCGAGAGATCCTCCACCACTTGGTCCGAAGGCATGCCAGCCACAGAAATTCCCTGGAGGGTGGCCACACAGAAAGCAATACCAGCTTGCCCAGTGGGATCCAAGCATCCCTCACATCTATCAGCTCTTTGCCCTTTGAGGAAGAGGAGAGGGAAGTGGAGCTTACCAAACTGACAAAATCTGTCTCCGCTCCTCAGATCAGTAGCCCCGAAGAGCCCGCAGAAGATGTGGATATATCCAAACACGGTGAAGCAAGCTCAGGAGATTCAGAAGAAAACTTAAAAAGTTGCATGGAAACAGAAGCTGGAAATGGAAAATTAATTGTGCACTTTCCTGAGTGTCAAATTGCCACTGAAAATGGACAGCCTGAACCAAGAGGACATCTCAAGTCCTCCATCAAACACAGTAGCAGTAACAGTGAGTTACAAGACGAAGAGGAGAAAGAAGGTTTTCCAGAGACTTGCTGTAGCTTGGAAAGCAAACCACCCATTTGTCAGCTACCAGATAATGTCTCTGAGTGCCAGTCACTGCAGGGCAATGGTGAGTGCAGCTTAAAAACACCAAGGGCTTGTAATCATTTGGACAAAAATATAGATGAGATTGATACATGCATTGAGGATCCAAAGGATAAACTTATGCCAGACAGTTTAAAAATAAAACAAGACTTTTCCTTCAACAGCAGAACTTCAGGAGAGGAGAGTTTCTCACAGAGCATGAAACCGGTACCAGAGTTTTGCTATCCTGTTCCAGCTCCTTCAGAGACCTCAACTGAATTTGACTCAATGCAAGGAGAGTGTGGAAGCTCTCTTGCTGATGAGAGCCCAGCACTGTATGCAGAAATGCAGGGGTTACAAGAGATTGAGCTCAATGACTCACCTGCCTCTGCAGGACTTGCTGTCGGATCCTACAGGTCGGAATATCCTCAGGAACCCAACAGCCAAGAGCATGATCCTGTAGCTAATGGCACTGGGTTTCATTTGGCAACAACGGACGGAGTAGCCCTGGAAAGCAGGAAGGCTGTTGATGTGGTTAACCTGTCTGTCTCCTGCACAGCCACCTGTCTCCCCTTTTCTTCTGTGCTCAAAGAGACCCCTTCTACAGCTGGCTTCTCTGCAAAGCAGGCTGCCTTCCCCATCACACGCCAGCCCCTGGGCTCTTTCGGAGTTGTCTCTTCTAATTCAGATGAGATGGATGAAGAGACCAATGAAAGGATGCTGAAGTAAGAATGTCTAATTACTTTGTCATTTTGTCTAATTACATGTTACTGCAATACCAAGAGGCCCTGACAATGTTCGGGGCCCTAATACAGCAAGTGTACCATAAAGCTTGTGATCAGAGACAGTCTCTGCCTGAGGAATTACAATCTAATAATCCAAATAGACAAATGGTTTAAATAGAATAAATGATAGACATTAAGATAATAGACAGGAAGGGGGAAAATACAGAGAGCCCAAGGTTATCAAAAATGTTAAGTCCTTAATCTTCATGAAAAACAGTCTTTATAATCCTTAAGATCTGGTCCTCCTTCATGAATTCAATCTTTGCCAGTCTTGAGGATTGGTCCAAGGCTGTCAGTTCATTATGATGGCACCATAAAGTTTGTTTATATTTAAACTTTTCTGCTTAATTAATTTCACTTTGTTAAGTTATGAAACAGAAGCACAAACTGACTGGTAGAGGCTCAGCTTCAGCTTCTCAGACTGGAAAAATTGGCATCCTAAGTAGATGAAGAGGCATTATTTTTTTCTACGTTCTTCATTGCCCATAAGTTACCTATAATTGCCCAATTCATAGCCTGACATTCTTGCACATGTATACTTCTGTTATATTTTGGTGTCTTTGCTGTGCTGAGGGAAAGCAGCAGAATAGGGATGTCTCAACCCATTCAGCCACACAAAATGTTTACTCCCTGCATGTGCAATCACTTGCGACCCAAGGTTTCCTTTACTTTTTTTAACATCTTGACATTCATTTTATAGACCCTGCTGTAAGTTCTGCTTACATTTGTGTGCATTAATCCAGACTCTCCAGAACCATGACCTAAATGCTGCATTTTTTTTCTCTTGTGTTCCTTTAAAGTCATTAGGGCTGATGTAGGTAATTTCTCATCATTACATCCACAGGCTTTAAAGGTTTATATCTCCTAACCTGGTTCACCAGAATTCTACCTAATTCTGCAATTAATGATGTGATTATTAATTCCTAAATGCTCTGGATAAGTTTTGCTAAGTCAAAAAGCCACTGAAGAGTTTAGCATCCTCAGCCACCAGAATGTTTCAGAGTCAATTTATGTGTCAAATTTTAGGCCTTGAGTAGGAAAGGGGCTAGATTAGTTCTTTTAGCACTGTGATGCTCCTCCTTTTAGCTACTAAATGTTTTTAAAAGAACCAAAAATCAAACCAAACCAAAAATATCTATGAGTTTCATCCTTTAGCCCCACAGTCTCAGGAAATTGTAAGAACACCCAACCGCGTATAAATGCACCTGATGCCAGAAAAATGATACAATATGTATTTCAGGCTTATGATATTGTGAAGATGCAAAACTGTTTATTCTGTTTCTTAGTCTTATTGTTATGAGCCACCAGAAAAATGGTTTTTGCAAATCCTTCTTTCCTCTGGCAGATGTGAGGTGCTAATGGGTTTTAGCCCATTTAGCCTATTCCCTGTACGTAGCCAGATCACTCAGATTTTCTTCTCTGAATCCTGATTTCTCTCACTCTGAATGGATAAGATACAATATCCAGGTCTCTATTTGAAAGTTGCTTCCTCATTTTCTAGTTTACAGGTTTGTTGTTGAACACCCAGTTCTATTGTGATTAATTAATATATTCTCCAGTTTTTATCAGGCCAAAGAAAAATTTAAAAAAGAAATGAAGATTGAAGGATTTCTGTACAGTGACTTACCTGTACTAGCTTCTGACATCCCATATTTTCCACCAGAGGAAGAGGAAGAAAATTTGGAAGATGGAATTCACCTGGTTGTCTGTGTCCATGGGTTGGATGGTAAGTCCAGGAGGAAGTGCTCTTTGCAGATCATTTTGCTGTAAACAAACAAACAAAAAAAAAGGGTAGAAATTGAGCAAATATGAAAGAATGGAGAATCTAAGGGAAGTATTTATCTTAGTTAAGCATGTAGTTACTATTTTATAAAATCCATTGTAATAAAGGATCTAGGTAACTATTACATACCTGCCCTAAGAAATGGGTGCTGAAATTTTTTTTATATTATTTAATAAAGAGAATTCTACACCAAAGTACGTTAGGCCTTCTGTGTACATTACAAGTACTTCTGAGTGCATTACAAGAACTCTTCCTGTCTTTCTGTTGGTGATCTGGTTTTTTTGGAGAATGTCACCAGGATAAATACATTATTTTAACCCCTACAACACTGTTATATGGTAGATAGTGGACAATTTTAGAAAGTGAGAGAATAAAAAATGTTATTCACTGCAGAGGAAACATGGCCTGGATTTTTTATATACGTGGCTTCTTAGCAGAAACATGTTAAACTTAAAAAATATTGATATCAAAAAGGGAAAGGTGTAGATGATAACCTTGAAACTACAGGGAAGGAAGGGTGGAGACTCAGAAATCTTAAGCATTCTCAGAAAGGTGGAAAAAACCCCACGTGCTGACTGGAGCAAGGACTCTACCATTCAATGTCATGCTGGCAGTAATCTCCTCATGAGGTGCAGGTAGGCCCTTTTCCAGTGCAACATATCAGAAGACTTTGGAATTTCCTAGTATGGAATGGGTCATCTCCCAAGATGTTAGGAGCCTGGCAATATTTCAGAAGGTCCCTGGCAGGGCTGCAGTGTTCCCTGGCAGCCTCACCAGCTGTGAAGATGGAAGGACAAACCTCAGCATTTTATCTTTTTATCTTACATCTGCTGTTCAGCAAATATCAAAAGAGTTATTCTGGGTCAGATCTTTGCTCTTTCTTCCCCACCATTCATGCATTCCCCAGCAGCAGGAGGTGAATTCCAAACCCACCTTCTGCCACCTGTGGGTGTTCTTAGTCTCCTGCTGTTTCAATGCGTGATCCCGGGGTGTCATAGCAGCATTTAGCAAGAGCATTCTGCTGTCAAGTTTTATTGGAAGGTGGATGTATTATAATGACTCTATATTAATTTTTGTTGCTTTTGAATTACATCTTAAAAAATTCCTTTTATTTCTAGGTAACAGTGCAGATCTGCGGCTCGTAAAGACTTTTATAGAACTTGGGCTCCCTGGTGGAAAACTGGACTTCCTAATGTCTGAAAGAAATCAGGTAGTACAGAGCTAATTTCTCTCTTCCTTTAGATCTGCTACAAGCTGTTGACATTGCTGAAAAAGGTTTTTCAGCAAAGCCTTTTCAGCAGCTGAATAAAGCAAAAGCTCTGGGGAATTTAGGGACTTTTATTTTGTATTTAGTGTAAAAGCCTGTTCCTTCCTATTTTGATAGGAAATTCAAACCCACCAGAAAAATATTCCTAGAATTGAAGTCAAAGACAATGACATTAACATGTCCAGAAATAGATGTCAGAAGAAAATTGATTTATCCTGACAGTTCGCAAACATAGCAGCCTGTTGGATGCCAAGCAACACAACACCAATCAAAAACACCCCAGAAAGTTTAGTGATGCTAAAGTCTCCGGAGAATGTGGAGCATCATGGAGGTGTTGTCAGCTTCCTTTGCTACATCAGCCATTGCTTCTCCTGTTCCAACATCTGCAAGATTTATTTCCTTGAATGATAAAGAAATGTCTTCCTGAAAAGTTCATTGCTAGTGTGATACAGAAGCTTAACTTTATGCAAAAGATTAGGATTTCCAATGCCCAGTCAGAAACATTATTCTGATTTATAAGCTGCTGAGGAACCTGAGTCAAAACTTTCTGAATCAAAACTTTCCAACCTGCATTTTTCAACAGCTTTTATATTTTGACAAGACAAGTTGGTGTTAGTCTGTGAACTCGTCACCCTCCATTACACATCTCTGTCAGGTGCAGACCTGCACAGTTGAACATAAGCAAGATGAAAGTAATGAGGAGTACAATTCACACTTTCATCAAAGTGTCTTGTTTTTTTAGAGAATAAAACATTTTGCAACACCTTTAACATTATCCAGAACCTTTAACAGAAACTTTTAGTCCTCTTATAGTTTGCGAGGAAATTTTCAAGGCGCCGGAAATAGAACCTGTGTAGTTTGATGGTTGTTTAAATGCTGTGAGCATCCTGTCACCCTTTTTTCTGCTCTGAGAACCTTACTTAAAATGACAAAAAAAAAAATCAGGATTTAGGTCAAGTTTGTTTTATAGATGAAAATGCAAATCATGTTTTTTAGACATTTATTTGTGATAAATTTGACAAGCTCTATCAGACTAACGTGATACTGAAGGATGGAGATATAACCAGATGAAATATGATGCTTGATGTGTTTTGTTTATGATTAATGTGCGGGCTGGTATTCTCCCACTTCTAAACAACCTGGAAGATTTGGGATAATGAGCCTAGAAGGAAATAATTAACTAACAATGCAGATTTTATAAAAAACCCAAACAGGTAGGAGGTTAGTGGACTGTTTGTAAAACAGTCATAACATACATCCATACATGCAACATAAAGAGAACATTTGTTTTGCAAAGAATTTCTCCTTTCTCATTGCAAAGAGAATACACTCACGTTTTCCTTTGCAAGAGCAGCAATTAGCAAGATGAGTTGTGCCACAAAAGCATTAATTACTGACATGTTTGCTCAAATAGCTGTTCCAACATCTGATGACTGTTTTTGCATCATCTCATTAGTTATAAATTTGAGTCAGAGTCCTGTTGGGTTGCCAAATGACACAATTCTGTATAAGATCTTCCAGCAGTCATATAGACTGAACAATACATTATATGCTTTATTCTATCACAGCTGCCAGCACTGTTACAAGGAACAAATTGGATATTTCTCTCTGGCACTCATTCTCTTACTGGTAACAACTGAATAGCAAACACACAGCATTTCATTAAGATGACCAAATAATTTTTTTAAACATCATTAGCATAACCTATGTGTCAATGTATAGTGCTGCAAATGATTTTATCATAGTAATCTGTTAAACCCTAAATGACAAAAACATTACTTCCATATGCAGATTATGTTATCTAGAGCAACTGAGCATTAGCAGTTCTCACTACTGTCCAGTGAGGCTTCTTTAAGATTGCATTCTTGACTGTGGAATAACTCGTCCTAATATTCTTAATCTTAGTATTAAAAAATTGTGGGTCCAGGTTTACCCTATCCTGACATGTGCCAAAGTTAGAGGCACAGCTGGTAGAGAAAGAGAAGCAACCACAGGAGGTCATTTAATCCTTTTAACATATGAAATGTCTTCTAGGGCATCCTATTTCCATGCTCTACAAAGTGTAGGGTTACTCTAGTCCTAACATGAATTCTCAGATTGTCCTCTTAAACTTAAAAGGCATAATATAACATCAAAGAGTCTCTTCGACAGAAAACTTTTCCTTAACTCACCTACAAGCTCACTGAGTCCACTGAGTCTCCATATGGGCTTTAATAAGAGCTATGTGACCCATACTTATGGTGGTATTTTTTTAACTGTTGATGCTATGTGAGAAAAAAAATACTAGTTGAAAAAAAATAGTTGAAAACTATTTACTAATAAACTGTAAGTGAAACTTCATGACTGTTTTCAAATAACTTGAACTTTTAAAGGACCTGGGTGCTGTGAAAAATTCACCCCATTCCCCCTTGATCATGTACAAAGAATATTTGAACTTGCTAATGCATTTCTTCTTGCATTTTACTTTAAAAATAACATCAATCTGCACTGTGTGATATATTTGAATTGACCTACTCATTTAATTTTTCACCAGACTGATACTTTTGCTGATTTTGACACAATGACTGATCGACTATTGGATGAAATTATCCAGCATATCCAGTTGTACAACCTCTCCATATCCCGAATAAGGTAAGTGTTCTGATAGTTAACAGTCTGTAACTGTTTGAGTTAGATGAGCAACATTCAGTGAAATTAGTTTTTCTCTAAGTTCCTTGTGTCAAAAGCCATTGAAACACAGAGATGAATTTTTGTATCGTTATAGGTGGAAAAGTACCTAGTAGGCTGAAAAAATTGAGAAATGGCAACTCAAAGGATGTTCCTGAAAGCCCTGATTAACCTTAAGGGCAATTTATCCCTTATGTTTCAATTAAGTAAAATACAGATGGCTTTTATGTTAATGCAATTCCTTCTTTCCCAACAGTTTTATTGGGCATTCCCTTGGTAACGTCATCATTCGATCTGTATTAACTCGCCCCAGGTTTCGCTATTACCTCAACAAGTTGCACACCTTCCTCTCCCTCTCTGGGCCTCACTTGGGAACTCTTTACAACAACAGTACATTGGTTAGTACAGGTAAGAGATGATGGTAAAACTGTGACTGGCTGCAGTCTATGGCAGAGTGCATGAGAGACCAACACATGGAGGTAGCAATATACCCTAACAACATGATTTGAACTCTGAAGTTGTGAAGTATATTGGCTGGAGACTTCAAACCCACACATAAAAAATTACAGTGTGGTGGATTTTCAGTACCTACTACAAGGTCCAGCACAGCACTCCCTGAAAGATCCAAGGGTGGGCACCAATGTGAGGTTGACCTTGTTTTCACTGTATTCCTCCACTTTTCTGTATACTGTTAATAAAGAGAGGCATCTCCAAGGCTGAAGAACACACAGTGCTATGAGACTGGAATGTTTCACAGTTCATCATTCCTGAGTGTTTATGCTACCATGACATGGATAATACACAGAATTATAGGATAATTTGGGTTGGAAGGTACCTTCAAAGGTCATCTGGTGCAGGCCCTCTGCAATGGGTAGGGGCATTGTCCTAGTTTAGTTCCAGATGGTAAGAAAGGAGCACATGGCTTTTTACTTCCCCTTCCCCCTCTTCAGGATGTCAAGAAGAAAATCTACCTAAAACCTCATGAGTCAAGACAAGGGCTAGAGGGTTTCACTCACCAATTATGGGTAAAACAGACTCAACTTGGGGAAAAAATCAATTTAATTTATCATTAGTCAAATCAAAACAGGGCAAAGAGAAAACAAAAACCAGATCCTAAATACCTTACCCCACTCCTCCCTTCTTCCTGGCCCCAAAGTACTTTGTTTCTGGTATCTGTATCTCCTCCCCCACTCCCCCCCTTCAGAACAGGGGGAGAGGGATTTGGGTTTATGGTCCATTCATCACACATTCTGCCATTCCTTCCTCCTCAGGCAGAAAGATTCCTCACAGCCTTCCCTTACTCCAGTGTGGGGTCTCACCCATGGGAGAGGATCCTTCATAAACCCCTCCAACCTGAGTCCCTCCCACCAGGTGCATCCTTCAGGAGCAGACTGCTCCAGTGTTGACTTCCCACAGAGTGACAGCTTGTTTCAGGCTGTCACCTCACCTGGCACAGGTCTCCTTCTGTTTCACCATGATCCTCCATGGGCTGCAAGGGAACCTTTGCTCAGCCACCTTCTCCCCCTCCTTCCTGACTGACCTGAGGAAGTCATTGTGCTGGCATTGCTCTCACCTTCCCCGGTCCTCTGCCCTGAGGTCCTACAGCAGCTCATTAGGAGGCACATCCATTGGTTGTGATGGTCTGGATTTTTTTTGGAGTCTGGGAAGCTTTCAGCATCTTCTCACAGGAGCCACTTCTAGGGCCCCCTCCCCTGCTACCAAAACAGTGCCACATCAACCCAACACAGACATTTTCAACTACATCAGGTTCTACCACCTCTCTAGGTTGATAATTAGCCAACAGGATAAAATATATGCACTGCTTTTCATTTCAGGTCTGTGGCTCATGCAGAAGTTGAAAAAGTCAGGGTCCCTTTTGCAACTGACCTTCAGGGACAATGCAGATCTGCGCAAATGTTTCCTCTACCAGCTCAGCCAAAAAACGGGTGAGTGGGGCTTGATGTGACAGTGTAATTATCAAGGGCTGTTCCAGATGCTTGTGCTGGATTCTCCAGGGGGGAAAAAACCCTGTATTTTGTTAATGCTCTTTCTTTAAACTCCCTTGCTTTTGAGGAAGGCAGCTGTGTCTGAAATCTTCTCTCTGTTTATCTGTGCATTTTTTCTATGCCACTAATCAGTGAATAAACTGTTAACACCAAAGAAACCTCCATGCTGTAGTGAACACACACCTAAATTTGTATTCTGCAAGCAAGAAGTATTATTCTTGACAGGTCAACTTTGCGTAATTTATGCTACTAGATGAAAACCATTTTTCCTTCTTTATTATTATTATTTTTTAATTTAACATCTGTCATCTCTAGCAAAGATGACTGTGAGATGAAGAGCAGATTTTATTCATGTCTATTGTGACACCTTTTTACTACAGAGAGAAATATGGCTAAACAGAAATCATTTTATCCCTCCCTTGGTCTGTCATGAATAATTGAAATAAATCAAACTTTTCTTAAAAAAAGAAAGCAAGCATGATCCTTCTGTTCCAGAAAATACTATCTTTTAAGAGTTATTTTTAATATTGTTTATGAGGAAACTAGTATATAGCCACAAGGTCACTATTTGATATTTAATTTTTTCTCATACTTTGGCACATTGCTAATAGGTAACAGAGACTATGCTGAGATGACTGTAACTTCTTAATTCATAGTCTGCTATACATAGAGCTGTTTCATAGTTTCATGATACACACTGCATGACATAACCAATGATGGGAACCTGCTATATCCTGTCATAATTTGAATTTCCTTATTTGGATCTTCCCTTTGATTTTCTGGCTCTCATTTTTGTGGAGTACTTCTGATATCTGATTTAATGCCATCAAAAATATTAAAAATAAAATTGGCTCTACACAAAAATCTCACATTATAACTTCACAAGCAACAAATTCCCAAGCATATGTTGTGAGTCAAAGTGATCCATTTCTTCACAGCTTGGTAGCCCTTGGAAGATATTGTCCCTGTGAAAGAAGAAATTTAAATCTGAAAAGGGTTGTCTGTAAAGTCAGAATCATCCAGGTAGATGCTTAGGTGAAAAATCTGAAAAAGTAGATAGGCCCAGGTATGACTAATTGAGCTAACATACTGATGTAAAAGCAGTGAAGTTGGTTCCTCCTCTCTCTATTGTGCTTGAAAATTGTACAGTTTTGTTGTGCTGTTTTGAATGTGAATTCCATTCTAGTGAACACTTGTTTATCCAAAACCACTCATTGACAGTAGTGGGATTGTATATGTGTTTCCGATGTTTAGAGGCATAAATATTTGCAAGATTAAAATTTTAATCAAACACTTTTACTAAACACAGACAGTTCTTACTTTTTTTTGTTGACATGCAGTTAACTTGTATGATTGTTGATAACTAACAAAGAGTGCACTGAGTCAGCAGAAATGGGTTTATGCTATTATGAGTCTTTCTAAGCTTGTGTTACATGTTTTAATTATTACCATCTATTTTGCCTCGTAGATTTTGAAGTGATTTGAACATGAAGTAGATGTGCTGACACTCTATGTATTTCATTGCTGTGCATCATTGTAATAAATTTATTTAATTCATTTGTCACAGGTCTTCAGTACTTCAAAAACGTTGTGTTAGTGGCCTCACCCCAAGACAGATATGTACCCTTCCATTCAGCAAGAATAGAAATGTGTAAAAATGCACTTAAGGACAGACACACAGGTATGTTTAAGCTGTCAAGGAATTGTGTTTTTGTATAAATGAGGTCATTGCATTAGAAGGGTTTTTCATCAGCATGATGAAAATGCAAATATTTATTGGATAAGGAAGAAAGTGTTCTCCTCCCACAGGAAATTAATGAAATCAATAAAAGAACCTTTTTAAGAAGCTCTTTGTCTGATAGCACACATTTCAATCAAGTCATAATCAAAGGCTTCTTACTGCTTCTTCCCCTTCACTGTAATTTATTTTTTTAATGGTGATGATAATAGAATCAGCTCTTGGCAGTGTTTTTCTATAGTTTACTGAGTTACTAGTATTGTCTCACCTTTGTTTCATATAATGAAATCTCTCAGTATATCCCAGGTTGGGGAGGGAGGTGTCCCTTTGTTCTCAGTAATATTTGGATGATTGCCAGGTAATTTAGTGACAGATCTAAACTCATATCACTTTGTAAAAAAGTCTATAAAGCACCTTAGCGCTCATGCCATCTGAGACATAGCCCCCCTGTGAGCTCAGGCTGTGTGTATTGTCCCAAGTACTTCCTTTGTTCTAAACAGTCTTTCTTATTTACAGCAAGTTTAGTGGCTTCAGTTTAATACCACTTCTGGAAATAAAGTTCAGTGTAATTTTATATCAATTTCACGTAAGTGATCACCTAGAAATTGAAGTAGTCTTTGGAAGCAGAAAGAGATACTCAGACTTGATAATCAACATGGTTGCTTTTACACATCTTAACTAAATTACAGCTCTTTCTATCCTATCTCAGATGTGAATTAAAAGGTAATTTTCTAACTTGCACTTCCAGTGACTGCTTATCAGGGAGATGTGTGACATAGCAGGAGCTGGATCTACATTCGATGTAGATCATTTGAGTAGAAGTTTCCTCAGCCATTGATTTTGCCCTGTAAACTCCTCAACTATCTGCATGATGTCCTTGCATAAGATTCCCCAGAAAAAAACAGATGAATCTCTATGTCTTGCTGGTCACTTTTGAATTTAAGGCAGCATGAATCCAACCCTCTTCCTCTGAAGGAAACAAGAACATTTCCTTCCACCACAGAGAAAATGAGACTAAATGCTGAGGAGTGTCACACTCTTGGTGCTAGCAGCTTCAGCAGACCTTTTCAGATGGCCAGGGGTTCTGTGAGGTTAACAGCATCCTGGCATCTGGAAAATTTGGAAATGCAATGCTGCCTCTTGCATTATGGCTTTGCTTGCATTCTCCTTCTCATTGCAGCTGTTAACAATACCAGAAAGAAAGAGGGGATGTGGGAAATTTGGCATGTAGATATGACATCTAAACACAGAGTTTAGATATCAACTGTGTCCAGTTCTGGGCCCCTCAGTTCAGGAAGAAGATTGAGGTGCTGGAGCAGGTCCAGAGGAGAGCAAGGAGGCTGTGAAGGGATCCAGCACAAGTCCTGTGAGGAAGGGATGAGGAAGCTGGGGGTGTTCAGGCTGGAGAAGAGGAGGCTCAGGGGAGACCTCATCACTCTCTCCAACTCCCTGAAAGGAGGTTGGAGCCAGGGGGGGGTTGGGCTCTTTTCCCAGGCAACTCTCAGCAAGACAAGAGGGCACGGTCTCAAGTTGTGCCAGGGGAGGTTTAGGTTGGATATTAGAAAGAATTTCTTTATGGAGAGGGTGATCAGACATTGGAATGGGCTGCCCAGGGAAGTAGTGGATTCTCCATCCCTGGAGATATTTAAAAAGAGACTGAATGTGGCACTCAGTGACATGGGCTGGTAACCACAGAGGCAGTGGATCAAGGATTGGACTTGATGATCTCAGAGGTCCTTTCCAATCCAGCTGATTCTATGATTCTATTTTTTTGTTTGTTTTTTTCTTTTTCAGGTCCTGTTTATGCAGAAATGATTAACAACCTACTCCAGCCTTTGATTGGGGCAAAGGACTGCACTTTAATCAGACACAATGTTTTCCATGCTCTGCCAAACACCGCCAACACTTTGATAGGCCGGGCTGCCCACATTGCTGTGCTGGACTCTGAACTTTTCCTGGAGAAATTTTTCCTTGTGACAGGACTCAACTACTTCAAATAGTGCCTGAAGTATGGGGTACCAGAGTCAAGTCTTTTCATTGAATGGAGGAGAATCCCTTGGCCTAAAGAGTGAAGTGTTAGAAATGAGGTCAGGTGGGACTTTCAAACTCTCCATTTCCATTTCTGTTTCAGAGAATAAAGTGCTATGGCTTTAAGGCATTCAAGCTTCCAAATATTGGTGCTTTTGGAAGAAATAAATATTCCTCTTCAGTTTTTATGTTATTTATCCACATAAAGACATGAGTCCCTGCTGAAGTACAGAATCAGAATAAGAAGGCTAATTCTCTGAATGTGATTGAACCAATATGATTCCCTGAATATCAACCCAGGAACTTGGTTGTCCTGGATTTAATGTTTATTTATGTATTAACAAAGCTATAAATTTATATCACTTTTGGTTAACACAAGAGGAAATAAGTGTATATGAACTCAGGTTAAAGCCTCCTGTGTGATGAACTCAGAAGTATGAAAAACATTTATGAAAGTGTCATTGTTCCTGTTTGTTGAAAAATATATTCAGACGGTTCTACAGCTGGTAATAATTTGTAACATACATTCAAATAATGGAAATGAGTGAAATATTTAGCATAATATGAAAAAAATTTAATACTTATCTTTAAAAAAAAAATCCCTGCACCTGAAGATGGGTAGAGTTCAAGATAGATGCTGCCAAGCCAAGAGGAATCTGTTGGATTACTTGTAAAATACCAATGGCATCTGTTAACATTTCTTCTGTTTACATTTATAGAGGATCATTATTTTTCTTGTTATAATCTTAGAGGTACAATTTTTACTTTTACATTTTGATCTCAGCACATTTACCCCAACAATTTATTTTAAAAAAATTTAATTTATTACTCTGACATGAAATTAAAAATCTAGCTAGTAATACTGCTAAAAAGTCCAGCCAAATAAAAGCAGGATGGAAACAGAGGGTGGCAAAGGTTGTGGAAAGCTTATGCAATATAAGGAGGTCTTTTTAGGCTCTTTTGAAATTATCTTAAATAATGACCATTTGCAGTTCTGTGTACAGTCCTAATTGTTACCTGGTTACAGCTGGTTCAAACATTTAAAACTTCATTTATACAAAGATATGCTACTTCTTTTTAAGGGTTTGGAAAATAACCCATTTTTTTTCTTTTCATTTTTTCATTCAAATTTTAAGTAAAAAATATCAGATTTAAAGTGTCAAATTTAAAGTGTTTTGCACATTCTCATAACATATTGATAATTGTGTCACCACATTTTTCTCAAATAAGGGAAAATGAAAAATTTTTCACAGTTTTTTTTGTTTGGAATATAGGCATTTTTAAATGTAAATATAATTTGTTTAAAAACATAAATGACCAACCCTCTATACCTTGTGAGGAAAACTATTACAAAATGGCAGCAGTGGTTTCAGATGTCAAGACTCTCATCATTAAATTAAGATCAAGATAGTGGAGATTTCTGAAATCAGAGAGCTAAAAAGATGAAAACAAAGAACCTCACAACCACAGGGAAATATTTGTGCAATTTTAAAAAACATAAAATAAAGTCTTTTCAAAAGAAGAAAAGTGAAAACCTAGGCAGTTAGTCCAGTGACTGGTAAAGGCTGCTAAGCTTTTAAGAAAAAGGCTGTTTTGATAATGTAACTATGTATGTTTTTAAAATAGGAAGGAGAAATGAGGAATATGCAAAAGGGTGGGATTAAAATCACCTGCAATAGAAAGATATATTGCACCTAAAAATAACCTGCCCCTCAAAGGGACAGAAATTATATAGAAGCAATTACTTGCTGTGTTTCAGTATTGACAGGTTTTATAAACTTTAGATATTACCTCAGTATTTGAATTACATAGATAGATATTATATTGTCTTTCTTTCCCTTTTATAAATTGACAGTTTATGGCTAAAAGCCGAATTCATTCGGTTAAGAAATAAATTCTTTCAGGAATTATGAACTTTTGGCCTCAGCATTTAAGTGCCAGCTACACTTCCATATCACAGCTCCACTTCCTCCTTCGTAGATTGTTTACAGAATTTTAAATGTAATGAGAGATGTAAGTTAACCTCCTAAGCAGTGCAGTGGTTTTGAGTCCCAGACATGGATTTCTGAAGAGTATGTGAAAACAAGGAAGAAATGAGATCTCCCACCATCAGCAACTTCCAGCGTGCTCCTCTTTTGGGAATTGTTAAGGAGCCAACAGAAAAAATTTGAAAAACATTAAAAGGGAGATTAGTTTGCACATACATATGTTTAATGTATGCATGGATGTATCCAGTCTGTATAAAGAAGTGTGTGCTTGATCTCATACACCAAGGTTTTCATTCCTGAGTACACGAGGTCTGAGAACCAACACCCTTGTGTTGTTTTTCTTGCATTCATATTGGTGGCTTCTTGCCTTTCTTTGTGCATTAAACAGCATTCCCAGCCTTCTGTTTGCATGATTGTGAGAGAAGAGTAATGAGAAAAGGTCTCTTTAGTATTGCTGGAGGAGTGGGTGGGCTTTTCACTATGTTCACTTTCACATTCTACACTGGTACCAGTGCTCTAACTGATGGATAAACACACCTGCAGGTTTCCATGTTCCTATTCCTATTCTTCCACGGTTCAGTCTCATTTCAGAATTGGAACCCAGTGTTACCTGGAGTTGGATTAGGTCCACTCAACTTGCTCCTTTGAGGTAAGGCAGAGAGCTTTTTGGAGCCTCAGAAAAATCTGGGAAATATCACTTCTGTGAAAAGATGAGACACAGAAATTTTATCTTCATTACGCTGTCAGAACATCATGGGAAGTACTGGCAGTAACAATCTAGCTGAGCATTCGTTTCAAGGTTCTCAGAATAACCTCCCCCTCTTTTTCTTCTTCCACTCTTTTTGATGGGATGTTGCCTTGACTCAGTATTGTAAATCCATTCTAATTGTTTAGACTCTATTGCAAAGAAATCTTTATCATTGTTATAACATAAATAATATCTAAATGGTTTGACTTTGTCAAGCAATCAATATAGACTTAGTTCATATTTTTTTTATTCATATAGAGAGGAATATGTATTGAAAATTTCCTTTATAACAGACAGCAAAATAACTGCATCTGACAGCTTTATTTCTGTCTTGAATGCAGTTGTTTTATGGCAAGCTGTACTACCAGAATCTCAGAAACTTCATGAAAAACAGGACAACTGTTTGCACAGGTAATGACTGCAGTAAAAATTATTCCAGTGTTGTTTGAAGTTGTAAAATACAGAGTCTGGGACTTGTTTAGCTACTGCTCACTCGCCTTTGGTTTGGTTTTGCCTTTTGAATATATCTGTGGATGGTTCCCCTAATTTGCTATCTTTTGAGTAGCCTAAATTGCCCTAAGCTACCCTTCAACTTTGCCTGTACATTCCCAATTTTGCATGGTCACCTTTTAATCATCTGAATACATCTTCTTTTGCCTGTGTCTTCCATGAGTTCCTCTTCTCTTTACCCCTCTGTCCTTCTGTCATTGCAAAGCTACAAAACTGTTTGACTATCAAAACAAAGCAGTTAGTTTCTACCATCAGTGCAACTCCTCATGGTAGCTTGTATGCAGCTACGTTTTCAATTTGTGATGAAAACCATTAATTACACAGGGATGTTTTATTTACTGCTGAGCAGTGCTTACACAGTCAAGGCCTTTTCTTCTTCTCATGACACCCCACCAGTGAGTGGGCTGGAGAAGCACAAGAAGCTAGGAGGGGACACAGTTGGGACAACTGACCTCAACTGACCAAAAGAGCCAGCTTCTCAACCTTGAACTGGGTTTAGGATGCTCCATGTACTGGCAGACTTCCTCAGATAGGTCTGGTGCAGACTGGTCCCTTTTTCCTACTCAGGAAGGGCTTACTGGCTGCTGGCTTTCTTCCTAACTCAGGCTCTAGTCTGAAGAGCTGGAGCTGTTTTCTGGTAGCCACGATTTACAAGATTACAGCTTGCATTCTTCTGTGGGTTTGTCTTTACTTCTTGCTCCCTTGTCTTGGCTAAGTTAATAGAACTAGGAAGGGTAAACCCATGGCATATTGTCACCATTTTTGGTCTCTTTTTCGGCAGCTGGCCCTCCTTTTCCCCCTTGGCATTGTCACTAACATGGTAATTGATTTTCTTCTGGTTTTGCACTCTATTTGGTTTGATCTAGGTCATTGGTAAGCTTTCAGCATAAAGAGCGGGAAGTCTGATATGAGCTGCTCCAGCATTGCATGACAGTGATGATCACAGCCCTTGAGATGATCGGGTCGACAGTGAGATGTTTCCTGACAGTCCCTGCTCTGAAAGAGTTGCTGCTTCTGTTTCTTCTTTCTTTTAATAAGACTATGTAATACATATGTTCTTCCCTGAGAGAAATCCATGCACTGAATAGAAATGCTTATGAAAACAGTTTAATCATTGTAGAGCTGTTTTAAATGCAGATGAGTCAGGCCTTCCCTGCACAGGATGAATGTATAAAGAATAAATATGTATAAACTCTTCTTATGCAAAAGTTCAGACTACATTAACTTCTATTACAACCTCAAATCTTGATTTCTCTGTTTTTGAAAATTCATCTCTCTACTTTCACTGTAAGTGCTGCAATCATCCATTATAGTAACGTATCCACATCTACCTGAAGCTGGTTTGCACACATACATATGTACCAGAATTCCATTGGCTTTGTGGACAGACCTGCACATCTTCAAGTAGCTTCTGCCTCAGAAAATAAGGAACTCTGGCACAACAAATAGGGAATATTGTTAGTGCAATCCAACATGCCTTTCGGTCTTTGAAAGCTATCAGCTACAAACACAAACAAGTTTATGCAAAGGAACAATAAAGCCTCCTCCACTAAAAGTTCAGTCTGAACTAATTTTTTTTGGAGTGGGTGATTTGAGTACTTATTGTCATTTATTCTGTGCTTCCCATAAATAGGGTTACACTAATAGATAAAACAGTTTTTGTTGCTGAAAGCCCCAATATTTCAATTTTCATAGAAGTACCTAGCAACTAATGTAGGATGTTTTTCATTCCCTCCTGATAACATAAGTAGAAATCTACCTGTCCTGATTCAGAAGAAACACTCACTTACTCTTGCATGTTTTTATATGGATAATGCTGTCTGCCTCCTTCCCCACTGTGGAAAGATGCCAAGGCATTTCTGGTACACTCTGATATAAGCAGCTACATGCATGGGAAATGTTGAAAAATAGACTATGGAAACCTTTTTGATCTACGGTGCATCCTCACTTTCAGTAAAAATGGTAATATAAAATGTAGCTCTTGTATGCCATATATAGCATGTGTGTCATATGACCTACACACATACATATAGAAAAAATGTCTTCCCCTATGGAACATATGTTTTGCTCATGTATGTGATGAATGTGTGCTCCCATACACAGTGTGTGGATGTAATGCCTCACCTAGAAGCTAATACTGTTTGTTGAGTTCAACAGGTTTCTGCTCCTTTTTGGGGAGTTTACTTTGGTTATCCTCCAGAACTCCTGTAAATGAGCAGTTTGCTGGCTTCATTCAGCTTATTGGAGGAGAGAGATTGTTTTGCACAGTGATTTGTCAACCTTTTGGCACACCATTAGCTGTCTAATCTTTTCAAAGCAGTCTTGAATTTGATGTGTGTTATCTACCACCTCCATGCTTTCCATGGTCAATGTACTTTGTCAAACCAAGCTGCTCTATCTCCTGGTACAGGAAAGCTTGTCACCATTATTTAATTTTCCTTGACATCCATCCTCTTAAACCAAGCATTCATTGTGAAGTGGATAGACCAATGATTTATCAGCTTTGCCACTCTACTTACTAATTTTATTCTTGTACATCTTTCACTGTGCATACATTTTAGGAAATTACCTATTGCCTTTTTTCTGCCATTTGATCTTCTTACAAAGTATGAGAGACATCAGTCTAGACAAGCCATGGTACTCCTTTGTGACTGCATGTTTGGAAAAAAACAACCAACCAACAAAAAAAAAAAAAGAAACAAAAAACCCACCAAAAATTCACTTGTAATCTGTAATGTTTTCTAGTTTTATATTTATCTGTGAGGTTTTTTGCCAAGAAAGAAGATATACTGGGGTTTTGTCCCATGACTTTTAGGGTTTATAGGTGAGCAAAAGCCCAGAAAGACTGGATAGACTTTGGATGGGAGAAGGCAAAGATGTAGGATAAGCCTTCCTTCTATGGATGTGACAGGAATATTTCCCACCAAGATGGCAGTAATAATGGAGCAAGCAAAAAGAATTGTTATCCAAACCCTGTCTGCATCCCAAAAATAGATAATTCCAGGTTATTTTTGTATGTTTGGGGAAAGTATTGAGTCAAAATCAAAACACAGATCAGCATCTTACAAAACACAAAGTTTTTGGATCTGTCTCTAACAGTAAGCTGTCTTAAGTGCTGAACAGTGTAACCCAGTAATTGAGTTCTTGGACTTGAACAATGAATCCATCATTTAGTGCCACTTCAATGCTCAGAGGGCTGGAGCATCTCCCCTATGAGGGCAGGATAAAGAAGAAGTTGGAGTTGTTCAGCCTGGAGAAAAGGAGCCTCCAGGGTGACCTTATAGCAACTAGAGTGACCTTCAGCAAATACCTGAAGAGGGCCTATAAAAAAGCTGGGGTAGGAATTTTTACATGAGTGTGTAGTGGAACAAGGGGAAATGGTTTAAAACTTGAAGAAGGGAGATTAAGGTTAGATAATAGGAAGAAATTATTTAATTTGAGAGTGGTGAGACACTGTGAAACAGGTTGCCCAAGGAACTCGTGGTTGGCCCCTCCCTGGAAGTGTTCAAGGCCAGATTGGATGGGACTTGGAGCAGCTTGGTCTATAGGAGGTGTCCCTGCCCATGCAGGGGGGTTGGAATTGGGTGTTCTTTAAGGTCCCTTTCAACCCAAAACATTCACTGAATTTGTGGTTATTGAAGGCTTGGGGCTTTTTTAACCACAGTCCTAGACTAAGGCCTCAGTCATCTTCAGGAGTAAATACTTAATACATATTCAAGTCCTTAAAAACAAAATAATCTGAACTTAAATCTCCATCTTCCTACTTATACTTAATTAGCCATAGTGTCTGAGATACCAGAAAATTAAACTTTCTCTACTGACAGAATTCCTTCAGTGAGCAATGCAAACCTTTACTGGGGAGATGTGCCTGCCTGGGGATCTTCTTCCCCTTGCTTAGAGGGAGCTTGTGGGAACTGGTCTCTAATTAAGACAAATAAAGGAACCAAGTAAATCCTGTCCACCCTCTTTTCCCTCTGCTCCAAGCTGCAATTTCCCACTCAGGCACTTTAAATTAGAAAATTCTGCTTTATATTCCAAACCAAATATATCTGTGAGACAGGTTTTGGTTTATGTCCTATCTTGCCCTGCATGCAATGTACAAGTACAAAAACTCTGGTTTTGACACTGGGACCATTACCTCAGTTTGAGAGTCTTGGAAGCCTTTATGAAACTCTCTTGAAGTGTATTAAAATTGTAAACCTCAAAATCAGGCTCTAGCTTTTTGATGGTTAAAGGTAGCAGGTCTATCAGAAATAACTTCTCATCTTTACAGTATCTATTAAAATGGAACACCTCACACTGCCAGATTAATTCTCAGCTCAACAGTAACATGTAAAGTTGGACCTTCACTGTTCCTTGACTGACATGTGGAACAGCATTCAGTGGACAGGAGTTCTGTGGAGTTCTTTATCCTTTGTTTCAAAAATGTGTGTTTTACTTATTTTATTAAATGGTAAGAGAATACTCCTTGGAATGAAAATGTACTTTTCCTGAAAGTAAAGAAGCTATGGGAGCTTCTTTCAACATTTTTTTTACATATTTAAGTCAACAAAGACAAGGCTAGAAATTTTAAGAAAGATTTTTTTTTTTTTTCAGATAATCAACCATTAAATACTATTGACAAATGCTATTCCTATTCAAGTAATTAATTTAAACTTTAGGCAGTTCAATTAAAAAAAAACAAAAAAAATCCAAAACAAATCAAGAAACTGGCCCATGTCCTGGACTTAGTAATCATTTTTACCCAGGCATGGAGGATGAGAAATACAAGCATGGGTACACATGGTCATGTTTGTGCACCCAGGCTGCAAAGCAATGCATCAGAGATGTATCCTTCTGCCAAGTGCTTCCTTCAAGGCTGATTGTTCAGGGCATGCAATATGCATGATATAAGTGATGCATGTAACAGGGAGTTCAGCTTTCTGCAAATATGGATTTGAAAACTAACTTTGTGCTGAAGTTGAACTTTGCAGATGAGTAGTCTATGGTATTTTTAATTATAACCATTTTGTGGTCTGAATATGAGTGCAACTGATTTTCTCATATGATGCTAGAGGTTGTACTTTTAAATGGTGTATTATTACATTTGATTGAGGCAGTTATGTTTCTAACAAATTATAGTTCAAATCAGATGAAAGAAGTGATAATGAGAGGCTGTGAGCTTGGAAAATCTGTGCTACAGTTTCTTTATTTTTATGACACTAAGATTTTACAGCATGTGCTCCATTCTGCCTCTCTCTAATACACTTCCCTTTCACTAATGAACATTTGTCAACTGCCATAGGCTTCAATTTTCTTTAACTGTGTCTTTCAAGATTGAAGTTAGACTTACATCAAAAAAACCAAAACTGATCTCAAAAAGGGGAAACAAACGAAGTTCTGTCAATTCCATGACATTTTAGGCAAAATGCAAATATGAGTCAATTTTTGCAAAATACAGGTTCTGACACAACAGCATTCACAAGATCTTGACTAAAGGTCTGATCCTGAGAAATGCCGCTCAAATGCACTTTTGATGTACTGGATGAGATCCCAAGGATCACTTTATAAAGCAGTATACACAGCCTAAATATCTTGCTGACTGGCAGCCAACAGCATTTGTGGTATCTCACAGTCAGACCACCAGAAGATAAGAAATGTCCTGGGTTCTTGATAAGACCAATTTTCCAGTTGGTCAAATGTGTTTTAAAAGTTATGTCTTTTTAGACAAATACAGACCTCTCCAACGGATCAAGTCAAAGGATTAATGTGGACAGATCCTTATAGGTTAAGGGAAAGGGCTTTTAATTTTTAAATCTACTACTTTGAATCATGACCATACAAAAAAATCCTAAAGAAGTCTGCTATGGTCCCTTGTATAAACAAGATCATGAATGTAAAGCTTATAATGCCACTGTGAAATTTTAATGCTTATTTATTATGGTTATGATGAAACCTGTATAATAAGATGATGATGATAATAATAATATAATAATAATAATTAATAGTCATCAGTGCCAATATGATTCTACTATTTTTCTACATATGCTTTGTCGTGGCATTTTGTGTAGCTCGTGTTCTGTGTAAAGAAATGTCAATAAAATCTTTGCTTCCTTTTGTGTCTACTTTTTGTGGTTCTTGATACATAAGAAGTTCCTCAACTCCTTTTGTCCATGTGGTTTCAGGTAAACAATAACATTAATAAAGTAGAATAAAATATTCTCAAGTACAAAGGAAGAGAATAAATGAGCTATGAAGAAGGGCTGTGGTTGTTTCAGACTGTCCTGTTGGAAGAATGCAAACAAGCTCTGATAGTGAATCTATAATAACTAAATAAAATTACAATGGCCTAAAAGTTTTTTTTAACTGATTAAATGAATGACACCTTGAAGCAGCAAAACCTGGAAGCCAGCAAATTATTAAATGCTGGAACACTTTTTTTATAGGTCTTCCAGTGTTTCATGTTAAAGAACTCATTTCAGGAATATAATTCATCAGTGCACTTGAGTTTCTCTGGCCTCATATATTGAAACTCTGAATTTCTTTACACCTAGCTGCACGCTGTCATCAGAGGCTAAAGAAATCAGTGGAGTGAGGCTGGAGGGTTTTGACATTTCTTTATGTCTCTATGACAATATCTATACCATAAACAGAACAAGGAAAGGACATTTCTGCCTCATCAAAAGAACAGGTAGTCCAGCTATAAGTTCTCCTAAACCACAAATTTCCAGAAAAATAGGTCTGCACTTAAAATTAGTTACAACTGTACATCAGCAGCACAAGCATATGTTCACCCTTACATACTAAGAAGGATCTATCCCTCTCTATTTTTTTAGTTTTATCCCAGAGGTACTTGCAGACTGCAGATGGCATCAGCGGTACAGGGATATGATGGGATCCATTCATGGGTCTTTGGAAATGGAAAGGAAGAGAGTGAAGCAGAGCAGAGTACAGTGACCCAGTGACCCAGAAGAATTTCATGGCTCTTAAGTAGTGCATCTTTATGTTACTTCAGACAGTTCTTGTGGAAAAAGAAGTGTTCAGTGGCATTTCCCAGAGAGACTCCAAAGTACAGTAAATATACGGAGTAGCTGATGGAAGTCCAGAAAAAGGCAGGGAGGGAGTGACAAATTTAGGGGCTTGCTGCCTTTGTGTTGCAGACTGATTAGTAGCCAACAAAGGGCTGGCATGTTGAGGCTGTGGCTGTATAGATAGGTTTTTTCCTGATGCACTTGTCAATCATATCAAATGGCAAAGGGACCAGCAGCAGAGAGGGGATAATTAGTTCATTGATTAAATGCATTTCTCGTTGAGTATAATTACATTCTGTTCTCACAGGAAGAAAATAAATTGGCCTCACCTTAATCCCAACAAGTCAGTTGTCCATTCTCAAAATGTTAAGGGACTTGGCATATTTTCTGGGATTTGGCAGAATGTGCCTCAAAGCAATAAGGATAAGCAGATATTCTGGTCAGTATCAGGAGAGACTCATTGGCATAAATGGCATTTTCAGTCCATTAGTGGAAAAAAAAAATAAATCTAAATACAACCTATTATTATTGTAAGTAAAATTGTGGTGTCATGTGGTAAACTATGCCCTCATCAGACTCTAGTGTTGTGATGGGCACTCCTAGAGAAGGAACACCATGAGCTTGTTGCTATGACTGTCCAAAATGAAATATGTATTTTCCAAAACACATGAATGGTACAGTCCACACTGGTAAGGTTTTAGTCTGCATTTCTGAGACACATGGATTTCCTAGACCAGTAATGTAATAGGAGCACAATACTCTGAAAGACAAGTGTCTGGTTTCCAAAAGGCAATAGACAGATACCTAGATGGGAGAAAAGGCTCTCTTTGGCCTCTTGGATATCTCTATAGGGTATGACAGCAAGGGGTATGTATCCCCTTGAGGCACAGGGTGAAAATAAGTCCATGGCAGACATGAGCAATGTAAAGCAGAGACCAGGTCAGATGAGATTTTTTTGTGTTTTCATGACCAGAACCAGTCAGTTGTTGTTTTTTAAATATTCTAAACTCTCTTAAGCACCTTGAAGCACATTCTGCACTGAACCAGCTTGTGTATGTCTGAGCTTTGGCCCTATTCTCCCAGATGTAACTTACATCTGACTGGGCACCTTCTCATAATCTTTGTATACTCATTTCTCTCTCTTTCATCTGATCTGTGCCCCCAACACAAATACATCCTCCTTCCCTGCTGATTACCACAGACAGTGTATAAGGTGATGGATAAAAGCCAGAAGGCAAATTTAAAGAGACTGATTTAGTGAAAACCCAAACACCTATTGACACAGCTAAGACTGTATTCAGGAAAAAAAAATAAGCCCAAACAGGTCTGGTTTGGGCTTATTCTGATTTTGAATTCATTACTGTGCTGGAGCTAAGGTCTAATTACTCAAGAAAAGAATGAGAGTTTGGGCTTTCTGCATTTCACTGTTCCAGGTGTCATTGATCAGACACTGATATGTACAGAGTGATGGTATTAGCAGCCTTTTTTTCAGCTTGGTTGGTTCCTGAGAATTCACACTGCCGTAATCAGGTTTTCATTATCATGCCTTGAAGAGGTTTCCTCTCAAATTTGAGAAAGAGAAGGAGACATAAATTCACACACACTCACACAAATGTGCACAAAAAGATAACATTAGCACCTACTTTGCTTACAGTTAATTCTGCTTTAGGCTTCTGTCCAAGTAGGTAACTAATAAATCATATTCATACAAAACTACATTTGGAGAAGAAGGTGACACTTGAGCCTTTTCTTCCTTGAGCCATGAAATTACAAATTAAAAACAACACCCAGCTTGGATATGTTGTCTTCCATCACTGCTTGCCTTTTCTCCCTCTCATTGCATGTCTACCTCATTGCTAAGCCATTAATTAACCATTAACAGCAATTTTTCCTGTATCTAGAATAGATTCATCCCATAAGCATCATGAGGTGAGGTTTCCAATCAACGTCCATTGGAGGGACTGCAGTAGTGAGGGATGGTAATATTCCAGAGAAATATGGGGAGTTTGCCTTGCACTGTGTTGTGGGGATACAGTAGCCCAAGAAACACTGACTACACTGTGTGATAGACAGATCTGATGATTTCTTTACCAGAATTTCAAATTATTTTTATAGACATGGACATCAAAATCATAGAATTGTGTCGCTTTAAATTTTACTACCTCTTGCCACAAGCGTGCATCTTACCTTCTTGCATAATCCAGAACTGACACAAGTTTCTAGCTGCAGAGTTATTTATGGATTACCCTATCTGGTCTTTAATGTGGAACATATAGAGCAATATCTGTCTAGTGCTGCAGACTACTGTGCTAACTGCAAAGCAGTAGGCAGCTCAGAAAGAACATCTTTAAGAAGCTTTGATAAATCAGAAAAGCAATCTCTACATGGCAGAAAGACATAGCTAGTCCAAATGAAAGCTATTTTAGATCACCAGTAATAGTAGCAGGAGGCTCTGAATGTCTGGTTCGGTTTGGGTTACGTGTGAACTTCCTCAAAATTTTTTTGTGCACATGGAGGTGTGACTGTGAAAGTGACATTACGCCTTGTCACTCTGTAAATGTCTTTGGCAGGGCTAAACTTTGGCAGCACATCTTTGCTTCTATTCTCAATAGTGAACTTTGAATGCCAGCCAGCATCTCCATGGTCATGCCATTTCCTCCATAGCTGAAATGCCACTGGCCACAAAGATGGATCAATGGGGTGACCTTACCAGCCCCAAAAAACCTGCACAACCATTTTGTACATAACATGAAGGTGGTCCTTACCACTAGAAATTTTCAGAAGGAAAACAGAAGTGAAGACTCAGTTTTTGTTACTTTTATGTTACTTCAAATCACTAACAGCTGCATATAAAAATCACAGGGACTGTGATTTCTACTGTCACTCTGTGGACAATCCCAAGAGAAATCTGAGAAAGAGGTCTCCTATCTCCTCCCCCTGCCAGGCAGCCACACGATGTCACTATTGGTTCATGGAAATGCAGTGAGTTGTAAATTTCCTTGACTGTCCCTGTGCACCCTGGCAGGACTATGACAGGTTAAGGATATGATATTAGAAGCAATCCTAGGCAGGTGGCCCTAGCACAGAGCTAGGGCCACAGTGGTATGGCTATAAAGACAAAGATGTGTGGTGTTCTGGTGTGCAGTTTTGCCTCTGGTAAATAATTTCTCTTTTCTAGACTGCCATCATGTATCTTGAGGGTACATGGATCACTATTTCCTTTAGTTTTTCCAGTTGCAGATGACAAAAACTGAAGATTCAGAGCAGGCCCGTGGCTTAATGCCTGTGGACTTATGCTTTATCTCACAAGTTTCTTAGAAGTTGTCTACTGATTTCTTAGAAATCTGATTTATTTTTAAAGGCTTGAGCAGGACTCACTACTTCTTATTAACAGAGCTGCAGAATTTCACTTAGATAGATGTTCCTCTGGCAGAGGTGGATGATGTTCTCACCGAGCAACATGTCACAAGCACTCTGGGGATGAGAAACTACAGCAAATTCAAATAGCAGAAAATTATTCCCAAGGGGGAAGGAACCTGTCCCTTCAGTGTACCCACTCTTCACTCTGGTGGCTGTCTGCTTTTGAGTATAAATATTTACTTTGTGTTGGAAAGGCTGATGGAAACCAAAACCTCATCTCACAGCTTCTGCTGTCACCACAGGCAGGTCAGTACCGTAAGCCATAGATTTATGTTTCTTATCATGACCTACTCAACCTCCCATCAAGTTTGGAAGGTTTTGTCCAAGAGCCAAGCACAAGCTCAGTGACAGAACCCACTCTTTGCTTTGTTCCTGTCAAAGTGTAACTGATGGCTTTTGACAAAGTGTCTGTGACTGTTCAAGGTCTCAGATCAGAAGAGTCCTGATAAGCTCAGAGCACGGGCACCATGGTGTTTGTATAATGGGCAGTTACCTCAGCTTTCCTGGACATTTCTTTCTACAATGCTGTGACATGATGAATACCAAATTGTCTGTGTTATCTTTTCTCTTCTGAGGCTTTTTTATGCTTAGCAGTAACCAAGTATTCTAACAAAGCTGGCTGGGACTCCTCTCAAAGGAAATGTTATTTGGGGAAGGACTGGAAGTTGTTCAGTGTTAGATCTAAATTACACAGCATGTTTGCTTCAGAAGAGCAGAATATGACTCTAACTAGTTTGTGTCCACTCCTCTGGCCAGGAAGCAGGTTTATTTTGTCCCATCCTTGCTCTTAAAAGGGCCATGTAATAATTAGAGCATCTTGTGTGTTCAACAGTCCCAGCTGCTCCTGGTCCTCATGCTGTCAGGCTTCCTGCAGACTTTCCTTTGACTATAATAGGAAGTTCATAAGTCAGTCAGTTTCTAAGGCCACATAAGAAGTGGCTGGGAAGCCAACCAGACCCCAGACAGATGCTGACTCTGCAGCTCCACTCACTGCAAGGATTCATATACTACTGGCAGTTTAGCAAAAACTGATGGTTTCTCCTGGTTCATGTATATTTGAAAGAACTATTGAGATCATTAAGACAGCACAAAAAAGGAACATGGAGGAAGGGAAGAGATAGGGGGAGGGAAAGACAAGAAGCTAAAACAAGCAGATAAATGTTGATAGCAAATTACCAAGGACAATAATTTCTACTCTATGGATATTACCATATTTAAAAGTTGAGGACAACAGATGTATAAAATATCCTCTCTTGAATACTCAGGATGGAGGAAGAACAAAAGGTTAAATAGCAGCATTATGTTCTCCTTTTCTTGTGGGAACAGAAAAGTAATGAGTGGGAGCACCTGGACCATCTTCCCTATAGAATTTTCTGGCATGCTCCAGTGGAGCAGATAGGAGCTGCTCACAGATTGCAATACTGTATGACCTTGATTCATCTCTTCACAGGACAGAAGTAGGTCTGGAAGCAAAGAAGTAACTGAATAGATAAAAATCAATTTCTTGCATCTGATTATCATGCAATATTTGAAAGACTAAGAATAAAGGAGCTCGCAAAACTGAGATAAAATTCAACAAAAGTCCAGAAAAAGCCTAGACAAAATAACATACCACTTAATTTAAGACAGAGAAAAGGTCATAGATCCTATCTGTCATAATAGGTGCTAGTGGCTGGTACAGCTCTGGCCACTTCTGTCCAGTCAATGTTAAAAAATGATTAATTGAAAGAGGGAACTGAAGGAATGTATAAATAAACTATTTTGAAAACAGAGAAGGAAAACCTTTCAAGACGTAAAGAGCTTGGCTTTGGTCTAATGAAAAATCATGGGAAAAGGGGCACGAAAGCTGCCTGCAAACATTAAAGAGGTAACATAGCACAAAGAAGAGCTATTTGTGTTGGTAAAACACAAAGAAGAAACTCTGGTAAACTATGAATGCCACTTGGCAGAAAATAAAAGGCTTCCAGCTCTAAGGTACAATGATTTTAAACAACCTTCCAGTGAGAGTAAAGGGAAGTGGAAGCTGAGTTTGCCCCAGGGAGCTGGTCAGTGGTTTTATAACTGAGGTTCCAGGACACTATTTTCTGCAATAAAAGTGAGCTGAGCAATGCAAGCTTAGAAATCCCTTTTAGTCGAATAACATATTCCTAAAAAGACCTGTGTCTCCTAACCATAATCTCATCGTGTCTCAGAGAAGTGAAGTTTTCTTCATGCAACAAATGTTTTTCAAGTGTTAAAAGAAAGGTAAAGAATAGGGAAAAAGAGTGAGAAGGGAAGCTAATTTTGACTAGTTACAAAAATGGTCGTGGTCAGTTAAAAGATGAAACAGTAAAAGCATTCAGATCTGGCAAACATAAGAAATTTTAAAAGTTAGTTGAAATGTGAGATTTGATTCAAAAGTAGTTTTTTTCTGGAAATACATTGATGACTTAAATTAGCAAAATATGTGAATGATTTAGCTTAAATCCTGTCTTCAAGTGATTATTTGAAAATCAAAGTTCCATTTGCTTTTAAAAAGATCCAGAAACCTATGTCATTCAAACAACTAAAAAAGAAGTAATTTGACATTTTTTCTGCTGTCTGTCAGAGCACTTTGTATCAAGGCAGAGTAATTGTGAATATGAGATGTTGACTTAAAGTATTCCCAATCCAGAAAAAAGTACATTTACAGTAATTTCAACCCATACTAGTATACAAAGAAGCTGTACAGTCTACAGAGAAAAAAATTATATGCCTCTAAAACATGCATATGACTGCATGGTACTGCAGTTACTGATCTGTTACTTAACACGGACAGCTGGAACTTTCAAGTTTTAATCTTTATCTCATGATTTAAATGTCTAACTTCCCTGTTAGTCAGTCAGCACTAAAGATATGTAATTAATTGCCTAGTTATGCATGCCAAACCACTAAAATCAACCTTAAAGAGCTGAGTTTTGGACTTACTGACAAATATTATGCCCAGAAGGAACCACTGAGACTCTACAGTGAATGTTCTACCAACGATGGAATTTCACCCACTGCTGAAATACTTTATGTAGTAATTTCATAGAATCATAAAAGGTTAGGGGTTGGAAGGGACCTCGAAAGACCATCAAGTCCAACCCCCCCTTGCCAGAGAAGGGTCACCAATAGCAGGTCAAACAGAAACACGTCCAGGTGGGCTTTGAATGTCTCCAGGGAAGGAGACTCCACAACCTCCCTGGGCAGCCTGTGCCCTGTCACCCTCACAAATTTCATGCACCCTTTATGTTAAACACTGCAACTTAACAAAGTTCCAAAAAACAACTGGCAGTGTCTGCCCTCCAGTCCCTGAAGTTTCCAAGTATGACTAAAAGGTAACTGGGAACTGTCAGAAATGGAACAATCTACACAGGAGAAAACTGTCAGCTTTCAGGTGATAGAAGTGCAATTGAATTACCTTCTTGAGTCTGATTTCAGCTCACTGGGACCAAAACAGGATGCAATCTGTAGTCGTTGTGTGAAAAGCATCATCAGCACAATGAAATGGGAAAATAACCCTGAATATAGTGCTGAGGTAAAAGCCCTTCCACTCCTGCTTATCCTTCCAAATGGCTGGGGGTGAAAAATAGCATGTTGCTAACTGTGTAATGAGGCACAGATTGAAAATTGCTTAAAAGCTTGTGCACAGGAACGGGGCGGATTTTACCCAGTGGCACTCTGAGAAAATTATTGTAATTGCACTTTCTAGTTATTATCAACTTGGTCTCCAGGACCTTGGTAAGTGCCATTAGACATCTGCTGTGGGACTATTCTCAGCAAGCAAAGAAGTCACCAGGTTCTTTAAAAAATATAAATAAGTGAGGAGCACATGTAATTTTTTTTTTCTGTAGAAATGCTTAATAAATACCATTATAGAGATATATTTTTCAAAAAATTATTATTATTATTATTATTGGGGTAGGTTGACAAATGCTATTTTCTGTAATGAATGCTTTCCAAGTGAATTGGATGACATTTCTTCTACTCATTTTGTTACACATAATAGGTGAACATCTGATTAAGGTGAATTTTCTAAACACTCCAAGAAAGGTATGTTATAAATTGATAGAAGTTGAATAGTTAGACTCTTGTTTCCCAGATTTTCATAATTTGTGTTTGCTTTACTTCTGCCATCAATCTTCAGCTTTACTCTTGTAAAAAGGAGGGGAAATTGAGAGAAAAGGGATTGAATCCAGAAAATAGGTGGATTTAAAGATTCAAACAGTTAGGAGCTAGGTTTCCAGCTCCAGGTGTGACATTCACAGTACTGAGTCTTAAGTAGGATTTCAGGTGCTGATTTTAGATGTGTTTTGTAAAATTATTGTGGTATTTTTCCCAGCTGAGCTCCAGAGTGCTGCATGCTTCAGTGGCAGGTGGGAGAGGGAAAGAGGAAAGGAAGAGTAAATGCAATGAAAGTTTGTGGGTTGAGATAAAACTTGCAATTAGCAAAGGAGAAGAAGAGAAAAAGGAAGCAAAATGAAATAATCACTGCAAAGGCAGTCAGCCAGCACCTCTTAACACCAAAGGGTATTCTGGGGAGGCTTAGGGAAAAAACAGGGAAGGCCTCAGTGCTGTGCAAACATTATTCAGCAACAAAAAAAACCATGAGCATGTTATCAGCATTGTTTCTGTCACAAGTGTAAAACACAGCTCCATAGCAGCTGCTCTGAAGAAAATTAACCCCATTCCAGACAGACCTTGTACAAACATGTTCAGAAGGGAGTGCTCAGAGTGGCCTAGGACCTCTTTCACTGGAGATGTCCCATGTACCGAGGAAGAACCTCAAAGCTACCCCAGAGTCTGGGCAGAGAGAAGTGTTGAGTCCTCCTTCCTATGGAGTAATCTGGGCTACTGTAGAATGAGCCTGAAAGTTTAGGGCTGCAGGAGAAAAACAGTCATGAAAGAGCATAAGCCCACAGTGAGGAAAACCAGCTGGGATGGGAGCATCACATTTTCATCCCTGCTCTTGGATTGTTTCTGGTTTTTATTCAATGCTTGTTTAGCAGAAATAAGTGAAGGCTACATGCACACATGTTAAATTAAATGGGCTGAGTCTTTCCTCTGGCACTCACACTTCTGGCATAGAGTGGGCAATATCTATACTATTAAAACTCTGTTGCCTTCCAAAAAAGGATGGCTACATCTAATATATTTTTTTGAAATGGCCCATGGAGTGTGTTGACTTGTTAAATAACTGGAAATTTTTTGGAGAGTCCTAGCTGGTCCTGACCAAAACTGTGCCAGATACAATTTTAAAGAATTAACAGTAAAACAGAGCAAGTTGCTGTCACAACCTAATTAGACAGCCAAATGGCCCAACAAGCAGATCTATATTTGCCCACCAGTGGCTTGGTTATCTGCTGCAGCTCTTTAGGATTGCCACCTATCTGAGGCTACCAAGTTATCCTTCCCTAAAAGGATCCACCTCAGTGGAGGTGGCTTTTAAAGGGACACAAATTCAGCAGTCCTTAGACTGCACATGCTTTATCAGACCATAGCTGAGCAAAAGACAGGAATCTTCCTTTGCAGATGAACTCCTCTCTTTGCAATAGCTACATTGTAGAAAACGTTGAGCTTGACCTTAGAGGACAGGAAGAGATTCATCCTTCAAAACAGCCATGCTATGCCATGCTCCCTCCTGCTATTTGCCCAGGCAAGGCAACAAGGAGCAACAACAAACAATAGCTCAGTGATAGTTGAAGAAAAACTTGTTTTTCTCTCTTCCTTTCAATATTGTGCCTGTTCTTACCTATTGTTAAAGCCTTGGCTAAAACACTAGGACACTACATTTAAGCTAACTAAAACCCTCTCACAGAAGTAGACCCTTATCTTTAATCCTTTTTTTTTTTTTTCCAGGAGGCCTTACCTGGGAGTCAAGCACAAAGCTGCTCTCCATCCTTTGAAACCTGGTAAGACAAAAGGGAGAGCCTTGAAAGCAAAGGCAACTCCAGAAGAGCAGGCAGCTATTCAGTGGCAAAGCAACCCTCTTGAGCTGTTTCCTGTGCTTTTTCTTCTCCGTTTCCCCCTGATCAAAGAGCAGTCTCCACAGCCTGCATAATACATGAAGCCCAGAGAGTGAACAGCATGCTCTGGCTCGGGAGTGTGCAGGGAGACTTTGATGTCTGCATGCCATGAATGGCCCTAATAGCTGCTTGCCCCTGCATCCCTCAAACCCCTGCTCAGGAACAGAACTGCAGAATTACAGCTTCCTTACTTCATCTCTTAGGACTGTCTTTTTTTTTTTTTTTTTTTTTTTTTTTTTTTTTTTTTTTTCCCCTGAAAGAAACCATCCTGACTAGGGCTATCTGCTGACTAATGAAGCGTGCAGAGGACAAGATTTCTGTCAAGGCAGTGAGGGATGAGAGGAGAAACGAAACTTGTTTAGTGGCACTGGCAGAGATGGGTAAATACAAGGCAGTGTCTCAGAGTGGAGTGAAAAAAACTCCCCTAGCACTGCACAGAGGGCTCAGCTCTCAGCTCTAAAGCCATGCTTATGTGAGGCTTCTACATGGTTTAAAACATGAGCCTGAGAAATGGAAAAGGAAAGAATCCTTAATCCTGCTTTTTTTTTTACAATTTAGTGATAAAGTAAAATCCAATTTGCTGTAAGTAGCTCAGCTGATTTTTAGAAGCCAGGCTATTTCCTGAGAGAGAAGGCTTTGTTTATAAAAAAGAGACCGTGTTGTTTATTGGGGTGAAGGGAGATGAGAAATAGTCAGTGTTGTGTGGGAGAAATTTGGAAGATCCTTGCAGAGGACTGCCTCTTCTGATTTTGCTATTGGTATTATTAATATTTATTACTCAGGAAGTAGGGGACAGAAAAGAAAAAAATATGTGGAAGGAAACATGTTTTGTCTGGTTTTACTGGGACATCCTGAAAGTCCATTCAACAGGTACATTTTTTTCCTTCCCATTAAGTGATGCTTTCAGAAAAAACAATTTAAAGATCTGCTGTTCTTATTCTAGCCAGTATGAAATGCATAGTCTTAAATACATATTTTTCATCCTGCTAAAAAGACCATCTTCTTATTCTCTTCTGAGCACATAGAGTATCTTAAAAGCATCAAGCCAGTGCATTTCAAGGTCTATCTCAATGGAAAGAGCTAAACTTAAAAGAAGAGATGGCCAAAAAAAATTTAAAATGTGTATAAATGTCATTAAAGATAATTGATGTTTTAAATCAGAAAGCTTTTACTGATCCATCTTGATAGTGGGTGTTTAGATAAAGGAAAAAATAGCTGGCAACAAATGTGAAGGGAAAAGCCACCAGATTAGATATATCCCATGGTCTGTCCACTCATAAATCTGCAGTCCTACTGATGGAACTGGGCTTGTGATATTCATTCAAGAGAGAAGGACATTCAGTTTGAATAAATAAGTTTTTATTGGCTGAATAATCACCTTCATATTTTCTATTTGTTTGCTTTTTATAATTTGCAATTACTTTGGATCAATATTTTTGTCATAATCAGGAAGTTCAAGTTTTCCAGAGTACTGAGTATTCAATACAGTATCTCAACGTACTATGCCATTTTTAGAGTCTCCAAACAGCCCAAAATGAAGTGGAGCAGTATCCTTTTATACAAGTCTGCATGTTCATGTTTATTGCTATCAGGGAACTGTATTCCAGTTTCTTTGCAGTTTGCAGATATCAATGCAGTAGCCTTCTCTAAAATCCCCTATCATTTCCATCATTGAATTACCCTACCAATACAATCCTAATTTCTCCTCCTTCCCCCTTATTTTTTTCTTTTCTTACCCCATACCTGTACAATTTACAGCCTGTAAATTCTCCTTACACAGTGAAACCCATAGTGATTTACTACTTCTAAATTTGATCTGTCAT
The DNA here is from genome assembly GCF_003957555.1 of Calypte anna. Taxonomy (NCBI): domain Eukaryota; kingdom Metazoa; phylum Chordata; class Aves; order Apodiformes; family Trochilidae; genus Calypte; species Calypte anna. Next base: position 145,485,754 of record NC_044245.1, on the reverse strand, counting down.
CAAAATCATCAAGAGGCACACTGGACTTTTGTTTTGCCTTAGGAATGGGAGTCCCCATGGGAATGGTCTATCATTACTTTGTTTGTTTGTTTGTTTGTTTGTTTTTGAGGGGTTTTTTTCTTTGTTTGTTTTTTGTGATGAGCTACGGAATTCCCACTGATTAAAATAAATGAGTAAATATTGCAGACAGGAACTTTACAAAGGAAGACTGAAAGGAAGCAGCTCTGGCAATCAGATTTCATAGAAACACAGAAACACAGCATGGTTTAGTTTGGACAGGACTTTCAAAAATCATCTAGTCCAGGGTAAGAGGTCAAAGATAAGGGGTCAGGGGTAAGGACATCTTTCTCTAAATCAAGTTTCTCAGTGTCTCACTCAGCCTGGTTCTGAAAAGTTCCAATGATAGGGCATCTACACCTTCACTAGGCAACCTGTTACAATGTTGTGTTTCCCCATAGGAGAGGATCCCAATCTCATCAATTTCATGGTTCTCCTCTGAACCAATTCCAACAGGTCCATGTCCTTCTTCTGGAGGAGAACACAGAACTGAACACAGTATTCCAGGTGGGGTCTCACAAGAGCTGATTAGCAGGAAGAGTCACTTCCCTTGATCCACTGGACAGGCTTCTTTTTATGCTGCCCATGAAGTTATCTCTGCCCTTAATTCTTAGCTCAAAGTGAAGATCTGCCAAGACTAATCTTAGTGGGTGAAGCAGAAGACCATAATGAAATAACAATGGGAAATTAAATTAATTAGAGAAACTCAAGATGGACCTTCAAAGATAGGTCAGACTAATCTCATTGAGATGCACATATTCAAAGAAAAAAAGGAGCTTTATTCACTTCTCTTTCTCCATTTTTGCTTTCTATCTTTCTATCTTTAATCTTTCTTTGCTTCTCTGTGCCCTAAGGTTCAAAATGTGCTGTCAGTCATGATCTTCCTCTAAAAGAGGAGCTAAAACTTAATTGGACTTTAGGCCAGGTTAGCTGTTTGCATCCAACAACAGCAATTTGTTTGTGGGCTGCACTTGTTTTTAAGTTAAATCATTTGTGTCATTATTTTCTCACTATGTGTCACGGTTTAACACTGGCCCAGCAATTAAACCGAGTGACAGACGCTCTCTATTAATCTCTCCTCCTTGATAAAGAAAGGAGAGAGAATAAGGGAGAGAGACTTATGGGTTGGAAACTAAACTACACAACTTCAATGAAACAGTAATGCCTTTCTTCTAACCAAATTCTCCTATTACACTCTTCCAGTTTAACCACAACAGATGATACAGAGGCCACAAGAAAGGGCAGAACACTATTTTGGTAGGTGTTCTGCCTCCCAAAAGTGACTTTGAGGCTGTTCCAGGGCAATATTGGTCTCATAATCAGAACCAGTACTCTGTGGTCATTTAGAGTTAACTACATATTTATTTCTTCAGACATTAGTTATCTTTTCTCAAACAAAATCTCCTTCAGTCTTCTCTGATAAAAGATGCGACCAAATCTTGCTGTCTGTTTCAGGATGGTCTGAACAGAAACCTTGCTGATATTGAACATCACTCTGCAAACAAGTAAGAAAACAAAAGAAAAATTATTATTTTGAAATATCATGACAACCAGATAATTCTAATAAATATATATCTAGAATTTTTTTATGGCTGGAATGAGTAAATTTCTGAGCACAAATTAAATTCATGGAAAAACTTTACTTGTTGCCTATAGGAAAAGACATAATCATAGAACATCTTGAGTTGGAAGGAACTCATAAAAATCATTATGTACAACTCCTTTAGGATTTTCAGGGACTGTTTAAACTAGACTATGTGACTAAGAGCATGATCCAGACACTCCTCATGCTCTGACAAATTTGGTCCCATGGGGACCCTCCTCCACTGACTGACATACCTCTGATTTAAGAGCTTTTTCCTAATGTCCAATCTGAACTTCCCCTGACACAGCTTCATTCCATTGCCTTGTGTTTTACTGTTGGTCATCAGAGAGAGAAGGTCAGTGTAGTGTAACAAGGCAACCAGGTGCCACTAATTGCCAGGGAGTGAGCATGAGCTTGTGTCAAGCCCACCTGTGCCTAATTAGGGTGGGCCCCCACTGCAGATGAGCAGGACCAGGGGATAAAAGGAGCTCATGCTCACTCCCTGGCAATTAGTGGCACCTGTTGCCTTGTTACACTACAGGTCAGCATTTTCTCCTCTGCTGCTCAATTTAAGGATGCTGGAGACCGTGATGAGGTCACCTCTCAGCCTTCCCTTCTGCAAGCTTGACACCAAGTGACATCATCTGCTTCTGCTAAGTTTTGTCCTCAAGACCTTTCGCCATCTTGGTCATCCTCCATTGGGCACACTATATTGGTTTGATGTCTTTCTTATACTGAGGTAACCAAAACTGCAGACAGGACTCAAGGTGGGGCTGCACCTGTGTAATGTAGAGTAAGACAATCTCCTCCTTCAACAGGCAATGATGGCAGCTGCTCTCTGCTTGATGTCCCTCAAGACATGGTTGGCTCTTCTGTCTGCTTGGGCAGACTGCAAACTTTTTCAATTTGACATCAACCCATATCCCCAGATCTTTCCCCACAGACCTGCTCTCCAGCTTGTAAATAATAAAAATTATTTATCTTATCTGTAATATGTATCATTAGATTACATCATCAACTCAGCGTCCTGCCCATTTTGTGCATGGAAAGTATCTGGAAAAGGCAATTAAAAAGTTTCCTCATACTTACACAAGAAAGCAGAACCAAGCTTTGAAAAGCAGCACACACCAAGCCTATGATGTAATTGCTCCTCTAGTCATCTAGGTCCTGGCATCTTCTTTTCAAAGGACAAAAAATCTTCAGCTCAGAACTGTATACTGCATTAAAAATGCATTTTTGATGCATTTCCATAAAAATAGAAATTATTATATTTTCAGGTAGGTGTTAGTGCTGTGAAATGTCAAAGATATTTTCTTCTATTAAAATGCTTTTAAATATTATCACAGCAAAACTGCTGTTTAATTGACATTCCCTTTACTGTCACTCAGACGAACAGAAGGATTAAAACACCAATTAAATGGTGATTATGGCACTGTGCTCCTCCACAGAATCTGAAATTAAATGTTTAAAAATAAACTTTCATGGAAGAAGCTGTTGAAGAACTATTTGAGGAAGTTGGGTTTAATATCTCAAAATCTTATTTTTGAAATAGTGTTTTATATATATTTTATGAAGAAAAGGAGTGCTTTTGCTTCTATGTTTGAGATAATTGTTTATACAAGTGTACCAACAAAATATGCTATATTAATAAAACAAGGAGAAGACTCAAGAACTTTGGTTTTCCTCTAAGCCATCTATCCTAATCCAGACTCTAGCCCATCAATATCTTCCTCTAGAGCAGAGAGGGCAAGAAATACTCGTATTTGCAGCTCAGGCAATCCCCTGAGATTTAAGTGTGGCTATGGGGTTCACTGAAGATGCTGTATGTCCATTAATCTATAATATGATTGGTTTGCTAATTACATATGAATATTTGCTTATATAGTTAATGTCAACCCAAAACAGATGTGGACATTCCAGTCCTGGGATGCAGAAGTCACAGATGATAACACTTAGATGATAAACTTAGTCTCTTCCCAAGTTGTGTGGGTATGTTTGTGACTTTGTAGGCACAACTTCAAAATAGAATTTTTTCCTAAGAGGTGGTTAAATCAGTGCTTGAAATGTAGGTGCTCAGTTTTCTAGGCTGAAGAGAGACTGCTGATGCAACGCAGGCTCTTCAGAAAACCAGGGAACTCGGAATCACCAGACATTTCCAAAATTTAATATGATATTATGATTACTAAGGGGTAATTAATTAAGATAATCTTAAAAGCTAAAGACAGAGAAGGTGGCAGGAAGGTTTCAAATTTGAGTGAGCTCCAAGTCACACATCAAAAATTTTCAGCATTGGGGAGAATGTTGTGGAGAATGAGCCAATCTTACATTACACTTTAGGTTATGAGAGTCACCTGGTACTATTTGATGACACCAATTAGAAATTCTTGAAATAGAGGGTTTTCAGCACTTCAATCAGGAAGCCTTTGATAAAGCAGCGTTTCTCCAGGATGATAACCCTGTCTGGCAATAACCCTGCTAGTATGCATCATGCATGGCTTTCTGAGAAGGGTCTGTCCTTGGATGGCTCCTCATGGTAGGTTCTACAGCAGGAGAGTGGTCTCCTTTGGTAGTGTGAGGAGCAGGTAGTTCAGTGTTCTGGTCTTCACTGCTTAGGTTACTTGTGTTCCTTCACCTGTCATTGTCCCCTTGATCCTTAGCAGGTTCTTCTGTTTTATTTGCTTAGACTTTAGGTAGATAACCTAACAATATCAGTGCAAACTCTCTGAAGACAACATATTATGTTTCTACACAGCTGCTAGCCCAGGCTTGGGTCTTCAGTAGCATATTATTATTTTTACCAAACAGCACTCCTGGCTATGCCACAAGCTTGCTGCACATTCTTAAACAACTTTTGAAATAAGTTATTGCAGTGTCTGCTCTCAACTGATAAAACATAATGAATACAAATGCATGCAGCTGTCATAATGAAGCAGTTCAGTTTCTAGTCCATTACTAATGTGTACACGTAAGAATTAAAGTAAATTTTTATGTTTTCAAGACTTCAGCACAATTCTTTCACTGCCATGGCCTCTGCACGAATGTCTCAGCAGCTTTCTGGATTTCAGGCTGGCATTGTGCTGCCTGTGCTCTTTCTGTGCTGCACTGCAGGAAGTCAGATGCTATTTTTCCAGACTTTCACATCAACTTCTGTTCAGATTTGATAAGCATTGTCTCATAAGGTATATTTTGTCAACTGTATGGGTGACTGGAGATAAAATAACTGTTTCCTTTCAGGAACAAAACAGAGGTGTGTTCTGAGATGTGGATATGAAAATGAAAGGGTGGTGCCTGCAAGTTCTTCCATGTTTTCACTCCATCTAGACTCTGATAACTGTGAGAAAACAAACCATTTGGGAGTCTCTTCCTCAATTCTCTTTGAAAAGAAACATAACCATGAACCTGTAAAAGTTTATAAAAAGAAATATGCCTTAAGGTAGAGTGACTGTAGTTAATAATTTTCTTGTCCTAAAAGTCTAGCCAGATGATCCAATTCTCAGAACTATCTGTGTGTCTAAAACAGGGGAAGGACAAACAGTCAGTGAGGGGGAAGATGGGCTCAGGAGGGAAGCAACCAGTCCTTCAATTCCTGTAGGGATTTCAATGACATAAATAAATGAGTCAGAGATGCTGCAGCAGATACTCCCTAAGGGAATGGTCAACCCTGAGGAACTTTAAAGGAATGCATAGGGTTTTTTTTCCTTGCCAACACAATTCTTGTGCTAGGTATTGTGTTTCCATAGCAACACAAATTTACTTAACAAGACAGTTTGCACAAAAGGAAGCTAAGGCTCCAACTCTCAGAGTGTGCTGATGCAGATAACTGCATGAGCCATCCAGCATCTACCACATGAAGATCAACATATCAGGTAAATATGGATAAAAAAGCTGTAGTTCTTTCTCTTATTGCTTCAATTGAGTTAAGCTATGATTTCCCTGTGTATTTAGTGTTCAGGGTTTACACCATAGCAGGACTTGAAAGTTGCAACACTGGTATGAGCTTACACACTGTGCAAAGTAAAAAAAAAGGAGAATAAATGGTTCTGAAAGGCTGTAAGTGGAATTATTGCCACCACTTCGTGGTCTACTGTTGGAGCCCAAATTTAGCCAAGCCATTCTTACAGGTTCACAAACTCCCATTCAGTGCACAACATGGAGCATAAAGCACATACAAGAAAGGAAAAGGTTACGAGATAAGTGGTCTGCTTGGTGCTGAAACCTGTCCTGCTGTGTGGAGCCTCTGGTCATTTATAGAGGGGGCCATGACCACAGTCACAGACAACAAGGTTCCCACATGGTTTGAGTTATTTTTTTTATTTCTGAACCATCTGCAGTTCTTTATCAGATGACAGAGCTTACTCTCTAGCAAAACAAGATCTCACAGCACACAAAAGCTGAAGGTAAGCAACAGGTTTGGTAGCTATCTGAAAAGACACAGGCTGGAGAATTTAAGGAAATTTATTTACTCACCTAAATTAGTATTTGCCTGTGAAAAGTAAAATAATTATCATTCCCAACTGACCAAAGAGGATCGAAATATGTTAAATTCTAGTAATTTCTGATGATTGCAACACAAATAATGTCACTAAATTCCATAAGAACAAAAAAAAAAAATCATGTCAAGAAGAATTCTGCCTGCTTTCTGCCCAAGGAACTGAAGGCTTTTGATCAATACAGAACAGAGATATCTGTGCCTTAAACAATTTTGAACTCCATCAACATAGGTTCCTTGTTTCCCTTGCCTGTTTTTATCTTTTTTTTCCTCCTCACTATTTTTCATGTTTTCAAAGGCTATGAGTGACCATGAATAGGAAGACACTCATAGACTGTAGGCTCAAGAAACTGTAATTTCAGTTTCCCTGGGGCAGAAAATGGAAGCTGTCTGTATAATGCCCTGACCTCTCATCATATTTATTTTAAAAATAGAATATCCACCCCAAAAGCCTGATATTTTTTGCCTTTGCTTCCATTAGGACCAAACAAAAGAGTTATAGTTACATGCAGTTACATATATAGTTACATGTATAGTTACATTCCTGTTTGTTCTGATTTCACTGTGGTAGCATGAATGAGTAATAAATATGTGGATAATGCAAACTATTAAAAGAAAGTCATGTTTTAGGCATGTGACAGTAAAAATTAACAAATTTTCCCCTAGTGTATCTTGCCAACCTTTCCTTTTTAAGATACATTTGCCATTTTTCCCAGTTATTTATACCAAGCATAGACCAATAAGACAAGACTAGGGACCTGTTATTCCATGCACTAAGCAACACATGACCAGTTTTTCCAGTTACCACTGAACTAATGTTTTTGACTTTAAAGCAATCACTATGCCTGTCATGAAGTGAGGGGATTAACCATGTGTGAAGTTTCACTGTGATGAAACTGGTGGAGGCAGCCTTTTTAATTCTGATCAAGTATTTTCTTATCAGTATTTTCTTCAATTCTTTTCCTCTGATGTGTCAGAGATTTTAACTTCTTTCTCCTTTCTTTCCCAATGGCAACTCATTTGTTAGTTAAGGGTATTTTCCAGGGTACAAGATGGGAACATGGCTACAAATCAGAGAAGGTGCCTCTACCTGAGGATCTGGTTCTGAAGACAAGGAAGGAAAGAAAAGAGACATGAAGCCTTGGCTGGGGTTTTTGTTATCTTTCCTCTCCTATTTTTCATTGGGTACTAATTCCTTCCTACTGCCTTGCTGAGTTTTCAGCAGCTTGATTTTCCTTTCTAAAAGAATTATAATGAATACTGGGTCTTCTGGTAACAACTGGCCCAATTCTGTCTACAACATGAGTCTAAATCTGTAATTGCATTAATGGTGTCCTTTTCTTTGTTCACAATATGCTCTTTGCTTAGTTTTATATAAAAAAAAATGTTATCTGGAATTCCTTCCTTTTTAAATTTTATATATTCATTACTCTCACTCTTTCACACTTGACTAAATAATTATAATTCCTCCCTTCTCTGTCATTGATTTTCTAATTATAAGAAGTTTCCAGTCCACCTACAGAATTTTAGCTCAGCAAGGGATGTGTTGATGGGTATTATGATCATCTCAGTACTGCTCGCACCTTTTTGTAGATGCAGGTCTCTACCCTGGTGTCTGTTTTAGCTGTTCATCATGGCCACCTTACTGCCTCTTCATTCTAAAAAGAGCTTGTAAGTCTATCCTTATAGATTCTGCTAATATAGTTCTTAGTTCTAGTTAACCCATGATATCTCATTTAATTATAATCTTACTTGCTATGATTTTTTTTTCTTTTTGTGAGTTCTGTGGCAGCAGACTATGCTCTGAAATGACAATTCCACTCAGAAAAAAAAGGGAAATAAAAGCTGCCTGGAACTTAATACAGGCAGCATTCTATGGGTGAGTTTTAGGGTTTTTTTTCCTGTAACATATACCTTGATTTCAATTTCCTTGTATGAACAGCTTCATTCAGGGAAGTAATTTGGTCTTGATGATCTCTTTTTATAATATTTTCAATCTCTTCCTTTCTGTGCTTCATCCTCTTCTGTCTTAGTTCTGAACAGTGTCCTTTACAATCCCAGCACAGCATTCTAGGAGAGATGTGTAGATTTGATTCATCTGATACCACTGTAAATGCATGCATGTATATTCTTTGTTCCATACATTCCATACTCTTCTTGAAGAAAAGACTGGAAAAAATGTTAGGGAAAAGGCATATGGCTTCTTTGGGTTTACATGGATATTTTGAAGATATTTTAGTCTAAAAAGATCACTGGTCTGTAGCATGGTAAAAAAGACCAGAGAGTAAAGAATAAGGTCTTCTTCTGCAGTCTTGATCCTTATCACTTCATGCTGCTGCCTTCCATTAAAATCTGTATAGCTGCTTCCAAGCTACTGGGAAAGATTTTAAATTTGGAAAAGTCATACCCTGCTCAGCTGCAATTCAGTCTGATGTCATAGCTGAAAATGAGGATAACAGCCTTATGAAAAGCAAGACATATTATCAAATGTTCTCTTTCATGAGCTATCAAATTCTAAAGAGATTGTTATATTTGTAGTATTTGTTAGTTAAGGGCTGCAGGTATTTCCTATACTTGCAGGTAAGAGTAGTAAGAACGATACAAAGTATTGATGGTATGAATGCAAAAAAGAATTTATTTATGCAGTGTGAATGTGTTAGAGATTATTCCAACCAGGTCTCTATTTTTTTCACAAAGAATAATTATAGGTTTTGTTACTATAATGACATACACAGTCTTAATGAACACAAACAAAAGCAGCAACCTTTTAGAATATCTTCTCCTGGGAATAATCTGGGAGTGTAGCAAACCCATTGCTAATTAGACAAGCAACATTAATCCAAAAAGTTTTCAGAGAGCTTCTTTTTAAAAAAATTATTTGATGATATGAAGATATTGCATTATTGAAAGGACCATTATTGTTCCAGTCACAACGGCAGATGTTGTATTTACTCAGGATTTTACTTATTTACAGTTTCAATTACTTCTTTCTTTTTTTTTCCTTTGTAATTCATGCTCTCACACAAGTCAGTGGGAAAACATATGAATCACAGCACTTGGAGCACTCTGACTTCTTTGTATATGTGTTATATGTGCCTCTCTCCATAAAGAATCTGAGACTGCTGCTCAGATCAGAAGAACTGTGAACTAAAGACTATTGTTCTGCCTAGAGCTTTCATTTTCCATAGATACATGGGCTCTTAAATATGGTTGCTGGATGACCATGAAGAATGGGATTCCTTTCACCCAACACTGTCCATTTAAAGATGTGGGGTCTAGTACAAACTAGTGCTGGATTCATCTCATCCTGTGCTCTGTGTTTTCAGTGCAGGCTTCTCCTTCTGGATGAAGAATCTGGATTGTTATTATAGTTAACAAAAAGATAGTTTAATACACCCAGTGCAATTTAGGAGGTCCCTAAGCTCTGCTGACTCTTTTGACCATACAGGGAGCATGGTGTAACTTGATCATATGGAGATACCAGAAGAGTAGACACACACACATTCATTCAGCTGATGCCAGCCAGGTCTATGGGATTCCTCAGCAGTCTGAGAGAGACAGAGATGTGCTCCTCTAGAGAGACAATTATCTTATTCTAAGACTGATATTGAAATAGGTGAGGTGAAGACTATCTTCGATGGGTATCTAACTCTTTAAGCCATGCTGGTGTAGGCATCAGGTAAAATGCCACTCCTCTGAACCCAACAGACCTTCTGTGAAAAAGACGTTTTTCTTTTTCATCAGGGCATGATACCGTGAGTTGCAAGCTGCAATGGCCACAAGTCAACTCTGAGGATGAGAAAGAGTCCCTGCCCAGACCTGTGAATGCTAATTAGTGTGACTCTCCCAAAAGAGAAAGTAACCTGTGACACAGCTCTGCCTGCCTTAAACCCCAAGAGACCTGCAGGGTGCAGAGCAATGGTGGGAAACCTCAGAAGAATGGAAATATCTGAGTCCAAGTCTTGGCCAGCAAACTGCTCACCACCAGCTTGCTGTGATGACACAGTTCTGGCCCTCCCTTTGCTTAGAGCCTATGGGGGATTGCTGCACATCTGAGAGCATTGGAGAGACCACGTTCAGCATCTTTTGTTTAATGGAGAAGACAGCAAACCAAAGCACAAGCACAGAGAAATCATGTGCTCTGTATTTTAGCAAAGTGATTTCATCTCTGTAGACACGTTTCACACCCACTGCTCTGAACACAAGTGTTATCATCTCACTCTGTTCCATGACAGCACATTCCTCTTTTGAAACCTGACATGAATACTTTGGGAAAGGTGGGGAACAACAGTCAGTGAGCACACACGTTTCACTCAGGGATGAGAACAATATGTGTGACAGCCACTGAGCTGATGTGCTTACAGGCATTTGCCTACCAACCAACCAACAGCAGACAACAGTCTGCTGTTCTTTCAGGCCAATGAAAGGTGGCATCCCACCAAAAACCCCTAGACAACCCCAAGTCCCAAGATCTTATATTCTAGATAACTGCCCCCCTCTAATCCTGACATAATGGATGTGCCACTGATCTTGACAAAATAGATGGGAATATGAGGATGGAGTCTGTGTGGGGCAGGAAATTGTTCTCAATAATTACTTATAAAAATATGCAGGAAATACAGACAGAATGTTATCTGATCACCAGCGACAGATGCAATGCTGATCATATTGGGAAAGGTAAGAGAAAGAAATCAGTGTGTTGCTACATGACCTTGGCCACAACACAAATCATTTAAACACCTGATGATCCTCTCTAAAATCCCACACTGGTAAATTTCCACCTTGACCAAATAAGGACCCTGTGAAGAGGAAGTGAGTTGATCTTTATCCAAAGGTGGTAGAAAATCCAGATGTGCAAATCTCAGATTCCTGAACATAAGTGTGGGTTCTACATACAGTGTTCTGCAAAGGCAAGCTAAATCCTCTCTGACATCTCCATGTCATGGCAGGTCAGTCAGTTGATAATCAGCTTTATTTGGCATGATGATGTACTTAACCTACAGGCAAATGGCACACGGAATCGTGCGAAATTCTCTCCTTCTTCTGAAAAAAACATCAGAGCTTTCAAACTGAGCTTTACATCCAACAGACCAACTGATCAGGATAATTGAGAAGTATTTTGCTTATAGATACACACAGCTATTAAAACCCAAGCTCACTGTGTAATATCTTACACACATTGGGGTTCATGAGGGTTCTTTTGTAGGATCGCTAAAGGCTTCAGGGCTGTGGTTAGCCATTGTGTGTCACATTTATACATAATTTCCCTGCCTGAATCATGCAAAGAACCATTAGACCCTGCAGCTACTCACCATGTGCTATTTCTTATACAAAGCTCTCAGACAGAGACTTCCAGGAGAGCATTTACTTTCTGCAGTTTTGGACAACAAATGGTGAGAGGAAAGACAGAAAGCAAGTTCCTGGATATATATCTCCAGGCTTTCTTTGATCATATTCTAGTTTTTCAACTTGATTTCAGGATAGATACTGTAGATATTTTAAGATTTAAATAAAAATATGCTGCAAAAAATAATCGTAAAGGAAAACAATATTAGGAGAACAAAGTGACTTTTGAGGTCATAAAATCCAGCCCTCAAACTCACAGGAAAAAAAAGCGATGAATGTTTGGCGCCCAGAACAAATACTTCAAACCCTGGGGCATAAAGTAATTTCAAACAGCCTATGTGAAACTTAAATTTTATAAGTGAAAGACCAAAATCTCCAAATATGATATGTCAGAGGAAAAAAATGTGAAAGTTATTGGTCATTGCCACTATACTTGCCTCCTGAGAAAGCCAGCAGTGATTTAGGGAAAATTCTCACATGATTCTAAAAGCAAACCATATTTTGCAGGTCTGCAGAGCCTTGTCCCACAAATTCCTTTCTGCCTGTAGTGTGAAAATAATTTCAACCCTGAGTATGTGTTGAAGAAATGCCATGCAGATTCTGGTGGGATTTCTGTATTGCTTCTGTTAGCACATCCCACCCCTCACCCCTGGGTAAACTCTGAAATGTCAGGACAGAAAACAAACAAACAAACCAACCAAAAAGCCTATCAATATTTAAAAACAGAAAGAAATTCTGAGCCTGCAAAGGAAAAGAAGCAGATCTTTTGCCCCAGCTGTTGAAAGTCATAAAGGGAAACTGCAAAACATGAAATACAGAATAAATACAAGCCAAGCAAATAAGAGCCCAGTCTCCTTCAGATCTTTGACACAACCAGACTGGTACAAATCCCTGCAGACCTTCTTTCAAGACCCACTTTTCTTATCTTTTATTCAGGAAGATGAGAACACCTTTGTTCCCCATTTCGTTCCCTCAGCTATAAGAAGGCACAGAAATGTGTCATCCAACATCCTTCTTCAGCAGCTGGAATGAATGATTTTCTTGGAATCTGGCTTCATAATAGTACTTTGCCTTCTTGTTAAAATAAATCACAGAAAGTATTGTCATTGCATGCTCCCAGCTTAAAAATAAGTTCTCAGGTAGTTATTCATATCCTAAGGGACAGGCATGAAGGCAAAGTCTGAACTGCGCAAGGAAGGAGTATAGAGAAAAAGCTTCAAAATGGGAGGGGGAATAAACTTTCACTGTACCTACTCTTTAAAATTCAGGTTCTGGAGTGTATTACAAAGTCCATGAGATTTTTCATGCATTTGGTTATTTTGCCAAAGCAAAATATTTCAAATGATGATGTATATAAGCAAGACTGTCATTGGGGAGTGTGTGTGCATGCATTTTTTTACCCATTTGTAATGGGTAAATTTGTATTTATGTAATAAATAAAGTAATAAAATAATAAAATAAAGTAATGAAATACAGTCTCTAAGAATCAGGTTGCTAAATTCTGAGGATTCAGCAGATATTCCTATATGCTGCTAGGGAGTTATGGATGCATATATTGGCAAGTATACACGTTGCATATAGATGCATATATGTACCAAGGATATTCTAGGACATCACATAACCAAACCAGATTTGTTCCTTTCTCCCACTCCTGTAGTCACTAAACAGACTATCCTAAAACCTCACACAGGCTTTCAATGGATTTCCTTTTTTCCATTTTCAGGTTAGTATCTTTCCACCTTTGCTCCCACATCCAGAGCACCTGTCAGGAGCATCTGCAGACTTTGCCTGCCTCTGGGACAAGTGACCCTGATACCACATAGACATTATTAATTACTATACAAGGTGTTTAATTCCTGAGGAAGACCCTGAGCTCTGCCTGGTGGCATAGGCACAAGAGCCCCTTACATCACTAGATGGCACTATTAACTTAAAATCACGACAGGCTTCCCCAAGAGCCTCCCTCGAAGCCTCAAACAGAGAAAGGGAAGAGCAGATGGTCTCTTGGGGGAGAAAAAAGAGGGAGCAGAGTGGAAGCCCATGGCAGCGTATCCTACATCTTTAATTTTTCCAGGTTCTTAAAGAGTTACACGTCTGGAAAAAGTCCAGGACTATTAAAACCACAACAGAAAAAAGCCCCGGGCTAGTTTGGCTCTGCTTTGGATTCCACTCACAGAAAAGGTCTGAGCTGCACCTCGAGTCATAGGTGGGCTGGATCCATGCTCTGCTTGTGCCTGTGGAGTGTTTGTGCCTGCGGCAGGAGGATAAACACAACATAAGTTCTCTCATTAAGTTGTTATTGCCCTCAAAGCTTGGAAGCCTTTGGGATCAGCCCTGGGTCCTTTTCTTTGTAATGAGAAAGACAAAAAGTGCTTGTTAAGAAAACCGCAGTTAATTAAATTATGATCTGAAAAAAAAGCAGCAGTATCCTGTCTTTAGTGAGCTGATATTATCTGCCTCTTATGGTCATTCAGCAGGAGAAATTATGTGCTGGTTGTTGCAGGGTCCTTGCCAGTCTGGGTCACAAAGCACGGGGATGCATCAATTTATTCATGTAATTATGTGTGCTGCCATTCTACCTCTGGTTGACTGTGCTGTCCCTCTGCTTTCATAAGCTAAATCTCCGTGGACATTTAGCATCTCCATGCCTGCTCTGTAGTGCTGGACTGGTGTGAAAGGGGTTGAAGTCCTCTCCTACCCCCAGAGATGGCAGTTTCTCAGCTAAGACATTTCTCAGGGCTAAGACATTCTGCTCCAAGTACCCGGAATGTCAGCAGCTTTCCAACAGGAGCCCAGATAGGCAGGCTTGATGCTGGCACCTCTTTATAATGGTGGTGGTGGGCCTGGTGGTGGGAATTTAGCTTTGAACTGCATTTCTGAGAAGTGTTGAGCTGAGTCCAATATTCACTGTCTTCTTCTAGACAGCCGCCAGTATCAGACATGTCTTCTCTTATCACTGCCACAAACCAGTAAAATTCTGTCAGAAATTATGGATGAGCTGATGTATTGTACAGCTGTAAATACCTCTGGTACCCTCTGAAGTCTTAGAGATGATTAAATTGGTGTGTGCTCCTGGTGAGGGCAAAGCAAAGGTGAAATCACTCCTTCAGGATTCAGCATGAGGAAATGAACAGAGAGCACCTAAGAGATTCAGGTCCCTCAGTTCCTTAATTAAATCATGACCTTGAATGAGATTCTTGGACTCCCTGCATGGTGAGGATGATGAGGTAGGAACATAAAAATGGGATCTGCAAAAGATATTATCAGAGAGCACAAAAAACTCAAGGAGGCGTCTGAAAATATCATTCTTTCAACGATATAGGAGTTTAGATCCAAGCTTCCCACACACATCCATCTCCTATCAGAATTAACTAATTTGGGCAATTTAATGACCAAAACTCTCTAACAAACTGCACAGAAGGCTCAGTTCCCCACCTTTCCATTTCTGGCAGATACAGGATAACAGTAATTCTAGGGTCTTGCTGTGCCACTTCATGGAGAGAGAAAGTCCTTTATGATACAGTTAGGACTCATCTTGTGAAAGAGGGAATGGAGATTTAATTACTATGTAAATATTTTAATTAAAAATGCAAGAGTTTCAATGAAGCAACCGAGTTGCCCATGTCCTCCCCCTCTCTCCCTTCCCTTCCCTCCAGGATACTTGGTTGCCTGACGATTAAGGTTTAATCTTAGGAGATTAATGTTGGGATATTGAAGTACACTTGGTTGTTCTCCATCCAAACTACAATAATGTCTGAGTGAAGAACACTGTGTGACAATGAATTTCTTATGGGAGGAATATAAAAGGTATTGTATGAAGGGCTTCATTTGCTGGTGGGTTGTTTTCATGGTTTGGGATGTTTTTTGTTTGGTTGGTTGGTTTTGTTTGCTTTGGTTTTTTTTATTGATGTGGTTGGTTTTTTCAAAAGGAGGCTCTTTGATTTGGTGTGCTGGAGGTTTTATTCTATTTCTGTTGAACACTGTAGACCACAACCAGAGCAAACTGTGGGGAAATGAGTTTGTAAGGGAATGAATAATAAAATTTCAAGGGGGCTTAATAAAATGTGAAAATATTGGGGTGGTGAAGGCACTATTTCATTGAAGAATGGACAGTGTGTGATTGATGACAAGTGCTGTGTTGGTAAGCACTAACACTGAGATCTCATTTGGAGGAAAAACACTATTCTTACAAAATACCTTTTTTTCTGCTTTGTCTCTTTTCATTGTGCATACACACAGACACATACCCAAAGCTGTGGCAAAACCAAAAAATATTTGTTATCTTTCGATTTCTAATTCCTTGACAGTTTTTCCACACCTTCTGTTGTTGCTGCAGCAAAAGTCTTCTGGCACTTTTGTACTGCTGTGACATCTGCCAGGAGAGGGGACACAGGGAATAAATCCTACTTTTTCCCTTCCACACACCCAACGTCAGTTGTTACTTTAGGAGTGTGTGAGTGCTGCTAATGTGGCAGGACAAATCAGCCTGTTTCACCTTCTTCTCTGAGAAGCTGTCACCCTCATCAGAGCCATGATGCTTGCTTTCAAGATTTGGCTGACTTTTGAGGATGTCTCTCTTCAATTTGGGTCAGGTCAGAGGTGGTGACTTTCAAGAAGAAAGAGCTTGCTGCAGAAGGTGGAATGCATTAACACCCTGGGTCAGTTCTCAGCCCTGAACATTTTATTGAATTGTCATCTTTATCTTAGGAGGGTGAACTACATTTCACTTTTGTGGTTCATTGAAGACTGATTTAATAAAGCAGCTGTATCTAAGAATGGACTAGTTTATTTTCTCACAGACTTCAGAGAAAAACTTCAGAGAGGGAAAAAGAAAACAAGAAAAAAACCCAGTTACATGTTCATATTCACATCCCAGCCCTGCAGCATTTTAGCAAACTCTATTTAAGAATCTATCTGTTTAGGACTGTGTGCAATTACTTTGCCACAGATACCACCAAACATACAATAATGATGTGGCTGTTTTTTCTACAGAAACTCAGCTTTTAGCTTACAACAGGTTTTGCAGGTAGAACAGGCAATGTAATTCATACCTGTGCATCTTGGAAAGAGAGAGTGAAACAAGGGAGAGAGGAAGGAGGGGGAAGAGAGAGGAAGCGGGAAAGACTGATTTATTTAGTTGAGTATAATATTCTGTGCACTAATTTAAATACAAGAGTTAGTGTTGTTTCTGGGTAATGATGATTTAAGTTACCTCTGGTACTTGCACAAGAACAAGATAGCCTGGTTTGTCCTCAGGCACAAAAACAAGATAGAAAGCAGCTGTATGACAGCTGTTAATCCTCTATTGGAATGCCTCTGGATGCCATGGTGACAGGGCTGGCATAGACCCTGTGGGAAAAAAAAAAGAGAATAGCCCTAGAGAAAGTGTGTCCCAATGACACAGTGCAGCAGCAGTTGGGGTTTCTCACCATGCTTAAACTAGCTGCAAAGCTTTTATTTTCCTCCACAACACTAAAATCCACTGGAGCAGTAAGTAAGTGCTTAATGTGCTCTGCTTTTTATGTTAAAAGAAGGAATCAGAGCCACCTTTGTAGTGTCAGTAAGCCTAATTTTCTAGGAGTAAGGTTCACTGAGCCATGCAAATGCTTAACTTTTCTGGTACTTGCTATGTATGTGAATGCATGAACTGGGCATCAGAGGCCTAAAATTGCTCTACAGTGAGGGAAGAACAGAGTCAAATAATAGGAAGGACTGACAAGAGCATGCCTGAAAGTCATCCCCTATGTATACATAAGGTATATTTGACTTTAAATTCACTGGAAATTCCTTGGGGGTGAATCTGGCCACAGATGACTAATTTGCTAATCTGAATTCCAGAGCTGGGAAAAGCCCAAGGATGCTCAGTTCAGCCAAGATGATGGCAGTACTGGGACAAGTGTGACAAAGCAGGGCAAGGCACAAAGCAGTCGGGATGGGATCTGTTTTGACCTGTGGTCTGGATTTACTTCCACTCTAGGTGCACACCTGGTCTTTAATGCTCCTTTGGAGCAGTCCCACTACAGGGATAATGTGAAGGCTTTTGGGGATGTTATGGCTGCTTGCTAGACCAATTACTAATTACTAATGTGTGGTGTTCAAGTCCTAGACATATATAAAACTCTTCCAACAAAAGACATCATTGTTCCCACATTTCTCCAGAGGGAACCATGGTACAGACTGTACTTCAGACCAGGTTTTAGAAACCATTTTGTTAAACCCTAGTATGCACGAAAGAAAGACTCAAAGTTAAGCCTTTAGTTATATTATCACATTAGCTTATGATATTTATCAAAAAGGAGAAGGCCCTAGATTGTGCTCACATTTCTGTAGTTCTTCTGACAAGATAAAACAGAGCCAATTGCCTCAGTATGGTGGAGAGAGAATGGGGGGGGGAGAGGGAAAGGGAAGGGTTGGGGAAAGAAAGAAGGGGAAATGCCATATTGCAAAATGTAGTTTTAACCTTCAGGATAGGGAACATACAGAGCTACCTTAAAATACCTTTTTATATAAATTATTTAAATTGTATCATATTGGTTTTGCTCAGTTGGAGGGGGGAGTATTTAAGAACAGGAATGACTGAATAGATTTCTTTCTGTTTCTAAATGAAACTACTGCTTATATTTTGAGAGGGGTTTTTTGTTTGCTCCTTCCTTCCTTTCTCCCTCCCTCCCTTCCACCCTTCTTCCCCTCCTCCCTTCCTCCCTTTGAAATGTAGTGGGAAAAATAGCAAACGCCTCCTGGATTTATGGATACAGTATTGATTAGCTTCAGATAAGCAGAGAGACTCACAAAACAATGTACCTGGGTGTCAAATATCCTGTAATGGCTCTCAGATAAAACTGTTCATGGTTTTCCATCACCACTCGTTGGTGTTTATTTTTCACCTGTCCACCAGAACAATGAATACAACATGCAAGATTTTGGGAACGGAGCTGCAGCACATCAGTGACTATGTGCAGATTTCTGAGAGCCTGATACTTGGAAAAAGCTGAAAGAAAATGAACACCTGAAAAAAACCACAATGAAAATGATGGCAGTTTTAATAAGAGAGACTGCAGTGGGATCACTGAGGGCAAGTGCCAGGAGTCTTTCATACATGTCCAAATCATATGTTCAAATAAGAGTCACAGATAAGAGTGTGAAAGGCGAAGTGACCTCAAAGGTCATAATGGGACTAATTTAAGTAAGTGATCAATCCGATTGGATTAAAGTTAGGGTTAAATGTTGGAGAATAGCTTTGTTAAAGGCACCATCTTTTAAAAGATTAAAAGGCACCATTTTAAAAGATGGTGCCAAACTCAAGGTCAGGGAAGACATCCGTATGGCCAGCTGATGGCTCAAAATTCAGCACATATTTGCTAGATGAATTGAGGCAATGGCATTAACAAAGAACTTGATTTATGGTCGTGTAAGCACCAAAAGAGGCTGAGAGGTGCTCAGTGGAGCATTATCATCTCTGTAATGTATTTTAAAAGGTTAGACCTGAAAGCTTGGGGCCCCAGTTAAGTTGCCTACTCTTCCTCTCCATCATTGTTGAGAGGATTTTGGAGGTAGAGACAAGACTCTGGCTTGGCTTCAGTCCTCTTCCTTGTCCTTCTACTCATTTCCTTGTTCAAGGATCATCTCTGAAAAAGGATTGATGCTCAAGCTGGGAAAAGGAAGAAGGATGAGGAGAATCTCTCTCTTCTTCTTTTCAATTTCCAGCCTAAGGCATGGGTTGTGCTGCTGGCAGATGTAGTTGTGGACAGTTTTCTCACACTCTACTATACTCTCACTCTTCCTTCTATTTCTTTAATAGAGCTGTTATCCATACCTAAAATTCAGAGTCTCACTGACACTTCAAGGTCACAAGGGAGAATCAACTGCAGTTGAACTTTAGGACTTGTCCACTATAACCAGAGGTCTGTTCCAGAGCCCAATTCCTCCTCCTCCCAATTCAGGAGTTAAATATATCACTTTTGCAACATGATAATGTTCTTACTGAACAATTTATTGATGAATTCTCCATTCAGTATATGATCTGGAATTCCAGACCCAGAGTTTTTTTGACATTGGAGTAATTTCATCCATTCCAATGAATAGAAATATCCATGGATCAAGACCATGAGCAGAGATCTGAAATATCACTTTAGCTTTATACTTCTGTCCTAAATGTTCCCTGTTGGATTCATTAATGGACTGATAGGAAGCAACTCATTGGTAAATACAAAATCAACAGGTATTGCAGGAGAACTGTGAGAAGTTCTGGGTCACTGTTCAAGGAGGGAGAAACCAGTCTTTGTGTCAATAACCTGCGTGACACCCTCATGTTGACCTTCCAGGCTCATCCAGGATGGGAAGCTCTCTGCTTAAAGCTTTGTGAATGAGAACATTTCTCAAAAGGGTTTTAAAAGATTTTCCAAAGTAGAAGCTTGGTTTTACCTTGTCACTGAGTTTTGGTGTTAGTTAATTAAAGCTCCAAGCTTGTGTTCAGTGGCAGATTCTGCTCTAGACACCTACTCTAACTGATATTCCAAAATGTGAATTCCTTTTAACACTTGTTAGCTAAGTCAGGAAGAAATGTCACACAGGTGTGGATAGAAAAGAAATGATGCAACATAATACATGCTACTCTCAAATTACAAGAACCTCTCCCAGCACATTAGGAGTGCTAATGGAAGGGGCTACATTCACTATGGACACCTGGGAAATCCTTTAAACCAGACATCAGTATATATCAAATCCTGAAACAAGCTATTGTTAACAAAGAACAGGTTTTTTTTCTTGCAGAGGGTAAATTGCTACTTGTGATTTCTCTTCTCTAGCAAAACCTATCTGAAACTATTTAAGTCACGAAAATATCACTTCAGTATCAATTTCTCCTGTGAAGGGAGCTGAATCTCGATGATCTAGTAGCATGACAGAGGGCGGTAGAGTGAAAATCACATCCCCCTCTCCAAGGGATGTTAGTGTAATTTCCTGCCTTGAAATCCAGGAAAAAGGGAAGTTAAATTGATTGCAGCAAATGCCAGTAACTTCCATGGAAGGAGCAAAACAAAACAGAATGAACAGACATGCTGCTACATGAGTTATCACCTCCTCTATGACTGGCACTCCACCCTGCTCTCAACTTGGAAGTCAGTGCTGTCTCAGGGGATATCAGCTGCTGTCCTCCTTACTCACCCCAAACTCTGGCCCTGTGCTGGTGGAAGGCTCTTCAGGTCATCAGATAACCGTGAAGGGAATCAATTTATGATGCTGCAAGTGCCCATATTGTGGAGGGCTGAATCCTGCAAGAAGGTGTGCAATGGCAAAGTTTAACATCCCTAAACCACAATAGCTGTAACTGAGACAGCCATTTGCTTTGAATTATGAAGGAGGAAGCCAGCCTGATTGTTCTGTAAAGTGTAAGCTCTTTGGTGCAGAAACAAGGTTACATCTTCTTATGCAGAAACTGCCAGGCTCTAGGATGTCAGGGAGAGATATTTTGGTACTAATGTAAGGACTTAACAGATAATTGTTTTAATTTTTAGAGGTAAGAAGAATTAAATGTGGCAGTATAAAATACGTTTTTCAGAAGTCTGAGCAACAAAAAACTTATCTATGTCCTCATTCACTTTGTCAGAAAAGTGGTGCTTTTCTTTGTGCTTCAGAACAGGCCTCATCTCCTCCAGAGGAAGCTCTTGTCAGCCAGTGGAACACTTCTGGCATCATAGCTTCCTCGGATTTAATTTTCCTGCTCTGGTGTTTTGCCTCTAGCCAAAGGCAGATGTGAGTTTAATTTGCACTGTGTAATTTTGTGTTATGCACACTACAGTTTTTTGCTGTTTTCTGCAGCCACAATACTATATCTCTGGTATCATAATATCATTAACATTTAGAAATGGCTTATAAAATAAATTTGGCTTCATCTCACTGTAGCATGGATGCAATTGTGATTTGCTGGCACAGTGAGTTTGGTGGATATCATGGGAAGAATCTGGTCTTTCAGTGAAATGGTTTGAGATCGCAGAAGTCAGTCTGCATTTCCAGGTCTGCATCTCAGATGGCACCAACAGGGAGTAAAATGCCTAGTTATTTATTCTGTTGATGATAAGATTTTGTCACACAAATAGACAGCTGGAAAAAAAAGAAAAAAAAGAAAAAAAAAAGAAAGAAAAAAAAAGCCAAGTGAAGCAACAACTGCTTTTACGTGTATAAATCTGCACTGAGAAAAATATTCTGATATCTGCAAAGCCCCTTTTAAGGAAGTCCACAAAATTGCATTTTTGAGAGTTAACTGGCTGGTAATAAGTATTTTAAAAACATCAACACTGCTTCTCCACTGCTTCAATTTATGCCCACTCATGGACCTTCTAACTAAGATATACTTAACGCCTAAGCCTGAAAAACTCAAACCAAAAAAAAAACCCTCTCTTGAAGATAGGTGTCTGCACTTACCCTTCAAGAAGCCTCCCAGGCTCATTTAGCAAACTGAGATAAAATGAGCACGGAGTTCAGTGCTTCCAAGAGATTTTTCTTTGTAAACAGCTTTTATTTTTTCTCAGTACCTTCGTCTCTCTAATGAAACTAGATCAAGACATATGACAGACACAACTTCTGATTGTTTTTTCTTGTTTCTATTTTGTTTGATTAATTTTTTAAGACATCTGGATGTGAAAGAAAAGCTTTGAACAAACCTGACCCAGCTGTTCCCCATTTTCAAGTCATTTTGGTTTGCATTATTTCCCCTGATAAGAGCAATTGTCCAAAAGGCAGCAATGATGAGCATTCCATTCGGTACTCAAAGAAGTATCAAACTAGTTTCCTTCTGTATTTCTGATTCCTTCGGGAAAAATCGCAGCCTGTGTGGTAGAGACTTTGAACATTTTGCAATCCTGAAGACTACTCTTTTTTCCTCTATTCATTAATGCTCTACTAGGTAATAATGGCAGACATCCAGTAGATGGTGCTACTAGTTCCCTCTTTTCTCTGCATCACACCTGCCGAATTTTCAGAGAAGTGGGTCATAAAAAAAAAAAAAAAAAAAAAAAAAAAAAAATTGCAACAGATTTGGGCTATGTGCAAGTCCTTTGGAGTCAGGGACAAAGGAACCAGCCTGCAAAGAACCGATTTACATGGATGCTTTGTGTTCCCCTGTTTGGAGCTGGAATCGCTCCTTTCATCTAATAATAACCCCTTGTGATTGTCACTTCTACCTCCGAGCTGTTTAGCTGGACAAACATGTAATTTCTATTATAATTTCTGCACTCTTGAATGTATAGACATCTTGTATTTCCCAGGTATAGAATGAAGTAAGCAGACAGCTCTTGGATGGACTCCAGTGGTATTAATTCTGCACTTTCTATGACTTCCCCCATGTGTGCCTGCTTTATATGAAAAGGAAAGTCATTACAGAGAGTGAGCTTAGGAAGAAATGAGTAATTCCCTGCTCTGTCCCTGAAATTACTGCCAAACAAATAAACAACAAAAACCCAGTCTCAAGTGCCCCTCTTGTCCTCAGGAGCTTTTGCAGAATACTGCCAGCTCAAAGCTCATGGAAGAAAATTGGTGGATTAGAGCAAACATCCAAAATACGTAAAAGCAGATCGAACAGGAGTATTTTTGGCAGCTGTGTGTAGGTAGCTTGAGCTCCTTGACAGCTAATTTAAAAAGCACTACATTTAACAACAAACAACAAAATGATCAGAAATAAATGGCCATCCACTCTCATCAGCTTCTCCCACTTATTTCTTTTGTTTGCTTTTTTTTTGTTGTTGTTGTTTTGGGTTTTTTTACCACATACCTTAAAAAAAGACAAGAGCAAAATGAAGAAAACATAGTCTATTAATGCTGCTTAAAAAAAAGAAATCTAGCAAACTGTAGTAGTTTGTGAGATTAAGAGTTAATGAAGCCTGGTTTCTATGGATTTCCTCAGCTGATCAACTGCTTAAGTATAAAGAATTTCTTCTCATATATCACAAGCTCTTAACGCAGAGTTTGGTGGTGAAATGCAGACTGCCATGTTTGATGACAGAAGTTAGCACATGAAAGTTTTTAGGAATAAAGTTGTGAAGGTTTGAACTGCCTTCTCTATTCAGGTTGCTGGTTTTGTGAAACTTGTAGGAAAATTATCTTTGTGATCTCTGCTTCTCTGTTAGGTTTGCCTGACTGCAGATAAAAAAAATTTTGCTCTTGATCTGCAGAAAACAGTAAGGTAAGGATGCCTGAGAATGAGCCAACCTTCCTCCAGAGATAGGACTTCCCTAGTCCTGTGGGAGAGTGAAGAGAAGGATTGAGATGTCATTGAGCTACTGAGGAGGAAAATAACTCTGAAGATCAGAACAGGGATATGGACTACTCAAGTGCTGAGCCCTGGCACCATTTCCTAACCTAAGCAAATCCATTGTCAGGTCCCTGGGTAGCACTGGTTTTGACATTTCTAGACCTCTAATAGGGCTTAGAAAACCTATTTCTAGTAAGTTTTGTAAATGTTGATGAGGTAAAAGATTAGAGAGGTCACATCTTTCCCCTCTTCTTTCTTCACCATTTTCACTCAACAACCTCGGTCATTCAAAATTAATGCTTTTGTATACAACATAACTTAAGCTTCTGCTTCTCCTACTCACTTTCATTGCATTTTCTGGTGGTATGAACTTGGATCAAAGCTTTTGTCTCCATTGGGGAATTTAGAAATGTTTGCATTTTATCCTCTGCTGCTTAGCAGATCTGTTGAACTACAGTCATATCTGAACCCTCTATCACTTGAGTCAATATAGATGCCTCTAGACATTACTTTCATGCTACTGCTGAAATGAGATTGAAGGCACACATACCCTTTACAGCTGGGCCTTTTGAGCCTGGGTGCTTTGGTAGTACACCTAAAAACTTCCCTTTAAATAACACATAAATTAGAAGTAAAATGTCTGAGAAAGTTTGGGAAATTTTCACTACCTTCACACTCACTAAGCTCTTGTAAATCTTTCCTAATTTCACATTTTACTCTGTGGCCTTCCTGATGTGAATCAGAATTCAATCACTTATTCATAATTCTCCCTCTACGCAGTTTCAATCAAGCTGCTTCTGGCAAAGCCTTGGAGGATTCTTAAATTTAACTCCATCTGCATACCCTGTATAAAATCCCTTCATTCAGCAGCTGCTGCAGTAATGGACCCTCTTCAGGGACACCTTGAGACAACCAAATCCTGAGAATTGTGAGGATGGTTTAAATCATATGTTTTGATCTCCTGAGTAACTCTGTGATGGTCAGGATGGAAATGGCAGCGTTGCCAGACTAATCCCATGAAGAGCAGCAGTCATTGCAGCCCCAGGGATGGGACCAGGCATCTTTCCAATCATCTTGGTAGTAAAATCTGACTTTCTCTGGGGAATTTTGAAACACAAAGATTCAAAGGCACACATACAAGAAAATGTAGGAGAAAGAAGGTTTATATAACTAATATAACTTCATAAAATTAATATAGCTACATTGAGAGGCACTGGCAATAGGGAAATATTCACTATAATTGCTTTTCACTACAGATTCAAGAAGATGAGGAGATTAAAATAAACTACTCTTGTGAAGAGGCTATTCACTGAGAGTAGAAGAGCTAATTTTGCAGTAAAAGTAGCTGTCTCATGCTACAATTTCTGTTTTTCATTTATTTATTTATTTAACTATTTTGTGGGTACAGAAATTACAATAAAAACTCTGAGAACGATCCCATGGTTCATTTTTCACTTTCTGCTGAATAAGGATATAGGCTCTATATTTAATGTATCTATGACACTGCTTCAGAAGAAATTAAAACATATACTCTCTTTTTTAAGAAAAAGCTAAAATGTCCATTATCTGTACCGCGTGGAATCAGAAAGAAAGAAGATACTTCAGTGTTCCTTACTCTTGTGATAAAAATGCAGGTTTTGCAAAAGTTGTGGCTGCTGGTTGGAGGCAACCAAATCTTTCAACCAATTATACAAAGATAATGCATTCATTTAATCGGAAACAGATGAAAACTGTATCCCTGCTTTTCTTTGAAACTCCGTATTTCCTTGAAAAGTTGGTCAGGCACTTTAAACACAGGAATGACACCATTCTGCCTTCTAATGAATAACAGCCATACACTCCTGCTAAATGAGCAGAGATAAGAGTACCACAAAGTGCTGTCTCCATTTTCCCTCTCTAGACATGAGGAGCAGATGCCTTGCTCTTAGGCACTGTGACTTCTGCATCTCTCACTGAGGAGGGATGGAGAGCTGCAACATCAGGAGACAGAATATGACCCTAAAGGATTGGGGACAACCTGGTGCCAGTGTTCACTTACTGTTGAGACTGATGAGCTGGTAAAATTAAAGAAAATTGTGTGCTCAGTTTTCACAGTGAGATTACAATTTGCTGATGCTTTCTGGAGAGACTTCTTACTGTTTGGAGATATTAAAACAATTACTTGGTGTGAAGCACAGAACAGCTCTGTTACCATATCACATCAGTAATTATTTATTCTGATTGTGCTTGACTGGAGATACAGGGACTGATGCTATCCACTAACAGGAAATATTTACACCCCTATTGGTGCTGAAAAATTGCATGAAAGGGAGATGAGAAAGCAAATTACTACCTCCTGTGCTTGCCATTCAAGGATGCAGTTACAGTTAAAGATGGATCAGAAGATAGAAAAAGGGAAACCTTTTTGTTGATTTATTAAGGAACAATTTTGTTCTGGTTTCATCTTTGGACAGATATTAAAAAAAAACCCAAACCAGAACAAAAAGCAAAACTCAACAAGACCAAAACATGTTCCTTCATGTTTTTCAGTTGTACCCCTTGCCAACTTTTCTAGAGCTATCATGGCTTTGGAGTGGGTTCCCACAGGTTAAAAGTTAAACCACAGAGGTTGTGCATGTCTAGGTTTTTACTCAAATCTGCATCTTCTTAACCTGAATGATGGTATGCCAGGATAATGCAGTATCATCCCTCTCAATAGATCAGTAGATCTTTGGAATACTAAATTCAGGCCTCTTATATGCTGGAATTTAGTCATGTCTTGAGGACTTCATGGACTCATAAGTCTAGAATATATTACTTATGAAAATAAAGAGGCATTCCAAAAAGAGTGGAGACAAAGGGCATGACCCAGGCCCTACTGAAAGCCTTTGGGTCACAAAGTAGATGAGCACAGTTATGGTCACAAAAGCCCAAGCAATGCTCATACACCTACAATTTCATTTACAAGCTATTCCTTTGCTGGGTACAGGAGCACAATGTGAAAGCTCTTTTGCTCATGGCACTCTTTCACCCAGGCCCTAGGTGTAAAGAGGTTACTTTTGGTGATCATTTTAATACTTCAAAATACAGGTTTGTAATTCCTCTTTTCATTGTCAGCTAACATTTAGACTACTCTCTTGTATAGAAAATGTATGCCCTGTTGCTGCAGCAAAATCAATTTGTAAAGTGTATTTTCTGTTAAATTAAATAAATCCATAAGAATTACTGAAAAAGCCAAGGGCTTGGCATATTTGTTGACTTTTAGGCCCAAGAGAAGAATTCTGCTCTCAGTTACACCACCACAGTCCAGAGTAACCCAATCAGGAGTCAGGCTGCTGTAACCTAAACCCTTCCAACAAGACAGTGCAATTATGGGCTATTATTATGTGCTCAGTTAGAGTGATTATGCATGGGACTGATTCCAGTTTAACAGCCAAGGCTAGATTTTGTTTATTTGCTTGTAAAGCTTCTAGCACATTTCAGCCATGGCATAAATAAGAACCAACAAAAAGTCTGACAATAAGAGAATCCTGTGTAAATTGAAAGTGATATCACTGCAACAGAAGATTGTTCTAAAGCCCACAAACACATCTAGAGGAAAAAAAAAGAAAAAAAGAAGAAAAAAAAAAAAAGGCAGGGGGGGAGAGGGGAAGAAAAAAAAAGGGAATGTCTATTGTGAAATGATCTTAAAGCCCTTAAGACCCTGTAAGAGATCCCATGGCAATTATTAAGCCATGGCATCCATGTGACTATGAAATCACAAGGGGATGACTAAAGCACAAGATTATGATGTGTCAGTTTATCTGCCTGGCAAACAGCTGCATGCTCTTTCAGACTCCTTGCTTGCAGGGATTTTTGAGACTGAATCAAGAGCAAACAAAAACCATCAGGAGCACAAGCATTTGAATCTGCTAACAAGTGTTGGAGCAACAAGAGAACATTTGTGTATTCAAACTGGTGACCACAAGTTCTTGGGGAAAGTAAAGAGGAAGAAGAGCAAACGTGCAAGTGATCTGAAATGCTGGGATGTATACAGATCAAAAACCAGAAATATGCAAGCAGTCTCATATTCATTTTAGCAGATTCAGCGTGATAAATATTTCTAGCCTCTCAAGAGAAAGGCTTGAATTTCAAAGGTGTTTCAGTGAGAGTTCTGGATGAGGCACAGTCTGGAATATTAAACTGCAGAGTAATTATTTGCACAATTGTACATATACTAAATGGTGGTCAAAAAAAGGCACAGATAAAACCCGACAAAACCCAACCCCCAAAACTGATTATTGTAGTAAAGCAATTAATTATCAGTCCCTGTCTCCATCTCATTATATTTTCTCAGAACGTGATACACATTTGCAGTTGGTTCTGCTTCTGTAGTCCACCTAAATCTTTACCTGTGCTGAATATTTCTATAAGTGAGCACTCATTCTTCATTGTTACTTTCTCTTCTAAAGAAAACCCTATTTCTGGAATGTTGTGGTTCCTCTCTGTCTTTTTTTGAAGAATAACTGTTCTTGGGCTGGTTCAAATTCCTTAGTTTTGAGCAGATAGTTGGTATGGTCTATGAACCATAGTTCTTTCATTTTCCCAATTTATTTAGATCCAGCTCAGAAATGGGCTATTGAATTAGCTGAAGTGACACATATTGCTTCCTTTAGTGAATATGCCGATAATGATAGTAAGACCCACCTGCTCCCCACGCTCTTTCAAACAAAGAAAAATGCACTGAGACAGAATTCCAGTATGAAATCCGTAAAGATTTTTGTATAAAGTGTTAGGAGATCCTATTCTTTCTTGCAGAGAGACTTTTCTAATGTTATTCCCAGTGGTCCTCAGAAAAATCTATCAGAGGTGCATTCACTGCAAAGGTGCCTCAACTCATCCAAAAAACTCAAGCACAAGCCTGACAATAGTGAGATTTTCCAGTTAAATTGGGAAATCTTTGGGGGATCTGTTGATGGAAACATGAATACTATTCTGCTGCACAATAAGGATGACAATCTATCTAGTTCACAGTGCAAAAAGACGGTAATAAGATAAAATAGATGAAATTTCTCTAAAAGTTTTTGTTGCTCCTCTGGCGCCAACTTTTCACAACCTATCCTCAGAAATCACCTATCATTCTTTATTTACCAAGCCAACATTTAAATCCCTTTTTGTGTTATCCTTGCTGTAATTCTGCTATGCTTACAGATGACATGTCTGAGATCACATTTGTATGGTACTACTAGGGGAAAATATTGTCTACTACAAGGTGGGCTCCTCCTGCCACTTCAGATGCCCTCACAGAAACAGGCTGTACCCCAGTTGCTATTTCAGAAGATCACAGGTGTCCTGAAGTTATGACTAAATACAGGAAACATGGGACTTGTGTGAGTGACAACTTGGGGACATCTCAAATAGTGCTATCACCTACATTTGGGAAACTTAATCAAAACTCAAAACTCTCTCCCTATAGGTAAAATTGTATAAAATTCATCTGTGTGTTGACAAATGGTAATTAGAGATAGTGGCAGGTATCTCAGACATGGAACTAGCAGGTATGGTGTTAGACCTAGAGGAGAACTGTTCCCTTTTGAAATAGCAACAGGAGGACAGCTGAGATTCCCAGGTGGTAAAACACATTCATGGTTAGGCCAAGCTGTATCTTCAATGCCTGATAGAGTTCCCTTGTAGATATTCACAAGCAGTAACTTCGTAATCCAGATTTCTTTCTTCTGATGAGATTTTTATACATTTTGATTGAAATCTAAATATCTATGAAACACTGCACTAAATCCCCAGTAAAGGGAAAATCAGGCCTCTTCCAGCTCACTTTTTCCCCCTGTCCAACCCTGCCTCATAGATATATGCCAAGAATAAAATAAGGTAATTAACAGAAGTGGGTTTTATTAATACAATCAGTCATCTCTTGTACCTCAAGTTTCAGTTTCTGTGGGCTTTCAGAGTTGTGCAACCTCACCAGATGTTGATAATCTGGCAGTAAAGGTGTCTCTCTTTTTAAATTTTAAATCTCTCTATTTTAAATATGTCTATGTACAGATGGGCATATACATATATACCACTGTCTTTGTTTGCAGGTTCATTATTAATATTTCTGCAGTCAATATAGATGGATCTTAAGAAGATGAGAAGAATACATGTGGGGGTTTTTTGCAGAAATATAACCTTTAGCTGTGACACCCAAATGAGGACTGAAAGGGCAGGCAATGCTGGTATGGATATATATATTTTTGTATCTCACCCACAGCCTTTTTTGTTGGCTTGAGTGTTCTTCAGGAGGAACTCTAAGCAAACCATCACATTTTCAGTCAGATCACGTTCCCCATATGCTTCTAACTTATTCCTCAAGGGTTCTTCTGCAGTCACTGTTCTACTTATCAATTGTCCTCATGGACAAGATGTATGAGCTTGTCAGTGGCCTAGGAGTACTCTTATCTTTGTCACCAAGAGATGGCAAGAGTCTCCTACCTTTTTGTGACAGCACGGTGTGAAGCATAGTTACACGCAACAGCTGTGAGAAAAACTTCAGAATTAGTTTCTCCCTTCCTCCTTCCCAGACCATAAAGCACTTAATACTGTCTTGGTCAAGTGGGCTTGTGGTCAAGAAGCCATGACGCATGACTGAAGAATCTACAGCAAGGAAAAAACCTACAAGAAAACAGCAAGAAGTCAGCAATCTTCTTAACTTTGAAATCCAAAATTAAAGCAACATCTACCCCTAACTCCTTTTTTTTGTGTGTTTTTTCTGAACTGGTTGGAAGAAAGCAGTTGCCCAGGGTGGCACTGAACATTAATGAAAGGAGAGACAGTTTCCAAGAAAAAAAAAAAAAAACAAACCAAGGATTTTCTTTTTTTTTTTTTTCTAAGATGAAAACTTTTCCAGTAAGGCAGAAGGAAATGCAGGAACCTTCAGCAGTATTTGCAAACACAGATAGGAAATGTGGGGACGTGACTACACTGAACACAGTGAAATAATAAAAATGGAACTGTTCGGTTACAACATAAAGCATAGCAACTTAAGAGGGAGTTTTGGAGATGTGTTGGCACTCTTGTCTTCACCTCCTTTTGTAGTTTGGCTCTTTTCTTAGCTTCTTTGCAAAGAAATCTTGTCTTCATGTTAACATTAGGGAATGTGCAACAACAAGAGTTAGCTGAGGAAGAAGTACATGTCTAGAAACATGTATGGTGCTCCAGAAGTTCTTTCAGGGAAAAAGAAGTGGAACATCCATGACTTGCAGATGTATCAGCAGAAGAGTTGGACTCTCTGGGTTTCCCTATTCTTTAGACTTACATTCAGACAAATTTCCAGTCTCAAAGGGACCTCAGGGGATGTCCAGTCCAACTAGTTGCTCAAAGCAGGATCAACTCAAATTCAGACCAAATTTTACTGGACCATCTCCTGTTGGGTCCTGAAAACATCCAAGTTTGGAGACCCCATCCCCTCTGGGCACTAAGTTTCCATTTGTGATTGCTATCATTGTAAAAACCTATTCCTAACATCCTATCTGAGCTTCCTTAGGTTTGATTTATGATGACTGTCTCTTGTTCTCACCTCAGTAAAGAGTGTCTTTCTCCTCTATAACTTCTGTGTAGGTACTGGGTACTTCTGCTAGGTTCCATTGAAGCCATCTCTTCTTCAAACTCAGCAAGCCCAGCTCCCTAGCTCCTAACCATCTCAATGATCTCTGAACCTGTTCCAGTTTCTTGTACTGGTGCCTGAAACTGGATACAGTATTCCAAATGCAATCTAATAAGCACCAAATAAAGAGGAATAATCACTTCCCTTGATCTCCTGGCAATGCCCCTGTTGATATAGCCCAGTAAGCTGTACCTTGCCTACTGTCTGCAGTTTTGGGCGCTGAGGTACTGGAGAGGGTGCAGAGAAGGGCAACCAAGCTCATCAAGGGTCTGGAAAACAGGCCTTAGGAGGAGAGAATGAAGGAATTGGGGCTGTTCAGCTTGGAACAAAGAAGGGTGAGGGGAGACATCATTGATCTCTACAACTACCTTACAGGAGGTGGTAGTGAGACAGATGCTGCCATCTTCTCTCTGGTGACCAGTGATAGGACAGGAGGAAATGGGGTAAAGCTCAACCAGGATAGGTTTAGGTTAGATATTAGGAAAAACTTCTTCATAGAAAGAGTGGTGAGGCTTTGGAACAGGCTACCCAGGGACGTGGTGGGGACATCATCCTGGGAGGTGTTTAAAAGATGGGTAGGTGAAGAGCTACAGTGGATGGTTTAGTAGTTAGGGGTTGTAGGGTTGGTGATTGGACTCAATGATCTTAAAGGTCTTTTCCAACCTTGATGCTTTTATGATTCTAAATCAAGATAGGGACATGTCTTCTGCAGTGTGAGTTTGCAGACATAACATTTTCTTTTTAAGTTTCTTTTCAATTCTGTGCACTTCACTCCTCCGTGTTTACTGAAATATGAACATTAATATTTTTGTTCTTATTTTTCTGGCACCCATAGTGCAAAAAATCAATGTCCTACTTAGGAAAATTATTCAGCAGGTATTAATACTTCATACAACTCCATATCCATTTTCTGTGGAGTTTTTTTCAATTGCAAATTGAAAACCAGTATGAAAGTGTTACAGCTGCAATCACATTTGAGTCTTCTAAGTTCATAAAAGGGGAGTGAGAAAAAAGAAGAATTGAATTACAGTAATAGAAATATGAATGCATGAAGTGCTGAATGCAAACTGGGCAGGGTGTTGTGAATCTGTGTGAGGAAATCAAACTAGAATTGTATTAAAGGCAGTTTGCCTGTCACATAAACAACACAATCTGACGGAAAGAGAAACAAGAGAAAGGCATAAACTGCAGTTCTTCCAACACAAAAACCCCCAACTTCTTTCAGAAATCACTAAAGCCACTATGGGTCTTTCAGCTGCCTCCTTGAGAGACTTCTTGAAGGATAACATGCTTCCACTTCAGCATAACATGAGTAATAATCAATATAACAAGAACATGTAGCTTAAAACAAAGAACACCCATAGAGCAGGGATCCATTACACTTTCTGTGAGAGCAGACAACATCAGAAACCAAGTGAAGAGAAAAAAGCCTTTCCTTGCTTTCAAATTGCCAAATTTGAATACTACCATTTGAGCTTTATTGCTTTAAATTTTCTCTCAACTAAAAGGTGCTTACTACTACTCCAAATAAAGAGTAATACTGCAACTCTTTGTCCTCTGATTTTATTTCTTAGGGTAAAAATTATCCCAATATGTATTCTCAGAAGACAGAGTTGCTGTGCAAACTACTCAGACCTGAAGATGGTGTCTTAAATCTCTATATGTAGGATTTCAGTTTCTTCCCAAGAGAGCACTCCGTTTTATAATCATATTTTGAGAGAGAGATGGCATTTCTCATAAAGAGACAAGAATATTTAGATAAGTTCTTCATAGAAACTGAAAGTAGATACACTGTACTCTAGGTAGCACAAAAAGTAAGCTAATCCATGCAAACTAAAGGTTATGTATATGTAATTTTTCTCACTATTTTTATGAGGTTGGTTAGGAGGGAGTTCAAGATAATTCTTTCCTCTGTTTCCACTCCACAATTAATTTCTGGCTCTCTGAAATGGCCAGAATCATTCCTCTGGTAATTTTCTAGTGCATACTCTACAGTTTTTCTGCCCAGCCTAACTTCATGTCCTGAAATTAATTTGTATAATCTACCTTACCTAGATCAACACTAGCAATGTACAAGATGTACTTGAAAAGGATACATATCCATGTGTAATACAACATCTATTAGTTATCTGTTAGTTAACCCACTCCTTTGTGATTATATCTCAGACTTTTGGGGAGGTTTTTAGGCTCAGTATGGAAATTAATAAACGAAGAAAAGGGCCCAGAAACATTTTAAAAACCCAACTCAATCCAATAAAAAAAAAAAAACAAACAATAAACAAAACCCCAAAACACTTCCTTTCCCCTAAAAAACCAACTCTACTTTTTCTTAGGCTGTCCAATGAAGTGAACTTGGTCAGTATCTATACTACTGCAATAACAAAAGGCAAACTGATGTAAGCCTGGTTGTTTCAGGTACTATTGAGGTGCTGATCTAAGAGGTACCACACAGTGTTTATGTACATAGAGCATTTTTCAAATCAGCCTCAAGCAACAGTCTTTTGTTTCTAATGAGTAATAGAAATCTCAGAACATGTAACACCTATGGATTTTCCAGACTTCTGCAGTTTTAGTTCTGGGTTTTCCTTTTTTTTTGTTTTTGTTTTTGTGGGGTTTTTTTGTTTGTTTTGTTTTGTTTGGGGGGGGGGTTTGTTGTTTTTTGTTTTTTTTTTCCTCCCAAAAGAGAACTTCCATTAATAATTAAACTGCTACTTCCAGCCATTCATTAACCTTCTTAATTTCCTTAGTAGAATTGAGACTAAAGAAGGAAAGAATTAACACTAATCAAAGAGAAAATTCCTGGACATTCATCTGAATCTTTCTAATTTTAAAGTTAGCAAACTGGAGTAAATTTTTATATTTAAGATGTTTTGGGCTTTCGTGACTGAAAATGCATGCTGAAACAATTATAAAGAGAACTCCATGTATAGTATATTGACACTAATGACTGAGTAATTAATTGATACCAGCACAAAGTGTTGGCAGAAGTCAACGAGGCCCTGCTCTGGCAGGGGGGGTTGGACTAGATGATCTTTCAAGGTCCCTTCCAACCCCAAGGATTCTATGATTCTATGATGATATTATTAGAAAATATTTTAGCTTTCTTCCTCATTTTAGAATTACTGTATTACCTGTTAATAATAATAATAGCTTTAATTTATAGTCAAAGCATTTATAACTCTGTGTCAGAGTTATAATTCTCTGGGCAGATGCATCTTTGTCCCAGCAGGCCTGTTTATCTGTAGAGCTTGAGATACTACTGCTTTTATCTGTTTGCTGGTTCCTCAACATAACTGCCACACACCTGAACATTAGAGATAAAGCCTCTGGGATCAGTTCCCTGTTGTGAACTGTGGCAAAAGCTACATCTGAGCCTCTCTAAATATCAAATATCAAAAGCAAAGAAACTTTGACTGAAGAAGGAAGTTGTTGCTTGTGAGCAACAAGCGTTGATCATATTGTCTTCTGTACTTCACATAAGTTCAAATCAGCTGCTGTAGCTACCAGCAAGTGAAATGGGTTGTGTGGCACTGGTGCTGTAGAACCTCATTACACCAGTGCTCCACAAGAGTGTAATATCTACATCTTATGGAGGGGTAATAACCTAGCAAGCTAGAGTAAGTAATCACTATTTTCTAGTGTGTCTGTATGACAAGTTTCTCCACTCAAAATTCCCTCTTCCTGCCTTCCCTTCTCCTTGGATCCTCTCAGGTCAGAAGCTTTAGGAGCATCTTGATGCTGATGAGATTTTGGAATTGCAGTCTGGTCTCTTTTCTAACTGAGGTGGCATTTGGTGGTTACCATCTGCTGCAGGTACCAATGCCACTGCCTTCTTTACAAAGACAAAATAGGCCCCTCTTCCTTCATAGCAAAATCTACTGAGAAGCAACAGACATTGATGACCATAACAGTTATGGTTTGTAGCCCAGGATAATTTTACAGTATCAATATAAGCACCTACAGAGAAGGTGTTTAGGATCCCAAGGGATCCGGGGCACAGAATAGAGAGAAATCAGTATTCTCTCCCATTTCCTGCCATACCCTATAAAAGCCATGGTGTGGAAAAGTCTGCCCCTTCCTGACTCCTTTCTCCCTTCCTTCATCCTGCAGGTGTCTGAGAGAGAGGCCCCTGCTTCTTGTCCTCAGCTGGATCTGCAGGATCTGACTCCATCAGTTGCTGCAGAGAGCCCTGGCCCCTTCTCCTGAGTCCACACAAAGGACTTTGAGACACTCATATCAGAGATCAACATCAGGTTTTGTATATTTGTATATTTTCCATTGTCATCACATGTGCTACTGTCCCTTCCATGTCCTACTAAGCCTGTTCTAGTTTAACCAACCTTGAAGTCTCTTTTCCCTATTCTACTTTTATGTTCCTGTGAGGGGATTAACAAAGAGAAATTCCTCTAGTTTTTGGTTCAGTCTGACCACTAAACAGAGGCCCTGGTCAATCCAGTCTTCAGTGTAGGAGAAAGGAAACACAGAATTTTCATATATTATATTCCTTTGAATGTGAACAATCCCATTGGCAACAGTGTATTCAGAAGACAGCAAAACCCAAGTGAGTGCCCAGGTGAGGTGGTAAGTTTTATATCATCACTGGACATAGATAAATATAAATAAGTAGGTGAACAAAAGGACATTGGTCTGTGGAGCCTGGAACTGATGGAATGGTAAAAGGGGGAAGCCCTGAATACTACTACGTTTTGATAGATCAGATTAAATTGATGGAAGAAGAGGAATATCAGAGTAAAAACTTTATTGGCACATCCATACATAGGATAAGCACCTGATAGCAGCTTTTTTTTTTTTTTTTTTTTTTTTTTTTTTTTCCCTGAATACCAGTAATGTGTTTGAAGTTTACCAGTTATTCCATAGAAAAGCTAATTCTGGGGTATACTGAGGAACACAAATTGAGGTTTGATTGTCACTGTCTGCCTGTGTCAAAAATCAATTGGCTATGACCAATACGGTATTTGGGGAACAGCAGAGGAACATCCTACAATCTGTTCAACAGAATCTCGTTTTTCTTTATTAATAAAAACCAGCTGAACTGTGCTTTTTATTAATTACTATTATTTACTGTTTGGCACAACACCGGATAGGGAGAAAAGCAGTTACTTTGCTTAAATGGATTTGGAATTGTATTATCTTGTGTGGAAAGCAAGCAAGCAAGCAAGCAGCACATTGAAAGTATGTAATTAACTTGTACCATGAATGATGTGGTTGAAAACAAAGGCCAGTGTAGAGCTAATGTGGTGGATTTAAAATAAAGTGTTCTCATGCAAAGCATTCTGGAGGTGTACATTACTCCCCCTATTTATTGTGTTTCCTGAGTCATGGTGTTATTTAGAAAATAATTCGAACCAAAACAAAAAGAGAGCTTGAATCATGTCCTTTTTGTACAGGAGAGAAACCTCAGTAAAAAAGCAAATGGTATTATCCCTGCTCCCATTTTTTGTCTAGAAATGCAAAGAACATCGTGTGTCTAGGAGCATGGCACAGCAAAAAAGCCCAATTGCAGCTTAACTGCTTGAGAGTCCCAGGAGTGACTTTGGAGCCATCAACACAATGCTGGCTGCATCCCACACTTTGCTTTATTCTTTGTATTAACAATGTCATGCACTGTGCTGCAGTAGGACAGACTGAGCATGATGGTTTGTGTCATGTGAAGCACCTGAAAGAAAATGTTCCCTGAAAACAGTGGTGATTTTGTCTGTTCTTTAAAAATTTTGAGCTAAAACATCATCCCTACATGCAACATTTTTTTTTCTTTGAGGATTCCCATAACAGTTTGCAACTCTGTGAAGGAATTACTTCACTCATCCATTAAATGCTGACACCTCTGGGATGACCAGTGACAGAGAACAGCCAGCAGTAGCATGGGAGCTGGAGACTCCAGGACAAGGACACCAGGGCAGCTCTGCAACACATCTCCTACAGAGTGCTTCTAGGAGGCTGGGGTAAATAGGTCTTTTTTCCTTTTCTAACCCCTATCCAAAGGGTCTAACTCACTTTCTACATCATTTTGGATAGGGAAGCCCATCTTTACATCCAGCCAAAATATTGACCTTAAGTTTGTAACATCTAGGCCTCAACTTAATATC
This sequence comes from Calypte anna, assembly GCF_003957555.1. Taxonomy (NCBI): domain Eukaryota; kingdom Metazoa; phylum Chordata; class Aves; order Apodiformes; family Trochilidae; genus Calypte; species Calypte anna. The sequence goes on along the minus strand of NC_044245.1, from coordinate 145,448,308 downwards.
TTCTGAATAATTAAAAATAATATATAAATGAACCACAGTCAGATGGAAGTACTTCCAGAGAATATTTTTAAACCATAAGCTTGGTTTTTAAATCCTAAGCTTATGTTTAAACTTTAAATAAAAATGTTTACTTTTCTAAGTATATTATTTCAATTGGCAATACCCTCGGGTATCACAGACATCTGCATATGACTCACAAATATGACACTCTAAAATATTTTAAGTAGCAGTAATTAAGTTAATTAATTGAGCCACTTTATATATACCAGAGGTCCAGAGGGGAATCGGCTTATTCAGAATTTCAGATAATAATGTATTTAGCTTTATAAGCATGGTTTTCATTGTGTAATTTTAGACATTTAGACATTTAGAATTTTAGTAATTTCATCTTGTCAAGAAAGTGAAGACATGGAGAAATATAACTTGGTATTGCATCTACCAGACAATCCAGCACAGGCCCTTATTTAGAGGTTCATATGGGAGTTAGTGGTAATCCCATTTTACCCTGTTTTAAGTAACCTTTGAGGAAACCTATACTATTGACTCAGCTGTAGAAACCTGCCTTGCAGAGGTATTCATTTGGTCAGATGAGTCTTGACCTCTGTATGAAAATGAGTGCTAGGGCAGAAACGAGTCTTTAACCTGGTACTTTTTTTTAATCTGCAACTTCCTTCTGTGTGTATGAATCACATGCAGATGATATTCATTTATTTACTTGCATCTTGCTCTTCTTATTTATTGAGTGTGAAACATTTTATCATTCAAAATAAAGCAGCAAATATTTTATAGAGTAGAGGAGAAGTAGTTGGAAAGGACTTAATGATCCTCTAGTCCAACTGCCTTACCAGTTCAGGGATGATCAAATTAAATCATGTTATTAAGGGCATTTACAAATGACTCAAACACTGACAGGCTTGAGTCATTGACCACATTTCCAGGAAATCTGTTGCAGTGTGTGAGCACCCTCTCAGGGAAGAAATGCTTCCTACAGTGTCTTCTTTGCACGTGAAACTATATGTTTCATAATGTTTCTTATTAAAACCAGTGTTGTTCTAAGAACACTAAAAAGTAGTCAGAAAATATTCTTCAGACATTGATAGGAATCCCCAGAGTTTATGTGACCCAAAAGACCCACACCAAAATGAAAGGGAAAAGTTAAAACTTGTCTAGATGATTACTGGCACACCCCCTGGAGCTAAGAACATAACAAGTATAAATAGTGAGAACTGGAGCCATTAAAAATAAGAAGCACTGCTAATTTATTAGGATGCAAGATCTATAAGAGAGATAACCCTGTGCTGTTTTCTCCTCTCCAGTTCTAACTCAATATTTTTTTTGTTTCTGAGACCAGAGGTTCTTGGTATAACACTGTTGTTACCATGCTATTGTAAATAAAATCCAAGCCCCAAAAGTGAAAGGGTGCATTCTTCCTGTCCTACTAGATTTGTGCCACGGAAGACACTACTTTGATAAATAGAGACAGCTCTGTGCTAGACTTCAACAAACATTACAACTTTCACACTGAACCTTTACCAAAATACTCCCTGGGGAGGAAAACAAACAAGTACTCCAAATAGACCAAAATTAAACAAAAAAACTCCTCCCAAAATAACAATCTTTCTACCCCTGCTTGCTATTTTGTTGACATTTTTCATTTACAACAGGAAGTACAAGAAAAGCAGAGCAAAGAAATTCTGACAAGGCCAATGCCTATCATCCTCATTAACAGTATGTGCATATTTTCTGGGTGTTTGGGACCATATTTTCCCTCATTTTCTCTCTGAAATAGTTGAGGCCTGATGGACTTTGCAGCCAACAGGCAGTCAGCAGCATGGTCCAGTTAAAAGCAGTCTCTCATCTGTGCTAGAAGTTTCAGAAACCATCCCAGTTTCTTCCATCCCAATGATAAATCCACAGTGATGGCTCTTGAGACACCCCCAGGGGGAGATTGCTTACAGGAGCTGCTGGGAGTAGAAGAGGGAGTTAAAACCCCAGTGCTGCTCCCTCCTTGGTTCCCTCCTCCTCTGCCTCTGCTACATCTGGCTATTTCTAAAACCTCTTTCCCCCCTTTCCCTGAGCTGAGGGGCTCAGCTGTGTTCTGCAGTGGGGACACCTGATCCACTTTCAAAAATGGATGCTGAAAACCTTGAGCTTTTAAGAGCTCTGTACCCCTTCTACTGGTGCCCCTTTCACTGTCATTACATTTGCCTTTGCTTCAAAGCTCTTCAGAGCGAGTCTACACCTGTATGACACCGTTCACCTGGTATTGTAAAGGACTGTTGCAGTTCATACTGTACAGCCTCTTGTATTTTCCACTTAGCTTTCCAGAGAAGCAATCCAGTGCTTTCCCCCATGCTGTGGATCAGCCGATGAAGTAAACCTCAGCAAAGTGAATCAATTTAGTTTATTGTGAGGCTCTTTGAAGTGAATGAAGCACTGTGCTCAGACAGCACATTTCTTACGAGCACGTACGGAGGGCAGCACAAACTTTTAATGCTTAGCAGAAAATACAGGAAAATGCATCCAGATTTCTTTTGCTTGCCATGCCCTTAACCACTTCCTTGGGGAAAACACAAAAGGCAGTACTCAAGATTTAAAGGTCAGGCTTGAAAATGCGTACCCAGGTGTGAAAAATATGTGTTTAAAATTGTAGTTTATTGTTTTGTTGAGTGTATATCTTTCAATTTAATAATGTTTGCTCAGGCTGTTTGTTGAAATAGCATGTTGTATTCTGTAGTTTTGGGGTGTATGTTTAAGCGTACTTACAAGAAAAAAAAAAAAGTCAGCAAAATAGGAGGAGGGGCCGAGCGCGGGGGCCCGCGAAACAGGGACATCACGTAACCATTCCCCTCAGCAACAGAATGAAGCCGGCGAAACATGAAACCGTTTCCCTCAGCAACAGAACGGAGCCCGCGAAGCAAGAACCAATGCTGGGAGAGCCCGCAAAACGAGAACCAATGATAAACTGATAAGAGACTAAGGGGACGGGGTTTAGGAAAAGTATAAAAGGACTGGTTTTACCTTATCGAACTTGCGAGCCGGTGGTGAAGGTGCGGGTTCCCGGTCGGTCAGCGCGCTGCTTTACTTATGTCTGTCTCAGTAAAAAGCTTTACTGCTGAAACATCGAGTCAGCGTTTTTACACTAGATGTTTAGTCTATTGCCTTTCTTTGCAACCACTTAGCAAATAGTTAGCCCTTACAGCATCATCTTGTCACGGAAGGATGAACTATCTTCAGACGGGAGATCTGGATTGCTGTAAGAAGCTGGGAAAATAAAGTTTGAAGAAAATCCCTGTTTTTCATAAAAAAATATATACAAATATACAGGAAAATTGATAACCGAATTCCTCCCCTCTTTAACTCTCACTCTGACATTTCCAAGGCTGCAGGGCAGCCCTGGGTAAGTCCAGCCTGGACTCCTGGGGTCAGCAGCAGTGGGGAGCTGGAGGCAGGAACACACAGATTCAGGCTGGCATGGATTAGGAGCACAGGCAGAGGAATGGATGGAATTCTCCCAAGGATGCTGAAGCAAATGGGACAGGCAAAAAGGAGGAAGGGGAGGAAGGAAGAGGTTTGACCCTTGTGGTCCCTCAAATTTATACTGAATATGACATGTATGAGATGGAATACTCTGTTTCGGTCAATTTTGGTCATTTATCTTGTCCACTCCTCCCCAAAGGAGGGCTGCATATATGACCTCTTTACTCCTTTTCTCCTTCTGGAGGGCACAATGTTCCTCAGAGCTGAGCAGTGGCCTTGGTTCTGCACACCATTCTCCAGCTGGAACTCTAAACATCGAGTGGTATCAGTCCCAGCAGCAGACACTGCCTGAGAAACTTGCTGTTAATTTCAGGAAGCACAGCTACTTACAAGAGAATTAGCTGAAAGCAAAATTACAAGAGAGAAAATTACCTTTCTCTTGGCCCAAACCAGGATATTCCTCTACTCCCGTCATTACTTACATGGGAGAAGAGGCCAACACACACTTCACTACAACCTCCTGTCAGGTAGTGATAGAAAGGGAGGTCTCCCCTCAGCATCCACTGCTCAAAAAAAAATCTCTACATCTGCAGAATAATTTTCTAGTTGCCTTCAAAGAAATGCAGAAGAAGCCCCCTCACAACAAATGATGCAATATAGGTCAAGTATAACCTACCTCTTTTTTATTCATAATCTAGTCTTGAAAATCATGGTTATTGAAAAAAAGTTTACTTATCCATCCCATTCTCTTGCATTTGGTAGACTTAAATGCTTGAGAATAAGTCAATACAGGAATACAGCTTCGACAATTATTGTAATTAATTCTCCAGAAAAAAAACCAAGAATTATTTTATACTAGAAATAGAGTAATTCATGAAGAAAAGTGCAATGCAAAAAAAGGAAACATATTTTTGTTTCTGATTACTGAAGGAGGTTGTCTCATATGTGTATACATGTATAAAAATACATTTTTATATTTATAAAATAAGAATTAGAAGTATACTAACATCTCTTCAAAATACCTTGGAAGGAAAGTAATAGGTAGTTGTGTTTTGTTTCTTTTTCTCTATATAGCTTGTGAGTAGTGACTTTTTATATTAACAGCATTTTTTAATTACTTGCATGTGGAAGAATAGGTTTACCTATGATTTTGAGAGATACACCTGCAGACATGCACTGACATAGACAGGCACACACAGAAAGAGAGACTCCACAAAGTAATTTAATAAATTGCATTCTCTTATTTCTTTTGGGTTTCAATGTCAACAAATAGAAACTCAATTATTAGTATGCAGACAAATGTTTCTAAATTACACCTTAAGTTATTTTTATGACAATACTGACAGTGTTATTACTGATCTGAAGAAAACACTCTGCTGAACAGTATTTTCCTGCTTTTAGTATGAAACAAAGACAAAAGGTAGGAAAAAAAAATAGCTGTTTTCTGCATCTCTTTTGGTGATGTGCCTTTTATGCAAATATCTCATAGTTTTCTGCAGTAATGGTACCATTAAACGCCTTGAGATTATTTGTAAGAGAAAAGTGTTACCTTGAGATTAAGACGTGAAGTACTAAGTGCATTTTTAGGAACAGATAAGATTTCTCTGTAAAGAAGTTAATGTTCCAAAGAAAGCTTTGTTTATTCGAAAGGTTTTATGGTTGTGCTTTTTTCTTCACTTAGCACCTTAATTCTCACAAACCATATGGCTGTCCAGATGTTTAAAAAAAAAAAAGCCCATTTGGGTATTATCAGAAATTACTGAGAAAATATATACAGACATGATGTTTAGATACGCAACATAAATTCTCAGAGTGCATACTACCCAATAAACACCATACCCTAGATCTGATGAAACTGAGTATATAAATCATAAAAACTTGAAAAAGGTCTCATAATACTATTTGCCTTTAGCCAGATGCTATCTGAAAATAACGCACTAGCCAAGAATCGGTGGGGTTTTTTTATTATTTCTTTTTTTCTAACAAAGTGTTACTGGGAAATGTGTTTACCAGAGTTGAATATGCTTCTGCCCAACTCGGATGCTCTTTTCAGATGTTCTTGTTGCTTGTAATGCCTTGAGAATAGGGTTGCCTAATATCTAAAATACATACATTTTTTTCTTACTGCTTGAATCTTTCATGTCCTTTCCTCCGGGGTTGCCTGATATGCTCACCAAGCTATTATTGTTTTGCTTCAGATAGCTTGGCCCACTTGCTGAGTTTCATTTGCTGTCACACAGTCACAAATTACAGCATTTAATACACGTTACCTCCATTCCAAAGCATCAGTTTGTGCTTGCTGAACTGGAGAACATGATGATGGATCAAGGCGCATTTGTGCTAATCCATTGCAAGTTGATTCTCCGAAGAATGCAGCACAGTAGAAGTCTGTGGCATTTCCTTTCCATTTTAATTTGCTTATGCTTTTTTCCAGTAATTGCTTGCTATCCCAGGCTTTGCTTCAGTCACAGCAGTTTGCTCTCACTTCTGTTCCTTGACTTTTGACAGATCATAAAAAATAAGGAAAAAAAAAAAAAAAAAAAAAAAACAGACAGAAAAGTGATTTTTTTTTTTTACCTTCATAAACAAATCTTTTAAGCCAGACATTCTGCAGGTGTAAATCACTCTAGCTCCATGGTGCATATCATTTTGTGCCAGCTGAGGCTGTAATAGAATAATTCTAAAATGCCAATGATGTAGCTGTTCTCTAGACTTCAGTTTCAGCCGTAGACTCACATCTCCTAAAGGAATCAATTGCACCATGTTATCTGTATTCACTGATGAATTGCATATTCTGCTTCAAATTCCAACAAAAATATTTGCTCCTAAATATATGAAAATTCAAATCTGGAGTGGGCAGCGAATGTACATATGTACATTACATGGAAGTTCTTTAGCATGTGTTCAAAGAACAGTTCAGTTGGTAAATCAGGAAGGAATAGGTTACCATTTATCTTTACTTTATACGAAGCAGTTGTCATTGAGAATCTGGATTACAGACCACATCCTCACTACTGTAGCTGCTATGTCTACTTAGAACAATAGGAGAGCCCTCCCTTCTTGGAGAGTTCAGTTTAAGTGCTCAGTTAACATTAAGATTTTTTTCAGTCAAATTCACCCATATAAGAAATTTGAAAGGCTTTAATTCTATATGGTTGGGTTTGGTTTTTTTGGTTTTTTTTTGAAACCACAAGAACAACAAAATATATTTTGTGACATAATTCACACAATCTGGGCATAGTGATTTTAATTTGTAAATTTTTGTGTTGTGGTGCTATAGAATCATAGAATGGCTAAGGTTGGAAGGGACCTTAAAGATCATCCAGTTCCAACACTCCTCCATGGGCAGGGACGACTTCCACTAGACCAAGTTGTTCAAGACCCCATTCAATCTGCCCTTGAACACTTCCAGGGAAGTTAGGCAACCTGTTCCAGTATGTCACCATCCTCAAATTAAAGAATTTCTCCCTAATGTTTAACCTAAATATCCCCTCTTCGAGTTTTACACAGTTTCTCCTTGTCCTCTCACTACATACCTATGTAATAAACCCTGCCCCAGCTTTCTTGTAGGCCCCCTTCAGATATTGGAAGGTTGCTATAAGGTCACCTAGGAACCTCCTTTTCTCCCACTTCTTTAGCCTGGCTTCACTGGGGAGGTGCTTCAGCCCTCTGATCATTTTGGTGATCTCCTCTGAACAAGTTCTGTCTTAATGCAGGGAACTCCAGAACCGGACATAGCACTCCAGGTGGGGTCTCACAAGAGCAGAGTAGAGGGGAAGAATCGCTTCCCTTGACCTGTCTGTGCTTCTTTTGATGCAGCCCAGGAGCCAGTTGCCTTTCTGAGCTGCAAGAACAGATTGACATCCCATGTTGAGCTCCTGGTCCACCACCACCCAAGTCCTCCTCAGGGCTCCACAATCCTTTCTCCTCCAAACCTATATTCATGCATGAGGCTGCCTTGGCCGAGGTGCAGAACCTTGCATTTAGCCTTGTTAATCTTCATGCAGTTTACACAAGTCCACTTCTCAAGCCTGTCAAGGTCCCTCTGGATGGCATCCCTTCTCTCAAGCATGGTGACTTCAACCCACATTTGGTGTCATCAGCAAACTTGCTGAGGGTGCATTCTATTCCACTGTCCATATCGCTGACAAAGATTTGGGTGAAATGAATCTGAGCTTCTGTGCCTAAAAACACTGAAGTGCTCACTCACAAAGCTGTGTTTGGCTTTGGTGACTGTGTGGTCTGGGGCAGATAAGTAGGGAATGATTATCCTCTCTCTCTTCTCAGAGCAAAACCTACAAATCACACAAAGTAACAACTGGCAAATTCAAAGCAAACAAAGGCAATGATTTTTCACACAAGGTTAACTGAACATTACTTCATTTACTCTAGATCTGGAAACATTTAAATGCCACAAAAAGTTCATTTACTAAATTTATCCCAAATTTTTCTTAGCTGTTTCAAGTTCCTCTTGAATACCACAAAGTATTTCTCTCCCACTGGGGCTGTGACATTTGATACGCAGCTCATTCTGCTGCATCAGGATCCTTCCTGGAAGAATACAGTCCACTAAACATTCCCATAGAAAGCTTCACATAAGCAAAAAGTTTGGGACATCATAGATTTCTTCTCTCTGCCTTGAGCTTTTCTTCCTTATTGACTCTCCCATGAGGTGGGAGAGTGCAGGTTGATATCCACCTCTACCTGTAGAGATTCAGACCACCTTGAGGGGTGGGACAGTGCCACCTTGGGTGCCACTGACCATCCTTGGCAATGGGATGGTGCCTTCTGTGGGTTCCATCATGCTGACCCTACACCACCGGTCCCTTCGGACCACCCTGAGGGCCAAGACGGTGCCAACCGTGGGTGTCCCCGCTGTGACCGTGTCCTCTCTCCCCGCAGATGAGCAGCTCAATGCCTGGGGATGGTGCTGGGGGGTCCTGGGACCATTGCAGAAGGGGGGTGGAGGTGGAATAATGGAACCATGGGGTGGTTTGGGAAGGAAAAGAGCTTGGAGATCATGGAGTCCAGCCAGGCTGTTCTGACACTGCCATTTCTCCTGGCAGTGAAATCCCATCTCAGTGTAAGAACATTTCTGGGTCCTGCTGTGAGGGGTGAAGCACTGGAAGAGGCTGTGGAGCCCCCAGCCCTGGAGAGCCTTCCAAGCCACTGAGAGGGGCCCTGCTCTGTGTGACTCCTCGGAGGGGGTCTTCCAATCTCACCTGAGGTTTGAAAAGTCCCCATGTGAATGTTGGTAAGGGTGACCTCTGGTGAGCAGGGAACAAACCTGAAATTTTTCCACGTGGGTTTATTTTAAGGTGGGTTGCTGGAAGGATTTGGTCGCTGGCATCACTATTTTCTCTTTTGGAGAGCAGCAGAACCTGAGATGCAGAAGATTTGAGAAAATGAACATTGCTGAGAGCAAGGAGTGGTTCTGAGGTATCAGTAGATGTGTTTTGCAGTAACACCCAGATGCCCAAGAAGACCATTTGCCCATGGAAAATGAGCAAGTGATGAGACTTCAAAGCCTGATCTTCAAATGTCATGGGTGGGGTTTTGGGGGGTACCCGTGCTCCTGGACAAGCTGCTCCTGCTTCTCCCTCAGCTGCAATTGGGTGTCCTTCAGGGTTTCAGCGAAGACAAGGCTCCCAGGTGAGCTCAGAGCAACCTTCCAATATCTGAAGGGGCTGGCAGAAAGCTGGGGGAGGGCTTTGGACACGGAGGGGCAGGGAGAGGACAAGGGAAATGGGTTAAAACCTGGAGAGGGGAGACTGAGGTTGGAGATGGGGAGAAATTCTTTGGGGTGAGGGTGCTTAGCCCCTGGTTGCCCAGGTTGCCCCCAGAAGCTGTGGCTGCCCCATCCCTGGCAGTGTTGAAGGTTGGATGGGGCTTGGAACGCCCTGGCTGGAAGGTCCCTTGAAGGTATCCCTAGTGGAATCTTCCAAGGTTCCTTCCACAGTTCCATGCCTCTGTGACATTGCAGCCTCCCTTCCCCAGTGTCCCGTGGTGACCCAGGGACATTCTGACCCCTGGCCCTTGTCCTGCAGACGCGAGAGTCAAATCCTGGTGCCCACCATGGATGGTCGGGTATCTCGCCACGCCAACACGGTCATCACCTTCTACGACCAGCTGCTGCGGGAGATCCAGGTGCTGGTGGCCGAGAATGAGGAGCTGCGGCAGGAGGTGATGCGGCTCCAGGCCCGGCAGAACGTCCGCAATTTCCCCCGGGACCAGATTGGGATGGTCCCCTGCTCAGCACCCCCCCTTGGACCCACCACCCGCCCCACCACCATCAACTTCTCCTTCCCCAGCACAGGTTGTAGGGTAGGGGACCCCTGGGGTGGGTCTGGGCTGAGGGCCAGCACCACAAACACCCCCTTTTGTCACAGCCGCCTCCCAGAGCTGGGATACGGGATTGGAGAAGAGCAGCACGTTCCAGAATCCACCATGGGGCATGGGGTCCCATGCCACTCTGCCCCCGGCGGCCGCTGCCACCTCTGGGTCGATACCAACTATCTCCACGGAGAGAAGTAGGTGGAAATGAGCCCCATCCCCATTTCCATCCCCATCTCCATCCCATCCCCCAACTCCATCCCCAATCTCATCCCATGCTATCTCCATCCCCAACCCAACCCATCTCCATCCCCATCTCTATCACCATCTCTATCCCGATCCCCCAGGTCTACCCCCCATGGGATACTCCACCGAAGACTCCAGCATCCGCCGTCTCGCCATGGTCTTGGACCGTTTTGCCTCCTCCGGCCAGACAGACGCCTCCTCTCTTCCCCAGATCTCTGTGTCCTCCGTACACACCACCTTCCCCCTGAGGTACTCGGAGCTGCGGGGCTCGGGGTCGCTGCCCCCCTCCCCATCCAGCAGTTCCCAGGGCTGGCAGCAGCTGCTGGGGGAGGTGGCCTTCCAGCTGGACCGGCGCATCCTGGCCTACATCTTCCCCCACCGCACCCGCTTCTACGGCTTCACCCTCACCAACATCTTCGAGAAGATTGTGGAGGTGGGACGGGCACCTGGGTTACTCCCACCCAACCAGAACCCTCCTGTCCCTGCAGAGCACCCTGGGGGGTGGGACACTGCCATCTCAGGGGGCCACCAGGGTGACCGTGTTCCACCTGCCCCCTCAGACCACCTTGAGGGGTGGGACAGTGTCACCTTGGGTGTCAGAGAACACCTTTGGCACTGGGATGGTGCCTCTCGTGGGTTCCATCATGCTGACCCTATACCACTGGTCCCTTCGGACCACTCTGAGGGCCAGGATGGTGCCACGTGTGGGTGTCCCCACTGTGACCGTGTTCCCTCTCCCCACAGATGGCAATGGGGTCTTTGTCAGGTGGCTTCGAGGAGCAGCGGGGCCTGGCACCTGCCCGGCGCTTCCTGGAGCTGATGGGGCGGCTGCGGTCACTGGGCTACAACCCCAAGGCCCACCCGGGGCTGAGCGAGTCCCTGGTCAATGCCTATGGGCTGCTGCCCGAGCCCCTGCGCCTGGAGGAGCGCGGGGGTCCTGCCCTTCTCCAGCGCCTGCTGGGCGACAGTCTGCCTGCCGAGCTGCGCCACGACGCCGGTGTCCTGCTGGAGTGTCTGCTGCAAATGGCACGGGAGGACGGGATGCCCATCTTCCTCTGATGACACTACCCACGCCAGAGTACTCTGAGGAACCCCAAGGAACCCCAATAAACTATAAGTGTGTTATATATGACCGAGACTCAATATTCTTCTGTTAATGGTTTAATTTAATTAATAAAATTGCAATAAGCAAAACAGCACTGGGTTCACGGGAAGTCTCTGCTCCACTCACAACCACACCGTCAAGTTTAATCTTTTAGCTTATATTACATATCTTAATATGTATTCATACCTATTCTAATACATATTCATGACTGTTCTAGGAATAGGCTGGGTTATATTTATTATTGGAAGAGGCGGCGTTGAAAGCCGCATGCCCACTTTATCTCTGAGGGTCTTTTTGACCCCCATCTGGTGGTCATTGGATGAAGTCAGTGTCTGCCTCAGTTTCCCCTCTCCGTACCCTTCGATTCCACCCGAGCTCCTTCGCCCTTTCCTGTGCAACTCTGCAGTCAGCACTAAAACCACCTTAAATTACAACGCTCTGTGGTAAGCAGCAAAATCAGCTTAGATTAGCACAACAAAATATACATTGTAGTGTTTTCAAGGTACAGAAACTGTGGATGTCTCGTTTCTTGTTCCCCTAAGCCTTGTAGTTACACAAAGAACAGTTACATTTGCATCTTTCACAATGTTGAAGGCAGATATATTATTAGTACTCCCAAAACGGGGTTAGCAAAATACTTTATAAAAGTTGGGTTAGCAAACACTATATTATTTAACATGAATTCACAAACACGCACATACATTACAATTTCCCCCCTTTTCTTTTTAGACTCATTTTGGGAATTCCTTTTAACCACCCTCTCCTTTTTTTTTTGTAAGAATCCATATGCAAATTGACCACAAATACAATACTGGCCCTCAGGAAGAGGCCACCTCTTTGATATACTGATTCCATCAGTCCAGTTTGTAAATGCCTGTTCCATTTCGAGAGGCATTCCCCATTTATCCCACCTTTTTGTCATTTCATTCCAGAGATAACCTCCTTCACACTCAAGGTTACCTACTGGTATGCCAGCCCCCAAATTTTGCCAGCAACTTTTTCTAATTATAGAGGTTTGTAAGACCCACTACTGTTTCCTGTTGTCCTTTCCAGGTTGTTTCCAGGTTCCAGGGTCAGTTATGTTACTCTCCATAGCTTCCAGGGCCATCTCTACCCCTCATTGGTACCTCCACATACATAACAATTAGTAAGGTTTAATGATTTGGCAATATTTTCAGCGAGATTTACAAAAAGGTTTTTAGCAACTGTGGGAATTTCATATTTCACTCAAGTTTCCAATTCATGATAAAATGAGTGAAACAATAATCTGTGTTGCATTAATTCCCTAGATTTTTCTTTTATTATGGTACAGCTGGGGAGAACTACTCCCCTTTTAATTACTGCTTCCAACGGGGTCCCTTTGCATTGTTGAGGCCATCCCCATTTGGGAGCTGTATTCCAACAGGCACAACTCCATCCTGTGCCACCACAATAAAAATAAGTCCTGTCGAGATATTCTGCATCCCAACTGTAACAATTGGAAGGCATTGATTTCTCAGGCCTGAAGCATATATATATTTTTCACTTTCACTGTAATACCTCCTCCAGCCCAAATTACCACAACTAGTACATGGGTCATCATCAAAAGCATTACAGGCATCAAAAGTTACCCATACAGGGTAGCTTAAATTGGCCATAACTTCGCTCTTTGCAATCAGCCTAACTTCTGCTGAATTTGCCCTAATTTCCACCCCATACTGATAGGGGAGTTCTTGTGAATCAAAGCATAGGGTTTTATTTCCTTCTTTGCGGACCTTTACATTCATACAGTGTGTGGTATATTAAGGTCTGGGAGAGAATTTGTGCTCTTCGAGTTGCAGTTATGGGCAACGCGGCACGCACTGCCCAAGCCCCCCCACCAGACTCACCTGGGGTGAGGGCAGGGTACCATCCCCCAGGTGGGCAAGCAGGGGGGGCCCCATGTGGGCACCATGCACAGTCAGAGTATCATGGCAGGGGGCCCAGCCCCCTTCCCAGACCTTAACTCCCCAGCCCTGACCCACAGTAGGAGTTCTGGCCCCCTCCCAACACGGCCAGCCCCCCCCTGGCCTATTGTGTGGCTCCAGCTCCTGCTGTTAATAAATCTCCATCTCGTCCCTCTCTACTGCCTTCATCTCACTTCCTGGGCTAGGGGAGCTCCAGTGCCTGGGGTGGTGCTGGGGGGTCCTGGGACCATTGCAGAAGGGGGGTGGAGGTGGAATAATGGAACCATAGGGTGGTTTGGGTAGGAAAAGAGCTTGGAGATCATGGAATCCAACCCTTCCCCCAGCACTGCCAGGCCACCACCACCCCATGACCCTCAGCGCCACACCTCCAGGGCACGGAGATCATTGCAGACAGCAGCAGGGGCTGTAGGGCTGTCAGCTCTCAGCTTGGCAATAAAGGACATGGAGGTGCTGGTGGACACCAGGTTGACCATGAGCCAGCAAATGCACTCTTGCAGCAAGGGCAGCGAAGGTCATTCTGGGCTGCACTGGTTTCAGGGAGGTCACCCTTCCATTTTACTCTGGGCTGAGAGATCACATCTGGAGTATCTGGGACAGGTTAAGATGGCCATGGACATAGCAGGTTGCACCCGGCAGGGCCACAAAGAAGATGAAGAGTTGGAGCACCTGTGGTACAGGAAGAGGCTGAGAGCTGGGATGAAGGCTGGAGAAGCTCAGGGATCTTCCAGATGTGTTTGAGCACCAGGTGGAGCAGGGGGGAAGACAGAGCCAGGCTGTTCTGACACTGCCATTTCTCCTGGCAGTGAAATCCCATCTCAGTGTAAGAACATTTCTGGGTCCTGCTGTGAGGGGTGAAGCACTGGAAGAGGCTGTGGAGCCCCCAGCCCTGGAGAGCCTTCCAAGCCACTGAGAGGGGCCCTGCTCTGTGTGACTCCTCGGAGGGGGTCTTCCAATCTCACCTGAGGTTTGAAAAGTCCCCATGTGAATGTTGGTAAGGGTGACCTCTGGTGAGCAGGGAACAAACCTGAAATTTTTCCACGTGGGTTTATTTTAAGGTGGGTTGCTGGAAGGATTTGGTCGCTGGCATCACTATTTTCTCTTTTGGAGAGCAGCAGAACCTGAGATGCAGAAGATTTGAGAAAATGAACATTGCTGAGAGCAAGGAGTGGTTCTGAGGTATCAGTAGATGTGTTTTGCAGTAACACCCAGATGCCCAAGAAGACCATTTGCCCATGGAAAATGAGCAAGTGATGAGACTTCAAAGCCTGATCTTCAAATGTCATGGGTGGGATTTTGGGGGGTACCCGTGCTCCTGGACAAGCTGCTCCTGCTTCTCCCTCAGCTGCAATTGGGTGTCCTTCAGGGTTTCAGCGAAGACAAGGCTCCCAGGTGAGCTCAGAGCAACCTTCCAATATCTGAAGGGGCTGGCAGAAAGCTGGGGGAGGGCTTTGGACATGGAGGGGTAGTGAGAGGACAAGGGAAATGGGTTAAAACCTGGAGAGGGGAGACTGAGGTTGGAGATGGGGAGAAATTCTTTGGGGTGAGGGTGCTGAGCCCCTGGTTGCCCAGGTTGCCCCCAGAAGCTGTGGCTGCCCCATCCCTGGCAGTGTTGAAGGTTGGATGGGGCTTGGAGCTGGCTGGGCTGGGGGAGGTGTCCCTGGCAGAATCTTCCAAGGTTCCTTCCACAGTTCCATGCCTCTGTGACATTGCAGCCTCCCTTCCCCAGTGTCCTGTGGTGACCCAGGGACATTCTGACCCCTGGCCCTGGTCCTGCAGACGCGAGAGTCAAATCCTGGTGCCCACCATGGATGGTCGGATGTCTCGCCACGCCAACACGGTCATCACCTTCTACGACCAGCTGCTGCGGGAGATCCAGGCGCTGGTGGCCGAGAATGAGGAACTGCGGCGGGAAGTGATGCGGCTCCAGGCCGCGCAGAACGTCCGCAATTTCCCCCGGGACCAGATCGGGATGGTCCCCTGCTCAGCACCCCCCTTTGGTCCCACCACCCGCCCCACCACCATCAACTTCTCATTCCCCAGCACAGGTTGTAGGGCAGGGGACCCCAGACCCGGGGTGGGTCTGGGCTGAGGGCCAGCACCACAAACACCCCCCTTTTGTCACAGCCGCCTCCCAGAGCTGGGATACGGGGTTGGAGAAGAGCAGCACGTTCCACAACCCACCGTGGGGCATGGGGTCCCATGCCACTCTGCCCCCGGCGGCCGCTGCCACCTCTGGGACGATACCAACTATCTCCACGGAGAGAAGTAGGTGGAAATGAGCCCCATCCCCATTTCCATCCCCATCTCCATCCCATCCCCCAACTCCATCCCCAATCTCATCCCATGCTATCTCCATCCCCAACCCAACCCATCTCCATCCCCATCTCTATCACCATCTCCATCCCGATCCTCCAGGTCTACCCCCCATGGGATACTCCACCGAAGACTCCAGCATCCGCCGTCTCACCATGGTCTTGGACCGTCTTGCCTCCTCCGGCCAGACAGACGCCTCCTCTCTTCCCCAGATCTCTGTGTCCTCCATACACACCACCTTCCCCCTGAGGTACTCGGAGCTGCGGGGCTCGGGGTCGCTGCCCCCCTCCCATTCCAGCAGTTCCCAGGGCTGGCAGCAGCTGCTGGGGGAGGTGGCCTTCCAGCTGGACCGGCGCATCCTGGCCTACATCTTCCCCCACCGCACCCGCTTCTACGGCTTCACCCTCACCAACATCTTCGAGAAGATCATGGAGGTGGGACGAGCACCTGGGTTACTCCCACCCAACCAGAACCCTCCTGTCCCTGCAGAGCACCCTGGGGGGTGGGACACTGCCATCTCAGGGGGCCACCAGGGTGACCGTGTTCCACCTGCCCCCTCAGACCACCTTGAGGGGTGGGACAGTGTCACCTTGGGTGTCAGAGTCCACCCTTGGCACTGGGACGGTGCCTCTCGTGGGTTCCATCATGTTGACCCTATACCACCGGTCCCTTCGGACCACCCTGAGGGCCGGGATGGTGCCAGCCATGGGTCCCTTGCTGTGACCGTGTTCCCTCTCCCCACAGATGGCAACGGGGTCTTTGTCAGGTGGCTTCGAGGAGCAGCAGTGCCTGACACCTGCCCGGCGCTTCCTGGAGCTGATGGGGCGGCTGCAGTCTCTGGGCTACAGCCCCAAGGCCCACCCGGGGCTGAGCGAGTCCCTGGTCAATGCCTACGGGCTGCTGCCCGAGCCCCTGCGCCTGGAGGAGCGCGGGGGTCCTGCCCTTCTCCAGCGCCTGCTGGGCGACAGTCTGCCTGCCGAGCTGCGCCACGATGCCGGTGTCCTGCTGGAGTGTCTGCTGCAGATGGCACGGGAGGACGGGATGCCCATCTTCCTCTGGTGACACCACCCACACCAGAGAACTCCAAGGAATTCCAAGGAATCCCAATAAACCATGAGTGTGACCATCAACATGAGTGTCATCAACACAAGTGCCACCATCACCATGAGTTTCACCATTGACACAAGTGTCCCCATCACCGTGAGTCTCACTGTCATTGACACGTGACAGTGACAGCAGTCCTGGTGCACTGCCTGCTGGAGACGGTGCAGGAGGAAGGGATGGCTATCTCCATCTTGTGACACCACCCACACCAGGGAATCCCAAGAAACCATGAAGCGAGTTGAGGGGTGTGGGGTTGGTGCACACTGGGACAGACCCACTTGGGCACAACTTGGGGACAAAGGCGGGGGGGGGCCTGTGGGGGGGATGCGGGGGTCCTCAGGGTCTGACAACTCCCTATACCCCCACCTGTGGTGCCCCCTCCCCGGACCCTGTGCCAGTCACGCCGGGCCATGTGCCCCCTGGTCTGGCAGGGAAGGGGTTACAGCCCTGCGGAACCGGTCCGGGTATCACCGGCCCTGCGGAGCGGGTACCGGGACACGGTGGGGAGCACGGGGGGACATGGGGGCGATACAAGGGGGGGGACACGACGGGGAGCATGGGCCTAACTTGGGGGGACACAAGGCGGGACACAGAAGGAGCATTGGGGAAACACAGGGGGGACACAAGAGGAGGGCACGGGGGGGGGACATGGATGGCAGAGGCGGGAAACACGGTGGGGACATGAGGGGACACGGGGAGGCCCTGGGAGGACACGGGCGGTGCGCACAGGGGGGTTAGAGAGGGGCATAGGGGGACACGGGGGGACAAAGGGTGGCACAAGGGGGTACAGGGGAGACGAAGGGGAGAGAGTGAGACACAGGGGGGGACACAAGGGGCCACAGTGGGGGCACAGGGAGTACCGGGGTTGGCCACGAAGCTGGCAGGAATGCGGATGGCCAGTGCCAGGGTGATTAATTACAGCCTTGTCCAGCCGGTGGGTGATTAACAGCCCGGTGTAATTAATATCCTGAGGTATTTAACACCTTCTTTGCCTCGGTTTCCAACAGTAAGAGAGATTATCCTGAGGACAACTGGCTTCGGGAACTTGTAGAAGGTGAGAAGAATCTAAACAGCCCCCCTGTAATCCAGAAGGAAAGAGTCAGTAACCTATTGAGCTGCTTGGATCCCCACAAGTCTATGGGACCAGATGGGATCCACCCACGGGTGATGAGAGTGCTGGCAGAAGAGCTCGCCAAGCCTCTATCATCTATCGACAGTCCTGGCTCACTGGGGACATACCAAATGATTGGAAGTTGGCAAATGTCACGCCAATCCACAAAAAGGGCCGGAAAGAGGACCCAGGAAACTACTGGCCTGTCAACCTGACCTCAGTGCCTGGCAAGGTTATGGAGCAGATCATCCTCAGTGCAATCACACAGCACCTGCAGGATGGACAAGGGATTAGACCCAGCCAGCATGGGGTTAGGAAGGGCAGGTCATGTCTGACCAACCTGATCTCCTTTTATGATCAGGTTACCCGTATAGTGGATGAGGGGAAGGCTGTGGATGTGGTCTACCTGGACTTCAGCAAGGCCTTTGACACCGTCTCCCACAGCATCCTTCTGAAAAAGCTGTCAGTCCGCAGCTTGGACAGGGGCACTCTGGGCTGGGTTAGGAACTGGCTGGAGGGCCGGGCCCAGAGAGTGGTGCTGAACGGGGCTGCATCCAGTTGGCAGCCGGTCACTAGTGGTGTCCCCCAGGGATCAGTGTTGGGCCCAGTTCTGTTCAATATCTTTATAGATGATCTAGATGAAGGGATTGAGTCCATCATCAGCAAATTCGCAGATGACACTAAGCTGGGGGAGTGTCGATCAGCTGGAAGGCAGGAAGGCTCTGCAGAGAGACCTGGACAGACTGGAGAGTTGGGCTGATTCCAATGGGATGAGGTTCAACACGGCCAAGTGCTGGGTCCTGCACTTTGGCCACAACAACCCCATGCAGCGTTACAGGCTGGGGACAGAGTGGCTGGAGAGCAGCCAGACAGAAAGGGACCTGGGAGTCTGGATTGACAGGAAGCTGAACATGAGCCATCAGTGTGCCCAGGTGGCGAAGAAGGCCAATGGCATCCTGGCCTGGATCAGGAAGCAGGTCCAAGGAAGTGATTCTTCCCCTGTACTCAGTGCTGGTGAGGCCACACCTCAAGTACTGTGTCCAGTTCTGGGCCCCTCAGAAGGAGGGAAGAAGGAGGAAGGATATGGAGGTCCTGGAGCAGGTCCAAAGGAGGGCAACCAGGCTGGTGAAAGGGCTCGAGCACAGACCCTATGAGGAGAGGCTGAGGGAGCTGGGGCTGTTCAGCCTGAAGAAGAGGCGGCTCAGGGGAGACCTCATCGCTCTCTACAACTACCTGAAAGGAGTTTGGAGCCGGGGGGAGTTGGTCTCTTTTCCCAGACGACTTTCAACAAGACAAGAGGGCATGGTCTTAAGTTGTGCCGGGGGAAGTTTAGGTTAGATATTAGAAAGAATTTCTTTATGGAGAGGGTGATCAAGCATTGGAATGGGCTGCCCACTGAAGTAGTGGATTCTCCGTCCCTGGAGATATTTAATAAGAGACTGGATGTGGCACTCAGTGCCATGGTCTAGCAACCACAACGGTGGTTCAAGGGTTGGACTCGATGATCTCTGAGGTCCCTTCCAACCCAGCCAATTCTATGATTCTATGATTCTATGATCCTGGTACGGCCCGCGGATGTTTGTGACCTGCTGAGCTCCCGGAGGCCACCGGTGGCCCCGGTCAAACAAACAGTGGCCCCGGGCAAGCGGTGGCCACCGGCTGGCGATGGTGGCGATCGAGATGTCGGTTAAGGTGGCGATGTCCCCCAGTGCCGGGGGGATGGAGGCGGAGGCGTGCCGGAGGGAGGGGGTGGGACAGGGGCGGGGACCGGGTAGGGATCAGAGATCGGGCAGAGCTCCATCTCGGCTGCCGCCGCGCCCTCGGGGGAGGGAGCAGTCCCGGGAACGGCTACAGTGAGGCAGAAACCCTTGGTGCTGTGGGGCAGCACCCATTGGTGATGCCGGTGTCGTGGGGCAGAGCCTGCGAATGGTTCCAGCCCCACGGGGAGTGTGCAAGCGGGGGTTGCCGGCCCTGCCCCCCGGATGGGTGCTGCGGGACCCCGGCCCCGACCCGGGGCCGCTCCCGCACACCCCAGCTCCGGCCACAGCGGAGTTGCCTCCCGTGGGAGGCAGGGACACGCTGAGTCAGACCCACGGCCGTGGGGCAGTGGGACACACTGCGGGACAAAGCCTCGTGTCCCCAGTGCTTCCCCGAGCCCCAGCATCCCCACCAGTTCCAATGTCCCCAGCATCCCCCGTGTCCTCAGTAAACCAAACGTCCCCAGTGTTCCCAGAGACCACCATCATCCCATGTCCCCACCATTTCCATTGTCACCACAATCCCCAGTGCCCCCACAATCCCCAGTGTCCCTAGTGATCCCAGTGTCCCCAGTGTCTCCCCGTCCCCAGCATCCTTACCAGTTCCAACGTCCCCAGCATAGCCAGTATCATCCAGTGTCCCCAGTAAACCTACCAGCCCCAGTGTTCCTACTGTCCCCAACCATTGTTCCCATCGTCCTCAGTGATCCTAGTGACCCCGAGCATCCCCGCCAGCCCCAGTGTCCCCAGCAAACCAAACGTCCCCAGTGTCCTCACCGTCCCCAGTGTCCCCAGTGCCCAGCACTGTCCCACTCTGGCAGGATCGAGCAGCGTCGGGCAGGGTCCGGCAGCCCCACAGCCCCAGTGACGGTCGGTGGGTCTGAGGTGTCCGACCCGTGGGGCAGCCGTGGGGGCAGGGAGGTTCCAGGGAACCCGTTGGGCCGGGCCGGCCAGTGCTGGTCTCACCGCGGCTCAGTTCCGTGCTGCGCCGCAGAGTTCTGGGGACACTGGGGACAGCAGCCCCTGACTCCCCCCCAGCCCACGCGCCGGTGAGTGAGGGACTGTGGGATGGTCCGGAGTGGGGGACTGGGGGGCTGGTAGCGGGCAGGACCGAAGGGCTGGCAGCGCCGGGGAATGGGGGGTGGCACGGGGCTCAGTGCAGGGACCCTGGCTGTGGGGTCCCCCCAGATGTGGCTCTGGGAGTCCTGGCATCCTGCAGGGACATGAGGAGGGGCAGCCCGCTGCCAGCTGTCCCACCCCCCTGCACCGTTCCGGCAGAGCCCGGGGCGGCGTGGGACGGACCCTGGGGATACGGGGGACGATCCGGCCAGAGATGTTCCCACGGTGGCGTCTCGGCTGCAGCTGCGGGGGGAACAGGGTATGGGGAGGGAAACTTCCCGTTTTCCTGCCCCTCACCCCGGGTTTCTCTTCCGTGGGTGGCGTTGGGCACCAACAAGGGGATGTCGCGGTGCCCCTCACCCCGCACCCTGACACCCCCCCCCGGGCCCCCAACCGGGGGCTTGCAGCCCTGGAGTGGCTGTCGGAGGGGTTGCTGGCCCCCTGTTTCTCGGCGCTGAACGGGCTGCTGGACCTGCGGCCGACTACCGCGGAGCGGGGGCGGTGGGGGCAGCGCCGGTACGGGCGGTGCCGGAGTTTCACGGCGCGGATCCTGGCGGTACCAGGGTACGCGGGGGTGATGGTGCTAGGGCTGCCCTTAGCGGTGCTGGGGTTGCTGTTCTGGTTGCCGGTACAAGCGGTTCGGAGACCCTTCGCCTACCAGCATGTGGCCAGCACCGAACCGGGCCAGCCCTGGGACCTGTGGCAGCGCCGCAGCCTGACCCTACTCAGTGCCAACCTCTGCCTCCTACCAAGTGGATTGGCCAAGTTGAGTAACTTGGGCCGGAGCTCGCGGAGAGCCAAAAACATCGCCCGGAGCCTGGTACCGGCGCCCAATGGGGCCTGGGATGAGCTGGTGGGGCCGCGGCACCACCGGGACGGGGGATACAGGGGGACACGCAGCAGGGTGCAGATGGCAGTCCCATTGGAGTCTGTAACATCGGAACCAGTGTCCTCAGACCCGGTGCCACTGGACCCGGAAGCATGGGAGGCAGTGCCGGTGCCATTGAGTGATCGCTTCCCCTCGGACGCCGACATCATTTGCCTTCAGGAGGTTTTCGACCCCGGGGCTGCCACCATCCTGCGCCGGCAGCTGGGGGGCACCTTACTCCACGGCCTGCACGGGGTGGGGGGCCGGGGGCTGCGGGGAGGCCAGCTGAAGATCCTGGACAGCGGACTACTGCTACCCAGCCGGTACCGGCCACTGGCCGCACGCTTCCACAGCTTCCCCAATGGTGCCAGCGAGGACGCGTTGGCTGCCAAAGGGCTGCTGGTGGTCCAGGTGAGCCAGACCCCTACCCAGCCCCCTGGCTGAGAGTAGGGGGGGGGGAGGAGGGGGTGCTGGACCCCCTCTCTGAGGTTGCAGTGTCCCCCCAGGTGCTGCTGGGCTCGACGCGGGGCCGGTGGGTTGTGAGCTACATGGGCTGCACCCACCTGCAGGCTCCTGCATGTGGGGGGTCCCCGGGGGTCCTGGTGGTGGCGAGATGTATGGTGACACCGTATGTTGTCCCCCAGCACAGGCGATGCCACCATCCGGGAGGCGCAGGTGACGCTGGCGCTGGGGTGGCTGCAGAGGTTCCAGCAGGAGCAGGAGCAGCCGGGGGACCTGGTGGCCTTTGACATCTTCTGAGGGGACCTCAACTTCAACAACTGCTCCCGAGGTCTGGAGGGTGGCTTGTGTCCCTCTCCATGGGTGATGTATCCTCCTCTCCATGGTGGCTTGTGTCCCCCTCCCCATGGTGATGTGTCCCCTCCCCGCAGGTGACCAGCTCAACCAATGTCATCGTTCGTTTGAGGTGTACCAAGACCTGTGTCACCAAGGGCCTGGGCAGGACGTCCCCTGGGCCATAGGTGGGACCTGCCACCCCCTCTCCTCCCTGTCCCCAGCAGTGAAGGGACACAGTGGGGTCCCACTCATTCCTATCCCTCTTCCCAGGGACCCTCCTCAATTAGTGAAGATCTATGAGGAGCCAGCCAGTGTCCACCCCAGAGAGGATGAAGAGGTGACAAGGGAACACAGGGTAACATGGCGGGCATGACACAGCATGACATGGCTGGGGGCCCAGGGTGACATAGGAGGGGACAGCCCAGTGGTCCAGCGAGACCACCCAGCCAGGGAGGGGTGATGCCAATGGCAGGGTCCTCTGTCCCTATGTCACCGTGTCCCTGTGTCACCACAGACCCATGCCACGTCCCTGTGCCACCATGTCCCCATGCCTCCATGTCCCAATGTCCCTGCATCCCCATGCTACATCCCTACATCCCCATATCCCCATGTCCCAATGTCCCTGTGCCACCACATCCCCATGCCACCCTGTCCCTGTGTCCCCTGCCAGGATGCTGTCACAGCCGGGGGGCCGTCAGCAGTTCCTGGCTGCCCCCATCATCTCCAGTGGCCACCCCGATCCCGCAGCCCCTACTCCCTGGCAGGGCTGGCGCGTGGGTTACATCCTGCACCGCCTGCACCACGGCGCTGCACCACAGCGCTGCCCCACTGCACTTGGTGAGTGAAGCGGGGGGGGTCCTGGGCCCCCTGAGACCCCCCAGACCCCCTCCTGACCTCCTTGTCCCCACTGGAGGTGGCCGGGGTGGTGAGTACCTTCATCACCCAGTTGGCCACCTGCTCCCTGTGCTGTGGGACATCATGGGGATGAAACGGCCATGGGGCTGAAGGTTCAGGGACAACTAGAGACCCCTCGGGGACTGTTCCTTGGGGACACTTGGGGATCACTAGATGGGGACCCTTGGGGACTGCTCTATCGAAATACCTGGGGACTCAGCTCCCTGGGGACCCCCTGTCCCAGTGCCCCCCAAGCACACAGGCTGTGTGAGAGGGGCCCAAGGGCTCCTTTATTGGAAGGCACTGAGCTGGGGGGGGGCGTCGGTGGGGAGGACACAAGAACCCCCATGCTTGGGGGTGGGGCGGGAGCAATGGGATGGAGATTGAGCCCCAAATTGGGGGGGGGGTGTCAGTAAGGAAAGTTTAGGACTCCCACGGGGTGTGCATGAGGGGGGGCTGCTCCGTAGACTGTGCGTGTCTAGGAGTGGGGGAGATGCCCCACGGAGTATGTGGATGTGGAGTTGGGGGGCTGCCCCTTTGCATAGCTGGGAGGGGGGTGATGGGGAGTGCATGGGGGTTGGGGGGCTGCCCTATAGCCTGTGCATATCTAGGGGGGGCTGCCCCAGAGAATGTGTAGGTCTGGGGCTGGGGGGCTGCCTTATAGATTGTGCATGTCTAGGAGGGCTGCCCCACAGATAGCATGTTTGGAGTTGGGGGGCTGCCCCATGGGGTGTGCAGGTCTAAAGTCGGGGAGCTGCCCTATAGATTGTGCATATCTAGGAGTGGGCGGGCTGCCCCACAGAGTGTGTGAGGCTGTGGTCAGGCTCCACTCCGTGGGGGTCCGCAGTGGATCTGGAGTCTGCCCCCCAAGGGTCCACAGTGGGTCTGGGGTTGGGGTCCAACCCTGGGGGTCAGCAGTGGGTCTGGGGTCTCCCCCGGGGGTCAGTGCCCCTCAGACCCCCTTCTGCACCCGCCGGTACTCAAAGAGGCTCCCACGCTCAGCAAAGCTGCGGGGGGGCTCTGGGGGCTCCCGGGGGTCCCCCTCATCCCCAGGGGTTCCGAATCCACCCCTGCCGGGGGTCTGCAAGATCGATCTGGGGCATCAATCATGGGGGTCCCAGGGGGGCTGAGTCAGGGGGTGCCAGGGGCTTGCTCATGGGGGGTCCCAGGGGGTTGGGGGGCTTCTCATCGGGGTCCCAGGGAGTGGGTCATGAGGGGATTCTGATGGTGCGTGAGTGAGGGACTCCCGGGGGGGGCATTGCTCATGGGGGGTTCCGGGGGGCAGGGCTGAGGTCCCAGGGGTTCCCTCACAGATGGTCCCGTGAGTGGTTTCTCTGGTAGGGGTCCCAGGGAGGGGTGAGTGAGGGGGGTTCCAGGGGGGCTCAGGGGGGGATGGCTCATGGCAGTCCTGGGGGAGTCACGGGGAGGGTCTTTCACCCCTGGCTCCACGGGCACCGAGGTCTTGGCCCCCAGGATGATGGTGTGGCTGTCGCCAGGCAGCAGGAGGTTGAGGCCCGGGGCGCCGGGGCTGCCCCCTGGGGGGCAGAGGGGGCAGAGGGGCGGCATGGGGTGGAGGGTGTTCAGGGGGGACCGGGTGCTCAAGGGGGGCCTCAGCCCTGGGGTGTCTCTGCCCCTGGTCAGGAGAAATCCTGCCCTGAGACTGCCCTAAAGCTGAGCCCACCCTGGTGAGAGCGGACTCCCCATACACCCCCTGCCCCCCATGGGGGGTGACACCCATCCGCCCCCCTCCCCTCGTCTGCGTAAACCCCCACGCTTCCTGACCCCCATGCCTGGGGACCCCCATGCCAGATGCAGCCCCTGCTCTGTGGCACCCCCCCCCCCCCCCCATATTCCTTGTGCCCCCAATGCGGGGTAACCCCTATGTCCCCTCTGCCCCTATGTCCCCCCCAGGCCGTGTGCCCCCCATTCTGTGTGCTGCCCCTGCCCCCCATCTGGGGTGCCCCTCATGCCGATCCCGTCCTACCCCTCTTCCCCCAGTGGGGACTCCCCCTCCGTTCCAGGTTGGTCGTGGCTGGGGGGGAAGTCCACTGGGCGGGAAGTCCATGCCGGCAGCCGCCGTGCCGCAGAACCGAACCGCCCCGTGGCACCGGGCCGGGGCATCACGCGGGCGCGACCTTGTGCTGCGACACCGGGGTTGTCCCTTGGCCACCGGCGCTGTTGTCCCTTGTCCACGCCCGGTCTCGCTTGGCACCGAGCGACACCGGCGTTTCGCTGCGGCACCGGTACCAGTACCGGCAGGTGACGGCGTGGGCTGGCACGGAGCTCCGGTGACAGCTGCCAGCCCTGCGCCAGGCCACCGGCACCGGCACCGCCACCATGCCCGGTTGTGTAATCCCCACGCCGGGCAGCACCGGCGGGGCCGCGGGCACGGCACAAACCCGCGGCTTGATGTGGGTCCGGATGCGTGTCACGGGTGGCTGTGTGTCACGGGTGGCTGTGGGTCAGACTATGGGTCCCGGCTCTGTGACAGTTCGGGTTGCCGTAGGTCGGGCTGTGGGTCCGGTGGTGGGTCCTGGGTTGCCGTGGGTCCCGGTTGCCGTGGGTCGGGCCTGCCGCCGGGGCCGCCATCTTGTGCGGGCCTGTCCCCCGGCCCCAGGGGCTGCAATGGCGGTCACAGAGACCCCCCCCAGGCCATGAGGCTGCACTGGGGGGCACAGGGATCCCCCCACTGTGGGGCAAGAGTGGGGCTGAGTCCCCCAGGATTGTCTGTATGGGGGGTGGGGGTGTTTGGGAGGCTCATTGCGGAGGGGTCGTTGGGGGGGGTGATGGGATTTATGGCTGGGGGGTGATGATGGGGTCTCAGGGGGGGATGATGTGGGGTGTTTGGGGGGGGTGGTGGTCTCAGGGGGTGACAGTGCCGGTTCTGACCCCTCTCTCCCCCTCCGCTCAAGCCAGCGGGGGGCCACGATGTCCCACGAGAAGAGCTTCCTGGTGGGGGGTGAGGGCTTCCCGGGGCAGCAGCCCACCGGTCCCCCCCCCGTCTACCCGCAGCCCCCTACCCCCCCGGCCCCTACCCCCAGCCCCAATTTGCCCCCAACCCCCAGCCGTGTTTCCCGCAGGGGCCGGAGCCGTACCTCCCCCCGGGGCCATACCCCGCAGCCGGGCTCTAGCCCCCCGGGCCCTACCCCCCTCCAGGGCCCTACCCTGGGGGTCCTTACGCCCAACCCTCCTATGCCCAACCCCAGCCCATGGTCTCCAAGACTGTGGAGTAATGGGGCTGGGGGGCTGGGGCGGGGCACACCCTGCTGTGGGTGCTGGGTGGGGGAGTGTCACCAAAGGGAGGTCTTCATTTCAGCAGCATTCTAGGGGACCAGGGCAGTTACATGGCTTAGGGGGGGAGGAGGGGAATCCTGCCCTGAACCCCCTCCCAGAAACAGCTCAGCCCTGGGGAGGTCTCTGCCCCTGGTCAAGGGAAATCCTGCCCTGAGACCCCCCCAAAGCTGAGCCCACCATGGGGGGGGGTGTGTGTCTCTGTCCATGGGTGGGGGGTTTGGCTCAGGGACACTCGTGGGGGGTTGGCTTGGGTGCACCTTGTGGGGGTCGCTGCCCATGGGTCGGGGGGTCACCTCCTGCCTTGGTGGGCACATCTGCAGCTTTGGGGAGGCACAGATCCCCCCTAGGGATCCCCTCAGCCCCCCCTCTCTGCTCTTCCCTTGCCCCCAGCCAGATCCAGTCCCCCCCCGCTGGCAGTGGAGACCCAACACCCGCGTGGGTGAGCGGCGAGGGGCTCGGTGCAGGACCACTCCCCCCTCTCCAGCCCCCCTGACACCCCTTCTGCCCACAGCCCCCCTGCACAGCACCTACCACGAGGATGGACTCCCCTCCTACTATGACAACCAGGACTTCCCCTCGGCCCACTGGGATGACGAGCATCTGGCAGGCTCTGCAAGGTGGGACCCAGGGGCCTCGGGGAGGGGGGCTCAAGAGAACCCCTCCCCGTCTCACCTCTGTCTCCCCCCAAGGTGTTCCTAGTGCTGACCCTGCAGCTCAGTGTCACCATCACCTTCATGGCCATCCTCACCTTTGCCAAGGGGGTGAAGCGCTTTGTCCAGCACAATGTGTGGACGTACTACATATCCTGTGCCGTCTTCTTCACCTCCCTCATTGTCCTCAGCTGCTGCGGGGAGCTCCGGCGCAAGCACCCCTGGAACCTGGTGGCCCTGGTGAGGCACGGCTGACACCGGCCGACAGGGTCCCAGGACCCGGTGCTGGGCACCGTGGTGCCACCTGGCTGGGTCATGGGGTGGTGAGTACCATGGGGGACACCATGGGGACACCACAGGATATGGGGGACATGGGGACACACATGGGGACAGGAAGTGCTAAGACCTCAGCGATGGGCACCGTGGTGCCACCAGGCTGGGTCATGGGGTGCTAAGCACCAGAGAGTACACCATGGGGACACCACAGGGACAGGGGGTGCCAGGACCACGGTGTTGGGCACCATGGTGCCACAAGGCTTGGCAGTGAAAGAGAAGATGAGGTGGTGAGCACCAGAGAGTGCCACAGGGGACAATGTGGGGACAGGAGGTGCAGCATGTCGGTACTGGGGGTTGATGGGCACAATGGTGTCACCAGGCTTGGCAGTGGGGGACAAAGTGGGGCAGTGAGGTGCCAGGAGCTCAGTGTTGGGAGCGTTGGGCACTATGGTGCCACCAGGCTGGGTCATAGCGTGGTGACCACCAGAGGGGACACCATGGGGACATTGTAGGGACAAGTGGTGCCAGGACCACAGTGCTGGGGACATTGGGCACCATGGTGCCCCCAGGCCTGGTGCTAGGGCACAGCTGGGGGTCCAGGGGGTGTTTCCCCCCACCCCTGGGTGACGCAGCCCCCTGCCCACAGTGAATCCTGACAGCTTGTCCTACATGGTGGGGATGATCGCCAGCTTCTACAACACCGACGCTGTCATCATGGCCATTGGCATCACTGTCTTTGTCTGCTTCACCGTCATCATCTTCTCCCTGCAGGTCAGTGCTGGGAGGGGAGATGGTGGGTGACTCCCCCGGGATCTGGGCTGGGGACTCCAAAATGGGTGTGTGACCCTGGGGCTGCGGACTTGGGACCAGGCGTGTGATCCCCAAGTCTATGGTGGGCCTGGGGGCTCCAAGGGGAGCACACAACCTCCCCCATTTCATTGGTGGGGTTGGGGGCTCCACATGGGTTGTATGAAACACCCCCGTCCCTAACTCTATGGTGGGGCTGGGGGCTCTCCACTGGCTATGTGGCCCCCCTGGTTCTGTAGTGGGTCTGGGGGCTCCAAATGGGGCACAGGACCAACACCCCCCCCGGCTGTGTGATGGGTCTGGGGGCTCAGCACTGGGCTCCCCCATCCCCAGACCAAGTACAACTTCACCTCCTGCCGGGGCGTCCTCATCATCTGTTTGGTTGTCCTTATCCTCTTCTCCATCCTCTGCATCTTCATCTGCAACCGCATCATGGACATTGTCTACGCCTCCCTGGGGGCCCTGCTCTTCACCTGCGTGAGTTGGGATCCACTGGGATCAGCTGGGGGGCAGCCAGGGTGCAAGGGATGAGCTGGGATCCCAGGCATCAGCCAGGATCTGGAGGGACCTTTGCTGCTGCATGTATTGGGACCCACTGGGATCAGCTGGGTTCTGGGGGGCAGCTGGAATGGGATGGGATCCCATGGGATGAGCTGGGATCCTAGGCATCAGCCAAGACTTGGAGAGGGGGGGCATGTTGTTCAACTGCATGAATCAGAATCTTGGGGGGCTGAGATCCACTGGGATCCATCGGGGTGAGCTGGGACCAGGGGATCAGCTGGAATCTGGGGATCAGCCAGAATATAGGGGTGAGCCAGAATCTAGTAATCAGTAATGATCTGGGGATCCACTGGGACCTGGGGCTCCTCCATGATTTTGGGGGTGGGGATCTGGGAGGTTGGGATCAGCCAGGATCCAGTGGATCAGCTGGGATCTGGGGAGCAGCTGGAGTCTGGGGATCCACTGGGGTAAGCTGGGATCCTGCAGGATGAGCCAGGACCCCAGGGGGTGATGTGGGATCCTGGGACATCAGCTGGGGTCTCAGGATCAGCTGGGATCCCAGGAGTCTCCAGCTGCAGGGAGGAGGACACACGACCCAACCCTGGCTCAGGTGTGACGGGGGACAAGTGCCACCCCGGTGAGATGTCCCGGTGCCCTCAGGGTGCCCCCCACGTCCCTGGGGTGTCTGTGGGGTGTCCATGTTTAGGAACATGTTTAGTGTCTGTGGGGTGTCCACTGGTTTAGGAAGTCCAGGTCATGTCTGACCAACCTGATCTCCTTTTATGATCAGGTGACCCGTATAGTGGATGAGGTGAAGGCTGTGGATGTGGTCTACCTGGACTTCAGCAAGGCCTTTGACACCATCTCCCACAGCATCCTCCTGAAAAAGCTGTCAGTCCACAGCTTGGACAGGGGCACTCTGGGCTGGGTTAGGAACTGGCTGGAGGGCCGGGCCCAGAGAGTGGTGCTGAACGGGGCTGCATCCAGTTGGCAGCCGGTCACTAGTGGTGTCCCCCAGGGATCAGTGTTGGGCCCAGTTCTGCTCAATATCTTTATAGATGATCTAGATGAAGGGATTGAGTCCATCATCAGCAAATTCGCAGATGACACTAAGCTGGGGGGAAGTGTCGATCAGCTGGAAGGCAGGAAGGCTCTGCAGAGGGACCTGGACAGACTGGAGAGTTGGGCTGATTCCAATGGGATGAGGTTCAACATGGCCAAGTGCTGGGTCCTGCACTTTGGCCACAACAACCCCATGCAGCGCTACAGGCTGGGGACAGAGTGGCTGGAGAGCAGCCAGGCAGAAAGGGACCTGGGAGTCTGGATTGACAGGAAGCTGAACATGAGCCATCAGTGTGCCTAGGTGGCCAAGAAGGCCAATGGCATCCAGGCCTGTATCAGGAACAGCATGGCCCGCAGTTCCAAGGAAGTGATTTTTCCCCTGTACTCAGTGCTGGTGAGGCCACACCTCGAGTACTATGTCCAGTTCTGGGCCCCTCAGTTCAGGAAGGATATGGAGGTCCTGGAGCAGGTCCAAAGGAGGGCAACCAGGCTGGTGAAGGGACTTGAGCACAGACCCTGTGAGGAGAGGCTGAGGGAGCTGGGGCTGTTCAGCCTAAAGAAGAGGAGGCTCAGGGGAGACCTCATCGCTCTCTACAACTACCTGAAAGGAGGTTGTAGCCGGGTGGGGGTTGGTCTCTTTTGCCAGACGACTTTCAACAAGACAAGGGGGCATGGTCTTAAGTTGTGCCAGGGGAAATTTAGGTTAGATATTAGAAAGAATTTCTTTACGGAGAGGGTGATCAGGCATTGGAATGGGCTGCCCACTGAAGTAGTGGATTCTCTGTCCCTGGAGATATTTAAAAAGAGACTGGATGTGGCACTTAGTACCACAGTCTAGCCAACGGTGGTTCAAGGGTTGGACTCAATTGTAGTGGAACAAAGCAATCAAATGCCTCTGATTACTGAGAAGTGGGTGTGAGCTGGTATCAAATCCACCTGTGCCCAGTTAGGGCAGGCCCCCTATTGAGCATGTGCAAGACCAGG
The DNA here is from genome assembly GCF_003957555.1 of Calypte anna. NCBI lineage: Eukaryota > Metazoa > Chordata > Aves > Apodiformes > Trochilidae > Calypte > Calypte anna. The sequence continues at coordinate 145,417,663 of NC_044245.1, read as the reverse complement.
GGGCCAATAAAAGGTGAGGCTCACACCCACTGACTAGCTCACTCTTGGGCTAGTCCCAAGAGAGGCTGGTAGCTCATTGAGCCATGGTCAGATCTTGCTAGTTCCACTACGTGAGTGATAGAGCACAACTCAAAAGTCTAAACTGCTACACCTAATTAGACCTTGAGGCATCGATCCCTACAGAAAGGTTCGTCTCGCAACATCTGGTGGAGAATGCGGGCAACTTAAGAAGCAGAGTGTGAAGAGCTGGCAATAGGAACATTCTCCCTGATTTGAAAAAGTGCTTGGGCTAACACTCTCCCTGAAAGGTATGACCAGCAAGCTCTTTGGATTGGAAACCCGTGAGCAGAGGGAAGCCAAGATAAGGATTCTCTCTTTGGAAACCCCTGAGCAGAGGGAAGCCAGGAGGATGGAATCCCATGAGGAAGGGTTAAAACCCGTGTATGGAATCCCATGAGGAAGGGTTAAATCCCGTAATCTCATGAGGAACCAGCAAGCTCTTTGGAAACCCCTGAGCAGAGGGAAGCCAAGATAAGGATTCTCTCTTTGGAAACCTTTGAGCAGAGGGAAGCCAAGAGAAGAGCAGATACAGGAGGGAGAAGAACAACTCAAGACGGAAAGGCAGAGACTTTGTGAAAAGTACCTGGGCTGACATTGAACGGTTTGCCTAGGCTGCAGCAGTGTATGTTTGTATGTTTGTAAACTAGGGTTAAATCCGCTAAGCTATAAGTGTATGTTTGTGTCAGTGTGTAAAAATCCTGTAATCAGTGTTCTATGTTTGTAAGCTAGGGTTAAATCCCGTAAGCTATAAGCGCGTGTTTGTGTCAGTCGAAAATGTTTGTATAAATCCTGTAATCAGTGTTGTAAGCTATAATGAAAAAAAAAAAAGGGAAATGTAGAGAAACAAGATAAACCAGGTGCCTTGAGTTGCCAAAGAGTGGGTGTGAGTCCACCTGTGCCTGGTTAGGACAGGCCCCCTATTACCAGGGGGCCAGTAAAGGTGGGACACACCCACAGAGAGAAGCTCACTCTTGTGCGAGGCAGTGGAGAGGCCAGCAGCTCGTCAAGCCTCAGGAGCAAGAAAGGCTCTTCCTGCTACACTCAATGATCCCTGAGGTCCCTTCCAACCCAGCCAGTTCTATGATTCTGGGCCCCCGGGTGCCCCATGTCCCTGGGGTGTCCATGTATCCCTCAGGTGTTGAGGTGACCCAAAGTGTCCCTGAGGTGTCCCTGCCACCCCTGTCCCTGCGGTTCCTGGCAGTGGACACGCAGATGATCCTGGGGAACAAGCAGTTGGTGCTCAGCCCTGAGGAGTTCATCTTCGCTGCTCTCAACCTCTGCACTGATATCATCAACATCTTCCCCTACATCTTGGCCATCATTGGGCGGGCCAAGGAATGACCCCCCTGACCTCCCTGTGCCCCCTGACCACCCCCACAGCCACTCCCGTCCCCCCAGCCCCCTCCCCTCTGCCTCACAGAGTTTATTTCTCCTGCTGGGAGCTCGAAGGAGGGGGGCTGTGTCCCTCACCCACACTCCCCCCACTGTCAAAACCCCCATCCCTGTGCCCCCCCACCACCAAAAAAAAAAAAAAGCAGGACTGGAAGCACTGTCCCCATCTCCAGTCCATGTGGAGCCTCCCAACTCCGTCCTGCTCCCCCCCACGCATGTGCTGCCTGGGGGCCCCCGCTGGACCCCCCTGGGGCTGAGGGCAGGGTACCACCCCCCAGGTGGGCAAGCGGGGGGGGGTCCCATGTGGGCACCAGGCACAGTCAAAGCATCATGGCAGGGGGCCCAGCCCCCTTCCCAGACCTTAGCTCCCCAGCCCTGACCCACAGCAGGAGTCCTGGCCCCCTCCCAACATGGCCAGGCCCCCCCTGGTCTATTGTGTGGCTCCAGCTCCTGCTGTTAATAAATCTCCATCTCATCCCCCTCTACTGCCTTCATCTCACTTCCTGGGCTAGGGGAGCTCCAGTGCCTGGGGGTGGTGCTGGGGGGTCCTGGGACCATTGCAGAAGGGGGGTGGAGGTGGAATAATGGAACCATAGGGTGGTTTGGGTAGGAAAAGAGCTTGGAGATCCAACCCTTCCCCCAGCACTGCCAGGCCACCACCACCCCATGACCCTCAGCGCCAAACCTCCAGGGCACGGAGATCATTGCAGACAGCAGCAGGGGCTGTAGGGCTGTCAGCTCTCAGCTTGGCAATAAAGGACATGGAGGTGCTGGTGGACACCAGGTTGACCATGAGCCAGCAAATGCACTCTTGCAGCAAGGGCAGCGAAGGTCATTCTGGGCTGCACTGGTTTCAGGGAGGTCACCCTTCCATTTTACTCTGGGCTGAGGGACCACATCTGGAGTATCTGGGACAGGTTAAGATGGCCATGGACATAGCAGGTTGCACCCGGCAGGGTCTCAAAGAGGATGAAGAGTTGGAGCACCTGTGGTACAGGAAGAGGCTGAGAGCTGGGATGAAGGCTGGAGAAGCTCAGGGATCTTCCAGATGTGTTTGAGCATCAGGTGGAGCAGGGGGGAAGACAGAGCCAGGCTGTTCTGACACTGCCATTTCTCCTGGCAGTGAAATCCCATCTCAGTGTAAGAACATTTCTGGGTCCTGCTGTGAGGGGTGAAGCACTGGAAGAGGCTGTGGAGCCCCCAGCCCTGGAGAGCCTTCCAAGCCACTGAGAGGGACCCTGCTCTGTGTGACTCCTCGGAGGGGGTCTTCCAATCTCACCTGAGGTTTGAAAAGTCCCCATGTGAATGTTGGTAAGGGTGACCTCTGGTGAGCAGGGAACAAACCTGGAAGTGTTCCGCGTGGGTTTATTTTAAGGTGGGTTGCTGGAAGGATTTGGTCACTGGCATCACTATTTTCTCTTTTGGAGAGCAGCAGAACCTGAGATGCAGAAGATTTGAGAAAATGAACATTGCTGAGAGCAAGGAGTGGTTCTGAGGTATCAGTAGATGTGTTTTGCAGTAACACCCAGATGCCCAAGAAGATAATTTGCCCATGGAAAATGAGCAAGTGATGAGATTCAAAGCCTGATCTTCAAATGTCATGGGTGGGGTTTTGGGGGGTACCCGTGCTCCTGGACAAGCTGCTTCTGCTTCTCCCTCAGCTGCAATTGGGTGTCCTTCAGGATTTCAGCCAAGACAAGGCTCCCAGGTGAGCTCAGAGCAACCTTCCAATATCTGAAGGGGCTGGCAGAAAGCTGGGGGAGGGCTTTGGACATGGGGGGGGTAGGGAGAGGACAAGGGAAATGGGTTTAAAACCTGGAGAGGGGAGACTGAGGTTGGAGATGGGGAGAAATTCTTTGGGGTGAGGGTGCTGAGCCCCTGGTTGCCCAGGTTGCCCCCAGAAGCTGTGGCTGCCCCATCCCTGGCAGTGTTGAAGGTTGGATGGGGCTTGTAGCCTGGGCTGGGGGAGGTGTCCCTGGCAGAATCTTCCAAGGTTCCTTCCACAGTTCCATGCCTCTGTGACATTGCAGCCTCCCTTCCCCAATGTCCTGTGGTGACCCAGGGACATTCCGACCCCTGGCCCTGGTCCTGCAGACGCGAGACTCAAATCCTAGTGCCCACCATGGATGGTCGGATATCTCGCCACGCCAACACGGTCATCACCTTCTACAACCAGCTGCTGCGGGAGATCCAGGCGCTGGTGGCCGAGAATGGGGAGCTGTGGCAGGAGGTGATGCGGCTCCAGGCCGCGCAGAATGTCCGCAATTTCCCCCGGGACCAGATCGGGATGGTTCCCTGCTCAGCACCCCCCCTTGGACCCACCACCCGCCCCACCACCATCAACTTCTCCTTCCCCAGCACAGGTTGTAGGGCAGGGGACCCCAAACCCGGGACGGGTCTGGGCTGAGGGCCAGCATCACAAACACCCCCCTTTTGTCACAGCTGCCTCCCAGAGCTGGGATGCGGGGTTGGAGAAGAGCAGCACGTTCCACAACCCACCATGGGGCATGGGATCCCATGCTACTCTGCCCCCGGCAGCCGCTGCCACCTCTGGGACGATACCAACTATCTCCTCGGAGAGAAGTAGGCGGAAATGAGCCCCATCCCCATTTCCATCCCCATCTCCATCCCCATCTCCATCCCATCCCCCAACCCCATCCCCAATCTAATCCCATCCTATCTCCATCCCCACCCTATCTCCATCCCCATCCCCATTGCCATCCCCATCTCCATCCCACCTCACCTAATCCCGATCCCCCAGGTCTACCCCCCATGGGATACTCCACCGAAGACTCCAGCATCCGCCGTCTCACCATGGTCTTGGACCGTCTTGCCTCCTCCGGCCAGACAGATGCCTCCTCTCTTCCCCAGATCTCTGTGTCCTCCATACACACCACCTTCCCCCTGAGGTACTCGGAGCTGCGGGGCTCGGGGTCGCTGCCCCCCTCCCCATCCAGCAGTTGCCAGGGCTGGCAGCAGCTGCTGGGGGAGGTGGCCTTCCAGCTGGACCGGCGCATCCTGGCCTACATCTTCCCCCACCGCACCAGCTTCTACGGCTTCACCCTCACCAACATCTTCGAGAAGATCATGGAGGTGGGATGAGCACCTGGGTTACTCCCACCCAACCAGGATCCTTCTGTCCCTGCAGAGCACCCTGGGGGGTGGGACACTGCCACCTCAGGGGGCCACCAGGGTGACCGTGTTCCACCTGCCCCCTCAGACCGCCTTGAGGGGTGGGACAGTGCCACCTTGGGTGTCAGAGGCCTCTCGTGGGTTCCATCATGGTGACCCTATACCACTGGTCCCTTCGGACCACCCTGAGGGCTGGGATGGTGCCAGCCATGGGTGTCCCCACTGTGACCGTGTCCCCTCTCCCCACAGATGTCTTTGTCAGGTGGCTTCGAGGAGCAGCAGTGTCTGGCACGTGCCCAGCGCTTCCTGGAGCTGATGGGGCGGCTGCAGTCTCTGGGCTACAGCCCCAAGGCCCACCCGAGGCTGAGCGAGTCCCTGGTCAATGCCTACGGGGTGCTGCCCGAGCCCCTGCGCCTGGAGGAGCACGGGGGTCCTGCCCTTCTCCAGCGCCTGCTGGGGGACAGTCTGCCTGCCGAGCTGCGCCACGACGCCGGTGTCCTGCTGGAGTGTCTGCTGCAGATGGCACGGGAGGATGGGATGCCCATCTTCCTCTGGTGACACCACCCACACCAGAGGACTCCAAGGAATCCCAAGGAACCCCAATAAACCATGAGTGTGACCATCAACATGAGTGTCATCAACACAAGTTCCACCATCACCATGAGTGTCACCATTGACACAAGTGTCCCCATCACCGTCAGTCTTACTGTCTTTGACACGTGGAGCCAGGTTGGAGCGGGGGGTGGCATCAGGCTCTTTTCCCAGGCAACTATTAGCAAGACAAGAAGGCATGGTCTCATGTTGTGCCAGGGGAGGTTTAGGTTGGATATTAGAAAGTATTTCTTTATGGACAGGGTGATCAGACATTGCAATGGGCTGCCCAGGGAAGTAGTGGATTCTCCGTCCCTGGAGCTATTTAAAAAGAGACTGGATGTGGCACTCAGTGCCATGGTCTGGTAATCGCAGCAGTAGTGGATCAAGGATTGGACTTGATGATCTCTGAGGTCCCTTCCAACCCAGCCAATTCTATGATTCTATGATTCTATGCTCTCACACACGAAGTTCAGCAACAGCCCAGGCCAAGTCCAAATGGCCATGTACATCATAATATTTATTCCCTATCAGGGGTTTGTCTCTGAGCAAGCCAAAGGCGTGGTTTAAGAGGCAAAAATGCCAACCTCCATTTAAATATTCAAGGAAGCAAGTAAATTTTTAAATAATAATGAAGAAATAAATTTTGGAGAAGAGAGGTAGGAGATAAAAAAACCAAACCCATAACCAGCAACCAGTAGTTCCTACCTCACACCTATAGAATGAACAAGAGAAACTGAAACAAAAAAAAAAAAACAAGGCAAAGAAAACCAATTAGAATTTTTTTTTTAAATCTCAGCATAACTGGTGGGGTTTTATTTAGCTATATCTATGCACTTAAGATTTAGAAATTCTCTATTCCAATCTGTAAGAACTTAAGATAGAAATAAATCAATATGGTTACTTAAGATGACAAGAGATTTGCTTACTTTTTAATTAATTATTTGTCAATCATAATGAATAATAATTATGATAATTTTGATAGAAAATCTAGATTGGAACAAATCCTATTAATTGCAGTCTGAATCCTAAGAGAAGCAATCTACATTATCTTCAATATAACACACCCCACACACCTAACTGAGGTTGAAGTTCAAGCTCAAAATATATGCATATTTTGCATAAAAGAATGCTGCTGCCTCAGCTGATGAAGTAGGTGACCTGGTTACAGCATACTTGTCTGCTATTTCTACTTACTGTATAATTAATAATAATACTCAGATATGCTAATGAAAAAGGTTTTTATTTTTAGTTCTCTGTTTGGGAGTTTCTATTGTTCTCAGCAGCATAAATCTCCTTTTCTTTCTTCAACACTCCTCTTTATAAAGACATTATGACTCCTTGTCATGGAGAAAGTTTCTGTGTCCTGTTATGTATTTTTGGTCTTTTGAGCTCTTCTATGTATGATTTAGAAGGCAGTAGTGGGCACCACAGTGTTTTCTGCTGCATCTGGCCATTAGGATGGAGGACAGCAGTATCAAGGTGAATAACCTCAGGTGCATCCTTCACATTTTCTAGGCAATGTTAGTGCACAAAGCTTCCACCTAGCTCTTTTCATTGAAAAACATTTTATTGAAATTTTTTTTCCCCTCAGATTAATATTACTCCAGATTTATTCATTGTTTTAAAATGGTTACTCCTTTGACTTTTAATAACCTAGCTATATTTGTTAGCATTTGTGTTAATTTTCTTCCTCTCCTTTTTTTTCCTAAATGTGTTCAAAACACTTACAGAGCAGTAATTCCTACTGCACATTCTGAACCAGGCCAACAACTCTGCAACTGGCTTCCTGCTTCCAATATATCTGCAGAAGTAGAATTGGTCTTTTCCCCATAAACTCTTTATCTTACTGCCTAGTAATCCCAAACCCCTTTCAATTGAATCAGAAGAGTTGATTTCTGATCCTATCATAATAAATCCAAGAAAGATCAATAAAAGAACCTATGCATAAATTAGAATATTAATTGATTCTTTAGATATATTTAATTTATTTCTGTAATTGTATAGCAGGATTTAATGTGAGACAATGAATCTAACAGTAGATAATAGCTGAACAGCAGAGAAATATTGCAGTTTGCCAGAATGAATATTCTGCATTTTTCTACATAGATAAACCTGTTTTTTAATGGGATCTGAGATTTCCTTTAAGAAAAAAAGGGAATAAAATGAAGAAGAGGATTATGAAGAATAATTAAATGAAATTAAACAATATTAATTCTCTTGCACTTATGGCCATCCTTTCCACCAAAAAATAATGCTAACAAAATCACAACTTTCTTGTTTTTTCCCAGTTTGCAAATTGTAATTTCTACAGCTGGTATCTACAAATTCACTGTTCTGCAATGGCAGTCACAGTTGGAATGGCTTGGCAGGCACTTTGGAAGGTGACCTATTCTAATGCCATGGATAATTCTGACAAGGACCATAAAACAGAGATTCTGTTTTTGTTTCAACCACCTTATTATACTTCAGTTTAAAAATAAGAAGGTAAGCTACAAAATAATGACTGCACTCAATGTAAATTATTTTGATCACTGAACTATGGAATAAAGTTCTCTCTCTCAAGGAAAAAAAAAAGTACCAGTTTTTATAGAAAAACAGTATTTACTTTGCTTCAATTTTAATCAGAGAGGGTAGCTCAGGCCTTAAACTTGTATCTTTTTAGCCTTGACTAAAAGCTTTTATAAGAAGCTCCCTTTTCCAGCCAAACTACTTTCTCAGAATAAGAACTGCCATGCACAAATGAACTTGACCTAATACCCTAAACAGACATGCCAGATCTTGAGCTACAAATTAAAAGACAAAAGGAAGACAGGTGGAGAAACTGGTAAAAGAGGAGTATAGCTTAGTCTTGCCTATTGGCAATATTGATAATGTCTGTATCCTGAAGTTCACTAATTACAGAACAGATATAAATTGTTTTGTAAAAATCTATTGGAGAAGCATAAAGAACAGTGAATGAGCCTTCACCTTAATCTATCGACATCACACTGGCAACCTCTGGTACATTAAAAAGTTAATATGACTTTAATAGGTCATAATGACACTAATAACGTTTATAGCTATTCACTTTAGTAGTCAGAGTCATTTAACAAAATTGTAACTTTTATTCCTGGGGTCACAACAGACTCAAAAGACAATTAATATTTAATGGGGCAGAGCTCTGCTTTAATGGCTTATAATAGCAAGAGACTCTGGGCCATCCCTTCTTAAACAACAAAGATTCTGATCTAGGGCTAAAAGATCCTGCCAGTCAATTTGGATGTGCAGTGCATTCTTCATCTTCAGAGAAAAAGTTTGAACATACCCAGCCAGGATGCATCTCTTGGTGTGAAACAATATGGACCTGCTGGAGGTCAGTTCAAAGACCTTCCCTGTCTGCAAGAACCAAAGCCAATTATTGATTAAAATACTGCATTGCTTTGTTCTGAATGCTTTTTTGTTGGCTGAATAGCTTAGAGAATGTTTCCATTGAAGGGTAATTTTTATCCTAAACCTGCTCTAATCAATATACTCACCTGAATCTGAAAGATCATTGAGGGCAATCATGTCACATAGAAAACTTTCTGTGTGGCCATTTATTTGGAAATGTAAGAACAGAGAACAATGTGACCTGTAAAGGACTGGAAGGTCTCTAAATAGCCTTCTAACTTATTTTGATGACTGGTTAGAAAAGAAGTCAATTACATTATACTTTCCTTTGAGTGACTCCATGCTCCTCTTGTCCACAGCAGAAACATTTATCCTTCAGCAAAGCTGGGAAATCAAAGGTGGACCGGTCCCACATCAGTGCACAAAGAAAGTGACAGCAATCTGGTTTTTCAGAAAGGGCTGTATTGCATGAGGAAACATCAGGGGACTGAAGGTCTTTGAAAGGCAAAAGAGTTCCACTCATTTGAACTTTAGTTTATCTGATAGAAATAGCTGTCAGATACATTCAGCTTCTCTTTTTTTCTTTTGAGTGACTCTGAGACAGTTCTTATTGAGATAAGCCTAAGAAAGAGGAAGAAAGGGCAGCTAGTCAGGGTAAAGCAGTTGTATTGTGCAGTGTGACAGAAGAGCTGAAGAGCTCAGCTGGAAGTCTGTAGTTAATGTTTTAAATATTGTCCTATTGAGCTTAAGTGCTGGTTGAAGCAATTTCATGTTATTGTCACTTCTACTTTCAAGGTATTTTGCCTAAAAGGAAAGCAATGCTGCTCATGCATTTTACACATCTCCAGAGCAAGTCTTGCCCCTTGAGGACTGGCTCATGGGTTCAAAGACAAGGGGAGTCTTTCCTAGTAACTCATGAGATGTTCCTACCTTTCTCAACAAGTGCTGAATGATGGTGAAAAAAATGTTAAGAGCAGATTATTAATTTCTGTTTTTCATTAATTCCAAGTAGAATATGATAAAAAGATAGTATGATAATATCTCTACATCTTGCAGAAGACATTTCCAGTCACTTTCAAGATGCTCAAAGGAATATGGAAGAAAAAACACAGAATAAACATTTGATTCTGAAACTAATAAATAAGAAGAAAGAACTAGCAAAAGAATCCTAAATACATCCTGCTGCTGTTCTGGTGGCATTTTTCTTCTTTGTATTAGTAGAGCTGCTGTGTATCCTTATTGCTTTTGGGTTAAAACTGTTTACATAGAAACATATAGTCTGAACCTAGTTTTTAAGCTCTAAGGCATTTTTAGATAAATTACTTAAGTCAATCCTTTGCTTTCCTGAGTCTTGTTTTGGAAACTTTCAAATTTCCCCTGCTGGGGTTAGCAGTGCAACAGTCTGATAGAAAAAAACCAAACCAAACCAAACCAAAGCAAACCCAAACAAAACTGTATAAGATTCCAGTAGATTAACCTTGAACTGTCCTTTTTTCCAGTGCTCTTATTTTCAATTACAACAGGTGTTTTGTGTGTCTTACCATTTTCACCACATAAATTTTAGGCAACATTTTAATCTTTCTAATATTCACTTATTACTCCATGGATTACACAGTGACTACACAGACACTAAAAGCACATTTAACCAAAGTCCTTTACAAGTTCTAACTTAAATACTGACCAATCAAAACTAGCACAATGAGCCAATCCCCCACTTTGCTAAAAAAACTTAATAATAGCTAATAATACCTGTATATAGTTTTTTTCTTATTGCCACTTCTTCCTGTAATAAAGGCTTTTTTGTGTAAACAGTGATTTTTTTGAATTTTGTCAAAGTCAGGGAACACTTGTTATTTCATTTAAGAGGTAATATTGGAGGCTAAAAAGAGCAGTTACTTCACAAAAGTATATTAAGTTGATGCTGCAGGTATTTGTAGATGATTTGCAGTAATGGAAATAGCCTTATTATATAGGTTATATTATGTAACCTGTAATTGAACACATAAAACACCATCTCTGAATACAAGTTCAGCCATAAAGGCTGAGAGTTTCCTGACTAAATGTATGAGTCTACAGTGTACGTGGCTACATTTCAGATGGTCATAAGGTTTTTTTTCATTTTGTAGTTTGTAGAAGCCTGGTCAATATTGTCCACGATGTTTGTGAAGCAATTCAGTCTGTATTAATGTAAGCTCCACAGATAAAATGGGGCTTACAATTAATACAGGCTTACCAATAAGTGCAGGAGGAACTTGGGGTGCTTTCTCAGACCAGATTTCGACATTGTGAACCTGTGGACTTGTGGGTGATGAATCCTCTACAATATGCTACTCAGGGAATCAGGTTTTCGTGCTCTTAACTAAACAGAAATAAATATAAATTAGATAAGAATTAAAAAAGATAAATTAATGCAGGATTTTGGCTAGGTGAGGCTAAACATTTGGAAACATATGGACTTATCTTAGTCAGAACACCAACTTAGCACATACGAATTCATGGTACTAAGAACAGATGCAATGGATCATGAATAAATGACCTATGTGTCCAGACTCATATTTCAAAATATATGCCTGTAGCAATTCTCTAAATAATAAGCTATGGCACCTGCAATATGACCCCTGTTGCAACAGGTGAGTTTTCTAAAAATGTAGTATAGATGATAGATGCCTTGTTCTTGCCAACATTCTTTCCTTAGCATTTAGGCCTGCATTGCTCCATAAGTCAAATAAAAGAGAGATGGAGAATTTGTTTTTCCTGATGCATATTTTCAATCTTGTGAAACTGATGCAAGTATTTTGGGACAAAGACTGTTCCATCTTAATTGTTGTTTCATTACCTTGAACAAGGGGAACCTGGCCTGCTACAACAGGACTCTGCTCTTAATTACGGCAGAAAGATTATGTTAAAAAAAAGTAAAATAAGAATAAAAATGAAATAGGAACAAAATCTAATGTCACTGATGATCTTCCCTTGGTGCACAGATGTATTTCTGGTGAAATGAACAAATCTCATGTAGGAAAGCTAGGTTATTTTACTCCTGAGTTTGTCTGTTAGAACTCATGATGGCTCAAGCAATAGAGCTTTTGAAAAGCTGGGGGATAACAAAAAGCACTGTACAAGACATGACTTTTCCTCCTGCATTTTTATGTCCTAGGAAACAGATACAAGATCAGTTGGCAACCTGGCATCAGTCTGTATGATTTGTTTTAAGGGAGTGTCCACAAAACATTATGAACATGGTATGAATTGTGGTTGCTCCATAAACGTGTGGAATGAAATTTGATGTGACATAAGTTTAATGACAACACATGGAAGATTCAGGAGGTTTCCAGTTGTGTTGCCTCATTATATGTGTGATTGCGTGCAAAACCACTTGTAAGACACAGAACCTGTGCAAATGACTCATTGATGTTGGCTGCTGATGAAATCCACAGTTCCTGCAAATCTTAATAAAAACCAAGAAAAAGTTGGCAGAGCACTTATCTAACCACTTCAACCTCACAAGACTTTTTGATGCTTGTGTTTTTATTGTTTTGTTTTCTTTGGGCTTCCACATAATTGTGATAAATTTTTAAACAACAGTTCAAGGTAGTTTAAATGCATGATGGATGGAGCCTTTATGGAGCCATTCTCTGCAAGTTCAAAGCTGGCCCAGACTATTAAGGACTGAAATATTTCTGCTAAAGTCCCGTATGAAATAAATTGAGTTCCTTAACTGTGTCACAAATTCATTATCCCAACTGGCTGCTGGAAATCAATTGCTGAAAAACCAAAGATTTTGATGTCTGGAGAAAGTCTGTCAATCACTTCCACATACTTTATATAAATCTTTTTGATCTGTCAGCTGTCTAACTGGTAGCAAGAATGAGCAATGCAGAGCTATTCATATATTTAGTTGCTATACATGACTAACTTACAGATCTCTCAAGTGCTGGACAGAATAAGAGAACAAATAAGGGCTGAATTGCCTTCCCAGTTTTCTCAGTACAGACCACAGTAGATTTGCTGCATAAGCAAACTAAGACACCCATTTTCAAAAAATACACAATGTTCTTGAAAGTAGCCAGTGTATTGCAAAGGTTTTGGGTCAAACAGAGCTGACAAGCAGACAGATGGTAAATTAACATCATAAACTGTATTTCTATGTAGCAGAAGAAAAATATTCAGCAGAATAAAGTAAGAATAATAAAATGCTTGGGGGGAAAATCCTATTAAATAACCCCCAAACAAAGAAAACACCCAAACAATAAAAAAGAAACAAAACAAAACAAAAAGAAGGAAAACCTATTTAAGGCAGAATAAACCTTAAAATTCAGTCGAAATAAATATGGATCAAAGGTCTAAGGGCAGCATTTCTTGTATACCTGAAATATGTCTGAGCTAACTGCAATGCCATTAGCAAATAATCTCCTACACTGAGTTTTCCACCTGAGACTTTAGAGTCCAACCTCAAGTCTTGTGCAGTTGGCAGTACTATTGTGACTTCACTAGTAGTGGTAACAATAAAAAATATAGGTGGTTATTATTTAGATATAAATGCTAATTCATGGCTTCATATTCACAGGTTAAAAGGTAATTAAGAACGTATGCTTGCCTATTAACTAAACTAACTGATCTTTCAGGTAGCCTGAAGCTCTCTGAAGACTCAGCACTGTGCATCTATTTTATACCTTTAGAAACCTAAAATCTACCTCTCTTTTCTACTTAAAAATTTTATTTGCTGCTGTGAAATGTGACACTTCCAACCTGGTATGGATGACAAGGATGCCCCTGATGTAAATCCCATGATTTACTCACAAGATGGATGTGTTACCTCATAGTAGGTACATCAGAAGAAATATTCCATGGCTCACTGATGTTGCAGATAGGTGGAGCCTCACACCTACTAAAGTATTCTTTTCATTTCATGTTATTAATTTTCTTAGCTTGAGCAGGCCTGCTCCAAGGCTATAGGACTGGTCATGGGTGGATTCCTGAGAGTGAGCAATGCAGTCAGTTTTTTGGACCTTTAGTCTTGTCTTACAGACAGCGTACAGAGTTATAGAGGATTAAAAAATGGGCCAGAGGACCTTTCATGGACATAGGCTGTCCTTCACAACTCTTCCACTGCACTGAGCTTCAGACACAGTTTTTTCCTCTATATTATGCCTTGTCCATGCTTCAGAAGCAGCAAGGGAATGACTAGAGCAGTCCAAGAAATCAGGACATCCTGGGATAATCTAATATCCTTCCTTGAAGAGTAAGTCTTGTTAAGGATGCATCTTCTGGAAACACATAACACTTGGATCATTTTCCTCTTAGCTGTGAATAACTTGTAGCATGTCTGTCATGCAGATACCTTATGCTGGGGTATACAAACAATTACACAGTCCTTAGGTTTACATCTGCTTGAGATTGTTTCCAGCAAACCAAATCATATGTGCTAATCAGATAATATCTCTTTATGAACTTTTGCATTTTCCCCCTTTTTCTTAGAGCAGATTAACGGCTGCTAGATCTTCCAGCTATGTGGCAGTAGATCAATGCTTGAATAATTTGAGTGGAAAGGGACCTTTTGATGAAGACAGAATTTCCCTCCCTCCACACAGCTCAGGAGCAAAGCAAGATACTCTGACAGACCAAGCACTCTGTGACCTAGGCCTGTGGCATCAGACAAAGTTACCAGCAATTCAGCTAAACTGCTGGGCTGACTTTGTGCTCCCTTGGAGGTTTTCTTTATCCCAGAGATGGAATAAATTAGGAGCTGTAAATTTAAAAAGTCTACTGCTACAGCTTGTCCCAGAGCTAAGTTACCATGGTTGTATTTACTCTGAAAATGAAGGAGAGAGAAGTTAGAAATGAAATAAAACATAAGGCAGAACTATACAGTATTTCAGTCTGAAAATAAAACCACAACCATTAAGATTTTTTTTCTTACATTGAATACATTCAATTTCTGTAATTATTCCAAAACCTCGAGAGCCTAAAACAGGAAATGAGGGTTTGAAATCTTTACTGTCAGTTGGCATTATATCCAACAAACTATGGCTAAATGAAAGGTGAAAGCACCCAAGGATACCCCATTATTCCTTTTTATTTTGTTTCCCCTACTCATTTTAATTCCAAGAAGTTCCATAAACTTTCAAACCTGTAGCACGTCCTTCCCAGTTCCTCCAGATTTCCAGAACAATGTGATTCTTTAAATCCCCTCACCTCTCTCCACTGGAGAGCTGGCTGTCTCAGTAGTCAGCATTGCAGACAGATCTCCTTAGGAATGTAGAAGTCCTCAGAATGTGCCTCTGATTTACCTTCAGGTTTCATTCCAAGACCTGGTGGTAGAAACCACACATCGTGTTTTGCTGAGGCCACTCAGGAGTGTGAGAGGTGTTCATAAGGAATCTATGTAACGTTTGATTAAAAATAGAACTGCTGTTAAAGTGAGTTACCCTCACTAAACAACACTCCTGACATCTGTGCTGTTCCTAACTGTGTGCAGCTATGGCTCATTACTCATCACATTACTTTGTAAAGCTTCAGGCAATTTTATGTTGTCCACTCTGAGAATGGGAGTTGCTCCTCACCATTACCCTACTTCCACAGTCATCACATGTTTTGTCTCCTACTTCCTCAGATTCTATGTGATTCAGAAAGTCCTCTTCATGGATATGACTTATTTATATGATATTTTAGGTCTGGCTTCCAGGGATCCCCTCTGTATTATTGTCTAATACCATTTCTACAGCCTAAAGGCAGCTTTAAAACAGCCATTCAGGCTATTACTACTAACTAACTAACTAACTAACTAACTAATTCAAATTGTTGATTGATGCTGCATGCACCAATTAAAAGCCTTTCAAAGTTCATATTCTTCATTTTTACACAATTTAATGTGACATTGTTTATGTCTGTCTTACAGACAATAACAAGAAATCTGGATGCCTCTCTCAAAACCATCCAACTATCTCAACAGGTTAGGTATAATCTCTGCTCAAGCAAGAGAAATCTGTTGGTTGTGCTTACCTTTGTTGACTGCCTCTCATGGATGGTGTTAGCACTACCAAACAGTATGAAACCTCCCAGACTAGGTATAGATGTCAACAGGAACCAGCCAATGAAAATATCTTCTGTGTTGTGATCAATCTGCTTATCTCTGTGACTGAAAAACACAGATCCAAGTTCTCATGATGCTTACCCTTCCCTTCCCTTCCCTTTCCCCTTCCCTTTTCCCTTCCCTTCCCTTCCACTTGCTGGACCCATGTGTTTGGTTGGAGTCCTCACACAGATCTTGTGCCCCATCACAAAATGATCAGAAATTGATTCAGGAGGAGAAGAGACCGAAGTCCATGAGAGAACCTGACAGAGAGGAACATGAAAAATGAATTACAGGCAAGTGAGACCTTGTGCCTCCAGATTAATACATATTATCATGCACTGAGCAATTTCTTTTTTATACAATGACATTTATTCTGTCACAAGTTGACAATAAGAAATGTGAAAAAAATGAGCTGAGTGTATTTACTGCTTGTGATGGATTAAAAAAATACATTTATCTAAGGACTGGGTCTGTAAAAGCTTAATATCCTTTTGGGATGTTATTACATAATCTTCTCTGTTAATGAGTTTGCCTGTGTACCACTTCAAATTTACTTTTAAATTTTTTTTTCACTTAGACCCATTAATTTTCATTTCTAACTTTTTAATATGTAAAAAAAAACCCCACACCTAAAAGCCACATCATATGCACAGAAGTGAAAACAGTGAACAGAAAATCTGTTAACTAAGGTTAACTTAGGATGTAGCAGAAAAAACTAATTTTTCAGAATCCTGAATGTAGTTTAAACTCACTGAACAAGTCTGGTTAAACAGAAAAAGCAATTTATTTTTTTTTAAATTGTGAAAACAAATAAATTACGTGGTTCTGAAAGATATTGTTTCTGAAATAGACACTTGCTAAAAATAAAAAAAATTAAAAATCCAACTAGATTCCAAAACTGTGGATGCCAAAATATCTTCATTTATGCCTAGTGATTAGTTTGCTAAGCCAACATATGAGAGGCAGAAAGTCAGTAATAGCAGGAATGACTCTGTATCTTGGCCAACAGTACACCCGAAGGGCATATTTGTGTTGCAGTACTTGATCTAGTGAATATTTAATAGAGTTGAATATGGAATAAAGTCAAAAGGAGATACTGAGAATACCACATAAGATTGCAGCACACTCTGGGGGATTCATTACTGTGGGTTCAAAGTCTTTCAGAAATAAGCAAGATTTGAACATGGATATCTCAATTCCTTGGTGTTTGGTTTTTTTTCTTATTCATATTCTCTTATTTTCATTTTCTTACATAGCACTTTTTTTTTTGGCATTAAAATATTTTTAGAAATATCAGAACAGTTCAGAAAAGTACATTGATAACATTTTTCCTCTTGGGCTAAGAACATGTAACTTAAGATTTCCTGAAACAAGAAGGAATATAAAGGGCAGACATAAAGATAATACAGTGATCTGCAACAATATTTTGATGTGTATTGAAAAGGATGAGAAGGACCTTGGTTGCTGCCTCTTGAGAAATGTGCTCTGATTCTCATCTTATATAACAAAAAAAAAAAAAAAACAAAAAGAAATTTTTGTCTCTTACTAATGAAGAGTGTCTCTCCTCGTTAATATCTAGTCCCTGACATTCTATTACAGCTTAATTATAATTTAAACACTAGTTTATGAGGAAGGAAAATGTATTAAATGGTGAAGGTAAACAGAAACAATCTATTCTTTTTTTAATCAAGGAAGTAAATAATAAGTTGAAATAAGCACAAAAGATTCATAAATTTATATATGAAAATTAATTAAGAAGTTCAGAAGCTCAGATTTATTCAGTTTAATGGCAAAATAGCCTGGACTACAGTGGTAGAAATAAAAATTATATACATGTGTGTATATATATATATGTACCTAAATAAAGAAATCTGTGGGAAGAAAAATGTATTTTTATTTTTCTTTGTATTTTGCTTTTTACTGTCACCCTTTTGTCCAATAAGTTAGCAATACATCTCCCACAAATTACTATAACTTATTAAATAATTGTTATTGTTCCCACGTTTAAGTGGATGCTGGCACTCTCAATTCTGTTTCTCACATACCTTTTTCTTTTTCTTCTTCTTTTCCTCTTTTATTTTCATTTTTTCCTTTTCCTTTTCCTTTTTCTTTTTCTTCAGTATTATATCTCTTGAAACCATGTCTTGCATAGATCCATTTTTCAAAGCTTATGCTTGTTAGCTTTGGAAGAAAGCATAAATGACAAAATGAAATAAACTAAACCAAAGTAAAATAAAATAACCAAAGTGTGATAGATTCAAAATGTGATCTATGTCTCTGTGCTTCTCTATAACCTGGTATAAAATCATTTTTTCTGAGAAATGTCAGAAGGTGATGGAGAGCACTCATCAGTGCAAGTCCGAATGCCTTTGAACTTATTGGCTACTCTTGCTTGGCACTTCAAAAACTAAGAACTCATTATGGAATGAACAGTTGACTTTAATTTAGACTTTAAATATATTACAGATAAGCGAAGAGTAGATATCTGCTGTAACCATAGTAAAAGAAGACAAAAATATCTATGTCAAATGTTATTTATAAATGGTACACATTCAATGAAATCTGTCAAAGATCTTCCATCTGAGAAAAGCAACAGTCACTGGTTAACTATCATTATTCCTATTTACACATGGATTTCTTGAATAAACCAGCCAGGATGAATGATGACCTTAACAGTGTTTTGAAGTCAATAATTATTATGGATACTTTTTAAATTAAGCCATTGATGAGTTTGTTCTCAGAGCTGATGTTGGAGATGTGAGCTGATTTATTCGCTTGCTTATTCTCCAGAAGTCAACAAAATCATACAGTGAAGATGTAATAAGTTCCACCCTTTAAATGGGAGCCTAGAGATTAAAAAGTGCTTCTATAGTTTGCAAAGTAAAAATGAAAAAAAATATCTAGAAAAAAGTACATTGGTCTTGGAGGCAATTCTTCTGTCTCAGGGATACAGAGGGCTGCTGGAAAAATGTCTCTTTAAGTCAAAGTTATTTCAGAAATGTGCTTCCGTATTCAAACTATTAGAAAGAAAAAACTCACAGCTATTTCATATTCAGTAGAAATCCTTCCCTGAAGGCTTGCAGTGAGCTCACAATTATAATTGTAAATTTCCAAATGGAAAGTTTTACATGCTAAGATACACTTTGCATTTAGGGTGAGAGATCTCAAAGTCACGATTTAATTGTTTTATACCTTATGGGGCATGGGATGAAAATACCAAACAGCAACCACAACAAAATATCCTGTATTAGGAAAGTTGAAACCCAGAGAAAGCAAACAAACTGACATAAATGTAACCAGCTCCTAAAAGCATACTTTATTTTAAAATGTAAATGAAATGTTCTTCATTTCAGTGTTCAATACTGCCGTGTAAATTTGCATATTATCTCCTTCTCCCTTTTTGGTATCCTCAGCCAACAGCTGTGACTTGTCAAAACTTGCCAGTACAAGGGAAAAAGCAAATGAAGGGGCAGATTGGAAACTGTGTCAGCTTCTCTGGTACTTTCAGTAAAATGTAATTGCTGAAGACACCATTAAGAGGTGTCTGAAAAAATGTGTTAAGTGTCCTTAAATTGTTGGGGTTTTGGTTTTATTTTTTGTTGTTGTTGTTTGTGTTTGTGTTTTTGGTTTTTTGTTTGTTTGTTTTTATTTGTTTATTTGTTTTCACTCCTTTGAATAGCAGTGATCAGTAATGTGAGACCTAGGAAGCGCAGAAGTAAGAGAAGAAAACACCTTGTGCTCTCTTCCCACAAGTTGCCTCCCTATGAGGAATAGCTGCTGAAGCTGATATCTTTGCAGTGGTTTGAGTCCTTCAGCATGAGTGTTTTTCAGTGCCCTTTATATTTCTTTATGCTCTATGAACCCCTTCATCAGCCTTGCTCCTTTCTGATGCTTGCTTTCACTTCTGAGGCATCAAACTCTGTACAACAAAGAGCTTGAGGTTTCTGTGATGTCCTTCAGTGAGGTGAAGGGAGCCTGAAGCGAGTCAGGGCAAACCTTATCCCTCTCTACAACTACTTAAAAGGAGGCTGTAGAGAGTTTGGTCTTTTACCCCAGGTAACAAGAGGAAATGGCCTCAAGTTGTGCCAGGGGATGTTTACATTGGATATTAGGAAAAAAAAAATTCCCATGAAGTGTTGTCAGTCCCTGAAACAGGTTGCCCAGGGAAGTGCCAGAGTCACCATCCCTGGGGGGATTTAAAAAACATGAAGATCTCTGAGGGACATGCTTTAATGGTGGACTTGTCAGTGCTGGGTTAAAGGTTGGACTTTTCCAACCAAAATAATTCTATGATTAGATGTATGTCCAAGAAAATCCCTATAATGAGAACCTTCAAGAATTGTCATTTGTACCAGTGAAAGGGATCAAGACTGTGTCATTGTTATTGAGAGAATGCTATAAAACGAGGCCATCTCTGACTGGAGAAGTGTTGTCTCTGAGAAGATGGCTTGGATCCTGAAACTCAGGTTGTTAATAATGTTCCAGTGCTTTAGCATTACTCTGATTGCTAGTTAGGAAATGAAGATGTCCATCAAGCAATGCAACACCTGCTGCCCTCAGTGCTTTAGCCATGTGTTTTGTGAGATTCATACTAAGGTTCAGAGATTTCAGTATTAGAGTGAGCCATGGAGGACGTCAGTTTCTCACAAATTCCTTGTCTGACCCAAGAAGTGGGCCGATATTAATAAGTACACCTTGTAATTTTGGGATTTTGGTGCATTAGTATAATGCAATGTTGCAGTGAGAGTGGTGAGACATTCTGAAAGCTCAGATTGTTCACTGAGCAGATGATATAGAGATGGAAGTATGAACTTTTATCACTGTGGCTTTGCATTTCAAGCAAAAATGGTCCTTAACATCTGAGAGTATTAAGATATAAGAGGGAATGAAAGAGAAGGAAAGGGAAGAGAAGGCCAAGGAATGATGAAAGGATTAATGGAAGTCTCTCTTGCCTCTCCAAAATGACAGTTCTGAAGTTGTCATTGTCAGGATGTCAGTGGTTAGGAATGAAAGTTCTGGGCTGCCATAGGGTGATTTATGGAATGTGGGGTTATCAGATTGCAGTACAGAAATGGACAGAGCTGCACTAAATTATCTGTGCTTTTCTGATGAGTGGATCAGGAGTCTTTGTTCTTCCTAGCTGGCCTCATTAAGTTTCTATAATTATTGTTTTATTGATAAAATACCTGCCCTTGGTGAGACTCGGGGGATGCTGCTGCACAATTAAAGTAACAGATTATGTGAATCTAAGATAATATACTAATAGTTAGAACAGAACTTGTCTTACAGAGAAAAAGGCTTAGTAGCTGGGATTCTTTCCAAATACTAGAAATGAAGAGGGAGTACTGTCCTGACAGTGAAAACCTCATCCATTTAAATGTGATATTTCCTAAGAACTAGCCTATTTTTCAGTGGAATTGCTGACTATTAATTGTCAACCAACCTAAGTATTAATGTCTGTCTCTCCTGTTTGTCTCCATAGTTTTGTGACAAACCAATAAAATAGTTTTTTTAAATTCTAACTAACTTCTAGCTAACTCCTAGCTCTTGAGTTGGATTCCTAGAATTTGGGAAAATTGCTGATACAGATTAGATTTTTCAGTTAAAAAATATGAAATTCCAAGTTAGATTTTTAACTCAAACCGAAATGTAGGAATGTGGAGCAAGCTTGGATATCCATCCATGGATGAAGCCTGAGATCAAAGAGGACTGATCACAAACCTTCACCAAAGTGACTTAGATGTTTTGGTACTCAGTGATGCAAGGTGTCAGATGGAGGTGAGAATTCAGAGTGATGAGTTAAGGGTGTGTGTTCCCTCTGCAGAGGGAAGAGCTAAGACTTCTCTTTGTCACCCATAGCAGCACAAAAAATCATCAGTTCACCAACAGGAGAAATTCCAGATATGTGTACTCAGTGTTCACTTACCTACTTCTAGGAAAACTCATCCAGGTTTGCCTTTCAGAGGCATTTGTGCTATACTTGTGTTGCCATTCTCCAAATTACTTCTGTGCTATTTGTAGACTTATTATCAAATTAAACACCACCTTGTTTTTTTTCCCCTCTTAAATGAATGGGCTAACCAACATAAGTTCAGGATTCATTATTTTTGTCTTCCTTTTTTAGGCCAGGATCATTCTGCTGCCCAATACCTGTGGCCAGAAAAGAAAGATGAGATGCAGTGAGCACACCAGATGGCAAAGGCAGTTACAGTGGGAAGAGGTTTGATGCTTTGCTACTGTGTGGACTGCACTAGCAAGCCAGAAAGGTAATGATGTAGAAAAAAATAAAATGTTACAGATAAAATTTCAACAGGAAGCTGATCCTTCTGCAGAACAGAAGGTGAGAAAATATTCAAGAAGTGGGAAATCACAAATGCAATGTGGATTACTCTTTTTTTAAGATGCCAACCCTCTGTATAAAATAGCCATGTGTGAGGGAGATGTGTGCCTGAGTGGACTGGGCTGCTAAGTGCAATGTATCTCCAGAAAAAATGTCAGCAAGAAAAATGAAATCCTACTGGAATAGTAAGAGAATGAAGCATGAAGATGGGAACAGAGCATGACAAAGCAAAGAACAGAATTAGGAGAAAAACCACAGGTAACTTTGAGGCCCCTGTCTTTTCAGGGACAAAATCCTGTAGCACATCATCCCAGGTGCCTTGCAGTTATTTTATTCAGTGGAGCAAAGCTCCCTCCATTCTTCTAGATAAAAAAGGTTTGAGTGTATTTGTTTCTTCTTGAGGACAGCTGATGTTGTAAGAAGGATGAATGACCATGGTATCTCTTTGGGAGGGAAGAACATGTCCCTGTTCATGAAACTTTGTTTCATAAAAGAAGTGTTAGAAAATATGGAGGACATGAGTGCAATACATTTTTTATTGTTATTCCCCTTATAACACATATAATAAACATTTAGGAAGCACCTGAATAAGGACCTATACACAGCACAAAATGGTGATCCCTTTAGAAAGAGATTTGTACATTTACATATCAACAGAGAGTGGAGGCTGTCAGAGCCAAAAGTGGGCAAGTGCAACAAATGATACATTTCTGGGGGGGATCAAATCAATATGATGACACATAGTGACATAACAGCAGGTCGAGCAATGTGAGGAATTTTGTAAAGAAGGCATGGCTAGTGAAGGAAAATTAACATTTTCCATTAGGTCTACTTATTTATGTTGGGAAAAAATGGGAAAACTTGGAATACCGTTTTTTTTTTTACAAGCATTGTGAGAAAGAACAATTTTAAAAAGAAGTCTGAAGAACAGCAGTTACTGTAGAACATGATGGGGAGGTGCTCCCCTACATCACAGTAATGACAAAAAGACAACAGAAAACTTCAGCAGCTAAGCTGTCACTGAACAGGGCTGAGAGGTTCTGGGTGGGGAAATACACTTCTGTTTAATTTGAAAAAGAAGGATGCTCCTCTCAATCTCTTCATGATGCAAAGAAACGGGAGTAATTTCTGTAATATTCATGATATCAGTGAGTTTCCCCCTATCACTTGCAGGAGGCAGGACTTCTTGGTCTCCTGGTCTAATCACGATAGCTATTTTCAGTAGAAATTATGGTTCTCATGTTTTCAAGGTGGAAATTGTTAGGTTATTACAAAACAAAGATGTCTATGCTGTTTCCCTCTAGTAGAAAAGGAGACGTGAAAACATATCAGAACAGGCTTCATGTGCTTAGAGAGCCCATAAGCAACCTAGGAGAATATAGTTGATACCAATGGCCAAAAACAATCTCTGGGTTATACCTGTTTATATATACTGAAAGATGAGGCAGATACATCAGAAATGGATGGGTTAGATAAGATCAGATCAGGGAAAAAAGCTATAGGAAAGAGTAATCAGCATAGTCCACCTCCAGTAGAACATTTCTGATTTACAGGTGCTGAAGGCCTGGATTGTAATCTGAAGATATTGTGGTTTTTAGGCTACTACACTTGGATTTTTTCAGCCTTTTCTACCTGCAGAGGAGTTGGCAATCAGCCTCCAGTTTTCTGAAGTGGTTTCTGAAGACTCATTTGAACGTCATGCACAGCAGTCCTTAACTGAGGCTTCCCATTGTGCTGGAGCTGAAGTTCCATTCCTTAGCTTTGTTTACATGGTACTGCTGCTGCTATTTCATCTTGGAATTGCAAATTTCCTAGTTATGGCAATCAGCAACCAAGAGCCATTTCTCTTGTGAGCAAAGTTGAACACAGCAACAGAGCAGAAGAAAATGTGGCTGCTGGCACCTTGGAGAAATGCCAAGGTAAACGGCCAGCCCAAAAGTGGAAAATTTCACTCTGTAAACATTTGGCCTGGGACTTAATCAGCCAAAATCAAGGAACATTAGAATCAATAAATGCCCCACTATCCTGAAGAGTCCCCAAGCATGGTTTATTTATCATCATATTTAATGTTTTTTTAATGAAGATTATAACCAGAATTTTTTATTGTAGAATGTGTGGCTATTTCCCCCTCTTCACATAGCTTATTGTTTCAAATCATAAATACCTGAGCTATTTTTTTTATTCCCTTCTGGCTGATAGTGGCAAAAACTAGGTCAAGTTCAAATGCAGTTACTCTGTCTAACATTTTACTGTACAGAACAGTTACATGGAACCTCCACATTTCTCAGTCCCTTGTTGCTGTTGGTATCCACTTGCTTTCACTAGATATGACCTTTATCTAAAATTTCTCTTTTAAATGATTAGACAGTTATATTTTCATTTTAGTCAACACTTGTATCTCTTGTTTTTTCTTTTTTAATCTATCACTGAATACTTCAGTACTGTGCAATAAAACTAATTGACAGAATAAGATTGTAGTGCAGCAAATTTACAATTATCTTATGTATGTTTTTACAACTGTTCCATGGAACATCTTTATCAATAATTAAATTTTCCAGGATTTTTATTACTGTGGGAAAACCATTTCTTCTGTTATTAAAAGTATCTCACTAAGAAATGGAGTTGTTGTCTAGTAGGAAATCAAACAACAGAAAATGGAGAAGGAACTAGTGAAGAGAAGCAGGTTCTAACACCATGAAAATTAATTCCCTTTACCCACTGGACACAGTGGTATTTTACTACTGCAGCCTATACTGGCCTTTAGGCAGCCTCTGGGGGATTTTTTATTAGAGGGAACACTATGGTTGAGCTAAACAGTTAAAGAAACCCTTACACCACCACCTTCTGAGCAAATATAAATTGCATGTGTGGCTCTGTTAGACAGGTCACAGCTTCCACAGACTAAGCCCTGGGTAGCAGGACTTATATAAAATACTCCAACATGGTTTGAGAGCAGGCAAATAGCTGGGTTGCAATCCATCATGTCAGGACACAAGTCTCACCGCTGGTGAGTCTAATATCCAGGTGTTTATCAAATAACACTATATATCATCTTACAGGGGGTTCTTTTAAGCATAGGAGCTAGATGTTAATGGAGCCTGGAAAACACAACTGCTTCACAGTGGGATCGAGGTACCCAGCTGTCATAGGGTCCTCTGACAACCCTCAGACCCATATGGTCATCATGACCATAGAATATGTACTTAACTCGATGGCAGTTCTAAGCAAGGGTGTGGGTAGCAGCTTTTTCATCACTGTGGCACACATAAAAATGTCTCAGCTCTGTGTCACAATCAGAACCCAACCTACCTACAATGCTGCTCTGAACAAAGGCACTGCACACTCTCCCAACCATGTGTGTAAATCTGTTAACAAAATTCAGATCCCGGATATTGTATCAAACAGATGCAAACAAAGCCAGTGCTGGCTATGTATCTTGCTGCTTCTCTTGTTTTATTTTGTTGTCTGGGATGATTATATGAAACACTTTCACTTCAACATCTGCTGCCTGCCTGTAAATGATGAGCTAGGTTCCAGACACAATTTCTGCAGGTAACCAGCTGTGATACCCTGCAGTGATTCATAATACTAAAGCGTTTATGGAGATTTTTGAATTTGCATGTTTATGAAGTTTACAGTGTGACATAAGAGGAAATAATTTAATTGATGTTGTTTATTTTACTGCAGCCGTGGCTCTGAGGTGCTCAGTACAGTAAATTAAGTTAGTGTGTACATCTCACTGTATGGTTGCAAGCCTCTACTCAACAGGACATTTCTTGTGGAGAGAGAAATCTGTGAGACCAAGACCAAGAGTGAAAAGTTTGTGCTCTGAAAGCCATCCACAATGACTATGTAATGTAATTTAACATAAGAATTTAAAAAAAAAAAAAAGAAGAAAATAGAAAAAGAAAAAAGGCAGGGAACGGTTGTCTTTCATTGTTATAGAATTAAGTATTAATCCTCCTTGAAGTCAAACACTGACTGCAAAAGTGTCTCACTGTATGAGAAAGAACAGAAACAGTTTTATTAAAGAAGATCCCAAAGCAAACTGTTGTTTTATGATTTTAGTGCAATTCAATAGCACTAATCCTGCCTGTTATGAGAAAGACACTGAGAGGTGGCATCTGTTTCTACATGAGCAACGTTAATTAATCTGAAGGACTGTGTTTTGGCACTAGCTACATGTAATGTGTTCAGTGCAGTTGCTACTGAAGCTGGGGTTGGCCCTTGTCTTTCCATTGGTTTATAGAATCATCGAATTATCAAGGTTGGAAAAGACCTTCAAGATCATCAGGTCCAACCATCAGTCCTACAACACCATAACGACTAATTCATCTCCTGAAGCCCCACATCTGCCTGTTTTTTGAACACCCTCAGGGTACTGGTGACTCCAACACCTCCCTGGGTAACCAGTTCCAATGCTTCATCACTCTTTTGGTGAAGAAAGTTTTCCTAATACCCAATCTAAACCTCCCCAGTGCAACTTGAACATGTTTCCTCTTGTCCTGTCTCTGATCACTATGCAAAAGAGTCCAATACCTGTATCACTACAACCTCCTTTCATGTACCTCAAGAGAATGGTAAGGTCTCCCCTCAGCCTTCTCTTCTTCAGGCTGAACAGCCCCAGCTCCCTTACCCTCTCCTCATATGACCTGTTCTCCAGACCCCTAATCATCTTAGTTTTCCTTCTCTGCACTAAGCAGCAACACTCAGTGTGTGACTAAGTGAACAGTACTGCAAAGCATCACCTCTATTCTGGAAATGTAGTAGATATAACGTACCAGCTCCTTGCAAACATCAGTCTTTAGGATGATGATCTTCACTGTAGGCACAAGCTTGGCTCAACTGCATGGCAGAAGGTAATTTGCCCAGTGGCTTTGCCATGCTGTGTGAGTGAGGACTATGAGACATCCCCTGCGAGTGTGATAACCTGATCTATAACCCTCTGGGACCCTTTCCCCTTTGAGGTTCCTCATCCAAGGTTCCAGGCTGGGACCCATGTAGCTCGCTGTGTTCTCACTCAAAGATTCAAACTCATCCTGAACATGCAACAGGTCTCCAGATATTTTTTTTTGCCCTTTGCCAGTAGGTTAGGAAATACAGGAACAGCCTTGCTGGAAGTCAAGAATGTGGAAGATATGGCCCAGCTAAGTTAGTTCATCCTTCCTTTTGTTTTGACTTGAGGTGCTGACTTTTCACTTGGAGCACACATACTCTGTGCTTGTTAGTGGGGCAGGCCTGGAGATGCACCTCTAGGCAACCACTGTTCTATTTCTCATTAGTGTTGGTTACTCACACAAAGAATTATTACATTCTGTTTAAATAAAAAAAAAAATCCACAGTTAATGACTACAGATTGTCTTGTGTCCATGTGACATTGTCTCTTGCTTTTCAGAACAGGTTGGCTTAATCCAAATTGCTTTTATGAAAAATTCTTGTCCTGTGGAAGCCCAAATCACTGGAAATTTCTAGGTATGGTTTGGGGAAATGCTGTTGAGTGCAGGATAAAACTGGGCTGGCAATAGGCTAGAAATTAATTTGTTTGCTATTGTCTGCTGTAGGATAGTGCCTTGTCCCTCATCCAGAAAGACAGTGTCCAGATGCAGCTCTGAACAGCAAATCTGTAGAAAGGAGTAGTGCTACCACAGCTCTAAACATTTTGTCTTGTAGAAGGGTAGAATTCAGCTTTCCCTAAGGAACTGACTGCTTCAGAGGCAGATCTGTGATAAACAATCACATCCACATGCTGTTCTTACCCCTGCACTGGTTACCATTCCTGTGGCTAACTTGCCAATAAGGATAGAAATGAAATTGTAGAAAGAACTGAAATAGCAACAACAGCAATAATAATACAAGTATAGAAAATGAATGTTAAATAACATTTTCAAAATAATTTTAGGATTAGGATAATGGAAAAAGAAAACTGAGAGCTTGACGTTGTGTAAAAAATCCCCAAACAAACAAATAAAAAAAAGCCAAAACAGAAAAGAAAAAAAAAATCAAAACCTTCACAGAAGCACCAGAAATAAAAAATGGAATATAGAAAATTAACCTTCCAGGTTTTAATTTTTTATTTATTTTTTATAGGAAAATAAATAACAATTACATCTAGATTAACAGACTCTTACAGAGGTGAACATAAACTTCAATTTAACCAATTTGCCTTTTTTTTTCCTAAATAACACTGTTTTGGCTATATTTTAATTTTACAAAATATTAGTTAGAATACATTGGTGACATTTTAAAAAAAAATTTGAAACCATTCTGCCTTCCTGTTTCATCCTTGCTCAAAGGAAAGTGGTGTAGAACTTAACAGAAATTTCAAGCATCCAGTAGTTTTCTGTTTGCATGAAACAATAATCTGAATTTCAGTAGAAAATTAGATCCCTACTTGGAATTCCATAGGATGACTCAGACATTCTCCAGAGAACAACTTTTTTTCTCTATTAAGTGTCTTAGATTTTTAAAGTAATTTCCAGAGAATCTCATTGATTAAGAGACAATTTAATTCTAAAGTACTTTCCCACCAGCATGCAAACAATTAACATGAGCCAGATTCTTCACTGCCAGGCATCTTGTTCAGAGAAAACAAAAAATGCTTGTGATGTGATATCATTGTATACACATTTTCTATTTATTATGCATTAATGCAGAGACCACAGAGTACTCCCTCCTCATTTTGCTCTCTCGTCTCAAACCTGCTCCTTTTCAGACTCTGTAATAGCTCCTCACACATGATGTTCTGTAATCCCTTTATCATTTTAGCTGTGCATCACTGATTTTTTTCAATAGCTTATCAATGTCCTTTGTATTCTGCAGGGGCTAAGCCATGCTCTGTACTTCATTGCTGGTTATGCTAAGGAAGGAAATGCAGGAGACAATCCTTCACATTGCACTCAAGTAGCCCCTAATAAGCCTTTCTAGTAGCATGCTCAAAGAAAGCTATTAGGAACTTGTGCTTCCACTCTATTAGTCTGAATAAGAAAGCCTATGGCCACCAGTAATAAGTGAGAGACCTGATCAAGTAGAGTAACTCAGCTCTGCAAAGAACAAAGAACAGTTTTTCATTAGATCAGCTACTTGGGGAATAAAAGTGAGACTTCCAAGAACTTGAGATTTTTTTTTAGCCATTTAAAATATCTGAGCCCATATATTTGCTTTGTTAATAATACAAAATCACAAAATGGATGAGTGTAGCAGGCACCTCTGTAGATAATCTTGCCCAACTAGAGCAGGCTTCTCCAGTTTGTCTCCATTTGGAGTTTTAATATCACAGCCTCACTGGACAGCCTATCTGACCACTCTCAAAGTAAGGATGTTTTTTCCTTAAGTTTACAGAAAAAAATACTTAGCTTCTCTGTATTGCTGCTGAATCACCTGGCCTGACTTCCACCTGTTGGGCACTGCCTTTTAATGCTTGAGTTTAGACAACTAATTGGAGTTAAATTCAGCCAATGGTTCCTGACTCACTTGTGTCCTGAGTACATCATGCTACATGTCTTCTATAATGTTAATTGTACTAAGAAGCAGATTCTTTAGTATAAAGAGACCTAAATAAAGCCAGCCATAATTAGCTAATCCTAAATTGCCAGTCCTGCATAGTAAGTATGCATTTGGCACAGCCATGTAGGGTAAGAATATTGGTTTCTAAAGTGATGGAATTTAAGTAATGCTGGATTCTTTAAAAATTTTCTTTCTGACATGCATAGCAGTGTTGCAAGCGAGAAACATGACTATATGACTTAAGATTTTTAATGAAAAGGACTATAGACATCTAGAACAGGTTTCAGGAATGTCACTGTAGTAGCAAAAAAGGAACTTTCTGGGAAATAGCAGAGGCTTGCCTTAACACTTTATAGACTGGTATCATTGCACAACAATGTGCTTTCCCAAGAATTCTGGTTTCATTGAACAACTTAGAAATGAGCTTCTAAGATGAATCTTATACTATTTTACAAGTGAAAAAAAGGAAAAAAAAAAACCAAACCCTGATCATTTATTTACTTGGTTACATCTCGTATGTCTAGAGCAGTAGCTCCAGTCCTGTAAAAATAACCCATAAAAATTGTCCTTCCATCTGACTTCTGATAAACTGGCAAATATTTTCCTAAATGCTGTTGGTAATGAGTATATTTTTGAGGAATCTCTTCCTAAAGCAAAACTTCAGATATGGATAACATTCTGGAATTTGACTTCCGTGTCTGCTTTACACAATTTCTTGTTTAGAACACTTGAAAAATAAACATTAAAATCTCAGGAGGAAATGAAATGGATTTATAAATTTTAGGTGCTTAAAACTTACTGATAGGCATTTAAGGTCTCTGTAGTAATAAAAGTCTAATCAATTACTTTTTATATTTTCTCTGCAAAAGTATGAGAGATCACCTTTGGCTGCCATTAAGTACTGGGTAGGCATCTAGGCTACATATATCTATGGCAAACTGTATATCACAGGCACCTTTTCATGTGAAAATAAATCCCAAAACATTCACATGTGGGTCTGATATAGACAGTTCTGCCAGATCTTCTGTGGGACTCTGCCAGATTCTCTGCCAGGACTGCAGATCTGGCCTCCCTAAAGATGTGAATTCGGCAGAAACAAGACAAAAAGCCATTTATAGATGCAGGATGAGCCACCATTTCTTCCAGCTTCCAAAAGATTGTAGGCACTATATATATATATGAGCACTCAAGTTCCCAGCTTTGGTTTCCTTTCCATCCATACTTCATGATTGTTCTAAGATAGCTCCAAATTTTAGCAAAACTAGTTCCTAGCCTTCAGTCTAGGGATGTTAAAGTTGGTGTTGTGCTTACAATAAATCTCTGAGATTTGTGACATGTTGGGGAACAACCTTCAGGCTCAAAAGATGAAGAAAAATGGGTGGAAATGTCAGAACCTGGTATGCCTGTTGGCCTTTATTCCTCTTGCCACATAGCTGCAGTGTGACTGCCATTTTGTATACCCAAAATTGATATGTAAGAAGAAGTCAAACAACTGTAAAAAAATGAAAGCAACAAAAACCATCAAAAAGTGCCCACTGAAAGGACTCTGCCTGGGTTTCTGCTTTGCATAGTACTCTGCTACAAGACTGATGAATTTAGGGTGGAAGAAGAAAAAATATGGGAGGGAAGGGATGCATAAGTGTGTGTGTTTAGAGTGAGACAGGTAAATGGATTAGATACAGAGAAAAGAGAAGTCTGATAGAATTGCAGGTGAAAAATAAATCCAGAGAGAAGATTTTTCCAGTCTTTTTTATCTTCCATCTTAAAAGCAGCTGTGCAAGTAAACACTGAATTATCATGCCTGCTTATTTAATTTTTCAGGTTGCATAATTTCAATCCTAATCTTTGTTTTTTGATTTGTTTGTTTGTTTCTTTGTTGGAAAAGAAAGAATGCTATTTTGGGAGGAGAGAAAATTGTGAGCTATATGAAATAATCTTGCTTGAGGCAAATATAATTTTCCCACAGCCTGCCTGTAAATTTGGAAGACCTGGTGAACTGCTGTCTATATATCTTAGAGCAGAAAAATGTTTTATTCAGAACAATGATTATACATATATATGTGTGTGTGTGTGTGTGTGTGTATACAGGTAAACATGCACACATTAAAGAAAGCAGAGGGAGAAGAGCAGGAATAAATAATTTAAGGAAGAGAATGTACATCAATTAGAAAGACCTAGCTGACATAACACATGGAATTATTCTCTAGTCTTACTAAATATTTCTGTTCAGACCCAGTATAAGGACAGCTAAATTGGTTCAGGTAGAAGAAACTCTCGTATCTCCCTTTACCACTCCAACTTTCTTACCTATGCCTACAACCAAATTTCATAAATAATTTTCTCTGGGTATGAAATAAATGGCTGCTTCATTATCATGTGCTTTTGAACCTGGAAAAAATGAAAAAAAGCCTGCTGGAAAACCTTTACCTGTGGTATTTCTGGACAGGCTCAGATTAGGCAGTTCCATTAGCTTTTAAAGAAAGGTTCAGTTTATGATATTTAATAACCTCCAGAGGCTTGGGTGAGTCAGATAAGCTTCAGATAAACATCTGACATTTGCAGGATTTACCTGATGTGAAGGGAAGCTACAGAAGTGAACCTATCACTAATTCTGCACTTATTCCAAATGGGAAATTTTCACTGATGTTAAAGGGAGCTCTGAGCACCAAACAAGAGAAGATTATCCAAGATACCCAGACAAAAGAAAATTAAAGAGCACAGGAATCAGAAGACACAGCAGTGCTAGAAAGTTTGTTCTTGTGCTATGTCAAGTAGTTTGCTACCATAAAAACTAAATTGGTTGAATTAAAATCTGAGAGTAACTTTTGCTTTCAACATAGAATTCAGCTTCTAAGATGCTTCTGTGCATGCTTGCTTGCAAGATCTAAAAGACTGAAAGAATTTTTAATCACCAAAAAAGTTTGTGTGGATAATATCAATTGATCTGGCACATTTAACTTCTTTGAAGTGTGGGAGTTAAAACTATTTTTCCTCTTGAGTTCATTTCACTCTTAGCAAGCAAAAATAACACTATGTCAGCAGTGCATTCAAGGCTTCATAGCATTTAATTGGCCCATCTCTTGTGTATACAAAACCAAAATGGATTCTTCACCAGCACAAATTCATAAAACAACATGAAAACTTGTATGTTTGAAACACCCTGCCAGGAAAATTGGCTGGATGCTCCTGCCACTCTCCCTCACTTTGCAACACTGCAGGGCACCAGGTAAGATCAGACACAGCCCTTTCTCTTGTGTCTCCCAAAGCTGTGTAACTTCTAGCTCTATTCTCTCACTTCTTGACTTGTGGAGCAGAGCTGGAAATTGAGAGCAGCTCAAGGTGGAGAGCTATAATGCAGAGGCTAGCATAATGTAGAAAGAGGAACATAAAATCCCCATTTCACTGACATGAGTTGCAAATTGGGAGGCGTTTCTGGGCTGCCCAGTCTGCAGTCATTCCTTCCCCCTCTTCTTGGCCTTACAATTTCACTTGACTGTCTGCAGCACCTTAGATAGCAGGGACAGGAGCACTTCACTGGAATTTAACAAACCAGACTGTAGTCTCCCAAAGCCAGGCTGCAAAAATGTAACAATGGCTTTCAACAAAACTAATGGGGGAAGATAAGCTATGAAAAGAGAGATCTCTCTAGAATTAATAATGCAGCTGCACCAGTTTATAGCAGCTGAAGATACAGTCTTTTGCCTGTCTTCTCTGATAAAGCTGTCTCTCTTGTTAAGAACGGAAACTTCTCTTTTTTATTATAATTTCTATTTTCCCCTCAATGGGTTATTTGTTCATTGGAATGCAGAGCTGATCTCAGCTGAAAATTTTTTGAATGTGAGTCCTGCATGGCAATTCTTATCTCTAGAATCCCAGCTAAAAAACCCTGATCTCTGTATTTTCATTGTCCTCCCCAGAACTCTATTATATTCATGGTATTTTTGACAAAACACAGTGAAAGAACAATGCTAGAGATGTGCATACATTTCCTTCCTCCCTTGAGCTAAACAAAACCTAGCCTGCCTCAGGCCTCCCTCAATGAAAAAAAGAGTTAATGCATTAAACATAGGACATATCTCAGAATTTTAATAGGATATTTAATCCACCAAGTTTGGACATGTAATTGTTAACATTTTGCTTTTCATTATGAAATGCTTTGTGCTTAGGGTACTCCAAGAAATGGACATCTGGTATTAATAACTTCTCAGCATAAAAAGCTCAATAAAATTACAACCTATTGTAGTTGGCAGATGGGTTGGAAAAAAAAATGAAGGAAAAAAAATCCACAAGACGCCAGCTAGATTAAGCCACTGCAATATAGATACTGATTTAATTCAAACAATGCATAATGCATTGACTTCTAACAATAGGTGGCTATTGTGAGCAGTCTTTTCATATTTAGGCATACTCAGTAATGATTATTCATGTAAACAGCTTTTTGTTTAAAATTATCCACTGAATTGTTTTGACTGGTGTGTTGGTTCCAGCTTTGATGGGAGATAGGACATGACTATTGTGGAAAGAAGAGTCTCAGAAAAGTAGAAACAAATTCCTGGTTCCAGAAAACTGTTGGCACTGAGTTGTTACACTCTGTTTCAGCAGCAGAAAGTAAGACACTGAACAGCAAGTGGTTTCCTCCTTCCACCTGACTCTGGCAGTGAAGAATCAGGGAGGGTCATTGTGTGGGATGACATTTACCACCATTAAATAGAGCTTGCAGTAAAAAGAGGCTTCATTTGAATGCACTGGAATGAAGGGGAAATTACCATCGACTATACTGCCACATCTTTCATTTGAAAAAGGGAGAGCAGGTTGACTGGACACTTAGATTGTCAGCTCTGATAGATCATTAACTTTTGGCTTCCTCTACTTTGTAAAGATTTGAGTACCAGAGTCTGCAATTTCTTCCTCTCTCTCTCTCTCTTTTTTTTTTTTTTTTTCCTGTTCTTTTTATTTTGTACTCTTTACTTGTTTCAAAGAGGCCTAGGACTTCTTCTTTTCTCACTTACAGCCTTGTTTACATGTAGTGACACCAGCTTTTCATGGAGATTCGTGTTACACTAAATGGCAAAACCCTTTGTCAGTGACATGGGCAGCAGAACTGAGTGTACTTGCAGCAGATTTGCTGATGACACCTAGCTCTGTGCTGTGGTGATGAGGTCTGGAAGATCATCCAGAATAGCCTGAACAGACTTGAGAGGTGGGCCCATGACAACCACATGAAAAACAACAAAGACAAGGTCCTGAACCTGGGTCAGGGTAATCAAAAGCACAAATAGAGGCTGTGAGGAGAATGGATTGAGAACAGCCTTGAGGAAAAGGACTTGGAAGTGTTGGTGGATGAGAAGTTCTATGTGAGCCATCAATGTGCTCTAGCAGCCTAGAAAGCCAGAAGCATCAAAAGAAGCATGGTCAGAATGTCAAGGGAGGTAATTTCCCCCCTCTGCTCCACTCTTGTGAGATCCCACCTGGAGTACTGTGTCCAGTTATGGAGTCCCCAAGATGGGAAGGACATGGAGCTGTTGGAGGACGTGCAGAGGAGAGCCACAAAGAGTATCAGAGGTTGGGAGCACCTCTGATATGAACACAGGCTGAGAAAGATGGGGTTGTTCAGCATGGATAGAAAAAGTCTGGAGAGACTTCATAGCACCTTCTAATGCCTGAAGGGGCTACAGGAAAGCTGGGAGGAACTTTTATAAGGACATGCAGTGAGAAGATGAGGAAGAACAGTTTCATACTGGATGAAGGTAGATTCAGGTTAGGCCTTAGAGAGAAGTTTAGTGTGAGACTGGTGAGATATTGGCACAGGTTATCCAGAGAACTTGTAGATGCCTCTTCCCTGGCAGTGTTGAAGCCCAGGCTGGATGGGGCTTTGAGAAACCTGGTGTAGTGGGACATGTCCCTGCCCATGCAGGGGGGTTGGAACTACACGATCCTCAAGGTCCATTCCAACCCTAACAGTCCACTGATTCTATGAAAATTCTAACTATTAAGTTTTCACACTGAACTAAACCTAAAACTGTTCTGTGTTTACTTGGTGGGCTTGGATGCTATTAAGCTATGGATGCTATGGCCCACGAGGATTGAATTTTTTATGAAGGAATATTTTTTTCTTTCCTATGGGCAGAAAATATGTTGAGATTTCTTCCATGTTCCTTACGTGTATAGTCATCCAAATAAAGGGAAGCCATATCCTTTACTAGGTAAAAAAGAAATCCATGTGAAAGAAATAGACTTTCATAAAATCTGAAAAAGAAGAAACTTTAATAAAGGCAAGTTAAACAGATGTGAAATTGTGCTGATAAAGCTTCTTGGGAAGTTTCTTGCTACTACAGTTTTTCTTTTAATTTGACCACTTAGATAAACTCTTTGTAGTCCAGCATCTTGTTGTCACCTGGTCCCTGAATGCTTATGGAATCAAAGACAGAGTAAGTGGAATGTGAACCTCCATACACCCTCCGAGTCTTAATCAGATCAAGTCTCTCTGAGAAGAGAGTTGCATTCAGATAATCATATTAAAAAACAGCAAATGGATTTTCTGTGGTTTTGTTAATTCTTTTATCACTTGTTTCTGTGTTTGGCCTCAGTAACATGGATTTACAGTAGCGAGCTGCCCAGTGTAATAATATTACTATGAGAAATATTTTAATCCTGCTGTCTAATAAATTCTCTCAGTGGCCTTTAATTTTTAAAATTGTGATAGTGAATATTTTTTGCCTTTTTTACCTTATTTGTTTTGCTCATTATTTTATTCATTCCTATCACAGCTTGGATGTAGAAAAACAACATTCTAACACCAGAGCTGAAATTACTGTGGTTAAGCTGGAGAAGCAGGAATAATACTTTCAAAGAACTGGTATGTTAAATGTGTCTGGCAAGTGAATGAAGCAACTTTAAAAAACAATGTCCAGTTTAAAGACTTCATCCTGTTGTTGCATCGGCTGAAATTCTCTTTTCTGAATCATTGCCAAAAAATGAATTTGAAAGTAAGTCCAGTCCCAGTTAAAAGATATAGGAGCCATCCTACATCCATTTTAATAAGAAAAATCTTGGACATGAAAACACAGAGCCACTGTGTTGCTACTTCTGTATTCTGCTGAAGTCTTGGCTGCCATCCTTAAGAGTGGAATAGATCCATAATGTTAAATAACACAAAGCCAAGGATTATACTCAATCTTTCACCATAATCTCTGAACTGGTTCTTACAAGTGTAGTCCTGAGTCTCTGACCTGTGCCACCAAGCACTTGGTCTGCTGGGTAATGCCTGGGTATGGTTGCAAGGTTCCAGCAGTTCCCATTAGGTGGTATGGAAAATGAATGATTGTTTCAATCTCCCTCCATTTGATGTAGTCATTCAAACTTCCCAAGTAGGCTTTCATCTTCAGTTTAGTGTGGGGTGAAATGCACCTTTAGTAAGCAATATCAGCTTTTTACTCTAAAAACAACACTGTGCTGCACTTCAACACAATTATATCAGGGTGGGAGGGCATCCATAGACACAAATGACAATAAGAATGTCCAACTTTTTCTGTGGTACCAACACTTTGCTCTTTTAAATTTGTATGTTGCTATTTCAACATGCATATGTAGCCATACAGATGGGATGGACTCCTATCAGGCATTAAGAAAGTCAGACCATATCTTTCCTGGCATATGAGAGGCAAACAAGCACAATCTGTTTCCCAAAACTCAATTTACTCAGTTTTGAATTGGTTTTCTTCAATTATGTTAGTTAAGACATCCTGATCTTTGAGTTTCTGGAAAGTGATATAGCACATTCCATGGTGCTCTGAAACTATGTACCTTTTGTTGAAAGTTAAAGCAAGAAAAGGTGGATAGTTTAGTAATCAGATTATCCTGTTTAACCTAAACATCTAGTGAACAAATCACCATACATGTCTCTCTTCCCTCCCTCTAAATTTATTGGTTTTACTGTTTATTTTGTAAAATACCTTTGGGAATGGGACTGTTTCTTATTACAGAGCTCTACTGCATCTACTTCTGAATAGTGCTTGGCTGCTGTCATATTGAAAATAGAAATAAAGAGAGATGGTTTACAATATCCTGATGGAAATATTAATGCCAAAACACTGATTTGAAGGTAGAAGAGTTAGCTAGAAGTTGCTGATTTAAACTAAAAATACTTTGAAATATAGTTCTTAAAAGATTTGAAAAGTTTGAAAAGATTGAAATAATAGAAAGCTAGAGAAATTAACCAAAAAATAAAAAAACCAATAATTTAGTCTACCCAAACAAATGAACTCCTTCATTCAGAAGGAATATATTGTGCAAAGTGAAAAATCTGTGTCCCGACAAACTTAAAAATAAATAAAGCAGTTCTTAATTTATTTTTATTATTTTTTTAATTGGCATAGATTTTTCAGTCCCCAGTAAATGGATAATACTTATGGGGACTCCTCCTAGAGATTCTGGCTATTCCACTCAAGCAGCAGTATCTTGTGGCTCTGGAAAGGTAGTTTTTTGTGTCACTGTCATCCTTAAAGAATAATACTTGAAAGCTCAGCCTATAATCACCCAGCACAAGCTATATCATATGTGAATCTGTAATTCACATGAGGTTGGCTCCTGAGGGAATTCCTATTAGAAAAATGAGCTGTATTGAGGGTGACAGTCTTTTTAGTGCCATTAAGGCAAATGAGGTGGTAATGGGAAGTGCAGATTACACTAACCTCAATAATTTATTTCATACTTCCCATCAGGGTAGCTTTTACAAACAGCTAGTGTTCTTAATTGAAATGTAAATGAATGATGAATTATGGAAAATGAATTAGAAAAGGAAAATGGTGAAATAAGGGGAGTAAAAAGCAAGACTCCTAAAGCATAGGAAAGCATCAGTTTAGACATTAATTGGGTAGTACAAAATGGGAGGAAAACAAGAAAGCACACAGAGTATCTGCATGGATGGAATGTGGCACACAAGTTCAGTGAATTCATGCAGCAGTAGAAGCTGGTGCTGAGCATACAGAGCAGCAGTGTCTGTCTGTCTGTCTGTCTGTCTGTCTTTGATGACCCAGAATCTGGGGTTTACATGTGTACATCCCCTAACAGGAGGTTTGCACTTCATGACATTGCTCTGCATAGGTAGAACATGAAATACATTCTGAACCCCTTGAAAGAGCCTGGCCAGGATTTTCAAAAATGGTCAATGATTTTGTTTGCTTCAGACCTGTTGTTTCATCATATTCACACTCAGGATGTCCTAGCACACAGGATTCAGGAATGTGTCAGGTTAGGCCCCAAAATGAGTCTTCTGGTGTAATTAGCAATTATGAACAATCTTGTTGTATTCTGCTGAAGGCGACTCCAAATAGCCCTATTCATAGTCTCAGATGTTTTCTTTCCAAAGAAATTGGAAAACATCAAAATTTACCAGGCTGGGAAAACCTAATGGGAGTATCAATCATGTTGACTTATACTGCTGCAAATTAGTTACAGTACATTACCATTTTTTTAACTATTTGTAAGTTTCACCAGCAGAACCTGGAGAATGCCATTAAAGTGCTGGGAGGTTACTGATCCAGGCAGATATTCTATACTAAAATAAAACACATACATCTCTTCAATTTCTAGAAACACCTGCACTTTTCTTTCCCAAAGTATCTCATATATTTGAGGTAAAATGTGTCTAATTAAAGATTAAGGAAGCACTAGGAATTTCAGAAAGCATTTGTTGCATTAAGTCTTCTCAAGATAAAAGAAATCAGAATATGGTGCATTCTACTCCTTTAATAAGAGATACTGAAATCAGTTCTGAAAATCAAAAACTGGGAAAGTCAGTGAGTATTAAAATAACTTACAAATGCATTTGTTAAAAAAAATTCTTATTCAAATGAAGCCTTCAGTGACTTAATATAAATGCATTTTTCCTTAACTCTGAATAATGCTCTAAGGATTCACTTATTCAGGAAATGTAACACCATCTTAGCTATAAGAATATCTGGGCCATATTTGAAAGATCTGTAGAAGCTTTCTTCACTGTAATAGAACTCTGTCCTTTTGCAAAACCTTGCGGGTCAAACATGACATGAAAAGCAATGCCTGAAAATCAGATTTCTTTATCTCACAGGTGGCACAAACCAGAAAAGAAAAAGCTACCCACTACTAACTGAAGTATTTATGTCTCCTCTAGAGACAAGAAGCCTACTGACCGACCAGCAGAGGAAATCACCAAGGTGATTCTCCAGGGAATATTCTTTAATGAAAATATTCTGTAGGAATTTTTGTTAGAGCCATGGGAAGTAACAATCTACTATGAAAACTGCAACATTAGCTACAAAAGAAATGCCTTTGGCAATCAGTTCTTTAATGATCAAATGACAAGACAAACATGGAGATTGAAACTTCTGGATGACCTGCTCAGAACCATGAATAAATTACAAACATTTCTAAATTCAACTTTCTTTTTTCTAGAGCAGTTACCCTCAAAATCTGTTGGTTCAAGGTGTTCCTGTCACACCTTCAAAATGCAGAGAGGACAGACAGGTGTATTCAAAAAGCAGTAGATTTTCTGATGGACCACGAGAAGTCAAGAAAGGAAGAGTTACCATCTCCATGTTATGCCCCAAATTTGGGCCTATCAAAAATCTCTTCAAGGAAGACAGATAATCTCTGAGGGAGGTTGTATGATGCCTGGGGAACCACTGTCACCAGGCTACTCCTGACACTTAAAATATTAGAATCAGTAAACCTTTGCCTTGAACTGCAATGATGGCTGTGACACATGTCATTGTGCCTCCAGGGCAAAAGCAAAGGGATGAAAAAGCAGCTGCTGAGGTGAATATGTGGTAACCTGGAGGCAAAAGCTGACTGGAAGGTAAAAGCTCTGAAGGATGATGTGATATAATAAACCTACCAACCAGGGAGGGGGCCCTCTCTTTCTAGATTACTGGGCAATATTAAGATGAAATAGGCCACCTTCTCCTTTGACTCAGGAAATAAAAATGGTATGTCCCATCTTTCACTATAGAGAAAACCTCAGCCTTTCTTATTGGTCCTGCATATCGGGGTGCTGAGCAAGGGTTTATGGAGAGAGTAACACAGCTGTTTATGGAATGAAAAGCATGTGATGACACATCTGCTCTCCTGAAGAAACCTTAAGGCCCAGCACACTCTTGATTTTTACATCTTGATTATTCACAGCAGAAAACTCCGCTGTAACATTCTAGGCAAAATATTTGGATCAAGGAGAAAATCCAGTTTTATCTTTCCAAGCATATTTCCAAACTCCTGTTACTGTTAGTTCATTTCTCAAAGTTAACATCCTTCTTATCCAATCATTGTTCCTCATACAGCAGCTACTGAGATTCAGAACCTTACAGACAAGTCTTTCATGAGGCATGGCAAATGTGATATTAAATATGAACTCTCTTGACTTGGAGAGGTCAGATTAGAAGAGTTCTTTTAAGGAATCTTAATTAAATACTCAATTGCTATGTATAGGTTTCAATTATACCACTCCATAAGTGAGCTGATTGGAGGATAACACAGACAACCTTGTAAAAATAATCTAATAATAACTCTAAAAAAGATATAATAAACTTGCTCAAATTCTGAACAAAACACTACCAAGAGGAATAAATTTGATATTGGTGATGATTGCAGATAATACCACTTTCATTTTGCTTTAGTTTTTTTTTATCACATATAGCAAAGTGGTCTGCTTTCAAATGAGATAAGATGCTTAAGATCTATGGACAAAAGATGCCTTCAGAGTCAATTATCCTCCATTTCACCTGAAATGCAGAGTGGCTACATTTCTACTAGAACAGTTTGGAATTTATGGTGAAGGGCTTTGCATGTGCTAAGCAGGAACAGATACAAGTCATATTTAAAAGTTTCACAAAAAATAGATCAGGTGGTCTTCACACACTTAAGTTCTGTGTAAGAACCAAAAGAGAATGTCAATAAATCAGTAACTGCCACTTCCAACTCTATTGTTCAATGTACACTCTTATAATGCCCTTTTATTTAAGGAACATAAAATTCCTTTTATTTAGAACAAATCCTCTAACACTTCATAAAATGATATATGAGAAGTGATTTCTTTTGCCTCTAGAGGCATGGTCTGGTTTTAGTTTTCCCACACACCATTTCTAAATATTATACTGACTAAAAAAATAACAACCAATTAGACTATAGCAAGGAGAAACTGTTTGGGCCACTTTCTAGTGACTTTGGACTATTTCATTGCTTCAAACCTGAACTTTAATAGTTTCCAATGAGTCTTTCTGCACCCTTCACTTTCATATCTCCATTTCATTTCAAGGACTCTTTACTTTCCTTTGCATTTTGTCTTGTCTTCTACTTTAATAATGGTCTTCTTCATCCTCCACTGTGTGTTTCACTAATCATTTCTTAGTGAAAAGAAAAAAATACAAGGTCACTTTGTCAAAGAAGCATAGCACGTATGCATAGGAGCTTAACTTTCAGTGGTATAAATCATTTCACTGTAGCACTAGTCCTGAGACAAAAAGAACAATAATTCTGATTTCTGAAAATGGTTTATAAAGTTCATCACCTCTGCATTAAGTTCTCAGTTTTAGACCTCCTCAAATGTAGTTGAAAGGGGAGGAATAACATCTGAAATTAGGTAAGTTTTTTAAGATGACCAGCTGGTCAATTGCTTAATTGCAAAATTTGGTAATTGATTTCATTGGAGGATAAGACTGAATATGGCAGGACCTTAGGAAATCATCTAATCTAATTTTGGCATTCAGTTTCTCAGTTGGGTATTCAAGTCGAGCGGCAAGCATGAAATGTTTGTTTTTTATTTTTTTAAATTTTTTTAAGAACAATTTAGTGCCCAAGAACTGAGGGACAGTTTTGAAAATTTGGTTCAAAAATCTGTGCCTTGTTATACACTCCTTATTTTCAGTGGTTAATTACTCAGATTTAACAGTGAACCTCCATTGCTAAATGAAATTAAAGTGTTAGACAAGATGTGAGGTGTCAGGAGGTTGGTGGGCCATTTCTTTGCAAATGGATTACCCCATTTGTTGCAATGTTGTCTCTAAGTCCAGGTTGCTTTCACTATTTCTTCTCTCTTTTTGGAGAATAAATTTTCATAAATTTGATGTTTAATGCACAGGAAATATCAGAAATGTCTCACTAGGCAACTTATAAGTGGTTTAAGCAAATGATTAGGGTATATCTTCAGGTTTCTACAGAGCTACCTGCTTTTGAAGACT
This sequence comes from Calypte anna, assembly GCF_003957555.1. Taxonomy (NCBI): domain Eukaryota; kingdom Metazoa; phylum Chordata; class Aves; order Apodiformes; family Trochilidae; genus Calypte; species Calypte anna. The sequence goes on along the minus strand of NC_044245.1, from coordinate 145,374,993 downwards.
TTTATGAGATTTACAGATAAATTGAAGCCTGGCACGAGTAGCGATGAATTAAGTGCCCTGAGTGTGGCTTTTAAAATCTGATTAATTAATGTCTATAAATCATTTTGCACTATTCAGACTAAAGGTCTGTAAGTGCACAGAACAAAATACAACAATTATTAATCCTCTATCTCAGTGTGGGGGTGTACTGGCAGAGATGCTTCACGCAGGTACTTTACATTACAGACTCCTTAACTTCCAAAGCCACCTCCCCCTGCTGTAGTTCCATTAGCTCCACTGCTCTTCCCCTGAAATGAATTTGTTTTTTTTCCAAGTTTGATGAAGAATAAAAATGAGGGGCTCTACAATGTTTTTTTACAGCTGTGTGCTCTGATACTGAGACGGTATTTCAGTCCCAGTGATGACAGTCTCCATTCTGATGAAATAATGCTGCAGTCACTTAATAACAAGGAAGGAACAGATACAACCTGAACATGCAAATATGGTAATTACCAACCTCAAACACAATTATCTCATGTGCTAGTACTCATAATGGGAACAATATTTCTGTACTGCTTTTTCCCAGAGTCATTTGCAAAACACTCACTCTGTTTCCTTCCTTGTGGAAATTTGTCTCTCCCACAGAATTTCATTTTCTGTAATGACACAAAAAACACTGGTTCAGTGACCTTGGCAGCTTCTTTGCAGGGTATATAACTTATGCTGTCTTTCCACCTTTATATGAGCTCTGTGTCGTAGCTCCCACAAGCTGACTGGGGGAACATGCTTTATCCCAAACCAGGCAGAGATGAGGATACAATTACTGTAACTGACTTTCCTAGCTGTCCACTGCAAGATCAGGAGGTCGGACCCTCTGCGGGTCTAAAACCTGCTCCAGATTCATAATGACATCGTGATTTATGCTAGAAGAGAGTTTGTGCCAGACTGTATGTGTAGATCAGATTTGCTTGTATAATAACACTCCTCTGAGATCTTATTTTTGAAAGCAGCTAGAGCTGTTTGGCACATCTTTTTCTTCAGCACTCATAATGCACTGGTTACTGCCCAGAGTTACAGAGGTAATGGGCTATTGTTGTGCAAACACAGTCATCTTGTGACCATATATAGTAGAACTGGTTTAGATATTTGGGAGAAGTACCTTGAACCTTTCCTTTACTCCAGACAGAGACAAAAGCTAACTTCTTTCTAGTTTCATAGGACTTATCAGATCACACTAGGTAGCTCTTTTATTTAGATTATCCCTAATAATGAAGTGATGAAAACATGAAACATCATCACAGTCATTGCAGTAAAAAAAAAAAAAAAAAAATAGGGGCTCCTCAGAAGTCTGAGTTTTTGTGAGATTTTTGGCTGCATTTCTGTAGGCTCAATGTTGTTGTGAATATTTCAGGCAAGAGCTGGATTTCTGCATGCTCATGGGCACCCACTTTCTGCAGCCAGTGCCAGTTTACACACAAAGCATCCATTTATTTCCCACACTTTGGCTGCCACAGCTACAGTTCAGCATTCATTGCTGGTCTGATGTTAAGATAAAGCTGCTAGAGTGAACCTAATAACTAGGTTTTCAAACTACTGTTTCCCAAGTGCATCTGAAAAGGTCAAACTCAGACGTACAATTATTTTCTTGCTTCTATCTCATACTTCAATGCAGACATGAAAACTACTTAGAGAGTCCATCTTATTTCTTGTTTTGTGCCAGGTGTCAAGATAGGATTGGCTTAGACACTGGGCAAGTAATCTGTTACATAGTGCAATGAACTAATGGGGACAACAAAAGAGTTACTTGGTCCCTTGAGATGAGGTGATCAACGACTAGAACCATGTGTGTTGTTTGAGTCATTTGTCATCTCCTGCTTGTCAGGTCTTTGCTGCTGTTGTTGCAGGTGAGGTTATGTGGGAAATCAGCAGCTACTTCAGTGAAAAGTGTCTCTAGTGAACTGTGGAATTTATCTTACTTCCTGGCTGTGGTGGAAGAGTCAAATTGTTATTCATGAAAACTTTGTCAACCTTTCTACTCAGGTACTGCTTCTCAAGGACAGCATGGCAAGGTCAAGTCCTTCCGTGCCCCCATATTCCAGCAGCTCTCAGAATAATTATTTTGCTGATTTTGAACTCTAAGCAATCTTTAATATACTTTGTAATTTCATTCTGGAAATAACATACATGTTGTTTTATTTATCAGTGACAATTTCAAAAGTCATCATTATATACAGTTAGACACGACCAGAACGCCATTTGCATTCTGTAATCCATTTGTTTGTGGCAACAAGGATCCATGCAGTGCATTGATAAATAATGCAAATGGAAACAATAACAGACCATTAATAATTATATAAACAAAAAAATTTCATTAATGTAACTCTCAGCTAATAATATCCCCTTCATAAATATCTAGTCAAACTCAGATTTTCAGCCTTTAACTCCTTTCTTGCATCTTGACAGGCACTGGATCAGGCTACCCAGGGAAATGGTGGAGGTACATGTGGACACAGTTTAGTGGTGAACTTCTCAATGTGACAGGTTAGCAGTTGGACTTGATGATCTTCAGGGTTTTTTCCAACCCAAGCATTTCTATGATTCTACACTGTAAGAAACTCCACAGTTTTCATGTTACTAACCCTGTTAAATTCTAGACATATGTGGCTCCATGCAAGAAATTGGCTGAGGCCAAGACCTACTCCCATGAAAAGAGAAAATTCCTATTGTGAGAGCAGAATTTGACCTGGTATTTTGAATAAGAACTGCTGCATAGTGTTTTTCAGCAGACAGAACCATAGGAAGATTGGTTGAAAGCAATGCTTTCCCCTACATCAGTCTCAGAGGCAGGAGAGGCAACTGAGATGTGAGCAGAGCAATGCAAGAAAGTCCAACACACTTCTTGAAACCAAAGCAGTGTCACAGACTGAGGGATTGGAGTCCCTGGCACCACCACTCAATGCACAGACATGGCCATCACCTGAAAGGGCAAAACTATAAATTTTAGCCAGGGTATTATTTCATTCAGCATCGGTAATAACAAGAGAGAATGCATGAGCACAATTACTTTGGAGGGGTGCTATCATTTTTAGCCCAGTTTTCCCTACAAATGTGTACATAAACCCTGTATACAAGGCTACTGGTAAAAAAACTCTGCCCCATTGGAATTAGGGATACTGAACCCACAGTAAGTGAACGTGGTACAAGTCTTCAGACTAACCTGGAGCTGATTCCTCAAAGGTGACTGCCAGCATTATCACAGTACTCCAGAAACATCATCAGAAGCATTATGTATTAGCATTTTCAAATTTCCTGTGCAAGTCTTTGAAAACAGATACGTTTGCATGAGTCCTTACTGAAAGTAGAAAGAAAATATTTTAAGCTTGGAAGAGATTTCCTTTGAATTTATGGATTGTTTTTCAAGTGGAGAGGGCACTCGAGGCTAGAAAATTAAAGGATACATTACTGAAATTAATTTTACACTTTAATTGTTTAAAAAAGTGTGATTCTCAGCACTGTAATTAGAAATGTTTTGGGTGTCTATTTTTTTTCCCCTGGTGTTTTAAACTCCTCCTTTTAGTTTCTTGTAAGAATATCTTTCTCTACCCTGATCTGACAACTTTCCTTTGGAGCAGACTCTTAGTAGAAATTTATTTTTGGAGTGGAGCCTTACAATATGGTACCACATTGCACCTCCTAGTACCTGTTTTCATGTCCCAATATATCATTTCCTCATGTCACCTACAGTGCAGTTCATCTGAATAAATTTTGACTTTGCCTTCTAGGACCTCCTCCTAGGCTATGAAGAGATATAAATCTTCGTAGAGTCTGAATTTAGACTTTTAAAGTAGGTCATGAGGATTGAACTTACTCATTCATGCCTTTCCTCTCAGCTGACTACAAAAACACCTGTGGTGACTTTCACAGCTGGAGACATCTACACTGCAGATCTGTAAAGCTGGATGAGATGAATCCCACCCCTGTTCCTTAATAAAAGCAAATTTTCATCAACAAGGGAAAGTCAGAGTCTCACTTGTTTGGATCTTTGTTCAACGACCTGAATCTTTGCAGAATGGCTGTAAATATATCACCATTGGCTTTCTGCAACATTTGGGACAAATCTGGTTATACAGGAGTCTACAATCAAAAAGGATGTTTTATTACTCTGGTTCAACTAAAAGACTAAATCTCTATCTTTGTTATAAAAGGACTACAACTATTTATCTGAAAATTAGCTGAGCAATGAACTGGGACACCTTGATATGGAATTCACAGAAATCCCAAGAACTCTTCAGATGCTTGATTTTTATTTCACTTTCTTAAAAAAAAAACAAACCAAAAAACAAAAACCAAAAAAACCCCCAAAACATAAAGGATCTAAAATTGTAAATCAGGTAAGGGGAGAAGGAAAAGAAATAATGAATTATTTTGGAGAACTTAGGATCCAAGCAGAGACTTGGCCTACTTTCATTATTTAATAGTCAGGAGAAGAATTTCCTTCCTTATCTATTTTTTCTTTTTTTTTAATGAAAAAATCTCCACCAGCATCCTGAAACACTGTTTCATGCAGTAATTATTTCCTGCATAGAGAATATTCTTGTTAGTTAAAATGAAAATATCAGAAGTTGGCATTTTATTGAACTGTTTCTGTTTATCCATGTAATTAATTAAGGTTCTTTTTTATCTAGGGAAGAGGCTATGCAGTTGACATGGGTGACAGATCTTGCTCAGCCATTCAGGGAGTATCACTACTACTATTTATCTTTCAATTTTGAATTCCCAGACTGGATGGAGCACTTCTGCCAAGACCCTTACAAATACTGAGTTAAAAAGGATACAAATGTCTGAAGTCCTTTGGTGCTTTAGCTTTAATTCCTACATTTTCCTAAGAGATTATCTTGATGGTTTCTGTGATGCAGGTACCTTAGTTCTTACAAAGGAAAGCACTATTTGAAGCAATTTATCCTGTAGACTCTTAAGTGGTGACCAAATCAACAATATGAGTTAGCTTCCAACTAGACACATCTTCTGAAAGAGCTCTAGACAGCATTGCAACTCCCTTAAGTTATCTATGTCTCCTTCATATAATTTGTATGTCCTGGTGCAAATCCATCTTTGTCTTTTGATTTCATGGTCAGACATTATTTTGCCCTTTGTCTCCACTAATACAAGTATTATTCATTTTGGGGAGTGGGAGAAGAAGGGAAAGAGATCTTGAAAATATCTTACCACCGATTACACTTCCAAACTGACAAAAAAGTGCTGTTCCTAAATTTACTACCATGCAGTAGATTGCAAGAAAACAGTGCACCATAAATTACTGTACTTATGACATGCACAACAGCATATGCACCATTTTGCCAAATTTCTGTGACTAGTGCACAAGAAATATTGAAAATACACCACCCTGGTAGGCACTAAATTCAATGGAAATTTATAGGCAAGTACATTTCCACACCTGCAGAAATTAGTGTCATTATATCTCCCCTCCTCCTTCAATCTTGAACAGTTCATGCCTATATTCAAAAAAGCATTCATCCATTAGGTGAACAGTGTGTGTTTGTTGAGTTCAAAGTTTTTTCTCTTTTTATATTTTTTCTTTCCTGCTCGGTAGTATACAGCTGGGTGTGTGCAAGGGTTTTGTAGGGGACTATGCAGATAAAGTGTAATTTGTGAAAAAGCCTGAACCAGGGAACAGTAAAAAGCCATGTACTACCATTCATGTAGTAGCAAGGCTTTTATGATAGATTTAAGAGAAACTTGCCCTCCCTGTAAACATGCTGAAGACCATTGATATTTGTATCAGATAGAGGTGATTTTCCTTGTCTGTGTTACTAATGACATCTGAAATAACTTGCAAATAATGTAGGCCACATAATAACAGTGTCTCACCTTTGTAAAGCAAACCTTTCATAAACAAGCAAACAAGAAGAAAAAAGAGACAGTAGCTAATTGAGCAGCTGATTATACTTGACAAGCTCCTCAGCTAACACATGCTAATGTTCCTTGTTAGGAGACTGGGCTGGAGCTTGGGAAATTTTCCTTAAATATTTAATACCCTATTTGTCAAAGATAACAAAGACTCAATTTTCAAAAGATTAGTTTAGGATGCAAAACTCATCTGGATGCTGCTATCCAGCATGTAGATTCTCAAAAACTCCTGCTTAACTACTTCTGAAAGGTCTAAGTGTTTTGAGGTCGTGGATATGCCAAAATATTTATCTGCAGGTATAATGGGCTGCACCTGCTGTTTTAGGTTTTGTGTCCCCTGTATTTAGGAAATACTAGGTAAACCCTCACTATTTTTACTACTTTAATATTTTCCAGATGTTTTATTTTTCTTTCCATCTTCCCTCCTTTGCTGCTTTTCTCTTTTCCTCCTCTCTTCCTTTCCTCTTTTCTTCCTTTCCCTCTTTTCTTCTTTATTTCTTCTCCTCTTCTCTATAATGGGAGGATTTCAAAGCATACCTCCTCTGGGTATGCTCTGACCACCATCTAGGATTTCCTCAAAGTAACCCCTGATTGACCTAGATGGAAAAAGAAGAAGTTAATCTCAATGTTCTCTCAGGGTCATGTTATCACTTTGGGCATGTAAGTCTAATACATATTTTCCAACCAGGAGTTTTTTTCACTTCACTCTTTTGCTTTCTAAATTTTATGAGTCCAGTTTCAGAGAAAATAACATTGTAAAAGGAACAAGTTTTTCTATCTGAGAAAGGAATAAAAATGCATCATAACAATACCAACTTTCATTCCATGTTGTTGCAGACCCACTGTGTCACAGGAGCCTGCACTGTTCTCCATAACACAGGTATATTGGGTAATATGACATGGGTATTTCCAGATGGGTGTAACTGAAAGATGCAGATGTTAGCCTGAAAGAGAATACATTACAACAAAAGAAAAATAAATTAATAAACTAGAGAGTACAACATAATTTGTTTCCTCCAGAGATTATATTGTCAGTATTATATTTTGATAAACTTGTCTCGTACAAGATTTCCCAGTACCACTTTCAATTCAACTTCAAATGTGCAACATCCTCAGAATATAAATGATAGTTTACCTAATGTAGCTTGGAGAATCAACTCAAGACTGCTGATTAGTGTTCTTGTTTGCAAAAGATGATGGGTCTGTATCTCACAGATTTCAACATGGAATCCTCATCTGCCTCTTGTGTCCCAGCCTCAGATTTATTCTTATCTCTTCTCATGCTCCCTTCCTGTACTAACTGTAAACCTTGCAAGGCCTCCATGAAGCATCAGACCCAAGGTTAGTACTGTAAATAAATAAATAAAGGGATGAAGACTTCTCTGGCAACAAAAGCATTTGCTGGAAAGCAGTAAATAATGGCAGCCTACCTACTGGGTTCATTTGTTAAAGAAAGGTTCCTTTAGTATAGAGATTATTTTTCCTCTGTTTGTTCACTATCCTAAATCCAGCAGGGAGTAGCATGTCTTCTATCTTCACCCATGATTACATAATAAATTATGGTTCAGATAATTTGAATGGTAATAGGATATCCTCCTGTTAGGAAAATACACTTCCTAGTATTTAAACCAAAAGAAACTCAGCTCAGGTGTAAGTCACATACATATGGAAAGCTCAGACTTTGCTAGTAAAAGTAATTTAGGTTCCTCCAAGAAGATGTGTGGTTGTAATACATACCTAATATTTCATCTCTTACACTCTGTAGGAGTAGTTTGGTTTGTTTGTTTGTTTGGTTGGTTGGTTGGTTGGTTGGTTTTTTTTTGCAATTTACAAATAGTGTATGTCCTTATTATTTTATCCCTTCTGTCTCTGTGATGTCTTCCCTAGCTAATAACTGCCAAAGTATTGACAGCAGGACCTCTGACGGAAAGAGCATTTAAAATAAGAGCATAAAATGAATATGTTTGTTTTTTCTGGGTGGGTTTTACCCTGTAACTGAAAGCATGCAACTGCAGGAGAGGAGAAAAAGGTGTTTGCAGGGAGGGAAAAGTAAAAGCACTTTGTTGTTAAGTATGTAAGTCACAAGGTTAAAGAAAAAACCACAGATAACACCATGGGCAAATCCATAAAAGTAATAACTTGCTTGAAATGGTGAATTTGACCTAGATATGTTTCATGCTGCAAAATATTTTCACTCAATACCCTGATCCCAGAAGACTAATATAAAGAATTCATTAAAATACCCACAGAGGCATCTAGAGATGAATGTGAAGAGAATGGAGCTGACTGCACTGCTGTTTTTTAATTGTATTTTCTCTAATGATAAACCCTGCTGTAGTGAGCATGGGACAAGATGAAAAATATTACAGAATTACTAAGAAAGATACCTTAATTTCAACCAATAAGCCTCACATATTGATATCTGAATGTATAGAATTTCCCATAAAATGTTTTGGATTTTCTTGGGGAAATGTGATGTGGTTGCAGGATGTGAGCAGGAGAAACTCTTGACAATGCAGCTAAAAAGGTAGTATTTCTAGTTAATGGTGTTATTTAAACATATTTTATATAAGTTTATTATATGCAGTATTTTTTGGGTGGTGCTGTTCCTCCAGCTATTATAAAAACTGAAAAAAGCCATCCAAATCTCCTAGTAGCAGTGGCATTCCTATTAGATTCCCTTTTATTGCTAATATAATATGTTTATTTACAAAGTTTAGCAGCTAAGAAATATTTGCTGGTTTCAACAGCAGAAGAGACACTTTAGCTCCTTGCTTAGTTTTGTTCTACTACCAAGATATCCTGATGGAGGACTTACATGTAGCGGGGAGAAAGTGCTTCCACCAGAAGAATTTAACCAGTAGGCTACAGAAAGTTGTTCCAATGTCATCTCCATCATTTACACTTCACATAAACTTGATGTCCATCATAACACAGGATGTCAAACACATGGTGTGGCAGGACCACCTCCTTTTTCCCCCCAAAGGGACAAAGGCTTTTTATATGGTGGACAATGACTTTTGCCTTTATTTTTGCGCCACTGGTGGCACACCATGGCTGCTGTGACCACCCTGATCAGGTGCAGGCCAGCATGTCCTCCTCTCATTAGTGGACACTTGATAATCATCAATATTATGTGTCATCATTCTTATATATTGTCATGTACTAATACCATCCCCAACTGGTACCATCCCCAACAGGTACATTGAACCCATAACCTCTTAAATGTTGTCCAAGTGTTTTTTGGTTACCCTTGTTGTCTCATTGGTTTCAGGTGTTTACTTTTGGTTATGGATTAAATTTTGCTTAAGTTGATTATCTGTGTGGAGTTGTTTTGTTGTACCTCTGAGACACATGGTAGTGCAGGGAGTAGAAATTTGCATCAGTTTTGTTCAAGCAAGTGAATATTAGGAGAATGCAGGCTTCGCTTTTTCTAGTAGTAATTGACTCTACAGAAATTCAGTCTCATGAATGAGTATCGCTTGCACCATATAGCACTGGGCTGAGGGAGGATTTTTGCTCTGCTGAGACCTCTGTGTAGGAATGGACAATTTTCCTCAATGCTTCTGCATCCCGCAGATCATGTTTGCCTTATCACCACCTTCAAGTGAGGCTGACTTCCACACATGATGGACTATGACTGGGCTGATGGGGAATGTAGGTTGCAACTCCATCCTACCTCCTTTGATTGGTATTTCAGTTTTACCTTCTTTTTCCTAACTTCCAAGTCTCAGCTATTCAATACTTTCCTTTTGGAAGCTGGCTTTAAAAACTGCAGTAGAATTACAGCTAAAAACCAACCAAATAATCAAGCAAACTGAAAAATACAGCAATAAATCCCACTCTCTTGCTCTGTCACTCTTGTTAATTGCCACTTTATTTAATACCTTCCTCTTCTGCTAAAGGTTATTAAGTAGGATGTTGAAGCCAGACACACTTTGAAGCTGCTACATTATTAGACAGAGATTACACTGTGAGATTTCCAACTCTGCTTTCACACTAGGGACTTCCTCTGCTCACTGGTCCATAATGCCTGACCTACATATCTCTGCTGACCAAGGTTTTGCTGGATGACTGCATTTCCCAGAAGAATTTGACTCCTCTCACTATATTCATTCGTCACAGCAATTAAACCCATGTGTTGATTTATTGAGTGTGGGCCTGGTGTAAAATGCAGGAATGCACATGACTCATTCTTTTCTTTCTGACATTACCCTACAAATTAAATTCAGCTGCCTTCATGTTGCTTTTAACTCACCTAGAATTGCTTTGGCATTGGAGACAAGTAATGGCTATATTTCTTCATTTCCTAATATCTTTCTTTCCTTCTCTCTCTCACTCTTTCTCATTTATTTAGTTAGTTAGTTAGTTGTTTTGGTGTTTTTTTTTTAAATTTTATGTTAATGGATTCCATGTCTTCTCTTTGCTGGCTGATCAGGCATTTATTTCATTCCTGGACAGCCATTCAGTTACCAAAACTTGAACAAGACTTAAAGATGCATTGTAACCCTGTCTGGAAGTCAGAGTTGAAAATGAGTGTGCAGAACCCCAAAATGTAATGTAGGACTAATGACTTTAATTATCCCCTTCAGTCCCCTTCAAAGGCTATGGGGTGTGCCCCTGGATATAAATAGGTAATTGTCAAATGCAGGATACTTTGGGAGCAGATCACAAAGTCTGTAAATGTGGTGTGGAAACATAGCTGGAAAAAGTTTTCGAGAGCAGGCTGGTTCTGCCTAAACAAAATTTTTCACTCTTTATTTCAGCCCTTGAAGGCAGACATAGGAATGGCCTGATACCCCAAACCAGTTCCCACCCACCTCCGTCAAGAAAATTCAAAGCTCTTTTGCTGAGGACTCAGAGCTGAAAAAGGACTGAACCTGAGTAAAGTCACCCTGAATCTGAGTTCAGTCATGATCTTGAAATCATTGCTCCAGCCTCCCCTGCAGCCCTCCTGGTGCTTAAGCTGTGCAGAGAACAGATTATTTGACATTATGGTGGCCAGAAAACAGAATTTTTCTTCAGATAGGACTGGACAGACCTGTGCTAAGCTGATATAGTCTGATTCCCTTGAAGGCACAAGCAACCTTTCTCTCTTTATGCATGCTTACCACTGCAGGGACCACAGAAAACACTTGGCCACTTTTTTGTTTTTGGTTTTGTTTTGTTTTTTTTGTTAAGCTCATCCTTGGAGGAGCCAGAGAGCAGTGATGCTCCTTATTCTTCTAGGACAAAACTTACATACTTACAGTGTTCCCTAAGGAAATATTCACCTTCGTTCATCAAACTGAGAGGTTCCAAACCCATGACTTCCCCTGTAGGAGAAAATCTTTAAAGAAAAGTGGAATAGAAGAGAGCAATACAAGAGAGAAAGAAAAGAAAAAAAAAAAGTAAAATATTCTGAAAAGGGCAAGTTGCCTCTGTCATTTTGTACACATCCACAGGTCAAAGCAAAGGACTTTAAAACTCTTTCATAGCAAGGTGCTTTTCACACTCTTAGTAAATATTCTTAGTATTTTAGTGTTCTATTAAATGCAGAAAACCAATGGGGAAATTTCTTTTGCATATATTCAAGCTTTGGGCTGTAGGAACTATGTAGCTCCCTTTGGAGACAGGCTTGGGGAAATGACTGGAATGGATGAAGGCGATTTTAAGGTAGAATGGGGAAAAAAAGTCTCAATTCTGGCAGTAGGAGAGGTCTAAAGAAACTTTGGAACATTATGGAACTCATGAGGTCCCATTGTGTTTGGGACCCTGGGGGAAACCAACTTGAGCCAGACAGGATTCACTGGCATCTATGGCATCTGTGAGCTAAAATGCCCATGAAAGGAAATTGAGACTACTGATTTTATGCAAGTAAATTAATTGTTCATCCTTCACCTCTGTTTGTAGTTTTTCACACTTTTACCTTATGGAGCTTTTAATTCACTAATCTTTGCTGCATGGTTACTGATCAGTAGGAAGAAATGTACCTCCCAGTATTACGAAGACACAGACTAAAATCTAAAATTAAATAATACATTTTTTCTGATTATTTCTCACATTATACATATACTCTGTGGGGCTGGCACAATAACATCAAATTAAAAACAAAAATATCAAGGAAACTTCTCATTTATTTCTAGTGCTGAAGCTTTGAGAGTTTATAAACAACAAATTCACATTCTTCCTCTCCACTACCTCCCCCTGTGATGACCTTAAGCCTTATCACAATCTACCAAAAAAAAAAAAAAAAAAAAAAAGAAAGTGACATTTGGAATTAAATAAAATATATATATAAGCAACTGTCTCAAATAATCCCCTATACAATAACAGATCCCAAATGTCACTTCGTTCCAAAGAGAGAGTCAGACAAGCAAGATGAAAAGTCAGACAAAGTGGAGTTTCCTTGGCAACACGCACTTAAAAGGATGCAGAACTTCCTCTTCTTCCTGAGACTCAATGTTTTGCTGGTTTTGACTTGTTTGTTTGTTCTTTTTTTTCTCCCTCTAGACAGTCATGTGTCAAGGGGTGGCAGCATGCAAATCAAGCTGCTGAACCTGATTAGTCCCAGCTGCCAGAGGTGGTTGTGTGCACCTGACACAGAGTTTGGGCTCTGTTAGGGCTCTGGATTGGCCACTGCTTACAAGTGACTCCATCAGAGTGAGAAGAAAACTCTCCTTGATGTGTTCAAAATCAGAGCTTGTTAGTCTTGTTGGGATTCCCTCACAGGTCTATTAAATCTTTTTTTTTTTTTTTTCTCTCCTGTAAGGCTAAGCCAAGAATTGGGGTAACAGAAACTCATATCCAAGAAGCAGCTTGTGTGATTAAAAAGTTTTTAAGACCCAGGTTCATTTCAGATGTTTAAATGGGAAGTGGCCATCACAGTGGTAGCACTGTACATTCCCATTCAGCTGTCAAACATTCGAGCAATTCAGATCTTTGTGGAGCTTTGTACAGCCATATTAATTTAGGGATGCTAGAATAGCCATGCTTATGTTTTAAGTATCTCACTGTGAATCTAAAGCCCTTAGAGACTTCTTATTTCCATGAAAACATCTCAAAGAACAGAAGAGGGCAACGTTCCAACAGTTTACAATAAATCCTGCAATTAGAATTCTGATTTTCTTTTTGTTATTTCCTCCAATTTTCCAAATCAAACATATATTATTTGATTTTCAGGCTTCTCCAGCTTTGTTCAGGTCTCTGGAACTATTCCAGACTTATAGCAGTGAGCTGAGATGAATAGGGAAATTAAACCTACAGACATTCAGACTGAAATATTGGTCCCATTGAAGTCACTGGGAAATCACTATCCCATTGAGCTGAGCAGCTATCATTCATAGATTTAATAGGCATCTCACCACCTCAAAACACCTATATTGAAGTTAATCTGAGTGGAGAGGACCACAACACTGTTCTTTTCCCCTTGCTTTTTTTTTCATTTACTCAAGTGTATTCGTAACTTAGAACCAGTTTTCAGAGCAAGCTGGTTTATGAATTCTGGTAGAAGGGGTTCTTGTCTGACCATCTCAAAGAAACTATTAGAAAGCAATTGATGACTGATGACTCTTTCCTGTATTTAGTCTATAGGGTGTACATGATAGGAGTTGTTAAATTGTGTTGCCTAGGTTTCTGTCCCCTATGAACTAATCTAACACATAATAACAACATTGTTGTTGTGTGAAGGAGCATTGTGTCTGGATGTAAACTGCCAGTTAGAGGCAATGGACAAGAAGTAACCTTCCTTATTTTATACTTTCACGATTTTATGGTTTTATATCAAGACAACATCTATCTTTTGAGTCCCATGATGGCTTGTTGTCATTAGAGAGACAAAAAAAAAAAAAAAAAAAAAAAAAAAAAAAGGACCTGAGCAGAGATAAATTTGGGGCAACAGGCTTTCACTTATAAAAAAATAAACATATATATGTCACAAATAAAGGGTCAAGAAAAGGCAACTTGGCGACGGTAGACAGGATGAATCAAGTTTAGTATCAGAGACATGTAGGGAAATTCAGTGACCATTAGTACTTACAAAGTCAGGCAGGACATAGAGCAAGAGGCCCTGTTTAATTCTTTGAGCTTTGATCTCTTTGAATTTAATATCTGGTGTATCATATAAAGCAATATAAACCTTACATCTTTCTTTGCTTATTTGGAAAAAGCTTATGTAGTCTTTGGTGCTAATCAGGGTATTTTGGTGGTTGTATTTTTTTGTAACAGCTATTCCACACATTCATTTAATTTCACAATAATTAATTTGAACAAACTCCAGAAATATGTTTGAATACATTTGCAATTCCCTGTAGAATAAAGCAAATCGCATTTCTACATCAGAGGACAAATCAGGGACTCTTTCTTCTGGTTGCACTGGATTGTGCAAATCACAAGCCATTGGGATGCTTGCAAAGTCTCAGCTCCTTGTTTGTTTAACCAGAATTGCATATTTATAAATTACAGCAGACTTTTCTGATTAATTTTGTATCATGCGAGTAACATTGGTTCATAACAACCTGCTACATTAGTAAAATCATTGCCAAGAAAACATAGCAGTTTGGAGTCACATTTAGTTTGGAGGGAAATGAAAGGCAGGCAGAGCAGAGCCCAGCCTTTTATTTCACTCATGAGAGGTAATTGCCAACTCCAAAATACCAAGATAAAATACCAGCCTTTCAATAAACTGACACCCCCTGCAAGTCCCCAGAATATTTCTAATTCTGTCAGGCACAAAGAAGTTGCACAAATAACAGCATGGTTTTGAGTTAAGGAAACCAAAGCAATATTTCTTTGCAAAAGGTGGTTATGATGGATGTTCTTCTCTGCCTAAGCAGTCAGAATATGGAACAGTTCATGCTCCCATCCTAAGATGAGCAGAAGTATCTGTGGTCACTGGATGCTTTGTTCTTTCTGTAATCAAACCTGTGGTCTGTGTAGTCAGGGGATCATTTGAATATGAGCTGGCAGATATGACACATAATTTATGGGAAATCCATAAACCAGAGCAGCTGGAAGCCAGGCAGGATGTTTCAAAGGGTATTACATGCTTGTGTTTAGGTAACTGAACCCTTCCCTTCATCTCTACAAGGATGAAGTACATGCTTTTCATTCTGCCTGAGATCAAGCATCTTACAAATCCCATGTTTTTACAAGGAAAATCTTGTTATGGGCATCTCATTGGCAGAGCTAAAAATTGATTTTTTAGTATGATTAATGTGTTAGCTTTCTAGAATTAAAAAAAAAGAAGCCTATTTTTAATTTGGTAATGAAACTGCCAGATTCTCATTGTATAAAAGCGGATTCATAGGCAGTGTAAATAAGTAGAGCATCTCTCAGGAATGCTACTTAGCACTTAGGAAATGCACGTTGTTGGTGTAAACTGAGTGATCATAAAGAATTCAATGCAGTTGTGATTATTTAAACCAGCTGAGCATATTGACCATATTATTATATTATACCATTCTTATTCTGTTGCTGACAAGCATCATGAAAAACAGTGGCTGCCCATATTACAGTTCTACAGTCACTAGAGCAACATCAAGTGCAAAAATAAAAAAAAAATAGTGAAAAAGGCATACTTTATGCTGCTTGCATTTGGATTTTTCTGTTACATTATGGCAATTTTTGCATTCAGGATTAACATTCTCAGTTTTAACATGTTTGCTTACATGGAATGCAGATTGTAATTAAATGCCAAGCTCCTTAATTGTGTCGTCATTTGAATAAATTAGAATGTTGCTATAGAGAAAGAGAAGAAATAAAACACCTTTCATTTCAGTCTCAATATTATATCTGTATTAATAGTTAAGCAAGAGGTGACAAAATATTTTTTCAGGGAATGAGTGTTAATTAGTATTTCACAGTCTGGAAAGTATATGTTGTCACAGAGCATGTATCACTTACTTCATAAAGACAAAAAGCTTCAATAAAATGCTTATTCTACTAAGGGAGTTGAGGAATGAGAACTGGCTCAGAAAACCAGCATTCAAGGATTTTTCTCCATCCTGCTTTTTCTGGGTAATTTTTTGGACCCAGCTCTTTGAAGGGATATGGATTTTTAAGGTGGGACTTATGTAGAATTAAGGCACCTGGATCCAAAATTCTTCTATTTGGACTTGAGGGTCCTTAATTGATAGAATTAAGTTAATACAGATTCCAGGAGCCAGGCAGACTGCGGGTCTGGTGAGCACCTCAGACCCATAGGAATACACTGCATACTGAATTAAAATTGTGTTTATGGGGTATGGACCACACTGTCTTCCAAGAAGCAGAAGGTCTGCCTGAGGCCATTGGTCTCATTAGATTGCTAAACTCATGTTGAGCTCTTTGCCCATTACAGGGATGCAGGGAAAGGAAGATTGCTCAGTATTTCCTCCCACTTACCAGTTGGAAATGATGGCTTAGGAGAGGGCAAGGAGATGGAAGTTAGGGCAATAAATACAGAGCATTGTAGGTAGGGGACTGGACTAGTTTTCGTTGATGGTCTTGTTTCTTCTCTTGTATTTTATGTTGGAAGAATAGTTAACTAATGTATATGAGATGCCAGGACCAGACTTTGACCCCCAGGACACTGAGACATGGCAAAAATCCTGGTTCTGTGATGCATACCGTGGCTGATCTGCTAAAGGATGGGTGGGAGTTTTGCCTCTACCAATATGTAGTGACCTGCACTGAGGTGGCTAGAGCTTTCCACAGAAGATGGGGAATATGGGTCCAAACTTTCTTGATAGAGAAAAAGTAAAGTCATCATTTCAATAGCTGCACAAGACATAAATATTCACTCACTATTCAATCAGCCCTTGCCTAGATATCTTTTAATTATTTCTTTCCCTGTGACAATTTTGGGTATTCTGGTTACCCTCATAAATCACTGGCCTCTTATTAAACCAATCTACATGCTATCTCACGGCCAGCTGCCAGCAAAAGATAAATTTTGAGATCTTCAGCAGATTGTTGCTTCCTTGCAGTGGGATCTGAAATGAAAGTAGTTTGTGTTTGTATTAGCCACAACAGAAGGTGCTACTGACAGATGATGTTGGTTGCAAAGCAAACATCAAGCTAGCAGGACAGAAGGTTGTCACAGCACTAAGGTATGACTGGATCATCGTCCCTGTAAAAAGCAGCAAGCAGATGTCTCCTTGTGCTGCTGGGATTGTCCGGTGAATAAAATGTTGCCAGGACAGAGATTTTGATGCTGACAAAGGAACACATGCAAAGAAGTACAGGCACTTCTAAGTCTGTTTTCTGTTGGGTTTCCTTGCCTTAGCTCATTATTCTGAAAACTAATGGGCACACTTCATAGCAGGCAAGCACATGCAAAGACATAATTCCTTTCTATAATTCCTCATCCTTTGCAGATGAAGGCTGCATCTTTGAATGTTGTATCAACATTAACCTAGTTTATGTGTAACAGGGAAGGGCTCGTTCTGCATTTACAGCACCAGGAATTGTATGGGACTGTACCAGACGACCACTTGCAGAGAGTATGCAAGGGACTGATAAAGAGCATCACTGCTCCCAGAGAGAAATTTTGATGCTGTTTGTTTCAAAGGCAAAAATGTGGCTTGAAAACAAAGCTGTATTCCTATGCTCAATGGCAGAAAGCAGAAAAAGGTGTTATTCACACAGTGGTTATTCACAGGTTAAAGAATAAAGCACAGGGACTAATTAGTCTTAAGTTCACTTTCCTGGCTTTGGGGATATTATCCAAAGTACTTTTAATTATCCAGTTACATCTGAAAGTGACTAAAGTTAACTGTTTCTAAATATCTCTAAAAGTCAGGCTCTACATGAAAAATGAAAATAAGACACCTTTCATTCTGTTTATTTGTTCAGTACCACTGTATCACAGTAAGGAGAACAGAAAGCTTAATTAAATCCTACCTAACATCTTCTTTCCAGGAAGAGCTAAGAAGGGGGGAAAAAAGGAGGTGGAGGGCTGGGAAATGAAATGAAGTCCTATAACCTTCATAATTGACTGTTACTTAAAGAATGCTCAATAATTCACTCTGTAATTCTGGGGATCAAGCAGCAGAGGATCCATCTCCATCATGCACTCAATGATGTGTTTCTGGGCTGGTAACCCTACATGGGTGTCACGAGTATGACCTGGGGTGTCTTGCTGCAGAGTTGCCTTTGACAGAGCAGCCCAGTGCTGCAGCCAAGAAGCATTGTAGTTATGCCAGCACTCCATACCCTCATTTGCTTTGAGATAAACCAGAGGCTCATCCTAACTTTGGAAGTGTTACTTCATTTTCCAGGTCTCTAACTTTCCGCATTTTAATGTCTTTTAGATATGTTTTTATACACGTTATCTTTTCTAAAATAATTTGTGGATTGCTGATGCAGACCACTCTTTTGCTGGTGCAGCTCCTATTATCAAGCAATATATTGTTATCAGTAGACTGAATTGTACATTTAATAACTTATTATGATTATTCATACCATGGTTGCACTCTAAGACTTCAATCAAGGGAATGATTCCATTGTGCAGGGTACTGTACAATCCATACATTTTGACTCTATAGTCTCTAAGGAGGTTAGCAATTAAGATCTCAGCAGTATTAACAGGCAAAAAGAAATATGATTTTTGTATTTTTTGTCTTCATTTTTAACAAGAAAAAAACTTGTGGTAATAGTGAGGGTTACAACTGAAGAAGTTCCAGGATCAAGCAGACTTGAGAATGGCATTTCAGCTCCTGGCCAAATTTATCTTTGCTCCATCAGTTGAAGCACTGCTAATCAAACTCTTCAGAGTCTTTTTAAGCCAGTTGGACTCTTCATTATTCATGAAGGTGAAATGATTTCACGTGCAAAATTAGAATGACCTACTTGATAAGTCTGTGATAAAAATGTAGCTGACTACAGCAGAGAGGCAGCAGCACTTGCACCTGAACGATAAGTCAGATTGAATGCAGCAGTTCTTTTTCCCTGGCTTGGAAGTTCAAGGAGAAGAAACAGATTGGATGTGATGGTACAATTTTCTGTAACAATAAATGTATGTTTTTCTTGTCTTGCTGAACACTAATACAAACTTGCAAAGAGAATTGATTAATTCTGAGGAAATTTTAAATTTTTTTTAATTGATGCTAGAGCTGTATTTAATATTTAGAATCTGTTTAAGAGACTTCTTTCAAAGGTCTTTACTGATAAAGCAAGGATATTTGCACCATTTCAAAAATACTTGTACAATGAAATGAATATGCAGGGTTTCTATTTCTTCAATTATTTTGTTGTGGAATTATAACTGTCATATAGACATTCATAGTGTTTGAATTCAGACATTATTGTAGCTCATCAGAATAACTTCCCTGATATCCTTGTAATTTGGTTTGTTTGTTTATTTTCTTTATAATTAAACCAAAAATACTTCAGAGAATAACAAATTTCCGTTAACTTCCGTGCATCTAGGACTTGTTTTCATTTTTTTTAGAGGGTGGGATATGCAAAGTATCATCATAAATCAGAATTATTTTTTCTCAAGGGAATAGCTCTTGGAAATTAACATTTATTTTAACAGGTTTGTAAATCCTCTTTTATCATAGCATATATTATGATACTGTCCTAGTTTTTACTTGGATAGGGTTAATTTTCTTCTGAGTAGCCTGTACAGTGCTGTGTTTTGCACTTTGTATGACAATGTTGATAACACATGGGTGTGTTAGGACATGCAGAACTTGTCCTAAATCAAAGATTTTTCAGCTTCCCATGCTCTACCTATGAGAAGGTGCCCAAGAAGCTGGGAGGGAGCACAGCCAGGGCAGCTATCCAAAGCTGACCAAAGGCATATAATGCCAATACCATATGACATCATGCTCATATAAACTGGGTGGGAGTTGGCTGGGTTGGATATTTGAAAGGATGACATTTTCTTCCCTAGTAACTGGTAAGTGTGATGGAGCCCTGCTCTCCTGGAGATGACTGAGCATCTGCCTGATGATGGGAAGTAGTGAGTGAATGCCTTGTTTTGCTTTGCTTGCATGTGTGGCTTTTTCTGTTCCTATCAAACTGTCTGTATCTCAGCCCACGAGTTTTCTCACTTTTACCCATCCAGTTCTCTCCTCCATCCCACTGGAGGGGAATGAGTGAGTTACTGTGTGGGGCTGATTTGCCACCTGGGGTTAAAGCTTGACAGCTGTGCATATTCTAATGTCAGTTTCACAAAGCCCATTTAATCTTTTTCTGCCAATACTCTGAACCAACCAAAATCCATGTAGCCATGTAGCCATGACAAAGAAAAGCAAATTATCTCTGAGACACATGTCCTTTCCCATGTCCCAAAGATCCTTTGAAGTTGCATATTAAGGTTTATTGGCTGAGGTTTAGAACATCAACATCATGATAACATGTTTAAATGATTTCTGGATCCAAGTTAGCTCTTGTCATATGGCACAAAATATGTCTCTGTCTTAGTTTATTTATTTATACTTTGAATCCTTCATGAAGTTAAAACTTGATTCCTGATATCCGAATTCCCATTCTAAAGCCTTAAGCACAGACTAGGTTAAGACCAGCTTTACACAAATTAGCCTTGGCAAAAAAACTCACACAAAATCTTCCCAAAAGAGAAAGTAACACAATTAACAAAATAACAGGGTGCAGGGACTTTGAAGTCTTTAATTGTATCCCTCCCTGTTTTCTCACCTGTCTCCTGAAAATGGTCGTAGCTTTCCTGTCATAGGAATTTTTAATTATATTACTATAATAACAGTCCATTTTTTCCAGTTGTTGACTTCAATATGCCCTGGACATGGAATAGATCCACTTCCATCTAAGAAAAAAAATCAGAGTTGAAATTTGAAAATATAGGTCATAATATAGCCTTTAAAATCATATTTTTCAAGTTTTGCTGCCAGAGATTTCAAAGATGTGAAGTGCATGGAGGTCCTGTTGTCTTTAATGCAAGTTGCACTTAGTCTCATGAAGTGGGAACTGGTTCTGCCCTTTTGAGTTGATCTTCACCTTTTCCATGTCAGTCAAATCCCAAAGAGTTTCATCTGCGGACTCCTGAATTTTGAAAAATTCCTTAACTCTTGGAATATTTGTGTTTCCCACAACCAATTATTTCAGATGTGTAACCTTATAAAAGCCTTTCAGAACTCAAAGTTGATGGCAGCCCCTCTGGTTTTCACATCTCTCCATTGCAGGAGAAAACAGAAACATGTTACCTGTTTCTTTGCTCTGAAAATTCTGTCCTCATGCACCTGGATGTATGATCACTGTCACTGATAGTTTTTGTATCTCTCTTTGTTATAAAAGAAGCAAAACACAGCACTCTGAGTTTTTAAAAATTCCCATTTCTTACCCTGGTCTCTGCCTCTCCACTAGCTTCTATATTGGCTTGAAATTGTTGGCATTTGTTTCATCTTGTCACCACTTAAAATATTTTGGCAGAAGCACCTGTAGTTATTTATCCAAATAAAAGTCAAAGCCTACAATGTAACTCAGTGATGTGTGAGAAGTAGGTGCAAAAATATGAAATGCTCAGCTGGACCTGAGGAATAAAAGAGGAAAAAAGAAGTATTGAAGAAATAGCTATCTATTTAGATAAGAGCTGATTTTTTTATATATGCTGTATAAGAATTATAGTGGTCATATTTCAATCAGAACAATATTTCTCTTTCTATTCTATAATGTTAATTCAGCTTGTAACACTTTCATTCCTTTTTTCAGTAACACCATAGAATTCTGCTCTCTCATCAGCTTGGTCACCTTTGTGCCTTACTTTTTGTCATTTCTACTGCTTCATTTCTATATATTCAGTGACCTTGACAGTCCTATTTTACATTTTATTGAAATAGTTCTTAGTTTTAGTGACCCTCAAAATATTCTTTGCTTGCTTTTGTGTATTTGATTTGTTAACATCTTCAGGCAAAGATGAATGAACTACTGAATTATTATATCTGAGGCACCATACTGATATATTTTCTGTCCTACACTTCTGACCTTTCAAAGGGCCATTAAAAGATTTAGCTTCACCTCATGTCCTTTTTTTTTCTTTGTTTAAATCTTGCTGAGAGGTTTGTAGGACACTTCAATTTTACTATTCTCTTCTGAAAAGTGTTGGCCCATGATAGAGAGGTATTTGGGTTAGGTGAAGGGTGGTCCTTAGTCATACTGGAAATCTATGAGCTCATAACTTGTATATTTTACCCATAAACTTATAATTTGCATATGTTTACGATAAGGAAGACAATTTCCTTCAAATTTTTAAGGTAATTGAAGCACTGGTAGTGCCTTGGAATTTTGCTTTTCTGACTTTCAACAGTATAGTCTAATTTTTATTTACTTCTGGTCTCTTACCCTAATTGTAATAAGTAATCCTGTGCTCAGCTAGATATTAACTATCCTATTCTGTTATGCAGAATATAGCATGGTTTCAAACTGAAGAGCAAGAAGAAGGAACAAAAAATCAGTTACCCTCCCCATAAACCTAGGAATTGCTAGGTGAATTAAAATGCTCTTTGTAGAGTCTGGAATGTTTCCTGAGTTCCTCTCACATCAGAGAGGAGAACTATTTAAGGATGTTACAGGACTTCAACATTTAATGTGTCCTTTTCATCCCTACATTAGTCCCAGAACTCCCCGTTGAAAAATGGAAAGGAATTGATTGCACTAATAGATTAGAAGCCTTGGTCAAAGAGCATTTTAAAACTGTTTTACTTACCAAAGTCACTTAGACCACTGATTTCATATCCGGGCAACATACTTCCACGATTTTCCTGGTTGCAAATATGTAAGTAGTATTGATGGTAATTGGAAAGGAGCTTCCACCCCTACTAATGTAGAATGAGCTCTGGTTTTAATCAAGAGAGAACTCATGAAGATGAATTTGCCCCTGGATTCTGCCAGTCTTGGAGAATATCAGCTAAAATCCCACAAACAAAGAATAGAGTGAGAATTTTGCCAGCTAATTTACCAGTCTTTTATTTCATCTACCTACACTCTTGCTATGCCAGGAGTTGCATGAGAATCTTAGCTCTAACTCCCTCATTACCCGTCCAATTTAAATGTTTTGAAAGATCCAGTTCATCAACCCAAAATGCAATCAGCTCAGCCAGCTAAGTGAACACAACAGAGAAATCTATACTGTTTGCCATGCAAGGAAGAAACACTGAGATTGATTCATTAGAGTCTGTCTTTCTTTTGCTAACCTGCTCAATCAGAAAGCACATCCTCTTGAAAATTTAAAGAACTTCCTGATAACTTAATGAAAATATGGAGGTAGTTCCTCCCTGTCAGCAGATTATACTCCAGTTTTTGTTTACTTTAGGGTCTCTAGGTATAAATCACCTCTTCATGTTCCTCTCATGTTGGATGCAGAGGGTCTTGGGACATGAAATAATTTATAACTGGTCAGCAATAATTTGTAAGAAGCTTTCTCCTAGGGGAAGAAAAAAAAAATGAAAAAAATCCCAACCAAACAAACCAGCTAAATTAATTCTGAGGCAGTATATTTAGCATGAATGGACAACAAAGGTACTGCCTGGGGATACCATGCATCATGAAATATCATGACCAAGATGATTTATATCCAGATTTCCTGTGCTGCAGGAGATTGGAGAGAAAGAAAGATATCTCAGGTAAGCACAGGACTTTTGTTCCTGCTAACTTTAGTAAAAATCTGAGCATTTATTTACAAAACCCAGACTTCGATCTGAAGCTGGACATTTACCTAATTGTATAACCTCGACTGGTTCTGCTGAGTTAATGAGGTGTGAATGGGCTTCAGTGATGAGCACAGTGCTTTTTGGATTCAAATTTTCCATGAATAAAACACTCTGGTCCAGAAAATGGGGTATTCAAAATTAAAGATGCAGCTGGTGTGTCGGATCATCAGGTCTATGTCCTTCCAGGTCAGAAAAAAAATTATTTCCAGAAGGCTGGGGTTTTATTTTTAAGATTAGAACTGTCTCTTTTAATGCATGAACTGGTTCTTGAGAATCCTACAGATTCACCGAAGAGCTTTTTCTGTTGTGCATCACTTCAAGGGTTGTCTGTGATTCAGTGAAAATAGTAGTGCAGTTACTGTGAATTATGTACACTTGTAGTAATGTTTGCCAGCCATCTGATTTGTTTCACTCAACACTCCTGAACTGTGCAAACACTACAGACTTCTTCACTGCATCAGTCAAACGTCAAATGCCTGAGTCATGGTCTGTATCTATCCTAACATTGTAATACTGGCAGTAGTTGATGATGTTTTCTTTAGACTCTCTATAAATAGCATATTGAATTTTCTTGCTGATATATGTAGTGGGTCTGGTTTTTTTCTTTTATTTATGCATTTATCTTTGTTATTTTTATTGTAATTATTGTAATATATGATCTTTGTATCATAATTCCTTCTAAGGATCCCTCCTTCAGGTAGTACCCATTCAGCCCAGTGAGTATGAGATTTAGCTTCAGATCAAGGTGCTCCCATGTATGATTCTGTATATAGGGGTCTATATACAAGTAAGATGTCAAATTTCCCATTAGAGTGTGCAGAGATTTAGGTTTTTGCCTAACCAGAATGGGCTCCTTTGGTAATTTGTTTTCCTTGTTGTTTCCCCCCACTAAACATAGGTGTTTAGTGCTTTCTGATCTCTAAGTGCATCCAAGACACCCACTTATTCATCAGATACGAACAGCACTGCTGGAAGCTTTGCAACCAGAAGTGATACCCTCTCCCTACAAAACCTGATCAAGCCTTGTTGTTCAGTAGTGGGCAGAGTGAATTTCTGTGTACTGTTAAGAAGCCTACAGTAGACACCTACCTACTGGAGCTGAACTCCTTACTGGCTCTACAGTAAAAAAACCAAAGAAAAGCTGCATCTTTAATTAACATGGAATCAGGTTCTGTATTTCCTTGAAAGTACAACAAGTTTTCTTCCATAATCCTGTAGCTGTAGCACACAATTGCTTCACAGCTACACATAGATTTTCCCAAGAAGGGAAACATTTTTACATGGCTGTTGCAGTGGAGAAGCTGAAGAGTTCTCTGAAAAGACAGACAAATTGAAGTCAATAGGATTCACCTTATAAAATTATTAGGATTCACTTAATTAGACCATCTAGAGCCTATTCCCACTAAATATCTTTGTAAATTCCTATAGCAGTGGACAAGAAAATTAAAATAGTTGACGTACCTGAGGGATACATGTTGTTTGGCTTCAGGCCAATATTTTCCAAAAAGATTGTCTGAAATATGAACTTGTTTGGCAAACATTTGCTCCCTCCCTTTCCTTTCAATACAATACACATAAAAACTTAGATCCATTTTTATGTTAAAAGAGAATTTTGTTTCATAGCTGCAATAATAAAGCTATGCCTTTGAACATCATAAAGCATCTGGTTAAGCACAAGCCACTCATCATTAAGATTTGGTAGCATTCTGCATGTGTGTATCATCAAAAAAAAATTGGAATTGAACAAACAAATCAAGCAAACAAAACCTAAAAACAGATGAAAAACTGAGGTGTAGGTTTCAGCAATTTAACTCTCATTCATCTTCAAACAGACTTAATGTGCTATATTACAATCCAGCCAAATTACACTCAGATCTGCCTTGAAAACAAATTCAGGTGCACAATGGGCTTAATTATGCTTTAGAAAATGGGAGGACCACCAGCATCAGAAGAGGGCACTAGAAACTAGCTGCTATGTTTTCTGAATCTGTTTCTTCTTTTGCAATCACCTTCACATTTATAATGTGTATTAAAAATAAAATGCATGCATAGAGCCTCATTTACTAACTAGCTCCCCTTTCAGCCTTTCTCAAGGTCTTAATGGATGTACCGTGATGTGCATCCAGTCTCCCACCTTTACCTTTGGTGACATTCTGTAGCTGCTCTAAAATTGCATAAGAGATGGCCACTTCAACAGGCCCAGCAGGGGTAATTAGACCCTACAGCAGTTTCCTTTTAGGAAATTGTGATAACATGCTTTCAGTCATGCAGGAAAAGTGGTATGTGTTATCTATTAACTCTCTAAAGGAACAAAAGTATTTGGAACAAAGTGAAAAGAAACAGAAGGGCTGGAAGTTGGGGCATTGCATGGTTCTTGCTGAGACTTCCCTTCAAAGAATCCAAAATGTTCTCTAGATTTAGAAAGAAGAGAATCTCCTCTCAGCATCGGTATCTCCTTGTCTTTCACAAGGAAACAAGATCTTTGTTTATATGTTCTACTCAAACAGTTTTAATTAAGAACTCTTATTAGTCCAAGACGTTTTGATTGCAGACATGGTGTTAGGAGAAGATAACATTTCAAGACAAGAGGTATCTAGACAACAGTAGTTAGCCTGTTATCTTAGCTGATTTAGAGATAAAGCCCTGCAAATTTCTTCTCCTTGTACTTAATTTTCTTCGGTTTCACACACTTTTGGTTCTCACTAATTCATTACCATGTGAACACAAAACCAGGTAACTTTTTAGAATCACAGTAGGCTTTCTCACCTGAAAAGTTTCTCTGTGCAATTTATTATCTCGTTATTTTCTTTTCTTTGATAGTTTTGGGAGTCCCAAGATTTTAAGAAGACATAAACCTTTCCATGGGCCAATAAGTTTTCCAGCCAGAGATGCTTTCTTCTTAATTTTTTTCCCATCTATTATCCAAAGTAAGGAACACGTCCCCACTCATCAAAAGAAACACCTCAGCTAAATTTCATCTTCTAGCTCAAATTTTCCATTATTCAATTTCAAGCTATTATGCTTTTCTTTTGAAGAGACATGCAGAAATCTTTACTCTCCCAAGTGTCCTGAAATGTAATAAGAAAGAGAAGGAAATATGCTTTAAAAATTTATATGGAGGGGTTATAGTGGATGACATTGCAATTAGAGGTTAAGAAAATGCTAAAGGCATGTTGTCCTTCTAATGGAGGTTCCAGTTCAGATCTTTTTTTCTCCCTGGGTAGAAACAGGTATACAGGGACTCAGAAATGGATGCATACAGGATCTGCTCAATGTGTTTCTAATCGTCTGAGTTTAATAATTGATAATATAGACATAGCTTGTGAATTTTTCTTTCACATAAAAGATAATTGTGCCTGAGTATAGCATGGTCTGAAATTAAATGTGTTGAGTGCTCCAGGGACTGGCATATACGTGCTTTGAAAGATCAACCCTCTTGATCAGTGTGAATTAGAACATGTAACAATTTTTATTTATGTGGATTATAGTGGCATTCAAAAAGCTAAAGGAGGGCTGATGAGCCATGATGACAGATCATGTCTATTTTATTCCTCATAAGAAGGCAGTAAAATCTGTTGCTTTCCTTCATTCTTCTTTTCTTTTCCCTTCTCCCCATCTGAAAGCTCAAAGCAGGACCTCTGGCCTTGAAGAGTAATCCCTCTAAGGTGATCTGTCTTTCTGTTGTGTAGAACTATCTTTCATTTCATTTCTTCCAGTCTCCCGCA
Source organism: Calypte anna (assembly GCF_003957555.1). NCBI lineage: Eukaryota > Metazoa > Chordata > Aves > Apodiformes > Trochilidae > Calypte > Calypte anna. The sequence continues at coordinate 145,347,713 of NC_044245.1, read as the reverse complement.
CCCCAGGGAAACAAAGAAAAGGCAGAAACCACTGCTTCAGGTTTCTCCTATTTTCTACTCCAATACTGTTTGGAGGAGAGAGAGGATTTTTCAAGGACTGAGGGGAGCAAAGGACACAGGGCCTCTGAGGGATGTCTTAGGACAATAAAAGATACTAAAAATTTGGAGAAAAAAGGAACAATGACAAGACAGAAAGGGAGGTGATGTGAAGTCTGCTTGTTGAGGAAAACTTCCAGGAATCAGAGAAGGTAGTATGAATTAGAAGGGAAAAGAGAAATTTGTGCTAAAATATGACAGATGAGCAAAGCTATCGAGCGAGAAGGAAATGAAGAAGAGGGAACCATGGGTATGTAAAATTTTTAGTCTGTGTTTTTAACACTTATAATCCTGGCAACAAATGTGTCAGAATATTTATATATGTATAGAAAAAGAGACGAAACTCATGGACTAAAAGGTAGGAACAGTCTACAAAATGAATGGAGTAAGAAGAGGACTGCCCTATCACTACATCAACCCCTCTGATTGATTTTCCTTCTCCTCGGGGCTTGTGTCATTCCATTTTCTGCCTGTTTGTGCTCAGGATTGCGTGACCCATGTGGAAGACCTTTCACTTGGCATTGCTGAACTTCATGTGGTTTGCATGGGCCCACCTCCCAAGCCTTGAGCCAAAAGATCTGTGTTTGCAGAGATTAATGTCAGGCCTGAATAGAAACCCATCAAAATCTAGAGCAATATTGATTTCAACGGGGTTTAGATTAGGGTTTATGAACTCTATCTGTTGTGATGCCTGATAATAACTTTTTCCAGAGGGATGGTAAGCATTAGCTATTGAGTAACACTTTTGTTTAGCAAGCAAAATATACCCTGGTGTGAGGAAATCCTTGCTATGACTGGAACAGAAAAAAAGGAACTTTCACAACACTCAGGCTGTAATGAATTATGCCCAGGTAATTTGGAGTATTCCTTCTGCCCACAGTAGCTCAGTGCAGTGGGCTTTGGTGATGGACTGAGAAGTGTAACCACTGACAAAAAAAAAACAACTCATGACCATTTCCCATGGTGCTTCCTAAGCACAAAGGAGATTTTGCAGGACCAGCTTTTCCTTCATTGTTTGGTTTTCCTGGAAACTGAACAACAAGACATCACCTGCCAGAAAGTGAAGTGCAGCTCTTTTCTTTCAGATCAATTCTGTGTGGTTTTGCAAGACTTGAACTCTTGAATCATTAAGTAGCCAGGCAATGAAGGTTCAGGAGGTGGGTTCTTCTGGTTTTATTTTGTTTTTTTAATGATGTTTCTACACATTAGCCTGAACAGCACAAATAATACCCTGCTGGCAAACCTCTGTGGCTTTCTCAAGTGTGCCAATATTGAATCCTTTTATGTTTGAAATCACCAGCTTTTATCTCTCATTCTAAGGTACATCAACCTTTAATGTGTGTGGCCAGGTGCCTTCAATTGATTTCTTTTAATGCAGAGAATCAGCACTCCAGAAAATTATACATGAATCCTATATATACAGGAATAACTCTGGATGAAAATGAAATCTGTTGCATTTCTGAACTAAGACTGGCTTAACATAAGCCACTCACACTCTTCCAAGCAAATGAAAGAACTTCAGTGGAACACAGGAAGCTGCATGCAAAGTAAATAAATGATCCCTAATTTGAAATCATAGAAAAAAGCCAAGCACAAAATTAAGAAATTAGACTGAAATATACAATGGTTAATTTAAAAGCAAAACTGACTCAACAAAAGCACTTTCAAGTGATGAGCAAATCTGCAATTTCATAAATGTGATAAAGAACACTGGTAAATACATAGATTCTGAGAGCGAAGATAAACAGTTGTCATGAACAAGATGATCATAAAAACTAGATTAAAAAAAACCACAGAGAAATACATTGTATTTGAAGTGATGCTTGTGTTAAATTAAAGTTCATAAATAGTTTGTGAAGACAGTAAGTGGTTAATTAGTTCAAGGAAACTGTTGAAGAGGTCTCTAATTTTTTTTCTTATTTACACTCATCTATGTAGTTTCTAAATAGTAAACTGCTGGATCAACATATGCATAGTAAAGAAGTTAAGATTATGAATCCTTTATATATCAACTGCCTATTTCTGCTTTAATGGGTAAGGTACATAGGGATAAAGTGAAAGCCCAAATATATTTAGAAATATGTTCCATCACAGATGAAAATATAGAGTTAATATAGCACTTGAGAACTGTGAAAGAAAACCATTCTGCAGTTAACTAAACGCAAACAGTGGTGAATACTGAAGTGAATAGTAGCTATTCCACTCACATCTGTCATCTTTCCTGTGTGACATGAGAACATCTGCTTTGGAATACAGAAAAAAAAAAAAAAGAAAGAAAAAAAAAAGTATTTTAAGTCCCTTCATTACTCATTGGTATTGTACCCTCCATAGACCGTTATGATCATTAGATCTTGATATAATCTCAAAGGTTGATGGTCTTACAAAGTTCAGCACAGATAGTCATTGCTTTGATCCCTTGTCATAGACTCTAAATAATTACCCTTTATTTTGAAATAAGAGGTCACTTGGAACATGTGACTTAATACTTTCATTTTTTTTAAAAATGAACATGATCTATTATGAAACTTCAGTATTTTTTCTTTCAAACATTGGATGGATACAGGAGATTCAATATCTCTTGTAAACTTATATTTCCTAACAAAATCTTTTCTTGACCATGGATTCTAATAGCAGAATTCCTTCTATATAATTCATTAGATGTATGTGATTGAGAAAACCATTGCCATTTTTGCTGATCAAAGGATGAGTATGAACTTGTCAATAGAAAGTATTTGGGGGGGAAAAAAAAAATGTCTTTCCTTTTATCAGAGGATGATTTTTCCGTAGAAATTCCAAAGTCTTTATGCAATTTTCTTGTTAAACCTCTTTTGGAATACTCTGTGCATTTTTGGCAGGATTTATGGGACTCAGTTTTAAGTGATTTATAATTATCAAGATTAAGTTTATTATTTATGTATAGCAGTAGAGTAGTTATGTACCAGACCTGTGCCTGTGTGCACACCCTGTGCACTTCCAGTCTTAGTCAATGGTGGGGTCCAAGAGACTCCTGGACAGACATCTGCAGACATGGGATAATGAATGGCCTCGAGATAATAAGAAGAGTAGAAATGAGGTGACTGGTGACCATAATTAGGTGTTGGACTGATTGTTACAGGAGCTGTCTAGATGAAAATCCCAAACCATTCTATAAATTCCAGCTAACTCCTGCTCTATCAGGTCCATTTTTTGTGTTTAGGCAAGCTGAGTAAACTCCTGAGAAGACTTTCTTGTCATTCCTTCTGCAGGAGTGTTATGCATAGAAAATACAGCTGTAAATAGACAACTGCAATTTTTTTATTGTAGAATTGGTTGTGTAGAAGTCTTTTGTGTGCAGGTAAGACATTCAAGACATACTTTGCATTTAGCTAAGATGTACCAACACCCCAGAGTTAAGAGACAGACTGAGGTGGTCATGTCACAGTGTGGCTCTATGGATTGTGTGAACTGAGCAAAGCATGGATTTGGGACATCTTTCTTGGTTCCTTCCTTTCCCACATTCTACATTTCTCTTTCAAAATCATAGAGAATGGTATCCTTTAGCTTTTGTATTTTCTGTTCTCCTGTTACACTGAGGAGTGTAGACTACCATCACTACTGTAGCTTGTGATTTTCAGTCTAGAACATAGGCCAATAGGTTATTTTCACAGTTCAAATAAGTATTTGTTTTGAGGTACCTTTCTGAAATGGACATTGCAATGCCAAGTACAGAGGTGGCTCCTGCATTTATGTACTGAGCAAAATATGGTGGGTTCAGAATCACTGGAATGTTGAAGAGAACTGTATATTTGGATAAATCCAGCCCTACAAATGCAACCAGTATGGCCTTGACTGACAACATTATATATTCTAAAGGATTAATAAGAAAAGAAATTACTGATTTATGGTGGAGGGTGCTACCCTCACTCTGTGTTGGTGATTTTAGTTAAATATGTACTCAATGAATTTAACAACCTCATCAATTTGTTTATGAGATTCATCATGCTCCAGCTGTATCTGACAACCTGTCATCTGGACAGGGGTACCAGAGCTCCATTAAGCCACCAAGCTCTGTGCCACAAGGCAGTGATGGTGCCATTTGTGTGAGTATAGTGAACCATCTGCAAAATGGATAAAGCAAAACAGGGGTCTTCAGGTCCTGCCTGGGTGTTTTAATAATACCCTTCTTTGGTTAGGCTCATTCCTAATGACATGTGAAGTGGATTACATCTGCTAGATGGATTTATCAGAGGCATCTCTTATTGTCCTCTGGCTCTGTTACAACACTCTTCAAGGTCATAAAATTGAATATCTGCTTTCTTTGGCACTAAGGCAAGACTCTTAGGGGAAAAAAATTATAAATTAAATAAGCCAAAAGCTGAAAATAATCACAAGTCATGTGCAAACAACCCACTCTCTTTCAGAGGTGGTTTTTAATAATCCTGTTTTTCTAGATTCACTCAGATTTCAGCAGGTGCTCAGCAGCAGCATTGGAGTCCTATGAAAAGCAATAGCTGGCTTTTTCCTCACTTCACTGAATGCTCTTCACTTCAATGAGTTTCAGTTCAGTTCAATTAGTCAGTGCAATTTAGCCTGTTCAGTGCAAATCATTGGGTTTTAATTGAGTCCAATTAGGCACAAATCAATAAAAGTCAATTCAAACTAATTATCTTCTATACAAATCAATAGGATTCAATTAAAATCAATGAGTGTCTTACTCTAATAACTGACCTGTTCCCCTTTCTTAGTTGTTACAAAAAGACTCCACACATTGTTCAATGTGGTAGCTCTTGACAAGTTTCTATCCTTTAGTAAGGGAATATTAATCATTACAGAAAGTATGGAGAAAAAGAAATGTAAGTGGATAGTCCTTTTCTTATTCTTTACTATTCTGCAAGGAATATCTTTCAGCTTGTACAGGGAGTGGAATATATGTGTAAATTAAAGCCTACCTATATGAAAAGTGAGTTCTGCCATCAGAAGAAAAATGGTGAATGTATTTACTCTTGCACACGTTTATTCTACCCTACAAATTTCTCCTGATTTTTAAAATGTGATTGCATTTTTTAAAAATGACTTGAAGTTTGTTGCTAGCCATGTGTTTAACTGCTTGCTTTAACTGACACCTGAGCTTTCTCTTATCTGGGCTAAACAGTCCCAGGTCTTTCTGTCTCTCCTATTAGAATAATATAAATAAGTAATAAGAATAACTTATGTAGCAAAACGTTTTTTCCTCCCATCAGTCTATGCAAATGTAATTTTTAGAACCACATTTCTGACTTGCATTTTTGAATCAAAAAATTGTCTTTTCATAGATAACATCCAGTATTCATTAAAGACCCATTTTCCTGGGATATTGGAAAGCAGAGTACATATAAGAAAGGTATTTCATACAGATCTGTCATACAGGTGATTAAACATCCATTGCATTTAGGATATGCCCAAAGCTGCAAGTCTGCTCAGAAGGCACAACTGGATTCTGAGTAAAGAAAGTGGACCTAAGACTGATGCTTGGCACAATCCAGGGTCACTTTTTTGCACACATGGAGGGCACTGATCAGTGGCTTAATTTGCTGCTTAAAATCTTAGTGTTGTGAAGTACACTTGGGTCTACTCACCCAGCCCCTGTGGATAGGATGTGAGTGTATCGTAGATTCATTTGTGCCAAGCTTTGCTGTCTACTGGGGTGTAGGCAGTGTTAGAGGTTTGGATAGGTTATGATTCAAGAAAAGGTAGTATCTGAGTCCCTTCAGCACCTGTGAGACTTTTTATTCTTGTAATTCTTTCCTAGTTTTACTTCTACTGAAAGGTGGAGGCAAAGGTTTGGTCGAGATTTCAGGAAAGGTGGACCTCAGGGAGAGAAGCAAGGTGCAAAGTAGGTGATACTGAACCCTTAAATGGATCAGACAGCTCCATCTTTCACTCACAAGAAAGGGAAAGAAGGTGAAGGTGGGCTCAATATTGAGAAAGGGAGAGAAACTGATAGACAAACAATGAAAATTAGAACAGCTGGTTTGAAAGCAAAACCCTAATTCCAATGGCAGAAGATAAAGTTCTTTCCAAAACAGCCATATAAATATTCCTGCAAACTGCAGAGATAACAGGAAAGATAACAGGATAAATAATTTCTGGATTACAAAGCAATTAAGTATTAAGAATTTCTGCCAAGAAACTAAATCTGATCTGTTCAGTAGTTTCAATTATAATATGTTGATCTCATTGTAGAATAGATATGCACTGGACAGTTTTTTCATGAAAAGTGAGATTATTTTGTAATATTTAGGTTTATTTGTGTTCTAGATGTCACTATGCACTCATCTAACAATTAGTTAAAAAGAAAATATCTTACAGAGCCTGTGCATCAACCTGAAATAGTCCATGGACATGGAATATAGCAACAGAGATGTTACCTTGATTTCTGTTAAAAAATGTTGCTAAATTTCATTTTCAATACATTGCCTATAAAACAATTTTTTAAAAATACTTTTTATTGTATAAGCAATAAATATGTACGTTTACAAAGCTTGGAAACAGAATCTGAACATAAACTTCAGCACATATATGTTGCTTGGTAGGTTGCTTCAGTCTGGGCAGTTTAACCAAAAGTTTGCTTTATTTCTACTCACCTTAGGCATCACATGCAGTCTGCATTTAGCAAATACTAAAGATGGCTGACATAGGTGTCTGGCATATATTAATTCAGCCAGCTTTATTCATAAAGAGTAAAATTTTTCTGACATGACATAGAATTGAAACATGTACTAAATACAGAGTCCTCTCATAAGATATGTTATGGTGATTAAAAAAAAGAAAGTAATAAAAGCAAAAAACAGAATAACTTTTTTGTTTAAGACAATGGCTACAAGAGTGACAGAATATAGGTGGATGACTCCTTAGACAAGAGTAGGACAAGGATAAGTATTTAAAAACCTTCAGAAAAGCTTTCATCTCCAGTTTATCTTGCCAGAACAATTGGAAAAATTGGGTTGAATATGAAGTGCTAGAGTTTGTGGAGTGGCTTGTGTGAAGTCACATTGTAGCATGTGATAAACCTACTTATGTTAACACATTAGTGAAAAGACTAAATGTTTCCCAAAATTGAAATAAATTAGGATGCTTTTTATTTCACTGAAAGTGGAGTCACAAGAAGACTGAGATAGAAATTTCTCTCTTAGAGCCTCAGTAAGAGCAATGAAACTGGTTCCTGAATTCCTGCCCACCTGTACATCTCCAATTTCAAATAAAGTACCTTGTTTTCCATTCTATAAATCACTTCTTTGTACCAGATTGTTCTTGCTCATGCTGACTAGTAACTATTTAAATGTCTACAGATGTCAGCAGGTTTGTATGGGATTAAAATACCACATGACTTCCTGCAGGTATCATATTATAACCTAAGCACACACATTTAAAAATGACATTCAAATTATTATGATTCCAAGGGCTTCCAGGACAAAAAAAAAAAAAAAGAAAAAAAAAAAAAGTAGGTCTTCTTTTTTTTTCTTTTCAGTTTAGTCGCCTTTTCCCTTCCCTTATTAGGAAAAGGGAAGACTTTGTAGAGCTTTTGGTAGCCTTAAATGTCTTCAAAATTCCATCTTCTCAAGTGCAGTCATGGTTTATAATAGCCTATTACCAATATGCAATGTTTCTGTTACAGTGTAAACTTAAAGGCACAGTCCAGTGGAGCTAAACAGATGGGGAAGCAATATTGCTCCTAAATATTTTTTGAATTGATGGATAAACTGTTTAAAAAAGAAAAGGAAAAAGAAGGCACAAATTATACACCACTATAGAATTCAAGAATTTACACAAATTTGCAAATAAGAGCTGAAGGAACAGCATAACAAAATCAGATAAACGTGTTATTGAAATACCATTAAACTATTAATACTATCTATAAGAGGCTGAAAAAATTAAAAAAGCACCGGTTCCTCGATCTATAAGAAAAACTCCCCATGTCTTGCTCTAGGTATAACATTACAATATTTAAATTCCAAATTAAGTAAAATATAGTCTCAAGTGAGTTGAACCAAAGAAGCATGTAACTTGGTAGTCTGTCTAAAAGCCAATCTATCTGATACTTCTGAACGCATTTCCAGCGTCCAGTGGGTTTCTGGCAAGGAACATCCTGAGTGTGAGTGGGTACCTTGTTGCTTCATCAGGCTTGTGGATTTCGCCTCTGTGACATGGACCACTCTGCAGTCTGTAGTTAAGGAGGACCTTTCAGATTCTGAAAAAAATCAGTAGGAATTGAGTTCTTCCTTCAATTAGTTCCAATTACTTCTAAATTTTTCCAGTACAGACATACTGGATAGGCAGAAGATGATCTACTACTTTCTGCAGATCCCTACAGTTTTTGCCATTCTTATCTAGCAATGAATTTTGCTTGATTTCTCTGCTTCTTACTACGTTTTTTCCAGTATTTTTCATGTTTCAGTCTCTGATACTGTGTAAAATATTTTGATTTCTTGTGTTTCTTGTTTTACCTTCTTTGTTACTTGAGATTTTTAATCTCTTCACTAGTGAATGAAGATAGTTTTGTTTTAGTTCATTTTGTTTTTTGTTTTTTTTTTTAAGCCATCCAAGATATTTTGACTGTTTGAATAACCCATAAAGCATAGAGGATTCAGAAAGGCATCTTGGACTAATGACTGGAGGACCATGGAGAGACCAAATCTACAAGTGCTAATGACTTAAATACTATTTCAGATTTCTTTTCCCCATATCAGTCAGTTTTTTATTATTAACAGTGACATTTTTTCTGCTTAATATCTTAATTCCTTCCACAAATTTACTAGTTATTTAGAGGTGATCGATTTTTATTAGAGAATAAATGGAGAAAATATGGAAACTTTTGCTGAGATTAGCATAAATAATTTTCTGGACCTGGGGCATGAGACTTACTTCACATATAATGCTGCAAAGGTAGCTCTCTGCCTACCCTCATAATTTAAAATACTGAGAGTTCCTCATACAGTATAGCATCATAGATTCATGGAATGGTTTGGGTTGGAAGAACTCAAAGATCACCTAGTTCCAATTCCCCTGCCATGCGCAGGGACACCTTTCAGTAGACCAGGTTGCTTAACGTCCCATCCAACCTGGCCTTGAACACTTCCAGGAATGGGGCAGCCACAATTTCTTAAGCAACCTGTGCCAGTGTCTCACCAAGATATTCATTCTTGTACATATAGATCTCATACATACAATCTCAGTTGCCATCTTATCCTGTACTGGTTCTGTAATCAGGAGTACAAGGAGTGAAATTCAAAGCCAAAATCTCCTCATTTATCTCATTTGGCTCCTTCCCTGAGCTTTTTTGACATTTCAGTAGAACAAATGGGATGTTCTGGACTGCACAGCAGTCCACAGAAGATTTCCAGACATTTGTTTGAATTCTCATTTTGGCAAACATTGCTATGAATGTGGCTGGGGGATATAAATGGTGTCTGGTTAAACCAACTGCATTTTGTTAGGGTCACCTCAAGTGGTGGTTATTGAGCCAACTCCATTTAATATCTGTCTAATTCTCTTTCCCTTCAGTGTCACATTGAATCAAAAGTTCTCATTTTTATTTTCTTTATCCTTTATTTCAAAGCTAAATGGGCTGTGTATATTACTGGTCTTAATCCTTCATGGAACTAGCACAAATTGACATTTTCCACATTCCAGGGTAAGACAAAGATTAATTAAAAGCCTCATACTGGCCCATTATCCTCTTTTTTCCATTTCATTTCTAATTCCCATGAATTTTAGACTAATTTAAAAATTACTCCTTGTCCAAATATGAATAAATCTGAGCATCAGACTCTCAAAAGGTCCCCTCAGGAGACACCCATGCATTGGTAATATGCATGCCCAAGTGATGATAGGAAATTTCCCAAGACATCCAGTTCTCTAATAAATCCCAGGCTGGTTTTGCAGAGTTCAGATAAAAAAAGATGAATGTCCCAACTTCTAATAGCTCATCCAATTAAAGACAGTGGGTCATAGTCATATCTATTTTAAAGGCAGAAAAATGTGATGGATTCGTGGGGAAAGCTGAATGGGAAATTACTCTTTATGTCTCTGTTCTCAATATTCTACAGTTTCACCTTACAGAGAAGGATACATACTAGGTTTTTTATGTTTCTGCTTATGTGTAACTCTCCTGCTATTACTAATCAAACCATAACAAATAGTCCCAGTTATTTTGGAAGTAGGGCTTTCACAATAGGAGCCCTCTCCCTGCTGGAGAATGCAGGATATAGGAAAGGATGATTAAGAAATTCAGCTGTTGCTGTCTTGGCCTTTTATCTCTCTCAGTATTGGTCATAATTTTGAGGCAAATGACTTATGATTCTGCAATTTTTATTATTAATAGTCAGAGAAATTAAGCACCTCAGAAATAATAGAAAAGAATAGTCAGAGAAATTAAGCTCCTCAGAAAGAATAGAAAAAGGGACTCATTTATTTATCTAGTATATTGTGTAAATTGTGTATATTTTGTAAAAAAAAATAACTGACCAATAATATGACCCATAAAATTTTGAATTGTAAGTATATTAAATGGATGAAATATATATATAAATAAATATATAATAAATGGATGGAGAAAAGAGAAGATGTGAACATGGTGCTGATGGTAGCAGACATCTATAAAGAGCACAGATTTATTGCCACATTGCATGGAGGAGTAGATGGTGCTCATGAGGAAAGACAACATGCTACCTCAGAAAAATTTGAGAAGGTTTCATTTTTTCTGCTTTTTTCACCCCCAATCCAGCTCCCATCAATTTTATAGCTTGGTCTATTGTATATCTCCACATCATATCAGTGGCATGTTCTCTCTTTGGAATAACATTGCATAAGTGGAACACAAAAAAAGATTTTATCTCCAACCAGGGAAGAAAGAATGCAGGACAGTTTGTAGCCCCTTGTAACCTGGCACAGAAGTAGAGTTCACCCACATACAAACTCAATACTGTATTTAGTCTCAGGAGGTAATGACAGCCTTATTATTCCTCATGAGAAATTTAGTACACAGTTATAAAAAACTAGAGGCAGCTACCATTTGTTCTGCTATTTTTTTTCCCAAGTTTTATTCATTAATAGATTTGTCTTTTCTTATAATTCCTACTGTCCTACTGTATTAGTCTTTTGCTTGCATGAACTGTCATTTAGCAGCATCATCATATTATGATGTTACCAGAAGCTAAAAGATGTTATAATTAGTTTAGAACGGAGAATAGAAGATGTAATTCTGAATGTACTCATATCCCTTCTGTTGTAAAACTGTGTGCTGAACTGGATTGAATAATATAATTATACAAGATTTACTGCCATGTAATTGTACTCTCCTGACAAAAGTCAATTTATACATCAATCTGTAGTGTTTGAATAACTGCTTCAAAATAAATTATTCTATTAAAAAGCATCTATAATCAGTAATTCAGGAATAGGAAAAACTTATATAAACTATTTAATACTCATTTTAATGTATTTTCTCCACCTTCTTAATATAAAAAAAACTTTTTCCTTATTATGCTGGCTACTCCATAGTTAGAGAACACACAATTTACTCCAGCTCACAGGCCCACTAAATGCCCTATGTACTGCTTACTCCTCTTGTTCTAATTCTGTTCTGTTCTGCACACCATGCCATCACTGTAATACTGGAATCTTTTCTGCAAATTCAGGAAGCAGTGCTTCAAGTGCAGAAGTCCCAACCTTTCTCTACCACTTTTCTCCACAAGAGGTGTCAAATAAAGGTCTTTTAATTTTAGCTAATTTGTATTAATATTGTTTACCTTTTATTAAGAAGTGTATGATCCAATAGCCCATTTTCCACCTGAAATGGAAAATTTCAGTCTTTCAAGCAGTCTTAAAGCTCTACTGGTGGAGCCTGGGGAACTGCTGTAGCTCCTGGTCCTGCATAATCTGGTGTTCAATTCCATCAGCATGCAAGGGATGCAACTGGGGGAGTGTGTGGGATCACAGCTTCTTTTTTTTGTCCATGGGCACAACATTTAAAAAAAATCATTTGGAAAGAAAATGCTGCTGAAAGCTCTTTTGTTCTTCCATGAAGAAGGAACATGGGTGCTACAGGGGAGTGAGATGGAACTGAATGAGTGAAAAAACACATCGCATCAAGGACAGTGCCAATGACAAACATGTAGCCTCAGGAAAGCAAACAAGAAACCCCTACAAACCCCAAATGCACAAAATTTCCATAGATTTTTCAATGCCTATCCCCTTTCTGTACAGAAATCCCTACTTTTCCCTTTTTAAATTTTTTGATTTCATGGTTAAAGTAGCAATTTTTCTTGCTAATGCCTTTGTCGCCAGTTTCTTTCCTTTGTAATATTTACTAATCTGTCAAAAATTTTAGAAATTAATATCAAGAAAAGAAAAGCAATGTCACTTGGCTCATGCTGCTTTGAATAACAATGGACTGGCAAAACCCAACATTGATAAAAAGCATTACTATTAATCAGATATTATTAACTTCAAGTCACTTGTGCACTGGATAATCTAAGCAATTATTAAAGCATGAATGTGAATTTTGCTAATGCCCTCATCCTCCACATCATTATCTTAGGCATAATCACCATTTGATCCTTGAGTATCTTTTTCATCTGAGTGAAACTCTCAGCATGATGTTTTCTTTAAAGACTGCAAGATGAGGCAAAATTCTTAGCTAACATGGCTACTACATTTTCCAGGATTCCTCTTGAATGTTTAGAGACTTGCTATGTCACTCACAGAAACAGAAAAGATTTATAAACCACCCAGTAACAATTTTGCATTGAAATATTTTGGTTCTAAAGCTAGACTATAGGGCATCAGGCAAGCCATGGGAAAATAAGCCTTTGCAAAGACAGATTTACTCCATCAGGGAAGTTGTGGGAGGCAGGATGGATAAATGGCCCTCTTCAAGTGCCTGTTGCCCTTCGCTGACTGTAGAAGTGTCCATGAGTAGCTAAGGCTCAATATCTATGCTGAATGTTGAATCCCATCTTAGCTTGCACAGAGGGCTGAGTAAAGAGGCAAACGTTGTGTTCTCACCCCTGACATTGATCTATTGTGCAAGTGGAACAAGGCACTCTTTGCAGTCCTCTCTTCTCTATCCCTAAGACATCAGTTTGTGGGTATTTCATTGCATAACTCTTCAACTGTGTATTAGTTGCTTTTATCACTACAAGAAAATTCTCTGTTACAGAATTCAGACTGTTCCACTCTCCAGTAGCATCCTTTTAAAAATGATATATTTTAAGAGTTAATGCTGGGATCACTTATATATTCTGATCCTAGAGGATAAAACAAAAATGGAGCTTTTACAACTGGAGGTACATGAGTAGCATCTTTTAATTCAGCTTTGAAATTACTCATCTATACATATATAAATACATGAGTGCTTGTGTTGGTTTTTTGTTACTGTTTTCACTACTCTACCAAAGCAACTGTTGTGACTCTACCCCTTGTGCATAACAGAGAAACTATATCCCTTTTAGATTTAGTGGTAGAAACAAAAGAAAGTTGTTCTATTAACAAAATGAAAAAAAAATTTAAAAAGGAAAAAAATTGCTTCACTTTTACTTCTTGAGCTAATAATAATATTTTTTGAGGCAACCTATGACATCTGTTTTAGTGTCATCAGTATCCCATTTGCTAAAGTGCAAAGCTACTAACATAATTGATAAACTTGGAAAAAAACATAGTTGGGGTGTGTAGTTAATCTGGGAATGACAGCCCAGGAGTGGCTGGGAAGAGGGCATCAATAAGCTACTTAAAATTGAAATGCTGTGACCTTATTTGCTTCAAAGTCTTTGTTTAATGTTAATGACTGCATTCTCCTACCTATTCTCCTACCTTATGCCTACTTTTGGCATGTCCCAGGGTACACCACAGTCTGTAGCTCTTGCTCTGGTAGTACATGAGTCAAAATTATGCATGTTTATAAACTCAATCTATAAAAGTCCTGTTATATATATTTATTCCCCTCATTATACTCAATTTTGATATAGAGTGAAAACATTAGGTGGAAAGCTTGCTGCCAGGATGTCATGCTCTGTGTTAAATTTGGTAGCATTACAAAGAGATAAAATGTAACTTTTCTTTTTTAGATTGAATTCTTTAAATCTTGTATGTAATTTTTTATAAAAAAAAAACCACCTGATTTCAAGGAGTCTGTTATGAGCTGTCAGTGTTCACAAGGAGACATATTTTTAAAAAATAAAAGTCAGTTATTTTGTTTCATCAGAACCAAAAATACTTTGAGTTGTGAATTTTCCTTGGGATTTACTGACCCTTGCTCAAATACTTCTTGAGAAAAAAACCTAATAGGTTTCAAACACTTGCCAGTGGTTTGGAATTTATAGCTACTCACACCAGAGATTTAAAAGAAAAATGAAAACTGTTGGAACAAAAACCAGTGGCCCAATCAGCTGCTAACAACCTAAAATGTTTAGGTCACACAAACTGCCTTGGCACAGTGGAGAGCTAAAAGTGTGTTATCAAAACTTCTCCATAAAAGAAAAATAAAAATAAGAAAATTATTTAGTTTATCTGTGGAGGAAGAATGAATATTTACATGAAGTTGTTCATGGCTATTAAATATGGAAAAAAATATTTTCTAGGTGTTTCTCATAGATAGGTTTGAATAAATTGCATATATTTTATAGACAACAAATTCAAATTTTATTGAAATCATGTCACTTGAAAGTTATTTTGGATTGGCTTACTAGAAAAAATTTGCCTGGAGGAAAAAGAAAATAAGAAAAATATAAAATATTTTTGCATTAATAGGAAATATGTGTATATAAATGTACATGCAGGCAAAAATTGATAAATATAAAATGATTAAACCTTTTAGCAGATTGCAAATTTAAGAATTTATGGAGTTTAATTTGACATTAAGGAAGGCCAATAGCTGTTAAGAAGGGCCAATAACTGAAAACTGTATTTCTGCAGATTCTCATGAAAGTATGAACTTTGTTACTATACATCACTGTATATTTGAAAGGAAATTTTCCCTTTGTAGAGGGAAAAAGGCTATTGATGTCTATGAAAAAGATACAGGTTTTCTTATTGTTCTCTCTCAAATTAGGTCTCTTGGCAGGTATTTTTGCAAAAATTCCCACTATTCATAATGAACCTTGGCAACAGTTGGTCAGTTCTGAGGCTCTCAATCTGCAAAAAATTCACAAAATGTCCTAGTTTTACATTAAAATTCTCAGGAATTGAAACAGCTGTTTTCTTTTTGAGTGTTTAAAACCAAAATGCTTTCCCTTCTCGTGGCATGACCACAGCAAGTGAGCAGAGGGGACTCAGGATTTAGAACAAGGCAAACCCAAATTTTTCATTTGCATGTGCAAATGTGCAGAGCAATCACTCAATTGTGTTACAGCTGATGAAATGCATGATAAAAACAGAGTAATGACAAATCTTCCTCAAACAATTGAGAACACAAATTAGTTGAAATACAGAAGGTATAAAGAACGATGACTGAAAACGTTACTTTTCCTCTTTAAAAGGGCTGTTGATATTCTTCATGAAGATGGTTAAATCAACATTGTGCCAGGAACTTCACATAAATCCCCATGAATTGTCAGGTTGGTCAGTCCAGGAGCCTCTGCTAGAGACTACAAAGCTGTTCTTTTGGCTGGGATCCATGGCAGTGCCTCGAGTGACTTTCCATCCTGTTCTCTGCCCTCTCTTTTTACACTGCAAGCTCTTCAGACAAGTGACAACCTCTGACAATGCACATGCACAGAGCACCATGCAACACCAGGTTAGTCTTGGCCTCTAGCATTGTTTGAAGATAATTTATAAACATAATAAAAGATTGCATAAGTTAGACAAATAGTGTTACTTCCATAGTATTCACGCGTGTATACCTCTTTTTTTCTTATTTTCTGAGCACATGTTTCAACATTAACAAAGTTTATACGGCAGAAATATCTACATGAGATCTAGGAATGATGTAACTTTCATCTTGACTAACTCTGACCAAGAGAAGACATGATGTAGGAAGACAATAATTCAGGAAGGAAGCTTATTTCTGTTTTTTGATTGATGTAGAGCAGTGAGTAGACTGATTTTTCAAAATTTATTTTTTCCAGGTGGACTAAAATGTTAAAATATACAGAGCCAAAATTATTCCTATTCTCATACTAAAAAAACCCCCCAAAAATTAATTGATTTTGTGATTTTCTAAAAGATTATGCCATTTACTGTCTCAAACTACAGAGGGGTTTTAGTGTAATTTATTGACCTAGGACAGCTCAGCAGAGATCCAGCATCTGGTTGCTCAATGAAATCTTGCATTCCACCCAATTTTCCACCTGAGTTGACTAGAAAATATAAATCTAAACTTGATAAATACCAACCACTGTTTCTGTGCCTGAGAAATTAATTTCCAAGCTCCATTGTAAGCCTGCACAGCAATCAAGAGCACACACAAGCACCAAAATAATATAGGTTCACTGCATCATACTGGCAGCAGCAAGACTCAGCTCTAACTGTTCTGCCTCAGATTTCATTTCAGAAATATGCAAATACAAGGTTGTTAAAGTAACTGATTGCAGAAAAATGGAATCAGTAGGGGTGGGAGCCTTGCTCTCCTGGCTAAGTTCCAGTTTAGATAAATAAACTCCACCTACATAAATTCTCTTGTTTTTTGTATTTCTTGACTTTCATTTAAGCTACAGAGCAAGATTCTTCATAGATATTTATTTGGCTTCTGAACAGCGAGGCTTTGTGAGTGTTTCAGCACCTTGTTTTACTCTTTCTCTCTATAAAATCATGCACAGAGCGATGTCCATGTGCATATCTGCCTAACTTAATAAAGAAATGCTGATTTGTCCACTTGTGGAAGCTCAAATATCCTTTATATCCTAATGCAAGAAAAGACTGTGGTCTGAGTTTCACAGGAAATAGATAATTCCTTCTCACCAGATGTAGATAATGGGGATTTTTCGTTCATTTTTCTGTGTGAGAAAATGGGCTGTCATTGAGCCAATTTTGTTTGAACTGGAGGGGTAGAGTCTCATATTTTGAAGCCAAGGGAGAACAGTGTTACTATCTCTTCCATGAGTGCATTGATAAGAGAGGGATTTATCTTGTTATTATGTCTGGCTGCAGATACAAATCTATTTTAAAAACTTTCCTCCCAACCCCATTCTTAAGAAATCCTGATCAGAGATGAAGGAACTTCAATCACATACTTTTTACTGAAGTGTTGTGAAGCTGGTGAAAGGATTATTTTTAATGAAAAGCAATTTAAAAATAATAAATCAGAGAAAAATAATTTGTTCTTAGATTGATCATTTAGTCCTTCAGCTCTTTTTAACTCCTTTCCTTTTTCCCCTGATAGGAGCATGAAAATGATATTGATGCTGTCATAGTAAATGCTTGATACTGAGGTTCTAAATAGTATGTAGTCATGAGACCCCAGACTTCAGAAAGATTTAAGTTTCATTTTGAACATAAAGGACCAAATTCATCACACTTTGCTTTTAGCTCTGACCTGAATGTCCATTTGGGGATTATAGTCGATTTTATCAATGGAAAAAGGCAGGAACTGTGGGCATAAAATCATATTGTAGTGGAAGGATGTCTCTGGAAAAAAACTGTTCTGTTCTTTACTGAAAAGAGATACTAGAACAGTAGTATACTCCACATAGGTCAATGCTTAGTGCTTTGTAGAAGGTATTTGAGTCCTCATCTACAAAAGAAGTTGTGTGTACATAAGTGCCTTTGTGTAAACAATGGCTTATGTAAATCACAGAAGTTCTTGTACAATGGCAATACAGTGCTTTCCAATTGAAGCTCTGTTCACAGAATTCTTTTAGTTTCAAAAGTGCCAACAGAAGCCAGAAATTGGTACTGAAAAAGTAATTTCAGGCTCTACAATAGAATTATGAAATTTGGGATGTTTAAAGCTCAATGGCAGTACCTTCTGTTACCTAGCCCTGTAACTTAGGAAGTTACTTTGCCCTGCACCCAATTCTTGTACCTTAATGTCAATTTGGACATTTGCACATCTACCTGCATCAGTGTTCAGACCTATCCCTGTAAATCTCATACTCCTTTTTTGCTACTGGAGCCAAGAAAAAAAAGGTTTCTAAATCTATTAGACTCCCTGGTTAGCAAGCTAAGCCCCATGGTGAGTTTTTTGCAGATTTAGAGCTTATTATGCAACAAGGTGCAACTGTAATAATAACAGTTTTATTTTGGCTTTAAAAATTGTGTTACTGTCAGATGCCACTGTTTAGGAATACTTATGAAGATAAGGGTAATTACATGACTTTTCTTTTATTTCCACAATTCTCATGTGGTATCTGAATCTATTTGGTTTTTCCAAAGAGAAAAAAAAATACAGTAAAATGAGGCTTGAAGTCTTGAGGTTGAGCAAGTTGCAGTAAGACCTATTTTCTGTGGCTTCACTTTTATTTTATATATCAACAAAGTAACCAACTTTCTTATTACTAGTTGAAATTTTAGAGCTGACATACTTAATCTCTAGACATCCTGATTCAAAAAGTATCAGTTTTTCACATATAGCATTGGAAGAAATATGAGAACTAATTGGCTTAAAAGAGTGCATTAGTAATATACTATCAGGTCATTAATCGGTGTCTGAGTTTCTAGAAATTCACAAAATACTCTGCTGAATTGTAAACCACATATGAATAATAAATAGAATGGAGATTAGGCTGCTAAGATAAAACTACCATGCACTCACCAACCTGACATTTAAAGAATATGTCAACAATTTAAAATCTTCCCTTATACCAATGATATATTCATTCCTTCACGACTATCTTAGAATCTCAGATTGCTGACACTTTTCTGACTATGCTGTCTCTCTGCAGAATAAAGCTTACTATTCATTATTTAATCACTTTAGAAAAAAATATGTTTCTGTATATTGTTAGCTGGTGGTTTGGAAATTTTTTTTTATTTCTTCCATATTTGCAGTTGGTTTCTTTCTGTATTTTTAAATAATATTTGTTTTTCCATAGAAATTAAGATACTAATAGGATTAGGAGATTTTTTTAAGTCTCAATTTTTTTATTTATTTTTTTATTCTTCTACATTTGAATTAATTGTCAAACCTAAAGGGTCCAAAAACCTTAGCTAATAAAGAGGTAAAATTTTGTTATCATTTTGAGTACTGTGTAAACTATACAACTAATTTATAGCCCTCTTTGTCCAACTCCTTAAAGTTTATGCAGTCAGAAATCCACAAAGTCCTGTTGTTATTTTATATTTGAAGAAGAGATCTTTAGGAGATCTTATTTTCTAAATTTCCTCAGTATTGTTCTTTCATATTTTTCTTTTACCAAGAGCCCCACCACAGGTTTTTTTAAAGAAATCTGGAGTACTTTGTGTTATTTCTATAAAACTGTATGTATTAATCAATGCAAACAAGAATTTATGTCTTGTTAGCTTCCCATGTTCACCAGAATTCTCTTTTTACTCTTTGAAAGAGTATTTTACTCTTTGAAGGATTCTCTACCAGAATCAATGTCACACAGTGCTTGGTTGTTTCAATCCTTGTGCCTATAAGTTATGTAAAAGGTGGAAGCAACCAGAGTAAGATCAAAAAGGAGCTGAAATGAGATTTATAAGGGTGTAAAACAGTTCTGTGGTTCTGACTCTGTGACTGGACACAAGGATGGTCCCAAGTTCCTTTACCTGTCCAGCAGACACAAATGCTGGAAGTGTATAATCCCTTCCTGCTCCCTGATTTCTACAGAAATAAAACCAGCTAATCTGAAGCTAAGAATATGGTATTTTATAATAGCTAGCAGGTTCCCAGATGGGAAAATATGGTGCTCGGGTACTGGAAAGTGCACTAGTTGAAGGTATAAGTGTAGTTTAGGAGGCTAAAGAGGTACCACAATGGATACCACAACTGCTTGACAGGGTCCTAGGTGCTCAAGGACCTAGTTGATCATCTGTCTTTTTGTTAGTCTTTAAACAGGCTGACTAAATGTTTGTGATCAGTCAGAAATAGAAGTTTAATAGATTCTGTTCTTTTTTTAATAGGCATTGTCCTCTAGAAAGCCCATCCAGAGCTTTTGCAGCACTGTTATAAAGCAATGTATTTCCTTGTCATAACAATGATCAGAAGATTACTATTATTTTGTCCTACTGTGATAGCACCAACAATACAATAATAATTGTCATGACAAATAATAAGACGCAGTCTGAGAGCTCAGTCTAAGGCTTGGGACATGTCAAGGTTGTAGGAAAAAACACAACACCAGCTCTTTTGTAAAACATACATTAGTTGTCCTTACTGACTTTCTGCCCACTGTTACTTGTTAGTAGCTTCCTGACACTGCAGCTGGACTGATTGGGAAGATTTGAAAGAAAGGAGAGCAGCATTTTACAAGTCAGTAGATTTTCTGTGCCTGTGCTTGAAATGGGTTTTTGAAGATGTGAATAAGCTTTATAAAGTAAAGATTCATAAAGATTTGTAAAAGCTCTTGGGTTGTTTTTTTTTTGGTTTTTGTTTTTTTTTGGGGGGTGGGGGAAGAGTGGAGGTTTGGCCCTAATCAACCACTTCAGTCTGTAAACTCTCAATATGGTATAGCTGAGGTGTAAACAAAATCGAAGAGTAAAGAAAAATTAGACAAAACTTTAGAGTCATATAAAAATAAAAAAAGAGGATGAAAAGATTTAAATCTATAGATTGATAATTAGATTTGTATATTGTTATAAATTTCACATGTAGATTGTTATACATTTCAACTGTAATTCCAGTCATTCGTAGTTCTTTGCTGAGATAATGTTACTCCATTAGTTTTTGCTGGACCATTCAAATGATTAACTTCATTAACTGTCATTAACTGAGACAATCTGCTACAAAAATTTTAATTTCTTGTTGTTTTAATTGTTATTATAATTGTTGCTATTATTTTAGCACCCTAAATTTTATTCTCCCCTGGAGAAGAAAAGCACTGATTCTGACCCTTCTAAGATTCTTATCTGTTCTTTCAATCAAGTGGGTGAATACCATTGAAATGGACTTTCCCATGAAGCCACCACATTGTAAAAAAGAGCAGAGAAATCACACTTTCGCTGGAAAGCAAATGAGAGAATAGTTCATCTACGATCAGTAGCTTTGTAATGTACATAAAAAGTAGGCAGGAATAGAAAGAAAAAGCAAATGTCTTAGTTTCTTAGTACATGGTGTATAATAAACCGTGGAGTACTTTTTCTTAAACCTGAATAGGTTTTTCAGCTGCAAAATTTTTCAGTGAGTCAGGTCATCCATCATTGAAATGCTCATCAGACATGAAACAATTAGAGAAGAGACTGTTGTCCTGAAATAATGAAGCACTGATTGTATGCATCTGTAGCTGAATACTGAAATATAAAAATAATTAACACTGGAAAAATAAAAAAGGGTAAAGAAAAAAGGAATATTTTCCTGTTACAGCTCAAAGCTGGATTTTGGTTTATGAGCAGCTGCTGTTGTGAAAGCAAGTGGAGGGATGCATGTCACTGTAACATTGCTTTCCTGACCTCTGTTATGGGGAGCCCATTCTTCTAAAGCATCACTTATTATTGGCACTGCAGAGTGGTTCTGCAATGCAAACCTGCAGTGACAACTGCCCGTGCAGTTTGATCTTGAGTGTATAATTACATAGATTCCTGCAGATTCAAACAGCAGTACAGAGTCCTGGAAACAAGCATTATCCTCATCCTCTCTAAACTCCTCTTTCAAACAGTGTGTACTCTGACACTTGCAAAAATAACCTAAGAACTTCATGTTGAGGTGCATGAGGAACTGAGAACACTACCTGTGAGTAACCAACACTACCTGTCTTCTATTTTTAGCTTTTAGGAGTTTTTTTAGTTCGTTTTTTTTGTTTTGTTTTGGTTTGGTTTGGTTTGGTTTTTTTTTGGAGGGGGGGGGCTTTTTATTTTGTTTTGTTTTATAAGATATTTCAGTATCAGACCCTCCTGGACCAAAGACTTAGAAATTAGGCTGAAAAGACTTTTGTTTCTGAATTCCTTGTCTCCTTCTAGAATCATAACAGTTCAGAAAGACTTGTAATATTAATAAGAAAAGATACTCCTAAAGATGTCTACCTCTGGTCAGCCAACATCCCTGATTATGCCAGACATTTTAAAGAAACTGTCATAAGTGGAAATATTTATTAGTAGAAGTGGATGTATAAGAGCCAGTTTTAAGACTGATTAAGGTTGACTGTTATTTCCTGTGACTCAGAATTACTGACAAGAAAAAGACCACGAATAAATAGAGTGAAAGATGAAGTTCATGGGATAAATGGTGCTAGCTGCAATGATTTCAATTTAAGGTCTTCTGACATACAAGCACACTGCATATTTCTGTATTCCCTTAATGATACTCAGGGTAACCTTTTGAAGCTTATTATTTATCAATAAAAATATAGCAACAACACAGTTTTGCTCCTGCTTGAACTAAACCATCTTTAAAGCAAATGTCCTTGCTTTTCTACTTGCCTGGTGGGATGAACAGTCACTGAATGGCTGCTTCTTGATTTCCAACACAACGCTTTCCAACCATCCACATGAGATTTCATAACAGGAAGAGGCATTCTCTTATGTGAGAATAAACAGATGAAATTAAAGCTGCAGCATCACAAGCAGATGTTTTAATATTTGGCTTCTTATTAGATTTTATAGCATGATGGTGTTCAACTTAAAATGGAACTTCTGGATAAAAACCCCTCCAATCTTCAGTATATTTGGGGGAGTGAATCAGTTGTGAATAGGTATTAAAAAGGATTTGTTCGTTTTTTTGTTTTTTTTTTTTTCTTAGAGAAAAATAAAAAAAAACCAACAAGGCTAAAAGAAAAAAGTTAAAAGAGGCTTCATTGTTGTGAATTCTGGATGATGCAAGAGTTCGAAGGGAAGAACACTTACTCCAGATGCATAGAGGTAAATACATATTTTAGTTTGTAGATGCAACTTGCAGGTTCTTTGCACGGGTTCTAGAAAACTCTCAGATATTCTTTTTTTGTTTGCTCATTTATATTGAAGTGTTATAAAAACATTTTTTTTCCTGAGTCTGGAATCTTTACCCTCAGTCACACCTCCTGCCAGGTAGTAAGAATCTTGTTTTTCTTGGAGGGATTTTGGACTGGATGAGGCTCCACAAAGCCAGGTGCCAGGTCTCAATGTTGTGCAGTGCTATAGGCTTGGGGAAGAGTGGCCAGAAAGTGCCCAGTGGAAAAGGACCTGGGGGTCCTGATTAACAGTCAGCTGAATATGATTCAGCAGTGTGGCCAGGTGGTCAAGAAGGCCAACAGCATCCTGGCTTGTATCAGGAATAGTGTATCCAGCAGGAGAACTCCAGACTGGTGAGATCACACCTGGAATGCTGTGTTGAGTTCTGGGTCTCTCACTACAACAAGGACATTGATGGGCTTCAGCAAGTCCAGAGAAGAGCAATAAAGCTGGTAAAGGATCTGGAGAACAGTTCTTGTGAGGAGAGTCTGAGGGAGCTGGGTCTCTTTAGTGTGGAGAAAAGGAGGTTGAGGGGAGACCTTATCTCTCTCTACACCTACCTGAAAGGAGGTGGTAGTGAGGTTAGGGGTGTTCTCTTCTCCTAAATAACAAGTGATGGAACAAGTGGAAATGGCCTCAGGGGAAGTTCAGATTAGATGTTTGTAAAAAATTCTTTACTGAGAGGGTTGTCAGGTTCTGGAAGAGGATCCCCAGGGAGATGGCTGAATTGCCATCCCTGGAGATGCTTTAAGATGTGGTTGGGGACCTGGTTTAAGCACCAGACTTGGTAGAGTTAATTGTTTGCAGGGCTAGGTTAATGTTTGGACTCAGTGACCTTAAAGGTCTTTTTCAACCAGAAGGATTCTGTGAATTTCAAATTCAGTATATGGCTTTTCTGATGATCAGTTATATCACTTATTTGTGCACATTTTTCCTCTGTTGTAAAAGAAGCTTGTTGACACTCATATCTCAAAGATGCAATGATGTAACAGGTCATTCATTCATATAAAGAAAAGATTATATAAATGATGGCTTGATTATTCTTATCATAATGTTCTGTGTAAAAGAAAGAAAGATCCGTTTGCTGGATGTTTTGGTCTTTTTCTCTAGGAGATTAAATAAATGGCTTGTAACTATAGTGATCTGAAACCTGTCAAAAAGATGTGGGGCTTATTAAATCATTAGATCACTTTTTCCATGCTTCATCTGAAAAAAAAGGTGCACACTGTTTATCCTTTACTGGAGTTTGGAGGTACCATGCCACAAAATCATCATTTGACTAAATAAGTTTTAAACCATATCTCAAGGGCTCAGTCTTCACCATAAATATGCCTATCAGCTAAAACCTTCCAGCACTGTGAAGTGATCAGGAACACCATCAAATAGTGAAGCTGCTTTGTCCTTTCCTCATTATATATATTTTTTTATGCTTGTTTGTTTTTCCTCTTGTAAGTCTGACTTTTTATTTATTTTTATTCACAATTTTATTTATTTACAGTTCCAAAATAGAAAATAATCTTAAAAAATTACTTATTATTTAAGAGAAATCTAGCATTTTTATATCAGAGAGTTGTTTCTGTAAGTAGACCATTTTCATTTCTAAAAACACTGAGGAAATTACAATAACTTTTGTGAGAAACCTCAGAGATTATATTCACCAATGCTTACTGAGCCAAAAAATGGCAACTTCTAATTTTGCATTTGCAAGTTACCTTCTCAAAGAAACAAATTGTTTTGATTCTTGTATAGGCGTGTGTACCATTACTGCTGTCAACACCTGGAGTTAGTTTTTGTTTTCTGAAAATGCTTCTGTGTGCTTCTGCTCAAAATTTCCTGTAGAACCCACACCCAAACTCTTTTCGAGCAATCTGATCTAGTGGAAAACATTAAAACAAAAAACCAAGGAATGCATAACTTCTTTGGTTAGCACTATACTAAATGTTCTTTAAAAAAATAATTTAGAGGTAATTTTGAGGCTTAAGACATCTCTAAGCTGATAACTGCTATGACTGGGGTTGGTATGTCTAGTGAAGTATTATAATGCTTCTGACTTTTCCTGAGGCATCTGCTACTGATGACTTGTGGAAAAATGTCTAATCTAGACTGACCAATAGTTTAATCTGTTGGTTGTTTTTAAAATTCTTTACTGTTTGGGATGGAGACAGATTCTTATCCTTATTATTAGTTCAAATTATAATTGCTTAACATATATTTTACAGCATCCTTTCTAAGTATCAAATAGGATTGTTAAAATCCTTCATTCTAGTTTTGCATGGGAACTGTGTTATAAGAGCTGTGTTATTAGAGCTTCATATTTGATATTAGAAAACAATTCTTCACTGGTATGGTGGCCAAACACTGGAACGGTCTTCCTAGAGAAGTGATTGATTCCCTAAGGCTGTCATTTTTTCAAAGGCATTTAGGCAATGCCCTTAAGAACATGTTTTAACTTTTGGTCAGCGCTGATTTGGTCAGACAGTTGGATTAAATTTCAGTTTTATTTTCTTTCCCACTGAACTATCCTAGCCTAGCCTAGCCTAGCCTAGCCTATCCTATCCTATCCTATCCTATCCTATCCTATCCTGTCCTATCCTATCCTATCCTATGCTATCCTATCCTGTCCTATCCTGTCCTATGTGTGGAGATACATATGGACAAACACAAAGGAAATGCATGTCAGGATGGTATTTCTGAACAGCATTACCATTTCAGTACTTTTAAAGAAAATATACTGCTTCCAAAATGGCACATACCCAGCTAAAATAGTTTCTGTCTTTTGTTCAGTGTGAGTTTATGTGTTGATGACTAGAATGATAATGTAATAATTTACATTTGCATTATCTTTATGGTTGTATATTATAATAACTTAATGGAGCAGAAGTGCATTGCAGATGGACAGATAGACTGCAAAAAGCAGTAAGAGGGGAAGTAAAATGTCTTTGAGTAAGAGAATGTTCTGTGCTGGAAGGGAGATTGGTCATGAATATTAATATAAGTAGTGGAAATTTTTTTACTCATGTTTCTTTCCATTCTATGTTTCACACCTCATGTTGCAAAACCATGTTAGGTAAAAGCAGTATGATAGCTATCAGTGAAAATACAGTGGATGCTTTCCACTCAATAGTTCACAGAGACACAGCTACTGGTTCCCATTTTTCTTTCTTACATTTAGAAAGACAGAAGAGTATTTTTTTTTTCCCCCAAAGTATATTACTGGATCTTTAGCTTCTGCCAAGACATTTACAAGGCAAGAAGGTGTAACATTAATTTAACATAATTTCTGCCAGGGTGATGCTGTTAAAGCTGGGCAGGGGCTGCTGTCAGTTCTTGGAACTGTCATGCCAGGGAGAAAAGGAAGGGAATATGAGAAAGCTAATGTCATAGATGGATTGAATAGTCTCAAATGTGGTTGAAGTATAAAGGGAAAAAATAGCTCTGCTACAGTTGCATCTACAAATCTCATCCGTGTGATGAGATATTGAACTTTTTATGTTCTCTACACAGAAATGCATCTGAAGACAGTCTTCTACCATGCATGGTAGAAGAAAGGGCCAGAAGTCAAAGAATTTGCACAAAATCACAAATCTAATAAAAATATTTGTGACAAAAAAAGATAGGATAAAATAAATAAATATGCAAAATAAAGTCAGAAATATAAAAAGATAAGTTACATTTACTGATTTTTCATCTAGCATTCCATTAATTTAGTTTTCAATGCATTTATTAATTGTTACATATGGAACAGACTCTACATTTATTTCCAACAAGTCATTATTTCCTATGAACTCAAGACCTCAAAACTCTAACCATTTTCATTATATTTATGCCAACAGCAAAATCAAACAGTTAATGTATTCACCCTGAAATTTCTTTATAATAAATAGCTACAGTCTCCTTGAGAAGCTTATGAAACTCCCACTGATACTGTTTTTGAGCATTAAATTATAGCCCTTAATAACTAACTATTGACTCTAAAATGTCTTGGATTTTTCGGTCATGGAAGAAGAATAAATAGCCATAGGAGATGTATAAGATGATTTGATTGACTTATGAGGAGGCATGGGTCATGCAATAAAAATAATAATCATATGTTGTGGCATTCTTGGCTATGTTCAGTTTGAATAATTTATGATACTTCATCTCACAGCTGAACAATATTAAGGTGCATGCTGAGATTAGGTTATTATTCACACAAATGCAAAAAGAAAAAGATTATTTTAGTCTCTGTCTAAGTGATGTGTAGTGCATACTCCAGGGCTTGGTTGTGCTCTAAGCTAATTTAAAAAAAAAATTTATGTGAAATATTCTGTTAGACAAAAAAATTCTCTTTTTTGTGTAAAGAATATTTTAAGAATTTGAATAATAAAAAGATAGGAAAGCAACAAGGGTCAAGTGAACTTCTAGAAAAATGTATACTTATAATACGGATTTGTCTTTCCCTTCAGAAATCTCAGCAATTAATACTATGACAAAAGGAAATTCACATGTGAATTGCAAGTCTGAGGACCATGTTGTGTTGCAAGAAGCAGTACAGGATCACAGAATCACAGAATTTTATAGTTTGGAAGAGACCTCCAAGGTCATCCAGTCCATTCTTTGACCAACCTAATAATCTAGTAACTAAGCCGTGTCCTTAAGGACATTTTGAATAAAAATATCTTTTAAATGCCTCCAGGGATGGTGACTCCACCACTGTCTTGGGCAGGCTATTCCAATTAAAAGATGATCAGCAGAGACTTTAGCTGAAATACTCTCTGTGAATTAACTTCTAACAAGTGAATGTGGCACAGTTGTGTTCCTTCCAGCACTGGGACATATTAAGATTTATTGTGGCACAAAACGGACAGGGACAGGATAAAAATTGTCTCTCAGACTTTATTCCAGGACTTTACTGCATAAGCCTGAGTGCAAACTTCTTCAGCAAAAAGGATAACAAGTGACTAACCAGGTTCCTGAGATTCCAAACACTTAGGAGTCCCGAGGAATCAAAAGGGATTGTGTGAGATTTTGAAATGAACGAGAAAGTGAGAAACAACCACCTCTGGGGCTTGAGACTCCACATTAGGTGCTCTGTAGAAAGACTGTGCCCTGCTCTTGAGACTGAGAAAAATGAAATTTGTTACAGAGAGAACAAGCAGAAGTCCTACAGTTCAGCTTTATTTTTGGTACAATGTTTCTATGAATGAGAGCTATGTCATAACAGGGACATTTATAAATAAAAAGATAATTTTTCTGTCACTAAAAGCACATAATAATTGCTCTTACTTCAGCACAGATTCAAGCATTATTGAGAATGAAAAATATTTTCAAAAAAGTAACAATAAAATATCAGAATAAGTAAACAGCAGCTTCCATGAGGATAAGCCAGCATTGGAATATTCCCCTCAGGGAAGTGGTGGATCCCTCAACACTGCATGCTTGGAAGACTCAGTTTAACAAAGTGGTGAGCCACCTCTTCTAAATTGTGTTCCTACCTAGAAAGTTTGGGCCAGGTAATCCTTGAGGTCACTTCCAACCTGGTGCTCTGTGATTCTATGATTCGTGATTTCAATTTCAAAGGTACTCTGAGAGTTTGGTCTGGTACATGAAGGCAGATTTTGCAGGCAGAGATTTTTTTTCATAGAAACTGCAGTTGTAACCACCAGTAGTTTGGAGACTGTTGGGTGATGCTTCATACACATAGGCTTGCACATGCACACAGGCTTGTACATGCACACACATCTTCCTTAAGACGGTAAATTAAAGTTTGATGGAAAATCACAAAATACATCTATGTATTACACATGACAGCCATAATTAATAAATGGAAATATTGGTTTGGTGTGGCCCTCACTCACTGCTGGGTGCTGTTGGCAGCTGATAAACAAATTGACTCTTTGTCCCCTGCAGTTCTGATAAGAAGTGGAGCACAAGAGGAAAGGCCTTGGTAGAGGGGACAGCTCAGAATCTAAGCTAGTGAGTCGTTCTTTATTAAGTTCCTTCATGGTTATAAAGAAAATAATTATTCATTGCAATGTTTTATTAAGTGAATTCTATACAGAATTTGAAGAAGTTTGTATTTGGTGGTGGCTTTCTGTGTTTGCCTTTTTTTACACTGGTCATTTAGAGTTTTATTTCTGTCTTGTCACATTTTCTATTTCAGTGATAAACTAAACAGTACAAAAAGAAATAGTGAAGACTGAGAATTAGCTTTATGCAAAGACTGGCTATTCCTGAGCAAAATTTGTTAATATAATTTGTACGATACTAAGCCCCAGCTTGTCTTGGGGCTTAGCTATGCAAAGAACTTGAGATCCATGTCAATGAAGAATCCATTTCTGCTGTTAAACAAAACTATTGAAAATCTCAGTCTGTCATAGCTGAATGAAACAGGGAATTTGGGAGTGGGAATCATTTCATCTGTTTGTTGGTTATGAGATATATCTCCCTACAGTTGAGCTGGCTGTTTAGGCTTCCACTATGGTCAATGTAGTTTAATCAATACAATCACTAGGGTTTAATGTGATTAATTTGGACAAATGTGTTTACTTTAGGGTGAGATAAAGTCCTCAGACTTCAGTTTTGTTGAATTTATTGACTAACCCTCCACTGATTTGAAAAAGAAACTTGGAGTGATTTGGTCACATGTCTTGACATCAAAGAAATCCATGGGTAGTTAAATGAACCCTAGGGTTTGTGATGCTCATAATCACAGAACTTGTAACCTTTAACAGGTAGATGTCGTGAATTAGAAATTAAAGATTTCTTGTTTTGAATTGTGCTAATTGTGGCATTTTAAATAATTGGTAACAGACAAAAAGATTACATTATTTCTCAAAAAAATGGGGTATTTTGGGAAAAAAAAAGGTATCTTCATAACAAATCTTGAGGGTATAAACATCTTAACTTTCACAGAAGCATACAGTGCCCACACAGATTTGCTCAGAAGTACTTAACCTTGACTTATGCATAAACTGAACCCTTCTTGGAATACAAAGTAGGAGAAGTTTCACCATGGGCTACTCCTGCTTACTTCTAACAGGCATTGGTATTTCATATCAAGGAAAATAGAAATGGTTGTGAGCTGCCCATGTTTAGCAGAAGATGGAAATAAGGTTTTACCAGGGTTATATTCTGAAGAAAAAACCTGGCCCTGGTCCCTGTAATTTCTTGGGAGAAAGAATGCCACAATATATGTCATAAAAAGATTCCTCTCATACTTATTTTCTGTTATTTTTTCCATATCACTTTATGCCCTCTGTCACCAGAAACACTTGCTCTCACTGAATTTTCTTTATTCCTTTCATATTATTACATGTCAGTTATCTCTTCTTCCAACTGAAGACTCTCAGTCCCCTTAACCTCTCCTAGTGTAGAAATTATTCTGCAATCATTCTGGAACTCTGACCGTGTGTTGTTTTTTTCAGAGTTTCATTATATTCTTATATATGCAATACAATGCAATAAAATAACCACACATCTCTCTGCCACTTCTATTCTACAAGACCTGTAAATACATAATTCCTATCAGTATACTGAAAAATAGGTATTTCTGATTCCACGTTTCCTAATGAATGATACAACTCCTGCCAAAAAACACTACCTTGGTGGTTCACAGATTCTGAATTTAAGTGGAGTTTTGAATTTACAGGATCTTCTCTCTTCCTCCTAAGGTTCAGGATGCCATAAGCACACCTGAGGGACATTCCTTTGCCAGTTCTCCTGTGTGACTATGCTGTCATAAACCTTGAAAACAGGGCATCAGCTGCCCAAGCCTACATCAGAAGGTCCTTTCAGACCAGCTTTCAGATAAAGACATACCCCATGATGTTCAGAAAAAAGCAAAGAAAAAAGTTGTTTGGTGCCTCTGGTAGAAAAGTCATCTCAAATCCATCTAGACACCTCTTTCCTTTCTGATAACTGACTAGCTTCTTTGTCTTAGGGTCCTTAAAAGTGTTTTCATACATTGTTTGATATTCTGCAGTTCTTCAGCTCTTTTTCATACTTCTGTGTGCCCGAGTTTTCTTACATAGAGTTAATGAAATCAGTGTCAAATCTCTTAGAAAGCTTCCTGTCCCATCAATGTAGACTAAGGCACAGATTGGCCCTGTTCCAGGATATGTTGTCTATTTCTGTTACAAAATAAAGGATTCAACTCATGCTTATGATTTTCATCATTATTATTAGCCTACAATGTGAGTTGAAAGATTTATTCTGTGTTTGATAAGAAAGATGAAAAAATGTGAAGAAGACATAAAGATTTTGCATTTAAAATGCCTGTCTCCCATTGGGGCTCTCAAGAAATTTAGACTGAAATTACTAATGGAACATTCCTTTGAACAGAGAGAATTTGAAAAATATGACCTTTTGAATTAAAAAAATGTATAATATATCATAATTATTTTATAACTAG
Source organism: Calypte anna (assembly GCF_003957555.1). Taxonomy (NCBI): domain Eukaryota; kingdom Metazoa; phylum Chordata; class Aves; order Apodiformes; family Trochilidae; genus Calypte; species Calypte anna. The sequence goes on along the minus strand of NC_044245.1, from coordinate 145,316,254 downwards.
GAAAATTACTTCTTTCTCCTTCTCAGTATAATTTACTGCTGAGAAAAGATTCTTCCTAAAAGGTGTTTAACTCCGTTTTATCTTCATTAAGCTGATTTCATAGAAATGTCTGTGATTCTATAACTCTTTAACACATGCATACATGATATGCTACAGTCCTTTGGAAAAACCCTCTGCTCAGCCTGAATGTCCCCATGCCTCTTGTCTACATCCTTCATATGTTTAGCTGCCTGCTTGTACCTTTCTTTCCAAGGACCTGGGGTGAGTCCTTCAAACCCTTGTGTTTAATGGTTACCTCTTTGAGGCTCGTAAAACACTAAACTTGGTGGAAACAGAGGCAATGCATTTCTATCACAGAACATCATCACTCAGTTAAACTATTCAGAAGATATTGCTCCTCAGTTTTACACTATGTCTATTCATTTGTCCCTGCTTTACTACTCTTTTATTATAATTGCCATAGCTAACATTAAGCAGTTGGTAGATGAAAATCCTCCTTTGACATTGAAATGCAGGAGCAAGGAGACACCAACAGTGATCAGTAATTGCATGCTTTCCCTCTTTTTGCCTGCATTTTATTTATATTTTTACCTTGAAGAATCTTAATCGTCCATCTGCCATTTTCATAAGAACTGACACTTCTGCTTAAGTAAGGCACACTCTTGATCCTTCCTGGGAAGAGTGGTTAGAAAATAAATCAGAAATAAAAAGGATAAGAGGATGGATTGCCATGCTAGCATACGTTTTCAGCTCTCTTTTTTGTCTGTCATTCATTCAGCTTCAGTTTGGAGGAGGGAAATGGGTGTAGCACCGCTTTAAAAGCCATAACCTTTGGAATTAAAATGAGTTCTCAGAAAAAACTGAGTAATAAAAAAGCAATCATATCACCAGGCTGCTGGCCCTTATTATTTTAACATCAGTCTGATGGGGTTTTAAAAGCTTTAGACATGCTGGGAAAGTTAAATACTCCGTTCCATTTAAAACTGACCAGCATTTAAATACACAGACACCTGCCATGACAAGCAGTCAAGGACTGCTCTTTCATTTTATAAATGGAATAAAACTGCTCAGTAGAATGGCATGGCATCTGGGTAGATATTTGTTTAGTTGCTACTGGGGTATTTAATGTAAGGGATTTAGAATATTAGGCTCAGACAGCATACTGCAGACTCCACTTCCCCACAGTGACTTGTCTGTTCAAAGCAAGATTTCAGTTGAACGAAGGGATCCTTTTGTCTAGCATGAAATAAAGAAGTGTGCAGGGGTGAGGTGGCTTGTGTTCTTCTGTTCCCATCCTGCAAAAAACTGTTGGCATTGTTAGCAGCAGGAACAGCACAATGCATGTACACTTGGGATACTGATACTAAGACTGTGGGAGAAAGAAGGCAATATTCCTGTTCACTGGGAAAACGGAACAAAAATTCTATTTAGATGAGGGTAGTATTATGTTTACATTCATGCTAATTTTGAATCAAAAACATGCTTTGCATTGAAATAATACTTTGAAAATACCTTTGAAATGAAATATTCTGGTTTTCCAGGTATTTCTTCCCTTGAACTCACACACAGCTAAAATTCCCTCCCCATCTTCCCCCCCATGGCTTGAATTTGAGCACAGTTCCAGCTTAATCAATTGTGCTTATGGATACAGAGATGCTGAACTTACTACTTGCTGAAAATTTTTTGCTCAGGGCTAGGTTTTTTTTTCCCCTATGATGGAATCAAGACACAAACAGAATAATACAGATTTTTGCCAGTTGCAAGAATTATTACAGAAATCACTTTCTGTCCTTTTAAATGTTTGTTTTTTTCCCCTTCTTCTCTTCCTCCTCCACCAATGTAAAATGATTGCTGTGCCATATTTTTCAAAATGTGTTCCTTCCATTGGCACTTTATTTTGTCGTGGAACATTCCTCAGTATCCTGAAGTTAGCTCTTCCTTCCCTCTCCTTTTTTATTGACATTTTTTTATGCTGGAAATGAAAAACTATAACAACAAGGGAAGACTGTAATTTACATTAGAGGAATGAGATCTGTGTTCAGTTATCCCACATGAATAATTTGTCAGTGTCTTGTTTCTGACCCTCTGTAAAAGGTGTCTAGCCTTTATTGTTTTACAAAGTAATAAAAACATTATAACCAATTTGGGCTATCATTTTCCCTGCTTCTTTTCTTCTTTTTCCACTCAGATAAAAGAAACATCTGTAAAAAGAACATCTTCAAATTGCTGCTGGAATCCCAAGACAAAAAGACCCAGCAGTTCTCTTTGTGAAACTTGTTTCTGTTGATGTGATTTAAAGAAGCACAAACCACAGAGAGTTATTCAATCCAATGTCCTCCAACATCATTTCGTATCCCTGGTTTACTGTATAGCAGAAATGTGAAGGAAATGATTGTGCTTGATTTTGATGCTGTTAGGCAACATTTTTCATGCCACAAAAGCAAGACAGTGTTCTTTTATACCCCATGGACTCTATTTAAGTGTGCAATTCTCTACACTGACTTTTATCTTCTATAAAGGAACATGTAGATTTATATTAAAAATAAATTCCAGGACAGCCTGACAAAGAAAAAGAATAAAAACTGAGAGAAAAATTTAAGAAAAAGAAGCATTTTCTTTTACATGCATCCCTGCTCATAACTTTGGTATCTGATCATCTCTCAAGATGAATGTTTTAATACTACCTGAAGGAATATTTCACAGACAGGAAACTAAGGAGAAAGCAAAGACTTTGCTTCATTATTGACTTAGTCATGGGTACGTGTATTGGTGCTTGAATACCTGACACTACCAACACCGCCAGGATTTTCTGATAGTTTTCCATTCTGCACTGAGGCACCAGGATTACACTTTAGGAATATCAACTTCTGAATGTTTTAATCTGCTTTTAGTAAGAAAATCTGGATGGAAGCAAAAATTGTGCTCTAGCTCATAACAGCAGCAGCACATCCAGGTTCCAAAGATCACCAGATCCATGGAGGATACAGAAGATTTAAGAACATCCAACAAGCCCTTAAGGAAGGCAGGCACTAGGTGACTTTTGGGGGGGCACAGAAAGTAAATGGGAGAGCAGAAATATCAACAGGGTAGAGCAGGTAATTTTCTTTGTGTCCTTTTGGTCTACATTCTCCCAATTACTCTCACTTCTGATCTGTGTCTTTTTAAGTTTTACTCTTGTTTTGATAAATTCAGCAAATCATGGAAAGATTACAACATACTTGTGCTTTTTCTGGACACTAGACTTTATTGAACACACAGCTAGTGCTTTTGTTAATTCTTTTTTATCTTATCTGGGAGCAAGATATCTTAGGAATACAGCCAAAAAGAGGTTTTCTTGTTAAGCTTTCTGGCTACGATTTACTTATGAGAGAAGTTTAAATAAGAGTTTCAAAATCATTTTGCAGGCTTCTTTAGGTGTCAACTTGCAAATACTTTGAAAGTCATCCTTTCCTTTCTCAGGATCTAAGGAAAAAAAATCAATATGAGCAATTGGGAGACACCTCAAACATTCTTTGTGCCGTGTTTACTTTTGGTTTAGAGGAGTGCACTGACACTGATTTAAAGGATACATCCATTAATATTTTAGTTCAAAAAGATGCAGTAATAATTAGTTATCGATCAGTCACTCTGTTGGGTCTGGCTGGGATGGAGTTACCTTTCCCTGCAGCAGTCCTCACAGTGCTGTGCTTTGTATTTGTAGCTAGAGAGATGTTAATTTTGGTTACTCAGCAGTATTTTGGTTACTGCTGAGCAGTGCTCTCACAGCATCAAGGTTATCTCTCTCAAACCCACTCCCCTCTTCCCACCCACCCCCAAAGGACAGTAAGCTGAGGATTGCTAACATTTTGGGAGGCCACATAGCTAGGACAGCTAACTTAGACTGACCAAAGATCTACTGCATAACTTATGACATCATCAATAAAAGATATGAGGATGGTGTTGGAGGGGAGGCATTTTTTATTCAGGTGCTTGCTTTCTGAAGCAATTTCTGTGTTTCCTGAAGTCCTGCTTCCCAGGGAATTGCTGGACATTGCCTGATGATGGGAAATAGAGGAAAAATCTCTTTGTTTTCCCTTGTTTCCACACAGGGCCTTTTCTTTATCTTGACCCAGGAGTTCTTCATCTCACTTTCTCCTGCTGCACCAATGAGGAGAGGGACTGAGAGAGCAGCTTGGTGGGCACCTGGCAGCCACCCACCAGCAACCCAGGGCAATTCCAGGTCAAATAGGAACATAAAGTTTTCATTTACTATCAGTCCAGGGTTTTGGCATTTAAGGAGCTGAAATAACACAAACTGAAAGACATTCCTAGTGTGCTAATATTTCATAAACTAAAGCCTTTTGAATTATAGACTGCCAGCAGAGAATTGCATGTGGTCTTATCAGTTTATGGCATCCCATGACACACTGTTATTAGCTCTTCAGGCAGAGTGACTGCAATGGGTGCCAGCTGTACTGCTATGATCCCAGCCAACCCATTATACAGACTCTTGTAATCTTATTGGGTATTTACTGAAAAATAATGTCAGTTCATGATGCACTAGATGCTCATGCCTCATCCCACAGACTGAATTTACAAGATCTGCACAAGAGTCTCAGTTCTCTATTTTCTGTGTTTAGGACCTACTAAAGAGCATCTTCAGGGTCAAGAAGACCAAGTGAGTAGGTCTCAGTCTACATATATACCTGTATAAAACATGGCAAAGCCTTAACACAGACCACAGTTGTTTATACCATTATGTATTCAGCTGCATAGGTATTAGCATGGCAACATATGGGTGCTAGATCAGAGGATGTATACATTAGTGATGAAGTCATTCCAAGGTTCACAGACTTATGGGTCAAATTTTCTCTTAAAATACCCCTTTGAATTTGTAACTGAACATACTTTTGAAGGTCCAGGATTTGTATTTTGAGCTCTTTTACCAGCTAGCACCAAAAACTTCTTTTAATTCTGTAGTGGTTTCTCTGTTCCACCTTTCTTTAGAAAATTTATTTCAATGAGCACTTAGATTCTTTGACTATGCTTTTCCTGAATCATTGCCTACTTCTCCCATCCTCAGCCCCTCTCCTTTTCTAAAAACCTCTTAGAGAGTTTTTTCTCAGCATCTTTCCAATGCAAACTTCCTTGTACTTTTTTCTAAAATTTGTTTATTCAGTTTACACTCTAATCACACAGAGACAGAATGGGCTGTAATTTAATGCAGTGAGTAATTACTTCTTTGTGGATGCTGAGGGATTTTTCAGCCTGAAAGCCCAGAACAGTAAAAGATAAAGGTGTTCTTATACTTCTGTGTGAATATACACCCTATCCTTAAACTTTAATAAAATTAGTACAAACGTGTTATCCAGAGCAGAAGGCATAAAAGTCCAAAAAAAAAAAACTAAAACAGAAAGGCAGAGGCACAGTGCCCAGGCCTGATCCAAAGCCACAGAAATTAGTGAAAAGACTTCCTTGTGCATTGGATCAGGCTTTAACCTAGTGAATAGCTGTGAGGTATCTTTAATGCTGCCAGCACAGCTGCAAGAAGAACACACACAAAAAGTAAATGATGAAGGAAGAGTATTTTCAGCCTGGCATCTGGGTCTTTTGACTGACATTTCAAAAAGGAAATGGGTGGAGCCTTGCAAAATGCAGTGATAATTGTGCTCTTCCTGCCCCATTGATAGCCATCTCAGGGCTTGAAAAGTCAAATATTTCTCGTCTCTTTTTTATAAATTATTATTATTATCTTATTTTAATTTTTAGCCAAATGAATGCAAGTAGCATCAATTTCAGAACTAGACCCATGGTTCTAGAAGTAGAGGTTGTGTCCTGAAGGGCAAAGCAGCATCTCTTGTAGCTCACCCAAAAATACCCCATAAAATGCTCTCATGAATATAGCTTTTATATACCATCTTAAATCACAGAGTATTAGGGGTTGCAAAGGAGCTCTGCACATCCTCTAATCCAACCCCCTTGCCAGAGCATGTTCACCTAGAGTAGGTTTCGAAAGATGGCATACAGATGGGAAGAAGATGTCAAATAAGTAAAGATCAGTTTCAAGTTAAATGCAGTTCACTTGCACTGACTTTTCACCCTGGCTTCTCTTACACATAGCTGGTAGTTTACAAAAAGTAAATGAAAAGGTATTTTGTCCCTCATGAAACTGGAGCAGGAACTCTGTCAAAAATGTTAATGTTTGAGTACCACTTCACAGGTTCCTGTGAGAGCCATCATTAAAAACAATATAATGTAGGTAGTCATAAAATATCTTACAATAAAGCCCATGCTTATTCACTTCCTTCTCAATTACAAATGTCACAAGAAGGAACAATATAATTCAAGTAGAGTTTCACAGTCTAAAATTTGACCCATTTAAAGATTTAAATTTAGATTAAATTGGGTAACATTTCTAATTTAAGTTCAAAATTTTAAGATCTAATGTCTCCATGTGAGAGGTACTATGTCCATAGACTTCTCTAAAAGATATACATTTTAATCATCTTACTACTATTTTAGCTTAGTTAATTGTTATTTATAAGTGAAATACTTTGAAACTGACAATGGGTGAATGTTGTTCTCCTTTCAAATTGTTTTTCTTAAGGGTAAGAGCCAGCATCACTTCAGTCACATTTTTATGGTTGGTAGTTTCCTTAAAGATTTGATGAAAATCTCTGTTCTTTGAGGCAGGAATTAACTTGTTATAAGCTTGCATATGATATCTGTAGGGGAACAACATAAGGAGTCTGCTAATCACCAAGGAGTGGGTGTGAGCCACTACACCTGTGCCCAGTTGAGGCAGGGCCCCACGGAGCATGCGCGAGGCCGTGGACCAATAAATAGTGAGTCTCACATCCACCAGGGAGCTCACTCCAGAGCTAGCTTCGAGTGTGGCTGGTTGCGTCCTCAGCAGCAGGCTAATCTCGCAGCAACTCTACGTTAGGCTACATCGCTCATCTATCCAGCCCGGCGACGCCAACCTCGCTCTCCTCCCGCTACAGATATCCACAAGAGCTCTTTGTTGCTAGTGAAATGAAACAAAAGACAGAAAGTTTGAAATGCCACTGAAGTGGCAGTCCAGAAGCAGGTTATGTTCCTTTCCACCATCTTGATGGGAACAAGGTTTCTCAAAAATAAAGTCATTTTACAAGTCCTCAAGTACCTCAAGTCCCATCTGCAGGTTTTCTTCATGGACTACAAATCCCCCTGCCAGCTGGGTGCATTGAAACATATGTGAAGCCTAACATCAAAATCAGGTTGTTTTGTTTTGTTTTGTTTTTTTAAATTAAATTAATGTGAAATTCAGAAAGGGAGATCATAGGCTTGTTTGAGAAGGTTAACACATTGTGATGAATGTAGGAACCTGGACTGCCTGAAAAGCTAATGGTTTAGTGTCTCCAAAATGGGTTTCAAAAGATTCTCATAAATTTAAAAGTCAACACCCAGACAATAACATCAACAAAATGTTCCATATGTTCCTACCCTGCATTCTCTCCCCAGAATGGTCACCTACACCAGCAAAATAACAGAGCTGCTACCCACCTTTTGCAATATATTTCAGTGCTTATAATGTTTAGAAAGTGTTAAGGGGTTTTCTGCTCCACCTGGGGAAATTAAATTGAGCTTTAACAGACATCTTGTACTTTCCTACATCCCCGCTCCTGGAGTTAATTAATCAAAGCAGTTTCTGATCATAAATTGATCTGTAGATTCTCACTCTCATGCAAAAAGCAATGTTTATCTGTCATCATCAATTTGAGTACTTGTCTAGGAGAAAGAATTCCTAGAGAAGAGAAGGCTCAGGAGAGACCTCATCACTCTCTACAACTCCCTGAAAGGAGGTTGGAGCCAGGGGAGGGTCAGACTCTTCTCCCAGGCAGCTCTCAGTAAGACAAGAGGGCATGGACTTAAGCTCCACCAGGTTTAGATTCGACATTATGAAGAAATTCTTTACAGAGAGGGTGATCAGGCATTGGAATGGGCTGCCCAGGGAGGGGTGGATTCGCTGTCCCTGGAGGTTTTTAAGAAGGGACTGAATGTGGCACTCTAGTCATAGTGCTGTGGTCTGGGAACCACAGTGGCAGTGGATCAAAGGTTGGACTTGATGATCTCAGAGGTCCTTTCCAACCCAGCTGATAAAAAAAAAACAACAAAAAAACCCATATCCAAAACCAAAATAAAACAAAACAAACAAACAAAAAACCCCAACAAAACAAAATTAAACAAAACAAAACAAAAACAAACAAACAAAAAAACCCAAACAAAATAAACTGCTCAATTCCTGTCCCTGTAACTATTTCTACATTTTGTGTGTATGAACTACTTCATTCCAGGAGCTATGAATGTAAAGTAAATAATGAAGACATTTCTGAGGCTATGAATCTGTGAATCTTATACCAACAGTGTTAGTTCCTTCCTTAACCTATCTTTCTCCTGAGCAATTTACACATACAGATCAACTGCATCCTCTAAGAGATGATAATAGGGTACCCCTTGAGATCTATTATCTATAAGACTTTGCCAGTGAAAAGCAAAAAATATAGAAAAACAACTGAGCATAGCTTCTGAAAAACTCAGTCACAGATTTCCAAAAGAAGTTTTCCATTCTGTGGGAGACCAGGATGCAGACAGGAGAATATTAATTCTAATGTTTTTGTTTCTTAGCAGCATTTTTAACCTCTAAAGCATTTAAATATCAATCACATGAGTCATTCATTATTATAATCTGGGTATTGGCAGGGGGGTTTATTTATTGCTAAACAGTCATGCATTCCCCCTTCATTCTATATAATGTCATGCCAAAAGCATTGGTGTCTATCTCAGGGAGTACCAAGTGTTTCTAGGGGACACAGAGGAAAACAACAGTCTACTAATATTTTTCTCTTCTCTTCTCTTCTCTTCTCTTCTCTTCTCTTCTCTTCTCTTCTCTTCTCTTCTCTTCTCTTCTCTTCTCTTCTCTTCTCTTCTCTTCTTCTCCTTTTCTTTCTTCATAAATTACCTATTTCTATAAGTAATTTGAATTGGGGAGATTGGATATTCACTATGTGCTGAATGACTGTTCATTAATGTGCACTTTTGCATAGTTTTCAGACAAAAAGAAAAAATTCTAAACATTTAAGATCCTTTTCCATCACAGGCATGGCTTTAAGTGACTTCTATTCCACAGAATCTGATTCGTTGCTTGCTCCACATCTTCAATTAGTCCCTAATTCTGCAGCCTTTATTCATGGCAGTGGTCTCATTACAAAAAAAGACTAGAGAGCATTGGTTGTTTAGTCTAACCAAACAAAGGCTGAGAAGAGGTATGATTGCTGTCTATAAATACATCATAGGGGTAAACACAGGAGAAGGAGAAGCACTATTTACATTTAAGGACAATGTTGGCACAAGAACAAATGGGAATTAACTGGCTATGAATACAATTAGACTGGAAATTAGAAGAGGGTTTCTAGTCATAAGATCAATGAAGCTGTAGAGCAGAATGGGTAAGAAAAGAGTGAGGGAAGAGAGAAAAAAATCTATTTAAAGGAAAAAGCTAATTCAGGTTTTGGAAAAAACTGAGGATCAGAGTGGTAGAACATTCTTAATCCAGTAAACTGCTTCCAATATAACACTCTCATTCTATTAATAAGTTAAAAAAAACCAAAAATGGATCTTTTAAAATGTGATGCTTAATAATGACCTAACGTATTAGAAAACCTGGCCTGAGTGACACATTTATCTGCAACAAGGTTTAATACATTCAGGGATATCCTCTGCAAAATAGGTATTGTAAAACATTTAGGAACACACTAATAATCTGGATTATCTACAGATCAAGAGGGACTACATCTCATAAATGTTCAGAACAGCATTCAGCTGAAATCAATACGTTTTTGCAACTTTTGGCCCAATGTAATAATACATATTAGGAGGCATATAGTATTTCACTTTCAAGAGGAGAAAAATGAGGCAAGAAAAAAAACGAAAAAGCATGGAAAACTGCAGAGGGACAGGAATTTACAGTCTGTCCAATTTACATCCATTTTTTGTAACTATTTTTAAGATACATGATGGAGTCTGGAGGTAGAAAAGCACTGTGTGGTGTATATGTTCATCTTCATCCACCTACCAGACTCATCTGTAATAGCACTGAATATACAGGTCTCTTTCAAACACACATTAAACTCTTGTGAGACCCCACCTGGAGTACTATGTCCAGTTCTAGAGTCCTCAGCATAAGAAGGACATAAAGCTTCTGGACATGTCCAGAGGGCTGGACCATATTCCCTATGAAGATAGGCTGAGGATGCTGGGGTTCAGATTGGAGAAGAGGAGGCTCAGAGGTGACCTCATAGTAGCTTTCCAATACCTGAAGGTGGCTTACAAGAAAGCTGGAGTAGTGCTTTTTGTACAAGCATGTAGCAAGAGGACAAGGGGCAATAGTTTAAAACTTGAAGAGGCAAGATTCAGGTCAGACATCAGGAAATATTCTTTCCTGTAAGGGTGGTGAGATACTGGAACACGTTGACCATGGAAGTTTTGGCTACCCCATCCCTGGAAGGGCTCAAGGCCAGGTTGGATGGGGCCTTGAGCAACTGGGTCTAGTGAGAGGTGTCCCTGCCCATGGCAGGAGGGCTGGATCTAGATGATCTTCAAGTTCTCTTCCAACTTAAACCATTCTATGATTTTTCTTTCCCTTCCTGACTGCTAGAGTGACCCTTATAGATACAGTCAGCATTGTCACCCTCACATCTTCACTGGCTGTCTTGTTTGTAACTGTATGATGGGGTACCTGGCTACTAAACTTTCCAGGAGAGGGCTCCTGGTGATGTTCTGAACTGCTACAGGAATTCTGTAAGTCTGACATCCTCATTCATGTTTGGATCTAGTGTGGATCAACACAATAAAATTATAGTTAATAATAGGGCCACAGAGAATGAAAATGAAGGACTGGCCATTTTCATAAGCGCATCTATTCAATGCATGTGAGTGGGTACGTATTAAGTGAGTACAGGTCTGGCTTTTAGGAGCAGACAGTGCATTAATATAGATAAATAAAGTCTCCTCCATTAAAAAAATAAATAAATAAGTCTGTACTCTAGCTAAGATTTGTTTACTCGGAAAAATAACATAAATGGAACATGTTTTTATGTACTACTGGATATATTAAACAAGTACTTAAGCCTTAAAACAAATCTTTTTTTGTAGTCAGACTGCAGGAAGATTATTTTAGTGAAGTGTTTTAGCTATTTAGGAAATAAATAAAAATATATGGTTTTTTTCATTGTGAATTATTTATTATCAACATATGCTGATTTTCTGGAATCTGATATCACTTGCATAACTGGTACATTTAAAGACAGTATTTTTATTTTTATTTTTTTTACAAATTATCCAGTGGAAATCATAAATTGATACAAACCGTGCAATAAAAGATTAACTGTATGACAGATTAAAAAGTTGAAAGTAACCCTATAAGAAAAAGAATCTTTTCTTAATGTGTTATTTATGTTTGTGAAAAAATATTATATAGTCTACATCAGTGTCCATAATAAAATGCAAGAAGACAATAAAGAGAAGGATATCGAGATCCTGGAGCAGGTCCAAAGGAGAGCAGCCAGGCTGGTGAAGGGATTTGAGCACAGACCCTATGAAGAGAGGCTGAGGGAGCTGGGGGTGTTCAGCCTAAAGAAGAGGCGGCTCAGGGGAGACCTCATCACTCTCTACAACTACCTGAAAGGAGGGTGTAGCCAGGTGGGGGTTGGTCTCTTTTGCCAGACGACTTTCAACAAGACAAGAGGGCATGGTCTTAAGTTGTGCCAGGGGAGGTTTAGGTTAGATATTAGAAAGAATTTCTTTACGGAGAGAGTGATTTGGCATTGGAATGGGCTGCCCAGGGAAGTAGTGGATTCTCCATCCCTGGAGATATTTAAAAAGAGACTGGATGTGGCACTCAGTGCCATGGTCTAGTAACCGCAACGGTGGTAAAAGGGTTGGACTCGATGATCTCTGAGGTCCCTTCCAACCCAGCCAATTCTATGATTCTATGATTCTATGATTCTATGATTCTATGAAAAAGAAAACAACTGAAATCTGAAATGAGTTCAAAATTACTAACTCTATACATGACAGAAGGGGGAGGGTTCAATGTCTAAAAAATCCTCATTGGAATCCTTAGACCTTAGCTCTCAGTTTTATAAGCTCCCTTAATTAATACATTTACATCATCCTTGTCCAACAGTGGGGGTGGTTAACTATTGGATGAACTATAAAGGGTCATGATAGATGCTCCTATGGTAAAAATAAAAATTGCATGCTGTTTTTGAATGTATTAACTTGTCTTTGGGGATGAAAAAACCCATAAAAAGCTGATACTTAATTGTCCAGCACAAGGTCATATTAGAACTGTTGCTTTAAAAAATACTGTAGCTTTAAACATCTGCAAATCTCCAGGGGAAAAAAAGTTATGTAAGAGAGAGAAAAGAAAAAAGAGCAAACAAAATAATTCCCTACTTTATATGCAGCTGCAGTCACAAATTTACATTCCTATGGCTAGTTGAGAACTTACAGTTTTTAAGAAGCATTTTCATTGGGCTAAATAATTTGTTAAAAGAACAAAGCCTGTAGTGAGTGATTTACCGATTAAAATTAAGTTTTGCTAAGTGTATAGATAAGTTCTTGTTACTGTTCGTCCTCTCTCCAATCAGTATTTTCAAGACATTTATCTGTCTGTAGGTGAATGAGTTGTATAATGAATATATTTTGTGCTGCAGTTACAGTAGGGAATGCTTGCAAAAGTGAATGCTACCTGCAGATAAAAAGGGGAAAAGGTCTTTAAATTGCACCATTGATTTGTAGCCATCTCAAAAGTGCAAAATGACAGCTGTTTAACATCACATAAATATGATGTAACAAGAGATTCATAGAAATTGAAGAAGAAAAAATTCCTTTCTTCAGCACAAACTAGCAGATGTTTTTTTATAAAGCAGGAGCTATACCTGTGATTCACAATCTTGGGTCCAAAACTGGCCTGCAAGTCAAGTTAAGACCACAATCCTAATGTGGGTTTCTCCTTCTGGCACATGAACTGACATCTCTCTGATTGGATAAACTATTTTTTTCTGTGCAAAAAAGTTAACCAAGAGATAAATGCACTCAGAGTTCTAAGTCACCGTTTCTTCTTTTGAAAAGGAGATACAATCTTGTCACACTCTTTAGTAAATAATATGTCTCATCGTATATATAGTGCTAAAGCTGGCTGGAAAGCAGCATTTCTATTTCATGAAACAGTAACACTTCAATGCCGTTTTCAGCTTCAAGTCAGGATGATTGAAGGATTGAACATGGGTCACCCATCACTCAGGAAATTGCTTGTATCATCAGATTATTTAGAAAGTTTCACTTCCATATCTTTATTGGTATTGTCTTAAGGAACGCTTGTAAGAAGACCTGGTTACATTTCTGTGAGAAGTTTGTGTTTCAATAAGAAATCATTTTACAGCGAAATCTTTTTCTGGAAGACTTCTTACTGGCTTTAATTCTAATTCCCAGAAGTAACAGTCTGTCTGATGTCTGATCTCACATGGATGCATGGATTCTACCTGAATCATCATCACTAAGGGACAGAGCTCTAGGGTGTTTTGGCTACTTCTCATTCATACCATAAAGTGAACAAACAAAGCAGCTGTTCTTTCAAGATCTACTATGTATTCCTTCAGATTTGTCTTACCTTCAGCTACATTTTCAACTAATCACAGTGTTACAGATTTCTCAAACTGAAGATTGTGAGATAATATTTTTTTGAGGCTGCCAGTAACGAAACCAGTTCTAGTAATAATAAATGTAATACCATCCCAAAACAAAGCTTTTAATGATGATATTATTTCGAGTGAAACCTTTTTAAATGTAAATTTGGTCTCAAAATAAATAAATAAACAAACAAATAAATGTAAATATTTGTGTGTGTGTGTAGTGATTTTTCATTTGTTTTTTGTTTATTTGGTTGTTTGTTGTTTTCCAGAACACTTTTTCAAACTTAATGTAGAGTTCTTTGGACTGTACATTTAACCAGCTAAAAAAGAAAGTGCTTATTTGAACACAGCCTAACCTTTCTCCTCCCACTACTTTGGTGGCCTCATTCATACACCTTGCAAAATAGCTCCCCCCTAGAAATGACATCCGTGGCTGTTTGAGAAGCTCAAGGCTATAATAAATGTCAAAAGATCACATTCCAGTTCACCAGCTGAGCTTTCTCATGAAACCTCTAAAATGCCTATTTACTGTTTACTGCTTCTGTCAAATGCATCAATCCCACGTTTTCTGAGTGTTACATTTGATCAAAACCTATTTCATTTAAAAAGTAGAGCTGAAAAAATTCTGAAATATAACTGTTGTAAAGAAATGTACCAAGCAGAGCAACAAATCCTCACTTTTCCCTTTTGACTCCACTCTATTGGAGAGCTTTTTCTTTAAGTCTAAAATGGAAGACTAAAGTTTCTAAAATTTATGCTTCCAGAACAAAAGGTGAATAACTTATTTCTTTACCTTTGTCTTGTATATTTATTTTAGTCTACACAAAGTTACTTGTATTAAAATGGAGAACAATATTTGAAACTTGACTGTAGATGTCCTGGACAATTTGATTGTTTATTTTTCAGATAGTTTCTTAAGGATCTAGATGACAAAACAAATAAATGAAACCTGAAAGAACACAGTCTTTGGTGTCATTGTCAGTGCTGAAGATTAAAATTTCCTACTTTGGAGAAATTATTGGCTAAGACAAGCTTTTCCAGCATTGGGCCCAGAATCATCACTTGGAATGAAGGTCTTTAAAAAAGCCTGACTGAAAAGGGGAAGCTTTATTGTTTTGAAGCAAGAACTCACAATAACATTGTAAGGCTATACAAATGTCAGCAATTGAGCCAGGACTAAGAAATGCAAGTCTTCCACATCAGAAGTCGCTGAATGACCCAAGAAGTAGCAACCTAACAGTCACAGCTTAGTTTTTGACCTTGGAGAATGATGTTTCTCATTATAGTTATGCCCAGACCAACACTCTAAACTTGAGACATAAAAACACCAGCTTTCAAGACCATCTCTAAATGAGACTCTGTGAATTGACTGAAATTGTATCTATCTGAAGGTGTGGTATAAATGATGCTTCCTCACAGAAGTTCAGTACAGAGTTAAGAGTTTCACATGCTGGATGTGATTCTGTCTGGTTATATTTGCATCTATTTTCTCTTCTACCTACTGTGTCTTAGTATGGCTCTTCTTTTGGTCCTCAGTATTGCCAAGGAATTCCAGTGACAGGCTCTTATTTTCAGAACTGTAATATGAAAACTGCATTAACACCTCATTAACAGACTGATATTCATGAACAGATTGCCTCATACTAAACTTATTACTGTTTTAAACAAATACTTTGTGACACAATTTTGCATCACAGCCTTTTACCAGTATTGCATTATCAAAAGCTCAATATTGCATTTTATGTCCTGATTTGTAAATGTTTCCCCCACTTAATTTCTCTCTTTAACACAGCAATATCTCATTGAACAGACAGTTTTCATTAAGTTCCTTAAATTATTGGTGTTTATCATTCCTACAAATGTATCCCTAGAAGTCACAGCCAGAAACCCCATTACAAGCAGAAATAGTGTAAATATATAATCTCTGCTCTCCAGATTCTCAGTCAGATGTTCATGACTAGAAAAATGTTGTAAACCTCATGAGTAAGTAAATTTACATAGAATACCTTAAATGTATATGACTGCTTAATTCGTATTGAAATCAATGGTACTGAGTATCTTACACATTCTTAAAATATTTGACAAGCAGGACAGGGGAATTAAAAAAAATTTTGTGGGTTATACTGTCACTAGGAATGAATTTCATATACACCAATACTCAATCCTTTTCCTTTACCACAAGATTACTCTATCTTTCAAATGTTTCAGAAAAAACAAAAAAACAAAAACCACCACCACCACCACCAACAACAAAAACAATGATGATAAACTGTGCTAGAAGGAAAACTAGAAACCAGCCTCTGAATATCTTACTCTGGGAAATAACTGCTAATGACAATAACCAAAACAGGAGTGTACAGGGCTGTTATCCATAATTTCTGGTGTTTGTTTATTTGTTTGTTTGTTTTTTTTGATAAATGAAGGTTTTGTTCATTCTCCTGGAGAATAACTATAAGATTATTGAGTTCCTGTTTAGAAATTACACTGGTGAATACATAACACTTATAGATTCTTAATTGCCCTGTACAAGATGGTCTTTGCAGCAGGTCTGTTTTGGAGAGAAAGAATTTTGTGCAATATAGAGTAAAAATTAAATTTGCATCACACATCCTAGATGAATGTTACACGAGTCCATCTGTGGCAAAGTGGATTTGCATCAAGTGGAGGGGATATTTAGAGGGGATAACATCACAAGTGATAACTTATTAATTGTAAATTATTCATGATCAATCATGGGATTTCCCTCCCCCTGCAATGTCTTGTCTTTAAAAGTAGATGCAGGAGATTTTTGCATTTTTTCCTCAAGAATCTAAAATATTATTTTCTTTTTTTTAAAATTAATACCTAGAAACAGACTTTGTAGACAGTTGCTTCCCTCCAAATAAAGGAGGATTTGCAGTGCTGAGTCCTTACAGAAAATCAGAGCCCTCTGCAATCCACAGGGCTCCTTGCAGATGTAGGGACAGAGGAGTAATGTTGGGATAGTGGTACTTGGCCTTACACAGTAGTTCTCTGTTGGTGAACTCAGGCCAATTACACATACATTCCTAATTTTGATGACTGAATAACTGATAAAATTATCTCCTATATTTTTTAAGAAGCCATGAATAAGCTCATAAGGTTGTTGCCACAGCAGCATTCAATATAGAAGGGAAAAAATATAAAATATGTATAATTGCTGAAAAGATTTTTCTTCTTTTCTTGAATTTCCTGTCATTTTCACTGAATTCATGTGTGGTGAGGGCAGAATATACTTTATTTTTATCTTGATTAAATTCCCTGCAGTCACTCCATGAGTTACCTTGTATTGTTTTATGGGCAACAGTCACTCACAGGTTTGAAATAAAGTGAAGGAGAAAATGTGTGTGATTAACACAGCAGCTAGGTTGCCTGTTTGAGCTGTGACAAAGCCATTCCAAGGTCAAACAGGTATCCTATTGCTATTTTGTGGGAATTTTACATAAACCCCACAGTTGTCTATCAAATAAATGTTGTCCATACACTTGATAGTTCATTTGCTTATGAACTTTTCCTATAATGTTGTTAGCTCAGAAAAATGTAGCAGTAATACCAATGTTCCCAAGTCTATCTAAACAGGGAGTACTTTTGCTACCTTTTCTGTGCAAAGCACCAAGACTTTCAGTGTACTTAAATTTTAAACTCTTCAACTTCATCCTTTCATGAGGATGACATCACCCAAATCCTCCCTGAATATATTGTAATATGGTGTTATGTATAAAATAATGTAACACAGTGTTTGGAAAACACCCAGGTAGGATCAGGATCCTATATAGCACAAAATGTGGAGCCACAGCCATCCTGGACCATCAAGTTTCAGGTCAGTTCTCTAAATGTATTAAAAATACTGTGCTGTAATCTTATTCGGTATCCTCTACATAACCTTAAGTGCTACAAACCATCCTTCTGAAACAGCCTTTTGTCCAATTCTATTCTTATATATAATTGTGTATGCCTGCAGCAATGCAAATAAGCCATTTTTCTGTATTTTAAAACTTGTGCCATTTCATATCTTTCCTTCATTTCTGTCTCCTGGCTTCTTTTGAGAGAATTTCAGCTCATTCCGTGTTGATCAGATTTTCCTCAGTTTAATAAATGAACATCTGATTGTGTTGAGATGTGGGACAATTTGTCTTTGTTGATGTTCTTTGTGGCATACTTAAATATTATTTAGATGAAGTCACTTTCCAAAGAAATTACTCTCTGCAGGAGCCTGAAAGTGGCAATTCTAAAAAAAAAAATAAAAAATTGGAAGCTGTGCAGTCTTTCACGTATGTGAATAGCTGGAAGCAGTTGGTTATGGAATTTTAATGGCTAGATTATAACCTCTATTTCTATAAAGAGGCACTGTTATTACAGTTTGAAGTATGTTGTAATTTTTAAAAAGTAATTGTACATGGATTCTCCTAAACCAATAATATATCTCAAACTGGTATCCTACGTTTAGTATACACTACGACAGAGAGTGGAAATGTGAATCTTCAGCATGAGCCTTCAAAGCTAAGGAACAAAATTGCAGTTAAATTATGTTTATTCAGAAGACCTTTTTTCCTTCTGTAAATCTTAAATATAGATTTAAATCTTCCTTCCTTGCCATAACTAAGAGTCAAAAGAAAAATTTAAAAAAAGAAATAAAAGGAAGAAAAGGAACCAGCTACCCAGAAGGAAGATAGGACCTGCAGGATAATATAGGTTATGATCTCAGTTCAGCCCCTTATAAATTTTATTTCTTTGTGGCTTTCTTTTTTTTTTTTTTTTTTTTTTTTTTAAATGGCATAATATTATTCCAAGTCTCATCATGATAGGACTTTGAAATTTAATATATCATCTATGTCTATGTAACTGTATAGAGAAAGATATCTATAGATATCTTATGCCTATTATTTTCAGTCTTCATGCTATTTTTAGTTATAATAGCTGTGATTTGTGCAACATCAGGGACAGAGAAAAGGGGAGGCTGGTGTAGTTTGTACAAGACTGGAACCAATCTGGACAGACTGGGACTGGACAGAAAAAGGACTGGACAACACTGTAAGGTGAGGAATTGATAAGCAATGGGAATAAAACTATTCTCCCCAGATTCTAACTACAGATTCTACCTTGTCTTAGCATCAAGCAAGGAAAACATCATAAAAATCAAATTAATAGCTAATCTGACTGGTCTGCTTCTAATTTCCCCACAACACACTCAATTTTACTGAAGAAGGCTCTTAAGAAGTATACAGTCTTGTGGTCAAAGACACAGAAACCTTGAAAGACTGGCATGTCCTTTCCCTGCTGCTTGATAATGAAGCCTGCTACTTTTAAATAAAAAAAAAAAAAAAAAGTCAACTTTCACTGACTTATACTGTGTCCGAAGCAGCAATTTGATTCAGAAAATCCTGGGTGTGTTTGTTTGATTTTGTCTTTAATCACTCTGTTGTCTCTAGGCAGCCAGTGACAACATCACCTATGCAGATGTAGATGGGTGTAAAAACTGCAGTTGCTTCCTAGAGTGGCCAGAATGAAAGGAAAATGTTCCTGCCATTCCAAGGGACAGTTTCTTATGCCAAGCTTTAACACAACTATATGCAGTGGGATGTTTGATCCAGCCAATCAGACTATCTTCATGGCAAAGTAACTTCCCTAACTCCCTGCATGAGAGATGAAGCTCAGCACCAACACTTTCAATCTACCAGTGTTATCGATTAAATTAATTCCTGACTTAGTTATAAATTTATGTGTTTATCTGCACTAAATCCTCAGCCATAGTGTGGAAATATTCAGATTAGCTTCATGTGAACATGAATCTCTGAGGAATTAGTACTAAAAATATATCTTTGGCCAATTACATTCTTTCTTAGGCAAACAACTGATCTATCCTTTCTATAAGTGAATGCAACTTCACTTAGCTCTATATAACTGCTTAATAGCCACTGAATTCAATGGAAGTCAATTCCTTACAACATTTGACAGGTGATTAATACATCACAAGGGACTTCTTATACCTTCCTTTCTATTGTAAATTTGTTTCAGAACATCAGTACTCAAATAGCCAGAAATGCCTATTATTTTTATTTTGAGCTAAAGTTATGGTCTACTGCCCATGTCTGCCTTTTTCATAGCATTTTTTTTTTCCTTGTTAGTGCTTCCTGTCTTATACCAACATGCACCCAACTAGACCTGTTATGTAGTTAGGCTGAAAAACTATTCTGAACTTTTAAATTTCTTTAATTATCCGAAATGTTTCTATTTATTCCATGTTGATATAGCATTTTCTGAACTGTATTCACTCTTCCTGACAAGTTCTACCAGAGTTGCTTAATAAATATAACAATTTTCCAGCTCCACTGACACTGCTTTTACTGAGCCATCCTTGGGTCCCACTAGCCTTTTTCATGGTTGTATTACACTGATAACTCAAATCATCCTTTGATTAACAAGTACATCCAGATCCTTGTCACCTTACCTGTATGGTAAGATGCCAGCTACTACAAGGAGGTCTTACGACTCCTTAATAGCACAGACTTATATTTTGTAATATTTAACTTTTTCACTTCAGTTCAGACATTTTAGTCTACAAGGTCATCTTTCCCTTTCTGAATCTTCCTCTCTATTGACAATGCCTCTTAACTTTCTGTCCCTGTGGAAGTACCTTGTGTATTGGCATAATTAGTAAAAGCTTTAAACAAAAGTATCCACAAGAAGTAATTTTTTTATTAATATTTTTTTTTAGAAATAAACTTATCATATGTGCTTTCTTGATTTTCCTCTTCCTTAGGGGGGAATTTCTTAGGAACATTTTCTTTTTCCTCACCTGTTCAT
The DNA here is from genome assembly GCF_003957555.1 of Calypte anna. NCBI lineage: Eukaryota > Metazoa > Chordata > Aves > Apodiformes > Trochilidae > Calypte > Calypte anna. Next base: position 145,295,717 of record NC_044245.1, on the reverse strand, counting down.
TTGATAAAATGTTTAAAATGTAAGAAAAAAACCCAGCTACTCTTTTGTATTAAATATCTGAAGTCTAAAGGCTAATAGAGCAGAAAATATAAAATAAGGAAGCACATCAGCAAAAGTGAGAAGATGTTTAAGACTTAAAGTCTAACAGCCAAGTAACTATGGTCATCAGCCATTGCCCTGCTGCATCCAGCCCTTTGATCAGACAGCTGCATTTCAGGGCTGCCTCTGCCTCTTCTTCTACCACCTCATGAGCTTTATACTAACTCTGAGCTAATAAACTTGCTGGGGCCTGGCTAATTCAGCCCATGCAATGCTCCATCAGGAGTTTTCTAATTCTTAAGGGCTTCTAAATCCAGGAGTCAAGTTCAAATTGCAGCCTATTGACAGGGATTTTCTGCTGTTCATCCTGTGTTCTTACATCTCAGTAGTACAGCACACACCATTTCTGGGAAGAGCCTGACTCAAATGATAACCCAGTATTCCTCTTAATTAATAGAGATATTGACATAATCTTCCTGGTTTCTCTGGTTGCCATAGTAATCAGCTGTGAAAGGGAGAGTGGTTTTGGGGAGAGCTCTGCAGGAACAAAATGTTTAAACTGAGCTTGGTAAATGTTCCTGGCAGGAAGTAACACCAACAGCTTGGTTTTAAAGCCAGCCTCCCTCCCCCTTTTTTTTTTAATTTTTTTTATTTATTATTTTGTAGAGGAAGAATTTACCACAACTTCTTCCAAAAAAAGCCTCTTCAGCAGATAAGATAGGGATGGATTTTTTTTTGCACATTCATGGGTGATTAATTATACTCTTAAGAAGAACCCCAAAACTATATAATATCTCTCATTGCATTTCAGGGAAATACATTAGATGAGAGAATACACAAGATGCAGTGAAATTGTGTTTCCTGGATACTAATTCCTCAATGTAGGCACCCTCTTAGCTTGAGCACATGAGAGCAAATATATGTCATAAGTGTATGTTGAAGTGCTGGGTCTGAATCAAACATTAACAACATGAGTTTCAGCTCAGCAGAATTAAACAGCACGACTGCTTTTATCTATGCTAAGGCTAAAAGCACATGAATTCAAGGTGTCCAGTGTATCTAAAAGATCCTATTGAGCTTAATAACTTCTGCAAGTTCTAAAAGCTCTAAAAATTGGACCCGCTAACTACTCTGTTCCCAAAATGTCACTGCCAGAGAACTTCAGAAATTCACTTCACTTTACCCCAGTTCCTCTATAGAAAAAAGGAGGAAGGAGGCATCCTGAACTCACCATACAAAGTGTTTTTGAAAATGGTTATGCAGCAGTTCACACACAAGCATACATAATGTAATTATTAATTTGATAATAGCTGTGCTTAATAAAAAAATTTTATTGCATCATTTAAATATATGTGGCAAGAGAATGCTGTGAAGGATTCACTTTAATTCCTGAACAGTCAAAGTCTGTCCAGAGCAGTACAGAAATAATATAGATGAGAGTTTGGGATACAGAAATATCCTAACTTAGATAAGCTTTTGAACTGAGAGCTGAACCAAAAGCACAGCACATTAATAATGATGATTATTTATATTTCATGATTTTACAGCACTCTTCATTTGCAATGAGCATTCCAAACTATATATAGATGCTGTAGAGAGGCTCCACAGTGAGAGCTGTTTCTATAGCAGCTCTTCCTGAAGGATGGGATTCGGCTGATACACAGCATACTTAGCTCAGAAATTGGGCAAAACACTTTTATCTAAAGACTTCAGTCAATCCCAGCTTACAGAGAGACAGCATTTGGTTATTCAAAATGCACATGAAAGGCAGTCCTTCAGGAGTTTAAAAACAAATTACTATCCTGCTTCTTTAGTACAGTTACTGAGTTTCTGGCAACTCGTGAGAGACTTCTCTGCCTGCATGTTTAAGCTGCAGACTTTGTATTGGTTGAAGCTTATAAATGGAACATGTTGCACTAAAATTTTGGAGATCATTAACTTCTTTTTTTTTAATATAAGAATAGCCTAACCTTAAGGAGACTAGAAATTTATCTGCAAGGAAATAATAATCTGACCTTATGCAGAAATCCCTTTACACTTCTCTCACTATGAAAAAAAATTCAAGTTAGATTAAATTTCTTTTATCAATAAAGGGTTAAAAACCTGGCCTATATTTTTCAATGGAACCAGAACTTACATATAATATGGTTTTGCAGTGGCTTTATCCTTTCTACAGGGCAGCAAAGGGATTTTTATGCTCCTCTGATTCACATTTAGGCTGAATTTTCTCAGCTGTGATGTGTTGCCAGCTGCAGTAATTGAGGGATGGGCTTTGCTGGAGGTTTGGCCATAAATGTAATACAAAGTTCATTTGTGCAACACTGCCAAGGATCTTTGCCAATGCTAGCATTCATTTCTAAGACCTCCACTTAAGTCATGACAAGACTATCAAAATCTATACTTACACACAATAACAACATGTTCAATCTCATCCTACATACTATAAAGGCTAAATGGAAAAAACAAATCTGTAACACGCACCAGCTAAAATAAATCCTTCATTTGCAGCTGAGATAAGACCTGGAGCAATTCCAGCCAGAGTAGAAGAGAAAGGCTTTAACCACTAAGCTCTTGCTGGTTTTCAAAAAAATGAGCATTGAAGTCTTTTCTGAAGAACAGTGGAGTTCCAATACATACAACAGAGAAGGGCAAAGGTCCAGGGTCTCCAACTCCTCTCATCAAAGCTTTGAAGATAATGAAAAACACCAAGGTTTTAAAAACTAAATCTTAGTAGCTTCAGGCTTAGGGTCCAGTTATAAAAGGAGTTCATGATTCTTTGCACTTTTAAAGGGACAGATGAACCCTGCATACTGGTTTCTGAGCAGGTATATAATGAGTTCTGTCTTGCTTGGGCCATATCTGCCAGCTGCACAGATGTTCCTCTCATTAGCAGAGGTGATGGGCTAGATGGGAGCAAAACACTGATGAGCAATTGGACCATTCTGAATTAAAAGCAAAACAGGAAAAAGTAGAACACTGGGTAGCTATTTCTCTAAATTTCTCTAACAATAAATGGTTCAGTGTGTATCTATGACAACGCCACAAGGATGGAAATGATTCCAGTGTTTACAGAATATGTCTAAGTACAAACCTACAAGCAGAACAAGAGCAATGGAAGCAGGAAAAAGAATTAGTTGCAATGAGGCAAAGGAGTTTAGAAATATTCACAGACAGATTTTAAAATGTGAGCAATATCATTTGAAAGAATTCAGTGAAGATAAAGGAACTACATCAAGTTTAAACTAAGGGAACAATGAAGAGCCCAAGATTTTCTTTACAAAAGGGCTACATGAGAAGAAAGATCTGCTTGTGTTCATTTAGTTTTACATTAAATGGGTTTACAAAAATATGCATGGAGACTTTTCCTAATTCTTTTTTGTTTTAATTAACAAAAATGTATATTTTTTACAAACTGAAGGCTTGTTTTAAATGCAGTAGAAAAGAAAAAGGAAGGTAAAATGAAAGGATTCTAATTTCATCAACAGTAACATCAGGAAATTTTTGATGTTCTATAAATTACTTCAATATTTCCTGGTTTCCTACGTGTTTCTGCTTTGTGATTGGCTGCTTTGCAACTACAAAGGCAATAAATGTCAACAAGGGCAAAGAAGCTGGTAAAGGGTCTGGAGAACAAGTCTTATCATAGAATCATAGAATCATAGAATCATAGAATCATAGAATCATAGAATCATAGAATTGGCTGGGTTGGAAGGGACCTCAGAGATCATCGAGTCCAACCCTTGAACCACCGTTACGGTTGCTAGACCATGGCACTGAGTGCCACATCCAGTCTCTTTTGAAATATCTCCAGGGATGGAGAATCCACTACTTCCCTGGGCAGCCCATTCCAATGCTGAATCACCCTCTCCGTAAAGAAATTCTTTCTAATATCTAACCTAAACTTCCCCTGGCACAACTTAAGACCATGCCATCTTGTCTTGTTGAAAGTCGTCTGGCAATAGACACCAACCCTCACCTGGCTACAACCTCCTTTCAGGTAGCTGTATAGAGGGATGAGGTCTCCCCTGAGCCGCCTCTTCTTTAGGCTGAACAGCCCCAGCTTCCTCAGCCTCTTCTCATAGGGTCTGTAATGAAGTCTGTTATGAGGAGCATCTGAGGGAAAGGATGCTGTTTAGTGTGGAGAAAAGGAGGCTGAGGGGAGATATTGTAGCCCTCTCTCTACCTGAAAGGGGGTTGTAGAGAGGTTGTGGTCAGTCTCTTTTCCCTAGTAACAAGCAATAGGCCAAAAGGAAATGACTTGTTGGTCATTTAAGTTGCACCAGGCAAGGCTGAGATTGGATGTTACAGTGTTCTGGTTTGGGCCAGGATAAAGGTGATTTTCTCTCTTGTACTTTTGATTTCAGCTAAGTGTCTTGTAAGTAGCTGCACTTGCTGAAATTAACAGCAATTTTCTCAGACAGTGTCTGCTTCTGGGACTGATAACACTTGATGTTTATAGTTACAGCTGGAGATTGGTGTGCAGAAACAAGGCCACTGCTCAGCTCTGAGGAACATTTTGCCCTCTGGAAGGAGAAAAGGAGTAAAAAGGTCCTACCTGCAGCTCTCCTTTGGGGAGGACCATACTGTGAAACAACGAAAAATAAAACATAAAACAATCCAAAGTGATTTCCAGAAAGTGAGCATTTGAACTACAATGATCTGAAGAACTTTTATTTTTTCTTTCAGTCTCTGGGCATCTACATGTTCACCATCTTAACGCTTTTTCCATTTTTTTTTTCTTAAGAAATGTGTTCATGTCTTTAATCACCTTGCTTTCAGAAATGAAAGATTTCCTAATTAATTAGCACTTCAGACAGAGGTATTTAAATGCAATTACATATTTGGAGCTTTGGGGTTTCAAACAAGCCTGATTAAAGTTAACATTGAAGTTGACTCTGTTGAATTCATATGTGAAAAAAATTGATTAGGTTTTAGGCATTTTACAGTTGTCATATATTTTTAGGATGAAGTATTCCATATGTCTCTCAACAGCCTATCAAAAGCCTATCTGATTCATTCCAAAGAGAAGGTCCCATTTATTATCAGGGAACAGCATCTGACAGAGGTGAGTATTTAAGCTTTTCTTCCACAAAACACATGCTTAGGTCTTAGGTTTTCTCCAGTTAAAGCCATTTGGGGTGGGTATAGTGCAGTTAAAGCAATGGTTAGCTTATTGTTAGATGAATGCCAAGTTTTGACAGTTTGATCCAAATGTGTCACATTTTAAGGCTGGGCCAGCTATTAAAATGAATGACAAGTGCTTTCTTCCCAGATGCTTCTCTCCCTTCCCAGAAAGGGAAATGAAAGAAAATAAAGGAAAATTTTAAAAACTAAACTAATCAGCTTTAATGTACCAATAATGATGAAACGTAGAGCAATGAATTTTAAATATATATACACATAATAAATAATAAATATCACACCCTTCTCCCAATGGCAATCCACAACATCCTCCAAGGCTGCAGGTCAGAATTTGGGAAAATGACAAACTGGGCCCTTGGACTCAGTGGCGGATGGGAGCTGGATGCAGGAATACATGGATTCAGGAACAGATGAATTGGGATGGAAGCCAGAACAATGGATGGAATATTCCCAAGATGCTGGTCATGGAGAAAGAGAGATTTTTCCTCATGACCCCTCTGCTTTATACAGAGAATAGAGGATTGAATACTTCATTTGGTCCATTTTAGGTCACTTGACCTTTCCACTCTCCCCACAACCACAACCCTTTTACACACAAGAAGTTTAGCAGAATCAAGCAGTCACCTTGGTTTCTATTGGAATAAATATGCCCAAGAGCCTATCTGCATCTCACTCATACCATTATCTCTGCAATAACTATAAACATTGAGCATTATCACTCCCAGAAGCAGGCAATGATTTAAAAACATGCTGCTAATTTGAGGAAATGCAGTCACTTAGAAGGTACTTGACTGAAAAGTAAAACTACTAAACGAAAATGGGTTCTGTCTTGGCTCAAACCAAGACAAAATGGTAGAGATTGTGTTGCAAAATTATACCTTTAAAAGAAACTTTGTGACACGCACAGATAGGTGCATTTGCATTTGAAACAAATCTAGGAATATGTAAATAAATATGTCCAGTATTTCAGTGATTTTGTCATTTTCACATTCTTAGGTATAATTTTTAGTGTACAAATTTCCTATGTTACTGCTTAGCTTGGAGGGTGCACTGTGGATCTAAATTGTCTTTATAGGCAGTTACCAGTGCTGCCTTTCCTGATACCTAGATATGTAGATATCTAATAACATTAGTAAATCTCCACAACTGTTTAAATGACAACAGCTCCACGCTTCTGTACTACACCCAGACCTGTGTAATCAAAAGCCTTTCTTTTTCATAGCTCAGAAAGTTTTAATTGTCCCAATGCTGTTCTCTATATGTATTAATCAGAATTTCAAAAGCTACTGAGGTCCTGCTTAATTCAAAGAGTAAGCCATGCTTACATTTTTATGACTTTTTGAAATAAATAATACTTCTTTTCAATCAATTTCCATTATTTAAACTAATATGGATAGAGAATAACATTTTCCAGAACTATTCCAGTGCACACTGGAGAATCTTCTCACCTTTCCTTTGCCTGTAAAATGTGTGGGAGTTTTCTAACTTCTATATACAGAATACCTATGTGGTATATATAATGATCATACAGTTTAGGTTGCTGCTAGTCCTAAGCATTTCCTAGGAAAAAAAATTACTGCATCTAGAATTTGCTTTCTCCATACTCCTTCGCATTAAAAAACTCCTGTTTCACCTATACACTTTTTATCACTTTCCTCCAATAATCATCTTTATCCCTATGAAAGGCAAAATAAATCCATAAACTGAGTATTTTTCATCAGCTTCTTTTCAAGATGCTGTGCTTCCTCCATGTAGAACATCATGGGCCATTGCAACATTTCATGCCCTGTCTGCTATAAATTATTGGGGTGCAATCTGCAGTTAGAGGTCAAAGTTATCATTTGAATCAATGTCTGTGTTAAAGTGCTATTGTCACCCCCTACTAACAGCTCTGTTGCTCACTGCTCACTGCTCCCATTTCAATTTATTATTTTGGCAGTTCAAAACAGGTAATTTTTTCCCTGAAAGCTGTGGGACACTGTACTGAAACAATTCTCTAATATTGATTTGGAAAGAGTACCTATTAGCTTTTGTTTTCTGTCACTGTGTTGTCTCAACACCTGCAAATGTACTTCTAATAACAGTGTATCTGACTCTTTGGAAAACACGGGCTTGGAAATATGCTGGTCTTTTATTTCAAAGGATGCTTTTCTTGTAAACCCAGTGATGTGCATTTTTAAAAAGGGTAATGTTGGCTGTTAACTTTACAGTAGCATTCACGTCTCTGGAACAGCTTCTTTGTGCAGGCTACTCAAAAAGGAAGAACTCATCCATGTTCTGAGTTTTCATGTCATATTGACTCTCAGTTTATCTCATTTTACTCTATTTTTAATGTTAGTTCTGATTTATTTTTATTATTTTTAAGACTAGGAATATGTGTCCTGAAAGAATCTATTAGGAATAAAACATTTTTAACAGGCAATTAGGAATTAATTTTGACAGGATTTAAAAGAGAAATTATCAGCAGCTTTCGGGAAAATGATCTGGCAGGAAAAGACAATTGATTATAATTTGACTTCCTCCTCCCTCAAAATATTAAAAATCAAGCTAAAAAAAATATATAAAAGGATTTAATGTCTGCAAGCTTGTAGCAGTGTGAGGTTTTCATAAGTTGAAAGAGGATTTACTGTTCTGGGTTGTTAAAAAAACTGTCATTTTTCATACAGATTCTTGCAGAATGTAAGGCAGTCTCTCTGTTGTCACTTAAATGCTAACCAGTAGCAGTAGCAGTTTAAATTGGCATTATTAACATTTATTTCCAAAGCTAGATGCTAAATGAACTTTGATTTTGCTTCTACCTGTCTGTATTTCTAGCTGCAGGTTGAATGATGGCAGAATAATTGGAATCAAAGGTGATAAGAAAATGAAAAGTAAAGAGAAATCAAGTACTTAAGCCAATCAATCAGTAACTGCATATATTAGGGACAAATATGAATCATCTTTTCCCAGAGATGGTAGTTTAACTCATCCTATAATCTACATTTCACATTTCAAAGGCTGTAAAATATAAAATAAAATGTCTTTTATATTCAAAATACAAATTGGCTCTTTCTTATTTTCTTAGCTAACTCTTCCTTGAAGTTGTATGAGGAATCTCAATAAGCACTATGCTTTAAAATCATAAGTTTGGAGTGACAGAGAAACCACAGTATTTTCTGGGTTTGAATACCCATGGTTTAGATACCCATTCTACTAGAAAACCTTCACAGTGGGTAACTAGCCCCTCCATCTGAGTATACAAGAAAGGAAACAGCAAAATAAATAGTATGAATATACACCACTCAGAGAATAAAACCTAAAAATATTTTAGAGGTAAAGGAAATAAAAGCAATGAATTTCACAGGTTTTGGTAGGCTTTGGTGCAACCTGTACCAACAAGATGAGATGCAGACCTACTCCCACATCTGGGATCTCTGATGTTGGGGATAGTAATGACAGTGAAGTGAAGACGCTGTTCATTTTGCTTGACTTGCTGCATGATAATTCAGTCCATTCTAAGAATCATCTTTCACAGAACTGTAAGTTCATGCTTTCTAATACCACCATTTGAGAAAACAGACAGGATAGTTGCAGCCTACAGTGGTTATGAGGATCACCTGCATCTGCCCACTGCAGATAAATCTACCCAAAAGGTATGTCAGTGTAGATACTGCTGTAGCCCATCACATACAGATCCCTCAATATGTTTTGCAAGGATTGGTGATGAGATGTGCCTCATATCCATTTGGGACCTTTCCTGAAAAACACAATATCTGTGAAGCTGTTGTACAAATTTACAGTGTTCTGAAATGAAGGTTCTGATGTGAGCTACTGTTATGGTACAGGTCTCTTCCCCATCTCTCACATGAAGTGTTGGCTCAGTAAATCTGGGCAGTGTTTAGGTAACTTGCCTGGACCCCAGCCATGGACCCCTCCGGTGGTTTTGTCTCAGACAGAGTTAATTTTCTTCAGAGTAGCTATTGTGGGGTGATGTTTTGGGTTTGTGCTACAAACAGTGTTGATAACACATGGACATTTTTGTTACTGCTGAGTAGTGCTTGCACAGAGCCAAAGCCTTTTCTTGTTTCTCAGCCCACCCTCCCAGTGAGTAGTCACAAGAAGCTGGAAAGGGAGACAGTTGGGACAGCTGACCAAAGGGATATTACATACCATATGATGTCATGCTCAGCATACAAAGGTAGGGAAAGAAGAAAGAAGGTGGGAAGGGACTTTTGGGAGTCATAGTGTTTGTACCTGTTCCATATGATGGAGCCCAACTTTTCTGGAGATGGATGACCACCTGCTTGCTGATGGGAAGTAGTGAATGAATTCCTTGATTTGTTTTGCTTTGCTTTGCTTGCATGTACAGCTTTTGCTTTACCTACTGTCTTTATTTCAACCCAGCAGTTTTCTCACTTTCACCCTTTTGATTCCCCTCCTCATCCTATCAGGGGATCCTATCAGCTCTGTGGTGTTTAGTTGCTATCTGGGGTTAAACCTCAACAGACTCACACACCAAGCACTCTGTACTGATATATCCAGAACCTGTGCACTTGATATATTGCATCATCCCTTCATTCCTTAATGGAAAAGTGTTCCTTCAAAAGTGAAGGTAACTCATTAGAGCAGTCTGCATGGGCAGTCATGTGGCTGTCCTACCCTACTTGTTTTTCTAACAGCATTGTTCCATGCCTGAAGAACTGTGGCCATCTCTATCCAAATTTGGATCAAGAATCCCAAATCCCAAGTTTAGTTTTGTCTTTTTTTCTCTTTTTTTGTCTTTTTTTCTAGCTGGTAACATCTTTGGACTTTCCACATCATGGTTCATATGCAAACATATTCTTAATTTATTCATTTACAGGTGGAAGGGCTGGAAAGAAAGCATGCAGGTTACAGGTTAAAAACATTGTAACTTTTATCACTACTACACTATAGGCATGTAATAATAATAATAATAATAATAATAATAATAATAATAATAATATTTCAATGCAAGCAAATTTTTTCATAGCAAAATTCATAGAGAAGACGTCAATGAAATTTTTGTGGGCCAGAGGTTCTTTGTTGGCTTCTGAGAAGAAAGATGGAAAAATCTCCTAGATACTTACATAGTATTAATATTCATAGAGATTGATGTTTGATTGTCTGACCTGCATAAAGGGAACCAAGGAAAAAACCTTGTTCCTCTCACATTCTATTTATGTATCCTAAGCACTAAGTCCCTCTTCCTTTTTTTCTATGGAAATTCTCAAAATACAACAGATGAAATGTAAAATAAAACTTGTTTTTTGGCACCCCCAAAGTTTTCGGCATAATTATTTATTATATTCAAAAAGCTCTCATCATGATGTGTTAGAAAGGTGTTTTTTATTGATTTTTTACATGATCTACAAAGTCCACTTCTTCCTCAAACACGATTTGAGAAATAAGAGAAACAGAAAATAATTTTTCAGAGTAGTTTCACTATGAAACAGATTCATATAAATGAAATAAATACTTGTGTAATAAATGTTTCATATGTTCCTGCCTGCATGTGATGCACAGACATTTAAATTGAGGCAGGCAACTGTAAACATCACTGAAGCAAGTTTTTGCTTTTCTGATCATTGCATTTATCAATATATGCCCCTAAAGTTCAGAATGTGCATAAGTATATCACAGAATTTGAGACACACTACGGTGTAGTCTTGCATGGAATTTGGATCTGATCAATGGAAAGGTTATTAAAATCAGGGAGTCAATAACATTTGATGAACAATGTTTAGCTTAAATCTCTTTTGTGTCCATCTGCAGACATTTCTCATGTAAAATATCTGATCAAGCTTGAAAAATTGAAACTATTAAATAATATGAATCAAACCTTTTATTAATTTTTTAGCCTCTCTTTAATCATTGCTTGGGATAAAACCATTCTGACTTGCATTACATGCTGTGTCATCAAAATTTTCTCTGAACTGTTTCCAAAGCACAGAAACTGGCTACAGATATCCTGGGCATGATTCAATAGATACAGTCTTTGTATTTCTAATGAAGATATCTATGGCTAAATGGGGATATAAAGACCCTCTACAATGATCCCTTGCTTAGAAGTGCCCTTTTGTTTTTCCACTGACAAGAAAAACTTGAAGGACACTAAATGAGATGTTGATCTTTATTGCAAGAATGTTAAAATGAGATTTGATTTTTCATATGCAGATATTTTGTATAATCCAAGATCCACAGGACATACACTCAGCCTATGTCTTCCCCTGCAAAAGGCTTATGTTTCTTGTAGGTCTGAGGAAGCTACCAATCCCATGAAGATGTTTCTGATATTCCAAGGCATCTCAAGCAACACTAGATGCCTACATTTAAGCAGTTCAGTTATGGCCTCAAATCCATTCCATATTTTTTTAAAGAGTGTTTTTGCCAGTGATTTACAAAGCAACAATTCTTTCCACTTTACCTATTACCAAGGCTATTGCTGGGACAGCAAATAACAAATGACAGATGCTCTTTATTAACCCCTCTCCTATGCTAGAAAAAAATAAGGGAAAAAGACATGGATTTGAAAATAACTTATATAACAATAATGAAAACAATAATTATGAAAAATAAAATAATTAAATCTGTACAAATCCACACAAACATATACAAAAGCAATATTGCAATGTTCCCTCCTGTGGTAATGCTCACAGCACCACTGAGGCTGCATCCAAACAAAAGTCCTGGTCTGGACTTTAGGAGTCAGTGGCCAAAGGGAAGTGGATTCAGGAATGGGTCATGAATTCAGGAGTGCATAGATCAGGATCAGAGGCAGACACTGAAAAATGTGCTTTTAATTTCAGAAAGATCATTACTTAGAAGAGACTTAATTGAAAATTAAAATTACAAAAAAAAAAATTCATTGTATCCTGGCTTAAACCAGGACACCTTGACATTCCTGAACACTCCAGTGTGAGAGATTAAGAAAATGTGCATTTTAGCCTTCTTTGTAAATTCACCATTTGGATTTTTAAGCTATTTTTTTGCTGCTCTAGAATTTTTTAGTAAAGAGACAGTCAGAACATACCCCTTGTTGTTATGCATTTTATACATATATATATATAGATACAAATATATATACTTTAAGTCAACCATAAAAGGAAGAGAATCTTTAAGGTAAGAGCTTTAACCTTTGCAAAATACTTTCCATTTATTTTTTTATTTTTAGAAATTAAATTTCAGCCTAATTATTTTCATAATACATCTAAGTGCCCAAATGCCCCTTTGTAACAAAGGGAAATGCCATGTAACTATTATTAGAGATTCAATAGAGAGAAATATCTGCTCAATCAAAAGTAGATATTCTGTGTGTTAGGTTTTTAAATACAGTGATGACAATGCCAAATGATTAGTTAATTATGATAGGAAAATTGCATCTAATCTCTACTGATTTGTGAGAGTGTGAGGCTGGTTAATTCTTGATTTGTGTCATTAATAATCTGCATAGAGATGAAACTGAGCTGCTTTCTTGCAATATCATGGCTCTTGCCCCACCATTTTCCTCTAATTCTTATTTGTTGAATTAAATTGTTATTCCAGTACATTCATTCACAAAAGGTGACGTAGAAAGTGATGGTCCCCACTGCAAGGCTCTTATAGCTTTGTAACAGCACCTTTGCCCCAAAGTTTTGAGGTCTTCACAGGCAGTGAACCAAAGCTCAGATAAATTACCATGTCCATAAGGCTAGATTAAATGTATGCAGAGAGCTCCTAAATTGACTCAGTTAATTTAAATTCAACTTTTAATTTCGATTCAGCTTCTAAAAGTCTTCATGTTCCTCCCACTTTAGAGCTGACCAGAGTATCTTAAAGTATTTAGGCTCTTAATGTGAAAGAATATTTCTTTTTTCATGTAAGCTACACAGCTGGCTAAACCTAAGCCATTAACAGTTCATGTCCATGCAAGCCAAACCTTACCTCACATTATCTGACCAGTGTGAAAGCCACCTCTTGGGAATAGCTGGACAGGGATGAAGGACCAAGAAAGATGAATAAAGAGAGAAACCTACTCTGTGGGTCCAGAGACAAGGCACCTGGGTAACTCTCCCACTGATTCATCCATCAATGAAGTGGTGACAGGTGGAGGAAGATGAAGTGCTTCGGTGGTAAGATGAAACCTGTACTCAGCCATGGTAGCTAAATCAAAGAGATTAATCAAGGATTCACTGATTATCAGCAATATCATGCTCATTTTGATTCACATCAGCCATTTAGATATGGTAGGACTGTTCCTGTGTTTAACTACAACAGAGAAACATACAGAATTAATTTCAGGTTTTGAAATCTACCCAGACAGCTTTAAAGATACCTTTTAAATTGATATAATAATAATAATAATAATAATAATAATAATAATAAAGAAATCTGCAGACTTGGCAATAAAAATCAAAATAAGAAGAGAAACAAAGCCTAAATAAATAAATAAATAATTAGCACTTCCTTCATAAACTCCTCTTTCTGGAAACAAGTATTTGAATCCCACCAGGGTATGGAATGGGTATTTTAGCCACACATACAAGGATCAGATTAGCTGCATTAATTAGAGCAGAAACATGAACCGGATAGTTTCTAAAAATAGGTTTTTACCTGATATTTCACTAGAGTAAGCTATCCTGTACCACAGCAAGTTTCTTTTGTGTTCAGTCTTCCCAAAACACTGGTCTCTCACTTCTGGCTTCTTTGTCTAATGGATGTGACAGAAGGAATTGTAGAATTATGGCAAGCCTGCTATGGATGTTCTACCTGAATTTTTTTTCCTTTTAGTTTTGTAGTACCATCTGAAAACCTTATGTCATTGGACTCTTATTGGTCCCCCACTTTCACCACAAGAACTCTGTGCCATGCTACAGCCCTGGGGAAGAGTGGCTGGGAAGCTGCTCAGCAAGAAAGGCCCTGGGTATCCTGCTGATCCTGTTGGTCAGCAGTCATCTGAATATGAGCCAGCAGTGTGTCCAGGTGGCCAAGAAGGCCAGTGGCATCTTGGCTTTTATCAGCAATAGTGTGGCCAGCAGGATGAGGGAAGTGATTGTGCCCTGCATGTGGCACTGGTGAGGTCACACCTCAGATCCTGTGTTCAGTTCTGGGCCCAGCACTACAAGATAGAAATTGAGGGGCTGCAGCACATCCAGATAAAGGCAAAAAGGATGGAGAAGGGCTGAAGAAAAAGTCTTATGAGAGAATTGGGGTTGTTTATCCTGAAGAAGTAGAAGTTGAGGGGAGAACTTAGAACTACCTGAAAAGAGGCTGAAGCGAGGTGAGTGTTGGTCTCTTCTTCCGATTAAAAATGAAAGGAAAAGAGGAAATGGCCTCAAATTGTGCCAGGGGAGATTTAGATTGGATATTAAGAAACATTTCTTCCCTAAAAAGTGTTGTGAAGAACAGACTGCCCGTGGAAGTGATGGAGTCACCAATTCTGGAGGTATTTAGAAGTCCCCTGTAGGTGTGGCACTTAAGGATAAGGTTAGTGACTGACTTGGAAGTGCCAGGCTGAAGTTGGATTTGGGGAACTTGAAGGTTGTATAGTCATACATATAAGCATACAAATATAACCATAAAGATATAGATGGACCCTGTGTTTTCACCCAGCTGGATTTTACCAACTGACTCCAGAATAATATAAAACATGAGAAATTAATCAATTAATTACAAATGTTAAATTAAAATCTATGTCTTACAAAATGTTTGTAAGGACTTTTAGATTATATCTGCCAAATGCTTATAGAAATTAATTTCCTCCCTTTTAGTTTTCCTTACAGAAGTGCCTGGCTTGCATGATTGATAGCCATTGGTCATTAAATAAGAGAGTACAAGGGAAAACAGAAATTAAAATATCAACATGTTTGTTTATTCCTTATCTTTTTACTGCTCTTAGTTTTGTCATTTTAGGTGGCATAAATCTGACAATTAGGGACACTGAATTTTCCATCACTGCCAAATCTAGTGACAGGCAGTGTAATCAGGACAGAATTATTATCATTCTGATTGTTTTTCAGTAGGACATAGGTACACTACACAGTTAGCTTCAAAAATCCTTAATAGAAAAAACAAACAAACAAACCAAAACCTACAAATCAATAGCTTTCTCCAGGATGCATCTGTTTTCTTAACTCCCATTCCATTCTGGAACATTATTTTAACTCTTCTCTGACTCAAGAGCCCTAATGCAATTCAATATCTTAGCAAATCACAAACCCATTCTGCATGGAAAAGACCTTTAAAATCATTGAGTCCAACCATAGTCTAACTCTACCACCATTAACCTCACTCTGTCAAGCCCAGGCTTCAACCATGTCCCTAATCACCACAACTACAAGACTTTAAGACACCTCCAGGGATGGTGATTCCTCCACCTCCCTGGGCAGCATGTTCCAGTGCTTGACAACCCTTTCACTGAAGAAGTTCCTTCTAATATCTAATCTAAGCGTTCTCTGTGTCATCAAGTACTATACAGCCAAGCAACACAAACACCAGAAAAGAGGATAGGAAATATGATGAAGATATTTTTTCCACTGCAAATTGCCAGTATGTCTAAACCAAACAATTATGCTGCTTTTGCTAATCACAGCCTTTCTCAAGATTTTTAAATATTTGCCTTTCTTTTAATAATAACAATGTGGAATGTAAACTCTCAATTAATCACAGTTAAAATACACAAAAAGTTTATAAATGCTTCAGCTACTCCAAGCCATCTGATAAAACATTTTGACGTGCCTGATTTTGAAAATTTACCCTTTTATCCTCATTCTGGAAGAGATTGTTTTGAAATTGCAAACATTTCCTAGGGTAAGAGAACTAGTTAGCATGCACCTTTAGAAGTCAGACTCTGCCAAGAACATTTCACTTTTTTTGTTGGTTTTTTTTTTTTTTTTTTTTTTAACGACATATGTAGTCATAGGCTCAGCCTTCTTTCTGTGAAGTAGTTATAATGAAAAAATTCAATATCATTGAATGATATCTTCAATATCAAATGAAATTTCTGCAGATAGCTTTATCCTGTATGCAGTTATTAAAATTATGTGTGTGTATATATACAGATTGCAATATTCTTGCAGGAAGTCTTAGCTTCTTTGGTGATATATATATGTGAGGAGGAAAGCTTAAACAAAGATTACAGAAAGTCAGTTATGTAGAAGGGATAGAAAATCACAACAGAACACAGGCATTTGTTTATTAAAATATATAAACCAGTGATTTCATATAATTTCTTCATTTTATCTATAATTCCTGTTTTTGCACACCCTGCTCATTTTTTAAAAAAACTTTCAAGCAGATTCAATTACATGCAGCTCAGTAACTTAAGATGTACCAAAGAATGAGACAAAAGAGTGATAAGTAGCAGTTAAAAACAAAAATATAATAGATCTGGGGCTTTTCGGTTTTGTTTGTTTGTTTTGTTTGTTTTTTATTTTTAACCTAGACAAACTAAATTGTTAGTTCTTGGAGCTATATTTTAATAAAATAATAATATAATAATTGATTGTATTTATTTTTCTTATTTTCTATCTTAAAAGTTAATACTTGTAATTCAGATTTCTGTCCTCAGATGTAAATTCTACTTATAATAATCTCTATATAATATTTATCATTAAATTACAATTACTGCTCACTTGCTGAAGGGATTTTCAACTGCTACTGAATATTGAGGTTCTCAGTGTGTAAATGTCATGGTCAGTGTTTACTGTATGATCATATTCATGAGTTTAAAACAAAATTATCCAGTATTCAACCCAAATTTGGCACAAAAAACTTCACTGTGTCATGCTGTGCATTCTGGTGTCTTGAACAGTGTTACCTCATGCTCTGACATCACCATTTTCAGTAAAATGAATCATATCATTTACAGAAACAAAGGTCAGTCCCAAAGTATGGAAAATAACATGTTGAAAGGAACAGGAAAATTGTATTTTGTCAGTGATCCAACAATAAAACCAAGTTTCTATAACTGCATAGTTCACTGGTCTCTCTTCTAGAGAAATTTGATCCATTGCTTACTCTCTGAATCATTAAATATCTTCTTTGTCTTAAGAGTGGCCATGAGTTTAATATTTCAATCAAGCTTCAATTTAGTGAGAATATCTTTTTTATCCAGCTGCTATCAGCACCTGCTGTAAGTCACAGAATTCTGCATCCCTTCTAAATTGCTGGACAGCAAAACATATATATAACGTGCTATATATAAAGTCATTCAAGACAAGACGAGTCCATGAATGAAATGGTTCAGTACACATACAGGTCATGATTTCTAGTAGAACAGAAAAAATAATTATGCTTAGGAACTGAAGTTGAAATAACAGAAAAACAATTTGTGAAAAAAATTAAAAATCAAGTTTTTCTCACAGCTATCATATGATCCACATCAGGATGCAGTCAAGTTATATGGAAGATGTTTGACAAAGATTTGTACCATTTCTCTCAGAATGCTGCAAATTAGAATTGTATAAATCTACAGTTAGAGGGGATTTGAAGACATCAAGGCCATCCCTTCTTTTCAAGGCAGGATTATTTCTGAATCATCTGTGACAAATGGAAAATGCACCTTCAGTTCTGTGGCATCCAAGCCAGTTAATTTCCCTGTTTCCTCCATTAGTTCTTATTCTGAGAACTATGGATATGGAGGAAACATTCTCATTGATGATTCTGTCCAGATGATTTTGTAACTGTAACTGAACTGAACTGAACTGTAGCTGTGTATCTGAAAACTCTTTTCCTAGATTTTAAAAATCAGCATTAATTTTATACTTCAGCTTCGTCACCTTTCATCAATGTCTTTGTTTTCCAGTTCAGTAGTTCTTCATTATATCCTTGGTTCTGTCTGTATTGGACCCACATCTTTCTTGAAATGTGTAGTCTCAAGATTTCATTTCAGATTAGACAGGTGTCTTTTAGCCTCTGCTAAATCGTATTGACAGTGCCAGCAGGGTATCAGTTCTTAATATTGGAAACATGAAAATCCACTGAATGTGAAGATAAACACCTAAATTAGTTGTTTTAATCTGTAGCCTTATGCCAACAACACAAGCAGAGTGTAATCATATCTATATGCACTTCAATAACATTTATCTTTTTTTTTTTTTTTTTGCAAGAGAATTACTTGGCCCTTTTTTTCACCTTTGGCTCCCTGTAATCCTCAGACCACTTCCTATGGAACCCTGCTCCACAGCCATTTATTTTCTACAGTATAGTTGTGCAGCTACTAGGTCTGGTGTGCTGCACTTCTATAAATAACATTCTTTTTCAACCCATTGCACCAGTTTTTCAAGAATTTTGAATTATAATCCTATCATCAGACCCATTACAATACCTTTAAGGCTCGTGTAATTTGCAAATTTAACAAACATACTCTTTTTTTTTCCAATCAAGTTATTTATAGAACGATACAATAATCAGGAAAAAACCCAACAATAGAATATCAGACAGCATATTCTGATAATGAAATATCAATTATAAGTCTTTAAATGTTGATATTCAACGAGTCTAAATTCTACCTTTGTCTTAAAAGTCATCAAATGTGAGATGACAGGTTTACTGCTGCTTATTATATCAGTTACCTTTATTACACAGAAGCAAGATGTCACTGCTGACACCTCCTGTTTTCTTCCAAAAAAGAAGCTGTAGTCCGTGTGCCTATCCCAGAAGAAAACTGTTGAGTCAGTTCTTTACTAGAGTTAGTTTATGTTTTTTATATGACAGCATTAAATGGCTCCTGGAGCAATACATTAAATGTGATGGAGAAATAAGTGGCAAATCTAGCTGGGCTGTCTAGTTGTCTTGTGTTCAGAGTGACTTACTCTCTTAACTAAGTAGTAGTCAGAGATCTGACTGCCAATACAGAAAAAAAACCAAAAAAAATCCCCTCCAAGCCCCCAAACCAATACACAGTCAAACCCAACTAAAAAAAACTTAGCCTTTTTAAAAAAGTAATTTTCACAGGATTATATCTAGGAAGATGCAGTTTTCTTTTACCTCTGCAGTTAATAGCGATAAATGTACAGTATCAATTGGAAAGTAATTTATAAGTTTGGATAACTCTGTACACATCTGTTAGCTGCAATACTTATTGGTATGCCAAGGTCTAAACTAGGAACCTGAATAAATTAAAGTTTGTTTAGTGATGGGGAGAGTTGAGGAATCTACCTATAAAAAAAAACAAAAGAAAAGAAAAAAAACCCCAACCAAACAAAAACCCCGTTTAAACCAAACCTAATTAACACAAAATAACATTGCTAATATTAATAAGGCATTTCTAGATTTCATGTGTGATAGTACAGTGAATTACTATAGGATGTCTAAAGCTAAGATACTGACTGATCTGAAAGTTCCATGTCTTCACTTGCAGGGATGATTTAACAAGGATTAATACAGATATTTTCCCATTTCTCTGTCTGTCCTGCTCTTACATAGGAGTTCAGCAACCCTTTATCTTGGTTACTTTTGAAGCAGCTTTTGAACTACTTACTACAGCTTCTCATAACAAATCAGACTAGTACAAAGTGGATAACCAACTACTTTACAAGCACGTCAGACATCTCTGCAGTGACATGCAGAAGAACCTTTTCATGTGTCAATATTTAATCTGTCCCTAGTTATTATTAAGGACTCAAAAGGCTCATGTCTGGAATGGACTGAGTAAAGAGTTCAGTAGATTCTACAAATAACTATACAAAAGCACATCAACATTGCTTACCCACATTTTAGAAAGGTCTTCAGGCCCTACTAGCAGAATTGTTGCCTTCTATCTATAGACATGAAATTGGACTGTGCTTCAATCATGCACTAAAACATGGGTGTAAATCTAATTAATCAGAAGCTTTACAGCCTCAAAGGTAGCTACAGACAAACATTATGTGTGTGCATATGTGTATCTCTATATAGACACATATTTAGGCACATAGAATCATAGAACAGTTTGAGTTGGAAGGGACCTTTGAAAGTCATCTCAGTCCAAACCACCCTGTAATGAGCAGGAACATCTTCAGCTAGATCAGGTTGCTCAAAACCTCATCCAACCTGATCCTGAACTCTTCCAGGAATGGGGCATTATAAACTCTCTGGACAACCTGTTCTTACCCTCATTGTGAAAAAATTGTTACTAAGGTGTGTTTAAGAATTTGATGAATATAATCAATAGAAATTTTTCTTGTGTAAAAAATACAATTTTCAAAGGAGTTCTTCTAAATTTCCAGCACCCTTTTTGGGTTTTGTGGGTTTTGTTTGTTTGTTTGTTATCTGTTGTTTTTTATTTTTTTTTCCCAGGAATGTCATTCATGCCTGAATGAAGAATTCCATTTAACTTGCAGTCACCCACCCGAATGATCATCTTCCTTAAAGAAATAAGAGGTAGAAAAGTTCAATGGCAGGGAAATCAAAGTTCTAGAAATTGTCTCAGGTAAGCGGTTTGAGAGGTCAAACCTTCTTGGAGATGTTTGCTAATAATTCATTTCATGTTAGTTCTAGACTTTGCACAACTTTGTGCTGTTCAAGATTTTTTTCTAAGGCTTCATCGATGACAAAAAAAATCTTTGAAAATAGCTTATATGGAAAAAAAAACCCAACGAAAACACAGAGTTAATATTATTACAACTTTTCTTGCAACATAATATTAAGTTCAGTGGTGACATTGCTTTTTAAAGACTATACTGGAACAAATAATTTTCTTTGAGAGAATAATATCCTTGTAATACAAATCTGAGAGGCTTTTCAGTGTGTTTTACCTTGAAAACTTGGAAGTGCAAGTTCTAGTGTTTCATTCAAACAGATTTTGAAAGTTTCAAGTGGTCAAATCACCAAGACCCCCTCAGTGATTCCTTTATCAAGCTAAGATTTGTAAATGTCAGAATATCGATATTTGAGCTATTATTTTTTCTATTTATGTCTTTCATTGACTGGTAAAGCTTAAACCTTTTCACACAAAAGAAAGGACTTAATGTCAGACTGATTCAGTTTAGAAAAAGAAATATAATAATTCAATATAGAGAAAAGTATTTAAACACTGAAGGCAGTGCCTGTACAAGAACTACTTAACACAAACAAAATTAGGGGATTGAAAATAGGTTGGAATTTTACTAAGACCTGAAGAAGGTCCAGAAACCTTATGGGAACATGCCAGTTCACACAGGACAAAGCCACATAGGGGACAGTTCTGGTTTAACAACACTGAGAGTTGAGATCCACTTTCTGGGAAGACTCCCAGGCACTGTTTGATTTACAGCTATGAATATTGTCACTACATCATTTCAGTGCTCTGCACTTGCAGTAGACATCAGATTAAATTAGTTCCTTGTCCATTCTGAATCTCAGATCTGTGATACCAAATATATCCTCATGTAGATCACTGTGGAGCTGTCTCGGAAAGTGACCCTGTCAAATAGCATTGTGAAATGCTGAGATCTTTACTCTGAAGAAAAATCATTCTGAACAGAGTCTGATAAGAGATTTCAGAGACAAGGAATATATAAAAATATGGCCTGTGTAAGTGGTAGATCTCAAAATGTTACAGCTGCTGGTTTATCTGTTTGCTTCCATTTCAAGATGTTTTATCAGCACCTCCTTTCCTTCATCCACCATTTGATGTACAAGGGCTGCATTTTTGATGTCATCATTTTCCCTAAAATAAGAACAATTATTTGAACAATGATTACTTACACTCTACTCAGAACCAGAAGATGCTGGATATCTGAAATGTCAAGCAACCTCGTATAGTGAATCACTGAGAAGAACAATAGCTGTAGCTGGGATGCAGGCTGACACACCATGTGGCCATGCAGCCAGCTTTGAGGAAGTACTCTGCCAAATGCTTAACCCTGAGGATAACACCAGACTTGTGATAATACAAGGAGCATAGTTACAATTGCTTAAGGATGGAGATTTTATATGAAAAAAAATGGGAGATCATTTTAAAACAAACACACAAACAAACAAAAAACAACAAAAAAAGAGATTAAAAAACCCAAACAAAAAAACCAAACCAAACAAAAAAAAAAAAAAAAAAAAAAAGAGAAACAGACTAGATATGAAGTGGTGATATGGTAATACAGGCAAAATACTAATAAGATATTAGTATATAAAAGTACTAATAAGAGCTAAAAAGCTCTGTATTTCTGGTTTCTCTTTCAGTGAGGTCAACAATACAACACTTCACTATTCTGAAAATTTAATTAGCTATCTCTCTTCACTAATCTATGTACTCTTTTTCAATCCAGATAAACTGAGGGAGCACTGTTACTACTACAATTACTGTTACTATTACCATCAAGCCAATAACAATGTAACACATTGTTCATTGCGATGCAAAACCTTTTAAGTTAATTAAAGGCAACGTAGTTTACAATGCTACAGATTGAAGCAGTCTGCTATTTTCACACTAAGCCTGTTCCAGATTTTAAGATTTTCCACCAGGACTTTGGGAGCAATATTAATAAGTAAAAAATCTTAAAATTTAAACTGATTTTTAGGTAAGGTCTGCCTCTTTCTTTACCAGTGTAGCTCTTATACTAAAATTCTCATTAACTCTTCTGGATGCAAGTTTTGAATAAAAAAAAAAAACAAAAACAAAAAAAACCCCACAAATTATTACCTAGAGCATAGGTTAAGTTTTAGATAAAATTTAACTCAAGACAGAGAAAGACTGACATTTTAATGCTTGTTTTTGTTTTTTTTTTTGTTGTTGTTGTTCTTTCTAAAACTCTTGCACTTAATTTTTAACAGTAGTAGTAATCTGATTATCCTCTTGAATTTTTACAATGTGTAGAGGAAGTAAGAGACAAGTACAAAATAACACAAGGTCTTTCAAATAAAGAGATAAAGAAACACAGAAATTAAGAATGGCTCCTTGTTTCTCAGCATCCTTCCAGGACACAAGTTTGTCCACTGAGGACACCCCACCTGCCAACCCTGCTGCAAATGCAGAAACTGAAAGAAAGAAAAACTGTGAATGCTTCATTCATAAAATTCAATAAGCTTGGCTAAGCTGAAAGGAAGCTTTCACTGCTCACTCTATTCATTTCCTTACTTTTTTTTTTCTCCTTTTGTCACTATCTTTTTCTGTACACACCAGAAAATAGACTTTCAAAAAGAAATGGGTTTATCAAATAGCAAATAACACTGGATCTGCTGCTTTCACATCTCTGTACCTTTCCAGATTACCTGACATCCTGAATCTGAGCATGGGGTCAGTTAAAAGCATCTATTCACAAACTGTACCATTTTGCTTTGGAAAGACTGTGACAGCACTCACTGCCACATTAACTCACTCTTAAATCCCACATAAAAACTAATGTATACCCACAATTCTTAATTTTGTTTTCCTGGGCAACAGAAAAATCATGCCACTTTGTATGACTAGGTGATCTATATATATTTCTGTCATTATAACAGTATAACTTGTTTTCCCTATATAAAGTATCCATAATTCTTACCCTTTATCTTTAATGATACTGTCAACAATCTTTGATCAACTCTTTGTTGTACAAACAATAAGCACAAGGTGGCATTCCCAAGGGCAAGGGCTTATCCATCTGAATTTCAGAGGCTATAGATGGACACAGAAAAAGAAAGCAAAGGAAAAAGACTGTCAATTAATAAAATGGGAGGTAATAGTCCTGCAGCTGCTTCAGTTGAATATTTAAAGTTTTTTGTAGAAGACACAGAATAACTGATTTGAGGACAAATGTCTCCATACATCTTTACTATTATGGGAGCTTCTGTTAGCCAAAAGGAAAGTGTGAAGAGAAACAAGAAAATACTTGTTTGAAAATTTATCCACTGAATAATAAGCTTTATGTACAGCAGAAGGAGGAGGAGGAAATGGACCTGTATTTACTGAGCAAGCATGGATTAAGGGTGTGAATGAAGGGCCTGGAAAATTGAAGCACACAGCTTCAGCTTAATGCAAAGGAGCAGAGAAACTCAAGAGTTAGGAGCACATAAAAGGGAAATGGGTTGAAAAGATGATGAAAAAGATGCATCCATTGGATGGATGCTGACAAAAAATGATGGATTTTGCCGAGGCAGGAGGAAACAACATTGCAGCCTTCAACTATAGGAAACCAGTGAATGTAACACTCATCTACAAGGGCTGAAAGGAAGATCCAGGGAACTATAAACCTATCAGTTTGACCTTGGTGCCATGAAAGGTTATAGATCAGGTCATCTTGAGTACCATCACATACAAGACAATCAGACCAAGTCAGCATGAGTTTACAAAAGGTAGGTCCTGTCTGACTAACCTGATCTCCTTTTACAACAAGATGACTTGCCTAGTGCATGAGGGAAGAGCTGTGGACATTGTCTATCTGGAGTTTAGTAAAGCTTTTGACACTGTCTCTCACAGCATTCTTTTTCAGAAACCTGTGGCACTTGGCTTGGATAAATATATCCTGCACTGGATAAAAAATCGGCTGTATGATCAGGCTGAAAGAGTGGCAGTGAACAGAACTAAATCTGGCTGGCTGACTAAATCTGGTCATAATGGTGTCCCCCACAGTTCAGTTATGGGGCCTCTTCTCTTTAATATCATTAATTATTGAATTAGGGGATTGAGTGTACCCTCAGTAAATTTGCAGGTGCCACCAAACTAGGTGGCTGTGTCAATCTGCTGGAGGGTGGGGAAGCCTTACAGCAGGACTTATACAGGTTATACCAGTGGGCCAAGGTTAAGTGTATAATATATAAAAAGGCCAAATGCCAGGTCTTGAACATGGGTCATAACAATTCCATGGTAAACAACGGACTTGGGGAAGTGTGGATAGAAAACTGTAAGTGTGAAAAGAACCTGGGGATATTGGTTGATAGTTGACAATATGAAGTCAGCAGTGTGTGCAGTGGCATCCTGGCTTGTATTAGGAAACTCAGTGGCCAGCAGGAACAAGGAGGTGATCATCCCTCTGTACTGGGCTCTGGTGAGGCTGCATCTTGAGTCCTGTGTTCAGTTCTGGGCACCTCACTAGAAGAGGGACACAGAAGTGCTGGAGAGTGTTCAGAGAAGGGCAACAAAGCTCATGAAGGGCCTGGAGGACAAGTTCTGTGAGGAGTGGCTGAGGGAGCTGGGGTTGTTTAGTCTGGAGAAGAGGAGGCTGACAGGAGACCTTACAGCTTTCATCAACCACCTCAAGGGAGGCTGGAGGAGGGAAACAGCCTCTTCTTCTTAGTGAAATCTGATAGGAACAGAGGAAATGGATGGAAGCTACTCCAGGGGAAGTTTAGGCCAGATGTTAGGAAATATTTTTTCCCTGAGAGGGTTGTCAGACATTGGAATGGCCCAGGACAGTGGTGAAGTCACCATCCTCGGAGGTGTTTAAAAGGTGTTTGGACCTGGTCCTTAAGGACATAGTTTAGTAATTAGATGATGGCGTTGGTCAAAGATTGGACTGGATGATCCTGGAGGTGTCTTCCAACCTAAAACATTCTGTGATTCTGTGATTATGATAGAAATACAGAGAGCTTGGATAGGAGCTTTTATTGCCAAAAAGAGAGGCCTGTGACTCCTTCAGGTTCCCATTATGTTAATAAGGAGGTGGTTATCCTTAGCTTGACTTTAACCGAGATATAGGTATGATAAAATATAGGAAACAGCAAATTTGGTAACAGTGTGATGGCATGGACAAACACAGTGTTTAAGAATATTTAAATTAAATACATAAGCAATGTGAGCAATTAAGGAGCAAGCAAGGATTTGGGTAGTTGTGCTTAAGAATCATGGGAAAGCGAATAAACAGCTACCACACAAAGAGCAGACTTTGCACATCAAAGAAGGAATAAGATAAGCACAAGGGACAGCAAACAGGAAGGAAATTCCCATTAACTAAAAGCATGACTAGCAAAACCCAAAAACAAGAAGCCTTGGGAGGAGATGAGATTCCCACCTGCCCCCATTGGGAGGGAAATGAGTAGTACAAAAACATGTGAGCCAGAGAAGAATATCTGAGGGTGTCTGTTTTGATGAGCTTTCATCAAACAGCTCTTAAGTCTGGTGACCTTGACCTGGGAAACCAAAGACTGTGGTCTCTAGCACTGCACAGAATTCATTTCCCATGGTACATATAGTCACAGCTAATTAGCAGAATAAGTGTTAAAGTCTGACAGTTTAATGATAAGTGGCAATAGTGATTAACCGATTAGCACAAAGTGTGTTGCTAGTGAATTGAATCTGCTGAAAATATTCTTTGAAATTTTGAAGCTTGATCCTTTCAGTCTTAAAAACTCCTCTTGTGGTGACCTCTAGGTTTCTAACTGATGAATACAGATACATAGATAGTATAAATGTATTTAGTTAAAATACTGTAATTGTCTGGATGCATCTTGTCAATCCCTGGGAACAGGATTAGTGCTGATATTGATTTCCATGGGTGATAAATAGAAGTTTCTGGAAATTACTAAGTGGTTGCTTATGATACTTTGGCTTTGTTTAAAGTCATTTATGATACATTGCTCTGTAGCATTTATTTCCAGTTGCCCAGACTCTGTCTGGAGCCTGACAGAACTTTACTATGGCTCCTGTGCCTGCTGGGCTCCTTTACAGGGAAGATGACAAACTCACAGCTGAAACCCGTTAATGCCATCAGTAGATGGTGTTCTGATCCAAGAGCTCAGTGGTTCAGCTTAAACATGGACAACAGGGGGTATAAATCAGAATAAGTAATTTATCCAAGTTTAGGTATTAAATATAGTACAGGGAAAGGGAAGGGGAAAAGTAGGAAAAACCCAAACTTTCAGATTTTCTAAGAATATTCATATTAATCTGTATTCTTACAGGCAGGGGTTAGAATGAGAAAAATAAAGGTTTTTCAAAGCATGGCCTAGTGGTGCTATGAAGGTTAACAAATTACTGGAACTGCAAGGATAGGGATTTGAAGACAGTAAACAGTCTGTTTTCAGTGCCAGAAAGAAACCAAAGTAAGTTAAAGAAATATAATAAGATTTAAAAAATATGAACTAATTGTGAATCTCTTCCTCCTGTGTTGATTTCAAAGCTTTCTGTGTGTTTTGGTTTAATTCTGACTCAGGGTTTCAAGTACACGGTATCAAAAAACTTTTATAATTTTTCATAATAAAGGAGCAAAAGATTTGATGAGCTTAGAAGTAGAGGCATGTTTCAAAATATAAAGGAAAGAAGGTTCACATTTTTCAGACTTGACTGATGAAATCTAATTATGTAATGAAGACATTTTTATCTTGAATCATAATTTATTCAACTAGATAGAAAATCTCTACCCATATTAGAAGCGATATTGAAGATTAAAATATTATTTTCTATATTTCCACTGAACAAGAATGGTCAGCTATTTCTTAATGTGTTCAGATTAACATGGCAGTGAATGGTGAAAGGGACAGAATGGTACAAGAGTGGAGGAAATGGGAACTAAAAGGTGAAGGGAAGAGAAAACTATTCCAGCAGCCAGCACCCACAGAGAAGCATCCAGTGCATCAAGTACTGATAGACAGCTTTGATGATATTGCTTGTTCTGGTTAAGATACTGAAGTAAGGTTAAATTAATGTACTTTTAAAAACTTAAAAACACTTTTTATAAAAGTGGTGTTTGGGATTGATGACCTGAAATGTCTATAATAAATTTGAACAGGTCGTCTTTATCTCATCGGTTAATTTTTTTCTTTCTCACATTTGAGGATATGGAGCTCGGGCCCAGGGAGGGCCACAGAGATGATCAGAGGGGCTGATCAGAATTTTAACTTTTGGACAATGAGGAAGCACAACATATATATTTTATATATATATATAAACCAAAATAATTTATTGTTCATTTAATCTGAAATCTTAGGAATTTAATGGTACTAGTCTGGTCACAATAATTACAGAAAAAGAAAGAGTAATAATATAGTTAGCATTTATTTACACATGTTTTTTAGTTACTGTCCCTTTACCTGATATTATGTTCATGGTTGATGGTTTAATTCTGATGCTGGTGATGGGAATGTTATGGTGAGTCACCATTTCCTGAAACCCTCTGCAGGGAGGAATATGTTACAGCTCCTTATTACATCAAAATATACAATATATGTTGATTTTTATTCTGTTTTTTCCTGGATGCATCTCTTCAACTGGCCATGGGTGAACTGCCTTCAGTGCTTCTGAGGGCTGGAGCACTTCCCCTATGAAGCCAGGCTAAAGAAGCTGGGGTTGTTCAGCCTGGAGAGGAGGAGGCTCTGGCCATATAGCAACCTTCCAGTACCTGAAGGGGCCTACAAGAAAGCTGGGGTAGGGCTTTTTACACAGGTGTGTAGTGAGAGGACAAAGGGAAATGGCTTAAAACTTGCAGAGGGGGGATTTATGTTATAGATTAGGAAGAAACTCTTTAATTTGAGGGTAGTGAGACACTGGAACAGGTTGCCCAAGGAAGCTGTGGCTGCCCCATCCCTTGAAGTGTTCAAGGCCAGGTTGGATGGGACCTTGAGCAACCTGGTCTAGTGGAAGGTGTCCCTGCCCATGGCAGGGGTTGGAACTAAATGATCTTTAAGGTCCCTTCTAACCCAAGCCATTCCATTCTATGAATTGATTATATCTGTGGGCTTTCCAGTGCCAAGCTTGCATGACACCTCATGTCACCCCATGCCTATATCCCTCTCTGCTACATCCTGGTTTTCTGCTTCTTAAGGACTCAGCTATCATGCCAGAACCACATTTTTCTATGCCATGACATTGTTTTATGATTTTAAAAGTGTGACTGTACCATACAGCAATAAGAAAAATAAAACAAATCAGCCATATCCACCTCATCGGAAGAAAAATTGTTACTATAGGTAAACCAAGTTCAAACAGAGCTGCAGGTAGGTCAAGAAAAGTTCACAGAGAGCAAAGCTGACAAGCTTCAGTCAGAGAGCAGAGAATAATCATCAGATAGCTTAGAAATGGTAATACCATATTATAGGGCTACAGACTGACAAATGGGTTACAGGCAAGTGCAATGCAAATCTAATGTATTATTAGAGATGTTTACTGGGGAAAGCAAAAATCTGTTAATGTCAGGGTGAAATCACAGATGAGACACTTCCTAGAAAATGTGTGCAAATTCTTTTCAACATGTTTAATAAATATTAATTGAAAGGAATAAAAAAGTTCCTTGGGTAATCAAGTGAATGAAGAGCCTATGTTGCATGAGTAAATGAGATTTTTTTGGCTTGATTACTCCAGTAAAGCAGAAGCTAAGAAGGGATGTGATTGCTGTGTATAAATACAGGTTAGAGAGAAGAATGTGTGGTAGTGCATACAGAGAAGAAAGACAGAGAGCTACCAGTGAAACACAGCCCTGGCACAAAACCAAATAAAACCGACATATATGGAAATCAAAACAAAATGTTGCACTTTGGAGAAACCTTTAAGCAGGTTTACAGAGAGAGGAAAAATTACCTTTTTCTGAAATGCCATTACATACTGGGACTTATTGGAACATTGCACTAATTTCAGTGCTGCAGACAGACTAAGCCAGCCCACAACTCCTCAGCTCCTACGATAAAGAACAAAGGGATTTTTACAGTGGTGGCTAATGAGTTTTCACAGAAATTAGTAATTAATGAGGGGCTGAGCTATGGATTCCCACAGGAACAAGACAGTTCTTAGGAAAGATTTATCTAATGAAATATAATGAATCTACTTCTAAAATCATCCTCTGAATTACTAAGGATCAGAATTCTTTTAAAATATTGTAAGGGAAGTTATTTAGTTTGTTTTGGTGTTTATTGTTTGTCTTCATTTCTACCTGAAATTAGAATGACTGATTTTTTTTTTTTTTTGTTATTATTATTATTTAACCAGGTTTTAAATAAAAAAGATGAACTGAAGTTTTAATGATTTTATATGAGTTCTAATGTTTTTGTGCAAAAGGACTCTATTAGGTTTCAGTAATTAAAATACAAGATTTGCATTTTAATTTTATATTGTACTCTCTGTGCACAACTTGCTGATCCATCATGATAGTATTTTAACCAGTCTATTCTGTTTCATTGTGACCTTTAACTTATTAAGAATACATATTTGTCACTACCAGCTGACACAACTCATTTTTTGTTCTTTTAATGCCATTGTGCTTCTTGACTTTCACAGAACCTAAAGGAAATCAGAATTTCAAGTCTGCTTAAAACACATTCATTTGGGCTACAAGTCATGGTACTACTCAATAATATGCCCAGTCTTCCAGCCAAAACACAATTAAAATTGTAAATAAACAAGTAAGTAAGTAAACAAATAAATAATTTTCAAAGGTAGGGTTTTGAGATGAGAAGTAAGAGACTCAGGTAATGTCGGCTAAGAAAAAAAGAGGCAGCCAGGTAGAGAAGGCTCATGGTCAAATGGTGATGGTAAAATGTAATCTGTAACACTCAAATCATAGCAGTATTTTATGGTATAGGTGCTTTTGACAATATGAAAGTACTGAACATTGAATATCAAATCCTCCTTGGAGTGAAAAACATTTATTATCAGTATGGGAAATAGTCTGATGTAGAGAAGAAATAATGTTTCAATTAATGCAGTTTCAGTATGATTTAATAAACAAGTAATTTTTAATATAGACATGTTGTCCTGCCTGTGATGAAGCTGGTATAATATACTAATAAATATAAAAATGAATTTACTATAACATTTTAAATGACATGTAGAAATTCCATACTAAAATACCAACATTCATATGCTGTTTTTCTCTAAAGCCAAATATCCTGGAAATTCAGTTTTACTGATAATTTTAAAAAGATTATGCACTTCTTATATGGAAGTAAAATATCAAACTGTCAATTCTGCATGACAGAGATTTTAAATTTCTCTTATTTCTGATTTATACAGTTCTTAACAAGTTTTTCTTCTGCTAGCATATATGATTATTTTCTCATATTGCTTGGTAAAAATATTTATACACCTATTACCTAAAAAATTCTATAAGGACATATAACAGTTCTCTCTGGTTGTTTAACCCAGATTTTGTTGTTATTTGCAGTTTACTTTTCATATCAGAGTATCATCCATGGTGCCTTTAGTATTCACAATGGGAATACAGTTTCTGAAAATTCTGAATTATCAAAAGTAACCAAGAGTTTTGCAGTTTTAGGTACGTTGCTTTTTTTTGTTCTTTTTCATAGTATCTCAGCTACTCTTTAAATAAAAGGGAGACATGATTACCTCCACATTTAAACAAATAACAGGGATATTTAATGAGTTGCCCAAGATCACATAGCAAATTTCTAATAAAGACTGAAAACTAAATTAAATACCAAGTATTCTAACCTGCCAGTACTAATTATGCAAATAATTAACTGCAAATAATAAAAGACAAACATTTCTTTTTGTTTACATCTTGCATTTCCCTTATCCCTAGCCTTTAGAAGTACTTAATAAATAATACACTCCTTTTTGTACATCATTTTATACAGATTTGTCCATTGAAAGTGGAACAAATCCCAAAACACGTAACTGGGATATGAAAAGAGATACAAGAAATAAATGAAGTTCCCCAGTGATAACACATTGTGTGTTTCATAATGCCTCTAGTTCTACCTGGAGTAGCCTATTTTCCTAACACTGAAAATTCCAAAATTTTGATGACACCACCCTCCTTTTTTTCAGTATGGATTTGCTGGATTTCTTCAGCATTTCTTCAGTAACAGAAAGCATAAAAAGAGGTTTTTGTTCAAGAATCTTCTTAATCCATTTAGCAACAATCCTTCCTTTGAAAAAGACACACACAGAGGAATGCAGGAAGGATCCACTGCTCATATAAACATGATCTGGTGTACTGGGTGTACTGTGGCAAGGTTTTGGTATAAAGGGAGCTACAGAGCTTGCTTGTGTGAAAAGATGCTAGAAACTTCCTCCATGTCATATAGAGCCAATGCCAGCCAGCTCCAAGATGGACCTACCACTAGCCAAGGCCATCAGTGCAACCAGCAACAGGAGCTTTTTCATTCCTTTATAAAAATTTTCTACTTATATGTTTACAAAAAAAAAGAAAAAAAATTATACAGGATATTTTGCAGTCTATTATGATTCAGGTTACTTTAGAGACCCTTCATGACACATTAATGGCACAAATGACTACTTGGGCACTCCATTTCCCTCTTAATTTTGGATGGCTGTTAATAGCTGTGTTATTATCTCTGAGCTGCCGTGGCTAGGCTGTTACCTGCAAATAAAACTTTTTCCTCAATGCCACATCTGACATATACTGCAATATCCCTGAAAATGGCAAAATCTTATTTTTTGGTACCTAGGTGGTTAAAGGAGTAATGTTGGAGTAATGCTGCACAAAACAGTGAAACTCCATGGATGTGCTGTTTCTGTTGGCTTTAAGGGGTTTTAGTAATTTGGCCATGATAAAAACAAAGCGATGACAGGGGTGGTAATAAAGAATGAAATCTGAGTTGAGGCAATTTTGGGGGAGAAGAGGCTTTTGTGGCAGCATAGGTGTAGCAAGCTGTGATAGGGAAGGCTGTGCCATGAAAAGTAGTTCTTCCTTGTGGAATTTGGATGGGAAAGGGAAAGACTCAGATGCACAGTTGAATATCAGAGAGGAGCAGAAATTAGGAAGTTGCTTGTGAACTGGATGCTCATCTGAGCTGAAATTAGGAACGAAGCAAGGGAGAGATCAGGACAAATCCTGCTTTCAATTATATTGGAATAAGCATAATTGTTGTGACCATACATCACATTTATATGGAAGTAAGTAAGATTATGGCACAGACAGTAACTAACTTGTTATTTTTCAGGTCTCTTCATCCAAAACAATTTTTAGGTGAATGTTCTATCCCTACAGTGTTGCCTCACATGATGAAGCTTACAAAAAGTACAAGATTTAAAGAAGAAGCAGAAGATATGGATGTGCTTCATATTCCAGACTTAAAGAGACTTGGGAGGTATTTTTGGCCCCACCAGTGTCACAGGGAGTTTCACAGCCACACAACCATTGTGTGCAGAGACAGAGGAAGTCAAGGAGGGAGCAGCATCAGGGGGAGGCCAAGGGAAGGAGGGAGGAGGAGGAGAGGAGCAGGAGGTGCTGTACATAAGTTACAAAGGACATTAAAATCTGTTTTTTTTCTCCCTCATTCCTAATTTTGACTTTTCAGTCAATTACTTCTCAGCAATATCGAGATAGCTTTATCTGTTTTCTTTTTCTCTTGTGTTTACGATAGGTATTTTTACTCTTATTAAGGCTTATTAAGACTAATTTTGGCTAATGATGTGTTTCTTTTCAACAACTTGTATCAGCACTATCTAAATTATTACAAAACTAAAACTGAATAGAATCCAATTTGAGATACTTCCATGCACTTGACAGCATCACTGCAATGAAAAAAATGTGAATGATGCAAAACCCAACAGTTCAGAGATTCAAATACCTGAATCTGTTTGGCCACAACATAGATGAGAGAGAAAGCTATTTGTTCATGATACATGAGATGAATATCCCTCATCCCAAGAAATTGAGGGATGAGAATCAGATGGTGATGATTAATGGTATGCAAACTATTTTACAAGTAAACCAAGAGAAATTGCTTTTCTTGCAGATGTGCAGGAGCTTTATGACAAATCACTTCTTTTTGTTTCCATTCTGTGAAATCTTGTATATTTCTTTGTCAGAATGAAAAATAAACAAACAAAAAACCAAACAAAACTCAACTCGGTTGTCTCTTAATAGTTCTACTTACGAAAGCAGGGTTTTTTTGATATAA
The DNA here is from genome assembly GCF_003957555.1 of Calypte anna. Lineage (NCBI taxonomy): Eukaryota > Metazoa > Chordata > Aves > Apodiformes > Trochilidae > Calypte > Calypte anna. The sequence continues at coordinate 145,261,868 of NC_044245.1, read as the reverse complement.
GCAAAATTGTCTGATACATTGCAGAGGGAAAGGGATTGAATTAGAATTAAATTTGATGCTTAGTAAAATTCCACTTTCTCCACTCTACTGAAGGAATAAAATAAATGTAGAGGGGATCTAAAAGTAGTAAACAAAGCAATAAATAGAATATATTTGAAGTTTTCATGCATTCATGTTTTCTTCCTTTTTTAAGAAAGACAACTGCTACTGCTAGATAGGGATCCTCTGATAGATGACTGAATGTGAGGTAGCATGAACACTTTCAGATATCTGAATCTCCAAATATTTGATTAATGTTGGTTCATGTCTTCCAAAATCCTTCCTCATCTGCCTGTGTTAATGCTGTAAAACAGGTCATTAGTAGTCAAATTCTTAAGGAAAAACACCCACCACTGTATTCACATAGTTTTTTCTTAAAGAAGAAAAGAGACAGAGTGAAGATACATGAGCCAGAAAGGACCTCCTAGAATGATGAAAAGATGAGATCACTTTATAGTCTTTTCTACAGACCCCCCAAGCAATTTTTTTTGCATGCTGTGTGAATGTGTGGTAGAAATATTACTTCTGTTAAAACCAAATATTTTTGTCTGCCTCAAATTGTTATTCAATGAGAAATTATATACCTCCCTCATTGCCTATGTTATGCTTTTACAGTTGAAAACAGCAGTGGGAAATGACTGTTGACTTGTTGCTCTATTTCTTCTTGCATTTCTACTTCATCACATTTATATACTACATAATCTGTGTGGTTTTCCTTCTTGGGACATTAAAGGACTTCTACATCCATTCTCTCTCTTGACCCCAGAGCATAATTCGTCAGAATATTAAACAAACAACTCGGGACTTTCAAGTAGATTCACTTTTCAAGGGATGTCTGTAGAGAAAACCAAGATAAAATATAATGTTCAGGTGCTCAGATGGAATAAATCACCTAGGTCTACCTAGTGTTGCAGCTATAATAATATACAGTAGATGAGTATCTTGCCTATAGACCATCAATAACATTTATTTCCACCAAACTAAAGCTAGGCCTGAGACTGTAAGAGAATTTTCAGTGGAAATTGTAGCTTTCTGAATAAGTCAAGGGCCCTGTCTGTTAGACTGGCTTATTTTTACAGAGTTGTACTGAAGTAAATGAGATTAAAAATCTGAACAAGGTTTGGATGCAAGACTTCATAAAGTTATCATAAGACAATTCCTTTGTCAGTAGTCAAAGAGAAGTAATCACTGACTTATCTTATGGCTTATCTTCCTTTTCTTGACCCTGGAGATAAGGGTGACAATAAGGGAAAATGAACTTGGAGTAGTGATATCAAAATACCATGAATGGCATATGAGCTAAAAATAACAATGGACCTAAATTTTGCCATGCTTCCCTCATAAACATGCATCCTCTCATTATACTGTTTTAATCACTTGTCTTTTTGTTCTTTTTTTAAGTGTTTTTTTGTTTGGTTTTGTTTGTTTTGTTTTTTTTAATGCAACTTTATCTGCATAATGTGCATGGAAAATATTGGTATACCTAATCCTCCTCGAGATTAGAACATCTAACTCAGAGGTGCAATATACACCTCCTGGGAATAAATTATGTGAATCTTGAACACTGACACATAAAACCAAAGCATTTTGCAGAACCTAGGTTTTACAAAGAGATCACATTGACAAAACCAATGGCCAGGAACCCTTCCTTTTCCAAGGAAAAGTTACAATAACTGGCTAGTGACATATCCCATTCACCTTGCTCATCCATGCAAGAAACAGCCATTCTATGGTACAAAGGTGGTACAACCGAAACTTTCCTGAACTTTTCCCACTAAAATAACTCAGTAAGATCTTGGAAGAAGAACTGCTGCCTCCAATTTCTCCTCCTTAGTTTTCTGTTATCAGTTTCTCCTAAAGGCTTATAATAAAACCCTTGAAGCTCTGTGAGGAGTGGGTAAAGCAGCAGCATCCTCCAATTTGCAGTATTTTTCAAGCATCATCCTCTGTTTCTACAGTATCTTCCATGGCTATCAGAATGGTTTTGAGTGGAAGAAGCATACTAATTCTAGATACTTCACAGATGTCTGAGAAACTGTAGAGTTTGCTGTAGAGAATGAGTATAGATTTAATTTTCAGAGGTTCTGATCTTCTGCTCAGGAATTAGGAACCTTCAGTGCCTCTGATGAATTTTATTCTGCATTATCTTCTTGTAATCACAAAGGTCATGGCAGATAACAGAATCATGACCTTGTAGTCCCTCAGATGCTCTGAGTGCTCTTGCCATTAGTGAAGCCCATAGAATTTTTCTTCGTCACATGAAGGCAGAATGCAGATGTAGGTACAGAAAGAGAGAGAAAAGTATAAGGAAGTGTTGAGAGTTTTACACACGAATGGTTGCTAGACAAAGGACATGACAGTGTGCAGCTGGTCAGCGTATAGGCGACAAGGACAAGGTGTCCTTGCCACCAACTGTTACAAAGTAACAGTGTGCTGTGGTTAGCAGTAAGGAGAAGTTAGCCCCCAAGAAGAATGTTCCAGAAACCGCAAGGCTGCCCAGCTACACTTACGTCAGTAGCTAAGAACCAATGAGGAGCTTAGCTTTTTGCAACATGTGCGAGCTGATCTGTATAAATATGCACCGAATGTTCAATAAAGTTGAGGCCTGCTGACCATGATAGCATGAGGCTTGTCTCCCGTGGCTCCGGTTATCCGACATTTGGCGCCCGAACAGGGACCACTCCCCTCCCTCAATAGAGCTACGTTGGGTGCGGGTCTGACTGCCGGCGTAAGGCTTGTATCGCCCGAGGCGCCTGCAGAAGATTGACGGCGTAAGGCGTTTTTCGCCCGACGCGCCCGGAGGATCACATCGGTGGTCTCCGCCGCTACGCGCTGCCGAAGCCTGGAGGATTGCAACGGAACCGGATAATATGGACAGGCAAGCAGCGTATGATCTTTTTACCTGTTTTCTTAAGAAAACGGGGTATTAAAGATTTAGATTTAGATAAGGACCTCCCCCGTCTCCTAGATCATGGACCTCTTATGGGTTTTTCACTGATCCCCATTTAGTTCACGATTTATCCGAATGGCGCCGTTATGGCGACCGACTCTGGGAATTAGTTCTAGAAGATGATAAGGTAGCTAAAAAATGAGTAAGTGTGGAAGGTCGTACAAAATGAGCTCTTAATGTCGCAGGCTGAGAAGCGGGCTGCAGATAGTGCCCGTCAGGCTCACGCGAGAAATTTAAATTATGTGGTTACTGACCCCCCCGCGCCGAGTCCTCCGACCCCTCCGCGCCAAACCCCCTGTTTTCGCCTCGATCGAAGTTACCGCCCCTAAATCCTCGTCCGTCCCACCCAGTCAGCCGTCCCACCCAGTCAGCCTCGCCACCTAAGTCCCGCCCGTCACGCCCCGGCCAGCCGCGTCATTTTTACCGCCCCCCCACTACCCCCGCCTGCGCCCCCCCCCGCTGCCACAGAGCCGTTCCCCGGAGCCCTTTCGGGCCTCGCGGAGGCGATGGCAGAGAGAAGACGAGAGTCATGGGCTAGTCTCGCGAGACAGGGCTCGAGAATGGTGACCTCGCCCTAGTCGAAGCGGCGCAGGACCATTCGTCTCCTATGGCATTCCCTGTCGTTTTTAACGCAGACGGGCCAGATAGCGCTCTGCGCGCTCAGATTACAGCTTGATTGGAAACTGCTAGCGCAACTGCGGTCTACCGTCGCACAATTCGGAGTTACTAGTGAGCCTGCGAGGCAACTGATTGATTATTTGTTTAATTCGGCCGTCTTACTCCCTGCCGACATTAAGGGCATAACTCACCTTATATACACCCCCCATCAGAAATTAACATTTGAGAGCCGATGGAGGGATGAGGCAGCCAATAGCGCCGCCCAGAGGCGCCAGCGAGCAGATCCTTTACATGGTATTACAGTGGATCAGCTCATGGGTGAGGGAAAATATTTTCTTTTAGAACAACAAGCAGCACTGGGGGTAGAAAAGCTTAGGGAGGTTATGGCAGTTGCCAAGAGGGCGATGCAAAAGGTTCGTGACCCGGGAGGGATACCCATGTATATGGGCATTAAACAGGGTCGTGACGAACCTCTTGGATCCTTTGTAGACAAAATCATTAATGCCTTGTCCAAAGCGGGTATTACAGATCACATGCAGGATGCCCTTATTAAACAAGTTATTATTCAAAACGGTAATTCCACCACCCGTTCACTAATAGCCACGGCCCCCGGCAATTGGACAGTTCAAGACATTTTAGATAAGGCTGCGGCAATGCCCGCGAGCAATCAAGCCTTTTTAATACAAGCCTTGCAAAAGGGGACAGTATAGATAATCAGGCCAAAGTTCAAAACCAGGTCTTAGTAGCCCTTGCACCCCTCCAAGCTACCTCATCGCAGCGCCGACCTGGAGCACCAGGAGGCCGCATGAAATGTTTTCGCTGCGGCCGCCCAGGTCACCTTCGCCGCGAGTGTAACGCCACAGGGGTTTGGTGTGGAAATGCCAGTCTAACACTCACAACACCAACACCTGTCGTCGCTTTTCGGGAAACTCCAAGACCAGCGCGAGGGCGAACCGCGCCGAGACACAAGTAGTCCCAACTCTCCCAGCAACCCCCGGCAGCCTCGGACTGGACCTGGCAGCAGCAGTAGACATCGCACTCTATCACACCGGCATCCATCCATCCCACATCAACACCGCCACACGACCGAGCGCCACACATCGCACTCTATCACACCGGCATCCATACCATTCCCACTGGGATCTTCGGACCCATTAAGATTAATGGACAATTAGTTGGCGGACTTATTATAGGTCGCTCTTCGGCGTATGTTTTGGGACTAATTGTGGAGACTGGAGTTATTGATAAAGATACGGAAGGTGAAATATTTATTATCGCACATACGATGTTCCCACCACTGTTTATACCCAAAGGACAGAGGCTGGCCCAACTCGTACCGCTGCCTCACATGACCGTAGCCGTGCCACCGCTCTCTACCGAACCACGCGGGAAAGGATGTCTCGGATCCTCTGGAGGCATCTCGCTCCCAGTCATTGATCTATCCACCCGACCAAAGACGGCTTGTCGTCTCTCATACCTGGGACATACAATTACGCTTAAAAAGGCTTTGCTTGACACTGGAGCGGACTCCTGCATTATTGACGCCAATTTATACCCAAAAAACTGGCCTCTTTTGCCCACAAATACCACCGTCTCCGGTATCGGAGTTGTTACGCTTGTAAGAAAAACCCCCTTACTTGTGGTGGAACTGGAAAACAAACAAACCAGAGCATTTTTTGCTTTGACGCCCCTGCCTAATGAGGTGGATTGTATTCTCGGCCGAGACGTGCTCTCCCAACTAGGATACGTGCTCACGGACTCCCCTTTTGTTTAGTGGCCATTGCTTGGTCTTTCCCTCTGCCGCTGACATGGACTAGCAACGACCCGGTGGTAGTTAAGCAATGGCCTCTAAAAAGGGAACATCTTGAACAAGCACATAAATTGGTTGCAGAGCAGTTACAATTACGCCACCTCAAACCTTCGACCAGCCCCTGGAACACACCTATTTTTGTTATCAAGAAAAAATCTGGGAATTACCGCCTTTTACATGATTTACGTGCTGTCAATCAGCAGATGGAACCGATGGGGGCTCTGCAACCTGGTCTTCCAAATCCAGCCATGTTACCCAGGATTGGCCCATACTGATCGTTGACTTGAAGGACTGCTTCTTCACTATACCTTTGCACCCTCAGGATACAAAGCGGTTTGCATTCACTCTCCCTGCATTAAATAGAGGTGAGCCAGATAAGAGATTTGAATGGACGACACTTCCACAGGGAATGCGCAACTCCCCCACTTTGTGTCAGCTATATGTGGATGCGGCCCTCCAGCCTATTCGAAGAGCACTCCCAGAAACTATTATTTATCATTACATGGACGATATTTTGTTTGCACAGCAGCTTCCTTTCTCACAGCGGCAAGTGCATCCATCACTGCAATGCTCCAAGCCCACGGACTCCAAATATCGCGAGAAAAAATTCAGCTGTGCGCACCGTGGAAATACCTTGGATGGACTATCTCTGCCAAGCAAGTGAGGCCACAAAAGCTTGTTATCCAGACCACTCCCACTAACCTTCATGAAGCTCAGAAACTTCTCGGCGATCTTCAATGGTTGAAACCTATTGTGGGAATACCCAACTCACTCCTAGAGTCCTTGCGCCCGCTTCTAAAAGGTACAGATCCTTGTGCTCCAGTTACCCTGTCTGCTGAACAATTGCAAGCGTTACAAAACATCATGCTCCGTGTGTCCACTGGCTTTGTGGAACGTTATGATCCCACCTCTCCTGTTAACCTCACCATATGGAGCACCACTGACCATCTGCTTGGAGCAGTCACACAAATAAGGACAGCGGGAAAGACTCCTAGGGGTGAAACAGGAGTTTTGGAGTGGTTAAGCCCTCAGCTGCAACAAAGAAAAACTATTACCCAGAAAATTGAGCGCTTGGCTAGCCTCATAATTAAAGGTCGTCTTCGTATTGTGGAATTGAGTGGACGAGAACCAGCCCTCATCCAGCTGCCAATGGAGAAGGCGACCCTAGATTGGTACCTCCTTAATTCCTCTGAGCTTGCAGAAGCCCTGTTACAGGCACCAAGCATTGTTACCACTGCCACTAGCCCCAAAAACATTAGAGTGGCTAGGCCAGTGGCAATGGATCCTCAGGCCACTGCGAGAAGACAAGCCCATCCCAGACGCCCTTACTGTATTCACGAGGATGCTGGAAAACGATCCAGGAGAGCTGCAATCATATGGAAGAGAGGAGATCAGTGGGTGTCAGCACATCATTCAAGCCTCCCCTCAGGACAACCTACAGACTTTGGAGCTCCTTGCAGTCATATGGGCTTTGCACACCTTTGAGGAACCCGTGAACATTGTCTCAGACTCCTTATATGTTGTAGGAGTGGTTTCTAGGATAGAGGATGCTGTTATCAAAGAAGTTAATAATCTGCGTCTAGGGATCCTGTTCATACAGCTTCAAAAACTATCCCGGTCTCGCAAGGAGCCCTATACCATTATTCATATCCCGCAGTCATAAATGGGAAGAGGGCCTCGGGAAGGCAATGCAAAAGCAGATAAATTAGTTGCATTGCACCAGACACAAGCTCTCCCCCGCGATATTGCGGCTAGAGAGAGCCACCAAATATTCCATCAGAATGCGAAGGGGCTCGCCGAGACTTTAATATTTCCCTTCAGCAAGCGCGAGCCATTGTTAAAGCATGTCCATTTGTAGCCATCATAATACCGGGGTGGGAATGGGAATAGGTGTAAACCCTAAGGGCTTGAAATCAAACCAGCTGTGGCAAATGGATGTCACACACGTGCCATCATTCGGTAAACTCAAATATGTGCACGTCACAATAGACACCTTTAGTCACTATATCTGGGCTACAGCACAAACTGGGGAAAAGGCAATTCACGTAGAGAGACATTTAAGCAGTTGTATTGCAGTCATGGGATTACCTCAAAAATAAAAACAGACAATGGACCCGCGTATACCAGTCAAAAAATAAAACAGGTCATGAGTTTTTGGAACATAAAACACTGCCAGAGGGATCCCACATGTTTCTACAGGGCAAAGCAGTGGTAGAACGTGCCAATGGTACTTTAAAAGGATACCTGGATAAATTTAAAACATCCGCAGCCCTGGTGAAAGGCTCTTACGAGCCCTATTTGTACTAAATCACTTGTGTAGGTTTGGGGACAATGATATGCCACCCGCCGTTACTCATTTCCAAAAAGAGACCACCCCCAGCCCCCCCCATTTTTGTAACGTATAGGGACCCTGCGACAGGGCTCTGGCAAAAGCCTTCACAAGTACTCTACTGGGGAAGAGGTTATGTGTGTGTTTCTACTCCAGCAGGTTCTAAGTGGATCCCAGCAAAGTGGACTCGTCCAGCTATAGTCCATGAACAGTCCACTGGCCCGGAGACGCCACCCGACTCCAGACGATGCTGAGACCCCTGCTGGCTCCGGTGTTGCAGAGGTTCCAGATTAACCTTCTTTGATACCGAAGAGGACGTAGAGACTTGTGTTATCCCCTCCTTGAACTCTCTGTAGAACAGATACAGATTGCCTCCCTATTGCATTGTTTGTTCTTCCTACGAACATTTTGCTTGGGTAAAATTGCGGTGTGGAGCGTGTCACAGGGAACTTTGGGTCTCCCAACGTAACTTACAGGATACCTTTTGTTGCTTAACGTGTGCTTTGGCTAGGAGAAGGCAAGATCCTTCTCATGCTTTGGCTGCTTTGGCAGGAGAACCTTATCCTTTAGCAATACGTAGAGTAGAGAATAGGGAAGATCTTTTGTCAAGGTTCTTTAAGTGGCAATTGAAGTATACTATAGAACAGCTTTTAGCAAGTGTTAATTCGGTGTTGTTAGAATCTATTTGTGGTGAAAAAAAAAAAAAAAAAAAAAAAAAATGTTTATGTCCTGTTGCATGGCAAGTGGAGCCCCAGGAATGGGAATGATACTTGTCGTAGGTTTATGCAGTCCTTGTCAGCACTGTTGCCCCCTGGGAAACGATAGGGAAGGTGGAAGAGAGGCAGAACATGTGGGTCACTTGGGCCAACAAGACAGGACAACATAGCATGTGCCTTTCTTTAGCCACCGCTTCGGACCCCTTTAGGACCTGTCTTATTGGTGTACCCGCCGGTGATAGTTCCGGCATTATAAAGAAGTATCAACAGTGTCCAAGGGGAAAAGAGTGTCCTTGGCTATAAGAATGTTACTTATATACAAGAATTTGATTTGCTTGGCTCTACGCCCACGAATATTGTTTTTGGTTTCCCCATAGTTATAGTAGTAATATTAAGGGATCCCCAGTAGACCTTTCTCCCCACCCGTGACTACAGTGTTTTCAATTTACTGCTCGAAGAACCTCACGAGGGTTCAAAATGTTTCCTCAAAAATTGGCAAACTCCCAGGAAGGATATTTTTTAATTTGTGGAGATCGGGCATGGCAGGGAATACCTGCAATATCCTATGCGTGGCCCCTGTTACATAGGCCATCTGACAATGTTTGTCCCTAGCATCACCACCTTAATGGGCGAAATCGCACACAGTCACGCCATAAGAGGGCAACTCAGGCCCAGCAGCTGGGACCGGACTGTGATGACAACGTAGTATTATGGGACAGGCCTGAAAGAATTGTTGCTAGCATCCTTGCCCCAGGAATAGCTTCCGTCCAAGCCTTAACCCAGTTGACTAAATTAGCGTGCTGGACGGGAAAACAAATCAACATTACATCGGCAGATCCTTAGCGAATTAGCTGAGGACGTAGAAGGGATTCGACACGCTGTACTCCAAAATCGTGCAGCGATAGATTTTTTACTTTTGGCTCACGGTCATGGCTGTGAAGAATTCGAGGGCATGTGCTGCATGATTTTGTCTGATCATTTCAATTCGATCCACGCCAGTTGGCAACCCTTAGAGATAATATGCATAAGCTCCAGATAACCTCTGACCCTTTTACCGTCCTGGTTGACATCCCTTGGCCTGAACCCTTGTTAGTTTCCTTTCTTGGAAAAAATTCTCGTGGTTATAATAGTAATAGTTATTTTGTTATTGTTTTTGCCTTGTGTGTTTGCAGTGTATTCAAAGGATGATAATGTCAGCTTCTGTAAGTAACAAGACTGTAATGTTAGCTAAAGAAAACGGGGGAAGTGTTGAGAGTTTTTACACACGAATGGTTGCTAGACAAAGGACATGACAGTGTGCAGCTGGTCAGCGTATAGGCGACAAGGACAAGGTGTCCTTGCCACCAACTGTTCACAAGTAACAGTGTGCTGTGGTTAGCAGTAAGGAGAAGTCAGCCCCAAGAAGAATGTTCCAGAAACCGCAAGGCTGCCCAGCTACACTTACGTCAGTAGCTAAGAACCAATGAGGAGCTTAGCTTTTTGCAACATGTGCGAGCTGATCTGTATAAATATGCACCGAATGTTCAATAAAGTTGAGGCCTGCTGACCATGATAGCATGAGGCTTGTCTCCCGTGGCTCCGGTTATCCCGACAAGGAAGTTTTAATCAAAGTATATAATAAGAATCTTTTGGAAGTGATGGTCATTAAAACCTTCAATATGCTTATTTCTAAGAACTAAATTTTTGTTTCTTCTAAAGATGTGGGAAAACAAAGCAATCTTTACTGAGGCAAATTCAACTGGGGTTTATATTTACCTCTTCCAGAGCTGCAAGTACATCTACCAATTATCTGAAGTATATTAATGGATTGGTCAAAACAGAACACCCTAGGTAATAACAATAAAGCCAAAAGCTTTTTCCCTAGTTAATGTCTAGGCAGACACATTAAGTTACTGAAAAAAAAAAGTGAGACATGTGAAAACCTAAACATGCAGCATCCTCAAACAATATGCTTCTTGCTTACTAATTATACTGAAGTGGTATTACCAATTAGTTTAATAGAGAACATTGTGAATGAAATTTTCATGAACCGAAATCTAAAGTAAATCCTTCAGCTACCTAGTTTTCTCTTCTTGAAAAAAATAAAAAAAGAGGTTGTACTCAGCAATGTTTTAAAGAACAAATAAGGAGCTGGGGGAGAGATAGGACAAGACATGCAACTGATGTCTCATTTGCTCACTCAAATTTATACATTCCATCTCTGGTTAGAGAAATGTGATCCAGAACGATCTGACTGGTACAGCAGAAGCTGATATTGTAGCTATGTGGGAGATGATCTCAAGAGAAAATGGCCTCAAATTGTACCAGGTGAGAATTAGATTGGATATTAGAAGAAACTTCTTCAGTGAAATGGTAATTAAACACTGGAATAAGCTGCCAAAGGAGGTGGTTAAATCACCATTCCTGGAGGTGTTTAAGGACATGTAGATGTGGTGCTTAGGGATGTGGTTGGAAGAGTTAGATTATGGTTGGACTCTGTGACCTAAAAGGTCTTTTCCAATCAAAATGATTCTGTGATTCTGGGCAAAAAAATGTATGGCAATCTACTGACAGTAATAGGACAATTTAAATGTGTCCTTTGTCTATTCTATAATCTCAGTATATGTAGCTTCATGTTCAGTATGTTCTGATGTTTCTGAACCATGTAAAGTACAAACTTCTTGAAGATTCTGAATTAAAGGGATTGCTTTTTTCAAAAAGACATAGTAGTATCACTAGTGAGGATTTCCTTAGTCCATTGAATAGCAACTCAGGTTGCTATACAGAGATAATTATTTCCCAACTATCCTTAGTAATGATGGACCACTCTCATTATTGGTGTTACAACAACATGACCACTTTAGCATTTAGAGACCCTATGCTATTCATAATTCCTAGGAGAACAGCTCTATAAACAAGTCTTGAGAAAATATGGTATTTTCTTAAAGATATAAGGAACAGATACTCTGACAGAAAGTACAGAACAAAGACATGAATAGGAAATTAATTTTAGAATTGCTAAAGTAAACAACGTAGAGAATATTAAGATTAAACTGTAAACTGTCAGTTTCCAAATTCAACTGCTTAAAGTGATTAAAATTAATTATTTAATTTTATTTGGTGTCGTGTCCCATCAAACTTGACATATTTTCATATTTGTGGTATGATTTTGGAATAATCAGTGCCATCTTTATGCAAATATTGCCTGATCAATATTATTTTCGCTCCAATTAGAGATTAATAAAGCTATTAGTGAGATTTTCACATCTTCTATTTAATTTAAACATTTATGTAAATTCCAAACAAAACTTACAAACAGCTCCCTAGATTTAACAGAAGATGGCATTTCAGAGTCTTAGAATAAGCAATAAATTCTAGGCTGTGTTCAGTGGTTGGAATAAGATTCATTTGATGTGTCTGAAATCCTAACCCTATAGGGGGTTTTGACTTTGAGAGAGGTAGAGCTGTTCAAACCTTTGAATTCGGTCTTCAAAGTAGGTGTCTACAACAGTTCCCTGGGAGGAATGAACTAAGTTGACTCCTGAAAGTGCAAAAGAGAAAGCAGCATTGGTGATGCTCTTAACAACCAAACAGAGGGGGACTCAGATCCTCCCTAAACTGGGCACTTCTATGGATACCTGTATCTTAAAAAATTAATTGTATTTCATGCTGGGGATGGGAGATATTAGCCATATATAACTGCTGCCTATTTTATTTCTAATTAGTTCATGGAAATAAGTATCAAATTTTCTTGTATATCTGAAAATAGGCAGGCTATTTCATTCTTACGCTTTTTTTTCAACCTAGAGGCATTCCTTTTATTTTGTTATTTGAAGGCCATAACCCTGTAGACACACTTGCAAGAGCAAGTCTATTCATTTTGAGACAAGTCTGTGTCTAATTGCAGGATCTCAGATGAACAGAGGAAGAATTATCAATCATAGTGCAGAAACAAACACAGTTTTGGAGAAAAATGAACTCAGATGGTCAAGTTTTCTGGTATCTTTTAAAGATAGAAAGCTATTATTAATAAACATATTTATAGTCTTTAAATTTATTTCTGAAACTTCTACTCTATTGTGTTAAACACGTTTAGCAAGAAAATCTGTTCTGTTTCCTAAACCAACTGTCATTTATTCCATCTATCTAGACCTACTGCCCAGTTCCAGTTCATCCAAACACACGTTCAGTGAATATCCCAACTGTGTTGTATTCACAGGCCTGTTGAAAACTTAAAATACAGCATTCCAGGTCTCTCTGAGGAGGTATATATCAAACACATCTTGTCTATAAAATTTTGCTATCTGTATTGCACACATTAACATAAAGAAATAAATTCACATATAGCTATGTTAAGGGACTACTGCTAGAATTATATTTACTCAGATTTACTCTAAATTTAGTTCAAATAATTTTTTGTCCAAAAAGAAAAAAAAAAAAAGAAAAAAAGAAGACTGAATCAGCTGGAAAAACACCCCAACATTAATGGTGCTAAGGATTTAATTACTTTTTTGCTGTACTTACAGAAAATTGTTGTGTGCCTACCACATTAAATTCTAATGAGATATTGACAATTACTTCCAAGCAATTTAACTAGCAATGGTTGTCCTTTAATCTGTCAATTGCTTATCAGTGACATTTATTTTAAATGGCTACCTCTGTAGTCACACAGTAGTCTCTCAGTCTCTCACCATGCTTTTTATAGAACAAACAGTGGTATAAAACTCTTTAGGTGGACACAGCTCTGAATCAAGAACTGAGAACTCAACACTCTTCTAAGTGGTCTGTGCAATTAGGTCAAAATGTAGGAAATTACAGTGGCGTTTGTTGTGAAATAATATAACTTAAGGAATAGAAAAATGTGGAGAACATCCTTTTGCATGTAAGACTAATTTGTTTGGTAGACTTTGAAATGAATTCCCTAAGATAAGAACACAAATGTGTGACTTACCCTGTGAATTCTAAAAGCAGCTTTGCTGTTATAATACCTGCATAAATTTTCAGTACTTTTATATTCTTATAGGCAAAGTACAGATTACAAAGATCCAAATGAGGATGGAAAATGCATTTAAACTTCATTTTATTTGCAACACCCATCGAGTTACCATGAATCCCAGATGATCTCCTTCAAGCCAGTGTAGGAATTCTACGACTACAAACAACACTGAATTACAAGTCTGGTTTTGGAGCTGTTTTTTTTTGTGTAGACATTCATTTTCCTGCAGCCTCAGCTTGTCAGTGTACATTATTTATAAAATAAAGATACTTCAAATTGAAAACATTAACTGCTGATCTTAAAGAAATTGAGATCTGCCCAGTAACTCTGTACTCCTACTTGAAAAGTAATTCAACAGATATTTCTTTTTCCCAGACTGAACAATTCTTGAGACTACAAAAAAAAAAGGAATGGCCCTATTTAAGTCTTCTAATTCTGCAAGTAAGTTTTCTGCTGGCTTTGTTTCATTTAGAGAATACAAGAGAACAAGGGAGTATTTCTAAAATAGAAAAAAAAAATTGAAAAACATCATTTTAAAATATCATTTTTGCACTTACAGCTATGAAAATCCACATTATATAATGCAAGCATGATAGTGTGACCCAGTCTATGCAGTCCTGTGTACAAGGGGGAAAAATAAAGAATGTTATAATTAATGATGTGCCTTCTAGCATATGTCTGAATAGAAATGCCATGGGTTTCCCAAGGAGTCTAATATTATCTACAAATTCCAGCCTATTTTAAGCCAAGGGCACAATCTCCTTTACAGCTGGGATTTCGTAGCTAAACACTTGTATAGATCTGTACCAAATGAACTTGTAAGGATGAAGCAACTAAAAGAGAACAGCTGAGTGTCCCTTTACATATCAGTGAATGTCCTTTGCTTATTGCATCACACCAGTTTATTTGGTTTCTGTACATGTTGTAAAGGATTAAGCACCTACAGTGAGTTTAAAAGTATCATACATTTTTTTAGCTCTTATTGTTCCTCTCCTTGAGATTTTTTTTTTTTTGAGATAGGAATAGCCCTGAGGTAAAAACAAACAAAATAATCATCATGTTAGAACACAGCAATACTGATGCTTGATTTATTCAACAATTTTTCTACATTTTAAGGTGTAGAACATGACTTTTGTCTCTGAAGTGGTAAATCAAAAGGACCCATCTCTGTGAATTTTTGCAGGTGGGCTCTGTGGATATATATAGTTTTGGATGCAGAAATAGCTACTAGCAAACACCTAGCAGAAGAAAGGTACATGCCAAGAAGCTGGTGTTTGGAATTTTCCCAAGGACTGGCAGTCCTTGTGATTATTCTGTGAGAACTGATGAAATCAGCACACCAAGAGCCTGCTCAATCTGTACCAGGCCACAGGCACCCAGTAATGTCACAGCTGGGTTATGGAACTCACTCTACACCCACAGGGAAGGCAGTTGTGGACAGACTGCAGGGTTGCACAGACAAATGCGGAAATAAGGACCTCTGCAGGACACTTTCAAAAAGATGAATTAGCATCTTACTGCCAAAAAAGGTCAGATTTAGGAAAAGGCAATTTACAATAATCTTCTTCATCCTAAGAAGAAGCAAGCAATGCAGTGCAGCAAGTGGATAAGACACTGTGCAGGATAACAAGAAATCAGGTTGTACCTGCATGCTCTCTGCTAGATGTGTATGCAAATTGTTAATACAAAACTTTATATCACAATAATATATATCTTAATATATAGTTTGTGGGGGTTATCTGGGTTGAAAAGCCCTAAAAAGGAAAGTTCCTCTGTTCTGCTTTTCTTTGGAAATAAACGGGCTGGAAGCAGTAGGCACTGGTGTGAGTTTATTTGTTTGCACAGATTAAACCTCATCTGCAGCCCCAAAACTGTTCCCCGAATATGAAGTTACATATTTGTATGTGTTCTTGTATGACAATCTTGATTCAAGAAATTTCTTCCCTGCATGACTGTGGATAATTTCATCCATTTATGAGTGGAGTTGTGAGCTGAAAAAAATTTAGATATTTATAATAATAATAATAAAAAAAATGGACTTCCCTCCAAAAAAGTTCAATGTTCCCAATAGTGAGGTGAGAACTGAATGTGAATCTTGACTGTAATTTCTTACTAATGAGTACTCCCATGAGACCTCTAGGTACTACAAATAGCAGAATACTACTAATAAAATAAATTTTACCAATTTGGCAATTCTCTTGTTAACTCTTGACGCTACTTTATAGGTATTATATATCTGAGAAAATAACTGTTAAAAGACTGACCTTTTTCTTTTCTGATTTAGTGAAAAGCTCATCTGGTAGCAATCATCGGATGGAAACTTTGACCAAGCATGAAATGATAAGTCAGAGCTTTTGACATTGCTCAGTAGAAGCATAAGATAAAATTTGTAACTGGAGAAGCTGCTGTGCACAGTTTTAGGCTTACATGACCCAACAGCTCAGTCAATAATGGAGGCTGGCAGAGTTTGGACGACAGCAACGGGAATTCAGTGTAATAGAACACACTGAGGGCAGCTTGGTATAAAATTAAATGTCCTGATGCCTGCACTGATATGATTCAAGAGGGCCAGTTCAGAGGCACAAGCTGATCTCAGCAACAGCCAGTTCTGGACTGATACAGTCACTTGGAAACATTACTGGTGTTTGGCTTGAGGCTGTTTGCTGCTCACTGAAAGGACTTCAGCATCTATTAGAATGATCTTGCATTTAACTAGCAGAAAAATATCTCAGCTGCTAAAAGAATGGAACTTCTAAAAGCATGCTATTATGAATCAGAATTGTTCTAGCACTAGCTGGGCATTTAGAGCTCTCTGGTGTGTGCATTATTGGCATCATTATCCTTATTATCAGTGGCTGATTGGGTTATTTATCTGTGGATATAAATCTGTGTGCTTATGCTGAGCACTCACGAGCAACATAGGAATACTCCAGTGCATAAAATTTGGCCAATCATTTTCATAAGTTTAAAGGACCATTATAAATTTACTATCTCAATTCTCCAAACCATAATTTCTCTTAAAAAAAAAAAAAAAAGAATGCACATTTCTCATGATTTGAACTATCCACTGGTCAGCGGCCCCCCAAATTTTGGACTACACATATTATCCAGATGTTGGTGCTGTGCTCATGTATCTGTGGACTGGCTATGATGTATAGGCTTACAGAGGGATCACTATATGATTTCCATCCCCAGATGCCTGTTCCACATCAGGAACAGCTCAGTTGTGCCTGCTGAAGAGACTGAATTACTGTGTGTTACATGTGCTGCAGTAAGCAAAATAAATATTGCATTGGTTTTCAGTAGTTTGAAGAGTATGGAGATGGAGGTGCTTCTTCACGAGCATCAGACAAGCCCCTATATTGGTATGTGAGAAGAGGTTTGGGTGCATAATTAAGTGACCTATCATGTTTGGCTGTGATCATCATTTGTGAGTCAGGTGTATGCTGAACTGTATGTTGAATTTCCTTCAATACCACAATAGTCAAGATCCCAGGTCCAGGATATCTCTTTTACTTCTCTATACTAAAAAGTGGAGCAGAATAAAAAAGGTTGAAGAGGAAATTTTCTCAGAATATAAGCATCATTTAGCTGTAGTTGATGTAGTCTTTGAAGAAACATGTAAGATGGTGGTGGTGATGAAAATTGTCTTTTTTTCTGAAAATATTGATGGTAAGCTGTCCATGGAAAGGAGATAAACAGAGAAAGCACTGGTTTTGACCATGAGCTCTGAAGTGGACAGCAAGGAATATTGACAGCTTAGGGGTGTTTTAACATGATTATGTAACATAAAAAAAAAAAAAAAAAAAGTAATTAAATATTATGTGTGGTGGAAAGATTTCTTCATTCTTCTTTTTATTAATCTTAGATTTCTTTGGACACTCTGTTATTTGTAACCCTGAGGACAGTATATTGATGTTCAAATCACCAGGGCTAATGCAATATATAAAAAGAAAATCAGGGCTGGTGGGGAAAAGATAAATAATACTCAATATAATTTACAACATTATTCACCACATTATCAAACATTAGCAATATTTATCTTTCTGATTTTGACAAGTTTTGCTTTGTGTAAAATACAAATCATACATTCTGCAAACTAACCAGTCTCCTATATTATGAAAAATAATCATTCTAAACAATCTGTTCTTCTTGCCTTTCTTGAAGTCCAATAAAAATATTAGAAAGTGAAAGACCTGAGAGCAATACTACATCTGAAACTGTTCCCTTAGAGTCTTAATGACAGAGAAAGACAGGGAGAGTGACAGAAAGCTAATGTAGTTTTTTACACTTTGAAGTCAAAGAAAACTTTATCATTCAACTGACTGCACTCAAATCCACGAATTCAGCTTCTAATATTTTATATTTGAATGAGAATGCAAATCCACATTCCTCTATCAGTTTCCCCTTTTGCAGACAGGGAATTGACAGTGTGTTCAGAATGGAAACATCTTTTTCCACTTACTGTATTTCCTCTACTAAGCTATTATTTTGATCTTCTTTATACCTTTGGTATCTGAATGTGAAAACTATAGACAAAATATGGGTGACAACTGTAGGCAAATAAAAAGATGAGACAGAAAAATAGAGCAACCTGTGATATGTCTGATACTGCTCGTCACAGCAGGGTACAATCTGAATAACAGGACAATGTGGTATCTAGAGGGTACAATATGCAAGAACATTAGAAAGCAGAGCACTGACTGTCCCACAGTATGTTTCTTCAAGGCCATCTGCACTATCTTTTAAGCTTTCCCTAATTAACTAATTAAATGGACTAATTTTGCACATATTGTGCTCTTCAAGAGCACCGTATATCTGCCTGCAGCTATATATTTATGTGTAACAAAAAGACCTGAAAATACGTTTCTTTCTGTGAAACAATTTACTTGGTATCTTGTTACTATCAAGAAGTGAGAGAAAAACTAATAAATTGAAAGTTCAGGAAAGGTTAAGTGACATTGTGCTTTTGAACAACTAAAACATTATTTGGATCATCCAACATCATGCCCTTGACTCAAAAAAAAAAAAAAAAAAAGAAAAAATATTTTGTACATTAGGTGTTTAAAAGTATAATCTAACTATAGGTCAGGAACCAAAGTGAGAAATATAAGGTGCTATAAATCTCCATTCATTTGTTCCTTAAATGAGATGTATGCCTTTTTTAGTGAGCTCTGTTTCTGAAATAGACAAAAGTTGCCATTTCTTTTCTTAAACATTATCACTGCAGACTAAAGATTTGGTCTTATTTTTATCCACACTCTCAGTACAGTTACATATTTTTCAAATTGACTCATAACCCTTTGTAATGCCACAATTCTGTATGACAGCAAAGCAGAAACCTAGAGGATTCCCTGCATACACATTTGCCATCTGCATAAATGCTTGAGAACTTGATCAGCCTTTTTTGAACAGGAGGTGGGACTAGAAACTTGCTGTGATCCCTTCCAACCTACAGTATTTTATAGTCACAGGGTTTCCCATGCCTGTGTTTAAACACCTGTTCTAGAGAATTTGAAACTAAGTACTTGCAAGAAGAAGGAAAATGTCCAAAATTACAGATTAAGTTGTGTACAGCCATGGCCTTCTTGAAATTAAAACTGTTTATTTTTACCTGGGACACACAACATAGAGATACATTTTGGGAACAGGAACCCAACCCATGTTTCAAAGGAACAAGAACAATTTTATATACTTCACAGCACCCATATTGTATATAAACAGTCTTTTTTGTGCTTGCAACAGAAATGGTGTCTGCAACATACTCAACTGTGATCAGAAATTTCCTTTGTGACTATAAACCTCTTCACAAACTCCACTCATTAAGGTTTTCTGGATATGGCGTGGTGATACCCTTTCTATTTTGTTACCATTGCATTGTAGGCCTCCAAAGGAACAATGTTTACTTATTCTGAAATATTTGGGTTAGGGAAGGTATTACTCAGCTAATATATTTTTAAACTAAACATATCCTTTCTGTCTCCTTCATGGACACATCTGCATAAAAAGGAATACAAATTATTTCAGAAAAAGAACTAATACTGAATTAGTTAAAACATTAATTACAGCATTTTTTTAGCCCATAATTTTAGTCCCAGACAATTTTAGACTTACAAGCAAAGTAAACCTATACATATTAGACAATTATTCTATGCTCTGGTAGAAGTAACATTGTGAAGAATAAGAATAGCTTACTGATCAAAGGTGAAGATTTAAAGGCTAATATTTATACTGAAAGTGGAAGTAAGACAAACTTATGAGTCAGGAAATTAGTTAGGAGGAGGAAGTTGAAAAGTTTCTGCTATGTCTATGTGAATTAGAGCCAAAACCTCTGGCAGTAAATGCATACAAGAGAGATATGATTTGACCTCTTAAATTCACCACGTAAATTTAAGATTTGCAATGGATGATAGTGAATTTTTCTTATATTCCCTTCTGCTTCACTATTTTTTCATTGTCTTTTAGATCAGCAGTATTGAAGGCATGAATTATTTATCTCAAAAATAAAGTCATTAGGGAGTCAAAAGAAGGCAATGGACAATCCTCTTAGGCTGAAGAATAAGTATGACACTTGTCTCAGGATTTTGATTAGCAACAGACATAATAAAATGCTGTTATATCTGAAGACATAAGAGAAATGTGGGACTTGGTCTGTACAAAGAGAAATGCATTCAGTCCAAAAATTTAAGCAGAATAATTTTGTCTGGTTTATCCACCTGTCCACTGTACCTAGCAGTCTAATTAGGTCTAATTATGGCACAGAAAACAGCCAGTGCTCAAAAGGCTGTCCAGGCTGTAGAAGAAAATAAAATATTTACTAGAAATCTTTTTAATTTTGAAGAATTAATGTTTTATCTAGAATTACATAAAGAGAACCAGTTTTTGTTTGGATTTTTTTGTCTGTTTGTTTTGTTTTGTTTTTTTATGTTATTATCTTAATAGATATCACTGGAGAGCAAATAAACCCAAACTACTTGAACAACTACTTTTCTCTATAGGCAGATTTTTCTTCTAGTGTTTTCTGTGACACAGCACCTATTCTTAGACCAAATCCATTAAATACTTTTCTTCCTCTCAAAAACAAACATACAAAAAAATAAAATAAATTAAAATCCCCCTCAATTCATTATGCCTCCTCACATTGCCTTGGCTTCATCTCAGCAGCTGGTATGTAATGGACATCAGAATTCTTGAAAATGGTTATTTGCCCTGAGTGCTTGACAGTTTGACCTTTCACTTCAATATTACTTGTCACGTCTTGCCATACACCCATGAATGTCTCTCTCCACATCATTTTAGTCTCTCATTTTGACTAGTGGGTGGTATACCTGTAAACAGCTTTCTGTGCTCTGGGTTCCCATTAGATTTACTCTGAGATATATAATATGGCTAGCACATTTCTGAACCATTTATGAAGTTAGTGTTTTAAAAAAAAACAAACCAAAAAAAAAAAAAAAAAAGGGAGCAGAAACACTCTTAGACTTTTTCTTTCTTAGTATCTTAATTTAATTGTGAATTTTGATTGCTCTGATTCTAAAATATTCTAGAAACCTATGCCTTCTGATCCCTAATTTAAACACAAACTTTATCTGTAGCAATTGAAACTTTGCCTTTTCTGAGAAAATTCTTTCCACCACAAAGTTATAAAGTAATGCAAACATTATTCCACACCATCTCACTATGTTCTGAGGCATCTGGCATGAAGTCTTCTGTGCTTTCCTAGTGTAAATGCTGCATGTTGAATTAAATGCTTAAATAATAACTGGAGCAAGAACAGAAATATTCAAATCAGAACATTAGGATTAAGCACCATATTTGTTCCCCTCTTAAATATTTGTGTAACCCAAAAATTGAAGCAGCACTTTCACCCCACCAATAGGCAGTACCCCATTGGTCAGTGGCTGCTGAATCTGACCATGAAATGTAGTTAAAATTTTCCACTGGGGAATGTAACTGGTAGAATCAAAATGCTACACTGAGGATGAGCCCTTCATTGATCCCTTGAATTTGGGCTGTTGAATAAAAAGAGTGATTTTCGAGATCTTTTCTGAGCTTAATGATTCTATGATGCTCTGAGTCTGCTGTTTATGTCACTTTGTGGGGAAAGTACCAAATTTCAGTCTTTCATTTTTCCACTCCACAAATCGAATTACACCTCAAATTGAAATAATATTTTATTATTAATAATTATTTAATATTACTGCTATTATTACTACTACTACTACTTTTATTCACTTTGAAATAAAAAATCCACTTATGTCCACAAGGTCTTTGTGTCATTTAAATGATGCAATAAAAGAACTGGAAGAAAAAGAAACAAACAAAAATCCAAAGCAACAGGTAACATAATACAATGTTATTTGTTCTAAGCCACAAAGTGAGACCTAACTAAATAGCACAGGTTAACCAGTGGATCCATGGTTCTGATCTCTGTTACCACAGAGGGAAATAATCTGGAGTTGTCAATTTATTGCTTCCAGCTGTACAGACACTATGTGTCATGTAAGTGCCTAAAACCACACAAACAGCGTTTGATACTCAAGGTGATGCTTTTTCAGGCTTTTGGATTATGCAGTCTTACCTCATTTACACTTATATACTTTTTAAAATACCCACAAAATATTTGTTCATCCAAGTAACTTAACTCAGATGCCTGAATATCCTAGGTGTGACATCTGAGCTGACTACCAGAGAAACATGAAGGATATAGATCAATATGTTTAAAAAATATTCATGAAGGATAAAGTGTTCCATGAAATCACAATATTTCAGATTTTTTAAATTTTTATTTTATTCAATCAGAAAGGGGCAAATTTGTAGTAAGAACTGAAACTCATTATAAAAATTGCATTAAACTTTCTGAGGGTACACTAATACAATCAGTTTTCATGTAAAATTTTATATATTGATAGATACCATTAGTTGTAAGAATTAGTTCTGGACACATTCCACAGTAGCCTTTTGATCAATGGGAATTTTCCTGTGAGCTGAGTTCTTTCATGGAACCAGTGCTTCAAATCTAATGGGATAAGCAGGCTTAAAAGGGCTTATTCTTTAACAGGTACATGTAGTACTTGTCTTGTTTTCTTGCAGAAGACATCAAAGATGTCTGAGTATTCAACCCAAGCACGAGGGAATGATTCCAAAATGAACTAAAGGCATTTCAATATCTACTGGCATCTATTTACCCATGTAGTGGCTTCATAGTGATCAGAAATATAACAGAATAATTTAAGGAATATTTTGTCACAATGTGTGGTTCTATAAAATTTTATAACAGTATATCCCACATCATCATTTCTATTACATACACCATGAAATACATGGTACACTCTGGACTAAAACACCATTTTGTAACAAATACTTTTCAAACACTGCTTTTACAATGAGTCAATTTAGCATCTTTTTCTACAGTCAGGATAATTAATTACTATTTATTATTTATATACACACATATATATTAAAATAAATATGGAAAGGAAAGGAAAGGGAAGGAAAGGGAAGGAAAGGGAAGGAAAGGGAAGGAAAGGGAAGGAAAGGGAAGGAAAGGGAAGGAAAGGGAAGGAAAGGGAAGGAAAGGAAAGGAAAGGAAAGGAAAGGAAAGGAAAGGAAAGGAAAGGAAAGGAAAGGAAAGGAAAGGAAAGGAAAGGAAAGGAAAGGAAAGGAAAGGAAAGGAAAGGAAAGGAAAGGAAAGGAAAGGAAAGGAAAGGAAAGGAAAGGAAAGGAAAGGAAAGGAAAATGTAGTTTCAAAAGTGAGAAAGCTCCGTGAAAAAAAAAAAAAAAAAAAAGGGGAGAGCATTTGTTGAGAAGTGGACAGGTCCTCATAAAGAGGTCTGTTCTGGGAAGCTGTGTTCACAGAAGAGAGGGAAGAGCATGTTTTCAACTCAAAGGTGATGTTTCTGAAACATACAGAAGACAAGAAGGGCATTTGTGTTAGGAAACACCATGACAGAAGAGAACCATCTCTTAATAATTTCTGTGGTCTATGCAATGGCCCATGGCCAACCTAACATACCTGAAACTAAATTTGTAGAAAGAACTACAGATAGCAATACAAGGACTCCAAAAGGCTGCACAGCTATGGCAATGCTGAGCCTGGAAAGCAGTGCAGGTTGTTATCTGTAATTATATAGAACAGGATCAAGATCCCTGGTCCTGAGTCAGCTGCACAAAACAAGACATACCCTGTTTTCTGCAGAAGAGTTTCATTCACTTCCTAGGAGCAGCAGCTCCCCAAGATGCCTCCTAACTGTGCTCAGGCATGTTCTGGAAGAATGTAAGAATATGGTCCAGATGCCTGAAGGACCAAAACAGCAAGAGAAAACAGAGCACTCCACCTCACAGAGTTGAATATGCTCTGTCTAGCACATCTGCGTTGTACTTTTATTGGGACACAAAATATCCACTTTTAAAATCCAAATGATCCTTTTTTTTTTTTTCTTATTTCAGTGATTTATTTCTAAAGGTAATGTGGAGCTGACCTGATATTACTACAGCCTCCAGCCAAGTAGTTAAGAACTGAGCTCCTTATGCATATGAAGATTTGCTATTCCCAGTACAGGTCACACTGACCTACATTGCTTTGCAAACTCTTTGATGCTTTGCAATTAAAAAATACAGGAAAGAAAGAAGACAGAAATATCTGGCTATATGCAGTGATTCAACAGTGATGTGAAAAGTCTTCTGTAAAAATATCTCAAATAATGTGCTGCCAAGAAAATTATCCACTCTTATATGTTGCAAGTATATTTGCTCAAGTGTATGTACTCCAAATATTAATTTATTTATTGATTGATTTATTTTTTCCCAGGGCAGTCATTTTTTTATGTTTCCATATCATTTTGCCTCTGTTCTATTTTCACTTTTTTTCCTATTTTCCCTGTGTTCCAGAATAATGTTGTCTGTCTTTGTCTTCTCATTTTCCATTCTCAGAGCCTTGCTGACACAGGTCAAAAACTAAAGACACATAATCCTCTGGTATCTGAGCAAGGTCAAAATTAAACAACATAAATTTTCCTGTGAATAGCATTAGTTTCCTTTGCTTTAGACCAGACCTCCTGAGGGCAATCAAAACTCTTAAAAAGAATTGCTGCAAAATTAATACCATAGAGAAGGGATTATTTTTTTTTTTTAAATCACCAAAGTCTTTATTTGAAACTCCCTATTGTCTTCTATCAACCTTTGCATCCTTCTCCTGAATTTAGAGCATCTGCAAAGAATCAGCTATGAACTTCATTTCTTTAATTCACTAATACCCAGGGGGTTGACTTAGTTCTATTCATGTTAAATACTAATTTCCTCTAGTCAAGGAAATCAGTGAGACTGATTTCAGTCTTGGCATAGAAATTGTGAGCAAGGGTATCAGAATGTGATCCCCCTAGGAGTGCTTAATCCCAAATTGCTTCCCTACGTCAAGAAAAACAATTTCAAAGCATTCTCCAGTGCCTACCATTTTCCTAACACTGATCTTCCCATCTCTTTTGACCAAATAACATGCAGGGCTCTAAACAAGCAGATGACTTGTTGGTAAGAGGGACACTGCTGTGGTGTACTATATCATCACTGTGTTTACTGGTTTCTTTCAGCCTCTCCATTTCCTCTTGTTATCTCCCACTGTGTCATATTTTGTCTTTAAACATTATTTCACTAATCCTGCTATTTATATGCTGGTACAGGCATGTGGAGTCCTGCTGAATCTGATGAGAACACATATCTCATGTTTACTATCAGGGATTTTGATTAAAAACTGTATGGCACAGCCACAAGGGAATAATCCTGGGCCCATTGATAGTGGGGAAAAAAAAAAACCAAACCCCACAATAAAGTGATGGCAATGTAACCACTGAATTCCATGGAGTCTAAGACTTTTCATGCTAGGTAAACATATGAGATGCTCTCAGGATTTATACATACAGATGTATGTATGCATCAAAAATGTTGGTGGCCACCCAGCTGGACAGCAGATTGGCAAGAAAGGACTTGGGGGCCCTGTTGGACATCAAGTTGGAAATAAGCCAGCAATGTGTCCTTGCTGCAAAGAAGGTGAATGGAATTCTCTGCTGCATTAAACAAAGTCTTGTCAGCAGGCTGAGGGAAGAGATCTTTCCCTTTTACTGTCTGCTAAACCTGGAGTGCTGGGTTTTTTACTCAGATAGGAGGAGGACGCTGCATTGCAGCCATTAAGAGGAGATGCCTTTCTATGAGACAGAATTGAGAGAAACATTTCTGTAAGAGGAATCCTATGGGCACTCCTGAGTGAGTATGGAGAGGACATGAAAAAGTGGGATCAGAAGCCTACTGCTGTCCTACATGACCAAGTATTTAAGTTTCTGGGTAAGGCAAAGGCAAACTCATTCTTGGGGTTGCTTTTGCTCAAGGGCCTGGACACACTTGGTGGGTGATGACGAAAGATGGAGAAGTACAATGTGTGCCACAAGTGAATCTAACACTAGGTGAGAATTCCTCATTTTTGCTTGTCTAGCTTCATCAGTAATGCATGGAATCTTTGGGAGTCATGAACCTGTATCCCACATTAACTACTGTTATGTAAATTATTGCATAAACCAGAACTAGGTTCATCGAGTGGCATCCTGTAACTTCCTTGAAGTTAACATCTGCAGCCTGCAGCTTGAGGCCCATGGACATGAATTGTGACAATCGTTCCTTGTTTTAAGAATCTTCTACAATAGATGAACATCTGCAATCATAGACTGAATTACATAGTGAATTTTAGTACAGAGGTAGTAATAATTTGTGTATAGATGTGTTTAGGGATAAGAGATAGTAATGATTGAAGCATGGCACAAATGGTATGGAATAAGGGGTGGAATGTCCTGGTTTGGGCCAGGATAAAGGTGATTTTCTGTCTTGTACTTTTGCTTTCAGCTGAGTCTCTTGTAAGGAGCTGCACTTGTTGAACTTAACAGCAAGTTTCTCAGTCAGTGTTTGCTTCTAGGACTGATAACACTTGATGTTTATAGTTACTGCTAGAGACTGGTATCTCAGTACAAGAGAGACACGGACACAGTGAAGGAGGTCCAGCAAAGGGCCACAAAGACAATTAAGGATCTGTATCTCCTCACGTATGAGAAAAGGTTGAGAGAGATGAAACTGTTCAGTCCACAAAAGAGGTGGCTCCAGGGGTATCTCATCATTGTCTACAAATACCTGAAAAGAGGTTGCAGAAAGGATGGAGCCAGGCTCATTTCAGTTGTGCCCCCTTGCCAGGACCAGAGGCAATGGGCAGAAACTGAAACACAGGAGGTTCCCTTTGAACATCAGGAAACACTTTATCCTGTCAGCATTACAAAGGTCTGTCACAGGTTGCTCAGAGAGGTTATGGCATCTCTTGCACCAGAGATACTCAAAAGCTACCTAGACATGGTTCTGGACAAAAGGCTTTATGTGTCTCTGCTTGAACAGGTTAGTTGGACAAGATGACATCCAGAAATCCCTTCCAACTTCAATCATTCTGTGATTCTGTGAGATACCTGCACATCCTTGTTGTAAAGGATGGATTTGGTGGCTGGAGCTTGTTTAAAAAATTGTTCAGATTCAGTAGGTTATGTATTACAGTGAAACAGGCTGGCAGCACCAGCCTCCTTCTGAAGGAAAACCAAATATATTAAGATACTTGTGAGACACACATCACCAAAATACCATGTTAAGGCTTTAATTCTTGCATGCCCTCTCTCATCCCTGTTTAAAGGAACTGTTCACCGTTGCAGTGTAAAAGGTTTTGTTGCACTGTCATTTGAGGGGTTAGAGGGTGTTTCCCAGTTGTCTTCCATCTTGAGTACTACTCAGCGAAATTTGCAATTTGTTCATTTGTTTTGTTGTTGGTTTTTATTTTTGTTGTTTGTTTTTCATTGTTGCTTTTGGTTTTGTTTTTTTTCACTCCTAAAGATTCATTTTACTCATTTGCAGATCCTCCAGGATGGAAGCTGGGGGAACTAATTTCATAGTGTAAAGCAGATTCCAGATAAGTTACAGTTTTCTTGGGCAGCAGCCTCTCTTCCTCACTGGAAATGTTATGCTATAAATATTTCCTTTATACTCCAAATTATTCCGAAGGGAAATGTTTTTTTTTTATATTCCACAGCATGTGGAAGTATTTTTAGATCAGAAACCTTCATCATGGCAGCTGCCAGCACCTTTGACAAAAAATTGATAAAGTTTTGACATTCTGACACCTAGAAAGAAAGAGAGGCTGCTTCAGCATCCAAGCCCAATTTTGAGCTGATGTGACACCTGGGAATAAGGGCATCAATAAAGATATGTGAGTTGCTTCATATTCACTGAAAGCATGGGTGTATCTAAGATCTGTTAAAACAACGAGATCTTTCTTCCCCACAGTTTCAAAGCCTTCTGTTTTCTTCCCAGATTTCACTGGCTGAAAACAAAAGCTTAGTGCATTATCCTACACTTCTTTAAGCAGCAGGACCAGAACGTTCAGCAAATACATTTATTGTTAAAGGAAAAGACATTCTACCAGTCTGACAGTCAGGGAGAGGCAAGGCTGACACAGCTCCATGTCCCCAGGTCCAAGCAGTAGCAAGGCTGAGCATTTATCTACAGTAGGCACATGCACACAAAGCACACCTATACTATATATATATATATATATATATTTACCTGTATACATTTATACATAGACAGCACCAAAGGCCTCCTCCTGCCTTCCTCTCTGACACTATGGGTATTGACAGATCCCTGTGCAGTGCATCCCTCTGGCAACTTGACTCTGACACTGAGTCTGACCAGGGCTGCAAGATCTCAGTCTCTCCAGTTTCTGGCATCTGGACATAAAATTCCCTGTGGCCACAGACCCACTCAAGTTGCTGGTGCAGACTGTCACACACACAGAGATACACAGAGCTGCCTGGGATGCCCCTGGTCCCCTGTAACCATCTGCACTGTGGTTTCACCCATTCAGTCACACCCTGCTCCCAGGCATCACTTGCTGCTCCAGCCTGATCTTTGCTGGTGCTTGACAGATTTTAGCACATGTTCTAACTTACAGTTGCATTTGAGGAAGAAGGAGGAGGAGGAGAAGGAGGAGGAGGAGAAGAAGAAGAAGGAGAAGGAGAAGGAGAAGGAGAAGGAGAAGGAGAAGGAGAAGGAGAAGGAGAAGGAGAAGGAGAAGGAGAAGGAGAAGGAGAAGGAGAAGGAGAAGGAGAAGGAGAAGGAGAAGGAGAAGGAGAAGGAGAAGGAGAAGGAGAAGGAGAAGGAGGAAGAGGATGAGGACGAGGATGAGGACGAGTAGGGGAAGGGCAGTAACTGAAATTCATTTCCTGTGGGTCAGTTCTGTTTTGGCTGTGATGATGAGTGACCTCCCTGTGCTGACCTTGAGGCACAAACATTTTCATCTTGTTTTCTACCCCTATGATGATACAGATCAGAGGGTGATTGAATGGCTGGGGAAGATCTGACAGCTGGCCAAAGACACTCCACCACAGTCATCAGCTCTTATTAAGACTTGAGAAAATGAGTTCATTTGACATTAGTATAGTGCCAGTAGGACTAAGAATAATTTCCAGCAAGCATAATTGTAATAGTCTTTAAAGATAACTTCCAAATCATCTTTGGATCACAGGGAAAGAAAAAAATAATAAAAACTTAAGTTCTTTTATTTTTAAAACTATATTTTAACAAAATATTACCAAATAAATTCACTGCTCCAATAGACTTTCCCCTGCCACCCTGTTCTACCTTCTTAATGTCTTCTTTTCCAAAAGAACCTGTCTCTCCTTCCTCTATCTCTCAGTAAGGAAAAAAAAAGGCAAGGAGACAGACAGACACGAAAAATCCATTTCTGGAAAAAAATAAAGGCCCATAATTTTCCTTCAGAAGTCTTTTCAGAAATGCTTTGTTGTAGAAAATGATTTGCAAAGTAGTGAGAGGGCATGTAATTAGCATGTAATGAGTTTTACACAAACAAGGCTTCTTCAGGTTAGCATGAAATCTTCCAAGTATTTTTGTCTTGGCTTTTTCCCCTTTTCCATTACCTCCCCCTGTCTTCCCACTGAACAAGTGAAGCATCTCTAAAAAAGTAGAGCATCTCTAAAATTGTCATTTTATCATCTAGAGACAGCTGGGTTTTTTTTGTTGTTGTTTTCTTTTTGGTTTTCATTTCTCTGTTTGTTTGGTTTTGGTTTTGGTTGTTTGTTTGATTTTTTTTTTCACAGATAAGAAGAATTTAAAAGCTGAAAAAAATAATACTTTTCTGACAAATGTGATAATTTCCAAAGTTTTAATAAGAATAATATGTACAGAACTGAAGTCTCTGTTATTTATATGCTGACTCTCATAATGGCAGATGTGTACTCTTTATGCCATATCTATAATATTAAAGAAGTCAGAGAGCTCTTCTGTAGCTGTAATTGAATTTTTTTCTTTTTTTTTTATTTTTAATACAGACCATTTTTTCCCTCTGCTATTTGTAGCCTGTTTTTCCTTTGCAAACAGGCTTAGGCAGACTTTACTTAAGGTAGGATGACAGCCTAGGATATGCCAGAGGCACATATCACTATTAGAAAGAGCATCATTTTGGAAATTTGAATATATTAGACAAGTCCAAGTAGGCAAAAAAGCAAAAAAAAAAGCATAGAGAGAGGGCCAGGATGCAGTGTGGGAGATCATCTTTGAAACATGAGGGGAAGGGAAGAGCAGGACACTCACAGCTACGGGGAACTCTGTCTCCTCTCCCATTAATCATCAGCACTCTGGCATTGTGCTGATCATCACCTGTCTTTCTGTTATTACTCACCATTCTTTCAGCTCATTCTTTCATTCCAGCTTGTTTTAGGAGTCACAGATCTGACTGCAGCAGCAACTGGATGAGAGGAGTGAGAGCTGGACAGAGGGACTATGTGTTTATGTGTTTATCTCAAGAAATTAGTTTAACTCAAGAAACTAAGATCCTACAAGATGACTGCAAATAAAATGTATGATCTGGTTGATGCTGTAGCTGCATTCATTCAGCTTGCTACCTGTTGGGAGAGAGAGGGCAGCACCAAGAGAGTAGGAAACAGTGATTGTCCAATTTTCCTTAAGAAAGAGGACTTCTCCAGCTGCTGTATTTGCATCCCCACTTCTCATGTCACTATCTTTCATAAAATCCCATTCTCCCAGTCCCAGTTTCATATGTTACTCTTTTTGCTGGCACTTAAGAAAAATTCAAAATAAGTAGTTGAATAACCTTGTTTTCTTGTTTTCATCATTTCACTCCCTAAAAGCCAGTTAGCTTTGTATATACAGATAAGTTAAAGCAAAAAGTGTTATTCTTATCCCATAAATATTCTCCAAGCCAGCTGAATGATTTGTATTGACTAAGTATGCTCCAAATTCTTTGCAGAATATGTATAAAAAGTAAATAAAATAAATGTAATGTAATACTTAACCTTGTAATACTTTTCAATTAACTCAGGCTAGAGTGTGTTTAACTATGAGAAACACAATAGTTTGTTGGTTTGTTTTTTTTTTAATGGATGCATTTTTATTCTCCACCAAATGGAGCTCTTCATTATGCAAAGAATCATTGTGGGTCTTTGTTCTTTTTTGTTTGTTTGTTTATATTCCAGCTAAATTAAAGAGTATTTTGGCAGGAGCTTCAAGTCTTCTAGCAGTCATAAGCTCTTGATTACAAATCATGTGTAATGGCCAAGCAGTGGGATGCAAGATGAAGAAATTTCATACCAATTACTACCCGTTATTTAACGAAACTTTGACCCACAGCCTTCACTGTCCCATCAGAGACTTCAGGGTGAGAGTGAGAAGATTTATTCTTATATGTGTTAGAAGAACTTGTGGAAATCACTTTCAAATAGAGTAGGGCCATAGAACATAGAAAAAAACCATTAGCATACAAGCTTGCTTTGATGAAGCTATATCAGTAAAATGTTTGGGTTTGAGTGAATTAGTATTTCTTCTTTTGTGGCAGTGTAAAGGATTCCCCTCCTGTGCCAATCAGGTGCAGGATTCAGGATTATCAGGTGGTTTCACTACTAAAAGGATGCTTAACCTGAAAACCTGAGGTCCTTAGCAATCATCTCCATAAACCTCTGATCTCCATGCACAGCCCCAGGGCCTGCAATCATCAGAGCTGCCTGCCCCATACACTTGTCTCAGTGTCACACAGATTCACAAATCCCAATTTCCCATGGGGCCCTCTCATCCAGCAGAGAATTAAAACCCCGTGTGGCTAAATATGTTTTATGCCCTGCTCCTCCCATCCCCATTTTACAACCCTCCTTTTAACCAGGCTTGTTAAATTGTGCCAGGTCAAGAGATACAGGATCTCAGCCTTAAAACTTGTCATGTTTTTTTTTCTTAATTTGGTGGGTGACACTTCACATTGTTTGGGTTCATGCATTTCACCAGAGGAGTGACCTGGCTTAGAGGGAAGAGGCATAGGACAAGATGACAAAGCACACACACTGTGTAACAGGGGGATGCAGGTAAAAATTGAAAAAGAAAAGGAAAAAAAGGATATGTTTTTGGGATGGCACTCAGAACACCAATTAGAATAATGCACCTGTGCCCACTTCCAGCCATTTCAGGGCTAGATGCTACTGAGTTATCAATAAATGCACACTGTCACTCTGAGGTAGTCCTTCAGAAAAGAACTGAAGGCAGTTGGTGATGTGGGTGAGGTTTGCTTTGGCAGCAATGCCATGGAAAACTAACACAACAGGTACAGCTTTCCACCTCAGCTTAAGAAGGGAAAGAGGAAAGGGAGTAAAAAAATCAGTAGTTCTGATGTAGACAGCTAAGACTTCTATCTGATACTGGGAGCATGAAGGCATCTGGGGAAGAGCAAGCCGCAGCATCAGTGATGAAGATGATGGTACCTTCCAACCTATCTATCTAAATGAACAGTGTATGCGTGTGTTCACATATATATAAAAATATATGTTTATACACATGTATATATAAATACATATCTTCAGTGGAGTTTATTTGTTGATGCTGTGGATCTATCACAAAGATTAAGCATGGGAGTACATGTTCCTTGTCTTCACCACTACAAACTTTGGATAGAAAGTTTGCTAGATTGCTGGCTAGATTTTTGAGTCAAAACCTAAATGAACTATCAACCTCCTAGCTTTCACAGCAGTTGCTGGAATCGATGGGATCCAGTTTGCCACCCACAGATCATAAGTAATTTGTATCAAAAAGGGACATATTGAAGAGAGGTAAAGTGGAACTAGCAGTGATGTGTCTGGCATTTTGTAATTGTGCCATTGGCTAAACCCTCTGACAATGTATCTCAAGCTTAATCATATTAAAGTAGAAAGCAGAATAAATCAGAACGCACTGAGATGGCTTAGCTGGGGAACGGCAGACAGCTGGAGAAAAGGAGAGGAGATCTCATTTTTCAGTGATTTGCAATGATTGTATGAACAAGAAGTTCTCATAAATTCTCATAAATTTTGCCATCATCACCTGTAATAAACCCAGGGTATGGAGAATGAGTTTCTCAGGTAAAACAGGTATCAGGATGGAGACTCTGATCATTCATTTTCTGGCTTCACATGAACTGATTTCTTAGAAGACAAACTAAGTGCAAAGGCAACACTCTCTATAAAAAAACAGCCAAGTTTCAAATTCTGTGAGGAAGAATTATACTTCCTTCATTTCTCCTGCCCACATTGCACCTCACAGAGACTAAAAAAACAATAAAGAGTGAAAGAAGGACTCTGCACACATTCTTGCAAATTAATGCATTTTGTAAATGGCTACTTTTTGATTCAGGTCAACACAGCTGAAATTCAACAGAATAAGTGCTTTCCAGAGTATACTTCCATCTGTCTTGTGTATGCTTCTGGGTAGCTGTTGTTAGGGTGTGACAACAGCAAAATTGTTTCACTCAATCAAACCAAGCTGGTATCTTCTCTACAGTTGTCTCTGGTGTTATGTGGTCCTTTAGCATGATATTTTGAAGAACCTATTAATGCCAGGTTAATGCAACAGATGTTATACCTGTGAGTACAGGTATAAGCTGAGTACAGTTATACAGGTGTACCTGTCAGTGAAGCTGCAATACCTGTGAGCTGCAAAGAAATGTAAGAGAGGCAGGGGACCTATTTAAAAGGTATAGCAATTTCAGGGAGAAATTATTAATGTTGAACTTCTATGGGGACCCAATGCTCACATTTTATTTCTGGTAAAAATTGCCAGTTCACAATGTTTGATAGACTTGTGAGACCAAGTTGAATGACTTGGAATGAGACCAGACACCATGTTGGAAAATACTTGCAAATTTGCAAACTGATGAACAAGATCTTGGAATAAAGTATTAGTAATAACTTAGGGAGGTGGAGAGCTGAATAAAGATTTCAGATTGTTATAGCAAAGGGAACTGACGTGAACCTGGAATACATTAACTGAAAGACATCAAGTAAGAGTAGAGAAATAGTAGTGTGATCATTCTGAAATCGATTTAGTGGCTCCATATGAATAAAATGGCCAGTCACCAAAGGCTTTAAAATAACTGAAATTTTACTGATGTTTAGAAAACTTGAATTTTGTGCAAATACTTCCAAATCTCTGTGCTTCACCCATGGAGAGACTGCAAGCAAGTGAACATGAAGAAAAAGAAATAAATGAATGAATGCATGAGCTGGAAACTGAAATCACATGGGCTAGAAGCCACACAATTTGCTATTACAGGGAAAAACATTATCTTAAGGCAAGGAGGATTTCTATGACTTGAAGTCTGAGATCAAAATTGGATTTTTTTCCCCATTTTTAATATGTCTTTTTATTTCAAATAGATATTATAGACTCAGTAAAGAAATTGCAGTTTCATATAATCTGTGTTACACAAAGATGAAAACCTCTTTAAGGCTTTTTGAGTCTGCTGGGAGTAGGCTGCAGAGCTCCCTGCACCACCACTGTGGCACAACTGTTTTGAGCAGTTGTTTTAGAACTGCAATAAATATACTTGTTGTAATTATTAATTGCCATCCTTAGGCTATATCAGGTCCTCATAGACAGATGAACATCCTAATCCCAGATTTGAGTGCATGTTCCAACCACCTATTCTTCTTCCAAACTCAACACCCACACAAATCATGTTTCCATCCTTGGTTTCCATTGAGAAGGAAACAAACCCAAATCCATGCCTCATAAAGCAGCTGGTGCACACCAGTGGTATGCACGAACCTCCTTTTCCTTTCTGTTACTCCTTTTTTTTTTTGCATCACAAAGTACAATAACTGGGGAACATGAACCCTGATAAAGAACTGTAGAAACAGGTTGTTCTGGATTCAGTCCTGGCCAGATGAAGTGGGTTTCTTTACTAATATAAGAAAATGAGTTTACACTGGTGGTTGACTTACCAAAAGTCAACAATCAGCCTTGAAACTGTCTTTTGAAATAATGCAGCAAACCTTGGCTCAGTCCTAAAAAATGTAGGTTTTTTTATAGAGGATTATAAGTGATGTTCCTGTAAGTAGCAGAGAAGGAAGAAAAACCCATGGAGAAGATGGAGCATCCTCTCATTTTTAAGAAGCATGCAGAGGAGAGCTTGCCAGAAGGCCTGATTACTGACAGCTCTCAAGAGGGTGAAACAGCCTCTCACATCACTTGTACAGAAAGCCTCTAGGAGCATGTATAGGAGACAGGATCTGTTTTTATTTTATCATGCAATTCTGACTGAACACAGCTCTTCAGTTGTCCTGAAGTGGAAAAGGAGGAAAGGCTTTTTTTCACTGCTCATATTCAATTGAAAAAGTAAACACAGAGGGGAAAGAAAAACTCACCAAGGAAATAGCATCTAAAAATCCATGTTCATAAAATATTATGTAATTATAAATCTCAGCAGAAGCTAGAGTACTTCTGCTTACTCTGCACCACTTGGTTCTGTGGCTCATAAATGTGGGAAACCCAGACTTTTTTGATCAAAGTTGGGCATTTTTTTCTCTGCTGTAAGGCCAACAGCTGACTGCTGGGTGAACACCAGAAAATGGAATTTCCAGCTTAGGGAAGCTGCTTATAATGAGAACGTGAGTGATGCCTGGAATAGCAGAAAGCTAAGTGCATAGATGTTTTGGCACACATAAGAGTGATGCAGACGTTACTCTCACACCTCCATCTGTTTGAATAATATATACTGTACAATAACTAATTTGCCTACCCTCAGTCTCTCATTCCAGGTGCTACTGCTGTTCACTCAGCCACTCAGCACTAATGATGTAGTTTTAAATCACGGCCTGCTCTTCAAAGGCTGCATCAGAATCTCTTTGGGGAACAGTTCTGAGGTGAATTTAGGAGTTGAAGCAGAATGTTTCTATTATGAGGTTACTGAAATGGAGTTTGATCCTGCTGCTGTTACAGAATTTATGCAGAATGTGTTACTAATTTTAAAGGAAAAAATATCTGTATCTTAAGTATTTTAATGAATACTTTAAAAAGAGTTTACATCTGAAAAAGAAACAAACAAACAAACAAAAAAACCCACAAAAAACCACAGCAAATCAATAAGGCCACCCCTAAACCAGGAAAAGTTGGCTATGTGAGATTACTGGCTTTGCAAAGTGTCCTTAGAACAACACCTTCTATCATAAGAGGGTTCATATATTACACACTGAAGAAAATAAAACAAAAACCAAAACATGTAATACATACCAAACAAATAAGAAAAATAACAAGAACACCCTACTTAATTTTTTAATGTTGTTTGAACCTCCCTGGAACCAGAAAAGTGATGCAAGAGGTCAGAAGATGAACAACACAAGAAAAGGTGTTAAGAATTTGGTACAAAGTTTTAAAATCACCATGAAAAGAAGATCTATAGAATTTCTTGACTGTTTTATAAATTCAGACACCTGAATAAGGGTTCATCTGGCAGCTGCAGCTCTTAACTGAAGTAGGAATTAATATGGAAAGCACCTGGTACAACACTGTTGCCTTATGCAGCATCAGTGGAGAATTTGCCATTAAAGACTCAATTCTCTTCTGTCTCATTTACGATCCAAATGTTTCACTTTTCCTTTACTGTAATTGTTGGTTGTTTTTTTTTTTCCAAGGGAATTACAGTGGAAAAAGACATCTAATAAATATTGAAAAAAATCATCCTTTTCAAAGTAATAATGAGAGAAATTTGTAGGTGTGGAAAAAATGAAAGAAAAATGTCCCTCACAGTATTTAAAGCTATAAAAGCTGATACATAGTAAGGAATAAATTTATGTCTCCTGAGTCTTGGCCTCATGCTATGACGACATGAAGAAACATCTCTGAAATGAAATTTTAAAGCCATGATGAGTGATGTTACATGAGGTTCATAAAAGCATCCAAATAATGAAACAATGTATGTGGTCCTACAAATTTCCTTATAGGATTTGAATATTAATTCCTTTTGAAAAGACAGTTCATTATTAGATGGACAAAGATATGCATCCAGGGATATATAGAACTCTCACTCTTTGCTTTCAACATGCTGCTTGAAGGTTAGGAAGATGAATTAATTACGTGGAAAGAGGTATAGAGAAAAATGGTGAGACAGAGTTTTTAACTGGTATAGACCAATGCAAACAGAATCCAGAGGCTTAAAACTAACTACCTCTTGCTGTAGATATATTTTCATTATGAATTTTATTTTTGTATTACATGTACTTCTAGTTCCTGTTGTAGGCACCTCATGAGGAATACAATGTGCAATTTACTAGAACAGACTAAACCAGATCCAAAAATTTGTATTAAATAAACCAGACAAGTCACTTACTGGGAGAAGGTTACATATATTTTTAAAATATCTTTTTAGAAAGAGTTAAATACATCCTTTCTGCACAGGTTAAACATTTTTATTTTGTAAAAGCTAAGCTATTAAAAATTAGGCTTTGAGAAAACAAATATGAATATTGTTAAAACAAACATTTTTTATTATACTTTGATGATAAATTTAATTTATGTCTAGTTTAATCTTCTTTTTTGTTGTTTTTTGAGTTATTCACAATCTATTCTGCTGACTTTCATCCTGTTACATAGAAATTACATCTATTATCTCACCAATAAAATGTGAGATGATTCTTTATTATTGGTCATGAATAAATTTGGAATGGAAATTAGAAATTTTCTAACAAACACAGCTGTGAGGTCCTAAATAGCTTTCCAGCAGGACAGGTGAGAATAAAAAGCTTCCTGGATCTTAAAATGGATAGATATCAATGCAGTGAAAGGATTAGATATTATTGTCTGCGGTAGTATTGAGACTGGTTTTGGTGATCTTGGTTTCTTTTAGGATTCTCTTCTGTTTGAATAATCTAAACTGTTTAAACTTTATGTGTCTAAAAGATAATTGGAAATCATAAAGCTGTTTTCATCACATTTTCATTTTAAACTGACAAAATCCATAAACGTTGCTGAGAGATTTTTAATCTCTATATTAAATGGAACTTTTTATTTTTTTAGGTAATATTATTTTTTAAATTTTCTCCAAAAGCATTTAATAACTATGTTAACCACATTTTCTACATTTTTGGAGGTGGCTTGTTTACTCTTAATTCCTTGATTATAAGTTTCAGCAATTTAGTACTAGAGTATCTCTTACTATTATCTCAGTACAAGTCACTGGGTAAGGAAAACATGTCCCAGTGAAATCATGAAGAGCTATAAAATAAAACATAAATGTTTAAATTCTACAGAAAAATAGTTTTATATATTATCCAATGGGTTTGTTGTTTGGTGGTTTGGTTTTAGTTTTTTGGAGGGGTTTTTTTGGGGGGAGGTTTCTTTTGTTTTGTTTTTGTTTATTTTATTTTGGACAGTATTATGAGGATAATTTGAATTTCTGTCTCTTGGACAAACATTCTCTTGAAGCATCTTGATCTTTTTACATGTGAGTGAGTAAGTGGTCATTGGACTGACACAGTTAAGGATTTTTATTCCAGTATCTTGCACTGCTGAAAACTGCTGAACTTAGTGAAAGCTCTTTAGTTAGATTCAGCATATTATTACACTGGACTTGTACTTAGCATTTTATCACCTCTAAATAGTACATAGCAAACAGCTGGCTCTTTAAAGTGGTTCTTAAGCCCATTAGGAAATCAGAGCATATAAGTAGGTTTTTGTCCATCTGCCTAACTCAGGAAAGCCTTACTGTCCCTACAGTATTCTACATACAAATTTGTTCAACTTTTGATTAATACTTTCCTGTGTTCCCACTGACAGAATATCTTGCTTAATGTCTAACTTTCACCCCTTGTCTGTATTTTTAGCCATTATCTCAGTCTAGACAAAGGATTTGGGCTGTCATGTGGAACAGAAGGTTTGCTTCATAGGACTTAGTTCATTTGCTTGTCCACCTTCAGATAGTTGACTTCTGGGCTTCTCAATCATCACTAACACACACACCCTACCCCTAAAAAAGGGCCTTTGGCAAGAGTAGCTATGTATGATTTGTCATGTAATATTTTTTCTGTTGACAGAAAAAAACTGTTCTGTTTTTTTCTGTTGTTTTAAATTTGTTTCATTTTTTTTTTTTTACAATCTTAATGCTATTTCCCACACAGGAAAACCATGTCAATCTCACACTGTAGCTTCAGTTTTATTCTTCTCCTACATCTCTCTTAAAAAAAAATATATATATAAAACATTTTAGACTTCAGGATACAACAGCCACAACTAAATGTTTCATTAAAAATTTTTAAAATTAATGAGAAAAGCAGAAAAATTAACATGCCTAATAAAGCATTGCTTGAATCATTGCTTGATATT
Source organism: Calypte anna (assembly GCF_003957555.1). NCBI lineage: Eukaryota > Metazoa > Chordata > Aves > Apodiformes > Trochilidae > Calypte > Calypte anna. Next base: position 145,222,712 of record NC_044245.1, on the reverse strand, counting down.
TCAAAATGTAATTTCTAGAAAAACAAACTTTCTTCAGAAAAATTGAATTCCAACTTGTTTCTCAGTTCCAGTTTTTATGGCAGAAATCTTTACAGTCATATATAAATGTGGACATGAAGCTCAGAAGAGAATCTAACACTGATGAGTTTAAACAGATCTCTCAACATCTCAGAAACTAGAAAACAAGCACATTCCACTTTGTCAGAGAGAGCTGCAAAAGCATTAAAATGACCTAAGGATATAAAAACACATGCCACAAGTTTATTACAAAGTAATCCATGAATGCATTCATATATTTAGCTGAATATTTTAGGGATATTTTTATAGCATGATTGGTAATCTTGTTTTCAAAGTCCTCTCCTGTTTTGGGATGTGATTCTGCCATTGTCATCACCACCTACATCTCCCTGAGTGTGTTTTTGTGTTAGATTGTAATTTTTCCTCAAGACAACTGATGCATGAACACAGGACATGGTCCCATAGCTTAGCTCAGACTTGGAAATCTGTGGGCAGGGAAAAAAGCTACTTATGGTTTAAATGAAAAGAAATTTAAATTTCAATTGTACAACATAAAAATCTGATACATACATCAAAATATACTAAAATATATTCATTTTTTAAACTTTAAGAATCTTTTCCGAAATTATTGAGTAGCTGCTTAATGTGTTGCAGTCAAATATATAACTTCAACAGGGCAACATCATTAAACAACAGCATTAAGATCTCACTGACCAGCCATTGACTTTCCCTGTTCGATCCAGAAACACCTGTCATTGATGGGCTAGATTTGCACTCATACTACTGATGTAAGTATAGGAACATCATTTAATTGGTGTTGTTTTCTGGGTTTTTTTGTTCTGCAACAAAATAAGATATCAAAACTTGAACCATTCCATTCCTTAATTACCCCATCTCTCAAAATAGAAATCTTGACCCAAACAGTAGAGATTAAGAATTTAGAATTTAACTAACACTGCGTAATGATTTCAGAGATGGAGAAGAGTCCAGCACCCATTACTATAGGGTATTTGAAGAACAATTAGTGTAAAACCTTTTACAGGATGAATAATACAGTCAAGTCATCTTGTTGATCACTGATTCTAAATAACTTTACATAAAGAATATCACAAGCTCTGTTGTGGAAAAGAACTCATGTTATGAACTGGACAGATCTTGTCAAAGAAACTTACAAAGTCAGGGCTATGGTCCCAGTCCCTCCACAGGTATAAAAACACTTGACCTGATAGTGACTGTGTCAGCCTGGTAGATTGACACCAGGTGTCCCCAAGGCTACTCTCACTCTGCTGCTACACATTGTCTTTTATTCTTTGTTACATATGTTACCACAGAGGCTCCACCACTATAGCTGATGGGCTCAACCTTGGCCAGTAGCAAGTCTTTCTTGGAGCTAGTTGGACACGGCTGTGTCCATCATGGGGTCAGCTCCTGGTATTTTGTCACCAAGGCCACCCCTGCAGCCCCCTCAATACCAAAACCTTGACATGTGAACTCAATAAACCATGTCAAATGAAACAAAGAAGGGACCCTTTCCCAACATATATGTAAGTCAGATCTGAGAGCAGTCTTATGACTGAGTGACCCTCTGTGTAACATAATAAGTCCCTAGTTGTCATGTAAGGTCTACTAACTCAAGTAACCAAATAGTTCTGCTATGTACTACCATCCAATGGAGACATCCTTGGTAGAAGGCCTGGGCAGTTATCAAAGTGTGAAGAGGGTAATCATGCAGAAACTGTCTACATAGGATAATGTATTATTTACTAAAAGTGAATAACATAACCACAATTATCTGAATAGGAAATAGCTATGGATGAGAAACAAGAATATAACCCCCTCGTAATGTAACAGTACTACAGGAACAGTTTGAATACATCTTAGCACTGCTAATATCTCTTAGGACTATTCTTGTGCAGAATGTCCTGCTACCAATACTCTTAGATCAAAGAAACTGAATGAGACACAGATCATGTATGTCCATCCTCCAGAACATTATTCCATGTGCAGTGATCAGTACTTAGTCCCATAGAGATGGCAGAGGTTTAGTCAGCTCTTGCGGTGATCTGGATTTCCTGAAATCTTCCCCATTCCTTTCCCCCAGCAATCTTATAATGCTGTAAGATTGTACAGCAAGTGGTCCTCTTGCTCTAGAGTTCTGTCTTCAAAAACAGTTGCAAAAGGAGATTAAGAAATACACTAGGAAATGTCAAAAACAAACATGAAAAAGTGCATCGGCTTGACTTTTTCTTACAAGGTAGTTTTCTTTCCTCTCCTTGAGCAAACTGACATTTGCTATTTTTGTTAGCACTATTTGCACCTAAAAGGTATGCAGGAGGTGTAATACAGATGAACTCTTAAACTACCCAGCAACCTCACAGGTCAGTCTCTGGAATATATCAGGGTAGCTCCTTTCACATCCCCAAATTTATACCAGTTTCAATTGGATGCATGACATGGTCTGTAACTTGAATTTTTTCAGACTGTCAAACACTTTCTCTTTTAACCTTTATGATTCACTTTTATCTCTTTTTTATTCCACAGATGATAAAAGAAACATTGTCTACCATCACATACACATTCACTCAGTGTTCCTTCTGTCTCATCTGTATTTGAAATATCAGTACATGCATGGGCAGTAGCATATTTGCCTGCCTGAGACATTGAAGCAGAAGTTGATACAACAAGAACAATGTTCTGTTTTCAGTTGTTATCATGAGTCAAACTTAGATTCAAGATTACTTCCCCTAATTTCAATAATAGGGATATGCTTTCAATCCTCACATATGGGCTCAAAGTGAAAAAAAAATGGTCTTATTTTACAAGATGTTTCATTTACACCACGTAGGCTCCTGTTCCCCTATTCACTGTTCCCCTCTTCCCATTTTCATGTGACTGGAATCTCCTCATCTCCCTGCTCAGTTTTACCCAAGTGCTGTAGTTCTCATTTGAAGGCTTGGAAACCAGTGCATATGAGACAACTGATGAAAAAGAAAGGGCTAAATTATCTCACGGAGTAATTTTATCCTTATATATAAGGAAATTACACAAGAAGGAAGAAATCTTGCCCTTCTGGGGCAGAGGTGACCATCTGGAATAAAAATCATGCCTAAGCTAGGCTTATGAAGCACTTCCATTGCCCTTGAACACTTTGATGAGGTTTTGTGTTAATCATTGGGTGATTCAGATTTGGAGAAACAAGCTCCATTTAATTTATGTCAAATCCTGTGCAAACCACCGATTTTCATTCTTAATTTTGCATTTCTAAGTCTATAAAATGTCAAATATTCTTAAATGCAAAGGATTGATCAAAAAATCTGCCTTGGGGGTGGTTCAGCACAGAGGGGACAGATATGATAAAATCTCATTCCACTCTAACACAGAACTAGGGAGTTTATATGACAAGCATGACTTCTGGTGACTTTCTACTGAGAGGATAATGTGATTTAATGATGCCCCCAAAAAATGTAGCTCCTGAAGAGAAAAAAATAGGAAGCTTTAAAATAGGAAAGAAAGCTAGGAACCATCCAATAACTTTATGAGACTACTTATGCTTAGTGGACTTCTCTCCACTAACTTTATTTGTCTAAAAGTTCAGTGTCTGTTTAGAGGGAATGGCAGCCAGTGGAAGAGGCAGTTCGAAAGGATGATAGATCCCATGTTGAGATCTTTTTCTGATATGGGTGGGAGATACACATCACCATTTAGAAGTTCCTCTTTTCTCTGTCATTAGAAAATTACTGAAGTGACCGGATCAGTAACTTTCTTCTTCTATATATTCTGCTAAATAGGGATTGTTCTCTGGCTTTGAGGCAAATTTGCACTGACAAGCCATGTCTATACTGCACAGATTTTGTCACTGTGTCTTGTGTGGGTGCCCTGGTTGCCTCTTTAGAGTCCTAAAGAAACATAATTTGTGTGGTGTTCTTTTTCCCCAGTTCAAAGTATCATAAATAACATGATGGCTGTATAGCAACCTCTCAGGTTTGTTTCTTTTTCACACCACAAATCTGAAAGTGTGTGTTACAGACCCTTGGGCATGGCAGATGGTAGCATTTGAGAGTGCACATCCTGATGGAATAGTGCTAGATGGCTTTGTACAGCATAAAGGGCCAAACATGGTGCATTAACTTCCAAACAGCCCGCTGGGACTTGTTTGTGGTGCAGGCTATCCTCTGAACCAACTGGGCATAGTTCAAGAAAGTGTTACTTGGCACATGATTATTTTTTCTGGATAAGCACAGTCCAGAGTCTGAGCCCACATCCTGGTCCTGTTTTATTTACCAATATACATGCATCCCCAGATGGTTGAATTTAAGTGAGATGAGCAATTCAGACTCATAACAACAACAATCAAGAGTGGAATTGCTCACCAGCAATACCCAAAAATGGAAAGCAAACAGTCACACTCCTTCCCTTGTGCTTATTCCTGGAGAAATGAAGAAAAAAAAAGCTTACTTACATCAATGCAAGACTTTAAAGATTTAATTTGATTTTCAACTTTAATTTCCAATTTTAACATCCCCTAAGACTGGTTATTTTCTAAATTAAAGGGTTTTTAAACTGGTGTTAAATGAAACAGGGTATGGCCTTTTTTAACTATTTTTCTTTTATTTCCTCAGACAAAATAATTCACTGAGGTTTATTCAAAGTCAGACTCAATTTTTTTATTAGTGAGAGTAAATTAGAGATTGAAACTGTATTTCCATTTCCTAAGCATATGACTTCTACACAATTTTTAACACTTTTAAGTATCAGAGCAATCTGCACATAGATTGTATATAACACACAAGATTTAAAGGAAAGTTAAGGTATTTTAGAAGACAATTGGGATAGCTACAGCCTCTTTTATAACACTATATTCTTTGTTTAGGCAACAGAGATGAGTGAATGATGTCTACAGTATAAATGCCTGCAGTTTTGCTGTGGACCCACATTGGCAATATACTTCATAATAAACTCAAAACCACAGATTATATATACAGGTTGCCTTCCAAACAGAGGATCTACTTTAGATGACACATACCCTAAGCTTTGCTAACTGCATTGACCGAGCTCACCAGTGAATTAAGTGGGATCCCAGGCAACCTGCTCAGCTACAGACAGTTAGATTGTAGAGTGTTGTTTTGCCATATAGACTCAACCATCCTCAGTATACAATGTGTAGAAATAGGGTGGAAACACAAAAATAATGAAGTATTTTTATACAAGTTCCTTTTATTTTGGAGAATAGTGGTGGTTTCCTTGAGTTCTTACCAAACAAGGCTGGAATTAACTGGGCCTCTGTGACCACATAACCATTTTGGAAGACATCTAGTGACTGCTGTGGGAGAGGACAGTCAGTGCTACACCTGAGTTATCAAACCCTTGCTGATCACTGTGCCTTTAAGGCAAGTTTTCCTGGGAGAAATGACCTGTGTCAGAAAGAAACCTCTTCTGGGTCATTTTGGCCTTGCCAGATGGACTTGACTGACAACTTCAAACTTAACTTGAAAAACCCACTACATGTTTTTTGTTGAGAGATATTGTGGAGATATTTCCACCAAGGTTTGATATCTGGGATCTCAGCTACCAGAAAACCCTACAATTGGTTCTGGTTTTGTCTGGTGTCTTCACATCCAATCCCAGCACTTCAGTGGGGTAAATGGAAGGTGATGACAAATCTCAGGAAAGTGATTCAGATGCTGCTAGTATAGGAGGTTTTGCCTTTTAAGTGTTTCTGGTTGGTCTGATTTTCATCAGGCCACTCAGAACATCAGATAATTAGAAGTACACTCCACTAATGTTTCAGTTCTACTTAGCTTTCTCAGAGACAGGGTCTCCTGCCTAAGCAAACAGCTATACTCCCACAGGAAAATGTCAGTCTCAAAATATGTTCTTAGTGTTTTTCCCTGGTTTTACATTTACAGTTTAAGATGATGCTGATGCAGATGATCGAGTGGTTATCACTGCTTCAGTTTCCTCAAGTCGATGTTTTTTAATAGCAGTAGTGTCTTTTTCCCAATTTGCTCCAGCTCTGAGCAGCAATAAACAGAGCTCTGTTTACTAACACAAAGCATTTCATTTCTTCACGGTGTCACGAATACAAAAAAAACACAGAACATTACACAACTGGTGACACTTAAATGTAAGTCAATTATGCAAGTTTAATGTATTATACACATAGCATCTGTACATGCAACAGCATGGGAGTGAAAAGTGCTTAAATAATTAAGTTAATGGGAAAGTACTGGGTAATTAAAGGGCACAGAGGAGAATAAATGGAATTAGTTTAGCAAAAGGGTTTATAAACTTGTGAAAAGGGGGAGGATGGCATTTTGTAGCAAAACCATGGTCTACCCTTTAATTCACAAGTAGATGTTTGATGAGAACTTTCTCATCCCAGTCTTGCTTTCTGGAGTTGTTTTCATATCTTTTTATGTATTTTGATTATGAATTTACACTACAGTGGCATCGTCCCAGGTTTATACTAGAACCAAAGCTAAAAAGATCCACAAAACCAATTTGGAGTGGAGGGGAAGTGACCTAAATTTCATTACAGAGTGACAAGAATGTGGATGGAAAAATTTCTGGAAACTATTAACTCCCTGCTGTAGTTATGGCCATAAAATTGAGAACATTCATGCGTCTTCTAATATAACCATCAACAAAATAGTCCTTACTGTTGCTGTAAAATGTATGGATCTGTTCTGCAAAGTAAGCAGAGTAGAGCAGAGAAGAGTAGGGTAAACTAGAGTAGGAATAGGATAGAATAGATAGGATGGGATAGAATAGAATAGAATAGAACAGAACAGAATAGAATAGAATAGAATAGAATAGAATAGAATACAATACAATACAATACAATACAATACAATACAATACTTCAGTTGGAAGGGACATAAACACTCATCTAATCCAGCTGCCTGACCACTTCAGTACTGACCCAAAGTTTCAGTATGTTATAAAGAGCATTGCCCAATTGCCTCATAAACACTGTCAACCCTGGGGTATCAACCATCTCTCTAGGAAGCCTGTTCCAGTGTTCCACCCTGTCCATAAAGAAATGCTTCCTAGTGTGCAGTCTGAACCTCCCCTGCAGTTTTGAACCATTTCTGTACATTCTGTCACTAGATCCCAGGGAGCAGAGATCAGCATCTCCCTCTCCATTTCCCCTCCTCAGGAATTTGCAGAGATCAGTGAGGTGGCTCCTCGGCCTCTTTTTCTCCAAACTACACAAATCCAAAGTCCTTAGCTGCTCCTCATGTGACATCCCTTTCATCGGATTTGTTGCCTTCCTCTAGATGCATCCAAGAACATTCTTAGATTGTGGGGCCCAGACCTGCACTCAGTGCTCAAAGTGAGTCCACCTCAGGGCTGAATAGAGCAGGTTCATGCCCTCCTTTCACCTTTCACAGCTGGTGATGCTGTGTTTGATGGACCCCAGGATTGAGTTTGTCCTCCTGTCTGCCAGGGCACACTGGTGGCTCCTATTGAGCCTGGTGGCAGCAAGCTCCCCAGCATCCCTTCTGCAGGGCTGCCCTCCAGCCACTCCTCTCCAAATCATACTTGTGCCCTCCACTACTCTGTCGTAGTCACAGAATCAGGTGTTTGGACTTGTTAAATTTAATCCCATTAAACACTGCCCAAGTGCTCCAGTCTATCTTGCAACGTCTATTGCCTCCCAAGAGAGTCAAAAGTATCTTCCAGTTTGGCATCACCAGCAGACTTGCTTATGGTTAATTCAGCCCCTGAATCCAGGTCATTGATAAATATATTGAAAAGGACTAGAATGGCTCTAGAATGGAGAGACTCTGCTAGTTACCCTTCACAAAACATGTAGCATCATTCACTACAACCATTCACTTCAGCCAGTTCTTTACCAAACACACCATGAACTTACATATTGCATAAAAGGACTGCAAGTCTGTAATCTGTGACTTCTTTTTTACTTTGGTGAAGCCAAAATCCTACCTTACAATTAAAGTGTTAAGCAGAACTGTACTTGGCATACTGGCCTCCATCCAGACTCACACAGACTTACAAACATCAAGGCAAAATTTACTTGTGGTCCAACAGCTGGTGTGAAGCCAGTGTGCTATTTACATCCTACTTAAATCTTCATGGAACTCTTCCTGAGAGATAGGTAAACTTCATTAGTGCTGCTTAGCAAGAAGAAAACCTTCTGTACAGACTAACTTATATTTAAATTGGGAGATTAAACAAAGAAACACATCGCCCAAGGGTTATTTTAAAAAGTTGGTGAAAAAAAAATTAATAGTTTTTATTCTGGGCTCTTTCGAGAAACCGGTGAAGATCTGACAAGGAGAAAGAAAAGCTAACTTTATATCTTCTTCCAATTTTTTTCATAGTGTAGAGGACAGAACTCTACACTAATAAAATTTTGTAAATTCTCCTTCTATCTTTCTAATATTCCTAGGACAGATTTCAATTGGTCTTGATTGAGTCAGTTTAAGTACTTTACTACTAGTTCCATATTAATCTGGCCCCCTGAGATACTCTGAAAACGACTGTCTCTTCAGGGGACTATATCATTCTTCAATGAGAAAAGAAATTAAGTATATCACAGCCATGTCAGGATCCTTTGTTGTCTGACTTACAGACTTGCTCCAATTTAGATTACTTTAGATAAAGAAACCTGCTTTCACAGTAAGCACCATCATAACCTTGCTCAAATATGTGGTTACTTTTCCTTCAATGTTAACACAAATTCAACTAAAATAAATATGCAGTTTCTTCAGTAGCCTAGAGAAAAACACTATCACTTATTTAACAGAAGAGAAAAATATACCTGCAAGGGTGATTAAAAATAGCGCTATGGCTGGGTTTTTTTCCTCCTCTCCTGAAATATTTTCAATTTCCATGAACCTTCATTAAAAAGAATATGTGGTAAAGGAGAAAGACGCAATATGTTTTATAGCACCACTTAGATATAAAAAGTAATAAAGACAGGGGCAACTGCAGTTCATGTCCGTTCATGTTGACAGAAAATGTGTGTTAACTTGTTTATCTCTTCCTCTACAACGTTCATTTTATTCAAAATTACCTCCTTTGAATGGAAAAACAGAAAAGAAAACCAATCAGAGGATGGCAGAGATTGTTTCGGACAAAATGTCACTGAAATATCCAAAGTGTGAAATATCCATAAGTGTGAAGTACTATGGTCCAATTGTGCTCCTAATGATGCCCAGTTTCAGTAGAATAATATGGAATACATCAGAAACTGTTTTCCATGGGTGTTTCAAAAACAATCCCAAACAAACCAACATCCCAAAACAAATCCACAGAAAATAAAACAAGGTAATATTAAGATTTCACTATTTTAAACTCAAATCACTGCAGGGAGCCTTCGACTCAGACTACATAGGTACTCTAATGTATACATCATAGAGGCAGCAGTGTTTTGCTTCCTTCACATCCTGTCAATACCCTCTGAAAATGGTGGAATAACTTTAAAGGACTTTAGTGAATTAAACAGTTGTGATTTCTACTCTTGCCTGGCAGCAACACCACTATCATGGAACAACCTGTTGCTATCCCATCAAACACTGGTGTTCTCAAGAATCATGTGCTTTCATCCAAAACATCTACTGGGAACAGACCCTGGACTGTGCTACTCCTGAGTACTTGTTGGGAATTGTCTGCTATACTGAACCAAGGGAAACTATGCAAAGGGCTGGTTTACCAGGACTCACACCTATGTTTCAGTGTCATGGAACATTTCCTGTGCTCTCCCTAAGCATAGCTGTAGCTTTGTTGCATAGCTGTAGCTTTGTCTCATGTAGAAGGAGCTTGAGCCTTCTTTGGAAGTGGGCTAGAAGATGTGTCCTAAAGCAGAAACTATTCTGATGAAGAGACTTCATGCCGTACCTAATTTTAGGTAACACATATACACATTTATATTTATAAGTTGGGCATGACTGCAGTTTCAGAAAAAAAAATAAAAAATCCAGGCATAGAATTTACTAATGGATTGATAGCAGATGTCGTATACTTTATCAATCTGTATGGACATTAGGAGAGCAACAGCAAATTAATTTGAATTTGCATTTGAATCCTGCTTGTTACTGAGCTTCAGTTGCTCCTGAATATATGGCAGATGGGCATGGTGAGTGGTTCATTCACTACCATTGCACCTCTCAAATCTGCCCAGAAGCATAAGAACAGTTTTGCTCACTCTTAGGATACTTTTTTTGGCTAAAATTTCAATAATTCAGAGAGTGAATCAGTACGATTTATTGTTTCTTTGACAGAATCTGGAAAGAAAAGACACATTTGTAGTTGCCAGAAGACACCATCTCTCTTCCCTTTGAAAGAACTGAGGGACGATGAAAATTTCAAAATTTTTTTTCATTTAATATATAAGATCTTAAATTTTTTAATTCTTGTCCTTTTCTATTTCTTATACACTAAGTCCCATGCTCCCAGCCATTCACTTTTCATTACATTTCTCTCTTTCTCTGTAGAGTGTTGTGCATTGAGGACTGTCCTCAAAGACATTAATGACTCAACTAGTAAAAATCAGTTTCAAAAACAAACTGAGCACTGACAAATACAATGGACCTCAAAATGAAGACAAAACATTGGTTTTGTCCCATTTTCAAGATCAATCTAAACAGGGATTTGCAAAGGATGTGAGATTCAAAGACAATTTTTCACATCCTTCCGTGAGTAGATCAAATCCCTATCAGTTCCTGAGCAAAAGATGACTCTTTAAATTCCCTTCTCTCTCTTGTTACTCTTAACTATGATGTTATTTGGCATGGAATATCTCAGTTAGTTCAAGTGATCTGGCTGATTGTATCCCCTCCCAGCCTCATACCAATCAGTGCACTGTGAAGCAGAGAAACAGAGAGGGAGGTGATGCTGTGCAAGCACTGGCCAGCAATAGCTAAAATGTTAAGTGTGTTAACAACATTGACTTGTTCACAAACATAGGATACATCTCTGTACCTGCTGCTGTGAGGAAAGTTAACTCCATTTCAACCAGACCCAGTACCAGGACAAGTGAATGGCTAAGGCATCATCTGAGTAACTCTTATATTTGAAGCTGGAGCATGCAAAATTAAACATTCTACTTAAAGCAAGAAATAATTTCCTCCTTAAAATGATACTTGATCACCTAGATCTGTCTGGTTTTAAAATGCATTATATACAGGCTCTGAAAAAGAGAAACCTATTCAAAGCATCATTGTTAGATTGCCATGGAAGCTGTGTGGGTACTAAGATAACAATTCAGTCTACAAACCTTAAGAAAATGACAACAACGAAAACATCAGTGTCCCAAAATGTATCCATGTCTGCCAAATGTAATTTTTGCTAAAGTAATTTCAGCTAAGATGGCCTGCTTGGTGTGACACCATCTGTTGAATTTCACTTGCTCATGTACTAGTAAAGAGTAAATGGCAACTTTACATAATTTGAAATAAAACAATCAAATGGGGAAACAACTTCTCAATTAAAGTCATGAAAAGGATCAGGTGGGCTCTTATTCATTCTAGGGAAAACTGCACAGCTGAATCCACATATGGGAAAATATTTAACCTTGGATGTAGCCAACAGACTTTAGCACTCCAAACAGACTTTAACACCAGAGGAAAATATTTTTTCAATCCCATTTTCTTCAGCAGCTGCTAGTTGAAGTACAGATTTTTTAGCAATATGTTGGGGATTTTTTGGTTGTTATGGAGGAGGGAAGAACCATGAGAAGTTAATCACATGAAGTTCAACAAGGCCAAGTGCAAGGACCTGCACCTGGGTCAGGGCAATCAAAAGCTCAGTTACAAACTGCATAGAGAATGTATTAAGAGCAGCTCTAAGGAGAAGAACTTGGGAGTGTTGACTGATGAAAATCTCAATGTGAGTTGTCAGTCCAGAAATCCAGCCATGTCCTGGGCTGCATCAAAAGAAGAATGGCCAGCAGGTCAAGGGAGGTGATTCTCCCCCTCTGGTCCACTCTTGTTAGTCCCCACCTGGAGTGCTGTGTCTAGTTCTGGAGTCCCCAACACAAGAAGGACATGGAACTGTTGGAGATAGTCCAGAGGAGGGCCACAAAAATAATCAGAGGGCTGTAGCAGCTGTCCTCTTCTCCAGGATGATAATTGGGATTGTTCAGCCTGGGTAGGAGAATGGTCTGTGGAGACCTTATAGTGGCCTTCCAGTACCTGAAGTGAGACTACAGGAAATCTGGGAGGCACCTCTTATCAGGGCATGGAGTGATGGGACAAAGAGTAATGGCTTTAAACTGGAAGAGGGTAGATTTAGGTTAGACATTAGGAAGAAATTCTTTCTTGTGAGGGTGGTGAGATACTGGCAGAGGTTTCCCAGAGAAGCTGTGGCTGCCCCATCTATAGAAGTGTTCAAGGCCAGGTTGGATGGGGCTTTGAGCAATGGGGTCTAGTGGGAAGTGTCCTTGCCCATGACAGTAGGGTTGGCCCTTGATGGTCTTCAACGTCTCTTCCAATCCAACCCCTTCTCTGTAATTTGTTTATTTTCTTTTTTTTTCCTTACTTCATGTGCTTTATATGCCAAATTAGATCAGAGGAAAAACAAAAGAAAAAAAGGCCTGGTATAGGACAGCTATTCTGACCAGAATTTTTCTCCCAATTACTTATGAATTTCAGATGATGGTGATTCGCATGACCTATATTTTCAATACATTTAGTTTAAAGGTGTTTCATGAAAGAAAGTACAGTAATAGTTTCAATGTAAAGGTTTTAGTACTGGTTAGAAGAACAACTAGGGATAGACTAATGAATGAGGCCTGAAATAGATTCCTCTTTCCTAGGGAATATGAACCACATTTATCTTGGTTCAGGAAGCTTAGAAAAAGAGGATTTGGAGGCCAGAAGGAAGACAGGCAGGTACTGGGTAGGAAAGTCGTAAACCGCTTTAATAATTTGCCACAAGTTGAAATATTGCCATTTCAAGAAGTAGGAGCACAGCTCTAAGAGGCCACTTTCACTCATGTATCTTTCAACTTGAATAAGGACCATGTCATGCATAAATTGTTGTTACTTTTTTTTTTTTTGAAAAGGAGAAACTGCATTCAGTGATCATTTTCTCAAGTACAACATTCCATCTGAGCTTGTTCCTCTATCCAAAAAGCTCAGAGCACACAATGAATTCAACCCACAACACTGCCATCATTAGTCCAGGTTAGAAAACCAGTGTGCTGAGAGGAGCACCAGATCATTGCTGTAACTGCAGACACTGCCACAAAACCAAAAGCTTCACCTTGTGTCCCTGGTAACATGAAATGGAATAAGAAATCAGTCTCCTTAAATCAGATAATGTCTGTTCCAGACCTTCTCAAGCACCAGCTGCATCTTGCAGAAGAATATTTATTTCATTTAACATAAATGGACTCTGAAGAAGTGTCACATGGCTGCATTGTCAATCTGGAGAGAGCAGCAGCAGCAGCAGCTTAATTCTCCAGCGTGAGGTGATGAGGCAAGAGAAACAGGAGGCAACTCCATTAACGACACCACTGCCTCTCTCCTGAATCCTTGATTTTAAGGATTAAGGATTTTATGGCCCCTTTAGGACTCAAGCCTTCATTATAAAAATTCGGGTATTGAAGCCAAGTGCTCAGATTATCATCACCCAGGAGCCAGGATATTCCTAAACAATCAAGCAGAGGAGGTGGTATATCAAGGTCAAGTCCTGCTTCTAGGTATATCAATAGCAGACATTCTTTTTTATACTTATTTATTTGTTCTTTGAGCTGCTAATGGACTAATCACAAGGGAAAAAACTTCTGTCTTCAGGGCATTAGAGGGAAATTTATTTTGAAAACCAAGTTTTTAAAAAGCTATTTTGCTTTAATCAGCAGTCCCAGGTACCCAGAACTTCTGTCATACTGTGGAGATTAGAGCTTTCCCAAAGTAACCTACCCACAAGGGTGTCACTTCTTCTCCCAAGAGAACAAACATATTTTGACAGTCTGATTTCAAGACACATTCTCAGCAGTAATTTCCCCTTGAGCTCAGTAGGCTTTATAAAGAGGAAACAGAAGAGGGTGTCTATTATTGCTGTATAAATAGCATAGACACATCCATATTTCTTTATTCTACTACAAATTACCTGTGGTGGAAGACTTTAGCACTGTTCATTTTTTTATCCCAATGCCAAAGTAGGGTATCATGTCATTGTCACACAGAAATTTAGGCATTAATGTTCCTGCAGCCATGGTGGGAAGGCTGGATAGGCAGTACCTTCCTGCAGTCATTGTTAGTGGGGTTGTGGTACCAGACAAAGCAGTAGGAGTCAGAGGTCAATTACTGATAACCTCCTGGAGGAGCTCTAGATCACTGGACTCAACCCAAAGCATAATTCAACATTAGGGATCAAAAATAATGTTTGAGAACATGTTCATCAGAGAAATGGGTTCTGAAAGTGGAATAACTTAAAAAGGACCTTATGATTTAGCTACTGTTACTTGGGAGTTACTGAAGCCCCAGAGGGGCTATTACTTTTTTAATGTAAAATTGCACTCAGAAGTGAATTTTTGAAACTGCTGTCTGGCTTAACCTAGAAAGTTTTCTTTCCAAATCTTTAAGTTAATTTAATTTTTCATTGCATATTATGCATGGATATAAAAGAAAAACAAACGACATAGATTCTATGATTCTATGATTCTATGATTCTATGATTCTATGACATTAAATACATAGTAATTTGCCTGTACAATACCTGATCTGCCTAGTAAGTGTAACTTGTAGAGGCAATTAGAGTGTATGAGACATATTTAGAATACATGTATGGATTAAAAAAATATACAGTGTCTTCATGTCTGTCTGCTGCAAGGATGAATGACACAGGGAGAAGCAAAGCCAGGAGTTAAAAAATAGTAATCAATTCCCTTAAGCATTCTGCTCAGTCACCTGACATCATGGATTGAATACAAAAATAATTTTTCTGGGAAGAAATGTCTGATAGGTAGGTTGCTGAAATATCCTAATGTAGACAGTTAAAAATGTTAGAGAAGGATCAGTCTTGCACAGATCAAAGCTATAACTTGATTTGGAGAAGCTACCAGAAATCTGATATTTCTCTGACACTTCATTTCACTTTAAATATATATGGAAAGAATCTTTCATATCACATATCCCTCTCCTTCAGTTGGCCTTGAAACTCTCAGTCAAAATGCTGTTAGTACTTTTCTGTCTCTATTACTGTTAAACAGCATATTCAAAATGACCTATTGTACCTTGCAGTGATTTGCAGAGTGTAGTTGACAAGTCTTGGCCTTGTGGTGGTTTGTGGGAGTGGACAGATGTCTGAAAGTTTCTGTATAGCTTCTCAAGGGATTGCCTCTAAAGGCTACTTTCTCCCTTTTGCACAAGAGATTATCAGGCCAGCTATCTGGTTTGGTTTATTCTCTATATCAAACAGGGAGATCCATTTCTTCCAGTGTAGTTTGAAGTCACTGAGACCATTTCTCCATCACAGAGCTTCAAAGCCCAGCATCTCTGCTACTAACTCTTCCCTTATGAACACCTAAAACTCAATATCCAGATAGACTCACAGAATGGACTTTGATTTGGAAAATCATCCTTCTGTGTCTTGAAAGAGATAGTGATAAAGAAATGGAGAGCACTGACTTTTAAAAGGCTATGGTATGAGTCAAACTGAGGAGTTTCTACCTGTAAAAGGTTTTTATGAGAGAATCATCCCTACTTGCAGATGGCCTGGCAAGCTGTGAGGAAGCCCTCTGGGAAGAATACAAATTTACTTAATCTTACCTCAAGGGAGATTTAACTCAGTTTATTTCTTTAGGGTCCATGAGTTCAGTGGTCTTTTAGGACAAAGAGTAAAAAGTTTAAAGATTGATTTGATCTCCAGGGCCTCAATTTAGTTGTCTAAATAGAGGCTTCTCATTCTACTTGAGACACTTCAGGGTATCTGTGACATCCATGTCGTCTTATTGATATGACAAAGGACCTACAGGTCACCAGCATCCTGGAAGAGCAGCTGTAGATGAAGCAGAGATACCTTGTGGCATTCAAAATGGTATTCTACTTAGGCAACCAGCTTGAGTCTTTGTCTCTTTGTGAGGGATGAGTTAGAAATAATGTTCCACACTAAATATCTGAACAGGGAATGTGAAAACTAGTAAAAAGATGCTGTGGGATAGAAAAGACTTGTGCTGAGTGCATCAGAAGAACTTGCTGGTTCCAATTTGGCAATGAAGTTTGTGATGCAGGGCCCATTCAGGATAGGAAAGCAGAAGAGAGAAGTCATCAGAAAGTAGAGATGACTGGGGACCGAAAGAGTCAGAAGTTGTCAGGGATGGCCTTTTTCAGCCTGGAAAATAACAACTTCAGTGGGGACTTTGATTTTGTTGTTTGAATACATGCAAGGAGATTATCAATAAAATTGAGCCCCGGATAAAGCCCTGAACAACAAAGTCTGAATTACTCTTTTTTGAGGAGGAGGTTGAACTGGAGACCTCTACATGTTTTTTCCAAACTGAATCATTGTGTGATTCTGATAAAGGCTGCGTGTTCATCCATATGAGGAACAGCTATGGAAGTTCCCAAATAAACAATGGAATCTTTTCTCTTATGAATCCATTAAGCATAGGTGTGTATTATGTTCTAATTTGGACCTGAGCTTCTGGTTTTATTTTGTCCAAAATGATCCCACTATTGTGAACAGACTAGGAAGTGAGGATTCCCTTCAAAATCATAATACTGATCTTAATCAAATTATAATATATATTGAGCTTAAGTCCAGCTAAGCAACCTATGCAGTGTCTTAGAATTACATTAAACTTGAAGTCTGGGGAATGGCTTAGGGTGTAACATAGGTTTTATTTTTTCTGACTATTTTGTCTTAAAGCTCAGAGACGAGATGGACAATCAGTATGCTGTAATCACTGCCACATTTTTGTGTGTATCTCTATACCTTTGCCTGTACCTATTGCATTTTACTCTTTAAAATCTCCTAGGAAAGGATGTCTTCTTGCTGGTGCTACTGAGATCAATGAAGTCTTGGCCCACATCTGAAGTTACTGGGTATTTCAGTAATTTCAGTAATAGCAACAGAAATTCAGTGTAGTAATTAAATAGTGTCTTAAGCACAGAAAGGTTTCTGCAATCATTAAGCTTTGTATCATTGAAAGATCCGTGGAAGTGTTTTAAATATATATTAAAAAGAACAAAAAGAGCTTTTTTCTCTTGGGTAACTTGCATAACATTAACTCTGTTTTGCTGAATATCTTGAATAACTACAATCTTAATGGAAAAATATTTAATTGAAATTCAGAAGTTTAGGATGTTATTTAGTTCCCAGTAAAAACATGTTAACCAAAAGAAAGCCCACAGACTTTTACAAATGGAAGTGATACCCTCCTCACCTCTTTTATACCACCCTTTCTCTTTCCCTTCCTCCCTCCCTCCTCTCTGCCTCTTCCCATCTGTCATTGTCCACAATAACACTTCATAACAGTGTAAGTTATTTTCCAAGTGCTGAAGGATGACAGCTTTTAACTAAATATTATCCTATACAGAAAAATATGCCACTATTTTGTTGGTTGGAATATGCACTGCAATTGGTTTCATGGATCTACTTATCTCCAGCATCTGGAGATTTTAACCGAAGTGTAAATGAGAGTATAACAGAAGCATATTAAGTAAGTACTAACCACAGCTTTTGGCTCTGCTACAGGATCTACTAAACAACACACATAGAATATAGGTCAAAACCCAGCAATATTAGGTTGCTTCTGAGTGCAAAAATAACAGATTTTATTTTAGTAGGGAATTGCATATGCAAGTCAATAAACTGGACTCTAAGGAATTCTGTTTCCTTCTGGTGATTAGATCAGCAGTACTTGTTCCTCCAAGGAGCACAGAGAAGAAAAATCTACAGATTGTTTTCTATGTGAAACATTTTGGATTTGCCTACCTGATGCAGCAGTAATCAGTATTCTAATAATCTATGCACAGACTGAAAAGTTTGTGCTAGAGGGTTTGAAATAAACAGTGCTGTTATACAGGTCCCCAATTAGATGTGGATTTTACCTTTTCATGTTTACCCATCTCATTATCATCTGTCTAGTATGCTAAATTCATAGAAGATTTAGATTGGTTCATTAAACACTGCAGGAAACCCACAAACATGAAATAAACATCTTGGTAACCTGCTCAATGCCATTTTAGTATTGTTATAGGCAAAGAATCAAAATAACTCAGTGAATTATTTTGCATTTGAAGTTGAAAATGCAGAAAATCATAGATTTGTAGGATGGTTTGTGTTGGAAATAACCATTAAAGATCATCTATTTCGACTCTCCTGCTATGGGCAGGGACAACTTCCAGTAGATCAGGTTGTTCAGAGACCCATCTAACCTGACCTTGTACATTTCCAATGGTGACCCACCCATAGCCTTTCTGGGCAACCTGTCTCGCTAAAAAATTTCTTATTTTTGCCCAACCTAAACCTATCCTCTTTCTGTTTAAAACCATTTCCCCTTGTTCTGTCACTGTGAGCCTTGATAAAAAGTATTTATGTTTCTCTCTTATAAACCATTTTTATGTATTGAAAGGCTGCTATAAGGTCTCCAAAGAGCCTTCTCTTCTCCAAAATGAACAACCCAACTCTCTCAGCCTGTCTCCATTGCAGAGCTACTCCAGCTCTCTGATCATCTTTGTGGTCTCTTCTGGAGTTGTTCCAACAGCTCCATGTCCTTCCTGTGTTGGGGGCACAGCTTGAGGCACAGCACTGGATGTTTCCCAGTCACCTGCTGGCCATACTGCTTTTGATGCAGCCCAGGACATGGTTGGCTTTCTGGGCTTCCAGTGCACATTGCCAGCTCATTTGAAGTTTTTCATCAATCAACACTCCCAAGTCCTTTTCCTCATGGTTGTTCTCAATGCATTCCCCAGCCTGTACTGATATCAGGTAAACCCCAATCCAGCTGCAGGACATTGTGCTTGGTCTTACTGAACTTTATGAAGCTAACAATACTAAGTGACACCTGGTGGAACACCAGTAACCATTTGAGAGATCTGTTCTTTGATAATCTCACCCAACAAAATTAGAAAGAAGTCCAAAATTTCATTCACTGTCTATCTAGGGCTGGTGTTACAGTTATGTAGGACTATCATGTAGAAATAGACTTAATCAGATAATGCAGTGATTAGGAAATTTGGAAGAAACCTTTTTTTTTTTTTATGGAGGATACATATACATGCTGAATAACTTCTATTGTGGACTTCAGAAAGGGAAGAGCAGTAATTTGTTGTATGACCATTAAAAATAAATATTTTTTAATAATGTTAAAAATAACAATTTTCCACTTATGCCCAAATGCCTTCTAAACATTATTTTTTAATAGTGAAAAAAACCCAGCAGAAATTCCTACTAGCCTTAGTCCCCAGAGAAAGAAAAGCAGGGTCATGCAGAGGGAAGAAAAGGAGAAGGGGTATCATCCATTTTCTGATGGATGATATAGGGTGAAGTGCTAAAAGGATGCAGTGAGAGATTCAAAGCCTGGAGAAAAATTGTTGAAAGTGTTGAAAAAAAGTATCTAAGAAAGGTGCCGGATCTGGAATTACATTACAGCCACCCTTTTCTTGTCAGTGCACTTCTCTGATTCTAATGATAATTAATGTCACCTCCAGGTCACAAAGCTCTATGACCCATTGCCATTTCCAATCCTCAATAGGGAAGATCAATGCTATTCTTCTATTTTCTGTGATAAAAACTAAAGGGACATGGTAATAGAATATAATTAACTCCTCACAGACTCTTTTTTTTTTATTTTTCCACATTTCTAGTATATCACCACTAAATGATAGTGTTATCTAATCTCGGATTAATATGCATTTATGTTAATGCCAGCATATGTACTTACTTGATGAAATAAAAATAAAAATAAAATACTGTTTAATTTTGAAGAATACTTTAAGAGCAGCAGTAATCTTAGTTATTCATAGATTATAGAAATAGGATGACGTTGACCACCTTGTCCTTTACCAGCTTGTTTACTTTATTATCATTTTTCTGTAACACTCACAATTGTAGCATCTAAAGAAAATTAACAGCTATCAAACTGCTACTGCTCTTTTGTTTTCTAAATTCTTCTCCATCAGAAATGTGGTAATATAAAAAGAAAAAGACTTATGGGTCACATAAACACTTTATATTTTTTTCTATCAACAATGGTCCAAACACCTCTTTCTACTCCTGGTTCCTGGCTCTTGATGTTCCAGCAGTATTTGTACTGCTCAGACAGAACTGAGTCAGACTTTAATGGGTTTCATACTGTACAAACAAGTAGGGAAAGACAGACTGTATGAAGAGACTCAGTGTGTAAAACTGAAAGAAAGGATGTTTAGTTTCTGCTTTACAGGTCTACAAAATGTAGACACATTTAAAAACTCCTATTCTGCCATCAAACTTGAGGTCTATGGTAGAGGTGAGAATTTATCATAGACCCCTTTGTTCCAGTCAGCACTTCAATAACACTTCACCTCTTTCATCACTGGTTCACTTGAGGTCTTGCTTCATCCTAGATTTTTCCAATATGATTTTTTATCTTGAGGTAGACAATGAGAAGATGTATGTTCTTACACAAGTACTGGCAACTTATCATTTGCATCAGCCTCAAACAGAAAAAAAAGTAGAGATTTCCTACTGAGCTTGCCTCAAAATAATCAGTAACTCAGATGGAGGGAATTTTTTATCCTCATGAGACATAGTCAGAGGCAACAAAAACTCTGAGGTTAGACTCCTGGTTTAAGTGATCCTCATTTGTAGCATGACAGGAAAATTCAGCTTGGAAGAATCCTCAGGAAAAAATCCAGTCCACCTCCTGCCCAAGTTATGGTCAGCTATTAGGACAGACCAGATTTTCAGAAATTTAGGATGAACAACAGCATAACATGTCTGGGCAGCCTTTTCAGGTATTTGATAAAAATATTTTTCCTTGTACCCAGTCTGAAACTTTTTTTCTTTTTTTCCATGTAACATTCTGAGAACAGGGTTTTTTAACAGACACCACCTATAAGGTGGCTTGGAAACAGCCTGGTTATTAGTAAACATCTTTAGGAGTGTTATTCATTAGATGTCATGAAGATACTGATGAAAGCTGAAGGACAATGCACACATTTGCTGGCATCTGAAGTCCAGTCTAGGAAAAGAGAAGTAAGAGTTGGCAACAATAAAACATCTTAATTGGCCACTTGGTGATAAGGCAGTAGAAAAAAAGGCACAATGCACAACACACATTTAGCCAAGGTTTATTAAAAATTTTTTTTTCTCTGTGTAAATAAGTACCAGGCAATGTAAAATAATGCTATCAGAGAAATCTCAGATGATTTCCATATCTTTAAAGTCTGGTAGCACTAACCCTGATATTTTTCTAAGACTCAAAGATAAAATAAATGGGTCAACTACTGTACCAGAGTCAATATCCATCAGCCTCCAAAATTGAGAATGTGATATTTTGCCTTTTATAGAGGAATAAATCAGATCTAATTGGGTGGAAGTGACTGTATGGCTTAGTTTACCACTGCACTGCTGGTGCTCTGCATGAGATGTTAAAAGCTAACTTGGGAACTCCAAGCAAAAGACAGAGAGATAGTTATTAGGAGGTTTGGACTACAGAGATAGATAGTTCTCTGTTCTTTCTCTGGGTCACAGAATGTTTCTTCTCAAGTGTTTATTCCCTAGAGGTTAATTTTCCTTTGGCAGTAAGTGACTTATTTATTTAAAAGTTAATAAATTTTATAACTTTAAAGATCATATTCTATTTCTGCATAATTTTGTGTATCTTTTGTGTGTACTTTGTTTTTTACATGTCTTTTTTGTTTGTGTGATTATATGTGTGTGGTGCATCAAATAACAAATTCATATGGAATGGCCATAACATAAGGAAAACACATTTCATCTTGCAGCAAGCAAGTGAAAGGTTATTTCTCTTCTAAATCATGTTTTTAAAAAGGAAAAATGAGACCAGTAGCTAAACTGCTGGCTGATGTTCAGCTGTCAACCAGCACCTCCAGGTCCTGGGGATCAGGGAAACTTTATTTTTTTTCTACGTCTATAAGTGTTTGGATTATATATGTTCTTAGGACAGTTTGGGGAAATTTTCTTTTGCTTTTTTTGTTTGGTTTTTTTGGGGTTTTTTTTGGGGGGGTTTGTTTGTTTGTTTGTTTGGGGTTTTTTTATTATTTAGGCACCTTGGGTGAGTTTCAAATGGAGATGAATTACAATACATAAACTGTATCACTTTAGTACTGGCTGCATTTCTGCTCTGGTTACTCCAGTGTTTTCTGATGACTCTGGATTGCTCATGTTGCATTTCAGCTGTCTGCTTCACAGCCAATACAGTACCTGATTTTCTTTTAATTGTTGAATTTTTTCCCTCTGTTTTTTTGTTTGTTTGGTTGTTTTTTGTTTTTGTTTTTTTCTCACTTACTCTTCACCTTTAGTATCAAGAAGCATAAATTTTTTGTTGAGGCTGATCCATGTGTCCTGTGGCATCAATGATGATACTGATTACTTTTTTGCTGGTTCCCCATCTGGTAGGATTGGAATACGTGTGGCAAAACAAAGAATGGTCGAGGGAGGCTCATTTCGAGCAATTTTGTGAGGGTCCAGGCATTTTCTAACACTCTCCTGTGGTATAATCTGGCTAATTAAGCACACTGCTGCAAATTTTAATAGGAATCTGATGAGAAGCAAGCTGGCTGGCACATGGCTGAACTCTTGAGAACAAGTGTCCTTGAAATGTGTTGGATTAGGACTGTAGTCACTTAAAGCCAGTTTTACATCATGTAAGGAACATGTTGTTTATCATACAGACAGCTAAGATTAGGGTGGTGAGTAGAAAAGAAAGCTGACCAGAGATAGGACACATAACTGAAAAGTGCTTCAACAAGGCAGAAAAAAAATAAAATAACCATCAGAGGGCTTAAACAACAGGGCAGCTGGCTGAATCCCTTGGGCAGGGTTTTAATAGCTTCCACAAAACAAACGACAAGACACTGATGAACTAAAATCCTGAACAAGGGTCAGACTTGTTTGTGTGTCTACTTTACAGAAAGTTGGTATCTTTCAGGCACGTAAACAAGTCCTTAAGCCTCATGTAACAAAATATTTTCTTTTTGAAATGCTATAGACATGTAACTGAACAACTTAAACCACAGACAAAATTATTTTATAATTACTAACAAAATGCAGCCTCTTTCTCAGGAGGAGCACTGCTAGCAGGAAAAAGCAGTGCTGTATTAAATAATATTATGTTCAGATGGAACTGCAAAGGCTAAGAAGACTGGTTACCTGAATTTAAATATGGCCCAGTTATTTCTGAACCACGCACTAGATCACAGTGAATAGGACTAATTAAGAATTGTTTAAATTAACAGCTCCACTTCAGAAAACTGATTCACTGTATTGAAATACTTCAACATAATGTACCTATGAAAATGTTTCTCAAGAGTATCTCTCACTTATTCTGTATAAAACACATGAATGTTGATTGTCACAGGTACTTGACACTTTTATTGCTATCCATAAATCTCCATCTCACATGTACATAATATCTCAAGAAATGTGAGAAAAGATGAGTTAACAAAATCCCACTGCAGAATTATCTGGAGCCTGACAAATAAGTTATAAAGTTATTAGTTCATAACCTCCCAGTTACAAAACATATCCCACCAAATGTGGGTATCGACAGCCATATAACATTTCTCACACAGGAATTGCTGTCTCAGTGTCACTAGTACTAGTGTAAAATCCATTTTAAAAGCCCCTTTTTACTGTTTTGCAGTAGTTAGGATTAATGTATGACTTGCTATATGGCTGAAAAATGAAAATAAGTTTGTATTTTAAATTAAGAACACTGTTTTGCCTTCTGTCTCCAAGCACGAAGACCAACAGCTCTGGGGAACGTATGCATTTTACCTTCACCATTTGTCCAAAGACTGATATCTTCATAAAGATGTTTTTACTTTTTCCTTCTTTTTACATCAGTGTTCTGTAAAATCAAACCTTTTCTTAATTCTCCAAAACCTGCAAAACTACTTCTCCAAGCAGCACCACTTACCTTCTACATAAATGAGAAATGAGAAATGTTTATAAAAATATTACATCTCCTGTATGAATCTTGATACTGTATGTCTTTATGGATCAGCTAAAATGCTGGTTGGCCCATGTGGCCATTACTACGTTATACCTTACTGATTTAAAAGTCTTATCTTTTCTCATAGTTTCTCTTTCACTATTGCATCTGCCCTTCTATCTGTCCCATTAAGTCATATTTTTGCTTAGCAGGCATCAAAATGATTAAGTCTGGTTTTAGCTAACATGTGTGTCTTCCTTTGTGTCTGATATATATGTTGTATCAGTCGAATTTCAACTGCACAGCAACTGTACTTTTGTTTCTTTCTTTGTTTTGTTTCCCCTAATGTCTCCAGATCTGCTCTCATTGGTTCTAGAAGGTCTATCTTTTCATTCTTAGTCTGCACCTGGGTATCAGTTAATATTTACATCCACTCCTCCTACTGCTCATAATCTTCTCTCTAGTTCAGATATAGTAGTGCAGAGAACGATAGTGATGAAATGTTATATGCATTTAATAACAGTTTAGGTGAATCCATCAAACTGAATCCATCAAACCCCACTTTATTTCTCTCTAATAATATGCAAGCTGACCTAAATTTCCTAGAGCCAGGATATGTCACTATATTTAGTGATCTTGGTGATATTTCACTCTGAGTATGATCACTTTTTCTTTCTTTGTTTAATCTTTTTGTCTGACAAACTCTTTCAGCTGCTTCTTTAGGTGCACTGGCAAAACGAACATGGGTCTGATATCTGTAAATGCTGCTGCTTAGACTACTTATTACATTGTGCTACATTGACCTACAATATAAAATAAGATGTCCTGAGTGTGGTCACTATGCTAATTTTGAGAAAAATAAAAGAGAGAAAAAACATGAATGGAAGATTTCTATTCAGCACTTATTGCATGAAGATTTCCACACCAGGGGAGCAGTGTTGAGCATTTGGTGTTACGAATGTCTCATTCTGCTGTCAGTACTCTAAACTCTTTTAAACCAAATATGTGGCCAGTTGGATCACACACTGCCATTGTAGTGCAAGGATCTTCTTGGTGGGGGGGGGAGGGAATTTAGAAGCTTGGCATAGCAATGATACTGTGGTAATCAGCTGAGGGTCTCTGGCTAGTCACATTCTCTGCAGGCAGCATTGATGCCTGGAAGATACTTTCAAAAGACAAAAGTAACTTAAGAAGTGACAAGGCTGCACACTTTAAGTCCAACTCAGCTGATGACGTATGGGCATTGAGTGCTATCAGAGATATCCTGGGGTATCTGAGACATTCACACTGAGCTAGCAGGGGCACCCATGGGGACATTTAATGTCCTAGAACAGAAGTAGGAGGTCAGGTAGGATGTGCTAGTACCTTAAAAGGCACAAGATATTTAAATGCCAGCAGCTGAAGTAAACTCTTTTTTCTTTTCAATCTGTATTTCTGTGGCAGATCTAGTTCCTGGCTGCCATTGTCCTTGACGTCTTCCCATGGAACATGCTCCAGGCTCATTCTCCCATTCACTTCCTTCTCATGTTTCTTGCTCTTGTTGAACTCTTCTTTGAGCTATGTCACCACAGTTCTCTTACAGGAAGGTATGATTTTTATTTATTTTTTTTCTTCTGGATTATGAAACCATAAGACCTTTACAGAAGGTTTCATAAGGAAGAAAGGGGAAATGTGGAGCTGACAGGGCAAATGCAGTGACCAGCAATGAGGCTGCCATGGTAACATAGCTCATGTCTAACAGGAGTAAAATCCTACCAGATATTTAATGAAATTTTCATAAAACACCCAAATCTGCTACTGTAAACATAATTTGTGTGGATTAACATTGGAGCTAAGAATCTGATCCTTGTATCTGTTTATTGGTGGTCACTTTGTCAGTGCAGTTGCCTATATATTGGGCTTCTTATTGTAGTAAATACAACTGATGTAATCTTCATCCAAAATAAAGTGTTTAAATTAAAATACTGCTTAAAGGAAGAATTTGGAGATATAGCCACTTAATTTAAGCACTTGTATTTACACTCTACAAATGTTTCCTGGTGTGACAATGTAGACACATAACGTGACATGGGAATTCTTGCTTCATTAACATCAGGTACCCAACTGTGCAAAAAAATTCAGAGGAAAATCTAGAAAGTTTTAACTGGTTTGGTTTGGGGTTTGTGCTTTTTTGTTTGTTTGTTTGGTTGTTTTTTTCCTTGGAAACAAAAAATACCTTTCAATTTCCCAGCATTTCAGGATAGATTGTACAAGCCAGATCAGCTAAGTCAGGACCTACTTGGAACGCCCCTTCACACCTTCAATAAAAAATAATTATGTAGCTCCCTTGTCAAAGGATGGGAATCATACAATGACATATTATGTGTGAACATATGGTGTTATCAGACGGAAATCTGCATCTTCTGCCTTTATATGGTCACTTTTTATGAGCACTTTTCTTAGGGAACAGTGTACCTCATGGAAAATTAGGACAGACTTAATCACATGAAGGTTCTGGTATCAGGGACGAGAAGAAAGTAATTCCTGTGTGGAACATCCTAGATATTTGTATACTGACATAAAAAGTATGAAGATAGACAAAATATTTTAAAGCTTGAATACATAAATAGGAATAAAATTTAATTGCAATAGTAGAGCTTTGTGGTAACTGCATATGACTGCACCATTAATAGAAATGGAATGAGGATCATTCAGAAAGAAAAGAAAGATAAAAGAAAAAAAAAAAAAAAAAAGAAGAGTAAGAGACAGAGCCTTGTGTACCAATGTTTTCTGCCATTAGCCATATAAAATAACTTTGAGATAAAAGAAAAGGTGAATTAAGGGAGCAGGACTGAAGTAAGCTTGACATTTATTTTAAAAAGGTAAAACAGGTACATAAGCAAAATGATCTATTGCACATAAAGGATGATCTTGTAATGAAACAAGGGGATAGTTAAAGCTTAAACTCAGACACAAAAAGAAATAGAAAGTAGAAACTGAGATTAATAGAGATAACACGAATATAAAAAGAAATAAAATAAAATTAACATATAGACAGAAAATTAGAAAGACCAAAGAGCAATATGGAGTGCAATAAGTAAGAGACACCAAAGGTAACAAAAAATTGTTCTTTGAGAAAGATGAGCGACATCATGGAAAAATCTTTATCTGGTACTCAAGTTAATGCTGTACTCAAGTTAATGTTGCTCTTAAGTTTCCCTGCAAAAGGTCAATGACTAGCAGATGTCTGGAAATACTGATAAGAGGATAAGATTTCTGAGATTTCTTCTTTGAATAATGAAAATAGAAATTAAGAATTACGAAGATGTGGTAAATTTCTGGTAAAAATAATCTCACATTTGTAATATTAATTGCTATTAACCCACTAATAATCAACAAGACCAAATTATATCATTATATCCTTTGCATCACTGTAATTTCCTTGTAAGACAGAGTTACAGTCCTACTGCATAAATGTAATAAAAGTAAATAGTGAAAAAGAAACTTTAACTTTAGAAAGGTTTTGGTTCCTGCTCAGAAGATTCTCACAAGGAATCGAAACCTGAGAACATGGAATCATGGGCACATGGACTTGATAATCATTAGCATTAAAATAGCCATCATTTTCAAAAGAGAAAAATCATATTTGTGAAGTCCTGCTGAACTCTACCTTGTATCTGATTAGTGCATTAATTAGCTGGGTAAACAGTGAAAAAAAATACTTTCTTCATTTTGCCAATCACACGAATCTGAGAGAAAAAACTGTTACACTAGGTTACCTGAATAGAACTAAAAGGAATATTGAAAATTGGTAAGAGTCTTGAAAAAACAAAATAAGAAAAAGGAATGAAATGTAATGAGTAGAGACAAGTGTGAGATGTTGAATTTGGGGAAAAATAGTCAACTGAACAATTATAAGATGAGATATGATTGTAGAAGATCTACAGAAATGGTACCTGGGAGATAGAGAACAATGTGGGTCTAATATGAGTGGAAAAGATCGTAGAGTGAAAACAGAAAACTCTAATTTGGGTAGAGAAGACCCCCCCAAACATCTTAAGTATTTGAATTAATTCTGTCCTCTGCCAGGACAGAATGAATTCAGCATGGAATGTGTAAGGAATGATGGAACATCATTTTTTACACCTACTAGTGTGCAGTTTTCAAAGATTAGTGAAGAGAACTGTGGGAAGAATAAGCAGGAGCCTAGAAAGCAAAACAGAGAACTCCTGAATATCTACTTCAATGAAGAAATGAAAATGGACTGATTCACATCTGACTGTGGTGGGAGCTTAGAAAACTTGCTGATCAGAAGACATGGCAGCATGGTGGACACCTAAATGCCAGCATGAGAAGTTTTGATCTGAATCTCATTTCAGCAAAATCTTTTCAATATGACATTGGGATGGATTGACTGTGAGGTCACCAACACTGTAGGTGCTTAACCAGGACTAGAAAATCCCCTGCCAGGAATGGTAGGTGTGTAACTAATCATGCCTCAGGGCAAGGAGGTGAAATACATGTCTTTTAAATCCCTCTGGGAAACCAGTACTCAGGGAACCAGAGCCTGAAGCTATTCATGCACTTAGATACCTAGATCAAATGTTCCTGTACTCAACACAGACAGTCATTGAATTAAAATGAGACATAATCCTCAGACCTCTGAATGACTCCCACTTGGGACATCCTCTCATCTGCTGACTAAATAGAGAGAGCACTGGGAAATCCACAGGTCAGCAGGTTCAACAGACTAAAGCCAGTGCCTGAAGTCAGCTGGATTGAATGGCACGCAATCTCCCTTTTTAGTTATTTTTTTCAGCAATATGAACTCTTCCATGAGTGTAACTGCTTGCCCCCTGTGTAGTGCCCTGCATTACTTCATTGCCTGGTGTCAGATTGTCTGCCACAATGACCCTGTCTGGCTTTTGATAGCTATGCAAATGATCTTTTGTTTCGAATCAAGAGTTCACAATCTGCTAAAAAACCCCTTCGAAGTAAGACTTCCAGCTACTGCTTATTTCAACAATATTAATCCTACAATGCAATTAAAATCACGCTATATCCAAGTTTTTCTCCCTGCAAATGGGGTTATTATGCTATGAATTTCATGGGTGTTGCAAAGAGAAGAAGTGTGAAGTATTATTCCTGGAAGGAATAGACCCATAAAAATCTATTAAGCATGAATGCTCTCTCTTTATCAGTCTCACTGACACCATTTTCTTATATATATATATATATATATACACACACATATATATAGGAAGAAGCAATTCTATCACTTGAGCCAAATGGGATTTCCATGTAACACTGTTATTGTGTGAAGTAAAGCTACACCATAAGCAACTGAAGAGGTCCTAGCAATGGCCTGAGAAACTGGGAAGCTGCTTTTTCAGGGAAGTGTTATTCACACCTGTTAGTTTCTAATGTATGTACCTTGTATTATTCCAGGGTGAATATCCTCTTTATGAGTGAGACAAGGTAGGGTTCGCTACCAAATTTGTTTACCACTAGAATGAAAATATCTACAGACACCATGATGCATGGGGACAGCATTTAGTGCATTGCCCCCATGAAAAGAAGAGGTGTGCATTAAGAGTGCAAGTAACTGAAAAGCTTTGCTCTGCCTTTCCACACTGCTGACATTCTATAACTCCCCACAAGCACAATAATAGGCAATCTAGATCCAGTCATGATGTGGTTTATAAAATCTGGTTGTTTCAGTAAAGGACTGACAATTTTCTTTGACTTTCATTGTTTTCATTGTATTGCACATTGTTTTCTAAATCAACATCAGACTTTTAATCTCAGGTAAATCTGAGTTTGAACATTGATGTATGTTAGAAATTATGGGCTACAGACAAAGATTTTTGTAGAAAGACTGAGCCTTCTATTTGTTTTATTTTCATAAAATGGAAGATCTGGTGAAAGCAGCTGAGGTCACATTAAGTTTTTTAGGAAAAAAAACATTCAATAGAAAGGAAAGCAGGTAACGGTTGGGGGAGCAAAATCTTCCCCAAAATCCTATTTCCTCCATCTACTTTTGCTGTTGTGCCTGAAGAAAATATGATGGACTTTAAACAAAACTCGTCATAACCTTTACAATGACTTGCTTGGCCGCGATCTCACAAGCATGTACTCAAATTTGTTCTCATGTTGTTGAGTTGAAGGGTTTTTTGTTTTTTGGGGTTTTGTTTTGTTTTGGGCTTTTTTGTTTGGTTGGTTTTGGTTTTTGTTTTGTTTTGTTTTTTTAATAGCTCTGTATGTCATGGTCAAAGTTCATCCTACTTTTGTAACCTTTGCATTTTCATTATATCAGGAAGATAGGTACAAAAATAATTAAATACAAAAGGATAAAAGGACCTTAGTTCTCTTCTATTGCCACAAAGTGTCACCCTTTTCCCATGCATTGCCTACCTTGATTGCTTTTCTGTAGCTCAGAAAAAAAATGTCTTCTTTAAAAGGGACAGCCCCAAAATGCAGGGACAGAATCAGGGTCTCAAGTTGAGTAAAGTGAAATATGTCCATGCAGATCTCTGATGACTTGAATGGAGATTTTAAAAAAAAAAACCAAAAACCAACAAATCAGATAAGGAGACAACACTTGGTGTTTTGATTCGTAGGTCATTCATATTAAGTATCTTTGAAGATCAAAACATGGTTAAAGCCCGTGATTAGTTTGCTCACAGGGAAGCTTATTTGTCCTTATATAATCAATCATCTTTTTTGCATACATTAAAAATGCTGTCATTGGGCTGTGATTGCACATGCTTTGTAGATTTTCATTTCCAGCCGTTCACAGTCAGCTGGGGAAATGAATGAACTGGTTCATGAGGTCTTTGATACTCCTGTGTTTTTAATTGGCTGTAATTTCCCAAGACAGATTCAAATTAGGTGGAACTAGATTGTTCCAAACATGGGAATGTGGATGAGAAACTTTCTACTATGGATAAGGACAAATTCCCATGGAGTTGCTGTGCTACCAAGACTGAAGGAAATGCTCACTGTTGCTAACTCTATAGGTTGACTAAAAGTCATTTTCTCCATCTCTGAGGGAAAGCATAAAACTGTAGATTGAGGAGCTGGAGCAGAAAACAATTAAAGTTACCATAAGTGCTACATAAAAGGTAGATATCGATCTGGTAAATATTAAAGGAGTTAAGATAACATAAAACATCAAATCTTGTGTGTTTGTAGGAAAATGGATTTAGAGATGTCTTCTCTCATTGGACACACAGTGATAGGATGAGAGTTAATGATTTCAAACTGAAAAATGGGAAATTTAGATTAAATATTAAGAAGAAATTCTATACTGTGAGGGTGGTGAGACACTGAAACAGGTTTTCCAGAGAGGTTGTGGCTGCCCCCTCCCTGGAACTGTTCAAAGACAGGTTGGATGGGCTTGGAGAAACCTGATCTAGTGGAAGGTGTCCCTGCCCATGCAGGGCTCTTGGATCTAGATGATCTTTAAGGTCCCTTCCAGCCAAACTATTCTATGGTTCTATGAATTCTGACATTTGTCTTCACTGATGGAGAACAAAGAAAAGGTTCTGCTAGTAGAAAACAGAGGTTTCTAATTTGGGAGTTAAAATGATTTGCTTGCACCTGTTGTATGAAACATAATATCTGAAGTAAAGCATGAGGAAAAATATAATCATTTTTCAGAAATGTTCTCACAATGCAGCTCCAATTATAGGCAGAGAAAAGAGTTCTTCAAATGTGAAAGCTTTTCCAAAAATAATAAAAGGAAAATGTGGTATTGAGAAAAAATAGCTAGAGCTTAGTTTTTAAACTTTATTTTATTTTGTCTGTATTTCTGACAATTTAAAAATATCTTGGTTCATAGAACAACAAAAATAATAAAAGAATCCAGACATGGATGTTTTCATTCAGAAAATGTTACAATAGCACATATTTTTTTGGACTAATTTCTGTATCTCAAATCATCACAAAATGTTATCAAGCAGAATACTCTGACTTCTTTTTAACCAGAGGATGAGATCTTGTAGAGGGTATTGTGTTGACTGCCAGGTAGTTCATGCTTTGTTTTGGGTTGGAAATGTGCCACATACAAAGCTGGATCAGCTGCAGATGGTGCTTGCTCCAATATGGGATTTTTAAAACTAATGAGGAAAAACCTGCAGTACTACAAATATTCTGTGAAGTATTATGAACATATATACTTACACAGGAAAACAAAGGTAACAACCAGTGGTTAAATTCTCTTGAATGAAGGGAAATTAATTTTATCAATATAAATGGAGAACATTTGTTTTTCAAAACAACCAGTTTCTTGGAGTTTTACTGCATAGGCTGAGTTTTGTTAGTACATAAATGTTCTCATTATCAGGTTAGGTATCTAAAAAATACTTCCTGAGAGCTGGTTGGCACAATAACCCCTAGTAGCTCTCAAAAAAGTTGTGGTTTATTATGTCAAAAATCTGCCTATGTCTTTGTTGCTAGTTTCTTCCTTTGGGACATGCAATATGAAGTATCACTTTTAAATATTGATGATCAGGAATAGAGGCCCTAAACACAAACTAGTTCATAGAACTTGCACCAAACTAGTTCATAGACCTTGTACACTTCATATTAAGCAGTGTTTTAGAGTCCCAGCTTGCTTTGATTAGAATAGAGATGCTTTCTATTATTACTTTATTTTCACTATTATACTGAAAATACAGATTACTGTTGCCTGTCTCTATCCTTAATCACAAAGCCACACAGTCAGGCTCCGCTGGGTCTTCCTTATCCTAGGAACTTTGCCTTTGCTCGTGAATAGTAACAAGACCAGTAGGAGCTGTTTAGAGAAGCATAACTGAAGTTTGCAAAATAATCCTCTTCTAGGGCTTGACTTCCTTGGTTTTAGGTGAGCCAAGGTAACCTGAGGAAAGTAGTTTTCATGGGAAGTGATATAAACTGAAGGCTGCAGGTAGGAGGCTCTGCTGCTTGATAAAAGTGAAGTAGTCCTCTACTTAATAATACCTAAATTAGACACCTGATTGCAAGAGGCAGCATTGATATCATAGCATCCTAGAGTTGTAGACTTGTTTGGGTGGGAAGGTGGCTTTAAAGGTCATCTAGTCCAACCTTTCTTTACTAAGCAGGGACATCTTCAACTAGATCAGGATGCTCAGAACCCAGCCCAACCTGAATTTAAATGTTTCCAGGCATGCATCATCTCTCATCTCTCCAAATCAGTGCCAAAGTCTCACCACCTTCATTGTAAAACACTTCTTCCTAATATCTTATCTAAATCTACATTTTTTCAGTTTAGAGCTGTTATCCCTGGTCCTACCACCACAGGCCCTGTTAAAGACTTTGTCTCCATGATATGTCAGTCTTAATTTTTTTCTAGGCACTACCTTCAGATCTTCAGATAAGCTTCTAATTCTGGCAGAGTATAGGCATCAGATATGCTCTTTCTAGAGCTGTTTTTGATTTTCTATTTGTGAATTCACTCATTTCCTGTGATTATTCCTATGACTCTCATTCTGACATACTCAGTTCCTTTCTTTTGTTGTAGACTGAGATTACCTTTTTAATTATGAGGTTTCTCTGGGCTCTGAGCACTTAAAACCCTATAAGTAATGAGCACAACTATTAATGGCAAGTAAGCAAGAAAAATAAAATAGCAAACTAAGCGTTAGAGAGTTTTCTTGTTCAGTTCC
Organism: Calypte anna; assembly: GCF_003957555.1. Taxonomy (NCBI): domain Eukaryota; kingdom Metazoa; phylum Chordata; class Aves; order Apodiformes; family Trochilidae; genus Calypte; species Calypte anna. Next base: position 145,188,971 of record NC_044245.1, on the reverse strand, counting down.
TATTTTTTCTCCTATCTTGGTCCAAAATCAGACTCTCTATAGGAACAATTTGCTGAAAGTCCTTGGGCAAAGTCCTAGTATATATTCGTTTTCAATCATTCACTTTAGAGACTCCCCTTGCCTTGCACTGAGCTAGTTTGTCCTTGTCATTTCAGCTCGTGTTCTGTCATTTGGCTTAATGTCTTTGGAAGGAGTACAATGGTTTGATTGAAAAAGTAATTTTTATAGTGGGGATGAACTAAATGAACATGGGGGAGGATTCATTATGCTGAAAAGATCAGGCAGAAGACCTTGACTAGATTTCCTCCTCCCTCCCATTTTAGGGAGGCTAAAAGGTAGAGAGAACTTCAGTATAGGGAGTTAGAGTAAACCTCTGTAACTATTTTACTTCCTACGTTAAGTTGCAGTTGGTTATGAATTCTGAAAAAAAAAAGCAAAAAAAAAAAAAAAGCAAATGCCTCTGTGTTGATGGGGTCAGATTTTGATTTAAATCTGAATTGCAGAAGATGAGAGTTTTCCTGGCATCCAGATAGGTGTGGATGTGGGAGAATTTCATTATTATTCTTTTTTAAATGTCAGCTCAATTCTGAAGGACAGAATTATCATTTCAGCAAACTATATTATAAATGCCCACATATCATATGTGAAAAGACAACAACAGCTCTGTTCTCTCTTTTCCTCTGCATCCTGCGATGCAGAAAGATGAGGTTACAGTAATAGACTAGTAGAAAATTATTTCTATGGAGTGCTTAGGAAAAAGAACAAAACACTCTATGGGTACAGATGAGAAACTTATGGAAAAGTTCAGATTTGTAGGTACTGGCAACTCATTATTTCAGGTATGCCATTTCAAATGCATAAAAATAATCATAAACAAAGCTCCAGAATGTAGGATGCAGGATCCAACACCCAGTTGCATGAATTGACTTTCCTGAACGCTACATTGAGATTATTTAAACTCTGATGTATTTAGATCTACAGCAAAATGAGTTTGAAATTGATCAGAGTTTCATTTCATACATGTTCAGATGTTCCTTCAAAGTGTATGTTTTTTTAATTGCTGGTGAATTTAGAAGGATCTTTTTCCCTTTAGATCTGTTATATTTACCATATTTACCTTCATGCAAGTAAAATTTAGGATTTTTGTATTTTTTTTTAGTTCTGTTTCTAGCCTTCGTGGTGCATTTTAATATTTCACCTACCAATATGAGAAAAAAAGTGGGAACATAGGTCTTAATATGTACATTTTTTCAGAGATGTCTTCAAAACCAGTATAATAACAGGGAACGAGCTGCTACAGAAAATGAGGGCCATTGCAAACCTTGGTGTTCTCTCTTCTTTTCACAAAACGTGTTCTTTTGTTCCTGCCATCCCACTGTATGCACAGAAACCATCACAGATGGGTCAAGAAGCCAAAAGGTCTTTCCATCTTTAAGCAAACTGTTAATTAACATCACATCCACCTTTTCAGTGAGACAAACAGAAGAAAAGCTTGTGAGTGCTGAAATACTTTCCCCTTTTCACTGCCCAGCATAGGAAGTAATTTACAAATGGCTAAACAGAAAGTCAGATTTTTGTGAAGGTTCAAAAAAGGGCAAAACCTCAGGGCCCTGAATTCACAGGAGGAGACCTTCATCATACAACCACTCTGTGCCAGCATCTTTTATTTGTAAACAGCAAGCAGGAATTCTTAACTAAAACAAAACGCTATACTCTGTGCATAATTCCTCCCTTGGGGAGTGGAAAAGAGAGGACAAATTACATGTGACAGATGTTAGCTACATCACTTAACACACTTCTGAAAGGCATTCAGGATATATCAGGAAGGTGTAGCATAGTGTTGAGAAGTACCAGAGCAAGCTCTGACTGGAAAACTTGACATAGAAACTCTGGAAGAGAAAAATAGTGCTCCAATAGTTCCCTCACTAGTGGTTCCCAGAAGAGTTTATTCAGAGCTAACATATGCTTCCATTCAGGTCACTACACTGTGTCATGGAGATAAGTTTTTGGATAGTATGAATGTAGACTATGCTTCATCTACAAAATACTCATGGTCCCAGGGACTGGTTGGTGTAAAAAGCAGATTCAGTGAGAGATTAAGACATCCAAGGTGAGGTATCTACTGCAGAACAAGATGTGCCAGTTCCCACTATACTGAGAAGAGCTCTAATCAGACGTTTGAGTATGGGTAATGACTCACACGAGTGCAGGTGTGTATTTTAGTGGTGCTTGAATTGTTATCTAGGCTCCACTAATTAGCTGTGCTATTCAGTTACTCAAAAACAGTCATGTGGTAAAATCTGATCTGTTCTGATATAACTTGTCTGACATACAGATCGTACTCCAGAGTCATATGGGTCTTCCGTAAACCTTTAGTCACACCTCCCAGTCCCAAAGGGATGTTTAGGCAACTGAATCAAACCTTGGCTGCCCACTGGCTATGATAGAAAGAGATTCCTTGCTCATGTGTCATCATCCTCATGCAGACATCTGTGTCAGGACCTCGAGGTAGAAATTAATCTTATCACTTCTCTCCCCATGCCAAATAAAGAGAGACACACCCTTTTCCCATGGTTTTTTTTACACCTCAGATTTCCACCATATAAAATATGGGCCCACAGAATGGGAAAGGAATGCTGCTGAGGGACAAGAGGGGTCTGACTTACCTGCCAGTGGGACCATGGTGATTGGGTACCAAAGAACCTGTAAGGTCACTGTACATATAGCCACCCATATTACACAGGGCAGATGAGAGAAAAACAAGTAAATATGATGAGGGAAGAGCCTGAAACTGTGGAGAGAATTTTGCCACCATCCAAGAGTTAAAAAACATACATGAACTACAAACTGGTCTTGGAGTAATCTTGTGTGTCTATATTGGTACTTCTTGATAAACACTTTCTGAGCCTAGATACACATTTTGCACACAGTGATATTTGATGCTTTGCCTGCTTTTCTTTACATGTTTTACCCAATGTATGCTTATGTTACCAAACATCTATTTCATCTGTGAATATACCACAAATTGTTATTTTCCTGAAGTTAATGTGTACTTCACTTAGACAGTCCAATTCGGTAACAAATGCCTCATATGCTTTCCTTAAAGTAAGCAGAAAAGATATGGATTAAATTTGTTTAATGTCACTGTGACTAGAGAAGTAATATTGAATAACTTCACTAAGACAGTGGCCATCATAGCAATGTCTATGACTTGTGTAAGACCCAGTGGGACAATTCAACCCTGTTGTGGCCTGCTCTTTTCTCATCAGCTGACTGATATACAAAAGATGGATGGGAGCATGTTTCATGAAACACACTGGTTGTACCAGTTTGGTTGTATTCTTTCTCTATTTCCTTGGTTCAATTCTTCCCAAACTTGTCCAAACCACATTGTGTGATCAGTACAGTTTATCCATTGAAGTCCTTTGCAATAAGATAGAATTTAATCACAGAATTGTTCTGGTTGGAAAAGATCTTTAAGATGATTGAGCCCAACATTAACCTAACTCTGTCAAGTCCAGTGCTAGATCAGGTCCCTGACCAAGCGCCCATTAGACCTACTGCACACGTGTAAGTATAAGTGCAAGCTCATGTAGCAGTGGAATCGCTGATATTATGTTTCTGCCTTGCGCTGAAGAAAGATGTGTGATTGCCCACAAAACTAAAAAAATATCTCTTGGATGATTAGATCACAACAATCATTTCTGTCTGTAGATTTCTCAAATGGTCAGTGACTTTTGCTTGACTTCAAGTCTAGGTACTCTGATGTTCTCTAAAAAACTCAAATAATAGTATTACTCTGCTATCTCTCAGGACTGTCAGCATCACCTTGAAGTCCAGGTTAGAAGGGAAAGAGTCCAAAGCTCATATAGCTCTTCCTGAGCATTTCTCTACTTTAGCCAATAGATTTTTCTATTTAAAATGAGCATTTTCTTCCCCTTGTCCCTCTTTCTAGATGGGAGATGAGAGGAAGTGACTGTTGGCATGCAACTGAGAAGTACCAAAAATGTCCATCTCTAAGATTCTGACTTCATTTCAGAAAATGTTTCTGCCCTTTGTAATTCTCGGTGCCCTATGAAATAGCAACTTTTTTTTTTTAAAGTGCCCTTTTAATAGGACTAAATCCTTCTACTGACTTCAGTCACCTTATTTTAAAGGAAAATAGCAACATATTTGGAGTATTATCAACCTGTTGTAAGTCTCAGAGGAACTAGTATCTCCAGTGGATTTTCATAGGCATTCTTCTTTTGGGTGTTCACAGAAGGCTTCTATGAAAATAATTTTGCAAAGTCATGAGTCTGTTTTGATTTCTTCAGATGAATTGAAGTGGAATGACAATAGCAGAGGAGTATCTGCTGTCAGCTCACAAAGCAGTTTATATTTTCAACTTGCTTCTTTTTGCTGTTTGCCTTCTTCTAGGCACAGGGAAGATGGATATATTCCATCATGTCAGTGCAAGGCTTTAATGATATCAGCAGGTGAAAAAGTGATAAGGAAATAAATACGAGAAAATAAGAAGTCACCGACTGGAGAAATAAGGGCTATAGGGCTTAGGTATGTTTGAATCATTTCCACTAATAAAGTTCCTAACTACTTCTCCCTAATACAGGTGATTCACCGCCACTCAACTTTTCAGCACCGTTAATGCCCAGTTTAAAATATCCATGAGATGGATTACTGCACTAAATACCTTACAGTACTGGGTTTACAATCAGGATTTAGTGGAAAGCTTCTTTGCCCTATAAATCATGCTCTGAATATTGACTGTCGTACCTTCTACTTATCTAAAAGTTTTATGAGGCTTTAATAAAAAAAGAAGTCCTGACTCAGTGTTGGTTGGAATGATCCTTTCCCAGAAACTGATCTGAGGAACATCTCTCATATAGGCCAATTCAATGTTTATATAGTTAAGAATGACTTTACAGCAAAGTGCTGCCACTCCACACCAATTTATTATATGCTATACAAGTGTTAAACTACCTTAAATCAATAGTTAAGAAGACAGAAGAATGCTTGGGTGTAATAAGTCATCATTTTAATGAAATATAGATTATTCCAAGACTATTAAACAAGTGGTTGGTGTCAGGAAAATGGTTCCCTTCTTCAATGCTAAACAAAACCATCTATTTTAATGGAGTAAAATCAATAAGTAGCTGAGACCTGCCATGTAGCTTGAATGCCTAAGTAAATGTATAGTTAGAACTACCCATTGATACAGAGATTGGTTACTGCTTGCATGTCCTGATTACTAAATCTAATTAAAGGAAATGGTTTGGGGAAGATGGAAAAACAGGAAGACACAGAAAAAAATGTTCTGAGTTCATCATTTACTTAGCTTGACAGACATTTTCCAATCTTTTTTTTCAGAAAATATTTTCCAAACTGTGTAGATATTGGGGGCTGAGGATAATTCAGGAGTAGGGAAACTATTATAATTCAGTAGCTGAATTGAAGGAAACTTAGGGAGCCCCAAGAAAAAAAGCAATTTAGAGAGTTGCCTCTGGTTACAAATAATTGGCTTCCAGTAGTGAGCAAATTTTACTTAACATTTTTAGGATAATTTTAAAAGCAACATGAAAGAAAATAATTATATATGTGTATATATATATATATTTATATAATCTAAAACTATAGCAGGGCTGTAAACTTGCCTGCTGCATCAAAGAGAAAAAAAGTGCTTTCTGCATCCGGATGAAACTAAAGCCTTTAGCCCTGATTCTGTGAATATACATCTTCTTTGGACAAGAACTTGGACAGCCAGAGTGCTAAAAAAGGCTGGAAAAAAAACAGGGAGAGGTTTCTGTTGAAAACTGCTTTATATTTATGGATGTTTGTGGTTTAATTCTCTCTTTACTTAAGTGAATTGTTAACCATTTTATCAAAAGAGAAAATGAGAGAAATTCAACTGCACTTAGGTAAAGAGAGAATTATTTTACAAAATGGAATTTAGGACATTCAGCTTGAATGCAGAAGACTTTGATCTTCATCATATTAAGCAGAAACTTGAAATTAGGTCTCTCATAGCTGAATACACTGGCACTTGGGCAGTTAGCTAATCATAGGACTTTGCTTCTTTGCTTTGATAATTTCTATCATGAGGCTGAGAAAATTCTCAGCACTTTCCAGCACTGGCTGTTCTTTAGAAAATTTCCACTTGGATAAATCAGAAACTTTCAGTGGAAGCCTAACTCCAGATTTCTCATCTTAGTCTAGATATAGTTCATTAAACCACATCCCATCCTGCTTCTTCCATCACCACCACCTGTTGACACTGCTCCCAAGCAAAGCATATTTCATGAGCAAGTTGCAGATTTGTTATCACTTGTTAAACTGCAACTGCTGAAGGTGCACAACAGAAAAACTCCTAAAGAGAAGGCATCAGGCAAATTTCTCGACCTTGGCCTGTTGATTTATATGCATATTACAATAGGGTATTAATTCATCAGTTGTGTGAGGTTCTGTTGCAGGTGTCTGTCTCTGAACACAGTTCAAAACCAGCCCCTGACTTGAAGAAAAACTGAGATTTTTACAAAATATACTTGAAGGCAAACACCCAGAGTTTTGAGATGATTTAAAATGTTGATAGCTGAAGGTATCTATTTGGAAATCAATTGCTTAAATATAAGTTTCTAGTTCCATTTGATATGCCTGAAAATATTCTACTTCACCACAGAGTGACTAGTAATAGATTCAGGAATAATCTTAATAGGAAGAGTACGAATTAATCTAATATAACCAGTGAATGAGCTATGTAACGTTCCTCTTACAAGCAAACCTGGAAAAGTCTCTCCATATGGTCCAATTAGCATGTATAAAAGACCACTTTAAAAGAATAGTTCCAAAAAAGTCAGAAAGAAGACATGACCTTTTCATATTTTTTTCTGCTTTTTCAGTTATTAGTGAAATGAATATAAAGCAGTACATAAACAAATAGCCAAACATCCCTTTTCTTTCTTTCATCCTTTTATTTTTTCCCTTCCATAATGTGTTACTATATTTTTAAATTAAGCCCAGCAGGTAGGAAGATCCTATACCATTTTCAAATAGGATCATTTGCCCTTGCATTACAGCATGTTTCTTTTATATGATTTCTTTCTGGGCTTAGCCCTGCTGCTTTCAGAAAGATGAGTAAAATATCCTTTGGAATAAATCCTAATGACTGCCTAAGTAAATGTTTTCTACAGAGATATATGCAGTTAGATTTTACTTTTTTCTGAGCTCTAACTCTGAGACATCGTTATCCTGCAACATGGATTTTTTTTCCCCTCCCTTTCCTCTGATCTACTCTTTTCTCTCACTGAAGGCATTTTATTTAAAGCTGATTGCCTTCAGCAATAATGGCATCTTGGAAGAATAAAGATGACAAAAATGAATTGCTCAGATTTCATATGCTAGTTGGTACAGATTGAATAACAGAGAGAAAGTTATTCCAGATGTTTATGCAGAGAATAACTTCTTGTTCTTCCACCTTTCTCAAAGACTGGGAAAAAACTTTCTCAGAGGACAAAAATGATGGTAAGGGAATAACACAGCCAGCTCTGGGGTTGAGAGAGGTAACAGAAGAACCCCGGTGCCCTTTTAGCTCCAAGAAAGCAATCTGCTGAAGGTTGTGCAAGCAGAAATCTGGTTTCAAAATAACATCTTCTCCCTGTTTTTTTTTCAAAAGGCTCATGCTCTAAATCGAGCCAGATCAGATGCTTTGAATAAGTCAGGACTGATTAGAATAGTGAGTTTTTCCTCATTTCTCTCTGGCTGGAGAAAACGTGGGTGAATCTTTGTCTCACAGTTGTCATCAATTACTAGTTTCTTTACAGACTTCTAAGAATAATATTCCTTTGTCCAAAAAAACCAGCATTTTCAGCAGTTCTCGGCTATTTTCTATTACATATTTGACACAACATGTTTTACTTCAGTTAACTGAGGTGAAATATGAACTTAACACTGTAAGTCACATATTTCAAATTTACTTTAAAGAAAACCAAAACCTACAAACAAAAAGCTTTTTTTCTTTTTTTCTTAGGTTAGGTACTCAGTTGAATATGTAGGAACTGTTTTTTATCCCTTTTCTTGTCATTGTGTTTGAGAATAGACAGAGTTCTTTGTGTTAGGTAAGAGCTAGCTGGAACTCCCAGATTAATCTTGAATCAAATCTGAAGTAAACCTTCTCACAACAGCTGGGATGGCTTTGATCTTTTATTATTTTTAGTCCTTGAGTATTTCTGCTGGCTTGTAACCTCAAGATCAAGCAAGGCATTAGCTATTTATTCTCCATGTGATCCATCTCATTGAGCCAGATGAAACTCATTACACAATAAAATACTTCTTTCTGTGTCCAAGGATGGTGTAGTAATTTACAGGGATTCTTCAAGGCAAAGATAACACAATAAAAAGAAGACAAATGAAACAGATGCGGAAGGCCTTGGTTGGCTGTGTTTTTGTGGGGGGACTTTTTGTTTGGTTTATGTGGATTTTTTTTTTTGAGGGGTTACCTGGATTTGGCTTTTTTTTTTTTTAATTATATTTTGGTTTTTATACTGGCTTTTCATGCTACTGTAAAAGCTTCAGTTGATATAGACAGACCGAATCTTGAATCTTTCAGGCCTTATATTTTTGTTTCCTTTTTTTTTTTTCCTGATGGCCAGCATCTGTGTGAATTATCTTTGAATCCCATCCAGGTTGTAAAAATGAGGCAGTGCTGCTTGCAATGTCAGATACTGTGGTTGCATATGGAACTGGCATAAAAAATGTAATTTATATTTACAGGACTGATTGCCACAGATGAACACTGCCAAGTAGATGTGGTCACTCAATGACAAAATGACATCAACTGTGCAGGGATACCCTGAATTTCCATTTCTGAGCATTCCCTACAGTGGTGCTGGGTATTTTTTTAGTTCTTCTATTAAAGACTATAAGTACAATTCAAGAAATATATAATATTTTTAATGGTGAAATATAGGATTGCTTTTAAAGAGATAAAAGAACCTTGCTCTATGCTTCTGAGTCCAGCAGTCATGATTCACTGTAAAAATAGGACAAGAACTATTTCTGTTCCTCATTTAAAGGATAATGATTAATACTGTGTCTTGAGTGCAGTGCACTGTGTAGTGACTACCTTTAGAAAGTCTTAACTGTTGCACTGTTGCTTTGGGCACTGTAAGTATGAAACTCTAATTTCTCCAGGGCTAACTCTACTTTCCATCCAAAAATGAAGAAATAAAATAAAGAGCCAAAAATAAGCAGGAAAACTCGCAGGTAGCTATACCTCCTCTTATGCCAGTACAAGAAAGAAGGATGCTTCCACACTGCCTTCCCTGATAATGGTTCCTTTGAGAAAACATAGTTGAGACTAGAAAATAGCTCATTAAATAGATATTCTTCTGGGGTTTGTAACATTAAAGGCTGTAAAGTATTTGTGACAGATTAAAGCAGCATGAAATGGGGGAACCTTAAAGTCTGAAGATAGTCCGGAAGACAATGATTTTAAACAAAACACTATCCTTACCCTTGGACTTCAGTTTAAATAATAATTCTGACCTTATAGGTTCTTGAGTTTGTTGTACATTCATCCTTAGCAATACACATGGAACAACATATAAATTCAAGTTCCTTATTCAGAGAACAGATGAGTAGCCATACATGCCCAGAAAACAGGTTCATCTATCCAGAATCCTTCACATGTCCAACACTAATGAAAACCATTATGTTTTGTGAAGGAAAATAGAAGTTGTTATAACTACAGTCCTGTGAAGCATCCCTCCAACTTGCTGAAGCATCTGTCTCAAATACTTTTTGAATCTAAGGTTGTATCTTTATGAGAAAATACCGATGTAGTCTCTGCTTTCTTTTTCCATATTGTTTTTCTGGTCAAGAAGCTCGTCAGGGATGTATCTGAGATCTCTTTCCAACAGCAGTCTCCCCAAAAGTCTTTCACAGATCTATGAGACTCAGAATCTCAAAAAAATGTTGGTATCTGCATAAGGAAGACTGCTATAGATTTCATCAGGTTTTGGGACATGAGGACAAAGTTCAGCTTCAGCTTTAAACCGTAGCCTTTGGTATCAGAATGGTACCTCAGTTAACTCCTCTGAGAAGAAGACCATGAGTCCATTATATCAATTTTAATTGTTTGGCTTACTTTTTTAGAAATAAATTGGTATGTATGATAAATGAAAATGATAAGAAGAGATAGATTTTCTGATAAGACTAAATTTTAGCTCCCAGTATGAGGGAAGATAATTTAAATTCTATGATGCATGAATCAGTACTCTAGAGGCATGCAAATGAAGAGAAAATTGGCTCAATCTTCCACCTGAAGATCAAGTAAAACAGCTAGAGAAAGATGTATGTGAACAAATTGTTTAGCAAAATTCATCCTTCTGAAGGGCCTACTTCATCATTTCATTGTTCCATTTTGTCCTGGGAAGTCTGCTGAAACTAAAGTTTCAAAGATGTTCTTACAAGTCACAACATGAGAGTAAAAAAACAACCAAAAAAACCAAAAAAAAAACCCCTAAAACTCAAGAGGAAACAATAAATGAGAGACAGTTTTGTAGGATGGTAAGTGTACATGTAAAATGCCAAGAACTGCAGACGTAAGTCCTCATTCCTCACAATGTGGCTGGAAAGAAGATTTAAGCTCCACCAAATAAGTAAATGATGTTGGGGCCTTTTTTAATGGATTTTTGTTTTTTTGGTTTTTTTTTACAAATTATGGAGAGTAATGTGCTCCAGATAGTGGCTGCTTAAGGAGTACATAGTCTAGAGGTACATCTGGCTGTATTTGGATGATAGAAAAGAAAAAAAAACCCACAAAAACAAAAAATCAAAACCACCACCAAACAAGCCATGAACAAAATTGACAATTTTTTTACTATCTTATTTTTCATTAAATAAATCTAAACATAATATTTTTAAGATATACTCAGTGTTGGCTGAAGTTTTGAGGAGAGGAGAAGAGAGGAGAGGAGAGGAAAAGAGAGGAGAGGAGACAGGAGAGGAGAGAAAAGGAGAGGAGAGAAGAGATGTTCAAAAAGTCTTCTTTGGGAATGAGAATACCAGGTTATTTTATCTTGCCCATATAGTGACAGTAAACTGAATCTTCTTTTCTCATCTTTTTGATGGTTTGTGAATTTGAATTTATATTATTATAATTCTTTACTAAAGTAACCTCCATGCTATAGGGAATGAATGGTTCCATAGATGTTTTCTTTTCTTATCTGGATGTCAGTACATTAATTCATTGATTTTTAATATAATGCACCAGCTTTCCAGAGTCTTCAGAACTTTGTTCCACTTCACTGACATTATCTTTGGTATTGAACAGAAAAAAATTCCTTTAAATTCAGATAAAGTAGAATAAGATAATGTACATTTTTCTCATAAATCTCATCCAATATATTTAAAATATATGGTTTCTCTTTGGAAGGATGTGATTTTTACTGCTATGAATATAAGCACTGATACTAGAGAAACACTATTACTTTTAATTTAAACTCTTAAAAACATTTTTAATTTTTTCTTTTCTAAAAGTACTGATCACTGTAATAAGAAAGTAAGTGCGACTTAATGACATTATTAGAAAGCACAACACCAGTAGCAAAATACCATGGAAACAGACATTTATTATTGCAAAGATTGTCTCCATTTTGCCTGTGACACACAATAAAGATATTTTTGTACAGAGCCTTGCACACAAAGATTTTTGTCTTGTTCACAGTTACTATTTAATGCATAGATATAATAATGTTCTGCAGATCAGTTTAACCTTTTGACATATCCATTTTTGTAACATTCAAAAGAACTCAAATTAATTGAACAGCAAATTATTAATATTATCTATAATTTAATTCTCTGTCTCTTTAGCCAATTGTAAGTGAAGCTGTCTTATTTTCTTTCAGTAAATTATGAGAATACAAGAATAATTTAGCTAGATCATTTTTATCCTAATTTACAAATCACAGTATTTATTGTTTAATGATATTAGTTGTCAGTTGCATGAAATTTTCTCTGCTTTGACTACATAACTGATTTTTTTTTATTATTTTTAAAATTTTTATTATTTATTATTAATTTTTCCCTGGTGAGACCTCATCTGGAATATTGTGTCCAGTTCTGGGCCCCTCAGTTCAAGAAGGATTGGGAACTGCTTGAAAGAGTCCAGCACAGAGTGACCAAGATTATGAAGGGAGTAGAACATCTCCCTTATGAGGGAAGGCTGAGGGAGCTGGGGCTCTTCAGCTTGGAGGAGAAAGAGGGGTGACCTCATTAATGTTTATAAATATGTAAGGGGTGAGTGCCAGGAGGATGGAGTAAAGCTTTTCTCAGGGGTGACTAATAAATGGACAAAGAGAAATGGTTATAAACTGGAGCACAGGTTGTTCCATATAAATATTAGAAAGATTTTTTTACTGTGAGGGTTACAGGGCTTTGGAACAGGATGCCCAGGGAGGTTGTGGAGTCTCCTTCTCTGGAGACATTCACACCTGGATGTGTTCCTGTGTGACCTGATAAAGGTGACCCTGCTCTGTCAGGTAGGGTTGGACTCGACCATCCTTTGAGGTCTCTTCCAACCCCTAATTTTCTATAATTCTACGATTATAAAAGACTACTGACAAATAAAAATAAAATCCTAATGTATAATGTGTCTTGGATGCCCATTTTGGCATGATGCAATAATATGTGCTAAAATGCAGTAAGTTTTTGAAATCTCTGAAGTTGCTCATAATAAATCACTTGAACTGACAATCATAAAAAGCTAATCACCAACAACAGGCAAATATAATATGATACCTAAACCAAAAAGTACTTTTTTTTTTTAATGGACTTTATTTTAGCTTCAGAGAATCCATGAGTAACATTTGTAAACATTTTGAATCATGCTGTTGAAAGAGTCTCTATAATTAATTATATCATATTTCAACAGCATTTATCAGCAAAAGTGTTATGACAAAGCCTGGCCAGACACAGAACGTGGCTCTGTCCTTAAGTATGTCACAGACAGATTTCTTGATAAGACTCACCTTGTCTGACTTCAGACCACTATCTCTCACCTTGCAGTCAAATTTTTTTCGTTTGTTCTTTGGGTTTTAGTAGTAAAATGAGAGAAACAGACATTTCCAGATAGCTATTCACATTCCCTGTGTTAGAAACAACCGCTTTAGCAGATGGAAATCTCATCCTGCAAATGCCTATTTACCTGATGACAGTAATATAGTATTCATCTACCTCAGACACAGATGTCTACAGTCAGGTAGCTGTCTAACTGTAAGAAATATGGATCTTATCCCTTTTGTTTTAGAAAATCATGTCATATTATTTCCCTGACTGATATTTGTTCTGCTATCAGGTGAGTCAAATAGTTCAACTACAGCCTTTGATGACTGTAAAGGATCACTATGAGAATCAGTCAGGAGCAGGGCTCCACAGTCCTTAGAAGTGAAGGACTGGCAAGTTAGCAAGTTTGCTGACAATCTTCAGTCTTAACCCTGAGTGTTAAGAACATCCTCAAGGCTATGCTCATTGTGTGAATGGGATACGTAATGAGGATTTGCAAGAAATATTGAATGCAAGGGAATACTAAAAAAAAAATAAATAATTTAATAAGGGTAGCATAAAAAAGATTTTTTTTTATAGCTTCATTGTTTTTAGTGCCCTATTTCACCCATAGTAGGGATATGGAGTTGGTGGGGAGCCAGCCACAAATATATGAATCAACTTATTCCCTTTCTATGCTCCTCTCTGGCTCACAGGTAGCATGCAGGGATTTATCTTTGTGCTGTTGCTTAGAGAGCTAGGAAATTTTATCTGCAAAAGAATTGGCAGGCTGAAAGTCTTTAGAAAAAGTAGGAAAGCTCCTTAATGAAGAAATTTCTCCATAGAAAAATTTTCTGAGGCAACTGCTGCAACTTTTGTTTGCCTTATGCTTTGAAAGAATTCAATTATGAGATTTATCTCCAGTGTTTGTCTGCTTGTGAAATGTGATTTTCAGGTAACTCTGATTTACTGAAGGTATTCTGTACCCTTTCAAGGTCAGCAGACCAGTATGTAAGACAGGAGAGCTCGACTTTAAAATGTGCAAACTCAGCACAGGAGGAATGTGTTCTTTTTGCAGCAAATCACAAACTGTTGTCTGGAATTACAGCGTGCTGACTGTGTTCTCCTTGTAAATTGTATCATAGATGTGAAGGACCCTTTAAATCCCAGAATTCCCTCATTTGTCTCTACACTGACACTCCAGTTCTCAGGAAACAGAAGCCAAAGTATCTCAATAACTGCATTTCTTAATGCTGGTTAAATTATGGACATACATATTTTAGTCATAAATATTTTTCACCATTGATAAGTGAACATAATTAGAATAGCCAGAAGGACTGAGATTTTAATTAAGTAATTTTATTTTGAAGTGAAGAAAAAAATAGTTTAAGAAAACCCAAAAGAACAAAGAAGAGAGGAAGAACAATAACTCAACAAGAAGCTTTGACAGTTCCTTTAAAGTCTTGTTTGCATATCTCTCAGGAGAAATTTTAGTGAAGATTTCTCTTGAGAGGTGAAATGTGCTAAAATTGCCACATGTACCTTATTTCCTTATTTTGTCATGGTTTGTAACTCAGTGTGTTATAGATAATTGAAAAAACTGTTGATGGTAATTAGTTTTACTTAAGGATAATGTAATCTGGTGCTCCATGAATAATGGTAAAAATTTTATAAATGGGTGAATACGAACAATCCTAGCACAGTCTTGTAAAAAACCCAATATAAATATCAGAAGAGAAAAAAAAATCAGTGAATGAACCTGCAGAAAGAAAATTAATGTATATCATGTATTTTAAATATAAAATTAAATACCATTATTGTGGACGAATGTTTGCTTGTACCTCTTAACCCAGTGTAAGCTATTTGCTGATAAGTAGGGAAAACTGTGACTGTTGGGAGTTTCAATAACAGTTCAACACCAGTGTAATCATTTCAATGAACTATTAACAAAATCCATTATCAGAACTTAGAAACCAAATCTAAACAACATATATTGAAATTGTCATAATGTTTCCATCTGAACTGGGACCTGCTACTCCTGGAATTGCCTTGCTCTAAATGATGACTTTGAGGAGTTGTGGAATTCCAAGGAAGAGGGCAGAGAACAAGATCCTTCCTCAGTTTTATAATCCCCTCATTGTCAAACTTTCATTAGCTCAAAACTGACACAGGCTGCCTTGCTAATACTTGTGGTTCCTGGGGAGTGATCTGCCCTGACAAATGCTATAGAACTGTAATTCTCCTTAGCTTGGTACTTACATTGTCTTTGTGGTGAAATGCTCTCAGTGAGGCTTTAAAATGTGGATTTTCAGTTAGTCTTTTATTCAGTCAGTTTTCTGAGATGCTTCTTTGGTTTCATTGAGCTTTAACAGGAGTGAAATCCTATTTCAAGTAAGCTTGGACACCCTTTATTATTCATATAAACATTTTTCTGTAGTCAGTGTAGGCTTTTCTGACTTGCACAATTGTTAAAGTGTGGCTTTCTATAGATATAACAGAAGATGGACATTTTTCTGTAATGATACAGGTCTTTGTTTTTTCAGATGGTGAAAAAGATTCAGAAAAGCAAAAGATGCTAGCACTTAGATCACTCAGGTGGGAATGAATTATTAAATTAAAAAAAAAAAATAAACGTAAGCCCTGGAATACCGGCTTAGATTTAATGAGGACTTTAAACTGTCCAGTCTTGCCAGTGTTGGCTAACTCTGAAAATAGGATGCAAGTCCATTTTAGACAGGAACACAGAATAAATTATAATAATGATAATGGTGGTAAAATTATAATAACTATTATAAAGATTATTATAAGAATGATAATTACAATACTACTAATAATTTTATCTGGTGCATTTCTATCATGCAATGCTGATACTCTTGTCTCTCAGAAAAGATAATGGCAAAATAAAAGTTACAAGAAGGGGAAAAAATATAGAAAAAATATCCTAAGCTATACATACTTGCTACCATGGAAGCAGTTCCATAGACAGTTTGGAAGAAGCAAATTAAAACCGTGAATGTTATGAAAATTATAAGTGGTGTGGGTATACCAAGCTGAACTGTGAAGATGACAGGAAATCTTTCTCAAAGAGAAAATAATTAAACTGCAGAACTCTTTGTAAGACTCTGCAGAGGCCAAAAATATGATTAAATTCAAGAAGTGATTAACCACTTTCATGAAGGAAGTGTCCACAAAGCTGCATTAAGCACAAAACAATGAATATGCACTCTGGCTCCAGATCACACTCTGTTAAAAACTGCCAGACATCTGGAGATGAGTATTGTTGGGTTCTTTTATTGCCTTGCTCATTTCCTACATTCAATCTCCAGCTGCACACTACGTTCCACCATCAAAACTCAAGGTACCGATCTACAGAGGGTTTAGTCTGGCTCATTACATGGCCTGCCCTGTTATTAATCAGCAGCCCTGTACCATAAAACCATCATCCCTATGCCTATTTCATTCAGGGTGATGGATCAAGTCAAAATGTATTGGGAATACCTATGGATTTTGTCTCTGTGATAAATGAAAAAACAAACTAACAAACAAAAACCCAAACAAACAAACAAACAAATTATACTAAGATGCTGGCAAACAGGAAAAATGTTAACACTCAGTCAGCAGCTGCATTCAGAAAACTAGATATCCTGAGCAGAGGAGTTGTCCCTCTCCAGATGGTATGGAAAAATCAGATCTGAAGCTATCATCTGCAAGAGTGCATGTCAACACAACCAAACTTGTAGGCTATTCTGTTGAGAAAGAGATGGAAGGAGTCTCTTTTTTTTTTCCTTAGATGTTACTCTACTTGGTCTGGCATTATAGAATCAGAATTTTCAGGGTTAGAAGAGACCTTTCTGATCATCTAGTTCCAACCCTCCTGCCATGGGCAGGGACACCTCTCACTAGATGAGGTTTCTCAGAGCCGTGTCCAGCCCAGCCTTAAAAACTTCCAGGGATGGGGCTTCTACCACCTCTCTGGGAAACCTGTTCCAGTATTTGACCACTCCCATGGTAAAGAACTTCTTCCTAATATCTTATCTAAATCTCCCCTCCTCTAGTCTGAAACCACTCCCTCTTGTCCTATTGCTTTCTGACATCCTGAAAAGTCCCTCACCAGCTTCCTTGTAGGCCCCCTTCAGATTCTGGAAGGCTCCAATAAGGTCTTCTTGGAGCCTTCTCCTCTCCACACTTTAAAACTCCAACTCTTTCAGTCTGTCTAATTCTTCTATACCTTTTGTACTCAGAGCAAAGTCTTATCTGCAGACATAAGTTAATAGCCCAGTGGTCAAGCTGCTTATCACACAGAGCTTGCTGGGTCTATTTTCAAGCACTGCTAATACATTTTGGTCAACAACTGATTAATGTTAAGCAATCATTAATTTGAACACAGGATTGAATCCCTTAGGGTGGCTTTGAACGTGTTGATTAAGATACTCTATGAAACATCGGATTTAAATACTCTCAGAAGGTGGAGGATGGATCCTCAGAAACTCAGTTGGCTACTGTCAGAAAGCTGTTCAGGGCTTTGAAACCTGATAAGAGAATGGTTTCAGTTCTGATAGTCAGATGACAGAAACTAGAAACTTCCTGGTATGTATTTGATTAGCCTCAACAACACTTACCATGTAAAAAGAAGCCCAAATAATAAATTCCTGGTGTGATATTCTGCTGTTGTGATAGGAGAGATAATTTCAGATATCTCTTAAGTTCAGTTATGATATTACTAGTTCACAATTACATTAGAAGGAAAAATAATAATCTTACTGATTCTGCTTTCTGTCATTGCTGAAGACACTTCCCTACAGATGTTACACATTCAGGGAATGTGTTTTATCTCAGACATCCAGTGCATTCATAACAGTATAACTGCAATATTTTCAGTAGAGTTATTATTTCTTTACCTAGAATTCAAGTGAGATTATAAACATACACAATATTTCAAGAAATTCCCATTAATTCTGGCAACTCTTCCTTTCATTTTAATTCGGTTTGATTTTATTACATCTTTAAAACAGGATAGATGTGATTTTTCTTCATATGCTCTTTGACTTTGATTTAGGGCATGGAGGAAGAAAAAAAATTCTCCTATAAAAAGAAATTCTGATCTAATTGTTTTTGTCCATCTCTACTATTGATATTGACTACTGTGAATATGAGACCTAATTATGACTAATTAAAATTTTAAATAAATAAGCACTGTGTATCAGAAGTCAAATTATAATAATGTGATTCTTCTGAAGCAGGGCAAATACACACTGCACTAAGTCTTTGCATGAATTATACATGAGACTTTATTGATGGCTTAGCCTAATTTGAACAACCCAAGAGAATAAAGAAAAATACTGTAACTAGATTTCTGTAGGGGAAAACCAACAGCATTCAGATTAGTGATCACTCTTTCTGACACTGACATTCCTACTTTGTAACCATAAGCTGAAAAAATGCCTCATAACAAAAGCTATTGTTTGAGGGTTTTTTTGCCTCACATGTTAAAAAGCCTTTGGTTTTTTCACACATTTAATGCCCTTATTTTTGTTTCTGTATGTTTATTCCCAGCTCTTTGCAATTTGCTTTTAGGAAAAGCCACTGTCTTTAATGGGCCTCAGAAAATAGGGGAAAAAAGAAATAAATTGTTTAAAAGTATGAATCCTGGGTATAAGCAGAAGAGAAATGTACAGATCTAAAGTCTGTAGATCAAGCAAACTAAATTGTCTGACAGTTGCTTCACTGATAGATATTTTGTCTTGTAAATGCAAATCATGTAGGATTTGCATGTCCCAATGCCAGCTTCTTCAAATTAAGTTTGTACTTATATTTTTTTATCTCTGTCTTCTATTAACATGAGGTCACAGAATCACAGAATCACAGAATGTTTAGGTTGAAAGGGAACTCCATGATCATCCAGTCCAACCTTTGACTAACACCATAGTCAACTACTAATCTATGTCTTTAAGTACCACGTCCAAATGCCTTTTAAATGCCTCCAGGGATGGTGAGTCCACCACTGGCCTGGTCAGGCCATCCAAAATCCTCCACTCTATGAGAACTGTCTCTTTGCCCCTACAATTAGAGGAAGTACTGGGTGTGGTCTTCAAATAAATGCTAAAATTCTTTAGTTTTGTGAGGCATATGAGGTTTCATGATATTCTAATTTCCATCCCCTCCAGGCTGTGTAGTCTTGGGTGCTCCAGAAGGAATATGAACATGGTACCTGCACTGCAGACAGCTGCTGTTTAATCCATAACTGGATCGTTTGCTGCCATGTGAAAGAAAATGAAACTCAGGTGATAGATTGAAATACGTATAGACTGGCATCACAGGAAGCAAGTCTCAGTACTCAGACAGACATGGTGCAGAAATGTTAAATCAAACAATGATTCAGTGAATGTAACAGGACTAGCTGGTAGAACAGGGGGGAATATACGACTGGAAACTGGATCTCATGCCTTTTTTCCAGTGTAATTTTCACCTTTCTGCCAGAAATGAGATGGACCTTTGGATAACAGGTAATCTCTAGCAGCCCCTTGTGAAAGAACTTATATGGTGAGCTATTTCAAGCAGAATGTAATTACTGAACATTAACTGATGTTTAATTGATGTTTAACTGATGTTGTTGAACATCTTTATATGCAACTTGAATGTTGGGATTAAGAGCACCCTGATGAATTTCACAGATGACATCAAAATGAGTAGAGAGGTTGACATCCCAGAAGGGAGAGAAGCCCTCCAGGATGCCTTAGGCAGGCTGGAGAAGTGAGCTAACGTGAACTTTATGTAGTCCTATGTAGAGAAGTGCAAGGTGTTGTACCTGGGAACACATAACCCAGGAGTGTAACTCAGACTGGGATCCACTTGGCTAGAGGGCAACCTTGTGGAAAGGCTCAGCATGAGTGAACAGTATGCTGCAGAAGCAAAGAAAGCCAACAGGATGATGGGTTACATCAACAAAGGCATCACCAGCAGAGACAAAGAAGTCATCATCCCTCTCTACTCAGGGCTTGTTAAACCACACCTGGAGTATTGCATCCAGTTTTGGTCCCTGATATATAGAAAAGATGCAGACAGGCTGGAGAGGATCCAAAGAGCCATGAGGATGATCAGAGGACTAGAGCATTTGCTACACAAGGAGAGGCTGAGTCTTTTAAAAAACTGGGTCTTTTCAGCTTTGAGAAGAGAAAGTTTAGGGTAGACTTTATTACAATGTTCCAGTACTTAAAGGGCTACTTAAGGGCTTAAAGTACTACAAAGTAGAAGTGACTCCCTATTTACAAGGAGCTATGTGGACAAGACAAGGGACAATGGGGACAAGTTGCTCCTGGAGAGATTCTCTTTTAACACAAGAGGAAAGTTTTTCACACTGATGACAGTCAGAGATTGGAATGATCTCCCAAGAGAAGTGATGGATTCCCCTACCTTGGAAAGTTTTAAGTTTCAGCTCGATAAAGTGCTGAGACATGTCACACAAACAATAATATTAGAAGAGTTGGACCAGATGATCCTTGAGGTCCCTTCCAACCTGACAGTCTATGATTCTATGGTTCTAAATATAGACCAAAGCTATGCAGATATCTGTATGTTAGTGTAAGTGGGCACTACATAAGCGGACAGTGCTAGTTTGCATCTTTGACTCTTGGTTAACATGTAGTGCAGGTATGGTCTCAAGTGGACCTATGTGTATGCTGGTGACCCCACATACATACCCTTGACAACTCCCTCACTTCCTTGGCATGCTAGTGGTAAGCTTCCCACCTATGAGACAAGAAGTGGCTTATGGTCATAATCACAAAAAAACCTCATGTGCAAGTGAGTAGACATGCCAGAGTATGTGGAACCTCAACAAACTGGGCTTCTGCACAGTGTGCAGCATGGCCTGAAGTCATAGAATCATAGAATCATAGAATTGGCTGGGTTGGAAGGGACCTCAGAGATCATCGAGTCCAACCCTTGAACCACCGTTGCGGTTGCTAGACCATGGCACTGAGTGCCACATCCAGTCTCTTTTTAAATAGCTCCAGGGACGGAGAATCCACTACTTCCCTGGGCAGCCCATTCCAATGCCGGGTCACTCTCTCTGTAAAGAAATTCTTTCTAATATCTAACCTAAATTTCCCCTGGCACAACTTAAGACCATGCCCTCTTGTCTTGTTGAAAGTCGTCTGGCAAAAGAGGCCAACGTCCACCCGGTTACAACCTCCTTTCAGGTAGTTGTAGACAGCGATGAGGTCTCCCCTGAGCCTCCTCTTCTCCAGCCTGAAAACCCCCAGCTCCCTCAGCCCTTCCTCACAGGACTTGTGTTGCATCCCTTCACAGCCTCCTTGCTCTTCTCTGGACCTGCTTCAGCACCTCAATCTCCTTCCTGAGCTGAGGGGCCCAGAACTGGACACAGGACTCAAGCTGTGGCCTCCCCAGGGCTGAGTACAGGGGCAGAATCCCTTCCCTGGACCTGCTGGCCACGCTGTTCCTCATCCAGGCCAGGATGCCATTGGCCTTCTTGGCCACCTGGGCACACTGCTGGCTCATGTTCAGCTTCCTGTCAATCCAGACTCCCAGGTCCCTTTCTGCCTGGCTGCTCTCAACCACTCTGTGCCCAGCCTGGAGCTCCCCATGGGGTTGTTGCGGCCAAAGTGCAGGACCCGGCACTTGGCCGTGTTAAACCTCATCCCATTGGAATCATCCCAACTCTCCAGTCTGTCCAGGTCCCTCTGCAGAGCCCTCCTGCCTTCCAGTTGATCGACACTTCCCCCCAGCTTAGTGTCATCTGCGAATTTGCTGATGATGGACTCAATCCCCTCATCTAGATCATCAGTGAAGATATTGAACAGAAGTCCATCCAGTACTGACTGTGTGAAGAGTCCCCAATAATAGAAGAGACACAGACTTGTACAATCTCCCTCCTGTACTGTCTTTCTCTTTTTAAAATGACACCTGTATCTATAAATCAAAGTCAAGACTTTATTCCAACCCTTAGTGTCTATAACTCTGCATGATAGTAGCTTAAACAGAACTAGAGTTTAGGCAACTAACTTGCAGATCGTTTGATATATAGGGAAAAAAACTGACTCCATAATGCCTAATTTTTATTTAATTTGCTGACTGAATTCCACTGATCATCATAGAAACAGAGACCTAGCTCTGATAAGGACCTAAATGTATGTGTTTAATCTCAAACTGAATCAGCAAAGCCAGCTATAAGAAAACCTGGGGAAGACTATGAAGCTGAGTTGAGGAGTCTTAGTGAGAAGAGAGAGGTTTCAGTGGGACACATTGGATCAGAAAGAAAATTGTGAGAAGTGAACGTGTATTATCTGTAGATCAGCTTGTTACTATAAACAATTTGTGTGAGTTCTAAAGACTTCTGGGTTGTCCAATTTGTATTACACTGTGAATCACCAAAAGAAGTGACAAAGGGATGTTGTCATTTCAGAAAGGCAGCTACTAGTGTTGTAAAGTGGTAATGAAATGCCATTTGTTGAAGTGGCAGGTTTCTTCTCTCATGGAGAAAATGCCTTATGAAAAGTTTCTACTTTGCTTAAGGAAATGAAAATGAACAATTAAAACAAATCTCTTTTAATGTCCTCACTTTGATGTCCTGTTTCCTACTGGGAATATAAAAAACCAGCATTTTTCCCCCCATTTCTCTAGCTTCGCCAAGTAAAGAAAAATACAGACAAAACCAGTAGTTTTTTCTTGGTTTTGGTTTTGAGGTTTTTTTTTTATTTGCTTGTTTTGGTTTATTTTGTGTTTTTTGTTGTTGTTTTTGTTTGGTTTTTAATTTTCTTCTGTTTTTTTATTTTTTTTTTTGTTGATCTTTGGTTTGTTGGTTTGGGTTCATGCTATTTAGAAGCTGAAAGGAAGGGAAAGCAAATAGAAAACATTTATTCATGAGTGACAGTAGGAAGCAGCTCTTCTGGACCCTGATGATAAATCTCTCAGGCAAGCCTGTTCAACAGAAACTGAAAGAAACCCTTAAAATTGACAGCACAGACCTCTCTCACTCCAAATAGCCATGCTGTAAAATCAAGCAGAGATCAAAGATAATGAGTACAGTCAAAACCCTGGAGATACTGCCATGGTGGGTGGGAAAGGAATAAAAAAAGACAAGTATTTATCTAGCATAAAAACACATTGATCTTGAAATATTAGTATTGCTGAGTTTAAAAAAGTGAGAAACAGAAATGATGTGCTGGGGGAATAAAGCTAAAATATGTCAGCAGATATTTGGGGTAAACACAGGAATAAACACATAGATTAGTAGAAAAGGGAAGAAAAATATTGGAAAAAGTTGCAGATGAAAAAAATATGTATATAATGCTTCAGAGGTTCCCATCTTGAAGGGAGCCATCGCTGTTATCATCTTAAAAGTTTCAGGCAAAAGAAAAATAGAAGAATTTATTAAGATTTCTTCCAAAGTGATTCTTAACATAATTACCCCTAGAAATTTTCAGCTACAGATAAATAATGTCCTTTGAGAATTACTGATTGTGAAAATTCAGTGCTTATTGTCACTATAACAAGTAGCTGAAAAGGAAGAATAACAAAGGAAAAGAAGAAAGCTGAAAATGGTTTAAAATATACTTATCTTAAATCCAGTTAAACACAAGTAAAGCAGCATTAAATGCATCTGTCCTCTTTTTTTATTATTATTATAGGTTTTTAGATTAGAGAAACAGAAGATCCCAACACCTTCCTTAACCCTTCATCTTGAAATGAAAAGCACTAAAAAATTAACAGTAGGCATACGTTTCAATAATAATAAATGTCAGTGGTTGTATAGTAATTTCAGGATAATTTTTTACACATTTTTTTTTTACTTAGTTCTACATCAGTTTCTGAGCTGTTATAAAAAAAAGTCAACCCTTTTAAGATGATATTGATATCTGTAATTTTTCATGGACCATCTTTTTGGATACAAAAAGTATTAGAAAGTCTGGAATAATTATTCTATGGAATGTTATTGTTGACTATTTATGTTCTCAGTACTGGGCCGAGGTTGTGTCACCATCTCTTAAAATTAACTTCTGAATCATATGGGAGCTGATGTGTAACAGGGGTAGAATTCATCTTACCTCTCTTATAAGTGGATTCTGAATAGGCTTTTACATCCTTTAGTACCCACATTCCTTGGTCAATGAAGAGAAACAGACCACTATAGAGGATGCTTCTCTGTTGAAGTTATCTGCCTCTAACTGAGATAGATTAGCTTGTTTAAGTACTAAGACTTCCCCATTATCTGTCTGGGAGGGAATCTAGATAACTAATTCAGATGTAAACATTTGAAATGTAGACTACAAGGCTAGAAGAGATTTATTCCACCCTTGATGCCTACACTGGATTAAGGAATGGACCATGATGCAGCTCTCCATTGAAACAATCTGAAGCTCTGATCTGGACTTAGAACATGTAACACTTTTGAAAGGAAAATCTATTACTACCTAGTACCTGCAGAGTAAACAGCCTTGGTTTTCTTTATATCATCATATACAGCATAGACTCTCTGTTCCTGTTCCAATTTACAAAATATTTCCATTCATTCCAGAGCTCTAAAAAGTTCCAGCGAGGAATGGAAAACCTGCTGATTCATGAAATATTTACAGGAGTTAAAACTGTACACCTCCAATACAGAGAAATCACCTCTTTTCCTGCTATTCTTCATGCTGAGATAGAGAGATTTTAAGGATTTATATTGCATTAAGCATATTCCATATGGAATATGGAATCTAGTCTGAGGAAACAGACCTTGATCTTTGTTTAGTCCTGCAGTCCATAATCTTATTACTCTTATTACTCTTATTACTCCAAATAATGGAAAATTATGATTAATCTCTGACATTAAAGTATGTCTATCTTAGAAACAATAGGAAATACTTAGCATATTTCCCTGTATTCCCTCCATCACCATGAAAAGTAATTACTGGAACTTTCACCTTGCACATGAATAGTGAGAAGCCTGTGTGGGACAGAAATTTGTTGTCACATCAATGAATGGCATACTTTGCAATTAGGATAAGTGATAAACTTAAAATGACAATAATAAGAGAAAAAAATTCCCTTATTTCGATAAGGCACCACCCGTTGAAGCAACAATGTCATATCTTTGGACTGAGAAAAAAGTGTGGAATGTTCTCTCTTGCTTTTTTTGTGTAGACAATTAAATTTATAATGAAGACTCAGAGCTTTCCTTCCTCTGTGCTGAATAATCTTTGCTCTTTGGTTCTTGTATAATCTATACTGAGCCTGATTTGCATTTTTTATATAGGCAAAATCTAAACTATGTAAGGTCACTTTCTGCAGGTGTTGTAGGTGACATGTAAGAAAGCCTTGGCATTTGCTTTGTAAGTCTTTTTTTGCATCCCCATATATCCTTTTTGCAAGTCAAATTCTCAGCCTTAGAGGCAAGTATCATTAAGTTCTTATACCTGATGTATAATGCAAAAATTGCCCAACTTAGACAACCCCAAACTTCATCCAAATGTTGCAAGTATAGATAGATTTCTAAATATATTTTTCCTTATAGGCTTATTCTACAGTCAGAACTGTATTTATTCTATCATTCATTAAAGATGAGCAGATGATGAGAGGCTGGAATTGCGATACAGTGTCAGATTATTAAAAGTAACTCTCAAGTGAAGAAATAGTCTGAAATTCTTGAACTTCAATTTTAGTCTTGTTCTGTCATTAAACAAGCCTAATACTTCTCATCCTCCATCCCACCTCTTCTGTCCTTCCTAAACCCTAGGGATGGACAAGCCAGAGTGGAAATTAAGTGATATGTGATAGTATTAATAGGAGAGGTTGGACATTCATAAGAGCTACCAACAGAAATGTGGGCAAGAAGGTAATAAATGTTTCATCATTACTTGGGTTTCCACGTGGAACAGGAGGAAGGACCTCCTGGTATTTCACTGTAGGCTGAAAATCCTCTTTACAAGAATATCTTTGCAATATATGTTTTTTTGTATTATTTAACTCTTAATGTTCAAAGCTCACCATATTATATAAAAAAATGCAGAAATAATTCTGCTTAAAAAAGCTTAAAGAATTATTTGTACAGCTAGTAATCCAACAGATGCTTCAATTTAAATAAGGATCCCCCATTGCAGAAATATAGAAAGTTTAAAATAGTTTAAAACACCACTTATTTCCTTTTACTGGCAGTTGTGGAAGATTCATGTTAACAATTTAACTGTTGAGCCCACCAGGTCAACCCGTCCCTTAAAAAAATCACTTCTTCCAGGGAGAAACATCAGATTCCATCAAATGATAAAAATATTCACCAGCTTCTTCATAAAACAGAATAAAATTCATCAAATAAGGGGGAAACACACAAGTTCCATCATGTTCCCTAATGACAGAGGCAAATTGAGTGTGACTGGAATTTCTTCAGATTGACCAAAACTGTACTGTTCCCCTCCTTTTTTCATTCATTTTCTTTCACTTTCCCCATACACAATTACCTAACTTTATGTCTTAACATCATTAATCCTGGACTTGAGCTGAACACAGTAGCTCAAAATAAATGATGGCATATTTCTTAAAAAAGAAAGCAGATATATTACTAATGATGACATATTGCTGAAAATGAACAGCAGTTCATGAGACACCTGGAAGCTTGAAATCAATGGTAGAGTTTCTATGATTTGAGGTTAGTTCAGTCCTGCACAGGTCCACTCTAAACTGCTTTGTGCAGCTTCTCTTCTGTGGTTATTGTACCTGATGTACATCATTACGTTTCTGATGCTGCAGTTCATCATCTAACAGAGCATTGTGATAACCAGCAAGAATTACAAAGAAATCTATCTTTCTCCATTTCCCTACAACTGCTGTAGAAAAGTTTGGAGTATGGAAAAAAAGGATGAGGGACCTGTATTAAGTATCAAAGTATTTTAATAGTACCCAGGGTACTTTAACCATATGAAATATTTTGTGAAGAATAAGGAAATATAAAGTTAAGGTGAAGTGGGGACAAATAAAATTGAACAGAATATTTAATTCAGCTGCCTTTAGAGAGGCACGTTTTGTTGCTTACAGAAATAAAAATAAGATTTAAAAAGAGTAAGAAAAAATATTATTTTTCAGTTCAGCATATAGAATATCTTGACATAAGGATTGATTGTTTTCTCCTCCTGGTAAATTTTAAAGGGAGGTGAGTAGCAAAGGGTTGGACTAGATGATCTCTGAGGTCCCTTCCAACCCGGCTAATTCTAATTCTATGAAAGATCCCATATCCCCAGATCTTCAAAATCCACTCTTTGAATAGAAATCTGTATCAGCTACTGATTTTCTAAGTTGCTTTACTGGCAGATTGGTCATCAGACAGTCTTCTGAGGTTTTGTGTCCCTCCATGCTAGAGAAAAGGAAATGGGTTATGTGAGCTCTCAACAGAGGATGTCTCCATTTCATATGAGAACAGCTGTTGAGATGATTTAATGAAAGTGGTTGAGTGTTCACCAGTTTTCTATTTGCATCCCAAATGATATCAGCAGGTGGTTGTATTAAATCCTGTGGTTTAATCAAACTGAGCCTCTTTTATGCCAAAGAACTCTATGCTGCCCTCCGTTATGTAATATATCCAAGCTTAAAGAATTAGGAAAAAAAATGTTTAAACACTGTCCAAGTCTGCCCATACTCTCCAGATTTATTTTTGACATAAAGATGTATGTTTCTTAAAATTTTCCCCTTTGAGCATTCCCAAAATTGTATGGACTTGAAAGTAGGGAAGAATCTCTCATTTCCAGTGCCCAGTCAATATAATAAGTCATAAAAGTTTGATTTTTTCCTGCATTCCTTCATGGCCTTAACTAATTAGGATCTCTGATTTAACAAAACAAGCTGTCAAAGCTGAGGTCTTTACGGATGTAGTAGACTTATTTTAATTGTGTTTTTCTTATTAAGATGATCCCTAGAGGAAGATAATGATCAAACAGTGGTGATTACTTCTTTGGAATTCCATGGATATGTAATTCAATGATGTCTTTAGATAAAATGTAAAAACTGTCTCCAAAAGCTGATTTTCCTTAGGTACTAAGGGAGGATTCCATATTCCCCACTCCAATCAAATCTTTCTGGTCCACTCATCAGACCATTACAATGTCTTGCTGAAAGTGGACAAATGTGGCAGATGAGTGGTTGCAACCTGTTTCCAACTTGCTGGATGAACATTCTGTAAATTGTTATAATATGTTTGACAATTAGTGAGAGCTTTGATTTTTTACATGTTTGTGTTTTATATTCCTTTTAGTTCCATCATCAAAGCTGAAGTCTCATTCTCTTTTCTCTTTCCCTCTCCATCACCTTTTTCAGATCTCCTGAAAGCAATTGTCTATCTCTGTCTCCTTGTGCTGCCTATGTTTTTTCTGCATATTCTCAGTTCAGATGCAGTACACAGAACTATGCTTTCTGGGGTTTTGCTGTGCATTACATTAAGGGATGGTTTGTGTGGGAGTAATAGTCGTTAAGCTGCTAGAAAAACAACAAAAAAGAATTCAAATGTTTACTTGAAACTGCTTTTAGTCAAAAATCTAATTTTTGCCTGAATGTGGTCTTATTATGGGGTTTCTCAGCAATCTAGACACTCCCTGTCATGAAAACTGTAGAAATTTAGGAGTTTGGAGATATTTGTTGAAACTTTTCTATTAATCACAAGCGTGCAACTGACAGTCAGAAAATGGCAAGATAGCAGACTTGTTTTTAAAAAAAAAATATTGGGAAACCATGATAAATCATAGCTGTGCCTTGATATTTATTGTTTGACTTTAGGTGCCTCAACAGTCAGGAGTTTGGTTGTTATGTGACTGGCTCTGGGATGTCTAGGTCTGCAAATGCATTGTAAAGGGAGCCTGCTTCTGTATCAGGAACCTCAGGAACCTCAAAGTTTTTTATTGTAGCATATTGAATTCTTACTTAATCTCATTACTTAGTCTAAAATAGCTCATAATTACTTCATTCAGCAACATAAATAGGTTTGAGACCTTTTATCTTATATTGTAACTCCCTAAATTAGAGGTTTAAGGTCCATGTACTGTATTTTTTTATGCCTACTTGAAGGTTATCACCTTTAAAACACCCTAAAGAAAATATAAGTATACTCTTAATAGAATGCACAATAGCCTTGAAAACCAAATGAAACTTTATTTTATTTTTTTAATTATCACTCTGACAGTTTTAATGATTTTTTTAATTGTCTGGTTACATAAATCTAACAAAAAATTATACATAGTGGTATCTTTTGAAAATGTTGATGACATTATACTACACCTATACTAGTAAATTAAATTGGGCAAAGGAATTCAGCTAAGAACTGGATCTTGATGACCTATGTAGTTAAATAGCCAGAATGTTCTTCGCATGGTTTTGGCCCTTGCCAACTGACAGTCTCAATCTCTTTTCAAAACATAATTAGCAATTTAGTGTAGACCAGGGATCTTTTGAGACAGTTATTTACTTTGTCTGTGGCCCTACTGTGAGGCTGACTTTAATATTGTATACTTTAAATATGTAATATTTTGTGGTACTGCGTTGCACAGACTGTTCTGCTCAAGCTGGCCTGAGTGCCAGAGAAGAAATCTTGTCCATGATTATAGAAAATATGTACAGCCTAAAGGAGAGAAAATGGATGACTGGATTTGAAGAGTTTACTGAAAGCTTAAGCAAAAACCGCAATTTCAAGTAGAAAGGACATCATGAAATATGTAAGGAAAATAAAGAAGCTGGAAACTCTGAAGGGAGCAGTAAGCAGCAGGAAAGAAGTGGGAGGGAATGGGAACACTGGAATTAGCAGTGCAGGACAAAGAGACCCAGGGACCTGACAGAGAAATTGAACTTTATTTGAAAGATTGCATGTACCTTTTGTATAATTGAACATTATTTTTGTTTCACAGCTACCATGTTGCTTGACTAACAGAAACATAATTAAATCAAAACAACCAAGGTGAAAGAGAAAGGAACTGAAAAACTAAGGTTTTAAAATAACAGACTCCTTTTTCTGAGCCTAATTTTACCATTTATGAACAATTTCTTTCAGCGTTAGTAGCCTGTGGTTCCTTAATATGTAGTGTTGTCCCACTAATGAAAAGGGTCAGCACCCTCAGCTAAAATCCACCCACTCTGTCAGGTGCACATACTTCAAATTCCCTTTCCCAAGTTCCCATCTGCCTGTTAAAAGGCCATTAGAGTACAGGGAGAGTGGTAGTCTTGCTGAGTGTGGAGAATAGAAGCAATTATTACAATTACAAACATTTTAAGCTTCAAGGTTTTTCATGTGTTATCAAACTCATGTTTAGAAATTAAAGGGAAATTAGGTAAAGATATCAGTTGGCTGAACATCATGAGAAATTAACAAGATTTGCCAATTCACAGAACAAGACCTTTCAGGATGTGGAAAGAATGCCACTGGTAGGAACATCTTAATCTAAAGAGGGACACTTTTTTCCTACATATTAAACCCTTTTAAATATGTAATTGTAAATATGTATTTTTCTGCTTATAACTTTACTTGCATAAGATCTCCCAAGTAAAATTTATACAGGCACTATCATCTTTGAAGTCCTACTTCAAAACCTGGCTGCACTGATGACACTGGAACTTCCTCTGGTATACCTTGGTATGCCTTGGGCACCTGTGATGGCTAATAAATTTTAATCATAAAATGTGTGTTATTGTATGGACCACCCTATCCAGAACACTTGTGCCACTGCTCTGTGCACTAGGAATAGTGCAAGATGGTATTAGAAATAGCAACTGACAGGAACTGCAGCTTTGTCACTGTTACCAGTCGTGCTCTGAAGGGAATGCTCTGTCCTGTGTAATCTTTATTATTCTTTCCTACTCTTGTTTTCTACATGAAGTTAATATTCTTACCTCTGTATCTCTATTTCAGTCAAGATCTAGAATACAGAAGAGAATCATAGAGTCAGTGAAACAGAGCATATTTTGGGCTGGAAGAAACCTTCAGTCACCAAGGTCCAACCCCTTGTCATGGGCAGGGCCACCTACCACCAGAACAAGCTGCTCTGAGCCCCTGCCCAACCTAACATTGAACATTTCCAGGGATGGGGCAACTACAAATGCTCGTGGCAACCTATGCCAGTGCCTCACCATCCCTATGCTAAAGAATTTCTTCCTAGTGTCTAACTTTAGTCTAACCTCACCCACTGTGAAACTATTACCCCTTGTACTATCATTACATGCCCTTTTAAAAAGTCCCTCCACAGGTTTTTTTTTGTTTGTTTGGTTGGTTTTTTTTTGCATCCTTCAGGTACCGGAAGGTGTCCCCAGAGCCTTCTCTCCTCTAGGCTGAACAAGCCAAATCTCTCAGCCTGTCTTCATAGGGGAGTTTCTCCATCTCTCTGATCATCTTTGCTGCCCTCCTCTGGACCTATTCCAACAGCTCCATGTCCTTCCTGTGTTGGGGATTCCAGAACTGCACACAATACTCCAGATGGGGTCTCATGAAAGCAGAGTAAAGAGGCTGAATCACCTCCCTTGACTTGCTGGCCATGCTTATTTTGATGCAGCCTGGGATACAGTTGTCTTTCTGGGATGCAGGCACCCATTGCCAGCTTATATTGAGCTTTTCATCAATCAACACCCCCAAGCCCTTCTCAGAGCAATTTTCAATTCTTTCTCCCTCCAGCTTGTATTATTATTAGGGGTTGTGCTGACCCAGGTGTAGGACCCCTTTCCTCCAGCATCATGTCAACCACAGCACACAGCTTGGTTTCATCAGCAAACTTGCTGAGGGTAACTCAGTTCCACCATCCATGTCTCTGCTGACAAAAGTATTAAACAGCACTGACCCCTATACCAACCCCTAAGAAAAGCCACTTGCCACTGATCTCCACTTGGACATTAAGATGTTGACCACAACTTATTGGTCAAAAAAAGTCATGCACAATTGTGTCAAATTCTTTCCACAAGTCCAAGTAGATGACATCAATTGCTCTTCCCTTATTCATCAACACTGCAAACCCCTCATAGAAGTCCACTAAAGTTCTAAGGCATCACTTACCCCTAGTGAAGCCATGTTGGTTGTCATTGATCACCTCATTATTTTCCACGTGTTTTACCATAATTTCCAGGTGGGCCTGCTCCATAATCTTCCTGGGCACAGAGTTGGGGCTGACTTGTCTATCATTCACCAGGTCTTCCTTTTTTACCTTTTTAAAAATGAAATCTGAAAATCCAGACAGACAGGACAAAATTTTTTTTTTCAAAGCATCTGATAATTTCCTCTGGCCTTCAAAGCAAGATTAAAGTTTTCATTGACTTCACTATGGGCACAAATGTTCTTCTTTGTGTCATCCTCTGCCTCTTCTCTCCTTTCATTCATATGCATGAGCAGTACCTAAAACCATCCATATTTATATTTTCTGAGTACTTTATATCACAGACAGCACAGACAGATGCACAGTGTGCATCTACAATCCTATTGCATTGGTCCTAGTGTGAAGACATTTTCTCCCTTTCAAAAATATAATAAAAATCACTGTCATCTTATGTTCAATCACAAATTATGCAAACATTTCCTGATGTGATTGGAAATAATCCTGGTGGATTTAATGAACAAATTGCTGCACTTTTCTACCCTTCTTAATTCACTTTCTCTCAGAAACCCCAGGATTTATTTATCCCATTTACTTCAACAGCCTAAGTAACTAGACATAGGTTTTCTAGCTTCTACCTATCAGGGTTTCTACTCTTCTGCCTACTAACTTGAGTGGCATTTTGTGAGTAGGAGAAGCAGCACAGCTGCAGTGGCAGGAGCAGACCCAGAAAAAAACATGCCTCAAGGCTTTTACCCCAACCTGTCCAAAGGAACCCCCCCAGGAGTTCACACTAGCAGCTTGAAATGATCTGTGTTCTACTTGGTGGGACTGAGATATTTCACGATGAATCCTCAGTAAGGTAATTTTGATAGTCACAAATCATGCTAAACAATCAGAAGCTTTTTTTCCCTGTGAGCAGTTCAGCTTTACTCTTAATCTTGGCTTTACACCTGTCCTGTGAACAGTATTCAATGATTTAGGTGGCATTAACTGCCTTGGTGGCAGATGTGTATCAAGAAATACTGGTTTTCTGAGAGGAGGACGAGTTTTCCTCCTACCTCCAGCTCTTATTGAGAACTGAGAACTGCCAAAACAAAACAAGGCTCATAATCATCAACTATAAAAAGTATTGATCCACAATAGTCAGCTCAGATAATGACCATCAGAGTTGGACAGATTTGTTGTGACCTGTGGGCTCTTCAGACATGTTCATACCCCTATCAAAAGAAAAAAGTGCTGTTCTTCTGGGAGTGTTTCACCTATCTATCTTCACTCTTC
The DNA here is from genome assembly GCF_003957555.1 of Calypte anna. NCBI lineage: Eukaryota > Metazoa > Chordata > Aves > Apodiformes > Trochilidae > Calypte > Calypte anna. The sequence goes on along the minus strand of NC_044245.1, from coordinate 145,155,618 downwards.
CGAGTTATTAATATAGTTGCTACTTGTTTTATAGTGCCTTTGAAAACTCATATCAAACTTGGAAATGCACTGTCTGTACAGCTATCAGTGTGTTAGGTCATTTAGAGCAGTGACATCCACAGTTATCTCTCCATTAGCTGTTTTTCTTTCCATCACTGAAACAGCTGAGAACTTCTAAATAAATTAAAAAAAAAAAAAAAAAGTTCCAGTGTGTCATATGGGTTTGCAGCAGATGTTCCCAACATTTATTGGAGGAGAAGTTGTATTATCAATTTCAGTGATATCTTTATGGGGCTCCTGGGAGAGGTGGAGCAGTGCTGTACATTTTAGAATACTGCTGTTGCTGCTGTGCCCCTGGAGAAGAGCAGAAAACAAAGGAAAACCAGAGGAAAGCACTCTGAATGGGAGACACAAAGTCACTTAAGACCTGTCACTTTTAAATATGCTTACCCATGTTTCTCAGCATGTCCAGGCATATTTTCTAGCCCTTATAAGCTAGGCTGCCCATATGTTCCCAAACAATAATTTTAAAATACAAGTTTACTTACCAGACAAGATTCCCCAGCCTCTCTTAGCTCTCTCACTGTTTGCTTCATTTAAAATGACATTTAATTAAATGAACAAGGACAGAATTTTTTTCTCCATAGGAGTGGGGGTATATGCAATATCTTGATGAGCTGTTAAAAAGAAAGAAAAAAAAAGAGTGGTCAGAAGATAATTACTTTTTATGCCTTTTCAGACATGAGTTCCTCTTCCAGACAAAGTTGAAGCAACATTATTAAAAGACATTTGTCTTAACCATGACTTTGTTCCTGGCATTAAAAATTGTAGAGGCGATAGAAGCTTCTATTCAACCCTTGCCAATTTCTTCCTAACAAAAGAGATTTTTTTCAAGACTTTTATCTTGCAATTCACCATGTGTTGGTCATCTAATCTAACCTCCATCTCAAAGCAGGGGCAGCTGGATCAGATTGCTGAGGCCCTCTTCCAAGTGAGTCTGAGTAACACTGGAGGTGAAGATTCCACAGTCTCCTGGAAAAGTTGTTCTAATATTTGACCACACACACACAGTAAGTAGTTTTTCCTTATGTTTAATCACAATTTTCTGTATGTCATTTAGTTCCCATTAACTCTTGTCCTTTTACTGGTTGTCACCAAGAAAATGTGACTCCATTTTCTTTACCTCTGTTATTAGGTATTTAGACATGTTAAAATGATCTTCATCTCTCCAGCCTCAGTAATCACAATAAGAATACTATTTATGGAAAGGAAAATCTATTTGGGGTGATATATTTTACAGCCAAGTCTCATAAAAAATTTATTAGCAGCTAGTCATCAATTAACAATGATCAAAGGTTTCTTTGCATGCTGTTAGTATACAGCTTAATAGAAATTGCTTCACTGTTTTGGAATAGTAAGGCAACGCATACAGCAAGTATATTTTTGTCAGGACATCAGAATTTTATTTCAGTACATAAAGTTGCAGGTACCCTTTCATTTATTTTTCATTTGTTATGTTGGGGTTTTTTGGTCCAGCAAGTAAGATTTTTAACACTAACACAAGTACATGAAGCACTTTTTCATTAACAACTGCTTCCCTGGTTCCACACAGTTAACTTTGTCCAGATAAAATCATAAATAAGCCTAAGAATTAAGAATTTGGTCTATGAATAGCTGAGAATAATATTTATATCTTTTTTTTTTTTTAATTTTGCCTTTAGTCTAAATTTCTTAAGCAAAAGCTATAAAGCTAAAAGAAAGAAAAAGGGACTTTTTAAAAGGGACTTTCTTTTTTTTTTTTTCAAAGAAAACATAGTGGGCACCACCTATTCAGATTAAACCGTGTATTTCCAACTCCATCTGTGGAAATAAGATCTTACTGTAGTAACATCAAGGAGATTAATATATGTTTATGCTAGTACAAAAGTTAGGACCTTTTTTTTCAAACAAAGTCAAGGAGCTGACACTGAGACTGGGGCTTTGCATGGCATTGCATTACTTACATTACATGTTAACTCCTTGAATTGTCCCATGAAACAGCCTGGCCTTCCCATTGGTGTACAATACCAGAGCAACTCACAGATAGGAAGCAGAAGGGAGTAGAAAAGGGAAAATTTAAAATTTGTGTAAATCCTAGATGAATCCCAGCTGCATTTCAAGAAAGCTCAGTTCTTTTAAATGTGAACAATTAAACCATAAACCTCTTACTGAACACTGTAATTTCTGATTAGAGGCAGGACAGTGTCCAAAATATCACATCTTATTGATCTTATTACACATGAAAAAAATCCCATCTACTACCTGGACAGAGCATTCAGCTTCAGTCCTGAATTTTTATTATTTGTTGCCATAATTCAGAATCAAATGTGTGTATCTGTACTAAAAAGCTAATTAACTGCTTGCAACCATACACCCTTCAGCTGTCCTTCAGTGCTTACTCATTGTGTTTGCATTGAAGTCTTCTTTAAAGGGAAGATTTTTAGGGGACAACCAAGCAGGTTAAGCAATAGAGGAAAGTATATCACCAGAATCAAATTATCATTGTATTCCCTTTTGAGAATGCCATGCTGAGGCTTCATAATTCAGTGGTGCCAAACCAGCCAGTGAGCAGCAGACTTTTAGTGTGATACTGAAGAAGTGATGTTTTATCTGCAGAGTATAGATGAATTTAGGTCAGGAATTCCCCCCAGCCACTTTGGTTTACAGAATTAAGGGGATAAGTAAGCTTGATACAAATGACAAAGTAAGATTTTGTTTATCTGAATTGGGTTTCAAACTTTGTTTTTTAAAAAAAATTTTTTTCTTTTTTTCATCATAGAAACGGTGAAAGTTTTTTCAACAAAAAAAGTCCTTTTGAATGGTTACTGGACTTTGAAGTCTAAGAAGTGTGTCCACTTAAGTCCTTCAGCTAAGGAAACTTAAAATACAGGAATCCTTTGATTAATGCTGCAGGCACACACAAAGCTGAGCATAAGGAGTTAAATGGCTTTCCACAGAATGAGGCTATTTCATTCCATGCCAATAAATGTAAAACTTCAAGGATTAAATGCAGTTATCTTAGCCATTCCATTCAATTTTCCATAATATATAATATAATCTGATAGAATAGAATAGAGTAGTATATAATAGTAACCAACCAGCTTCCTTCAACACCAAGTCATATGAATGCTAGGTGATTTAAGTAACTGGTTTGGATTAAGCTTTTGGATGGAAACACCAGTTTTTTTGTTGCATCCAATTTTAACTATAGCCTTGACAGGTAATCATGGGTGTCAGAAAAATCCATAATCTAGAAAAAAATAAATGTTTCTTGGAACTTCCAGAAGAGAATTCAGTTGCCTACGTACAAGAACTTAGTGCCAAATGAGTTGCCATACTAAATCTGAAGTGTCCATGTAGGTTTTCCAGATATGAAATAGAATCCATAGAGGGCACCTCTCCTTCTGGAGGAACTGTTGAAAGCTACTATATGCCTATGTTCAGGGAAGTTCACCTTGCCTCTTTTGTAGAGATACACAGTTACTTTGAACATTTTAATGAAAAATTCTGCTGGAAACACTTTGCATTTTTACACAGTTGTAAGTAAGGCTCTGATTGTGCCTTTAACAAACCAATTTTTTCAATACTGTTTATCATTGTCTGCTGCTTCAGGACCTCATACCCAGTCTAGCTTTATTTAATTCTTGTGGAATACACTGAAAACAAAAATACTTAAAATCACACAGAGTTATAAATAAACAGAATGGATAATTGACACATTTTATTGCTCCAGCAGATTAAGTCAAGAATTTGGAAGTACTATCTTCATTAAGTAGGAAGGCTGACCTAGGGAATTTAAATTTTTTTTTTTTTTAGATTCTGGAGTTAGGAACTCAAGTCCCAGCCTACATCAACGTTTCTTCCATTAACGTTCTAATTATCCCCTTTGTACTTCATCTATCCAGTTACAAAGTTTTACTTGATTTAATGGGATGAATATGCTAAAGACTGAGATGTCTCAGATACCACAGTAATGATGAGACATGATTTTTCACAAAGTCTACTCTGTCTCTTTTTGGGGTGAAGGTATATGTTTTATTCTGGATAAAAAAGAAAAACCAACAAAACAGTATATATAAAAACTGCCTTTTGTACTAACTGTCTCAGACAGTTGTTGCTCATGTTTTGGTCTTGTGAACATTTCCAGGCTGATTTCAATCAAAATGAGTCCAGTTAGGGAATTCAGTCTGCTCAGAACTATTGGTGCTTTCTGGGGCTGCAGTGTTTGATGCAGACTGAAAAGCAAGACAGCTATGGAGAGTGGCAACTCTGTGACTGAGGAAAGCTGCAAACATTATCTTCCTATCAGGTCAGTGATTGACATAAAGGGACACATTGGTATATCCTGAATACTTTTGCTATCTGGCAGTGACATAATGAAATAAGTAATTTTCTCTTCCTCATGTCCAAAATGTTCAGAAATCTGACTGTAAAACAAATTTCTTTTAAATGTTGCAGATTGTTTTGTTTCTTTTTTTTCTTTTCTTCTATTTTCTGTTTAAACTAAAACATAACTATTACATAAGCATGATCTGTATAAATTTAATACATATAAGTAATACTTATTCTTCACTGAATGAAGACTGGTTTAATCCTTAACTGGTGGTTTTTGCCTATTAAAAATCAAGTGTATAAACACTATGTAATTAAATAACTTTAGTCCATGATGAATACAGCTATGAAAGGTATTCTCCCATATAGAGTTAAGAAGAAGAGAATATATTTAATAAAAATTCTACCTTGCATTAGAAAAACAAAAGTTAAAAAGTTAATTTTGATCTGAGATAGCATTTGTGCCCAGTGATCATACAGTTAATTCTGTTCAGTTGATGACAGACTTCATCAGTCCCCAAAAACCTCCACTATTACATTTACATAAATTCAGAGATGAAAAAAGGAGTAGAAACCCTGATAAGAGCGGATTTAAAATTTAATTCATAATCTTCTAGAGGACGTTTTGTGCATAAGGCTGGATGTACCTTTGCATTCGTCTGACGTACAAATCTAGATACATGCACAGGCTTCATTGCTTCATTATGAAGTGCAGCACTTATGAATATTTTTCCTTAATTATTTCTTATGGATTTAATGAATAGAAACAATTAACATCTTACTTTTTTCTTTTTTTTTTTTTTTTCCCAGAATCACCTTCTTTCTAAAGACTCCAAACTTCCTTGTTGTTCCTTATTTTATGGAACAAGCCTATTTGCTTGTCCATTTCTTGATTCTAAAATTACTTATACTGCTTAATTATATTCAAGATGGGGAGAAAATTCTTCACAGAGTTTGACTGACTTCAACAGAGGCCAATGAAAATTTCAGTTAATCTGAAAAAGGCAGTGCATGTAAGAAGAGCTCCTTTACCCTGAGACACATTATTTAATTATGAAAAAACTAAAATAACTATTTCTTTCTGCTGGGAAAAACCTAGTACTAACACTTAATTAGCTGACAAAAAACCTTTTTTTATTGGTAGCTCAGGTCAATTAAGGAGAAAATTAAGGTGTTGAAATTAGGGACAAAAAATGGTACTTAGAAGTTATAATTCTTTTATCAAAAGGAACAATATTGCAGTGTGTGTCTGCATGCACACACTGCTATATCATAACACATATCACTGAAAACACATAAAACTTAACAGCATCAGCTGTTAAATGAAGACAGGAGGTTCACCTGGGGTTCTGTTGTTACATTGATCAAGCTCTATCTGCAGCTTTTGGGATACTTCATCGAATTCTAAATGTTTACAAGAGACAGCTCAGGCAATTTGGGCTGTATGCAAGTATCTGACACTGCTTGAAGTGCCTTGGTATAACTTACCTGACCACTAACCAAGGCATCAGAGCCTTCATAGGTTCTGTATCAAACCAGTTGCATTTCTGCTGATATTTTGAATAACATAGAGTACCTCTGATAATTTTAGAAGATCATGTATGAGCACCTGAATCAAACCACCTGGCTCCCCTTATATTCAGTCAAAAGAAACTGATACCTGAGAATGGTATCTGGGAATTGAATGATAGTCTACAGGTGCTCATAGCTCTTCAGTGAACTTGATTTTAGAAATAAAGGTGGGAAATTCCTTTGGCTAAAGGTGGATGTGTAACGTGAAGATCTACACCTGGTGGGCAGACCCCTCTTGGCTTCCTTCCTGGTCAGTAGAGAGTTAATTTGTTCAGCCCTTCATATCTGAGATGCAATACTGCCCTAAAGTTTATTTTTGGTTAGAGGAATTATATCTATACTTCAGTGACTGTTAACAATATCTATACTTGGCAGCCTCCCTAATTAAATCAAATGAAGATAATCTCCATTGTAGATGCTAAAGGGATAATGTAATTTCCTGAATAAAAAAGTTTCTACTGCTATGTGAGGTGTCCAAAGTTATCTGAAGCATTCAGGTAAATTTACATGCTTTTACAGCACCAGCTGGTGGTAAAGTGGTGATGCTTGAAGTGTCTAAAATGGCACTAAATGCATATATGTGGACAGGTTTAGTCCTCCATTAAAGCAAGAACTTAGTTTGGGATCAAGACCAGCGGTCATGATAATGAAAAAAAAAGATTAAGTTGGTGTTTGATTTTCAGAAATTTTAAGTTGAGTATTTTATAAAGAAGTAAACAATTGTTCAAGAAAAATCTATTAGATTGACAATTAACACAACATTTTAATCTTTTTTACTGGTAATCATTCATTTAGGTATTTTTTTTAAAGCTAAGGAAACACTTCCTAGAAGTGTCAGCTACAGTTGGCCAAAATATCTTACATGACACTTAGGTCTGTTGAAGCATAAATACGACAGGGATTACATTTTACAGAAGTTCATCAACATGGAACCACACTCTATCACCCATATAGGATAAAAATAGTGATTGAACCCATGTAAAGTTCAAAGCAAATCAGCAGGACTCATCAGAATGGGCATGGATTGGGCTGCAGCAAAACTACCTCTAATTTGTGTAAAAAAGCCTGTTGACATTTAATATTGTTTTGACTACACCACTAGCAAATACAGCCTAAAAGGAAGCAAACTTTCTTGATAGCCTGGGAGATTACTTCCTTAAAAATAAATTATGAAAAAAAATCCCACTATGTGGAATAAAGAAGTTCTGCAAGAACAGATGCCAAAATATTGTTATAATCTTGATCAGAAAGGTGTAGGTTTTGTAATGTAAAAGAAACTGCAAAGATTTTAAGAGAGAAATCTATAGAGGGTAGATTACCTTGAGTGGATTGAACAGACATGATGAGGATTACTGAAATGGTTTCATTCCTGACAGTGATTTCAGTGATGGGAAATAAGCATAACAGGGAAGCACATCCACATTTCCACTTGTGATTCCAACACAGACAATTACATGCTCCAATTTTCCATTCCCTATTGCAAATCCACTTTGGTTTTAACACCTCTATTTCAATGCAAAGAAAGCTGGTTACACAATGGTACTGAATTACTTATGTTCTCCCAGCTGCCAGCTGTCCTACTAAGGACATTCTGTGCCTTGCCAGTTGCTAGAAATGATTGTTGTAAATTAATTTTCTCCAGTTTTTCAAATCAGCACATATAGCAGTTATGAATTTACTATGAATATTTCCCACCCTACTCTGTCATGCAATAAATAGATTATCTTCTTTCTGCTACATATGTAACATATTATTAACTTCCTTAATAATGGAACAGAAGAGGATGAATATCACCTACCGTTTGTCTCTTGAGAGTTATAATATATTTTAGCAATGATAAAAGAGAAGAATAATCCTTCTTTCTTTTGCTGAACAAAGTAGGTGATGGGACACTTGCAGTACAATCTCTTAATTATTTTTTTTTTTTTTGCTCCTTAGGAGAATGAAATTAATTCTTCAATGTCTGCTTCTCTAATGCTACTGTCTCAAGATTATTACCTCTATATGCTCCGTTCCATGAAAAAAAAAAACAGAACTCATACTGTGAACTGTTCTTGCTACCATTAAAATTAGTGACACAAGTGATCCTGCACTCAGCTGACTGTTTTCAAAGAATTCTTCAGACAAGATTTTTTTTTTTTCTTTAAGCTTCTACTGTATTGCAAGTACATCTGTAACTACAAATTGCTTTAAAAATGGCCCTCTTAGAAATAAGCAGGATATTTTTTGGGAAGATTTGTGGTCAGAGTAGAAGGCACCCTGAATATTCTTCCCATAGTCCTGATTTTACACTGGTGTATGCCATCAGATTTCAGGTTCATATTAAGTAACAAGGGAAGCAGTTCTTCAAAGCTGAAAAGAGCAGATGTGTGCTTTTAAGTGATAGAAAATCATATTTCTTCACTGTAGATTAAACATCCTCCTTCTGCCTGTTAAATCAACTTTTCTCATTTGCTTGATTTAGTATAAATTCAGTCTTTTTTAGAAATTAATAACTTTAGATGAGGTAGTCTCAGCATTCAGTATCATGTCGATGCCAAGTCTCCTGCAATATAACATGCTTTGTAATTTTTGTCAACAAACTATTGTGTAGTATGTGAACAGAAAAAAGAAACCCAAAACCTAAGACAAAACAAACCAACATTCCCCCCAGGCAGAAGCTAGGTAGGATGAGCCAAGAAAGCTCTCTAACTAAATGAAGCAAATCTACATCCTTCCAATCTTGTATTTGTGTAGAGAAAAAAAAAATAAATATAAGGATCTCTATTTTTAATTTACTTTTCAAACAAAGAGATCACATTAACACTAGGATCCACTGAAAGAAGCAGGGATATTATCTGAGTCCCGTTGTATGTCTCCAGTATTCCTGCACCTGACAGTTGAAAAGTTTATGTCTTTTTCTCATAGAAACCTTGAATGTCTGAAGGCAGGATACAACTGACATATAGTGTCTTGTTCAAAGACTTTTCAAGGTCTCTCTATTCAACACAACAGCAGAAGCTCAGGGTCAAAAGCACCATTGGATTCCACTTGGGAGTTGAAACATTTCATGAAGTCTAATGGCATTTTGGCATCAGTTTTAGAGAACCTCCTTTCATCCTTCCTTCACCTTTTCCCCTCCTGGTAGAAGTGCACCAGTTAGAAGACAAAAAGGCTGGAAAGCATTAAGCATTAGGCAGCTAGCCTGTGGTTCCTATATATATATGTATATGTATTTTTTAATCCTTTCTGCTTCTAGGGTTCACATACTTTCACCAGAAGTTCAGTTTGAATGGGATAAGAGCCAATTCACTTGATTCCCTGGTGACTATCTGCAATGTGATTCCTGCAGAGTTATTCATAGGTTAGTTAGTGTCCTTTACAGACCCTCTAAATTCTATAGAGGTTGGTGTCACTTTTTCCTGGATTCAATCTATGCTTTCTGCAGCTAATACTGACACAACTCTATATAACTCATTCTTTTAGGGACTTTGGTAACCACTAACAGAATTATCAAGGGGTTAGAAACAAAATAGCTTTCAGAAGAGCTCGAATTCATCTTTCAGAAGCTTTCACAATTCCTCTGCATTTATTTTGATAGAGCATGGAGTTTTTACATGCAGCAAAGCTCTGTGGGTATCGTGGATATTTTTGCACTGTATGAAGCAAACGTAAAGGGAGATACAAAGTCATACATTCCAGCTTTGTTTAAAGAGTCCTCAGCTATTAGCTTAAAATGTGACATATGTTCATCCTCTAATTTTCTGCTCCCTGGTGAGATCATCACCACCAGATACAATAAAGAAAAAGAATGTAGGAATGTAGGAATTCAGATAAAAACACAGGGATGTATTCTATATCACAAAAGACAAACTAAGTGCATGAATGGCTCTTTGGTGTAAAATGTTAACACAGAGCTCTCTACTTGTAAAACTTCAGATGAAGAACGGATTTCCTTCCAAAAGACTTATTAATGCTTTCTGCATTTACACTTTAACCCTCCCAGCCCCCCATGTTACTGAAAAGGTTTACACTGCTAGATCACAAGGTCACGTTATGAGATCTTTAGATATCTTGGTTTAGATTTACTTAAGAGGAGTCATACTTTTAAGGAACAAAAAACTTTTACCACTCTCTATTCCAAACAGTCTGGAGGGTAATTAAAAATTCTGTCATTGTACTGCAAAATTACTTAAAAAGGACTGAATTAAAATGTTAAAAAAGCTCTTTTCAAGTGTGTCTCAGTCTGAGAATCTGATTTTCTCACCTTCATATTCTACTACTGCAATGTATAACTAATACTGGAAAACAAGAAAAATCTGAACATCTATCTAGGACAAAATATCTGCACTAGAGAAATCTTTGCTCTTCATACTATTTGCACGCCCTTCTGTGAGTTGCTGTACCAGAAGTAAACTGCTCAGTTCATACAATTTGTATAGAACTAGGTTTAGAGAAGTTTTGATTCAAGAATGGCATCTAACGTGCCAGGTATTAAGTAAAAATTACAGCAATATAACAGAGGAATCATAATATCAGGACGTTTTAAGGTGGTAATAAAACAATTTGTTTCTAAGCATTATTCAATATCTTATCTTAAGAAATTGTAATCATACACACATGATAGAGCTGCACACATTTGCTGTGGCGTAAAAGCAGACCTCCTCTTCTGAAAGAGCACATCCCTGATTTAGACACATCTTTTTGGATATGTGGGTGCTTACGCTTTATTTGTACTTGTGTCTTTCCCTTCAGTCCTCTGATGCCCACACCAAAGGGAAAGGATGCCCTGTGATCATGTATATATCCTTCTTGGCCTCTTGGATACTTTATTTCTTCTGAAATGACACCAAGGTCAGGAAACCCATAGATTTCCTATAGTGACAGACTAAGCCACCTGGCCTCTGGTGTGCATGTGTTGTTCACCTATGAGCAAGGAGGGTGCCATTATAGCCAGTTGAGATCTAATGAGTGAAGCCTTGAGGTTAATAAAGCTGGTTTGAAAGCAGACACCCAGGGAATCCATTCACTTATTTAAATGGAGGTATCTAATCTCATTTCAGATTACAGTGCTCCTCTTGTCTCTCAGGTGCTGGCCTAGAAACACATGGGCCTGTGATAGGTTGTTCCTCTGTCATACCTAAAAGCCCCCTATGGGCTTTGATATTTGATCAATTGAACTGAGCCATGCATTTACTGTAGTAGGAGCTTGGACATCTAATGTACATGCAGATTGCATGTGCAGGTATGCTTGTTTGGAAGAGAATTCCACTCCCTCAGAAAAATCTAATACCTGTTCCCAGCCTTTCCTCTCCTCTCTGCCTCCTCTTCACCCATCCTTGTCACATTGCATGAATATAGTTTCCTTTTTTCAGTACCATTGCAACTCCTGCTAGAGAAGGGTAACAATACAAGATATGGCTTTTCATAGAATCATAGAATTGTTTGGGTTAGAAGGGACCTCTAAAGGTCATCTAGTCCAACACCCCTGCAGTAAGCAGGGACACCCTCAACTAGATCAGGTTGCTCAGAGCCTTGCCTATTCTCACCTTGAATATCTCCAGGCATGAGGCCTCAACTAACTTCCTGGGCAAACTGTTCCATTTTCTTACTACCTTGATAGTAATTTTTTTCTAACATCTAAATCTACTTTTCCATAATTTAAAATCACTGCTCCTCATGCTATCACTACAGACCCTTGCAAACAATCCATCTCCAACCTTCCTGTAAGTCCCCTGAAGGTACTGGAAGGTCTCTACTAGTTCTCCCTGGAGCCTTCTCTTCTCCAGGCTGAACAATTCCAGCTCCTTCAGCCTTTCTTCATATGAGAGATGTTCCAGCCCCTGATCATTTTCACAGCACTCCTTTGGACCTGATCTATCAGATCCATCTCTCTCCTGTATTTCCTGCATTTTGTTATCTCCTAAAATTTATGTCTGCTGCAGCCTCTTAATGAACTAAACCTTTAATACATTTAGATGTCAAAAATGAAATTTAAACACCAGTAAAGAGATATTTAAGCATAATATGGCCAACTTTCGTTTAATTTTTGCAAAGATGCAAATATTCTTTCAGCATCTCCAGGATGCATTCTCCAAAGGTGAAGGGCTTATTCAATAAAGCTGCTGTAAAAGTTTTACTCTGAACAAAATATTGCCTTATTTTCTTTTGCATTACTTTTTTTTTTTGTTCTCAGAAACAGATGGATCATTTCAGTTGAATCATAAATCAAATTGTAGCTAATGATTAAAGACATGAAATTCTCATGCTTATGAAAATAGCACCTTATAAGAAAATTTCTGCGGGTGTGCTAGGTACACAGCTCATCATATTGCATATAAAATTTCTTCATATTTAATATATGTGATATGAATATGTATCTTTCAGTATGAATGGGGATTAATGGGTACCACTGAATCAGAGGCATAGATGGTATCAGTTTGTTTTATTATTTTATTTGCAGATTTTTTGGTTACATTTTTTATATTATTTCAAGGATATGTATTTCTTGTGAATGACATTTCCCAGTTCTAAACAAGCAACTCATAACCTGATCCTCATTAATTTTACACTACAGATACTGCAGGTCTCTCCAAAGAATGGCTAAAACCAACATGTGGGACAAAATGCTGAAAACAACATAGAAGACAGAGTGGTGGCTTTGTTATTTGTACATACCAACATTATAAAAACTTTACATTTTGTTTGGACAAAATGCAGAGGGCTGAGATGCTAGATGTATTTTATATACCTCTGTTGGTTTCAAAGGTGAAGCTCTGGACTCATCCCTTTAAAAACAGATGCATACATTCCAGACTGGACTTTCTTGATTTCAATAATAGAGTTTATTTCAGCAACAGAAGAGAGTAATTTTCACACTGTTATTCAAAAAGGCTGAAGATATGGTGGCCATATCCTCTGCTGTTTGCCATAGTGTTAATTTACAAACTTCACTGATCATTATGATTTAGTCTTTTGCCATAAAATAAAAAATAATTTTCTTTTTTATTTTATAGCATCAGGGATAAGAGAAAATGGAGTTTCTTGCTACTCTGAGATGGATTTTTCTCACTGCCTGAAGAGATCTAAGCCACACGCACTCTAGTTCTGAATGAAAAGTTGAGTAGCATTTTGAAAATGTTTTTGACCAAGAAGTAAAAGGAAGAGCAACATATAGAGACTAACTTGAAAGGACTTCAAAAGTTTCTCAAGGGATTTAGGGAATGTAAGAGAAAGTAAAAGGTAGAAAAACTACCAGCACTCAAGCAAGAAATTATAATATGCTGAAGCTGACAAATCCATTTGAAACTGTCAGAAGAATTCATTCCATACAATAAGAAAATATTTCAAGAGGACAAAAAAAAAATATAGGCAGCAAAAGCAAAAAAAAATTTCCTCTGAGCAACAGATAATCCCAGGTGACAGCACTCACAGTTAAAGATGACAGATATGTCACTGACAGACAGAAATCAAGGAAGAGATGGAAGAATTTAATCGAGGTGTAGTTAACAAGAAAGTACATTTACCACTGAACTTTGACCATGATGTATAAAACAGGGAGAGGAAGATCCTTCAAAGGATTGTGGAAATGATGAAGAGAATGTGGATAGTGCAAAGTTTTAGGCAGATAATTTTGAAAGATGTGCAGAAGTTATAAGTACTGTGAAAGTAATTTTTTTTTTAGAACCCCTAAAACCTATAGCAAATTCAAGGCAAAGATTATTCCTCTCAGTAGAATAGAAACACAACTCCTATTTCTTAAAAAACTAAAGGGTTTGCAGTTATTCTGTGTTTTCACACTGGTGTCCTCATCCAAGAAGAACATTAATGCTGTTTTCCACATTTTGCATTTAACAAACTTGCTAAGGCATCCTCTGATAGAGTCTGTCTAAACACTTGTGCTTCGGAAAAAAGACATCATCATCAGCTATGTGGCTTTTTTAGGAGGATGTGCTTCTAGTATCTGGACATGATTAGGTTTTCAAAAATGAACTTTCAGTTCTAAACACAAACAGTGTGAAGAAAACATTTTATTTGGAAAAAGCTCTCATTTGAAAGTTTCCATATCTTTGCAGTCCTTGGATATGTTAATTCAAAAAATATTTCAAAAGCTTCTCTCAAATTATGTCCCATATTTCAGGCTACAGAAGCTGTTAAAATTTATTTCAACTGAAGCTCAGGGAAGGGATTGATATCTTACAGCCCTTCACTTCCCAAGTGTAGGTTAGTGAACACATACAAAGTTAAAAGAAACCAGACCCTGAAATTTTTAATCAGCTGGAACTCCTCATGCCTCATGAGGTGAGGTTCTAACTTTGCTAACGTTAGAACTTAGTAGACTTCTCTCCGTTCCATTGCTGCATGTGTGAACTTTGCTTACCTTCAGGACAATTAGAGTTCAGAGGCACAAAGGCACTGCAGAAACTTCACTGCTTATAACCTGAAGCCAGATCTTGAAGAATTTCCTCCTTTCTTACTCAGCACGTGTGCAGGCAAACTTCTACTGATACTGGGAGCTGGCTGCCTAAGCAAACACATCAGGGAGCAATTAGAAAACTGTGTTGCACAGACTGTGGTGGGAGCCTTGCTGGAGGGGATTTCAGCATTTACTTTGGCAAAAATCAATCAAAAATGTTAACCCTAAGTTAACACTAAGTTTTATTATTTATTTATCAGTAGAACTGATTAGAACAGCTCTGTACTGTGGAATATATGAACATATTGCACTCTTTTCTAGAGGTCTAATATTGTAGCTTAAATACAATAGAAAATGGGAAAATGTTGCAGCATTGTATTATATGCTGTTACTTAGTCCCTGTCCCATGACAGAGTTAAAGAGAATGCACTTAGACTGTATACAGTTCTAATTTTAAAAAAAAGTGTTCCTGTCATACAGTTTATTCAAATGCTACCATTATGAGAATAATTATAATGATGATAGTAAAATATTCCCCTAAAGGAAATAGTGCCCAGAAGGTCTAAGCATGCAGTTGAGAATTTAAATAGGGATTTATTAAAAATAAAAATTTTCAGACTAGTTGTCTTTAAATGCTCAAGTTTTCAGCTTTCTGTGTGATCTTTAAGAAAGGCTACACTATATACTATATTTTGCATTGGATTGAAGAGTATAAGATTATCTATTCTAGGACACAGCAAAATGTTGTGAGGTTTTTCTGCACTGATATAAATACAGACATGTCCCAGAGGAAAGCATACACCCCTTTTGGCTATGATTTCCATATTATTTGGTAGGATTCATCATGGGAAATTAATGTTGCTGGCATTTCAGAGCTGTAGGACTTCATCTCTATATGGTATAGAACCAAAATAATCTAAAAGTCAAGTAATAAATCCCAAAAATCTTTTCATCAGACATGTATAACACAGGTACACTTCATAAAATATGAAGTAGCAGTGGTGAAGTGCAAGAAAAGCTTTTTAGTTTTTTCCCTAGAGTTTGGATAAATGGCTTGAGTAAACAGCAGGATAGATTTTGGGGCAAACGATTGGCATGTCATTTGCTAAATCACAGACAAATATTGCTAGCTGCTATGAATGATATTCACAGCTCCTCAAAATACAAAAGATGATAAAAAGCCATGATCTGGCACAGACATTGAGTCTAAATGGCACAAACTCATACAAATGAATGATCATTTTGCTGTAAAAGCAGTGTCAAGAGCAAAGTTGGCATAGTGAGCACTCTGTGACATGATGGAAAAGAAGAAAAGCAACACAAGAGATACATACCTCTTTTTCAGATGAAATCGAAATAAGACTAAATTCAGTTTTGTTGTTCAAAGGTATAAATCCAAGGGTCGGTTGTTAAACACCAAACTAGCTTATGGTAACTATCTCTAAAAACCTGCTAATCCTTCATTCAGCTAATTTTTATTTATGTATTTATTTATTTTTAAATGATCTTATGGATTTGCATTGTTTAAAAAATTAAAACCTGGAATTTGATCATCATTACATTTTTAAAAAATATAGTTACCAGATAATGAGATAAGATCACTGAGTACAAGTCTGTGGATGCAAAGAAATTCACGCTTCTTGAATGAAGAAACAGTTAATAATTATTTTTTTTTACATTAAATCTATTAACTGTGTCAATATGACATGAATGTAACTGTCATTACAAGATCATTACAGGGAATTTCTTTATCTGAGACTATTCTAGGAGGGATGATAAATGTTACTGCTAATTAAAGTAACTACTATTACTTGGATTTTAAAATATAATTACATCGTGGGACTACTTTTCTGCCACTTACACGACCCATCTAATAACCATATAAGTAAATTAGAAATGGATGAGGTGGATAGCAGAGATTAAATCCAAATTTACCCTTCTTGATGGTATACAGGAAGTTCTTCCAGGACTGACGGAATAAAGAGCACATAGTTAGTACGAAGATATTTATTTCAGCATCTCAGTAAATTCAGATGATCAGAAGATAAACCAGGCAGTTGCTCACACCAAGATGGCTAATGCTACCAGCAGTAAAGCTGAAGGTTACTCTGTCTGCTGCCAGGTTTTTGCTATTGACCCCTGCAGAGACACCCTCTGTACCTGTGTATCCATTTGGCTCTTCATACATACATGCACATTGCCTCCATGATGCCCTTTCTATCCTCCCAAACCTCCCTGGTGCCAACTACTCCATCATGTCAGGATGTTATCAGTGTTGCTTGCATTGATAGGGCTTAGCAAAATAACATATATTTCTCCCACTCAAATAAATAATTAAGAAAGTGCAGGTTTTATATGTACCATAGAAATTTTATCTGAGGAATGTGGTAAATAATAATGTGATTTGTTATCTGACCAAAACTGAATATAAAGTATATCAATATCACATATGGAAAGAAAATTCTCTACCTGCAATAGTTAGGATATAATAAATATTTTATTTTCCATAAGTTATTGTGAGTGTGGCATCTTTAACTGATGGAACTGAAATACAAAATGAAGGCTGGATTCAATCAAAAATATGTCAGGCTTCTGTAATATGACAGTGCTATCAAATATATTTTTATATGTTCATCCAATGACTTTTATGTGGCTTTTACATAGACCCATTCCTTTACCTTTTCTCATTCTCTTTCTCAAGTTTGGAAGATAAAATATGTATCTATATCTGTATGTGTGTCTGTGTATCAACAGCTAATTCTGTTGAGAGACAAAAGTAAATGAATGAGCTTGATGAGCTTTCTTTGATGAGCTGAGAGTGAAGGATTTTGAGAACCTGTTTAATCCTGCAGGGAACAAGGGAGTGCATCTCATTCCTTACAGTGTGGCTGTGGTGTATCATGGGCAGTTTTCACGTGGGATTGTGCTCAGTGTTTTTTGTTAATGAGCTGGAAGACCGAGAGAACATTAATTCACCTTGCAGAGGACACTATGGTGGGAACTGTTGCAAAATACAGTGTAGGAAACCACAGAAGGGGCCTAAAAAGGAGATTAGAAGGAGAGGCAGGAAATGAGATTCAAGCAGGGAAAATGCATTTGTGAGAAAGAAAGAACTCAGAACTCGGTTGAAACTGGGGAGTAATTTAAAGTCTGATTAAAAGCCTCTTGACATTAGTGGAAAAGATGCATGCTGATTTTAATGGGCCTTGAAACTGAGGTCTTTTAAAGCACTTTGAGTTCCTTGAATGAAGGAGGCAACGTACAGCAGCCTGATCTTGAGAGGGAGAATTTGGAGTGTATGCTGGTAGCAGGAAGAGCCAGGGAAGCATTTACAGACTTATTGAGTCTGTGAAAGTAATAACAACATTTTCACTTTGCCTTATCTCTCTTTTAGCCTGTCTCTATGTTTCTTACAGATATGGAGGTGAATAAGGTATACAGGGCCTAGTTTATGAGCATGATACTTGAGTTATGTGGAATCCCCAAAGTTACATTTGTCACTCTACTTGTGATTGAAAATTATGCCCTTGCACCCAAAAAATGCTCCTTGATGGGGTTGGAATGCTGCAACAAAGATAATTTCAGTGATGTGTAGTACAAGTTGTATAGAATGAGTGCTTGGAGGGTGTCTTGCAACAAACTTTGTAGATGCACTGAATAGTTAATGCTATGCATGAAATATTGAAAGAGTTATTTTTCTTCCCAAAGTCATAATACAAAGGATTCCCTTACTTGATTTACTAAACAGACGTGATAAGGTGTAGGCAAAGTCATGCATTTGAAGTAGAAACTATTCAGCCAGGCTGTGAATACCTGATCCTTTTATTTTAAATCAAGCATATACACAAAGCAGGAAAATAATCTTCATTATTAACATAACCACTGGCTCACCTGATCTCCTATGAGCACTAACTTAAGCTCATTTATTAATTTTAATTGTGCTACATGCTGTGACATTAATGAAGCAATCTAAAAACTATTTTTTAGAAGCTAACATGAGCATTATAACTCTATGTACTGACATCAGTGTTAGGTGTTTAATCATCTATATGGTGCAAAGATCCCAGTTTTAAAATGTGTTTATACATATATAATCATATTTCTCAAAGAGATATTTTTATTTGTACTATTTTGAATGGTTTTATTTATTGCTATGTTATCTTCTTTGTTATCTTCTTGCTACTTTCATATCCTTTTTTTTTCCATTTTTGCCTTTCTTCCCATATTTCTGGTCCATAAAAAAAAAAAAAAGACTAAAGAAGAAAAAAAAAGAAAGAGAAAATGAAATATTAAACCCATTTGAAAATTAAACATTACAAAACTAAACACAAAAGAAACAGAAAAATAGTATAAATTGCCTTTTTTTCCATTTTTGGTAAAGCATGTGGAATGAAGGAAAAAAACCAACTTTCAAGTTTTAGTTAAACAGAAATATCTTAATAAAGATACAAATTTATGTAAGTTTTTAAAAATTTTGCTAATTGGAAAAACAGGGGTATATAGCAATGTTACAGCTCACTGAATGCAAACAATTATAAGACAGTGGAACTGGTAAGTGATAATGAGACACTCTACTGTTTGCAACTGTGCTGAAATGTCTGCCCATATCCCTCCTGAATCATTCATATGCCATATGTTTCTAGTGAATTGGTCACTGAGTTGCCTTCAAAATCTCTATCCCCCAAAGGATAAGGGCTTGACTTTGTACTTAGCATCATTCTACAAATGCAAAATAAGTGCTTTTTTTGGCCTTTTCCCATTTCAAGAAGCATTAGCACAGGTAAAATGCTGAGGCTTTCCTGATCAGTCCCTCCAGCTAGCAGGGTACCTGGGTGGGTGGTGAACAATGGAGATATCTCACCACCACCAATAAGACAGGTAAGCAGTTGCAAGGGTTAAATTTTAATATTTATTGTATTTTACAATTCAGTGTTACGGTCTAACAGTATCCCGGCAATTAAACCGAGTAACAGATGCTCTCTATTAATCTCTCTTTCCTCCCTGATAAAGAAAGGAGAGAGAATAAGGGAGAGAGACTGATGGGTTGGAAACTAAACTACACAGCTTTAATGAAACAGTAATGATAAATAGGAAAAAATATATACAAATATACAAATATACAGGAAAATTGATCCCACGTTCCTTCCTCCCTTTTCCCCCAATAACTCTCATGTCACCACTGAGGCTTCAGAGCAGCCCTGGGAAAGTCCAGGCTGGACTCCTGGGGTCAGCAGCAGTGGGGAGCTGGAGGCAGGAACACACAGATTCAGGCTGGCATGGATCAGGAGCACAGGCAGAGAAATGGATGGAATCCTCCCTGCATGCCAAAGCAAAACAGGGAATGGGTGAAGAAAGGGAAACAGGAAAGGCAGGAAGGGCAGGAAGCTGGAAGCTGGAAGCTGGAAGCCGGCTTGACCCTTTGTGATCCCTCAAATTTATACTGCGTATGATGTGTATGGGATGGAATACTCTGCTTGGTCAATTCTGGCACCTATCTTGTCCATTCCTCCCCAAAAGAGGGCTGCAGGTGGGACATCTTTATTCCTCTTGGAGGTAAAATGTTCCTCAGAGCTGAGTAGTGTCCTTGGCTCTGCACACCAGTTTCTAGCAGTAACTATAAACATCAAGTGTTATCAGTTCTAGAAGCAGACACTGACTGAGAAACTTGCTGTTAATTTCAGCAAGTGTAGCTACTTACAAGAGACTTAGCTAAAAGCAAAAGTCCAAGACAGAAAATCACCTTTACCCTGGCCTGAACAAGGACATTCAGTCATATTCTTTTTACCCTTCTAGTGCTTGTTTCTGCTGGGCTCAGTTGCAGTCAGGTGACTCAAAGGAACACCAAAAGACAGTGGCTCACTGTGACAGTGACATGAGTGGCAGCCCTGTGTCACCACAACCCAAATAACTATGCACCACATAGCTCCTGGGCAGAATAACCACCTCTCCTTGATTGCCCTGTATGCCATCTGACTGGCAAATATCAGACACTTGCACAGGAATGGGGAACTTCTCCTTCCAAGCAGACGTCTGCATGAGTGGGAATTTGGGTGAAGTTCATAGGAGAAGGTCCTACAGGAGTGGGCAACTGCCTTCATCTTGGAGGGTTGTTTTTAGAGCCAGGGTGGCAGTGACAGCTTCAAATGAAGCCATCTGAAAAGCTCTGAAGCAGACAAAGGTATTCCTTAGTGCATCTGGAACATAGGGATGGTATGTGTTGCATAGCTGATAAATGCTGTGACATTCAAAGCTCCTTCAGTGCCGTGACAGAAAAGTCTGCTTTACAATACTTGCAGATACACGGTCACAACTAAGTCAGTCCTAAATATCTCTAAAGTACAGGCAGTGATGCAGGAGATTTTCTAGACATACATTCGACATGTTATATGACTTGGCATGTGATACAAACAGACTGGATTTTTTTGTCCCATATGGGAATTTCCTCAAAGGGCATCTTCTTTTAAGAAGGACAAGGAATATGACTGAAAGTAATTGTGTTGCAAGAAAACAGAATACAGTCTGGTCCTCTAGAGCTGATTCAAAGGATTTTGGAAATAATGGGAATTTCTCCTGTGATACAACTGAGCACAAAACCAGGCCTTTAATAATCAGAGATAAATACATGTATACAGAACAGGATGGATACTTCTCTGAGATAAATCTGGACCTCCCCAGTGACTTACATTGACAGTCTGGCCTTATAATATTTATTGTATTCTGGTCTGTGTGAGGAGAGGCTGGGGCTGCCCTGTGCCCAACACAGAGGGTTTCAGCAGGTCCCAGACATAGGAAGAGAAAGAGGAGGAGGAGAAGGAGGAGGAGGAGAAGGAAAAGAAGGAGGAGGAGAAGGAAAAGAAGGAGGAGAAGAAGGAGGAGGAGGAGGAGAAGGACGAGGAAGAGGACAAGGAGGAGGAGGAAGATGATGATGAGGAGGAGGGCCCCAGGCCACAGCTGGGAGATATTTCCTGCAGGAGCTGTGGCTGAGGAGAGCCCGGGGTATGAATTACCCACACCCAGATGTCCATACCCAGACCCCCTGTGGGGTCTGTGGGGTAGCTCTGAGGCCAGGGGTTGCCCTGTTGCCAGACACAGAAATTTTAGTCTTAGTGCAACATAAAATCATAGAGAACTGCCAAGAAAAGCTTCTCCTGGACCAAGGAATGTACATTGCCCCCTTATGTTTATTAGAAAATGTAATCCAGGTCATTAAATGTAATTCAGGGTATTAAATACATGCTTGCCCAAGAAAAAAGTCTAAATAGCATCATGAGTTGAATGTAAATATGTACATGAAAGTTTAAAATAAGTGAAAAACAGTGTTGTAGTGTGTTTTTATCTGAGCTCTCTATGTGGTTTTCTACTTTAGGATAAGGAAGTCCTTTAATAAAGTTTAATGAAATAAAGCTATGTCATCATCAGTTATGATTTATTACTCATAAGAAATTAATAATTTCAGGTTAAAATCACATTAAGTTGCTGAAATCGTTAGAAACATCTACTAAGAGCCATATAATTCTTTACACAAATATTTGCATATTTTTTATTTATACTGACAGCTATCAGTAGAGCAAACTAAATCAGAAGACTTATGTTTGCTAAGTGTGCTTCTTTAACACTGTTTATGGAATATTATTAATGGAAAAACACAGAAAGTGATTCTCTGTTTGCATTTTCCAGACATTTTTTTTATATTCCTTTGAGTCTTCTCCCTGATGCAAATTGAAAATAGTTGTTTATACTATATAGTTTCCTGATTTCCTGTCTCACTTTTCCTGTCCTATCCCATCAATGTCTCACTTTGAACATGGGATGGATTTAATTTCATGGACCTTTAACTATCTAAAATATAGACATATAGAGTATTGATCCTCAGTGTGTAGTGCAGAATCAGATAATGCTCTTTACATCCCACCTATCCCACCATGGAGATTTAAAAGGATCATGATGCTGGTTATGTGATAAAAACTCATCTCCACACCCACAAAGGAACACACAGAGACAAAAGCAGGAGAGGCATCCCCAATAATATCCTGTTCTCACTGCTCCCATGTCCATCCCAGGAGGGGTCAGCCCATCAAATGCCTGACTGTCCAAATCCAGAGGAGCACAACTGCACAAAGACAGGTGGGGACACCAATTAAGGGCTCAGAGGAAGGAACACAGTTTCTTGTCTCAGGAGAACCTCAGGAGAACCTCTGTCCAGGAGTGAAACCCATGAATGAAACTCACGTGAGTCAATGCTGAAGCACCTGGGACTGAGGAGGTTGCTGGATGGGAGTATAAGACACACTATGGGATGCAAAGGAAAAGCATTTGGGTATTGAACTGTTTTACTTGGCCAAAGAAAGGGATATTGAAGAGGAACTACTGTGTGAAAATATTGGGATAAAGGGGATAAAAAGGATTGGTCATGTGTAAATAACTGCTTCTCAGTATACTTATTAAGTGCCTGTCTAAAAAAAAAATCCTGGTTGAGGAGTTCTCTATTCTTTAAGCAATGGGTTTACAGAGTGTGGGCTCTGGATGACTAAAAGCATGACCAGGACCAAGGCAAGATATTCCCTGCTGGAAAGACAGGAGTGAGTGAGGCCAAGCAGAAGCCTTTGTGATAGGGCCAGGGAAAAGAAACCCCTGTGTACCACTCGGTGCAAGTGTAAGTGTGCAAGTGTGTTCAAGTCTGAGTAGCCAGGGAGTATGTGATGTGATCTGGAACCAGGGGAATCTCTGAAGGTGAAATCACAGTGGAGTTGGATATTGGGGTCCAGTGTTTTCTTAGCTAGCTATACATGTATATGTGACAGCTCTCTCAGAGCTGAAATTCCCAGCTTTAGACCTTCCTTGAAACCACTTAAGGGCTGTTGCTATGCTGTGTTTTAGGATAGGCTGAATCTGTAAGTAGCTGACCCTTCTTTATCCTTTTCAGAAGTCTGTGGTGACTGCTTTAGTTTGGATAGTTAAGATTCGAAGAGGAGAATCTTATCCTTTTTCTCCTATTTTTACTGAGCTTTGGAGTGTTGGAGGGTTCCCTTGCCTGAGTAGAGGGCCTAAAATCAACAATTCCAAACTGTTTCATCTCAAATTTCACATCAGATAAGGATTTGAAAAAAACTAAAAGATTCCCATAAAATGCAGGGAAAAGAAATCCTGTTTATTTTTCATCATGCCTTGGAATCTTCTCAGACATTATATGGTCAGTATAATATATAAGCAATAGGTGACCATTGACTCATCTGGCTTGACCTTTCTTTGACTTTTCTAATTTACTCTTTTGCTACTTAATTGAATTCTGATTGTGATGTGGTTACTAAGGGAATGACAGTTGCCATAGCAGCAGTATTGTGGTTTTGAGAGACTTATTCATTACTTACAGCTTATTCAATTTCTATCTTAAGATTTCTGATTTTTTAGATTTTTTTTTCCCATTTTCATTAATTTGAACTGCAATTTTATCCATTTTATGCATTTCAGCATCATGAACTGTCTGGTTAAAGTATTCTATTGATAAATCCAATCGTGTAATTTTCCTTAGACTAGATATTGCACATATATTATACATATTACCATAACCTAATATGCATTTACTGAACTAGAAGCTAGAAAATTATATAAATATATATTTTTTAATTTTTCCAAACAAGCTATTGGTTCAACACTCAAGCAATTATCCCAGACAGAGAGTTCTCTTTTCTTCAGATCTAGGAAATTTTAAAAAGTTTTCTTGATTGTTTTATCTATAAGTTATATTGATCAGCTTTTAGGGCTTTGAGTCTTCCCACTCTTGTTTCATGTCCTATCACATCTGTGGGAATGTTTATGATGTTATCATCTGCTAATGCAAGTTAGGTGGATTGAATATTACAAATTAAAATATATATAAAAATAGAAATAGCTATTTCATTTGCAATAGTCAAATGGCAGATTGTTCCCTAGCTCTCCTACAAAACAATCTTGGTTAGTTCCTCCCATGGAGTACAGTCCTGCAGGATGAGCTTCAAGATTTCTTCAAACCCAGACCAGTAATGGATTCTGAGATTTCCTGGAGAAGCAGCTCTTTGGGATCAGATTCTTCTGTGTCCTTCTAGCACTTGAGGACATGATTTATTTGGCTGGTGGTTTTGGTCTGATAATTGGACTTGATGATCTTAGAGGTCTTTTCCAACCTTAATAATTCTATGATTCTATGAAATTCTCCAGTGTGGGTCCTACTGCTGATTAATTCAGTGTGATCTCCTCTCCACAGCCACAGGATCTTTGAGGAAATCTTCTGCATGGAACCTTCTTCACAAGACACAGTACCTGCCTGAAGCCTGCTCCTCCATGAGCTTTCCATGGACTGCAGCTTCCTTCAGGGTACATCTATAGCTCTGGCATGGGGTCCTCCCCACACTGCAGGGTGTATATTTGGTCCTCCATGGGCTGCAGGGGTGACAACCTGTGTCACCATAGTCTTCAACATAAGCTGCAAGGGAGTCTGCCCTGGTACCTAAAGGACTTTTTCCTCTCCTTCACTGACTTTGGTGTCTGCAGAACTGTTTCTCTCACTTTTTCTCACTTCCCTCTCACAGCTGCTGTGCAGCATTTTTTACTCTCTCTTAAATCAGTTATCACAGAAGTGCTACTAATGTCACTGATTGCCCCAAATTTTTCCAGTGGTGGGTTCATCTTGGAGCTGATGGCTCTGTCTGACATGGGCACAGATTCTGGTGTCTTCTGACAGCCCTGCTACCAAAACCTTGCCACATATTTCCAATATTTGATGAGACAGACTTGGAAAATTAAAGATAATCCTGATCACTATCAGAAAACACTGGGTGTTTGTGGAGATTCTTTAGTGTCAGGAATCCTTGTGAAAGCAAAGTGTTAGAACTGCACCTTAGAGAAGCTATGTGAACTTCACAGGGCTCAGCTCATATGGTTTGAAAGAAGTTTGGTTTGTAGAGATTGGAACTGCATCAGATTGTAACAGAGTGCAGGGAATGAATCTTCAGATGGATTCTTCACATCAAGGCTGTTCTTATCTTCATAGTCAGGAGACTTTATCTGTACTCAGCAAAGCATTGAAACCCAAGAAGCCAAGAAGTTCAAGCTGTCTGCCACAGAAAAATTACTTCTCTCTCCATTTGTCATTTAAACACAGACATCATCTGGTCTGAGCTATCTTTGAAAGAGCAATCATTATTTCTCCAGGTCACTGAGCTGTTGCAGCTTTGGGATGTTCTAGAGACTGATCAGCCCTTTTTCCTGAGCCATTCCAGCCACTTTAGAGATAGCCTTAGAGACTGGAGGTATTATCTGAAGCAGGGAAGTGAACAGGAAATTTCTCATAAAATGAAAAAGTGGAAATGTCCCTTCTTCTGGCCAGAAACAGAAGCTTCTTATTTTGAAAGAGAAAGGGATTTGATGGGATAAAAGAATATTTCAGCAAAGATGTTTTGGTTTAAGACACTATCTAAAAAGTAGGCTTTTTTCTCAATATGTTTACTTGTAACACTTAGAGCAGCCCCAGGGAACAACACAATCTTTGTTACTGTCTGGTTATTGTCAGAGCTGTTATTTGTGCAGTTGCTATTTACTACTGTTATAACTTTCTCACACCTCCCACATTTCCTATGAATAAGGACATCTACTTTTCTTGGGATCCCTAAATTTCAGGTTTTCCACTGAAAGAGATAATTTTGAGTTGCTAACAAACTACCAAGGGATAAAAAGTCTGCAGCAAGATGGAGTAAGAGCAGATGGGTTGAGCACAGCTAACAGTTTGAAATCATTGAAAAGGAGAATGAACCTATTTTTCCTCCCTATCCTGCCTCATCCACCCCATTTTCCCAGCCTATGCTCTCTTGTGCTGGCTCTGGTACCTGTCTGGAACCATGATACAAGAGATAAAACAGGAATTTTTCTTTCAGTAATTTCTCAAGCTGTATCAGTGGCCTAAGGGATCTAACCCTCAATCTCTGCATCCTATCCTCCTGCAGGAGTGACATAATGTGCTCAAAAGGAGGAGCAGATGTCTCCACTCACTACAATAAATAAATGGATAAGACATTCCTGATTCTAGTTACCAAAGTAAGGACTAATTATGTTTTCATAACTAAATTGGTGATCTTGTATTTTGCTAAAGATCAAATCATAGAGAAATGGTTAATCTGGTCTGCTGAGTTGGTAACTCTGGGTCAGTGCAGCCTTATATATTTTTCTCTGAGGATCTTTATTAATGCATGCTAAATGAATTAAAGGCAAAACCATGCCTTCTAGAAAAAAAAAATAAAAGGTATTATGTGATATTATTTCTGTGAAGAAAAGTGCATTCAAACAGAAAACAAAAATCTGAAAGTTTGCAAGTGCCTAACACTACATCCTGGAAGTAATGTGGAACAGGTGGTGTTTACTGTCAATATATGAGTGACTGCTGACATTTTAGATGTGCCAAGCACATCTGAAACTCCTGCCTGGGGCTGACTGACTCAGCAGGAACTAGAGGTGTGTGATCCCCAGAGTGTCAAATCAAGGCCAGGAAGAGCACCCTCTTAAACTTCCACGGTATTATTTGTCTGTATCTTATGCATCCAGATCCCTAAATTTCTGAAGTGTACACATGTTCTATTTTAGTAGCTATCGCTCCTCAGATAGGAAATGTTGACATAAAGATTTCAGATATTAACAAATAGCAAACATTAAAATGAGCACAAATATTTACTCATTTATTTTTCTGATGCACTTAAGTCTACTGAGATGATAAATCTTTTCTTTTTTTCTTTTTTTTAAATTCCAACCTGTTATAACCGTTGAGTGAATTTCAGTATGAAAGGTACATTTTTGCTTTTTTAATTATTAAATTAATTTTATTTTTTAATAAATAAACACTTTATATAAACTGTGCATTTTTTCTTTTTTCCTCCCTCCACTGGAAACCTGGGAAACAGAAATCCAGTCCAGAAAATTGATTGTTTTCCTTAAAAAACAAACAAACAAGAGGTTTTTGAACACTTTGGGGGGGGGGGTTGGTTTTTTATTGGTTTAACACAACGAAAATACTCCATGAATATTTGGCTTTCTTTTTTAAAAAACATAAACAGCAGCAAGCAAACAGCCCCAAAGAAAGCAAACGACAAACACACAACTTTTTCAACAGGTCTTCTAGTTCCCCAAGTGAAACCAAGTGCCCAATTTCCTTACATTATTCTCCCAACATTATTAGCAGCTGCATTTTCCATCTCAGATATTTGGTCATAACAACACTCCCTAGCATTGGAAGTGCACTCCTGTGTAGAGAGGAAAAGGAGAACTGCTGAATAATTGTCAGTGTACAAAAACTGTCTTCATAGACTCTGTTATGTCTTTGGAATGAAACTCTGCATAGGCTGCAGGTTTTTAGTTCTTCTAAACTTCTCAGTTCAGAATACCATTTAATGATTCTAAAGGACAATTTTCTTACTGTAATAGAAGAAAAAGAAACTGTAGAAAGCTAAATACAACATACATTTTAAAAGCTCAGAAGGACAATTATAAAGTCAGCCGAAACTGTAGCTTATCTAATTTAACTATCTTTTATTGAACTTCATGACTAGGTTCTATGAATAGAACACTGTTCAGCACTGCATTTCTCTTGTAAAAGAAATGATTGAACTGACTCAGTAAAATATTTTATTTGGGTGGGTTTGAATTCATAATTTTTAAAAGTATTATTTCTCAATGAATTACAACAAAGTAGGGGAATCAGAGATAACATACTTTTAGAAAAGAAAGTTCACTTTAACAAGTCATATTTGCAGTTACTCAGGTTGTTCTTTTTCTTAAAAAATGGATCAAACCAAAATAAGACAGTACTGAGCAGACATTTCAGAAGCAGCTTATAAAGAAAAAGGGGAGAATTAAAGGAAGTAAGGAATCTTTTCTTGTGGGCTTGACTTATCATGTATTCAAAGGTCAGCTGAAAGTTGCACAGAAAATCAATTTGTCACATGCTGCTCTGTGTGAGAGTTTTTGCTGTCAATGACCTGGAATGAAAATGCCCCACAGACAATACCTGACATCCTCCCAACAATAAACACACACCTTTAACTTTTCTATCCTCCTGTAATACCTTTCTTGCATCCCAGCCTTTCCACGTCTATCTCACTCCAGCAGGCCCTCTCACTCAGGTATCTTCTGGAAAAAAACAAAATCTGCCTTCTGGGGCTGAAACAACAGGAGAAATTGGCTGATAAAACCTCATCTATACTGTCTACATCTTCAGACAAAGCTGGAGATGTGAATCCAGCTTACTGCTCACGTTTGACTAAAACAGCTTTTGCAGGTGAGAGTCTATAAGCCAAAGACAGGTGAATATCAATGACTGTTAGGAAGCACAGATTTATTGAGGAGATAATGTTTGGCTTGGCTAACAAAGCTTTAACAATGACATGAAAAAGTCTCCCATGGTTGTCCCTGACTTCTTAAACCCATTGGTGTTCATTTGTTTTTTTATTTTGTCTATTTTTATTTGATCCCTCAAATTTATACAGAGTATGATGTGTATGGGATGGAATACTCTGTTTGGTCAATTCTGGCATCTATCTTGTCCATTCCTCCCCAAAGGAGGGCTGCAGGTGGGACCTCTTTACTCCTTACGGAGGGTAAAATGTTCCTCAGAGCTGAGCAGTGTCCTTGGTTCTGCACACCAGTCTCTAGCAGTAACTCTAAACATTGAGTGGGATCAGTCCCAGAAGCAGACACTGACTGAGAAACTTGCTGTTAATTTCTGCAAGTGCAGCTCCTTACAAGAGACTCAGCTGAAAGCATAAGTACAAGACAGAAAATTACCTTTATCCTGGCCCAGACCAGGACATATTCCCCTATATATTCTCAGCTCTGATGTACAAGCCTGAAATATACAAGCCTAGCATCTTAGCTACAATCACCATAAGGAAGCTGAAGCTATATATTGTAAACCCAACAAAGGTCTTAAAACAGTGGCCTGGGGCAGACAGTCTGCCAGCACATAGTGATGTAACCTGGATGCAACACGTCAAGCTGCAGGTTACCATCCTGTTGACATCAGAGATTTGTCTATGTAAAAGATGTTTTTTCAGGTGTCTCTTTGAATTTATGAATGAAGTTTTTTAATGGACAGGAAATCGTTGGTTTTGTGGGTTTGTTTTCGGTTTGGTTTTTTTTTTTTGCTTCACTAAATAATTTTTTTAACATGATCAGGGGGTCACAATGAGCCTCCTACTGCAAGTATTCTCGACTTTACCAGATGAATATAGAGCACTTAAAAGTACTTTAGAAAGTTTGTTCTTCTTCTATAAATAGATAGAAACACATCTTTTTTTTTTTTTTTCTTTTGCAATAGTAAATATCCAAGTCTTGTTAAGCCTAAGAAACTGTGATTCCTGGAGAAGGGTCATACTGAGGTCATAAGAAGTGAGGAGGAAAGAGATGAGGCAATAAATAAACCATTCAGTGAGGAGTGGAATTAATGAAGTTTAATTACTTAAGTCCCTGCCCCATCCTATGTGGATTTTCTGATGTACAGTACTGCTGTTCATAGGCTTTTTGTCAATGGGAAGTATTTTCCTCTCCTCAAGTCACCTGCTTTCATGGCAATTGTGCAGAAGGAGATTTCAGGGAGTCTAGTGCATCTTGAGCCATTAGTCCATAAACCTTCACCAAAGTGGCAAGAGATTCAAATGTTACTTGGGGAATGAAGGAGAAGATTAAAATATTGATTGATGTAAAAATACACAAATATTTTATACACTATTCATGATCATCCAGCAGCTGCTTACACAGGGAACAGATAGCAAAGAAATGTATTTTAATACTTCTTAATATATGTATTTAAATTACATTTATTTCCATTAAGTTTTTGCATCTTGCATGAAGGAAGTCTAGGATGACTCCAATATACTCCAGAAGTAGAAGGGAATTTTAGTTACATTGCATTGACAGCAATTGCAAGACCAAAAATAATGCTTGATTTTAGAGCACTTCTAAGTTACTTCAATGAGGCTTGTTCTACAAATAAAGAGCTAAGAACAGAGAGAAAAGCTTATTTTTTCAAATAATCTCACTAACACTCCATCCTCAGAAAGCAACAGGGATATTTGGTATAAGAGATGGTGGAAAGATGAACCATGGCAGGAACAATCGCTTAGTTATTATCACTAGGGGATGATTTGAATTACAAGAATGTGATATCTAACTAAATTAAGCTACATATTTTAAATCAGCTTGGGTCTAGGAATTCATTGTGAATTGTGCATATCAAATTGCAACATCTAAAGCTGTTGAGAGATAGATGCAAGTTTGTTCTCATCAATATTACATTTCTGAAGTCAATTGCATGTGCAGACAATACACAGAATACTTTAATTGTTTTTTTGGTGACCTGAAGTTTGGGAGAAGGAAGCAAGGGAGTGTGATGGTCTGGTTTTTGTGGACTGTGTCTTCTAGGAACAAGTGTATATGAAGCCTTTACATTTTGGTTTTGAAGATCTATGCATATTAGATGTTTCATCTTTCTGTTTACTTTTCATTCATTATTGAATTCATTCATTCATTCATTCATTTTCATTCATTATTGAATGAAAATTCAATAATAAAGCTACATTAAAACTGTAACGAAGACATTAGATTTCAGATTATCTTTTATTAAAAAAACAAACAAACAAAAACAAAAATAAATTTTTAAATAAGAAACAAAAGAAAATAAAAAAAACCCCACCAAAACTTACTGGGATTATTAATAATTAATTAATTATTAATTATTACTACTTATTATTAATAAGTTTTATCTTATCATTCTCTATGACTCCCTGAGAGGAGAATGTAGTGAGGTGAGTGTTGCTCTCTTCTCCCAAATGACAAATTATAGGACAAGAGGAAATTACCTCATGTTGTGCCAGGAAAGTTTAGATCGGATATTAAAAGAAGTTTCTTCATTGAAAGGGTCATCAAGCACTGGAACAGGCTGCCAAAGGAAGTGATTGAGTCTTCATCCCTGAAGTTATTTAAAAGTCATGCAGAGTTGGTACTTAGGGATGTGGTTTAGTGGTAGATATGGTAGGCTTAGGTTTATTGTACCACTTGGTGATCTTCAGGGTCTATTCCAATCAAAATTAATCTATGATTCTATGATTTTTATATGTTATGCAAACAGATCATGAATCCCAACCTGTCCTTTCTCTCCTCAGAGAGAAAAAAAAAAGTCATGCAGAAAATTTGCCTCCTTGAAAAGAAGCAGCATTGTCCCAGGAAAACATCTAACACAGCCTTACCCCCAAACTAGGTGGGATTTTCCCATCATTTTATATGGCTTTATGGTGAGATCAGGGTTAATCCACACTCCACATAACCTGTAGGATCCCTCTTGAGTCTCTAAGAGCCCAGACGACTTTGTCCAAGTATAGATCTGCTCCCTCTCTTGTACACTGTGTGAGGGCAAAGAATATGTGATGCACCGTTCCTTGTAATTAAATAGTGATTAATTTTCTTATTAAAATGCTTTCTATGAATGGTGTTAATAAGATATCTAAAAATAAGTTCTTCCTTAAATTAGTTTTTTACTCAATCTGGCAAACTCATTTTTTCAAGGAAAATGATTTTTCTCTGATTTTGTGTGTCTCTGACTGCATGTCAAAGACAAGATTACATAGTTTTAGAGAGCAGGGAATCAGTTATCAAGACCTGTCCTGCACATCAGCTGAAAGAATTTAGTTTTGGGTTTTGTTTTGTTTTGTTTCTTTTAACAAGCTGGTACCTATTTCATGTCAGTGGGACTCATTTGATGTGATATAATGAGAGATGCAGTTGTGCCAGTCTTGTGCAAACTAAAATATAGGTCAGAAAAATTTACCAAGGATCATGCTAATGAGTTCAGAGCTCAACATGTAAAAAAAAAAAGTCTCTTCTCAAATGTTTCCATATGACAAGCAGCTTTTTTGCAGCTTTATTCTTCTGCCATTTTTAGAGTCTCCTGTTCAGCATCCACTTAATTTAAAAAAAAGGGATACCTAGTTCAGTATAGTCTCCTGAGCATCCCTGTGAATTAAGTGGAAGAGCAACACTTTTTACCTATAGCAAAATAAAATGAAGGTTAGCTCTGATAAGGACTACAGCAGTAGGTAGGGGTTGATTTTTTTGATTTGTTTTAAAATTTATGATCATGTAAAGGATGGGTAGTTAACAGCATTTTACAGTTCTCTGACTGATCGTACAGTAGTTCTTATTTACACTTTTGTGGCATCCTATAATTTTGAGTGTAGTATTGCTAAAACTATGTCTTCAAATAAAACTGAGAAAACCTCCAAAACTCATTGTATTTTATTATGTCTCAGGGCTTTGAGGGTGTGTGTATGTTCAGCTTTCCAATCTTTGAGCATTTAACATGCATTTAAGTCACTTCTCTCTTGCACATAGAGGATGATGCACTTACCTACATTGGTAATATTAAAGTGTTTTGAAAAGGAAATAATTTTAAAAATATTATGTCTATCTTGCCTTTTCCTTTCAGGAAAATGTTATTTCTATTTGAAGACAGAAAAAGAAGTCATGAACTGTGGGATTTATCTCACCTAATTTAGACTCCTGTAATAACACTCTTTCCATGTGAGCTGGTCAGAGAGAACTCTCTATATAACAAATGGAAAGGAATGGCTTCAATTCATCTTCCCTATTCTGTATCTCTTGTAAGATGAAAGGACTCCTACACTAAAAATGTTTATGGATTTCCACTGACCATAAAAGAAAGCTCAGATACAGATGTCTCTGAAGGGAATGTATGATGTACCCTATCCTAACAGATTGAGGAGTCTTCCCAAAATAACTTGTGTATTCTATAGATATTTCTACACACAGCCTCAAAATACCAAGGTATTTTAACACTAGTTTTCTCTGTAGGCTAATGTACTTTTGCTCAGAACTGCTATAAATTCAGTCATTCTGAAAAAAAAAGAGCTAAGGTCTAAAGCCAGACTGCAAGTGCCTTAAGAGTAGCGTATTTATGCTTTCAGCTCCAGCAAAGAACTAAACCCTGGTGTTCAAAACTGAAGTTTTGACCACTGCATTATTTTTCTTTGTGAATTAAGACCACAAGGGAACTAGTAGTAGAGAAAAATTCTTCGAGCAGTTCATTCAAGAGACAGAACTGCATCCCTGAGACTGTTCTCCTGCATCCGTGTTCTTTCTTCAGTAGATCTCTTGCCAACTCACAAGGTTATGGAGTAGGTCTCAGATTTCATCCTACAATGTGAAGATGATGGAATAGCAGCTTCTGGTTTTTTGCAGGTTGGGAACACCTCTTGTATGAGGTTCCTCTTCTGAGGTGCTTTTTAGGAAACCAATCCTCAGTAGAAGTTTCACATGTTGGCATGGAGTGCTGGAACTAAACTTCTGACAGCTAATGCTTACACAGAGCATTGTCCAAGCACAGCAAAATATCCATGCCCTTAGGGGAAATTTTCCAGGCTGATCTTCTCTATAACAATGTCAAAAAGTAACCAGTTTACAGTTGTAGTATATCCTTTATTGCTAATAACAACCTGTCCACATTGGACAGGGTAAAGGAATAAAATAGATTTAAAAAAAAAAAAATTAAGGTTGATTATTTCATGCCTTAACACACAGATAATATAATTAATTGTTTGCTTTAGTCCACCAGGACTTATGTTTACTATAAATAATATTCAGACTGCAGTTTCTTCAGGAGACTTGGGGGATAAAACGAAAATGGTATCCTCAAATCACTCAGATTCTCAATGTTCATGAGAAGCAACTTGATTATTCTAGTAACATTACAGAAACATGAGAAACATATAGTAACATGAGAAACATCATTCATTACCTCTTCCATGAATAATTTGCCCTCTCCTGCAAACCAACTCTTTGGGGGTCCCTTGCCTTGCTTTAGATGATCTGATTCTGTCAAAATAAAGGCATCAGTACCACTGTGGAAACCGTATGTCTCTATAAATCCCTGTGTTAGGGAATACATGTTCTGTGACTGTGCAGAAGAGTGAGAGGGCTGCACTATGAGATCTGCTAAGTACTCAGACCTCAGGAATGTGTTGTGCTTCAAAATAAACTATCTACCCCTTACTGACTTCAAGGGCAAGTGACACACACTCAATTAGAGGAAAGCTTTGCATATTATCCATAAAAACTTGTATAGCAGCCATCATTGTGTGATTGCCATCCAAGGCTGTAATCCTATCAGATCTCATAAAACACAGACAATGGGGTCCAAGGCAGTACCCAGGGAGAACAGCCTTGGAGGGGAAGCACTGGAAGATGCTCTTGGATGTGCTTAATTCTCTCTCTGCTCTACATTTTTTCAGTCCCTGAAGAAGTAAATTTTCCTATTGGTCTTGTGGCTAAAAAATGGTTACTTTTTTCCCTTTCCTTCCCTCATACAAAATCAGTGTTCTTACAACCCATCCCAGTGTTTGTTCTGTTAATGTAGCTTGGATATAAATTGGATTAAGTAAATTCTCTGATTTCACAATCCAACAGATTTGGTTTTCAGCATTTTTTTTATCTTTATCTATCTTTATCTTTATCTTTATCTTTATCTTTATCTTTATCTTTTATTTATATGTTTTATTTTTATTTTTTTATATTACTTAGAATTTATTTAAAAGTTCAGATGGTATAAATATAAGCTTGTTTTCACTCTTCCCTGTGAGGAATTTTTGCATCAGCATCTACTTATCCATGAAATATAACTTGAATAAAAAGATGCAAATTCAAAGTTGAATGATCATTCCACATTACCATATCAACTTCTATTCTTATTCTGAAGGAAAAGAATTTCTTACTAGTTTGGCAAAATCTATTTTAGAATAATAAAATTGTTTCAGAATATCATCAACATACAGTGTTTTCTATCATATTTAGAAACTGACTATGGATCTAGATAAACATAAGCTTCTGGAATACCAAAACTTAACCAGATGAAGAGAAAAAAATTAATTAAACTGAATCAAATTGCATGAGGTATATCAACTACTGAAAGCTCTTTGCTTTTGTGTAGCCTTTCTCCTTGTTCAAGTCAATTGGGGATTAATTAAGTCCTTGACTTTCTTTTGGCAGGATGAATTCAAGGCCATCGTGTAAATTATAGTTGTTGAAATTAATTAGTCTTCAGACCAAGAACAGGGGAGTTATTTTCAGTCCTAGATTGTGCAAAAGACAGTATTAGTGTTTGGATAGTCTATCTAAAGACATGCATGATTGTGTCAGAAATCCTGGGACTGAAAAGTGTTTCCTTCATGGAACAAGCTCAAATTGAGGTAAAATATTTGCTTGTCCTAAGTTATACTGCTAAGGTAAAGAAGCATTTCATTAACAGTCTTGCAGCAGAAAACAAATTTGGTCCATTAATAATGATGCAACCTACATGTCAAGACTTTAGACTTTGTTCATATACAAATGCAGTCTGGGTAGGCAACGGATTGAGAACAGCCCTGAGGAAAAGGACCTGAGGGTGTGAGAGAGCAGATGTATTGTGCTTAATTGCCAGCTGGGGTTAAGCCATGACACAGTTAAATAGGTAAACAGAAGCTGCAGGTACAAGAAAAGCAAAACAAGGAATTTATTCACTATTTCCCTTTGGCAGGCAGGTGTTCAGCTATCTCCAGGAAAGCAGGGCTCCATCACATGTAATGATTACTTGGGAAGACAAATGCCATCAGTCTGAGCATCCCCCCTTCCTCCTCCTTCCTTCAGCTTTGAATGGCATCTTTTATTATGGAATATCCCTTTGGTCAGTTGGGTTCAGCTGTACCATTTGTGTCTCTTACAACTTCTTGTGCACTCCCAGCCTACTCACTGGTGGGGTGGGATGAGAAGCAGAGAAGGTTGTGATTGTGTGTAAGCACTGCTCAGTGATACCACAAACGTCTCTGCATTATCAACACTCTTCTCAACACAAATCCAAAACTATGAGCTCATGCTATGAGATGCCATGAAGAAAATTAATTCTAGCTCAGCTCAAAAGAGCACAGATCCCTGCAGCACAATACCTCTTATCTTGGACAAAAGGTGTGTAAAGGAAAAGAAAGATTCCTGAGCAAAAAAGTTAACACATATGAATCTACTGATATTCCAGGACTGATCTTGTTGATGATATATTCACAGGCAGAATATTCTGGGCTCTTTTCTGATGTCCTGTTCTAGCCATGATATACCACTTTTAGACTTTGCCATTCTCCATCATCCCTGCTCCTCTCAGAAAGATTACAAGCTCTTTTGACCTACTGGCTGAGCTGTTCCTTGATCCTGGTTTAACCCAGTTCAGTAAAAAATGGGACAGGTGAGTTTAAAAATAGTATAGCTTTGTTAACTTGGCTCATGGACACCGAAGTAATTTTGACAGTTACATTTTAAAGAAAGATCAAAGGGATATGTTGGCAGGGAGGCAGTGACAAGGAGCTATAGTAGGCTGTGGTGAAAGGCTCTTCACTGGCACAGCTGCCCTTGCAAAAATAAGTCTCTCAATAGAATAGCAAGTCAGTAGTGAACACCTCCAGTGTTATCATCTCTGTTAAAAAAACCTGCAAATAAATGAGAGAGAATGATATTTATTTGGAATTTTTTTTATTTTCACATGTGAAAATACTACAGACATGGAGACAAGAGTCCTTAATTTTTCATATTTAGCTTTGTGCATGAGGTGAAGCACTAGCACTGGTAAAGTTTTCCTGTGCTCTCTTTAGTTTCAGTGAGGCCACCAATGACCTCTGTCTTAGAAGGTGTTTGTCTCTTCTATGGCTTTTGAGGGACCCTAGAGCAATAACACTCTTATTTTAGACCTTCATTTGTCTGAGTGGAAGATAAACTGGAGTGATTAACTGAAGTCACAGGGAGAACATACAGTGGTGAAATAAAGGAGCTCCTGATGGTCAGAAGATGTTCTTTCCCTCCTGTTGTTCCCTTCTCAGTGGCAGGGAAAGTACTCATGTTCCCCTGACATTAGGAGCAAGGTGGACACTGTCATGGAGCAGTGATGGGATTATTGCCTTGCTCCTAGCTGGTTTGATCACCTATTTGACAGACATCTCAAACAGCCCTGGTCAAATAACTTGCTCCACCTTGGTTTTTGATTTCTTTTCACTCTTTTTTCCTTTCGAAAGCTCTTCCCCCTTATAATTTCTATTACCTCATAAAATAAGCAGCCTACCCTTATTTTGCTCTCCTAGATCATCAGCATGGTAATGTTAATACCTCTATGCTTCTTCATCTTGCATTCAACAAATCAAATGAACCAAGGAGTAGCTTCCAGTAAATAAACAAACAAATTTAAGGAGCCTGAGTTAGAGATAGCAATCTACAGCACTCTTTTGGGATCTAAGAAAGCTGGGTTTGCAATCCCTTGCAATCCTTGTGTACTGGAACAACACAGTTTTATTGGTGAGTACACCAATCTCTGCACTACTACACGTGCACACTCAGAGGTGCAAAGGTCCAAATTTTGCAGAAGCACTTACGTAGGAACTTCAATATTTTTTCCCAAATTGCATTTCTAAGAGGCACAATTCAAACACACACCTGGCAGGCACAGACTGGCTCAGCTTGATGCCCTTTGCCACTCCTATGTGACCACCTACTCACATTTGTTTCCGGCACAGTGAGCTTGTGCATCTGGGGACTGTGAATTTGTATCCTGGAGGAAACCATGCCACTGTTAAGCATAAAAGTGCTCAGTGTGGTAACATCTAAATCCTGCATGACTATGTGACAAAACCAGGGTTTCACTTGAATTAAAACATTGCATAAATCATGCATTTGTATTTTCCAATGTATTGTATTTGTATTGCAAAATATGTATGTATGTTGTGCTCAGTTTCCTCCAGAGGGGAGGAGGTGGGAGCAGAAGGTGGGAGAAAAAAGTAAAAACAGGTTGCTGCCTCTTTACCTAAAATGAGAGAAGAGAGCCACTAGTAGCAGTACTTCTTCAGTAATTTTTGTTTTTCAAGCCAGTTGTGGAATATGATATAGTAGAATATGTCATCAAGCATTAACACCACAATAAACAAATGACACAAAAGGAAAAAGAAAGAAGCACAGGAGAAAGTTCTAGATGCTAAAATAATCTAAATAGTAAAATAATATTAAAAATAATTATTTATTATTAAAATAATAAAGTTCAGAAAAAAAAAAATATGGTAAGGCCTGGGGAATCAGTCTCATTTTGTCAGCTTGGTTTCATGGTAATAGAAGTAATAATAAAACTAATTACATCACATAACACCTCTGTGAGACAGGTGAGACATGCTGGCGGGGAGGTAATGTCAAGATAGCAGCTGAACATGCATAATAGGGAAGCCAGATGAAGCTCATCCTTGAACAGCTCCCATCTAAACTTGTGTCCCTGAAGAGGTGAAGTTAAGTGACCAGAAAAATTCCTTTTCTAGAAAAGCAGTCATAAGATGTTTGAAGTGATTATTGTTTGTTTGATAAAGGACTGTAAATAAAAAAAGAGTCATTTAGAATTTTTTACTGCCTTCAGTAACCAGGTAAAGTGATTATGCTAACAGCTTTGATGATCAGTCAAGGATAGGCAATATAGCTGAGAGACATGAGAGGGTATAAATGGTTTCTGATGCTCAAAGGAGAAGTCCTGTACCACTTTGTCCTCTTCCCTTCCTTGCTGTGTACTCAGCTTGCACTTTGAGACAATTCAAGCATCTATCCAGTTTCTTGGCTTCTGATGAAAAGCTAACAGAACATTATTCTAGTTTTGGTGGGTAATCTTCCTTCCTGTTTAACAAGCTAAAACAAATCACAGGAGGAACGATCAACTAACATAAGTGTGACTTATGAGTGTAAACCTAGCAGCAGCAATATCAGGAGAGGGGTTGGGAGGGAGAAGACATGGGGGAATTGCACATTTTCTGGGTCAAGAAATGATTAGACAGGCTCATCTAATAGGGCCTGTCTCTACAGTACAGGTACAATGAAGACAGCATGTCCAGGATCACTTCCATGGCTGCTAAAATTAGATGTGATTAAATTTTCTCCAGTGACACTACTGAGGTGCAAGTTCTGACTGAATCATTGTGTGATGTCTTGGATGTCACCACCAGATAATGAGTAGATGCCAAAGGCTGTGTGAATGCATCCAGTATCATACTGTTCACCACAGCCCAGTGTAGTCTTCCAGACTATTTCAGTCACCCAAGTTCTTTCTGCATGCAGCTGATGAACCTATCTGTAAGACAATTAAGTCCTCTAATTTCAGATATTGCAGTCTCTTTGTGGGAAGAAATCCTATCCATTAAAGTTAGGTCAGATTACTTTTATTTCTGATATATTTAGTTTCTTGCCTTGAAAGCTTGAGTAATGGCACTTCCATGCACCAAGGCAACAAGAATGTGTTAGTAAGAGATGGTGGAAGATCAGACAGCACTCCAAGGCAACTTGATAGCTGGTGAACTAAGCACAGCCCAGGAGGAATTCCAAGGACTGGAATTCAATTGTCTGTGTTGTTAAATTCTCTGGTATGATTTTGGCAGCACTCCCAGACAGTTCCTAGTCACAATCTAGATGTTAGTACTCCCAATAAAGGGCATAGGCTTGTCCAAAGAGACAACTAGTATGGATGCAAGCCTCTGGGCTGATGGAGGAGCTTGGTGGATACCTGATGCCAGCCAAGGTCAACCAAATATATCAACTTTAAAGACAAGATAACTGTTGGAGCTGCATGTTAAAAAAAGGGGGTTTTAGCACACCAGACTTTGGGAAATAAGAACAGCAATGATATTTTAATCATGATTTGACAGAAAAAGTCAAAAGTTTCAGTATGAACAAAATGTTAAAAAAATTGGAACCCTGGGAAAGAAGAAATATGGATGGGTTAGTCAAAACATTCCAGTTTGAAAATTTGAAAGTGTTAGCTATCAATCTGGTATGCATGACAATCAGAAATTCAAAACTAAAAGTTCTTAGAAATCTATTGTAGTGTCCAGAACTTAATTTTTCAGATTTTGACTGAAGATATCAGTCACAGAATGTTTTTGCCTTCAGAAGTGTCGGTTCCTACAAATTGATTTTCTCTATTGGAGGAAAAATTATGGCAAAAATGAATTACCAACCAACTGTGTGGTAAATGTCAGTCTTTTCATTGTACATCCTGGAAAAACTGAAGCAAAGAACAAGAAATAATTGCAGAGGCTGATTAATGGTATTAAATCTTTACTAGGAGATGTTATTATTTTGAAACACTGATCCAGATCCAATTGAAAGGAATGGGTCAAATTCAATTATTTTCTTTTGACTCTGAAGTCAAACCTTTAATTCAAAACCTTCAAAATTGTTGGTTAGGACTTGTGGGAGAAAGGAAGTTTCACTGTCCAACAGAGAAGTAATTTCATCATATTGATTTGGGAAGAGCCTCTAACTGTACCCTTCTACCATCAGTGAATAAATATTCATAGAAGGCTAATTTCATATCTATAATGTATGTAACAATATTGTATAGAGATTATTTAAAGCTAGTTCCATTTATTTGCAACTTTATGTGACTGCCCATTATTTGCTGCTTTCTATTGAGTTTTATGTGTTGATAACTTTTAGCAACACTTCCTTTGTGCTTCAGTAATACCAAAATATCAGATAATACAGTGGGAAGGAAAAAAGAACAGGCATCACATATATGCTTTCTCTAGTTCTCAGTATTCCATCGTGCTACTCATCAACCTCAACAGTCTCTGTGCTGCCTTCTGTAACTTTCCACACAATTTTTGTGCTTTCCTCTTTTCTTGTCCATGACTGAACGTGCAAAGAAAACAAACAAGTCTTCAGTACTGAGTAGCTGAGAAACAAGTTTTGAGTATCAACACTATCATTTTGAAGAAATAATTTTGTGTTTGATCAGTCTCAGCAATGTCTGCTTCAAACACAGAATTTAACAATGTGTGAGGTTTTCTGCTCCAGAATGTTCTCCTGATTTGAGGTGATTTCATAGAATCATAGAATCATAGAATTGGCTGGGTTGGAAGGGACCTCTGAGATCAAGTCCAACCCTTGATCCACTACTGCTGCGGTTACCAGACCATGGCACTGAGTGCCACATCCAGTCTCTTTTTAAATATCTCCAGGGATGGAGAATCCACTACTTCCCTGAGCAGCCCATTCCAATATCTGATCACCCTCTCTGTAAAGAAATTCTTTCTAATGTCCAACCTAAAACTTTCCTGGCACAACTTGAGACCATACCCTCTTGTCTTGCTGAGAGTTGCCTGGGAAAAGAGCCCAACCCCCCCTGGCTCCAACCTCCTTTCAGGGAGTTGTAGAGAGTGATGAGGTCTCCCCTGAGCCTCCTCTTCTCCAGACTGAACACCCCCAGCTCCCTCAGCCCTTCCTCACAGGACTTGTGTTGGATCCCTTCACCAGCCTAGTTGACCTCCTTTGGACCCACTCCAGGACCTCAATCTCCTTCCTGAACTGAGGGGCCCAGAACTTTGTTTGAGAGACAAACAAACAAACAAAAAGCTATCTTTGTTTTTGTTTTCATATGAAAAAAATATAGAGAGAGATCACTAGTCACACAAGTCCCAGCAGGGGCATATTTCCTGCAGGAGCTGCGGCCATGGAGAGCCCAGGTGGGAGCAGGTTGTCCCTGAAGGACTGCAGCCCAGGGAAGGGCCGGTGCTGGAGCAGGGAGAGGTGTGAGGAGGGAGGAGCGGCCGAGAGGGGCTGGGATGGACTTAGCGCAACCCCCAGCCCAGCCCTGTGGCCCTGGGGGAGAGGAGCCAGGAGGGAAGGGGTCAAGGTGGGCCTGGAAAAAAGGAAGTGAGGGGAAAAGTGCTGTTTCTCACCATCTAGCTCTATTTTAACTGCCAGAACATTTCATTAGTTTTCCTCATCTAGGACCTATTTTCTCCCCTGGTGGTAACTAGTAAGACCTCCCTGCCTTTTTCTTAGCCCGTGGACTTATCCATGATGTTTTATGCCCCTCTCCTTCTGAGGAGAGAGAGTAAGAGAGCATCTGAATTCAGTAGGTTATGTTAACTTTACTTCAAAATAAGTATAAACAAACCAAAAGAAAAATAATACGGAAAAAACAAATTGCTGGAAAAAAAGTTTGGAAAAAAAAAAGACTCTTTATCTGACTTTGAGACTGATGAATTTCCCAGGAACAACCTGAAAGTCTAGTCAAGAAAAGGGACACTGCTTTAAAGCCTGTGTTGTGGGCTTTGTATTGTAACTGTTCCCAGAAAATTTAGAATGTATTTTATACATTGTGTCATACCAAGGAGACTATCCCATACATTTCACCTTCCAGATCAAGAGACAATGGAAAGTCAAAGTGGAGAATTCTGGGTAGAAGACTAAGTTGCTGACAAAGGGCAAAGTTTAAATAAAACATGTTCAGTGGAGTTGAATCAATACTTTATTTGTTAAGGAGAAGTAAAAGTACAAAAAAGCTTGTACAACTAGGCATAAAAAAGTGAGAAATCAATTCTAGTTAATTCAAAATGCTTGAAGAGTCACCTATGCCATTACATATGAATAATTCAGGAACAGAAATTTATTGCAGACACATATTGTTTGGTTTGGATTTAGTTTTGCCC
Source organism: Calypte anna (assembly GCF_003957555.1). Taxonomy (NCBI): domain Eukaryota; kingdom Metazoa; phylum Chordata; class Aves; order Apodiformes; family Trochilidae; genus Calypte; species Calypte anna. The sequence continues at coordinate 145,112,724 of NC_044245.1, read as the reverse complement.
CTCGTTTGACCTGAATCCTGTAAAGAATGATATTCAACTAATTGAAATAACATTTTGCAACTAAGACAATACCTTAGGGATATTTCAAGACTAATGCTGAAATAAAATTTGAAAGATGAAATGTCTGATAAAGTTTATATAAATAATGTTATTTTACAGTGGGTTAAATGTTCTACGTGAGGGTCTTCTCATGCAAGTTGTGCTTGCCTATTGAAAACAGATCAGATTTCTTTCACCCTTTCTCTCTCACACAGTTCCTCTGTATTTCTCCCTGTAGAGCACACACTCTAACTCATGGCAAGTGTTGATCATGTTTGGAAATATTTACTGTCTTCCATCTTTTATTCAAAGGAGGAATTTTTTGCTAGACATTACTGGGAATAACAAATAAACCACAACAGTGTAAGATGCTTCCAGGTGGAAACAACAGACATTATTTTTTATAAGGGTGTGTAGGAGTAGCACAAGGGGTTATGGGTTTAAACTGAAGGAAGGTAGATTTAGGTTAGACATTAGTAAGGTTTGTTGTGCACACTACTGTAGCCGAACCTGCTCTGGTAAGGGGTTTAGAGTAGATGATCTAAAAAGGTCCCTTCCAACCCTAACATTCTGTGACTCTGAACTTTCCTGTGAGGATGGTGAGCCATTAGCACAGGTTTCCCTGGGAGGCTGTGGCTGCCCCCTTCCTGTCAGTGTTCAAGGCCAGGTTGGGTGGGGCCTTGAGCAACCTGGTCTAGTGGGAGGTGTCCCTGCCCATGCACAGACGTTGTAACTAGATGATCTTTAAGGTCCATTCCAACTTAAATAATTCTATGATTACTTGTTACCTTGAGATACTGAATAGATATCAGAAGCCATAAAAGACAAATGCTGACTACGTGATTTTTAAAATATTGAGGAATGGGCATTCAACTGCTTCCCCAAGCAGCTCATTCCAAAATTATCTGTGTTGAAGGCATTGTAATGGTCTCTCAAGAAACAAGAAACATAAATCCCAGATTTGTTTTAATACTGTTTTTTATCTGTATCATACGAATATCTAGTTATTCTACTGAACTGTGAGCATGTCAGAACACTAAAACAAAATTGCATACAAAAAGAAACAGAGCAACCTCACTGGCAAGAAGGTATCACCACTGGTTCAGAGTTACATTCAAGTCCAGTGTTAGTTCTGGGCTTAGAAATGATCCGAAGGAAATAATTTTTCAGCTTGCTCACTAAATTAAATATCTGCCCTCAAACAGGAAATTAAAATGATTCTCACACAGCAGATCTCTGTTCATTGAATAGTAGATGTTCAAGGTATTGAATTTATTTAAATACAGGTTTTCAAGATATGCCTGCTGCAACTCTTATAAAACTTAGTGCCACCCAACATTAGTGTCTCTACTGACAGCAGCCAGCTATAGATGTAGCCTGTGGCTAAGAAATCTAGATGCTAAATTTGAGATTTAAGAATTGACATGCACATTCATCTTCTAGATGGCCTAGTCGTCAACATAGTCTCATCTTTGGTGTACATAAAACTCCCTGATATATCTCTGATGGGTCTGAATATTGCCTTGTATGCCTTCATTTATGTGGGCATACATTCAGAAAAACTTTACTTCAAATTTGAAGAGGGTAGGTTTAGATTAGACATTGAGAAGAAATTCTACAGTGTGAGGTGTTGAGACACTGGAACAACTGGAATTTGTGGATGTTCCCTCCCTGAAAGTGTTCAAGGCCAGACTGGATGGGGCTTAGAGCAGCTTGGTCTGGTGAGAGGTGTCCCTGCCCATTTAAGGTGGCAGAAACTAGATAATCTACATAGTCCCTTCCAGCCCAAACCATTCTGATTCTGGGAAAATGATATTCAAGCTGGCAATTATAAACTTTGCTCAGTGAGGACATAAAGAGCTCTGCATGTCTAAGAAAATAACAAGAAAATCAAGAACTGAGAGAAGTGTTTTATTCTCAGTCCCTATTATGATACAGGGGACTCAAGGAAAAGTGAATCAGGGTTTTCACATGAGCTTTGCAGTTATAATGGAAGGCAGCAGAGTTCAGAATTGATAAAGTAGGGAAAATAAAAGTGTGTGAAAAAATATCTACCAAAATTCCATCAGTGAGCATGAGCTAAGTGGCTTGTGAATGAAATTGTAATCATACCAAACAATTTTTATTAAGGCATACATTATTATCCTCTGGGGAAATTATTCAGTGGTTCATAGTCTAATGAATTTTGTGTAATTTATCACTTAAGGAAAAGTTCTTGAAAAGCATTTTCTTGCTTTTATATTATGTGATAAGCCCCGTATACAAGAAACAATCCTTTTGAGGACAAACAGGCAACTCATATCTAATTTTGTTAATGAGAGTAAAATGCAGAATGACAATCTCACTGGAGACTTTGTGAGCTCTGCTAACACCTGATGCCATTCATCCAAGTCACTAAAGTCATTTTCATCTGGCTGGAGCAAACAGTGTGAGAACATGCAGTAATTGAGAAAGAGGAGGAAAACCAGTTTTACCATAAATTGGTCAGCATTTCTTCATTACAATTGTTATCTCAGAATAAGAATTGGCCAATTTACTCCCAACGCACAATACTTTTTTTTCCATTTAATTTTAGGTACACATTCTGTGTTAGAATGAGAGCTGTATTTATTTTTGTTATTTTAATACATTCATCAGGGAAACAAAACTAGTATATGATGGACTGCTTCACACTGCAGTGCTTCTTGAGAAGTGCTGAAAGAATGTCTAGCTAACTAGACCCATTCTTGAATTATCTCTGCATTCAGGCTATATCTATGTATAAATATGAAACATTTTTTTACCAAAATTATTTCTGATTGGTAATTTTTTTTCTCTACAAAAACGGTGGGTTTGAAACTACAAATATTTGCTCAAACTGGGACAATATCTAGTTTCTCAGGGAAAAAAAGAAAAAAAGTGTTCAGAAAAGAATGTTGATTCAAGCAAGGTAAAGCACAAAAGCCATATAAGTTTTGGCACCTAACTGAACTAGCTAATTTAGGGATATAACGGCCCTACACTCATTAAAATGAATAGAGAAAGACAAGAAATCAATGGAGAAATATAGGACATTCTAGAGGTCATTTAGATTTCAGGTGGGTAGCATCAATCTCTTTTTCTGTAGTGGACAGACCAAGTTTAAGTTGACTATATGCCTTCTTTATACATTTCAGTCAGGTGCTCAAAGTCCAGTGAGAAGAATGTGGGAATACCCTCTACTGAAACAAAAGGAAAGCTCCTGAAGACCTCAGCAATATCCAGGGTTAGGTCTTAGATCAAACCTCTTGCCTTGAGCAGAACCATATGGCAACTTTTACCTTCTCATTCTCTCATCAGAGAGATGATGGTGATTACCATGTTGGAGGAAACAAAGTTATGCAGAGCTGTTGATAAGAAAATTGATTGTATAGCTATTTTTTTTTCCAATATTGTGGAGTTTTGTTTTGTTTTCTTTTGCTTTTTTTCTTCTGTCTGTTGTGCCCTCCTGTGATTCACTGGGGTACATTGAATCTGCAGGCTTATTGGAGCAATTGAATGTACCATGGATGCTCAAGCCTCCTCTGCATTCCTGCCTTGCATGTTTTGACTTTCATAATTTTCTTGATAGACATCCTTCTCAGCAGCTCCTCAGCAGCTCTTGTGCTTTGTGTTCTTTAGAACTGTTTCTTAGTTTTTGGGTGTTTTTTGTTGTTGCTTGTTTTTTTTTTCCCCTCCCTGGAACAATTAAATTATTGAGAAGTTCATATTCAACCCACCTGACCACCTACACCTTTTCCCATATTGGATATGGCACATTCATCTATAATTTTATCAGTGCAGTCAAATTAATACCAGTGTTAATAAAAGTAAAACTCCGTTCAGGTTTGAAATCAAATAATAGCAAGGCACAATACTTTATTGGCTTAGTAGCACAGGTAACCAAGGGAAATTAGAGATATTATCCTACACTCCAGAGAACATTGATATTTGATGCAATAAAATGCATATATTATCTATTCATTGCTAGCCAAATAAAAATAAATGCATGCATAAAGAATATAATTTAGAAGGTGACTACCCTACTCTCTCTTCTGGACAGGAAATTTTCTGTAGAGATAATACCTATGGCTCTCTGCTGATACTATGGCTCTCTATGGTTATGAAGATAGTTTCTCACCAACCTGATAAGCTGCTGTTATGTGTAGCTCCTCCTGACAATATCTGTGAGGATAGACAGAAAATCCTGTTATTTTCAGGTGTCTGAAACTGGCTTTTTCTGCCAATGTCTGCTTGGTACGGAGTATGTTCATTAGGAAAGGTCTGTGTCCTTTCTGATTACACCTATACTGATAGATTAAACAATCAAATAAATCTGAGATTTTCTCTAGCACCATAATGATTGCCAAATACCTTTTTTAAAAATGTACAGCTAAGCAGTTAGACTGGTGTCTTGCTTGAAAAGGCAGCATCCTCATACCCATGTCCCGAGCACAGCTCTGATTTGGCCTGCTCAGGGTCCACTCCCAATGAACAGTGTAAGAGTGGAGAGTTGGTTTCGAAAGCTGAGAGAGTACAACAGCACAGATGTGGATTTTTCCATGCCAGTTGCTCTCAGTGATTGGAAAAGTTCCCAAAGGTGTTTGCTAGTCTTTGACATAGCCTCTCTGTCTCAGCTGGGGAAGACAGCTTTGAAAAAAAATGTGGTGAGATTTTTTAGCCAGTGCTTACCTACAGATGTTGAATATCCTAGAGGCCTCTCTAGCTTATAATCTTCAGAAAGTAAGAGCAGCCTCTGGAATCCTAAAGACAGATTTTTTTCCCATAGATCCACATTATCCTAAGGTTGGAATTATAGGGGAAAAAGAAGAAATATTGGTTTTACTTCTTTTAATTATTAAAAATCTGACTGTTTGTCCCTAGCAAACCATCTTAACTTCTAGAATCACATTCCTTTTCTGTGGAGTTTCAAATTATTTTCTGTCTTCCTTGCTTGGATTATATTTTTTGGTTTGAAAACAGCTTCTGTATCCTACTCCATAACTAAGGCATTCAGCATTTCTGTAAAAAGTGTGTCCTTCAAATGGACTCTGTTTTGCTCAGTTCCAGTACAGTGCCTTCCAGGATGAAGGTCCTAGCTGCTGACTGTAATACCTGGTATTGGCACTGTCATGTGTGTGAATCTACATGTGTGCATATCCAGACACACACAGAGGCATCTATGTAAACTTTCTTTTAAAGCATTTTTTTCTGTACTATTGAGCACCCCAGATCAATAGGACATTATTATGATGTTGGTTCTCCATAAGAAAATATTACTGTGAAGAAATCTTTCTCCATGTGTTATAGACTTTAATAAGAATGCACATAAATAAAGCATTAAAGAAACTTCCAGGTTTTATTACAGTCATTTGTTATTATCTGCAAGATCTACCTCTGTAGGAATTGCAGGTTCTCAGGGGCAGACCCTCCTGTTCAAAGTGCTTCTGCTCTGAAAACTGAGATCTTATTTTGTTTTCTCACCTTCATGATACTGTTGAGTCAAGGATCACCAGCTAACTCCCTGCCTTCATGAGATGAAATTTCAGAGCTGTCACAGGGAGATGTAAGCAAGTAGGCAGACACCTCAGTTCTCCAGATGGGCAATCAAAGAGCATGAGAAAACATTGTCTTTTGTGTGCACATAAACTAGATCTACCTGCAGGGAGGACCTCAGGCTTATTCTGGAGAACAACCCCTAGAGGAGGGGCTACGGGAATTAAGGATGTTTAGTTTGGAGGAGAGGAGGCTGACAGAAGGTCTTACTGCTCTCTTGGAAAGAGGTTGTAGGGAGGTGGGTGCTGACATCTTTTCTCAAGTAAATATTGATAGGACCAGAGGAAATGCCCTGAAGTTGCACCAGCAGGTATTTAAACTAGATGTCAGGAAGAATTTCTTTACTGAGAGAGTAGTCAGGAATTGGAATGGACTGCCCAGGGAGGTGGTGGAATCACCATTCCTGGAAGTATTTAAATCCATGTGATGAGGCACTTCAGGACATGTTCTACTGGGCATGATGATACAGATATTGATAAAATTTTTTTGTTTGTTTCTTTTTTCTTTTTTTTTTCTTTTGGGTGAGGGGTTGTTGATGGTGTGATGCAGTGATCTTAGAAGTCTTTTCCAAATGTGACAAATCTGTGATTCTTTGGAAATGTAGATAATTGTCTTTGCTTTATGAAACAGTGATTGTGTGGTTCCTAACTGGCCTGTTGAATTTACACTTTCTCTGAGGGTTGGATCTCTTGGCTGTTATGGGTTATAGGCTCAAAGTCTATCTAGTCCATTACATCTACATCAGTGTTTAGGCAGCCATGCAGAATCATTCTAGGGCAGTAACAGCAGTGCTTCTTCCTTAGACTTCTCAGGTTCTGCCTTCTTTGCTCAAAGGAGAAATAGGTTTTTATAGAGATAATCTACACTTCCACTACTCCTGTAGTGAGCAGCACCAAGGAATACATCTTTCTTTTTTTTCTACCCTCCTTGTTCCTTCCTTAACACAAAGACAAATGATCTCCCTTGTATTAATTTCCTGAGACCAGAATAGTAATACATTGCACTAGCAAATCATTCCTGATGTGGATGCAGGTAAAAAAAAAACTGACTAAAGAAACCTGTGCCAGTAACAGAAAGATTTGGCTTGGCTTTACCTGAGAAACTTCTGCCATCTCAAATTTGCCAACCAGGTGTCATCCCTACTGCCTATTGCCATTCTTACTACTGAAGCTGTGCCAACAGAAGTCAATATAAAGATGTCTTTTTGGAAGTAAAATGATTCCTCGATTGACAGGAAGGGATATCAGCTATTTGCATGCCAAGGAGACTGCATGACCATTCTAAGTGTAGCTGTATGTAAACTAGATCTACCTTCAGGGAAGACCTTGGGTTGTGACGGTCTAGATCTTGGCCAAAAAAAAGAAAAGCACAAAAAGGTGTGAATAGAAATCCAGGACTCATACTGCCTCACAGCTCCCCCTTATGCACACGTACATGCTCATGGAAGGGTATCTGTTGTTGAAAACAGCATTGTGGAACAATAACATGATAAGAGAGGGCAGATTCCTCCTTGTCATACCCACCTATTTTCCTATATCTGTTTTCAGGCTGCAGCACACGTCTGCATTTCTGGCCCATCGCTGTGCTCCAGCTCATTACCTTCCAAGCGTTGCAGTGTTTCTCTATCAAGAGTTTTGTTTGTTTTCTGGTTGTCGTGAACAGATTCCACTGGGAAATTAGAGAATACAGGTGGGCTTCCTCATTGTTTTTTTGTTGTTGTTATGGTAGTCTTTAAAAAAAAAAAAATCCTGAAAACTCACTCAAAAGTAAACAATACAAAAGGGCATGTAACATTCCTGTCAGAAGATGCCACTTTTGACATTCTCTTAGAAATGATCTGTCTGTGTAAAATTAAATACTTGGTACTTTATCTATCTGTCAATTCATTCAGCTCTTCCACTCGTAGCAAGCAAAAATAAGTTTCAGGAACTGGAAATGTGTACAAACAGATAAGAGATGTGACAATATTAATTTTAAGCACTGAGACAGTGCTGAACTTTTCTTCGGAAACCTCATGGTACATGATGATATTTTTCCCAAGTGATGGTCTTGAGGAAGATGTGTTATTTTTTTGAATTGCTAACACCTAAGAGTTCTAGCTGAAGGTAAACTTCTTTAATCTCGTGAAGTAGAAGGAGCTGGTTATTGTTGCAAGCCAAGAAGACAGGAAAGGGCTGGCAGACAAGAACTATCTGCATTAAATTTATGTGAGAGTGAGAGATTAAATTATGTTCTGTGGGTCACATGAAGTTTGCATCTATTCTTGTGAGACAGTAGCATTATAACATGGTCTTAAATATTGTCTATAACAATCCCTACTGTCTGGTAGCATGGTCTTTGACATGGTCATAGCCTGTGCCAAGACACAGGCTGAGCAGAATTTATAGAAGAATATGAACCCTCATGATACTGTCACCTTCTTTGGGAAGAAACAGATTTGACCCTTAAAGTGTGTTGTATCACTTGACCTCTGGACCAGAAATAGAGCTTTTTCATTATTTAGCTTATTGGACCAAGAACTAGTCTGTTATCTACTGAACCTCAATTCAAGCTTGAAGCTCAGGTGCAAACAGAAAATGCTTGCCAGTAAAAGCATCCTGCTTTATTTCTTCAGGAGCTTTTTCTTACAAACTTAAGTAGTAATAGCAGCAATATCTTTTCATCCTTCCCGGGATTATCAAGGAGACCTAGCAACATGTAAACAAATCCATATGAGAGGGAGACATCGTTTAATTAGATGGGACTGGATGAAAGCTAAAAGGCTTATACTGGATACAATTAGCAGCATACAGCCAATTTATCTGCTCTTGCTCATGTAAGGTTTGAATGTTCATAGTAATGAACAGATAGTTTAGCATAGATAAGCTTTGTTTTATTTTGTGTGAATAATTTACAGCCTGGTTTGTTGTTTTGAGGGTTTTTATTCTTGTTTATTTAGTTAGTTAGTTAGTTAGTTTTGGGGTTGTTTGAATTTTTTATTTTATTTTTTCCCTTGTGTGGGTGCTTAAAAAGCTGCAAAGAAATCTCCATAAAGTAGAGTAGCTGTCATTTCAAAGTATCTGCACCTCCACGTACAAATTTTTTCTTTGTGAGCACGAATACCAGCATTTTCAGAAAAAAATAGCCACTACAGAACCTGTCCATCTGTGTGACATTCACCTGCGTGACTGCTTGTGCTGTACTTGAAGGCTGAGAAGGGAAGATAGAAACTGCTGTTATCTGCACAAATTGTCTGAGTTGTTGGACATGTATTCCAAATATCTTAAGCAGGAAAGAAAATTTTTTTGACATAATGTGTGAATGGCATCTCAGATGCTGTAGGTTTGACTGGGCCAAATAAAAATTCTTGTTTGTAATTCAGGAAGTAAACTTTGGTACAAAGAGGGAAGACAATTGTTCATAAATGAGCAGAGGTGGGTGAATAAGGCATTGTATGATGTGCTGAAGCAAAATTTCTGCTGAATTCCTCCATCTAGCTGACCTGTGATCTCATGTAATCCATCCAGCACACATGATACTGTTATTAAGTACCCTAAATTTTGTACAAAATATAGTTTAACAACCTAAACTATTTAAAAAGATTGTCCTACTTGACTGTCTCTTGTGTGGCAGGAGCAAATCCTTTTGATCATTCACAAGGATTTTATCTGTGTTTAGTCTATGGATTCTGCCTAGAATAGACAGATTTCTCACCAAGGATGTTAATCATCACACTGAAGAACACAAGTGGTCAGTTGAGGGAAATGTGTGGAACAGTCCAAAATTACTACACAGGAGACCTCCTGTAGCAAAGAGTAAAATGAGTTGTTGTGAAGCCATGGAGGAGTTCAGTCCATTTATCTTGTTTCAGGTGACTTTGTTGTATCATCTGTGCAGCTGACTAGATGAGAAGTTTCTGGACAAGTTTTACAGGATCTTTCAGACTATGTTTAAACAGATATGACCTGGATGCAAAGCTATGTAACAATTATAATAAAAACTTGAATTTGATCCCTATTTCAATTTAATAGATTAAATTCTATAGTTCTTACCTCAACGTTAATGATAGTAGGAGTCAGGACAATGTTAACTTATATCTTTGCAGACTTCTCTGGCATTACTTTTGGATTCGATCTTACAAAAGACAAAACATCTTCTGGTTCTTCCTTTCCTTTCATGATGAAATATTTTCTCTGTTTCAAAGCTGAATTTGTATCTGCTACCAGCAGGCTCTCGGTTCCATTTTCGTACTAGCAGGTGACTTAAAAAACTCAGTTGGAAAACTTTACATCCATCATAAGGCTTGAAAAGGTTGACTGTTTCTGCTACCTAATTATGCCTCACTGATACTGGCTTTTTTTGCTGGTTTTGGGTGGTTTGTTTGTTTTTGGTTGGGGTTTTGTGTGGAAGGATGGGGAAATTCCATGGGATCACAGAAAACCCTCTGAATTCCTTTACTCTGCTTCCTTTATTCATCTGCTTGATTCTTCAAAAAGCAGATCTGTGTCCTTTTAATATTGGGAGCTTCAGAATAAATTTATGAAAACTTCTGAAGACAAAAGTAATCCCCACAAATGCAATGAAAGTCTGCTTTCATGTCATGAAAAAAAAAGCCTCTAAATAATTTATTCAGCAAACCCTAGCTAAGCATTTAATTCTTACCCATGGTGAAAGGTATGTAGCCAGCTTTACTGCTTATCTATCTGTATCTTTTAAGAATTAAGGCAATAAACATCACAGTCAATAAAACATAGTGAAAACACATTTGTATTCAAGAATATGGATATATTTCTGGTTTAAGAAATATGATATCTAAGACAGAGTGACAAAGGATGAGAAAAAGGATGAGATATTTTATATCTTCTTTACCTCAGTGTTTAGTAACAGGCTCTGGGTACCCAGTTCCCTGATCTGGAAAAGATTGATTGTTGGGGAAACAGTTCAGAAATATCCAGGTTGTGAGCAATCCTGACTTACTTCAACTTAGGCTACATTGGGTTAATACTTATTGAGGCCTAGTTAGAGGCCTGAGAATAAGCTAATGGGAAAGAGATAACTAATTGGCAACAGGAGAGGAAAATAATTATGTGAGAAGAAGGTTCCGTGAGAATGGTATGTGTGGTTGGAGTACAAGGCCACCTGCTTGATAAGATGGTGTAAACAAGGCTTCTCTATATAAAGTGAGTGCAAGTTGCGAATAAACGATTTTCCTGCAATCATATTGATGCGCACATGGAATCCTTAAGCCTCCGCAGATTGCTTTCCCACAATTGATGGGGAGCACAATGAAGTTCATGTAATTCAAAGGTAAATGGTTAGTAATCTGCTACACCACTTAGACATACTCAGGTCTATGGGGATAAATGGGATCCAATCAATGGTAGGGAGGGAGGCCGTGGAAATTCTCACCAAGCCACTTTCCATCATCCATCAGCAGTCCTGGGTAATTCCAGTTGACTGGATGCTAGCAGATGTGACCCCCATCTACAAGGAAGCCTGGAAGGAGGATCTGGAGATCAACAGCCCTATAAGTCTGACCTTGGAGCAGGGTAAGGTTATCAAGTACATTATCCTGAGTGTCATCCCATGGCACATACAGGACAACCAGATGATCAGGGACCAGCAGTGTGTATTCTTGAAAGGTATTTCCTGCTTGAGTAATCTGATCTCCTGCTATGGCAAATTGGTGAAGGAAAGGCTGTGCTTGTCTATCTAGACTTCAAAGTCTTTGACACAGTTTCCCACAGCATTCTTCTTGGAGAAGTTGACTGTTCATGACCTGGACTGGTGCACACTTTGTTGGGTGAAAAACTGGCTGGATGGCTGAGCTCAAAGAGTTGTAGGGAATAGAGTTAAATCAGAAGTGGTGTCCCCCAGGGCTCTGTGTTGAGGACAGTTCTCTTTAATATATTTATGATCTGGATGAGGGGATCAGCAAGTTTGCAGATGACAATAGCTTGGGCAGGGAGTGTTGATCTGCTTGAGGATAGGAATGCTCTACAGGGGGACATGGACAGGATGGTACCCAGAGGAGTGGTGGAGTCACCACCATTGCTGGAGATATTTATAAGATGTGTATGTGTAGTGCTAAGGGATATGATTTTGAGGGGGACTTGGCAGAGTGATAGGTTAGTTGTTGGTCTTTTCCCATCAAAATGATTCTATGATTCTGTATTCAAAATCATCTATTCTTCCCACATCTCCAGTTGGAAAGAATGTGACCCATTGCTTTGAAACTGTTGGCACAATAGATCTACTATTCTTTTAATAAATCAACATGAAAGAACATACTCTCTTTATTATCTGTTTGCAAGATGTAGTGAAATGTTTGCAGTTTCAACTCAGGATGTGAGACACTATCATTTTAAGAACAGCAGCTGGTGATATTTATGCCTAGTAGAGAAAAATATGTGCTCTTCCCTAAAGTACCTCCATCTTTAATCTTGGCAGTGAGCCATACCACATATAAAGGGTAATCAATGGGCTGACTCAATATTTATAATGCAATTCACAAGATGAATCTGTTTGTGATTGACCTAAATCTCTGGGCACAGAGCTCAGGAAGAGAATGTCTCGGGACTACAGAAACCTCAGCTTCTCAGAGATACATATGTAAATACCTGAGTTATAGACAGAACAGTTAAGGAACAGGGCTGAAGGCACTAGCTCTCCAGTTTTAATATTTTGAATATCTGAGAAGTATTGGAACGACTACAATATGTGGTATTGTGTATAGCAAACTTTATCCTTCCTGCTGTGTATATGAACCAATGTGAGCTTTTGTGTGTGCCCGATGTGAGTGGCATTTGTTGCTTTGTGGTTCTGTACATAAGCAAAAAAAGCAACCTGTTTGAAACAAAGGTTGAAGTTCCTTCCTTGCCATCTCTCCTCACTGGGATTTCTGAGCATTTTTTCCAAACAAAACAAAATAAAGCAGCCTGTCAAACTTCCCTGCAACTTTCTAAGTTACCTTGGGGCCTGTCTTGGAAATCTTTGAGGCTGACTGCAGTGAATCACTTTAACAGTCAGCCTGGTGACTGGGAAGACAGAACTGTCATTGTATGAATGAGAGCTCTGCAACACAATAATGTCTGGAGTTAATATTGACATGACTGAAGAAAATTGCATACGCCAAATTTCTAGTTTTAAGGTGCAGTTTTAAGGGCTCTGTGTTTGAAATACGAGCTTAGAAAGTTTTTCAGCCTTGTGATGTACTGCTAGTAAGGTGGGAAGACAATAAATTAAATGAACTACTAATATGCTGCCAGATATCTCTATTCACAGATGACTGCTACAATTACTGCCAGGTAGTTTGGCACAACTCCAAGACTCCTAACATATAGTCTAGGACACTCAAACAAATGAGCAGTTCTTTGGTTATGTGCTGCTCTAAGCACTGCCAGATTTGCACTTACTAGATATGCAGCATCATCTTCTGTTAGTGGTGTTCTGCTGCATTCCTGTTAATGACAAATGTCAATGATTCTAAAATATACATGCAAATTTAAGAAGAAGGGGAAATACCTTCCAAACAAACTCTTCCCTATTGTTCCTTTGCAGGTGAAAAACTCCCAGGCAAAGTCAGAGACATAATGTCTTGCATTGCAGTTGAATCTCATGTTGCCAGTTTAGGTGAGATAATCAGAATTTGTTCTACATTTGCATAGAAAGAGGCAGAATTCAGAAGCTAAACTCATTGCTAAATTAACTAAATGCCTTATTTCCATTAAAAAAAAAAAATAAAATCATTCTTAGAGGATCTCTAGATGGACAAGGGAACAGAGGGTTTTTGCTAGAGGTCTAGACATTCCAGTCTAAGCCACCTTCAATATTACTGTGCATTAGATCAAAGCTCCGTTAACCTCTGTTGTGTCAGGATACAGGTATTAACAAATACTGGCTTCCTGAATAAACTTCTAGTTGTAAATAGATCATTGCTTATCCTCTCGGTCCATTTCCAGCATGTAACACCAATGTCATAATTTTCTGTACCTAATGCTAGTTATTTTTGTGGCAGTGCTCAGATACTCTAGTGATGATCAGGGTGGACAAGCAGTCTATAGCCAGGCTTATCTGTGAGCTTCTCATCTGTGAGTTTTGGAAATTCTTGTTAGTAACAGAGAACATTGTGTATTTTATTTCATATTCTTATGACAAACCTCATCTTCCTACTTTCAGGCTTCTAGTAATGGTAAAGAATTGGAAACATGGATAATTACTAGAGGAGGGAGAGGCAGGAGCTTTTTAAACCACTTTGCTTAATGAGGATTATGTGCTTTATAGTGTGAGCATACTTTCATAAGTATTCTTTTTCTATTCATAAATTAAGCTCTAGGCACTTTGCATGTAAAGATAAATATTATTTGTTTGTGAGTATGTTTATGTGTGTATGTTTGTATCTTTTAAAATAAATAAGAAATAAGCTATTAACCTGGTAGCTAGATCTAAAAAATGTAGACACAAAAAGGATTAAATTAGATAACACTAAATTAGATTTGATTATACTATAGATAAAATTTAGGATGTATGAAATTATTTTCCCTAGGCACAAGGTGAGAGATTAATCTTACCTAACCTTAACTGTCTAAAAGTTAGCTGTCTGGACTATCATTTAGGATCCTACTACTATCAATGAAGAGATAAATGAGCACTTCCAGAAGGTCATTCATCCCATTTTAACATATGTCTCTGGAGACCTCACTCTGTGCCTTTTGATTCTCTGTACAGAGTCCAGATGAGTAGCTTAGACTTAATGTTTAAATTGGAGCAAGTGTGATTATAAACATATTTGTATTTTTTGTCTTTAAATAAGGCTATGATCATTCATGAAGCTACCTGACATGCTGACATAACATTAACTTCCTTTCTGCCACAGATTAAATAATCATTATTTTGGTCATAAGTGGCTGGCACTTCCTAATTCATAGTACAATTTAAAGTTTACTGAACTCATGTATCTCTTGGGCCTTAAAGTTGTGTCAGTAATGAAAGTTTTATAAAATTTCTTCTTTTCTGTGACACAATTTATATTCTGTGTTTACATGATAACCTAACTGGGAAATATGAATATTTATCTTTTTTAAAAAAAATATTGATATTCATAAAACAAATACAAGTGTTGTGTTACTCTTCAGTAGCAGCATTTTGGTTGAGCATGTCACCTGCAAACTGCAAGTCTGAGGTCATACTTTTTAAAAACATCAGGGGGGCTGAGGAAGTCCCTAAATAACATAGATCATACACCTATCCTGAAAGTATAAAATTGGAGAGTATTTGGGAATTATCTTCAAATGTTTATTTATATTATATATATAATGGATGCTATTTATTAAAAATATATATATAATATATAATCTATATTATATAGATATATATAAATATATTTCTGTGTGTGATGGCACTCAAGATGATGTGCTCCATAACCTTCCCCAGCACTAAGGTCAGATTTACAGGGCTGTAGTTCCCCATATCCTCCTTCCAGGCTTTCTTGTAGATGGGTGTCACATTTGCTAACCTGGACTTACTCACATGAACTCACCCAGGACTGCTGATGGATGTTGGAAAGTGTCTTGGTGAGCATTTCTTCCAGCTCCCTCAGTACCCTTGGCCCTATAGACTTTGTGTGTGAGTGGTGTAGCAGGTTACCAGCAATTTCCCCTTGGATTATGTGGGCTTCATTCTGTTCTCCATCCCATATGGGTATCTGGAGAACAACTGGTGTTACTACTAAAGACTGAAGCAAAGACAGTATTATCTATCTCAGGCTTTTCCTCATCCTTAATCACTATTTCTCCCCACATAAATTATGGAGATTCTCTTTAACTCTCTTTTTTGTTGCTAGTCTTTTTATAGAAACATAGTTCTTTTTTTTATGGCAGAAGCCAAATTAAGTTCTATTTGGGCTTTGATCCTTGTAATTTCCTTCCTGCATAGCCTCACAAAATCCTTTTAATCTCCCTAAATGAACTGCTCCTCCTTCCAAAGGCCATTCGCTTTCCTTTTTTTTCTTCCTGAGTCCCAGTCAAATCCCTGTTCAGCCAAGGCCAATCTTCCCCTCTAGCTTGTCTGTTGGAACAGGGGATGGTCTTCTCCTGTGCATTTAGGATTTCCTTCTTGAAGAACGCTCAGACTTCCTGAACTCCTTTGCCTTTCAGGACTGCCTCCCAAGAGACTCTGTCAACCAGACCCCTAACAGGCCAAAGGTTCTCCCCCAGAAGTCCAAGATAGCAGCTCTGCTGACCACTCTCCTTATCTCTCAAGGAACTGAAAAATCTATCATTTCATGACTGCTTTGCCTAAGATGGCCATCAACCATCTTATGACTCACAAATCCTTCTGTCTTCACAAGCAGCAGGTCCAGCAGGATGTCTTACCCAACTGGCTCCCTCACCAGCTGTGTCAGAAATTTACATCCTACAGACTCCAGCATGAAGCAGAACCTAAACTTGCGGGGATTTTGTGAGCGAGTTACCTTTTCGTATTGAAACCTTCTGTATTTCTCCCCTGCTGTCATGCCACGCTCCAGATGTGAGAATTTGTCCTGTTTTATTCCACTGTTTATAGTGTGGACCTAGTGGATCCTAGCTTGTCTTCTGGCTGGTGCAATTGATGATTTCAAGACACTATTTGAAATATAACCCGGAAATCAGCACTCTGCCCTTCAACACTCCTGACAAGCGTATTTAGGCTGAAGTCCATTCCTTAGGTATCTTTATAAAAGGTAATATGAAATTGTGGTCGACTGTCACTTCAGAGGTAGTTGATTTTGATTAAAAAAATGAGATTAAAGGTGAAGCAAGGAGATAAAAGGGGCCATGCTGCCCATACTGTACCGCAAAAAAAATATTTTTTCTCTTCAACAAAATAAAGTCATTTCTTTGTTTTACAATATCTAGGGCATCAACCACAGCTATGAGCTCTTGAAGCAAATGCTTGAACCTATGAGTGAGTAGGAAGAAAGTCAGGGCTGATTTACTCCAGTATGTTAGCTTCCTAAGAGATGAACAATGGAAAATGCTAGAGAAGATCAAAAGGAGGAAAAACTAACTTGTATATGATAGAATATGTTGGAACCAGACCAAGTCAATGACAATAGATCACAGAATCACAGAATCAGGCAGTTTGGAAAGGACCTCTGAGATCCTCAAGATGAAAGACTTTTTGGTGGGAGGAAGACCCATTTTATATGACAAAAGCAGGGACTACATTTTTCCAGTCAGGTCTACTACATCCCACATCCCCATTCTAGAAGTAACATGTGAGTTTTCATGTCTATCTATACCCTACTCAGCCTACCCTCAGACTACAGAACATTAAAATCAGGTGAGGAAATAACATGTCACCTTATTGCCAGGACTTTGACTTGTTTGGCTTTATAGATAGATTTGTTTGAACACTTTTATTTTCTCATGCTAGAGCAGATCATAGTGCAGTGTTTAGTTTTAGGGAAATTCAAGCTTCTCAATGCAATAGGAAAGAGACAAAGTTTGCACTGAATTATTAAATGAAGTCTTTTTTTAATAGGAGGTAACTTTACACGAGTAAATGGACAATCAAATACCACCAACGTATTTAATGCATCTCTCCTCACCAAGTGCTACTGCCATAAATTCAGGGGGTAAGTTTTTTTCATAACTTGTACTACTGTGCTTTACACATGAAAATTAGGACTGCACTGAGTATAAAAATAAAAATTAAATCTAGGGTCTCGGATCATGGTCCTTAACTGAATCTATGATACACTTCAAGGCTGCTGTATTTTCAGTTGAAAGAAATGCCAAGGAGAAAATGGTTTTAATGGACTGAATCTCTTTTTCTCAGAGTTTTAAAGGAAAATTAGGTTTTCCTCCTCTTTTGCATGCAGTGATGTAAGGTAGAAGGCTGCCTGAGTGAGCTGGCAATCTAGCATTTAGCCCTATCTCATATCCTCTGAATACATGGCGGTCTTCAGGGTAATAGTACTGAGAGTCATAGAATCAGAATGTCAGGTCATATAGGACCTCAAATATCATCTGGTCCAGCCCTTCTAGATAATATATTTATATGAGATGTCTCAGCACCCTGTCGAGCTGAGACTTAAAACTGTCCACACTGAGAGAATATTTATACCATGATACCCTACCAAGAAGATCCCTGAAGAGGTCAAAGTCTGGTCTCCTGATGTCCAGAGTATTGAGCTTGCTGCACACCCTTTTTGTTGCCTTAGGGATCCTGAATTTCACCATTTTATGGTTTCTGCAGCCAAGGCTGCCCTTAAGCTCCATGTTGTCCACCAGCTCATCCTTTTTGGTGAAAACAAGGTCCAGCATAGCACATTTAGTCAGGTGGATCCACCCCACAGGAGGCTGGTATCAGAGAGGAATCCATTAGTATCACTGCTTAGATGTCTGCAAGCTCTCTGTGCTAATTTGATTTGACAGCTCTTTGAGGTACACCTAAATTCATTGTCCTCTCCCTCTGCTTTACCTGTAAAAGATAAAGTAGGTCTGCAGAAATCCTATTTTTGAGCCTGGAATGTCATATGGATACAGTTAGAGAAGTGTAACTTGGATACTACTTAGTAGTTGCTTTATGAACCAAATTTACTTTACTAACCCAACAGGGCATGTGGAGCTGGAGGCAATATTAAGCAATCATCTATTCCTGTCCAGTTCATTAATTCACAAGTATGTCTACAGTTCTGACAGGCATTTCCTCCTCTCAGAGAATAAGACCAAAGATAAAGATTTCACAGTATTTCCATGTGGGCTGTTCACACTCAGCAATATCTCCTGAGACCCCAGATTGTAGCACCTTTGAAGAGTGGGAAAGAACTGTCCTGTAAAACAGTTCCTTCACCTTTTAATACACAAATAGAAGGCTGAAGAGAAATTAGCATGGGTGATGGACTACATGCTGCATACCCAAGAGCCAAAAGAGGGTGAGAAAAACGTGGTTAAAGCTTAAGATATTCAAGAAGCAGGAAAATTTTTACCTTGGAAAAAGTCTATTTACCATTTTCAGTAGCTGAAACATAGCAGAGATGGACATTCAGGGAACAATCTGTGCCATGATAGCTACACTCCTAACTGGGATGTAATTGAGAAAGAAAAGTAAGAAAGAGACAAGATTAACACCTTGTAAATGAACTCTAATACAAGATTCTAAAGTAGAACCCAGGTCTTCTGGCAACTATATCATCATCCTCTTCACATCCATCCTGACCTCTGCTTTAACAGATTCCTGTCTGAGTCCCAGTTTTCTTTATCTGTACAAGTACATGAAGGCCAGTGTTTGTAAGCTTAATGGCTTACTAGGGTTAGTGCTAAGTAACAATTATCTGAAGTTAGAGCACAAAAACTTTTCCAGCACATCCAAGACACCAGCCTGCATATTTTTACAAAGACTCACTTCAGCATCACTAACTAATATAGTAATATTATACTAGACTTTTCCCATTCTGTATGAAGATAGACATCACACATTTGTAAAATGGAGTAGGCGTTAGAAGGAGGTCTGGCCAGTCCCATGTATTCATTTTAAACGTTTCTTGTTTTACACCTTCAGCCTATATAAAAGCTTTGCAGCCTTTGTTCTTTTCATTTAAAATCTTGTCAAACTTTCAAGTCTCACTCCTCTAAGTTTCAAGAACTCCTAGGGATCCAACATATGCACAGCCTCAGTTTTTCAGTTCCACAAAAAGCACTCACAGATGTGCTCTTATTTCCTTTGTGATGTTAAGATCAGCTCATCACACTCAGGCATCATTGTGAAGCTGTGTTGCATTCCTCACAGCAGCCCATGTAGAGAATTAGATCTTTGCATACTGGAAGGTGTATACAGATGGAGTTTCTCTGAAGCTGCTTAGGCACGGAAGGAATTTCACTTGTAAAAGGGACATGTTCAGAAGGGGCCACTTTATGGACAGATTTCTGCCCTGTACATGGATGCTGATTTTCTATCCAGTGTATCTACCTTGCTGTTGACCCCTAGGAAGTAGCAATAATCACCTTACAGCAACCAGAGGGAAAAGGTCTGGAAACAATCAGGCTTTCTTCATGCTGATTAAGCTGGGTGACTATCCACAAAAGGATGGATCAAGAATGATGAATACACTAAATGCTCATGCTTGGATGCTAGCTGGAAAGGAGAAGGAGGGCATAATTAGCTGGATGAGGCTCTGGGCAACCTGATCTAATGGGAGGTGTTCCTACATATGGCAGGGGGTTGGACCTAGATGATCTTTGGGGTCCCTTCAGTGACAATTCTATGATTCTATGATTCTATAAAAGTATCTGAGTGTGGAGCAGTGGGTGGAAGCAATGTTCTAGGAGAGATGCAACCACTGAAACACTAGAAACAGGGTACCTTGAAGAAATATCTCACCAGCTGGAAAATTCTTAGCTATATTTCTATTCTCTGTGGCTATAGCTATACTAATGGATTACAGTCAGCAACTGCCCCCAAACAACAAGCTCCATTGCCTGCACTGTCTAATTGCTTTAGTGAATGAATGAGAATTCACAGGTTTTGTATGCAGTTCTGTAGCTAGTTCAGGCCATAAATAAATTCTAAGAGACAGCTTGCATACCACCCAGTTTCAGAAGCTAAGTCAAATTATTAATATGTGTGTGGGCATCTCCATGCAAGCTCTAGAGGATGATCTCAAGCACATACATTTTTTTAGCTGTATGCTTTTTTCTCTTTCTAGTTCCTAGAACTTCTTCAAAGTAAACTCCAGTGAGCCTACAAATGGAATATATTCAATTTCTTGAAAGCCAGCCTATTCCAGGATTCTTCTTGCATGTGAAAATGTTAGTATTACTACATGCATTATTTACATTCATATTTTAGCTAGCGTTTGCAATATCTGCATTTTTTCCTCTGAACAAAAAATGATTGCTACATGCCACTCACACACTGATTTAATGAATGCTCACCATTACAGCTACAGCTTTAGGACAACAACAAATTGCTACCAATGTCTGGAGCAGATTCATGGGGTGACCTTTTGGAGATTGCTTGAGGAAACCTTGTAAATCTCTTTTTGTTGGCTAAACCCATGTTTACTGCATAGCTAATATTTTTTTTCACTGCCTTATGTGCAGTTAAAGACATTAATAACATGAGTCATAAGTTTTCATGCTTCATGGCAGCCCCCACCTAAGCTATTAATTTATCATCTCCTTAAGTTCCTGAAGAAATGAGTTATCAACAATTTTTCTTAAGCTCTAAGAGTGCTATCAAACAAAAGAATGCCCTAATAGAATGAAATATGTACAATATCCCAATGAATTTCATCAAGGTATTTCATACAGTTCATTACAGAATTAAAATTTAAAAGTTGAGAAAATTTAGCAAACTTCTGAGCCTAGCCCCTGACCACTCTTCCACTAGCAGGATTTATTCTGCATGTTTGCAACTCATGCTGAATCACATTGCAGTAGCTGAGTTAAATATAATGGTAGAATGTATTGTTGTAAACTATAACTCCTTTCGGATTTTACTAGCAAAACTGATATCAAAATTAGATTCAAGACATGATGGCCCTGAATATAAAAGTTTACATTTCAAAGACTCATTGACAAACACAAAATTTATTAAGTCTTTGAGTCAGAAATTTACCATCTATCTTTCATGCATGGAAAAGTATATTTAAAAGAAGTACCTTACATGCTGTCTGGGAGCTAAAACTCGGGGTCAACAATTTAAATGCATATTAGATTTAATGTTCCACATTTCTGGTTATCTTTTTCACAAGTAAATGTCTGAGTGACTGGAGCTGTGGCCCTAGACCTTGTGTCTTTTGGGCAGTTTTGTCCTTTGGGCAATTTTGAAATCAAATCCACATCTGACTCATTAAACATTTTCTTTTCTTTTTCTTTTCTTTTTCTTTCTGGAGGTATCAAATTCATTAAATTTCTATAATGATTTCAAAATCCTATATAAAAATATATTTTTAAATGGATTTTCTAGGTCAAGTAAATCCTCTTGCTTCACTCTGTAGCATGGACAAGTCACACAGATGTGACCTAGGAAACTCCACATAGACAAGTCTTCCTGTTCTGCCCATTTCTATGATCATTACCATGTTATGTGTGGACCATTGCTAAGTCTTGGTATTTCTTCTCTCTTACTAAGTCCTATTTTCCTGAGTTGTTTGTGAGAATAATTGCAATATAAAGCCTTTAACACATTCTCATCTATACCTTCTGGGAGCTTTAAACAGAAATTTGCCAAAACAAATATTCCTGATTTTCATAATTACTCATAACTAGAGTTCTTCAAAATTTTATTCAGTAAAGAGCATTGAAGAAACCAGATGTGAACAGAATAGATGCCTGGCACTGAGAAGCTGAGAAACTTCAAAATGTTGGTTGAGACAATTTGCAGATGCTCAGCCTTTCTCAGAGTTAGTTTTCATGGTTTTACATGTGCAAAGGAATGAGCTCTCTTTATTCTTAGGGAATCCAGAAGGTTCTCTGAATTCTGTAGAAGTTATTAGATAGTCCCATGCAATTTTAAGTAAGTCTTTCGTTAAGATACATAATTTAGGATATAATTTCTCTATTGGTCTTGCTACAACTAGTGCTGAGCACAAGTATTTCAACCTGTCTGTAATATGCAGCAGACTGTAATTTGCTTAATCCTCTCCACATGCATATAAGGAGCCCAAAGGCTTTAAAGGTGCATTGGTCAAATGTCTAAATCTATGTGACACAAATCTCTTCAATCATCTCCAGCCTTTTAAGACCTGAAGTCATCAATCTCAAGCAAGTGTAATCAAGTACAATTTTTAAGTCTTGCTGTGTACATTGTGACTTGGTATCCATTTGAAGTGTAGCCCTTCACTGAAGAGGGATGATGGAAAAAATAGTAAAATGCTTTGTTGAACTGCGACCTTATTCTTTCATTTATTTGCCCAGAGTTATTTCTAAACAAAAGATCTTTGCTGCCTTTTGGAGCAACTAAGATGAGAATCATTCATTACTTTTATGGGAGCTCATGGATACTTTTCATAGATTTAGGTCATATACTTTGTTGCGTATTAAAACATAAACAAGTAAAACTACATTTATCTGGCTAATCCAGAGTCCCTTGGTTCTAGTAGTTTTCAGCTTTTCTATTATATACTGAATTTCATGTAACCTTTCTAGGTAGGCTTGACACCACAAATACATGTTTGTGTGGTTTTGTTTTATATATTGTAACTA
The DNA here is from genome assembly GCF_003957555.1 of Calypte anna. Classification (NCBI taxonomy): domain Eukaryota; kingdom Metazoa; phylum Chordata; class Aves; order Apodiformes; family Trochilidae; genus Calypte; species Calypte anna. The sequence continues at coordinate 145,089,961 of NC_044245.1, read as the reverse complement.
AACTAGTCTATGATAACATTAAATAATATTGCCTAATTAGCAAATCAGTGATGCCTAGAACCTCAAATTAGATTAAAGCTAGACTGAGCCAAGCAATATCCTGAGAAATACTGAGGTAAATGTTCCTGACTAAGTGGGTTTTTTACAATTGAAATATATGAAATTACAGAGATGAGAACAACATTGAAAGTTGAGAAAAATGCTTGCATCACCTTTTTCTCTGGGCATGTGGAAACAAAACTTTGACACTTCAACGTAATGTGAAGTTCCACTTGAAAGAGAAAAAGCAGGTTGTGAACACCAAGTGGAAGTCAGAGGTTCTGACAAAGGGCTGAGAGTCACAGAGGACATGAACTCTTCCTGCCCAGTGCAATTATCAACTGCTAATGCAGTCCTGGATTTTTACATATACAACAGTAACAGAAGACAGCACATAATAAAATTCCTTAATATAATGTAGCAATGAATAGTGAAAGTGTGTCCTTCTTTTCTTCACATGAACAAAAAAGTAATCATCTAAATCTGGAGAAGGTGACAAAAAACAAAATATCTGAGGATGGGAGGAAACTTTTAATGTTAAAAAATTTTAACTGTTTAAGCTCTACAGTTTATTGAACAGAATAGTCAAAGATGACCCAGACACTTTTAAAGTAATTTAAAAGTAAATTTAAATTTTTAATTTTTTTAAAGTAAATTTAAACCAATATCTGATTGACCTTTTTTTTTTTTTTTTTTTCTAAAGAGCCAGTAAGGCATAATGAGAACTAATATCTGAAAGTTAAGTCACTGAAGCTGGGAAAACCCACATTAGGAGGACTTCTTAGCAAGGCTGGTGGAAGTAAAGGATTCTGTGTTTATATCTTTAAATCAGGTGATTTCATGTCTTTCTGGAATTATTTGTTAACATACCAAGATGAAGGTGTCAACAAGTTGCACACCATAGACATGAATGATTTATCAGAACCCATCGAAAGAAACTTCTGTTCCCCCAAAACACAATTCCATTCCTTCCCATCTTGATGAACTTTTTTCTCTCTACTGTAGCACCCAAGCCTGTGGTTTCAGCCTATTTCTCAATTTCAAGAGATTCTGCTTTCTAATATTGGAATAGTTCCTCTCACCCTCCTAGTGAGATATTTGCAGGGTTGGCTCCCTGGTTTTCTTCACTGCATGGTCAGTCAGGCAGTGGTCAGAGCTGGTGTGATTTATAACTATAAACATAGTTATAGATTTATAATTATAATTATAGTTATATTACTAGTTTATCAACCAGAATATATGATGCCTAAAATACTATAGTGGTACCACTGATTTAATTATATCATTGTTTGTTTATATTTAGTATTGAAGCTTTACAATTTATTTTCACAAATAGAAAGCCTATTTTTTTAAAGTATTTGCTTATTGAAAAAAATGCACATTTTCATGAAATACCATACAGTAAAATGATATTTTTCTTCAGGCATTACTATTCATTATTTAGTCTTACTGAAATGCTGAAAATATCTAGGCAGACAACCACATAACAGAGAAGAAAACACAATAAATTGCAATTAGTGAAACACATCATTGAAGATAAACACTTTGTGAACATTCCCTAGGTTGATATTTTTTTATACACTATTTGGCAATTACACAAATAAATGTCAATATTGGCCTGCAAATAGCTGCTGAGAAAGAATAAGGGTCTATGTGTGTCTGTCATCAGTACATACTTGTTACTGATTTAAGAAAATTCAATTTGCTTTCAAACAATACAGGGATTTTAAACACCAATAATCAGGAAAAAATTGTTCAGGATGTTTAATATAACAATTCTCTTTGGAGATTAAATTTTGAGTGTTCTTTTCTCCTGAAATCAAGCCATCATTTAAGAGTGGAAGGATTCAGGAATTACTTTAAATGACCAGCAGCAAATTCCATAGGAATTAGGACATCAGGCAAATAATCCTTTGATCCTTTGTTGGATATGTCATTTATCTAATTCTGTATTTACAATTTATTTTGCCGTTTATACATGTTTGTTTTGTGGGGAGGGGGTTTGGTTGTTGTTCTGTTTGTTGTTTTTTCTTTTAACTTTTGGAAGGTTTTCCAAGTTAATAGAATTGAGAAAATTATTAATTCCTTTGATAATGAGGGTCCTAGTTTAAAAAGGACTTGGACACAGACTCAGAATCTTACATTCCTGTAAACACATTAAAATGAACTTAAAGAAAATCAATCCACACTATTTGACAGGACACGCTTGTTCATATTATTTAAGAATCAACAGTTCTGTTAGACTAAACAAGAACATACATTATAAAAGGGTCTGAGCTTTTTTGAATCACAAACCAAAAAGCAATAATATTTTGTGACTACATTAATTTTTTTTTATTGTTGTAGTTTGCTTTTCACTTTGCCTATGAGCTGATGAAATTGTTGTTAATTTTTTTTCTTCCTATTCTAAATTGCCACTGTATCATAAATACAAATCAGATTTGCCCTGATGATTATCTGTTTATTTTCTTCTGGCCCTGGAAAAATTTTTTAGAAGTATTTCATTATCAGCATCAGATTTAGTGTGCTGGATTTCTAATGAGTTGAAGGTCTCCAGAAAAGAAAACTGAGAATAGAATTAACATTAATGAGGGACCAGGAGAGACAGGAAGAGGCTTGGTTCCTGCCTTCATCTTTCAGTAGCACAATGATGATAGTTACAGGAAACTTTATTTTGAATAGAGATGCATTATTAGTACCAGCTGGAAAGTATGATTGATCCAGTCTTCATAATACACAACTTGCAGAATTTCACCTGAAAGCAAAACACTTGAAGCACCGAAGCAGAATCCTGACTTTACATGAGGTCATTCAGGAGTCTGAAGAGCTTCATATTTATGCCATATTGCTACATTTTCCAAAAATCAGGAGTCAGAGTTGAACCCTGGGCCCAGTTTAAATGACAGGAGTCTTTTGGGTTTTTTTCTAATAATACTATTCTGATTTTCTTCTCAAACTGAGCTGACCTCAGTTTTACTTCCTTTCTCCATGTTCTCAAGGTCTAAGAAAGTTTATAGAACAGAAGGAGCTGGGACCTAGAAGAAAATTAAAGAAAACAACAAACATCACATTGTGGAATAGGGGAGACAGTTATTTAAGATCTTCAGCTACCATGCCTGTAAGCTGCAGGTGTTCTAATCCAATGGATCCTGCTTGAGCAGGTACTTCACATTCCTCCCCTCAACCTCCTCCAGTGCTCTGCTGCTCCCAGGACAAGCATCTTCTGTCAAACCTTCAAGCTTCATGCACACTAAAACACTGAATTGACTTGATTTTGTTGTCACTGACATATTTCACCACAGTTTTTGACTTCAGATGAGAGCTTACTGATCTGAAACAGCTCTGGAGGGACACAGCAGCATGACAATTTCCCATCTCACTCAAGTTAAAGGATGCTCAGTGTTGCTCACTGGCAGTGTCTTTTTAAAGGGGTTCATGCAATTGACTCTGCATTGCTAATTGCATTGCCTGCAGTCACTAATCATTGGCTTCAAAAATCAAGAAGCATAGATTATGTGCCCACATGTCTCTGTGCTAGATAGACCTCTCTGAAGGTGACTAGTCACATTTGGCCTTGGATTTTGTCTGTATTCCATGCAGTGCCCCAGAAGTGCAAACACGTGCTTGTGTGTGCTTTTTTTTGAAGCTGGAGATGTGTGTGTGTATGTCATTTTGTATTGTTTTGAGTCAAATGCAGAAATAATGGGAGGGCTGTGTCTCATAAAGCTTTGTTGGTTTTTGTACTACAAACCTGAAGAATGGAATTCCATGCTATGGGTATAGGAAGAGAGAATGGGAACATATTTGCAGGTACAAAATATGCTGCAATGACCTGAAGGAATGCTAAAGGAAACCACAACTAACTTTATTCTACTGTTTACTGGGACAGGTCCCTGAAGCAAGCTTTTTGCAGGAAACAAATGTTGATTTATTTGGAAGTGAATAATTCACTCCAAAATATGGCCTGAGAATGCACTGGCATTTATGCAATCCAGAGGTTGAGAACTGTGAGCTAAGCTGTCTGGCAGGGTAAACATAACTTTCATATCAGCAATACAGTCATCCTTGGAGTTGGGTTTATATAAAGGTTAGTTTATTTTTATTTCACCCTTATGAAATTAAAGCAACAGGGAAAACACAGGGAAGGGGTAGACTTTTTTTTTTTTTTTTTGCTACCTACAAACCAATTGCTGACAGGTCTGTAGCTGTGGTACAATGCCCAGCTACTTGGCTTAGCACATGATCTACTTCTCAAAACACTACAGTTTAATCTAATATTCTTAGCACTAAATTAACTTAGAACGTGAAATTAAAAAAGAAGGAACTTATGGACTTATAGTGACAGAAAACAGAATTGAATGATTTCATAACTCTGGCCTATACTTAGTTAGTGTAAATCTTAAAAATAAAATATCTAATATCGCCCAAATAAATTAAATATACCAATTAAAGTAAAATTGGTAATATTTGAATTGATATTTAATTTTAATTCTTGTTTTCCTGAAAATATCTGTCTCTCTGGACACAGCAATGCAAAAAGTCAGTCCTACAGTGAGCCTGTATAGTTTATACTGATAGCAGAAAATGAGTGGGATTTCATTTTAGGAACTAGTCATAATCAGTGATTCAGACTTATCTTTAAGTATGCTTTAAAATAATGGACCCATCCAGTATTGAAAGATTATTGAAGTAAACAGCTCTTATTTCTTTCACCTGCCTAAATATAAAAATGTCAATGAAACATGCAGCTGCATCTTGCTTATTGGAGATGATTGTATATTTCCTGGAGGAACAAAAATGAAAAAGATGTCACAACTTTCAATGCATCTAATTCACATTTCCCTGTGTCATGTCAAGCTGTAGCTGCAGCTGTGTATCCTCTCCTTTCCTCTCACTGAGATTTAGGTTGCATTACCCTTGCCCATTTTCATTATAGAGGAAAACAGGAGAACAGGCTGCTCCACAAAAAGCTGCATCAAATTCTTTTGAAGCTCTGAGAGCTGGAGATTCCTCAGAGAAGTGCCCTAGAGCTGCATAAGCTCTCTGAGCTCATCAGAAAAAATTGTCATAGAAGAGACTGAAGCCTTGAGAGATAAAGACAGGCATAGTACCAGCAGAGGCAAGGCTTCTGATTTATGTAGTACCTGTTGCAAGCTTTAGAGTCAGAAAGATCAAATTATGTTGGCAGAATCCTGTGTAAGTTATTCATAGTATGGACAAACTCATCTTAAGGCTGCTAAGCCTAAAATCACACAAAGAGCCCTAAGAAGTTTTCCAGCTGCTTTGTCTTATTGGAGATTTTGCTCCTGCTTGAAAACCACATCAGCTGAATGTGATACAAGTTCTTCAAACTGAATCTCCAATGCTAAAATGTGAACCACTTCACACAGTTCAATTGTGTTTAAATTTTATTACAGTTTCCCCAAACTTGTAATAAACTCTTTGCCAAGCTGCTTGAAGTAGCTACACCACAGCAATTCTTATGCTACTTAATCAGAAATGAGAGATCAGTTTATATTCTTTAAATATTTCAAAGCTGTTTCAGGAGATTAATATTAATTACCTTCATGTTTGTTAACTACTCATAATATTTCTGTCCTTTTTTACACCAACTTCAGCTCTCTTTAAACCAGACCTTTATGAGCCATTTTAAATGTGATTAGAAGAATGATTCTGGTTTTCAAATATTATTTGCTGGAATCAAAATAGCAAAAAGTAAATATTCCCTTTACCAAGATTTCTTGATAAAATCCTATATCTGAGTGCAGCAAACAGGCATCATTTTCCTTTCTTTATACCAAATCATGGGGAATAGAAACAGCACTGTGTGTCCACCTCAGCTCAGAAATTACTTACTCACAGTATAGCAGTTTTGCATAGATATATCTCTTCTATTAACAGTGAAATAAAAATACTATTTAAAGCACAAAGATCAAATTTTATTTTTACAAAATGTAGAAAACACTGTTCTGTTTTCCACAGACTTTGTTAAACATTTTAATCAACTGTGATTTATGCACATATACAAGATATGATGAAAACTTTTCATCTAAAACAATAAAAGTGTCTTTCATTCTCAAATCTCATACCCTAAATAGCACTTATTCTTTATATTAGTAGGTGACTCTATAAACAAAAAAAATAACTGCACAAGAGAAAAATTATATTCTAAAAAGGCATGAAGACAGAAAGTTGCAAGACATATATCTAATCAGAGACAAGTATAGAAAAAATAAAAGTAATCTGAAACTTTCATTACCAGCATTCTTTTGAGTGGCTGACCTGGGTATATATTTATAGATTTCATTGATTTTCCAAGCCTGTGTGATTTGCCTAGCCTGTGTGTTACAAAATCACATTAATATTATGAGGAAACCACATAAAGTCACTGCCTGGCTAAAGATCAGTGTTGGGAACCCTCTGAGCTGGCAATGTCAGGCCAAGCAAATAAAATATTTTTTTTTAATACTGATTTTGTGGGAGGTATTCTGGGGTAGGCTTTGGTAACATGGCATGAACAGTACTGACACAAGAAGAAAAACTTTTAGTGAGTTGTCTTTCTAATCACTTAACAGGACTAGACGGGGTGGAATCTCATTGGTTACAACAGAGTTATAGACATCTTGTTTTAAGGGACAAGTTTTAGACAAAAACCTCCTCTGAGAAAGAATGGGAGTGAAGAAAGGAGATGGACTATTCTCTGAACTCCTTTGAAAAGTTTCTTCTGTTGAAAGCCCAAATATGAACCTGCCACTTAGACATATCTTGATAAAATATAACTGGAAATATGGCTGGAAGCTTGATATATTTCTGTTTGAAGTGTCAATGACTCTTTAGTGTTGTATTGTACCTTCAGAAACAGAATTGCCTTTGGCTATTTAAAGAATTATTTTAAAGAATAACATTAATCCAAGAACTTGCCAGAAAAACATTGCATTTTAATGTGCTTTGAGTTTCTTCCTTATGCACCCAATCACTTGTATGTGTTTAATTACCTTTCACGGGTTTTATGATGAGAAACTATAAACCAGAACTGAAGAGTGTTATCAAAGACATTCTAATATGAAAAATTTGCAACACACCAGTCAGTAATTATCCTTTGTCACCAACCAGTGGGTCACACCAGAATCAAGATATGCTTCAAATTGTTTGCAAAGAGAGAGAAATCTGAAACCTTTTACTGATGGAAGTGAGAAAGGAAAAGAAAAAAGAAGAAACAATAAAAAAGGTAATACTGTATGTTGAAACATGTTTTTCTGCTAATCAGCTTATTGCAGGCATTTATAGAATTACACGACTAAATTGGGCTGGTGTGAAAGTTTGAAATATTCACCTTAAAGAGAAGAAGAAAGGGAAGAGAAGGGTAAAACATCTCAATTTTTTCACTCTGTGTGATTAAAAAAGTTAGAAGTCATGTTTATTTGCAAAAGCTGACTAAACGTAAATGAATGGACATGAAAAGCAGGGCTGATGTGTTTCAATCCCAAATCAAGGAAAAAATGGCACAAAAGCTCAGGCTTCAAAGAAATACCTGCCAAGGAAGAGTTGTGTCGTGTCTAAAGAACACTCAATGCTGTTCTGAAAAAGGCAAGTGAGGAGGAAAAGAGGCAAGCAAGCTCTGTTTCAGTGGTGGAACTAAAATAAAGTTCTTTATAAATACAGTATATTCATCAGAAAAGGTTTGTCTTCTGGGGTTATGTTACATATTCTGTAGAAGGAAAATAATATATATGGTTTGATTCACTAATGTGAGGGAAGAAATCTCACATTTCTGTCTGCTGCCTTAGGCACAGTGCCCGCACTGCAAGTGGGAGCAATGCCTGAGAAAATTTCACTACTTCATTTTGGCCTCACTAAGCAACAGATTACATGCTGCTGGATTGTTCAGCTTCTCCTGTTGATACTATTCTGGATGTATATATATATATATACACATATATAAGTAACTAAAAATGCTTTAGGGATATTTGTGTTTGAAGAAAGGGAAAAAGATATATCTGTATGGTTTTAAGCTCAGTACCCCCTGGCTACACTTGCCCTAAGAAAATACCAACGAGTGTTCTCTGGCCATTAAATGTCATTTAATATTGTTAATGTGTTTGTATGATTCTATTTTTTTTTATTGTGAGAATGAACAGGCACTGGAACAGATTGTGTGGTCGCTATTATTGGAAATATTAAAAATTTATTGGACATTGAAAATATTTGACTAGTGAAAATATTAAAAATGTGACTTGACTTTGTCCTGGGCAACCTGTTACAGTGGACCCTGCTTTGTGTAGAGAGAACTACACAATCCCTGGAGGTTTCTTCTAAGATCAGCTGTTTTTGATGGCATTCCTGTGCCTACCTGCATGTGCTAGTTGGAGATCTCACTGGTTGATATGTGTTTTGCAAATAAGCAGCTGCCCCAGCCCAGCTCTTTCCTTATGCAAATTTATCACCTGCTGTGGATGAAGAATAATTCTGTTTTCCCCTTTGCATGCTTAAGTGAAGGTGATTGCTGACTTTCAGTCCTTTACAAATAAGCCTTAAAGAAGCAAGAGACTATTTAATCCCAGCCTCAAACACTATTCCTCTAGGGCCTTAAAACATTTATTAGCATTTAATTTGGAGCAGCATCAACAACAGAAAAAGGATATTTGCTATTGTGGCAGCTGTGAGTTTCAATCATTAGATGAGAAATCTGATGAAGTGAATGGGCAAACAAAATGAACACCTATTATGCAGACAAATACCAGCTGAACCACTGCTGCTGTCAGTAGCTGGAGATGCATGGAATTATTAACAATATTTTAATGGGACAGGTCATACTTTAACAAGTTAAATCAATAACAGCACCAAAATCACTGCTGAGTCTCATTTGTAATGGAGGACTGGCATACTTGACCCTGGCACTCTCTAACAAGTTAGTTGTCATTAGCAGAATACATAATGAAGGATAAAAGCAATATTTCAGACAGCCTTAGAAACTGGCTTACAAATTAAAACCTCATCATGTAAATTCATAGATTGGACAAAAAATATTATAAAATATGCTGTTGTCTCTTTTATGCTGTTACTACCAGTCCTGTACAAATGATGAGTGTATGTTCTGTTCCAAAACCAGGGATGAGAGAACACCCTGTTGTTCCTTTTCCCTAAAAAATTAACTAGCATGAACCAGGGCTCCACTGTATCCCTGTTATTTCTGGAGGAGTTGAGATGCTCTGTGCATTAGAAAGATGAAGTCACGTTTTGCTCAGTCCATTTGACTAACAAAATAGATTCGAGAGCAATATAGCTCTTTACTACCCCACTTAAACAGAAATGTAACAGAAAATTTACAACAAATAGGCTTATTTCCTTGTTATTGAGAGGTTGTGGGGGTTTTTTTGCTTTTATTTTTGTTTTGGTTTTTTTTTTTTTTTTTTTTGAGGTACTGGGTTAGCTTTGAATTCCATTAGAGGAGTTACAATGGTGATGAATTGGAACAATAGTTTATTGATACCATGGTAAAAGACAAGGACAGTGTAACAACTGGGAAGATTCCAGCAAAATCACAGCTTCTGCATCATTCACCCCTTACAGAAAAACTACAAGAAGAGAAGTTCACTTTGTGGAAGCATTCTGTGTGATGATTACAGAACTTTAGAAATTAAACCCCATTTCTTATTTTTTTAAAAACAGCTATAACATTATATTCATCTTCACCTATTATACAATATTATGTATCATTGCATCTGTGATCACCTCTGTGTAAAAAGGAGGGCATCTGCAATGCTCATATAAATGCTTAAAATTTTTTTATGGCATAGTAATTTCTTAGTGGTGGAAATTGTATAAGGTGGAACCTTGTGGAAAGAGAAAGTATGACCTTTTCATGACACTGTGGATTTATAATTTAGTTTCCCCTTCCTTTCCCCTCCCTGTTTCAGAAAAATTGCAGTCTTTCCTAAATGGGAGACAAATATTCAATTTATATAGAAATACTTACATGTGCAGCTTTGGGGAGATAGCACTTGAAGATGAGATAAAGACAAAGACTGAAATAAGAGAAAGGGAAAAAAAATTAAAAATGTTAAGTTTGTTGCAAAGCTTCAACATGAAAAGGAACCAGGCTGCAGATGCAGCAATGTAAATCTGTCATTTCCAGATGACCATCTTAAGCTGACTGAACAGTTTGGCAACTCGTGTGGTGAGGTATTTTTAGTTTGTGGAGAAATGGAAATATCAATGAAAAAAAAATGTATCAAACCCAAAGTGAAATAGCTGCTGTGATGTGAAAAAAAAACAAACAAAGTAAAATTGTGATCTTGTTTAGTATTGACTTTACCAGAAGAAAAAGGATTTCCTGTCATTTTGAGGTTATTTAACCTTTTTGTTTAAACTCGTTTCTTCTAAATTAGATCATTTCTAAAACAGATAAAGCTGTTTTTGAAGAAAACAGTTCCAAAGCTTTATTTTACTGAAGGGAGCCCTTTGAAGAGTTTGGAAAATTTACTCCAGTTTTATTATTTCTATACTGCTATTTTGTGCATTTTTTACTTTCAGCTCAATTCTATGAAGCCTTCTCAATTTCTTTTTTTTTACTTTAGTTTTTTGGTTTGGTTTGTTGGTGGGGTTTTTTGTTTGTTTGTTTTGGTTTTGGTTTTTTTTTTTTTTAGTTGTTTTTTTACTTTTAGCCATTTTTAAAGAAAAGAATCAGCTGGTGATCCAGTAAAATGACTGTCTGGGAAAGTTCTGTCAGCCTTGCCTTACAGGACAGATGATCCAGACCCTTTATCACCAACAAGAGATTTTGCTGGACTGACCCCAGCACAAAACTCAGCACAGCACCAATGCTAAATCCATGGGAAGGATCACCTGCCTCAAAATGTTCCTCCTAATGCAGTCCAGGACACAATTAACTTTTGCAGCAAGATCACATTGCTGGCTCATGTTCAATTTGGTGTTCACCAGTACCCCCAGGTCCTTTTCTGTCAAACTGCTTTCCAGCTGGGTGGCCTCCAGCATATTTTGGTGTCTGGGGTTATTTTTCCCCAGGTGAAGGGCTTTGTACATCTCCTTATAGTTCTTCTTGTTGAAGTGTCCCAACCACTTCCCAATGCTGGTAGCTTTGATTCTTCTCTTATTGTTCCTGCCTTGCTACATTGCTTCCTGACCCAAAGTGACAAAATCAGAACCTAGGCAGCAATAATCAGGCAACAGTAATTCTTTTCATATTCTCAGTCCTGTGGAACCACACTTTATCCTGGGAGAGGGCCCTTTGTGATCAACAGGTCTCTGGAGGCAGTTAAGAAATTTGATGGAAACTGGAAGAAGGATATCAAAATGAAGGCAGAGGGGAGATGAGGAGTTATCAATGGGGAGGAAATACTTTGTCACAGAACTTAGCTTTTCCTGCTGCTTACCAGCTGTTCCTTGTGAGAACACCATCTAGTGACTTGGACAAAATGCTGGAAAAATGATTGTGCCTCAAGGCAACACAGCAGCAGAAAGGGTTAAACCACCTAAGATAGAAGTATGTTGACTATAATGTTTTTTTTCTTGGAAGTGTTTGCTGGGGCACGACAGGATTTGTTAGACTTTTCAGTGGTACAGAGAGGACTTAAGTACATGAAATTTATCCCCTGCTGAGCACCTGAGGGAGTACATAACTGGAGTACATGGTTTCAGCTATTATGTCAAGCTTGGCTAGGAATGGATACTACCTTCCTCTCCTTTCACTGTAAAGTTGCTTTTGAGCACTTATTGGTTTTCATGCCTTGACAGCATCCTTTTGAGTGGCTTAAGTATTTAAGAGTTTATGAGAAGGGCATGTAAGAAAAATAAACTAAGTTTTACTAGGACATTATATTATGCTGCAACACCAGCAGAACAAGTGGCTCAGGGAGCTGATGAAATAAGAATAAGCAAACGAATGAGCTCTGATTGAAGAACACGAAGGAAATCACTTTTTGCTGGTGAAAAGAAGGAAAAAGGAGATAGAGAAGTTAAGATATTCTGGTTAAAACCTAATTTTGTGTTTTGGTCAGCTACATAGGAGTGTACTCTTGAACTTGGTCAAGCCTTTATAGATAAAGTACGGATTCATTGAAAAAAAAAAAAATCTCCATTTCTCTTTCAACAGAACAAAATTTCTTTCTTGCATCCTTCTTTCATTTATCTGGCTCTCCTCTCTAGCTGTCTAGCAACTTGAACATATATAGACCCAAACGAAAAAAATACTTATTTTAATGTAGCATTTTTTGGACATGCAGCAGCTAAACAGGCAACACACTGATCTTTAGTCTTTGCCAGTGGAAATAAATATAGTGCATAATTTTATTTTTATCCTAATTTCTGAAGTGTCGCACTGCTGCTGGGGAAAGTGCTATGAAATCCACATCATATATATGTCTAAATAAACAGTGAGATTCTGACTTTCTTTTAATGGAGATGCAGCAAGGAATTCTGAAGGAAAGAAATCTTGTTTTCTTCTGTGGATGTATGTTTCATACTTTAAGCCTCAATGTGCACAGAAGGCTCCAGATAGAACTTATAGCATCCTTCCAGGACCTGAAGGGGCTACAGAAAAATTGAAGAGGACATTTTACAGGAGCATGTGGTGATAGGAAAAGCAGGAATGGTTTTAAGTTAAAAAAAGGAAGATTTATATTAGATATGAGTACAAAACTCTTCAGTGAGAGTGTGGTGAGAAAACCACTGCCCAGGGAGGATGTGGTTGCCCCATCTCTGGAAGTGTTCAAGGCCAGGTTGGATGGGGACTTGAGCAACCTGGTCTAGTGGGAGGTGTCCCTGACCACGCAGGGCGTTTGGAACTAAACGGTCTTTAAAGTCCCTTCCAATCCAAACCATACTATGATTTTTTCATGGTTCAGCATAACTGAAAAAAAATTACAACATTTAGAATTAATTTTTACTGATGTAAATGTGAGAATTTATAACACTTTTTAGTTCTGATTTCTTTTGCTTTTATTGAATGATTAAAAAAGTCTTGAGCATCACAGAACATAGGATAATAAACCACCTAATATAAAATAAAAGAAGGAATTTTTACCAGTTTTTTTCTATTGAGGTGTCCCAAAGTACAAAGTGCTTCAGTTTTGCAGCTAAGAACCCAAGTCTAGTTGGCCAGTGAAATTCATTCAGGCCTGACAGAGTAAGATCCAGAAACAGTTGGATATAGCTGAAGAAGATAGTCTAACAGTCCTTACTGGTGTCATAAGAGTTAAGCTCCTGTATGGAGAGCTACTTAGCTGACCAGATGTAGACTTCTACTCTGGATTTATTTCCAAACACCTTTGATCATACAGATAAGACAACACTGTTTTATTTCAGATGACCTAGAATATCCTGTACAACCCCATCTATTGCTCTGGGGCACAGGTAATCCACAGATCTTGTTTCAGCTGCTTATGAATGTTCTGTTTTAAACAGCTTTAGTTCCCTGAGGTATCCACATTGACCAAACATCATAAAAAAACCCCTCCTTTCCATCTGTCTTTCCACTATCAAGTTTTTGGTAGGATTCATGGCAAGAAGAATCTAACAACCCAAGGATCAAGCGCTATTGTACAAAAGATCCCATACCTACATTTGAAATGGCATGATGCTAATTTTTCAAGGCCAGTAGGTAAGTGTTCATGACAATTCATCTTAAGGGTGTTTTGATGAGATGTTTCCTAAGGTTTGCCTTTCAAAATTCGGTGAATTATTCATGAGCACTACAGGTTGATTTCATCTTTGCAAAAAATTCATGACCTCTTTATTCACTTCTTTGCTACTGTCAGGTTCCTCAGGGCTCAACAACTGTTTTAATAAAATATCATTCCAACCACTGTGCATCGTGGAATATGAACTTTTCGGGAGCAAAGAAATGAGACTAATCACATTATGATTTTTCCAGTAATGCTGGATATTATATGAAGTAAACTTGAGCTGTCAGTATATCAGTATTCAAAGTCATATACAACTGCCTCAATCTCTGAGATGGTTGCCAAAGGAAAAGAAAACCCAAACACTTCAAGTTAAACATGTGAGCAAATCTTAATTCCTCTCTGTTTTAAAAGGAGTAAAGAATGCATTAATTACAGGGAAAAAATACTTACACATGTCTATTGCAAGACGTTGACTAATGCATTTGCCCTATATACCATGGTTACACAAAAATGTGACATATTTAATGAAAATTATATCCCTTTACTGACTGGTTTATGATATGGATTTCTGTCAAGGTAGAAAGCAAATACATGCTTTTGAATGTATGGCTGTGAATGTATGGATTTATTTGTCCTGATGACCTAAGAGTATGGAGAACAGAGAGGGAGAGAAGAGGATATTTAGGAAGACTTATTTCATGCTAATATTCAGAATATGTGCTTGTGAGTTAGAAACCCCAGTTGTCCCATTTCCTCTCCGTCTGCCCTGCTTCTGCATCATGCTCACAAACTGTTGTCATTTTCAGTATATAAAACTGATGATTAAGCAGCAATAATCTAGTAACTGCTGGAACTTGAGCTTCCTCATTTGCATGAGAATGAAACATAGAAGACAGAAATAGTCACAGCCTCAATTCTACTTCCCAATGCAGGGATGTGTAGAGTTTTTTGTATTCTGGGGGGCTTTTGGTTGGTTGGTTGGTTGGGGTTTTTTTTTGTTTTAGTTGTGGGTTTTTTTTTGTGTTTTTTTTTTTTTTTTTTTTTTTTTTTTTTTTTTTTTTTTTTTTTTTTTTTTTTTTTTTTTTTTTTTTTTTTGTTATAGTAACCAAATCAGATACAGAAAAGCAAAAGGGTGAGAGAACTTTAATTTTCTTCTATGATAGTTTTGCAAATTCAGATTCTGGTTGGGAAGAGATAAGGGCTTCCTATATGAGTTCCCTGCTGTAAGTGGAACAAACAATTGTTAGACACAGAGACTTGTGTCTAACAAATGCACATGATGCTCTGGAGAGGGCTTATGGAGATAAAGATACATTTTTATTTACTATGAAAAAATACTCTTTCAAAAGATCTTATTTCCAGGCATGATCACTTCTGCAGAGCATCGAGTTTAGAAAGGTGCCTCAGGCACTAAAACAGATATGGGCTCATAGCTTATGTTTCTAATTTATGATCATACAGAACTCACACAACTTTTTCACCCACTCTGGTTTTGTTATTGTTCAAATCCTATGATTAAAATAGTTGTCATTTCTCCAACACACTCCCAGTCTGAGGCCCCTAGCCTGCCAGCACTTAAATAGCCAGTATATAAAAAGATCATAAAAAACATTTTAAAATGTCCTCTGGCTGAGCCATGTATGCAACTTTCTTGGCTGACAGGAGCATTTGAACTCCAAATCATGATCTTCCCACACCTCTGGGTGAATTGTGACCATCACAACGTATAATCTTTGAAGACCAGGATCTGGTAGACCTTTAGTTTCTGTGAAATAAATTGTGTCTGTCCTCATACAACTGTTGAGGGACTTGTGTGACATTTTGTCCTTGAGTTTGAAGTTTCAGAAATTATAACTCTTCAAGTACTATTCTTCAGCTAAATCAGTAATAGTCTTTCCACTCATCTGTAATCAATTATCTATGGATGATAAACCTAGGACAAAAAAAAAGTCTTTTAAATGTATTTTTAGATTATCTGCATAAATAATGTACTAACAGCAGAAATCAGGCTTGAACAGATAATAACATATTGCATGGATAAGAGGAACTAAAGGGCCTGATCCACAAAAGGATGTTGATTACTAAAGCCCACTTACCCACCATGTCATTCAGCCATGCCTGCAGCCCCACCTAAGGAGATCTATTTTTGTCAGTGCTTTCACACTGAGTGCTTTCAACACTTTTCTACAAAAACTGAAGTATTCATGGGTTAACACTGGTTAAAGAACTCATTCCAGTGCATGTTTCAAATGGATAGCTACCAAATCAGACATCATAAATCAAAGGGAAAGCTAGTGTTTTTCATTTCACTCTTTTCTTCCCATTCTTTTTATTCAACATGTTCATAACTTGTTTCAGACTTCTTGGGAACTATTATCTTTTTCTCTGACACTTTCCCTGTTTATGTGCATGTATAATTTACAGGCTTAATTTTCCTAAATCAGCTCTCACCACTGTCAGGACCACATGGACACAATTTTTCATGAGTCTAGTAATTTTTGGTGCATAACAAAACAACAAAAATCAGTTGGAGCCTTCATAAAACTTCTGTGTTTTGCTAATATATATATTGAAATCTGATAAGCCAGTGTTGTCTGCTCTTCCCTTTAACTTGGGGTGACTGTTTTGCCATGAATAGTATGATTCCATCATACCTTTGCCCCAGCATCAAGACAGTGTTTGGATTGATATTAAGAGATATGAAAGTTCCTTATTATGTCTTACAGGTCTCATACTGCATGCTGGAGTTGAGAGCTCTGAGACACCACTGGACAGCAGTAGTATTGTCAATTTAAACAGTGGAAATCAATTCTGAGTCTTTGAAGGCTGCTTACCCCTTTCCTCTTTCCCCTTCCCCCCCTCCCATTTCCCTTTCCTTTTTTATTTTTGTTGGAATTGTTTGCTATTTGTTTCTTTGATCCACTAAAATTGTGAAAATAATTGTAGCTTCAGAAGTTTAAAATTAACTATCCACATACTAGAGAATTTGCCATCCTCATTTAATGACACATGAGACCTCCTGGAGTTCTAGGATGACAGATAACTCCATAACATATACCAGAGATCAAGGAGTGGGCAGTGAGTGCAGAATCATGCCAGCTACTGAAATTAAGTGGCATTTTTCCTTGTCTTTCAACTTGGGCATAATAAAAGGTCTTCAGGAAAGACATTTCATGATTGACAATAAAGCTTAAGATGTGTTGGTTTGAGCATGTGTATTGAATGACCTTCATCTTCTGTTCTATTGAAAGAGCAAAGTCATTACTACTTTCAGTAGGCAAAGGTGGTACATAAAATCTCATTTTTTACAGAGATGCCACCTCCTTCAGAAAAGGCATCATCTGTGCTGTTCCATGGAGATGGGATTCATCCATTTTTTTTCTTGTTTTAAAGATTGCAAAAAGCCTTGAATAACAACATTAGACTATAGAGTCCAATAAGGATTTTTCCTTTTCTCACATAAAAATTGCAAGCTTTAGGAAAACTGATATTTTGGCACAATTCCAATTTAAATTATGGACCAATTAGTCAGGAGAATTATGAAGAAGATCACACCTGTGGAAAAGTGGGAAATAGAAGCTCTGAACACACCTTTGAATTTTTGGTACCACAACTTTTAATTCCCTCTGAGAAAAGGGGGTAGGGGCAATGGAGACATTGCAGAAATGGAAAATGATGCAAGGGTGTGTATATACTGTAAATAAAGCTGCTTCCTTGAGACCCAGTATTCAGAGGTTTACATATAAACACACAACCACACATGCACATGTCCCCTCTCTGAGGCATGTAATTCCCCATTTTTCTGCTTTATTAATGGCTATTTCTTAGTTCTGCAGTCTGCTGTTGGATCTGAGGAAGAATCTCCACTGGGTCTTGTGGAGATTGGATGCCTAGCAGGAGCATCTCAGTGCTGTCCCAGTAGTCTCAGAGGCTTCCCTCTTGAATTCACAATGCAGCCTTGATGCTTTTTTTGAGCTATCTGATCTCTCTTACTGGAGGCATCTCTGCCCTTTACCTTTAAACTTTCCCCAGATCTTCCTTACTGCTGTGTCTAACTGAGATTAACGTGATTTATGTGCAGGCTTTTTTTCTAGGCAGACACCTCCCTACATTTTAGGCTAAACAAAAAGATATTTTGTATAATTTAATCATAATGTGTTCTTAAGCAGGTAATCATTCTGCTTAGTGTGTGAAGAAATAGCTGGCAAGAAACTCAGGGACATGAGAAAATCAGTGTGAATAATCTGTTCTGTTATTTAATTTTACTTTGCTTTTTGGTTATTTTGTTTGGTTCTGGTTGTTTCTTTGTTGTTTGGTTTGGGTTTTTTTGAGGGGGTATTTTTTTTTACTATTGTTGTAGTTTTGCTTTTTTTTTAGACACAGAAAGACATCAGGTTAAGATTACACAGGCTAAGGCCAATGGGGTATATGTCTAGTGTTGAGCCCATGATGAGAGAAGAATCTGTCAGAGAACAGAGGGGAGAGTTGAAAATTCATAAACAATAAAGCAAGAACAATAACCGTGACTGTTCTGAAAACAGAACAAAAGTTCTGAAAAACAGCTCACATCTCCTTGTGTCTACATCTTAGAATTAGGGACAAATAAGTATTATTGCTGCAGTACATAAGTGTAATTATTAATGAACTGGTATTACACTAGCAGTGTTTTTCTGGTCAGCTACTAAATAAAATCTCTGGCTGCATAAAATTTTCAATTAAATTAATTTAATCAGTGTCCAAAAATTTGATGGGAAGCAGTTCTTAGTACCCAGTGTCATGATTCAAACATCTGTCATGGCATGGAAATGATGGTTTTAGAAGCCTCTTCAGTTCATCCTGTTTGAACAGGAAACATGTACTCTTTTTGACCCCTAACCATACACAGAGACTTGACTTGTTTCTAGAGCAATACAAATACTTCTGACTGGAATAAATATCTTTTCTTTTTTTTTTTTTCCTCTGAATCTCTGAATGTCATCAAGTGTCTGAATGATGCACAAGAAAGCACAACTGAGGAACTCACCGATCTGAGGTTAAAAAAGGCTCCAGCACCACTTCTGAGAATCTTCCATTGGCAGAACCCTTGCTTAAAGTGTTTGAGCAACAGCGTTAAGGAGACACAAATATTAGTCTAGAGAAAAAACAGTTATGTTTTCAATAAGGTCTAAAACTTACATGGTACATAATACCTCCATATTCAGTTACAAATTAATCTGTTTTCCACATGCAGAGTCTAAGTAGAAGTTGTTCTGTGAGACCAGACAAGGGATATAATACTAAAACAACTGTTGTTATTATTTGTAAAATAATAGACAGATTAATAACAGATTTTATTGGAAAACATAAGAAAATATGAAAAAAAATATGAAAAATTGATCTCTCTGCTCTTCAGGGTACTGTTGCTAAGTTATTAGCTAGTTCTTGAGGACAAGAGGATTATTGCTCAGTGTAGTTTCTTTTTGGCTTCCATAAATCAGTTCTTTGTGATTGTTTATTTAGGGGGATTTGTAGGAGAGAAAGTGCAACATGACAATCTAGAAAGTTTTCTACATGCCTGAAGCCTTTCAGAGGTACCTTCAAGTAGCTGGTAAAAGCAAGCAGACATTATGAACACTGAAGTATTACTGGCTATTACCATGACTGTCACTGCCCAGATAATGCAAACTTTATTATGATCTGTAAGGAGAGGTCTGTTCATTTATAAATATCTGGTGCATTTGATATTGATTACTGCTGAAGGCAGGTAATGTATAGTGGATTAGTGAATTCCTTTTTAATAAGCATACTTAGTGGGAACATCTTAAAATATGCACCTCTGAAAAGGAGCCCGTTTTTTTTAAGAATCCTTAATCCCAGGTCATACTCTAGGGGATGAGTCGCAAAACTTCTATTGCTAATAGTACAGAATCATTTGGTATGTTGTGTTGTCAAGCTCCTCTGAAGACTGATATCCAGCCAAAAAGCATCACAAGTCTAAACACCATCCTATGAGCTTGCACAGATAATTTTCTGCACAGGCCACTTGACTCTTTCAACATGCCCCATGTGTAACTCAGAATTTCAACTTAAAAAATATTCACAGGAAACAAACAAACAAACAAACAAACCCAACAACAACAAAAACAACACCCAAACAACCAGGCAGAACAGTGATGAGTTGTTTGGGTATGGAGGGTTGAGGCACAGAAACTGAATTAGTGTTCCATAACGCAGGCTCTTCAGGGATATGATCAACCCTGGAGAGTGTTTTAGATGAGGAATTTCACAGAAGCAAAGAGGATAATGCTCCTGCTTTTCTGCAGTATTCTGCTAGAGCTAAAATATTTCTTTTGATAAGCTTTGCCAATTCCCCCCTGTTTCTGTGCTTAAACTTATAAGAATTGAGAACCACAATGACAAGACTTTTCAGGAACTGACTTTCGTGCAGTCAGTGTTACAGTATGGAATGGGAGGCATAGGTTCAATGTCATTACCTATTTGGGGTAGTTTTATCTAAAAAAAATAAAAACAACAAAAAGAAACCCTAACTGAGACATGGTTCCTGCACTCCAGCTATGCATGGATGGTTTAAAAAACAAGCTGAATAAAAATCTAAATACAAATTCTGACCTTTGGGGGTGT
The DNA here is from genome assembly GCF_003957555.1 of Calypte anna. Lineage (NCBI taxonomy): Eukaryota > Metazoa > Chordata > Aves > Apodiformes > Trochilidae > Calypte > Calypte anna. Next base: position 145,069,658 of record NC_044245.1, on the reverse strand, counting down.
TATTTTTAAATTTGGGGTGGGTTTTTTTGGGTTTTTTTGTTTGGTTGGTTTGGTTTTGTTTTGATTTTTTTTGTTGTTTGTTTTTTTTGTGATAGTTATGGAAGAAAATTTCAGTGTGTGCCTGGGTGTGTTTAATACTGCTTCATTCCTCAAACTAAGGCTTCTGCCCTGAGGTGTAGAGATTAGTTTACAATAAATCTTGTATAGAAAAGTCAGAAAAATATGAGTGATAAATGTACTTCCTCGTGAAGACTCAGGGCTGTCAACCAAACCATGAAGCCACCTTCATTTTTTTGCACTCCACAAAACTTGCTGCCAGGTCAGGGAAGCTGTTTTAAATGGTGTGGCTATGTAGTGTGGTCACATAAAATGCTGTGAGAGTTCAAGAAAGGAGTAACCAATGGATAGAGCTAACAGGACAAATCTCAGGACTCCACAGTCAGAGAAAAAAAACGAGGAAAATAAGTGGGAGGAAAATGAAGAATTAAAAAACAAAACAAAACAAAAAGATAAAACAGAAATTGAAGGAAGATGTGCAAAATAAGAGAATACCAAAAGAAAGATAAAAAGATAAACATGAGGACGTGTTCTTGTAAGTTACCAGAAACCTGGTACAGTTACAGTTACCTGTAAGTTACCAGAAACCAGGAGCACTTGAAAATTTAGCAAATGCATATGTGGAGCATTCAGACCTTGGCAGAGAGAAAAGGAGAGCTTGATGGAAAGGAGGAAATAAAAAATCCTTTTATAAAAGGGAGTTCTGTGAAAAGAAAAAGACAGGAAAGCCACACCAGCTGCCAAGCTACAGAGCACCCTGAGGATTGCACAGGATTGTTTCTGCTGCCTCTTTACTTCACCTGCTGAGGTTATTGCTCACTTCTTTATGTTACAGCTGAGAAGGTGAAGCCCTGAAGGTGCCAGTGGAGACAGAAAGGGGGAAACAACATTTAGGCAGTGGCTGAGCCACGATGCACTGTAGAAGCAGCTGATGCACTTGGTCGTGTTTTTCTAAGTTTTATCATATTCTGACAAGAACCCGAGCAAAATCCATCATACCTGGGGGCAAAATAGGTTACTTTGTGATAAGCTGTTGTGCTGTACTTTAATCAAGCCCAGCTCTAGGAGAGGGAAAAAAAAATAAAAAAATAAAAAATTGCAGGCTCTCTGTGAGTTACTGTTGCCAAAAAGATACCAATAATTACCTAAAAAGCAATGACACCCTACAATAGCAGTGCTTTATAATTTGGGGGGTTTTGGGAACAGGTTGTTTTGGATTTTTCTGTGTTTTTTGTTGTTTTTTTTTAATCTGCCACTTAATTCTAACCTGTTAACTTGTGAGTTTGAATTTAGATAATGGCAGAAGAAGTATTGACAAAGATTTTTACAGGTATTTTACTACCAAACTAATGTAATTAACACCTCCATTAATGGTGTCTGTCAGGTTGCTATTTAAATTGCTCTTCAAACCTTGACAAATGAGACAATTTACTCTTCTTCTGTTCATGGGAAGACATTTCAATTCTTTTTCTTAATATAAACAGAAAGAAGGAAAGGAACAAGAAATGGATGAAGAAAGGCAGGACAGCAGGAAGGAAGGCAGGAAGCAAGGAGGCATTATCCTGGATGTAGAAGGAAATCCAAACAACTCTCATAGAAGGCAGACATTTTTGAAAGTTTTAATGTTAATTCATGATACCATATTTAAGATCTCAGATGAGCAGTAGGAAGATTTGATTTCATATGCTTGCAGCTCTACAGACCCTTTATGTCATGATTCATGCCCTATATTTACACCTTTAAAAGGGAGACAATATTTCCCTTTCTGTCAGGATAAATTGATGAATAATTCAGTACTAGGGCAGCCTGATGGCCACTTATTAAATAGACCTCTATATGTAGTGTTCTGATACAAAATAATAATGTTATTTTTAAATACAATTGTTATAGAAGCATTTATAGCTACACTCTTTATAAACAAAACTGATACTCTTCTCTTGAAATTAGATGAGAATGAATTTTCTGAGTTCAGCTTACACAGAGCTATGGAAATCCATCTGTCAGAGGTATCATGGCCTAAAAGCCTACCAGTCTTTGCAAACCCCTGCATTTAGAGAAGAGAATTCACTTCATGTGGAGGAATCCCAGTCTGCATGCAGTGACACCTGATGGTTCTTCACCCAAATTGGGAATGAGTTGGGGAGGACTTGTCTATACTTACTTAATAATAAATATCATTTAACCTGGACATGCATTCATTGTGACCTCTTGTCAAGTCATTTACCAAAACAAACCCAACATTGGAGACATGTTTTGCTCTTAAGACTGAAAGAATTATTCAGCCCAGGGGAGTAGTCTGACAAATAGATTGATATTCTGTCAGGTCACAGGCTGTTTACATCATGGTTAAAGCTAAAGCCAGATGAAGCAGAAATGGCCTGAAATCAATCTTTTGTAAAGGTTGTAGAAGCCATCAGCTTAATAATTGTATACACAATTATTCAAGAAGAATACAGAAGTATTTTTCTGCGTAAATCCAAGATAAATCAGCAGTGGATTATATTCCACTGACAGTTCTTGGAAAAGAGTGGAAAACATATATTATGAAATGACAGTGCCTCTGCTTAAAATGCAGAAGAACAAGTCCTAGCAAAAGATGGGAATAGAGTCACACACAAGAAGTGTGAAAGGAGGACAGGACTATCAGCTGCTGCATGCCAATGTTTTTCAGTACTGTCTATCATGGGTGTCACATTTCAAGGACAAAAATGAAGAAAGGACATTTCTCCCAGACACCAAGGCAAATTAAACCCAAGACAGAAATAATGATACTTTAATGATCAACCATAATTATGATAATATGATATCATTATGGTTGTTCATTTCTTTTGGAAAAAAAACCAAAAAAAGAACAAAGAATTTGAAAGTCTCCATACCATTACCAGGGAATAATAGTGGATCCATAAAAGAAAAAATAGGAAAACCAAAAAACCCCTGCTTCATAGTTTTAAAAAATTGGGAGTCTTGTATAATCAAGTCACTATTTTTGGGAAATAGGATACTGGTTTTCTTATAGGAGATCCCTCACTAATTGAGACTTGAGCATGTTCTTTAACAGCTATAGTGTCTTCCTCCTCTATAGCACTTGCTTTTTCTTCTTCCCTTGCCAGTTTCCTTCCAATGCTTTTCAGACACTGCCTCTGGGATCCTTAAGTCATGGTTCATGTATTTTATTCTATCCTTCCTTTCACCTTGATATCTCATCTACCAATTTATCTTATTTCAGTCCTGTTCATCTACCAAAGTACTGAAATTGTCAACAAAGGTAAGAATGCACTAAGACACATAGGGCAAAGTATTTTGTAATTGTTTGAGCAAATGAAGTGCAAAATATCTCTTTGGCCTCAGGAACAGAGAGGACAGGTTCAAAGTGCAAAAAGAATTGCCTTGAAGCTTGGATTTTTATTTCAGCTAGATGGATTTCAGGGCACTTCACATATTCCCCTGGGAGAAGGCAAAAGAACTAGAGGAGGATAAATAGTTTTATCATTTATTTAATCTGAAGGTTGTCCCTATGAGGTGCTAATCTTATTCACTTGTCATTGTCAATCAATTTATGATGCAAGAGGGAAAGGTGTGGGCTTTTAAATCACTGATGTGTGAGTGTGTCTGGGAGAAGCTTTGGTTCTATAGGAAAGTCCTGTAGCCTCTTCAACTGACAGTACTAGCTGGAGAAAGAAATGTGACATCCTCTTTAAAGCTTGTCTCCTTTAATTATAATCTTCTGAGGACTTTGCAGATAATAGTTCACATTTCATTCCCAGTAAATGAGTATGTGAAAGCTGTGTTGGCTTTCAAATGCCCAAGATAAATAAAGCTTTTGGTCTCCTTTCAGAAGCTTTGACTTTTAACAGAGACATTTTCAAATAAAAAGTGTGCTGCTATTACATACACTGCTGCCTTGAAGATATGGAGGGGAATGTCACTCCTACACCTTCAAAGAGTTTGATTGTTAAAAAATCAATAACACTAGTGCTGCATTTTTGTATTATTATTTTTTGTTTCAAGTTGCTTTACCTCTTTTCCATAATAGCACCAAGATTTTCTGGTCAACAGGTTAAGAGCATCTTACTGAATTTCTTCTCATAAGCTATCCATTAAAAATATAAAAATGTTGCAGACCAAAAGTCTGTCTAGACCAAGATCCAGTTTCTAACAGGGCATAATCAGACCCCCCCCCCAAAAAAATGATGAAGAGCAGGGCATACATACTTGCCTGAAGTATTCTCAGCCTTTGACTATATACTGCTCAAGCCATTTCCTGAACCTGATGGCAAATATCAACCCTCAAAAAACTTCATTTTGTTAACCTTTCTCTTCATGGTTCTGACTAACCCTAGGAGATGTGGCTGCATTACTTCAGTTGTGCTTAACCTCACGTTTTATAAGAATGTGAATAAGAAAAGGCTTTCTCTGGGTGCACCTCTGGAGTCCTGCCATCCCTGAAAAAAATTTCAGGGTTTTTCCAACCATGACTTTCATGGACTCTTCCTGAACTGGGAACAAGAGTGGATTTTCCATTTCCAAAGGTGATTACCGAAATGTAACTTCAGATTTCTGCTTGATAGAGTGCAGGGTAGATTTCTGCAAGTACAGGTATTGTTACACTTGGAATTTAAAGTAAAGGGGTGGCTGGTTTGGGGTTTGTTTGTTTATTTTTTCCTTTCTGTTCTCTGAAATTATAAGCATTAATCACAAGGGAGGCATTGCATACAACAAAGCTATCTACCACCAGAGATAAACATAATACAATTCCCTCATTTTCTATAAAGAATCATATTTCCGTTTGGTACAGACTGACTGATTTTTTTTCCCTGTTAACTTTGACCATTACAATCAGAATTGAAGCTTTTAAGAATCTTGCACATTAGGATAAAATCATGACCTTTTTAAGCTTTTAAACAGCTGCAACAGTGCACACAGCTATGTCAGAATATACGAAAGTTTCAAGCTGTGAGGTTCTGCTCAGGTGGCGTTTTGAATTTTCTTTTCCCCAGATGACAACGTGACAAACAGGAATGTTGGGGAGGGGGAGGGAGACTTACACTGAATTGAATATAATTTGCAGTGAGACATTGCCTCTGGCAAACTGGCTCTGAATTGAATGGGACACCTCCAGCTGATAACTGGGGACTGACCAATTTATGCTAATGACAGCTCTGCTCCTGGGGAGGAAATCTGGAAAAACGAGTTTTCCCTCTCCTGGGGCCAGCAAAAGAGCAGTGAATCATTTGCCTGGAATCGTGGGAATTTGGAGGCATAGAAGTAACGCTGAGGTTCCCATTTGGTCCTTCACTGACCTTCATTGCTATCTTGAACAAGAAACCTTCTCTGAACACCTCTGGTACCGTGGTTGTGACTTTCTCAGGCTCCCTCATTCTCCTCTTTATTTCTCACTTTTTCTTTTCTCTCCCATATCTTTCTCTCTCTCCCTCTTGTCCTTATCTTTTCCTTATTTTTTTTTTTTCTTTTTCCTGGCAAGATATTTGCCAACTCTTTACAGGTCAAACTTTGCTTGTGTTCTTTGCCTAATAATTATGAATAAAGCTTTCCAGAAGACAGTATTTTCATGTTTTTTGGCTACCTTCTTTTACCTTGTTTTTTTTTTTGTTGGTTTTTTTTTTCTGAATGAAAGATTGAGTCAGAGAATCATAGATTAATAGGAAGAGACCTTAAAGATCACCTAGTTCCAATCCCTCTGGCATGGGCAGGGAAACCTCCCACTAGACCAGGTTGCTCAAGGCCCCATCCAAGCTGGCCTTCAACACCGCCAGGGAGGGGGCAGCCACAGCTTCCTTGGGCAACCTTTGCTAGTGTCTCACCATGCTCAGACTAAATAATTCCTTCCTAATAACTTATCTAAATCTACCCTTATGCAGTTTTAAGCCATTACCCCTTTCCTATCACTGCACGCCCTTGTCCTTCCTCAGCTTTCCTCTATGCCCTCTTCAGGTGATGGAAGGTTACTGTAAGATCTCCATGGAACCTTCTCCATGCTCAACAACCCTAGCTCTCTCAGCTTGTCCCCATAGCAGAGGTGTTTCAGCTCTCTGATCATCCTTGTGGCCGTCCTCTACACTCACTCCAACAGCTCCATGTCCTTCCTGTGTTGGGGGCCCCAAAAGTGCACACAGTATTCCAGATAGGGTCACATGAAAGCAGAGTACAGGAAGTAAAGCAGGTCACCTCCCTCAGCCTGCTGACTATTCTTCTGGTAGTTCAGGATATGGCTGGGTTTCTGGGCTGCAAGAAGATATTACAAGCTGATGTTCAGCTTGTCATCAACCATCACCTCCAAGTTCTTCTCCTAGGGGCATTCCAACATTTTCAACTCCCTGGCTTTTTTTTGTTTGGTTTTGTTTGGTTGGTTTTGGTTTTTTGGTTTTTTTTGGATAGCGATGACATATTTACAGAAGGAATATTAGGGAGGGAAGGGTGGAAGTAATCAAGTTATCTTGTATTCTACAGATTTGTACTTGTATTATACAGCTGCTACTTCAAAATGTATATCCTACCATATCCTGTATATTTGTTTTAGATTTGAAGATCTGCAATTTTTCATTTTCTTTCTTCCATTATGGCTGTAGAATTCACTGTTCTCTCTGCAATCTTCAGGTTTTGAAATGTTTACTGCTTACTGGAGTACAAGTGCAGAGTCATTATTACCTGCAGCAGTTTGTATTTTGCATGCCAGAATTATGAAAGATCCCCTAAGGCTTTAGTGGTCCAGTGCTGAAGTGGATTCAGTAGGGGTGCAGAAAACTTCACAGAGAAGATTTCAGCTCTGAAATATTAATGCAGCAGAAGGGCCACCAACATAAGCATGGTAGCTTGAGGATAGCTCTGAGAGTGATGTTTGCTAACCTTAAAAACTTGAACACAGCTGCAGAGTCACAGAAAGATTGAGGTTTGTGGTACTGCTACACACTGCCCAGGAAAGAAGGTACAGGAGCATGGCTGTCACAGTGTCTGGCTGGAGGTCAGGAAATCTACAGGTGGTGGGTGGGTGGAGCAGTACACACAACGTAGAAACCAACAGGTCTCATTAGAAGTCGTATCTGAACTCTCTAGAAATTAGACAGTTCATGATGTGCATAGAGCTTGGAGCTCACACATGCTGCACAGTCTTTCTGAGACCTTGGGGATGTATCTGCACAGCTAGCCTGCACCATATTGTCACTGCCAACATTAATGAATGAGCTTAAAGCCAAGCTGAAAATGTCCTCCTGCTCCACTGTTGCACCTCTGTGAAGGTGCATGCACACATCTCCCCCAGGCCCCCTGGTGCCATCAAGTCTGCACATTGACAGAGCACAGGTTCCACTTCATCTCATTTCCTTCTTCTTTCCCTCAGCAACATGCAGAAAAGCAGCTGGTGGGAGAGCTGGTTGGGCTGCTTGACACCAGCTGAGAGCTCCCTTATGCCACAGAGAATTATAGACCTCTCATTAGGTCTCTGAGCAGTGTAAAGTGGCAGAAAGAGAAAGAGGAGTTCTGGCATATGGCTGCACATGCTGCTTGCAATGAAAAGCTTGAGCTGGAACAGCCACTGAACCCAAGACTAATCAGGACAACCTCTCTGGGGCATCAGGGATCATATGGTTATCTGAGCCTGGGACAAAACTCTGGAGAAGAGCCGAAGACTCTCATAGATAGAAAAAGAAGTAATTAAAGCAAAGACTTTGAGATATTTTATAAAATTGTTCTGCAGTTCTGATGTGATTCCCCATACTGAGGCTGTTTACTCCCCTGTTTCCAATTTACCAAATCCTGTCAGTTTCACTCCATACCTCTCCCTCTAAGTCCCTTCCCCCTTCCCTACCTCTCTCCCTTCTCCCCTCAGTCTCTCATTCTCTCAGAAAGTATAGTTTTGGAGAAATCATGAAAAAAGTACATGAAAAGTAGAAGCTGAAGTATATGAAAAGTGGTGAGAAGAAAGTTAATTGGGCAAATGAACCTCTCAGGGAAACATCCTCTCTTAACACCTGTGCAGTTCATAAGTTGGGTGGTATTTAGGTTCTTTACTCTTAGCAAATTTTTAAATTTTAATTTTTTAAGCATTTCACAGAAGACATACAATTGCTTGACGTGAAATTCACTGAGGATATTTTTTTTCTCCCATCTTTTCTATCCCTAACTCCTACAGTGACTGTGACTCTCTTAACAGTTACTTCTAGCTTAATTTACTGTAATTTATTTCTGCATTGATTTTCATGGCTTAATTACTGTCTAATTGTTTTTGGCTGTGGGAGGAAGACAGGTGAAAGCAGAAGAATGAGCTGTTATAAAATATTTGTAATCAAGTAAAGTTACAGTTTGTCTCCAAAACCACAGTCTTATTTTGTTTGGCATTACATGGAGAGCCATAATCCAAACAGACAATGGAGGAGGGAGAGTTGTATCATTATTAGCCCTACTTGGACTGAAGACATAATTGAAGAGTAATTAATTTACTGCATGTCAAAAATCATCTTCTCTTTGGAAACAATATTCCAGTCCATCTTGCCAGTCCCCAGTAGACTCATTCTCTCTGTGCTTATATTTTCTTATAAATAATGGGTCCTGTGTTTTTGTTGAGCCTCTTTCATTCATGACTAACATCAACAACAAATAGACTGAATTTCTCCATCAAAAGTTAGCAGCCATGGGAAGAATCCTAATAGACTGAATTTCTGGTTCTTTTCCAAACCCTAGGTTCCTCATATATGTTTGGGTTTTGGTTTTTGGGTTTTTTTCCCCTTTTTTTTCTTTTCCCCTTATTAAATAGGGGACTGAGGTACCCAGCCTCACTATCTAATGGTGTCTGAAATTTCCTAGGGAATCCCACCCGCTCTGTTTTCAAGCAAGGATTTTCATTCCAGGTTACTTTGATTTGCACCTGCAAGGCTTCCATGGCAGTTTATTTTCATCAGAGATTTTTTCCCCACCTATCTTCCTTCTGTACCCTCTATTCTCCAAAATTCCTCTGCAAAAAAACCAAACCAAACCAAAAACCACAAAATGAACAAATAAAAAACCCCAACCCCCTCCAAATCTATGGAGCAAAATCCAACAGTAGCATTTCAACTAGTGAAATAATAATGAGCTGCAGTTTTGTGTAGCATGTCATAGACATATATTCTGTCTTTATCAGTATATAAATGTATGCATTTATATCTAGAAAGATACATGACATGTGCATATACATACAGAAGGCTTTGGTGATTTTTTTACTCTGAAACAAACAAACAAAAAAATCAACATAGGTTGTGTTGGGCATTAGTGCACACATATGCACACACATAAACACTTTCCAGCAAATAGAATAGTATTGTGGTGCCTGGCTGACTCAACACCAACAGAAGAAAAAAAATACATTAAAAAACCCAAAAAACAAACAAACAAAAAACAAAACAAAAAACAAACAAACAAGAGTTAAGGTTTTGGTTATCAGGCTCCAGACTAATTATACAGATTGCAAAAAAAAGCATTGGTATGTTTGCCAGCTTTGACATATTGGTTGAGTGCATAATGCATTTAGCCCTAATTTAACACATGAACCCATTGTAATTAAAATCTAGCACATTTTTCACAAGGTCACATTTAGTTTTATTGACCACTGTGATGCTTGAGTAAGATTTATGAAGATGGCTTGAAAAGTCTCAAGTGCTAAGGCAAATAGATGTAAAACGTTTCTGAAAACCACCCAGGTAATTGTCCTTTTCTTTTGTGATTTCCATGGAAATCTCTCTTTGTCTGATGGCTGCAGTAAACCTAGTCAGAAAATTCTCTGTGCCATTATTGTTAATCTTAAGGTTTTTGAAATGTCAACTATAAAGTGAGGGTATAACAGTGTGTTAGACATTTTCTCGTTCATATGTATTCACATATGAATTTTGTGGATATTCTCACAACTTCAGGACAGAAACACGAAATAATTTTTCTCCTGTTAGCTGCTGTAGTTCCTTCAAATCTTGTGATTCTTTTACTGAATTGAGCATGGATATAAACTGTTTTTCTTTCTCCATTCTTAACGTTGATTGAGTGGATATGCTGTGAGTTGATTAGTAACAAGATGGAAATTGAACACTACCAATGCTGGCTTTGTGTAGGACTAGAAGGTGCAATCATTTCTGAAGAAGTTTGAATTCACACATAAGAACAACACTGACATCCTTCTTCCTAGGTGTGTAAAGCTTAAAGAAGCAAAGCAACAATGCTGAACATCTTTCTCATGAAACTTTAATATTACATTTGGCTCTGAATTAGGTTTGAGTACCCTGCAGGGTCTGGGTCTGCTTCAGCCAGTGGAAATAACAAGACTATAATGATAGTTTGGTCATGCTCTCTTTTCCTATGATTACATCCTCAGTAACAGAAGGGGAAGCAAAGAGCAGCAGGTAATTTTCTAGCAATTATCCAACTTGTTGAATAAATTAGTGTTCTGATGAAAATGATTGTAAATATAGACTTATTTTGGTCAGGCAAGTTTTGCATTTATACTACAATGCAAAATACTCTTCAACTTATTTTCTGTGATTAAAGGCAACAAGAATGTGTTGCAGTTTGAGATGACATAACATAAATTTAAATTTCTACATGTTAGCATCTGCAAGTGTTATCAGTATTTTCTAGATTCCATTGGTTACAGAGACTGGGATTTGATTGATTCCATATCTTTTGCCTATGCTTAGATGTCTAGCATAATTTTGCTAAAGGCTGATATTCTACTTGACTTCCAGATATGGGAGAGGTGAGGCCATCAGAACCAAATGTTCCTGGAATTCATACCAAAGGAATCACACTAATAACAGATGAATTTGAAAACTACATTTTCTGGCCATTAGGCATCAAAATAGGTCAAGGGAAGGAATGGTATATATCATAGCACAACAATATTCTGATGCTAACCTCTGTCTTTAAGGCTAAGAGGTTTCATTTAGGTGGTTACCATGTTTCAGCTGCCATTAAGTAAATTTTTAACCAATAATAAATCGTTACATGTTGGAGTTTACAGTGAATATTAAAAAAAAAAAAAAGGTGAAAATATATATTAATAAGATTAATACAAAATGATATAATATTAACATAGATTAATATATTTAGATAATAAGAACATCAATATAATTAAGATAATAAGATTAATATAGAATGTTCATACTTTAGATTATTTTTTAAACAAAATATGCAAATTTTGTGTATCTCATCTTCATCACTTGAGCTTGATTCTCTTAGCTTCAAAAGTATTCTACCACTGAAATAAAGAACTCCTAGTAAAATTATATTTGAAATTATATGTACTCATTGAACAAATTTTAATACAAGGAAACCTGGAATGGGTCCAGCATATGAATAACCACCAGTACCTTGACTGGTGGCCACAGATATAAAACATCTCCAAAGACCATACAGATGGTCTAATGATAATCACTGAAGATAAGGAATGCTGGATGGTTGCAGGAAATGTTTTGTTGTAATTGTGAAACCTGCTGTCAGAAAGGCAATAGGAACTTGAAGTAATAAAGCATTTGGTACAGTTAAAAGCATAGAAAACTGGGAAAATCTGCTGAGAGAATTATGGGCATTGTCAAAACACCAGCAGTCCAGCCACCTTATAGATAAAGTGGTAACAGCAATCACAGACATGACAAAAGACATCACAGAAAGCTAAAATAATAGCAGAGGGCTTGGAGACAAGCTGTTTGCTAACCTTTGTTTTGGGCTTCATTCAAATCTCCAGGGAAGATTGCCTAATTTATGTGACTAAATTTCTTGAGCTAAACATTCAGGAATTATATTGCTCTATAGAAATAACAGGCTTCTCTGGAGGGTAATGCACAATTCCCAAATTATGGCTTCTGAAGGAATGTTCCCAGAAGAATCTATATTGAGTACATTTTAACTGTGTAATACTGTAAGGCAGTATTGCCAGTGGCAGTAGCAGGTCATAAGTTTTGTAGTGAGTTCACAAGGTCTCAGGATGAAGGCTTTCCAGCTTTGATCTGTCTGAACCTTTCTTGACCTGGTTGCAGCTCTGTTTTAATTGGTTTATCCGTGGCAGCAATTTCTATAATTAACCAGTGCCTAGAATTAATTTGATTTACTTTGTTTATCAAAGTCAGAACAAATGGGTTTATATAGATGAAAATAACAAGCAGTTATGCTATGAAGAATGCATTCATGGTTACTAACGAATTGAAGTTGTGCAGTGAGATGCAGATCTTGTAAAATAACAGAGGCCTTGAGAAGTGGAGATATAGGAGACAGCAGAGAGGAGACAAAACGGGGAGATAAGGGATGAGGAAAGGACTTGACCCCGGAGACTTTACAGATACAAACAACTCAGCAATGGTCAGTGAAAGAAATGCAGACATGAAGTTGGATGATACTGATTTTAGCAGTAACAAAGATAATACAAAAGTAGTTTCTAACATACAGAAACTGAACTGAACCAAATACAATAAATCCAGGTGTAATACAGAGCTGTAGATCAAAGGAGAGAGCAAGGTAGCAAAAATGTACTACAAGACACAAAAAAATTAGTCTTGCTAGACCCTGCAGTCAAAAGTCTTGGTGAAAGACCTGGGTGCTGGTGACTATCCATAGCACTCCATCAACATTGCCAGAATGAAACCTCTGACTCTAGGATCCAGAGGAGCAGTAGGAAGGTGACTATAAACTGAGTTACCGTGGTAGAAACTAAATAGTATGTGTGTAACAATTTTACCTGCATCACCCCTCTTTGTTTTCCTGGAAATCATGTCTGGACAAATAATGATTAAACTCCTAAGACTTCAGTTACACTGACAATGATTTCTTGGCTTTACATATGTGTAAGGTGTGTTTTCTCTCTGCCCAGAAACTAGATTTTTAACATAACAATATGCAGGCCTGATAGTATCCAAGCTTAATGTAAATTTCATACCCTAGGTATGATAATATGAAAATATCCTGGGGGTTGAAAATACTGCAGTTTTCAGCTGGATTTGTATAAAGTTCATTATTAGATGAATAACAAGATTTCTTTTTTATGTGAAATACTGAAGGTTTAGAATTTGTCTTCTACTTCATCATTAAATGAGATCAAGATATTAAGAAAGATACCTACAAAAATATTGTTTTGTGGTCAAACCTTTTCCAGATATGGAAATATCTCATGTTCTGTCTGATTCTTACACTTATCATGCTACTAGATAATAAGGGCACATTTCTCTATCTGTCATTTTTTTTGTTTTGATCACAGATTCCATCTTTGAAATCAGGAATGTTCTCTCAAAGTCCTCCCCAATGTTTAGTTCAGGCAAATTATAAATGGTTTATTACTGTTCACTTCAGTGAATTGTTGACTTGTAGCTTTTGTTGATGTCATCTGCAACGTGTCTGATAAAAGCCTTAGAAGGGAGCCAAGGAGCTGGATGCATATGGAGATAGGTCTGTTGCACATAGGAAATGTCTCTTAAGAGAGTTCAAACATAATTGCAACTTTTTCAGAGGAATCTTAACTCAATAATATCTTTTCCTCACGCACAGGAGACTGAAAAAGAGAATTAAGACTTTTTCTTTTCATCAACATTGCATTTGCTTTCCCTGATGAGCCCTATGTAAGTACCAAGGAATGGTTAGCAGATAGAGGGCTAAAACTGCACCAGTGTGAAAGGTCTGCTTTGCCTTGCTTGGGAAAGGAGTTCAAAACACTCTTTAAGACATTTACCTTAAGAGGATTTTGAGTATTTTATTAGCCATGAGGTAGCGTGAGTACCTTGTCAGCCTTGTACATGCAAGTAAGTGAAAATTTAAGGTCCAATTTATTCTGTGTTTATATGTTAACTAAAGTGTTAAAATCTAGACCTTAATACTTTAGATAAAATCTAGAGTCTGGCTGTTTCAAATTGTCTCCTGTGTCATAAGAGAGAAGTCTGCCTTCAGAGACATCTAAGATCTAAATTATTTTCAAAGCTTCTCTCTCTTTGCATTTACTAAAACAAGGTCTAAGATAACCAACAAAGTCCTTAAAATACTAATATTGGGTGAAATCAATCCAGGTGTAAGGATGGCTATCTAGTTAATGTGTAATAAATTAAAGCTAAGAGGATGACAGCAGTGTTAAGCGTGGTGGATTAAGTGCTGAAGCCATTATAGAGGTTGAAGCTTTAGCATCATGTGGAAAATAAGTGAAAGTGTGACTTTTTAGGACACAACTTCTAATATGATTGAACTCTACGGGCATTACAGGCTGATACAATGAAGTTGTCTTCAATTTGACAAGTGTGGACCCAGCTCCTAATGGGCTGTAATGATTTTATACCCTGTGAACTCTCCTCATTCATATCCTTCCTGTTTAGTGTACAGATAAATATTGCAAATGACCTGGTATGAGACTCAAATTTCCAAGTGTCTTAGGAATGCAGGAAAATGGTTTTTAATGTTTGTTAAAGTATATCCAAGTCTTTTGTGCCTGTCTCTAACACCCTTCTTTTACTTGTTGTGATCATCAGATTTTGGGAAATGTACTGACATGTAGTTCTTTTTCCCCCCATTGAAGAACTAATCTAATAGGAGAAAAAAATTAAATAAGAACATGGGAATGGGACTCGTATTTTTCTGAAAAAATTTCATTAGTCATTTTCATCTGTTTTTTAAAGATGTTGTATACATATTGAAAAAGAGATTTATTGTAACCTGAGTCACATAATTTGATTTTTTTCGTTACCTTACCACAGACAGCCTTGCAAGGGCTCTTGATTTTGAACAATGATCTATGGATGTATTCAGAGAGCTGAGATTTCCTAGAACAATGATTAATGTTGGCTTCAGCTTGTCCATAGTACATCCTCTGTTGTGGAGTGAGCACTAAATTCTAAAGTGAAGAACAATGTTGTAAATGTACTATCGTAAAAGCACTTGCTTTGATAGAACTGAAAGGAGTTGCTAGCTGTAACTAATTACAATTTATTTTAATGAAGTTATAGTGCAGTTAAAATACTAGGAACAGATTAATTTAGGACCTCAAACTAAACCACTATTGAAATGTTAGCTTCAGCCACCAATCACCAGTGCTTTTCTGAAACTAAAGAAACAGCTCACAGGGTGTGTGGCTTACTATACAGGAAAGAATGAAATAATATTTTGGTCCATTTAACAGAGAGGATTGAGGCACATAGAACAAAAATATAATGGACGAGTTTGAGAACAACTGATCTTTTTAACTATGAGCAATTAAAAGCACTACAAACTGCTTTTAATCTAGATCTCATTTCAGGTCAAAGGTCTTACTCAGATTACTGTAGCAGAATTAAATGCAGCTGAGAGGCTATTTAAACCTTACAGAGAGAGATCATAAAAATATCAATTAAAAAAAACCACATTAAAAGTTCCCCTTATTTTTTTTCACTAACACTGAGGCACAGGTATTCGAGTCTAAAACTTTAGTAATAGTTATACAGGGTTTAGTATTAACATTAATCTATGTATGACTTGGAGCAGTTCCAGATTTCATCAAATCATTGCTGACTCTGGTTAGACTGGATCCATTAGTTGTATTGGTAAACTATGATCTTTAATGCATTTTACAAAAGAAAGAGAAATAAATGCTAATAACATCCTTCCATTTAATTTTACACCATTGACCATAGTGAGATTACACTTTTGAAATAATTTTCAATTATTTCATTCAATTTCATAATGATTTTATGTTTGGTAACCCTCTATTACAATAAACATTTGGCTGATAAACACCCTCATCCCACCACCCTACACTGAGCTAGAAGAGACTGTAGACAGAAACATAGATAAAAGTTAAGAAAGGGATTTCCTCCTCATCATGTCTCTCATATAAATCTGTCAGACTTTTCAATAGCAAGTTTAGCTTCACCCAACTGGTCTCTTTGTTCTTTTATATATATTTGGGGGAATGAGCAGTGAGGTGAAAATATGAGTAAGTAGTGAGTAAAAACCAACATCACTCAAGCAACAGAGCCTTAGCACAGCTCAGCTCAACTAAAAGCTGGGTATAACTCCTCATGTACTCTGACAGCAGAGTCAACACCAAGTAGGAAAGGTTGCTTGGAGGATAAAGAAAACCTCCATTTTCCTTCATATGTGAAGTTTGGAGAGTCTTTACACTTCACAGGTGTACAGGCTAAAGGAGAGCACTTTCCATCCAGCTCTCTTCTCACTCTCAGTGTGAGTGACGCAGAGCTCGGGAGCCCTGGTGCACTTTGTTATTGCTTCCTCCTGCTGCCCTTCAGTAGAAATGAAGACTCCCAGCACCAGAAAAATTACTGCAGATGACTGAGCCATGAGAAATCAATTTCATAAATAATGGGAATATTCTGAAAACCTTTCTGCTTCACCTAGTTTTAAATGGATCTGTTTTCCATAGCTCATCACATTTCCTGCTGTATCCAAGCTTCCAAGCTGACGATTTTATAGGGTTGGTTTTTTTGGTTTTTTTTTGAGGGGAGTGTTTTTCTTTGTTTGTTTTTGGTCAACATAGACCTTTGAAAATATCATGTTCTTCAAAGAAATTTAGCAATATTTTTGCAAAACACAAATATTTATACAGCTTTCACCTTTTATCTAATTATATAATTATTAAAACATCGTTAAAACTGTAGCACAAATATGGTGAAGAAGGGAAAATCACTGCCACCATTATTAATGAAAAATGTCAATTTTTGAAAAAGAGCTTCTTTTCTAAAAAAAATACTTCTTGCATGAAAATTGATGGCTGTTTTTCCCATTATTTTGGTACATTTATTTATTGCACACTTCATGTTTTATAAATGAGGAATTACATTAAGCATAAAATAAAACATTTATATGAACAATTATCTAAATATCCTTTTGCTTTAGAAGACATTGTTATTTGCACAAAATGCATTTGTTTTCCCTTTATCACGTTTTAGTTCCCTTTTAATTTTTCAA
This sequence comes from Calypte anna, assembly GCF_003957555.1. Taxonomy (NCBI): domain Eukaryota; kingdom Metazoa; phylum Chordata; class Aves; order Apodiformes; family Trochilidae; genus Calypte; species Calypte anna. The sequence goes on along the minus strand of NC_044245.1, from coordinate 145,052,696 downwards.
GTTCTTTCTAAAGAAAAGAAAAAACAGTATGCTGTACGGTTTTCTGCTAATTGATTGAGCAATCAAAGTTTTAATTGTCATAACAGTGTTTTCATGTTGAAATTTTTAACTTAACAGCTTACATTATTGCAGTCTGATTTATACAAACAAATCACTGTCTTATCTCCACCTGTGACTAGTAGGTTTTATTTATGGTATTGCAGATTGCTTTTGTCTATTCTTTCCAATCAATCAATCAATCAATCAATCAGTCACGTAAAAGGAACTTTTCTTTTTATTATTGTTTTTGTTTATACCTTCTTATACCTAATTTCCCTTCCAATCTAAATGATCCATATTTCCAGCCTGCTTCTTTATGTTCTCTGAGTCTGCTATTTATAATAATTTTAAATAGATTTTGCTATTGTCCAGTGTTTTAAGATGAACAAATTCTGTTCTTAGTTCTACATCACTTAGACTAAGGAAACCCCATTAACACCAAATATGCTAACCTATATAGAAATGATAAGATAGAAAGTAACTCCATTTACAAGATGTATTGACATCTTGTTTTTGTCTAAATTCTGTTTGAAGTATGGATATGATGTAGTCCTTTTGAAGAGTACTACAATGTTATTAGAATTGAAGGAACTGATAGTAACCAATTTTTTTTTTTCATAAAGTTATTCCAGTAGCTAAAATAAACTCATTAGATCAAATTCCCCTTCTTGCTGCCTTTCCCCGTTTCTGTTTGCTTCATGTGAGTTCTGCTACCACAACCACCTGCTGGGCCACAATGTGAAGTGCATCTGAGAGCTGACCTGGGTTAAACATGAGTACCACGGGGAAAAAGCAGTGCTAGGAACACTGATCAGGAGCAAGCCCAGTGGCAGAAGTGGGGGAAGAGGGAATGAAAGGATCGAGTGGGAATGAATACTGAACATGCATATTTGGTGGTGAGAGGACAAGGACATCCTAAAGACTATTGAAAGCCTGTACACTGACGGACCATGCTCTTCAGCTACAGTGGGGTTTGGTCTTGATAAGAAGGTGCTATATATTACTATGAATTTTTCAATTTTTTTCCTGTTCAATGAGAAAAGATTCAGGGGTTTATCTGTCATTTCTGTTAAAGACTGAGCAGCAGGTGCTGTTCATGTTTCTAATTGACACACTGAGATGGTTCCTGAGTAAAATTTCTTTGAGTTTTGAAAAGTCTCTTAAAGTATTTGCCTGTCTTTTCTTTTTTTCTTTTTTGATGTTGTTCTGGCTTATCTGAATGTCTCTCAAAATCTGGATGTATATGTATGCTTCCTGTAGATGAAAACAATATGTCCTGTACACGAAGAATTCAAAATGTTTTCCTAATAATGCAGAGTCAGAAACCATACCTTCCCTTAGTAGTTTTCACAGGCAATAACTAGTTTTTAGGGATAATTATACTTCCCATTAGCTTGCTCATCAAAGAAAAGAGAGAAGGAAAATGTTAGGTTTTACTGTGAATCGTGGGGTGCATTTCCCAAGATGTCAGTTGTAGTCTAAAGATAAGTTTAGAAGACCAATTCAACAGACGAGAGCTTGTATATTGATTAGGATGGAGACAATAGCCAACAAAATATACATGGCATATGCTACCAATCCCAAGAAAAGCTGGAGTGAGACAGATGTTCAAATGGAGCAAGCTCAGCATAATATTTGAGGCACTGATATTTATACCAACTTGTTTACGACTTACAGCACTACAGAATTACCTAATCTCCATCTGCTTATCTCAGAAAGAGAAGAACAGAAATAGCAGAGTACCAGACATGAAAACCATCTTTACTGGCATCCATATGCCATTCTTGAAAAAGAAAGCATTGAAAGTGCATAACACACACATATCCTAGTGCTGCTACAGAGAAAACAAACACCAGCAAAGGTCTGCTCACCACGTCTTAAAGTTTGGCTAAAAAAATGTCAGAATTTAAGTGGACCCCTAATATAATTGCTCAAGTATATCATTTCTCTACCAGCTATGGATAAAATTGTAAAAAGACTCATTCTTGTAGGCAAGGAAGAGAAAAATATATACAAAAAAACAGTATATATCATTAGAGGAAGAAAAGCTGTTCAGTGATCTACACCTTTTCAAAGGAAGCAGATGAAGTATTTAAAACAGGCCAATACTGAGATCTTGTTTTCCTAATTGACAGCCCACTTCTAAAAATTATGGGATGTTTTTCTACCTACATGCAGATGACTAAGAGAGCTGTACATTTTACTTATGTAAGGTCTCTTTGCACCATGGTGTCAGCATGGTGGGACATTACCTGGACATACACATAATATCTCATACTTGTAAAATAGATCCCAAGCTACCAACATTGTTTTCACATTATGTGGAGTACCTTGATCTTAGGTCTTACATCTTATTTCAGTGAAGGTAAAAGTTTAATCACCAAAGAATTATTATAACAAAAAGTTATTTGGAAACTAAATAATTCCTTGTTTGGAATGAAAAGTAGATTTCTGGGTTCATCGGATGAATATGTAAAGTAATTTATTCTGAATGAGCCTCTTTCTCTCTTTCATCATCAGATGAGATGAAATGTATATCAGTAAAATAATTTGTAAGCATGATAATAATAATAATAACAACAAAACAACAATAATAGGTATTACAAAACCTTTCATCCAATAAGTATTACATAGGTCATCATAATTCTACTCAAAAGCTGGATTATAAAATGGATTTAAACTGGAAAACGGGGAAAATAATTAAATAGCAAGCAGTAAGAAAACACAACAAACAACTAACAACCAACAACAAAGCAAGAAAAGCTTCATCATCTACCAGACTGGTTTCTGGGTTTTGGAAGAGAAATCACAAAAGTATCATATATAAATGCCCAGTTATTACACTTTGCAGGATACTGAATTCTGCACTAAAGATATCTTTGCTGTAACTCATATACTGACCATTCTTATGTTAGGTAAGCCACATCACTGGTGAAAGGACTGGCATCCCTTCATTAGCCATTTTGGTTCAATTTAAAAAAAAAAAAAAATATAAAAGACTTAAACCTCAAAAAATGTTAAGTTTTAGGTAGTTTAACTTGTGTGGTTAAGATACAAGTTTCTGCTTCTAGCACCTCCACATTTATCTCCTGCTAAACTGCAGTACTGCTGCACCAGGCTCCAGGGAGTTCTATGACCTGTAAGATAGAAATCATCAAGAGAAGGACCTTAGTTTTAATAGGATGGAGCAGCTGAGTGTATGGCATACATCTCAGTTTGTACAGGTTGCAGAAATGAAAGGTAGGACTCCTCAGTCTGACCTGACTTCAGTGCCAAAACCTACATTTGAACTGGTTGTCTGCAGTCCCATAATCATCACTAGAGATCTGATCAATTCAGTTACTGGAGTTTAGGGTGCTATTACTCTGAACAAATGTAGACATCTGTTTAGGGTGAGATAAATCACACCCTAAATTCCATTGTCTATATTACTAGATCTTCCTTGACAGTAAAGTGAACCAAAAGTGGCCTGCCAAAATGCACATTAGCACCCGTTTGGTCAGATGCATCCTGTCATAAGGGATGACTCCTGAAGGACTCAGTGTTAAAAATGGCTCAAAAATGTGCCTAATGCAGCCTGAGCACCAAACAGCTGCTCTCTTTTCATCTCATAAAGACACAGAAAGAACACTTCCATCTAATTTAATTTCTCTGTAGTGTGGTGGAAGGAGAGATGACACTTGAGACATAAATTGGGAGAAATGACACTATGTAGCTATCAATCTACAAACTGACTGGCCACATGAAAATCTGGGGCCAGGCTACTATGAAACAAACAATACCTTTTGCTCTTCTGCAGGAAAAATTTTCCAGCCTTGGCATAGGGCTAAATAATTTTTTAGGGTTTTACCACAGAGCTGACTTTAGAAAAACTGGCCAGCATCACTTCCTCCAGGCTAAGTTGCATTATAGTGGCTATACCTATGGCATAAACAGGCTAAAAATACTCCTAAGTAATTCTATAATCTAGAGAGCTCTGAAATGGACTGATCCAAGGATATGAAATATCACATCATGTCTGGAAAGTGGAAGGTCAAAGTCTTAGCTCCAACACTTCAGCACATGGTGCCAAAGTGTAAGTCTGGTTTAAACTACACTTGTTCTCTTGTGACACTTGTACTGTTCCATACCCGACACCCTTTGTGGCTTGTGTAAATTGCACTGCCTCAGAATATGGTAGCAATGATGTCAGCTAAGCATACTGAAAAGACAGGGTCACGTTTTCTTTTGTTCATACAGTCCTGTTGGATATGTATACCAGAACAATAATTTAATCTCTTTTTTAAATTTCTGCTTTCTGCACCCCAACTGCCCCCACACACCCTGCTGTGTTCCCTTAATTCATGTGGTAAAAGAAATTGGAAGATGCTAAAGGAGAGTGCCATATTCACTCTCTTTTAAAGTGTCTATATTTTGAAAACTACTAGAAAAACTCAGGAAGTGAATACCAATTATAGTGTTACTCATTAAGGCTGAAATGATAAAAAAATAAAATAAACAGAAATGAGCTGAGCTATGACTGGATGCACAGGGACATAGATATCACTCGGTATTTAACTGAGCTCATGTTGTCTGGTGTAAAAATCCAATAAACCTCCCTTTTTAGAGGCAAGTTATTTACAGTGTTTTTCCTCCCTTAGGGGATACATTTACAAGCTCGATGCCAATAATTCTAGGCAGGAAACATTGTGATTAAATCTGAAAATAGTGTTCAGCAACAGATGAATTAGCTGTCCCCTTTGCTGGCAGATAACTCTATTTGTGTTTCCCACAGCTATTGTTTTAGTTAAAAAGTAATTTTTATCAGTTTATCACTGGTTAGATGAACACAGTGTCTTAGAGACACAGAATAACTTTGACTGGAAGGGATGTCTGAATGTCATATGGTTCAATGTACATCTCAAAGCCAGTCTAGTTTAAAAGTTGGATCCAAGGACATGCAAATACTAGAACTTCAGGTATTCTGAGTACCTCTCAAGGACCTTTAACTGTCATCAGGTCAAGCTCTATTTGTGTAAGATTATTTTGGGGTTAGTGTCAAGTGAGCCTTCACCAGAGGATGTAGAGAACTGGTTGTAAGGGGCACTGCTTCTGCAAGGTCTGGAAAAATTTATACATCTGGCTTAGTCTCTCAATGGTTTTGATGTACCAGATTTGTTTCTGGAATGTGTTTCTGAGTTGTACTAAGCAAAATGAAATTCTTACATCACAAATCTTACACAACACCTATGAGTAAGAGAATACCATTTAGAGTGGCTGTAGGTCAAAGTTTGGAGAAAATCTTTATTGAATTTGGGTTTGATATCATTCTTAGCATGCAAAGCTGAAGGAAGAGAAAGTGATACTTAAGGTGACTCTAAACAAAAATGGTTTATGCTGTTCTCATTCCTAATTAGAAATGGTCATCTAGTCTAGACAGCCTGAGAATCATTGGAGACCAGCTACATTATTTCAGCTGCTTTCATTATCCTTACATCCAGTTTCCAGCTGTGCCACAGGTGCACATGGCAGTAAGGAACACTGTGGTTTTGAGCTAATACAAGAGCGGAATGATAATTCTCTTTTTGTAGGCCCTGATGCAGAATAGTTGCTTCCAAAATGCAGGTTAGGTTGTGACAGAAGACGATAGGATAATAATGGGATATGTGGGTATATTGGATTTATAGTCACAAGGTTTTGTTAGTGGTAGTGCCCAGGGGGCTTCTCTGAGATTGGGGACTGCTTCCATGCTGGACCAGCTGGTTCTAGACAGCTCCAAAATGGACCCACCACTGGCCAAAACCTACTTCATCAGCAAAACTGGTGCTGCCTCTGAGATAACCTATGTTAAAAAGAATAAAAAAGGCGTGTAGCAGTTGTGTGAGAGAGGAGTGAGAAAAAAATGTGAGGGAAACAACCCTGCGTTTTTTTCATATTTTCTCTGTCTGTTCTGTTGGAGAAGAAGTGAGAGAACAGCCAGGTGGACATCAGCCAGACAGCCAAGGTCAAACCCATCACAGAGATGCTGAAATAAACTTCAAGGACAGATGGTGGTCCACTGACACAGATTAACATGAAGCTGTTCCTGCTGTCTGTCTTCAGAATCAATCACTTACTCAAAAGTAACATGACTAAAATATCATGAAACCACAGGCCCTTTAAATTCTCCATTTCCAGTCCTGTCCCTCATCTGATATGAGGTACATGATTTTAAAGGCTGTCATCCCTAGCTGTTAAATACTAGGTCCATGGTTTAGATGCATTTAGATACAGGAAACAGTGGCATGCATGGTTTGAACTAATTTTGGTAAATAGTAAAAGAACTAATAAAAAGAAAATTCCAACATTGAAATTCAGGCTAAATTTGTTTGTTTGGGATAAACAGAAAGCACTGCACATGTTACACTTAAAAGTCTGTTGTTTTGTTTTGTTTTTTTTTTTCTCAGCCTTTCCACTTTCCTGGAAGATAGGAAGAATACTGAAGAAATAATAAAGAAATCTAGAATTTTAAGAAGTGACTTTTATCATGTACAAAGACAAGACCTGTCCAAGGATGATGAGAAATTCTTGTTTAGTTCCATTTTTTAACCTTAGTTCCTCATGCTTATAGTTATGGCATATCTGCCAAAAAGAATAAAAAATAATTATTTAGAAATCTGAAGGACTTACCTGCAAACATACAAAGAAGATACCTGTTTGTGTGATTACACTGTAAAAATACAATACCTCAAATCCTTTGGTCACCCAAGAATATCTTACTCACAGAACTAATCTTGATTTACAAAGGGTTACAGCATGAACAAGAAAGACATAGGAGAGGAGCTTTTGTAGGATTGGGCCCTCAAGTGACCCTGGTTATTGCTTTCTCCTTTGGCAGTAAACTTTTGTGAAAATAAATTGCCCAATCTACAATTTGTCCCTATAGTGTTCCACTGTTTACGGATCATTTACAACACTCTTATGAGCACCTTGCTAAAAGTACTTTGAAATATCAAAATGGACATTATTTGTGTAATGAGGTTTGGGGTTTAATAGCTTCATTCACACATGAGGAATTGCAGGCTTTCCTGATAGGCATCTATTAAAAAAAATGGTTTGCAACCTCTGCTTGAGGGGAGAAAAATCATTGTGTTTCTGCTCTGGCCTAAGATTAAATAGGGTTTATTTCTGAGCAGGAGCATTTTGTAGCAAGAAAAAGAAGCACATTTTTACTACATCACTTTTGTTAGAGTGATGACTGATGTTGGAAATAATCCATGCTGCTGTCAAAAAGAAGAAAGGGGTTCCGAGAAATGGTTCAAGAACATGGGAGCCTAACTCTCAAAAGTATATATTAAGCTCAATTTCCAACTTTATTCATGTTCTCACAGTTGCCTCTGGGTGCCCAGGAGAATTTTCTGCAATCCCTCCTTTTCCGTCTCCTTAGCAGTGAAAGAAATTCCAGTCCTAGGCCAACTGTACCACCAATGGTACTCATTGAGATGGGATGAGCAAAACAGTCTCTTTCAGGTACAACAAGTCATTTTATTGTCTTTATTATAAACCCCTTCACTATGTCTATTCTATTTAATTATCTTGAAGGAATGTTTATGGATTCTGAAGCTTCCTTCCACCTACATTGAAATTGTGATTCACTTTGGCTTGATTTTAACCAAAGCCAATCATTCACAAAGAGGCAGTTTGGATGGGGCTGCTCTGATGTGGAGATCAAGAGAGTCTAAAAGGACAAAGAGGGACCATTCTGTTTCTCAGATTTAATGCCAGAGGAAAATCCTTATCAAATTTATTTTAAATCATTGTCTGATGTCTTGCTGTCCAAGTTTACTACATAAACTCTTAATACTGGCACTTGTCATCACACCTTAAGAGACTATTGACCTGATTCCGTTTTCCACCCTGGGATACCTACTGTAATTTGAGATACTTAGGAGTACCATAGATGGCTTCACTTTCCAGAAGGGCATAGGTTCTGTATTATATTTTCCAGTCCAATATGGAAGTCTCTGACAGCTTTAGATATTGCAGATGGTGCTAGATCCATTTGTATAGAAAACTGAATTTGAACTCTGATTAAACATTATTAACTCAATTATCTACAATGGAAATGAACAACCTGATTTACACCTTAAACATATGAAGCTACCATAATCTGGATTGCTCTGGTTTAATTTCTCTAATCTCAGGTTGGCACAGTTATTGAGACATATCTCCCTAGCTTCTTAACTCTATGTGAGTCCTAACTCTATGGTTGGACTCGATGATCTTGAAGGTCCTTTCCAACCAAGGTAATCCCATAATTCTGTAGCTTTCATATATATATATATATATATATATGACATTTCACTTGGCTTCAAGTAGCAGTGTTTAGGCAACTGCTTATGTTTCTATAATTGTGCAATAGGTATTTTCATCTGAAACTGAATTCTACCCTCAGTGACTGTTAATCAGAGAGTCCTCTTGAAGAAGACACTAAAAAATCATTGCAGTGAACAGATATGACCATGTCCATACAACTAAATTAAAAATGGCCAGGTCAATGGTTTGGATCAGCTATTACTTTTCTGAGTAATGCCTGAGGACAGTCAGCAGTTAGTTAAGATCATGGACTACTACAACTATGCACTTATGACAGGGTCACACTATTTTGAGTAAAGGACTGTTTTATAGTGTGGACATGAACCCTGCTGTGCTAAATGATCTCATTGTCAGAGGATGTACTTTATTCTCCTTTATTTACCAGTTTTGGGTGCTTTGTGTTTGAACAGTTAAGTTGCAGTTTTGTGTCACAGTTGAAGTGATCTCTCAGCTTGCCTCTGCCACAGGATGGTCTCATTGCCTTTCTCTTCAGGCCCTTAGTACTTTTCATTTTCCTCTCCTCCTTCAGTCCAGTACTGGGGCTTGTTTGATCTCAGTGGTGCAGCTCAGAAAAAGCTCAACATTTTTCTGCTGTACTTATTTCATGGGTCACCTGAGGGTTTCAAGCCCAGAGAGGTCACACTGATGCAAGTGCTTTCACAAAAGAAACAACCATGGGTGCACAGGGCCACAGAAAGGAAATAGAAAAGCACTATGGCTAGGAAACATTAAGTGACTCTACACTTCATCCATACTATCACAGTGAAACCTGAGGATACAGATATCCTAGAAACCTGTACTAATTTATAAGAGATGATGAAGTGCCTGAAGTGGTGTCTGCTCCTTCTGCCTCATCAGAGTGAAACCTCAGTGTGGTGTTTTAGCCACTCCATACTCTTTAGCCAGATCAAGTTTCTGCTGGTAACTGATCCCATCTGGTGGGCTATCCTTAGGTCCCTACCCCAGCCACTCTCTCTATCTCCATTCTCAAGAGAAGAGGAGAAACAGCATGGGAAAAGCTCATGTGTTGATATAAAGATAGGGAGATCACTCCCCAGTTACCATCACAGGCAAAATAGACTTGACTTTGGGAAATGTAATTCCATTTTTCATTAGTTAAAAGAGATTTGGATGGTAAGAAACAAAGATGAGAACTAAAAAACCTTCATCCACCACCAAATTCATTTCTTATTCCATAGTCCTCCTCTGAGAACTTTTTTAGAGCTTTGTGACAGTATGGAATGAACCCGATTCTACAAATGCTGGGTTTGTTGGTTTTTTTTTTTCATTTAGCATTACAGATGAGCCCTTATTTTGGCAAATAGGGAATTTCACCTCACAGGGTATCATTGGATGAGTGAATGTTGATCAGCTCATTGCAATATGCATATGTTAGGAAATTCTGCAAACATAATACCTGCCAAATTGCTCTTTAGAAAAAAGTTTCTGCAGCATTGTATCAAGAAATTTACTGCATTGGGCCATGCTATGGAAAAAATACTCTCTTGTTAACTTTGACTGATTTCAGCCTTCCCAGTCACGGTGATACTTACAGCATCAAGATGCATATAAGAAGTCTTCCAAGCATTCAGGCACTAGACCACCTGTATCCAGGATTGCTTGCAGTGACATAGACACTTCCCTACGCTTCCTGGGTTGTTCTTTGGGCTGTGCTGTTTTCGGATGTGTTTCATCATAACTTTCAGCAGGTGACAGTGATTAATATCTCTACCCTGTTGCATCTTTGAGAGATCCCAGGATTCTGTTCCTGTTTTCTCATGTACTGTAGGCACTTTTGTATATGTTGAGGAAAAAAATGACAGCTCCTCTTATGATACATAATTTTTCTTCCAAAAAGTCCTAGCTTCTGGCTCACCCTCTAGTACTTCAGCAATTTATCACAATAAAATTTCCACTTCCCTGGCCCACGATTACAAAAAAAATATTATAATTCATTTGTTTGTGTGCAATCTTTTAATCTATAAATTCTAATCTGATCCAGTCTTCTTGTTCTATCTGTCCTTTTTATTGGTTTCTGATGAGGTTCATCATGTGATTTTCTGCTGTTCTATTCCAACTTACATCATCTGTTTTTAACTGAGACAAGCTGAGAAAAAATGTGCAAGAGGAAGGGAAACAGATAGTACGTATGGAAAAAATACTTTTAAAAATGTAAGAGTCAATAAGAATTATTTAACTTTTAAATGCTGATCTAAATATTCTTTCTATGGGTTGTCTTAAACTGAATGACCTGCTACAAATTTTACCAAGGGTTACCTTGTTGGTTAATTGTATCTTTATGATCAAGAATTTGTTATAATCAGCATAGAGGTTAAATTAAAGTTCTAATGGTTTCTAAAATACATTGTGTATAGAATTTAATTTGTGTTAGAATATCAAATTTTGGTACCTAACTGCATGAAAGAAGTTGCAATATAACACTGATTAACCTGATTAGCAAATGATAACAACCTGATATAATTTTCTGTTTTCCTTGTATGTATAAGAAGTAGCTGGCTACTTATGCCTTCCATACATTTTTTTTTGGTTTTTATTTTATTTGGAAGTAGAAGAGGGAAATTCAGTTAAGTTTGATTCCATTCCATTCATAGTAACCAAACAGCAATTTTGTAAGCTTAAGCTATCCATTTTCAAATAATACATTCAAGTCAGGCTAATTTTATTGAAAGTTTCTGTGGCTGCAAGATTAAAAACTCACTTGAGTTATTAAGAAAATCAGGGAAATCTGGAATAGTAGACACACAAAATTAGATCCTTGAAGTCCATTTAATCACAATAAAATAGAACAGAGGAATAAAATTGTATATGTACATACATGTATATAAACAAATGCTCTTTACCCTGATGCAATGCAGTCATAAATCACAACAGAACATACCAAAATTGCTTTTATTTAAAACCACTGTGAAAGAACAAAGCATCAGGAATAATTGGAATGCTTTTACTTGATCAGGAAGTCATGCTGACAAAATGAACAACAGCTTGGAAAAAAAAAAAATGCTGTTGAGATTGCTATGATATTGTTGTAATTGAACTAGTCAGGATCTGGATCTGTTGTGCCAAGAAACTGAGTCACAGAAATCTCAATGGAATGTCCTTTGTACTTTACAATAGTTCTTAGCTAAGGCCGTGGCCAACTGCTTTGCAGGGCTCTTTTGTGAGTTTTCTTTTTCAAATAGCTGCTTACTTAACATTTTAAAAAATGAACAGGACACTTCATTAGGAACTGGAGTTACTTACCAGTAGATGAAATTGAGCAAGAAGGCATTGGTGTAGTAGAGAAGTGGGGCTACATCATTAGGATGTGAGAGACTCAAATTAATTTCTTCACACTGCCTCGTGCTGCTCTGTGGTTTGAATGCTGGTTCTGCTACCTGAACACTTACCAAAGTAATCTTTCATCTAAAATGAATTACTTCACTGATACAGGCTGCCAGAGTTCTATTTTCTCTAGCCATGTGGTAAGCAAGAGAGAGGCTACAGATTTAATTTGCATTCCTATCTAATGATTGCCTTGTTTGGGTTTGGTTTTTTTGGTGTGGACTTTGCATCTATCTTCATAACTTTTTTCTATGGAAGACTTTAAAAGATGTGACTTTTCAGCTTATTTGGAAGAAAAGACATTTAGATATTATGTATTTTGAAGACACTCCCTGCCCATTTCTAACCCAGAAATACACAGATCTATGTCTAAAATAATATATGACACAGATAAGATGAGCAGTTTTTATCAATTCCAGATGAGCTAGTTTTCTTTTTTTATTATCTGCGCTCTGGAGGATTTGCTATTTTGCTTGTGTTTACTTGAATAACCATATCAGAATCTTTAAAACCCTGAAATAAGGCATATTCATGTGAAGACTTTACACCCGGAGGTAATCCTTTTGTGGAATTATCGTAATTTGAGCATAAGAGTGAATCAGCTCTACAACTTATCTGTGTCAATGTTTACCTTGTATAAAAGATTTTATTTATTTGTAGCGTTGTAATGGGTATGTGTGCATAGATTATTCAATGTCTTTATATTACACAATGAAATTACATTTAAAATAAAACTGGACTGAAGAAAAATTGAAAAAAATAGAGAACTCAACACTTTTTCCAAAATATTTTGAGTAAAGAATTTTTCTAAACTCCAGTTTTGTAGGAAATTCATTATAAAATGTTCACCTATAAGATTTATAAAGCTTTTCCCCCATAGCACTTGTGAGAACATATTTTGAAGAATAACATCCGTATGCTGATACCATGTACCAGTCACAGTTATCCTTTAAATGTATTTTCCAAGGGGAATATTTTGAGAAAATATGTCTGATGAAAACTATTTGACTTTTACAAAACAGCTAGGTGTTAGTAGAGCTTAAATTGAAGGTATTATCTGTGTTTATTGCCTCTTTATACCCTTTTAAGACTAAATTTTATTTATTAAGTAGAATTAATTAAAAAAGTGATAAATTTGGTTCATGCTATCTCCCCACAGTAATTTTATTCAATTAATATTTTGGTTTAAAGGTTATACATGTGTGTGAATTAGTGGCTTTTCCTGAACTCTGTGCAATGTACTAGGAAGAGAAGGCTTCAAAGATAAAGATCAAGACTGATGAGCACTTTTGAGACAACACCACAACACACTCAACTTTCAGAGTATGTAGGGTCTTTGAAGAACTGATTTACTCATAATGGATGACATGAAGTTTGCACTTCTACCAGAAAAAGGTAGTCTGGATTAAAAAACATAAAAAATAATTCAATTTTATCTGTAATTAATTAAATAATTCAGATACAAACACATTAATAAAAAAGCTCTTTAATATCTGTAGTCTCACATACCTTCCCTTCTCTCCTAGATATAGACATCTTCTTGCTAACCCATTGTTTTAGCTACTCATTCTTTGACAGAGCATTTTGTACTCTCTGTAACAGCTTCCCTCACCTCAGTTCTATATTAGGTATCAAGCATCTTTCAATTAGCCTTGTAGCTCAATTTTCCTATTCAATTCAGTGGGTTCCTTCCTTCTCCAGAGTCTCATGGCTAGACAGTGGGCATTGATCTTGCTTATAATCTGTTCATACAATTCCTCAGGTATTTCCAAACTTTTGAGAAGCAGTAGAATGACTCAACAACTGAGTGATGCACATTAGGCTTATTGAAGGGTCACTTTCTTGTAGCAGAATGTCATCAAGGGCCTTCTCCCTGTATATGATGTGTTCATCAGACATCTATTGATGCTATGGGCTCTACCCTTGTGGCAGAAAAACAGAATGCCCTGTGTAGGGTGGCAGTGTCAGAATCCATTTAAATATTTGACATTTGACATAAACATTTGGCATTGTCTCTGAAGAATACAGTGCTTTCTGCTGAACATGAAAGCATTTGGCTCTAATCAAAAAGGTGAACTGACTGTTCTCAGCTATGGAATCTTGTTTGGCTTAGTCAGGGTAGATATACAGCTTCATCTTTGTAAAACCTTGGTGAAGCCACATGAGCAGGGTCCAAACTTTTTACACCAACCCCCAGAGGGAGTTTTTTAACCCCCAAATGTTTTTTATAGTCATCATAATTAAGCATTTTCTGTGAACATAGGAGTTTTAAGCTTGATTTCTTTCTCTGCCTGCCTGAAGCACACATATATTTTCTTGACAGTGAACTCACCCTCAGCTCAGGTCCTTCTCCTCTCTAGAAGACAGAATAAAGATGTCCTTTAATCACTTTATCAAAGGAAGAACAATGTAGGCTATGTCACGAGATCAAATCTTTTGGGTTGTATGAACGATGTCTAAGTTACAGAGTGGTTGAATGTCTCAAATGGTGCCAGGAGTAGCTTCTCTTCATTTTGATTGACATCTGATGGAACGAGTGCTGTTAGACTGCTATAGGCATTTTTCAGGTATCTCTTCTAAACTGGCACTCAGTTTAGGGATCTCAGCCCCATATCTCTGGCTCAATTTCCAGTCTGGCTGTGCGTACACATCAGCTTCATGGCTTGCAGAACAATGTAATTTAAACTTGCACACCACTTTTCTTTTTTATCTCCACATTAGTTGTAGGTCATACAGATTATATATCTGTGAAATTTCAACCTGGTTTTGTTTTACTTATATAAACAGTGACTTCAGCTTTACCTCTGTTTTTTTTTTTGTTGTTTTTGTTTTTTTTGGTTTTTTTGGTTTTTTTTTTTGAGTTCCTAGAACAATGGAAATAATTATGCGTTGTCCCATATTCTGACCTCACTTACTTGGGCATAAAACTAGAGCAAAAACTAGAGCCTACTTTTGGTCAGTATAAACAGAGCTGGATTCTAGCTGGTATGGACAAAAACTAAAACACCATATAAAACAAAAGACAAAACATTATATGGTGATAAGTACACTCAACACATACCTTAAAAATATACTATAAATCTGGTTTGTCAGCTAGAAAGACTCAGAAATGGTACACACAGACACTCATAAATTCAAAGCAATTAAGAGACTGAAGAGATGGTGGATATAAGTGAAATATAAACAGCAAGACAATTGTTTATATAATTTTCCTGTGCTAGTAAAATGTTTAATAGAAGACTCTAAAATCATCTGACACATGTGGTATCAAATGGGAGAAAATTTTAAAAAATAAACATTTTCCTTATTTAAAAAACTTATGAAATGTTTGGTGCAAATGTTCACACACTGTGATTTCTTTTTAGCCGGTGAGATCCAAAGCTGACAGCTATAGAACAGGATGCAGACAGATGAAGAAATAGTTAAGGACAACAGCAGAACATGAAAGGCAATCAGTGTGCAGAAATAGTGAGAAAAAGTGGAAATAAAGACTCCTTGACCTTTTTGTGAATTTCCCTTGCTTTTATATTTGTATATTCTTCCTTGATTTCAGTGAAAAATGAACAGCAGAAAATAGACTGAATCTGATGCAATTTATTGGGCAGGTTTCAGTTTTCTTTAATATGGACTTAAATACTAAAGGCAACCATTCTGAACATCTAATCTTCCCCATGTATTGTGGTGAATATCTGATATTGTATTAATCATTATTTTTGGTTATTACTTTCATTTTTATGGCAATAATAGTGAGTTAAATATGAGGACTACCACCAAGTACGTATGACAGAATTATGAATAGTGATGAAAAGCAAAAGTTTTTTAATATGTCAAGGATTTTTTTATACATTGGGGTTTTTTTATGTTTGGGTAACCATTATAATTTTTTCCTATTGAAAATCTTAATAACAGCGATTGCATTACTCTTATCTGGGGATTTCTAATACAATTTTTTACAAAAGAGGAAATTTTTTAAAAATGAAGAAAAGGAAATTTTCCTATTCTCAAACATCTCAAGCTCTTCACTTTTTTTTTCTAAGTGAAATTTTAAAAAAAATATTTCCTTTCAAAGAATCACAAACTTCTGATTTAATTATGAATTTTCTATACAGTTCTATTCATAAACTTGCTTGACTAAATTAACTTTTTCACTTGAGTAGACACTTCTGAGACATTTATCCATAACATCTTTGTATCTAAATTGGAAAGGCCTGATGATGGTCACACTCAAAGAGTTGGAGTCAACGATTTGTGTCCAAATGGAGACAAGTGATTAGTGGAGTTCCTCAAGGCTCAGTATTGGAACTTGTGCTGTATAATATCTCTGTCAGAGATGCACCTTCAGCAAATTTGCTGATGACACCAAGCTGTAGATACTCTGGAGGGAAGGGAGGATGTCTAGAGAGATGTTGTCATGCTTGAGGGGAGGGCACCTGTTAATGCCATGAAGTTCACCAGGGCCATGTGCAAGGTCCTGCACCTGGGTCAGGTGACAAAAAATCCCAAGTTAAAATACAGGTTGGGTGGAGAATGAACTGTAAACAGCCTCATGGAGAAGGATTTGGGCATGTTGGTGAGAAGCTCAACATGAGCCGGCAACCTTCACTTGCAGCCCAGAAAGCCAACTATATCCTGGGCTGCATCAAAAGAAGCACCTGGGCAGCAGGTTGAGGGAGGTGATTCCTCTCCACTGCTTTGCTTCCATATGACCCTGCCTGGAGTGCTGTGCCCAGTTCTGGAGACTCCAGCACAAGGACATGGAGCTTCTGTAGTGAGTCCAGAGGAGGACCATGAAGATGATCAAAAGGCTGAAGCACCTCCCCTATGAAAACAGGCTTAGAGAGTTGGAGTTGTTGAGCATGGGAAAGAGAAGGCTGTGGGAAGACATTAGAGGAGACTTTCAGTTTTTGGCTACCCTGTCCATGGAAGTATAGAAGGCCAGGTTGGCTGGGGCTTTGGGCAACCTGATTTAGGGGAAGATGTTGCTGGCCGTGTCATGGGGCTTGGAACTAGATAATCTTTAAGGTCCTTTCCAACTCAAACCATTCTGTGATTCTTTCTTATCAAGTTGAAAAAAAAAAAATTAAATACGACATTGTGATCCAAATATCGTGATCATTCTCCTAAAGAAGTCAAAAGAACGGCTGCAGTTTATGCAACTAAAGACTGAACACCTGGAAAGGTGTTCCAATTTTTTAACAGGCCAGAGGAAAGGCATTTTGCCTCTACTCTATGTGCAAGGAAAAGGATGTGATTCCAGCCTGTGCATATGTAGAAAATTTTGAGAAACCTGGGTGATGTAATATTGTAGTTTAACGTAGGATACCATTAAGAAATCAATTTGGTTTTAATTTCTTTTCAATCCTCACCTGAGCTTAACACATTAATTAAATTTCCAAGTACATACTTTTTATTTTAGATTTTTGATTTAAAGGTAAAAAACCTGTGTAGCATAAAACATCAGTACCCAAATTTTTCACCTTTTGTCTCCTCTGTATGCTATGAGATTGCATATAATTAGGAAACAGAATTGAAATACCTCCATTAACACAGAACTGTATTTTTAAAAATATGATTTTGTCATCAGCAGTTTTTATTTATCAAATTGGACTAAACCCCAGATTCTCAAAAGTCTTTGAGTATGAAATGCCCATTTATTTCACACTAAATACTTGCTTTAAATAACACTGAATTCCTTTTTGAAAAATATGTGCCTCATTCCTCTCAAATCCAGGACAACAAGAATCTCAAATCTCAACAAGCTTTGCATTAGTTCTGCAGAGTTTTGTTTCAGAGCAACAACCTTTAGTTTTATCATAGCTCCTTCAGGAAGTACTTTCCAGGCGTACTCTCTTCTGAGTGCCAGTTGGATTACACTCCTCATTATTCTGCTGCTATGGACTGAAAAAGCAATTCATTTATTTGTCAAGAGTCCTGTTCTGACACTAGCTCATAGAGTTTCAGTAGCTGCAATCCACTTCCTTTTCCATTTTTCATATAAAATATGGCAATTCTGAGAGTCTGTTAGTCTAGGGATCTAAGGAAAGAAAGAACTTTCACTGTTCATTGAGATTAAAGGCTTTTTGTTTCATATGGGGTATTTTTTGTATTTTTTTTAAGTTTGGTTTAGTTTGGTTTTTTTGTTTTGTGTTTGTTTTTCGGGTTTTTTTTATTTTTATTTTTCTTGCTTTGTTTGGGGTTTTTTGTTTGTTTGTTTGTATTTTTTTTTACATGGTTGGAAAAACTTACCTTGCAGCAAACATCTGGGACTGAGGTCACCCTCAGACATTAACTTATGAAAAACAAAACATGGTCTATTAGAAGTGTGTTCTATTGTGCCAGAGGGCAGACTGGCTTTCTAATAGGATGAATGACAAACTACGGTTCAACTTCAACATTCACTGAACTTCTCAAAATATATTAAAAATGTTGGTGAATGTCTGTAAACCTGTATAGAACACCCAACTTTTAATGGATGGCCCCACTTCTCATTCAGAGCTGTGTGTGGAGCACCAGGGCTTTGGTATCACTAGTGTTTCTCAAACCTTTACTCTTCAGTGATGGCACATCAGGGATGTTGACTCACTCAGTCACTTTTAATTTTTAGTGCAAAAGTGTCATATAGTATGTTACTCACAGACTGTAATTTTGCATGTTGTGTCACTCCTGTTCATAGTAGCCAAGATTTATTATTTCCATGGGAAATCAGAGCAGCAGAAAACTGACATCTCCCATGTTTTTGCTCTACCCTTTGGAGCATTATAATTTTCTGGTAACATGGAGAATAACTCGCTATGATACTTTCAAATGCCACTGGTAAACAATTTCTCACATGTCAATGATGTTCCTTGCCTCTTTTTTTCCCTTACCCTCTATATATTTCTTCATATGCATACAAAGACCTTGAAATATGACCCAGAAATTTCTGAAAGCCACAAATAGGAAGCATTATAACCCCGCATTCTTAGAAATGATTACAAAATTAGGTATTTCAATTCAAGTTAGATTCCACTAATTACTTTTTGGCATTTTATAGATAGGAAATGGTAAGAAGTGTGGGCTTTACATGAGACACATTCACATCTGAAACGTCTGAAACTGTCTGAGCAAAACTTTAGTTTGTTTGGGTTTTTTGATGTTTTTGGTTGGTTGGTTGGTTGTTTTTTGTTTTATACCAGTTTTCATCCTTTTTTTCCCTCATTGACTCTGTATTTTCACAGTTCCCCTCAAACCCCTCCATAGTTCAATGTCTGCCCTTTAAGGGCCTCTTGATCTTTTGTCCATGTGGAGTAGCCTCATTTCTGTCTGCTTCTCAATTCACTGATGAGTCTAGAGACTCATCTTAGCGACTGCACTCCCATCTTCATCTCTGGACAGAACTCATCTAGTGTGATGAGACCTATACTTACTGGAAGCTTGGAACTAATCCCTGTGTTATCATAACTTCTTTCATTCAGAAGATTATGGAATTTAATGATTATGATGCTTAATTTTCAGAGAATGGCAGAAGTCTCCTGTTGACTGTTTTTGTTCTCTCTCAAAGTGTTAAAATAATGATTTTTCAGAAAGATTGAAAGAAAGTAGGAGTGGAGACTCTATGGGAGGTTATTGATCCCATCAATAGCTTGATCTACAGAGTAGTCAAAGTTATTTCAGGAGATCAGTCATCCCAAAGATCAACCAGAAACAAGATAAGGTTAATATTTTCAAGGTTTAGGAAGAAATTAAGACTAACAGCGTAAATCAGACAGCAAAAATACCTATGTGTAAGTGTCAATTCCTCTTAAATATATTTTTGCACAATTCATTTTTCTCCAGTAGGGCATATTGTATCTCAGTGTGTCTGGTTCTGATGAATGAAGCAGAAAACTTACAGTGCAGCTTCAAAGGAAGAATGGAAATTCTTCCAGAAAAGGATTTCTTAGGTCAAAGAGATTATTTTCCTGTATTTTTTGTATTTGCAGAAGCATATACATCCAAAGCATGCATCTCCACTAAAAGCATGAACTACATACATTCTTATTTAAACTTAACCACATAATACTGTAAGTTTTCAAAAGTACTAACTAGCCAGAATAGGCTGAAATACCCTTTAAACACTTTTGTTTTACTCATTGACTGGATAATTTAAGTAGACATTGAAATTATTTGAGATATGTAGAAGATTAGCATAGACTAAATACCTAATATTTACATGATCAAAGTTACTAGTCATAATGATGATGTCATAAGTTTTTTATCCAAACTATTAATAGAAAGATAGTTCAGAAGTTGATTCCTTAGATAGATTAAAATCCTTGTTATACATTATAGGGTGTGGTTTATTTGGTGGGGGGTTTTTTGTTTGTTTTGGTTTGGTTTGGTTGTTTCTTTTTTAATTTTAGGGTTTCTTAAGTTGATTATCAAGACTGCAGACAATAAAAATGTTCCCAGATTTTCATCCTAAATACCTTCATAAAAATGGCTTTAAGCTTTTCTACATGCATCTCCTGGCATCCTGCCTTTATTGCGATTGCGTAGCTTCATAAA
The DNA here is from genome assembly GCF_003957555.1 of Calypte anna. Classification (NCBI taxonomy): domain Eukaryota; kingdom Metazoa; phylum Chordata; class Aves; order Apodiformes; family Trochilidae; genus Calypte; species Calypte anna. Next base: position 145,032,455 of record NC_044245.1, on the reverse strand, counting down.
GACTGTTTTTGCCTATAATTTTTTTTGTATTTTATCAGCAATGAAGCTGTTAATTTAAAAATTACTGCATATTTAGAGAGTTACTAAAGGAAGGAATGGCAATATGGGATGGTGAAGATAGCTTACTGATCCTGCAAGGACCTGCACCCAGAACAAACACCTCCTCCTCTTCTGTTGGCAGGATGGATATGCTTCTACTTCTTGCAACCACACTTGCCTTCCAAATCAGATATTCTAGGAGAAGAGGAAATGGTTTCAAGTTGTACCAGGGAAGATTCAGATTAAATATTAGGGAAAAAATTTTCACTGAAAGTGCAGTGAAGCATTGGAAGAAGTTGGCCAGTGAGGTGGTGGAGTCACTGTCCCTGGAGTTACTAAAAGAATTGGGCAGATGTGGCACTGCAGAAGATGACTTAGTGATTAGGGTGGTGTAGGACTGACTGTTGGACTCAGTGATCTTGAAGGTCCTTTCCAACCATGATGATTTTATGATTCTATGATTCTATATTCAGAAGAAGATTATAATGTTTACACCCAGTCTTATGTCAGCACTGTGTGCATAGTTATGTATGCTGTATTCTGAAGCAGAAACTCTGCTTTTTCCCAAATGTGGCAGTGCTCAACAATTAAAATGGATGAGAAGATAATTTTTCATATGAGTTTATCACTCTCATTACAGTAAAGGTAGGTGAGGGTGGTTTGCAGTCAGAGGAGATTTATGATGGGAAAATATCTTTCTCTTTTAGGAACTTGCATTAAAACTAACATGTTAAAGGCAGTTGATGACAGGTAGTGTCTGAGATATACCCAGACAACATTCTCCCTCACAGTCTCTTTATTTTGATGCTTATTAACTTACCTGTTATATTAAAGACTCTGTGTTTCTCATCTGTAAATTGAAGTTTCCATGGCAGAATATTTTCCTGATGTGTAGTGACAAGCAGCAGTTGATTCAAAGCTGCAGATCACCCTCACATAGATCACAAAATATGGAAGATTTGCAGTTAGGGAGCATACAAAGTAAAACTTAAAAGCTATCAAGAAGAACTTGTGGTGAATCAAAATCACTGTGAAACCAGCCAAGATTGTGGTAAGTTCAGCCAGGTTCCTAAAAACAAAGAAATAAAGTGTGATAATATTTGAAAATTATTTTGATATTTCCTGGCTAAGTGTGAGAAATAGATTCATTGCAATGTTATTTAAAATAAATTATTTCAGTGATCACTGGTATGGCCTATTTATTTTACATGGAATTATTACTGACTTGTTCTTAGATAAAATAAGACCTGGATTCCCTTCTTGACTCTGTGTCTGGCTTCATGGGCAAGCCTTTTAATCCTTCTGCTCCTCAGCATCCCAGTTTATGAAATGGGATAATTGATGGTGACTACTTTGAGATGTATTTACTAAAACCACCATGAAGAAACTAGTTCCTACTGCTAAATTGATGTAGAAATTTGCTCAAAAAAAATCACAATAAATGTCTTTAAACATCCTACATGCATACTTCATTTCATTCTGTAGTAAGAAGACAATAAGACAGGTAGTTATTACCTATAAGTGAGGATGAAATTATTCAATTCAAGCATGCAAGAAAATCTTGATAATTGGTTGATGAAACTTCCAGGTCTCTGGAAAACATAAACAGTAAATTTTTTTGGCTTGTGCATGTAATAGAACAACCCAGAGAATCTGGTGAGTGTCAAATGTCATGATTGTGTGTATGTATACAAATTCAGTACTCTGAAACCATGTTTCAGAATATTGGCTAATAAGAAATGCCAAATAAACAATCATTCTCTGCATTTGGTGAAAAATCTTCTTTCCAGTCCAAAATCTCGAAGTCATGGTCAAATTTCTGAAGGGAAATTTGCAAGGCACAAAATAATTGCATGTGCTAAGGAAACAGTTACTGCTACAACTTTCAGTATCCTCTTTTAGTGTAGATGACTATGTTGTTTATTTAATGACCAAAGGACATGTGAAAATTTTTTATCATCATGATTTAAAATGGCATTTTTACTGAAATTCTGTAATGAAAGTTGAAGTACATGGAGTTTGTTTTATGCTTAGTCATTTCTATACAGAACCATATAACTGGAGAACAATAAAAAAGCTTTTAGTTGGCTCTTTCTCACTTTTATTGATGAAAAGAATCTATGCACTTTGTCCTTTAGGGAAAGGAAAAACTATCTGATCATCTCACTGGTTCAAGGAAACCAACTTCCATTTTCAGTTCAGATTTAGTGAGCCATTTAAATTGCTCTTTACCTAAAATTTGTCAGAAAATATAGATGACAGTTCCCAGACAACCAATAGGCTTTGTAACCTCATGTTGTTTGAAGTTCATTTAAAAATTCATCACCAGTATATACAGAATATTTAAGTCCTCTGTGTCAGCCTGCTCTCTGTTTCAGTATTGTATGGCTGAAAGAAACCATCCACATAATTCTTAAGCAAACAGATCTGCTTATTTGGAACGTGGTCCAAGTTTACTACAGAGATTTTGAATATTTGATTAACTTCAGGTCTCCAACAAGAGGAAAGGTCAATATCTTTCACACTCCACTAAGAATCTATGTATGGATTAGAAGGAGTATTGGAGAACTAAGGATAATGCAAAATGCTTATTCGGCACCCAAATAGCTTCCAAGCCAAGTTCTTAGAAAATTTTCAGCCAGAGTCTGATTTTGCTTACAATTATTTCTGCATATTCACACATGAACCTCTACCTGTTTTCATAACTGAGGACAACAAATACCTCAGTATGAGCAGATTCTGTCTTTGAAAACCATGATCCTCTCTTTGTTTCCACTCTGTCTTAGTTATTTTACATGCCTATTTTTGTAATATTTAAGTGGGAAAAAATATCCATGCTGAAAGCTTTCTAAATCTGTGGAAATATGCCGCTAGTGATCAAATCTCTCTGGCTTAGGCTTATCTGGTGTTCCAGTGTGTAAATCTCCTATCTTCATTGTATTGAGCAGTACTTCATCCATGCAAATCTCTCCATCATGCCCCTCTCACAGTAAAGTATTTGCTGCATCCAAAGCCAATATAAATATGAACAATTGCAGTGTACTTAGGTCTGTCACATCTCCCCAAATAACCCTTGCAGAATAATTTTCTAAATTGCTCTGGCAAAGCTGTGTGGAAAAGGAACACCTTGCTTACAAAATACCACCTCGTTCCACTGTTTTAGGGTACTTTGCTTGATCTATACAGCTGCAAGGGAATTGTTAAAGAAGAATAAATCATGCTTTTGAGAGGCATGATCTGATTTCCTGAGAAGTGCATGGGTACGAACAGACAATTATAGTGAAGAATACATCAGAGCACTTGTGGAATCAAAGTACTCTTATTTTAACTATGTCTTGCTTTTCAGGACAGCTCAGGCACAACAGAATGAAAAGTAACATTGACAATAATACATCTCCTTTATTTGCCTGCAAAAAAAAAGTCTACTTGAATATGGCTGAATCCAGCCAAGTGTATTATTTTATTGTTAATGTTTTTCCTTTTAGTTTGTAAATGTTATGAAGAAAAAATGAGCTCCTATTTTCACAGTCTGAAGAATGTGTACCCTACATCCATATCAGTCACAAACTGGTTAAAATGTTATAAACCACATGTGTTCATCTCTGATTCTAAAGTAATTCCAAAAATTCTTCTCTTTGGCTTAGTTAACTGATAGTCTGGTGGGACCAGAAGCATTATGTTGTGCTAGCCATAATGTCTCCTAGTGTGGTATTAGCTGCAATGACAGTCTTAATTACAGCAGTCTAATAAGGTGCTTACACTCAGGACAAATACTAGATCATATTCCTGAAAAAATGCTTATTTCCAGTATATTAAGAATAAGTGTTCTCTGCCTAAAATGGATTGCTCTTCCTAGATAGTATATCTATGGGATATTTGCCACACTTTTGCTGTTTTGCACAGATCATATCTATATGAATAAATTTAACAGATTCAAAGCACACACTGGCACTGAAAGCTGTCAGCACAGAAGATCCTGTTTCCATCTTGTTAAACTTTTAGACTTCACAACACAAAGCTCAAACAGAACCTCCTTACCTGGCCTGTGCTGCCTCTCAGAACTGTATCCTGAGAATGAAATTTTGCCTGGGTTAAACTGCACTGGGCATCCCAGTTGCTATGTACAGGAAGACTGTGACATTTTTTCACGTACTACAGGTGTAGGTATTAAAGAATGTACATGAGAACAAAATTACCACCTCTAGGCAGTAGATTTGCTGCATTTTAAAGCTTATAAAACAGACAGGTATAACTTACTGACAATCATGAACTTCACTGGGTCACTGAAAATTAAAGAAACTTCAATCAAAGCTAGCTATGCAAATCCATTAGAAGAGAGGATTTACTTAAACAAAATTTGTCACATTTACTACAGTAGATGTGTTAAGGATAGCAGTGCTATGTTTTTACTTGTCACATTGTTTGAGGTGATTTGTATTACTTTATCACTGCAATGTTTTCCGTTCTGTATAGGGCAGAGATAAATGTAGGTTGCATTCCAAGAAAGATACTTCCCATTTCTCACTGAAAATGTGTCTTCAAGATTCTGCAGCTCTTTCTCACATTGCCTGATGTTTTTTTCCATCATAAAGACAACTAAATTTGTGGTCCACTCCATTTGTATAATTTTTTTCTGAGTTATCGAGAAAAATACAAAGAAATAAATTTATCTCAATCAAAAAGTTTGCTGGCTATACTTGTAGTAACATTTTAATCCAAATAATTCACTATGGAAATTTTGTTTTATATGCATTGGCTCTGCACACTGATACCAGTATTGGTAAAAATAGTGCATTGAATAGTGACAAGGAGTGTATCTAGGTAAGGAAATATAGTTGTTCATATTATTAAAATGCATTCTGTGATGGTGTTGAAATGTGGCAGCTAGCAGTCTCCCCAAAACTGTTGGACAGGCTATGGGAGTTCAGATGAGCCAGGAATCATTTATTTTCTGAATATAATTTGCATACTATCATGTGGTTTTGCAGAGTAAGATAATTTATAGCATTAGGGGAAGGCTTTGCATGCCAGGTGTCCTCATAACCAGTGAAAGAACCCTGGCAGAGCTCATGCAAGAGTCCAGTCCCAGCCAACATGGACAAGGAGAGCTGCACACCCCCTTCTAGTTGTGTGATCCAATGCCAGCATCACTCTGTGCTGCAGTTAGGAGCAGAAGGAGAGAGGCAAAGAGCTACCACTTTTCACATCACTCTGTTTGTTGGTGAAACTGGGTTTGAATTTAGTAAGGCCCTTCTATTACCTCTCCTGCATGCTTGGCCATATCCTCTTGTAGTGAAATGAGGCAACCAGGTGTCACTAATTGCCAGGGAGTGAGCATGAGCTTGTGTGAAGCCCACCTGTGCCTAATTAGGGTGGGCCCCCACTGTGCATGAGCAGAACCAGGGGGCCAATAAAAGGTGAGTCCTGAAGCACAAGCTCAGCTCAGTCCTGAGCATGCTTTGCAGAGAGGTCAGTTGCTCTTGGAGCACTGTGTTACCTTCATTGTGCCACTAGCGCTCATCGCCCTCAGGGTGAGGCTCTGAGGAGTCTCGAACCTGGGGCCTCGGCACTGCAGTACTGTCTTAGCTGGCTGCACCAGCCAGCTAAAAATTGTTTGGAATTTTCTTCCTCTTCATTCTCCTTTACTTCCTTTGAGATACCTGTTAATATGTGGCCAGACAATGAAGATTAAAAAGCCAAGGGTACGGAGAGGAAACATTATGCAAAACTAAGTTCAAATGAGGTAAATCTCAAGAAGCATCATATACTTATGTCAATGTAGCAATGAAAACTACTGGCTGAATATATGCCCAGGAAGCATATTCTTCCTTATTCCATATCTAGTGGGCATTTTCTGTCTCTCTGTCATGTCTTGAAATATCACTTTCCTTTCTAAATGTAAACCATTTTTTATGGTCCTTCTGGAGCTACCAAGCTGTACTTCAGCATAACCAGAAGAGAAGGAGCCTTGCCAGCACGAATTAATCACCCTCGTAGAAATTATTTTCAGAATATGACACTGCCTTTGTTAATAGCATTTAGGGAAAGCTGTCTGGAATTACTGTCACCATATTAATTTTTTGACAAATTACCCCAGGAACTTGGTCTGCCTACTCTGGCAGCTGGATGTTATTGAGAAGGCACTGACGAGCTCAAATCTGCTTTGGCAAAGTCAGGTCCACCCACTGACACTTTGTGGGGGGGATCTGTTAGTGACAGGAATAGGAACACCTCTGAGATGTGAAGTATTGTTAGTACTGGCAATAACATTGATGCAGTAGGCAAGATGGATCCTTAACAGTCACATAATTCTGACTGACACCTGGACTAGTCCAGTTGACAAGCTTACTCCATCAGTTCTGTGACACTACTTCATATTCAGAATAGCCTGATGATTAAGAATATTGCAAATGTGTATGTTATCTTCATCACAATAAATCTTCTGATTTCATATTGGAATTTATTAGTATTTTTATTCAAACATCCTGTCCACTGTGTAATGTCAAAATATAAAACGTATGTTATGATAGTCAATCATCTTGGGTCAGTGGAAACGTATTAAAACTTTCCCACTAACTCTTAGAAAAGAGGATTTGATTCCATGCAACTATTTGATTATGTTCATACAAGACTATTGTTACAAATGTTATATAAATAACATTTATCAAATTATCAAATTAACAGATATATGGGGGAAAAAAACCCCAACACAACAAAATGCTCCAAAATGCTTAGTGTGTAATTGCAAAGATAGCATAGAAAACATATGGGCAAACATACTACTTAAAGTTAAAGGACAAGAAGAAATTTTCAAGCTTTTATTGAAAATATCTAACCGATTTTATTTATCTCTCAAGATTAATTAGTCTAGGAAGTTCCATCACAGAATCTCTGAAATTTATGAATTTTCATCTGAAATTTGGTTTGTTGCCTTGCCTCCACTGATCCTAATGGGCAGATATTCTAGGACCTTTCAGTTTAATAAATTAGATCCTAATTCAAATAAACCTTTAAAAGCATAAGGTATTGCATTACCTGGAATCAGAGAAATAGAACTGACCTTTTTATTTTCCTTCAGTCTTATTTAGTATTAATATGTTAGATTGCATGATGGAATCTGTGCAGCCTTTCTTTTAAACAGGTAGAAATACTGTCAAGTTTTGCCAGACATCCATGTCCTAATCAACAGATTACATCTAATTTTCTTCTTCATGTTTCCTTTTAATTGCCAGCCTAAATATATTCTTATATGTAATCACTATAAACAGAGCAATTACCAATTATACAGTCAATTAATATCTACCCTGTTTTGAAAAGGCCAGGTAGAACCATCAGCTGGTTATATCATCAGTTATATTAAAATATTCCTCTTACTCAGTTGTCTTCAAGATGCATTGAATAAACCCATGAAGCAGAAGAAAGGAGCACAGGTGTTGCTTGTGCAAGCAACCATTGCAGAAAGGCAAGAAAAGGAGACTGAAGGGTAAAGGTTGCTATCTTGGTCTCCATTGCTGAGATTTTTATAGCCATGATAATGTTATTGAGTCTTGAAACGGAATTCTATACAGCAAATAAGCTTGTGGTACTCAGAATTTTATGGCAGGGAAGGTGTTTTGCTGTGGGTTTGGAGGTTTGTTTTTTTTAAACTCATAATATTTTTTAAAAAATCTAATTCTTTATGAAATATGCCATCAGTAATGTGACTGTTCCACAGTTCCACTCTTAGCCTGTTTCCCATTGCTGTCAGCTAAACCACTAAAGAACATTATTTCAAGTGTTCATCAAAGAGTCTAGCACTGGTGCTCTATAGTCATGCTACACCACAGAACTGTAGTACTGATGAACTTTGGGACTCATTTCAGCCTTCTAATGGCTCAAGAGTTCTTTTCTTTTTCTCTCATTTATACTAAAATAATTAGGAAGAAATTACCTGAGTCCCCCTTGGTTATACTGGTGCAAAGCTTATTTAAGAAGTCAAGCCTACCTTTTTGTATATTTGCATGCAGACAGAGACCTGGTGCCACAAACAATGCAAATTTCTGGGTGTAAAAATGTTGATATGTATGTACAGACACACATGAGTGTACATATATCAAATATATTTTGGAGTTTAGCACCAAGAAGTTTTGTCTAGTGGAATCCGCACATGCAAAAAGACTGTGCCCATATAGACTCTGCAATAAAAACACAATGAAAATTTTATGAATTTTGTCATTTTAGGTCTACTGAACTGATAAAAGAACAGAGTTCGATCTGAGTCATAAACCCAGGAAAATAGCCTTTCAGTGCTGTGGAAAACTCCCTTTTGAAATCAGAAACACCAAGGTTCCCATTAAGAAAGGAATGAATGTCGTTGCACAAAAGTAAATTGCTCTCCAGGTTTCAGCATCCTTCTGTAATGGAGGAGCAGGTTATAACCTTTCTGTCAACCACCTTGTTAAGAAAAGAATTGTTTGTGTTTTTGAAACAAACCCCTCCCTTCATCTCTGTTTGTTCCTGATCATGAAAGAGTCATTAGTACTTGAATCCAAGCAGGTAGAATCATCCCATCTATTTCCCCTTACCAGTGCTTCTTGGAATTACCAATGAATTAAAAAAAAAAAATCTTAATAAATAAATAACATGAGGAAGTGTAAATAACACTTGAACTTTGAAATTTTTCCGTGCTTAATAAGTGCCTCGTTATTTCTGATTTTTTTTTTTTTTTTTTTTTTTTTTTTTTTTGGTTGTTGTTGTTTGTTTTTTTTTCAGAGAATGTTTTTTCTCACTCGTGCTATCAGTTGTGAGCAACGAACTGGGGGTTGCTCAAAATTTACATGTTGTTTGTCATACTTATGGACCAGCAAGAAAGGCTAAAACTTAGATCTCACTGAATGCCTGGGTGAGCTGACTTCTGTGCACCAGACAGAGAGAACACAAGAATTCATTCCTGCTTTCTGGCTTCCCCTTCCAGCTGCAGTCACCTCTGCCTTTCCAGTGGAATGTTTATTCTAGCTGAGTGAGATCCAGACTGTTGTCAAGGGCAAGGTCACCTGCTTTGAAACAGGTTCCCTACGTTCTGAAGACAGGACTAAGGACACCCCCAACTCCTGCCATTCCTTGAGACCAGGGAAGGGTCCTGAGCAGCCGGTCTGTGCTGGTTTTAAATGTGTGTCTAAATTCACGTGAACCATTTTGACAGTACTCAAAGCACAGTTCTCTTATTTGTAATAAATCATATCTGATTATTAGCTGCATTCAAAAAGTTTAAGATTATTTATCTTCTCTGCTTTCATCCTCATCCCATCCCTTCTAATGCAGATCTGCATACCTTCATGAGAATTTGGAATACATATTAAGAAAATGTCAGCCATTGGGAAGAAGGCAAACCAGCTTGCTCCCAGTTGCAATGGATTTGGCATATTTGTGTAGTTTGTTACTGTGTCTCATTTGAGAACATCTTGCAAATAAATGGCAGTTTCTCCAAATGAGCCAAATGGATGGCTGTTCACTGCTGGAAAATATCTGAAAACAACATATAGTATTTTATTAACAACCTGTTGACATCCCCCTCGATCAGGAAGCAGAGTTCACAGAACAGTGTCCAGATGGTAAAGAGGATAAACCAAGCTATTCAACCTGCTTGAAAGGCATGGAAAGCATTACTTCTAAATGAAAGGCATTTGTTCACTTGATCAAGATGACATTGGGGGTTTATTTGTTGTTTTCTCTTTTCAGATTTCTTTTTTCAGGTGATACATGTGAAGTGGAAAGCATCAAATAATGAAGAAACCCTGAACAAATTGCTTTCCTTTTCAGCACATGTGTTGGTGTCAGCCCCAAACAATGGAACAAGCCAAATCTGATGAAGAAAGCAAAAGTGTTGATCCTAATTAGAACAGACAAAGGCATTTTTCATCCTGGATCCTGTGTTTAAAGGTTGACTCTTGGCAGGCATGCGATAACTCAGTGCACTGGTTACCAGGGAGTCCATCACACGAAGCTTGTGCAGCAAGTTCAGAACAAGACTTCATGCCTGGGACTGAAATGCTTGCCAGAAACATATAGGTCATCCTCTTCAAATGATGGCAGAATAATTGCCTCCCAGTGGAGGGCTAAAATCTGCTAGCAGATCTTTCGGGGATCTGCAGCTATTGCTTATCTGCCTGATTATTGCTGAACTTCAGGAGACCTTAACAGATTACCCAGGAGTCTTCAGCATGACACTAAACCCTGTAAGCAAGCAATTTTTGGAACTTTGATCAAAGACTAAAACTTACCACTAGGAGCTCAAAATGCAAATGACAAAATCCAAACATACAAACATTTTTCTAGTAATTTTCTAAGGTTTTTCGAGAATCAAGCAATGGGTCTATTTATTTCCTAAGAAATAAAATATGTTGCACGTGTGACCCAAAACTTTTTATATTATTTACTGTTGGAGTGTCTAACATTAGCAAGTCCTGGCCTTATGTAATCAGTTTTAAAGTGGTATAAGGGACAAAAGCAAAAGAAATTATAAAAGAGTGACTATTCATAAAAAATTTAGTTGGACAACCTCCCAATGGCACTGGAACGTCTCTGAATGTAAATGCTCTTTCTCATACTTTGCTTGTTTAAGATCAAGGATATTCTATTGATTTGTTTAGATAAGTATTTTTGTCATGTTGGCCACACTGGACACATAACAGTGACAAATTTTAGGTCTGGAGTGGTTTCACAAGGGAAACCAGTGAGACAGTGCTGTTGTGCAGATGAATGCTATAAAAAGATGCTCTTGCAAGTGTAAATGTGGTACTGGGTCTTGTCTTCACAATTTGACATTAAATGGAAGACAATCCATTCTGATGTCCAGGGTTAATATCCTCACATTTTTAAAAACAGTTTCAAAAGTGGAAAAGAAGGCCAGATACAGAATCAAAAGATAAATCATAGAATCATTTGACTTGGAAGGGACCTTTAAAGGTCATCTAGTCCAGCCCCAAATAAATGAAAAGGTAGGTTTCTTCTCTTTTCCATATCAGAGCCTTGTACTGTGAACAGAGTGTGATTTTGATCTGACCAGGGAAGAAAGTAGTTTTATGGGTGCTTGATTGCTGTTGAGGGGACTGATTCCCTCTCTATCACTCTGGTGTCTCATATACCTCTGCTCATAATCACAGCTGCATATTTGTGATTGCCCATCCTGTAAGTTTCAGGGAATTATCCCTTTTTTCCTGTTTTTTGACTGTAACAGCATAAAAAGGGAATACAGGTGCAACCTTCTGAGAGCAGCCTGAAATTCAGCCTTGAGAAAAGTTATGTGCTGGCTGATACAGTAGGAAATTACTTTGCAGTTCCAGGGAACGGGGAGGGATGGCTTCAAACATTTACTGCAGCATTCTTCACTGTAGGTCTGCAGTTGTTTTTGGGACAGTAAGGTCATATAGTTCACTTGCATAGAAAGCAGACCAGACCCTTGAGTACTGTAGACTTAAATTGATAGATTTTGTAATGTCCTCATCTTCATTTACATTCCTGACTAAGACTGAAGAAGTGCATTTTAATTTTGGGGAGCTCATAGATACTTAACGTTAAAATAGTTTGATGATGTAACTGATCTGTTGCAAACAGTGCTTCAACTCAATGGCAATGGCTTCAAGGAGGAGAAGGACCTTAAAGAGACTAAATTGTTCACTGAAGAAACAAACAAATTAGGTGAATAAATCTAAAGAAGTCACAGAGAAGCTGCAAATTAAACTTCCTCTCTTTTTCTTTTCTCTGTATACACCTATGTATAAAGCAATGTGAGTAAATGTAATCTCAGAGTACTACATCATTATCTGATGAGAATTATCTCAGCTTCATTGACTTCTGTAAGAGTATATGTATGTATTACAAAGGGGAACATTAGCTGGAGGTTTATTGTCATAGAAAGCCTGTCATCAGTCTATCATCCACTCCTACAGTAATTCTTCTGAACTAAATTGCTGGATATTACACGTTTCAAGATATCAATAAAGAAGTGTTTTGAAAAGTGTTCTATGATTGTGTGAAAAGTTCATCAGCACCTAAGAAAAAAATAGAACTTAGAGTGAGAAATAAAGTCAAATATTTTGCCAACAAGACCTTTACACAGTGAGGAAAATGATAATGTGTATCTAATATTTTGAAATATTCAATTACATTCAGCATCATTTCCAATTTTTTTTCTGAACTATCCAGTGCACAAAGAAGTGAATGTGTTGTATGACTTTCATACAGACTGCTGCTAGCATTCCCTTGTTGCTGCTTTGTAGCAATATAATTTACTGTATTTTTAAATAAGATTTCAAAGTGTTTCTCTTAGAGTGGAAATTCCTAGGCTGTTGTGTTTATTTTCCAAGGTCTTCCTGTATGTGATCAATTAAAAAAAAGTTAGAATCCTATTAACCCCATTAGCTGGAAAAATAACATAAAATAAATAAAAAACCAAAGAAACAAACTCCAAAACCACCAAAAAGACCTCCAAAGCCCCGACAACAACAAAATCCACCACTATTATTATAGAACAAGATTAAGTGCACTTTACTTAGGATTACAACCCAGAACTCTTGATACAAATTGTCACAAATATGAAGTTCAAGATTTAAAGTTCCAGATGCATGGTCCATGACTCCAGGTGAAACATAATTCACAGGAGCCATATGGTACCTTAGAGATGTAGCATGCTGTTACCAAGACCTTTGTGGGACACTTCTAAGAGCATTTTTGAACATAATTAGTACCTTGTCTGTTTCTTTATTCAAATAAAAATAAAAAATAAATAAATAAAAATTAAAAACAAAGGCACAGACAAAGAGAGAGGGAGCTAATGAAGTAGTCAGCTGCATTTATATAATTTTTCTGAGTTCCTGCTCTCCCTCCCCTTCTGATAATTCTCTTCCAGGCTAACACAGCAACTAAAAGTCTGTAGGAAATTCTTCTTGGATAGGAAAAATGGAGTTTGTGTAGTGTGTCAACACTCTGCCAAGTGAATGCTCCTGTCAATTTCACCTTCTGACCTCTGTCAATTTCATTTTCTGCCAGAAGGCAGAAAATAACTCCAGTGAGAATCTTCCAGGAAGGAAGCCAGAGCCAGATGTTGGTCACCTGCTTTCTCTCTCTCTCCAGTTTTCATCATCCCCACCTGTACAATGGAATCTCCACCCTTCCAGTTCTCTAATTCCTCATATGAAGGGTCTTTGTCAATCTTGTTTTGCTTTGTTTTTTTTTTCCCCAGGTAGATAATAGAAATAGAAACTGTAATGACCATTTCTCAATAGTAAATCCTAAGGATTTCTTTTTATTATCTCTTTTCCCTATGGAGAATTTAGATATGTTTGGGTTTTCTTTCTGAATGGATTTCTCTCCATTTGAAAATCATTCTGCCATAAAATTGACTATCAACTCTGTTTCTTTTTCCCTCCTTGAATGCATAATAAGGGGCTAAGCTGAATCCAGAATATGCAGAAATGATGCTTCCTAATGTACTCAGCATGGCTGCTTGTGTTGGAAATGAGATGAAAGCACTTGGATCATTTTCCTTTTCAAATGGCAGTCTAATTAACATATAGATCAGCTGGCTAAGACTTCCATGATACATGTAAGGTACTTGTTATTAAAATCCAAGCAGTCTTTGAACTTCAGCAGTCACTTGAAAATTTTTAATCTTCCAATTCTGCCTTTGTTTGTAATAGTTTAGATGAGAAATTGGACAGCCAGGGTGCTAAACCTAAGTAATCATTTGAACAGTCTTAATGTCCTGGTTGTGCTTCTATTTGTTTAACAGCACATGTTATGCATAAGGCATCCCAGTTCAAGGATCTATCTAAATTAAATGTGTTAGAGCAGATGATGGCAAGAGGATCTTCTTCAAAAGTAACATCTGTCTTCTTAGTCATAGTAAATTATCCCCAGATCCCATGAAATCACCTACAATACTTTTCAGTGGCTTTTGGCAGCAATTTCTGCTGAGAAGAGCCAATCACTTGGAATCTGCTTTTGTTGACGGACCTGAGGACTGCATGACCTTGGAGGATGATACATTAAAAATGTGGGGAAAATCCTGAGGGGGGTGTTACTGCTCACAGACTTACACACCCTGGATATGAAAGACAAGGAGAGTTTATTGTTTGATTCATGGCTGGGGGAGGAAGTGATCTACATGAGCAAATAACATTTTAAGCCTGTAAGTGCTACATCTTAGGTAAGACAAAACTGAGTTTTGATTTCAGTGTAATTAACAGAGTTTTTGTTTTAAAAAGAGACAAGAAAAGCTCTGATATAAAATTATCTTTTCTTCTTTATTCAATATTAATGATCATTGTTTAGTTTTCTTCAATGTGAACACAGACACCAGAAAAGATAATCCTAAAATTCAATGATTGGTTTGCTGAAGTTCACTTTCTCTACAAATTGCAATGTAGTCTGTGGATTAAAAAATGTGGGTTGTTTCTTTGTTTTGTTAGCTTGGTTGGGGCTGGGTTTGTTGTTTTGTTTTGTTTTGTTTTGTTTTGTTTTGTTTGTAACTGGTTTAAACAATACTAACGAACAAATCAGAATGTGGTAGTGGAGAAGAGAAAAAAAAATCTTTTTTTTCCTTTTCTCTTATGGATATGAAAAAAATGTCTAAAGTTAACTGTGGACAGTTCCAGTGAGCATACATCAGAGCTCACTACATAGACAAGGAATTTAACAATATACTTAACTTGATGTTACTCCACAGTAGATATCTGGTAATATTGCTAAATCATGCCCAGTAGAAGATTATAATTTCTTTGCTTAAAAAGAAAACTTGGCCTTGATTTTCAAGCTGAGTCTTTAATTCTTGCACCAGTATTGCTCATAGTTTTCCACATACTGATAATCACAAGAGAAATGATGAATGAATGGCGGGTGTAAGACTAGAGGGACAGCTCATTTTACATGTCAGACTGAAGCCTTAATTTTTAACTACAGCTCTTCAGATGATAATAAAACTTCCAAAATCCTTAGCAAGGGTTAAAATTCAGTCCATGTTTTTTAAGATCTTGTTTTCTAGGTATCTACAAAAAAGACCGCTAGAAGTATCCTTGCTGAGTTTGATCACTTTTCAATGTCAAACTCACTTAGGTTTTGATACTGAAAAGAGAATAACAGTAATTGTTTTTCTCTCACTTTTTCTATTCTTCTAAGAGGTATTCCAAAGGAACAGTCATGTTTCAAAAGAACATTCAGTATACAACAGGTAGACATTAACTACAGCTCAACTATCTGTCTTTTTTTTCCCTTAGGCTCATTCACCCTCACTCCTGCATTTTGCATTGCTGGCAGTGATGGGACCAGATGAAAGGTTGAGTGCACACTTACTGCTTTCCACTTTTCCCTCTGCACATGAAGAAACTGCATTTCAGTCAGGTTGGTTAAAACATTCTCCATCAAATAAAATCCAAGACGGAGAAGAATCCCAGACACTTCTTTTGTTCCAGCAGAAGCATAGAGAAAACCATATATTTTATAAATACATTTCAGTATTCACAAATAATTAATCAAATTCAAAGGTTTACTCCTTTGCATGAGGATGATATGCCCTTTTTTCCTGAATATATTTTCATTACATTTGTTTCCTTCTCACAGAATATTATGTCTGGTCTGTCCATGTTAGAGAACAAATTCTTTATCTTAAAACCGTGCCTCTTGTTTGAACTTGGAAAGTCTAAGACCAAATCTATAAAAAACAAAAAACAGAAGACCATCTACCTTCCTCCATTTACAGGTTAAAAAAAAAATCTGGGAAAAACATTTGTTCCTCTGAAATTTAGGCCTGTTATGTACATTCCTTAAACAATGTCTTTCATCAAAGGAGAGTTAGAATAAAAGGAAAAAAAAATCCAAGAAGTTAAAGCTGTAAAGTTAAGTTAAGCTCCTGTTTTAAATATCCACCTAATGACTGTGAATATCACTGTTAAAAATGCCATATGGAGATCAAAAGACACGTGATGGTTAAGAGGAGATGGCATAGTACCAGCTTAACATACCATGATACTTGCAGTGGAAGAGTGCATTGTTGTAATTAAATACTAAATAAAGCTGATCTTGTTTTTAACTGGTTGGTAGAGAACTGCATTCATGCAAATGATGCCAGATGTATTGTGGTTTTGGATAAGTGTTATCATAAACAGTCCATAAAATATTTTAGTCTGAAAGCTGGAAGCAGGTTTCCACAATCTTAAAAAAGGAGATTTGAAATAGAATTTCTGTGGGAATTATGGGAAAGGGAGCCCTCATTAATTTTCTCTGTAGCTTGAAAAATTTATGAGCATGAATAGATGATGTGGTTCCTTGAGCTGGCAGGAAGCCTATTAAGCAGCCCATGAAATAAATCCTTGATGTGGTCTCCTCCTATAACAGCTGAGTCATCTATATTCACCAGATTTTGATTTCATCTTTGGTTGATCATTTTTTAGCGTTGGGATGTAGTTTGTATCAACATTATCAACATTGTATCAACATTATCTTGTGGTTGTATTTTTCCGTTATCAAAGACATATTTGGCGGGGGGATGATGACAGTTGGATGCAGTGATCTTAGAGGTCTTTTCCAACCTTGACAATTCTGTGATTCTGTGATATGGTATGATTTATGTCTATGTTTCAAATAAAGTACGAATGCATTACTTCTGTTAATAAATGCATTATTATTAATTTTTTAGCAGCATTCTATGAAGCCATTGAAGATCACAACAGTATAACAGAGTGCACTTTTTGGTGGCCTATGTGAGTGGAATTTAAGTACTCCCCTAAAGAATACCAGAGAGATATTCCAGTAAGAATGATAGCAAAAATACTAATTAAAAAGCACCTTCCTTCTCAGCTTTATAGTTTCATTTCTGGTAAATCTTTCTAGCCAGTAGGAAGGTAATGATTAACTAGATCAAGTGCTCAGTGATGTTCTGAGATGCTGCTTTCCTTTCCACCCTCAGACAGGGGTTATGACTAAATCCCGGCATGGTAAGTGATAATTCACAGAATATGTTAGCAGCTTGCAGTGGTTTGAGCTCTAGCAGTCAGACATTTTGCACTCAATACCTTTGTTTTACAAGATTGCTACTCCATGTGATGCTTAAGTACTCTGTACTTTCAAGTGAATTAAACCAGAAGGTGAGAGGGATCATAATTTCAAGGAAGCACTTCTGGTGTGCCTCCCTTTCAGAACACTACATTATTATGTATTCATGTCTGTGCTTCTTGGGGCTGACAATTTAGGAAAAAAAAAATTAACCTGTAAGGGTTATCAAATGAACTTCAAATAAAAGATATCATTTTCCTCTGGATTATCAAAAAAAGAAAAAGAAATAAATCTGTTTTAGCAGAGGCTGCCCTGTGATATCAAGTAATCTGCCTATCCTGAGTGTCATAAATCACTTTAAGAGAAGACAGGTTTCAAAAGGTAATTGTAGCAAAAAAGTATGGCTTAGATGGTCTTAACAGAAGAGTCTACAGAGTGTATTTAGAGAGTATTTGATGCTGCTCATAAGGACTTTTCTTCATAGGATTTTGTCATGTATGCCCAGTCTCAACAATAACACTAACATTCTGATCTGTCACATGCTTAGGAATATCCAGAAAAAGAGGAAGGCAATAAATCTGATGCTGCATTTTGTCACCTATTTTTATTTTGCCACCTTCTATTTTTATTCTGTCTTCAAGCTGTTTTGAGGTGATTGGCATCTTTAATTCTCCTGTCAAAATATGTCAATCCCCCATACCTGTTATATATTGGAACGAGACAACATCCTGCTGACCATGGATGTCCTCATTAATCTGCAGTAGGATCAATACTAGGTATGAATGCATTCGTACTAAATGTTCTAAATACACATGTATACATAGACACATGCAGCAGATTTTTAAAATTATCTACTCACCTATCTATCTGTGAGCTCTGATCCTAAACCATTTCCAGTCTGAATTTCCACACTCACCTACTTATTCTTTTCTTCTACTTGAATTCTTGTATTCCTCATTTTTCTATACACCTTTCCTGATCTTCCTCTGTAGGTGTTTGATATTCTGGTTGACCTCTCTATCTTTTCTTTCCCTCTGGCTATTTACTGTCTGCTTAACAGCCTCTTTTTATGAGTGAAACATGAGCACATTTGTGTTTGACTTGAAGTCAAGCTCTGTTTATACATTTGCAATAAAGTAAAATAAGTTCTCCCAGCCCTCATAATAATTACTTGTGTCTCTTGTTAGTTAGTATTTTTTCAGATTGGTGAACAAGACATGAATTTGACCTAGATGCTGTATGCTTACACTGTCTCAATATAACTATTTTTTGGCTGCTCTAAATCAAAATAAAGGATTGTTAAATGGCTGAGACATTAAACTGGTTGAGAGATGTAGCTGTGAATATTTCTTGAAATAGAGTAGAAATTGTGTCTCTGTAAAGAAGAGAGTTCAGGACCATTAAAAAAAAATCTTAATTTTTCTTTCAGTCTGGTAGTTTTATGTATTTTTTTTTTTTTATCTTTCCAGTGATGCCTGAGTTCAAGTGTGAAGGACGGAATGAACTGGGGGATCAGGCTTTCCAGCTAAGGCAAATGGCAACTCATTCCCTTTGGTCTTGTGGATAATTTTGATCAAGCAGCAAGTATCATTCTTAGGGATGAAAATGTTACAAATCACAATATGAGAGAAAATCATCCTTTCCAGTTTTCTTATGTGGCAGCATACTCTATATACTGCATGAGTGTATCAGCACTTCTTTTACTTTAAAGACAACAGTTTTACATATAGCACTTTACAATGGTTCATTGTAGGTTTAAATTTCAGAAACATGAAAGAAACAAAGACATATAAAGAGATATGGTGAGGTTAAGCTTTGGTTATTAACATGTATAAGCATCTACTATTTGCCTATATATATTACTTCAAAGAAAACCTTATACTTATTCATTCATACAATTTTACTATTAATTATCCTACTCTGAAAGCTTCATAAACTCATGCTTAATTAATTTATCTCAACTGTTAACTATTTTAAGTACAGATGACACTTACTTATTCCCTTTTATCTATATTTTTCTTCCTTTCTTTTCACCTAGATTTCCCCTGTGTACTCACGGACTTATCTAAAAGGGTTTAAACTTGTTAATCAGCAATGAAAATAAGTTGAACTGCTTCTCAGCATAGTCATGTTCCTCAGAGGTTTTCCATAAAAACTCACCTCAAACATTAGGAAACATTTTGTTTTACTCCGTTTTCCAAAGCTTTTGTTGGGCTTGATAGATTTTTTTATTCCTCTGACTTGATGCTACTCTAGCTAAGAACTCATTATGAGGAGGTATCCTGCCATCTCAGGACCACTCATCACTCAGGAACCACTGCAGTAACATTGATATTAATGCCCATTACTCTGTTGTGGAAATTGCCATGACCATACTCCAGATGTCCTTCAGTTCACTATTGGAATATTCACATAGAAGCTTAAGCAGTCTTGAAAGTGTAGGATGTGTTAATTATGGATACTTTAAAAAGCCACCCCTAGTAATCACCTAATAAATTTCACCTTGTTTTCTGACATGGACTTTGGCACAAGACTATCACTCTTAACTGGAGCATGTATAGACATTTCTGCCCTTAGATGAAGTAGTTTGGATGTCACTGTAGAAAGGCATCAATACAACTGCATATTGGGCACAGATTAAGTATGTACTTGATCAGATAATCAGGTTGGAATCCAGGCTGCCATCTCCACATTGTTCTCAGCATCTACATTGGTTCCTGGCAGACAGGACCAGGGAAATTCTTTTATGTCATCATCATACCCTGTAGGTACACCTGATTGGCCATTCCACCTAGCAATAGCAGAGGAGCTATGACTAATCAAAATCCTTTTGTCAGAGTCAAGGGAGCAGACACCAGCATCTCCTTCAGCTTTGCAACATGATCAAGAAAGTAACACAAAAAGGAACTGACAGTAGGAGGGAAAATACATTTGCCTGACTGAGAGGTCGTGCTGTGGACAGAGCTACAAAACAGATGGAAGCTTCTGTGACCTTGCCTGATCCAAATTTATCACTGGACATATTTAATTAAAACCACATCAGATTAAGTCATTTTGTTATATGGGAAAATGTTGGAGTCCCTCAGGTGCAATCTCTGTTGTAAGAAACACGACAAGGATAAGATTCTTCATTGCAGCAACAGGAATCAGCTTCAAGAATAGTTTAAAGCCCATCCTCCTGGGGAATTGCACATGCTTGAGATAAGCAAGTACATTGGCTTGTGGTTTTTTATTTCTCTGATCAGCAAGAAGACAGAGTAACTTATAATAGGTGTGAAACACCCAGTAGAGACAAATTATGTTCATGTCATTCCTTTATTTCCCTATTTCCCTTAAAACCTATGTTCCTGTTGTATTAAACATTTTGCAGACTCAGCTTGCCCTCTCTGGGACTGGCTGAAACTCTGAAAAAAAAAAAAGCTATATATGATGAAGTTTTTCATAAACTGGGAGATGAAAAACCTGAAATATTAAGAAATAATAACACAATAATACCACCTTACAATAAATGCTCTACAATGTAATTATGAGGTACAGCAATTTCTTTTGAGGTATTTTAATTCAATATTTAGAAATGAAGAGCTATTCACTTAGATGAGAATTCACAATTTTTTAAAAATTGTTATTAACGGGTGCTAATAGTAGAGCCTACCATGTGTAAATTTCCCTTAAAAATTCTTTTTAGAGATGCAGTTCTTATGGTTAAATGCATCTATGTGTATTTACTCACAGATACAGAGACTGAACAAGTAGTGCACACATACACATATATGTATGTGTATATCCATGGTTGGTTCTCCAGAAGTTATTAATCTGTAAAGGGCTTAGAAGTCACTGTTCAGATACTTCTTCCCTAGGCAGACTACTGTGGAAAACATGAAAGTGGTTTAGATACAAATACTTAGCCATGGGAAAATAGTTACACAAATACTTAGCAGTAGGAAATAAAAACATGGGCTTTAAGATACAGCTGACAGACAGTAACTGTTGAGTAGTGCTAGAGTAAGCTAATCACTTCATATATGTCTCCTCATTCATATCCCTATCTTTCACAGTATAAACAAAAAATCTACAAAAACATAAACAATAGAATCCACAAATGCCACTTAAAAGTGACATCACCTATGGTAGAAGTATAAGCAATGGGAAGACGAATCCACTATTGCAATTTCCAAACTGATCACCGTTGGGAAATCAGAAACACAGAATCACAGAATTGTCACTGTTGGAAAAAACTTTTAACAGATGCAGTTCCTGCCCTAATAACAGGTGTTATCTTCTGTCAATAACACAGGGATGATGAACCCACATAAAGTTTTAGTGATACCTTCAATAAACCTTATGTTGATACATTTGCCTTGGAGTTTTTGGGATCTGAAATGGCCTTAAATTATCAAAGAAGCTCTTGGAATATATTAACATGAGACTACAGAGATTATTAATATTAAACATGAAATCTCTGTGAAGATGAGATTAAGGATCTGATGTGAACTGACAAAAGCAAATGAATTTCAACTTGCTGCCTTGTCCTTAATTCACTTTGGGGTGTCTACCAGTGGTGTTGGAACTGATGGAAAGTGGCATGAATGTTTAGAATTCCCACTGGTGTATTGGCAGAGGGCAGTGTCTTTGGGCTATTCTCTAAGTCATCTGAAGGATTATTGAGATCCCCACAGTTTTAACTCAGACCTTGAAATGTTTTAGTAGGAAGTTTTAAAATATATTTTTAAAGGTTAGTCCAAGCAATTAAAAATATAGTGCTGCCTCAGACCACTTGGGTTTTTTTAAATTTAATTATAATCACCTACCTTTTAATTTTTTGTTCAATTTTCCAGGTTCGGCTATCTTCACAACTTCATCTCTTATCTTTAATTGGAAACAATGTTCTTCTCTTCCTCTTTCCCCCAGAAAATTGATTTCTAAGGGCGAGGTGCTATTTTTAATTACTTAGTTAAACATTCGAACATTTGTCTTCCAATAACTGTCTTCCCATTTCACAATTTGATCTGGAGAAGATGCATATATGCCCTGAAGCAGACATTAACAACAGGCACAGTATTGTCTTTAAAACTACCATGTACAGAGAGTATTTGTGAGGCAGTTCAACACGTATTTTCTTCAGCAATGGAGCTGATTTAAGACATCTCCTATTCCCAGTCTCTTCTTTCAGATTTGGCTATCACCTCGCTTCAATGATGTGACACAACTATTTGCCTTATCTAGTGAATTATAGAACTTTATTGAATTCAAATACTTCTGAAATAGTTTCTCCTTTTCCACAGCAGAGGTTATTTTGGTGAAACAGTATATGGTGTTCTCCTGCAGCAGTCAGTTCAGCAGAAGATGAGAAGAAATGGCCTGGGTTGTAGATGAGCCAAAATTCAACCATAGAAATTCACCAAGCATCCCTTTGATGCAAAAACAAGCCTTGGAGCCATGAATTTAAGAAGATAAAGGATCCTGGGATAGGGTGGACTGCTAGCATGATAATCATATAATCACAGAATGATTTCTGCTAAAGATCATCTAGTTCCAATCTCCCTGAATGGGCAGGGCCACCTTCCAGTAGACCAGCTTGCTCAAGGCCCCATCCAACCTGGCCTTGAAGACTTCCAGGGAGGGGGCAGCCACAGTTTCCCTAAACAGCCTGGGACAGCGTCTCACCACCTTCAATAATAGTCTCCTTTATAAAGCAGACAACCAAATTTAAATTAAATTAGGAAAAAAAACCCAACCAAACAAACACAACAATAACTTAGGAAGGGAAGAGAAGAGAGGAGGGTAACTCCAAGTGCCAGATTCTATACTGATGCAAATTAAAAGACTTAATGTGATAAATCCCTAAGCAAATGGGCTTTTTATAATGGAATGCTGACATTCCCTCCAGTTTAACAGTGCTGCCAAGCCCTGCCATATGAAAGCATAAAAACCATCATCTGCTGTGTTTGGTCTAGGTTCAGCTCCCTCCTCTTTGCTTCATGGACCACATACAAACCATTTTGGAGACCAACTGACATCAGTAATTAGACCCTCCCTCACAAGAACAGAGTGACAGGTCCCTCAGGCATTTCCAAGTCATTCTGTTCAGATTTATGCACCCTTTGTCCTGAAAAAGCCTCAGTCCAACTTTCCCTCAACCTACCCAGAGGGCAGAGCATCTCTGGAGTTTTAGTCAAACAAGTTGGGAGCTAAAAGAAATTTCTCAAAAAAAAAAAAAAAAAAAAAAAAAAAAAAAAAAAAAAAGTTAAAATGCAGCTACAAGGAGAAATACAAAAAAATGAAATCTCAGAGTTCATTACTGTCTTCCAAGAGACTGAAACACTGTGGAAGGGAATTAGGGTCACACTTAAAAGCATTAGAAATTCAAATTTCAAAGTTTAAACTAGATAAAGTATTACAGAAAACATGATTTTTAAAGCACTTCTCTGTTTTCACAGTAAAACTCTCAGAGTAGTCATTTCTAATAAATCATTGAATCAAGTGATCTCTTCACAGCATGCTACACCAGCAGTGGCAAGAACAAGGGTTTGGGAATTATAATGGGAAATATATGCCTGGTTCAGTTTCTGTGTATGCCTGAGCAGTCAGACAGATCTCTGTTTCTCCTAAACACTGAGAATAACAGTCATCTATGCTTGATGACTCCTAATGCCTGTTAGCAGAATCATAGCAAAGAATGGATGAGAGGTGCTATGATTAGTTCAGATGGAATACTTTCTGACTGTATTACCTAATTTCCAGTGAAAAATAATGAGGAAAATATATGGATGCCAAAAAGCATGTCACCTGGCTGCTTAGGTGCCTAAACCAGCTATTCAGTGATGTACCCTTCCCACATTCTTCACCTTCCAGTGAAAACAACAAGGATGCCTTAATGATCTGGGATAAAGTTCAACAGTCCAGCTAAGGACCTTTTCTGATCCCAAGTCTTTCTGGATTCAGATATCTTTCTCCGAGAATCACCTCTTTAGATATGTTATTTGTTTGTGTTCTCCTGGCTAGAAAACATGACTGTGAATTTCATTGCATTAGAAGTTCATTAGTCAGACATGAAAAGTTTGGAGATTTCCTGACAACTCATTTTAAGTGAAGATCTGCAGTACAGAAGCAGTATGTTAAATGCAAAGACTCCTCTTCTAACTTCTGAAAGTCTTTCCCTTGGCTCCAGGAACCTGTTTCATGACATTGGTTTCTACTCTCAGCAGAAATCATTATTATTGACTTTGAATTCTGTGAATGAGGTGAAATTCATGGATAGTGATAATGTCCTTTACTGGACATTATTACACATCTGAGAAATATGGAAATAAAAAGCCTTTTTTCCTCCCTGTAAATTTGACCTCACTTCTCTCTTTATGGCTAATCATTATTGAGATAATTCCAGAAAATTTAGGATGAAGTCAAGTGAAAGTAACAAGCTACTCATCCAATTACCTGTCAGTTCGGAGGGATTTAAAATGTGCACACTTTGAAGCTATTGCCCTAAGAAGAACACTTTCATACTGTCTCTGAAACTCTAAAGCTTTATGAAGATCAAGTAATTATCTAACAAATCATTTTACTATGACCTCTTCTTGTGATTGTTGCTGCAGGTGGAAAGTAGATCTCTGTCATCTCAAAGACTTGGAGAGATTAGAAGGTTATCTAAATAGAAAAGGTACCCAAGAATCTTCTTAGCTCTCAGATCCGCAGTGACTCCCAAGTTCCTCACAGTTTCACTATAAGCAAGTTGGTATCTGGAGACTAAATTCTTTCATTTTCAATTAAATAAAAGATGAAGGGATTGAAGGGAAGAAATTATTTATCTGTCCTAGGACAGGATGACTAATTCCCCAGAAGTACTTTGTCTTTTGACAATAGATGAATGATTAGCTTAGATTAGACCTCTACTTTTAGATATCTAAAATTAGAGAAGGTGAATTTTATTCTGAAACAATTGATTCTGAGCTGGACTTCCATTAACTCTGAGAACATTGCCCTCGTATACAGGATGCCTTCCAAACACTAACGAGCAACATAGTTTAATGTTTCTTGTGGTAAACATCTAGAGTCCCCAGTGGTGTAAGCAAAGGAAGAAAATATACAAACATTTATCACAGAATCACAGACTCATCTGGATTTGAAGGGACCTCTGAGATCATCAAGTCCAACCCTTAATTCACTACCACTTATCCAATAGGGAGAGCAATTTGCTGGGCACAGATAAGGTGTGTCACATCTTTGTGTATCAACAGAATCAGTCAGAACTCCCTCAATGCTTTTGCCTTCGGGAAGCACTCAATGGTCTCTGTTGAACCTAATGGGGTGGAGAGGAAGGACAACTTCTCATTCCCTCTTCTTCCCTCTGAGAACTGCATGAATTATAGTGATAAGGATCATCTGGGTCTTGCTGGTTTTACAGAAATCAACAAAACACAAATAAGAGATCCCTGTCTTCCCAGGAGTAGTGAATACAAATCTGTTAAGGTTTGTAAGACTCTTCAGCCTGAGCAGATTGAAGGTGCAAGGTGTGTCTGAAGCAGGGTGCTCTGAAGCCAAGGCCAGTCCTAAATCCAGAAGAAACAAACATGAGTACAAGAGTATTTATGCTTTGGTTGTAGTCTACATAGCTGAAAAAAGCTATGGACAAATCCCAGGCCAAATCACATCATAGCCCAAAGGCTATGGAGCATTTTGGCAGTATTAAGCATGACTGAAGTGAGTATTTAGGATTATTATTACAGCTGACACACTGCATCTTGTGCCAAATATGTAAGATCAGCTTTGTAAGAAGGACATAAAATTATAGCACTTGACTAATGGCTAACAGATCTGAGCTCTGACACTGTTTAGCTTTGACACTGACTTCATGTGTGCCCTGTGTCATTTCCCATCTCTGCAATATCAGTCTCTGCCCTTGAAGCTGAGAGTTACAAACGTACAAAAAAAATCATGTATACGTAATGGGGCCACAGCAGGGTTCTTGCTTCTGTGTATTTAATGTAAAATAAGAAGTTAAGTACAGCATGGGTTTGGGGTTTTTTTACATATGCATTTAAAGTTACTATAGCTGAAGCCTGGCTATACTTAATATACCATATACTTAAGTAATATTAAAAAAGATCACCAGACAGAGGGGATCAGTCCAGTGGTACATTGCACAAAGATAGTTATTATTGAAGAAACACAAATGATGATCTGAAAGATTGATGGCTGATAGAGAAATCATTTAGGTAAGAACTTCAATGGTAAGCTCTTCAATGCTGAGAGCTGACATATTTCTTGTTAAATACAATTTATGTTTCCTTTGTTTGGACATGTGGAAGGTAAACAAATATCTCTTGAAGCAGGAAAGACCATACCCCAGTACCTTTTTAGGATTTCAATTCTGCGCCTCAGTAGCCAGTGCTCTATTCAAATTGTCCACCATGACTGCATTTTGCCTGCCTAAACTGCAGGTTCTTTACAGTGTTCTTAGCAAAATGAAGTCCTGTTCACTTTCTTCCTTTATGTGTTGCAATACAAATAGCAAAAAATATTACCCAAAAATGATAATTTAGTACCCCTGGTTCAATCATGTTCCATATGTAACAAGTAAAATAAAACTTTTTCTGACACAATAAAGATAATTGAAGGATATTAATCTTATGACAGTTCACTACTTCTTTATTTTTCTAATTTGTGCAACTGCTAAATTAAATGACACTTCTCCTATCAGTTGAAAAGGAATCTGGATGGTTTTATTATTCAAAAACAAGATAACATTTCTTCTATAAGCAGTATCACAGCTTAATGCAATCTATACCCAACAAACTCCTTTATTAAAATATAACAGAGTGGCATAAGTTAGAGGATGAAGCACCTCCTTGCCCATGAAATGTAAATTGCTACATGTGGATTCCTTGCTTACAGAAGTCACAGTTTGCTTTGACTTGGGAACAAATCTTGGCTGCTAAGAGGCAAGGTGTTTATGGGAGGAGTCACAACCCTCTCCAGCTCACCAACAAAGACTCTGCAGTGCTTTACAGGCACATGAAGATAAGTGAGATAAACCCACTGCGCTAATCTAACTATGGTATTAAAAAAAAGAGAGTTTGTTCCATTATTAAAATCTACCTATAATTATAAGGAGTCAGTGAACTGTCTTAACATAAACACCATTCATAAACAACGACCGATTTGAAAACCATATGAATTAGACCTCACCCAGAGAAAATTTGTATTTCTCCATAATACCACAGAACTAAGCGTAGATGTGAATGCACCCAGAACAAACTCTTAAGGGGCTTTTTAAACATTGCTGTTGTGAAACTGAAGCAATAGTTATAAAATGGAAAATATGTTCTGTTGAAAGTAAAGGCAGGAATTGCAGCAAACCTCAAGGTGTTTACAATGTGGTTTAGACATCTACAACTACATCAGTGCAAACTGTGAATGATTACATTCACATGGACAAAAGAGTCACAGAGTTTAAAGAGTTCACAGAATTATAGAACTATAACAGTTGGAAGAGACCTCTAGAGATCATCAGCTGGGTCATCCAAATATTTTAGAGATCTATCATTTGGAAAAGGAAGCTTCCTGGCATCATTCCTATTGAATAGCAACTGTCAGACATGTGGAAGTGCTGTATGTTTCTGGGTCATAAAGAAGTGAAGTCCATTTCTTCTGTCCTGCATAGTTTTAACTTTTTAAAGCAGTTTTTATCTGTGATTTTTTTCTCAAAAAGAAATTAACAAACAAAGAAAAATATAAGGAAAAGAGAAAGCTTTCCCATTAATTTGCCAAAGGCAGCAAATAATTTCATGAATCTCACAGTGTTTTCCAAGTTTTCTTATTTAGGACCTTGTGTATGTACCAATTATTTTAGTTAATCTGTAAAGGCTGCAAAAAGTACCTGTGACTCTGAACTCCACTTAGACTGGTATTAAATATGCTTCCTGCCTTGATCACTTCCTTAGCTTTTTGACATATTTTGCTCATATGAAGTTCCTTGACAGAAAGCAAACAAGAAAACATAATAAGGAAAATATGACCCATATTCCCATTTTATTTCTTCAAAATGAGCAAGAAACCCCCAGGGCAGGAGAAGAGTCATTTTATGCAGTCATTCCTAACACTGTTTAATTAATATATACATATATATACATATAATATATACATATATATATATAATTCCTGTATTAAGATCACAGGATGGTTAAATTGTCATGATTAGAGTTGTGACATATTCAAAATTCAATTGAAAAAGCTTGAGGTATGAACATTTACAGCTGTCAGTGTAGATTCTGAACTGAATGCTTTTTCCTATGCAGTGTGCATAGTGACACTGCATCCTTCCCAGTGAAAATAAAGGTTTAGGTTGTTGTCTATTTTTCTTTTAGCACTCTTGACACGATAAATGTATAGTGGCTGATTTGAGGTGGAAAATTTTACAGAAACACTGAATGTCAAAGAAATAAATGAAATGGTAGCATGGAAAACATTTCCACCCTGCAGAATTTTATGTAAATACCCATAAGCTTCTGTTCAGTTATTGTACACTACTGGCAAATTGTATTGATTTCTTGAATAAGAAGGAACAGTAATTAAGAGCCCTTTATTTCTCTAATGATAAAAGATATATAATGGAGAATATGGTATTTGGCATTGAGAGATTAATTGGTTTCTCCACAAAGGTAAGGAAAGATGACCCTCTCAGAGTCCTCTTATAGGATAAAAAGGAGCAAATGCAAGAATTAATCCTTTGCTACACTGGTAAATTACCAGATCTGAAGTACTTTTCACCCGAAAACAGAGATCCTGGTGTTGTAGCTGCCAGTCAGATAATATCTTTAAGAGAATGCATAAATTCTTATTGTGTAAACCCAATACTGTTCCTCTTATATACAGGTTTTTTGTTTTCTATTCAGTTCAGAAAAGGAGGAAACTTTTAAATAAAAATACAATTTGTATTTTGGTAGGAAAAGAGGATTTGTAAAATTCTCATGGATTTTACCATAAGCAAACCAATGAGCAAATCTTTCTTCAGATATCTGAACAGGAAATAAACTGTTGAGATTTTAATGTAATTAATCACAGAATCATGATGGCACTCATTATATGGAGTTTCAGCTAGTCTCTACAAGAAAGAGTTAACTAGAAGATTCCAGAAGATTAGTTAGGCATTGTCACACTAAGGAAATTGTTATGTAATATTGGTATTTTGACCCTCTACAACTACACAGAGTTTATTTGAAAACCAAAGGATTACATAAACCAAATTTTTGCATTACAAGGATTTTCATCTAAGATTCCCCTGGCAGGTTAAAGTATTAATTAAATAAGTCTGACTGGAATACAGGCAAAGATTCTGTTTCACAAATGAGTAAACTGATGTAGACAGATTGAATGCAGGGACAGGAACCAAAGTTCCACCTCCATACTCTCTTCAAATAGAGCAGCATTGAAGTTTGTAATTTTAAGGACATAATTGTTATTACTGTTAATTCAGTTGTTTGTGTTCTGACTACAGTAGAAATTCATACAAATGGAACTTAACTCAATTTGAAGAAATCAAGGAAGAATGTAATAGGTTCAGACCTCTGTTAACCTATACACCACAACAGCCAAAATATTTCCATATGAACTACAGAGGGTGTACTTAATTCCCTTATCTAGATCACTGAAAAATACATTAAACAAAACTGACTTGTTCTAAGCCCTGGAGAACACCCCTTGTAGCTGCCCACCAGCTGTGTGGAACTCCATTTACAACAAATCTTTAGGACCAGCCACCCAGCAAGTTTTTTATTGAGCAAAGAATACATTTCAACTGCATCTGCATATTTAAATTACCTAATCATGATAGAACAATATTGATCTAATATTGATTTCTGTAATCTTTTTAATTTACTTTTTTATTTTTTTCTCTCTCCACACATTGTGGAGAGAGTCTTTGGCTTTTGTGGCAAAACATCACTCCTGCAGGCATTTTATACAGTTTTGTGGCCATTCAGTTACAGTACCCCATCCCTGGCAATCAATGATCTGATTGAATTTGCTTTGTATTGACAAAGGAAGTAAGAAGAAAGGGAGAAATTGCAGTATGTGACAGTAGGAATGTTGTCACAGACAGACAAAATCATGTTATTTATGCTTATGTTCAGAGGCCCAACAAATTGTTTTTTCTTTACACATTGTTAAAAAATGAAAAGGGTTGTTGGCATGGAGGACAGATTATGTGCCAGAGGATACACATGATGACAAAATGATCTTTGAGGTCCCTTTTAACCTGAAATTCTTTGATTCTAATGATGCTATGATATGCATCCCCCTTAATCAGATTTTCTTTTAGAGAAACATATTCCTTCTGTATTCCTGCAGAACACCATACTGAAAATGGGGAAAAACTAATTTAATGCACAGGTAAGAAGTAGGAAATTAACACTGAGATGTTAAGTTTATACAGTGGAGAGAAGGAAAAGAGAAAAAGAAAGAGAAGATGCTAGAATACGTTGCATACAACATAGTTCTTAATCAGGAAACCAAAAAAAGATGACAACAGAGTGGGTGCCCACTTAATGGTATCTGGGAATATTTCAAATTCAGTAAATTGAGTTATTTCATCCAGAACTATATAGACTCAAGCCAATAAGATGATAGGAACTGATAGAAGAGCTTAATCAGCTTGTATGTCCTTTTCAATAGCCTTAGATTTTATGAGATTTTTAGGAAAGTTCTGCAGGATACATTTTCCTGACTACATTAAACATGCAGAGATACCTGCAAGTTACTTTTTGAGAAGTAAAAAATTTACTGCTTTGACAGTTCAGTCTTCTAGAACACCGTGACAAGTTTATCCCTGTGATTTTTTAAAATAATCTGCCTTTAAACATATGAATCTCTGGACAAATGAGATGCCTTTTCCTGTAACAATAGCTGTAATCTAAACGCTTTGTCTGGAATCCCATCAATACTGTACATTTGGTCAGCAAATGATTCATGTTGCATTAAATTACATTCCTGTTTTCCTGGGCTGCCTCTTCAAGTTTCGTTGACACTTCAATTCATTAAGCAGATGGAGATGGAACATGTGACTGAAATATTTTGTTCAATAATACTTAAATTCATTCCCTGCAAAGCAGTGTAACCCACTTCTCTTAGAGGAGGGTTGTTTCACTTCAACACCTTTCCTAATAACTGGTTGAAGGCTCCCTTACAGAAATCCATTTCTGGCAATTCATGCATAGTTGATTAAATATCACCATTTAACCCCGCCTTTCCCTTGATAAATGCAAAGAAGCTGAAACTGGAAAGCTGTTGATTAAGATGATATTGGACAATTAATTATGCATTGTAATAAACTCTGACCCAAGAAAATGCTTCCTTTTTCTTTTAATCAGCCAAAATGAAAAGTGATCAAACAATTACATGTTCATGTCTTCCTATCAAGCTCTGGGCAGAGAAGTTCAGAGGAAATCAAGCAGAACCTTAAAGAAAGAAACAGCAATAATGAAGCCAGTGCAGAAGAAGAAAGAAAGCTCCTTAAATTATGGATGATATTATTTTTTTCACTTCCTTCAGCATCTTATAAACAAATGAAGCCCTCCTAAGGTGGCTTCTGTCCCCAGCTTCATGTCAGTGCCACTAAGATGTGAAGCCATTTCCAACCTCTGTGCTCACACCTGAGTGAAAAGGACCCATCGTTAAGGATTGATTCTGCATCTGACCCTTCAGAGGCTGCTTCTTTTTTATCATTATTTCCCACAACAGGGGAGAAATATTTCATGAATCTTTCTTTGTACTGGGGGAAAAGGGAGAGAAAATGAGGCAGAAAAAACAAAGTCAGGGTGTGTTGCATTAAGCACCACACAAGAGGAATATTTATATTTTCTCATGTCCTGCAGTCTTTGGAAAATCCTTATCTTTTGTGAAAAAACAGTAACAGTTCTAGAAGTCTTCAGTCATTTTGAATCCTGGGAAGTGGTTTTGATCTTACTCCTCATGGAGTAAAACTGTATTGAATTTAACAAGATTCAAAAATTGAGATTAAAATGCTATGTTTTGGGTTTATTAAGGGGATTTTGGGCAGCCCATAATAATGAGTCAATCTTTCACTGAGTGAAGAGATTTCTTAAGGTGTGGATCTTGATGAGCATGAATAAATCGCTCCAGCAATGTTTTGCCTGCATCACAGTTTGGAAATCTGAGGAACTACCCGGCTCCCAGCAAGCATCTCTGGGAGCTCTGAGGAGCTCTGAATGTCTCTTTAGATGCAGCAGGAAGTGAGGACTTAACTTTGCATGCCCTTAGTGTTCTGAGAAGTGTCATCAGAGGTGTTGTGAGAGTTGCCTACCCTCCAGTTACCGGTTATGTTGTATCTTAATTAGCGACGCTCAAATTAAAGAGTTAACATTAGCAAGCTATGTCCTGGCTAGCATTGCCTGGCTTCTTTGATTTGAAAAGTTGCACCTCTGTGTGTTCTTATTCAACTAGTTGTGGCTACTAAGTAAAAATATTTGGAACAGGCAATATAAACATAAACAATCCTGTTAGTTTTATGTCTTTGAAACAGAAATAGGTTTTAGGCAAAATTATTAAAGTATAGGAAGAACTCCTACATTTTTACTCCTAAGTTTGTTTAAAATTGCTGACAAAAAATATCCTTTGTAATTAGCCAAATGAGCTTGGGTATCTGCAGTTCTAATTACTTAAAGTCTGAGCCTTTACTGTAGTCAGTACAAATCTTTATTACACATAATACAATGCTATCAAAATACATGTTCAGATCAGTGATCTTTGATATTCCTAGTATTAGAATACCTTTCTAATGCTAGAAGTCGCCTTTGATTTTAACAAAGATTCAGAAAGGTCCTCAAGTATGTTTTATTTTGAACACTGAATAATGGCTGCATTTAATTCAGTGCCTAACAAGCCATTTATTTGACTTTGCATGAATATGTTTCTTCCTTTCATAAAATCCTCATGCAGATAGGAAAATTTTCATATTCTTTTTACGAGTACTGGCAGGATGAGCAACATATAGTTCTGGGGTGGGATGAAGTACATTGTTCTCTCATGAATATCACTTTTGAACACATCATTAAGTACACAGTCCTGCCATAGAGATGAGCTGGGTGTTTGTGACCCAGTGATGTGGATATTAATGAGCACCTTTTCTTGCATCTGACTTTGATTGAACTTTTCATCACCTTTGCTGTTTGGAGAGCTTTGCATCAATTCCAGTTAAGTCCTTGCAGAACTCATTTAATTTCTTTTACATGACTGACCTTTCTCACACATGACTGGCTGTCACAAGCTGAGGAGACTTGTAGGTCTGGGTTTCAGAATCTTGAGCCATTTAATAGCATCAAAAGGCATTTTGCTGTAGGATAGGAAAGAATGCCTAATTTCTTAACTCATTACCTGCTTTATAAATGATCCTGAGAGCTCAGTGAGACTTTTTAAAGATTTGTGGGGGTTTTGTGGCTTCATTTGGATGAGGTTTTCTGGGAGGAGTTCACATTTCTTTCTCTCCTGCTCACAACTTAGTAATAAAAATATCTAGAAATAATTGCTAATTAATCAATATTCAATTTAAATGTACAGAATGCCTTTTTATCTTTAGTAGGTACAAAAGCATCTATCTTCATCAAGTGTTAAAAATGCTTATTTACACTATCTGGTTCTCTCTTCATTGACTTTTTTAAATCAATGTACATGTTTCCCTTTAAAACTAGACAGTCTTTCTGGTGATGAATGACTTTAGTTAGTTTGACATTTGTGCTATTCTTTTTATTGCTGTAAATCTAACTTGACCATATGTTCTATTTTTTTTTCTTAAAGAGAACAATTTTCACTAAGCTAGTCTGAAAAAAACCAAAGGTTTTTGATGTATCAAATATGTTAAAACTGGATTTTTTTGTTCATTTTGTATTTAGATTAGTATTCACCTGGCATAAGGTAATGTTTCTAAAGCTTAAATATCTAGTCTAAACTAGTCTTTACACTGCCTCTAATGCTTGTGCAGAGACACAGACTCCTCTGGAGCGTAATTTGTCTTAATTAGCTTGGATATCATAGATTTTGATTAGTGGCTTCTGGTAATAATTCTTATAACTTTGTTTCTCATCAAAGGAGCCTGAATGAGTATGTTAAACTAGATGCTTAGCATCTAAGTCTAGGTGATGCAGACTGTTAGATACAGATTTTCTTTCAGTCCAGTACTGTAACAGATTTTTTTATAACTGAGCTTATAAACCATGTGAAGCTTTCCAGAGGTCTCTCCTCACTGTCCTTCATGCTACTGATCAGCTCAGTAACTTCCTAAGCTTCAAAGATATCACCATAGTGTCCAGCTCTACACCAGTCTCCTGCTTAACTTCTTATAGAAACTCAAAGATGAGGGCTCTTTGTACCTGGTGTCAAATAAAATTCTGCCACAACTGCTTAAGGAGTTGAACAGCAAGCACACCTGAATATCAGATGTCTTGTTTTGTTTTGTTCTGTTTGCATTAAGTATAAATGGAAGAAAAGTGAATGCAAAGAGCCCAGGATTTATGTGCAGTCTCAGTGCACATAATCTCAGCACTTGAGATAATAAATCTTGGGGCCTTGGGGGTTTTTATGTTTTTTTTTTTTTCTTTTCTTTATTTTTACAATCCAAGGGTTAAACTGTTGCCAAACTGTTCTGTGCAGAGCTGGGCTGTAAACTCAGGATCAATTTCATTATTACAAAGAGAAATGGAAAATTATTGGTTTATGTATTATTTCAAATCTCTCTGCAATCTTTACAGAGAGTTGCAGGATTTCTTCTAGGATAGTATAGTGAAATTGTCCTGTAATACAAAATGACAAAAACTGTGCAAGAAAACAGAATACAGATGAGCTTTAGGAACAGTCACATTGGTTTTTGTAGACATAGAAACTATGGGAAAGTTCAGTTTGCACGTGGCAGGTAACAGCTATTTCTAATGTCACAGTTTGCATCAAGATGAACATATTTTCTTCATGAGGGTCTTCCTTTGAAAGTCATAGAATCATAGAATCATAGAATTGGCTGGGTTGGAAGGGACCTCAGAGATCATCGAGTCCAACCCTTGAACCACCGTTGCGGTTGCTAGACCATGGCACTGAGTGCCACATCCAGTCTCTTAAATATCTCCAGGGACGGAGAATCCACTACTTCCCTGGGCAGCCCATTCCAATGCTTGATCACTCAAGTCACGAAGCTCTGTACAGTTACTGTTTGACTCCTGTTTCTAAGACAGAAAACTTCCCATGACAACCACAAACCGGGCAAATATAAGAATTGTCGGGGTGCAGATGCAAAGCTGAGGCCAGATGCTTCTCTGTCACTGGTGCATCGTGAATTTGAACCCTCACTTACCAGTTGTTTATCTGTCCACAAGTGGTTTGGCATTTCCTTCTTTATCATACTAACCTTGAAGACCTTGAAGTAGTACCTTGAAGACTGAGGTTTTACAGAAGTCTGACACATTTCAGATTTAAAACATCCAGAAAAACTCTCTGCCTATTCCCTACCAGAAAATGAGAGGAGAGCTGGCCTGCAACTGAAAAACTTGCTACGAAATTCCATGGTGAAAAATTCACTATCATGTCACCCATTAGTATTTTTGTGGGGGTTTTCTTGTTGTTTTTGTTTGTTTGCTTGTTTGTTTTTTCTTTTTCATTTGTTTGGTTTTTGTTTCTCTGTTTGATTGATTGGTTTGTATGCTTGTTTTTTCCTAATCTAGATGGTTTTTACAGTCTCTTGGCATGATCTGGCAATTTTGGAAGTGTTATGTTTTGAGATGGCTCATAGAAATTCTACCACATTTCCTCTTCATAGGAAATCCTTAGAAGACCTATTAGTATTATTAGTCCATGTACCACTTCAATCTGAGTGATTACTGCCACTGGTCAAACATGGGAACAGGTTGCCCAGAGTTACTCTTGAGTATCCATCCCTGGAGATCCATAATAGTTATAGTTGGAAGGGACCTTAAAGATCATTCAGTTCCACTCTCCCTGCATGGACAGGGACACTTCTCACTAGATCAGGTTGCCCCATCCAACTTGGCCTTGAATGCTTCCAGGGACGGAGCTTCCACAATTTTGCTGGACAAAATATTTAGGTGTCTCACCACCCTCACAGTGAAGAATTTCCTCCTAAAGTTTAACCTAAATCTCTCCTCCTCCAGTTTTAAAGTATTAGCCCTTCTCTCACTACAAGTCCTTGTAAAAAGTACTTCCCCAGTTTTCCTGTAGGCCCCCTTCAGGTATTAGAAAGCTGCTACAAGGTCCCCCTGAAGCCTTCTCTTCTCCAGGCTGAACAACCCAACTCCCTCAACCTGATGTTTCAAACATTACTGGACAAGGATCTGGGCAGCCACGTGTATTGTGGGTTTTATCTGTTCTGAGTGGAGGATTGAATCAGATGACATCCTGAGGGCTTGTTCCAACCTAAATTATTTTGTGTTTGTATTCTATTTTTGAAGGAGAGTGAATTACTCAGAAAAGTTAGCAGGACACTGGGAATGTTCATCAGGACCAGTCTCCAAGAAAGATAATGGGATGAAACCATTCCAGACCTTCAGTTCTAGGTGCTAAATTGGTACTTCTGCTGTAGTTTAGCTGCAGTGTTAATAAGAGAAAGTCTTCTCCACCTTCCCCAGTTTTAACTATTTTATGGCCAGGAAAGTATACAGCAACTTAGAAGAGTTCTACATTGCAAGTCTCCTGGTGTTCAGGAGTGATTTGTTTTTCAGTATTTGCTAATGTTTAGAATTTGCTTTTCCTGGGCCACAGGTTTACTACACAAGTATAAAAATGTCATATTTGCTCTGTTATAAAGTTCCACCTGTCAAGGGAAGAATGGCCCTCTCAGTTGCCACTGAATAGACATGTAGCCCTTCTGAATTAATTTTTTAGTCAGATGCTTTCCTGTCTGCCAAATCTTTCTTGTTCCCTGTCACAAATTAACACCTGCAATGGTATGAAATATTTAACTTCCTTAGATTCACTGTTCAAAATTAGGTATTATGGCTACAGTGATAAACAAGTACTTGGAATCATTCAGTGTATGGTTCTTAATTGTATGTGCCTCGCTTTGGAGCTCTGTATGATATCCTTGAAGCCAAGCAATTTTTTATTAGGATAAGGTAGCTCAAAGAATTTGGCTCTAGCTCACCAGTATCTACTAAGCTGAGTTATTAGCAGAGCCAGAAAGAAACATAAATATTTAGACTCAGGCCATTTTTCTAGCCAAAAATTCCCTTAGGAAAGAGTAGATTAATTTTGAAAAGTTCCTTTTCCTTTAATGTATTTGGCTCAGGTTTAACTTACACTATGCTTGAGTGTTAAAATAAGCAGTGTTAAAATAAGAACATTTATCTGCTGTCTTCTAGGATAATACACAGCCATGTGGCCGTACACTGTATGTCTACAAACACAATTAAACCTTTATTTTCTGTTCTGGGTGCATGGGGTTAATAAAAATAGGGAAACAAAGATATCCAGTTTTCTACCAACACCCTGTGACTCCTTTGCTTCCCAGTATGGAAACATATTCAAGAATGAGCTATGCTGTGACTTTTTGTCCCAAGGTCTTTCCTTTAGTTTAATTCCTAATGACAGTTGTAGGGGCAGTGCAGATGGTAAATTCACACCTGTCCCATATTTTGCACCTTGTCACAACCCACCATGGCATAGATTCTCTGGGAGTGACAGTATTATTAAATATCATCTGGCAGAAGATTCAGAAACCACCACACAGCTCAGACATGCCATGAAGAGCTGTTAGTTTGTTTTTTTTAACAGAAGAAAAAAAATCACAGCTCTCTGTAGTGATACAGAACTAAAGAAGGACAAAGGACCCTGATTTTTTTTGGAAATACTGTGTGGTACTCTTGGCCCAGTAGGAAAAAAACCCAAACAAAAACCAAACAACAACCCAGAGGCTTTTTGAAAAAGAAACTGAAAATATCTCAAGAATTGAGATTTTTAGGATAATGTAAGCACTCCCTTTAACTTTGATTGAGGCTTAGCATAATGAAAGCTCAGGTGATTTATTTCAAGAGAATTTTCCCCATCTCTCAACACCATGACACATAGTCTTAAATCAATTAGTTAAATATCTGGAATCATCATATTGATATCTGAAGAATTATTTCTGCTTTTAAAAAAAAATATCCAGAAAATCAGAATCAGATTAAGTATGTCATGAACACACAAATCAGTCTTGTAGTGATTATGAAGGGAGTAAACATCTCCCCTACTCAACAGATTCATTCACCAAAAAAAGATCTTGGGAAAAATTTTCTGTTAAATCAGAGGAACCTCATTTCTAATATGAGATTTTAAGAGATTTTAATGAATAATACTGGAGATTATGGCACCACCTGAAAAAAAAAATGAACAGGCTCTATGGTTTATTGTTTCACACTTTCTCCTGTGCTTCTGACTAATGACAGTGGAAACAATACAGCAATTCTGAAAATTGGCTAGTGATAGCAACTCATTTTGCTGGTCTCAGGAGCCAGGATTGCTAACCATGTTTTATACATTTTATTACTTTAGAGGTTTTATTTTTGGCTGTACAAGGT
Source organism: Calypte anna (assembly GCF_003957555.1). Lineage (NCBI taxonomy): Eukaryota > Metazoa > Chordata > Aves > Apodiformes > Trochilidae > Calypte > Calypte anna. The sequence goes on along the minus strand of NC_044245.1, from coordinate 144,993,825 downwards.
CTTGGCAAATGCTTAGTGACCAAAAGACCTGCCTTACTGGTGCTGTGCATCCACTTACCTTCACAATGGTTTCCTACATTCTATTGAGAGCTGCAGAATCTCAAGATTCAAGACTTTAGAGCAATATTCCATTCCCTTAGGTATGATGGGATAAAATTTCCACTTCATCAGCTATGAAGACCCCAAATGCATATCCTCCTCTCCACTTATTAGGGAAAGGAAGCATTGTTTTAAGGCTTGGCAGGAGTTCATGATTCAAAAGCATCATCTGGAATTAACTAAACTTCTACACAATAAAATATGAGATTTCACAGATCTATGAGAGATTACACAGATTTCTTCTTGCACTGAAGTCTGTCATAGTAAAGTTCTCTGTATCAATGGGTGTAATTTATCTCAAAATAAAGGACTGTCCAGTTTCCACCTCTCCCCTCCTTTGCCACTCTCTTCTGCACCAAGATCACTCACATTAGGCATTCTGCTTCTTCCATCTCTTCTTCTCTGAACCCTGCAAATCTGCAGCACTGCTGAGGGGAACAGGAACAGCTCCCTTCCTGTCCTGTGGAAGGGAGCAGCACCGTGATGGGAATCAGGCTCAGAGAAACACAATAGTGTGAAGGTGATGAAGGTGGAAACAAGATCCTGGGAGATGAAACACACTCAGTCTTTCTAATAGGTTTGCCTCTCCCTTCTTTGACCCTGTCAGGCCTCTCGTTTTTCTGGATCACTGGCTTCAGTTTCTGGGCTAATCTCTCTGAATAAATCCATTATCCCACTAATTTTTCATCTGCATAAAATAAATACAAGTAGAGACTTCAGTCCCAAGAATCTCAGTGCTCTAATACTATGACATTGGTTATTACAGAGATGCGAATAACATCTTCACATCTCAGAAAATTATTTTGTTTTAAAGAGATGAGAAACGGGTTGAACTCTTCATTGTGTGAACTTCTCACAAATAGTTCCTTAAATTTAATGGGTTTGGAAACCTGAGTAATTATGAGATTTTGCCCTGAAAGATCTTGGAGAATTGGGCAATACTAGTTCCAGACTTGATATATTCATTTTAATAAAATAGTAAGTTTAATACACAAATACGTGACTGAAAAACCAATTATTTTTCAACAGCATAAACCAGTTATTAAAGCTGTTTTTTAATTAAATTCAACTCAAGTGCATTTGTGCACAAATGGACGTCATGAGGCTTTTTAAGTAATCACAGCTAAAAGTTTATCTAAGGTAAATTGAATTTATTTTTTTCCCTTGAGATAAAATTGTTTTTATAGCCAGAAAAAATATATTAAAAAAGTTAATTTGTTTAATTTTATTTCATTGTCTATATGAGCTCTAATTTTCATCATCTTTTCCCAGCCTCATCAATGTGACTACAGTGTTTCAAGTACTGAGAATTAGGATGTATTTGTCCAAGGACAATTCTTCTGGCTCTGCAGCATCTCAAGAGGACTTTCAGGGATAGGGTGGACTTTCACATCCACTTTCAATTGCAATATGATCTGAAAGGGTCAAGTCAATGGCAGGAAACCAAAAGAACGTTTTGATAATTTTGCACAGCTATTTGCAGATGACAGATTGGACACTTTTTTTTGCTATTAGCTTTTACAAGTAGGTTTTACCATAAGAGATAATCTATCCCCTTGCTGGTAGTATGGCTGGAAAACTCCCTTCCATTCCCTTAAACAGCTGTCCCATCTTCAGTAGAGTTTTATTCTTAACTAACTCAAAAGTTTAATCAGACAAAAAAAAATTAAAAATTAGATTACCTCTTTCTTCTTTGTTGAAGATGTTCCCATCCTGTTCTTTGCAGATGCTCCTTTTTTCAGTCTCATTGGAGTTTTTGAACCTGATGTTTACAATGCCAGATAAACCAGATGATGCAACATAGGCACAATCTGGGGAATACAGAACCTCTTGAGCTATACTGATGTCTGACAATACAGACACCTTCCTTATCTGTTCCTGCTTCAATATCCTGGCCTTTCTGACTGCCACAAGCTCTCCCAGCCCCAGATGAATCACTAATTTGTATAGCTTTGTTCAAGTTAAAGCTAAAAGGTTTGGAGTTGCCCAGTGAAAGGCATTATCACTTTAAGTTTTTTGCTTATTTTTTAAATTTTATTTTTCCAGCTGATGTCCAGCTGTGCTTACCTGTCAAGAGTAACAATGCTACTTCTAGAATAAAACCTGGAGGAGTAAACCTGGTAATGTTCAAGCACATTCATTTCCCAAACAATAATCATCTGTAGCAGTCATAGGTGTTGGTCTGTCAATATGAGCCTGTGGTTCACCAGTTGGGTTTCACATTAGACCAAATGAAACTTCATGGTGTGTTGTGCTGGACTAGAAAATTTAGAATACTTTTCCCCAATTTCCCACAGGTTTGCCTCAGTTTTACCTCAGTTTCCCATTACAGTTTTGGAGCAGGCATGCCCATTTCTTGGGCATTTCTTGTTATGCCCATTTCTACAGATGTCCCTTGCACCCCTATGCTAAGTGGCTCGTGCTGCAAGACTTGCCAAATGCCCATCAGCTTCAGAAGGGCTCAGATTATATACCTGAAGAATGCAAATTAGTTGGGCAATGTGCAGTGACACAGCAAATTAAGAAAGCAATATATATTTTTACAGGGAAAAAAACCTTTAATTTAAAACAAAATAAAAACAATCCAGAACGAAGTTGTAATTGAAGTTTAATTGTCACCCTCCATAAAAGTAAGAATGTGTAAGAAGTTCTAAGAGCAAGCAATCACAGTTAAAAGCATAACATGAGCATCTGGTTCTTCCATATTATGGATGATATGTTAATATACGATCTAAACATCATCTCTAATGTTTTATAAACAAAGATGAATTAATGGGATCAATTTGCCCTAGCAAATATTCTCCATCTAACAGGATAATCTTCAAACATTAATAAAATAAGCCACAAATCATATTTACTCTTGGGCTTACTCTCTTGCTGCAATTTAGCCTAGGTTGAGACAATATGGCAAACTCTATTAGCAAAAGCATAATTTACTTTTTTTCTCTAAAGAATTAGTTTTCTTTTAAGGTGGTTTTGCACAGATACAGTTGCTCTCACAGCAAATGAATTGATGCTAATTAATATTTACTCATTAAATTAACTAATTCAATTAAATAATTAACTTAATCTAGTTTTCCATAATGTATGCATTCAGTACTATGAGCATTCATGCACAGAAGGTTACAACTATTCTTTGTGTCTAGCAAGAAGACACATAAAAGTGCATAGGTATATTATTTTCCATAAAACTGCATAGGTATATTATCAAGTCTGTACCTGATTAGAAGCATGAGAATTATATGTACATGTTAATTCAAAGGCAAGATGATTTCTTGAATTAATATTATTGCCCTGAATAATCACAGGTAATGCAGTGGACATCATGGATAGAGAGGCTTCTAACCATAATAAGTTGGGATTCAAAAAGCACCCATAGAGCATTTAGTATGAATATTTTAGGGGGTCTGAGAAATGGAAATTCCATTCCACAGAAAGTGTTACTTGCACATTGAATCAGTAGATAAAGATCATCCAGCAAAAAAACCTTCTTATTATGAAGTACTCTGCATACCTTTACATGATCACAAGTGACTGAAGACATCTGTGGAGGTTTTCTCTTCTCAGATGGAGATCCCCACTCTTCAGCTGATAAGAGGTTCCAGCTGGCCCTTTTTACTGAAACTTGCACAATAAATCAATTACCAGGCCTAACCTGAAAGAAAATTAACATTCTCTTTAAAAGTAATATTTTCTCTGACAAGACTGTACTACACTTTTTTTGCCAGTTTTTGTCAAATTGTCGGACAATTTGAAAGGTCAGAAAAATAGGTGAGCAGAAACGTGGCTAAACTGTACCAGACAAACTTTCACAGCAAAAGTAAATAATTAAATAGATAAATAAATAAATGAGCAAGCAAGCAATGAAAAAAGCCAGTCCTTTGGTTTAAAATGGGAAAACAATGTATATGGACCCTTTCCATTCAGGTGCCAGGTTTAAATTCGTAGTGGTATCACAGAGAAGAAGCTACCTATAGATTTAAATGTTTCATGCCTTACTTAGAACCATTTTCCACTGATGGTGTTTCATGATTGGGATGATTGATATGATCCTTCAGATGAGGAAAGGCTGAGAGAGCTGGGACTGTACAGCGCAGAGAAAAGGAGTCTCAGGAGGGTTTTATCACTGTTTATAGATATTTAATAATATCTTTATAAATATCAAATAATTGGAGGAAATGAAAATGAGGGAGACAGACTTTTCCTGGAAGGACCAAATGATATGAGAAATGAGAAGAAGAAATTAAAAAAAAAAACCCAAACCATAAACAAAACCACAAGCCAAACAAACAAAACAAGAACAGCAAAAAACCCCACAAAACAAAAAACCCACACTAAAAAATTCCCCCCCCCCCAAGCCCCCAAAACTAAATGTGCAACACATCAAATTCCATTTGAACACAAGAAAACATATTTTAATGTGAGGATAACAGCACTATCCAAGTTTTCTCAGTGTCAGTGCAGAGTCTTCATCACTGAAAATACTTAAAACCCAGCTGAACTTTGTCCTTCACAATCTGCTTTAGCTGACCCTGATTGAGCAGGGCGTTGGGATTGTTGATCCCAAGAGGTCCGTTCCAGCCTCAACTATTCTTTGATTCTGTGGATTAACTGTAACCTACAAAGTGGCAAGTGTTGCATAACTTTAAAGTTTTAAACTTCATACCTGAATCCACAGAAAAACTTTTCATGAGCCATCTTACGTTTGCCTTCCTAATACCAACCCAGAAAAGACAGTAAAGTAAATGGATGGACTTTCATCCTCATTCCTCAAAATGTCATTGCATGGAGATGTCCTGAAAAACCTGCAGGTTGAGCAAAAGGAACATGTCAAGTGGCTGCAGTCTTTGGACATTGTATTCCAGCTCCTCATTTATGGAGAAATAAGGTCATTAGGAATATTATGAAACCTTTCTCCTTGCCTTTACATGAAGATGCAGGTAAGCAGAATTCTCACAATGTCTTCATCTCTGTTGACAAGATTAATCTTTATAACACAGGATAAATACTTGTAATAGAAGATCAGTCACTTCCACTTGCCTGGCCAGTAAATGGCAGAAATAATTGTTCAGAAGATGGCTGAGATCATAGTCCCTTTCAGAGGGGGAATTTATTCTACCTTCCTCTACTGCTTGACTTAAGAGTACTGTGCTTGCCCCCCCCCCAAAAAAAACCCAAAACTGATACATAGGATTAATCTTGTTTGTATATACCACTGGTGCTACATGATGGCATCCTGGAACCCTCAGTAATGGGTAAAGTAAAATAATGTGGGAAAAATGTCTTTGAAAAGTTGTTGCAATAAGCTTCAGTCCTCTGTGTATTGCTAAAAACACAGGAGAAAAACTACTCCTTAGTTTTCTGTCTCCCTGTTAATCCAAATTTGCTGTGTAGTCTTTCTATTTAGGAAATCAAGAAGATAATTCTGCGTAAGATGGGCCCACTTTAAAAGTTCTTCTGCTACCAAGTACTCACAATGGGATTAGTCATAATTGACTTTAGCTCTGTAGCACATTAACAGTAGCATTTGAGCTAGGAATGTCAGCACGGTCAGGGGACCAGCTCCCACTCTAGTCACTTGAAACTTCATTTTTTGCTAAGTAATTTCATTATCCTTTGTTTTCCACTTTTGTCAGTCAAGTGTGGGAAGTTATGTTTTGGTTTTTTGATCATTTTGTTTTGTTATGTTTTTCTTTTATTTTAACTAAGGTAAGGGAAGAGAAAAATTAAATTTTGATTTCTTGGGTTTGGATCATCAAAACCAATGCTTATAGGAGAGAAAACGGGATCAGAGGCATTATGTGAAAGAAATATTTTTTTAAAAAAACAAAGCAAAAAAAAAGTGCCCAAAGCCTGCAAAGCAAACATCATTCTTCAGCATCTCTACCTGTCTATAAATACATTATAGTATAGACTCCCAAACCTAACTTTTTTTTCACCTGTAAGAAAAGATCCTGTCTCTGTGTAAGCAATCCTAGGTTGAATTTTGAGAGATTAGTGGGAGGGGAGGCTCTAATCCCATGCTGGTCATTTTGTGGTGAGTCCAGCCCTGAATACACAAATCTTAATGGGGGGATTCTTAATGCTAGATGCTAGTGTGTATATGACATGCCAGACAAAGTTATCCGTTCAATGTTTATTTCTTCTCCCTGTCTGAACCACTGCCCAATATACTGAGTTTAAGAGCTCAAGGTGGTTTCTTTAGCCACTTCCTGATTGATGCTCCCTGTGATTAATACTAAGTACAAAGGTAGATCCCTGTCCTCAGAGAAAGGAAGAAAAATTATTTTAGCACTTCTGTTTGAATCTATCATTGGCCAGGGATAGCACATCATGTATCAATGCATGTGTGAGGCACTAGAAGTCATATATGGATGAAGAGGATCTGCCAGGCAACATATTTGATAAATCTGCCCTGAGTAAGAATCAGTGCATCCAAACAGGAACAGAGCAGTGGTAACTCATGCTGAGACTGAGGTTCAAAATATATGATGCTGACTTTCTGTCTTTGTGACCTTGTAGCCCAAGATGATTGACAATGCACCAGCAGGCCCATTTTATTCTCTTAGGAAAACAGAAACAGCTGTCTCTGAAGCAACCTACAGGAACCAGGTAGCAATGTATCTTCAGTTATCCTTTCACCAGGCAAATTACAGTATTCCAGACAAGGTAAGAAAGAGGACATCTGTTATTCCTCTTGATGAAATGCTTAATGTGGGAACATTTTTTACCTTGCAAGGTGGCCTCAGAGGCATAAAGCAGCTCTACCAAACATCTGTCTGTCACTGAGGCATTACTTCAGCTACTAGTGCCTTCTCTCCTGCTCAAATTAGATTGATTTGTATTTCAGTTTTGTTTATCTCCTTTTAATTTTTTTCCTCTTTTCCTCAACCCTTGTTTTCTAATAACAGGGAGGTTTGGTTATTTTTGTTTTCAGTTTCTGGTTGGTTTTTTTGCCTTGGTTTGGTTTGGTTTGGTTTTGGTTTGATTTGGGTTTTTTTACACCTGTCTCTGTGGTGACCATAATTCAGAATTTGTTCCTTGCTAATGAAAAGATTTAAGCCACTGAACTCAAAAGGATTGAGACTATACTGAAAACAAAGCTGCTGGTTAAGTACTGTCCTAAAGGAAGCCTTTATGAAGACCTCTGCTGTTCTTTATTTTTCCAACAAACAATTTTTTTCTCACAGTCACTTTCTAACAGATTAATACTAATACATTTTTAATGTTCATATTATCTGGATTCTCTTTGACCAAGTTCAATTGATTCTTTACATGAAATAGGACGCTATACTTTCAGTTGCTTTTACTTCAATTCAGTTTCTCTATGTTTAACTATTCATTAAAATTTAAATGAGAAATCAACAATACTCTCCTGTTGAAGTCCTGTTTTATATACATGAAAATCAATGGTAAAGCATTTATTGAACTAAATGGAATGGTATCTGGTCCTTTGTATGTATTGATCCAGTAAGATAAGGTCTTAACAGTTTGCTATTTAGAGAATTCAGCATACCCATGCAATATCCCTAGAACTGATAAAATCAGACAGCATGATATGAAATGGCAAGGTGCCCAATGACTTTCAAGAGGAAAGGAATTTTTTATATATTGTGTTCTTTTGTCCAAGGGTTGCTTCCATGTTAACAAGTAGTGTGGTGCAGAGGGAAATCTGCAAAGTGAAACAGTTTGTGAAAATAGTTTGAGGTCTTCAAACCATTTTTCCAGGAATTTTATTTAAATATGTCTTGATATTAATTCATGGACTGAAGTCATGTCTGTGGCTTGAGAACAGTTCTGAAGAAGATCTTCCATTTTAGTTTTATGTAGTGTGCATGAACAAAGAACACCCTCTGATATGAGCCAAACCATGCCACTGGTATGAAACAAAGCATACTGAGGAGTATCTTGGGAGGTTTTCTTCAAAAGAGCATTCTTGATCTGAAATCAAAATCTAGTGAGATCAGAATGTCAGTGGTAGACTCAGGAGGAATATCCTCAGGAGCTGTTAGAGCTGATGAGGTAGAAAAGCCAAGTAACATGTTAGAACACTGAAGATGGAAATGAGCCTTTACATTTTATGGGTATAAATGTCCATATTTCACAAAGTAAATTATTTAAGAATATTTCAATCAATATTTTGAAAACTTGTTTATGTTAAAGACAAGCTAATGTTAATTTGCAGCAATTTCTTAAGGAGATTTTGGTAGAAATGCTGATGTAATTTCAAGACCCACCTGGATCCATTTCAATGTGACCTTCCCTAGGTGATCCTGCTTTAACAGGGGAGTTGGATTTTCTTTCAAAGCATGAAATTCACAGAGTTAGAAACATTTCAGATATACATTTTTCACTTATTTTCATCCTTTTTAAAGACATGCCATAAGATGGAACTGGTCAGGAGAGCCCTGAGTCTGTTTTAACTCAGAATCACATAGTGGCTCAGGTTGGAAGGCACCTTGAAAGAACATCTAGTCAAACACTTTGGGACGTTTGAGTAAGGAAGCCCAGATCAGATTATCTAAGTACCTTCTCCAATTGCATCTTGAAAAGCTCCAATGATGTGGTTTCTATCCTACCCTGTAGAAGTTGTTTCTTTTTGCTCATGTGCTCATGTTTTTAGGATAGAGTGGTCTCTTCTCCTGCCTTCTTCCTCTCCCTTGGTAGAGAATGCACTGTTCCTGTGCTTACAGGAGGCTGTTCTTGAATGATTCCCTGTACTCATAAGCTCCTTTGCCCTCCGTGGATGCTTTCCAGAGTATCTTTTGTAGCTGGACTCTGAGCATATTGAAGTTGGTGCTCCTGAAATCCATGGTCTTTGTCCTAATACTGATTGATCTTCAGTGTGCTCAGAAGGATCTTAAACTCACAGAATCAGCCAGGTTGGAAAGGACCTCTGAGATCATCAAGTCTAACCCTTGATCTACTACCACTGTGGTTCCCAGACCATGGCACTGAGTGCCATTCAGTCTCTTCTTAAAAACCTCCAGGGACGGAGAATCTACCACCTCCCTGGGCAGCCCATTCCAATGTCTGATCACCCTCTCTGTAAAGAATTTCTTCCTAATATCCAACCTAAACCTCCCCTAGCAGAGCTTAAGATCATGGCCTCTTGTCTTACTGGGAGCTACTTGGGAGCAGAGCCTGACCCCTCCCTGGCTCCAACCTTCTTTCAGGGAGCTGTAGAGTGATGAGGTCTCCCCTGAGCCTCCTCTTCTCCAGCCTGAACACCCCCAGCTCCTTCAGCCCTTCCTCACAGGACTTGTGTTGCATCCCTTCACAGCCTCCTTGCTCTTCTCTGGACCTGCTTCAGCACCTCAATCTCCTTCCTGAACTGAGGGGCCCAGAATTGGACACAGGACTCAAGCTGTGGCTTCACCAGTGGTGAGTACAGGGGCAGAATCCCTTCCCTGGACCTGTTGGCCACACTGTTCCTGATCCAGGCCAGGATGCCATTGGCCTTCTTGGCCACCTGGGCACACTGCTGGCTCATGTTTGGCTTCCTGTCAATCCAGACTCCCAGGTCCCTTTCTGCCTGGCTGCTCTCAGCCACTCTGTGCCCAACCTGGAGCTCCCCATGGGGTTGTTGTGGCCAAAGTGCAGGACCCGGCACTTGGCCTTGTTGAAACTCATCCCATTGGAATCAGCCCAACTCTCCAGTCTGTCCAGGTCCCTCTGCAGAGCCCTCCTGCCTTCCAGCTGATCCACACTTCCCCACAGCTTAGTGTCATCTGAGAATTTGCTAATGGTGGACTCAATCCCCTCATCTAAATCAAACTCCAAAATGCTGTTGTCACTGTATCCAAGGCTGCTATTGGTAGTTATGCTGTCAAGTAAGTCTTCAAATTTGTGAGTAGTAGATCCAGCAATGCATTGTTGTAAGTTGTCATGTTATCATCTGTAGGAAGATGCAGTCCTCATTGAATTCCAGAGACCTGATGCATTTCTCCTTTCTGCTTTGATGCTTTCCCCAAAAATGTATGGGTAATTGAAGTAACTCCTGAGGATCAGATTCTTTTGGCCCAAGGCTTCCTTGAGCAAATGAAATAAGGTTTCATGAGCCTCACTTTCTCTCTCTAAAATTCTTCCATTTTAAAAACATAACTTAGAACATCCAAAGTGATTGAACAGCTGAAGGGGGGGAGGTGGGTGGAATAGCGATATGATTCCAGTCATTATTCTTCTTTGATTTTTATTAGGCACATAATTGTTGGGAGACATGCTTACACAAGCATGTTGCCTTATGGGATATGCCATCTCAAGAGAAAAAGGCAAATGCCCAAAACAGCTTGTAATTTATCTGAAAAAAGATGCAAGAAAAAAGAGATGAATAATAAACTTTGGTCCTGAATATTAAAAAGTATGCCTGAAGTCCCACCACAATTAATAGTATCACTCATTCATTTGGAATAAAGTATGGATTACATATCTTATTGAGCAAACAACCACACAGGAAAGAGAAAAGAAATAAAATGGGTAAGACACAGTGGTTCAGACATGTTGGTATCTTGTGATGAAGGATGATACTGAATGATATATGGCATTGGAATGGGCTGCCCAGGGAGCTGGTAGATTCTCCATCCCTGGAGGTTTTTAAAAAAGAGACTGGATGGGGCACTATGTGCCATGGTCTGGTAATGACAGCGGTAGTAGATCAAGGGTTGGACTTGGTGATCTCACAGGTCCTTTCCAACGTGGCTGATTCTGTGAATCTGTGATATGGGGACATCTGTCTTGACTCAGCATCTGAAGGTAGGCTGAGCTCAGGATAGAGCATCTCAAAGAAACCATCTGTCTTAAGAGTCCAGTAGTTCTCAGATTGGGTGATGTCTCAGCATAGCTTAATTGATGTGAGGAAGATTGTGTATTTCCACAAGATACATTGTATTGCTTCCTTTGGATGGGCTATTTCAGGTCACTGGTAGTTCAGAGACTGCTTCACTATGCTCTGCTGGGCAGCATACATGAGCTATTTGGGTAGCACAGATTAATTCAAAAGTATGTTCTCAGATTTTGGTTTTCTTAATTTTTTCTCAACCTTATCGTAAGATTGAGTATTTTCATTCACTTTAAATACATGGAGCCAACCATTCCACTTCTCCAAATCTCATATATTTGCAACTGGGTGATAGAAATTTATGGCAATTTATGTATTATTTCCTCTAGCCCTCTTCTTCTCTATTCTTACACAATCATAAGGAAATTCAAATAGGCATCAACGCCTGTGCATTGACAACAAAAGTAAATCAAATACTTTTTGTTGACAGTGTAAATTGTTTTGTATTGTTTCATTCCCTACTCCCTTTGAAGGCACACATTTTCTTCCAAATATTGTGATATATTTTTTCATTATGTATGAATTGATACAGAATAAATCTTAAAGAAATCATGAAGAAATCAAGATTTGTCTTCATAGAGCAAATATTTGTGATTAGAGTGCATAAAATTTAGGAAACAGTGGATTAGTACTAAGTATTGGCTAATGATGCACTTGACTAAAGTTTCTTCTTTTTTTTTTTTACAATTGGTTACAAGTAAGTGGTTGATTATATTTAATAGACCATGTTAATTACTGCATCTCTGAAATTTATTGAACAATTAAAATAAAGCACTAGAGACTTGTTATACCAAAGGGAACAATCCTACAGTGAATGTTACACGAAGGGACAATTAAACAACCTAATACCACTGAGCCTGTTCCAGCTGATAATTCCACATATCTATTAAAAGAGTCGGTCTCAGCTTCATTCTGTGTTTTGTCACTGCATTAGCCACTGTGTCCAAGGCTCTGACCTGAATTCCTTTTTAGTTACTGGCAGAACTCTTCTAGACTGTTGTGTGCTTTGGATCAGGAGTCCCATGTCACCCAAAGGACTGCCTTTTCAGCTTAAAGTAGTGGAAGTCTACCAAACTGATTTGTCACCTTTGCCTGACGTTCACACATACTAATGAGTTCTGAAAATGTTAATTTGCTTTGTGCCCAGATCAAATACACTCCTCTGTCAGAATAAAATGAGTTCAGAGCCAACAAATTTACATGAGTGTAGTTTATTCTGAAAACATTTACATGTCATTAATACATTAGCATAATATGATGTTCAGAGCATATTTAACTGTGACCGGGATGTTCCTGATCAGGAACTGTGGGCAGTGGAAAGATCACAGCTTTTCTATGTTGAGGGGGATTTTAGGCATCCCTGGATTCTTAAGGGAGCTGACAACTTTTGCTGAAGTAAGAATTGGAGATCACAATGCATTATTATTTTCCTGTGGGATCATCTATTCTTACTGGTGATTGATAGTTTTGAGGTTTGCTGGACATGCAGGACTGGATTCAGCTGTCCAAACATGTGTCTATTGCTATTTTAGCTTCACTGCATCCTGTCTGGCCTCTAGCTCTCATCTGAGAAGAGAATGTGTGTATCCAATAATCCAAAAAACCCAAATTTGATACCACTAAGAACTTTGGCATCACTGTCTGTGACTGACAGCAGAGGAGAATCCTCGGTCTCTCCTGTCTCTGATCAAAGCATAAACATCTTGCTCTTATGCAGATAGCAATATATTCATTCCAGAATTTAACTTCTTCATCTGCAGCTGAATCCTACCCATGGTTAGTATGTATGAAGTCCTTAAGATTCCCAGACTTATTGATGAGTGAAGGTTCACAAAGACCTTTAGGCAGATCTCTATTGAAATTTCTGAGAGTAGAAAATGGGGAATAATTTTTTATAGGTTTCTGGAGAAAAAAAGACCTGTCCTCCTTTCTACTTAAACAGCAGAGAGAATCTGCTTGAATCTGCAAGAATCTGCTTGAATTCCAACACTAATTTTCTAACACAGTTCAAGTGGCTTTTCTAACCTAGTATAGTGCTGCCACCCCATTCATACAATTAAGGTGTTTCACTAAGTATTGGATTGGAGGAGCCATTACACTGGTCCTGCAAATCATATTGTTCTGTGGCATGCATGTACCTCACCTTGTTGAATAATTTTTCTCTTTTCTCCTTTTAAGAAACCTCTGATTGACAGCAGCTGGAGAGGTGTTTTTCACTTCTGTGAGCAGCTCTGGGCAGTCAGTGCTAATCCTGGCAAGATTAGACTGCTCTTGTACATGGCCATGAAGGCATAGCTATGCCTGCTGCTCTGAACTCCTGCAGAAGCCTATTCCATAAATATATATGGTTTTTTTAATAGCAAAGCCCAAGTCTTATTAACCACTGTAAGCTGAATGATAGCAGTGGCCACCAAAGCATCTCTGCAAGTCACAGCTTTCAAAGAAGGGAGAGAAAGATGGTCCAGGGAAGGTCAGTCTGAGCTGGTTCACCTGTTTTCAAACTCTGAACATCAGAGAATGAGTAAACAATCAAGCCTAGGATCTGAGTGGCAAATCAAACAGGCTCTGTAAACATGAGCTGAGTGAGAAAAATTGTCTTAGGGGATTCCCGTGACTGAAAAGAACTGGAGGAGGAATTTATCAAATTAGCTTTGCTGGCAGTCAGAATGAGCTGCCTCTGCTATTTGGCCAACAGGGAACCCAGGTGGGAGGTTATTTTTCATCTTCAGCCTTAAGTCAGACCTGCTGCTCAGTCAGGAGAGCCAGTATTTTTTAAGTGTAGCCTTTCTGGAGGGTAACAAGCAATTGCATTTCTCTTGGCTGAACAAGACTTTTGAGTAGCAATGGGCTGCCTGGCAACAGAACTGCTCCTAGCTGGATGCGTGATGTGGACCAAGGCTACAAGTGACATCAGCAGCAGCTGCCAGCCCTGAGCTGATTGCAGCCATATGATGATCAGCCATTTGGATTCACACCCAAGCAGTTCATTCATGCTCAGCTGCAGCTTTCTTCCCTGGGTAACAAAAAGGCTCTTTGATACAATGATGGCACAGGGAATAGCATTAGACCGTAAGAAAGAACAGTTAACTCCATCATGGTTTTGAACAATGGTTTGGAAAATTACTCCTCTTAAGGGGCAAATACAAATACATTGCCAGTGATGTGATATGGTAGCACCTTAGTGGCACTGACTATTTTTAAGGTATTTTAAAAGGTATTTTATTGTGTGGCTGTACAGTCTCTCACCCATTTTAGGCAGGGTGGGTAAGGGGAAGTGGAAAAGGAAAAATGATCAGTATGCCTTTTTTTTTTTAGCTATCAGCCTTTGAAGTGTAGCAGAGCAATTAGAGATGGGGCTGAAACGTAGCAACAGCCCAGAGAATGTGGTTAGCACTAGTGCTGTGGTTACATTTAGAACTCTGTACAAAACCACAGAGCTGTTAATGCTCATGACCATGAAAAATTTGGTTTGTGTTACTGTTATTTCTTTGTTTATTTTTCTTAATGCAGTGCTGGAATAATACATTCTGGAATAAGCACAGCTAAGGAGGTAAATTAGTGTCAGGAGAGATAAGTTTGTGCCATAGGCCATGCTATCCTGATTTTTAGACCAATATTAAAAAAAGTAGACTCTGACAGGCATGTGTTTATTAGAGGGCACCACTGCTATTAAAATCTCTGTTACTTGAGCCTTTATTGCTCTTTGATCATAGAACTCTTACTCAGTATCCTTAAAGTCAGTATATCAATTCCATTGAAATTTTTGCTGATTTCTGGCATGCTATTTTAAACTTTCTGTTTATAGTATATGTCTATACCTGTATACTTGTGTATGAATAAAAATTATTTGGCAGTGGACCTTTCCACTTTTTAGTTTTCTTGCAGTTTTTACTTTTATATCTTTGTACTGAAGAAGGCTAGATAGCATATCAGATTATTTTAACCACAATTTTCTGGTTTTTTTCCTTTGCTATTTATCCATTTCATTTCAATTTATCCACATTGTTTCAAAAACTGACTAAATTAAAAATGTAAATTTTTGTTATTATCACTTTATCCTAGTGTCTATTTTTTGTTTGGTTGTTTTTTTTTTGTTTGTTTGTGGTTTGTTTGCTTTTTAATTTTGTTTTCTATGTAATGACAAAACTCATGTTATTTCTCTTTTTTTTTTTTTTTTCAGGTAATAATTCAAGACATTTCAATATCAGATCTATGAGACTAACGTGAATAGAAAAAAAGAATTATCATCCATATTAACAAGAAAATATTAAACATTCTTCCCAGAATACCTTGGAAAGAGGAGGACTTATTTTGAGGGTGATTATTGGATTCTGTAAAAAGCCTGTGATTTGGATACATCTTTAAAAGCTCCAAAGGTAAAAAAGAAAAACAGTCAGAAATAGCATCAGACACATCATGTTTTAGGTTATTAACTAGCCAGGTATTTACATCACACTTGTCAGCACTGTACACACAGAATATACTGCAAGGTTCCCTCTAGTGGCCATTTAATTTAACATGTTGAAAATACAACAGGATGGCTATTAGCCAGAACACCAGGTTTCTAAAAATAAAAATAGGCTTTTGACATACTTAATTTGGCTTTCATAAAATATTTTTAATTTTTTTCCGAATAAACATCTTGAAGTTGAGCTATCTTAAGCTTCAGATAATCTGTAATTGCCAAAAATTTCTCTGAAACAAAACCTCCCTACGATACAAATAGAAGATAGTGAAACAGGGGAGAAAGAGACCAAAAGAGCTACTGCTCCCGGCTGAGTAGAGAAGGTATGTGGAATAGTTTGTGTGATATTTATGTATATTTATTATGTAAATATTCTGCAGAACACCAGTGACAGTGTATCGCTGAATGACAACAGTTGAAATATCAAACTGATAGTTCAGGGGGTGAGGGGTGGTGGTGGTGTTCTGGGGAGTGTTTTCAACATTACAAAATGAGTTACAAAATTACAGAAACAGAGAATCTTTAAGGCTGGATGGAAATTTCCAGAGTTCAATCTTGTACAACCTCCTGCTCAGGACTGTGTGCAATTAACTTTTGAATATGTCTAAAGATGGAAATGTCACAACCTCCAATGCTTGAGTACTCTCACAATAAAAAAAAAAAAAAAAAAAAAAAATTTTAAAAAAAGATTTTTCTTATGTTCAGATGTCTTGTATTGCAGCTTATGTCCACTGTATCTTGATCTGTTACTGAACACCACTGAGTCCATCTCTCACTTCATTCCTTCCTGTAAGATACTTATCCCCATTGGTAAGATTCCCCTGAGCCACCTCTTCTCCAGGCTGAACAGTTCCAGCTCTTTCTGCCTCTCTACTCATATGAAAGATGTTACAGTTCCTTCATCATACTCATACTTAGATGCATATAGGGATGTTTGGAAGAAGCCCCATAAAGTACATTTGCCTTAGTCTTCTGGGAGCTTTTGGGACAGGAGGTGAAAGCAGCTATTTGACTGCCTTTAGCCCTGCCAATGGTTTGGTTAGCCCTGGAATGGTTTGGTTAGCCCTGGAATGGTTTGCTGAGGAAGCTTGTCCACATGTTACTGCACCTGTCTTAGGTTTGTTGATGCAGGTATGGGTATTCCAACCTAGCTGGACACCTAATTCTGAAAAAGTTGTAACTTTGTTGTTTTTTAACATGGAAAATAGGTAAAGTGAAAGCTTTGTGTGCAACCAAAGCGAAATAAAAAATTAATCCATCACTTCTCATCTCCAAGATGGCAAGATTTCATCATGTGTAATGTTTTTTGAGGAAGACAGAAACCATAACCCTGAACGCCCCCCCCCTTACTCTTTCTTCCCTCAGCTTTTATTGCTGAGCATGACATGATATAGTATGGAATATCCCTTTGGTCAGTTGTGGCCATCTGTCCCAGCTGTGTCCCCTCCCAGCTGGCACCACCAGCCAACATGCTGACAAGGTAGACAGGAGTAGAAAAGGCCTTGATATTGTGTGAACACTGCTCAAAAATTACTAAAACACCCCTGTGTTATCAAGACTATTTTGGTCATAAATCCAAAATATAGTCTTATATGGGTTCTGTGAAGAAAATTAACTCCATCCCAGCCAAAGTTAATACAAAAATCAACATTATAGTAAAATCTTACAGGTGCCAACCATTTATCTATTATCCTTAATAAGGTCAAGAGTTGAAACACAGATGTGAATAACAGTGAATAGCAGTATCATTACCAAGAGATACTCAGTCC
The DNA here is from genome assembly GCF_003957555.1 of Calypte anna. Lineage (NCBI taxonomy): Eukaryota > Metazoa > Chordata > Aves > Apodiformes > Trochilidae > Calypte > Calypte anna. The sequence continues at coordinate 144,976,655 of NC_044245.1, read as the reverse complement.
TTGAGGCTGAGGAATAAGTCAATGTGAGTTTAGTCTAGGTGAGATTAAAAGTTTCCATAAACACTCACCTTTGTTAAGTAAATGGATTGAAGAAAAGACGTTAGTGTGAGAAATAAACCAGGAACATCAAGGTATCTCTCTGCCACATAATGACAATGCATCTGGATCATATAATAAGTTTTGAGAAGTTCAGTGAAGAGAAAGGCAGGTAGTGTATGACTCAGAAAATGTCTGGCAGGTGAAGAGGCAATGAGATGAAGGAGATTAATTGGAAGCCAACAGCTACAAGTCTTGATGGTAATGGGAGATAATAAAGAAGCAGTTACTTTCATGCCAGTAATAACAAAAAAAAATTAAAAATGGCAATGGTACACTTATAACAGCATTCTGATTACCAGCATCCCCATGAAGTAGCTCAGCTTCCATTGAACCACCAATAAAGTCCCTAGTGATTTGATGAGATTGCTTTCCATAAAGTGGTTGTGATTACAAAGATCAGTCAGGAAAACTCTTCCTGCTATGGTTAGATCTTAATCCAGTTACATTCTCAACCATTCTGTACAGTCAGGAGGCACAGCAATATGGAAGAATTTAGAGTCCTTTTCATTGGATTCTTCCATGTTGATATGCTGAAAAGAAGAATAGGACAGGCAGCACCTGTTTGTGCTTGTTAGCATCAGCTGATGATCAGAATAATCCTACATTAATAGCAGTAGTTATCTTTTCAGGATGCTTCAGGCAAAGTATATTTGAACCCACAGATTAATATTGTTCTTATCACAAGTACATATTCAAACAACATTGAATTAATTTATTCTAGTTGAAAATAGTATAATACCTTTATCCACCGATCTTTAAATTCTTGTAATTTTGATCCTGGGCTCTGAAGAGCCTTGAACTCCTTGAAGAGGTATCAAAACTTATCTGCATTGGATTTATGTAGAAAGAGGGATTAGTTAGTTCAATTCACTGCATTAGCAGTTAAAGCACCACTGCTGTGACCAAACACCTTGGCCTTTGTCATAATCTTTTATGCCTGACCTATCCCCATTTCACATATTTTCAGGAATAGTAATTTCTTTGTGGCTGCATTAGTCTGTAATGCATGTTAAAACGACATAATCACAGTGTATATTAACCACTCATTTTCTCTGTCTTGTGGAGGAGACAGCTGTCAAGGAAGCACTTTGATAAATCATGAAACCTAATAAATTGCAAAGAAAATACACATTAGTTACAAAGTACTGTCATGTAAATAATCTACTAGTTTCATAACAAATCTTTAATTGTCAAAGAGGCAGCATGAGGCGCAAACCAGTGTGATTAGTTCAAGATATAAATAAGAATATAAAAGATTGATCAAAAGCATTTAAAAGTTACTGAGAATCTAATTATTTGTGGATGGGGTTTGTTCTGGGAGGAAGTGGAAATAACAAAGAAATGATTCAGAGAGGGAGATATAATCATCTTTGAATAACAGGATTCTGAACAAATAATATGATTTCATGGTAGTGCAAGTAAACAGTGAAATGAAAGATGAATTATCTTATGAATGATTATAGTGAATTACCAATGGAAGAGATGGGAAAAAACAAATACATTAAACAATTACCAACAAACAACATAAATGGGGAAAGGGGGTGAAGTGCAGAACTTCACTGAAATGAAGAAATGGTATGTAGGGAAGACTCTGTTAGGATTATGTTGTCCTAAACACATACATGAAGGAAATTATGGTTAGTCACTTAGTCACTTTTACATTTGTAAAAAAAGGTGAGTTATGGTAAAATTACAAATCATGGAATGACTGTAAACCTTTAAGGGAAATTAAGTGTTAAAAAAAAAAAAAAAAAAAAAAAAAAAAAAGGATTACCGGATTAAAAGGAGTAACCTTTTAATGTTCTAACCTTCTATCCATTCATGTAAAAAGACCTTGACTTGACTGGTGTTCAGCTAGGTCTTGATAGTGAGTTTATAGAAGGTTGAATTTCTTTCCTCATTTTCTTCCCTCCTGACAAGGTCGTGCACTTTGGTCACAACAACCCCATGCAACGCTACAGGCTGGGGGAATAGTGGCTGGAAACCTGCCAAGTAGAAAAGGGCTTGAGGTTGCTGGTTGATACCCAGCTGAATATGAGCCAGCAGTGTGCCCAGGTGGCCAATTGGCCAATTAAGCCAAGAGGATCCTGGCTTATATCAGGAATAATGTGGCCAGCAGGAGAAGGGAAGTGATTTTACCCCTGTACTTGGCACTACTGAGGCTGCACCTCGGACACTGTGTTCAGTTCTGGGCCTCTTGCAACAAGAAAGACATTGAGGTGCTCAGAGAAGAGCAACCAAGCTGGTGAAAAGTCTGGAGAACACGTCCTCTGACGAGACGCTGAGGGAATTGGGAACGTTTAGTTTGGAGGTGGCTGAGAGGAGACCTTATTGCTCTCTACAGCTACCTGAAAGGAGGTTGTAGGGAGGTAGGTGCTGGCCTCTTCTCTCAAGTAAACAATGATAGGACCAGAGGACATGGCCTGAAGTTGCACCAGGGGTGCTTAAAACTGGATCTGAGGAAGAAATTCTTTACTCTTATTTAGGCATTGGAATATGCTACCCAGGGAGGTAGTGGAGTCACCATCCCTGTCAATATTTTAAAACCTGTGCACATGAGGCACTTTGGGACATGCTCTATGGGTGATACAGATATATATAGTGCATATATATTATGTATATATATATCTATATAATACATATATTTTATTCAGGGGTGGGGGTGACAGTTGGACACTATAATCTTAGAAGTCTTTTCCAACGGTGGCAATTTTATGTTTCTGCAGGATTCTGTGATTTTTTTTCAGAAGGCTTGGACTGCCTGTTTATATACAATACATAGTAGCACTTAGATACTGGTCTTCTGAATGCTATTGAATTCAAATAATCATAGTAACATTATATCCAAAAATTTAATGAGGTGAGATTTAGTGTTGAATCATGCATTTAATAATTCTGAATTAAAATTACTTAAAAGATGACAAGCAGAAGCAAAAAAAAAAAAAAAAAAGGGAGGGGGGAAGTTGAAAACATCATTTAAACGTGCCCTGAAATATATGGTTCCCAAAGAGAAAATTAAGAGAATGCCATCTTAGAGTGCTATGGGAGGGCAGTGTAACTCGTAGGAGGTGGTATTATTGCTGTGAAAGGCATTTGTTATGCCTCACTCAGAGTGTTTTCTGCAGCTTTTGTTGCAATATCTCAGCAAGAACATAATTGCCCTTGAGCTAGAAGAAGCAGAGCAGCAAGAAGAAAATCCTTTGAGATGTGTCATAGAGAAAGGTTAAAGGAGTTTGGTGTAGTGCAGTATAAGAAGAGACTTTGCAACAAATTAATTGAAGTTGCTGGGGCTAGTAACAAGCTACCAATAATCTGAGAAAAGAAACCCCCCCCAAAAATAAAGCTTACTAGAATGGCTTGATTTTAATATTTAGACTGCAACAACACAACACGCAGTAGACCAGATGCTCATCTTGAGAAGTTTGATGTTAGGCTGTGAATTCCATCAAATTACACTGTTTTACACCTGCTGAAGATCTGTCTTGCAATTAATTTGCCCTCAGAACATTCCTATTCATATTAAACCTTTCATTTTAGTAAGTAGAATAACTTAATAAAATGGATAAATAATTCCTTCAAAGGGACTCATGGAGTGAATATCAAGAGAGTTTTCATTTGTTTTGTTTGAGTTCTCCCTTGGTGTCATGTTTACTTTTCCCCTACTTTCATTCGAAGTCCACTAAGCAGTACATTTGGGACAGACCAGAACAGGGTTTTTTGATCAATCAGGTTTTGGCAGAAGTTAAGGGAAGACTTTTTTCCACTCCATGACACAGTTTAAGTGTTTTGGGATCTTCTCAATGTCAAATTAATTTCATTTATTTGTTTATTTTAGTGAAGTACTTGCCTGGGGAAAAATACTTACTTTGGAAACATGCCACACATAGATCATATATTAAACTGCATGTTTACTTGACATGTTTTCAACATTTAAGGTTAATCTAGGCTGACATACACTTAGTAAAAAAGAAGGCCTATAGTTCCTTAATATTAAGGTTAAACATGGTTAACTACTGGTTAAACGTGATGGAAACTTCTCCATAATGTAAAATTTTGAAAAGTTTTTTATGATAATAATTTCATTACTTTTTAGATCACATCTTTGGTTAGATTTGGACCTATGTATACTCTCAGGTGCTTTTTTCCACTGATTCTAAATCCTGTATTGAGTGGAAGTCAAGAAACCACCAAAGTTAGGAAAAAGAACAAAACCATGGAAGCAACCCATGGTTACACTAGAAGAAAACAGAGAAAATACACACATTAAAATCCAACAAGAACCTGGAAAGTTGTTCTTCCTTCAAGTGACCTTGTGTGAAACAGCTGATCATGGGCATGGATTGTTATTTCTGACTGGAACTGGCTATAAACTCTCATTAAATTCAAATGAAAATTAGTCCAAAGCAACATTTGAACCTATAAAGATAGACTCTGCAGACTGCAAAGAGTGCTTTGAGTCATGACTTGTGTCTATCAATGTTAGTTCAGAACTGATGCTCCTCTAGTCTAGTAGAGATCAGCCTGAAAGATGGTGAAAAATAAACACTCACCATTAAATTTATTGGAATATTCCTGAAGTTTTGGAGCCTATATAATCCATGACATTCAAAATCCTTTTGTCACTCTCCTAGATCACAGAAACCATAGACTTGCTTTGGTAGTTTAAGATCATCAAGTCCAACCATGAACCTAACCTGCCAGATCCACCACTAAACCATGTCCCTAAGATAAAAACAGTAGACAGGATTCTTATTTACTATCTCCAGTAAAGCTACAGCCAGATATGTTGATCAAATCTAGGGTCTCAGTGTGATGTTCCAGAGCAGGTATACGATCACCTCTGCTCTGATGAGTTACCCTTGGCTAAGGGCCAAACTCCAAGCCAGCTACTTGCTTACTCTGCTCATCAGAACAGGAAGAATTTTAAATGCTCCACAGCTTTACTCTGAGGACAACTTTATGGATGATAGTGATGCCTCATAACAAGACAGTCTGAGACAGTTGAAGGTGTTCAGCCTGGAGAAGAGAATGCTCCAGGGGGACTTTATTGCAGTCCCTCAGTACCAAAGGGAGGTTACAGGAAAGCTGGAGAGGGACTTCTTACAAGGGCATGGAGGAATAGAACAGGGGGTTATGGCTTTAAACTGAAAGAGGAGGGAATTAGACTAGATATTAGGAAGAAATTCTTTACTGTGAGGGTGATGAGACTTTGGAACAGGTTTCCCAGGGAAGATGTTGATGTCCCCTCCCCAGAAATGTTTAAGACCAGGAGGGATGGGGCCTTGAACAACCTGGTCTAGTGGAAGGTGTCCCTGTCCATGTAAGGGAGATCAGAACTAGATGATCTTTAAGATCCCTTCTTATCTAAACCATTTCATGATTCCATGATTCAAGGACTCTGATTCTGTGTTAATTTTGGGTCTGGAAACATGACATTGATATTTACTGTTCTGAGGAGATGGTACTCATTGTGCTCTTCACCTTTGTGCTAACAGTAAGTTTTACATCAATATTATTGCTATATCCCAAAGTTCTGTCAGACTGTAAATACATTACAAATATTGATCTTTGGCAGTAAGAAATATCTGAGGGAAAACTGTAAGAGAGCAGCATCCATCCACATTTCATCTGGCCTTTCATCCACTCTTCATCCAGCCCTCTACATCTACAAATATTCCATATCGTATAACATCATGCCCAGTATGAAGATGAGGATTGGCCAAGGTATTTCTCTCCTTCTGGGAATGCAGTTTTGGGATTTTTTCAGCTCTGGGATTGCTAAGTAGGAATGGGCTGGGCACTAATAGGCAGGTGGGGATCAATTGCATTATGCTTCAATTTTTTGTATACTATTTTATTATTATTTCTCTTATTTATAATTTTCATTAATAATAATAAATAAATAAATAATAATAGGCACAGGGCTGGGGGTTGAGGTCGGTCAGTCCATCCCACCCCTTCTCAGCCTCCTCCTCAAGATTATTTTGCCTAAGACCTTTGCATGGACACTCTGGACACTGAAACTAAGGCATAACAATCAAATGTAAAGGTAGTAATTTTGAAAGAAGGCCAGATAGATGTGAGAATGAAGGTAGAATGCTGTCAGAAGAAATGAAGATGTATGAAAAGAAAGGTAAATACAAGTTCAAAAAGCCTGAACCCAGGTAAGTGTTCAGATAATGACATTTTACTTTCATTAAGCAAGGCAGTCTCCCATTAGAACTGTCAGGTTACCTTATCAGAAGGGATGCTGTTTGATAACAGATAATGCTTGAACTTAATTGCTTGTGGTTTTTTTTCTTTTAACCCATCTGAGATTAACTCATGACACTGAGGATGGGGGATACAGTCATGTGTTTACCTACAGTCAAATTCACACTGCCTGACTTGCATTTTAGATGATATACTAGATCGGTTTTGTCGGTAAAGGGTGTAGACAAATGTATCCTCTTCTTTTTTTTTTTTTTTTTTTTTTGCTGCAGTAAGTGGATTTGGCTTTACATGCTATATATCTTGAGAAATGGAGGCAGAGTTTGCCTCTCAAAAAAGTACTGGTTTTTGCTCATTGACCAGCAATTGACCTGCTGGTTCTCATGCAACCTTTTTCTCCTCCTGAGTGAGAGAATCACACAGCAGACAGTTCTTTCAAAAATGACTGGGGATAGGGTTGGGGAGGAAGAAAAAAGATGCTAAATCAAAGATGCACAACTGAACCTGCACATTTTGTACCCAATTTGAAATGTTTCCTTTACTCAAAAATTAAACTAATGATGCAGATGGAAAGTGAATGAGTCCAGTGGGCTTGGATACTCACAGGAAACAATGAGAAAGACTAGATTTTTTCTGAGTAAGTGCTGCTGCACAGACTAACCATGCATTGCTAATCATATTTACAGAACTGATGTACTCAAAGGACATCCTGTTGGGAAGCAGAGTGTGGGGAATATGACCTCATGCTTTATGCATTTCAAAGAATTTTTATTTCTTTTTAAAGTTCCTTCCAGTTTCTTCGCCAATTTGGAGATACAAATAAAGCTGAAAACACAATCATTTCTACAATCTTTGATTAGACATTCCTAATTAAATTATCAGCTCTAGCCTTTATAAGTGACAATGGATCTAGGGTCTCAAATTTGAGATAATGAAAATATTCTGGTTTTCAGGAAGCCTTTTTTGTTTGTTAGTTTTGTTTTCTTTTATTTTATTTTACTTGTACATTCTGGAATATCTTATATTTCACACAAAAAGCCATACATATTTAATGCCCAGGCCCAAAGAGTTTTGGTAAATGGAGTTCAGTCCACCTGGCTTCTAGTCACCAGTGGTGTCCTTCAGAGATCCCTGTTGGAACCACTTGTCCTTACCACCCTTATCAATGATAAGGAAAAGGGGACTGAGTGGACACTTGGTAAGTTTTCAGATGACACCAAGTTGGGCAGGAGTGTTGATTTGCCTGGGAGTAGAAAAGCTCTACAGCAGGATCTGGACAGGCTGGATAGATGGGCAGATGCCATGTGTGTGAAATCCAACAAGAACAAGTGAAAGGTCCTGTACTTGGAGGACAACAGCCCCTTGCAGTGCAGCATGCTTCATGGATAGTGGCTGTAAAGCTACCTGGCAGAAAAAAAGCTGGGGCATTGATTGACAGATAGCCTAAATATCAGCCAGAAGTGTGTCCAGATGGCCAAGAAGGCCAGCAACATCCTGTCTTTTGTCAGAGCTGATGTGGCCAGCAGAACTAGGGAAGGGATTGTCTTGTACTCAGTACAGGTGAGGCAGCACCTTGAATCCTGTGTTCAGTTTTGGGCCCCTCACTACATGAAAGAATTTGAGGTACTGGAGTGGGTCTAAAGAAAGGCAACAAAGCTGGTGAAGCTTCTAGAGAAAAAGTCCTGTGAGTAGTGGCTGAGGTAACCAGGGTTATTTAGTCTAGAGAAAAGGAGGCAGAGAGAAGACCTTTTAACTACCTGAGAGGGGGTTGTAGCAAGGTGGGGGCTGGTCTCTACACTTCAGGAACAGGCAACATGACAAGAGGAAGTGGTCCCAAGTTATGCCAGGGTTGGTTTAGATTAGGCACCAGAAGAAACTTCTTCATTGAAAGGGTCATCAAATACTGGAATAAGTTGCACAGGGAGGTGGCTAAAATATCACCCCTGGAGGTGTTTTAAAGACATGTAGATGTGGCGCTTAGGTACATGGTTTAGGACTGGAACTGGTAGAGTCAGGTTTATACTTGGACTTGGTGACCTTAAATGTCTTTTCCAAACAGAATGATTCTGCGATTCTGCAATTCTGTGATGGTTACAGTCCTGGGCTTTGCCCCAAAGTATTTGAACTCAAATACCCTATGAAAATTCACTTCAGATATTTCATTCAGATGTAAGTCCTTTCCTATCATTCCTGTTTCAGTTTTGGTGAGTCAATAAATATTCATCAGCTGACACTGTAGGGAAAAGAAATCATTGAGAGCCAACAAGGTTGGCTCTCTGCTGTTAAAACTATGAGTTGCTAAAGATTATTTTCTGATTTACTTACTCACATTTATATATTTTTACAAAGTGTGGTGTTTTCAACAGGAGGCAGATGAGAACATACCCACAAATACTTTATACTCTAATTTTTAGTGCATTTACTTAATGGTAGGTTTGATATAGTTTAGACAGAAAGAAAGACATAACTTAAGCTTATGCATTTCTAGATGACTATTTTAACTACCTGACTAAAAGGGAGAGTTATTTTCTTATCTATCTTCTGCAGGAAATTACTATCTTTATCCTTTCTTTTTTAGAAAGGGGTTTAACTATTTCATTTCAGGAGAGGGATCATTTTAAGAATCATGAGAGGACTAAGTTATTTGGAAGTTAAAAGCCTTCTTCCTTTAGAAAACATAGCTAAAATTTCTGTCTTCTGAAAAACATAAATGGGGAGTCATCCTTTTTCTTCTAGCAATGTATAAGAGTGCCTGGACAAGGATCACTAAGTCCTCTTCCCAAGAAAATGCTTTAATCTCTACCTGAAGCATCCCACTTCTTCCTTTTTTTTTTTTTTTTTTTTTTTTAATGATGGCACAAATCCTTCTAGCAGCCACCAGGAAATGCATACTTGGAAGGAGGAAAGGAGGGATGCATTCTAATATTCTGTGCCTTTGGCAAAATGTGATTGCTAAAACTTTTCAACACTAGAAGAGTATCAAAGCTTTTTATTGACTCAGATGGGCTTTTAAATTCATTGTAGATGTTTCAGAGTTCAAAACTTCTAAGAAGAATTTGACATCTGATAAAAATCAATGAGTTCATAGGTGGTCTGAAACAAGTATCACATCAAATCAATTTTTCATCTTGCATAAAGTTTTCAGGACAGTCATTAGGCTATTCTAGGCATATTGAAAAGATATTGATTTTTACTGCATGTGTAAACAAATTCTTTGTTGCTGTATTGAGCACTCAAACTCTATAGATAGATCAGGGTAAATAGTAATATAGAGTTCTAGCATGAAGGCTGGCATTAACAAGTTCACCTTAAAGAACGCAATTTTTTTGTCACAAGGACACATTTTTGGCTCACATTCTACTTTGTGTACACCAGAATGCCCTTCACTGCAAATCTAGAACATGTGGTCACTCAGTCCCAGGAATCAAAAATAGTTGAATTTGTCAATTACAGCATTGCTTTCAAGTGGATCTTCACAACAACTGTGATTCTTGTAGGCTTAGACAGGCCTAAAGTTTTATATTACTAGGCTTTTCAACTTTACTTCATGATTTCTGCACCCTTTCCATTGACTACTGCTTACCATGTATGTAAAATGACATTCCCAGTGTATCAAAAAGCATCAAAGGGTGAAGACTATACCAGATCCTGCATTTATTAAATTACTTCAGTAATAAAACTTTCTAATGCTACAAAAGTTATTCATATTTTTCTACTAGTCACAAGAAACATGTAAATGGACTATGCACAATACAAGAATACTTTATTTGGATGTGAAATTTCCTTGTTGGTGCTATAGTAAATTTTTAAAACCCTCCAATAATAATAATAGATGAATCTACATTTCTAAGTAATCAACAGTATAATGATCTGTTGTATTATAAGGAGAGTTTTTTCTCCAATATTTTTTGGCAATGCCTCTTGCAATAGTTCTCAATGGAGTAAAAAAATATTTAATTTGTGTAAAAAATGTGAAATATACAGCACAGAAAGCAAATACAGTGGTAAACTTAGAAGAATATGAACATAGGTGAATCCAACCACTTCTTTCTTTCTTTTCCCAACATAAAAAAAGAGTGAGCAGTTCCTTTGATATCTTCATAGACTAGAAAATTCAAGTTAAGTTTCCTTAAGCCCTCCTGTTATTTCTTACTACCTTTGAAAATCCAAAATCCTTGTGATTTTGAACTTGTAAAGTGTTGTCTAATGACACCAAAGACCTAATTTTTAAAAGACAAGATCTCTAATTTTTAATGTTGACAAAGGTTATCCTCTTCACCTGCTGCTGCAGATCACAATATCAACTTCTCTTTCTCCTGAACACACAGACATCCTGCAATTGAGAAGTTCAGGAGAGAAAATGTTCTGTGACTTTAGTGTCACAGTAGAAATCTTGTCTAGACTGTACTGATGGGACTTGATGAGTTCTACTCTGACTGCTTTAAAGGTTCCCTAGTGTTTTGTAGACCTCAACTCTGAAAGCCTTTTCCTCACATCACCTTCAATGCACACACTGCATTAACTGACTTAATAACCTGATGTTTTATAAAAGACACTTAGGCAGAGAAAAAATCTGTACATTACTCTCAAAGTTCTTTCTTCAACCAACCTTACAGCCCCCATGTCAGTAAGGAAGGGAACAGTCATACAAAGTAAAGAGCAAAGGATTTTTGATAAGAATTGCTCAGTACTGGGGCTGATTGACTCTTGCTGACACCTTAAAACTTCCTGCATCAAGTAATGCCTTTCCTGAAGCCACTGCTGGGGCTGGTTGATAAGGGTACTTGAAATGCTGAAAGCTGTGATCTTGTTTAAAAGGGTCAAAAGAAGTAATCTTAGTAACATTTCAATGGTTGGATTATTGCTACTGAAGAGAGCAGTAAATGCCACTTACAACTAAATTTTCCACTTCATCCAAGGTGCAGATAACTGTTCTTCTGATACCTTTCCCCCAAGGAAAGCTCTGCAGCAGTAGGCAAAGGAAAATAATTACATATTTAAAGGTACATCTGTCATAGATAAATTCAGTGCAGGGGAAAAATATAAACACAAAACCAGAAGAATTTTTTAGACATTTTCTTTATTTAATATATTTGATTAAATAACGGAAACTACGCCAAATAACTCCCATTATTTGCTTAAAATAAACTAAGATGCATAAAAGTGTACTTGCAGTTTCATTTTTAACTATGCGCTATATATACTTTTTTTATCTGAGATATATTAGCTTTATAGTTTGCCTTTCCTTTTTTTTTTTTTTTTTGCTTGCCTTTTCTAAACCTAAAACATGAGCTCGAGTGGCTGATCTCATCTGTGACTGGCCATAGGGGACAGAGCAGGAGAACATTCCATGTAAACAGTAGGCTTGGCTGTACATGATCTGAAATAAAAAAACCTGGGCATGGAGCGTATACTCAGTCTTTGAATCAGAAACTCTGGTTATCTACACAGTGTAAGTAATTTCTGCCTCTCAGAAACTAGTAGGCATTATTCCAGCTTTCTGGATGAATTTTGAAATAGCTCTAGAAACTGTAGGTAATTTCCTGATGTGTGGGAATTTCCAGGTTCTGAATGAAGCTACTCTGAGTGGGAGGTATAAAATAGCATAGGACAGAGAAAACTCCAAGCATCTTGAAGAGTTTCTAGAAGGCTCAGGAGAGCAACAAAATCACTGATGCTCTGCTCTGAATTGGCCCCATGTGCTTTCCTTGTTATTTTCTGCATGAAAGCAGTTTGTGTGCAAGGAGCTTGTAGGGAACAGCTCCCTTGATCTTACTCAACAGTATCTAGGGAACAGCAACACTGGATGTTGTGAGCAGAGAAGAGGTTGTAGAGAGGTTAAGTGTGCTCAGTGAGACTCAGCCTGGAGCTAATACTTTTGCATTGGTGTTAAGATCCTTCACAGAGCCTTAACGTAACAAGCATTTGCCTCACTACAATGTAGTGCAGGCAACACTATTATGTTGTTGAGCCAAAAAAAGGAACTCGAATAGCATACAAAAAAAAAAAAAAAAAAAGAAAAAAAAAAAAAGGAAAGGAAAAAAAAAAAGAAGAAAGAAAAAGAGAGAGAAGAGAAAAAAAAAAGGGAAAAGGAAGAGAAAAAAAGTAAAAAAGTCAGCTAGCATTTAGATACCATATTATTTTCAAGACTCAACCTGATAAAAACCTGAGCAACATTTTCTTACCCTGTAGAGAATGCTGCCTGCTTTGAGCAGAACTTTTTTACTGGAAATTTCCTGAGGTTCCTTCCAGCTTGAATTATCCTGTGATCATATGGTCTCAAACTGCCCTCTGAAACTGCCTCCAGACCTAATCCAGACCTCCTATGTGGCTCCTAAAATAGATGATATTAAATCCCAGATTTTGGACATTGAATAATTAGTATGGAAGGAAAAAAGTAATAAACAAGCCATCTTTCTTTAGCTTTGGCTGGTGGAAGCAGGTTTGATGGGTCTCTGGCCTAAGTCTTATTCTAAACTGAGTCATGTGGCCAGAGCGGCCTCATCATAATATTATGATCAGATCCAGGACAGAAGATACCATCATGGAAATTGTTTTGATAAGCAGAAGCACATATTTATATTATTTTTTAATTCAACATTTTAAATTTAATTCTATTTTTAATTTACAGATACCTCTGTATTCTGACAGGAAGTGACAGAAAGTATGTGTATGAATATCTGGCCTGGTGGTTAGGGTAGTCACTAACAGGGTTTTATGTAGCAATTTCTCTGTGCAAAATAGCCCATTAACTAGAGCCCAGGTGAGTTCCCTACATAGAACTTTTTAAAAAAATATTTTGTTTATTATTGTAAGTGCTGTCAAAATACAAATAAAATATAATAAATAACAGAATGGAAAAATGCCTGCATGTTATATATTTCTTATAAATCACTGTAAACTTCTGCAATGCTTTTAGTGAACAAAATGCCACAGACAACAGCTCCCTGTAAGCCTGGGGCTTCAAAGAGGTTTTTTTGTTGATTTTGTGTTGATTGATGTGCATATTTTCCTGAAGTATTTTTTTCTGTTGTGCTCCTTTACTAGCATGCTACTTTTTCCTTCCACTGTTATTATTCAGACATTTCTACATCTTGACCTGCTGACAGTGTAGTTTGTTCTCACTGGTTTGAGTTCACTACAGCTCACTACAGTCTGCTCAAAATCTCTGCAGACTGATAAAACTACAACTGTATTCACAAGTCTTTCCAGGGACCCAATTTAGTCAAACCAGAACTTGCTAAGCAGGCTGTCAGAGACACTTCATTGCTCTCCACTGACCAGTTATGGGGGTAAAATATTTCTTTTAGGGGAACCAGTTCATTTCCCTCAATTTCTTTTATTCTTAACACCAGTCTACCTTGTCTCTGTAATTCACACATTTAGAACCCTATGTATAAAGCTTACCCATGCCTAATTTAAATGCTAAATTACTTACACTAGACTTGAAACTGTAAACAATAGCATCACTTTCTCTTTCATAAAAGCAAAAGAAGATATATACTTTCTAGATGTGCAACTCTCTCACTACTTGCAGCATAGTACAAGCTAAAACTGTCCTAAAACTGACTTACTTAGCCAACAGAAAAAAATATACCTGTCCCAGATAAAACAATTTTCCCCCCCCAACTTTTTAAGACAGACTATCTTGCTTCATCTGGTGTTTCAGAATTCTAGTTTGATGGCCACTGTGAAAGGTGCAACATTTGCACTACAGCAGTGCCTTGAATTTATTCAGTCTTCTGCAAGACTCTCAGTAAACACTCATTCTTCTTGCATATTAACCTAAATACTTAATTATACTTGATATATTGATCTGCAAAAAGAAGAGATCATGGTGGGCTTGGGCACTGCAGTCCACACGCAGTAATCCAAGTATTAATAGATTTTATAGAAATATCTGTTTCCTAATATGTTATGACAAACCAGATCACTGGCCATGTTATCATGTACACCTCATTTAACTGCACTTAGACCTTTCATGAACTTGTATTAAACAAAATATTAATGAATAACCAAATGGTTGCTCTGTCATTCCAATCAGTACTTAAATTTCCTGTATTATTTTTTTATAATATCCTTAGTGAAATTAAAAAAAAAATGCATCCTGTAGTGAGATTTATATTGTCTGCATGTGCTGCACTTTGATGTCATCTTCCAATTATTATGAATATTTTAAATATAATTTTTTGAAACCATAGCACCTGAGGAGTATGATTTCATGTGAAAAAGCTCTATTTGCCATCTGTTCATGCATGAAAACAGATGGGGTTCTCAGATAAATGTGGGGCCAACCTTCTGTGTTTGACAGGATGATCTCTTGTTGAAGGCACTGATTTAGGACTCATATCTTTCTATGCTGTCTCTGAGAAAGATTTTCTCAGCTGAGTGAGTCATTTAATCTTATGCTTCCTCATTGTGTAACTAAAATAATTGTAAGGATTTTTTATTATTATTATTATATTATTAATAATAATTATTCATACGGTTTAATCTCCTGGACTAGAAGGTGACAACTACTTATTTGATCATGATCTCATATTTAGAATGTTCTCTGATAAAAAGATTATACAAAATTATGAAATACACAGTTTACCCCAAGGAATTAAACTTTTAAGTATAACTAAGAGGAAGATAAATTTGTAATGAAGAACTTCAATGATAATTGAGAGTTCTGTAGGAAATTTATCAGTGAAGCTGATGGAACTGCAAATTCAAAGAAAGAGTACAAGCTACTTTTCTGTATTCTCTGATATTTTAGCCTTAGCATAAGGAACAAATGCAAGTAAACAATTTCTTCAGCAATCTTCAGATCTCACTCTGATAGTAAGCCTTACTAGTAGAGGTATCTGTTTTAATCTAATATGCATAGACACTTCTCTTAACTCAACATGATATTTCCACTGAAAATAACAGCATAAATATAATAACGTCTTTATTTGAAAAGATTGTGAATATCCATGTGGTATTTTAATAGGTCAAACTGCAGATCATACTTAATTTCATGTTAGCAAGGCTGCCAACCTCAGAATTAAAGATCTGAAGTAAATGTAAAATTTTGTAACTTCAAAAGTTGTGATAAAGATGAGAATAAAAGAATGAAGAATAAAGATTTCCCACTTTGAAAGCATTTTCTCTTGAAAGGATTGTCCAACATCAGAAGCTTGACATCTGCTTTCCTTGCAATGATATGGGAGGAAAAAAAGAATAGATATGCAAATAAGTAAAGCATTTTTATATGTAGAATCACAAATCCATAGAATATCTTGAGTTGGAAGGGTCCAATAATGATTTTGGAAGGGTCCCATAAGGATTATTGAGTTCAATCCTTGATCCTCACATCTCTACCTAAAACTGTGTCATCAGACTATGGATGTTGTCCAGATTCTGCTTGGATTCTGAGAGGCTTGGTGCCATGACCACTTCCCTGGGGAACCTGCTCCAGAGACCTTTCCACAGATGAACCCTTTTCTAGTGTCCAACCTGAACTTCCCTTCTCACACATTCCTAACATTTGCTCATGTCCTTTCACCTGAGGGTGTCCTTTCACCTAGCCACTGTCCAAGAAGTTAACACGTCCAGCTGGGGGATCTGCATTTTGTGGAGTATTTTGAAGAGTTTGAAAGGAAAGAAAAAACCCACACAAAAAGTATTAAGAGGTTGGAGAAAATATCTTAAGAAAAAGGACAGCTTAGAAACACAGCCTGCTTAGTTTATCTAGAAGATATTAAAAAATCTTGATTAATGTGTTTCACTAATAAAAATACCAGGAAACAAAAGGCTTTTCAGTCTTAATGTTAAAAGCATAATGAGAACAAACTGCTAGATAATGACACCAGACAAATTCAAACAAGAAATATACCTTTTTTTTTTTTCTGCAATAGTAGAGGTGAATCATATTTGGAAAACACTATTAAAGTAGTTCTGTATTTGTAAGAAGTATTCAACACAGTAAAATTAACATTCCTATTTACAGACAAAATATACCCCCTGGTGAAGCCAGCATCCTGAAGTATGCATTTGCATTTCTGACAGACACAGTGAAGGACAACGGAGTGAAGATCTCTTGGGGGAGAAATCGAGTCTTCCTAATTTGTAGTCAGGACCTTCTCCAGTTGTCTAAAGGCATCATCTCATTTTTCCCTCTTGAGAGACATTGAACGTCAGAACTGAGCAACCAATATGCAGATGTTTAATCGTCCATGTAGATATGAGGAAATATCCTGCCTGGCCTCCTGTTCCCACACCATGAGTCCTTTTTCTTTCCCTGAATTCACTTGCAGACACCTTGGATGACCTGAGGTGTCTTAAATAGAGATGGGAACCTGTATTCCTGAAACTGAATTCCATTCTTTGTTTAGGAAGAAATAGTTAAATTAAACAGTTGTTTTAAGCTCAGGCAATAAGTAGGTCCTTAAATTGAGGTACTAACATCACCCATCTGTTGGGTTTCTAAATGAGCCTGGATGACATTCAGAAAATTGTGCTTTAGTCAAACATGAATTCTTTTTGGAGTACAATGACAACTGCAATGTCTCAAGATAACATGCCAGCTTAGTTACTGGAACTCAGACAGAATGTTATGAGGTCTAGAGTTTTGTTCTTTGTTTTAAATTTAGAATGGAACCAAGAAACCTAAACCTAAATCTACAAATAGCAGTGTAACCACAAATTGGTTAAAATTTGTGTAAACCCTAAATTTTACAAACATAGCTGTTAGATCCTAATTTGTTGTCACAGTAAAAAGAATGGCAGTAATACATATATTTGCTTTGTAGAAATATGAAGCAGAAATTAATTAACTACTGAGCAGTGATTCAAACTGAATGAACCCTCAGGTGCAGAACTTAGTATTTACGCTCTGCTGAAATCTTTTTTCTTTTTTTTTAATAACTTTCTTTTTTTCTTTCCCTCAACCTACACCTTACATGGGTATACAATACACTCCAATGAATATGTTTTTATGCCCAAGGGCTAATTTCAAAATGGAATAAATAAAACAGGAGAGAAAGCAGTCCCAAATTGCTGAATATCTACTTTTCAGAAACAGAAGACTATCAGTGTTGAACCTACTTGTTTTGCTTGCAAGCATCTTTACTAACTATGGGTAATCATTAAAATGTCTTTTTCTTCATTATCCTGAAATAAAAATTACATAGAAAAGGGTTACATTTCATTTCCCACTGCACTGGAGCACATCACCAAATCCATATACACTGTGCTTTTTTGCCAGTGGTGAAATAGTAATATCATTTTTCTAGATATTGCTAAAAAAAGACACAGATGTTTACATAGGAAAAAAAAGTCACATTCCTCAATTCACTCTTCCTCTCTGCCTCATGAGGTAGAGGATATAAATGATAGTGGTTTCCAAATCAGAGAAGTATTGCTGAAGATATCATTGAATAACATGCTATATCTTCTTGAATAGCAATTTCTTTGAGAAAATGAGGAGTCCAAACTTCAATCCTTGAATCCTTGTCCCTTGAATAACTAAATAAAAGTCCCTCAAAGAGCATTCAAGGCCACAAAAGATAATAATAATAAATAAATAAAAAAAAAAAGATAAAAAAATCAAGAAGTCAAAATGAATGTATTTAGTGGAAAGACAAATCTTTTTTTAGTCTCATTCTTGGGTTTTTTTATCTTTTGGGTTTTTTTTAAGTCATGTATGAGTCTAAGAACAGAGAGAAGGTTGCTCTTTTTAACATAAACACCATATTTGCCCCTGGCAATTCATTCCAGTCACCCACCTGCAAAGGCACACGGGAAGCACACAGGCTTGTCATATCACTGTGGTACTGGTAAAAAGTAAAAAATGCCCCAAAATTTCCCAAACTGCCTCATCTCTTCAGACTAGTTGTGCTAGTGAGTGTACCCTGAGCTACAGTAAACTCCAGAGTGACTGGGATAGACTGAAGCCCCCATGAACTAGGGTGAGGTGCTCTGGCACAGCCTCCTTTAACATGCTGGAGAAAAAATGGGAAGCAACTGAACGGAGAAACAACCAAGGCTTGCATCCTTCCTTCATTTCTTCTTGCTTCCTTTCCATCTTCCATTTCTCTGATAATCACTTCCTACATTCCTTCTGTTTTGGCTTGAGTAGATTGTACCAGATTAACCATCCCATCACCAAAGGAACTGCTGGGCTAGAGCCAGCCCTACAAAGTCAGAATTTTTACATACAATGGAAGAAGATTAAGTCCCTCCTGTATATGATAGGAACCTACTGGGAAAAGATGTGTGGGTTTCTTCACCCTTGGGCAAAGGCAAACCTCTCTGTGGGGCTGTCCCTGCTCAAGGCTCTGGAAACACCTGGTGGGTAATGCTGAAGAATGGTGAGGTCCAGTGTGTACCACATGGTAATTTAACTCTGGCTGAGAAAACCCAAGTTCACATTATATAATCCACACATTATTCCATGACTTCTTACTCTCTGGTGTCCCTTATATGGGACAAAAAGGCAGAGTAGCACCTAAGACCACTGCAGATCTGGGGAGAGGAAAATCAACTTTAGGCTAGCACATGGTGTAAATTAAATTCTAGAGGGAAAGTCCAGCTATGGGAAATCACTGCATGTGTTTGCCCTATAAATATGGGTGTTTTTTCATTTTCAAAGTTGTGAAATCAAATCCTGCCTTCCAGGAAGTGTGTTGATTTTCCATCACCACTTATAAAACTACAACAGATAAGTGAAAAACTGGAGTTTCTACTAACAAATCACAATCAAAGAAGAGCCTTTAGCTATATTCTCCACCCCACTGAAGCACCATTGTGAAGGAACATGTCTTGCAATTTAATAAATGCTCTTAAAAAGGCCCAATGTTGATGTTATTTCACTACAGGGAATTTGATCTGGAAGGGCCTCAGGTTCATTTATAATCTTTGCAATTTTCACTTTCCTGGACTTCTGTTCCAATAAATTTCCATGCAAACCATCAAATCCCCCAAATTCCATAAAGTGGTTATGTTGTAATTAAATTATACGCTTTCCAAGACTAATTAAATAAACAGTTCTCATAT
The DNA here is from genome assembly GCF_003957555.1 of Calypte anna. Classification (NCBI taxonomy): domain Eukaryota; kingdom Metazoa; phylum Chordata; class Aves; order Apodiformes; family Trochilidae; genus Calypte; species Calypte anna. Next base: position 144,957,323 of record NC_044245.1, on the reverse strand, counting down.
CTCAATATTTACCCATTCTTCTTGACATAAAATATTTATTAAAATATTCCAAGATTTCTTCTCTTTTGATTTTTTGTTTGTTTGTTTGTTTTTGCAACTTAGCTTTGCTAGGCATTCCAATACCTCTGTATCTTAGGTACTATTTATTATTATTAATTTTCATGAATGTTCAGAAAATGTACTTCCTGGTACTGATGCTATGAATTGTTTCTTTACCTGAAGCTGAATTTGGGAGGTATAGATGCTATGGGATGTATATAATTCGGTGCCTATAGCAGAATGAGTACTCAAGTTCAGCGCCCAGACTTTCCCATAGAAAACAGCAGTGACCTCTAGGAGGTTCCTGAAAACTTCTGGGGATGTCATTAATATACAGTGTTCTTTTGGGCACTAAGTTAAAGCACTTTTCCCTTAGGAAACATTGTAAACATACTTTCTTCCATATCACTAAATCATTTAAAGTTAAGGGCTTCATTGAAACTGGATCTAGTTAGAACTATTTCTAAATTTATCTGATGGAGAGGAACCCAAATAAATTTAAACAACAGATGCAAAATCATCCAAGACCCACAAGAGCTGACATGAAATTCACTGAAGCCACAATGGGAACAATGCATATATCTGCAAAATTCCCACTGCTTTGAACAAAATGAAAAAATACATTAAAAAAACAGAGCCAGATTTTCCAAACCAGTAAGAATGTTCCCAGATACAGTAGCCAGACAACATTTATATTGTTTGCTTTGCTTTTGTTTAGCAAATGAAGCTCTGAATGCCCTGATCAATCCAGAAGATCAGGGAGATTTTGGGGTGTGGCTTTTTTTGTTTTGGTTTTGGTTTTTGTTGGGTTTTATTTGAGCAAGTGGATAAAAGCATGCTGAACGGATTTAGCAAGCTGATTTTCATTCTGGGGAGAAGATGTTTCACGTGAAAACATGATGTAAAAAAGGAGGAAGAAGAGTGGAAATCATGCTATGATTCTATGAAAGCAATCGGAGCTGTGCAGTCACAAGCAGGTTCCTGAATAACTGTATTGGGACTAACAGGACCATCCACCTAAACGTCTCATTACTGAGCTGAGTTTTATATTTCAGCACAAGGCCAGACCTTAAGTGGTATAAATCAGCTTAAACTGGCTGTGGATTTAGCACACTAATTTATTGTATCCATCATTCTTTGGCTAACAATATTCCTTTCTTCCTTCCCATTCTTGCAAAAAAGGAAGTAGTTTTGTGGAAAACTGCTATTACACTTCCATTCTGTGCAGAGAAATAAATCTAGAGCTTAATCTTACTTTTGTTCATGTACAGCCTCTCCTCCTACCTACTGTCCTTGTTGAACAAGAATTTACAGGTTGAAGGCCTTGGGGCATGGGTGTCATGATTAGCAGTGTGGGCCTTAAAGCTAAGTTACTTTGACAGTAGTTCCATTTCCTAGCATTTATTCCAGTAGTGCACTCAAATACCTTAAGGAATAAATGCTAACCTCAGACAATACATTGTGATCCCCAATTAAATTCTGGAACTTGAAAAAAAACCTTAATTTTTTTCAGATCTTTTTCTTCCTTCGTTTTAACTGTCAAGACACAAAATAAGCCCTCAGTTTTTATTGCTGCTAATTTTTTCCTTGCTGTTAGAAACAGATTGAGTTTTACCAGGCCAAGTCATTTCAAGGGAAAAAGGAAAAATGGCAAAAAGTTTCTGAACTGATTATTGGTCTTCTGATTCAAAGAAACTGACAGCCCATCCTTCTTTACCAGAGGGGAAGGACACAGAACACAATATAGAAAATATCAGGTTATTTATTTATTCTAGACTGATCCTCAGTGTGTTTGCTAATGTGTCATGCTGTTCTTCCACAGGGTAGGTAAATAAGTGATCTGAAAGTCCATGGGAACAGAACACAGACTCCGAAGAAATTCAGGTTTCCAGAGTAATACAAGTTTTGTTGTATATTACAGAAATATGGAAAAACATGAGTCTGGAGGTTCTACCTGTTTCTCTGCAAGTTTGATCAGGTTGTTCAGGTTTGTGGAAAGCTGAGTTTTGAATGTCTCTAATAAAACTCTTCAAGGGCCTCTCTGGACAGCCTGTTCTGTGTACAGCTACTCTGATTGTAAGGGAGTTTTCCTTATGGCTCAGAAATTCCCTTTTTAGATCTCTGACAGTTGCTTTTTTCCCCTTTTATTGTATAGTTTTAAGCAGATTCTGGCCCTCTGTTGCAAAAAATCATTAGGTGCCTTCATAGCCTTTGCTAAACCAGCTCAATCTCTCCTGTTACATTTTTGCTCCAAACCCAACTTTATTAATCACAAAATCCTGTAATGGTTTGGGTTGGAAGGGACCTGGAAGGTCATCTATTTCTAACCTCCCTGCCATGGGAAGAGATTCTTTCCACGAGACCAGATGGCTCACAGCCCCATCAAGTCTGGCCTTAAACACTGCAGTATTGGTGGTGGGTGGTGGGGTGAGGGGCATCCACATCTTCTCTGAGCATCTAGAGAGGTTTAACTACCTTCACTCACAGCAAAGAATGTCTTCCTAATACCTAATCTAAATTTAACTTCTTTCAGATTGAAACTGTACTTCCTCATTCTATCACTCCATGCCCTTGTCAAACATCATGTCCCAGTTTTTTCTGTATCCCTTTCAGATAGAAAGTACTCTCCCTTCAGAGACAGTCAGCTCCACCCCAGGATCTGGTTGGCTTTCTGTGCTGCAAGACCACATCATCAGCTTACTTTGAGCTTCTCATCAACCATTCTCCTCCCAGACTGTATTTGTGTTTGGGATTGTCCCAACCCATGTGCAGGACACTGCACTTGGCCTTACTGAACTTCACATGGTTTGCATGGGCAAGACTGTTAGGGTCCCTCCAGCATGTCAACCATACAGCTTGGTATTGTCAGCAAACTTGCTGATGTTTCACTCAGTTCTACTGTCCACGTTGCTGAAAGATGTTAAGTAGTACCAAACCCAATACCAGTCCTCGAGGAATGCCATTTCCACTTGGACCTTGAGCCATTGACTGCAACTCTTTGGGTGCAATCTTCTGCTCCACTTGCTCTGGTTTCTTAACTTATCCCTTCTACTGGGAACAGTGAAATCAGACACTGTGCCCTATCTCTCCCAGGGCCAAGATCCTGCATTTCATCTCATTGAACTCCATGAGTTTTCTGTCAGTCTATGTCTCTAGCTTGTTAAGAACCCTCTGACAGTGGCTCTACCCTCCAGAGTGACAATGACTTCCCCTAGCTTGGTGTCAACTACATCCTTGCTGTGATCGTGTTCCCTCATGTGGTCATGTACAGCTCATTAATGGAGAGGTCAAAATCAACCAGCCCAGAAACATCTTGGATTCTACTACCTAAGCCAAATAGAACAGCATTTACTATTGATTTTAAAGTGCAAACAGATCAGCTTCTTTTTAGAAGATGCACACAGAACAAACCCTTATGTCTGAACAGCTTCAGATACACGTTTTCCTCATTGCAACATACTTCTTAGCAAGGAACCTATTGAGAACAAGGAGGATGTTTAAGTTCATGTTGCCTTTGCTTCACTTTACAAAAAAAAAACAAAAAACAAAAAAACCACCTCAGGATTTATCAGATCAGAGAATGGAAATAAAAACTGAGAATTTCTACCTGGCCAGTCCACTGGGAGAGAAAGCTGGGTTCCTAGAGCTGCTCTCATATTTTCCATTACTAATAAGGCCTCATGTCTTGTCCTTGATTCCAGAAGGTATAAATTGCATTCCTCACGTGCTGTGTTCCCAGTTATATTTTCAGATTTTAGACTCAATGAGATGTAAATCAGAGATGTCACATATTGGGTTCTTTTTTACTGTTTGCACTTGTTTTTAAGCAGCAGAGACCCACATAGTGTCTTACTTTTGAAAGCAGAAGCTTCAGTTCAGCCATTACATAGAACTGCTAATAAAGCAAACTCTGGGAGATAAACAGTCCAATTATTTTCATTCTGATCTACCCTGAACATTTCTGTAGATCATATTGGGAAAATCTGAAGAATCTGGAGGGGCTGGACTGAGCCATTTTTTACATGTCAAAATCTAGGATTAACCAGTTAACAGAATAATTAGTTATAGAATAATAGAAAATGAAAGAAGAAGGCAAATAGGGAATCAAACTAGACATGTATCACCTATATGAGATTAAAAATATGGGAACAGATAGGAAGGTTGTTTTGGGAGTAAATATTTTATGGGGAATGATAAGGAACAGTGGAAAGTAGATGACTGTTTAAATTCAGTTAGACAGGCATATTTTATTTTGCTTTATGGAAAGCCCAGCATCTAAGTCACATTTAAAAATGTGGCTGTCATCAAATGCCAATACCAAAAGCTGAGAAGTGGCACAGGCTTTTACTCACCCCTTAATTATTAATAGTCTTGTTTTGTACAGATCAGACCTTAGGAAAAACTCTGAACTCATGCACAGAATGGCAATTTAGTGGCAACTCACCTCCCCACCAGGCAGTTCTTCACAGATTTCCCCCCAGTTTGGGCAAGAATTTCCTTGTTTCAAAGTAGAAGTGTTGTTGCTGCTCAAGGTGGTATCCTGTCTCTAGGTGAATTACAGTCTGAGGTAAAATAAAAATTTGTTTTTGTTTTGGATTCACAAAACAAAGTCCAATCATAGAAGGGTCATGTGCAAGCAGATTTCTATTTGACAATTGACACAGGCAAAAATTATAGAGCCAGGCAAAGAGGGAGGGAGAAAAAGAAGAAATAAGAGAGAGAAAGAAAAGTGGAGAAAAAGGGTAAGGAAGTGGGGAAAAAGAAAGAGAGAGAGAGAGAGAGAGAGAGAGAAAGTCAGCACCAGGGGGCCAGCTGTCCAGTGAGTTTCTTCAAGATGGTGCTTATCCTGGACAGGGTCTGATGCAAGATGGCAGTGGGTCAAGAGACAATGGAACAGCCACAGCATGGACATCCCTAAATACCCCTGAGTTCCTTTTGTTCCAAGGGGCAGCTGTCAGCTGCCACAGAAGCCAGGGTCATTGGCATCAGAGCCATTGCAGATAGGCTGCCTGGATGGGAGCATCTGCAGAAGGTTGCAGTCCCCCACCCACTCATCAGTTCTTATCTCTTTCCAGGTGCCTTTCCCCACTCCATTCCAGCCACCTTAGCCAGGTTAACCAGCAAAAGTACAATCAAGATGGCTTCCTTCACCAGGCCAGGGTAATCATGACCCAGCATTGCAGCCCTCAGAAAAGGGGAGCAGTTTCCACCCAGTAGTTCTTATCTCTGCCTGAGGTGTCACCCCCTGCTCATCTCTGGCCAGGCCAGGTCCTCCACCCTAGCCATAGATATTCACTTTAAAATTGTTCTTTTGGGACAATTTCAGATGAGTGAGATCAGACTCTCACAGTGACATCAAGACTTCTGCAGTCCTGAAGCTCTGTGAATTGTTGCAATAGTCACAGGAAAATTACTGTCTTGGCACTTCCCACCTGTTCCCTGCAGCTGTAGAGCAAACATCTCCAACCTGATTCCAGTTGTCCTGGTTGTCAGAGATATGTCAGATGATGCAGACTAACAGAGGTGATGCTGTCACTGGTCCATATATCAAATCCAGCCAGCAGTGAAGCTAAGTGTTCATTACCAGTAGGCACATGTACAAACAAACATACACCACACACACATGCACATGCACACAGGAAGCCACACAGATCATAGAATGGCTTAGGCTGGAAGGGGTCTTAGAGATCCACTGCAACCTCCCAGATCAACAGACAGAAACACTCAGCAAACACATAAGCCTGGAAAGCACCAAAGACCTCATCATCTTCTGTTTGACTGATCAGGATGAAAGTCCTTCAGGGGAAAATAAATATGCATATATACGTGGTGATCCCTGTAGTAACTGGCCTCAGATTCTCAGTCTGCCCAGTGGCTGGTTCTTCATCTTAAATCTTCAAAGTTCTCTGCACTGGGACATAAGATCATCCCCACTCCAATTTATGGTACACAGACTGATTTGTGCACAGCAACATGTACACAGTGTGCATTCCTGCAGTTATAGTCCTCAAACTCAGTCCATATCCCAGGCAGTGACTGGATGGTCTTAAAGGTCTTTTTCAACCTAAATTTATGATTCTATAATCTGTCACTGATTTTTTAAATGGATCTGTTAGCTCTGGGTAAATTCTGAACACTTGCCAGAAAGAGAGTAATCCTGACCCTCTCCTGATCATCTTCTTTAACAACCTTTCTTTTCCTTGTTCTAGTTCTTTTCTTATAATTTTATTTTAAAAATATGCAAATCACCATATTGTTTAATTTACAGTTTTACCATGAACCTGTGATCAGAGAAAAACTGAAAGAGAGAATGATAAAAAAAACCTCTACAAAACAAAAAACCACCAACCCAGCTAAAAGCTTTTTTAAACATCCTGGTGGGAGCAGAAGTCTGTTAGGTTTTTTTAGTGCATAATAAAGTTGTATGCATGTCTATTTATCCTTATCAGTGAGCTTTACAACTAAGCATCAGCAGCAGAAATAATCATTTCTTCAGTGTTCCTCTCCTTCCCCACTTTCATGTGTTATTCCCGTTTAGTCTTCAGGAAAATATCATTAGACTTTAATAACAACAGTATCCAATACTTCACACAGTCTCAGCTAATTTATAAAGTAATAAATTAATCACCTTATGTGCTCTGTATTACTATCAGATACACGGGAGGGAAAGGAAAAAAAAATTAAAAAAAAAATCTCAAATAAGTAAAAGGAACAGGTTATTGAGAAGCTCATTTCTTCCTATGAAGGGTAAATATGGCTATGTACAATATTTTTTTAATTTTTTTTTCCTTAAATCACTCTCCAGCTAAACAAAAAGCAAGTGAAGGATATTATTAAATGAAATCCTTACTCAATACTCTTCATCTTTCAAACTTTAATGTTTTTTCCCTCACTTTCTTCCTTCTGACAAATTCTCCTTTGCTGTTTTGAAACTTTTTCCTGAACAGTCTCTACATCCAGCAAGACTAAAACAATAGCAACTACATTTGAATGTGGGGGAGAAGGAAAAAACTAAAATGGCTTCACTGAAGTAAAATATACCAAGAGTCCTAATGATTTCTGGTTTGGCACACACAGTTGTTATAAAGACAAAACCTGGAGTGATGTACATTTCCCAGAGTAACGATGGGACAGACTTTAAAAAGTGATGAAAACCAATAAGTCTGTGTGTCACAGACTGGCACTGAAGTAGAGGATTTATATGAGGCTGAGCCCCAGCAAGAAGGCTGACATCTTTGAAACAAAACCAGAGATCAGAATGTTCTTGGACACATTCTGTGCAAGTTCTGAACACAACAATTTTTAATGCCCTGTACCAACCCTGCTATGGGAGAGACATTACAAGGAACACTACTACAGTGTGAGCAACTATTTGTACAGTGTCTTCGTTAAGTAATGAAGACTGCCTAAAGTAGGGTTGTGTAAACACACAGTCTGGTCCCCTTCCATTTGCACTGACCTGTCCACTACAATATGCATGAGGATGCAGACTGCCTCTTAAATATTCATTCCCACTGCCAACTGTAATAAGTCTTGGGCTTCTTTCTTAAGCCTACTTCATTTTTTCTTTTCCAAAGCTCTCTAAATGGAATATTGCAGCCTGGATTTGGAGTATGTATGTGGTCAGATGAAAACTTCTTTTTAGCTGCTACTGCAGAAAAATGAATTGAAAACTTAGAGTTTGGTTTATCTTGCACAATGTGCTCAGCCAAACTAAATATCTGAGCTCCTTTTATATTTAGTGGAGAGGAACAGTCCGTTCTTGGTGCAATAGAGCTAAGATCTAAGTAGATGGTTAAAAATAGGGCAGAAAAATCACTCCTTGAAAAACTTAATCTCTCTAGTGGCTAGAATGAGAAACTATGGTAATTGGCCTGTAGATGTCCAATTTAAAACTAAGTTAATTGAAACCCACTTCCATCTTCTGGACTAAAAAAAAGCCTTGTTCCATCTTTTCTGAATGCTACCAAAACTGTAGTTTCTTTCTTCTGTAGCTCAGAGCACAGGGCTGCAGACAGGCAGGCTGGCTCAAAGTCTATCACCATGACAGCCCCAGTTACTGATCTGTCTCTTGACATTTGGAGGAAGTTAGGACAGGTAGGAGTCATTTCTCCCTTCTTGTCTTATTGCTAAGAAAAGGAGTTTCGGAATTATGTGAATCCCTGCTGGAATGTAGCATAAGTGGCAGAAAGTTGACCTATACTCTCATCCTTATTTGAAGAGACAAGTACACAAAACCTGCCACAATTAATCATCTGCTTCCTAACCAGCTTTGGTCAACCTGAGAAGCCCAGGGCTGTTGTTGCCCTAATTCTGTACAAAGAGTAGATCTATAGTTCTATTTGTATGCAAACTGGTCTTTCAAATCACTGCACTTTTTGCATAGATGAGGAAAGGGAACCCATCTAATGACTTATTGATCCAGTCCCAAATGATCTTTTATGGCAAAGCCTGTGAACTATCTTTCATTTTTACCTGGATTTTCATTTTTTTCTTACCTTGGATTTAAAATCAGATTTACAAATATAGTCTACTAATTGTAGTGTTAAAAAAGCTACAGGTTTGGGGTTTTTTTGGTTTTTTTTGTATTTTTTTCAACCTGAGATGACCAAATGGTTTTGTAGGTGCCATCAGTTTCAGTTCTTCATGATCAGTGTGATAGGAAACTGAACTGAGTCAAGCACAGTATGCAGTGAGATGACTGTGTAGGCCCTTATTCTTGACAACCATCATTTAGTTCACTGTTCACTGTGCCACTCAGTCCTTGAGTGAGTCTGCAGCTTCTCTTTGTTTTACTTGGCTTTCCTGCCCAAGAGAATCCTGTGCTTGTTGAAACAGTACGGCCTTCTCCTACCTTGGCACATCATTGCTGCCTATTTCTGGCTGAGTTCAAAAGTGCTGTTGCAGTCAGTCAGGGGTAAATTCATTGTATCCTGGACTCATTCTGTAAGTCAGTCCTGTTTCCTCTTTTTCTTCCTCCAGCTTACCCTAGCAGAACAATATCAGCATTTCTATGGTCTCTGATAACACCAAACTTTCTTCCTGATAACACCACACTAATCCTTAAAAGAAAGGCAGAACATTACAATATCTCATCCCTGGTTGCTTGGACCAGGTATTGAAGTTGCTTCTGGTGGAACTTTTGCTGTCTGTCAGATGATGTCCTAATCCTAAATTGTACTGTTCAATGTCACTGCACTTTGTCATGGAATCACAGAACAATTTGTGTTGGAAGGAACCTTAAAGATGACCCAGTTCCAAGCCCCCTGTCATGGGCTGGGACACCTCCCCCTAAACCAAATTGCACAAAGCCCCATCAAACTTGTCCTTAAATGCTTCCAGGGAAGGGGCACTCACAACTTTAGCTTATACTTTCCTGACTCCCTGATCACTTCATAAACCTGCACAAGACCTTACAATTTTTTTAAGGAGAGATATACACAATATCAACTTGTTTTTTTGTGCATTTCAACACATGGTCAACTTTCCCTCATTATTCACACTTCATGCACACTGGTTTACCTCTGATTTGATCCCAAAGTAAAGGGCTTGTCTCAAAGAAAAAGCTGTATCACCATTTATAATATACTTCTCTACTTCTCTATGAGATGACTCCTTCTGCATTTTGTATCCTACAACCCTAATGTAACAGGATTTCTGCCCTTCTAGCAAGGGCAATGCCACCATTGAACTACCAGCATTGCTTCCAAGGGTAGGCAATATGCAAACTTAAGTACATATTCTAAAAGAAACACCTTCCAAAGCTGCAGCATAGCTGTCACTTTAAATGGAAAAAAAAAAAATGCATCCCAGGAGCATTACAGGGTTCCCAGAGGACACTAAGAGTAAATATTGAGTGGTGTAGGCTGACAAGTTGTCCTCAGAGAGGACTAGTTCTGAATAAAATGGAAGTGAACTGGTTTATGCTGTTTAGCCTGGAGTAGAAAGTTTCCTTACTACTGCAATCCCCAAGGGTAGATGTTACTACTCTATAAAAACCTGCATGAGTTTTCAAACCACTTTTAGTGGTAAGCTCTTTTTATTTTTTCTAAGGATGGATATATTTACAATGCCTTGATTTCAGTTTAATATTGATAATTCAGTGAAACCTATATGAAAATTTCAAAGTTTTCATTCATAGCAATTAGCTGAAACTATTTTACCTTCTTTACCAAATTAGTGTAAAAAAGGAACTTAGACAGGTGTAATAATATTCTGAATGACTGCTGTAACATACATATTCTGACATCTCACTGCTAGAATAAAGAACTCCTAATAATTTTTTTATTTCTGTTTCTCCACCAGAATTAGAGTAAATCCCTGAAGAGAATAAAAAAATAAAGCTAACCTATCTAGATTATATTTCTGACAAAGTTATACTGATTTTAATATACCTTTTTCTAAAAATTCTATTGTATGCTTTATTCAGAATATGAACACTTTTCTCCTTAATTTTATTCTGAAAACAAATGAACAATAGAAATTCATTGATTTCTGCTAATGCCTTAAAATTGGACAAATAGTTGGAGATACTAACAGAACTAGTTCATTAGCTAACTATCCAATATTTCCTATATACTGTTCTTTAGAGAGTTCTTTAGAAAACATTTTATTTGCACTTCTGGATGTTTTTATCATAGTTTTATTAACAATTCACTTTGTCATGGAAAAAATATTTTTTAAAAGTACAAGACAAGTTCATTGAGATTACATGTTTTATAATATATACAATATATACAATATAGATAGAGCCTGGAACTCTACAAGTTACTTTAATTAAGCTTAATATTTGTGGAATTACTTAAATAGATCTCGTGTCCTCTACTTCTCTCTTTTCAGCTTAATTTTTGTGTTACTACCATGAAACAGTCCAATAATCTATATAAGTTACACTTTTAAAGGACAATTTCAGTCCATTGAACAATCTGACCACTAAAGCTAATTTTATTTAGTATTTATTTATACTTCTGGACAGCTGCTCAATAGCAAACAAGAGGAAATCTGTGGAGCCTCAACCAAGATAGTTTGTGTGGTCCTGTCCTACTGTGATGATTCCACAGCTCCCCACAGTTCAAACAGAAATAAATAATGATCAAACACCTTTCAGATTATCAGTTTGTCAGGTCCGCTGCAATGCAATTGGTTTGACCACATCAGGGAGTAAAATGGAGCATTCTTTAAGTAAAGGCAGAGCATAGCTGATGAGAACCTCTTACACTTAGAAAGCTCGTGATTTTGTTTTTTAAAGTATGAAAAGCGTTTGATACAGCATTTGCTGTAGTGGCAAGTATTAATCAAGGTATGAAAGATGGAGTGCAGACAATAACAGATATACAAGGAAGTAATAAAGCTCAGTGAGTTGTGCTGGAAGAAACATTGTTGAATACAAAGCCCTCAAATATCAATAGTAGAAAAAAAACATTGATGTTATCTGAAAATATGAAATGGAAGGTAAACATGATGGAGATAAATATTAAAAGAAAATCTCTCACACCAGAATAAAATTTCTAAATATGCTTAAATTTGAATTAATGTTTTCTAATTTCCAGAAAAAACTTTACCCTGGAGATTTCTGAAGGATATAATATATAGAAAGGTAATATTGTTATTTAATGTAGAATTTCATAAGCTATAGAAAACAATTTTATGATGCAAATGCTTTTAGATGCAGGAGTTTCCAGACTTATGGAAACTTGAAGTTTGAAGTTTATGGCCATGTTTATGTTTGCAAATATAGTTATTCAAATGAACTTGTCTGGAAACTACAGAGTGATAATTAGAAATGAGAGTGTTCTGTAATTCACTTCTTAGTAGAATGGAATGGTCAATATTTGCAATGATACTTCTCTTGCAATTATTCTCTTACAATCATTGCAATTCATTTGCAATGATGCTTTCTCTTTTTTTTTTTTAAGTTTGGTTTGGTTTGGTTTTTTAATGCAGCAATATTTTGTTGCATTCTCTCGGGGCAGAAAATATAATTGTAGCACAGAAAATAATTGGTATATTACTCACGTTAGCCCATTGGGACTGCTTTTCCTTCTCTTTTAAACATTACTCTTTAGCTAGGTTGCTTTTGAAACCAAAACAATAGAAAAAAGGAACCATCTGCATTTTAAAAGTATGCTACTGAGACAGAAGCTCATGTAATAGCTGATAGAGAGGAGACTTGCTAACCAAAATAATGTATAAAATAAATTTCTTGATATTTTCTTTAAATTAAAGTGGAAGATAAAGAGAATCAACATGCTTATTCTCCTTAGGAACTCTTAGCAGCACTGCTCCTACAAAGATAAGCTGAGAGTTGGTGATGTTCAGCCTGGAAAAGAGGGGGCTCAGGGGAGATCAATCTTTCAGTACCTGAAAAAGCTTCATGAAAGCTGGAGAGGGTCTTTTTACAAGAGCATGGAGTGATACAACAAGAGTGGATGGTTTCATACTGGAAGAAGGTAGATTAAGGATAGACATTAGGAAGATATTCTTCACTGTGAGGGTAGTGAGATGGAACCTCTGGAACAGGATGCCCAGAAGCTGTGGGATGTGCCCTTCCTGAAAGTGTTTAAGGCCAGGCTGGACAGGGCTTGGAGCAGTTTAGTGGAAGGTGTCCCTGCCAATGACAGAAGGATTGAAACTAGGTGCTCTTTAAGGTCCCTTCCAACCCATGAATTCTATGATTACATTACATTTCTATTTAAATCACTGTTTCTCCTTCACTTGTAAGAACAGCGCTAATTCAGTGAGAGTGCTCGATTGCTAATTAAGGATCTGCAAGAAAAACATCATGTCAGCACATAAATAATCCATGAGATTTCTACAGATCCTAGAGAATTTTTCGGTGGGAGGCATATTCTGCAGAGTCTGTTATGGATGAGGAAGAAGTGGTCAATGATCAACACCAGTCTCATTGCCATGACCATGACGTGCTGGAGCATAAGGTCCTAACACACTGAAACAGCACTGTAGCAGAATAATTATCCAGGGCTTCAGTAGAGCAGGCTTGAACAGGAAATTGGTTGTCCATGTGCATTGGAAGACTGCTCTGAAGGACCAAAGTCTCACCAGTCTCTTCGTACAGCTTCCTCAAAACTTCTTTCCTTGTCTTTTCCAATGAGCAGTAAAGTTGAATTTGTGTGGTTGAGCACCAGACTGGCTGAACATGGAGCTCGTGTATTTAGTGCAAATACAAAATCTATCCAGGAGAGTCACAGAGACATTGCCCAAGTGTCCAGGCCTAAAGTTAGCAAAGCCAATGCAACTGAAGTTGAAACATTGATAGATGTGAAGGACAAGAACAGCTTAAATTGTTGGAATATCAGCAGCAAAAAGAAGGACAAGAAAATCTAGACCTGCTGAAGAATAGAAATGGGGACCTAATGATAATAGGTGCTCCAGGTACTAAATACTTCTTGCTTAGTTGTCTGGGCACAGGCTAAGCCAATTCAACACAGACCTGGGAAAGATGGGAGGAGCAATAGTCAGCAGAAAACCCCCTGTTACCTAATCAATCAAAAAACAGCCAATGGAAATCAGAGTGAGCTGAATGGGCTGCTTCTAAGAGTGATGCAGATTTTTGCTATCGTTATGCTGTTCATAGGTCAAAACTGTACTGACAGAAAAAGATTTTTTTGTGAATTGTTTATCTCTTGGTTTGGGTGAGAATAAACACAGCTTCCTAACTGTTTGGCACATCTTGAAATTACAAATGTTGCTACTATATTATGGACATCTCAGAGGCAAAGTTATGCTCACCAGGAGCGATGTGAGAGCAGCTGTGCAGAGCCTGTAGTCCACTGGTTACTACACTGTACCCAATTTGTGAAGAAAACACCCTCCTGACTACACACAGTATTGCACACAATGTGCAATGGCAAGCATTATCTTCCCTGAAAGATTTTATACTGATGGAACTCTCATGAGAAAGAAAGATTTATTAGACTAAACAGAAAATTACTACTTTTCCAAGAAGTGTTTCTGGGTTTGTTATGCCCCAAAGGCTACTACCACATACCAATCAAATCGGATGATTGAAAAAATTCATCAGTTTGTGCAGCAGCTGGCTCTTCAAGAGGCTGGACAGAGGAATTTTCACAGAGAAGGCACTGAAGTATTTAGTTTTACCGTGAGGCTTTAAAGTACATGAACATTTGTATCTAGCATGTGACTTCATTATTGAAAACTATAGATAATTCACTGAAACTCTATCATGAAAAAAAAAAACAAAAAAACAACCCAATCCACCCCCCCAGAAAAACATAAAACCATAATTTAATTTAAGAAAGATTAATGAGATGTCACTTTGGAGGATTGTGTATCCTTGTATGATTTCTTCAGTCCTGTGTCGATTTCTGATGCTTTTTGTTCAGGATTTTATTTCATTTTCTGCTTTGCCTTCTACACCCATCGGGTACTTTTTGCAGTCTTACAAACGCTATGCAGAGCCAGTTTCTTAGAATCATAGAATCATAGAATTGGCTGGGTTGGAAGGGACCTCAGAGATCATCGAGTCCAACCCTTGAACCACCGTTGCGGTCGCTAGACCATGGCACTGAGTGCCACATCCAGTCTCTTCCATCAAGTCATTTTATCACATGTATCATGGATGGCTGACTCACTTCTCCTTGTGATTTCCAAACTTTTACTTGTGATTCCCTTTTACTTGTGATTTCCAAAGTGTGTCTATCCAATTTATGTTACCACTGATCTAGGTTAAGTACAAATTACATATTCTATATTATGAGGTCAGTGCTTTTTTCAGTTACTCTCCTGGAAAACACTACTTACCTTGTTTTGGGGGTTAACAGCGCTATTTGGAACCCATAGACTACATTTTGCTATCTTTATTTTGGAATGTGGCAGGAATTCCTGTCTTCAAGCTGGACTATAGATTTGAATGAAAATGATACAAATTAATTATCTAGAGACTGTTAATCTATGAATTTCTGATTTTAGCACTTTCTGAACACAAGTAGGGAATATACTCCTCATGACAACTGAAATACCCTTTGAAAGACTGAACTTTCAGAAGCTTAGAATAGGAGGACAGCTGCTAGAATCCACTTAGGATTTATGCACATTTAAGAAAGCTCAATTTTCAGAGTTCATTCTCGAGACCTTAGTTTTCAAATAAATAAAAAAAGTCAGCTGAACCAAGATGCATATTATTCTGCATGATGCAGAGCAGAAATATGCTTATTTTATCTTCCTTGACAGAGGTAGATGGTTCTGTGCCAATGGAGCCTTCTCTGACTTCCAGAAGAGCTAGACATAAGAAGGGTGAGGAGGATTAGGCCATGAAGGGATAACTTTTCAGAGGTATTGTTTCTGTCAGGAAAACAAACAGAGAGACTTAGAAGTTCAAGCAGCAGGTGAAGAAGCTACACATTTGTTTTAGCTGCAGAAACCTCTTATTTCTATCAAAGAAACTGAGAAGTACTATGAAATTTTGCAAGGATTTTGGTCAATTTGTGACTTTGAAAATTTTGAATGATGTGTTACACGACAAAGGGACAAGGAGAAGGTCAAAGGAGATAAAAATTCCTTAGTCTCATTCTGACTTTGAAGAAAAAGACATACTTTGTGTGTACATTGGAAGCAAGGTGACATAATCAGAGCAGCCAATTGAAAGTGATTGCAATGAAATAGGGTACCTTGGAAATCGGATTGATACATATGAGCTTTTTGTAAAAAAATCAGATAAAAGATTGTTATAGTCATCACCCTGAATTATTTTATTGGTATAGGAGAATAAAATTGCAATTAAAAGAATCCTGAGGAGGTGAAAAGCTATTACTAAATGAAACTGAAGTGCATTATTGTCTTTAGTAAATGAATGCTGATTAAATGCTTTCCAGATTATAAAAAAAGGGATTTTTCCTTCCCTTCCCTTCCCTTCCCTTCCCTTCCCTTCCCTTCCCTTCCCTTCCCTTCCCTCCCCTTCCCTTCCCTTCCCTTTCCTTCCCTTTTTCAAAAAGAGAAGGCTCAGCAATGGGTCATAGGGAGTACAAAAATATTTAAGTTGCTTTTGCAAAGAACAAAAGATAAATGAAACAAGAAAGAAACATTAACTTAACCATAGCAAGTGCTCTTTGATTGTGACCAAGTTGCAGAGTATATGGAATGCTGAAAGTGCCTGGTTAAAGTTCCTGGGGCAAAGTCAGTTTGTATTTCTGTCTTGTGACTGTAGTAGTGACCCAAGAGAAATGCAACATGTGAACATGTGAACTTGTCCTCAAAGTCTTTTGGTGACTTCATAAATGCCAAACATTGCATGCATCATGGAAACTGAAGAGCAAAAAGACCTGGCAAAAAGAATTATGAAATTGCATTCATTAAAAATCTATGGGAAAATATTTTTGTCACTCAGCAGACCAATAAAAATTTAAATTTTGTGTGAGAAAAATAATTCAGTCTTTTCTCTGTGTCCTATTATATGAAAAAAACTGTTTCCACTGTTGAGTTGCTTCTTTCTATGTGTGATGATATAAAAATAATAATAAACTTGATTCAGCAATATTAAGGCCTTCTTTTTTCACCAATGAATGTGTTGATAGTATGATTTATCACTTTGAATCAAGAAGCTATATAAAATAAAGTAGTATGTATTACTTATTCAGCATGCCCTGAAACAAAAGGATATAGCAAAATATCAGTAGTGGAAATGAAAAATCAGGTTATATACAAGGAGCATGTCTAAGCATAAAATTAAATAACAATAAACAATTAAAAGCAGTTTAATGTTTTTTTACAGACATTTCTGATGCAAATCAAGACTGTTACAGACTTGAGATATGAACACATAATTTTTAAACATGACGTTGCCTTTTTTCTTATTTCCATAATGTAACAAGATGTGCTACTGTCCTCCTAAAATAACAATTTTTCATAATATTTCCTTCAGGAAAACCCAATCAAAATTTCTAAGTTTGTAGTTCTTTATGAACTCAAAATTCAGGCTTGATTTCCCTGGGGTTTTGCTAGTATTAGCAGAATTTTGAATGAATGATAGTTGTCATGGCATTTGTAGCTTATATGATGTACTTTTATGTTCAAGAGCTTACAAAAATAGTTTTGATTGTCATTGTTGCTATGTACTGGTGTGAACCATCAACCAGAGTTCAGCCACGCATCCTAATGGGTCAATCAAAATGTCTCTTGACATTGCTGGAGCCAGAATTTCACATAATTTCTTTCAGATATGAGTAAAAATATCACACAGATGAAAAGAGATCTATACATTTCTTTTGTGACTTCATTAAGTTAACTCGAAGCACCTGAAATCAAAGCCAGATATCTGATTTTAGAACTACACATGAGGGGACAACAGTGCAGTTACTGCAGAATGGTTTTACTGCAAATCATGGAAGTAGCAACCTGTTTGTTATTTGCTTTAAATTAACAACTTGTCTCATGAGCATAAATAGTCACACTTCCATCAGGCTTTAATAGCTTGCTCACATGTATGATGGTCTGAAAACAAAGAATTTATCTTGCTTAAAAATTAAATACATGCATTCTAAAATAAAAATAATTGAGCTTATTTCATATAAGGACTTTTCTATAAACAAAATGTTTTAAATAATTAATGATTCTAATAAACAAACATTCACTTGTGAGAAAAGGATTGTCAAACTATGGAATAACATAGAATTACAGAATGTCAAATTTAAATGGTGTGAATGCTTCTAGTGATGAAATTGCAGTGTGGCTTGAATGAAAAGAAACAGGATCTGTCTCTAGTTCTGACAACTGTCTATCAAATGAAGAAAAAATGTCTTTAATTTTCCTTTTTGTCTTTATTTTTCTTGCTTATGCAGATTATTACATCACAATAACAGGTCTTTCTTACATTATCTGCAGAACTATTCTGAGTTGGCACCTCTAGATGATACTGTAACACTAAATTATATCAATGACAATAATTTTCAAGAATTAAAATAGTGTTATGCAAATAATTGTGCAGAAAGCTCTCCTTTGCTAAAAAAAAATAAAAAATTCAAATTCCCTTTTACTTTGAATTACTGAGAAATGAAAGGAAGAAGAAAGCACTGTTGTTCAGTGAAAGGCAAAGAGGGAATGGGCACAAATTGAAATACAGAAAATTCTTTTTCAACCAAAGAAAAAACAATTTTTTACTGTGACTTGGGTACAACACTGGATCAGGCTTCCCAGAGAGGCTGTGGAGTCTCCAGACTTAGAGACATTCAATCTCCAACTTGAATTATTTTAGAATAATTTTAGAATTATTTTAGTTATCCCTGCCTTAAGCAAGGAGTATCATTAGACGATTTCCATAGATGTTTTCACACTTCAGCCATTCTGTTATTATGCTATTCTTTACTTGTTTTTACCTCGAAATGTAATCTGTTTTTTGATAATTTTATTTTCTTTAAATCATAGTTTAATACACCTCAAGGTGGACATTAAAACTCTCAAAAAATCAGCCTTGCAGTCTAGAGATTTCAGGCACAAAGAGTGAATTATGTCTTTGTCTGAGATCTTCCATGGTGATTTATCTTGACATCTTATTCAGGTTACAACAAGCTTATGGTTTTACATTTAATTTCTTATCTGAACACAGGTGAATTCAGCTGCTTCTAAGAGAAACTTGTGATGCCTTTGTCTTTAGCAGCAAAAAGTCCTCTAGCATCTGACAGCTTCATATGAGTTCCACTTGAAGTGGAGTTGACTTGAGTTGACTAAGAAGACTGCAGAACTTCAGACATTTCTTTACAAGGTCCTGCATATAACCATTTGTCACGGTTTAACACTGGCCCGGCAATTAAACCGAATAACAGACGCTCTCTTTAATCTCTCTCTCCCCTCGATGAAGAAAGGAGAGAGAATAAGGGAGAGAGACTTATGAGTTGGAAACTAAACTACACAACTTTAATGAAACAGTAATGGTAAATAGGGAAAAATTACTAAATATATACAAATATACAGGAAAATGGAAACCACATTCCTCCCCCCTTTCCCCCAATAACTCTCACGTCACCACCGAGGCTGTAGGGCAGCCCTGGGAAAGTCCAGGCTGGACTCCTGGAGTCGGCAGCAGTCGGGAACCGGAGGCAGGAACACACAGATATGGGCTGGCACGGATTAGGACCACAGGCAGACGAACAGACAGGATCCTTCCAGGATGCCGGGTGAAGGAAGGGAAGCAGGAAAAGATCTGGCTCGGCCCACGTGATGCCTCAAATTTATACTGAGTGTGACGTATATGGGATGGAATACTCTGTTTGGTCAATTCTGGCATCTATCTTGTCCATTCCTCCCTAAAGGAGGGTTCAGGTGGGACCTCTTTATCCTCCTGGACAGTAAAACGTTTTCCTCAGAGCTGAGGAAAGCAGTGTCCTTGGCTCTGCATACCAGTCTCTGGCTGGAACTATAAACATCAAGTGTTATCAATCATAGAAGCACACACTGTCTGAGAAACTTGCTGTTAATTTCAGAGAGACTACTTACAAGGGACTTAGCTAAAAGCAAAAGTACAGAAACAGAAAACCACCTTTATCCTGGCCCAAACCAGGACACCATTTTGTCTACTATGCTGTTATTCTGGCAGTAAAATTAATACATTTTTATAAATCTTTAAGATGTATTTTAAAAATCACTGTCCTAGGAACTTCTCCCAACTTTACACCTACTCAGAGATTATCATGCGTTACAAATCCTTTAACTGACTGCACATGTGCATTTTTGTTTGTCTATTTGTGCTTTGAATGGGATCATTTGTGATTTTTCTTTAAGCACAAACACTATAATTATTAATTTGTTTGTTTAATTTTCTAAAATTTGAAACAACAGCGATTCAAGAACCTTCTCAAAGAGAAAGGTGATACGCAGGGAAGAATTATCCAGATTTCCTCATGTCACTTTTGAGACTTATTGTCAGTTTCTAAGCAGGAAATCCAGTGATCTTGATTCACAAGAAATAAAATACTGCAGTTTAGACATTAACTCAAGAATGAATTATTCACATAACTCTGGCCAAGGGCTTTATTCATGCTGCAAAAATGGGACTTAATAAATTCTTTTATGTTATTTATTTTGTACTAATACAAAAAGCTGTCAAACCTACCCATCCATTCTTTTTAGAACATCCAAGTCTTTTTAGAACTGACTTCAAGCCTGCCCAGAGCCTATCACCTGTGAATTTTATTCGTATTAGAATTAAGTGCAGTAGTTAGCATACATTAGGCCCATTTGACAGGAGTGTTAACCCAACTTTAGCTAACCCTATAGGAAATGAAATTACGTTTCTTAGAGGAACAGAAGAGATCCTTGAGTGTAAACAACTTGTCAGTCACTGTGAAAGTGGCAAAGAAGAGGAACAAATTGTGAGCATCAGTGATGGCAGAAGCCCATTTCAGATGCTAATTGAATCTGAATGACTTGAATAAGAATTGTGCTTTTTTCTGCC
Source organism: Calypte anna (assembly GCF_003957555.1). Classification (NCBI taxonomy): domain Eukaryota; kingdom Metazoa; phylum Chordata; class Aves; order Apodiformes; family Trochilidae; genus Calypte; species Calypte anna. Next base: position 144,936,862 of record NC_044245.1, on the reverse strand, counting down.
AATTCTATAATTGGCAACATCCAAAGTCATTTGGGGAGGAATCTCGGGGGACTCCAAAACCCTACTTCTACCACTAAGAGCTTTAGTACTACACAGAGCGTGGCCATACTACACTTAAGCACCTGAATTCTCCCCTGGACTCTCATCTCCACCACAGAACAGGAAACTTGTGTAATTTGTAAAAATTGCTTATACCTTTGATTAACTTGTTTCTGAGACCATTTAATCTCAGTACTGTCATTTGATCTGAAACTTTTATACAAAGTCACCTTCTGATAAATCATGATTCTCTGGTGAAGTTGGCTTTTTTTTCTCTTTATAACTTGTCTTATCCTTTTCCCCTTGTCCCTGCCCTTGACCCTGGATAGCACTATCTTACTTTTGTGACCTTTATGGTAGCAAACATTTTATCCAAGCAAGCTGCCAGCCTAGGTTTACAAATATAATGGATGTATCTGAGAAACTGTTCTATAGACCACCTTAAAGACCATGCCTGTACTGCAGATATTGAAGCTGTAAGTTAGTGTACAAAGATCTGAGCCACTAAAGCACCTACCTGGAGAAGCAGAAACAATCTAAGCACTGTAAAATTTAAATTCAGAAGGGACTCCAGAGTCTATGGTTTAAGCTGTACAAGACCTAGGATTGTTTATTTTCTTAAGTCTATGCAAAATGGACATCATTATTTGGACTAATAAATGGAGAGGTTAAAGAACCACAAAAAAAAACCAGTAGTTCCCTGCCATGTGTTGAGTTTGATGGGCTACCACATCCATCCAGACCACTCTTTCACTCCTCCTCAACAGGACAGGGAGACAAAGAGTTGTAAAGTTTGTAGTTCGACTTAAAGACACTGTACTCAGTCTTTATTACCAGTTTATCACTTGAGAGAGATTCATTTCTTATCACTGATGTGTCTATCCTGACTGGGCAGCTTAGAGTGGATGAGCCTGAAACTGAGACATGAAGCTTAACTCAGACTTGAAGCCTAAATTTGGAGCTCCTTATGTAAATTGGGTAGTTCTTGATCCAAAAGGTATATTACTATTATTATTATAGCCTATTTAAAGAACTGGCTTGATAAGCTACTAGAAAGTCAGAGAGCCTGCAAAAAGTCCAGTCACCAATTTTTGTTTTGGTAGAAAAAGTAGACCATGTTAAAAGTATTTTTCTGTTTTTGGTGTCCATAGTAAAATGATTTTTTGCCCTTTACTTGAGCAATGTGATAGAGATATTTGTTTCCTTTTTTACATTTTCTCTTGGCTTTCCCTAATTAAGAGTGGAAGATCAAATACAAGTACACAACATTCTATTTCCGTTCCTGAGATCCCTTTGTTAAAAGGCTGCCCGCCTTCACTGTGAAAAGACAGAAGTCTTTGATGCTTTTTTGCATCTTGCTTTTCTTTATCAGAGTGAAATATGTTGGGTAGATTGGTTGTTGCTGTGCTAATCATCACCAGTTGTTCATAATTGTCTCAGTTACAGGTACAGCAGTTTGCTACTGTGCTCTAGGCCTCCAATCTGCTCTTCTGAAACAACTCAATCACAAAAAGTTTTTTCACACTTTTGTAAATACTCAAGGAACTCATTTGAAAGGCTTTTTAAAATGCAAAATAAATGATCCTCTTCAATCTCTCCGTTTTTTATTTTACTCAGGGAAGAAGTTTGGCAAGAAGTATGTTATAATAAGAACTATGGTAAGAAGTTTTTTTTCACTCAGGGAAGAAGTATGGAAGTCATAGTGACTTGATAAGAACTGCCAATCACTGTGTGTCCTGATGGATATTTATGTTTCTTTACTTATTATTTCTTGTCTGCTTGTAGGGGATCTGACAGGAAATATAAGCAACATTTAAAGCATTCATTTAATCCACCTCCTCATCATACGGGACCATAGCAACACAGAAAATGTTAAACATAAATAAGGGAATGAAGTTTATAAATCAACAGATAAATTAATAGAAGAAAGAAGCAGATAGATTCAAATACTAATAAATCCTTCAAGGACTCTGATGGGAAAATTTATCTTTCATTCCTATTTCTTCTAGCCAGCTAGTGAAAGAAAATATTATCTGTTCTCTGTGCAGGGCAGAGATGCTAATAGCTGGTTTTATCCAAGTATTATACAACACAATATATCCACACTGTCTGATCTAGCAGTTCTGGATATGTTGTTGGCCAGTAACAGCCCAATCCAATTGAAGAGTTGAAACAGATGCTTGTTAAATTTACTCTAACACCCTTCCTATCATACAATACTGCCTGCTTCTGTAAAGCTTAATTTGGAGGTCTTCATAGCTTTGGTTAGTTGTGAAGAGTATTATTGGGTAGATTTATCTCACAGTTTTGACTTAATATCTAAACCTTTCACAGTTGCCAAAGTTTTAAATTACCAGCTTTTTTTCTTGTCATTAATAATCATATTCTTAAATATACAACTTGGACTTTGTTGCTGTTTTTTCCCATATGGAATAAATTCTAGGGGATTCCTAGATAAAATGCAGTGCTAATTTTCATTTACTTATTTTTTTTTTAAAATCTGGCAGAAGGTACAAATGGTGTGTTGAAAATGCCCTTAAAACCAGAGCTTTTGAAATATCAGATTCACTGGGAGCAAGATACTATATAATGAGCAAAAAAAGAGCCTATTTCAAGAAATTTATAAAGACCTTAAATGCCCAAAGGGCTCTATTATTTGTAGCAGTGGAGAAGGAGGGAGGGAAGAAACAGATGCACAAATAAAACTCCACAAGCCAAGAAAGCACAAGGTGTATAAATGGCAGACATAAAAGGAGCATTTGTATAGGTGTAAAGTCAAGGGAAATATGAAATGAAATTTATACCAGAGAGACTGCCTTAATCTTAGCTTTGCAGTTTTCCTGATGATATTTTTGCTGTGTTTTGTCTACTAGATGTAGTTTAAAAACTGAGTATCCAACACTCAAGGACTGTTCTGCTGTTCAGTTAACTGAATGCCAGACTTTTCTTTCAGTGATCCTGACAACACTAAACAGAATGAGAAGCAGACCAGAACTACAGCTGTCAGTGAAGACAGGATAAAAAATCCCCCAGTTGAAATGAAGAATGGTCTTTTCTCTGTTTCTTGCTGAAAACAGCACACAGTGACTGATAGAGCAGAGAGGGAAGCCAACATCAACTAGTCCAAGTTTTTTAGTATATAAGAGTGGAAAGTCTTACTTTAAAAAAAAATAAAATTACAATGGCAAGAAATTCAGTCTAGGATCTAAAACTCTTTGATCCATCTGTAACTAATTAAAAAGAATGTCGAAGAACATATGGTCATGAAACAAGAGGGAGGTAAAAAAGAAAATCCAAGAAGCTGCACTAACTGCCCCTTCATAACAGTTTTCAGTAAGTGTCTGATAAATTCTCTCAGAAACGTAGATAAAGGGTAAGATGGTGACTTGGAATGAAGGACCACAAAGACTTTGACTTGGAATGAAGGACCACAAAGACTTTGACTGGATATGATGACTTCTTTTATGATATTACAAATTGCAGAAGTGCTGAAAATTTCCCTTGGAAAACATAAGGGTGACCGGAAGGGAAGCCAGACTTCTGCTACTTTGTATATAAGTGTTTTCCATGGATATAATCCCTTTATAAGTGTTGTTGTTGATCTTCTCTTCCTATAAATTTTACTGACTTCTATATTAAAAAAGAATGATTGATGTTTTTCCATGCCCTTCGATTAATTTGATTATTAAAGAATATAATTTTGAAAAACTTCTACTTATTAAAAAAGAATGTTTTCTGATGTCTTATGACTTGGAAAGAAAAATGAGACAAGACTAAGCAATATTTCTGAATAATAAATAACATTATGTGAAATGTGTTAGACTAGTAATATTAAATGATTTCTTTTATTACCACCACTTATGGTATACAGAATCTATTTCAGTAGTCACATATCATTTTCTCTTTTTTATTAGTTTGCATAATGGTGTTTATTTTTTAACATCATAATCATACATTCCTCATAATTCAATCTTATTGTATTGTGAGTTTTATATGGGGAATATTAGATTACTGTGCAATTTATCTTTTCTGCTTTTCCTTCTCAAAGTAATTTTCCACTCTTCTCCTTATCATTCTTTCTTCCCTGCTCATCCATATTTGTATCAATTCTCCTTTTTCTCCAGAAGAAGTACTTTTTAATGGAGGAAGCATGGAATAATAAACTAATGACAGTCTGCAGCAAGTGTATCCTTACAAAAATTTTTTAAAAAAAAACCCTCATCCCTCAAAAACACTACTTCTCTGCCCAAAACTCTTCTCTGGAACAGTCCTTTCAATAAAGTTTCCTGGTTTTAAATTCAATAAGTAAATGCTTGAAAAACAGAAAGAATAGCCATCTTATTTAAAAAAAATATATTCTTAATGACTTTGAAAAACTAGCTTTATACACTTTCTTAAGACAAAACACAATTAATTAAGCCAACATTTTAAAAATTCTCAAAAAATACTATATTTTGCACATGAACAGTTCTTTAAAATTTTACTTAATGACATTTAGTAAACTGTGGGGTTTTTATCTTAATTCAAGAATTCCTTCAAAAATCTCCAGAAATCTAAGCTGTAAAAATTATTCACAGCTGATATATATATATATATTATATATATATAATATATATATATATTATATATATTATATATATTATATATATTAATATATAATAAAACCCTTCCTATAGGTAGTCATTTATTCATCACTCACAGATTTCAAGGGGCAGGTAGAACAATCATTAGAAGGGAGTGAGAAGAGAAAAGACCACATACATTTATTTTTCTCTTATACACCTCTGTAGGTATCTGCTGCTGGTAAACAATATTTCAGACAAGGCAGATCTTTCATCTTATTCAATAAAGTTATGATTATCAACTTAGGCTCCTTTTTTTGGATAAATACCAGGGCTCTGAGCGAGACAAAATACAAAATTTATTTGTCTTGAATCAGGGCATGAAAAACTACCCACAGTCTTTGTCCTGGGTGTTAACCCCTAAGTACTATTAAAGTTTTAAAAAATAAATTTCTGCAGGAATATTATTTCCACTCACTGTCATTTTACCTCAGATTCCTTCAGGATTTTCATCATCCCTTAATATGAGACCTTCACATGCCTTCCCATCTCTTTAGCTTGTTAACATAAACTGAAGAGGGAAGGAAGGTCTTCCATGGAAAGTTCATCAAAGAACAGCTTAGTTTAATTTATCCAGTGTAGTATCTCCATTTGCACTGTCTGGTTCTTTGCTCAGTCTCTGATAGCTTTGCTGCAGAGCTCACTGGGCCAGCTGGTTCAGTTTAACAGAAAGAAGGTTCAGCAAAGGTGGCCAGATCACACACAGACCGTAAGAGTGGGATATAGTAATGTGCTGTTCCCTGATTCAACGTGCTGGTTTTGGCAAAAAAGTGGTGCTTTAGTTTCTCCTGAGCAGTTCCTGGAAATCATCAAGAGTTTTTCTTCTTCTCACACCACCCCACCAGTGAGCAGGCTGGAGGTGCACAAGAACTTAGGAGGGGACACAGCCAAGACAAATAACCCCAAGATGTAACAGGCCTTGTGATGTCATCCTCAGCCCATAAATCTGGCAGAAAAAGAAGGAAGAGTGTAGTGGTGGTGTTTGCCTTCCCAGGTATCCATTACACATCATGGAGCCCAGCTTTCCTGGAGGTATCAGAACACGTCTGCCAGTGAGAAGCACTGAATTAATTCCTAGTTTTGCTTTGCTTGAGCATGTGGCTTTTTGTTTACCTATGCAACTGTCTTGATCTCAACCTGTAAGTCTTCCCATTTTTACTCTCCCAGTTCTTTCCCTCATCCCCCCAGGGGAGAGTGATCCAGTGGCTGTGTGGGGTATGGTTGACAGCTGTGATTAAACCACAGAATATACAAATATACTGGTCCCTACTCTGCTCCTAAACTTCCTTTTCTAGGTAATTATTTCCTTCATCCCATAGTAAAAACTTGATTTTACCTGGTACACAACCACTCATTTTCACTGGTGTGAATACACCCTGTGGAAACTTACTTTCTACCTTTACCTCCCAAGGCAGTCTTTCCTTTTACATTTCACTGATAAATAGAATAGCTGTGCTTGTGATTCCTTGTTCCCTTATTTCATTGGATTTTTTTCCTAATAACACGAAAATTGTTTTCTACAACTACACAGACAGCTTGAAAGCTTGGTCCCAGGCATTTCATTAAAAAAAACAATTTTATCTTGTACTTCAAAAATTAGTAAGATTCTCAGTCATAGCTGAAGTTGTGTGAAAGTGGAATCTTTTGGCTTTTGTGAGATGTATTCAGCCTTGAAGAATCAAGGTCTGAATTCTTTTCATCCTCAAGTGTACTTCAAAACAGAGTAGTGAATGTGCATCATAGTTCAAGTACCTTGATTATTAAAAAAGAACAATCAAATAAGCATAAGATTACAATCAATTTAAATTATTTTTTCTGTCTGGGGTATGTGGAAGGAGGGATGTTACTTTTTTTTAATCAATTTTTGGCATAATTTTAAGCCTTACTGTGTTTCCTTGATGAGAAAAGTGAGAAAAACAAGGCAGAAAGAGAAAAAACTAAGTGAAAAAAAAATACAGAATAGAAATAAAGGCCTATATATTTTAAAAACAATATCTATGTTGTGCTTTTTTTATTTTTAAAATCTCCATTAGTTATTAGTACAGTGAATCATAGCAGATCAGCAAACTGATCATTAAGGCAAACATATAAGAAACATGATGTAATCAGTGCTCAAACAGTCCTGATTCCTCATCCCTCTTTGCTCAAACATTCCTGATTAAAGATAGGATTCAAGGAGAAGTACTAGCAGTGGATCAGTCAGGGATTTATAGAATTCAATAGATTATAGAAATAATTAGATTATAGAAATAATAAATTATTATTAATAAATAGATTATAGAAAGAGTTCAATGCCAATAAAGCTGTGGCACCCTGGAAGCTGCATCCAACTAATGTCACTGTCATCTTCAGCAGGCTGTGGAGATTGGGGAAGAACCTTAAATACTGAAGAAAATCACCTGTCACACCCATCTTCAAAAGATGACAGTCCAGAAAACTAGAGGCCAGTTCCACCCCCTTGCCATGGACAGGGACACCTTACACTATACCATGTTGCTCAAACCCCCTTCCAACTTGGCTTTGAAAATAAAGGAGTGAATCCTTTTGAAATAGATCTCTAGGCAGATAAAAAGACAGCAGTTTGTAACAAGTGCTGTGAATTTACCATGGATAAGTCATGCCTGACGAACCAGGTTGCTCTCTGTGATAAGTTGTCTGGATTTGTAGCTGAGGGAGGAGTAGTGGATGTTATTTATTTTGAGTTTTAGAAAGGTTTTTGACATTGTGCCTCAAAATGTTCTGCTATTCAAGTTAGCATGTTATCATGCTTGTGTCCAGGCAACTGGATTGATGAAACATTGGTTTGGTGCTCAGCCAGGAGAACAGTTCTTAAGGGATCTAGATGATACAAGGACTATCACAGATGTCTATTTTGAGACCTTTTCTGTTTTACCACCACATCCTGGAGGAAGAGATGAGGTGAATTCACATCAGCAGCAGATGATACCAAGCTGCTAAAACTCCCAAAAGTAGGGAGCTACCCCTTAGTGAGACCTCACAGGCTGGAGGAAAGAAACAACAAGAACCTAATGAAATTCAACAAAGGCAAATGCAAAGCCCTACATCAGGGAAGGAAGAATTTGTCCTGAGGCTAACAATATCCTGAGTTGTATCAGTAGGAGTGTGGCCAGCAGATCAAGGGAGGTCCCCTTCACTTCTGCTTAGCAGTGGTGAAGCCACACCTGGAGTACTGTGTCCATTTCTCTCTGGTCTGTCCATACAAGAGAGATATGTAGAGACTTCATCAAAAGTCTTTAAAAAACAAAGAAACAAATATTGGAGTCTGGAGCATCTCACATAAGAAAAAAGACTTAACAGAATTCAGTTTCTTCTCTGACATAACTCATTGTATTTGGTTTCCATGGTAAGTTTTTGGAATCAGAGGACTGCAGAGGTGGCTTCTGTGAGAAAATATCAACTCTCACCATGTCAGAGTCAGCTCTAGCCAGCTCCACTGGACCCAACACTGCCAAAGCTGCAGGCTGTAGAGAGCCCACATTGGAGCAGAAGCTGTGGAGCCAGGCACAACCAGGCTCCTAGCAGGACCCGTGGACTCTGGGGGATCCATACTGGAGAATTCCCTCTGTGAAGGACTGTACCCTGTGGAGAGGGTCATTGCTAGAGCAGGGGGACACCATGAAGAGTAAGGATTGGTAAAGATGAAGTGTTACAAACTGACCCCAAACCCACTCCCTGTCCCCCTGTGCCACTCAGAGGGGAGGAGGTAGAAGAGTTGGGAATGAAGGAGTAAAGCTGAGTCTGTGAGGAAGGGGGGGAGTCCAGAAAGGTGGGCTTAACTTCTTTTATCTTAATGTCCTACACTGTTTTAAATTGGTAATAATCTAAATTAATCTTCCCAATTCAAGTCCTTATTGCCTGTTACAGTAACTGTTTAGTGATCTTCCTTCCATGTCTTCACCCACATGATCTTTTTCCTCTGTTCTGTTCAGTGGGATGAGTGAGATAGCAGCTGGGTGGTCATCTGGCAGCCAGCCAAAGTCAAAACCCACTCATGCTGTGGTACCTCCCAATTCAAATTGTTGACCTTTTCACTAATTAGGAATATTTAACATCAATCATCTTCATCTATCATCTTCTCAGCTGTCCATGGAGTAGCAGATAAAGAAAAGACAAGTGTTTAATTGTAGTAAGTATATATCCATGTGGATAAGATGTACTAAACACCTGCTATTTTACTTTTAAAAAAGTTGTCCCCATTACTTTAAGTAAGAAGGAATCTTTCTTAGATTATATCTTTCTTAGATACAATCAGATAACACTGCTATTGTTGTCATTGTTTTCCATACTTGAAATAGCAAAATAATAATCGTAACTGTGAAATAGCAAAGGGAATATTTTCATTAACAGACCAGGGTGTCACAGGATAGAGGTTATTGGCAGAACATACACAGTTTGGCAGCTAGTTTGTTTAATTGGCTTTGCTGCTTCATTTCCATAGTGTTTACATCTCCCATTGCTTTTTGGCGGGAAATGAACAGCATATTGAGATGGATTTCTGGCTGATCTAAATAGGTGTGACTTGAGTGTAATCAGTAATGATTTGATCCATGAGTTACAGACCTGGCCTTCTTTAATCTACGTTGCTCTTTATTTTTCATGGTAGAAAAGCTTCCAATCTCCAATTGCTTATTTTCTCTTCAAGGTCTGGTTCTGAACTACAGCTCATCAGCTCACATATGAATGCTCCACAATAATCATAAAACAAAGTTAATTCCCAGACTCTCCTAGTCACCATAGTAACACACTCAGCACAACTGAGAAATTGAGGTACCGAGACAAATTTTGTCTAAAAATGAAAAGCCCAGTCACGTTCCCAGTACAGAGAATATTTCTGTGGATATTTTCATGGACAGTTTGCATGTCTACCTTTCCTTCAATGAACTGGCTCAATAAAATGGTCATCACACACTAGAAAATAACAAGATAACTTTTCCATTTCAAATATCCCAATAGCATTAGTTTTCAAAATTCAATAGGAAAAGTAGCATTTACCTCAGATATTCACCAGCATTTATTAATTCACCTCTATAATCTGACTAGGGATAACCACCATTTTAGCTTATTGAAACCAAGCTCTACTGATTTATCTCTGATAGTGAGATAAATAGTGCCTTTTAATACAAAGGCTTCTCTCCTGCTTCCCAGTGCTTTCCTTCCCACTATGTTCTTGGATAATAATATTGCCCCTCTTGACATAACCAAACAATTATTTTGATATGAAATATAGGTAAGCAAGGACCTCTCATTGTACTTCCTCTACCAACTTTTATCTCCACAATATCCTCTTTCAACTCAATTATTTTTGCAAATCAAGAATAATCAGAATGATACACAGCATTCTGAATAAGCTTTCATCCTTGCCTAGCACAATGGCACAAGAAGTTTCCTATATAATTCAGTTGGTAACACAGTCCACTTTTATGTATGTGTTCATTTTGGCTGACCCAAGTTTCCCACTATTTGCCATTAGTAAATTGTAGTGATTTCTATTTATTTTGTTATTCTTTAGTTGTCTGACTTTACAGTTGAATCACCAGGGTTCTTTTTATATTGATTGTTTCTGTTCCTAAATTGATCTATTTTGCAAGTAAGACATTTTAGCCCTTCTGTTTGTTGACAGTTCATAGGTTTGTACCACCACCATATCTCATAAATTGACATCAACACCAGCATCAATATCAATGATAGATATTGCTACAGAAACCTAATCCAATGAGTTATACATCAGACACCTACTGATACTGTATCTATTGCCAGTAGAAATCCCAATATAAGCCTTACACAGCTTTTGTCCAGATTCTCTTTAATTTATGGAATCCTTTCACTTTTCTCAAAATATCACATCAAGAAAGAAGCTACCTGTTGTGACTCCCTGTGATTGATATTTTTAAGGAACACAACAAACCCATCACAACTTGCTTTAGAGTCATAGTTTGTAGTGTATCCTATTCCTGTGATCTCATCATAGCAGTTTTCACACACTTTATCAGCAGCTCATATTCTGTCACTGTGTTGTCCATGTTTCTTGCTTTGGTGAACAAATATTTTACTTGTGTCTTACTGATTTCATCCATTTTCCTAGCTTGATAACATGCAGTAATTTGATTGTATGCACTGCTTGCTCGGCAGATGTCTTGCATACGTTACTTTCCTTTCCTGTCATCTTTTCTCTTCTTTCATGCTGTTCTTTTATATGCAATTTTCACATATTGAAACCATTCCTGAAGATCACGCAGCGGCTTCCGGCCTTCTTTTCATTTTCTCTTGAACAAACATTCTTGTCCATTGTGCTCATTTTCTGGTTTACTTTACCTCTTTATGTAAAAAGCCTCCAATGGACAGGTTTTCCTCTTTGCAGCAAACTTGAACCTCATCATAATCTTATGTGTTCCTTTTCTGGAAACAAAAGGCAACAGAAAATAATGGAAAATCATTCTTTAATCAAGAATACAGTTTTATAATCAACAGTCTTAGGCACTGAAGGACAGTTTGAAAATTTCAGTTTTTCATGGCTTTTACCAAGTATTTATCACTCCCTGCTAATACAAATGTGAGAGAGGATACTTTCCAAACCGGTCTTGCACAGCACTCTGTATTAAAAGAATCCTTCCTGCCCTCTCCCCCAAAAGAATCAAAAATATTTTACCTCCTTGGCTTACAATCAGTATTTGTTGCAACACTATTTAAAGAAAGCAACTACAGGGGAAGATAATACGTAACAACCGGATGCAGAGAAAATGCTCTTAAACCAACTTTTCTGCTGAAATTGAAGCAAACTACATCATTCCCCTGAGGAAATGCTCTGGAGGCAAACACGTTTTGTGCACAAATTACTCATTTCCAGATCAAACCAAATGAGAAAACCACAATTTATCCTGTGCTTAAGATGGGATCTTCTACTGAACTAGGCTCAATTATACTGTATATAAATGATATGTACCATATTTTTGTCCTACAGGATGATAAACATTCTTTGGGATACATATTTCTAGCACACAATATTAACCTTTTAAAAGATACCATTTGCCTGTAGGTTACAGACTTATTCTTGATCATTTCTTATAGCAATATTTAGAGATAACATTTAGAACTGGTAACTTTTTCAGTTCTGGGGTCCTCAGAACAAGCAAGAAATGTGCCTTTCAGAGAGGGGTCCAGAGGAAGGTCACTAAGATGGTCACAGGGATGGAGCATCACTCCTGTGAGAGAACTGGGATTTTTTAGCCTGGAAAGGGCTGCAGGGAGACCTTGCAGCCTTTCAGTAATAAAAGGGGTTTAGAAGAAAGATGGAGTGTTTTTACCAAGGCCTGCAGTGACAGGAGAAGGGGCAATGGTTAGACTGGACATAATTTATTCTGATAAGGGTGGTGAGACACTAGATTAGGTTTCCTGGAGGAGTTCTGGATCCTCCATCATTGGAAGTGTTCAAATTTAGGATTCACAGGGCTCTGACCAATGTCATCTATGGAAAAATGCTCATGCCCATGGCAGAGGAGGGGGACCAAATGATCTTCAAAGGCTCCTTCCATTTTATAGTTTAATGATTTTTTTAACTGTTTTTTTGGTTGTTGTTTGTTTGTTTGTTTGTTTTTTATTGCACAAATAAAAGACAATTTTTAGGTAAATTTACAACAGACAAAAAACCTACTTTTCTTGGTTTCATCACTCATAGTTTTTTATAATAAGACTTTTAGCTGTTTCAGGGATTTCCCCTTCCAGAAGCTGAACCACTGATCTAAGGTCACTTTGGAGAGAGGAAATGCTCAAGCAGGGGCATGTTAAACAGAATATGGATATGTTAAACATATTATTTTCTTTTTCTTGAAGAGTGAAAAAAATACCAGACTGACATTTGTGGTGGTTTTCACACTTCCTGCTTTATCTCCTTAGGCTACATTTGTCATATTTATCTTTGTGGAACAAAACTCACATCCCAGCTCATTAGCTTCTAAGTGGATATCTGTTGCTTTAATGGTTTCCAGTACAGTAGTTTTAAAGATTTTGTAGAAATATTGTGTGACTTGGCTGAACAAAACACTTGCCCAAAGTTGTCAGTGTGTCCTTGATGGACAAACTTTTTTTGATGGAAGGAATAATGGCAATGTATGCAAACAAATCTCTTTTTGTTATAATGGGTTAGCTGATAGATGTGTAATCTTTCACGATGTCTTTTATTTTATTTTTTTAAAATGTTTTTTCCCCCTACAAACTACTTTTGATGACAAATAAATTAAGAACATCTTATGGTTTTGTTTGGGTTTTATGTTTGGTTTTGTATTTCTCTTAGTGCGAAACAGCATTAGTAACAGTTCAGTAAATTTTGAGGCTGGGAGAGGAAACAGAAGGATGGATGCTTCCCAGGCAACGCCTTTCATGTCTCCAATTAGTCTTTGCTCCAATTAGTGTCCCTCATGACAGCAGTCCTTAGACTCTAGAAGACAGCAGTGTCACAACAGCTTTGAGTTAGGGTCCATGACAGTCTCTGGGCATAAGAAATTTTCAGGCCAGTTTTCCATTTCTTCAGAGCATCGTTTGGAGAGGGAAATTTGTAATGTGTGATTTACAGAAAGTTGAGCAATACACATGATAACTTATGGCAAGTATCTTTATATCTCAGAGAATACTTAATGTGCTGCTCCGACGACAAAACAGATCATGCACACTGGTAAATGATTTATAACATATTTTATCTTGCCAGTTACATTTGTATTCAATGTGCAACTTACCAAAACCAAAATGCAACAATTTGATAGCTAACAAAATTGGAATAAGTTAGCAACTGTGGCAGTTTGTGACTTCCTTAAGACATTACTGTGTTGGTTTTTTTAGTATTATTTGTCCTAAGTAAAGTACAAACAACAAAACTTCCCTTGTGCAAACACAGGGAAACAAAAATTTAAGAAGGCATGAGGAGCATATTGCTTTACAAAGTACATTATGAAGTATTTTACACAAAGTGCTTCTCTAATTTTTTACTCTATTCCTCTTTCTTTCTTTCTTTCTTTCTTTCTTTCTTTCTTTCTTTCTTTCTTTCTTTCTTTCTTTCTTTCTTTCTTTCTTTCTTTCTTTCTCTTTCTTTCTTTCTTTCTTTCTTTCTTTCTTTCTTTCTTTCTTTCTTTCTTTTCTTTCTTTCTTTCTTTCTTTCTTTCTTTCTTTCTTTCTTTCTTTCTTTCTTTCTTTCTTTCTTTCTTTCTTTCTTTCTTTCTTTCTTTCTTTCTTTCTTTCTTTCTTTCTTTCTTTCTTTCTTTCTTTCTTTCTTTCTTTCTTTCTTTCTTTCTTTCTTTCTTTCTTTCTTTCTTTCTTTCTTTCTCCCCCTCCCCCTCCCCATTCCTCTTTCCCTTCCCCTTCCCCTTCCTTTTCCTTCCTTCCTTCCTTCCTTCCTTCCTTCCTTCCTTCCTTCCTTCCTTCCTTCCTTCCTTCCTTCCTTCCTTCCATTTTTCAGTCTTTAACACACTTAATTTTCTTGAATCTGACACCTATTTGGAACAGCGACAAATATCAGATAAACAGAATAAAACAGCAACTGCCTCAAAAATTCTTTTTTTTGTCTTAGTCAGACTTGCATTGTTAGCCATTTTGGAACCATCAGTAAGAGCAGAGAGCTGAAATGTCTTCGTCTGTGTACAATGAAATTGCAATAGAACTAAAAATGAATTAATTTTTAATTAATTAAATTAATTAATTAATTTTGAATTTAAATTAAAGAAAAATCTCACTGCCATAAGGAATTTTTTTATCTAAAGTAAATAAAAAAAGCTAGGAATGGACTAGGAGAAGGGTGGCTCGTTAGTCAGAGGTAGATAAAACATGGTCTGAAACCAACACTGAAGTACGCAGAAAACAAGGCAATGTCTCCTGTACTTGTTAACAGACACAGTACTGGAGCCACATAAGGAGGCAGTACACATTTTTTTCAGAGAGGAGGAGATAAATATTTTAGATTTGAACAGGTCACATCCAAGTGACCTACTTCAACTCTATCGCTTTAGTGTAATACATTCAAAGAACATAAAATGAGGTCTGTTATCTTTTAGCAGCAACACTTCTTGTATTGTGGTAGGACTGAGTAATTCTACCACAGAAACAAAAGCTTATTAAACTGGGCACTGTAAAAGCTCCACAAAAAATGCAGTCTCACCGTGCAGAAATTATAATGTGAGACTAAGGAAACTAAGGGGGTTGGTTGCACAGAACAAAATAAAATAGTGAATATGAAATATGAATATTTGTGAATATGACCTAAATCTCCCATAATGGATTGCAGCCTGCACATATTTTGCCTTCAGGTATAAGGTTATTATATGCAACAAATGGAATATTTATCTTCCTGCACACGAGACAGTATCCTTTCCATATATTCAATTAAACTTTTTCAGTTTACTTCTCTTCTCTTCTCTTCTCTTCTCTTCTCTTCTCTTCTCTTCTCTTCTCTTCTCTTCTCTTCTCTTCTCTTCTCTTCTCTTCTCTTCTCTTTCCTCTCCTCTCCTCTCCTCTCCTCTCCTCTCCTCTCCTCTCCTCTCCTCTCCTCTCCTCTCCTCTCCTCTCCTCTCCTCTCCTCTCCTCTCCTCTCCTCTCCTCCTCTCCTCTCCTCTCCTCTCCTCTCCTCTCCTCTCCTCTCCTCTCCCATTCTATTCTCTCAGCTGTTAATTTTTCTCTCAACCAACATGAGAGAGAAGGATCTGAAATGTTATGACTTATTTTGCTTTACATTTTCTTTTTCTTCTGCAGCATGTCACTAGATATTGTTAGAGAAAGCACTTAGAGGGAGAAGTGGCAACGTTATGACAGTTCCAAGTTTCTGAAGTGAATCACTTTGCAGCTTTTGACTGCCCTCCAAAACCAATCCATTTTTCTCTCATTTGCTCTTCTGTACCTGCAGACAGCTCCCGTGTGCCAAGGGACTAAAACTGTCAGCCAGATTCTTCAACTGAAATATTTAGATAATATTTTTTCCTTAAGTATCCTAAGCCAAGTACTGGAACACTTTGAAGGGAACATTCAAGAACTTGACCTTCATTCATTTTCCAACAAGACACATCACACAGCAGGAAGTTGCCTGTGTGGTTGTGAAGATGTACTGTGGTAGCATGTCCCATCTAGAATTTTTAAAGTATTTTAATCCTTGTGCCCTGGCAGGCCAAATTGCCAAAGTACAATTGAGAGATGAGGAAGACCCATCACCTAGTAGGATGTGACACAGACTTTTTCTTGGAGCTGACATTATCTGTACTTGAGTTGATGTAGATGTGAGGAATCTATATCCACCAAGAACAAACTTGCTGTTATTATGACCTTACAAAATTGCAAAATAAGAACAATATTAAAAGTAAAAGTCACTTAAAATTTTTTTTCTTGTGATTTTTAAGCTCCTAGGGTTGTTATTAAGGAAAAAATAACAAAAAATAGCAGTACTAATTCTCTATTTTTGATTAAATCCTGTCTGACTCGGAAAAAATTAGTATTTTTCAGATAGAATGTGAAGACAAAAATGAGACCTCTAAAGAAACAGTGAAATGTTTCCTCCTCTGCTCAAGTTTACTAATGTCACTTTGAATATTCCCATCAGATCTGATGCAGAATCAACACACGAGAGAAAATAGATGTAACTCTGGCAAAGCTTGAGATAAGAAACAGCTTTCTAGATTACAAAGTCTAAAATTTTTCCTCTCTCAACCTCCAAACAAGAGGATTTTATGACATTAAAACCAGTTTTGATTCTGCTAAATCAAAATTAATCCATTTCACTAATAGTTGTTAATTTACACTATATATATGTAAATAACAAGACCGTGGAGATGATAACCAAAGCAGAACTAAACTTCTATAATTTTATTATTCCAATCATCTAAATATTAATGTGCATAGACATTTCTAGATACCATAATTTTTGGATGATGATTTCTGACCTGCTTTTTTCTTTCCAAACAAATGCTCACCATCACATTTAGAAAACTCAGAACATCCTATTCATTAGTAAAATCACTCATGAAAATGTAAACCTCTCACATCTTTCCAAATGAAGAAGTGAAGACTACAGGAGTTAGATCATTTGCTGTTGAGGTCTACCCAGAGAAGCTGACTGCAACTGAGATGAGAATTTAATTTTCAGTGATGGAGAATTTTTTTTTCATAAGCTTGTAATTGAGTACCATTTTCTAAAAATTTTAGGTTTTTTCTCATAGATTCTTTTATAAGGAGGGGAAAAGTGCAGGTCAGTTGAAATTGTCATTCCATATAATTGTGAGACATTTTCCTGACAAAAAATATCCCATATGAACCCTGGCAGTGTTGCTGGTGTGCTCAATTTTCTTCTGGGAGAGACATTCTCTAGAGATAAGGTGTGCATCACTTTATCTTCTCTGACACTGAAAAAAAATGGCCTATAAAGTAGTAGCTCTGCATCACATTTACACTTCTACTGGGAGTAAAAGTAGAAAGCCAGATATATATTACATCAACCCAGGGACAAATTTAATAGAAGGAAGGGAGTTACTAAAAGATTTTAATCTACCCACACATTTAGGTCTTTCTAAAGTGGTACTGCCCTTCATCTCCAGATTTTCAAACCCTCCCAGCTGGAGGTAGGGAACTGAGGAGGAATGCAATGAACAGAACAGAGCTTAATAGATTGAAAAAGAGGAAAATTAGTCCCCATTTTCACCTCTACATAATATAGGACAATATGTTATATCTATATAATATTTGGACAATATTTTTCAACATTTTCAGTTGTTGAACCTCTAAACATATTGAAAAAAAATTCAAAACACACTTTTAGAAATATTTGAACATATTCCCTAACACTATTCTTTGCCAAGTACCATATCTTCACTTAATACTAATTTCTTTAACTTTGTAATTATCAGACTCTCAGACAGCTACACAGATATTCATGAGCCCTGCCTGCCCATCATGATCATAATGTCCCTCTTTATGTCTTGCAGCATTTCAAAGAAGAAGTCTCCAAACATACTCACTTGATCAATTCAATATGTTTTCATTGCAAACAACAATCTGGTGATTGGCAGCTTACTTTGAAGTACTGGTAAACCAGGTCCCATGTAAAAATGTCCGAAAATGAGTATACTCTGACCCAGTACTCAACTTCCACACAAGTTTTACAGTGAGTGTTTTAAATTAAATTGCTCCTTAGTATAGTTTATATAGTCAAGTGATATACATTTCTCAAAAAAAAGGTCAAACATGGTAGTGTGAGATCATTTGCATCTACTGTCCACAACTTGGGACAGGAAGTCCTTAACCAGTTATTTTCCAGAGAAGATGAAGACAGTATTCTGCTATGCCTCCCCAGTATTTATCACAGGAGATATTTTCTTCTGACAGAATTTAAGATATATAAAAGAATCAATGCAAGTTTGGTACCATCTTTATAAAAGACAACCCTCAGTGTTTCAAATGACAAATCCTCCCACTAAAATCAACCTACATGATGGAAAACAAAACCAATAGTCTGCAAGAAAGCATGTCTCATGAGACAAGGTTAATGAAAAGGTTTCGGTTTCAGACAGTGAAGTTTTGGAGTCCCATACTGTCAAAGTATGAACTACAAAAGATCTGATTGTGAATCTTTTATCATATAGTGTTTACTATATGATAGTGATCATACCACTGAGATAACATTTTTTCAAGAAGAGGGGTTTCCTTCACTTGAAATTCATGTGTTTGTGATAGATACCATTTGCATTAGAACCCAGGTATCTTATCTGCTCTGAGGACACCCTGACAATCTTCGAGTGAGCTGGAATAAATTCTCACAGTCTCACCTTTCAAATCTCTTCAATATGGAAAAGGACACTAAATATGCATTGATCTTAAAGATGATAATTTTATAGCATAGTGGTTAATGAGTCTGCACTGATCCTGTACTACTGGGATG
Organism: Calypte anna; assembly: GCF_003957555.1. NCBI lineage: Eukaryota > Metazoa > Chordata > Aves > Apodiformes > Trochilidae > Calypte > Calypte anna. The sequence continues at coordinate 144,918,283 of NC_044245.1, read as the reverse complement.
CATTTCACAAATGAGTTTCCTTCAGTACAAGCCTATATATATCTCTTTAAGTTACCTATAATCACCTTATATCCACTTGATAGAAATTGGCCCTGTCAAAGTGCAGTTCAGTTCTTCTGAAAATTCATAGCTCTACACCTCCAGTTAGTGCAAGGACAACCTAGATTGATCAGCTCAGTGGAGCTGCTAAACTTTGATGAGATGACATTGTAGTTCAACCCCAGTAGGTTCCTCAGTCCCACACAGCTGCTTGTTCACCCTCACCCAAGCAAAGCAAAACAACAAAGTCACTCACAACTTCCCATAGGCAGGCAGAGATTTAGCCACCTCCAGGAAAGAAGAGCTCCATCACACAAAATGGTCACTTAGGAAAGCAAACACCATCATTCTGAATGTCCCCTTTCCTTCTTCTTCCCTTCCCTTTATATACTGAGCATGGTGTCCTATGCCATGGAATATCCCCTGGGTTGGATGGGGTAAGTTGTCCCAGCTGTGTTACCTCCAGTCTTCTGGTGCACCCCCAGCATACCTGCTGGTGGGGCGGGGTGAGGAGCAGAAAAGGCCCTGATACTGTGTAAGCATTGTTCACCATCAATCAAAACATCCCTGCTTTATCAGCACTGTTTTTAGCACAAATCCAAAGAGAAGCCCCATACTAGCAATGATGAAGAAATTCAACTCTATCCCAGACAAAACTACAGATGATTTCCATTCTAGGAGGCAATTTCATGTCTTGTTTCTTACCTCGATTCAGATCACCATTTTGCACTGAGGGCAGCAGCAGAACCAGGAAGGAATAAAGATGGAGGGTTATGCCACAAACAGTTCCATATCCTCTTTTCAACTATTGTAATAACCACAGTGAAACAGCTGCTGAGAGAACACAGATATGCATTAAAAACTATATGATTCAGTTAAACTGTGTATAGAGAAGGTCTATTCTCAGGCTGCTGCTTCTGTGGATATTCAGAAGCTGACAAGAGAGCAGAAGAGCATCTATTGTACTGTTGCATGATTTCTTACTATGTTCTTTTTCAATTCTGAAAATGAGTTTACATTCTGTCTACTAATCATTTGTATTGCAGTACATTTACCTACCAGACTCCAATATTCAAGGCATAGAGTGAAACCAAGGCAGAATTCCTGATTCAGCAGACAAAGAATAGGAGGCAACACAATATGGCTGAGCACACAAAGCAACTCAGTGTTATGTTAAGACAACACAATAAGGCAACTCTTCCTGTGAGCCCTCTTCCTGTGATTTACACATTGGACTATATTCACTTTTTTTTCTGTTTATCCACACTGAAGTCACCAGCAAAATCAGTTCTCTGCAAAAACACACAATGACACATTTCTTTACTCTGAAATACCCACCAAAACAAAGCAAACAGCAAAAAAAACCCCACATCAGTATCGTAAAATGAAGTTCTTTGATGCTCAGGAATGGCAGCATTTTTCCTGAGTGTTCTAGGATGTATATGAATGTGTGCTCATGGGTGTGTTTGTTTGCAAAACCCTGCAAAACTAAGTTATTTACCATCCATCTCACCTACATCAGTCTATACCATTGGCAAGTATTTCTGATATTTTGCTATTGCAGAAAATTGTATATACAATAAAGCAAACAGGAGCTTCATCCTGCCTGTTATTAACAGCCTATCTCTCAAGAATTACTTCCTGGCTATAAAATAGTTCACCCGTGAAACAGGTAAATTTAATAGGATCAATTTTCTTCAGTAATATTCTGCTCAATGTTAAACTTCATCATAGTAACAGATTCTAAATTCACACTTAGGGCTAGAAAACTAAGACACTTTATCATTAGTGTTCAGCATAGCAAGACAGTTCTGTTGAAGCCAATTATTAGACAGTGGTTTTTATGTCAAAGTAAGCTGGGAAAAGTTAGTGCTCTTGGGAAAAGGAAAAAAAATTCTGATTCAAATCCCTGAAGGAATTTCCAGTGACAAGATAACATAAAACTCTCATGCCACTATTGTAATAATTATCTTTAAAAAGGAAGGGAACATCTTATCAAATTGAATTGAATCTTTTCCCATTGTCTCCAGGGACTCCCAAACTTCCCATTTCCCTGCACTAGTAGGTAACTGGTGGGGTAGCCTTGGTCAGCTGCTAAATGCCCACCCAGCTGCTCACTCTTCCCCCCACACACACACACGAGGACACAGGATGAAAACAGAATGGAGAAGCTCATGAGCTGAGAAAATGACAGGTTGTTAGCTTCATAGTTACTGTCATATGCAAAACAGACTCAACCTGACAGAAACTAATTTAATCTACTGCCAATTAAAATACATTTTGATAGTGACAAACAAACAAACACAATTAAACTACACTGTGTGCCAAAAGAAGACACATATTTCATGCTCTCTTGTGTTTCAGAACAGGCTTCTTGTTGATCCTGAGCTGTGGCACATACTGATGTGAAGAGTTGTAATAGGGGTATCTCCCCTCTGTGTACGAGTTAACCTCTGGCTGAGGTTTATCTGTTGCTGTCTACTTGCCTGAAAGAAGTCTGGGGACACAGGATTTGACTTCAAGAAACTTGTGTCTACAGCTTCACAATTTCACTATTCAGAGGATTTCTGAAAATCTCTTATAGAGAGTCTATTGGGTTCCCTTGACAGACTGTATCATAGAACTCCAGAAAGATGCTAAGACATCATTTGTTTGTACAAAAGCCACACTGACTCTTTCTTCCTGCCTAAATCCGTGGTTTCAAGCCACATACTAAAGCAAACATATTCCAGTCTTGGAGATTTTTCATTACAAAATACAATGAATATTTGTCTCTTTTAGGGAAATTTGAACTTCTTCCATGTTTTTTTTTGGGGGGGGGGGTTTTGCTTGGTTGGTTTTTTTGTTTGTTGTTTGTTTTTTGTTTTTTGTTTTTTCTTTCAATGTTTGATCAAGTCTCTGCTTCCTTGGAATGAGGGAAAAAAATGAAAAAAAAAAGCAGGAAAAAGCAGATGATAGTGGATATCCTACTGTATCCAGTATTCAATTTGTTAAAAATTAAATATTCCTGAATGTGTAGCTGTTATTCCTATAAGAAATTCATTAACTTAGTTAACTCTTCTTGATGTTGAACCTGACTAACTTAAAATCCTTGCTCAGCCATTTCCTCCTTTCAGAGGCAGCTATATGCAATTTTATAGTGTTTCTGTTGTTCCAGGATTTCCACATCTATTCAGTCTTCTTTCTCAAGTCATCTTTAAATAGCTTGGGAAATGTGAACCAGCTTGAACAAGAGAAGACAATCTGCTGGTGGGGACATGTACCTAGGCAGTAGTGAGGGAAACAAGTCAATCCTAACTGAAGCCTAATCTTCACCACAGTATACAACAGGTTTGAGTGGGTGCTTGGACTGTAATGTCTAAGATTTAAAGGCGTTGACTTTGCGTTCAGCTATTTTTTTCACTGCTGTGAGAGCCCTTGCCTAGTCAATTATTCCTTGTGAATCTCATTTCAAAGTATTTACTCTAAGTGGCTATTTTGACCTTCTGAGAGGTGTTTTGAGGCCATTCACTGAAACAACAGCATAAGTGTTTGAACACACTGTAGATAATTTCTGTGTTGTATGACCTAAAATATGTTCTTGGTGTAGACTCAAGTTCTTCCTGAACAGTACTTAGGATTTGGGCTAAGGAACTCAGAGGCAAGCCTCAGTTTCAGAATAAAGTTATACTCTATTGCACAGAATTTATCCTGTGCCAAGAATGTATGATCAGCACAGATCACTTCTCTGACATTGTTTCACTTAACCCCTAAAATGTAAAAAACCCAAACTTTTAGATAGCTGTCTGTGGCCTTCTAGAAACTAAGCAAAGGACGATTCCCTGAACAGTTTTGGAAATATGCTTCAGCTTTGACCTTTAGTACTCCTTGGTTTATGCATTTGAAGTTACCCCTGAGCCTTGTCTGATACTGCTTTCTGATATGAAAAACTCATGTTTTAAATGCAAACAGAATATCAGCACCCTGAGCATGTTTGGAAGAAATGATAATCTGCAACAACAAAAGGCTGACCCACTAAAATTGCAGTAAAGGGTTTAAAAGAAATCAAATGCTCAATGTATCTTATAAACCTTAGCCTATAAAAGCAGCCCTAATGCAAGCACAAAAGGAGTTTGGTATTTCCTGAGTTTTATCATAGACTTTCCATTTTTTTTCCTTAGTCCTAAACATTAAGCTAACAATTATCTACTCCATCCCCTAAGGCACACTGGTGGTTTCCCCATGTTTTATTTTCCCTTCTTTTTGTGAATCTGTCTTCTCCTTAGTGAATGTTTACACGGTAGCTAGGAGAGAATGGGACCTTATCCTTGATGGATGGATTTTCTATCAGTAAAAACAGAGAAAGAAGAAAAAAATCACAAAAAATCATAGAGGGGAATCCTCCTTAATTCATACAGAGCTCATCAAGTGACCACATAGATGCTGTCCATACACTCATATAGACATAAAAAATGAAAACTGGTTTGGAAGAAGCTGCCAGCTCTGCTGATTTTTATAAACAGCTGTCAACTCCCTTGACTCCTTACAGCATACCAGGACAGCTTGGGATGCCTTCCCTGACTCTGAGCTGTCATTCAGGCACGGGCTGGGTGAAGGCCTTAGAAATGCCTTAGGAAAAGGTTCATATAATTACCATGATGGGGATGTGACCATTCCCTTGATCTGTCTGATACAGTAGCAGATATTGCAGTGACACGCATTATCTTCCCAGCTGCCAAAACATCTCAAGAGACAGAGGAGGAGGGAAAAAAGTCCACCACCATACACATCTTATCTAGACTTGGAAATTTACATTTCTTTATTCTCAGCCAAATAAGCAGGCAGCCTGATGTTCACAGGAAATTTCTTGTGTTTCTGCAGGCACTTGTCTGTATCACCAGTGAGCTAGCAAATAGAGGTTAATTTCATCTCTTCCTCTTACGACTGGAAATGCTTTATTCAGGAGTATTAGCTGGGCTAAAGAGCACTGCACATACTTTTGTGCAGGTAAAAAAGCAATTCATGTCACCCAAGGCATACCCCTTAGGAAATCAATTTGCCTCACAGGGCTTAAAAAGACATGTCACCAAGTGCCAAGGGGCAGAACTAATATGTACTTTACCTAGTATATTAGGGCTGTCATCCAATATGACATGAGGTTTCTATACTTCAGCTTCAGCTCACAAATAAAATTCTACGAGTTGGAATTACTAGGAGTTGTGTTACTTTGGTGCTGAGCATGGACAAACAGGCCTTTCCAGGAAAGATAAAGTGCCTCTGAAAAAGTTTATAAACCCTTCTTCTGGGACCCTTAGGCTTCCAGTCAGTTTGTTGGGTCTCGAGGCAGAAACAGTTTTACTGAGGCCTATTAGTCCCTTGGGGGACTCCATCTTGATGTTCTCTTCTACCACAGAGACATGCCTAAAATCACTGTACACTGCACTGTAAAATCCACAAGACTGACTTAATCATCATGACTCTAAAATAGATAAGGAAACACACATACAAGTATGAAACTGCCCTTGATTTAAGTATTTAAATCTAGGGGGTGATTTAGCTTTCTAAACTTCATGATTAAAGTACTAGAAAGGCAAATGGGAACTTTCATCAACCAGGAGAAATCCAGAACCCAGCTTTTGAAAATGAACAAACGAACAGCGAATTTTTGCTAGGGTCTTTATAAATTTCCACCTTTTTCCTGTTCTCAACATGCTAAAATTTCCATCATGGGAATATAATCTAATATCTGCAGTGCTCCTGGTACACTGGCAGGATGAGGTAAAAAATCTCCCCATTTTGTTGCCAAATTTCCCACTCCAGTGACTGTTACTATTTCTTCATTTACTGCTTCCTCTACCCATTCTGAAGGGTGCAACAGTCTTTGCAGTGATGTTAAAAAAAAACCAGCACAACCCTCCCCCAAAAACCCCAACAACAACAACTACAAAACCAAAACCCAAAAAACAAATAAACAAACAAACAAACAAAAAACCCAAATGAAACAAGGCAAAAAACAAACAAAAAAACTCAGGAAAAAAACCCCCAACCAATCAACACAGATTACCCAAAACCAAACAGAAACCCCTTTCTTCTGCATGACTGAACCTTAAAACTCCATGTTGGAGTACATACCAATATATATATGTATATCTAAAAGAAAAAATGCTGATTACAGGCAGTAGGTAGTGTGTTTTTCTATCTCTTTGCCAACATAACTTAAAGATTATACTGTTATGTTCCTGTGAAGCAAAACCACCTGCCTATGTGCACTGCAGAAAGTTGAAAAATGAGTGCTGAAAAGAACACAGCCCTCATGCTTTTAATTTATGGATACATATGCTATTATATCAAAGTAAACAATATCCTTTATGACTTTTAAACATTCACACTATTTCAAATTGGATTACAATGAGTGCAAAAAGGGTGACATTATTCTCAGTGTTGCCCCATATCATTAAAGAAAACAAAACTTAGAAATGTCTTTCAGTAGCTCTGCTTTCTGGGTTTCTCTGTTTTATGGTCCTTGTGTGCATTCACAATGAAAGCAGCAGGGAATTCTTCACTCGCCACTGAAAAAGAACAGAGAAAACCAAACCCAAACATAAATAAGAGATAGTAAGTGAAAAAACTAAAAACAAAAACCAAAAAAATCCTGTATGACTGCATGAGTGTAAATACAGTTTTCCCATGACACAATGATAATTCACAGCTCAGTCTCTAGAATGCCAAAAGATTCAATGAACAAGGAGAAGCAAACATTCTTTGGATGCTTTTGATGACTCTAATAATCTTTCAATTATTACATTGGTGAAGGCAATAGCATTGCTGAAGTATTCTTAGATGTTTGATTTTGTAGTGTATAAAAATATATATACATTCTTAGAGAACCAGAATGATTATAAATCAACATGATTCATATTAAAAGGATGGTAATATTATGTCATACATCAAAGGATGACTCTGTGCATATTTAAAAGTCTACTGCACCATAAAGATCATCTGTTGTAACTTCTTGCTCACTTAAATGATAACAAATCTTTTCTAATATGAACAGAGTCATAACTATCTGCTCAGAATTTGTCACTAAAAAAGGACACAAGGCGCTAAAAATTGTAAAATGTGTCAGACTTTTTGGGATTTGATCTAAGTATTAATAACCCACAATGTTGAAAACATATTTCAGACTAATATTTGAATGTATTTCAATTTCCCTTCCAGCCTTTGGTCTTTGTCACGTCTTTCTCTGCTGAATATAGAATTGTTTAAACTTTAATAAGAGCAGTGTGTCTCAACCCTTGCTGGAATTTTAAATTACTATGAAAAATAGTGCTATTTCCGTTCTGGTCACCTGTTTCTTCCCTGACATTCTAACCATGACTTTAAGTTTAAGTTACCTGGCTTTGTTTATTATTATTATTATTGAGGTTTGAGGTCTTTATTTTTTGGTTGGTTTCAATTTTTTTTCAGTATATTCTTTTGCTGTCACCGATGAAAGCACTTTTTTGACCTATGAGACACTTGTAACAGAGTTTTTCTGACAATAGTACCTATAAAAATAAAGGTTTACTGTTGCCTTATATGATTATATCTCCTTAAGGTTCTTATAAAATCTTCCACTCCACTCCTTCCATTTGATCAGCAGCAAACCAAGCAATTTTTGCTGCTTCATAAGACCTCCACCAATTTAGAGGGACTGGTAAGCAGCTGAAGCATTGACATGCTTGTTTTTCTTTCTCCTTTCTTTTAAGCATATATTTATGCATATATGTGTGTGCATTTACATGTATGTGTGTTTAGTTTGGAGAATTATTTGGAGAAAATTAAAGAAAATCACAGCTGTGCTAACACATTCCACAGCTGCTGCAATAGCACCCATCTCACTGAAGGGTAAGTAGCAACATCTGTAGGAATGATTAGAGATGAAATGAGGACTGTGAAAGTTCCAGTGTCAAAGCAGCTGCAATCCCTGCTGAGGTACTTTGCCTACTACGTTAAATATCAAGATTCTCTTCCCAGGTGTTAAGTAGAAGTAACCAAAAGGTGATAATGAAAGGCAAAAATAGCTTTTAGTTCCTTCTCACCCCATCTTGACAATAAAAATAAACAAGATTTGTGACATACATTATTCATTTGACTCCATTGCAAGATCTTCCATTTGGCAGTGTAACCCTGGCAAACTATCTATAGCTCTTTGTCTAAAAGTTAAAAATCTTCCAACACAGGTCTCTGGAGAGTCATGATGCTGGATTACAGATATGTCCTGTGATACAGGAACAAAAAGATTATTAGTCCAAGGTAGCACATGGAAAGCAGGACAAGAAGAAGAGAAAACCCCAAGTTTAATAATTTTCCTAAATTCATTAACTCTTCTGTCAATGTCACATGCACTAAAATTAAGAGGAGTTACCAGATTGTCTTTTTATTGTTATTATTCATTAATAACTCCTGCAGGAAAAGTTTTTTAAAAAAAATATTCCCAAAGTAATTTTTTTACTTTTTTTTTTGAAAAAAAATTAGTTTTAGATTGAAAATCTCTGCCCAAAATGCTTCCAGCACTGAGATTTATCAATAACTAGATATGAATATCAATATCATTAAATGTTTACATGTAGTCTAAAGCATTATGCATGTGTCTGTCATGTAAATCTGATTCTGTGGAAGATTTCTACTTTTTTTTAATGGGGTTGGCCTACAGACATTTTATTATAATTTCTCATCACGTTCCTCCCTGCCAGCTGAATCATCATCTAAGGAAATCTCAGTCTACAGCTGTAAATGAAGAAATTGCTTCCAAGAAAATGTGATTATTCAGTTCCTACTCCTTTAGTCTTGGAGCGTCTCAAAGTTAATGATTTGTATTGTGAGAGTGTAGAATTATCCTTGTGTTTTGTCTATGAAAACTTGCTTACTAATGTTCACCAATAGAAAGTAAGTATAAAAAAAAAAGAGAGAAATGGGTGTTATAGTTGAAACTACAAAATTTCAAACAGATAACACTTGCATGTGAGAAGGGCAATTACGTAGAAGCAAAATGTTTTGTGAAAAAACGTCAAACAGCAATTCTAGTGAACTTCTTTTTTTTTTAGAGAAATCAAACAACACGAGGCAAACAGGTTCAGGAGAAGCTTGCCCAGTTTCTGGACAGATTACTTGGAATATAACACTTGCTGTGTGATAATTCCAGGGACTGAGACTTCTTGGCAGTTCAGAGCTGGGGAATCTTGCTGCCTGTCTCATCAGATGGCTGCTTCAGCCCACTCATATCACAGTGATGCATTTGCATCCTGGGAAGCCAACTCTTCCCATGGCTGAGCTGTTACTGGGAACAGCTGATGTAAGGATGAGAAGCTGGCAACAGAAAACCTTAAACGAAAAAACTTTTACTTCAGAAATATGCTGGGCTTGGACCTTACATTGAACAGCTGTAACTCCCAACTTGTGAAATGTTTGTACCAAGGTAGCATCTCAGTCTTGCTAGAAGGACAATTACGATGCAACATACACTCAGTTCCCCAAGCTTTGTTAGTTCTAGTAAGACACAGCCCTTCTTTGTGAGAAGATTTAGATCTGTGGTACACCTGAATGAGGAGGGTTGGAAGGGACCTCAAAGATCATCTAGTTCCAAGTGGGTGGAGTGGGTTGAGGTCTGCTCTGATTGTTCAAACCAATCAAAAGAAGCAGAGACAGCCAGTCAAGAGAGATGATTTTCCTACTCTACTCTACTCTACTCTACTCTACTCTACTCTACTCTACTCTACTCTACTCTACTCTACTCTACTCTCCCCCTCTACTTGTGAGACCCCACCTGGAGTTCTGTGTCCAGTTCTGGGGTCCCCAGCATAGATCCTGGACCATGTCCAGAGGAGACCCACTGCAATGATCAGAGGGCTGAAGCACCTATGAAGAGAGGCTGAGGAAGTTTGGGTTGTTCAACCTAGAGAAAAAAAGGCTTAAGGTGACCTTATAGTGACTTTCCAATGTTTGAAAGGGGCCTACAAGAAAGCTGGATTAAAGATTTCTACATAAAAAGAAAAGGGTAGAAAAGGGGAGATTTAGGCTAGACATTAGGAAAAAACTCTTTCTGCAGGGGTAGTGAGATGCTGGAACAGGTTGTCCAAGGAAATTGTGGCTGGCCCCTCCCTGTAAGTGTTCAAGGCCAGGTTGGATGGGGGCTCAAGCAACCTTATCTAGTGGGAGGTGTCCCTGACCATACCAGAGGGCTTGGAACTAGATGATCTTTAATGTCCCTTCCAACCCAAACCATTCTATGAGTCTACGATGGAGATGGAGACAAATATGGGACCTCCTGCTTTATGAGTACTTGTTAATCTTAGTAGGGAAAAAATGAGTCTTCCTCCTGTAAATACTACCTGAATTATATGGAACTGTGTTTTTTGTTCACTGTTTGAAGAAATGGCAATAAAGTGTGACCATGGATGAAGAAGAAATAAAAAAGATTGTCTCTTGCCTTTTTTTTCTATTTGGCAGGGTTACCAGAACCTCCAGGCCTCTCATATCATCTTCTGGTGTTCAACATGAAGCAATAAAATGTTGAGCATGGGTGAGAATGTGTGTAGTTGGGGGTGGGCAGTAACTTTCCCCAAAACTTTTCAGGAGGAAGGAACACTGGATTTTAGGGAAAAAGGATTAAAAGATCCGCACAGCTTATTTGAACAAGCCACCTCCTGCAGAGCTTCATGGGTCACTGAGCCAGCACAGAGGTTGAACTTGAGCATTGCCCACTTCTTCTACTTCTCTTCAGAAGCAATAAGTCTCTAATGTCCATACTCATCATGATTGCTACATGCTTTGACAACATCAGCTACTCTCCAGATGCTTCAAGTAACTAGAATTTAAGTACCATTTCTCAGCTGGAAAGTTATTATTAATACTCAAGTGAAACAAGACACAATTTTTCAGGGCACCAATTCAGGTTGTCATAACTACTTGACACAGTTTTCATAATCCTACTTTTATTACACTAAGTAGAAAGAACAAGATGTGTTTGTTCTCCATAAAAGCAATTCTTCAAATGAGATGCAGAGCATTCATACACCTCACAGTGACATTAGGTTACTCTCAGAGTGACACTGATGATGTTCATGGTTTAGTTTGAATTTACACAGGTGCACCTGAGCTCTGAATGTGGCTCCAAATAGCTAAAGCTTCTACTCTTACAGCAGTCTCCTGAGCATACTGAAAAAGGCTGAAGTGGAAAGAAGACACAACAGAAAAATATGTTTGCTTCAAAGCAAGATCATCAGTTGTGTACAGCACTCTGGAGGCAAATAGACACACTGGAAATTTTGATCTAATTCTGAGGCATTTACAGAATACTTCCTAAAAGAACAAGTCTTCATTCACAGTTGACTTAGTCACATTTTAGGGGGCAATTGTTCAGTGTATACTATCACAGTGGCAGATTTCTTAGACTTCTCCAACCTGTATCTAAACATCTCAGTGCTCCACAGGACAAAGTAAACGAGGTGACTTATATGAATCTGGTTTTGGTTTCCCTGAAAGAAGCAGAAAAGTGCAGACAGTCAGCTGCAGGCGAGGCCTGGTTTAAGGACCCTGTCCCTCTCTTCCCACTTTTGGGACGGGAGTCACTTCATCTCACTTCAGTCACTTATAATTCAATATCTAAAATAATCTACCTGATTAAACTCCACAGATATCAGAGAAAGATGACATTATGCATGGAGAGACTATCTTCTAATGGAAGTGGTTTTAAAGCCTTTCAGAGAAGACTGGACCAGGCATCTAATCTTTGGGTGCAAAAATTAAGTTAAAGTGCTTCTACTCTCCATTCCCCATTCCTGGTTGTGATTCAATAGCTCTGATGTTTGTAAGAACATTTCAAGAGGTGAACCACAGACTACATCTAATAGATGCTCAGTTCACATATTCTAGGCCTGGGGGCTACTATCCCTTGTCTTTCTATAATATGTGAACTAGACTTCTGTTATACTCCTTACTGGTGTTATGAAGATACAGATGCTTGAAAAGTATGTGAAAGTTAAGGATGGGTAGGATCTGTGCAAGGTAGGATCCAGGTGTCATGCTCTCCATTTTCCCTTTTGCTTTTACTAGGTCCCTGAAATAACACTTTGTTGCTGTGCCTCTTAATTTGTTTCGGAAACAAAACAAACCAAAACAAATTCCAAGTGATAATCCTTTATTCTTTTCTTATGTTTTAATTTGCATACAGACTTGGAGACCAAAATCTTCTCATTTTTATAGTAACTTATATAACTGGATGGTTTTCAAGCCACTAACACAAGTCTACCTGTGCCTTTAGTGGTATGAATCCAAACAGAAGTATGATATAGTACATGTAAACAAACCCTAAATATGCACTAATACTGTAATATGGCAATGCACATGATATGTGCCAAAAATTAAACAGATCTTTAACTTGTGTAAATAAGCACTGATCCATTCAAGTACTCAATATAAAGGCATTTAAACAATTTTCCAAAGGTGTTTCTACAAGCTTTTGTTGTACTACATGAAGAAGGACAAAACATCACAAATTCACTGTACTGAAGAACCACCCACTAGGCAAAGAAAAGAAACCCTTGAACAAATTCAAATTAACATAATATGATGGCAGCCAAGACCACCCCCTTAAGCCTTTTACTGGCACAGTACAGGCAAAGGAGGAAGCAAGTTGCTAATGTTCCTTTAGATTTAGAGACACTCAGTGTAATGTTTAAGAATACAGAACAATAAATATCATGTGGCATGTGAGGTTCTGCACAAAAATAATTTGCAAGAACCAAGAGAAAGCAGAATAAAAAGATGCATTGTGGATCAGTTTCTATATTAACTGGTGTTCAGTGTTTGAGTTCTTGATAAGTATGCAAAGTGTCAAAGAACTCATTGACTAATGCTTTTTTTCAACAGCTGACAGTATTCTTTATAGAAAAAGAAAAGTATAATTTAACTCTATCTTTGATAGCAATTGCTTTTCCTAACATCACTTAAAATCTTTCTTTAATGGTATTATTTTCAGATATATATCTGGTGTGCTGATAATATGCATTTCCTTCAAATACTTGTATTTCAATATTAAAATATAAGTTCTGGGAAAAGATCAGTATGTATTTGGAAAACACAGTTTAAAAGAATGCATCAAAATTTCAAGTCTGGTTCACACAATCATTGGTAACGGTGTGTAGAAAATGCCAAGAATCTCTGTCCAGATAGTAAAACCTTTTTCCTTATGTTTTACAAAAGATAACTTTATGTAGTAGTCCCTGGGATGTCACCTGGGATGGTGGCTATTGCACTCGTGGGTTGCCATCGTATCTTCTGAAAGAAAAACTTCACTTTTAGTAGCAGAATTTGCTTTACTGCCTCTGGGGGAAAGTAGTCCAAGGGTATGTTAACTCTACACAAGGTGAGGCTTGAGGGCTGAAGATAAAAGCATCTACCAAGCTGACCTTAGAAACTATTCATGATACAGAAGCTTTTTGAATTTTTAGCCATCTTTAAATCAGCACTTTCCATGGCCTATGGATCCAACAAAATATGAGTTTAGAACAGCAGAACTTGACACAGAAGCCTTGTGGGTTTTTTTTCTTCCATTTTTTATATTTAACTGAACATTTTATCACATTAAGTTTACAGCTATTGTGTGGGTATTTAAACTGTTGGGACTACGTGTAATAGAAGAGAATTTCTTACAGACATTGCTTCTCTTCTTCATAGGTTAAAAAGAAAAGATAAAAAATGTATCTAAGTCTATTATATAAGACAGTAAAAGAAACTGCTAACTGAAAAATAACACATTTCCTTAAAAACTAGAATTCTTTGTTAAAGAAGATATTTTTAAATTGTTAAATAGATTATTAATATGGTGATTTTTTTAAAAGGTAGACATTTTGTAATGATATAAATAAAGTGCAATTAATAGCACTACAGTTGATTATCTAAAAATAAAATTGAGCTAAATTAAAAGTTGAGAAGTAAATTTTAAAAATTTTTTTAGTAATATTTTTAGAAGTTAAAAAAATTGTGTTCATGTGTATGCATTCATGTATTTAGAGTTTTTCTGTGAAATGAAAATATGCTTGAAGTACTAACTTTTTCTGTGTTTGATATTGCAAATAGAATTCGGTGGGTTTGAGGGGGGGTTCACAGTTAGAATTTTTTAACCATGTTATTCAGAAATTTTTAAAGCAAGACAGTCCTCAGGACAGCTGTCATTTTAATGATATTTTCAATTTGTTCATTGAGGATGTATTTGCATTTCAATTCTAAGCAAATGCACAGAGATCTCAAACCAAAGGTATGAATTTTTTTCATTCTGCATGACACTTCAGGGATGCCTTTTTTTTTTTTTTTTTTCCTTTGCTGCAATAGCTTGTGGAGGAAGATTGTTCTTATGATATCAGATCAGGGTTTTATTTAGAAAATTAGAGAAAATATGCAGTACAGGACAGGAATTGATCCTCCCTATGATTATGCCACTTTGATCTTTGATCCTTCCAAACCCACGTAACCCCAAATCTTCCACCTAAATAAAGCCTTTTTCTATTGTCTCTGTTTATATCTGTTAAGATTACATCCAATATTTCTTTTTTCTTTACAGCTGGCTGACTTACTCTGGAAATTCAGATAGACCACATATTGCCCAAAAGGCAGTGGAGAGTGCTATAAGCCATAAAATCACACAGTTCCTCAAAGTTCACAGAGGCAGACTTGCCAAGACAGGATCTGGGCTCTTTCTCATGAGCAATATCCAAAATATTTAGCCAAGAGGGCCAGGCTTCTTGTAATCAACAACAAAACCTCTTCTGTTTTCAAAAATTGCTCCTTGCTTTTTTTTTTTTTTTTTTTAATCATCTGTTTCCTTTGAAAGAATTGCTTTTCTTTATCAGACTTACTTGGCATGCAAAATTATCTGCCAGCTGCATCATATCTTCTCTGGGCACACATCAAAAACTGGTTTGGATGCCACCTGTTTGATTACTCATCTAGTGATGCCAGTTCTGTTTTTGCTTGAACATGCTCTGTACAGAACAAAGAGCAACTGAATATATTTTGTTTTTCGAAAAATGAAATGAGGTTGAAGAAGTGGTGAAAGTTAAAGAATCTCTGATCAAAACTTGATCTGTCATATCACCATACAAACAGCTATACTGTGTTTGAAATGTTGGACAATATATCCTGGTTGATTATACCAGAACTTCTCAAACCTCAATTATTATTTTTGATAGCAACTCTTAAGAATTTTTTAACACTATATGAAAAATATTTGTGCATGTATTTGTATAGTACTGTATATAGTTCCAAACATATTTACACATATTTATATATAAGTGTGGTACTAGATATAGGAACATTCATAAATATGATAGTATTTTTAAACACCTATTGTATACTTTTACAACTGACTGAATTATCCTTTTATCAGAATAATCAAGACATATAGAAATTTAAAACTAAAGCCTACTGATTCTTAAGTACATCCTTAAAATAAGAAGTTGACTTTAACTTTGAAAATGCCTCTATATTCAAGCTATATTCACCAGTTCAGATGCAGATCCCTAGATTTCAGACATTTGAAGTTAGGCAAAATAAACCTGCTATTTCTGATAAACATCCTGATATGGTGTTTGCCAATTGGACATGTAACTGAATCAGAAAATTCAGATAATTTTATGAAACAAAGCATAGGAAGAGATTAAGAGAGCATGAATAAATAGTTCCTTCCCTTATGTTTTTTTATGCATTTCCAAGATACCTTAAGTAGATGTAGAATTGATGTCTACACTTGAATAGCAAGTTTCCTAGAAATGTTTAGTTTGGAATATGACCACCATTGATATCTATGAAATCTTTGACATTAAATTCAGTGAAAAGTACATTAAAGTGAAAAGGCAAAGAGATATAAAAGACAAAATGTGAGCAAATGTAAGTAGTACCAGAAAGTAGGATGTTCAGTGTTTTGAATTTCATAACTGGTTTTGTTTAGATTTGGTTGCCAGTTGATGCTCAGGGGAGAGGTTTTTTTAATTTAAATTAGAGTTATCCTTTTGCTAGGAGAGAAATGAACTTTAAAGCTTTTTAATGAGATGTGTATATCATTTGATATGCATCTAGGTACTGACAACATACCCACTAGTTATACAGAGAATGGAAATCAATTAACTATTTGAGTAGCTTTTTAAAGAGTTAATCAACCACTGCCAATGGCTTTCTACTCAAATGAATTTAATGTCTGTTATGGTCACAGCTTTTACATGTCCTGATAATTGAATATTATGACTGTTGCCCTCTTTTGCATGATACATTTTAAGTGAGACCTACATGGAACGTAGTGGAGTATCTTCCAAGGGTTTTCTTGAAATAAACCAGGATAAAAAAATGTAGCAATTAAGTGAATTGCCTTTAATTTCTCTTTTGGGGAGCTGATCATTCAAAGTTATCTCAAGTGTCTATGGGAGAAGTAGATGAGAAGAAAATTCTGTGCTCCGGGTCAAACTATGCTAATATTATCGGTTCCTATGGATGAGAAAGGTCTGTAATATGCATTTGCGAAGAAGATCAGACATGTAACTCATACCACAGAACATTATATGTGACTTGTTAATTATACAAAGCCCAAATATAAAGTTCATAGTCAGTCTGTGATGTAAATAGCAATATAATCAAGCAGTTAAATTATCATAAGGCTTCAGTATGGTCTCTCAGATATTTTGAAGGAAGACAATATTCTTTGGGTTCCAATAAAACTGGAAACTATTTTGAGATGTTACCATCATAACAGAGCTACAAATGTATAAACCCACTGAGTTCAAAGTATGGTTAAATCCTTTATTTCAAAAAGTATGCTCCCTGTTACTTTGCTTTCATTTTATTTTTAAATATGTCTTACATAAGGCAGAGATAAGTTATTATTTTATGTTCCCAAATACTGATACACTTGGCTTCATTTAGATACCTGACACACTACAATCACGGTTTGTTGTAGCAAATTTAATAGTTTTATAGTTATGTTGGATTACTCTAATCTATTCCCTGTAATTCTCTATTTTGCCCTCTTACCATATTGAACTGTAAAATCATGTCTGGGAATACAGGCCAGGTTGGATGGGGCTTTGAGCAACCTGGTCTAGTGGAAGGTGTCCCTGCCCATGTCAGGGGAATTGGAAATAAATGATCTTTAAGGTCCCATTCAATCAAAACCATTCTGTGTTTCTATGAATTTATGAATACCATTTTATTGGGAGTACAAAACATCCCTAGCACAAGAAATTGTTGATCCTGCCCAAGAGGCAGTTTGACATAGGTGCAAAAATCACTATTAAAGTACTAAATGTAATTGAAAGAATATGTGGAAGAAGTGTCCAGAGCAGGAACCCATGTGGCTGGTGCTGGCTGCTGGGGTGGAGCAAAGTCTCTGTATTATCCCCAGTCCTGGTGTGCAGGGGGAATATGTGTGTATCCACTAGCAAAATTCAAGCTGGACCAGATATGGGAGGGCCTCAGGTCTGGGACAGGGTACCATTAGGTGTAGGGTCTATGGTGGACCTGTGTGTAGTAGTACATGAGGAACAATTGTGTCTGTCTGCACATTTGCAGTGGGCATCAAAATGAACCAATGGACAGGTGAGGGACCCATGGGTTGGACAAGGAGGCCTGGGGGTGGTGGGCAAACAGAGGGGCTGTGCTGATGCTCAAAGTGATCTGAAAATATGTAAGTGCTTGTAAATTTAGACAGCTGTGTGTATGTGCCACCACTAATGATCCTCTGCCTCTGCCAGTCAAAGAGGAGAGGACCTGAATGTTCATGACATGTTTTTAGTTCTCTATGGAGATATTACTGGAGGGTCTCTGAGGCAATCTGTGTGACCAGATGTATCAGTGTCTTACAGTGTAGTTTCTACTTCTTTACTGGTTGAAGCTGCAGCTGGGAAAGGGGCAGCCACATCTCCCAGCCTGGGTAGAGGTCTCAGGTCTGGGGCAAGGGGCTGAGCTCCAGCAGCTGGCAGCAAGGACTTGGGCTGAGCAGCTGGAGGAGGTGATCACATTTCTTACATCACTTAACATAATTGTGACAACAGCTGTTACTGTGTTTTCCTACATTAAATGATTAACTGCTGTGGGAAGACAGACTTGTAAGTCCAGTGACAGAAGAGTCTGTTTTTTGGTAAAACAGGAGAGCTCCGTTGTGCAAGTACACTGAGTGGGACTGTATGGCAGATTGATGTCACAGGCCAGCCTCAGAGCAACCACTTTCTTACAGCTGCTGGCAATATATTTATTATGAGGGTGCTGAAAAAAAAAAGCCATCAATAACTCCCTTAACTAGCATAATAGTAACCCAGCTTCACGACATGAGGTGATCTGAAAAGACCTGTGGGTCTCAGACACAACCAAAAGGAGAGAAGTTCAAGAACAACAAAAGAATGTACAGTTTCAGTTGAAAACCTCTCTTGAAGCTCTAAGAGAAAATCAAAATAACAGGCCATTCATGGTGGAGGGCTTCTGGTGAGAGCTGATTCAAATATCAGTCGTAACTACTGTTTTCAGGTTTAATTTAATTATTTGCATTTTGAAATCCCATTTCATCCCCTGTGTCCCTTGTTGGGAGATGAGTCAGAAGGGAAGGGGTGAAAGAGAAAAAGGAAAAAGAGGAAGGAGAGAGCTGGTTTAATTTTTATTTTGTTTCTCACTAGCCAAATCCTATTTGATGTTCTTGAGTAGTTTTGGGGGTTTTTTGCCTGTGGTGATTGTTTGTAAGTGATGTCCTTGTCTTTATCTGAACCCATAAGCCATTTCATCCTCTTCTATCTCCCTGTCATGTTGACAAAACAAACATAAAAATGTATAATAAAGATTGATCAAAAACTAAGCAGTCAAAGAAGATCAGCAAAATAGGCAGGCAAATAGAGGATATTTTATAATGTTACAAAATGGCAATTTCAAAAGTATTTAAAAAAAGAAAAAAAAGAAAAAGCACTAAGTTTTTCACAGGAAGCAAGTTCAGAATACTTTGACATGAGTTTTACAGGACCTTATTAATTCATATTCTTATTGTGAAAAATGGCACAGATTTGCTATTGGAAAAGATGGAACTAATCATACCTGAAGATAAATTCACAGCAACATGATGGTTCCTCTGATTGATCTGTTACAGCAGTGGTTCTCTTGTTCGATGGAGACACCAAATTAGAGATCAATTACTCCTATTAGTCTCTATGTCTCAATTCAGAATTTTACAGCTAAACTTTCTTTTGTGCTGTCACAAAAATAATGCTTTTAATTTTCTTGTTTTAAAGCACAAAAAGTAATGGAAAATCTCTGAAAACAGGTGTCTATATTTCAGACTGTCAGAGACTTGGTAAGGCATCATCTTTCCACTGTAGTATACATATGTTTTGCACTTCTTTTTTAATCTTCTATCTGGACTCTTTAATTTCAATGATAAATTGACCAAATGAGTGTTATCAAACAGATCAAAGATATAATATAAAGTTCCTAATTTATCTATAGAAATATTTTATGAGCAGAGAAACAAAACTTTCTATGAGCTTTCCTTACCTATTTTCTCAGTCACTGAAAAGCTAGGGCAGAACTGCCCTTCACAACTGTTGAAACAAGGTTAAGAAGCATTACACAGTACTCTATATTTTCCGTACTTTCTGGGTATTAATTTATAGGATGTTGTAAATACACATTGCACCATTTCAATCTGTTTTATATCATTGGCGTTTGTGCTTTATTGCAGTCAGAAAGTGACTACTAATATATTCATATTGCACTAATACCTGGAAACAATCAACCATGTAATTCAGTCATTACACACTGTAATAAACATCAATGCAATTCTAAAAGTGAAGAAATAAATCTGTCTGAATAACATTTCTCGAGGATGTGTAAAGATTTCTGGTGTCAGTATCTGTATCTCCAACGTGACTGAAACCTATCTTTATTGGATGAATGGGCAATCTGAAGTGTTATGCAAATATGACCTTCAAGAAAATAGACAAGAAAAAAAAAAAAAAAAGACAAGAAAAGATAACATTGTCTGTTCAGAGCTATCTTGTAAATGCCTCTTATTTCTAAATGAAGGACTTATTATGCTTCAAGATCTTAAGGTTAATCAAGGCAATCTATTAGTATTATAATATAAAAAGTGAACTATAAGTTGGCTTTCTGAGCCTGTTCTCAACTTGGGAATTTCTTAGGAACAAACAGTATACTTTAATATCCAAAGACCAATGTTTTACAAGTGATATGATCCAAAGATAGACATTTCAGTAGAAAAATCCTATTTATTAGAGGATTTTTTTTTCTTTTTCTAATATCTGCACACATTGTACATTGCTTCCTAAGATTCTACAAGCAAAATCCATGATATAATAGCTGGAGACAGAATGTTCCAACTCAAGCAAATATATAGGATGTATGAGATGAGTGTTGAATGCAATACATTTCTACAATTCTAGCACTTTGCAAGAATGTGACTCATCTACAAGTTATAAGGCACCTGTAGTAACTGCTGCTGTAGGCAAAACACATTAAAGCTCTGTAGTGGGTTTTATGTTCATAGTACAGATATGAGAGTTACTGAGCTCCATTCATCCATCTCTTTAGGAAAAGCCAAACACTTTTGCCTCATATATATCAACTCAGAATTCAAAGGCAATAAAGGAACCATGCTGAAGATGGTCAGTGCCTGTAGTCTTAGATTTCATTATTTCTTTCTCCAGGCTGCAGGCAAATGAATAGACTGCTGACAAGGTCCAGACCTGATGTTAAGCTCACCCAACAGGACATGGGAAAGTGCTGGATGTGACATGAGGAACTATTGGATGTAATAACAGTATCAGAAGCTAACAAAAGTTACAGATAACACTTCAGGACATGCCCTAGTGGCATGGGTTTTTTTCTGGATTGATGGTGACCTTAGAGGTCTTTGCCAACCATGACAAGTCTGTGATTCTGTGATTAGTGTCTCAGGTGATTAAGGGGTATTTTGATGTGAAATTACACTATCCCCCCCCCCCCTTTTATTTTTTTTTAATATAACAATGACTTGACATTTCTAGATTTATTTATTGACATGTACATAACACATGCCTCAAAAGTGTCGTTGCAGTTTTGGACCTTCTCCCTTGGTCACTTTTCTTAAGTTCTAAGAGAGAAGAGCCCATTGCAGCTGTCCATGCCTTCACAATGTCCTCTTTGTTTTCAGTACACAAGACCAATGAGGCTCTTTGTATATGCATATGTGTATTGATTAAATATACACAAAAGTAATATACACATATACACAAGTTCTTTTCTTTCAAGTTTTGTGTAAAAGCAGGTGCAATTGTATATATACTACCACTAGGCTTGGGTTTTACATCACATTTCAGGTCATAGGTCATACCCAGCTATGCTGAAAGGCAGTAGCCTCAACCTACAGCAGCTCAGAGCTGAGAAGTTCTCATGAATTCTGCTGAAGATTGATATAGGCTTACTTCCTTTATGACTGCCACCAACAAGTCTTTTTGTAACATGTTTGGAAATCATTGCCATATTCTTTGTCATGACACTGGAAATTCTGCCAACTACTGGGCAACATGTCTACTAATGCCAAAACCTGTTCTGCAACTCTAAATTTGTTCTCATATGAAGGATGACCTGGAGACAGAAATAGTCTAGAGACACATTTTTTATGGTGGCTCCACTTCCTTGATGCACAAGAACATTTTACTAATCTGGTGTGTTCTGTACATAAATAAACTAGCAACTTAAAGAATCATTTAGAGATAACATACAAATGATAGGCAAATCAGTTATCTTGGTGTAGTTGAAAGCAGCTTCCAGATTGATTCTAAATATAATTGCATACATCCACTTTACTTTTAACACATTGAGAAGGAAGTAGAGATCTGACAATTTCTGATCTCCACTTGGTCTTGGAACAATGCAGTTCTGCTTTTCTTCACTGTAGGAAAGATAAAAAAAAAATCACAGTATGCTAAGAGATGTGAAACTGGAGTGTTTTCAGGGACTGAGTTGTATCAAGGTATTTGTGTTCTAACTGTTTTTTACCTCTTAATGAAAAAAAAATCTTGTCCTTCGTCAGGGAAGTCTTTCATGTGCTGTCAGTGATTTCTGGCCCATCAATATTATAGCCGTGAACAAAAATAATTTTAAAATCTCATACCTTTCCTACTGTAATTATAGCAGTAATCAAATTTTCTGCTCAACCTTTATTTAAAGAAGGTGATAGAAGCACAACTTTGACCACAGCAGCATTTAAAATGAGCCCTATGGTAAATATAAGAGGATTCTTTAGAATAAAACTTCAGAGTTTTGCTGTTCAAAGCCAGAGTACATCCTGACCAGTCAGAGCATCTCCTCTCGCAAGCCTGATAACATGGGTGAAGGATTATGAAATGGAAATGTTACAATATGACTGTGACTTTTTCTTTTTTTGAGCTTTCTCTGGTTCTGAATATCACGTCAATGTTGCTGAAGAGAGCTGTGGTACCTGTCACAGCACAGTCCAGCTTTTGCATACTACTCATGAAATATTGAAAAATAAACAACAGTGTTTATTGGCTTGGCTGTTCTATTTGCTGAAAGCATAAATATTTATGATCAGTTCATGGCTAGCACTGTGACAAGGTAAGTCTCCAAAACAATAGATTTGTGCACCTTGAGGAGATGGGGCTGTCTTCCCAACAGAGACTACACATAAACCTGGACACTGAAATGTGGGCAGGCACATGTACTGAATTCTGACCCAGGAAGATACTTCCTGAAAGAAAATGGCCTCAGGTTTGCAAATTTGTTGGCACAACCTGAACAACACTTTTAAAACTAATGTATGAGATTTTGGCATTGCAACCATGTGGATAATATATATACAAGTTAATTACTAGGCAGTAAGTTAAGTTCTCCAGCAGTTTGTACATTAGTTATTGTTATTGGCTTTTTTTCTATTATGAGAAAACATAGAGTTTGCATCTGAAAACAACACCATGCTAGGTAATATTCAAGCATAATAACAGCCTGCTTCAGAGAAACTGCAATTAAAGAATTAGATAGCCCAGTAAAAAATTATTATCCTTAAAACTGTTATTTTCTTAAAATTGTACAGTGCTTAAAATTGTTATAATCCTCATGTAGTGCTGGAGTTATTTCATCGTTTGTTTGTTTCTTCCTTTATACTTTGATTTTAAGGCTCTCACAGAACATTCTGTTTCTAACAGAAAGTTAGGATTTTTTTGTTCTTAGCCCACTCGATCTACTGTAACAAAAGGTGATTCAGTTTCAGTGTAGATTCCCAGTTCAGTTGCCTAAACGTAGGACTTATGTTTTGCTAAAGGTACCTCTGTATATTTAAGACATTTACATTGATCTGAAAGATAGTGTTCTATACCTGGATAAGAATAATGTTCTTCTGCAACAGCAGCTGGAGGCCAGCCAAGAAATGTAGAGCATCTTAGAAGGTACTGGATGCAATTCTTTAAGCAGCTGAATGGCTGATCTACCTGTCTGTGTCTGCATAGGCTGATGTGTACCACTTACTACCATCAATAGAGCTTCGTGAGCTGTTCAGATCACCCATAGGTAGACGTGCAGGACATGATTCATACACTAAACATGTGTCCAAGACCATCTGAGATGCCCTGTGCATCTTATCTATTCTCCCATGTCTGATCTGGAAGGCTGTGAGTCTTTTGAAATTGCTGCGTTAGATCTATGAGTCCTGTGAAGATGCTGCAGATTTCTGAAGGCATATTCAATGCCACCAAATGCCTGCATTCAGATAAAGAGTTGAGCCCATGTTAGATCAATAATTGAATTGATTTCCAACCTGCACTGTACTGACATGATATCCACTGACTGAACTGGAGTTTATTTAGACCTAGTGCCTTTACGGATAGACAAATTTAAGCAGTGAGACTGAGTCTCTCCCTTTGTGTGTCTTCCAAAAGCCTTCACAACAAAACTATTGGATTGTAGTCCCTCCAAAATATAGCAAGACCTCCAGTTTATTTCCATTTTCATTTAACCCACAGAAAAAACAATGATCTTTTCATGCAACAGACAGGTACTTAGAGCATTATTGTAAGTTGAAGCAGATCAATATTTTAGGTCTCTTCATTTCAGGGATTCAAAATTATATCACTTTCTTCCTGAAGCACATTCTTGCTAGCAGTCTGTAGAGTAGTCTCCTGTGAGATCTAAGAAGGAAGAACAGAGTTTTATTACCCTCCTATTTAATTTATGCCACTGTAAAGAAAAAAATAATAATGAGCTACTGAGAAAATGAATTTGCCTCCAAATGTCTCAGTTTTTATGTAGAGGAAGAAATACTCTGACTTCTCTCCTACAAAAAAATAATTATTTGGTAGATCGCCTAAACACATCGAGTCTGTTTTTCTAAGAGATTCTGCCCTCTGTTTTTAGATTAGCATTTTAACAACATCACTTCCCAGGATATTCTCTTACTCTTGCTTCCCTCCCACATCCTCTTCTGTAAGGCACAAAAAAGCACTTGCTGCAGTGCTGCTCCTAAGCTGTGTGCATGTCCATTAGTTCTTTAGCCAACAGGTGTATACTAACAAAAAGGCCAAATAAAGATATCCAGTATAATTATGGGTTTTTTTCTTTTATCAATTGGGCTCCTGACTTTTGGTTTCTTCCCTTTACTCAGATGATATTTTTCATGAAAAAGTATGGTTGGGCTGTTAGAAACAGAGACTGAAATTTAACAAACTGATATATAGCCCTAATTTTTGTGACTTTAAAAATTAATGAAGACTTTAAATACCCTTTTTTTTTTTTTAAAAAAAAAAAAAAAGAGCAGACTAAATTGGGTTCTGAGTGCAGGGTTTAAACCATCAGACTTTTCATATTCAAGAGACTATTTTAATCACGTAGAGACAGAGAACTTTTCTTTATTCCTGTCTTCTAGCAACCATGTCCAAATTATTTTCTTCAGAATGACATGGCAGTAATAGAAGGTCTGAGGTATGCTCTGTCTTCAACTCCCAAGCCAGAGGTTAGGATAAATTCCAGACAATGATGAACTTCAAACCTGAATCCCTTTTATATGAGTTTGGAATTAAATCAGTGTTGCAACCACTGAGGTGTTACAAAAATATGTGGGTGGATTTGCTGCCTTCATAGAGAGCAAAGATTGAAAAAAAAAGAACAGATGACATTCTTTTTATGCAGTCTGTCCTTTTGGAGGCAATTGCAGGCATTATCAAAATACTTCTAAATTACTGAAGCCCTCAAGGATTTTAAAAGTGAGAGTCTACTTTCTGGATTGTTATCAGTTTAGAGGCATACAGCTCTGCCAAAACTGAAGTCATCATCACCACCTGTCTGAACTCAACTTTTAACATTTGGGGAAAACTCAGTTTGAGGAGGTGAATTAAAGTTTCTATCACTTTAGAACTGCAATTGGAAGCTGACATATAGAATTTAAATACAATTTTATTTCCCTATAAATTAATTGTATTTTTGTTTCTTTCCTCATTTGGTCTTTGTCTTTTACCCAAACAATGCAATAATAAGGATTAGAAAAATTAAAGTGATATTATCTACATTTTTAGTCATATCAGTGGTTGCTGGAATAATTTAGTCTTGAAAATGCCTGTCAACAAATGGGTTTGTCCAAGGGAGAAAGAACTTGATGATCCATCCTTGTGAGTTTACTATGTTATCTTCTCTGTGTCATGGATTCACCACTGTGGTGGTGATTTAGACATCCTGATTGCTTGGACCCTTCAGCTATAGATCTGAGCTAGAGGCTTAAGTGTATTGATTTAACTCATTTAGAAATCTGTCTTTTTTTGATGCAGTTCAGCAGCAGGAAGTTCTTGCTTAGGACCCACACAGTTGTCTGAGTTCACCACTTCCACTTGCCAAGTACAACCTGGGGGATGTTCATTGCCTCAGGAACTGACTGATGTGTCAGATGAAGAGTGGAAGAATGACAGCATGTCAGCTAGAAAAAGAAAAAAAAGTAAGTTACTTGGAAAACAGTAATAAGTGTAGAAAATAGTAATTTCCATTCAAGTGTGTAGGAGAATTTGGCAGAGAATGAACAAATAGACATGTTGTAAGGCAAGAGAGAACAAGGGAAATTAGGTTTGATATTCCCATGTGAGTAATATTTTTCTGGAATATTTTACTTCTATTATTTTGAATTCAGATACAAATGTATTACAAAAAAACCTAAGAGAAAAAATTATGACAGAGCTGGAATCTGCATATTATACATCAAAGAAAAAATGTTCAAGGGTTTTTGTTGTCAACCCCCCACACACATCATTTCATCACTTACCTATGTTCTTGCTGATGCCAGGAAACTCATTGTTGCTGTGGCTGTTTTTTCAGATGTCTAAGAGATTATGCATGTCAAGGTACAGTGATCATTTATTTAGAAAAGCTGTACTTCTGCTTTAGAAGCCTCGTGTTTTATCAGGAGGAGGTTCTCCAAAGAACTCAAATGTTTAAAACCTGATCTTTCACACTGAATAAGGAAGCAAGACTGCCTATTCCAATGTTTGCAGGATGTTATCAACATTCTTTATCTTGCAATGCAGTAAGCTGTATACCAACAGATTATCCAAAGAGTGAACAAGGAGTGAATTAGTTTCTCTGAGCAGAAAATGCCTGAAGAGATGTGCATACTGAATCAGAAAATTCTCAGCTCTGGCATTCCAGTGTCTTTTGCATTTATATTCATTAGGTAGGGGTTTTTTTGTTGTTGTTTTTGTTTTTATGGGTTTTTTTCTTTTTTGAACAGGATGCTTATGGTTTTGTAGAATATAAAAGTTCTTTGTAAGATGAGAAAGAGAATTGTGTTCTAGGAAGAAAAGAACTAAACTCTGAGACAACAATCTTGATTCAGTCTAAAATAAACACCTCAATTCAAGATATACTTGCTTCTTGAAAAATCAAAAAAACCCCCAAACTTTCTGAAGTTATGTGGAAAATGACTTAAAAAGAGTAGAAGAAAAAAGGGAAGAGAATCACAGTAATTTCCTGGGTTTCATAGCTATATAGTTTAACATAATTATAAAGGGAGATATTCACTCATTTCCTTAATTCCCTTTCAATGGAGTCTCCAGCAAAGAAAGTTGGATCTGGAGCTGCAAAATGGGCTTGTTAACAACTGTTTGTTGGGGTGACCTGGGCTTGCCACCAGGTGCCCACCAAGTTGGTCTACCAAGCATATACATGTACAAACGGTTGGACTAGAGTCAGAGACTGATGGTTTTTTTTATCCACTCAGGAGTTACCCCATGGTGTTCATCTTTTGCTCTAACTTTGAATGCACTTTTTGAAGACGATCTGATTTCAGCCTTCCCATGCATCAGTGACCTAGTGACCACGTGCTGCAGGAATTTAAAGGTTCAAAGTAAGTGACACTTTGGTTCATTCTGTGTTTATGCAGCATGGAGAGATATCTGGTCAATAGATGACATATTTTCCCAAAGTAAATGTCTCATGGCAGGCAAGAGGACAAACAGATGAGGATCAAGGCATGATATAGAGATTAATTGTTTCTAAACTATTGTTTTGTGTATAACATTTATATATTTCAAACTGAGAGGGCAAAGAAGGAAGAAATGACAGATGATTTCACAACAGAAAGTAACTAGGAGACATGGAAATAGGAGGTGGAAGACTGGAGGGTTATCACTCCACTTTGTTGCAATCCCCAGAGAAAGGTTTGGCTGAATTTTGGGACAGATGTTCAGATTTTTAAAAAATGAGCCAGTATGTGGAAAGACACTTGGCATGAGCCATAGAGCACAAGATGCAATACAAACTTCCCTTCAGTCCCAAATAAGCAGCTGCCTCTCCTTATTTAACTGTTTACTGAAATAAAAAGAAAATATTTTACCTAGCATGTTCATATATCATATTCTAAGAAAAAGAAATATATAGCTAATCTGAATATTTTGATGTTTTGAATCAGTGCCAGTAAAACAGTCAGCTCATGAATTTGTCTGCAAAAGGGCAGTATAGCCAATTCCTAAATAAAATACCTCTTTTGTGGAGTCTTCTCACACCTAAACATGAGGGCATAAAGGATATTCAAAGGCATATTGTGAGGTGACAAGTTAATGTCCATTTCAGCCTTCTTCTAATTCAGGTTAATTATTCAGGAGTGATCCAGTTCAAATTCATGGAATTCATCTCACCTCTTTTTAGCCATCTCCAAATTAGGTGGCAAAGCTATTAATCTAATTTCTATACATAACCAGCAGAGAGTGTGAGAGCTTCCTTCAAAAGGTGATTCATGACATCTATCTGAAATGTCTTTTTCAGGAAGTACTCCTTGTTCTCCTCTGAGTGTAGAAGAAGAAGAAGAACTTAGGCAGCAAGTTTAGGGCCAGCTGCCAATTTCTGGTTGCTTAATTTAGGTGAAGTGAGCCTGCTAATTTTGTACACCATTTTGAAGGTAAGATTGTGCCACTGTGCTAAGCTAACAGGGGTGTGAACTCTAGCAGTGAACACAATGCAGTGCTGTAGAAAACTTTGTAATACAAAGTCTGAGTTTAATAACAATTAGATTCATAGCTGGGTGTTCATTTACACTACTTTGTCTCTGCCCTGTCAGTACAAATATTTGTTTGAGTTATCCCAGAAATGCCACTCTCACATCCTGAACTTCCTGAAAAACTGAATTCCCTCTGGTATCCATCCCTTCACCCTGCACTTTCCTGCAGTAATCGAGTCTCACCATAATATCATTGTGTAGAACAGTCGACTCAATAGAATGGCACATTGCCTTTCTTCTAAAATAAATATTAAACAGAATATTTGTAATACTTGCATTTGACAGTTACTGATATCAGGGACTTGCATATTTGGAAGTGAAAGCAATGCTTCTCTTGAGGTCAAGCAAGAAAGAAACATGGAGAAAAGTAAGAGAAGAAATGAGTCAGCTAAGGTATTCTGAGCTGTTTCTTCCTTAAAAGAGAGGTATGCAGAAGATGGGCAAACAGAACACTATCTTGAAAAAAACCTACAAGGTACACAAAAATATGGTAAAAATGTACATAATTAATGCATCCATTAAGTTTTCTGCTTCTCAGAAGACAAAGAAACCAATTTCTGGTTAGTTGATTCACACAAAAACTACAATAATAATTTCAATTTTATAGTAGCCTAGGTAAGTCGGATCAAAAAATTCAAACTTACTCCCTATGAAGATACAGGAAAAGACAATCTTATTTTGTTTTTACTTATATTTTTTTAAATTATTACTTATTTTTTCATTGCTCAGTTATATAAGATGGAACAAGAGAGCAAAGGTGCAGTCTTTGAACAGCTAATCAACTCCTAGACCAAAATCCAACACTTCAGTCACAGAAGGGTCTATCCAAACACCCTCCCACCCAGTTAAATTATTAGAACAGTGTGATTAATGAAATCTCAACATTCAAATATGTCATGGCTAAAAAAAAATCCAACAGTTGAAGCTTCAAGAGTAGAAATAAAACGTAGCAAAACCATCAGATCAAATATTGTATGGCTACAATCATGACACTAGTTTTGTCTATAAATAAAGGTGACTGAAAACAATTTATTAATTTCACATGAAATTTTGATATTTGTTTCATTTATTTATTTTTTATACCAAATCAGGGCAAGAAGTGAAAAAATTGAGTTTGTTGTGGAAATAAAATTTGTATAAATATTATGTTCTCTTCTGTTCTGCTCTCCTTCCCTCCTTGAAGTGTTCAAGGTCAAGTTGGACAGGACTTTGAGCAACCTGGTCTAGTGGGGATATGCACCTGCCTATGACAGGGGGGGTGGAACTAGATGATCTTTAAGGTCCCTTCCAACCCAAACAATTGTGTTATTCATGTTTCTATGATACAAATATCTTTACGATTAATTTACCTGAATTTTATATACATGTGCATGTCTCTCCCTTCTTATGGTAACATGTGTCATAGTTATATTTATATGTATTTATGGTGAGCTTAGTTGTAAATGGAGGATTTTTTAAACCTAGAAGTTCATTTTAGTTCATTGAAAAAAAAATGCTGACAAAAAAAAATAGAATTCTTTAGTATTCTGTGCACTATATTTTTAAAGGTAAACTGAACATGATGTAAAAGTTTAACACAAGAAAGCTATTTATATTTTTCAATTACAAGTAGGAAGTCAGTTTATGCAATTTGTATAATCTGCAGCTAGTTAAGTGTTCAATGCGTATTTTAATGGAAAAATTATCTTAATAATAAAATCCTCACTGCTTCCACAGCAACCTATACAATAATTAAAGAATGAAAAATGAAATATTTCTTAGATTGTCAGGACTAGTTAGGACTAGTTGTGAAAATACTACTTTTGGAGTCTCATAAAAACAAACAAATGAACAAATAAATAAAATGGAAAGAGAACACTTGACAAACAAATATCCAACATAGAATATGAATAACCAAAATATATTTCAACAGAACCTCTAAATGCTGAGTGTGGATTTTTCTGGTGCCATTGAACTTCATGTCATTGAAGGACATGTCATCTGATCCCATGTAAAACCAGCTTTAGTTAGATGTCACTGTAGACATTTTAATTGCAGCAGTGCTATAGTACATAAAACTTTCCCAGTGTGGTTATTGAGAATACTTGAGGAACAAATGGTTAGGCTTTTGTTCTATATCTATTGCACTGGAGTTTTATATATATATTTCTGGAGGGTATAAATCAGTAAGATGTACTCATGTTATTTTGTGGTGTACAATCTGGAGATCTGATTCATCACATGTACTGTCCTGCTATACTTTTATGTATCTAAATAACCTGTAGTTCCATTTCCTGAGTTTAGATTTATATCCTTTTTCTATATTCTTATTTAAGCTCATCAGTTACATTAACTCAGAAATGTTAGTTAAAAAGTCCTTTGCATATTTTATACCATTCAGTGAGTATCTATATTGTGCACAAGAGATCTGTGATAATAAGAGAGTGCTGTAATTATAGCATTAATATCAGTTAACAACATTATAGTTAAATGGCAGCTAAATTATTGAGAGACTCTGCCTAGTACTGTGGGGAAAATCTAAATAGAAACGCTAGAAAATGTTATTCCTACCTGTTCCTTACTGACAGATTTTTTTCTTTTTCTTTAAGGAGATCCATCGTGATCCTGATTCAAATTGACTGACATTTCCTCATAGGAGGTTTGTATATTTTAAAGCAAAAACAAATATGTAGACATATCTGAACACATCCAGATGAAATTGGAAGCACTCTGAGTCAAACCTACTAGCAAAAGCAAAGAGACCCAAGAGGGTTTTAGGTTTTTGAATATAGCCAAAAGACTCTTGAGAAAGTGTATGCTCTTTTTACTATTATGGTTTAGCTGGTCACACAAATAATAGCCCAAATGATCTGAACAGAGATTTACATCAATAGCAAATGAGTTCTAAAATTAACAAATATTATTTGTTTACTGAGTGCACAGTTGAACTCAGTTGTAACATTATGCCACAACTCGCAGTTTCCTCACTCTTTCCTTGCCCTCGATCCCTAAATATCCCATAAATTTTCTACAAGCCCAAAATGCTCTTCCTTTGCACCCCAGAATGTTCCACATATGCATCAAACCCCCTCAGCCCAAAGGGTGGTCTTGCATTAACTCATTTTATGTACTTCACAGCCCAACAGTGGGGCTGAGCATTACTTGGGACAGCTGTAGGAGCATCCCTGTTAAGCTGCCCCTTCCTCTGACTCCTTAATTTGGATTCCCCCTTGCCATTGTGTTCCAGTGCTCATCTGGCCTTCTGCAGGTGGGCCTTTGATGCACTGATGGCTCCCATCAAAATTATTCTGATGGTAGATAAGAATTTTCAGAAAAAGTCTCAATCAGAAGTTTTCATGCAAATCTATCGTGCGTAAGTCCCAAATAATTTGTTTAGATTTGTTTCTGGGCCGGTCCTGGGAGTATCTGCAGGTAGGTGGCAGGTAGGTGTTATTTCATCATCCCCCTCTGCTCTCTCTGAACTTCTTTGTGCATTTGCATGTGAGCTTTCATTACATAACCTTCCACATTCTTTGCTTCTATCACTTTTCAGTCATACTTAACCCAGCTTGACTGATGCAAACTTGGTACCATATATGATCTTTAAATAAAGAACAACTATTACAGCTTGATAAGTTTATTTATTAAATATTTCTATTGCAAGGTGATGGAGAGAAAGAAAACTTGACATTGAGTTAAAAATAATAGGTTAAATCCAAGCCAGCTCTATCACAAAGTAGAACAGCATTTTATAGCCTTTCACTGCTTTAGTCCAGCTGGTATAAATTGAGATAGCTCCTTTGAAGCCAATTTATAGCAGATAATGAGCAATTTCAGTCTTTCAAGAAAAGAAGAAAGAGAAACAAGATGTTGGAAATGAAGGGAAGACAACTTTCAGAATGTAATACGGGAAAGAAATGAAAGGCAGTGTCTGGAAACTTGATTCAGATGACAGTCACATCTGTTAGTAATAGTTTCTTTTACTATTTCAAGGTTCCAGTTGTCAAACTCAGGTGCTGTGGTGAGCAGCAACAGAGAACATCCAATGTTAGCTATCTTTCATGGCAAACCACCATCATCCCAAATACTAAATAAAGAGAATATGTAATTGTATCGATGAAGGACTTCTCTCTGTGTTTGTGTTACTCCTGTTTAACAGCAGAGATTTTGCTAACCACTGGCTTAAAAGAGAGTAAAATTTGGTAAGTAGTATTCACTGGAGATCATCAGAGAACTGAATGGCCTTGGCCAAACTGAGAACTCAACCTGAATACAAATTTGCCATGAAACATTCAACTGATACTAAATGTTTGCATGTAAATACTCTAACTTAAACCACTTTAGGACTTGACATACTCTCTCTAGAATTAGCAGTCCCTTTCCAGACTGGTAACATTTTAAAGTATGTGCATGAAAGGGATGAACCACGAAGCATTAAGGTTAATTTGAATCTCCAACACTTCCTTTTGATACAGTGGTTGGAACAAAAGGCCACTGAAACAAATAAAAATCTGTTACTTTGGTCTCGATGGTATTTTGTTGTTTTTTGCAGCAAATTTCAAAATACTTCCAATCACTAGCTGAAAATAATTTCTAACTAAATACCAAAACCCATAACTTGTGTTCACCACTGTGCTGTAATTGCCCCACCAGTGTGTTCTCATTGCATATGATAGAAATCATCAGTGAAGGAAAGCTACTAAGTACTTCAAGCAGTTATTAAAAATCCAAAGAAAAGTTGTCTTTGATTATTACAGGGAATTGTAAGTCACCTATGGCCATGGATTCACAATGATGAAATCTTCCCTGAGCAACCCTTATTATCCTTCACATTAGGTTTTAAAAATAATCTGTGAATACTAAGTTATGAGATTTATTTGATTTAGGTGGACTTCCTAATTCACTTAGACTTCTGTACTCATTGGTCATTACAATTTTTCATAGTGTGTAAGGCTCAGTCTGGCACTTAGTAATTTTAGAATATATTACTGGTGTAATGGATACTATTTCTATTTCAGCCCTGTAATTTCTCACATTCATTATGATTGCATCTGTCATAATCTGTCTGGTATTGCATCTTCCACAGTGTCTTCCACCATGGTACCTGGAGTATTTTGTAATTCAACCTTTGGATTGTATTACAAAAAATTAAAACCTCCTAAATTGCTTAACTGACTGCTATCATGACATGGAAAACAAGTTAATTTTTAATGTTAACTTCACTGGTGCCTTTTAGAGTTTTATGATGTGATTTGCAGAGAAATGGATTACCTGCTTTGTGATACAACTGGCTTCAAATTATCCCAAACCAACTAACAGAACTTCTTTCCAAGCAGTCACTGAGTACCCATGTTAGGTTTCAAAATGCTCAGAAATATTGCAGAGTTTTAGAAAAATGATTGTTTATCTAAAATATCACAACAGAAGGCTAATTTTTCATCATTTATCACTTATTTTCTTACTAATACTTTATTATTCATCCCATCAGGAAAAAAACTGAAAAAACCCTAAAAAACCAAACTGATATGTTTCCTCAATCAGTCTTCCTTCTTAAAAAGTGCATCCTAAATGGGTAAAATGTCCAGATACAGAAAAAAATTGTGAAAATAATCTGGAGTTTAAAAATATGAACTGTATATACATGTAAGGAGAAAAAAAATCTCAGAAGAGTGAATTCTCAAACAAGACAGTATTTAAAACAGCATATAGAAAAGACATGTAATACAAGCAAACTGATGTTTGCATTTTGATGAACATTAGTTGAAAACAAATCAATGAAAAACTCCACTAAAACTAGAAAAAGAGGATCAGATTGCAAATAATTAATTAAAAACATGAAAGAGAACCCAGATTAAATCCCAAAGCAAGTTATTCCTAGTTAATTCAATCAGGCACATTCACGATGAAGGAAACATTGATTTCATTACTCTAGGGCAGTAAAAGCTTAATTTCATACCCCTTGAAGTCAGTGAAACCTTTGTTATTTGTGTAACAACTTTATAAGTAAAGAACTAAGAATTTAGAATTTACATTGCTAAACTGAACATCCCTTTTTTTTTTTTTTTTTTTTAGAAGACTCAAAACCTAGTCTCTTAAACAGTGTATGGGAAAATAAAGTCCTGGCAAACAAGATTGAAAACAATATAGCATGTTCAGTGAGAAACCTCACAACATGCCCACAGTTCAACAGTAGGATATGTTACCTCACAGGGGCAAAAAGTCTGCCTTTCTATACTGAGTATGTCATTAATTGAATTAAAATGTTACTCCATCTGTTTGCAACTTGTGACAGCTGAAAGGTGCATATATGCATATATGTATGCATTTTATTTCAGGATTTTCCCAGCTATGGTTTCTCTTTCAATGTTTACGCTGAGCAGAGGCTTAGGGTAATGCAAACTTCTCATCCTCCCACCCCTAACTTTTTTGTTTTTAAAGCAAGGCAGTAAAATCAAGGTTTCTATTAAACTGGTCAAAAGGTATAAAAATTTCAGGAAAGTATGAGCATTCAGCTGGAAGGTGAAAAAGCAATGTTACTCTTGTCATGGTCCTTCATTCCCAAATAATGTATACCTACTTTTTGCACAGTGGCCAACTTTTTCATGACCCTTCATTCACCCTTAAGTGATCTTAAAATCTAAGGTATGATCCTGTGGGTAATTTAAAAAATTTCAAATTTCAGAAATTTCAAAACACATTTCTAAGAGACTGAAGAGTTTTTTCCATTTACACACACTGGAATTTTGAAAGACCTGTGTATATTCTAAATCAGAACCTGAAAAAAAGACTGAACTGCCAAGATCAGTGTTAAATCTCTGCACATAAAGGAGGTGGCTAACATGGGACTGAAATATATTCAAAAAAAGATAA
Organism: Calypte anna; assembly: GCF_003957555.1. Lineage (NCBI taxonomy): Eukaryota > Metazoa > Chordata > Aves > Apodiformes > Trochilidae > Calypte > Calypte anna. The sequence goes on along the minus strand of NC_044245.1, from coordinate 144,882,867 downwards.
GCAATTCATGAACTTTATAAGTGATAACAGTCAAGTTAGCTCAAAAATATATTTTAAAAGGATAATGCAAACAAACAAATTCCTCCTATCCTACATCTCTGAGAATGCCCTTTTATAGTCTTTGGGCTTTGAATACCCACAAATCTCCATGTCAGTTTAAATAGCACATAAAAAATATCAGTAGTTTAATATTCTCAAGAGACATGTAGAGTGGTTCTGTAGGGGAATATATTTTATTAGGAATGGGTACCACATCCTTGTTCTTATTTTATTTAGCTACTTTGCCTGAAAAATAAAATTATAAAAAAAATACTGAAGAAAAATCCCATTGATGTGGCTGGCATTGTATTTCTAAATTTTATTTATTTATTTAATGCTAAATTTTATTTATTTATTTTTAATTTTTTCCATCTTAAAATAAATATACACAATTATTTGTTCTCTGGATGTGTACCTCAACTAACTGCAGAGGGCGCCAATCTGCTCAATTCAGTTAGACACCTTTTTAGTTCCCAAAGACTATTTTAAATAATTCCTATTTTAAGGATTTAAGAACCAGTAAATTCTACTTTTGACAATGACAATTAACTGCCCAAATTGTATGGTATTTGTAATCATAGGCAAAATTAAATTATTTTTAGACTCTGAAACAGAAAATGATGTCTTCTCTCTTCCTCATTTCAGACAGCTCTGAATATTATGAGTAAAAAGCATTAAAGTGCCCAAAACATCCCGAAGAGAACAGAGAGAGAATCATCAGTATTTCTCTAAAGAAAAAAAATAGAAGCTCTGATGGTGGCAGCACACATTGAAGCCAGTGTTTCAATACCCTATGGAACCAGATGAAAACCAGAACACTTCAGAGACTCCCCTGATTGTTTTTGACATTTTGCCATTGCTCCATCCTAACGAGCTTGCAAGGTGAGTTTAATGTGTAGCTGAAGGGATCTAAAAAAAGAGCATGAAGAAACAAGAGTGCAATTTGGAAAAGGAGTAAAGTAGATTGCAGCTTTGATAATTCTTCTCATTTATTTTATTTATTTATTTATTTATTTTTAGGTGGTGGTTTCTAACTTCCAGTGTAGTATGTGTGGGGATCATGTGCAATGTGTGCAGCATAGTTCTTGGTACCTGAAACCCTTGACAGATACTCACTTCAGGATCTGTTAGGCCAAAAGGGATTACTGCCTTTACCCCTTCTTCACCACCTTTCCCCTGTGTATTACACTTCCACTTACCATTCAAAATTTTTGTGAGCAGTACCTGATTAAATTAAAGCAAAATGACCTAGGTTAGCTACAATAATTTGTTAGTCTAAGCAAAACTAGTAATTTCACCAGAAGTTAATTAGAGCACTTAAATACAATAGTCTGTAGATTCCTGAGAAATGTACTTTCCATCAGCTGAAGAATTCCAGCATATTCTTATGTCACAGCTATATCCAGAAAAAGTCACCTGTTTTCCACCTGAATGCTCTCATCAGTATAACAGAATAAGTGAACATTGCAGGCAGTATGTATATTCTCAATGTATTCTTATAAGAAATAATATTATAAGAAATAATATGCAGTACTAACTTCTACTAATAAATAATATGAACTACTAATAAAAGCATTTATATACTTTATACTGTTATATAATATGTATGAAATTTTAGATTATGATGGGGATTGGAAGAAAAAAAGAAGAAGTAAAAAAACCAGTGGTGAATAGAAGTAGTAATGTGTAAGCAGTGAGCTTATACTGAGTCTTTCCTTGGGGGTGCAATGTATTTGACCCACGTTAGGCCCCTTCTGTCATTTAAGATGTCAGAATGCATTTACAACATCCTCATGGAGCTAGCTGATAGGTAGCCATGTGTGCTTAAGACTGAAAATTTCTTTTCTATATTACTGTGCAAGTCTGGTTTCACTGAAGATGGGTCTCTAAGCACTGTTGGTTGCCAGCTTATGCTGTTGTTTCAACAGGATCAATGGAGTGATGGGCAAGAACCTTTTGGTGTGTATGGGATAGACTACATCATGCAGGCAAATATGGAGACTTTCTCTCATGTAGAAAGTAGCTGCAATGGTCAGGAGCAAACAGATTGACTTTAGATTAAAATTACATGAAAAATGAAAATATGTACGATACAGGCTGAAGAGCTCTAACACTGTGAAAAAAGTTTCCCACTTTCTCCTAGTTACTTATATATCTGTGGTGCAAAAGTAGGGACAAAAACTCCACAGTCTCACTTCTGAAACAAAAGAGTTGAAACAGGAGTACTGTAATCTTGGTGCTGGGATAATTTACATGACTGGATTTGCTAGCTCTGCTTATAATGTGTTTAGCAAGGACAGAAAATGTTGAGCAAGTGAAGAGTAAGGGTGACGAGGAGAAGAAATGGTGGCATTCAGTAGCAGCAATGTCTGTACCAGTTTTAGGGCTGACAGGTCCAGGACCTCAAGGTTAAGGTACAAAAGGGCTAAATAACAAAGAATGGAAAGGGAGTCTATTCATGAATCCTAAAATAAAGGAATATAACCTGGAGTATTTGCTTTTTAATATATGTATGTAACAGAAAGCAAAACCCTGTTACTAAGGAGGATTTCAGTTTTGAGACCTATTAAAGGTCTCCCACAAGCAGTAGCTGTCATTAGAGTACTTGAACACAAGCCTATATGGGGTGGTTTGTGTTTTTTCCTCACACTGGAGGCATTGTGCTTAACACAAGCTAGCTCTGCTTTGGACCTCATTATATGGATAAAGATGAATTAATTGCTGGATTAGTATCTAGCTGTTGCTTAGAGACCGGTGATTAGGACCTGCTTATATTTAATATAAGCAGATAAAAGATAGTCCCAATCACTTTTATTTCCATTCATTGATTGTAAAATAGTCCTGACAACCACTTCCTAAGAAACCACCAGCTTCCAAGCTGGTTATTAGGTTGCCTGTGTGAATTATATATGCTGTTTCAGACAGTCTTAGTTTCCAACCTAGAGGAAAATAAAATGGGAAGTGGAAGACAAAAAGAAAAAGGCAATTATAGTCTCTGTGAAATATGGAGCTTTATTGAAATAATTTCTGATATTATTTTGATATTTACTTGAAAAGAAATAATTCCATATTTGTAATGAAATAGTTTTTTTTCTAGCCCTTAACCTGTCCAAGTAGAAAAATTAAGGCAATAATTGGAAAATAAAAATCAATACCTGTTAAATGGAATAAAAGGGACACAGATAATAATCAATATAAATTAGAAGTTAGTAACAGTAAAAAATAAGAAAAGCCAAACACATAAAGGAAAATTAATGGTTTAAATAAGCAATGAAGATGACTATGCAAAAGAAAAAGTTCTGAGAGAAAGACTATTAGTAACAGGTGATATTATAAATAACTGTTAAAAAACCCTAAAAGTTTTCTTCTTATTGTACCACAACAGTCACCCAAGCAACTCAGGGAGTTTGTTGAGCGAATTTCTGGATATATTTACTAGGGGTTATAAAAACAGAACATTATGAAAACTTGGAGAACACAAACATTTGCCCAGCATTCAAAAAGAAAAGTAAGGGCATGTGGGCTGATTTGGTGACTGTGAGGCTGTCATGGTCAGGAAACTCACCCAAATTTCATGTTAGGGTCAATTAAAACAGAGGAATGAAATCCTGTTAGTAAAAAAATCAGCCTTTTAGAGTAGAGGTTTTATAAAAAAGCCTACTGATGAAACAGGTAATGGTTTCCAGCTGGTACCAGCTGTGTCAGACATGGGGCAGCCCTGTCCTCTCCTCACAGAGGCTCTCAGGAGATCTTTAGAAGCCCCAACACCCTGGTGCCTTCACCAGGGAATTCTGAGACCCAGGGCCAGCTACTGGGCTCACTGAATGTCTGAAACCAGGGACCCCCATGTCCATGTGTGTATCTAGACCCTCACTCATTAACGTACCTTCATCCTGGTCAGACACAGAGAAGAAACAAAGGGAGGCCATGGGCTCCTCCTGCCCTCCTCCTCTCACCTGTATGTTTGCAGGTTTGTCCCTCACATGCTCGCTCCTCTCACATGTGCTTGTGTGTTCTTCCCCAAGTGTGTTTTCAGAGGCTCCACCAGGCTTGGAAGAGAAACAAAACCTCTCTCTTATTTGTAAGGTAGACCTGCTGGGGATTTCCAAAGAAGATCCTCCACAACAAGCTGGTGAGGAAGGTTGCAGTGATGTTGAAATAAAAGGCTGAATTATGGTACTGGACACAGTAAAATTAAAGTTATCTTAATATCTGAAATTCTGGTTTTTTTCATTCTGTAAAAGACTGGGGGACTTAACCAGTCCCAGACTTAACCAGCTTAACCAGCTTCAAACAATATCTGTAAGTCTGGTTTTCAAAACAATACAGATGAAAAAAACCCAAAAAATAATAAGCTCTGAAAAAAAAATAATATGGGAACTGACTTATAGTGTAGACGAATATTCATGAACAGAAAATCAAGGCCATCTCCTTGTAGTAGAAAAGTCATAACACGAATTAGAACATGAAGCCAGAGAAAAAAAAATGAGTACAAAGTAAGTTAACTTCTTAACAATAAACTTAACTTTGTTAACTATTGGGACAGGCTACTGAAGCAAATGAGATTATTTCTATGAATAACATTCTGAAATATTTCATTTAACCAATCCACAGTTATTGGGCCACCATATGAAATATGTGCAATCGAAGAGTGCCTTTTTGCCTTACAGACTCTGAATTGTCTTTCAGTTAAAAACAAACAAACAAACAAACAAACCCAACACAATATTTCAAAAAAATTCTATTTTTCATGGAAAACATTTACTTTCCTAAAATACGAATGATTAATTCACATCCAATCAAATTAAAACTGAAAAACCAGGATGACTGGTATTTGGATAAGCCCTCCAAGGAAGTCAGGATCTTCATCTTCCACCAAAAATATCCTCAGTTAATCTGATTTGCTCTTAGAGCTTCAAGAGAAGTTTTCAGCTGAAACTGTCGATTTTTTTTCTGTTCTTGGACTTCTTGCTTTTGATCATGTCTGAGACCCACAAGCCTTTTCAGATCACCTTATGTCCTGGAGCTGTGTTACTATTATGCTAGTTAAAGGAGTTATCAATATTTTTTTACAGTACCTTAGGTTGATGTCACAAGCCAGCCACTTTTTCCTCTCTTGCAGTCCCTGCCATGTACATGCACAACATTAGAATACACAGACTCTTCTGTCACTGGACTTTTATGAGTTCTCCTTCCCACAGCAGTTAATTATTTAATGTAAGAAAACATGGTAACAGCTGTTGTCATAATATTCTTAAGTGATGCAAGAAATTTGTCAAAAAACCGCCTGCCCCCACCATACCCTTGTATTCTCAGGCACATCTTTACCCCTTCACTTGAAATGAATTCATTGCTGGAAGTTGGAGGCAGACAAATTGGAAACAGAAATGCAGATTTAAACTGTTGACACAGAAAGGGGATTAAGTGCCAGAACAAACTGCCTGGTGTTGAGTCTCTATCTGCTGATGCCTTCAAAGCAAGTGTGGATAACTGCTGAAGTTACTGTTTAGCCACACATAAATTTTCCATCAGGCTAATAATAGCTGTTAGACTCTGTTCATGGGTGAGTGGAACTTAGTGTTCTGTGTGAAGAGAGATTAAGTTATGAAAAATCACGTGGTATTTTCTGTTTTTCTAATGCTGGAAGCTACAAGTAATGAAATTTAATCTTTCTTGTTTTATTATTTTAACTTTAAAATAACAGGGGAGAGGATTAAAATATCCACCAGGAAATTATAAATGTTCTTAAAGAGTGGAAAAAAAAAATCTAAGCTCTGTTATAAGAGGGCAGGCCAGGCTGCCTGTCTGCATTCTCCCATTCTCCCTTCTCCATGTCTGTGTCCCCATGCTTGTGTCTTGTTTTGATAGATGAAAGTTCAAGCAGTGAAACACACTGTCAGACTAAAACCATTTGTCACTGAAAGGTGGCACTGGCCTGCTTACAGATATTAGGTCTGAGTCATGTCTTTCCTTTTGACAAGGATGTCAGTGCTATTTGTCATAGACTTGTTTATCTGCCAGATCAGTGCCATTTGGCTACCCAGGGTCAGTGCTTAGAAGCAGCAGTGCTCCTCCAGTAACACTGTCAAATTACCCTCAACATAAAGATGCCAAATCTGGTGCCTCTCTATTTGTTACCTTCAACAAGACAGGGATAGGAAGAGTAGTTTGGCAAGCCCTGCAGGGACATATGGAATTGCTGAGGAAGCTCACCTGTTGAAAATCCATGGAATAAACATATGGTTGCTTTTAAAATTGTTTTAATCCTTGTTTCAGAGAAGAGATACAATCATTTTGATCTTTCCTATAGTTTTCTTTTTGGCACATCCAGTGATCAAAGCATACTTTGGGTACTGATAGCTCATGTAGCTAAACAGTGGCTCTTTGGGATGAAAATTAATCCCTTCTTTAATCTTCATGTTACCAGAGAAATGATTTGCAAATGCAGCCATAAGTAATTGGACCTCGTCCCATTATTTGGCTTACAAAACATTAATGTGGGGATTTTTTAAAATCTAAAGACTGAAGGATTTAAGGGAGGATTTATGTAGTTTCCTTGTTCTCTAGAAGCTTTTGTTGCATTTCAAACATGAATTACACAGACAAGGGCAGAAGACATCAGAAACATACTGCAAAGTAGTACTACAAAGGCTGCATTTGAACTGGAAAGGCAGATTACTGTGCTAATACAAGAAGATAGGGGTGAAGAGTAGATAGATATTTCAAATCCATTAGATTGTTCCTGATAAGTGCTGCTATTACTGAAGATTAGTTTAATTTGCAAATATATTGTAGCAGCTACTCAAATATTCCTAAATTTCCTAAATAGATGACAGTTTGGATGACAATGTGGTATGAAGAGGAGAATTGATGAGTTCTGAATAGCAAAGTGGATAAAAAGTAAATGTCTTTTCCTCCTTTCTCACACAAGTGTATGTCAATTTTGGTAACAGTTTTAAAATAGAAAGATATCAAAATTGTAAACACTCAGTATCTTCCTTCTAATATCTTTTGTTTTCATACTCCCATAGACTTTTAAACCCATTCTGCTCTTCTCTTTCTCCTGAATTACTGAATTACATACATAAGTGGGGGAGGCAGGTGGTATATTATTTGAGCGCTTTGAAAGCTGATGTATATAGACCAGTATTCCTTTTTCACCAGCCCAGAGTCCTCTTTCTGTGCATCGATGGAAAATACAGAACAGAACATCAAAATATCGTTATTTCACTGCTATGTGTCATGATTTTATCATTCCAAACAAGACTGAAGGAAGAGTGCAGTCTGTGGGGAACAAAGACTTTGTGAGCATCCTGTAACTCTGAAAAGTCTGACAGTACCTTCATTCACACTCTGTGAAGTCAGTCAACTGCATAAGTATTACTCAAGGAAGAATTTCCCATAGCCCTTAGATTTGTCTCAGTAACTGAGCCTTTTGAGGTTTCACTACTCGTTCTTGCCAGACACATCCTAAAGATGCAGGGATTTCTTTAATTTCCTTGAAGTCAGTTGAATTTCTTTCGAGTGCATCTGAAATACACATATTGCCCACCCCTACTCTCCCAAAAAATAGCAATTCAGCAAAAAAAAAAGTGAGATTATGAACTTGCAATTTCATATGACTAAGTAACAACATATCGCTTCCCTCACCCAGTGTATTTACTGATTAAGCTTAAACTCTTGTTTTGATGTGATTCAGAATGAAGCCCAGCTCCCTACTCTAAACATAGAACAAAAAACTGTTTGTGAGAGTCATAATAGAGTGGGGGAAAAAAAGACAAAAAAAGAATAGTTTTCTAAGTATTCATATAAGTTCTGCTGATGAAATTTATGTTTCACCTTGAACAGGTCTTGAATGAGGTAAGGGAGAAACAAACAACTTGGGCTGTGGTTCCAAATTTCAAAGTAATTTGGGACACTCAGCAACAGAGAGGATTTTTTCTGAGCCAGATTTCCACCTTCAGCCCTAGGAAATTGTCAAATGCAAACAAGACAATGCATTCCCAATAATGTTTTTCTCAGGGTGAATCGGCATTTTCTGGTAAATGGGGGAAAAAAACCCCACAAAAACCAAAAAACCGCAGCAAGAAAACAATTTGCTGAAAAGCCTTTCTTAGTGAACATTTATGCACAGGGCTCTAAAAGGCTAAAGATCCTGCTGAGTTTTCTTGTAGAGCAAGAGAATATGGAAGTACCAAAAGGGCCTTCGGGAGGTCCAAGTCTGATTCTGGAAAACTTTAGAAAATGTTACCTTAAAATTTTGTGATGATCTTACTGCAGTTTGAAAGCAAAAAACACTGTTATCTGGTGCCTTTTTCATTCACACTGTGAAATCAGGTGGTAGTCCTGATTCAAAATATTTTTTTTTCAGACCTCAAAAGCCAGCACTGAGTATCCCTGCAGAGAGTCAAAGAAGAAGGACCAAGAAAAGAAAAAAATAAATTAGACTGTGTTCTGCATATGTTATCAACACATTTAAGTATAAAATTATTTATTTTTTTTTTCTTTTCTTGTTTCTTGTGATCCAAGTGATCTTGCTGAGGGGGAGAACAACACATATAAATCACTGAAACCCTTTTTTCATCAACAGCATAGATACTTCATTAGAGGACAAAAAGTCTCAGTGGTCATTCATCTTGGAATGTGCAATACATGTATAAAAAGGAAAGTTTGGCAAGTACTGGTATAGACAATTAAAAGAAACAGCAATGATATAGATAATATACTTCTTTCGGGTTTTTTCTTCTTTTTTTTTTTCCCCTCAAAGGATTCAGGTTGGCAGACTTTCTTCATTTTTGTGTTCTTGAAGTATCTCTTGCTCAGGAGGCCATTTCATTCACCGTTACTAAATTGTGAGACGTGTGGCACAGGTGACATTGACACTCAGAGTGTGATACGTAAAAACTTTTGAAGGTGGGCACCTGAGTTCTTTGTAGAAATTTAATCATCTGGAGTTACAATGCAGGAAACTCAAACTTCGAAAATCTGCTTTTTATTCTATTTTGAATTTGCTTCTGGAAGCAGATTGGAACGACCTGACAAACTAAAGCAGGAATTAGGAGGCAGGCGCATGGATAGCAAAGTTAGAAAAGGCCTCAATTACTGAAGAAAATGAAATCACTTCAAAAGCTTGCTTAATACAGGCCCTTCCTTTTACCTGAGCCAACTACAATTAAAGCACTTCTAACCTGATAAATCTAATTGATTTCAAAGACTGCTGACCATGAAGCTTCTCCTTTTCCCGAGAAATATTAAAAACTAAAATCCCAATTGTCTTCAGTCAAATCTCCTTGGTTTTCTTAATTTTTTTTTTTTTTTATTTCTTTTTTTTTCTTGTTTTTTTGTTTGTTTTCTTGTTGGTTGGTTGATTGGTTGGGTTCTCTTGTTTGTTTTTTTGTTTTGGTTTTTTGGGGGTTTTTTTTCAGTAGACACTATAGACCCATGTTTGTATTTTACTCATCCTTCTCCTATTGGAGGATCACCTCCCTCTCCATTTTTTCCGTCAAAGCTGAAAAAAAAAATAAACCTACCACCCTAAGTCCTTTCTTCTTTTCTTAGAGTAAGTCCTCAAGACCAAAACAGAGCTGAATGACTGTTCCCTGTGTCTTCTATATAGCATTCTCATTTTTACATTTCAGTTTCAAATGTTATGTCATTGCTGACTGGTAATTCCATTTTGAACCATTATTAGCCTCATGAAAAATTGCCTGAAATCCTGGCAATACAGCAGTAAGAGAAATTGCTGCCGAGTGCACGTGGTGTGACAGAATCTTTGTGTTGGATTAGTGTTGGATTAGGCATCAGATGATACCTGTGGGAAAATGCTGATTCTTGCAGTGAGCACCTTGGGCTAACAAGGAGTGTGTGTGATGTAGATGGTCAGTGACCTCTAGCGTAACAAAAATTCTTAACTGTGAGACTGAGTTGCTGAAACCATCACCAGCTACATGGTATTTTCCAGTGTTTCAGGGAAGACATTAGACTGATAGACTTATGATCTAGCTGACTGAATCTAAAGTCAAGGCTCAAGAGTGGGATGTTCCATAAAGTATCTGAGTCTACTTTCCATCTTACTATGAGGGTAACTGTCAGGTGAAATCCATTTCCTATGTTCTTGTGTAATAATTAAAGAAGCCAATGATTTTTACTGGCACTTTTCTAATTTGACTAGATTTATTCCCAAACGGTCAAGTTAAGTGAAGTATTTGTTTCCTGATAAATCATGATATTTACAGGTACACATTTTCTCATAATTATTTGTCAGCTAATAATTACAAAACTTCCTCGGTGAGAATTTTCATGAATTCAGCCCCACTTTATATGTGAACGATTATTTCCTTTGAAACATAAAGAACTGGTCATGTATAGCTAAACAGTAGCAAGGAAGGAAGAAGAGAGATTACCATAGACAGGAACACTTCCTTATGAAAGATCTCATTAGTTAATTTTATTTTGATTCATTCAGGTCGTTGAAGTAAGTGGTTGCACATCTATACACAGGGTGCAGTACAGGAAACTTTCACCAAATCTTGGATATTATCTGGATAAAATTGTATTTATACTGCTTATATTTGTAGTCTCGGAGCATTTTTCCATGGAACTGAAGTCAGTTTTATAGGATGAGTCAGGCAAACCACTCTGATAGTGTAAAATTCAGGGTTTTTTTCCTTTGTTTTCCGGGCCAGCCTCAAAAGCTATTTCTAACATCTATTAGTAGCATTGGACACTACATGTAGTAACACATTCCTGGCATGAACTGGCTAAGGAATTCCAGATATTGAAACTGACCAGTAAGGACCTATAACAGATATCACAGAGGGAACTGTGATGATTCATATTGTAAGAACTGGTACACAATTGGTCTTAAAATCCATATTGATTAAATGTGGTTCTGCTTCCTAGTTGGGCAGCAAGGCATGACCATCAAGAGAGGAAAGTAGCTGAAGGGCCTGAGGAAGTGTGAAGCCTCACAAGGATCAGCATGGGTCACAGGCAGCTCATTTTCACATCAAGAATACTGTTTTCATAAGTTTCTAATAAGAGTAAGGCCAAGTGAAATAGCAATAGTTTGTAAATAATTAACCTTTGATGACAGGTTACAAAAGCAAGAAAAGGAGAATTATGTTCATGAAGAAGTGCCGTGCTAAGCACTGTAGCCTTCTGACGCTCTGCCTTGTAAAGTATTGTTTGGTTCACACAAGAAGCAGCTGATTCTGCATACCTATCTGAGCCAGAAAGGTGGAGAAATGAAAAGCAACACAAATACACTCTTTGCTCTATTTTTGTGGCATTACATCTCTGCCAACAGAGAAGATTTATAAGCTAGGGTACCACTCCCAGCAAACATAGCTTGGCTGCTTCTAAATCCAGCTGGGTAAAAATCAGGAACACTGTGAAGAATCATATGGTCTTTCCCAGGTTCCTATTGAGTCAAAGGTCTCTGCATTATGCTCCTTTACTCCCCATGAACGTGTTTGTATGCAGAAACAAACTTTTTCCATAGCACCATCCTGCGATTCAGTGACCAACTAAGATAACTCAGGTCCTCTGAGAGATGAGCATCAAGGAGATGCTCCAGATTTGCAATATCTGCTGCCTCAGATGGTCTTCCAGTTCTTGTGTTGTATTTCTAGAGAGTCCAGAGCTCTTAGCTGTCCTCTTTAGCCAACCATTGCAAATCCCATGCAATCTTCTGTCCACATCATTGATAAAATTAATAAATTCTGTAATGAGGAGTCAAAAAATGTCAGAGAGGTCACAAAAGACAGGCAACACATTAACTGGAGTTGCACAACACTTATACTGTAATGTAACAAAGTTAATAAGGTGTAAAACCTGACTACTCATTTTATAAGCAAACTCTTCTTGGTAATTAAACCAATAGAGCAGAGAGAGTCAATTATGATGATCTGTGGCCATGGATACAGAGGTACTGGGGGTGCCAGTAAGCTGAAAGCATTGGTGAATGTGAGATCTGATGTTTTTTTAACAACATGCTTCTGCTCACCAGAGCCAAAACATCTAGCAAGTCCCAGGTAGCAGGAAAATCCTTTATATCCACTCAGGTTCTCTTCAGTAAAAGACAGTTGCTCACATACCTGAAAAGCAAGAAAGCCCAGAAAAGTAGGAACCTATATTATTACTCTAAAAGTACTGATATTACTTGTTATACCCTTTTGTCACAAACATAAGCACATAGGGATTAAGTCTGGCCTTACTGAGTATAGAGAGAAGGGCTGCCAAAATAATGACAGCCTAAAGTTGCCTCAGCACTAACAGGAATGGGGCAACCGTCTTGCAAAAAAGACTCAAGATTATGAATATGTCTCCATAATAGGTCATGGAAATTAACTTGGAAATACCAAGACCTGTTTCTTATGCCTGTTATAAATTCCTGAGTATCAATGAAGCTTATCTGTGATCAAAGTCAGTTATAAAAACAAAGCTATTAGGGACATCTTTGTCATAATGCCAAAGCAAGGTTGTTCAGACTCAAAACATGGCCATAATAAAAAATCATTTATTTGTCAATATTCATTGTTTTGATAAAGACACCTGTTCAGAAAACTGAATTCAAGGGGTGAAATTGTGAAATTCAAGGGGTCTGTAGTTTTCATTTTATTTCTTGATAATGAAAAGAGATGAGTTTCCATAGAATTCTGAGTGTAAATTGTGTAAGGAGATTAAGTTTCAACTTAGTAATCATCTTATATTTAATTAGGTCTAATGGGTCACAAAGTAATGCATGCTATCAGACTCACAGAATGGTTTGAGTTAGAAGGGATCTTAAAGATCATCTAGTTCCAACTTCCCTGCATGGGAAGGGACACCACCCGCTAGAACAGGTTGCTCAAAGCACCTATTTCCAGAACCTCTTTCACCTGACTCACATTTGTTGGGTTTTTTTTTCATATATCTTCTGTCACCAGTATTAGGCCACCATGATTTGTGTGTAGAGTCCTAGAACTTCTAGTGTCATCTTCTGCCTGCCCTCACCCAAACTTTACTTTTTTATTCTAGAGTCACAAGACAGTTCAGTAGACAGTATACTATACCATTCCACAAAGCTAAACTAAAGATTAAATAAATTTAGATAACAATCACTTGGTGGCCAGCTGATTGCTGTCATAACCAAAAGAAGCCAAAATCAGCACAGGCTAAAAAAATTCAGGCAAGCTTTGAAATCTTGCAAGATCGAGTCAATGCAAAGTCTGTGCAAGTGATACTAAAACAGTATATAGTAATCATTAAAAGAAAAAAAAAAAATTTTACACTTTGCCAAGATGTTACAGAGAATAAAAAGATATCAAAAATGGTAAAAATTCCATTACCTTAGCCAAGAAACAAACTAGCTGTTTTTCCTGTTTCTGCTATCTCTCCACTAAAGTCACTAAAGTGACTTTGGATCAATACAGATATCTTGCTTGTGCAGTTGAATTGCTTATGCTGTTCAAAAATGCATTCATTTAGAATTGTTTTTGTTGCTTCTAATGAAGTGTATTTCAATGCCAGCATAGATTCCTGTATTATTTACATGACATAAATCAGAAGCTGTTCTGCTATGTCAAGGAAAAACTGCTGAAGAATGTGGCCGCATTATTCAGGATTAGTATGTTCAGTGTGTGCTTTATTTGTATTCCCTGCTTGCTGTTCACCAAACATTTCTTTAATCTTTAGGATATGAGCCATATCTCTCAAGGGTAATGCTTTATTATCTAACACAGTAAACATATTGACCACTACTAAGAATCTTGTAAGACAATTTGCACTACAGTAGCAGGCCATGAATCTCCCTTTCTAAGAATCCATATTACAAAACAGATGTTTAAGCAAAAACATGGCTTTGTATTGATTTCTTGGGAAGTAATATACACAAATGTGTGTTAACACACAAAGATACATGTGCACATGCAAATGCATACACAGAGTTGCATAAACACCACATATTTCACAAAAAAAGATCAATGGTTACTTGGCTGAACTACCTTTCTCTTAGATTCTGCAGCAATTCTATCTGTATGCAATATTGATTCCTAATAAATTGAAAAATAATATGAGCCTCACATTACTGTTCTAGTCTACAACCATTTCTTTTTTACTCTGTTCAGATGATAATAAGTCAGGCTTGCTGTCTCAAGCTGCCACTATATATTTATGTAGGCACACCACTATACAGTGGCAGAGTAGTTTCTTGAGAAGAGATAAAGAAATTTTCCTAATTTAGGCACTGGCAACCACCTAGACATGTGTGTGCTCTATCATACAAGTAACATTCATGTCTCCTATGGCTTCTGGCACCCAGTGGGAAGATTCTGAGTCTTATTGCACTTAATTGTAATGGCTCTCCATAAGAAGCATTCTTTGTTACAGGAGATTCTGCCTTTACAACAATGTCTGTTGTTTTTTTTTTTCCCCAATCATCTGGTTTGGTATTAGGTAAATTATCATTATTATGACATGAAGGCCCCAGTATTGAAATCTGTACATATTCTACCTCATATGACTTGGGTTGATTTGTACTTTGAGAAGGATAATGTGATTCTGTAACCTAAAATATTTTTTTTTCTCCTCAGACTGTGAATTTGGTTCTTCCACATTTACTCCTGCTTGTGATACTTTCATGACATTTCTTTTGCTTCAGAGGATGCTACATAGCCAGTTACCCACTGTCTCCAACCACCTTACCAAACTTTTCATGGGATTCATTTGCTTCTGCAACAAGTTTAGTAGCCACATAGAAACAGCAGATATTGACTTTCATCAATAATACACGGGGGTTAAAGGAATAAAGATTTAGAAGGATTAGTTCTTATTTGTATGCAACATTAACTGCATTTTAGACAAGCATTGAGAGGTCTTATTAGGACCTTAGCAGCCATCATTAGCCTTGAACCACAGGATGAACACCAAGAAACAATTGATTTGAGAGGAACTCTAGATTTTTTTTTTTTTTCAAACAGAAAGAAATCTTTATTAGTTTTAGAGAGACTGTCCAGGTTACCAGGAAGAAAATACTAAGGTTGTGCTCTCAAGATCATCCACACACAGACGAGGACATGAGTCAGTACAATCTGAAATTGTAGGATTTTCTCCAGTCTTGTTTCAACCTAAACTACATGAGTGGAGCAGCTGACATGTCAGCTTTGTGGATGATCAGCAAAATGAGTCTGAAAACCACACATAGTTGTCTTGACTGTAAGTAGCTGGGCTTAAGCAAGAGAAAAATATTCTTGCAGGCCTACATAAAATCAGTGTCAGCTGCTTCTATGCCATTTGCAGCATAGCAGAAGTAGACAACCACAGTTCCAATTTTAAATAAAATTAAGTAGCTCCATATTAGTCACAACAGAATTCTTTCCAAGAATTTCAGGTATCTGAGTAACACTCACAATTACACCAACACAAAGCAATAATGAGAATGAGTTAGGCTTGTATCTTTTGCAATAATCTTCAGAATGGATTCCACTTAAAGCCATTTTCTGTTCTCATTACAATCTTTGCCAAGCAGAGGCACCAGAATTTTAATGGCCAGGACAGTCTGTTTAAAAACTGTAAACTCTTAATGGATTTACAGAGGCCTCAGCCTTTTGAATATTCTGGACCCATCTCACATCCCTCTGCTTATAGAGTTCAGGGCATACAAGCACGAGACAGTGCAGATGGCAAAAGCAGAACAGCCATTTGGAAAAGAAAACCAGGGTAACTGGAATGAAGAACATGTAATGAGTATCTAGAGGTCACAGTCCTTAAGATTCTTGTGACCTGGAAAAAAAATTACATTGGTTAAAAGATCAGCGAAATCCCTAATTCCAAAGTAGACAGTTGGAAAAGTGACCTCGCATTCTGAGGTGATAAATTTTTGTCACCTCTTTGTTGTACATGTGGTTTGCTTATCCAAAGAAAGCAATACCATCTCCTACCTTATGCAGAATTTATGTACACCAGAAACCAATGCATCAGCAAAGGAAGGCCAAGGAACTGGGAACCTGGATCTTGTACAAAACCAGCAACTGATACAAGGTGAACCAGAACACTCTGTGTCTTTAAGCTACCTTTTTCTTGTTCAAAATGTCTCCTCAGTGAACCTTGGTGTTTCAAGTTTACTTAAAATTGAAACATACATACAAAAAAAAAAAAAAAAAAAAAAAAGTAGAAGAAAAAACCTATGTGCAACTGATTTAGGGGGTTATCTCTGAGAAAAGAGACCATGAGTGAGAGCATCTTAAAAAAGTATGACTATAAAATTCAATGGCAGCTCCATGTGGAGATCAGCTTGTGGCAGCATTGTACTGGTAGTTGAGCAGTTCTGCATCCAAGATAAACCACATTCTTTTTGAGTAAAATTAATTCTCCAGAGATAGGACTCATTTAAACAAGTGTGTCTTCACCTGATATAGTAATGGAGATAAATATGTATTTCTCAGTGATTCAGAGATGTGCATCTGAAACCAGTTAGATAAATTGTTTACTAATAGTACTTATTTTTCTGTTGATGGGTTCTTTGTATTGACTGGAGGGTGCAGAGATAAAAATCTACATGGTATACATTTAAAAGCTTCTGTTGAAGTCTGGTAGTTTGACCTTCTGTCAATGCTCTGCCTAATGAATACCAAGAGGCTGATGAGTGCTTTTTCCACAAGGGTAAACAGTTGGCTCATGTGGAATTTGGTGTCCACAAGGGCCATCAGCTCCTTCTCTTTGAACCTGGTCCCCAGCCAGTACTCGTGTATGGGTCTATTCCTCCTTTGGTGTAGGACTTGACTTCACCTTTGTTGAACTCGACCAGCCCATTTCTCCAAGCTGAAAAGCTCTTTTTCTGAATGACAGCACAACCATCTGGCAAACAAACTTTTTCCTGGTTTTGTGTTGACTGCAATCCAGTCTTGGTTTGAGCCAAACAGCACCAATTTTCCTTCTATTAATTTTACTTTCAGCTAAGTCTCTTCAAAGTAGCTACATTCCTGAAATTAGGTATATACATTTCAGTCAGTGTCTGCTGCCAGGACTGCTAACAATTGATGTTTATAGCTACAGCTAGAGAATGGTCTGCAGAACTCAGGACACTGCTTGGCACTAAAACACATCTTATGCTCTAGAAAGAAAAAGGGAGTAAAGGCATCACACTTGCAATTCTCATTTGGGGAGAAGAGGACCAGACTAGTGACCAAAATTGACCAAATTAAGTATTCCATTCCATACATGTCATACTTGGTATAAATTTGAGGGAACACAAAGGTCAAGCTCTCCTCATTCATGGCCAGCATCCTGAGAGAACTCCATCCATTCTGAGCCTTTGATCCTGATTCATGTATCCCTGAATCTGTGTGTTCCTGCAGCCAGCTACTGCCTGCCCTTGACTCCAGGAGAACAGCCTGGGACTTTTCAATGGCTCCCCTGCAGCCTCAGTGGTGACACGAGTGATATTGGGGAAAACACATGATGTTCCAGAATTAATCAAAATTAGTGATTCTAGAAAATATCAGTTTTCCAGCCAAAAGCCAGTGTTAGGTTCTTGAAAAAAACATCTTCAGGGTGGCACAGTATGGCTACAGCTGAAAAGCTTGGGGGTTTCAGTAATTCTTGACAATTTCCAGCAAGACTTTAGAGGACAAATCCTGTATTGTTCTGACATTTCACCAAATAAGTCAGACATATTTTGAGCAAAACATGTTGATCATAGCATTTGGTTGTTTATGGAAAAGGGCTATCATCTGGAAAAAAAATAACTGCATTAGTCTTTTTTTACTCTTTCATTTATAAATGTCAGAGGTATAAAAAAACATAACAAGGGCACTAAAAGTCTTCTCTTATTCTAGGCAAATAGTTTACTTATTCTTCTTGAATCTGAATCCCAAAGCAAAAACAAAAGTAAGTGTCTCTGAGCCAATATCCTCAGAGTATTCAAAGAAGTTATTTGTAATTAAATGAATTTATTCACTCATGCAGGTATTCAGGTATTGGTCTTTCGTTAGGAGTTAGCAGACCACCTTTATTCAATAACGTATTTAAGAATGTATTCATTTAAAGAAAAAAAATCAACCCAAACAAGTATTTCAAAAGAAACACGATGTAGTGGGTTTGTATGTTAAGGTTTTGGTAATGGGGGGAAGTTACAGGGGGTGGCTTCTGTGAGAAGATGCCAGAAGCTCTTCCCATGTCCTGTAAAGCCAATGCCAGGTGACTCCAAGATGAATCCACCACCGGCCAAGGCAGAGTCAATCAGCAATGGTGATAGCAACCCTGTGGTTAACATAGTTAAGGAGGTGGGTGTGTGTGTGTGTATTTGCAAAACAGCATTCAGAGGAAGGAGTGAGAATATGGGAGAGAAACAACTCTGCAGACACTGAAGTCAGTGAAGAAGAAGGTGCAGGATGCGCTCCAGGCACAGGAGCAGAAATTCCCATGCAGCATGTGGTGAAGACCATAGTGAGGAAGGCTGTCCCTCTTTGGACCATGGAGGTTCAAGGTGGAGTAGAAATTCACCTGCAGACCTGGGAAGGACTCCACCATGGAGCAGGTGGACACACCTGGATGAGGCTGTGGCCCTGTGCCACAGCATGCTCCTGGCAGGATCTCTGATTCCATGGAGACAGCAGCCCCACTCTGATGCATGTTTGCTGGTAGGACTTGTGTCCCAGTGGGTGATCCATGCTGAGCATTCTGTTCCTGAAGGATTGCATTCTGTGAGAGGAACACACCCTGGAGCAGTTTAAGACCCGTAGCCCCTGGGAAGGATGCATGTTTGAGAAATCTGAGAAGGGCTGTTTCCTGTGGAAGGGACCCATGCTGGAGCATGGGAAGAGTGTGGGGAAGGAATGGCAGATACAATGTGTGAGCACCTGACTGCAACAGCATACAAGCATACCTCAGCATACAAGTTCCACATTTTTTCATTTGTTGCCTATTTAGCTCTAGTGACATCAACAAAATAAGTTCTATTGACATTGCATATAACTGCCAAATTCCGATCATTAATTATTGTCTCCTCAATATATTTATGCTTAGCTAATGAAAATAGCTTTTTTAGTTTGGTCTTAAACACTATACTTGAAAGCTGATAATGCACCTTAGTATTTTTTAATCACTGAGGATATACTAAACTAGTTCCAGCTGAAGACAATGAATATGAACTCTCCTTATTTGTATTCAATTGGGCACTAAAAGCATATTGTATAGTATCTGAAAAGATCACTTGTTAACAAGTTTCCAGAAATTTAATTAAAAGAGAGAGAAATGAGTCCATATTTTACGTTTTTTCATTAATTAATTAAGACTGGGGGTCACCTTCCCAACTAATAGGTTTGCAGTAAAGTTTTAACTCATTTCAGCAAGTCTTTCATATATGCTTGAAGAGCAAAACAAACAAAAATTTTTCTAACTTTGAATAAGAAATTATATCAGAATAGAGACTATGGACAACTAGTAACATAAATAGCTTTTTACAGTCGAGTTCTTCTGCCCTGAATATAAACCACAAAAATATCACTGTGACAGAAGCAATGGAATTTTAATTAGAAGTATGAATCCTAACTTTCCTTTACAGTTATGGGGTATTTTGTAAGTGCACACTTAATGCACTTAGGTCATTAATCTCTAAGATGGCCCAGGAATTACTCAGCATGCCTTTCTTGTCAGGTCCTTATTGTCTTTTCAGCATGGATGAGACATTGTAGTGGCTTATGACAATAAATTGGCCGGAGACAAGGTGGTTGGCAGCCCTCCTAAACCTCTTCACACCAAGGTACTTTTTTCATGAGGTCTTGAGGTGAGAATTTCAGAAAATCCCAGAGTCCCCACCCAGGGAGCTCAGGCTGTGCATAGACCAGTTTTTGTGCTTAAATGTGCTAATCAACACTCCAAGTAGATAAGATGGCTGTCACAAATATTTGATTATTCTGCTTAATTAATGTTGCATATTTATCCATAATCTTAACTTCTAGCAATTTAGTTTTTCAGCTAAAATAATTTCAATGACTTATTTACAAAGAGATGAGTCGCCAATGGGCATAGCTCATCTTAATGGGCTGTAACCTTAATGCTATGTGGTGGAAAAAAGGATGAAACAAAAGGTTAGGGTAGATAGCAATTTGCTAGGAGATGTACATGACTCAAATCAATACATAAAATAGATTGCTTTTGTTGCTTTATTTTTATTTATTTTTTTAATTGTTGGTTTGGCTTGGGCGTTTTTAGATATGCAGAACCCTTTCTCTTATTATAGTACCTAACAGCTGTATCTTACCTCATGTCCCAACCTAAGAAAATTATTTTCTTTTATTATTTTTTATTTATTAATTTTTATTTTCTTAATTATCATTGTTCAACTGTTGAATTAGGATAAAAGGTAATGTCCCAATCCTTAAAAGTATTCAAATATATTAGTAACACAGTATTTAAGATGCCCATGAGGAAAGTCCAGACCTCATAGGTTTAACCAGTGCAGATTTCCATCAGTTTCATTAGAGTTTGTATTACAAGTGCAATATTTCCTTTGGTTGACTCAGCTTATTTTCATTAACTAGATTACATGTGTTTAAAAACAGAAAGCTGCATACAAATACGATCTGTTCATTAAATATAGATAAACTTAAGGCATAAGGGCTGGGATTTATACTACCTAACTTGAGCCATCTAAAAGTCAAATCTCGGTTAATCATCTGGGCTCCCCCTATAGTCCACAGAGTCTGAAAGATGGTCCTCTTTTAAAATTAGCATTCATCATACATTAACTGGCTCCCTTGGAGTAATGATTGCAATCAGTAATAGAACAAATCAAGTTTTCACTGTACAACTAACTTGAATACACATTTCTTTAGGACTGACTTCCAGAGTAACTGTTGATTTCAAAAGAATTGCAGATGCTAATGTCAACATCAGCAAAACTCTGCAGTTTAACTGATGAACAGCTGGTACTAGATTGATGAGCAGCATGATTGCCATTCATCAAAGGACTAATGCAGAGCTACATAAGACACCTCTGGTACTTTCTGGAGGAGAATATAAACCCCAGGAAATAAGCTAAATATAGTATTTCAAATAACATGAAAAACAAGCATGCTGCAAATATTGACAGTTGTACAAAAGCTCATTGTGTAGGTCAAAACTCACAGTTAAAAGAAACATGTCAGATGTATGACATAAAAAAAAATATAAAAAATAAAGGGATATACAGAAGGAGGTATCAGAAAGGTATTAAAAGTTTGTAAAGGTGACTCATAAACCAGACCTTTTAAACTAAAGCTGCAAGATAGCTGGGCCTTAGCAAGCACTTTCTGGCTCCCTTTGCATGCTCTTGCTTGGTATTATTATGAAATAAGAAACCATTTGTTCAATTATGAATCCGACTCTGGCATATGAGACGAAATGAGGAACAGAACCAGGCTATGAACCATATGGTTCATAACAGAAACAGAGTTGAAATAACTGAACTCACTACTCAGTGAGCTAGTGGATGCTCTCTCAAGCTCCAGAAATTTATCTTGGTCTGCTAGACAGAAAAACAGAGCTCCTTGATCCCCTTAATAGTGAAACACAGGCAGACGGGAAGGAACAGCCAGAAGTAGTTATTTTCTTCTGAAGATAAATCACCAGAAAAAGCTGAAAGCATGCTTAGATATAAATAAGTAAACTATCTTGTGATAAACTCTTCTAAGCGGATCAATAACCATTCAGTCTCCTCTTAAATGAAAGATTATTAAGTACTACTACAGGAAAAAGCTAGGAGTAAGTACATATGTCAGGAAATTTTTCCATTGGCTGTGTCCTCCTTGGATAAAAGCTGCAAATCTCTCCTTTTGAAATGAAATTATTTTCATTTATTGCCAATTAATCCGTCACAGTAAAACATTAAAAAAACCACTTAATTCCTCTCTCTTTTGCCCATTACCACCCTGACCCCTTCCCTCCCGGCTCCTCTCCCCCAGGGCCGCAGGGCTGGGCTGGGGGTTGCGCTCAGTCCATCCCAGCCCCTCTCGGCCGCTCCTCCCTACTCACACCTCTCCCTGCTCCAGCGCCGGCCCTTCCCCGGGCTGCAGTCCTTCAGGGACAACCTGCTCCCGCCTGGGCTCTCCACGGCCCCAGCTCCTGCAGGAAATATCACCCTGCTGCGGCCTGGGGCCCTCCCCGGGCCGCAGGGTGGGTCTCTGCTCCAGCGGGGGCTCTCCAGGGCTGCAGGGGATCCCTGCTCCGGGACTGCAGCACCTCCTGCCCTCCTCCTTCTCCTTCTTCCCTCGGGCTCTCTCTGCTGGTGTGCTCCCTCCTTGGCTTCCTCCTCCTCTGCCTCTGCCGCCTTTGGCCCTCTCGGAAACCTCTTTTCCCCCCTTCCTTCCCCCGGCGCCCCCAGCTTGGCTGAGGGGCTCAGCTGTGTCCTGCGGTGGGGATGTTGCAGCTGGATGGGACCAGCTGGGACCGGCGGTGTCCGGCATGGGGCAGCCCCTGTCTCTCCTCACACAGACCCTGCGGTTCGTCCTCCGTACTTCAAAACCTGGGCAGGGAAGTCTGATAGATCTTAATATTCTAGTTTGACCGTTGTTGCTTTTTGGGTTTTTTTGTTTTGTTTTGTTTTTTTAAATAATTACAAGGAGCCATTCCTATCTGAATCCACACCTCTTGGTGCTGGTGTCCCTGCCCACCTCTTATTTCTGATCCTAAATTATAAGAGTAATAGTTCTAGTCATAGTTATAGTTACGACCTATAGTAATAGGTCATGGTAATTTATAAGGGGGAAAAACATAGCCTGGAAAAAAAAATCATAAGGAATTTGCTCCTCTTTTTTGTTCACTAAGCAACTAGTCATGTTTGTTATCTTGATAAACCTATTAAAAACCTTTCTTTCCAGATAAGCAGCAGGTTGCTGTTTGTGCCAGGACTCTGCTGGCTAGGAAAAAAAAAAAAACAAAACAGAAAAAAATGTTTTACAATGCTGCTACAACAGCCTAAATGGAAATCTGACTGTTTACTGTCATCTGTAATTTCCATTTCAGGAAAAAAATTGATTTTTCATCCTTGTTGCTGAAACCTAAATAGTTAATGTACCATCTACATTGATACACTAAAGAAGTCAAAGTGATACTAAAGGTGGGAGGGGAAATCAATAAATACCTTCATTTTAACCGGCTGATTCCTCACAACTCACAATTTCCCTCTGATAGCTGTCCTTTTTTCTTTCCTCTCCCTGTTTCCTAAGAATTTATCATTGCTTTATGGGGTTTTTTTCTTCTGTTTTGTTAAACAATACTATATCCTCTTTATAAAATGTCGTTCAAAGTCTCCCTGAAAAGAACTGAGTAGGATACAAATAATTATACTTGTCCAAGATCAATCGCAAGCTTGCAAAATTACATCTAAAGTCCTAGACTTGTCCAGTTTTAGATCAGCACATGAAAAGTCTTTGGGGTATAATGGATGGTATAGTACTGTAAATGATGATTAACAGCGAGATGTTCTTATCTTAGACCTCCCTGAGTCATTTGACACATCTGTCATGTTTCTAAGGGAACATTTTCATATTGAGGAACATCCAAAGAACATGAGTGAAAATGGTACCAAAGATCAGTCCTCTCTCTGGTCCCGTATGACATTTAAATACAGCCATAAAGTGATACAGACTCAAATCAGCAACATTTTTTCATATACATCTTCACCACTTCAAGCACAAAGGGCACAGCAGTTGGAAAGCCGGCCTAGGTCTGAGATAAAAAAGAAGTTTGTTCAGATTAAAGCCAAAATGTTAAGTGCTGATGCTGTTGAGCAAAGAAAATCATTTTTTAAAGTTGCTATTAAGAAACAGACAAACAGATGTTAGCAAAAAATGCGTATCTATCTTTGGGCATTGTGATTTAGAGCTTATTCCTCTTCCTGTATTCCTGACTGATTTTAGACTCTTACTGCCCCACACTTCTGAGTGATGCCTTCTGTTTGTCACCAGCTGCTCAGGGAGTTAAGACTACTCTAAAAATGACTGTGATATTAATGTATTGCTCACTTCTTTTCTGGGTTAAAGCCATGAAATATAGGTTGAAATTAAATTATTAATTGCAGACACTGTCTGCATTGGATCTGCCGTGTCCAGGAGACATAACAAACACAATTGTCTGGTTTTATCACTCCTTGTCATTAAACACCAAGTCAAATTCAGAATCTTGAACCTTATTTATGGTCCCCAAGGGAGGGAGGGTATATTTGTATTGTCTAACCTTAAAATTTGCATGATATATGACTGTGTGTGCTTCAAGTGTCTTTATAGGCATTGGTGAGGAGCAGGCACTTTTAGAAAACAGCAGCTTTGAGACTGTGATCAACAGCTCAGCTCCATTGGCACCACTGAACTTTCTATATAACTGAAAAGTTCATGGAATTTTGTGGGATTATTTTTCAGTAGTACAATAAGCAGGCAACTAATGAACCTCTCCATCTCCTATTGCATTTCTTCAACTACCATCTCTTTCATGAACCCACAGAGAAGAAAGATTAAAAATTTTAAAAAACCTTCCTATCAAAACACTTCACTGCATACACAATTCTGTCCCCTGGGAGAGGATGAGCTAGAAAATGAGGTACAGTTGATACACATTAGTCACTTTACTTAATGTGCTGATGGAAGATCCTCCAATATTGTGGGTGATGAGGGCTGCATAAAAATTAATACAGTAGAATAGAAACTGCTTGCTTACAATGGGAAGAGAGGAGGGATTCTGAATAGGACTAGATTTATTTTATCAACTACAGAGCTGTCAAAGCTGTGTCAATGAAGATAAATGAAGAGCTCTATCATCTTACTTTGTCGACTTATTTAACCAACAGACTGTCTTCTCCATGATTTGTGATGGCTTTACACATTAGAAACTAACTCAGATATATCATGACTGTCAAATCCTGGTATTCCTGTGGGTTTCACATACAGTACAATAGAACCACTTTCATTATCTTTGTGTTACAGATAATGGATAATAAACCATCTTACAGTACCCAAAGGAAAGCCTGTTGGAGCATAGAAACAATACATGGAATACATTTTAAACCTTTTTTGTCCTGAAAGAGTCTTTGAATCAAAATGAAGATGACTTTATCTTTTAAAAGCCACATTTTTTTCCTTTTTTTTTCTTTTTTTAATGGAAAGACTACTTAAACTACCCTGTAAAAGTAACTGTGCAGTTATATTTACTTAATAAAGCATACACTTTTCAGTAGCTGGAAATAAAGGCTCAAGATTCCAAATAAATCACTAAACTATTCCAATTGTGAACAGCATCAATTGATTTTCTACCCCTCCCATTTGAGCTCTACATCAATGGTTTCTTTTTGCACGTAACACCCTTCTGTCTTATTTCTTCCATGTGCTGAGCTGTTTCTGCTCTTTCTTCCTTTTACCCAGAGTCATTCCCATCTTTTTCCCAGTCTCATGCATCTCTCTATACCTCATAAACAATCCTCCAGCTGAGTCTCATAATTCTAAAAGAAAACTACTCAAAACAAACCTTTTATCTCTCCAAAACAGGCAACCTCCAGAGTATGCAAACAACCACCATGGAGTGGTGCAATGCTACTCAGTCATGAGTCAACATCTCTGTTTGCTGAAAATCGAAAACCGAAGCTGTCTCAGATCTCACCACAGCCTCCAGATGACTGTTCAGACAGATCCTGACCTCCCATAAGCTCTGTGTCATTTTGCCAGTCATGTGTGGAAACCTTAGATACCTTGAGGCAACCCAAGTGGCACTAGATGCCAAGAGTTCTTCCTTGCCCTCATTTTTAAATATATTCCTTCTGTTAAGAAGCTACTCCTTCACTCTCAATCTAAGAAAGATATTTTTGCTGAAATTTGAATGTGCCTGAGATGCAGTACTGGGTTGAGGTTTTCTAGCTGCCGTTGCACATATGCTGGCAGCTCTTTCAAAGACAAATTTAGCTTATTTTATTAGAATTACATAATGTCTTTTATCCCAATTGCATTCATGGGTTCTAAAATTGACAGGAGTTGTACTGGTGGTACAGAAGATCCAACAGAGGAGAAGCTTGTAGGAGGAGGTGCTATTTAATGATGTCAGTCCACAGAGTGAGAGAGAATAGAGTTTGAAGGGATTTCAGAAATCTTTGGGTCACAAGAAGAAACAGTCCAAGAATAGATGCAGGATAAAAAAACAGGCTGAGATAATTATGTAAACTGATAGAAGACTTGCTGGAAGACTATATCCATTGCTTGTACAACACATAAAGCTGTATCTAGACTATTGCTTAGTCCCTCTGGGGAAGCTGGAGGCAGTAGCTGTTATCTCAGGGAAAGGTTTAACAGAAATTATAGAATTGGGAGAAAATTCTTCAGTGCCACTCCTTTCACACCAATGACCTCTAGAATTTTTTAGTAAGCTGTGTGCTTTTGTTTTTTGGACTAAAAATATCTAAAAAGCATTTTCAAGGTTTTGGGCAGAAGAAGTAGATGCCAGAGATGTTATTTTGATAAAAACTTTTCAGCTGTTGTTGTTTTCAGCTTTTTCAGGTGGTTGTGCTCATCATTAGCTGCATGTCTAAAGTCACTGTAAGGAATTTTGTTGTTTGGTCTTACACTTATATGGTAATAAATGCTGTGATTTTTTTTATTCTGGTATCAGCTTGAAGAGCTGAAATGTGTTCAGTGCAGGAAGTGGTCCTTTCTCCAAAGACTTTTTAGGCTACATTTAAGTGGATTTACCTGTGCCTTAATATCTTATATAAAGCTTCAAACTCTTGGGAACAGGCACCTTAAATATTTGCAAGTTGTCTAACTCAATTTAAGCATGCAATTATTGCCATAATGATAATAAACTCCATTCATGTGCACATTAGTTGCCTCACTACAGTATACAACCCCTGTATTTAATTAATATTTAACTGTCTACTGCGTAATAATTAATCACTTCAGTTTTCTTTCTAAATGTCCTTCTGTTGAAGTGGCAAGGCAATTTTATATCTATAATAAATCTGCCTTTCCAAAAAGCAAGCTATGGCAGACAGTGTCTCTATATTCACTGTAATCCAGACCTACAGTATGTGTTTGTTCAGAGTTCTCAATTAATTGCTCTCAATAAATTAAAACGAAAGAATTTGAGGCACTGAGGAAAAAAAAAAAAAAAAGAACAGACAAAAAGCAAAGGCAGACAGTAGTTGAAACAGGATCAGAGGTGCAGTTTAAAAGCATATCTTGAGGGCATAATGAACTTGTAACTAGACCTTTACCAATAGCATGAAGACCTCAGCTCTATTCTCAGTCCTGGTACTTGGCCTGCTGCATGGCATTTCCTTTCAGCCCTTTATGACTCTGTCACTGGATCTACCAGGAAGATAAGGTTGCTTTTATAGTTAAAGAATATAAAATAGCTACTGAAAAACACCCACATTCTGGAGCTGCGTGGTGGAATTTGATAGTGTTCTATAGTTAATAGTGTAGATCTACACAGGAAATTCCAGATATTACATAAAAGCTTAGAAGAAGTATCTCTGTTTATGCGTGGTCCTTAACAAAATATAATTAGTTCATAAGAAAAAAGAAATATGTGTTTAAACCAGTCATTATTAGGAATGGTCATTATAGGAATTGCAAAGAACAAATACACATTTTCTTACATATCCTCTCTGTGGAGCTGAGATGCATTTTTCTGCTTTTGGTCTGCCACCTTAAAATGATAACTGGAGCCAAGTATCTGATACATCACTTCCAAAAACTCTTTTCATTTTTTTCAGAACATGGCAAAAAATGACTTCAGCAGTCAAATGCCTTTTAATTCTATCATGGGACATTTATGCTCAGTTCCATAGATATCGTCTCTCAAATTTTATTTCATTTTGCATCAAAGACTTTTTTGAAAAATCAGATCTCTAAGACGAGGGAATAGGATTCCCCAGTTTCCAGTCTCTTACAATATTCTATACTCAGGCTGTTTGAATACTTTTTCTGGGATATCTGTGTGGAGATCTCTTCATGCTTCAAAGTTCTCTCCTCTGCCCCTTTCCTCCCCTCTCTTCCACAAGGAGACAATTTTCTCAGAGATACTTTAAAAGGTGCTTACTACCCCGTGCTTTTCACAGAGTCTAAACTCCTAGGAATACTCTCAAAGTGACTATGAAATTGAGGTCTACCTGCAAGACATAGGGGTGTGTTAGCTGTAAATGCCTTCAAAGTTTGGAGCCAAGATGCTTAAAAATGTCAGGTTATGTAAGAAAAGCCTCAGTGTCTGAAACAAGGTGCTGTAGGGACCCAGACTGTACATATGTATATCTATATTGTAGTTATATTCTATAACTAAAAGGTTATATAACTATAGTTATATATATAACTATATATATGTATATAACTGTATATATATGTGTGTGTGTGTGTGTGTGTGTGTGTGTTCTGTGTGTGAGTTCCTGCTGGGAAGACATGTTCAATCCTGCTGTTGTTTGAACCTAAGGGCACAGAGCTGAGGCAGTCTTGCCTCTGTTGGGCTACTGGATTTAGCAGCTTGTGGCAAACTGGGAAAGAAGCAGAAATGTAAATGTGCAGGGTGGGATTCAATTTGATG
The DNA here is from genome assembly GCF_003957555.1 of Calypte anna. NCBI lineage: Eukaryota > Metazoa > Chordata > Aves > Apodiformes > Trochilidae > Calypte > Calypte anna. The sequence goes on along the minus strand of NC_044245.1, from coordinate 144,854,292 downwards.
CTAAGGTAAAAAAGCATCAGTGTCTTCATGTAAGATGAATATCAAAGAACTCACATCAGGACAAAAGAGATGAAGGGCAGGATTCTGTTGCTCAGTGTTTTTTAGAAACAGGTATTTTGCCTGCTCTCCAGGTGCTGTTCCAGCAGGACATGACTCCCAGTCATACACCTTCTTATGTTGCACCTCCATATCTACAAACCTTCATTGTTTTAAATAAACATTTCATCTGTATTGAGGTATCAGAACACCATACATATTAGGTACCAGCACAAAAAAAATGTAGGCAACATTCAGGTTCCAGGAAAATTCAAGGGCCATGTGACAATGGCAGGTTTTAATGTCAAGTGTCATTGTGTACCTTTGGATGTTCCAGCTGGCCTCCACTGTGTTCCAGCAAACCACAAATCTCTGCAAGTTTCTGGTATCTCAGATATTCTAGGTACTGAAACTATCAGTTACAGAGCTTTACAGTAGAAAACCCGATGTTCTGAATGTGGATTTCACCTCAGCAGTATTGAACATTTCCCTCTGGCTATTAAGTCATGAATCTATTCGCACTTCAGTCATAGACTTCAATCAGTAAGTGTATGGAGTAATTTGGTCAAAAAAGGCTCTACAATGATTCTGAAGGAATTTCTCCCCACCAGCTCTGGAAAGGCTTAGGATACCTAAATTGATGTGTTTCTGGTATGTATAGTTTCAAGCTTAATGTCATGAAAGGATAATCCTAAGGATGGACCTTAATGATTAACTGCTGATACGAACTTTGGCTGCTAATTCAATTACAGGTTTGGGTGCCTGACTTGAAAGTTTAAGTTCCATTGAAGTCTTTTTACTAATGAAGCCCTTAGGTGTTTACTTAAGCTCTGTATCTCTTTTTAAGCAAACTGTGTGCATGTGGGAAAGGTAAAGGGAAACCTGTCAGAAATCTATACCAAGATGGGTGAGGAAAACAAATTTTACTGCCACACTTCCACTTTACCTACCCAGCCTGCATATGGGTAAGTAAATAAGAACAGCTCATCTAAGCACAGAATCGCAGAATCGTAGAAAGTTAGGGGTTGGAATGGACCTCAAAAAGTCGTCAAGTCCAACCCCTACAGAGCAGGTCACATAGGAACATGCCTAGGCTGGTTATCAATGTCTCCAGAGAAGGAGACTCCACAACCTTCCTGGGTAGCCTGTGCCTGTGCTTTGTCATCCTCACAGTGGAAAAGTCTTTCCTAATATTTATGTGGAACCTCCTATGCTCCAGCTCATACCTGTCCTGTCATTTTACATAACTGAGAAGAGACTGGCTCTGTTCTGCCACTTGCCCTTGACATGTTTATAAACCTTAATTAGGTTACCCCTCGTTCTCCTCCAAACTGAAGAGACCCAGCTCCCTCAACCTAAGGGAGATGTTCCACTCCCTTCATCATCTTGATGGCTCTGCTCTGGACTCTTTCAAGCAGTTCCCAGTCCTTCTTGAACTGAGGGTCCCAGAACTGGACACAATATTCCAGATGTGGCCTCACCAGGGCAGAGAAGAGGGGGATGAGAACCACCCCCCTTCTAATGCACCCCAGGATGCCATTGGCCTTCTTGGCCACGAGGGCTCATTGCTGGCTCATGATCATCCTTCCATCCACCATCACTCCCAGGTCCCTTTCCCTGCTCTCCAACAGCTCAGTCCCCAACCTATACTGGTACTTAGAGCTGTTCTTTCCCAGATGAAAGGCTCTACACTTGACCATGTTGTAAATCATTAAATTTCTCCCTGCCCAACTCTCCAGTCTGTCCAGGTCCCTCTGAATGGCAGCACGGACTTCTGGGCTGTCAGCCACCCCTCCACCCCAGCTTTGTGTCATCAGCAAACTCACCACCAGATGTTTAACTTTTGCATTTATTCTGTGTTTAAAGTTCCTATTTTCACCAACAGCTCTGGGGTTTACCAAATAATTTAGAATCAATTCCTTAAGAACATAGATTTGAACTGCAGGCTTTTTATTTAATAAAATTGTCCACTTTCCCACATAAGTGTAATGCTCTTGGTATTTAAGGAAAATATGAACAACATAATAATAACAACATTCATTGTCTTAATGCATGGAAAGAGAGGAGAGGAAAAAAACTGCTGGGAGGTTAAAGTATTTAGATTCTTTCTTGACTATAGCTGATGAAATCGAGAAACAGTTCTCCAGATGTCTTAACAAATCAGGAGATTTGGGGTTTTTTTGCTTGTTTGTTTTGGATGTTTTTTAATCCTATTGTTGGTTAACTACCTAGGAGGTTCTACCATATAGAGACATTTTAAGTATAAATCTTCTGCCAATGTAACTCATGATCTCATTACAAAAGCCCAGAGGAGGGAATCAGAAATTAAACTAAAATGAGATGTTAATTAGAAATGTGTGCAAACTGGTGTGCTTTGTGGGGAATAGGAAGCCACAACATGCCATGGGTTAGAGTAGCACTTTATGCCCTGCCCTGAGCAGAGTTTGACAGAAGCTGAATGCTCAGTAGAATTGTGGATCTCTCTGTAAATACAGAGCAAAGAAACAATCTTTGTCCCAGAGTACTTACAATCAGATTAGGAAAAGAAAGAAGAAAAAATAAAAAAACCAAGAAAGAATAAAAGAGAAAAAGAGAAGCTTTTCCTGTTTTTCATATTGTTTAGTTTTCTGATTCCAGGTTCCCAAAAAAAAGTCTTTGGCAGCACAGACTGGAGTCAAAAGACCAGAATAATTTGCAATTTAATCTGTTTTTTACTTCAGGTCCATATGTGGATGTAGAGCTGAACAAGATGGGAAAAGCTGAGATATGTCATTGTGGGTTTAGACTGGGTGTCAAATGGGATACTCATGAGAGTGGTCTTGGAGAATGGATACCTGCAGGGAAGCAAGACTGGTCATCCAGAAAGACAAATTAATGGGTAGTTAATTGGTCAAGGCGAATGTTCCTTCATTAAGTCATCTACTATGACCAGTTCTTTGCTGGCCAAATTACAGTTTGAGGGTAGGACTTAGGCTGTAGCCAGGGCACTCTGAGCTCGTAGAGTGTCACCAGACAGGGATTTACAGGAAGCACTAACTGCATGAACAAACAATGCCTGTGAATACCCTTCCTTTACTATTTTTAATGTTATGATGTTACACAGCAATCTTTCACAGAATCACACACAGAATTGTCTTGACTGGAAAACACCTCTTAAGATCACCATGTGCAAACTTCAACATCTCTTCATTATATTTATCAATATCTGCATCATCATGTCCATTAGAGCATGTCTTGACTTGCCTCATCTACACAGTTTTTAAATATGTCCAGGGATGGTAAATCCACCACCTCCATGGACAATCTGTTCCAACACCTAACTACTCTCTTAGTAAAGAAATTCTTCCAAATATGTAGTCTAAACCTCCCCTGGTGCAACTTCAGGCCATTTCCTCTAGTTCTATCATGGTTCACTTGAGAGAAGAAGCCAGCACCACCTCCCTACAGCCTCATTTCTGGTAGTTGTGGTGAACAATAAAAGTTTCCTCTCAGCCTCCTCCAGACTAAACATTTCCAGTTCTCTCAGCCTGTCCTCATAGGACTTGTTTTCCAGACTCTTCACCAGCTTCATTGCTTATTTTCAAACATGAAAAAATTGATTTTTGAACCTCTGCTTTTGTTAATATACTATTCACTCACTTCTGTTGACTTACTTCCCATTAATCACCTTCACCACTGAAATGAACACTTCTTTATTCCAAAACTACAGACGAGAAATACAAACAGAAATTCCAGGAAAAAAATACTAATGCTAACAAATCAGTAATTTTATATATAGATACATAGCACTCTGCTGACAATCTGGCCTACTGCTATTACTGCTAACAGTAGTCAAGTATAGCAGATCTTCTGGAAAATGTTTCTTAGCATTACAGCTTTTAGTTTTCACTCACATAAGGATATCCACTGATAAAGGCAACTGAGAAAACTCCTTCTGTGGTAAAAACAAAAATATCTCGTAACATCTTTGTTAGAAATTTATAAGAATATATGGATTTAGTGTAGAGTTCTGAGAAAGACAGACAAATTAATAAAGTTGGGCTTTACTAGTAATTTTATGGCTTTGGAATTAATGGCCAGTGGCCATTTTGCCTTGTAACAGAGGATTCTCTGCCCAGAGGTAAAATACATTTTTGAAAGGAAAATCCTTTCCTGTCTTTTATTTGCTTACCTTCTATCTTTGTTCAGAACACACGACTTCTTAGATCAAAGTTTCCATTTTAGCTCCATATGCATATTGCATGAGTTCCAAGTCCTGACTTTGCATCAAAAGTTAATGGGAAAAATAATTCCTAAAGTGTCTTGGGCACATACAAGTTATGGTCCCAGGAGGAAATATCCGGATATGGATGCCTGTTGGACTTTAAGAAAATGAGCTATTTGGCTTTCCAAAGGGATTTAGATACCAAATCACCTATAAAATTAATGAGAATTGGGCATACTCAGCCCCTAAGTGGCTTTGAAAAGCTTGTCCTCAAATACATACTGGTAAATAATAGTGGTTTATTCTAGCTATTTACAGCACATACAGCATAATGGCATCTGTTGCTGGGGACTGTATTAGAAGAATTAATTTCTATTGTAGAAGACTACTAAAATCTGAATATTTCTGAAGTAGGTAATTGCAATGCTAAGGCTTTTTGATATATAGATGTCTGTTTGTATTAGATTTAAATACCTGATTAACACTTAGCTCCCTAAATGCAGCATTTCAAACGCTTTCTAAACAGAATTTTTTAAAAACATAATTGAAGTTGACAAAGGGCCAGAAAAATACTAATCACTTACCACTTACTGAGGGAAACACTCTCATCTTGATAATCTGTGGTTTTTGCAGCAGCCCAAGTTATTATCACTGATGCCCCATGCTTTCTCTGTGTTACAGGCTAAATGGCAAAAAACCTTTTTACCAGAGTTGCTTGCCTCTCAAGATAATACTGTTTTGTGTGATTAATTGTTCCTAGTATTAAATATGGCCTAAAGTATTTTTTGACTAGCAGAGTTCTCCATGTACAAGAAAGATGAAAACAGGCTCTATTTAAAATAAACAAATGAATAGTCTTTTTTATATGTTTAAGCTGTAAGAAAACTTAAAGATGCCTACAAACCAAATCATTGAAATAAAGATATAATTTTGCTCTCAATAAATCTAAAGTAAGTCTAGTGTAATTCTGTCCTTTGTATACCTCTGTGAAGAAAGTGATAATGAATAATAATTATATATAGTTATATAACATTTGCCATTAGCAATACAAATAGAAAACTCCTATTATTTTCTTCACATTTCTTTCCCTAAAAAGTCTTTAAACCAGGAGTCTAATCCAAACTGCATTGCTGTTGGCAGTGATTTGGGATTATAAGAAGATGAAAGTATCTATATCCTGTTGCTGACAGTAGCCCAAAACAAAAACTCCAATAAAAAAAAGGTGATATCACACAAAAAACAGTGACTCAGTTTGAAGGATAACTCAGCTTCCAGCAATTTGTAGGTCAGTTGTTCCTGCAACTGTGAAAAAACCAAGAGTATGTGTGTGGCAGAAAGGGATTACAAGGTGCTCCCACCTCCAATGAAAGACTGGAAACTGAGATCATCAAGAAATTGAGTAATTTTCCTAGTCCCCAATAGTGGTAGCAACAGGGACTATTAAGGGGTGTGCAGAACTTGTATCAGCCATGAATATTCATAGTAATATTACATTGGCTAGTGGGTTGCTTGAAAGTCACAGAGATATCAATTTAAATAATGCTTACAGAGATGAAAAAGCTGTAAATTTTAGGTGAAAATTTATATTTTAAGCACTAGGAATGTGTAGTGTAACAAGGCAACCAGGTGTTCCAGCAGAGACTCACGAGCAATGCTCTAAGCCTATGGCTCTCAGAGTTGAGTAGCCCAGATCAGTGCTCTTGCTGCAAGAGCAACTGGCCTCTCTGCTGGCTAGCTCAGGACTGAGCTGAACTTGTGTCTCAGGCCTCACCTTTTCTTGGCCCCATGGTTCTGCTCATGCCCAGTGGGGGCCCACCCTAATTAGGCACAGGTGGGCTTGACACAAGCTCATGCCCACTTCCTGGCAATTAGGGGCACCTGGTTGCCTTGTTACACTACAGGAATGGATATAACATTTCAACTGCTTATTTGTAGTTACACCTCTAATGATGAGAATTTGGAAACTGTTTTGTTGATTTAATTATTATAAACCAACTCTAAACCATGGATTCCTCCCTTCCCCCATGCCTTTGCTTTCAGAAATGCAGAGCAGACTGTTGAATATTTCCTTTGGCACCTTTGTTTAAACAGTACTTCCTTGTAACTTGTTTGGTGATAAATAATGTCAGAGTAGTCCACAGAAAAGTCATCATGATCCTAATTAGATGTCTTTATTTCTTGTACCACAGATTTTTGAAATTTAAAAAAAATGTTACTCATATTTTTGTCGCAAGTGTTATCACATTTCTACAATTGTGAACCCTTTTCCTTTTACCAAAGGAGATTAAAATTATAATAAATGCCATGTAATAGTTTACACATGCATTTTCCTTTAGAAGTTAATTTGGTCATGTCACTTTTTTAGGAAGTGATGAAAGAGTCAAATCCCCTTATTCTTTGGCAAAAAAAATTTGTTGATGTTTATGTTAGAAATTGTGTATTCTAGACCTAGTGAATTTTTTACCTCATGCATGAAGCTATAAGCAAAAATGAAAACTTGGTTTACTCCATATCAAAATTTGGATCTAAAGTAATGCATTGTGAATGAACCTCAGACTAGAAAATAAATCTGAGTGACACAAGGGGAGAATGTTGAGAGAAAGTGATTACTTTGTCTTTGGAAAAAGAAAGCTAAGAACTTGTGTTTTGCCTTCATCTACTTTTTGTTCAGGATGCAGACAAACTAAAATCAGGAAAAGACACAGATGAAAGTGCTAAATATGTGTAAAGAAGACACAGGCTTCTGTCAATAACTGCTGAAACAAAACCCAGGGGACTTAACTGAATCATGTCACCTTACCAATACTTCACATTTATCTAAAGCGGTTTGTTTGGGTCTTCTGTTTTGTTTTGTTTGTTTCTGTATGAAGAAAATAATAAGGAAAAAATCTGTCTGAAGGGGCTGAATGCTAGAATGTAGATATAACAGTTCTTATGGAAAATAGACTTCAAACTGATACTGACTTCTCTTGCTGTTTTTTGGTTGATTTTGGTTGTATTTTTTGTTGTTTGTTGTTCTTGTTTGTTTTCTTTTTTTATTTTTGTTTTCTTTTTGGGGTATAGGAAGGTTAGGATTGCACTATTTTAATGAAACAGATGATGTTCTGCTTCTCCTAGACTTTCCAACCTCCTCTTTGTGGATTAGCAGCCTAGCTATTAAACTGTCACTTTAAGCTTTCTACAGCTATGATCCGATGGTAATGTTGAGACCAATCAGCAAAAAAAAACTAAATCCCAGTTTTCCTTCTTCATAATAATAATTCTATAATCTACACTGCTGTGGTGATTCTCTAAGGGAAAATGAGCTGAAATGCCCCCATACCACTACAGAGGTAATTTTTTTCAGACGTGGAAAGTATATGGAATTTATGGAAACATCCATTACAGTATTTCATGGAATCATGGAATAGTTTGGGTTGGAAGGGACCTTACAGATCATCCAGTTCCAAACCCCCTGCATGGGCAGGGACACCTCCTGCTATACCAGTTTGCTTAAGGCCCCATACAACCTGGCCTTAAACACTTCCAGGGAGGGGTGAGCCACAGCTTCCTTGGGTAACCTGTTCTGGAGTCACACCACCCTCAAATTAAAAAGTTCCCTCCTAATATATAACCTAAATCTCCCCTTTTCAAGTTTTAAACCATTTCCACTTGTCCTCTCACTACACACCCATATGAAAAGCCCTACCTCAGCTTTCTTGTAGGCCCCCTTCAAATATTGGAGAGTTGCTATAAGGTCATCTCAGAGCCTCCTCTTCTCCAGGCTGAACAACTCCAACTTCTTTAGCCTGGCTCCACAGAGGAGGTGCTCCAGCCCTCTGATCATTTTAGTGTCTCTCCTCTGGACAGGTTCCAGGAGATCTGTGTCCTATGTGTAATATTTGACATAAACCATCTTTGAGACAAAATGCTGGTGTCACCACTATTTTATTCAACCTCTGCATTATTCAGATCATTTGGAAAATAACTGCAATGTATCTCCCTTTCTGAAAATTGCCCAGGAATCTTTGTTGCTCATGTCCTAGGTATGAACAGAGGACAAGGTACAAATGTGGGGATATTTTCTTTTGGGTTTTTTTTAGTTTATTTGGAGTGTAAGACCCCAACCATGTGAAATACTGCCTACCTAAAGTTCTGTTGATATAGAAGGAGGTGATGTCATGTAACACTTTATCACCTCAGAGATTTGGGGGAGAGCATTGTGAGAGTTTCAGAAATCTTGGTAGGAAATCAGCAGCATCTCATAATTTTTATCATCTTTTCTGCTCTTACAATTAACATACCTAAAATTGTTCCATATCAAAGTTGTTTCTGTATTAATGACCAATTAGGAATAAAAAGAACAGGGATAAGATGATGATTGCACTCTGGCATATGATAATTTATTCATGATAGAAGCTGAAGGAACCACATTAGGGGAAAATATATTTTTTAAATGAACAAGAGAGGGATTATTTTACCACCAGCTGATTCACATATATCTTTTATGTGAAGGGTTTCACATGTCTGCCTTGTTAACTGTAAGGAACTGTGGAATTTCAATATTCAGTATTAAACCACTTCATTGAAGTGTGAATCTGTCTTAGAAGAACTGGAACCCCTCTAGGAATGTCAATGTTATATCTACTTACAATGTTTTTATACAACATACACAAAAGTTAGGTGAAATAGTGCTTACTAGTGGAGACAGACATTTTTTCATGGATATAGTTTAGACCCCAGATGTATCCAAGAACAGCCTATCGAATCAACCCATAATCTTGGGATATATACTTATCAATAAAAAGAAAAATACCCCAAAAACCACAGCAATTGAATAAATGTGTACTGAAAAGAAGAAAAGTTACTTGTCCCAGTTCACGTTGAGGTCTTGATTTTTAATTTTTAAGTAGTTAGGAAATAGTTAGGGAAAAAGTCCCAACCCAGGCATAATAATTTATGAGATTTTATATTCTGGCAGACAGTCTCTTATTCTGTGATTATTTGAATGGGCCCAGGAAGACAATTTTTCTTAAAATGAGCTATCAGAGAAAAGGGGTTTATTTTTTTCCCTTTGGATTAAATTCTCACTTTGAAGAAAAAGACATAAATGTATTTACAGAATGAAAAATATCCAGCTCAGTGTAAAGCTTGGGAAAACTCTCATGTAAAACAATGGCATAATTCCCCATGGATGAATTGCTGTCCTCACTAACAGTGATTGGAACTTGGGCACTGAAATAATGCTACAGTTTCACATTTAAACATCAGTGATGCAAACCAAGGACTTGGAAAGTAATTCTTGGTTTTACTCCTTTTCCACAGAACACTCACACTATGAACTACCCACTGATCTGCAATACAAAACTGCATTACAGTCCACAGGCAAAAATAAATATCCCATTATCCTATGGTTTTTAAAAGATATTCAGCAGAGAGCTCTAAAGAAAAAGGTCTTCTAGATTTCCACAGGATCAGTGGCCTTATAGAAAATTACCTATTTATCCACAATAGCATAGAAATCAGATCACTGAATAGTTTTGTGAGGATTATTCCCTCAGGGGGAAAATCCCATGCTAGAGTTACTTCAGTTTGGGATATCAGTTTTGGACTGAATGAGTTACATGACTTTGGGAGAGTAGAGAAACAATTTAAAATAACCCATGTCATCAGTGTTTCCCATAGTCTTGCTCATTTTTCTGTTTTATAATGGTCAGACTGTGGGTTGTCATTTTGAGGGCCTTAAAATCTCCCCACAGGCTGACACTCCAGGCAGGTCCAGATACCAGAAGCCACCTAGGATGTGCAGGTCCTGTATTATGTAACCTTTATTTCTTTACTGCATCTAGACTTAATAGTTATTTTGTTAGAATGTGCTTATCTAGTTAATCTGAAACATCTGATGTAGTAAGGATAAGAAGTAATGGTAGAATGTCATACACAGGGTATCTTCATTTAAACAACCAGTAGAGACTCAAACCTTATTTTTTTTCCCTTTTAAGACATGTTTGCCATATAGTTTGCCTCCATTCTTAAATAGTAGTCTCTCCCTGTTGTAACAAGTTTGACTGCTTCTCGCTTTTGCATTGCACCCTTGTGAAATCTGCACAGCCTGCATTCCCTGGCACCCCTTCCTGATTTTTATAGCTGGTTTTAACATAAAGGCTATTGTGCTTAAGACTAGGGATGATGTGACATTTGAAAAGCCTCTTGAGAAAGAAAAAAAAAAAAAAAAAACACAGCAAAGTGGATAGCACAGAAAAATCAACTTGAAGTGAGATAATTTGAGCAGCTCTGCACCAGCATTGTTCCACTGCTATCAGTGACAAGCACTTCAGACAGCACGTTTGCTAACTATCCAAATATATCAGTGGTTGTCTCTCTGGAGAGACAGTTTTATATGTGCCCAGGCTGACCTGTGGAAAGGTTTCTGAGAGAAAATCATGAAGAATTATATCCTGCTGGCCACCATCACACCTCTGGTGAGAGAGAATGCCAGAGAGGATTAAGAGATCTGGATGAACTAAAAAAGCATCAGCCAGGTCCCATCACTGCAGTCTGTGCCCCAGCTCTGGCACCTGTATTATCCCATTGTTTTCCTCATCTTAATGGAAAAGGTGACAGACTTGTGGGCTGCAGGCAGTTTGAATCATCACTGGCTGCTGTCCTCAATAGAGATGAGGCTAAACATGCTTGGGCTGCAACAGAACCTTTCTGTGAGAGTCTGTGCAAGGGCCACTTCCCTGACTCATTTACTCCTCTCTGTCTTCCCTGAGAGATGGTGTCTCTTGTACTGTCTTCCCCTGGAGGTCTAATAAACAGCATACATATTCCCCAGAGTACAGGAACCAGAGGGATTCTTCTCTGCCAAGCAAGTGTCACTTTTTGTATTTAAAGAGTACATAACACTGCGGGAACACGCAGGTAAGAGCAGGAGAGAGGCAGAGGGATTTTTTAACAAGACCACCTATTACAAACTTTGCTAGAAAGAACACAAAATAACATCCATCTTAAAGTTTTTCGTGTCCAATAGATGTTTTCTCTGCAGCTGTGAAGGCAGGAGTTTAGTGGTCAGATGGAGAAATGGTATTTAGCAGCCAGGTTTTCAGAGATGCTTTTACTTAGAATATATAAATCATTCCATGAAAGGATGTAGCTAATGTAGATATCCCTGTCATAACATGCCAGCTCTGCTACTCCTATAACAATGCATAGCATGGAGACAATAAAAAGTAGCTAAGGAGTAGTAACTTCTTAATCCACCTTCACTGTCTGATCAGAAAATGTGTGATTATAGGTACTTAAATAGTATTTAACTTGTCAACCCCCTTGAGTAATAGTTTTAAAACATTGAAGCAGAAATTTTATTTGTTTCTGAGTTCATTAATGCCACCAGTGTTGTCTGTGTGAACGGCAGTGCCCTTAAATAAAGAATAATTTAAGCAATTGGAGTGAATTTTCTGACTACTTTTCTATTAACGAATCATGCAAAAAGCATTATTTTTGGCAATTGTGATACTAGATTGTCACTAGACCAACTCTTTAACACTCATTCTTCACTCTGCTCTGCCCCCTCTTTGTACCGGTCTATATTTTGATCAGGATCTAAAACATACATAACCTCCAGCATTACCAAATGTCAGAGGATGATTGATAACCATGTAGATAATTTTCTAACTTTTTTGTATTAAATTACTTATTTCAGGAGTCTAAATTCCTGCCAAATTAAAACATTTTTTTCTGAGTCATTAATTCAGTCTTTGTCTGGTTTATATGCTCTCATTTCTCTAAAAATCCATCTTTTTAATGGATTGTGATAATGATTGTATGTGTGAGGGGAAAGGCAGAGACAGTGACAGGAAAGGAAGGAAGAGGCAACAAATATTTACATCATATTCATTCGAGCATTTTTCAGTTTATTATGCCAATAGTCAGTTTCACAAGTTGGTCCACTAAGATAAAATATGCTGTCCCTTACTGACTCAAATGTCACCATAATTTCTATTTATACAGTGGTTCAAGTGTAAGCAAAAACTTCATAGCTGTTTACATCAGTGTTTTCAAGATATGACAAACTCTCAAATCCAATCCTGCAGAGGAACTGACTGTGGCTATAAGTATATAACAAGAAGGAAAAGTTGTTCCCTGGTGCACTGATTTTAGTTTCAGAGAGACTTAATGAGACATTCACCTGCCAAACTGCTGTACAAGTTAAAGGAAGTGGTGACTGTGGTTAAATTTCCTCCATGAAAATACTCAGACTTCCTTGCTCATTGCTCATGTGTAAATGTGTGTGAAAAAAAAAAAAAAAGAAGGTGGGGGATGATATTTACAGAATTACTTGATCCAGATCTGTTGCAGTCTGGAGGAACAGGACGTTTTTTTCCTTTGCAAATTGGCATCTCAGAGTCTCCTTCAAATAAAACAACTTTACATTCATCATTCTAGCATTCACTGGAACCTTGTTTAACGCCCAGCCAGATTAATTTCTATTAGAGATCTTCATTACTATTTATTTCTTCTGATCATCTATCAGATTCAGTTATTAAATAAGGTAATACATTTTATCACTGGGGTTCTAGATTTTAATATCAGCAGGGTTGTAGTAATAATTAAGGGCAACAATACCATTGATGATAGTTCTTTATCTCAAACCCCACAACCCTTGTGTATATCCCCAGTTGTAGCTTACCATTTTATTATTCTTTTTCAGTATGAGACATTGAGTCCAGGGACTATGAAAAAGTGCTCTTTTAATAGCAGATGCACAATTTGAAATTAGGGTTTAATTCTGCCAGGCAAGGTAATGGGTCATATAAGTGTCAGAGACATTACCATTTACAATTATTCCTAACAGCTTTCTTAACACAGCACATTTTCAAAAGACATTCCCTTCCACTTCACAGGGAGCCTTATGCATGCCAATCTGCTGACATATCCTCATGCGGCAAAAGTTATCACCTAATTAAACAAAAGTAAAATAGTCCTGATGATCCTGATAAACTGCTTGATACAGCTGCCTAAACGTAAGTCTCGTTCTTTAAATATCTTACTGCACCATGCTTGGCCTCCTGCTGCAGGCTTTCTGCAAACCCTCTTGTCATATCTGCCAGTCCCTGCAGGTGTCTCAACCCCCAATGGCTATGTTAAGATGTAACTTCACTTAGAGCCTTTTTTTAATGCTGTAAAGAAAGTTCATGGTCTAATAAATTGAAGATGGTGTTAACACTGGTTTTCAGAGGTGGAACCCTGAATGTCAGTGAACCAGTGGGCTCTGACTGCTCTGCCCAGACTGAAAACATCTTCATTTGTAATGTCTTCCACAAACTCTTTCTCCTTCCTTCCAGCTTAGGGATTTAGCTACTTGTGTTCAGGGTCCGCCTTCAAATGATATTATTGTGTAAACTTAGAGAAAACTTTGGTGGAAACAGCCAAGCTGTGAGAAAGCCCTATTGATGAGGGCTTTCACCCCTGCTTGCCCCCTCTGCCCTGTTCAGAAGCTGCATTTGAGCTTCAGTCCTTGCCCTTTGTCTTTGCCTGAGCTTACACTGCAGGGATGGCTATGCCTGGCCTCACATCCTGCAGATCCTGACTTGTTGGCTTGAACTCAGACCTGACTCAGCATTAGGATTTCTGTAGTGATCATCTCTCTGTGCTGTCTCTGATCACTGTCACCAGATCTGCTCTGTTCTTCTGCTTTGAATCCTGTGGGGCTGTACCCCTTGGCAGCACCTCACTTTACTGCTCCTTGGGACTAAGGATAAAGAACTTGTCCATTAAAGGCTCTGGAAACCTAAAGTTTGTCACTACCTTCTATGCAGATTACAGCAATGTGTTTGCAGAACAGACACATGAAAGTGCTAATATGTAGTAAGAAAAAATTATTTGGGATATTCTCGTGTCTGTGCACTCTTCCTCATTTTCCTATTGCTACGTGGCAAGTATAAACATGACAGTAGTATTCAGATTAAACAATGTTAAAATATCAAGCAGTGATCTTCTGATGGTTTTTTCTGAAGCTGAACTTGTGACTTGTGACATCTTGTGCTTTGCCATTCCTCCACATGTACTCACAGAGGGAAGGAAATACCACAAAGTCAAAACCTAATCCTGAAGAAAAAGGTGGGTCACTGCCAGTGTTTGACAGGTGTCATGAAAAGAGACCTGGTGAAGCTCAGAAAGCAGAATGGCAGACCTTGGCCTCTGAAAATGTAGGTGCCTTCTGACTGAACTAGTCTCATCTCTCCTAGTCTTCATAGAATTGACTGTTTGACAAAGTAACAACATTTGACAGGACAACTTTAACATAGAATTTACATATATAAAGGCAACTGGATGTCTGCAGCAGACAGTATTACTTCTCCTGTCTGAGGATGTTAGACAATTCCACCTGCCTCCTGACAACTCTTCAGGCAAAGAAAACAGTAATTTCACTTTCAGCAGTGACAAGAGAAACAGCCAGGATTGAGGCAGGTCTTTTCCCTGACAATTTTGCAGTAAAATGGCAGCGATTTGTACAATTACAAATCAAACTGAATGCCCATTACACAAGTTGCAAGTGCTTATGCCACATCTGAGTCAGGTGAACACCCCCCCCCAGAAATTCACTTGTAATTCCTGTGTCTTCCATTCCTTCTGTTCCTGTGCTCTGTGACTGGGCTGCTCACTTGAGAGGGAAAATGGAAAGAAGGAGAAGTATTGGATGGAAGGATTGGATGTTTATTTTATTGGTGGATGATTATCATCCTTCACTGACACATGATTTCTGCTTAGGTCACTGAGGTGTTTATTCAGAAAATCCCCATCTTCCAAGCAAGCACAAGCAGAAGTACAGGGATCTGGGAATAATATAGGATCAGCAAACTACAAAAGCAACTCGATAGACTTCTCATATGAGACACAGCAGATCTCTGAAGGCACCCAAGCAGCTGTCTCTCATGTGAGAGAGGCAAACAGAAGAGCATTTCTCTGGTTACTCTAACAAGACAAAAATCTCTTATTTCAAAACACAAGACTCACTGGAGTGACACTCACCTAGAACACACAAATTCTGACTTCATGGGTATGTACCATAGCTTTTTCTGGATTTGCTAGATTAAATGTTCCAAAAATACACTGTATAATAAGCTTGCTTTTATACTAAAAACATTTTCTCCTTTTTTTTTTTTTTTTTTTTTCTCTTGATGAACTTCTCTATGGCCATAAGAAGACTTCTATGAGATGGTAGTAGACCTGTTATTCCATGGTCTGTGGAAGAAAATGCTCTGTGCTCAGCATCATTTACTTGACTAGAGAAATGCCATGACTTCATAATCTATAAACTTGGATCCATATTCAGTGTCTTTTAAAGGCACATTTCCCTTCCACAGTTATCCATGGTCAACACAAAGAATAGCTTCTAACAGCACAGGGTTTTCTGTTTATGTTTGAATCAAGACTCCAAGCCTTATGCTAGAATGTGCCTTCTTTGGGCCTAGGGTTACACAGTGTTTAATCCAGGGTGTAGTTGAAGTGTTTGTACCTGACACAGTCATGCTAGATAAGCCTGGGACATATAGATCTGTTGTTCAAAGTCTTTGTCAGTTGTCTGGAGGGGATTTTTTCCAGAAGATTATTTACAATTATTTACAACAGAGCATATGCTAAATGGCTGAAAGCAGTAAAAGGTCAGCAGGCCTGTCCTAAAAATATTGACAGTTGAACTATTCAGAGAAACAAGGAGGAATCTTCAGTGAATTCCTGGTATTTTTAAGGCCAAGCCCATGTGTATCAGGAAACTATGCTGTATGCAAGAGCTGACTAACTGGCTCCAGGAGAAGAGAGCAGCACTAACAACCTGACATTCTTCTCTGAAGTGTCAGTGGACACTGCCACAGGAATAGACAGACATAGTGGTACGAGGGTAATTTCTCAGTAAATAGGTTCAGTACAATACCATCCCTCCAGCCAGGAGCAAAAAGAGGAGATGTTAAATGCACTGGTGTTCATCTGAAGTCAGTACTGCTTAGCATCAGGATTAGAGCTGATACCCAGGAATGCTCTTAGGAAAGAGGTGCTGTGAGGAACAAGTGAAAATTCCTCTGAGTTTGGAGAGTTTAACCCCATGATCTTATTGCTAGTCTTTCTTCCAGAGAACACCCTGCTGTCACAAGGCCAGTGCTTTACATTCTCATGATGGCTTTCATCAGGGCATGTTACAAGTAATTGTGGATTAAGTTTAACTTCACCCAAAGCAAAGATAGTAAGTGAAGCCCTCCCTCTTTCTGAAGTGACTGCTTGCCACAGAACAAGTGTACTTCCTGTGCAGTCCGAGAACTCTTCTACCATTTAGTCAAATAAAGAAATAAATAGAAAAGAACAAACAAAACAAAACAAATGAACAAAAATTGCAAAAAACCTAAAATTTGCACCAAAAAACCCAAACCAAAACAAGCAAACAAAAAAAAAAGCCAAAAAAGCCCAACCAACCAAAAAACCCATACAGAAATCAAAACAAACAACAACAAAAAAACACCAAACCACACATACTTGGGCACATGATTGAGATCTGCTGTTTGGCACATGTCAGGAGCTAGGGCTCAAAGCTAAGACTGATTTCTGGTTCTGAACTGCAGTTTTTCTGGTCCATAGTGTCCCCTTTCCAAAATACTGAGACCACCTTTTGACTGGAGCCTTTGTGGTTGAAGTGTAAGCAACAACTTCAGCCTTACAAAGCAGTTCATGATCACACTCCAAAAATAAATACTGCATCATATCTTCTTATGAGCAAATGGATTTCATGAGAGCTTGAATCTCTCTGGAATATCGTTTCCTAATCCTGTTTCAAGGTCTCCATATTTTGCCTTTAAAATCTACTTTCTCTGAAACTACTGTTAATTTATTATATTGTGAAACACAACAGCTTTCATTACTTTTCCTTTTGAATTCCCATTCTCTAGCCTGAGAAGACAGTAGAATTGTTGATTTCATCTCTTGGGGAATATGGCTATTGCTGAATTGTGTTTTGGATTTCTTTCCTTGGGTAACTAGAACATTAAACAAGATTAAAATCAGTGGATGCCTGTTTAGAGACCAGTGATTATTAGACTAGGTGTCATCTATCTTTCAGCTGGAAGTTTTGTGAGTATGTGTACCTCTGCAAATACCCTTAAGATCCTGACTTCTGCACAGAATGCATTTGTAAAAGCTTTATATTCCTTTCCTTATCTATTTTTCCTCCAAGTTTTCTGCTTGTTGCTGAAATTTGGTTCTCAGCTGAGAGAAGGGGGAAGCAAGTGAGAATGAATGTCAGTCTGACAAGAATTATATCACACTGTGCTAACAGAAACCTTCCTGGTCTGGCTGGTGTCTCTACAGCCTTGAGCAATATATCAGAAGCTCTACATCTGGAAAAAATTGAATCCTCCAGGAGTCATGGAGACCTCTGTAACCTTTCTAACAGCATCAAAGTTTATCTCCTTACTTTCAGCACTCCTCAGACCTCTTCTCTCTTTCCTCCCCACTGTATTCCCAAATCCTGCTTTCAAGAAGTCAGCCCTAGGCTATGTCTGTTGGTGTCAAGGGACAATCCTGACTGTCCTCCAGCCACTTTGTTCATACACAGACGTGCTCATGTGTTCAGCTCATATTCAGAGCCCAGCCCAGAGGCTCAGTACAAGCCCAGACTCCTCTTACTGACTTCTGGGAGGTGTAGACATAGTCAGGTGTGATGAGTTGATCCTGGCTGGACACCAGGGGTCCACCAAAGCCTCTCTACCACTCTCCTCCTCATCTGGACAGGGGAGACAAAATAAAACAAAAGGCTTGTGGGTCAAGATTAGGACAGGGAGGTCACTCAGCATTTACCATCAGAGGCAAAACAGACCTCAGGAAATTAATTTTATTTATTATCAATAAAAATCATAATAGGGTAAGGAAAAACAAACCAAAACCTTTAAAACACCTTCCCCCCACCCATGCCTTCTTCCCAGGCTCAATTCTACTCCTGAATTCTGTACCAACCCCCCCTCTGTGGTATAGGGTTGCAGTCAGTTCATCACATGGTACCTTTGCTGCCCCTTCTTCCCTAGGGGGACGACTCCTCACACTCTTATCCTGCTATTAGGGATCCTTAACATGGGAGACTGTTCCAGAATGGGTCTACCACTAAGTGAAAAATCCTTCCAGAAAATTTGCTCCAATGTAGGCTCCTCTCTCCATGGGTCCACAGGTGTTGCCAGGAGCCTGCTTCACTGACCTACGTGTCTGCAGAGTTGTTTCTTTCACATACTCTCACTACAGTCTTCCAGCTTCTGGTGGCATTGCAAAGGTTTTTTTCCCCCTTCTTAAATACACTGTAAGAGGTGTCAGCACTGTTGCTGGTGGGCTCAGGCTTAGCCAGCAGCAGGTCCATGTTAGAGCTGCCTGACATTGGCTTTATCAGAGATGGGGGAAGCTTCTGGCATCTTCTCACAGAAGCCACCCTTGTAGTTTCTCTGGTATCAAAGTTTCACCACACAAATCCAGTACAGCAGGGAAGACTCTCAGGTTCTGATATGACTTCATCTGCAATATGCCTTTTATTAATAGCTTTCTGAATAAAATTTGATCTTCACAGCACATCTCCTGTGGGTTTCCTGATTTCAGATTTAGTTCCTGAGATTTACTTCTGTAGTAATTATATAAATTTCTTACCTAAATACTTTCTGGCTTTCATTATTCTCTTTTGACTGATTATTCAAAGAATTTGGCAAAGCTGTGCTGTCAATGGAGGAAAATGTTTATGTCTGTGTGTGCAATCACTTCCTTGTATAAAGGAGTTATTGAAGCTTCTTCACACAATCACAGGCCACCTGAGGTGAGAAGGCACCTCTGAAGATCACCTAGTCCAACCTTCCATGTTCTAATCCACCCTATGGTCAATGTAACTTAATATTCAGATCCTGCAAGAAAAAAGTCATTATTTGAGTCATTCAGTTCATTTAGTCATTATTTAATCATTATAGACACTCTGACACCATGCAGAGTGGGCCTTTTTGATAAGGATCAGCATACACAGATAACAAAAGTCTGAATTGTTCAGCATCTCCCCCCCTTCTTTTTTTTTTTTTTTTTAAAAAATAAAAAAAAAAAAAAGAGAAACACAAAACAGCTACAAAACAACCACAGAGAGTGACAAAGTGGAACAAACTAAAAAAAGGATATTTCAAGTGGCAAAAGGACAGTGTCAGATTACCAATTATAGGAACAATTCTATCCCTGCAGAAGAAACGAGCAAATGAAGTTAGCATAAAGACCAACAATGATTAGGGGAAATGACACACAGCTGGGAGCATCTACAATCTGGTGTTATCAAGAATTCCAACATAGTTTAATGACCTGCTGGCCAGCATCTCCCCCAGCCTCAGGAATGCTAAGGGGTTAACACAGAATCATTAACAGGGAATGTGAAAGCCACAAGAACATACTCCAACCTTAAAAACGGAGGGTTAGTTCTTTATGACCATAGATTGAAAACCTCTTTCGAAAGATTCCTGGTACTAAACCCAAACAAACAAAGAGTGGCACCAATAAGGTGCATCAGAAAGCTAGACATTATATTTTGCAAGCTGTTTTGAGCTTGTTAGCACCCACCAATGCTTCCATATGGAACTGGGGTTTTCTGGAGAGGGTTTTGCCTCAACTCTCTCCAGTGAAGACGTGTAAGATAATAAAGGCAATGAGATTTTTGTGGCTTTTTTTTTTTTTTTTTTTGGTTCTTTTTTGTGGGTTTTTGTTTGTTTGTTTGTTTTTGGATTTTTTTTTTATTTTTTTTTTTTGGGGGGGGGTGGGACAATCAATTCAACATCTGCATAGCTCACTTTTCCATGACTCAGTTACTGTATTAAAATCCTTTGTTATTTTACCAACATTTGCACCCCATTGTGATTCTGTGGGGATGCAAATGATGGGTTCCATGCTTTTATCTGTGTGTTTTATCTATGTGTTTAACACTGGCTGTACCCCTACCAGGTTTACACTTTGACAGATCATAAAACAGGATCATTCTTTACATGAGGGCAGAGGAACCAGACCAGTTTTCTGGGCCCATTGTTTTTCCCAAGGAGAGGGTTTAGACTCAAACCTCTCAAAAACTTCATCTAGTGAAGGGAAGGAGAGATATCCATGATGTCCATTATTGCTTCAGGTGGGTTACATTGCAGAAGGTGCCAGATTAAAAATCCTGCCTTTATGCTTCTCCACGAGTGTAGGGACACTCACAGTAATCGACCTGGAGGGATTAAAGTTCTGCATGACTTTTAGGACTCTGCTCCCCCCAACACCAACAAGAACTACAGAACCTCAGTGGTCTTTACTATTACATTTTACCCTAGAACGATCACCGAGTTTGGTATATGGCTTATGGAAGATTGTGCAAAAAAACCCTTGCTTTCCAAACTCCCTCACTTCCATGAGGCTTTTTGGTGTGGTGGGTTCTGCCTTTTCTCCCCTGTTGCAAGTCCCACAGCAACTGCACCCCTTTGTCCACAGGATCCTGCTGACTATGCCAAATGTTATGATCCACCCTGTGGTTGATGTAACAATATTTGGATCCTACAGGAACCTCACATAGGAGGACTACTTCCACCTGGAGGTGTAATTGAATGTGAAGGATCTGGCATGTGAGCTTCTAGGTGTTTCTTTGGCTCTATGAAAGGCCTTTTTCTGATAAATGAAATCTCTGACTGGTTTTCCAAAATTCAGTTCAATTCAGGCCTGAAACAGTTTTCTGCATGTTTAAAAAAAGTCCTTTGGGCACTGCCATGGCTGACTGGTGCCTCTGAATCTTCTCATATGGCACAGGTACCACTATTGACTTGCTTGAGACTTTAGCATAGCAAAAGCAGAAGTAATTTTCCATAGAATTTTTGAGATCTTCTAGTTTCACAATATCCACTGTCAGTCAGCTTGCAGATTGTATAGTCTGTTTTTTTTTGTCTCTGTCCTCTTCTTTAACACAGAATTTAAGAAAATCCTTCTGAAAATCTTTCCTGGAATTGACAAAAACCTCTCCCTCAGTTCCAACTACAAAGACATCTGTTTCATATCCAGCAATACAGGCAACTTCTGCCTTGGGCTTGGCAAGTTCTTTGCACATTGACTGAAGTGCTGACATGAGAGATGTAATCAACCGTCTGCTTTCAGAGGAATCTTTGTCCTGGATGGACACTACTGGGGCAGTAGTTTCAGCCATTTTCCTCCCACTGCTGCTTGTGGACAGCCCCACTCCTGCTGGATGTAGGCTTGGAGATGCTGTGGGAGAACAATAGAACCTGCTAGGCACAGGTTATCTGGTTTCTTTTATCATGACAGTATGTTGAAAGATTCTGGTATAGATAAGGGCAGATTGAGTCCTAAGTATGCTCTGACTTTATGCTTGGGAAAAAACATGCTTATGGGTGAAATATAGGTAGTGGTAATGATCCTTAAACTCATTTCATGGAGACCAGCAAACATTCCTGAGATGATAAAAACTTCTGATTATCACTTACCTGTGATAAATTTGGCATATAATAATTGAAGAAATTACTGGTGTTGAAATCAGTTAGTTGTACTTTTGGTGTTGGTTATGTATTATGTAAGGTGATAAATACAGAATATATTTCAGAAGATACAATTTTACTTCAACCAAAGTATCTGGTTGAAAACAATAAGACAATATTCTAAGATTTTACTGAATTTGGCACCAAAACAGACAACTTTTATCAAGTGTGATGCTCTGACAGTTGTCAACAAATGCTGCTATTTGTGATGTGCACTATTATCCAATTCGGTGCACTGCTGTTACTTTCTTTGCTTCAAACTTTTCTGTAAAGAGGTAGATTTCATTCTAGCATGGCGTGTTTTGTTCTGAAGATGGCACGTAGCTGCTTTCTTAAGAAAAACAGAAAATAAGAAAAATATTAATAAAGAGTTCTTGTAGTGAGAGAGAGATTTTGCAAATATGCAGCCTAACAGAGCCCCCAAAAAGTCCTAAACACTGGACCTGTTGGTCACCAAAGTGAGTAAGCTAATTAGTGACAGCAAGATTTACAGTTAGTCAATAGGACCCCCTGGGAAACCCTGGGCAAGGGTACAGAACAGAGCTGTCAGATTTTTAGGGATGCTTCCCATCAGGAAGGGATGGCAAGAGATCAGCATACATAAGTTAAGACCTACTGGTCAAGCTAAAGGGCAAGAAGGAATTGCACAGTCAGTGGAAGCAGGGATCCCAGTATCCTGGGAAGAGTATAGGGAACTTGTGTCTGCTCCTTCTCTGGAAGTATTTAAGGCCAGGTTGAATGGGAATTTGAGCAACCTGCTCTGGTGGGAGATGTCCCTTTCCATGCCCTTGGAGGCTGGAACTAAATGATCTTTAAGGTCCCTTCCAACCCAAACCATTCTGTGATTCTATGACTCTAAGAACCTGTTCTAATGAAAGGTGTCCCTGTTCTTTTCAGGGTGATTGGACTAGGTGACCTTTAAAGGTCCCTTCCATCCTAAACTATTCTATAAGGCTGTGATTATATGATCTGAAACTTTTCTTTCTTTCTAGGACCTGACTCAGTCAGGTCTGTACTATATTTAAAGGACATACTAATATCATAGAGTGTAAGTATTCTCAAAACCAATAAAATTCATCCCAAAGTATTAATCCACAATATACTACTCATTATGAAGTGCAATTTATTGCAGGTATTTCTGTCTGTGCTTCTGAAGAAAAGCCTAAACAAGGCTATGCTTGGTTTTATTCTCTGATTAGGAGGTTTAGTCAAAATTTGAACTGAAATTGCATCTGTGCACAAGGTTTGACAAACACATCTTTTTCCCATGGTAAAAAATAAAAACAATTTGCTTTTCTTTTAATTAAGAAAAATCACAAATAACCTGGGTGCTTAGCCATATTTAATCACTGTGTTCCTTACAAGAACAGCAAATGAAAGACTATTTGTCGCCAGATGGAGAAATTACAGTGTTACTCCTGCAAGTTCTCCCCACACTGCCTCAATGCCTCATTTGAGAAGCTAATGCTTTTCTTGGCTTATGATCTTGAATCTAGAAATTTCTCTGGAGACTGAAGCAATGATGTATATTCTTGCTGTTAGCTGGCTTGCTACAACGAGGAGCACAGATGTCTTCCATTGTGCACCCAGGCAGAAAGTAGGGATGTAAAAGAATGTGGAAAAAGAAAAGAATGTGGAATCTGTTGAAGCCATAAAATGAGCTGTTAACTATCAGAAAACACAACTTGTCAAATTGACACCTTTCATGAGAACATTTTAGTTTCAGTGTCTGAATATGAAATTACTGGATGAAAGAAAAATTCCAGAGGTGAAATGCATGTGGGAATCACATGCTCATATAGGCTGTGGGCTGAAATCCCTCCTCTACTGACCAATTCTACTCTACTGACCATTCGGACCAATGAATTCACACACAGTGGTTGTGCTGCCATTTTGGAGTTACTTCTACAGGGTGGAGAACTGGGCTGATAGTAAAGAACAGAGATTTTTTTTTCCCTCTCTATTTATTATTTATCTAACTGTCATTTTCACATAACAAGAAAGTATTTTTCTTATAAGTGGTTGGTATGGAAACAGATTACCTTCTGGGTAACATTATGTACATTCAGCTCATATTTCAATTCACAGAGAAATCTTTTAGCACCCCATGCTTTTGCTGAAGAGCACAGTCCTGGCTGTTCCTGCAGAAAAGACTTTACTCTGTTGGCAGTCTCCTATACTTCACTGAAACCTAATTGTGCACTTACTACATTCTGCAGAGACATCTGCCATACCATTAGCAAGGCCTTCTTCATTTGCAGAGATATGGCCCTTCCCAAAAGAGGGAATCTTGTTACAAGAGGTTTTGCAGTACAGATAAAAGGCCACATTCAAAAAACCAGGAGGTTTCAAGCAAACAGTTGCAGGTCTTAGAAGCAAATTGTTGAGGCCATTTTTTAAGAAGTAATGATAATCACTGGGAACAAAGACAAATTAGAGACCTGGCTTTGAAATAAAAAGAGTAAACAGACAGAGTCCAGTTGCTAGAGAAGACTGGTGGGATCAGTCTTCCGTGTTGGCTCTGGCTACACTGGGGAGGAAGAAAAGGTGTCTGCATCTAAATAAATCATTTGGAGTTTTGGACATCCTTGATCTTACAGAACTCTAAGGATTTACTTTTCAATTATAGTCACTTCAACAGGGACTGGCTAGTCTTTCTCTGGATTCAGATTATGTTAATATTAACACGCTAATACTTTTTTTAAAAAAAATATTAAGTGATATATTTATTCTCCCATTAGAGGTGTTTTATATGAAGTAAATTTAAAGAAGGAAGTGTTAAAGTACATTGTAAATTCTTCAAGGACATTTTACAGAATTCACAAGTAGCCATAGTTTCAAAAACACGAAGAATTTTTCATTACAGGAAAAAAAGTCTTGATTAAAAGAAGATGTGAAAATTACTATTCCAGTTTATTATGCAATATGACATGGAAAAAGAACCACTTGAACATAATGAATTCAAATAGAAAATGTAATGCAGGTGGCTAAGTATAACGCATGCATCTACTGTTGCATTTGAATGGAAATATAATAGATAAGAAGGCACAAGGAGAATGTTCAGTATGTGTTTTTGCTTTATGTGATGCTATGAATAAAACAGAAAGCATAACGCTTTTGTAAAAGAAGTTAGAATCAGTGTTTACTAAAATTCAATGTTTTCAAATCAAGAAACTTATGAGATTTATTTCATGGAGTCATAAGACTTCTTGTCTGAAAAGTCTATTAGTCTAGTTTATATTTTTAAGTAGGACAGATCTTGCAGAAACTGAAAAATTCTTAGTCTGACTGCAATCCCAAAGAAAGTGATCTAATGTTAAAATTGTTATCCAATACACAAGGGAACAAACCCCATGACTAATGGCTGTTCATGTGGCTCATCAAATAAACCTGTTGTTTTCCTGATGATAGTATAACTGCTGAAAATAATTTATCTGAAAACTCAAGAAAAATGAGACTGGTTTACTAGTCAAAAGAATGGAGTTTTTTTAACCTGTTGAAAGAAGGAAAAAAAAATCATCCTGCTTAGAAATTATGTCTGGAACTGAATACCAACATATCTGGGTCTGAATTATCAAAATGACAAAAGAGCTATTTAAGAAAGAGGGCAATTGTGGGACAAGAAAGCATTATTATAATTAATAAACTCTGGTTAGAATTTAGAAGAAGGCTTTTAATCAGAACATTAATGAAGTTGTGATAGGCAAACATACTTGTTTTACCAGAAAGCAGTCTCTAAAATATATTACATAGCATCACTGTGATAAGATAAAATTGTATACAATGACATGGAATGTCTCTTCCCATTCTATGCTTCTATTTTTCATCCATTGGATTAAGATGAACATATTGATGTAGCACACTTGACATTCTGCAGTACATTTGAAATGTAGTACATAATATTTTACTTTCTATGGAATAAATGAAACATCAAGTGGATTAAAATCACTTACTGTAGAAGCTGTTGCAGGGGAGTCATCCAGGAACTCACCAATTTACAATGCTCATAGTAAAGGTGTCAATAATTATATCAAATATTTGCATATAGATCTTGAAGATAAGTAAAAAGAAGTGAGATAAGTAATAGACATGTTTCTTCAGCAGGGTATTCTAAAATGTCCTAGCATTGTTTCCCTATAGTCAACTGCTCAGTAATGTGTGACAGCAAGAATTTCATGCTGAATTTACCTGATAAAGGGACCTTACAGTGCAAAGTAGTAAGTCAGAAAAAAAAAAAACCCAAAACTTTTATTCTACAGGAGAATATCATCTCACCATGCTAGTGGTGAAGTGCTGTAACAGAAATGACTGAAATAATCTTTGGAAGTGTAAAAAGGAGGACTGTCAAACTAAAATAAGGATATTACCTTGTCTCTGTACATAGTGCTGTCAAGATCCCCAATAGTTCTGTGCTTCTTTCTTTTTCTAAGCAGAAAAATAGTTGTGCAAGAATGAAGGGAAGAAGAATAGCAAAAAGGCTCTATGATTATATTTTATATTGAAACGCTTTGGGAGCTCAATCTATTCATCTTAACTTACATCTGATAATGAGGTGACAACAGAAAAAAAATTCCTAAAAGGATTCAGTGAGGTCAGTTTATATTTGGTCATTCTTGAGCTGAAAAACAAAAAAATTATAGTGATATATCACTATAACTGTTTACAAAGCAGGAAAACAAAGTCAGAGCAACCAGTGCCAGAACAGATTTGAGTACACTGATGTATCTTGCACAGATGTTTTCACTGATACAGGGTACCTCCAGGTCATCCTCACTTAAGTACTGTGCACTAAAATGATCCATGTTGTATCATTTGCTTATGAATCTTATCTTTCTACAATATACAGCTAATATTGATATATTCCCAAGGCAAATATTTGATATAAACCTGCTTTTCTACATTCCTTTTATTTTAATGGTCATAAACAAATAGTGTGTGGTTCATTACTATAAGAAACCTCTAATATTAATCAAAGTAACTGCAAGCCTAAAGTTTCTGGGTTTCTTCTTTTGGAGCCGAGACAGTTAACTCAAATGTGGGTATCTGCACTGTCTATATCTGAAGATGATTAAGATGAATCCTAGTCCAGGGAATCAATCTTTCTGTCCAGGTCTACATTTATGTACAGAGGACAAATACACAGCTGCAAATGGAGAACTTTCTGGATTTAAATCACGCAAAAATAAATCTGAAGATTTATGCAGGAATTAGGATTATATGAGATCAAACTCATGTGCTGCAGTTAAAAGCAGTTTCTAGAGTTAGGCAGAATTCCTGCTGGGAGCAGAGTAGAGCATTACAGTGGATGTTGTAAGTAGGTAAAAGTTTGAGATTAGTTCTCAATATTTTAATTTTACAGTCTATTGAATAAAGTTAGAGATTTTCCTATACATTTGATAACATGGCATCACTTCTGGAAAATTACAGAGCTATTACTTTTGTATTCAGGAGTAAAAGACTATGGTCCTGCTGCATATTTGGAGTCTCTGAATGTTCTCCTTCCTTTATTAATTCTTACAGAGGTTTTAAATTTCATAAATATTCTCATATCTCTTATAATCTTGCTTTAAAACCTTGACCATAAACAAGTTTAGGGTAACTGATGGAACTCAAGGAGAAATTAATTTTATACAGAATAAATTGTGCAAAATTAGTTCGTGATTTTGATTGTTTACTTCTGTTGTTCCCTAACATCAGAGTGACCACTTACCCGTAATAAGTCAGAAAATTTCCTTCCATGGCTTGACTTGTTCATTTCTCTGTAGATAAATATAAGAACAAATAATTAAATAATTAAATTATCATGATGATGATGATGATGATATTAATGACAGTATCAATAACAACGAAGCAATAACAATATGAATGATAAATAAATTAATAAATATTTGAATAAATAAATAAATAAATATTTGAAACTATTGAGGTATTTTCCACATATTAAAGTAACAGAAACTCAGATTTTCTTGTTTTAAGTAAAGAGCTATATATTTTTATATCCCTCCTGCAAAACCTTCAGCATATATGAGGGCCCAGTTTCTCCTGTTCTCTCTATGTATCATGTCATAGACAGGCAAGTGTGAATGACAACCAGTAGTATATCTGGATACTGGGATTTATTTAAGAGGAAAGTATGTAGGAGTCTTTCTCTAGTTAATTACCTAACTCTCCTCTGAAGCTCTATGCTTACCAGGTCTTAAGTCTCCTCCCTGGCAAGGAGGTCACTGCTACTCCATAATGCTTGGGCAAAAAGTCATGTTAGTTCAAGCTGCACCTCTGTTCACACACATTCATCATGGACAGTGCTGGACAAGTTCCCTAGGCACCTGCAGGGCCTTTTCTCCACGCATCTTCTAGACCTCCTCCCACTTCCAGGATACATCCTCCAACCAGGACCTTCTTCTCTCTGGACCCTGTCTTTCTTTTCCCCCACTTCCTTCAAGAATGGCTCTTTCTGGAACAATTTCTTCTTTCCAGATGCTAAGCCCCTTGTTTTCTGAGTCTAAAGAATCTAAGAGCAAAAATACATAGGGGGTGTAAATTATTTTCTGATATTATTATTTAATTTTTCATCTAGAATCAAGTCCAGATATTCAAACAATAATTAACTGTTTTCCTTACTTTTTAAAATATTATTTTCTTAAGTTTATAAACTTGCACTTTCCAAAGATAAATGCAAATTTATTTTCTTTGCTTTCTTGCTTCTTATTGGTGAGTTTTTATATTAGTTTTTTTGCCTTACTAATGTTTCCAAGATCTCTTTGTGTTGCATTTTTCATAAGTTCCTGTAATATCATCTTTGCGTAATCACTGGTATCTACAAAAACTCTAGCATATCAGCAGTCTTCTAATGCTGCTCTTGTTATGTTGAAATTATGCAGTTTTCATGGCTTCTTTAGATATTTTTCCACACAAAATTCTGTTTATATAAGCTGATTTTCACTAAAAGGTGCCTTTAAAGAATAATGGGTTTACAGAAAGTTGAGGTTGGAAGGGACCTTTAGATATTGTCTGGTCCAGCCACTAGCACAGGACTCAACTTACTGGGTCTGTCTTGCAGGAGGACAGTGTCTTCTTCCTTGACCTTTTCCAAGAGCAAACTGTACCTGCTAATCTACAAATTCTACAATGTTGTGACTGTGTAAGTAGAAAAAGGAGAAAGTACCCCTGTTATCTTCCTAGACTTCTGTAAGGCCTCTGGTACAGTCTCATAAAATATTCTTGACATTAAATTGGATGTTTAAGGGTTTGATGGATGGGAACTTAGGTGTATAACAAATTAGGCGGATGCCTGGATTCAAAATGTTACAGTCAATGGCTCAATGTCTCAGTGTCTCAGTGGAAACCATTAATGACTTGTGTCCCTCAGTGGTCTTCACTGGAACCAAAACAACTTAAAACCTTCATCCATGACCTAATGAGATTGAATGTAACTGTGCAATTGTAAATTGGAAGAGAGTAGATTTAGGCTAGATATAAGGAAGACATTTTTTACAATGAGGGTGGTGAAACACTGGAACAGCTTACCCAGAGGTGTTGTGGATGCACAATCACTGGAACTGTTCAAGGTCAGGTTGGACACAGTTTTGAGCAACTTCATCTAGTGAAAGAAGATCCTGTCCATGACAAGAGGGATTGGACTACATAATCCCTTCCAAGCCAAACCATTCTCTGGTATGACTTGCTGACAATTCTATTCCAAACACAGACTGAGGGTACCTCAGTGGTAACTGGCCTCCAGTTAAGCTTTGTGCACCTGATCACAGCTCTTTGTGCCCAGCAGTTCTTCCATCTTTCAGTCCATCTCACTGTCCTTCTATCTTGTCTGTATTTCATAGTTTATCTAAGGTGCCATAAGTGACTGTGTCAAAAACCTTGTTGAATTCAAGATAAACATCTACTTACTCTCCTCTTGCCTACTGATACAGATATCTTGTTATAGAAATCTGTCTGGTTGATCAGTCATGACTGTACCTTCATAAATCCATGCTGATTAATCCCAGTCACCTACTTCACATTCATGTATTTGGAAATGGTTTTCAGCAAGATTTTCTGCATCACCTTGCCAGAGGTTGAGATAAGGTTGACCACTTTGTATTTCTCCCGATCTTCCCTCTTGCTATTTTTCAAGACAGAATTGATAGTTGTTTTCTTTTAATTCTCAGGAGCCTTCCCTGATCATGACATTCAGAGATAATCGAGAGTGGCTGTGACATGATGGGCCCCCAGTCATGGAGATTTCCCTGAAAATGAGAGCTTAGCCCACATTGATGTCCTGCAGTCACTTTATTATTGATGTACACATTCTTGGGTTAGGGGGCTCTTCAGCACCATTTTTTTTCAAGGTCTCTCTATTCCACATCACACTTTGCTTTCCAACCCAGTCCACTCCTACCTCACTTCTCTGAGGGTCATCATCTCCCTTATCCCACTATAAAATATTTTTGGATCAACACATTCTACTCTGTAGCAATCTACTCTACTTACCGACAGTCTTTATGGTTTTACTTAATGCAGTTTATGAAGAATGCTACAAACATGAGAGGAGCTCTTGAAGGACTCCAGCATATGTGGTATTATGTGTATAAATTGGAGGCAAGATGTTTGATTTTTTTTCTTATAGTGCTGCTCTCCTTAGAGAATACAGTCATAGGAGAGGGCAAAGTGAATTAGCCATTATGTGCTTATATTTTAATTCCTTAAAATTATGGGATTCTAGATCATAGAATCACAGAATTGTTCTGGTTGGAAAAGATTCTCAAGATCATTGAGTGCAACAATCGACCTAACCCTAGATAAAACACTCTGCTGACACAGCCAGTAAGTATTCACCTGAAATTCCAGTCATTGCAATGGAGGAACATCAAAACAATGTTGTAGGATAGTAACATTTTTCTCAGGATCCTTTCAACAACCATTGTAAAATTCACCCACAGGAGTCTTATAAAAGCCATAAACATTTTCTCAAATAAACCAGTGCTTGCAGCCCTGTTGATGCTGGGGATGAGGGGACACATATCTAGTTAGTTAGCTAGTTACTTATTTTTACTACTACCAATGATTTTTACTACCACAAATGATGAATTGTGCATCCAAAAGCTAGATGTTAAAAAACGGGAAGAGAAATGGTAACAATCTTACAGAGAGATTTTTGTGGTCTTGTTGGGGAAAGAAGAAATAAACATGTCAGGATTCATCAGAGAGACTGTGTTTAATCTTAGAAAATACACAATAGAACACTCAGAAGATCAAATCCGCTGGAATTTTATTTCATAATCTTCAACCTTTGCAGAATGTTCTATTCTGTCTGACGTGAATTGACATAGCTGTCTGAAAAGAGTCATGCATTTAATGGATGCCCAACACATCTGATGGAAGCAGACTTTAATAATGCCATTTACATGAAATCCCTGCAGCTTTATTACTCCCTCAAATTTCTTTATGTAGTGTTAGGTTTATTGTTTGTTATTCAACTTTTCCATGTGTTCAGTGGAATTTTGCACAGTGGTGGACAGTGATAGGAGCTGGGAACTTACAAGAAGAAATTTTAAGGTAAACACTTTAAGTAACACAATACTGGTCAGGCTGCTGTTGACCACATTGTAGCCATCCCAAACAAGTTTTCTTCCCATTTCAAAGACAGGTTTTTATTATCAGTTCATCATTAGTCCATTGGTGACACGTGACAAGGCTTACCATGCAGTCAGTGCGTTTGCTGGCAGAAAACTCCTTGTGTCGCTGAAGTTGGGTATGGGATTAGGCACTTTATTTACCTTTATTATTCTTTTCTTCCTGATTTCATTAGTGATAAACACAATGAAGTTGTGCACAGGAAAAAGATTCAGCTCCAGCTTATCCCTAGGTCCTCTTTCTTCCATTAACCTCATCAAGGCTTAATTACTGCTTTTAATTCACATTTCTCCAAAATCACACTTTGTTCTTAAGAATCTTAATGCTTTGTCAGAGGAGGCCTATGTAATTATTTCTGCTTTTCAGTTGTCAAAGCTAAGATATAGGAAAAGAAAGCAGTTTGTAAAATCACAATGCAAACCTGTCTGTCTAGGTCATATCAGGCCAGTCTACCCATCACACAGGATGTCTTCCATTTGGGGAGCTTTTCCTTTGGTCCCCAGTGGTCCCCATTCAAAAATATTATAATGGGGAATAATATATGAAGCATTATAATCATAAGTAGAATACCAGTAAGTTCTACAGAGAAACCTGATTGAAGTGCTTATATGCCAGAAATGCATGTTTAAGTACATTTTAATAAAAAATATATCCTGGTTCTTTTTCTGCTTAGTATAAAGAAAGAGCAGAACTGTGCATAAGTGAAGTCTGCTCTAATTCTGTGGTTTTACAGCCATCTGAATCAATCTGTAATAGGATTACTCTAGCTCCAAAAAGGCTGTTCCATCTCTAACTCTTCCTTACACAAGCATGCCAGGTCTGTCTTTTTTGTAGCTCCAGTGATAATACTCCTATGAAATCACTAACTGATCCAAAAGAAAGCTATTTTCTTGTGTGTTTGGTCTTTTTCTAGGCTAGCTTTCAATCAGAGGAGAAAATTTGACCACTTCAGAAACTAATCATGCAAAAACTAATCAGGCAGAAACTAATCATGGAACTGTCCTCTGAATTTCCTGCTTGCTTATTCTTGCATTCTTCATCACCAACATCAGTTCATGGTTTGGAGAGGAATTTTATGGACATAAGAAGAGAGGCTGTTGAGAATCCAACCCATTTGTAGAACAACAGCCCATCAGTTTGTAGGAGATGTTCACTTTGCTTTCACTAAATGACACAGCACATAGGCAAACATACACAAAGGCTAGTCAAGAAATATGTATTAAGCTGCCACTTAAGCAGCAAAACAACAAATCACAGAGCAAAACCAACAATTGAATAAAAACTGCAATGTGTGGAAGAGGTGCTTTCTGCTGGGCACTTAGCACACATGAAAAGGAGGCTATAATAATGATTATGACAGACTTAGACAGATGACTCTTTCTGTGTCAAAGAGCATTACTTTCAAGTTCAGATACTCTGTTACATTATAGTCCCACAAAACAGCCTTTTCACTAAACCTCCTACATGTTTCTCAGTTCTGCTCATTAAAGGATAACAAAGATAATGATTACAAAGGAACATTACACTTGCACAAGTAGCATTAGAACCAATTAGGCAAAGGAACCATATTTGTTATCATATCCTGAATATGGATTTTACTGTCACAAGGAATTACCATCTATAGTAGAAGAAAATATTGATCTGTCACTTCAGAATGCTGCCAGCCAAGGGAAAGAGCTACAGATAGAAACATCTGATTGGGCAAATAGCTTTCTGTGGCAACAGATTGTTGTATATGTATTTGGTCGTTTTGTTCTTAGACATGTGTTACTTGATGCCACTACCAATTCTTGATGTAATTTCAGCTCTAATTTGCTGTTGCACACCCATGACTTTATAGTGTGCCATTTTGTATGTATGAATACATCAGCATTTGAAAACTCTTGCCATAAATAGTGTTTTTAAAGTAGCAGGAGCTTTCCTTTTACAAAGTTATACTATTTGATAAATTTGTGAAACCCTCATCCCTGGAAGTGTTCAAGGCCAGGTTGGATGGGGCTTTGAAAAACCTGGTTGAGTAGGGGGTGTTGGACCTGATCTATGATCAGGTGGGATCAGGATCCCACTCCTATGGATGGGACTTCACTCTCCTTATTGCTGTCTTGTGGTCCATCTACTTGAAAGCTGTGGGAACAGCAATTGACAGTGAAAAATGAGGCCGAAAAACTGTTGATTGCCTCAGCCTTCTCCATGTCATTCATCATCAGTTACCCTGTCTTATTTATCCCAAGGGTCTAATTTCTTTTGTCTTCCTTTTCTGATGAAGTTACCCATAGAAATTCTTCCTGTTATTCTTCACATTTGTTAACAAATAGCTCCATCTGTGCCTTATCTATCCCGACCTCATTCTTACACTCCCAGGCTGTATATTCTTTTCAGGATGCAAGTCTCTGCTTCCACTGCCCATGGATTTCCCTCTTGTGTTTCGGTTTGACCAGGTGGTTCTTGGCCATGCTACTCTGTTGCCTTCCTTGCTTTCCTTCAGTATGGAAATTGAGAATTCTTGTTCTTCAAGGGAAGTGTCTTTAAACAGCTGCCAGCTGTCTTCTGCTCCTTAATCCCTGAGGACAGCTCCCAGAGCAGCCCCATCCATTAGTTTTTTATACAACTACAAGTTTACTCTCCTAAGTTTCAGGATTATTGCTGGAAAATTGTCCAGAGTTGTCCAAAATTAGTGTGCTTATCATGTATCATCTTTGGGATAGGAAAGCAGGCTAACTTAGTGCACAAAACTCTTCCTAACCATGAGCAGGGGTGAAGGTAAAACTACTCCCTTATCTAAACCAAGACCCACTCCAGAAGTTCCAAGTTCTTTGCAACCTGGAAGTTTAGATGTATTTACAACCCCTGTAATTAATGCAACTGTTGAGATAGGGCAGAGGGCTGTAGTCAGATGGTTGTGCCAGCAGTCGCTGGAGGTGAAGATTGACAGCCAGAGTTGTGCCAACATGGCTGAGAGGGAGTCTACATCTGTAGCAAGGGTTGGTTCTACTTTCTCCCCTCCCCTTTCTTAATTAATAGCAGCATTAGCCTGCTAGAAACCAATCAACACACAAGATATGACCCAGTCCTACCTTGTCAAGATGTATAAAATAGACTTCATAATTCTGTGGCTTTGAGGAAGATAATTTCAATGAGTTTTGGATGGGTTGATAGGCCTGGACGTCTCTCCTCCCCAGAAAGAGGCCCCTCTTTGGTAAGACTTTCACCTCTGACTTTTTGGGATGTTACCTGCGAATTACTAACTCAAGCTTGATTTTGTGCAGGAGGTGTCTTTATGAATGGCAATCCTTAACTTGGTATATCCTTTGCAGGCTTGAGAAGCTGTCTCAGGGCAAGTCCTTGGAGGACCTCTGACACAGGCAAATGTTGACTCCGATAGGTGGCTACAGATATATCCCTTGGATATGGATACACACATAAACCATTGACTAAGTCTGCAACTAGGACTGGATCCAGCTGCACCAGGACTCCTCTGTGAGGAGTTCAGAAAGCAAGGGAATCCTTTCTCATCCTCCTGAATCAATGAGAGGTTCTTCCTCAGCCACCTTGCAGACTCACACCCTTTTACATGACAGTCATATCTATACTTTTTCCTGTTTTATTACCCTCAAAATCATGAATTCCACCAATGCATGATCTCTCACCCCAGTGCTATAATGAAGTACAGTGGGTTTAGGAAAGCAAAGCTTCTTTGTGACTGCTCTAGAGAAGTTTCTGATAAATATGAACCCATCTATTATTATGCCAAACAGCCAGAAAGATTCATCTGATGAAGAGCAATACATGAATTAATTGCAGTGTGCTAAGGAAGTATTGGGTGTAATTTCTGCCGTGAGGACAAAATGTTCATAAAATCTCCTGCAATTTGACACAGCAAAAGTTCCCTTAAAAACTAAATATCACATTATAGAAGACAGTTCTTCTGGGAAAAAGCTGGGCAACAATCCTTTCTGATTCTGTCGCTGACTTAGAACTTCTCAGGAATCTTTTTTCACACATATTTCATCTCTCTGACAAGAAGTGGTAATCTCACCACTGAATTCAAGCTCCTCTCAGGATCAGCATGGAATACCATTCCCTTTATTTTAAACACCATTTAGGATTACTGCCCTGTGGGGACAGGCAGTGCAGCATGATGTGGAGACAAACATTAGTTATACTGACAATATAACTGACAATATACTGACAAAAAGACAAATGACAAAACTTTTGCCATTCCCATGTTCCAATAGCTTAAATAGTGAGGTAAGATTAAGTCTGATTTTACTCCCACATCCACTGCCCTCTGAAAACTTTTACACATTTCATTTCAGTCTCTGTTTTCCAGGCTCCTGGTAGGTTCTTTTAAGTGTTGCCAATGTCATTATAACTTGCAGTTGTCATTCCTTCTAAAAAGCCTGTATACTGTTTGGTATACTGTTTTAATCTTAAGCAAGTCAATGACTTTTTTCTTTTTCTAGGTGCATGAAAGCTGGTAAAAGACTTCACTAATAAATTTCATAAACGTTTCACAAAAAAGCAAAATTCTATCTCTCTTGAGCTCTGCAGCTCTTCATTAATGGATACAAAGCAGGGAATGACCTTTCTGGTCCAAATGATGTCAAACTTTTTGACACATTCTATTAATTCAAATGTGAAAATTCAAGTGACCACTGAGCTTTATTTACTGAGGAATGTCCTACACATAAAGTAAAGCAGAATGGAAAACCAGGCAAACTAAAGAAATGCACTAAATTCACCTAGGGAAGCACAAATCACAATGTTATGCAGGTCAGTATTCCTTCATGTCCCTAGTGCAGACAAGAAGAGGTTTTGAAGAGAAGAAAAAGAAACACATACAAAACCTAAAGGTTAGCAGGAATACATTTTAATAGATGGTTTCACCAACTGAGGTCTTTTTCTTAAGATTAAAATATACATTTAAATTTTTCTTTAGGTTCTTTTTTCTCATTTTTACTTCATAAGTACCTTGGGTACTGTATAAGAATTCTCTTACAGTGAAGATTACAATTTCTTATTCTTCCTGGGCAACGTATATCCCTAGTGATATAGAGATTTTTTTTTTTCCATTTATATGCTTATTTTTCATTTGCAGTTTCTTCTTGAGGGAAGGAAAGAACAATTACTGAATTTTAGGTCAATGTGTTGTCATTCTGCTTTGTAATTGCTCTTCAGCTTATCGTGTCTTGTGACAGATGTGTGGGTGACTTGGAGAAAAAAACAAAAAAGACAATATATGCTCCAAGTATGGAGATACAACTGAAAAAGGAGATGTTCTAGGGACTCAGTGGAGCCTGATAGGCACCTTGCATCAGCAAAGTGCAGTGAATGCAGTGAAGCCTTGTATATTGGTATGGAACACATGTTTAGAATATCCTAAGAAGGATTTATTGGTTCAGTCAACGTCTTGTTTATGTACCTATAGCATTTCAAGGGAACAAGCTAACACCTCCTTCATGTATTGCACAGTGTTATGTGGGCATGGTGACCCACTCAAAGTCAGCATGGAGTTCTTCACCCATGAAATGTACTGTCTGGGGACAGGCAAGAGGAACTGTTTGCCTTAAGGTTGCCACCAAAATTCTGTTACAGATGATTGCTCTTAGTCACCAGAGACAAACAGTTACACATCCATTCCTCCTTCACCACTAAGCTCACAAATGTCTCCAAGGATGAGAACATGCTGAAGCATGCACAGAGATGTAGATTTTAAATGCACCAAAACACCTGAATACAGAATTTTGTCTCAGTCTGTTTGATCATGAGAAACGTTAGCCAAACCCCACTCCAATTACGGCCTCTGACTTAGAGTCTTCATGCGAGCAAAGATAAAGTAAAATGGAAAAAGCAATGTACAACCCCAGTTATTTCCAAAAAAAAAATCAACACATGAAACAAAAAAACCATCAAACAATTGGATTACCAGAATGAAAACAATGTATTTTGAAAACTGCTTATTATATAAAAAACTGGCAGCATCCAGTGCACAATCTTTCTTACTATGTAGAAAAACTAACTTAACTATATATTAAATGAGAAATGCACACAGGTGTGCCTCTCTCCGTCTCTGAATCTGTATTTATTAAAAAATGTCCTCAAGTGTTCTCTTTGGCTTAAAGTACTAAAATGTTCTTACAGGATGTAGTTTAAATGAAATCAGATAATCATTACATAAATACCAGGGAGGCTACAAGCAAAACAGTACTTGGGACAGCTGGCACCATCGTTGCTTGCATGGGGTGATGACAATAGCTTCTATAACTGAAAAAAAAGCAACACAAAATAAGCAAAAAACAAACTAAGAGGCAAGAGTGGACCTTCCAGACAAAATAGTGTAAGTACTGATGGACTGAGCACCAGCTTGTTACTAATGGGGTATCTGTTCCACACACACAAACAACCATAAAAATATATTTTGCATGCCAATATGATACTTTTAAGGGGAAAAAAAATCCTGAACCAATTTAAAAACTGAGTGTTCTGCAGTACAGCCTATACGTTGAGATGTTTCCAACACCTCCCATAAAAAACAGCACCTTCTCTTGGCAAATGTTCAGTGAACTGCAGTAACGGTCTCTGTCTGTTTAGAGCAGGAAGAAGAAGATGTGCAATTGACACGGAGAGAGATCTAACAGATACAAAACAAGCAGAAAAATTCTGTTTGCCTTGTAAAAGGCTTAGACTGCACAGTGAAGTGTTTGTGCTTTTCAACCTGTAAATGTATGTATTTATTTCTTTATTCCCTTTAAAATGTAACCAATGAGGTCCCTTAAAAAAAAGGGACAAAAGAAGAAAATGGACAATATGAAAATAAACTAATGTGACCTTTATTCTACCCTTGTGAACCTGATTTGAAGTGGCAAAGAAAAATATTCAACTGCTTTTCCATTTTAATCATCTATGAAGTTAATCAACAATTAGCCCTTAATAAAAACAGCTGAGTTGCTTTGGGAGCCACAGAAGATGATATGTTCATTCTGGAACTGCTCCACCCTTCTCATCCCTTCAGCCCTTGACTGTGTCCAGGCCTCAGTAGGTGGTAAGATGTAGATAAACCAAGCTATTCTCCAGTACTCTTGATTTTTCCTTGCCCCAAAGAAAATAGTGAAGCTAGACCTTGTACTGAGTCTGGCAGGGATGAAGTTAATTTTCTTTATAACATCCCATTTGGTGCTGTTTTGGATTTGTGGCTAAACCAGTGTCAATGACACACCAGTGTTTTGGTGATGGCTGAGTAGGGCTTGCACAACAACAGAGCTTTCTTTTTTTCCCACTCTGCCTTCCTCATCGTGCAAGCTGGGGCTGGGCAAGAGATTTGGAAGGAAACACAGGTTGGGCAGATGGTCTGAAGTAGCTAAAGGTCTATTCCATGGCAAATACATCCTGCTCAGCAATGAAAACTGGGCTAGAGGAAGGAAGTGCAAGGTGATTGATTCCTGATTCCCAAGTTGGTTTCTGTCCAGAGAGGGCTGGGAATGAATGGGTCTGCTGGTGGTAGGTGGTGAATGATAGCTCTGCATCACTTTTTTTGCTGTTGCTTTGATTCTCTTTATTTATTTATTTCCAAGGTATATCCTTCACTTATTAATCTGTCATTATCTCAACCCACAAATTTTCTCACTTTCATCCTTAATCTCTTCCCCTCTTACGGGGAGGTGGGAAGCAGAGAAGAGTGAGTAAGTGGCTGTGTGGGTGCATGGCTGCTGGCCAAGGCCAACTCACAGCAGACCTTGCCTTCAGAGAAGTGTAGATTCACAGCTTAAATGAAAATCAAGACAGAATTAAATTCTCCATATCCATGGGATAGTGTGAAGAGATTACATCATATTGAGAAACATGAAGGTGTTCAGGGTCATGAGAACAGCGTGAAAACACTGATTGCCTTCTATGATGTATTTCAGCAAGTCGCCTTCTCAATGAAGGTGTTTGTTGAGACTTTGTGTTTGTGATTTCAGTCTAAAGTTCATTAAAGAAAGTGAAAAGCTTAGAGTTACCATCTTGCTGCCTTAAATTAATGCCTTTTGGTATTGATACCCCTTTCTTTTTCTCAGACAGAGGCAGGAAGCTGTGAACTAATGTAACCACAAGGATCTTCTGTCTTGAATTGGGTCAAGACATCTCATTCCAGTGTAGACATCTGAAAGAAGTCACATGCACTGTACTTATTCCTGTCTGTAAAGGTCCAACAGGGAGAATAACTCAGATGTAGAAACACACATTGCATAAGTCAAGTTAGGGAAAATCAATTCAGCTTTGGGCACTTGACTCAGTTGCCCACACAAAAGCACTTAGTGTCATCTCCTGTGCCAGGGGATATTCCACATGTCTAGATTCAGCTATCACTCCTAAAAGTCATGGATTCATATTGACTAATACTATTTGGATGTCTCAGATACCCAAGCACATTTTGTATGACAGTAGCTGTCTTTGTCTAAGCAACTGGATTAAGATGTGAGAGTCTTTAAGTCCATCATTATCCATGGAAGGACTACTTCAGGAAAACCTTAACAATGGCATATAGCTCTGAAATGATCTGGTTTGATGCTTTCACCACCCAACTTCCTGCCCACATCATCCAGCACATGCACACAGCAGAGTGCCTTTAAATGGAGCCAGTGCCCAAGGGAATGCAGGTGACTAAAACTCTCTTCCAGTTCAGTTTCTTTGGAAATCTCTTGAATTGGGAAACAGCCAGTGATACCAAGCCCCCATTGTTCCTGTTGGTTTCCTAGTTTCACAATAATTCTTCAAGATTAAAATCAGTATCTCAGTTTTTAACTTAGTTTTTTATTTGTAACATAGTGTCTCGTGTATGGCATTAGTAAATGAGAATTGGCTAACTTCAACTGAAACAGAAGGTGAAGAATTCCAATTATCTTACTTCCATGCTTGCAGAAATATTTAAAAATCTGTTATATATTGCACTTACACATAGAATTATACA
Source organism: Calypte anna (assembly GCF_003957555.1). Taxonomy (NCBI): domain Eukaryota; kingdom Metazoa; phylum Chordata; class Aves; order Apodiformes; family Trochilidae; genus Calypte; species Calypte anna. The sequence goes on along the minus strand of NC_044245.1, from coordinate 144,813,935 downwards.
TAGAATGTATAATTAGAATAAATCTGTTCCCATAATTAACATACTTTAATTAGAGCACGATGTCATATCAGTTGCTTTTTATGCACTATGGCATAAAAATCTATATTTAGTCTTCCTATTGTTAACTATAGCTGTTCTCTGTACTCATTTATTTCTATAAAAATCCAGTGTTATCATGATTAAACTAAAGAAAAACAAGTTAGTAGAGAAAATAGGGACTTGGTTTACATGAAAGGAAAAAAATCATAAAACTAAAATACACAAGATCAGATCACTGCATCTCTATTCATTTTAATAGTGTTTTACTGGTGTACAGGAGTGGATCTGAACTTTCATGTTTTGTATTTAGATTAGCACGGTGACATACAACACACACCTCTAATTATATATTGACACTCCACAAAAGGAATGTCATTACAGAGCAATGAATTACTATGTGAAGAAATGCAAAAATCTCAAATCTGCAGATACAACCAGAGACATTAGGGTCACAGAGAGGTTTCTTTACATAGTGGCTTTATCCATTGATGTAGAGTGCTTTGCTCTGTGCTCAAAATCAGTATTAATTCTGGATAGATGTGACTGGCAAGTAATCACAACTCTAAACTCAAAACCTATGCTATATTTCATGCTTTGGTGCAAATGTATTGATACTCTGTTGGGTTTAGATGATTCTTTAAAGGAAGACTTTGCCTGTCTTAACACCTTTTTTTCTGGCATGTGGTGGAAAGTGGACAGTCCAGGGTCCATAACTCCCACGTATCCAATCATGGCACCTGTTGATTTAGCCAAGGTGTGGGGATGATTACTCCAGTCTGTACAGAGTCTTAACAGCACTGGGACAGAGGTAGAAGCTTAAAGGGACCTCCTCATCCTTGCTTAGATTTAGCCCTTGAGAACCAGCAGGACTTTTCACTCAGGGCCTTGTGAACTGAATCCAGCATTACAAAGTGGGTGTTGTACAACTCAGGCCCATGGAGAGGTTTGATCCATCACTGCTTGTGAAGAGGAGAGGGCGCTACTACCCATATGTGCAGGGGACCATGCCCTGCTCTCCAGACAAGTGCAATATAGCCTGCTCACACTCTGCTTTTACAATATCAATACCTTCTCTTGTAAAATAAACAAGAAAACCTCTGAAGTACCCTGAATAAATATGATCCTAATGTGATAATATTTAAAAGGTATGCTACCCAACTGCATACTCCATATCCATAACCAGATGTATTAAAGCAAAACTTATAAACAGAAGACACAAAATTACACGAAAAACCCCCACAAAAACTATGAATATTTAGTGTAAAATCTCAAGTGAAACATTTCTTCTAGTAAAGCCACACAAATAATTCCTTGGAAAAGCTTTTCAAAAAGAAAGAGTATGATTTTGTGCATAAAGGAACTGAGACATGTAATTGCTTCCTTAGACTTATTTTGCACTGTGAAAGTGATTGCACAGCAGACTCTAGGAAAAGACAGGTCTTGATCTCTCTCTGATTGCTAACCCCCTCAAGAATCCAGTGCAGCTGTCTAAGAAAGCACTATTTAATTCTAGCAGATGGATATTTTCCCTCCCTTTGGTCAAAGATGTCAATGTACCACAATGAAAACCATGTGAACTATTAATCTTTCATTTATGCTCCATTTGGCTGCTGAGATAATACATTGCCTTTTCTTCTGATTTTTTTATACCGTTTCCAATTGATAAGCTATGACTTTCCTTTCTGATAAACTTACTTTCCTTCTAACATTTCAGATGAACTGGAATTCATGTGTCTGGGCCCGTATGATTTTGTTTATTTCTCTTTGAGACATAGTAGAGCTAAAACAGATCTTTGGAGGACCACATAAAATATTCTTTTGCTGTAAAGAGTGACCAGTTTCTCAGAATGATCATTGCTGAGGTATGATTTCAAGCCTTCTAAATAAACAAACAAAAAAACCCCCTATTATATGAACCTTTGTTTCTTTCTTATAGTGTGTTTGCTGTATAGGATATTTCTGTAATTGTACAGCTACATTCTTTGAACACACTTGGATGCAAATATCAAAGATTCAAGTAATATATGGGAGAATCTATATTCAATCTCTTTGAAACAACAGTAAAATGCCACATTTGATAGGAATGTAGTCACACGTAGCAGAAGGGGAAAATTTTGAAGGTATTTAGCCAGATATATATGGACATGAAGATTAAAGTTCACAGTGAAGTTGCAAAGAAATATGAACCTTTCCTGCTGCTTAGCAAAAGCAGGCAGATTTGCTTTAGTATTTGAACAGATACTGCCCTAGTTATAGTCACAGAAAACTGATGTTTCAAGCTGTGAGTGGGAACAACCAGTTAACAAAAGTAGTATAGCTAAATTTGTCTACACATTCCTCAGGCTGTTGTCACGTAGAGTTCTTTCATCACCTGGAAAAAAAAAATCTTTAGAGTTTAGGTCTTTAATAAGAGAATTACATTAACTCTTCCACTTCAGAGTGCTGAAGCCAACAGCTTTGCCTCATTGGCTTATCTCACATGTTCATAGAAACATGAGACAGAAAATATATAGTAGGAAACATACTTAATTCTTCTGACAAGAATTGTTCTTCAAAGGATATTTTCTTCTCTAGTCATAAAAAAAAAAAATTAAAAAGTAGTATATATATATGTATATATATAATGGATATTTTGGTATTTCCACCCTTTCTCTTAGGAATTCACTTAAGCTCTCTTTTTAAGGTTCTTTCTTTTCTGCTTTTCTTCATATGCAGTCTAACTTTTTCCATTTTTCTTTTAAAAAAATAAATGTGATCACTCTGACTTCCTTTGTAGCATCAAAACTCTGGCAAATTGGATCAATGTGTTGACTGTAGGAGCAATTTCTCTGAAAATGTCAATTAAAAAAAAAATCTCCCTCTATCTTTCTTCACTCCCCTCCTCTCCTCATTTATCATGAGCTGTACCAAAACACATGCCTTAGCAGTTCTGATTCTCCTCTTTCTGTTTCTGGATGACAATGATATCATGCATTATTGTAGCACATTTGGTATTAGCAGTAATCTTGCCCTTATTTTCCTATCTTCTTGAGAAGTTATTTGAGGTGTTACTAAATGTTGACCAAGAGCTCCAAGGACATCATTAAGCTGGCAGCAGCATCCATGTGTATCTGTTCTGGCTCACACACCTTTGGGAAAGGTGTCAGGTGAGGCAGGGATTGTCACAAATTAATGGGAGGACAGGGGTTAACTGGTCTCTGCTCAGTGACTGTATCTCATGGTCTGTTTCTAAAGTGGATGAGAGATTCCTAAGTGAAACTTCTCTCCAAGTACTGTACGGTGGCTCAAAACAAAGGTGGCAAATGTAATTTCATCTCTTTTAGCAAAGAGAGCAGGAGGCTCAAGTGAAGTCAGAGCACATCCTGCTCACCAGTTAGAGAAGATGAGCTGATAAATGATCAACACGATAACTTTGCTGTGTCCCAAAGCCCCTGCAAACTCACAAATGCAGGGAGAAGGAAAATGTTTCCCTTTTGCAATGGCTTGCTCTGGGGATGGGGAATAGGATGCTTCCCTTGCTCCTTCTGTGTCACTGCACTTTTCCCTCATGTTCATCCGAACTCTTAACTTCATGCTACCTCTTCTGTAGAGCTCTGGCTCTGGCCATCTCTCATGATGCTCATGTCAGCATCGGGTTGCCAACTCCTCCATCCCTTTTGGAAGTAGACAGATACACATTCTTGAGGTATATAAGAAACCTGAGATATGGACATGTCCTCTTTCTTACCCATTGTCATGAAACTTAGCTGCACCACTGTACCTATCATCTAGTAAAAATACATATGGACTGCTTTGAAGTTAGCTGGCTGGTGACCCAGGCACACTGGATAGAAACAGCACAGAAAACTGTGTGACATTTGAGAATGGGTGGGCTAAATGGATTCATCTGCCCTAGCAAAGTAGTTTCTTGTTAACTGGAGTGTGTCTGCAGTGCACAGAAATCACAGCAGCAGAGTGGTGGAGACTGAGGATTTCTAATAACACTGCATGTTGATTCTCTTCTAAAAAGCAAAGGCAGTTTTCAGGTTCTGAGATGCTGCTCTTTGGCATGATGCTGACTGCATGTAGATAACAGACTGTAGCTCAAAAGCTTTAAAAGGCAACCCAGTGTGAAGTTCTTCAAAGTTAGGGGGAGAAGAGGGGGACATTCTGTCGTTTTAACCTACAGAAGGTGACAGCAAAACCCTCTGAGGATATTTTAATGTGAATTCAGCAGGGAGAAGACTGTTTTCTAAAAGAAAGAACATTTTCTTGGCATTCTTGGAACAAAATAAAATACATGGGGGAAACAGTGACTGCCAACAGTGATCAAAACACCCTGGTTTCAGAGACAAGCAAACTGTTTCTGACAAACCTTCAGGAAGAGTGCACTGGAACTCAGAAGCACCCCAAGCCTGATGGCTATATTTCCTACCACATCTCTGCCAAGCAGACCTTTGCAGTCAAACGAATAATAGAGGAGTCTAAGAATTTAGAGATGTATTAAAACAGCCTGAATTTCTGAGATACTTAAACACCCATACTCTCAGTAGGAGCTGCTTTTCTTCCTGTTTGAGTGCTACTGAAAACCAATCCCCACATGGTCACCACAGAGAGCTTAATCCATGCCCGTTCATAACATTGTGGTGAGAAAAACTCACTGGGATAGGCACAGAGCAGTTGGCTGATTCTGGTTAAATTTCTGTTGTATGTGGGTTAGACATGGTTGTCATAGCAGAGATACTAATAAAAAGGTCAAACAACTGCAGATTTGGGTTTTTAAAATCATGAACATATTAGAAAGCTAATTTGCCCATCACATTAGGATATGAATACTTCATGTCACTAAAAATGAGCAAGGTTTTGGAAAAAAATGGTCCTGCGGAAGGTTCTGCAGCTTTTGCTATTTCTTCAAAAGTTACTATAACTCATTTCTCTCCTGCTACAGAATAAAAAGGAATATTTTTCACTTATGTGGTATTTGTGGTTGTGCAAAGCAGAAATCTTATAATGATTCTTGAATCATTTGTTACATCCAGGTCAGGTTCCCCACAGTAACTTCATTGGACTGAGAATATTTAATCTAGTTCTCTGAGCTCCAGTAAGATGAACCAGCATTCAAGATGAAACACCTAGAGAAGTTTCACAAATCAGTTATCTAACTTCAAAATGGAGGGTTTCAGGTGAAAAGTAGACTTTCTGAAGGATGTAAAGGCTACATGGTGCAGAGCTGGTGCTGGATGAGCAATATCTTGCAAGTAGTAGGAGCCTGGACACATTACTGAGCTGGTAAATCAGTGCTGGCTTTGCAACCTGAGACAATGCGTTTATATGTCAGCACACCACATATGCCAGTTTATTGATGGAAAGCTTGGGGGCCTTTAACACATCAAATCACTATGAGTTGTAGATATGTGTTAAGACATCAGATCTGTTAAATCTAAAAGATTAACTTTATATAAATATTTATATAGAAACTAATAGATCTCCAGCACTGCAGGCTCAGACCCCGTCAAACTCAATAGAATTTGCTTAAGATTATAAGACAAAATTTATTACGTTAAACAAGGAAGGGATACAATCTGAATCTCTCTATATGGAAATGCTATACCTGAGAGCAGATAAGAATGACAGCATCACTCCCTTCCTCCCATTACTCCCCACAAATGATGGTTTTGTATCAAGGATTCACCTAAAACTGCATGGTGAAAGCAGCAAAGCTTCCTCTGCACCGTCTTCATGTATGGGAGGGATGAGGTATTTCATTTCATACATCATTTGCTGTTTGCTGCAGTTATTTCACAAAGACCTATTTTGACTTTGCTAGAAATGAGAGAAAGAGTTTCCAAGTTTGGAAGTTTCTGCAAACAACAAGCTGAGCAGCAGCTCCAGCTGACGTGAGTCATCAGAGGCCCATTGGCTTCCATAATGCTGAATATTTATGTATTTGTCTCCTGAGTATAGTTCTGAAGTCAATGAAGCTATGTTAACATGGTAGGAGTGAGACTGGGAATAAGACTGGATTTTCTACCTGGAACTGAATTTCATAGGAAGTTATTTTTCACTCTTTATTTAAACCAGTATAATGTTATCCATGGACTTTTTCACACCTTTCAGCTGCTTTTGTGTGTCTCTGTGAAATCTTATCTCAGCAACTCCATAACATGGTCCTTCGGAAACTCAGTGTAAATTGGCTGCTATCTTGTCCAAGAGAGGACAGTTATATACAAGAGATTAAATTTGCCCCAGTTTCTGATCAGCAACTTTCAGAAAACACTTAGAATCATGATATCATTACTAAACCATTCTTTTTGTACCCATTCCCAAAATGAACTTACTTATATTTGAGACAAAAATTATATTCAATATGCTTTACCTTTTCCATTTTTATGCTTTTAATTTGAATTATTAGAAAAAAAACCCTGCATCTCATACTGTATATGGGAAATACACTCCCTTCATACCCTGGGGAAGGGCTCAGGGAAGAAAGCAGTACCTGCTAGTCCAGTCTATTCACACATATGCCATATAAATAATTTCCTGGGAAAGTGTTTCTACCTCTTATTTCCCCAGCAGACAGCCATATATAAATATTGTAGGAGATATTTAGATTGCAAATGCTTGAAAATAAAAGCAAACTGGGATATTTTCATATCAACATTAAAAATTCATTTACAACTATGGTCTGAAAGAGCTGCACCACGTGACTTGCTGTATGCTAGCAAGTCACTGGTCTTGATATCTGATCTGGCATTTCCCCTTTTTGGCTCCTAAATATGAAACTACTAGATTTCCTTTAACATCAGAAAGTAATAATGTTTTTAAAAGGAGCCTGATAGTTTTCCTTTCACCTGCACTCTTCTGGCTAAGACTGTTAGAGAGAAAGAAAAAAAAAAGTTGTATGGGTTTGGGTTTTTTTCAGGCAGGTCAAAATCCTACACCAGCTTAATTCTTATGATTAACCTTGTTGCATTCTTCCTGCGTTCAATACTTTAAAAAGGAAGCTGCAGAAATAAAGGGCTGGACAGTCAAGGTCCAAATCTTTCCAACCCTCATTGTGAATGTATTTACAGGCAAACAGTGCTGCATGAACCAGAAAAAAGTCAGCACGTTGCAAATCCTCCATCTGCCTGGGCTCGAAATAAGGACATTGCAGAGCTCATCTGCAGACGGATGTTGCTATTTAATGTGATTTCCAACAAACCATTCATTAAATTCATAGCTGCACCTGATACCCATTAATGTGTTCCTGCTTACAAGTTCTCTCAAAATAGGCTGTTTCACAACTTTTGGAAGCTTTGCACACCAGATTACATTGAACTGCAAGAAATGGACGATGGATGGTTCAGGGGGGATGTTTACTGTGGATTTTTGAAACCATGTTTTTTTGAAACCATGGTGAATACTTTATGGTATTTTAAAAACTAAAATAGAGTGGGTGTCCAGTCTTTTGAGGAGCCTTGAACTCCCCGTATCAAACAAACTTTGGTGTTGATTCAGAAACTTGCAGCTAACAAGGGAAGTGGAAAAAAATGCTTTTGTAAATAGACAGCACTCTGATTTCAGAAATCTGAAAAAGGCTACAGTCTGACCTATCATATGCAAGGAATTAGAGTATTGATCAAAAACAAGTCCTTCCAGGACTCTGTACATATCTCCATGCTTTCAGAATAATGATTTCAACAGGTATTTTCTCATTACAAATGCTTTTAATTGCCTTAACATTACTTTGAGATTAGATGTTGAATAAAATTAAAACTGGAAACTTTTTGACTTTTACCAAATATCTTGTTAAATCCACAGTAAGGCAACTACTGAAATGCTAATATATACAATAACAAAGTGAAGGTTCATTAAAAAAAAAAGAAATTTCATTTCATCTTACCTTTGTGAGTCTTTGGACACAACGAAACAGAGCATCGAATTTCATTATATGTTTAAGGTTTGAAGTGTTGGAATCAAAGTAAATAATAATTAAAAAAAACTGTGAATAAAGGATAAAGCAATATAAATTCTGTCTTCCTTGTTGTGTTTAAAGATTTCATCTCACTCTTCATTTGTATACAGTCTTCCTGCAAAATGACAAGAGCATGAGTATAGACAGTCATATATGAGAAGTCTCTGCCTTTGAGATATGTCATCCCAGGTGTATAAAGATCAGCTATTTCAGGTCATTGAGCTGATAAAATATTTCAATATATATTGCTTATGAATGATCACTTTGCAGAAACTCATATTGCACCTTGTGTAATATGATAGAAATGCACAGGCACACTTTCTTAGACATCTTTCCTTGACATTTTCATCTGTGCATTCTCTTCCCTTTCTCCACTGAAATTTCTCTGTGTTTTAACAACTCCAGTGATGTGTTTGTCTCTGAAATATTATTGAATTCTCCCAAGTGTATAAGGGCTTTGGGTTTCACCAAAATCATATAGTGAAGTCTGTGTCATGACTGTGCCATGTTTAAATGTAGATGTTCCAGTAATAATAATCTGACAATTCCTTCTTTTAATTTCTGTTCCTTTGCTTTTCCTATTCCTGGCTATACCACCCACAGTCAGCCAAAAGTTCAGAAGAGTGTAGAACATCCATTTCTAGAAGAAAACTGGAGTCACAGTATGGACATTTGTAGAGCCTGTGTGCTGTTGTCTGATGTCCCTCAAAGGTAATGCCAAATATAATAAAAAAAAAGTGACTTTGCAACTGAAGCACTACTGAAAATTAATCTCCCTGTGGTCTTAATGATACTGACACCCAAATCACACACAACCCAGTACCTCTTTAGCCCTAATGTGGCCTCAAAATTAGCAGCTTACCATTTACCAATTAGCAGCTTACCAATTAGCAGCGTACCAAAATTACGATCACCTTCTCAGAAATACATGTTAAAAATTGTGATTTATTAGTTGTGATTAGTTTTGCACACACTTAATCTGGATAGTTAAATCAGTCTAAACCTACTGGTACAGGAAGAGGGGACCTACAAAGGGTCATACTTACAAGCCAAGAAGACTTGGCTTCTTACGTCTAATGTAAGAGATACCAATGTGTAAGCACCACAGATTGATCTCTACTGACATTGCTGAGCAAATGACAGCAATGAAAATTGCTGATTCTTGTGTCTCAAGTCTCTGTGAAGAGTTAATAATTTGTTGTTTTATGACTGTTCTTATAGTGCCTTATCAGTATGGTGTGATGGCTTATCACTATTCTTTTGACATCTATTCTTTGCAACAGAATACTGGAATAGGGAAGGTATTTGCCTTCCCAAGGAGGCCACAGTCTATGAGGCTGGAGTGTAAAGAGGTGCTCACAAAGCTTTAGAACAACAGATTTAAGCTTAAGGTTTTCATTCAGCACACCAAAAGAGCCTCTACCTGAGATGCCTAATTTACAAGCCCGTCTGCTCTAGGCTCCTTATTAAAGTTATCACCCTCAGCAGCAGCTGTTTGGCTTTCTCCACAGACTAGGGGAGAGCTCTGGGTATCTGCTCGCAGGTTAGACAGCATAGTTAAATCCTTAAGAAATACCCAAAGGTGCCAGTGACACTTCTTATCTCAGATTCTTACATAATCCCCACTAGGCATCAGGGCTTCCTTGCCTGTTACTGATTCATATCTCACCAGGAGTGTGTCCTCGTGGGTGGCTGTGGGGACATTTTGTTCTTTGTGCCTTCCTTCCTTCCTTACTACTCCCCCTCCCCATCACACTTGAATTCTCTGACAATTCATCTGTGATATCTCTTCATAGTGGCATCTTCCCAGGAACAGAACATGCTGTACATGTTTGCAATGTATTTAATAGAAATCAGCATTCACCCATATCATTACAGCAGTTCTGGGAGCAGTTTTAAACGAAATGCTGAATCCTAAATACACCAACCTGCTTCACCCTGTGGCTTTTGCATTACAAATTTCTCCAGCATCTGTGAGAAAAAGAGAGATCAGATTTTGTCACTCATACCAAATTTCTCTTGCTCTTCACACTGACAATTGAAGTCATAAATAGGTGTGGATTCACGTGTACATATGAATATCTGTACAAATGCAGCTAAAGCATCTTCCCCTTTCTCCATCAAAATGCTAAAACCACAAGTAAGATGAGGCATCACATTTCTAGGAATAGTTTCTTTCTAAAAGATATTGCTTAGGTGAGGTGATAGATGATGCTCAGAAAGCTTTATTACCTTGTGCTATCCTGTGGCAGTTGTAAATATGATTTCCCTCTTGCTAGTGTTGCAGTATGAGGCACAAAAAAATGAAAAGATGCTCAAGGTCCTTGCAAAAATCATTAGTTAGACTATAACCAGCATTTGTATAGTCTTCATCACTGTTGCTGGAATGATTATATCTTATTAAAGCAGTGCTTAGAGACCTCAAGCTGAATCTCTATCATGGTAAATGCTGGACACACCTATTACATGAATTATTCTATAAAAGAGCTTATAACCTAATTGACAGGAGACTGTCAGAAAAATGAGTGGAAAGTCATGCAATGATCTAGGAGGTAGATAAAAATAAAAAACACAATATAAAATAAAATAAAGGTACTCTCACTACATCAGAGAAAAAATGTGTGCCAGTGCTTTAAAGACTGCTGAGACTGGATTGCTCCAGCTCCTCTGTTTCTAGGGCTTATTTTCTTTAGATGCCTAACACTCTGCTGCTATCTGACATCAAGTCACCACCTTTTGGGTGGAGCTGAGCATCTAGGCATCTCCCTATAGCCATGTGAAAATTTGAATGTCTAAATCACCTAGGGGCTTGCACAGGATACAGCAATGGATTCAGCTTGGATCACGAAACAGCTGTGAGGGAGCAGCAAGCTCCAGGTTATCCCTTAAAGTACATGGAGTTGGGAGGCACAGGTGACTCCAGAAGACTCAATGTCCTCATGCATGGGGAGTGACAGACACAGCAAGTGATGGACCAGGTCTGGAATACATCCAGGGATCCCAGGCAAGAGCTAAAGGAGATGGAGCCAGAAACAGGAATGAACACAAGGCTACAACATAGGGCAGAGGGATCCATCCAGGATACAGGCTGTCACAGATTGAATGCTGCACTTCACACTCAAGAGAAAAGTAGCAAGATGTTTATTGATATGAAACAGTGAAGTGATTTTTCACAGTCAAGGCCTCTCCACACATTTTTTTGGCTATTGTGGGGATTTGCCCCAAGGTACAAACTGAATCTCCTTTCTGCTGCCCCATGGTTCCTATTTTGTGTCTTTATGTAAAACAGAGCTACAGCTCAGGGCATGGAAATCCCACTCAAACTCTCCTGTAGCCTCCTTTCTACTTGTACCCAGTCTGGGTTTCCTGTGCCCCATAACAGGAGTTAGATATCTAAACACCTCCATGGATCTCAGCACAGACCTCTTAAAATCCCTGTACATAGCAGGGTCTGAAGTTTCCTTTGCACAAAAGCATATTCTTTTCTGTGAATATAAGGTAATTTTTCCTTCATTTTCTACTGTCATTATAGCCAACTGAAGGAAACATGTTTGAAAAAGCTAACACTCCTTGTCATTTGTTTCAGAAACATTGTATTTCAGCCACCTATTAATCTGAAGAAAAATGTGGACATTAGTGGCTTGTTTTTTTTCTAAATTGGTTATTTAACATACAGCTGCACTGTAGCATGCTTATCAGGATTTGGTGCCAACTCTGAAATTACTTCAGCTTACACAGAAGGACTCTGCTCTGGTTTACAGCAGTTTTACTCCAGTGTGACCGTGCTCATTACAGCAGAGCTGCTCTGGACTTCCACTTAGACAAAATAGGAGGAGAATGAGGCTGGGATGTTTATCTCTGTGCTTTACTACAGCTGACTTTCAATCCTTGCACTAATTCTGCATCCAGTACTTTGATTAAGATCAAATCATGGATTCAAATTAAGCATTATCCATCAGAGCCATTTGAGAACCATGCTAAGGAATTTATGAAACTTTTCTGTGTGGAAAACTAAGAGCAACAATTTTGTTTCATATCTACTATTTTTTTCTACTTACATCTACTATATAATGTGTGAGTTCTCTGCTATTAATTTTTTCCTGGATCTAACTACAGTTGTTGCAATTCTTTGTTGGAATAGAAATGGTAAAGAGTAGGAGGAAAGAGCAGAGAAAGGAAAACATTTAAGTTAAAAAGCATCCTTCTTGCTCTTCTCTATTAGAAGCTTGTAAACTTCCTATCTCTTAGGGAATTAGGCTTAGAGGTGCTGCCTGTCCCTGTAATTCAGACATGCAGAGGACCTGCAAATGCACAGCCTATGCCCTTTTACTAAGTAAAACAAGTTGGCCTTTGGCAAACAGCCTAATGGGAATGAAATGGTCACAATTGCATGTCCTAGCATAGACATAGCTTAAAACTGCTGACAGTACTAAATTCCCTTCTACATCTCTGAGGTGTGAGATGAAGTTTTTGCCTCTAGCAACAAAGTTTCCCATGAAACTACACTAGTAAGAGAAGTGAATGTAGATAGTGGGATTTAGAGATAGCCCTGAAATTTGCATCCCACAAGTTATTCTTATTTGTGTCTTTTTCAAGCATCCTGACCTTTTCATGCCAAATATTCCACCTTTAGGATAATGCAGCTGTTACCCTCACATCTTTTGGCACAGCTGATACCCCAAAGCCTACATCAGGTAATTCTGTGTGGAAAAGACTACAAATGCCATGTAATCAAAATGTCCATCTATTCTTTTTACAAAAAGGAGAAAAATGGTTTTGAAATTTAGCCCAGTAGGGGTTCTTTTTTATAATAACCACGCTCTCTTAGAGAGCACAAATAGACAGCACAAAATGGAAGCAGAGGGGTTTGTTTGCTTTTGTTTGTTTTAAATATGACCATTTGAAATACAGATATGTATGTTTTATGAGATTTTCAAATTAAAAGCTTTAGGAGGTACATCTAGCCTGATTTAGAAAAACTTTCTATGTGGTTTTCCTGGTTATTTCCAGTAAAGTTCAAGTTCCCAAACCTGTGATATTTTAAGTAATCAGTGGAGAAAATATTTTGTTACAGAAGATATTGTCTTCAGTTAACATTTAGGAACAAGTTTTCAAGTGTTAATCCCAAATATGTGGAAAGGAATATGAAAAGATTTGGGAACAGCAGGACCAAAGAGCTGGAAGGAAATATAAAGTAGGTGATACTGAAAGTATTTTACTTACCCATATGGCATCAGTGACATCAGGCATGGAACTCCAGCCTGCTAAATGACAGAGGAGTTTGTGGGTTTTCTTTTGGTTTGGTGTTTTTTTGTTGTTTTTTTTTTTTTTGCGAAAATACAGTCTCTAATTCCAAAAGTGTTTTCTAACCCCTTTTGTCAAGTGTTTTAAAATCAGAGAGTCAGAGACACTGTAAGCCCCCTCAAAGATGGTCTAGAAAAAAATATAACTAGTCAAAAGGGCTGAAAGAGGTAAAACATGTCTTTTCAGCTTTGTTCCACATTGGTTACAAGTGGGGGCCTGCTAACCCTCATTAATGCTGCAAATTTGACTGCTGCCTCCTAAACTTTGTGTTTCAGCTATGACCGGGTCTGGCCTCCTCTTTAATGCACATAATGAAATCCCACCTCATCATACTTACACCAAAGGCTCCACAGGGTCTTTAGGAAACAGATGCAAGCTCATTGCATTCACATTTTGGGAGGTGTGTTATGTCAAATTGGGCAAAAGTCTTTCAATACAGATATACAACTTACACAGCTGCCTTGGAGCATAGCACATGCTCACATCTGCTGGCAAAAATCTGTGAGATGATCTCAAAGCTCTGTGATCAAACCCTGCCTTGTTACTGCCATTCAGACTTAGCTGGAAAGCTTGAAAAGACAGGGAACTTACTATTCCTCTCAATACTTTGCTTTTAGGGCTAATCATCTTTACTGTGATTTTCTGACTGATTTCTCATTTGCATTTGTTTGGGTTTCACTTCCAACAACTGCTCCTTGTTATGCCTTCCTTTGCTACATGAAGGACTACTTAAACACCTTCTATTTCCTCCCTCTGGAAGTAATCATGAACCATAATCAAGTTGTTTCTCAGGGTTTTGGTTTTTTTTTTGTTGTTTGTGTTTGGTTTTGGTTTTAATTGGTTGGTTGTTTTTTTTGTTTGTTTGTTTTGTTTTTTTTTTTAATAAATGAACTAGATTGCACTCACTAGATTTGTTTCATTTATCCAACTGTTGTTTTTATCATAAATTAGACATAAACTTTCTAAGGTACTGATCATCTTTTGGAAATATTTGTATCTATATCTATCTATCTATATTTGCTTCTACTAGGTAGATAGATTTGCATAGATACAAATATCTGCATCTAATAGATAGCTAATATCTAGCACAGCAAAGCCTGGATTCCAAATGGAGACTCGGTGTTTTATGAGAAGTTATTAATATTGATTCAGAAAGCTGCTGTTGAAACCTTTTTTTGTTGTTGGTCCCTTGGAATTTATGCCAGTGTGTATGTCAGATTTTCTCCTTCGACTTATTTCTCCTTATCCTACAACTGCACTGTGTTATATCTTGTGATAAAAGTGCTTTCTTCACAGCCAAGCTATGAACATTTTTGGCAAATAGGCTGCAAATTAACTCAAGATCAGTTCAATTCTGTAAAATGAAGTCTTTTGACTGAGGATGGTTCCATTTTCTCACAGATTCAATTCTTATCTCATTTAAATAATTCATAATTTTCCAGGTGTATGGTACGTTTATTATAATCTAATCACTTTCCATCTTACTTTTAGGAAGTTAATTTCATAAAGATATTTTTCACATGTTATAGGGTGTATTTTTAGAGTTATCTTTCTAGAAGTTTTCATTAAATACATGTATATTATCTTATATAAACTGTTGACTGCATGAACAGGAAGTGCTCTATGTTTCTGAGTGGTGCTGCAGAGATGGCATTTTCTGACCTTTAGTTGGTCATTCCATAACTAGAGATAGACCTGTGAATTGTGCACCTGGGAAAACTTTCATACAGTAGGGAACAGAGAGCAAATTACACTGGATGTAAATTTAGCCCTTCACACCAATGGCACCATCACAA
Source organism: Calypte anna (assembly GCF_003957555.1). Taxonomy (NCBI): domain Eukaryota; kingdom Metazoa; phylum Chordata; class Aves; order Apodiformes; family Trochilidae; genus Calypte; species Calypte anna. The sequence goes on along the minus strand of NC_044245.1, from coordinate 144,798,860 downwards.
TTTAGACCAGCTGAAAATTTGGAGAAATTACTAAAAGTGTGCTAAGCAGCTTTTAAAGATCTGCTCATTGGCTTTTAAAATTACATTAGACTGAGACTTCTGCTAAAGATTGACCCTAAATCACACACAGCTATGATTAGAGTCTCAGAAGAGATCTGTGAAGTGTAATGAATCTGTGAATTAGCCTCCGTGCAATTTAAAGTCAAATATATTACCTTATCCAGAATTATATCAGTAAAATTCCTTTTGTTAAGAAAAAACACTGTGATCCTCTGCCTCACAGTGTAACTTCAGCATCTGCTGAAGCAGGAGGAGACAACTGGTTGTGAGGTAAAACCTCAGAGTCTATTGGATGCTTCTGTATTTGGCTGTGCAACCAAGGACACCAAAGCAATTAGGATGAGGTGAGAGCATCTTTCTGAAAAATCAGTGTTTTTAAGAGAACTACTTTGTCTACATTTAGGGGATCAAAAATATTTATCACCCTATCTCTTCTGCTCCAGTCACCCAGTTATTTTGCCAGTAGCAAGCAGAGAGCTCAGCTGTACATATGGGTGTATAGTTCTTTTCAGGAGGAGTTACATTATTTGCATTTTCAGCAGGGTCAGGCTTCTGGCAAACTGCAGACTGAAAGCCAAAACAAAATATGGAATTGCTGTTTGTAGGCTGATCTTTAATGTTATTTTCTTAGGTTAGTCATACCAACCATGATTAAAGGTTAGAAAGAGGCTAAAGGAAAATCAGCAGTATGAGGCTGCAGGGAAGCATAGCTGTGCTGCTGAGAAAAAAAAAAATCAAAATAACTTTGAGTGAATCACTGAACTGCAGAAGCAATTGAAATCTTTGGTTCAGCTAGTATGCCATATACTGGCTGGTGCTTATAGTTTCATACTAATAAAATAAAACTCACTGTGCTACCACTTTATTTTTTCCTAGTAGAAGTTTTGTCTGGAAGGGTAATTTATACCTTTTCTTTGTTTTTTAAAGTGAGTTATGCATTGCTTTGGAGTGGATGGACATAAAATAAAATTTCATAAATGTTTTCTTTCTAAAGTAGAGCATGAAAAAGTAATATTGAAGATAACACTTGGGGGTGGGGAATGATAGAGTTGTTGGCTTGTGTGCCTTACTTTTCAGCCTTCTGCAATTAAGTAGGCATATCTTTCTAAACCACTTTAATAAAATTTTATAGTGAATTTAATGATAGTGACAGGAATGTAATGAATTCTGAAAACTGAATCTGAATAAACATGCAGGTTTGATGAACTTGTATACTCATCCAGACTCTAAGCACTGAGAGAAACCATATATCTCTAATGGAAACATACATGTTTGCTAGCAAAACTATTTTTAAAAGAAGAATTGTGTATTTGGAGGCTAGTTCTGTAGAGATTTCTTCTTCAGTTTTTGACAGTCTCTATGTGATTCAGTTCCTCTCCTGTTAATTAACTGTAAAGGTTATATTTAAGTTACTCTTTTTCTTTACTACAAAACAAACATGTACTAAATGCAGCCTTGCTCCTCTCCATCTCTTCCCCTCTCCCCACTGTTTAATATTGCCAATTCTCTCAATTTTTTTAATTTTTCAAGCACTTTGAAGCAAAGAATATCTTGGACTGCATAGTTGCACAGTACCTAATGGAATGGCCACTGAGCTCTTCTAAAGTTTCTGTAATAAAAGCATTATTTAAATGCATGATTGTTTCCTCTCAGATTCATACAGAACTCACTTTCTTCTTCTTCCAAAGCAGATGGACCAGGAGGAATAAACTTATTTTCTTCATCCTATTTGTCTCTTCTTCATGCCACCCAAACCTTCCCATGAGCACAGGAACAAACCGAGTTCTGGTTTTCTGTGGCTTTGTGTATTCTGGTTGCACTCCCTGACATTTGGAATGGTGTCTGATTCTTTGGGACATGCAAACTGTCTCTCTTGTTGCTCCCAAATAAAATCTGAGCTCCCAATGGTGTTCTCCAAACACCTTCTCCATAATGTTCCCAGGAGCTAAAGTCTTTACAGTCTATCTTTAACAAATCTCATCTTATTTGGATTGTGGATTCCAAGAATATCTGGGGGGGAGATGAGAGAGCCATAGAAAAGATGCATAAGGTGATCATAGGTATTATTTTCAGAGCACCTTCCCAATAACCATGCAGCTACTGACCCAATAGTTCTGATAGTTCAGTGAAGGGACCTTGCACAGTTTTACCCAAACTAGAGGCCCAAATATTTTTTTTGGCTTTTTTTTGCCAAAATATTAATTTTGGCATTTTGCTTTCAAACTGAGGTTGTGAAACCATGCTTCTATTTTGGTCCATAGCTACATTCAAGTGCCCAAACTTGCCAAATTCCAAATACTCTTTTTCTTTTATAGTTTCTTAAAACAAATATTCATCTTCTTAACCCCTGCAAGGAAACAAAGTATAATAAAGTGTTAAAATCTCTCTGCTGCCTTCCTGCTGTGCCTGTAGACCTTCCCTCTGATCTGGTTGCCTTGCAGAAGGGACTGTTGGCTGTCTGTTAGCTGTGGGATCATGGTAATTTATCATTTTTAATACTCCATTCAGATTGTACCCTGTGATTTTCAGTTAGCTCAGAATCTGCCTCAATGCTTTTATTATTCCTGCAGCAGAGCATTCCTACAGTTTAAGGGCCCCAGTAAGAGCTCAGTAGTTCATAGTGACAAATTGCAGCTGAAATAGGCAGAGGCAATAGCTACCCAGTCTAAGCCATGCTGTGCCAAATGCTTCACACCCTAAAAACTGAGTAATAGTTGGCCAGTCATGAAATTGAATATGAAACAAATACAGGAGGGAAAAGCATAAACTTAAGTTATAAAACCTGCATGATTTACAGGACTCTGTTTGACCCCAAGTTAACCCCCAAGCTGACAGAAGGAGAAAAATGTCCTCTAAACTACATGTACAGGTTAACAAATGGGAAACAATAAAGGAGGAGGTGGAGATGGAAGATAATACTTGCTGCTGCTTCACATCGAGGATGAATTCTACTGTGCTATAGAATTTCTTAGCTCATGTGTAGTTTCTTCCTGCTTGTCTAAAAGACCACTCAGTTAATGATTCAAAATGCTAAGGACACAGTAATGAGCATCTCTGGTTCTTTGATTAATAATACAGTAAAAATGATAAATCTTTTCAGAGTCTATGACTCATTATTCTCCATTTTGCTTTCCTGATAAAATGCCATAGAAATGTTACCACTTTCTCATGGCTTTTTGTTAACTTCTCTGTATCAAGACTTAGTGGTGCAAAATTGCATCATCTTGAAATAGCTTTCTGGATCTAAGGGTTATCCTTAAGAACTGTTCCTAAGAAATCACTTCAGTAGACGTCTGCAGATCTGGCTATAAAAATAGGCACTAAATTAAAAAAACTGGAATTTCTCAGCTATATGTGATAGAGTTTAACTCTAGATGATATGGCCATTAAATCACTCATATGAACAGAGGGCCTCCAGGCTAATAGCAGATGCTGAAATGTGGTCTACATCCTTCAAGTGAATAGAAAGGAGGAAAAATATGCTCTAAGGACATGTAAGTAGAAATGATGGCAAAACTAGAAAGAAAATAACACATATATTTTATTGTATATACATTCTGTGAAATACTTCCCTGCTAATTTTATCTGTACTCTTAGTTAGACCCCATTAAAATGGCTTTTGAAACTCTAAGAAAGTAAAGAAATCAATCACTTTGACAATTTAGGTTAGTTTTTATTCATAGAGTCTATTATTCTATGATTCTACTGCGTAGGCTAAGCAGAGATGATGCCTTCAGAGATATATTCAAGATCCTCCCAGAACTCTTTGACTGAGTTTGCAGTGTCTTACACTATGAGATGGAGATATTCTTTCTTGTTCTGAACACACAAGTTGAACATTAGAGTAGTTGAGAATTTTCTGCAGTCAAAACTAGTGCATTCAGACGAGCTAAAAGGATGGTTTTATTCATGGTGATGTTTTCTCTATTCTTGCAATATCTTGTTCCACATTCACAAATGCATGCATATTTTGTACTCATCTGCTCCCCATTAAGTATTTTTCTGGCCCTCCAAGTTGTCTGTGTGAATCAATAGTACAATCCACAGTGGTTTGTGCTGACAGCTAAAAAAATCACACAGTTTGCAGTATCCCTGCCTTCAAAAGCAAAGCCACATCCTCCTTTGTGTGGAGAGGGTAATCACTGTAAAGTGTATGCAATTTCCAAATGCCAAATTCTATAGAAAGAAAAATACTACTTTGCTTTGTGCTTTTCAGCTAGCTGAGGCCCTCTCATATGACAAGCCATAATCAATAAATCATGTGCCAGTTGTGCTGATTCTCTATGTCAGGCTGTATCTCTCCATTTCAGTTTCCAGTTTCTTCCAGAGTATTCACTTGTGTTCTATTGTCATATCTTTCCACCTCCTCAGTGTCAATTCAAAAGCTGTTATTTTTAGACCATAGAAATTGCAGCCCGCCTGCTCCCCATCCCTCAGAAATTATTCCATTGGCCAGCTTCAAAGCAGAGACACTGAAAGAGGGAAATCCTCTGCCTAAACCCCAGCCACTGTGATACACCAGGAAGGGCAAACCCTCCATGTGCACACCTTGTCCATAGTGGGCCAGTAGGTACCATGATGACAACTTGTCGAGACAGATCAACAAGAAAGTTTGTAGAATTTCACGAAAAGGTCCTTGTGGTATAAAGAAGTTTATTTTTCTCTTGCACAAGTAATTACTTTCTCCATCAGGAAGCTTGTCATCTCTGGCCTTGTTAGGGAAATTCCTGATTTGGGATGCTGCTTGACACAGGCTGCTTAGACAACCTGAGTGGGAAGTCTCAGAGTTATGTTATGTATCAGAAATCTGGCTCTCTGGGCTGTGAGAGTCACTCCAGCCTGACCTTGCACTCAGCAAGTTGCTCCAAAAGGGTAAATCCAGACCATTTAAATCCTTCCAAGGGCCTGTATTAATCCTGAGTCTGTGTCTTAACCTCTGTTTTCATTCTTACCTCCCTTGGCTCCAGAGTTCCCCAAGTAACTTCAGGATAATCTGCCTTATTTCTACTCCTCATTTCCCATGGTAAAGGAGGAATGCTAGCAATTGCTTACAGCTCAATAGTTTTTCGAGTGTTGATTAAAATTTCTGTGTTTGCAGTCATAAAGACATAGACATGTCACCACATACTGGTGTTCCAAACTACTGTAACTAGGAACTTTGAAATTAATGTTTGTTTTTTTTATTTGTTTTATTTTGGTGTCGACTTTTTCTCTGTATATCAAGCTTCAGACAGGGAAATGACTTGCAGCTCACAAACCTGGGAGATTTGTGGCTATTTGACTATTTCCTCCATTTTTCTTTATCTTCTTTGTTTGGGTTTTGGTGGTAGTAATTTTCTTTTTTTTTCTTAACTGTCTTGAGCTCACTTTATATACAGCCTGTCTGCCTGCATCTCTTCAGTCTCCTCTTCTATACTGCATCAAATTCTTCTTCATGCTCTGTTTTCCTACCCTGGGTTTAACTACAGGCTTCTATCAGTTAAGATATTAAATTTTGCAGCTCCAGCAACTACCAAGGTTGGCACGACTCTCCATGTTTGGCTTTTTTGATGTGTCCCGTTAAGCAGAAAGAAATGGTACATTTATTTTTGAATGGTTATAAACAAGAGATTATTTGGTATTTTTTATTGAAATCTGTTCCTTTAGGGCAAAAAAAAGATTCTTTTGAATGTCATAAAACAATGTTAGAGAATGTGTGCTCACAGTAAAGGTATTTTGCTCTTATTTTGCCACAAGTGTTTGTTTTTTAAAAAGAAATAAAATACAATGGCCACTGTAGACTGGGAAAAGAGGGTTAGTGTAATATGAAAAATCCTGAAAAAAGTGTTCTCCCATCTTCCAAACCCATTATTTTACATGCCAACACAATATAAAGAGTTTGCAGAGGTGTGAACGTGTTCACATAAGAGAAGATGCCATGGCATTAGATGTCATGGAGTCACAGAATCACAGAATGGTTTGGGTTGGAAGATACCTTAAAAATTATCTTGTCCCAACCTCCATGCTATGGGCAGGAACACCTTCCATTAGACCAGGTTGCTCAATGGCTCAACCACTTTGGCCTTGCACACTTCCAGGAAGGGGGCATCCACATCTCCACTGGGAAACCTATGCCTGTATTTCACCACCCTCATGATCAAAATTTCTTCCTAATATCTAACCTAAATGTCCCCTCTTCCAATTTGAAACCATTCCCCCCATCCCATCACTCCATGCCCTTGTTCAAAATCTCTTCCAAGCTTTCTTGTAGCCTTTTTAGGTACTGGAAGATCACAATACAGTCTCTCTGCATCCTTCTCTTCTTCAGGCTGAACAACCCCAACTGTTTCAGCCATTCATAGGAGAGGTGCTTCAGCCCTCTGATCGTCAACATGGCCCTCCTCTGGACTTGCTCCAAGAGATCCGTGTTCTTCCTGTATTGAGTGTTCCACAATACTCCAGGTGGGATCTCATGAGAGCAGAGTACAGGGGGATAATCTTAACCTGCTGCTTAACCCTCAACCTGCTGGCCACACTTCTTCTGATGCTTCCCAGGATACAGTTGGCTTTCTGGGCTGTGAATACACATTGCAGTCTCATGTTGAGCTTCTCTTCAACCAAAAACCTCCAGTCCTCCTTCTCAGGGCTTTTCTCCATCCATTCTCCACCCAGCCTGTATGTGTGCTTGGGATCTCCCCAACCCAGGTGCAAGACCTTGCACTTGGACTCACTGAACTTCCAGGTGTTGGCATGGGCCCACCTCTCAGGCCTGTGAAGGTCCCTCTAGATGGCCTCCCTTCCCTCCAGCTTGTTGACCATACCCCACACAGCTTGGTGTCCTCAGCATGACTATTAAAATATGATGGAAAGTGGGTTTGCAACTTCATCCACCAGAAACTCAGCTCAAGTTCATCTTCTCTAACTAATGGAATATATCTAAATATTGGAATATAGTGCCTTTTGAGTTAACTTAGGAAATCTGAGATCTCTGCAATGTGACATTGGATTTAGAGCAGATTCCCATTTTTCTGGAGCAGCAGCTGGTCTCTGAAACACAAAAATAGCACTAGATGCCACTGTGGAGACATAAATTTTTCCCCATCACCTTCTGCATGTGTCTGTGCAAGCTTGCCACCCTGACTCCCATTATATTTGAGGGAGATCTAGAAGTTCAGTCAACACAGTAACTGCATTTTAGGATGAGATCCCCTGGAAAAAGAAGATACATTTCAGAAGGATTCTGAAAAGTCACTACTGTGACTTTTTTGTACACTTTGAACTTTCAAATTTAATTACATGACTTCCCCTAGACTGAGGCTACAGTTGGTGAGAGCTTTCCAAATGTAAAGTGTGACAGCTGATAGGCAGAGTTCAGGGAAAAGAAAGTATCAATGAGAAACTGGGAAAGGCATCAAAGGAAATGGGTTTCTAAACGAAATTTCTTAACACTTCTTCTGGTCTTTTTTTTTTTACTTTTTTTTTTTCTTTTAAATCTTATCCGTCTTTCTTGCTCAGATGATGATGAAAACAGCCACGACAGGACTATTCTACACTACTTTGCAACACGTACTCCTTCGATCCTTCAGAGATGATCAATGATCCTTTTCATGTGCAGGAGTTCCCCACCTACTTGAGACCACTGCTGTGGTGTATGGGGTAAGAGACCTCAGCTGAAAGAAAGTTTCCTGTAGGGGTGGAAAGAATGGGCTTTATTCAGCTAAAGATAATTTCCTGTGCCTACCACTGTCAGGTCTCTTTTTCTCCCTCTTTTCATTTCAATTTCAAAAAAAAGAAAAAAAAAATTAGTAAGATCTTCATACCACATGAAAATATGATTGCATAAATCACTTTGCTGTTGATAAAGCCATTACTTACCCTCTTCACCACAAAGCCTAACAAAAAATTGCTTTTTGTTTAGGTGTTAACAGTAAAAAAACCCAATAGCTTATGTGTTGAATCCTCTTCCTCATAAAAAAAATCTTTTCATATGATGAGCATCCTGGAGCTGTAAAGATTGAAAATTCAGACTGTGTGATCTGAAAATCTCTTATTTGCAGCTTAACAGCTGCAGTCAGGTAGAAATATCCTCAATCCAAAAAGAGCAATTTATAACATTAAGTTTACGTGTATAAAATACAAACTTTTTTTTCTTTCTTATTTATTTTTAATTTTCCTAGCAGAATTCCTATCATTATTTTTAATGATACTTCACATGCATGAAAGAAAAATAGTTTAAGTTTCATTTACTACTTTTAATTTAAAGTGGTAGGGACACATCTTGCCATTCTGGTATCAATGTGAAGTAATTGTGATTAAAGTATAACTTGGGTAGCAGGCAGATGAATCCTAATTTTTAGAGCTCTATCAGTTCACATGGTAGGAAAGTGATGATTTTGCCAGCAGTAGTCATTGGGTGGCTTTTGCTGTAAGGCACAGAATCATCTGAAGTTGATGATATTTACAATAAAATAATAAAAAAAATAACTTACTTTTCAGAATTGGTGAAAAAATTGGCACTGTTTTCTTCCAGGAGATTTGAGTTCTTCTATTAAGATAATATTTTAAACTTTAGTAATTTATTGAAAAATATTGCTGCAAGTTAAAAGCGTAAAGGCAATATGCTGTTATAACATGAAAAGTTAAAACTATGACTGACATCTAGAATTTGAAACAAGCCAAAGGGCAATTATTGTGCAGTGTTTGAGATGAACTAGTCAGAATTATAAAACAAAAATAAAATATAGCAACACAAATTTCTCACTGAAAATGTCCAAGGCCAGCCTGGATAGGATTTAAGCAACCTGGTCTAGCAGGAGGTATCCCTGTCCATGTAGGCTGTTTGGAACTGAGTGATCTTTAAGGTCCCTTCCAACCCAACCCAGTCTAGGAAATATTTCAAATATTACATCTCACTCTTTAATGAGAATTTAGTTCTTAACTAAATGAAAGGGGCTTAAAGGCCATGATTCATCTGAAACAAAAGAAGGCAAATGTTAAAAAATCCATTAGATCATTCTTTAAAGTGAGTTTTCGGAAACTTAAGTTTAGTAATTCCTGAATTTATGTCATATTCTGTACTTATTTTATTTATTCCTTCCCCTTGTCCAAATTACTAGATGTCTTTAAAGTCTAGATACTCACATTTCAGGAAATATTTATACTAATGCATGCTTAGAGTAATTTGGGACAGTGCAATGTCTTACAGTAGTTAATGTGCATTAGGTTTGGTGTTTATTGGTGATGAATTTTAGATGATGTTTTTTTTCTTTCTTCTGTGAGCTTCTATTACATAAAATGAACCAATAACCTGCCTTACATTCTATTTATCCTGTAAACATAAGATGTTTACAGTTTATATGTCTCTTTTCACAGAACAAATAAGACGATTTTGTCGCTGATGAGCATTAAATTGTAAATCATTTTTGCCATTCACATATCCTGAAAAGAAGAAAATCTAAGGTTACTATAATGTTTCAGAGTTGCAAAATAGTCTTTCTGAAATGTCCTTTCCATATTGTTTTTTTCACGAGCACAAATCAAAGCTTTACAAAAGAGGACATTTTATTGTTCTGTATTAAAAACTATTATAAGAAACGGAGATTTCATTTTTCAATGCAAATGGCCAAACCATGGACTGATCTATGTCACATTAATGTTTTTGTAATTACAAAAATAATAAAGTGCCATTAAATATAACTGGCACTTGAACTAAGAATTAAGGAAAAATTATTTCATTAGCAAGTATGTAACAGCTCAAAAATACCAAAAATAAAATAAAAGAAAATTGAACACCACAGTACCTAGGTTTTAGGCAGAAGGCTCTTAGACAGTAATTCAAAGCACTGTGAAGAACTTCTAGCATCTGTGTTGGGAAAACCAAAAAACCTCTAAGTGTCTATTTAGAAATTTCTTTGTTATGAGAGAGGAGATGCAACAAACCAGCCAAGGGGAAGCACAGCCAAATGACTGGGTCTGAAAATCACAGACAAGCTGGAACACCTACTCTGATATATGCAGCACAGACTTCCTGTGTATAGATCAGCAAAGACTCTTCCAAAGGACTGAGAAAGTTTCACTCTTCTCCTTAAAACAAATCAGCAAACAGCAGTACCATCAGTCAGCTTTATGTGGTACTCTATCCCATTTTTCCTCCCAAGCTCTCTCTTCCCTGTTTTCCTAGGTCTAAGCAAGTAAGCCTTATGATATGAATAGGACACCAATTTATTTATTTATTTATTTATTTACTTATTTTACTCGCTGAATAGCCCATGGAAAAATGCTAACATAAAGCAACCTATAGAGTAAACAGGACAGTGCAATCTCCCAGCATCCAAAGACAACAAAATTTGATTCTCAAACTATAAAATTGCAATGCATCATATTTCACATGTGCAATTTAGGTTACCTAAAGACATCTAAAACCATTTTTCTTTTTCCAAGCTGAGCACTAGAAATGTATTTTCTGCATTATTCTTACCAGGGAAGCTACACAGCTACGCAGGACATCTGTTTACAGACAACGATTTTTGTTTTTTGTGTTTTTTTTTTTAAATAAGTTCCCACATCTTATTTATTTATTCCCTGTTGGAATAATCTAATCATTGCTATCATTTAAATGTTCAATTTGAATTTGTAGCTCAATATATTCTCAAAACAAATTCCCTGATTTAAGCATTGTCAGCAAAAGGCCAATATGTGTATTTATACCATCTGCAAGGCTGAGCCTGCAACCTAGATGCTGCTCTATTTTTCAAATAAGTAGAAGACCAATCTGATCTCATTGCTTAGCACAATACCTCTTATTTTCTATCCTATTACTAACTGTGCTGGGTGCCTGTAGTGCAGTTTGTGTATAATGTAGCCTGGCAACATATACTGACTAGCAATAACCCCTGATTCTGCCTAGTGAGATAGGCTGCTGTGAGAAAAAGTTGTGGGATCACCAGAAGAATGTATAAAAAAGAACCTGATTTTGATGTTTAGCAGTTAGCTGGAAAATCTGGGGCAGGACAGGGCAGGTTTCCAGTCAGGCATGTGTCTCAGTCCCATTAGAACTTAAGTGCCTTGTTGAATCAAAACCTTAATTAGCAACTGTCCTTACCAAATGTCAAAATGTTCCTTTTCCCTTCATAAAACATTAACAACCACTAGAGATGGAGAAAATGGGCATCATAATTCCTCTCTGTCAAAGTATCAGAACTGAGAACTCCAGTCCACATGTTTTCCTAACTAACATGCAGAGGGAGTTGCATACAAAGCCCAGACGAGATAAATATAATCTCTGGGGTTTTTTGTTTTATTGGTTTTTTGTTTTTTTTTTAATAATGCTTAACATCACTTCTGAGTCATAGTGAAAAGGCTAAAACACTAGAAAAGGAAATGGTACTACCTGCACCAAATACAATAAAAATAACCAGTCCCTATGAGGGTCTCTTTGAACATTATGAATTCCTTCTGGAAATGATATTAAGCACCTCTACCTCAATAAACATGGCCTTATGTGAGAAGCAATTTTCTTGTAATAGCATCGTCAAGAAAAAACATTGTGATTTCATAAAATAGCTGTGCTTCTCTTAATGTGCTATCCTTTCTCTCTCTCTCTCTCTCTCTTTTTTTTTTTTTTTTTTTTTTTTTTTTTTTTTAACATAATAGCCTAGCAGATATAGGGAGAAGTAACTTATTCAAAAGGGTAAAAGGAGTTGCTCAAGGACTTCACTTAGGTGAAAATGCTTTGTGCGTTAGACCCACAAGTAGCCTAAATTAAAAGAGATTATTTAAAATGGATAATTGTCTCATTCATATGGTTGATTTTTTTTAAGGCCACTCAATTGCATGGGTTACTTCACCACTCTTCTCACTGAATTTATCAGGAGCTGTGTTTGGTTGCTGATCCAAACAGTAAAGCTTTTTAAACAGCTTCTTACCAAACACCTGAACAATGAGAATTAGTGAATACTTCATGAAAATTTGGCTCATTTGATTCAGTGACAACCTCCAGAAATTATTATTCTGTAATACACAAAATAATGATCAGTTCACCCATAGAATGAATAGCATATTCTGTTTTAAATGTCTTAAATGTAACAGAATAAGCAAGGCAAAGCTGCCCTTTAGAGCGAGGTAGCACCATTTCCTCCGTCTCTTTTGAGTTAGGGGAAAGAAAGAGGAAACTTTTAGAACAGTTGTAAACTAAGGTCTCTTAAAGATAGCTATGAACAGTGGTTTCTTCAGAGCACAAATTTTCCACCAGCACTGGTGTTCTAGACATCTTAAAACTGTTTTGAGAATTTGACCCCAGTTCACTGAATAATTTCAACCAGGGGTAAGACGAGTACAAAAACACAGGTCCCAGCTGGATTCACAAAAGAAATGGAACAGAGATTAATTTCTTTATTTTCCAGTGACGTAATGACTGCTGACCAGCCTGTGAAGGACCAGCCCTGGTTCTCTCTAAATGGTTTTGAGCTCTTCTCCCATTACCCCAAAGGAGAGTGCTCCAACCACTCTGCTTTTGCTTATGTTTCCTGTGCTTTTCTGTGTAAGCTGTGTTCTTTTGCATGAAATACTAACTGGAAAATGGGCTGGGATCTAGACAGTTTGTCTCTCAGGGTGGTGTTTTAACAACCAACATACAACAGTAAAATGGAGATTAAAAAGCAGAACAGCTCTGACAGGAAAGACTGAGAGGCACCTTCCTTAAACATATCCAGTTTATGGGGATCGGGGTCTTCTGTGGACATCACTATCCAAGTTGTTTTGCGTTTCTTTTCTTGAACCTACAGAAGTGTTTGAAATGAGCTCTCCTGTATCCTCAGAAAACCTTTTAAAGTGTCTGAGTGTTCCTCAACGTCTTCTGTCCCATTTGTTATAAAAAATTTAAATTCTAATTGAGTCAGAAACTTATGCAAGAGCTTCTTTGTCACTTGAGATCATGAAGTTGACTTCCATCCCAGAACAAATGAGTGGAGACCTGGATTTCTCACTTTCTTTAAAAAGTGAGTTAAGAACATCATGGGCCACCACTAGTACATTACAGAGTCAAATTTTCTTCTTCTGATTTTTAGTACAAATGTGCATCTCTGAACTACTGCACTTTCAGCAGTACAAAATCTTTTTCCTCATTTAAGTATTACAGATTTGGCAAGAGAACACACATTCATGCATGCACACAGGCACATTAGTTTTGGATAGCATGAACTTTTTTGTTTATTTGGTTTTGGTGAAGTACTGAAATGATAGAGCAATGTATTCATTATCCCACTGAAATTAGCCTTTTCAAATTAAGGAGACATAGTTAATTAAACCAAAAAGTTTTACTTAGTGCAGTTTAGTTTATTAGGCCTTTTTTGACCTTTGATTATTCCAGATGTTCTCAACAGATGAACGTCTGGCTCCTTTGAGAGACACTTAAAATTGAGATTAAAAACTGTAGCTGGCTCTGCCTCTCCTCAGGCAAAAGGATGCTCTCAGTCATTAGTACAGGAAACAGTCATTTGCTTGGCTGGTCCTCAGGCTATGAAATGAACTCCAGCAGGATCCTAGGCCTGTCACAAGCATCACTACTTCCATTCCAAGCTGAAAGAGCACAATTTGCTGTCTCTGACAAGCCCATGGACCGGAGGGCACCTTAAAAAAATAATTAGAGGGGAAAAATATAGGAAAAGGGGGGGGGGGGGGAAGAAGAAAAAAAAGAAAAGAAAAAAAGAAAAAGAATCCTGACTGAAAGAAACACTACAGAAACAGTTTTTCCCTTGGGATAAGTTTCAAGTGGAATGAACTCCTTGTAGCAGATGTTTGTTGTGGCACTTAATGTGTGACAGGAAGGTGCTCAGATGTCTGTGCCTTTGCAGAGAAGTTGAAAATATTTCTTGGTGTGCTTGGAGACTGAATATTATTAAAAAGTCAAAGTTATCAGATGCAACAAACCAGCTTGGTCTGATTTTTGGCAACTTTTTATTTCATATGGTGCAAATAATCATAAAATCAAATGGCATCTACTTATAATTTTATAGTAATTGCTTCTATAACACTTGCCAGTTTTTCTATAATAACTTCATGTATAATTAGTACGTAATCTTCAGGCATAAATAACTCCCTAATTAGTCTGCAATCTGAAATTATAATATACTTACAGTCTAGTTATTTGCTTATTTGGACTCTGTAAAATAAAACACCTTCCTCATAAAACACTGAAGGAGCACTATGTAGGTTTTGTGTTTGTACATCATTCTTAGAGCTGTCAGGAGAAAGAAAACAAGATGTAACAGTTACTGAAATTAGAAAGTGTGCATTAGTTACTACATGTTTATGACAATGGATGTGTTCTATGATTCTATTCTGAACCCTGGCAGTGTTCTGTGATTCTATTTCATGATAAAAGAGGAGGTACAGATCAAGAAAAGAAATCAACAGATTTCCTGAAATCATACAAAAGCAAACAGGCATTTTTCAGTTCCCTGTGAATCCATATTACAAGGAGCTCTACGATTAGAAACAGCAAGAACATCAAGACAATCATAGAACCATAATATGGTTTGGGTTGGAAGGGACCTTAAAGATCATCTAGATCTAACTCCCCTGAATGGGCAGGGAAACCTCCCACTAGACCTGGCCTTGAACACTTCTGGAGGGAGGATCCAGAACTTTTCTGGACACTGTCAGTGTCTCACCACCCTCATAGTAAAGAATTTCCTTCTAATATCTAACCTAAATCTCCCCTCTTCAAGTTTTAAGCCATTGTCCCTTGTCTACTAGCTACACACCCATGAAAAAAGTAATGTTTTGATTCAGCTGTTTCTTTTAGGACCTGGCCTTGTCTTGCCTTCCCTTTTCCCTTCCACTTACCCTTCTCTTCTATTCCTTTCCATGCTCTTCCTTTCTTCTCATTTTTCTTTTTCCTCTTTCTTCCCATTTCCCTTTTCCCTTTTCAAATGAATCACACAAATAAAAATATAATACTATTTTATAATCAGAATAACATTCTTTTGGCAAGAAATTCATGTACTATTGGATCTCAGCAGAAAAAAGCCTCAGATGAAAGGATTCCCTCAAAAATAACATACATCAGATGATGGTAAATCTTGGATAAAGATGTTGGTACATGACATTCCAGAAGGACAGTTTTGTGACAACTTAAAAACTCTGATCTTAAGGTAGCTATAAGACATGCTCAGTTCCCGAAGATTTTTTATTATTATTATTAAATATGAACTTTTCAGAAAAACAAATCTTTTGAAAAGAAAATGTCCACTCATATTCAGTAACAATTATGCAGAAATTTTAATTACTGGTGACCTACACTGTATTGCTTCACAGTGGTCAGGTAATTATGTCCCATTCTCTGAAAAATGCAGTTAAGATAAGGAAGAGGAAACAGAAGACAAGCTATTTTATGTTCTTGTGCAGTACTCACAGACTGCATGAATGGATGTGGTGTGAATGTCAAACAGAGGATGATTGTAGTCCCTTATGAAGCTGCACACAGACATTTATTCCACATTTTTATACAGCACTGCATGCCCTAGAATTTTCTGACTCATGAAGAAGACACAGATCAGTTATTCTTTGTGTTTGCCCTCAAATTCTTTTTTCAAAAACACTCCTGCATGTAGCACTGAAATCTGTTTGTGTTTCCAGTCTTTCAAAGAACTAATGGCTAGAGCAAACAAATGCTGAGTCCAAAAATACTATAACACTATTTGGCGTGAATTCTTCTCTGGGAAAAAAAATCAAAAAGAAAAAAAAAAAAAATAAAAAAAAAAATAAAATCATCCTAACAGTTACCTGAGACTTCACATAGGATCCAATAAAACTCTTTGCTGTCCACATCTGCTGAGTTAACACAAAGACACCTTTTCTATAGATTTCAGAATCTCCAAAACAGGCAGCACTGAAACAAGGCCCTGGTGAGGCCACACCTCGAGTACTGTGTGCAGTTCTGGGCCCCCCAGTTCAGGAAGGATATCGAGGTCCTGGAGCAGGTCCAAAGGAGGGCAACCAGGCTGGTGAAGGGACTCGAGTACAGACCCTACAAGGAGAGGCTGAGAGAGCTGGGGCTGTTCAGCCTAAAGAAGAGGTGGCTCAGGGGACACCTCATCACTCTCTACAACTACCTGAAAGGAGGTTGTAGCCAGGTGGGGGTTGGTCTCTTTTGCCAGATGACTTTCAACAAGACAAGAGGGCATGGTCTTAAGTTGTGCCAGGGGAAGTTTAGGTTAGATATTAGAAAGAATTTCTTTACGGAGAGAGTGATCAAGCATTGGAATGGGCTGCCCAGGGAAGTAGTGGATTCTCCATCCCTGGAGATATTTAAAAAGAGCCTGGATGTGGCACTCAGTGCCATGGTCTAGCAACCGCAGCGGTGGTTCAAGGGTTGGACTTGATGATCTCTGAGGTCCCTTCCAACCCAGCCAATTCTATGATTCTGTGATTCTAAGGAGTCTTGACAAGTCCAGCTTCTTTGCAGCATGCATCACTTGTATATGTGAATGCAGCTAAATAAGCAACTAGACCTTTTTCTTTTCCAGAGGGCAAGAAATTTAGATTCCAGGGCAGTGTCACACTGATTTCCACACTTAATGAACAAAATGAACAAAACTTTATTTAATGAAGAAAATACTTTCCTGGTTTACCAGATTTGGACTACTGAACAGCTAGAAATAAAAAAAATGTTAAGGATGTGTATGATGAGGAGGATGGCAAAATCTTCTCCAAGATTTTGGTGTTCAGATAACACCCTATTTATGCTAGATAGCTATTCATGTTTAAGAATTATAATTACTTTATCAATGTATTCAACATTGTGTGGACAAGAACGAGAGAGCAGATTTATTCACTCTTAAAGACTGGTTTCAGTCTGTCTTAAAATACCACTCTGAAAATCAGTGAAGGAGATCCATGAACCTGGAGATGCAGATGTCTTGGTAGTTACTACAACCCATGAGACAATCCTCAGTATGGGTCCCACAAAGAGAATCCATAACAAGCCCAAGTGATCTGAAATCCTTTTTTTAATTATGAATTCTGGACTGTTTTCCTGTGCTTTCTCTTGGATATCCTTCTGTGGAAGGGCAAATAGATAAGACTGTGGAAATGTACAGTATTGCTCTATAGGGATTGGATATAAATCCAAAGCTGCAAGAGTATTTAATTTTTCAGTCTCCTTAGGTTAACATTCATCATGCAATCAGTCTTTTATTACATGACTCACTCTTCATCCACAGAGGGGTTGCTTTTCTAGAGCTATATCTTTCATTCCTAGAAGTTAGGACCTTGTTTGTTATAAAAGCCTCAGTAGCTGTCATCCTTTGCAAATGAAAAAAGAAAATCCATTTTATAATGACCCACATGTGATACTATGAAATGGAAGGGAGGAAAAAAAAAATCCAAAAAGAAAAAAAAAGAATCAAGGATAAGCATTCATACATCATTTATATGAAGAAAAAAAATAATTTCAAAATTCACTCCACTGTGTTAAAAGGCTGTCAGCTCATTTAAACCTCCAACATCTTAGATCAGTTCTGCAAGCACATCACAGTAGACTCGCCAGCTGCTATTTGCTCCATCCTTAAATGTTATTTAAAGCTGCCTACAACCAGAGCTCCAACTCTGAGGGGTTTAGAAGGAGCATGAAACAGCTGTTCATTCTGCCATTTCCAAGACACATATTTCAGATGATCCATGCTTTCATTTAAAGTTGAAAGGCCCAGAATAAATACGCCTTGTAGCCTAACCACAAGTTAATTTGCTATCAGTTGCCAAGGCAGCCACTTGCCAATTCTCTCAGTTTTAGCAAAATGCTGGGCAGAAACTGTAGCAAAACCAAGGGGGGAGTAAGCCTGGGATTCATAAATAGCATTACCTCAGAGAAAAGCACCATTTCTAAACAGACTCTGGTACTAAACCATCAATAAGGAATGGAGGAGTTCTAAAAACACCTCAGAATTACACTTATATGCAATTGTGTGGAACAAATCTAATTATATTCACAATTATAACACTTATTTTTAGCAGAAACAAACTGTTAAAATGCATAATGTAAGCAACAGTTCAAGGAGTGATTAATTCAAAGACTATAGGAAAAAAAATGTTTATCTGAAGTTAAAAAAGCAGAGAAGAAAGAAAAGACTGGATTTCAAAACACTGTTCCAAGGGAGGTTCATTTTCTTTGTTTTGAGCTGCTTTTTGACCTTTTTTTTGTTTTTTTTTATCACCAGGATTGTGAATGATTTTGCTCAGTAAAAGTAAAATTTCCCTATGTGTGAAGGGATTATATCACTGAAGCATTATGCCACACAGTTGGATGATAAAATGAGACTACAAGAAAAAGAGTAAGATCTGTGGAGTCACTGGTCAGCAGCACACATCCAGGAGGCATGGAAAAAACGAGTTAGCACAGGCTTTGTGATGCTTAAAGTTAAGCTGCTTTGTCTCAAAAGGTGGGATTTATCTCACCTAGAAGTTGTTCTAAACTTGTTCTGTTGACTTTGTACTTAAGAAATGGAAACAGGTAGATCTAAAGGCATCTTACCTACATGAGACACCTGCTGAAGGAGGCAATTATTATTTTCAAATTATTTCTGTATCTTCATTAACTCTAGAGGGAGCCTGTGGAATTTCCTTACACAGAAGTCTAAATTTTAAGCAGTTTTGATTAACTGAGTAAAACCTTTTGTCTGCATGCACTGAGGAACCAATCTAATGAGATCTGAAGCTTCAGAGCAGCAGGAAGCAAAGTAGTTGGCTGCACTGTTTCAGAAATAGGTCACCTGGTGCTGTCCTCCCACTGCCATGGTTAAGCAGTCACAGTCTGCTAACAGTACTTACTACTCAGCAAGTACTTAGTGCTACAGCAAACAGTGAAATCTGTAGTACTTTGGAAGGCTTTTAGCAAGGTCAAAGGGCAGAAAGAATGGATTTATTCTATATTGTCCATATCATGAAAAGTCCTGTTTTAATGGAGGGTTTTTATGCCTTGTTCAACCATTCTGAGTGCTTGTGCACTGAGTGGAATGGGGGAGATTCTTGCTTGTCTCAGAAAACAGCCTTTTCATACCCTGACAGCCAATAGATACCTCAATGCAAACCCAAAAGAACACAGGGTTTTACATCTGCCAAAAATCTTGGAATCCAGGTGTTTTTGCTCTATTGTGGAAAGCTGTTTAATCTTGACAGGACATCTGCAGCCCATCAACCAAACATGGTTTCCAATTAGTTGTTCACTTCCATGGTGGTTTCTCAGGCTCCAAGACCCTAAGCTGATCATGGCAGTGCTACCTAAGAAAATCCATAGTAACCCACATGCTGTGGCTGTTAAACATGAGAGGACAATCTGTATGTGTGGTGATCTCTAGGCCACTTCCAAAGTGCCACTGAGCAACTGATGTTCTGTTGGCAACATTATGAAATGCTCAGCATCCAAGTGAGTGGCACCTTTGACTGATCTTGCTGAGGTAACAAGCCCACCCTGAGAAGCTAAAGTCCCTCACCACAGTTACCATAATGCCTGGTATGATGCCAACCTTACAAAAATGAGTTTATCCAGTTGTACAGAGCAGGAGCAGTGACATCTGCACTATTGCAGTAATTAAAGTATCTTTGAAAGAAGATTTATTTAAACTTTTGCCTGCGATGTCTGTTCAGCCCTTGCAAAATTTTCTTTTTTCCCCATCCTGATTGATTCACATAGAAAACGGCATTTCTGACAGACAAGATGACACTGGTTGAAAAGGACATCAAGATTCTGCTCCACCGTGGTTCTTTGGATACATGGCTTTGCAGTAGTAAAAATTAACTTTGCAACAGTTCTGGG
The DNA here is from genome assembly GCF_003957555.1 of Calypte anna. Classification (NCBI taxonomy): domain Eukaryota; kingdom Metazoa; phylum Chordata; class Aves; order Apodiformes; family Trochilidae; genus Calypte; species Calypte anna. Next base: position 144,779,011 of record NC_044245.1, on the reverse strand, counting down.
CCAATACTTGAACTACTGAGAAAAATATCATCTTAAAGGTCTTTTCCAACCAAAAGGATTCTATGTTTCTATGATTTTAACTCATTAATTATCTGCTGTCATTGTCTCTGGTAACTCATATTGGTCTTTCTGAAACTAGGACATTTGGCAAGTGGTAATCTTGACATCTGACTTTGTATTGCCTTTTTTTGTGGTCTTTGTCTCAAAGTCTTCAATGTTGAATACAATTTTGGCTCATATGAAATCAGTTTCTTGGAAACAGAAAGATAGACAGATGTTTAGGCCTCTTATTTGCATATGAGACTTTCTGTGCATATGTATGGAAATTAGCATGTTTGTATGAATATATTTGATAGTTTGACTGTTACAAATTCTAGCATTGCCTGGGTTAAATTTTCTTTGTTCTTTATAGTTTGCTATTTTGAATAACCATATAAAATGCCACTTGCGGTTTAATTTTATCTGCTGACATTAGGAACTGCAAATTTGGTGAACGTCATTTGAGAAGCTCTGTCTTAGGGACTGGTCCAAGAAGCTTAACCATTTTACAAATAATATCCAAAATATAGTTGTTGATAAATACCTGATCACAAAAAGAATAAATACTTAGTATCATGGATAGGATGTGACTGAGAAACTAGCAAGTGTATTAACCTGAGGAACTAGCTGAGGAATTAATTTCTACTCATCACACTGTTTGCTTTTTAAGTGGAGGTTGCATACACATCTGAGAAAGCCTTACAAGTTAAAAGTTAAAAACAAAAGCAGGCTGGTATCAAGAATGCTTTGCTGTGCCATGATCCTGGGATAAGCCCTACTATGGGCTATCATGGTGCAAGGAACAACATGCTGTGGTGTTTACCTGTACAGCCCTTTTAAGACAACAGTGAGATAAGGATACATCATAATTTGCTTTGATTGAGGGATCTGTAAATCAAAAGACACACAACCCTCCCACACCTCACCCTAATTGACAAATGTGTTTTACAAAATCAGAGGCAAGTGTTGAGTTTCTCAGTGCTCACCTAGCCAAATAATTTAGCAAAAAAGGACCTAAGAAAAGGCTGGTTTTGCAAATATGTATCATTTGCCTTGAACCTAATTTACTGGTAATGCTAGGCAAGCTGAGACAGTTGTACAGACTAGCAAAATTAGGAACTAAAAAGAAGTAGAAAATAAGGTCCTGAACTAATATGGTCAAGGAGTGGACACTCCCAATAAACAGAAGACCCAATAAACATCACTGAAACCTGGATTTCTCCTCAACAGCATGGAAATCAAATTCAAAGCATAGTTTTGCTTATTTTTAGTAGTCACAGTGTTACTCTATGGCATCTTAAAGGATTTTCTCCAACTGATATTTCCCATTACTGATTGTTTTGGTTTTGGCTTTGGGTTTTTTTTCCTTTTCCTGGACAAGGAACACAATGTAAATCTAGAAAGAAAATTATCAAACAGATCCTCGTATATTGAATGGTTTCTTAATGGGGATGAGGGAAGCAGGGCGTAGAAATACCAACAAAATTATTATTTCATCTTTGAAAAGTCAGTTTTCAATTGGAGGATGTTTCAAATGATCAAGCAGGCCCAAGAGGTGTTTTAATTATAGAGGCTGGTTGTCCTTGTGTACCTATTGACTGCAATAATACTGCCTGTCTCAATGAGTTCATCATTTATTAATCTGTCCATGAACACAGAAAACCAGTAAGCTTTCTATAGACATGAAAGAGCTCTCAAAAGACCCCAGGAGCATCTGAGCTGCAAACCAGTTCATGTAGGTTGATTTCTACATCTAAGGTTCCAAGTAGGCAAGATGCCTTTCACATTCATTCAGACTGCAGAAGAAAGAATTCCTTTCCCTTCACCCTCTGGGCAATCAAAAAGAAGCCTTGACAGTTCCCATGAAGACCAACAAACCAACTCCTGTTGAATTAAAAACCCTTTACACTTTACTGTTAAATGGTCTTCTGACATCATGAGCCTCATAAACACAAAAAGCCCAGGAAGAGTAGTGTATGCAGGTGGTTAAATTCTGGATTTTTGCATCTCATCTTCACTCTCAACAAGAAAACATCTTAATGGCCACTGGCTCTGATGAGCTGGTGATCACACTGCAGGAGGTGAGAGAAAGGGAGAGAAAAAAAGCACAATAAATCAAGCACCTCATCAGTAAGAGGAGGCAAAGAGAGCCAGAGTGTGACATCTATCACAGTTCTGCTTTTGCAGATTGCTTTGCTAATAAGTAGTCAAACTAAAATAAAAGATTCTCTGAGTTTTGCTGTACTTCTCCCTGAATTCTCATCTCATAGTACAGTTGTCTTGTGTCTCTCCAGTCTTCTACTGACACAAGAGGGAAAAGCTGTTCCCACCGTACTAATTCAATACGTAGAGCAATGCTTGAGAGAAGGATTACAGCCAATAAATCTGTACTGTGTTAGGGTCAATATGAGAGGGAGTTATGTGAGACTGGGAGAGAAAAAGTTACAAGGCAAAGACAGAAAAAAAATAATCATAGATTCAGAAACTAAAAAATCCTATTATTATCATCCTCCTTGAGGAGAAGTACTTAGAGGTGTTGGCTAATGGGAAGCTCAACATGAGCTGGCAATGTTCACTTGCAGCCCAGAAAGCCAACCACATCCTGGACTGCATCAAAAGAAGCATGGCCAGCAGGTCAAAGGAAATTATTCTCCTCTACTCCATTCTTGTGAGACTCCACATCAAGTACTGTGTCCAGTTCTGGAATACCCAACACAGGAAAGACGTGGAGCTCTTGAAGTGAGTCCAGAGGAGGTCCATGAAGATGGTCAGAGGGCTGCAGCACCTTTTCTACAAGGACAGGCTGAGAAAGTTGAGGCTGTTTAACCTGGAGAAGAGAAGGCTCAGAGGTTACCCAATAGTGGCCTACCAGTCCCTCAATGGGACCTACAGGAAAGCTGGGAATTTTTATGAGGTAAAGGGGAAATGGCTTTAAGTTGGTAGAGGGAAGAATTAGTTTAGATATTAGGAAAGGTTTCTTTAGCATGAGGGTTTTGAGACACTGTCACAGGTTGTCCAGGGAAGATGTGGAATTCTCCTTCCTGAAAGTGTTCAAGGCCAGGTTGGATGGGGATTTTTAGGAACCTGGTCTAGTGGGATGTAATCTGGCCCATGTCAGGGAGCTGGAACAAGGTCTTCAAGGTCCCTCCCAACCCAAGCCATTCTATGATTTTATGACTTAGCCTCTGTCGCAGCAGTGGAAAGAGAACAGTTTTATTGTTGCATATTTCTTCTGTACTCATTTTTCCTCTCTTAAAGGACAATTGTTTATGTAGCTTTTGTTTTTGCAAGGCATCTTACTTGTTCTTCTGCTTCAGGAAGATCCTATTTTTTTGTATATGATTCTTTTGAATAATAATTTACTCATCAAAACAGCAATCTAGTCTTCTACTAATGTCCAAACCATAAAAATCTTTCTTTGTGTGCTTTAGGTTGAGGCTTCTTTTTTCTTTTTCTTTGTATCAGTGTGAAACTGTTTCCTGCACTGAGAGAAGGTTGATTCAAGACTGTGCCATTTCTTAGCCTGGTGTCCAGAGTGGGACCCAGGCTAAGAGTGGTTAATAACTCAATTCTCCTACTTTCAAAATAAGTGGTTCAATCACTGTGCTCTAAACACACACACCCAGGGGGCTGGTTCCTTCTTTTTAGTAGCTGGACCTAGCACAGTGGTTTTCAAAATCTGATTTGTGGAATTTTGTCTGAAAGACTTGTAACCTTCAAGAGGCTGCAGAGAAAAGTGGCCCATCAGACTTGTGTTCTCTCTAGAGAAGCTGGCATTTCTGTTTATAAAAGGTAGAACATGCTACACATCAGAAACAATTAAAAACCACCTCTGTGAAACAGCTCCTTCATCAGCATGTAGACCCAATGAACTTTCCAGCAGAAATAACTGAGCTCTCTATGCAGTCAGAAGCAAGGGTAAATGCATAGACTGCCAGAAGCAATTTGCTGGGCAACATACCCACTCTCTAGACCTTCTCATGTTCTTTAATGTGAGCTCCAGTAGGGGTATTTTTGGAGAAAGGAAATTTTAGTGCATAGAAAGTGTGTGATTAAAGGCTTCGGTGCCACACAGAATGAATTGTAGCTTTAGAAAACTGCAGTTAAGGCCACACAGCAAACACGTCCATTTGTGAGTCTTGTTCTCCCTCCTCTCCAAGATGATCTCAGGACTGAACTGGGTTGGTTGCCTTCATCACTCATACCTTGAGGGGAGATTCCAAGAAGAAAGTGATTCCAGAAAACCAGAACATTGCAAATTCTAGGAGCTCTCTACATTTTGATAACTTTACAAGGATAACTTTTAAGAAAAAAAAAAAAAGAGAAAAAAAAAAAAAGCTTATGTCATAAGTCATAGGCCAAGAAAATGGCTTTTTTCCCACACAGAAGAGCTCTTTATAAAAGAGCTTATCTCATTGAAATAGGACAGACATAGAAAGGAGGATGGGCTTTTACATGATGTCATGTTTGATACGTTCTTCATTGTGGCATCTTCAGGGACATGTTTCACTTGATAATGAGGATTACATAGCATGAGAGATGTTTGTGAAAAGCATTTCTTTCACTCTTCTAGGCATATATAGACATGAAAAAGTTGCCATCCTCCTCTGTAATGGTTTACCTGCTAGTCTCACACAGTGATAAAACTGAAGTCTTTATTGGTCCTTGCTAGCACAATGTTTGAGCACTTAATAAAGTTAAGATAAGGAATAAGTAGTAAGTTCCTGTCCCTGAAACAGGAATGAACTAGAACAGAGCTGGTAACTGGAGACTAGGAACAGATCCCAAGGGCTTGCCCCAGCACTGCTCTAGGAGTCTTCACAAGAGCAGTGCCTGGAGCCAGCCCCTCAGCCAGCTGCTTGGAAGGCAATTAAGCATTAAGTATTTTTGAAGGACGGGGTTGAAAAATCTGTTCCAAATCACTCTCCTCAAAATCTGCAACCACAGTTACAAACTCTATATCTGAGCTTCTGGTATCTCTCAGAAATGTCTGGTTGTCTGGGAGCTGCTGCAAAAAAGTAGTCATCTGTTGAAATAAGTCATTAAAAGTAATGACAGTATAAAAAATTACGTTAAGTTTAGGTACTCTGTGTGCCTATTGTACTTGGACTGTGTCTCAGGTATTCAAAGCACTAAAAAAAGATATGTTCTGGATTTTAATGACCATCATTCAAGTTACCAAGTGTACAGAAAGTGTTTGATGTAGGATTTTTATATGACTGTAATCACTAAATGCATTAGGCTATAATGGTATCACAGTCCTTTCAATAAAGGAGGGGAGAGGGCATCCTACTTTAAAAGCCACGGAAGGAAATTAAAGGTTGCTTATTCATGAATAACAGCACCTAGAGAGAAAATCATGAGAACTGGATCCATTTTAATAAAGTATCTCTGAAATGTTCATTAAGCCAATTATGATTTCACTCTTTTCTTTACTTGATTCCATTTCTAAATTGATCTCTTTTCCATGGGCAGGCAGGAGTCTTTTTAAAGAATTAATTAACTAAAGAAGTTTGGCAACTTTTTGATTCCAGCTGCCCAAACCAGTTTAAATTCAACAATATTGCTCAGAATGCCTATAAGTACTTGTGAATATTTTATATTATCATGGATATTGGATGCATTTTAAAAAGGTTTAGTTTGCTGGACTGAATCATGACTGTAGTGGAACAAAGCAATCAGACGCCTCTGATTACCGAGAAGTGGGTGTGAGCCGGTATCAAATCCACCTGTGCCCAATCAGGGCAGGCCCCCTATTGAGCATGTGCAAGACCAGGGGGCCAATAAAAGGTGAAACTCACACCCACAGACTAGCTCACTCTTGGGTTAGACGAGAGAGACTGGTAGCTCTCAGAGCACTATATGACCTTCATTGCACCACCAGCGCTCAGTACCTCTAAGGTGAGGCTCTCGTGGCGCAGCTGGTTAAGACCCAGTACTGCAATGCTGAAGGCCCCGGATTCGAGACTCCACAGAGAGCCTCACCCTAGACGCAATTACCGCTGGTGGCGCAATTAATTCTGACACTTGTTCTCAGCTAAACCTTTTGTGTGACTAAACAGATTTTGGTCCAGTATTTGTAGTCTCAGTTGGATGTTTCACACTTTCCATCCATTTAATTCAAAATAAATAATGATGCACAGATAAACATTCAAATTAATGACACTAGAAATGGTAAAACAGCATGGCTTATGTTTCACTGGAAATTTAAACAAATCTGTGGTTTTCTTTTCACTTTTTATTTATTTATTTATTTATTCTATTTACATTAGGGTCTTGAAGGAAATTCTACAATCCAACCAAGGTCATCTTTATTTCCCCCTTCCTATTTTTCTTGTTCTGAAGTTAATTTTACTGTAACTGAAGATGGTTTTCATTGACTTCAGGGAACAGTGGATGAGATTTTTTTATTTTCAAACATTACTGAAGGCTGTGGAAATGTGACCACAGTAAAGATAAACGAGTTTAAATGGTGAAATGCATTTTTCCAGACACAATGTATTCTTTACTTAACCAATTAGCACTCTTTCTATCTATTTATCTGTATTGGTAATACACATGTTTTTATGGAAGTAAATTCTGGAAATTTGTGCTGGCAAAATGTGTCATTTGCAAAAATATAATATGAAAGGTTCTTGTCAACTAAGGTCATCAGATTTCTTTGCTGTAGTACAACTGGAAAGATAGTTTCATCCAAATATCAGTTATTTTATACACCCACCCCATCTTTATTGTGGGTTTGCATCTGTCTTTTCATTAAAAAATCCAAACAGACAACTTTGCTGCTCAGGGTAGTGTTTCTGATGAACATAGCTTCTCATTTTTTCCTCTTGTGTTAGTTTGTTGATGCTATATTCTAATTTGCTTTATTTTTTTCCCCAAACTAAATTCCCCAGGCATCTCACTTTTCACATAAGGTACAAATTATTACAATTAACTGCTATTAAAATCACAAGAATGCCAGATATTAAGCAGCAGACAATTCATCATAGTTTGTGCTCCACAAACAATCAAACAGATGGTCCCTGCTCCAACAAATTTAACTTCCTTAGAATAACTTCTGCTAAATCTTGACAATATTACTTATAATGATATTGCATTCTCTCTTCTTTTCAGATCTATGTAACTATAGAGGTATCTTTTGGTCCTAATATAGAAAATAAAATTCATACAATAGCTTAGGCTGGAAGAGACCTTAGAGATCATCTACTCCACCTTTCCTGCCATGGGCAGGGACACCTCTCATCCAGACAAGGCTGCTCAAGGCCTCATTTAACCTGGTCTTGAACACGCCAGGTAGGGAGCATTCACAATTTCTCTGGGCAGTCTGTTCCAGAGTCTCACCACCCTCATACTGAAGAAATTCTTCCTAATATCCAGTCTAAACCTATTCTCTTTCATTTTAAAACTATTTCTCCTTGTCCTGTCGCTGGACACTCTTATGAAAAGCCTTTCCAGCCTTCGTGTAAGTTCCCTTCAGGTACTGGAAGACATCTATAAGGTCTCCCCAGAGTCTTCTCTTCTTCAGGCTGAAGAATCCCAACTCCTTCAGTCTCTCCTCATAGCAAACATTCTACAGACCCTGAATCATTTTTGTGGCCCTCCACTGGACTCACTCCAACAGATCCATGTTCTTGTTATAGTGGGGAGACCAGAACTAGACACAGTGTTTGAAGTGGAGCCTCATCACTCCCTACAACTCTCTGAAAGGAGGTTGTAGCCAGGTGGGAGTTGGTCTCGTTTCCAGGCAACTCTCAGCAAGACAAGAGGGCATGGTCTTAAGTTGTGCCAGGGGAGGTTTAGGTTGGATATTAGAAAGAATTCCTTTACAGTGAGGGTGATCAGATATTGGAATGCGCTGCCTCGGGAAGTAGTGGATCTCCATCCCTGGAGATATTTCAAAAGAGACTGGATGTGGCACTCAGTGCCACTGTCTAGTAACTGCAGCAGTAGTGGTTCAAGGGTTGGACTTGCTGATCTCTGAGGTCCCTTCCAACCCAGCCAATTCTGTGATTCTATGATTCTAAGTCTCCCACAGCACCATCAGGTCAATCCTGTTACACAAAACAGCAATGAAGACATTTTGTTAGATGATTAGATGAAATCTATGACAGCCTTCTGGAGGGGAAAATACTAAAATTAAGTATTTGGGTTTGGTTTTGTGGTTTGGAGGGTGGGAACGGTTTGTTTTTTTGTTGTTTTTGTTTTGTTTTGTATTAAATTATTTTGTGTTCTACTCTTACTCCTAGTGGGACTCTTCTAAAGCTCCCAACATCTTGCTTTGTAACAACACAGTTAAAGGGAATACAGAGATCCATTCCAAGAAAGCCAGTGTTAATGTGTTCAAGGAAACCAACAAAAAATCACCCAGACCAAATGAAGTTGGTTTATTTTTTTTTTCAAGATGTAAGAAACTTTGTGTCACTCATACACACGCGCACCTCTTGGACAGGATAAATAAAGATATTTGAAAAACATCAGGCAAAAAATGAGTGAGAGGTGAATATAAATCTGACTTAGAGGTAAAGATCAGAGTGCACTTAACTTTAAATGCCCATACAAAAATCTAATCTGAGGGTTCTTCTTACTTATCGTCTGCCTGTGTTTCTTCTTTCACTTTTCAAATAATATTTATTGTGTAGCTGTGCATCTTCCCATAAAGTTCATGAGGGTCTTTTATTTAAAACCCACAAGTTGGCTGCTCTGAGAATTTTAGCTTGCATGTCTCATTTTTGAGTAGAGCAGGTGTCCATAGAAACAACCCCCGACTTTGCAGCTCAGCTGCCTTAAATAAGGCTGATAAACCCATAAAGACAGCAGACTGCTAAGTACCTTATTTACCACCTTCTCTGCTGAATGAATTAACAGCACACCCTTGATATCATACATAAAGGTAAGCCACTCAACATAGTGTCACAATTTTGCAATATGCAGAGAAGCAGTGAGATAAAAAAAAAATGAAGTGGGGTATTTTACTTACTTGGAATGAAGAGCAGTCTCTTCCATATTTCTATTTATACGAAATAAAATTTAGGAAAGAAAAACCCAAACAAGCTTTAAAATGCTTCAGGGATGTTCAGAGATATCAGAAAACAAATACATTCTCCTAATTATATGGGCTTGTAGAGATAATTGTCTACGAGTTCAATATTGTGTCCCAAATGAAGCAAGAAAGCAGACAAGATGCATACGCATAAAACAGAATTTATTGCAAATAACAAAGGACCTTAAAAGCTAGACTAAAAAGCTATAAATTGGATTATATGAGTGTTAGGATATTAGGGTAGCAGAACAAGGTGTTAGGATAACAGACAAGAAGGTATCTAACAACAAAATACACAAGCAAATATCTGGATAACTTACACAAGACTAATTGTTTGAGTGCTAGATAATTACTTAGCAGTAGGATTTATACTAGTTCTAGAACAATTATTAAAATAATATCTATAGGCAATATGATTGAATTGAATACATTGAATGCAATGACTGCAATTTTGTAAGGATCCTAAAGACTTACAGTTAAGAATTCACATATAGGGATTTAATATTTCCTACCCTTTAGTGGGTATGGGTATCCCTTTTCCTCATGTTGGGAACAATCATTGGAGCAGACATCCCCACTGGAGAGAGAAGGTGAGAAACACACCTTTTAGGGCAAGTGTACAGCATTTTCATTGATCAGAAGAAGGGACTGACCTTTTGTAGAATAATGTGATTGGATGCTGTCATTTAAATATGTAGCTATACCTCCAACATCTATTGGAGAACAAAAGGGAAACAGGAAAAGCTAAGGAAGCCTTTCCTCTCATACAAATTCTTACATTTATCTGTACCTGTTTGGTCTCTTTTAGCTAGCTGGAGCCAAGCTGAGCTCTGTGTTTTTGAACACAGGAGAGCATCTGGCACCACAGATCACAATGTGGACTTCTGCTAATACTTCCAATACTGTTAGCAGTTCAGAGTCTTCTATGCCCTTTTCTTTCTGTGGAAAGTCTCCAACTCCAGGTGAAGGGCAGTGAATCTGGGACACAGTGTGAACCTGAGGAACAAAGAACAATTGAATCATAAAGGGAAACTGAGGCAGAGCACCCTGCTACACATTGGCAGCTGTGTGTGATGTAAAGCAAGAACTCAGTTTCCTCATGTAGCATGCAATTTTCCCACCTGTTCCTTAAATATAACCATTAGAACATTCCTCTGACATAACCACTGAAACCCCAGGAATGACATGTTTAATATTAAACACTTTCCATGAGCCTGTTTTCATAACTGCTACTTTCTCAGGAAGAACAAATTCCATTTTTACTTTCAAGCCTTACTACTACCAGCTGGGCAGCATTTTCCTGGGAAAGACCTTTTGCTTTTGGAAGCCACAGACTTTCATTTTAACTTTCAAAGGTGAAAGCAGCACCCATGTTGAGCTTTTACTGAAAAACAGGAAATCGTTTTGTCTCTTAATCACTTCCCCTCTGACTTCTCTAAAATATGTCGAAGATTTAAATTTCTGCTTTCTCCTACCCTATTCCTATGTTATTTTCTGGTAATTTTTAAGAAATAGTGTTTGACCTGTACAGTAAAAGAAAATTTAGGATATATACTCTCCAATCTTTGCAAAAATAATTTATGGACTATGTACAAACAGCAAAGTTTTATCCTTTTTGACTATCAGTGTAGACTCTTCTGCCAGTGCATTTGCTGGTGTGTGGGAAGTCACTGCCCCAATGTTTGACCAAATATTACTGTGGAAATGTTGAGAACTCCTTGGAAATAAACTGCAAGCATTTACAAAACTTATCAGGTAGACTGTAGGAAATGTGTTTTACAAATACCTGCAAATGGCTTTTTCTACAAAAGACTGTTGTCATGTGTATCACTTCTGGCCAAGGAGAGCAATCCCCAGTCACTACAAAACACATAATTTTTTGTTTCTGCATTTAGCTTTTTCTACAACTTTCTCATTCTTTTCCATGGCTGATATAGTACAGCTTTTGAAAAAGCCAGTAGTTATTTCTGGAGTCAGATTATTACTTTCTATGTCTTTATATTAAGCTGATGGCCAAGAATATCTTCTTGAAATCATATTAATCTTTGTGCTAATGATATAACTTTATTACTACCTTTATTACTACCTACCCTACAGGAGACTGCTATTCTTTAAAGACAGCTACAGTTTCCTGAATTGGAAAAGTCTGAATTGCTTTTTGGTTATTAATGTAAACATCCCTAAAATTCATATTTATTTAGCAAATGAATATTTTTTTCTGGAGCTGTTCTGGGAAAGGAATCAAATGGGGATACAGTAATAAATTTCCCTAAATATTATCCTGTGCATAAGCACAAAGAGGTCTGTACAGATAAATAATAACTTTTTAAATTAAATGCAGCATCATTTATGTATTTTGCCTACTATCAGGAATGAAATGGCTATCTTTGTCCTAAGTAGCTTCACCATTAGCTTAGGATAGGTAATGAATATTTTTTTCCCTGAAAATGTACTAGAGAAATTTAATAAATTGAAAAAAAATTGCATAAAGACTTTTCCTTAATTTGCTTCTATAGTGAAACTGCTGGTGCTGAAACCCACCTCATGTTTTGGGGGATTAAAATCAAACCAATTGGCAATCATATATAGAACTTGAATTACTCTTCTACAGCCAAAAATAGTAAAAACATCAAGATAACTGGCAGTCATCTTACACTCCCCAAATTATTTTTTTTCTTTTTAATTGAGTTATCTGGTTTATACCCACATAAAATTTAATTTAGAAAAAAATAATATTTTATTTTTCTTAAAATTAAACCCTTGTAACATTTTTAGAAACTTCTTGCTTTTAGAAATGCTCTTCAAAAGTTCTCCTGATTTAACTTACCTTTTGTGGTATTTCTTTGCATCACAGTCTATTCAATGGTTCTACTTTAAGGTTATCCTCACATCTAAAGAACTTAACCTGTTTATGTGTTTTGATATATGCTTCTTTTTATAAGGGTTCTTAGTGATAGGACAAGGGGTAAGGGCTTTAAACTGGACAAGGAGAAATTTAAGTTAGACACTTGGAAGAAATTATGCACTAAGAGGGTGATGAGGCACTGGTGCAAGTTGCCCATGGAAGCTGTGGATGCCTCATCCCTGGAAGTGTTCGAGATCAGGTTGGATGGGGCTTGGAGCACCCTGGTTTAGTGGGAGAGGCTGGAACCAGATGATCTTTAAGGTTCTTTCCATCCCAAACCATTCTGTGATATGTTGATGCTGTGTCTTCCTGGTCAGCTTGGAAGGTACTATTCTCTGCTAGCTTGATCAGTGAGATTTTTGATGGGTCAATAGCTCATATCTTTTGTTAATTAGGTCATACTAAATTACCATCTACTCCCTCAACATTATTCAACAAAACTGTTCATGCAATACTAACAAGTAGTACTTTTTTAGACAAAGATTGGTTCGAAATCAGTAGAGAAACAAGAAAATAAATGACAAAAAAAAAAGGCTACATATCCAGGAAATTATTCACAAAGAATAATTGAGTCAGTTGCTGTCAAATGGGTTTAACCAAAAGCCAGGAGAAAAGGCTAATCTAATGGTTAAGAAAGTGATCTGTGATTGTATTTCTACTGCTGCCAAAGGTGTTCTCTGTGCCCTCATTTCACCACAATCAGTTTAATTTCTCTGTCTTCAGACTGCAAAATGAGGATGATGTTCTGCCTCTTCTGATTTTCAGTTCCTTGGTGTTATATCATGCTTTAATCTGTTTTTGCTTGAGGCTTTTAGGTATAATTTAAGCAAGAGATATTGCCCGTGTAATCTATACTTGTGAGACATATCTACTGTGTTTGCACCACAATATGTGTTCTCTGCCCTGCCCACATTGGAACTACAGCAAAATACTGAAGATGGTCTCCAAGCTCCATAGTTATTACACAAGAAGGAGAGAGAATCTCATCCTCAAAGCTGATGACACATTACTGAGAAATTTGGTTAATAAGAAAAGCAATCTCTCAACACCAGGTTTTCAAGGTCTGCAGGGTGTCTCTGTATTGTATAATTTCTGAATTACTTGCTTTCCAGGTAATATTTTAAAAGCTAGTAAAAAAATTCAGATTTTTTTTTTATATTATTAATATAGTATTACATTTTTTAAAAAGAAGTAAGCTACAAGCCTTTGCAAGTTCTGCCACAATAAGGACAATGCTCATCTGCTGCTCTCCTTGCAGTTTTAAGTTGTTTAATTATATTAACCAATTTGTGTTCTTCATATTTATTCCCTTACAAGTGTACTGGGTTTGTGCAGCAAGGTTTTGTGCAGCAGGGGGCCTACAGAGCTGTCTTTTGTGAGAAGATGGTAGAACCTTCTCCCACATCCAATGGAGCCAATGCCATCCAGCTCCAAGACAAACCTATCACTGGCCAAGGCTGAGCCCATCAGTAACAGTGGTAGCACCCCTGTGATAACATATTTAAGAAGGGAAAATACTCCCAAAAAGCTGTGTAATAGCAGCATCAGACAGAAGAGAGGAGTGAGAATACATGAGACAAACAATCCTGCAGACACCAAGGTCTGAAGAAAGAGAATGAGAAGGTGCTCCAATCAGAGGAACAAATTCCTCTATAGCCTATGAAGACCATAGTGAGCAAAGCTATTCTTATTTTCAGGGAAGGAAGGGGAAGAGAAAGGAAAGAGAAAGAGAGAGAAAGAGGAAAAAGGAAGGGGAAAGGGGAGGAGTATATCCCTATAGGCTGGAATTAATTCAGGCACTTGGCAATTTCACCCAGCATAAAAGACACTTAGTACTTCTATTCAACAAATGTCTGGCCAAAACCCTTTCTCACTCAGCAGGAAGAAGCTTAGACAATGAATGTTGCTTTCTGGGCTACCAAAAAACTCCAGAGGACAGTGGAGATCAGAAGTGTCTAAGGACAGAATTAGTGGAAAGTTTTATGTGTCAGTGCACTGATGAAGCATCCTGAGGAAACAAACACAGGCTGGTTTCCAGAGATTGGAGGCCTTAGAAACACACAAAGCCCTTCAGATCCTTAGCCCAACAACTCATCTGTTGTACACTGCATGTGAACAAACTCATATGGGCTTCCAAGTTCAAACAACTCTCCCATGTTTTAACTAGTTCTTATCTTCTCCCACTTTCCACTGTTATCTGTCCTCACAAATGTACATAGAGCTGCTTGGACTTGCAGTGTGGTGCTTCCCTTTTCTGTTCAACTGAACAAAATGTTTGTCCTAGCCTACTCTTAAGCATGCTGACACACAATCTCTAATTCATCAAGACAAATGGATCCATCATTCCTGTAATGTGGGTAATATTTTAAGGGAAGGCAAGATGACTTCAGAAAGGTCATAGGACCAATCAAATCACATTGATTTAATCCCATTTGAAATTGCAACTTGTTAGCATCTGATCTTGTCTTCCTGATGCAGAACAGTTCATAAGGTAAGGTTCACCCTGGCTGTCTCATAGCTTGCCTTTCAGTTTTCCTGCCCTCTTTCTATTCATCAAGTCCTCTAAACCCAAAAGTGTTTCATGGGATAGCTTTTAATGTTTCATATGTATAAAGGCCACAAGCTTAACTTTCCACTGCATGGAATGAATATACACTGATGAATTTCAGTCATGCTAATAAAACCTTTTCCTTACTTTTTTTTTATTATTTTTAAATTTTTACCCCCCGAAATTATACATTGCTCTCTCCCCCCTTTTGAGACCACTACTTTCTTTTTTCTTGCTTTGCCCATATTTCTTTAGGAGAAAATCATATGATATAGATGGTAAGGGTAGAGGGATGTAACACATCCTACAGGGTTCTGGACTGCAGTAAGACATCTATTTGTCTGGTAGGGGAAAGCATCCAGTTTTTTCTTCCTTAGTCTTCTTGGTCTGAGGCCAAGCTTAAGCACTGTCTCTTGCTCCTGACAGGAAGACAAAACTGTGATCCACCCATTAGGGAAACCTTAGTCACTGTGTTTTTGTCACCTGTCTGTCAGGTGTTATATACTGCTCTTCTTGCTTTATGAAACCTTTGTTTCCTGCTGTTTCAAGCAAAATAATCCTCGTTCTTGTCAGGATTCCTTTTTTTCAATTCTTTTTTACTTCCTGGGGGTTAGGGTGTTTTTTTAAGGGTAGGTTTTCCCTTAGAAAGGATTGGAAAAAATTTATACTGTTAGTGTGCTGTAGTTCTTTACACTATTTCATTTAAAAAAGATATAGTCAGGTAGTTAATATTAATAGTTATATTAATCCTGCTGATGTATCATTTAACTGTGCAAGTAAAGCCATAGAGATATAATCACAGAAGAGTTTGGGTTGGAATGGGCCTTAAAGATCATCTAGTTCCAAACCCACTGCATGGGTAGGGACACCTCCAGGTTGCTCCAAATCCCTTCCAACCTGGCTTTGAACACTTCCAGGGAGAGGGCATCAATAGCTTCTCTGGGCAGTCTCTTCCACTGTCTCTTCACCCTCACAGGAAATTATTTCTTCCGAATATCTAACCTAAATCTACCCTTTTTCTGTTTAAAACTATTCTCCTTTATCCTGTCACTCTATGCCTTTGTAAAAAAATCCCTCTCAAACTTTCTTCAGGTACTGGAAAGTGCTGTAAGGTCTCCTCCAAACCTTCTTCACCAGGCTGAATCCTAAGTTTCTCAGCCTGTCTTCACTGGAGAGATGCTCCGGACCTCTCATCATCTTTGTGGCCCTTCAAAAGGTCCATGTCCTTCTTGAGTTTGGGGCTTCAGAACTGGAGACGATACCTTAGAGGATGTCTCATGAGAGCAGAGTAGAGGGGGAAAATCGTCTCCCTCAAGCTGCTGGTTTTTAAAGTCAGTAAACTCAAAGTGAGCTTTCACCTTTTCTTTTGGTAGCAGCTCCTGTGCAGAAACAAAATGTTCAGAACTGAACACAAATAGTTCAGAACTTCCCATAAATAACTTCTGAGGAGAGTAAGACAAGAGAACTCTGCTAATGGAGAAAAAATATAAAATATACTCAATGTGTTGGACAAATAGGATTGAGATGAACTCAAATGTAGAGCTAGCTAAGCCCAGAGAACATTAGACCTAATCAAGTGGGATGCTATTATAATCAAAAGAGTCAAAAACAGTACTCAGATGAAGCAACATTAAAACACTTGAACATCCAGAGTCAGAGTGCATTAACAAACCATTACAGAAATGTAGGTAAGAACACTTTTTGTACTGAGAGTGATCAAAAAGCCAAGTTGGAATTTATCAGAAATGTTTTTCAGTAAGCAGTGAATGACTTCACGAAGTAGATGTCTTCTACTTTTGAGACCTAAGGTTACAGCCAGCTCTGTTCCTGACAGTCTCCAAATAGAAGTTTTCCACTGCATTAGTTTCTAAGATGAAGACTTGCTGGGAAATTTAGATTAATATCTTAATGAATCCAGATGTGTTGTGATCTTGTAATGCTGCAATTAATATTTTTTTCAATGAAAAATATTAGTATGAGCTTGACTGAGATAACCAAACACTTCTTTTAGCTTATTTATGCTCATTACAAGGAGTTGGAGTTTTTATAATCTACTAAATATCAGCAGATTCTGCAGAAACACATGCAGATGTACAGACACATACATGCACTGATTTTTAAAAGAGACAAAAGACTCTCAATTTTTATCAGCTTTGAATTCTCTTTGAAAGTAATTATATGTCATAATAACGAATTTAAGATTTAATAGTAGCAAAATAAGAAATTGTTGTATTAATGCATGCACCCAAAGCAGCACTAAACTTGAACAAAATGTTCAAATTATGGTTGAGGTCAATGCACCAAAGCACAAATTGCAAATTTCTGACACATCTTCAGTATGTTTTATAAGGTGGCCTTTGTGCAGTTTAATAACATCTGTGCTCATTATTATGAAAAGATAAGCAGCATTTGCCTTGCAAAGGTTGAAATGTTGAGTTTCAGAAGCTTTCTGCCTCAAGGATTATTTTGTCTTTTGCATTTCTCTGCATACCTGGAAAGACTACGAGCAATGCATAACATTTTCAAAAGAGAAGAACAACAGCAAAGTCAGGCACTGCTTCCCCAGTAAGTAAATCTCTCTTGAAAAAGGATGCAGCTGTAGGACACTTGTACTCCTGAGAATGTGAATAATCAACTTCTATCGTTGTCAAATCGTTGTTTTGGCTCACACGGGGGTTAACAGAGGCCAATAGGCCAAAGGTTTCATTTGGCTGCTTCTGAAAAGCTGGCAACTCAAGACAGAGAAATGTAGAGAAACTTCTAATTATTCACCTTATCTCAGCAAAAGGAGAATCTCTGAAACAAACATTTCCTTTTGCCTTTGCTTATATATTAATGTCATTTTATGAAAATCATCTCAGAATCAATAACAATCCTAAGGCCATTCCTGTGAAATAGATAAGTATGGATGAGGAGAGTGAGAAATAATTTTTCTTTTCTTGGTCTGCAGATTCCTGACCAAGGGAAATGAATAAATTGGAGCCTCTTCTCATCTACCTAAGAGACACCTTTTCTGACTGAAGGACCACTGGGGGCAATTATTTCTTCATTTTTTTGGGCTACCTTCAGGTAAGCTACCTCTCCTTCTTTGGCTGTCTACAAGGACTCCTACCACACAGTACACTAATGCTTAAGCCTACTCTGGTGAGATCTCTGGCACTCATATATTCAACTCTGCTCAAATTCTAAAGTAAAACCTGACAAGATTTTTTATTTTACTGTACTGTAGTCATGGTTACTTCAGAGAAAGCATTTTTTGTTTTGTACTGTGCTGTAGTTGTTACACAAATTGTGTGGCATTTGTTATTTATTCCTTTAAAAATGGGAAGAAGCATTAAGTGTTTAAGCTTGATATGGGAATATCAGAGTGAAATTCTTTGGCCTTTGATACTCAGGAGAGCTGATAATTTTCTGCAATAGGTTTTTCCTTTTTATTCTGAAGCAAGGCCCAGTTCTCAAAGAAATCAGATGTGCATTAGCAAAACTTCTCAGTATTGTCCTGTTTTCTCTCCCTAATGCTAGCAGGGCTACAACAGCTTCCATTTGAAAAGTCAGACCAGTTTGTACATGGGTCCACAATTGCAGACAAAGATGTATGAGTATGTTTAAGAACCTGCTTAAATTTATACTTAAATATTTCATTAGTCTGAAAAAGATTAAGTTCTAATAGGTATTTTTATTATATTGCTGTGTTTTGTGGAATCACTTTATAAAGATCAATTTGGAAGTGCTGTTAATTAAAGAGTAATTTCTGGTAACTAGTGATAGTGGAATATCACCTGTTGATAAGAGGACTTTTATAGGCACCTTTGTAGGCCTAGTGTTTTCAACATTTTTTAAAGCATTTTAAGAATTAATAGTTTTAGTATTAATAATAATAATAATGACTATTTTAACCTTACATTTGTATTTTGATGCACGATGTTTCATACAAGACACAGCGAGACTAAAAAGGAAATACTCCTAAGAGAAATAGATAGCTTATTCCAGAAAAATCATTCCATAGCTTGTGTGTCAACTTTTGCCACATTTCTTAAATCCATGGCTAATTCTGTGAGAGCACATAAATTAGATTTCCTTTTGCTATTGCAAACTAATCTCTGCAGGAACCTTTTGTCTAACAGAAGATTTAAAATTCCATTAATAGGAATGGCAGAACTGTAGCTAAAAGAAGGTAGGTTTGTCTGATATTTTGTCTAAAATAGTCAGGGTAATTGATGATGAGACAGAGAACACCCATTATCTCAGTGATTGATATAGGCCTTTTTCTAATTACATCAGCCCTTTCCAGTGAAGACAGGTCATGGTACTTATAGATCTGCAGCTACAGGCTTAACAGTATTTGACAAATAACCAAAATTTAAAATACAATTATTAAAAAAGATAAGATGGATGCTGTACAACTTTTTCTGCACCTCTAGGACAGCAAAGGAAAAATGAAAACTTTTCCACACTTGTGAATATGACAGGATTATATTTGGAGCTCTGTTTCACCAACATTATGAAGGGAGGGCAAGTATTTTAAAATTTAAAGGATTTCTCTGGAACGATGTGAGGTGAGTAGATATGATCCAAATACTAATTCTGTAAAAATAAAATTTATATAACTCCTTAGTCTTTATTACAGATTATTGCAAGGCATGGTATGGTTCCTAGGCACATGAGTGTACAGCTACAGCTCTGCAGAGTAAATGCAAAACTACAAACAAGCCAAATATTTAGTCAAGGTCACCATGACTGACATGAACAAAAGAAATCACTGAACTGTTCTGGCTGGAAAATACCTCTAATATCCTTGAGTCCAACCATTAACAACTATTCCATGTCCCTAGGCACCAAATCAAGATGTCTTTTAAACACTTCCAGAGATGGTGATTCAACAACCTCCAAGGGCAGTCTGTTGCAGTGTATGAAAAACTTTTCAATGAAGAAGTTTCTTCTACTATCTAGTCTTAACCTCCACTACACAACTTGAGGCTCTTTCTTTCCTCCTATCAGTTGTTACTAGTGAGAAGAGAATGACCTCCACCTTGTTACACCCTCCTTTCAGGTAGTCATAGAGAGTAAGTTCTCCCCTCAGCCTCCTTTTCTCCACACTATAAATCCCTATTTTCCTCATCCATTCCTCATAAGACTTTTGCACTAGACACTTCACCAGCTTCATTGCCCTTTTGTGGACACTTTCAAGCACCTCAATGTCTTTATTGTTTCCTAGGAATGAACACTGGATTCAAGGTGTGGCCTCACCAGTGCCAAGTAATGGGGCATGATCACTTCACTAGTCCTGATGGCCACACTATTGCTGATCCAGGACAGGATTTTCTTGGCCACCTGGGCAAACTGCTGGCTCATATTCAATGGGCTGTCAGTCAATACCCCGAAAGTTCTTTTCCACCTGGCATCTTCATCCAACCAGTTTTTTAACC
Organism: Calypte anna; assembly: GCF_003957555.1. NCBI lineage: Eukaryota > Metazoa > Chordata > Aves > Apodiformes > Trochilidae > Calypte > Calypte anna. The sequence continues at coordinate 144,759,050 of NC_044245.1, read as the reverse complement.
AATGAAGGGTACACTGGTGTAAGCCACTAAGCAAGTTTCCTCAGAAGAATGCTGTGGGAAACAGTGTGGAAAACTAACCACAGCTTACAGACTGATATTGTACAGCTAATTTTTAAGTTGCACCTTGGCAGTTTCTTAATTTGAAGACATGGATGAATCCTTATACCTCAAGGCTGAAATTTTAGCCTTTTGCAATTAATCATCAGGAATAGGCTGGACTTTGAATTCCACCACTAATTTTAGGTGAATGGCAAGATTAGATCAGCACAGATCAGAAAGAGTACAAATTTAGTCCATGGTGAGACAAGCAGTCATAGAATCATAGAATCATAGAATCATAGAATCATAGAATCATAGAATCATAGAATAGGCTGGGTTGGAAGGGACCTCAGAGATCATTGAGTCCAACCCTTGATCAACTACCGCCACAGTCACTAGACTATGGCACTGAGTGCCATATCGAGTCGCTTTTTAAATGTCTCCAGGGACGAAGAGTCCACCACCTCCCCAGGCAGCCCGTTCCAATGTCTGATCACCCTTTCCGTGAACAGAAGCTACAGACCTTCTGTAGAGAAATTGCGCACAAGACAACATGCCCGTATTCTGCTGTTGGCATATGTGATAATGAGCTTCTCCCACTCATTGCAGTGTATCAAATCAAATCCAAACTTGCTGTCTAAGTTTAGGCTCTCTAGATATTTTTTTCATCTGTTTAAGCTTCTCAGTTTAGCTAGCACACTTTACTGTAGCCTATTGAAGGCAAATATGAGCTATCTGAAGATCTAAATGATAGTAAAGGGAAAACTTAGCACTTTCTTGTCTATCTTTTTGGACTTTACCCTTATAAAAAAAAATCCCACAAAAAAAGCAAAACAAACAAACAAACCCTGGGAAAACTGGAGGAATTTTACGAAAAAACCCAAGTAGTTAATTCCATACCATATATGGAGATTTGTGGAATGGAACTAAAAAGAAAAATTAAATAAAAAACTGGGCCATAATAATTTGAATCTGCTTGCTTAAAATCAGGAGACCTATGACATAATCTATCGTGCTAAAGGGATAGATTTTCAAAAAGCACAGGTTTCCCATGACGTCCATTAATTTCATGAGTTTAGGGGTTTTTTGTTTGTTTTTAATGTAGGATTAAATGTTCAGAAAGAGGATAAATTAAGAATCATTGGTAAGAGGATAGCTTAAAAGTATTGTCTTACTAATGAGAAATCAGAATAATTTGATTCAGGATGAAGAGTGGGAGAAAAAGAGATCAAAGAAGGCAGTTCTGTTCATTTGTTTGTTTTCCAAGGAACATGATGTAAACATCATTATCAAAAGCTACCCGGAAGAGAGATCCAAGCAATGTATTCTGAAAAGAAAATGAAGTAGCCTTCCCATATTTTTCTCTCATTTTGATGTACATCTTAACAGAATCAAACGATTCCGAATGCTATTACAATTTTGAGTAAACACATACTAAAAATAATGAAGCAGAAAGACTCAAAGCAACATGTTATTTTTACTGGCCAAGAATGTCCATTCAGTGGCCCTCTGATTTTGAAAATCTGGACTTTCCAAGTGGTTCACATAATATTGTTTATGAACTATCTCTGGCCTGTCCAGAAGCAGTAGGAAGATGTTCTACACATGTATGAGAACTTCCTACATGGGAGCAGGACTGGCTGCCTTCAATTACATAGAAGTAAGTGTGTGTGTGTGTGTGTGAAATTATAATGCTTGCAAATATGAGTAAGGTTTGTGGCAGTTCCTAGCATTTTAGTGTATCATTTTAATCCCCTTAAAAAGCTTTCACATTCTGCCTTCCTCTATTAGACATATGCCACGCTTCATCCAGCTCCAAAGAGGATTATGAATACATAAATCAATCCAAAGAATTCTACCCCAAACAGGGAGCTCTGATTTTTTTTTTATTCTACCTCTATGCACTTCATCATACTAGGATTCCTGGACTGCAGTTCACTTGGAGCAAGTAATATGATTTCTCCCAGTTGAGCTTATTTGATTCATTCTTGGAAAAATAGCGAGCCTTGATCCAAGATTGATCCTGAAACAGCCTGGAAAAACAAAACAAAACAAAAAAAAACAAAACAAACAAACAAACAAAAAACCCAAAAAAGACACATTAAAAACCCCAACCAGCTAACCAACCAACCAACCAAATACCAAAGAGTGGTGGAGTTAAGACTAAGTTAATAACTACCCAAATGACACACTGCAACATACATAAAATATAGGGCTAAGCCTTTGTGTCAGCTGTGACACACATGTAAGATGAAACTTTCAAAGGATCTAAATAAACCCATAACCTAGTAGATTTTTACTTGTCTCAGTGCTCTCTAGAATACATTAGCTATTCGAAAACAAATGTGAAGCTTTCTGCAGCAGATTTCATTGCAGTAATTCAGAACAATACTTGTACAAGGAGAACTCAAGAGTTACCACCCACTTCATTTTTACCATTGTGTTACTTCTGGTGAGCTGAAAGTAGAAGGTGGTCCATATATAATTATGAACACATCAGAAAGTGAACATATTTATATACATGGAAAGAAAAAATGAATAGCATTTCAGACTTCTTTCTTTTTTGATGACTGAAAAAAATGGTTTGTATAGCATTCCTGTGAATTAATACTGCACACAAAATATATCTTTAAATGGTTACATTCTGCTTGAGAAATAATTATCTGGTTTCACGTATTGACATAATAGTAGAAGAGGAAATTGTACTTAGATTCAGGGGTCATGGATTCAGGTTGTCCCAAGAGGTATCAACACTCACTATCACTTAGGTATCATTATTATTCTTTGGTGCATGTCCACATATGTATTCCCAAAATGCTTTGTACTTAAGGACTGAAAAAAGTAATAGCATTTAAGGGAATAGGACACCCACTCAGGAGAGGGCCTTAGATGTGAGTAAGAAGCCCAGCTTCTGAATGTCTGTTTGACTGCCTGAATAGAGATTTTGGTGCTTACTTTATCTCTAGAAGGTGCAAAATTTACTCTCTACTTGAAATTGGATACTTCAAAGATTAGGTGAGTGAACAAGGAAATAATTCACAATGGCAAAAAGAAAAAGTGGCTATCAAATGAGTACAGAATATTGTACTTTAATCTATAAGTAACTTGTTGGAGTTCCCATGCTGGTAATCATGCAACTGAGAAGATATTTAAATGTATCAAGATAATATGGAGCAGGGGGCTCTATTTACTTTGGATTATCTGTTTTTAATTGGCAAACAAATTATCCTCTGAAAAGAAATCATTAGAGCCATTTTGCATCAAACTGTATTGCTTTCTCACTTGAACTTTTAAAATAAAACTGAAAATTGAAACATAACTACACTGCACCAGACAATTTACTTTTCAAAACACCAACTTATGTAGAAATCACTGTCTGATTTTTATGTATCATTAATGTTCCAGAATTTGTCTGAATACCTAAAAAGATCACTCAATTACTTTGCTCCTTTTTATAGCAGAATAAATATGTCACTCTTTAAAATCTATTGTATAACCAAAAAAAGAAAGTATCAAGAATGCAGCCTGGCAAGATGGTGCTACTTGTCTTCATTTCTCTTATATAAATGACTGCCTTGTGAAAGACAGGAATGACAACACGGAATAAAGAACTTTTATTTACTTAATAGAAACAAAAATGTAACTTCAAAAGCATCTTTTAAAAGGCTGAAATAGTCATTGCCAAGAGGATTTGGATATAGATTCTGATCTTATTTTTGCTGGAGTAACAGGTGTAAATCCAGCAGCTTCAATGGAGAGTATATTATATCAGAATGTGTCCCTGAATTTCACATTAGTCATCTGTCACTGACATACAAACCAGCCATGGTTTCTCAATAGCCTCTCTTGAGCTTATTTTCAAGAAAAACAGTTCCAACAGAAGTTGGGTTTTATACTTGAAACAAGCTTTCATTCTGAGGTGAAGAGCATATGATAAAATATTCGCAACCAAAAGCATATGTCTGTGTACAGTTGAATAAGATGGGTAAAATATGAATATATAAATGTAAATGTGCATGCATATATATATTTTACACGGCTATGGTAACTTCTCAGGCTTCCTTAACATAGGATTGAAACCAAAATAGACAAGGAGATTCACAGTATCATGTCAAATCTTACTTCCATCTAGAAAAGCCCATCATAGTTCAAACAAGTGGAACTGAAAAAGATCCAGAAGTATATAGTGTCAAAATGCATTGATCCATTCTCCTCTGAAGAAGATGATAGTTTTTCTAGTGCATCCATGACTTCTTCAAACTGTTTACTTGTTTCAGTACTCCATTTCAGATTTATAGTTCTGGTGATGCAGAGTGGGAACATATTCAAGAGCTTTCTGTGCTTCTGGATCACCATTTTACCGTTCATCCAGCATCATTTTAATCAAGAAAATAACCTCATGGAAGGTTACAGAAACCTCAAGTCCCAGTCCCAAAAATTCAGACAAGAGAGGAAAAATAAATCCCTCTTCAAAATACTTTTTGCATTATTAATAAGAAGAGGCAACAACTCTTCAGCTCTGCAAGTATATGCAACCAGTTCCCCATGACGGACACAGCCCATTCCAGGATGGGGAAACCAGGAGGAGGGTGAAAATAAAACAAAGTCCATACTTGTGCATCTACCTAGATAAGTTTAGATTTGCTTAGATTAGGGGAAATTGGTAATGCATATGTAAGAGCTATGAGTAGAACATCATACTAGTACTAACATATTACTGCTAATAAATCCTCCTCTATACTTAAAAAAATTAAACTCTCATCAGATGGTACATAATAGTTCCATTGTTATTGATTTAAAAATAAAATGATCTGATAGCAGGGAGACAATTCCTCTATTGCCATTATCTGCTCTTGAAAAATGTGAATTACTTGCAGGCAGTAGAGGGTTCCACTTGCAATTAAATTAGAACTAGTGGACATTTCACCCATATTACAGTCCCGTGTAACATTAAAATTTATTTTTGTTTTGGATCTGTGAAAAAAAGTCCAACCATAGAAGAACTGGGTGCAAGCAGATTTTTACTTGGCAATTGGCACAAGCAAAACATGGAGCCAGGCAAAAAAGAAAGGAGAAAAAGAAGATATAAGAGAGAGAAAGAGACGAAGTGGGAAGAAAGGATGAGAGAGAGAGAAAGAGGAAGAGAGAGAGTCAGCATCAGGGGTCCAGCTGTCCAGCGAGTTTGTTCAGGATGGTGCTGATCCTGGACAGGGTCCGATGCAGAATGGCCGTGGGTCAAGAGGTGACAAAACAGCCACAGCATGGACAGCCATATATATCCCTGAATTCTTTTTTTTCCGAAGCCAGGGTCATTGGCATTAGAGCCATTGAAAACAGGCTCACTCGGAGGGGGCCAAGGGGGCTTCCACACACAGGTCTTATCTCTTTCCAGGTGCCACTCCCTGCTCTGTTCCAGCCACCTTAGCCAGGTAAATCAGCATAAGTACAATCAAGGTGGCTTCCTCCACCCTGGCCAGGGTAATTGTGCCTTGAGGAACGTCCTAGCATTGCATGTTGGCCCTCAGAAAAGGGGAGTAGTCTCCACCCAGCAATTAGTTCTTAGTTCTTATCTCTTTTTCTGGTGTCACCCCATGCTCAGCTCTGGCCAGGCCAGGTCCTCCACCCTAGCCAGGGATATTCAGTCACATTCTTTTGAGACAATTTCAAATCAGTGAGATCAGGCTCTCACAACCCACATCCAAGCTGATCACTGGAGAGGGGAAAAAGACAGATTCTAATTTATCACAAGCTACTGGTTCTTTGAGAAAGAGATGTGTTTAAGCTATTCTTGTCTGTTTTCTAAAGCTCACAGGAGCCTGAAAATTATCTGATCATCTACCAAATGATTTATAACTCCCTTTTGGCCCTACACAAGGATTTGCCCCTAACAATTAATCTTCCTGGGTATAATTGGAGTTAAGATTAAAACTACATTACTTGTCAATTAATTGGGATGAACTTGGCATGGACTTTTGTAAGAGCTTCAGGTAACCTACCTGTTAACAATGGGCACATGATACCATGTTTAGCTGCCCAGAAATGAAAATGAGAGAGGGGAAATTAGCACAAATAGCAACCTTTTATCAAAACATCAATACTTTCCAGCTGCTCAGTTCTTTGGTAGTGAATTGCTGCAGTAGCAATTACCTGATATTGGTAAATGAAGCTATTCTAAAGCCCCGGTGCTTTAAAACAGTGCAATTCAAGAAAAAAGTCACTAGCAAAAATAAATTTCTGCTCCCCATTTAAACCTAAGAAAGAATCAATGTCCCTGGTAAGGCATAGAACGGATTAGCGGGGAGAGCCAGACCTGTTTACAGGCCACAGGAGACCCTTTCAGGTGCAGAAGAAAAAAGCTTTTTTTGGCCAATAGCCTGACTGCACATTTGCAAAGAATAAGCACAAAATGTACGTCTTTTCATGAATGCCTTTAGATCCTCCGGGTGCTTTGCAAACAAGATTTCACAGCGAAAAAAGCACAAAACAGCATGGCAGTGTTAGCACTTAAAACAGTCTCTTTGAAAGGGACACTGCTTTTCTTTCCATGGCAGTGTCCTGTGAAGAAATCCACCCCTTTCATTGATAATTTTTCACAGAATCACAGAATTGTCACAGTTGGAAAAGACCTCAGAGATCACCACATCCAACTGGCAGCATCCACCCCCCTAGTAAAATAGATATATCAATATCTTTATCACCCACTAGAGCATGTCCTGAAGTGCCTATTGTACTGATAACTTGCTGAGTTTCCTTTGCTTCTTTTTATTTGTTTCCTCTGGTGGATTTCTCAGTCAAGGTGAACAATCAATACACCACAGACAAAATCCCCTTACCAAAATGTGGACATTCAGAGTCACTTCAGACACCACGAAACAACCTTCCTGACCTCTGGCTGCACCACCAGAAGGACACAGGTATCTTGGAGATCTGTTCTCACAGTTATGATTTGAGTCGGTTGGTTTGGATACTCTGGCATAAATATTATCCAGCAGAGGAAAATATTCAGCTGGCTTTCTGGAGGTGTATTACTTCCCAGATAGATAAGTCTGTTAACATTTACTTTGAAATCTTACTTGCCTCATTTTACTCACCAGTGAAATGGGGTTAGACTCCCCCCATATTCAGCAGGATAAATTCTTTAATATTAGTGAGCTCCTGGGTTACATGAGGACCAGAAGTGAACTGGTATAGATTTGTCTTTCCTCGTCAAGACTGGTCCATAATGGTTTGTTATAGGAAGGTTGTACTACCCCATTCAATTCCAGGCAGGATAACTGAACAACTCTAGGTCTACAAAAGAGCATAGCACAATGCAATGTAAGGCAAAAATTCCATCTTCAGCTCTGGAATTTTTACTCTGTGCAGCATCCTACATTGTCAGAACAGATTTTTGTAGAAAACATGGGTGTCTCTGCCCTGTGCTGTGCTGTATGTTGTAGATTTATTCTGAAAGTCCCATGTGCCATCACTCAGAAGTAGGGCAGAGCATTCCTTTGCAGCACTGGAATCGTTGCTATTTGGTAGATTTTTTTTCTGATGCACTTCTGCCATTTCCATTGTTTGGATTTGTAATTTTGTTTATCTTTCCTCCACTGACTCCTTACCTGCAAATTTAGAAACCCCCTGAGTTTTAAATGTGCTATAATCTCTATTTTCTTCCGACATGCACTCTCAGAATACCACACAGGAGGAACAGAGTGCTAATGAACCTGCTGCTGACATTAACATCTTCTGCTTCATGCCAAGGCAACACAAACTCCTGCTGTGTAGTTTGAGCTACATCCCAGTCCTGAAGAATAGAAACTCTAGATGTAAGAGAACAAGGGATGAAGGACTTCAACTTTACAATAATATTTCATATAAATTTTGGTTAATCTTCATGCAGTTCAGTTATTGTCAGTGAGCATGGTATTTTCTAGAAGCATGATAGGATTACAGGTCCATAACCAAAGGAGCAGGACCCAACCTGGAAAATATGTACAGACAATATTAACCAGAAGTCTCTTTGAGACTGAAACTCATGTCTCTGCTGTATGAACACTAAAGGCTAATCCTTAAAAAAAGGAAGTATCCTTATGATCATTTTCTTACCAGTAACCTCTCTGTGGACGGTAGTTCTGTCTCATAGGAACTATCAGCATTAAGAACAACTCTCCTTCCATTCTCTTGATTATAAAAGACATTGAAAAAGGAATGGGAATAATGTTGTTCTTTTGCACAAAAATTGACATTGCTGCCAGAGAGCTGAAAGGCAGAAGGAGCAGAAATTTTTGCTGTTTTGCTGTCTTATAATATGTACATTATCAATAAATAGGACAGACTGTAGAATTGTCAGTAGAACATTCATGAAACATTTATAAATATGAATTAATTACTTTTGCATCACAGGGCTCAGACACCTAGACCAACATCCCTTTCCATTGATACAACTGTTTTACATGTCCATAAAATAAGGAGTCCTATGGAGGTAATAGCTTTTCAAGCCAAGATAATAAAATAAATAAATAGATAAATAATATTATTCCCACTTTCTTTTAAGAGCTGGGCATGATAAGAAGGCAAGTTTTAAGAGTCAACCCTGCAAAACATGTGCAAACCATGCCTGAAATAGTATATATGTAATTTGTTAAAGGTCACACATGAAACTTCAGGCATACTTAGTAAGGAAGCTCAGTTCTGCTGAACATGGGTATTTGGTCCCTTAAAGAACATGAGGGCATTTTGTTTCCACTTGTTATATTTTCTAGAACAGTCTCCATCATATTTGGGAAGTCATTGGGAACAGGAGAGGTGCCTGAGGACTGGAGGAAAGCAAATGTCACTCCAGTCTTTAAGAAAAGCAACAAATAGGAGCCGGGTAACTACAGACCAGTCAGCCTCACCTCCATCCCTGGAAAAGTGATGGAACAACTCATTCTTGATGCTGTCACCACACACATCAAGGACAAGAGGCTTATCAGGAGCAGTCAACATGGCTTTACTATGGGGAAGTCATGTCTGACCAACCTGATGGCCTTCTATGAGGGTGTAACTAGGTGGACGGATGATGGCAGAGCAGTGGATGTAGTTTATCTTGATTTCAGTAAGGTATTTCACACCATCTCCCACAGCATCAATGGAGCTGAACTGAAGAAGTGTGGTCTGGATGATCAAGTGGTGAGAGCTGGTTGAAGGAGAGTTGTAGTCAATGAGGTGGAGCCTAATTGGAAGTCTGTTTCTAGTGGAGTCCCTCAAGGGTCAGCACTGGGACCAGTACTATTCAATATATTTATTGATGACCTGGACAAGGGAATAGAGTAAACTATCAGCAAGTTTGTTGATGACACAAAACGGGGGGGAGTGGCTGACACCCCAGAAGTCTGTGCTGCCATTCAGAAGGACCTAGACAAACTGTAGAATTGGGCAGAGAGAAATTTGATGTATTACAACAAGGTCAATTTAAAGTCTTACATCTGGGAAATAACAACCCCAGGTACCAGTATAGGTTGGGAACTGAGCTGCTGGAGAGCATCCTAGGTGAAAGGGACCTGAGGATGCTGGTGGATGGAAGGATGAGCATGAGCCAACAATGTGTCCTGGTGGCCAAGAAGGCCAGTGGCATCCTGGGGTGCATTAGAAGGGGGTAATTAGTAGGATGTAAGAGGTTCTCCTCCCCCTCTACTCTTCCCTAGTGAGGCCACATCTGGAATATTGTGTCCAGTTTTGGGCCCCTCCATTCAAAAAGGACCAGGAACTGCTTGAGAGAGTCCAGCACAGAGTGACTAAGATGATGAAGGGAGTGGAACATCTCCCTTATGTGGAAACGCTGAGGGAGCTGGGCCTCTTCAGCTTGGACAGGAGGAGAATGAGGGGTAACCTCATCAATGTTTATAAATATGTAAGGGGTGAGTGCCAGGAGGAGGGAGTAAAACTTTTCTCAGGGGTGACTAATAATAGAACAAAGGGAAATGGTTATAAACTGGAGCATAGGAGGTTCCATATAAATATTAGGAATAATTGTTTTTACTTTGAGAGTTACAGGGCTTTGGAACAGGCTGCCCAGGAAGGTTGTGTAGTCTCCTTCTCTGGAGACATTCAAACCCAACCTAGATACATTCCTGTGTGACCTGATATAGGTGACCCTGCTTTGTCAGGGAGGGTTGGACTCGATAATCCTTTAAGGTCCCTTCCAACCCCTAACTTTCGATGATTCCTTGAAAAGTGGAGCAGGTTGCCTTTACTGAAAAGCAGTTTTCTGGAGAGGACAGTACTAGAAATGTCCATTGGGGGTCAGAAGATAATCCTTGATGCTCCAACGTGTGAAAAAAACAGTGATCCTTGTCAAATTCTGAATAGATTTACTATTGGAAAAGCTCCTGAGGTAAATAAGAAATACCTTTGCTGAGAAAAGGAAATGAACTGAGGAAGAGTCTACCTAAACGTGTTGAGGTTTGGGTGTTTTCCCCCTTTTACTGCTCTAACAATGAAGGATTATAGTAAAGCTTTACCAAAAAATGAAGACATATGACATAAGGGAATGAAAATTGCTCAAATTGTCAACACATTTTGTTTTGCTTCACAGTATAAATCTTTTCTTTGCAGATACAGATGTTATTCATTATGCTGTAGATAAATTCAGAAATGTGGTTTACTCTGATTTAGCATTGTACTTAATTGGTTTTAAATCTAATGCTCTACATTAAGCCCTAAGTGCTACTTCACTGTGAAATTTAAAAGTGAGAGGTACTGTAATTTTGCTTTTGTGGGATTTCTCTGCAAGCTAATATGCTTCATTTCAACAGCCTCTCACTGTGAATAAGCCAACAAAAAAAATCTTCTGAAAATGTAGTTTTCTTAAATGACCTTGGTTTCTAAAAGCTCACATTTGAGGACTATATTGTTTGTGGGGTTTAGGTCTGTGAGACAGATACAATAACAAATGTGGAATCATGGAATTTAGCATTGAACTCCTAATAATGCACAAAAAGCATCAGACTAGCAGCAAGTGACAGCTGGTGTGCCAGAATGATGGGTGCCTTAGAAGCACAAAAGAAAGCAACACAAAATACTTCTGACATTTTGCAGACCTAAAACTTATGCCTGTATCTTCTGCTGCCTAGATCTGGACTGTAAGCACAAGACTACTCTTGTCCTCAATAATAAATACTCTCTAATTGAGAACCAAAGTATTTTTTCAGGTGGGATTTTTGTGCTATCACTGCTTCTGACTCCTGCCAATAGAATATTCTTCCTATAACCTTGAATTCTCGAGGGTATATATTATATCTATTATTTCTCAGGGAATAGTTGTCTTGAAGATGTGGCATATATCTATGAAACATACTAATATGGCAGACAGCCACCTATCTGTATCTGTCTTCCAGAAATATGCTTCTCTTTTACTCTTTTCATTTAATTTCTACATGACTCAGATGTTATGGAGTTTGAAATGTTGATTTCCTAAATAAACCTCTTTGCACAATCTACCTTCTAAATAAAACATAACATTTTTCTTTCATAAAAGTGAAAGATTTTCAACAATATATGGACTTCTATTTCAAAATTATTTTTATTGAAATCTCAGTCTTCAGTCAAATTTAAATAAAACCCATTGTTTTTAAATAAATGTTTATATTTTTATCTTTGTAAATTGTTTGTGACATACTTAATATTTTTTTATATTTGATCATAATGTCCTGAATAACTATCAAGTGCTTGGTTTTCTTATTCTCAGTCAGGTATCTGATCTTTATAATCTTTATGTATGACTTCCTGTTCCTTTACTCCATATTGTAAGTTACAAAACATTCTGAAATACAACCAGGAGATGAAGGGGAGAATAAAGCCTCATTTATTCATGACATTAAAGAAAAAAGCCAGGCAAATGACATACTTTCTTTGAAGACATTTATAAGGATTTTACTCAGGTTTAAAGATAAGAAAATCAGAGTTCAGGCTGAATTTGTCAATAGTTCATGGCACTGGAGCTTTGGCCAACTATGTGAATGTAATTCCCACATACAGTCTCAATATGACAGGTCCCAGAAGTACCTACACCAAAAAGATTGCAATAGTTTGAAAACATCCTGATCTCAGAAAGTCAGAGTAGCTGAGGACAGTTATATCTTCCATACTTATTTAGATGTCTACCAGATGTGCAACTTTGTATCTTGTTGGTCAAACTCAGACAACATTTTGGCAACAGTCATTGGTGGGCAGAAGCTGCTTCCTAATTCAAGGTGAATTAGGGAGTTACTGAATTGAAATAATTTCTCAAGACAGAGGACATTTTTCTTTCTTCTTCTCTCATTCCTGATATTACCAGATAACAGTTTATTTCTAATTTTATTTTTCACCTTTCATTGGTTGATCAGTTGTTTTTTTAAAGTTGTTATGGCTTTTTTAGGGAAATGTGATGATAAGGGCAGGAAGCAGTGCCTCAGACATCTTAGTATCCCTATGTCCATGCTATCTTATATAGGCAGTGCAGGACATCCTGTGACTTGCAAGAAAAACTTCTTGATTTCTTCAGTGTTTTCTGGCATCTTCCCAATCTTTTCACCTCATCCTCAGATCTGATCTTCCTTACCAGCTTGCTCATCTCCATTTTCTCCAGTCTGTGTCACTGTGTTTAATTGTTTGCCTCCCTCACTTTCCAACATCTTTGTTTTTTCAGCTATCAAAAAAACCAGAGAGTTCTATTCAGTGACAGCACAGTTCATCACAATCATTTATTAGAAGCAGTGATTATTCAAGAACAGGAGAAATACATAGGTTAAACTTTTCAGTCCATGATTGTGACTTAATAAGTAACACCTGATCAAGAGAGATCAGCTATTGACCTCTCTTAGTATATGCTTTGAAAATATTATTGTTCATCTGTTACAAAAAGGCATATGCCAAGTAATGGCAAATATTAACTCTGATTACTAAGAGAATTTCTTGGGAGCATTGTAAGCCTTTTGTAAATTTATATTTTTTATATGATATCCAACTAAAATAACACTTTTGAGATGTTTTCCAAAAGGGTCTCTTTTTCCTTTAGTAAGAATATCTAGTGTCCTTGGATTTGATTAGGAATTTCTAAAGTTACTTTGCAAAATAATCCAAAGGGAATACTTTCATTATAAGTTCACTAATGAAAAATGAAGTACATTAAGTAAAGACAAAAAGTGGGTTGTGTACCAGCTTCAGCCATGGACTTTTTCCATGACAGTATCCATGTATATGCAACGTATCTCCAAGCCTTTCCTCTCTGTAAATTATTCTGTGCCATGTCTAACTCAGCTGGGAAATATCTGAGAGAAGAAACAATTTACCTTTGATCTTGTCGCAGGACAATCTCAGAAAAATGTTTCTTTAGCAATGGTAGCCCAATTTGCTTAATCCCTCGAAAAATTACTGTGAGTAGAGCCTCTTGGGTGGCCTATAATAGAGATGTTAACATATTAAGAGTTATTAGGGTACTTCACATCTCTATGACCTACAATTCTCGTTTGTCACATCTTCCACAGATGTTGCTGTGTTGGTTATATTCAGCACAACAGAAACAACATCCTTTAATTTATTTTTTTTAATGAAATCTTGTATTTAAGATGACATTATTAAATTGTGTTAGGAGCTAGCATCTTCCATATGATAAAATATTTTAGTCTGCTTATCACATGAAGGTATAAATTATTTGCTGGTTTACATTAAATCACAGTTCATCAGTGCTTGTTTGGTATCATGGAAGAGGATCATACCATGGTGCCTGAGTTTGATTGTTTGCCCCCTTTTTGTTGTCTGTAACATCAGTGCAACAGCAAATGGGACATACAAGACCAGTCAAGCATAGTGGTATAGGGATTGCTTAAGGAAATGTATGCTTGAACATGCTCTGAATTTTAGGTTACTCTTGAGTTTCCCCTCTCCCTCAGCACAACTGGTTCACTATAAAATTAGTTTAAAATCAACTCCTTCAGGAAGACATTGTGTGTGTATCTAAAGAATATATCCTTGAGCCCATCAGAATTTCTTGTGTCTTCAGCATAACCCATGTTTTGACACCAGTCACTGCAAACAAAGAACAAATAATCAAGCTAAATCTTTTAGACCTCTGAATAATTATACTTCAGATATATAGCAGTCTAAGAAATAGGTACCCAAATGTCTCTTCATGTGAAGTAGAACTAACACTAAGGTCAAAATTCCAACTTTTCTAATGTCAATAGGAATTTTGCCATTAGCTTCAGTAGAATGAGTATTTAAAGTTTGAGCTTTAGATTAAGGTTTTGTCAGCTGTTTGTACTTCTGAAGTGGTGTGCTCTGCTTTCTCTTTTCTTCAGGTCCATTAGGATGATCTGTGACAAAGGTGCTGAGTCCTCAGTAAAGTATGTTTAAGGAAAAGGATATTGTTGATCTGATCATTTACAATGATCCAAGATTCTGAAAACAGGATGCCTTGTAGTCAAGCTTAACAGTTTTGTGGTGTATACTTTGTGGATGTGACCCAATCTTACTCAGATTTATAGAAGATCTCATAATTTGAAATGCATGTATATACATTCAATGGAATACATTTTATGCTAATTCCAGCTGCAGTAACTCATGTTAATATGCAATATACCTGTTGTTAAATCTTGATATAGAATGGAAACTGTTTACTAACATTTCTTTAGAAAATCATCAGAATGTGCTATGCTGCTTATTCACACTGATGCTTTGATGTGTTCCTTTTACTTTTTATTATAACATTTAACACCTTTACTGCTAGTCTTACAAAATATTATCTTAGAAAGATATTATCTACATCTTTCCACAAACAGGCATAGTAAAGATGACACAGGTACAGTCTGATAGATTTAAAGGAGATATGTGTAGAGGACAGTGCAAACTTTTTAAACTAGAAATCTAATTATTATTGAATGGTAAAAACAAAGGAAATAATATACATGGCAGTAAAAATAGGTGGTTATTTTTTTCTAACAGAAAATACAATAGGACACAGTATCTTTATAATTTCAGATTTGGGAGGGAAAGAGTGGAGAGAAGATGGTTTTTAATGAACTACCAGTTGAAGTGTGTAAAAAGAACAGAAATACTTGGGAGATCTATTTGTGTTTCATCTGCATTTTTCTTGAAGACTTCAATGAACCTGGGATAGCTCATCATCAGCAACACAATCTTGGTGCAAAACCTACCTCACTCATCTTTTCATCAGCCTGTAAGAGCTGCTGGGGATAAGCCAAACACCTGGATATTGGTAAAATGACAAATTTACTCACTGGTTTCCAGAATTGATTGTGACTTCCAAGTTGGTTCTGGTGCAGACCTGGTAAGCAATGAGAACAAAAGCATGATGATTCCCAAAAAATAATTTATTGTCTGGTTGTTCTTGCCAAAAGTAAAGCAGAAAAAATTTTGAACTTTCCTTAAAAAATAGAATGCTAAAACTCTCATGATGATAAATGAGATCACTTCTGTACTGTCAGCCTTCTTTTCTTTTTCCTTCTTTCTCTTTTGGATCATACCCTGGAAGTGCATGAAACTCCTTCAAATGTTAAATAGTCATTTATGTTTTAAGCTGCTATATACCCAGCCTGGAGCAAAAGTAGATTACTTTTAGATTACTCCTAGATTACAGTAACAGCTAAATAATCAACTAACAGTGGAGTGCAACTCACAGCATATTGCTTCACTTTTGTGCAGTGATAATAAAATCAACAAATTTATTCTCAGAGTAAATTACAATTTAGTGTTATGGCATATGGCCCATAGTGTTTTGGGAAAGTTAATAAACTTAGTCAAAATTCCTCTTTCAGCAGCAGTACCATTTGTCACATGATAGAAAATTTATGAGGTCTTTGCAGTTACTGAATAAGTAGTCTAACTACTTTTAACAGCAGACATCATTTTTACCAGCTCCTACACCCCCCGAATCCCTCCTCTCCATTCCAAAAATTTCTTTGTTAAAAAAGTGTAAAAATTTGGATTTCTAACATATGCAACTGAATCAGGCATTTATACCATTTCTTATAATGTGCCAAGTTTCAGTTTTTTTAATATTCTCTTTTGAAGGTATGTAATTACAGTGCCTAACTTAACACTTGCACTAATTTATACCATAAATACAGATGACATGTCACAAAGCAATCTTTGCATAATGTTTCTTTGAGAAAATCTTAAACTGTTGAATTACATATTCCCACTTGCTTACATAGGTCATGTAAAAATTAATGTGCTTTAGCTGGTAGAGTGGAAAGCTACTGTTTATTATTTTAAATGTAATCCTGGTTAGGGACAGCCTCTAGAAAATAAATGGAAGAGGAATTCTAGTAAGGTTTTCTAATTAGTAGCTTAAAAAAACCATAAGAATGAGCACAGTGTACCTACATATATGGGGACAAATTTTGTATATGTGTACATATATATATGCACATAGTTCATGTTCATGGAATGCCTCTGTCTCCTCGTAACTACATCACAAGCTCACTAATGAATGAATTAAATTTATTTGTCACAGAAAAAGCACTCACACTTTTAAATATACAAGTTATGTGTGGTTTCTTGTACATGGTGACTCCCTGCTTTTGGCCTGTTACAGCTGCAGCACTCCACTGTCACCCTCAGAGACCAGAGACTGTGGCTTCTCTGTGTTAACATCTGCCTGACTGCTCTGATTCACAGTAGGGAAGCTGGATATTTGCTCCTTGTGCACAATAAGACTCCTATCCACCTGTACATGAATTCTTGCAGAAACAGGACATTTAATGACACCTCTCTACCTTCTTTAGGGCACTGTAAATACAAGTGCAGTGTGCTACAAGTGCTTTTCTTTTTATCCTGTAAAAGAGATCAATCTTTAATCAAGCAATTAATCACAGAGGAGCCTCCACTCAAACTCTGTTCAGGAAGTGTCCTATATCTATCCTTTACCCACACCTTATCAAGTTGCTGTTGAAGTACACTGAAAGGACTCCACTAATCCTGTGTTTGACCCGTGTGTTTTGTTTTTTGTTAAGAAACTGCAAATAAAAAGGGGAATGAATTATTTCAGGGAAAGGGACAGCCTCTCTGAAGAAGAGGTCATCCCAGGCTGGTAGATTGAGCAACGTTCAGGCCCCAAACCTCATACTGCACAGTCTGTTTTCTTTACTCACAGTACTTAAAGGGAATTATGTGTCTGTGTAGGAAAGTGGATCCCTAGACACATTTCAGTGTCAGTGAAATTCAAGTGACATTTGAAGGAACAGGACTGAGAATTAAAAATAAATAATGATCTATGCCCTTAGAACATCACACTCACTGACATATTCTTCATTTTTTATGTGTGTTTTGGGCTCCTGTCTTTTCACCAGAATATTCTTTCTCCTATTTGGAAATCGGGTGTACAAAGTGCTTAGACAGGGTACATTTGACTCAATGTGTGCATCTACACTGTAGTAGTCTGCAAGTCTTTCTTGAATTCCTTTTTACTCAAAGGAGAGGTTGGTCAGTAAAGACAATGCTGTTTCTGGCATAACTCATCCTATCTTAAAGTAAATACTAATATTTGGTCAGAAGAATTACACCCATGACTTGCTGAGTTCAAGGACTAGTATTGCCCAGATACAGACGTGGATGTTCAAAAATATCCCTTCTGACCTGCAGCTGCCACTCCAGAAGATCTTGTATCAGTTGTGCCTACACTCACATTTCAGGCACCCCAGGAAAACCCCAAGTGACATTTGCCAGCCCTGTCACAGGTATTCCAAGCACTCCAGGGCACTGAACATGTCTCTTTTGGTAACTGGATCAATCTCTGAAATGCAATTAATTTCACCTGGCTTTAAACATGTACAAGCAAGCATCCTGATCCCACTGTTTGTCTAGATTCCCATAAAAATCAACAGAGAGTTCTTTGCCTGACACAATTTGGTAGTGGCCAGGAATGAATGCATCAGGAAGTGAACAGCAGAAGAAAGCAATTATAAAGGTTGTGTTATTTCACAAATACAGTTTCAAATCTAGCTAAATGATATTATTAGATTGCCATGAAATTATGTTAATATATATTAGATATATTTATTATGATTAGAGTTATAAAATTAGAGTGTTTACTTCAGTTTAACACATGAGAAGACTGTGATTGAATTAATTCAGACTGTGATTTCAAATTCATGCAACATTGTCAAGGCACTGAAGACAAGTCAAAAGACAAGCATTTTTGTTTTATTTTAATACTGCATTATTTAACTCACACTTTACATCAAACGAAACAGTTTTCCCTTCATCTTTCCCGTAAGTACAGAGGATGTTTTAATGTGGAAAGTACAGGAACCAAAGACATAAAAACCCTTTTACTTGGGCCACCTGAAATGTGCTGTATTAATACAACAGGGAAGACAATGAATTTATTCCAGTCCTGAAACATACAAAAGTAATATGAAGAAGGATGGTGAGCTGGAAGTCTTGCAACCAAAAACAAAGGCAGTTTGCACAGGGAAGTACTTGGAAAAGATAATTTCCTAGGAGAAGGGAGGCAACTAATTTAGGGCATACAAATATTAAGTGACCCCATCTCCGAAGTACAAGCTTATGATAAATCAGGATGAACTGACTAGTAGTATTTGAGATACTAGTTTCCATCTTCATTGACAATAAACTTGCAATAGATGTTTGATTTTTACGTGGTCGAAGCTTTAGGGACAACTTCTTCCATAAATCATAATAGATTGGTTTATATGGTGCAGTCAAAAGAAATGTAAACATAACAAAAGTAGATTGCATTCTGCTAAACCAAAATCAGGTTAAATGTAACTACTTATACTTCTACTGGACTTTGGCAGCAGTATAAGCTCATATTTCAGCTTCTTTGCCCGAGTTCCTTATTTGTAGAATGGAGATAAAACTTCTTCCTTTTGTTAAGCCAGCAATTTTATACAAACAAGCAATAGTAATAAGTGAGATCCTAGGCTGCTCCAGTTGATAAACATTAATTTATTGTCAGATTAAACAAAAAAAAAACCATAACAAGTCAATATGTATTGCACAGGGGATGAGCAAATTGCTCAAGACCTCTTGGCCAAGCTTCCAGTTACAAAACAAGGGAAATTCCTGTAATTTGCTTGATGCTTCTCTAATCATCATTTCCCACCTTGCCTGTGTTCAGTCCCATGCTGCGTTTTCACCTCCCAAATTGCAATATTACTAACACCTAATTGACTGCATTCAAATGTCCTTGTCATAGAAGAATCCAAGTGAAAATAATTTCTGTTATCTTTTAAGATTTTCCTTGAAAAATTCTCCATGATGTCTGCTTTCTGTGTCACAGTATCGTTCATGCCTTTGTTTTACACTGTCCCACAACTTCATTTACAATATTCCACACATGATAATCAAGAAATTGGCTGAATTTACATGGTTTTCTATTTATATGTGAGGAATGAGAAGGAACAGGAGTAGAAAAAAAGACAAAAAGACAATGTGGTGTGTGACACAAACAAAACAGAGTTTACTTACACAGAATTATTCCTTGTTCTCATTCAGACCCAAATAAATTAGTGTTTTAAACACTTCTCTAATGACATTATATGCAGCACTGATTAGTCTTTAATATTTATACTTTCTCAATACAGTGAGGCCAAATCTATATAAATTTTAGAATTATGAGTTGTCATAATTTAGTAATTCCAGATCACTGATATTTGGCTGTATTGGTATGGTTTTATTCTTATACTTTAGTATATCCCTTTATTTGCTTGAAGGGTCAGTCCATAGATTTGGAATGTGAATTTTCTCCCTGTTGAATAAACCAAATACTTTTAACCTTATATATGTCTACTTCTATCAGAAATGAGTGATTTAATGAAGATTGAGGCTTGATCACAGATTCTGTATAAATAAATATAAAATAAATAGAAATTGCCAAAAAAATCTATAAAAGAGTTAATGGCCAAAGGTATAGATAGATAAATAATTTTATCTTTTTGCAATACACACACAACTTTAATTAGGGAGTTAAATACTTAATGGTTCAGGATTAGTCATTTTCCAATGTCTATTGCCTCCCTTTGTGAAGTTCTTTGGGGACTATGCAATGTCTCTTGGACTAAATTAGTAATGTTGAGATTTAGCAATTTTTTGGTAATTAGAGATCAGTTTGTAAGCTTCTTGGGGCAGGGATCATGCACTGTGGCCTTCTCTGGGAAAATGCACAGGAAATACTTTACTACAGGCATAAATAAAAAATACAAAGAGTCATAAATAATAAATGTCAGTAAATTCCAATGTCTGGGGGCAGATATTTATTTTATCTTATCTAAAACCACATAGCTTCTGCCAGCTCTAGCAGGGTGACATCAGTCTGCACATCAGAAAGAACCTTGTGTCAAAAGGAAGAAGTTTAACCCATTTCACTAGGTGAATCTGCTCTGCTTGTCACCTCCATTGTGTATATGATAGTTCAAGCGGAGTGAATTAATTAGGCTTCTTGGTAAAGATATCCAAGACATGTATAGATATATGTCAATCTACATTGCTTTGTTCGAACAGCCACACTTTACTCTTTGATTCTACAATTATAGAAATGTAACCTTGGGTACCCAAATTGGGTCGTACCCATATATAAAAAACATCTCCAAACCACTGCTACATGATTAGGAGCTCACTGGAGAACTTTCTGTACATCCCCAAAGATCTCCAAGCACCAAGGGTTCTGAATCTGAAGATGTTAAAGGCTGGACTACTCAGATGTTGCAGTAATGATGCCCAAAACTGCAGTAGTTACTAACCCTCTAAAACCCTGTCAAACACACCAATGCCCTTGTCTTTTTTTGCAGGGTCACAAACTGGAAGAGGGTGCAAACACTTGAAAGGGTTTAAGGACTCACACTATAGTTTACTTGACAGTAGAAAACTATTATTGATCTAGGATATGACAAGAAGAAAGTCTTACAACCTATTTGAGCAAACAAAGAAAGTGCTCTGTATTCTTGAAAGACCAAGTAAAACCATTTTTTAAATTAAAGGAAACCTCATATGGACTGACACATGTATTTCAGGCTTACAACCCCGGAAATTAGAATCAGCCATATTATTAAACCCAGGAACTGGAGATCATAACACAATTTCTGATACTCAGCCTGTCTTTGGATGGTTTGAGGGACACTTCTGTAATAAATGTAACATTCTTATCATTTTGGACACTGCTTCCAAATTTCTTACATTTGAGATTTAGGTGAAGTGGCCTCCATACATTTCCCAAGACACTTTAAAGATTACTAATGCCAAAATGTTTCTAGCAAGCTCTTCAACTACTATAAATCAAAACTGTTTCACTGAGTGAATTGTTTTAGTGCCACTATTCTAATTTACATTATGCAAAGAGTTGTTCTTAGGGTAGTGGTAGAAGTATCTATTTGACATCATCTTATGTCTTGATGACCAAGTAAAATTGGTCAGCCTGGTTCTAGACACCCATATGGAAGTAACTGAACTTAGTGCTAATGCTTTTTATGGGGCTTTGATAATCACTGATCTATCTGTTAGATAACATTTGCACCATGAGTCTCTGTTTGTGGGTCCTACTTTGTGCAAAACAATTCAGGAAGGTTGTGGGGCTGTGAGGAAAGATTGATGGAGAGGATGGGAGAAGGGAGAATGGAGGGGAGAAAGGAAGGAAGAAGGGAGGAGAATTCTCCAGATTTCCTGACCTGTCTTAGAGATACAAACACAAGAAATAGAACAAAAACCATAATGTATATTTAAATACCTTACCGATCTTTTCACTCAAATATTCTCAGCTACTTAAAAATAAAAACCCACATTCTTCTAGAGTTCTTTGTTTGAAAATAATACAAATACAGAGGTATTTGTTTAATTAAAAAAAAAAAAAAGAAGAAGAAAAAAAAGGAAAAGAAGAAGCTTTGGGCTGAAAAAACAACATATTTCAATAGAAAAACAGAAATTTAAAGCTTACGGTATATTGGTATCAATTATTTCCTGACTAAATCATAAATAATAAATATTTCAACCCATATCAACAAACCCATGATGGGTAGAAAGAAGATAATTTTTTTCTTCCTTTGGGCTGACATGTCAGACTCTACAATAAAAGACCCTTGCATCATATGCATTTTTTTCACTAGTGGAAATGTATGTGGGTATCTATTTCACTAGTGAAAAAATTTGTAGACTTGATTGTGTTGATGCAAACCCACAAAAATATCAAAATGTAGCACTGAGGTTTTAGAGGTCTGACCCTGTCTTTCATTGAACCCTGGCCTGCCTGGTAACATCAGCCAGGAAGCAACTTGTGAGAATTCACCACACTAGGAGCAGTCATGATTCCTGGTACACTCCTTTTTAAGGGCTGCCTTTAGGTCCTTCCCTGTCTCAGTATTTTGGGAAATATTCTCCCTGCTCTCTCATCAGTACACTGAGGAAGGTTTTTATTCAAAGGAGGCAGCAGAAGGACATTTATGGCCCTGTAAAAGAGTTCTCACCCAGAGGATTATGCTGCAATCCACCAATCTTACACAGTATCATACCATAGAGGGGTAATACCTTTATTCAAATGCTTGCTATTAGATTTTGTTTAGTGTAGATACTTAATTACATTGTTAGCCATAATAATAAGACTTTACTGAAACTGAGGATTGTGTAAAATTTAGTGCTTATACGGTGGGGATACAAGAAAAAGGGGGAAAGATACATTGGTTGGAAACCTGAATTTAAATGAAAATGTAGAAAAAATTCTTAGAAGCCATGCCAAAAGGATTTTAGCCTACTCTTAGAAAGCTGGAAAAAGAAACAGGAAACAGGCCAAATAGTTAAGATGTCTCTTCTATCTACGTTACAGAGGACACATATCCCAACTTCAGGGTCAATCTTTTTTCTGACTGGAAATTAGTCTACTTAATTTTAATTGCAGGCTCTTGCTTTTGTCTCTTGTGACCATTAATTTAATAGGCTAGTTAGACATTTGCTTTAATCAGCTCTAAATTTCCTCTTATTCTCTATCCTCATTGGTTCACCATGCCCTCTAAAATAACAGCTGCAGATACTATTGACCTGAATCCAACATTTACACTACTTAGCACGTTATTCCTCACAATCCCAAGTGGTCGCTTTGTGCATTACTGCTGATCTCATAAAGTCCTAAATTCATGGTGTTGTAACCTTCAATGTCTGCTCTACATGGAAATTGATGCGGAAGATAATTTTTAGGTTTGTTTTGCTCATTTTTCAAGTGGCATTTTTACTTGCAAAGCAACTTTGATACAGTGTGTTGATTCACTTACGAGCACAATCAGGACTTAGCAAAAGCTTGTCGACCATACTTAAAAAAGCATTACATATATGCCACAGAACAAACAGATGTACTGCAAAACATCCAGTGAGCAGATAAATAACAGAAATCTTGATCAGAGAATAGTCATATGACAAAGAGGGCTTCTCACACTTTACCACCTAAGCCATTTGCTTTTGCAAATGTAGAACAACACTCAGTTAGGGGAAAGTTTCACATAACTTCAGAACCTAGACAAGCTACCACTTAACTACTGTGCTAAATCATCTTCTCCTACAGTACATCAAAAGCTACATAAGACAACGATAATAATAAATATGACTATTAAATTAAAATGAGAAGAGGTAAAGAAGGAGCAGTGAATCCTAAGTAGTACAATGAGGTTAAACAAGCTCCAACCCAGCTGAATGTCAGGGTACCCAGATGAAAAGGCATGTGATGAAGTCATTGATTGCAGTTTATCAGCCAAGCCACAAATATCATACAGGTGGAAAGCTAAATACATCCCACACCAAAGTAGCCTATTACATTACAGAGGAGGCAAATATCGAAGCTGCCAAACAAATATATTACACATCAAAGCCAGCAGTCAGCAGGAGACATCATTACACACCCTTAGAAGGAGTGGTGGGACTGGACTACAGAACATCAAAAATAGAAGGATCAACAGATAATGAAATACAGTCATAGGTACCACAAGCTCTCTGGGAAAACACAACTTTCAGGATGCAAGAATTTTTATTAAATATATTTTCATAACTGAATTTGCCAGTGCTGTTGCCCCTTCTATAGTCTTCTGTAATATGTGGTAATTCACTATAAGTACCACACAATGGAATTTTTTTCCTGGATTTTCTAAAGATTCTTGCTGATAACAAAACCATGTTTTATTTAAACTATGTTTTAAACAAGTTTATTTGATGTTATTTGTATAGCCTCCCCCTACTAAACTATTTTCATATTCATATTATAATTTATATATCTGTCGAGTTTCCAAGTAAAAAATCAGATCTATTGAAAATGTTAATTCAAGTTTTTTTAAAAATGTTATGATATTGTTTTTCAACCCCTTTCCTAGGAAAATGAATCCTCTATGACCAGCCTGTGCATTATCTGTCATTCCCTTGTTTTCCCTCCAAATAACTTTAAAACTTAATTTTCTATTTCAGCACTCTGTGAGAGAGGCAGAAGATCTCAAAGTTAATAAAGACAAAGAAATTTCATTAAAACGGGAGGTGAATAAAGGAGAGTGATGTAAAATACTGATCCCACTGTGGAAGTGCCCAGACTTTTTTGGTGAATAACAAAATTATTACACCTCAGACAATCTGTATCAGGAAAAGGTACAGGAAATACAACAGCTAGAATAGACACTTTATCAGCACAGAATAATACAGTCATGAAACAGAGCCAAAAGACAGCAGCCACTAGAAATCTACGTCCATAATTCTCCAGAAAAAAAGAAATTATTTGGTAAAGAGATTAATATGTAAATTACTAATATAGAGCATGGTGGTGCTTGTGATGTTATTAGATGGAGAAAAATATAGAAGAGAAATGAAGTAGGCAGAATCATGAGTACTTAGTAAGAATCAGAAAGGAGGATTAGGAATATCTTCCAGACAACTTGCTGTTAAGGAATGGTGGGGAGAAACTTGATATCTAAAAATGTTGTAGCCAGACAAAGAATATGTCCTTCAAAAATGGGGAAATTTTGATTGCATTGAAGAAGCTTTCTTACAGACAAGACAGAGAAATGTTTATAACGTTGAATTACTATTTGCTTTTTTTTATTATTTTTAAAATGCTTCTTTGAGTATTCGGAAAATAAGTGAAACTTCAATCTGAGCACCATGGGCAGGTATTAGGTTTGGAATTGGATTTGAACATCCAGATTGCCTTTATCACCTCTATTTTTAAGTCCAAGTTTCTCAGCTGGTCAAGACTGTAACAAAAGCCAGTAAAGAACAAACCACCAACTACAAATACAAGAAGCAAACCAAGCAGTTTAGAAAACAATTATAATTATTTGATAAGTGTCTTAATTTGGAAATAAGTGCCTTTAGGAGGGATCTTAAACAACTACCTGAACAACTTCACCTGTCACTTCCAGACTGTAGCTCAGAAAATCAGTTTGGGAATTTACCACTGAAAACAGTGAAAACCAAAACAAGATCTGAACAAGAGAAGTGCAGATCATGAAAAGAAAAAACTCCTTAATTCACAGATTCAGAAGCAGTTGCCTAAATTCTAACTAGGCCTCTTTTAGCACACAGACATCTTTTACTGGATATAGCCCAAGGCTTAGCGCACCCTCATACACTAATCTGTACTAGCTTAACATTTATTAGGACTAGGACAAGTCAATACAATATGTTTGGGGAAGGAAGGGATCCATCTTGGTTCATGAAATGCCAAGATGAAAGAAAATGTTAATTTATCTTTCATGCCTTTACATGTCTGCGTATTGATCCTTGTGAGCAAATGAGAAATAAATTTGTACTTTTTCCTCCTATGAATGACATTATGGCAAAACAGAAACCAGTAGATACTTTGCAACCAGTTTCAATGGCATTAATGTCTCACAGAAAGTTGTAACATTCCTAGACTCTCTTACTAAGCTTTCTGTTATATAGTTCATAGATTCTCACACATATCTATCTATCTATCAGAAAATTAGCCCTTAAAGCAGTGTCTCCCTGTGTCTATGAAGTGCTTCTCTGTTTTGCCTTTCTGGTTTAGGACAGAGCAAACAGAAATCTGGGCCTTCTCTATTCTTTCCCTGTTTATGGTATCAAAGAAATTGTGCAAGAAAGTTGCATCACAGCCACACACAGAGGAGATGATTGTTTCTTCCTGTGACAGGAAAATAGGATTGCACAGTTAATAAGTTCTACCAATTACTTGTCAGATATACATCCAGCTTTGCAAGTGAATATCTCCATCTCTTTCCAACTCTTCAGAGAAAATCTGTATTCTCTAAGCAATCAGCCACTTTCTGGTAGTGTTCAACAGCTGGCTAATTTAAAGTCAATGATAAAGCTACAAGATTTAGTAAAAATCCACATTGTGGAGAATTCTGTTACCTGAAGACCTGAAGCAGTGAATCCTTCTCTCTTTCCTTCATTCTTAACCCTACCAAAAAGCTGCCAGTCTCACAAACAAGACGCAAGTGTTTGGGGACATCAACTCTAGCAACTGAAGTCTTAGTTTCCCTTCTTAAAGCTGAAGATGTCCTAGTCCCATAAAAAGCTTCATGCTCCCCAGAAAACTCTCTGTACTACTGACAATTCTACCGGGGGCTTGAAGAAACCCATGCAGGTATTCCCAGTTGCAAACCTCTGCATTTCCTATTGTTGAACTTTATAAAGCTCCCATCAGCCCATTTATCCAGCCTGTAAATGTCTCTCTGATAGCAGTACAACTGCCCAGTGTGTGTTCTACTCCTGCTAGCTTTGTCTTGTCTGCAGATTCACTGCAAGTGCATTCTACCCCATCATCTAAGTCATTAATGAAGATGTTAAACAGTATTAACTCTGTTCCTGGAGGTTTTTAGAGTCTGAATGTGGTACTCAGTGCCATGGTCTGGTAACCACAGGGGTAGTGGATTAAGGGTTGGACTTGAAGATCTCAGAGGTCCTTTCCAGCCTGATTCTGTGATTCTGTATGGTCAACAGTGGCATCTCAATGCCACCAATGAGCTGATTCATGACTAGTAGTGTGTCTTGCTATATACCATGGACTTCAGTATGTCCAGTTTATTTCCACGTTCCCTGACTTGATCTTCCTCCATCAAGGGTGACTTTTCCTTAGTCCAGATTTTCCTTTTGTTCTCAGTGGCCTGGGACTCCTGAACATCCATCTTACCAGTAAAGGATGTGACAGAGAAATTACTGAGTTCCTTGTCCTTTTCTGT
Organism: Calypte anna; assembly: GCF_003957555.1. Lineage (NCBI taxonomy): Eukaryota > Metazoa > Chordata > Aves > Apodiformes > Trochilidae > Calypte > Calypte anna. The sequence continues at coordinate 144,731,844 of NC_044245.1, read as the reverse complement.
GTCCTTTGTCATCAAGTATCTTGCCCTGTTAACAGGTCCATATTTTCCCTATACTTCTTTTTGCTCCTATATACCTGTAGAAATCTTGTCATCCTCTACATCTCTCACAAGACTTAACCTGAGCTTTGTCTTTCCTAAACCTACCTCTGCATGACTGGCCATTGCCTTTTACATTTCTCCTGGATGACCTGCTTTATTTCCACCTCTTGTATGGTTACTTTTTTTATGTTAGAGATTTGTCAGTACCTCACTCATCTGCAAAGAACTCCTACTGCCTTTACTTACCTTCCTGTAAATCTCAAGATATTATTCTTGAGCTTGGAGAAAGGGATCCTTAAAATTCAATCAACCCTCTTTCAGCCATGATTGCTTCCCATGGGATTTTTCCAAGAAGATCCCTGTAGACCTCTGGTGTAGCAGAAAAACAGAAGGCTACAGAATTGTCTAGTAGTTGCTTCCCCAGAGAGTACTGAAAAATACTGCAGTTAGATCTTAATGAATTTAGATATTGCATGTTTCCTTACTTATCTGTTTTGTTGGTGGTTTGTTTTCTCCATTTAATACAAATATTATTTCTAAAACTAATTAATCTTCGAGATAGGGAAAAACTAGGTCACCAAGCATCAGAAATCTTATTTTAGTTTTCTCATGTTTCTGTGAGGATGCTCTAACAAGTGTGTTCATAATTATTTCTTCAATTAAAACCCAGTTCTTTTTGACAGTCAAGTTCTGGCAGAAGGGTTTGATTATTATTATTATTATTTTTAAATTACTCATTTTAAGTATAGTAATTGTCTTTCTGAAAAGGAAACAACAACAGTAGTAATAAGAAAATAGGTATCCAAATACCTGGAGGTAATGATGCTTGGGTACATGTTTAACATGAGACAGATATAACTGTTAATGAATTGTGACAATAATTCCCCTTCCTAGATCATGATGTTGCAGCAGATAACTTACCATAGGGTAAATAGCTAAAATGTTAAAACACTAGCCCAGTGCATTATCCAGAGACATCCCAAGGCCAATGACCTGAAAAAAAACCCCGCAGTGACTGGAAGAGCAATGACAGTATCATATCAATGAACATTTTATTTCCTAGCATAAAGGAGATATTTGTTTAAAGAACAAAGTGTAATGCTGAACCTGAAGGGAAATTAAGCAAGATCGATGTCTCTATAGTAATTCATCCCTTCAATTACAAAAAGTGTTCTACATGTGAAAGAAGCATAAAAAGAAGAAAAAAAAATTACCACTGATTTTCTAGTCGTTTAAAATAGAATACTGCTGTTTTCTAACCACATGATTTATGAAAATGGATTGTTTTTAAACAGTAAGAGTGAAATACCATCATTAACTGTGTCCCTGATTTAGCAAAGCTTTTGAGTATGTCCTTCACTTTAAGTGTGTACTTATGTCCCATTGACTGTGTAGGGACTGAGTTAAATACTGGTAATTTAATTTAGATTAAGGCAATTTGTCTATTGCTGACCTGTAAGAATGCTGTGATATGAGGTTTAGAGTCGGTCAAGTGAGCACAGTTTTAAAGAAGGGGACACATTTTGCCAGATAATCACGGATTTCTTCCACATGTATAACCTCAGGTAAACAGTACTATATGATTTTGAAGTTTGATTTCAATGATTTTGAAGTAAAGAAGCTATTCTGCAGGCATAATTTATAGATGGTATGTAAGGAAATGGTATGAAAAAAACCTTCTGTTTTGTTTCCATATTTCATTAATTCATCTCTCCCTTAACAGACCTTGGCAATAAGATAAAAGAGATCTTTGGGCCTAAGGAGTCTGTGTCACTTACTCCTCTTTCCTTACTTATTTACTTAGTTGTTTCAATACCCCTAACCCTTAAAAACAAACAAACAAACAAAAAAAACCAAACAAAAACCTCCCGCAAAAGCCAAAAAACCCCAAACCACACACCTGAACTCCACTACCAACAAAACAGACAGAAATAGAAAAACAGTTGACCATCTGTGCATTTGTACAGGGCAAAACACAGAGCCTTTGTACTCATTTTGGGACTTCAGGTATGTTCAATGAAAGGAACAAGAACATCAGAAAGGTAACTGGATACAATAAAAACATCTATTTCTTCTTCCTATTATCACTGAAGGTTCCAGTGGTTATGTTATGTTCCAGTGGTAAGATACTGTGATGTCAACAGATGAAAGAGGGATAACAAAGGAAAAGGTTCTAGAGAGTCACCTGACTGAAAAACCATGTTAATATTGTGCAGGATGTCCAATTACTTCATACCAGCTTATGCTTTCTAAGATGTCATTATAAAGAAGTAATGAAATATGAAAACTACACTAAAAGTGCACTTGAACAAGAATGCATACTGAGGGAGATTAGTGCAGAAAGAGATGAGTCCTTAAATAGGAGGCATGGGATGAAACTGAACTTGTTTCTTCTAGTTCCTGAAGAACTAGATAGGGGTTATGGTAAGAAATGTATGAATAGAGCATATGTGGTGAAGAAAAACAGCAATTCACAGGCTGAGGAAGCCTCCAGATCAAGTGGCTATAGAGAGGGGCATGCTATTGTATCTCAGATTGGCACACAGATGACAAAGCCTCACTCATTTGTTGTTGAGCCCAAGCTCCCTAGCAGAGCTTCAAAAGGACTTCTGTGCAGCTGAACACAGGACAAGGAAGAGATAACAAAAATCACAATCCTTTTAGAAGTCAGTAGACCACAGAGCCAGAGCCACCAGGATTAGTGTCTGAATCATAGCCAAGCAATTACAATAAGTTTAACATAAAATTATTATAATCTTCCAATTGCTTTTGTTTCTGTTGTTAGAGATTAAAAACAAACGTACAAACAAAAAAGGTGACTAAATATTGGATTGAATAAATGCCTAAACTGAGGGGGTTTTGCCCTCAACTAAAGTATCTTCCATTCAAGCATGCAAGCCACTCCTTTTCAAATGCAAAACTGTTATTTGCAAGTTTTCAAAATTGGATACAGAAAAGAAATAGAGAACTACACTCCTCATTCCTCATGAATGTTTTCTTTGCATACCTGGTGTGACTTTTTTTTCTTTCTATTGATTTCAATGATTCAAACAAGATATTAGAAAGGAAGGGTCTTTCTCAGACGTAACAGGAAAAAATCAAACTACAGAAGAAGGGGAAAAAAAAAAGACAAACAGAAATAAAATAGCCTGAGACCTATGCAACCTGGAATTCTAGTAGAGCATGCTACCGACTTTCTTGTATGATTATGTTAATAGAAATCTTATTAACACAACCTGATGACTTGGTTTGTGGCTTTTTTAGAAGCATCCTAGTTTCTATAATCTAGATATTTTATCCACAGAGCTGCTGTTAATAAGCTATAGGTTGTGACTCTTATTCTGCGTTCCCCAAAAATCTTACTGTGTCCTGAACTTCCCAAGCCCAGTTTCACTTGGATGAAGTGCTTCTGTATGCTTCTGAAACATCATTTCTTTGCAGAAAGCTCTCCTGAGAAAAACATTATCCTTTAGGAGATAAGAACACACAGTACAACTCTCTTGACTAAGTAGTCTCATACTGACCGTACTGGAGATTTTGTTAGTGATAGAAATTTTGAATGGTTACACTCAGATGCTATCACCATGGACAGGAATATGAAGTTCCAAAATAGGTTCTAAAGTTACCAATTAGTAACACAGAAAAGGGAAAACTAACAGGTAGGCAAAGATGTATTGACTTCTCTAGAAGATGAAATAGATTTAAGGGTTAGAGATCACATTAACAATATAAAACAAACCACTACCACCCATCTTCTGAAGCATTAATCCTTTCCCATTTCCATTTTGTTTAAGGGAAAGTTATTTCTTGTTAATTCCTATGTCCTGGGTGCAATCCTACTTGCTCCAGATTGTGAAGATTGGGTACCTCATGTGGGTATACTCTATGCCTTGGAAAACTTACAAGACATCAAAATAGCAACTCCTATTGCATCGGTGTGATGCTGTCATTCAGGTTATGATACTCAGGTAGAATTTAAGAGAATTCAAGCTGGGCTTTTTATTTACCCCATTATTTCAGATGTGGCTAATCTGGTGAGTGTGGGGTTGCTATTTGTATATCTGAATTTCACTGGAGTACAAAAATAATGCCTATTGAAAATTTACACTAATTCTTTGATTACGAAGTAGATCTTCAATTTCATGCAAATGTCTGAAGTTATGGATTTCAAAATGGACATTTTCTAAGGAAACCAGGAGTCAAATTCAGCCCTTATGCACTACTTTAGTTATTATTATAAAGACATCACCATAGCTTGTCTTCAAATTTCCTTGCAAAAATTCATTTTCAAATCAAGTCTAAAGTATAAAAAGGGGAGTTGCACATTTGTACTGGAGTTTGAACACATTATTTCTCCCAAAATCTGAGTTTCTATCTTGTGTTCCTTTCAGAGGCCTGACATAGTCCCAGTAGGCAGTAAGATCTCAGCATCCATAGGAGGTTATTTTAACTGCACAGTACAGACTGTGACATGTAATGACTCTAACTCCCATTTTTAAGACAAAGATTGATGGGAAAAGAAAAGGAATGTCACAATAGGAGCCCATTCTATTGACAGCAACAGCAACAAGAGAAATAGCTGAGAGAATGCATCAGTTTTCACCCTGGATTTTTAAAACTATAATCTTTGTCACTTTGTGTGTGAGAAGTGTTTCAAATGGCTGTACTACTTATAAAAGGCTGAGCTGGAACCAATTACCAGCCTCAGCTCTGAGTACTCCTGAAAGTTGAATAGAAAATGCTGAATGGAAAACTGTTGGGAGCAAAAGATGACCATAGAGAGACCACATAAGGAAAACATCTCTGCTGAGCCTTAGCACCAGTTCTACTCTGTTGTTTTCTTTAGTATCTCACCTGATTGCTGTTGTCATTTAACCATGGTAGGCAGCTCAACCCCAGTGTTTGGGTCAGAAATATGAAACACAGCACAATATGAGGTACTGTGAAGAAAACTAACACCATAGCAGCCCAAGCAAGTACAATTACTTACATTCTCTGCCTTATTTATTGTCCAGTTATCAATATCTCACAACTCTTCACCTATAAAAGCTTGCCTTTTATGTTTTCTCAGGCAGTCCCAGTCCATCCTCCATGCTGTTCTCATTCTCTTCCAAGGTAAAGCAGTCCCATCCTACTTACTACATCCGAAGTTCATTAAACAAAGACCTTGGTGTTTCAGTTGTTCTCATAGCAATGTTAAAACAGAAGAACTTGAGTGTGTGAGAACAAACACAAGGCCTGGGCATCTCCACAGACACTCTTCTGACATCCTCTTTACAAGGCCATATTTTCATTCACATAGTAAAGAAAATCAGTCTTTTTCTGTCAGGAGCAAGAACTTCTGGAATTCTTCAGACAAAGCAAAGCAAAACTTGTATTACTTAGGTGACAGTCACAGGACAGTCTTTTCATTCTTTCCAAATATTCTTGAGAATCCAGAACCAACAAACATAAGATGTGATTAAAAGTGATTTTTTTCCAGAAATCAATTTTTAAGACAACCTACCAATTTCTTCCACATTTTTTCAGTAGGTCCATAAAAATTTTCCATAAAAAGTGCATATCTTGGTTTTCTTACCATTCATGTGACTAATACAAGTATTCAATATATTGCCCTGGAACTTGCAGAGTACTGATATAAAACCTCTCAGTTCTGCCCAGTACCTCAAGAATGATTAACTGGCTTTGTAGATACATTGTTGTCTTTGTTGTGGCTTTTTCTGTTTACTACAAAATAATATAGTACTTTCACTAGTCTTCTAGTAGTCAAAACAAATCCAGTAAGAGTTAATCCATTTTGTATAAGTATAGTGTGAATATATCAAATCAGGTATTTTTCTCATATTGAATATCATTTTTGAATGTTAGAGGTTTAAGCAAATTCCTCATAACCCCTAAGTTACTTCTCAAGTACACAAGCACACACAGACACAAAATAGATCACTTTCTAGAAATCAGGAATTCCTAGCTGAATCCAGTCCAAGTTGCATTCTCTCTAATTCCAAGAACTGTCTGCAATTAACCTCTTCCCTGCTGCAAAGATCAGTTTTTAAAGGCTGAATGTGATCAGCATAACACCCACAGTTGTCCTTCAGTCCTAGAGTAACTTTATTGCTTCTTAAAACAGTTGAAAAAACTGTGAAAACTTGACCTGTCTGCATTATAAATCCCACTTCACTTCTGTGAACAATATTGAATATTGTTGTTGTTTTTCTACTTTTTTTTTTGGTTTTTTTTTCAACTACCTTTTCTACTGTGAACATGAATTACTACAGTACATTAAATTAATTGTGTCCAATTTTACTATTGCAACACTTATGTTGTATCTGCCCACTGGTACAAAACACCAGAGAGAGATGGAGCTGCAAAGGATCTCCTCAGCTTATAACTGATCCTGAGACAAGTAGTTCTTTTATAATACCTCATGCAAGACTTAATCTAGCAACATTTTGTGCACAGTCAAAAAATCTGCTGGATGAGTTGAGTCAAGGCAACATTACCTCTTGACTAATCCAATAGCTTGTTTCAGATGAAAAAAAAAAATTCAATGTTCCTGCAAGGTCTGCTCTTAGAAACAATCACTGGTGACAAATGCTAGACCACAAAACTAACTAGGCCAATCTAGAGGGAAAGTTACTTCCTAATTAAATACCATCTGTTTCTTTTCTCAGCCACAAAGCATGTACCAAAACAGGACCAGCTTCTATGAACATCCCCCAGATTTATCACGTAGTTGGGATCTGAGTGGTAGCCACGTTGTGTCCACAGCTAATTTATAAAGCACTAAGGTAGGAAAGCAGATTTCTGCAGCTGTTTGACTCTAGAACTTTATTTCTATGGCTTGCCACCAAATTACTTGTTTTTTATAGCTTTGGAAGGATCTTCCTTTGGTCCTTATCACTGTGGGAAATGATAGCTGTTCCTGTATCATAGTTAACATATCTCTGCTGACTGGAAGGGACTATGTTTGTAATGGATATCTGCAGCTCATCTTTAAAGCCTGAGTCTGACAACATGCATCAGGGATCTGCTGGAAATAAGGAAAGGGGAAAATACAAATGATGGATATACCATCGAGCATGTCATCCAGTTTTTTCTTCCAGAATAGATGAAGCTAGAGGCACAGGCATCTGGACAGCTGCTTCAGCCCTCAATTTTCCTGTAATCTGTGGTATGTCCCTATCTCTTTATTTCAGTGGGAACTCCCCAGAGACCAAAAAGCTTCTGAGACTTGACTGGAGATAGGATTTGGAGTTTAATGAGCAGAAATTCAGCAAAGCATGAGTAACTAATGATGTAGATTGGAAACCCCATATTGTTTGTGCAGTGCCAGGTGTCACTGTGATTCCAAATGTAAATTAATATCATCTCAGGGTAAATGATCTGGTGTATGAAAAAAAATAAAACAACTGACTTCATTAGGAGAGGGTTGATCTCATGGGAATGCATTTTATACACAATGTGGGATTATTTATTTTTTAGCTTGGCATGTTGGAAGAGGAGTAAGTTCTGCCAATTTGCAATGAAAATAACCAAAGAGACCAGATTTACTGAAGCCTATAGAAGAGATCAATTGAGAAATACTGGAAAAATTACAATGGTTAGGAGGCTGCCACATCTGGACCTTTAAATCCACACCATCCTTTTAAAACGAACAAACAAAGACCAAAAAAAAAAAAAAAAAAAAGAAAAGAAAAGAAAAAAGAAAGAAGAAAAAAAATCATTTTACTTTGGTTAGATATTTAGTGTCCCTGAGGAGTAAAATAAATTCAGGATCAAGGTCCTACCTCTTTGTTTGGCTGTTCCCTACTTCAGAGGCTATTAGCTGGGACTCGACAACCCTGCTCTGCTTCTTCTTCACGGATACATTCCATTCTGTGTTCTTCTCCTCTGATCACTGTAGACCTCAGTAATGTGCTCTGCAGATATTTCTCTGAAATATTTGGATAAAAGATATCATGGATAAAAGCACAAGATTCATTTAAATTTTTGACTAATCACTTTTTTTTTTTTTCCTGACTGAAAGGCAAATGGATTAATGAGAAATCTGTATTCCGTCATTCCATGTGTCTATTCTCATGTACATTCATACAACCCATCCTCAGTTTAGTCAACACCCCTTTTACTTTCATTGTAAACTTCCAAGAACAGTCTCAACTGAGAACTGCTCAGCACAGATCTTTCTTTTTAAGTGTGTGAAGTTACTCTGGCTGAAATCCTGACCCTACAGATGGTCTGTCCCCACATCTCCACTGTAATGCTGGTGTGGTCCATTCCTGTGCACTTTGTACCAGATGCTTCTCCATAAAAATGCAGAATTTATTTTTTTGTGTAGAAAATTATTTATTCTCAGTTATTCTGTAAAGAGGAAGAATCCACATCATCCCAACCTTTCAAATGTCCTTGGATGTCTGTGGGTGAAAACACAGGCTATTATCAGCCTTTTATCTATCCTATTAACTTAGCCTGACTGGGAAAATACCTATAACAACAACACTTAGAAACTTCCCAGTTTTCTTTTTTTCTCTAATTTCTTTGACTGTTGTGACAGGTAGCAGAGGTGTATTATAGAGTGTATGCGTTACTGTGATAAACTAATGTGTAAGGTTTTAGTCGAGGCACATCAGCTGAGACCGGGATGTATAATTGCTTTGCAAATCCCATTACAAAGGGGCAAGATGAAGCAAGTCCTCTGACTAATACACTTGCAAAAATCATGAAGTCTGATTGAAGCTCATTACAAAATAATGCTGCTCACAGAGTAGGAAAATAGTAAAGCAACTCCATCATTCTCTGGTACTCCTGGTATGTGAATCAGAGTAAGAAGGAACTGCTGTCCAGAAGGAGGTAAGAAGACTTCAGCTGATCACAGTCCACATTTTCAACCTCCCTCAAGACTTATTACTGATAACTCCTATAGGTTATTGCAACAGCTGCTACATCGATTCAGTCTAGGTCATCATCATTCCACAGGAAGCCATGGAAAATACTTGAAATTGCATTCTTAGAGATACAGTAAGCACTGTTGTTATTTTATTTTTCAAATGTAGGTCAGCCTCTGGCTACTCTTACTTTGATTAAGCTACATTATCTCTTTTTTGTCTCTTTAGATTTTCTGTTAAAACATCTGACAGGAAAGATACTTTCTTATTTTTGCCATGTCTTGAGGTAAATATATTAGAAGCTTATTAATTCTTTAATGTGCTAAGAGCTGAATCATCTGATTTGAGTGCTTTATTTTTCTTGGTAATGTCTTGTTAGAGTTCTTGCTGATGTCAAACTTAATCAGGGCCTGTAGTTTTATGCTGCAAAGTGTGATTATCATTGAATTTTCATACTGAAAATTTTAGGTACGTCATTTCATTTTCAGTTTTAAATGCTGGGAGACATCATTTTAATCATTGCAGCCTAATTCAGAAAAGCACATTTATAACAGCTTGCAGTCCAGCAGGAGCAACTAAAGAAAAGATGCATTTCATAAATCAAAATTTCAGTCTTGGGCTTCCCCAGAAAACTATCACTGGTCCTTTCTCATCCCAGTCTGTTAAATGGTCTGAACTGTGAGTAAAACTCTTGGTTACAAGACATTTACAAGTCCTTCCATCAGGATATGGGTTTCAAAGCTCAGTGTATCCCCTATATTACCTTTAAGTCTTGAACTAAACTGGCATCTCCTTAAAACAGGATTTTTACAAAATAGAGAGGTAGAAAATATGTTCTGATATGTGTTTCATAAGCAACTTAGATTATACAGGCAGAAACCCTCCTTGAAATAACTGCTTGTTTGGTGCAGAAAAGCAGGAAGACAAAAAAAATAGAAACATGCACTGTTCATCTGCATGTACTCCAATAGCTGCAAATGTAAAGAAAATGGAGATGAGTAGATTTGGGACCGTGTAAGTCTTCTCAGATTTAAGCCAACCATTTATCAGCAAAATTCTTCCAGGTTTACAGTTTCAATTCAGAAATACCTCATAAAACAGCAAACAAATTAAAAGCAGATTCACCCTGGATAAGAAGGAATCTTTGCAGTTGTGGTGGAATATGCTGCAAGTTTTAAATGAAGGCAAAGGTGAATGTGTAACTTGTGCATGGTTATGCATGGTTTCCTCCCTGTGTGGTTTCAGCCAAGGCTTCCTTTGGGGATTTAGAATTAACTTGAATTGTCCTTGGAAGATGAGGGTTTATGCAGTTCAGAGCTGACTGTGCAGGCTAGCATCATCTCCCAAGAACAAGCTATGGGTCAATAAACCCACTGTTATGTGCACAAAAACTCTCTGCCTCCATCCAGTACAGGTTTTAAATTTTTATTGTAGAATGGATGTGGGACGTAACAGTTGATATATTATCTGTGCATGTGTCACTTGAAGACTGTATTTGACAAAAAACAATTAAATTTAACTTCACTGTATCTTAGTATGTACATACATATATTTACATGCATATACATGTATATACACATACATCAGTTATTAAAGTAGACAAAGCAAATCAACAGCATTTAATACCTCACCTGCATGCAGTAATAAAACTTTCTGTAGTAAATTCTTTAGTTAAACATCAAAGACAACTCAGCCTTCTAAACTTTATTCACTTTCCCTTCCATCCCACAAAAAAGACAGAATGAATAAATGAATAATAAAATATATAGTGTGTGTGCATGTGGAGCTATGCATGGATTTCTATGCATACACAATATTCTTTTGATTGAAAAAGGAATGATTTCAGAGACAGCTTTTTGTGCTTCATTTGTGTGGAAAAAAAGTCAACTGTTTGTATTTATTAAAGCAAGCAGAATAATAAATCTCTCACACTAGCAGTGCACATTAGTTGCTATTACTTAGCTATTCTTTTTATCACTCCACCTGTCTAGGTGCTTACTGAATTGAGGGAAATAAGTCACCCTTGCCATGAGGAGCTTCTGTTTCAAACAGGAAATTCCCAAACACAGACCAGGAGATGGAAATAGGAGGGGACAGCATATAACATAATAAAGTCATGGTACAAAGGATCAAGTTGCTGGTTTTTTGTTTTGTTTTTAATTGGTTTTATGGAGTGTTCGTGAAGTCCAGAATGAATTAGATAATGCCTGTCTTTGTGCTGGAGATCTTATTTTTAAGCATGTTTTGGAAGAACTGTATTTAAAAAAGGGCTTGTTGGATTTGGAGGAGCAGAGAAATTGCATGTCAGACTGAATCAAGAAAGTGATTATCAGCATAATTGGGCCCTTCCCTAGGGATAGGAAACATGGTCAGGAGATGGCTGGTCTGATAGCCTGGGAAGGAAAATAGACAAGAGTCATTGGCTCATTTTTACTGTAAATGAAGCTTGACAGGGGATCTAAGACCTCTCAATATATCAGTGTGAATCACTAGGCCATAACCAGCCTGCTATTAGCTGGTAGCAAAGCTTCCCACTAAGTGTTCTGATGCTGTTTTTTTCCAAGTTGAGTAAGAATGTGTTGAGACTGGAAGCCAAGCCATAACTTCATTGCTGGAAGCAGTCCTTTCCCTAAATCATAGTTGGATGAATCCCAATGTCCTGGTTTATTTAAAAGAGAAATCACAGTTTTAATTGTTTATATGAAGCCTTCATAGGAACAGGGTCTTCTTTCTGAATTAGGAGTATAGCTGAGATAAAAATGCTGTTTTTTGGTTGGCTGCACTTCAGGAAAAATCTGATTAGATGCTGAAGTGTAGTGCAGTTCCTGGGAAGGTGGTTTGTGTATGTGGAGGTTTGACTGTATCCAAAACTGCTTGGCTCCTCTTATTGCTAAGCTGAATATTTTACATCAGCCCACAAATTCATCTTGATAACAAAACATCATTAATCCTGTGTGCCCCAGGTCTCTCACTGCAATACATCTAATAGATATACATACAATAATTCTATAGGCAAAGTGCATAGCAGAGTTCTAGATATTGTGCTGTTACTGTTTCTGAGCGTATGTCCTGCTTCCAGAAAGCATATCTTAGTCAATGAAAATGGGAGAAATGAGGAATAAAAAAGATTAATTATATGTAAGTTGTTAGTATGTTCCTTATCCTTATTTTAATCAGCACTGTAGCACTTCCAGGAAACACAGCCAAGTTTAATTTATTAATTTCTTAATAGCCTCCAAAATCCACTGAATGTAATTAACACCCTTGTTACTTCAAAATGATGGTTTTTAGAGATTAATGAGTTTGATTTTCTTGAGAGTGAACAAATCCAGCTTCAGGAGTTGAAGCATTCAGATAGAACTGCAAGTATTGATAGGTGGGGTTTTTTTTTTCTGCTTTGGAAGGAAAAGTAAAATCTAAAAAAGCCTGGGAAGAAGGAGGTTTGATAAAAGAGCAGATGAGTGTGATATAAGAATGGAAAACACTTTGTGCAGTGAGTAAATGAGAAGAAATTTCTCCTGAATAGAGTTTATAGATCACATTGTTCTGACAGACAAATAAATATATATTTCCAAAACCCACTGAAGTGACACAAGAGCCTAAGGCCTGTTTCTAATAATGACACGGATGGTCAGGAATGTATTTAAAAGGTTTTAGGTCCTTTGTTCCATAAAATCACTGAATATTTAGAAGTACCAAGATGCAGAATTAAATCTTTGTTAATTTTCTACAACTTTCTTTGTTAACTTTTTACAGCTTCTGTTTACCAAGGCTGAAAGAAATTATTTTCAACAATAAAATTTAAGAGAAATGAAAAATAGAGTCAGTCTGAAAACAAACAAACAAGCAAACAAACAAAACCCCCCATGTAACACAAAACCAAAAATTAAGTGGTTTTAGTGATGCTATGGTAGTTAGTGGTCTCCTAGTGGTTCATAGAACCTTGTAATTACACAAAATGTATGGTGTTTTGAGTGCTGAGAGTGTTCTCTGAGTCCTAAAAAATGATGATGACCACATTCAGGAGGTGGATGAATATGCATTCTTGGACAGAAGAAATAAAGTGAAAGAAACACAGAGTGAAGGAAAAAATGTGTTGGCAAAGTGATAGGGCCAGCAGTTAAGAATGGGATACTCCATACCTGCAGGTCAGCTGTACATGAAGTCTGCTTTCTGCAAATGTCTCTTGGTTTATGCAATCCTAGCATATTCTTTCTCTCATTGTATTTCTGTGTTTTATTAAGCAGATCTGTATTCTCAGGTATGACAAAGATTTCATAAATTATAAATTATATTTTTGTTAATCTGATTTTTCTTTCTCTCCCTTCCTATTACTGGAGATACAAAGTCCTCTGTGCATCATGAGTTGGAGTCAAAGTCCCTTTGTTAGGGAAAAAAAAAGACTCTGTTTCTAAGTCAAATGTCATCTTAGTGAAAGGTTCAGAGCTTGACAGCCTTGCAAACTAATGGCTTCTAGATATTCTCACAGCAGACCAAGCACAAAATATGCCATTATGAACCTTCAGATGCTGCCTTGAACAATCAATTTTGACTGGACACAAGAGAGCAATGTACAAGTATGATATTCCTCTTCTTTGTCTTCAAACACTGAATGTTTTACCATCCACACTATCTAAATCACAAGACTTTTTAGTCTCCACTGCTCTTTACAGTCAGTGGAGAGAGAAGGCTTTAGCAGAGGCACCCAACATGGGTGATCTGTTATTTGCCAGTTTGCATCTTTTCTTACTGAACTAGAGAGGCAGCCCAGACTTGTCCTTTATCCATGAGATTTAGGCTCAGATCATGTTCTTCATGGATAAAAGGCATGAAATCTGTCCACATTTTAGACTGCAACTAGAAAAGCATGTCCAGTTTTGTCTCCTCTCATACAGGAAAGATGTCCACAAGCTGGAGCAAGTTCAGTGGGGAGCTTTGAGTTGGTCAGGTTAGATCATTTGCCCACTGAGGAGATGCTGAGGGACTGAAGCTGGCTCAGCCTTAAGAAGGACAACTTTGGAGGACCTACCAGAAGCCTCCCAGGAAACTATGAGGTGGTCATCAGGAAACTGGAGCCCATCTTCTCACAACTTTGCAATGAAGTTAATCTAAAAGGAAGAATATGCAGGAGCTTGTATCAGGACCTCTCTCCTGTGATGATGAGTTTTTTTAAGCTTTTAATTTACAGCAGCACTTAATAATTTCCAGCTGTTCATTCTCTGCGACTTCCTGCTCTACCTTAGCAACTCAAGTCAGTTGTATTTAGGCACAAAAATTGCTTTAGGAAAATGGTGCTTTATAAAAGAAGAATAATGGTGGTATCTGTGACAGCAAAGTTGTGAGTGACAGTAATGGTCACATTGTGACTCAGAGTGAAACTATGAAGGAAAAAATGCTATTATAGCAAATTCAGTTTCTCTGTGGGTGTATGACAATGATGTCACCTAAGATGAGTTTCACTTAGGATACCTGAATCAAAATGGCAGATGTTTTCCCCCTAAGCTCCTTGAAATTTGGACAAAGATTTGTCCTGATATCCTGACCCAAAGTGCATAGTGGCCATACCTATCTAAAAAGCTGTACATTTTGAAGTTTGAGATTTAGGTATATGTGGAGTAGATGAAAGACTGAATTTCCCAGTTTGAATACATCCTAGAGATTAGATTAAGGAAATCTGATTTCAGTTCTGGTGGTCACAGGGAGAATACAGAAGTTCAGCATTTACAGAATAATGTTCTGGTTTAAGGTATTGGTTATTCTTTGCTAAGGTGCTCAAATCGAGACATTCCCATTGCTTCTAGCATATCTATAGTAGTTATCTAATTAGGATCTGGAGCCATTCATGTGGAGTGGTGGGACACTGGCACAGCCTGCCAAAGGAAGCTGTGGCTGCCCCATCCCTGGAAGTGTTCAAGGCCAGGTTGGATGGGGACTTGAGCAACCTGGTCTAGTGGGAGGTTTCCCTGCCCATGTCAGGGCAGGAACTGGATGACCTTTAAGGTCCCTGCTGATCTTAACCATTCTGATTCTATGATTTCAAGTGCCAGATTGGTATCAATGCTTAGTGGGCATCTTAATGTAAAGACTGTTTGTTAACAGATGCACTTGGTTGTCTGATATGCATCATACAGTTTCATCCAACATTTACCTTCCTCAGTTATTTTTATGCAGCTAATTCACAGATGCAGCAAACAGTTTATTATTTCATTTAACTGAAGGACCCATTTATCCCAGTCCCACTGCCAAATATGCACAGAATGGGAAATATTGACCTGTTATTACTAGGGATGGCTTTTTTTTCCTTTCTTTTAAAACTGTTATTATTGGGATCATTTAGATTTTCCTTTGAAGAATTTAGTCTCAGATACAGTGATGGAAAAAAATTGTGTTGGGTTAATCTTGGCTGGCTACTAGGTATCCATCAAACCACCATATCATTTCACTTCCATCAGCAAGACGGGGAGAAAATACAACTAAAAACTCCTGGGTTAAAACAAGATTACTGAACAGTAACTATCATGGGCAAAACAGACTCAAAATGGGGAAGATTAATTTCATTTACTGCCAGTCCAAATCAGAGCAAGATAATGAGAAATAAGAACAAACTTGAGATCAACATGGATCCCTCTCTCCCTTATTCCCAGACTCAACTTTACTCCCAACTCTTAATTTCTTCCCCTGAGTGACACCAGTGGATGGGGATTGGAATTACAGTCAGTTCATAATCCAGTTCATAACCCAGTAGCACCATGTTCCAGTACTTAAAGGGCAACTACAAAGAAGATGGAGACTCCCTTTTTATAAGGAGTCACATGGAAAAGTTGAGGGGTAGTGGTTACTCCTGGGAAGTACCCATCTCCTGTGGAGTTTCCAATTGGACTCAAGAAAAAAATTTTCACAGTGAGAACCATTAGACATTGGTATAATCTGACCAGGAAAGTTCTGGATTGCCAAATATTGGACACTTTTAAAATTCAGCTGTACAGGGTTCTGGGGCATCTTGTCTAGACCATGCTCTTGCCAAGAAAGGTTGGACAAGATGATCCTTGAGGTCTCTTCCATCTTGACACCATATGATTCGTAATGCTTCATCTCTGCCTTTCCTTCTTCCTCACCTTTTTTTGTGAGGCATGTTGCTTCATCATAGGGTCTTTCCCATGGGATATAGTCCTTTACAAACTGCTCCAAAATGAGTCCTTCCCATGAACTGGGTCTTCAACATGAGCTGCAGTGGAATCTCTGCTCTGGTTCCTGGACCACCTCCTCTCCTTCTTCACTGACCTTGGTGTCTGCAGAGTTGTTTCTCTCGCATTTTCTCACTCTGCTCTCCCAGATTCTGTTGCCAGTACTGAATCTATCTTGGATGTGGCTCTATCAGACTTAGGAGGAGCTTCTGTCATCTCAAAGCCACCTCTGCAGCCCTTCCACTGCCAAAACTTTGCCCCATGAAACCAAAACAAATTCTATCAAAGGAACAATTGAAGTTTAGTACTTTTAACCTAAAAAAGAGAGCTTTCAATTAAGAAGACAAATGTATAAGTGTCTTTGGTGATTTGAGGACTCATTGCTCTCAATGAAAACCAAAAATTAAACAAAATAAGAAAAAGAAATTGACAATTTATGGAATAGTGATATTAGGTCATTCTAACGGTCCACATACTCCTTTTTTTTCCTAAATGGTGTTTATGCTTATGAAGTCAGTAACATAGCCATCAGCTGCTCACATCAAAAAAACATCCTTATAAATCTTCCTCCTTTGAAATCTTCCTGATTTGGCTAGACAAACCTTTGCCAGTTCACTGAGGACAGTAACTCCACCAAAAGAAGGAAGTTGGATTAAAGAACCTCCAGAACCCTCCCCCAACCAATCTTTTTCTTTATTTCCTTACAATGATACTTCTTCTAGTGTTACCTTCTTCCCTTCATTAATTTATTATGGGCCAAGGAAGTCATGAGCCAGACAGTTTTTATTTAGTGACCTTAAATGAGAAAAAATAAGACAACATTTATCTTTCAGAAAACAACCAAATGTTTTCTGTGGTAAATCTGCTAGGCTATCTATTGTTAGAGCTTAGAAAAGAGTGATGGTAGGATAGGATACTCCAGATATTTTTTCAGTTGTTTTTCTTCATGCTTATGAAAATATATCTCCCAAACATTTGTTCTATACTGCAAGCACATTTCCCAACAGGAGGGTTGTGCAAGCGACAGTTTCCTTGATAACCTCAGGCTGTGTGAGGGAACTGTATGACCAGACATTGGGAGCTTTTATGTGCATGTTTTGATTAATTTTTTCACTTCTGTTGCAATGATAAGTAATCAGGTGTCATGAAGATCAGCCCTTAGAAGGCACCTTATCTCAAAAACTTATCATCCCACTAGGCAAACCCACATGGTCACCAGTGTTATGGTCACCAGCTTCCCTTTTGTATTAACAAACTGCTGTTATTTGTGGCTTAAGATATCATTGTTCACTGTGGACTGGAGTAGGAAGGAAATAATTAGCTACTGGTAAACACATGGGAAAGAAATTCGTTGTCATTAATGATGACTGAAAGGAGAAAATCTCAGCCATGCATTGCTTAAAGTTCCACACAAATTCTCCAGGTCTCAAAGGTCAAGCTGGAAGACTGCATGATGAGCTGGCTGCTGGAGTGTCACTGAGGTTTCCCAGCTGGGATGAGGGCTACCCTGACATTGTACAAAGAGGCATGGAGGAATACTGACATCTATGAGTAGTCAGATGGGTTTTTTTTACACAGGGGCAGGTCTGGAATTGTCATGAGTGAGGGTAAAACAAAGACCATGAGGTGATTGAAGAGCAGTGAATGTAGCATATTGTGCCTTTTCAGGTTTCATGGTTGTATCTACTGCTGTCTAAAGGTCTTCAATTTCTCATCACTCAGAAGTCTTCTCAAGTAAGAAATTTCAGCAGAGTATATATGTAATTCCTATGTCTCTTACAAATAATGCAGTTTTCTTACTGGGAAACAAGAAAAATAAAACCATCAAAAGTCAGTCAGTCCATGGGTGGTCTTAGGAAAGGTGACTGCACAATCCTACTTACCCCCATCCCCAAGTGCTTAGCCAAGCCATGAGATAAAACCACAATCCAAGACCCATACTGAATTATTTTTGTCACACTGCTAGCCAACAGTCACCTCACTCTTTTTCTCCTCTTCTGGTCTTTGTCGGGGTATCTATGAAACTCCTGACAGCAGGTAGGCAGCTGATGGGTCATGACTGCTTCTTACAACACTGGTAATGATTGTCCTCTTGGAACCTTGTGTTCTCACCATCTGTTTGTCATATTTATCTCTTCAGAGTTGGGTTACTTTTGACATGTATTTCTGAAGTGCCAAATGCAGTAGACTTTTACTTTAAAAGACCTGGACTTCTACTATTTGACATATAGATAATTAATAATAAACAACTTTTTTTTTTTTTTAAGTAGGGAGAAAAACCAATAAACCAATGTCTGGTTTCATAATACTGTGAGACATGTATACGCTAATTCCTAAACCTTATGGAATTTGTGTCATATGAAAACTAATAAATTTTTGTAATTTTCAGAAAAAAAAGCTATTACAGCTGGAAATAAAATTTTAAGTCAAATGGGCACAAAAGCTGAACCAAAGCATTAGTTATACCTGGTACCTAAGATTTTACTTTTCTCACCCAACAATACAAGAGTGCCAGACACACTCAGTATGTGATATCTGTTTCTCTTGTTGCTCTTTAATAACTATTGCTATATAGCTTTTTCTCTGGACAGAAAGAGTAATTCTCCTGTCCATCACACAAGATGTAACTCCATGTAGAGAAAATAAAAGCAATGGTGTTACAGATGTATCTCTGGTTGCATTTATTTACTGCAATTTCAATTCTACTTTAACATATTCCTCATCAAAAAGTGCCAATATTAAATAATCTATTAAACGTAAGATCAAAATTAAATATTTTTGCTTATGGAGTGCTACAGCACTTACTGAGTGTTCCATACCTTGCCATTGCACTGGTGTGTCATTTTAAAAGGGCACACAAAATAGTAGTATGTGTTGCAGAAAGATTTATAAAATCAAAAGCACTGCAGCACAAGCAAGCACTTTCTGAGTCAGTTCTGGGCACTTAGTGTAATGAAACACTAAGAAGTGGTAGTGAAGAGCAGATCAGACATGAACATGTGCTACAAAAGCACAAAAAATTCAGTAAGCACTCAGCTGGGCTACAGGCACAAAAATATTAGCAGTGACTTAGTTGTTTCTGACTCAGAATACAGCTATAGACTTATCTCCAAGTTTTAAAAAAAAATTTAAAATCACATGAAACATCAAACAGATTTGGAAAAAGTGA
This sequence comes from Calypte anna, assembly GCF_003957555.1. NCBI lineage: Eukaryota > Metazoa > Chordata > Aves > Apodiformes > Trochilidae > Calypte > Calypte anna. Next base: position 144,712,570 of record NC_044245.1, on the reverse strand, counting down.
CTAGCAAAAGAAGCTTATACACAAAATCCACAACCTCCCATTCAGTTAATTCCTCTGGAAATACTCTGAGTACCCTGAAAATAAGTTATTCAGCAGTTGTCATTTATCCCTTTTCATATAACAAGAAGTAGTAAATTCACTTTCTTGATCCCAGAACATTCAGCAAATATCCCTGTCTTGGTGGAGACATCACAGTATGGAGCACAGGGTAAATACAGAGATACAGTCAGGAATAAGAAGGCTCTTAGTCTGGAGAGATCTAATAGTAAAGAAAATATTTTCAGATAAAAGCATCTTGTTATTACCTTCATCTATATACAATTTGTGGAGCAGAAGAATGAATTGCATTTCACTCATTTGTTTTATTGATGGAAAACTTGTGAGTAACATATGGAAAAATCCATGACTTCAGCAAAATAATCTAAAGATTTACAGAACACATTAATCTCTGGGAAAGACAGAGAGAAGGAGAAATGTTTACTTTCCATTTTACTGACAATGCAATAGATATACAGGCAAGACTTGTGGTCTGACTGCAGTCACCCATCAAAGCAAGCACAGAAATCCAGCTTAAAAGCCCTGTGTTCACTTCTTTAATCTTCTCCTTATCTTTTTTTCTCTTTTTTTTCCACGTGGCTTTTGGTTTTTTTTTTATGTTGTACTAAAATCCCTAAGAAGGCATCTGACATGGACATTCTGCTCAGTGTCCCAACGTGAGGCTGGCAGGGATGAGAAATGTGATCTCCTGCAGTAAACAGCCACTTCTCTCTAGGGCAGGCAAGATGAGCATGGAATGTGTCAGTGATGGAAACTCTCACCCTTTGTGCTAAACCTGGATGACACAGGATCACCACTGCAAAGAAAAATCTGACATTTATGATGAGACAATATTAGAGTTGGATGGTTCAATAACTTTTTTTTTTCTTTCTTCAGTTCTGATTTCTGAGTTTGCATCTGCATAGGATTTCTCACCATCTCTCTGCTGGAAAATACTGAGATCATTACAAGTACATGTCTTATGCTACTATAAATAACATCATTTAAATATTCATCTGCAAACATTTGTTCTAATAAATTACATAAAGAATACTTATGATTCACTGAAAATTATTGGATCCTAAAGCCCTGTGAAAAGTATCTGATTTTGAAAAATCCATGCATTTATTTTTTCATAATGTGAGAAAAATAATGAAGTTTGTATCATCATTTTGGAAACATCTCTGCCACCTGAGGTTTGTCTAACTTTATGGAAATCAATGGGAGCTCTTCAGTCAATTGCATTATGTACTGGTTCAGACCTGTAGAATATTATGCATCTATTTGCATTTATTACAGGCACTTTTTATTCCCACTCCTGGAGCTGGCTGCAGTATTATCACTGCATTTTTAGAAAGGGTAACATGACATGCCAGTTTGAAATGTTGTTGCCTACTGGTCATAGTCAGGAATAAACAGATTTAATCTCCTCATTTTCCAGGTCCAGCCTTATACTGAAACACTACTCCAAAGCATATTCCCTGTTCTCTAATGCAGTTATTGCCATCACACAACTGTTCTTTTTCTTTTCATCGACTTCTTTGCACCTTTGAGACTTCAGTTTTCTTTTGTGCCGGGCTCAGCCTTCATTTTCTGACACTAAGCAATCACACAAAATGTCCTGAACATACAATTTCTTCAGCTACTCTGTGACAGATTCCTATTCTGATAAAAATTTATTAAATTTTAGAACTTTGGAACATAACCTGTGATATATAAAAAGAACAGCTCATTGAGGGTTGTCAAAATACCATGAGAATTAAGAGCAAGGATCTTAATGTTACCTGGGAATCATGGGAATGTGGGAATAACTGTGACTAGGACAATGCAGATTATTAAAGGGAAAACTGGGCTGGGACACAGATTCCTCTTTTGTTGCTGGCTGTATGATGTAATGTCCTAACTTAAGCTGAGCTTCTCCATGGTACATCTTATATAAGCACCACTCTCATGCAAAGTTACAGGAGTTTTCCAAGAAAGCTGAACAAATTTTGGTATATTCAAGGCTGGAAGCTAAATCTCTCTTAGTTTTGTCCTAAATGCTTGCTTGTATTTTGATCCATAACTGGCGATACAATAAAGTAGATTGCCAAAGAGCTGATGTTGTTGTTCACAACCAAGAACAATTTTTTAAACTTTTTTTTTGTCCTCCTAGTTCCATATAAATAGAATGATTTTAATGACAAGTAGTCATCAAAATAAAATTCACCAACACTGACTGTTGGTATGCCTACAAGCCTTATGATTTTAGGGAAGAAAGGATGGAGGTAGAGCTAAACCTCTTGCAGTTTACGGCTTCCTCACAAGGGGAAGACATGTCAGAGGTTCTGATTTCTTCACTCCTCTGACCAAAGACAGGACTGGGGGAAATCACAGGAAGCTGGTGCAGGGGAGGTTTAGGTTAGATATCAGGAAAAGGTTTTTCATCCAGAGGGTGACTGAGCACTGGAACAGGCTCTCCAGGGAAGTGGTCACAACACCAATTCTGCCTGAGTTCAATAAGTATTTAGATGATGCTCTCAGGCACATGGTGTGATTCTGGGGGTGCCCTACACAGGGACAGGAGTTGGATTCAGTGATCCTGATGGGTTCCTTCTATTCTATTCTATTCTATTCTATTCTATTCTATTCTATTCTATTCTATGTTTTAAAATTTATTAAGGACCCCATAATTAGTATCTTTTTGTATGTTCCCTAACTTTCCCTTTAACTTTTACTGAAATTTTGAAATATGACAGATTCAGTCAGGGAAACTATAAATAAACCTCCTACTGAGTCCCCCCCACCCTCCAAGTACAGTATATTAGATTCAAAGTCTTCATTTCTGTTTTGCATAATTGACATCATTATCTGTCAGGTTGCCAGACTAAGGTTTGCAGTCATTATGAGATCATTAGAAAAAGAGTTGTAATAAGTTCAGAAGGCCAATCGGCTCTATTCTAATCATTGGAGAAGAGAGTGCTGATAGGGGCCTCAGGGAGAAAGTATTGAAGCAGCTAGAGGATTTTTAATGACCAAATCAACTTAGGAAAATCACCACCTGTGCCTCAATGAACAGGATAATTTCAGTTTGGAGTGAGTGTGAGTGTAAAATGGATTTGTAATCACTTACTTTTCTCAACATTTTTATTTGATTATTTTTCACTTTTTTTTTTTCTTTTTTTTTTTTTTTCCTTAATAGAGAGATGAGGTTGGTGACTGGGAATCTACAGAGCGGAGCTGCAGAAAATAAGAAAAAAAATCCAGAAAATAAGGTTGTTGAAGGAGAATAAAAATAATTTCCTGTGGTAGCTGAGTGAGTGATGAGTTGCAGGTCAGAACAGAGACTCTGTAAATTTAAGGAAACAACAGTTCAAAATCAAGGGGAGGCTGTTCTGCAACCTAAAAAGGAGAAATGCAGATTTTTTTTTTTCTCAATAGTCAGTGGGGAGATAAAAGCACTGCTCGCAGATGACTCAGTCTATCATAATTTAAGTTTCTGATGTGACTGGATAGGAAACTTGTCTGCTTTTGCCCATTCACTCTAGAGAGAATACAAATGAGCACTAAGCTAATAAAGCTAATTATTAGACAGTTAAATGCTCACTCCAAGAGTTAAACTGCTCTCAGTCTTTATTAACTCCAGCAGACTCAGGCACATGGATTCTACCTTAGACTAGACTGAATTTGCCCTTACTCAGTTCTTCCTGAAGAAATTACTACTCCTGTCCTTCATCTTTCCCATCCAGGCATCTCAAAAAATAGTATTAGTCTCTGCCATATTGCCATTTTCCATTCTTTGGAGATATCTATAAAATACGTTTTCAGAAATACTAGAGCTCACCTTATCTATACTCCTGAGGAGGTGCTGTAGGAAATCCTAAGCACAAGTTAAGACATGACATCTTTCATCAGCATTTAGTAGCTTGAACTAAGCACCATGTTATTTGTATTCACAGTGCTTCTAGTTAATGTGGAGCTCAGGCAGAGAAAATTTCTATCTGCTTTGGATGCAAATAGAATGAGTTCATGTCTGCTCAGAGGGCAAGAGCCCATGTAGGTGGATACCATGTCTGGCTTCTCTGTTAGATAACAAATTAATCAGAGCAAGAGCAACCTCCTTCTTGTATGTTTGTACAGCCCACAGCACAGGGAATTATGGGTTTTGCTGAGGTCTGAAAAGGCCACTCCATTATGAAAAGTAAAATTTATGATGAATATATTGTCATCCATATCTTCATTAAATAAATAAATGGATCCAAGGTGAAAAATATTCAACAGATATGCTTCTAATGGAAAGATAATTTAATTGAAAAATAATCTTTTCACAATATTCTCATATACACTATTTTATTAGATCCTATTACAAGAACCCATTTACTCTACATCATTTGGAAGACATTATAGGGAGGGGAAAATTTAGCCTAGATGAATGCATAATATGTGGGATAAATGGATATTCCCATGTTAATATATCTTTGAGAAATGGAGGCAGGTAATTAAAATAATATTTTTGAAACTTCATATAAGTAAGGAGACAGAGTACGAAAAAGATAGTGTCAGGTTTTTTTTTTTTCCTTTCTCAGTGTTCGAGTGCTCTTTCTCTGTCAAAGGAAGTTGTGTGCTTGCAGGCTTCTTTTCTCTTCCCCCCTTTTTTTTTTTTTTTTTTTTTTTCCTCTTTTTCCTCCCAGAAACCTTTGGCTTTTTAATGAAACACTACCATCCACGAGAGTCACTATTTAAAACAAGGAAACAGTTACCTTCCTATACTTATACCACAGGTTTTGTTCTTTATTTTATCCAAAAATAAGCATTCAGGCCACCAACGAGTATGTTACAGTGTGTGAAATTGGTATATAGGACAAGCCGGTAAATCATAGAATGGTTTGGGTTGGAAGGGACCTTAAAGGTCATCCAGTTCCAACCCCCCTGCATGGGCAAGGACACCTCCCACTGGACCAGCTTGCTCAAGGCCCCATCCAACCTGACTTTGAACACTTCCAGGGAGGGAACAGCCACAGCTTCCATGGGCAACCAGAGTCTCACCACACTCACAGGAAAGAATTTCTTCCCAATGTCTAACCTAAATCTCCCCTCTTCAAGTTTTAAACCATTTCCCCTTCTCCTCTCACTACACACCTGTGTAAAAAGCCCTACCCCAGCTTTCTGGGAGGCCTCTGTCAGACAGTGGAAAGCTGCTATAAGGTCACCTTGGAGCCTCCTCTTGTCCGGGCTGAACAACCCCAACATCTTCAATCTGTCTTCATAGGGGAGGTGTTTCAGCCCACTGATCATTTTAGTGCCTCTCCCTCTGGACATGTTCCAGGAATTCTGTGTTCCTGTGCTGGGGACTCCAGAACTGGACACAGCACTCCAGGTGGGGTATCACAAAAGCAGAGTCAATAATTACCCTACTGGTTTACAGAAAAATCAGATTTTCACTTCTCAACCAAATAAAAATATTAATCTGGTCTCTCATTCTGTTTCTTTTTGCTGAAGTTGAATGAATCAAACCATCTGACCCTTGCTCATTCCCTCTGCAATCACTCCAAGACATTTTGATTTATTGGGAAGCTCCAGTTATCACAGTAATCAATAGGTGTTCTGAGATGTGTTCTATATGCACTTTTGTTAAATGTTTTGCTATTTTAATGTGTGTTAAAGGAAATTTATATCCTTGAATAAGTTAGCACATTTCCTAACTGCAAGACACTTCAACTATCCCTGTTCTTCAATACTGATTCAAGCTACTCTTCTTGTCTTCCTATTTAGTCATTCAAGAGAAACAGATACTTTAAAATATTTTTTATGTACTTTAGATAGGTTGACTCAATCATATGAAGGAACATATTTCTACCTGTTAACTATAATATCATCTGAAATTCTTTTATCTGTAATTTCACATCATCTGAATATTCATAAAGCATATCATGAACAGCTGGGGCTGTTCAGCCTGGAGAAGAGGAGGCTCAGAGGAGACCTCATCACTCTCTACAACTCCCTGAAAGGAGGTCGGAGCCAGGGGGGGATTGGTCTCTTTTCCCAGGCAACTCTCAGCAAGACAAGAGGGCACGGTCTCAAGTTGTGCCGGGGGAGGTTTAGGTTGGACATTAGAAAGAATTTCTTTACCGAGAGGGTGATCAGACATTGGAATGGGCTGCCCAGGGAAGTAGTGGATTCTCCGTCCCTGGAGATATTTCAAAAGAGACTGGATGTGGCACTCAGTGCCATGGGCTGGTAACTGCAGCAGTAGTGGATCAAGGGTTGGACTTGATGATCTCTGAGGTCCCTTCCAACCCAGCCAATTCTGTAATTCTATGATTCTATGATTCTATTTTTTCCATGATTTGCTTTCCATGGTTTTATGTCATTATGGAAAGAATGACAGCTCTGTATCTCAGAACACCAGTATTTCTAGGAAGTGCATGTGCTCAGCATCAGCCAAAGACAGTGGAAAACTTTCTACTATATATCTCATGCTTCTGTGCTGAAAGAGTAGCTCATTGCACACCTGATATAAACTATTCTATGATTATATAGATCATTATATAGATCATATAGATTATAAGATCAACAGTCTGAAGCATTTAGTTATGTCTCCAGCAAAAGGTATGAAATCAAAGTTCACTTTAATGGGGAAAGCCTGACTATGCATGACAAATAGAGCCTTTGGCAGCACAGATATGAAGAACAGTTTAACTCACATGGAGAAGATTCCTGCAAAGCTCAGATTTCTGTTTCAATTCCTTGTCTAATTTGTGAATCATCTTGGTTCTGAGGCTCAGGTCCAGAATTCAAAATAAGAAACTTTCTGCCCTCATGCAGAAAATGTGTGTGCTGAGATTTCTTCAAGAGCAGAAAGTCTTTAAGGACTTTAGATAAGAACAATTAATCAAGTGAAAATTGATTTTAGTACATGATTTGATTCGGTTACTGCCTTGGTCTTTAGGCTGAAGATACACATGAAGTTCTTCCCCTTTTTACATATTACTGACTGTTCCTAAGGCCCCTCTTCCATTGTGTATGTGTCTGTATTAAGGTTTAGCTGGCAGTTCTGCTTGTACTGGTGTTTTTTACTTCAATCTTTCATTAATCTATATGGTAAATTTTGTTACCTTCTAGCAGATCAGTGTGCTATTCTGCAAATTACTCTGCTGGACCTAGAAATTACCCTTATTCAGGCAGAGAAGTGCCTTGCTAGGTAGTCCCACTGAATTTAATGACTGGGCTAAATAAGAAAATAATGGCACAAAAGATTAACAGAATATGACCCATAATTGGCATACAGAGAAACTAAGAATTTAAGCTCTTCCTTTTGCTTCCTTTATTTTAAATTGTTTGTATAAGTTAATTAAAATGTTAGAAAATTTTATATTTGCCTGGCAGATATTCCTTTTCTTTCTCTTTTAATGAGGTCTGTGGTTTCCAGTGATGAGTTTGGAAACCTACCATATCCTGTCACTGATGAGTGTCCTTTCCTAGCCTTTGACTGATCAAAGACATTATAAAACCAGTAACTGCAGACTGAAGAGTTACTATTTTTCTTTGAATAATATTTTTTCTACAGAACTGGAAAAATATTCACCTTTCTGTAGACAAGTGTGGGCTTGTTATGTGGCCTTTCCTTATGCATTCATATTATCTTGCTAATTGGACCTGCTTCTGTATTTATCTCTGCCAACAAGAATATGCACACCCAAAGGAGCCACAGAAAAGATATCAGAGTCTGTAAGTTAGTTTCTTCACCACTTTTCCCTGCTTTTATCATATTGAAAACATATGTCCATTTTTTATTATTAATTTTTACTTATACAAATTCTTGAATAAAATACTTCCTTTTGCTGTAAATCTCCCGCACAAAAGGTGAAGGGAGTTTAGTGGCATTTACTGATGAAAACTTTGTGAAAGATGTTTTTTTGAGATTGAAGAAGCTATTTTGGGTCAATTTATGCCTAGTAAATCCATCCTGTATTGATTTCCTCTTGCGCAGCTGGTCCATTTTTCTTCCAAAATGACACTCTAGCAACAGAATTTAAAAAAAAATATTACTATTGTTGTTATTATTATTATACTATTAATATTAATACTATTGTTTTTATTATTGCTTATTTCTTTCCTACTTGCTAAGCTATCGAGCTTTAAGATGGCATGGAGATATTTTAATCTAAACCCATTTTTTACACAGTTGTTTGAGATTATGAGAGATTCTGTGTTGACATGAACAATGCCAAGGGCATCTTCCAACATGTTAGAAAAGTTTTGGACCCTATGCCTTCATGAGGAGACTACATGTGGTCAGCATTTGTTCCAAAGATGACTCATTTTTTTTTTTATCATTCTAGACACAGCCCAGTAGCACGGCATCAACAAAGAAAGTGCATCCATATCCACAAGTGGTGTAGAAGTGGGAAACACGAGGAACCACTTGCTGGTTCCCAGTAAACTTTACTAAAAACTTTACTAAATTATGCTGGAGAAATGGGCACATGAAAGAGGCATGGTCAGTTCTACAGTTTCTATGAAGGGTCTGAGATAGCTGCAAGCCAAATCTTCTTCAGAAATACACTGAGATTATATTGAAAAATCCCTAGTTGAAAGAACTGTGGTTTGCACTGACAGCAAAGGAATCACATATAGCTGCATAAGGGCTGGAACTGATCTCACCAGGCTTCACCTGAATAGTGGTCTTCCTCCAACACTTGGTGTCCATTAACATTATATGGTTACAAGAGTGCTTCCTACAGAAAGAAAGAGAAAAAAGGGCTTGCACACCACAACTCTCTGTTCTGTAATATCTAAGAATGGTCAAATTTACAATATTTATCAATTTAATGTATTGGGTTTGCATAGGGAGGTTTTGGTAGCAGGGAGGCTACAGGGCTGGTTTCTGTGAAATGTCCAACAGAGCCAATAACAACCAGCTTGAAGATGGACCCACCGCTGGCCAAGGCTGAGCCCATCAGTGACCATGGTAGCATCTCTGATAATATAGTTAAGAAGAGAGAAAAATATGAGAAACAGAGACTTGATCTGTAGAGATAAAAATGAGCATATGTGAGAGCAACAACTCTGCAGACATCAAGGTCAGTGAAGAAGGAGGGTGAGGAAGTGTTCCAGGTTCTAGAGCAGATATTTCCCCTGCAGCTTGTGATGAAGGGCATTGTGAGGCAGGCTGTGCCCCTGCAGACCATGGAGTTTAATGATGGAGCAGATATCCACCTGCAGAAGACTCCATGCTAGAGCAGGCAAATGTCCAAAGCAGGCTGAGACACCATGGAGAGCCTTGGCTGTTCAGGCAAGGTCCTGTTAGGACCTGTGACCCTGTGGAGAGAGAAACCCATGCTGTAGCAGGTTTTCTGGCAGCACTTGTGACCCCACGAGGGACTTACAATCTTTTGTAAGCAGGAGCAATCTTTTCCTGAAGGACTGCACCCCATGGAAAGGACCTATGCTGGGACAGTTTATAAAAACTGCAGCCCATGGGAAGGAGTTACATTAGAGAAGTTTGTGGAGGACTCTCCCCTTTGGAAGGGACCTCACACTGGAGCAGAGGAAGAGGATGAGGTGTAAGGTGTGGCAGAAAACATGATGAACTGACCACAGGTGCACCTTTTGAGTGGATGAGATGTTCAAACCAGAGAAGGGGAAATAAGGACATAAAATTATTCAAGCATCAGTAACAGAACAGGAATTGCTTAAGGTCACAATAATTCATTGGTTCTAGCACTTGTTACTGGAGAAAATGTAATTTCTGATCCATCAGAAATCAAATGGTCTCTCATAGTGTCTCACATGTCAAATCTCACCATTTTCCTCACTTCTGGGAAAGAAAGCTGAACTGCCACAAGGGTTATATTATTAGTAGTGCTCAGTTTTCATATATTTTTAAAAGCAAGAGAAATATTTAGTGTGGAAGGGAAAAACTAGTTTGTCTGCCTTCTTACCTACCATCATTTGAAGTATTGTTCACCCCACCATCCTTGCTTATAAACTCTGTTCACTATAGATGCTTAAAAACAGATGAATATGAAATACTAAAATACCCACTGCCCTTTATTATAGTTTTTTTAATTTGATCTGGAATTACAACAACAAAACTATTACTGGAAGCTTTCTGCTCCTGATTAAGATTCCTGTAAGACTGCACAGTGCTAGGAAAAGTTTTCCTGTGAAGCAGAAGTTAAATAAAATTTAAGATTCTGCAGCTGAGGATTTTAATATAGCCAATGTTCTCATTCTCAGTATTGTACCAATGTTTTAATACCTAAGCAGAGAAAGAAGAGAAGAAAAAGTGTTGACTTTGCATTATCAGCTAAACACTTAGGACACATGACTGGGCATGACCTTTCTGTTCAAAGACATGTTCTCATCAACCAGGACAATTGATGTCAGACTATAATGTTTGATATATGTTATCCACATGCTTTGTAAGCTGAGTATGACCCCTTTTACTTTCCAATGAAGTGAGCAGTCCTGAACACACAATCATTGCTGGTAATGACTTTTTTTCTTTTTTTTTTCTTGCCCTCTGCATTGTAATGTTGGATAAAATATTTCGGTTTTATTTTTTTGTTTTTATGCCAAAATTTATGGAGTTTTCCAACAAAGGCATTTGCCTTTGTGCTGAACTTGAGGTCTCAACGATACTGGTGAGGGCACTATGCAGGCAGAATGGTCTTCACGACCAAATGTCAACAAGTGAACACTTAGGTAGTTGATGAGTAATTTCATGTTAGATGAAAGCAATACATTTTTTTCTTACAGCGATGAGTCAGTAACAGGATGTTCCATGCAAAAGGATTTTTTTTTTTTTAAATAAATAGAAAAAATTTATAAGAGTAGAACAACCTGCTTTCCCATAGAGGCAACCTTGACACTGATAAGAAGACTGTGTAACAAATTCTTTGTGCTCTTTCTGGAATCAAAATCCCAGCTGGTAGTTGCAAGGGTGATAAATTACCTATTTTTCATCTTCTTCTCCATTAAATCTTAAGCTTTTGATGGTTCCTTTGATTCACCACCGATGAGAAAACTGGAGAGAGATGGAAAAGGTGTGAGGTAATTTCTTGTATTGCACCATGAGTTTCATGCTATGCCATTTCTTGTATTGCATCAGGACTGGAGTTATCTTAGCTTTTGTTTGTTTGTTTGTTTGTTTTCCCAGAAGGTCACTGTTCTGCGTCTTCACTTGCTACCTGAATTATTCCTCATTCTCTCTGGTAGAAAATACAGAAAAATGCCCACTCTGGAAACAGGACTCCCTCCAATGTTTTTTTTCCCCATCACTCTCTTCCTACGTTTTATCAGTGGTACTCCTGGTCTCCGTAGCAAATATGAACACAAATTACTAAATGTGACTAATATCATTTGTCACCAACCTCAAATAAAGGCTGTAAAGGTATAGTGGAGTTTCTCCACAAAAGAAGTGGAGTTTTTTGCAATAGCATTTCTACTTTACAAGGGTTCTTCTGTCTTCATCAAATTTTAAATTATAAATTTTAAATAACACATCTTTGTTATACAATGAAAAAAATCTGTTTTCCTTCTCTGAGTTTTCTTTTTTATCTTTCTTCTATACAAAAACTTCAAGATCAACTTGATACAATCATTAAAATGATATTTTTTACTTACTATATACTTATAATCTATAAGCAAGAAATTCAGCATTTGATGAAAAAGATTTTCTTAAGGACCAGACTTTTGCCCTTTGAAGTGAGCCACATTCTGAACAAGAGGAGCAGTGGTAAAACTGAAAGATCATACATCTATTTTTTGAAAAAAAATAATAAAATGTTTAGGGACAGTACATATCTCAGAAGAATGATGTAGTGATATCCTGTCTCCAAAGTTAAATTGAGATCATAAACAGCTCATTTTTGTTGCTAACAAACATGGAATTTTAATTGAGGTTTAATGACATGGAACTTACACAAATGGTCTTAGAAAAAGAGTGAACTTTCATTTCTCAGTGAGGTCCTATTCAAAACTGCTGGCACTCAAGGGCAGCCAGCCCAAAGCATCTGTTTGGGCTATTACAGGAAGATCTGAGAGTAGATCTGAGACAAGAAGTTCACGTTATTAATTTAGACTTAGTTATTAAAGTGTGAATGAAGCATCAGCCACAGTACAGAGCTAGTACAAAAGGAGAAAGGATGAGAAAGCAACCACTGGGTGAGAAGCATTTTTGCTAAGGCTCAAGTGAAGTTCAGCTGCACTGAAATCTGTGAGGCCTCCTGCTTTAGAGGGCAAGACATACACATCCCTTTTAAAGAGAGATAGATCAGAAAAGGATGATGGTTAAGCTATAGAACTTTTCCCATTGCAATTTCCTTTTCAGTACTCTGTGCTCAGACATGTCTCCAGATATTGTGTCTTTAGCCACCTTTTCCTTAAGGCACCCAGAATATGTTTGTCATTGTTCAGCATCTTAGAGTCCTGCACAAAAAAATTAGAAGAACAATGCACTTATGCTTTTATGAAGCATTTTATGAAGCTATTAATGATATAATGATCTTCAATTAATACTGGCTGGAAGACTGCTTATCTTGAACACGTAAGTGACAGTTTTCATCTTTATTTCCCCAGAAACCTTACCTTTGCAGCTCTGTAGTGTTTTCTGATAGGTCTGCTATGACTGTTATGAATAATATGCCAATATGTTTTGCATTTGAGTACAGACTATTTGGAAAAGTTTACATGAGAGTAAAGGACATGGTTATTTTGAACCTGTTTGAGCAGAGCAGTTAGACAACATGAGCTCCAGAGGTACCTTCCAACCTGAACTATATTTTGCTTCAAACACAAAAATACTCTGGTGCTGCAGAATGTCCTTCTGTAAACTTTTTGTTTTTCTGGACTTCAGTCTCATTTTCCTGCTAAGTGGTGTGCTATGGAGGGAGGTTTCTAACTGTAGCAGGCTCACAGCCTCATAAAGAAGGAAAGCAAGGGAAGAAAGAAAGACAAAGCCCTTGTCAGAAGGATGAAATGGTGATCACAAACAATAAATCCAGCTTTCCTTAATGTATTTCATCACACCATTAAAATGAGTCCCTAGTAAACATGGGACAAAACTTCTGAACACAGAAGGACCCTTCGGTGGCATGGGCCTGTAATGAAGCATCAGCTGTGCTGAAAGTGCATATATAAGGTATGGGAAGAGGAAGAAGTGTTTAAGGAGACTATGAAAACCATCTAGCAACCAGCTCACTGCTGAAAATTAACTACTGCCTCATAGCCCACAGAATGAAGCCCTAGGTTTCCTAAGCCACTGTATAAGACATCTTAGCTTACTGACTTTATACTTTTCAAAGTAATATTTTAGGAAATACCATGCATGTTTTTTCATGATAAATAATAACTGAGATTACAGTTATTTTGTGCTTTGATTTAGAATTATTATCTACTTTGCTCCTAGAATCAGTCAGGTAGCTTATTCCTTAGTAAAGAGGCATTAATAAAATTAAAGTAAGTAAAAACAGCTGACAATTTAGGGTTATTTCCACCTATGAATTTATATTCCCAATGTACTCTTCACACTTATTTATTCTATGGTGGGAAGGAAAAAGTAAAATAAATTCTACTTCACCTCTTCCCATACATTGAGAGATTTATTTGTCAGCACTAAGCTAGTGATTTAGTCAATTCAGAGGAGTGCCAAAAAGCTTGAGCAGCAAGAACAAAAAGCAGTCCAGAACATGTGAGATAATAGCTACCAAATGGAATTCTCTTATGGGAACTGGAAAAAAAGGTCTCAGGCTTGCTGGAATGTTGTCAGAGAAAACATATTTACTGTTCTTGATCAATACTCACTATTTTGAACTATGCTGTTAATATTGCTGAGAAAAAAAATTGAAATCTGGAAACTCCCTTGCAAAATAAAAAAATAATTAAAATACCCCCAACATTTGACACTTCTGTGCCACCACATTGCAGCCAGGTCATGTAAGAGTAGTCTTTTCTGCACCACAACACAGAAATGCTCTCATTGCCTCAGGCACCCAAAGTATAAGAGTAAAAAAAAGCCCTGAAAAAGCTTGAGTAGTACAGGAGAATTATCTTGTTTCACAAAGAAAGACAAAATTTACATTTTTTTCTGGTTTGCTGAAGATATTTAACTGGCTGCAATCCCCACAGTGTCTGAGAGCATCCTAATCTTCTGTTTACCTTAGTCACAAGTCTGCAAGGTACAGATGTAATTCTACTTATCTTATTAGTATTTCTTTTTTAAATATTCCAGATGGGCCTATTAATTAATTTTATCATTGTTGAAGGATTTATTATATTTTTAAAAATAGTTTATATATGTTTTCCACAGAAACACAGATATTTCACTAAAATTCTTGATGGCAAGATATCTGAAATCCAGGGAGAAATCTCCGTACACTGTAGCTGCCTCTACACCAATAAACTAGGCATACCCTAAAGCATTCCCAGACACTGAGATAAGCTGGCAAGGAGACCTGCATCTATGTTAATGAACTGTCAGTCATCAGAAGAGCTCAACGGCTTGGAAACTGCCTACTGGGATCTCTGGAATGGCCTAATTGATAAATCTTCTCCAGAAGCCCTTTGGAGCAGTGCAGCTGTGCCAAAATGATACCATAAAAAACTTGTGAAGTATTACGAGTAGAGATACGTGACTCAGCATGTCCTGAGAGAAACCTGAACAAAATACCTGATTTTTGGGAAACAATCTGATTTCACTTCCTATCTTTCCACTGCACATCTACAGGAAGCAGAGGGTGGTCTGAAAGATTTTGCATGCTTCCCAGATAACAGAGAATAAAGGACCAAGAGTGCAGCCTGTAGTAAGAAGGGCCACAGAGGTGCCTGAAGTACTGTAGACCAACTTACTATATTTATACCAGCAAAGTACAGCTCATTGCAATGTGTCTGTACCAGCAGTGTGAGCATCACAGTGCATGATCATGGCAATAATTCTTCTGGATCTGGACTTCTTCACATAAAACCACTCTGAGTTTCCCTGTAGTAGTGAATGCAAAGATCACCTGTAGTGGTCTCCATACACTGAGAGACTTCTCCCAGGAAAGGGGAAAGCAAAACAAAACTATATTACATAGTACTTCCCACCCACCTACCCTCTAACTTTTGTTGGCTGAGCCATGGTTTTGCATGTTCCCTGCCCTATCTGTTTTTACAGTGGGTGTATTTGAACCTCTACTCTGTTTCTCCTGATATCCAAAGTGTTATATTTCACTGTAAAGAAATAATCAGTCAATATTTATTTCTTGAATGCTATTAAAGTATTCCTGTGGAAATAGAATCCAGTAGCAATCAAACACCTTGTTTGTGTGTAATGCTTAAACTGTCACGACATCAGGCAATGCTTGGGACAAAGACTGAAGCAAAACAAGGACAAAGTTTGAGGCTTATCTGACTATCGTTTTGGTCCCAATATGAACATAACTTCAGTGTAGACAGGCATCTGCATATTTGTTACTCTTTGATGGGTGTATGTAATTACACGCCATTTAATTCTTTGCAAAAATATCATGTGGTAACTAAAGTAAAACTGCTGTAAGATTCTATGGCACCAGCTTCTATTCATGGGATTTGTTCTAGAAAATTCAAATATGAATGATTTTCATTAAGGGTCTGTTTGAAATTGTGTTAGACAATATGTATTGGACACTTTTTGAAATACATTACCCAAAGAATTTCTACTATTGAAAATCCAGATTTGACATTTCACATTATAATCCCTCAAACTGACTTTGTATTATTTTGCTTGACCTGATACTGGAATTTATTTTTTGCTACTGCACCTATAAATATTTTTCTTTTTAACCTGAGTCTGCTCCCCCCACTGTTGTCTCCCACCACGCACAGAAAAAAACCTATAGATCAAAGTAAAAAAAAGTTCTGTCATATACAATGCAGTTCTTATCTCCCTCTGTTGCTTTTGCTGTCAAAAACAGCATTTTTCTTCAAAATGATAAGAGAGAATATAAAATACAAACAAATCGTCTTTATCCACAGCAATTTACTGTAATATTTCTTTGAGAATTTTATATTAATTATAAAAAAAAATCACAGAAATCCACTACAACTACATTAGTCTACATTAAATAAATATGCCCTATTAGCTCTGCTGATTGCAAAGATGCTTGTGTTGTTTACAAAATTATCTAAAAATATAACATTGATGCAAAATGATTGATTTTTTTGGAATCTCAGACTCATGCTAAAAGCTTTTCTTTCAAGCTACTGCTTGGCTGCAGCAGACCTGCTAAAGAAGCAAGAGCTGTTCACCTCTAGGAAAACAAAGCTGAAACAGAAGGCTGGGAAGTGTCCAAGATCACTCAGTGGTTCTACCAGATGCCCAGTAACTATCTGTCTTATTAAAAACCAGGATGCTTAGGTCTCACATGTCAGCTGCAGCCCTTCCTTGTCTTCTCTTTAGTTTGCATAACCTGAAATTACATAACATCTTAGGTAAAAATCTGTATAAATACACATTTTAGAATCATTCATTAAAAACATAACCAAAGATGAAATGACTGTGAAACAATGATGTAATTCAAAGTGTGTGTGAAGGAGGGAATGTAGAAGAACTGGCCAGGATTATAAGCAGAGCACTTCCGACTGTTTAGAAAAAACAGAAAGGAAAAAAATATTTGCCCAAATACTAATTTAAAAGTACAGAAATCTGGCTGTTTTAATCATTGCTACTAACACTCCATTGAAAAGGAAGAAATTTTTTGTGAATTTAAGCCTTGAAGGCAAAAGAGAGAAGGTTGAGATAATTGCCTGGAGAAGAGAGAATCAAAAGAGGAAAAAAAAAGGGGATGACATTGGCAGTTCTTTTTGCTGAGGAAAGCTTATAGTCACTGAGGAAGAGGTAACAAAAATAATTTGTTTCTACTGAGGATATCAAGATTTTTATTGTGGAATGATAAGAAGTCAATGAAGGCCAAATCCGAAAAATAGCAGGTTGTTATCAAGAGATAATGGAATGTTTCAAGTTAGATGAACTAATACAGAAATAGTCAAGTAAATCTGCAGATGTTGAGTCCTGTTTCCTAACTGTAAACATAAAGAATTGCAATCTGAATGTGCTTGTCGTTTGGGGTTTTTTTGCCTACAGACAAAAAGTTGTCTGTACCAAATCCAGTGATCATTCAGCAATTCCTTACACATTACTTGCTAGTAGGCACTTGGCTGACACAAAATCCATTTCTTTAATGCATTTTCTGCCATCATTTAGTTTAACAGACCAAAGTTCATGTTTACTGTGGAAAAATATATAATGATGAGATGGTGCCTAAGTATCTTTTACTTACATACCATTTTTAAAGGAGTATCTCATTTTTCATGCAAGAACAGACAAACTGCATTTTTTTTTAACAGTGGACTATAAGTAGTTCTCACAAGTACTACTGCTAAGTCTTCCTGTTTTCAAAAAAAATATCTGTTTAATTCATGGCTTGGCTTCATGAGCAAAGATTTCAGAAGGCCTCTCCCCACACTTGCTGCTGCTTGCTGATGAATGAAAAGGCCAATGTGGGACAGGCAGTGTGGTTGCAAAAGGCACAGCAGAAAGTCTCCTGTGATGGGACAGCCAAGGCATGGTTCTTTCTGCTCTCTCATTTCTCCTCGAGACTGATTCCACCTGTGTTCTCAAAGGAGGCACCAGATTTCTGGATGCTGTGTCTCCATGTCTCCTGATTGGAGGCCAGAGTGGACCACTGGCACTCAATACTGCTCAATATGGCAGTCAATACGGCCAAAGCTGAGGGATTTTTTCAGGGAGTCCTTTTATCTCCTCTCTGGGGCTCCTCGGTTGCGGCAGCCAGTGGGAAGTTCACCACAGATCACAATCTTAGGGAGGTGGTGATCCTCCATCCTGGAGATGTGCTCTGCCCAGCATAGCTGCATCCTCAGTAGCATGGTCTCAACACTGGAGACCCCTACCTGTTCAAGGACAGTGACATTGGTCACATAGTCAGCCCAGTGGACACTTGCAGTGTCAAAAGTTTTAGTGAGGTCAGTGAATGTCACATAAAGACCTTTGTTCTGTTCCCTATACTTCTCTTGCAGTTTTCTGAGAACAAATACCATGTTTGTGGTACTCCTATTGACTCTGAAACCACATTGGCTTTCAGGTAGAACTTCCTCTACCTTGAAGGCAAAAGAGAGAAGGTTGAGATAATTGCCTGGAGAAGAGAGAATCAAAAGAGGAAAAAAAAAAGGGGATGACATTGGCAGTTCTTTGAGCAGAGGAAAGTTTTTAGTCACTGATGAAGAGGTAACAAATATAAAGATTTGGTTTCTATTGAGGATATTAAGATTTTTATTGTGGAATAATAAGAAGTCAGTGAAGGCCAAATCTGAAAAACTGCAGTTTGCTATCAAGAGATAATGGAATGTTTCAAGTTAGATGAACTAATACAAAAATAGCCCAGTAAAGCCGCAGACGTTGAGTCCTGTTTCCTAACAATAAACATAAAGAATTGCAATCTGAATCTGTTTGGGGGTTTTTTTTGCCTACAGACAAGAAGTTGTCTATACCAATATAGTCTATATTGTCTATATTGTCTATACCAATCCAGTGACCATTCAGCAATTCCTTACACATTACTTGCCAGTAGGTGAAAAAGAGAAGGTTGAGATAATTGTCCGGAGAAGAGAGAATCAAAAGAGGAAAGAAAAAGGGGATAAGATTGGCAGTTTGAGCTGAAGAAAGTTTTTAATCACTGTCGAAGAGGTAACAAAAATAAAGAATTTGTTTCTATTGAGGATATCAAGATTTTTATTGTGGAATGATAAGAAGTCAATGGGTCCATACACTGCTTTCCATGCTTCATAGAGCCCTCCGTGGTCACCTATACCTGCCCATAGTTCCCTCTTTTCTCTTAGGCTGATCCACCACTTGTTCTGGATGTCTCAAAGTTTCTGCTGGAACTTACTGCATGCCAAACCAAAGGCTGCTTTTCTTACATGGCAAGAAGGCTGAGCAAGGTGTGCTTGGTGAACGGTTCTCTTCATCAACTATTCTTGGATCTCTTGGTTGTTTCATCAAAAATCAATAAAGGATGCAGAATTTCTCTAGAAACACTGATAATTCTTGTAGTATTTTAAGAGTTAGGAGGAATTTCTTGCTTGGTAGATGGAGAAATGAGAGATTACTTTGAATGTAGTTTATTAAAGGGGCAGCTGCAGTGATTTTGAATTTCAGCTCTATTAAAATATTTCTATGGATCTATTTGTATAACTTGATTTAGAATTACTAAACTTAATTTATACATAAAACTTGACTGCTTTCTTTTTTCCCTTGTTTTCTATAAGAAGAAAGAAATTGTGTATTTCCCATTAAATGAAAAATGCAGTTCTTGTCATCCTCTATTTTTAACAAAATTTCTTTGAAGAACTTGTTCAGGGAAATCTGTTAATTGAAAATACTGACAGGATCCCCAGAAGGCAAATATCCAAATGAAAATTAGCCTAAAGTTTTACCGAAATATCAGAAGTTCTAGAAACTAATTAAGTTCTCTTTGTTGAATTCATGCTAATGGAAGGAAACTCTTCCATTCAACACTTCAACATAGCTGAATAGTTTTCTACTAGATTTTTTCTCAGTAATTGTTATCTTATGAATATCTTGCCAGACTCACTCTGCCTGAAGAGAGCTCAAGACTAGCAGCAGTAGTTAAGGATTTATTAACTGAAAAGCAAAGAAACAGTAAAAGATCCCCATCAAGGTGTGTCTATTCTTTTGTCTACCTTTCTTTCATTTTTTAAAATTTTTTTCCCCTTTTCTTCTTTTTTGCTCTGAGCAGAGGGGAGTTTGACAGGTGTTGACTGAAGGTCCTAGCAAATTTGAAAGCAGCCAGCTTAGTAGGTGGTGATGGCCTGAGTCCCATTGTACTCCAGGTACAGAGCAGATTACTGCTGCACAAAAAATGAACTGTAATCCTCCTCGTTGGGCATTGTACTGATCTCAGGACCAGAGTAGAAATTAGCATCTGTCAGATACTCAAGGAACCCCAAATTAAACCAAGTGTCAGATCAGTTGCTGAGTTCTAGGCCATCATAAGGAGCTTTTTACATTTGTTCTAGTAGTGGTGGTACAATTTGAGGGCTTGGGGTTTTTTTTTAAATCTCATGTTATAAGAAACACTTTTTTCTGTCCATGCTGCTGACATGCATATTCACCCTACAACTCAGGTCAGATTCAGCCAAAACCCCTAAATAGAGCCTGAGCCTTGGGCAGCTGCAGTTTACCTGGGTTGACCCTCTCCTGAAAGCTTCCAAATGTGGCTCATGGCAGCGATTTTTGGCAGAAATCTGAACATTACTGATGTACTTAAAGAGTCAGGCTTGGTTTGGTGAGCAGAAAGACTCATGTTTATCTGACAAAACAGAGCACAGAATAACGCTCAGTGGCCATTTCAAATACTTTGAGCCAAGTTGCTACCTTCCAAATGAGAATTTGGAGGATTATTTTTTGGATTCCAATTTTTCACATTCAAATTCTGCCATTTAATCTTGTCCAATATTGTCTGGAAAGGACCGAGTTATTCTTATGTAAACATCCATCAGTTTAACCCAGGGATCCAGTAAACATAAACTGTTTACAATAGATATTGTATTTGCAGCTGAAAGAAAATAATCAATTGCTGTGTACGTTGCATCTGCTTCACTTTTCATGAAGTTCACCCTAAAACAAAAAATGTTCATTAACTGAGTGAGGATAATTTGCCTTTCATGAGTATGCTGCTTTTGTCTTTCCAATGCAAAGTTACTTGTTATATATTTTTTACTCTGTAACCTAATTTCCTGGCGAGAATTTATCAGTAGCCAGACTTTACTGAGCTTTGACCTTTCTTCGCGTGAAGTATGAGCACAAATTACAAATATGGCCATTTCCAGCTCAGAGAAAAAACAAATAACGAAACAAAAGACAAATCCTAGCAATAAAAACAACCAAATAAGTCAACCAAATGAAACTAATACACCCCCCCCAAGAAAAAGAAAAACAAAACAAAAAAACCACCCCCCAGAAAAGAACCTTCTGGTGATAACTTAGACCTGGTATGGACCAAACCTGAGACAGCTCCTTGTTAGAGCAGTATTAGGTATAGAATCAGACAGAGCCTGTGTGCCAAGCAGCTTGCAGTCTAGCTGTGATGAGTGTCAATAAGACAAAGGATGGGAAGATGCAAAGACAGAAGTGACTCATCTGAGGTGATATGGCAAAAATAAAAAGCAAAGGTCTTTTGAATCCCCTTCTCAGGTCACCAAGCCCCACTGCCCTTTTCATTGGAAATATATTCTGGTCTTTGGATTTGATAATGTCCTTTCAGAGTAAGGGATGATGTCAGCTGATTAATGTGGCAGACAGGAGATTGCAAGATCACCCAAGGTTAAAATGATAAACAATTAGAGAACTTTGGATGCAGCAGAAATCATATTGTCTGACAACTCTCTAATTGTAACAGTGCTGTGACTCTGAAACAACCTCTCTCCCCAAATGCACATGGTCTGCCTCAGCATCAATAATAATTCATATCTCAGTGTTGTCAGAGATAAATATTGCTATCTCAAGGCCACTGAAATCATCCTGAACCAAGAGTTACAGCTGTCAGTGAGAGAGACAGAGTGATAGAGGAGACAATACCCATAGAGCAGTTCTTAGCTTCACTGGCTACCAAAGCTCTCCCCGATTTTAGTTAAGTCAGTCATGAATTAAATTACTGAAAATAATGCCTATGTCTGAGTTTCTAACTCTACATATGAGGGACCATAACAAGAGTTTTGTGTTTTAGGTGCCCTAGTGGTTCACAGACCTCAAGTTAATATGACTGAAAATTTATCCAGACAAGATATGGATGTGAGCACTTCATCAATTCAAGCTGCTCCCTGCTCTTGAACCAGATTTTGAAAGAGGCAAGAGAGGCCCAAAAGACTCAATGCACATATGAAAGGAAGACTGGAGAAGAGGAACAGTCAGAAAAGGGAGTGCAACATAGTGTAGTGACACAGAGATTAAGGAACTGAATGGATTTTACAGTAGTAGGTACAAGGATGTTCACAGAAAATAGCTATAGGTTGGGGAAGTGGTACAACAATTCACAGTATCAACATCTCTATTCTCCATCCACTCAAAGTCTAAGAAATCGTTGCCAATGTTGTCCATTTTCAGTGGTGTATAGGCTTATAAAGCATCCACTGAGCTCTGAAGTTAGGCTTATAATGCCCTTCTTTCATAAATCTGTGTGACAAGGAAGATGAAATGAGTAAAAGAGACTAAGAAATCACTTTCTTGGAAAACTGAAGAAAATAAAAACTGTTCAGGTTCAGTTTAACTAAACAATTTTGTTTAACTAAACAATTTAACCAGAACGTTTTAGTAATTTAACAATTGTTAAACAAATTCCTAAGCTTGACATTCAGAAATAAAAAACATTTCAAAAGCTGAAGCTGAAAAATTGTTTCTTTTGTTGAAATTAAACTAGTTTGTAGGTGAAGCAAGATTTTTATCACAACATATTTGATGGGCCCAGCCTCGTTTGTTAAATTATTTATGCAAGGTGCACGATGTCAAAATTGAGAGGACAACATTCCAGGCTAAAGGATGCAGTGATGTAATGGGAGACCTGCAAAGTGCAGGATAATTGCATGAGATTCAACAAGGCCAAGTGATGGATCCTGCCCTTGGGTCGCAACAACCTCAGGTGTCATGGTTTAAGCCTGGCTGATAACAAAGGATGGTGTTACCACTCACTCCTCTGCCCCATTTTGGGATGGCGAGGAGGAAATTCACCTGAAACCTCATCTGTCAAGACAAGGGATGTGAGGGTTTCACTCACCAGTTATGGTCACGGGCAAAACAGACTCTACTTGGGGAAAAATCAACTTAATATATCATTGATCAAATCAAAACAGGTCAAAGAGAAAACATGAACCAGAGCTTAAATACTTTTCCCCTACCTCTCCCCTCTTCCTGAGCCCAGAGTACTTTGTTCTCAGTATCTCTACCTCTTTCCCACCAGCAGCACGGGGGAACAGGGAGTGGGGCTCACAGTCCGGACATCACGGGTTGTTTTCTGCTGCTGCTTCCTCCTCAGGGAGAAGGATTCCTCACAGTCTTCCCCTACTCCAATGTGAGGTCCCTCCCACAGAGGAAAGTCCTTCGTGAACCACTCCAAAGTGAGTCCTTCAAACAAGACACAGTTCCTCAGGAGCAAACTGCTCCAGTTTGCCCACAAAGACCCAGACTACTTTGGGAACCGTCCTCTTGATGGCTGCAGGTCCACAACAACTGCTCTGCCATGATCTTTTCATGGGTTACAGAGGACAGGCTGCAATCTCACCACAAGATGTAGGGGTATATCTCTGTTCAGGGACCTTTACCCTCCTCTCCCTCTCCTTCCTCACCAGCCATGGTCTTTCTGCTCTAGGACTGTTGTCCTCAGGTGTTGCTCTCTCTTCTGCTGTTGTTCTCTCTCTCCACATGCTGCTCTCTCTGACATCTGCAAAGGGACATCTGACAATAACTCTCAAATTTTATTTATTATTGTTGATGTTTAACCAGGGAGGGACAGTAAAATTTTAGCAAGGCAGTACGTTTTCATGATAAAAAAGTGTTGATTATCTGCTAAAATTTGGGAATAAACAAAGTGCACTCTGTTTATACACATGAAGTATCAGCAGGATATTTTTCCAACAGAAAAGTACAGGAGTCTAGCACAACTATTTTTAAACATATTACTACTAAAATGAAGACTAAACAGGACAGAGGTGATAAAAATTTTTGTTCCTGTTTCACAAGATAATAATAGTAATGTTATTTAATTTAAAGCAGAAATGGATGGCTTGCTGCCAGACTGGATTCAAACACTTCTATGGTAATGGTTAAAAGTTATGACAGGAGAGATCCTTTGGGTTAAATAATTAATTGTTTTAGACAAGCTGTCAGGTTGTTAACACTAACATGCCCTAAATCTGAAAATTTATATACCCAGAGACCAAGATTCACACTTATTGTACCTGACTAAGAGGTTTTCGATTCTGTAATGATTTTTGGCACTGGAAATATGCCTGCAAGGTTCAAACACTTTAGAGAAAAATTGCCCAGCAGATTCTCCGCAGACTTGTTTGATTACAAGATCAGAGTGAATTGACTGGAGATGTTAGCAGGACTTTTAGGTCTTTGTTTTAGAAACTGAGACCATATTGTGCAAGACCATTAAAAGTTATGAGGAAGTGGTAAAACATCACTGACAACATCCTTCTTTGTCCTGGAACTTGTGTTAGGTCATAAACAGCATTCTGTCTGAGTCCCCATTGAACTATGGGACCTAAACAACAAGTCCACCAAACAAACAAAAGTAGACTCAATTTTTCTCAAGTATGAAAAAATAGGAACAGTTTATCAAGAGACTGTGTTCTTCATATCTTCACAGCTAAGGATATAAATAGACTATGAACTGATCTAGGTCTTCACTTTCTTCTTGGAACTGGAACAGAAGGATTTTAGGTACAGAACTTTGTCTGTTAAACTCTGTCCTGTTTTCTCTGTTCTTTCTGATGCCAGCTGAGATCTCAAGGCATGTTACTGTGGGAAAATATTACTACTCCAAATTACTGTGGAAATGCAGCATTTGTAGCACACTCAGGCAACACTGAAGCAATGGAAAGGAAAGGTGATGATCCAGCTTATTAGCATTATATCTGCTGACTTTTGCAAACTCTTGAGATTTCAGTAGGAGATGGACTGTATCACCAAATCTCTGGTCATTTCTTAGAAACTCATTGAGAAGAACTCAAGGTTGAGTTAAAAAAATGTAAAAAAAATCCTACTAAAGACATGAAGCTAGAACTTCAATTTCAATCATCCTTACATTTCAGAGATCTTTAGATTTACAAGGATGCTACCAACATGGCAGCTTTTTTTGGTGGAACTAAACTAACTAATCAGAATCATCTGAAAGACCCTGCTATGAGTAATTTTTTGTACTGGAAGAAAAAATTGACCATTTCATTAGCTTCACTGGATTCTATGCAGTTTACACCCATAATAGAAACTGTCCTTTGAGACTGCTCTTCTTGGACTAAATAGGGACTGAGTGCCTAACTAGTTGGTATTTGGCCACTTTCTTCTCAAAGCAAGAGCAAGACCAGCAGATTCACTGATTACTTTTAGAAGGTCACCTAAATGTAAGACCCAAAGCATCCCAAAATAGCAAGATTCACTTTACAGTGCCCCTTGATCATTGTGATTGCTTCACTCTCTAGTGGAAGCTCACCACAGGAGCCATGCTTCTTTCTGTCAACAGCTTGAGAGGAAAAGAAACATCAACTTTGCTGGGATGCCCTTGAGCAGACTCAAACTCCATGCATAGCTTCACCAGCACTGGTTGGAAACATCATGTCATCCTGCCTACATACATTATGGACATAATTTCTTTTTTTTTCACAATACTTAAGCCCACCTGAATTTGCAAAGGGGGGGAGAAGACTAAATTTTGATACTCAAAAAGCATTTAGAAATCCCATGTTTATTTGCTCCTCTTGGTCAGAAGTGTCTGAGAAATGGTAATTTCTATGAACAGGTTAATCTGGAAACTTTTGTCATTAGTTAGGAGACTTCTGCCAAATTACTGCAAATAGAATATGAAAATATGGGCCCACAGGGCGTACTCACAAAGTTACAGAGAAGCTGAGAAAGGCTCTGGCAGTGCATGTAAAAATACAGATTTTTTTTTGTTCTCTTGCATGAGAATTCCCAATGAGCACAAGAAATCTGACTTGTTAAAGATGAAAGGTTACAGTCACCATAGCAGGGCAAGCCATGGCACAGTCAGCTCCAAAGTCCTCTCCCTGCAGAGCAGCCTGATCCCCCTGCTCCCAGGCAGGGAGGAAAAGCTGAACTGTAGGTCAGAGGGAGGTTAAGTCACATCAAATGGCAGTACCTAGAGGTATTTAAGGATTCTGGAGAGATGGACCACTTCAGTAGTGCTGCCTCAATGCTCCTTTTTTTGAAAAAAAAAAAAAACCCACAACGTGAGTTCAAAGAGTTTAGCAGATCAGAGGTGGATGTTCCTCATGGAAGAGGTAAGATTCACAGACAAGGATGAACATCATGGGAGATGGCAAATTGATTGTAAAAAAAACAAATAAAAAATAAATGAAATTTAAAAAAAATAAAATAAATAAAAACTGTCGTACCTGTCATTGAGAAATGAGTAACTGAAAACAATGACAGCTACAAGCACAGTGATCCAACAGTCAGACCCATGAATTTCTTGTCTATAAATCTGAAGAAACACCTAGAAAAATTTTCTTGAATGTTGTAGAGAAGGGACTTTTTTATCTTATTGATATATGAAAAGGACTAGAAGGAAGAAATAAAGAAAGGCATGTTAAAGGGGAAAAAAAGGCATAGAAGCAACTTTTAAGGGAAAGTCTGTTCTTCTTCTATGAGCATATGTGAATGTGCTAACATGTAGCCTGATTTTTTATTTTTTTTATTTTTTAATAGGAGGAAAGCTCTAAAACAAAGATGAGCCAATGCCAGATTGATGGAATCATAGCACAGAAGCCAAAGAGGAGAGCAGACAGCTGGCATTAAACTCTGAAAGAGGGAGCGTTTGGAACTGCCAATGTATGATGGAGTAAGGAGAACAGAAAAAACCAAAAAAAGTAAAAATCTAGAAGGAAACTTTATTTCCATAACTTCTGTGGGGTAACTATTCCCTCTGTGGGATGGTTGTTTGCCAGATCAGCAAGGATGCACAGACTCCTTGGGGCCATAAGGCAGCCTTTAAAGAATCCATAAGAGGTTCATACGAAAAAAAGTTTTTCGTTGATGAGAGGGTTTGAACTTGTGCTGCAAACCAAAGAACATGGAAAATGACTGCTCCAGTTATCTTCAGTTGTATTTTTAACATTTCTACTAAGCACTATGAGAACCTAAATGCTGATCTAATCTATTTACATAACTTTCATGCACCTCTTCATCTCTCAATGGTGCAAAGCACAGTCAGCCACAGAAAAAGCATTCCCCCATGTCAGCATTGACAGCCATCAAAACAACTAAACTACCCATCTTTTTGGTTCATTTTGACCTTTCTGGTGCTTCCCAGCTTCCTCTGCAGAAATGAGAACATAAAAACATTTGTCTTCCTGCCAAAGCCCATGCAAACAATAATAAAAAATAATTTAAAAAAAAAAAAAAAGAATGTAGATTTTGTTTCTGTGTCTGTAGAAGAAAAAATAAAGTCATCTCAAGACATCAAAAACAGGACACAAATATGAATTACAGTCTGATTTCAAAGTAAATTTAAGTTAAGTGCTATACTCAGGGAATTGCATTTGTGTTATAAAGCAGTGTTGCTATCAGTCCTCCCTTTTTCCTGCTAGTTGAAAACCATTATAAAGAAAGTATCTTTGTCTTCTCTTTACTCTGATCATTCAGTACAAAAGAAACTCAACACTTACTGTATCTGCAATGACTGTTCCACAAACTGGCTGGTTGCAGTAAAATAAAATTAAAAGTCCTTTAATAAAAACTTTCTTACATTCTAAGAAGATATGTTTATTGCATTACACTTCTAGTTGGGCTAAATTTTTACTTCAGTTACTGAGAGGGACATTCAAGAGAAACAAAAAAACCTCAATAATCCAGGAAGAACTATGAAAAGAATATTCTATTGTTTCATGGTCATTCAATTACAAACCATAACCAGTGAGTACAAGAGTACAAGCCCTTTTCTTTAATAAAAGATGTGCAGATTTTTGATTAACATTTCTTCTTTTTATTTCAGTTTTGCTTTTTAAAGAATGTTTGAATTTCAAGAAGTACTTAAGGAAAGTAATTACAATTGGAATTGCTTTTAAGTGACCACACCATATCCCATTTCACCCCTGCTCCATACATCAAAATGAAGAACATAATTTTAAATTAGAATTCGCTTATACTTGAAATGACTGGGTTTATAAGGTAAAAATAAAGGGGGGGAAAATAAAAAATGAAGAAAAGGGGGAAAAAAACATCAAAACCTACATCTAGCTTCACAGGAACATAAACATAGCTGAAAAAGAATTCCTCAATCTTCCACAGAAATTATGGACATCATTTTTTCCAGACTGCCAATAATCATAGCTGTTCATGTAAACATTTTTGTATTTTAAGGCACACCTTCAAAAAAGTGGAATGCAGAAAAAAATATTGGAGTGATTTGAATCAGCTCATCACAGTGCAGAAAATTTAATGGTGTTCATAGAACAGGATCTTAACCTGAGACCTTCAAGACACTTAATTTGGGAAGGTAGATACAGGGAGTTTTGCTTGACTGCAAGGAAATGGAAGTGTGAAAAATGGAATTGTTTCCTCATACACCAAGGTACTGTAATCAAAGCATTTAGGCATAACATTGAAAGCAAGGTTCAGGAGTATGACTTCAATACTGACTAGCAGGAATGCAAGGAAGAAATTATTTCTCATGATTCTTTTTTTGCCCTAACATGAATCTCTTTACTTAGTGGAATTTATTCTTTTTTATTGGAATCAAAAAAATCAAAAATCAAAATCAAAAACAAACAAACAAAAAAAGTTTATCATACTGCAAGGAGTCAAAGATTAGAAGACAAGTATATTTATACCAGCTCTTGAAAGAAGAAACGTTTATTCTCTGCATAGCAATACTAATTAAAGTTATGTTGTGCTTTTTAAAATAATTTTTCATAAAATCGGGGAAAAAAATAACTAATATAATTTCCATCCTGAGTCTCTTAGAAGAATTTTTTTTACTGTATTTATATATATGGGAAAAATAGGTTTTTCTTGTGTTCTGGCAAAATCCTTTACTGTAAATTGGCAATCTGAAGCAATTTTGGTTTTTTTTTCCCCAGCTAAATACCTTGAAGCTTTACTTAACCAGAGTATCTGGTGGTATAAATAAAGTAGAATTACTCTTTTTTTAAAAACAAAATAAAACAAAACAAAATGAACCCTTACATGACATGGGAGATTTAATCATGTGGCTGAACAACAAGTTTTTCAGAAATTACTTAAATCCTTAAATCTACACTGCTCACACGAGTCTTTCTGCAGTAATCTTACAGTAATTAAAAGACTGATGATCCCATGTGAAAACAGAGCCATATTCTCCAACGAGTCCTCAGTAGCTGTTTCCAATGAGCTGTTACTGTATCAAGATTTTTAAATACTTTGATAGCCTTCATCTGTTCCAGCTGAGTTTTGCAGAACACAAAAAAAGAAAACAACAAAGATTCAGACACTTCAAAACAGTCAGCAACACCTGCCACTAATTCAAAGACCAAGCTTTCTAGCCTTTAGAGGTATGGAGATACCTCTCACAGTTTTATACTCCAATAAAAAATAAAAAAAATAAACAGCAAAAAACCCAAATAATAAACACAGAACTAAAATATTAATAACATCATTGCAGTCTTTAAAAGTGACCAAAGGTTTTAAATAATGATCTTTGGTTACTATGCAATTCAGTGAACTCATCAGACATTCCTGTCATTAGCCACAGTTTATGATCCTACTTCCCAATAGGGGAGATAACTTTCCAGAGAGTCTCTTCTATTTGTGAGGTACAGTTTAAGAACCAAAATTGCCACAATATTCTCATGAAACATTTCCCTGCTCTGGTCACTCTGAATTTCCAGACTTTTTTATCTTAACAGTTGAATAGTGTTATACTTTTTCTTCCCACTTACACCTGCTCTCTCTGCTTGATATAATTGCTTTGCTTTTTTAAGGTAATGGAAACCCCCATTTGTTTAGGGTCAATTTTCACATCTTTTTTATTACTTATTATTTTTTTTTTCCTCTGGGAATTTAAGGTTCATGATATTGCTGGCCCTTCCTAGTTTTTTGGATGAAACCAGTTGCATCATAAAACCTAGCACTTGATACCATTTACTGCTTTGAGTTGGAAAAATAACTGTTTGACACATTTTTCTCTCCTCTCAAAATATTTGACTACCAACTTTTAAAAACACAAAACTATAGAGAAATGAGAAGGAATCTCTCCCAGACATGAAAGGTTGTAATTCATTTTGAAGCCAGTTCCCATAAACAGGAATGGAGAAATGACATAGCTTAAGCATATACTCTTCTATTCCTCACATCTCTTTTGCATCATAATTTTTTGAGGTTGATAGGCTTTTCCTTTGTTATAAATTTCTGTACATCAGACATAAGAAAATTATCTTTGAACTTGCTAAACAAGAAAATGTTTGGCCAACAATGCATTTTAGTACCTTAAATGTCATTCTAAACATAACAACATTATTTGAATCTTCCACAAGATCAATGAAGTATCAGTTACACAAATAATTTAAATAACATCTTCAATCATTAAATAATGGTTCCCACTAACAACAGTCGCAAATCTGAATGCTTGACCTCATCACAGATTTACTTTTTGCACACCCTTATCTCTTTCCCTTCTCCCCAGCATTCAATATGAACAAAAATAAGAATGTTCAACAGGCTACATGTCATTTTACTGAATAAAATTAGTTATAGCTCAGTAAGCTACAATTCTGAATAGGAGTTGAGCACAATATTTCTTGGTTGCATCTATCTTCCTGAGGTTTTCAGTATCAAAGATGAGACAGGTCATTTTGAGGTGTATATGCTGCATCAGGAGTAATGCTCCCTACTACTCTCCAGCAAACACAGGATGATGCATATGTGGATCTCTGTTAGTAGAAAAGGAAAAAGAAAGAAAAAAAGCATCATTGTAACCACACATATGTACACAGTACAAGGATCTAATGATTCTTTCTAGAGAAGTTATGGGGGAGGCGGAACCCCAAGCAAAGTAAAAACATCCTTGTCTCAGTTTCTCCTAGTTCTGGTGAGACTGAAGTTAACCTACTGGTGCTTTCCAAATCCTCAAATAAACTTCCAAATAATAAAGATGATCCAGCTACAAATGCTTCTTCTACCTTACAAGATACCATCTCACTAAAATTTCTGTACCTAAGGAGTCTGGGGGAAGCAAACTAGGCTGCTTTAGATCGAAGTATGATGCTAACTACAGCATATGTCTCTGGCATGCAGCATAAAAACCCCAGCTAATTAAATTCAGTACTGGATAGTTTCCTCAGCAAGTTCAAAGATAATTTTCTTATATCTAGATATAAGCAGAGTTACAGGTATAACTGTACCACTTAAGAGAACTCCGAAAGGCTTCATTTGCATACTTTTTATGTTTGGATTATGATGTCTTAATCAGGTTTTTGTCTGGTGAGGAAAGCCAAAGAAAACAAGCTCATTTGGAGGTATGAGAGTCAGTCCTGCAGGCAGAAGATCATGGAACAGGCCCAGATGAAAGGTATGCCATAACAAATGGAAGATAGGGAGGTGATAAGAGACAGCCAGCACTGCTTCACCAAGTAAAAATCATGCCTCACTAATCTAGTGATCTCCTACAATGCAGTGACTGCATCAGTGGACAAGGGAAGAGTTGGGGCTGTCATCTAACTCGACTTCTTTAAGACCTTTACCATGGTTCCCCCAAATTTTCATGATGTTTAACTGGAGAAATACAGATTTGATGGTTGGACCGTTAGGCGGATGAGGAATTGTCTGGATGGTCACATACAGAGCATTTCAGAAAGTCATCAGCATCACTCCAAGCTGGGTAATAAATTAATTGAGAGTACCCTTGAGGAGAAAGACTTGGCTTGAGTGCAGATCAAAAATTGGCCATAAGGAAGCAAAGTGCACTGGTACCCCATAAAGCCAGTGATAACCTGGGCTGCATAAAAGGAAGCTTAGCCAGCAGGTGAAGGGAGGTGATTCTCCCCCTCTGATCCCATGAGACCTCACCTGGAGCACTGCACCCACCTCAGGGAAGACATGGACCTGTTAAAGGAGGTCCAAAGGATGCCACAGAAATAATTAGAGGGCTGGAACACTTCCTGTGTTTAAAAAGGCTGAGAAAGTTGGAGTTGTTCTGAGAGGAGAAGAGGAGCCTCTGGAAAGACTGAAAATTAACATGCCTCCAAAAAAGACTGGCAGGTATCACTCTACAAAATCAGGAGCTTAAACAGCCTTAAAAAATAGCCCCTTGACTACAACACTGTGTTGCTCCAAAACAGATTTCAAGAGAATTAACAGCATCCAGAAATGGTCAAAGAGGACAAATAGTGACATGGAAGGGATTGTAAGGAAGCAGGGATATGAAAAGATGTGATGGCAGAAACAAAGTTCAGGCTACTAAAAAATGAGAGGTTTTTTATTTATTCCCTCATGATAAATAAAAATTGAGAAAAGTAACACAAAACCTGGTATATGTAAAGGGTGCTATGTACAAAACCCTCTCTATTAGAAATGTGCATTTTGTCTTGGAGCTTGTTTGCTACAAGATGTCTAACATAGTTATTCTCTGAGCAAAAGACACTTCACAGTTTTTATAGACATGGTTACCATCCTGACACTTCACCTGGATCACTGCACCCACCTCAAGGAAGACATGGACCTGTTAAAGGAGGTCCAAAGGAGGCCACAGAAATAATTAGAGGGCTACCACCCTCTAATTACCGCCATTTACATGGCTCCAAAAAAATAAAACTCCAAACCCACAAAACAAAAAAATAAAAAAAAAAACAAAACATTTTGATATGTATAAACATTACAGACCACAAAGGCAATCACAGACTAATGGAGTTAAGAAAAAGGTTCCTCTGTGGTTGGGTTATTTCATCTTTGTCTATGTTTCTTGTGCTTTATGTACACAGACATGGGTGTTCAACAGTGACAGGGGTTGGATATGATCTTAATGGACCCTGTCCAGGCTGCTCCAACACAGGATATCTCATGTTTACACAGTCATTTGCATTTTTCATGTACACAATAGCACGACTGGTGAAAGAGCCAATGCAGGGATAACTACAATCCTGGCTAAGGAGTGTTCATTTGATGAGAAATGTAAGGGGAAGCAGAACTCAACATACACCTTATAATTTAATAGATGCAAAGACAACATGAACATGTGAAACTATCAAGTTTTATCATATTTGACTTGAATGATCACCAAATTTCTAAGGCTGAGACAATCTTCCTGAAGGATGATGCTGATCTGGATTTGGACAAATGATTTACTGTCATTGTACTTCAGTTACACTAAGTATAAACTATCCAGAACACTTCTAGCCCAATCCAGCCCCATGGTGAGATTTGATCTGCCCTGGCTCCCCAGATTTTCTCTCTGGCTTTTTGCTCATCCACCCACTGCACTAGCTCACTGTATCAGTGTTGATTTTGCTTTTTTGCTGTCCAACACTGTTTATTCCCATTTTCATTTGATGCCTATCTTCACATTAAGGCCTGATAAGTAAACTTTTTCCCCTTTTTCAGAAAAAATTAAAAAAACAAAAAAACCTAGAGAAGACAAGTAGTTTATTGATCCTAGTCTCCTACACTGAAAGCAACCACTTTAATCTCTTCTTAGGGCAGCATTGACAAAAGCAGATTTTCCCTAGTTACTCATAGCTAACAGTGATGACTATAAACCCACACTGCCTCAGCTTGGGCCACCTACCAAAGGTTCATTTTACAGAATGAGCATAACTTTCAGTAAACCCAGGGCTAAATCAATATTGAACTTGACAAAAATCAAGCAGCTTCCTCTCTTCCACATGGGGAAGGCAATGAACTTGTACTAACGTTTCTTGCAACAGTTTCAAGATTTCTTGCAATTACAACAGCCCAGTAAATAATTTCATGTTTAACCCCCAGTTCCCTGCACTGAGGGTGTTTTCATTTAGTATCCCAGCTCTCAAAAGCCTCTTACTTTGTTCTTTTACCTAAATTGACAAGTGATTTCAAATCCACTGTCAGCTAAGCAGCAGTGAAACTTTGCTCTGTTTAGCCTCTCTGCTTTCCTGTTATTTCCTTGAGTTGTCCAATTAAGGTATTTTTCTACTTTTGCTCTGGCTGCAGTCTGCAGTTGAACACCTGTTCCACTTCCCCAGGGTGTTTCCATTTCAATTCCTGGCAAGGCAATCTCCAGCTGCCTGGAGATCCTTAATGCAGAAGCATTTCCTCTTTAGCTCTAAGGGCACTAGATGAAATAGATGGAGATTATTTTCAAGTTCTACTTCAGAGCATTTTCAGAAATACCTGCATTTGCTCCATGGCACTAAATAGAGGAAGCTTAAAAGAAAAAAACATCAGCAACAACTACAGGCTGCATCTCTCCACTTAGAAATATTCTTGTTCTCATTACTGTAACTGCAATTCAGGCTGTCTGAGAAAGTGGAAGCCACTTGTATTTGAGCTGCAATTGCACAAAAAAACCCCAAAACAATCTACTACCTCTCTTTGAAATTAGGGGTCAGAGTAGATGTTTTCAAGAGAGTTATAAGACAGTGTGTAAATTCAGGTTTGATTTACAGATCTGCTTGCTGGTATAGTTCTGTCAGTGAAGTGCAATAGAGACTAAGCCTAAGGAAATAAAAACAAACTTCCAGGACTTCAAGTTTTTCACTGCCACGATAAAATGTAATAACCAAAAAAGGAAAAAACAAAACACAGGTTAAGAGCAAAAAAACCCCAAATTCTCAGAGAGGAATAGCATCTTATTAAAGAACTGGAAACATTGTCAGTGCCTCTACCTTTTTCTTTTCTAGAAATATATCTCCCAATCCTGCCACTCCATATTTACATTGAGAATCTTCTGAACAGTTGAATAGTGAGGTCCATTCTACAATATATAGATACAGATACAGATAATATGGGAAAGCTGGAGGACTTACCAGTGAAGTCCCATGAAGTACTGTAAGTAGCTCTAAAACTACTGTAATTCTTAGACCTCCTGCACAGGTCTTGGGGTGTTTGCATTTGTTTAATGTATTTCTAAAACTACCCAAGAATGTCTTTTTCCAATGTCTTTTGTAGGGCAGGTGTACAAATTATGCAAGGTGTCACCTAATAAATGATCAAACATAATTCTTACTCCCAGATCCAGCTCTAAAATACAGAGGAAGGAATTTTCAAACATAAAGAAACAACTAGGATTAGAAAAGAGAGCCTCTGGGACTTCCTGAAGTCAAGGAAATAGTAGACCATGGTTTTATCTGTTGTTTAGCAAAATGTCTCCATTAATAAAAATTAACTATGCCTATTTATTTCACCCAGTAGTCAACATTCAATGTTAGTCTCAAAAGCAGACAATTTTCCTCCATCCCCTTTCTTTTTCCTGGACAGATATTGTGAAGTTCTTCTATGAAAAAAAGTTCAATGGATGAGTAAAAGCAGATGAATTATGTGATAAAGATAAGCTGCTTCATTCTGCTTTTGGTGATACCACCACTCTCTGCAAGCCATCCCATAGCTGCTGAGTGAGCAGCTACATCAGCAGGATCAAACTAGGACAGAGGGATTTGCCCAAAACATTACTGAACAAGCCTGTGTGTAATTAAGCATAAATTCTTTCTTTTGTCAAAGTTAATGCTTAGTGGAAAGTGAAAACGTTCCAGCTTCTACAAATCTGGAGGTAAGCTTCATGGACTGAACAGCAGATTGCCTTGACAAAGAGGAATGTCAGGGTTGGAGAGAGCTTTAGTCCTTCTAGTTCACTTTCCACAGACAATCCCAGCCAAGGTCCCATTCAGAGTGGCCATTTCCTAAGCAAACAGAATGAATGAAACTGGGTTTAGGGTGATTTCTACCTCAGTGGCAGCCTAGCTTGTCTCTTCACTGGCTTTCAAGTCCTTCCACTGAGATGAATGTCATAATAAAATCAGAACCATTGAATTTCTTTTGCATATCTTCCTAAAAATAAAAAAAAAGACATTTAATACCTGATATTTATTTATTTATTTATTTATTTGTCTGCTTGAGCCCCAGGAGAGCACATCTTACTTCTAATTCCTTTCTGGGCCACTCAGGCATGCTGGCAAATGGGCAGTCCAAATGCATAGAGCAAAGGTCAATGAAACATCTGCTTTCCTGGACTTGTTATTACCAGTCTGCTCTTTTCCAGACTCTGTTGTTCTAGAAATCTTTCAAGCATATAATGGGTAAAGTTCCCTCATATCTGAACCTTCAGCTCCAGCTGACACCTCAGTAATTTGTTTCCCATAGCAACTCATTTGGGATTTTGACCTTGATGGAATGGCTAATGTGGCCACTCCTAACTCAGCTTCAACACCACAGAGAGACTGCAAGTAAATCATGGGAAGTGTATTTGTTTTACAGCCTCATTTTGTGTTTGGTGCCTTTATTTAATTAACCCTGGTTTGCTGTGTTTCAGCTATAGTGTCACATAGCAAGACCTCCTCACAGATTTCTTAGTTTTAAAAAGTGGCTTGTTGAAATAGCTTGATATAAAATCACACGTAGCACTCAGGCACCTGGATTTTCTGAAAGAGAATGGGATGGCACCAGAGTGATTTTATTTAAATTCAAACATCTCTGATGAATTCTCTATGAGCTTCACTGCTGATGTTTCAGAGACAAGACAAGAGGTGAGCAATTCCAGCTGAGGCACTGGAATGTAAGTATTTCTGGAGCTGGATGTAGTGGTGAGTAAGTAGGATGAAGCTCACATTGTTCACATTCCTTCATAAAAAAGGTTAAAAACTGTGTAAGTGAGTGAGCAGCTTCCTAACACCCTAAGTATCAATGCAAATGTGCCATTGGCTTAAATAAACCAAAATTTTATTAATTTACTAACCTCTTTTTTTTAGTAGATAATGTTTTGGGATGTGTAAAAAATATATGTTTATGAGTAAATCTTCAAATTTTTTTCCTGAAAAACTGCAGCAACTGAAAATCAAAAGAGAAAATATTTTGCCAGAAAATGAGAAATTTTCCATTTAGAAATACTTTAAGTCAATTCAAGAGCCAGTCCATTAGATTCCAGCTCCTGATGTCAGTGAAATGGATTTCCTGTTCAAGTAAAGTACCCATAATATAAAGATGATAATGTAATAGATGGTAACAGCGTAGATGAAAGGAAGCATCAGAATGTCATGGGGAAAATTATTTGTTATGGAGATTGGTCCACAGTGAGGAGCAGGATATATAAGATGTTTAACTTCCATAAAGCATAGAGAAAGCGTCACTAGGTCTAAAAATAATAAAAAAAAATAATAGTAACAAAACCAACCAAACAAACCCAACCAAACCACAGATTTTTCTTACCAAGATATTGTTGAAAAAAAAGAGAAAAATATAAAAGAAGATATTTCTAACAGTACTTTTTCAGTTATTTAGTTACTTAATTTGACAAGAACTTGTATATTAAGATGATTGTTTAAAAAAAAAAATAAAAATTTTAAAAAGCCTTTCCATTTTAAAAGGAGGGAAAAATGCATGTTTGCATGTATGTGTGTGACAGGGAACATATTTATTCTTCAGAGCTGCACCAGAATCTAGTGACACGAAGGGGAATTTGTGAATGTCAGGGGTGACTGAATCCTGTGTCTTGTGTTAATGGACAATAAACTGGTTAAACACTGATTCATAGAATCATAGAATTGGCTAGGTTGGAAGGGACCTCAGAGATCATCAAGTCCAACCTTTGAACCACCATTGCGGTTGCTAGACTATGGCACTGAGTGCCACATCCAGTCTCTTTTTAAATATCTCCAGGGATGGAGAATCCACTACTTCCCTGGGCAGCCCATTCCAATGCTGGATCACTCTCTCCGTAAAGAAATTCTTTCTAATATCTAACCTAAACTTCCCCTGGCACAACT
The DNA here is from genome assembly GCF_003957555.1 of Calypte anna. Taxonomy (NCBI): domain Eukaryota; kingdom Metazoa; phylum Chordata; class Aves; order Apodiformes; family Trochilidae; genus Calypte; species Calypte anna. The sequence goes on along the minus strand of NC_044245.1, from coordinate 144,674,836 downwards.
TAAGACCATGCCCTCTTGTCTTGTTGAAAGTCGTCTGGCAAAAGAGCCCAACCCCCACCTGACTCCAACCTCCTTTCAGGGAGTTGTAGAGAGTGATGAGGTCTCCCCTGAGCCTCCTCTTCTTCAGGCTGAACACCCCCAGCTCCCTCAGCCTCTCCTCATAGGGTCTGTGCTCGAGTCCCTTCACCAGCCTGGTTGCCCTCCTTTGGACCTGCTCCAGGACCTCGATATCCTTCCTGAACTGGGGGGCCAGTTTCATGCCACAGTTTAACTACACAATCCTTAAAACATAATTTGATTCAAAAGTACTTATGAAAATAAAACCACATATAAATAGAAAGAAAAAACTAAGGAAAAGTCATCCTGCAATATCCATACCCATAGGAAACAACAGTGAGCAGTAATTATGCTATAAACTACAGGCAAAACTGCTGGAATAAGAAATCAATAATTCAGCTAGAAAAGACAATGTGCTATAATTAAATTATGAGTAATTAATATATGATAGCTTACATCTTACAAGCCTGCACTTTGAGAAATGCTGTGACTCTGCAAACAAAACAGCAGCAAGGTTTCTTGGGTCTTCCCTGTGCCATTATTTAGCAAACAGAAGATACTCTGAGAGCCCAGAGATTTCTGCCTGCACATCTAGGTTGCCTATCCAGACAGTTTTTAAAGCTGACTTGCAAGTGGAATAAAAAAAAATCCATCATCTCTGCACAATGCAAATAACATTTATTTAGCACCTTTTAATTTAGGGGAATTTAAATTCTTTATATAAAATGATGTCAGGAAATAATCTGATTTTACACCACAATAAAGCAGGAGTAACATGTTAAAATCCAAACAACCAAAGGTTGTTCTTTGTTGATGGTTGGACATAAATCACAACAGTGAAGCAGATATTTGTCTAGGTATTTGTACATATTTTCTGACTCTATAAATAGAGTTCAGAAGCCTCTATTCTGGTAGTAGAATATTATCAAAAAAGGAAGGCAGAAAGATAATTATGAAATGTAGTCTTTTCTGACATGCTGGAATGAAGGCTGAAAAGATCTTACAGTTGTCTCCACCTGCACTAGGGAACTATAGACATGTGGAAAGAGAAAAACTGTTTCAGCAAAAGAGTAAAGCTGTATCAAGAACAAATACATATTGATGGGCTGTGAATAAGAGTAAGCTTTGGGTTGTTTTGTAACCAGCTGGATAACAAAGGTTCATCTGGATCAGCCTTTCAATATAGGAAAAATAAAAACACTTTACAATGGAGCCCAGAAACTCCAGGAGTGTAGTATTAAGTCCCCATAACAGAGTTTTGATGTTACTGTATGGATGACACTACATCCCCACATTATCTTATTGGGGTGGTATTACAACCACATTGATCTGGTTTCAGTCTGTTAGTAAAACACACTTATTCAGTTTACCCATCAACTAATAATATCACACATGGACCAAGGAGCTAATTTATTCTAGATGGCTTAAAATAGTCTACCTGATGTCAGAATATGTAGCAGCAGGGAATAAAACTTTGCTAAATATCTCATTATTATTATGGTAGTGCTTGTATGTACCTAGTGGCAACTGAGCCTCAGTCTTGATAAGATGCTGTAAAGGGAACATCAGATGCACAGAGGAAGGTGCTGTCCTTGTGTAAAAGTGTATTCTAAAGAAGCTCAGCTCCTCTCTACATTCTTGCTTATGAGGCTTGAGTTTCCAGTATTCAGTGTGCTAAGGACTTTCAGAAACTGTCTTTTAATGTTACTTTTGGAGCATTCAGGGACATTGCTGGAAATTTGTCTCTGCCTGCAAGGAACTGGTGGATTATAAAATGTGTCTAATGTCTTAGAGGCAAAGGGGAAGGAGAAAGGGATAAATGGTTGACTCAAGGACACAGTGAAAATCAGAAGCAGCAAAAAAAGTCTTGTCTCCTAACTCTTGTTTGAATATCTTGACAATCTGACTGTACTGTTCCTCCATCACTCTCTTCCAAAATAGCAAATGTGATGTACTGATTCATCAAGAATATTAATTATACTGAGTCTGAACTGAGCCAATGCTTCAGTTTCAGGACTTAAATCCTATTCTGACAAAGGAGGCCGCTTTTACTTTGGCCTTTATTTTCTATTTTCTATTTTTTTTATTTTCTATTTTTTTTATTTTCTATTACACACCCCTCTATAAGCTCCCCATTACAATTGTCTCTAGAAAGAAGAAAAAAAACAGGTAATAAAATAGCATAGCATAGCATAAGATAAAATAAAAACCCTGAAAACTTTTTTCTGGAGCCACATGGGTACTAGAGTGAGGGAGGAATGTTGTCTTTTGTACTCACAGCAAATCTTGTAGCACTGCTAGATTAACTGGGCAGAAGCTCTTTCACAAAACGGTGCCACATGGAAATACATGCATATGTTCTGAAAGGCACCATGTCATTTACACAGTTCAAGTGGGTGCAGGTGAGAATTAAACAAACATTGGCTCTAAGCAGCTTCTCAGCTTTTCATACAGTTAGCAGATTGGCCTGTGGTGTACAGAAAAGTCTATTGTTGCTTTTTAATCTCCTTTCAGTGTAGGGAGCACTGTTCTCTCTGGTGCACTGATAACACATAAATTGCTTATCCTCCAAAGCAGACTTCACCTGACCACCGACTGTACTGCACTATCGCCAGGCTCCTGATAATCTCTTCCCACTTCTTTTTCAGTCTGTGTTGCATGTGATTGAGGGATTTCTGTGGCCTCATATGGAAGCAGAATTAAAACAGTCCTTTTTCCTTTTTCTTTTGCCCCTCTCCATCGCTTCCCTGTCTGTCTGTGAGATGAAAATCCATTGGGGGGAAAAGGGAAGGAAAATGTGATGATGGTGTTAGCGTGCCAAGTACAACTCCAATTCCAAATCACATTGTGAAGTCTCACATGTGCTGTGAAGTAATTAGAGGTCACGAAGAGGGAGGCAGATTCTCAGTAGTGTAACATGGTGATTTCTCAAAATCTGCCCTATGACTCCTTTCTTTTCCAGCTGAAGTCATTGGCAACAGCTAATATTTAACTTTCTGAAAAGCAAGCCTCCTTTCTTTCTGTCCCTCTCTTTTTTTTTTTTTTTTCCTTTTTTTTTTTTTCTTTTTTTTTTTTTTTTTTTTTTTTTTTTCCTTTCCCCTTTCTTTTTTCTCCTCAAGTTAGAACACAGTACGGTGTACATATAAATATTGTCTGGTCACCAAGGAAATCAGTGAGACATCCTCACCTTGAATGATGTCCTCCAAACAAAAGATGTGTAAAGGTATGTGACAAAAGGATAAAAAGGTGATACATAAAGTTGCAGGAAAGCAAGTCAAACAATGCTTGATATTTTTTCCTTTACTACATAAAAAGAAAACATTTGGAAAAAATATTAAAAGTATAAATTAAATTAAAAAAAAAACATTTGAAAGTTGTTTTTTTTTCCCATGTGATGAAAGAGAAGAAAATAATTGGAATGTGAAGAAATTACACCTTTTTTTGCTTAGGAAAATTAAATCACAGGTGGATTGTTACCAGGAATATTTAATTTATTAATATTGATGAAACTTTTGTGGGTTCCTTAATACTGAATATTCCTTAATATTAAGTATTCCATCTCTTGCCTTGTGATGTACACTCAGTGAAAGTCAGCAAGACCTCTGATGAGTAAAACCATAGAATCATAGCGTATCAGGTTGGAAGGGATCCCATGGGATCATCTGATCCAACCTTTCTTGGCAAGAGAACAGTCTGGATAAGGTGGCTCAGCACTTTATCCAGACGAATATTGTGTCCAAGGCTGTGGAAACAATCTCTTCAAAAACTCTCATGTTTCAGGCAATGAACAAAAATTCAGATTCTCAAGACTACAGCCCTGCTTCTGGGTCAAAGATTTTTATCTTGCGGTCAGAATGAGTGAGGCAGGGGCTGGAACTTCTCTCTCCCTCCAGCATGGCAGCAGAAAGAAGGAGGAGCCTGAGGACAAGTCAGAGGTTTGATTGTCTCCTTAAGATGAAAATCAAAGATGAATTGGGACCTCAGTGGGATGGTGGTCAGGTCCAGCCAGAGCTGTGTCACAGCTAATTGATGTTCTCAGAGCTCTGTTTTCTCTGCTTTCCACCCCTGTAATTCCTGCAAACGTGCTGAGGTGCTGAGTGAAAGAGGACAGTGGCTCATCACCCAAGCAGTGTGTGGGTTGTACAAAGCTTTCTGTAGGAGATGATTCATCCTGACACTTATGTTAGCATGGTGATATGTTTTTCCACAGATGTCCCGAGCCCTTTACCAAGTGCCAATCTTATTTCTAGGGAAGACTTTAAATAAACTGAGTCAGAAAAAAGTCATTTTTGCTTGTAGAAAAATATCACAAGGTCTGGGCAGTAATATCCTGTCACAGAGGAGTGGATAGGGCATGACTGGAGCCAGTCTGCATGTCCATGCCTGTGTCTGGGCAGGCAGACAGGAGGGACTAGGAAACTCCACTGTCCCACTCCTTATGTGTCACAATGAGCATCTTTGACATGAGCTAAGTTCTCTGTGGATTACTTTGGCGTCTTGTGCCTGCAAAGTGCCAGCAGGCACTACAAAGCTGGGGAAGTGGAAGGAGTGGCTGGGGGTGAGATGGATAGGACACAACAGTGGGGTAATTACACCCTGCATATAACTAGAAAGAATGCCTCTGCTTTCCTTGTATCTTTGTGTAGAGGTCAACATCTCAGCATTTGCTTCAAAATGTTGTAGCTTGCTACTCTTTGGAAGGAGAGAAGCATGGACCTCAGATGGCAGCATCAATGGCCATGTGCACTAACTTCAGGGCTAACAGAGGCTGCACGCTGTGCACAACTGAAGTGCTGATTTCCAGGAAATCATCTCATTGCTGCTCCTCATGAGACAGCTCAGGTCATCTCCAGGCATACTTAGATCATTAAGCAGCTCAGGTCTAACTCTTTAAGAGGCAATTGAAGAGCTTGTGCCACCTTAAAAAACAAACAAACAAACAAACAAATAATAATTAAAAAAAACTGTGAAAAAAACCCCCAAAAACCTCAAAGCCAACAGTGTGGGTGTGACAGGTGTTCTTTTGTGTCCTTGGATGTGGTCACACATCTTAGAAAAACAGTTGTGCCTTGGATTGCTCTTGATTTGAGGCAACTTGACTGTCTCTGTAAATAACCAGATAGGATGCTGTACCTGAGACTGAGTTTTCAAAAACCAAGAAAGCAAGATGAAAAAGAATTTGGTTATATTATGACAAGTAGCTTTCAGGTTGCCTGAGAAGTTCTCCACCTTCCTTCAGGAATGAACTGAAGGCCATGGTCAGGGTTGGGTTTGACATGCCCTTGGGTGTACTACTTAGGATGTTTTTATTCCTCTCTGACCCTGCTCCATAAGCTGCAACAGTGTGGAGAGCCACAGGTTAGTACTGTAATAGTGCTTGTACAGAACACCATAAATCTAGCCCCAATTCCAAAATTTACACCACTAACCTCTTGTAATGAATATGAACAAGTTTCATGCAGTAAAGTTTGGTGTCTCTCTTCATTAATCTGTGGTGTCTCTCTTCATTAATCATTTTGAATAATGACTTTTATGGAGTAGAAACATTTGGAGAAAATATTATCCTATCTTTTCCTCTGTTAATGTTTACCACTTGTTATCCAACACAACAGATATATCTGCCAACCACTCTTTACCCACAGTAAAGATGTCCCAGGTACTGCCTTAAAGAATATGTTTGGCATCATCTAGTCATAAAACTCTGTGTTGATATGACACTTTACAGAGTGCAAAGATAACTGAATCAAGAGCATCAGAATGATGCAGTTAAACATAGGTGATTTAAGCCAAAATACCTGTATTGCATTCCTAACAAGGGTGTTGTTTGGATTACAATATACACGCTAGCTTTGGACTCAAATAAAAAACCAGAATAATAAATCAGAGATGTGGGGTATGTAAACAGGTAGGACAAAGACTAATCCTTCTTACATAATCTTGAGAAAGAAAATAATAAAGTAAGTAGGAATAGTCAATGGACAGTTTTAAAATTCACAGTAGTATACATTAGGTTTTTTTTTGATAAATCACTTAAAAAAAAAAATCCTAAAAATTGCCGTGTTCACCTCCTTTTGAATTGATTTTGAGTCATTTTAAACTGTCCCAAAAATTTTAGAAAGCTAAAATAAGATCTAAAGTTTGACACCGGGATTAAGCAAAACAATATAGTTCATCCCAGAGAAAATTCCTTGAATATTTTGATTTTTCAAAATTTTGGGGAAAAATAGATTTATCCCAAACAGTTCTGCAAGTAGTTTTTTTGGGAATCTGTTCAAGCTGAACATTTTTTGGTGTAACAATAAATTCTGGTGAGTAGGTCATTCTATATAGCTGGTGAAAGGGCTTGTCTAGTTTGGAGAAAAAGAGGCTCAGGGGGAAACTCATTGCTCTCTACAGCTTCTGAGAATGGGAGAGGGGAATTGCTGATCTTTGGTCCTTGGGGTCCAGTGACAGGACATGTGGAATGGATCAAAACGAGAGCAGGGGAGATTCAGGCTGGACAGTAAGAAGCATTTTTTTACCAAGAAGGTGGTCAAACACTGGAACAGGCTTGCAAGAGAGGTGGTCAAATACCCCAAGTGTGTATTTAAGAGACATTTGGCAATGCCCTTAAGAATACTTTAACTTTTTGTCAGACTTGAATTGGTCATGGAGCTGGACTAAATGATCTTTGCAAGTTGCTTCCAACTGAAATCTTTTCTTCTATTCTATTCTATTGCATTCCATTCCACCCCATGCCACTCAAATCCATTCCATTCTTCAATGTGAATGATCCTGTGAAATTGTTAGGAATGTCCATTTTTATGTAGCAGTTAATCCATAAAATTTCACATCATTTATTACAGAACACTGGGGTTTATTGAGTAACATCTTAAAGACTAAACTGTCAGAATATCAAATAACTTTCATACTATCATATAATCATTTGGGATGGAAAAGATCTTCGATATCATCAAGTTCAGTCATTAACTCAGCCAAGTCCACTGCCAAGTAACTGCAAAATCCATCACTAAACCATGTCCTTTAAGCACAAATTCTAAATGCCTTTTAAGTACCTCCAGGGCTGGTGACTCACCCACTTCCCTGGGCAGCCTGTTCCAGTACCTGGCAACACTTTCGGTGAAGCAATTGTTCCTAATAGCCAATCTAAACCTGCCTTGGCACAACTTGAGACCATTTCCTCCTGTTCTATCACTTGTTACTTGGGAGAAGAGACCATGTCTTCATATGTACATAATCTGAAAAATGATGTGTTCTAAAGATACCTACTGTTTGTGCCAAGATGTATTGGAACAACAGTTTAGCTTTGGTTTTATTACAGTATCAGAGAGTGGGGAAAAATTCTTATTTACTCTAAGCACTTTTGTTGATGACTTGTAGGTTGCTATAAAGGCTGGAAAGTCAGATCAGTTTTATGAGGAATTAAATGGGGTCTATCCAAAGGTAATTAATTTTATGGTAGAGGTTGAGCAAGGTGATATTATAATATTCTTATATCTCTGATGATAGGAGGAAAAGATTGCTCACTGGCTATTAGATGTTTCCAGAGGTTTACATTCCATATCATTAGTTATATTTTGGCTCTGTTCACTGTTTCGTTATTAAAGATCTTCTCTTTGGGGTAGTTAAATGTACATTTTATGCATGTTCTAATGAGTAGCATGTATACCAAAGTCTTTAAGAAAATTAGCTATTCACTTAATAGGTGGTGGTCATCTTCTGCTCATTTACAATGTGACCACAACTTATATGTATATCAGTGAAAATAATAGTTCCCTTAGATTTCCAGAGAAAATAAGGGAAGAAAAGGAATATAATGAACTACAGCTGGTTTTCTTAAACACTGGATATAGAAAAGTTGAGAGCACAGTTAATTACCTTCACAAAACATCAGTGAGATATTCTCCAAGAGGTGTAATTAGATTATACTCCCAGAGAAGTAAAAGTCACCACAGTTCAGAAACTACAACATGAGACAAAAATCTGTCTGAGCAAGAACAGGAAATTGAAATTTAGGAGAGGTTTTTTGCAGCCTTACATTCATCTTTAGGACTTACATATAATAAAATATCAAAAAATTGCAGTAGGCAATCATGAACAAATACGTCCTTCCAAGTAGTCTTTATCTCTCATTCTCTCTTGAAAAACTAAGCTACTGTAGATATCTGCATAGTCTGATAAGCCACATCCCTTAGAGCATATTGTTACATTGTGTATCTTAAAGTAAAGTTTCCATGGAAAAATAACCAAAATAACCAAAAATAATCAGTTAATTAAACATTAGGTAAAAAAAAAAAATAATTTCTTTTTACTAGTTCCTTGCAGACTTATGTACTGTTCTTTATTCTGTGTAGCATGGGTCAGGGAAGGCAAATGTTCCTAAATCAAATTCATTATACTAGTTAATTTCAGTGGGTTGACTCTTACTTGTTTTCTTGACACTCTCATGAGGTTTTTCTTGTTTTTACTGAGGATGCTTTCCATGTGCTTTATTAATCCTGTTGATTTCTTTAATCCCTTTTTGTTTTGAACTGTCCTCTGGGGAAATATTTCACCAATGCTGCACAGTACATTAGATGAGATTTTACAGGACTGGGCACTGTGCAGATTACAGACTGGCACTATATTATGATTTGAAATATCTCAGTCTCATTTGTTGTGCATTCTAGTATTATGCTTGCATTTCCACTGCAGCTGAATGGTAAGCAGAGGTCTTCAGAGATACTTTTGTCCTTTTCTTTGTCTACTGCTGTTAGTCTTGAATTCTGCAAGGTCTGAGAAATGATTTAAGACTTCCTTGTGCTTTATCATTTGATTTTTTTGTTTGTTTCTTTTTTGTTTTGGTTTGTTGTTTTGTTTTGTTTGGGTTTTTTTGGCACAGAATCTCATTTGCCACTAAATAACCCAATTATGTAAGATGAAGTCCCTCTGAAGCTCATCAGGAAGCTTTTTGTCCTTGACTAAGGCTGTAAGAATAATTAATATTTTGGTCTGGCTGCCAAACAAAAGCTGATTAGCATTTAAACAAGTATATAAATGTTTCATTGTTTCTTCCCAAAACAAAAATGTTGGGTGAGCAAGTGACTGTACTCTCACTGAACTTCAAATTAAATACTCTATTGCTCACATAGCTTGAGAAGTCAAAGCAGTAAAGCATTAGCTACTCAAAACTGCTACAGGGGAGAACATCCTCCTCATTTTCCAGTAGCCCAGGAGATTGTGTGCCCAGCTAAGAGATGGAGAAGTGGCCTTGATGCCATGGAGAAGAGGCCTTTGTGCCTACAGACTGAATTGACTCTAACCATTTGGTCATAAGTCAGATGAAAACAACCCTGTCCACAGATTTGAATTCCCCTGTGGATGATGTTCAACTTTTCCTTTCAACTTTCCTTTTCTAAGATGAAAATTTAAGAAATGCTAAGAGAGTCAGAGTCATTCAGCTTGGAGAAGAGGCTGCAGGGAGATCTTTACTCTTTCAGAGAGTAGCTTAGAGAGAGCTTATAAGAAACATGGGGACAAACATTTCATTGGAGATTATTAAGATTGTTTCTGACCATGCAGGGGGGTTGGATCTTGGTGATCTTTAATGTACCTTTCAACCCAAAACATTCTATGATTCTATGAATCTAAGATGTTGCAACTAGATATAAGGCAGGAGTTTTTTACAATAAGGATGATGAAAACAGGGGACCAGGTTGTCCAGAGAGGTTGTACATGCCCCATCTCTGGAAACATACAAGGTCTGGTTGCACAGGGTTCTGACCAACCTGACCTTATTGAAGAAGTCCCTGCTTATTGGAAGGGGTTGAACCATGTCATCTTTGGAGGTCCCTTCCCCCACAAACCATTCCGTAATTCTACAATTTAAATCTACTGTGGTCTGGTAGCTGAAATGCTGACATCAGAGTATGCTTCCTGGCACAAGCTGTGATGTCAACATGAGTATTCACATTTGAATTTTTTTTTTTTTTTTGTAATTCTGAATCTGCCAAGTTGGAAGGGACCCATTAAGATCATCAAATCCAACTCCTGTCCCTGTATAGGGCACCCCAAATATCACCCCATGTGCCTGAGAATGTCATCCAAATGCTTCTTAAACTCAGGCAGGCTTGGTGCCATGACTACTTCCCTGGGGAGCTCAACCACCCTCTGGGTGAAAAACCTTTTCGTGATATCTAACCTAAATCTTCCCTGATTTAGCTTCCTACCATTGCCCTGAGTCCTGTTCGGTCACAGGAGTGAAGAAAACAGTGCCAGTCCCATCTCTTTCTCTCGTGAGGAAGCCACAGATTGCACTGAGGTGACCCCTCAGCCTCCTCTGGACTGAGCAATCTAAGTGACCTCAGCCACTCCTCCTAAGTCATCCCTAAGTCATCCAAGTTATTGCACTTCAATTATTAGACTATCTCCTTCTAGAATGCTTTAACTATTGGCTTACTGGAAAGAACAGCTGCTATTTGACAGTCTAGTTCTTTAGATATTTTTTCCAGGCTGATCTAGTCTACATTTCACATGGCAATTCCAAAAATAAACGAGAAACAATTTTAGCAAAATAACTGTTCTTGTCAGGAATTCCCCTGTACTTTTTTTCTTCTTCTACCTTCCTTCCACCTTCACCCTTCACTTGTAATGATAATTGTCAAATAAATTATGCTCTGCAAAACCCAGAGGAGGTCATGGTTTTCTCCCTGCCATATTAAAAACTTGCTATTTATTTCCATTTTTTCCACTCTTTTATTCAGTTCTTTGCTTTACCTTTGTGTCGCACCTCATGTGTTTGTAGAAAAGTATTCTGTAAATACGAATTAATCATTTTTTCATTAAATATTATTTTAGAAAAATTAACATTAAAAATTTCACAAAAGACTGAATACCTTTGGTCAACCCAAGTCTAATCTAAGATCTGTTTCGAGAAAATAAGCAACATTTAGTGGTCATTGGGCCTCATGATTGCTATACACTCATGGAAAAAAGGATTATTTATTTTCATGCCTGGGTTTCTATGAGCCATTTGATTCTCTGCATGAAGATTATTCCCTTATGAGAAAATAAATGTTTAAGAACTTTTATACTCATTTGCTTGTTTGTTTTGGAGACAAATGGTGATAGTTTGGGCAGGGAGGTTTACATTTACTGTATACCCACACAGTTTATATCTTCCAAAACTGTGATGAAGTCAGAGAGTTATTTGCAGACGGGATGAACTCTTATGAGACCAGGACTGAAGCTGGTGAGGGTGGTTCTGATTGTCTCAAGAAAATTCTGGGAAAGCTCAGAGTGCTTCTAGCAGAAGGTATTTCCACAGTGTATCAAATATACACTGAAAAAACTGAGATATTAATAAAGTGCAAGCTGTCACTTTCTATCTAAAGAAGCAGTTTGAGTGCTCTGTGAAGTGCTTTTCTCTTGCAACGCAGCGGTTAGAGCACTGACCTGGGGTAGGAAACATCAACCTTCCACTTTCTCCTTCATTAAATGGTACAAATTCCCACCAGTCTCTGCTCTGAGGAATACCCAGTGGTGGTGCCTGAGGGAGGACGAACCCTCCATTTCCTATTATGCTGCTTCCTGGCAGAGCTTGAAAAATTTCAAGATCAATGGACTTTAGATACATCGAGGAAGCACGGAAGTGTTGCCTAGTAGCTGGGATGTTCAGCTGAAAGAACAAGAGAGTTCACCCAGCTCAAAAATAAAAATAAGAATAAAAAAATCAATTAAAAAAAAAGCAAACAACAAAATGGTTATCAGACAATTGTCTTGACAGCTCATGCAAATGAGAAAGCATTTCTCAGCTCTCTCCATATGTTCCTATCACCCCCTGGGAGTGCAAACCCAGGTTTGCCTCACAGTAAATTCATCCAACAATCAGAGGGAGATCTTTAAACAATACTTATCCAAATCTTGTTGTCAGATATGATTCATGGCCTTTGATACAGCAGGTAAATTAACAGAAAGTGAGATTTATTGAATGCTATATAACAAGTCTTGGGGTTAATAGTCCAAGCTCTTTGACACAGTCAGCCTTAGTCATTAGAAGGAAGCTATTTCAATAATGAATTATTGCAACCCTGGGAGTACTTTGGTCATGGTTCAACACCATGGTACACTGTGGGCCTTAATAGTGTCTTACAATGTCAATATGTGCCCTATTTAAAGTTTGGATCATTTTAGACGGTCAGAAAGGATAAAATTCACCCCTGTGCAGCAGGCCAGAACATGGTCTATTCATCATGCTGGTCCCATGTGAATCCTCAAAATGTATTTTAACTGAGGTGGAAATGAAACATACAGCTTCTGTGAGGTCTTTTACACATAGATGGAATGCACCAATTCACAGATAAATTTTTTGCTGGAAAATTTTGGCATCAATCAGATAATCTAGAGGACATGAATCATTCCTCTAGCCTTATGTACTATATCTAAGTCTTGTCTTTCAGTATATTTTTGGATAAGCAAATTTTGTGAAAAATAATGGCACAGAAAGCAGTAAAAATGGAGGGTGGATTAAAGAATTTGGCTCATTTAACTTAAAGTCAAAGCATTTGACATCAGGCATCCAGGTTCAGCATGATGGCCAGATAATTACATTCTAATTAACTGCTTAAATCCCAACCCTTTTTCGTTGTGTTCTACATCTTTGTACCCTATACTTTCTCTGGTCTTCTGCTAGGTTGTAGCCAGAGAGGGGACTTTTTTTTCCAATGTATTTATGTATAATGGAAATAAAATTCAATCTAATCTGTTGAAAAAATATATCTTTATAGAAGAGAAACACTTTTTTTGGCTTATTGCACTAACCTTCCTTTTGTTTTAAGCCTACTTTAAGTGCTAAGATGTTATATTTAAAAACAGAACCATATACGTTTTTAAAAATAACAAATTGCATTCCAAACAAAAACTTTCCACCAGAAAATATTTCTTTTATTTTCCATCACTTTTTTGAGTACATTCATCTTGAACTGCCTAACAATCCTCTAAGCTTCCTTGATGTCCAAGAATTTTACAGAAAGTGTCTGTTAAGTGTCTTGCTCCCACTATTCAAAAAAACCATTTTTTTTAAACAGGTATTTTGAAAAAAAAAAAAAGGTAATAAACTAAACGCATCTATAGTCTACCTGAGTTTTATAAAAATAGTATTTTTGTTCCAAGTCTCATTTTTTACCAAGAAATCAACAATAATGTAAACACAAAAGCAAGTGGTGCTAACAAATATTCTGAACCAAATCCTATTGGTAGGTAATTTAATTGCTGTACCAAGCTCCATGAATGCCTGCTGGAATCCATCACAGAAGAGTAAACAGGAACTTCACTGTTTATAGTCACTGAATTCTGAGAAACCAATTCTATTCCTCCTAGAAGCCCAGTTATTTTATTATTTCATTATTAATAGTGTTCAAATGAACCTATCAGAGATTAGGCTCAAGGAAAACTCATAATTTCCAGTCTATTCTCCTCACAGAGTTTCCCTTAAAGCTCTTTACAGTCTAGCAGGTGTAGCTGTACCATGGACAACACGAGGGACAGAATCCAGCCTTTACAGTATATAGAGTTATAAAGTTCAGATTTCACTAAGTAACATTTCTTCATACATGTCCACCACATAACAGTATTTTAAAAACTGTATAATCAGAAGATCAAAACTATAAAATGCAGAAATTGCAGGTAATAGAAGAACTTAGGAGTCACAAAGCAGTACTCTTCAGGTTTCAGATGCTCTGGTATACTCCTATTCATGTGAGATTGCAGTCACCTCCTATAACAATCTCCAAGGTACTTTTGATGCCAAAGTCATAAAACAAACACATTTCAATCTTTATTATCAGTGTGCTAAGGCCAGGGGGCTGCTTCCATTACTGCAGCCTAAATATGCTACAGGAAACAAGCCTACCAAGTCCATTAAAAATGAAAATACTGATAGTGGATCTGTGAATCTCTGTTTATCATTTCACCCTTTATCACTTCTGTTATTTAACTGTGCAGTGCTTCTGCTAAATGATATGCAGCAAGACCATTGCACTTAGTGCTGTGTGTGGGTATAGAGCTTACTGCACTCTCTCTTTTTTTGTTTGTTTTTTTGGGGGGGTTTTTTTGTCACCAAAAAAATTGCTTACAAGTAGCATAACACTTTTTGTCCAGACAAGTTCTTTCAATACCCTGAATGACAAAGGGAAATGTGAAATTTTCCATTTCTACTTGTGCAGAACTGAGGATGTAATGATTTTAAAACATGGAAGAATGATTAGAATCAAAAAGAGAAGTATACCAGTCTTTCCTTGATCTATTTTTTTTTCCCTCAAGACACTCAGTAATGGATTGCTCAACTGGATAAAAAATTGGTTGCAGAAAGTCCACTTGTACAGAGTTATAAGGTCTTGTGATTACAAACACAAGGCTGGAAGCCAATGGAACAGATTAGGAACAGGAGCCAAAGAGGAACAGATTTCTGAACACCTCTGGTTTTCTTGGGAGACATTGTGTTTAAAATTAAAGCATTAAGACAATTATCTTATTTTTTCCATCTATAACTACTAGTGTTAGTATAGGCAAAGCCTAGTTAATCACCCCAATGTGCTTTAGACATTCTTCATTATGCCAATAAACCCATTTATTTCAGCAACCTTTAGAGAGGGTCACAAGATTTATACACTGTCTGAAAGGCCAGATATTACTCATTTTCATTGAAATCTCTGCCTTCTGCAGAGTTAACTTGCAGAAGAATTTTTCTTACTCCCAATCTGGGGTTCATCTTCTTTCTCATCGGCTGGATAATTTGAACCCTTCTGTCCTTCCATGACCATTCAGTACACACTAATAAACTATTTTTTTCTGGATTGATTAAATTCTGCCCAGAAGTTTTTCAGTTATCTTTCCTAGTCCAATATTTAACTTTGCTTTTGGAGCCAAGTTGCCTAGACACTACTATAGATTAAAGTTTGAATGGAAGTGTTCCTGGTAATTTGTTTCCATATAGAACTTTCTTAGAATGAATATGTGTACAGAAATCCCTCTCCCTAGGGTGTCTCAACTCATTTCCAAGTAATCAATTTTCATTGTGAAAGAACGGTTCATTTAATGTCTTATTCAGACTTTTTTAATCAGTTCCATCAAATTCATTGGAAAGTCTTCTTCAAGCTCATTTGTATTGCCAAGGGTCTACCAATCAGTAAAAATCATTTCAATGCATACAACAAAACTCAGCATAATATATTTTTTTACATCTCTTTTATGTCAAAGATTTTTTTATTTACTAGCCTACAAGTAAATTTCAGCCAACAAGAGGGGTACTAAAAAGTCTATCAATTACTTTTCAAACCAATAAGAGTTGGTAATTAGACTCATACAAAATTTAGATTAATAAACTTATATATCTTGAAGTAATCCCAATGTTGCCCCCCTAAAATACCAATGATTCTACATAGCCTGAAATATAAATACATAAATTATAAATTATATTATATTAAATACATACATAAATAAATTATATTCCGCTTGTATGTGTATTATTAAAAAATACTCAACATAGCTTTTGAAATAATATGAAGCAAGTTATCCTGATTACTCCACTTGGACAGCTGAAGTTCTGAAGTAGCTCTTAAGATGAGAACAGAGAGCAGACAGTATTTATAAAAATGAAAATTTTCCTTATAAGAACAGATGTGTGAGAAAGAAGAAAGAATCTGAAACCCTGATCCAATTCTATTCCTAAACAATCTACAGTCTTGCTGCAGTGTAAAACTAGCAATATTTGTTCTGTTTGACACAAACAGGTTCCAGCTAAGTGTAGGGACTCCATGGGTATCAGTGTTATAGAAACACATTTGAAAGGCTCTAATATCATAATTTTGAAACATTCATCTGACAGAGCCAGTATGAGAAAGTAAATGTTATTCCCAGATTATGAAGGAAAAAACCACCATGAACTATCCCGCAGAGTAAATAAGTGAGTATTGTTTTGTTAAAAAGTAGTGAAATATATATATTGCATATAAATATATTATATATAGTATATATTTTTATAAATATATAAATATATAAAAATGTATATATTTATATATTTATGTATTCAAACCACACATACCTGTTTTATTGACATATTAGACACTGAAGTAGAGCCAAATTCTCCACTCTCCACTGCTGTGGATGCCCATTTCAGCACAAAATGAAGCTCTATTACTTTCCAGCTCATGTGCCATTACCACAGAATTGTTGAGGGTCTACTATAAATGCAAAACCATGGAAATAATCTAAGCCAATCAAGAAAATTATTAAGAAAAGATCATAGAATCACAGAATCATAGAATTAGCCGGGTTGGAAGGGACCTCAGAGATCATCTAGTCCAACCCTTGACCCACCGGAGCAGTTGCTAGACCATGGCACTGAGTGCCACATCCAGTCTTTTTTTAAATGTCTCCAGGGACGGAGAATCTACCACCTCACTGGGCAGTCCATTCCATAGCCTAATCACCCTCTCCGTGAAGAAATTCTTTCTAATATCTAACCTAAACCTCCCCTGGCACAACTTAAGACTGTGTCCTCTTGTCTTGTTGAAGGTCGTCTGTGAAAAGAGTCCAGTTCCCACCTCGCTACAGCCTCCTTTCAGGTAGTTGTAGACAGCAATGAGGTCTCCCCTGAGCCTCCTCTTCTTCAGGCTGAACAGCCCCAGCTCTCTCAGCCTCTCCTCATAGGGCCTGTGCTCGAGTCCCTTCACCAGCCTGGTTGCCCTCCTTTGGACCTGTTCCAGGACCTCTAAATCCTTCTTAAACTGAGATAAACCAGTCTTTAAACAAGGAAACACATGTAGAATCTGTACTTCTGTGCTGAACAGTCATTATCATTACATGAGAGAAAGCAGTATCAGAGAATCACAGAATTGTCATGGTTGAAAAAGACCTTTGAGATCACTGTGTCCAACCAGTCACTATTTATCCTCTCACCATGCCTATTAGAGAATCTATGCAATAGCAAAAAGATTTTTCTTCAGATGAACCAGGTAACTCATTTCCCTGGTATTGTAGCAATTGAACTGCTGTATAAGATCTTCAGGAGTGGATTTGTCAGTGACAGTGTTAAAAGACTGCCTAGCAAATATTGCTACAGTTTTGTCTCCCCCTCTTTTTTTCAGTCTTCCTATCTTATTATCTAAAATTTCTTCCTGTTTTTTTTTTTTTTTCTCCCTTTTTCTATAGTACTTTGTTTTACTCACATCCTAGCCCTTCTTCTACATTATAGTTCTCATGCCCTTCTCAAGATTCATGCCAGATCTTGCTTGTCTTCCACATCTTTAAGCCCTTCTAGCCTCTCACATTGATGCTTATTCCAGCTTCTAATAGCACTAGGACAGTTTCCATTAAGAGCCATCTCATATGTGATGCTACAGCATCCTAAACTGACACAGAAGGATTGCAGTGTCATATCTGTCAGGGCCCACTGAGCAGTCTCGTGGTCAGAAATGAATCCTGCCGAAGGAGCTGGTTAACTGTCTCTTGGAAAATAATTGACAAATGTGAAAGGAAAAAAAGTACTGATAGTTGTTTTTTTGTTGTGTTTTTTGTTTGTTGGTTTTTTTTTCCTATATAACAATCACAGGTTTTCATCATGCATGATGAAAAGCATGATGAAAAAAAGGAAAGGCAAATAAAAAATACTGGGTGTTTTTCATTTTGGTTTGTATTGGTTAGTTTTGGTTTTTTATTCAAAAGACTGTACAGTGAAAGTTCAGAGTGGAAGGGGCCTTAACACAGAATTCAGAAATAAAACTGGTCTGGTTTACTTATTTATATTTTTATTTATAACATAAAACCAGAAAGACAACACAAGCTTATAAAAACATCAGGTAAAGGGATGTTCACTTCTGGTGTAAGTACCCAAATGGGCACATGCATATATACTTTGTCCTTCCCTTGCTAACCAGCACAGAGAAGATGTGGACTGATTTGCTCTTTCTATTATATGGACTTTTGAAATTTTCCTTCAGCCTGATCTGAGATGGCAGTTCCACTCTAAATAAGCCCTTGATTCTCATTAAAACTTGCGAGCAATGTGGAGCATCATGAACAAGAGGATCTTGCTGGCAGAAGTGGAAGGAGAAATTCCACAAAGGAATTTTATCCTTGATGTGCCATGTTGGCTGCAAGTCTTACAAAGGTCTCCAGAAAATTGATTAAACACCATACACTCATCTAGATGGTCTCCTGTGGTTCCCTTCATCCTTACATATGGCCCATAGTAATGAAAGGTGACAGACATTGCTACCCTCCAGGGGTCTTGCTTAGCCCAGATTGCAAAACCTGCAGCCTGCTTCTTTGACTGAAAACCAGGATTTGGATCCCAGTGAGGGGAGTATTTACTATTATGTAATAATAATAATAGTAGATAATCTCTTGTATTCAATAACTTGAGCCTTGCTTGCAAAAGGCAGAGATCTCCCCAAAACCCCAGACAGGCATTTTCTCATTTATGGTTTAAAAGCAACTGTAATTTCATCACAAACCTCTTAATCCTCCATTACAAAGTAATGCATGAGGAAAAGAGCAATCAGATCCGAAATATGCCTACTATCATCTTCTTAAATATGTCAGTCAAAATCTCACATATTGACCTTAATTTCCAAGGAATTATCCCTCGGAATATCCCCAAATATTATTGCACAGCTTTTGTCATCTGTCTCTGAAATAGTGACTGTTTATTTCATCTGTTCCCTGATGCCAAAATACTACAGTATTTGATTCTTTTACCTAAAATTTGCTAAGATTAAATTTTCTGGAGACCTGAAAATGCTTAAATACAAAATGTTTTAGTTCTAGGCCATCTCAAATAAACTGTTATTGATAAGACCACAGTCACATGCAGCTGACTGTCACTCAGGTGTTTGTGGAAGCAGAAATAAAAATCCCATTCCACCTCACTGTTAATCAATCTTTGTCACTCCACCAAGTTCTTTTATCTGATAAGATCCCCTGTGGCTGGGAGAAAGAAGAAAAAGAATGCTGTAAATGGAAGCCCTGCAGCCCAAACTGGCAGACGGAAGGACAGGCAGCACCAGGGTGAATACATCTGCACCTGGCAGCTGCAGTTTTCAGGCCAGCACAAGTCATTCAAACACCCACCAAAGCCTGAGGTGTGCTGGCCTGTCTCTCCTGCTCATCAGCAGCTCTGTGCTACAGCCACAGGTCCTCAGACCCCTACCCTAAGGTTTCATTTTGTTCATTCAAACCACAGCACTCACAGTCTGGATGTTTGCCTTTCCTTTCCCTTCTTAGCCTTCATCCAAGCCAAACCCCATCACTGTCACACTGAGGCTTTCTCTGCTGGCTCTGATCTGCCAGCTAGACCTGGCTAGGTCTAGTCAGGAAGGTAGCTAATCCATCACAGGTGGCTTGGGCACTATTCCCATCAAAGGCTCATCTGGACAAGTCTATACCCCAAAGCCTGTCTTCACCATCATGATGCTTAAGACTGAACCTGGACTCCAGCTCAGGCTCCCTGTGGTCCCCCACACTCCCAATGTTTGCCTCATGTCTATGCTAAACTGGGATCAAATCAACTCTGTCTCCTTGACAGGGAAACAGGCACAGAGACTGGGTACTGGTGGTACCTTGAGCTGCAGAGCTTACAGCAGGGCAGATACAGTCTGAATCCTCTGTGTTCAGACACACTGTTGACTCCTCCCTGCATGATGCTGAGGGTGAGCCATTGGGAATCAATGTGTTCCCATAGATAGACCCATACCATGGAATCACAGAATGGTTTGGGTTGGGAGAGACCTTAAACATTATCTAGTTCCAACCTCTCTGCATGGGCAGGGACACCTCCCCGGTTGCTCAAAGTCCCATCCAACGTGGCCTTGAACACTTCCAGGGATGAAGCATCCACAACTTCCCTGGGCAACCTTTGCCAGTGTCTCACCATCCTCATAGTGAATAACTTTCTCCTAATGTCTAACCTAAATCTATTCTCTTCCAGTTTAAAACTATTCTTCCTTGCCCAAGCACTCCATGAGTTTGTAAAACGTCCCTCCCCAGACCTCTTTCAGATACTGAAAGGCTTCCCTAAGGCCTCACTGCAGCCTTTTCTTCTCCAGTCTGAACAACCCAACTCTGTCAGCCTGTCTGCATCATAGAAGTCCTCCAGTCCCCTGCTCATCTTTCTGAGCCTCCTCTGGACTGTCTCCAGGAGTAACATCATGAAAAGCAGGAAGAGACTGCTTGGTGGGCAGCAACTGCAGAAAATGGGGGAACATCACCAGAAAATCCCCATCTTTCACAAGAATGTATTTGAATTTGTAGTGAAACTTGCTGATTCTGATATAAAAAAGTCTGTGGTCACAGACTAGATTTCTATCCCAGGAAATGTGAAGGTGAGAAAGAAGGTAAGAGGCTTGCTTTAGGGTCTACCACGAGGGAAACACAGTGCTGTAAGCCCTGTCCTTCAGACACGTGCACAGTTTACATTGACTCCTTATAAGACAGGGATAAGTGTGTCACAGCCTGCACTTCCCTTATGGGAGCTGGAATGGCATTGGATTGGATAAACTTGGCCCAAAGTGCCCTGCTCACCAGTTTTGATGGCAATGCTCCTGCTGGGATAGCAAATGTTCTGTAACATGCAGCAGGCTGTGACAATGCATATGGCATTTGGGACACCGCTGTGCAAGTGATTATTTTAAATTTTTTTCATGAAAAGCCCAGCTGGAGAGTGTGAGCCAGTGTTTTCCAGGTGGGATACATGACTCAGAGCAAGAAGGTGTTTCTGATAAAGCCATCAGCTTTTGGTCTCCTGGCACAGTGAGTATTCCCATCTGACAGAGGGAAGGCAGTGTCAATATTGCTCAGGGCACACTGGGATGTGTCAGGATGTGCCCAGCATCCATACACCCAACATAATGTAAATTAATATTTCTTACAGTCCATGAGGGGCTGTGATTGAGTAGCAACATTTAAAATTCAAATACTTAAACATCCCTTCACATGGGCAATATATAATTACATAAATTTTATTTTGGTCATTGGACAGTTGAGGAAAGATTCATCCAGTGAGGTTGTTGATAGTTGCCACGGTGGGTACAATCTCTGCCTAATGGCAACGTTTACCCCTGTTTTGATGGTGCCTGACATAGGAACCTGCATCATTTCTTTGACTGGAAGGAGAGTCAGGCAGGCAGATTCAGAAGAATAGTAACTGCTGTCTGGGGCATTTGGTACTACAGAGTACCAAATTTCTCTGTATTATAGTGAAAACCAGTGTCTGGCATATTTCCTAAACTACTACTTCAGAAGCTGTGCACTTCCTGTTGGTTTCCTGGACTGTGCAGATGTTTCAGTCTATAACAGACAAGGCTACTTCCTCCAAGACTGCAGATCCTCCTGGAGTGCCAGGCTAAGGCCACAATCCTAACCCATATTATTTCATTAAAATAATATATGGAAATACATTTCACCAGTTGTGAATTCTGTTGATCTGATGAGTCATCAGATTTGGATACAGCACTTTGAAAGGCCATGAAATAGGTGCTTCAGGTGCTTCAGGTCAGGTTGTGAGGCTTACAAAACCAAAGATCAATGCAAAAATGTGTAGGACAGCAGCTGCAATGTATTTCAGACCTGTGAAAGTGCAACACGAATAAAACTAGCAGAGACCAGTGGAGAACAGGAGTCACAGGATCATAGAATTATAGAAAGTTAGAGGTTAAAAGTGACGTTTTAGATTTTCACCAAAACTGGTTCTGGAGTCAAACTGGATGTCAGAAATGGAAGACCATAAAGAACTTGTCTCCCTAGTCTACTAATTCTAGGGAGCAAGAAAGAAGGGTATTGATGGTTGCTAAAATGGACCATTTTTCGAACAAAATTCCAACCCTAAAACCCACCCAAAAAACCCAAACTGAATTTACAGGTGATGATTATTTTAGTTGTAATCTCTGGAGTTCCATTTTCTGCAACTTATCTGTCAGTTATAGGAACTACCATGCAATCATGCAAAGCACAATTCATGTCATCCTGATTTTAATTGATGCCTGCATGAAATAATTACTCTAAATAATGATAGTTACTTTCTGCCAGGAAGAAAGAACTGGGGGAGATAAGAGGGAAAAGGGTGATGAGGTGGAGTGATAAAGTTCTTTGAAAAATGAATGCTTCATGTGTTATTAATCTCTTCTAAAAATACTAAAATCTTGAGTTACTAAAAATACTTCTGTTGGTGATGGAATGAATCAGTATGAGACTTACAGGGCAAGTTTGCATTAAGACATCATTAGTACTAGGGCTGTCCTCCGAAATTAGGCTAGTTATGACATGTTACATTTCTTAGGGTTGGGTGTTTATTTCCACTGAAATTCTTATTCCTAGATGTTACAGCACTGTTCATTGAATCACAGAATGGCTGAGGTTGGAAAGGACCTCTGGAGGTCACCTGGTCCAAACTCCTCTCTCAAGGATGACCACTGACAGCCAGTTGCCCAGTACTATCTTCTAAGAATTAGTAAAGTCTGAAGTCACAAGATCTTCTGTCATTCCCAGAGATATAAAAATAAAAATGTATTTAAAAAAAATAAAAGTTGTTTTTATCAACTTTTCTCACATAACTATGTTCTGTATTAAGATTCAGAAGTTTTACTTCTGTGCCAGTGTATATTATAAGAAGTAATAGATGAGTGGAAAGGAACAAAGAACTAGTGAAAAAAAAAAAGAAAAAAAGAAACAAAACCCCAAAAAACAACAACTTGAGATGAATTACCTTTATTCTTCACCATTTCTTCTCTGTGGAAAAAAAGTATAAACCTCACTACCTACAGTTTTGATGAGTAACAGAGAATGTACTGATTTAAAGCAGAAATTGCTCTACACTTGTCATTCTTTGGGAATAAAATATTTCACAGAATCATGGAATTATCAGAGTTGGGAGGGACCTCTAGAGATCATCCCATCCAACTCTTCCACTAAAGCAGGATCACCCAGAGCACATTAGACAGGACTGCATCCAGGTGGGTTTTGAGCATCTCCAGAGAAGGGGACTCCACAACTTCCCTGGGCAGCCTATGCCAGTGTCTTGCCAGCCTCATAGGAAAGAATTTTTTTCTTATGTCTAGATGGAACTTCATATGTTCCAGCCTGTGCCCACTTCTCCTTGTCTTTCATTGGGAACTACTGAGAAGAGTCTGGCTCCATTTCCTTGCACCTACCCTTTAGGTACTTTTAAACATTAACAAGGTCACCCCTCAGCCTTCTCTTTTCCAGGCTACCCAGCCTTTCCTCATAAGACAGATGCTCCAATCCCCACCTGGTGAAATATAACAGAATTGGAAAGACCTCTTAATAATCTAAGTAATGCTAATAATTGTGATAACACTTGCAGGCAGCTTGTTTAGAAAAAGTTAGATCTTAATATATCCACAGGCACTGGAACTGTTACATATATGCAAGAAGCTTTCATGTTCAGCTCACAGCATGCTATTGAAATAGTTACAGCATCTCTCAATCTCTGTGTTTAAAGCTCTGTTTAAAATTTGCCATAATTTCCATAACTATACCATTTTGTGGCTGCAAGCTCTACACTCCTAATTTTTCTTTTAACAACTTCTCTCTCTCATGGGAATCATTTTTATACTCCCTTCAAATGTCCCCCAGTCATAAGTTTAGTGACACGGCAGTAAAAAGAAGCAAAGAACCCTGAAACTGTAAGTGCAAGAGCTTCAGTATTAGAAGGGTCAGCTTCATTTTCATGTATCATTGCATTTTATTAGGCAGAACACCATACTGTGATACTTTACAATACCTGTAAGGTCTGGGCTCTTCTTTTTAATGAATTTTAAGAAATTTGTGCTGGAATTATTTAAATTTGCCTTTTCTGCATTTAGAAAAACACATAAATACATACACAGCTGCTGGTGCTTTCAGAGGAAATTGTACCAACACAGCTAATGAAAGATCTTTCCCCTGTTCGTGCAATTTGTACTCAAAATTCATAGTAGAGTATCTAGTAAACATGTCTTATTTTCTAGCTTTTCCACTGGATCATACAGACATGGCTCTAAATCTTTGACAAAGAATTTGTGTAGTGAGTGATATACAATGGAAAGGAACAGAAAACAGAGTTCACTTAGGGATGCATCTCCCTGTCCCCAGGGAGACACAACCTCTTCATGCAACCTCTTGCTATGTGCCTATGGCTGCTTCCAAAGCCTGTCACCATCTCCATACATGGCACAATGCATCTCGAGCCCTCCAAGGTTGATCTCCTGCCCCAGGAGCAGTGATGGGGGTGAAGGGTGCTCTGGTGAGATTCCCTTTCCAGAGACAGGTGTGTAAACCCAAGCCTGCAGCTCGCTACGGAGCTGCTGAATTTTGCTGTGACCCAACAAGAACTCTGTTGCAATTAAAGACCAGGAACAGACCTGAGGTGCTGTGAGAAGGAAATGTCTGGGGAGAAGCAGAGGAACTGAGAGAAAGAATCTTCCCTAAGAAGCATTCCAATTTTGGTTTTACCTAGTAGTTCAATAACTAGCTCAATGCACTCCTGGAATAATGATATTACCACAGATTGCCAAGGATACATCATAATAAGGGAGGTTCAGTTCCTGCATTTGATTTTCTTCAGTCTAAGAAAAACTTAAGAATTCATGGGATTCTGATCTTCAAAGCTATCACAACATGATATTATGCAATGACTTTTTCACAGACAGCAAAAAACTACCAATTTGCTTTCTGAAAGAAGTGAACAAAACAGAAATGCATGATTCAATATAACCTCCTATTAACTGCTGACATATGGGTACAGTTTCTCTGCAAGGTTTAGCTCTTCCTACTGACTGATGGCTTCAGACACACCTCACATTGATCACTGACTGCTCCTTCTTTGCATTATTCACCAAATTGTGACTTTACTGCTGTTCTTTCCTGCCACGCTTTATTTTTTTCCTTTCAAGCAGCAGGCCAGAAGAATAACAAAGGGAGATGAATTCCCTTAGCATATGAAGAGAATAGGGACATGCAAACTTGTC
Source organism: Calypte anna (assembly GCF_003957555.1). Taxonomy (NCBI): domain Eukaryota; kingdom Metazoa; phylum Chordata; class Aves; order Apodiformes; family Trochilidae; genus Calypte; species Calypte anna. The sequence goes on along the minus strand of NC_044245.1, from coordinate 144,649,781 downwards.
ACCCTTACGAAACTCCTAAATCGTGCAAATTGAATATGAGAAGATACATAGTTTCCTACAGTCAGAGACATAAAGGTTACTTCATGACTTCGCAGCACTTTAGTATTTTTCTGTTGGCTCACATCATCTGTCTACCAGCTCTAAATTAGAGGCATCACCTGCATTTCATGCATAGCAGAGATAATTTTTCTTGTAATTTGGCCCATTTATGTTTTTTCCCCCCCTTATTCTCTGAAGAAAAGAGGGTCTTGTAGTGGTCTGAAGACAACCCACACTCTCATTATGTTCTGCTTTATTTTGGAGTTTGGATTTATTTTGGAGATTGCATTTTCTTTAGCTGATGACCACACCCTCAGGAGCTTTCTTCATCTGCATGTGATGATTCTTACATAAAGAACATGAAAGCAGAGGACACTTTGTTTAGCATTTGAGTAGCACAACCCTCTCGACAATCTGAGAAATAATGTGGTTATACAAATCATAAATGTCTAATCTTTTTTTCCCAGATTAAAGCTTTTAGAAACGCATAACAATGTTGATTAAAGTTTGGGAAAAGTAAACACCAGATACAGAGGAAGAGAGATGTTCAAAAAAGAACATGCACACATCCACTTTGTGGCTTTTTTGTTTATGTTTTGGGAAAAAAAAGCCAAACACAACTTACCAAATAGTTAAAATAGATTTTTACCCACATGATAAATTCTTTTATTTTTTTACTTCATTTCATGGTATTACTAAATAATGTTGTCTATTATTGCTGACATACTGTAATACAATATGAAATATTTTAAGAATTTGAGTTCAGCTTGGTAAAAAACTTTAGGACCATCTGCTAGCTAGGAGTGATTAAAACAGCTTATCTGATAATCAACTTCTTTTCTGTTTCCTGCAGTGAAATTCTTGAACATTAAAAAAGCTCTATACTTGTGGCATAATTAAATATTTTTTATCAAAATGTTGAATATTTTTATTAAAACGCCCCATAGGAGGACAGTGATTCATCAGAGGAAAAATGATATTTCAGTCTTTACTAACAGTATTTGCCCTTTATGATTTGGAAAATAGGTAATGTAGTTATAGTCACTTCTACAAATCAGCTACATTAAGTCAGCTACATTAAACATATAGAAGAGCATTAGATCACATACCATTAAAGGATCTGAACATGACTGAAATATAAAAACTAAGAATTAATTCATCAGGATGTTACAGAATTACAAAAATATTTTCCCCCACTTGGTATTCATCAAATTTTAAACACATTTAGTTTCAGTTTAACTCAGAATGAAAATAAAAGAGAAAATGTCAAAAATTCCTAGAAATTCAATATTTTTAGCTTTGAAATTTTCTATTACTTCTTTAGATCTTTTTTTTTCGCTGGCTTCTGTTTAAATACAAGGGAGAATTTTTGTGCCAAGTTAACTTCAAAGCAGAATAATGAGTTCCCTTTTTCTTGGAAGTAACCTTGTTAGTTGTGGCCATAACTCTATTGTCATTCTTGATCTTGGTCCTGGCATTCCATCCTTTTCCCCGCAGCAATAATTTTTACTTTGTTTTCCCTGCCTTTACCTTTTTTTACTCAGTATTCAGCATCCCATCATCAAAAGAGAAAGAGCTTCTGATAAGGGCTTCACACTGCTACTTTTCATGGGAGGCCACACAAACAGAAAAGCAAGTGGCACATGTACATAACTCTGTTGGCCTCATCAACAAATAGCACTTGAAAATCCAGCCTGGGATATTCTGCTCTCTCCCCTTTGGCTGTGTCATTCCTCTATGACAGAAAAAGATCAAGAAAAATATTGTATATTTTCTCTGTCTTCCTTGGAGCAGAGTCTGCTCCAGAGGGAAATTACAGTCTTATGGCTATGAACAGGAAAAGTAGTTAACATATGGCCCTTTAGTTATGGGGTCACCAGAGGGTGCCTTGACACCAGCTCCTCTCACAGTATGATCGGTTGAAAAAATATCTACCTTAGCACTTTCCCTGGCTGATAATGTGAAAATACAGATTTCTTCATGTGCCAGTATGAGCAAGAGAAACATCACCTTTGTTAGATGATAACCAATCACAGAAAAAGCATCCTGGTATGTTTCAGTTGATATGTGTTAGTGTATTCCCTGAAGCAGATGATACTGGAAGCTTTGCTTTGTGCAGAAACACAGAAGTTAATTCATGCTTTCATGTAGCCTAACTTCAGATGACCCAAACAAAATGAACAGCCTGAATAATCTTCTTTCACTTCCTTGCACTCAGTCTCAGTACCCTGAACTCATGGTTGTTATTTGGATCACTCTTTAAACAGATGAATTCTCCTCAAAAGCACAGTAATTTTCAAAATCTGCTATTAGATCACTTTAGTAATTTTGGACCCAAGACAGAGATGGGAAGTAACAAGGAAAGTTTGGTTGTTTTGGGGCTTTTTTTGGGTTTTTTTGGTTGATGGGTTTGATGGGAGGGGTTTGAGCATTAAAAATTCAGCCAGCTTGGATTTCCAGTAATGTTCCCACATGGTTTCTTAACATTTTACTCTTATTTACTATTTTTCTCCACTCACCCAAATAAACGTACATAAGCTAAAACAAAGAAATAAACAAAGTATTATGTAGGAAAGTTTTACAAAAAAATATGGATTAATTAGATTGATAAGAATAGAAATAGAATACAATAGGATTATGACACAGAAGTTTCAGCAGAGGATTACCAGGAGACTTGGGAGCCTAGGCCACAGGACCTACAGAGTGAGATTGAGAGGCCTCAGACTACTTAATTTTATTAAAAGGTGCTATGGGACAATCTAAACTCTGCTTTCATCTATATGAAGAAAAACTGATTAGATGATGGAGTGACATTTTCCTTTACAGTGACATGAGAAATAACCAAAAGTAACTGGTAGGCATAAGAGATTCAGGTTTGACACTAGGATAAACCACATCACTAAGAGGATACCTCAACACAAGAACAGGCAATAGCCCAGCTGTAGACTCTCCATCTGTGGAGATTTTTGCATCTTGGCTTGCTGAGTGCAGCTGGCCTGATCCACAGATCCTGATGTTTACAGCAGTCCTGCTCAAGAGGACAGCTGAGCTGGATGACTCCAGAGGTTCCTTACAACCAACATTGTTATGGTTCCACTTTAATGCACCATGGAAAATACCATACAAAAGAATGTTTTCATAAATTACACAGGGATTCCCTTCATATCTGAAAGAAATCCAAACATTAACTTTTGAACCACAAGCACACAAACACACATACACAAAATGTCTTCAACCTATTTTGCAATGATGCATGATGAAAATTCGATAAACAACATTACCAAAGGGAGGATACAAAATGCATTGATTTAGGCTACAATTCTCAAACAAAACTAATATTTTTCCCTTTAAAAACAATCATCTTTTCATAGGGCTTCCTAGCCTCTAAGAATATCTCAGGGAACTGGCTGCTGAACCAAAAAGGCTTTGTTGATGGCCACTCTGTTCTGGTTGATGAAAAAGTAAGTCCCTTTAATCAGAACTTATCTAAATGGAATTAAATAAAATAATTGTCCTGTTCTGTACACAAGATGAAAGATACCCTTCATATTTCCACACCCCCAGGACACTCTCACTTAGTACACTACAATAATTGTCACAATGAATCTGTAATGACTGCAGCTGGGCAACATTTTCCTAACAAACTAGAAATAATTTGCAAAGCTTTGAGCAATCTGGGCCAGCTTCTGGACTTTTTTCAGTCAACCTGAGTCCATATTATGGGTACATTCCAATGCCAGATTTTGGCTGAAACTTGTCTCAGAATGCTTATTCCAGGAAGCATTTTTCAAAGTCTCCTGGAAGTGACACCAGCTGGTTGATTTTGTAGCTGTGAAGACTTAACAAGGTAAAATTCAGTAGTTTCAGATGAGATATATTTTTGAGCCCTTTCAGAACGGAGCTCAGATCAAGACTCTTGGGTATGAACCTACAGAATATAAACCAAAAATAATAAAAAAGTATCCTTCAAAGCCTCTGGCACAGAAATCCTCTGTTTCACATCACCTCAGCTGGATTTTCTTTGCTCACATTTAATTAGGTCCATATTTTTCAAAGGAGTGTTACAGGGAACTTTTTTGCTTTTCCTTGCTGTTTCACAGTAAATAACCTTAAGCCCACAAATTCAAAATTCTCCCTTGAGAAAAGTGCAGTAAGCCATGAAGTGGAGGAAAAAGCTCCAAGTACAACAGAATGGTCCCTTTGCCTGACATATCTCCTTCAATTTTTGTAAGTGCTTTACCTACCTACCTCTACAGAGGTATCTAGGAAGCAAGACTAAAGAATTCTCATATATCCCAGAAATGTAATGAAATTTCAACCCTTTTTTCTTCGAAATATTTATTAGATATATATAAGTGTATGTGTAAATACATATATTCACACAGACACATATATATAAACATATGCTTATATAGAGGAAGAAAGAAGGAAGAAAAAGACATGTTAGATAACAAAGACCTAAGTTTATCTTTGACAAGAAGATAAATACTATGGACTTGGAATAAAAACCAAACCCCCCTAAAAAAAACCCAAACAAGCAAACAAAACAACAAAAAACCACACACACCTCCCCACAAACAAACAAACAAAAAATCCATTAAAGAAAAATTCCAAATTTTGAATAAAATTCTATCAGCTGCTCAGATTATATGCATTCAGAGATTTCAGTTGAATTTGCTTCAAAATGCACAGAACTACTGACAGCTGCTTTAAAAATTATGGACATGGTATGAATCCTCCAGCATTTGACCCTGGTAATTACTTTTAAAGTTGAATTTCCAAACATTTTACACAACAGAATGAGTTTCACTAAGAAAAAACCCAGAAAAACAAAAATAAAAGCCGACCAACTTGACTGCTTTTTTCAAGAATCAGTCAATGAAATTTTAAAAGCACAGTAAGAGAAGAGAGAACATACCCAGATTACACTAAATCACTTGCTATTACACCATAGTCATTGAAGTAATTTTTAATATAAAAATGGTGTGATAGAACAGAAAAAAAGATAATGAGAGCATAGTAGAAAGTTTGTGGGAGGCATCTAAAATATCAGAGGAATCAACAGTGTCACCAACCTCACAAGCAGTGACCTGACAGAGGAAGGTGACCAGGCTGTAGAAGGTATCTGTGGCAAGGGATGCTACCTACCAGCACCTGTGGAGTAAAAATTCTAACAGAAAGGAATACTCAGCAGATATAGAGGTTGACAGTAAACAATTAACCTTTATCAATGTTAGAAAAATACAAGGTTATATCCTTCTGAGGCATGAGCAAACAAGGGATCACACTGTGAATGATGGCACCTGAACATTAATCTTAGCTCTGCTGCAGATTTTAGGTACAAGAGTGAGCCAGGCCTCTCAAATGATTTGATTTTTTTCCTTTACATCCAGCTGTTGACTGTTTAATGAATTTAAGCCCTAAACTCTTCATAAAAGGACAGTTGTACAGCACCTAGCACACCAGGACAAGATCTGGACCACAACCTCTGTCAGCACTTGTGTAGCACTAATGAAAACAGTTAAAATTTACTTACAGCTATTCGAGCAAAAGGATGGATTTTTGTAGGACTGAACATACCACCATATGTTCCATGAATGAATATCCAGAGTTTCCCTCCACCTTCTCCATGGAGCATTAACCATTTGTAAAACAGCATTTATCCACCATTTATCCAAATGAGGAACACAAAATGGATTTTGCCTACTGGAGAAAAATACATTTTCCTCTTTTCCATGACTCTGCAAGTATTTGCCAAGAAACATAAGATTGCAAGGGAAATGGGATATTTATGCAAAAAAAGATATTATCCAGTGTTAGAATGCTAATGCTAACAGGAAAACGTGGAGGGGATATTAAACTTCATGCATCAAGGATTGTTCCATTCTCTTTCACTGAAAACTGAATTAGTTTGCATTTCACAGAGGGTAAGAGCTTACATTCCTGAGACGAGGTAATTCATTGAAATTTCAAAATACATATTGCTGCATGTTAACATGCTCATCTTGCCTTACCTCTCTAGCAGAGGATCACCTTACCCTGCTGCTTGTATAGTTTTTCTCCCTAAACCATCTGCACATCAACCACAGCCATCAACAGGACTGAAGACACAGAGAGTCTTTGTACTCCAAACAGACTCTTATCCAATAACCTTCATGAGATCATAAAACAGCAGAGACACTTAGAAATGCATGTGAAATTAACAGCATGATACAATTTTTAAAAAATAACGTTTACAGACTAACGTGAACTCCTTGAGTTCAAAGCAGAATACATACAGGCACTACAGCTATTAGCTGCAGATGAATAAAACAGTATTTATAAAATGGGTAATTTAGAGCTGATTAATGTTTATAAATGCGTTTACATAAGAATTGGATATTAACCTATAGCTTTAAAGCATTTAATTAGCCTTGGAATATTGTCTCAGTGTACAATGAAAAACAACTAATTCACAAAGGAAAACGCAAACAAAATCTGCAAGCCCAAATGAGGTCAATTAATTAAGCAATTTACATAAATTTGAATGGTTATTTTCAGGGCATTTTTGACATTTTGCACTTCCCATTCTCATCATACCCACAAAAATAACTTTATGTCACCCTGCTTACATGATACATCAATCATCTCGTGGGATCACAGAATCCCAGCACACACTGCAGTGTGACAGCTTCTACACACAAGCTTTCTGAACCATGCAGAATCTAACATGGCTTTTCCAGCTGTACTATCTTATCACCAGCAGATGTATTTACAGGCTGCTATAGCTTCATTCTTACCTCCAAGTGGAGAAAAGAATATGAAATATGACTTCATCTCCATTACATTTTTACACCCTGAATACCAAGCAGATGGTAACAATTACAGATGGGAGTATATTTTCTCACACAAGAAGCCAAATGCTTCATAGCTCACCAATTGAAATTTGGAATGAGTCACTTTATGCATTTAGTTTATCCAGATCCAAACTGGTGACAAAGGGTAGAGGAATTTGGCCTAATAGTTACACATTCCCATGCTTACCCTGGGAATACCACAGCAGCAACCTCCTCTGAATTCAACTGTGTCAGCACAGGTCCTTTGGCTTCTTTCCCTTATCCTTCCAACAACCAAGGCAAATTTACTGACTCAGATGTAAGGAAAGTAATTTCCTTTAGGATGGAGATCTTTCTGTGACAATTCCTGTCTACACTTATTTCCCAGAGTGGTGCCTAGAAAGAGTAAGTGGCTGTAACACAGTCTGGACTGATCCTTACTAGCTGAGCTCTGTTGATCCACCAGACCAAAGTCATGACTCAAGAGTGCAGAGACTTCTGCTTCCCAGCAGCACAGAAATATCAGGTCACTGGTGTGTCACCATGATCAGAAGCCAAACATGAAACTGCTGAAACAGCCTTCTCTCTCTCCTTTTGTCTACAATTCCACCATGTTTCTAGGTAGTACATTTCTCTGGTTATTTCTGTTTTAATAAGAATAATGTGGGACTATCACCCATGCCTGCCAGATAAAATTCATGTCACAAGTTTACATTTTGCTATTATGCAATATTACCACTACTACGACATATTTTTTGCAATATATTTTACAGCATATTTCTTCAAATGTACTATTGAGAACAGTGAGTAATTTACTGAGTCCTATTTCTTTGCTCATCTGTTGAATATAGTTACAATTGAAGTTTTCACTTGTGTATTTCTTCATTTATATCATAATTCCTAGGCCACAACTTCAACTGATGCAGGTAGGCATTTCTAAATTGAAACCAATTAAATAAAAATACCTCACACCACTTAAGAACCAGGCTGTTGTACATGATATATGTCAAGTGTTAGCATGGAACAGAAAACATAAATATAATTAAAGAAACACTAAGGAAACCAATAAGAAATATTTATGGTTTATTTCTTATTGTGTGACTTGGAGATATCTGACATTTCAAAAAAATCTGTTCCAAATCTGATATTAACATTAAAATTTTGAAACATATGTGCACTGAAATCTGTAATACTTTCAGGGGCTGAAAGAATGCATTTGAATAGATTCATGATTTTTCTTTTGATTTTTGTTCTGTTTAATAGCTGCATTTCTTTGTGTATTGAGCAACATATATTTCAAAATAATGCCAACTTTCCCTCCAATAAGATCAAAAGTTTTCATTTAGAAAATGTCATTTTCATCAGTTTCAGCATTTGTCCCTTCACTGGTTTTCTTAAACTGACCCTTTTCCTCTAAGAATTAGTGACTGAACAATATCAGAGAGGAGATAAACAGAACTCTTTCTCTAGCTTACAGCTTTACTTCAATGATAATATAGTTGCAAAATTCATACAAATAACCTACTGAGTAATTTTGACTTCACTTAATAATTTGCCAAGCCTTTTTGCCTTCCTTATGCTACTAAATAACACTAAGTCACCAACTCTCTTAGGTATATTGTTGGAATCATTAAATAGCAGGGGCAGAAATTACTTCCTAAACCTCTTTCCAGACACTGCTGGTTTCTCTACAGAGACTGCTTGTTCAGCACCCACAGTGGTTCCATCTGTCTCAGGCTCAGCCTAGCCATGTAGAAAGCAGCACATCCAAAGAGCTTAAAAGAAAAGATATTTTAAGAGAAGAAGAAATAATAAAGACAGCCAACAGCTGGCAAAATGTCAGAGAAGATCTATGACATCCACTTTTCCCAAATTTTGTCTGTTCCTCATGAAAGTGCTTGAGGGCTTAATGTGTTTTTGTTAAACCTGCCCCCTGAAATCTATTTTATCACTCACTGGATCACCAAAATCAGAATTTCCTCCTCTTGACAACTTTATCAACAAGCAGAAATCCTTGTGACCCTGTTAGAATCACTAGTGATAAACCTGAAAAAAAAGAAACCTTTTTCAATACTGTCACTGCTTTGACAGTGAAATTGTTTAGCAGGGGTACAAGTGCCTCTTTTCACCCAGGCTTTACCCACACTTTGGGTTAGTGCTTGAAACATTAATTCTATTATTACTATAAGGGTGTTTATTCAAGTCTTTTTCTTCTCCTTTCCATGAGAAACTTGGAAGGTTTTCTTGTATTCCTGTGGGGAACAACAAAAAGAAAAAAATCCAAACTCTTTTACAAGATGGTAACAAGACCTTCCCAGCTGTAATTCAATGTCCAACCTAATTTGAGGCATTTAGGAGCTGCAGTATGTTACAGAGTTTATGACTATCTGGGAATTAGTCCTTGAGTCTTGCAAAGAAACAAACTTGAAAGGGATGCCTGGTGAGCTAAAATTCAACTTCACTGTGAAGAGAAATGCAGAGCCCAATGATTTGCATCAAGCATCCTTTTCAAAACAGAGGCAACACTCATATGTTTTCAGCAAAAATAGCTGACATGCTATGACAGAGAGTTAAGATTTAAAAGATGCATGGGCTTTCTGGAGAAGTTAGTCATGAAGGAGAGTTTAAAATTACCTAACATAACTGCATGTATGTTTGGCCATCCTTATGCCCTTAAAACTCATGCTAGTCATTTATTGAAGTACGGAGGATCAATGTGCCACAGCATCATGCATTATATGAGCTGCATTCTGGCAGAAGTTGCTTAAACAGAATGCAGATCTCTTTCCCAAAGTGAATGCAACCCTTGTGCTGTGCTGTGACAGAATGTATCATCCTCATTCCCCAAACCCATCTCGTCTGTGGTACTCTCTCTCCTTCTATGTTCCCTCATCTCCCAAAATACCTGGATTCAACACTTCCTAAATTGGTATTTTCATACCAGTTGGTATGAAATTGGTGCCGTGCTTGCAATGTACAATCCTTGCTCCTGGGTATCTAAGGGCTGCTCCATGATCTGGATGTGAATTTAATAAGCATCTCTGTTAACAGAGGTGCAGACCCCTGCACCTGCTTATGCTGGAAAATGTCAGCTCAGTCCTAAGCACAGATGCATGGGGGAAAATATAGTTCTATATAAAGACAGAGAGATGCATATAGAATTTGACAAAAGTGACTTTGTTCTGTAAAGGGTTTAGGTGCACATACCACCAAGTTTTCCTTCAAATCCTCTGCAGACTCTCCAGCCATGTCTTAACTGATAAATTGGAGACAGGGTGCAACTCTGAGCACTGCCCTGAGATTGTCACTACACATTACTTACTAACACAGTCCCTGGCATGGGTTTTGCCCAGGCCCAGCAGCATTCTCTCAGGCAAAGCTCAGATGTTTGGGGGGATTTTTCTCAACAGGCTGCATGAATGTTTTGAAGAGGAATAGAATTAACTGTATTAACTGAATGGAGCTGCATCACTTGCCTTCAGAGCCAGGTAGCAAGGCCTTTTCCACATAATCTGCTCTTTAAGACAAAGGTTTAATGGCAGCCTGAGGCTAAAATAGGGCTGAGGCTCACAAAGCCAATGCAGACTTATCCATTCTGATTGAGAGGGCTCATGAATTGAACTGTGCCCAGAACAGAAACCATCTTCTTATGTTTTGTTGAGCTGATCCAATCCAAAAGAAAAATCAGAAGTAAATTAATAGTAATGCAATTTGGACAGTCAGCAGATCCCAGATGTGGAATTGCACTGGTGAGATACTCATTTCAGAGTAAAGGTTCAGCAGATCCTCAGGTGTTACAGGTTTGTTCCATTACTACCAAAAATGTCTCTTCTATCTCCCAGGGCAATGAACCAAGGCAGAGGCAGCAGGGCCATGTGATGTGACAGGGATTACTCCTGGCCTTTCCCTATAAAAAGTGAGATGGGATTTGGGAGAGGCATGAAGCCTTCTAAAGCCAGGAATAAGACCACAAGAAAAGCAGAAGAAGAAGCCCTGAGCCAAACACAGGTGATGAAAATGTGGGATGAGGGGGAGCAGCAGCATAGAAGAGCAGAGTTTACCAGTAATCCCACCTAACTCCACCAGATTGCCTCTGGTAGAGTCATGGCTCAAATGAAATCGAAGCTGACTACATTTATTGAGGGCTTGATCCAAGGTCCTTTCTCTTGCACAGCTTTTCACAGAGCTGTGAGAAACTGATGAAAGTTATAAAAGATAAGATAGGTTCCTGCTTGCTTTCAAGCTAAATTTTTTTTATAAAAGGAGCTCCTCAAGGGTGTTTCAATGCTTTAACATGAACAGCAGCTGAGCATGAAATGGATGCTATTGGACTATCAGCTTCTGGGTTACTCTTCAGAGGTAATGGAATAAAGTCCAAATTCACTGAGAAGGAAAAAAAAATGCTGAGATAAGTGAGTCTGGGGTGATCTATGAAGAAATTTTGGGTTTTCAGCAGAAGTGGAGAGTTTCATAAGAAGGTGTGATAATGTTTTCATCTATATATAATGAAAGTTAGAGAAGCAAGTACTGAGAGGAGAAGAAAGATGCATTTCTTAATTAGAAATTTATGGAAGTTTTTCCCACGATGAAAAGATGGAATTATTTTTACCTGGGAGACATTTTTAATAGTGCCAGGAAACAGTGCTACCTTGTATATTATTTTCTAATTAAACCATCTTCTTTGTTACAGGCAGCTATACCAGATGACCTCTAAAATATGAAAACAATCACTCTTTACTTGTGCTTTCTATGTCTCAGTTTTGGCAGACAGACTCATCAGCCTCAGGTGCTGCTCCAGCTCTCTCTCCATGCTTTAATCATTTCAGTCTCTGAATTGCCACTTTGAGAGCAACTGAATGCCTCCTGGCTGGTGGCAGCCAGACTGACTTCAGGAAGTCTGAGAGAAGACAAGAAGCTGGTTAAACTTGTGAGCTCGAATTAAATGGCTGACAGTGAAACCTGCTAACACTGCTCCTTAGAAAAGCATGGGAGGTTTTTGGATAGCAGCTAGACCTGACAGCTTCGTACAGATTTGCTGTTTGCCTTTGGAAAAAAAAAATAAATAAAAAAAAGGAGGGAAAAAAATGCCAAACAAACACAAAACCCATGACAATACCTTTCCCAAGAGGTGTTTAGTTTGGATAGTAGCTGTTATTGTTTACTAAAGAATCTTTAAAAACTCCTCCTCCTAAATGACATTACTAAATATCTTTTGGTAATACTGAGATTTCCAAAGGTATTTGGCAAGGTCCAGTAACAAACACATCTGATGAATTTAAACTTGTTGTGAGATTAGAGGGAACATTTTGAGTCAGAATTCCAGAGCCAGAGATGATGTTTTTGTTTTTAATAGATTTGATAAACTTTTCTTTCCTTATTTTTTTTTTCAGTTATTTTTGGGACACATGAAAGATTTTAGCTTCTACAGCATCAGTTTTAACAGATAATCTATTTGGGATAGAAGATGCAATGAACTATCTCTTCCTATTTATCTTCTCCAGTCCAGGAATGATCATACAGAAATCATAAACTTTGTTACTCAAGCATCTCTTTGCAAAATTGTTCTTCTTTTCTCTTAGAATCTGCAGCTGATTTTTGAGAGAAATTATAATTAGCTACAAGTACCTGTAGTCTAACCAGAAGATTGAGGATTCTGCTAATATAAACCAAAGCTGTTCATCAATACCAGAGCTGGACTGTACATATTGATAGCTGATACTGATAGCTGGAAAGGGCACCATTCCCTGTAGCAAAGGGAGAGATCTCACACTGTCATTCCCTCTGTGGAAGTTACACTACAATCTACAGCTAACAAGGACCTCACAAAAGCTGTATCAAGAGCCTTGGGAGACCCATTGTCAGGTTCTCCACTAATATAATCCAACACTGTGGTATTAAAATTTAAACCACAGAAATTTTTGTTTCATTTTACACCATGGGACCAATATGAAACTTATGAAATCTCCATGGAAAATAACAAAAGCCATCTCTCTGCAGCATTTTTTCATCATACATTGCTCAGTGTTGCTTTTGGGGGTGTAACCCACAAGAGAATTTCATAGGTCACAGCTTGGCTGAAGTTTAAGGTCATTCTGCTCTTTTTCAATATTGTCTCTTCGTTGGGATTTCCCTTCTGAATTTTCTGCCTTATTAATTGCATATTCTATTGAAAACCTTAGCTGGGAAACTGCTGATGACATTCATTGGCTTCTAAGCATTTGCTGGCTTTACTCACCTTGAGATCAACTGGCCAGTCAGGCAATTAGCTGAGATAGCTGTAAATCCAAGGTCATAAATTTAAAGGCAATGTATTTTATAGCATTAATTTAACCTTGTTTTTACAAGAGATTAATGTACACAGACACACTTTAAGATCCACCTCTATAGCTGGATATTTTAAGGGTTCTTTGTCAGATGCCTGAAAAGTTTCTGATGAACCGAAGTAGAATCTGAAGCCATGAGTACGTATGAAATTTAAAAGTTGTTTTTCAGTTTGACACTGCAGTCTCACTAGATTCACGAGAAATTGACTGAAAAGAAGAATGCCAAAGTTACTGACTCTTGCATCAGCCTTCTCTAACACTTGATAGTGTTGAAGCCTAATAAATAAAAGAAAGGTGATGTTCTCAGTATTCCAGCTTAATGGGGATCTCTCTCCTGATTCACACATTAAAAGCATGCTTCCCCTTTGTAAACAAAACTGGAGTCCTCCCTTCAGTAACTTTCATTTTCCTCTCCTAACAAAACATTTCATTATTTTTCCTGAATACCCATTCTGAAGAAGCATTCAGATTCATTGAAGATGAAAATGAAGGGGTAAATGACAGAGGAAAGACAAAAAGAAAGATGATGTGAGCAAAGCCATATGTACAAGTAATTTTATTTGGCTGAACCTGGAACAACCACAGTGCTCCTGCCTTAAAACTACAGGAGGTTTATTTAGGTTATCTACCATGAGCATCCACTACAGTATCAAAGCTGTAGTGCACATCTGCAGTACTTTCTAATTTAACATTCTTGAAACAGCATGGTATATCCATAACACTTCCTCCTTTGCCACATTACATTTGCAGTTTAGCAAGGAAATATTTATGTGGCAAACTTCAAGTAAAAAAAAAAAAAATTCTTAGGAATACTCTTAATACAATGAAGACTGTACAGAAACTGGAAATGCATTTTCTCTGCTGTTTGTGACATATTTTTTTGCTCAGTGTTTCCAGAAGTTTATATACTCTTTTCTAATTACAGGGATCTTCAAAACATTCCCCAAACTTATTAGGTTTCCTTTTTCTAGTCACAGCTGTAATGCATTTCAGAGTGACTTTGACATTCCCTTTGACATGTTTTGACAGGAGATTGGTATCATATTGCTGGTATTTCCATCCTCCTCATCTCATGATTAAAAATAGCCTAATATTAAATAGCTCAGATGGGGTATGTTTGCACCCCAAGAAAATAAATCTTTCACCACAGACGGGAAAATATGCTTGACTAGTGAAAAAATTATCAATCCTGCAGTAGGAGAGCATCTTTAGCATTCATTTGAGAGAAACCTGAATTCTCAAGACTTAAAAAAATGTTTACAAAAAATGGGAAAAAGATATTTTAAAAATAATTTTGAGCAGCCTTACTTTAGAGGACTTATTTCTTCATAGCTATCTGTCTACATTATAGAAGATCACTATTAAAGAATTATTCCTAACAAATTCAACAAGAGATAACCAATAGGTTTTCAATTGATTAATAAAATCTACTAAGCAAAGTTTATATGGAAGACAACAACTTTTCCTTTTTTTTTTTTTTTGTTTAATTACTGCTATAGATCACGGAGAAAAAAACCCAAACAAACAAACAAGAAGACACTTCTGAGTTCAGATCTTCTTCATGTTTGAAACTGAAACAGTAGAAATTAGGTTAAGCATAGATTTAGAGTCTTCTTAATCAGATGAACCAACTGACATAAATATGGTTCATACTTCATCAGAGAGAAATATACTTGGCAGAGTGACGCACAGAGAAAATGGGATTTTCTCAGAACATCTACCCCCAAGCTAAAAGAAATACAAAATGTGAGGTTTTTAGAACTAAAACTTTTCTGTAAAATATATGAAGAACATAATTAGGTGATTTGTCCACTTGTGGGGGGAAGAGTTGTGTATTTGTTATTTTTAATTGATAGTCAATATGTAAAGTCATTATTATAGAAATGGAGATGCAATCCCTTTCCTGACTCAGGAATACAGGGGTACTTCAAAATAAAGGAAAGACTCTCAAATCATTCTGGAAGTAAAAATCCCTCTTTACTCTTCTGCGTAATAACATGTTAGATTCTTAATCCTATCACAATGAGGCACAAGCATTTCATAAAATCAGTAAAAATCAGTCATACACTAGCAAAGTCAGCTACTATGCACTCCACCAGTAAGTTACAGGATTAGGTCATAGTTCCAGGGGAACAATTTCATGAGCTGGTATATTAAAGGGTTGTTAGCCTCTAGTGAGCTAACCAGTGAACTGGGACATAAAACAAGCTTTGCCAATGTGTATATTGTGAGAATGTGCCTGTATTCTTTTAATCTCTGATTAGGAAGTGTCAGAAATTGGGAAGGGAGAAGGAAGTAGTTATTCTTAAGAGAGAGAAAATGTGTAATTAACAGGGTACATCTGCCTCTGTTTTTCTGAAGGATTGTATTTGGGGAAGAAAAAAATACAAAAAAACCAAAAAGCCCCAAACACCTGAAAAAACAGGTCCAAACGACATCTTAAACTAAATTTTAATCACTGAAAAAAACAAGACTATTAAAATTCTACATAAAGTTTTCCTAATAGCCATGGTAACAATGGAAGTGCTTGTTTCCACCACAGCAGCAAACATTCAGTGCTCTTTTATGAGTTAAGGGTCATCCCTGAAAGTGGGACACATGGCATTTCTGCTCATGCTTCATTAATTGTGGGCACTGCTGAATTAAGGCCTAAGTAATTCAGACATACTTTGATTATCTTTTGATCTTTCTAATTATCTCCACCTCATTAAGAGAAATAATCTAAGTCTACGACTTTTGCTTTGCCAAAGTAATGACAGTGTTCTACCTCTTGGCAGCTGAAGGGAAAATGTCTGGGAATGAAGGTATCAAATAAGCACTCACCCATGATAATGAGTTGCTGTGTTTTATATGTAAAGCATAAGACCAACAGAGTAGCATTTTATGTGAAAAGGAAAAAGTAATGAAAAATTGCTTTCTATTGATTTCCCCCCCCAAGTGATAAAGGCATACCTCCAAAAGGTACCAAAAGGTACCTCACAGCTTTATTTTTAATTTGATTCTATAAGATCATCTTGCCTCTAATGCTGGTAATTAAATGCAAAATGTACTAGTTAAAAGACTAATTAAAAAAACATTATATTTTTTTAAAGCCTTGTTGTGTATGGATAACCAGTTTCTGTAAAGATTTAGGAAAGGAATAACAGTTTGTCAAAGCTGTCATATTCGTTTTTAGGAAACAAAAGATGATGACTAAATTGTTGTCTCATTCTGGTCCTTGGACCAATAGTGTATTCCCAAGAGAGAAAGGGAAAGGAAACCATTTTATAACTTGAATCAGAAGAATCAGATTAAAATGAAAAATGGTAGCTGCCGGTAAAAGTCAGTGAGTGCTGGCTGGAATTCTAAAAGGCAAAATGGGAGGTTTTGTGTTATTTAGAAAGTCTTAACCACGTCTGTCAGATTTTGGTACTTACCTGTGGTACATGTCTAATAGCCTGAGGTACCTTGGTTACTCACTGGAGAAACAGATACAGAATCACAGAATTACAGAATAGTTTGTGTTGGAAAGGACCTTTAAGGATCATCTAGTTCAACACCCCTACCATGGGCAGGGATATTTTCCACTAGGTCAGATTCCTCAAAGTCCCGTCCAACTTGGTCTTAACACTTCCAGGGAGGGGGCATCAACAGCTTCTCTGGACAACCTGTTCCAGTGTCTCATCACCCTCATAGGAAAGAATTTTTTCCTTATTTCCAATATAAGTCTATAATCTTTCATTTTAAACCGTTAACCCTTGTCGTGTCACTGTAGGCCCTGGTAAAAAGTTTCTCTCCATCTTTCTTCGAAGTCCCCCTTATGAAAGGTCACAATGAGGTGCCCCCAGAGCCTTATCTTCTCCAGGATGAACAACCCAAACTCTCTCAGCCTGTCTTTACAAGGGAATTGCTCCAGCCCTCTGATCATTTTTGTAGTCCTCCTCTGGACCCACTTCAGCATGTCTTAGGCTATTGGGACCCAGTACTTAAGGTGGGGTTCTCCATGAGAGTGCAGTAGTGGGGTACAGTCACCTCCCTTGACCTGCTGGCCATGCTTTGTTTTATGCAGCACAGGATATGATTGGCTTTCTGGCATGACAGAGAACATTGAAAACTCATGTCCCATTTTATTATTTCCCAATAGCCCAAGTTCTTCACTTTAGGGATGCTCCCAATACATTCATCACCCAGCCTGAACTGATACTGGTGATTGCTCTGACCCAGGTACAGGAACTTGCACTTGGCCTTCTTGAACTTCATGAAGCTCACATGAGCCCACTCCTCAAGCCTGTCAAGTGAAGAAGACCCTTCCCAAGCAGATCAATTACAATACTCAGCTTGGTGTTATCAGGAAACTTGGTGAGGAAGCACTTGATCCCACTGTCTATTTCACTGATGAAGATGTTAAACAGTTTGTATCCCAGTATAGACCCCTGCGGGACACCACCAGCTGCTGATCTCCATCCAGGCACTGAGCTGCTGACTGCAGCTCTTTGGATGTATCTATCCAGCTAATTCATTATCCTTCTAACACCTCCATCAAGTCAGTATCTCTCCAGGGTAGGAGCAAGAATGTTGTGGGGGTCCACACCAAAGCCTTGCAGAAGTTCACATGTAAGACTTCCACACTTCTTCCTTTGTCCACTGATGCAGTCACTCCACTGCAGAAAGCCACTTAATAATTATTTAATTATCCAAGCATGAATTTCCCTTGGTGAAGCCATGTGGATGTCTCTAATCACCTCCCAGTCTTCCATATATGATATACCTCCCAGTAGGATCTGTTGCATGATCTTGCCAGACACTGAGTCAAGGCAGGCTTTTCAGTAGATCCCAGGCTCCTCCTTTTGACTTTTTTAAAAAATGGGTGCAATGTTTCCCTTTTTCTAGTCATTGCGGACATTTCCTGACTGCCATGACTTTTGAAATACTATGGAGAGTGGCTTAGTAACATCTGCTAGTTCTCTTAGCATGGGATGCATCTCATGAGGTCCTACATCTCCCAGGCATTAAGCTAAAGCCTTAGTGATTTTATTTACCCTTGTCAAAGGGGAAAATTCAAAAGGCCCACCTGCCCCAAACAGACTGAAAAGCATTTGCTTTTGTAATATATGAACAAGGAAGTAAGCAAGTAAACAAGGAAGTTAAAGCCCACTTGATATATTGTATTTGTCAGGTTATTTATATTAGCACAAGTAAATCAGTGTAGTAGTCAATCAATTAATGAGAGACTGATATTATCAAATATTATGATTGCCATCAAATATGTTAAATTAACCATAAGACTCAGTTTCTACAGCTATGAAGCATATTAACAATAGCAATCAGTATCTAATGCTGATAACAGGAAGTATTAAAAGGATAGAGTTATAGATTTGAAAATCAATAGGACTCATCAGATTTCATGATACTTAAATAAAAGTTAATCAAGTCAAATTCAATAGCTCATTTTTTGGGAATTAAGATCATCTCATTTTATCAGACAAAGACATAAGCAAGCCTTTGCCCAAGCTGTTCTGACTCAATGCGCCTCCAGTACTTTCTAGTTTTAAATGCAGTGCAGTAAGATACATTCCGTTTTGGAATGAATGAATATGTTAAATATAAATTTTCTTTAGTTTCCAAGTAAAATGCCGTCTGGAAAAAGCCTTAAATATTTGTTTCAGTTTGCTTTGTTTTTCAAATTCCAGGAGCAGAGAAAAAGTCAGAATCTGCTCTGAAGCTTGGCTGACCAGCAGCAAGCAGCAGATTGCAGCAAAAAAAGGAGCTTTTCCAGAAGCAGGGAAATGACTTTTCAGGAGTTGGGTGCTCTTGTAGGAGATTTTGGCAATGTCTAGACAATGCCAGAACAACTGTGGCCACCCCTACATCTAGAAAAATCCACCTGGAGAGAGTGAATGACCAGAATAGGGAAACAGCCTGGAGAGCTGGATAGAGCCTGGCACTGCTACCCCATCATCCCAAAGGGTGAGTTCATTTGGTGGTCATCAGCCCCTAAAGAAGGAACTTAACTCTGGCATCCCCCCAGCAGAAAGCTCTGTCCTCTGAACTTGCCAGAATGGATGTGGCAGCCCAAAACATTCAGCCACCCCTGTCCCAGGCCTTGGACGTAAGTGACAGAGCCTTTTGTGGTAAGGAAAGAAAGTACTGAGGACAGATGTATGATGTGTCACCAGGTGAAAGATCATCTCAGCCAAGTGGCAGAGCTGTGAGAGGCAGCAGAAAGGCTGAGGAGCACTAGGGAGTCTAAGAAGAGATTCACTGGTAGAGCAACCTCTGACCTCCCTGAGACAGAGCAGCCATCAGAGAAAAATTCAAGACCAAGGAGATCTCATATCCTTCCCTCGTCAGAATGAGGGCAGTAAACTAAAGGAAAGGAGTGAATGGAGACAAGTCCATGCGTGGGGCAGCAAGCTAACCCCCACCTTGCCCACCTCACCTTAGAAGGTGCCTCTGTGCACCACGTATGAGGCTCTGAACGCGGCCATTCATAGATGATGGGGATGACAGTCCACCTAGCTCATAGGGGAACTTCATTTAGGTAAAGTAGACCTAAGATTTAGCATGCAAATGCCAATTTATCTGTATTAATATCATAAAACTCACCGTAGTGTGCAGTGGGTTACTGTGTTCTAAACACATAGGTGCAGTATGTTGTGCATTTTTCCACAAAAATGCACCCTTTCAAAGTCCCTTTCAAAAGAATTGCTCCTGAGAGACAGCCCGTGTCGTGTTTTGTGCACATCTTAGCCTTATTTGAATACATTACAATCCTCAATATTCAATTTCTTTTTTTCTCCTTCCTACAGATTTTTAAACATGAGTTTTTAAAAGCTTCATAGTTACTCTTCAATAGCAATGCAGTATTTCTAATTGATTCTTAAGTGTGATCAGAAAAGAGATTGTGTAACATTAAGATGTTTATAGGAAATCATGCCAGTGAACAGAGCCTAAAATAATAAGCTGTGCCAGTTTTGTGTTGGTCCATAAAGTTCATGTGTTCCTCTATCACACTCCTGAGATGAGCAGGGATGACATCTCCAGGACAAAACAAGAAAGAAGCAAGAGATGAGGATGAGGCAGCCCAACCAGAACAGGATGAGGATGAAGCAGCAGTGGCAGCAGCTGGAGCCTGCAATGAGTTCAGGACAAAGCAGCAGCAGAGGAATTCATCTATAAAGACTTGACCCCCACTAACAGCCACAGTGTTATTTCTGTACTCACATTAAGCCTATGTTTTCAAAAGAAATGGCAGGTTATTAAAGGCTGCTATTACACAGACACTTGGAGGCACTTCATCTTCAAAAGTGTTTCTTTATATTTAGAGGTTTGTTGTCTCAAAATTCTGGTGTCAAAATTCCAGTTCCCTTTTCTATTGCACACTGTAGGCTAGTGACTCCATGGGCTTGAGATAAACTGGCTCTTAAAATGTACTGGTAACAAGCAGGAACCCTCACATCATCACTCATGACATTGTTCTAGAAATATTTTCAATGTTGATGTTACACCCCTTGATAGTCAAGGGAGAGGCATTTTACCAGAGTCCCATGAAGGCCAAACTTCAAGTGAGAGGAATCTGTTACATTCAACGGAGGGACAATGCTTTTGAATATTTCAAGTAAAGTTGTACAGTATTTTTTAAGTACAATATTTGAGGTATATTAATTTATTTTTAGTGAGTTTGGCAGCATTCTAGCTTAACATGCTCAGTAATGTTGTTGCTTGTTTAAACATTTATTTATTGCAAGGTTTTGGTTGGGTTTTTTTGACATCCAAAAAACTTGGATTGGATTGCACATATTGGAATATCTTTACATGTATAATTAAGATTTTAGCAGATATTTACAACTACAAAATTCACAGTGATGTATATGCATGTACACAAGGAGGAAGAGGCATTCTTAAAGGAAAAAAAATCTTAAGTTAAATTAAAATATTAATTAAGTATGGTTCACCAAAGAGGCAGACGTGCCCACTTTCCTAAGTCTTTTTTTCTGAACGTTATTAAAGGACCACGCTCAGCATACACCTCAGCTATTGAGCATCCTATGTTAGTGCAGTCTCATTGATTTTGGTAGGATTTTGTGTTACTGGATCCAGATGCAGAATTGGAGCCAAAGTCAGACTAGAGAGAACATTGATTCGTGATGGTATGGTGATTCCTGTGTTTCTGTGCTATTGAATCACATCACAGTTGAAAGTCATTGAATTAAAATGAATATGCTTGCTAATAAACACAAGGCTTCTGCAAATCACAGCACAAAGTGTATTAAATTGCTCTCTGAATGATTCAGCCAAAATTTCTAAATGACTCCGTCACACAGTCCATGGAGTTTATAATTAAAAGTATGCAGGTGCATGAATATGGGTGCATTTTTTCTCGGATGTGCTTCAGAGACCTGTAAAAGCCTCAGACAGTACTAGAAATGTGCCGAATTAACCATAAATAATTCAGGGAGCCTGATAACCTCTGCATCTGCTGTTTTGCAGAGAATCTGCATGTACTTTTATTAGCTTTCCTTTTATGCATTGCAATTATTTTTAAAACAGCTCCTTGCTATTCGAACATACAGCAGGTATTTGAAAGAAAAGTTCTCGCAAAAAAAAAAAAAAAAAAAACCAAAAAACAAAAAAAAACCAAACCCCCAAAATAATCCAGATATGCTGTGTCAGATATCTCCCAAGATATGTCAGTACATTATTTTTGGGTCACAGACTGATGTTATGTGACTCTAAATATCAAAAATGAAAAAAAAAAAATTACTTCTCAGCTTTTGGACAGACAGTTTGGTTCTTATATGCAATATTCTATCTAAATTCTTGGCTTTCTATAAGACCATGTCCCTAATAAAAATGCTTCTACTTCTGCATTTTTGACATTGCTCTGTTTCTTTTTCTTTGCTCCCCTTAAGTAAAAGTGATTCATGCAGCACATTTGGTTCTCATAGGCACTTGGTTATCATAGAAGTATAAAAAATGCAGGGAATTAGTTAAAATTAAAAAATGCTAGCAAAACAGAGCAAGTTATTATAAAAAAAAGAGGAAAAAAATATTCTAATTTTAAAGAGAAGTGGACTATTTTGAGCTGAGTTCAGCTGCATGATCTGAGTAGATCATACTCTCTCTTGAGTAGAGATGGGTAAAGTGTTTTTTGACCTAAATATTTCTACTGAAAAATACAAAATCATGTCAATCACATAAACCATGTAAAAGTAAGATGTTTTTTATCTCAACATCTTTAATACAACAATCGCATTTTTATCAGAAATTATTTTTGGAAATGCACTTATGAAAGCAATTGGGAACAAAAAATATCACTTTTGTTCTTTTACAGCTCTTGAAATAAAATGCATTTTTAATCAATGCTAAAAAATTCCCTATTTTTAGAAAAGCAAAATAGTTTATTCAGTCCTGAAGATTTTTTTTTTTCAGAGCAGACAGAAAACAGTTAATTACTTGCTCATCTTGCATTACTTGCTTCTCCTCTACCCCTGAGTTTGAACAAGGTCCCTAAGGGCTTTGTATAGCCCAGATATTTTTTGTCTCCTTTTGTCTTTCCAGTAAGGAATGGCATTTTCTTAACTTATTGGGCTGTCATATAGTTCAGGAGAGGAAGATAATCTCACAATGATCCCTGCAGTAGACTGCAGGTGATCCTTGCACAAGTCCCAAGGTGGTATTGAGGTGTCATCAGAGGTGGTTCTACAATATCTGCAAAAATACAGCGTGTTCACTTGAATTATTGCACATCAGCTGAGGGCTGCTGCCTATCACAAGACAAGTCAACAAGCTGAGGTTCTCAGGCCCACTCACAAAGTCATTTTTCAATGAACTGGCAAAGGAGTCCCTCCTGTGAGGATAAATCTGTGTGCTGGCTTTGTTCAGTGCACAAATAGAATGACACACTGCAGCCATTCAGGAACAATGCTATTATCAATAACTAGACACTACATCAAAATACATTTACCATAAGTAAGCAAAGCTGCAATTGAAGGATCATTGAAGGGCAGTGATTAGGTTTCTATGTT
Organism: Calypte anna; assembly: GCF_003957555.1. Classification (NCBI taxonomy): domain Eukaryota; kingdom Metazoa; phylum Chordata; class Aves; order Apodiformes; family Trochilidae; genus Calypte; species Calypte anna. Next base: position 144,626,597 of record NC_044245.1, on the reverse strand, counting down.
TTTTTTTTGGAGCCCCATTATGGCTCTTTAATGATGTTTTGAATCTGACTTCCACTGTTTGTTTCTCTCTGTCTCCTAACCCTGTCACTACTCTCTTTAAACTCTCCAGAATTAGTCTATTTTAACCATTTAGGGTGGGGAGGGTCACACATCTATCAGAGGCCTCCCATCAGATTCACTCCTACTTGTTTTGGTCTTCAAAAGTTCCTTTGCCCACTTCATGCTCTCATTACTTCAGGTGCAAGGCAATCTTTACAAACAGGCCAGCTACTCCTCAGTTCTTGGTTGCCACCTTATTTGGCCAGCTGATTCTTAAAGCCTCAGATACCACTGGAACAAAGTTTTCCATTGACTCCATAAAGCCCATTTATGAATGTTGCAAAAAAACTTCCATGAAGATCCACTAAGCTGCAAGTATGTTGAAAGGCTTGTTGGCTCCATGGAAGCCAAGATCCTTGGGAGACCAGTGGAAGGGATGGAGTGGGCAGTCAGGGGCAGACACCAGCCCAGAACATCAGGCGCCTCTGTGGGGGGATGTTACAGCTACACAGAACAACAAAATAATGCCATTTTATACCATTTAAGAAGACCTGGTAATCTCTTTCCAAAGTCCTGGATAAAATAGGAAAAGTTCAAAAAATTACTATGTTGTAAGAACATGTTTTTTTCCCTGACATAAATATTTTCTTGAAGCTAAACCCATCAAACTGCCTGTAGAGGCAAAAAAATATGCTATTCTCTGTCTTTCTCAACACTATCAAGTAGTTTTCACAGGATATGTTCTAGTCTGTATCTCTCAGACTGAGATTCTTTTCGCTATATAATAACCAATCCCATGATAAGTTTTTTAAACTTTCACATTTGCTCAACAGGTTTTTTATATAAGCTTAATTTAATGTGTATATAAATAAGTACAAATATCCAAAGAAATATATTTATCCTTGAAAGCTTTAGGGTTTTGAAACATTAGAAAGAAAATATAAAACATTATGAGTGATATTTTTAATGAGGGAATACATGACCTATCTGGAAAAGTAAAAAAGGAAAAAAAACAACAAATGAATTATGGAACACAGAAGCCGTTACAAAAAAAGGAAAGGAGCTACTGAATATGGAAATTTAAGGATTTTCAAGTTTCTAACTTGCAGCATCTTTATTTTGGGGAGCTTTAACAGCAAAATTGCACTGGCAATGAAAATCCCAGCAGTAAGAGCAAACCTTGAATCAGAATTCATTTTCTTTTGTCTTTGCTGTAATAATGAGTATATATATAAATAAATCTCATATTTCTTTATTCTTGTTTTCTTGAAGTCTTTGAAGACTGGTGAAGGGGGAATTGCAGCTAGATGGCAAAGGCAATAGCATTTTCAGTAGTTCTAGGTTGCAGATCAGCTATTTGTATTATGGGGCTGTATGGTGCAGGCAGGAGTTCACTGACTCCACAGTAAGAGAGTTTTATGATTCCAGAATTATTACAGGCTGGACAAAGAATCTACAAACACAAATGCTAGGGCACCAAAGGTCACAGATCATGTCAATGACAAAGCTCAGGAAAGAACTCTTTTGACACCCAGGCAAAGGTCTTAACGACTTGACTGCTAATTTTCATCATCCCTTTTGGGAGGATTGTTGCTTCTGTAAAATCCTTGTTCTGAATGAAGCTATTCACATGGGGAATCCTAATCCATTTAGATTAGGCCCAGAGCCCAGACCTGAATGCTGTTTAGTGGCTTGTTGGCAAATGAACTTCTGTGCCCTCTTATGAAGGTACTGTCCTTTCTACAATGAATGAACCCTGACTGTACCTTGTAAATGTTTCTTTTACATGTTCTAATAACAGCCACATAATCAGCTCCCCTCAGTGGTGGATCTAAATATTAGCAAGGTAGTAAAAATATTAATGCTGTTACTGCATTGATATTTTCCTGGCATTACCACAGACAATGTGGGGAGCTGACCAAAGAAACAAATACACTTGAACTATCCTGATTCTTGAATAAATCATTCTCTCAAATTAGATTATACTCAAACACATCTGTTATTACTCCCCCAGTTCTGTGGAAAATAGGGGGGTTAAATATTTTCAAGATTCCCCTTGCTTTCTTTCTGGATACAGAATTTCAATATAATTTTTCAAGATAGGATCAAAAATATAAAAATAAAATCTTCAGGTACAACCTAAGAGGAAAATTAAGACATTAACCTGAACATAGACCATTTGCACAGGTAAAACAGGAACCACATTAATGTTATAATCACTGTCAAAGCATGAGATTTAGAGGTGGTGAAGAAAAGAAGTTAAATGTTGAAGAACTTTTCTGAAAGAACTTACATTTTCCCAAGTAATATCTCCCATTAATTTAACACGTCCATTGTTTTCCTACCCACAGCCATCAAATTACTCTCTTTTTCACATATAGTACTGATATCTACTGACGGATTACATTGTTTACAGTGTCTATAGCTCAACAGATTTTGAAAACTGCTGCAATTCAGAAGTTAATAGCTGGTTCTTTTGAAAGTGGAAGGTCAGAACTAAAACTCTGTGTACCATGAGGCTGTCACTGTCTGGGTTCGCAAATGATATCTGAGGCACTAACAGAATATACAACATTTATTATGTGTCTTTTAAACACTTAGGAATATGTTTCAGATTTAATTTGATATGTAAGTATGTTTGTAAGTATGTTAGACTCTTAAAAAAATGGATCATTTTGGAGATCATTTTGACAAATGGTACTTCCTCCACCAATTGCCCGGCAATGGAAGCTGTGTCACTTCTAAGTGCATCTAAACTGCCTGGTACTATTAAGTCATTTAAGCTTCAGCAGTTCTCTCTCTGATTCTGAAACTTAGCACTTAAAATATATGCCTTGTCCAAAAGCATAATGAAAGCATTATTTTTTACTATCTTTTTAAGCCAGTCTTCCTCTACAAGCACATACACATCCCAAACTGAAATGAGATAAAATAGGAAATGATGCTGGCATGTTCTATCAAATGCATCAGTGAAACAGAATCTATTACTGTGTTGGTCTGAGTATAAGAGCAATCCTCCAGGACTCAAGGGGATATTAAAATAGGAAAGCCTTTCCTAACACTTTATGTGGTTCATGATTTAGAAGCAGCATTCATGAGTTTCATAAGCCAAGGAAAAGCCTATTTAGATAAATAGTAATGCAGAATAAGTTAAAAGAATTTTTGATTAAACAAACCACTCAAGTGGACATAATAATTTAGACATTTCTACAGTAAATGAGTGAGATAAAGATTCTGTGGAAGTTACTATGCATAATTTACAAAGTCATACAGACTACTCTTATTTGTTTCTCTTATATCCTTATATATTTAGCAGTGCATAACACCAGGAAGAGTCAAAGGACTGGTGGGAACTGAATACAAATCGTATGTTCAGTAGACAATGGAAATGGATCTTATTTCTCTGATCAGGCTTGTAGCCATTTTATCCACCTTTTCTAATGGTAATACATGGGGAAATGTATAGGCAGATACAACACAGCCATGGCCCAGCCTCATATTGGTGCACTAAAGAATTTAGAAGATGCTGACAATAAAAGTGTTTTTAAGTAGAAACTCAACTAATGTAAAAAAAAAAAAAAAAGTGTGAAGGACAATCTACCCTTAGGAAATGTGCTGTGTAAATATAAATGTAATGATGATTCCCATCCCATAGTCTCAAACTCCACCTTTCATATGTGTCTTCTTAAACAAAGGTAGAAAAAGACAACTTGTGTATTTAAAACCAATCTCTTTTTTCTTAATGTTCTTTTTAAAATTCCCTTTTGTTTTTACAGAAAACAGAAAACAAATAACAAACTGCTGTAGTGCTGTTTCCAAAAAATCCTGGCTTTCTCAGGCTCTCCATTCTGTCTGTATTGATGTCACTTGCACCTACATTGAGATTTTTTATGCAGAGAAGGACTTTGTTGAAATTGTTTCTATTGTCCACTCCAATGGGAGCCTTGTATCACATCATGGGCTTCAGGCAGTACAGAACTTGAGATGTATATTATTAGACAAGTGTCAAACAAGCACTTCAGTAAGTACTTATAGGTAAGTGAATCCTCATGATCACCTGAAGAACAGTAGAAATGTTCAGAGAGTAGCGTGGTAGCACAGAGATTGTCACAGCAGCAGCTGTATTCCCAAGACTGAAAACTTTGTCATCAATAACACACAGCTATGAAAATAAAACTCCAGAACTGAAGGAATAAAAATTTGTACTACTTCAGTGCAGAGAAGGAGGCAGAAAAAAACTTTTCTTCTCATACAGAATTCATCAGTGATTTAATATTTAAATCAATCTAGCATTGATTATCTTAGGACTTAAATGCATTATTATATACTTTACTGGATCAAACTCTTTGCCTTTCATGCTGGAATAGTGATAAGCGAGACACTACCTAAAGTTGGTAACAGTTAAGTAACTTGCCTTAGTTTTCTTTACCACCTGAGTCTGCCCTTTCAATATGCCTTTCCTAGTAGTTTTCGTGACAGCACATGCCTCTAAGGAGAGATTTATAAAAAATATATAAATTTTGAAATCTCTGGGGAAAAAAAATGGTATTTCAATTTGACCAGTCTCTTAAGCTACAAGAGCTTTTGTCAATGTATATAAGAAAACACTGCTTTTAACAATACTATCTGATGCAATCCAATCCAGCTTGAAACAAAAGCCTTGTTTATACCAAATTACAACGAAACTGAGAACCTACCCCTAATTATCTTTTGAAATAAAACCTTTAAGTTGCACTGTGAAGAGGACTGCATATTAAATGAAGACTTATTGCTGTATTGTTAGAAAGTAATTTTATCTATGTCCAACTTATTTATTGTGAAGATAAATATAGAACTGGACTCTTTCCAGAAAGTTTCAGTACCAAATCAGTTCTAGAGGACAACATGAGAACAATGAATACAGTAAGACAAGATGCTTTCACAAGAGTAATAAGTGAAATTCAACACTGACATGCAAGCAGGTTCAACTATTTCCTTTACTTCAGCTTCATTAGAGTTCAGCTTACTAATTAATAACTGAGTCAGCCATTGCTGCAAGCAGAATAAGATGAAACTGAGAAAAAATACTGTTCTTGGAAGTGTCATTTCCCAGGGCTATTAGCTCATGGGTTCACAGTTACATGACAACAAAGCACTGACTCAGACACTAAAATTTCCTTGGGAGAATATATCCCTCGAAGAACTGGAGATTTACAGCTGTCTACATTGTTTTGATCAGAATTTTAAACTCAGAAATATTCACTGTGGACAGGAACATGAGAATACTGGATTCAGATAAATTAACAACTATCTAAGAATCCATCTGTACTGTAGGCATGTGCCTGTGAATCACTCACATACACCCTGAAAAGCTATAATCATTATATTATAATTACAGCAGTGCCATATAGACACCATTACAGTCAGGTGATAGGTCGGTCATTGCCCAAGTTACAAAAAATTTTATAGGATTTTACGTTAATTCTTCAGTTTCTGCTACTGTGAAACAAACTGTGTAAAGAGAAAACAGAATTTGGTTTGTAGTTATTTATTCACTTGTTTCCTTTAGTTTGAAATTTCAGCACACTTGCAGGAAACCATGAAATCCGTGTAGCCATTAAAAATAACCTAATTATGTTATTGAAACCTTTCACAAAAGGGTCTACTGAGTTGATTACACGTTTTTAGAACAAGCAGAGGTTTTGAATGCTTACCTTAGAGCCTGAAAGAGTAGCTTGGAAGTGACAGTCATGGATTCAATGATTCTGGTCTGTGGTTTTTACTGCTGGTCACCACTGTATGATTTCTGGCACTCTTCACTGCACTGTACCTGCACTTGTCCTGCTTTTGCAAGGGTCATACTGTTTGATGTGTTCTGAAAAGTTGTGTTTCATAATATCTGGGAAAAAAATCATAGCTTTTTGAGCAAATAAACGAAGCAAACTACCAAAAAGAAAGAAGAAAACTGGAAGCAATGTCTTGAATCCCATTGCTAAGACAAAAGCGTTGAGCAACTATTTCAATTTTTTTTATTAAGAAGGAATGCTTGTTCAATTATACTGCTTTTAGGCATATTTGTGTATAAGTTTACCCTAAATATCTCTTACACACAGGTTTCAAAAAGACCTTTTACAAGGTCTTTTGTTTCTTATTAAATGACTTTGTTTTCTATAATCGCACCTCATCAGTGCTTGAGAAGAGATGCTATTAACACTTTTTCCTTTTCCACAGTATCATATGAAAGTAGGTGAGACAAAGTCAGGCTTTACTAGATGACAAAAATCCACTCTGAGTAAAAACATTATGAATTCCATCACTATGACACCTGCCCAGAAAATTGGTCTAATACTCCTTTTCCCAAGAACAAACATACCTAATTTGAATATGTTAATAAAAAATAAAAGTCTACCAAGACAACTTTGGAAGATAGTTAACTAATAATTTAAACAATAAGGAGATCGTTTATTTTAAAATACAGTTATTTTTAATGAAAGGTTGATCATTTATGATGTTTGTGATATAATTCCAGAACAGAGACCTCTGGGGGTGGCAGTTCCCTGCTGTCCAGGGCCAGGGGCCATGGAAACTCTCCCTGGGTGACAGGGATGGTTCCAACACAAGGAACCAGGTAGACCAGGGGTCTCTGGAGCTATCAGGGGGTAATATCAGCCTCGAGCTCTGGCATGTCCCTGAGAATGGGGATGGGCTGAGGCCAGGACAGAACCTTGGTCCATTGTGTGCTTTTTGTCATCACATGCCATGAATAAGCAGAAGAGTAGAAATAAAATTTTAATAGACCATTCCCCTTCTTCTATGATATTCTGTGTATTGGCTGTTAAGAGTTCAGCACTATGAGGAAACAAAACACAGAAAATAGCTGATTTTTTATCTCATTTTCATAGTTAAATAATGTTTCTTGAAATTGGTTTCCATTGTTTATCTTGATCTTGCTTAAAAAAAAAAGATAGGACCACTTGCATGTAGATAACTGCAAGGGAAATAATTTTTTGTATCTTCTATTTTAAGTACAAACATTGTTCTTTATAGTCAAAACCATCTAAGGGACTGATGGCATCTTGACTGCATTTATTTTACTTCAATTCAGCTTACAGAATATGTCCTACTGCAATAAGAAACAGTAAATACAGTGATGCACAGTATAACAGTATTAAGTTTCTCTCATTTTGGTCTCTTACCCATAGTCCACCTGAGTACGAAATGAAGTCTTCAGCATCTCAGCAATTCAAACTTAGAATTTTCTGACTTGTCTGAAAGAAATAAAAACACTCAGCAATTTTATGACAGAGAAAGATGGGAAGGGACTTGTTTTGTGCTATTTGTGGGACTAATCTAATAGAGAAATGAATACTCTTGGACAGCAACAAAAATATATGGATGCTCATATAAACCTTCAGTATAATTGTAACATGGAACTGACACATTGCATAATACCCAAATAACCAAGTTTATCTGTGATCTTGTCTGGGAGACCTGTAGGTCAGCCCATTTGCCCAGGCTTCACCAGTATGAAAATCATATCATAAAAGATGTAAGAGGGGAAAGGAGGCCCATGGACAGCGCTCATATATTTTGCTGTGGAGCTGGGATTTTAGTCAGGATACAAAGTCCCTGGAGCTAGAATGCATTCCTGTTGTTATGCTATATACTTACTGTTGTCATCATTTATACTGTGATGCAACTATGATCTGAAACCAGCTTTAGTAATCTGAAACAATTTCAGTTATCTAAGACTACATATTGAAGTCTCTTCTAGATTATCATGAATTTATTTTCTGTCTGGAAAGTACATCCCAGAACAAGCCCTGAGCTATTTTGTAACGATGAGATGCACCTTGCTTCTGTCTTAGTCCCAGGGGACCCATGGTACCCAGGAATATTCTTCAAGGATTCTGCAGTCTCTTCCTGAAGTTTATGTTAAGAGATGGTACAAAAAGGGAAGGTGACACAGTGTTCAACTGTCTAAATGACTTAGTAGCTGGGCTTTGGACTTGAATCCTGAAATGCCATCTACCTTCCTGTCCAAGAACTCTTTAATGTGAACTGTGTAATAATGAAGGGACAAGATCCAAAATTCAGAATTTGCTGTACAGATCAGTGGTCTTTGCAGAAAGCATAGAGTGTTGCTTGTGACTTTTTATGTTCTGCTTATTCTTTTGCTCTGTACTTGTGAAAATTGCATGCCTTTTTTGATAAGAGGTGTGTCTGTGGCAAGAAGAGTAAAATAAACTAACTCTTTGGATGTTATTCTCCTACTGAAATGAAGGCCTTTTGTGTAAATTTTCATTTAAATATGAACTAATATCATACTAAGATAGATTCAAGACTTCTGAGAATGTTAACACATTTTTAGACCTTTTTTTTTTTACACTGCTTAATTCATCCTGGAGGAGAAGTGAAGAAATTTAGATCATCTCTGAGAAAGCATATTACTACAGGTTTCCCAACACTTTTATGAATAACTAAGAATTTTCTACAATCATTAACAAAACACTAAAACATCAGCTTGTGTGCACGACTTTAAATACATTGGTATTGCAGATGTTAGTGGGTTCTGCTTCTCTTGTCTCTTTGCTCTCATGCAGTAAATTCCCTATGAAATAATAACAGAAGAAAGGTTCTTATTTTCACTCTTCTTTTCAAAATTTTAAATTTTAATTTAATACTTCCAGTGCTAGGTAAAGGGATCTAACTATGGAATAGTAAGATCCTAATTAGACATTTTTATGATATTAGACATACTGTTAAATTTGGGAGTATGTTCTCTGACAGGACTGGTCACTGCCTTTTGAAAGTCCAATTAAGTCTTGATCATGTACCACATCAGATTTTACTTAGCAACCTGAGAAAACTGACAACCTAAGAAACTCAGCAGCTATCTACTTTTTTCCAGCTCTAATCTTCAAGTGCTCTACTCAGTGATGCAAGGTGAGGTGTAACTTGCTCAGACTCCTACAGAAATTGAAGTAAAGAAGGAAAACTGACTAGGAAATCTGCCACTAGGTGAGAAGACAAAAATAAGTTTTAGGCTATGTGTTTTTTTGAAATCAGTACTTCCTTTTGCTCTTCCCTCTGCCAGGTAGCAACTTTACTCATACTGCAGACTTAGGCTACATTAAACTAATAACATAGTGTGAAATCTCCAGATCCCACCAAGCAGACTCCCTGAATCATAAAGTACTGGTAGTTCCTAAGTGAAAAGTCAGGGGAGTTATTTCATTGACTGAGTTTATGACCATGAAATACTGTTACACAGGAAAACTTCTGACCTCTTGCTGTATCTTTTTGAGAGCTGTCCTGGTAGTGACCATTCATATTAACTGGATATCTGAAAACTGGATATACTGCCACCCATTGAGAGATACAATTTAGTGTAACAAGATTAAACTGATTATTTCACTAGCATCAGTGTCTGTTCTCTGTCAGTGCCAGATAACTCACCCAAACATATTAAGACATTTTAGTTTGTTGGCTCTGTTATAACACACATTGAACCTTACCCTCTTGAAACACCTATAATATTATCTAATACTAATAAAACGTGTGATCATAGAATTGAGGATTTGGTACTTACTCAGTTCTACCAGAACTGCTGTATTGGCAGCAACATTTCTTCAAAGACCAGGATACACAGGGTATTAATTCCCAAGAGAACCTCCACATATTTCATTCTCAATTGTCAACATTTTCAGCCACTATAAATCAGAGGGATTCAGTTGTGGAGATGATGTGAATCAGTTCAGTTAGCTTTTGGTTTCCACTGTTTGCATTTGTCTCATTCAAAAGCTGAAATTATGAGTACCAAATATAAACCATTGTGTACAAAAACAAAGCTGTGGAGAAATTCATCTTTCAAATAATATTTTTGATAGGATGATCAAAATATATTCCTATTCTTTTCACTGGTTAGTTTCAACAGCTTTAGGGGGATCCCTAACAAAAACCTGGAAACTTGTTCTTTCTAGATCAGTACATTTACTACAGTTAAGGAAGTGTAGCTCCCTCTTAGTTCCTGTTTTTTCATTCCATGGGTGTTTTAATCTAAGGGGGTTGATCTTTCGTTTCAGGGATACAAACTCAGTTGAACATTTCCATAATTTTCATCGGTTGATAAAATAACTGAAGGATACTATAAAACCAAAATTAACTGATAGTATAACCCAAAAGCTAACTTGTTTTTAGGCTAAATTAAAATCTAAACCAGAATGTAGTTCCATCAACAAATATGGAAGGTATAGGTGTGAGTATGTGACTGTAAAAATTTTCATGTATACACTGGAGTTTTACTGTAAGAACTAATATTACTAAGGGTGGAGGAGGTAACAGTGGTTGCCCTGAAAATTTGCCTTCCTGAATAAATAACACATTCTTTATGATATTAATTGAAATAGTAAATACATATATTATTCTATAAATAAGTTTGACATACAATGGCTTACTGGAAATATACCCATCAATAATGATCAGAAAATTTATTAATCTAGAAGAAAGCAAACCAGAAGACATTTTGAAAGATTATACAGATTTCCAAGGGAGCTTATCAACAAAGATATATTACTTTTTTTCAAAACCTTCTTTTTTTAATCATGTTTCTTCAGACCTTGTGCATGGAACCTATGAACAGAACCACAGACATTACAGAAGGGCTGAAAACTTGTGCGGATCTCTTAGTAGAATGCCTGACTATGCACATAGTTTCTTTACCTTCTAAGGCATAAATATTTAAATCAGGAAAAGAAGATCCTGAAAGGTTTATATAAGATTCCACCGATTCTTACATACTGTATGGTATCTCTCATGAAGTGCCTTTTCAAGTGACCTTAACTAGGGCAACACCCCATCCAGCCAATCTAGGGGCACTGGGGGAAGGGGAGAAAAAGGTTAACCCTTCTGAGATACTGTTAAATTTTGGATGCTGTGCAAGTTTAAGGGTCTCAAGATAAAAGGGAAAAGACAGTTCACAGTTAAGATGTCACAGTTAAGAGTGACATCTTCTGTGAAGGTGTCTATTATACCACTTAGACTGTCTGATTCTCATGGGCTTATCTAAGGTGACCTGGTTTTATGAACTACAGTCTTTAAGTCTGTAGATTTAGTCTTCTGCCAATCAATAAATAAGATAAGCTCAATGAAGAGCCCTCAGGCCTGCCAGAATCCCTGTTTCTGTGCCCAACAGCTTCACACCAGGTTCTCCTAGCAAGCAAGATGTTGCCTTCTTCATCAGGTCCTGGGCTGGTTCACACACTGGAGCCCCACAAAGCACACTGCAATCTCTTTGAACAACCACACCACACAGATTTCAGCAGCACCTGTAACATCTGAAATTGTCACTATTGAGCTGTAAACAGTAATTATTACCCATTTATATAACAGAATGATAATTGCAAGACTGAAGGTTAATGTGCTGTATAATTAATCTAACAGGTTCTAAAAACACATACATTGGGAAAGTAAGGAGAAATCATTCATGCCTTTAACTATCTATGTATATTTGGGTTGTTTTCACTGAGACACAAGCATAGACTATAAGACCTGCAACAACCCTCCATTTTCTATAGTCTCTTCAGCAACAAATTATATATTTGGGTTAATGTGGAAAAACAAATTACTTGTCTACAAAGAATATGACCTGCAGACATATAACCCAGATACCAGAGTCCTGTATTTAGTTAACAAGAGCCTTCTTTATATTACTTGAGGATATAATCAGTATTTATACCACTAAAACTAGAAGTTTTCTTTTTATTTTGACAATTTAGGCTGCAGAAAAAGTAGCTATCTAGTATGGTTGGGAAAGAAGTAAAGCCATGATAAGACAATGTCTGCAATCATGATGTTCTGTCTACAGAGACACTACAGATCTGAGGGCTTTTTTATGGAGAATTCCAACATCTGTCAGCAGCAACTGTGTGATTGTATCTACAGCAGACCATGGTCCAATTTCTATGAGAAAGAGAAAGACTGGGAATAAAAATACTAAAATAAAGTTTGAAATATATTATTGTGGAGAATGAATGATCATACCAACCCTGAGTAAGTCAAAAATTACAAGAACAAGAGTCTTTAGCTTGAAAAACAACAAATGGAAGCAAGGGAAAGTGAAGCACAGGAAAAATGCAATAGAGCTCCATAAAATTGGAGCTGCCATGGAGAAGGTGAATAGGGGAAAAACAGTAAATTTGGGGAAGACAAATTTCAGTATTAGTGGTTTTCTAAGGAACTTTTTGACAGGAATTAGACAGATTAATGAGACAAACATCTATCACAATCTATTCAAACAGGAAGAAAACTCTTCTGTTTCAGGAAGCCAATGAATTCCCAATCATGGTACTGGGAAAATATTCTAGAAATAATTGCAATATTTTTCTTTGATTGTTGTACCTTTTTCTTACACTGATGGTCAATGCAATGGACTTGGTATGAGGCTGAATGAGCCTATACATAAACCTAGAACCATTTCTTACTGCAAAAAAGAAAAAAAAGTTTTCTAAACAATCATTCTCTTGCTTTCAGTGAGCATTGGAATAGATAATATTAACAATAAAATCCTCTTGACTGCTGAAATCTATTCTAGTTTAACTTTATTTTTAAAAAATATTGCTGGTGTGTACTAATGGTTAGGATGCAAAATGCAAAAGCAGTAAAACCTCTGTATGTGAGCAGGAAAGATCTCTTTTTTTTTCTTTTTTTCTTTTCTTTTTTTTTTCCTGTTTCTACTGTTTAAGAATTGCTTGATTCCTAATAAGTCTACTGAAAAAAAAATGTCTGGAATATTCTCAGATATTCTTATCAGAGTGAGAAAAGTTAAGGCAAAATCAGGGCAGTCTGTAGTCTTAGAGGAGATGTCAAGAGTGTTCAGCAGATACAGACCGATTCAATTATGCTGATCTATTTTTAGTTATAAACACACAATTCCCCCTGATGAGTTTTGAATAAAGTGCATTTTGAAACAGGATAAACAGCAAAGCTTATTTTTCCATAGAGAAGCTTCTAGCAAGGATTTCATACTGAATTGTGTGGATCACTCTGGGTAAATGTGCATGTACATTCACCAGGAGATGTACACAACAGTGATACAACAGAGTGTTGTCTGCACAGCCAGGATCATACCAGGATATATGGCACACACCAGAGGGTAAAAGCTTTTTAACCCTCTTACCCACACCCACTAAATATCCATACTCATTCACACACTGCTTTAACTACATGCTAATTTCTCCCTTTGTGGTACTGCAGAGGGTTGTGAGGTAGATAAATAGTGATTATATCCATTATAGCCAAAAAAAAAAAAAAAAAAAGGATTTTTCATTAGCAACCAAGCCAAGAGAGATGCTCCCAAAATCCAGGCTCTGGTTGGCATGTCCCCCTTCTCATGATTTCTGAAATCCTGTTCTCAGAGTGTCTGAAAGAAAACACAGTTGTTGACATTGAAGGAATCGGTTCATCCACTTACTCTGATTTCTTAATAATGTCTTCGTTGCAGTTAAATTTCAATTTTAATGCCAGCATAAGCAAAATCAACATTTTGATCCACATCTTCTGCCTGTGAAAGCTCTGTGACTATTTTATTACATTTTTGAGCTAGTCCAATGAGAAAAATCCTCTACAGTTCTATTTGTGACATCTTTCTTTTGTAACTATCAAAATCTTTTACTGAGCTAGCAATATAAGCCAAACATAGTTCATATTAAAATCAATCCTCATTGACTTTTCCATGCAAAACAGTGTCTACCTCCAAAGTTTTGGCTTACTTTATTTTTTTGTGTAGTATCATGAAACATCACTTTAGCTAGCAATCCATATTTTTACTAATAACACTTATCCAGCACATATTTCACTTCAGCTTATTCATCCAAGCATAAGAAAACACTTTGCAAACAGTGTCTAACTACAAAATGAAGAATGTCAGTAAAAATAACACCTTCCTTCATAGTTTTTCTCTTTGTGTGTTTTCAGAGCCAACTCTGCTAAGTCAACTGGCAGTCACATGGTTTTTTTTCTTATTTTTGCTCATAGTATTCTTGCATAAATAACATAAGGGTGTGAAGGTACCATTGCAGGATCCCTACTACTACAGTGATTCTTTAGTCTGTGTGTCTAATCTGGAACTCCAGATCTGCTGGAGAAAAAAAAATTAAATCATAAAAATTACTCACCAGTAACCCAGGCTCAGAACCTGATTTATTAGACATTACAGAACAATATTGTGAGGATGGGATTCCTCTTCTAACTTTACAGGTGAACATGCTGAAGCAATAAACACTTATTCTTACTACTGCTACTGAGGGTGGCAAAACACACACTAAGCCTTTAAGTAGGTGGTACTATAACATTCCTGGAAAGATAGCTCATAATTATGTGAAAAGAGGTGTACTCTGAAGAGTTCATTTCTATTATTTACATGTAACAGAGCTAAATGGCACTGCAGATCCCAGGAAAACCCCAGTATTTTTGTAAAAAGGCAGTATATTGACATCCAAGTCAATATTTTACTTTCTGATATATCATCATCTGATCACATTTTCATTACTTTTTGTTCTGTTGTAAAACATAGAGCAAGTAAAAAAAAAAGACTACATGAAATATTTTGGGTGCTGGACAAGACTTGGTCTCAGGTTTCCAAAGTTAGTATCAATGATTGTTGTCCCTTCAGGTAATTCACCGTCCTGGTTTGGGCCAGGATAAAGGTGATTTTCTGTCTTGTACTTTTGCTTTTAGCTAAGTCTTTTTAAGTAGTTGCACTTGCTGAAATTAACAGCAAGTTTCTCAGACAATGTGTGTTCTAGGACTGATAACACTTAATGTTTATAGTTACTGCTAGAGACTGGTATGCAGAGCCAAGGACACTGCTCAGCTCTGAGGAAAACTTTTACCCTCCAGGAGGAAGAAAAAGATCCCACCTGCAGCCCTCTTTTGGGGAGGAACAGACAAGATAGATGCCAGTATTGACTAAACAGAGTATTCCATCCCGTACACGTCAAACTCAGTATTAATTTGAGGGATCACGAGGGCCAAGCCATGATTTCCTGCTTCCCTTCCTTCACCTGGCATCCTGGAAGGATTCTGTCCGTTCCTCTGCCTGTGCTCCTGATCCGTGCCAGCTAATATCTGTGTGTTCCTGCCTCCAGTTCCCAACTGCTGCCGACTCCAGGATTCCAGCCTGGACTTTCCCAGGGCTGCCCTGCAGCCTCGGTGGGGATGTGGGAGTTACTGGGGGAAAAAGGGGGAGGAATGTGGTATCCATTTTCCTGTATATTTGTATATATTTAGTAATGTTTCCTATTTACCATTACTGTTTCATTAAAGTTGTGTAGTTTAGTTTCCAGCCCATAAGTCTCTCTCCCTTATTCTCTCTCCTTTCTTTATCAAGGAGAGAGAGATTAATAGAGAGCATCTGTTATTCTGTTTAATTGCCAGGCCAGTGTTAAACCGTGACATTCATAATTTTGTTTTCAGCTAAGATCAACATTTCTAATGTTAAAGCAATATACCACAACATATTTGAACTTTATAGGTATAGCTTCCAAATAAATTTTTTTATTCTCTTGTAAGGTAGTGTCCAGTGCAGTAAGGGAGATCACATGGAAGGTTTAGAGCTGCCTGTGTAGTTTGGAAAATCCAAAAATGTGTACTGAAACTTCACAGTTATTTTCCATTCCATATTGTCCATGTTTTCTTGTGTTGACCCAAACCAGATTTCCTTGATAACTCTGCTTTTACTCTGTCCAACTTGATTTTGGTATATTTTTTCTTTTTTATTTAATTTGAATTCCCTATAGCTCAGTTCATTTCTAGAAGACACTTCACTTTCTTCTTCTCACCTTCCTACTTGTTGATTTCCTCTTTTGACCCATTTCAGTCTTTATAGGTGAACAATAACTGTATAAGGTTTTTGTTTCCCATTTGTTAAAAATAATTATTCCATTGGTTATTTTCTATTTTTATTTTAATTTTCTATCTGAGAGATGTCTTTCACTTAATATTTTTCTAGGAACCAAGGCAGTGGAACTCACCTCATTTGACTTGATCTTCTAGTTGGATCCCTCTATAACCCAAGCACTAACTATGGCTGGAAATCATAGCTTTTGAAGTCTTTCATGATGTCTTACCAAGGTGATAATAACTGAAGTAATATTTACTCTCTGTGTCTTTCCTCCTTCCTCCTGCATATAGAACGTTTCAAAGACTTTCCCTCCTGTTTTCTTAGGGGAACAAAACACAGCAATGCAATCTGACTATTTGTACCAGCAGTTAGTACTGAATATCTATTGTATTGAGCCTTTAACAAGTGTAGATACAATCCACTCCTGAGAAAAGACTGGCAACAAAATGCCTCATACTTGAAACTGGAGAACAGATAGGGTCAAACAGAGTAAGAAAAATAATAGTGATTTTCAGTCCTGAAACACAAAGTATCAGCAATCAAAGGAAAAACGTTCTTCTAGGAGAAGGCAGAAATCAAGCACTGTACTCTTTCAAAAGGTAACTATGTATTTTCCATGATGGAAAGCACAAGAAAATGAAAATGTCCTTTCCTGTTTATGACAATGAAGGCAAAAAACTGCCATTAAGTTTACCTGCACTTGAGAAGAATATAGGTCAAAGAGAAGAACAGATGCACAAGCACCATCAAGGTACCATGAGCCAACCCCTTAAACCCATGAAAATATATATTACATTTTACACATTGTACACCACTGATGAAGCAGTAGTGCTGTTTCTTCCATCATCCACAACACATTGCTAGTACTGAGCTTACTATTGTGAAGTGTCTTATATATATGCCAGATATTTTCTGGTTACTCATTGCTAGCCCTAAAACCAATCTCTTCATCATAATGCTGCACCCTCTTCTGTTTGCCTGTGGTCTTCTGCATCCTGTGTCCCCAGTTTTGAGGACTCTGTTCAGTTATCCCATGACAATACATCATTATGCTACATATAGCATAATGCTGCATCATTATGGGTCAGAAGTAGTAGAGTCTACACAGAACAAATACTCTTTATCACTATCTATTTGAAAATTATGATTGTACCACACAATTATACAAAGAGAAGCACATCTCCCTTATGAGGAAAGGCTGAGGGAGCTGGGTCTCTTTAGTTTGGAGAAAAGGAGACTGAGGGGTGACCTCATCAATGTTTTCAAATATGTAAGGGGTGAGTGTCAGGGAGATGGAGTTAGGCTCTTCTCAGTAGTGACCAGTGATAGGACAAGGGGTAATGGGTGTAAATTGGAGCATAGGAGGTTCAAGTTGAATATTCGAAAAAATTTTTTACTGTAAGGGTGACAGAGCCCTGGAACAGGCTGCCCAGGGGGGTCGTGGAGTCTCCTTCACTGGAGACATTCAAAACCCGCCTGGACACGTTCCTATGCGAAGTGCTCTAGGTGGCCCTGCTCTGGCAGGGGGGGTTGGACTAGATGATCTTTCGAGGTCCCTTCCAACCCCTAGGATTCTGTGATTCTGTGTGAAATTAAATGACAGCCACATGGTCAATAGAAAGTACTGCTACAGCTAAAGAAGCTTAAATTAAGCTCCTGGCGTGGCAGGTCAAACAAAATTATTTAGAGTTGTTGAACAAAAATTGAAACAAAAATCTGACAAGTTGAAACAAAATCTGACAAGACCTGATGTCTTGTAGTGTAAATATGAAACTTATAGTCTGATACTGATAATGGTTACTGGCCTTCAGGTTAGTACATATATCATGGGATTCATAGTCCAGACATTTTAATTCCATTCCTTACTCTTTCCCAGATGCGTCGTGTCACTTACATTTCCATAGCTCAGCTTACTGTCCTAAGGAAATGGAACAACATTGCATTTGTTGCACACATATCACAAAGATCAATTAAGTAACGCTTCAAAAAGATTCCAAGAACCTCTCAAGAGACTTTATCTTGTGAAATGCAAAACACCATAGCTTCATTGCAATGACTGAACACACATTTAGCTTGAACTGCTAGAATTTTTATGTATTTAAAGCTGAACACAAGAACCAGCTTACTCAAGGAAAAGTCAGAAAGAGAATCACCCAGCAAGACTGCACTCAGAAATGTGGCTCGACAAATCCAGGCAGCCAAGAAAACCAAAGGAAACTGTGGCTCTGATGCCCTGGATACTTTATGCTGTGATGAGCATCAGTGAGACAAATTCTGTATGTCTGCTTCTTCTGAAGCAATGTCAGGAAGTGGCTGAGTGAAATCATTAGGCTTGAACCATAAGAGAAAATGATGCAGACTGAACAACCAGTTCTGGAAGGACATTGTCCTGCCCTGCAGAATACTGTCCAGGAATGACTTTTTTCTCTAACATACTTACATACTTTCCAGAGGAGATGGTGCTAGGGAAAAAAGCCCAGAACTGCTCTTGGTTGTCATCATTAGACAGTCACACAATCCTCATTTTCAAGCAATAAAGACTAAGTTCTACTTACTGAACACAGCTGATTTAGGGGACCATAAATGTACACAGCACATCTGGCTTGAGAATTCAGTTCAGTTCAGCCAGGAGCTGTGTTACCAATTCAAGTGCATAAGCAATGTAGTGCAGTCATTATCTGCCTGTATAGGTTGCTGAGCTGTGAGAGATTTAAAGTGTCAAAAGTAATTGTGTGGATCTGTGGTGTGTGGAGATTTCTCAACACAATCAGTGTTGTTACATTGATTAAACTGTTCCATTTATCTGGGTCATCAGACAACAATGCCAGGTCATTGATACATTGCACAAGGGTGAAGTAAGCAAAGCAAGGGTTTGTTTTCACTGGTTTTATTCCCCTATCACTGCAATTGAATTAATGTATTATTTTTGCATTTTAAAGACCCACAGACCTTCAGTTTTCACACAAATGTAGAGAGGACCTAGCTATTAATGGTTGAAGGTCTTTGTTCAGTTCAAAAAAAAACCCCAAACCTGCAAAATTTCAAGGACCCTTGGGACAAAATGTCTTAATTTGCTAGGAAGAAAGGACTAAATTTAATTGCTATATTATTTTAGATCTGATATTTCCTGAATCATCCCTCTCATCAGTGGAATCATAAAACTGGAAAAAAAAATCTTATATATGACTGTGTTTTCAATGACTGGACAAAACTTTAATGTGCCAACAGAAATGTAAAGTAGAGATTGTTGGAAAGAGAGGGTTGTTGTTTTTTAAGATTTGACAGAAAGACATAGATAATATTCAACTATGATACATATTACTACATAGATAATATGTAATATGTAACAGCTTAAAAAATCTAGGGGGAAAAATGAAATATTTCAAAACAAATATTTTCTTGCTTTTTATATTAAAAGGAATCATTAGAACATGTACAAAAGGTCTCCAACCTATTATCTTTGAAGGATGTGGGAAAATTCCCATTAAGTGATAAAACCACAGGCACTAAGACATCCTGGTGTTTGGTCTGGCCTGCTGAGAGGTAGCATGTCACAGATCCAATTTGTAAGGAGACAACTCTAAATAATCAGGTAATCAAATACCTGTTTTCAACAAGTGTAATATGAAATTCTTCAATAAAACAATAGCACCATCAAAGCATACAGCATTAATGACACTGTAAACTCAAATATTAATTTAATCTTAAAAGGATGGACAAAGCAGGGTCCTCCTTTTCAGCCTCATTCCTCAGTTAAGTTTAAAAAGTTGTGCCTCCTTGATTTGTGGTTTCTTTATTTCCCTTATGTAATAGGTCTTTTTTGCTGCACTATTTTAACAACATTTAAGTTTTGTCCTTCTGCTGTATTGATTATTCTATTTTTTTGGTGGTTAGAAGGGTAGAAAACCTCCACTCTGGTCTGGGGGTAGAAACATCTATTCTGCTTTCTGGACAAGTGTGCTGACATAATGCAAATGACAGGTAATCATCTCCTGCTCTGACTCCATTTCCAAATGTCTTCTCAGCCTGCTGTTTGACCTTCACACTTCTGATACAGAAACCTACAGGTTCTTGACAATATTTGGCAGCAACAAATTGCCTTACCACTCACACCAGAGCACTAAGGAACTAACACTCACATTAAAGGATGGAGGAAACTTTGCTCCAACGTAGATAAACTGATTAAAGCACAGCTTCAAGTAGTCCTAGAAAAGTCCTAGAAATCCCACCAAAGTCTTGCACAAAACCTAACACAAAAAGCAAGCTATGCACATGTAACATACCGATACAACAGTTGTGAGGAAGATTATATTAAAAAAAGTTTTTCCACTGACCTGAACTATTATTTAAAACAAGGAATGCTGAAAGTATCATTCAACAATACAGTTTCACCAGCAAAGCAGGAACACATTAGAGAGCTCTAGCAATTAATTATTCACCATACATCAATGACCCAAGGGCAATATTCTTCCTGGAAATCTAATAAAATACTTTTATTTTTCAGAAATTACTTGTTGCAAATTACTTCCTCAGATCTATTTTTATTCTTCTCAGAAAAAGCATAAGCCTTTTAAGGCTTACACTCCATGTTCTATCTGTTCCTAATGTTTGCCAGGCATTGCATGAGTCACTGCTTAGTTACTCCAGTATTTAAATTTGTAGCTGTCTATTTTTTTGGCATCCTACAGGGATTCAAGGCATGTAATGATAATCTGAGATGATCACCATGCTTCATGGGGGAGGTAGCAAAGAAAGAGGAAAGGTTAACTGACATGCACAATTTTCTTTTTCTTCAGGTCTTCCTGGCTTCTGTCAGTGCCAACAGATGAAATCATTCTTTTTGTGACTCTCAGCTTTCCTACCATCACTGCTTTGCAGCCTCAAAAGTTTTACATCAGTATCTGATGGTATGTAGATTCATATGTACTTCTCGATATTAAAATGCATCCTTAAGCCAACAATCTTCATTTTTCAAAGTTCTTCATTGACTCATCAGTAACACATTTTTATAAATGTATAAACATTCACCAGTCCTGCTGCATCTGCCTAGTGTTTTGTGAAAAACCCTTGTGGACTACAAGGGACTCTATCAGATAATTATTTTTCAGGACTTAGTTCTTCAGTTAAATTCTGCTGTCAGTTTTTCCTGCTGAGCAATTGTATCTCTGCTACTGGACATCTCTCCTGCAAACTACTGGGACATTCATTTCAGGAAACAATTTATCAGAATCCTATATTTGCCTCTTAAACCTTTTAGATACTTTTCAGATTCAAACATACAGTAGAGTCAGCCTTCATCTACAAGAACGGATTTTAAAAAGTGAAATATTTAGTACCTTGACACACAGCTTTCTTTATGTGGGTTGTTCTTCTAAGTCGATATTATATAGAAATTCTGTTGTCTTTAAGACTTCAATATCTCCTTCTCAATCTCTTAAGATCTATCAGATTGCTTTAATATGACAAAGTTTCACAGTATAACTTGAAAAAAATTATTTCTAGCGTCTGATTTCTCTCTTTATAATTTTTTTTTCTCCTACTGCTTGATAACTATATGCCTTTATATATCCTGTTTCTAATCTGAAAAACTACATTCCAAGATCTTATTTGACATGGACATCAGAAACTAAATAATAGAAAGATTAAGGAGACTGCTTATTCCTCCCAAACAGAGTAGTCCTGTCACAGAACCCACTGTTTTTTTCAGCTTTAAGTAACAAGTATCCGCTGTGAACCTGTTACTGACACAGAGAGGCTTTTCAATAATATAAATTTTATATATATATGTAAATTATAATATAAATTTGGGAATTTTATATTATTAGAAATTATGTATATATACTATAAATGTATATATAAACATATATACTATATTGTATATGGTATATATGATATATACACTATAATATAAGATATAAATATAAAAATGCAACTAATATAAAAAGGGAATTGTAGAAATAAGAGTATTGTAAATTCTTCATGAATAACTCTGACTGTATTTCATGTTTATAGGTGGATACCCTGGGTGTCCCAGCCCAGGACCTATCAGGGGCTGCCGAGATCGGTGTGAGGGGAGAGGAGCCAGGAGGGAAGAGGTGAGGGTGGGAAAGTGGTGAAAGGGGAGAAGAATGATATTCTTTTAATGTTTGAATTTTTTTCTCCTTACTGAAATTATTAATTGCATTTTAATTAGCAATAAATTATTATTTTACCATGTAATACTGGTTTGCCCTTGTCAGTAAATGGTAAATGATCAATTTGTCTCTTCACAACCTATGAGCTTTTCCATCGTATTTTCTGCCCCTGTCCTGTTGAGGAGTGGTAGTGTGAGAGCAGCAGGGTGGCTGACATCAGCAGCCAATGTCAGACAAACAGAGGGTAAAAGGTTTTTTTATGTTTATTTAAGAAAAAGTTGGTTGTCAACACCAGAACGTTTATGGAGCCACTGAATTGATTTTAATCTGAGAGAAATTTAAAAAATGGTAACAGGTTTTTAAAATGCTACAATGTGAGATGTTGCAGATAAGCTGATGCACACATAAGTAAATTTGATGCTGTAGATTCATTGAATTTTGCTGTCAGATTTGTTTTACTATCTCTGTCTTTGCAAACATTTGCTTTTTAGTATTTCTTGAAGGAGAAATACATTAACCTTTAAGAATTTTTAGTGTTCATTAAAGTTTTTTAAAAATGGATGCATTTCATTGAAACAAAAATACTTTTCTCATCCAGAAATAATAATGGTGGTGTTTTAGCAAAGAATTTGGGACCACATTCTGTCTTTCTAGAAGTAGAAAGTGTAGGTTTCTGCTGCTCCTGTCACTTAAATATCTGCTCATGTTGAAAATAGAAATATATACCATTAAGAGAAAATCTTAGGGACATAAAATCAGACATGGCTGCAGCTGTTAAATACCCTTTCCAGTTTTGGTAACATCTTATTTCAATCTTGCAAATTAACTGTTTCCCTCAGATAGAAAGGAAAAAATCGCAACATTTCTCTTTCCTCAGCCTTGGTGAGGTTTGCCTGAGGGAAAATTCAGTGTAAACTCTTGGACACACACATCATCTGGTGTCTGATGTCTACAGAGCATCTTCAGCCAAAACAGTCATAAAATACACACATGTGACACATGGTTTCTATCTGCCTTGAAGTCAAGGCAGTGAGCTCTGTCCTGGAATTATATCTAATTTGCACGAGGAACAAGTTTTCTCATAATTGAAACTTTTAAAATAGCAAACACATATTAATGGGCTTTAGTAGAATTATGCCTGTTGATATTCTAACAGAATTCAGTAGGAACAAAAATGTTTGTATTTTATTGATTCAGATAAATTGCTTCAAAATCACATGATGTGTTCTGAGCGTTTTTCCTTTTCACTGCAGTTAAAGGCAAGAGATTACATAACATGTTTAAAGTCAGAATGTTCCCAAACTTCTAACAGTATGATCTGGGCTGAAAGCCTTTCCTTTTTGGCCCTCACACTGAGATTTGGCAACATGCTTTTATAAAAATTGCAAGATAATAACAGCCTAGGCACTAGGTTGTTTCTCTATTTGAGTTTATTTCCAGCAAGAATGAATTGATTTGCTGTGAATGTGTGATGGTGAAAAATATAGCTCTTGAAAATCTATTTTGTCTCATTAATTTTGACATAAAATTTAAGAGTGTAAAGTCATAAAGCATAAATTAGATGTCACCTTGCATTGATCTTTCAAAGAAGAGGAAGTTGATCTTTCTTGGTTTATTTTACTAGGAAATTATTTGCCTGGATTACTACAAGGTTTAATTAAATTGTCATATAGCATATAAAGTATCAAAATAGTCCTTTGCTGTGCCACTACATTAATTTTCTGTCATCAAAAGTGTTTATCTTGTTAGCTGCCTAACTTAAACTTGCTCAGTGCTAATTAAGTGTTACATCTGAATGTATTCAGAATATTTAAATCCGTTCTTTTATTTCGCTCTTGTTAAACTTTTAAATTTTTTTGTGTTGCAATCAACATTTGAGGAGTTCCATTTATTTAATAGGCTGTAATTTACATTTTATGTTGCTCTACTTGTTTATTGTGAGATCAGTGGAGCAATTACAGATTTGCTTAGCTGAAAAATATTGCAGGAATACTATACTGTTTATGAAAAATGTATTATCTTTATTTCCAAAGGAAGAAAGGCATTAACTTTTGGACTTTATGTCTTCTGAGTCCCCACACCACTCATGTCTGAAAATAATATTCAGTATGATACAAATCTGACAGAAAGAGATAGTTTACAATGATGATTAAATTTCATCCTTAGAATGTTTTCTGCCCATGACATTATGCCCTCCCAGGTAACATCCAGTCACAGATGTTAGAACTGAGGACTGTTTCCAATACACAGTTTTTTGCCATTGTTTTGGAGACTTAGAAAGTTTAGCTGTACCACTTAGTGTAGTCTAAAACAAGCTTTTAGCCTGACAGACTGAATGTCCCAGGCATATTTAAGTATTTTTCACGTCCAGGTATGGTTAAAGTGTTCCCTGAAATGCAGATTCATAGTCCAATCACTTGCAGAAAAGCAAAAATGAGGCAGGATATGATGTGTCTAAGTGGTTCCTATGTCTGGGCAGCAAGGAAACAAATGTGGAGACTTCATGGCTGTGTGGCTGTAAGAGCTCAGTCTCCAGACTAGAGTATGTTCTAGGTTCTCTTTGTCTCCCAGCTACCCAGGCAGCCCAGGTCACACTGTACCTTGGTGCCATACATGGTGTGCTCAAAGGACATCCAAGCCTGGCCTGTGATGTAAGGGTCAATATAAAATGCCAGCTAGTAATTGTCTAGGGGTCACATTGACCTGATAGAAGCTAAGACAGAATGCTTGTTTAATAGAAGCTAAGAAATTGTTTAGGTAGGCATCAGCTTATAAAGGAAATATATGTGCTAAACTGATAACTATAGTAAGCTTGAGATAAGAAACAGAACGCGTTGTTGGCTTGGCTGAAGTCTGAAGAAGTGAGCATGCCCGAAGAAGAAGAGGTGAAAAGTTTACTCAGAGAAACATGCTTCATTTTTACTTCATACACACGACCCCCACAACCACCACCTGGAGACACTACACAAGCACAGGAGGGAGGAGATTATGAAAATGACCTCTTGGGACTAATTTTGATATGAAGCAGGAGTAGGTGACGCATATGTGTCGGTGTATTGTGAAATCTAATGAATATGTAAAACTTCAGGTATATAACAAAAGCCTAACTGTGAGATTGGTGAGCACGGGTTTCAGAGGAATTATCACCTGGTGTGCCCAGCACTGAATAAACATACCTCTCCCTATAACTTTCCAAGTTTTAGAGTGCTTTTCTGAAAGTCACCTAAAGCCATCCACTGTAAGAAAGTCTTGAGTCTGGTACCCTTATAAGCTATAAAGCTAAAGTGTACTATTAAATTCAAGCTTCATATTCCCTCTCCTCAAGTAATAACTCCCTGGAGAAATTTGTGAAGCTTAATGTTTCTAGCATATTTTGTGATCATTGGCTTTAACCTGTGTCATTGTAGAGGCAACACTATGAATGCATGGCTGTATTTTTCAAAAACAGGACAGGTCCAATGCTTTAAATTAACCCAATAGCCAAAGCACTTTGATCTATCATCTGCTTGTTTTAATACACTAGGCAAACATACGGAGAATATTGGTCATTTTCTCTCCATCCAGAAATATGCTAAACTAGAAATCTCCCTTTTGTCATTGTCACTCCCCAGTTGTGTCTGTGCATTTAGGATGAGAACTTATTGAGAAGGGTTGAGGGATTTTTCCTTTTTTTTTCCTTAATTAGTTATATCTCTTTCCTCCCAGCCACCATTATCCAAAGCAAGCACTATTCACTTGAAGTTAACAGGAGAATAATGATGCAGCACAAGTTGCCAAGCACCATAAGCAGCTTTATTGTGCTGGAATACCAGTTGCTTTTTGCTGGTGGTTTACACCTGACAAGTCCTTGAGATTTTGCTTACCTAACACCCAGAGCTGTAGGGCTATACAGAAGAGTTCTGCAGGTTAAGGCAAGAAATAAAGATCTCTTGCCTTTGATTACCCTTTGGATTGCCTATGATTCATTAAGAGTTTGATGTAATTTGAAGATAAACTGTGGAAATGTTCATCCTCATGACTGAGGGGCTGACATTGAGCTGGGCACATAAAAATGCATATTTCAGGGTGAGCTTTCTGGAGTACAAAGAGCTTCATGATTCTGATGAAAAACAAGACACTTGCCTCACTTGGGATATCTACACATAGAGGTGTAGATTTCAGATATCTGAAGCTAAACCCCTCCCATACAGCCTGTCAATGAAATGTGCACTTCAGAGAGGGGGTCTTGATCCCCACGTGGTGCTGAACCAGGTTACCTTGCAGTTTTGAGTTGTTAGCAGTAAATTGTTGCTGACCTTGGTAACCACCATTCCAGCTTCTTCAAACTCTAACAGAAAGTAGAGGACTACCTCCCATATCTCATGTTTCGAAGATGGAAAGTACCATAGAGTAAACAGTACCTTATTGGTGTGATAGCTGTAAAATAACAGCATGAAAAAAAAAAGACACTGGTACTACAGCATGGGATACAATATGATGTGGGGCACAAGTAGGTATGTTGATGGTAGTTTCTAGGAACTACAATAGCTAGAACTATTATTCTAATAGATAAATAGGCCAAAAGAGATTTTTAATTTTTTTCTTTCATTTGCAGATTATAAATTATATGTTCTGAGATGAGACTCATTTGGTTTCTTCTTTAACATGTTATAACATTCTAAATTTAACATCACGAGTAGAAACCTCTCTATTTTGTGGTATAAATACTGCAGGCACTGGAAGGAAGGGGCAATGCTGGACTCACAGAAAAGCAAACATTTCCATCTCTTCTATAATACCACTCTGTTAGAGGTAAAACTTGAACCCCTGCACCTCTATATTCATGTGATTCATCTTTCTCCTGAGAATGCACAAAATGATATAAACACCGACACTTGTATACATTGTTTCCACCTTAGACTTCTGAAACACAAAATATAACTCAGCATCCTTGGGTCACCTCAAGAGATAAAAAATATGATAGTCTTTATTTGCATCTAGAAAGTTTTAATATTTAGCTATGCTAAAGATTTTTGTTTGGGTTTGTTTTCCTTTCCTATTCCAGGCTCTTTCAGAAACATGCACTGCCAAGACCTTATGCTGGTGCTTTAATAATAATTATTTGTCTTACACTTGATTCTAAGCATAGTTTGGGACTTAGAGGTGTAAAAGCAAAATGCTTCAGGGAAAAAAAAATAGGGCCAATTATAGGCACAACTTGATCCACTAAGAAGCAAAAGGCACTGGTGTGCCTTAATAAAGCCAATCTCCTACCCAGGGAATCCTCCACCAGAGCAGACTTTATCCAAGTAGGACGTTCTTTTGAAATACATTAAATAACCTCCCTGCTCCAGCATAAAGAGGTTTATTGGTAGCTCTCAGATGGCAGAATCAGGGTCCAGCAAATATTTCTGTCATTGTTGCAACCCAGCTGCAAAACTTCAATATAACTAATGGCAGTGGGTGGTTTCTAATACCAAAAGGTCATGGAGTCACAGGAAGCCACCTGGCCCTACTGTATCTTTGCAGCTCACAATTATTATTATCTATTATTGCTCTATTTATAACAAATACATCAACATCTCAGAAAAAAAATCATCCACCCAGAGATGTAGGAAACCTTGCCAGAAATAAAACACAAAATCTAAATTAAACCAGCAGCTACTCCTAATCAGTAAGCCAAAAAGAAAAAGGCAACCACAATAAAATGAAGTCCAGACCATGCATACATTTCATGCAAATTTCACAACTTAATGTATCATTTCCTGAAATAGTGGCTAAAAAGACAGGCAGCAAGCAGTTCCCCAGAGTCCCTCATTTTATTCTGACCTTCAGTGCCAACATTCTCTTTTGTTTTTTAAGGATGTTTTGTCTTTTACTGCCAGATTGCATTCTGGGTCACCTTTAAGATGTATTTTAAGATGCCATTCCCCAAAGTGCTGTAGTTCCAAGTGCAGGAAAGAACAGCATATAGTAACTAAATCTTCCTTTCCAAAGCTAACTTTTTTGATACTGCTAGTGTGAGATTTAAAAAACCTCAGAGATTTCAGTAGCTAAACACAGGTGCTTCAACCATGCAGCTGCTTCAGTCTCCACTATGTATTTAGCCAAGCAAGGGCAGCTGGTCTTTACATGTGTCCTTTGTGTGGCTGGTCTAATTGCCACAGAGAGGGAGACACATTTATAAACCAGGGCACCAGAGGGATGACAGCATCAGTGTCTGCTATCTGACCAGGAGCTTCTTATATATGCTGAACAGAAGGAAAGGTGACACCATTTTGAAATCTCTACACAAGTGTCCTTTCGGATGAAGAGAAACCAATGGTCAACCAATGTGGTCAACACTTGGTCAACCCTTACTACTGCCGAAGGAAAAAGAGGAGATCTAAGAATATCTAGTTTTCATTCATAAATGTGTTTACTTTGATTGTTCATATATTAATTTAAAGAACAAGTCCAGGAGATGGTGATCCTTTGTGCTGACAAGTTTCACAAAATACCTCCCTTTTATGTGAATTTCTTTTAATAATGTTTTCAGCTTGCCTGCTGTTGAGTTTGCTGAGCTTCTCTTCATTTTTAAATAATGGCAAAGCAGAGGAGCAGGTTTCTGTGCTTACTCTATGCTTCTTTCTATTTGTCATCTAAATTTGGATACTTAAGCTCTGTTTCAAATGCTTACACACAAATATAACAAACAAAGCATTCTTAAATATTTTTTCAGGAAAATTTCAAGGTACATAAACCTACCTTGAAATACAGGAGGGGTTTGTATACTCAAGTGCATCAGACGGAAATTGCAGATACACTATTAGAAGAAAAAAAAAAGCTAAAAGAAAATTTTCTCCAGTTTTTCAGTTCAAGAAAACTGCTCGTTTATTAAAACTGTTTCAGAATATCTTCACTATCTATTCAATGGTCCTTATGAGTAGAGTTGTCTGTTATAATATTGCTTTTGGTGTATGGCATCCAGTACAGGCTTGATCTCACTTCTGGCATTTAGACACTATATAATATACAAAACAAATCATCCAACAAGGAAAATTGCAATTTTGGTAACCTTTTCCATGAACGATAAAAAGTGTCCAAATGCATCACTTAGGTCAACACTCCAATATTTGTTTCTTTACTAAACCAATATAAAACTTCACATTTCTTTCCTATTATAATTCTCTTTCCACAACATATTGCTGTTGCTTCAGGCTTTGTGACTATATGAAGACATCTCAGTTCCAAATGTCTTTTAATTTTACTTGTTCTATTTGGTTGTTCCTCTTAACATAATCTTATTAATATTCTTCATCCATATCTTCATAAGAGAGAACTCTGCTTCCTGTTCCATTTTTTTTGTTTTGAAATGTGTAAGTGCCAGTGAAAACAGAGTTGGAAGCTGCCTGTGCCTATTGGAGACGAACATCAAATGGATGGTGTTAACAGAGATTACAACTGCAACATTTCAGCAACTAAATAAGGCAACTGACCACCTGCTGGCCCACTAACTCCTGATATGTTGCTATTCCAAACGTACCCTTTTCATCTAATGAACATCATCTGAATATCAGTCTCAGAAAGATTTTTCACCAGCGTTTCTTCAAATTTCTGAAAGGCATAAATGGCTGTCAAGGGGTTTTTTAGCTTCGCATTCCTCCTGACAAGGCTAAGTTCATTGGATGGCAATGTGATATTAACTTATCTAGGTGTAAATAGTTAAGTTTCTGATGCTGGGGTTTTTTTTCCATAACTGATTTCAAATATAAAGAATTCAGATGTTGAAAAATCAATTTTTCCCCTTATTTTTGATTTTAACATTTAGCATGATGAAGCTGAATTAAAGAAACACCCAAGTGTTCAAAAAACTTTGCTGGTGTGTATGCATGTGACAGAAATTTTAAAATCCTGATTTTTACCTCTCAGTGTGGAATTCTTATTTATTCTTTATTTTCCTTTCTTCAGTCTGAAGTTAAAAACTAAGTGGTTGTGCTTTCTTTCCAATTACTCTTTATTGCTACAGGTAGCTTATTGCAGCTGGAAGTACACTGAGATCTTTTCCTGGGAAGGTGTTGGCCACAAAGAGAATTTGTTTGTATGGAGTGAATAATGATTTCTATTCAACCTCATCTTAAGCTACTATTTTAAAATGCCCTGAAATTTCAAAATTTAAATTTAAGCCAAGGATTCAAACTATCACAAGAAAAATAATGCGAAAACAAATACATCTATCGAGTACAGTGGTAGAGACTGATCAGTCAGTCATAGAATATAACAGAATCATTTTGGTTGGAAAAAACCTTTAAGATCATCAGCCCCGACTGTTAACACAACACTGCCAAGCCTACCCCTAAACCATGTCCCTCAGTATCACATCTACAAATCTTTAAAATAACTCCAGGGACTTGACTACTTCCCACAATAATGTGAAGTAATAATTTCAAGCTGAAATGGGTTAGATAGCAGTAATCAAAGTGCATAACAGGATATTTTATAGAAGAAAAAAAAGAGGCATCAAAGTTGAACACAACTAAGATTTGGCCCCGTGTTTGTTATGTGCATTAAACAGAGATTTGAACAAAGCCAGGACAGGAAAGATCATTGAAAAATACAAACCCAATTAAGATAGTAAAGGAAGCTTCTTTTTGGATGAACAGAGTGTGTTAAGATAAAATATTTCTGAAAGTAAGATGAATCAAACTGCTACAAATAAATTAAAACAAGTGGATAAACCTGATATTCTGACAAGCTTAGTGTTTGTGCTACTAGAGAAGTAGTGGTCCTGAAAGACTAGTAGGATGTTTGTAAGGAATAGGGCCCACTTGTAATACTAAGCATATTTGGATAAACCCCATTGAGATAGTGTGCAGAAACAATGCTCAATTTCAGATAACTCAGGGCATTTAAGAAATCAACTGGGCAACTCCATGAGGTCTCTATTCCTGCCCTCCCAGCACAGTTTATCCCCTAAAGAAACAAAAAAAGAATTTTTCAGAAGCTCTTTTTGGGTAATCACTCCTATAATTTACACCCCATAATCAAGGATTGTTGTGTCCATCTGGGAAAAAGGGAGGACTTGGAGGCACAAATTGCCCATCATGTGGGTACACATGGATCTGTATTTCAGACAGAAGGCCCAGTCTACAGACAAAAAGGCTTTCTATTGTATGACTACTTCAATATGTTTTAAAAAGTTGTGTGCAACACCATGAAAAAACTGTTTCTGCTTTGACATACTGAAGTTTTTCTATATTGAAGACATCAAACTCTTCTTTCATACAAAAGCCAAAAACCTTTTCTCAGTGAAAAATTCTGAGTTTTTTGTTTTCCACACAGATTTAAGAGGAACATAAATATTGAAACACAAAAGTTTCAAAGTACACTAGAATATAAATGAGAGTTCCTTAAGAAGGTTTATATTTACTCCAGCACAAAATCCCCATCCTGTAGGCTAAGAGGTTTTTTTTTAACTTCTAAACATAGCAAGTCAGAAATCTACTGTCACTGAAGCTACAGAAAATTGAAAAGCAATGAAAGATTTTAAATGCAGTAGCATATTGTATACATTTACTGATCATCCAACTAACATTAAAGGGAATATATTTATTTCAGAAGTTTCATCAATTCATCCTTATGTGACAATATAGGATATCAGAATTCCTCGGAGAAGTGGCAACCACTTTTTTTTAAAACAATTATTCTAGAAAGTGGTTTCTGATATGAAGAATGCACT
This sequence comes from Calypte anna, assembly GCF_003957555.1. Classification (NCBI taxonomy): domain Eukaryota; kingdom Metazoa; phylum Chordata; class Aves; order Apodiformes; family Trochilidae; genus Calypte; species Calypte anna. Next base: position 144,594,847 of record NC_044245.1, on the reverse strand, counting down.
CAGGAAATTTACCAACTATTGATGTTATATAATTTATTTTAGAAATATGTCACTGGAACATTATCATCATGCAAGATATTGATGTAATTCAGATTTTAAAAATTCCTAATAGAAAGATAAATACTGTCTACATGAAGCTCCATAACATTTCAGATATCACAGTAAGTCCATAAACAAATGAAAATTCATGTCTAGAGTGACTTGACATTTTAGAAATGTCTATTTGTCACCATCAGCTTTCCTTTAAGACTTTCCAAGTACTACAAACTGCAAGGAGCAGCCAGGAAGTAGTTCAATATCTCTTAATTCATTAAATAAATGACTCTATTTTCACTGAGGGAACAAAACCAAACTCCTGTCAGTTTATTCGAGTTTAAGAATGATAAAACATTATGCCTGTCGACTGTTTGCATTAAAATTGTCTTTATTTCCAGATTCACTGCTTTGTGTCCAGTTGAAAAGCTGGTGAAGGTGACTCCTGGGTTTCTTGGAACTGAGCATGCAACGTGGAATTTTTTTCATAACAGCTTGATGACAGTGCAAAATTATCACCTCCAAGTCTTTCTCAGCATGAACCTGAAACAAAGTAAGGTATATTAATATTGCACAGATTCCCTCTGACCCTGCTCTAAGAAGGTACAGGGCTAGGAACAATGTAGCTAGAAATTAGGGATTAGTCACCTCACTATGCGTAATCTGTTTTGTTCCATACTATCCTGGAGAATCCCAGGCTTCTGTGTGTCCTTGTCAACATAAGACATGACTTACCAGGGACCTATGGGATGCAAAATCAGAAGTTGAAAGCAACACAGAATTACATAAACATCTTAAACAACACTGGATGGTTTTGACCCGACAACTTCATCACACCGTTTGGACCAAGTAAAATGACAGAAAATGCTTTCAAATAGAAGGGAGGAATAAGTTATGAAAACAAACACATTTCTAGAAATATAAAGGCTTTTTGATAGATTTGGGAAAGTAGTGCAGTCATTCATATTGGAACAGGGAGCCAAAAAGCAAAGAAAAATTTGTGAAGATGTTTGAGTGCCATCAGGAGCAAATCTCAGCAGTGAATCTGAACCTTTTTGAGGGAACATTTAACCCAAAGAAATGTTAGAGCATGGGCAATCAGATTGCTCAGAATGCTGCACAAAACATCCAGAACTACTGTTTGCATTGTCACCTCAAGTGGAGAGATACTGAAGTGCTTCCATTTTCTCCTTGACCTTAGAACCAAATCAGGCTTTCATTGTGCTGCATTTGTACACTTGCCAACAGTCAGCACCTGCAACAAAGGGACCCAAAGATTTTACCACCTAAGGCTCTGATGCTGGTAATGTGCAAGTATGTACTGAATCCCACATGAATAAAGCCTGTGAACTGCCGAATGATTATCTGCAAAAAAGAAAGTCTAAGCTTTTGGGTGACATGTAAGAAGAGGTGACAAAAGCACTCATGTTGCAGAGGAAAGCAGAAGCACTTTTACACCTCCATCAATGCAGAGGCCAAACCAAAGTGATGTTCATTTAATCACAGTAGTCTTGCTGCCTTAGTCCTTTTTATTTCTTCTCCTTCCCAACCTGCCTTGCTACCTCAGTCAGTCTGATGTGTTTCCCATCTTTGTGTTTTTAGTCACTTGGGAATGCTGGGACTCATACCATCTTTGAAACAGTGATCTGTGTTTATATCTTGAACCACAGAGGGATGTCTGCAGGAAAAGGTGAATGCCCTCAGAAACCCAAGCTTGCCTGTAAACAAAGGATTGAAGCCTTTAGTCAAATTTGGAGAAAGCTTTTATCCTGAGCTCTCCCATTTTCACATAGTTGGCTATCTGAATCCCAGTATAAAGCAACAATTTAAAAAGCCTCCCTGTTTCCAAAAGAGACACTTCAGAAAAGTACAGATACACTGGGGTTATTTTTCCTCTCCATTAACTTTTACTCATTGTCCAGAGACAGACATCTTTGCTAACTACAAAGACCTGAAAGAAATGGACAAAAGCAGAGTGTGTCCATTTTACACCACTTTCTCATAATCTCCTAGAAGGAAGTGGATGGGAAACCATCAAGTAGCAATTTTTGAGTAGCAAGATTTGGTTTCAGGGAGTAAGTAGAGTGGCTTGTCAATTACTCATGGTTTAAGATGCTTGCAGTTACAGCTTTGAGAAGCAATAATGGAAGAAGCTAGAGGTATATTTTCAGGAACATAATACAGTCCAACTGAACAAGATGGAAAATATAGTTTTCATCACATGGAAACTGTTGGGTTTGTGAAAAAAAATTAAATCTCAGGTTTCTTTCTCCTCTGTGAAATATTGCAAACTATCGATATTTGACTTTATATTATTAGAAACAGAAGTAATATCACAAGGGAAATATATGAATTATCATTAAAAGTACAACAAAATAAGTTGGTTTTGCTTGCTTGCTTGTATTTTAAATGGGCACTTTCCAGAATAAACTCATGATGTGGAAATTTTTCAACTTTACACTGAGTAGTTTAAGCACATTCCTCAGCAGTGGAAATCAAAGTGTGTGCTCTGTGAAGGAAACCAGCCAGCAGCATAAAGACTGAAAATTAGAGAAGGAAATACTGTTTAATTCCACATAAAGGACAATGTTTTAAAAAAGCAGTACATCATGATTCATTAAATCAGTGCACAAGATAATTTTTTCTTGTCCAGTAACTCTATTGAAGTTTAAAACATACTTGGTTTTATATTTGATATTCTAATATATAGCAAATATTTGTGCTGGTCTGGAGACTATAGATACTGTCTTTTTAAAGGAAACTCGCTGGAAATACACTGGAAACTTACTATGTGGTTATATTAATGTATTTTTTAAATTATTTTTTTATTAAAAACTAGTATCCTAAACATTATATTAGTGTAAATGGTACGTAGCAATAACTAAATGTAGAGCAAGATAACAGCAATATTGACATTTCCAGAATGTAAAACTTCTTTTAGGAGTAATCTAGTCAGGCTGTCTACAGCCCATGATGCTCACCTATACTGAGAAAGAAATTTTTTTTATATATTTGTTCCTTCTTCTCTATATTCTTTGAGCATAGAGAGAGAAATAAGAGCATAAGGTATTCCCAGAGGGATACAGAGCAGCAAGACACAGGAATCCTCTCTCAGTAGTCCACTCAGGGTATTTTAGTATTTCTTTTCTTAGTCATAACTCCCTCCTGTCTATGATTATTACAGCAGTCAGCACTTATTTTTAAAAATGTCCTTTTTTGCATGCTGACTGATATTTTTTCTGATATGTTACTTCCAGCTGGAATTTCTCTTTTGTCCTCAAATTCAATGCCTATGAGACAGATTCCTTCCACATGTCCCTCCTTTTATTCTATTAAATTTTACCTCCTCAGTAATTCAAGATCAAAGACAAGCTATGGATTTTCTTTTCTGTCTAGGGACAACTCTGCAGTACAAATAAAACATTATCAAATCCCTTTTCTTTTTGTTACCTACAGTGATTACACTAAACCCACTAAATCATTCAGATGAGGAATATTAGCAGAGGAAATGTATTATAAATATGTGTAGAGAGCACTCACAGATTTACCTCTTCTTTCAAGCAGTCAAGCAAGCAGGATTTGGGGACAGTACAACTGTCCTTGTCAATTTTTTTTTTTTATTTAATTTTTTTAATTAGAACCATCCAAACCACAGAATTCAGACTGAACTATAAAGCAAGTTAAAAGTGTTGTTTCAGACCAAATGGACTCAATTCAGCCTGTCAATGCCAGACTTGGAATCTGGTCTTGCTCCACCCCTATCTGTACCTATCCAGTGAGCAAATTCATCCTCTTCTTTAAGAGCTATTGTACAACTTTGTTTATTTCAGTAGTCTGTTCAATAGATCAGATTTCCTGCATGCTCTTACCTGAACCTTTAGCTCAGTCTTGCAGGAGGAAGTGAAGAGAACAAAGGCAAAATGGGAAGTATCAAAGCCATTGTCTGCCAAATAGTAAAGGTGTACAATAAACAGCCTGCAAAAAGCATCCCAGTTCTGTTCATAGTGAATCTTCAGCATCCTCCATCAGAAAACACTGCTCTAAGAATCCCCTGTCATGTTGTGTCTTATTTAGAGTAAAAGGTGCCTGGGGTTCTGTGACCTGTTACATCAGTGCTTGATGCCTTTTCACTGTCTGGAATTTAAAATACAGATGTGTTGGCATCTGGTCTGGAGGTCTCAGCCACCACTGCCACAATCCCTTTCATAAGTCACTGAGGTTTTTATTCCCAAAGTGTCTGGGTAACACGTTCCTGTGACAGCTCAGCTGTAATGTTGATGCTTCCTAACTGTGGCAAGAAGTCCACAGGGGTGTGGTTTGAAACCACCAATTTATGTCAAGCAGACCACAGAGCTTTCAGAAGGGAGACACCTTTGCTATTGCTCACTTGAACTGGTATTGAACTGTATTGCCAAGAGGTTAAAAGGCTGCTGCTGATCCCCCAAGCCTCTTGAGACCTCATATGCTACCATCTATTTGTACAACAGCTACTTCCCTGTGTTTTTCCAGCAGTTTAAAGGATGGCAATGAAACTTGTGCCATCTGCAGCTATGCATCTAAGCAATGGCTGCTTTATTTCCCAGCAGTATAATGTATATTAGAAATATGGAGCTGCATTCACCACAGCCAGCTCTGGAATTAGAGAAAAAGACACCAGTTGGGACAGCAAGTAGCATGAAGCAAACATTTTACCAGGTAGTACATGTATAAACTATGACTTTCATAGACACCTTCCTGATATTAATGCCAAATGATAAATACATGTTTTCTAACCCTGACTTTCAGTCACCATCATCTTATTAATATTCTTTGGGTGTTTTTCACCATTTTTTTCCACAATAGAGAGGCAGGGAACTCTTCTCATACATGCAAGGTGCTTCTAATCTCTGCTTGCAGGTAACAGGTTCCCCCACTAATGTATGTGTGGCTGTCTCTGCAGGTCTTTATCCAACCCTTTTTTATGCCTCCCCTGACTCACAACATGCTTTTTCCACTTTTCTTCTTTTGAGTAATCATTTTTCTCTCCTTAACTTGCACATATTAGCCCTTCTCTTACTCAGGTTCTTTAGCTTATGCATGTGCCTCATTGATCTTTTTTTCTGTAAGTATCTCAATTTTTTGGCCTTCTTCCTCACCAAATTTTATAAGTTTCCTTCTCTTTGTCTATTCTCTCTCCCCACTTAAAGGCTTCTGTAATTGTGACTTACTAATGGCAGAAAAGTATGTAGAAATATATACAATATTTCTCTGTTTACTCCCATTTTTCTCTGCAATCATACAACCTTCTTGAAGATGAATCCTAAATGTTGTGAATATGGGTTTCTCCTGCTCCCTGGGTTTCCCAGAGGGACCAGAACCAGCCCACAGGATTTTTCAGCTTGGATACAGACACTTCTTACAACCCTCTTTACCTGAACATTGGATCAGAGAGGGGAAGAAACACTCTGGATAACAAAAAGTCATAAGATTTAGTGTTAGTCCTGCAAGGAGCAGGGAGTTGGCCTCCCTGGATCTTTATGGGTCCATTCCAACTTAAGATACTCAAGATTCTGATACTATAACTGTTTCTTGTGATCTTCAAGGCTTCCCATCCCTGTTTCTCTAAGCAGTTCAACACTATGTCCATATGGCTTATTCTTTTCATAGAATATGAATATTCATAAAATCATAGAATATTCTTTTCATTCTCCTTTTTTTTGTTTGGTTTTTTTTGTAATTTTTCTTCAAATTGTGCTCTTTCATTTCTCTTTATTATGTCACTTCTCCAGTTTCAAGACTGAAATCTTCTGTATCCAAAGTTCTTATGCATGTGATTTTTAAGAGATCTTAACATCTGAAACTAGAGCAACATTCCCAGCTGAACATTGTCCTTACTGAGGTATTAAGAAATAACTGAATAAATTCAAATAAAACTGAATATCCTAATAAGCTCAGGCTACACATTTCCTGAAAAGGTCATCCAAAAGCAGGTCCATTTTTCAGCTACAACACATCTGCACATCTAGCTTTGTAGAGGCTTGTGGAGGCTCTTTAAAGCATTGGTGACTTTTTAGTCCTTAGCATTTATGGCCAGAAGGATCCTGTTACATTTTAAAAAACTGTTAATTTACCCTCTATTCAGCCTGCTCCTATGATTTTTACTGCAGCATATTTTCCACTAAGTTGTAGCTTTGAATGCATCAAAATTTGAGAATTTTCTGTTTCCCTTATTAGTTTTTTTTTTCAATTTTTTCTTGTGATTTGAATAAAAGTAGATTTAAAATAGTTTGTGTTTCTATATACCAATATATCTGGAACTTCAGTGAAAGCAATACAGCAGAAATTCAAGTCACATCACAGCAGCCCACTACAGAGTATGAGTGACAGAAAAATACAAATGAAAAGAATCCACAACACATGAGAGTTTCCTTTAGCAGGGATTTTTGAACACTCATTATGTCTGTTTCTAGTTAAATATTGATGCAGTTTGTGCTCCTCTCAACCTGCAATTAAGAGACCCAATTAACAAACCTGAAATTGCACTAAGACCCATTATTTTGTCAAATGTTCACAAAGCCAATTCCTTCCTAAATTAAAATGGTTAAAGTAGCTTTACCTGCTTTGCTGTTAAGACTGCACAGTGTGTTCTTTCTGGACCTAATTATCCATTTGATAAATAATTATCTGCTCTCCCATTTCTATACTTTAGAGATTTTTTACATAGAAAAAGAATAGGTCTGATTCTCAGTTGCAACAAGGTATACTTCACCCTCTCACTTCCTTGAAATATAATGGAGACATTCAAGAGAAAAAGACCCACTAAAAATAACCCTGTGTCTTGAAGGTAATTACAGAGTTAAACATTTTACATCAGACTCACAATGGCAGCTCTGGGAGTGGTGTGGATTCTGGTCAAAGTTCACTGTTTAAAATATACAGACCAGGACTATAAAAGTGGAGAAAATACAGTAAGGTTTAGGTTGGTATAACTATAAGCAAGAGCTGAGACAGCTCCTGAACCACTACAAGAATACTCAGCTTAGAACTCTTCTGTTTCCCTGCTATTTTGAGTATTTCCCAATACAGCAGGAACCCAAACCTGACTTTTCAAGGGAAGAAGTTTATTTTTTTACATTTAAAACACTCCTATTACAGTTTTTTAGACAGTGAAGTTAAAGTTAGATACCAGTAGTCTAACTAATGCTCCCAGGAGGGATAGGTTTTGGGTCCTATCAGTATTTGGTCCAACCTACTTAGATAATTCCCAGGTAAAACAGTGTTGTTTGGTTTGGTTTTATCTGGGATTTGGAGGGGGTTAGGGAATGTTTGGCTGGTTGTTTCATTTTTCTATCTTTTTTTTCTTTGTTTGTTTGTTTAATTTGGCTTTGTGTGGTATTTGTTTGCTTGTTTTTAATATAACATTGAGTAAAGCACAGATGGGATTCATCTTCTCCACCTTATGCCATCCCAGTGTCAGTAATGGCTCAGGAAACAGGACCTACAAGAGATCCACATCCTTCTGGACCAGCTATTAGAGATCAAGCACAACAGCATAGGAAAGTTAAAGTAGCACTAATTGCCTACAATTATGGAAGTGCATAAAGCATCTGAGTCAAACCAAAGACTTCATATATTAGAGACACTTTTTATGCATGAAGTATCAGTGAACTTAGACAATCAAAAGGGTGCATTCACACAGGTAAGCAGATATTTCTGGGCTGGGCTTCACCTGACTTGAATTTGAAGGGAGGGAATTCAGCTCCACATCCATACACCTCTGTGTAGGATTCTACCTCTGAGCTAGGGTTGAAGGAGCTGATTATGGCCTGTGACAGCCTAGTGGCTGAAATCGGGAAGATGAGATTTGGGTCTCCTTTCTCTGAAGTGCATACAAGATATAGAAGATGCATTTCCAACATGATTTTGTGAAAGGGCCCTCGTAAATCTTGCCAGAAAAGCAGTAACACTGTGGAGGAATTCAAACACTCTTGTAGAATAGAGTATGTCTTGTGAGCTTTTCCCTTTTTAAATAATTCTTGGCTGAAAGAACATTTGTTACTTTTCAAGTTATTCGGGCTACTCTAAAAATACCATTTTTGTTAAAACAAAATCTGCTATATTCCTTTATTTTTTTTTTCCACTTTGTTTAGTTGGTTTGGGGTTTCAGGTTTCTTTTTGCCTTGCTCTATCACAACCTGAGCTATTGTGGCAGGGAAAATACAGAGAAGATTCAGTCACAGTTTCTAGCCAGCTGTCAACAAGAAGTTTACTTTGTTTCCTCTTTAATGGCTCATATGGAAAAAATAAAGTTGGCTGCATTCCTGAAAGGAGAGATAATAACTTTGGGGAGAGCAGGATTTATCTCATGTGTAGCAAGGATGAATTGTAAATAGGATTCCTTTGCTTCCTTGCTATAAGCAAAGCCATATCCCCTGAAGAAAAGATCTTGCTGGATGCTTTTTTAAAAGTTCTTCTTAGCAATTTCTTGTTTAATCAGTTTAAAGATTAGATTGACTTTCAGATTGAATTAGTACCAAAAAACAAACCAAAACAAAACAAAAAAACCCGACACAATAACTCCCTAACTCTAGTTTAGTTTGCTTATACCCAACATACCCGAAGACAGATTTTAGCCAAAATGTATTTTCATTCTCAGTGGACTGTTTTGTCTAAAAGCTTGTCCTCCAAAAAGCTGTATCATATGGGAAGCTTATGTCCTAATATGTCTCTTGACAGCTGCCGGTAAAGCAGAGATGCATGGATGTGGAAATGATAAACACAGAATCCTCTTAAATTCATGACAATCTTAAAAAAAATCTGTGCTAAGAAGAGTTTTGAAGAAAGTGAAGTTGCCACTAAAATCCTCTGTAGATATGCTTCTTAAAAGTTACACTGCTCTGTTGCACAGTTGTGCTGCCTGTTTGAACTAAAAATGACTATGATGGCCAAAACTAGAAATGAAAACAATGTAAGATCTTTAATCTGTATTTTTCAAAGGGAAAGGAACCTGATATGTCACTCAGAAAAGCATCTGGACCTTTTTTTTGTCAGCAGCCTTCTCCAGTGGTCTATTAATTTCATGGTTTTCACAAAAAAAGCTTTGCCAGCATTGGGAACATTGAACAGGTTTTTGATGTAGTTAAAAAAAAAAACAAAAACAAAAACAAAGTGCTCTTCTGTTTGTCTGCAGTTTCCCTGTGTCTGACTTTTCAGGGTGGTCTTATTAATTCTCTGCTTTTACCTCCTGTTCTTAAATGGTCATTTGTGTAATTTATTTATAAATATGATAGTCAAGGTCAGAATCTCAAAAAGGTGAAGCATCAAATACGAAGAAATCCTCTGCATTCATTGGTTTACTTCAAAGATTTAAAAACACTTCGCAAGCTATATACAAGACTTATCCCTTTACAGGTGCAGCACAGTTCAGGTGTAGAGTTTGAAATCTTTTAAAACTGGATAGAAACAATATCCAGCAATGGAAGGATTAAAACAAAAAAACTCCCAGTGTTTCCATGTTACTTAAGCAGCAAAATTTTAACCAAACCCACAGAAACCCCACCCCTAATGTCAGTGAAATGTGAATAAGAATTTCTAAAAATTTCTTAATGATTTTAATAGTTTCTTATGAAATTAATTTCTTACTTTAATAATCTCCTAAATATTTTAAATTTATTTTGCCTTGTTCTTGTTTGTCTTTGACCATTTTTTTATGTTCAGTGTTCAGCAGATTTTTTTTCTTTCACCTGCTAATTAACCAGCAACACAAACGAATGGGACTGAGGATCTACCTCATCTGCTGGTGAGTGTTAGTAGTATTTAATAGTGAATAAAGGATAAGATTCAGCTACATTAATGTAGTTTTGATAATCCCTGGTATTTTGGTGGGTTTGTTTTTTTTTTATTTCTTAGCCTCTCCTCACTCCCTTCCCGAAACATTTATGTTTTCACACTGACCAGAAACAGACCATTATCTTAGATTAATTCTCAAATGCTTTCTTTTCTCAGATTCTATTAAAACATGAAAATGCAGAAATGTACAGAGAGTTTTCAATAAATCAAGACACAGCTAAAACAATATATATCCTTCTCAGTGGGCATTAGCCATTATTCCTCTCTGATTATTAGCACAGGAGAGCTGACTGTGCATGAATTCATACAGAAGAATTATGGACCACATCTGAAATGATAAGAGGCAAGCTATTAAAGCCAAAAAAGACCTTAAAGAAAAAAGAGGGAATGCTGTGGGAAGATTAGGCTATAAAATACTTCCCTCTATATAAATACATATTCATATAGAATGTTAGAGACAATGTTGTTGGTTCCACTTCTTCTGCTTTCTCAGTTTCAGAATTTCAGAACATTTCTGTACAAAAAATATTTCAGCATCAAACCACTCGGTTTATCAGTTCCACCAAAAATCAGAGGATGCCCTTGAGTAGCTATCAGCAAAACTGTATGTTGGAAGAGATCTCCCAGAACCTATTTAAATGGGAAATTTAAGGAGATTACTATTAAAAAAAAAAAAATAAATTCCATCCACAGAGGATCCTGGCAGTGCAATAGTGAAGTATTTTCTCTCTCTTTTCTCCAAATGTGATCAGGAAGCAAGTTAAATGAAGTTTTTATTTTGTTTGTTATTAAAGAGAGGAAAAGAATGCAAGGTAGATAAACAAGCAGACAGCCTGTTCATATAACTAAGTCTTAAAGTAAAATTATATCAGTAGTAATCTGCTAGGCCAACCATCTGCTTTCTCTTTCCTTCAGTAGCTTTCATGCACTATTTTAAACATCATGGAGCTCTTGAAAGAGCTGAACTGAAGCTGAAGTAAGCTTCTGATGTTTGTTGGTACTTTGCTGTCTCAATGTTACTAAGATTTTCTACAAGTATTTTCCTCTAGCTGCTCCTCTTTCTAATAGGTGCTTTAGTTAACAGCTTTGCATGGTGTTTTAGCTAAGTGTTGGCAAATAAGTACCAAAAATCTATAGCATCTACTAGTGTCCTGGCTCTCAAGGGACTGCTTGAAAGTAAACAAGTTTTTAAGTCTTCTTAAAGAAGTGTTTCTTAAACAGTTGCTTAAGATCATGGTAACTGTTCACTTCTGGATCCATTTGAGAGAGTTCAGTGGCTTGGAATTCTGTATTATGACACAATTCTGTATTATAATTATAAATATTCTCTGCTATTTTATAAAGAAATAATTGTCAGAAGAAATAATGCAAAGTATGAAAAACATACATACCTGTCAATTTGTCTTTTCTATTTATCTACCCTTTGTGCCACCAGCTCCAGCAGACCACACCTTCCCAAGGGATCCAAGCATCCCTACACAAGTGGATGAAGAAATTGGGTAGATCTTGGTTACATCCTTAATTTTACCCACTTTACAGTTTTTATGTCAGAGAATTACTGAATACTGTGCTGTGAGAGTTGGACCTAAGTATGAACTGCTTGATTTCACTCTATGTAAAGAGCAGTTTAATCCTTTCTGGATGACCTTTGATTCAGATAAAAAAGCATTAAGGCAGATGAGAAAAGTTATGCACTCACTTAAAATCTTCCCTGGAAAGAGATTAGCCTTATAATCTCTGCATAAGAGATAGCTTATGCATTTTCTTGTTTCTGGACTATTAAAATGTCTCTTAAGACTCAGTTATTGGTGTTTAATTTTCCGTATGTATTTGTCTTTTGTAAATAATTCACCAGCATAATGGCCACCATGGAAACTACATCATGTGAAAAATGAGAAAAAAATCATATAAAACTGGTTACAAAGGAAAGAATTAGTGGATTCTAACAGATGAAAGAAAACACCAAAATACATCTATATGAGTGTGGGCTGTTTTTGAACCTTGAATGGGGGAATTGGGCTGGAGACAGGGAGCTTAACATTGCAAAACTTTCCAGCCTCTGTCTTTTTACTGGCAATAGAAATAGAAAATATTTTAAAGAAATCTTTTTACTTGCTTCACTGATCTCACTGAATTTCTTAAAATTTTCTCATGGCATAGGCTTTGCCAAGTTATAAAAGTAGGTGAAGATTTTGAAAAAAAATGTCCCCTGTTCTTTGTCTCTCAAATGTGCCCTGTTGTGAGGGGGAGTTTCCCCTGTCCCAGCTTACCAAAAAAAAGGAATGAGCTATCTCTGTTCATTTCCCCTCTTTTTCAAAGTTAGAGAAAGTGACAGAGTCTTGTTATGTGACCTACAGCAAAATGGCTGGGGACAGATTTTTCTAGTTCACAGCACCTATGTTCCTGTGGTTTCACCTGTTAATTACCTAGCAACACAAATGGGTGGGACCAAGGATCCACCTCATCTGCTGGTGAGTGTTAGTGACATTTAATGGTGAGTAAGGGATGTTCCTCTACAGGCTTTTACATGCTTTCAAAAAAAGCAAAAGGGTTTGATCCATGATTGGCTCATTGATATGTGTATGATGAGAAGTTGTCTTATCAGGAAAAAGTTTAAGTAAATTACCTTATAATACATTTTGGGGTTATTGAAAGGCTTAAGCTAGGGAAAAACGTTTGCAACAAGAATGTAACTTTTTGTGGAGTTGTACATGTCCTCCCTGGACTCATTACTGTCAGCTGGAGGGATCACTAGGTAGGCTTTATCTCCCACTGCTCCAAGTTTTTTTGTTGTGTTTCTGAAAATAGAAAGCTGTACAGTAAGGGTTTCCTAACTGTAATGCATATTTGCAGGTGCACTTCTTTTAAGATTATGGCCTTTTTAGAAATAAAGGTGCAAGGAGTGAGCTATCTTCTCCAAGAGTTTCTGCAACACCCTTTTGAATAAAAAGCATTCAGCTATTTCAGGGTTTAGTGGGGGAAAATAAAGAAATAAAATAAATAGGAATTTCCAGTGGACATAAAAATACTTCTGACTTTCCTGCTCCATATTTCATAGAATCATAGAATCATAGAATCATCTAGTCCAACCCTTGACCCACCGGAGCAGTTGCTAGACCATGGCACTGAGTGCCACATCCAGTCTTTTTTTAAATGTCTCCAGGGATGGAGAATCTACCACCTCTCCGGGCAGTCCATTCCATAGCCTAATCACCCTCTCCATGAAGAAATTCTTTCTAATATCTAACCTAAACCTCCCCTGGCACAACTTAAGACTGTGTCCTCTTGTCTTGTTGAAGGTCGTCTGTGAAAAGAGTCCAGTTCCCACCTCACTACAGCCTCCTTTCAGGTAGTTGTAGACAGCAATGAGGTCTCCCCTGAGCCTCCTCTTCTTCAGGCTGAACATCCCCAGCTCTCTCAGCCTCTCCTCATAGGGCCTGTGCTCGAGTCCCTTCACCAGCCTGGTTGCCCTCCTTTGGACCTGTTCCAGAACCTCAACATCCTTCTTAAACTGAGGGGCCCAGAACTGGACACAGTACTCGAGGTGTGGCCTAACCAGCGCTGAGTACAGGGGAAGAATCACCTCCCTGGACCTGCTGGTGACGCTGTTTTTGATACAGGCCAGGATGCCATTGGCTTTCTTGGCCACCTGGGCACACTGCTGGCTCATGTTCAGTTTCTTGTCGATGCAGACTCCCAGGTCCCTTTCTGCCTGGCTGCTCTCCAGCCACTCTGTCCCCAGCCTGTAGCGCTGCATGGGGTTGTTGTGGTCAAAGTGCAGGACCCGGCACTTGGCCTTGTTGAACCTCATCCCGTTGGAATCGGCCCAGCTCTCTAGTCTGTCCAGGTCCCTCTGCAGAGCCCTCCTGCCTTCGAGTTGGTCCACACTTCCTCCCAGCTTGGTGTCATCTGCGAATTTGCTGATGATGGACTCAATCCCTTCATCTAAGTCGTCGATAAAGATATTGTCACGGTTTAACACTGGCCCGGCAATTAAACCGAATAACAGACGCTCTCTATTAATGTCTCTCTCCTTGATAGAGAAAGGAGAGAGAATAAGGGAGAGAGACTTATGGGTTGGAAACTAAACTACACAACTTCAATGAAACAGTAATGATAAATAGGTAAAATTACTAAATATATACAAATATACAGGAAAATGGATACCACATTCCTCCCCCTTTCCCCCAGTAACTCTCACGTCACCACCGAGGCTGTAGGGCAGCCCTGGGAAAGTCCAGGCTGGACTCCTGGAGTCGGCAGTAGTCGGGAACTGGAGGCAGGAACACACAGATATGGGCTGGCACAGATCAGGACCACAGGCAGAGGAACGGATGGAATCCTTCCAGGATGCTGGGTGAAGGAAGGGAAGCAGGAAATCAGGAAATCCGGAAAAGATCTGCCTCGGCCCTCGTGATGCCTCAAATTTATACTGAGTGTGACGTATATGGGATGGAATACTCTGTTTGGTCAATTCTGACATCTATCTTGTCTGTTCCTCCCCAAAGGAGGGCTCAGGTGGGACTTCTGTATCCTCCTGGACAGTAAAATGTTTTCCTCAGAGCTGAGCAGTGTCCTTGGCTCTGCATACCAATCTCTAGCAGTAACTATAAACATCAGGTGTTATCAATCCTAGAAGCACACACTGTCTGAGAAACTTACTGTTAATTTTAGCAAGTGCAACTACTTACAAGAGATTTAGCTAAAAGCAAAAGTACAAGACAGAAAATCACCTTTATCCTGGTCCAAACCAGGACAGATATTAAACAGAACTGGGCCCAACTGGGCCCTGGGGGACACCACTAGTGACCGGCCGCCAACTGGATGCAGCCCCGTTCACCACCACTCTCTGGGCCCGGCCCTCCAGCCAGTTCCTAACCCAGCACAAGGTGCTCCTGTCCAAGCTGTGGGCTGACAGCTTTTTCAGGAGAATGCTATGGGGGATGGTGTCAAAGGCTTTGCTGAAATCCAGGTAGACCACATCCACCGCCTTCCCCTCATCCACCAGACAGGTCACCTGCCTACAGAAAACATGATGTTCCCTGGGCAATTAAAGTGCAGAAGCCCCTGCCCACTCTCAGGCTGCATATTGTTCTTCCCACCTGCCTCTGCTCACTTACTGTCATTTTCCTGACTTACTGGCATTTTCCTATTATTTTCCTTAAAGTCAGATTTTACACTCAGCTTGCAGGGACCACAAACCTTACAGGGCATGTGGGACTGCAAGGGACAGATCTGCAGTTGTGGACTCCACTAATTGGAAAACTACAAAATAATTTAGTAAGCTGTAAATTGTGTACAGTCAAACATATCTGTCCCAGTGGCACACTACAAAAATTAATTTATGTATTCCCTTCAGTGTGTTCCGAGCTGTTCTGATAAGAGGTGCTACATAAGAGCTAAGAATTAGTAATTTATTATTTATTAATGTTAGCTCACTTCATTATATATGGAGAGAAAGCAGATAGTGAAAGCCTGATTCTTTCAGCTTAGCAGTGCTCAGTTTGCACTTTAGGCAGCTTTTGCAGCTTCCCTGGATGTATTTGTTGGCACAAAGAAATTGTCACCTAGGAACAGATAATGGACTAGCTGGAGCAAGTACTTGTCTCTGACTGTTGTCAGTGCAGCTGCTTCAGAAGAGATTGCAAAATTATTACAGTGACTCTGATTGTGTGGTGTGATATGTTACAGGACAGTTTTTGTCTAAACTCAGTGGGTCACACTATACCTTAAAAATAGCATTGGGTAGCTCTCAGAGTTGTACTCTGGCTGTTGTAACACTTTTGTTATTTGTGTTTGTGACACAATCCAGATCTATTAAATCTGCAAAGCTACCCAGTTCTATTGACACCCCAGCTTCCTGTAGCAATGAATTACAATGGTGAGTTATCCAATTTTCAGTGAAAAACACAGCTCTCTGAGCAGTTTTTAAAAAAAGGATACGCCTTTGAATTGAATTGCATGCCTTCTCTCCCAGAATTTTGTTTTGTTTACTTTCAGTAAAGGGAGAAGGAAGCACCTCAGTGTGTCTTGCTGTGAAATCTTTCATGCACGTTCCTCTACAGAGCCTCCTGACTCCAAGATCACAGTTTCTCCCACACATCCCTGCTAACACACAGAAACTCAGCAGCAGGGAGTCCCTTTCATCCCGAGCACAACTTGCTAATTGCCCTGAACTGCTCTGCTGCAGAACAGCCAAAAGAAGGCAAATTCACCAGAGGAAAGGGTTTGCAATGCCAAAATCATTTTATCTGAGCCAGGCATGTACTTGCATCTACTGGGAGGAAGCTTGGATGTATGAACTTGGTCTTAAGAGAAACCAATGGTTTGCATCCCCATGAGATATTTCACAGCCGTCATATTAATATAATAATATTAATATAATCTGAATTTTCTCATGGTGCTTCTTGTTGCTGACTTTGCTAAGGCTATGGCACTAGAGATAAGCAGTACCCACGTGCTTTCAGAAGACCCATGACCTTGGTCCCCAGGTCCAATTTAATTTGTCCTTTAAGTGAATTCCTATGTATTTCCCAATTAGCATGCTTTATGTTTCACAAAGACTGTCACATGCTCAGTCTCATGTTTCTTCCTAACCCCTGCCACTACATCTTTTATTTTCCTATGCCTCTTTACATGTGTCAGAGACAGAGGCCATAGCTGTTGCTGTTCATCTGTCTAAGGATGTATTTCTTGAGTGTGTCATCAAGCCAGGTCACTTTGACAGCATAGCACAGCAATATATTGTCAGAGGATTGGTATTTTGATGGTGTATTGCTGTGGTACCTCAAAGAAATATAAAATGGCAGAAAGACTGTACATATGGTCACCCTTATGCATATAAACTACCAGGACCAGATCTTCATCTGCCTGGAATCTGAGCTGGTTTCTCCAGACTAATGAGATATCTTTTTATGACCATCTACATGCAACCACACGGAGACATTTCCTTTTATACTCTTTCTTTAATCAGTCACATTTGTGTGTGATAGATATTCTTTGTGACAATTATTCCAGAGTCTAGGTTCTTCCTACTAAACTCAGAGACTTCTATTAGTGGGATCATAATCATTTCTTTGGCAATGCATGGTGAAGACTCAAACAAGATAAGAGAGCATACTCCTCTGATCATTGCTAACCTCAGCACCCTGGATTTCTGCCTGGTGGAGACCTTGCTTTATTACTCTTCACACACTGAAAAGGAGGAAACTATATGGATGTGTATGAGCTTTAAGTTGACCACCTCTCACTTGCTTCTCAAATCTGGCATTTTGCTTCCAGAGGAGTGGAACAGAAGGGTCTGATGCTCTCTGGTGCAGAGACCTCACTTGTTCATCATTGTCTGCAACGATAGGGTAGGGGGAGAAGCCAACACAATCAATATGACTGAAAGCAAACCCCATTTATTTACCTCCACGACTGTATTTATATACAAACAAGTGTGTCTTTACTAAATACATGGCATTTAGTGATTTGTTATTATGTGATGACAACACTCTTAACTTTAAAGCTAATCGGTTAATTAACAGCAATGACAACATACAGATTACATTCAGTCCACAATTTATCTGCAACAGCTCCTCTCCACATTTCTTTATCTTCTGCATGTAGCTCATCTTTTTTTGTAACTTTTCAGTTGCTTCAAGGTATTTAGCTCATCATAATTTACAAGACCACATTGTCTTTTATAAGACAGCGTTGTTTTACATTAAGGTTAAAACAGCATAAGTTTGTAAAACAGTATAAAACAGCGTTGTCTAAACTTATAACATTTTCTGAGACTATCAGCATTGTCTAGTCATAACTCTCATGGCACATTGTTTAACACTACCAGTATTTCTCATGGCTCATTCACAGCATGGCCTATATGGCTGTTCATTTCACAAAAACCCCACAATTTTCTCCCTGTAGCCTTCTCATGGGTGCTCTACCTCAGCCTTCTGACACTCTTTCTGTCCCTCCTACTCTGATGACACACACACCACCATCCCCTCTCTCAGCAGAGCTAAATCCCACTGAACCCCCACTTCTGCACTTACTGAAGTGTCTGTACACAACTACCAGGAACACCAGAGGATCACTCCAGGTTTCATCTCTAGTTCTGTGTTCACATGGCTACTGGAAGAAAAAGAGTATAGAAATTCCTGTAACTGCAAATTAAGCCTTTGGAGTTCTGCCATTGTCATTCATGCTTGAAGGAAAAGAAGAACAAAATAAATAAGAACAGCTAATTTTCAAAGTTGGTTTTTATCACACAGTGTTTTTTGAAGTTTTTTTCTTTCCAGTAAGGGAGTCTGGAGTTTGGCTGCAGGACAAGTTCTTCTAGTGCTAGATAGGAGGCCTCAATTTTCTATAGGTAGTTTTGGCACCCAGACTGCTACACTGAGCCCCTTGCTTAGCAAAGAATAACACTTTATGTGAAACAGGAGGCATGAATCATTTCATTATAAAAATAGTCTCTTCACCAAAAACTCCATACTAAGTAGGTTTCCTTGTAGTCAAATTGTTAAGTGTGAGGAAAAGAAATTCTGAATCACAAAATGGAACCAAAATCAGCTGTATTTTTCTACCAATATTTGAAATACTTTGTCCAATTACTCCCTTCTGCTCTCCAACAATTTATCAGAAACAATACCTTTGTCACTTGGCCCTTGCAATGGGCTTTGAGTTACCCTTGAATGGAGTAAATCCAGAACATTGCCAGTGGAGGTAAACCGAAGTAAAATGAAAGGGAGGTAAGGACTAGGCCTACTATTTGTTCACTCCATGTAATTTTAGAAAGGTTCCCCTCATTCAAAATACTCTGACTCATTCTTGCATAGATATTTTTTCAAAGCTTATTACAGGATAACTGTTGAATCTGTTTAACCAGCTCCCATAGAATCCGGAGGTACACTTTGATGCATTTCTTTGATGATTAAACAGAAGAGCTTTACCATTTTATGAGACACTATGATTAGGTTTCAACAAGTTTTGGATTCATGCAAAATGCCTCAGCTGATATCTACATAATTTTACACCTTTCCTGTAGATGGTTAAAAAAAAAAAAAAAAAAGCTGTTATTTGCAATGCTTACACAAACAGGTATGAAGGTTAATAGCATAGACACAAAAACAATAATAGGCAGTCTGCTGGTTTCAGTTTTCTGTATCTCTCTCCACATTTGTGAAAATACCAGCACATCTCCTTCCAATGCCTGTTAAATCAACTCCTCTGCTGGCATAAATTGGTCTTATCCTATTGACTTCAATAGGACTAAGCCAAGATGTAGTGGCAGAGAGTCCTCCATTGGCTCTACCTGATCTTAATGCCAACTACTGCTTTTGCATTCTCATGTTTTACTTTTTCAGAGTTTAAGGGCAAGAGAACACCCTCTTTTTAATACATTATGCATAATAGTAATTAAATCAATGAGATAAATGCATTCCAAAACACTGAGAAGTTATTATAACAAACTAGTGGATTATGAAGATGTTTGAACCCATCAGCTGAGACACCAGCAAAACAACAGGGTCAAAAGATGAGCACATTTTATGCAACTTAAGTATTCTGCTATCATGAATCACCAAGTTTAAATATTACAGCCCTAAACCCTTCTTAGTCTGTTCTGAAGAAATATTAATCATTTTTAACTGCTCTTTTTCACTTCTTATGGAGTGGATTAACCCTGAAAAAGATATCTCCATTTCAATTATGGGTACCCATCAAAAAGGAAATAGCATCACAAAAATGCTGGTTCTCTGCTAACAGGCTCCTCTGAGAAGGTTATATTTGCTTAAAGAAAGATCTTTTTATTTAGTATATACTCTCTTTTCCACTGGCAGAAAAAAAAATCATTTTGAAACAAATTGTGGCCAATACATTTTTAAGCAGTATCACCATTAATATCTAACTAAGATCATCATGCTAGGTCACCCAACTGAATTAAGGCTGCTGTAACTTCAGATCAGAGAATCTGATTGGTGCACTCCCCTCCAGCCCAGGGCAAACACTGAATTTCACTGTTGGAGGAAGATCAGTGGTCTTGCCTTGTTTAGCCTTTGTAAAAGGGAAGAATAAATATATGGGAGGGTGTCTCTACCTGGATTATCCAACAAGCACAAATATTTTCCCTCTTGAAGCTCTAGTCTGCTACTGTGGGCTTCAGAGGTCCTGAGAAACACTGTGCAGAGGCATTAGTCAGATTTTGAATTTGCTTTTTCTTCCCAAAATGCCATTAAGGGTCATCATAATTCAAGCAAGTGCATCTGTATTTTTGATTTATTTGTACTTAACATAATGTTGCATTACCTGTCAAGAGGGCAAAATAATACTTCATCGTAAATGGATCGTCAAGAAAAATGTTTTTACAATGTCATGAATTGTTGATGGCTTCCTCTGCCAAAGCTGACATCTGGAAGTTTAATATAGCAGTGTGTTACCAACAGTGTTTTCACTCCATGATGACCTTTTTTCAATTTGAGAACCAGTAGGCCATGGTAAGATTAGCTACATCATGGTGCCCATGAGGAATTATCCTAATTTGAAGAGAAAGCAATGAATTTAAGGTGGCTCTTGTTGCTGTTGCAAAGATCCCTGATACTCTATTTTATTTTTAAAAGGTGTGGATGATGTCTTCCTGATTGCCAGGAATGGCAATAAGATGGAGGAAGATACTTGGCCAAACATATGGTGATTAGGTAAATAAATCAGTGTGCAGCTACACATGCTGCATTGGAATGGACAGGTTGCATACATGGTGTGAGTGAACAAGTGCAAATTTACAGGTAAGCAAAAGATTGGTTGTTCTTCCTGTCTGCATAAGGACATATATAAAAAAAGACTCAAAGCAGAAGGAGCAGAGTACATCAGCTGTTCCTGAAGAAAATCAGTTTCTAAAAGCAATATATTGAACTGGCTGACAGCATCCAGCCATCTGTCCAGACCTCCACTGTGGGAAAATCCACCTGAATAAAAGCACTTGCCTCTAGCAGAGATTCTGTACTTACCTACACTTAAGTCACTTCTGGTTTCCTTCACAATCCTTAGAACTACTTTGGTAGTAATTTTGGCAGTACTAGACTTACAGTTGGACCTGATAATTTTAAAGATCTTTTCCAGCCTAAATGATTCTATGATTCTGTGACAGGGCAGAGTTGTTACTCTAATTTCTACATATGAGAACTGGCTGTGGAATCTGCAAGAAGAGTTCAAAGTTAGAGAGTTTGCACATAGTTCTGAGTAGAACTGAACTTCCATCTTTCAGAAGTCTAATTCAGAGCCAGATGACAAGGACAACTCACCAGAGAGCTCAGGTGAGGGAAGATTCATCTGTTTGCTGCTGGGCTGGATACTGAACATAGCAGAATGAAATATCCTGGATGAGTAACTGGAAAGTCTGGTGTTTTCAATGGATTATAAATGCTTTTGTGCATCCACTTGAATTTAACTTTTAAGAAAACAAGGCAAAAGGAATGTTCTGTCTTTGTGTCATTTTTTCTTTCTTCTGAAGTGTGTTTAAAAGGGAAAAAGATTTCTGGCAGCAGCTATACGTTCACACTGGTTTGTCGTAAAAGATCGTTTCTTCCTTGAACAAGGAGAATTAAATGCATAAAGCCTTTCACAACAAGATATGCTAGAGATTAAAGAAATAACTATCTTTCATAATTCATATATAGCAGGAGTGAAAAATAATATGTTATTGTCTAGAGTAAAAAAAGTAATTTATATCCAGACATGAATACTTAATCATTAGACCAAGTGATGTTGTCCATATTAATAGAGACAAAATAAATCAGCCTTCAAATCTACTGCAGCCCTTAAAACAAAAGGAAGATAAATCAGTTGTTTGCCACTGTAAAGAAGATTTTTTCCTAACCCCAGAATAACACAGGAAACATTAGAAAGGAAGAACACTTTGATTATTGAAAGACAAATGAATTCCACAAGTTTTCCTCACACCTGTCAGTCTTCCAGAACAACATGGCAAAAGGTCACATTTATGTAAGGAGAAGAAGGGCATGGCTTTTCTGTGGATTGTTTCTTTTAATTTTTTCTTTTTTTTTTTTTTTCCCCAAAACAAAATGTTCTGGAACTAATGTAATAAAACATTGTTTTCTGAGGTCTTAAATTCCTGTTTGGTGCTATTGTTGATGGGAAATCTCATCACTATCAGTTAAAGTAAAGGGCTTCCTATAGTCTTAAAGTCAAAGCCACACAAAGGATGCCTTATTCTGGCACACATTAGCAATTGTGCAAGTTCTGCCAAAACCAGCATATTTTCAGGAAGAGATTATAATCGAGTAATTGAGAAAATTATTATTTAAATATTAGACATGATAACCACATTGTATACCAGAAGACTGACTGGGTGAAGCAATGGATTCAACAGCCACACAGAAAATGCATATGTAAGTGTTTGTTTGTTTGTTTTTTTAAAAAATTTGTGTTCAGAGTATTCCGTAGTACTGGAAGAGGGAAACAGGAATCCACTGGAAAAAAAAAAGATTTGATGGCATTGTCCTATCTCACCTCAGCTGTGAGTTATGAATCAGGCACAATGCTATCTTGGTAACATTATTCTTTATATGCTTGTGTAACCAAATGAAATCATATCTTGTTACCTACAGCTCATGTAGTCAAAACAATTATGATATATTCTTGCTGCATTTGTTCTTTAATTTGGACTTTGGGCTGCTGGGGACAGACTGCAGGCTTCCCAGAAATCTCTTCCAGATGCAGACTGTAAGTCTCCATACATGCCTTAGTTCTTTACATATAAAGAGTCTGTTACAGCCTATGGCCAAATACAACACATTTGGGTTTCTGTTTTTATTTTTATTTTTCCCTTCATTTTTGCCAGACTGGAGATTATCATGACTTAACTGATCAGTGAACATCTAATGCTTAATTTCAATCACACCAGAAGCTTATAATTTTCAGCAACCATATCCAGTTATACTAATAGGTTTGGCTCCAAATCATGATGGTATACAGACTGATACACACACAAAACAGAGGATTGTCTGAAGCTTAAATTACTTGCATGCTCTGTCTCATCTTGAATAAAATAAAATAAAAATAAAGTTAACCTTGTTGGAAGGAGATGCCTGGAAAATGAACAAGAGCTACTACATTTATAGAAAAGGCTGTGGTGAAACTCATGTAGAAAAGCAATAGCAATGCAGAGCTTCCCTCTTGCTATATTAATGTACCTTAAACATGGTGAAGAGGGATGAAAGTTCATGGAAATGGGAAACACTTGGTGCATATCCACTTGCTAATCCACTCAGGGCCACAGATAAGATACTGCTTATTTTTTGCCTTTGTTGAACTTTTTTTATCTGTGTTCATGAAGTACCTGCAACAGTAGCTCCTTGTCTGTGCTCTTTGCCAGCATGAGCCTGTCAGTACAAGATAATGCTGGGCAATGGGAGACAGCCCAGTGACAAAAGGTTCAGAGTGGACGTGAGGAAAGATTTCCTTTAACTAAATGCCATTTCATTAAATAATGCAATGCAGTGGGAAAGAAAGTCTGTAGATGTAATAAAAAAGATTACAAAGAAGATGAAGTCTACAAAATAATTTTATTTGGTTAAGGAAGCTGTAAACTTTAAAGCCTAGTGAATTTTCTAGTGAAAATTTCTCGGGAGAAAATATTGCCAAAAGATTAGAAAAATCATAACAATTTTTATTGGACAAGCATTATCCCATGGATAAGAGCCAGTATTATATGCATACATGCTTATTTATGCATATGAAATCATTAGCAATTGTACTATATTATCTGTTTTATGTGCAGCATATTATTATGCACATGCTGCATAAAAATAATGCCTCTGCAGTATTTTCATAATGTGCAACAAAACAATGGGTGTAAAGAGCACATGTAGCAGAGTTTTATTGAGGTAATTTCTGAATTTAAAATCTTACTGTATGGAAAATAGCCAAACACATCCTAGTGCAAGTGTACAAATAACAGAGAAAGGGATTTACTGCATGGGTATGTTTACTTACAGTGTCTAAACTAAACTTGCAATGTCTATGCATGCAAGGAAAAAACAGATACCATTAGAAAAGAGAGAAGGAACATTAAAGAAAAGCAGAGAGCCAAGGAAGAGTTCATGTCACAAATAATTTTGCTGTTAAGCCTCAAAATATTTGGGCTTTAAGTGTTATTTCATTACATTCAAAGGTCATCATCATGAGTCCAGAGGGATAGTTTGGAGGCACTGCTGCTGAAGGAGAAATCTGTTATGCTTTAATATCACAGAATTTCTTCTTAGGTATTTTTCAAGAGATTAGTTAGAAACACTCCTATTATAGTCTTTGGGGAATTTTACTGGAGTGGAGCCAAAGACCTGCTTAAAGGAATTTACTAACTGCAGAAGAGCTCAGCAGATAACAAGGACTCAGGGGTTAGAATTTTGTCCTGTAAGAACCTGAAGAACATTTGACATCAACTTGCCTGCTTGGCAAAATGTGCCTGGCACAATCCTTCATTGGTGGAGAGGAGGAGAGAAGGAGAGTGTGCCCTCTGTTCATTAATGTTTCTTGTTTCCTGAAACTGTATCCTTTAAATTTGTTGAGAAAAAAAAATTGTATTATAATGTATCATTCATATGTAAAAAAATGTCTTCACACCCTTCAACCTCTATATCTCTGCTTCAGGACTACATTTGTGGTTGGTTTTTTTTACCACTGGAAGAATAAACCACTTGTTCTAGATCTGAAGAAAACATTACTTTTTAGTTCTCTACAGAATTATGAGGACTAAAACTTATTCTGTCTTTGAAAATAAACCCTGTGCAGTTCTTTTTTGTCTTATGTGAATGAGCCCTGAAAGTTGTGAAATTATAAGAAAAGAGAAAAGCAACTAAAAAAAGGAACTCTTTTTCCATTTACTTAATTTAAAAATAAAAAGGTTGATTTTATTAAGAGAGGTTTGGTTTGTTACTATTTGTTTTGGGTTTTGTTTTATTGGGAGCGTAGGGGGTTGGGAGGTTTTAGGTTTTGTTATTTCAGTTGTTTGTTTTATTTTTAATTCCTTCTGAATTTGCAAAAAAAATATTTCTTTTTTTTTTTTGTAGCTGCTCTTTTCTGTTGGTTTTTTTTTTTTCTTACAGATAATGCAATGAGAAGAGAAGAGAAGAGAAGAGAAGAGAAGAGAAGAGAAGAGAAGAGAAGAGAAGAGAAGAGAAGAGAAAAGAGAAAGAAGAGAAGAGAAGAGAAGAGAAGAGAAGAGAAGAGAAGAGAAGAGAAGAGAAGAGAAGAGAAGAGAAAAGAGATTCCTGTCAGAAAACACCTATGAAGATCATCTAATCCAACTGCCTGACCACATCAGGGCTGATAAAAAGTTAAATCATGTTATTTAAAGTCATTATTAAGCTCTACAACACTGACAGGCTTGTGGCATTAACAACCTCTCTTGGAAGCCTGTTTCAGTGTCTGAGGGGGGTAAATCATCTTTTGAAGAAACCAAAAGAGACATGTACCACTTGTATGCTGACAACACATTCAGTACTTGATCCCAGATACACAGAATCATTTGTTTGCCAGAATTTTAAAGAAAAAAAACCCAAAATAACCTTTAAAACAAGAAAGTCTCTCCACACAATACCTCAGACATATTTGTTCATTAACAAACATGTTTTCAATTTAACAGAAGCAAAGACTAAGACTGCAGGGTGTGGTGTTTGTTTGTTTAGTTGTTTATATACCAAACCCTTGGAAAATCCCTGTAGATCCCAAAATTCAGGAGCCATTGTGATGAACCAGCCCTCAGGACCTGTTCTGGGAAGTACCATTGTAAACCCTGGAACAAACTAAGAGTGCCAAACAAAGGATTCCCTGGCAGGTATGGAAATAACCTGACTATGGCCAAGGGCCTGTGTATGGAGATCACGATACAGATAATGATTGAGGAGTGGACAGAATCATAAATCATAAAAAGTACTGAAAGCTCTATCATGATTTTTCTTTCCTAGACATACATTTGAACATACATGTAGTATGACTGCTGTGTTCTAAGTATCAGCCTTTATGATTGCACAGCCTGAGGACATATAATGATTGAAGTATCAGCTTTTATTCCTTATACAGTTTCAATTAAATCTTATGTTAAAATACAGACAAGAGTGTCATTCACCTTCACCTGATCAAGGGGTATCCAATGGTCAAACACTTCCTTGGAATGTAACTTTTTTGCACTCTCTCCCCAATAGGGCTCCAGGCTAAGGTTGGATCCAACCACGTCCAGGCTCCACTCTGAGGAGTTTAGAAATCAAGGGAGTCCAGTCTGTACCTGCCTGGATGCCCTATCTGGGTCCTGACAGCCATTAAGGTGGAATAAAATACTTCTTCCCACATTTTCCACTCCCTTCTTGAGAGAAATAAAGCCATTGGGTATCAGGGAAATTCTTCCATCAAATATTCATGGCAAGCCCACAGTCCTACTGGTTATGTCTCTAGAATATATCCAGACAAAAAGTGGCCTGGTTGTGTGTGAATCCAGTGAAAAGAAATGTCAGAGTGAAACCTTGGACTGGTACATTTTTTTTAGGTAATACTGAACTCACTAAGGAAACCTGACTGTCTGCTTGGGTCTCTGTTGCAGTGCTTGCCAGGGATCATGCTGACAGCCCTCCCACAGTTTGCTTAGAAAGCAGATGAAATCTCTGTCACAAGCCACAACACCTGCCATAGCTTGCTATCTAAAAATGGAATCCTATCCTTGTATCTCACCTTTTCCTTATTTCTTTTGTTTTATACATCAGGGAATGACACCAGTGATTCAGATTATTTGGCTGTTTCACTGGAGCTTGCCAAAAATCTGGCTCTAGATACACCTTTTCTAAAAAGGAGTAACAGTCAGGAGTTCTCAGTGAAATCACCAGTCTAGAGTCTCAGGCATTCAGCATTGCTTATTACATAGTGTCAGGAAGGAGCAAAAAGGGGGTAAATAGTCAGGAAAGGCATCAGTGAGTGAATGGTAAAGAGTAAGATGGATATCAGACCTCATTAGACACAGAAGGAGAAAATATATTAGTTAGAGAGAGAGAAAAAAAAAAAAAAAGGAGAAGAAAAAAGATATTTTTAAAAAATGGTAAATTGTTATCTTTTTACTGTCCAATTCTCTCTGCAAACCTAGCACACTAGTGTATTAGAGAGCAGGAATTTAAACTGATACAGCAAGAAGATATTTTTTTGTCTATCCACCATGACAAACAAAGAGACTTATAAACAATGGGGAAAAAATTAAAAATCTAAGCTCAACTATAGAAGGTCTCCATCTGTACAGTACAGACATCAGATTCTGATTAACTATGATACAGAACTAATATTTTCAATTAATGCAAATGAGCTGCACTTTTATGTAGACTATTACCAGAGGGCATTCAATGATATTTTTATTCACCACATTTGACCTTAAAAATGTTTTGTAGTCATCAAGGATACAATTTTTCACACAGTGGGGATGTAGGAACAGCTAATTAAGTGGTGTTTAATGACATTTGTTCCTTAAAGGAGGGCTGATTAAATGTAGCATGTAATTTTTTACCAAATCAAGCAATTCAGACGATTTCCAAATGTGCTTAATAAGCTAGGCCTTAATAATTACACATCTTACATAGATGCACCACAGCCACAATGGTTTGTGAGCTGGTAAATTTAATGTTACTTATTTGCAAGCCTTAGTTGGTTAGAATGCAGAGTTCTGAGTTCTTATTCCAACTGTATCCCTTTTTGAGAATAAAATAAATTGTGTCAGTTTTGGAGTGGAATACACTGCATTCACTCATGAAGAAACCTTGAAAGCATTTCACAAAGGTTCAGTTTTCTGAGATCTTATTTTGGCAATTTTAAACCACCTTTTGCAAATAAAAACACAGTTAGCTTTGGACATGAGCCACGGCTGGCCTGGCAACCTGTTTTAGAAAATGAATTTGTCTCCATATCAGCACAGTTTACATGGTCCAAGAGAAGCTCAAGGTACCTGGGGTGAGTGAGCAGGTGAGTGAGTTCCTATTCTAGAAATGCTGGAAGAGATGAAACAGGGAGATTTTTTTGCTGGAAATCAAACATTATTTTCACAGTGTTTAGGAGACTTGAATAATTGTATTTCACCAGGAACTGCTGACATTGATAATTTACTGTATTACATATACTGGGATGTGTATTCTTTAAATGTTTTATGGCTGGGTGCTTCTCAGAGGACCACAACTGCAGCCACACTGCTGCATTCAGAATGACATCAGAGAATGGTTTGGGTTGGAAACAACCTTAAAGGTCATCTGGTTCAGATCCACCTGTAATAGGTTCCAGCAAAATCCTCCTTGTTTCCCCAGAAGGACAGAGGTCTCCTGAAAGTTTTCGACCACATCGGCCAGACCTATGAAGGTGTCATGAATGCATTAGGGTTTCCAAATGGCATCAACACTTCTGTTTGGATGCAGGGTTAAACCCTACAAGGTGACTTAAGTCATTTTGCACCTCAAGTACTGTGGACAGTTTTGGGACCCTCAGTACAAGAATATGAAACTAGAAGTGTGTACACAGGAGGGAAAACAAAATGGAGAAAGATGTCAAGGGCAAGACTTCAGAGGAACATCTGAGGTCACTTGGCTTCTTCAGCTTGGAGAAGAGAAGGATAAGAATGACCTCATCACAATCTATACCTTCCTCAGGGAAGGCAGTGAAGGGGCAGGTGTTGATCTCTCTCTGGTGAGAGAGCAGCAATAGGACAGAAGGAAAAAAAATGAAGCTGCATCAGGGGAAGTTCAGATTGGAATATGGGAAAAGGTTCTTCATTGAGATGGTGTTTGGTCACTGGAACAGGCTACCAAGGGAAGTGGTTATGACTCCAGTCCTGTCAGAGTTCAAGGAGTGCCTGGATGACCTTCTTGGTCATTTGGGTTGGATTTAGGAAATCTTGTCAGGAGCAAAATCTTCAGCTAGTTGTTCCTTGTGGGTCCCTTCTAACCCAAGATATTGTATCATTCTATAAATCTGGGGTTCTCCCACTATGGTTGTGACTAAAGTTCAATTGATTGTAGGTGAAGCAAATATGAAATTTTCCTGGCTGAAAGACTCAGTCAATGTCAGAAAGTGCTTCACTGCTAAGAAAGAGTTACAGATATACACACTTTGTACAGAAGCAACAACAACACATGTTTCTCCCCAGCAAAATATTCATGAATCAAAAATCTATGAATCAGTCTTATGGCACTGAGTCTCCAGTTTTTTTAAATCTGAAATCCTCCTACAGCTTGATAGTTGCAGATCAGGGATAATGTTACATAAATAAAATGCTTAGCATGTTCATATTAAAAATGTTATTGCTTTACAAAAATCTTAACTTTATTGTTATAGTTACAAGTGCTCTAATTACATTCTAACAGCCGTCAGGGGTCATCCCCCACTTTCATCCACCAGCCAGCAGTGACAGGTTCTGCCAACAGCAGGCATGTATATGTATGTGTGCTTTGAAAAATAATGGTAGTTTTCACCTACTTTCAGGAATTTCAAAAGCATTATGAGCCTCCAGTGGGATGAGGAGCTGCAGTGGAGTTGGCACAGATTCAGAAGAACTGCAACAGGAACCTGGTTATAATACAAACATAACTGTAGCTCTCATTTTAGCTCTCTCATAGTGATGATAAACACATATTACAAAATGATAAATTGCTGAGCTCTAAATAATATTCACCAGATATTTATTTACACCATGACACCACAAGGTGATACAGCACCTAGGGAATGAAGGTCTGTATTAGTGGTTCCTGTGTTTGGTGAGGTCCATGGTCCATGGTTAGAGCCATGATAGAATTAAATTCCCACTTGAGTGTAGCAGCTCTAGAACTGTATTATCACATCCTGATCCTTTGAAATTCTTGAAGCTGAGCACTAAAGTCTATATGTGCACGGTGATACAAAAAAGGAAGTATTTTCTGCTAGAAATTTCAGACTTTATTCAAGAAAGAAAATTCTTAAAACAAACAATTGAAGAGCATGTTTTAAAGTCTCTGTAATGAGAAATATCAAATAGCAATCATTAATTCTGGGTAATAATATGCATTTCAATTCTTTTCAGTACAAGGAATCTCACCTTGCACCACAGATTCTCAGTAGCCAATTAAGGATGATGTAAATTGAGTACAGTGTCAGTATTTTCTGGCTTAACTGCCTGATGTCATTCCCAGAGGTATTCTTTTTTTTTAAGATTTCTTATTCAGTATTCTAAATTTAAATCAATGCAGCACTAACTTTCTTCCTTCTTCCTCTTGAGAGCTTGAGATTTTCAACCTCGTTTTATTCCTGTGATCACCTTCTCACCAGTCTTTTTCTGAAATGTCAAGGGCAGAGGACCCAGTGTCCACAAAAATTGTCATTGATTTGAACTCACTCCTCCTTTATCATGTAATGAAGCCTTCAGTTTCCTAAGCATTGACAGTCCTTCACAGTCTGAAACACATAGCCAGAAATTATCCTATTTTAATAAGAAATTTGGTGGAACAAGACTCATTATGGCTAATGAGCTGGTTGACACTGAAGGTTTAGATGCCAGTTGATCAGAATTGGCCAGCCAATACCATGCTCATCCTTTCTGAGAACTCATACATCAATGACCATTGACTGCCCAGAGCCATAGCAAGGACATGCAGAGCCTCAGTCTTCCCAATTCTGCTTTATGAGTGACAAAAGAATGAATCAGAAACGCCCATATTATTGGCAGTTGCAAATTCCAGACTTCCCAATTCATTTCTCTTCTTTTTCTTGATGACAAACACCCACCATACTTCCATCCTTGCTAACAGATGACTTTGTATTAGAGCTAATTCTTCAGGGAATGGTCAAGGGAAAGAAGTTTGGCCACTAAATGGTTGTATTCACCATGATTTCTTTTTCTCCTTTCCATGTTCAGTTTTGCAAAATTTTTTGAAGGGTTTTCTTTAAAAATGGAAACATTTACTCATGATTTTGTCCCCTTCCAATGTTGAAAACTTTGATATTTTTGTCTATTGGTGTTTCAGCTGGATACACAGCATGGTGGTTTTCATGTGACTGACAGTGAGATTTTTCCTGTATCCACTAAGAATCTACATATTTATATACTTCAAATATCTATCAGAGAAAGGGATAAAGAGGAAGAAAAAGAGAAGGAAAACTGTAAACAGCTTTCAAGAGAAATATCAAGAGAAAACAAAGATGCAAGAAAGACTTTATTGCTCAGTCTAACTCCCTTTAAAGGAAATATTACATTCAACACCATATTTTCCTCAAGATCCATCCATACTCATCTCAAAATATTTCAAGCAATAACTTTTCTATTGTGTTTCTTCTAGGATCAGTTCACAACACAGATCTCATGGCTGGGAATTAAGACCTCATACACAAACTAAACACAGTCCTAGTGATGAAGAGGTCAGACACTTCCAACAGTTGTTGTCAAAGTGGGAGGTGGTGAAACTCCATGTTACTTTGCTTCTTATTTGCTATCTGTTAGTTTACTAATTAGGGTGGTGAGGTTTGGTTTTTTGGGTTTTGTGGCGGGTTTTTTTGTGGGTTTTTTTTGTTTTGATTAGTTTTTTTTGTTTGTTTTTTCCCTTTGCTGCCTTTGTTTGCTTTACTGTATCAATGCAATCAACATAGGTAAATTAAAGCTACACACCACCAAATTCACTTGCAACATTGCTTAAATATTGGTGTAATTTTCTCTTGCAATTAGGACATAGGTTTAGCATTCTTTAAATCAAGCTATGTATGTGTTGCCTCACACTAAGTAAGGCACATGAGAAGCAGTTCCTCATGTGAAATAGGTGCAGTCTGTAAAATGAGATGAAGATACTTCTATTTTGGCCTATTTATTCGGTGAGCTCTCCAAGGGAGAGCTGAAAAATGAAATTCAAGAAACAATCACATGATAGGAAATAATCAAAAGTTGAAAAATAATCACAGTTTGGCTTGGCCTATTGCTGATCCGTTATTTTCTTAGACAAGACATGCATATTACTTTAAGAAGAAGAACTACAAGATTATTGAATTAAAAAAACACAATATGCTTCCCAATATCGTATCTTTGTTTTGAGTTTCTTGCAGTTGCTTAAAGTCAAGTTTTATTGTTTTACAGTACAATAAAAGAATAGCAAAACATTTTGAAAATTTGTCAGAAAAGTTCTAAGTATACCCAGTTGTGAAACTAATCTTTCAAAAGAGTTTATTGCTGTCTTATTGTAGTAGTCCCCATGCAACATTATCACCTGCCAGTAGTAATTGAAGGCATCATTTTCCACAAAATTTAAAACAGAAACAGCTATTTCCAGTATAAAAATAAACAACTCAATGTATGAAGGCCCAGAGATCACTATTTTAAACAGAGTATATTCTCTAAACAGCAAAAATATTTGGTTGATTTACTTCTTTGTATACAATCATCTCAAAAACCCCACTATGCAATGAAATTCTTGTCCTGGTTTGGGACAGAACAGAACTAATGTGATTTGTTTTTTTTTCTTTTAATTTTACTGTCAGCTAAATCTCTTCTAAGTAGCTGCATGTGATGAAATTAACAAGTTCCTCAGTTAGCGTTTGCTTCTAGGACTGATAACACTTGATGTTTGTAGTTACATCTAGGGAATGTTATGCAGAACCAAGGCCACTGCTCAGTTCTGAGGAACATCTTGTGTTCCAGAAAGAGAGAAGGAATAAAGAGGTCACACCTGCAATCCTCCTCTAGGGACGAGGGGAGCAGGCAGATTGCCAGAATTGACCAAACAGAGCATTCCATCCCACATGCATCATACTTGGTATAAATCTGAGGGATCACAAGGGTCAAGATTTCCTTCCTGCTCCTTCTTCAGCACCCTGGGAGGATTCTGTCCATTCATCTGCCTGTGGTCCCAATCCATGTCCTCCTGTTCCTGCCTCCAGTTCCCATCTGCTGCTGACTAAAAGAGCTCAGTTTGTGGCTTTTTCCCCTTTATGCTTTCCTTTCCCTCAAATACCAGACTTTTCTAGTGTTAGAAAAATTTTCTCATTGGCAGAGAAAGCTGATCCCTGGGACCAAGCTGAGGTCTGGAATTGTCTCAGCAGCTTTTTTTTTAACAACAGGTGGCCAAGAAGGATAACTTGACTTAATGATGCTGTTTCAGCACTAACTTCTTTGGCAATCGTCACAAACATTTTCAGGATGGGGAACAGGTGTTCCAACATGCTTCACTGGGCAGAATGAAGAACAATTCCCTCCCTGGTGTCATTGTACATGATGTATTCAATGATTGCTACTTTCCAATCAAGAATACGTTCACTCATGTAGTAGAAAGCAATCCATCTGGTTTTGTAGTCTGGAATGAGCTGTTGAAATAAGGAATCATTACTTTGGTGGGGAGGAGGGGAGTAGTGTCTGGAAATAAGGCTGGCTGAACATGTTTTGCTTAAATTTAAAACCAGCTGCACACTGGAAATGTGGCTAGAATATTCAAGGATTTGTTTTTTTTCATATAGGGGAAGCATATGTGAGAAGGAAGGAGAAGTTGCAAGATGAAAGGAGAATAAAATCCAATTAAAGGGGAAAAAAAAAAGATCTAGGAATCAAATTCTTATCCACTGTATGTTATTGTTCCAGAGGCAATGAAGTGCTGCTGACTAATGTCAGGTGAGGATTCAGTTGTGTGGATATAAAGCTCATCTTTAGATAAGAATCCTTTTATCATTAATGAAGCAGCCACACTAAAAAGTTTGCATTACCCTCACTTGACTGGAAATGTCCAATTTCCTCTTCCAAATGTAGAATAAAATTTCAGCATTTTAGCTACTGTCTTGTGACAACAGTTGGCAATGCTCCCCTCCCTTGGGGTGATCATAGTGCATAATGTAACACCTACATTACCAAAAAAAGCTCAAAATTGGCTTTTGCTGAAGAGAAGGGAGAATGATTTTGTGATGAATAGCATTTAGCACAATGACTTGGTAGTGGTCATTGGAAAGAGACTCAGGAAACAGAACTAATTTTTGTACCTAAGTAGCACAGAAAATAACTTTCCAGGATATTGACTTTTATTTCCTAGAAGCAGGCATAACTTTATCAGTAGTATGTTCTTTCTTCTAATAAAAAGGTAAATGTGTTCATTTATTTTTTTTCACTTGACAATTATGCTAGAAAATTGGTGCCCCAATATTGTGCATTCAGCCCAGAGGGAAATGGATCATTTGTCATGATGATTCTATTGAGGTCTATAATATACTTTCATGCCTCTATGAAATACAGCTCTTTGTACAGCAAATTTGGTATTTTATACCCAAAAACACTTGCCTTCTGTTTTTCCATTGTTTTCTTTTCTGTAGGTAGATAAAGAGGCAATCATACAGGAACTATGGAGTACAGCTTACAGAAGAAGAAAAAAATACAAATTAAAGCAAAACTAAGTAAGAAAAAACTCACTTAAATCATCTTTTATACCCCACAGAAGATACTATTAAGGAAATATGAATATTCTGAGACAAGTGTTTTGTGTATTTTCTATCTCAGATTATCATAGTGAACACTTGAACGATATCAAATTTAACTTGCAGCCTGGATCAAAATTGGAGACTTTTACAATTCAGTGCACAAATTCAAGAAAGTAAAAAAGAGGAAAATGGACAAGGGGAATAAAATTATTTTTCTTAGCTTAATAGTCTCTTTGTTCATAGGCAAAAAAAAGAGTACGGTTATTTATTATTGACAAATGTTTGCTAGGAACTTGAATGCTCTCATCAACACATCCTTAATATGCATAAACATATGAATCAAGAACTCTTACAGATTGAAGGAAGATTAGAAAATTGTCAAGCCACTTTTGTTGACATTTTAGACCTCCCTGTCCCTCAGAGAGGGAAAATTGACTGAATGTGAGTAAATTTACATGAGGAGAAGACTGGATAGCTAATCCCATGCTAGAGTTATCAGTTTGATATATCCTCAACAGCAGTGCAAAAAAAAAGCACTTAAAAATATGTTGTATAGGCTTTCTCTGCTTATACCAGTGATTATAGGGATTAAAGACAGGGGGAAACCAGCAGCCTGCCCTCTGAAATTCCCTCCATAATCATTAATTGTCTGAGAGAGGGACACTCTCTGTTTGGCAAAGTCTTGCATGATTGTTGTGGTTTAATCCTGACCAGCTGCTAAGACCTGCAATTCAAAGGAGAAAGAAATGATCAGTAAGAATTGGAACTTTTGGTGGAAAAAAAGGACAGCAGTTGCACTGTTCCATGGAGAGGGAAAAATAACTCTGTGGCTTTTGTGGTTTTACCCCAGCTGGTAAACTACCATAAGGTATGAGATATCCCTTTGGCCAGTTGAGGTCAGCTGTCCCAACTCTGTCCCCTCCCAACTTCTTGTGCACACCCAACCTACTTACTGGTGGCGTGCTGTGAGAAATAGAAAAGTTCTTGATGCTGGTTTTATCACAAATACAGAACACAGCACCATTCAATCTACTATGAAAAAAATTAACTACATCCCAGCCAACACCAGAACAATTTCCATCCCTTATTCAACACAATTTACATCATGCTTATGTCCCACACTTTCTAATGAATCCTCATTAACCAACAATACCCGTCCTGTTCATTGGGATGTAATTGCCATCCAGATATCATTCCCAAGCCAACTAAAATCAAGAAGGCACTCATAAACACCATTAAACAAAATGGGAAAACTCCTACCACTAAACCAAAGTTTCCATATTAAAGGAGTTTGAAAAGGTGAACATCTTCATATGGCATTCAACAGGTCTGCTGCTGTGAATGAGCCCATGATAGCATTCAGAGTGCCCCTTTGGCTGATCCACTGCTAATCTACAACTCAGATGCTCAGTTTCTGTTCCACTCATTCAAAAGATGCATGAGAAAGGGAAACTAATCAGGGAAAGCAACAATTATGATCAAAGATTCAGAAGAGCTTTCTCATGAGAAGTGATGGTGCATAACAATTCCTCTAGTAGCCAGAAATTTTTCCACTTGGAAAAGAGGTCATTTAAAGGGGATATGACAGCTGTCTGCATCGTCATGACTGCCACAAAGCAAATGGAGAGGGAGTAAATTTTCAATGTCCCTTTAAGAATTAATACTCTTGAAGCAATAAAATGAAGCTAATAAGAGTCCAGTTCAAAAGGAACAAAAGATCTGGTTCTTCACACAGTGAGAAACTTACTGTGAAGCTCCTTGAGAAGGGATCTCAACAGATGCATGAGTTTCACTGGATTAGAGAGAGATTGGACTGATTAGGGGACAGGCCAAAAAGATGCATAGGAAGCAGAATGCCTTGCTCTGATGATACTTGATCCTGGGCATCCATTTTCAGCTACATTTGAGAACAAAATGGAGGACTAAATGGATAGTTTCAGTAGAGTCCCTTTTTATGTCTTTGGGGATTTTAGCTACTGACTTCAGAAGCAACAAGGCTTGTGATTTTGGTAGCAATTAATTAGTTTACACTATTCTCAGTACATACTGAAGAAAATTATTAACTACGCCTTGTTTTGAAAATATCTTCCCAAAATATCACAAGTTTACATTTTTCTTACATTTTTGGCCAAGGGCAATTGCCTTCACAGGAAGAAAAATATTTAGTTTTATTGTTTAGGATCTTATTGCAGAATTAGTTTGGTTAAGTAGCATACATTTTGTTGAACAGACAATAGGGAAGGACTTTATGTGAAAAATATTATCAGTTGCAGAGAACAGAGACACTCATGATGTCATTTATGGCTACACAATTTCTTTCTCATCATCTTGTCAGCCCATATTAGAGCTCGTTTTTATCAGTATGAAACTTGTTAAATTATGGCAGGAAATTTAGGAGAAGGATATGTACTTCAATTTATTCTTATCCCATTGAAGTCTGCTGCCTGTGTGACTTTATTCTTACACACCAGATTTTGTTGGGGAAGAAATATGTTTGGATTTTGTTTTTCCCCATTAAGTTAATGCAGAAGAATCGAATAAGACTTCCATTGTTCCTTGCAAAATCATAAAAGTATAAATGAGATGTAGCAGACAGACCTCAGACCTCATTGTATATTCATGCAGACATCTACAGCTATTCTGATGCATTGCTAAAAAAAAAACACAAACACAATGGCATTGTTTACAGTACTTTTTTATTGATATAAATGAGCAATTGAAACTAAATTACTGAGACATGTGCATTCTTCCTATTGCAGTTTGATTCACCCATATGTTCCAAAAAGGAGATCTTTTTCTACTCAGGCCAAAAATCCCACAGAGGAATAATTGATAAGATATGAATCACTTCATTTCTCTGAAAGGAAGGGGTTTTGATACTCTTGCATCTTTTGGTCTTTCCCCACCTTTAATGACATTCACACGGTGCGACCTAGAATTAGTGTCATGAGGTACAGGGAAAGTTTGAAACAATGAAAGCTTCTTTTTTTGAAAAATACAGAAACTTAAAAGGAGAAACCCTATAAACTTATGGTGTTTAGACAGGTCTTTTGTAAAATGCAGCTTTCCTCAGATGAAGTTGCTGTCCGTACTTTTAATCAAAAGACTAAATAAGAATATTGTTTGTCCTTTTTCTTTTCCCTCACCATTATAGTATATATATTATTATTTTATGAAAAGTAAAGGTCATGTCCATCTTTTGTGTTTGCATATGTTTTTTTTTAAAAAAATAAAGGAAGAATGAGGGCAGGGTTAAAAAACCAAAACCTAATGAAAGGTACAAAGCAATGAAGGTACAACTCCTTACTGACCAAGGAAGGGAATAGAGATGGCGTGGCCTTTCACTCGCTGGCAGTCCCATAGAGTTCTCATCATCTGCTCTGTATTTTACTTTGAGATGGCTGAGCATCAGCATGGACTTGCTAGGAGCAAACTATAATATCTGTTGAATGTAAAAAATGTAAAAGAGGACTAGATTTGGTTTTGGTTTGCATTTAAAAGAAACTATATTATACATATATATGTGTGTGTGTTTAAGTGTGTGTGTATATATAAATATATATACTCAGATCCATCTCACTGCAGAAATTTCATTCTCATTACTGGGATATCAGTCATTCTCTCCTGCTTTTACTTAATTACTTCTAAATTCTCCCAAACTTATGGCCCAGAAATCCTGCAGCAAACCACCTTACTCTTTTAGGTGGCCTACAGTTTTCATACAATTCCGCTGTACAAATGTGATTTATGAGAAGCCGGTTCTGAGAAAAATGATCTCTAAGAATGAGACAAGAAGTGTCTCAAGAAGCCCCTTTCCAGCTTGATTCAGCTGGAAACATAGCTCCAGCTAAATATAGGCTCCTCTATACATATATTTACTTGGGTGCTAGATGCCCAAGCTCCCATTGGGATTCAACCTTAGGTTGAAACATGTGGCACTATCATGGTTTAACACTGGCCCAGCAATTAAACTGAATAACAGATGCTCTCTATTAATCTCCCTCCCCTCCCAGATAAAGGAAGGAGAGAGAAGAAGGGAGAGAGACTTTAGTAAAACAGTAATGATAAATAGGAAAAAATTACTAAATATATACAAGTATACAGGAAAATGAACCTCACCCTCCTCCCCCTTTCCCCCAATAACTCTCACATCACCACTGAGGCTGCAGGGCAGCCCTGGGAAAGTCCAGGCTGGACTCCTGGGGTCAGCAGCAGTGGGGAGCTGGAGGCAGGAACACACAGATTCAGGCTGGCATGGACCACAGGCAGAGGAATGGATGGAATCTTCCCAGCATGCTGAAGCAAACAGGGACAGGCAAAGAAGGGGAAGCAGGAAGGAAGGAAAAAAAAAAGGAAAAAAGGTTTAACCCTCATGATCCCTCAAATTTATACTGAGTCTGAGGTGTATGGGATGGAATACTCTCTTTGGTTAATTCTGGCATCTATCTTGTCCGTTCCTTCCCAAAGGAGGGTTTCAGGTGGGACCTCTTTACTTCTTCCAGAAGGTAAAATGTTCCTCAAAACTGAGCAGTGTCCTACGTTCTGCACACCAGTCTCCAGCAGTACCTATGAACATCGAGTGTTATCAGTCCCAGAAGCAGACACTGTCTGAGAAACTTGCTGTTAATTTCAGCAAGAGCAGCTACTTACAAGAGACTTTGCTGAAAGCAAAAGTACAAGACAGAAAATCACCTTTATCCTGGCCCAAACCAGGACAGGCACTATCCAAAAGCCTCCATTGGGTTGGCAGCTGTGACAAATAGTGTGCAAGAGACCCAGACTTGTTTGGAGACACAGCTGGAGGTGAAGGAGAATAGCTTAAAGCTTGTGAAATGTTCCTGTGTGAACACTTGGGCCTGTAGTCAGTATAACCAACAGAGCCCAGATCTTCATTCAGCTTATCCAAAATAAGTACCTACTGCCTGGTCAGCTGAAATGGTCTCCATTGCTATCTCTCTGTTGACACACCACTGACAGTGTGCAATTCTAGACCATGCAGGTATATGCCAGCACTATAATTGTGTTGTCTTTGAAAAAAAAATCTGATCCTTGAGACACAAATCAGCTGCTGAGATATGGGTGTCCAATGCTATGTGAAACAACCTTGTGCAGCCTCCTCTGCCTTTAGATCTTGACCCTGCTGTAGGTCAGTGCCTCTGGTGTCCATGCCCAGGTTCAGGCAGGGGAGCTCTGCTGAGGTGGCCTGGGGCAACTCCAACATCTCCACCATAGGGCATAGCTCAGATCAACACTCTGCTTTCCTTCCAACCTGAATCTAGGTGATATCTGGAAGCACCCCACTCTTTGTGGGGCTAAAATACCCAATTTCAGCACTCAAGCTCCCCAGAGACTTAACACCTCACCTCCACCTGCAGGTGTCTCAATCTTGCCAATATGCTGTTAAATACATGATCTGAAAGCTGTCTTTGGAAGAAATACACTCATCTGTAATTTTCTATAATAAAATGAATGCTAACAGCAAACATAAAATGCATCAGTAGCTGGTAATTTATTTGGAAAAAAGATGGGGAGATACAGTGTCCTGTAGCAAGATGACATCCTGATGCTTAAACCATTCAGCCAATGTTCTGAGACTGCTGTCTCTGCAGAATGAGATTTGCTTCATTTTTGTTGTGTAACAGCTAATTTATTAGGGCCACATATCCAAATGGATCTTTAGCCACTGGTGTCATGCAAGTAATAAACAATTTCTTTCTCTTGCCAGCCTTTCTTTTTCTTTTCTTTTCTTTTTTTTTTTTTTTGTTTGTTTGTTTGTTTGTTTGTTTTTGTTTTTGTTTGCTTTTCCTTTTCATATTTTTTTACAGTATCTGTTTTTACTACATGAAATAACTGGATTATAGAAGTCCCATGTTGTTAATCAGCTGTTTCTAAACCTGTATCTTCCTCTCTTTCTCTCTCTTAATTGAGAACTTACCCTCTAACAGAGCTTTCAATGATTACTCTGTATTTGATTTGTCTGCCAGAAGTGGGGAGAAGAAAAAACTCATCTTATTTTAGGCTGTGTCTCAGTGTTCTGAGCAAGTGGTAGGGGGAGCAGGGAGCAGACAACAACATGAACAGCAGTGCTGGGAGGTTACCAAGCAACGAGATGGAGATGTGTCACAGGAGCAAGGGAGATGGGGAAGATGAACAAAAGTGTGGACAAAGGATTCAGGAAGATGAAGGGAGGTGCCACAATTGCCTGACCTCTTCTTTATTTCTTATCTTGAGTTGCAATGATGTCTGGAAAAGCAGGTTGTGTAAAGCATCCCCTTTGTTTACGCTGGCCCTCAGAGGCTGAAGGGATGGAGAAAGCCTGCCCTGCTGTCTAATCATCAAAGGATTATCCTGTCAGTAGTCCATTGCATAAGCAAAAGGGAACAAAGTCTGTATATGAACACAAAAAGTGCATGGTTTTCACTGGGAGAGAGGGAGTCAGAGGAGAAACAAATCCTGTTGTACACAGAGTCAGAAAAATATTAGTCAGAGGACTTTAAAGAAGTTCACAGTCCATAGAGCAGCTTAAAGTTGGAAATTATATTTTCTTTGGTTTAAGAATTTCTTAATATATTTTCAGGCACCAATTTTTTTCGTACATTGGGCTCCATATAAATTATATAAATTAAATTGGCCTTCTTAAAAATGAGACAAGAAAAAGTTGGGATCTAGATCTGCCTTCTTTAACTTCTTAACTTTTGCAAGGACATTTATGACTATCAGTTTTTTTAACGTATATTCTTTTCCCTTGTTAGATTTCCAAGACTGAATGAACTGTAATACCAGTAGATGCTTGAGGAACCTTAATTGCACTTTGGATAATAACACTGCAAGGAAAAGTATCAATGCTTGTATTCAGCTCCTCCTGTACTCTGAGCAAATGTCAATAATCCCTTGATAAACATAGGAACCTGATCTTATGTTTTCCTGAAAGGAAAAGTTTCTTTATAAGTTTCCTAAACAGGTAAGAAATAAGGAACAAGAATATTTCACTACATTATCAAAACAGTTTTAATTAATGGGGCTTAGTCCTCTCTTTTTGGATAAGAATTTTCCAAATTACTTCTGAAAAATAAGAAAACCTGCACAAATATTTTGTATTGCCTAAGACTGCACTAAGTTGTTCATTCTGAAAATTAAAATATATAAAAAATCATAAATGTAAAATATTCTGAAAAACCTTGAAGATCATTTTTTTTTTCTGCCACAGTTTTTTCACCTTCTGTAAAAATCTTTCCACAACACTGTGGGAAATTGAGAACTGATTTTTGTGCCTTTGTCAACAATGAACCAGCAATTCATGTGAAGAAGCCTATTTTTTTCTAGGTCATTATGACAGACTGATGTTTTTAGAGCCTAGGGTTCAGGGAAAAATAGTGATTGCTTTCTCCTTGGAAAAATAAAGATGAAAAAGAACAATGTCCATTTGAAGATGCTGTTTTTCTCAGCAGTCCTCTCTTAGTGGAATGTAAAAGTTTGAGCAAAAAACCAACTCCAAATATTGCTAAGTCAGTGTCTGAAACAGCACTGACACACATAGAACTGGCTCCCTTGTTATTCAGCTACCATTTCAAAGCATTTCCCCAAGGTTAGCTTGAGGGTGAGCTGCACCAGCAGGAGGCTCCATCATGTTGTGGTCTCAGCACTTTTTCCTCTCTATCTTAGTGGAAATTCATGTCACACAATATTCATTATAGAGCTCAGAGACTCCCAGACCTGCCAGTTGAGAGGTGTGTCACCTGCACTTACAAGCTACAGAAACAAGGCCTTATCTCTTAGCCCTTATAAACTCAATCTCTGTGCAACCATTTATACCAAACAAGTTGCCGTGTGATGACTCCCTGTTAAGCTTTCACAAAAATTCCTACAGGGGAGGGCATGAACACATATTACTATCTTTTTACATATCTCAGTAGCTGGTAAAAGTTTTACTAATGTTAAAAATGTAACATCAGCCAAATAAAATACATCTTTTTAATTTGAAATTACCCATCAGGTTCATTTTCTTTTGCCTGACTGGCTATCTGAATGTCACTGAGATTGTGAGATGCCTTATTTCAAGCTGCAACACTTTTTTATCCATTTACAGTGGATGTATATACCATGCACAGATCAGCACCATGAATATGGCCATCAAGATAATCAGCATAGAAAGAAAAGTTACAGATTGTGTCTGCCAGTGAAACAACCTCCTACCATGCTAATTAAAAAAATAAATAAATAAAGTAAATCCACAACTCAGTTACCTCTGAAAAAGTCACAGGCTGATGTTTGTTCTCAAACAAGATGATCATTAAGGCAACTCATGTAGCTTCAGAAAACATATATATTTCTGAGCTGAAATAACAGGAAAACAAACCAGTAAAACTTGTGGGAGTGAAGGAGAGTGTTGTAAATTACGGAGACCAGAGTGGGCACAGAAAGGCAGCAATCTGGAAAAGCTGTGGATATGCCAGCTATTCACCTTGGAGTTACCTTAGGAAGAGCATTACTAGAAGAGCAGAGGTAACAAAAGCACTCCTTGCATTTTCTTGAATGTGGATGAAATTCAAATACTGTCATTCACCCAAATTGAATAATGCCCTGAATGTAGGACTAGCAGTGAGCGATTACTGTATTATATCCTGAACTGTAACTTTTTAGAAAGAGGACACAGCAGGGGATGGAGGAAACAGATGATCCCACATCTGCCTGTTGTGAAGTTATTTTTGTAGTAGTTGCAAAATTACAGTTCTGATTACTGTCAGAGATGCAGAGATCTGGCCAAGTCTTTTTAATGAAATTGTTCTGAGAATATGGTACTCATTTTAGCCGAACCACTCCATGACAAAATGTGTCAAGTGAGTTGTAATCAAAAAATATTTTTTTGTGTTCAGGGTAAAATTCCCATTGAGAGAAAACCTACTTTATCATATCAAATATGCTGATGATTAAGTCCTCTGTGATCTCTGCAGCTGAAGGAGAATTTGATTCTCTGTCTCAGCCTATTACCATTATAACCACGGGCTAAACAC
This sequence comes from Calypte anna, assembly GCF_003957555.1. Lineage (NCBI taxonomy): Eukaryota > Metazoa > Chordata > Aves > Apodiformes > Trochilidae > Calypte > Calypte anna. The sequence goes on along the minus strand of NC_044245.1, from coordinate 144,551,549 downwards.
ATCATAGGCTCCTACTTCCATTCACCCTAAAGCCACATAAATAGGATTTCCAAACATGTTTTTTTCCAGTCTGAAGCAAAAGAGCAAAAATCTTCTCCCCCAAATGCTGAACCTAATGGCAGAACTGTCACACTTGGAAAAGACCTGTAAAATCACCTTGTCCTGCCATCATCCCAGAAGTTCTCTTACAATCTTCAAGTCACCTGGAGAGACTGGGAAATGGCCATTTCCCAGATCCAGAGCTCCCGAGACAGCAGCACCCAGTGCTATGATGGAAACCATATCTTTGCTTTAGTTACATAAAATAAGGAGCTCATGAGAGTAAACCAGCCATGTCTTAAGTGATATGGGATGATGCTTTCTTCTTCTCATCTGGGACATATTCCTCCTCAAACAGAACAGGGCCTGATTTCATAACTAGTCTCAGCTGACCTTATTAGGCTGCAATAACTCTAACATCACAAGTCACAACTCCTGCCTGTATTTCATTCCAGTGATTCAATTACAATGCACGTGGAGCAGCCACGTAACACCAGTGTTTTGTATCTAGGCCACTTGAAATATAAATGGACACTATTAAAGAGTGGAGGCATTTGGATATAAATAACTGAGTGCAATCAGCTTCAGAACATCAGCTTTAAAAAAGCAAGCTTTTCATTTGCTTACAAATGCCTGTTTCCCATTTGCAACAGTTATTTCTGTAAATTTGTTCTTCTGTTTTAAAAAAACTGCTTTAATCCCAGTTTGAAGTGAAAGTTGCTGGTGTCAGCTACTGCTGGGGGAAGAAGGGAAATCTCATTTCAGGTAAACTGGGTCAGTTCCCTACTTTGTCATTATGAATAATTTCGTTGCTGCAGTTTAAAATAAAGTTATGTAAGTTGTCTGGATCATGGAGATACTCAATTCACACAGCAGCAAATGACTAGAAGGTATATGGAGTTTCACCCACCTATACTAAATGTGACAAAAACCCAAACAATTCTTTCTCTGACAATTCAGAGATTTTATTTAATTATTTTTTTAGATGTAAGGTACATAATACATAAAATCTGTTCCACAAACATGGAAGAACTACATACCCTTATCTAAAATGAATTATTCCTGCATTCATGTATAAAAAAATATAGCCCTATTTATATCACACTTATTCAATTTATCCAGTGAGATTATTTGAATTATTGTGTGACAGCCCTTATAATTCCTTAGATAACTAATGTTAAACTGCGTTAAAATTTGTATAATTTACACAAACATTAAGTTCTATGTTGCTTTCCCCATAAGTCTGTTGTGAATCTTGTGAGTCGGTGTATCACTACTCTTTTTACTTTTATAGCCTTTGAAGGCTCATTTCTTTCATTCCCAAATTTCTGAGGGTTTTTGTTGGGTTTTTTGTTTGTTTGTTTGTTTGTTTCCAGAAAATATATTATGTAGGATCCCAAAGATGTGGAAAGAGATAGAACAGTGAAACACAAATGAGTTCCCTTTGGAACAGCTGTTCCATAGGGTTTTAAGATACTGAAACATTTATGAATTGTCATGGATCTCTTAAGTCATCCTATTAAAATGTATTTTCTGCTATGTGGAGGCAAGCTAAAGCTTTCCCAGAAAATCCAAAAGCTCTTGTTTTGAAATATAGTCAATTATTACAGATCTTAGTCTTATTAAAAAATATTTATATTCATCAGATGCAGACACAACAGGTGCAAGAATTTTTACCATTGTTAAATGTTTTTTTTATTTCTTCCTTGGAAAAAAAAAATCCTTACCTTTGACCACTGCAACATAGCAGAGGGATCAGCTCCAAATGAAGAGGATATAAAGTTTCTGACCTTAAGGAAATACATCAGGATTCAAGTGATTCATATTTATACTTTGGTGTAGATATAGACTTCCAAAGCACCCTTAGCTAATTGCTTTTGACTGAAATGTGGCACCATTATTTATATGAATAGGATAGCACAATGAATCCTTTCACTTATGCGAATAAGGTTATTTGTGAATTATGTGAGTACCAAAATAATTTGTCATTTTCCTGGAAGGAAATTAAACCTCTTTTTTTCTTTATTATTTGTTGGGGTTTTTTAAGGGTAAAAGACCTCACAGTCTGATTCAGATCCTGTTCTTTTAGCTTTTACATTATAACAAGATTCTTTTTTTTTCTTGCATGAAAATTAAGCTAAAGGCCACACTGAAGCATATTTTCTTCTCTCTCATTACTACATCTTTCTTTTTAATATAATGGAGGGTTATGTCTGGTGTGGTTTGCAAGATGTGATCTCAAGATGCAATGTTTTCAGCAATTCCTCCAGGAGATCCTGTTGCAGTCTAATGCACTGCATTTATTCATAGCAACATTTCCTAAATATTGACATACTGCCATCATGCATATAATACTATACTGTTTAAAGTAAGACATAGTGGAGCAACCACCTTTCTTCCTCTTCCTGGCAGCACATGCAGAGGTGTCAATTCATTATCCTTTTGGTCACTGAAAAGTTTAAAGAATGACTGGCAATTTTTTTCTCCTTCAGGCTAAAGAGCTTTAGCAACTTCAGCCCTCAGAGCAGAAACTACCCAATTCCAACCAATATTCCTGTTAACATTTTCTAGTTTGGACTAGCTGAACAGAGGACAAAATCGTCCAGACAAGCTTTTTAGTCCAAAGCAGACATCAGTTCTGTGACTGTTCCCCTAGATGTCCTCACAGCCTACCCAAAGTTCCACGCACACCTGTGGATGACCAGGAAACCTCCGTACTTCACACCACTATAATTTTATAGAATCATAGAATAGGTTGGGTTGGAAGGGACCTTAAAGCTCATCTAATTCCATGTCATGGGCAGGGATACCTCCCACTAGACCAAGTTGCTCCAAGCCCCATCCAGCCTGGCCTTGAACACATCCAGGGAGAGGTCATCCACAGCTTCCCTGGGTAATTTGTGCCAGTGTCTCACCAAAGCATTTCTTCCTGACATCTAATCTAAATCTGCCCTCTTTCAGTTTGGAACCATTTCCCCTTGTCTTATCACTGTGTGCCCTTACAAAACAGCCTTCTCTAGCTTTCTTGTAGGCCCCCTTTAGGTACTGGAAGGTGCTCTAAGGTCTCCCCAGAACCTTCCTTCTCTTCTTCAGCCTGAACAACCCCAGCTCTCTTATCCTGTCTCCACTGCAAAGGTGCTCCAGCCCTCTAACCATCTTCACAGTTCTCTGGACTTGCTCCACCAGCTCCATTCCCTTCCTGTGTTGGGGGCTCCAGAACTAGACACAGAACTCCACATGGGGTCTGCTACATCCTGTCCCTTCAGGCATTGATGCTACGGTTAACATTGCCTTAAGCCTTATGGACCCCAACCTTTTTATATAGAATTGAAACCCTGTCAAAGACAACATTTGATCCATTGTACGTGGCCAGAAGACATGAGAAAATTCATGTCTTACACACAAAAAGACAGACACAGGAAGGTGGTTTATACCTAACTCAATTAATTGCAAATTGAACTGATGAAAAATAACATATGTAGCAAGTAAAAATTGTGAAAGGGGAATGGGGGCTCGTGTTCTTTATGCATTATAATACACTGTCCCAAACACTCAAATGAGATGGTGTAAAGGTAGCTCAGCTGTCTTTTCTATTCAGTACTCTGTCCAAAGTAGAGTAGGTACACCTGGAATATTAAAAGCTGAAATGGAGACTTGTCTCTGTGTCAAGAGGCACTAGCACCTTGAAAAAAAGGGTCAAAGTGAAAGTTGAGTAAGAAAAAATCAAAATGATTGATGGAATAAAAGAAAATGTTGATACAGACATTAGGATCTTCTAATTGTAATTAGTATGAATAAAATCTGCATAATTACAAGTCTTTCAAGGGGAAAATGTGGAGGCCACTCAGCCCCTTCAGTGGATACTCATCAACAAAAGAAATGAGTCCTTTACTGCTGCAGGATCCCTTGGCAATAACACTCCCTCGTGGTATTTCTTAAGTTATAATTTGCCCCTTTTTCAGCTACAGTGAGGTCTTGTTCATTTTCAAGCCACAGAGTGACTACATTCTAGAAAAGAAATACTGCCCACATGTTGGGCTAATGACTTGCCCTAGAAATATTTTGTTTGTCCTGGTAAGTCTCTCCTAAGGAACTGAAACCAGTCCCTTTGATGACCAATTGGCACTAGATCATACAGAAACATTAAAGTGCACTAAGAAATTTCCAGAGAGAACGTGAATATTTTGCATGCCACCTTATGCTTTGTTACATTTGCACCAATGAAGCATTATAAATAGATGTCACCATGATGAACATCCCCCCCTCAAACCCTCTATTAATGTAGTATCCTACTTTGCTCTTGTCACTCGTTATCTATTGTTACTCATTATCTATGCTTTCATTTGCACACTTACTGTCCATGGAAAACATTACATCAGTCTGCATCTGAGGATGATCTCCTGGATATATTAAAAGCTGCTTCTGAAACTCTGCAGCACTTAACAGTTTGCTCTAAGTTAGTACAAGAGATGATTCATGTTCCAGCCCTTGCCTTTAAGGATGATGGACCTAATCCAGTCTGGAGGTGGGAAGAAGTGAAGCAGACAGCATAATGATGCACAAACACCCAGGGTTCCTAGACATACCTAGAGATATAACTGTCTGAGTTTGGGAAACAGAAAAACAGGAGCACTGAACTGTTATGGGTAATGCTGGGAGGCTCCAACTGCACTCAGCTCAGGCTAAGGAATTCATTTTCCATTTTCTAAGTTGTCATGTTCCCAAATGAGCTCTTAGAGATGCTTTGCAATCTTAGAAAAAGGTAAAAGAGATTCATGGGGCTTCAAAGGTCAATTACATTTAAAAATGCTGAATCCTTTTACATTAATGCCATAATTGTTTTTATTCCAAGAGTTTTCACTCAGATGTCAAATTCAATCTCTCTTTTTCTCCTCCTGGGTCACAGATGCTTAATATTCCTTACTGACACATAATGAACCTTTTTATTACTCTTTAATATGTAGCTTCAGAATTAGTTGCTTTAAATTATTAGCTCAATCTATTGTTCAGTGTTTAGATGTCAAGGATTTTTGGGGTGCTTGGGGTTTTAGTTTTGGGCCTTTTTATGTTTCCTATTAGGTCTCTGCTTTTACCAATTATTCTTAGGAAAAAATAAATCAGGCAGTGGCACTCAGAGGTCAGCAAGCACCAGCAACACAAAAGTGCTGGAAAAATAAAATGTCAAAATCATTGATGTGTAGAATTTTGTCCATCTCTTCTTTGAGAATGTGTTTTCCTTTCTCTAATACAAAACAAGAATCACCAATGCCCAGTGATTATTTAGCTCGAGAAAAATATTTTCTTCCTAGACTTTTGAGCTGTGAACTACCATGTCTATTAAACTATCAGAGTGAAAACTGAAGCATCTAGACACACATGAGATATTGCCAAGTGTTTCAAAGAAGGACCACAACTCCTGCACTGGCATAATGTTCTAGCATTTTCAAGGAAAAAGGCAGCTTTGTTAAATATTGCACTGAAAGCACATGGACAGCTTCAGATCTGAAAAGTCATTTTCCCTCCCAGATATTTTCTAGTGCTCAGCATTAGCTATTTTCCATCCTCATTTTATTGCCAATCATATACACATCAAAAGATGAAAGCAGTAGGAAGAGAGGACAAAGGAGAGAACTGCAGAGAGAAATGCAATACTCTGAAAATATTTTAAAAGTTAATGAAATTAGGATACCTGTAGTCACCAGTAATGAACACCATGGACACTTATCCTCTTAGCATCTTTTAATGTCAATTTTCTCTTTATGTTGCTTGATTCAGGACATCGGGACATCCTCCAGACTCATTTCCAATTAAGCATTCTCTGCTTTTTACTGGATCTTTAGTTCTTATTGTGTTATTCTCAGCATTCACCTGGGATGTAAGCAGCTCATTATGTTATTGTACATTTAATTTTCCTGTGAAAAGAGAAAGGGCTTCTATTCCAAAACCCCACGTTTTGGAACTGGCAGGTACTACTGAGTGAGAGAAAACATCTTGAAAAGCATCAGGCTAGAGTGTCTTAAAATGCCACCTCAAGAGGCTCAAAGAGCATTGTACCAGCTGAGGGTTGGTTGCTGAGCTATATGGAATACTGGATGCCATACATCTGGGCTCTGCCTGGCTGCTCCCAATAGAATCTTACATGCCAGACTGAGGAACAGCCTGATTGCCTTGTGTGTGGGAATTACCACAACACTTTACCCTTACTTAGCCCGTCTCCCACTCAAGTCAGTAGCAAACCTGCTCAACAGACTGCAGAAATTCAGTCAACATTGACAAAATCTGCAGAATTCTTACCCATGTCATAGAAGCAGAGAAAGTTGGGGGTTGGAGAGGACCTCAAAAGATCATTGAGTCCAACCCCCCCTGCCAGATCAGGGTCACCTATAGCAGGAGCACATCCAGGTGGGCTTTGAATGTCTCCAGAGAAGGAGACTCCACAACCTCCCTGGGCAGCCTGTTCCAGTGCCCTGTTACCCTCACAGTGAGAAACTTCTTCCTGATATTTACACAGAACCAGCTATGCTCAGGTTTATAAGCATTGCCTCTTGTCCTGTTATCAGTCACCCCTGAGAAAAGCTTCACTCCATCCTCCTGGCACTCACCCCTTACATATTTATAACTATTGATGAGGTCACCCCTCATTCTCCTCTTCTACAAGCTGAAGAGCTCCAGCTACCTCAGCCTTTCCTCATAAGGGAGATGTTCCACTCCCTTCATCATACTGGTCACTCTGTGCTGGACTCTTTCAAGTAGTTCCCAGTCCTTCTGGAACTGAGGGGCCCAGAACTGGACACAATATTCCAGATGTGGCCTCACCAAGGCAGAGGGGGAGGAGAACCTCTTGCAGCCTACTAACCACCCTCCTTCTAATGCACCCCAGGATGCCACTGGCCTTCTTTGCCACCAGGGCACATTCCTGGCTCATGCTCATCCTTCCATCCACCAGCACCCCCAGGTCCCTTTCACCTAGGATGCTCTCCAGCAGCTCAGTTCCCAGCCTATACTGGTACCTGGGGTTGTTCTTTCCCAGATGTAAGACTTTACACTTGGCCTTGTTGTAATACATTAAATTTCTCCCTGCCCAACTCTCCAGTCTGTGTAGATCCCTCTGAATGGTAGGACAGCCTTCTGGAGTGTCAGCCACTCCACCCAGTTTCGTGTCATCACACAAAACCTTATCTTTGTGAGCAGTCTCAGCAGGGCAGCTAAGAAACATCTGAGGCACCCCAGCAGCCACTAAAAGTTGCTTAACTCTTGAACATGATTTCAATGTTCAAGAAAGCTTGTCAGTGGGGTAAATAAGAATAGCTTCATTAAAGGAAGAATTAATTATAGCTTGCAGAGACAACATTTTCTGTGAATGGTGAAGGATTTAAATAGTATGGAGAAAACAAAAAAAAGCAAAGTGAAAGCAAAGAAAATGCTTCCAAATCAATAAGGAAATGCCTTTAGAAAAAAATGTGCTTTGCATTGGAGGTTTGTCAGACTTATCCAAGTGTGTAGGGTGCTGCAAGTGAGTGAGCCCTTGCAGCACTGATCTCTGGCAACAATCAATTTTGGAACAATTAAGTCTAAAAGAAAGCCCTGCTGCTCATAAACCTATTTTCTACTCCTGTCTCTTGGGTGGATGACACAACCCAAACCATGCTCAAAGTGGAAGGTGTGCCCTGTACTGTGCCCTGCAGCACAAGTTTTTGCCACCTATTCAACATGTTGCATTTTTCAGGAAAATGTCAAGACTGGTGACCACTTGTAGCTAATTCCCATAACATTTAGGAAATTATTTTCCTGCTCCTTCATAAAGAAAATATACTTGCTGCAGTGATTTTAAGCGTGTCTCTCTTCTTTCTTGTAATTACAGTGTGCTTAAGAAGCCTATGGATAAAATATTGCAGGGCAAGAAAGCTGGATATCTTGATATTGACTCTTTGCAAGATTAACAGAAACATGACACATGATTGAAGAGTGACAGCATTATCTGGAGCCAAGTTTTCTGTGTGCAAGCAGATCTTTCCCAGGACTGGATGTGCACATCAACTAATACACCTGACTGGCCAACCTCCTTCTTTCTTCCTCAGAGCTGTCAAGGCAATAAGCTGAGAAAACTGGAAACATTCTGCATAGAATGCAATGTCCCATTTGCATATAATGTGACTTTTTATTGTCTTATTTATATAAATTCTCTGCCATCAAATCCTTCATTTTTTCACTCTTCCTCCTACCAAATTCCTTCTTCTTCTGTAACTTTCCACTCCCTCACAAGTTTCTGTCATCATTAAGAAACATCAATACTCATTCTGGGGCACCTTGGGGTCAAAGACCTCTACCTGACTCAGGCTGGGCTGGAAATGCAGGGAAAAACACAGCTAGGAGGGCTGCTCCTCTCCCCTGCTCAGTGGCAGGAATCTCACTTAGTGTAAAGAGAGAGAACAAGAGCTTTCAAAAGCATCAGTTTGCTGAACTAGCTATTCTGTTATTCTGATTTGAGCAGTAAGATATGAAGGCAATACTGTTTCTGTGACACTTTTCAAAATATTTCAGTATTAAAGACTAAGCACCGCTAAATATCACATTAAGAGAGAACAAAAAAAGCCCTTTAAATATCCTAGCACACCATTTTTTTGATACAGAATTTTTTCTTGGATTTTGTCCAGTCTAGTCCTAATTGTCCCAGCACTTCCCTTCAGAGGTTGTTCTCCTGCCAAAGACATTCAGGCAGATGGCATTTGCAAGTCAGGGAAAAAAGGACACTTCCTGGTTTACATTCCTCCAAAGATACATTAGAGCACTTTCTTGATATTTGGCCATGATATTTGATTTTTCTGCTGCTAAAGATTAGCTCATATTAGTAACAAAATCCTCATCTTTTAGCTCTCAGCCTACACAGCCATCAATTCCCGATCCTACTGACTTGATGGCAATCAGAAAAAAGGTATTTTGAAACTCTGAAGCCTGCCATGGAATTGTGTTATATGTGTTCCAAAGTATATTTTCAGTATTATAAACCTTTATATGTACTACATTTTTTATTGTATTATATAATGTATTAAACTATTGTTCATTCATGTGACTGTAATGTAGAGCATATATTACATTACATTTATCAAAGTTTGTATTATATTACATGTTATGTCACAACATAGTACCTGGACTTGTAAATTACTTGAAATAAAAGTAGAGGCAAAAACCTACAAATAAGAACTGGATTTTTTTTTTTTTCCCAAAGACCTTAATTCTGACTCATTTCCATCACTGGAAATTTTGGCATACCCTCCAACATGACCAAGTTAGTCCCAGTGAAGGAGAAACAATATATCCTTGTTCTTGTTTCTTCAAGTAGCCTCCATGAAGGTCTTCTTCCATGTCCACATGTACAAACCCCTTCTTCCCCAGGAACAAATTCACAGTGAAAAGGTTTGAGACAGTCAGTATCTTAACATATACAGTAATAGAAACAACAAGACAGAGGTTCTTGGCCTATAGCACCTGTAGGAAAGCACGTAATGGCCTTTGTGCCCTGAGCACAGATATTAGCACAGATGTCTGTACTTCATGATGGTCAGACACAACCTATTTGTGATTCAAAAGCTCCATATTGAACTTCTTGCAGTATTTTCATTTAGGCTGTGGAGGGAATAAAAATATATTAGCTGGACACAGCACTGTACTCCTAGCTTTTCCATACAGGCTTTACCTCTTGAGATCCTGGGCAGGATGTGTCTGCACCTGACTGCGCATATAACATGCTTGATTCCAGCCATCAGGTTACCTGTATCTGCTCCCTGAAGTAGATGGAACTGTAGGTGTTGGAAAAGTATTTGTGAATAAGAATTTATCTCATACAAGATCAGACTTGAGTGTTTGTGGTCAGCCAACTCAAGCTGCATGTCACTTCTTAGCATTATTTACTACAGTGCTTTATATTTTGATATGTCACTTATTTAAGATGAAAATTGCAGCGTTTTTATCAGCACATTTTTTTCATACCCACACATTTACCTTTGGAATTATCTTCTGTGACATATTTGGCTACATACAATAGCAAACCAGACCAAGCCAAATTAAAGCGGGCTAGAGAATGCTCTGTTTCAGTCTGCAGCATGTTTTTTCAATGTATGCAATAAAGCTGGAGCATTGTAAATATAATAGAACATGTGGCTTTTAATCTGCTTCATGAAATCCGTAAACCATATATTCTGGATAAAGAGATAATATTATAATTACTTGCATTTTTCCCCTGAATACACCACATAGGTTTTAGTCTGCATGATTTTCCTGATTTTAAAAGACATTTCAGTTTCTTGCTAATGTTAGCTATTCCATGTTGTTTTGGTTCTTTGTTTGTCTTTTGCTAGAGAATAAACTAATTTGCGAAAAAGAAATTGAATCATTTATTCTCAAATGCACTGTATCTGTTATAATCAACATTTCTAATGCACTGATTTTTCTATGCCCAGCTCTAAAATCTAAGCCACAAGACCTAAGGTTTCTTTAGGGAAAAAAAAAAACAAAAAACCAAACCAAACCAAAACCAACAACAAATAACACCTCAAAAAAGCCAGAAAACAAATCAGATGAAGCCTTTTACATTGAGAGTGAGCTCACGTCTTAATTACCTGTAGATATCCAGAGATAGTTTCAGACATTCATGCTGGTGAAGAGGGGTTGCTCATGTCACCTTTCTGTAATTATAAGAAGACAAGAGTGGAAATCATCGACACACAGCGAATGAAACAGATCTTGAAGAGGGCACTGTTATAAAGAATCAGTGAAATATGTGCCACTGGGTTTTGACCTTCATGCAGTAGGAGGCAATGAAACAAAATTCTTTAATTTAAGAGAGGGTTTTGAAAAGAGAATTAGATAGTTAATGAATCACAGAGGGCCAGAATTGCAGTAGCACTGCATGGGTGCACACAAAGGTAAGAGAAGGTTGCAAGGAGCCTTCTGTCTCCTTGCCCCACTCCTGGTACTTGGACTTTGTGTATGTGAAGGCTTGAACAGAGTAGAGAGAAAGAACAGCATACCCTAGGGAGTGTAGAAAAGGGTAATAGTTTTTCATGTTCTGGGCTAGCTGACAAAATAAGGCCTGTGGGGAGACAGAGCAGTGAGTGAGAAAGAGGAGCATACCACCTCAACTCTAAATGCTTTACCAGAGTATTTGCAGTCCCTGGACTGCAATCCCTACCCCACTTTAACCCAGACCCACAGTGTTTCCAAAAGCATATGTTTAATACAAAACCTGCTTTTAGTTGGCTAAAATATTCAGGATAGAATTCAGATAATTTGAAGACTGATGAATCACAAGAGACACGAACAGCTAAAATTCTGCCCTAATATTTAGAAGTTGAAAACCTGTAAGCTCCCTCCACTGCCCTTGGAGTAAAGAACTTTTTCCTAACAAACAATCTAAATCTGCTCTTCTCTACTTTAAAACCATTGCCCCATGTCCTATCACTAAAGGCCCTTGCAAATACTCCATCTCCAGCCTTCCTGTAGGCCCCCTTCAGATACCGGAAGGTCTCTTATTCAGTCTCCCCAAAACCTTCTCTTCTCCAGGCTGAACAACCCCAACTCCTTCAGCCTGTCTTCATATGAGAGGTGTTCCAACCCTTGATAATTATCATGGCCCTCCTCTGGACCCACTCCATCAGGTCCATATCTTTTTTGCTGCTGAGGGCTCCAGAGCTGGATGCAATACTCCAAGTGAGGTCTTACCTGAGCAGAGAGAAGTGGCAGAATCACCTCTCTCAATCAATGGACACACTTCTTTTAATGCAAGCATGCACTGTTGGCTCATGTCCACCTTTTCATCCACCAGGATGATCCACCCCCAAGTCCTTTTATGCAGAGCTGCTTTCTAAAAACTCATCTCTCAGCCAAGCAAGTTAATTAAAGATAGTCAGCAGAAACGGTCTTCAGTTGTCCTCTGATTATCAGTGTGGTCTTTAAGCCAGAATACACCCTCGTGTACATGCCATGACATTGTTCTTAAAAACTTTAGTAATGCAAAGCTTTGTCTTTGTTATTCGTAATACAAACAAGGAGTGAATAGCAATCAACACTTATTATCTCACCCCTACAAGGATGGGTTAGCCCACCAAAATGTCATCACAACAGTGCAAATGCCACACCAATCTGTGGCATTCTTCCTCTCTCTGCGGTTCTAGACAGTTTGTGCTACACCCCCATAAGATGACAAATCTCATTATTTAAGTTGATTACATGCAGTTTTGATGACCTTATGTTTTTCTTGCCTTCCAGACATTAGGAACAGTGTTTGACTCTGTGACTACCCCTGCAAATGTTCCACCTATTGGGAAACTATTAAATGCCTTACTGTACAGGCTAGGTCAGGCCTTTAGCAGCATGTGTAGTTGTTTGCTTTGGTTATATCCGTTTTACTTTCACACTTGACATGGATATCCTGCTACTGAATGCTCCAGCACTTCTCTCCCCATCAGTTCTTAACTACAAAAATAAACAACCCAGAACATTCAAAATGCTGCAGTCAGAGAAACACATAAATATTTCATCATGCAGTGGCTCTTTGAAAAATGTGAACAAATTAAGGCTCTCATGTCTTGCTTGCGAGATCCGTATTTTATCTTCTCTCTATTAAAAAAGTAATAATCAGAGAAACGCTGTAAACTAACATGAGGTCTCCTGAGCAACATGCAGCGTGTCATTAGTCTGCTATTTATATCACACACACAGCCCCAGAAGTCATGGTATAAGGAAAGGGTATGCAATAATTAGTGCTGGAAGACTACTGAGTTCAACGTGCAAATGAAACAAGTACTAATCACCCAGATGGTGTCATCTCTCCAGAGTTTTAGTCTGACTGAGGATTATTAATCTTTCTTTTTTAAAACCTTTTTTTTTCTTTTTAATGCAACCCACTGAAAAATAAATGCAGAGGATTAAGAAGCAATCCAGTACCATTTATTACTGCTATTAATTAGTTGTGTGATGATGACACCTGGAGAACAGGGAGCAGGTCTCTATTGTGCTGAAGTTTGTATAAATACAGAGAGATGGTCTCAAGCAAGCATAGTGAAGGGGATCACAGGCAAAGTGGCTTAGACTTAGAGAAAGGGAAATCTGAAATCCCTACCCCATGTTTAACATTTTCCAACATCCTTTTTATTTCCATCATCATTTTAGTCCCTTCTCTGCCTGTCACTTCTGACTCCTTATTCTTCTTTCTCTCCTGCTTTCCTTCTCCAGAGTTCTGCTCTCTGACCCAAAGGCCAAAAACTCTGATTATGTTCCCTTCTCTCCTCTCTCAAAAGCTCTTCTGAAAACAACACTTTTCCAACCAGTTCCTTCCTGCTTCACAGAATCCACAAGCCCATTAGCAATTTATAGCACTGTATAAGTGTATGATCAGAGTCATCTGTGAGGCTAGAATCTGCTTTTATAAACCAATATTCTGCTTCTGCTGCAGTCATAGAAGTAACATGTTTTTTAATGAGGGCATGTTCTTTTCTATATTTTCAGACACTTTAAAGTCAAACCTAGCACCTCCTACAGTGTTGTACTATGATCAACAAAATGTAGGGTAGAATTTCCTTTGCCCTAAATTCTGTGTCAGCTTGAGGTTTATTTGTCCCTTACTAAAACTGGAGATGCTATTAATATTGTTCTTGTTACTATTATTCTTAATATTACTCTTAACCATATTTTCCTTGTATTCTCTATTGTTCTGGCAATAGGATTGACTTCTGCAGCAGAAACTATCTGGTGCAATGTTAAACCCAAAACTAAATTCCCCAGCCAGAACTCCCTCTTCTTTTTTTTTTCTGTTACTTTTAATGTGACACAACATCAAAATAGGGTTCTGCTTTGGGATGGGATTTTTTTGTTTGGTTGGTTTGGCTTGAGTTTTTGATTTTTTGGGGTTTTTTTTGGCTGGCTGGTTGTTTGGGTTTTTTGTTGTTGTTTGTTTGTTGTTTTGTTGTTTCAGCTTCTGTTCATTTATTTAGAAGATCTGTTAAATCATGTTCCTAACTTCAGTCACTTATGTCCTTGTTACCCACATATAGCTTCACTTCCAGGAAGATGCATTTGCTTTGATTAAAACAAATGGATAATCAGCCAAATAAAAATCACAGATTGGTTAAGGAGACAAGAACTTAACTTTCTGCCATGCAAAAGATTTCCTTGTGTTTAACAGAAGGGGCCTGTGCCCTGGGCTATTAAGATGGGATGATGCACAGAGAAGGTAAAAGAGTGAAACTGGTGGCTGAATATTTTCTTTTGCTGGACCACTATGCTCCTCAGTCTTTAGAGGCTCTGGTTGTCAATTCTTTACCTGTAAAGGGAGAATACTGTGTTTTAGGAGGTGTTGCAGACATAAATTAACAAAGATCATCAGTTGCTGTGACCCTGAAATAGGAAGAGGCTGAAAGACTTTCAGAGGCAGATGAGAATGGCAGTTTCTCAATGCCTAAGTCTAAGCAGGCTCTCAGCCAAATTGCCACCCTGAATTCAGCACCTGAGCTTCCTGTGCAACCACTGGGGAGAGATTAAAAACTGATTCCACAAAGTTACTCTCCCACATGAGGTAGGAGAAGAATTGGTGACACAAGTAGAAATGAGATAGCTGTGGGGCCACAAACTTGAGGCTTCAGTTGGTTATCTGCATATGCCAGTTGTTTCTCAGGAAAAGGAAGAAGTGCTATTTTTAAAAGTCAAAATTTCCAGAGGAGTTTTAGACTTCAATTTGAATTACTATGTAAGGCTGGATGCCTTTCAAAAGTGGTGAGGAATTTTTACACAAGGTCTTGTCTTTTACACAGTGCACGTCTTTTCCCATTGCGGGGGACTGAGCAGGAACTCTGCATAACACTGAACACTGCTTTCCTCTGGGTAGGATGTAGATCATCAGGTATGGGTCTGGTGAATGAAAAGTGTCCAAAAGTGTTTGCCATTGCTGATTCTCCTATTAGCACTGCAGTAAGCTGTTCATCTTGCCAGCAAGCACAGGAGTACAAAAGGCCAGTGAGTTTGCTGCCATTTGCCCGAAGAGATTGGGATCCTGTGCCATTCCCTGCTGCATCCATTAGGATTAATCCATTGCTTTTGGTCATGTAAGGGGCTGAACAACCTTAGTTTGCCACTGAGGAGTTTGATGTTATTTGAAGGGGGAATTAGGAAAGGCTGATGTTTCATTGGAATGAGCTGGTTTTACCACAACTTGAATGAAAAGAATACTCTCTTAGATCTCCAGAATTTTTTTTGTTTGTTGTTTCTTTGTGGTTTTTTTATTATTATTATTTTGTTTTTCAGAAGAAAAAGGAATTGAGTGAGTGATAGCCTGCAACATGTGAGTCTGAGATGCCCATTTCTGATCCAGATAGTGTGTCAGAAGACCTCCCTACATGGGTATGGATCCATATGCTGAACTATGGAGCACTTCCATAAAAAACAGTGCTTCATCACAATGTCTAAGGATGCCAGTACAACAGGCTGGGCAAAGCAGGCTTTATCTCAGTCTTGCCAGAACCTCAAAAACCAAGTGCTTCAGAGTGCAAGGGGAAAAGCACTAACTACAGCTTTGAAACAGTATATCTTCAGTAAGAGTAGGGGCCAATGTCCGTGCATGGGAAGGGACATATATCACTACACCAGGTTGCTCAAGCCCCGTACAATCTGTCCTTCAATGCTTCCTGAGATTGGGCCTCCACAGCTTTTCTGACCAACTTGTGCCACTATCTTACCACCCTCATAGTGAAGAGTTTCCTCCTAATATCTAACCTAAATCTACCCTCTTCCAGTTTAAAGCCATTACCTTTTGTGCTCTTGCTAACTGCCCTTGTAAAATTTCTCTCCCCAGGTACGAAAGGCTGCTATAAAATCTCTGTAATGCAGAGTTTTCTTCCATTTTATTTCTGGTTACTAATTTATGAATAGTTCATTCAGGTCCATAAATGCCAGTCATCTGTCTTTCACTTTCTCATTCCAAGCTGGAATGATCAGCTTGCAGCTTCATAAGAAACACAAAGCTGGCTTTCTTCACGTTGGCATCTCAGATACACTACTTGTCAAATGGGTATGATGCTCTGGTTCATCAATGTGGGGTTCTGGGACTGCAAAACAAAAGACCCTCACCTGCCATTCTTTCCACCTGGCAATACAACCAGAATAAAATATAACACCTAAAATTCACAGCATCATGGCTTTCAGGGAAGCCATTCTCAGATCTGTCTATTCTGTCATCTCTGGAGGAGTCAGCAAAATGGGGGAGTTGTCCTGTATTTGGCTATTACCTCATTTATTTTTTTTTCTTTTCAACCATGTGCTGCCTTCATTCTCTTGGAGCTTCATATGTCAAGAGCAGGAAGTAAGTGGGGTGTAGGATTTTCCTTTCAGCATTGTTCAGGCAATAACAGGATGCAGCACAGATGGAAGAAGGTTGTTTATACTGAATTTGCTGGAGTTCTTGATAAAGGACAGCTTCATCTCTCTCTGAACAACACCCCCTGTCCTGGCATCTTGAGCAGGTGCCCTGAGCTTCATTCCAAGATCAGCCATATATCCTGCAGTAAAACTATTTTCTGAAATACAACATTTTGAAAGAAAAGTCCTGAGGGTTTGGGTTTTTTTCGCTTTTTAAAAGAAATTTATTTCTTCTTTAAACTATTCTTTGCATCCTATGTTCAACTGAGATTGCAGTGCTATACTTCACTGCTGCAGCTGTATGTAAAATAGCTTAGGAGGAGGTTCTGTCTTAGCAATACTACACATCCCTCAAAATTGTGGTTTTTTAGATGAGATGTCCACACCCAAGGATTGTAAGAGTCACTGTGGAATCTCACATAACAAGAACCCTCAGCCCACTCCACCAGAAACTTCTCCTCAAGTCCAGGAAAGAGTTATAACCCACCATCCAGTCTGTGTTCTGTCACCACAGTCTATCCCTATATACACCCTTATACAAAAAACTTGTGAGAGAGGCCTTTTTATTTCTTCATCTAGATTACAAAAAATAGTGTTTTGATAGAATCAGGTTGAACACAGATTTCTCATAACATACATTGAGTTCTTGAAAATTATTTCTCAGTGCTCAAGAGGAGAGAGAAAGGCAAGTGAAACAGGAGGATTTACAGGAAAAGGCAGTGAAAAAAAAATGGAAAGCATCATCATGCTAATCTATAAAACCTTAATACTCCTTTATCTTATATACTACACAATTTCTCATCCCTACATCACAAAAGGTTGTACTAAACTAGAATATAAAAAGAAAAAAAAAACAAAACACTGAAGAGATGCATCATTTTTTATATGGACAGATATTCAACAGAAGATGTGTTTATCTGGAAAAGAGAAGATGGGTGGAGATACAATAGCAAAATGTATATGTTTTGAGAATCCTGGAGAAAATAAATAGGTGATGATCATGCAATATTTTTCAGAAACAAATAATAGGAAGTAGAGGCACAGTGAAATTATGATGCAGGTATTTTCCAAGCATCAAAGAATTTATATTTTCGTATAGTGCCCAGGGACATAATGAAACTCATTGAAATATTCAATTTCAGAAATGCCAAAGTGTGATTTGACAGATTCTTGGAAACAAATTCCATCAACAGCCATTAAACATAAAGATCCAGTCCTCAGAGACTGAAGTACCCAAAATTCTTGTTCCTGAGACTAGGTACAAGGAGAAATCTCACCCTTGTTTTTTTCTTGTCTTCTTTCCTTCACTAGCTGTCAGGAGCAGGTTACCAGTCTAAAAGGAGACTTTTTTTGGTGCACAGTTCACTTTAATCACAACAGTGACTACATTGGTAACTTTATGTTTATAATGACATTGAAATATAATTTTTGGTGTTACTTGCTTCCTCAGAAGAAATGTTAAGCAGACGTTCAAAGAGGAACTTTTCCACCCACATTTTTCATTGATAGTTACTTAAGTTTCTGTGTTTTGATTAGGAAATAACTGCACAGCCTGAAGTCAAGACTGTTAGGATATAAAGCTTTATTTCCTAGAAATTCAAGTCCAAATTCTGTCTTTGTAGGACTTCTGCTGTGCAGATACCTGTACTCCTGCTGAATTATGTCAGGGCTTTGCAGCATGGAGCATTTCTTCCTTGGCTCTCTCTCTGTCATCTATCACTGTGTTCAGCTTGTTAATTGAGCAAAGGCATGGACGCAGGGTTTTTTAAAGCTCCCTGCACTCCACCCTCACCACATGAGTAACAGATAACAAGACCAGGAAAGTCTATGGTTTCACCCCAGTCACACACACACACACAGTCACAGAATGCTAAGGGTTAGGAAGGGACCTCTGAAGATCATCTAGTCCAACCCCCCCTGCTAGAGCAGGATCTCCTAGAGCTGGTTTGAGAGGAATGCATCCAGGCAGGTCTTGACTGTCTCCAGGGATGGAGACTCCAAAACCTCCCTGGACAATCTATTCCAGTGTTGTGTTACCCTCGGAATGAAGAAGTATTTTTTTGTATTTAATTTAGATCTCTTTTGTGACAGTTTGTGCTATGACCCCTTGTTCTGTCACTAGACACCACAAAGATGAGTCTGGATCCACTCTCCTGACATCCACCCTTTAGATATTTATAAACATTGGTAAGATTTCCCCCCCAGCTTCCTTTTCTTTAAGTAACCCAAGGTCTGTCAGCCCTTCCTCAAAGGACAGATGTTCCAATCCCTTAATCTAGTGGCCCTGTGCTGGACTCTTTCCAGTAGTTCTTTGTCCTTCTTTAACTGGGGAGACCAGAACTGCACACGATACTCCAAATGAGGCCTCACCAGACCAGAGTTCTAGAATATACAAATTACAGAAAGATAGAAAGACTGTTACCTGCCTCTGAATTGATGCAGAAGAGCTGAGCTTCCAAGGATAATGCTATAAGCTCATGGAAATAGAAAAGCAGGCACAGCCACAGGGAAAAAATTAAAATAAATGAGTCCTTGTATCAGGACCACAGGATATAGATTCAGGCAACCCCTTTGCAAGAGAGAAGGAGGAATTCTTCTGCCATTAAAAAAAAAAAATAAAATGCCCAGCCTTGAGTCAGCCAGACTAAGCTATTGTCCTAGCAGACAGAACAATCAGAAGTGATGAAAAAGAGCTGTGGGACTTTGTTTTTAGTTTGCTTTTTTATATTAGAAGAAAAATGTGAATCACCTTGTCTTTAGTGTTTTTTAAAATGGAATTACCTGAGACTGTAGCCATGCTGACACTGAGAGCAATGCGTAGTTACATAGACCTAGAAGACCCAGAGGTGGGTTTCCCACAGTATCTGCAGCTCATATAACAGACAGATGTGTTCTGGGAGGACACATTTAAGCTAACAAGCCCTAATGAGGAGTCCCAAAACTGGCTCTCTCTCTCTAGCATAAATGGAAGAGCTGACTGTCTCACCAAAATCACAAAATTGATCTCGGCCCTCTCCCTTTCTTTCTGCTGCCAACATTCAAAAAGGTTCAGTAATAAGACTCAGACCATGACAACAAGATCAATCTCCTCACAGGGAGGCAGGTAAAGGAGAGGTGTAGAAAAAGAAACAGAAGTTTAGAAGCCCTGGTCAAACATGCTGCTGACCATGAAGACATGATCTAATAAACAGATTATTGCTCAATATTCTCCAATATTTGGCCATGAGGCCTCTCAGCCCCTACATGATACAGAGAAGTATTTAACTTTCTCTGCCTCTGCTAAACCTTCCTTGGCTCTTGCCTCACAGGAGGGACAGGAGGCACAGAGGTCAAGTGACCTGCACAGCATTGAACCTGACAAACTCTTAGCAGACTTGGTGAGGGCATGCATTCCTGACAGTATATGAGATTCCTTCCTCCTGTATAGAGTCAGAACATGATAAACTCAAAATTATACTGAAGTCGATGGAAGTTTTTCTGCTTATTCCTTGTGTTATAGATCTGGCCCTCTGGAGATTCCAATTTTAGTAATACACAGAATCACAGAATTGTTCTGGTTGGAAAAGACCTTTAAGATTATTGAGTCCAACAGCTATCTAAGTCTACCGACCATTGACCTAACACTACCAAGTCCAGTGCTTAAACCATGTCCCTAACCACAACATCTATGTCTTTTTAACTCCTCCAGGGATGGTGATTCAACCACGTCCTTGGGCAGCCTGTTCCAGTTTTTCCTTTTGCCTTTTGGTGAAGAAATTTCTTCTAATATCTAATCTAAACTTCACCTAGCACAACTTGAAGACATTTCCTCTTATCCTGATACTCGTTATCAAGAAAGAGGAAGACAACCCCCACCTCACACCATCACCTCCATTCAGGTAGCTGTAGAAAGTGATAAGGTATCCTTCAGCTTTCTTTCCTCCAGGCTGAACAACCGCAATTGCTTCCAATACTTCTCATTAGACTTCTCCAGACCCTTCACCACCTTTGTTGCCCTTCTCTGGACACACTCCAGCACCTCTTCTTGTAGAGACGGGCCCAAAACTGAACACATTACTCAAAGTGCAGCCTCACCAGTGTCAAATACAGGGGGCAATAACTTCCCTAGTCCTGCTGGCCACACTATTTCTGATACAGACCAGGATGATGGATGCTGCATGAAGGGTGTTGGCCTTCTTGGACACCTGGGCACACTGCTGGCTCATATTCAGCTGGATATCAACCAGCACCCCCAGGTCCTTTTCTGCCAGGCAGCTTTCCAGCCCCTCTTCCCCAAGCCTGTAGCATTGCCTGGGGGTATTGTGAATGAAAATGAAAAGTCAGTTGTGGTTGTAATGAAGGAAATAAAAATTCATCTTCACTTTGCCATCTTCTTCTCTTTCTGAACAGATTTTACTACTCCTTGCCTCTTTCAGTTCCAACTGTTGGCATCTCTGTAGAACTTCTACTTTGAATCTATTGGGGTACAAACACAGGAAGCTGAAGCACCTCAGTGAAGTTCACATGTTATGAAAAGAAAAACAGCCATAAGGAGTTTTAGCCAAAGCAATGATCTTATAAAATTTTCACTTCTCTCTGGAAGGTTAATGAGATATGAAAACTCAGTGGCATATTATACTGATGCCACTTGTGCCTCTCATGGTTAGTCTGCAGGCTTCAGTCAGTGCCCATTTATGCTGGGGTGTTAGGAACACGGGATAATTCAGGAAAGGGGTCTATGGAGGTTGTCTAGCCCAACTTAAAGCCAGGTCAACTATGTGGTCAGAACTCATATTCTTTAGATTTTTTTCAAGATATTTGGGTCTTGAAAGAAAAATTCAGGGTTTAAAAGGTCCTGACATGTCTTTGAGTTCTCTGCGAGTTTATTAAATTAGAGGTTAGAGGTTATATGGTGAGGTTTTCTGCAACAGGAGACTGAGAGAATGACTCAACACTCTTTCAGGTCTTGTCCCTGTGACTCACAAAAAGGAAGCAAGCAACAACTGGTTTTGAAATCCTGCATTTTGAAAAAAAAAACAAAAACAAAAAACACCCCCTACCAAATAAACCAGGGAAAAAATACACTGTGCCTCAGTGATCTTGTTCTCCTACCTAGGTCACATCTATTCCCTTCATCTGCTTTGTCTTCCATGTCAGAGAGATAAAATAGTTAATGTTAATTCCACTCAAGGAAAGACCTGAGCTTTACAAGTTTTGTTCATAATTCACATTGATTCTTCTAATGCAGACATGAGAAGTAACATTTATTGTTTTTCTGAAGACTACAGTGTGGAGCTAAGGGATGCCTTAAGCTGAAAAGGCTGAGAAAAAAATCATGCCTATTGCCTTAAATATACCAAACAAATTAAATATGTTTGCACATGGGAAAAATAAAGCAAAACACTTATATGGCCTTAATTGTTTTAAAGAATCCTAAGGGCATAAAACCTAAAACTTGTATATAGAGAAAGGGAATAGAATTACTTCTACTCCCAACAGTCTCTGTAAATTGAGATACCAGATCTCAGATACTTTCCTAGGTATGGTATCTTACAGTAACTAGATAGATACACTTATCTCACACTTGCATGCAGTTATATATGAAGTGGATGAAAATGGGTAACAAACCATCTACTTCCATGATGGAAAAAGTATCTTCCACTCCAGTAAAAGACTGTGTTTGTTTTATGATATTCTAAGGTAAGAGAAATTCTCCTAGCTTTTGTGAGAAGTGTGGGGCCCTGGGGCCCAGTTCAATGGGAGAGTGAAGTATTTGGTTTAAAAGACAGGTACCCCAAATGGAAAAAGAGAGATCAACAACAGCAGTATTTTCTGAACAGTTGCTGTTTGCCACCTTCATATTACTCAATGCATGCTGAATCAGTAGATGCTGAATTCCCTTATGGATGTAGACTTAGCCTTTGCTGCAGAGACAGCTATCATGATGGAGCACTTGATTAAGTTCAGCAAATAGGAGACAAGGAATAGTCCTGAAGAAGGAAGCAGGGACAAATCTCAATCACTAATACTGGAAATAAAGGCTGTCCTATAGTATGAATGCATCAAGGGATAGAATTTATATTTATACATTATAATTTTAAATATGTTCCTAAAGCAAAGTACTTCTTCCATCCATATTTGGAGGCACTTAAAGTTCACAAATGTGGTTATTTTCAGTCCCCAATATCTCACGAGCCTGCCAGTTGTATCTCTGAGCAAAGGCAGAATGATTCCCTTTTTCACAGCTCAGTTTGGTAAGCAGTTCAACATCTGATTAACAAACAAGCTTATTTGCTTGCAGTTTGGGTATTAGGAATTTCTACCCTCATTTTTCTTCTCTGGGAGCTTCTTGTGAAAAGTGTTCTCAGAGCAAAACCAACATACCAGGTAAGAGTGACCCTTAAAAAATTAAAGTTTGACCACACTTGTAAAATCTTCTAAAAGTCACATAGCTGCCTGGCCCTTGTGAGACTTGGTTTCAATACTTTCATCAGGAGGAGGATCCCAAATCTATACCCTCCTGGCAAATGCCACATCTTCCACAAAAAGAGTATGCTGGGTAGAAAAGCAATTAAATTTTGCCACTGTACAGCAAAAAATAAAATACATTTTAAAGGTTTGTTGTTTTTTTTTTTTTTTTTAAATTAAGAAAAGAGCATAAAAGGGACCAGAATTTCATAGCCCAATCGATAGGAAAGGGAGAAAAATGATATTTCCCCTTCTCCTTTTCTTCTGAAAAAAAAAGGAGAAAGTTGGAACATTCAATCTATTTTGTAGTAGTAAAGGAAACTGACTGAGACCTGTGGTCTGGCTAGAAAATCATGGTATAAATCCACAGAGTAAGATTTCTTACTTAAGAACAGGATTGATCCATCTGTGTTGCCTCCAGAGAGCAATCACTGACTTACACTACTCTCCCATGCCACATGCAGGCACCGTACAAAAGACTTTTAGATAAACCTATGAAAGGTATTATAAGGAGAGTAATAGCAGTTAAATGTTATGGATAAATGAATGCTTGATAGTATTCCTTGGCCTTGCCTAGTTTAGCCTTCATTGCCAAAAGATGCTGGTATTTGCCCCTGTACTCAGCTCTAGTGAGGCCACACCTCGAGTATTGTGTCCAGTTCTGGGCCCCTCAGTTCAGGAAGGAGATTGAGGACCTGGAGTGGGTCCAAAGGAGGGCAACCAGGCTGGTGAAGGGACTCGAGCACAGGAGAGGCTGAGGGAGCTGGGGGTGTTCAGTCTGGAGAAGAGGAGGCTCAGGGGAGACCTCATTGCTGTCTACAACTACCTGAAAGGAGGCTGTAGCGAGGTGGGAACTGGACTCTTTTCACAGACGACCATCAACAAGACAAGAGGGCACGGTTTTAAGTTGAGCCGGGGAAGGTTTAGGTTGGACATTAGAAATAATTTCTTTACCAAGAGGGTGACCAGGCATTGGAATGGGCTGTCCCGGGAAGTAGTGGACTCTCCATCCCTGGAGATATTTAAAAAGAGACTGGATGTGGCACTCAGTGCCATGGTCTAGTAACTGCAGCGGTAGTGGATCAAGGGTTGGACTTGATGATCTCTGAGGTCCCTTCCAACCCAGCCAATTCTATGATTCAGAGTGTCTTGTTCCCCAAGCCAGAGACACCAAAAGTTATAAAGCCTGAGACAGCTGATCACTGTTTTTCAGTCATGCTAAAGGGAATCTTAGCTTTCTGAAACATTTGTGTGGTAAGATTTTTTTTATTGGAGAGAGGGTTTGGGTATGGAGGCACTGGCATTAACCTTCACTAACAATTCTGGCAGCATCTTGGAAGGAGAACCGATTCAAGAAGAAGGCTCCTTCTTAAATTTTATTATCTTATTTAGCTCTGTAGCTTTTTCAGCATTAAATCTCATTTGGTGGGGAGAAGTGCCTTCTCACAGATGTACATTTTATAATAAGCATTTCAAAGATGCAAGGACTAAGGGAAAGCATTTCTGTCTTAAGTACACTCATCTCTCAAATGACCAGTCAGCATATGTAGACAGAATACTCAGTTACTGTAATATAGTACACTGCAGAACACAGAGTACTGAGAAGCAGAAGTCAATAAGAATATTTAATAAACAAGAGCAGAACAGGAAGACTACACTGAATTATCGCCAGCTTGTTATCCTTACGGGTCCTATTCTATCAAATGTACTCTCCTTAAAAACTAATTTTCCGTTATTTCAGTTAGGCACTCAACCTTCTCCACCATTCACAACAATTGCCTCTTCAGAAAATAGGCAGGGGAAATATAGAAAAACCATAGCCAGGCTGAGGGGGGATAATGTCACCAAAACAAAGACTGCAATTGCAGAAGTGGAAACAGAGCCACTCAGCTTTAGATCAGGGGCTGCTTGCTGGAACCTTTCTGAGTCTTGCTGTATCCTGCATTTTGCATAATTTACTGACAGGCCCATAGCAAAGCAGACCTACCTCTGCCTTTTATTTTTCTCCTGCTTTTTTGGGGAGGAGAAAGGGATTGTAATTTGCCTTTCTCCATGCAGGATATTGTTAGTCTTTCTGAATACTATTACCCTGATAATCACTTAAAGTTGAAAAGGATCACGGAAAACAATAAAAAAAAAAATAATTTAAAAATATCCACCCACAATGAAAGATAACATTTTGAGTCAATCCTGTTAGCCATAATGTCAGTGTTACTCAGTTTCTTGGCTACATTCACAACAGATGAGGACAAAGAAACTTGCAAGTAATTGCAGTGGGGGTTTCCGGTCTCAGTGACAGCATGGCAGGTCATGGATCAGACCTCAGAACCCATCTGTTAAGTCTGGGTTTGGGTTAAAAAAGCAGACAGAAGTACTGTGAATTTAACAGCTCTTCATCTCTGGAATGCCTGACTTGCTTCCCCTGTGGAATTGCTCACCTCAGCCTTTGGAGGGGTGGTCAGACATCCATGCTTAAAAAAATGGCCTTGTAAGGTTGAAACACCAGACAGAAACATCAGAGCAACATTTCTTTGCTCACCTAAAGACCCAACCAGGAAAGCAATTTCTTGTTTTACTCCAGAGTTTTTCATAGACTTAACCATTGACATACCCTTATCCTCCACAGCACAATGTATATACAATCAGGGAAACAAGGTTTTGTGCAAAAAGTCAGCTACATGATTAAAACTCAGTGATTAAAAATGTATAGATCTAACTCACACACACACTTGCTTCCACTGTAAGAAACTGGGTAGATAAATATGAATTTTTAAAAACAGCTGTCACTGAATTAACTTAAATTGCTGTAAAATCAGAGGCTCAACACATGTTTTAAGGTGTTTTCTTACAGATTCATATAGACTGACCTCCCAAGGCTGAATCCTGGTCACGTCAGAGTAAAAAAGGATCTTGCTATGAAACAGGATGTTCATATTTGACTCTTGTGCATTGAGTCAACACTAGTAAATCCTAATTGTGATTTACTACTGTGTCAAGAAGTCCTGTAAGGACTGCTATCCCACTCACACAGTACAGAAGTGCTCCCAAGCAGTGTGTGAACATATCCATAGAACTGTTCTCTTCCCTTTGTGGAAACAAAGACTTGGATTTCTGAGGGCCTTCTAATTAGGAAATGTGGCTATTAAAATTCAGAGTTTAAGTTTTCTGCCTAGTGGACAAGTCAGAGTTTTCTATATTCAGATAAATACAGAAAATGGAGCATTTTTGAAGTTTTGATCGATCTCTCACTGTCCCTTTGAAGTAAGGAGAAATCCCAGAACTCAGTGGTGAACAAAGACAAGACAGCTCTCCATTCTGTATCAGCTGTCATTACCTGAAACTTCCTGACCAGAAAGCTGAAACACAACAAAAAAGGCCTTTTGCAAACTGAGTTTAAGGACATTATTGACTGTGGGCTAAATGTGACCAGAAGACTCTTCTGTATCATGAAACTTCATGAGGAGGAGAGGTTCTAATTATTCAGAAGTAGCTTTTAAAAAGATCTAGCTCCTTCTTCCTGCAGCAGATCAAGAATTAGGTCCACAGGCTCAAGAAGAGAAGGCACACGCCTCCAAAAGAGACATTCTCAGGCCATCCTGATTTCCAGATGTGAGCTCAATGCTCAAAGAGAAACATGGAATCCTGTACTGTGCAGACAGAGCCTATCCATTTGCCTTTGCTTGAAGGGAGTGAAGAGGCCTGTATCCGGAACAGCATTGCCAGCAGGTCCAAGGAAGTGATTCTGCCCCTGTACTCAGCCCTCGTGAGGCCACACCTGGAGTACTGTGTCCAGTTCTGGGCCCCCCAGTTCAGGAAGGATATCGAGGTCCTGGAGCAGGTCCAAAGGAGGGCAACCAGGCTGGTGAAGGGACTCGAGCATAGACCCTACGAGGAGAGGCTGAGAGAACTGGGGTTGTTCAGCCTAAAGAAGAGGCAGCTCAGGGGAGACCTCATCGCTCTCTACAACTACCTGAAAGGAGGGTGTAGCCAGGTGGGGGTTGGGCTCTTTTACCAAACGACTTTCAACAAGACAAGAGGGCATGGACTTAAGTTGTGCCAGGGGAAGTTTAGGTTAGATATTAGAAAGAATTTCTTTACGGAAAGAGTGATCCGTCATTGGAATGGGCTGCCCACTGAAGTGGTGGATTCTCCGTCCCTGGAGATATTTAAAAAAAGACTGGATGTGGCACTCAGTGCCATGGTCTAGCAACCGCAACGGTGGTTCAAGGGTTGGACTCGATGATCTCTGAGGTCCCTTCCAACCCAGCCAATTCTATGATTCTATGATTCTATGATAGGATTGGCGTAAAAACTGTGTGTGGTACCTACCTTTTCTCTGACTCAGTTCAGCTCTCTGTGCCAGGTTGGTCTTGCAGAGTGAATATGTTTTCTTACTGATTTTCTTCTACCCCACTCTCCTTTATCTTTCTGCTTCTTTCTTTGCATCTTTTATGGCAATCAGGGTTTTCCATTACTTCTTCCTGAGTTCTCACAGAGGTTTTTCTAACCTGTTGCCCTGATTGACCTGAGCTGGAAAGTGAACTTTGTTTTAGTTCAGAACACTTATTGCTAATGGAGAAGAAGGAGAACCAAGCTCACATATAACTCTGCTTTCACTCCAAGAGTAAACTTGTTGTAGATTATTTTATTTTCTTTGTTTCTCCCACCTCTACACTTGTATTAACCCCTGTCAAAAACCCACCTATGTGCAGACCATCTCAAGTGCTCATCTAACTTTGAGTTGCACCTTCTGATATCCAAGAAGATTTTGAACTACAGATTTGTTGTAAATAGAACACTCATCTTTTGAAGTTCAAGGCTTTGCTTGACATCAGGGAAGTCAGCTTCAGAAAGAAAAACAGCTTTATAGATCTTAAATGCATCCTAATACTATGGTGATCAGCAGCACTGAGCATTTTCCCAGTGGTTTGTGGTGGGAATCTGCACTCTCATGCTTACATGGTATGGGCAGACAACAGCATTTAAATATATCCAGCTGTAATATCATGAGACAGTTAATGGTTAAATAGCATCTGCTCCCAATATATAACCCTTGTAACAGCTAATAGGAAATACACATGCACACATGATTATGGAGAAGGTACATCAAGCAAGGACCAACAGGTTTTATCTGCTGTTGTCAGGGCTGATGATTTCCAAATTTAGCTGTAATAAGGCAGAGCTTTCCATGGAGGAAAAAACAACCCAATCCTTTGTGTCCCAGAATTTTCTTGTTAGAGGATGAGCACAAGGATGCTCAGACTGTGCCCCCGGTGGGGTCAGGACCCTTAGTGGACCAAAGAAATCAATAAATGACATAATATTAACCATCCTATCAGTGGAACAAACTGCAGCTATGCTTAGTTTTATAATGAAGAAGGGTCAGTATCTTACAGAGACCTGCTCCCCTGTGGTTCATCATCACTAATGTATTGGTAAGGGAAAATCAGAGCCAGTGGTTCATCATCACTAATGTATAAGTAAGAGAAAATCAGAGCCACTTCATGCAAAAAAAGAAGGAAAAAAAACAAAAAACAAAAAACAAAACAAAACAAAAAAAAAACAGAGCCAAAAAAATGCACATTTTTTTTCTTTCACAAGCTCCTCTTTAAGGAACATTAAGGCTCCGTTCACTGCTACTGGGATTAATTTAAAAAAATCTACAGGCTTCAGTAGGATTAGGATTTGGTGTGTATTAAAATAATTTAATAAGCAAAAGAGAGATTGCTTTACAGGTGGGATAAATAAACTGCAAAATGTCTGCCACGTTTCCACTGCTCCCCCAGTCTGAGATGTCTGCTGCCACCTTCTCTGTGCAGAAGTCACTAAGGCTGCACTCAATAGACAGTAATATGCATGGAAGATGCTTTTGACATCAAGATTACATTGAGAAGGAGGAAAATCTTGCATAGGTTTGAAAAACCCTCTTCACTGGCATATAATTTATAGGCAGAAGAGTAATTATGTTTCTCTGCTAGTTGAGGTTCGAATCTCTTTTCTTTTTTTTTTCCCCTCTGGTTAGACCTTTAGAATTTGGGGTTTGTTCTCGTAGAAAATTTATTTTTTGTCAGAGAAAGGTTGCATTGTAACGTTCCAGACAATAATGAAACACCTTGAGCTTCTTGTGTGAAGGCAAGTTAAATAGTGCTCTGCCTCTGAGAAGAATGACTAACTCTGCTTTGAAAGGCTGACCTAAATAGAAGAGTACAAAAAAGGGAGAGAAATATAGATCAGTGAATATTCAGAAACTTGAGCAGTTGTTCATATAGTGATAAAAATGCCAAAATAATGGCTTTTATATTATGTACTTCTTTTTTTTTCTTCATATAGTACTTTTCATGTTGTTTAGGAGACAGAGAAAAGCTGTAATTCTGTGGCTGTACGAAAATCTCTCAAACTTTCTGATAAACTGTAGAGCAGGAATACTAATTTCTTTTAAAAATCTGTCATCAGAGGATGAGGATTAGAGCACATTTAATTGATTCAGATATAATCAGACTACTTTTTAGCCTCCTTTCCTAATCCCACAAGAGTTTATTAAAAACTTTTTCAGAGTCAGCGTAAAGTATACTGCACTGAGGCTGTAACAAACAAGGAAATCTATGTCTTATCCTCTCAATGTCTGCATATGTCTGAAAGAAAACAGTTTAGTGATGGAAGAGCTCTGATGCTGAGCATCCAGATTTTCTTGAGCAGTTCCCAGTACTGTATTGTTTAATCCAAAGAACTAAAAGAAGACAGACACATGCACACACAAATGAGTTAGACTTAAAAGAGCTGCTTGCCAACCATAATTTAGCTATACACAAGTGGAAATATAAATGGTCTCCTGGCATAACAGAAAATCTGACAGTTTTTTATGGGATAGGAGATGAGATTAGCTCTGCAGAAATACAGCTAGATGCAAACAAATGATAGCTGACTGTGTATTGCTGCATATTGATACACACATATTTGTAAATTCATACATTTTATGAAGCCAGACACAGGATTATTATTACTTGCTTGCAATAGAAAATAAGAAATGTCAGTATATATAGGTATATAAAGTATAAACAAATATGCTCTTTGGCAGGTTATATTCTGACTTCCTTATTATAACCCTCAATTTTAACAACAATTAACTGAGGAAAAACCTTTCTATTGCATCCAGTCTCTGACTGTCTCAAGTTCTTATCCAGGTGAAGTTGTCTTGTAAAATTATGAGCTCCGTTTGCAAAAGTGTTAAGAGAATAAGCAACTTCAATCCAATTTGCAAAAGGGGTTTAGTCTCACAGCCTTTATGGTATTAGAGCCAACATATAATCTGTAAGTTGCCAGTCACTCTGAGTTAGGTGAGACTCCATCCCATCAATCTGAATACTGCCTGCCTGCCTCAGATGCAGCATTTCAACACTAAGGTAATATTTGCAGGTCCCTTTGAGGACTGAAAATGAATGATTTTACAAGATCTAGTGAAAAATCATGGCAAGCCTTTTCCATTGTTACAAAAAGAAAGCAGTTTCACAAAAAAATCCCACATTTTTCACACTAAAAGTACCGTTTGTAATTTTATTCTTTCTCCTCTGAGAAATTCCTTAATAATCCAAATGAGAGTGTTTCAATCTGTAAGAGAATTCCTCCTTTCCCTTCGGACAAAGACTCTCACCTTTAAGCATTTAGCAGATGAAGTGTTTCACTTCTACATGTGATGTGTTGTCCCATAAGGAATACTGTGGTTTTAAAGTGTGAGATGGCCCTGTCCCCTCACTTTCCTCCACTGTGATAATTGTGGGTTTTACTCCCACCAGGGAAAGATTTTCTCAGAACAGGACAAATGGCAATTCCAGACATGGAAGTAACCCTTTTAGTAACAAGCCATAAGGTGTTAGAAGTACAGTCCATGGTACAGGAATTGAAATCAAAAGTCGTTTAAAACTAACTCACCTACTCCTTCCAGAGAAGCAGAGAACCTTAATTTTCTCAGATAGATCCAAAATGACTTAACATGAGGAGCACTTAACACCAGACAAGTTTTGAGGTGAAAATAAGTTTGGAGTTTGGGATTTATGGTGATGACTTTTTTATTCTCCCAGGAAAGGAAATTATTATATATTTATAAGCAATCTTAAACCCCCCTCAGGTATTATTACCCATGTTTACCCTTAATTGCCCCATAATAAAAATGCAGAGAGAAGATTTGGCATCTACAGAGACATCTGCCCTCTCATGTGCCCACCAGCCTGCTCCTCTGAAAACCCTGCACAATGTATTTTGTTCTTGAGGATAGGAATTAATTTTATCTTTGTTTTGTCAAAAAGAACAAAATACTGAAATGGCCCAACGGGGGCACCAATTGCACTTCTGGGAAGAATATGATGGTATCTGTGCCTCATCCAGCTTCCTTTTTATCCAAGGTAAGGTGAGGATGACTCAGTGGCCCTTTTAAGAGCCTTTCCCACAGTGAGGATAAGAAATTCACCACTCCATTAAATTGATCCAGTTCCTCATGCATTTTCACCTTCTTCATGAGAAGCTCCTCTGAGTAACAACAAGAATTTGAGCCTTGACAGTGGAAAGTCCTCAGTCTGCATCACACCATTGCAGTCACACAGAGACATTTCAGTCTCCAGAGAATGAGGATGAGATCCTTGTAGATAAGAAGTCTATGATGGAATAAATTTTCCCAGCTCCCACTGCAGGTCAAACAACAGTATAGGACAGTCAGTGTGTAATGAGGACCCTGATGCTACAGCAAAGGAGAGGTGGTCAGAGAGAGCTAAAGGAGCACATCCTGCTCACCCTGCAGCTGAGCAGTGGTAATTCAAAAGTGACAAACATTTCCCTGGTCTGTGCTTAGCTGTTGTCTGATTTGCTAAACTCTAAGCTTTGTGTTTAATTAATTTCAAGGTAATGCTCTCAAAGGGTGACCAAAAGCATATGAGCTCTTTCCAAAAACTGTGCTAGAGGCACTCTTTACTTACTACCATGTTATTACTGTTAGCTCAACGTTTCATAAATGGTGATTATAAGTTCTGCTTTTCCCCCTCACATATATTTTAAATTAGAGGAAAACCAATGTATCCAATTAGGATAGTGCATGCAATTGAGAGAAGAATTCAGATTATTTTTATTGCTTTCCTTTTACATTTTTCCTCTTAATTTCTAGAGTGTAAAAAATGAAACCTGTTTTTTATTAAATCATTATTTATGAAAAGTGCTTCAAACCATGCACAGAAAAGCACTGAGTGATTCTTCATTTTACTGTAGTTATAAATATTAGATTAAACTAAATATGACACAGAGAATAGTTGGAAATTTTAAAAAGTGATTTATGAAAAAAAGCAGGATAGGCAATTGAGATTGCAGGGGAAGCATGTGTATTGGTACAAATGTGTGTGCATATATAAACAAAAAAAACACCACAACAAGTAGCACAGAAAATAAAAAATTGAACACCTGAAGAGCAAAGCCTAAAAGTCATATAATGCTCATAGTAATATAATGCTCATAATTTCTTTTTCTATACCCTTACATTCTTACCCTTCTTGTTGACAAGAAGATGACCATGAGCCAGCAATGTGCCCTTGTGGCCAAGAAGGCCAATGGCATCCTGGGG
The DNA here is from genome assembly GCF_003957555.1 of Calypte anna. NCBI lineage: Eukaryota > Metazoa > Chordata > Aves > Apodiformes > Trochilidae > Calypte > Calypte anna. The sequence continues at coordinate 144,519,061 of NC_044245.1, read as the reverse complement.
TGCATTAGAAAGGGCGTGGTTAGTAGGTCAAGAGAGGTTCTCCTCCCCCTCTATTCTGCATTGGTGAGGCCGCACCTGGAGTATTGTGTCCAGTTCTGGGCCCCTCAGTTCAAGAAGGACAGGGAAGTGCTTGAAAGAGTCCAGCGCAGAGCTACTAAGATGATTAAGGGAGTGGAACATCTCCCTTATGAGGAAAGGCTGAGGGAGCTGGGTCTCTTTAGTTTGGAGAAAAGGAGACTGAGGGGTGACCTCATCAATGTTTTCAAATATGTAAGGGGTGAGTGTCAGGGAGATGGAGTTAGGCTCTTCTCAGTAGTGACCAGTGATAGGACAAGGGGTAATGGGTGTAAATTGGAGCATAGGAGGTTCAAGTTGAATATTCGAAAAAATATTTTTACTGTAAGGGTGACAGAGCCCTGGAACAGGCTGCCCAGGGGGGTCGTGGAGTCTCCTTCACTGGAGACATTCAAAACCTGCCTGGACACGTTCCTATGCGAAGTGCTCTAGGTGGCCCTGCTCTGGCAGGGGGGGTTGGACTAGATGATCTTTCGAGGTCCCTTCCAACCCCTAGGATTCTATGATTCTATGATTACATCATAAAATCTCAAAGTACAACAGAGCTAAAGAATCAATAAATACAACACGTTGCACATACTCCAAAACAAAGATTTATGAAATAAAATTATTGTGCAGCTTTAGGTTTAGAAAGACAGTCCCCTAAATGGAAACTGTGAGAATCCTGCTGAAGAGCAGGGGTATGTGAAGCAGTGTCTTGGCTGTTCCACTCACACTGCTGGCAGACATTTAAAAATCAGCTGTCTTCCAAGGCTGTCAAGACTTTGAGGATTTTTGCAGTCAGCTTTTCATTTATGATTCTGCTAGTGCATATTTTGCCTTGCATCAAAAATTAAATATTAATCAGGGAGGGAGGGGGAATGGGAATGCCATGATGTATGTTTTAAAAAGGAACCATATTCATAACCCCTCTGTTGGTTCTCATTTTGATTTTCCATAGTGAATATATATGAAGTTTTCTTTTCACTCAACGTTCCTGACTAAACCTGAAAGTGAGCCATGAAAGCAAACTGCAAAAAATAAATGCTTAATGGGTTGGTTTCTTCTTGATCCCAGTATTAATTTATAATTTTGCTGCCTCAAATTTCAGAGAAAAACCCCAGAACCTTTCCCTTTCCTGTAATCAAATATTAACTGTATATTGTGCTGGCAAAAAGTACCCATCATTACAGGAAAAAGGGTCAAGAAATGAGTAACAATAGACATATGAAGCCTCAGAGAGAATTAAATCAAATCTCTTCTTGGAAGAAAATAGTCGCATGAGGGTGACATTTCTGTATGTCACTTATAAACATTGGGGCTGAGCTTGAGCTGATGTTAACCAACATAGATAAAAAGACATAGAAAGACAGAAAGCTAGATGCCAAACAGGCATTCAGGCAGCTCAAGTTTGTTACTCAGGTTCATACATAAACTTAATATCTGACCTTAATTACTCACAGAAAGATGCCACACGTAACACACTGGGGGTGAGCAGTTTCCTGAGGAAAATGTATCCACCAATTTTCCTTGACAAGAATTGGTTCCCCAGGCTACAGTCCTTTTGACATAAAGTCTATATATATAAGGAAAGTCAAACCAGCTCAGAGTTGTGGGTGACTACCTGGATCCCTGGATTTTAATGCTGATGAAGACTTCTGCTGGTAATCTTCTCTATATTTCAGGTTCCTTCACTGTAAATACAATTAATTCTAGAATTTCTCTGAAAACTGGCAATGCTTATATCCCATAGGATGGAGATCACACAATAGTGGCTCACTTGGACCTTGAGGGTGGCCTTCAAATGTTTAGCACTTGTCCCTGACTGTCGCTCCAAGAGACCTCCCAGTTCCTCACAGGTACCTCACAGTACCTCTGTATCTCAGCACACCTGAGATGCCTTCAAATCCCAGTAAATTCCTCAACTGAAAATTCACAGTAGCTCATTGCAAACCTTGGCCTTGATTCTCCTTTCAGTTACGGTTGTTTACCCACCCATTAGACTTACTCCTCCTTTAATATCATGAGATAAAATGGGGTCTTCTTTTTCAGATCAGACCTCCCTAGGTGAGATGCCTACATAGAAATGTGTTTTCCCTGCAGATTCCTATCATCAGGAGTTGTATGAAGCAGCAATTGAAACATCAGTTCAAAAGCAAGAGGGGAAGCTGTTTGATGATCAAAGCAAATAACTTCCACAAGGTAACTGAGAAAATTCCTCTGACCTGTTTTCCAGAGATGCTATGGTGGTGTCACTGCTGCACTAACCACTCCTCATGCCCTCAGTGACTGTCAAATAAGTAACAGGTGAGGAAGGTGAGACACTGTCCTTGCCCCCATGGCTTCACTGAATAAGCTGATTCCTGCTCCTCTCAATGTCCTTCAGAAGGAGAACTCAGGAAAAATGACTTTTCTGGAGTTCTGCCCAGGAGAATGATTTGCCCTAAACAAGGGAAATGCTCCCACAGACTGGGAGAATCTCCTTGGGCAATTTGCACATCTTGTCATGGAGAGTGCTGTTATCTCATTGATCTACTGAGAAGCAGCCAGGATGAATTCAGCTGCAGTGTGGTGAGCAGTGTCAGGAAGACAAGTGACAGTTTTATCCACATGTCAATTGCTGAAGTGTAAGCTGCATAACAAGAACAATTTCAGTTCACTGGGGAAAAAAACCAAAATTTCAATTCTATCCAGATTAAATATAGGTAACTCTAGATGTTCAAGTGTGTGAAAGTGTACTGACAATAAACAGTGTATATGGCATGAGAAACATGAAGCAAATTGGTCAAATTTGAAAATTCAAGGCTTTTTAATAGCAAAGGAAGCATGAAGTGTGCTGCTTACCTGTATATGCACCTGACTTCACAAGAGCATGTAGTGATAGGATGAGGGGGAATGGTTTCAATGTGAAAGAGGGTAGATTTAGACTGAATATTAGTAAGAAATTCTTTCCTGTGGGAGTGGTGAGACACTGGCACAGGTTACCCAGAGAGGCTGTGGATGACCTTCCCTGGAAGTGTTCAAGGCCAGGTTGGATGGGGCTTGGAGCAACTTGGTCTAGTGGGAGGTGTCCCTGCCCATGGCAGAGGGCTGGAACTGGATGATCTTTAATGTCCCTTCCAACCCAAACTATTCTATGTTTCTGCTTCTGCCCATGTATATGCATGCATTTATATACATATTTATATATATGTAGCCTGAAAAAAATCCACTGAGCTTTTTTCCTATACTGCTCCTACAAAACATCAGCTATTGCAGAATGTCACTGGTGAAAATACGAGCATATGTATTAAATTGATTTAATGCCAGCTACAGGAACATTAATCTAGCTGCAAATTTTCACTGTGGGAACATGGTGCAGTAGATTTCTGCTAGTCTAACACTGAAGTTGATATTGCATGATGTATGACACCTTAGTTTCAAAAAGAAAAGAAAAGTTTTCTTCAAAACCTTAATTGACTCTCATATATTTCTGATTAGAAAATGTACTGGATAATAAAGGCAATAAGTATAGCAAGTCAGCCCATATTTTTCAGACACTTTGAAAGATATACAACAAAGTTACCCAGATCACCATATTCTCTTCATTCCTTCGTAATAATTGGGAGTTAGCAACCTTAATTCATATTTATTTCCTACATAAATTTTTTGGTTACTAATATGTAAAAGGCACTTCCTGTGCTTCCAAGAAATCCTTAAAAGTGCAATCAAGAATTGGACTCCCTCATAGGATATTCTTTAGTGATTCCAGGCAAGGAAGGGCCTGGGACAGCACTATCACACCCTACCTGGAGTGGGTTTTGGTTTTTTACTATGTTTACCTGAAACTGTGTAGTCAAGGGAGTAACCACAGTGATTTCATACACTCCTGATATATCCAGGGCTAAATATTTTATTTAAAACAGTTCACAAATGTTGATGCCATCCCCATTGCACTACATAGAGGTCAGAGCTGTGGAAAGGATGCAGTACTGCTCTCTCAGAGTCAACAGGCCACCAAGCAAGCCTCCTCACTAGAATCTGGTAGTTCACAGTAGAGATGGTTGATAACAGCTCAGAGCACCTCTCTGTTAGCTCTCCTCCACTGGCTAGGATGTAAATGATTTGGCTGCTCATTTATACATTGAGTGAGAAATCAAGGGTAAATGTGTTTTTCTGCCTGAGTCAGACCAAGGATCATTGATCTGAATTTGAACATTATCTTATGTCATTAGGCAATCTGAATGGAACCACAGCCCTATTTTCTTCGGCAGAGTAATTTTTCTTGCTGCAGGAGAGAATCATTCTTTACTGCATGATCTTCCTTTTCAGCAAAGATAGGAATCAAGCAGCTGCTGCAGGGGTAGCCACTCATACTAGAAGGTATTTAACATCTTTAGAAACAGTATTGCTGTTTTGGCCTGAGATTGCTTGAGATACAAGTGACAGTGTAGATAATAATCCTTATATACAACACCTTTCTGATTTCTACCAGCATCTCAGTGATTCCAAAATCAATTCTTCTGCTTTTATCTATGCATATGTACACATACACACACCCCAGATGCCCCAACGCACATGAACTATGCTTAAAGCCAGCTGAGATTGCCAACTGCTCATCCAAAGAATTTATACAAACCAGTAAGACAGCTCCTGCAGCCTCAGTTGATGCTTCATGCAGCTTTTTACGAGATCTTCAGCTGATGCAGCCTGATGAAGCCACGTTTTTCTTTCTTTTAGTGACCTAATGGGTCCCATACAGGAAGGCTTTTTCCCTCTGCTCTTTTTCTGAGGTTGTGGAAGCAAGTAACTGTTAGGACTTGACTGGCTGTTACACTGAGCACTTGGACTGATGACAACCATACCTTAAGGACTAAAAAGGCTGGAGATTTTTGTGATGCATTCCCAGTCCAGTGACTGCCTCTCAAGTCTGACATGCTCTCTACAGTCCTGACACTACTTAATTTATCCTCAGTTTTCAGCAGAAAGACAGGTCACCCTGAAGATGGATGTCTTCTAGAGCTCATAGAAAGTGACATGAATCTAAACACCCCCCCTGTAATCCTGAAGGACACAGTCAGTGACCTACTAAGATGCTTGGATCCCCACAAGTCTATGGGACCAGATGGGATCCACCCAAGGGTAATGAAGGAGCTGGCAGAAGAGCTTGCCAGGCCTCTCTCTATCATCTACCAAGAGTCCTGGCTCACGGGGGACATCCCAGATGACTGGAAGTTGGCGAATGTCACGCCAATCTACAAAAAGGGCCGGAAAGAGGACCCAGGAAACTACAGGCCCGTCAGCCTGACCTCAGTGCCTGGCAGGGTCATGGAACAGATCATCCTCAGTGTAATCACACAGCACCTGCAGGATTGGCAAGGGATCAGGCCCAGCCAGCATGGGTTTAGGAAGGGAAGGGCAGGTCATGCCTGACCAACCTGATCTCCTTTTATGATCAGGTGACCCGTCTGGTGGATGCAGGGAAGGCTGTGGATGTGGTCTATCTGGATTTCAGCAAGGCCTTTGACACCGTCTCCCACAGCATCCTCCTGAAAAAACTATCAGCCCGTGGCTTGGACAGGAGCACCCTGTGCTGGGTTAGGAACTGGCTGGAGGGCAGTGGTGTCCCCCAAGGATCAGTGTTGGGCCCGGTTCTGTTCAATATCTTTATAGATGATCTAGATGAGGGGATTGAGTCCATCATCAGCAAATTCGCAGACGACACTAAGCTGGGGGGAAGTGTCGATCAACTGGAAGGCAGGAGGGCTCTGCAGAGAGACCTGGACAGACTGGAGAGTTGGGCTGATTCCAACGGGATGAGGTTCAACACGGCCAAGTGCCGAGTCCTGCACTTTGGCCACAACAACCCCATGCAGCGCTACAGGCTGGGGACAGAGTGGCTGGAGAGCAGCCAGGCAGAAAGGGACCTGGGAGTCTGGATTGACAGGAAGCTGAACATGAGCCAGCAGTGTGCCCAGGTGGCCAAGAAAGTCAATGGCATCCTGGCCTGGATCCGGAACAGCGTGGCAAACAGGTCCAAGGAAGTGATTCTGCCCCTATACTCAGCCCTGGTGAGGCCACACCTCGAGTCCTGTGTCCAGTTCTGGGCACCCCAGTTCAGGAAGGATATCGAGGTCCTGGAGCAGGTCCAAAGGAGGGCAACCAGGCTGGTGAAGGGACTCGAGCATAGACCCTACGAGGAGAGGCTGAGAGAACTGGGGTTGTTCAGCCTAAAGAAGAGGCGGCTCAGGGGAGACCTCATCGCTGTCTACAACTCCCTGAAAGGAGGTTGTAGCCAGGTGGGGATTGGGCTCTTTTGCCAGACGACTTTCAACAAGACAAGAGGGCATGGTCTTAAGTTGTGCCAGGGGAAATTTAGGTTAGATATTAGAAAGAATTTCTTTACGGAGAGAGTGATCCGGCATTGGAATGGGCTGCCCAGGGAAGTAGTGGATTCTCCATCCCTGGAGCTATTTAAAAAGAGACTGGATGTGGCACTCAGTGCCATGGTCTAGCAACCGCAACGGTGGTAAAAGGGGTGGACTCGATGATCTCTGAGGTCCCTTCCAACCCAGCCAATTCTATGATTCTATGATTCTATGATTCTAATTGGATTTTATCTTTTTTCTGTCCCCTCATATGAAACAGCTGGTATGGCGTTTTACAGTACTTCCAGTGACAGCCATGGAGAGACACGTATGTTCCTGCACAGGAAGGGGATATGATCATGCCAACCATACCAAAAAAAGTAGGTGCTGCAGTGTTTTATAACAGTAATTCTATTGCAAACTGTAAAAGTGATCCCATTTGCATCAGTTAATAAAAGCAGACTCATTTTCAGCCACCCCAAAGTAACCTCTCCCATGGATTAGATGCAGTCCTGCATATGCCACCTCCCAAAAAAGTGCTGGATTTTACAAATAGTTGGGCCCTGAGGGTTTTTAAGGACTATGGTGGGAGCAGCCTATTCTGAAGTCTGAACTACACCAATTGCTGTGCAGGAATCAGAAGCATATTTCAGAAAGAACTGAAAAGAAAAAGCTCATAGGCAACATAAATAGAACAAAATTGTCCTTAGATTAACGGAGGAAGGACAATAAAATGTAAACAAAAAATGTCCAGCTTTAATCTAAGAGTTATTCTATTGTTCACACATGCAGATTAAATAAAAAATTTGGATAAAAATAAATTATAGTAGAAGAAAGGATGGTTAAAAGGAACGCAGTGTTTTCAACTAATATGCTTTTGTACACAAAAGTAGCTGAAGTTTCTTTGAATGTGACCTTCCATCAGGGGATAAACCTAACAAATTTCACTCCAAGGCTGAAGATTCAGCAGGTAACAAATGACTAAAATCAATAGTGGAACAAAGAGACAACTTCTCCTTTGTCAATAGGGAAGGGCACAGCTCTACTGGCTCAGTGTACACTTCTCTTGCACTACCAGTTCAACCAGTAATTTGGTGCTGCTTCAGTTATGCAAACACTCTCTAGCCAACTAACATATGATAAAGAAAATTTTCTTCTGCCTCATTGTATTTACAGATTATTTCTGCCATTATTGATGAGAGGCAGATGAAGAAATAAAATGAAACTGAATAGTTTCTCTCTGAATCCTGAAAAACTAAATTCAAAGCCACAGTTCACATTTTAAAATGTAAAAAGTCAAATAATCCCACTTTGATGACTTTGGAAAGAAAATTTTTCAATTAATTCATTTCTTCATCAACATTGCCTACTTTGAGTCCCCTGAAAGTCATTCTTTCAAAAGAAAGAAAAACCTAAATAAAATACTATTTTAAAACTTTTGATTTTTGCTTAAGCTTTCTTTAGTTCCTTTTTGTTGTCCACAGAACATTTGCTTACCAATGGTTTCCATTAATTGATCAGTACCTTTAACCATTATCTCTTTCCATGCCTTCTTTTCTTTTTAACTTTGTATGAGAGCATAAAATAAGTCAGTGACCAGGGGTTTTATTATATCTCTGGAACAGCAATTTCTCCTGGGTATTCAAGGCTGGAAATGACCCCTGGGGGCCACCTGCCCCGATGCCTTGCTCAAAAAAAGGCCTGCTGAAATCAGGTTGCTCAACACCTCACTCATCTGAGTTTTTCCATCTGAGTTTTTAATTTACCAAGCTGAGGTTCACAACCTCTCTGGCCCTCTCTTCCAGTATTTGAACACCTTTATGGTGAAAAAGTTTTTCATGATACCCAGTCATAATGCGTCATTTGCAGGCTTTTTACTCCCTGCCCCCTAGAATTTGCATTTCACACAGCAGCAGGTGAAGGTATTGAGTACCTTGCAGACTCAGTTTTTACCCTTGAATTGTGTGTGCATTTCCTATGGCAAGTGAACTCAGATTTCTGGTAGCAGCAGTTTTCAGCTTTCCAGTAATGGAGTTTTTTAAGCTTTAGAGCTATCAGGATCTCAAAGCTATGGGCTGTTGACCTAACAGGTTTGTCAGAAGATGTCCCCACTGAATTGTTCCCAATTGTTTTAACTTTCTAACAGATTTTACTTTGTCTTCAGGATGCTTAACCAAGCTGCAGAACACTTCCAAAATAACAAGGGTAACAGTAAAAACAGCAGCAGCAGAAAAACTCATGCAATCAGTCAGGGAGGAAATTAGGACACTGAGGATGGAACTGGAGGCAAGGGGAATCCTGCAACTGACAGGAAAGTAGATTGAGCTTGAAAGGATTTTTTTGAGGTGTTTTTAGAGAAGGACTCAAGAATATACCCTCTCAGACTTTCTGTCTGCTCACCTTCTGAGATGGCTTCACCATCAGCTCAAAAGAGACATTGCTCATTGAAAACTAAGACAACATATACACAAGAAAACACAAAATTACACGGCCAGGCAGGATAAGACTAAGAGAGACACAAATTTCTTAGGCTTTCCTTCAATTCGAGGTAAGCCAACACAATATAGGTACTAAAAATTTAGTAAAACTGGCCTAAAACTGCATAACAAAACCACAAAAAGACTGATAGGGTAACTGTAAGCCAGACTTCAGTTTCTTCAGGAGACACACCTGTCTGTACCTTCTATGTGACATGGATATGGGAATGTCTGAAAATGTGATCTGGGAATTTTTTAAGCTTCTTCTTTCCAAGTTTTAGCAGCTTGGACTGTGCCTTAACAAGGAAAGAAAAATGAAGCTTTTGTTTCACACTGAGATTTGATCTCCTGTTAACAGCATGCTATTTCTGTGCATAAAGCCAACAAGCAACATGGTCATCTGGAAGCAGGCGATCAGAATTATTTTTCTTACTCTTATTTTTCTTACTAGACTTGGGTTTTGGACCTTGAATAAGTTATTTAATCCCTCTGAGTATATCCTCTAGTTTTCTCTTTTACTGTGTAAGCAACAGATGTATTAGGTCCAAGGATTTGCCAGCAGGTATTACTTTAATCTGAGACATCTGAATTAATATAACATAGCTGAACCAGAGGATCTACAGTTGCTGTAAAAATGGCACTGCCTTGTCTCATGATGGAGAAGTTTCAACCACACACAAGTACTCATCTTCCTTCTTCCACCCCAACACATCATCTCCCAGGAGGGTATTTCCTGAGCACCTAAGGTAAGAATTCTCCACTATCTGAAAAGAGTTTGGTATTTTTCACTGTCTATTTATGCATGAGGTGCCTGCTTTGGCAGTGCTCAGCACATTTCTTGACATTTTAGAAGGGCAGTTGAAATTCAGAACATCTGACCCTCATTTGTGCTCCTAATTTCCAACCTGTCTCTTTGGTTATATCCTGATTAATGAAATACACGGGACCAAAACAGCACAGGACCAAGACCTCAGCATTGTCTGTAATTGCACATACTTTTATTCATCTGCACTTGAGCAGACAACAGTCAGGATGGTCCAGGGAACAGCACAGACAGAGACTCTAGAGGCAGTTTGGATGAAGATGTGTGCTTTGGAAAAGTGATTTTAGCCAAAGGTACAGAATCTGTAGGTTGCTACCTCTCTCCAAGGCCAGTTTGCTAGTACAGGTACAGTCTTCCATATTTCTCTTGGCTTGGATTTTGCAATGAATCCTTGAATTAGTTGAATTATGCCTCAGTTGCTGCCTAATTTTGACAGCCAGAAAAGATTTCCCCAGAAAGGAAAAGAAGGGCTTCTTTGCACATACATCTGGGAGACAAAACCCTCTTCAAAAATTAATTGTAATTCTTAAAAGCACAAGAGACAACTGATCAGTGCACTTTCCATAGAAATTTTGCTCTCATATCCTCTAGGCATGTCTGAAAAAACACCTTGATCTCTCTGTGAGATCTGTCTTGTCATAAAATGGAGGCTGTCACAGAAAGAACTTTAAGATCTTGAAAGGAAAGAGGTATGCAAAAGCAAAATATAATTATTGATGTACAGCATTCAGATTTTTCTTTAAATTCTTGAGACTTTTATAAGAAAAGCTGGTGGGGGGGGAGGTTGAGCATGTAACAGTTCAGAACTATGTGCACTGACTTTACATGTGCATTTCTCCATTGAGTTTCAGTGATCTACTTACAGAAGTATGAGAAAAGATCCTGGCCTAGAGAATCAAATATTAACAATAGAATCCATTGACTAGCAGGGAAATTTGCATTTCCGTTTCTCTATCTCCCCCAGCTTTTTTGTTAATAAAATTTCAGGCAATAAAACCAAAATAAATACAAATACCACATTAAAAATAAACTTCCATTGCAAAAAACCCCAAAAAATTATATTAAAAAAGCAATTTTGGTTTCCCACCTGATACAATGAATGGCTGGTTTGTGACAAATCTATTGTACAAACAATTAAGAAGTCCATAAATCCAAATAACATAGTAAAATATGCATTTAGCTCAGGAACTTAAGCCTGACTAAGGGAAAAAATTATTTTTCTTAAATTATCTTAGCATTTACTGGCATTAATTTTCTTTTCTCCACTGATTTTACCAACAGCCAATTTTAATAGGTTCACTTTTTTATTATCTTTCAGTATTTCATGACAGTTGGCAAGCCAATGTTGTCACAGTGATAGGATTTGATATGAGCACCATTACTTGAAAGCAGAGTTAAAAAAATTTAGATTATTAAAAAGTAAACTTTATTTTGGAAGGGACAGCTGCCATTATTTTAAATAGATATACAGTCCTGATGTATTTACCTACCTTATATAGGAGCAGAAAAGGATGCTAGGTGAGCCACTGAAATCTTTGTCTCATTTTAACTTGAGTAAAAGTGCCAAAGGGAGCAATTATCCTTTTCTCTCTTTTCTTGATATTTATTACTCCATGATGGCTGAAAAGGAAGTCATGGAGGTCACAGAGGAAGATCTGGGGTATTGCACAGTAGCAGGGGCCTAGGGCAAATAAAGTAAGAGCCACCTGTGAAGTCTTCCAGCTCCTGGTTCTTGTCGCCTGATGTCTGCCAGGAACACAAGATCTGGGAACTTCTAACAGCAAGAAACTGCTGACCTTGTCTGAGAGGTAGCATCATCCTGTGCCAGTCAAATTTCCATTGCCTTGTTTAAAATTTCATTTTCAGAAAGAAATACATATTCCAACACTCTCACACAGAAATTTTTGTTACTCTGCACATTGTCTCATTTTATAAATGAAAAAATGACGTTTAAGAGAGATGATGTCATCTGACCAAAGACAAAACGATAGTCTTGAACAGAGAAACAAAACAAAAACCTCCAAGAGACCCTTCAGGGAGCAAAGGTCCATGAGATCTCCAAGGACAGACCCAATCCTAGACCTTTACAACTGCTGTTGCAGAGAGGAATACTATGAGGAAGGGAGACTCCTGAGGAAGGAAGAAAGGTGTCACTTATTGTCACTTATTATTCCTGGACTATACTATGTCAGGATCAGCCCCCAAGTACTGGACAAAATTCTGAACAATTTCATCTACAAAACTCTGCTCCATGAGTTTTGAGAATAGTTTCAGCTTTAGAGTGCCACAAAGGTGGTCCTCAATAGGATTTGGACAGCACAAAATTTCATTCTAAAAATTCAGAGATTCAACAGAAGGAAAGAAAGGAGAAAATTTTCAGAAATATGCAGTATACAAAAAATACAGACTACATCTTCTGTTTGATCAAGCAACAAAGATTTCTTAAAATCACAGAATCCTAAAATTTCTCAAGTTGGAAGAAACCCACAAGGATCATTTGTTCACCTTCGTCCTTCTCCTCCCTAAATCTAAACCATAGGACTACAAGCATGGTCGAAGTGCTCCTTGAACTCTGACAGGCTTGGTGCCATGGGGCACTTCCCTGGGGAACCTGTTCCAGTAGCTGACCAGTGAAGAATTCTTTCCCAGTGTCCAACCTGAACTTTCCCTGATGCAGCTTCATTCCATTTTTTTCGTGCTAAAGGGAGATTAGCACCTCCCCCTCCATTCTCCTCCTTGAGGAACTTGTAGACTGCAATGAGGTCACCCCTCAGCCTTCTCTCCTCCAACCTGGACAAGACAAGTGACCCCAGTGACTGCTTCTGAGTCTGTCCTTGAGGCCTTCCACCATCTTGGTCTTCCCCTCCTCTGGACACACTCTTATAGTCTGATGTCCTTCTCATACCGAGATGCCCAAAACTGCACCTCAAGTATATCTTGTATATATTATAATATTCTTATACAATTAAAACTCGAGTCCTGGCATTTAATTCTTCTCTTATGTTCACTCTTAGTGATAGAAAGAATAAATCTGCCTCCACTAGACTGATCTACACCACGGTGTTTCTTGAAAGAGCTGCAAACAAATATAAATGCTGCTACCTTTGCATAGTGTGTTGGTATTTTTAAAAGGTGCTTTAGCACATCAGCTCCAGCAAAACAAGATTTGCAACTTGGAAAACAAGGATCTCTGGAGAAAACATTTAGGCCCATTGACTGATAAGAAAGTTAAATGCTGTTTCCAGACAGCCATTATTCCTGTGGTTCTATTGTATGCAACATTAGGGAGTTGTCTGAATATTAGCTGTACAGTTATTCATAATAACTGGATTCCATTTAAGACTCTTCCACAGCAGACTTGACAATAACCATCCTATTACTGCAATACTAGCCACATCTCTATGGCAATGCCTTCTGTTTGGATATCAGAACTACTCCTCTTGCTTAAAGCATCCTACCTCAGGCCACTTCCATGAAGTAGAGAAAATAAAGTTATGCCCATTTTGAACACAGGAGATGAAGACAGAAAAACTGCAGTGACTTACATGCAAAGTCTGTGCCACAGACATGAGTTACACTCCAGAATCTAAATTACAGCACTACTGTAATGTTGCTCCCTCTTCCATTAAACTAAATTTGTTTTAATGAGTGTAGCAGCAGATCATCTATTCACAAGAGTAGTGTTGCATTAAAGGCTTCCCCTCTGTGATAGTCACAGACTGCTGAACAACAGGGAATGGAAGGCAGCTTAACATTAGTGGTGCAAGGACTCAAACATGTAGGAAACATCTGATCATGACTGTGCCATTTGAGATATCCTGGTCTCTCCTCTGGCTCTTAGCAGCTGGTCTTAACAATCAGTCTTCTGTCTGTCTCATTTCAGACTTCCTTGTGCAGTAGTTCAGACACCTTGAGCCATCTCAGGTGGCACTAGAAACCTGTTTGTAGGCAATTGAATCAAATTCCAGCTGGAATCCAGGCAGACCCATGACACTGAGTTGGTGCAAAGAGTCACACAAGGAAACAATGCCTCCCTTTCATACTTGGCTGGTCCTATCTCCTTTAAAGCTGTGTTCACACTTGGCTGGTCCTATCTCTTTTAAAGCCATGTTCACTGCCCACTCTTTGCATGGTCAGCACTTTCCTGCTCCAGTAATCTTTTAATGTTTCTCCTTGAGTTGCTATAAAAAAGTAATCCCCAGCGAGCTAAACCCCCTCATTTCCATTATTTTATGAGATGCCAATTTGGAGGAGGTCAGGAGAAGGGGTTCTGCTGTTTATAATTAGCAACTAGATATTTTATTTTCCAACTTCTTTACCTCCTTTTGCAGTTCTTGCTTTAAGTTTAAGTTTTCTGCTTTGGGAGGTCGTCAGCTATCTGAATTATAACCTGACTTTGAGCAGGAGGTTTAAGTACACAATGTGAATCGTTTGATTGATGGCCCATTTGATCAACTGTGCAGTCAGGGTCCTTGCTCTGCTGAAAACCTGACTGCACAGCCAACAGTACAGCATTCCTGGCTGACAGGAGGATTCAGGGTCAGCAGCTGTACTGTGATAAAATCTGCATCAGTGTACAGCTGGCATCTTGCCTATCTCTCCCCCTCAGCTGCCTTTCAATGTTCATCTAAGTGATCCTGGTCTGGGGTCTTTCATCTGTCCTCCATCCATTTGGCCAGGCCAGTCTGTCACCCTGTCGCTTTCAAGAATTCCCGTGGTCCTTTGTATCCAGTTGATTAACCAAGAACAAGGTCTCTCTTGCTCTGCTCCATTTTCAAAGGAGTAGATAAAAGCCGAGTCCTAAGCTTGACTTTAAGTAACTATAAGTGACTATAAGAAATACCACCACTGAGAGTTGGTCTACTTTTATTTACTTGTTTTTTTGATAAAAGATGCCTGTTTGGAAAAGTTGTGACTTTTCTGTATTTTTTTTTTTTTTTTTTAAAGACTCAGCCAAAGGTATTCTTGTTTTTCTAATACAAAAACTTCCTGTTCAAAAAAAAGTGGCACATGAATCATTGGGACAAGTCAAGCATCAAGGAAACCACAGTGCCTCATGGGAAAGGAAATACAGATGAGATCATAAGTCTGAGGATGAGAGGAAACCTCCTGACTACTCTTCCCATGAGCCAGCTTAGATATGCTCAATGCCAAATATCTCTGAACTGCAATAATTTGAACCAATTTGATAAAATGAGATATTTGGATGTGAGGTGGTTGGACCTTAAAAGCAATGGTCTGTGTCTGTCTTGCAATGTTCACTCCAAGGGTCTGGTCTCTGCCCTGCTAGCTCCCTGGTCAGCAGCATTGATGCCTCCAGAAGAAAATTTACTTAAGGAGCACCTAAGTGAACTGGACCTGTCCAAACCAATAGGATCACAGGGTACACAGATATGGGTGCTAAGAGTCTGGTGGTATCACTGCCAAGCAACTCTTACTTGTCTTTGAAAGGTCATGTATGTTGGGGGAGGTTCCTGATGCTTAGAAGAGAGCAGACATCCATCAGTCTTCAAGGAAAGGCATGAAAAAGGATTCAGGGAAATCACAGGCTGGTCATCTGAACCACAGTCTCTGGAAGGTCATGAAATAAAAAATCCTAGAAGTTCTTTCCAACCACATGAAGAATGATGAAGTGATTAGGAACAGCCCCCATGGATTTACCAAATGAAAATCAGGTCTGGCAAAGATTGTTGCCTTGTAGGATGAGACTGACTGCGTGTACAAGTGGAGAAAAGTGGATGTTTGTTTGGAATATCTGTGCCCAGGTGTCAGCAGCAGGGCTGCCGGGGACTATGTGAGGAGAGGCCGGAGCTTCCCCATGCTGGACACAGCCAGTTCCAGCCTGTTCCATCCAATCCCATGCAGTCCCAGGTGGTTCCAGCTGGTCCCAGTCTGTTCCAACATCCCCACCACAGGACACAGCTGAGCCCCTCAGCCAAGCTGGGGGCACCGGGGGAAGGAAGGGGGGAAAGAGGTTTCCAAAAGGGCCAAAGGCAGCAGAGGCAGAGAAGGAGGAAGCCAAGGAGGGAGCAGCAGCAGCAGAGGGAGCCTGAGGGAGGGAGGAGGAGGAGGAGAAAGGAATATAGGAGGAGGAGGGAGGCCAAGAAGGGCTGGAATGGACTGACCGCAACCCCCAGCCCAGCCCTGCACTGTTCATTGTAGGGGCAGAGTAGAGGGGAAAGTGTTGTATGAATTTTTTTCCTTTTTTCTCACCATTCAAAAGTATTTTAATTGACAGTATATTCACATTTGCCCCCAGGCAAGTCTGTTTGGATCATGACAAACTTTATTCTGCCCCTGACGTCTTAGAGGAGGGAGAATGAGTGATGCCCAGCTGAGTGGGCATCAGGAAACAGTCCAAGGTTGACCCAAGACAATGTTCTTGTTGGCTTTATCAAGACTTTAAAAGTAACTCCACATAGTGTTCTTACAGCCAAACAGTAACCTGTGGGCTTGGTAAGTGGATGGTAACCTTCAGTTTAAAACAGTGATTAGCACTGGTACAAAGTCCAACTTGCAGCCACTTGGTTCGTGGCATTCCCCAATACACTCAGATCATCTGTTCAAAATCTATTCACTATATTCTATTCTATTCTATTCTATTCTATACTATTCTTTCTCTTGGAGTCACTATATACATAATTGTCCTTGGTGTGGAATTTCTGCTTAGCAGCAGATGTCACAGCAAAACTTAGACTAGACATCACAGCATTCTAAAAGCTGACAGCTTTAGAATGCATGTCTTGAAGAACAAGAGCTTAAAACATTATGTCCTCCCTCTGTTTTCAGTTTTATTCCAGCTTCAGGCCTTCTTTAAACCTCTTTGATCTATTTACCAGAGCTACCCAATTCATTTTAAACTGTCTCTGCTTTTGTTTTGGTTTTTTTTGCTTTTTACTTTTATCTCTACAGCATCAAGGTTATTATTTCCGGGTTTATTCTTGACATACATCCAAACTTTTAGAGACATCACTCTGTAACACCATTATGTCTTATCCTAGTATTATCCTTACTACTTCCTTTTTCTCTGCAGTCTTGAAACTCTCTATATACCTTCAGCCAACTAATTTTTAAGTTAAATTTAAGTCACCAGCATCAATATCCATATACAAATATAACAAATATATATACATATATATATATACAAATATAACACAGTTGTTAGCCCACATATGCTGATTTCATGGTTGGTCTCACAGACAATGAAGAAGTATTCAGAAAAGGCGAAAAGAAAGTTCCTTGATGGAGTGAAGGTGCAGGAGGTTCAAAGTACTGTGGGGGTTTAGTTCCCAAGAACATCAACCTAGAAGCAAGAACGTGCAGCAGAGGATCTTTTCATAATTTATACAGTGAAATTTTACCATAAAAGAAAAATTGCAAACTTGACTACATCCCTCTCCCTCTCCACTTCCCACCAGGGATTTCTCCACTCCTTTGATGATGAAGATATTCTCTACTTGCATTAAAAATTACTCTTGAACTCTGTACAGATTCTCAGCTTCAACAGAGGACTGAAGTTCATCACTATCATATTCCCTTCTCTGCCCTTCCAACACAGACAGGACAAATCACACTGGGAGATAGAGACTGGACACTTGAACCCCAGGCTAAGATAATTTTATTTGATGAACCTTCCAGTCACTGGGGATATTTTTTTAGGTTTTATATTATAGAAACACATATTACTATATTTTATATTTATTGGGGTTTTTATACTATTACACATAATATTGGTTCATACAATTTGTTATGAATGCCTCACATGTATTTTGCTCTACGTATATAATGCTTGTTGTATGAAACTCATAGCAATTTATATTCAAGACCTATAGAAAATGCTTTTTACAGTTATCTATAAATGTTTATGAAGTTGGCTATTGCATAAAACCACCAGCAACAGCTTCTTGAGGAACCCAGTTCTGTCACTGTCTGTTAGGCAAGATCTGAAATGCTGCATGGAGCTCCTCAGGAGATATCAGCCTTGTGCTGCCTCCTTCCTGCTTCCTGGTTACAGTCAGACAAGAGGCAGGGGCTGAGATGTTCTGAGCCAAAGGACATCAGAGGATGCAAGACAGTTCAAGTGTCACCAGTCACCAGGTGGTACCTGGAAAAGCATCATGGAAATGTGATTTTGGAGCGAGAGACATCAATCTCATTTAGATCTTGTGATAGCTGTCTGCAGCCATATCCAGATCAAGCCCCCAGGCTGAGTAGGTCACTGACAGGCTTTTTTCCTAAATCTTTCACTGATACACTGCTCCTAGAGTCAGTCCTGTGATGGCTTTCTGGACTGCACTTTGCCAGCCACCCAAATATTACTTAACAGGCATGTTTTGAGTCAAATCTCAGCAGCTGCTTGTGTACCTTGCTGGTGCCACTGTATGAAGTATGTATCTCCAGAAATTAAGTACTTTGGTTGATACCAAACTCCTTCTAATTATTGGAATCTATCCCACTTGCTAATGCAGAACAGGGAGGGCTCAGTAACAGGAAAATACTCTTAATATAATAGATTATTGCTATGTGGGGCAATTTGTCAGAAACTGTTGGGAAGGTTATGATCCATATTCACTCCTGTAAAATCACAGCAAGGGAGGGGACAAGAGACAGCAATGTCTGGAATGAGAAGCAGGGAAAGGGTGCAAAGAACAGGAAAAGCAATTCTCAGAAGCTCTTTAGAAAAATATAAACAATCTGGTAAGGGGGAGTAGGTGTGGGAGCTGAGCAGAAGCAAATTAAAAGGATAATTAGAAGAGGAAAAAAAATTGAGTTGCTGAGTACATTTTTGCTGGTGAAGCCAGGGAATTCAGATGTATTCACAGCAGACAGATGGTAAAAAAAATCAGAAGAAAACCCAACCAACAGCACACCCTATAATCGGTTCCTTAGCAAGAATATTAGGGGGCTTGTGGAATAATTGCTAGAAATGACCCAGACTGCATTTGTGCTCTTTAAGTAAAGGGACAGCATTCAGAACTGGTGGAATGTTGCCAGTGTCCCATGACTACAATAGATGTGACCATGTCAGGGGCATTCCATGTGCTAATTCCAGGAGAAATTGAAGTGGAGTGGAGACCCTGCAGCCATGCTCTGTGGCAACAATACCAACTAACTGCACTTTTGATACCCTGTGCCAACAACCTGCCACCCTTTGACAAATACTGATCCTGGAGTGTATTTTTGCTCATTATAATGTCATTTTAATATTAAAAAGCACATCTTCAGCCCTGAAGTTATCCACCCCAATGTGCGACCACCCCTCACAGAGGTTGCGCACTGAATTTTTTGTAGCCTTCACCTTTAAACACAAAGCAAAAGAAATTTGCACCAGTCACAATAAAGATATGCTTGGCTAGAGCCACTTGAGCTCCACCTGTCAGGTAAAACAATATAAAAATAGTTAGGGGGGGCAAGAGATGTTAGGGAAGACATCATTGCAGGGACACCCCTGACTTCTGGGACCAGTCGATGGGCTGAACCTCTCTTCCCCCTCTTTGGGACACCTCTGGGTAAGATTTGAACACTAGTGTAATCCTTCTCCTTTTCACTTCTCTCTCTGTAGAGTCTCCAGTAGCATAAATCTCTACACCCATGGTTTCTGGCCAGGCTCCCCTCCCCCTTAAAAAAAAAAAAATCTCTATAGAGTCCTTACAGCCTAGGTATTTTGCACGTGCTTCTTTTTTGCAGACAGGGATCTATCACTGGCAATCCAAAAGAACTCGTACACTATTGTTTTAATAAATCACACTATTCATTAGTCTTGTTGGTAAGAAATCTCGTTTAAACGTGATCTAATTCCAGCACATATCTGTGGTAATTTCTTTCCTAGTGTGGAGTCAGCAGTGCATCCAGACCCTTGTTTTCTGGCCTTCTAAAGGGGAATTGCCCATCACTCAGAATCAAAGCCCAGCTACCCTCAGCTCCTCTAATATCGGAGGGTCAGCTAGATTGCAAGGGGGTTTATTTTCTGCCAAATTTCTTTACTCACTTTAACACAGCAGGGATTCAGTTACGGACAGGGAAAAAGGAGTTGGCAGCCTTAATACACAATTATTCTGTTTGTATCTTTGAAACAGTGGAAGATGGATCAGAGCAACCAGAGACAAAAGCCACAGTCCTATTTTTCTGTTTGTTTGTTTGTTTCATTGGTTTGTTGGTTTGGGGTTTTTCTTTATAGAATCATAGATTGGCTTTGGTTCAAAAAGACCTGGAAAATCATCAAGTCCAACCATTAATTCAGCACTACCAGGTCCACCAATGACCATGTCCCTAACCACCACATCTACACCTCTTTTAAATATCTCCAGTGATGGTGACTCCACCACTTACCCGGGCAGCCTGTTCCAATGCTTGAAATGTTTGTTGTGGAATGTGAGCTGAAGTAATCACATAATAGTGATCATCCACCTAGGCTGGTATTTAAATTGATATATTTCCCTGTGTAAGAGGTTGGAACTCCCTTCTATTTGAGAAACAA
This sequence comes from Calypte anna, assembly GCF_003957555.1. Taxonomy (NCBI): domain Eukaryota; kingdom Metazoa; phylum Chordata; class Aves; order Apodiformes; family Trochilidae; genus Calypte; species Calypte anna. The sequence continues at coordinate 144,498,883 of NC_044245.1, read as the reverse complement.
ATAGAATTTTGGGCACCTCAAGGTTAGATTATTGAACATACAGGCTATAGAGATAAATTATTTTGCTATATCAATAATTGATACATCCTAAAGAAAAATTAATGGAGACACCAAAGGGAAAAGAACTCAAATGTTTACCTCATTCCACCATCTCTGAAAACATCAGAAAACAGAAGCTGCAATAAGCAAAACAGGAAGGAAGGGAAACCATCTTCCAGCACGGCGGAGAAAGCACCTGTCTTCACAAGGCAACAGGGTTAATGACTGTTATTAGAGCTGCTTTGTAAATCTCTTTCACCATAGAATCTGGATCTATGTCTCAGTCCTCTGGAGTCAGATGGGGTGTCCCTGTGACATATTGTTCGGCAGAGATGCTTCAGTTTGGGTCACTTCATTTTTTTTAGTGGCTAAACAGAGGTACTTTATATAGTATCAGCTTTCTTGGGGGATGTACTTCAAGAGACATGTTTTACCAGTGTAGTCTAAAGCTGCGTAACTCCCACAGACTTGGAATTACCCTAAAATATGAAACATTTAATTGAAAAATCCAGTTCCCATGGAAATTACTAGCAGAAATACTATTTATTTAATTAAGAGAAGAACCACAGTGTTTATAGTCCCCCAAACCTGCTGATACATCTGACCCATGAGGACAGAAACCAGAGGCAAGCTATTCGTGCACTTTATTATTGATGGAATCATGACTCTGGACAGCATAGATGAGATCAAATTGGTTTTAAACAGAAAAGTGTTTTTTCAAGGCCAAAACTTCCAGATAATTATGCTGATGTTAACAATATTTTAAATACACACTGTGTCACTAATTGCTGAAAAACTAAAGGTTTGGGCTTCTTGGTGTTTGCTTTCTAAAAGAAATTAAAATTAAATAGGAATGAAAGAAAAAAAACCACACCAATCTTTTTGATTTCTCTGATGATTATTTGATTCTGAAGTGTTGCAACATGCACACGATGGGTTCACCTCTGGCTGGAATTCTTTTGTCTGCTTTGATTTGCTGCTGTTGAGGTACTATGACTCTTACATAAAATGCAAAAGGGAATTTCATCAGTATATATGTCACAGATGGGTATGAGATCAGCAGGAGGAGTTACTGCTTCTAACCATAGATCTCTCATATTTTCCCTCATTCCATCTGGTGCTGTTTGTCTTGTATAAGTCTCTGGAAATGGTCCTGGCTACCAAGACCACCAACTCTGAGAGGGCTGCAGCCTTCACGTTTCTGGATGGGGTGGGGGAAGCAAGCAGAGACCATGCAGTCTCTCCCTCCATGGTCTTTGCAGACAAATTCCATGCTGTGTCATAGACTTTCCAGAAATCCTCAGGGGCAGCTCCCCATCTTCCCTGCACCCTCCAGCAGCACCAGCCTTACAATGAGTTGCATTAAGCATCATCACCTATGGAAAGTTTCCTGCAACAGCTCTGATGCAAATCACATTTCCTCCAAGATTCTTCCTCTCAGCTAAGGGATGTTTATTTGCACTGCCTGACATAGGAAATAAATCAGATTGGAGGACCTGAGGTACATAGGATTGTCAGAATATAGAATCACAGAGGGGTTTGGGATGGAAAGGCCCTTAAAGATCATCTAGTTTCAACCCCCTGCCATTCACAGGGACACCACCCACTAGACCAGGTTGCTTCAAGCTCCATCCAAACTGGGCTTCAACACTGGCCATACACAACTTCTCTGGACAATCTGTGCCAGTGTCTCACCACCCTTACAGGAATGATTTTCTCCCTAATAACTAATCAAAATCTACCCTCTTTCAGTTTGAAACCATTCCCCTTGTTCTGTCACTACCTACCCTTGTAAAAAGTCCCTCCCCATATTTCTTGTAGGCCCCTTCAGGTACTGGGAGGAGACTATAAGATGTTCCTGGAGATACAACTTTCCTTTCAGAAGAATTTCTGAAAAATAAAAGCCCTCATTTTTCCCTGGCACCAGGCCTGGCTTTGCAACAGCTATTTCTGTATTTCACTTGCTTCATATTGAAGACTCTGATTCTTTTATAAATCAGAACCTGCATCACTTCATCTCTCACTTAACTAATTTGATGAGGAAAATGGATCTGCTATGGTGGCAATTTAAGTGTATTAAAGAAAAAAAGTTAATGCAAAATTTTGATTCACCAAATTTAAAGTCCATTTCCATTACATTTAATAAGTTCAGCCTCTCTTAGTTCATCTGTACTTATCTTTAAGTCTGCATGGCTGGGTGGCATTAGAAATAAGAAGATTATTCATAGTAGGGTGCTCTGCCTATGAACTTTTCTTAGCTCTCAGTACAGATAAAGAATCTTTGCTCAACTGTATATCATTCCATAATCACATGAGTGGTTGGCTTTTCTGTTCTTATAAAATCAAATCTTACACCATCAGCCACAGACCTTTCAAAAAATACCAGAAGGGGTATAATTAATTCAAACAGAGTAATCATTAAAGTATGAGGATAGTCTGACACAGGCTTTTTTATTTCCCTCTCAGCATACATGAATTATGAGATCGAAATCACAGCTCTTGTAAGGGATTAGTTCCTGCATTTGTGTAGGGAGAGGGGAGGAAAGGGAACTTGCTACAAGAATTCTCTCCCTATCACTGTAAATCCAAGCACAAGGCATTTGGGTCTGCAGGCCTGAACTGGGATGCAGTAGCCCACATCAAGGAGAAGTAGGTGAGGAAGTGAGCACAAGGAAAAAGCTGAGCACATGAACATGGTGGGGAGGGAGCATGCTAAAAGGCTGCCTCTGGGGTGGCAGCAGGTGCCTAAATTCTGAAAGATTTAAGGAGTGATTGGAGGGATCAAAAAAAAAAAAAAGATGAAAACTTCCACACTTTATTGCAGCAGCTGGTGCTTCCCTGTCTGTGGAGTCAAGGAGAGGGAGAAAAGCCCTTGGAGCCAGCGTGGGAGCAGGTGGGGGAAGGAGATGCTGTTATTTGCAGCAGACGTTCCTTAGCAACAACCTTGAGCAGATGGGAGCCTGGGTATCACTGTGCAGAGGCTCTGTCAGCAGCCCCTCATCCCCCCCAGCCTCTGCCCTGGGAAAGGGGAGGTAAGACAAAGCAAAGCAGAGTTTACCCGAGAGATCTTCTCCAGGTAAAATGAAAGGGATAAGGAGAAAATCTTTGGTTGTGCTGGGCTGAAACCCAAGGAGTTGTGAACAAATTTCATTAAACAATTTTGATAAATGCCAATAAATTGTTTCACTTAGACACACAGTAATTATAAAAGTGTTACACATACATATACACAAACATATTCTTTTAATACGGCTTAGTAACTTGGTTTTCCAGGGATGCTTATCTTGTAAACTTAACATAAATGTGACCAAGAGTATCTTAAGGTTAGTCTGAACCACACTTGGGAAAAAAAAAAGAAAATCAAGAAGTGAAGACACTTGGTCTTAATCTGCATCTGAAGCAAAATATAAGGTGGTCAATGATCCATAGTCAAAAAAGCTGTTTGAAAATGGACAGTTCACAGATGCAGAGGATTTCAGAGAAAATCTGCATTGACAGATGGATGTATTACCAAATTAAAGAAAACAGAAACCTTCTGTGGGATAACTAATTAATCTTGTACATGGAGAATGTGGAGAATCATCAAAGTTGAGCTAACAGCAGAGACACAGCAGCCTGTAGACAGTGTCCATAACACTGTAACAAATAACACCAGGGTGCACGGGCACCCCTTTTTTCTTCAAATTCAGGTATGCAGAACTGAGTACTCTGATATGCTGTATTATGTTATTGTATATGTAAATATCCTCTTATTATCATTAAAGGAAATTAAATTCTACTGACTGCATTTGATGTGGCAACATCCCCTTGAGATTTGGTTGTAATCTGCATGCAAAAGCAAGGGGGAATAAAAGTACAAAGGACATAAAACTTCATGGTCAATAAAGAGCCAAAACTGTCTCTAGGGGGAAGGACAAAACCCTTCTTTTGAGAGTTTGTACACAGTAAGAAGTGGTGGCATTTTTGGCACCTTGTCAGGGGCAGGATGCTTTTTTGAAACATGTTTATGACCAAATCAGGATAATATCAGCTAGACTGATGCCCCCAATAATTCTTTTCTATTAATGTAACCATTAACAAAAAATCTTACAGATTAGTTGATTTATCTTCCTTGATTACCTTGATTAATTAGGACCTGGATGAACATCTTAAAAACTTAGGAATAGTTGTGTAGCCAGAAAAGGCAGATAAACACTTGATTATGCATTCTGATGAGTCAAGCTCACCCATATGGGATCTCATCTCCTGTGTCTCCATTTCCCTTATGCTAATCTAACCTCTTAGCAACATTTTAACAATTCCTGTGGGTGATACAAGCAGTGAATAGAAATGGGAAAACTACAGATGAGTCTGAACTTAACTCCATTAAAGCAAATGGATCCTTTATTCCATTAACGTCAAGGACACTACTCTGAGAGATAATGGTATGTAATATTATTTCTTTGGAAATATTTTGAGAAAAGGAGAACTTCTTTCTACTGCTTCTATCGAGATACAGACCAAAAAAGTGTAAGCAGAGTAATGCTGAAGTTTTATCTCTTCTTAGATTTTGCTGATTATCCAGAATTGTGCAACTTTGAAGAGATGGACAGTTTTACAAGCTTTGCATGTGTACCCTGCCAGTTTGCCTATTTAAACCTTTCAGTCTACCTGCTCATCCATGAGATTGCAGTTTCTTATGATTCCCAGTTTCTTCACAGCACACCTGCCAGATAGGTCAATGGATGCTCAAGAGCCAAAGCTCCTTGCCTGCCAGCTTGCAGACCACTGTGCTCTCAGAATCTCCAGGGTTTCTGAAGCTCCTCTTTGTCAGTCCCTCAGACAAGGCTAAATACACTTTCTCAGCTAATTTTCAATTGTTATTTTTCCTCTTAGAAGCAGGAAACAAAATTCAAAACATCAGTTCTCAGAATTACCCACCCAGACTCCTTTATCCAAAACCTGGGAGCAGGCTGAACCAGCACTCGCACACAGGCAAAGTGATGTCATTTTGTTAAGGATGCAGCCAGACAAGTGTCATTGCATGGTCTCAGCTGTGGACTTTTTTTAATTTCCAGTTACTTTTTTATGAAGTCCATTTCCATGCAATATGAAGCAAATGGGACCAAACCATGGAGGAGGAGGAGACAGAGAAAAAATGAAACACTGAAATGCAGAGTTAGCATTTCACTAGATACTATTCCTACCTGCCTTAATATGAAATAAATTTGATTTTAAATTATGTAAGAGTGTCCAGATAGGAAGTACTTTTGTTATGTTGACTGACATCACTTCTTCACTTAAACAATAGCTAAAGGTAGCATGAGTGAAGATAAGGAAGAAAGGAAGATAAGGCACAAAAAGCAATGTTATTGTTGTTGTTATTTTAGCCAAAAAAAAAGAAAAATCAGCTGCACTCTTTCTCCAATCAGTAGCAGCAAGTACAATGTGCCATCATCTTAGCCATTATCAGGCAACTTCTCAAAATGCAGTATCTGAGGTTAATGGGAACTGCCCATATAAAGCACTTTTGCCTCACAGCTGCTGCCAGCCTGTCCTTTTTTTTTTTTCCCTTGTTTAGTTAGGAAGTTTAAAATAGCTTCTCCCACCCCACCTCATATCCACAAAGCAGAAGCCATGACTGACATTTCCACGACAAGAGTATGTAGTTCTGTATTCTTTTTAATTTTATCTTCCATCAGGGCTGATTCTTTTAAACTGGCAGGAGAGCCAACTTCACGTTTCATAGAATATGCCCTTTTTAATGCAAAGCATTAGCTAGAATGACATTTCAGCACTGATCCTGAGAAAAGGACATTGCAAAGTGTCTTTATGGTGAGATAAATGCAGCGTAGCATGAATAAAAAAAATTTCCAGTGCATTTCCATTCTGATTACATATCTACTTGGAAACCTAGATAGCTTGTTTAAATCATCAATCTACTGGGCTCAATACCATGGAAATTGCAAAGAATTTCTGCTTTGCAGGACCTCCTGTAATGTGTCTAGTTGAACATTTTAGCATAGGACTATGTTGTACACAGCAGAGAAATCTGACTGTGACACTTCTCTGTATGGACTGTGTTAGTTTTCATACTAAACTGACATTTTCAGGCCATGGTTCTGAACGTTGTGTCACTTGACACCAGAATAATTATTTTGAAAAAGATTTGTTTTTTTCTTTACCTCCATAGTATATCTATTGTTTGGTTTGGTTTTTTTTTAAAAGTGCTCATAGGTTCCTTTTTAAAAAGGAATCATATCTTGTATAATTTAACATACTGTTATTCTGAAGTATTATTAATCTGTTTTCCACTCATAAAAAAACATAAAAAACTATTTCTTACTTAATTTTGTGGAGATTTTTGTTTGTTTGGTCATTTTCTTTTTTATTTTTATTTGAAATCCCAATATTCTGGCTGACTTTTAAAGATAAAGAGGAAATTTCCCCGCCAGTAGAAGGAGGAACCAAAAAGCAAATGATGTGTTTCTTGTGCAATCTTTGTAATTGTCACCAAGCACACAAATGGCAACTTGTGGGACAGGGAAAATCTAGGTGCAGATTTCTTTAACCAACCCTTTGGCTTAGAGGTTTCTTTGCTTTCAATGCACTTCAAATACTACAGGGTGTCACAGACATTACAGGATACACAGATGCAGTGCTGATGCTGACACTGAACTGAATGATATGCATTTAACTCTGGTTATAGAGAGAGGATGAAACATGGTCTCAAACCCTTTTTTTTAAGAAGTTTGTCAAATAAAACTGAAACCCAAGACAGAACAGGTCATTCTGGGACAGGTTTCAGACTGTTTTTTTTTTTTTAACTTTCCATTACATATTTATTTCATCCCTTTTGATTTTAACACTGAAAAATCCCATGACATAAAACTTCCAGTATTTTGATTACACCTAAGGGTACTTAAAAATAGAAGTCTTTTTGTATGTCTTCATGGAATTTCTTTGAATACACTTTTCCTTATTTTTAATTTTAAAAGTTGTCTAGTGTTAAATATTTCAGATGCTCTGCCACAGTTATTTCAAGCCTCCTGGTCCTCCCACAGAACCACCTCCTGCAGAAGTGAGATGCAGCTTTCAAGCCAGATTACTTTACAATTTCCCATTGACAGCTGTCCCTCTCCTTGTTTATTTTTCTGGAATAAGTATAATGCCACCTTCATGTTACAGGAGCAGATTAACAGCTGACTCCTAAATCCTCATGTAAGAGCAGCAGCAACTCTTATAATGAGATTGTGATGGATGTATAGAGACAAGGACCACCATAAAAGTAGCACACAGAAAATGGGAAATACCCCACCTTAATCTCTTCAAAAAGCTTGTGACATGGACTGGAAGGACATTTCAGATAAAAAGGGTTTCTGAGATCTGGGTGCCACCATTGTAGGTCCATGTCTGGGTGCACTGGAGGTCCATTCTCAGCTCTGTTCTGGGCAATGTACATGTGTAAAAGGACTCAACCTGCTATATTCCCCACTCAAATATTTGTACACCCTAACTCCTTTTCCTTAGAGCAAAACTCCCTTCCTGTGAGCTATGTCCTCATGAACAAAACCATGCAGGCATCACTTCCATCCTAATACTTTCCCCACCTGCACTTTTAACACCAGTCCAATGCTTCCTGCTGTATCCTTCCTTACCAGTTGTTTCTCACCCATCCTCTTGGATGTTAATGGCCAAGGATGTATTCACACACAAGTGCATGCATGGGTTCTTATCCCTTGGCTCAGTTGTATCTCTTGGAGGAAGTCACCAAGAGCCTTGTTCTTTTTGCATTTCTTGTGCCCTATCAATGGCATTCATACTGTGTTTTATAAACTCCAAGATAAAGTATTCCAGACTCCTGAACTTCCTTTCTGTCTTTCTCTTCTCTAGCAATAAGGTCAGTCTTAAAAATAAACCAATAAAAATTCTTCTAAGTAGAAGGAAATGACCTTTATTTGGTGCATGTCTAAATAAACTGCATGAAAATAACATGTAGACTGTGACATGAGATAATCAAAGAAGGTAAATTTAGGCTGACACTTTGTCCTTAACTTGAACTGTTCAACAAGTAAGTATGCTGTAAAAACAAAGATTTGGCCTTAAATCAGATTCTCTAGGGATGTGTCATTCTGCTATATGCTCGATATATTCTCAGGTACTTCCTGAGCTGCCTTTTATATGAGATAGAAGCACTGAGAAATGCAGGAGTGCTGCAAGACCATCACTGAGGATCAGAGTCCCTTAGGACCAGATGCTATAAAGCTAAATCACAACAACAGCCCCTGTCCAGACAACTAAGAAGTTAAATGCCAGAAGGGATACAAGAGATGAGTCATTCAGACAGATGGGGGGGAGGGAGAAGAAGAACAGTTGCTGCTGAATGGATCTGATAACAAAAATAAAAAAGGTCAAATGAAAAAGACTTGTGAATCTTGACACAGCAGCTTCTTGCACGTGTGGGAGCTGTGGTAGGGAAAGCATGACTAAGCTTGAAGGGCTTAAATGAGAAACACAGGAGGGTGATCTTCTGCCCTCCATCATCTAGAGCAGTCTTTTGGGCTAAGTGTTCTAAAAATCTAACAATCTAATCTAAAAATCTAGATCTAGAAGTGTTTTGATCTAAGTGTTCTAAAATTAAAACCATAAAAAACAAAACAAAACAGCCCAACACCTTAGAATATAAATACAAACCCATATCAAGTGAGACTAAGGACAAGTAAAAACTTCTCACTCTCTGAGAAGTCAGACCGCTTTCCAACGTAGCCAATGTAGGTGTTTAGGTTCATATTTGAGCACAGTTGTTCATAATTGTTCCCAGCTGTAAATCCTCACGTCATTTCTTTTAAATGGCTAAAAATACCTTATGAAGTTCAAGGAAAAAAAAAAAATCCAAACGAAATTAATCCTTTTAAACTTGCTCCCCTTCAATTAACAAGTTTAAGTAAAATAGAGGCACTGAAATGGGATTAATTAGAGGCAACAGTTTTTATTTATAGTCTCTGTGAAAATATATGCAAGATACAAATCAGGATGTGTTATGGGCTACAGGGTGGTCCCTCATAACTGATGCTCCAGTAAGGCTCAGTGCCCTTCATCAACACAGTCCCCTGTCCCTAATAATTGTAGCCCTACCAGCTGGCACACTGCTAGCTCCTAGATAATCTGGTTTCTGGCACTGATGCTGTTATTTTTGTCCCTGGAAAACAAATAGTAGATTTGTGGATGATTTTCAAAATGCAAAGTCTCTCACTGATCACCAGTAAACCAGTCATTTACTAGTTGATAGTTTCCAACCACCCTGGCAGAAGAAGAAGGGTAGAAGTGCCCCATGCAGGCTAAGCCAGCTGCCTTCCAACCTCAGGTACAAATTGGTGGAGTCAGCTATGATGGTCAGGTAACCCCCAGACTCATACCTACAGTGAAATGGGGAACAGAATCAGGACCACAAAATTTAGAAAAACTCTGGTAAACTTTCCCCCCACATATTCCAGTTTTGTTGCTGAGCATGACATCAGATGCTAGGGACCAGATGGGGTCAGCTGTCCCAGCAGTGTCAGCTCCCAACTTCTTCTTTTGCACCCCCAACCTCCTCACTGGTGGGGTGAGAAGCAGAAAAAGCCTTGAGCAACAATTAAAACATTGCTGAGTTATCAACACTGTTTCCATCACAAATCCAAAACTCTACCCCATACAAGCTACTATGAAGAAAATTAGCTTCATCTCAGACAAGCCCAGTACAGAAATCAACACCCACATCTGCACAGTTTTACATTAGGTATTGAGTCAGGTTTATGAAAGTCAATGGTTGATAGCATACCTAGGAATGGAAACTCATGAGTTGAGAGGTAGTATAATCACCAGAGATGTTTCTTATCTAGCAGCAAAAGGCCACAGCAGAAAACATAAACTTAAAAAAAAAATAATCAATTTTTAATGAGAAGTATTCAAACAGTAGCACATTCTACCAAGTGAAAATTATCAGTCAAAATGGGAATTATACTTTTTTAAAGTTATATTTTAGATTTGTAGTTTTCACAGAATCACAGAATTGTTCTAGTTGGAAAAGACCTTGAAGATCATCAAGTCCAACCATTCACCTACATCTACTGAGTCCAGTGCTAAACCATGTCCCTAAAAACCACATCTACACATCTTTTAAACACCTGCAGGGACGGGCATTCAACCACCTCCCTGGGCAGCATATTCCAGTGTTTTATAACCCTCTTGGTGAAGAACTCTCTTTAATAACAAACCTAAACCTCCCCTGGCACAACTTGAGACCATTTCCTATTGTCTTGCTACCTGTTACTAAGGAGAAGAGACCAGCCCCCAGCTCACTACAACCTCTCAGATACTTGTTGAGCATGATAAGGTCTCCCCTCAGCCTCCTCTTCTCCACACTAAGCAACCCCAATTCACTCAGCCTGTTCTCCAGACCTTTCACCACCTTTTCCTTCTCTGGACACACTCTAGCACTCTCAATGTTCTTGTAGTGAGGGGCCCAAAACTGAACACAGGACTCGAGGTGCAGACTCCGCAGTGCTGAATACAGGGGGACAATCTCTAGTCCTGCTGGCCACACTATTTCTGATACAGGCCAGGATGATGGATGCTGCATGAAGGGTGTTGGCCTTCTTGGCCACCGGGGCACACTGCTGGCTCATATTCAGCTGGGTATCAACCAGCACCCCCAAGTCCTTTTCTGCCAGGCAGCTTTCCAGCCCCTCTTCCCCAAGCCTGTAGTGTTGCATGGGGTTGTTGTGACCAAAATGCAGGATCTGGCAATTGTCCTTGTTTAAACTCAAATGACTGGGCTCAGCCTATCAGTACAGCCTGTCCAGGTCCTTCTGTAGAGCCTTTCTACTCTCAGGCAGATCAACACTTCCACCCAACTTGGAGTCTTCTGCAAACTTACTGAGGATGCACTCGATTTTCTCATCCAGATCACTGATAAAGACATTAAAGAGAACTGGCCCCAACACTGAGCTCTAGGGAAAAAAAACACTTGTGACCACTGCCCAGCTAGATTTAACTCTGTTCACTACAACTTTCTGGGCTCAGCCTTCCAGCCAGTTTTTTACCCAGGCAACAGTACATCTGTCTAAGCACCTCAAGATACAACATATGGGCCATGAAAGTGATTACTTCTGGCCTGAAACTGTATAAGAAGTAATTGATACCAGGAAAAAATATAACTAAAATGCAAAACTTTTTTTTCTTCTGTTTTTTATGTAATATCTACTTTTCTGAGATACTGTCCTTCCTTCATTGTTATCTTTGTTAGTCCCTGGAAACCCTCATCAGGGTGAGAGACCAGGTATCCTTTTGGTCCATATTTTGCACAGACAGACAACAAAAAGGCATTCTTTTACCCCAAAACCATTCACAGGAGAGCTGAAACTGAACATCTGGTTTAGGTGGGGAAACCAAGAAAACAAAGGTAAAAATTCAGACTGCAGAGAGGGTGGCTGCACTATGTTATGGTCTGTAGGATTCAAGATAATGACAGACTTTAAGGATATTTGTGGGGATGGGGCTATGAATTTTGACATTTGTTATGGGAAATGCACAGGAGTAAGGAAGAGGGCAACAAGTGGAAGGTGGCAGGTCATGGGGGGAGTGGAGGCAGGAGTTGACATTGTTATACTGATTGAAAAAGGCTGGGTGGATAGTTCAGTAAAGTTCAGTTAGTTCTGTTAAGGTAAATTGGTACTCTGTTTTTGTTTTCTTGCAATAAGAAAGGAAAATCCTCAGGGAAATGGAAGAAGATGGCATGAGAGGGGTGATGTCATTGAAGTAGCAGCCTTGGAGACCACTCCTGACAGCAGTGGCTTTCACAGATCCAAGGAAGGCAAACCTGTAGATGAGGAGGTGACACAGAAGTATCTTGCTGTCCTGGTTTGGGTTAAACCATGACACTTGCTTAATCAGAACAAGGTCTGAGCAAAATCTGGGCAGGTGTGTTAGAATGGCTGCTAAAGCCTTTAGTTTAGGAAAGCTGAGGACCTAAATTTGCAGATAACTAAGGACTGAAAGCCCAAGAGAAGAGTAGGATTATATATCAGCAACCACTTCAGACAAAGATTGTGAACAGTGTCTTTAATAAAAGCAGGAGTGACGTGGGACGTCACTCCCAGTTGAAGAGGCAATTAGGGCTTTTATTCAGGTTTTTATTCAGATATATGTGATAAAGGAGAAGATAAGTGAAGGAGAAAATGCTTGGAAGATGGGAGAGTGACTGGGGCATAAAGGGAGGAAGTAGCAAAAAGGACATGGATTAAATTCTGATCTCAGACTGGGGAAAGGAACCTAAATTTAAACTACCCTGTTCTTCCATGTTTTGTAGAAATACATAAAGGAAGAGCCAATTAATGTCCTCCCCAAGGAAAAAACAGTGAACCCCAACCTCAAGTGTAATTTAAACACCAGAGAATCTACATGGGAGGGAAATATTATGAGTTCTTCAGCCACATAAACTTGTTTAATGAGAACAATCATTGTGATACAGGATTCCACATCAGTGGATGCTCCACCATGCATGCACAGCAGCACTTCCTTAAACAATTGACTCAATTACTTAAAATACTCCCCAGTCCCATTTTTGTACTGGGACCTTTCGGATGTGTATTTTATTCTTTCATACTCTATCACAAATGAGAGAAGTAACAGAAACAATCAAACAGCCAACAAAAAAAATCTGCAATGTTTTTAACTGCACTTTACTGGCAGGGATGCCCATCATCATGAGTTATTGTGGGCTTTCACTGTGCTTCATGACTGCATCATATTGGCAATGGTATGTCACTAATTTAATTTTGCTCTCTTCCTTCTGCTAAACAAGTTCTGACAGAAAAAGAAATCTCTGGTGAGAATTCACAGAATCAGGAAGAAAAAGTAATACTGAAAGGTTCTTTAGATTGACTGAATTTCTTTTTTGATCCTATTTGGAATATGGTACAAATTTTACTATACTGAGTAGATGGCTTATTGGTAAGTAACTTTGTATACTTTGACAATGTAAAAAGCTGCCATCTGTTTAAATTTACAAGTTAAAACAAAACTATGCTGTAGCTAAATTCCCTTATGAGCACTGACAGATAAAAAGTCATTAGGTTTTTTTTATTTTGTTTACTTTCCCATTTTAACAAGAACATTTCAACAAAGTTTTTTCCACCCATTTAGGCCCAGCTCCTATCTCAAGGTAAGATGTTGGGAAATACTGTGTCACTGTGTAAAAAATATCAAAACAAAGTGGTAGTTTAGCATGACAAGACAACATATCACTGCCCAGCTGGGATGCCAAGAGGAAAATCAAAGCGAGTACTGGTGTTCGTATGCTCTTGCACGACATGACAAATGTGTGCTGTGATCTCCAGGGAAAGGAAGGTAAGCTCAGGAAGTGTGTAATGAACAGTACACTGTCTGTGAGAATCAGCAGCATTAGGACAACTGGAGTTCCAGTATAGCTCTGCTACCTAAAAGACTTTTATATTGAGCTGTTGTTAATCAATAGCAAGAATTCCTGTTGCTGTATATTCTGCAGTAAAGGCTCCACAGACCTCCTACAACAATAGCTGTTGGAGGACATTAGAGCCCCTTGTGATAATCAGCAAGTAAAGGCAGAACTCACAGATTGGGATCCATCCTGCCTCACTTCCCAAGGAGAAGCTGCATCTTCTGCCAGCTTGTAATAAATGATCCCCTTTTCCAGTGATGGCAGGCAGCAGATCCTCAGGGGGTGACTGGTCCCATACTAAGGTGACTCCTAAGAAAAGGAGTTGCTGAGAGAGTCTTGGTGCACTGGTGGGATGTGATTTTGGTTAAAAAGGGAGGGATGAAGGAAATAAGATGAGAGGAATAGAGATATGTATAGGGCAGCTTGGTTCACTTGTACCCTTCCTCATGGACTACACTGATGCCACAAGGTCCCTGCCTGTCACAGTCTCCCAGTGCAAAGAAACTGAGAAACTGTCAAGCACTCACTTCACTGTCTCTGAAGAGTGCCTCTGATCAGAGCAAAACATGTACCATGTTGTTTATTTATCACCAAATGGGAGGGGTGCCCAGTGCTGAGACTGACTCTGGAAATGGGCAGAGGGAAGTGGAGAAGTTGTACTGGCAAAGAGCTGAGTTTCTCATTACCATTCTGTGCAGTAGGATGACATTAGCTCCTGTGACTGAATGGGGGCCTATACATTGATATAAATAAATAAATAAATCAAAATCCCTTGCATGAAAAATGAAAGCTGAGAGTGTTTAATTCAGGCTTAACTGCTACTTTCTTCTCTGCACCAGGACTGGACCACTGTGAGAAAGAAAGCAGCATTTCCTCCATTAGGTTTTATCTATTCACCATATTAATCACAATCCAGCTCACCTTTCAAAAAGTAAATAACATCTTTAAGATTATCAGACTCAGTTTCAAGCAACATTTTTCTTATTAAACAAGCACACAGGACTGGGGCAAATCAATAGGAGAGTTAGACTTGCCTCCACGCAGAGGGTGTTTGTTATCATCTGTAAGTCACTGTAACAGATGACAAAGCTGCCACATCTTGGAAAAAAGTAATTTTACAGGGCTCAGGTGGGTTCAGGTTTCTGTCTTCTCCCCTCCTGTAATTCAGTGCATCATATGTTTCCCTCAGTGAAATGAATATGCTACCCTGCCAGACACAGATGGCAAACACACAGAGCTCAATGTGCTAATTTCCATTTGATAGGCCATGATTCCTTCTCTTCTCTTTTTTGTAGTAAAGAAAGGAATTCTAATTCTTCATGGACAGTGAAAGTTGCTGTGACTGGGTGTGTGTAACAGCCTACAATTGGAGGTGGCTGGCTGACAACATCCACCTGAGGAAAGGAGGGGATTGTCTTTTCAGTTGGTAGGAGGCCACTTGACTGACCGCTACCACGTTCATTACCTGGATGACTCAGTCCAACTCCTTCAGCTCGAGGAGCTGCAAACACCAATGTAAATTCAGTGAAATTGGTCTGCTGTGGACTAAAGGTATCATGTATAAAAACCTTTTTAGTTTCGAGATAAGTCTGAATTTTTGGGCATTTTCATAACTGTGAATCTTTAAAAATTCATTACTCATGCAAAGTTTTTTGGGTTGTTTTTTTTTGAGGGATATTATTTTTTGTTTATTTGCTTGTTGTTAAACAGTTGGTTAATTTTTTACCAAATGAAATTTCATCTTAAATTCTTTCTCAGTCTGTAAGAGCTATTACTCATTTTTATTATGAGGCATTAGAGCTTGCAGCTGTAGTTAGATAAATGTTTCTAATGCAACAGAAAGGTGATAAAAGGGAAAACAGAAGCAGAGAAGGACTAATCAAATAACTTGTGGTTTTAGAACATCTTTGTGTCAGAGAAAGAATCCTTATATTTGCCTTCCATCCAGTAAACTTCTTACTACTTTACAAGATAAAATCAGAATCACAGAAAGTTTTGGTTTCGAGGGGACTTTGAAGACCCTCTAGTTCCAACTCTCTGCCACAAGCAGGGACACCTACTTGATCAGGTTGCTCAAAACCCCACCCAACCTGGCCTTAAACACTCAGGGAGGGGACATCCACAGCTTCACTAGGCAGCCCCTTGCAGTGTTTCACTATCCTCACAGTACAGTATTTCTTCCTAATATCTGATCTACATCCACCCTTTCAGTCTGAGTGCCCTATTACTCCATGCCCTTGTAAAAAATCCTTTCCCAGATTTTCTATAGGCCCCTTCAGGTACTGGAAGGCTGCTACAACTTCTCCCCAGACCCTTCTCCAGGCTGAACAACCCCAACTCTCTCAGCCTTCCCTCATAGGAGAGCTGCTCCAGCCCTCTCATCATCTTTGTGTCCCCCTTTTCGACTCACTCCAACAACTCCATGTCCTTCCTGTGTTTGGGGCTCCAGAACTGGACACAGCACTGCAAGCGGGGTCAGGACAGTGGAGTTAAAGGGAAAGAACCACCTTCCTTAACCTGCTGGCCATGCTTCTTTTGAAGCAGGCAAGGATTCTGTTCGCTTTGTGGGCTACAAGTGCGCATTGCCAACTCATGTTGAGCTTCTCATCAACCAACACCCCCGAGTCTTTTTTCCTCAGGGCTGCTCTCAATCTATTCTCAACTTAATCTGGTTTTGTGCTTGGGATTGGTGCAGCCCATTGGTTTTCACATCAGTGAAAGCAAACATATATGTGCTAGATGTTAAGAACACTGAGAAAAATTATAATAGCATTAAAAAGAAAATATGTGAGCTTGCAGTACTTCTCACTGTGGAAAAAATCTAAGACAAATAAGAATGATACTACTTCTCCTCCCCTCTATAGATACTCCATGAGTAGAAAAAAACTATTCTACTAGTGACTTTTCAAAGGGACACTAAGCTTCACAGTTTACTTCTCTTACCTAGATTCATAGGCTATTATTTTCTGTGTTTGTCTAACTACCTTTGTTAAATTTTGACTTGAAACACAGCTACTGATGATCAATAGGGCCTCTAATATTCACATATTTACATTATTAGAAGCAGTAAGTCATGCACAGAACTCATAGCTGAGAGTTTATACTTTGTTAGCTTGTTCTCCAGACACTTTCATAACCTTCACCTGCCCTCTGCATATATTTTGATAACTAGTATTGAGTGATTCTCTAAAGTGAATACTGTAACCTATATTATGAAATTGATCAATAATACTTGCTACCCTTTATATTACATTCTGGGGACATATAATTGAACATCTCTGGAGTACAAGGTTGTTTTAACAATGTGTCAATAATAATAGTTGCTTGAAATGAAAAACAAAAGTTTTATTCCACTTTTAATGATATAAAAATTGGTCCTAGTTTGATTTAAGAGAACTTCTAATGCAGAACTACACATTCCATGAACACAGAATTATTTGCAGAATCTTCCTAATTTTAAAATGAAATTTTCTGTATTGCTGCAAAATTCTTACAAGTGCACTGAAAACATGATAGTTTTTTTTATCAGAATAAGACAATTTTAAGACATCATCTGCGTTTGGTGTCAAGGCCACAGCATCTGTATGAAAGTATGGTTGATGCACACTACAGGAAGGCTTTCACTACAAGAAATCACTATTCAATCACTACTGAATATGTGGTCATCTAAAAAAGCAATATGTGGACCTGTAAGCTGACTCTCTAGGTTTTCTGAAAGAAAGAAAGAAAGGTTTCTGCATGAAAACACCTGCCATCTGATTAGATGGAAAATCTCACAGGATACAGTCTATTTAAATACCTGCAAAATAAATCTCAATAAAGCTAGATATGATTGTTTCACCAAGACATAATTTCTGCTCCCTTCTCCTCCCTCCTTTATATTAAAGAACAGAATGAGTCATGGTTGTCCCTTTGTAGCTTAGCCTGAATTTGTCTACAACCTGCAGATGCAGAAAATGGGCACTTCTTTGAGGCATCATAATAACTTAATAAAAATTTCCAGTTTTTGCTGCTCTATTGGTTCTGAGTCTCTTGTGAAGCATCTCCAGGGAGCTCTGCACTGGGTGGAAGGACATCTCCCAGGTCTTGAGTTTAGTATTCAACCATGACAGTCAAGAAATCTTTCCCTTCCCTCTCTCTTCTTTCTTACACTTCTCTTTCTTACTCACCATATATCTTCTACTTGCTGCAACAAGCAATTTCTCTAGGCAGTGGATACTTTCACTACACAGTCCTGATCCACCTGTGGAGCAGGTCTAATGTATGCATGCAATATGTGCACCTATGTGCATAAGCAATAACTGGAAAGTAAGATTTATGAACAGCACCAATTCGTCCATCACAGAAAGTGATAGTTCTAGTGATTCTCAAGATATGTGTTATACATGTTAAAAAACATTTAATCTTTCCTAAGACCAGTAATTGGGGTTCTTTTTTCTAGGTAAAAATGGAAAGGGACACATTGCTGCTTGTCTAGGATCATTCCTTTGCACAGATTTGGCTATGTCTGTCCTGTTAAACTCTCCTAGCCTGTGAAACAGGATAGGCATATCCAAACTGCTAACTGGGAATGGTCCTTGGTCTGTGCTGGTTCCCAAACTGTGTCCAGGATGCATTTGGCAACCCTAGCCAGCTGGCTAGGGCTAAAATTGTAACAGGAATCATTTAACAGGACAGGCAGTCAAGTTCCTATCCCTGGGAACTTTCCCTGGCACCATTCAATTAGCTAGGGTAGATGTAGTTCAAAAGTCTAAACTAATTACCATGAAAAGAGGCAATAACTCAGTGGTGGTGTTTCACTGCCATATGCTGGCATCTTTGTGGTCTGGAGAGAAAATAAAACCATCTTAAGGAAAGTTTTGCCACAGGGAAGTTCTAAAAGATGATTGCAATAGGGGAGGAATTTCAGGCACCACTTGAGACATTGTGAGCAAAATGAAGGTGAGCAAGGGAAGAAGGCTATTTCAATAAAATGGAAATATGGAGAAAAGCTGAAGCAAAATAACTACTTAAAAAGATATGCTGTTCCATTTCAAAAATACCTTTTGAATGCTGTGCCTGCATTACTGGACTCCGGAGTAAACCACAGCCTGTTCCACGGGGACAATTCAAATCAGTTTTCGTTTAAGCCAGCTTTCATGATTCAGTATCCTATGACTGTTTCCTGGAGGCAGTTTTTGTGAGGAACATTTACAAGAAACCGAAACTATTTGTTAGGAAGTCTTAGCAGGAAAGGTGAGTGTGCCACATACATGCTGAGGTCTTGTAAAATGCAAATGTTCCCAGTTTAACGGCAATCGTACATAATAAATCTCTCTTCAGGTTGAACTCAAAAGTTTGAACAAATATAAATATATGCATTTTATAAAGAAATATCAACTAGTCCTCCTTCTAACATGGATTTATCAATGAGGAAACAAACTGAAGTAATCTACTTGTAACTACTATTTGGAATAATACTGGATCATGGGAGAAGGAAGAGTGTACTGTAACACTTCATATTACTGCTGACCTTGGATCCACATTTGCCAGACCTCTAAGGCCAGGAAATGTCTGGATCACGGGAAGCCCCTGCATCAGAAAAGAGTTTAAAAAACTAGTGTAAAGGCTATTTCTTGCACTACAGCTCAGCACAGTATCAACTACTTTGAATACAGACCAATTGCCAAAGGTGAAGAGTGAGGGTAAACTCTCTCCATGTTTACTGGGACACCACCTGGGTATGGCAAATGTCTCATCCTTTTCCTGTTAAACGTAAAGCTTTTATCTACTGAACACCTCCAACACAGCCCAGCAGTGAAAAGAGGACTAGTTATAACCACGTTCTCACTGAATGGAAAATGTACACGTAGGACAGGATGGACACAGAAGTAACTTGGTTGCATTGCAACAAGTTCTCCTTTATCTGGACAAAGGCAAAAATTGCTTGAAATGACTGCATTTCAGATGTGCCTCACTGCCCATTTGAATCTTATTATAAGGAGAAGTTGTCACAACATGATGTATAAATCTTGTTAGCTTTTAACAACTTCCATCCACTAAATTACAGGAGATGGATAAAGGTCAATTGGTGGCTGAGAAAACTGAGTTTAATCACAATCCACCTAAGTGAAGAAAGGCATTACCATCTGGCATTATATAGTACATTAAACTGACTCTTCCCTGGCCTGTAAAGGTCACTGTGCATTGTATGGCAAAGGTTGCACTGTGGAAATGCTAATTGATTTTTAATACTGACTGCTGGTGTTCCTGTAGAGGGTGTCAAGTGCCTCTTGGGAACACTTATTGACACTCATTCCCAGTTGAGTCGTAACTGCAATCTCACACTAGCAAAATCAGGTGGTTTCTGATGAGGTTTTTTCCACCTTTGATGGAAAAGAACTAAGGGTCAAGGTAGTAATCATGATTGCCACTGAATGACCATACCCCCTCTGCTCAAGTTTGATAATGCATCTGCATTTCTCACCTAGAAACCAAGATGCTCCCAACTTCATGTCCAATGGATTCAAAGGTGGAAAGGGCAAGTGACTATCATTCACAGAACAGGTCTCAGAACTTTGTGACAGGTCCATGGGGTTTTAAGGGGTTGGCTTAGATTATATTTCAGCTGATTTAAATGTGAGTTAAATAGCTCAAAACCAGAAAATACACCAATAAATTAAAACAATTCAGCAGAGCCAACTGAGATTATCAGAGTTGGAATCCCCTAAGGAGAAGCTGAGGGATGACCATTGTTCTGCCTGGGGAAGAGGTGGCTTTGGGGGGACCTCACAGCAGCCCCTGTACTCACAGGAAGGTCACCAAGATGACAGAACCAGGCTTTTCACAGTGGTGAATGGTACGAAGATGAGAGACAACATGCTCAGAAAAAAGATGGATACAAGGAGAAATCTTTTTCCCCATGAAGATAACCAGGCACTGGAGCTGTTTGCCAGGGTACATTGTGCCTTTTACATCCTTGGATGTTTTCAAGACCCAGTTGGATGAAGCTCTAAGAAATATTTTAGGATTCCATAGCTGGAAGGAGGTTGGAATAAAGATCTCCTGGTTTCATATTTGATTTGCATACCTGATGACCCTATGAAATGGATACTTTGGTGCTGGATACTCCCTTTGTGTGAGAATGGACAGATGGGAAGATCTGTCATTTTCCACATTCAGCACACACAGAAACCATTATGAGTTGTAGTTATTTCCAGCAGCTTCCTCAAACACATCTGAAGGGGAATACTAGATGGTGATACTTTCCCATCTGAAGAGAAGCCAGTTCATAACAGTTGGCATTTGAATACATGCCTTAATAGTCAGATTCTGACTGTCATCTTTAATGGCATGAAATGCATTTATGTCATATATAGTTACAAAAAGTAAGCAAAGTCCAAACCTCACCAACGCCTGTTAGTTACTCAGATGCATTTCTAGGAAAACCTTAAAAAAAAAAAAAAAAAAAAAAAAGTAAGATTTTGAAAGATATTGGCAACTTTCTCTGTTCATAATTCTCTAAGCCTTATAATGAATCCTGTGAGGCTGGTCTTCCTTTGTATTGGATCACTAGTGGGTAGGAATAGCCACAAGCTGTGAGGGCAGGTAGACAAAAGTTAATGATGAAGGCACCTTAAAAAAAACCCAAAAAACCAGAACACAACAGAGCCCCTGAAAAACCTATACTAAAAACCAAAGTTACACTATTTCAGAATGGGGCATTTCTAGAAAAAAATATTGGGACTTCTTTAAGTGTCATTTCCAGTAGTTTAGTGAACATTACCATTTATTTTCAACTTGTCACGGCTTTGCACAAATGCTCAAAAAGAGATTAAAAAAAAAAATGAAGATGAAAAAGCACTACCAGGGACTACAAGGAACAGAGGAAAACAAAAGACTACTTATTCTCAGTGGAATCCAAGCTCCTTTTTGTCAGATTTAAAGAATTTCATCCAATTTCCCCATTAATCAGCTGATAAAGCAGACCCACATTCTGACATGAAGCATAAGATAATGTCAACATTATTTGCAAACTGCTACATTACACTGACAGCCTCATGTTTATTACTGTCAAATTACTGCCATTTTATTAAAAGGACCAAAAGATCTGACTTTGCTAAGCACAGCTCTCCATCCCACTAGACCAGGCAAGCTGCTCTCTCTTCCCTGGTGCTGTTCTCTGTGATGAAGCACAATATATCCATTCGTCTGCACAGGCAGCTCTGTGAACATGCTAGCTAATGAGCAATGCAGGGAGTTTTAAATAAAAGGACACCTTTTACCTGAATAACTCTTTGGTTTTTGACAGTTTTTTTGTTGTTGTTGTTGTGGTGGGTTTTTTTCCCCCCCGAAGCCTTCATATGTATTATGTGTACAGTTTATTCTCCTAATAGTTACTCTCCTCGTAGTGTTGCTGCTGTTAGGGGCAGATTCTGCTGGCCTTATTCCATCTGAAGAAAGCTTTCTTTGCTGTGTCTGTTCTGGCACTCATGCAGTGCCATGCTATGCAGTTTGGGGAAAGATAGCTCTGTGCCACCTAGATTTGCATCGACTATTCAGACAATGTTATATTCTCATCACCTATGGCTTCCTAAACTAAAACACTTGGTAAAAAATCTGGCCTCATTCAAACCCTGCCAACTTAGTTTTGACATTGTTAACAAGGGCATAACAAGTGCTGGTAGCTGGAGACTGAAAAATTCAACCTTAAAACCAGTGACAGTTTCCTAGAAATAGCACTGCTAAGAGCTGACACAATGCTTACACAAGGAAAGGAAGGGCATGCACAGTCTCCTGTGGCCTTTTAAATATGTTTTGAGAACCCTTTATCTAGCTTTGGAAGGAATTGTTGGATTTGCTTTTTTTTTTTTTTTTTTGGGAGAAAGCACAAATGAACTTCCTCTGTTGAACAACTGTGGGCACTAGAAGCAGGAATGGGATTTTTTGTGCTTCCCTCAATGCATATAGTAGTTTAGCTAAGGCTTAATTACTTGCAGTAGAATTTAACGTGTTAGATTATCATCTGTAAAGGTCAGAAGGACTCTATTTTTCTCAAATATATAAAACAAAACAAAAAAATGCATCAGATGTAAATCTAATGTGCTCTACTGGTTTGTGTCCACAGAGCCATCCCTCTTGGTGTGACCCTTGACTTCAGTGTTTGCTTTTACAGTCAGTAATGTGCAGACAGCAATTAGAGTTGGTTCAAATGAGAGTTAGAATGTTCAGGAGAAAAAAAAATAAACTCAGGACATGGCTCTCTTCTTATAGGTGAATATATGGCCCAAACAAACATTAAAGAGAACGTCCCATAGCAACGTAACTTGACAGGTGGGCAATAGAAGTGAGCTAAGGGCTAAAAGCAATTGGCTTTGATTGTCTGGATCATCTATTGAGTATTCCTAGCTAAAATACTCTCACTCCTAACTCAAACCTGTATCCAAAACAGGCTCTGATCATCTCACTGAGTATTATTACCCAGTTTCCAGAAATGAATCAGGTTTGTGGCATCTCTTGACCTGTTTATGAGACACAACACAGCACTTCTCTCACTTCAGATACCTATCCCACATCGTGGGGACACTTCCAACCCCTCCTTGCCACAGTCCTGACTTTAATTTAAAAATTAAAACAGCCAAGATAAAGGGGACTATGGAGATTATGAAGCAGGAAGGATCACCTCATATGCACAGAGAGCCTTTCTATGAACAGTTTTCTTTTAGGTGAGCTGCATATACACAAAGGTCAGCCCTGAGGGCCTGGAAAATTAACACTTTTTTCTAAGTTGCCTTGGGTAACACTGGAAACCAGGAACTGCTCAAGACTGGACTTTTCTCTGTGGCAGGAAGGAGCAACCTTGCCTACCCCAAAGGCCTAATCTGGAATGAATTATCTCAATCGAGAACTCTTCTTTCATTGTTCTCATTCTGTGTTATATGAAATTGCCAAGATGGTGCATAGTTCTTCGGAAACAGCTATTGGTGTTTGGTTATGTTTTGTGGGTTTGTGGTGTTTGTTTTTTTTAAACATCTCATTTGTATAATAAATTATTTGCTTAATTATCTAATTTTACCAAAACACTCAGGCTAGGTCTTCTTCTAGTATAAACTGTGGAAGCCAGCTGAAAAATTACATTAGGAATACATTAAAACTCTAAATATAAGTCATCCCAAGAACAGGCAAAAGGACCATATCTGGTAGAATCTTTAGGCTTTTTGGTTTTGTGTTGTTTTATTTTTAATTTCAAGTACAAATGACCTCCAGTATGTTTAAATTTGATTGCAAATATTTAGTCTGATTTAATAAGCCTGAAAGCCTGCCTCTTCTGGAACAGATCACTAAATTATTTTTCTTGGTGGGGGAAGGTGAAAGAACTACTCTACAGGGATATAACACTATAAGGGTGCAACCCTGCCAATATCCAAACCACGGCTCTTAAATCTGCAAATGTCTGAAAAGGATTTTGAAGTCAAATAAGGCAAAAAGATTAGGAGTTCTTTAGCAGCAGGGAATTTCACATGCTCCAAGAACAGTGATTGCTTTGTCTTCTGCTGAAATGCAGCTGTCTCTGGAGTAAAGAGAAGCAGCTGTGTAACACCACACAGTGATGCCACACAGGAACTTGACAGGAGAGGAAAAATTGCACCTGAAAGCACAGTGGCATCAGGAACATAGTTAGTCAAACTGTGCAGTCATTACCCATCCAGATTATTGGGACAGAGGTGGGAATTAGGCTTCTTATACCACAGGGCCTTTAAACATCCCTATGAGGCAAAGCTTGAGGTTTGATATCTTATTTGAAGCCTGGCAACCACTGCCTCGTAGGGCACTTTGCTCTGATACTGCTGCTATGGGTGTTGTTCTGGTGTCATAACTCCAGATACATTTTCACTGAGGAGCAACATTTGGTTACAGACCCAGTTTGCTGGTACTAATAACTTGGGATGCCTCCAGAAAGGAGAATTAAAAAACAAACACACCCCCCCCAAAAAAAAAAAAAAAAAAAAAAAAAAAAAAAAAAAACACCACAAAACAAAAAACCACCACAGGAAAGGCAGCCATCCAAATATGAATCAAAAGCTGTGCAATCCACAGAGTCAATGGGGACCTGAATTGAGATAATAAATACCTGGCTCTGGATGAACATTAGGAGGCTTAGCAATATGGTTCACTTGCTTCTCAAAGGGGGAAGTTCAGGGTGAAAAATTAATGCAGTTGCTGAAAACCTAAGAGACAAATAACCAGCTTTACTAGAGACTTAGGATGTGGTGATGTGTTTGTCCATGAAAGAATTTTGCTATACCTAATTAAAACCTTGATAAATGAAAAAGGCATCAAAAAGGAATACTGAACCACTTCTTGTGACAGATATTGCTGCTATAAACAGGAAACTGGTGATCTGTTACATCCTTTCACAGGTTTAAGTCATCAAAGAGATGCTTGTTTTGCACAGATAGCTTTTCCATGACCAGTTTGGATGGTAGGAGTATGCCAGCCTGTCACTAGCTCAGGAGAGTAAGAGGTGGCCTTCATATGCAAAATTTAGGCTGACGTAAAGGAATTAAAAGCAGTTAACAGGTGCTTTTGTGTTCTGAAAGCTTGATCTATAGCAACAACAACAAAAAAATCCAAATAAACCAACCAACAAACCATTTGCAACACTGGGCATGAAACCTGCTGGTCTCTTCCACTGTACATAGACCCAGGGAGGGTCTGGCAGCACCAAGTACTGTGGCATTCAAGCCAGACATCTCAAGCTTTGTGTGGCAAGCAATGCTTAAATATCTTAATCAGACACCAGTATGTGAGAGAGGAGCAGGGGACTTATCCAAGCAAGCCTCACCTAGAGGTCAATACCCCTTATTTTTTTATATCCCCATTATTGCAGCATTGCATTATGCAGTACCATAACAATCCAGTATTGATCCTGGAGCACAGCATGTCGGTAAGTAAACACAACTAATGATCAGAAATAATTTCAGAGATTTATTGCAGAGGACTGAGGCTTATTTCATGGCTCCTCAGGCAGGGGCACTCACAGGTCCAGCGAGAGGCGGCTTCACAGGAGGCAGCAGAAAGTCTGCTCCTCGCTCTTTCTGCTGTGTTGAAAAGGGACGGATCTCACCTACTACAGGTTACAAAATGAAAATCATTAAAAAATTCATATCTAAAGATTGAGACTGCTATTAATATGTTTAAGGTGATGTAAAAGGTGCCTGTGTCCAGGTACTGAGGGGGGCTGCCAGGGGCAGTGTGAAGAGAAGCCGGGGCTGCCCCGTACTGCACAAAGCCGGTCCCATCCAGTCCCATCCAGTCCCAGCCAGTTCCAGCCGGCTCCAAGATCCCCACCGCAGGACACAGCTGAGCCCCTCAGCCAAGCTGGGGGCACCGGGGGAAGGAAGGGGGGAAAGAGGTTTCCAAAAGGACCAAAGGCAGCAGAGGCAGAGGAGGAGGAAGCCAAAGAGGGAGCAGCAGCAGCAGCAGCAGAGGGAGCCCGAGGGAAGAAGGAGGAGGAGGGGGAGGAGGAGGGCAGGAGGTGCTGCAGTCCCGGAGCAGGGATGCCCTGCAGCCCTGGAGAGCCCCCGCTGGAGCAGAGACCCACCCTGCAGCCCGGGGAGGGCCCCAGGCCGCAGCAGGGGGATATTTCCTGCAGGAGCTGGGGCCGTGGAGAGCCCAGGCGGGAGCAGGTTGTCCCTGAAGGACTGCAGCCCGGGGAAGGGCCGGCGCTGGAGCAGGGAGAGGTGTGAGGAGGGAGGAGCGGCCGAGAGGGGCTGGCATGGACTGAGCGCAACCCCCAGCCCAGCCCTGCGGCCCTGGGGGAGAGGAGCCGGGAGGGAAGGGGTGACTGGAGGAAAGAGGATGGAGGGAAGGTGTTTTCATTTGTCTTTTTTCTCACCCGTGGACCTGTTTTAATCGACTATAAATCAGATTCATTTTCGTCAAGTCTGTTCTGCCTGCGATGATAACTGATGAGTAACTGCGTTGTGTTTGCATGGCAAGGTTTTGGTAGTGAAGAGAAGGCCACAGGGGTGAGAAGCTGTTAGAAGCTTCCCCCATGTCCAGTGGTGCCAGTTCCATCCAACCTGCTCCAGAATGGCCCCACTGCTGGCCAAAGCCAAGTCCATCAGGGGCAGGGGTAGCACCTCTCTAGAAATGTATTTAAGAGGGGAAAATACTGATGTTCAGCATACTGGAGAGGATCAAGGAAATGAGAAGCAACCCTCCAGGAAGCAATGGCAATGAAGGAGGGGGAGAAGGTGCTTCAGAGCAGAGATTCCTCCACATCCATTGTGATACAATAAGCATGGTAAGGCAGGTTGTCCTCTGCCGCTAATGGAGGTCCATGATGGAGCAGATATCCAACTTGTAGCTTGTGGGGCACCTCATGCCAGAGGAGCTGGATGGTTCATGGGCTCACTGGTTCCTTCACTGGGACCTCATGGTGGAGCCTGGGAAGAGAGTGAGGAGGTGGGAGCAGGAGAACTAAGTATAATGAGCTGCCTGCAGCCCCCATTCCCTATCCCTCTGCACTGCTCAGGGGAAGGAGGTATAGAAACTGGGAATGAAGTTGAGCCCAGGAAGGGAGGGGTTGGGGAGGAAGGTGTTTTTATGTTTTCTTCTGGTTTCTCATTATCCTGCTCTGATACCGATTTGCAGTAAATTACATTAGTTTCCCTGAATCAAGTCTGGTTTTCACTCATGACTGTAATTGCTGAGCTATCTCCCTGTCCTCATCTGGAGCTGTGACCCCTTTTGTCAGATTTTGTCCCTGTGTTCAGCTGAAGAAGGGGAGTGGTAGAGCAGCTTTGGTGGGCACCTGGTGGCCAGCCAAGGTCAATTCACCACAGTGATCTGCCTATCTTTATCTCGACCCATAACCTTAAGAGAACTTATTTTCTTTTTGATAAATACTACACCCTTGATTTGCAAATCTGACTCAAAATTCTAAACTCTATTTGTTTTGTACTTGAGCAAGTTATCTATTTAAATTAAAGCTGCAAATCTTTTAAGGCTTGCTCCATCTTAATGAAATTACAATATAGAAGGGCCATGTACTTAAAATTCTGACTATTGTTCTTTTGAAACATACGGATGGATCAGGAGGCCTTTCTTAAAATCTATCTGAGGCTTTTTTTTCAAGTCTTACACAGAGCTAATAGGAGGAGCAATACATTCACAGAACTAATGCAGTGTTCTGTTCTGACCACTAGATGTGAAATGCTGCAGGTGTTCAAATGAAAGAAAATAATTAATTACAGTTAGTTAGATTTCTGTGGTGTGGGGCTTGGTTTTTTTTGGTTTTGGTTGGTTGGTTTTCTTTTTCAATTTGGTTGTTTGGATTTTGTTTTGTTTTTTAATACTAAGAAACTCTTTGAAAAATAAATGCTTGCATATAATTGAAAATGTTGCCCAGACTCTAGATGTACCTGTAGTAGAACAAAAGATCTGCAGGAATGATTAATAAGTAGCAGCATTTCTCAAGCACTGTTTGATTAGCAGCATTTCCATTTACGCAATCCTCCACTTGAATGTGCAGAACAGGGGCTCATCAGTGAATGCCAATAATGGGTCTGGCAGTGTGGCAGCCATGAGGAAGGCAGCTCCTCCTAACATGCTGATCACTGGGAACTTATTTATAATCAGCTCACTTACAGTCTGTGTTTGCACAAGAGAGAAGACAGAGGAGGGAGCGCAGACTTCATCTCCAGTTTGTTTATTCATTACTAAATTTATTCTATTACTATATTAACAACTGCAATTATTTCAAAAGCAGTTCGTGGGGGTCACCAAGGAGATATCAGATAACCTCAGGCAACAAAATGAGGCTTCTAGCATAAAAGAGTGCTCTCAGGTTCCTCAGGCAAGCCAAAATCATACCTGGCACACCTGTCTCTCTCTTTCTTCAGTGGCTCTCCATCACAGCTGTCTATAAAATAACCTAAAACAACTACTGTCCAGACTTAGAGATCACATTATGTGGTTCCAAAATACCTGGAACACATAAGCCTGGATATATAGTAAAGGAATTACCCTCCCTGATGCTCTAAGTACCTTTGAAAAGCTCAGCAATACTTACAGCAGCCTTCAAGTCTGGACTGGACAAAACTGTTGTAATGGTGCCAAGGCCTGATAGTTGAGGGAGAAAAAGAGATAAATAAACCTGGTTCTTTTAGCACGATTCACTTAAGAAGCAGCAACAAGGAATCATGTAGTATAATTTTACCTCATTTTCATGGATTTTTAAAAATGAAAAGGAGGAAGGACATCTGTAATCTTAAGTTCCTCCCAACTACCTTTGTTTTGAGTAAAGGCTGAGTAAGTAGTACAGTGTAGTAGATGATGAAGAATACAGGAAGACTTTGGAGAAGATTCATCCCATTGCCTCCTGCCCCCATGACATACATGAAACCAAATATTAAGCAAAAGAATAGTATTCTTGATACCTCCCGGATATCAAGGCCATCATCAAGAATGAGGATCCAGGCTGGCTGGCCTAACCTTGCTATCTAAGAAGGTTATGGGGCAAATTCACTCAGAAGTACATTCCCATGCATGTGAAGGAGAATAAGGCAATTAGGGACAGCCAACATGAATTTATCAAGGGCAAATCATGCCTGATAAACCTGGCTGCCTGCTGGGGTTGCAGGTATGGTCAGTCAGTGTCATGTACTTTGACAACCATGGCAAACTTGCAGTCAGTCTGAAGATACAAAGAGAGGCTGGATGGACTCCATGGTGACTGGAAAACCAGGTTTTATTGACAAAATAGCTGGATACCTGGACTGCAAGGTCACTGGTTTGAGGGGTGGCAAACAGTTCCTCACAGCGTGCCCCAAGGACCCAGAGTGCAGCCAGTACTGGACTGGACGAGGTGCACCATGTGTACACCTGTAGAGCCCAGTTGAGTGGGAGGGAGGAAGGCAGAAATTCTTTCAGGACATGCCTAGTGTCAGAAATTTCAGATACATAAGTTCAACGAAATTTTTGAATTTATTTTCAAATGAAATAGTAACTCTGTTACCAATATATTTTTTTTTTCCTGTGAAGCAGTGTTTTCCTGGCAAAATTCCAGTTTCTGTAGAATATCCAAATTATAAAAGTTCATTTGAAATAGAAACCCATACTGGAACAGTAGTATCCATGGAAAACTGCACCAGTGTTAAACTCCAGGCTTGTTTGAGCTCCTCTTCTGTGTAGTGTAAAATGATCTACACGCACTACCTCTTCCTTAACACCACAGTGTTTGAAAGTTAGTGAATTCTTTAACTGTTCAGAAGCATGGAAATATTAAGTCTTAGATTTATATTAGCAGAAGTGCTGTGTAATTTCTGTCTCCTAGTTAAAAGATGCCCTGCACATATTCCAATGGAGAGCTAATCTTATTTGTACAGCCACGGATAACTGGATAAGTACACTAGAGGTTCTTATTTTCCTTCTGAGCAGAATCTAATGATTATTAGTGGGAGCTGGATACAAATATTTTGGGCACTAGCCTGAAATAGGAAATCTTTTGCTGCCTATTATTCTAAGTTTTTATGCATAGAAATTAAATTCTCAATTTGCTACTCCCTAGTCTTACCTTCAGCCAATCCCATTTAAACCTTTCCTTTTAGCAGCAAGAAACATTTATAATATAGCCATATATTCCCTCTTGTATATACAAGTCCTTTCAGTCAATATTCCAGTTAATCCTTAGATTTTAAGATGCTTAGAAACAAACAAAACCATGTAGCCATGTTTAACAGAAGGTTCTGGGAACAAACACTGAGGATGAAAACATCCTGATAAGAAAGCTATGTCACAGAAACATTTGGAGAAGAAGCCATCAAGAAGCAGTCTGCCTTTCTTTTCTGCTTGCAAAGCAGAAAACTTTGCTGAAAGAAGGACAGAGAAAAGGACTGCAGGTAAGAGAGTTACACACAGATGCTCTCACCTACTCCTGCCACTTCGGAATAGTCCCCTCCATTCTGTGTAGCAAAACACCGACATCCCTGTCAGAGCTATCTGCAGTGATTTTCTCCAAATATCTATGTATTTACAGACACCACCAATTGCTGCTGTTTTCAAAGTAGCAACAAAACTGGATTTAGAACAGAAGCATGAGTTGCAGTCACCATGATTCACTTCACACATCAAAGGTTTAAACATCCAAAGAAGTTTTATAACCCACATGAGTCAAAGGGGAAGAGCCAGGTGATTTCAGAGGCTGAGTCAACCTGATCTCAATGTAAACCTGTCTCTGAAAGACAAGTTATCCTCTCAGCTCTTTTCTCTTGGTTGACTCTAAGGGGATCCTGGGCACTCAGTCAGGACTTTGTTATCTTGAGTTGTAGATAAATATGGTGGTGTGGACCCCAATGTCCACTGAGCCACATTGCAACCTCAACATCAGCCAATATTGTTCTTGCTTTAGTTACAAGTGCAGTGGGCCTCAGGTTGTTCTTGTTTCAATAGGAAGTGGAGCAGGTTGATATTATACAGTACTTTCTGATCTTACCTACTAGAGCAGATAACTGGGTGCCTTTTTGTCTCTGTGCAAACACACAGTTTGGGGCAATAAGGTACTCCCTAACCATACCTGAAGCTGAATGTACCTGAGGCCCCTCGTGCTCAGAACACAGCCCCACTCTGAAATTTGCCAAAGATTGCCTAACCCAAATTGTGGCTTTCATGGAAAAGTACTGAACAGAGGCAGTCATCTTGCATCCTATAAATCCTGGTCTGAGCTGCAGCCAGCATCACATCTCATGAAGAAAGATGGTCCATCTGATTGAAAAAGAAGCTGGCCATTTCTCTTAAGTAGGGGAGGAAATCAAATTATATTGGGCTGGTATAAGTTGACTCTGTCGGGTAAACTGGGGAAGAAGAGTGCAACTACTTTTGTGATTAGGTACCAAAATTTAACATCTTAACAGCTTAACCTCTACATGTGCATGTGAGTTTGTGCACAGTTTAGATTAGAAACTTTGTTAGATTTTTACTTTAACCTCTATATTGATTGTAATTGATTCTTGATTATTAGAAAATCATATAACCTAATTTTGTGCTTTGTTAGAGTTAGCCTTAATTTACTGCTACTCCAATCCACACCAGACCCATAATTATGTATTAAGCATTACACTGAAATCCCTACACTTAAAACTCCTCAGTTGTAAAATGTTGACCAAATCTTTGACTAGAAGTGGATTCCTAGACTCCTCTCTGAGGAGGATTTTAGGGAGCAAGGGGGTCCACTCTGAACCTGATGACTCAACAGGAAGTCCTTCCTCATTCTTTTCCCCAATTCCTGTGCAAATCATTCCAGCCTGACTCAGTCTACCCTATCTCTGTATTAAATATTTACCTTGACTGAGATATAAATCATTCCCATCTGTTTCCAGCCCCTACACACCTCTTCCACGTAGAGTGAACCTTGGTATTGAATTCTGTTGTCACACATTCAAAAATCTGTATTAAATTATCTTTTTTGCTGATACTACTTAGTGATTCTTTAAGTGACCTTAAGACTTTCCATTCTCATCTGTGATAATGCATAAATCAGAAGTAAAAAAATCCAGCTTATTTTTTTAACAAAATTAAGAGAAGTCTCTAAACTTAGAATAGATGCTTTTTTCCAGAAAGCCTCATATGCAGGTTAATGACAGCAATATACAAGATTTTTAAATGTTGCACGCATGAGGAACAAGAGTTGGTATGTTAGGATTAGTAAATACCAATTTACCATTGCCCACTGTCTGTAAAGGTAGTAAGGCATGCACAATATACAATTAAAATACATATACAGAAATGGAGAATTCATCCTTTTTAATAAAGGTATTTTGCCCCTCATAGCTTACTCTATTAGCCTGTGATTCAGAAAAAAAAAAAAAGTGCTTTCTTGTGCTGGTTGAAATTATTGTACAACAATGAAAGATCCATGGCTTGGTTCAGACACAGTTATTAGATCATCCCAGTCTGCTATGCAAGAAAACTGACAGAAGTTCATTCCTCTCTCTGCAGCTTGCTGCTGTGGTTAATCACTCTCATTTGAGCCTAATTTTTCATTTAAAACTGCCAGGCTTTTACACTCAGCACTAGTTCTTTTTCATCACAGCTAGATTAGAATAATTTAGTACTTGTTATTTTTTTTCCTGTGCAAGCAATTATAAAGCATAATCAAGCCTCTCACAGTAAGACATCATCTTCTGTCCTTTGAATTATTCTTCTGAAGAGCCCTTACCAAGTATGTTAAATTATGTACACACATTAAATATTATTCAGAAGTACACAAAGTGACCTTTTCAAGGGTTACTGATTGTGTCATTTACAAAAATTATCTGCTTATACCTTTAAAGGACATCACCAAAACTTAATGGAGTTATTCTGACTGTATGTGGAATTCCAATGCCAGACTAGCTAAATACAGGTAGAAGAAACACCCCCAATCATTTGTATGACCTGTTTTTCTTACCCCTCTGACCTAGGATGCATCACTTCAGCCTCCTAACTTTAAATATGTCTAAATCAAGAGTGAACTGTTGGTAATGAGAGCAGCCTATGCCAAATGCCAGAAAAATGTCATTTAAAAGATCAGGAGCTATTATATTGCTTCCCAGGTTAGCTCAGGGGAGATACACTCTGGATTATGGAGGCTTTCCTTTTCCATTTCAGAATTAGACATCCAAAATAGCTTTTAGTATTTAGATGGCTTTTTAACAACCTATCCTCCACACCCCTCATCCAAGTGTTCTTGTTGTGTAATGTAATTATTTTTTAAATTTTCATTTCCTCAGATCTGTAGCAAGCATAATGAAAAAGTGAATGCAACTCATGATCAGCCCCACTAGAAACAAACTACAAAACTTTTCCAAAATCCCTTATGCATTTATGCAGCAGTTCTTTCAAGAGGAGTAACTGCCTGAGGATCATCTCTGCTTCTTGACTTACACTTCCTTAATTCTGTCAGTCTTAAAGGGACTCCTAATAGTAATACAGTCTTCAAGTGAATAATGAAAAAGTCATACACATACATTTCTTATTAATATGCTGCATAAGAAAATAATCACTGGAATATTTTAAATATCTAAATGAATTTTATATTCAAAGCATTTCAATTTAGAGCCTCAAGTGCTGTAAAAAAAGTGAAACTTAACACTAAACAGAATAAGGTTAATTTACACATGTGGATAATTCTGATCATTCTCATTAGTCAGATGTTTTCCAAATATGCATGTAGGCAGCATTCACAGTTTATACTTAGATTTATGATTTGCTTTCAAGCCTGTAATTAACTATACTGAAAGGTCTGCTGATTTTTTAAAGCAGTATTTAAACTGTGATACAAATATTGCAGGATGGTTCAGTAAAAGCATTTTCATCCATGGATTTTTTGAACTAACAAGTGTATTATCAGAAAAGTGAACTTGAGAAAAATATATTTTCCTTCCTTGTAAATCTATCCTTAATAACATTAGTAAATTCTTTGAGATGGAGTCTGAATACTTTCTTTCAGTAAAAAAACACAAGAAACAGCTTCCTCCACATTAAGAAACCCCAACTCTTAGAGAAGCATCAAGAAACAAAGCAATTTATCAAGTGAGTAAAAAGCAAGCACAAAGTGAGCATTTCATGTTCATGAGATGTTCAGAGTCTCAAGATCTTTCACAAAGAGGTCAGCAGCAATAGCATGTTGCCACTTATTCCTATGCTATAGAAGACAATAAACTACCAGTTCATTGGCTGCTGCTTGAGTAAGCATTTGAAAAAAAATAAATCAGTGTATAGAGGTCAACAAAAAAGAGCTTCCTTTTGCCATCAGAAAAGTTTCATTTCTGGTGAAAAATTTCTTGATTCTAAATTTCATTAAGAATATAAAGAACATTTAAACTGTGTTATACACCATATGGTTCTAGACATAAAGAAATTGTTAAGCTTTGAAAAAGAACTCGCCTCCAAGGACTGATTTACATCTATTTTAATCAGGGTAATACAAGCAGAACCTTGTTTAGTCAGAAATTCTAACTCTGTAGCTTTCTACCTTGAAAGAGCATGAGTTATATGGATAATTGTATATAAGGGATCCTGAGAAAGTTTGTTATATTCTTTTATTAAATCTAAATTATTTTAATTTTGTAATTCTCAAGTTCATATTTAGCTGAAAAGTAGAAGTTTCCATTAAGAACTTACCCTAATTTTTACAAATGCCAACATTTCTTAATACTTTCTGAATGAGAAACCTAAAAAAGAACTACATGCAGCTTTATTTCTGCCCTCAGCTACTTTCTAACCATTTTAAAATCCAACTCTGCCAGAGATGTTCTCTTGACTTGCAGTCATAGAGAAAGCCTGCCTGAAGACAAGGGTCAGTGCACTGCAAAATCACTGAAGTATCTGAGGCTACATAAACATTTATCATCTCAGCAATATCTGCTTTAACACGAAATACCTTCAATAATTTCCGTTACCAAAGGGGTTTTTCTCCCCATTAAGCAAATGGAGCTGTTTGGGAAAAAATTGCTGAGCTTGTAAAAATAATTCTCAGCCCCTTCCATCCAATTAATCTTTTTCATAAATTCAAAAATATTCTGTTACTTAGTGTGCATTTACTCAAATGCAACTGCTTCTTGGATGTTGGAAACCTGGAAATTCTTCTTTACGTTGGGCCTCTTATCACAAAATTGTGAACGTGCTACAAAAATCCAACTCGGATGTTAAATTAGTAAAAAAGACTGCAAAATTCTGTGTGAAGAAATGAAATTGAGACTACTCAAGGGCAAATTTGATCCTATTTGTCAGGAATCATTATATTAATTTTAACTTCACATTTTGAACTTTATTTTCAGTCCCTTTGCCCAGAAGGATGAGAAGTCCCAACTTTAAAAGTATGCTCTGCTACATCGTTTGGCAAGATGTGACCTCAGGGTTTGTTCTAAAACATAGTCATAGAATACTAATTCATACACTTAATATGTACTTAAATATGGGGTCATCCCAAAATTAAGATAAACACTATTGGAAAGGCTGTGATGTAGATTGGACAATTCATTTGAAGTACCAGGATCTAAACCTTTAAGTAAGGCTACGTCCTGTAGAACTGGTATCACAGAACTGAGCATCAGGACTGTTCCCACAACACAGGTTAAAGTCACACGATGCACATCTATACCTGATCTTGAATGGCAAAACTGTGTCCATGATGAACAGAGTT
This sequence comes from Calypte anna, assembly GCF_003957555.1. Lineage (NCBI taxonomy): Eukaryota > Metazoa > Chordata > Aves > Apodiformes > Trochilidae > Calypte > Calypte anna. Next base: position 144,463,238 of record NC_044245.1, on the reverse strand, counting down.
CGTTCAGAAAGTTTTCATCAGAAATGTATAAACCCCCTACCTAGTGATAACAAAGAGCAGAAATTAGGTCCAGGCTTCACAGCACAGAAACAACCAGTCCTTATGGTGAAATCAAGCAAAATACTTGCAAGAGTAACAGCTGGATTGTCTCCAGTCACCCCACAGTGACTGAACCCTAACAGCTCCTGTGTCAGGCCACTCAGCATTTAGACAAGATCTCAGAATAATTACTGGACTTGCTAGATAGCTCTGATACTCACATATTAAAATAAGTCACACTAGCAAAATATTTTAGCATTCAGACTCCAGAGTGGAAGTCTTGATATTTCCCTCCTTAGATAGTTTCATAGCACTCCTCAAATGAGATTGTGGTGGTAATCCTGGTGTCCAGTTCAAATTACAGCAAGTGAAATTGCATTTTGCTTATCTAAATTCTTTCCACAGCATCCATATACAATTTTTATACTTGGATAGCATTTAAAATGTCAGGTGCTGTTCCCCACCAGAGGTTCCTGCCTGTCAGTCTGAAGTGAATCATTATTATGTATCACTTGTGATTGTTCAAAGGTTTGTGGATTTTGCATTTTGTTAAATAATTACTGCTGCTGGCTATGGACACCATTGCAAGCATGCAGTGTAGTCCAGTGAGAAATGCTTGCAGGGAAAATCCTTCCAGATTGTGAGATGAACTGATAAAATCACCATAACTATTAGAAATGCTACAATACATTATTTTTGTTACATCACTAAGTTTTTTGTGTGTAGTAAAAATTATATCTTCCTCAAGACACTTTGATCAGTGCCAAGGTTATCAGAAAACCTTAATTTTCTTTAAACCCCCGTAACTTTCAAAGCCATTCTTCAATAGTCAATATATGGTATTAGAAGTTATGAATAAATGGCAAAGAAGAGGTATTTGATGTAAAGCTGTTAAGTGATATTGCTTATTTTCATAGTAAAATTAGACAGACCCAAATCATGCTTTTCTTGGAATTACTTTGGGATTCAGGGAAGAAAAAACATTCGACGTGGAAGTGTAACTGAGGAATGGGACACATACTTTGCAGGCAGTATTTAGGACAAAGACCACAGGAAATGAAATTATCAGAATTTTATTTCTGTTACAAATTATTGCAATCACAATTAATATAAACCAGAAAGCACTGAGGAAACATGACTCTTACAAGATTTATCAAGGTGTAAAAGCCTCAGCCAAGATTCTACTACTAGAAAACCCGTGACTATATTACAGAAACCATTTCTATGCATAAAACACCACGTGAAAGAGAATAAGTAGCATAATTGGCAGGAATTAAAACACCTTCATGATATGCAAGTTTCTGAAAGTAATGCAAGTTGGAGTATCTTTTCTACCCCAACAGTCTTTGAGTAGACCTGTTTACAGTTTGCTATTAAGAAAAGCTTCAGCACAAAACACTCATCTTCATTTTCACTTATCCGTGTTTTCCATACATTAGAGAAGCTATTTCCAAAAGCATTTCATTCCTAGTCATGAGACTTCACACACTCTGACACTTGCTGCGTTGGGCTAAAAAAAGCCACTAAAGGAACATGAGGGTTGCATTATTCATTATTGCTTTGTAACAGGAGCCAAGATAAAAATTCTTTATTGAGCTTCAAATATAACATTGTCACATCACTAAACAATGAAGAGTTTAAATATACAATTATTTTAAAAAGTTTATCCTGTTATACACTTTAAGGCTTTAATACAAGTACTGAACAGGATTTTCATACTCCGTAGCCTGTCTCGTTGTCTGCACATGGATAAGTACAATGCTCTAAGCAGTCCATAATTAATATGGCAGAAGTTCCTGAAAAAGAGCAAAATATAATTTATTTGCATGCATCCTGTAAGTACCAACTATGAACTCTCTGCAGACTGTCAGATTACAAGCAGCGGGATCAGGCAGTTAAACATATACTAAATGTATGTAGGTTTATGAAAACCATTACTGAGACTGCTATCATTGAAACTCAGTGCAAATGTGATAAAAAGGTTCAATAGAGACAAATTAATTACATGAATAATTATAATCATTAACATTACTTGTCTAACCAGTAACATGAAGCCACTCTGACCAGTGTCATAATACAAAATTCTGCTAGAACAGCTAGATACTTCTAGGTTACCCAGAAGAAACGCTGCCCTGTCCATTCATTTATTTTTTTTTTTTTTAAAGTCAGAGACCTTTAGATTATTTATTCCCCTGTCCAAAATCTAATGGATTTCATTTCAGAGATTACTCCAAAGAAAAAAGCAAACAAACCAGAAATGCAATACCAGAACTGTGCTAGTACATGTTATTTCAGAAACTGTAGAGTGAAGTTTTTTACTTCATGTCTGTAGATTCTAAGAATACCTAATACCAGCTGTTTGAACTGGTGGAGTTGTTACTTGTACACACTGGATGCAAATTAACACAACTTTCTTTAAGAGTTTTTAAAATGCATTTTTTAAGGAGAAATAAGATATGTCAGTGTGGAGCATTAGAAGAGGGAAGACAATGGATTTAAATTTCATATCACATGCTTTCTATATTTAGACTTTTAGATGTATCAAATTTAGATCTTGCAAATCAGTATAAGAAAAATAAAGCTGGACTTATGGTTAACTTTTCTATCAAGGTGGGCCACAGCTACTCAGTAGGACCACCATATGGCCATAGACTACTCCATATTGTCAAATGCACATCTGGCACATGACCTAAACATCACTTTTTCCATAGGGTGGGTGTGCTCTTAAGTCAGGAGGGGAATTTTCTTTTAATTTACGTATGTGACCAGCAATACCAGTCATATGAAACCCTGTGACACAATGGTGCACCCAAACAGCCTCTGCATGATTTGACAGGGACACTTTTTTCCCCCCCAAAGAGAACCTGGAGCAGTTTAAGGGTTTAAAGGACTTCAGGGCAGAGTAACAGAGAAGTGGCACAAACGCATTCTGATACATTTGCTCTCTGTACAGGAGATACTACGGAAAAATGGAAACAGAAGAGTTGGATAAATATTACAGAAGGTCAAATTTACTTCTGTTTCATTTATTTTGTCTACCAGATATCCTTGCTAGTAGATGTTTTAGTTTTCAGCCCAAGTTGCATAGTTTATGGTTAATTTAAAAATTCGTATCTGCAAATGAAAACTTGTTACAACTTCTTTAACTCATATTACAGGATTTAAGAGGTGATCAGAAATGGAGATATAGCCAATTCCATTAAAATATTTTTTAAATGTATTTCATATACTCAGTTTTGCTACAGCAGTTCTAGAAGCTGGTAACAAAACTTTGCCCTTTGAGCCCCAGAGAGTAGGAATCTTCTCTAGGGTCTCCTAACATTAAGAGCCCTTTGCTTTAAATCTTTAAAACATTCTTAAAACTGTTCTAAAGCCATTTTATGTATACAAACAGTTCCTTCAGCCTGTGATAGTCTCAAATTTACTGTGGGATACAGCAGCAATGCAACACACCCAGGATTTCAAACTATAGGGCTCTATTTATCTATGTCACCTAAAGGCACTGAGATCATAAGGTTAGCAGGAAGAACTATGACTCCAAGGAGGAAATAAAGAAAACAAATCCATTGACAATCTGAGAATAAATACAGTTAAAATATTTCTTACTGCATATCCTGAATTCAACAGAAACAGAGCCAGCTATTCCCTACCCCTAGTGTCTCTCGATAGACTTGTTCTCCTTCACTTGTGCCAAAAAGCAGCCTGCTCCTTGTGCAGAAATGCTTAACTTAGAAAAATCATTCTACATATTGCATCCTTCAGCTTTGGAAAACCATCTTAGACATGTTTGCTGACCAGATTAGAGTTTTAAATTCCCATTTGAATGCTACAAGCATAAATTTACATTAATTTTCTTTTGCCTTCCTCTGTGCAATGAAATACTTAACTGGTTGAAGTGTTGTCAGAGCTCTGTGTTCCTTTCAGCAAAAAGACAGAGGCCAGTGTCCACACACTGGGACAGTTCAATGTCCTGTTTAGTGACAGTTTAAAATTGACTTTTCCCAATGAAACAGAACACAGCCAAAGGTTTTTGTTGGCCTCCAGCTGAGCTCATGCAATCATGATGTAATTTAAAGCCTTGTGTGTAAAGTATTAAGGACCTGAATGAAAGCTCTTGTTTATCTAGTAATTTCACATTTCACAAAGGTACCTACCAAAGCATCAGAAGATTAAGGTTTTTGTTCTCTTGGCTGTTCAGGGAGGTGGGTTTCCTGACAAGAGAGAAGAAGATATATTTACTAAATTAACCAAATAAAACCAAAGAAAACAAAGTAAATCAAGCTATAATTAATAGAAACTTAATGATTAACAAAAAGCTTTAGATAACAGTTGTAAAGTTTAAGTTACTAGAATTTATGGAAAAATAATATATTACAAACTACTGGTTATGAGGTTTTACATTTGTTTAAAAGGGAATAATTTGTCCAAAGTTAGCTAGCTAAGCTAAGGCTTTTTAGATCACTAATACAAATTAAACGTTTTAAACTGAGAATTTAGGTGTCCTCAAAGTCTTTCCTGCATTCTAAAATGAAACTTTCGAAGTTGTAGCCTCCCTGTTTTTATTGGTTATATTAAGATATATTAAGTGAGATTAAAATCTGATTTGATTTATTTACCTTTGCAAATGAAGACCGTTTTAAGGGTTACACATCCTCTGCCTCTGACGAAAGCGACCTCAATTAGTCAAGTCAGAAAGTCTTTAAAAGCTTTGTGTTTATTGCTTCCAGCACGGAGCGAGGTGGTCATTAACGTACCAAAATTCTCATAAAAATTCCAAAGTTGCACTAGTGAAAAAATGCTCAACAAGATGAAAACTAGTCACATCTTTTTCAGAAAATTCATTAGCTATTTTAAACCATTTTTTTAACATAAATCTTTTGATCTAGTGTGGCACTCAAGCAGATCCATACCATTTGGATACTTTAAACAGCAGTTATAGCTCCTGTGAGTATATAGATATATACACATTTAGGTTTATACAATTTTTAAAAGAAGTTGTGCAATGTTTAATATGAGCCTTTTATGCTGATCACTTAAACATTTCTCCCTGTTTACTACTATTTATGAAGTTTTATTGTAAGATAAAGCATAAAATTAATCTCACACACACTGATTTTCTTTCAAAAGTTTATTTAGTATCAAGCAAGGGTAAAACTTTGCTTAACACTACAGAACATTTCAAGACTGAGTTACAAAATACCACATTATTTGCATTTGTAATTTTCTTCCCTTTTTACGCATGTTTGCAAAGAGAAAATCTAGCAAATGACTGAAAATAAAATCTAAAAACTAAATAGTTGAAAACCTTTAAAATAAAAGGTTACGCTTATGTTAAGAGAATGGACTAACATATTTAGTAAACCTATTTTTTGTTTAACACTAGTTAATCAAAGGTTATTATTTTGATCACCTATTTTTTCAAATACAGCTTGGAAATAACAAAGTTCCTTGTTTTACATATCTTTCTGTCCAGGTTATTCTTTCAACAAAATATTTTAAGTTAAGTCCATCCATTCAGATTTTTATGCTCTGTGATTTAATAAAAAGGGATTGTTCATAGAAAAAATTACTTTGAACAGTATACAGGACTGGTGGAGATTGGATATTTCACAACATCAGACAGTACAATCAGTATCTGGCATATGGCTGGTCTCTGTAGACTCCTTTTGTTGTCCTTGCAGAAGGTGCCTTGTGCCGGGAGTTGGTCCATTCTTCTTGCCCTACAAAAAGGGAATATACAGTTAGAGCCATTCTAATGTTCTCACATATAGTACCCTTTTTTTTTTCTTAATCTTGCATTAGACAGCAGCATTTTGTTTACTGAAACAAAGATATGCAGAATGAAGTCTAATCCCTGAGCAAAAATATAGATGCAATGCATATGAGCTACACTACAATGATTTTTTTTTTTTTAGCACAGAGCATCAGGGAGTGTGACAGGCTAATGGCAAAATTACTTAGGGGTCTGGCATTCATCTGGACCTGCTTGTTGCAAATACACAAATATTAGCTAGAGTAGACGACCTAAAAATAACTATGCTAAGATGAAATGGAGGATATGAATTAGGTATAAGGAAAACTATCCTCAGAAATAATTTTCTTTGCATCACTAACAATTTATGCTTAACTTAAAATATGCAACTCAAGTGAGAAGCCTCACGCATCACTAAAAACACCTGTGGCTTCTAAAAGTCTAGAGGCAATAAATTCACTGCCATCGATACACGTCCTCTAAAATCCTCTCTAAAATAGGATGGTAGATTACAAAATTTAAAAGGGCAAGGGAAATTGCTTGTTCAAATTTTGACAATGAAATAAATTTTACAGAACCATTGGAGTTGGAAGGAACCCCTAGAGATCAGCCTAGACTGCCCAGAGCACATTGTATTCAATTGCATCCAGATTTTGAATGTGTCCAGAGTAGGAGACTCCACAGTCTCTCTGGGCAGCCTGTTCCAGTGCTTTATCACCCTCACAGTAAGTTCTCCATGTTAAATGGAACTTCTTGTGTTCCAGCTTGGGGCCATTGCCCCTTATCCTGTCATTGGGCACTACTGCAAGGAATCTGGCTCCATCTTCATTGCACCCACCCTTTAGGTATTTATAAACATAGATAAGGTCTCCCCTCAGACTTCTCTCCAGACTGAACAGTCCCATCTCTTCCAACCTTTGCTCATGGGAGATGTTCCTGTCCCTCAGCTGTCTTTGCTGCACTCCCTTGGACTGTTCAGAAATTCCTTGTTTCTTTAGCTGGGGAGTCCAGAACTGAACAGTGTTCCAGACGTGGCTTCACAAGGATGACCTTCCTCAACCTACTGGTGACACTCTTCCTAATGAATCTCAGAATACCACTGGCCTTCTGGGCTACAAGGGCACAATGCTGGCTTGTGGTTGACTTACTGTCTACCAGGACTCCAAGATCCTCATCATCAGGGTTGTTTTCCAGCAGGGTTAACCCCTAACCCATATAGATGCATGGGGTTGTTCAACTCCAGGTGCAGGACCTTATCTGTGTCCTAGTTGAACCTCATTATGTTCCTATTTTTCCAAACCTCCAGCCTTTTTTCACCCTCTTCCCCTCCTCCATGAAAAACTTGTGCTATATTTAATGCTTCATAATCCTACCACATACTGGTGGTAACCAGTATCAACAAAAATTAGCAAAGTACTGCTTTAAATGAGAGTCAGATCTCCTGTGCCAGGCAGTTACAACAGGGAGAGAACAGGACCAAATGCAGAGAGCATGAAGTGTACTTAAGTAATGTTAAATTAATCAAGTGAACACAAATCAGTATTGTATGACCTCTGAGAGGAAAAACACAACAAAAAAATCCCAGTCAAACCTGAAAACTGTGTGTGTGCTTCCATACCTACTTTTGTAGAATTGCCATGCCCTTGGGAGATGGGTGCCCAAGTGAAGCCAATGCAACCCAGAAACCAAAGGGGGAATGCAAATATATGGTAACAACACGTAGGCAGCCCTTTGTCTCTCCAGACAATTAACAAATGTAACAAATCAAAGTCAAAAGGCAAAGAATCCTTGTACTTTGAATGCTAAGGTATATTGCTCAGGCAGTAGATACTGAAACTGGGTAACAAGAAACCGGAGAGTCAGGAGACCAATTTCACAATCTCTTCATAGGTCTCATCCAAGCTATTTTTAAAAATCCAGGTGGTATATATATGTGTCATACCTAGGTGGTCAGAAAATTTGCCTAGGAGGAACAAATAGAAATTTGGCATAAGGCTGAAAGGATCAAAAGTTGTACCTCAGGCAAGTTGCACAGGAGTCTGAGAACAGAATAAGAAGCAACCCCTTGTGCGTCACACAGAAAGCAAGGCTTATATTAAGCAAGAACCCTGTAAAGAGAGTTTGCTGAGGAGTATGAATTAAATGATAGCCTAATTTTCAAGCACCTATTGCAAGGAATGGGTTAAATATAACAGACTCTTGGTTACAGTTTCAGGGAAATAGCTGCTCTTTTTCCAAGCAATTGGTCAAATCAGTAAAGCAAAGAGCCACCTTTTTTCCAGTTTTCATTTTGCTGCCATTCAGGACTTTGAATACTAAAAATTGTATTATTCCTACATCCTCTGGATTGGCACCTGAGCCTCTCAGAGGAGGAAAAGTTCAGGCATTTCCTGGGATTCTGTTTCCTCCGGGCCAGCACTAAGCAAGTCTCTGCTGCCTATGCAGTCTTATGAATCTTTAGTTTGAGGCAATTATTAGTATCTAAAGATGTTCTTGAGGGTCAGCTAGTTAAAAACCACATAGCTATTTATTTGTATGTGCAAAAGCTTCAATGCTGTCACCCGCAATAATTCTGAGGTATTTATAGCCTTCTTCTCAACTTCAGTAAATACATCACTTAATATTCTGAGTGGCTGTGCTTGATAAATAGAAAACCAATTTTAAATGCAAAAGCAATGAAAAATCCATATTTTCAACCTTAAATACTGCAATCCACCTTTTTCCCCCATCTGTCAACTCTATTTACATTAAGGCATTTCATATATATTCCCCTATCAATTTCTCATTCATGAAACAGTCTTGGGAGTATCAGGCTTATAATGGCAAACAGTTCATTTTAATGCTGAAAAATAAAGATTTAAGCTATATGTCTATCAAACACTAATTGAAATTGCTGGGAGACAGACTTGTTTCAACTGACTTATTTTGATGACCTGACTTTCCCTTAAATAATTAGTTTAAGCAGACAACATTGAGCAAACTTCTGCATTAGGTGTATTTATCACAACAACTAAGATGAGGTCCTATTAGTTTTCAGGAAGCACTTTGATGGAGTTCAAGAAATACACCACAGAAAATCTTAAGCAGAGCTCTAGAAATCACTGAAGCATCCATTACCCAGAATTACAACTCTTTTACAGAAGTTATTAACAATCCTGGAATGTGAGATTTGAGTTATCAGAGGATATTTCTCTGATCTCTAGCCAGAGATGTAGCATTTTTCCCTTAAGCAAAGGTGCCTTTTAACGTGGGTTATGCTTCTAATCTGTAACAGATTACTTTAATTAAACCTGTCACCAACACATTTTTAGCTTGAAAAAAATTGGAATCTATACCACTGGCATGTGTTTTGCTTCACTGTTTTGCCTCCATATGAATAACCCACTGCCCTCATGTCTATTAGCTACCTAAAGTACCTTCATAACCTTTACATAATGACTCCCTGCTTGATTCCACAAGACTGATACATGAAAATGAAGTAATACAAAAAGACCATAAAAGTCTGAGATGCACTCAATTAGGCCCCAATTCAGATGAGAATTTCAGGATATTTTTTCACTGTGACAAGTTCTCAGTGCCAGTTGTGCCACACTAGAGGCTTTCTGTTGCAAATTACTTCTGAAAAAAAGGTCCTAAACCCCCGTTTTCCCTTAGATCTCCCTGAATGCAACATGAACAGGGTACTTGCAATGTGATTTAGATTTTTGTTTTCATTTTTTGTTTTTAGTTTCACATGACTGTTTAGGTAACAGACCACAGAGATCTCCTTCAGTACTTTTCTCAATAATGACATGAGGAGCTGTGTGACAGCTCAGGAATCCCTGAACAGCTGTTATCCACTATCTCATGGAAAACCTTCTTTGATTGCAGTTTTTTTTTGAGGAGTCTACTACTGTAGCCATTACTACATTACTTACAAAGCTACTCACCGTAAGAGTCATATGTTTCTTCACTCAGTCCATGGCCATAGTCATAGTAATCTGCTCCACTGTACAGGAGAAGGGAATTAGGAAGAACAAGATAAAAGACAGTAGTTACATTTTAAGAAGCAATGCTTATCATTACATATTCTACCTTTGAAAAGAAGAAAGCTTCAAGGCCTCAGACATGCCCCAGGTTAAGAAAGGTAAGCATCCATGTGACAGTGACAACTTAAGTCCCCTTTGTTAATAAGTTAAAAGAGAAAAAAATATTTACTCTCATTTTGGATGGGTTTTTTTTTCCTATCACTTAGTCCTTGGTCCACAGCATAAATGTGGATGGGGGAATTTTATATTTGAAATTATGCTTAAAGGTGGGAAAGCTGAGGATCTTACAAGTGCCAATGAAAGAACAGTAGTAGGTACTGAACCAAACTTTTCTTTACCTAACTATTGTCAAGAATGTTGCCTTTTCATCTCTGAATTGAAAAGATGCAATATAGGGCAAGTAACTTACTGATCAGAAGGTTATAGAATTGCTACACATGCATAAGTTCCAGTGTCTTCAAAAGAAGACAAACATGTATGTAAATGTTAACACTTAATTAGGCAGACAAAAAATGACCATAGGAACAAAGAAAAGCAGAAACTGGCAGTTCAGAAATTTAGACAAAATTATGTCTAAATACCATAATCACAGCCTAAAACATTTTTGAATTTCATAATGTTATTTCTATTAGTATTTAAACCACTGAATGGAAACTGAAAACCAAGATGACTTAGATGTGTTTGTAAGGCAAAAGCAAATATTATAATTGGTTTTTCTTTCTAATCACAGCCAGACCCAGGGATGACAATATTGAGAAAATACTCCACAAACATACTACTATGTCATTACTTTCTGAATGAGAAGGGAATCACTAATTTATGATAAAAAGCAGAAAAAATAATTTATTTAATTAATTAGCAGGTAAAGCATTTATATGGAAAAAGACATATAATTCACTTTAAACCAACACAAAACCAGGGTAATTTGTTGCATTTGCGTTGTTTTGTTTCAGTTTGGGCATTTTTTTTTTTTTGTTTTTGTTTTTCACTAAAACATTTAGAATTCCACAAAATAATCTATGTCAGAAATACAGTTCTGTTGTGTGTAAATGCATATCTCAAAAAGTCTATTGCTAGTTTAAGGCTTCCTAAACAAAAACCTAACCAGAACGTTCTAATACCCACAAAAAAGTAGCTGTACACCACCTAAATGGACTGAAAAACCATAGATATGAGGACCTCAGAATAGCAAGGGCAAAGTCTGTAGAATAAGACATAACATTTTTGCTCTGCAGTAGCCAGTGATAAAACCTTTATTGTAACAACCAACTTAAAACTGACATTGACTATTTTTCCACTCAGTATTTGATCATTTATTTTAAAGGTTCCATCAAGTTTAGAAACCTATAGCAGCTGAGCCCTATCCTCAGATCTGTCAGTCCTGAATGACTTTTGCAGGGTTTCATTTCAGAGATGCTGAATATCTAGTAAACAAAAAATTACTCATCTTACAGCATGGAAACTGCAAAAAGCATAAATGTCAGAAAGGAAAAAAATCTTTTCCTTGTACTCAAAGGATATCATGACCATCTTTATTAACAAAGGCAAAGTCCTCAGAATTAATATTGTCTAAAAAGTACAAGTTATAATAGAAAGTGAAGATGCTTAGTGCAATTCTATACTCTCTATTCTGCTTTCATTTGTGCTCACTGAACAATGGCAATGCTCTCTTAAATCAAGTGCATATTAAAGAAATGCAAACCTTCAGAAAAGACAAAGGCTATGACTCAAAGAGAAGGGTACATACAGATGGCTGTAAGGAATTCTGGTTAAAAAAATAAAGCATTAAAAAGATTATTTTTTTGTTTCATCTGTAACAGAGTCTGAATAGCCCTTGGAGCTCACAACCAAGACTGAAGAGTTTTTTTAGAGAAATTGCAGAAAAATCTAATACCATATATGAAGTTATAGTTAATGTAACTCCAGTTGCCCTGAAAAAAAAAAAAGAAACAGTCAAAGAAACCTGGATTACCAAACCTCTAAACTGTACAATTATATTCATTGACATAGCTGGGTTCAGTTTGGTTGTGAGGAGTTAATTAGCTGTATTAACTCTCATTCTGCAAAATATTTGTTTTAAAATAATCCTTGACATTTATAGTTTTTTATATAGGTTCTTTAGCATCCTAGCATTCTGACTGAAGGCTATTCAAACTCTGTATTCCCATTTAAAGGATTTATTCTGCAAACTAAGCCCTTTTGTTCCCATTCCTCTCATTGTCTCATAGAAAGGATAACAAAAGCCAAAATTGGTTCATTTTCTTCTTTACCTCCTATGCCTCTCTCCTTTTTAAGGTCTTTTCCTTTTTAACCCAGGAAGACTAAACATGAAATTTACTGATGTGGCCTTCTTGATGCCATTTTCTCTAATTTTCCTTACTTTTCCAGGTGTCTACATTGTATAGCCAGCTGAAGTGAAGCATCTTCTTGACCACCAAGTAAGTGTTAAAGTGCAATCAACACTTGGGTATCGGCTGTGATTTAGATCTTTTGCACATACAGAGCCCTTGCTTATTTTGAATTCCCTTCCCAGCATTATATCTTTGGGCTGACATGAGAAGATACAGATGACAAAGAAAAAAGACTTCAATTTTCTATGTCAACATTAAAAACTTGGAACCACCTAAGAGTATGGAAGGATTAGAAAACAACAATAAACATAACTATGCTGCTTCTACTTGCTGAGGGCTGGACATTAATCCTACATTGCTTAGAGGAAGTGGGAAGTGAGATGTAAGTAGTTTAAATAAAACCAGGGGCAAGTTTCCATTTTCTTTAAGAAATGACATGAGATAGAGCAGAGCAACTTCATATTTAAGCACTGCTTTTGTGATGAAGTAAAGCTTTACAAGAGGTGGTGTTTGGGGTTTTTTTGTTTGTTTGTTTCTTTTAGTTTGGGTTTTATCTAGTAAAACAGAGGACTGGGAAGCTTCCTACCATTTTTTCTACAACCACTGTGCTGCGAGTAGAGTCTTAAAAATACTTTAATTTAGATGTATTCAGCATAAGCCTTCAAAGATGTTATGGAATGTGACCTGAATTTCTCAGGTTTTTCTGCTAAGCTGATTACTTCTGGAAATATCTTGATGAACGATAATGGAAAAACAAATCTTTATGAAAAACCCCCAACAAATAGTAATTCATGCTCTTGGCATGATATTAAGTCTTAAGGAACTCTTACCTTTTATGCTATATTAACTATCAGCTTTCTGTCAAGAAATATCCAATTTTTTTCTAGGGACAGATAAACAGAATGGTAGAGTTTCAATGTAACACTCATGAAGAAATCAGAATAGGTCATCAGCCCATTTGCCTAGTTATGCCAACAGTTATGCCAGCTTCAAAGTGCATGTGGTTTTAGAGTTTTTACCAAAAAAAATGCATAAGGGTAACAAAATACAACAATAAATGTGATTGCCAAGGCTCTTCAGATCTAACATAGGCATCTTTTAAAATCAGCATTATGCCATTTCTGTGTTTCAAACACCAGCAGTATGGCAGGGAGGCTGACTGCTAAGGGGAGAGTAGAAGGTGTCTGATGGAAAGCTTTTAGCTTTTCATACCAAAGCCCAGACTTCTGCATTTGACAAGCCTGGTTACTGGGTTTAAGGACTGAATTCAACACTTTGGTCTTCAGTGGTGAAAAAATAACCTTTGTAACCAGTCCAGCTTCTTGTAATGCTTACTGGGATAAAAAAAAAAAATGGAAAAAATCTGTTTTTTCCCCACACACTAGTATCACAAGTAACTTTTGGACTGATCTCTTTAGAAGAAGACAGGGCAGTCTCAGTGACCAAAAAGCCTTCTGAACACAAAGGCTTCCTTTTGTGCTAGGAGGAACTCCACAAGCATCACCTTTGTCCTTCCATGCAGAGGCTGCACAGAGCAGAAAAGTAGAAAGAACAAATGAGGATGTCTCTAGCAAGAGGTCATAGAGAACCTGATCTGATCACTTCTGAACAGACCCTATCTGCAAGGACAAGCCCCTTTCTATCATTCCTATAGGATCATAACTCAGCTGCTTCTGATAAGAAAAAGCATCTATCACCAGTCAATAGGAAGAGCATCCCAAATGTTGTTGTCAACACAAACACTGTATTGAAGCTTCTCACAACTCTGTGATTGCCTTGAGTTGAGCATCTGTTCCTAATGCTCCTGTGGATCACCAGACCATTATATTCTGTAACCCAGCTAACAGCAGGACAGCAGAAACTTAGGATAACCATATCTTTTCTTGCATCTTGAGGTAATTTTTTATTTAATGCACAGTCCTGCCACTTCCTAGCAGTGTCTTTGGTACATACTCTCATCCCTGCATCTCAGCTGGTGTCTGTCAGACAGAATGATCTCAGAAAGGAACTGACACCTAAATGTGAAAGCTTTATAAAATATTGAAAAATGATGCAATCTTCCTTAAATTATATCCCATTGTATTCTTATAAGGATAATACAAATAGCAAATCTATTACCTATAATCCTAGAAGATGACCAGAGTGCCCCCTCAAGGATTTCCTTAGCCATCACTATTTAGAAATAACTTTTTATGGATAAAGTTTTAATAAATATCACTTCTAAAGAATGGCAAAATGCCAGAAGCATTCTCACTCTGGTGCTACCAAGCAGTGAATAATGCAGTTTTCCCTGAAGCTAAGTTTTACCATCGGAAAAATCCAGTTACTGCTGTCTATGAACACATTATTCCCCCTGCTCCCCAGTTCACATCCCACCTCTTAAAATGGAAAAGATAGATAAGTAGCAGAGGTGAGTGAAGCACAGTACAAATAAGGTTTCTCAAAGACAGCAGCAAGGAGCTTGCTCTTGAAATTAGAAGAACACAGCAAAAAATCCATTCCTAAATATGAAAAATGCTAAGTAAAATCTCAAATTTGCTACATCAAGCAAGAAAGCACCAATAGGAAAAACTAAAAAGTTATGCTGCCTAAATATTAGCATTTCAGGTTGGCCTGTAAATAAGAACCAAGCCCCAACCATCCCCACAACACATCTGTCAACTCAGATATCTCCTCACCTAAGAGAAGATTTTTCTTCCTTTGAAAGCAACTACAGGACAGTCTAAAAGAAAAACCTGCAATTTTCATAACTGCTCAACAGTAAGCAGAGTATGTTGACTGTCAACCAGCAAAAGTGTCAAATCTTCATCCTGAAAAACATGTTCTGTGACAAAAATATGTTCCAAAAGTGAGAAAGCCTGATTTTCCATGCCTCTCTCAATCAACCAATGGACACTAGACACTGGTTTCTAAGAAACTGAGTTTCCAGTCGAGTCCCTTTTCTCCATTCCACACCAGGGAATAAAAAATGTTCCATATATGTGGGACATTATGCACGCATGTATATACACATACACACACACATACACACACACACATATATATATACACACACACACACGTATTCTTCACTGTCTACTGTGAGTGTAAATTTATCATGCTGTCTCCTTTCCCTAGTCATAGATACAGTAAGTTGTCTCTCTTCCTTTTAATTCTATCTCCCAATGAAACAGGTATAAAGTTTAAGACATTTGAAAATTTATTTTCAATGAATAACTTTAATTTGTAAGATTTGGAAACCTAAATATTCAAGTTCTCTCTCCAAAGACAATAAATCGAGCAGCCCTGCTGCAGCATCCTGCTGAGGCATAGCAAGAGGACTCTCCTCTGATAATTCAATCATCCAAGCTTAAAGTACCTTTATTTAAAAAAAAAATAAAATTAAAGCATACTGTAATTAAATTGAAGCTCTTATATGATCAAGATATTTTTAAGCTATGACTAGCTCCACAAGTTACCATTAATAACTACAATATGCCATTTCATACTTTGAAAATATTTACCATTAATGAGTTTCTATTAAGGACTTAAAATTCTTAAATTTCACTCAAAATGAATAACCTAATTTTATGAAGTTTTTAGATTCCTCAAATATTTAAAATTCCATGTTAATTTTCATATAACACCTAAATTTTTCTCCAAGTCTTAAAATTAATTTTTAATGACATTTTCAATTGTGTTCTGTACATTGAGATGTAGTAATAATCAAATTTAATAGCTAAGTCATTAGGAAAAGCAATTATTTAAAAAAACATTTTACTAAGTATAATTAATATAAATTAAAAGTAAATTTTTTAATAGTAAACTAATATAGTAATGTCAACATGACAAAGACTTCTTCCAATGAGTGCAGCATGTGATAATACTTGTGTTAAGATAAATTTTTCATGAAATTTCTTCCATCATTATACTTGAATTGCTTTAGTCTTATTCCTTTTTACTGCAGTTTCAAATCAGATTCCTGTAAACCAATAAAAATAATAAAAGTATCTACTATTGAGGCACTTCAGATATTTTATCTTGTCATATTTTAGCAGGTAATAAAAAAGGAAAACAATCTATCTAAACCTGAATAACTAATTTGAAAACCTCTTCCAGTAATACAAGTGTAAAAATTAAGCAGGAAACCACATGGCAGGTATTTTCAGTTAAAAGATACATTAGCTTGTTTATGTTAAAGCTTTTGGGGCTTTATTTGAACAGAGTTACAATCTCCAATAAGCTCATACACTCCAGGTGTTCATAAGCAAGAACAATTGCAAAATATGAGCTATTTGCACTATCCCCAGCAATCAAACTGCTGGGGATTCATTTGATTTATAAGTCAGAGCATAAAACACAAACAGCTACTAGCATTAAAATCCAGAGAATTACATCTTGAAAAGCTACAGTAACAGACACTGTTTTGCATATAATGCATATTTATACAGCATGGAAGTGCATGATTGCTGACAAACATAACAGTGTAAATTTAAAACACTGAGCATCACAAACAAAATGTTAGCAATTAACTTTCAAACACCCATAGCAACACTTCCAGAAGCCAATTTCCAATCCATATGCTCAGCTCTTTATGAAAATCTTCCTCTGATACTGTTGTCATCTTTTGTGTGACTGAGCAGCACAGTTTCAGTATACCTGAAAATCTGAGTTCCTAATGCAAAATGGGGAGAGTCTTGCCAAGAGCTATCCACTAGGATTCAGCTTCACTCAAAACTAAGTTGCCCTGGTACAAAACCAGGCATCTGGAGATCTGAAGGATTTCAGCAAATATTTATTATACATTTATTAGCTGTATTCTTTAGAGAGTAGTTGAGCAATGGCCAGTATTCCTTACTTCTAAGAAATTTTATGTCTTGAATCAGTCACTGTTGAAGTGAACAATAAAGAAAAAGGCCTCGCACTATGGCATTCGTAATGTGTTTCTGACATGCTTAGGAATTACCCCTTGGGCCCTTATCTTTATTTTTTTAGATAAGTGATTTAAAACGCTCACAGCATGTGGTTCTCACTTCCCAACACATTAGCCAGTAAACACAGAGTGAGCTAGGGGCACTGAATAAACACAGGTATAAAACTAAAGAGAATTTGCCAATTCCCTCAACTCAGTAGGCTGAGTGGATGGCTCCAAGGCTTACAGGCAACTTGCAGTTATTTGAATGTAGCACATTTTTGGTGTGATTTGAAAAGCTAGCAACTCTTGTCAGATATGCAAGAAGAGCCACTGAGAAACACTGCGTTTAAGCCCATGGCACAATGGTTGTTGCCATGAGAAATCTATAGCATTAACTGGCAAATGTGGAAACCAGAAAGTATTGCAAAAAACCTGCAGACAAAGCCAGCATCTACCCCAGTTCGTAATCATTCCTCTTTTATGTCAACATTTAGATTAAATTCTGTAGCAGAGCAAAAGTGAGATCACCCTGAAGGTCTAAAGCAGTTTTAAAATTACAAGTTATAATTAAACTCAAAATTACATGACTACATGAATGACTTATTCTTGTCCCTAAAGACACAGGCATATAGCTACACAAACTATTCCTTTTATAGTTGGGAATGCAGCTTGCTGTTGTAGGTAAAAAGAATGAATCAGTACAAAACCAATTTTTTTTTCTAGGAAAAACAGCCAGCTTTAAAGAAACTGGAAGACAAGATGAAACCATGTTACTCAGTCCCTCTTGATCGTCAACTTAAAAGCACATAGTAAACCTTGAATGCTGTTGGAGAGGTAACAAACCCAGCATTCTTTCTAGGCAACCTTGTCACATAATCTGAATTTTAGTAATAAACCTTGTTCTCTGGCATGTTAACTCTCTGCAGCATCTGTCAGTGCTATGAATGGTTGATCATAAGTACCTCTGTAGTCATCTCAATGCTATTAAGCAGATGGCAGCGCTAAATCCGAATGATGTAGTACATCTCCCTGGTGGACTTTGTTTCCATACACTACTATTATTCTACAATTCCTCAGTGATAAATCTTATGTATTCCAGAGAACATTAAACAGTGAACTGACAGTGCCAATTGATTTATTAGCATCCATTTCCCTTTGCCCTATTATTGTCTTCACAAACACTTGTGCAGATCATGCACGGTGCCACTAAGGGACAAAAGCACTTTTGCTCAACTTGAAACCCATTTCAGAGATTTGGAATAAACAATTTTTCTTCATGCTGAATATTTAAACTGACCTACAAATTTAAATGAAGACCCAACAAAATCCTCCAGACTTCTCCACAATATTTTTTGTATTTTCATGACAAAATGGGTCTAGCATTAACACCAGGCTATTGGAAAACCCGCTACTTTTGGCAATAAATCCAAACAAAGGATGACAATTCCAGACAGATTTGGGTACGTCCTTTGAGGGTCAGTTAGGCTGTGCAAGCAAGCATACACATGCACTGCTGAGGGGAGCTGATAAATCTGTGCATGTCTGACATAAGAAAATATCAGCACCAGCAATTGCATGGGCATGGGGGTTCACACTTAGAGTAGAAAGTGTGTTACCAGATTCCAAAAAGGCTTCTGTCATACAACTGCATGTTAATACCTATATAGAAAAAGTCTTGCAAAGGAATTAGACTGCATATTGTGAGATCTGTACTTCATGAGAGTAACATTCAGCCTGGTCTTGCTGCTCTCCCTTTTTAGACACTGGGTATTGACTGTAAATGATTGCAGCTGTTAACAGCATTCCTTATGCTTTACTGAGGTAAAATGGTCTCAACTGCTTTAAGTGTTTGCTAGCCTTTCATTTTCAGAAACTGAGAAATGTTATAAAAAAACCTAGGATTAATTTTACAAGAATACTGAACAGCTCATTTAATTAACAACTTCAGTTTATACTGGTAAAAATACTAACAATCCTCTGAAAATAACTGTTCATATAATTTCATTGAATCTCTTTAGAAAATCAGTTAAGATACTTAGTCCAGCTCAGTACAGCTCCAGAAGATATTTGTCTTTTGACCATAAACAATAATTCTATTAGAAGGTATCCTGAAGCACTATCTGAGCCTTTGTTGTGTGAACAATTGTAGATAAGAAAATGTTTTCAAGTAAAAAAAAAAATATAGGATTACAGGGCATTAAGATAGATGAGAACTTGGCCAAAGAAAACTCTGATGTTAGTATTGTCACAGGTTTTAACTAAAGCTTCAGATTGCCAAGCACAAGCAAGGACAGTCTCACATAATGGCAATAAAATGCCATTAAACTTTTAAATACACACAATTTAGTAGCAGTCAAGGTGCAGGAAGGAAGAATTGTTTGTATGGTCTCAACTTGTGAATTCTCAACTGCTTTAATGCCTACAGAAGTATAGAATATGCTCTTCTTCATATCTGAACATATGGTTTGTAACAGTAGGAACTGATGATCTTAAAGGACTTTTCCAACAAAAACAATTCTACATTATCCATTCTATTCTATCTCAGTTTTGGCCATTTCTGTGAAGCACATTACAAATGTAAAAATTAAGAACAATAAATGAGATTTGTGCTGTGTTGTAATTAATGGTCAAATTTGGAGGGTGCTCTGGGGCACAAAGAAGTCCTGTCATGCAAGATCATAGACACCTACAAATTTGAAAGATTTCCAACTCTACATACATTTCCATTTTTAAGAGAGGAAATACTAAAATAAGCAAAAGCTTTAAAAACAAAATGAGTACTTCAGCTGTCTACACTGTGTCATACATGTACATAGTACACACAATGAACAATTGTGAACATAAACCAAGTTTGATGTGCAGGAAAAGAGTTCGTGTACTGAGAAACTTCTGCAACTAATTTAATGAGCAAACCCATTTTTTAGTTTACTAGTTATATCTCATATTTCCTCTTTTATACACAATACCATCAGTATCAGTCTTCCTGAGAAATTAGTATCAGAAGACGTACTAGAAATAATATTGCTTTAAGATTGCTACTTTCAGCTTAACAAATGAAAGAGGAAAACCTACTTATGCATGCTAGACACTAAATGGTGCATTTTAAACACATAAATACACTCTGAGCAAATACATTTCCTTTCTATGCTTTATGAAAAATGCAAAGAGTGAAAAGGCTAAATGATGAAAAACAATACACTTTCCCCTGATTTCCTTCATAGTAATGACATTGTAATGCACCTAAATTAAGTATTTCATAGTGGTTAAAAAAAAACACAACATTTTGCAATACAGGCTACTATTTGATATTCAGATCAAAGACAGCTCTAGGTAGCTCAGATGGCTGTTGACAGTCATTACTTCTTGCCTGCCAACGCAATCCTAAGTCTTTTTGCCAAGCCAGAAAACGTGTTAATACCCCATGAGAAATATGGACATGAATCACTTCCTGTTTTATTATGCAGCACTCAATAAAAATAGAGGGGAAAGTGAAGTAATAATTTCGAAGATATTTAGCATATTTGTATTTTGAAACTACAAAATACAAAGTTAAGGAATTATTTTATGAAGTATCTCCCTCCAGCCTGGGCTAAGCATGTGCACATCTATCCTGGTTTTAGCAGGAACAGAGTTAATATCTGACAATGTTATACATATTCTTATGTATTAGTCCTTTACAAGAGAAATTTCTTGAGAGAATTGCTTTTTGCTAATTTTTTAGTTCACAGGAAGAAATCCCAGTGAAAACCTTAATGTGAAAAAACAAGTATCCAATCCAAGCAATGTTTAGTTTTGGCTCACATAAATGGCTTTGTAATGAAGACCAAATGTTTGTCTGCAATAAATCCATTTACCAGCACTAGAAGCAGTAAAACAGAACAGTATTACCAACATAAAAGTTGATTATTCTGATAATTTTCTTTTCAGAAAAAAAATCCATTACCAGCAGCTGCTCTCTAAATGTACCATTCTACAAAGTCTCATATTTTGGAGGTCCTACACTGCTAGTTTCTTCAGTCATGTTAATTTTATCAATTTTCAGTAGCTTACAAGACTCTGTAGGGGGCAAAGATCAGACAAAAGCATTTTTATTCTATCAGGTCTCAACAATAATGACACTTGAACTTTATACTAAGCTTTTGCACCTTGACTGTATTGGTGGGTATAGGAAAATATTCATAGAATCATAGAATTGGCTGGGTTGGAAGGGACCTCAGAGATCATCAAGTCCAACCCTTGAACCACCATTGCGGTTGCTAGACTATGGCACTGAGTGCCACATCCAGTCTCTTCTTAAATATCTCCAGGGAAGGAGAATCCACTACTTCACTGGGCAGCCCATTCCAATGACGGATCACCCTCTCCGTAAAGAAATTCTAATATCCAACCGAAACTTCCCCTGGCACAACTTAAGACCATGCCCTCTTGTCTTGTTGAAAGTCATTTGGCAAAAGAGACCAACCCACACCTGGCTACAGCCTCCTTTCAGGTAGTTGTAGAGAGCAATAAGGTCTCCCCTGAGCTGCCTCTTCTCCAGGCTGAACAGCCCCAGCTCCCTCAGCCTCTCCTCATAGGGTCTGTGCTCGAGTCCCTTCACCAGCCTGGTTGCCCTCCTTTGGACCTGCTCCAGGACATCTGACAGAATTTGAGTTGGGTGTTTCAACACCACAGCAAAGCAGATGTCAGCTGTAAACAGCTTTTTTCTCAGCTTCACTGAACAGTTTGTAACATTTCAGATCAGGCTACATTGTGGAAGTCTTAAATACTTAGCAGAAGATAAAACAACCTAACGAGTGTCTGTGTATGATCATCACAAAATCCTCCAGCATCTCCCTTTCCTACTGTGGTCATCTTACCAGTGGGCAAGGTTTGAAGCTCCAGTCACCCCAAATAACCAAAGCAGTAATGCAGAAGTAGAACATTTTATTTTCTCATTTTCTCAAAATTCTTGTTTGAACCATTTGAAGGTTTTTTTGCCAGAAGTTTCAAGAGATTTTTAATGACAGTACAAAACCTACTGCTGATCAAACTACGAATGCTTGGTCTATGAGAGAAAGAGTGAGAATAAATTACAGCTCAGTAAAAATTGCACAGAAATTCCCTTTCCATAAGTGAATATGAGAAGTACCCTATAGTGGGGACAACTAGCCAAACTCCAAAAAAAAAAAAAAAAAAAAAAAAGAGTCCTTCTTGCCATTAAGTTCAAACTACCACCTAACTCAAGTAGTTTGTACTTCATAGCCTTTTTCCCATTGTTGGGAAACATTAGTATTCCTTGTATGGATTTTCCAAATAGTAACCCCTTCAAAGTAAGCCATATTTCAAGAAAATAAATCAGAAGTGCTTAAAAATATTGTTGGGAATGAAGTGAGGGAAGAAGACAAACAAGAAGATATTAAAACTTGTCAATAGACAATTCCAGAAAGGAGTAAAACAAACTAAAGGGTGTACATTTTATATATCCCAATAAAGATAAAACACTGAACTATAATCATGGTTAAGAAGGAAACACAATCAGCTTTGTTTCCAATGATTTACTACCTTTACTAAATATTTTTATCCTCTCCCTGTCCTTCCTTCCTCCCCAAATAAATCAACTGAATTCTCTTGAATTTCCAGAACTTTTGAAAACTAATTTGACATTGCTGAAACTCTTTGTTTCAAGTTCTCTTTTCTGCTTCTTTTCAAACACTCAATCAGTTGACTTTTACAATTATGTGATAGAAGAGACAAAACACCAGGTGTTATTATAATAAGCCACTTCACATTTTTCAAGATAAAATTGAGAAAATCTTTAAGCAAAATTAACATTCCAGCTGGTGAATATTTCAAATGCCTTTGCAGCAGATCTAGAGACTTACCTTTGTGCTTGAGTGCTATAGCTGTTATCATAGGAATCATAGCTTTGTTCATCATAAGCAGTTCCATAACCATCATCATACTCCTGAAATGAGACAAAAAATAATATTGACCATAAGGACACTCCAGAAACATAAAACACTGCAGAATACGAAAGACAACAGCATTTTGACATGCATATGTGATGTATGTACATCATGAAAAAGCAAAATTTTACTGACATTAACAGATACTACTTTCATTTAGGAGGCCACACACAAAACAAATACTTTAAATGTATTTTTTTAAAATACTTTAAATGACTTTAAAGTATTGGCAACAGGCTTCAGAAAGACTTTTTGAGTTAACTTTTTTAGTTGTCTGGCTTGTGCAGAGTCAGTACAATGCTTCACGTCTCCATATACTTGAATTTAATTTGTGAGGTAGTGGTTCTCAAGAAAGATCTAAGAAGAAACTGAGGTACCAAAACATCTAAATAAATGTTGTGAAACTGACTTAAGTATCAAATTTATTGTCTAGAAATAAGTCAAATATTCTATGTAGACTATGGGTGAGAAAAATTCCCTAGAGAACACTCATGACAGTTTTACTTCTTTGAATGACCTCTGTGTACTCTTCAACTTGTGGCACTCTCTAACATCCTTTAAAAAACAAAGTATTCCTTATTCCTCTCAGCTTATCTACATGATTCAAGTACATGCTGTAGTCACACTTCCCAAAATAGCACTAGATTTAAACACCAAGTTGGACAAACCACTAAGTGTATCAACAAACCAAACAGAAGTTAAAGATTTAAAACAAGTGCCAATGATGCTGTGTTTTCCCAGAGAAGGATGGACAACCAATGAACTGTCACAAATTTACTGTTTCATCCAACAATAAAGCCAACTGAGCTAAAAATTTGAGAAGTTGAAATAGCACTTCCTTTATGCTGATTCCTGGGAAGTCCCTATATCCAAATCCTATATAAATATGCCAAAGACCTCAATGTATATTTATTGGTTTTGACAGATGTGAGTGATCTAATGAGAAGACACTTTGAAGATAAAAGTGACCCATAAAAATGAAATTCAGGTAATATATCTGATGTTTTCTGAATAAGTGTTATCAAACCCTGGCAATGTAAGGATAAAGCTTCATGGAAGAACAAACTGTCCAAGGAAAAGGAACCTTTAATAATAAAATAAAATTTAAAAAGACAAACCAAAAACCAACTAGCAGTATCAATTAGGTAGGGATGACATATGCTGGATTACCCAACTGTAGTAGTAGTTATTTCCAAAACTTTCAATAGAAGAAGCCAATGACATCCCCAAAACAAGTGATATTTAGCTATAAACTTGCTAAGTGTTTCTAGTATTTTTCCAGTAATTTGAAATTGCTTGTAGGGAAAACCAGGCAATCTCCAAATCAACAAACCCAACTAGATGAGGGAACATGGTTGTTTCCCAGCAGTGATTAGTAGGAAAGGTATCTATGAATAATTACAGGCAGAAATTACTGACAGCCTATCCACAGCTCTGGAAGAAGCAACAAGGATTCTTCCAAATGTCTACTGTGACAAGATCCACAGCTTAGTAGTCCCACTTGAAGAGGAACTGCATTGTTTTCTCTTTCAGTAATTCACTGTCCTGAAACTAGAAATTAGTGTCTTGGCATTTTCTTTGCCTGATATAGATATGGATTTTTCTTGATAAACCACACAGTAAACCCACAAAACCATTACCTGGCAGTTATTAGAAACAAGCACTTTATTACTTACTATTTATCTGTGTATTGATGCAATACACAGGTATCTGCTGACATACTGATCAACAGCAGAAGCTGTCTGAGACAACTTATTTGCTCTGTTCCACAACATTTCCAAGACATTTGGTTTCTTATAGGATCTCCCATGAAGGAGCCTTCCTTAAGAGGGACGACTCAGCTTACACCCACAGTGACAATAAATGCAGAGGCCTAAAATAACCTTTTAACTTGTTAGGAAAGCTTTACCACTAAGGAAAGCTTAGAGAAGTCTTAAATTTGAAGAATAGGACAGACTGTTTATGTTCACTATTTTACTAAAAAACTAACCATGAAAGAAAAGGGGAAAATAGACAACTCAGAGATTAAAGTGTGTCTACAACTTCTTGAAGACAAATGAAACAAAATAGGTTTGAAAGAGGAGGACCCTTAAGATGCTCAGCAGAACAAAAGGAAAAATTTGGAGAGGTCCATGTAGGTGGTTGTAGTATTCTGGAGAAATTCCATAATCTAGGCCATAAGTTATATTTTTGAAAATGGTTCTTCTTAAGCTTTGAATTGGAAGGTATCTGGTTTGCAGTTTACATGTGGGACTCTTTTCACTTAGCATGGAAAAGATCAACCTGTGCTGTTGTGATTACTATAATCTGCTTAAACATATCAATTCTTCCTTCATTGCTGTATTTACACTTATAAAAACAGAACTGTACATTAAAAACAAGATAAAATTCATGTGCAAAATACTGCAAAAACAGAAGAGGTTTTAAAGAGCTGCTCTTAATGGCTTGTCCTACTAAGAGATAAATACAATTTTCAAAACATTTGTTTACCACGTTCTATTCCCAAGAAACAGCAATTAGGCAGGGACAGATGAAGTCTGTTTTAGAGCTTTTAATGAATTAGGTTCTGATACTGTGTTTTCTTAGTCATACAGTATTTGAAAACTTTCTTTTAGTAAGATGCAAATAAGGTTGACCTAGACAATGTTTTACATTTTTTATTAAATCCACACTACTTGAGTATTTACTTTCTAAAAGACAGACTTCTTGAGGCTTCAATAAGTGTTTTTATTTAGTAATATCCTTGGGTGATGAATAATAGGTGAAATATTCTTGGTGATGTGGCAAATTCCAGTACTATAAATATCATGCCAATTTAAATGGCAATAACTCATTTTTACACATATGTAATGAAAATGGTCAGGAAATAAATATGCAGATATCTGTACATCAGTATGTATAAAGTACATCAGATTCACTGAAAACCATTGCTGTAGAGATTAATTTCTGCATAATATGAGAAGAACTACACTGTTGTAAGAATATTTTAAATACATTTTTCCTAATTTTTCAGCATTTAATTTTCAGGGATTTATGAAAAAGTACTTTTTTATTTAAAGATATTATTCTTCATGTGGATAACATTTGCATTCCTACCACCTAGTAAATGCAATACAATGGACTCTTCTCCGATAACATCTTTAGAAAGCTCTTCCTAAAGGTGATCCATTATCAGAAAGTTTACTGATGAAGCTGTAATTTCTTCTCCCACTTCAAAATACAAAACCCCAAACAAGACCATATTTTCATTCCATGGATAGAAGCATTTTTTTCTGTCATTATTCTGTATTTTAGAAAATTACCTTTCATTAGCTTTTCATCAGTCTGACAAAAAAGCTTTTGCTTAAAATAAAAATGTAGGACACAATGAGCTGAAAATGCTATAGTTATGTAAATTCTGTAACTAAAGGTATTTTCCACACAACATTTAAAACATCAACCAGGAAGGTATCAAGAACAATTCTCCTGACTTCTGTCAATTTCAATATTGCAAATCTTCCCCCAAATAACAGAAGGTAGAATTACAAAACTTCTTCTGAAAAGTAAATTAAATTCCTCCATAAAGACTTCAAACCTTATCACTAAAGCCTTTATTAAGCCAGAATCCCTTTAGCTTTCCTCTTAAAGAGAGCTTCCCTACCTGCATCTGTCCCAGTGACAGTGCCCACAGTGGATATAAACCCAAAGAGCAGCAGTGGCAACAGGAACTGTGAGTGCAAAGTTCAGACATTTTTCAGGAACCAAAGAACCAAAGGCTGTGTGGAAATATGTACCCTTCAATACATTAAATATTAAGTTACTATCACAGGTCAAATGATGATAAAATCTTTGCCAAAAGCTCTGTACTACCCAAAACACAATAAATCATGGTAAACCTTACTCAGGGTTTCTTTCTAATTAAGGACTCTAAACATCCCCTCGTTCATGAAGAATAGGAAATGGTGGCTTTAAATTTTACTCTGATGGCAGTGAAAATGACAGACTAGTGCTTAGGCACTCTTTAGGGGACATTAACAATATTTCAAGACCACCAAGACTGACAAACAAGAAAAAAAGAGGGTGAAAAGTTCATTTTATCAAAAAGGCCATTCGCAGTGCTGAAAAAAAAATCATGAAGTCAATAAGAAATCAATTTCCCAGCTCTCTTCGACTACAGAAATCTGTCATAGGGAAAACATTAGGGCTGTTATCACTACAACTAAAAGGTTGTTTTCTCTTCCTCTCATCATTCACCCAAATAAATATTTACACCAGTGTTTTATCACAGAATAATAGAGCAGTGCCTTCCTTTTAGATAAAAATTTTTCCTAATGCAATACTTTGAGATTAACTTGAAGGACAAACAACATGAGACAACATCAGTACAGTGCAAAGAAGAATTTTTTTTTTTTTTTTGCAAATTAGAAATGTAAAGTGAAGGAAGAGCCATTTTGTTACATGGGAATAACATCTTTCCCTCACTTAATCAGCTGGGAATATGGGACAATCAAAACAAATATGAGTAGCTACCACCATCTAAAGTCTGAGTAACAACATTAAAGACATTAGTAGCAAACATGCACAGACTGTAGGCTCTTATTTTCTAGATTTTCATCTAGAAGGGTGTTAGTTCATATTCAACCAGAAAAAATAAGATTCCTGGAATGAGAGCTGCACTAGTGGATTCCGTTTCATGCACCTCCAAAAAAAGAAGAGTTGCTGATGAATATAGGCAGCAACATTTAAACCAAGTTACTATCAGGCCAAACCAATTCTGTCTACATAGGCCAGCAGGGAGCAGAGTCAATCAGTAGGATGACTCACGCTCATTCAGTAATACAACAGTCAATTTAAATGATCAGCTTAAACTAAAACACTTTGAAAATATATTCTATGCATATTATAGTTCAGCTTTCAACTTCAAGACAGGCAGGTGAAAAAGCTTTTCAAGCCCTTCCTACAAAACATTCCATGGCCAACATCGCCTGAAATCCTGAGAAAATGAAGGTATTTTCCATTTCTTTTCCACTTCATCCTGAAAACCTCAGAGAATGCAAGACTCAGTATAAAATGAGACAATTGAGGGACTTTAAAGTATTTTTTGTAACATTTAATTCTTCTCACCATGAAAAATAACATTGTAATTAGAAAAAAAAAAAAAAAAAAGCCAGGAAATAATGTTTTGATGTTACATTGTTTTCCCAAAGTCCTACATGAATTCATCCTGACTTTAAGAATGTTTTTCATAAAATTATTAGCACTTCTGAAAGAACTCATTAAATACATTGCTTAGAAAATGGGACAATGCCTAAGTGGAAACCACAACATTGTCCACAGAAGGTAACAGAGACAAGTGGACAAAAGATGGTCTTAGAAAGTCTTAGAAAATGAAGCTACCTCAGTTCTTTCCTCAGGAACTCAAACAAAAAGCTTCACACTCCAAACAATTTAGGAAATAAAGATATTTGAAATTAATGTTGCAGGCTATTAGGAAACCACCAATATTCAGAAGATTGAGGTAAATTAAAACATGGTGTGACACTTGCAAAGTGTCACTGAAATTATACTTTAATCCTGTTCAGGGAGAACTTACTTATTAGTCTTATGTCATCTGGACAAGTCCTGTCTTCACTTTCTATTTTGCCACCTCAACTACAAGAAGTGTCTATTGGTAAATAAAAAACTAGGTGGTTTTTTTTATATGTTATACAAAGTTTTGTTCTTTTCTCTACAGATCTTTCTTCAACTATAAGCAGCAAGTAAATGTTAATGAGAAAAACAAGGCTGCTTTAAAAACTGTCCATCATGCAAAACCAGCAGTGCATTAATAGCTCCAAGAAATTGCTTCTATGTTAATCCTAATTTTAAATTTTCAAAAAACCTAAACTAAATATGATCTCATTGAGGAGGTGGGGAGCTGAATAGCCTCTCAAAGTAAACAGACTTTGTGTTCCCTATTTTAAGTAATGGACAAAACATATGCATATTATATAACCATTGGAACATTAAATGGATTTTTTTTTCTTGGCCATCTAGCCAAATGTTATTTGTGAACAAACTTGCCCAAAGTCTTCCCACAAATTTTTCAGGCTTTCTTGCAAAATCAGAAGGACAGAAATCACTGCTCCTGACACTGCTTACGCTTGGCCAGCCAGTGTCCTGGTGCTCAGCACATCATCTCCAGAGAACCTGCAACAGGGGCTTGAACTAAGGGCCTTTCAGTACTGGAGAAATACTGAGCTTTCAATTAAAATTACAGACACAGGACTGCATCATCTGATCCTTGTTTGGGGTAAGATCTTGTTAGCTGGTGTGTTGTGCTTTTTTGGTTTTTGTGTCTTCCCCATTCCTTGTGGGAAAAAGTATATACATAGTCTTTTACTGTTGTAGGATCCATGATATATATGGGAACTACAAAGCTTAAAAACTTAATTCTTAAGCTTTAGGACCTTCCAGAAACACACAATCAATAACAAACTTTAAAATTTCTTCAAAACTGGCTTTTATCAGTATCTTTTTCACATCCAAGTGTTCAGTACATCCTCCTAAGTAGTCTGTATCTTTAAGTTAGAATCTCCTGCCATGTAACTGGAAATAGTTCGTGATGTTTTTCCAACTTATAATTTCCTCATCATTAGAAGGGCACTCTAGGTCTCTTACTGGTAGATGTTCCATCTTAATTTCTTATTATACAAAGCAATATCACTGAAGCATTCTAATTGAAGCATTAACTGCTAGAAATTATAAATGTGGTCACTGCATTCAAAATCTGCTGCTGACAAAGCCTTGTCTGAACACAAAAACCTCAATAAAATTGCCAAAAACAGACCTAAAGCTTTGCCACAACTTTCCACATTCAAACACTAAGGAGGACCATTGACATCTGACTGCTTTCCAAAGCAATGCTGAAGCAAGTCTTGGAAATAACCTGTAAGCTTAGTTTTATTTTTTCAGAGCAAACATTCCTTACTGATTGGTAAGAGGACAACAGGAAGAGGCAGAGAACAGCAGCTGTTGCTAGACACTGAGATGGATCAGTTATTTTCCAACCTGTTTGACTAAACATTCACTAAGGAATTGACACTATTGAAGAAGTGAATTGCTAGCACACTGCTACTAATTTCCTACTTACAGAAAACTACAAAAAACCTTAGAAAAATAAATATAATTTCTATTTCTTAATTGAATAAATTGTCATCTTAAAAATACAGGAAATTATTTTGTTACAGGTAGAAAAAAAAATCTCATAATAAGAGAACAATGTCCCTGAATCTATTTGTAAGTGCTTTAATAAATCTAACAACCACCTAGTATGATTTCCCTTATCTAAGTATTATAAAAATAATCCTGGCCATGCTTCAAATGTCATACTAGGCTTCCTGCTGATGTGAGCAGTTGTAGACATGAAATGGGAGGGGTGTGAGCCTTCAGAGAAAGTTTATCACACCTAACAGAGTGGGGAGGTGAGAACAGTGATTGTAAAGCTTGTCTGGCCATAAAAGCCTGAATTTCTCCTATCACCTTAGCAGATACTACAGCTATTAAAGAGAATGTTCACAACAAATGATAAGGAACTGTAATTTAGTGGCTTCAAAAACTTCATCATAGTACTAACAATATGGGAAAGTCCCAGGAGGGATGGTTCCTGGGGCTCAGACAGATACATAAGTGAGACTTAAAACTGCAGAGTGGGAAAACTGGTTATATTGAACTGGGAGAATGTGCAGATAGTGCTGCTGGTCTGATATATTGCATGACTTCTGCAGAGAAGGCCAAAGTCTCCAGAGTGAGCACTAAAAAGCTGGCAGAAAGCTGACAGAGGGACTCCATCTGTGATGAGCTTTCTGTAACAGAGAAGTTCTGAACAACTTCCCTGCTGCAGCATGAGCTCCTCTCTCCACAAGGTCACAGATCCTGCCAGAAGCCTCCTTCAGCATGACCTTCCCATGGCATCACAGCCTTCTACACAAGTATCCACCAGCTCCAGTGTGATGTGCTCCACGGGCAGCAGGAGGACTGCAGGCATCACTGCGGACTTCAGTACAAGCTGCAGGGGAATCTTTGCTCCAGACCCTGGAGCACCTCCTTGGTATTTGCAGAGTTTTCTTTCACATATTCTCACCCCTCTCCTCTGGCTGCTGCTAGAAGTTTTTTTCCTGCCTTATTAGATACAGAGGTCCTACTACCATCACTGATGGACCTTGTCCAGCAGTGGGTCCAACTTGGAGCCAGCTGGCACTGGCTTTACCAGAAGCTTCTGGCAGCTTCTCAGAGGAGCCACCCCTGTAATGCCCCTCTACCAAACCCCTGCCAAACAAACCCAAAACACTTGTAAAGGCTGCTCTGTGATGTCTTTGGATATCCAGTTCTCCGAGGTACTGGAACTATATGCTGCTTGAAGTAACTTCTTATGATAGCCCAAATTTTACTGATGTTCTCATTTCACAGATGCTTCTCAGCAAACAGTGATACCTTGACCTGCTCAGATATTCAGATTGCTAAAACAGCAATTAGTAAAAAACAGGTGAGAAATACTCCTACCAACTCCTACTGTGTTACTTAACCTGTAAAAGATACATTTAAGACACTTTGATAATCTACTACAAATGAGGAGGTAAGAATATACCATGTATTAAATTTAACAAGGAAACTAATGGTTCAGATCCTAGCAAAACTTCATACTGATGAATCTCTCCATTTTAACAAAGGAAACACAAAATATGGTAATTTTAAAATGGAGCATCTAGCATTGCTTTATCCAATTACTGCTTCAAATTTATCTACCCCAGTGAAGTCATCCTGTTTGGAAGGTGATTCAGTCCTAGAAAACATTTCTAATTATTCTCAGAAGTATACATCAGGATACTAAGCCAGACAGCTGTTATTTCCATGACATTTCTATATAAACATAAGCAGCAGATATATATAAATAGGAAGTTATTCAAAGAGATTTATTTTCATCCACATCACCATGTGTTTTAGTATACTGCCCTGGAAACAGGCTGTTTAATGACAACTAATTCCTTTGAAAACATTGTGAAAAAACCACTCATTTGCAGTAACCACCTTGACTAGTAAAGTCACATATAGCCAGGACACATTTAGATACATATTTTTCACATACTAATTCTGATAAAATAAATAAACTACATCAATTTCTTCTGAATTGTTGAAGTATGTGTATAAATGTTTGCACAAATGACTTTAAACTTCTTTCTGCATGAAGTCGCATAAAAAAAAATTATATTTCTGATCAAAAGGACAAAGGTTGTGATTGGACCAAGAGAGTCTGGTGGTTGGTGAAAGAAGACCTGAGATGGGAGGTGGAAGGAGATGGAGGACAGGCAGAGAGAAAAGAAAAAATGTCTCAATAGCAAAACCTTTTTCTGAAACTCAGGAACTTCTTTTTCTCAAGTCTGAATAACAGCATTAAGACAGACTTGGGTGTAAAGAGGGAACAATAAAAGCTTTGGGATACATAAAACTTTAAAAGCATAATCTTTGAAAATAATATTTTTCTCTAAGACTAAATCCATTTTTATTATGATAGTTTATACTTAATAAGCTTTTTTCTTTATCTTACTGCTCTGGAATTTCAGTTTCAATTAAATTTACCCCAACAATTCAAAACTGCTCATAAGTTTCAGTTGTGTACAGTATAAAGTATTTTGGGTTTTAATAAAATCAAGATAAATATATATATGGCCTATAGAGATACATTGCACAGTGTTGAAATTTTAGACTCAATCCTGAAGCTTTCATTAAAATATTAACTCTCTAAACATTGAACAGTTTTATGACCACAAAGATAGCTTTATGAAGAAGAGTAGGATATGATTCTCAGCTTTAGTTGCCAATTAAAATTCTACAGACAATGTGATTTTTCAGATTTTTGTACAGCAGAAACCTGATATAATGCTTTTATGAGGTACATAACTGTTTTGCCAAGTGCACCGTAAATGTCTTTATGGTGGTACATATAACATGAGTTTTTATTAATATGAAACAGTCTAAGTCTGAGAAGGTGGCAAGATAAGAAAATTTACTGTAGAATGTAAGTGCAAGACTCAAAATAATTAAAGGGATTCTACTGTGTCCTAAGGAGATAGTTAGGATCATCCCTCCAAAATTCCACAACTTTCTTCATGGTAAGACAATAGCTTACATATTCATTGACTTACATAGTCACCATAAGTCTCCTGAGCTGGAGGTGGTGGAAGGGGCCGATAGCCTGCAGGGGGGGGGGACTCCTCTTGTTCTGGGTGCCAGAAGTCCACGGCTACGACTGACTGGTCCTCTGCTGGGAGGAACTCCTCTGGGTGCTGGTGCCCCTCTGGGTACTCCTGCTGGTGGGGGGGGCACTCCTCCACGGCCCCTGTGAATACAGGAATCACTCACCATTAAATACTTCACCTTTGGTCTCCATTTCCAACAACCCCCTCCCCTCATGACAATTTTGCTTTGCTACAGTCAGAAGAAAAATCTACAGGAGGTTTCTCATTTGTCATTTTCCTGTACGTGTCAATCCAGCTAAACACATTACACAATAAATGCATAAAAACACAAACTAGACGTGTGATTCAGTGATGAACTTCTCACTAGCTTGAGCCATTCTCACATACACACACCCAAACCAATTTGCTGTAATCAGTCAACTTCACTAGAATGTGACTTCCAGTATGTGAAATTGCAATCATAGAGTAACAGGTTAATGTGAAGCTGTCAGGCTATATCATACTCAAACCCTGCACAAGGGAATCACTGCAACTCCCTTCTGATCCTGTGTTAAGCTTCTACCTGCAATCCAAAGATGACACTGCATGGAAGAGATTGAGCAGGTCAGAAAAATTACATTTTCTTCTAGTGCTAAAGAATAGGTTTGGAGCTGTTACAGGAAGCATTCAAGTGTATAATAAATGTGCAGGGTGCTTATAGGATATAACCTGATGTCCTGTATTTATTTAAGAACAAGAAATAACAGGATAGGTGTTTTTAAAGTTCTGAAAGAATGAAAGCTGTTAACTTGCATTGCATTCCTTTGGACACTTAACATACAGTTGAAAAATGAGACCTAAATCAGAACAATTTTCAACAGTATTTGATCCATTTAGAAGTGGTGTTGCCTCCTGACTCCCTGTAGTAAAGGGAGAGACTTAAGAGGTACAACCTGGGAGAAATTTATCCTCATTTCAACAGGATGACTAAAACATTGCTAAAAGACACCTCCTTTTTAAAGGAGATCATTGCACCCCAGGGGCTATAATTAAGTTTAAATTATTGTTTTGTAGGCATAGAGGATTGTTTTGAGATATTCACACCCTTATCATATACAGTAACAGGTAAATAGAAGAAAACAAACAAACAAAAGGCACTACACTACCCTTTCTACCTATCAAGTCATCATCTAATTAATCTCTGGATCAGTAACTGAATAAAAATACTGTCCTGATTTCACTAGAAATTTCCAGCTTAAAAAGTTATGTAATAAAGGTCCAGATTTGGCTTTAAGATTTCCTGTCCCATTTCAAATAAATCATTTAATTTCTCTTTGATAAGTTGATACGAAAAAAGAGGACATTTTACACAAATATTTAATATTTGAAAAACTGCATCACTAAATGAAGAATGCAAAAATGTAAATACTTGATACAATCAGGATGTATTTCATTAATTCTAATTATTGATTAAAACACAGTCACAATTTTAAACAAGCCTAAAGAGTAAGTGATTTAAAACTGTGCTTATTACTTGGTTTTGGCTAATCTGTAGAATGCCTCCTCAGGACAGGGTACCAGCTGCTTATTTGACTTCATTGTAGTGGGGGCAGGGGTGAGCAGTGAAGTTCCCAGACACAGCCTGCTGAAGTAATATAAAGAAATAGCAGATGTGATACTTTCCAAGTGAAGCCAGAGAAAGGGAAATGAACCTATTGGCATAGACAATAGTCAATACCAAGTGAAAAAAAAAAGTAAAAAGACTCAAGAATCACTGGTCAATCTTCAAGGCATCCTTCAGACAGGGTGCAAGTGAAAGCAGCAGAAGGTGGGACATGCTTAAAAACATGGAAAAACATTGAGTGAAAGAAAAAAAACGTACAGTTTTTAGAGGCAGCATGGATTTATTCTTCAAGAGTCATTAGAACCCCAGATCTGTGATGAGAAGGTCTTTTCTGCATTTCCAAAACAGTTAATAGGACTAGAGCTGTGATAGGTGGGAAATAATTTTTTTCTATTTTGAGACCATTTACATGTTTTTGTTTAGAGTTACTGGAGGAAGAACAAACAATCCGAGATCCATAGTTCTGTATTACA
The DNA here is from genome assembly GCF_003957555.1 of Calypte anna. Lineage (NCBI taxonomy): Eukaryota > Metazoa > Chordata > Aves > Apodiformes > Trochilidae > Calypte > Calypte anna. The sequence continues at coordinate 144,427,939 of NC_044245.1, read as the reverse complement.
CCACACAGATGGTTACTGCACCAGGCTGGAAGAGATTGGAAAGGTGCAGTGATAGAAAACCCAACAACAGGAAACTTCAATTACCATCAGACTTCATTCATATCAAGGTATAATGCTTGGAGCAAGTTTTCAGAAACTTCAAAATGATATTTCATTAAGTTAGAGAACTAAAGAAGTTTGACTGACATGAAAATACTGAGGAATCACATTGAACAGGAGCCTTTGCATACCTCTGCAAAAACAATAGATCAGTTCTAGTATTGCTTAATTTGAAAAATGACAGCTGTATAAGTTATGCTTGAAGATTTTAAAAATTAAAATGTACATATTCAGTATGGGAGCACATTTAGAGAAATCCCATGGGAAGTCAGAGCAAATACACAACTGTCAATAAAACTGAAAAAGGGCAAAGGGAGCTCAGTAAGATTAACAGCAGAGTAAGGATGGGTATTGATAGAAGGCTCAGCATTTCAAGTGATACCATCTCTAACATGAAAAAAATGCTGAGAAATAAAATTCAAGTACTCAGAAAAGCAGGTCAGATAATTTAAAGAATTTAAATGCCTAAAAACCACAGTCTTTAAAACATCCTAGAACTGGGAAACCTGCTAGAGTCTGACTCCAAATCACCAGTGAAGAGCAGTAAAAAGACATGTATGTATGTATATTTACATAATGAAGTTTTTTGCTACTCAATCAAGACAGACCAGAGAAGGCTCCCATGCTAGAGTCTTTCCTTAAGAGGAATGCACGGGTGGTGCTGCCAGCTCACCAAGAGACAAATTACAGAACAAAAGGAGGAAGCAAATGTAATTACACTATCTTTTGATGAGCTACAACAGTTCAGATGTCTATCTCTTTAATCTTTAGCTGGATCCCAACCTGCATGTTAAGGACAATAAAATTTCAAACAGACAAACTAAGAGGGAACACTTGGGACTGAATAGGTACACACACACACATAAATTTATATTGTAACATTATACGAAATAACGGGTACTGAGCTACCATTGCCCATAGAACAATTATGACTAAAATTAGCCCAGTAGTCAGGCAGGATAGTGCCGAAAAAATCATGTTTTAAAAAAATGTAACAATACAGAAAACTGTTACCCTACTGTGTATTCAGCCCTGTATTCTAATTTAAAACATGGAAGAACTGGAAGCACATTAGAAACTGTCAAAAATGACCACCAGTCTGTAACAGCTTCCATGTCAGGACAAAATTAAGTAGATTAAGGTATTCCATACTATAAATGACAACTGGGGCTTATATGATAGAACCCAATAAAAACATCAAGGGAATGGAGAAGGTACAGGAATTACTCACACACCTTACTCTCAATCTAGGAACCACAAGACATCAGCTGGGAGACAAGAAGTATTAAATCAGATTGAGTTAACATCTGAGCCACTGTGACTGCTCCTATGAAATGCAGTCCCTGGAGACACCTCAGGAAATCCTTGCTTATAGCCAGGTTCTATTACTGTCATCACCAGACATGCTTTAGCAACAGAGGTATGAAGTGATACCCATTGACTCCTACTCTCAAAGAAATATCTGTCCTAAGCAAGATTAGTATGGCTATGAGAAAGTTTTAAATACTTTTTTCATCTTATTATCACTTTGGTTTGATTCTACTGAATGTATTAATCTGGCATTGTGAAATCCAGTGAAGGACGATAACACTACCTCATTAAATGCACAAGTAATTTAGGTGGTTAAATTAGAAATAATTTTATTTCCAGAGCCAGGTAATTAAACTGTAGGCTCTTCACTGAAAAAAATGTCTTTTTCAATCTAGGTACTATGGGCTATACTAAATAAGAGAAATCCTAGTTTAACAGATCTTGTTTCACCACACAGATCATATGAGAAAAGCAGGGACAAAATAATGTAACTTAACTCATATGTCAAAGTATCCCTTTGAGGACAATGTAATGAAAACTATTTTTGTTGGAACCTGACTCCTACCCCCATAGAATTTTTTAATTATTTATACTTCCAATTCAGTATGAGGAAAAAAAAACTGAAAAATTCCTATAAAGCTATCACATATACATAAGAGAATGGAGAAATAAGCCTTTCATGTTTGAATGTACCAGTGTGGATTTTTAAATACAGACTTGTAATTATAGAAGGAAATTGATGTATAAAAACCTGAAAAGTATTATCTTACTATGTAAGTAAAATATCACTTAATCACTGCATCTTGTAACTGATTAACACCTGGTTGTTTTAATGAAGAGTTTGATTTCTGGAAAGACATTCTAAAGAAAATTTAATACCATTTAGACTACATAATGCTAAACTGTGCACAAAAGATCTAACATAGAATTAAATCACAGGTACTAAACATCGATTGCCACAAAAATAGTATTTTACCAAGTCATATAACTTAAATACCTTCATAGAAAACTACTTAAATACTTTCTCTTTGGCCTTTAATAGCAACAATAACATTTCTACTTTATAGCAGTCCTATAGTGCTTCTAGGACTTGTTTCCAGAAAACTAATTGCCCTTGACCCCAGCATCGAGCTCACACACCCTTCCAGCTCCCCTCAGCTACAGCCATATATTCTTATAATCTGTCTTGTCTCTAGTATTATATTGTTATTTCAACTTTCACCTTGCACTGAATGACTTAGTAAAATTACCCTGATTATGAAATCACAAGTAGTCAGTTCACAGCCTTCCTCCACTTTTTTAGTGAGTTTGTGATATGAAGCTCCTTGCAATCTCTCTCCTCCAGAGGGAGAAGTAAATGAAAGAATAGCCCTAAAATAAAAATACCTGTGAAATTTAGGACCAATTCCCTAACACTAACAACAAGGAAACACTTGAAATTCTTTAATTTTAGTATTCATCATTCTGCAGGGCTTTAAACTGCTCAAGAAATGGATCTAACAAATTTTGTTACCAGATGTTGGTATATTTTCTTCTTTTGAGCACAGCCACTTACACTCAATGTTCTTCAAACAGTAAATGTTTTTGTACAGGTTTTCAATTGGACATCTGAAAAATAACAAACCTGTTATTTTAAAACATCAGCATCAAAATATTGAACACTGATATCTGGATGCCACCCCAGAGCTAGGATTATTCCTGGTTTTGTTGTTTTGTTTTTTAATGAGACACTCAAGTTAAAATTTTTATGCAAGTTTTATTTCACATTTTAATTTGTAAACAGTAATACGTATGCTCATGTTTTAATTTTGTGAAAAATGGGAAATTTATCACAGATAAAGAAACAAAACACACTGAACAGAATACCTGCCTTGGTCCTGGACCCTGAACTGACTTTGTCAAGTATCAGAATGTGTACAGAATCTTTTGTAGTATACTACCTACATGTTCTTAAAAAAAAGTTCAGAAATAGAAACCAGTTCATTCCAGACATATGACAGGAGAGTAACTGGAAGTTGAAGGACATATTGCAGCAGTGATCCACATCACTTCATATTACTTCTGCAATACAAGACAAATTCTAACCTAGAACTACTGAAACAGTTTCATTTTTCCCCAGATAGTGACACACACTCAAAAATTAGGATACCAGCCAGAAATATGAATAAAAAAATGGGAAAAGGGAAAAAAATCCCAGTCACATACAAGTTTAAATCACAATTTTGCTACTTCTTTAATTAGACTATTCCTATATGTTGGATTTATAAGAAATTACATTTTCATCTCCTCATCTTAGTGAAAAAGAGATCTGCTTTCCAGTACAATTCCTCTCAAAGTCAACCCAATGAGCTCTCCCTTACTGTGGCCTCTCAATACTTAGAGGGGTGCTTATAACAAAGTTTGGGGGTTTTTGTTTGTTTGGGTTTTGTTTTTTTTTGGCAGGGGGTTTGGTGAGGGGGTTTTTTGCCAGGGCCAAGGGGCAATGGATTTAAAGTGAGAGGTTAGATTTCTATTGCCCATAAATTCTTTACTGTGAGGGTGGTGGGACACCAGCACAGGTTACCCAGAGAAGTTGTGGCTGCCCCCTCCCTGGAAGGGTTCAAGGCCAGGTTGCATGAAGCCTGGAACAACCTGATCTAGTTGAAAGTGTCTCTGCCATGGCAGGGAGGGTGTGGACCAGATGATCTTTGAAGGCCCCTTCCAACCCTTCTATGATTCTAACATAGATTTCTACTTGTAAGTGACATAGTTAATTGGAAGTTTCAATTAACATTTCAGTAATTTTATTATTTATATTGCACTGATTAGGGATGGGAATTCAAATGTATCAAAGAAACTGATTATGGAAGAGTTCCATCATGTAGCTACTCACTGTAACAGCATCACAGACAGCACAAATCCTGTATGCTTGCTAATACAATAAATTCAAAATTAATTGGCATGATCCTTCATTTTCTATAGCCACCTCCAAAATAAGGAATTTAAGAACAGTGGCAGTTTGCAATAAAAACAAAGGAATGAAATAAAACTTTCAACAGGAAAAGCTGAAAAGTCTCCTGTCCCTTCTTTTATAGTACAGAAGAGGCAGGAAGGTTAAATGCTAAACACCAGAGAAAATAGACATCTTGATTACATCTGAAAGTCATCTGGACAGAAGTAGGTTGAAAGAAAAAATTAAAAATTGGGCAAGGGGGAAAAGGAAGTGGCTACACACCCAAGAGCAACGATGAGAAAAGCACATCCCTAGAGGTAAAACTTGCACACACAACTCTTCTACGTCAATTTCCATCCACTCACCCCTCAGAACCTTACTTGGCTTTAGTGTCATAAAAGTTTTAGCCCAGAAAACCTGGACAAAACAAGCCAGAATTAGCAGAATAAAAAGTTACCATGAAGCCACAGCCATTAGGTAATTACTTACCACATACAGGAACACCTGTGCACAAGCTAGAATTCTGTATGCAAGCACAAAGTACTGTTTTCTATAAAGTAAAATTTTAGTATGAAGCTAAACACACATGTAACAAGTCTTCTTAAAAGAAGGCACTTGATAAGATGCATTATCTCCAGTTTCAACATGTCTGATAAGAAGTAAAAAAAAAGAGGCATAAATTAGTACTTAGGGGTTTTTTAAGTGAAGCTATTCAGAAATAAAAACTTGGAACTTAAGCACTCAGTTATTGCATCCTCACGTATGTTTTATGTATCTAATGTATCAAGGCTGATATTTAAAAAATATTCTACCAACTATGAAGAGAGGTTAGTATCAAGGTTTCAGACTTCATAAAGTTTTTTAAGCTTTGCTCCAACCTCTCCTGGATCTCAGGGATGCTTGTTATCAAAACTTCAACGCTGAGGCAAAGCCTTTACCAAAGCCTTCCTTCAACTGAAGTATTAACCACTAAAATAAATTTGTGCTAAAAAAGAATCAGAGCATTACAACTGCTTTTGAGATGTTTAATTCAATGGTTCTAAGTATCTCAGTAGCAATGAGATTGCATTTCTCTCAAGAAAATCTTGTGTTAATAAGAGCTTCAATTTGAGGGGAAAAGTCTCTTAAGAGTTTGAGACGAGCCTTAAAGCAAGGAAAAGTGAAGCAAACAACTTTCAGTCTCCTTAAGAACATCCATAAAAAAAGATGACAAATACAATTTTTAGCTGCTATCTCCAACTTAAATGCTAATAATATTTAAATTTACCCTGAAGACACTTCAATAGTTGTAAACCAACAGGATATGGGATTTTGAGCTACGTAACAGCAAGTATAAAATGCACATTTGAAAAAATAATTGATTAAAAACTAGAATATGGAACCAGTGATGATAGAAACTCAGGAATATGAAAACTTCATTATGCATGCATAGTAGTTGGAAATAGCTACACCACACTTCAGTGATAAAATCAGACCAAATGGTAACTAATTGCTGTATCAAACACTAGTTTAAGGAGGTATGAAAAATACAAAAAACATGAAATAGAGATGTGAGGATCTTTGTACTGAGCATCTGTAGCAGAGCTCTTATAGGCATCAATTGGAAAGAATTAGCAAAAAAGCAATCTGCAAAAATCAAATGAGGTCTCTAATTTGCAAGTACTTTCATATGGCCGATTACAGTACTAAAGAAGTGAACCTTGGTATATAATTACTGGTATTCTCAACAATTTTAAAGAAAAGAAGCAGAGTAGATATATTTCACAATATTACTGACAAATACAATAATGAATACAATTGCTGATTTAGAGAAAATAAGAGCAGTCTTACAGGACAGAAACAAGAAATGTACATTCTCTAAATTAAGATTCATTCTGCATTGTGTTTTCAATCATTACTACTCTGAAGATGTATAAAAGTAGTAATTCCTTGGAGCTTTTTCTTTGAACTTGCTTATTCAGAATGTTATTTTGAAATTATTTTAAAAGGCAAAAAACCTCCAGCTTTCATTAAATAAATAGACACATATGAAGGAAAATTCATCACTGCAGAAACCAGTTACTTAGCTGCTGCAGCCACATTCTCTGTACAGTAACAGAAATAATTATGCACTTTTAGTTTTAGTTTTCACTCTTTGAGTCTCAAAGAAATCGAAGCTGTCATCTCAGTACTGGGATGCTAGAGTAAGAATAATACACCTCCTGCATCAAATAAAACAAAAACTTGTCTATTCCTGAATCCAGCAAAAGACATTTTCTAGTAAGTGCCATTAAAATGAGATTAAACCCAAATACTATCTCCAAAATACTTCTATAACCTTTTAATGACAACAAAAACATCAGAATACAGTAAAAAAGGAATACGTATGTTCTGTGAGTTAAGACAAATTTCTCTGAAACTCACGTCCATCAAGGTAAGACAGATTTACCAGTTTTTCAAAGTCACAAGCTCCATAGGGCATACACAGAGCACACATGCACCTAAGGAGCAACTGAAAGTTAGAAGTCAAGCAGATGCTCACACTAAGACTGAATATTTTCTATGATTTACATAGTTTAATATATGTATCATTCAAGTTTCATAAAACATGATTCAGCTCCATGGTTAATTCAGCTTAAACTGATTAGCCTAACTTCAATGAATGAAGACTGTTTCAGTTATCTTTCACTCATGCTTTGGGAGTCTTTCATGTATTTTGCTGATCTATTTTAGGGGGAGTGGGTTGCTTCTGTTTGAAGGGAGAAGCTTAAAAAAATTTAGACTTAAAATGAAATTCTACAGCAATTGATAAACTTACCTGGACAAAGCAGGAACTGGTACTCCTCTTGCTCGAATTGATGCTTTTCCACGAACTACTGGAACTTCTGCATTTTCTGAACCACCATTTAAATATGTTAACTCTTGAAGCTGTGCCTGTCTGATTTCATCATTGTAGTCCTAAAGCAGTGGGGCAGAGTCAGAAAATAAACATTGTTAAACCACCACATCAAGTTAGTATCAGCAAACACGCCTGCTGTGAGTTTTCTCTCTAAAAAGTGAACATCCTAGTGAAGTTTAGCATGCATAATATTCCAGGCATATTATTCACTCTAGAATTTCTGCAAGAATTCTACATATGAATTGCAGTATTTGATCAGACATCATTTTTCTTTCCCCCTGCATATTAGGTCCGTGAAGATTCATCAATTTAAATACCAATGTTAAATGCTATAGGGGGGGAAACACCAGAAAAATCAAGTTTTGCAGTTCCAGCTGTACAATGATAGTGTTAAAAGCAGGAAAAATCCCATTGTCTCGAGTTGCAAGGCAGTAAAGAATAAACAGACTGTTGATAACAGCCCCTTATGAAGAAGGGATAGATTACAGACATCTACACTTTTAAAATCAAAAGAATAAACAAGGAAAATAATTCAATACAGACACAATGATTCAATTAAAATAGCTAATAAAATATGCAATAGTAAACAAGCTGAAGACAGCTTTTTTCTTATTCTGCAAGAATCATCTCTTGAGCTCTATCAAGAAAGCTGAAGCTATTTACATGGAATTAATACAGTACTTCTCAAACACAGAAAGCACCCTGAACCAACCTCGAAAATATGCAAATCACAGGAATAAAACAGATAAAGCAATGAACTAGAGCTATCCAGATTTTTCAATCATTTTCCCTGTACTTAAAGTAGAGCTGAAGAATGCATCCGTAAAAGTGAATCAAAAGTATTTTACTCACTTGTTTGTATTAAAACTATCAAAACATTATTAGGTCCTCTAATAAAAATGAAGTTATACTTGTGATAGAACAGCTCTTCTACAAATCCTTCCATTTCAAAACTGAATGTTTCTTCAAATATTGACCATTTTATGATTCTATTAAAAAACAAAGGATGTGCTGGAAATCTGTCACTGGAAATCTATTATACTCAGGCACGAGGTAGGTATCAAAAGACTGTCAGGCAGCCTTGAATCAGAACTCTGAAACATAACTGCATTGAGAGAAGATTAAAACTTCCATGAATTCAAAGATCTCAATTATCCTTGACATGTTCTGCTTCTCCTAAACTTCTTCAAACAGAAACAGTTCGCCCTTACACACCATTGTAGAAGATACTTACTGGTGTTCTAAAAGTGACACCATAAAAGCATTTTGTACAAACTGGGTTGAACACACTCTGAAATTTAACTCACAACTGCCTGTCTGAGATCAGCCTCTATTTAGCAGCAGAAACCAACCAGCAAACAAGATGAAGGAAAAATGTCTGGAAGACAATCAGCAGTTTCAAACTGTGTAATTGAAGCTTTTGACAAACATTCCATTACAAAACAGCTTGGACCCAATAAACAACCAAACCACCACACGAAGTAGAAGTGAAACAGGCAATTCAACACTATTCTGGCCAACTACTATACAGATACTCACTCAATATTTGTAACTTCTTTATAAGTTCTCCAAGAGACATCCTTCTCAGAATTCACAAAATCACAGAATGGTTTGGGTTGGAAAGGGACATTAGGGATCATTTAGTTCCAAACCCCCTGCATGGGCAGGGACACCTTCCACTAGACCAGGTTGCTCATGGCCCCATCTAACCTGGCCTTGAGTACTTCCAGAGAGTAGGCAGCCACAACTTCCTTGGGCAACCTGTTGCAGTGTCTCAGCCCCCTCATGGGAAAATTTATTCCTAATATCTAACCCACTTTCTCCCTTCATCAAGGGAAATGTAAAGTTTGAAGCCATTTCTTCTTGCCCTCTCACTACACCCCTGTTTAAAAAGCCCTGCCCCAGCTTTCTTGTAGGCCCCCTTCAGATATTGGAAGGTTGCTATAAGGTCACCTAGGAGCCTCCTCTTCTCCAGGCTGAACAACCTCAACTTCTTTAGACTGGCTTCACAGGGGAGGTGCCTCAGCCCTGATTATTTTAGTGGCTCTCCTCTGGAGATGTTCCAGAAGTTCTGTGTCCTTCTTATGTTGGGGGCTCCAGAACTGGACACAGTACTCCAGGTGAGGTCTCAAAGAGCAGAGGAAGAGAATCGCCTCCCTCAACCTGCTGTCTGTGCTTCTTTTGATGCAGCCCAGGACACAGTTGGCTTTCTGTGCTGCAAGTGCACACTGATGGCTCATGTTGAGCTTCTGGTCCACCACCACCCCAAGTCCTTCTTCTCAAGGCTGTCCACAATCCTTTCTCCTTCCAGCCTCTATTCATGCATGGGATTGCCTCGACCCAGGTGCAGAACCTTGCACTTGGCCTTGTTGATTTTCATGAAGTTTGTATAAGTCTACTTCTCAAGACTGTCAAGGTCCCTCTGGATGGTATCCCTTCCCTCTGGCATGCTGAGTTCACCCCACAGTTTGGTGTCATCAGCAGACTTGCTGAGGGTGCATTTGATTCCACTGTCTCATGTCACCAACAAAGATGTTAAACAGTGGTCTGAGTACCAACCCCTGAGGAACACCACTCATCGCACATCTTCACACAACTCTTGGTGTGACCATTCAGCCAGTTCCTTATCCAACAAATGGCCCAAACATCACATCCATATTGATTCAAATTCAACGCCTGAAAAAATATTTGTTCACTTGATATTAATTTAATTTCTTAACCAAGATGTGCTTAGGTTGTCACTGTGCATGTTGGGCTCTTCTTTCCTTTCTCCCTGATGGTTCTGCATTTTCCTGTAGCTTGTAAGTGTTAAGCATACCAGCAGCCTTAGCCACAGAAAAGGACTCCACTGTGCAAAGGCAGAGAACAGAAAATATTGTCCTTATCACATAGGCCAGAAGCAGGAGGAAGATACAGAGCAAAGGGAGAGAACAAGGAAACCATGACAAGCAGTGTTGATTCATTAGACACTGAAGAAGATTCATCAATTGAAAGTAACAGATGGTCAATTAATGAATGCCCACTGCTGAAAAACAGCACACTCATGGAGACAAATCTCTTCCTCACCCAGAACTCAAGATGGAAATGGAAACCCTTTAGGCTTCCCTCCTCCCCTGTACAGTTTAGACAAAGGTGACATTTCAGCCAAATGCTGCTGCTGTTGAATATCAAACAGCTGTACTAATTTATCAATATCTCCTTGGGATCATCTGTAACTTAAACCTTATTCTAATTTACCATTAAAACTATTAGTAAAAACATTGTTTTATTTAGTGGCAGGACAGATCCCTGCAAAACTCTATATAGTTCTGCAAAACACCCAAGATGATCTTCATCCTGGCAGTGAGCAGTAAGAAGTCATCACGTTTCCAGCCACCTTTACAGACACCTTCATTTTTTGCCAGGTTGCTTAACGAAATGTGTGAGACTTTGCAAAGCCCACCAGCTCTTCTAAATGCCATTTAACACCATTTCATCAACACACCTTACAAACTGAGCATGCAGGAAGAAGTTGTAAATTCTGCTCACGTTGTAAATCGACTGCTATGGCTTGTTCTCTCAAATATATTTTTATACCTTGCTCTAAAGTCAAGGAAAACTCTGATAACCAAGAGCAAAGCATAATTAATGATGTGGCTGTCAAAACAATGACTAGCACTACTGAAAAATTAAGCAAAATACTAAAAAAAGTCCTACTGGCTAGAAGTAATCATGATATAATACAGGACCTGGGGGGAAGAAGAGGGTGCACGTACCTGTTTTTTTGTCCTGACAAATTAATACCAATCACAACACCCCCTAATCTAACAGATGAACAGACTGCTAAGCAGAGGCTCTGACCAGAATAAGTGGATTATCTAATTAAAAGAGGACAAAATAAGACTTGAAGTAAAAAAAAAACAAAACCCCACAGTTCTATCTGCAGAAGATGAGTGAAAGTCAAGGCAAAGTGATAAATGTAGGTAAAACCAATCTTGAGTCAGTTTTTGTCTTCAGTTATACCAATAGGTTAGAGGAAAGCACTCCTCTGCACCTGTTTGAACTTCAATGCCAAGGTAGATCAAATTGTGGGTCTAAAGAGAGGCTAAGACATTTTTTCCTATAGTTGTGTACTACAAGAATATTTTGTAGCCTACATTCTAGCACCAACTGTGATTGCATATGTAGGCCTGACCTGAACACTGAACAATGACTGCATTTATAAATTAGGAGCATCTGAAGTTGTTAGAAGGTACAGTTATCTTACACATGAAGGAAAACAATTAAGATCGTAATCATCTATGCTGATAGCAAGACTTCTTACTTGAAAAAAAAACTGGTGATTTCCTAAGCAAGCCACAAAATACATTATAGAAAATAAAAATGAAGTTGTATTTGGCAGCAGATAACCAAATTGTAGCTCTAGAGAGGACAAAGCTGCTCCTTATTGCTTCCTGGCTTGGCTGCAAGGAGGGGTGGGGAGACAAGAGATTAAAGCACTTAGAGCAGTTCTGATAAGATTACATTTGAAAAACCAAAGGGAAATTAAGACAGTGCTGTCTTGATCCCATAATTCAGAAAAGATTATGTAGTATCAGTTTAGCTCACTAAAATAAAGATGCAATACTGAGATGGAGAAGTGGACAGCTAATGAATGAAATTGCTCATTATCTAATTCTACAGGCTTAACAGCAGAAATCAGTAGGTTTTCATAAACTTACTGAATAAATTAGACATTAGGTGAATCACACTCAAGAGAAATAATATTTTTGATGAAGGGGGCACAGGGATCAGGTATATCCTTACTTTCACTATATGCAAAAAGCACTTACCAAATAGCGTATTTTCATCTAGAAGGAAAACAGCTGTTTGCTCACAAACAAGAACTTAATTCTCACTCATCCTGTCACACAATCAAATAATGAATCACATAAATACAGTAATCCTTGATATTATGAAAGCCCAACATTCCTACAAATACCCAGTTAAGTAACTACTACCTATTCTGTTAGGATGTTTAAACAGTAGTATCTTTATTTCGCTCTTCATATACATCAAGACAAAAGCCACGTGGAACCTGGAAGCAAAGTTATGAAACAATGCTCAGGACACTTTCCACAGTGGGTTAAACTGTCTTATGGTGCATCTACATTAGTGTTATGTCACATCAGGATGTATTCCTAAATGAACCTCCTGATGAACATTACTTACCATGCTTTGGTTCATGTTATGCAGTGGTGCTGGGGTACACAAACAAACATTCATTCAGACAAAAACAAGCCAGAAGAAAAACTCAAGGAGCAAATCCTCTACTCCAGTCACTTGAGGACTTGGTTCCATGGATCTTTAGTACAGATTTAGTACAAACCAAATTCCACCAAAAGCATGTAGTGCCACAGTCAAGTCATGAGCACCAACTACTTCAACCTGGAGTACAACTAGAAGCTGTACTATCAAGAAGCTGTAGTGACCTTAGGTCAGGAACCCCCAGCTGGTCCTGAACACAGCTACACTGACTAGATTCTCTCACAACATTTATGTCTTCTTGCCCCTCAGAATCACACCTGAGTAACTAAAGGTATCTTAGCCAGGACTCCCAAGACCTGACAGTAATCAGTAAAAAAACTTGGGTACCATTTTTGACAGTGAAAATAATCAGAAGTCACTGCACCTTAAGCATTCTTTGCTTTCCATACTCTTTCATTTGATAACCAAATAGAAGAATGTTCACTAAAGAGCTCAGAGTTCACAGTTAGGAACTTCCCATAATAAGAGGCCTCAAAATGCCTCGACTCCAGAGCTTGGACTGTTCTGAGAAGTTTAATACTGCAAAACAATTGAGGTTGGTTCTTACTTGAGAAGCAAATAAAGGAATGTTTTATATAAACACACTGGAAACCATTTAAAAGTAGTGCCTATGAATATTCTAAACCTGGAGTACAAAATATTGGATATTGCATGTCATTTTATACACATCCATATATCAGAAGTTGAAGTTTACATAAGACAAATATAACCCAGGTATTACTAGCTTTGTGTGATAAATAAAGATAGAAGATAAAATAGTATTAACTCCCAGCACTGAACCCTAAGCTAGGTTTATGGGTGGGAGCAATACTACAACTTCCAATTTATTCTTAATGAAGCAGAACTCATGATGATGCTTCAGGTGCACCAACACAGTTAAGTTCTGCATTAAGCTAAGAAAGCTGATTTTCCATATTTTAGATTTTTACAGTTATTTGTAAACTTGAGTACTTTGCACATAACCAGTTAAGAAAGACTAAATTTTTTTACAATAGCCCATGCCAGGAAAATGTATGTAGAATGTTAGCCATTTACCCAATAGCTGCCTTCAACAGACTGAGAAGTATTTGTAAACGCATCTTCTTTTGCAGGTGAAGGAAATTAAGCAATATGACTTTACCATCATACAGTAAGTTAGTATTAGAAAATTTAAGAAAAAAATACTAACAGGGATGAGAAATTTCTTGATTTCCTCCAATGCATGTCCCATTCTGGCATATGCTTCTGCTGGTGGAGCAAATACTTCAATTAAAACATGGAGATCATCATTTAGATGGAAGTACTTTGCCTCTCCACTTTTTCTCAACTCTTCCTCCTAGGAGATAAGAAAAAAGTTTGGTTTTTTCCACCTTATTTTCAAGATATTAATGTGCAAGTGTTACTTGCTTTGGAGGCATTTGCACATACAATTTACTCATGTTCAGATGTCAACAGCTAAAGGAAGTATAAAATTACACACTTCTGATACACTTCAAATCAATAATGTCATTGGAATACCAGATTAGTATCAGTTTGCTTGTCACCAGTAAGTGACTAGCAACAAAATAGGACACATCAGCTTCTGATCATATACAGGAACTGTAGCACAAGGGAGAACATTCCCAGGAGTATTCCCAAGTGTACCAGCTTCACACATAAGGCAGAAAACCATACCATGAACTTGAAGCCTTGTTTCTCATTACTATTGTCTTCAGAAAACAGTTTGATCTAATATTCCACAAGAGCAAGATTCTTTCATCAATATTATTTCAGTCTCTTCTTAGTATTATTGCACAGCCCAGATATTTATTTTCTGCTCTCTGATTTCTACCTAGTGAGTACACCCTCCACAGAACTACACTCGTTGGACATGAAACTAACAGCATGCAAGACAAAGGCAGAGCACTAGAGGGAAAAAGAGTTCACCAGGTATTTCAGAACATTTTTTTATTCTGCTTCACCCAATGCACTTGTGACTGAGAAACAATTTTCCATGTAGTGGAGCAGAGCTCAGTTTTCAGATGCTTGCACATTTGAGACAAAACATTCACAAACCTGAATGTGCATTTGACTGGTGCTTCCCAAGAGGCTAAGCCATCATTAAAAAGAATTTAATTTTATTACCAGAGAACTTCATATCAAATTCGTTGCAGTTCTGCTATCTGAAAAGCAATGCCCTATGAATTCTCCTCTACTACTTATGGTATATGGCAAGCATATACCAGGTAAGTACTTCACTCTTTATATTATTAAAATTATAGCTTCAATGATAGTTGAAGCCACTCACACGCCTTAATTACAGGCTGAGTTTTATAACTGACAATCTATTTCTGCTTCTCATAAATAACAATCATCATTTTGTGTTTGACTATAGGGATGTTTAAAAAAATAAGTTACAAATCAATTTAATCTATAGGTAGCTTTTAGAGAATCCACAGCTTAATACAGGAGTATTAAGAGGCCAGAGTTATCAGGATTAGATTTTGTCAGCAAAGCAATTACCTTGTCCATACAAAAGAGATGTTAAAAACAGGAAGTAAACTAATAAATATTACTCCTCATAGAGTTTCAATAGGAACTGTTTCTCAAATAAATAAGCACAGTTATTTAAGACATGTAAACAATCATTTAGATGGAAGCTAGAGTTTTTCAGTGGTTACTCATACCCTTTTTCAGTATATACATACTATCAAGCATCACCTGTCCCTTTTTTTTTGAAGGCAAAAAAAATCACTGCAGTTAATCAGCTCTGCAGAAAATTGAGAATTAAAAATCATGTGTGGTTATCAATCAACTTGCCTAGTGATAGCAATAGGCAATAAATATCACAATTTAATGTGCAGTGTCAGGTGAAGAAGCATTTCAAACAGCAATTTAAACAAAACATATGAAATTTAGTGCAGGTTGTTCTCAAATCATTCCCATAATTAAGGTCAGAACTTCATGCTGTTTTCTCCCTTTGTTTGCAAAGTTCACTGTTTAAATTTTTTTTTTTTTTCACTTCTCACACCACTTGGCACCACACTGCTCTTAACACCACATGAATGAGAACATGTTCACTCACTGGCCTAGATCTCCCACACTGGGCACACATTAAGCATTTCAACATTTTTTTTTATTCCCTGTGATGACCAACACAGCAGCCACAGCTTATTTCCATTCCACTATCCTTCAGTATTTTAGCTCCCACAAAATCCTCTGCCTTCCATTACTTGGCTGTACATATCTGGCCTAAGCTTGACAAGTGCATGTGGATGCTGCTTGGCTGGCAGAAACAACTTTTTCCTCTACTGCAATGGAGATTTGAGAGCTGCTGAAAGGAGGAGACACAGCAAGAATGCCATTGATTTAAAACAAAACAGAACAAAACTGCCTTTTAAATCTCTATCTTCTCACACAAGATCTATCACATCAAACAACTCGTGGTTTGGACAACCTGATTTAATTTTGTTGTCAGGGCAAACCCATCCCTTCAGTGCTGCACTCTGGAAGCCACTATGAGAAAGCTACTGCCTACCTGGCGCCTTTTGCTCTTTCATTTCATCCCTTTGTGGGCCAGAACAAAACTCAATAGTAGGCACAGCTTATGATTCACAGCAGCATAAGGCATTATTCAATATGCCAAATACAGTTACTATACTTTGCCCCTGATTCTACTCTGCCTATAGAGCCTTTTACCTTTTATCATACTTGCCAAGCTATCAAGAACAAGATATCAGCCCTGAAATCAGAAGCCGAGTTGCAATGTTTATCAGAACACACTCCTAGTACTCTTTCCATCTTCACTATACCCCCTTTGATGTAGGTTTTAAGTTTCTTTAGTTACTACCTTATAGGTAAAATAGATATTTTTAATGTTACCATAAATTTGCCTTTTGTCAGATTTTATAGACCATTCCAAATACTCGAGTGAAAGGTCTATACCACTCTTGAGCTACTGGTAACACATGGGGTGGAAGGCTTTAACTTACTTCTCCAGGACTGCAGTATAAAAGCCATTTTATAACTGAATCAAGAAATTCTAGAATGGGCCTTCTTACTTTTTCCCTCTCCCATAGCCTCATGGAATCCTGAATAGTCTAGAGGTAGGTCAGTGATGAGGTCCCAGCACATCTTAAAAAATGTTAACTGAGAAGGAACAGTGATTGTAGATATTGTACATCCCAAATAAATTAAATACTCCAGATGTTACCAGGACATGGAAATAGAAGCCTTCAATACTTTTAGAACTCAGTTTAAGGACTAAGGAACAAAGATACAGGAAGAAAAAAGACCTTCCTTGAATGTTCTCTCAAACCCAAACCTCTTGCTAGGAACCAAATTGGACATTCTACAAAGACAATTATAATCAGAGCTGGAGATATACTGCTGCCCAAAATTAATTTAATGTCATCCTGGTTTATCTGTTATTCTTGTTTATCCAGATCTTTCCCTAGAGAACTTCAAAATGGAAATGGTGATATTTACTACACTTTATCAACCTTCAGTATCAATTAGCTTTTTTCCATAAGCCTTTGAGTTATCTTAAATAAAAATTAAAACTAAGTATTTAGAAATTTAGCTTAAAGAAGTCTATGAAGCTTACTGTCACTTTTCCTCAGGAAAGAGGAAAATCACAATAATAATAATAATAATAATCACAACTCACTTAAAACTGGTAATATATCAGTTGTATTAACATGTAAGTGTTTAGAAACATCTGATCCTGAGCTTCCAACAATCAGTTCATCCCAGAATATGTTATCAGCATCACTAAGTAGACACACAGCATATGCTGTCTCAGCTCCAGTTACAGCAAATATGCTGCAATGAACTTGTCAGAGAGAATAAATCAGATCCTCAGCTGTTTTGTGGTGCAAGTTTGGCTTCAGGAAGCTTTCGTAAGTCTGTGATAATGAAATACCAAACTCCACAACTGAGAAAGTTCACCAAGAATTTGGAGACCAACTGTCATCCTGGCTTATAGCAAGTTTACTTATTCCTCTTTCTTTTCAGTTTGAATAGTTAATATTCTTGTTTCTGTTTGAACTGTCTTATTTCCTCTCAAAGTTACTAACACTGTAGTTTTTCATCACTAATTGTGTAACACTTAAATCTTAAAGTTGCTTTATCTGTATTATGTATTGCATAACAGCCCCCATTCAAAAAATCCCTCTCTTCTTCAAGACTTTTATAGGATAATGTGGCTGCATAAATCTAAGTCATATTTATGTAAATTATACTTAATAAAGATATTAATTAAGAGTCGGCACTTAAATTGCAGAGAATAAAGTAACTTATGGCCTCTGATCAAGCTCTTAACAGACTATAGATTATAATATATTTTTCTGATGAAAGATGTTAAAAAAATACAGTTTAGGAAACTGAGAAGCAACTCCTTTAAGTCACTTTTCTATATGGACATAATTACCTATCTTTATAGCACACAGTTTCAGGCTATATAACCACAGAAATATTTCACTGGAGACTATAAATATGGTGTGCTACAGACAAGAAATATGTTCATTGTTTTAAATTGTATCATTAGGAATGCTCCAATTAAAACATGCAGCTTACCAGACAGGTGACATATTCTTACTGACATAGTTATTTGCTACAAATTTAGTCAGATTTATTACAGTAAAGAGTGAAACTGATGTGTACATACATCTCATCAAGCTAAAGGCTTCTCTTGTGTCTATTTTGGCCCTTCTAATGGACATGTCCACTATACACAAACACTTCCCAAAGAAATATTTACAATTTATCTCCTTTCATCAGCTGTGTCTTGTCTAGAAATGTAATTAAATATTAAAATCAAACTTTAAGTGCTATTTTACATAAAAATGTTTAGATCTATCTAGGCCTCAGGTTCCTTCCAAAGTGAGACCACTGACAGCTTCATCACAAGCTATATAAGACCCATCTAGAACATGCCACTGATGATGCCCTAATTACATCCTCAAGGACCACAGTTTTGGGGAGGCCTAAATACAACTCACGATAGCCTCAAAATACTCAGTGAGAGCAGATTCCTCAGAGAAAAGAGACTCCATCTGAATCTAATACAAGGATGTCCAGTGTTTCTTACTTGCTTCCCACTTTGTCATTGGTGTTGTTGATCCCCCAAAGATTTTAGGAAAAAATAAAATCTAGGTATCAAACACTCCACTAGCATACTCAGGTCTTACCTTTGTCTTGTCCCTCATAGAACCTTTTCCCAAAATAGACATTTTTGTCAGTGTTTCTTCCTGTAAGCGCTTTAGAGAATTGCCACGTGGACCCAGAAGTTTTCCCACGAAATTGAACTGTAAGAGAAAAGATCATTAAGTTAATTAGATTTTCAAGCATATATGAACAAGCAAAGCATACTATTTTGTTGAAAAAAACTGTTCTAGCTAAAAACAAGTATCACAAACTAAATTTCAAATATGTAAGACCTATCAGTGGCTTCACCAGGTGTCAAGAGAAACAGATCTGAGCTCCAAGAACTCAAACAATATAGAGAGAACTGTTCATCACATTCAACAATGAGAACAGATGTGCTCAAGCTGCAATTCAATTTTCAGCATTTGTTAGCAGGTATATAAAACCATAAAAGCAGCAATCTCAGATACAATACAATCCAACCAAAGCTCTGAAAAAGAATCCTAATTGCCTTATCGTCCCTTGAAGATTTATGAATACAGCAACACATACAATATAGCCTACACTGAAACAAACAGAATTAAATTCAGAGAACATAAGCATATAAATCCAGCCCCAAACCAGAATAAACACTCAAGATCTTCCTAACTACCACTCAACACCCACTGCCACTGAAGTTCACTGAAAACAGAAGGGCTCAAAACCCATCAAGCCCTTAAAGTAACCAGGGAGAAGAAAGTAAAAAATAGTGAGGAAGACTAGAGAAACCCAACCATTTCTAGTCACAGAAAACACCAAAACCAGAAGGTGCTTCAGGGGGAAAGTTTGCTAAAAAATATATGTATCAAAATCCAATTTGTAACAAAGGAAAACAAAAAGGGAGAACTATTGTCATTCCAAGGACACAAAACTGGACTTTGAGCTGGGACATGAGAAAGTACTCATGAACACTGCTCCACAGGACATATGTTCCCAGTCACATACACCAGGAGAAAAGTTCCAAGAGATACTAGGAAATACCTCATACCAAGAGATTCATCAATTCCCCATTTTGTTAAGCCTGTTATAGTTTTAGCTTCCAACCTTTAGGTCTCTTTTCCTTATTCCACTTTTATCTTCCCCTAAGTGGGTGGAGGGGAGCAATAAAGAGCAATTCCATTCTGTGGGTTTTGTTTACCCTGACCACTAAACCAAGACACCCCTTAGAACTTGCAAATTCAGTTCCTAACATAGACCTGAGTTAGAACCAAGATACAATAAAGTAAAATTGCATATGGATAACTGTAGCCAGATGCTAATATATTTATGGGGTTACATGAACTAGTATTTTCTGAAATCAGGGCAAATTTCAAGAAATCCTCAGGCAATTTATGGAAGTTTCTTTTTTTGAGGTATATTCAATTTTTTTCTTCATAGGCCCTAAGACATAGACAAGGAAAAAATTAATCAGAAATTGGTTGTCCAGTGAAGTAGTAGAAATCTCCCTTGCTGAAAATATTCATGACTCGCACTGAGTAGTCTAATTTAGTCATTATTTCAACAGAAAGTTGGACCACATCTCTACAGGTCTCTTCCAACTTCTGACTGTCTTATTTCTGGAAGCAAGGGAAGAAAACAAACTGAAGTAATTCCTAACAAGTCTGAACTTTCAGAAGTCAGTAACTCCTCGTCAACAGTTTGCTTATAGGATCATTACTTATAATAAATGAGTTCATAGTTAAGTTCAAATGTAATCACTCATTTAGTAGAATACCACCATCAATTTTTTTCAATCATTACTTAAGATCATTTATGTTTACTCCAAATAGCCTTCAAAGTTATTAGGAACAAAAATAAACACTGCATGAATTTAAAATTATGTACCTTCCATTCACAGTGAAGTGTGGTGAAATTTCAGAATGTTGAGTACCTGCAGTCTTACATAGTTAAATTAAAATATTCAGATGAAATTCTACTCAGTTTTTGACTGCAATTTAGGAGTAGGTAAGCATGTGTTTAACTGCAATGTGTAGCCTGAATATCACTTCTTAACTGGACCAAACAACTCCCTGATAATTAGAATACAAACGACAAATGAAAACAAAGAAATGCATAACCAAAGCTGAAATAAAACCCACTTGATATGCAATATAAGTAACTAAAAGTTCAGTGCTCAGAAAATACTTGAGTGTTCCAAAGCACGTTTACTTCAGCTGCTTCGTTTATTTTAATGACAGCCAAATATTTTAATAAGTTGTGTATAATTTTTATAACTTGATCTACAAAGCTTTAATACTACCAAAAATTGTGACCTTCTCAAAACCAGTCTCCAGTGTTGAAGGTGGACTTTATGGTAGCTATACAAGTAGCAGGACAAAGGACACGTTCTAGATAACACATTTAATGAAATGAAAATGTATTAGTTGTATCCTGAGATCCACTGAGCTATTCTTTCCTGTGCACTGAGGCTCCAAATATTAGATTTGACAAGTCTGAAGCATGAGAAATCTGTGCTGCCAGGAAAGTAGGAAATTTTGCTGATTCAAAAGCACTGTAACTCTAAATGTAACTTAAAAACATGGCAAACATTCAAGGTTACTAAAAAATGGCTTACAGTGCAGAGCCAAAACCTTTTTGCTCCCCCATAACAAAGCTGAAGAGCTTTGGAATACTTCAGTTGGTTATTCAATAAGTAAAAACTTTTTGATATTGAATGAATCATTTCAGTAGAAAGCAGATTATTTTGAACAGGTACCAGATTTTTTTGTTCAAACTATTGCTCTTTCCCCTTTTTACGTTACATTGGGAATATCTGATTAGCAAAGGCTTATCTTCAAAGACGTCATAGAGCTATTGAAACACTCAAAGATATCAGCCACCAAGTTACCATTATTTATACCCTTCTTTATCCCCACCAATCAATGAGTAGAGGGACTCAAACCTAAGGGTAGAAAACCACCACACTAAGATACATTTTAATTACAAAGTTAACAAATCCAGCCTATCTGCTTGTCAAACAGAAGCAAGTAAGCCAGTCAGCTCTTACACAAGACAGCTCATGTAGAAGTCTTGTGGCTGCTTCCCATGCCTCATATTCCTGGAGTTTATTTGCCCACAAGAGCATAAGAACAAAAATAAGTTCATATCTAGTATTGAATTCAAGCTTATAAACTCTGAATTAGAGGCACTGGATGGTACCAAAAAATGTCTGACCAGCTCTGTACCAGTCAGACCAGTCACGTTTACTAGTTCTGGCTCATGATCAGACATGACAGACTTCAGCCACCCTTCTACCTAGCACAGCACAGTCATATTTCACCTTAACATTGAATTTGAACAGTCTGTATACAGAAGATAATCTGGAGTATCTCCAAGCTGCTTCTAAGACTACCTTTGAAGTTTATGCCAAACATGGTAAAATGAAGTTATAAAAAAAACATTCAAGGCAACTTTGTAAAAAAAAAAAAAACAAAAAAAAACCCCAAACCCAACCAAAATACCCAATTCAATCCTAAACAAAAAAACAAAACAGGATACAGATTAAAAGAACAGGGAGGAGACGATGGGAAAAGATGGGAAGCATAACCTCAGATATAGTTCAAGCCAAACACTCCAGTCCTACATCATTACAAACCATTAGTTTGAGAAAAAGGATGCAAGAGTTAAGGGGTGTTCTTAGTTCATAAAACTTCTGATGAGTGAAAGCAGATTCTCCCATATCTACACCTCTCATTCAGCTCGAGGATAAAGATACACCATGATGTACAAGAGATCCTTCCCAAATTCCAGAAATATTGGAGATTCTACCCTTTGGTCATGGTGTCCACTAGCCCACAAATACTGGTTACCTATACAGAAACCATGTTGTTTCCCTTACACAGATTATCTTCCAACTGTTGTATAGCTACAAAATCACCAATTTGTAAATTTAATAGAAAAAAATCTTAATAGAAAGGAATCAATCAGGTTTTTGCCTGACTGAAAATAGCTTCCTCTTAAAATATTCATAAATCCTCATTTTAAGAAGCATTTTTGCGGATACAGTACAGTGGAGGTCATGGACATGACCACATAACACCCATTTCTTTAGTATCCCCAAATCAAAATACAACTTTAAAAGTTACCTAGAGATTTATTTCCTTACCAGATCACCATTTCAAACTATTTCCTCAAAACAGTTCAGGAGAAAACACATGTACAAAGAGTATACAAGTGAGACATTCTTTTCAGAAGTATGTGATCTCTGAATGTCAACAGAAAAGGAATTAATGCCAAGGCTACAGCATTTTAAAATATATATATATTACAGAAAAGGAGATATAATAGAAAAAGTAATCCTTGTTTATCTCCACCAAGACAAGTCTGCTGAGAATGGTTCATCCAGCTTAAAATACTTAGTGAAAGTATAAACACTTGACCAAATTCTTTCCTGTAAAGCTCTAAGTAAGCCATTATCATTAAAGCCACAGAAAGCTTTCTTAGCATATTAGTTTTCTGCAATGGTTCCCCTGTGATAGGGTCACAACAAAAAATAAAAATAGTTAAATTAAGACTCAGAGCATTTTCCCTCACAATGACCTGAAAGCAGGAAAACATCAAGATTGGTATTATTCATCTGAAGAAAATAAGGTTTCCACATAGAAAGGTAAAAACTTGAAGCATCTATGCTCTGCCACATCAAATTACTCTCTTCACAAACCACAATAATAGGTCTTTAAACATTTATTCACAACAGAAAGCTCAATTACTGTAAAGCTGCTCAAAAGCTACCCTTGGTATTACATTTGATGTTGTTCCTCCATATCATTTATGATTATACAACTAAATTCTCATTTTCTTGGAAGCCCTTAGAATTTAATTGTTATGAAAAATGTTTTCTAACTAGTCATGTGATTAAGACATTCATCTCTCCATGAGTCCATGTAAGAATTGCAGATTTATTGCACATGACAATGACATTTAAGACTATTTCCAATATAAGCATTAAGCTAAAAGGCTCCAACAGACACCAGTTCTGTAAATCAGTGACTTTTGAGAATATTTATTTGAAGTATCACTCCAGCAACTGAACACAGACAATTTCTTACCAAATTCTGAAATTCACCAAGTATTTAAGTGTAGTTTTATGATGAATGATTAAATGGTTGCCCATCACATAGCAAACAATTGTTCCCATAGTTTTGATCCATAACATAGAAAAAACATCTGCAACTGCATTTATCACCCATGAAAACTATTTTTCCTTCAGTTTCAGGACACTTGACTTCACTAAACTGTCAAAACAATGAGATTCCTGACACTAACCTACTTCATGATGCATATTAATTAAATGCATGGGAGGGAGGTGACACTCTTCTGACTCATTTGTACATATCTAAACTATGAAAACCTTTCATACTTGCTGGAATTTCATACTTTTAAGATAGATCCAGAGTTCTTTCACCAAGAAATCACATTATCACCTTCCACCGCCAGTTCATTTTTTCAGCCTTTATCAAGCTTGTGCAAGTTGAGAATATTTTCAAGCATAAAATGTAACACAAGTACAGGTTTAAGGGTCACATTTTCACACTTGACCTGAAGTCAGTTGAGGTATTCAGCCGACCAAAGAGCAAAGTGTATTAAATCACTCTGATTTCCTTTGCCTAAGCTGGCAAGATCTCATTCCACTAACTATAGGTTAGGCATCCAGCATCCACATGCACCCCTACGTGTAGGTAACTTGATTGAGAACTAAATCCTACTTCAAAAAGTCAGCCCTTTTCCTACACGTTTGCATGAAAGCCCTAACCTCTTTAATCCTAGCTTGCAGCACATCCCAGTTACAAGAGGATTGTCAACAGCATTACTAAGGCATATTGAAGCCTCACCTAAATATCTCAGATTAATTTCCATATCACAGCAACTCACAGACATTTCTCAGAATCTGTAGAGCTGGACCAACCTGAAAAAATCTTAACATTGTTTTCAGTCAGATTTTGAAAATACTTGACCAGACCTGTAATCTGTAGATTAACTTCTAGAGCACAAGGTTTTGTCTTGCCAGGTAAGACTGTCACCACATCAAGACATAATAATTCCAGGGTTTTTAATGTGTACATGAGTTTGTGAAGAACAAATCAAGAAATTAATTCAATTGCACAACTAGCCTCAAGCAGAAACCAAACATAACTCCTGGGATTAACTATCTTGACAAGTTGCTTCATAAAGCAGATAAAATTCCATCTGTCTTGGTTATTCTATCACCTTCTATCAAGGTCTAGACATGAAAAACATTTAGGCCAACTAAGTCTGAGATTTTACATAAGACCACAGATTTTAAAATAAATAAGACCACAGAACCAACCAAGAGCTGTTAGATAGGCAGCAAGTTACACACGTGAACACAGATACTCAACTGTTTGCACACTTAGATGACCAGAAACAGTCTTTTTTGGGGAGATCAAAGATGCCTGAAAAAAGTGAGACACCTGCTTTTGAATCTGAGGTCTACCAGATCCTTTTCCAATAGAAACACAGCTGCTCTGACCTTCAGTTGCATAGCTTTCTGCTGCAGTTATCCTGTCACCTCCCAGGGCTGTCAGAGGTAATGAGGCTGAATTTGCACAGGACCCAGCCATGAGCCCATATGAGAACATATCTGACAGGTCAGGTAATGTGAGCAGGCATTGCAATGCCAGGCTGATCAGATCAGCCCTAGGACTGCCTGACCTGTGTTGAAATAATTTTGATTTATTCAAGGAGTCAGAGACAAGTTAAGAGGAAAAACACAATGAAACACTTAAAGGAAACTTAGTTAACCTGGTGACAGGTCTGCCTGAATGGATATAATGCTGTAATGTAAGCTGGTTTGGTCCAGATACCTAACTTTTTTTGAGAAAAATGATGATTGAAACTTCATTAATCCTACTGATATAAAGTAGAGGCATCTCTGCTTGCTGGAGTCATCACTGACAAATATAAACAAAGGAGTAGTTTCTTCTATCAGAGTTGTTTATATTTGTAGTTAGTTTCATTTGCTGATAACTTTTAAAAATCCTGTTTAAAGGGAGGATCATTTATTTGGGGTAGTACTATTCATGAAGTTGAAAAAAATTCTTGATATCCAAATTTGTCAGATTCAACCCAACCAGTACCTCTATGTTAGTTTGACAGACTTATCAATTCCTGAAGTGATTTGGTCAGCTACAAACAGCAGATTAACAGTTCACAAGCAGAAAACCTACAGCATCTAAATGACTGGAGGTGTCTTTGTTCAGCATCTTGCATAACAGCTAACAGCACTATTGTGGAGTGCAGGCATACAGAAACCAATATCAGCCTGCTAGAACTACTTAAATTTCAATATTCACATGCTGAAAAGCTCTTTTACATGGATTTCATCCATATTTGTCTAAATTTCCATTCTTCTGAAGCATTTGTCAACAATCCTAATCAGAAGTTAAGAAAAAAGTGATAATAATCAGAACCAAATCTTGTAATCTTTTTTTCTGAGGTGCTATTATTTGGGACATTCAACAAATAATACTTACTTTGCACTAACACATTTTTGTCTAGGAAGCTGCATACATGCACAGAAAAGAATAGCAGAAAAGCAAAAGGCATTTCTGTAAATCACCCTTTCAGGTTTTATAAGCACCACATAATACCTTCTGCTGAAGTTCTGCAGAATTTGCATATACAATGCAAGCACTTGAAATACATCTCACTGAGACAGAGATCACTGGAATAATTTCATATCTACCCCAAAAGACCTGATAAAGGATTCCTAATTTCAGCCCTCCTCTGAACACTTAACAGGAAGAGGATTAGTCTTTAGAGCAAACATAAGTATGCAAAAAGACTGTTCCCCTCTATACAGGCATTTCTCACTCATGTCCCTCCCTGCAGACTACAGTACCCCAGGATAAGGCTTTGTTTGCCACATTGAGGTTACAACACTTCAAACAACATATTTAGAGTGATCAGGTCAAACAACATCTTTAGAGTGATCAGGTCTCAGGAATAAAACCACAAGCCTGGTCCTGGTAAACAAGTGATACTAAGCTGCAGTGACTGCTTGTGTCCTACAATAAGCTTTTCAGAGAAGTTCACCATTACCTGTCCTGAGTCTGAATTCATCCTTACCTCCCACATTACTCTATAGCAAGTAATTTGAATTTCCTTTTGACTATGCAGAATTTTTAATGAGTAAGCTTGAATAAATATTAGTCTATATGTAACAAAATGGCAATTTAAGAAAAATTGAGCCGTCCTGTGCTGCAGTGAAAATATTTATAAACAGAGAATATCTAGTGTCTTGGGTCAGGGCAGTGGTGTTTTGGAAGCTGGGGAAAGGGCACAGGGGTGGCTCCTGTGAGAATGTGCTGGAAATTTCCCTGCCTTGAATTCTGGGCTCTGCCTTTGGCCCAGGACAAGCAGATATGGGAAGCTGAATGTGCCTCTGTGAGTATTCAAGACAGGGAATATGAAACTGAAAAAAAACATACAAAACAAAAAAAAACCCACGGCCATCTGAACAAAAACCTGCAGAAGAAAGGAGGAGGTGAAAGCAATGGCAGAGCAGAGACAGTCAGTGAGGAAGGAGGGGGAAAGGTGCCCAAGCAGAGATTTTCCCACAGCCCATGGTGAGATGGCAGCTGTCCCCTAAAGCCCATGGAGGAGCACAAGGGAGCACACACTGAAGGGCCACAGTAGGACAGACATATTTCCAGCCTGTGAAGGATCACGGTGGTCAGATGGAGAGCTGATGTAGGATCAGAGGGGCAGATGTGGATCTGCCACAGAGGAGCATGGTGGGGCAGATGTGGATCTGCAGCCATGTAGGACCCCGTGCCAGAGGAGGTGACTGTTCCCACAGCAGCCGTGACTCTGTGGGCAGCCTGGGCTGGAGCAGTTCCTGAGGGACTGAACCTCCTGGGAGGGCCTCATGTCCCAGGGGTTCCTGAAGGACTTTCCCATGAGGGACCCCGAGCTGGAGCAGGGGATGAATGTGAGGAGTCCTCCCCTGAGGAGAAAGGAGCAGCAGAAACACCAGGTGGGGAACTGACCCTGAACCCCCCCTGCCCGTCCCCTGTGCCCTGAGGGGAGGCAGCAGTGAAGGTATCCGGGCCTGGGGAGAAGGGAGGGGTGGGGGGTAGGAATTAATATCTGTTTATGTTCTCTTTAGATCTAATTCTATTCTGGTAGATTAGAAACCAACCCCTACCTGACTACAACCTCCCTTCAGGTAGCTGTAGAGGCTGAATTTCTTCTTCTCCAGGCTCAAGAAGCCCAGCTTCCCAAGCCTCTCCTCATAAGATTTTCCCTCTAGTCCCTTCACCAGCCTCATTGCTCTCAGAAGAGAGCAGAAGGACCCACTCCAGCACCTTGATATTGTTCCTGAAGGATGCTTGGAACTGGACACAGCACAGAGCAAATCATACCTATCTGTTGAATAAAGGGCTTTCCTAAAAGCTATCACAAAGTAAGAATTGCAATGTTTAGTCCTTCAAAGCTGACACTACATAAAGAGGCAGAAGTATATTTCAAAAGGTAGTCTTTCCCTTTTAGTTTCTATTTTGCTTTCTTCCCCTTGAGCTCAAGTTTCTGCATTTCAGAATCTATTAGAAAAACATCCTGGTTACAAACACTGACCATGTAAATTTCCCCTTCCTTTTACTTTCCCATCTTTTTGTTTCTTCATGTTTCTATATAGCCTTTTCCAGTCATAAAGATGACTTTACAGTTCCAAAGGCATACCCACATATAAAAGGTAATAGAGGCTTGATTTCAGTAAAGCAGTATTTCACAAAACTACTAACATTATTGAGGCAGTCCCTACAAGTTACTCATCATAATCTTTGAGGAAAACACTGATAGTGTGAGGAAAAAAATAAGTCTTCCTGAAGAAATGGAGGAAGAAAATTCCCTTCTTCCATGAACAGAAACAGAAGCTGTCTTGAAATTCCTAGCAGGAAAAAAGGCATTTCAAACAAGCGAGAACCTGCTCATTTTGTTTCCACAATAATAATACTAAAATTTAAAAAAGGAACCAAAAGAATAAAGTCCTGCAGCCTATTGAATGTTGAATAAATGCTTTCAGGTAGCATTGTTTTAGTGCAGTATAATTCTGGGCAGTAAAGACTCATAGTGGTCAAAGATACTAAGTCCTTACTCATACAGAATAGACAGCATAATTTCATAATGCAGATAAAACTAATTCAAGATTGGCAATGGCTGCAACAAAGCAAAGAGCTTATATAGTGAGTTCCTTTAATGAGGTATTTTACTCTGCACTTCTACCTACAGCAAGTAAGTTTCAAAGCCTGGCATCAAATATTTCATTTCTTTTGCTATTCTGAAGAGGAAAATGTGGCTAACCTGAAAGTGAATAATTTTTCTTTTCTCAACATACTATATTTTTGCGTGACCAGCCCACTTTCCCACATTTATTCCAACAACAGCCATTCCTACCTTAGAAATTCTACAGAAGCAACTGCAGAACAGTAATAGCAGAGCTTGTTAATACTTTTGAAAATGTAACAAATTAAGGTATTAGATCCACTTAGATTTATCAAAAGTAAAAATCACTTACCTTAGGGAACTGTTTTACTGGAATCAAAACTTTTTGTCCCAACTTCATATTTTTATTGATGACTACATCAATATACTTTTCTTCTTCCTTTCCTTCCCCTTTCTGGAATTTTTCAATTTCTGTTAAAAGAAAAAAGGTATTTTCCCAGTTTAATACAACAACCTAAAAGCTGAGATACTTCAAACGCAATACAAATTAAAATCTTTAGGAATAATGTTGTATGGAGCAGTACATATGGAATAATGCGTTATGATTATTTAGACAGGTCAATGGGTTAAATGGTGTCTGGCTTTTTCAGGCTTTTTTAATGCTCATGTCTATATCAGTACCTTGAAATAGCATTGTAACCATCTTAAATGCTGTTAGCTTAAGCTACATTTACATGTATGTAAATATATGTAAATTTACATATTAGATATGGCTTAAGCAGCAAACACTAATCTTAGAGTCTTTTATTCATTTTTAAATTAGAAAAGCTATACTATGTTTAAATTCTTGACTTTTTTATCCATCTATACTTTGTTTCCAATATAGTGTTTTAATGATGGTTGTCTAGAGCACACTTAAGAGAAAATGTCAAATCAATCTTTCAGAATTTCAGGAATGTAATTGAGGCACACAGATCACACCCAAAAAAATCTGAGATTAGTTTTATACCAATGATATTTAGGATTGATATTTAGAAGTTCAAACTCAGACTACATGACTCATAACCAGAGGTATATACAGAACTGATGCTTGATTATAATTCTCTCGGAATAGGAGATTTCCCAATGTGCTAATGAAAAACTGCAGATTTCATTTCATTGGTGGGGAAACATGAGCATGAATGGACTAAAAATGAAGCACTACCTGAAGTCTGCACTGGACTGGAGTCCAACACACTGAGTTGCAATGTAAAACGTAGCACAGGATACACAAAAATCCAGTAAGTGCAACAGATGGTATTCTATGGGTATCTAGCATTTGTCCCCACAAAAGTTCAAACATTTTTGCACAATAAAATACATCCTTCTACTGTACTCTAAGCAACAGAAGTTAATGACATTTATCAAGACCCTGAATTTTCTTCAGGGGGAATGTGATCTTATGTCAACAGGAGACAGCAACAAGCAGTTGAGAGCAAAAATGTAATTAAAAACAGGAAATCAACCTTTGTGTATGCTTTTCAAAAAACATGGTTTGAAAGTATTTCCAAAGAAAAACAGGAGTAGGAAATCAGTGGTTTCTTACGACTGAAAAAATCCAGACACTTTTAGCAACTGTTCAATGAATACCAGTTCATTCCCATTTACTGTAATTGAAGCATATTTCTCAACAACTGAAACTTCAGTCTTCCATGAAAGTTTTCACCTCACTAGCACAGAACCAGAAATAAATACAACTGCTTTTATTCAAGTTAATGCTTGGTAACTGAAGAACCAAGGAAGCCCAACCAACCTAAGACTACCTGAAGGCTTTGAAAGAAATTTTATAAGGCATGACATTCCCATTCAGAAAGCAGGGGCCTGGAATTTTCTACAAAGTCAAAATTTCTGCATATAATATTCAGACATGAGTGTAGGACTATGACAGAATTCATACAAGAGAACTTTTAACACCCCTGCATCCGGATGGAACAAGGGCTCTTCAATTCCTCTTGGAAATCAAAACAAGATACATAGAAGTTTGTACATTTTACAGGTGGAAAACAAACATGACATTGATTTTTAATGTTATAGTTGGTGTACAGTATTAGCAGTATAAATGCTGAAAGTTCTAACTTGATCAGAAGTCTGCTGTTCTTCAGCAACACTTTACAAGAAATATGAAATGTTAAAATTGTAATAAAATACATCCATTTTGTTATGACTGAAATATTCAAATATGACCTCAAATATTCAGAGTAAGATTGATTCAGAAAAATCAGAAAAGTACAGTTCAGCTCCATTCAAGATTAAAAATCAATCTAATGCACTATGTGGTATTTTAGAACAGTCCAGTGCACAGAAGTAGCTGTAATCACTGATATAGTGAAGGATTTTTTCTGAAATAATCTAAAATTACAAAATAAAAGTAGTTATAACATCAAATCCCATAATGTTATGAACTGGTGAAGTTAATTTATTTTGTCCTCTTGAGTCACAGACTATTAGTACACAGCTGTAAAGTATAACATGCACAGCAATGCCCCTGCTCACCTGAAACATGAAGTCATGAAAACTGCATTTCTAGGAGTAGCAGGGTATTAGAACCACAACTTCATGAATGAACAGTGGTTTAAGGACATTCTTAGATGCTGGCATGAAAAATTACACCTAAAAGTGAGTTTTGTTTCAGGAACATTCGGATGTCTCAAAGTACATTTTAACCTTGATGAATCTAAGATTTAAGGACAAGTTCTAACAATCTCTCAGTAACATTCTTCAGAAGACCCAGCTGCATGAATTCCTTCAAAGATCAATACCCTTATTTGTATTTAATGTTTTAGGTTAAACTTATTTGAATTCATTATTTGAAGGACTTGACTGAAACAACTTGCATAATGATAGGTATAATGCTACAATAATGTTATTTTGAGCTCCTTAGTACACAAAGAAATTTAAAAGGTTGTAGAAACAACATTCTTTCTCTAGGAATCACTCCACTGATTGGAGTGATCACTCCACTGGCCAAAGTAAATATCAAAAGAAATCCATTCATTACTATGAAGATCAGTTTTCCTACCCCAAGTAGCTACAAAATTTTAATCATCCCTATTAAGAAAAACCTTTTCTTTATTCATCCTAAATTTTGAGTGAATTATGTCAAGTCTACTGAATTACTGATAGATTTTACATTAAGAGCACATTTTCTGATTTGTTATTTTCTTGTCATTGAATATTGTCTTGAATATTTAATATTCATGTTAGAGTTAAGGGTAAAGAAAAGTTAACTATTAGAATTTTACCCATATCTGCACAGCTCATTCAGTATCTATCACATACATCAAACTTTAGATAATTAGGGAAAAAGAATCATGCCAGATCACACAGGAAATCCAATAAAATTTTCAAGGTCAAATGGATAGGGAGATTTTCCTTTTCTTAATCCTTAGATTACATTCTGTACTGCTTAGCTATACAAAGCTAGACATCTCCTAGCTCACAAATAGCAAATAAATGTCTGATTAAAGATTCCTATAATGCTAGAGATTAAAAACCCATGTTCTCAGACCAAGGATGCTGCTAATACAACAGTCCAGGAGTTTAACTGAAGTAATAACTGCACAGATTATTTTCTTTAAATTTAATCATAGTAGAGAGATCTAAGCAATGATTACTCCTCAGTTAATTCACCAAATAATGTTTCTAGATGCATCAGATAATGAAAACGTAGAATTGTTCTATGTTAATCTTTAGGTAGAATTAATCTTCCTGTAGCAGAACTACAAGCCAGAATTCCAGCTCCCTCTGTTAAGCCAATATAAATACTGGAGTTTAATGTTGAACAAAGTAATGCTTTGTGTATTTGTCTGCAGATCAATGTTATCAATACAAGATCAAATGCCAAATTCAAAGTAAATGAAAACGTTTGTTGTATTTCTCCTTAACAGTGCTTCCAAAAGGAACCAGGTAAATTTGTCTGAAAATACTAATAGTTTCATGTGTCTTACCCTGGTACATATTTATTAGGATTTAATAATTTTTTACTACTTCAGATGGAAGAAGAATCCAACATTTAAATTTTAGGACATCCAAATAGATGTGGCTTCAGAACATATAGTGGTGATGGAAGAACTGAACAGCAATTTAACTGAAAATAATTTCCCCACTATTGTTTAAGATTAAACTATTTTAACAACATTATTCTTTACAAATATTCCTAAATAATTCTTGACAGAAATATACTGAAGATGACTGGGAAATTACTAACCCTACACAACGGCACCCATATATTTTGCTTTATTGGGGCAATTCTTGTTTCATTTTTTGTGGGTTTTTTAGCTTGTAGCTTAGAGAATGAAAGATGAAAACTTAGACTAAACTAACCAAACAAGTCTGTTATACAGCTACTGAAGCATGCCCCCAAAATAACAGTATTTCTCAGACAACTCTCAAAACTTCAATGCTGACTTAGAAAAAACACAGTATCTCCAGTTCAGAAAGGTTTTAAGTCAAACTGAAGGGTGTAGAAATATCTTGATATATTTTCCCTGACCTTTTAATCCCTGAAAAAACTCTTTTGACCAGTGCTGGAAATGCAACACTGAGCAAGACAGATATCTGGTCTGACAGTACAATTCTTTAGTTTCACATTAGAAAAAAAGAAAAATGATGGTACTACAAAAAATCCTTTGATACATAATTCTGCATTTCATAAAGACTTTACTTAAGGAACACAGACAAACTTTGACCAAGAGAAAAGCTTCCAGAGGAGGACAAGCTTCAAGTCAGTTGCAGCAGAATTTCAGAACAAGCGTTTTTCCTTAATGGAGGAAAAACATGGACTTTATTGCTTCAGTTTCCTCAAATTTCCCCACAATCCTTGCAAGTTCAGAGTATCAGTAAGTACTTCTGACAGTCATTGAGATTAAAATTTTTCTACCATGTGTGAACTTATCCCCCATTCTATAACGTTTCCTATCTGAAAATTTTTTTTGTGGCAAACCCCATACTTTATCTCAGAACCAACATTTTAAGCACCCCTATTCTGAAAATACTGGAAGTAAGAACCTTTGCAATGAAGCCAAGTGATAAAACGTCTGCTATGCTGGCTGTTGATTTAATGCTTAGTCCTTTGATTACTTATTCTGCTGAATCCAAAGTGCAGCCATGTAGGATGATGAAGCCAACAATAGTTCTAATTTTGATGACAGCTTTATCCCTTTGTTGTAATAAAATGGTCCTGACTGTGCTTCAGATTATTCATCTCTTACACTCAACTCATTTATTTCCTCCCCCACTAATAGGGCAATTAAAAATTATCTGAAACAGTACCTCTCCAGCAAATAATTCTTGTCTTTCAGCTGTGAAGCAACAGGAACTTGAACTATAATCAACACAGTACATAATATATTTCAAAAGGCTTTCTTAAATGAAGCCCACAAATTTTCTGAAGGCAGCCCCTAAAAGACCTACTACTCACTGTCCCTGTCCTCATGCTCAGTATGAAGCTGGATGACTTTCCAATTTTTGCACTAAACAGAAGAGGTAAAATTAACCTCTTGGTTTTGGTTGTTTGAAAAAAAGTGTTGAGCATAGCCAAGTTTCTCTGCATATACATTCACAAGAATTACAGAATTCAGTTTGAATTGCAGGTAGCATCCCACTCCCCCAGAAAGAAAAAGCAAAAAACAACCACCGAACAAAAACAAAAAACCCAATCTACAATTAGTAGAACAGCAATTAAACATTGATATAAGTAAATGGTTGGACAAATACCCTTTTTACACATGAGATTTTTCAAAGTACTGGTTAGGGTATTTTCAAAGACTCCAAATTACAGAACAATAGTAATCAAGCAAATTAAAAAATAGCTCAAATTGTTTAAAATAAAGGAGTTAAATATGTGGAATGGCTACACAGACATGCATCCTGAATGAGTCTTAAATACTTGAGTCAAAAATGCAATTAAGAAAAAATAAATGTAGCTGCACTATTAAATGTACCCACCCCCTTTTCTCTGATATTAAAAAAACTCCACCCACTCTCCCCTGTTGCCATTTTCATACTTTGCACAAAAAGCCTTTTTAAATCAGAAGTTTAGCCTCCATGGTAGGTCCTAATTCTTGACTGGTATAAGCACTACTACATGAAGAGCTAGAACCACACACAAGAAACATGGCAATTTGCTTCAACAAATGCACATTACAACAGTTGAATTTAGAATAACTTTTATATGCCACCTTAATTTTGCAGAACCAACTGACAATGAATCTGATTTGAATTTACAATAAAATAAGTGGCTCATGCTAGAATGATGTCTACAACATTCAGTATGCTCAAATTAATATTCCTGTTGGACTTAACCCAATCTTTAAATTGCATTCACAGGCATTGTAAGTTCTGTTTTACAGTCTAAGTAGTACTGTCTGCACTGTTCTGAAAATACATTTCAGTCACAAGTATGACAAATATTTTGAATAGGCCTTTTTATTTAAGCAATTCAAAACTAATTGAACACCTATTACTTTCACATCAAATATGACTACACTAAAATCTGTTCAGACTGATTACTATCAGCAATAGAACAGAAAGTACCACAGTAGAAATTGTCAAAAGTAACACCTAAGACATTAACAGACATTCAGTCAGTCTTGCTCAGGAACAAAACCCAACATGTAAACAGAAGCTTCAGCCCCATTTACCCACCCTACTCCACTGAAAATTACTGTTTCTTATTGTGAAGAGAGATTCTGAATTTATAACAAAGTGCTAAAACTTCCCATGTGATTTACCTGCTGTTGACAAATCTTTAAACATGAATGTTTGTACATTAGCACAGTCAGAGATCTAATAACTGCCAGCTCATTTGCTCCATAACTTAAAATTCCAAAAGCAACATATATATCTGTGGAAAAACAGTACCCAATATCCTACAGTCGAGTAATTCAAATGTGGATGCTGCATCCTATAAGAATAAAAATAATAAAATTACTCCCCTGTTCCATCCTCCTTCAGGAACAAGCAACTTTCCCACTTGAATACTGCAAGAAGCATTGGCTTCAGCAGGAGTCTGCCCCTTTAGAGGTTTCTTTGAAGCCTGATGCATCCTATGCTTCTTCCTATAAGGTGTCCAAGAGGAGACCCATTCAGTCTTGTACTTATCCACCTGTACCAGCTGAGCAACAGCCTATAGATAATACAATCCTGTTTCTACAAGAAGAGCCAGAAGGGGGATCCAGGGAACTACCAGCCTGACTCCATCATTCAGAAAAATCATGGAGGTTCATCTTGCATGTACTCACATAGCAAGTGCAGGACAGCCAGGGCATCAGGCCCTGGGAAGGCAGGTCCTGCTGGACCAATGTGATCTCATTCTATGACCTGATAACCTGCCTATTGGATGAGGAAAAGGGCTGTGAACATTGTTTACCTGGATTTCAAAGCCTTTGACACCATTTCCCACTGTATTCTCTTAGAGAAGCTGGAAAGTCATGGCAGACAAAGGTATATTCTTTGTTAGGTTAGAAACTGGCTGTGTGGCCAGGCCCAAAGAGTTGTAGTGAATGGAGTTAAATCCAGTTGGCAGCTCATCACCAGTGGTGTCCCCCAGGGCTGTTTTGGGACCAGTCCTCTTCAATATCTTCACCAATGATCCAGATGAGGGGAGCAGGTGGTTCCTCAACAAGCTTACAGACAACACTAGGTTGGGTGGGAATGCTGATCTGCTGGATGGTAGGAAGGCTCTGCAGAGGGACCTGGACAGGTTGAACCCATGGGCTGATGCCAACTGCATGGGGTTTAACAAGGCCAAATGTTGTGTCCTGCATTTCATCCACAATAAGCCCAGGCAGTGCTGCAGGCTTGGGGAAGAGTGGCTGGCAAGTTGCCCAGCAGAAAAGAACCTGGGGATGCTGGTTGACAAATAGCTGAAAGTGAGCCAGCAATGTGCCAAGTCTAGGTGGAGGGCAAGGTGAGCAGGTGGCCAAGAAGGCCAGCACCATACTAGCCTGTATCAGAAATCATGTGGCCCACAGAGGAAGGACAGTGATGGGTCCCCTGTACTCCACACTGGCAAGGCCATGCTTTGAGCACTGTGTTCAGTTCTGGGTCCTTCACTGCAAGAAAGATATTGATTTGCTGAAGCATTGCCCTGAGAAAGGCAACCAAGCTCATGAAGAGTCTGGAGAACAAGTACTGAGGAAAGACTGAGAGAACTGGGATTTTTGGCTCAAAGAAGAGGAGGGATGAGAGGAGACCTTAGTGCTGCCTACTGGTACCTGAAAGGAAGTAGGGAGGTGGGTGTTGGCCTCTTCTCTCAAGTAAATAACAATAGGACTGCAGGAAATGGTCCAAAGTTGCACCAGGAGAGGTTTTGACTAGATGTTAGGAAGATTGTCCTCACTGAAGGAGTAGTCAGGTGCTAGAACAGGCCACCCAGGCAGGTGGTGAAGTCTCCATCCCTGAAGGTATTAAAAAAACATGTAGATGAGGTACTTCAGGACATGCTCTACTGAGACTGCTAGATGGTGGGGTTTCTTCGATTTTTGTTTGCTTGTTTGTTTTGCATTTTGGGTTTTGAGTTTGTTTTGGTTTTTAATGTGTTGACAACTGGGTGCCATGATCTTAATAGGTTTTTTCCCAGCCATGACAACTCTGATTCTATGAAAAAGCCACACACACAAATCTGACAATTGGCAGTATAGACAAAGAGCTACTTTGGATGCTGATTTCAAGTTTAAATCCATTACTTTAAGTTTCAGAAGGGTGTTCAACATACAGTTCTTACATTACTTGAAGTTATTTTGTATCAAGAGCCCTTAAAAAAGCTGTTCCTTTTTTTCATTTATATGTATGAACACTATCACATAACCCTTATGCAAGATTTAACTTGTCATTCTGATGAATTGTCAAGAAGGTTTTATATCCTTTCATCTTGATTATGTACATAGCACAATTCAATAAACTTTCTTTGATTCCTTCATCAACCCTTACAAGAAAAAAAGGCATAATTCAGATCTCATTTGAAAAATAGGTATGACGCATGACCCACAACCCTTAATAAGCATGTACCACCTTTTATATAACTGCCATGTTGAAACACTAGCCAAAATATTTCCAGTTATTTAACCCTAAAGCAGACAGACTTGATCACAAATGCCACATTTGCATAAATTTAAGGAAAAGCTTTTTCTCTGTGAGGGTGACAGAACACTGGGAACAGGCTGCCTAGTAAGGTTGTGGAGCCTCCATTCAAAACTTGCCTGGATACATTCCTGTGTGACATACACTAGGTGATCCTGCCAGGGCAAGGAGGTTGGATCCCAACCCTTCCAACCTTCCTTTGCAATCCCTAACATTGTGTTTTAAGGCTTTTTTAGGGCATTAGCAAAGACCATGCAGTTTAAAAATCTGCCAACAGATTCAAACAAACAGTTAATGGAACATGCCTACCAAAATACACCTTGGGTTATTTTCCATCCACATATTTTGGATAATCAAGTTACACAAGTATACAACTGTTTACCCAGCATTATGCAAGATTTATGTATGTACCTATCAGCAAGACAAACTAACATTATCTTCCCCTACTTCTATAAAAACTCTAGAAGCTTTCTTTAGCAACTCTAGAAGCTTTGCTAGTACCCTACATCCTAGCTGACAGAAGGCCAGGGTGCAGCCCCACACTCTCACAACCCTTAATTCAGTTGTGTCATATCCTATTGATAAATCCTAAGAAAACAATTCATACCTGCAAGTCCAGATTTACTTAATCATCACTAAACCAGGCAATTCATACCTGTAAATCAAAATTTACTTAAAATCATCACTAAACAAGGTAATTCAGGAAGCATCCACAAATTCTGAGGGAGTTGATGACAGGTCACTGTTTTTGAAATGTCATGGTCAGCAGGGAACATTTTTTGGTGACTGAAACAAAGCAAGTATCAGTCATATCCTTGAGAGCTAGGAGGAGGATCTCAGGAACAAGATGGTGAGACTCGCCTTGATCCATTGGAAGGTGATGCAGAAAACAGCCCTGGAAAACCATTTCCAAGCATACTAAGAACAAGGTGATTGTGAGCAGTGTGCACAAATTTACAACAAGAAAGCCAAGGCATACCAAACAAAGAGCCTCCATTGAGCACATTGACAGGCAAGACAAAAGGAGCTGATGCTGTCCATTTCATCTGTACTCAGACTTTTGGTACTGTCTCCCATACCATCCTCTTCTAAGCTGATGAGTTAACAGCTAGGGAAATAGTGAGGTGGACTGAAAACTAACCTGTCAGGTTCAAAGGATTGTGATTAGTGGCATCACAACCACTCCAGCTTGGAGGCCATATGCTAGTGGTGTACTCCAAGGGTCAATACTGCTTAACATCCATCCCATCACCCAAGTCTTTGATGAAGACTTCAGCTTCAGCGAGTTTACAAATAGAAAGCTGGGAAAACTTCAAACACCAGATCAGCATTGCCAGCATTTGGACAGGGATGATCCTTCCTCTCTACCCAGCACTGGTACAAGTTCTAGCAAGCTGCTTCTTTCATTTCTGCTGTTTTTGAAAGGATTTTTTTAAGTGAAAGATTTGCTCCATCTTTGGAATTTTGAAAGAATACTAGTTCTAATCAATTCTGTCTCCATCCAAGATTTATTTCTCATGAAATACTACTGCAGGCTCAGAAAACCATTATTTGTTACCTGAAAGCATGCTAGAAATTCTTGTTGTGCTCAAGCAGTCAAGAGATACAGACTCAGACAGATCTGGTGTACAGCTGTCCAGTCTTTCCCCCCTCCATAGCCCCACCATTACTCTGTTGAGCACAGCTGGAGGTGTACACATCCTTCCAAAATTACACATCTCTTCTCACTACTTCCCAGAACACTAAATGCTGTCAGAATGCTGTCTAAAATGGCCACCTTATTATTCATATTTTAGTGTTAGAGGAAGGAACAGACAAGGCTGTAACAAGTACCTGCAACACATTTAAATTCTCACATTTCATTCAGTGAAACTCAGCACAAGAAACTGTTAGAAAATTCATACACACTGAATCTAACAAAGCCATTACCATCAAGTGTAATTTCATTCAGTGCAGAAGCTGAGAAAAACACCTGAAAGTTCTGCACAACTGCACTGCTCAAGTGCCATTACTTTGGTATCTGTAAAAGATGAACTACTGAAAACACAATATCCTGGAGTAACCTTCATGCCTATCTGCACAGCCTCAGTACAAGTTTATAAATCTCAGTTTACTGATTCCAACACAAGTTTCCTGCTCCTCTCATGTAAATTGTTCAGATTCCTGAGACTTCATACCTGCAACTTTGCTTACTGGAGCACAAACTATTGATGTGTAGCATGTGTGAAAAGGCAAACTTGTACAGGAAACCACAGAAATACATGTGAATGTCAAGGGATGTAACAATGAATTAGTCAAATTTAAATCCATAAAAAACCCCAAGAACTTTAAACATGCTCTCAGAATATTTACAAAAACAGTAACAACCAAATGCATTTCTATTTTCTAAATAAAATAAATCCTAAAGCATTTGCACATTCTGGTCCACATATGTATAAAACAAAGCTACAGAGTTAGCTGGTACATGAAGAAAGGGGACCAGTTCACTACTCCAAATTACTTTAACACAACTTTAATCCTTCAGAAGGCCTTTACTACCACTGCCATCAGACAAAAGGGGCAAAACACTACTTTTGATAAAGTTATTGTGGATAGTAGTTGTTTATTATTATATCATATATCCTTTGCTGCACTAACACAGCTTGGCAGGAAAAACCTACAAAGGTAGATTGTACATCTACTGCCCCATGGGAAGTGTAGCTTAAAATTGTGAAAATTTTATGTATGAGCTTCAATATAAATGGAATGTCAAAAACTGTTACCATCCAAGCTAATTTTTAACTAGAAGAGGGATAACATTAATCAGTATGACTTCCATATGCTCAATAACAGGTGAATCCAAATATATTTGCTATGAATATATATATTACAGAGAATTAAATAAATTGCTACCACATTAGACTGTTTCTAAATATTACTTTATCTAGCTAATGCTCATAAACAGTAGAATCACTTCATGGCATTTTAGACTGAGATCAGACTTCCCTAAAAGTATGAAAAACCTTGAAAGTCCAGCTCATGGACTCATTCCAGCTGCAACTCACAAGGGAAGGTACTAACATCTCTGCCAACAGATCAGTTTATCCAGGAAAAAAGTGAAATCTAAGTCTGCAATAAGCCTATTCTCTGTAGGACCATCTGCATATCCATGTAGCACCTTCACTGCTGAAAGCAACATTCCAACTTCTCTGGCATCTGTTAGACACAGGCTTTCCAGCATTCACCTAATAGAACATACTCAATTTTTCAAATCAAAGAAAAACAAAACTTCATAGTTTGTGCCTGCATAAATCTCTGAAAAAAAAATACCAACCTAAGCCAGGAAGCCTTTGGTGAAAACTATCTTGTAAAGAAAGTTAAAATATACTACAGTTTTAGCACATTTATTGTACCCCTCTACTTGCCATGGAAAGAGTTCTGAATTATGATTTCTAAAGGAAGTTTCTTCATGTTTAGCTTAACTAAAACTGAACAATTCCTTCTGA
Organism: Calypte anna; assembly: GCF_003957555.1. NCBI lineage: Eukaryota > Metazoa > Chordata > Aves > Apodiformes > Trochilidae > Calypte > Calypte anna. The sequence goes on along the minus strand of NC_044245.1, from coordinate 144,386,520 downwards.
ATAATTCCTATATTTCAGGTAAATTTGTTTATAAAAAAACATTTTTCTTCAGTAAAAAAAAGGATTTTTCAAAACTCAGGGTCAACTTTCTTTCCAGTAGACACAGTTATAATATAGGTATGATAAGGTACCTGAATAATGTTAAGGATAATAAAAAATAAATAAGGATAATAAGGATACCTGAATAATGTTTTGCAACTATTCAGCCAAGATACTGCAAATTCAGTTCTATTACAATTTTATTTTGAGGATGCTAAAGCCAAGCACTTCTGTAGAAGTGGAGAATGGAATGCCTCAGTTTTACTGCAGTATGAGAAGCCACATTATCTTGTAGTTGTCTGCCTAATTTTAGAAATGCTACTGCTTTAGTTTTAATCCAGCTGATTTTAAAATCCCAGATTTTACTAAACACTGCAACTTTTACACTATGAGGTCTGTGTGCATTAAGAATTTTCTTGGGGTAGAAATTACTACCTTTACTATCTTTACTAGTTGAAATAGCATCTTGTAGAACAAACCACATTCTAACTGAGACACCAGTAAACATAAACTGAGGTATGAGCAGCACTGAGAAAACACCAAAGCTGCTACTAACCCATTCCTATCCCCCACTTGCCTTCATAATCCTGTACATCCAAGTTCCTGCTCCTTCCTTACTTCTGCTTGCTAAGAAACAATAAAAAAGGATAAGCACCAAGAACCTAAGGTGCCTTTACCTCTTAGTCCAATAATGTTTGAATTGCTTCTATATGGGAAAGGAAATTTTGACATGCCAGTTTCCAAAAGTATTGCACCAGGTTATCTTCTAGATGTGACAGGGGACAAAGGGGAGGCATTGCAAAAATGCAGCTGCTCAAGAAATTCAGGGTCTGAGTGCCTAAAGGATGACAGACAGCTGAGGCAGCAATAACCACTTCATATAGTATATTGTTCTACCACTCCTTGCTACTAGAGAGAAGCAAAGCATAAAAGTGCATTTGGGAAGAACAAAACAGTCATAATGATTATACTTATGGTCCCATGAATAAGTCTTCCTATATAATAATAATTCATGAGTAGGTTAAGTCTCAAATCTGACTTCATCTTGATTCATTGATTTTAGAGAATTGAAGGAATGATTTAGTTACAAATAGAATAACCACTACACTGCTGGAATGAGCTACTTCATGTACATTCAAGAAATAACAATGCTTAACTGAACTTGAAGTCTATCTATCTACTAATAATAAATCTTGAAAGAACATTCGACAAGGGAGAAGTTAACCTCCTCCTCAAGTCATTAGGAGAAATTTAGACACAAATACCTCTACCAAATTTGACATGAGGATTTGAAGACTCAATTGTCATTTCACAGAGCAAGAAAATACCAGAAAAGCTTGAGTGACTCTTAATTGAATATAAATGGAACAACATTCCCAGGACTGCTTTGTAATATCCCTTTATAAACAAAACACAATGAAGTTATCAGGTTACTATTCCAGTGCACCATAGATAAAACTTTAAAATATGAGCATAAAGCTAAAATACGAGAAGGAGCTGGGAATGAGGAAAATATTTCTTTTTCTTCAGTAAATTCACACAGCTTTTATTTCATCCTTGCATAGTGACTATCTATTGGCAGTACCTCTTTATAAGAAGCAAGGGATTAACTGTGTCCAAGAGCATCTATTCTCTTTAATTTATTTTTCTGAAGGGGCCATCTGCTCTTATTTCCTCATTTTGTGGCCTAGCTTTAAATTGCATTCACTATTCTGTTAGGATTTCAATTAGTTACATGTAACATTTCTCCCATGTCAGGATAGCTGTCTTGAGGATGAAATACTGTAAGTTGAAGTGGGGTTATTACCAAAAGCTGATTGACTATAATTGATACAGCTCAAATAGCAATTAGTCATCAATAAAATGAAGAAAAAAACATGCTCTAACATTTGTTTTATTACAACACAGCTTGACATCCATTACTGAGAAGTATGCACAGCCATGTTTCAGGATCTGAATAAAGGGACTGTTTGCTTTCTGGATGCTGTGAACTCAGCTTTTCTCAGATGACTCTGCAGAACAGCTTTAAATCTCTGCTTTGGTAACAGCACCAAAATCTTCCAAATGTGGTCACTAAAAATGCCTCCTACAAATGCAGACAAGGCACACCTACATGATTAGCACCAATTACTTATGGATAATGAGTAGCTACCCTGAAAAGTTTACTTACTACAAACTACAGGTTTGCACTCTAGTTGGTTATTACTCCAATATAGTAATATCAAGTACTTTCAGTTAACTTTTGTCTGTTCATTTTACTGTTTTCCCCAGAAGAAAGACCAAGCAGGAGGCTATGTTGCAAGATGAGTACTTCAGCTAGTGGCCAGAGCAGCTAACTTCTCAGCATCACCTTCATGCAAGCCAACCTCACAGGAAGCCTTCCAGCCTAACCAAACAGCCATTGAAAGCTTTGGTCACTGCTTTGAGGACATCTGCAAAAATGAGGGATCAGTGCCTCAAAAACCTACAAGCTACTCAGAAGCAGAAAATGTTACCATAATGGTCAGCATGCCACTGAAGCCTGAAGAAAATATGATCTACTGATTAAGAAAGCAAATCATATCCATTTTTTCTGAACAAGGGCATTAATTTAAAAAGGATAATTTATCTAGAGTACCTCACAGAGCTGGTTTCACACAGCCAGCTATTCACCAGTTGTGATAATGAAACATCAGCATTTTTAATTATCCTTATATTGAGCTATCATAGAATCTTAGAACCATGTGAGCAATTAGAGTTTTAAACAAGGACTGTTATTTCAGATCTGTAAACTCTAAGTTGATTTATAAGTAACATTACAGCATTCTCCATTTAATCAGCTGATAATAATCATAGAATCATAGAATAGGCTGGGTTAGAAGGGACCTCAGAGATCATCGAGTCCAACCCTTGATCAACTACCGCCACAGTCACTAGACTATGGCACTGAGTGCCACATTGAGTCGCTTTTTAAATGTCTCCAGGGACGAAGAGTCCACCACCTCCCCAGGCAGCCCGTTCCAATGTCTGATCACCCTTTCCGTGACAAAATTCTAATATCCAATCTGAACTTCCCCCGGCACAATTTAAGACCATGCCCTCTTGTCTTACTGAGAGCTGCCTGGGAAAAGAGACCAACCCCCGCCTGGCTCCATCCTCCTTTCAGATAGTTGTAGAGAGTGATGAGGTCTCCCCTGAGCCTCCTCTTCTTCAGGCTGAACAGCCCCAGCTCCCTCAGCCTCTCCTCATAGGATCTGTGTTCGAGTCCCTTCAAATAATAATGCGATATGCTAAGAGCTTAAAGTTTAAAAGTCTGACAAAGTAACTTTTTAAAATAAAATTCATTCAGCCTTTGCCAAATTGGACTGACAACAGTGTTACTAAAGTACACATCAAGTGAACAGCACAGGCCAAAGCTATTTCAGGTCCCATTTGTATCTCAATTGTGTTTGGAAACCCTGTGTCCAAAGATAAGGTAGTTCTATTACAGCCACATCATTCAGTCTATATTTGAGCCTAAGCTTGTGACCAAGGTATAAGCAATAAAGACAAATACCTATGGGACAGCCCAAGCAGAAAGATGCAACCAATGCTAATTTCCAGCAGGCACATTACCAATTAAACCCTTTATAACATGAGCATCGACTTTTTATATTCATATAGTCAATCCAGGTGGAAAGTAATCTTGAGAAAATGATTCTCTAAGCACTGAAGCCTCAAGTTAATCCAGTACTTGCTTTCTGAAGGAACATGTGTTTTCAGATGCAGACAGAATTCATTTGGCTGCCAGAGTTGCTGTGACAAGCCAACACCAATGGCACCCAGGTGCAGACCCCAACTTTCCTGAGGGGTCTGACACCCACCCCCAACCTCCCAACAGCTCCAGGGAGCCCTGGCTCCAGGCACCAGCACTGTAGCTGCAGGACATTGCCATCAGGCTGGAAACACAGGCTGAAATTTCCAATAATTGACAAAGCCCTTTAGAAAAAAAAACTCCATGCACAATTAAAACCTGCATTATTATTTCTGTGTTATGGGTTTGTGTGGTACTGTTTTAGGTAGCAGGGAAGGAAGCCCCAGGGGTGGCCTCTGTGAGATGTTTGAAGCTCTCCTGGCTAATGTTGAGGCCATCCATGAGAAGGGATGTGAACCTCTGTGTTAACATCTTCAAGAAGGGGAAACACAAGGCAGTAAGAGCAGTGCAGAGGAGAGGGAGAAGAGAAAGCAACAAAAAGAGAAACACCAGGAGAAAGAGCAACACCTGAGGAAAACAATGTCAGAGGGATCAAGGTCCATGAGGAAGAAGAGGAAGAAGGTGCCTGAACAGATATTTTCCCCTACATCATGGTGAGATGGCAGCCTGTCCACTGCAAGCCACAGAGGATCACAGCAGAATAAGTGGTGTGGACCTGCCACCCATGAAGGATCCCATTGGAACAGTTGTGGATCTGCAGCCTGTGGAGGATCAGGGAGCAGATGTTGTGGGCCTACAACCATGAAGGGGACTGTTCCTGAAGGAGTCTGTGGCTCTGTGGGCCACCCACACTGGAGCAGTTTGCTCCTGAGGAACTGGATGGAACATGTTGGATGGATTTGTGAAGGACTTCTTCCCATGGGAGGGACCTTACATTGGAGTAGGGGAAGACTGTGAGGAATCCTTCTCCCTGAGGAGGAAGAAGCAGCAGAAAACAACCCGTGATGTCTGGACTGTGAAGCCCACTCCCTGTCCCCCCATGCTGCTGGGAGGCAGGGAGGAGGAGGTAGAGATAACAAGAACAAAGTACTTTGGGCTCAGGAAGAGGGAAGGGGTAGGGAAAAGTATTTAAGCTCTGGTTTGTGGGTGGTTTTTTTTTTCCTCATATTGAGTACATTTTGCTAATGACCATAAGTGGTGAGTGAAAACCTCACAGCCCTTGTCTTCACCCAGGAGGTTTCAGGTGGATTTCCTCCTCACCATTTCAAAAAGGGTGAGGAGGAGTGAGCAGCCACATCGTCCTTTGTTACCTGCCAGGCTCAAACCACAACACTCCTAAAACTAACATGCAATAGAGTTTCCTGACACAGAAATAGCATCCAAAAACCCTCCTAGCCAAGTTATAGCTTCCAAATTCAGTATCACTGTATTTAAGATGCTCCATAGGTATCCTACAGAAAAACCCATTGTGGAACACTTCTACATTTTCCAGTGTGCTCATACCAATACTTCAAAATTGCCCAAGATCCCCAAATTCATAGGAAAAAAAAATAGGACTCGGATCTTAAAAAGTCATTCATTCCTTCACAAGCATTTTGTGTGACAAGATTTACATCATTCTCAGCATTTGTTGACATGGTGTTAACAAGCTACCATAAAGACTTCAGGTGTCTACAGAAAATATGTCTGAAGAACATATACAGTAAACTATAACATGATAAATATTCTGTTGTATTCTTTTGTACAGTTGGCTAAGAAAGACCTAATCATTTTTCAAGAGTGTAGACACATGGTGCAATAAAAAGGTCAAGGGTAAGCAGCAAGTCTTAACTAGGGCTCAAGATACCCCTGCAACTTACCTGCTGAAGCCACAAGTGAAGGAGATTAGCTCCACACATATCAGAATTTAAATGGAGAAACTGAATGAAACCACTAGTAAGAACCTGTTTCACTTTGAGAAACTCCTCCACTTAGCACAAACATTTCAGGTAACTCCTACAAGGCAGGCAGAAGACTCAGCAGAGACACTACCATCATCCTTGAAATTAGGACTTCTTAATTCTAATGACAGTAAACTGGAAGTGGTCACTGAACACTCAGGTAACCAGTAATGTGATAAACCACCCTAAGTTTCTGAACTTCCATCACTGTACAAATGCACCAAGAACATTAAATACAAACTGAGCAAAAGCAAATCTAGAACAGAAAAAAAAATCTTTCAGATACAGAGAGGGCTACAGAATATCATTAAGCATGACAAAAAGCCATGAAAGAACCAAACAGACATGATGGATCTTAGTGCTTTTCACTTTTGCACAAGTGAAATTTACCATTTAACATTAGTTAGGAGCTAAGCAGAAAACAAAGGTGTTTTCTCACCACTTTACCCCATAGAGCTGTATCACTCAAGTCTGCATACAACAGCACATACATTTCTGCTTGGTAGCAGAAGGAAAGGAATAAAAACATCAGATCTTCAGTATCTGAGGGTAAAGGAGCTCAAGGAGCAGAAACTGAGCTGCTCACCAGACATCAGGATTGGTGCTTCATCACCATCTCTAGTTTATTAGGACACAGATCAAAAGAAACCAGTAGTGAAAACTTTTGTCCATTATCAATAACTGCAAAAGACACATGAAAGGAAGAATGATAACATTAAAAACAGTCCTTCCATTTCTACATCTTTTAAAATCATTGTTATTACCCCAAAGCATCAGGAAAAACTGGCTGAAAATGCCTAAAACTTTGTGTTCAAACACATCTTAGTGCTTTCCTGAGTATTGCTACAGGGTAATCAGAAGCAGTAAGAGACTACAGATGTATTTATTCTCCATGCATTCAGTAAATGCAGCAGCAGTGTCAGAGAAAAAAAAAAGGCAATTTACTTCTTCCTAAATTGTGCTGTCCACGAAAGGCATTTTCCTCTCCTGACTATTCCTTTTGTAAAAAATCCAAATGGATTAAGGTTGAAGAAAATCAGTAAATCCCCAAAGGATTTGCAACTTTAGATTTTCCCTGTCACTATATTATACCAATATCAGTACAGCAGTTTTTATAACAAATTTTCTTTTGGATTAAGTGCTAGAACAATAGGTTTACTGAAATGATTTCTAATCTTTTAGGTTTCCAATTATTTTGCCAAAAAAATGCTTCCTTAGAAATAGACCTATAAAAGAACACCTATATAGGCAAAAAAGTGAACGATTTACTGACTAAAAGAATTAAACTGACATTTGTTTGCTGCCTTGCAATTTTGTTGCTGTTGAGCTGGGAGCTAAAGCCAAAAGCCTGATAAACACATCAAAATAAACAGAAGGCAGCCAGCAAAAACCAGCAACTGGAAATGGAGAATAGGAAGGAAGGAAGGAAATCAATTTCACTTTCTGGTTTGTTAATTTTATCTTGACAATACAGTAAAGTGATGAAAAATGACAACAAAAAAGGAACAATTAGTCAAATATGACCAAGCTGAGCTCAATCCAAAGAATATTTTACAATAGGATAAACACAGGGTAAGATGTCCTGCACAGCTGTTGAGACACTCAAGAATACAGTTCTCAGCTTCACAAAAATTCTTCATTCCACATCTCCACTTCTGATTTCCTCCTCGCCATAAATAGCCAGGAATTCACATCTAGGGTATAACCCCAGTCCCCGACAGTTCAGTAAAGAGCCTGACAATTCAGCTGAGATTAAATACCCAGAAATGCATCTCATTTTGAAACAAAGGAGTCAAGAGGAAAATCTGCTGGCTGTGTTTTAAGAGTTAAACACCCACTGCTAAAGCACCGTGCTTCATTTTTTTCCTTTGCACTTTTTTACCCAAACATTTCACTATAAGTTTTAAGGGTCTCTTTGTACCTTTGTTTACCTCTGTGACATTGGTGAGGCACTCAAACCACAGCTCAATGACCACTTCCACAAACCAGACTGGCAAGAGGCCTACAGATCTTCAAGCTTCCAAGTGTTATGCTTTTGCCATTAACTTCTTAAAGATTAAGACACATTGACTTCTGTATTTAGAATGTCACAAGAAAATTAAATTCCTAGTCCATATGCCCTTATGGCCTCAGCTAAAGGCCATAAAGATATTAATTTTCTAGCCAGTGATGCACTTGGAGCCCACTCATGGCTTTTAAGCCATTCCCAGAACTACTACCACCCCTACCATGCAGCTCTCATAGGTGAGATTTCCCTTTCCAGGTCTCAGGGTTAAAAAAAAAAAACACCTTCACAAAGATAATCCACTTACCCAGTATAAGTGTCCTGTCCTTTATAATTTTCCATTTGAAAAAAACCTCTCAGTAATGTAAACATTACCTTGCAAGATTCCTGCAGAGCTCAGCTAAGAAGAGTCAGGTAATTCAGCATAAAATATTAAGTGTGTCAGTTACCATTTAATGCATTTCAACATGCTTTCTACTGAAACTGCTAAACACTAATTAAAAAGTCATGCAATACCCCTCTGAGTACAGAGGCTACTCAACCCTGAACTCTGATACCCAATTCTTCCAAATCCAAGCACATCCTAGGTTCTTTTTCTTAATTATACTTGAAATCTGGGGGGCAGATAGGACTCAGGAGGCAGAAAGGTCACATACACAGAATTTAAGTACCTCTAAGTTAAGGAAAACAAGCCACAGGCCAGAAGAGGAGCCATTCAGTGCTGTGACCTTCTTTCCAATTTCTCCAGTAAATAAATACCCAGAAGGTTACAGTTTTAATTTGCATGGCTGGTGTCGAAAAGGATTGAAAGTGACAAACCATGTCAGTCTAAATTTGAAACCTTTAAATTCGATCTCTCTCATTGACTGCCAAAGTAAGTGTGCAAGTGAATTAGAAGTCAGCTTTAGTCTAAATGTGCTCATTGGTGAGTGGCTGCAGGCAAGAGTCATGCTTCAGAGCAGATGAGCCCAGGGTGAAGTACATATGATTATCTTCAGCTGCATTTCACAGCAGCCCTGTTAACATGACTGGAATACCTGACAAATCACTTCCCCAGCCTTTCAGAGATGAAGACTGGAATGCAATCATTAATAAGTCCTGTGACTCTCCCAATACAGTTCCACAGCAGTAAAATCAAAAAGCAACCATTACTAAAAAAAAAGTGCTAAGTGTTACTGAAAAAGGAGGGCTGAGACATGAGGGACAATTTCCAAAATATCCCTTCAGTTCTTATTACTTTTAGTGTTGTTTTAAGAAAACAGCAATAAAACTGAAGTCAGCCTTCCCTGATTTAACAGTGCTACCATCACAACGCCTCTATTCCTGTTACTGTCACTAAGTTTCTCACCACACTGTGCCTGCCAAATAACCAATTCCCCCTGCATATTTTCATAGACTGTTATTTTGAAGCCTGATTACTAGAAAACAGAGGAGTTTCTTTCTAGGTAATCTCTAATAAAGACAGCTTAGTGACTTGCTGTCTGAAAAAAATCTGTCCAAAGAGCAAATTACAAAACTATTCAAATTAATAGGATGCTCTGTCTAACCTTAAAACTGATTCAGATTTCTTCAGTTGTATTTGCTTTACAGAACACCTATGACCTTCATAAAGTGTTTTGCTCAACTCCAAGAGCTGGACAGCTGGAAGAGTGCTGCTCATATAATTGAGACTACAATGAGAAACTAAGGAGAGAATGAAATTACACAGCAACAGAGCACATGAAACACCTTTAGGGACTGGGAACCAGCAGCCTGACAGGTCTGTTCCATGCCATGACACACCTGTCCTCAGAGGAAAGTGGATGATTCAGTAGCAAACTGATTATTTAAAAACCATATGTATGTCACTTTGCTACATAATCAAGTACACCTTTCAGAATTGTAAAAAATTAGAATTTTATTTGAAAAATTAATGAACATATTTGCTAAGCACCCAGAAGCTCTTCAATGCCAAGACATTTATTTAAAATCAGTAACAGCTATGGAATCTTGATTTGTAGATGCCTACTTCAAACATTTCTGCAAAGCTAACCCTTACCTGCTAAAAGAATCTGATACTTAATATCCTCTACGATGCCCAAAGTCACTGTACTTTCCCTTACATTCCATTCTCTCCAATATTTAGGGAGGTACTGCTCAATTTGATTACTGAAATCCTACTCCAAATTCAGCACAAGAACCAGTGAGCATCTACTGATCAGCACTCATCACGTGGCTCAGTAAAGTCATTCAAGATACAGCTAAGCACATACAGCCATCTACTGATAGCAAGGCTTGTTATGCCTGTATTTCATCTTGTTGACAATTTAAAAGAAGCCTCACCAATTTAAGATATTACCTCAAGTCTCAAAGTCGCTAAAATGAGCTTGTAGGGAAGAATTCCACAGGTACAGTCTACACAGAATTTAAAAAGCTGTCTTTTAGCAATAGCACCAGGATGCCTTACCTTCTGGTATAGGGAAAATCCAACCTTGATTACAGGGTTCTCCTCACCCACACATTTAACATTACACAAATCAAACAAGTGCCAGGCAACCATTTTGCACTCTCCCCTGTCACAAAACATGTCTGCTATCAACATGTTTTATTTCCAGTTAGTTTCCTCTGTCTGCAGTTCAAGACTTTGTACCCAGCATTCACAAAATGTTTTTTCATGAATCAGTACTATGCACAGCTGTGAAAAGGTAAAGTTAATGCTGCTCTCACAGATCTTTCACTATTTTTACAGCACCACTTAAAGTTATGACAATCAACATTACACTTGCACATTTACCTATATTTACATACACTCCCAAGTGCAAAGTCAGCCTTCAAAATGAAGTTCTCAAAAAAAAGTGAAGTTGCTGAGTGCCTTGAAATGATAAACACAAAAATCCTCGCCTGATTTCAGCACAAGCCTCACTTTCACATGCAAAAATGTTTCTCTGATTTTGCATAGAAAATGAGCAAAAAGTTGTACATAGGAAGAATACAAATGCACATGTACTCAGCTCTTGCCATTTCACAGAATCTCATCTGTCAAGGTTCTTCAATTACGGAACTTAAGATAATAATTGGGCATAATAGTCCAGTTCCCACTGCCTCGTGCCAGCTGCAAATTAGTCCTGTTAGCATGGTCACCTTACAACACATGCAAAATCTACTTCCAATCTGTAACATATTTAAAGGGTTACAAGTAAAAAATACCATTCTCAGGAAGGCTTAATGTTCCAGTATACAAGTAAATCACCTTAACTCAAGCAAAGGATATAGTCTAGTCTCCTGCAAAAGACTCTTAATGTTCAAAAATTTCAGCAGCTTCTTTCAATGACTGATTAAAGAAAAATTTAAGCAATAGGTCTGATACTTGTGTCTCAAAGAGACAAGCTGTCAAATACTCAAGCAATTTTCTCAACAAGTAATATCAGCACTTCCATGCACTATGCAGTACAATGAAGGATAGTGATCTTTGATTTAATGCTTTCAAAATGTTTAAAACAAGGTTTTGTTAGAGCAAGAGGAAATGTTGTCATCTCCGAATTTTGAAATCTAAATAAATAATACTGCCCAAGAAAGCGTTTTTTAAACATCTCAGTTATCTCTATATTATTCTTTTTCAAGAAGCTACTCTGGAGCTCAGCAAGCACTTAAATCTCCACTTTTTTCCCCCTGTATAATTTAAAACTATGTAATTTGTGTGTACCCAAATTATAACTTGTAATTATAAGCATAGTATGCAAATACGTCCACTTCCATTTGAGAACTGTAATTAACAGATTTTGGAAGTCTAGACACAGAACCTTTCCCTAGAAACCAAATTTCAACATTGCTAGAAATGTGTGAGCAATTTGGTTCTCTTGTCTACACAGCACACACACTTCAGTTCTTTCAGCATCTTAGGATTTGCTAATTCAACCACTGAATTCTCACAAATCAGTCCTGAGTTTTAAAGAAAGTTGGCTGATCTACAGTATTTAAGTAAAAACACATAGTAAGTGTAGTACCAGTAAGACATCAAAATGCTATTACATAATAAAGCTGGTTATTTTAAGCACTTAAAACCTTTGCTAAGACATTCTTACACATACCTGAAAGAAACCAAACTGTGAAACACATTTCATTCAATTTTGAAAAGCTAAACAAGACTAGTTTAAAAAACATTATACAAACCATTTCACTTGCCTGCTCACTAAACTATCACAGAAAGAGTTCAGTGGACCTGACACGTAAAGTATATGCCAGAACTATTAGATACCCATTCCCACTAATAATTGCCTTCATTTAACCACACAGAGTAATTAGTTAGAAAGACTGTTACTGATGAAGTTAGCATCATGACATAATGGTTTAGTAAAACACCTCTTCCTTTAGTCATAGATGTCCCACATGTATCATACAGTCATTTCACCTTACTTGGGTTTTTTATGAATCTACAGATGCTTAAAATATCTGTTTTACATACATATTGGAAAATTTTACATTGTTAATGACAGCTAACCAGTTCTTAGTTTTTCTACCTATCTGTAACATGCAAAAGATTCAGTGCAAGACTTCCTTTCAAAGCAAATAAAACCCTACAGGCATACTTGAATAAAAACATTGGATCCACATCCATCTACATTTATGTTTTCACTGATGATATATTTTATCAGTTGAAAATAGTCACACAAATCCAAGTATTACATTGCAAATGCAGGCAGAAACTTGTCTGTCCTCTAATTTCTCATTTCTATGAGAACCTCAGAAAAATATAATAGTCCCAAAAAGTCACAATTTTAGTAACAGCCATGCAGTTGTATCAAGTCCCATAAATGCTGTTTGCAAAACAGTAAATTACATACATCTGTAACTTCATAAAACAATATACATATGCAAAAGACATTCTTCCTTCACTAGCTGGAAGGGAATTCCACTTGTTTTCAGCCTTAAATTCTCAGCCATCAAGCTAACTTTTAACAAGTTTCTTTACAGCAAACAAGACATATATCAGTTTGTTAACATAATTCTCCTTCTGCCACTATCAACAGTAGTATTTTTATAAAATATGCAAAATGCCAACCATCCAAGGACATGCAGCTGTAAATTATAGGGCATATGCATTCCACGGCTTAAACTGTGACAGCTACCCATAACTCCAGAATATTTCAGACAATAATTGACTCTCCTGACTTAGAGATGGGCATTTGCAGTCCATTACATAAAAACTACAACAATGCAATAGAAGATAACACACTGATCTAGACCTATTCCTGTTACAAGAAGTCAAGTGCATCAACACGGCTTGTAATCACTTTAACTGAAGGTGAAATAATTTCAGCTCTCATTCAGTTTTATCTGAAAAGCAGTTTATAACTTACTTCACTTGACCATCTCAAGCACTGTGTCAAGTGTTTGTCTCCAGAACTGTACTCAGAAGTCACACAACAATTATACAACATTTCCAAATTTACACTAAATCATATTGTAAAGCACACAATTATTTTTCTATTTAGCACAGTATCATTGAAACAAAGAGCTAGCACTTTGAAGCATAACCGATATGTCAGACGGAGGAGTAGGGCTCGCTTATCATCTACTGTTATGTCATTGCAAAACAAAAATAGGCTTTTGTGTTTTTGAAACCATTCACCAAGTTGGATTGGTGATGCCTTAATATTTTAGTTACAGAGCCAAAAGTTCCTAGGAAAGGACATAGGTTATCGCCTCCTTTGTAAAAAGGCTCACACGTTAATAAACAATAGGCTATTTATTGTTCAGGAAAACAGTGGCAGAATAAAAGGGCAGAACCTTCAGAGGGTTTAATCGACTTTTTAATCTGCCCAAGCAGAGCACAGACGACCCAAGCTGTTCCACGCAGCAATTCAACTTGGAATAATTTAAGACTCAAGCCGCGAGCGATCATGCCTTCGCTTTTCTCAAAAAAACACCTATGAAAGGTGAAAAAACTGGGAAGGCAGGGCAGTGTTTGTTGCTTTTTGAGGGAGATGCTCTGCCTGTTGGAGGAGCCGCAGGGCAGCGCCGGGGAAAGGGAGGGCACTGCCCGAGCAGCGGCCGCCGATGCTGGGCAGAAGCCCCCGACTCCTCCCCGCATCCAAGCAAAGGGAGGGAGAACGGAGCCGGTAAGCATTGGCAGGCTGAACACACAAAAAACCCCAACCACTAAGCTAGGCGAAACGAAGAATAAATCCCTCACCGAGCATCCTCGGCGGCCGTCACTAACTCCGGCTCGTCCCTCACCCAGCCCATCCCCGGCGGGACAAAGCGGTCCCGCTTCGCTCCTGCCGACCCTCACCTTGGTTGACCAGCCGCAGGGCGTGGGTGAAGGACGGGTCCAGGGAATCCTTCTCCGCCATCAGCTCAGGCAGGTACTTCTCGTCCATGGCGGCGGCGGCCCGGAGCGGAGCTGGGGCGCCGGGTGTCCCCGCGCTGAAAGGGGAGGCAGCGACACGGGTCCGAGTTCCAGACGGCTGTAAATCCTCTGAGGCAGCGCTTCCCCCTGGCCGCCTCCCGCCCGGGGCTGCGGGGACGCATCCAGAGGGAAGCGCCGCAAGACCCCGGTCGGGAGCGGGGAGGGAAGGGGCGCGGACTGGGGGGACGCCCCCCACAACGGACAAGGAGAGAGGAGAAATCCCTCTGCGGAAGCGTACGGGGCGGGGGGAAAGGGAAGGAAGAAGAGATGCACCCCGGGAGCCGCCGACCCAGGCGGGACGGGCTCCCGGCCTCCCGCACACACGCGCGAAGCAGAAAAGTGGAGAACGCGAGGCTGCGGGCGCGCAGCACCAACCCGCACCAGGACCGGCGCTGCGCCGACTGACCGGGCGAGCCCCGCCGCGCCAGGTTTAAATACCCTCGCTGAGGCCACGCCCCCAATAGAGCACAAGCCACGCCCCTTGCACAGCGAGCTCCGCCCCCAGCCACTGCCCCACCCCAGACCCCTCCCCATGGGCGGTGATCGCGGAGCGCCCTTCAGTGTCTCCCCGCCTACTCCAATGCCTCCTCCTATTGGGTGGTGTGAGCTGTCAATCAGGACGGGCCGCAGCTTTCGATTGGTCGCTGCTCTTCTCCCCGCCCCGCAGCCGACTGCCGGGGCAGAGCTGGAGGTGGGATGGGTGCGGGTGGGTGAGGCGCTGACGTAGCGGCTGCCCCGCGGCTCCTCACAGGGAGGGTCCGAGGTCCCCTGGAAGCGCGGTGTCTCCTCAGAACTCACAGCAGATCCTCTCCTGGGGTAGAGCCGCCAGCGGGCTCTCTCCTGGGAGGGAAGCCGGTGCTTGTTTCCCTCCGGCAGATCGCGGGCTCCTCAAGACACGACCGTCCCGTCATCTATCCGGGGGGGTTCGGCCGGCGGGAGCGCCCTGAAGGGGAGCGGTAGCGGGGCAAGGGGCGAAAGGAGAAGGGAGAAAGGAGCCTCCCGGGGCGTCCCGCCTCGCCGGCCGCTCTCCCCCGACCGCCCCCTGAGGCAACAGGGGTGTGAGAGGGGCTCAGGGATGCCGCTGACCCCCCCTCAAAGTCTGTAGGGGAGGGGAAGCGAAGAAAGGCGAGATTTGTTTTTGAAGGAATAATACTGCAGTTTTAACTTCTTTCCCCTCCCACCCCCCCTTCCGAAGAGCGGTACTCTATTAATCTAGCGTTTTGTACTTATGCCGCCAGTAATACAAAGCACTTCATAAATACCAGCCAGAAAATCTTATTTCCACTGAATTACACTGATGGGCCATCGTAAGTGGGTTTGTGATTCAGTAGCAGCATATTTTACAAGAAGGAGAAGCCAAGTTTAATAGGCTCAAGCCTATTTTCCTATTTTTGCAGTGGATACACTTGGTATATTAGGTCATTATTCACTTTGATCTTTAGCTTTGAGGCTTTACATAGTTTCCTCATTAGACCTTAGGTGTTTCATCAATGAATCTTTGGTGGCAAAAGCCCAAAGGAAGAGAGACCAGCTATTTTCTGAAGCAAAGCACAAGGGTAAAACGGAGGAAAATTATTAAATCACTGAAGCCAAAACCATAATGCTGAAGTAACACTTTCCTCTCTCTGACTGTTGGTTTTAAACCAGCAAAAGCCAGTAAGAAAATTTGGGTGGTAAGATACAGTTAAAAGAGTACTGAAAATATTCTTATCTCTGTGAATCAAACAATCACACATTTTCTTTGATATTTCACACCAAAAAAAAAAAAAAAAAAAAAAAAAAAAAAAAAAGTTATGCAATGCATCTTAGTCATATCCTGGCGAGATGGATAGAAAAAAAGCTTTGAAAAGAAAAAACTAGC
The DNA here is from genome assembly GCF_003957555.1 of Calypte anna. NCBI lineage: Eukaryota > Metazoa > Chordata > Aves > Apodiformes > Trochilidae > Calypte > Calypte anna. The sequence continues at coordinate 144,370,614 of NC_044245.1, read as the reverse complement.
ATGAGACATCACTCACTTAAATCTTGGAAGCAGAGGTGAAGGCTCCCTTCTCAGAATTACATGTGTTTTTTCACCCTTGAAACCAAAAGACTGTATATAAAGGTATCTTATTTCTTGTTGTACTTTACAGACTAGAATATCTCATAAACTATTGTCTGATATGTTGCAATATGAAATACACTTCATATACCTTCTCTCTACAGCTATTCCAAATAAATCTTGACTCAGGACTATAAGAAACAAATTTTAAAAGTTATGTTTGAAAAATTCTCCTGCATGACCTCAAGCTTGCTGAATGCAACTAAAACAAACAAGCAACTGGGAGAAGTTGGATTACAATAAATGTTTTATTTCAGTCTTTTATATACATGTTTTATATAAAACTTCTGAAATAGAGCCATCTGTTGTAAAACAGGCAGACACAAGCAACTGCAACTTTGACACAGACCAATATGTAGGAGTGTAATCTTTATGGAATGACCTGGAGCACAATAATCCCTGTCTTTGCCAGTAAAGCCAAAAATGTGTTTAAAGTTGTTCTGCAGCATACAGGACCTCGGATAGAAAGGTAGCTTTATTATTAGAAATGGTGCAAAATCCAATGTACCTTTCTAGGAAAGAGTAATATTGAACTTAGTACCTGATTAAATAAACATTTGATGTTTCAAGAAACCACAGTATTTCTTCCCAAATTATACTAATTCCCTCTGGTTTACAGTAGAGAAAGAATGATTTGATGTCTGAAAACTTGTTTCTCACTAGGTTTGTAATAATATAGGAATTATAAAATTATTCACATTTTACTCTGCTGTTCAAACTCAAACCTGCACATAACAAGTGCAGAATATTGTTTTATCCAGTGAAATTCACTAGGACGTAATAAAACAAGAGGACAGAAAGGATGGGAAATCATGAGACTCAGGCCATAGAAAGCAGCCTGTGATGTGGGTACCTGGAAAAAGCCCACTTAGCACAGTTCTTTCTGTCCAGAAAAGGCAAGAAGCACCAGCTTCATAAGGATTACTTTCTTTTTACTGAAACCTTTACAAAGCTTGCAAAACAGCTTGACCAAAGAAGTGCCCAGTAATCATTAGCTTTAGTATTCACAAATGTTTAAAAGTCATGGATCCAATGATGATTTGTATGTATTTATCCCTGCTCTGCAACAGAAAACCAAACAGCTTTTTATACATCAGCTCTGCTGTCTATATGCATGTTGTAGTCTCAGGAGGTTCATTTGGCAGGTGTACATAAATCAAGAACTGGTGTCAGAGTATTATCCATCCCTTCTCCTAAAGCACCTTCTGTCTGACTGGACAGGGTGCCTACAAATTTTTATGCAAAAGTTGCAGATGTCAAAACGAATACCTATGCAATAGAAGCATTAGGACACCTTAGTACCTTCCCTCTCAGGAGTCAGATTCACTCACTTACTCCTTGTACCTTCTGATGCAGCCACTGGGATGTCTGAGGACTGTGTGTGAAGGGGATGAAAATGAGCTGTATCCTCTCTCTGGTTGGTAGGTTCTGTGCAATTTACTGAAGTCACATTTGCCTTATTTGCTGGGTCAGCATAGTAAGCAGTGTTTTCACCATGAAGCCTTTATACCTAATATTGTAAGTACACAAAGATTTCCAATTTTGTCTAAATTGCTGTCTACTTTTTTATTATTGTTTTTCCATATGACCAGTGTTATTCCATTCATTGTATGATCATATCAAGCCACCGCTGACCATGGCAAACCTTATGTGGCTGTGATGTAATTACTGCCTCTGATTTAATGGGTCCTGACTTAAAGCTCAGACCATAACAGGCTGTCACAGAATCATTATTTATTTGAGACTTCAGCTTATTAAAATGCACACAGCTGAAGACCTATAGAAGCAGGATCTATTTTGGGAACTAGTTTGTCACAAATACCACATCTAGTGAATATGTCCTTGATGTGACTCACCACAATTCTGATCAGCATGTTGCTAAGTAGGCTTCCTTAGTGTTCCAGTGTATCACTTGCCAACTGCTATTAGGCACATGGAAATTACCATTGCACCCTTTTCTTAAAAATTCCTTTGGCCATTTCCTTTTTTATATAGTTACATGTGGATTAAAGTATGAGAAAATAGACAAGATTATACTGTCGTATCACAACATCCGCCATGAATCGTTTTCAAAAGATCTCGATGCTTTCTTCTAAAAATTCATGTCTTCATCTTTCATACCTTTTAGCCCATAGTTCAAAGGTTAGATTATTTTCAGCCCTAATGAAACTTATCAGCTATCATAGAATCATAGAATCATAGAATCATAGAATCATAGAATTGGCTATGTTAAGGTTGTTTCTTTTTTTACAAGTTTGGTTTTTCTTTTGGTTTTTCTTTTGGTACTATGTGTTCCTACTGTGTCAGAAAAGAGTGGCAAAGAACTTTCATAAAAGACTTTTTTTTCCTGATGCAAGATACTTTCTTCCTGCAAGTATGCATCCAAGTCTCCCATTTGGTGTATACCTTGTTTTATGGTACTAACTCTCAGAAATGGGCTGACAGGGGAAGTGGAAAGTCTTGCACCTAGCAGGCAGCAGCAGATGCTGGGGGCCATCCAGCTGAAAAGCAGCTTGGAAGGAAAGGAGCTGGTGTCCTGGTGTTTGTCCTGTCCCCAGAACAAGACAGACATGAACATACTGGATAAAGTGCAACAAAAGGCAACAGAGATGCTGAAGGAGATGCTGTGCATCTCTCCTGTGAGGAAAGGCTGAGAAAGCTGGGACTGTCCAGCCTGGAGAAGTCTCAGAGGGGATCTTACTAATTTATATAAGTACCTGAAGAGATTGCCATTAAGCCAGAGCCAGGCTCTTTTCATTGCTGCCCAGTAACAGGACAAGAGGCAATGGGTACAAACTGAAATGCAGGAGGTTCCCTCTGAACATCAGGTTGTACTTTTTAACTGTAAGGATGGCTGAGCACTGGCACAGGTTGGAGTCTCCCTGCTCAGAGATTCTCAGAAGACACCTGAACCTAGTCTTGGGAAACTGGCTCTAGGTGGCCTTGAGGAAGGAGAAGATTTGGACAGGATTCTGTTCTGTACAAAGGATTTATTCATTTTTTTTAAACAACTATATGCCTCATTCAAGCTGTACATTTGTAGTTTTTATATTGTGTTACAGAGTCAGCACTGAAATAGCCAAAGGTTTATCAAGATTTTTGTTGACTGTGAACTGATTATGGTTTGTTTCGAGAAGTCCTTTGTACCCATATGTGTGGTTAAAAAATCCCCACAATAATAGTGTCTACATGTAACTACCATTCTGATAAACATAATTTTACATTAATGAAGGTCTTTTCTTCTCCTTGTTATGTATTGGCTTACACTGTGTTTCCTTGAATGATCTAAGATACTACTATGGAACCAATAAATGACTAAGTCTTTCATATTATGGAAAACATCATCTGTGAAATAATTTTGACTGTGATCCCAGTACCATTTTCATCCTTTCCTCCTCAATTGCTCTAGATTTCTGCTAGTCTTAGTCATCATCATCATTATGTTCTTCACCTCTTGTAAGAAGAAAATATTTTTACTTGCTTTAAGCACTAACTCTGGTGAAACAGATGTATCTCTACTCCTAGCCATAACAAAATTATTAACACCAGTTTTCCATCAAGTGTAATTGAATTTTAGATTGCATCTCCTTGTACCTTTGCATGTGACATTAGAATTTTCCATAATCTTTTTTGTTGTTGTTGTTTCATTATAGTATCAATTATGGCTAATTCCAAACAGTCCTTCTAGTATATCATTATGCATTCTTTAAAATTCTCATGTACAACAGTAATAATAAATAATATTTTCTTGGACTGCCATCTTTCAGAGAACTAAAAGTGGATGGTTACGCTCTGCCTGGCCTGAACTACTGGTGTCCATTTAAGAACACTTAGCACGTACTATGAGACCTGCAGAGAAAAGAGTTACATCATCTGTAGCAGACGAATTTTAGCATTCCACCTTATTGTTCTTTTTAGGTCTTAAAAGCTAACACAATGTATCAGAACAGTCTCTCCAGTTTCTAGTGCAGTAATTGGAGTGATACAGTGTGATGAGTTCACCACCTTTCTCATTATATTCATGTATGTCATGATCCAGAGGATTTATTTATTCCTTTGAGGAATTATTGCTAATGGCAGTTGTAATGGTGCACATAGTCCTGGAACTGCATACACATATACCTTGATTACGTGATATGCCTGTAGGCATCATGAGGAACTTTATTTTCCCTGCTCTGAAGTATTTTGTAAGATTAAAAGTCATTTATTAAATCTCATTCTATGATTTTCTAATTTTGTTTTAAATAAGGTGCAGTGATTTTACATCTCTCTCTCCCACTATTGGCTTTGTGTATCTATTTTTTAAAAATCAAGATATTGACAGTAGTTGCTAATACTCACTTTATATCATTCTAGTGATGCAAAACATATCAATATTATCATGGTGAAAAGACTTCTTTTGTATATTCCTTTTCTCTGACATCATGTTTGTATATAAGTATGTCTCTCTTACTCCTTTCTTGATCCCGTTCTGTAGCTATAAATGAATGTTGTACTACAGGTAAATTCCTCTGCATTTTGCTTTTGCAAAACTGTGTGCTCCTTATTTTCCTATTTTCCTGTCTTGTATCTTTAGAGAGGTGGTTTGCTTCGTGCACTTTGTGACTGGCTTCTCAAGTGCTGGACAGCTGAGATGTATTACAGACCTTGATGCATCTGGTCCTCCCACTCACCTCTTTTATTGCTCTAAACGTGGGTGATGCCAAATCCAGTACATGCTTATCTTTGTTATACCTGTCTTCTTCCTTTTTGCACATTGTCTTGTGTGCAGATAAATATTCTTTTTTATTCTTAGGGAATTTTTTTCCAGTGGGAAATTGTTTGTTACTTTTGTCACTACTTTTTTTTCCTCTTATATTGAGTCCAATTAAAAGCCTGCTTTTCACACTGTCTTTCCTAACTACCAACACCTCATCAGTTATAACTTATCAGTTTTCTTAGTAAGACCTTGGTGTGTCTCAAAACATGTCTTTGTATGGTGACGTTTTCTTTAAAAATAAGCAGAACTCTATCCAGAATCATAATTTGTTTTCCTTTCTTCTTGTATGAGTTTACTGAACATCTGAGCTTTGAAAATACCCCTGCCTTTTTCCTTGTTACCTAGTGGAACGAGTGCCTTTTCAGGATGAAGGATATTATCTGCCCTATCCCTGAAAGAAATCTACTCCATTAATATCTTCTACATACCACTACTTTCTGCAATATTTCTTTTCTGATCTACCACGGTCTGAAACCATGACACCATGGCTCATTTCTTTCATTATTCTGGATGAAAACTCTAGGTAGTTTCCTTTCTCCTGATAGGATATCAGAAAATATCATCGTTCAGACTGCTCAGATCCTTAGAGAGCTCAGGTAAGCTAAAGTCATTGCATAATAGAGGGCATTTGGTGATGGTAGTTTAATGCATTTGCTTTTAAACGTAGGTAACTCAGACACAGTAATCATGAAGCAGTCTCAGAAAATGCTTCTGTTAAGGGGGAATAAAGGTAACAGGAACATTTCCATTTTAGTTTGGGAAAAAAAATCTTTTCTAAAATACTGGAAGGTGGAGGATTGTAGTTGACCTGCACCAGTTACTTGTATAAGAGTGAGCTAGAACACACCTCATGAAAACTTTCAAGACTATGATGAGACCAAAGTGCACACAGAAGTAATAAAACTTTTAAGTGACGTTCAAGTCCGCATCTGCAGTGAGATTCTGAAGCAAAGCAGCAGCTGTGGTAGAGACCTCAAGGAACTGTTGGGAAATACTAAAGCCCTGTAACCCATTCATCTTGCTTAGAAACAGGAGTCTGCTCCTTCTGCACATTCTGTAGGCAATGGGTGAAAGAGGATGAACAGGTATCTGTCCTACAACCAACTATGTTGTTGTACAACCAACTCAGTACTCTATGTTTTTGGTATCTTTTGTGATGCAGATTTAAGAGAGAGGAACAACCAAACATTTGACATCAGAGAGTTAATTAAGCAGTGGCTGTTTCAAGCCATCCATCAATACCTCACTAGTGTTGGTATGAGTGTTACATACAGGTCTCATTGCCTGATCTTGTAACAACACAAAGCAGGTAGCCAGTATATGCAAACCCCTTGTTTTAAAAAAACATTTGAGATGCATCTATCGTGATAATTATTAGTAATGGAAGAAGGAAGTACCTATGTTGGCAAGGCAAAGTTGTGTCAACTACTATATTTATGAATTTGGTCTTACAAGGAAATCACTCTTTAAATCTGGCAAATTTTTAATCCTTGTGGTTAGGTCTTATATGTGGAAATAAAATAACTTCTTACTTAAAATGAATTTCTGTAAATACTTACAATAAGGTAAATAAGTGTTATCTCTTTAAGTTTAGTATTTCTTGCTTTGGACAATAAATAAACCAGGTTATTTCCATATCAGGAAAGCTGGTTTAATTTTTAGGTTGTTTTTTTTTTTATATTAGACATGAACTGAAATTTAAAGTTTCTACTCTGCTATATGATACTGTATTAGAATAGTAATCTTGAATTGCTTGCAATAATTATATGTTTTCTAATATTTACATTAAGTAACCACATATTTATTTCTGTATTTAAGATAAAATAGTCTGGAGAGTTATTACAACATCTGTCACAATGCCTCATTTTAGATGTACAGTTACAAGGTGGTATCTCGTTAGCTGACTCACAGCTTCCATTTGCACATGGGGTTTCTGGAGTGTATAAAGAGCTTTGATAATTTCCAAATTTCATCTTAAGTGGTAGAAATCAGTTTCACTTGTCCTGTTAAAAAAAAAATCCAGAAGGACAGGTTATAATTACAGAGTGTTTTGGATTTTTTATGATGTAGAAGAAAAAAAAGTCTACAAAAGTACCCAAGCCAGTTACGTTTTGAAAAAATACCTGAGCTTTAATAAATCCCAGGTGAAAGTGCTCTGGGAATACAGACTGGCAGTTCTGTAGTTGGAAACTGTATTTTGAGACTTTGAGAGCAATTCTAGCGAATGTCTCACATTTTTGAGTCCTAAATGTGTTGTGGAAACAAGACAGAACATATAGAATAAGGCAATAGAAGAAGAGTTGAGAGAGCTCTTGCTTTGGGGGATGGTAAAAGAAAACGTGACTGTGAGAAGAAGAAGAGAACTTCTCTACGATGTATGCCTGAGAATTCAGTGGATGAGAATGGCCTGATTTCAGATTTTTAATTTAGAGCTCAATTAGGAATCCATTGTGCTGACCATATGCTCACAAATATCACAACACTTTTTTCCAAGCATGAAGTTTTAGCAAAAGGAGGGAAAGTAAGAAGCAACACTCATTCATTATAGATCAGTGCATGAAGTGAAATGCTAAGACAAAAATATGCCTTTGCTTTCCTGCTAAAAGGTTTTATTCAAATGTAGTTTCTCTCCCCCACCTAATCATTTTCCTTCATAATTTAGGACATTGTGTTACTGTTGTTCAGTGACTTAAATTGAGAAATATATCTTTTGTCAAAACTATATTACTAAAAATCAATAGTTAGAGCTTTACTAATGCACTCTCTTATTTTGGCAGTGAGCAACCATGAAAGTGAGCTTGGGTAAGGAATGCTTAGTAAGGCTTTAGCTGTATCCAAGAATGAATTTCTGTGAATATAATACACCAATGGGCTAATACCTCAATTCTGGGTCTTACTCCCAGGCTTCTGATAGGGTTTTATTTTTATTTTTATTTTTTTAAATTAGTTGAGAATTAGAACATAATATTTCCCAAAGAAACTACTCCTGTTTTCTAAATCAAGCTGTTAAGTTTTATTGAATTCCGAAGAGTTTACCTCTTATACAGTTCAAGTAAAAGAGAAATGCTTGAAAAGTAGGACATGAATGGGTCTTTTAAATTACCCTGAGAAGCTAAGTATATCTTTATACCATTAGTAGTTAGTTATTGAAGCATTCATCCTAAATCTCAACTTTGCTGCTGCAGCAAGTCCTGAAAATTAGCATAAGAACCCTAAAGAACAAATGAGTCCCTAGCCGTAAGTTTCTCACCTGCTGATTTTTTTCATTCATTACTGTGATTTTTTTATGCTATTTTGCCACAGATCTTTTGTGCACGTGATCCAATATGTAGGTAAAATTTTGCATTTGTTATTCAATAATAGAATGTATTATGTAAATGTGCCATATTCTTGGTTATATTATGAAACAAATACAATCTTCTGGATGACACAAATAATTGTATTTTTAATTTTCATTCTTGCATCCTTTTTTTTTTAATTTTTTTTATCACAATATCCTGTATTAAAGCTATAAGAATAAACACATGATCTCTTATGTTCCATATTACATTACTTTTCCACAGCAGATTAGGAAGCAATCAGAAAAATATCCAATCCTAAGTGTACTCATTTCTATTTTGTTTTTTTTAATGTCACATAAATAGCACAGCTATAATTTTATACTAGTAGCAGATCTAATTTGAGTAAAATCACTTCAGGTAGGCTGGGACAAATTAAAGCATAAAAGTGGGAATGTGTGAAAGAAACATATGCTTTCATTTTAAGATTATGGTATTTAGCTATGGCAGTGTTTAAAGTCTCACTGTTTTTTCATATGGAGAAAAATATAAATATTCAAGTTTCCTTGACACAAAGGGCCAGTGGTCAGCTGCAGCTTTTTAAAAGGTCATTTTGGCAGATGCTTCTATCCTCTATATGCAGAAAAAAAATCAACATTATTTTCCTTGACACTACAGCCTCACAGTGAGCTGCATGGTAGGGAACTGAAGGCAAACGGAGTGGAACAGATCCCACAAGGTCATCTAAACCAACAGTTTGCCCAAGGAAAGACTCCAAGAGACACTGGATAGCTGCTGAACTGCCTTGCCAGAGAATTGGATACAATGAACCTAGTAAGGGCTTTTTCTTATACCTGCAGAGATCTCCTTTGATGTAAAACATTATGGGATACAAGTGCATCAGGACAGACCTAACTGTACAACCTGAGCTTTTGCCCTAAAGCTATAAGACAACATATATAATATTTATCCACTTGCTCAGGTTATGCAGGTTGCTCTTATGCATCCTGCATCTTGTTTTTTAATGTCCACTCACCCTAAAGAATGTGAATAAGTACAATTTTTCTTTTTATTTTATTTTATTTTATTTTATTTTATTTTATTTTATTTTATTTTATTTTATTTTATTAGAATCTAGGTCTCTCTACAAGCGCCTAGTTTTGATTTCTTAAATTAAATATCAGATAAAAATCTAATTTTAGCCACCACTATACTATTTTCAGTGGTAAGAATGATTTAATTCAGGGCTCATTGAAGAAGGTGCTGAACTGACACCACAATATCTGTTCAAATGTGGAATGAGTTAATCTGACATGAAAGAATCCATGTGTTTTCCAAACCATTCAATTAGAATGTTTCAGTCTTCAATGAATCAAAATAAACTAGCAATACTATCTCCCAATTAACCTCTTTTTAGCTGAAAAAGTTTGATGGCCTAGTTGATTTTTTATTTAAACCCACTGCAATAAAATTGCTGCAGACTAATGGTCTGCTTTGTCTCCCTGAATAGAAAGGCCAGAGGAAGGCACTTGTGAAAGGTTAACATGAAAGCTATGAGCTTTTGAAGAATAAATTCTGAATAAAGTCTTCATAATTAAAATGTTAATGCTTCAGTCATTTTAGTTGGATTGCTATGCACTGCAATATGGGATGGGTAAAGTTCAAAAAACAATATTCAATCTTAAAATTGCTCCAAATGGAATGAACTCAGAAAATAGATGTGGAGAGTATTATTGCTATCTTAGTGTTAAGACAAAAGTCCTTAATTTAATTAAAAAACTGAAATTAAAAGGAGGTAGGGCTTGTCTAGTTTTTTGATATCAGATGAGAAAAGCTAACACTGTAATTTGAGAAACAAGTAAGTTGTTTCCTTCTCAAAGAATAAAATCAAAATCATTTGACTACTTGTGGCCCTAATCTTACAGGATGGTTCACCCATATCAAGGAGATTAAAAGATCTGGACTCATGGCATTTCATTGCTGTGGCTGTGTTGATATTAAGGGGAATAATGTCTGTGCCTTTCAGGAGAAGAAAAGTATTCAACTACGTGAGTTATTGGTATTAAAAATAAGAAAATTTAGTCCCCATATTAATTTCAAAGACATAAAATTACACTGAGTATGTAATTTCAAAATAGCATATGAGACACAGGAATAAAAAAGAACAAATTATAAGCTAATTTAGCATTCATAAAATCTTTATTGCAGCTAGCTTTTTCTTGCTTACACTGAACTCTCAATTTGTTTTCTTTCAGGTTTTTCTTATTTTGTTTTTGGTTTGGTTTTGTTTTGAGGTTGTGGGTTTTTTTAAAAAGAAAAGAAACCCATACATCATTTTACACTGATTTCTTTAATCCAGATCTGCTGATACAGCAGGAGTCTTTACTGGAATAATTTCTAACCCTATTTTAAAAAAGGTATCAGACTCCACCATTAAAAATCACCAAACCCTAAAGCCTCACAAACAGTTAATGATATTTATAATATGTTTCTTTATCCAGACTGAGAAAGTAGCAGCCCTGGAAATCTGAATCTGTTTCTGATTCTCCAGAGCCTTTGAACCAAGCCACCAAAAAGGGGATTGCCTCTCATATTAGAAATTTTAAAACAAATAAAAATTAACATGCACTGGAAATGTGAAAGACCATATTATGTCATATTAACAAATCCATCGTGATCCTTAAGGTTTTGTATGATCCCCAGAACTGAAGCTCTCATATAGCCCTAGATGTTTCCTATGCTATATGTAATTAAAAATTTCCTCTCTTGAGGAATTTCTTGGAAAATTTTGTTTCAGTTATAATATTCAACAATGCACAGATGCAGCAGTAGAACAAGCTGAGACAAGATAATTCCCTATAAAAAATAATCTGTTTTCTTTGTTTACAATTTTTTGCAAATCCTGAGTTGAGAACAACTCTAAAGTACCCCTTGCAGTGGCTGATTTGACTGGGTCTTGAGAGCTACTGGAAAAGAAGTGCTTTGCAAAGTAGTGTGTGAAATGTAGCTGCATTGAAAGAAAATGTTTTTTTAATTAACTTATTAACACATTGGGAAAAGGAATGAATAAGCTGTAAGTGTTTGATGAAATTGTAACTTAAAGACAATGTGGCAGTAGCCGGAGTGTAATAAGTGGTCATAACCCAGTTGGTGCTACTTGTGGTTTAGGTTGTCTGGTGATTTTAGAGCCTGTGTTTTGATTTCCTTCCATAAAGAAGACAAATGCTTTCCATGAGCATAATGTAGGACAGTTGGGTTGGGGTTTCGTTATTTGCTTGAAAATAGGGTCAGTGAGCAACATGTAATAAATCATCTGTTGAAATCTGTTAAGACAGGGTTTTTTTGCAGTAGAAGTAGTTGAAATCCCAAGTTTTATTACCTTATTTCTGTATTCAAAGGGGTGATGCAATTTGTGCTTATTGGAAAACAAGACTGACTATTTATTTTGTGAATCAATTATATGTTACATATCTCTTGCCCTTTAGCAAGGCCAAGTGTCAAACTCTGCACGGAGGATGGGGCAACCCTGGTGGCAAGTACAGAGTGGGGAATAAGTGGCTGGAGAGCAGTGCTGTGAAGAGAGACCTGGGGGTCCTGGTTGATGCCAAACTGAATATGAGCCAGGAATGTGCCCTGGCAGCCAGGAGGGCCAACTGTGTCCTGGTGTGCATCAAGCACAGTGTGACCAAGGGAAGTGACTGTCCCACTCTACTCTGCACTGGTACAGCCTCACCTTGAGTACTGTGAGCAGTTTTGGGCACCACATTATAGAAAAGACATGAAGCCAGTGGAGAGCATCCAAAGGAGAGCAACAAGGATGGTGAAGGGGCTGGAGGGGTTGATTTATGAGGAGTGGCTGAGGTCACTTGGATTGTTCAGTCTGAAGGAGACTGAGGGGTGACCTCAGTGTAGAACACAGCTTCCTCACAAGGGGAAGAGATTGGTCTGGCACTGATTCCTTCACTCCTGTGGGTCAGAATTGGTAGGAAGCTGAATCAGGGGTGGTTTAGGTTAGATATCAGGAAAAGGTTTTTCACCCAGAGGGCAACTGAGCAACGGAACAAGGTCCCCAGGGAAGTGGTCACAGCACCAAGCCTGCTTGAATTCACGAAACGTTTGGATGACACTCTCAGGCATGGGGTGTGATTCTTGGGGTGCTCAACACAGGGACAGGAGTTGGACTTGACGATCTTGATGGGTCCCTTCCAACTTGGCAGATTCTATGATCCTACATTTTTAAAATAGGGTCACTGGGACTGTGTGACATTTATCTAGAAATTCTCACTGAATTCATTTTGCTGTCACTTGGATGTTGAAACCAAACCACTGTTTTCTAATCTTGATTTTGTACAAACTTCCTAAACAATATGTGTAGCTTCATTGTTTTAAATGAAAAAAAAATAACTCTTAATGAGATCTTAACACAACTTTCAGAGGTAAAGGAGAAAGAATAGCATTAGAATTGCTGACAACAGTAACTGTAGTCCTGGCTTCTCTGTTTTAATTATTTTTCACCAGCAATGGACATCTGTGACTCAGCATAGGGTGCACACCAAGGACGGTGCTCTCCTTCAGTACAAAGGTGGTAGGTGCAGTGTTTGCTTGGGTTGTCATCAGGTGCCAAATGGATGTGTCTAATGAGTCATGACAAACCTAGAACATCTGGCCCTCCAGCTACTGTTGCAGATGAAAATGGCTCACCTACAGATCTTATGCTGCAGCATCCTTCCCTGTGTAAATAGCACCCTAGGGAATCTCAAGCAGGAGTAGATGTTTTCATTTAGGCAACTGAACTGAAGTTTTTCCATTCTCAGACAATTTTTTTTTTCATAACCAAGCTAATGGAAATTCACTGGATACATAGTACTGAATGACTGGAATTTCTCAGTTAAGAACACAAATATATTTATTTCAGACAATATTTATTCTTCTGTAAATGCCTGAGGTGCATCCAATGACAACATTCTGTTTCTTTGACATTAACCCCAATAAAATCTATCATAAGATGATTTGTTTTCACAGACCATGTCTTCTCTGTAAGGCAAGTGTTTGCAAGAGATGTTTAAAGAATGTGATTTCTTCTTCGTAACTATAATTTTGGTTTTTTTGTATGGGTTTTGTTTGTTAGGGGTTTTTTTGTAAGAATTTAAGTTCTTCACCAAGCTTTCCATACCCTGGTGATATTTAATGACATTATGGTGCTTTGGTAGCCCTTTAAAATATAGAAAACCAGTTAGCATGACAGCAGGTGAAAATAAATATCATCATAACTGGTAATAGCTATGACCCCATTGTGGCAAATGTTGTGCAGGTGTTTAACTTCAAACATATGTTCAGACCTCTTATGATAGCCTCTAATGAGCACATTTATAATGGGGACAGAGAGCCACAGAAATCTTAGCCAAAATGAGCCTTCTGTATTTTCTTTTTCAAGACATTGTAAGTCTGTGGAGTACTTATCATCTGCTTCAGAGAGCACAGATATTCTCCAAGAACAGCTTCTCTGCTTAGCTGTTTTCTGTGCCAGTACTTAAGTAGGACTTCTTCAGTCCTAGCATCTTAGAGTAAAATTCTATGACACCAGCACTAAAGACAGATGGATAAAGAACTTCAGTGGTTTTTTTTCAAGGTTATTTTTTTAGGTGACTGATCCCAAAAAATGGAAGCCAAAGCCTACCATATGCTTCCTCTGCAATGCTGTAGGGAAAATTAGTTCCCTTGGGAAGACAATCCCAAACCCCTCAGATTCTCTAGGCCACTGCTAGGCCTCAGCAGTTACCAGTGCAGAATTCTGAACACAGGAAAGGTCAAATTTTGTGTCCTCTGAAATTTAGGCAACACAATTCTGCACAGGAGATCCTGCACAGCCTCCTCGGAGTCCAAAGTCAAAAACAGCTCATGAGGGAAAATGCCTAATCTGAAACAATGAAAAAAAAAGGCTAAGAACATTGTGATGCACAAAATAACCTGCTGGTTTTAACACTCAAACAGAAATGGTTTTACGTGGATGTCTAATGCCTCAACTTAAGATTGTGGAGTCCCAGAGTCCCAGGTTCCCTCAAGGTGATTTTTTTTGAAAAATCCATTACTGCTGCATGCAAAACATAAGAGCCTGGAGGTACATTAAAAGTGTTCCCCTGTGTCGAAAAGGGGGAAAGATTCCTATGGCAGAAAGGATGTGAGAGAGTGAACTGCTACCTGACTGGAGGAGCTTTCTGAGAGGGGATCCTTGCCAAAGCATCTAAGTTCATTCTCAACAGTTGCTGAGTAAATATTGCAAATACTGAGCTATTATAATGACAAATACTGCTGCAGCTGGGGTTTTATAAAGAAAGAAATGAATTTTGGCAGCATTTGTCCTTTTTTTTTTTTTTTTTGTTTTTGGCTTGTATCAGAAATAGTATGTCCAACAGGACTAGGACAGTATTGTTCCCCTGTACTCATCACTGGTGAGGCTGCACCTCGAGTACTATGTGGAGTTTCCACCCTCCCACTATAAGAAAGATATTGAGGTGCTGGAATGAGTCCAGAGAAGAGTAACCAAGTTGGTGAAGGGTTTGGAAAAGAAGTCTTATGAAGAGCATCTTGGGGAACTTGCATTGTTTAGCCTGGAGAAAAGGAGTCTGAGATGACACCTTGTCACTCTCCACAACCACCTGAAAGAAGATTGTAGCCAGGTGGGGGTTGGTGTCTTCTCCTGAGTAACAAGCAGCAGGATGAGAGGAAATGGTCTAAAGTTATACCAGAGGAAGCTGACACTAAATATTAGATGAAATTTCTTCACTGAAAGGTTTATCAAACACTGGAACAGGCTGCCAGGGAGATGGTTGAATCCCCATCCTTGGAGATATTTAAAAGACTTACAGATGTGCTGCTTTGGGACATGGTTTAACACTGGATGTGGTAGAGCTAGGCTGATGGTTGGACTTGACAATTTTAAATGTCTTTCCCAACCAGAACTGTTCTATGATTATGTGATTATGTGTTCCCTATGTTCTCAGAAGACATTTTCCAGACTGGCTGTCTTGAGAGTTAGGTGTTGCTTGCTCTATGTATTTCTGGATCTTGACAGAGCTTGTGCTTTGGACTGTTAGGAGAAGAAGGCAGAACTGTGCCTGCTTGGAAAAAAAAAAAAAAAGATAAAATAAAAGGGCATATTTGTGTCTGGAATGGAATTATAAAAATATCCTCAGGTTGCATTTTTATTTATATACACTTTCACTTTTAACTTTGCGTGACTATTCCTAAATCATACAGCTAATTTTATTGTAAAATAATTTAAGGACCTAGAGAATCTGTTTTCTCACAGTCAATCCTGCAGCAATGCAAACTTTCCTGTACTGTTTACTCTGCAGATGGAAAGATGCAGTGAGACACAAACTTACAACGTATTTTAGCAGTTACAAATTAATACAAATTAATACAAATTAATATATTTTTGGGGGGTAGGGGGGGCTGGGAATAAAATTTTAGGGTTCAGATAAGCATTTGTATTGATAAAATCCACATAAATAAACAGAAAAATATTTACAGAGAAGTCCTCAGAGCCCTGGTTATTACAACTGAAATTCCAGAGCATGCAAACTGACAGTAAACAATCTGTGTGCATAATTCATTTCATTTGAGGGAAGACTTGAGGAAAAAACAATGTACTGAAAATTACTTTTGTTTTTTGTTAAACAAGAGGAACCCCTTGGGATGCCTTCCCCCGTTTATTGATTCCCTCTGAGAAGTAAGCAAAGCTGTATAAGCCTGTGTGCACACATGCATTTCTAGTGTTTCTCAAACAGAATATCATCACATTAGGGTTTAAGGAACAGCCAACTTTCTTCATTGTTCCTGTGTCCCCTTTGCCTGGTTGAAAATACTCATCTGCATGATTTATAGTATGTAACTACCTACATGCTCTATTTGTGCATTCTGGTTTTCACCACTGTTTTTGTTTTGCCCTTTTCTGTAAAAAAGCAAATAAATCCAATAACTCTCCAAAGAACAAATTTTAAAACAAATGTCCTCCCATGTTATCTCTGAGCTCTACAGATACTGCATTATCAAAATGGAAGAAATGGACAGCAGCTTCTAGACAGTAAAGGTAAGTGCATATTTTCACATCCTATTTTTATATGGGAAAAAAAATCTCTTTCAGTTTCTTGGTAAAAGCAAACAAAGTTTAGGTAGTTTTCAGGCAGTTTTTCAGGGAATATGTACCTAGCTTTGTTTTCCTTGGTGCAAATAAGAAACAAAATTTTACTGGGAGTGAAATTAAACTTAGCAGTTAAATAGATCAGAACATATACTGTCATTCATATTTCTAAAGAAAAGTCTACCCAAAATGGGAAGTATAGTTGATTATGAAAAACCTTCTAGCAGGTCATGAAATTATACAGAATATTACTAATTATAATTATTATTCTGCACAGCTGCACGGGGATTGTAATTCACAGCCAGTCAACAGTTATTTAAAGGTTTCCCTTCCTGCCAACTTGTAGAAATAGTATTGTTCTTTATGAAAAAAATAAAAATAAAGAACTTAAATACTCGGTCCTGTATGGAATCATGTTTCCAATAATGAAGGTTATAGTAATAATGTCTTTGATTTGGTCAAATTCCACATTTCTCTGGAACTGTCTCCCTTGGATGCTTTAATTTCCAGAAAAAACACTGGAAATATTATCTGCTACGTGCTCTTTGTTGAGCTGCTGAGTGCCACCGGTTCCAGAATCCTGTTTTGGTTGCCTGTAACCTCAGAAGTCAGAGGCTAAATGAACAACTAGGATGTTTAATAAAATCAATGGAACTATTTCTACCTGCGGGTTACCTCTGACATCCAAGTTGGAAAGGGCAACTTTAAAAAATTAACTTTCTCTGTAATACTGTAAACTCTCATTAATACAGGAATGAAAACACTTGCCCGTGTCGTCACAGGTTCCTGAGTCTTTGTCTTTGAGGGAGTAAGCAATGAGGGGGCAGAGCTGCTTTGTAACCACTGACTGTATTAATCACAAGAAAAAAATAAGCTAGGATAGACTATTTCAGTTGGAAGAGCCTAAAACTGTTATCTAGTCCAACTGCCTGACCACTTCAGGGCTAACAAAAAGTTAAAGCATTCTACCAGGGGCATTGTCCAAATGCCTCTTAAGCACTCACAGGCTTGGAGCATCGACCACCTCTCTAGGAAATCAATTCCATCTCAGTAAATAAATGCTTCTTAAAGTGAAGTCTGAATCTCTGCTGGTGCAGCTTTGAACCATTCACAAGCATCCTGTCACTGGATCCCAGGGAGAAAAGTTCAGCAGCTCCACCTCCACTTGCCCTCCTCAGAAGGTGTAGAGAGAAATGAGGTCCTCAGCCTAGACAAGCCCAAAGTCCTTAGCACTCCTCATAGGACATTTTTTCCAGCCCTTTCACCAGCTTTTTGCCCTCCTCTGGATGCATTCAAGGAACAGCTTGGCCAGCAGGTCCAAGGAAGTGATTCTGCCCCTGTACTCAGCCCTGGTGAGGCCACAGCTTGAGTCCTGTGTCCAGTTTTGGGCCCCCCAGTTTAGGAAGGATATCAAGGTCCTGGAGCAGGTCCAAAGGAGGGCAACTAAGCTGGTGAAGGGACTTAAGCACATATCCTATGAAGAGAGGCTGAGGGAGCTGGGGCTGTTCAGCCTGGAAAAGAGGAGGCTCCAAGGAGACCTCATCACTCTCTACAACTCCCTGAAAGGAGGTTGGAGCCAAGTGGGGGTTGGTCTCTTTTCCCAGGCAACTCTCAGCAAGACAAGAGGGCAAGGTCTTAAGTTGTGCCAGGGGAGGTTTAGGTTGGATATTAGAAAGAATTTCTCTACTGAAGGGGTGGTCAGGCATTGGAATGGGCTGTAGTAGGAAGTAGTGGATTCCGATCCAGGGAAGTAGTGGATTCTTCGTCCCTGGAGGTATTTAAAAAGAGATTGGATGTGGCACTCTGTGCCATGGTCTAGTAACTGCAACGGTAGTGGATCAAGGGTTGGACTTGATGATCTCTGAGGTCCCTTCCAACCCAGTCGATTCTATGATTCTATGAAGGTACTTTTTTACACTGGAATAACATTGTCTGGCTCCCAGTCAGCATGGACCTCCCCAGACTGTCGTAGAATGCTCTCAAATGTTCCCAAAAGTTAGGGGGTGTGACCCCTTTGCCATGCCCAACCCCATGTTTGAGGGGCCAATTAGATCGGCCCATAATCCTGTGCTACCTGCACCAGGGATTCGCTGTGCTACAGGTAAACACACCGGGTGTCCAATAAAAGGTTATGTTGATGTTTGGTGGCGGGGGTGTGGTCACAGAAACACTATATAAGAAAAAGTTACTGCGCAATAAAGTTGAAGCTTGTTTACCAGCCATATTGGTTGCATTAGTTTTCCCTCACCGTTTTCCAACACCAGACTCCTAAGACCTTTGGTAGATGATAGAGAGAGGTCAAACCATGACATCCCATGGCTTCGTCAGAACTCAGATGAATCATATCAGGCCCGTGGCCTTGTGAACATTCCACTGACACAGCTGCTTCCTTACAATTTCATTGTCCAAAAATGGAAGATCACTCCTCCCGTATTTGTGGTCCTCTGACTCAGAGGATTGGGAAGCTCAAGGTCTATCAGTCTTATCAAAAACAGAGGCATAAAAAGCTTTGAATGCCTCAGCTTTTCCTCATCACTATTATTTAGATGACCATCTCCAGCAAGTATCAGTCCAATGTTTTCTTTAGATCTCTTCTTGCTGTTAACATACTTTAAAAAGATCTTCTTTTTATCTGAACAAGCCTGACCAGTTTCAGCTTGAATTGATCTTTGGCCTTTCTTGTCTTCTCCCTGCATAAATCAGCCACAGCCCTGTACTCTTTTTGTGGAGCCTGACCTCACTTTCATAGAACATGCAATTTCTTTTTCCTTCTGAGCTCCACAGAATGTTCCATGTTCATCCAACCTGGTCTTCTGTCCCTCTTGCTTGACTTAGGACAGTGTTACTCCCTGCTCCTGTGCTTCTGAAAGGTGCTTCTTAAAGACTGACTGGCATGCATGGACTTCTAAGCCCCCAAAACAGATTCCCAGAGTACTTTTCTACATAGCTCTCTGAATAGCCTAAAGTGTGCTCTTCTGAACTCCAGGGTAGCAACTCCACTGTTTTTCTTTCTCATTACACTGAAAATTTTAAACATTCTGTGCTCACTGTTGCCAAGACAGCCACCTACCATCATATCCCTGAGTCCTTCTCTGTTCACAAATAGTGGGTCTAGGAGGGCATCTCTTCTCCTTGGCTCACTTAGTGCCTGTGACAAGAAGTTATCTTGTACAAACTTAATGAATTTCCAACACCTGCTCATCACAACAGTCTGATATTCCCAAGTGATGTCTGGGAACTTGAATTCTTGATAAGTGGTCTGAATCCCACATTTAACTTAACTTTTCACAAATTGTTTTCAATAAAAGTAGCAGTAACCAGCTAGAATATTAGTTGAACTTCACATTTTTTTTCTTTTTCTCTGGAGTAGAACTAAATAATTGCTCTTTGTTCCCTTTGTCCAGCAATAAAGAAGAAATAAATACATCAAATGATCAGACTTCTTTCCTCTTTCTGAAGCTTCTGGGTATCTCATGCCTGAGGCATGTAAACTCTACTTGTCCAGCTTATTGTGCTTTTGTAGAAAACAGCTCTTAGGACCCCTCTGAAGTATTCTACATGAGCCTCATTACTACAGTATCAAAGTGCCAAGTGTGTGACAGTCACAAATTGATTTATCTTTACAATTAGAGAATTAATCTGTTGCAGATGAAGATCCAATGCACAGAAAACTGTCCAAAGCTAAGCTATGTCAGAGCACCCTGAAGAGCAACCTGTCTTTCTCTGATGTCCTCTTGTATCTTCATGATCTGACCTGTGCTAACTCTGCCTATGCTAGAGCATTTGATATTCCCAGAGATTAACCTATTAGACTTGCTTTAACATTGAAACCTCTACACAGAAAAAAAAAAAAGGAGTTTCAATTGTGATGTGTATTATGTTTCTCTCAGTGTATTCACTGTAGGGAGTTAAATAATTCAAAGTATGGTGAGCCTTAAAATTGTCCACTTTTGGTTCTTTGGGACTGTTTCTATACTTAGTGCTATCAGCAAATCTTTCTGAGTTATTTGTTGTTGGGCAGTCAAGATGACAGTTGGGCAGTTGGAGATGATGACAGATTTATCAATAATTAGAGGGGTGTGTTTCTACCTTTAGGTGAAAAAGGGGAGAAATCATGCATATGAAACGTTGTGGATAACAGCAGAAAAGGAAAATGTTATACATGTGACCAGCTCCAGGAGTTAAACTCTCATAGGATATTATTTGAAATAGCAAGCTTCATGTATTATTTTTATGCTAAAGTAACAACAAGATTAAATACAGCTGCAGTTTGCCAAGTTTATGTCAGCTTTAAAAAAATATAATAAATGTGTAAGGCAAGAACATTAAGTGAAGACTCCTCTGAGTGTGATACTCCTTTATAATAGTACAATGTCAGGGGAGCACAAAATAGTACAATGCAAGGGGGGCACAAAATACTCTTCAAGTTGCAAAAAGGATTCTTAATTACATGAGATAAAAGCTTTTATTTAGATTAATCTGAAAGAAAAAAAATGGATTTTCTGGACTTTTCTTCTGATGAGACACTATATAAGAACAAGATGTTTCTTAGGCTTCTGTGGTTTCTGATTTTCATATGTGCCACACATAGCTTTGTTTCTACTTGTGAGGTTATAACCAAAGGAGACTATATAGATGAAAATTAATAAAACACAAATGTAAGAGGTTTTTTTCAACGGAGAGTTGTATTAAACCACTGCTTTCAATCTCTTCTTCTGCATAGTAACTTGTAGTTTCGAAAGATAAGCATTCTATAGACATTCTCTAACTTCTAATGTACAAACAAACTCTTCCACAAGCACATAACATTTTTTGTTATACCACAATCATGATAAACATAGCTGATGCTTTACCAAAAAAGACCCAAACC
The DNA here is from genome assembly GCF_003957555.1 of Calypte anna. Classification (NCBI taxonomy): domain Eukaryota; kingdom Metazoa; phylum Chordata; class Aves; order Apodiformes; family Trochilidae; genus Calypte; species Calypte anna. The sequence continues at coordinate 144,349,465 of NC_044245.1, read as the reverse complement.
AAAGCACAGTCTCGGGTAATTGGCAAAACTCGCACATCACTTTAGCTCTAAATGCATTCAATACTATTCAAGGCAGCACAAATGCATCAGCCTCTAGATATCCATAGGTGCTGTATTTCCTGTGCCTTGGTGTTCTTTGGAAGCTGACCTGCATGCAGGGCTGTTAACTCGGTGCTGAGGACCTGCGGCAGAAGGAAATACTTTGATTGCGAACATGCAAAGTGACGCTACTGCCTCCCGGTGGCATCCTCTGTCATTCATACTTGGTGCCTTTGAATTTTAAACCTGGGGTTTTTTTTGGCTGAAATAAAGCGTGTTGTTCCTTTTGTATTTTGAATGCTAAATTCACACAATAGCATTCCTTTTTTTTGGTTTTGATTTGCTTGCTTTTTTTTTTTTTTTCTATACAATAAGACACTGCTACAGCCATATGTGCACTTTCAGGATTTTTTTCTGACTTTTTCACACAGTTATTCTACTGCAAGTGCAGCAGCTGAGACTGAGGCTGAAAACCTCAATGTATTGTTTTATTCTTTTTCTGGCTTGGCAAGAATAGGAAGATACAAAAAGCTTTATATTTCTAAAGTCAAACTTGGGTCCTCAGCTATTTCTTCTGCAGCATCCTGAGCAGTCTCCTTGGTAGCATCTTCTCATACTTTGGCAGAATGTCAGCTGTATTAATCATTTAATGAGTCTGTATCCTTCAACTTTATTATATGCATTAGCTTTTTTGTGTTGCTTATGGCTTTCCAAGAACACCCAGGTCTACTTGGCCTGTCTGCACTAAGATTACAGAATCACTCAGACGTCAGAGAGATGACAAGAATTTTAAAAGCTGAAAGCCTCTCCTAAGAGAAGATTCAGCCTTTCTAAAGTTTTGGGCACTCACTCTGGTATCTCCATCACTGCCACATTCATAGCTGCCTTCTTTATTAACACCTCATGCACTAACCAGCTGAAAAATCTTAAACCAGGATAATATTCTAGAGATATGTGACTATTGTGTGTGTACTATGAGATGAGACCTGTAGCTACAGATATGCACAGGACACAAATAGTGTGTAGGGGAACTTTCTTTGTAACCCCCAGAGAGTGAGATCTTGAACTAAATAGGTATTTCAGATCATTTTCAGATCATTTCTTATTTTCTCAGGGGCTGTCAGCTTTACTTAGAACACGTCTGATGAGAAACTTAACACTTTAATAACGGTGACACATAGAAGTCTCTGCTAGCTATTCCCCTTTATACCAGATGAGGAAAGGAGCTTAAACAATTGAATATGCAGAAATTTGCAAATTCCCTTGGTTTTAATATTTCATTTAAATTTTATTTAAAATATTTCATTTAAAAGCAATGCACTCCTACTTTTTTTCAAGCTATAGTAACTGTTTATGCAGTCATTCTGTATTAATTCAAACAATAGTATAAAATGAGTTGAGATGGGTATGCCCTTTTCCATGTACTTTATTCAATTAGATGTGAATTAAGAAGCCTAATTAAATGTCTGGTTTATTGAATGCAAAGCAATTCCCCTTTTTTAAATGTGACATAAACAAGAAAACTAAATTAACTGTGTGAATTTAATATTATGGCTGTACAGTTAATTTTGAACATTTATATTAATATTTTAGCTTTCTCTTGAAACCACAGTGTGTTTCAGTTTGGGAGTGTGGTTTTGGGGATTGCTTTGTGGTTTTTTATTTTCTCACCTTAGAACTGTGCTTATGATCTCATCTGGCCAGGTGAGAGCAGCTGAACTGGATGTTTTGGAACCTGTAAACATTACAGCTTACATTTTAAAAAATATTTACTCATTTTAGGTAATCATTTTAAGCATGGGAGCCTAAAACTCAAGGCTGTCATCATTAATACATTCTTGATTGATTCTTCTTTTTCTGGGTAGAATTCTGTGTAGCGGGAGGAGAGCGAGGTTGGCGTCGCCGGGCTGGATAGATGAGCGATGTAGCCTAACGTAGAGTTGCTGCGAGGTTAGCCTGCTGCTGAAGACGCAACCAGCCACGCTCGAAGCTAGCTCTGGAGTGAGCTCCCTGGTGGATGTGGGACTCACTATTTATTGGTCCACAGCCTCGCGCATGCTCCGTGGGGCCCTGCCTCAACTGGGCACAGGTGTAGTGGCTCACACCCACTCCTTGGTGATTTAGCGGACTCCTTATGTTGTTCCCCCACAATTCTGTCCAAAAAGAAAAAGACAAATTAAACCAAAGCAAAACACAAAAACAACCAAACAAAAAAACAAACAAAAAAACCCAACCCCAAAACAAACAAACAAAAACCAAACTAAAATAAAAAAAGTGGAATAATAGGAATAAGACTAATGCCTTGTGTCATCCAGTTAGCAGAGATTTACAGCAGCAAATGGAGATGTTGCAGACTGGTTGGCATCTCTCAAGTTGGGTTTCAAAACCTGAAGAGCCCAGAAGTGTCTGTATTTATGACTCATGACTATATATCAACTGGTAATTATGAATTTAGACACAGTATTAAAGAAGGGAAACAAATGTGATGTAGCATGAGTCTGCATCATGGTGGAAGCAGTCTTGGTGGAAGATGAAAGTTACTGGGATAGAAATGCAGGAGTCCTGAATTTTTTGTGCTGTTTTGCTTCCATCCACAGCTGGTGCAGGTGTCAAGGTGCTGAATCTCTGGGGCAGTAAGGCAGGATACACACTCATTCTGTCCTCCCTATGCCTCTACATGTGCATGCATCTATATCAAGCAATAAAGATGTGTTAATATTGCCACGGGAGAACTATTTTTTGCATTTTTTTTTTTGACTGGAGCAATCCCCAATGGTAGCTTTCCTGCAGCATTACACTCCCAGAGTTATATAATGATATTTATTTCATGTTCTCAAGTATCTGAGTGTCTGCCACGAGGCCTGATTCTCAGCTGCTTTGTGCAGCCAGCTTGCTGTGGGCCAAGTTTGTGCAGTGGTGGTGTAAAACACAACAGTGAGAGCCAAGTCCACTTTGCAGAAAAAGGGAAAGAGAGGGACAGATAACTGGGACAGATAATTAAATTAATTTGGTCCCAAGTTCTTATGTTGTTATTGAAGCAGCAGCGTTTACCAAAAAACTCAGAACAAACAAACAAAGCAAAACAAACCCCAAAAACCTACAATGTCTCTTTCTACATCTTTATTTGTGTGATTTCTTATTGACTTATTTTCTCTCATAAGACTGCTTTGTTTTCTACTTCATGAGGAGGTTTCCTCTTTTTCAGGTTTCTTAGGAGAGAGGAGCAATCCTTGCCATGCAACAACTTTTTCTTCATTAGACATTTGGTCTCTCTTCCACATTCAATTCACTAATGCCCTGCAGAAAAGAACAAATTGCTTGACAAGATAGTGCAGTTTAATAAGTGGTTAAATCTTTCTATGTTCCTGATAACTTGGCTTTGAGGCAGGTAGAAGGAGGATATTAAAAGCTTTCAGTTACAGACATGCTGAAAGGACAATCTTGACACTGTACTTTGGTAGCACATAAAGGTTAAGTGTAAGAGGAATGTTGTCCATTAGTGATTACTCAATCCTGTTTGTGTAAGAAAGCATTCTGTATTTTCTAATAATTTTTTCAGGCATGAGTTTTAGTTTTGGGGGAGCTTTTCATTAAGAGCAAGTAACTTTTTTTCAGGTAAATCATCAATTTTCCTCTTTTGTTTGCTTCAGAACATAGAATCACAGACTTCTTCGGGTTGGTAGAGAATTTAAAGATCATCTAGGTTCAATTCTCTTGCCATGGACAGGGACACCTCCCACTAGACCAGGCTGCTAAAAGCCCCAACCTGGCCTTCAACACCTCCAGGGAGGGGGCATCCACCTCTCCCCTGGGCAACCTGTGCCAATGCTCTCAGCACACTCACACTGAAGAATTTCTTCCTAATATTTAATCTCAATCTACCTTCCTCCAGTTAAAAAACATGGCTTTCCAAGAACACCCAGGTCTACTTGGCCTGTCTCCTCTTATCATACAAAAAATTCTGTCCCAGATTTCCTGTAGCCTCTTCAGGTACTGGAAGGCTGCTATAAGGTGTCCCCAGACTCTTCTCCACGTTGGACAACCCCAACTCTCTCAGTCTGACTTCACAGGAGATGTGATACAGCCCTCTGATCATCTTCTTGGCCCTCATCTGGACTTGCTTCAATAGGTCCCTGGTCCCCTTGTGCTGGGGTCTTCAGAACTGTTCACAGGACTCCAGATTGGGTCTCATAAGAGCAGCTTAGAGGGGGAGAATCCCCTCCCTTGACCTGCTGGCCATACATCTTTTGATGAAGCCCAGGCCACAGTTGACTTTCTGGGCTGCAAGCTCACATTGTTGGCTAATGTTGAGCTTTTCATGAGCTCAAACCCCCAAGTCCTTCTCCTCTGGGGAGTTTTCAATCCATTCTCTGCCCAACCTATATTTGTGTTTGGGCTTGTCCCAGTCCAAGTGCAGGCCCTTGCACTTGGTCTCATTCAACATCCTGAGGTTTGCATGGGCCCAGCTCTCAAGCCTGTCTAGGTCCCTCTGGATGGCTTCCCCTCCATCCAGACATTTGAGCCTCCAAGGAAGTATTTGGTTGCAATATTTTCCTGGTTCAAAAGCTCTGTAGAATTGCTGTTACCAGTTTTCTGTCCTGTGCCAGTGTAATTGAACAGGAGGGATGCTGCATCCCGGAACCCAGGACCTATAATGGGTCTGCACGTTCATGATGTTTATGACACTGTCTGGAGCACAGCAGAATTCTGGCAAGCATCTTGAGTTAAGAAAGAAACATGCTGTAAGTAAAGCAATATTTTGTTGAAGAGATTCCTGTAAGAATCTCAGCTGCTAAAAGTTTTCCTTTCTAAGCAGTTCCAAATTAATTTATGACACTGAGATGATCTGTGAGTGCTTGCTATGGCTTTCAGGAAGCTGGTTGCTCATGTGATTTAGTCTAGATTTTTTAATTTCATCTGCTGCTCCATGTGTCTCTATTCTTTTTGCAAATGAAAGCTCTGAGATGTGTAAAAATGCCTGGATGCCAAGAAGAAAATCTAGCTGCTGATGGCAAGAGCAAAAACTATACTGGAACAAGGATGAGCTATTCTCATGGTGCTGCTCCTGGAGATGTCATTTTCAGAAAAAAAAAAAGATGAAAAGATGTCCCATGCAGGCAGACAAGGAGAAGACAGGCACTGTATGCAGAGAATGATGGTGAAGAGGGATTCAGGGAAATGAAGAGTATTTCCAGTGAGAAAGTAACCATTTAACATGGCAACCTAGCAGAGACAAGTAGACAGCAAGAAAGCACAAGAGTAGAAGAAGAGATAAGTATCAGACTGGGAAGAAGCACATTCAGAGCAGCAGGCAAAGAGGGACGAACAAATGGATTCAGTATCATCTTTACAGAAAGCAGGGAAGGGAACTGTAATATTAAGTTGAAGATATATCTAGGAATGCATTTTTAAGTGTAAATATTTTCTTATTAATACATATACACGTACACATATATAAAATTCACACATTCTTAAAAATGTCTATATTAACAATTACTGCTTGTATAAAATGATTCTTACAGTCTTAGTGCATAGTTTGAAAAAACTTATGAATCCCTTTCTTATGAGGGATAAGAAGCTTCTGTAGCTCTCAGCAGAGGGAATATTCCGCAGTGTTCTGATACTATTGCCTTCCTCTAGTTTCTCTGTAATTCAGTGAAGTGGATACAGAGACCTGGGTAATTCAAGTGTATGAGTTAATAAATTAGATCTAGAGTATGTCCAGTTACAATAATGGCTCTTAAATAATTAAACAAAGCAATCTTAAGTAGGATACTGCTACACCTAACTAGAAGGATGTCATCAGAGTTACTAAAAACCCATCCCTTAACCCATTTCACTGTGTATGCAGAGTAAAATTATTGGCTGGTTCATGGATCAAAGGGAGTTGAGTATAAATCAAAGGTCCAGAGTGCTTGTAGGAAATCAAGAGGCATTTAATGATGAGAATTGTGTGGGTTAGGGAAAATGTAACTTGGTTGCTGCTAATGATTTTTCTGATGAACCACCTTGCCTAACTGAGACTCAGCTGCCCTGTCTGTAGGGTGGTTGGAGCCCTCTTCCAGGTCACTGCAAGAATTAATGCTTATAGAGCCCTTTCACACTCTTCAAAGAGGACACTACTTCTTAAATCAGCATCCAAAGTAAAGATGCTACGGGTAGATAGTGGGGTACATTGACCATGCTTCAGTCAGGCCTTGAAGTCCTGATGAAAGCTGAAAGAAGTGTTGTCATTACTGGTTCTGCCAACATCTGACAATTTACTTACACAAGAAAAGGATACAAGATTAGTCCTTTTTTAGGACTCATAGAGGAGATAAATTTGTATTTGATAGCAATGAGGAAATGATGGGTTGCTTGATCCTTTGTGCAGACCTAAGTGAAAATTTAAAAAACAGCAGAAGAGTAAAACAAAAGAAAAAATAACATTTTTTGAAAAATATTCTCATCAAATTTTCATTCACGTAAAAAAAAAAAAACAACAGTGATGTAAGAAAAATTCTTTTCCATAGAAAACTAGAGATACTGTCTGAAAACTGACTATGGGCTATATAGCGTACCAACAAAAGATTCTGGGAGAACTTTACTCAAAGGTTTTCTACATTCTGTAGTATTTCATATGTTTTCACAGTAAGTGGGCCATATATCATGTTACTTTCTTTGAGAAATTGCAGAAAGAAGCTGATGAAATACCAGGTGTCATCCAACACTTGTTCCATATACAGTAAAGCAGACCAGTAATGCAGGTTTCCACTATTTATTGAGAAAGACCCAAACCACATACTGGAGTTGCCTCTAGACAGCTCACTCAGTACTCTTTTAATAGCAATAAATGAGATTTATATAGTGCCTTTCATCCCCCAAAGATCCAAAGCATTTTATGAACTCCTTTAAGCATCTGTTTTTGAGAAGAAAAACAAGGCCCATGAAGAAAATGTGACCACTGCTTGAGCAAGAAACAGTCATCTGTCAAAATATGCAATACCATTATACAACAGTTAAGACAGGAAGAGAAGGGAGAAGGTGTCAAAACAGAATGATATATATATATAATTAGATACATTACAAATAAATGCAATTTATCTAAGTACCCTGGTATTGGAATCTAGCCATTGTACTTCAGGACTTCCCTTAGGAGAGGCACTTGTGGGTTTTAAAAAAACTTATAATGTGAAATCAATCTAGCACTGAATGCTGAAACACTTTCCTATGTGTGCAGCAGCAATGAGAATGTATTGTTATCACTGGTAGTTACACCATCATAGTATCCAAAATATATCATGTTCAGTTGCTGTAGATACAGTTCTGGCATATATAAAAAAAAATAATCACAGGACAAGAAAATAAGAAAGCAAGGGATGTACAAGAAATGATGAGAGGTGATACTGCAGCTTACTCTACTTGTTCTTTCAGACTTTAGATATGTCTTTATCATCAAGCCTGATTTGCTATTCTCATTTCCCCAAAAAAAAAAAAATAAAAAATAAAAGAAACCAACCAGCTTTTCTGCTTCATATCATCTGGGAGGTTGTTATCTCCTTTGTCTCAATCAACAAGAGTAGGATGTGTCTATTACTACAGTCAGGTTGGCTCCGTGAGTACAGAACAGGACAGCATTTGACCTGCTGCTTTGTTTGGTTGGTTATTTTAAATAAATACTATGAATATGTTGGAGCAGGCTGTGATTTTTTTTAATTCCTTTCCCTGCCCTTTTTGAGTCTTGAGAATTCCTGGAGGGGATGCCTCTGAGAATCGTTTATTTGCAGACAAGGGAAGAGGGGTTTATTGAGTAGTGAAAATATCATCCTGTTTTGTTGCTGTATTTTCCACTTTTATTCAGAGAGATTAACCTGTACAAGAAAAGCATTTCAATGGAATATAACTGCTCTATGAAGAGGGCCTGAAGAGATATCTATGCAGTATTTTTACACTTTCTCAATTACCACTGCAAAATAGTTTGATGATTCAGCAAGGAGCCCTGACAGTATCTTCAATAATTCTTTCCCATTTAGGTCTCTGAAGAAGAACCAAATCTATACTATTGCTTGGTCTTTTATTCCCTTTAGGTCACACATTTCAGTACAGAAAGTACAAATGTAATCTTCTGTGAGCTGGAAATGCAGATGTACCAAGCAGCAAGCCTGAGCTGAATGGAAAGCCAAGAGTTTGTAACAATGCAAGCTGCTCTCCATCCAATACTTCGAGGTAAACATGTCTGGTTTCAAGTTACATAAAAAAGAAGTGTTGGAGATACACTCCGTACAAGAACACAGACAACAGTCTCAACAGAAATGCTCTGCAGCAGAGGAAATGTTTTGCTTCCAATCATTTGTGTAGTTGCAGTGCAAAGCAAATGTATAAATTTTCATTGTCTCTAAAGGCAAAAGCCCAGGAGTTGAGTGAAAGAAACCAAGAGCAGAAGTTGGAAAGAACTAGTGAACAGCCCTGTGTGGGAGATGCTGTAAGGAAGAATATTTTTTACTGGTGTCAGAAAGCACATCAAGGGAGTTGGTAGCAAGCATCGGTCGGCCAGGAATACCCAGCAAGCTGTTGTGAAGAATATTGTGACAAGTTATATGGAGCACCAAGGGATACTCCAGACTTTTATCAAGAGTGAGGCAATCATTCCCACTGCCGTAAAAGTATCTTGGCAGGAGAAGACTATAAATGTAATAAAAAAGAGGGGTGGGGGGAAATGTTGTCTATGCTCATAAAAGAGGACAGTGATTGTGTAGTTACAGCTCTTAAAATCCTTCAAGTTCTCAGGAAGAGAAGAAACTGGGTGAAAAGATGAGTACAAAGCAATCCATTATTTATTTGCTGGAAACTGGTAAGTTGGATGAAGGAAAATATCATTGATTCTTTAGTCTGATTTTATGCCTTTCTATAAACAGCAGCTCCTGGATGCTGTCAGAGACAAGATTCAGCAAGAGAGACCTTTTCTCTAGTCCAATAGGTATATTTTTTTCATTTCTGGGTAAAATAATGGATATTAGTAAGACTGAGAGAAGTAAAATAATTTCATTAAGTACATACAGTGTTCTTACATGGTGTTAACAAAGAAGCATTCAAAGAGAAGGGTGCTGTGAATTAGGTGACAACTCATTTCTGGATTTAGGTGTGTTGTTTTTTTTTAACTTTGAAAATCTGTAGCAAAAAAGAATAAGCAACACAGCTGCTTTTCTTGATAGGATTCAGTAATTGTCCAAACTGGCTTTGCATGGAAGACCTAATTACAGGTTTCATAGAATCATAGAATTAGCCGGGTTGGAAGGGACCTCAGAGATCATATAGTCCAACCCTTTCATTTCTGACCTTAATGTTAACATAGTTAGAAAATTAATAAGTTAGATCACCAACAGTTGTTGGAAAAATTCCAGTTCTGTCAGTTCAGAAAAAATATTTAATGACAATCCTTTGCTTTCTCTTCATTTTCTTTAAAAAGTCTTTGAGACTGAAATATTAAGTTCAATATATCCTGCTTACATCCTAAACACTAACTGAGGCAGTGCTGGTTCACCCTAATTTATTCAGGATTTATTCTGATTCTCTAAGACAAGACACGGCAGTGGGTAAAGATTTGAACTTGAAAATACATGGCTTTGGAACAGCAGATTTCAGTTGTTTAGATACAGCAGTTTAAGAGAGATGTGTTAGCTCTTGGGAGATACATAAAAGACTACTAATGACTGCTTCATTTATAAGTGATGAAGATATCTCATCATTAAAATATGTCAAAAAAATACAATAAATTGAGAGCTATGAACTTGCAGAGATCTTGGCAGTGGTGCACTGTCTCTGTCACTCTGTGTGTGAGATTTCACAAATGATCAACTTTAAATGGTATTATTCTTCATTTGCAAGATCTTCCAGGACATTTGATTTCCTTTTCCTCTGTTTTACCTCTCTGCTTTGCCAAGCAGAGCTTTTATGGCTGCCATATGTCGACATCTCAGACATAATTTTCTGCCTCAGAGTTTAGTTTGAATGGAATTAGAAGATTTTGTGCAATTCTGTGCAACTGCAATGTGTTCATTGTCCCTTCAGACACAGGACTCCCAGCCTCCACTCCTTGGATGGTCATTTCCTTTGGGAAATTTCATAATTGTTACACACGGATTAACCAGACAACACCAGGGCAGAATGTCTTACCCTTGCTGAAACTTTTGTATAGCTCTTAAATTCTTCCTGGAAATACTACATACCCCAGAGGTGAATATTTCAAATGCATATGACCACAACATCTCCCAAGACACCATGTGGTCTCTAGGCACATAAATGGCCATATGTGAACATTGCAATAGTATCTTTATGCATTTCTCTCTTTTCAGACTTTCATCTTGGTTTTATGCCAGTACTTACTGAAATTTGATATAAACATATAATAATGCTTATATGGGTAACTTTAATGGATAATGATTTTTCCATTTCTTTCTTCTTCTTGTTTGTTTGTTTTGTTGCTTTTTTTTTTTAGGTTTTGATTTTTTTGGTTTTTTTACTTAACAAATACTTTGTTCATTACCTGTAGCCTGGAATGTGGAGTAAAGGCTAACCAAATCTTACCATAAGAGTTTATCTCAGTTGCTGGGACAGCTGGACATCCTGAGTATAACTATTCTATTTTTAAGGTACTTTCATAACTTGTGTATAAAATCTGTTCTATAAATAGTTTGACTGTCACTTAGTTCCCTCACAGAATACCATTAGCAATCATTATAAATAAATCTCTAAAACTTTGTGTGTAGCTCTCTCTTGCCCACATGGGATGAATGGCAAGACTGCCATTAACTCCAGGAATTGACAATCAGATCCATGATTTGAAAGTGAATTCAAATTACAGTGGTCAGCACCAGTGTTTCAGCACTTAGAGAAGCAGATGTTGGTTCATGACCTGAAAAATATCAAGCACCTGTAACTTTCACTGAAGTCAAATTATAAATGCTTGACACCTAGCATTTGTCCTGCTATTCTGAAATGTAAATCATGACTAGAGGAGAGAAATTAGTAGTTTAGCAGGAATATTTCTGCTGGTGAAGTAATCAGAAAATTTGGCAGCAGCTGAGCTGTGCTAAGATGGATGGAGCTGATCTCTTTCAACCAAAACTAAAATTCTGATTTGCCACACAGCGATGAAAAGGATTTTGACGATTTTGTTCCTCTAAAAATTAATTTAGCTGTGCATAATAATGGTAATCCATTCCAATAATATAAATATTAATCTACAATTGCCATCTGATAATGGTTAGCTTAGAAAGGAGTTATAATTACCACTATTGATTAACTCTTAGATGATGCATATTGATGAGCAAAGCTGCAATAGATTGTTTTCAAAATCCCCTCTTCCACTTTTACTTACAACTTCTGTATTGCTTTCAGGTCTCCAATCTTTTCCATTGCTTGGTGCACTTGACATGACACTGACACCACCTATGCCTTGTCCATTAGGAAACAGCTTCGTGACAGTAACAACTACCATTTAATATATATCAAAGAAAATGGAACTCTAGTCTGACTGAATCCCAACAACAATAAAGTAATTAAGATTCTGGACTAATAATGGTGCAAAAATTATCAATAGCAAGAATAAAAATGGTAAATAATGGAGTTCCTAAAGTGTTAAATTATCCCTTGTAATACCTGTTTTCATGAAGTCAGTCACCAATTTGCTTATTGCAGATTTACATAGGGGCTTTTTTTAAAAAAAAAATTATAGTTTTGACTTGTATCTCTCTCTTGTGGAATTCCTAAAGTATTTTGCACAGGCTTTCTCCATATTGCTTACTGTGAGCAATGAGGAAGAAGGAAATTTAACTCAGTCAGAGGATCATTAGGAAGGTACAAGAGAGCTCAGGCTCATTGACTGTGGTTTGACATGTGGTTACTGGGCTTTCAGATTTTTTGTACAGTAGCCTATTGACTCTTCTTGAACAAATTCAAGAATTAAATACCTACAAGTGGAGTTCCCTAATGCCTAGGGATGTGTGTTGCCTCCACATCTCAGAGTCCTGACCTTCCATTTGGTTCAAAGGAAGATTTAGGTGGTGAAAGCAAGTTAAGAAAGTGCACTCTGAGGTTTAATGAAAAAGGCTAAGCTCAGCCAGAGGTATGGTTTTCTTCCCTCTCCTCTCTTACTGTTCCCTACCTTGTGCTAGAAGAAAACAACCCTAAACAGAATGAGTGAACAGTATTCTTCTGGGTTAGTGAGGTGCAATATCAGCTGCAGTTAGGGCTCACAGACTTAAGTAGGCCACTCCTCTGATTATTGTGAGCTATTAGATCAATTTATTTATTTCAGAGCTCAGTTTGACCTCTCTCAATGTAGTCTGTTTGATCTCCTAACCATGTTGATGCATTTCCAACCCTCACTGTCTTCCAGAGGTAAGAAATCTCAACAAAGTTCTTCAGAGACATTTACCAGCCTGTTTGAAAGTTTGAGCCCAAAGTCCTCTTTTTAGTTTAGGCATTTGCAATTGTTCTTTCAAAGAACTCATCTATGATGATTTACTCTTATCTTTTTTAAGAGGACGGAGAAGCAGTGCCATTCAGCACACACAGCAGATACCTGTGGTTAGAAGCGTGACAGAGTGTCAACCTGGTCCAGAGCCTTTCTCTGCCACAGTGGCTTCAAAGAGGCTACACCTATCTGTTCAAGTATCACCCTCACCATTAATTGGGACCAGAATCGTCTTCCCCAGTCAGGTTGATCTGCTGCCTGGGAGAAGTACACTAAGTGATATGACATGTTGGTAGTGTCATTATGTAGCACTGAAAATAGAGAAATAATCTGCAGCTTCCAGACAGCAGTTGGTACATGGCCCTGAACAGACCATTCAGGCTCATCAAGGTACTTTGGACACACTTTGCCAATTCTTTAAACCTTGTCACAGCCCTCGTAGAAAGCACAGGTCAGGGACCTTTCTGATCAATCAGGGTAATCAATCAGGGTAATGCTGGGCATACACAGTCAGTTTAAAACCAGGAGGAGAACCCTGCTTTGTGTGAGGTGTTTCAGTGGTAGGTATGTTCACCTGAGCCCCATGCTGGATTTACTTTTTCCACTTCTATTTCACTTGGCAACACCTTCTCCACCTTCTCTACTTTAATCTGGCTTTAAATCATCTTACAGCAGTCATTTATTTAATGAGCAGTGGCCTCTATGAAGCCATGGCTCATTTTCAGTGGTAAGAACTATTGCTCTTCCTGGTACCATCAGTTGCTGCTGTGTCCAAGGGCACTTTAAAAAAATCCATTAATACAGATTTCTTAAAAGTGATGAAATATAAATTTTAATAATAGAATTTAAATATTTTACTTAGAAAACAAATGTGGTGCAGTTGATATGAGGAGGAGGTGGCATAGAGATCCCTTTCAAACTCTCAACCCTCTGAGAGTCTAGTGGTAAGGCGGCAATGACCCCTGTAGAAGATGTAAAACATTAAAGACACTACTGAAATATTTCCCTTGTAGGAACAGCCTGAGGTTCCACAAGTCTAAGTGCAAGGTCCTGCATCTGGGTTGAGCCAATCTCAGGCATAATTACAAGCTGGGTGTACAGGGGGTTGAGAGTAGCCCTGAAGAGAAGGACATGGGGGTGTTGATCAATGAGAAGTTCAACATGAGCTGGCAGGGTGCTCATACTCACACATCTCAGAAGTCCAACCATATCCTAGGATGCATCAAGAGCAGGTGATGCTCCCCTTCTACTCTGCACTTCTGAGACCCCACCTCGAGTACTGAGTCCACTTCTGGTGTCCCCACCATAGGAAGGACCTAGATCTGTTGGAGCAGCCCACAGGAGGGCCCCAAAGATGATCCAGGGGCTGGAGCACAAGATAGGCTAAGGGAACTGGGATTGCTCAGCCTGAAGAAGACACCACAGGGACCTCAGAGCTACCATCTAATACCTGAAGGGAACCCTCAGAAAGTTGGGAGAGGGACTTTTCATACGAGTGTCCAGCAACAGGACAAGGGGAAATGGTTTTAAACTGAAGGAGAATAGGTTTAGACTAGATTTTAGAAAGAAGTTCTTCAGTATGAAGGTGGTGAGACTCTGGAACAGACTGCCCAGAGAAGCTGTGGATGCCCTTTCCCTGGAGGTGTTCAAGGCCAGGTTGGATGAGGCTTTGAGCAGCCTGCTCTATTTGAGACCCATGGCAGGGAGGATAGAGTAGATGATCTCTAAAGTCCCTTCAACCTAAGCCATTCTATGATTCTATGATTTTACATAAAATCTGATTTATTGGTGCTTTAAGGCTTAAGAATATTCAGTAAATACAACCACAGATGTGGCCATATTTCTGACTTGATAAGCCTGATGAATTATGGGGTACTGGACCTTTTATCCTGCAGCCTGTGATCAAAAGTGAGTGTGGTGTTCTCAGCCCTGCTCTACTGGTCAGGTGTCCACTTAGTGACCTTAATCATTGGCCTCAACTTTCAGGTAACAGGATGACAGCTTACTTGCTCTGGAGGCATATTTGCAGAATAAATACCTTAATAACATGCTTGTCAATCCATGACAAAGAAATTTGCTTTTTACTTCCTCTGCTTTTCTTATGCTGTGCAGAAGCCGGACAATCCATCACCTTTTGTTAGAAAAACATTCTGCCTTTGAAAGAAAAAAAAATCATTTCAGCTTGAGAACTAGAGTTTGTTTTTTATCACCATCAGGAAAATGTGGCAAAGATATTTTTTCTTACTTGTTCAACTCTACTATCTTACTTGTTCTCCATACTTCTTCTCACTTTACTGAGAAATAAAGTATAAAGGCACAGTCAGGAACAGAGGATCTCCATAAGTAATGCTCCCTGCTTCCTAAGCCTTATGAAGTCACACTAATACAACCAATTCTGTTACAAAATACTCCGGAAGGAGGGAGATTATCCTTCATCTCCTTTGTGGCCTTTGACACAGAATACAGAATCACACAACAGTTAAGGTTGGAAGGAACCTCTGGGTCACCTAGAGCCTAGGACCATGTCCAGGTGGCTTTTGAGTATCCCCAAAGATTGACACTGCACAACTAAGCAACCTTTTTCAGTACTCAGACACTCTCACAGAACATTGTACCTGCTGGATCCATCTTGTCTGGAAATGTCTTCATTTCCTATAAGCTCTGTATTTATAGGCTGTTTTAATAACATGAGCTGCTGGCTACTACAATGGAAATGTGATTTTTATGATCCATGATGCCTATAAATTTCACCCTTCTGTAAGCATTTTTTTTTTCCTTGACATGTATGTTTCCATACAAAATAATCAAAGACTATTCTTATTCTAGCAGATCAAAATTAACCACTAGTGGCATCTGCCACAGAAGCTAATGGCTGGTGTCCTGTCTACTGAAACTTTCTAGCTTCCTAAACAAAGTGGCTACATCCAAACATCCTCCTGGGAGTGATCACTGTCCTGTGCTTACTTCTAAACTATGTTTGAACACTGTTTGAGGTAGAAGTGCTGGTTGGCACAGGATGGAACAGCACCAAGGATCATCTGAATGATTTAGCATTGCAGAGAACTGAACACCCATGTCCGGGAATGTTTCCTGGCACTGTGTAATGGACTGTGGAGATGAGGCCATAAATTCCATGTGAAAGCTACATTAATGTGGCTATTAGGTAAATAGGAGGAAACCTTTGACCTTAGAAAACACTTCTGTACCACACCCTTATTGAAAGTGTGGATCTTTCAAATAGCTGTGAGTAGGTGATTATGGAAGAGAAGGGCCAGTGCAAACCTTCTACCTAAATTTAAGCTCACAGCTGAGTTAACTGGATTCATATTGAAGTAAGGCAGAATTTCAGATAAATTAAGCAAAGAATCAGAGTGCAGAGAAATGCCTTGCCTATTTCATGCCATCTTGTTATCTCCTTTACAAAGCTTCAAGAGGGAAATAAGCCTCTCCTGTATATCAAGCTTTGAAGGTGAGCTGCTGTGTGACAGCTCCCTGCTGTGCTGCCTTGCTGAAATCAACAGTTTGAAAATGTAAGCTATACTTTGTTATAACCTGGCTTTTAAGTGCTTGTAGAGGCTAAACACAAACCAAGAAGTTTCTTGAGTTATACCTGAAAAACCAAACCAAACAAACCAAAAAATCTCAGAAATCTGAGTTGTGTTTCCCAGCTCCTACATTCACTTTTAGGCTCTCATGTGAGATGATGAGAGCTCTTCATGTCACAGCCAGACCCAGACCCTCTCTTTCTTCCCTTCATACATGAACTGGGAAGGTGAACAGACCTCAGCAGGGCCCAATAGAATTCCTAGACCTAGAACTCCTAAAAGATCATGAGCTAGAAGCAGCTGGATAAGGCCTTGGACATTGGACAGTTGTGTCTCAGGGTGCACACAGCAGCCATGCTAGGAATAAAAAGAGTTAAGTCTGTCTTTTATTGCTTACATTGCTTGGCCATATTTCAGTCCTTCAGTCCAGTGATGGTATCAGACTAAGTTTAATGCCTACAGAAAGATAAGAGCAGATGTGTGGTTGCAGGGCCTGGTGGCTTTGCAGGTTTTATTCACCTGGTTTTATTCACCTGAATTGATGTCCCACACAGCATGCAAAATGTTTGGGACTTCTTTTCAATGCAGTGCAATTTGTTGTATGTGTTGGCAATACAATTATTAAATTACTCTGAGGAAAAAACTTTTGCTGACTTACAGAATGTATGTAAAACTGATTTGGTATAAATTGTTTCACAGGATTCCTTCCTTGTACTCTCTCAATTGACCAATAACAAAATTAGCTACTATTTATCTTAATTTCCTTTTGGAAATAGCTGTGAACACATAAGCATTTATCCAATGTCCACTAAAGTCAATAGGATATAGAAGGTCTTTTAGCAGCTAATTATTTTTTTCTGGGGGATTAAACAGCTTTAGGCAAACAGTGAATTAAGTAATGTAAATTGTCATTAGCCTAAAGTATTATTCTAATATTATTTTTACTACAGTCTCTAGGCCAAGCTCTGATCTCAGCTTCACTGGTGTGAATGTGGATAACTGTTGATTTAGAGCTACTACACTTTTTCTGAAGATTTACCAATAGAAAAGATCAAAATCTGGACCCCTTGTCCTGCTTGGTGGAACTTAAATTTCAGGATTCACTTGCTGGTTTTTCATCTGACATTTCTGGTGTGCTCTACAATAGCAAAACCCACTATTCTATATCAGTTGGCCTTGTTGTCAGATACACTTTTCTTTTTTTTCCCCTTTTTTTCCATTTTTACCATGGGATGCAGTTGAGCAGTTAATAGCTTTTCACCTTACTACTGATTTAAGTCCTCACTTTCTTTAAGAAATTATTAAAAAATCCTACAACTCAAACCTAAGCTTTTCTCTAGTTTCTATTGATAAGGTACAAGAAGAACATAATTCCTATCACTCTGGAATGACAATACTTTAATTTCTGCCACCCTAATAAAATCTAGGGAAGGTTTATTTCCCTAGGTAGCCTTTTATGTGCATAAATAACAGGGTTTATAAACAAGTGTCCTTATCCATATGGTCACCCATCTGGTGGTGAAGAATCCCAAGAGAGATAACAATTAGTGGAAGCACAAATATAAAGTTAGGAAAAGCTACTAAGGCTGTTATATGTACAGTTTGCAAATAAGCAATCCCAGTATCACAATGAAAAATAATGTGTTTCTAAAGTGTCTTTGATCTTTAACAGCACTGATGGCACTTTCTAATGAAGAATTTTTAGAGATATTTGATGAATCTTTGATATATAAGGGAATTAAAAATAAACAAGCTTTGTGGGGAAAGTGCAGAGATGAAGGGATGAGTACTTATGTGATCCCTGCCATTAAAGACCTCCCTGCCTCTGTTTAAATTCAGTTTTCCCTCAAATAGGTTTCCCTCACTATGTTCCTAACGCAAGAGAAAGGAGAAACTAAATATGGGAATAGTGACCACAGTGCCTCTGTGCAAGTGGGAGCATCACAGCAGAGCAGCCCATCCTGGGCCCCCCTTTTTGATTATTTCCTACCCAATTACCCTTCTAACTTCCATTTGACAACAGATGAGGGACTTGAGATCAGCGTGAACACTCTCTGCAAACATACACATGCACTTTTATCCCATATTCATGGGTATGGGAAGGCTTGAATTTGTTGTTTGAAGTATTTCTGTGCAAATTGCCTGTGTCCTCTGGGACAATGAGTGTAGAGTGAGAGCCCTTTTGTAAACCTGTCTGCTCTTATACTGGGATTATATCTAGATTCCTTAAAAAAATACTAGATTGTGTAGGCAGAGCAGAGGTGGATTTAAAATATTTTGAAGCTGTGTCTGGAGTTATCCAGAGATGTTATTTTAATTGAGAACACCTATTTGGCTGCAGTCTGAGCATAAATACTCGTCAGCTTTCTGCTCAGCACAGTAGCTGTCCCATGTCTCATTTTGGGGTATGTTGTTCTCTATGTCTCATACCCAGAGTCCAGATGCTCAGCAAGAGTTCTGGATTCTGTCTAGAGGAATTCCAACCTCTAAAGGTCTCTTGGTAGCTTAGGAATTTCTCACTGGATCTAGAATAAGAAGTAAAAAGTATACTTGGGGAGTGAGTGTCTTTGTGAGGAAGTATTCATGTAGTTTCCAATAACAAATGTAGGGTACTGCCACTAATAATTTCTGCCAGTTTTCATTACTCAGACGTTATTCAAATGTGACTTCAGGAAATTAACTGACTAAAAGACCCTCAACTGAATATTTTGGAATACAGAATGATGGATCTTCCAGCGAGATCTGAAAGAAATTCTGTTGAAGGAGTGTTTCAATTGGTAGTCAGGGGAAAGATTTTGATAGGTCAAGACAGAAGAGGAGTGAAGAATTTATCCAGGGAAAGACTGGAGTTTGCTACACAAGCATTTAAATTTACATCATATCTGAGGAGAAGTTAACATTAATTAAATTCTCAATGCTGAAAAACAAATTGCTGTAAAGTATACTCTTCTACCACAGTGGTGCACTACACATGCAATAAAGATTAGGGGGCTCAAGCTATTATTGCAGATGTGTATGGTTATTGCACAGCTTTGGATCAAAATTTCAGTTTTTGTAAGATTTTTCCAGGTACATTTAGTTTGTATCATCCAGATGTCTGCATCTGAAGAAGTTACAGAAGATCACTTTTTTCCCTCTGAATAGCAACTATAAAAGCTGTAACATATCATTCCAAACATACTGTTTCAGAGCCTTTGGGTCAAATGTTATCACTTTCTCAGCAAAAATATCTATGTATTTCTTTTTCTGTTTGTTAGCTGTCAGAGCTGGCAAGTCAGTTTGGAATGTGGCAGTCAAAGTGTGCTTTTCTCTGATGGAACTTCACTATCAGCAATGTCAACAATTCCATGATGCCTCCATAACCCTCTGGCCATTTGCTTGTCTCCAAAGCTTGTCCCCCTTATACCATGACAAAACTGCTCTGCAAAAGGTGTCTTTGTAGGAATGGACATTAGCATCATGTGGACACAGTGGACATAACCTCAAGATAGTAGTGATAAAAATGTGACACCACCTTCTTTTTGCCAATAGTGATATAGAAGTGAAATAGTGATATAGCAATACAGAAGACAAAAGCTTCTGAGCCAGGTTTATTCAGTGGGTCCAGACACCAGAGCTGGCTTTTGAGGAGTTGACAGCAAGAGAGAGAAACCCTGGAGGCATAAGTACACCCAACAGTGGTTGTGGTGTGGTCCTGAAAAAGATTCTCCCAAGCCTTGGTGGGTACATCCATAGGGGATGTACTGTGGAAAACCCCAGTTCTTGTTATCACAGTGTGTGCGCAGTGCTTGACTTTGTGGAGCTGGAAGCAGTGAACATAAAACACCCTAAATTTTGAAACAAACTGACTTGATATGAGAATCCCTGACATGCAATGCTTGTGGAGCTCCACAGTCACTTTGAAGAGCAGAAGCATAGTGTGTATTGTTATCACAGAGAATTTACTCAGATTATCTGCAGCAAAAAAAGGTATAATGAGGCACTCAGCAAAACAGAAATCTGTGCTTGCATTTTTAGGATGGATGACAGGTATGGATTTGTGAATAACGTTATTACTTACCAACCTGAAAAGCCTCTAGAGAAAGCTCAGCTGTTATGATACCCATATTTCATATTACACTTCATATGAATTCTCATATATAAATCTCTCATCGATCTGTCTTACTGGCCATGATAATACAGTTTCATTTGAGTTTTTAATTCCGAAGATTTAAGTCTTACTACTTCATATTTATTTCTAATAAGTGGATGAAGAGGAAGGCTTATGAGAAATCTGTGTAGGGAAGGAGGAACTTATGGAGCTGTGCACTTCTAGGCTGCTACATGTGTTGATTTTTGAGATATTTGTGATAAAGAGGAATAAAGAAGATATTATTGTAATCCACTATGGAAAGGCAAAAGAATCATGTCATATCTGAGCAGCAAGTGAGTAACCTTGACCAGCAGGCTGTACTACTGGGATAAGAGACTCTTCTTCATAACAACTAGAAACAAACATTTTTCTGCTATTGTGGCCAAGCCATCCATGTGATTCTTTATAACATTGATTTTCCCCTGGAAGCTGAGACAGTGAGGAGGATATTAGCTGATGCAGTGCTCAGGACCTCAGGTTACTTGAGTGTTGACACTGGCAGCCTAGCTGAAGGAGTCCAACATGGGATCTATTTATGACCAAAGATGAGAGACACAGGAGAGCACTTGAACTGCAATTTCCTGAAGAGAAACAGAGCACTATGTCCAAAATGCAGTTTCCAAGCCCGAACAGCAGCTGTGAGAAGGGATGCAAGAGGGAGCAGTGGCCAGTTAACTCATCAGCTCTTAGAGCTGTAAGGATTATGGTCACTCCTAATGCCTAGGAAGAAAGCAGGAAAGTGCTGAATTACAGGATTAATCAAATTCTTTCTCACATTTTGGGAGGGATAGTCATTGTTTCTGTCTGTCCTATTTTCCCAAAAAATGTTTTTAAGAATTACTGCCTCATGGATCCAAGGCAATCCCACCACTGACTCCTGAAAATTGTGACTTTCTACCAGTTCAGTCCAAAACCATAGATTAAGGGTCTCTTGGCAACTTGGTTTCTCTAAGAATGCCATGGAATCTTATCAAACAACTTTTTAAAATTCCAACTATATAATGTATTCTCCATTTACCACCATGCTTGCTGAATCCTCACAAAACTGTGACTGTATTAGTGAGACAAGATTTCTGTTGAGATAAACCCTGGCAACCTTTATCCAACACACTGTTTAACCATGAAAAAAATGATCTTAGTCTTTGCTACAGCTTCAGCCACCCTACAGGACATGGAAACAAGGCTTACTAGTGTGTATTTCCCAAGACTAATGGCTTAAAGGGTCTGGTATTGCTTCCACACTTGCTTTTCTGCATACAGTTTTCTGATACAAATTGGTGTCACAATCTCCCTGTTTGGAGATAAAAATGTCAAGAGGCTCACTGTGGAGTGTCAGCAATTATTATTTGACATCCTTATGTGGAGAATACTGTGGGTATATAGTAGACTGTTGATCTGGACAGATCATCCACTTCCAGAATTAAAAAAGGGTATATTCACATCCTGCTGGAAAAGTAACAAAAATAGTATCTTTTGAAATCTCCTTTGCTGCTCTTGCACTTTGATTGAATATTACATTTCTCAAATATGGAGTGCTCCAGTCAAAACAAAGTGTGACAAGCAGATACCCTTTCAAAAATTAAGGAAAATTTCATTTTTTTAATTAACTTTGCTTTCACAAAAATCTTCTATTCTGGATCTTGTCATAGATTGTTCATTGAAGAATCTTGCTTTAATACTGTCTGATTTGGTGTTTCATTAATCTGAAAAGTTATATTTATTTAACAGTCCAAATATACAGCCTATGCATGAGATGGATGCATTAAGAAAAATCCTTAGCAGCATAAATCAATGTGACTTCTTTGAAATCTGTGGAGGTATATTAGTATGCCAGAAACTGATACAACCATTACATATTATCTTTGCATATATATGTAAGACCTAACTTGGTCACATGCAAAATCTCACTTAAGGCCTCATTTCACTGAGGTATTTTAATAGTTGTCAAAATTTAAGCATGTCATTTGGCTGATTGCATAAGGATTCATCGTGTGTTTAAGCACCCTGCTGAATCATGATAAGGAAAATAAGTCAGAGATATAAAGCATAATTTTAAAAACTGGGTTATGCCTACCAGCATATCAGAATGCTCTGAAATGTATATGCTCTCTTTCCCCAAAAAACAAAGAGAAGAGTTAAAAAAGTGTCACTTCTCTGCGGGGTCCCTGGTGTAGGATTTGTAGAGTCAGCAAATTCCTTTTCTGTTTGCTTTGCAGTGCAGTACATTCACTTTTCAGTTGCTTTCCCTGTAACACAAACCTGTTCTTTGTTGCTTGACCTCCTGTTTCTCCCTTTAAAAACTGTTCTTTTTAAAAAGCCATTCTGCTCAAATGATTATCAGGTGCTGTGGTTTCTATTTTCAACTTGCAGCCAAAAGCTCTTTGTTCTTTTCACCATCCTCCCCTTTACACTACACAAAGGTCATATGAATTCTATCACAAGAATCCTGCCAAAAAACACTCATCAAATTAAACCAACTAGATGTAAGGATACATCCTATCATGTCTTAGATTGCATTTGGTGTGATGTGCTTGTGGAGCTGAAAAGGAAAAATATACAAAAGGTGTTCAAAAAAGGGAGCACAGGGCAAGTTTTCCATGAAAATATAACATTGTCTTTCCACATTTGTTGTGGCATAGTCCAATTTTCTGACTAAAGAGCACCAAAGGAAGATTTCAGTGTGATCCAGCAGCATTATCAGTAACTAAACTCAGATTTGCTGTGAGAAAGAGAGCTGTGCCAGACCAAGACACCTGTGGAAATATGTACAGAGATACAGATGAATACATGGCAAGTGCAGCTTTTCAAGAGCTTACACACATGCACAAACAGGTGAGCCAAGCCCTGAATGCGTAAGATTAGTCTGTAATTTTTTTATTTCTGTTTTAAAATGACTGACAGATTATTAATAGTTTTTGCACAGAAGAGAACAGAACAGTTGCACTGGACCTCTGTGCCCAGAAACTTCACCAGGAGCAAGTGAATTTTGCTCATATACCTCAATCACCCATTAGGGTTTAACTCAGTATCACAGAATGCAATGGACAAAAACATATTTTGTCAAAACTTTAGACTCTGGATGTTTTACAGTTTCTGTTATTAAAGAACTACACTAGTTATATATCTCATTCAAATTATATTTAAGTGTTTTCTCTTTCCAATAATGCAATTCAACAAACAGGAGACAGAGTTACAAACTGATTCCTATGATTCTTTTTCCTTTCAAGCTGCTCTTTGGAGCACACAGTATGCAAAGATTCACAAAAAATCTCTTTTTCTAACACTGTTTTGTATTATAGAAGATGGTGTGAGGCAGTAACTCTTACATGGATGACATGATGGAAGCTCTTAATGCAGGTACAGCCTCTACAATAGAATCTACCAGAAACCTTTAAAGTTTTTAATTTCTTTCCACCTAAACACCACCTCAAAGATGTGCAATGATTAACCCTTTTGTCTCTTCTTGTGCTATGCTTTCTGTTGTTCTTGCTCTATTTTCCAGAAAATCTATAGACCAGCTTGAATAATGAACTTCAGTCTTCATTGCCTCACTCACCAGTGATCTGATCTCTCACAAGATGATGCTAATACTGTATTATTAGTTGCTTTTTCTATAATGAGGAAAATATGTAGGAAAAAGCAGCATAGTTTATCCCTTGCATCCCAACCATACCATGCTTTCTGCAGATCTACTTTTTATGTTATTCTCTCCCCTTCTGACTCCCATTTTTATCTCCTGACATTTATGGGATGTCAGCACTTCAGCCACAAAGTAAGGAAAAATATTTGCTCTGTTTGCTACATCATTTTGCTTCCATCTCCAGCAGATGTGTTTGCCTCACTTTTCAATTCAGAGGCGTGCAAGAGCAGATTCCTGTTAGGCTAAAGGCTACACTCAGCTCTCTGCTGAGCAAATTGCTCTGCTTGCTGACAATGGTAGCTGCTTGTGAATGCATGTAAGAATAAAATTGGTGCTAAGTTTACAAGATTTATGGGGCAGTGAGGATGTCTTTTTCTTCTGCTAGAACATGTGTCTGAATCAAGCAGTCCCATTCATTCACAGAGTCATAATAAGAGCAGCAAAGAAGCTCACTGAGTACTTAGTCCCAGGGTGTGGTGATGGGATGATGATCAGTTTGTTCTTTTTTTATTGTTATTGCATAGTAGGTTGGAGCAGTTTTCTGAAATTGTAACAATAGGAAAAAAAAAAAAAAAGGAAAAATAATTTGGGAGTAAAATATTGAGGATCTGAATTTTTGAGAAATGCCTACTTTGTAAATTGGGTTTGAAATTTTCTATTTAATTATTTTGTGAGGTTTGGATCATTATTTTAATATTAATTTAAATTAAATGAGAATAAAATAATTTACAACAACAGCAGTGTTGTAGTTGGCTATGCTGTTTTCCTGGGGTGGCCATGGGGTTTCAGGGAGTGTTTGAAATCTTCAGTGGTCCCATGACTTCTGTCTGGCTAAAATACAAAATTGGTGTTTCCTGTTACAGTGCAACCAATACCTTGTAAGTTGAAGTTACTCTGATTCATGGTGTAAACCTACAGCAAAATGTAGACATTTCTATAAAAGAAACACTTGGATTTTAGACTTGAAACAAAACTCATGGAGTAAACTGTAGTCCATAGATGTGTTCATTGACTGAACCTTACTGCTTCAGCTTGCTAAAGGTGGGACACTGGAACTCAGTGGGTATTTTGGAAGCCAACGAACTGCCTCATTTGGGGCTTCAGAATTAGAGGGGATGTTTCTAGAGATTTGTGTCTGATGGAGGAATATTATTGCCCTACTTAGAAAGAGTTATAAACTTACCAAAATAAGATATTCTGGCAGTTCACCTTCTTGACAAAAGAGTCTGGAAGTGATTGAAAGCTCAAAGTCTGGCACAAACAAAGGGTCTGTAAATTCTCTGGTGTCTGTACATCCAGATTAAATCCTCGGTGCTCTTCCTACAGTCTGTACATTGACAGGACTAGCAAATGGACTGATACAAACTAAATTTTCTTAACTAAATTAAATGCATGGCAATGCTGAGAGATCTAAGTTAAGAGTTAAGAAAATATAAAGAAGAGGGAAAAAAAGTATTGTGTCCTGGGGGGAGGGAAGAAAAGTCTTAAATAGAGACATCAGGAGAGAAAAAATATTTTAAATATATTGTGTATATCCACTGAACACTTCATATTTTTAACACATAATCTGGATTTGCTGTTGCTTGGAGGGTGGGCAGTAGTAAGTCTGAGAAGGATCTGTGCTAGGTGAAAATAGAAAGCTTTCAAAGATTTAGCCATGCAGCATAGGGGAGGAAACACTCTTCTTTTTTTCTGGCAACACAAGTCTGAGAAACAGAGTGGCAGAGAAGCACTTGGAAAGGAAATGCACAGTAATTACCAAAGCTTTGAGGTTCCACAAGATTTTTTTTCAGGGGCAAGTTCTCTGGCTTCCATGTTGTGACTGGAAGTGAAATGTATCCCTAGATATCAGTGAATTTTACGTGGCAGTCACTAGCATCTCTGATGCCCTAATCCACTGCCTTTTAACCAGAGAGAGAAAATACCCTTGATTCTGCTTTGCTTTGTTCTGATCCAGCAGAAACTCCTCAGGAAGGGGTAATAATTTTTTTTCCACTGATCACAGTATTTCTAACAGCCTCAGAAACTCTTTTTTTAATTTTTTCCCTCCTTTTTTTTTTTTTTTTTTTTTTTTTTTTTCCCCCACTAAGTGTATCCACCCTATAGAGTGGAAGGAGCAGTTGTCTCTGCTCTGGCCCCAGCTTCCTCAGCACCTCTGCAGAACGATTCACACTCAGGTTTGTCTTTGTCCTCCAGGATTTATAATTTCTCCCTCCATCCCTCTGGAAGTCCCACGGCTGGAATTACTCTGCCTCCTACAGGACTTTTCCCAGTCACAGAAAGTTCCCATGGCAAAGCAACAGAAAACCAGACTGCATTGGTACTAGTCTCCATTTTCCCCAGGGCTGAAGGCTGATGGCTCCTTTACATAACTTGTTCCATTTCTTCCTGCTCTGATTCCTTTTTTCAACCCCTCAGCCTTGCCTTGACATGAGAGCAGATTTTGCCATAGACTTGACCCACGGAAAAGCAGAAAAATCAGCAGCAGAAACCTGGAAATCTGATCCTCCACCTGAATGTAAAAGTTGTGGGCTCTTCCAGGCTGCTGTCCCTGGAGCCTGGCCAATTTTCAGCCTGGCTGTATCAAATGTATTTGTGAAATCATTCACATCTAGCTTGTTTGGAAGGGTATTTTGACATGTAGCTCTTCTCCCAATTCCACAAAGTGGTGAAATGGAAAAAGATGAGATCTATATTTAATGAATTAAAATTTTACCCAGGGTAAGCAATTCTTTGTCTAATGCAGCAGCTCTTGCCAAGTTTTCAATAAAACAGCTGCTTTCACCTGACATTTATTTCTTGAATAAGCCATGCTTGAGATCAGTATGTTTTCATGCTGAAATTTTTAGCAAACTGAAAATAGACAGAAAAGTTTCCATCAGGACATCAATCCAGAATTTATTAACAGAAACAAAGCAGGACAAAAAGAAATAGTACGTGTGTTCCTTTAAATTAAGGGGATTACTGTAATGGGACAGCTGGTACTTTAAAGTGCAGATTGCAAAGCCAGTGTTCTGTATCCTTTTAATCCCCATAAGTAAATGCTCCCTTCCAGCTCCCTTTCCTGTATTAGTTATTTTCCTGCCTGCTGTCCTTGTGTATGGGAAGAACAAATCCAAGGACAAAATGCTGAGAAGCAATTTGATTTTGTAGACACTTTGTCAGGCTCCATCCCCAGAATTCTGTGGATGTGGGAGAGAATGAGGCTATGCTGTATGGCTAAATCACATGCTTTAACATCTCAGCTTCAGTTCAACATGACATGACTTCAGGCAGACCCAGAATTTCATTATGGGAACAGTTAAATAACAGAAAACATCTAAAGCAGAGCAGAACAAAATCAGGCAGCGAGGGGTAAATGCCTACAGGCAGACCAGAGCCACAGAAGACAGAAAATTGCAAAGTCGCATATTCTGCAAAACAAAAGAAATGTAGTTGGGATGAAGGCTGCCTAAACTTACACCAGTTTTGCATAGAAGATAACAATTATTGCCATTGTAATCCTGGATAATAGCTCAGTGTAATTATCAGGCTCACCAGAGTTTATTTCACATGTGGTGGCTGGAGATTTGTGAAGTCTGTGTAGTTGCTTGCCTCTGGATCAGCACAGCATTCTGCCCTTTGTTTGTTTGTTTTAATCTGTTATTTCAAAAAGCAGATTATTTCTTTTTTTTAATTTTAAAGAGAACTCTTCAGAACAGATAAATAATCTTATGCTGGGCTGATAGTCCATAGCTATATTTTTTTAAAAAGTGATTTTGAGTTTTATTGTAAAAAAGACAGATTTGTAATACTGATTACTGTATTATTTCTATTTTTTTTTCTGCTAAACATACATTTGCTGCATAAGAGAACAGCCATCTGTGAATTTCTGAATTTCATTAAACAGATGATAAGTGTTTAGTGATAATGATTTCATTAAACAAATGCCAGTATTTTGTTTTCCATGGGATTAAAACATTTCATACACAATAATTATCATACACCAGTATAGACCTAAAACAATTTGTAAACTGGAAACTGTCCCAGAAGTATATAATTTGTTTACTTGATTCAAATTAATTAAATAAAACAGGTTATAAATCTTAATTACCAATAAAACTTCCACTGGAGTTAAAAAAGATACAAACATAGGGTTTTTGCAACTTTTGCAATTTATTTTGGAAATGGCTAGCTTTGCTTTCAACAATATTTTGTGAGACTGATTTTTTTGGTAAACACTACTGTTCTCTCACAAGTATTTAAATGAAAGACTTCTTTATGTCTTTCACAAAAAAAGTGTGAGTAGTCTGAAAGTCATTATGATGCACAGAGTTGAAAAGTGAACAGGTGAACATTTGCCTTAATTTGTTTCCTTATCATAGATGGTCTGAGCCATCATATCAGAGATATTCACTCACCAAGTGAACAAAACAAAGATGGGCACTGACTGCTGGAAGTGCTGCAGTGAAATCCTGGCACAGAGCAAATGCTGACAAAGATCATCCCCCAGCCACAGGAAGAGGGAACCCTGGAGACTTGTATAGTTTTCTACTGATTTCTGTTGCCCACGTTTGTAGAATCCATTTCTCTTATCTACCATGATGCAGCTGCTGAGAGCAGCAATGACACTTTCAGATGACCTTTGTTCCTTCCTCTGACTTTCAGCTCTTCTCTGATTTGCAAACGTCTGAGTAGGAAAATACCTGTACGGCTTCCTACACCTCCTAGTACTGCCCCCCAGAGAGAATTTCTCTAAGAGGAAATTATTAGTAAAACGGGTGATAAAAATGTTTATATTTACATATTCTCAGTATTTTCATTCGATTTAATCTTTATTTCCAGTTTATAGTACTCATTTTTCTTATTAGTCAGTGGTACCTGCATTCACTGAATCAGCATCATTGAATTGTCACTGTTGGAAAAGACTGCCAAGATCACTGAGTCCAATCATCAACATCCCCCCCCCAGTAACATAAAATAAAAATATATTCATTAATATCTGTATCACCATGCCCACTGGAGCATGTCCTGAAGTGCCTCATTTACATGTTTTTTAAACACTCCAAGAGACAGATTCCACCACCTCCCTGGGCAGCCTGTCCCAACCTCACTACTTTCTCAATAATTAAATTCTTCCCAAAATCTAGTTGAGACCTCCTCTGGTAGAGCTTCAGGCTATTTCCTTTAGTCCTGTTATTATTATTATTATTGTTCACTTGAGAGAAGAGTTCAGCACCCACCCCCCTACAGCCTCCTTTCAGGTAACTGGAGAGAGCAATAAGGTCTCCTTCAGTACAAATGAGTATCACCCCATTTCTAGTATAAGACCCAGACAAACCACCTCTGGATTCACAGTCCTCATCTGTGCTTATCCCAGCTTTGGGTCAATGGGAATTTCAATAGTCTTTATACAGTGTTCAGTAATGAAAATACTGAGAATGGTTCTGAAAAGGAACTTTGGAGAACTTCCCTCATACCATCCCTTCAGCCTGACACCTCCCTCCTGGAGTGCACTTGGTTATCAGCTCCTCTTAGCTAAATTTCTTCCCACCTTACAGATGTTACCCTGTTTTTCCATTTTTCTACCTCACTAGTTTCTTTTTCCCTGTGGCACCATGTCTAATACCCTAGTTAAATTCAGACAGATTTCATCTACTGCATTTCCTTTGTCTGGATAATCAGTTATGCTATCAAAGGGAGATATCTGATTATTTGAGCTCTATCTATCCTCAGGAAGCTATTTAGCATTTTATCTCATTTTCTGTTTACCTCATGTAACTAACACTCCTCAAACTTTTTTTTAGTATATCATAATATTGAAGCTGGAGCTTTGGAATGTAGCTGATTCGTTTCCCTTGCCCCTCACTTGCAGGTGAACTTTTCTCCAGGTGTACTGAAATAAAAACTTCCTTTATTTTAAACAAGAACATTAGTTTACAATTTGGTAAAAAATTGGTCACTTTTCCTCCTGGAGAGGTATGAGACTGGTTTAAAAAACCAAACAAACCAAAATAGAATAGACTTGAAAATGTCAAGCTATTGTAATAAATAAAACATTCAAATTACTCAGCTGGTACATTCAGTATTTGCCATAACTCATATGCAATGCACAGGCCCAGACAATACACCCTGGACCTTCTGTTTAGATGGTTTTTTCCATCCACATCTTCATCTGCCTGACCTCCTGGAACCTGGGGATGGGGTTGGTCCAGTCTGCTCCCTTGGCTTTTTCCACCCCAGAGATGGAGCTTTCCTTTTCCATAACATTCCCCATCCCTTTGCCCCATGGTCAGGGCCGTCTTCACAATAGAAAATGAAGACACTGTGTTCACAGGGGGCCTCGAACAGCTTGGAGAAATGCTTTAGCTGGTACTCACTGGGAGTAGGAGTTGTTCTCTACATCTCTCTCTGTAGCTGTAGAGAAGCACTGTGCTCTTTTTTTTTTTTGTATAAACAGGCTCTTTACATCCAAAGTTCTTGCAAACAACATTTTGACTGCAGAAGCACAGAGGACTTCCCAGGCTTAGATGAAAGTAGTTTGTTGAGGTTTATATAATTTTTCTTGAATTCATTATACATGTGTGGATGCATGAATCTTGCAAGAACTTTCCTAACTCTATATTTTGGTGCCTAAGGAATATCGTTCTGCAGAGATAAAAGCCCAAATCCAGCAGACCCTTGTATCAGAAATTTCTATCTCATTTTCAACATTTATAGAAAGATAATTACCTTCCTCCTCTCCCCCCCAACTGCTTTAACTTCACTTTCTTGCAGAGGATGTAACAAAATTTTAAGACCCAGTTAATACTGTCTGGCAACTCCAGTTCCTTCATTGGCTCATCTCAGGGGGCCAGTCAGGTCATTTCCATCTGCGTTTTCAAGGGTCTTTGACAGGTTAGTTGCCTTCACTTCTTATTTCTGAGTGTACAATGTAAGAAACTAAGAACTTGGCTTCAGAAGTCTAAAGCTGTGTTGCTGTGAGGCCAGAGAGAAGGAGCCAAGACAGTGACAGGCTCCTGGCTGCAGCTGATGCCCTTTGTGTACACATGCACTAAATAACAGTGGTAATAGAAGTGATGTGATACACTGTTATCTGGAGCAGTACAATTTGCCATACTTTCATGGATCAGATGAATGAAGGAAAGATGGGAAATTATTCCTCTGCAGGAGTCTGAATCAATCTCCCCCCTATTTTCCAGCAAACCTGGAACAATTTGTAAATAAACTTTAATCAGACAGGTCAGGCTATAAAGCCAAAGGCTCCTTCTGTGAATAAGGACTATTCAGAAAGCTAAACATTTGCTGGACTGATAGTTCTAAGTCTTAAAATGCTCAGAGAAAAAACAAAATGCTTT
Source organism: Calypte anna (assembly GCF_003957555.1). NCBI lineage: Eukaryota > Metazoa > Chordata > Aves > Apodiformes > Trochilidae > Calypte > Calypte anna. The sequence goes on along the minus strand of NC_044245.1, from coordinate 144,318,318 downwards.
CTATAAATTCTTGTTGCTGTACTTCACATTTTACTACAAAGTGAAATTTTATTGCTAGTTGTCATTTATTAGGAAAAAAAAAAAAGAAATATGAGCAGGACCCAGATGGCATTGTGCTTTTTACATAATTGCAAAATACTTATGTTACAGGCTATTTTCATTATGTACTAATCAAACTTGTGTAATCCTGTCACTGCACTGTCAGTACAATTATCACATCTGTTTAACAAAAAATTTGAATAACAATCATAAAGAAAAAGAGGCAAATTAATGGTTGTTTCAACAGAGACACCAAAGCCAAAACGGTCTTTCTGCAGATGTAATTCTCAGCATGCAAGAGGTCAGGATGAATTGTAGCATCAGTGTGAAATACTCCAGAGAAAAGCAAGTGCTGTGACAACAGAGATCACAGGAGCAGTTAAGCCAGATAGCAAAGATTTTAGGATGTCTCTCATGAACATCTAAAACTAACACTCAGAACCTGCTGCGTGTCCTTTCTTTGCCATGCTGAGAACAATAATACCTCAGAGTATCTTTGTTCCATGTGGCTTGGCAGTGAAGAATTTCTGGGACACGAAGAATGAATCAAAACATAACAGGATCAGTAAGAGACAGAGTTCATACAGCATCCCGGAAAAAGATCACAAATTTAGCATCATGGGCTATGCAGGAAGGAAAGGGGCCTCACAATTCAACTTTTGTGACAGCTCAACAAACAGCCATTGAAACTGTAAAGTGCTGCTCTAGGACTGGTGTGCCACAGGATGGGGACAGCATCAGTGGCTGCAGAAATAGTAGCTATGATCACCACCCAAACCTGCTCAAATCATGAAAAATAGTTATGAAAGCAACCTGTAAAAACCTGCATGAGGATCTTGTTCATGAACTGTCTGCAGACCACAGTGGCTATTGCTGAAATCTGGCACTTGATAACTGCTTGCAAAGAGGAATGATGACTTGTCCCTTTGCTTACCCAATGGGGCTTTGCAACAATGGGTTGGAGCAGATTCCACCTTCATACTTTCAGTTTTCAGTCAATTTGCCATGAAGCCCTGGAGTGACCTCCCTGACAGGGCGGACAGTCACTGTTACTGCCATCTTGTGTCTCCTGGAAGCTGAGGAAGAGCTCTGTGAAGACAGAAATGCAGGAAGCTCTGATGCCCAGATGCAGTTGCAGAATCAAAGAAAAAGCCTCTCCAGTTTCAGCCTGACACTGCCAGGGTGACTGCCTCCTCTGGGATAGTATTTCTGGTTGGAACCAATGGCAGTCTCCTCACTCCTTTCCATACTGCTGTCTTTCAAACCTACTCCATCTAAACCATGTTAGCCTTAGAAACAAACCACTGAGGCCCAGGTGGTCTTAAAACAACAGCCCATTTTATTAAGCATTCAGGACCACAGTCATTTTCCATCTAATCCCCAAGGCATCTAATTTATGGCTGTTGCCTTTCACATGCTGCTCATGTCCTTAGCTGTAGAGAAAGACCTGAAGTGGGATTTTCAAAGTCTTTTTCTTCTGAGCACAACTGAGATCTCAGAGAAGAAACACCTGGAGCCCAGCCAGCATCTACTTTCTAGTGTGGTCACGGCACTGATTTATGATGCAGGAGGTGTGGATTCAGTCTTTTATTCTACAGAGATCTTTGAACCCACACTCCAGGCAAGGAGTCGACCACAAGGCTACTGGATACTTTGGTGCTACTCTCATATCTTTAGTTTTGGTTTCATTCCAGACTTTTAGGAAATAGTATTTTTTACCATGCAGCAAAGTAGTCTGACTATTTCTGCCTGTGTCTGGGTTATCCTTTTTTCTCAACCAAGAAAGTTTTGTTAATTTGGTCAGTAAAAAAAGATGCAGGAAAATGGATGGATGTTCTCTGGAGTGCTTTGATAACTCCCTATTAAGGATTCCAATAAGCTGATTTTTGAGGGAGAGTTTGGACAGGCCTGTGCTTCATTATTCATATACATTTAAAAGACAGAGTGCAACAGCATGAAGATCTGTGCTAAACACAATGATTATTTTATAAAAATCTGAGGTTTTGTTCACTATAGAAAGTTCTGAAAATCTCTTACGTGAGTATTCTCCATCATGCCTGAACTTAAAATCTGGGTACAGAAGGAAACTTTGTCAAGACAGACATTATATTTCCAACCTGGGAAAAATCTACCGACTATGAATTCTACATAAAGCACTTCTAAGTAAAGTCACAAAAGAATACCATGGCAACAAAGAAAGAAAAAAGATCAAGTCATAAAAACCAAATCATATGCTATCAATATTGCAAGCTTCGTAATCTTTCTTTCTGCTCTCTCTTACAGCATCATGATACAAAATCTTGGTTAAAGCACTGTGGAACTGTTATTTTCCCTCTAATGTAAAAGCCATTGACTTGCTGAAAAAACTCACTGAGAAAATGTATTTATATGTAAACAAAATAAAATATTGCTTTTTAAAACAGGGGATGTGGCATAAAAACAAGCAACTAAAAAGCATTTAATCCATAGCCAATCATGAAAATGAAAATATGAAGCTAGGCAAGAAAGTCCCAAAGCACAGAAAAATAAGCAGAGGTCATGGGCATGCAAAACATTTGAAGAATATTTGCAATATATGAGTGTCTTCCCCTAAACTTGCTGCTTATAGTTTCTCTCCTGTCTCTTGTCTTACTGTCTTATGTTGGTTCTCATATATAGGTTATCTCTAGTTTAATCCTTTTTACCCAGAGCAACACAAACTTAGAAGCTCCTTCACACACACAGAAGTGATTATTGTTAAAATCTTCTCTTGTTTTGTATTTCCACTCTTTACTCTCCCTAGAAGTGCTCTCTCCTCGCCTAACCAGTCCTATTGAGTTTTCAATGCCAGGTTACAAAATGTGATCCAGGAGTGAGCTGCACTCTAGTTAATAAGGATTTCTGGCTACAAAGACCTCGGATTTCCTGTCTGATCTCTGTCTGAAATTCCATAGGGATCTGTGCCTACCAAGAGTTCTGTCCCATATCTATTACCTGAGTGAGATGTCTAGGATGGACTGACACATCTCAAAGTGCTGTTGTCACCTTTGTTTTGGTAGCAGAATCCCATCCCTATGATGAGATCCACTTCATGCAAGTTCAGCTGCCAATGATATTAAGCTTCCCAGTGAAGCTTGTTGCCTCTTTAGTGGAGATCCAGTTGACAGCCAATGGCATTTAGAGCATGATTCACTTGACCAAACATCAGCATCAATTTTAAGAAGCAATGAACCATGTTCTAGCCTTTGACTAGTATGAGAACCCATGGTAACTTGCATATATGAACATATCTTGGTAAATTCTGCAACACCCCCCCCCCTCTGTCTCTGCATGAGACAATCTAATGTCATATGCTTTAAAGGTAATTGGTTCTTTTTGCTTTTTTTTTTAACGTTGTCTTGCAAAATGTCCAGTAAGGAAATGGTCTCCAGCACAGATACATGAAGACTTTTGAAAAAAAACTTTAAAGAGGGACTTAAAAGAGGCACGGACTTTAGAGATTGTTCCTGAGTTGTAGGGAAGACATGAAGAGTCTTTTTCAAAAGTATATAAAGAGTTCTGTAGGAAGGCAGTGTAAACAGGAGAGAACTGGGAAGAGGGAGGTCATGGAAACGTACAAGGGCAAGAGCAACTATTTTTGTGGATATAAAGGTGCAGAGATAACCTCCATGTTGTGTCAGGAATTGTGGAGGGACTCAAAAGAACAGATGTAGTGCCTATAAAAAGCTAAGGCTATATCAGAGATCAGATTTAAGAGCAGGGTAGCAATCAGGAGGTCAGGAGTGAAATCTGGACTGACATTCTTTGTGCAGGCTCACGGGCAGGGTGGCTTGGGTGAGAGACAAAAGAAATCCACTTTTCTTCAGCTACATTTGCTTCCTAGCAAGGGGAGAAGAATTGCAAATGAAGGTTGGTGGAAGAAATGTGCTGAGGATTGAGATGTGTGCTTGTGGGCACTGGTCAGAAGTTGTTGGGTAAAATCTTGGCCAATGTAGAGGTTTAGCTCCTGAGGACTCCATAGATGTAAGAAACTTGAAAAGTAAAATATTACTAATAGTCTGAAAAATTGAATGAATAAAAGCATGAACAGAAAAGAGGAAGGAGGAAACTGGAGTTGCCAGCTACCTACCTACAGAGAGCCAGAAAAAGCTTAATTTTAAGGGAGAATGTGTCTGACTCTGTGAAGTGTCTGAGGGGTCAAGGAAGATGAGAGTAAAATAGATACTTGAGTTTTATTATGACTAAGGGCTCTCTGAAGACCTTGAACAGCAAAGCAGAAAGAAGGAGCCACGGACAACCAGCAATGGTCCAGAATCCAAAAGGAGCTCAACATCTCCTGTAAATACAAATAGATCTGCCCACCACAAATATTTTTTATCCTGTGGAGTCTTACAGGAGCAGGAGCAGTATCGTAAAAATAGCATTTCATGCCTGAGAAAAGCATCACAGTGGGTTCTTGCCTGAGAACACAGCCAGGCTCCCTGACATCTGGAGGAGATATCTCAAGGTCATTTATATCAACTGAGCACTTACAGTCTCTCCCTTTTGACTGCATCTCTTGTTATGGTGACATCCTGTGGGTGTGGGTAATGGTAAGTGGCAGGCTGGCCAGGAGCTCCTGCTCCCCCCCATGCAGGGGACTCCCTGTGCTCTGCCCAAGTACCCACTGGGGGCTGCTACCTTGTCCCTTGAAGTGAGCAGAGATCAGAAGTCAATTGTCCCTTCTCATCAGATTTAGCCAGAATATATCCTACTTGAAGTTTCAAGTGACTAGAATTAGCTTACACACAGTAAACATTTCAGGTCTAATCTGATCATTTTAAGTGAAAACTACTGAGCTTTAACTGTGGGAAAGAATAAGCATCTCTATAATCAATAAATAAGGAATGATCTGGGGAAGGGGACCAGCATGACTGATTCATCATCCAGCAGCTGATCAGCTGATCAGATTTATGAGATAATTAATTACATGCATCCAAAAAATTGGGGCTTATATTATACAAACCTGAATCACAGCCTTTGCTGTGGTAATTTGATTTGTGAAGATTTCCTCCGAGACAACAATGAGAGTTGTTTACAGATGAAACATATACAAATAATAAGCATTCTTTTTAAACAGCTATTGTATTGATGTCTTCCTGAGCACTTTTACTTGAAGTGACTTTCTCTTGTGACTTTCCTGTACATTGCTTGCACATGAGTGAGAAGATGTAATGTGGCCTCCTCATTGAAATTTAATTTCTCAACATGAATCATGCTCTCAACACAATAATGAAATCAAGTTTTGTTTCCAAATTGATTTGACTTTTTCTTTCCTTGGCTACTACAGTGACTCCTTGTATGCACTTTTTTGAAGCACTTTTACAGACATGTTGATATTTTTTTTTCCATGGAATATCAGTTTGATGGTATGAACCTGTACTCTCTACCCTTGTTATAATGGTTCTTTCAGTGAAGGGAAAAAGAAGAAAGAGAATGTCCTTTTCTGTTACTATTTTTTTTAAACCCTGAATTAAGGACACCCTACTAAACATCTTCTAGATTTGTTGTTGTTGGATACAGATGGTATTTCTATATGGACTGATCTCATATTTCACTTCCCAAAAGAAGACCAGTGCTGAACCCTGCTGAAGGGTGCAGACCAGCAATTCAAGTCAAATTTGCCTAGATAATTTGCGTTTTGCAAAGGGAATGTTTCAGCAAACCCAAATATAACTTTTCCATAAACCCAAATACATTTCATAAGAGGAATCATGTAGCAAAAAATGTGATCTGCTGGAGGCAGAGTGGATCTTTGTGTTCAAGTTTGGATAAGCAGAAACTTTTTTTCTTAAATAAACAACGTAAGTTAATGAGGCAGAGAGAAGGAAGAGGAAAAGAAACAGATTAATTTTTTTCCTTATCTATAAACACATCCAGTTCTCTGAGTTTGCCCATGCCAGCCATTTTGACTTGCAGTTGGTATATATTTTTCTGTGTTATCTAGACAGGATGGAAGTCAACAGACCCTTTCCTCCTGAATGCCCTTTAAGAAGATTAAAAATAAACTGATAAACCAACAAAACAGTTAGGAAGCCTTTCAGGCACTGCAGAATTCAAGGTAGACAGTATCCACTTGAGTGCCAGTGCTTTGCTTCTGCTGGGACATCCATGCTATGAAGAAAGGGATGCATTAGCCTGTTGTGGTCCTGGTACTTCACCTGTACCAGCAGCTTCTTTGCAAAGTTCATGAAAGACATAGGGATAAAGTTCAGTTCTCAAAATGGCTCTTTCCTGTTGTGTCTGCTTAGTATATTCTGCTTTTTCACAAACTTCTTTAGTTTTGTCAATATCTCTTTAAAGATATTATTTAGTGGTGCAGCTTAAGTCTCAATAAACTCATACTAAGTGAGAAATAAGCATTCTCTGCCAAAAAGGAGTATCTCATTACAACAACAAAATACTGCTGAACACATTATTATTATTATTATTATTATTATTATTATTATTATTATTATTATTATTATTATTATTATTATATTCCTCTCTGGTTCTCTTTTTGAGTTTTCCCCTCTCTGTTGCATCAAACATATTTTCCTCCTCCATTTTCAAGGTCCTGCACAGACCAGAACTTGCCCTCTCTCTATCAAGATAGCATCTCCCTCCTACTCATATAAAATGCAAGCTGGTCAAGCCCTCTTATCAATTGGGAGTGTCTCCCTATAAGAATCTCAAACCTATTTCATTACCCTCCTTCAAATCCCACCTTGAATTCCTCTGGTGTGTATGACAACCTTAGAGCTGCTGGGATGCAGCTGTGCTGAAACCAGGACGAACCACAGACTGGTACTGATGCACCAGCTCCTGCTCTCCCATCTGTCTGCATCTCTTTGCTTCCCCTGGGAGCTCTTTAAGCACAGACAGTGTGGTTATGGTGGGTAAAGCACCCAGAAGAAGAGAGCCATGGTTCATGAGAGGGGCAGCTCTTCCTAAAGCAGTACAAACATTAAATCAGTGCCATGGCACCAGCAATTAATTTGGTCAGTAACACCCGAACCAAAAGCAATGAATCACTGCCACCAAGACCTAACCCAAGCCAAACACAGTGAAAAACCTACTGAACATTTTTAATATATTGCATTTTCATGAGTTCAACTCTGTGCAGGCTTGGCCTTTTTGTGACAGCATTGCAATATTGGCTTGTGTTTTGTAGCACATCCTTCCTAACCTTCAAATACTCCAGTGCAGTATGGCTGTCGCCATCACTCATTTGAGTGATGATCTATTTGACTGCTGAATATTCTAAATAATAAGAGAGCTTGTGGAAACAGAAGCCTGGCCAAAAGATTTCTCTTCTGAAGGCATCCTCTGCCAATAAGCATCATTGAAAGTTGTCCTGACAGGGCAGATTTGACTCTGACTCAAATAAAGCTGAGGGTCAGTTTGATGGCAGTGATGTCACAGTGCATAGGACCTGTCATTCCCCCATGAGCATTTTCCCCCAGGCAGGCATAGAAAATCAGTGACATTAATTTAGTGAGTTAGTTTTCAGGATATTAGTCTCACCATGAGCTGTATTACTCTGAACATATGGAGACCCAGTCTGGCTATGAAGAATGTAAAAGGATGGTAGAGATTTGGGAAGGCAGACTTTTTGGGCTGAGTGGATCTTCTGTCAAAGATTTTAACTCTTCATATCCCTGTTGGGACTTGTTTGTTCTTGCTTGGTCTGGTTTTGTTTGTTTTTTTCTTTTGTTTTTGTTATTATACCTATGGCAATCCCACTTGCTGTAGTTAACTCCAATTTAGATCTGTAACAGGACCCAAAGGAGAACACGATGTGTATATTTATGGAAAGCATGATTTATATAGAAAACAATAAAATATGGCAGCAGGCAAATCATGGAACAAATGTAGGCTAACTCTAAAGTTTAGTAATTTCTTTTAGCTGTACAGGAAATCCTCAGGCACAAAAGACATGGGGGATCTCTTCATGTGTGGTTGAGATCAGGGCCCACTGAACTCAAATTTCAGGGATAAAAATCTCAGAGGCATCTAAGTGAGTGAGAAGCCTGAAATAAAGCTGGGTTTTGCTATTTTATTTCTTCTTTTATAGCCTGATCCATGGAAGGAGTTAAATGTCTAACTGCTGCATAATTACCATCATAGAATTTAGGGTAAGCAGTTCCTCAATTGCCAGCCAAATTCCAAAGGACCTGAAAAACCTCTTTTTTTGGTAGTAACTTTGTCCAGGATCAGACATCATTTCCCTGTTGTAAATAACCACAGACTATTTCATCATTGTTCTTTAAATTCTCAATTGAGACATTATTATACCACCAAATCTCTTACCTGTGGTACCCATCTTTAAAGGCATTTTAGGGGGTGAGTAGGTTTGTTGCACAGAATATTTTCACTCTAAAAAGATTCGAGCAAACACCAGACTTGAGATGCTCATCACAATCTCTGTCCACCACCTATGAGACCTCCAACTCTTAGGAAAGAACCTGAACCACACCTGGAAGAAAGTGCATGTGGAGGAAGCCTTTACAATCTCCATCTCTCCTGTTAGAGCTACTTCCATTTTAAGGAGTAGTTGAGTAATAGTTGAGCAGTAGTTGTAGGAGCAGTAGTAGTTGTTTTTAATTGCAGCAAGCATTAGCATTCAGTTTCTTTCTCTTCCTGATGAGTGACTCAGCCTCTGCATTTATAGAATCATTCTCATGAGATTTATCTCTTGGTGGTCCAAAAAACATTTAGGGGATCTGATCAAAGTGAAACATCTTTTAAATCAGAGAACTTTAGAGCCTCTTTCTCCAGGCTCCAGAGCTTCCCTTCAGATCCTCTGTCACTTACTAGGCCATGGATTCTTATGGTAAAAATGGGAATGAATGTCCTGAGATGGAAAAGGAATATGAGGCTGATATGCAAGGCTGGTGACTGTTTAACCCTTGGGAAGAAGGAAGTGGCAGCAGAATTTCTCAGGACAATCTGGGTTAGGTGTGCAGTTCCCTAAAGCCTGGAGTTCTATGCTTAGTCCCAGTGAGCATGGCTCATCTCAATCCTTTGCTTAAGAGTTCTGGTCAACTACAAGGGGTGGGGGGGGATCACATCTCAATACAACTTTTGGGATCATCAGAAACAACTGGTTCCTTGACTGGTAAAAGTAATTTCAGCACCAGATGCTGTGTTAAAATTGTCTCACTTTGGACACATTTTCTGAAGCCTCACACACTCCAAGTTTTTGATTAATTCTGCCTATGTGTCAAATGGTTCACAGTCACTGAAGTCATACAGGTATGGGTGCTTTCATGAAGCATTACATTTCTCAGTCTTACAAATAGATGCAATTCCAGGTACTTCAAGGGGCCATGCTTACTTTTTTTGACAAAGAATTTGTCCCTTCAGTCTTAAAAAGAGCTCAGGTATCATGTGGATGTGACACAAGGTATACAGCTGATATTATTGGGTTTTTATCTTCCAGTTTACTTGATGCCTTTAAATAAAACATAAATGATTCTTAAACACCATGCTCTCAACTAGCAAAAATCTAGAGGATTGGTCCAAGAGCTAAGGTGGGACCAGATAAAAAAACTTCCCATGGTCTCCTCTAGCTTCTTATTCCCTGCATCTACAGAAAACTGATGTAACTTAAAGTCTTAAAGCCATAATGTCAAATCAAAAGGGCCATTTAGTATCTTTTATTAAACACAAGGATAGCCATTTCAAAAGAGAGGATAAGTCTTCCGCACTCTCACCACAGGCTCCCATTGCAAGGTATTAACCAATCACCTTTATTTCAGCATAGATGATAATTAACCATAGCTATTGTTCAGGTGTGCTGAAACCAGGCCATTTTCAGGGGTTTCACAAGACCTGAAAAATGTTGTCACTGCACAACCTGGGTTCTTTTGAGTGCCTACCAGCAAAAGTCCCTGATACCTCGCTGAGGAAGCTGTCAGCCCTCTCTCTGCTGTTTTGTCAGGATAATTCAATTGATGTTCCACCTAGAACCCCGCAGGACCACAGCTGCTGCAGTGGAAAGACCTTCGTTAAGCCTTAAGTTACTGATTTAACAAGCTGTGCTAATGAAACGGAGCTTTAATGAGGTGCTTTGAGTCAGGCTCAATGTATTTTCCTCTTCATCTCAGCCCTACATTTCCTGAACTTTCTGACAATATAGTTTAGCAAATCCCTTCATTTTTCAACCAAAATGACCCGTGATATCTCATTTAATAGATGAACTTATAATATCCAGCTACCCCAATTAACTTCAACAGTGGCTGTGGCTTTTCTCCAAGCTGAAACTTCTCACCAAGATAAGAGCCATGATACTGGTCTGGAGGGCCTGTAGCTTGACTCAGTGGTGGTTCACACATCCTCTGCTCACAAATGAAATTTAAAATAATGCCTTTGATAAGAAATAAGTCTCATCTTCCACAGTGCCATGCTGTAGCATTTAGGAAGTGGTGTCACTTTTAAAATGACAAATATTAAAATCATGTTCTCTGTCAGTAGTTTGCCAGAAATCAACATGTTTATTTATCAGCTACTCAGTTTGATCCAGATTCACATAGTCATTAGCAGAGATAATGACAAATTGCCCCATGTGACTGAGATGTGAGCTGAAACCTCAAATATGAGTGAAGTAGTACACAGATCACCCAGCATAACCACCTTACTTGAAAGCTACTCTAATTTTCTAAAGCAAGTTGTCAAATTGATGTCTCTGCTGCAAAACAAAAATGTATTTTTAAAGGAATGCCTCAAAAATCCATAGAGGAAACGTAAGTGTAAGATGACATTTGTTTGATTTCGTTCCTCAGGCGATGCTGTAAAAATTGATCAGACCACATTTAATGGAGAAATCATTAGAAGTCTAATTCGACCCACTCCAGAAATATTTATGAAGAGCAGTTAAAAACCAATGATATGATACAGGAGGATACTTGTAGTATTATCAATAGCTAGGAAAACAGAGCTTCAACATATGATTTCTACAGCAACTCTGTGCTGCATTTCCAGCAGCCTTTGTACAATGAGTTGTTATTAAGACAGCACAATCTTCCAAACTGCTGTTAGCTAAAGATGGGCTTTTTATGACTTGATATTTATCCATTTTGACCTTTAATGTCTTCTATGGTAATTGTTGATCCAGTAAAAATCTACTTTATCTGTCTTGCCCAATAGCAATATGACTGCAAGATTTCACTGCCCTATGGCAGTCTCTTAATTAATGCCATGCTTTTATTTAACTCATTCTTCCCCATAAGCTGATCCTCTCTGGTCTCTTTTGAACTGCACTGAACAATATGAATGTAAATGTCCACTGATAATTACACTTGCTGCTAATTGCAATTGCCACTCTCTAATCCTACAGCTCTATGAGAAATCTTCTCACTTGGGAAGGAAGAACTTTCTAGTCTGTACAGGGGATTCTGATCAGGGCAACGGTATTTTGAGCTTTTGAAAGGTTGTGGTGTTCCTCATATGTGTTTCAATTACTCTTTTCCTCTCCTAACTTCATTGAAAACTTTAGTCATCCTTGAAAAAAAGTCTAAACAAGTGAAAATGGATTTTTCTCTGATGGACTGTCAACCTAGAGACCTACAGCCAAGGCTGTGGTTCAGCAAAGCATCTCCCCTGTTGATGGGAACTGGCTGCTGTTTGAGGTGGGCTTCACCTCCTGTAGTATAAACTGGACCAACACAATGTCAAAGCTTTCTTCACAGCTGTGCCAGCCTGTAGAGCAGGACAGGAGGGTTCTGTGGAGTTATGATTATTTCATGCTTTTTCATACCTAACCAGTGCCATCCATATGCTCATAGTAGACATGAATCTAAAATACATAATAAATTATGTACATTAAAGGGTATATAAGTGCACACACAAACACACATACACACAAAGTAAAAAGTGAAAAGTTAGATTCCTGGATTCTTTCACGGGCCTCCATGCTCTTCTTATCAGACTCAGCAAAGCAACTTGCTGATGGTGAAGACTGAGATGGAGTCATCTCTATTTTCTCCAGATGGAGAAGACTGAGCAGATCCATGGCTGCTTCCCCGTGATGCAGATGGTATATTTTGCATAGGGTGGTGAAAACAGGCAATGACTCTTTCCTTCCCTCACCTTGTAAATCCCTTAGTCCTGGATTTAATCCCAGGGCTGGCAGATCACAGATTCATTAATGTTGCAAGACAAACCTGTTTTAGGGAACGGTGCTTCAAGGTCCAACCAGGTGTTCCAGCAGAGACTCACAAGCAATGCTTCAAGTCTATAGCCCTCAGAGTTGACTAGCCCAGATCGGTGCTGTTACTCCAAGAGCAACTGACATCTCTCCTGGCTAGCTCAGGACTGAGCTGAGCTTGTGACTCAGGCCTCACCTTTTATTGGCCCCCTAATCCTGCTCATGTGCAGTGGGGGCCCGCCCTAATCAGGCACAGGTGGGTTTAACACAAGCTCATGCCACTCCCTGGGAATTAGTGGCACCTGGTTGCCTCATTTCACTACACATTAACTCCTTCCAATCTTTGTCAATAACCCTGAAGGAAAAACAGTATGTATGGCTTCCCTTACCAGAATAACACGGGTGATTTTGACACAAATATTTCCTACAACAAATAACAGTATGGGAAAATCTTCCTAAAGTGCACTGGAAAACTTGTCTTTCATCCTCTCCCCCTTTCATTACCCCATATCAAGTGAAAGAAGTCATTTATGTCCACTGCCTCTGCAGAGCAACAGGGTGACAGAGAGGCAAATGTGTCCCTAAACAGGATGCTAGGACTGCGGACTCTGGGATAGCCCAATCCCCAGCATCATGTTGGGAAGTGAGAGTGCAATGAGAGGAAATGTGGAGGTTGCACTGAGGCTGTGAGGGAGAAGGAATTCCCTTTCCAAGGGATATCCAGAGAGCTGAAGTCGATTCAAAAAATGGGGGAGATAAATTCTGAGAGAAGCACTGTGAGGAGAGAACAGAAACAGAACATAAAAAGGTTGAGTGAAGACAAAGTAGGAGCAAGTCACTGCCATGTGTGACATTGCAGGGAGAAGTATTTTTTCTTGGCCTTTGTATACAGTTGTTGTTATTTGACCTTAGTTACTAAACCCCCAAATCACTCCCTGCTATCCTCACTCACTAAAAATAAATTTTTTCCTTGTCTTAGTGGGAAGTGTATCCATGTAAAGGGAATCAGGAATCAGCAAATGCAGGTGGGCTAGTGGTTTTTGGTGGTTTTTTTTTTTTTTTTGGCCATGTGTCATGGTAAGGGCTCCAAGAAACCATCTCTGAAGTTTACAGTGAACCCTCATGTATGTTATTGTGGCACTTTCTATCACCAACATCTCTCACTCTTGTATGTAATATGCATACAGAACACATTTATTTGGTTGGGGTAATTTGAAGGAAATTGCTGCTTCACAAAGGTAGGTCAGGCAGGATTTATCCACCTAGTGGTGAGTGACTGTTATCAGTGTAACTGGATAACACTGAGTCTTTGGCAGGAGTTTCTCAGCATCTTTTTAATGCTGCAAATCATATTAATGTGTGAAGGGCTCAGCAGACATATATTCCTGTTGCTTGCACAGAAACATGAGAGAACAAGAGTCTCTTTGCACCTCTCCAATATGAAGGATATTGAGAACAAACCTCTCCTGGGAATCTTGATGTAGTCACCTTCTAACTGATCATGCTGTAAAGATTAGAGACATCTGCAAGTTTTTCTGTAGAACTGAGAAACAGTTAGGGGTGGATTAATGGACTGAATTAAATGTTGTCATCACTTATAAAGTCAGTTTGCTTAGGCTGTAATTATAATCTGCCTGGAACCATAAGAACTGCAGTGTGATTTCCCTATGTGGGAAATCATCTAGGACAGGGGAGAGGGGGAGGGAAGCTGGAATCCTGATGATGCCCATGGCCATGGTGCCACTGCACAGAGAGGAAATTCTCCTTGAGAACAGCCAGGAAAATTCCTCTGAATTCTCTTGCAAAGCACAAAGATTTACAGCTTTTCAGATTGTAATGCACATGAATGCTTACAACAGAACAATGAATTTGCTGACAAATACAAAATAATTCACAAAACCTTGTTGAATTTTTGTTTGGTTGGTTGGGTTTGGTTGGGTTTGGTTTTTGGTTTTTTTGTGTTTTTTTTTTTACATGTGTGTTACATAGTAAAATGCAATTTTATTTTCCATTCATACTTTTTCTAGCAATAATGATTTAAGGAGATGGCCAGTAACATTCCATAAGGAAGAAATCTTTTGTTAGACCAACTAGTAAATCTGGAAAAAAACATTTCAGAGCATATAAGAAGTGGTATATATTCTAAAAGTTTTAGATTAAAAGAAAACTATTTTAGATATAATTTTTGTTTTGCCAGGACCCAGGATGATCACATTTCTCTTTCATCTTGACAAAAATTATTTTTTACAGTTATGAAATCCAATGTCAAACCAGAAATAAATGTACTTCATCTAGCTCCAGATCTAGTGTTTAAATGCTCTGTTATTAATTCATAAATCACTGAAAAAAGAATTTTAATAATACTTATTAGTAAACTTGTTGGTAAGTTTGTTGACAGTTTTAGCCAAAAAAAGGTTTAGATTTGAAAAAGCTCAACAAATATGTCAAAATAGCACTTCCATTTTTTTGTAAAAAAACCCCCAAAACATACCAGGGTAAGACTAAATATTTATTTCATGCATAAATTTCATAAGTAAACTAAAAAAAATATTTCTTCCACAAGTGACAAGTCTTCCCCACAGCCAGTTTTTCCAAACCAGATGAGTAAATCTTTTTATTGCCTACAGACTAATGCTACTGCTTTTGCTCATCACTATCTGTTCTAACGTCCCTTAGATCTGTGTAGCTCCATGCTGAGCAGGTTATGGAGTTCCATGTCACATTTCAGCAGGAATTTTCAGAAGTATTCCATTTTTTTCTTAATTCTAAAGTTTTCAAAAATGTTTCAAGATACTTTTTCTAATGAAACCAAGTAACTCTGGATGAAACCTTCAGGAAGTTTCTTGAGCTTCTTTGTTACTTTTTTTTTTTAATTTTATTAATTTATTGTTATTTTTGGAAGGCATCAAACTAGGAAGTTTTATTATGGCAGCACAAATTCACTGTTTCCTTCCAAATACACAGGCTGAATCATTTCCACATTGTTTGTGAACTGAGAAAACTGATTATAAGGCTAAGTCAAATAACAAAATTCTTAATCAAGTGTATGTTGATTATATGTGCTCTAATGGGTTTATGTTTAAAGTTACAAGATCCATAATTTAGATATTTATTTATGCTACTAAAATTAGGATGTATCTCTTATGACAGTTCTTGCTACCTGTAGCATTTCCCTCTCTTTTCCTGCAGCTCCGTGTGTTTGGAACATCCTGCCCTGTGCAACACCTGAAAAGGAAGCTGGATCTGCTTCAAGTAATGGGTGACAACTGAAGTCAAGGCACTGAAGTCTGAACTCCAGACCTTTGGCAAAGCAAAGGAAAAACCTCTGCTGAATACACAAACAACAGGTCCTGGATCAGAACAAGTGTAATAATGATATTGATCAATAGTAACAACAACAATAATAACAATAATAATAGTCATAATAATAATAATAATAATATTAATAATATTAATAATAATAATAATAATAATAATAATAAAAACTTAATTTTACTAAAATGGAGACCAATTATTAACAAAGGCCATGTAATCAGACAGCAGTTTTATGGGTCAGTTGTTGGCAGAGACAGGCACTCAATACCTGACACTTACAGTATTTCTTAACAATGAGTCAGGAATTCAGCTTCTGATCATTTTTATGTGTTTACTATCCTGCACCTGCAACTACACAAACTCTTGATTGTTCACTGCAGGGATTATGAAGGCCTGGAAGCAATGATTTGTCAAATAAGCATTCCCAAAGCGTTTGTCTAAAAGAACATTACAACAATTCTTCAGGCATTTAGCAATGTAGACACAAAGTATGATGGAGAGAATATCACACTGTCCTGTTGCTCTGTGATCACTGTTACAGCCTCCAACCCTTAGGCTCTATGTCCTCAGTTTCCTTAGTTTTCTAATAGATTAAGGGATAAATGCTTCTTATCTAGCCTAGACAAAATATTGCTAACAACTGATGGATGATTCATTGGTAACTGGGAGTAAGAGAGAGACTGCTGTTGGTGGGAGAAATGGAGACTGCAGCCCGTGTCTTGTGTAGGAAAAGAGAATGACAGGAAAGTAGGAGGATGTGGGGAAAGCTAAAAAAATATGCAGATGGGGCAATCGAGTAGTTTAGTGAGGGCAGAGAGTGCATCTGAACTGTTGCAAGGTCTAAGCTGAGTCTGCAGGCTCAAAGGAGCCCCAGACTAGGGTTAAGTCAGCAGCTGACCAGCTGAGGGGATGACTTCATGTGGGAAGATGCTGAACATGAAGTTTTACATGAAGTAAAATGTCTACAACTCTGATTTTGTGGCAAAAGAGCACTCAGAGATGCAATCTGGAGAAAAGGGAGAATATCAAGAATGGTTGGTATCACACATGGAGTCTGAACCTTATTGATTTGGCCAATGACATTTAATGTTTTCTTCATCTTGTGTACTTCAGATTTCTATCTGGGTGAAACATTTATCACATGCCTATTCCATGAAGGCTGTTCCATTAGAAATACCTGGTGTCTTAGAATCATAGAATCATAGAATTGGCTGGGTTGGAAGGGACCTCAGAGATCATCGAGTCCAACCCTTTTACCACCTTTGCGGTTGCTAAAGAATGTGTCCTTAAAGAAGGTGTCCTTAAAGAATAAAGGAGAATTTCAGGTCAGAAGTAACCATATTTCCAAGAACTAACTTCTGCAAAACAGTTATTTCAGGTAAATCTCTCCATATTTATCAACCTGTGAAAAAGTAATCTCAACCCATTACTTGGAGCCAGAATCACTGGTAGACCATGTACAATACAAACTTTTCATCTGAATGAAGGTGTCTGTACCATGGCCTTATTTTTATTTACAAAAACACCCAGGCTTCCATGAATATAGTTTTTTTGGTGCTTACTTCTAAGGTTTAATATGTGGCAAAAATATAGTCTAATAGTTCCTTCATCTTCTCTCTGCATCATGACATGGCAAGGCTTTTGAAGAGTAAATAGGCTACTCAAAACAAAAGTAGATAATTATATTCAGCATCCTTAATACTTGGTGTTTTCCAAAATTTCTGTAACTTTCATGACATCTCACTGGAGATATTTATGTCCATGGAGAGTTAAAAAAAGATCACATACAGAGAACACAGTGATAAATTTATGCAAAGTGAAGAAAAGTGTTATCTCATGAAGTATTTACTTCATAGTTTTTGCCTTGAGGATTTTGTTTTGCTATATCTTTAAGGACAGCAGGACTATATTAGCATCAGGTTTAAAATTCTTACAAATATTAAGAACAGGTTTGGTCTGTAACATTTATACCAACTAGTACATCAAATATTGTGTAGAAAGAAACACCTTTACTGCACCACTACCTGTTCTTCAACTAGACTTGAAATTGGAAACAAAAGATAGCTCAAGGAAATTAAAGATATTGAAAAGAAGCAGAGAAATGCTGCACTGTCTTCTTTGCTATTTTCTTTGCTTTCACGTGGAATTTAATTCTTTTATGAAGGGCTTGAAGTGGTACAGCAAAATTGCAGTATAGAGTGCAAAGGAAAAATGTCTGTATCTGCAGCAACAATAGGCTGTTGGTGTGTGAGTTGCTATTGTCTTTAGATGAATCCCTCCACTTACATTTAAAATAATTCTTTGCAAAGGAGCTTCTTCAGAAATGGTCGAGGACACCAAAGAATTTCTATTAAAAAAAAATAATTACATGTTAAAAACAATCCTGCCTCCAAGAAAAATTAATTACAATGCATGTATCATTTTAACAGTGGAATGGTTTGGTCTCATGTACCAAGTCACTTTGCTCTTCAGGAAAGTGTTTTGAAGGGAACTCGCAGGGAAAGGCTGACCTGAAGTGAAGGACTCTCCCCCAGTCCTCCTCACAATCGTCTGGATGCCAATAACTTGAACTGATTGCTGACAGTGGGAGTGCTGGTAGGTGTCAGAGCAGAACAATTTTATTTTTATAGCCCAGATCATCTGCATCCAGGCATAATTTAACAAGAAGCAGCCACAACAATTCCAAAAATACTAGTTGTCTAAACGTTTTTTGTTGTTGTTGCTGGAATGGAGCTGTTGGGTTGTTTTTATTTCCAGTTTTCTTTTCCTTATATGTCCCTCTGTACAGCTTCTATTTCTGTCAGATGAATGAATCATGCATGATTCCTCTGGTTGTTGAAAGGGAGCACAATTCTCTTTGGAGACCAGTTTTCCCAATGACTTTTTTATTACAAATCACTGAAGGTTGGGCACTGCCTCTTAAGGGGTCATTTCTGTAGGTGTCTTCATAGAAGAACATACCAAGGTGTAACCTGCACCCATAGAAGACATCTCAAGAGTAATAAATATGAATTAACTTGGATTTTCTCTTGACCCGGGGCTTCTTCAATCCTCCTTCTAATATGCACTTTTCTCTCAAAACAAATTATTGTATTCTAGCAGAAACAAGGCTCTTCCTCCTGCTGCTCACTCTCCTAATGGAATAAAAATCAGAGACCTTACCTGTATTTTTTCTGTCAAGTGTTTCTCTCTGTTTTGTTTTTCAAAACCTACAAGGAGCTCCCAGATCTTCCTTGGTTGGCTGTGCAGGTGCATGACTAAAAAATAACCCCCAACACAAACTACAAGACTTCTCTTATGATTCAATCTGCTCAAAAAATCCCCAGGATTTCAAGCTCAACCTCAAAATCAGTTGTCACTCCAGCTCCCTACCTGTACAGAGACTGTCAAATCACAGAATCAGAATCACAGAATTGTTGTGGTTGTACAGGACCTCTGAGGTCACCGAGCCCAACCCTACACACATGAAACAAACTTGACAAAAACTCTACAATCTTGACAATTAGAGCATGCCCTGAACTGCAACCCCTACATGTTTCTTAAATACCTCCAGGTATGGGGGACTCAACCACCTCCCTGGGCAGGCTGATCCACTGCCTGACCACTCCTGCCATAAAGAAATTCTTCCTCATACCTAATCTAAACCTCCCCTGCTGCAACTTCAGACCATTTCCTCTGGTCCTGTCATTATTTACTTGAGAGAAGAGGTCAGCACCCACACCCTTTCAACCTCCTTTCAGGCAGTTATAGAGACCAATGTGGTCTCCCCTCAGCCTCCTCTTTTCCAGATTAAACATTCCCAGTTTCCTCAGCTGCTCCATGTATGATTCATGACCATTTATGACCATGATGATCATACATCTATGATGTATGGTTCTCTAGGCTCCTCACCAGCTTGGTACCTCTCCTCTGGGCACATTCCAGTCCCTCAGTGTCCTTCTTCAAGTGAGGGACCCAGAACTGAACATAATATTTGAGGTGTGGCCTCAAATTGGCTTTCTTGGCCACCTGATCACACTGCTGGCTCATGTTAAGCTGAGCCAGCACCCTCAAGTCCTTTTCTGATGAGGACCTTTCCAGCCACTCTTCCCCAGGAATTGCTGGGGTTGTTGTGACTGAAATGCAGGACCCAGCATTGGGCCTTATTGAACCCCATACAATTGGCCATCGATCCATCCTGCCCAGGTCTCTCTGTAGAGCCTTCTTACCCTCAAACAGATCAACACTTCCACCCAATTTAGTGTATATGACCAATTTATGGTCATAGAAAGAGATCAAGTTGGTTAAGCAAGATCTCCCTTTCATTAACCCATGGAGACTGGCCCTGATCCCTGCCATGTACTTGCTGTGAGAGCTCACTCAGGATGATCCTCTCCATGACCTTTCCTAGTACTGAGGTAGTTCCCCAGAACCTCCTTCCAGCCCTTCTTGTAGATGGGCATCATACTGTCACAGCTGTCACACAGCACTGCTAGGATTCAGTTTAGTGGATGTCTCTCCTTTTTTTTGAATTGTGAAGCCATGGAGGAAGGGCTATCTTTGACTGTACTTGGTTTACTTTGTATAATACAAAAGAATGATGCAAGTATTATTTTTTTTTCTCATCCCTAAACTAAGGTTGTAATGAGGGAGCTGTCCTCAAGTACATTAGCTGGCAGTTACCCCTCTAAGGAATTGTACCCTTCCTGGGTGTATTTTGTCCCTGCACCTTTCCTATCCTGGTGATGCTCAGCCCTAGAGAGCAGAGTAATGTTTCACCCTTTTCCAGCTCATGGTGATTGCTGAGCTCAAGCCTGGATCTACATTTTCCTGACAGGAAACAGAAAAGATGAGAATTTTTTCTCCAGCCTAGTTTGTTCTGAATGTTGTGCTTTCTGTTCACTGTTCAACTGAGTCACTGGAAATTATTTCATTTTTCATTCTTTAATTTTTTTAAGTAATAAACATTCCTTCTCTCAATTTTTTTATCCTGCATATACATTTGTAACCTCTATTAATGTTTTTATTAAAGTTTCGCCTCTTGGGAGAAGAAAAATTACATACTGGGTTTCGTTTTGGGTTTCAGAAACTCAGAGATGGGATAATGCCCCAACTCTGATTTACATTAGTACCTTTCTAAATGCTAAGCCTTTAAGGGGAAAGATCAGCAGCACTCCTAATGCAGATGCAGACCTCTAGGAAGCACATCAATGCTTCCCACTGCTCTCAGGGCTTGCAGATTTGAACCCTGTCAGAGTTTATCTGCTGCCAGCTTCACACTGTGGTTTGACACTTCTGGTCAAGAGGGGTGGCCTTGTGGGTCCTGAGAGGGGATGAGTCTAAAAAGACAGAGAGGAGCATATTGTCCCCCTGCAGCACCATACTGCCAGCATCCACAGCAGAGGTACCTGTTACCAGCAAGACATTGCTTTGAGGAAGCTCATCACAGCGTGATCTTACTTGTGCCTGCAGTAGCAAGCTGTCAAAGCACAGCAAGAGAGAGCTGGCAGGAAGCATCAAAGAGGAACTGCTAAAAACTGAATAGGGAAGAAAATAAAAGCTGCAGCCAGTGTAACTCCCAAAAGGAAGGGAGCAGAAGTGTAATGTAAGGAGTGGCCACGGGAGACCTCAGGGCCATTCATTCCTCCTGTAACCCAGCTGTTACAATAGGCTGGGAAATCAAGTGAGAAAATCATTAGAAAATTGCTGTGATGCACGAAAGATGCTTTTAAAACACTGCAGTGCCACCTCTCCAAGGTGCTGAGGGGCTGAGATACTACGTTGCATGTTTTTTCTTGCTTTAACAAATGAGCTGTGGAGCTCAAAGTCTTTAGCACTGCAAAATCCACATTGGCTTTCACAGATAACAGGATGATGACTGTGCATGCAGCCAAGCCTATTAGGCCAGGCGCACGGATCTGAAAGGGGGAAGCAGACCGCTGGCAGCCATAATCCACGTTTTTCACCATCAAGTTAGATTGCCTTCACTGTCTGGAAAGGGAATCACAGAATCAGCCAGGTTGGAAAGGACCTCTGAGATCATCAGGTCCAACCCTTGGTTCACTACTACTGTGGTTACCAGACCATGGCACTGAGTGCCACATTCAATCTCTTCTTAAAAACCTCCAGGGATGGAGAATCCACCACCTCCCTGGGCAGCCCATTCCAATGCCTCATCACCTTCTCTGTAAAGAATTTTCCTAATATCCAACCTAAACCTCCCTTGGCAGAGCTCAAGTCCACGCCCTCTTGTCTTACTGGGAGCTAATTGGGAGAAGAGCCCAACCCCCCCCTGGCTCCAACCTCCTTTCAGGGAGTTGTAGAGAGTGATGAGGTCTCCCCTGAGCCTCCTCTTCTCCAGACTGAACACCCCCAGCTCCCTCAGCCCTTCCTCACAGGACTTGTGCTGGATCCCTTCACAGCCTCCTTGCTCTTCTCTGGACCTGCTCCAGCACCTCAAGCTCCTTCCTGAACTGAGGGGCCCAGAACTGGACACAGTACTCGAGGTGTGGCCTCACCAGGGCTGAGTACAGGGGCAGAATCACTTCCTTGGACCTGCTGGCCACACTGTTCCTGATACAGGCCAGGATGCCATTGGCCTTCTTGGCCACCTGGACCATTTCCCAGTGGTGTAAGAATGCAACTGCTTGCTTTCCTGTGGTTTAGGAATTCATTCCCAGGAGTAAGTTCCATAGTATATTCAGTCCATCCAAGATGCAAGCCTGAATACTTCTAACTCTTCAGCCAGTCAAGGACTCCTGTGCCAGTTACATCAGCCTTGAAGCTACACATCCCTGTGACAGGGAATGAACTTCATTGGAGTCATGCAGATGATCAGTGGAACTAAATGTGCTCAGCTTCACAAAGAAAGGACAGTCACTGGTCAAAGTGTATCCAAAGAGTGAGTCTCAGAAAGCTTTTCATGTTGTAAGTGCCATACCACAGATGATCACCCTTTTGATTTGATTGAAACCTACCTGGAATTTGAACAAATCAGATCATTTCTCTTCTTCTGACTCTCAGCTAAAGCTTTGATACCAGAAAACTCCTTAAAATTTCAAAGAGAGTTTGCTACTGATATTTGGTTTATTCAAGAAACTCTCAAAAATTGTGATGGCAATACTGATAGTCAGATTGAAGATGTTAATGCAGAGTTATAAACCATGATATATATATATATAAATAACTCCCATAAAAATAGACCAAAGGAAAGAGATGGGTATGGGCATTTCAGAAGCAGAGGAAAACAAAGAATCATTGAGATACTACAGGAAAAATGAGGAGCAAATAGGAATGGTTAGAAAACTTAGGAAACAGCTGAGAGTCCCTGCGTTAGTCAGAAAATGGACATAAATCCATTCAGATAAGAAACCAGGAATCTCCCACGAAGGAATAAAGAGAAGCACACAGTTATTCTTTCACTTTTGCAACCCTGACATTTTGTGCAGCTGTCATAAAAATATGCCTGAGGTTTCCTATTGAAAGCATTTGAGCACTAGTTCTGCAAGATACTACATATTTATTGACTGTATTGCAAAAATAATTCACTTGGTCTAGTGCTTGAGGTTTTAGAACTTTTCCTTTGCCCTGAAGTCACAGGGTGTTAAACAGAACCTTGATGAATTTGGCACTGTTTACAAATATGACTGTAAGCATGACTGCCCGTGTTAGTGTGGGACCCATTTAGACTCTGCTCCTGGCTGTTGCCATGTGTTATGGTGTAACCCCTCTTGGCCAAGATCTACTGCAGTTTTAGCATCACTCTGTAATTCATTGATGATGGGATCACTGAGATTTCATTCAAACTCAGAAATTTTTAACTGAGTGAAAGTTGTAACTGCTTTCCTGATTTCAAGAGGACTGTGTTATCAGGGGTGAGTATACCCTCATAGAAATGGTGAGGGTTGCAAGGGACTTTAAAAGATGATTAAGATCCAATGACCCTGCATGGGCAAGGACACCAACCATTAGACCAGGCAGCACAAGGCCTTAATCAACCCAGCCCTTTACCTTTCCAGGGATGAGGCATCCACAAGGTTTCTAGGAAACCTATTCCAGTATCTTACTACCCTCATGGTGAAGAATTTCTTCCTGACATCTAACCTAAATCTAGCCTCTTTCAGTTTAAAAACATTACCCATTGTCCTGTTACTACCCTCTCTGTTTAAAAGCCCCATCCCAGCTTTCCTGTAGTCCCCCTTCATGTACTAGAAAGCTGCTATGAGGTCTCCCCAGAGCCTTCTCTTCTCCAGGCTGAATAGCCCCAACTCCCAGCCTCTCTTTATATCAGAGGTCTCCAGTCCTTTAATCATCTTTGTGGCCCTCCTTTCGACCCTCTCCAACAAGTCTATATTTTTCCCATGCTGAGGGCTCTAGAGCTGTAGGCAATATTTCAGGTAGGGTCTCACAAGAGCAGACCAGGGGGGCAGAACCAGCCCTATCACAGCCCAGGATGCAGTTTGCCTTCTAAGCTGTGAGCACACACTGGCAGGTCATGTTGAGCTTCTCACTTACTGTCACCCCCAAGTCCTTTTCCTCAGGGCTGTTCTCTGTCCATTCTTTACCCAGCCTCTATTTGTGCCTGGGGTTGTGGTCACCCATGTGCAGGACCTGGCCCTTGGCCATGTTGAGTTCCATTAGTTTGGCATGGGCTCACCTCTCCAGCCTGCCAAGCTCTCTCTGGATGTTCTGCCTTCCCTCCTAAGGTATCAGCCACACCACACAGCTTGGTATCATCAGCAACCTTGCTGAGGATAAACTCTCCATGTCTCAAAAAAAGATGTTAAACAGCACTGGTGCCAATACTGACCCCTGAGGAACCACACTTGTCACTTGCCTCCACTTAGATGCTGAACCATTGACCACAACATTCTGGGTGAGGCCACTCAGCCAATTACTTATCCAGTGGTCCATCCTTGCCTTGTCAATTTGGGGACCAGGATGTCACGTGGAAGTGTCAAATGCCTTGCATAAATCCAGGCAGATGATGTCAGTTGCTCTGCCAATATTCACCATCCTGCTCTTCCTGTATTAAGAGATATGGATTCCATAGCAGGAATAAGCTATTGAGACAGATTATAGAGCATTTAAATCATACACATTTGGTGCTTATTAGCAATAAAAATGTATTCTTGACTTCAATGAAGCTGTATTCAGGATGAGCTGGCCCTCTTAATTATCTTATACCCTGGTTCAAACCTGAATGCTTGATGTGGAGTCCCCCACAAATATACTATATATAAATGTACATTTAAACTCTATTATAATCAATGGAGTTTAAGCTCATGCTTAATTTAAGCACACATCTAGGTGCTTCCTTGAATAAGGGCAAATTCCCCTCTATTTCAGGAGTGGATACAGCTTAACTCATGGCAGGAGGTACTATTCTGACCCTTCTTAAAGAAAAATCTGTAGAAATGTTTATTATATAAATATGCTTATTTGTAAGCTAGTGTTTTAAAGTAAATCAGCAGCAGTCTTAGGCTATGAACTCTATGACTCTATGACTATGACAGTCAAGCAGCTTGGGATGGCTATTTAATGCACCCTAAGAAGGAAGCTACCTCAGGGATAAATGTGTGCATGGAATGTGGTGGTCAGGATGACAAGAGCCACAGCCAGATGTACAAACCTGTGTCAGACTCCTTAAATTATCCTTTTCCTGGTGTCTGTCTTGAATCAGAACTGTGAGTTCTACACTTTTGCATTTATTGAGCCTGAATATTAACTCAAAATGCACAGTCACTTGTAAAAGAAAACTCTGGTCTTGTTAGCTACCATCAATCCTTTCAAACTGTCTTTCTATTCAGATCCCTTTGCTCTGATGTGCAAAAGTCAGATGTAGAAAAATGTGGATGAAAAACTGCCTCCCAAGTGCTTTTGTCACTTTGAAATTATAGTTTATTTTTCCACCGTATTCTCCCACTTTGTGATAATCATTATTATCTCTTTTTCCTACATCTTTGTAACAGAATGACACCATAATAGTTGAGCAAGTTTTCTGTTACCTATTATTCTTCTGCACTTTGTAAGGAGCAACATTCATTTAAAAATTCAAAGTGGCAACCTCCATCTGTGGCTCCGTGGGGCTCAGGGCTATAAACATAGAAGTTCTACTTTGGTTTTTGTTTTTAAGCATGATAAAATGCAGCCTATTTAGGTCATTGCAACTCGTTTATAGTTCTACTTTCTTGTGAGGGATACACATTCAAAACAAAACTGTTTGTCACTAACTTCAGTATTTCATGCTGCTTTGCATATGACTGACAAGCTGAGTATCAAGGTTTTTCTAAGGTTAGCTCTCACCCTGTGAATTGAGTATCTTCCACATGATCCAATAACCTTGTATGGGTTAATCTAAGTCACTCTACCTGGCATGAGAAAAGCTGTTGTCCTATAGCAGGTTAACAATAGTGAGAAAAAAAAAGAAACAATAATATAGGCTTTTGATTGCTTTGGCAGGATACTCTGTAAGGGTTTTTCCTTGAGGTGCTATTAGTTAAAAAGCAAGGGCCCTTGACTAAGCAACTTTTTAAACTGGATTTAATCAAGTATAATGAGAAGTCCGTATTTATTTTCTCATTTATGTGTAACAGGTAGATGTGCCTCACCCATTCCAGCTTTGTGATCAGGAACAAATCTGGAGGTTATTGAGAATTTCTTTATTTGCTTCACAAGCAAGTAATAAGCCCAAGTCAGATCACACATTTGAGGGAGTTGCCAGGAGAGCAAAGTCAAAGCTCACCAGCTTGCATTTTGCTTGGAAAGAGACTCAAATGATGTTGGCCCATCCTTGTAGCATCCCACAGCCTCCGTGCAACTCTTGGAGCCTATGAGCCTCCCCCCTGCTCAGTCAGTCCACTGATGTGAGCAGACTGCATCATAAAACTCCAGGTGTTCACAGGGAAAGCAGGAACAGACGTTCAGTAGAGAACAAATCCCAGCCTATAGTCTCATGCCAAATGAGGAAGACAAAGGGAGCCAGGTAAGTGTGGTCATTAAAAGGCAAGGCCCTGAAGACCCAAACAAGGATATATTTAAAGCAAGGGGGGAAATATGGTCACTCTGTACTGTTCAGATGGCAAAGCAGCTGCATTGCTCACCAGCCTTTAAGCCTGCAGGGCACAGAGCTCCATTCCAAAGCCTTCAGGTTCAAGGCTTTATGTTGAGAACTGTTTTCCTTTGCTCCCTCTCCTCCTTGTCTTCACTGAGATGTTGTTTGTCATAAAAAACCCTGCTGTACTTCTGCATTAACTTTATACTGCCAAGGATTTTTGCACTGATATATGTTGGAGCTAGTCTTTAAAGTAATAATAGCAAGACTTGGCAACAGTAAGTGTCTAAGCAGGAACTGGATCTGTCTTGGCCCACCTCTAGTTTCAAAGATACCTCACTGCAATTAATTAGCTGGAATCTGAGAGCTTCCAAAAGGAAAGTTTTGTGAGTTACCTCTTTCCTCTGGGAAGATGTCATTCAAGCCAAATCATTGTTAACCGACATACTCACTCTTGAATTATTTCAACTCAGCATTCACCCAGACTGTTTTCTCTCTTCAGAGGAGAAATGCCTGTGGAAAGTTATGCACTTTTATCCACTTCTTTCTGATTCTTGTTATTTACTTATTTATATATTTACTGCAGAAAAAAAAAGAGAAAAGTACATTTAATGTTGATGTCACTGTTTTTGACACCTAAGTTTTCACTCTGCAGAACAGATGGAGAGTTATAATGCCAGCAGGGCAAACTTCCCTCATTGCACAGTGCATCTTCTTTCTCTCATTAAATCCAGCAGAGTCTCCTGAGTAGCAGATGCATAAATGGTTGTGCTGGCATCAAAAGCATTTATTTCCCCACTGACCCTTCTCAGTGGGAAACAGCACCCACTCTGCTACCCACACATGATAGTCCTCTCATCAGTAGTATTAGCAGTAAAGAACCCTCCAGTCATTAGGACTGGTGCTGACCTCCAGCCAGTACGTCTGTCAGGAAGGATGTCTCAGCCAGCACCCTTTCTCTAGTCCTCCTCCAGTGACTCTTCTGATTGGTAGGAAACTTGGAGCTGGTCCTGAGATGACAGTTGAGTCTCCATGTCAATTAATCCATCTCTTTGCCCATCTGAAAAGAGATGAACAGCCTGCAAGCTTTCCTCAGCCTTATGACAACTCTGCTAGGAGCCCATGTGAACACAGATGAACAACACCACTATTGGAAGGGCTTCAACCAGGTCCTCTTCTCCAGAAAGTGTCATTGTGCTGCCTGCTCCTCTGGATGCTAATGCTTAGATAGTTGGAGGGGAAGCTGAGAGAAACCTTTTTGCTTTCTTCTGCTGTT
Organism: Calypte anna; assembly: GCF_003957555.1. Lineage (NCBI taxonomy): Eukaryota > Metazoa > Chordata > Aves > Apodiformes > Trochilidae > Calypte > Calypte anna. The sequence goes on along the minus strand of NC_044245.1, from coordinate 144,290,508 downwards.
GCTCCTGCCCTAATGTATTATAACAGGCACAAGCTTTACCATTATGGACTTAGCAGTGTTTTCGTATTTTTCTCCTGACACAGGGAAGCAAAAGCTTGTGTAACTTGTGTGAAAATTCAACATTTCCTTTATCCTTCAAGGATCATGTAGGGCTCATTATGTTCGAGTCATGCAAGCCAGAGCTGCTGGGAGATTCATGGCTTGATAAAAAGCCATTCTCATCAGAATGATTAATAACAGGAGTGAGACTGCCAATGGTTCTGTTTCATAATGTGCCTTGGCAATTGTGTTACCATTTTGCTTTGGGTATAGGATGCCTCTTTATCAAGCCACACTTTTTTCTTCTGAACCAAGGGAATGTAAGATATCATTGCACCATAAATTTTTAAATGTACCCTGTTTGAAAGTAGACTTATTTCCTGTCTGACTCGCTCATCTATTACCTAGAGAAGATGAAAGTGAAGTTCTGTCTTGTTATGTAACCTTACCCTGATCTTATATTATGCACGAAACCACACTGCAAGCAGTTCAGTGTGAAAATCTTTAGAAACTGTTATGGTAAACAAGGAGAAACTAAATCTATGGATTGGTTTCCATTAGGAAATTTTAGCTCTAAAAGCCACAACACGTGGTCCAAAATGTCACACAATTAATTATAGTTTAATTTATGCAGGAACTTATTATGAGTGTGAGTAGGGATGAGCAAACTGAACAGAATTAAGCAATTCCCTTGGTTATAGACTGTATTATCAAAGAATTTTGGACATGAACCACAGCTCCATAATTAAGCTGGGTTTTAAATTTCCTGGTGCAGCAGAGAAATGATATTTTTAATTTTTGTTTTTTTACTATTTTGGCTTGAGTAGCTAGAAAACTAGGAAAGATCAGCAGGGAGAGAAAACATTTTCAAGCTGAAAAGTAATGATTTAATATGCTAAACATCAAGAGAAACCTTTTTTTTTTTTAATGCCTTAGTCAGCATCCAGACATTATTTACCCCCAGGGCTAATGAGTAAAAGCATTACCAGATGAGAGCTGGTGCAGCTCATGCTCTCTTTGAATCACATTGTAAAGAGAGAAGAAAAGGCAAGCATATCCTTTACTCAGCAAAAGCAGGTGTTCAAGTCTTCTCAGGTTGGCTTTAGTTCCTAGCAGAAAAAAAAAAGGCAGGAAATGGACTAATTAACTTTTTCTCACAGCAGTTTATATGTCCTGGCTTCCATTACTTTGCAGGAACATCTCAAATTAAGACTCCAGACACACTCTGTATTTGAGTATTTGATTTTAAAGAATATAAATGTAAGCTCATATCACCCCAGTCTTTTTGCTATAGGTCAGCAGAGCACATGTTCAGAGCCAGGGGTCTGTGTATCTGTAAACAGAACAGGAGTGATTCAGTGTCCTTTAAAGTAAAGAGGAAACTTCATTCACTGAAATGAGGGCTGCCTTAGGAGTACACATTACTTAAACCAGGTTAAAACACCTTCCAGCTGATTTTACAGCAAAAGTATTGATTATATTTTCATTTTTTATGCCTTCAGCTCAGAAGTCCACTGCCTACATGTAGATAACTTAAATTCAAGTTAAGGCTTGTCTCTGAACTGATATCAGTTGTTATTCAGAATTAATGGGATAAACTAAAGCATTTTAACCATAAACCAACTAACTGATAGCACAGACCTGAACCTGCAAAGAACAAACAACAGTAGTTAGGGCATGAAAAAATTGCCAGCAACATGCCTATTCCTTCACTACAGTCTGTCAGGTCTTGGGATTCTTTTACTTTGTCCTTACAGAGTATGGTACCAACAATTTAAGCATCAACTGATTGATTTTAGAGGTTATATTTTTAGTATTGAAATGGTGTGGAAAATATATCTGAAAGTTTAATGTTTTTATTCAGGTATAAAATTATTTTGGTTTTGTGGATTTTGAGAGGAAAACTTCCCTCCACACATCAGTGAGCATGCACTGTCTTTAACGGTACTTGTACCAGATTTAAAGATATTATTGTTATTGTAAGAATTTTAGAAACATTACCCAAACAAATGTGCCAAATCTAGGAAGTTTAGAAACAGTATAAAATAGAAAAGAAAACTAAGCAGGGTAAAAAAGAGAGATGAAAATGGCTGCATAGTTATAATGATAGTATCTTTAATTCTTGTTCAGATTAAACTGATTCCCAGATGTATTCTGTGGCTTTCACTACTAGATAGACATAACTAGTATAATAAGATTGATAAATCACTTTATGGCTGTTCATTAGCTTAATTTAAAAGTTACTAAAACTTGACTGTGAGCAACAATAAGAAGATTTTCAGATAAATCAACTTCCAATTTAGAAAGACTTACATTTGTGGATCATTGAAATTAAAAGTTTCTATTCCTTTTCCAATAGTTCTTCAACTGCAAATTACTTTTTATGAAGAAATGGGGATTATAAAACTCTAGCCAAATCAGTTAGCTCTGCTTGCAGTGGCTTTGCCAATGTGTATTTAGGAATCATCACTTAGCAACAAAGCAAATTGTTCCATCATACGCTTTTTTAATGTGCTAATATCAACAAAACAAAAATGCAGATTGGCAGTAACACTTCCATTTCACACAAAGTTAATATGAAATCAACAGGATGGAAATGTCTGAAAAAAAAAGCATCTGGTAGACTGTGTAGATTGCATCACATTTATTTCTGGTGATCTCTCAAGCAGTTTGGTTTCCCCGTAGAAGTTCAGTTTCCTATTCATGCTTTTTGTATTGTTATGAGATGAATTTAAGGATGAATTAGCAGATCATTATGCTATGTAATCTACATTGAGTTTTGCCAGTTGTACTCTTTAAGCAAGAGAGAAGACTAAGAATCAGTTATTCTGAATTTTAGAAGAGGTTTGGAAGAGCTTAAGCCCAGATTTCTCTGTGGGCTGCTGATGAGCATGTGGCCACAGTTGAGGTCGGATGAGTGCAGAAGAGATCACAGCCAGCAGATAAGGGATCAGTAGGAGTCACTGACACCACAAAGCATAATTTAGCATTTTTTCACTGGTTTATCTTCACTAGCCTTTGAAGTCACCCTCTAGATTAAGCCTGCTGTCCCCTTTGACAGTAAGCCTGAAAGTTTGGACTGCAAGGTGCCTCTGGAGATGAGAAAACCCTCAGCATGCAACGAGGCTTTCAGCCAAGCCTGAATGTTGACTTCCTAGACAGTGGAGTAGCTGAGAGTGAAGGGCTGTGTAAGAAACTCCTGTGTGTAGCCACATGGTTGCAGCAATACAACCAAGTCATTGGCGACTGAGCAATGTGCCAACAGGTCAGTGCTAATTAGATTTAGGTAATGTGGGTAAAGCCGAGTGAAAATGCATCTTTATTTCTTTTCCCCGACATTTTCTGCTCTATCTTGAACGTGAGTTGGGTGAGATCTTCTCACTGGCGCATAAACAGGTACACAAGTCCCCCTGAGTCAGCTCTGCATTTGTCTGGGAACAAGGTCAAGGATTCATCTCTGAGTGGAAGCTTTGAAGATCATGCTAGATAGAACTAATAAGAAAATCTTTATAGGCCTTCAGGGAAGCTGTAGGGTATCCTGGGAAGAGCACTACTTTAATAATTTAACTAGATAAGCTTGTATTTGGGGAAGGTTTCAAATGTGAATATTGGGATTTTTGATGTGTCTGAATCACTTGGTTGAGACTTGAGGAAGAAAAGTACAATTCTCAATCTGTCATAAAATTACTCTGTGATTTAGGAATACTAATTCAGTCTCTGTGGCCCAGATCCTTGGCCATAAATCAGAAATAACTGTATTTTTCTCATTGTGTAATCTAATTGTCAGTGTCATGAGATTGGGACTAGCTGTAACTAACATTTTTACAGCTCATTTCGGACCAAACGCACAGCACATTCATTCCCACATAGCCTTAGCATTTCCTGTGATGTATAAATAGCTGATAAACAGAGAAAGGAAGGAGTTTTGGCACCTCCTGAAATTCAGGATTCAGCTGTTCAGCTGACACTTTGGAACCAAAGCTTTTAGCATGTTTTCAGGACTACTCTGCACTTGCTGTGTTTTTATTTTTAATTCAGCCTCTTTCATCCAGGCAATGACTGATGCAAGGATATGTAGAATTTAAGCACATCTGGTTAACAGCTATCAGCATTGAGAGACAGAGATAACACATGAAGATAAGAGGAAGGTAAAATAATAAATTAAACAGTTTGGAAAGGAAAGGAAAACAAGGATAACAGACAACAGCAAAGATCTGAGCTTTTGGGTCACTAGATGGGGGGAAATTGAGCAAATGATTCAAATTTTTTATGGGGTTCAGCCAGAAATTTTGAGGGGAGAGGGGAGAAAAGTCTCCCACATGGGGTCTTATGGAATGTTTTGAGGGTGTTCTGGGAATGCATGAAAATTTTTATGAGACACTTTGGGGGAGGGCCAAATGAAAGAAAGGAAAGGGTAGAAGCAGCATGGGAACATGGAGAACTGCAGTCTGCAGTTTTTGTTAAACCATCTGCCCGTTTTCTGTGTGACCTTGCTCTGTATGTCATTCATGTAGGAACTTCAAACTGGACTAGCCAGCCAGCACCTGGAAAGACTCAAACTTACAGCTGGTGGCTGACTAAGGAACCCAGGATTTGTGTTTAGTTCCTACTCAGATGTGTGTCCCTTAGTGAACCTCAGTCATGATCGTCTGTGTTCTACTGTGAGTACTGTTGGGTTTTATGTGGCTGCTGCTACAAGTCCTGATCTCTGTGCTGGCTGGCATGCCCAGCCATGTATCTGTTCACTGTGGGTTTGGATCTTTGATACCCACTCATCCTTGTGTTGAATGATCCAGTAGATCATAATGGCAGATGTAGTCTCACCTAGGGATAGTCCATATGAAAATCCCTGTATCCCACAGTCCAGCAGCTTTGTCTGAAGTGAAATCCAGAATGCAAAGCTTGCCATTACCCTAATATTAGGTTATATTGGCCTTATTTTAATTGTGTGTTTGGAGGAGCTTGTGTTCAGAAACCTGAATCTGACCCTGAAAAGGTCAGGGATAGCCCCCTCTGGACTTCATCAGTCAAAACATGGAGACTGCCTGAGCACACAGGCAGAAGGTGCGGTGCCGTTCCACATGCAGCCTCCTTTGCAACACACGTTGTTCAACAGATACGCATTTTTGCTCAAAGAGATATTATTCAACAAGTTTCACATAAACTGCAGTACATGATGTCTCTGCCTAGGGACTGCCAGGGCCTGTGTGAGGAGAGGCTGAGGCTGCCTCATGTTGGATGCCGCCATCGGGCTCCAATGGCCCCACCGCAGGACACAGCTGATCCCCTCAGCCAAGCTGGGGGTGTCGGGAGAAGGAAGGGGGGAAAAAGGTTTCCGAAAGGGCCAAAGGTGACAGAGGCAGAGGAGGAGGAAGCCAAGGAGGGAGCAGCAGCAGCAGAGGGAGCTTGAGAGAGGGAGGAGGAAGAGGAGGAGGAGGGGGGAGCAGGAGATGCTGCAGTCCTGGAGCAGGGATGCCCTGCAGCCCTGGAGAGCCCCCGCTGGAGCAGAGACCCACCCTGTAGCCCGGGGAGGGCCCCAGGCCGCAGCAGGGGGATATTTCCTGCAGGAGCTGCGGCCGTGGAGAGCCCAGGCGGGAGCAGGTTGTCCCCGAAGGACTGCAGCCCAGGGAAGGGCCGGCGCTGGAGCAGGGAGAGGTGTGAGGAGGGAGGAGCGGCCGAGAGGGGCTGGGATGGACTGAGCGCAACCCCCAGCCCAGCCCTGCGGCCCTGGGGGAGAGGAGCCGGGAGGGAAGGGGTCAGGGTGGGGATGAAAAAAAGTATGGGAGGAAGGTGGTGTTTTAATTGTGGGGGGGATTTTTTGTTTATTTGTTTGAGGAGTGGCCGAGAGTGGCTGGGATAGACTGAGCTTTTCCATCCTGCTTTTCCCACCAGTCCTGTTGAAGAGGGGGAGTTACAGAGCAGCTGGGCAGGCATCTGGATGCTGGCTATGGTCAACCCACTACAATTATGTTAGTTTAGTAATGCATTGCGGAGCTCTGGTTAAAGAATAGTGGCTTGCAGAGGATTCGGTAATTGTGTAATTTCCTGCCCACAGACATGCATTTCTACATCTAGAAGATATCTTGGTGGATCTGAACTAATTTAGGTCGTGTTTGAAGATCTGCTTCTGGAAACTGCTCTATAAAAATGGCATGCTAATAATATTAGCATTTTAACAGGTCTGGTTTTGGTTCTGTCTCATCTCAGAATGATAGAGACACCTGAATAAATGAAGAGGTGGTGTTTTGAACTCTCATGGTTTTGAGAGCTGAATTCAGGCCCTCAGTTTAGATCAAGGACTGTTTTATATGAATGTCACATGCCCTTGTCCAATGAAACGAGTTAAACTCAAGGAAACTAATTGTGCGTGAGTAATTACACCTCAGTAGGGCTCAAGGTCATACATCCCAACATGAGTGAAGTGGCTTTCATAGCCAGTGAAATGAGAGTCACCTCTAAGGTCATCTTGGTGGTTTAGAGGAGTGCATGATTAGTGGCAGTATTTGAGTCTATATACAGTGTCTTTCTTCATGAATAGTGGGAATAATAATGCAGGGCTGAAAGGATGGCAGACTGTCCAGCAAAAGAGAGCTGCAGTATCTTTTAATAAAAGAGAAGAAAACCAGAAAACATACTCTCTTACCACCAGGTATTATAGAAAGTTTGGCAAAAAAATCGTCTTCCTTGGTACTATGTTTAACACTACAGAACTAGAATTATGAGTCTCGTTAATGCCCTAAACATCATGCTGATCATTTCCTGTTTGTTATATTAATCAGCTGAAAGCATTAAAAAGGTTGTTTGTGCTTTTTTATTATCACTGTTTTTCCCCTCCAGCTAATTGCAGTCTCTTGTTTGTCTCCTCATACTTTCAAGCTCCAGCTCCTTGATAACAATTATGCTTTTTTAGATCAAACATAGCACTCTTTTCTGTGCACAGGTGAGGCTTTTTCATTTGAGATGACCTTTTTGTCTTTTCCCATTAGTTTCATGCATCAAATTAGAAAACGCTACATGGAGTGGGATGAACTAATGGTCTGGTGTAATGAAATAAATCTTACAGACCTTTTCTAGTTATAATTTGTCTTTTGGAAGAACATACATTCTCATAGTAAATAGCAAAGTCAGATTGCTCTGCTGCAAACATGTTCAGTCAGCTTGCACTCATTGCATTTCTCTCTTCCTGCTCTTTAGACAGTAAAATGGTGACAGCACTGCAGTGTCTTCTTATAGACAAGACATGAACTAGAATCTTTGTGACAATTTAAATACAGTAGGATTACACCGTCATTATTACAGAAATAGCCTGAACACTTTCTGAACAGAAAAGTTGCAAAGCCTGTAGTTGTAATGAAACAAGACCCTGGACCTGGGAGTATAGACAGTAGATAGCACACTTTAATGACAAGACTATTACAGAGAAAAGAAGCACTTGACCAAAAAAAGGGGAAAAAAAGGAATAATTCTAGGTAAAGCACAATCTATTTTGTTACTTTTTTTTTGTCTCTTAGGTAGATCACCCTATGTTTAATAACCCAGAAACTTTAATGCTTTTCTTGCAGCTTAATGAAGATGGCAAAGTTGGATTTTCTCAGATTTCTCCTTTTTCCATCAAGAGGGACACAAGGAAGGAGGATCTGGGGATCTGCATGCCTGTCAGCCTGACCTCAGTGCCTGGTAAGGTTATGGAGCAGAGCATCCTGAGTGCCATCAAGCAGCATGTGGAAGACAACCAGGCGATCAGGCCCAGCCAAGATGGGTTTAGGAAAGAAAGGTCCTGCCTGATCAATCTCATCTCTTTCTATGGTTGAGGGGATGTGGGGAAGGCTGTGGGTGTGGTCTGCTTTTACTATTTTTACTTCAGCCATGCCTTTGACACAGTCTCCCACAGCATCCTCCTGAAAAAGCTGTCAGTCCATGGATTGGAAAGTCACACCCTGTGCTGGGTTAAAAACTGCCTGGATGGCCAGGCCCAGAAAGTGGTGGTGAATGGTGCTGCCTCCAGTTGGCATCTGGTGACCAGTGGTCTCCCCCAGGGATCAGTACTGGACCCAGTCCAATTCAACATATTTGTTAATGACCTGGATGAGTGGATGGAATCTACCCTTAGTAAAACTGTGGATGGCACCAAACTTGGGGGGAATGTCAATCTGCTGGAGGGTAGGAAGATACTGCAGAGGGACCTGGACAGGCTGGGTCAATGGGCCAAGGCCAGTGGTGCGAGGTTCAACAAGAACAAGTACTGGGTCCTACACTTTGGCCACAATAACCCCATGCAGTGCCACAGACTGGGGGAAGAGTGGCCGGAGAGCAACCTGGCAGAGAGGGACCTGGGAGTACTGGTTGACAACCAGTTGAACAAGAGCCAAGAGTGTGCCCAGGTGGCCTGGAAGTCCAGTGGTATCGTGGTCTTGATCAGGAATAGTGTGGTCAGCAGGATGTAATTCTCCCCTTGTTCTCAGCACTGATGAGGCCTCACCTCTGTACACACTGTATCCTCACACTGCAGTGTCTGCAGTTCTTCTCACTTCAAGAAGAATATTGAGGTGCTGGAGTGGGTCCTGAGGAGAACAACAAGGCTGTGAAGGGACTAGGGGGAAAGTCTTATCAGGAGAAGCTGAGGGGCCTGGGGTTGTTTAGCCTGACGAAAAGGAACCTCAGGGGGCACCTTATCAGTATATACAACTACCTGAAGGGAGGTTGTAGTCAGGTGGGGGTCAGGCTCTCCTTCCAGGCAACTCATGACAGGATGAGAGGGCATGGTCTGAAGCTCCACCAGGGGAGTTTTAGGTTGGATATCAGGAAGTGCTTTCTTCCATAAAGGGTGATCAGACATTGGAATGAACTGCCTAGAGAAGTGGTGGAGTCACCATCCCTGGAGGTGATGAAAGAAAGGCTGGATGTGGCACCTGGTGCCATGGTCTAGCTGATGTGGTGGTGTTAGGACGGAGTACTTGAGGATCTCAGAGGTCTTTTCCAGACGTAATAATTCTGTGATTCTGTGTAGTGTGAAATTTTTAGAGTAAGGTCATAATTGGAGGATAATTTCATTTCTATTTACAGAAAAGCCATGCAGGAGCAGTCTGGGAAGTGTTCAGTCAATCAGCTATAGTTACGAGTCCCTTAACAGCCTAGCAGTCTTGCCATTACTACTCAGCAGGTCCAAATCACCACAGTACATGATACAAAGAAAAAGCAGAAAGAAAATAAAAGATTTTTGGCAGGAGAACTTTTGTTTGGGATGTAGTAGCTGATGAAGGATGATGATGATGAAGCAGGAGGAAATGGATACTGGGTTTTGTGGGTTTCATCACGTTATGATCAAATAGAAACACAAAGAGTTGGGCCTTTGAAGTGATAAGAACTGTTAAAATGTGAATAAAGCATAGCAGATGGTGAGAAGGAATGAATATGTTAGGTCTGTGTCATCTGGAAAGGGAAAATGGATCAGTTTTTTTTCCTTGTTGCTGTGGACTTTGCATCAATTAAAAAAGGGGCAAAAGAAAAACGGAAGAAAACCCAGCAGCCTAACAGAGCAAATGGTCTGAAAAAAGAAAGGTGCCAAAAGCATTTCTATCAAAAAGCTCCTATTAGACCCAACAGAAATCACAATCCAGCTCCACAGGGAAAAGAAAAATTAAATTCACTTAGGAAATAAGAGAAAGATCATTAAATTCCACACCACTTATTGAACAGGATCCTGTTGGCATTTTACAACCTCAAGAACTAACCAGGGTGCATATTTTTTATGGTAATTTCATTTTATTTCACAGTGGAAAAGTAAATCTGATACTAACCAGTTTCCAAATCCTGTTAGAGGGGAAATACAGAGCTTAGCTTATGTAAGGAACTCAAAGTATATGTTGTGGATGCAGCTCCTGTACATGAGCAATTGGATGATTTGATTATTTTTTTTAAATTGTCTCTAATGCAATTCCTTTTCATTTTTCCTTTATGCCTCATGCATGAAGCTTCACTCTTGTACACAGCTATCTTGATTTTCAGAGTAGTTATTCTCTATACTTTGACCAGCTGAAACTTAATGGCAATGGAGATGGATTCTGTGAGGTAAGAGCTTACCTTCTTAAAAAGGCTACAGCAGCACCTTATAGTTCCAGAGGAGAGCTGAGATGTTAGAGAACAACTAGAAATAGGCTAGCACTTACCTGCTCCAAAAGCAGATAGTCCTTAACATCTTGGTTAGAAGTAAATCCATTGGACTAACAACTCCTGGCTGAATTTTTGCTTTTAGCTTTTGCATCCAAACTGAACAGTCCAAACATCTGCCTGTCAGCATCATCAACGTCAACTGGAAGATGAGAACAGAACAGTTACCAGCAGTCCTGGTGTTATGTATGACTAAATTAACAAAACCAGGTAAGCAAATGGGCTGGGGTTCATCCCTTTAAAGTCTGAACATCTACAGGGTAGGTATCTACACTGGAGCTGAGTATTCACCTTTTGAATTACCTATACACAAAGTAGGTATGGACTTTAGATTGAAATTAATCATACCCTTTAAAAATACCATTTTATTATACTTATTCAAATGAAAAAGTCTATCTTTTATTTGATTAATACTACTGAAAATAGCTAGGCAGTATAAAAATTTCCCATTTAAGTATCAATACTTTCCTAGGAAGTACCTTAGAAATACCATGGCATTTTAAAGGAGAGAACTGGTTAGTCTTTGGTGGAAAATCGCTGCACTTAACAGTACAGCAAACATTCAAAATATATCTATGACATCTCCAGATAGTTCTCTTCTGCTGTGGGAGGAAAAATATCTCCACACTGAACCCATACTCTTGTTTTGTAAGTTTATGAAAATTCTGCATCCAAGGATTGGCCAGGCAAGACATAAGGGAAAATTATCAAGAATGCTTAGCTCAAATGATGTAACAGCAAGTATTTGAGAAACTTTTCAGGATTTCAGACATGAGGATGAAGAGAGGACAGGGGAGGTGAAATACAATGAAGAAAACGAATGGTGGAGTGATTACTTATTCTGAGCCAACTAGGGTGATTATTCCATCTCTGCCCCTGATGAGAGACTTAAGCAGGGTGTTAACTTTGGATCACAAAGCTTTAGCTTCTGTCAGGAAAGCTCAACTGGGCTGTGTTACAACCATTTCTGCCCCTATATGCACTGATTTTAGTTCATTGCTAGTCTGGCTTTAAATTTAGTCCTTCTATTCAGACTGTGCTCAGTTGGAAGCAGGAGATCTTGATTAATTGTGGCCAAAGATTAGCTTTCAAGCTCTTCTGGTTGGAGTTAGCCCTGGGAAAGTTATGCTTCTTAGTCTTAGTTGGCTTTGTCCATTGTGTGGCTAATGACACTGACCATGACTGAATAAAATGGAAAATTTTATGTGAGGCCTAGGTGGTCTGATAACTATTTTGCTCCTGCAACCAGATGGGATCGATTTGGTTCTGGCATAATCTGGAAAAAATAATGCAAGAAATTATGAAGCACCTCAAATTCTGGATCTGATAGAACTGTCCCCTCCAAAAATAAAATCCCCAAAGAGTGGTTATTTTTCAACAAGACCTTTTTTTTTCTTTTTTTTTTTTTTTTTGTTAGAAGTGTGCACATCAGCTTGGAGGAGTACGTAAGGCCTTCCCTTGATGCTAGAAATCTACCAGAGGTTGAGTAAAATGTTAGCTGGTATATAAAATGGAATCTACCTGATGCTTTATATGGTGTAAAGGAACAAAGCCCCAGGGAGACCTATCAAAACACCTGGCTGCCAGCTGGATAGAGAAGGACCCTTTCCTTGCTGCACTTAGGGGGCAGAGGAGCAGTCAGTACCTCATGTCACTGGCAGTCACCATCAGCATAGAAAACCTCCCCAGTTACTGGGAACATGACTTCCCTGATGTGCCTCTCCAAGTGGCTGTTGGACAGTGGTGGTTCTGTTGTCACAGGACAGGTTTTTGTGTCTGAGTGATGCACGTGTTCCTGTGATGCTGTTCATGAGTAACAAGGACTCATAATAAGGTTGGCAATAGTAGTCAGAACATTGTTTTAGGTAATTAAGGGGTGTCTAACTCAATAAATGTTCCTTGTGTTTGTCATCATCTAATTCAACCATCAGTCTCTGGAAATTGAACCTTCATTCCCAAAGACATCTATAACAACAATCAGTGTGCATTATGGGATGCAGTTTCTGGTTAGAGACTGACTCAGTCCAACAGACAGAGACTAAAAAAACTCCCTTAGAGCAGGCTTGAGTTTGTTTCAAATCAGGGCCATCTATCCAGAGGAAGATATGTTCTCCAGAACACATAATTAGCCCCTTTGTGATCCTGCTTTAACATTTCATATTTGTATGATGTGAGACAAGTCTAACCAGGGGACTGACAGACACCATAACTTCAGATGAACTCTCGTCTGGAACAGCAAATACAAGTCGTGAAGAGAAGGCACTTAAACCCATATTCTTGCTGTGTATTCTTAAAAACACCTGTTGGGGCCATTTAATTCTGATAGTGTCCTCCAGACTTGGACACCTGCTAGGATAATTCTCTTGGTACACATTTTTACCAATAAAGTCTGAAAAACCTTCTTTATGAGAAGAAAGACAAATCTCAAAAGTTGTTAATTTTAATGAAGTTCAGTTCTTGCTTTCCAGCTAGCCTTAGCTATGAGGGTACCAACTAACCAATTTAACACAGCATTTCAACTTATTTAAGCTCCCCTGATGGTATGAACAGCCCCCCAAAAAACAAGGGTGTTCATTCTTATCAACAGTTTCTGGCTAAAAGGGCAAACTAAACTTTTCTCCTGAAATTCACCCCTAGCAAAACTGTCAAAATGTTTCTTTAAAAGTGCTGCTTTATCTTCTGGGAGTTTTGACTGTAATCATTTTCCTCAGTGGTTTGTATTTCCACTGCCATTTCCTTGTCTTAGTCAATTACAGACACCTGGTTTGACAAATGCCTTGGCAGTTTATCACAGTACCTCCTGCAATTATTTTGCTTGTTTACTGGAGGTTTTAGTTTTTCTGTGCTACTATCTCAGCAAATGGACAGATAGGAGAGATAGGGATCATGAGCACACACTTCACCCCTCATGCTATATTTACATTGAAGCAAAATGCTCATAAACACATTTTGTATTTTTATACAGTATATAACTTGTTAAAGATGCATTTTAATGTCTTAAGGTATTGCCTTGTCAATATAGAAGTGAATACAAGGATAAAATTTCCTTCATCCTGTTTTGTTATTTGGGTTAAGTAGCGTCCACCTGGGGAATGTATGAACAAGGATTCCCAAGCATTTAAAATTACAAGAAGAAAAACTTCTAAGGTTCTCATGTATCTTGCATATTGCCAGGAATAAATACATATCCTGGGAGGTGTCAGGCAAGTATATTTCCTTTTGATTATGGAATTCTTTCCCTTTGTTAGGCATTTAGAATACTTTATCATTTTCTGAATCTAGTCACAAAATATCCCCATTGTGCTTATTTGGCAAATAGTGCAAAGTTAAATATCTTGACTACTTTAAAACTAGCTCCACTAGTTTAAGACACCACTCCAGGTATTCTTCAGCTGCTTGGGACATTTCACATTATTGACATTTTGCCTCAGAGTCGAACCAAAAAAGCCCCTGGAGTGAGTGGGAAATTCCACCAATGTTAAAGACTCCTCCCTCAAGACTCCATTGCTGACTTTCACCACCTTGTGCAAAACTGGCTGAGGAGGTGGAAGGAGAGATGATCAGAGCATCTGTTTGGGAAGGGAAAGAATCAACTGGACAAGGAGAAAATACCATTGCTTAACAGGCCAGGTTGCAGCTTTCCTTTCTTAGGAGGGGTAGAAATCTCTTGAAACAAGGATGAGGCAGAAAGCTTTAGAGTGATGCTGTCTGAGGCTATTTGATTTTAGTTTTCTCTTAGAGCCCTCAGACTCCTTGCCACAGGCTCCTTCTCTGGGTAATGGATATAATCTTCAGCTACCATGTAAAGGGCTTGTGAGGATTTAAACATTAGATTTTCAAGTTTATAGTGGCTGAGGAACTGATGTGTTGAGTATCATATCAACAATGACTGGGCTAATAAGCCTCTGAGCATGCCCACAGTGAAAGGGTTATTTCCGAAACCTACAGTCTCATCAGGGATGATGTATTCTGTGCTCTCCCTGCTGACTCCTGGGTGCATGGTACAGGCAACAACGAGCAGCCTTGGATTATTTATACTCTGATTTCAGACTTCTATCTTCAGACATTATTTCCCAGAAAATAGGTATTAAATGAACCCTTTGCTTACTTTTTTTCAGGAAGCAGAGGTATCACCTCCTATTCTAAGTAGCTTTTCTCAACACAAGGGAACAGCACTACTGGGGTATTTATGCTGACAGATTTGGCAGCCTCCATGTGTTTACATGGTCTGTAAGATATGTTTCTAACTCCAGGCTATGTTCTTTACTAGATAAAAATTAAACTGTGATCCACAGAGGCACTACTGACATACCAAACTCTGGCTTAGTATAGTCATAGCATAAGCACTGGAACTTCTGATGATGGTCTCCAGTGTATATGACAGCAATGTATGTGGCTGCATGCAGCCTGCGCTCTCCGTATCCTAGTGAAAAACTGGCTGGGGTAATTCACATCTTTTCCACTTTTCAGCTGAACAATGTGACAGGAAGCATGTGAAACCCAAGGACACCACTGCAGACACATCCATGCCTGGCTGCCACACCTAACCAGCTAACAGCAAACAAATGCAGTGTCCTCCTGACTGCTTTGAAGGGGGCAATGTGTGAAAGTGTGAAACACCAAATATGTCACTGGCATAATGAAAGGAGCTGACAGGATTTATTCTGCAAGTAATTCAAGAATGGTAAAAAACTTTTGTTCATGAAACAAAAATCTTTCTTGGGATTAATCCCTATTTGCAAATGGATTCCCAGAGCAATTAGGGACCATGAAAAACAGCAAATATCTTCAATTTCAAGTGCAAGCAATTTGTTTTGTGTGCCTGGAGTGACTTCAGACACACCCCCAAATTCTTCAGTACATCCATTGAGATGACCAAAAGCTCAGTAGTTTCAGAAGCCATTCAGCCTGCATGTGGCAGTCTGATCAGAGACCTTGCCCTTCTGAGAGGCTTTGTCTTGACAAAGAAGCAGCATACTGACTTGGGTAGAGTGTGATACCATCACAGCTATACTGCTCCAGGACTGCTGCTTGCCCTCTGGCTAGCTTGAGGCCAAAATGATAGGATAGGAGAAAGTAGTAGTGCTCCTATTAATCATGGAATCACAGAATAGTTTGAGTTGGAAGGGACCTTTCAAGGTCACCTAGTTGAACACCCTGCAGTGAGTACAGACACCTTTAACTAGATCAGGTTGCTCAGAGACTCATCCAGCCTGGCCTTGAATGTTTCCAGGGATGCCACTTCTACCACTTCTCCAGGCAACCTGGTCCAGTGTTTCACCACCCTCATTGTAAAAATTTTTTCATTATATATCTTGCATGAATCTCCTCTTTTAGCTTAAAACCATTAACCCTTGTCCTATTCCCACAGGCCCCTCTAAAAAGTCTGACTCCATATTTCTTATAAGCCCCCTTTAAGTACTGAAAGGCCACAGTATGGTCTCCCTAGAGCCTTCTCCAGGCTGAACAACTCCAACTCTCTCAGCCTGTCTGCACAGGAGGTGCTCCAACCCTCTGATCATTTTTTTGGCATTCCACTGGACCTGCTCCAAGAGCTCCATGGCTTTCCTGTGCTGAGGAGTCCAGAACTGGGCACAGAACTGGAGGTGGGATCTGGTGAGAGCAGAGTTGAGGGGGAGAATCACCTTCCTTGACCTGTTGGCCACACT
Source organism: Calypte anna (assembly GCF_003957555.1). NCBI lineage: Eukaryota > Metazoa > Chordata > Aves > Apodiformes > Trochilidae > Calypte > Calypte anna. The sequence continues at coordinate 144,274,633 of NC_044245.1, read as the reverse complement.
TCTTTTGATGCAGCCCAGGATACACTTGGCTTCCTGGGCTGTGAGCACATATTGCTGGGTCATGTAGAGCTTTTTATCCACCCATACTTCCAAGTCCTTTTCCACAGGGCTGATCCCAGCCCTGTCATCCCCTGGCCTGTATTAATACAAGGGATTGCCTTGACCCAGGTGCCAGGCCTGGCAGAGCTTCATGAGGTCCAAATGGACTCATTTCTTGATCTTGTCCAGATCTCTCTGGATGATATCCCATCCTTCAGGTATTTCAGCTGCACCACTCAGCTTGGTGTTGTTGACAAACTTGCCAAGGGTACACTTGATCCCGGTGTCTGTGTCATTGTTGAAGACATTAGAGAGTCCTGGTCTCAGTAAAGGCCCCTCAGGTCCTTTTTCAAAGGGTATTCTTTTAGCTTGCATCTGAATGATCTGTGCAAAACTGCCTGATTTTAGTGCAGCTGGAAGCCAGAAGTAAACCCGTAAATGGCATAGGGCCCAGATCTCTGCTACGTTATGTCTTGTAGATAGTCATCTTCCTCCCTGCAATGTACATGAAGAATTGTCCCAAAGCAGGGCTGTAACATCTAAAACTCTTTTTTTTTCTTTTCAGGTATAAATCATCATGCAAAATGCAATGCAATGGAGATACAAGCCCCGTGGAGTTGTTGAGGTGTTAAATTTGTTCAACGGGGGTTTGACTCAAGCCATATGGATTTAAATTAGAAGGAAAGGGTTATGAACACTAAAGAACTAAGCAAATGAATGGTTCAGAAAATCTCACCTTCCATAAGGTTTAGTCATCTTTTATCCTTAGGGAACAGATTTCATTATTCCTGATAATAATCCCTCTATAGAGGGAGATGGGGAGTTATACAGGGAAATGGAATTTAAAAGGCGAAGAAGGAGATAATTGTTTTCATGTTCTCTTGCCTGAAGAAAACTCTTTCATTTTGCTTTTCTACTACAGACAATTGAAGGGCTGGAAAGGCTGGTGTGTTGTTTGTGGGGTTTTTTTCTATACCTTACACTATAATTGGAGAAAAGCTAAATTAGCTGCTTTTCATTAATGAGATCTATGGCTGCATTTTAATAGGTTGCCTAAATTGTTTTTCATGAAAGGAATATTAAATTCACTGACAAGAAAACAAAACAACTTTTTTCTCAGATACTTGTGTGTTCAAAGCTCATTGATTTTTAACTGTATTTCCTTTGTGTGGTGCCTTCAGAGACAGATAACATGGGAGTTGAGGGTGGAGGCAGGAGCCAAACGTTCTTGTCAACTTTATAAAATTTGAGTATAGTTTTTATTTTACTGAAGGTGACTTGTTTCTTCTTGAACTAAGCAGTTTAGTTCTCTGAATACCCTTTGGATGGTTGTGGATATTAGTTGCAACTACAAGCAATGTCTGCTCTTGTATCTTTTAAACTGTAGAATCACAGAATCTTTCAGGTTGGAAAAGACCCTTGGGATCATCAACTCCAACCATCATCCCTACTCTACCAAGTTCTTGCCTAAACCATATCCCCAACACCACGTCTAAATGACCCTTTAACACATCTAGGGATGGTGACTCAACCACCTCCCTGGGCAGCCTATTCCGTTATCTGACCACTCTTTCTGTGAAAAATTTTTTCCTCAGGTCCAGTCTAAACCCACCCTGTTGCAGCTTGAATACATTCCCTCTTGTTCTATCTCTAGTTGCCTGTGAGAAGAGACCAGCACCAACCTCTCTACCATGTCCTTTCTGGTATTTATAGGAAGTGGTAAGGTCTCCTCTCATCCTCTTCTTCCTCAAACTAAACAGTCCCAGCTCCCTCAGACATTCTTCATAAAGGTTTCCTAAGTTTGGGGATGGAATGATAGCATTTGGGTCATCTAAATTTCTGATTAAAAAAGATCTTTGCTTGTTAGAAGAAACTTCTATCAAGCTAAGGAAATATTTTGCTGGCTCTTTTTCTAGCATCTTCCTCTTTGGTTAATAAGAAATTGCAATGAGTCAAGTTTCCTTTTATTCAGAGATTACAGCCAACGGCACTGAACAGTTATTCTGAGTAAATAACTTCCCATGGGATTGAAGGATTCAGTAGCCAAGAGTCTTCACATAAAATAGTGCTTGTCTCCTCTTTGGCATCACTAGATATTCCTTTGTAACACAGATGCTACAGTTGTATATTTCATTTGCACTCTTCTAATGCATATACTTGCACTTTTGCCCATCCTTCTTAAAGTCTACACCAGACAAATTCCAAGATTTCTGTCTTGGCTATCTTGCTCCTCTAATTAGTTGTGTCTCAGTATTATCTGTGTCAAAATTGTCACTATTTTGATTCACACACAATAAGAATATAATCAGCTGTGTAACTTCTCCAGTTCAAGGATTCTTATGCCCTAATAATGAGTTAACCTGAGTGTTCTTCCTGCACCAGCCACCCTAGGGCTGTTCTGCACATGGCTGATAAAGAGACCAGACTGGTAAAGCAGAGATGAGGGGCTGTTGATGTCCTTTGGTGTATGTATCTCATTTTATAAAATAACTGCCCTTGAAGGACACCAGTGAACTTCTCCTGTAGTTAGGAGCCATATTTGGTGAGATGGTGGGTGATTTAGGCCCTGCTAGCATACCTTGAAGTGCAAACACTGATAAGGCACCATATCTCAAGGAGATTTCTGTAGGAAAAGTGTAAGGATTCCTCCAAGGGCAACTCAACAATAAGACCATTAAATCTGAAATATTACAACTAGGTCATGGGGAGTAAGGTCAGAGATGCAAGGCTTTTGTATTGTACAATGAATGTGAATGAGGGCTGAGCTGCTGAAGATAGTAGTAATAAAATGCATGTTATCAGAACTAGTTTGTTACACAAACTAGCTGACACATCTAAGGGGTCAGCATGAGTATTTCAAGCATGAAAAGTTGCTGAATGGGCAGTACACTGATGATAAAGTATATGATTGCAAATGATGCTTAATGATGGTTGAATAGAGTGTGTTCTCTGTATACATGGTTGAAGTTGTCAGTATGGAAGAAGTATGGAAGATCTACAGAGGGACATACTCACATCATAGTAACAGAGGAAAAAAAAAAGAGAAGTGAAAAAGTCCCAGCAACCGAACCTCTCTGCTCTCATTATCAGCCACAAAATGCAATGGTAGCAATGTATTAATTCTGCAAGCCAGGGGCCTTCTTTCAAAGCAGGATGGAGGCAGATAACCAGATCATGTTCTTGTTAGTTTAATGATTTATGTCTAGGTTTGTTTGTCTTTGCTGGGATTAATTGCTTCCAATTATCTGCTACCACAAAGTCTGCTGTACATAGAAAAGATGCATCCTTGGTGGGTGGGATCTCTTATCTTTGAAGGAATCAGCCCTGAAAATGTCCCAGTGATCTGGTGTCTGACATAGGTTTTCTTGTATGGGATAAGGACTATTAGAAATTAAATCACAGGAAGCAATTTAGGGGAGAGAGAGACAAAAGAACCCAGGCTTTTGTTGTTTGTTTGTCTTTTCTTTTTTTAAGTTTTCAGAATCTTCTAATTTTGAAGGTGTTCCTAATTCTTGTGCACCTCTTGTCCTCACCCCTTCTTTTAAATATTGCACATGTCGAAAGCACAACTGCTCTGTATTCAGTGACCAGATTTAAAACTTGGGAAAGAGGCTGACTGTATTGAGTCAACTGGAGCTTGGTCTTGAACAAAAGTGATGCTATTCCCCTCCTTACATAACTTATCTTAATTGGAGGAGCAGTTATTGCTGAACTCTGGAGTCTACAAGACAATAATCAAGACTGGGAAATCAGGTGAGTAAGATGCCATCCTTCTATGAGTGTTCTGCATGGTATTTCTACTTGCACAGTGAGAGTTCTTGCTTGGTTTTGTTCTTAGGTGGGAAGAATTAATGGTGTTGTTCCCAAGTTGGGGTTTGTTTCAGAAACTCGTGACCCACTAGGTAGAAAGGGTTGGGCTGATAAAACAGCTCCTTTACTTCTCATACACTCTTGAAAGAGGGGAAATGGACTGATGTAGCTGCCCTGTTTTCTGGTTTTTGCATCTGATTTGACTGAGTTCTGAGATGCGATGAGCTGTGTTGTAGGTGACTTTGTCTGGTTTCTTCTGGAATTTTCTTAGTATTTTACAGTTGCTCCTGGCTTTTCTGCTGACCTACATTTATCTTTGCTTTTGCCCTTCTGTTAGGCACATAGCAGCACTTCCCTGGATGCCTTGTCTCCCTCACCAATTCAACCTTGCCTCAAGGCTCTGTTCATTCACTTATATTTTATCAGATAATATTAACCATATAACTTCACCATGGATGAGGATTTTTCATTTTCTTTGTATCAGGGAGGTGCATCATTTGTGTAACAGGATTGTATGTCAGGTCTGATAAGGAGACCAGAACTTCCCTGTTTCACTCCTGAATGCATTATAGAGCCCATTCTGATTCTGGCAGGAGACATCTGAATATAACTCAGGGTAAAATTTAGTCTGTAGTATAACCTTTATTTCACAGTCAACAATTTACTATCTATCTAGTTTGTGGATGGCATGAAATTAAGCAGAACTACTATCCTAAACTGTAATAAAATCTATTGACATCCAAACTATGTATTATGCATATGTAGTCTATTATCCTGAGGCAAAAATGCACAGACATTTGACAGAAACCTAATGAAGGAATGCAAAAGAAGTAGGATTCAAGTAAAAATCTCTAAAAAGGACAGAAAAGGTACCTGATAGCCAGAGGGCTGGTTCTTTTTAAGATCTGTTTCAAGAAACTGCAAATCTTGGAGCAGGAAGAGGAGTTATGGGGGCATCGTGAGGCAAACTGAGGGGAAATGAACACGGGTGACTCTGGAGGGTGAAGGTTTTTGTCAGGAAATGAGTGTCAGGTCTGCAGGACACGATGAGGAAGCAGCTGGAGCACAAAATGAGGCTGTGTGATGATGCAGTAGTGTGAGGAGAAGGAAGAAACCAATGATCTTCTAAAGTGGGGCTCAAAATTATATGTCTGAGGGGGATCAGTGTTCCTGATGGATAGGACAGGGCTATTGGTTTAAGGAAATTCTGTTTGGGAATCTTAGCAGTTCTGACCAGCTGGAACCAGTGCAGCAGTTTGTCCTTTGCCACCCAGTGGGCTTCATGGCTGGACTGTCATGAGTTGACACAAAGACTACATTAAAGAGTACAAACAACAAGACAGACAATGAGAGACAGACTGGCTTTCACAGGAATGGAGGCAGCAACAAAAACCCTCATCTTGTGGCTCTCTAGGAAAATCAATTTTCAGTCTGCAGCCTAATATCGAAAAAAAAAAAAGAAAAAAGAAAAAAAAGGATCTCATAATAGCACAAAGGAAAAGGTGTGAGATCCTACCCTGGAAAAAAAAAAAGCTAACTGTCTCAAAGACTGTTTTTCTTCTGATTTGTTCTTTTTTGGTTGTTTTTGGTTCGGTTTGGTTTATTTTTTTTCTTTCTTTGACACAGTTCTTGCTAATCATCTTTTTCTATCTAACTTATTTATTTAAAAGTTAACAGTCATCAACGTTACCATCCTTAATCTAAAATGTGTCAACATGCTGAATCCCACTGGGATTTTACAATATATTTTTAATGTGTAAATTGTCTATAGGAATTAAGGGTACTATGATGCATATTCTTGTCATCACAGGAGAAATAGAACTAAATAATAAATTAAAGCTTTTCTACAAAAGCATTAGTTCTTTGCATATATTTGTTCTTACATCTTGTTTGTGAGCAGTGATGAAAAATATTCTGCACACTTTTTTTTTTTAGTAGTGAGATGAGAAAAGTATGACAGGAAAGTAAAATTAAATTATATTTCATTACTGATGGCAACCTGAATAAAACATGGAGAGAGCATTATCAGGCTTCAAGAACTTCTGGCACCTTGACAACAAACAAAACAAATCTATATACACTTAAAAGCTCCCACACATTAAAGCACCCCAAAATAATAATCTCTCTTTTCTCCAGCTACAAACTATAAGAACTGACAGTGAACAAAAGGGAAGCATTTCCTCTTGAATTTTTCATAAGAAATGTTTCAAAAGAGGAGTATCAGATACTCTTCATTACTTCATTTCATACCAGGGCACACCCCAATTCTAAATCTCAGAAAAGTCTTTGGAAAAAAAAATTCCCTGGGCACCCAATTTCAGTCTCACACAGACTTCATCAAGCCTGATCTCAATCAGGAGTAAACAGCATTTGAGGACATGACCTTCTTACTGATACACAATCTTTTGTTTGCTCTGAAAACAACCATGTGATGAAATGCAGCACAGTGCCAGGAGTAGGATACCACTCCTTTCACCATCCAGGCAGCTCCACAGCTCCAAGCTTTGATGTGGCCTTCACTGTGCTCCAGATGAAGTTTTCTAATTATTTTGATTTGGTTTGGTTTGGTTTGGTTTGGTTTGGTTTGGTTTGGTTTGGTTTGGTTTGGTTTTTTCTTCTCTTTTCTTTTATAATCACAGACAGGTAATCCTACAAAAATTTAGAGGATGCTGCAGGATCCATCTGCTCTGCTCAGAACTTGCTCTGCACCTTGGGATTGCTGTGTCCAGTGCTGAACTTCCCAGGACAAGAGAGATTTTGATGTGCAGGAGCAAGACCAGTGAAGGGCCACAAAGGTGGTTGAGATACTGAGGCATCTGACATACAGGAAAAGATTGTAAGAGAAGGGACTATTCAGCTGGAGAAGGGAAGCCTCAAGGGGAATCTTATTCCTGTGTCTAAATACCTGGTTGAGGTGCATGGAGTTTGTACAGAAGAGGGAGCCAGACTCTTCTCAGGGGTACCTACTGAAAGGACAAGGGGCAATGGGCACAAACTGAGACACAGGAAGTCCTGTTTAAGCATTAAAAACAAAAACAAAAAACATTTTCACTGTGAGCATGACCAAGAATTGGGGACATTGTGTCCAGACAGGCTGTGGAGTCTTGGTCCTTGGAGATACTCGAAACCCAGCTGGACAACAGCTGTGAGAAACCAGTTGAAGTTGACCCTGTTTTGAGCAGGGTGGGTGGGCAGATGGTCTCCAGAGGTCCCTTCTCACCTCAGCAATTGCATGACATGAACATGGCAAAGACTGGAGCAGCTACTTTCCTGTGTTTTGTGTCTCCTTAGCCCCAGAAGCTGTTCAGGGAGTGCAGCAACTCTGGAAAATATCCCTCAGCCAAAGAGAGAGCTGCTGGGCTCAGTACAGTGATAGTGGGGAGCTTTCTGCTGGTTTCCATCATTTTCCAAGGTAGTGCAGTAAGAATGCAAAATCCTGAGTTGTGTTGTTTGTGCCACCTGTTGTTCAGGGTCATCTAAGTACACGCTGTGCTGCAATAAATAATGGATGGACAGTTGAGAGCCATGGAATGAGCAAGAATCACAGAGTAAATCTGGAACCTGCAATGTCCTTGCCTGAGTCTCTATTAGGACAAAAGCAAAGCAGCTCCAGCAGAGGTCAGTTAAGGAAAACTTGCTTTTTTGAAATATTTGCTTTATAGACTGTATCTTGGAAAGAAAAATACCAGGCTTTTTGTTGTGTTTAGAACGTTACAATATAAGCATTTCTTAAAAAGAAATGAAAACATATAACTTCAAAACATTAGCTGTTATTTTTCAATTCCTTAAAAAAGTTCTTAATACTGTAAAAGTGTACAGGAAAGCCTATTATTATTCCATGTTAGTTTTCCTAATCTGGATTTATGTGAAAGCTAGAGAGGTTCCAATTTACTTTAAACAGTCCTAGAAGGTTTTTTTCAGACTATGAGAGCTTTCCATTTCCACCTTTCTTCTACATCCTGGGAAGATTACAATGATGTAACTCTTCCCTAAAGTGCTTCTCTAAGCATCATTCCCTAGGTAAAGGTCTTGTAGGATTTAGAGTTGTTTTCCATGCTGTGTTTTTGATCCCATCAGAGGGGCCATCACAGCACAAAAATGACTGCTTCATCCTAAGAACAGAATATTCCTGTGGAGTATCTAAAATAGTGCACAGCCAACCTTATAATCATAACTGATCAACCTTTAAGCCTGTAAGCAGTAAACTGTAAAAAGTCTCAGCTGCCTCATAAAATTCCAGCTGAGGATTGGAAATCAGAAATACCTCTAAATAGCAGAATATATGAGCCACAGTCATCATTCTTCACTGCTAACTTCTCTTTCCCTGTTAGAGCATTAATCTTCCTGGGTTTTATTTATTTATTTATTTATTATGAACTTACAGTACATCTCCTTTAAGGTAAGGCCTCTCTTTATTTTCTGTTTACAAAACTCTGCAAGAGAATCTGGACAAAGCAGTAAATAAGCTTTTAACATCAAAGAAAATGGGAAAATGGATCAAAATTACATGAATTAAGAGATTTGGAAAACATGGATAAGAAAAAAACAGGGGATGAAAATTAGCAGAATCAATAAGCATTACATGAAAGAATAACAACTTGGAAAGTATAATTCTAAGAAAAAATACAAGAAACTGTATAAGAGCCTGCCATGAGATGTGGGGAAAAAAATAGACCAATGCTTAAGTTAACATTGTTGTCCATAATTCTGGGATATAAATTCACATTTAAATGTGAAAAAAAATATAAATCATCAAAAGTATTACCCAAAAGTATATGTTAAAAACAGTAAGAAAAATTAAAAAACAAAACAAAACAAAGTTAAATTCTACAGCTCAGCTAAATATTTCGTATTGAGAGGAATAAGAAAAAAGTATATGAGGATGACTTAGAATATCATTTAAGAATTTAAGTAATAGGGGAAAATTAAGCTTGAGTTACTATAAAATGAGGGTAATTGAAACAAATCCTGGTGAACTGATGTTTAGGAGAACCATCTTCATATAGGATTGGTGAAAGCATGTTAAAATGTACAGACTCTAAATAAATGTACAACAGATAATTTCTGTACTGATGGAGAGAGAAATGTATTTATTCATCTATCCATTTATTAAAGTGCTTTGGCTGAAGAAACAAGGCAAACCTTTCTCTCCTTAGGTACTACTGTAATCAGCATTAGACATTCAGTAGCAGATTAGCACTTGAGACATGAAGCCCAAAAGCAGGAATGAAATGATGGATCTAGGAACTGACTGAATTTTGAACCAACATGTGCTGGAGAACCTGCTAGGAATAATATAAACAGATATGTGGTCATGACCAGTGGCAGGAGAAGGAGCTGTAAATAACAAATTGTGCTCCCAGGATCAAGCAATAAAGGTGCTAAACAGCCTGGCAGGCTTTACCAGGGCAATACATCACAGTGAGAGTTAAAGAAGAGTTTTTGGGATTGACAGTTCTGTATTTTACTTCTTCTTTCTCTTACTTGAAAATATAACATACAAGTCCAAGATATTTATTCCAGAGAAACCTCTGCTTAAATTTCAAAGCAATAATTTAGCATTTCCTCTGACAAAAAAAAAGCATAAAGAACTGAAAGACAAAGTGACTGTCAAGTACCTGTTCCCATACCACCATTTCCAATTTTGTCACATTTATAATGTTGCAATCAGAAGGAACATTTAGCACTGGCCATGGAACCCCTTGGCATTCTGATACCCTCTCTCCATCATCCATACCTCTACACAGGTTCTCTCAGGTGGCTATCAACAGATTGTCACTGACTTCATTTGTGTTAGAACCTGCATGAAAGAATTTGTTTTGTGCTGAAACAGATAGATCTGAGTTTTGGCACTGGATTGCTCCCTGGTCTGGATCCCTTCCAGAAATGCTCCTGTTCTCCAGATTTCCATTCAATGGATTTGCTAATGATCCAGTTTCTTCCACTGTTGGCTTATAGAAGAGAATAGGCAACACTGGCTGCTGTTGTAATTTGTTTAATCAGTGAAAGAGGTTGTGGCTTGGAAGAGATTTGTAGTTGGTGAGGGCTTGTGTGCTGTCCTTCATTTAGGATTTCTCTGCTAGGAGGCTCTGCTAGGATTTCTCTGCTAGAAGTCACTGGCATACAATAAAGAACAGTAACATACAGGAGTGGGAAGGCCAGATTTTATCTGGAACTAGTGTTTCAGTTTCCATATGGCCATGATTGACCTCCAGGTCCTATGAAGCAGAGAAATCAAGTCTTTCTCTCTGAGCCCCATTATGGTCAAAAGTTCCTTTTAATGCCAAGCTGGATCCATCTAAGTGTTCTCATAGGACAGCACACAATTGATGGCTGAGACAGAGATGATGAATCAATAGTGTGTTCCCATTTTACAAGTGTTAACTAGAAAATTAAAAAGATCATCACTGTCCTCATTCCTGCTTTTTTCCTGAGTGTAACCAATGTCTAATCTCAGCCTCTGTCTTCACATGCTGCTGTCTTCAAACCTTTGTGATACAAGTAGAGATTTAAATTGGGGTATAGGTACTCATATAGATAATGGCACAATGAAACACAATTACAAGTTGGGACTTAATTTTCTAAAGGCCGCTGACAATCCCAGTTTCAGTAAAACAGGAGGAAGTATTTTAATTAATCCCGCATAATCAGACATTGATCAGACAGTGGAATGGGCTGCCCAGGGAAGTAGTGGATTCTCCCTCCCTGGAGATATTTAAAAAGAGACTGGATGTGGCAGCCAGTGCCATGGTCTGGTAACTGCAGTGGTAGTTAATCAAGGGTTGGACCTGATGATCTCAGAGGTCCCTCCCAACCGAGCCAATTCTATGATTCTATGATTCTATAAGCTAGTTGGGAAATTATTTGATAGCACTCAATACCATTAAGGTTCCCGGTTGTGTCTAGTCCAGTGGCTAGATTAGATTGCACAATGGTTTATGCAGGGTCATTTCTGGAATAAAGACACTTCATTGGAAGCTTTTGAGACTCTATAAAACAAATATCCATCAGGAATAGACTCACTAGAATTCATTCTTCCACAAAGCAGAGGTAAGAAATAGGTAAGTTCTGGAGTTTTTCTCCTGTCTTTTTTTCAATTATGAACTATCTTGACTGTCTCATCTATCTGGACTTTGGTGAGGCATTTGACACATTTTCCCATAACATTCTCCTGGAAAGATTGGCTGTTCATGGCTTGGATGGGCACATGGTTGGATGGCTGGACACAAAGAGTTGTGGTCAATGGAGTTTGATCCAATTGGTGGTCGGTACCGAGTGGTGTCCTGCAGGGCTCAGTGCTTGGACCACTCCTGTTTAATGTTTTTATCAATGATCTGGACAAGAGAACAGAGTGCAGTAAGTTTGCAGGCACTAAGTTGAATGGAAGTGTTGATCTGCCTGAGGGCTACATTAAAGGAGGTTGTAAAGAGGTGGGGATCAGTCTGTTCAATAAAGTTACAAGAGAAAGAACAAGAGGTAGTGGTCTCAAGTTGCACCAGAGGAGGTTTAGGTTGGATATTAGCAAGAATTTCTCCACTAAAAGGGTTAACAAGCATTGGAACAGGCTGTCCAGGGCAGTGGTGGAATCACCATCTCTGGAGGTATTTAAAAGTCTTTGGATTCTTACTTAGGGATATGGTTTAGTTAAGGTCTTGTCAGTGTAAGGTTAATGGGGGGACATGGTGATCTTGAAGGTCTTTTTCAACTGATGTAATTCTGTGTTTCTGTGACTCTGTGAACTGAGTTATATGGCAAACCAGAGGAGTTTAGCTGTCAGCTTCCATGGAATTTAGGAACTCGAAGCCAGTATTTTGAAAAGAAGCAAGAGAAAAAAAGAGCATTAGAACATAGGAAAGCAAAACTGCATGGACTGGGGTATAGCCACTGGAATGTATTTGTGCCCCAAATAAGTTTCTTTAATTCAGCTTTTTATGTCAGATGCTTCTTTATAAGGCATTTAAGACCCTTAGGACCTTTACTACTTGGTAAGTGATAGTGGTACATGTTAAAGAGGGGGTCACTTATCAATAAGAAAATGAAATAAAATAAAAGCATCAAATTCTACTCCTCTCTAAGGCTTGTTAGGAACCCAAGACTAGTAAGTGACCCACTTCCAATATCAAAGTATAAACCACACATGTGTCAGTAAAAGTCCCCATGCTACCAGCCAAAGCACTGGGAGAAAAGATGAATTTTAACTCTTTTTTCATCCTTACACAGCCAAGGTACAGACTTATTGACAGGCACGTGTGAAAAACCTTCTGTGGCTGCAGCTTGCTAAACCTGATTTTTTAAGGAGCTTCAATCTCAAGGGCTGTCAGTTTGGCACCTATAATGAGCATGTTATTCATTTCCAAAAGAAATATGCTGAAAAAAAAAATATGACAGGCTAAACTTCGCATCTCTATAAGCAGAACTGTTGATCTCCCAAGATAGTGTTCCCAGCCCACACACCCCTCACACTACCGTGTGCTGTTGCTTCTTTTCTTTTTTTTTTTTTTTTCCCCCAAATATTCCATATTACATTTCCTTGGCATAAATTCCACTGTGGATGCTAGCAATAGACTTGCCTTGATGCTGCTCATCACAATCCCCTGTGACAGCTTAATACCTCATTATCAACATTAATAATAAAACGTGTGTTTCTCTGAATATGAAATGTGAGAATCAAATATACTTATATGGGAGTTCACACTGCAATTATCTGAATGTGTAATGTCTGGTAGAAATGCAGGCTCAAAGTGCTGGGAGTGAAGGACACAATTGGCATGCAGATTCAGGCTTGTTTGAGAGCTGTGACACAGACTTCTTGTGTGCCTGAGGGTAAGTTGCTTGACCTTATGCATACTCTTTTTTCTTGTTTTTTAAATCCCTCTTGCACTTTTAGTGAATGATTTAAGTTTGGTGTGCTACATATTGCAATGTTTATATCTACACTCCAACAGATACTGGCATCTTAGCCTTTATGTGACTGTTGAGTAGCTGCAACTACAAGCTGATTAATACAGAAATAAAAAATCTGAGAATATGTATGTAAAAATAGTTAATGGATTATTTTTTCCTTACATGCTGCCTAGTGCTAAATATGAATTTCCAAAGAAAGCAGACTTTTATTTTATATTCTAACACAATTTTTTTAAAGTTACTATTTTTGAATGAATGGCAATGTGGTAGTATAAATTCAAGTACCAATAGCTGACATGCAACCAAATCCAGTTTCACAGATGAAATAAAAAAGGCAGAACATTCTTGTCATAAAATAAAAAAAGGGCAAGGAAGCAGGCCTTTAAAAACCTAATTTCTGTTTTTAATTTCTCATAATATTATTGTCTGTATTTCAATTTCCAGCAGCCAAAGTTGTAAAGATTTTAGAACTGCCTATAAAAAATAGTGGTCAAAAGGACCACTCCTACTGTGATAGAAGACATGCTGGTGAAAGTAAATGCATATTCATAGTAGGGGATTCTGGAACTTCTCAGTCACTGTACTGAGGAAATTCTTTCATCCCTGCCCAAGGTAAATTACAGCCCAAGGACAAGACACAGGGTTAAAAAACCCATATGTACCTGGATGAGTAGTCAGCAATGTGCTTATACTTCAAGCTGAATTTCACAAGAACAAATAAAATTAGCCAAACTTGCAGAAGTTCAGAATATCTGAAAATAATTCCATTTCTTTTCTAATACAGGTTAAGAGTAGATACATTAATCTTGGCAACTGTATCCTGACCTCAGTCTATCCTGGCTGTCAAATATTATGCAGAGAAAGTAAGTGCAAAAAAAGATTTCTAAACTCATGGAGAGTATCTAGAAAACAATAGAACCAAGACAAGAAAATGTCACCCTGACAGCTGGATGTATCCCTAAGCAATTGCCACAGGAACTTCTCATATGAAACAGCTCTTGCATAAAGTTCAAAAATTAAACCAATGGAGTCTACTGTCTAGAAGAGTCTAATCTAGAAAGAAAGTTTGTTTGGGCTTTGAACAATATGAAAAATCAAAATGGAGTGGTACCTTTTCAAAACAGAGAGAGTATGTGAAAGAAATGCCACCATCAAGTATTTTATCCTGTCCTATGGGAAAATAAAAATCAACAAGTGGTTTAAAGTACAGTAAAAACTTTTTTTCAAGGATGCATGCAGTATTGTTTAGCCTTCACTGAAATATAAACTCAGTAGCTCCAGTTTCTTTTGAAATATGACAAAAGCAAAAGAAGTTTTTCAATTTACTGAGTTAAAAAGTCAGGAAGGCAGAACTCCTCAGCCCAGATCCCTTCTTCACCCCTCCAACACCCTTTTAAATTCACTCTAAATATGAAGCTATCATTGTTCTTTGAAACTGAGTCTGAGAGACATGAAAGCTAAACAAGCACAAGTGAATCTCATGAAAAAAGGACTGAATATAAAAAACACATTGTTTTGAAGTTGTTGTTTTTCTTACTGAAGAACGTTTCTCCTCTAAACTGTAACTCAAATGTAAAACTGTTTTCAGAACATAAATTACTTCAGAAATTTGCCATAATGAGAATATGCCACCTCTAAGACTAGACCTCTGAGACACATACATTTGTCAGGAAGCATCAACATAGTCAAGCAGCTGTAATTAGAAAGATGTCTCATGCAGAAATACCTGAAAATAATCCATGTTTTAGGGGCCATGAGCTTGATGGGCTTTGAAGAGGTCTTCAAGCAATGGAATCAGAGAAAAAGGAACAAAGATTATTGGCTTGGAATTGCTCCTCAGTGACCTTCATGTGTTGATGTTTCCCTTTATTTTAGTTTCTAAATAATAAAACAAACTATACTCCTTACATGCCCAATTTGTGTGGAATTTCCCCTCTTATGGGATATTTGAAGCAGTTTTAGCAGTTAAAACTAACTTGGCATTCCACTTATTAGTACATCCAGGGCTGAGATTCAGCTATCCAACACAGATACTTGATGTCCTACAGAACAGAACTGTTCTCCTCTGGCACACAACCAACTCCCACAGTGTGCCACCTTCTCTCCTCTCCTGCTTTAGAGAAATATTTCCTATGTACTCCTCTACTTCTGCTCCTTTCTAAGATCTTCAGAAGACTAATTTCAAACTTTCTGTCTGTGGCCCCCCACCAATGTCAAAATCAAGATAATTTGTGTGATTCTTTGTCTCATCCTCACACCTGGAGAACTTCAAATCAAAACTGAAACTGGCTGAAAGCTGGGCACTTGATTTCATTTTCATTTCTTGTCTTAAACTTTCTTTAAATCACAGAATTTTTGGAGCCTTGTTTAGACAGAATCTTGACTGCAGAGCTCAAACTTGCTGAAAAAAAGACTAAGCTGAAAAAACTGCTGGAGTATAAACTCAGTTAGAGTCTGAGTATCACTGTGTTATGAATATTAAATAACAAAGATAATAACCGTGGTTTTACCAATTTCTGTTCTGCTTCATTCAGGCCATGAGAGTGGATTGAGATCCCCATCCATCTACAAAACCCTGTAATGTGTTGCTGGCTAGTATTATTATTAAAAATTAAAAGCATCAAGACTTGCCTCAGATCACAGTTTCTCCATCTCTCTGTCTGTCCAGCTGTCTGTGTAATGGTTCCCTCTCTAATTCTAGCAATAACTTCAGAATAATAGAATCCCAGAATTGTTTGGGTTGGAATAGACCTTAAAGATGATTAAGATCCAATGTCCCTGCCATGGGTGGGTACACCTCCCACTAGGTCATGTTGCTCCAAGCCTCATCCAGCCTGGCCTTAAACACTTTCAGGGATGTGGCATCAACAACCACCCTGGGCAACCTGTTCCAGTGTCTCACTACCCTCATAGTGAAGAATTCTTTCCTTATATCTAACCCAAATCTACTCTCTTCCAGTTTAAAACCATTACTCCTTGTCCTATCACTACATCCCCTTGCCCTAGTAAAAAGTCCCTTCCCAGATTTCTTGTAGGCCTCCTTCAGGTACTGTAATCTACTCACCAATTCCAAACTTTCTTGTCAAAGGAGACAAGTTACAAAAATATTTCAGTTCTTTCACAATCAGCCATTCTTTTTGAAGATATGCACATCCATGAGAGGAGGCTCAGTTAGTACCACACTGAGAGAGATGAGTCAGGGCAAGCTAATAGCTCTCTTTTCTGTTTGATCTGTCTTGATTTTTTTGTGTGCAAGGTAGCCAATCCACACGTGTTATTAGGAGTCATCTTCAGCATATGCTGAATTTCCTGCCCAGAGAGCATAGGTGGGTGCTCAAGGGATCTGACAAAGCTTTGAAGAGGTAACAACATCAAAGATATGTAAAGGTAGGGGAACCCAATGTATTTTATATAAGTCCATAGAGACCAGGCTGGGTGAAGGGCAGCTTAACAATACATTGAGTTATGGTTAAAATACCACAGGTTGTACAATGGTGAAGTTTTGTGTCTAGATGTGCTATTGATAGGAATCATTTTATTACAATGACTGTATACTGGGTTGAAAGACATATAATAAAGACTCAGGGAAAGATAAAATACAGCCCACTCTTTCCCCTTATGGAAATTACTAGGCAGAGCACTATGAATTTTAGGTCTGTATTATCTACTTTATTCCCACCATCGTTATGAATTAAATCAAATCTTCCTTTGGCATTATGAGGAAGTTTGCCATGCGTAAAAGGTGCCAACTCATATACTTGTAGCAAATCACATGAAATGCAGATAACTATAAAGAGGATTTAGAAGTTTCTTTGTGAATACACTGGCTGGCCTATACTTTAGAAGACACTCACACAACTTTTTAACATGGAGCCTTAAGTTCCTCTTGAAATACACATGGGAGTTTTATGGGGATGTGCAGTGGGGTCAGGATCATAGTGTGCACTTACTCTTTGGGCTGTGATGATGCTAGGAAGAGGTAGCTGTTCCTTTCAACCCATTCCCATGCAGAAGGCTGATCTGCTCCTGTTTTCCCATTCAGATTCTGTGCCTATGGCCCATCTATCCTGATGTTGACAAGTCAAATATTCTGTGCCATTGCAAGACTTTTATCAGACAGGGCACTGGTCCTACTAGTCAATACAGCAAGGATGCCAAGCTCTCTGGTGGACAAAGGCAGAGAAGTAGGAAATACAAATAGAGCCATTTAAGCATGATGTTGGGACAGTAACAAAAAAAAGAAAAAAAAAAGTAAAATTAGGCTAGAGTGGAATCAAAGCAGACATGTTTCCCAGAAAGAATGACAAAAAAGACTGACAAAAAAGTGAAAATCAGAACCCATCCGAGACATTTCAATAGAAGACAAACTTCATTTCATCTTGAAAATATCATCTGAAATATTAGAGGAAGATATTTCTGGTTTGGATTTTCACCCCAAGCAGCTGTATTTTCTTAATGATGGTTACAGAGCAAACACACTCAGCAGGACTTTCTCTGCTGACTTGGCACTTCTTGGATCCCCCTGGATCTGTAAGTGCAGTTTTTATTCATCAATCCTGCACAGAAACTGTTGCATGCAGCAGAGCTCAGCCTGCACAGAAAACAATAAATGCTTTTGAAATGATGTCACTCTGGTCTGAATGATTGCTAGAGAAATCTAGTGTGGAGCCAAGGGACACTTAACGATAGCCTCAGGTAAGGCTGATGTTCTCTTTTAGCTGTACAAAGTAAATCTTAAGGTTTGTGCAAGGCCCTAGGTAAACTGCTGTGGAAACTGGGGTCTTCATTCTCTTCCCAGAGGTCTGTTGAGACAGCAGAGCAAACATCCTTACAGTACCCTCTTCTGCAGTGAAAGGTTTCTGTCTGTTTCTCCTGCTTTCTGTGGCCCAGTTAATTCAAGCATTCCTTTGGCAGAAGAAACACTTATTATGACTTAAGCTGAACTTTCAAACTTTGGCTGAAAAGTTCTGTATTCATCAGAAAATAGTGACTTCTGGTCACCAAAGACCTCAGCATCCTGGATCTACAGTGTCCTAGACAGAAAGTTCTGGAAAGGACACCAATTCTAATTCATACCTAACACACCTAACAAATCTAATCTGCTCACAAACATCAGGTTAAGGCTTGTTCCTTCGCTTTCAACTGATTTACATCTTATGGAGCATGGAAGTGGTTAGTTGTTTGTCACCCTCTGTGTGACACAGCTCTAGCTGGAATATCACAGTTATCAATCTCACCTATTCTGAGTGACGTGTTATTAATTGATCCCTCTGGACCTTGCCTTCTGAGTCTACTTCAGGCATTGATTTGTTCATTGCCCTCATCTACATTATTTCAACACTGAGTACTTTCTTCCAGCTAATAAAGTGGTTACAGGTTTTAAAGTCAATTATAGTCCTACATATGGAATAGTGATATCAACACAAAACCTCTAGATAATTTAAAGGGTAGGTCTCAACATAATTTACAACATACCTTACATATTTAGATTGACTGCATCTTGGGATGCTTAAATTTGAAACAGATGGTCAGGTGATTACAAAATCACTCAAGGATATCTGGAATGTAGCTCACAGAAATTGAAGGAGTAGCTGCTAGATTGAAAAGTGAAAAAAGACATGGCTGTTGATTAGACAGGAGAGTAAATGAGACTAAAATACATGTTTGGTTCCATAGACTAGAAAGAATAGTTTTCTGGGTTATGAATGTGGTATTCATTATTATACATACTTAGGAAGAGAGAGACAGATTCTGACAGGTGGTTCTTAGTTGCAGACAGTGCCAATATAGAAACAGGAAAGGTACCTTATAAATAAACATGACTAAATGTATGAAGACTCCAGGAATTTCAAATGATGGTTAAAGTGGCACCTTGTGGTTCATCATACTTGATCCCACTGTGTCAATGTCACAGTGGCAGCTGGTTTCAAGAATCATCAGTGGAGGAGAGGATAATAAGCTACTCCCCTCATCCTTGCCATCTTTACTAACCAAGTTATTCATATTTATGGGAGGTGGAAACTGGAACAGTAGCTTTGAAAAGTAGAAAAAAGAAGGGATGTTGAGGTTCACCATACTCAGATATGCCCTCAAATAAAAAAAGTTAAGATGTCTCAGCAGCAGGTAGGAAGGAAAACAATAACATTTATCCCTTCACAGGAATGACATTCTTCTCTCAAGTCCTGGTTTCCTGTCCAGCTGTGTACTAAAGTCACCCTGCTTTGTGGTGCACATGCAATTAATTTACCTGTGTAGGTGATTACATTGCAAAATGGAGAATGTCACTCTGAACTCCTTCAGGCAAAATCTCCTTTTAGCTTGATTATTACCCCAGCCACTGAGTTACTGGGTGAAGAAAGTGGACAGTAATGCCTTCTCCCTCTCCCTTTTAGGGACCTCAGTCTCCCAAGGCAATGTGTGGTGCTCCTGATGTTATTTCAGCTGGGTGCTGAACATTGTCCTGGCTGGCCAGACTCCTGACAGTCAGGTGCTGCAATTCATTGCATCAAGAAATTCGTCCTTCTTTCCCCTTTCAAAGTTACACATTTAGAGGTGGCATTCAAAATTCAGTAGCTCTGGGATTTCTACAGCACTACTAACATGGACCTCCCCACCAGTACAGATGTATCCTTTTGTCCAGCTCCACTAGAAAGCAAAGAAATTACTTTCTTTACTGTTAAATTTCATTTTGTTCAAGAAGACCTCCATGTCCTACTTGTTCAGTCTGCACACTAGATCATACTTTTCTCTGCACCCTACAGTGAAATGCCTGTGAAAGATTGTTGTGAACTCAGCTTAATGTTCATCATTAGCTTTTCAAAGCCTTTCAGAGTGGTGCACATGACTTTCAGGAGCCAAGAAATACTGATGACCCAGGATGTTATGGAGTTTTCTAAAAACTTTCTGTGGATCAGCAATATCCACTTAAAATGGAAATAGCTTGAAAGAACACTGCTTTCCAGCAATACCTGGGGGCCAGCACTTCTAGCTGTATGTTATCTCCAGCACTTTGCAGAACCATCAGCACAGGGCATAAGTCTGTGCATGGTGAAAAGTACTTCTGTCCCTAAATATGGCACCTCTAACATTTGCACCTTGAAACCCCCAGCACTGACATCCTCAGTACCCACAACTATGACATGTCTTTTCTCATTAGGACTGTATGTAAATTAAAAGTTGGACTGCAACTGTTGGAAGTGTGTAAGTTAACTTTTCATCTTCTCCAAAGAATTCATTTCATTGTAATATATATATGTGGCATTTGCACATTTATCAGTATTTGAAATCTGGTCTTTAAATTGTCCTATATATGCACATATATTTATAAGTTAATAAAAACATACCCTTCCTACAGTTTTTTTTCTACAATGGAATAGCCTGCAAGCAAATTACATTTTCTTTTTATTGTTTACTCAGCACAGTGAAAGAATATATTGACTGCTAAGTTTCTATGACTTTTTCCTCTACAGCTTAAGAAAATGGACTCCCACTCTTATTGATTTCAAGTATTTTCCTTGTTGTCCCATAAATTGTCACTGCAGCTCTGACCTCTGCAAATTTACAGATAGAAATAATTAAGACACCTACTTATTTACAGCCATGTGCATCCACATGTTCCTCACAAGAGTCTTCTGCACTGTGGGTATTTCAATCATAAAAACACACAGCTGCCATATAAAACCAAATCCATTTTAAGAGCTGAATTTCTTAATTGTATGTCAGGAACCATTTTGATGGCCTGTGCTCTGTATCTTGCTTCTATTAATATTTTCCTAACTGTTCTTTAGTTACATGCCACTGAATTATTGTATATAGTACACATGGAAAAGGATACCATGGCACATTTTTTGCTCTCATTTTATTTTTCCAATTTTCCACTGCTGGCATGTGAAAGACCCTGCACACACTGTCCCTTTGTTAATGAGTGAATGGCACAGATCTGGTCTGCAGCCCAGTCCACCCTGTGCTCTTGTCTTGGTTTGGGCCAGGATAAAGGTGATTTTCTGTTTTGTACTTTTGCTTTTAGCTAAGTCTCTTGTAAGTAGTTGCACTTGCTGAAATTAACAGCAAGTTTCTCAGTGTGTGCTTCTAGGACTGATAACACTTGATGTTTATAGTTACTGCTAGAGACTTGTATGCAGAGCCAAGGACACTGCTCAGCTCTGAGGAAAATGTTTACCTTCCAGAAGGAAGAAAGAGATCCCACCTGCAGCCCTCCTTTAGGGAGGAACGGACAAGATAGATGCCAGAATTGACCAAACAGAGTATTCCATCCCATATACGTCATACTCAGTATAAATTTGAGGGATCACAAAGGGTCAAGCCTTGATTTCCTACTTCCAGCTTCCGGCTGCCTGCCCTTCCTGCCTTTCCTGCTTCCCTTCCTTCATCCAGCATCCTGGAAGGATTCTGTCCGTTCGTCTGCCTGTGGTCCTGATCTGTGCCAGCCCATATCTGTGTGTTCCTGCCTCCAGTTCCCAACTGCTGCCAACTCCAGGAGTCCAGCCTGGACTTTCCCAGGGCTGCCCTGCAGCCTCGGTGGTGACATGAGAGTTATTGGGGGAAAAGGGGTGAGGAATGTGGTATCCATTTTCCTGTATATTTGTATATGTTTAGTAATTTTTCCTGTTTATCATTACTGTTTCATTAAAGTTGTGTAGTTTAGTTTCCAACCTGTAAGTCTCTCTCCCTTATTCTCTCTCCTTTCTTTATCAAGGAGGAGAGAGAGATTAATAGAGAGCATCTGTTATTCGGTTTAATTGCCGAACCAGTGTTAAACTGTGACAGATTTATTGGCGCCCAACGTGGGGCTCGAACCCACGACCCTGGGATTAAGGGTCCCATGCTCTACCGACTGAGCTAGTTGGGTCCGGCAATTAAACCGAGTAACAGCTCTGCAATCTCAAATCCTAATTTAGGCCCATGGACACTCAAGATCAATCAGATGCAGCTCACTGGAGGAATGAAGATAACCAGGCCTGTTAAGAAAGACTAAACTGGATCCTCCAGAGTTTACACTGATACATATGGGTTAAACTAACACATATGATCTGTGGATCTATGGATCTATGGATCATGTGTGCTTAAAAACTCAAGAACCCAGTGGGCAAAATTATTTAATTGCACAGGTATTTGTAAAAAGCAACCACTACTATGTAAGCAGAGGAAATCATATCAGCACTATGAGCTTCACACCTCTTTTCCTGTAGGATGTGACTTCATAAACCTTTCATTTTGTTTTTCAATGGCACAGACTGTTCTAAGTCCCACTTAAAGGTCTGAATTCAGCCCTGATAAAACTGCAGTGATTTAGTAGGAGTCATAGAAACATCTTGGTTAAGTCAGACCACTGCAAAATTTTCTAATTGTTCCCACCTTCTATAACTCAGCTTTATCAGAATACTTTACCCTCTGAAATAGGAGAAAGCAAAAGTTGTCTTGCTTCTGAAATCATTCATGGTCTAATCAGTGTCACTAAACATATATCTGTCATTTATACAGATTAATAAAACAGAATAGAAGTAAAATATTTTAAATAGCTTCATTGCTGGAACAAAGGTAAAGATCAAGAACTACAAAAAATAACAAATGAAAATTAAGCAAGAGCATTACTCTCATGCAGCATGACAGAGAACAATCATCTGTTGCCATGAAAAATTAAAATAGAAAATAATAGGGATAATTCAGGTCCCACACAAGAGACACTTAACACTTGCATGATAGCCAGAGCCACCACCAAGGCATAAGGTAGAAGCAGATGGCCCCAACCAACATGAGTTGAAATTGATGCCAATCAATGCAGGAAGGGTGGGCAGCACATCAGCCACTGCCTCACAAATGCCAAAATGCCCAAGATGGGCTGTGCCCCTACAGCCTGGAGCACTGGTACTGTGAGAACCTGACCAGTTTAACCCAGTCCCCAATGACAATACCAAGGCTACTCTCCTCTATCTACACTAATACCTTACCAAACCAAATCACTCTTGGGTTTTGAGCACTGATTCCAGTTGATTTAATCTCTAATGTCATGCTGACTCAGGGCTCAGGTTCATGCCCAGACTCACTGGTTTTGACATTTGCCAGGATGTTGGCTGGTGACACAAAGGACAGCAACAGGATTCTCAGGATAAACACATGACTGGGGGCACTGTGTCAAGTTCATATTCCACTGGACCAGGAAGAATGAGCACAACCAGTACCAAAGACAGCCCAGAAGTACTTGGAGAGTTACAAGGGATTTATTTCATGCCTAAAGGACTGACTGCCTAGAGACACTGATCTTGAGGGAGGAAGGATCATCACAAACCTCACCAGCTTGTGCTAGAGCTTCCATGTGCATGCCTTCACTAACATAAAGACACAAAAACACTTATACTGAAACCAAAGAAGGGCTTCTCAAAAGAGGCATTTCACTCACTGGGGAAACTCACTGCAGGAAAGAGCAAACTGTGAAAGAAAGGAGCTGGTCAGATCACCTCCTGTGCTACTGGGGGGTTGTGGTAAAGAATCAGCATCAGGTAAGCAGAAGATGGGCTGGGGACATGATGTATTACTGCAGACTGTATTGCTCTCAAGTGCATCAGTTGCACATCAGAGTATTTCAAAATGTCAGCAGAAGTAGCAAACGTATTTTTGGTTAACACAATGAAGTATTTCAACATGATTAAAAGGTGATAAAAGATTAGGATAAGGACAATACCTGATTTATAAATGCCTAAGTTATTTCAGATGGGAAGATACTCAGGCTTTTAGTACAGCCTAGAAAATAGTAAAAAAACATCTTTTTTTTTTTTAATGGCCTCATTCTTGAATTTATTCTGACACTAACCCAAAGCTGGTTTTGGGTAAATTGCTCATTCTAGAGATTTCTGACTTCCTGGCAATTAAGCGAGAAAATAAAAATTATTGTTACTACTAACAGTTACTGCTACTGTTAATAATTATCATAATGCTCTACCAGAGAAAATTATTCTGATTTAGGCAGAAGCATGGAATTGTCAACAAGGCAAAATTTCAGGAAATTAAATGAATGTAGAAAAAAATATTAAATTTGCTTACAATAGAATAAAATGGGTGAAGTGTGTATGCCAAACTGATGATTATGCTATAAAAAGACTATACAATAACTAATTCATATGTAATAGAATGCATTTATTTATGTCACAAAGCCTGAAGAGTTTCTAGTGTTACAGACCAGATACTTGAGAGTGAACATAAGGCTGTCTGATCACAGCATCCTTTTAGTAACTTATGATTAAATAATTTGCTACAGATAGAAAATAAAGCTTTTATTCCTGGAATATTATTTCATCTAGCATATAAAATTGCTGGAAGCATCCTTTCTTAATTACAAATTTTACTCTGTTCTTTGGTACTTTCATGCAAATGTTTTCTTAGAAGAACAAGCACTGATAAACTAAATTAGAAAAGAAGTCACGGGTTTAAGACTTTAAAAATGGTTAAAACAGTTCTAGAAATGCATTCTAAGCATAGATAGGCTAGGAAAAAAAGTGCAAGATCACAATCAGAAATGAGATGATTATCATTTCCTTGAGTGTGAAATGATCTTGTGGTTGAAAACTGAATTGGGCCACATTCTCTAAAAGCTGATCTATGGGTCTTGTGGTAAATCATAAACCACCAGCCTGCCTCACTGAAAATGCTACCCTCCTCTAAAGGAAAGCTGTAAGATGCTTTTCTGCTTTGGTTAAATACAAATCCTACATAAATTTAGAATAGATTGGAATCGGACAAAATCCAGACATTAAAGTACCTGTACTTTTTACAACAGATACAAACTTAGGCAAGTTGCAGCTTCTCTGTTACATAGCTGAACTTACTCTCTTAAATTTGTTTAACCTGTTCTAAACATGTGGAAGTAAGTTAATGAAATAATAATAATAATAATTGAAAAATCCTTCGTTACATCCTGTAATGTTTTGGGGAACAGATGAGAAGTATAATAGAGGCAGTTCTAACAAGGTCCTTATACACTGCAGTGACTTCATGGAAAGATCCCCATTTCATTATTCCTTGATTTCTTGTGATTTCCATCTAGAGTGTCACAGAGGGCTGCAGGAAACAATGATGACTTTTGCCCAGTTTTGCCCTCTCCCTCTATCATCTTTTGATCATCTGGTTCTATTACACTTTTAGTTTCTCAGATCTTTAGAAATGATCCTTCTGTCCACACCTTTTTTGACAAAACCTTCCCCAAGGTTCCTTATGAATAAAAATAAGCCCAGCTGACCTCAAGCCATAATTTGCATAAGCTAGTTTTGCTAAATTTTGGAGGATTTGCTTGGGACGTGTTCCAACATATGAGGAGCTGAGAGAAAGCATCTCAAGGTCAGTGCAGAGAAGGAGGGTGTAAGCAAGAGAGGTGTAACCAGACCCATCATCAGTATGTCTCATGCTGTAACTTAAGTGCAAAGCTCTACCCCTTGCACAACTCTTGTATGACATAGAATTTGGGTGGTCTGTACAGGAAACATATGACTGACTCCTGTCCTCACATCTCCAGCTGTTTACAGTCACTGCTTTTCCAGCCCTGGCAGGTTGCAGCTGTGGGTATTTCAGTCTGTGCTGGGCATCAGGAGAGGCATTCTGGAATGTTTCCCTGCATGATGCTGCCACTTTTGATGCTCAGGATCTCCTTACAAGACCGTTCCTATCCTTCGAGTGTGTCAAGAAGGTTTTTCAGGTGTCTGTGTCATGCTAAGCATCTAAATTAAATGTTTTTACTGCAATTGAAGACCTCTAAGACAACAGTATTCCACTGAACATGATATGTCTGGGAGCTCAGTGACCTCAATGAAATAACCTAGTAAGAAAGAAATTACTGTTATCTTAAATGTGCTTTATTTCTTGTCTTCTTTCATCTGTGCACAGGGCATTGTATCCTGTCATTGTGATAACCTGAAAGCATTCCCTCATTGCATTTCTGAGAAATGGGTCATACTGTGTGCAAATAAGATGCACAGAGACAATTACCTTGAATTACATTCCCCCAGTAGCAATTCTGCTACCTCACCCTGGAAGTGCAAGCACGATTACTGGAACATCCATGATGCAGTGAGGTACCTAACATGGCCTTGTCTTCATTCTCTGCCTCCTAGCT
This sequence comes from Calypte anna, assembly GCF_003957555.1. NCBI lineage: Eukaryota > Metazoa > Chordata > Aves > Apodiformes > Trochilidae > Calypte > Calypte anna. The sequence continues at coordinate 144,248,760 of NC_044245.1, read as the reverse complement.
CTGAGTTAGGTCTACTTACATTTTCCCACCAAAAATCATTCCAGGAAAATCACTACCTCATTTCTGGTGGTATAGAAACAGATCTGCTTCTTGTTTGGTTCTGGGTTGCCTTGCTTTAGCTTGAGATTCATGAAGTGTCTCCAGGCTGGTGAAACATTTGCAGTCACATCTGCTTCAGTGTGTAAGGAGCATTTCTGATGCATTGCTGAACTCTTGGGCCAGGGCTCTCAAGTAAATTGTTTCATCTAATTCATCATCAAAACTCAAACTCCAGAGCCAGAGCTTCTCCACACGGAGATTGGAGTGTTTGTCCAGTTATGGTCCAAGCAGTAAATCTTGCCAAATAACAGTGAGTGGAGACATAAAGAACAGCTTCATTTTCTGAAAAGCACTGCAGCTCTCTCTGAATACCAGGTTCAGGTATTTTGAACAACACTGCTTTGGTTTGGGGGTTTTGTCTTCTTTTTTAATCTGGTCTCTTTCAGATTAGCAACATACATAAAAAATTTATTCTTTGTTGTATTTCATAGTAGAGCTGGGGGCAGAAAGGCAGCAGCTGTGTGATAACAGGACTCCTCAAGCAAAGAACAGGGTGATTTTCAAGAAACAGGTAAGTTTTCCAAAATCCTGTTTCATTTTACTGATTACTTCCATATTGTCCTCATTCAGACAACTCCTATGGACCGTAGCGTTTATCATGGAATTCTGAATAGCAAAATGGACTTGAGGGACAATTTGTGGGAGCAAAAGTGAGTGAAAACAAAGTAGAAGTTATGGAATTTACTGAGATAAGGTAGAAAAGCACTTCAGTAAGTGACTTGATGATGGTGAACAAAGTTAAAAGAGGAATGCCCTTCCTTAAGATTTCTTTCTTTGTCCAAGTAGTTAAGATATTATTGGCCTCAAAAAAAGGATTAGACAACCTTGTCTCTTACTCAGAGCTGTAGTCTTAATAATGCTAATAGTTATCTTGCCTTGGAAAAAGCTAACACTATATTTCTCTAGTGCTTTTCACCACAAAAGTACATAGTTGGCAGGCCTTAGTGCAACCAATAGGAAGAGAAAAAGATCATCCTTCACCTGTGAAGGGCAAATATTTTGGCTGGGACACAGCAGTTAATTAATATTTTTCTTGTTCACAGTACTGCAGTGTCCCAGCCAAGGTCAGAGCTTCATTGTGCTAGGCACTATATGGATCTGTGAAAGGAGCATGTTGAGGCTCAAAGCTCAACAGGAAGGAATGGTACAAATTGGAGGGCAGAATGGAAGCACATTCAAACCAAATGCAAAAGATAGCACTCCTCACATGAGTTTTACCCTACAGTTTTGCCTAACTTTCGGTGCTGCCTCATAGCACAAAAAAACCCAAACATTATGTAACAAGAAAGTCAGTGATTTTCTGTTACCTTCTAAAGGGGAGAGGTGCAATGGCAACTTAATTATCCTTCTGAAACAATGGTTGATAGTCAGAAATCAGTTGGAGTTTATCAGTGGTCAAAGTGAACATTGTGGCCTTTGCTAAACTGAACGTAGCATTTTTTAATTCACAGCAGAACAGTCTCAGCTGCATGCACAGGAATTACATGGTTTCCTCAGACTCAACACTCTTTTGCTGAAGCCTTGGCCTGAATCAAAATGAGCTTTGCAAGCAATATTGAAATGGAGATTCTTATATAATGTATATCTCTGGGAATCTGGGTATACATGAGTAATGAATGTAATACAACTTTAATGAGAATTTCATTTTATGACCCAGGATACAAGAAGACATAACTTCTCCTAATATAATTACCTTTGATTAATCTGTGGGAGTTATTAATTTCAGACAAAAGTTTTGCTTTTTCGAATGTCCAGATTAATGATATTACTTTTACTAGTTTGAAGGTAGATGATGACACAGATATAAATAGGCACTGGAACAGAGGTGTATTGGACAGCTTACTGGAAACTGAAATTACAGCAAATGGATATTGCACAGTGACCCATGAGCACAGTGGCCACTTGTTCAACAAGAATTCTGTTATCTCCCCTCTGTTAGCACTGCTAACATGCATACAACACAATCTACTTTAAGCTATGACCAAGCACCTCTCTGAAACATAAAGCACGAATGAGAAGGAAGGACTTTTAAAGGAACAAAAGTATTCTGCCCAAGCATCTTGGCATTATAATTTATATTCTGGTAGTGGCCAAGGGGGTGAAAGAAAATTGAGCTCCATTATGTTACAGGTTGTTCAGACTCCTGAGAAAATAAAGTCAAAGCTCAGAAGAATTCACAATGTTATTTCCAGTGAACCAAACAAATGAATACAAGAAGCAGTACCAAGGAATTCAAGTAAGTGTGATGAGAGAGGCAGTATTAAGGAAGGATGTTGGGATGGATTTTACAACTGTTTAATCTCTTTACTTGCAGCCTGCCCTGGTTTACTCTGCGCTCTGCTCTGCTGAAAAGGGGTACAGGAAGGAAAGCTGCTTGCCTACGATATTCCCTACATGATGTGGTATGCTCTGTATTCAGGAGAATTTGTGCCTTTCCTGAGAGCAACCTGAGTGCCAGAGCACAGAGCAGGAGTAGAGAAGCATCACACCTGTAGTACAGAGATCAGTGAATTTCTACAGAATGAGTAAAGAGACTTTTCCATGAACTAATAGCATCCTACTCAGTGAACTGAGCCTCATACCATAAAAAAGAAACAGACCTGAAAAGACCCTTCAAGAAGAGGAGAATTTGATTTCAAAACCTTTTATTTCTATTGTCTTTTACCCAACAGACCTGTTATTTGAAAGCTCATTTCACTTTCAGAGCTACTTCTGTCTAGTGTTTCCATAAGTGCATCTGTGAGGATGGAGAGCCCGTTTGGTGTTTGTGTTGTGCTCTCAAGTCTATCTCAGAGCTATGACTTACTTCAGGTCATGTCATACCCATGCATATACTTAAATCATCTATAAGGCAAAAGTTAGGGGTGAGAATAATGAAATACAGAATTTCAGAATGTTTGTACCATGCTCACACATAATGCATGGAAAAATCCAATTAATTTGATATGCTTCATATGTAGGGGAGCAAGTATCTGAGTAGAGGATGAAAGCCCAAATGAACATTTTACTTAATTTATTTGTCTCTAAATTAAGCTAAATTCTGAAGCCCTCACTTACACAAAGCTTGCACCAAGTTTTAACAAGTTTGCCTATAAAGGGCTGGGAGAAAATCAAATATTATTAGACTGGATTTAGCAGTGAATGAATATTTCTCATTCTGTCACAATAAGACTATTTACTTGCAAAGAGGTACTAAACTAAAGTATTATGGAAGATAAATGCTTATATCTAAATGGCAAGTGGTTTCACTACATATTCTTACTTTGGGGCACAAACATTACAAATGCCTCTTCTCTTATAAACATAATCTTTCCTCCAACATTTTTACTATTATCTTCCCATATTTATCATTGCTATCCACCTCTATAGCAATGTGCATCTATATTCTTGGATGCTTACTTGCAATGTATTAGGTGAGGGCAATATATAAGTCAAGAACTTGATTTTTTTTTCTGTATTTTATACTGGAAGCTTAATTTTGGGGTCTACTACCAAAGATGTTTTTTGGTAGATCTATCACCGTAAGATGTTTTTTATTAGTTTCTCCCTGTAGTTGTACATATTTTTAAGTTACCTAACTTCCAGGTACTTATGTAGGTGTTTATAAGTCAACTAACTTATTCCTTACACTTGCTGGGAAGGGAGCCAAAGTTTATTTTCACTGAGTTGATGAGTGCTATGTCTTGCCCATCTGATATATCAGAGCTGAGCTTTGGAAGAAGCCATCTGATTTTCAGCTCAGGAGCCTGGCAAGCACTAGAGACAGGACAGCAACAGACTTGGAGCTCCTCTGACCTGGCTTTAATTCCCAGATACTCCCCCAGACTTCTTTTATGGTATTTCTTAGGGGGCTGTTATTTAAATGAGTGTGGGCCTCAGGTCCCTTCTACAAAATGGGAACTATGCCACAGCTTCTGTGCCAGTCTTTTAACTTCATTTTCTCTCAGCAGCCAGAATGTTCTTCAGAGCAGATATCCCTTACCTGAATGAGAGCACTTCCCTTAAAAGGGTTCTGTCCATTTAATGTAAACTAAATAAATAACAAAAATAGAAGCAAAGTAGAAGCAGGGACTATTGGTTAGGTTTGTGCTGTTGTGAGTTTGCTATGGGCCTTTATGATAAATGATGAAAATAACCTACTGGAAAAAAGATCTTTCACTTCTACCACTTCTCTAATAAACATCTCACTGGCACTCTCCCTCCTAACTTTTAATTATGGCCCTTGTTAAGTTCATAAGCTTTAAACAAATACAATTTCCTTACTTAGGCAAGTCTATTACAAGTGATTCACATGTACCTCACAACTTTGTGATAAAGGCAATTGTGCATTTTCCTTGTCAGCCTAGAAATAAGCATTGTATAGAACAATCCTACTCCGTTTTTCAAATTACAGTGTAATAATTGGCTCCTAGTTCCTAGTCACGACTGAACTTCTGTATCTCCTACATTGTTTTCCTCTCTTTCATTTCCATATCTACATGTTCTTTTTAAGCTGAGCTGGAGAATTACTTCAACAATATAAACCAACAATTTATCTTCCCCATATAACTTTCTTTGCAATTTTAACACGTTATTAAAGATGCTGAAAAGTGTGTGCAATGTGTGTGACAGAAAGCCAAATCTTAAATTTACTTTGCAGAATTTATGGCTGCTTTTCTGTCTCAGAAGATAAAAGAATGGCAACACTTGATGCCTGAAAATAGATGGTGACAAGCTGACAAGTGGACTTAGCTGCAAGCCATGTAGATAGTAGAATGGAGAAAAGTATAATATATTATCTTTAAGGTATCACATTGACAAGGGTGTCCCAAAAGCTAAATAAAGATGATCCCCAATTAGGAAAAAACCACTGCTCTGTTTAATTAGTCTTAATGCGCAATGAAATTAGACAGTGAAGCTCAAAAGAAAATTATTATATCTGTGCAAAAATCTCATTACTCAAGTGGTATGGAACATTCAACATAGAAACAGATCTGAAAGAGAATAATAATTTAACTTTTAAGTTTTCCCTTCAAATTAAAACTTTGTCACATGCCAATTTTTGAAGACATCCTGAACTGCATAACTGGCACCATGCCACCAAATGTGTAACAGCACTTGTAAGGAAAGTTGGGTTATTTTGTGTCCCTCAGAGTCTCTCAGAATCATAAAATTAGCCAAGGATTATGTGTTTCAAAGCAAAGGACAAAGCTCCAGCATATCAGAACCATCTGCTGAACAAATCAGACAGAAACTGCCACAATCACCAGACCACCAGACACTGCCAGCTCTACCTGCAATGAAACACAACATATCATCCTTGTCTGATATTCCCTATTGCAAAGAATATGACTTGCATTCTGATCCAGCAAGCATCTGAGCAGCTCCAAGCACAGAAACAGTTTCCACTAATTTTGTCAGCTGGACTGAAATAAAAGAAAAGCCAAAGGATCCAGGATCAAAGTGTTCCAGCTCCAGACTGTGGAGCTACTGTTCTCAGCAAAGACCATTCATTTTGCATGCCCTGATTCAGACAAAACCTCAAAGATGAGAATCTGAGATAAGTGACAAATTTATCATCTTCCAAAAAAAAAAAAAATTTAAAAAATTTATACTATTCTGTCAAGGCATAGTCACCAAAGAGGCTCTGAAATTAAAGCACCACACTTGTAAGAGACTGTGTGGCTACACTGTGACAGGTTTATGGTACTGGCTCTTTCAGTTTTGTCTATATTAGGGACTATACATGGCCAAGACATGGAAATAAAGCTCATCCATGCTTATCCACACTTTATAATGTCTTAATATTACTGTCCCAAACTGCACTTTTTCTTGACTTGTTTTGGGAATAACACCTCTCTGGGCAACCTAGTCCAATGTTTTACCAACCTCATTGTGAAAAACTTCTTTATATCTAATCTAAATCTCTCTCTTTTAGCTTAAAACCATTAGCCCTTGTCCCGTCACAGCAGGCCCTACTAAAAAGTTTGTCCTCATCTTTCTTATAGCCCCCTTTAAGTATTGAAAGGCCACAATATGGTCTCTCCAGAACCTTCTCTGTTCCAGGCTGAACAACTCCAACTCTCTCAGCCTTTCTTCATGGCAGAGCTACTCCAGCCCTCTGATCATTTTTGTGGCACTCCCCTGGACCTGCCTCAGGAGCTCCATGGCTTTCCTGTGCCAAGGACTCCAGACTTGGACACAGTTCTCAAGGTGGGGTCCCATAAGAGCAGAATAAAAGGGGAGAATCACCCCCCTCAACCTGCTGGCCAGGATTCCTTTGATGGACCCCAGAATACATTTGTCTTCTTGGGCTGTTTGCACAGATTGCTCTTGTCCAGCTTATCATCCACCAGTGCCCCCAGGTCCCTTTCTTCAGGGCTGCTCCCAGTCCTTTTATGCTCCAGCCTGTACTGATACTGGGAGTTGCCCTGCCCCAGGTGCAGGATTTACAATTGGCCTTGCTCAGCCTCATGAGATTCAGATGGACCCACTTCTTGATGTTGTCCAGGTATCTCTGGATGACACCCTGTCCCCCAGGTGTCAACTGTACCCTTCAGCTTGGTGTCATCTGCAAACTTGCTGATGGTGCACTTTGATCTCACTGTTCATCTCATTGATGAAGATATTAAACAGTAGTGGTCTCAGTAAAGACTTCTGAGGGACAACACCTGTCACTCAAGATTGAGGCATTGACCACTACTCTCTGGATGCAACCATCCAACAAATTCCTCATCTACCAAACAGTGTACTCATCACAGCCATATCTCTGCTATAGAGAGAAAGATGTGGAGGGACTCTGTCAAATGCCCTAAATGTGTAGAAACAGAGTATCTTTTAATTTAGGAAATAATTTGCACCTAGAGTTTACAAGTTGGAGAAAACACAAATTCCTTACATTTCAGGAAGAAAATACTGGATGCAAATCAGTAAAGGGCAAGAAAATTTTTCATTTTTAGTGCATTGCTCGAGTGACATTGCTCCAGAAAGCAGTGACAAAGTGAATGATCATGTAAAAAGGGCTTTGCCAGGGTATTGGTTTTTGTCAGCAACACAAGAGTTAGACAACTGGGGCCTAATGTAGTGCTGAACTATGCCTTCTATCCTATGAGCAACTGATGGTGAGATTTCCATCTTAATTTTCCAAGCATAGTGTCTTTTTCTCATTTTTGTCCTGATGTGATGCACCCCCAGTTGAAGCAAACAAAGGATCAACAGCAAAGAAACCACAAAAAACAAAAACAAACAGAAAAAAGAAAAGAAATCAGTAGAGAAGCACCCTTAAGGGACACAGAGCAATGGGATACAGAACCCTCCAAGCCAGGGGACTACTGAATTTCAGATATGTATCTGTAGCTCTCAATGTGCCTCTTTTGTAATCTTAGAACTCCTCGACATCACATCATGAATCTTGTTTTCTTTCTGTACACTGAGACTTCTTTTCTGCAGTTATTCCTCTCATCATGTCAGTGAAATAAAAACATAGAGATATTGCCATATGCTTATGCTGCCAGCACTCTCCTCATTCTTTGTGCCTTCAGCTCTTGTCCTACTCCATGTCTCTGGACTATGAATTCTTTAGTGCAAAGACCATCTACCACTGTGTGTCTGTAGGATGTTTGGCAAAAGAAAACCATAGCATTCATTGGCTGTTAGGCATGACTGTAATGAATACAGTAAATAATAATAAGATTTTTAGCAGTCCACCAATTACCAGAGATCAGAGTAAAACCCTGCAGGAAATGGGAATGATGCCTGCCCTGGGATTCTTTCTCTGCCATTCTTAGAACAAATTAAGTAAAAAAAAAAAACTTGTTCCTAATGAGCTCTAGATGAAAGTCTTTGCAGGGAGGGAAGAGCTATACCAGAAACTTGGGGGAGGGGTCCTTCTGGCCTCATCTTAGCTACACACAAACGGTCACGGCCTAATTGCAATTTTGTCTTTTACAATTTGACACTAATTGCAGCACAAAAGCAGTCTAAGTGGGCTATTGTTAGTACTATACTCTTTCCCCCTTTGCCTGATTTGCTTGAAGTAGGGTTGTCTTTTTCTTCCTCTTTGTGTTTTCCCATTCTCTCCATCTCCCCAAACAGGTCCCGTGGTGTTCTTTCCTCCTTCCTACACACTCTGCTTCTTCCTCACTTCAGTCTCTCACTCTGCACCCCAAAATCATCACTCACACCCCCACACGACACACAGCCCTCCTCCCCTCTGCTTTTTCTCACAAAACCTGAGGTATGCCTGCTCTGTGTGGTGTTCCCAGGTGGTGATTAATGAGAGCTGGAGCTAAAAGCTGTGATGAGTCTCTATCTAACACCAAACACTGGTGCGGGCGAGGGAGGCAGAAGCACTTGTGTCTCTTCCCCAGGCTGCCAACACACTTACTATCTCATAGCAACTGATTTAAAATATGGAGGTTTTGAGCCCCATTTCAGCCAGAGCTACCTAAAAGTCCAGGAAAAACTTCAGGAGAAGATCCAAGCCCATATCACATCGCTAGGGCAGAATCTGTACCTCCCCAGCTTATTGATTATCTGCCACATCAAAGGGATTTTCCTACTGTCTACAAGCCACAAAAAAATAAAAAAATAAAAAAAAGCAGGAAAGGTTTCTGCCTCTGATGGTTTTGTGGTTTAACCCTAGCCAGAAGCTCAACCTCACAGAGCTGTTTGCTCACCCCCCCTTGGTAGGCTGAGAGAGAGAATCAGCAGAGTGAAAATAAGAAAAATCATGGGTTTAGAACAGTTTCATAGGTAAAGCTAAAGCCACACATGCAAGCAAAACATGATAGTGAATTCACTAGGACTCCCCATCAGCAGACAGGTGTCCAGCCATCTCCAGGAAAGAAGGGCTCCATCACATGCCACTTGGGAAATCAAACATCATCACTCTTAACAGCCTCCTAATTACTTACCCCAGCTTTATATGCTGAGCATGACATCATATGGCATGGAATATCCCTTTGGGGATATCAGTTGGGGTCAGCTGTCCCAGCTGTGTTATCAGCACTGTTGTGGTCACAAATCCAAAACACAGCCCCACAGTAACTACTCTGAAGAAATTTAACTCTACACCAGTCAAAACCAGCACAGATGGTAACAGGGAGAGTGGGACATCCCTTTTTCCATAAGATGATGTGTGAGGCTGTGTCTCAGGGGTGTACTGAGGTCTCTGCCACAGCAGGAGCCACGAGCTGGTTTGAACTGCCACAGACACCCTCGTGTCATCTCCCCTGGTGATCTCATTCAGAGGACATGCTTGTGTTTCAGGCAGAACCCGTTTAGGTCCTATCATGATGTGCTTTGAGGAAAATGGGGCAGTGTTAAACAGAACAAGTGACATTTAATCTCTACTCCTGTACACTTAACTGACTGAGAAGCCTGACAATACAGAGTGACTGGATAATGGCTTAGGGAGATCTATTGGAGGGGCAAAGTACAAGGAAAGATGGCAAAATAAGAAAAAAAAAAACAGCCAAACAACTGTGATCCAAACTAGTTATTCATTAGGTCTAATTTTATACTGAGCTATGAAGGAAAATTTTAGACTTGTCATCTACAAAGGAACAGCTGAGCTTCTGTATGATGAAGTTTTCCTGTAGTGGGACTTATGAAGATGATTTCTATTACTTCATGATGAGAAAAGAAATCCCTCTATAAATTTTGTAGAATTTCCCAGGACAAAATCACAGAAAATCCAGACAAGTTATTTTATGATTCAGCTTGTGTATTTTAGATTTACATGCTACACACATCTCTACCTGCCACCAGAACCAGGACTAGGCTACACTAAAGCATTTCCAGTGTGCAGTACACAGTACTTAATAAACATCCAGACTGCAGTTTCTGATGTTCCATCCAGCTCCTACCCAAATGAAGACAGGATGTGATTTAGAGCACCAGCCATTGTTCTGGATTACATTAATTTGAGTATATTAGATCTTCTCGCATAATTTCTAATCTTGTTTTCTTTTGTCTAAATTTGTGATAAGTGTTATAGGCCCCTGCTATTTTCTTGGTTTGGTCTCTTTTAGCTAACCCTTATGCCTCCTCCTTTTCTTTCCTGACTTGCACTCACCACTGACTTTGGAATATTGGTTTGAAATAAATAAATCTGTTTCCATATCATACAGGAATTTGAAATTTCTGAAGAAAGACCAAAGATCAGAATCTATTGTGCTCATTAAAGAAACTTTCTGGCTGCTTTGCTCTTCAAGTAAATAGTGTAGAATAAGTACTCTGCTAAGAGAAAAAAACAACAACTGGGGTAATACAAGACTACGTGCTCTTGTAGAACAGTCAGCAAGATCATGAGTCACTGTTTTAGTCTCATAAGAAGGGACATGTAGTTTAGTCAGAGTCCTTATGTCACAAATCACATATGCTCATGGCTCTACCCAGTCTGATCCTTAAGACAGAGGAAGAGGCATATTAGATCCTTGAGTCCTTCAGGAAGGGTGTGAGGAGGTCACTGGAGAGACCTGGCACTATTATCCTAAGTGCCATATAATTTATTATCTTTCATGAATATATCAGGATCTGTTCTTACTGCATTTTGGTTTTCTGCTCCTAATAATCCCATTAGAAGAATCCCATATAGAAGAAAACCTTGGCATTTGAGGCTCAGACTTTCCTCTCTATACACACAATGGATGCTTTTCCTGTGGGGTTCCAGGGCTGCTATAGGATTTCTTTGCTTTCTGCTATTGGGCTGAGTGTCATGCTGCTCCTTAAAACCAGTCCTTTTCTATGTTCCACTCTTCAGTCTTTTATCAGAGATGCTGAGAATCCAGAAAGAGGGGGAAATAGGCTAAGCAGTGTCAGAGACAAAAATGCTGTAGTCTCTCTGAGGAAAATATGGCCTTGCTTGAGTCTGAAGTGAAGAGGAGAAAGGAAAATTTGGTAACATCAGGGCATATCTGAAGAACTGTGCAAAATCTTCTTTTCAAAGACCATTTACATCAGCCAAAATGTATTGAGAACTGAGTCAACACCCCAGCTAAAATGCTTTATTCACAATTATTCTACTGTGCAATTGTTCATCCAATTCAGGGAGAAGAATTGCTATCCAGTTCTGAGAAGTGTAGCCTATACTGAGTAATTCCCATGACAAGAGCTATGCTGGACAAACGATTTTCTCTCTGTAGTATCTGATGGCTATTTTAGTTGGCAAAAACATATTTCTACAACTTTTATTTAGAAACATCTCAATTTAAAATCTGAATCTGATGGAGACATTCTCTCCTTGGCAGATATGTCCAAAACTGAACTTCAGCCCAGCTGGAACATTTAGTTTTTCCTCACTGAATTATATGATCTTTTTAATAGAAATGTCATCTCCACCTTAATTATTGCAGTACTAGGAGAAGATGTTATAATATTCATGACAGCAAGTAAAAAATCCCTAGAAGTTATATACTACATGTAATAATCTATTTTTTAAGATTATTGATCTCTGTGGTAAAGGTTCGTGGCAGCATCCACTTCTGGAATTTTTAACAGTGAATTTCAAAGAAAAACAAACAGAGCGGCAAAGCTTTAGTTAAGCGTCTGGTTTGTGAGAATTCAATCAAAGTGTCTTAGTATTTCTCAGCATTGGGCTCTAAAACTCTGAAATTCTTTTCCCTGTGGCTTGAAATCTATTTTTGTAAGTTCCTCTTTTGATTCCACTTATCTCCATAGAGAAGAGAGATCTACTTGTGCCCACTTCAGAGCCTAAATCCTGTCTATTTTTGTTTGCCCTGCTTTCCTTAAAGCCAGTCACAGATAACGTTACTGAACATCTGTCAAATTAAAATAGAATCTTATTATTTATGCATTTTTATTTATACTTAAAGAATAAATTTTTAATTTTATAATGATTGTCTATCATTTGTACATTGCTTATCTTTTTCCTTATGTCTGACATACCTTTTTAATTCCAGCACTTCAAGTCCACTGTTTCCAAAGCCATTCTTTCTCTTCCCAGATTTTAACATTATTATGCTTCCCCTCACTCCTGTATAGACAAAAAAGTATCAGTTCACTTAGTCCCTCCTCATGGACCATTCTTTCCAGATCATTGTATAATATGACTTCAGAATAGTTTTAGTCTCCCACCACCTGAAAAATCAGCCAGCAGCAGCTAATATTATTGCCCTTTAATGAAATTTCCCTGTGAAATTGCTCTAAAATAAGCTCTATGGCTATGGAAGAATTTGAGTCATACAAGTATTTTGGGTTAATTTTATTTTTAATTCAAGCATTTTAAATAAATTATGAAAGAGAGAGTAGTGTATGGAAAGACAAGTGGAAGATTCCACACTAACAGAGTTATCCAACCACAGCAAAAGAAAATATGTTCCTACTTTTTTTGTGCAGCTTTATTAATCAGAAAAAATTGAATAAGCTATATCTGGAGCAGCATATTGAATCTTTTATTAAAAAGGTATCAGAGAGAAGCACATTAACTTAAATGACAGAAGATTTTCACAGATAAGTATTAAAATTCAATGGAGATTAAAATACTTTTTTATGTATGTATGCTTATAATGTATGTACATGCTTATGTATCTCCACTGCAGTATACAGGCACACCAAACAGGGCTCAATATCTAAGTTTTGACTAGACATGTTCTATATGATTAGTTTCCAATTTACCCTTTCACTTTTCCTAATGAGTAATTTTTCAGACTTTTTCCATTTCAGGAAAGCTATGCTTCCCACTGGAAAAAAATGGATCATTGGGAGTGACACCTAGTAAATCATAGATTGACTTCTCTTAGTCATCTTTCATCTTTTTTAGGTCCAACCCAACTACCTAAGTAGTTGCAACTAAGGCATCAACTAGCTTGTTGAAACTAAGGCATCAGAATTTATTAAAAAGTTAGGAATGTTTTTATGTCTTTTTTTTTTTTTCAGTTGTTTTCAACCTACTGTTCTTACGTGCATCACCTAGAATCTGACCTTACACAAGGAGATGAGAAAATAAAATATTCTGTGTTATCCTGTTTGCTTTGTGCTTTTAGCAACACTTCACCATGTGCTTGCACTGTGAGGGCTTCTTGGGTCACCAATCTATCACCTTGTGTACTGAACAAAAAAGGAAAAAAATTAAACCCTACTTGGATTTAGCACAGGTACAACATGAAGTGCACCAGGTCCATAGTCTGGAAAGACAAAGCAAGCAACAGGAGAGATAGCAGAATTTAATAATGATGAATAGTCAGTAACCTGCACTGTCTGCTGGCAATTTGATTTCCTCTCTTGCCTGTGCATATCTTCCAGCACTGATTACAAAAACCTGCAGAAGTTGACTGCACATTTTATTGAAGACCTCTTAAAGCTTAAAATACCCAGACAGAGCATGTCATATACATAAATATGAATATAACAGAGCTTGTATACCTTCACACATGATCCACAGAGCATCCTATGCCCATGCGCACAGCACTGCTATACCAGAGTGTGTATTTTGCAGAGGAAGTAGCACAACAGATAAAGAAAGTTCTCACAGAAAGGAGGTGCTTCAGTAGCCTCTGTCTCTGCAGCCCCAATTTATCATACAATGCAGTCAGTCAAGTCTGTACATCCAGCTCTGTGTTATCATGCATGTTATTTTGCATTTTATTTGTGAGTAACAGACATGCTCTTTTGGTTGGGCTTATACACCCTGAACTGAAATATCAGACCTGCATGTTTCTGCTTGAAACACTGATAAATCAAATTATAATGAACCACCCTCAGGAGTTTCATTGCCTGAATCTTGATAACTATGGATGACATTCAAGCATTGACTTGAGCAAGAAGTGTTCAAATGGCTTTCAATCTCTAGCTCTCCCTCCTAATCACTTGAAATATAAATGGTCAGCTGAACTTTACTGCAGAGATAATCAATAGGAATCAAATAGAAGGGAGGAGGCCATGGCAGAGTGGATGAATACTTCAAAAGAGGCAATGTTAATAAGTTTATCTTCTCCTCATAACACAACAAGACCAATCTGCCTCATTGCCATCAGAGTACTCTCCATAATGAACTGGTGTCTCTTACAGTGTGGCTCTTCACCTTTTTGCCTGGGGAATAGGGTTTGCAGTCATTTCTTTTTAGCCTTTGGAAGTAAGGAGGTGTGTACGTGCTTTGTCACATGCAGCGGTCCTGAAAATATTCAGATGAAGTTTCAGAAACTCTCACTGCAAATAGAAACCTCCAAAACTGTGGACGGTTTTGAAGAGTGTGGACTGCATGAAATCACAGAATCACAGAAGCATTTAGGCTGGAAAAGACAACTAAGATCTTCTACCAGATGAACTGGTCTTGCTCTTCAGTTGTCAAAGTGGCTTAACTCTTGGGTGTAAAATTTCTCCTTTTATTTCTGGATGTTTATTTCTACCTTTCAAGATCACTTTCCCATTGTACAAGAAATTAAGCTGTTATAACTATTAAGAGAAAGCCTTTTTTTTCATGATCAATTATGACTTTGATTGAAAATGAGGTATACTTGTCATAGGTACAGAAGAAATAGTGGATTCCTCATGCCAAATCTATTCCTGCACTGAAGGCATTAGCCAAATCAGCTCAACTGTACATTAGGATGTACAAAAAGATGTAGCCTGGAATAAAAATTGCAGAGATTTGCCATGCCCAGAATGACAGATCCTCTTTTCTCATCTGCTGCCTGTTCAGGCAGAATATTTTTATTGACAATTCATTCCTGTTGCTATGGGAGCAGACTACAGGTACTCTTAGTCTTCCAAATGCTTATGAAATATCAGTTATGCTTACACTTCTCCATGGCCTTCAGTACTTTCAAGTTTAAATTTCAGTAGAGATGAAATACATTTAAATAGGATCCAAATTCCAACCTGAATATATCTAGATATTAATTATCTTGGGTTTTTTTTCTAATATCACACTGGCATGGAGAAGCATTCCTTAACTTATCCTACATTTGGATATACTTAAGACTAAATGCACTTGACTCTACTATTTTATTTTTTCTTGGAGTTCAGACATGTACTACCAATCATTTATTCATGGGGATAGATAATAAAGGGCAGAAGAATAACCCCCACAAAAAAAAAGGCTCATATATCCCCCCAGAACCATGAACCTAGTACTAGTTGATACGTTATAAATGTTAGAGGGGCAGGGGGAAGAATGGTGTCAACATGGCTTCCAGTATGGTCATCTAGGGCTTTTTTGTCATGCTGTGGATATATCCTTGGCTGGGAAAGTAGTGAAGGTCATGAAATTGCCAATATAAACATAAAATCTGTTTCTTCCTATCCTCGTAAGACCTCATTCTTATTGCTCTTCAATGACTTCCTCCTCCAGGAGCAAAATCTCTCCTGTCTACTTCTTTTACCCTCTGACAGTGAATTATTCAAAGTATCCCAATTACTCTCCCTCTTTTTTTTTTTCTTTTTTTCTTTTTTCTTTTTTTATTTTTTTTTTATTTGTATTAATTTTAATTTTTTGGTGGAAATTTTCAAATTTATTTTCATTATTTCTTCCTGAATGAAGGGGTCTTTAGAAAAATACCCAAACTCTCCTACTTGTCATATTGTCACACTTTTTCCCTGTGACATCTAGGTAACTAGATAAAGAAATGAATAAGTAATGTCTCTCTGGGCATCCTGCACTCCATCCAGAGCTCAGCCTGTTCATTAGGAGGACTTCCCACCAGCAAAAGAGGAGGCCCTGCTCCTGCAAGGAGCTCCACATGTGCACTGAGCACTATGAGATATGAGTTTAATTTTGGCCTTCACTTTTAAGAGTGAAGATAACAAGAAAGTGTAGAAACAGCTCCAGCAGGTCAGACTACAGGTCTGCCTGGTCAAATATTCTCTATCCAACAGCGACCAAGAGACACAGGGACAGTGTATCAGTGTTCCCCAGGACACCATTGCAATTTCTACCTCTTTGAAGTCCCATGGCCTGAGACTGCCTCAGCCAGCATCCTTGTATTCCCCAGTCCTTGATTTTTGTCTCCTGTTAATTTGTCCAGCTGTTTGCTGAAGCAACATTAACTTCTAACATCCACACTACAGTGAGGAGCTCCCATGCTATGGGAATAAGCAGCTTACTTCAGTTTCATTCTTTAATCTGATGCTTTCATTTGATGCCTCCTACAGCACAGACTGGAGCAAACACTGATGAGTAATTCCCTGTTTGTTTTGTTCTGTCACTCATGACTTTATGGAGCTTTTTCTTTAACTCACCCACCTTTCAGCCTGAAGAGCTGCCACGAGCTCCTCTTTATAAGAGACATCACTTTGCAGGGGTTTTGCAGAGAGATGCCGTGCCCTGCTATACAGGAAGGAACTCTTTGCCTTCCTATATAACCACTTTGGGGTGGTTATTTGCCCAGATGGTCAGAAATCAGGGAGAGGCAGTGGTAGGTGGTAGTGCAGCCTTAAATCCAGGCTAGGATTTTAGGCTTTTTCCTTTTATGTTCCTTACGTTAGAGGTTAGACCCAAGGCAGCCTAACTGTGTATTTTGGGGGATGAGGGATGTCTGCAGACAAACTATTGTAGTCTCACATATGTCGTGGTTCACTAGTGGCTGGGAAGCTGCAGGGTTCATTCTTGGAGCCCATTGCTTCTGTCTGGCATTGGGTAAAGGGGAATGGGGCAGCTTCCCTGTGGCTGGTAGGGTCTGTGCCCCCACCCCCAGGTAGGGAGCAAGGCAGTCCCAGGGATCAGGAACCTCGCTGGGGACGGGACGGGCATGAGGATGGGGCGGGTGTCAACACATGGGTTGGGTCTGGGGGGTGTCCATGACCACTTGGTGGCTGCAGGGGCTGCGTTTCCAGCCGGCTCCCGCATCCCCACCGCAGGACACAGCTGAGCCCCTCAGCCAAGCTGGGGGTGTCGGGAGAAGGAAGAGGGGAAAGAGGTTTCCAAAAGGGCCAAAGGCGGCAGAGGCAGAGGAGGAGGAAGCCAAGGAGGGAGCAGCAGCAGCAGAGGGAGCCCGAGAGAGGGAGGCAGGGGGAGGAGGAGGGCAGGAGGTGCTGCAGTCCCGGAGCAGGGATGCCCTGCAGCCCTGGAGAGCCCCCGCTGGAGCAGAGACCCACCCTGCAGCCCGGGGAGGGCCCCAGGCCGCAGCAGGGTGATATTTCCTGCAGGAGCTGCGGCCGTGGAGAGCCCAGGCGGGAGCAGGTTGTCCCCGAAGGACTGCAGCCCGGGGAAGGGCCGGCGCTGGAGCAGGGAGAGGTGTGAGGAGGGAGGAGCGGCCGAGAGGGGCTGGGATGGACTGAGCGCAACCCCCAGCCCAGCCCTGCGGCCCTGGGGGAGAGGAGCCGGGAGGGAAGGGGACAGGGTCAAGCTTCAGGTCAAGCTTCATTACCACAGGGGGTCAGGATCAGGCCTTGTGAGGGGAGATCGGATCAGACACAGCCTGGGATGACTGGACAGGACCGTGGGACACAGAATGACAGCCTTAGGCTGGACTGAGATGGGTCCTGTGCACCCACGGTCAGGGATGTGAGATGCTGAGGCAGGTTCAGGATCATCCTATCCTGTGAGTGCCCTCAGGGCCGGGTCACACATCTTGCGATTTAGTTTCACTTGGACGGAATACAATTTGTGCCCTCTGAGACCTCTGGGCAATGCAAACTGAAGTGCACTAAGTGGAAAGAATGAGGAGACTTCCTCTAAGAGCACGCTCCTGATGTAAACATCCTGATGCTTGCACTCCAAGCTGTTTGGATCTGACATTCATCCATCCCTCCATCCTTCTTTGTATGGTGACAGCATCTCCCAGCTGGTCTGAACAAAGCTGTGAAGATTTCTAATGCCCCTTTAACCAAGGCTGGGTCTATCAAGCATCACCATGCTCCAGAGTAGTTCACATCTGAGCATGTTCTCCTGATCTCACCTTCCTTAACAAAAATGCAACAGCATATTTCTTCAGAATAAATAACACAAGCCAGCAGTGACAGAATCAAATATCAGAACTAAAGGAAAAGAGCACAATAAAAAAACCCCACCACAAAATAAAGCATTCTACCAGACTTTACCCAGAGAAGGAAAAGCAAATAATAATAATAATAAAACCATGAAAAATATTACTTTATGTTTCTTAGTGCACTTCTGGGATACGCTCGTGCAACAGGGGGAATGGTGTGGATGCTGTGGCTAACATGCTTGCCCTCATCAGGGGAAAGCTGAGATGGTAATAACCCTATTGATGTATAGTCAAGGGACATGAGCTGACAAACAGGAGTACAATTCGTGATCTTTATGTTAAAAGGGAATGACAAATGATTGATAATATATTTCCACATTGCTTCTAACAGGTGGCTTGTGGAGGAATGAGACATCAATCCCAGCTTGTGAAATGTGGAAAGATCTCAGCACAAGGTAAGATGGCAGTAGCTTACATATAAACTGTACTCCACAGGGCTTGAGATCTTCTAAGCAGCAGCTATGCTTCCCTTTGGGTATTTTTGGCAGTAAACTTTCTATTTCCCAAACCATTCCACATACCCTGCTTTTCCCCAGTGCTTCGGTGTGTACAGGGTATTGAATATGATAGCAGAATGGACCTTCAGTAGGCCATACATCTTTTAGCAGGGATTTTCAATAATTCACAGGATCAGGCCCTAAATATGCACAATATTAGATGAGAAATTTTCCGGTCTCTTTACTCGGTAATTTCAAATGCAAAGAGCTTCTGGTTTCCAAGTAGTAGCAGTGTTTCAATCTCCCAGCCTTATAAAATGTCTGGCTAATTGGACTGGTAGAGGAAAGGGGAATTTTTGTGTTTGATGAATTAATCAGTGAGCACTGCTGTACATTTCCCACTAAAATCCTTAATTAGACATAAAATGCCAAAGAATGGGATTCTTTTTTTTTAGCCAGAAGTTTAGTTTTTAATTGAAGGGATGACTTTTGATCCTCCATTAGTGAGGCAAGAAGAAAGCCTTTCAAATGGAAGCAGCACCCCAGCTGTTGCTCAGTGTCTGATAGGTTCAGCACTGCACTTCCACAAATCCCAGGAGCCTATTGATACTTAGCATAAACACACTAAAAGGATCAAATCGACATTCACAGAAACCAGAGTCCACGAAATCACAAAAGCTTTTAATCCAAGCCTCCGTGTAAAAGGATAGCTTCTAATTAGCAGTCTAGACTAATCATCAATGTTTAGCTTATAAAAATGAAGCTATCAATAAAGAAAGCAAAATCTGAAATGTTGGTACAGGCATAAGATGGAAGATCATTTAGTCATTTGCTGTCCATTTCTTTCTTGATGTTTTTCAGAGTTTCCAGAGCTTTTGTAACCAATGAAGACAGTAAAATCTTTGAGGCTTCATTGGTTATGGATTTCACACACACAAAAAAGGCAAACAGAGTAACAACCAGGGCAAATGAGGATATCTTCGAAGAATTCTCTATGGGTCTTTACTCCTGCCATGTACTTCTCAGACTGAGCTAACACTTAGCTGGACCCTTAGGCAATGTTAAAGGGCAGCTGCAAGTCAAGGTGAAATGCCACTTATATTCTTTCATTAGCCCTCCTGGGCCTGTCATTAAATATGGCAGGCTTAGCATTTTTCACTTCAGATGAAAAAGCACTGCTAATCTCAAGAGGCAGAATTTTTTCAATGCCTACATTGATGAACAAGACAGGGTCAGCAATTTTCAGCTTATTGACAGAACTCTATTTACCTTTAGAAGTATTGAAATGGTATTTCAGATGCCCTGGAGCAGAACTGTGACCAAAAGGAAAAGGTAGAGGTTTATGAGAACCATTGCCATTATGGTACCTGAAGTATTGTGAGTGGCTTTTGTTTAACTTGCTAAAGCAGAAAGAGATAATTTTGTGATTGGGAAATATTTTCATATGAAAAGAACTTTAATAAATGTGACAGCACACGATAGATGGAGACAAACACAGAGAAGCAGAACAATACAGAAAGAGCAGAAATTACAGGCAACCATCCATTTAGAGTTAAATATAGGTTTTGATGCAAAAAAGTGTGTGGGCTTTCTGCTTGCTTTGAGGTTTGTTTGTTTGCTTAGGAATGATTATCACTAACAAGCTAACAGATCTAGGTTTCAGTGAGAGAAATGGAGCTAGCTGACCATTTTAAATCTGTCCATCATCACAGCAATTCGCTAGTGACAGCTACTGAAAGCCATAGCTCCACTTTTCTTTATACCTCAGTTAATTCATAATAAGTAATAATAAAAAATAACTCTATATTACTGGTGGGACCCAGGACACAGTTCACAAGAATTGGATTTTCTCCTTTAACCATTGCTGGAATGGTTTTGCCCTAAAAGGCACCACCTTCAGACAGAAAAATAGTATGATTATTGGGTTGGGGTTTTTTGAGCTTGTTTGTTGGTTTGATTTTTTTAAACATGATTATTATCTAAAAATAGGGGGGAAAAAACCAAAACCAGACCAAACCAAAAAAAAAAAAAAAAAAAAAAAGCCCTAAGAAGGCAGTAAATGTTGCTAGCAAAGACAAGCAATTCTAATTAAAATCTGGAGCCTGATGGATTTAATTCAGCTCACTTAAACAGCAGCAGATAAACTGCTACCTGCCTTGTGTTCACTGCAAGGGAACGGATTTCTTCCAACTAGTGTGAGTAAGGAACACACCTATTTCTCTAAGGAAGATGTAGTTTAAGGAAATATGCCACCTTTTCTTTATCATGTTTATAGTTTGCTTTGGAAAAATTGAGCTGGGATCCTACAATATTAATTACCTAAATCCTTTGAGTAAATTTTTATTTTTGGTGGGGTTTGTCCTTCAGGCACCCTGTCTTTCCTAACAGAAGTGGTCTGGTTACTAGGCCCTTAAAGCAGGCAGCAGCTCTGCCTCTTGGTTAAATCCCAATATTCTGGAAAAGAGAACTTATTCTAGAAAGAATATTCTGGAAAAGAAAGCAACACAGGAAGTTTGGGAGAAGATACTTGGCTTTGACTCTGTCAAAATTGCAGTGTGCTTCCAGGGCTGCTCTTCTATGTCTCACTATGGATCAACTATCTTAAGTAACAGTACTTTTTTCCTGGAAGACCAAGAACATGAATGATACAAACTGAATTTGTTGGTGATCTTTCCAAGTAAAACTCTTGTAGTGCATCAAGACTAAATTTGTGATTTTTAAAAATGGTCAGCTCTTGTAAGGGGTTCAGTTACTGATTTGTGTGCTGTAAGCATGGAGTAGCTAGGAATTTATTGATAATCTCAGGATTTCCTAACAAGAGCTTTCTTTGTGTCAATGACTCATGTGAATCTTAACTAAATTCTAATTCCAGTTACCCAAGAATACTTCTGTGGGCTTAGCAAGTCCATGTTTTTTTCATGATCTTTTTCACATATCTATTTACCAGCCTGGTCTCATCTGGCTGCAAATTTAAGCTGGCACTGCAACTCTTAGGCACCATGAGGTGCTCTCTTAGACATCAGCAAATGTGGCCAGGATCCCTCCTACTTCCTTAGTCCTCTCTCCATACCACATCAAGATAGATTCCCTGTTCTCACTACCAACCCTCTAGGTAGGGAATACATGTGGTTGCTGCAGTGACACCTTTAGTCACAACTTTCATGCACAGGGAACAAGGTGAAAGATACCAAGATGTTATCCACCAGATATATTGACATACTCAAACCATCAGCACCCAAATGAGCCACAGATCCTTATCTTTCACACAGTCACTAACACATTCACCCCAACTTCCAGTTGTCTTACCCACCTCACCTTCAGGCATCCCAGTGTGGCTCCGTGCTTTTCTATGCAAATTTTCATCCTATGCAAATTTCTTATGCTATGCAAATCAATGCATTAAATAACTAGCATAAAATGACACATATGGAGATGTGCATAACTTGGCAGCTATAGATCTGGAATCGTTCCACTGACGTCAATGGTTTCATTTCAGTTAGGCTCCAGTATAGAAGGTGTTGAAATCTGGCCCTGTGATATTTTCAGTCAGCTTCTAAACACAAGCTTAGGAATGAATGATTTCAGAGGTGCAATTATTCCTAATGCCTTGTGGATGTTGTTATTTCTCTGGTTCTGTACAACTAAACACACATACAGAGATGGATTGCAGAACTTGCTTCATTTCAACTAAGCTGACGCTGATGATAAATGGAGAACCTGGGATTTACCAGGCCTCCAGGTAGCATGAGCCTGATCCACTTTGGCCCTAATCATGTAATAGCATCTCTTTTAAAATAGCCAGGGCAACTAATGCAGGATTTATGCCAAAAAGCCTTCAGAGGCAGATGTATTCCATAAAGTATTTCAAATCATTTTAGAATGGGGAATGAGTATAGATGAAGTTCAGTGATACATACTATGTATTTTTGATCCAGGACTGGGTGCCTAGAAGCACATGTACTTGTGTAACCACCCCCTGACAAGGATCTGCTGTTATTGTCTGCAAGAAAAGCAGAGCATGGGAAAGGTTAATGCTGCACATGGCAAAATCACAATGCTGAGCAGGGACCCTGCTTGCTGACTTCTTCAAGTGCTGTGCAGTCATTTACACATTTGCAAATGTCATTTTCACATGGCAGAATTTCCACCCACTTTTGCCTTAATGTAAATGACTTCAGGAGATGCCAGGCATTAAGTATTCTCACAACTGCCCCCAACATCCCACCTCTCAAAAAAGAGTTTTCAAAACACTCCTAGAAAACCCTCTGAGACTTTGAGAATTTATTCCTTTCTGTTTCTAAACCTTCTTGGTCACTAGTGGGGCTAAGCTCAAATTTACCAGGATGCTGAACTACAAGATGTGAATAAATGACAAGAAGATTCAGCAAAGCCTGCTAACGAGAGTGGAAGAGCCTGGCTCTGCTCCTGCTGTCTGTTTGATCTGTTCAACTCACCTTAAATTCTGTTACATTTTGCATGAGTAAAAATCTACAGGAGGTTTGTATGGTATGAAGAAGCTTCCAGATTTCTGATTAGTTAACTGAACTAGATCAGAGATTATATATATCAATATATAAACAATCTAAACTCTGGAAATGTCAGCATCTATCTGTACATATGATGCAAATTTTATCAGGGGTGTATAGTATTTATATCAATATTTCCATGTGTGTGGGGGGGGGGTTGTTGGGTTTCGGGGTTTATTTTAGCATTGCAATAATTATATCTTTATGTTTGTGTTGCTATTACTAACTTCCACTTCAACTGACAAAATTAGACCCTTTTATTCTAACTTTTACTTTGGCAATGTTTTTGAGTTTGTTTAGGTTTTTCTTTTTTAATCATAACAGTCTCCCTGCAGACCTGAACTGACATCAATTTACTACTGTCTTGACATCTTAAAGTTGTTTCTTATGAAATTTGCATTGATGTCATTTTGTTTCAAGCTGATACTGTGACAATGTCTCCCTGGATTTATACTGACAATTTGACATCATGTCATCCCCGTAGCCCTTCACGAGCATCTATCCTAAGTCTGTGGATTTAAAGGAAAAGTGGTTTCATTCTGTAAATTACTGTAACTATCTGAGCTTTCTCAGTCGCTCCTTTTCTGACCTCAATATCTAGCTATTGATTGCACATAGGTTTTTATAGAAAAGTCTAAAGTTCCTGCCCAGTGCTTTAGGCAACTCTTCTATAAGTACCAAATAAGGAAATTAAACAAAATCTTCCCTTGACAATAAAAAATAATTGCCAATAAGAGAAGGGGGGGAACACGTTTGTAACAACAGCATCAAAACAATCAACTGGGCAGTGCTGGTGAAACCTCCTTGACCTACTGGGAGCTTCTGATCCTCTTTTGCTGAAGTGATAGGGACACCTTTTTCAGGCTGAATGTTCTGGCTGTTTCCAGGCATTTCCTTGGCAAGCACAAAATCCTCAATATCTCTATATTTGATATGCTGGTCTATTGTATTTTAATACTAAAAACGACAATGGTCGAACTCTGGTGGGAGCCAGGGTCAGGAGACATTTCAGGAAGGCTCCTGTGTGGCAGGTGTACCTTTGAACTTGGTTTATTTTTTTCAGCTCTTTCATTTTCAGACTGAAAGAGGCAATCAGGGTAGTGAGTAATACCACAAAGGCCCCGTGACCCTTCTTGAAGTACACTCATTGTGTGGCATAGCTAGAATCCCCAATGGTACATTTGCAAATTATAAAGCAAATTCCTGCCTGCAATTATAGAATATTCCTAGGATTATCCATGATTCTCACACAGTGGCTTATGTCTGTGATTTTGCAAAAGCTATGGCTCATCAGAATACAAGCATGGCTTAATGAAGTATTTGAAGCAGCAACATCATTTCATAGAATCATAGAATTATAGAATTGGCTGGGTTGGAAGGGACCTCAGAGATCATAAAGTCCAACCCTTGAACCACTACTGCTGCAGTTACCAGACCATGGCACTGAGTGCCACATCCAGTCTCTTTTTAAATATCTCCAGGGATGGAGAATCTACCCCCTCCCTAGGCAGCCCATTCCAATGTCTGATCACCCTCTCTGTAAAGAAATTCTTTCTAATATCCAACCTAAACTTCCCCTGGCACAACTTAAGACCATGCCCTCTTGTCTTGCTGAGAGTTGCCTGGGAAAAGAGACCAACCCCCCCCCTGGCTCCAACCTCCTTTCAGGGAGTTGTAGAGAGTGATGTCTCCCCTGAGCCTCCTCTTCTCCAGGCTGAACAGCCCCAGCTCCCTCAGCCTCTCCTCATAGCATCTGTGCTCAAGTCCCTTCACCAGCTTGGTTGCCCTCCTTTGGACCTGCTCCAGGACCTAGATATCCTTCCTAAATTGATGGGCCCAGAAATGGACACAGGACTCAAGTTGTGGCTTCACCAGGGCTGAGTACAGGGGCAGAATCACTTCCTTGGACCTGCTGGTGACGCTGTTCCTGATCCAGGCCAGGATACCATTGGCCTTCTTGGCCACCTGGGCACACTGCTGGCTCATGTTCAGCCTCCTGTCAATCCAGACTCCCAGGTCCCTTTCTGCCTGGCTGCTCTCAGCCACTCTATGCCCAGCCTGGAGCTCCCCATGGGGTTGTTGTGGCCAAAGTGCAGGACCCGGCACTTGGCCATGTTGAACCTCATCCCATTGGAATCAGCCCAACTCTCCAGTCTGTCCAAGTCCCTCTGCAGAGCCCTCCTGCCTTCCAGCTGATTGACACTCCCCCCCAACTTGGTGTCATCTGCAAATTTGCTGCTGATGGACTCAATCTCCTCATCTAAATCATCAATAAAGATATTGAACAGAACATTTATATGTTCTTGTATAAATTTTTCACCTCCTGTACAACTGCATCAGGTAAATCACAATATAGGTACAGAGAAAAGGAGCCTTATACAGCAAAATGTGTTCATTTTTAATGGATCAAGATCATCAGTACTGAGTAAGGGCCATGGTGACTTGGATTCTCTCACCAGCAGTGCCTAGGCAGAACCTGTACCCCTTAGGGTTTGATGAAAATTAAGGACTCAGTATTGAAACTTCCATGCATGTCAGCAATGTGCTCGTGCAGCCCAGAAAACCAACTGTGTCCTGAGCTGCATCAAAAGAAGCACAGAGAGCAGGGAAAGGGAGGTGAAGTTGAAGAACCCCACCTGAGTCCTTGTGTATAGTTCTGGAGCCCCCAACACAAGAAGATACAGAGCTGTAGGACTGAGTTTGGAGGAGGGTCACAGAGAATGGCAGAGGCTGGAGCACCTCTCCTGTGAAAAAAGGGTGAGAGAGCTGGGGTTATTCAGCCTCAGAAGTGAAGACTCTGGGGAGACCCTATAGCAGCTTTCCAGTGCCTTGAAGAGGCTACAGGAAAGCTGAAGAGGGACTATTTATAAGAGCATGTAGTGATAGGGCAAGGGGGGATGTAAAAGAAGGGATATTAAATATTAGGAGGAAGTTTTTAAGTCTGAGGGTGGTGAGACACTGGCACAGGTTGCCCACAGAAGCTGTGGATGCCCCATCCATGGAAGTGTTCAAGCCCAGGCTGGATGGGGCTTTGAGCAGCCTGGTCTAGTGGGAGTTGTCCCTGTCCGTGGCAGGGGGGTTGGAACTGGATGATCTTTAAATTCCCTTTCCAACCCAACCCATTCTTTGATTCTATGATAAGTTCTTTTTTCTGCCCTGCTTACACAGAGTGCAATCTGACTGCCTAAACAGGACAGTGAGATGTCATTTGAGTGTACTTCTAAGTCATGCTCCCAAAGCACCTGGGTCTCCCAGAGGACCTGTGTCAGACCTGTCAGGTTCAAGCGGATGTTTCCATACTGCAGCAGTGGATCTCTTGTCTTCAGGCAATGAAATCAAAACCTTAGAATGACAAGATCAGGACAAGAGACATTTTAACAACAGTGCAAGTAAAGAGAGATCTGGGAAGATGGTACATGGAGCCGGTGAGAAAAGTTTACCTTAAATGTCTTCCAAACAAAAATGATGACTTTAATATAAGTTTAACTGATACTTTGAAATTTAGACTGGAATTAATTTTCAACTTTATCCCCAGAATTCAAAGGGAAACCTGAGGCTCGAAACCACATAGGCAGAAACTGAACACAAGTTGCACAAAATGTGGATAAAATACTAGGTATCTATAAAAGCAGTGTCAATTCCCATAGCTGATTTAGATAAGGAGAAAACATAGCATATAGGCTGACCAGTGAAGTGCCCTCTAAATCATTAACTGCCTATTGGGCACTTTTTTGCTCCTTCCCTTCCAATATTGAAATATGCTGCTGCTGCTGCTGTTGGAATTAACACAGTATATTTTTGTTATCTGTATAAACACTCAGTCTGCCTTTGACTTCAGCAGAGCTTCATAGTCTAATTAAATGTTGTCTGTCACACTGGAATGTCTATGTCAGTAATTCTTGTCTAAAACAGAAACACCACCACTGGAAATAGCACTCTGTGTTGCAACAAGCATGGCAATGAGCACTCATTTCAGTCTTGTATATTAACTCTTCCAAGCATTTCTTACCTGATCTTAAAGTTGATCTTACTGAGTAGATACTCTGAAACTTCTGCCTTGTTGTGCCTATCATTGCATCCCTATTTTTCATATGTCACTCACCCACCAGTGGTGCTGGCTCTAAAATCAGTTTGGAGATGTCAGCATCTTTCAGTGTGTCCAAAAATGCATGGAATTTTTGTAAACGTGGCTTTACTCAGTTGGTTTTGAGCTTTCTGACTGTGGACCACTGTTATTAAAACTAATCTTGCTAAGGAGACATTTCAATAGTCTGCATCTTGCTACATCCTATATCCATCAACAGAAAAGCTAAGAAATTTCTGCTAGCAAAATCAGAGATAACAAAGATTGGAAAGCAAAAATACGAGTTGCTCAGGAACTTGGTTGTTCAAATCACGGAGCAGATATCATAACCAGCCTCTGCCTACAACCAAGAAAGTTCTGTGGGCTCAGAAGTGATTGTCATGGGACCACAAAATGTAAATGTCCCCAGTCCTGGCTCTCAAACCTATGTGGCTACATACAGGTGGGGGCTGCTCTTGTTATCTTCTCACAGAGGTTTTTCCAGTTTAGGTTTCATTGTCCTCAAAACATAGAGCTGAAGAGACTGCAGTTAGCTATTAATTAACTGCATTGCAAGTCACTCTTCCTGGGAGAAAAGAACTGACAGAAAGGGTTTGTGTCTCCTCTCTGTATCCCTTTATAGAAATTCTGTTTTGTCCTGTGAAGTGCCCAGAGTTTATTCTGATATCTGTGCTTGGGCAAGTTTGACTTCAGATTTCTGCTTCACTAGGCATGAAGGATCAGTCAGCTACTAAAGCAAGGGCTGTAATACCACAAGCTGTGGAGAGCTTCTTGAT
The DNA here is from genome assembly GCF_003957555.1 of Calypte anna. Classification (NCBI taxonomy): domain Eukaryota; kingdom Metazoa; phylum Chordata; class Aves; order Apodiformes; family Trochilidae; genus Calypte; species Calypte anna. Next base: position 144,220,911 of record NC_044245.1, on the reverse strand, counting down.
GACTCTGTTTTATAATGCTTGTATCAGAACTCAGATGTTGCTGTTCTCTCCAGCATGAAGAATCCAGACATATCCAAATGCAAGCATGTGTATGTACACTGTACTTGCGAGGGTCACATGCTAAAAAGAGAAATCAGCTGTAAAAGAAAAAGAAATAAGATGAGTTCGCTTGGAAATGCTGGCTGTTCTGTGAAGGATACATTTGTATCTTGCATTTAAATTTCAAGATGCAATGGCAACAAAGGAAAGTGTGTGAGGACCTTTGAAGATCTGATGTCTCTTAACTACTATTTAAAAGTTAACCATAGAATTCAACCATTACTTAACACATTTTTAATCTGCATTGGTGTTTGCAGCATACTCCATCTTTCAGTGGTGGCTGAATACAATCAGCACTTATATTACTTAAAAACTCTGCTTCATTTAAGAGTTGAAAAAATAAAAATTGTCCCAGACAAAAAGAATAAAATCAGCAGCAATTTATTGCTTCAATATTTCTCACAGTCATTCCCTATCCATAGGAAATTATTTTCCATTTATACTACAAGAAAAGATATGGGACGTGGAAGAGGAGAAAATTAAATTGGCTGATGTAATTCTGTATTTTGGTCCCTGAATTATTATCCTTTGTATCGTGACTGGGAATGATATCTGGATTCAAAAATCAACCTGAAATTTGAGGCTCTATGAAATTGATACTGTTCTGGGACTGAAGATGTTGCAATCATCCTGCCATTTGCCACAGCCAGTAGAAGTGAAGAATCAAATGAAATTCCTGGCCCTCTTTCTGAGATACATGAGATACATAGCTGTCATCATCTCCCACTCCTGTATTGTAATGATCAGATACACTTGCCAAGACAGTCACATCTCCAATTGCCCGACTTTTGATGGAGGGGCCCTTAAAAAAAAAAAATGCCTGAAGGCAAAGTGAACCACAGTTTATTTGTGCAGAACTTGTGTTTGGTCTTATAGTAAAAACTGTCCAGAGACATGCCAGAGTTAGGTATAAATGTGCCTTCTGCAGTCAGGTCTCATTCAGACAGAGTCTCACAATTAAATCTCACCTTATATCAGCTACAGAAAGTGGGAAAGTTTCTGAATACACAGTGCCACACACATTCTAAAGTCTTTTTCCACTCAGAGATGGAATCAGGAAAGAGATGACTTAGGGTTCCTATCTGCATCCCACTCCAAAGAAGCTTCCTTAGGAAGTGCATCCTCCCAGTGATGAGTAGTCCTGAAACAGCTGGTGTTGAGCATTCCAGTGGGTGCTCTCTACTGACTTTAGGCTTGGGACAGCTCAAATTCCTGAAGAGGAACATGGCTTCAGTTTTAGAACCTAAGAATTTGTCTACAGATTTTAAATGTTCCACCACTATGACTGCCAGAAGTTTCTTACTGTGAATTTAATGCAAACTGAGTAAGCTTTCTTTTCCTGAATCTAAAGAGAGCCTAAACTCCTACCTGAATTGATTTCAGTTCCGTTTATTATAACTGCCAGAGTTTGAAGGATAAATCTAAAGGGACTTGTATGCTAGAGATTGGTATGTCTCCTTCTGACACTGTGATTTGAAAAAACATCTTTAGATCCATTATTTTTATTTCTCTGTTCTTTTTATGAAACATTATGGGGAAGTACTGTTTAGTGAAAAGCATTCTAATTTACATGTTATTTGACCTTCCTTCAGAGCACTGGGACACCCCCAAGCACACTGCTTGGGTTTGAATATTGGCACTTGTGAGCCCGTTCTTACACCCCAGTAAAATGATGATTTTACCTTGGAAAATCACCTAATGTCTTGATACACTTTCTCTGCAGTCTCCTGTAGGAGAAAAACAGGAGGATAATGAGAGATGAAATTTATGGGTATGAAGTGGAGGAGTGGAAATAGAGAAACTCATTCAGAAGTATTTACAGGGTATCTCTAGTACGTGAGATCTGCACAGCAGAATTTAAAAGCATGTGTGGAACAGAGTGGTCTTGGAAGACATCCCAGATAGATGGAGGCACCTGTCTGACAAGGATGTTCCCTCTGTAAAAACTGGTGGAAGGAAATGAAGCAATTTACCTATTCAAAATATTGACCTGGAACCTTGTTTTTTGTTAGAAGATATGAAATACTTGATGTAGAAGACACCAAAATGTCCTAAACTGAGTTGTTCACAAGTCTATCCTTTCTTGTCTGGCTAAAGATCTTATTTTTCCTGCAGAGCTCAGAAAGGCTAATAGTACTTCTCACAGAAATATAATCTCAAAAAGACCCCCCCAAAAAAAAGGAAAAACACCCACAGTCTTCTTTGTAATTTGGTATATGCACATCTGCCAAGTGTTTTGCCTCTCTTGGTACTTAGAGCCTCTTGAGACACTGCATAAAATAATTTGAAGCAAGTAAACCATTTGGAAAGAACTGATATTCCAGAATGTTTGGAGCTGTCCTTTCTCCTTTTTGAATATTGGACTTTGTAGTAGAAGGACAGGATGCTAACTGGCCTACACTGATTAATGGTGTAAGAGAATGACTAGAAAGCAGTTTAATACAGTATGAGAGGGTTTATTTGCATTTCATTTTTATGCTGAGGTTCATGGTCTCAAAGGCATTTTTTCATCGAAAAATATTAATTTTGGTGGCTCTAATTCTTTAACTTTATAATTAAAACATCTGTTCCAAATAATGGTATATTTCTGTCATTCATTTTTCAATATTCAGATGTGATAGATACTGCTTATCTGCACACTCTGGATGTCCTTGATGTAACTTCAATGTACATCTTAAGTGTAACAGCACAGTATAAAGTACTCCAATAAGCAATTTCAATCTCAAGTCTCCCATGTGCTCGAAAAAATTCCCCACTCTTGTAATTACAATTCCTGTCCCCATTTTCAAATTCATCAGAGACAAATGAACTTTTGGTAAGTGCCCTAAATCATCACTTATTTGCCTGAAGGTGTTAATGATAGGTCATATTCTTTTCACACATGGAGTAGAGTATTATTTCTTGAATTCTCCTATTGATTTCAGCACTGGCAATACACAAAGATTGTCACTGAAAATCTGTCACTAATCATAGAATTTCCAACTCTCTCTCCATTGTTCCAAAAATAATCTCTTGCAGTAGCGCTCATATCACTGCCAGTTTATCAAAGAACAACTTCCAGTTGAAAAGCCACAAGATGTTATTAGCCTATCTTGTATACAAAAGTTAAAAGTAATGTGTCATCTGAAGAACTGAATACATTACATTCCAACAGTGTCATCAAGAAGGGTTACAAAAATCCACAAAATAAAATAGTGCAGTCAACAGGCTTGTTCAGCCAATTTCTAAGTATCGTCAATATCTTTTATTATTGTCATTATTATAGCACACTGGGTATTTTTTTTTCTTCCATTTGACAAAAAATGTAATAATGACTTTCTTTTTATTGGCTTGAGACTATCTAGGAGTAACACAGAGGATTTTTTATAATGAAAAAATGCAAAGAGGCACAGCCACTTTTGGCATCTTTAAATTATGGAAGCAATTCTACCAAACAAAATTCATGAGTCACAAACAAGCTGCCACTACAAACAAAAGGAAACCAAAAAAAAAAAAAAAAAAAAAAAAAGCAGATGAAACAAATCACAGCCTCCTATTCCCCAATATGCAACATACATAATTGTAAAGATTTAGAGATTCAGCTGTTTGTTGTAGGCAGACTCCAGGACTTGCTGAGTTAACTGCTTCTCTGCCATTATTCACACCTAACCCCAAACTCAGATTACTCCCTTGAGATGTTTTGGAAAAGGAAAGGTAACACAGTTTTCCTCTGGTTTTAGCTGAAATGACTGTATCCTTTGCAGGGAGGGAGGAGGTAAGTTAAGAAGAAAGCAGGTTTTGTATTTAAAGTTGATGCTGATACAAAGTTGGCCTGGAAAACTTAGAAGTGTTAAACAGACAAATCTATGACCTCTGTTACATGTTCCACTGCTTTTAAGGTGGGACTTGTGTAATTTTAAGGCATTTTATCAGACTTCCTTTACCAGAGTGAGTCAGTCTCTGTACAAAACACTGATTTTTATCAATGGATACCTTTAGTAGCACAGGTGGTCAGTCAGTGAACTTGACTGAGAGGTTTTCACTATGCAATAGAAATGAAATTTTTTTTTTATTGCATCCGCCTTTCACATGTTCTTCACACTGTGTTTAAAGCTACCCTTTTCATCCTGTCCAACTAGGTCAAAATACCATAAAATCTGTTCTCTGGGTTTCCCAGTTACAAAAGCAGACCTCTGGACCCCTCCAGCTGAAAACCAAGGCAAGAAGCTCTAGATATTTGTGGTTTTTTTTTCTTGACTGTAGATAAAGACAGATATCCTCTTCTGCTTCACAGTACGTAAATAGGCAGTGTTACAGTGAACAAAGCAGAAAGAAATTACTCATCAAGAAATTCCTCAGCAAGCATGTAATTAGAAATGGATTCCAAATCAAAATGCAGCCAGAAACTGCAGAAATCCACATCTAGGAATAACAGCTTACAACTGCTTTAGGATAAATATTCTGCTACGCTACAGGAATTTAAAAAAAAATAAAAGATAAAAAAGGATGAGAAATACCATTCCTGGTACCTGTGGTTTCATAGACAGTAACTAATCTGATTTTAAGAGGCCCAAAGAATCTGTTTGTGTCTAAAAATGCATGCGTGACAGAAGAATTGCTCTTCACTGATACCATTTGGTGAAGCTCTGGCCTCTTGTTTTCATCACCAAGCCTTTCCAGCAGGCAACTGAGAGTCAAAAGAAAAGCTTGCTATGAGAGCTGCTAAATTCACTCTGATCCCAGTTCATCCTGTCTAATGTTGGGAGTTTGACTACAGCCCCTTTACTAGGAGCACAGTCCCTCTACACTCCCCAGAATACCTACTGAAAGCTGTGGGCTTGGGCCAGGCACCTGACAAAGCTCCTGCTCCCAGAACACAAAAGTTGCATCTGTTTGGCTATAAAAATGGATGATCCTAAAGCCCAAAATTTTCTTGAAGGAGAACAAAGGCTCTAACCAAGAGCCTCCATTCAGTCCAGAGTAGGAATGAAGATTCTGCTGAGTGTTTAACACTGCACAGTAGCATTTGCTTTCAATATATCCTCTCACTCAATTTTCTTACCTGATCACAGGTTTCATGAAAAAGACATAGATAGACTCTGGTGGCTGCTAAAGCTTATGCTACAACTAAATCTTTTAAGTCTACAAATGAACCCAAATGGCATCTTCAGTGTATTGAATTGAGCGCTATGGGAGGATGCTGCTCTGCTGAACAGAGAGCAGACATTTGCAATGGCTTTTCAGACAATCTGAAACCATCCATCACTGTCTTTCTTTAAGCTCTGTCCACTGATTTACTGAGAAACTCTTGACATGTTACAAGGTTCTCCATCTCAAAATTGTGAGTCTCACCTATCTACTCCCTGACTTGTGCAAGAAAATGATGAGCAACTAATGTCACTCCAAACTTATGCTTCAACTAGAGAGACATAATTTCCCATCTTCTATCAAACATATTACAATCCATTGAACACTGAAGGAACTTATCCTGGATTTATTGGTTGTAGTTGGAAAAAGTACAGACTAAAACCTGCTGTTTGAATACCAATGGAGAACTCACAGAAGGGACACTTTAAGCTTTTCTAAATAGGAAAAGCAGAAGTAGTAATGCAGACACAATGTTGTCTACATGTAGGCAAAGGCAAGGAATTGTATAAACCATGTTAATGATACTGACTAATGAAATCCTTCTGACGGCAGATAAAAGATTTTGTTAGAGGCCTCCCAAATCCTATGGCAATATCTGCCATTGTCAAGCATAAATACAGTTCCTCACCTGAGAAGCATAGATAGGATCAGAGTAATGTCTTAAAGTGGCCTGAAATCTTCCTCAGATTACAGATGAGATAGAAATTGCTTTTCAATTTCTGGGCTACTTACCGACAGTATTCCTCTAATACCAACTTTTATTTAGCTCTAATCAGCAGACAGGTGAAACAGACAAGCTGCAACAACTTTAGACTTACATGGAAAAGACAAACTTCCCTTTCTTTTAACTCTGCTGGACCTTACCACCATTAACAAAATGGTACATTGTGTTTTTATCCGTCAGTATATTTTACATGACATATTTTAAGTGACAGTTGAAATGTGCCTTTTCTTTCATTCCTTTACAAGGAAGAAAAAGGAGTAGTAAAGTTTTGGGGTTTTTTATTTAGGTTTTCTAGTAGTTTGCTTTAACTTGATGTCAGATATAACAGGGCATACTAAAAATTCCCAGAGCTGGAATAGAAGGGTTACCAGATCTGCGATGGGATCTGTCTGGAAAAGATGAGATGGCCATATTCCAAACAGCTCAAAGCAAATGGCAAGAAGATTTGAAGTCTGACAACTCCACCAGCAGTGATGGGTGAGTAGAGTGCCCTAAAGACACTGGTTCCTGCCCCCTCATCTTGACCAAGACCCTCCTGAGGCTGTTGCTGTGGGCACACGCGTTGCATTTTCAGTGGATTTTGTGGAGGTCATCACCAGGTGATGATCTCAATCTTTCCTCTCTTGCTTCACCTCTTTTTTAAGGGGCTTTTGTGTCCAACCACCAGGGACACAACCACCATCACAATGAAATAGGAAATAGGCTCCTACTTATTTTTCTCCTTAATTAAGTCTTAGCTTAAATCTTTGCCTTGCCTCCACCCTCTTTTCATGGACTTCTAACACCCACCTGCACATACCTACAAGGCATTAACATGGGCCTGAAATTACCTAATTTAAAGGAGTAATTTTGTGTAGGCTATTGCAGCTCTAACGTAAGATTTTCAGGTTTGCCATGGAATCTCCACTATTACATAGATACATTCAAAAGACTGTTAGACATAAATTTTTAAGATTGAGCTTAAGAATTAAATTAAAGGTTAGTGGGGCTGGCATCCATGAAATGCCTACCATGTATGCTGAGAAGCTGGGACAGAAATGGAGTTCCAAGTGTATTTTGGATATAGGAGATGAAATCATTGGTAAATGCTGCCTTTAGCAGCTGGTTTGCTTCCCCCTGTACACCAGGAATCTTGCTTATCCAGAAGCTTTGCTGGTGATAAAGTTTTGACATTTTGTGCCTGTAGGCTTTTTATGCTTCAGGCTGCAACGTGCTGCCCACATGAGGCTCCTTCCAGGTCAGTTTTCAACACTAATACACTTACACTAACTAAGCAAGGAAGGAATTAGAGAAAAATATTAAAACAATGGTCCAGTTCCAGGGAGAAAATTATATCCTTTAAATAACAATTTCAGTCAGAAGTTTGATTTTTTTTTTCTTTGCTCCTGAGGATATTAGTAGACCATGAATAAAAGTTACATGAAAGAAGTAAAAAAGTTTTAGTGGTCTTCCAGATGTTATACTCTCTGTATATATATTCAAAGCTGTTTTACTTTATTACTTACATTGCACATGTAGTGGGATTTTCCTTGCTGAGGGTTTGTCCAATGCAGGGGGCTAAGGCTAAGTTTACATCTTCTCCAATTATAAGAGGGCCATTAAGTTCAGATAATGTGAGATATAAATTTAACAGGAATTCTAGCAAAATCATAATTAGGTGCAGAGTCATTACATGAATTTAATGATTGAGATTTAATTTCATTTTTCAGGATTATAAATTGAGAATCCTTATCTGACTCATCTTTTTTTCTTAATTAATTGGAAATTTATTTCCAGGCAATTAAGGCAGAGGTTCTTTTCAATCCCTAAGTGTTTGTGAGCTATATACTGATGTTCTTTGTCTCATTTCAAACCCATTAATTTCTGTTAATTTCTTTGAGCATTTTCTAATAACATAGTGATGACTGTGTGTAGTTTTATATACAAAAAACAATCTGCAGTTAAGATATTCTGTAGGAAATCAAGTTTCTCAGGACATAAAGCTGTATCATTTCATAAGTGCTGATAGATTAGAAACATAGTCCCCTCCCAAAACAATACAGAAGGAACAGAATTAAGAAGTAGCATCATTCTGCAGTGTCTGAAATGATGGTTTGCTGCCTGTTGGGGTGTTTTGTGGGTGCTGAGTAACACAGTCTCAGCAAGTACAATTGCCCCTCTCCTAAGCACTTGGGTTGTGCCTCATTTCATTTGAGTCCAGCCACATACAAATTATGAGTCCATCCTAAGTCAGTTATCTTCACCTCATATGAAGAGCGGCATCTCCAGGCAAGGGTAGTTGATTCCTTTTGAAGCATTTGGCTCTTCACATTTCCCATATTGCTGCCAGAGGAATTATTTCACATGCTGAATCTGAATGCTACCTGGGTGCTACCTGGGTGCTACCTGGTGCTCTCCAACTCTCCTGTCTCACTTCTTCATCCCAAAGCACTGAAACATTTCCCTTTCCAGATGTTCTTGCTTTCCAACACCGTATCTTCTGGAAAATATATCCTAGGACCCCAAGTCACAAGCAACCCTTTGGCCAAGAAATCCAGAGATAACCTGAATTTTCCTGGTTCTGAGACAGAGAGGCTGGGAATGAATGAAGAAAAGCATTTTGTTTGGTTTATTTTTCTCTCACCCCTGTCACTCCACAATTGCTCAGGACAGGTCCAGCACTTTTTAAGAGTACAGAGTATGAGGAAAAAACAAATCCCTTCAAATTCAAGGTACTAAAGTTAACCTACATTGTCCTTGTTTGCCAAACCAGTTTAAGTTTCTGCCCTCTTCATCCTCTTCTACTTGTTTGCAGTCCTCACTGCAGTTCAATGCTGTTGCTGTCTCATTTGTACTGACAAACATGGATGAGGGCTTGAACCAAAAAAAAAACAAAAAACAAAACAAACCAAAATAACAAAACACTGCAGAAGTTCACGTAATTTTTTATAAGGTTGCTAAAAAAAAAAAAAAAAAGAAAATTCTGCTTTGCTGCCTGCATTTTCTTCTCAGTACAGTTGAAGAGGCAGTGTTGCTTCTTGGTAGGAACATGCAGCAAGGGATAAGAAGTTCTTAGGGTAATTTGCAGCCAAATAAATATCAGTGCAATTATACCCTAATAAATAGTATTTTCAGAACTCAGAACTGAGCTGGTATCCCCTTGGTATTTGGGATTTATGAAAGCTAGAAAAGAGGAAGTTAAGAAAAATTGTGAGGTTTTAAATTAATAGCTTCAAACATGGTACAGCAAAAGAAAGGGAAAACGAAATTCTGTTTTACAGCAAATAATTGAATGATTTAGAGGATTAGTGGAAGGAAGTACACTTCACATCTAAGTGATCAGTTCCACTTGGAAAAGAGGAGGTGACCTGCAGTGGATGAGTTACATCTACAGCTTCTCTGGCCAACAATTCAAACAGTGTGAGTAAAAAAGAAAAAAATTCCCCTGAGGTTTTTCGAAGGAAAAAAAAAAGAACATTCAGTGAAATGTTCATGGAAGTGTCTCCACTAGAAGCTGAGACTAAACCTGTTTTGGATTTTCTGCTTCAGATGACACATATCAGGTTTGGTGTGTCATTGACTCATGGTTTCTGTATCTCAGATCCCCTTCTTTATAAACTGTGATTCCTGGATGAACCAGGAATGCACCAAAGTGACATTTCAGAGTCAAAATACTTTCGAATGTTCATCAAAATATCAAAATGTGCCATGAGAAAATCTGATTATGTCTTAAAATAGATTTATTGCTTTTTCTTGAGTGAAAGAGCCTTTTTTTTCCAGGCAGATGAAGAGCGTCAGTTGAAAAGCCAGACATGGAGCAGGTTGTGGGACCTGGATCTCCCTGTAGAGGTGGCTGTTTGAGTGTTCACCTGGTCCCAAAGTGAAGAAGTTAACCTTGACTGCATTGTAAAAAGGATTTGAATAAAGAGATCCAGTGTCAAGGTAATGACCTATCTGCCCAGAAAATCGTAGTAAAATTTTGGAGTTAATACTCCAAAGTATTATCTAGTGTCTATCTGCTATCTGCTAGTGTCTTTTCAAGCATCATAATAGCTAGCTGTGGGTTAAGTACATCATGTCTGCCATTCTTTACTGCATTTCCAAGGTTAAGAGAACAAGTGATAAGCAAACACAATGGCTGTGTGATCTCAGGCTCCATTTCAATGTGCTCATGTGGGGTGCACCTTACTTCTTGTGCTTTATTCCTGCCTTCAGCTCAGTTAGATCCAGCTTCTTTGTGCAAACATGCATTCTGCCCAGAACTGCCTTTTAAACAGGAAACTTTCTCACTATTTCTCTTTAAGAATCTTCTGAGAATCTGCTGTGTATTGATAACAGCTTCTTATGCTTCTGTGACAATTACTTTCATAGACACAGACTTTAGTGTTTCTCATCACATCCATTTTTAAAGCACCTTGGGCTCAGACCTGATATCTCCATTCCAAGGTAGAAGTGAGACTGGTCCCTTTCAACCACTGCTGGCCTGGTTATTTTTTTCCTTGTTATTTTCTTGTTTTGATTGGAAAGCACAAATAGATTCCAAGTTTAACCAGGTTTTTCTTGTTATGTGCTCCTCTCTTTTTGCCTTGTGTAGCTTATCCAAATGATTAGTCTTCCATCTTAATTAGGAACAATCTATAATTATGGTATTAATTCTAACTAGGAGTTCATCGTGTTACCTTACCTTGAAATATGGCTATAAAAATTCCCACAGGTAGAAATATGAGCAAGATTTCCAGCAAGATTTCCAGTTAAGCTATAAGTAAAAATAGAAGATTGATTTGCAAAGAACATAAGACAATAAATGCAGTTTCAAAAGTCTTCATGATGTCTGTTTAAATATAAGGTGACTGATCTGTGGTTTTTTTCTATTTAGCACCATTTTACTCAACCACTGGTGAAAAATTATTGACTCTGTGAGGCAGATCATCAGCTGATGTAAAGCAGTGAAACTCCATGGCTATTGATGAAATTTACCAGCTTACCCTCTGAAGGTCTGCACTTTCACTTTCTATTAATATTATGAGATAATACACATTACCAGACTGATTTTCTTATCCTTTCCCAGTTATTGTGTACAATTAGTTAAAAAAATATTTATTTTTTTCAGGAAATATACAAATTGGCAATAGTCACAGTGTTGGATTTTCCTTTTTTTGTCTAACAAACTGTTTAAATGAATCTTGAGGATTGAGTCAATTGCCTGTTCAGGGGTGTCAAGTGTTCTTTGCAATACCCACAGACAGCTGAGACATCTCCATGGGCCTCTCAGGTATTGCACAGAATCTGGGGGCTGGCAGTGCTCACCTGAAGAAGCAGCTGGAAATTGAGCAGGCTGGCATGTGGAATGGCAGTGCCCACCTCTCCATCATGGGCACTTTTTTCCTGGCTTTACCAGGTAAGATTCAGTTTAAGACTCCTGGTTGTGTCTGCAAATAGATGTTCATCTTGGCTTTGGTATCCAAGACTCCATTGTAACTGGTCATGATTTACAAACTTCAGTTCAGTTATTTGAATGTCAATTCCAATGGCACTCTGAGTGCCAATGGCACTCCATTTTTTATATGTCTGTCAGTCTCGAGGGTCATGTAGCTCTTACAAGTTCCATGTTATAGGTTCTTGGATAGTCTTGGGTTCCTTTGAGTGTCTCAGGTGCCCTCAGATGCTTACATGCTGGTATCCACTTGTGTGGTTCATCTCATCAGCAGTCACCAGAGTCTAGAGATCAACTGAGGTGACCAGCCAAGACATTTTAAGGTGAGTTAATGTGATCTTTAGCTCTGCTTTTATTGGGTGGTGCCAATATTCAGACAGTTTCAGGTGGGTATGTTGGCATTTGAGATAACACAGGCATATGGACCCGGCAGATACAACACAGGACCTCTGAGATAGCTAGGCTCTTCTGGCCCATCAGCCAGAAACTAGGCAAGATGCCCCACTGCATCTCAGATGGTGAGAGATGCCCATATTCAGATGGCTGAACAGTGTCTGCAGATCACCATCAATTACAGTAAGAACACAGTGGGCATTAAGAAGGAAACTTCTCAATGAAGTTGTCTTTAATTGGGTTCTAACAACACCCACTATGTTTGAAAACAAGATTAATATTGGAAACATCATATAAGACATGTTAAGTAAAAGAGAACTCTGCTCTTACCCAATGTGTTCTCCATCTAGAGCAATAACAGCCAAAGCCTTTCTATTCTATAAGACCATTTATGGTTGGCTGACCCCAGTCAATAGCCAGATATTGGTGTTTCACTCACTCTTCTCACCAAAGGGTGAGAAGATAAAAAAGTCAAAGGGAGGCAAAAGGACTTGTGGAATGAAATAATGACAGTTTAATAGGAAAAATAAAAGCTGTGTGTGCAAACGAAGGAAAAATAGGAGTTAACTCATTCCTTCTCATCAGCAGGCAGATGTCCAACCATTTCCTGAGAAGGGCTTCAGCTTGCATCACAGCTGCTTGGTAAGACAAATGCCGTAACTCTGAAATTCCTGCTTCTTCCTCCTTTCACTGGGTTTTATTGCTGAGTATAATGCCATATGGTATGGAATAACTCTCTGGTCAGTTTAGGTCAATTCTCCTGGATACCATCTCTCTCAAAGTTTTTTTTCCACTCCCAGCCTGCTTGTTTGGGATGTCAGCCCTCTGTGCTAGCTTGCCTGACCAGTCTCCAGTGCTAAAAATCTCTTTGATCCATTATCACTATCACCAAAACTGGTGCTTTGTTTAAAATGCCTTATCTGGGAATTAGGAATGTCTGATTACAATATACATTTGATATACAACCTTTGCACTTTTCATAACCTAAACAGAAAATATTTATGAGCTTCAATACAGAGCATCAGTATTGCTTTTGTAGATCCAAAGCAGTCTCCAGGCTTTCTTTAGGCAATCATAGTTTCATATAATAGAATTTTTCACAAAAATTTAGACTTCAGTCCTAGACTAGTACTGCCAGGAACCAATTTGTTATTGGATGATGTGAGTGCATTGTGAGACAGCAAGCATCCTGCCTAGATGATAAAACCATAATAAACTTGGGCGTACCTAAAATAAGACTTAACTAGAGACTGTAATGAGATCAAATACTGGAGCTTTTTTTCCACATCAACAACTTCCCCTACGCTTGTGAGAAAAGCATATTTCACTGGGGATTTAGAAATCATACTCATCTTTGTCCACTTGTCAGTTAAATCAGGCAAATTATTTCTTCTTTTAAGATTAAAGGGGCAGTTTAAATTTCCTTGATAATGCAAAGCCAACTACTGGGTTAAATGTTGTTGATTGACCTAGTATCATATGGCACATTAGCAACTGGGGAAATTAAAACTGGATTACCCACTACACTCTTTTGACTAGAGCTTTTCTGGCACATTATTCCTGTTAATATTTCACTTCTAATACATCTTCTGTGCCAGGGGTCCTAAAAAGAGAAAGACAGAAAAGAAAGGGAAAAAAGAACAGAAACTATGTTTGTATTGGTTTTGGGTAACTCACTACCAAAACTGGGTAACTCACTACCAAATCACAGCTTAAATAATACATTGTTCAGCACTGAACACCGTACTGAGGTGTTTAGAACATTTCTGTAGACTGAGAAAAATCTCTGCCTCTTTCTCAGTCTCCCTATCTGTCTAGAATACAGATGCATAGGCTGAAACCATATAAAGACAAAACCAACAGCAATGAAGAACACTTTGGTGGAGCAGAAGTGGTGAGAAAAACACGGTTCACTGGGTACTGTATGTCTGTGTAATTGTCAGAGAACGATTAAGGTATCAATGTGAATCCAAAAGATGTGGGAGAAGGGACCTGCTGAGTTCATAACTTCTTTCAGAAAATCTCCTGAAAGGGAATCTTAATATTTAACTATGCTGTGATACTGACCATTGACCCCTTCAGATGGAGGGGGGGGCAGAATAAATAAATCCAGCATTGACTCTTTCCCCCACATATTCCTTTAGTGTTGCTAAGCTGCCTGGTTTTATAGCAAAATCTTAGCAGTGTTCTAAGCCCCAATTCAGCCTTCCAGTAACTGCTGGCATTGGCCATGATGGGCAAAGGGTTTGCTAGCTGACATCCCAAGATGAGCAGATGTTAGAGGAGAGATGGAGAAGTGACTTGCCAGTCAAACACCGGGCTGCACACACTTCTTTGCCAACTTTCCCTGAGAGATCTTGCCTGCTAAGCTCATTAAAGTTCACAGCAGAGTTTGGACTCTAAACAGAGTAATACTAGTAGCACAAAAGTGTATTCATTTACTGTGAAAACTCTATTAAGTGTAGGAATGGTAACACCAGAGTTTATTAATCGTGACTTGAATGTGTAGGAACTACAGCAATTTAGCAATCTGGAAAGAAGCAGGACAAAATAATCATATAATTAAGGTAAACAACATACACTAATTCTTTTTTGTCTCATGAATTAATCACAAATGATCAAAAAACCCTACATCCATGAGAAACCAGCAAACATGTATCAGTAATATGTAATATAAATGCAATATAAAAACAGAAAAAGAGGAGTAACAATACTACTGCTACTACTCTGGCCAATTGCAACATCAAGTCCTTACACCCTGCATCTAAAATCCAGTCCTCCTGCCAAGAATGAAAATAAGGAAGATAAGACATCTGGCTCATCCCCAATAGATATTGACAAACCAGCCATGCAAATGCTTTTCCCAAGCAGTTTTCAACCTGGACAGACTCACAGTGCTCACCTGTATGTATCAAATACCAGTATCAAAGGAAAAAAATGCTCTCAAAAAAGTATTTATCTGGTAAAGCAGTGTCAGTGTACTCCTTGCTAGAGGTTTATCTTGTAATGAAAATTTGGGTAGATAATTTAACATTTTACATCAATTCTATTTCAAGACTGGCATTTGAAGAGGATAAATAAAATAAAATTCTTAAGAACATAACAATAAGTTGACACTGACATTTAAATGGATGTAGAAGTTCTGATGGTAATAATTTGTCTTGTACTATCTTCTTCCTTCTGATTTTGCTTGTGAAAAGACAGAAATGGAAGATTTAATTTGTCAAGTTTGAAGGCATTCAGAAATAATTTACACGCTGGAGGTGTCTATTAAGAGAACATCTATTATATTTCCTGCAATGAATTAATTCTGATAAGACTGCAGTATGCAGCACTCCTGTGAAAGCAAGGTAAAGCAAGTGTCAAAGCCAGATAACAGAGTCTAAACAAACTTTGATTACTAGTGAAAACCTAAAAAGTGGTAAGGGCACAATTAAATTCTAGCTAGCAGATTTTTCAAGCAGATAATAATAAGAAAGTTAATTCATTCAGAATAGTAGCACATAAATGACATTCTGACTAGTTATAAATGTGACTGAATTTTAACAATTAGTCCTAATGATAATTACTCAATATTTATAATATGAGTAATGGAGTAAGTAGAAATATTGTTGCTGTTTGTACTTTCAGAGTTAAGAGTAAGTTTTACACCTAAGGATATGACTGTGAGAACATGACTTTGTTGTGTAGAAATAAAGTATATTATATCATTGGCAAAATATATGCCATGTAGAGGATATGATGATTCCCTATCTAAGTGCCCATGCAACACCCAAAAAAGCATTTCCAGGTGTCTGTTGTGTGGGCTGCAGAGGGCTGAGGCCCTGTTTCATGGGGATTGAAAGAGATAAGGCAAAAATTACATGCTGTTAAAC
Organism: Calypte anna; assembly: GCF_003957555.1. Lineage (NCBI taxonomy): Eukaryota > Metazoa > Chordata > Aves > Apodiformes > Trochilidae > Calypte > Calypte anna. The sequence goes on along the minus strand of NC_044245.1, from coordinate 144,205,280 downwards.
AGATTTTCCTCAAGAAAAAACAAACAAAACAAACATACAAACAAAAACTCACAAAAAAAACCCAACCCAAAATAAAAAATTCTGATTGCAACTCATGTTGACAGAGTTCCCCTGCCCATGATAGAACAGATTTCAAGGATTTCCAAACTCACACTCAGGTAGAAAAGACTGAGATGCAGTCTGTCTGCTATTTCTCTTCAGTGAATGAAAGTTATTGAAAGTGAGATGTGTGCACACTTTTCAGTCAAAAATGGTTGAAAGACAAAGAAATGATACAAACTGGTGGCTGTTTCCTCATGAGGGTCTCATCCCATCTGCAGCACTGCTGCTCACAGCTTCACAAGAAGAGTTCTCTGGAAAGCCTGGTATTGATGGAAAGAAATACAATAAGGAATGAATTTCAGAAATAGTGAAAGGTGTAAAAGACTGGAATTGTTTATTTTGGCAAGGGAGACAACAGCAAATAGTTTGGAAATAGGAGAGATAAAACTGGAGGAAATAATGCATCTCTAATTGGACTGTGAAACTCTGCCATGGAATACTATTGAAGCAAGAGTATAATCAGGGTTCAGAAAACAAAAGGATATTTTAATGGTCATCAAAATAACCATATGGCTAATTATCAACTCCATGAGTATTTTATCTTCACTGGAAGTAAACAAGATAATTGGTAAACGTACATTCTCAGTAAAGACTTCAGAATTACCTCCAAGTGTTCCATGGAAATAAATCTAAACTCCCTTTAGGAAAGATGGTGGCAATTATGACTGAGACAGCACCTGTGTAATATTGTTCCTCCTGAGCAGGGTACAGGATTAGAATTTTACTAAGTTGGGGAAGATACAAGGAAACATTTTGCTGACTAGGTAGCCAATATGATAAACTGAGATATTTTCCAATTATCCTGAAGTGAATACAAGCTACAGCTCCTTCCTAAGCCACACTTGAAGGCTACACTGAGTATTTCTTGATGATCAGGTAATTTTTAAATTTAGTAGGAGGCAAGCTTTTATTTAGTAGAAGGCAGTCTCTTATTGTGTTCAAGGTTATACGACACTAAGAAAACAGAGGGGCAATCAGTGGCAAACAAAAACACAATTAGCTTCCAGAAAAGCTAGTGTTTTATTTTTCCTTATTATTACCTTAGGAAAAAGAGATCATTTTAAAAAAATGAATAAATAAAAAGACACAAAACCCCACATGTGACTGTGTTTCAAATTTTGGCTAAGTCAAACACAAAGAAAAATGTTTAATAGACAGAGTGTGGGTAATATGTCCTGAGGGGTTAGCAGAGTTACTTGCTCAATAAGTAAGGTCAAATTATGTGTGAAGCAGAGACATTTAGCATAAAAACAGTGTTAATAATTCATCTGGCAAGCTGAGTGGTGGAATGATAAGATAGAGTGATGAGAAAAAAAAACCAACACAAAACCCAGCCACTAGACAGGCACAGTGGAAGAAAGAGCTCAAATAAAACAAAAAGTCAATAGGATAAAGAGGAAAAAAATATCAATAATTTTTTTTCTTATAAATGCCCACACAGATTCAGCTTCCCAATATGACAGTGATGTTGGCTTCTGTTATTTGCTTGCTGTTTATTTCAAGCCTAAGTGACTGAGTGCAGACCCTCACATTGTGTCTCACCAGTCAGCTCTACACTTCACTGCAGAATATAAAGAGAAACAAAGCTCTCTGGATAAGTAAACATTCTACTTTAGTAAGAGAATGGACATGGTATTCCAGGTCTAAAAAAAAAAAAAAAAAAAAGAAGGATTTTTTTATTCTGGCCTTAAATTACCGAGGAGTTTTTGGTTTTTGGTTTTTTTTTTTCTGAAACTTTCTCAGAAGCCTGAAGTCTCCTATGGAATGTAAGTCTTGAAAGAGCTGAGTGAGCTGGTGCCTAATGAATGCTCCATACCTGTCGACAATCCAGAAACTGCACCTCTTTTCAGCTTATGATCCCTAAGAAGCATTAGAAATATTCTGAGTATTCTTGAAACCAGAGTCCTCTTAAAACGTGTTTGCTTCCAGCTGACACTTTCTGGCACAGCTCTGTGCATACACACAAGTTATTGTTTCAAAACAGCACACGTTAGAAGAGCAAAGTGATGAGAAGGAGCCCACTGACTGCAGTGGGAAGGTGAGAGCGCTGACTGAGGATGACAGGCTTGCCATAAACTTCATTTTCTGCTCCTCAGGTTTCAATACCAATATACTCTTTCTCACTCAGCGGATTAGTGCTTTAAGTTAAGGACAGGGATAAGAGGAAAGAAGAGATGAGCATCAGCCCCAAAAAGCAGTATTTCTGATCTCTATACACCTTCTTTTATGGCTTTCTGGCAATAGCAGAACTTCCTGCAGTACCCATTCCAGGGGAACCATACTGTATGACCTGCTGAGGCTCCATCATTTTATTAGAGCTTGCTCATAGAACCATAGAATAGATTGGCGTGCATGGAAACTTTAAAAGGTCGTGTAGTCCAAACCCTTCCATCTTTCTTGTAAGCCCCCTTCAGGTACTGGAAGGCCACAATAAGGTATCCCTGGAGCATTCTCTACTCCAGGCTGAACAATCCCAACTCTTTCAGTCTGTCGTCATAGGAGAAATGCTCTAACCCTCTGATCATGTTCTTGGCTCTCCTCTGGACTCACTTCAACAGCTCCATGTCCTTCTTGTGTTGGGAACACAGTACTCCAGGTGAGGTCTTACCAGAAAAGAACAGAGGGGCAGAATTACCTCCCTTGACCTGCTGGCCACACTTCTTTTGATGCAGCTCAGGATATGGTTGGCTTTCTGGGTTGGGAGTGTACATTTCTGGGTCATATTGAGCTTTGCATCCACCAGCACCCCCAATTCTCCTCAGGGCTGCTATCCTCTCTAGATACCAGGGGCTGCCTCGAACCAAGTGCACTTGGCTTAGTGGAACCTCATGATGTTCATATGATCTGACTTCTCAAGCCTTTTCAGGTCCCTCTGAGTGGCATCCCATCCCTCAGGTGTGTCAAATAAATCACTCAGCTTGGTGTCATCTGCAAGCTTGCTGAAGGTGCACTTGATTCCACTGTCTGTGCCATCGATAAAGACACTAAACAACAGCACTCTCAGTGTGGTGGGCCCTTGAGTGACACCACTCATCACTGATCTCCATCCAAGCATTAAGCCTGTGAGCACTAATATCTGGCTGTAACCATACAACTAATTCCTCATCCACTGAGCAGTCAGCCCATCAAATCCATATCTTCCTGATTTAGAGAGAAAGATGTTGTGGGACACTCTATCAAAGACCTTTACAGACATCCAGATAGATGACATCTGTAGCTCTTGTCCACTGGTGTAGTCACTCCATCAAAGAAGGCCACCAGGCTGGGCAGGCAGGACTTGCACTTTGTGAAGCCATGCTGGCCATCTTAACTCCCTGTCCTCTTTAGCACATGCCTTATCTTAGCTCCTGGGAAGATCTGTTCAGTGTTAAAGGGAGCTTATAAGAAAGGAACAGACTTTTTAGCAGGGCCTGTGGGGACAGGGCAAAGGGTAATGGTTTTAAACTATAAGAGACAAGATTCAGACTAGATATAAGGAAGAAACCTTTATAATGATGGTGGTGGAACACTGGAATAGGTCACCCAGAGAAGTGGTAGATGCCCCATCTCTGGAAACAGTCGAGGTCAGGTTGGGCAGTGCTCTAAGCAACCTAATATAGTTGAAGATGTTCCAGCTTATTGCAGGGTGGCTGGACCTGGAAACCCTTCCATCCTAAACTCTTCTGTGATTCTCCAATCTTCCCAGGCACAGAGGTGAGGCTGACAGGTTGATAGCTCCCAGGGTTCCCCCTTTCTACCCTTTTTAAAAATGGGTGCAATGTTTCCCTTTTTCCAGTCACCAGGGTCTTCATCTGACTGACACAACTTTTCAAATATAATGGAAATTGGCAATTACATCAGACAATTCTCTCAGGATGCATCTTGTTAGGTCCCACAGGTCCATCTTCCAGCTGAGCAGAGCTTTTGGAACTTTTCTGTGGGAACATTGCTAAGAAAGGAGAGTCCATTTTTCTGCTTCACAAAATTTTTTAAATCCTAGTCTAAGAAAGAGTGGGAAGAGATCTCTGAAGGTCATGTATTCAACCCCTCTGTCAAAGCAAGACTGACTTCAAAGTTATCTTCAGCTGTCTGTTAGGTGAGGTCCTTGTCCAGATGAGCTGACAGTCCTCAGGGATGGAGAGTTCACTCTCTGTGGGTAACCTGTGAAGAACTGTCTGTGTGTGAGAATAATTTTTCTTTGTAACATGCTGGAATTTCTCTTGTGTTTAACCATGACTATTACCTCTTTTTCCTTGCTGTGCACCACTGAGAAAAGTCTTATTGAGTCTTCTTTACCCTTTAGGTAGTTGAACACAGCAAACAGGTCTCCCCTTGGCCTTCTCTTCTCCAGACTAAAGAAAGTGGCTGTTTCCTAAGCTGCTCTTTGTTTTTGCTGTGATCCAGTACCACAGCCATGTTGGCATGACCCTTCACTGGACTTTCAGTCCATCCCTATCTCTCCTGTGCTGGCAGACCCCAAACTGGGGGCAGTCCTGCAGCTGCCAGGCAGAAGAGAATAATTACTTCTCCTGATCTATAGGCTATGGGCTTAGTAAAGCAGCCCAGCAAACGTTTCAGCCTGTTGTCCAGTGGCACCCTGAGGACATTTTATGCTGAGATGTTTAATAGGCAAACATTCTTGGGTCTGTACTGTTGCATGGGGTTATTCCTTTTCAGGGCTTTCATTTAAGGTTTTTTGAGCTTCATGAGTTTCCTGTTACTCCAGCCTAATGGATCACTGTTTGGCTAGACTAACTCTTAGCTTAAATCTGGCTCCATTTTGGCCTCAAAACTGGGATCTAGATCTTCCCAAGACAAATCTGATCCAGACAAAGCTTGTACTTTGCATCAAATAATTTCCCAATTTGGTGTCACTTTTTGATAAGGGTTTGCTCACACTGCACAGGTCATTTGAAGACGACAACTTACCAACACCCAGTGTCGGTCATCAAGGGGTACCAGGTTCCAGGTAAGCTCTGAGCTGTTGATCACCTTTGTGCCTTACAATCCAGTGTTTAAATTTAACACTCTCCATGTAGTGTAACCATTCAGTGCCCATATTCTCATGACTGCAAGGATGCTAAAGAAACCATGTTAAAACCTTTCCTCATTTCAATGTAAATTATTTAACCCCAACTCTTTCCACACCCACAGAGACTGCCATTCCATCATGGGAAGCAATCAGGCTTATCAAGAACAATTTACCCTGATTTATCACCCATGGTTTACACAAACTCTATTTCCAATCACCTTGTCCCTCACATGCCTGGGAATGTCTTCTGTGTATAATAACTTTACATCAAGAAGCCCTGGAAAGCAGCTAGTGAGTCAAGCTCTGGGATGCAGCTCTCAGCTTTGCGCCCCAGCTACAAGAAGATTTCACATTCTCCACCACAGCAGATGTAGAGAAATAAGATAAATCAGGTGCCTCGAATTGCCAGTGAGTGGGTGTGAGTCCACCTGTGCCTGATTAGGACAGGCCCCTATTGGGCATGAGCAAGGCCAGGGGGCCAATAAAGGTGGAACACACACCCACAGAGAAAACCTCAGCTCACTCTGGTGGGAGGCATGGAGAGGCCAGCAGCTTGTTGAGCCTCTGGAGCAAGAAAGGCTCTTCCCACTACACTTCTACCCTGGAAGCGCTGTGTGGTGGCTGGAGTCCTGGAAGAGACCAGCAGCTCGTCGAGCTTCAGGAGCAAGAATGGCTCTGCTACAAGCAGAGATAAGGATTTCATGTCAAGTGGAGTACTTTCCAAGAAGAGGCAAGCTGCACTTTGACTTGGAGTTTTTCAAGGACTTTTGTATTCCACAGTTCAGCACCTACAATAAAAAAGGTATAATTTAAGATACATTCTTGGCTTGGTCATTGGTTTTTGTGAATCCTGGCTTTAGATACTGAACTCACTGTGCACTGGCATTGTCACTAGGATACCTCTAACAAACCTGGCTACTATAGTGCCTACATTTCTTGCTTTAATCCTTAGTTTAACCTAATTTGTGTACCATATCCATACTTCATTACTGCACTGTGTATTTTGATGATACACACTTCAGGAGACTGAACTGAAGGTGATGTCAACTTTTTTTTTTTAATGATGACAGGAGCTGAGTTTGAGGCTGGAGTCAGGAAGATCTGACACATGTATGCCTAAGTAAATTTGCAGCCTAGAGTTAGACCCTCAGACTTCCCACACATTGTTAGAGCATACATCTCAAAAGCAGTAAACAGTGACAGGCAATATTTCAGAAGAGCAAATAGGAAATTCAGAGAAAGTAGCAAGTATTAGATCTCATGTACAGCTGAGCTGGCAAGGTGACTCAATACAGGAAGATGAATCTCAGTTACTATGATTTATCTAAGAGAATGGTAGGGACAAATTTTTTATCCTGAAGTCTTACCAAACTCCTGAATTTGTTTTTAAAGTCACTATGTTCTGATGATGCTCTGGACCTGTATCTTCACAATTACAGAGTTTTACCTCTACAGAGCACCAGACTGTGCATTTTAGACACCCTTTTGTTTGTGAGCATATTTAGAGTATATAAAAGTAATAAAACCATTAGAGCTACTTTCTAGCTAGTGTGAATTCCTGGGCAGCAGTCAGAGCAGAGCTGTGTAGAGGAAGATGTTTCTTGTTTTCAGTGTTCTGGGCTTATTTGGATTAAATAAGAAAGAAAAATAAGAAAAAATGTTTTGTCCTTTTCCTCCTCTGCGTTTTTTTGGTTTTTTTTTTTTTTTTTGAGTGATAAAACTTGATCTGTGCTGCCAAAATAATCACAGCTTAAAAAGCTGCTTCAAGGGATGGAGATTATCTCAATTATCACAGCTCTTCCAAAGGTATGAGAATAGAGGACATCAATCTGATAAGACAAAAATCCTTGTATTTGTATTTCCCATATCTATAAATTCTATAATACACCCAGAGGCATCAAATCCAGTCCCACTGGTGTTGTTCCTTACTCATGCAAGTAAGAGATCAGGATTATTTGGTGTCATGGAACCAAAGAATTGTGATACCAGACAATGAATTACCTGGTCCCATGTTTAAAGGTAAGCAAAGGGTAAGTTCTGCTGCAGAAAAATGGACACCTTGCCCTGCCTGAATCCCAGAAATTTTTCTGGTGGTAGGCCATAGACAACATGCAAAACCATCCTTTTGTTTTTTTTACAACAGCCATAAAATTGTGTGCACTACAGTACCAGCTTCCTTTCCAGATTCAGGTACAGACTGAGCTGAAGGGACTCTCAATAAGATGCATCCCACAGACTGAAGCTGAGCTTCCCATTCACCTCTGATTGCAACTAGAGCAGCATTGACACTAATTGCACAATATGTGCAAGTTTCTCAGACAGCATAAGAACATTTGCTGTCTTCTCTCTTCGGATACTTACAACTTCTTCACAATGCGCTCCTATTTCTTATGACTTCTGGACTTTAAAATTAGTTCTTGCACCCACATAAAGTCACATTATGCCTCCTTTATATATACTCTGAAATTCACATTTGTAGATGAAATCACAGTGTGGTTTGTAGAGTTTGGAGGACCATCAACTGCTTGTGATTGTAGTCTTTTTAACTTCTGTGAGCTCCAGGCTGACAAAGCTTGAAAAGATTGACAGTCAAACTAAGTTCCTGAACAAGCAGAGCTGGGCAGAAGCAGAACATCAGGATCATTCCACTCAATATGAAAGTTCCAATTAAGTATCCAATTAAATTACTGTAATAATGGGAAATGACATAATTGGTTGATTTGGTTTCTGGAGATGTAACACATGTTGCTTTTGACCCAAACAGACTCACAGAGCAAGCAGAAAGAGGAAATAGCAGCAAGAGACTAAATCCTGTATTAGACTGATGTCTGGACAAAGTTGTTAAAAAGGTGAAGAGGAAAGAAACATCCTCTATGGCCTCAAAATATGTTTACCTGAATTATGCTGACATCATGGGCAAGTTCTTTGTGTTCAGGTTCCTCAATAATACAAATAAAATAGTAGAATAATTAGTAATAGTAGAATAATTTCCTAACACTGCTTCTGTTCAGCACTCAGGCTGTCTCTGGGCTGATGGTGTAATCCTGTTCTCAGATGTAACTATTCCAGTGCTGCTGTGTCTTCTGAGTAACAGAATGTTATCATGGACATCATAAAAGAAAAAGACACAGCCTGATTTGGAAAACAGAAGGTAAAATATGCTGAAGATTGAAAATTATAAAGCTGGAAAAACTGATGAAGACAGCTATCTTCTCAAGACAGGTATGTGCAGCAAAACTATAGGAAATAGGTAGGTTTTTCCCCTCTAGTGTGGTAATTTTGAGAAATCATTCATGCTTGAGTAGGGCATCAAAGAAGTGTGTTTGCTGCCCTAGCAGGACAGCAGGTTGGGTAAGTTGTGTACAGGCTGAGGGATTGTGTGAGAGCAACTGCTTAAAGCATTGACATTGCTCCCTTCACTTTCTCAGCCAATTCCTTTCTTTCCATCCCTTTGTGAGGAAGGGAACAGGCAGAGGAGGGAAAAGAAAGAAACTAAGTCTACATCATTAAAAATACAATGAGGTGAAGGAAAGAGCACTTGAAAGTCCGGATGTGGCAGACAGGCCAAACTCCTGAAGCACTGGAAAGCATTAGTGAGAGGTGATATAAATAATGAATGTGAATAGTAGGTAAGAAACTGAGAGGAGGATGCAGGAGCAGGTTTGCACTTAAGAGGTATGGAGCATTTTTGGGCTAATGAGGCAGTGGCTGCTACACGAAGGGCAGAAGGTTTCTTGCTCTACTTCTCTTTTGGCTTTGTGAATGCAGGAAGGAAGTGGAAAGATTTTGTGATCTTTTCTTTCTAGTACTGCTGCTAAAGAAATCTCTCTTCTTCTCTGACTTGCACTGTGGCCAAGTTATTCAACAACTGTCATCTCTTTTAGAGGAAAAGCAGCTATAAAATCTGCAAGTACAGAAGGTGGAAGAGCAGAGTCAAAGTGTCTGGAGAAGCAGTCCCAGCACTAGCACTGCAAGGAAGGGACTTCATATTCAGCTGGGGAGTGTAAAATGGTTCTTGGTAGGTGTCCCCATCCTGACCATTGAGTGAAAACAACTGCAAATATGTATGTCTGCTCCTCTGCAAGATTAGGTCCACAATACACACTTCATTTTAACCAGAAGACACCATTTGGATATTTACTTCAAGCAAAGCAATCACAAACTACCTCTCTCTTTTCCTTTCATGTTTGGGCTAAGTAAATCCTAGAACATTTCAAGTTACTGATCATAGGAGAGTAAGAGAAGATTATTCTTCTCACTACTGTCCAATTAAGACTCATGATGACTAATGGGAATTTTTTTCTAGTCAGCTAGGGCTTGATCCAGCTGCTATTGACTTATGAGGACCTGGAGAACGAGTGCCTGTACATACCTTCACTTGTCTTAATCACAGTACAGTTCAGTAACTATTATGGTGTATTAGGAAAATCTTTGAAATCCTTGAATATTCCAAAGATACAAAAATTCTCTAGAAATTGCATGGGATTTTCTCAAAGGATTTCAGAAGCTTTTAACTTCCTCTCAGGATAGAAAGGTAACAAGTAGATTGCTGTTCTTATCTTCTTTTCCTGTATCTAAACAGGAATGTGAAAATGAAATTACATATTGGCTGATGTCTTCTTCAGAACTTCACAAAAAGAAGGTTAAAAAACCCAGAATATTGGTATTTTGGGAGAAATCATTCTAATTCCTTAGTGAGTCACCTCTATTTGCCTAACTCTGATTCCTTTTCCTGTTTATTTCCAAGGAATGCTGACCCTTCTCCACTCATCTAGTTAGTACTGAAGATATGAATCTTAAACCTAGATTGAATGCACCCATCAGAGTCTAAGACAATCTTTGATAATTAAAGATGAGGATAAAACCAAAATGTTCCCTTCTGTATAAGTGCAAATCAAGAAAGCAGGATTTGAAAATCTAATCAGTCTTTCGAAGGACTGAAACAATTAAATGTGATAGAAATATGTAAAGAAATGGTCTCCTGACATCTGTTTAAGCAGATAAGCATCTTCAAACATTTTAAAATCACTTATTTTAAGCAGCTGTTTAATTTATCATATATACCTTGAGATTTTCATCTTTCCTGTTTTCTTCCTGCTTAGTTCCAGGTTGGAAAAATTTGATGTATGTTCTCAGCAAAGGATATTTTTTCCTGTCAACATAGTACTTGCACCTGGATATCCTCTAGGGAAGTTTTTCTAGGGTGTAATTTTCATGAAACTAAGGAGAAAGGGAATTATTTCTTACCACAAGCTAAAGTGAATTTATCTCTTGCTAAAATCTCAGTTGTTTCTTAGTGTTGCCTCTAGGTGTTGCAGTACACTCTCCTACTTGCGAAGGCTCATTTTTACCCTTGAGAACTTCAGCTCAATTTCCCCAGAGAAGAATTAGGCCATATAGATTTTAAAGTAAGATTTAGAGCCTAGAACCTAGTTTAAAGGTCAGTAAAAACCCATGATACCATCTAGTCTGGGCACCAGTGAGTGCAGTGTTGTGCCTTTTTGACACAATTGAGTGCACGTTATATGGTGTTCATCCCCTGAGAGCATCTTCCACAGCCCAAGCACCTGCAGTGCCCAGGAGCATTCCCTGACATTCACTGTACCACTTGCCTCACTTAATATCACCCCATTACTCTTAGTTACAGCCCCTTCATTCACTTTATTAAAATCCTCACATTTTGGCTCCATAAATCTGCCAGACATTACAGGCAGATTCATGTTGTGTTATCCAACACAGGAAAAGCACAGCACATTTTGCAGTGGATGGTGTCCTCCCCGTAGGTTGTGAAAAGAACTAGAGAATAAACTTTAACAGATTGCTTTTGACTACAAGTGGAGGTAATGAACAGAACCAAGAGTGTAGTTCATTTGACCCCAACAGGTGTATCTGGATAAAGTTGAAAAGTTCCATCTGCCCAGGTGAGACATCTTGCATCTCAGATCACTGTGATGAGCCATCCTATAAAATGGCAGATTTCTTAGGGGTCAGGTCTTCTCCAGCCCTGAGAAAAACAGAGCACAGGTCAAGAGCATCTCATCCCTCTTTATTGTCACCAATGCTTAGCCTCGAACATCACCCTCATCACTGCAGTCCATACCTGCAAGGTGTTGAGCACTCACCTGGCAGCCTGAAAGCATCACCCATGGGCACTGAAGCATCCCCTGGGCTCGTGGTTACGCAGGGAGTTGGGTGTTTAAAGGAGAACATGAACAACTTGTCTGTTGTTCTGACATCCTTCTTTATAAAACCTTGGCTCCAGGTCAGACAAGCACTAAGCAGAGCTTTCACATATAATACATCATGTGTAGAGCCATGAGCTTAGGCATTCTTTAATCTTACAGCTAAATTTGCTATAATAACTGGTAAAGACAGAAGGAAATCTAAGCACCTGTATTTCATCTTAACGTAGCCAGTTAAATGTGCAGAACTGTATTCTACTCTTGGTAGCCACATGAGAAAACTAAACTGGTTTTCCTGACACTGAGTAACCTTTTTTCCCCCTAGCTGAAATTTTTTGTGAATGTTATCTCTATCTTCAAGCAGAAGGATGTGTTATTGTGGATAGCTAGACCCAAATGGTTTAGTATTGCTGCAGTGTGCTTGCCAGCCCCTTCTGACTTCAACACATGTAAAGATTGCAGTGCTTGCTCTCATAATGCAGTTTTGGAAATAACTTTTTTTTGCTGAAGGTCAAAAGGACAAAAGGCTGTTCCATGACAATTACTTTCCCTGTGGTTTAAAAAGGAAAGTTCAGGTCAAGATACTTAAAAATATTCCCTGTTAATGTGTCAGTTTTTCACTTCCTGCCAATCATGCTTTGCTGAAGTTTCTTTAGATATTGTTAAGAGCTGTGGGTTGTGCTAGCCGTCTGATTTGTAGCCAAAAAGTTGGTCTCAGCAAAGAAAAAAATGGTTTTCTATATAAAAAAAAAATTTCCTCAATAGGAAAAAAGTTAAAACTGAAGCAAGCAGATATTTTCAAGAACGCATTTCATTTTTTTCCTAATTTTAGAAAGGGAAAGTTACATCTGTCAGCACTCTGGCTGTGTCATGTCATTCCTGACTTCAGGTCCATACTGAGGTGGAGCCTCCATCCGTGATAAACCCTTCAGTCCCCATTCAGTCTAGTGAAGAATCTTCAGACTCTCATTGCACAGTGAGGTTGCTTTAGCTGATAAATCAGTAAATGGATCCTTTTCCTCTCTTCCCTCCCTTCCCCACATTAATATTGATTATTTGGAAGTAAGGAGTCTCTGGGAGTGGAAGCAGATACACCTCATTGCCTTGAACAATTCTTTCCCCCCCTGTTGGGACAGTACAAGGTGAATTAATAGTGTGCTTGTAGGCAGTAGATGATGTTAATGTACTTGCTATTGACACGGTGAAGTAACATGAGTAACTTCAGCTTTACTTAAAACAACACATTAATTTTCCAAGGCCACTAGGATTTATGCAGCTGGTAGGTGTAACACACACAACTTTTGTTTTTAAATATGCAGCATTTGTGCATCTAAACATGAGGCAAGATTTTGTTGCCAGATGAAAGACAAAAAGGGATTTTAATTCATTGCTTCTTCTCGTAGGCTCTTGTCTTCCTTTAATCTAAGTCCCTGCTCAATTTTGTTGGTAAGAAGATGATTTTTCTAGTAGGAAAGAATGGATAGAAGCTTTATCCCCTGTGATTCTCTGGCTATGTAAAAATGCATAGGAAATGTTTAAGTGTGTTTCTGTATGTTTCAAAAAACCCAAAAGGTGTCCATGCAAAAAAAAAAAAAAAATGTTTTGGCAATGTGGGAACTCCACTTCCACATCCATCCACTTGAATGCTCTGGGAAGTTTTTACAGCCATATTGGATTAAACAACAGGTATTTTACACTGCTAGCTGGACGCACAAGTAGTATTCAAGCCACAAAGGTTTCTTGACTTTGAAGTGTATTTCAAACATCTGCAGTATAGAGCATGGTTTCCTCCTAGAATTCCTTTGGTGGCTGAGGAGCATCTCCCATGCCATGATGGCAAATGTGGAGGAAGTTGACACTTCACAGTACAGAGGAATCTGATGATGTGTTGGTGGTGGCTGCACCCCCAGAATGCAGGGATCACCAGTCAGCAGCACTGAGAGGCAGTGGCAGCATCACCAGACAGGGTTGAAGCATCTCCACATTTTCATCTCCCTCCTGGCCCCACCAAGTCACTCTCTGAATTAGTGCAACCCATTTGAACTTGAAGTTGGAGTTCACCCATCTGTACCTCTCATGTAGTAATAAATTATGGGTAGGACTTTAATTACAGCAAATTTGGCCCTGCTTTCCTCTTTGCACTCTGATCCCAATTTCTACCAACATGTTTCTAGTTCATAAATATTCACAGAATAGCTCGTGTAAACAAATTTTGTCTACGGGTTTTTCATGCACTGTTTGGTTTGATTGAGCAAGTCCCTCTATGTGTTACTTATGGTGGGTGAACGGTCATAAAAGTCTCAGACTATTACTTCTGGTACCTGACTGGGTGACTGAATTTTTCATACAGGAATATAACAAAAGATAACTGTGGATAATAAATAGCAAGTAACAAATTAAAAAAGAAAAAAAAAAAAAACCTCTACAGAATGAAGACTTGGAGGAATAATAATTTGTGCTGAAAATCATGAAACTTTTAGGATTTGCCAGCATTTTTTCTACCAGACAAACTAGTATTCATTTGAAAGCTCATGAATGATAGATAATCTCATCTCACAAATAATGACAATTCAAACCTCAATTAAACAAGCTTCACAAAACCCCTGGGAAATAGGCAGCAATAATGTTACTAAAACTGATGTGAATATTTTCAAAAAAAAGTTTGGCATTTGCCTGTATTTCAATATCATTGAAAGAAAAGTGCTACTGCAAATGAGTGAAAAAATACCATTATTATATTTGTCATATTCCAGCATGCAAGAATATTAGTTGAAGGACACTCAAAATATCAGCTCTGGTGGACTGATTAAGGAAAACAACATCATTTACTTATGTCAGTTCAGCCCAGAGCCTCTGCCAGACTCAGTGAATCCTACAGTTACTTGACAGCCTGCCACAGACCAAATGCCAAAAATTCCTTCTCACTATGTGCTTTTTCTTTAAATATTTAACTATGGGCACAAAATGTAGATAAGCTGCATCTATCCAGCTGGTCAGGAAAGAACAAAATTTCTGCTGTAGAAGTTACAGGTTTTTAAATGGATCTTACAGAATTCATTATTTGCTACCTGTATTAATGTAGCACCAGTCCCCAAGGTCATTCAAAGAGCCACAGCATGGTTTTCTCTCTTTAATAGTCCAATTCCTAGGTGTGCAGTGCTGAAAGCTCAAGCCATAAACACAGCCACATTTTTCTGATTCTGCATGAACCTCAGATGTCTGTGGTAGTATTGCCTTACCCAGAGCATACACACCATAAGAACCCTACAGCAGCCCTTCATGTTGGAGGAGCTTGCATCCACGTTGCTACACTTTTGCTTTATACTTTTTTCTGGATGGTTATAGGGAACTTCATTAGCCATCATATTGTTATTTCTCCTGTTTGTTTGTGAGATCCTCTAAAGCACTTGCAATGCTCCAACCTGGTTTGGGTAATTATGTTTTCAAGTTCAGAAAAAAACCCTTTCTTTCTTAAAACAACAAAAAATCAAGCATCCAGAGCCCCTCATCTTCTGAAGGCATGCTTAAGTGCACAAAAGCAAGGATGAACAAATGCATTTTTGTTTGGGTATTCAAGGAAAAGAGAGCACAAACACTTGGTGGGGAGAAGGCTGTGACAGGTACAGAGACTGAAGCTGGTCTGTGTCATGGCAGGGTTAATCTGGAATAAACCAGTGTTTATACTGATATGAACAGGATCTGATTTAGCCATTTCTGCTCTACAGCTGTTGATTTTTTTCCTCCTCCAAACCAAAGAGCTGCTCTCCTTGCTGCTGTATTAACAACCTTGCCCCCATATCCAAGGGACAGTTTCAACAGCCTAATAGTGGCTCAGATAACAAAGATGTAACCTCTGGATTAGCAAGATGACTTGTTGATCTAGATCAAGAAAATCCTGCTGGCTTCACACAGCCAACAGCAGCTCCCTTTATGATGCTCTCACAAGCTGATTCTCCCTTTTCTCTCTTCCCCCAGTAAGTGAGCACACTTAGCAGCCTTCAAAGCATGCAGGCTTCTTTTTTTCTTTCCTTTTGTGGGTCATTCTCCCCATTTTCAAAGTGGGAAAAAAGGTGGGGTAAGTTCCTATTAAGCCAACACAGCCCTTTATAAAATCTCAAGTCATCCATGCTCCTGCCCTCTTGAACCTTTCATAATCTTTACAGCTTGTGTTTCTCACTTCTCTTTCACAGCCTGAGATTTTTGAAAACTTTTTTTTTTCTTTTTCTTTTTCTTCTTCCCACTGCCAGGATATGTTGTTCTTCCCAGAATATTTAAATTCCTTCACACTGCAGTGTAAAGGACCCTATTCATGTTTGCAGCTTTATCAGTATATTGGGATGCTTCTTCTCCAGTCCAGCATTTACTAGGAAAAAAGGCTCAGGAATGACAGAAAACACTGTGACATGGTAGCTGGGAAGAAAGCACCTCGTTCTTCCAGGGCTGCACAGAGAGTTAGAACCTGAAAAGTTCTGGTCCTTTTTCTGGCATTGATTTTTGCTATGACCTTTGACCATTTGCAGAATCCCTGATTTTCAAAGATGCTAAATGAATGTCACTAGGTAAAATCCCTTTTTTAAATAAAAAAAAAAGGTCTTATTAACAGAGGAGATTAAGAATTAGCACATGATGTTCCACAACAAAGTGAGGTCATACAAAGTAGTGTGCACTGCTCTGTCCTCTGTGGGATGTCATCCTAACATATCCTAACATCTATTAGGGAATTAATTCCATTTTGAAGTTTGAAATTAAAAAAAATAAATAAATAAAGTATCTTGAGTATTCTGTGGGCAGGGAGAGGTAACTGAAATCTACTTAGAAATAGCAATTCAGTTGAAAAGCTGAATTTCACATCTTTCTGCAGTCAAATACTGTCTTTCTCTTTCTTCTCTTTCTTTCTCTTACATGTGTGGAGCAGTGGAATGACCTTCAAGCAAAGTAATACAAAACAAATCCAGTTCAAATCTTGTGAATTAGTGTCTTGCATTTAGTGCCACAATAATGCTTAATCCAGCCCAACATCTGAATATATGTTTTTATCCATAAGCTTCTTCGGCATTAAAATGACTGCATATATGAAAGCTAAGAATAAAAGAAACTGTATTTCTGGAAGAAGATTGAGCAGAACAGAGCTACAGGCAATGGGAGAGGACAATAATTGACCTAAATGCAATGAAAAATGCTGGAGAATGGGTATAACAAGAGAGCATTCACTGGCTAACACAGCATCTGGGCTGTGCACAATAAACTAAAATATGCATTTCCTGCTACATCCCAAAGCATAGGAGCTGCAGGGTATCAGGAAGTAAATCTCAGCATAAATTGTCATGGGTCTGATGATTTCAGAGTTGCTAAAATGATTGTGCTAGTAAAGGATTGCCCTCTGCCTGCTTGTGCAGTTTTTAATCTAAGAAATCAGACAGAGCCCTCACAAACTACAGAAATGAGAATGTTTCCCATATGCACATTTAAATGCACCCTCTTTGCCTGTCCCCAGTTATAAATAGAATTGGTTGACATTTTTCATTCTCATTGCTTGTCAATAAAAAAATAAATAAAAATAATAATAACAAAAGAATGCTCTTTCAGTTGCTTTCAGGATATTCTAGCCTTGATGACATTTTTATTTGTTTGGGCTTTATTTCACTATGCTCTCTCAAATAAATAAAGAAAAATATAAGCAACCTACTTGTCCTCTGCACACACTTTTTGTTCAGTCTCTATGAACTGAAAAGCTTTTAGCTTTTCACGAATGTTTAGTTTTTCTATCACAAGATGATGCAGGACATTTTCCTACATTTCCCCAGTGAGAGACAGCTTATACATGAAATTCTAAAAGGGACTGAACATTTAGATAGCTAGCTAGGTCTAGGCTAATTTAAACATTAGCAACTGATAATCTGAGCTGGCAATTTCTAGTGGGAATGTTAGGTCATATCAAATATCAGGAGGAAAAAACCAACTATGTGATCAGATTCTGGCTGAGGTGAAGTTTTCTTCCTTGATGGCCAGAGGGGTAGCAGTCTCAGATATAAAGTGGCAGAGAAGAAGGATGTTGGGTCTCACCCTGAATAGTATTTCAGAACAATTTTTTTGCCAGGCTTTTTTTTATTTAATGTTAAGCTGCCTTATCTTCTGACCAGCTCTAATTACAAATCTCAGTTGTGTGCAGTGCAGAATCTGTTCTGTAAACTGTTTTCTTCTAAAAACAGCTTTAGCAGTTCTGACTCTTGTCCTTCAAAGCTTGGGTTTTCTTTTTTGGGGCCATTTTGTCTTCTTTGTCTTTCAGCTGTTCTTCACAACTTCATTGACAGAAGAATCTTCACATCTTTTCCTTGCTGTTTTGCTGGGTTTTGGTTTTGGTTTTGTTTTTTTTTAAATCTGTGCCTCTCTTGATACATTAAGTTTTTCCTGACCCTTAAAATATGGAATATTTAGTGGGGAGTCACTTGGGAGAGGCTCTCCAGGGGAAACACAACTCTTGTATGATATGGAGGTGGGACAGCAATACAGATGAAATGGCACTGAATGATACAGGAGAGTGTGCACACACCACCTGCAGTGCCAGGACAGGGGTATTCTCCATTACCCCATTCACAACCTCCCAAACAAACCCATCCCTTCTGAAATTCCCAGATTAGCAAGGTTGGGGGTAAAAGGAAAAGTTTACTGCTTCTGGAGTTTTGAAGGTTTTGTAGGTTCAGTCAAGCTCTGTGTCAGGCTTTTTCTTTCTTATTTAAAGAGGAGGTTTGGGATGAGTTTTTTCCTCAACACACTAGATAACACTTTGTACTTGCCTCAGTATCATTTCATTATTTCCCTTTCCATATTAATTTTTCCTCATGCTCCTTGTAATGTTCTCCTGTCCTCTCTGGCATCCTTGACTCCCAAGTGTTTAATCTCCCATGCAGTCACAATTCCAGTCTTTGTCCTTCTTTTGCAATCAGTAGCAAGACTTTGGAGAGTGCTGTGTTTGACAGCCTCAGAGGAACATCTCTGCTTGAATATTTCAGAAA
The DNA here is from genome assembly GCF_003957555.1 of Calypte anna. Lineage (NCBI taxonomy): Eukaryota > Metazoa > Chordata > Aves > Apodiformes > Trochilidae > Calypte > Calypte anna. Next base: position 144,186,972 of record NC_044245.1, on the reverse strand, counting down.
ATTTTTGCTATTTTAATGAAATGTGGCATTCACAGCATGCTTTTCAGTCCTATTGAGTGGAAACAGTGGACAATAGATAAACATAGGAGGAGAATCTGTGGCAGGAAACTATTTATTTTCATACTAGAAGGAGTTGTGGAGCATGGAAGCAAAAAGAAACCCAGTATCTAAAAGGAACATGGAGGTAGAGCTCACTCAGGTGTGATGATCATCCTGGAGAGGTGCAGATAAACATCAGTGTGTAGGGAGCAGCCCTTGGAGGAGGAGGAGAAGAAGGATTGGTTGATTGGGGTTTTTTTTTTGTTTGTTTTTGGGTTTTGGGTTTTTTTAGTTGGTTTGGGGTTTTGGGGTGGTTTTTTTGTTTGTTTGTTTTTGCTTGTTTGTTTGTTTTGGGGGTTTTTGGTTTTTGCTTTTGGGTTTTTTTCAACACTGAGTCTTTCAGTTACCTCCAAGTTCTTCCCCAGCTCAAGACTTTTCCCCAGCTCATGTCTGTTTTGCCAGTAGAGGTAAATGGCAAGTGAACCCTGTCTTCATCTTGATCCATGAGCTTTCTCATCCTATTCTCTCCCCTTTGTTTTGATGAAGAGGAGAATCCAGAGAGCAGCCTAGTGGGAGATTAGCCCTTAGCCAGAGCTAACCCACCACAATACTGTTACTCATACTTAGGAGAAGAAAAAGTTTGATTTAGTTTTCTCCAAAAGCCTGATAGTCCCAAACTAGGCAGCAACTATCACCTCAGGCTGTGAAAAACAGGAAAATGAGCAATTGAGAGGGTTGGGAATCTGTCTACTTGAGCAAATGGATAGAAAAGCAAATGAGTCCAAAGTTACGGCTTGCCAAGTTCATCCAAGAGGGCTTAGTTCTTCCAAACCCTCATCAGACTGTCATTTCCAATTCACTTGGAGTAATTCTGCTTTACCTTCTAAAGTCCCAGCACCTATTGCTATTGCCAGTGAGAAGAGAGTTGGTTTGGCATAAGAATTGTCCCTGTAAAGAAAACAGTTCAGAGAACAGTGTCCCCTTGCTAACTCTCTTTATTCCAAATCTGAAAGGACAGAGTTTGCACTTCACCTGCACAACATTAAACAGCTATGTGAGAACATATACCAAGCCATGTCCCAGAGGGCATCATTGCCTCCTCAGGGATGCTTCAAATAGTTTAGATCTAATTTGAAATCATAAAATACCTATTTCAGACAGCAGGAGACCTGTGTTATGGGCTGGAGGATCCTGACATTTTCCCATGTCACCTGGTCACCTAGCTGGAAAGATGTCTCTCTGTGTTGGTACCCTGCTGTCCCAGGTATTTACACATCTGTACAAGCAGGTGTGGTGTTAAATCCCACTATACATATTATGCAAGGTAAGTGATAGACCAAGACATATTTGTTTCCTAACTCCATAATTAGGCTCCCAAATGAGTGACTGCTTGATTGCTTAGCACTTTTTAAAGCCTTAAGGCTGCAATTTTTGCAAAACTAATGAAAGTGGTTTCAGGGGAACTTTACAGCTTATGCAGAATCTGAAACCTTGTAGTCTTCAGGAATTTTGTTCCCACTAACCAAAAAGCAAAGACCTGCATCCACAGAATGATAACACGTAAAAACAATTCAGAGTAGCTACAGTCTCTTTAAATTTGAAACAATCATAAATGGCTCCCCCAAAAACCCCAACCAAACAGCGGTTCCTGAGAGAATGTAAACCTGAATTTTAATTTCTAGGCATTCAGAATAAGTCCTTAGTCTATGATTTTCTCATTTTTATTTATTTAGTCAGTAGTTTGCTATGGACATTGCGCTGGAAAGTTTTAAACAAGTATCTTTCTATCTCAGGACATTTAGAGCAGACCTAGTTGGAGACCAAGGCTATTTCAGTGCTGTGTTAAGTGATTTGTGTTTCCTTAGAAGAACTGCAAATCTACCATTTTAGACATGAAGGGGCAAATATTCTTGATATTTAGAGGTATGAACTCTAGTGAACTGCAGTGGCCATGTATTACAGATTTCTCTTTCGTCTGCAATGTCAAAAATAAAAACCCTGGCATTCATTTATTTATTGTTTGACAACTCCAGAAGTTAAAACCAATATTAACACAGGAACTGCCAGACTGAACCAGTCCAGCAATCCCTCTAATTCAGTTCTGTCTCTGGGGAAGCCCACTACTTGAATAGGAAGGTACAAAAAGCCCTACAGCTATCAAATAAATTGTCTTTTTTATAATCTATCATAAGAAGGCTATCAGTGATATCTAGCCAAGAGTCCATATATTCAACAGAGTTATATCTCATCTGATTTTTTTCACCAGTGTTCCTGGAAATTAAGAGAAGGAATGTAAACAAGAATGCCCAGTGCAAGTGCCTCTGACCTTTGGAAATAATTGAATGTGGATCCAAACCTGGCAGCTCTGTCGTGTACTAAAGCCTCTTAAAATCATCCTATCCATCAGCAAGACAGGGAAAAAGAAATATGGAAGAAAAGGTCACATTAGCAGGAAGTAGCTGGCATGGTTCCACCAGGTTCATTTTATTTAGTGGGACCACTTTCTGCTTTTCAAATTCCAAATCCGTGATAAAATTTGATGGCACAAACATGCACAGAATTTCACACTTAGATATGTACTGTATCAGGTGACATTTCAGAAATGATATGCAAGAAGTTACATTCACATGGCTTTCAATAATTGTGATCCAGTTCCCCAGAGATGGCACTAAACTCTTACTACATTCTCTGCAAACACTGCATATTGGCTCCACACTGTACACAAAAACAGTGTACACATAAACTACCTTGCTTTAGTAGAAAGCTGAAGCATTTATTAGAGGAAAATATTATAATGATGCAGTTTGAACACTACTAACTAAACATTAATTGACGGGGAAAAAATCATCTTAGTAAGAGTCAAGTTATTCCTTTATCATACTGACAGCAGTGATTCTTCCATTAAGGAAAAGTGCATTTTGTGTTGCCACAGCCATGTTCTTCTTGGGTTCTTAAAGCAAAGGGATTTCCTAAACCACTTAAGATCACTTAATGTGCCCCAAAATATTTGTTTTAATTTTGAGCCGGTACAAGAAGGATTAAGTATCTAAAAGGTGGGAGCAAGGAAGAGGGAGCCGGACTCTTCTCAGTGGTTCCCAGTAACAGGGCAAGGGGCAATGAGCACAAGCTGGATAACAAGAAGTTCCATTTAAACATGAGAAAAAACTTTTTTACTATGAGGCTGACAAGGCACTGACACAGGCTGCCCAGGGAGGTTGTGAAGTACCCTTCCCTGGAGATATTCAAAACCCACCTGGGTTACAATCCTGTGTAATGTGCTCTGGGTGATCCTACTTTAGTAGGAGACTTGGATTAGCTGGTCTCTAGAGGTCCCTTCCGACTCTGATGATTCTGTGATGATTTTGTGAACAGTAAGCCACAAATCCATTGTAGCATGGAGATAGCTCAGAAGTCTTTGCAGCTGTATTACTGCTGGGGTACAGACACTTGGAGGCCTTCTCTAGAGTCAGAATATTCATTGCAATGAAAATCTTACATGCACAGAGCCAAGCAAATAAAAAATAAAATTACAAGCAAAGCCAGCCTGCACTCTGAATCAACATGGGGTAAGAAGAGGAAGAGCAGAAAAGAAGCAGATCAGGAGAGCATCAGAGAGACAGAAAATCTTCAAGGTTATTGCCAGAATATTCCATTGACTGTGTAACTTTCCATCAGTGAGGAATTTTATTACACCTTTTTCCAGCAACCCCTTTACAGTAAACCCCTGAGTGCAGTGGGGCAGTCAATGTATGAGATTAGTCCTGTTCTCACCACAGCTGGTTATGAATAGTGAGAGATCCCCCAGCATTAAGAAATATGAACTGAAGCTTGAAGTCTTCATCTAAAACCTGATTTCCCAGATGAGTTGTATGCAAAAGAATGAAACCAAACTCAAAATCTCAGAGCATCCTTTGCAAAACTTGCTTTTATCTTCCTGAGCCAGTATTTTACAGGTCAATAGATCCAAATATTCAGAGGTCCTTTGGTGTGAACACCCACAAAACCTATCTGTCCAAGTTTCAAAGATGCTTCAGAAGGATAACTTTCCAATCACTGCAGATGGAAAAAAAAACTCCAAAAGAAATCTACAAATGTAATTTTTTAGCACTGGTTCTCACATGAGCTTCCCCCTCAGACTTTAACCACACATTCTCCTGAACACCATGAGTTCTCCCCACAATAGCTCCCTAATAAGAGGAGAAATCTACTCTGCTGTTCCCTCAGTTAAGAAAGTTCTGTTGCACTAAACCATGATGGCTGAATAGTGTATTCAAGAATATGTTTCATGATTAGTCTATAGAGTTAAGGTTTGGTTGGTTTAGTGGTGTTTCTTTATTTTCTTTGTTGTTGTTGTTTGGTCTTTTCCATGAATTATGTAGAGACAAATTAGTCTCAGGAGATGCTGATGTGTCTGAAGATCTTGTACAAGCAGAAAGAAAAATTTGTCAGTCACATTACTTGCTCTGAGTCATCTGCTCAACTCTACTATTGACAACTTGGAGTTCATCCAAGGGGTCCTCATTCCATATTGTGCTCAGGAGCAAAAATTCTCTGAAGTGTTGTTGCATGGTAATGACTCATTTGCCTTCAGTACCCAGCTACACCTGTCTATAGAAATCATACCAAGTTTGAGTTGCTTAACAGTTTTAAAGCAATATCATACACCATATTTACAGATGCAGCAATCTGTATCTTCATAATTCTGAGACTACTAAGAACATCCTTACCAAATCTATAGATCACAGTGCAGGTGCAGTCTTTTGTCACACAGAGGCTGGACTGGAGCTTCTCCTTGACAGCTCTGCCAGAACCTCAGAACTGACTCCTAGGTAGAACCAAGAGAATTCCTTCTTCTTTTTTTAAAAAAAATTCACAAGAGAGTTTTTTATTGAGAGAAGGTGGTTTTTCAAAATTTCTGGATGAACAAAAACAACAAAAAAAAGCAAAAAAAATTTATTGGGTTATTGATAAGGGGGAAAGCCTATCATACAAGGTCCAGATTAAACAAAATCATCAGGGATTCTTCATTTTCAAGGAATGGAGTCTAAAGGAATGAAAAAACATTTTAGTGGAACAAAGCTCTTGAGCATCTCTGGCAGCACTCTCCAGAGGGAGGAGAGAAAAGTAACTGGGCTGGGAAGGTGAAGTCTCTCTTCAAGAAATCTCAGTGCATGGTCCTAGAAGAGAACATCCAGCAGCTCCTCACCTTCCATGACACCAAGCAGCCTGGGGACACACATCTCAGGCTCCTTCATTTTAGTGTGTGTTGCTGCAGAAGGCAGCTTTGCTCCCATTTTAAACCTGAGCTGCATTCCCCTGCACAATTTTCTTGAGAGGTGGTTTAATGACAGGTTTTTCTAAGGAACTTAGAATTTATATTTTTGAAAATATTTTGTTCCCCCAAAAAACAGCCTTTGGGTTGTGCTGCAACAAACACCAAACACAAACCCTCTTTCTGACAACAGTGAAGAACTTTGAACAAGATTCAGCTCACCTGACTGATCATATAATTGAGTCTTCCAGGCATCTGTAGCAGAAAATTCACTTTACAGGGGAAGTCAAAACACAAATAAAGGATTTTGCCTGTCTCCATGGGCAGATGATAGCTCCACAGATGGCTCCATCCAGGTGAAATATCCACTGTAGAATGCAGGAAATAAAATCTCCTATTTCCAAAGATAATAATTAATATAAGGAATGGATTAAAATGCTCAGCCTCTTTCAGTTATAAGCAAGGAATTACTTTCCTTTTGGGTTGCTGTTTGCCCTTGCTGTTTTCTGTGATGGATGTACTCTGGCAGAAACAAAGACATATTTTTCCCACACTTGGGAAATATTCTTCTTTTCCTATGCAATCCATCCTATGTGTAACAAGCCCCCTCATATTCTTCCTTTCTTTTCAGTAGGAATATTTAATAAACAAAAGCAATTAATAACATACATTTAACATATTGATCACATCTGCACAGCCTAGAGTAGCTCACTGATGTACGCTGAAATGTCTTGCAAGCTTCTGGTTTATTCCCAGAAAGAGAATGAAATGTGTAATTAGGATTCATTTTTCATACAACATTTTCTGGAATGTTTCTATGTGCAAGATAATAGGTTAGTTTCCAAATAGGAAAAAGAAAAGAAAGGTGAGGCAACAGAGAAAATGGATTTTCATGTGTCCTAGAAGTCTTTTTTCTAGGTCACTACTAGAGAACAAGACTTTACAAAGGCAAAAGAAACATTTGAAGATTTCTTCAGGAATTCCCAGATGTGTCCTCCCAGCCCAGGATCCCTCATTATATTCGTGCAGTATTATGTGCATATGTGGAGAGGACCAAGGTATTCATATACCAGAGCTTGCAACTTCTGAGCAGTTTCTCACAGCACATTCTTCATTCCCCTAGACAACAGCCCTGGTGTTATTCTCTCCTAATGTCCTGAATAGTCTCCTAAACACCTGCTATAGCATATGATTAAATTGTACTGTGTTGGCATTAAATCTGCAGTGCCAGGAGGGGCATTGCAGATGTTTCTTTTAAACTCATCAGAACGGAGAAATACACACACATACAATATAACCAAGATCTCCAGTGTACTCTTTCAAGCCTTAACATAGTCACCTCCTGAAGAATTTTCAGTGTGCTTCTTGCAGTAACACCTTGATACCAAATCCAGAACATACCCAAAGGGAATAGTTTTCATTACTTTTGTATTGTTAATGATTTTCCAGACTCTTTCATACTCAATATAGATTTTTTGGTTTTGATTTTTGGGGGGTTTTGTTTGTTTGTTTGCTTTTGTTTGTTTTTATGAACTCAAGTTATTCTTTTACTGATAGTGACCTGATAAACCTATTGATAACTTTATACCCTGGACAAATATTCAACCTTAGTAAAGTTTTGTTCCATTCAGCATCTTCTGATGATATGGTCCCCAGGGCATGATTAATTCTGATTAATTCTAATTAATTATCACAAGTTATAAAAGGAAATATGTGAGAAAGAGCAAAGTTTTTTTATTATACAGCTACAAAGATTATTCCTCATTTGATTTTAGTAGAACTTCTATTATATATAGTTTAATTTGATCCTAAAGTATTTAGATTCCAATTGGAAACTCGAAGTGTTACTATTATAGATTTTTTAACCCCTCAGCTCAGTGTTGTGCAAGTTTTTGTCTTTATCCTTTTGAGATGAAATCTGGACTCTACTTCAGTGGAAGTCAGGACTCCCTCTGGGTTTTTCAGACACACATTGGCCTTCCCACAGAACAGGGCAGCAGCTGCTTGAACTCTGATGTTTCCTCCTATTTGCTCCCCTACATGAACAATATCATCTCATCCAAGTAAGGCTTTTGCTTCCCAGTGCCTAAAAAGACCAGAAAGCAGGCAAATGTGTTACCTGGATATATTTACTTTCCTGTGTGTCTTAGACCTGAATCATTTGAATCCTTTCCACAATATCTTTGATTTTTTCTAAGACAAATTACTTCTCCCACACCCCTGGGGAAGTATTGCAAAAGACCTCAGTGTACAGGAACAGGCAGAGCCATGCTTTGTGCCCTTCTAGCAGTGTAAGTGGATTAAGCATCAGCAGAGACACCATAATTTTAGCAGGATTCTCAAGTACAATATACTCAAAAATGGACTTTCCTAATTCAGATGCTCAAATGCAGTTGTCGAAGTTATTTCAGAAGTCTTGAGAGACCTTAAGAGGTGTGAAGTGGGGTTTATTTAACTAAACATGACTATTTATAGAGGTAGATTTTTACCCCTAAGCAAAGTACTCTGAGATGCCTTTGCTGTTAGCAGAGAGCTACTCAGTGGAGTTAATGCAGTTTGATTCACCTCACCCTAAAGGAGGGATGAATCACACTCTGATCTCCCTGGGCTATATTGATCAGGTCACCATTGACTGTAATGAAAGTATAGGCAAAGTATAGGCAAAGTTCCTAGTGGTAGGGCAGAGGAATCATCTACCCATCAGGGATCCATCTTCACATTCCCATGGCCATTATCTGTAGTCCTCCTAATATTCCTCTAGGAACATCAAAAGCTCTGAGTTCACCAGGAGATGAAGGTGCATCTACATTGAGCTACCAGAAATGAGAGGTAAAAGAGATAATGGGGCTCTGTCTTTGACTAGGTGTAGGAAGATAGAGGATTGTGGAAGCACTAAACTGACTTTTCTGTGGGTTTTATGACTGGATACCAAGCAACCTGCTGCCAGTACTCTACAGTAATAACAGCAAAGGTCCTGTATACAGGATCTACCTTATCAGCACCAAGGTGAGTGACTTAGTCCTGCAAGGAGCACCAAAGGTTTATTGGAGACCGTCCTTCAAAGAGACTCCATGGTCAGGACATGAAATGGCAAGAGATTAATTCTGTGATTAAGGTTAGCATCACAGCTAAACCCACTCTGCTGAGAACATGCATCAGAATGATGCATTGATAGTAAAAAAAAAAAAAAGTATTCTAATTATTTTTGAAATGTTTTTATTAGATTTCAACCTTTTTAGAGGCAGATTTTTACTACAGAAGACACTGCATAATAATACTTTGAATACAAAGTGGAAGTATTGAAAAGGAACTTTGTAGCTAACTGAAAAATTTAAATGTTTGGTTCTGTACATGTCAGAAGGTCAGAATTTTCCTCCTGAGTTTTCTTCTAAAAAAGAATTCCTGGAAAGGAATATGAAAAACCTGATCTGCAAAGCATTTCAAATCACAGCGTGCTGACAGAAAAAGTTTTCATTGAGTTTTTCAGATCTTCTTTGGTATTTTCATACCTGCATATCACTCTTATTCATATATAAGATTGGTGAATTATTGTAAGGTAAAATGATTTTTAAAATGATATTACTGTCAAGGACAACTTCTGGGCCTCCGTCAGGTAGGCTGGCAATGTGCAGCTTTATTCTGGTCTATTTATGTAGCATTTTCATTTTGATTTATTTTTATCTGTGGCATTTAGGTAGGATTTGTTCCATGCAAGTCTGTGAATCTCCACTTACTGCACTTGGAGTGTGCAAGCAAAGAAAGGAAACAGTGAAATTGGTCAGCAGATAAGTTAGTTCAAGCAGGAGAGCTCCTGTTTCTGATTACTCCACACATAAAAGAAAATCAGTCTCTGAGATTAATGGTTACAAATACTTCTGTGGATATCAAACATCTTCTCTAAAACGACTTCTCTAGGAGATAGAAGTGCTAGGACAACAGATAAGCCCTATGAAGGATGAAATACGTAAAACTGAAGAAGAGATGAAAGAAAGAGAGAGGCTTTCAGCCCAACTGGATGTTTCTCAGCTTAGAAACAGTACTTCAGGATTTGTGAGTAACTGAAGAAAAGAGGAAAAAATTATACGTTTGCACTGGAAAATTAATTTTAAGTACCACCTTGTGAAAATGCCCTCTGAAGCATAAGGGATTCCAAAGGATCCCATAGATAACATCCAGGTATAAGCATAAAAGTTCATTTTTCTAGTGCTCCCTTACCTGCTGCCTACCTGTATATCATCAACAGTGAGACAAATACTAAGACCTGAGCCAGTGCACCAGGAGAGAGGATTAATGTTTGCCTGATGTCTGCCCAGCCCCTTAACAAGAATGACATATTTGGGGTTCAATCATGCTGATGGTTTTCCCACATTCCAGGGCCTGGCACAGCTGCCCAAACACAAACCACCCTCACAGACAGGCACAATTCTTACTTGTACAAATCTACAGCTGCTCCCCTTGCAGGGAGTAGCAGAGCTCACATAAGCTCAGCTGCAGAGGCTCAAACCAGTGCTGCTTTGGCAACATTTAGGACGGATGCAGTTTTATGAGCTGATGGTGACCAGCTGCTAATAACTGGGCAAAGCTCTAGCATGAACATCAGCTCCCTTTGGGGAAAAAAATGAAAAAAAAGTAATTTAAAAATAGAGAAAATAAAGCTGCATTCATGAAAGAATAGTCACAAGGTCAGCATTTATGTTCTCTCCAGTCATGAGTCTGCACTTCATTTGTGCAGGCGAAGCTCCTGCTTCCAGAATCAGGGCTCATCTCACCACTTAACTCCTTCCAGTCTTAGCTCTCTCTACTTTCTCTCAGGTAGCAGGTATCTACTTTTTCTTAGGTATCAGCAGCCAAGATTAGAACTTGGAAGACTGGAAGACTGAAATATTCAGATGATATTTTGCTTAGAGTAAATGTCTAGGAACCAGAATACATAAATTAAATTTACAGTAAGAAATTAATCGTGCTTGGGAACACCTTCTGGCACTGAGGCAACTGGGAATTGAAAGGGCTGCTCTAAAGTGTCCAAACTACCTCAGTTTCACACTCCAGAAAAGTGTAGATACATGGAAAGTGCTTATGGGGAATGGTTGCTTATCTGTGCTAAATATTGGTCTGTGATGAGGAACATTTTGGGACAGTGTTGCTTGACTAGAAGGAGACCAGGAACAATTCCAGCAATTTTACAAGGTAGGTAACTGAGTTTCAGTGCCAATGGACACTTCCTGGCTCAGTTTAATGTGTTAGTACAGATGTAGTCCCAAACTCTCAGTTCTTGCTGCACAGAGGTTTGTGTGGCACAGAGGGCTTTGGTTGGTTCCATCTGGATAAAACTTTAGGAATCAGTGCAGTGCTCAGCCTGTGCTGAAGATTGAGCTCCCAGTCCTGAGGGCTGAAAGCTGGGAAATAGGAGAAGTGCATGAGGGCATCTTAGAATCATAGAATCAGCTGGGCTGGAAGGGACCTCTGAGATCATCAAGTCCAACCCTTGATCCACTGCCATTGTGGTTCCCAGACCATGGCACTGAGTACCACATCCAGTCTCTTTTTAAATATCTCCAGGGATGAAGAATCCACCACTTCCCTGGGCAGCCCATTCCAATGCCTGATCACCCTCTCTGTAAAGAAATTCTTTCTAATATCCAAACTAAACCTCCTCTGGCAGAACTTGAGGCCATGCTCACAATCTTCCACTGATTTAATGTTCCATGGAGGTCATTGTAACAAAGGAAAAATTATGATTCCATGAAGGTTGTTCTAACTTTGTTTCTTGTCATTTAAACAAACAAATAAATAGATAGATAATAGAAACAAACACATAAACAAAACAAAAACAACAACAGCAACAGCAACAAAACAAACCAAAAAAAGAGCAAAAATCAACAAACTGCAGAAAAAGTGAGAGCAGCCATAAAAGTCTGAGGTTTTTTTGTTTGGTTTGTTTGTTTTTAAATAGTCCAGGGAGTCTAAGGTGCAAATCTTGAAGAAAAAACACCCCCCAATGAAAGATGCAGCTAAAATAAAAAACCTTGGAAGCAGTTTGTGCTCAGAGTGCTCCATATCTATTTTTCTGGCTACAGTTGAGCAGAGAAGCCCAGCTCCTATGGAAATGAATAGAGGGACTGGCACATAAGGACCTGTAAGAATCCACACCACAGCCTATGATAAAACATCTGGTTTATCATAAGCAGCAGAACCAGTAGTATTAAATAGTTAATTCTTCAAAGTGATACAAAGCATGGCTGTAAATTCAGCAGAGCTTTCTGCTGGAGACCAGGTAAGGACACAATAATAACAACAAATTGCTTCACCTAAACCTTTGCTTTGCATTTGCTATAAGACACACTGCCCAGTAAACTACTACAGCTCTCTTCCACATTAATAAATGCCTCACTGGTGGCTGAATGAGCCACACTTACAGGCACAAATGGGAAAAAAATATATATTACAAGAGAAAAAAAGATAAATATTACAGATATCGGGGAATGTATTCCTTGTTGGAACTCCCATTTGTTGCAGTTTTATAAAGATTTAGAATTTGGGTCAATGTAACACAGCAGATCCATGCAGTGCTTAATACTGTTGTTTTTCTCTTTTACAGCCTGCTGAGATATAGGTGATTTAAAACTTACACCCTTAAACCCATGCAAATACATTTCCCCTGGCTTTACTCTCTCCCTCTAGAAAGACCATGACTAGTTTTGGTCTCATAGGAGAGTTATCTGCTCAGTATCATGCCAGACACTGCCATTACTGAAGTTAATGTCAAAATGGATCCTTTTCCACAGTTGCCTCCATAAGGACAATATCCTATTCATTTAGAGGTCAGCACTGACCTCTCACCCAATGGTCCCACATGCAACCAAGCAGCCTGAGCCACCTCTGCTGTGGGATAGGAAAAGCAGGTGGCAAGCAGATTCCTTGGAAGAGCTTCAGACTCAGGTGACACCTGTGACAAGGTCTCTTCCCAAAGGCAGCAAGCATGACGCCCCTTCAGCACCATCTGACCCCCTGCACCAACACACCCCCCATGCACATGCACACCATGATCTTCCTGCCATCTGATATTAAACATGGGTTTGCAAAGAAGGAGACTGCAAATTTTTGTTTTATTATTTTTATTTTTTTTTTTTTTAAACTTTCATGGCACTCATTAGTAACCTTCCCTGTTTAGATAGCCCACCCTCATACTCACTGTGCAATCAGGATTTTATCCAAGTGGATAAATTCTCTTCCTGGCTCTTGCTCATCACTTCTGAGGGGTTTCAGCAGCACTGGGTTCCAATGTGAGCCAGCTGAGAGCAGGGCAGTTGCAACATCCAGCTTGTAAATAGCCACTGTGTTTTCACTGTGATTAAAGTATTAGCAGTTCTCAGGTTTTACAGATTTCATGCAAATATTGACTGTTGTAAAAATAAAAATAAGCTGAAATGTAAACTTCACTGTTCATGAGGTTTTTCCTCTGATATTAAAGACTTTTATCTGTATTTGAGGTTCATTCCTTAGAAACAGATTCCTTTGGTTCTCAAAACCCCTTAATACCATCAACTGGAAGATTGAAACAAACTGAAAGATGCAGAAATCTCAAACTTTGCTACAAAATCTTACCCTAAGGTAAAATTGATCCACTCTCCTGTCACAGAAGCCAAGGGAGGTCAGACACTAATTTCCTAGGTATGAGGCAGATTGTGATTGCTGAGACAATATTCACAACATGCTGGGTTTTGTCTTGATAAAGGTTATTATTTCTCTTACTGTCATGCATTAAAATCTTTTTTAAAATGTAGCACCTACACAGTGCAGATGCTGCTACCTTGAGGGAGTTGGGGTCTCTGGTCACCATCAGACTTCATCATTTGCATTCTGCACTCCATCACTTAAGTTATTGTCTCACCAAATGGCAAAACAAAGGAGGAGGTGAGGGAGGAGACACTTTTTCTGTGTGTCTGCCAGCTAGAATAAAATGTAAGCCATCTCTCTCCACTCCTTGGGTGATAACAAAGGTGGTTGTAGATCTTCATCTCTACGCTTTCTGCTACAGAGGGCACTGGCTTCACAGCCATAAATCAGGTGCAGTGCATGACTCCTTCTACCCTTCTGCCATGCCTTTTCTGGAATTCAAATCAGTCACTTCAAGTGTCCATAGAGCTGGTTTACTGCTCCAGATGCTGCCAAAGCACATGAGGCATAGGCAAAATTAAGGATGTGTGGCCAGAGGAAGCTGCTGCCCTTGCCTGCTGCTTGTAAACAGATCTGGATATGTCCATACAAGAAACCTGCAGCTCAGCCCCACACAGCTGCTCACCCAGTGGTATGGGGAAGAGCATGGGGATAAGAGTGAGAAAATGAAGACAGTGTAAGAAATAAGGCAAAAGTGAAACACAATAAGAAATTAATTCCCTCCTTCCCATCAGCAGGAAGGTGTTCAGCCATCTCCAGGAAAGCAGCATTCAGTTGCATGTAACCATTATTTGGGAAAACAAACACCATGACTCCCAGTATTCCCCCATCCTTTTTTCCCCCATATTTTATCACTGAGAATGATGTCCTGTGCTGTGGAATATCCCTTTGGTCATTTGTCCCAGCTGTGTCCCCTCTCAAATTCTTGTACTCCCCCAGCCTACTCACCTTGAGCTGTGTGAGCACTGCTGAGCAGTAACTAAAAGGTTGCTGGGTTATCAGAACTGTTTACAGCACAAACCCAAAACCTAGCACCACACCAGCTACTATGAAGAAATTTGACCCTAGGCAAAACTCCAGTCAAATCTACCCTACTCAAAACCAGTACACCTGGCCAGATGTGTTTGCAATTGATGTCTTTACAAAAAAAGCAGGAGCATGTCTGGGATGCAATAGTGGTAGCAATGCAGGAGCCATGCATTGGCTGCTTTCTGCCAAGCTTTCTGCAGGGTTATCAGTTCAGTTTGTAAAACAGCCACTAAGCAGCCATAAATGCAAATAAAACAGCATTTTTTTTTTCAGGAGTAAAAGGAAGACTCCTGTGCAAAAGGTCAAAATGTCTCTGTGTACCTGGTGTCCCCCTGCCCCTCCTGAAGGTCCAAACTTCAAGTGGACCACCTGGATTTTCTCAGGTCAGGCTGGGCTATGGATTTCAGGTGGGGTACATAAATACAACATTATTAATCACATTTATTTTTTTTAAAGGACATACTGATTTGCTTTTCTTCCAGGCAAACAATGGGACAACTTCAGCTCCTGGAAGAGAGCCTATGACCCTTTCATTCATAGCCTAGTCCTAGTTACAAAATCATCATTGACAGAGAAATAGGTATTTTGTATGTGTACCCATGTCAGAATCAAGCCTCAATACCAATTATATATTTTCTCTCTCTCTTCTGATTGCACTGGGCAGATTGAGGATGCAGGCTGAATCCAGCTTTTAGAAAGACAAGGAAAATAGCTGGCCTTATCACAACTCACCAGCCAGCCAACGTTCCACTCCATTTAGCATCCTAGAATGGTTTGGATTGGAAAGGATCTTTAAAGGTCATGTAGTCCAAGTCCCCTGCCATGGGCAGGGATCAGCTAGATCAGGTTGCTCAGACATCAGTTCAGCCTGACCTTGAATGTTTCCAGAGAAGGGGCATCTAACACCTCTCTGGGCAACCTGTTCTATGCCTCACCACCCTTACTGTAAAAAAAAAAAATCTTCCTTATATTTAGCCTAAATCAACCCTCTTTTAGTTTAAAACCATTGCCCTATGTCCTATCACAACAGGCTTTACTAAAAAGCTTATTCATATCTTTCTTATAAGCCCCTGTAAGTACTAAAGGCTGCTATAAGGTGCCCCTGGAGCCTTCTCTTCTCCAGGCTGAACAATCCCAACTCTCAGCCTGGCTTCATAGGAGAAGTGTTCCAGCTCTTTGATCATCTTTGTGGCCCTCTTCTGGACCCTCTGCAACAAATCTTTCTTGTACTGAGGACTCCAGAGCTGGACACAGCACTCCATATTAACATTTATTTATGTTAATCTGGGATGTCCACCACCAGATGTGAATTTCTGAAAATTCCTACATCTTATCAGTTCTTCCTCCAGATTCTTCAGCTAAGATATTGAAAATAGTGGAGAAAATACACACCACAAATTAAACCACATTGAATATTAGGCCAGAACTTTGGGATTTTGTGCAGGTCCATCAGAATATTTATATAGCACAAAGATATATAGTGCTCAGGGTTTATATATATTAATTCTGAGTCTAACAGTGGTGATTTGGGTGTAAACATGGGACGTATCTTCCCAAAGTCAAAGAAATAATGATTCCAACTGGAAACATGAAATCAGCTCACAGGGCCAGTTGCTCAGCTGCACCAAAATAAGATTTCTTTTAATGAAATATGCAGAGCTCTGTTCTTTTGGACCGAAGTATTTTAGGATTTTGGTGGGTTTTAGCATAAAATGGCAACAGCAAGTAACTCTGGGCAGCTGGCAAAAATTACAGGAGTTTAGACCTTCAGAGGATTTGTCTTATGATGTGGCTTTTTCTGTAACTAGCTTTACAAATCCGTCTCCACTAAAGAGGAAGTAAACAGGAATTTATCCTGCTTCCCATTTTGTCTATGGAATAACCTTACTCTTACACCTCGGAAAACTGAGATAGCAGAAGTACCACCGGCAGCAGAAAATACTGTTTATTCTCCAGTTCCAGGATGAGTTTGCAAAACCAGCATATTTTAAAAACGAAACCAACAAAAGCCAAATAAACCACTCCAGATTCTAAACTGGAAACTTTGATTCTCATATGTAATTCAGGAGTGCAAATAAATTAACTTAATAACCTAAGGGTGAAGTTCTTCAAGATTATAAACCTTCTGTCTGAGCTGTGTTGGAAAGCTGAAGACTATCCCAGGAGAAGAGATGAACCTTTTCACCCCCCTTACATAGAAATATTTCAAAACAGAAAAACAACACAGGAATATATTTTCTTGTTTAGGAAAAAGGTTGACCATCAAGCTACCAGTTCTTCTCTTCTCTCTTCTGCTTGAACACCTGACTCTCAGAAAAGTATGTATCCACAAAGGTGTCTTTTTATGTGGTTACTCACTTACTTCCTAAATACTATCCACTTTCTTATCTTTATTTCTGTATAATATGAACTGATGAGCCCTGAGCAAGTCATTACTATTTGATGACTGTGAATTAGCTGACCTCAGGCCACAGAGAATCGTAGCACTGCCTGGCAGGCCACAAGGTGTTTCAGACAACAAACATATCATAATGTTCTGACCTGCAGCTGGACTTTTCTGCTAGCTTAGTAGTCAGGTGCTTCAGATTTCCAAAAAAGAAATGTTCACCTAAGGAAAAAAGAGAAGACCTCTTCCTACTAGCAAAGCAATGCTATTTGCTGGAGGCTATCAGTGCTATCAGAGCTTTATTCTCTTCTGCTGACTGCCATAAAATACTTCTAAGGCAGGAAACATTAAGAAAGCCCATTTCAGGTACAATGGAGCATAGGCTAAATCAAATAGCAAGTGCTGTAGCCTATAAATTCATGTCTGCTTCCAGAAAACAAGTAAGAGACTACCAACATTTCTCTGAATCCCTACAGGGAATGCAAGTCAGCAGCAACATCTCCAGGGCAGAAGTAAAATACTGCTCCCCTCCTCACCTTTAATATGTCCAAAGCAGCCTTTTCCCTGCAAAATCCTCCTTGCAGAGTTTGGGAGCCCAAAGAAATAAAACCTGAGCCTGAAGCAGCCCTGCAGGTTTAACCCAGTTAAGGACTAACATCTAGTTCCAGACCATAAAATACATAATTCTATTTAATCTCACTGAATATTCAATGTGTTTCTGTGTCTCTCAGGCCAGGACACAGCAGCTGGCACAGCTCTGGGCTCTTGGTGGGAGGGATCACTGAGGCTCTGAGAAGGCTTGGGCAGACTCTGTTGTCAGCTATGGCACAGCAAAAGCCTCTCTGCCAGGCCTTCCAAAGGAGCAGTGGTGCTCAGAGACAGAGAGCAAAGCAGGAAAAGAGGTCATCCCTTGTCATTACCTTTCATAGAGGATTTAAGGAGAAATGATCCTCTTTCCTTGGGGGAAAGATGGAAATGCCTGAAACCCTCTACTCAGTGCAAAGAAGGGGGAAAGAGAGACTCTGAGCCTTGTTTTTTTCAGAAAGAAAATTTGAGGGACTCCTCATAGCCCAGGAGATGTTAAGTAGGTTGGATCCACCTCCTCCCTTCTACTTCTTACAGAGTGCAGAAGAGATTAAATTTGCAGTGTGCTTGCAAGTGGAACACAGAGATATACCAAAGAGGTCAGGAATTGCCTCTGTGGAATATTGTGGGCAGATGCCTAGAAAAGATGAGACAGTCCCCATGCCAAAGCTGTCTAATGGCAAAATAAGTTAATCTGGCCCTGAGAGGCCAAATTTTTCTTTTTTTTTTTTTTTTTTGGGGGGGGGGGGGGGGGGGGGAGAAGGGGTGGGAGTGAATGGAAGGGGAAAGCTGGTTTCATTGGCTCAGGATCAGCAATTCAGCAATGAACCTACTGGAGACATCACTGGAGGCTGGAGAAGAGTGAAATTTCTTGAAACAACCATTTATTTGAACTGGTCAAGAATTTCAGCTTTTGCAGATCAGTAGTTTCTATGTATTTTAACAATTGTGATTTTGTGCATCATTTGCAATTTCAGCTTTGAATCTGCTTTTGTAACTCTGGTTCTCCTGCTCTTTAATCTGATTTTGCAAGGCTGCCAATGAATCTGCCACGGGTCAAAGAGACCATTGCTTCATTTTGGGAAGCACAATATGTGGAAGGAAGCTGGAAAAAGGCAACTTCAATTCAATATCCCTGCATCATTAGACTAAGCCAAAAATACATTGTTTTCTGCAATGTAATCTGTACCTGACACTGCCACCATTTTAATAATCAACCACCAGCAGTGAGAAGACCTGAGCAAAATTAATTGGTTTTCTCTATCGGATTTTAAGAATCCCAGTACTGAGGCATGAAAACAATCATCAAACCCAGCAAAAGCTTTTCCTAGCATATAAAAGGCTAAAAGAAAACCTGAAAAATTAAGTGGGTCTTTTTCCAGTCTCTTGTGTAGTTGAACTGAAGCACAAGCCTGCAGGGAAGGATGGTCTCTGTGGACTTCAGCTCAAGGAGAACAGGGCACACAGCTTCAGAACTGCAAATCTGTTACATTTCATTCATGCTTAGGTCACATTAAATATTTATTAGTATTTATGTGATGCCATTGGAAACAATAAGGGGACACCATGCACAGTGGTGAGGAGCTTTTACCAAATTTGTTGTGCTGCCTACTGCAAAAATCTCACAGGTATTCCCCTTCACAGAAGAATGTTAAAGACTACCTGGCATGAAGGTAGCATTACAAGGACCCTTTTTCTGGGCTTCCTGCAGCTGTCAAGCCCCTCAGGTGGGAGTTCATCAGGTCTCTGCCATAATGTTAGAGGGCAGCATGAGAGATCTGATCTTCCTTCTACTTACAGAGATGAGAGTGCCCTAAAGTAGGATGCTTCATTCCTTCTCTAACTTCTATCCCTTGAATTGTCTTGCTAAACCAAACAAGCCCTGCCCTTGAGGAGAGAGTACTTTGCTTTTGTTAAGAATGGGATAGCACTTAAACATTTCTCCTAATTAAGAGCTTCCTATCAGCTCTTAATTGTTTCCTATCCTGCCTTTCTCTACTGTGGTATTCCAGCTCCTCAGATTGGCTGCTCCCCATTCATGGGACTGTGCTCCAGGTGGGATCAGTGAAATGAGGAAAACCAAACAAAACAAAACAAAAAATAGAGACAGGGAATTGTAGTAACATTCAATTGGGAAGCAAAGTGAACTCAGGAGAAAGAAGGATCTACTGGTGACTACAGCTCTCCATCAGTTCTGAAACTTCAGCTGTAGACCTCGAGAAAGAAACCACCCCTTGATCACCTTGCTCTTAAGTTACAATGGCACCTACACACACCCACACCAGATTCCCACAGCATGCTGATCCTAAACCCACTGCAACAAGACCCTGAGCTCTGTTGAAGCTTCTTAATGCTACAGTAGTTCAGCTAATTAATGCTAATTTTCGTCAGTTGTTCTTGTGTATCCTACAGAATGGGGTGACTGTTCATTAGCCTTGTTGTGTACTTTGAAAACAGCTACAAATTAAAACTCTTTTAAAATGTAAAATGCTGCCTTTAAAATGCCTGTATGCTGCTGTCACTAAGCAAAGAGAAGTTAAGGATGATGATGAAAGATTCTGCTATGTATAGATAGCATAAGAATGAGATCTGGCATCTAGCTGTTACCTGCCTGTCCCTACAGCTCACCTGGCTGTAGCACCTCTGGTGGCAAGGTGGCCTTTGTTGGCAGTGTGGAAGGTACAACTTGAACAGGCAAAGGCAGGGCAAGGTGTTGTGACACGAAGCTCAGGCTTTAGTGGCAGATTTCAATGTTTGCTGTGGTGGAGCAGATTTCAAGGCACAACAATTCTTGTGGAAGATGTAAATTTGATATGGTAGTGCCTGTGATTTCATGCCTCCAGCTCCTGGCTCTAGGAAAGATGAGAAGCAGTTTCTTCTGCATGGGAGGGATGTTATTCATGTCCAGGGGAAGAGAGAGGTGTTGCTGGATTGCACCTAAATTCCTAGGAGTAAAAAGAAGTTGACAGCTGTGTACCCCAGTGAGTGACAAGTGAGCTTATATTTCCAATTCCTTCATAAAGTCCAAGATGTCCACAGAGTGGTACTAAACAAGGTTTGTTTCAAGGAACATCCAAAAGAGATGCCTCCATAAAGTTCTGCTATTTCTGCCAGGGCCCAGGCTAACAAAGAGGTTCTGCCAAGTAACAGAAACAGCAGAAACAAATAAGGTTTTCCACAAAATCTCAGCCTTCTCCTCCTCCCCTTTTTTTCCTGGAGAACACACCTGATTGCAGGCAATAGCAAAGGCAAGCAGGGAAGAGAAATGAGCTGTAAAATGACTGGCATGCAGCTCAGAAGTAGGTGGAAGTTTGGAAATGTGTTTGATGAGCTTCTGAGTATGGCAAGACCTGTAGAGAAGAAGGAAGCAACAGCTACTGTGGGATGGGAGCTTGGAGTGACAGCTTATGTAAGAGTTACAGTGGGGTAATCTTGATAAGGAATAAACCAGAGCCTGAGAATGCTGATGGTCCCTGTTAACAAGTGTGTGGAGGTCACATAGGGCAATAATATAAAGCATGAGCTGTGAGTCCTGATCTGAAACTATTTCTCTCATTAAGGCTGTTGAGCCAGAAGCTGTGAGAGAGTATTTTTCCTTTTCCTCCTCCTCAAAGAAGAGAGAAGCAGCTCAGAGATTCAAGAAGCAATGGTATCAGAAATGAAAGACTACCACTCATGGCAAATAAAAGCCATCTTTATGTCTTATAAATTAACTTGGATCAATTCATAGAATCTCAGCATTGTTTGGGTTAGAAGTATCTTAGAGATCATCTAGTTCCATGCTCCCTTCCATGGGCAGGGCCAATTCCCTCCAGACCAGGTTGCCCAATCTTCATCCAACCTGGCCTTGAACACTTCCAAGGAGGAGGCATCCATAACTTCTCTAGGCAGCTTCTTCCAGTGTCTCACCTCCCTCACAGGAAAAAATGTCTTCCTACTCTCTAATCTACATGTACTCACTTTAATCTTAAAACCATTACCCCTCATCCTTCTGCTACACGTCCTTGTAAAAAGTCCCTCCCCAGCTTTTCTGTAGCCCCTTCAAGTACTTGAAGGCTGCAATAAGGTCTCCCCAGAGCCTTATGGAGGCTGAACAACTCCAGCTCTCTCAGCCTGTTTCCATCACAGAGGCTCCAGCTTTCTGTTCATTTTCATATCTCTTTCCTCTAGACTTGATCCAACAGCGTCATGGTGGGTGTCATGAGAATGGAGTAGAGGGTGGGAATCATCACCTCCCTTGCACTGCTGGCCATTCTGCTTTTGACACAGCCCAGGATACTGTTGGATTTCTGGACTGTAAATGTACATTGCCAGTTCACGTTGAGCTTCTCATTAACCAACACCCTCAAGTCCCTCTCCTCAAGACTGTTCTCAAACCATCCTCTGCCCAGCATGTAACTGTGGTTGAGATTGCTCTGAACCAGGTGCAGGACCTTGCACTTGGCCTTATTGAACTTCATATTGTTTGTACAACCTCAAGTCTCAAGCTTGCCAAGGTCCCTCTGGATGGCATCTCACCCCTCCAGCATGGGTGAGAAGGTACAATTTGAAGGTACAATTTGCCTTACTGAAGCCATGTTGCCTGTCACAAATCACCTCCTTATTTCCAACTGTAGCATAGTTCCAGTAGAATCTATCCATGTTCTTGCCAGGCACAGAGGGGAGACTGATGGGCCTGTGTTTCTATGGGACTTACTTTGTGGCCTTTTTAAAAATGGGAGTTATGTTTCCCCTTTTCTGGTCAGTGGGAACTTTAGCAGTCTGTCATAATTTTTCAAATATGATGTAGAGTGGCTTAACAACGTTACCTGGCAGTTCCTTCCCGTTGATGCATCTCATCATGTCCTATGGATTTGTGCTTACACATTTTTTCATGTATTTGAAAAAAGATTCTCCAGCAAGTGCACATGCCACAGGCAGGCAGTCGTGACAGTGCCCAATGACATTTTCACAGCAAACATTGCAAAAGTCTTCCAGGGTCTGACACAACAGTTTCTGGCGTTAGAATGAATGTTGCAGTAGATCTCATTTTTACTGTCTTTAGTGACTTTGAAGGGGGAAAAAATCTATCAAAACACTTCCTCTGACCAATGAGAAGCACTGGGTTGTAACCTGGAGCCTTTGCAAAATGCTAATGCAACTTGAGAGCAAGCCTCAGTTTCAGTACATGAGAGTCAGGTTGGAAATATCCCCTTTATGGATAACGCCATTGGCGTGATGGTTGGTGGTGTTTTCCCGTTTATTTATTTATTAAATTAACCAATTCATAAAATTAAACAACTGATGCATGTCTTGTGCCCTTTAATGGCATTCACTACTGGGGTTTGTGTAGTAACCTATTTAAGTTTTGAGCCCTCTGACTATTGCAGCTTCAGAAGCTGGCTGAAGCACAGCAGCTGATGATATGGTGGAAACTTTGAGTCCCTGGATGTTTTCAGGAAGATGCAACAACAACAAATTCTGTTTTGAATATCTCTTATTTTCCAGATCCAACATGAGCTGAAGTAACTGCATAAACACAATAAATCAGCAGGCATCTGCTAAATGTGTCACAACCACAGCCTTCCTATCTGCTGGGTAGGAACTTGATCCCTTCCCCTCATCCCAAAGGCTCTGTATTTTCCAGTGTACCTCCTGTCTGGATATAAAGCCCTTCCCATGTCAGGCAAGCCTTAGAAAAGACCAACAAAGGCAGTGCCTTGCAGTCTCCAAGCCTTCCTTGAAGCACATATTTTTCTTCTGGAAAGGCAATAAGATGTGGTGACTCAGATTAGCAGGGAATGCATCAGAGGACCTTTTCTTATTTAGGTAGGGAAACCTACAGTGTAAAGCAGCATCTGTGGGATCAAGCAGCCATCCACAAGCCAGCTCTGATCCAAAAACTGTGTTAGCACAGTGCTGTATCCAAGATAACTGGCCCTGCTGAGAGCTTTACTGCCAACACAACTACACAGCCTCTCTCCTAGAGTAAACTTCAGCCCAAGCTGTTTAAAGCTCCTCCAGAACTACTCCTGCCTACATGGGTACACTGTGCAGTGAAACCTTCCCCCACAGGGTTCACCCAAAGTTTAGTTGGGAGTGTTATTTCCCAGATTTGGCCTTATTTGTGACAAAGCGAAACCTGGAAAAATGTCATAGATAAAATAATGATATTTCACACCCAAAAGAATTTTCTGAGCTGTAGAAAAGTTTTAAAGGCAATTGCTGACTTTCTTTCAAATCCCACTACTGATTAGCTGGTTCCTTCCCAGGGAACTGAATTTTTTGAGTAGCCTTTTAGAGAAAGAAAGTGGAAGAAGAGAAAGAAGAACTGTCTTTTATCTGTAAGGTAACCATTGGTCACAATAGGTAACTCCTTAAACCACCATTAAAGAATTTTCAGAAAGAGAGAGAATTGTTTATCCTGTTCACATGACCTACTCTCAGATATGGCAAGTTCCAAAGTTTCAAAGACTAAAAAAATTGCACAGCAATTCTAAACAATATTCATCAACCCAATATGATCCATTTTGGCTCTACTTAAAAATCAGAGCCAGGAACACAGTTAATACCATTGTGAAGCAGAAAAATCTCATTATGACCTTATTCTTTTTAACATTCTGTTTTCTTTTCTTCCCTGCTTTGTACACATGTAGTGTCTGCGTTTTTATAATGTCAGCGAGATAGATCTCCTCAGGGAAAAGAACGGGGAAAATGCACCAAATCTGGCACATCAAATCTTTCACACACATATGCATCTGGTTAGTGCTGTGGGGCAGGAATATTCTCACGTGCTAAGGACCTCTCCTTGTGGTGCCTCAATACTTTGAGAGAGAAAAGACCAAACCACAGCTTAGAGGCAATTCTCAGGCCATTCATAAGGTGAAAATCCAAATTTTTTTTTTCTCCTCACCTCTATTCCTTCATTACAGTTTCTGCATTTGTTTGGTTGTTGTCCCTAGAAGAAGTTTTTTTACTGAGTGTGCCCACAGAGCCAAAGTACTAGCAATTTACTGGGAGCTCTGTGAATAAAGGGGTGCTAGGGGGTATTCCCACAGAGCTAACACACACAACATTGAAAGGTTACAATATTTATAATCATCTCAATCAATCTATTAACATATGCAATACTTACAATTTTTTATTCTATTCGTTAAGATTTTCTCCATCACAGTTTAAAGATATTTAATTCTACTGTATGCAAACTCAGTGAGTAGGGGTTTTTGAGCTGAGGTGGGATCTTAACTTCTGGAGGTGTGGTTTTTATATTATAATTAGCAAAATTCACTCAAGGGATGCTATTTTGGCTGATCTAAACCATTCTACATGGTTCCTTGGGCTGATTGCCAAACTTAATTCAAAGTTCCTGTTTCTAATGTCTAGTTGCTCCCTTATCTTATTATTTAACCTTAAATTAATTACTCCTAAGCAGTCAAGCAATAAACTATCCATTAGTTATTTAAACCTATCTCATTTTTAAAAAATCTTTTGAAGACTTTGACATCATGGTGACCACAAACCTTTCCAAGTTCACTTTGTCATCCTCAAAGGAAAACCATTCCATACAGTAATTTGAAAAGTAGAGGATGCAGTGGGGTAATTGCAAGGGGGAAGAAATCCCTCCAGAACATATGCCCAAAGCAACAGAATCACACAGGTCTTATTTCCAGAGGTGGTTATGTGAAAATGCAGAAATAGGGCAGCAAAACTTATTTTTCAGTTAGCACCAGTCTTGTTTCTTGCTGCAGATTCTGCAGGGCAAAATGCATTTAAGAATCTCTTGTCTGAGAAATCGTTTCTCAGTGGTCAATTCATTGCCTGGCTGCATTAGAGAAGAGGGGAAGACGTGTGTAAGGCCCATGTAGAGCAAACAAAATGCTCTCAAGACTCAGGCTACAAAGGCTGGGAAATAGATGTAAAAAATGGCATTTATAGAAGCACTTTTTACTCACGCCAACTTTGTGAGCCATTTAGTTTCACCATAAACCCTTTTTCACTACCCTGCAGATAATTAGCTAAAGTAGCAGTAATGCTACAATTTTCTAGGACATGGAGCAGCAATCTACATGATCAAAACAAAGCTCAGACACTGCCCTCAGTTCCAGCCAATTCCTTCTGGACTTATGGGAGGGCAAAGCCCTGGGTGAGGCTTATGCCCTCTGCTCTCACTCAGATCACAGATTTCACCTGATAATAAGGTTTCCTCCTTAGAAGCTGCTGAAAATCAGAGGATCAAGCCAAACCAATGCCTGTTTTCTTATCCTTCACACACTTACTTTTATCTTCCTCTTGAGAGCTTGGTACCTCCCCCAGATTGGTGTCTCCCCAACCATTACCATATCTTGGCACCCTCTGTGTTATCATTTTGGAAAGATGCCTTTATCTTTTGAGGCAGGATGGTGGGATAAGGACTATGCTGTATCGATTTTTAAAAATAAAATTATCTAAAAGCCCATTTGTGTCCCTTTGTCTTTCTTTCCCTGTTCTCTCATGGGTCTGCATTTGCCATCTCCTTTCTCTGATTTGAAGTTGGAAAAGCTGGAATTTTGCCTTGATAAAAAGCTGGAAGTCTCTTTAGGCATTTGCTGAACACTTTCCACCTCCCTACAAGGGGCAAAGCAGTTCTTGCAGAATTAGAGAGGAGTATTTAAGTTGCTTCCATGGCTCACTAAGACCTGTCAGGTAGATCAATTAAGAAAACAAAGTCCCTTTTTATTCCCAGCATATCTTTCTGAATTAGACATAAAGGCCTTGGAGTGGTCACCTTTATGACTATGTCCTTCTGGGTCTCTACCAATAGTTTCCCTTACTCTCAGTCGTGGTGTATCAGTTCCCTTCACTTCACAAACGTAGCAAAGAAGGGCAGAAACACAGGTGAGAGAAATCTTGTTTCAGGCTCCTGATGACCAACAGGAACTTCACAAATATATCTGATATTTGTAACATCTTTAATTCACCACCAACCTTCAAGAAGCTTCTTAACTTCTGCTGCAGTGCTTATGTGTCCCTTCCCTTGCCATCTCTGTACCCACAGTAAGTGCACAGCCAGCAATTTACCAAATAGTGTGTGGAATTGCTCTTCACAAAAGGAGGCTGCATTTTCCCTTTGCACAGAGTTTGCTTTAATCAGAGGCTTCTGTGTGAAAGCCTACACACACCTCCCTTGCAGCTCACAGATGCTCTGGGAAACTCATTCAATCCTTTGAACATCCTTTGTGGCTCAGGGCTACGGTCAAGCGTCCTTAATGAAAAGCTGTTGGTGCAATCTATTTCCTGCTGATAACCAAGAACACCTCCTTGAAAAATAAACACACAAAAATAAAAATCCCACGAAGCTGTCGCATCTTCTCCCCAGTTTGTAGACTCTTCCATGGTAACTGCATTTAGAAAACTACAGAACCCAGTTCAGAGCAGCCAGAAGTCTCAAGTGAATTTTGATTGCAAAGTGCTTCTCTTAAGATCTGTTTGTGTCAGGCAGTTTGTGTATT
Source organism: Calypte anna (assembly GCF_003957555.1). NCBI lineage: Eukaryota > Metazoa > Chordata > Aves > Apodiformes > Trochilidae > Calypte > Calypte anna. Next base: position 144,160,517 of record NC_044245.1, on the reverse strand, counting down.
TGCACACTGCAGAATTGTTGCTAAGGATGGTAAATGAAAAAATGTTTTCACTTTCCCTTTTTTCTTTTCTTCTCATGCTTTTCAACAACCTTTATATTGGGCTGCTTAATGCAGTTCAACATAGACAGAGCTGCCTAGCTACAAATGAGGCCAACACTGGGTTCCTCAGAGCTGTGGCAATTCTTACAGTTTCATGCATCTGAGAATTTGATCAATTTTTTCTGCTTAGCCAGTAGAAAAGGATGTGGTATACACCTATCTGAGTGTATTCACTTTAAGTGGCATCACATGGGAAGCATTACCATATGTGCAGGGACAAGCAGAAATCTTCCCTCAGCCCCATACAAGCCTTGCAATTTGCTTGATGCACCAGTGCCAGAACAGCTTTCTGTGCCACCACATCTCAGGAAAATACCATATTGAGATGTAGAGGAAGCACGGACTTTGACGAGCAGGTCATGTTAAAAGCACCCTCTCACTGGTTAAAACCCCTTCCCTTTTAATTCTCAGGTTTTATGTAAATACACTCTTGTCTTCAAACCACTCAAACTTATCATAGAATCATAGAATCATAGAATTGGCTGGGTTGGAAGGGACCTCAGAGATCGAGTCCAACCCTTGAACCACCGTTGCGGTTGCTAGACTATGGCACTGAGTGCCACATCCAGTCTCTTTTTAAATATCTCCAGGGAAGGAGAATCCACTACTTCCCTGGGCAGCCCATTCCAATGCTTGATCACTCTCTCTGTAAAGAAATTCTTTCTAATATCTAACCTAAATTTCCCCTGGCACAACTTAAGACCATGCCCTCTTGTCTTGTTGAAAGTCGTCTGGCAAAAGAGACCAACGCCCACCTGGCTCCAACCTCCTTTCAGGGAGTTGTAGAGAGTGATGAGGTCCCCCCTGAGCCTCCTTTCTCCAGGCTGAACAGCCCCAGCTCTCTCAGCCTCTCCTCATAGGGTCTGTGCTCGAGTCCCTTCACCAGCCTGGTTGCCCTCCTTTGGACCTGCTCCAGGACCTCGATATCCTTCCTGAACTGGGGGCCTGAACTTACCAAAGACTTCCTGAAAATACAAGCAAAAGTAACTTCAAAACTCGAGTCACAAGTTTCCCAATGCCTGTGAAAGTGGCTTCCTGAGCCTGAAAGGGCGAGCTGTGAGTCAGAAAGTTCATAAACTTTTGTTTCAAGATCACCACTGTGAAATATTGCTTGGAGATATGACAGACTCATTCACTCCCATTAATATCTCCTCTTACTGATGGTACTAAATATTTATTTTTGTACATACATATATATATATATGCATATATATATATATATATATAACAGGATAAATGTTCCTAGGCACTTTAGACCATGGTCCTGCACCATAAAATCTAGTCAAAATGAGCATTAATTACATTAACAACTAACATCTTCATATTTTCCCAACCCGAGTTTTTTAGTCAGGGACACAGATTTGTCAGATATATAATCAGTTTCAATTTTTTTCACTTAAATGATGCAAAACTAAAGAGAAAAGAAGAGAGAAAGGACAAACAAAATAATATTGCTCTAAAAAGCATGTGAGTGAGTCAACTTGCTACAATTCACGAGCAGTCTGTGGGGATGGTGGCCATCAAGACGTGAAAAGTGTGGAGTAAAAATTAGTGTGGTATAGAAGCCAGCATAGACACCAATTCCCTTGCAATCATCCACGTTTCCACAGCTGTGAATGGACTGAGCATGTTTAAATCCCCACCACCTTGCCAAGGACTTTGTCTCCACTGTCTCTTCTTTTCTTGCTACTTTTTTCCTCAGATTTCTTCTGAACTTTTCTGGGTTTGGCTTTCACTCAGTTTACACTGTCTGAGAATTCCATATTTCACTTCTTGAACAGCTGGGGAAGGGTCTTGGGGTTGGGAGGGAAGATTTTGTCATTGTTTTTTTAATTCTACACTGACTAGGCTTTGGCTATTTAAAACTCTGGTGTCGTCTCCCTTTGGGCTTCTTTGTTGCAGAGGGAGAAGGAAAAAGAACATAAAACAGAAACACTGCAGACAGTGTCTGACTTGCTTGACTCCTTGGATCGTTTGGTTTGAAGGGAGGAAAGGAATAGTTGGACTATGATTATCAAACTCTGGCAACTTCTCTCTTTTGTTTTCCTCTACCCCCAAAATGTAACTTTTGAGAGAAGCAGTTTAGCTGAAAGTTTTGCATCTGTAGAGCACTTTCTCTCCAAACACAAATCCCAGAATTTAATAGATTGGATAGGGGTTGATCTGAAGTGAACTAATTGAAGGAGCTGCAAATACAGACATTCAACCCTGATTAATTAGAAGAGCAAAAAGGAACACTCTAATTCCATTTCCAAATCAAACCAGTTGTACCACAATTATCTCAAGTACCTCAGAGACAGATGAGTCCCTCCCTTTCCTCACAGAGGAAAAGCTCGTGCACAAGGAGAAACAAAAGTACTTGACCTCCATAGTCACTGAGTTACTTGTCTCTCCCAGTAATAATAATATTTTTAAAAGATGGTTTGTATTTGGGACCACTTTTCAAAGGTGTTCATCATGGGTGTTCAACGGAGTCCTACTTCTGGGGAGCTGGAACTTCCATGGAAATTATTTAATTCACTGAAATAGCCGAAAAGGAATTATTCTGGAAAAATACTTTTAATAGGCGTTGGTTTCAAGAGGGGATACCTCAGAAGTCCACATAATGAGTCTTGCCTTCCTCAACTTTCCAAATTGTCTGGGTAAGAGGATATATGATATTAGTGAACCTAGCAAAACAGGATTTCATCTGAAATTAGAAAAAATGTCCTCTCCTGGAGAACCATCTTTTCCCTTTAACATCTCTGCAGTCTACCTCATTTTTCCTCTTGTAAGATTATGGTACCAACCTTAATGGTTCTGACATATGGCAAAACAATGACACTGGAATTCCTTTCTGACAGTGCTGCCTTTCCACATTTTCTCAGTCTAAGCTCATCTTCATCCACTAGCAAAATGCAGCTGCCTCTGGAACAGACAGCAGCTGTTTTAACAAGGCTACAATCAGTACACAAAAGCTCTGGAAAGAAGGAAAGAACTTTGCCAATTTGAATCTGCAATAGAAATTTTGGGCCAAAGGAAAGCAAATGAACTACTGGTCTCAGGTAGCTTTGCAAGCCAGTCTTCAACAACTTCAACTGGTCAGGGCCTCTTATGTTGTATCTAATTTGAAAGACAGTTGTTCTCTTTTCTGAATGGGAAGATAGTTCACCTGGAACCTTGGTTTGGCTGCTCTTTTTACTAGTAAACACAACTCAGAATAGATTATCAGCATGGGGAGAAGACAGAGAGCGTTTGAACAAAAGAAGCCATTAATTTTCCACATAGAAGAGAACAACTCTCATCCCAGAGACACTGCTGTGCTATTGTATGAAACACAATTTTCATCTGAAATTGAGCAAACCATTTTGAAAGTAATTCAAGTTTATCTAAAGGATGGGTGTATTGCACACTGATGGGGGGGGACGGGACAGATTCAGTAACCACAACTAAGTTAACTGTATGCAATGAAGCATCTTCTCTTAATAGCTCCTAATTGCAACATTTTGTCCCAACAGATCATTTGCAAACATCCCCAGATATTCCACCTTTTTAACTCACTTTGTTGATTCTGATCCAGTGTCAGCACTACCAAATTCCCTCTTCTGTCTTGCAGTTTATTCTGAGTTGTGATTTACATCAGGGAAATATTTTCCAGCCAGACTTCCAAGGGAGAATCTATCTCTGCACACAACATCACCAAAAAATAAGGAATCTCACATTCACAGCATTATGATATAGCAATGACTTTCTGTGAATCTCATTTAATGGCCACCATTTACTAACAGAAGCAAAGTCCAAATGGGGGACTGCATCACTCCATGCCCAGCTGAAGTATTTTTTCAAGACATAAACACGCACAGAGATTTTCACTCTTTATTAGCAGTGAAGGATAAAACAAGACTAGACTAGAAGCCATGGGTGTTCCCTGTGAGCAAGTTTGACTCTTACTCTGGATCACAACAGCCTCCTTCTCCATGCAAGGAAAGCTGAACACCTCCCCTTCACTCTCAGCTGGTGTGGTCACGGGCTGATGTAGGCTGAACACCAACATGCTGGTAGATAACATTCAGATATGATGCTGAAACTTCACACCTGTGGTCTGTGAAGCACCATTATCTGGCATTTCTTTTCAGAGTTTAGTTTGGGGAAAGTATCTAAATCTGTCCATCAATTGCCACAGGAAAGAAGAATATATATAGCCTAAGATTACTGTGAAAATACAAAGAGTATGTAAAATAAAAACAGATTTTTATTTTGCTTTACCTCAGTGTTTCCAGACAATGGAAGTTAAATTTGATTGTCCCTTTTCTCAATACATGTGATCAAAATTTTCATGTTTCATGCAATGCTGACAGGCAATAGTAATTTTAAGACATAAGAATAAAATACATATGTAGTGATAGATGTTCTTGTACAATATTACTTCTGATTTGCTCCTAAGTAAATTTCCATGTCATTTTCTACCATTTGAATATCAATCAAACCCACGAGAGAAGAGGATGGATGAGGGAGAAATTGGCATAGAGAGGAGCCTTTCTATTGTAATTGCAGTAACAGATGAGATTGTGCCTGCTCCTTTGCTGGACCCTGAGCAAGGTTAGGGAAAAGAAGTCACTTACTGAGTCAAACAAAAGCACTGGGTTTGTGCACATGGAGACAGCAGCAGTACAGAAGAAAGCATGCTGAAGACACATTTTAAGTTAACTTTGGAACTGACCTACTGAATGGATTTCAGCACAGCTCTACCTAGACTGCAACTTTCAGTCAACTTTCAACTTTCCCTGAACTGCTTTAGTTGTAAGGATTTTTTTCAAAATCTTCATACAATAGTTTTGGTTGGAAAAGACCTTTATGACCATAAAGTCTCCTCATAAAATTTGCTCACGAGACTTTTCACCAACTTTACTGCTCTTCTCTGGACTCTCTCCAGCACTTTACTGCCCTTGTTGTGAGGGTCCCAAAACTGAACACAGTATTCAAGATGAGGCCTCACCAGTGCCAAGTACAGGGGCACCATCACTTCCCTCTTTCTTCAGCCAACACTTTGTGCCACAGGCCAAGATGATATTGGCTCTCTTGGCCACATGGGCACTCTGTTGGCTCATGTTCAGCTGGGTGCTGACCAACATGCCTGGGTCCTTTTCTGCTGGGCAGCTTTCCAGCCACTCTTCACAGAATCACAGAACCACATAATCATCCAGGTTGGAAAGGACCTCGGAGATCATCAAGTCCAACCCTTGACCCACTACCACCATGGTTCCCAGACCATGGCACTGAGTGCCACATTCAGTCTCTTCTTAAAAACCTCCAGGGATGGAGAATCCACCACCTCCCTGGGCAGCCCATTCCAATGCTTCATCACCTCTCTCTGTAAAGAATTTCTTCCTAATATCCAACCTAAACCTCCCTTGGCAGAGTCCATGCCCTCTTGTCTTACTGGTAGCTCCTTGGGAGCCCAAACCCCCCTGGCTATAACCTCCTTTCAGGGAGTTGTAGAGAGTGATGAGGTCTCCCCTGAGCCTCCTCTTCTCCAGACTGAACACCCCAAGATCCCTCAGCCCTTCCTCACAGGACTTGTGCTGGATCCCTTCACAGCCTCCTTGCTCTTCTCTGGACCTGCTCCAGCACCTCAATCTCCTTCCTGACCTGAGGGGCCCAGAACTGGACACAGGACTCAAGCTGTGGCCTCACCAGTGCTGAGTATAGGGGCAGAATCACTTCCCTGGACCTGTTTGCCACGCTGTTCATGATACAGGCCAGGATACCATTGGCCTTCTTGGCTACCTGGGCACACTGCTGGCTCATGTTCAGCTTCCTGTTGACCCAAACTCCCAGGTCCCTTTCTGCCTGGCTGTTCTCAGCCACTCTGTGCCCAGCCTAGAGCTCCCCATGGGGTTGTTGTGGCCAAAGTGCAGGACCCAGCACTTGGTCTTGTTGATCCTCATCCCATTGGAATCAGCCCAACTCTCCAATCTGTCCAGGTCCCCCTACAGAGCCCTCCTGCCTTCCAGCTGATCCATAATCCCCCCCAACTTGGTGTCATCTGAGAATTTGCTAATGGTGGACTTAATCCCCTCATCTAAATCATCAATGAAGATATTAAACAGAACTTGGCCCAGCACTGATCCCTGAGGGACATCAGTTGGATCAGCACCATTCAGCACCACTCTCTGGTGGCCTCCAGGCAGTTCTTAACCCAGCACAGAGTGCTCCTGTCTGAGCCCTGGGCTGACAGCTTTTCCAGGATAATCCTATGGGAGACGGTGTCAAAGGCTTTGCTGAATTCCAGGTAGACTCCATCCACAGCCTTCCCCTCATCCACCAGGCAGTCACTTGATGATAAAAGGAGATCAGATTGGTCAGACAGGACCTGCCCTTCCTTACCCTGTGCTGGCTGGGTCTGATCCCTTATCCATCCTGTAGGTGCTGTGATTGTCCCCAGGATGATCTGCTCCATAACCCTGCCAGGCACTGAGATCAGGCTGACGGGCCTGGAATTTCCTGCGTCCTCCTTTTATCCCTTTTTGGTGTGACATTCCCCAGCTTCCAATCATCTGGTCCAGTGAGCCAGGACTGTTGGTAAATGATGGAGAGAGGCTTGGGGAGCTCTTCCACCAGCTTCCTCATCACACTGGGGTGGATCCCGTCTGGTCCCATAGACCGTAACATTGCCTGGGGTCATTCTTACCCAAAGGCAGGACCTGACACCTCACTCTGTTGAACCTCAGATAATTTGCCTTTACCCATCAAGCCAGCCTGCCCAGGTCCCTGCACAATATTCCTACCCTCGGGCAGATTAACACTCCCACCTGATCTGGTGTTTGCAAATTTACTGAGGGTGCACTCAGTCACTTTGTCCAGATCATCTCCAGCCATTTTTAATTGGAGACAAGTTATCTTTAGTTAATTATAAAATAATAAGCATTCTTTTTGTGGCTTAAGAAAGGGTTTATTTTCATAGAATAATAGAATCACAGAATGGTTTGATTTAGGGAGGAACCTTTAAAGGTCACCTATTCCAACCCCCCCTGCAGTGAACACACACATCTTCAACTAGGTCAGCTTCCTCAGAGCCCTGCCCAACCTGACCTTGAATGTTTCCACAGATGGGGCATCTACAATGTCTCTGGGCAACTTATTCCAGTGTTTCACCACCACCATTATAAAAAATGTCTTCTTTAAGTTGTAGTGTGAATCTACTCTCTTTATTTTAAAACCATTGCCCCTTGTCCTATTGCTTTGTATCGGTTTAGGTTAAGGCAGCAAGGAACAAGTGTAAATGACCTTGAAATAAGGCATTTTTCAGTTAGAATAGACACCCACACTGGAGCTCCCACAGACATAATTAAACAGAGCTGTACAGGGCTACAGACAGCAGCATAGAATGATACAGTGTGAAACATGGAGAGGAATAACACTCGGTTAGAGGTTACTTAAAGCAGTGGGTCTCGTTTCTTGGGAGGAAATTTGCCTTTTTTTTTTTTTTTTTAATTACCCCTTAACTCCAAAACTGTATTGAAAACAAAAAAAAAACAACCTAGGTAAAGCAAAACTGTAATTTGTCACTCTTCATGTAGCAGAGCCAAGTAACAAGACAGAACAGAGGGGCAGAATGGTGCTATGCAAGTGGTGGTCTCCAAAATCATCAATGAAACACAATGTTGTGCAAAAGCGTTCCTTCCTCCCCTCATCCTACCTCCCATGGCTTAGTTTTATTGAGTTATATTGTTCTTTGACTCCCAGACACCTGGACAAGAATTAGTGCTGCCTCATTGCATTTACGTGCTTAGCCAAGCCATCTCAGAGTTTTGAAGGTCACTGTCTCAGTCACCTGAGGTTAATCCTTTGGTTTGTCCTTAGAGAAGCAGAGGAGATAAACTTCCAAGATGAAAATAAAAGAGCAAACTGAAAAAAATCAGAATATATGTAATTTGTACACAATACAAGAGATTGGAGGTCGATTAACTTTGGCTGAAATGTAGTGCCATTGCTCATGCAGAAAAAAACCCTTTTTGATGGTGGTGGACTGGTTCGGTTTGTTTTTTTTTTAATCCACAATGCAGGCAAGGACACCTGCTAGAGACATTTTCTCTTCCCAAAGGCAATGACTTCATAATTTTAGCTTGAGTAAGCTACTGCTGTCTCACCCCATTCATTTGTGCAGCCACATGTATCCTCACAGCAATAATGAGCTGCAACTCACCTGATGGTAGGTGAGAAATCTATTTGGGTTTGTGCATTGAGCAGAAACTTTCTTTTGTCTGTTCCTTTCCCCAGTCCCATCCTATGCAGACAAAAGCAGGGAAGGTTTAGACTCAATATTAGGAAAAAATTCTTCACCAAAAAGGTTGCCAGGCACTGGAACAGGCTGCCCATGGAAATGGAGGAGTCACCATCCCTGGAGGTATTTACAGGTCTTCTGGATGTTGTGCTTAGGGACATGGTTTAGTGGTGGACTTGGCAGTGCTAGGTTAATGGTTGGACTTGATGATCTTAAAGGTCTTTTCCGACTAAGAGGATTCTGTGATTCTACAACTACACTCTGGTTCCCCAATCAATTGCCCATCAGTGTTGGTGCACAAACCCATAGGATTAGTCCTGTTATTCTTACCACCTTCTTCTTTTAGCCCAGTTAATATCCAGAAGAGTGGCATCACCTTGAGCCAAAACACAAGAGGTAGGACTGGTCATTGAGTAGTAATGGAAATAATTTTCCATGAAGTCTTGAAAATATTTGATTGCTGGTAACTGTTTGCATTTCTGACATTTACAGCCTTGTTGATTTGGCCCTTACCAGCAGCCTGTTACCCACTCACTCCCTTGCCCTCCAGCAGGATGAGGAGAGAGAATATGAAGAGCAAAAGCTGAAAGCTCATGGAGCAAGATACAGAGAAGTGAAACCATGCCCAAGCTCACTAAAATGCTGAATACATTCATGACTTCCCATCCACTGGTAGATGTTCAACCACTTACTAGAAAGCAAGGCTTGATCACCTTATAAGTACTTGGAAAGATAAATGTCATAACCACAAATGTTTCTTCCTCCTTCTTTCCCTCATACTTTATTGCTGAGCATGATGTCACATGCTTTGGAACATTCCTTTGGTCAGATGGGGACATTTTTCCCAGCTGTGTCCCCTCAAAGATTCTTGTCCACCCCCAGCCTACTCGCCAGTGTGGTGAGAAGCAGTGAGGCCTTGATGCTGTGAAACCTCTGCACACCAATAAATAAACCATGGGTGTGTTACCAACACTAGCTTAGTCAAAAATACAAAGCACAGACCTACATGGGCTACTATGACAAAAATTAATTCTATTCTAACTGGACCCAGTGCAAACACCATTTTTTTATCTGCTTCCTTTCTATTTTCTTTTGCTTTCTGATAGTTCTCATCTTAGTTTCTCTGCTTTTTTTTTTTTTAATGAATAACTGTTTTTATTATATATTTACCTTCAGATAAGGTACACAGTACAAAGAGCTGACAGTAGCAGAAAAATGATAAATTAATAGTTAAGAAATCACTGGTGTAGTCTCTTATTTCTTTGTATTATTTAATTTTAGTGCATGCTCAAGAGTCTGTTAAGATAGGGAGCAACGTGATGTAGAAATGCTTACTAAGAAAAAATCTGTGCTTCAATGCAATTTTAATCCAAGTACACAACAGGCAAGAGGTGAGCACAGCAAGTCAGCCAGCAGAAACTCTACAGTCTCAATTCAGTGCCCTGCTCAGTGAACCCTGCCACCTCTGCTTGGGGCAATGAGACAACCTTCACCTTTCCCAAAAGGTGCCAGTTTTCACACTTCTTTCCCAAAGGTCTTTGGTGTCTGGAGATGGGATAAGGAAGCTGTTCTTATATAAGAATAATGTAGAACTCTGCTTGTGAGTCATTTAAATCCAGGCTCACCTCATTAGTAAAAAATAAGACACTATGTTTGAAAGAATCTTTGAGCAGTTTTATTTGTAGACGGTCTTGCTACTTGAATGAAGATCTATTTACAGATATTTTGCAGAAGTCCCATGTGGATACCAAAAACTATCTCTTTCTTTCTATGGAGCTGTAATTATTTTTTTTTCCCCTGAAGCAGAAAAAGACTTTTTATTTGAGAAAAAGTTGCTCCACAAAAGTGAATTGTAAAAAAACTGAGTTTTTGTTGTCTTATCAGTGACAGAAGCATAACACAGTGGCTGAGTTTCTTTGTGGATGCTGATTTAGACTTCAGTTTTACCTGAAAAAATAAGACCCCAAGCCAGAGATACGTTTAAAACCACCTTTGCAGCTTTAATCATGTGAATAGTCTTGTCAAGCCTTGGAGTCCTCATCCTGCACTTCTGAAGATAATGAGAGTTTTATTATGCTGAAGGAAATTGTGAATACTTAAACAACATGATTTAGGGATGCTGCCTGACACTTGAGAGTCAGACTTATTTTTTCCTCCTGATGCTGTGACCTCGGGAAACTCATTGCATCTCTCTGACTTTGCATCTCTTAAATTGGAACCTGTGGCTGCTTCCTTCCATTTTTGGCAAGAGGAAAAACAGTGTGGCAATCTCCATGGCCTCTTGCTCCTGAGCTTCTGTTATGAAACTACCTGTAATAGAGACAATAACTACCAGGACCTGAAATGTAGAACTTTACCTGAGCCAAAACCATCAGTTCCTTTTGTCTAAGCTGTCAAAGAGCTGTCAAAGTGACCTACTGATTCTGGTTTCCTGGGTCACCTGTCTGTCCCTCACCAACCAGATTTCAACCTTACTACTAAATTTCTAGGGTATATTTAGCAGCTATACAAGAAATGGGACTGTGCTTCTGGGCAATTTCAGAGTAGAGGAAATAATACCAAAGGGAGACACAATAACTGTCTGCAGATAAAGAAAAGAATGTTGCACCAGAGGACAGGAAGCAATTATTATCATTAGTCAGCAATGATAGAGAAAGAAGTAATTAAACTTCAGCTGCATCAGGGAAATTTTTAGACTGAATATTAAGAAAATAGCTGGGAAAAAAAAAAAAAGAATAGGCTGAGCTGCTAAGGAAAGTTTTGGTGTTATTGAAGTATTCAAAATCACATCTCATTAGTGTCTTTCTGTAAACAGGCAAGCACACTGGTCCTATGGCAGCATTCTTGCTGTCTGAGATGGGGAGATATTTCAATTGATGGCAGTACCTGACCAGACTTAAATCCCATTCACATAATCTGAAAAGCCAAGGAAGAGTAGAAAAAAGGCAAGTAGAGCTATTCCTGGGAACAAGGGAGTAGATGTGAATGCTCCTCAGATACCAGCACGTTTCCCAGTGCAAGAGACCTGGTGAGAATCTGCTGCTCTACCTCAAATGGATGCTTCTGGAGCCAGAGAGTTTCTACCCGGACTGCCTCATGCAGCTGAGACATCTATATTCTCCTGACAACCAGGAGGTTACAACGCAAAGGGAATCAAACCCCTACCCCCGTGCAGTGTAAGAGCAGGAAGGAGCAGATATTCCCTGTGGCTGTGACAGCAGAGAGGAACCTGATGACAAGAGCAGTAGGGGACAGCCATTCCTTTCCACCCCTCAGCTTTAGCCTTGCAGGAAGAATTACACCTGAGGGTGTCTCCAAGAAAACAAGTTTATACATTCTGAATCCTTTCTCAAAGAGCTGTTATCCTCAAGGGAAATTCATGAAAGAGAAGAAGGAGTCCTCCTCCCCTCCTCCTTTCTGCCTCCCAGCCCACCTGAAGCCCAGCAAAGGCAAGGTCACAGCTTTTTTCCTGTGCTGAAATCCCTTCCCATTTCTGGCACACAGCAGAACGCAGAAGGAAAATACAAGGAACTATAATTAGTATTTAGAGCAAAATCAGAAAGAAGGGGAGAGAAGGAGCCTGTGTGCCTATTGGCACAGTTTTACTGTCTTCCCGTCTCCATATTTTGTTCATTTTGCTAATCCGCTGAAGAAATGGCTCACTGGCAGGCAGAATCTTGAAGCAGCCATTTAACTTTGCTTGATGGCCCCCAAGGCAAGTCAATTTTCAGTCTGACTGGCTTTAATCCCAGTGGAGAGCCCTGACATACCATTACATGGCACAGCAGGAGTAAGAATGGGGAGGTAATCACATTACAGCACTGTTCCATTTAGCTGTAATCTGTAAGGATCTCATGAAAGCATCAACCATTATTATGACTCCTGATGTCCTTCAGGCAAAGTCTTTGTGGGGGGAAAAAAATAAAAAAATCTCCTCCTGTCAAAAGGAGACAGGCACTTTCATTCAAAGTAAAGGGAGGTGAGGTGTAAAAGTGACACAATATTATTTAAACATCCTATTACTAAAATTACAGTTCATCTATATAAAACTGAGCCACAGGACCTTAGTCTGTCAGCTAGAGCAATGTACCTGCCATGGTCACAGAGATGCAGCAAGCTGAAGAAGCATCTGGGAGATAGAATTTGCTGTAAAGGCTTCCAGCTTCAGTCCATCACACCTGGAATCCTTCTCCAGCACTAAAGAGCTGCTGCAGGAGGTGATGCTAGGGAGGGCAAGGATGGCTCTTCCTCAGCCCATGACCAGAGGCTTGAGGAAACTTTAACCTAACCACAGCTGGTTTGGGGCTAGCAGGCTTTCTTAAGAATTGTATTTAAAATCCAGATCTGTTGTCTGCCTCTTTGACCTCTTGAGGCAGATGTAGGATGATTACACACTGTGTGAGGAAATAGTTTTCACCAGTGGCTGTGAGTCTGCAGGGCTATTAATTAAACTGGCCAGCTCCAAAGTGCAGTGGCTATGGACTGAACAGAGTATTTGGATTATTACTCCCATTTCCAGACCTGCATTTGACATTTGGTAAATCAAAACAGCCTTTTGGCCTTAGGTTTTCTGTTTCCAATGGAAACTCCTGCACATGTGTGCAAAGGGATGAGCAAGGGATCATGGGTACAACATGTCATTGTACCATCAAGCTAGGGAAAACAGTTTCCGTGGGCTTTTATTCCTGATTTTCATCCTAAATATTTTGTGAACTAGGTCGAGGAGTATCAGGGAGGCAGGTAGGACTGTGAAAACTCAATTTGGAATGGTGGTAAACAGGGGGAAGAAAGCAGGATGCAAAGAAAGGGTACATGGATCACGTCCATGAAGACGACCATTTTCCAGAGATGCAGGACAGGGACAGTGAGAAGCAAGGATGATGCAGTGACAGGACTGAGAGCATTATACCTTGGCATTCAGCCTACAAGAAACAATGCCAAGAATGTCTGCATTTCTAAGGAGATGATGTGTGGTAACAGCAAAGCTGCTAACAGCAGGCCAGGGCATCTGGATTGTGCTGGGACTCCTGATCCTCAGGATAGGATGCATATGGAAAACCACAGCATGAAAAGAGAGCATCCCACAGAAGGCAGTGCTGGGGATGCTGAGATACAGCTGTGATGGCTGATGTGACCTGGAGTAGAGAGAGAGGAGCTTCACATGGAGGACTGGGCAATAGTGTCCTACCCAGCAACCTGCAACACGAGGTGTCTGTGGCAGGAATAAAATGACCAAGGAAGGAAAGGCTTGCCTTACTGGGAGGATTTGAAAGAGCTGAAGCCCACATAAGTCTCAGAAAGGAAAGGGCTGAAGTTTCCAGAAATCTGGGCAGAGGTCACACAAGTCCTTCCTCCTAAGCTGCATACTTGGATTCTGCAGTAGACTCAGGAGCGTGGCAGAAAACAAAATCTAGAGGAAGGGGTGATGTTCCCTTGAAGGAAAGCAGGAAGAGAAGGATGGACTGGGGTGAGACAAAGACCAGAAAAGATAAGAAGTGTTTCCAAAAATGTGTCTGATCTATACACTGAAGGGATAAAGGAAAAGGCCTAAGGTGTTCACCTTAAAGAACTCTTTGGATTTTGTTTGCCTGCTACAAATGGGCAATGATGACCTATGACCCAGACTGAGAAATGAGACATCCACTCTCCTGTGAACAGATCAGGCATACAGTCATAGAATAAAAAGCAAAATAAGAAACTGGATAGATTCAATAAAGTTCTTGCAGCTCACTGAGAAGAAGGCATCTCAGACTGTGTTTGCATTACTGGAGATTTGGGGACAGAAGGGGCATGGGAAGTTTCACCCTTTCTGCTGGATTCTAATGAGGCACTCGATGACTTGTAATGGAAAAGATCTATTGTTTCTCCAGTAGCAATAAAGTAAGGTTAAAACAAAAACAAACATAAATTTTACAAACAACCCCATATAAACACAGCTGTTCAATGAACTGATAGGAGTGGTTGCTAGCTGAGTACTGCCCCCTAATGTTGTCATCTAATGAAAATGTCCTTTGCAATGTCTATTATTAATGAAACCCTTTTTCCCTGTAGGACAATGGAGAAAAAATTATTGCTCTTCTATTAGGCTAAAATTATCTTCTTAAATGTAACCTTGACTTTAGCAGATGTGTTTCTGACTTTGTTTTCCACATGGTCAGTTATTTTCTACATCATCAGATACACAACTGACATTTAATAATGCTGTTTAAATACCTTGGTTTTGGAAAAAAAAACCTATTCTGATTAGATGAAGTTGCTTGGAAGACAAAGATGGGAATTATTTCATAACCTTTTTTTTTTTTTTTCTGAGCAAGTTCAGCCCAAATATGCAGTGTCTGAAATAAACTGATTCTGCTCACAGGAACCCAAAAGTTCTCATGCTTCTCAGAGCCCCTGGGACAGAAAAAAAATATAAAGAATCTGTCATGGGTTTCAAGTGCTTTCAAACTCTTAGCAATGAGACTCTCCCTTACCCAATGATTTTTCATATCAGTCCTATACATAAATTCCACTTTTGATACTAATTTAGAGTGTAGATGGCTTAGCATTCGTTCAGGCATTTGCATTCTTCCATGGGTCCTAGAGGTGCAGCATCACTAGAAATTACTCATGAAGTTAAAGGTTTGGTTTTGCCCTTCTGGGGAAGATTTACATCTCTTTCAGTCTTTTTAGGATTAACTAATCAGCTCCTTGACTCCACGGTGTCTGGTGGCAGTAAATCTAACCAGAGGGTAACCCAGGTGTCTTGTGGTCAGTGCATTGTATTAAAACATAAAGGAATGTGAGTTTCTTATCCCTCTCTACATCACTCATTGCTTTCCAGTCTTCTTCAAGCCCTTTGTTTTTCTGTCCAACACCACCAGCCTCTCTCTTTTCTCCTGGTGCATCCAGTGACTCTCACACAGACTCATTCTGCTCTCTCCACAGCAAATTCCTCACCTGGCAGAGTGCTCCCCACACCAAGGTCCATGCAGGACATGTTGTGCACAGACAGCTGTGTTTTGCTGTGGTGCAGGAAGGCACCAGAGCAATGGATCTTTCTCATGGGTCAGGTACTTACTTTCCCAGTGGCATCTGTCTCTGAGTCACCTTTTCTGACTCACCCTTCCTGACACTTTCATTCCTACCTGACAGCATTAAATCCCCCTCTGTCACTTTACCAAAGGATTAGAAATCCTTCCACTGTCATTTGCCTGGGACAACAATTTCCTCCAAGAGGTTATTTTTTCATTCTTCCTCCTCTTCTTGCTGCTTGACAGGAAACCATCTTATATTATTCTACTCCAAAATGTCACCTGTTTGTGCAGAAGCAGTCCCCATTTCCATCTCTTCTTCCCACACCCTGCTGTTTTACCTGACTTTGAAATGGCAGCTCAGCAGACATTATAGAATCTTCTATTTATTGCCCAGCAAACTACAAAGATATATATGTACACATATATGCTGATCATGGGCATCTGATCTAGTAATAGCAAGGAGAATTCCTTAGCAAGGAGGTTCCAGGGCAGAGCCTCATGGTTTGAATTAATAAGTATAAAACCAGAAGGAAAGAGTGAGGTGATAATTAGGTAGATAGGCAAGTTGGTTTTTTTATTTAAATACTTTACCTATACAATTTAAAGGCAAATGCCTTCATGCAGATGGGAGATCTGCTGCCATTTCAGAATGGGTAAAACTATGTGCTCTAAATTATTGCAGCAAACAGAAACACGAACAGCATTGTCTCCTGTATCTGGACAGATTCCCTTTTTATTGTCATCTGCCTGACAGCCAGGCTGCTGCTGGTTACTAAAACCTGTCTGTAAGTGAAATCCCCAGGGTAATAGGCTCCCCATGAAACAGGTTCCTGACTGGAAAAATCTGCACATCTCCAGATTAAATCAATAACAATTAAGAATTCTTTGAAATCTAATTGGAAAAGCAGCTATTTTGATCAGCACCATGATGTTATCTGGAAATTGTGTTTTGTTTATCTGCAGCAGAAGGTTTTCTTCTTTGTAGGATTGGCTTGCCAACCTCAGACACATCCTTTGATCTCACAGATGATACAGTGAAATGAAACATGGGGGCAATCAGAGGGATTATCATGGGAGGGGGAAATCATTTGATCTATTTTTAAAAGAATTTTTTTAATTAATAACTTTGGGGGTTGGTTATCATTAAGAAAGGAAGAGACTGCTCTCCCATCTTTAACAGTGTTACATTTCTCTGAAGATGATTGATTTATGTAGTTAATAATACTTAGGATTTATATAGTGCTTCCGAACTTCAAAGCACTGTACAAATATTTCTCACTAATACAGCACACCAAACTTTATCATTATTACTTTCAGGAAGGGATGAGGCTATTTGATGTTTCTCATACTCCTGTGGATGATTTTCTGTTTCAGAAATCATTTCCCTCTTTGGTTGTCTCAGGTTAACTAGGACAGAAAATTCCAGTGAGAGAAGGAGAAAGACAAAAGTCCTGGTCAAGAATGCAGTGAGATTCAATTAAACACATCATCTGAATACTCTCCTGCTCATTTCAAGGTCTTCTGCACCTCGTAGGGAATATACTACCCAGTTAACTGAGTTTCTAGTGCTTATTGTAAGGGCAGTACCCTTGTTTGAAGTTCTCTACCAATAGAAATGCTCACAGAAAGAAAGAAAGAAAGAAAGAAAGAAAGAAAGAAAGAAAGAAAGAAAGAAAGAAAGAAAGAAAGAAAGAAAGAAAGAAAGAAAGAAAGAAAGAAAGCATAAAAGAACATAAGCACCGAAGACTAAACACTGTGCTGCTTTGTGTGAGAATATCTGATGTTTCAAACAAAACAAAATCCAAGCCCTAGAATGAACTTGAAACTCTAAAGGTTGATGAAGCCCTTTTTTCCCCTTGAACCTAGTTTTCTTATAGTAGACATTCATGCCAACAAATAGCAGATGGCGATAGCAGATATGTACTAAAACAGCTAAAATTGTGTTCCTTGCAGGAGTATCTATCATGCTGATAAGGCTGAACAGTCTGTGCTAACAGCAATGCCTGGTCCATGCTTGGAAGGAAGGCTCAAAACCTTTCTCAAGATCTCCTTGCATGGTATTTCAAGCAGATCACTTCACAAACAAAGTTAGATTTCCTCTATTGGTTCCTGGGAGTCACTCAGGGCAGGAAAATTGCTGTGTTAGCCATGTGTCTGCCCTGAGATAATGGCTCTAAGCTAACCAGCATCAGAGGTGGACAGGAGAGACCTTGGGTGCTCCCCTTCAGTTGTCCTTCCTCATGTGTGGGGATGAAAGCAGCTTGCAGGTCTGACAGCTGGGGTCAAAGATGAACCAGGCAGGCACAACATTTCTACTTGGGCTTATTGTAGTGTAACTTTTCCTCCTTTCCAGGAAGATTTCCTAAGAGATTTCTGAGTGTCTGGGCCTTTGGCTTCTGTCTGTCTCACCAAAGTCAGCTTGACAATGTTTCTTGCAGAACAGACGTTTTTTCACCTGGAACTATAATAAGAACCACTTTGGAGAGGGCAGTAAGGCTGTCATAGATAAGAAGGAGAATTAAGGGAAACTTACATACACAGGGAATTCATCAAGGTTCATGGTTACCCTGGCCTCCAGGAGATCTCTCTATCTCCATTGAAAAAGGACCTTTCAGGGGTTGGCATTTTTTTCAGACACTAATATTTTTCATACCTGTCCCCCAGAATTTCAAGTGGCATCCTTTTGTCATTAAGTAAGGAAATTAATAGACTATGGACATGAGCCTTTTTACCATTTCCAGTCATTTTCCTTCTCTAAACTCATAAGTCTATAGGGCAGGATTATCTTAAGAAGAAGAGCAGGTGGCCTGAGAGCCACAGGTCCTGAGCTCTGAAGAGATCTATCACTTGTTTTTGGTGTGATCTCAGGCCAGTTACTGAGGGCCTGGTATTGGGGCATGCTGGACACTCACATCTCCCACTGGCTCCAGAGGAAGCATTGTCTGTTCAGTTTGATGGAGCCAAAGAACCTCAACTGTCTTGAATGTTTGATGTCTGCACTGAAAAGATGAGATTTCTCATACCTACCTCCATGGGGTATTGTGCCACTGATATTCATATGGCCCTGTCAGATGCACACACTGTGAAAGAAACTGCAGTAACTCTGCTATGCTTCCCACAGTGCTGGGGTAGCACAATGCCCAGGCTTTGAGGAATTGCCCAGATTTTTCTCTACAATCCTCCAAGCACCTCAGCAAGCTGATCTTTTATATCTGACAAAGCTGCCTTTCTCCAGGCATTCTGGCTGGTAATATTACATGGTCTTTTTGTAGTGATACTAATTTTCCCCTATTCACATTGCCTACTGATGAGCTGATTTGAAGTTACCTCTTGCTTGTAGGTTCAGCCTCTTGCTCAGTCACTTTACACTCTTTTCATCTGAATCCTGAAGTGGGAGCTGGGCTTTGCTCTCGGGCAGAAACAAAGCCACAGCAGCAGTACCAAAACCTGGCATGAATGTCCAAGCTTTGAAAAATGTGTGTGTGCTGGGCTCTAACAGAAGAGAAAGCAGGCCCTGTGCCTGCAGGGAGCTCAGCCAGATCCAGCATTTTTCATAGATGCCCCATGTCTTCATCAGTATGCAGATCCATCTGCACTGCTGAGATATCTGCATGGCACAGACAGGGATGGGGGGGAATGAATTTATAAATAGGATCAGTTCATTTTTCCTTCTGTCCCCACTTTCCTGTAATCCCCACTGATGGAAGTACTTCATTTCCAGTTCCACCCTACCTTCATACCTGCCCTAATGTCACCAAACGGTCTCTTCTTCCCATTGTAAATGAAGCAAAGAAGCAGGAGATGAGCAGTAGGGATGGAGCAGGAGGGATATATTTCAGTAGATGTTAGGAATCTCAGAATACCACTTGGTTAACCATTGATTAACCATTGGGTTAACAATAAGAGGTACTAGAAATTATGAGAGTCTGATATTACAGTAGCTGAATGCTATTTCTAATGGATGTCTTTAAATCCAATGGGTAAATAAAAGAATCATCTTAGAGAGGGTTCATACTATAAACCCACCCTCTGTAGCACAGCAACCTGCACCAAAACATCTCAGAACACTGGGTAAAGCTGAGTCTTCCAGCTCACTGTGCTAGAAGATTGTTAAATGTTGTCTGGTCACAGAGAAATTAAGCATTGCTCCTACTTGTGCTTACTCACCTGAGAAGCTGTGGAAGCACTGAATGCAGTGATCATGTTAGTACATCACAGTAACAGTTGCTTTGAACAAAGTCACAGCAAAAAACTCTGTGAGACCCAGATTTTTTGCAATTGGGTTGCAGTTTTCTCCTGGCATCTCACTGTGATTCTTTGGCAAAGCCAGTAGCAGAGTTCCAGAATCCCAGTTTTCTTTCCGTGTTCCACAACAGATGAAAAACCTCTAGTGAAAATTTTCCATGCACACACAGTCCTGGCTCTATTGTGTTTTGGTTCTGTGGCCTTTGTGTGTGTTTTCTTCCTTCCCCAAGTTCACACTGCTGGCTGGTAAGCTGATTTATCCTATTTTGTCTGATTGCAGATATAAAAACTGAGTTTTGCCTTCCGGCAGCAGAGGAACAACATCAAATTCCCCGAGAGAGAACAATATCCCTCAAAAAGCTTAAAAAGTCAATTTTTCTACCTCTTAAATTTTCTGCTCTTTAAGTGAGTAATAGAGAAAGTCCTGGAAACTTCTTCATCTGGCACTGAGGATGTAAATGTTCAGAAACAGACAATGCAATAATGATAATGGCAAAGATGCAACACTGGAGATCTTAGAGGAGAGTCTGACAAGCGTGAATGGAGGGAACCCACTGCTTTGTTGCACTATAGCTCATAAGCTCTTGAGCCTCTCTACACTCCCTCAGCTCTGCACAGCTTCTCACATGTCATCCCTGTTTATCAGTCTTTTCTTCACCTTAACTGATGGAATTCATCTCAGCAGCCCAGTTGCCAGCAGCTAGAGGAGAAGATACCGGCAAAGCTTGGATACCTCCTCACTCTGTCAGGTAGGTTGCTGCTGTCTGCAGGCTGGATCTTGGTTATGAACACAATGCTAAACAACTCTACAGCAGGTGGCCAGCATGACAAATGCTTCCTAGAGGTGCTACCTTTCCCTCCACATGTATTTGCAGGGCACTTGCTGTCTTTGCACAGATTTCCATCCAGGAAAACTCAAGAATAAATATGGGAACCTCCACTCAGCTTGGGCACTCACACTGCAAGGCAGGCACTTCCAGGACACAACAGATGGGCTAATTGCACATGCACACACAATCTGTAGTTTCTGTAGATCTGAGAATCTGCTCATTTATCCCTGATTTTCCCATTTCCTGATGGTAAAAATGACAGCCCTATGTGCAGACTGACTTCAAGCACACAAAGAGCTATTGCACTATTGGTAAATCTTCTGCATAAAAAAGTGCTTGTGGACATATGAATGAATAGAAAAATCAAGGCTTCAAGCTTTCAAGTACTCAAGTACTTCAAGTACATAGTGCAGATCTATGGCAATTTTCCCAACTGGCACTTGTCTGTGGAGCAGCAACTCATTCCATCAGTGTAATCTCTACACATGGAGGCTCTTCCCATGCACCTTCTCGAGCACCAAACTTCAGCACAACCAAACCTTGTGACAGGGGCAGCCCCCTACCAAAAATGCAAAGCAGCAATGATATGAAGATGTAGCTGAAGAGCCCTACACTTCTAGGCAGAACTTTAGGACTTGCTGAAACATTGCTTTAAGTCTACCAGTACATTTTCTGGTTAGTAGCCAGATCTCAAAACTTTGTACTTGTCACTGTAAGATAGACCCTACCTATCAATCACCTTACTTGGCAATGTCATGTCAGATTGGGATGACAGTAGATTTCATCAGAACCTGGCGTGGGTGCTTTAGTCACTTACTTCACATATGGAAAATCTCATCTATTTTTGCCAAAATTTAATGTGGAAAAAACTGGGAAGGGATGAGGAGGTGTAGAAGGGGAGAGGTGTGACAGCAGAGTCACTCTGTCCCATTTCCGACATTTAAAAAAAAAGGGGGGGATTTTAATTTCTCATTCTTTGCTTAGTTCTGACCAAAAGAAAAAAAGACTTAAAAAAAAAAGTAAAAACAAAAATCAAAAACTATGAACAAAGCTGCTGTGTTCTCAAAATGTATTCCCTTTCTCCCTGAAATTTTCATTCATGGAGATTACCAATATTTTCACTGTGTTTCATTCTGACTTGGAACAAAACTGGACTTCAAAAATTTATCTCTTCCTGGAACAGAGTTCTCGAGGTCCCCTGCTCCAGTGTCAAGCCAGCATGGGTTCAGAAGGATGACACTGCCAAGAGCACATTTGCTGACTCCACATTTATGTCTTGGTCTCACCTTCTGAGTGAGAATGTTAATTTTAATACTTGCATGACCCTTAATTATTTCATGGTCTAAACCAAGGGCACATATGTACAGATGTGACATTTCTGTTATGCCAAAATCAGGCTGAGACAGGGGGTGTCTGAAATATGCATAAAAGAAAGCATCAGGCCTGCAGTTTACTCTCCCTGTTGCTGCCTGGGCGAGCCTGGGGTAAGAAAGGGAACCAGGGGCACATTAAGCTACAGGAAAGTGAATAAGGCAGAGTTGAAGGCACAAGTAATGGGGGAAGCAAGCAGGCAGCCAAGAGGAATAACCTTGACTGATGAACAACAGGATGTGTGATGTCCTTTCATGTGGAACAAAAAGCAAACATGAGACTTTACCCGTGTTCTTTCTGCCTGAAAAACACCGCTGATTACACACAGCAGAGGTGAAGTTAGAAGTCAAACACAAGTCCTCAGTCTTCTCTTTTACAACCACTAGCAGACAACAGACAGAAGGGGATAAAAAATGCAAAATATCGCAGTTGCTGTGTAAAGCCTCGCCAGAGGGATCCTAAATATAAAGACAGGACTATAGCAGTTTTCATGTCCTCTTGGGTGTTTGGGGAGGAACTGCCAGAGGGAAAAACTATAAATCTGTGAATTACTGAGTCTGTGTGTTGACCTGGAGTACCCCTAGTACCTCCTTTTTTTTTTCCTTGGGGAAGGCATTGTTTGAAGTCATACTCTGAGCAAAAACAGCTATCAGGGAATCAAGAGATTCAAGCTGAGGGCTCACTAGGAGAGACTCTCCAGAATGTAGCAACATGCTACAACACTGAGCATCTTTCAGAGCCCATCTCAACTGATAGCAGGAGTCAGTTGCCCATGGTCACACTGACAACACAGTTATGCACTAGCTAGAATAACCAATAGGACAAACTGGCTCTAGAAAAGATCTTGGTAATGTGAGGTACCTTGAAACTTAATTTTCAGGTGGTGTCATTACTGGTTATTCTGGATGGTTATCCATTTCTCTGTTTTTGCTCAGAAAAGTTGTCTGAGGAGCTGCTCCACTGAAACTTATAATGTTTGGGAGGGGGGTTGGGAGAAGTTCTGATAAATTTTTATTTCTGAATGGAAAGCTAAGAAGAATTCCCAAGTAGCTGTAATCAGAGCACAAGTATAAATCACACATGATTTGCAATCTGCAATACCATCATCCAGTGGGATTTTTTGGTAGGGACAACTTCCCTAGAGCCATGGTTTCAATGTGACACTGATGTGTTTGGCTTCTCTCCCATTTCTGTAGAGCATGAGTAAGACTGACTGCAGCCCCAAGACCAAACATTTTCCTCAGTTGCTGACATCTACAATCCAAAAAAATTGTTTAAAATAGTTCCCTTTGTCACTGTAAGAGTTTATTTATTCTGACCTGTGCTAGGTAAGACACTTTTCCCTGTTTTGGCTAATACCTGAAAATAACAATAAACCCTACACTTTCATTACTTTTTACCCTGAAATCTGTTACATGCTTGGAGCTCTTATAGGCTTGAGAAATCTCTGCTAATGCAGACCCAGGAACATCTTTGTATCTGTACAATTATCCAGAGATTTCTTTCCCTTTCCCTCCACATTTCACTATGTGTCTAGGGTATTGTTCTACTTTCTCAGTAACCAATGACTAATTTAAATTGTCCCAATTTTCTACTCCCCTCTGGTAGCCTCCCCCATGATCCCAAAGGAATTGCCCAGAGGAAAAGACACTTCCTTCCTTTCTTTCTCTCACTGTCTCCCCACTCAATATCTAATAATTGATGTAAATTAATTCCTCAGTATCTAATAATGTTGGAAGGAGAAGGAGGGTCTAACTGATTATGAAAAATATGTGAACAGCTCTGGGAAAACACTGTCTTTCTTTAAATCTCTATACCCTGCAATGCACCTCCTTAAAACTGCCTTAATCAAGACCCTCTTCCCATTAGCCAGTGACACTTATGCAATCTTAAAACAACAATTTTGAGGTGAACTACATTTTCCAGGCAGTAGCCATAAGTCACCACTTGTAGTTCAAGTAGAGGAGACCATTTCTAATCCTAAAAACAGGAATTATCTTCATTCTACTACCTGCTCCTTTAAAAGTACACATTCCTTAAAATGACATCTTCTACAAGCATCTTACATGTTTTATGTAGTAGCATGAAAACAAAGATAATTTGCTGATGATTTTTTGGCATTTGCCAACTTCTAAGATATGCAATTGCCAGAAAAGGGTTTGCTGAGGGATCTGGGAGGCCACAGTCCCTTTTGCCCCACTAACATCACTGCTATGACTGAATTTGTTCGTTCAGTTACACAAAGGTTGATCTATTTCACTGTCTCCTATGGTAGTTTTATGTCATTCTGTATTCAATTTGTATGCTGCAGACATATTGGACTTGATGAATGCAGGCAAGAGTTTTATTTCATTATCTTAAAACCTTCAAATTACACATGCACAATAAATATTGACAGGGAGGTGAAATGAAAACTTTGCTGGATCTCATAGCAGGAGTTACAAATGGCAGAAGGGAGTGTATGGGGACAGTGTGACAAGTACATTAGAAAGCCGTATGTCTTCTACTAAGTGGGGAATGATACCTACTAAACCCCTTAGGAATCATACCCTGCATATAGGGCATGCTCTCCTTAGATCCATCTCAGATTCCCAAGGGGATGGGAGGATCTTTTATGTTTCTGCACTCATTAGCAACACTAAGGGAACAGTATGTAATTGCATAAATTGTCTTGCTCATAATTTAGTACTGGTTTGCTTTAATTGGTACTGGAAAATAAAAATGGGATCACAAAATAATTCAGCCTCGAAAAGACCTCAGAAGCTCTGTAACCCAACTTCCTAATCAAAGCAGGATCAGCTATAGGATCAGAGGAGGTTGCTCAGGGTTTTATTGAGTCAGACCTTAAAAACCTCCAAGAATGGAGAATACACAACCTCTCTGGACACCCTCTGTTTCCAAGAACTCACATAGTCTTGCATCTGCTCTATCTGAAGAAATTAAATTTTTTACTTTGCAGTTAGCTCCAAAAATACTACATATTTGTCAGGTAACATTTGCTAGTTGAGGACTTCAAGTTGCAGTCTACAAACTGGTGTTATCTTCCAGTGCTGGGTTTCCCAAAGGTGTGTTATTACAACCCTGGACAACCCACACTCCCTAATGTGTGCAAGGTCCTATTTCAGAGGTCCTGACATAATTCTGTAGCCACATTTGGCTAAGTTTTATTGCATATTTCACAGTCAGGAAAACCAATGCATGGGGAAATTTGTGACTGGCAAGTACACAGTGTAAAGTCACTGTAAAGGGAATTTCCAGTTGCTACCCTCAGTGCCATGCTCTACATTTTATCTCTGTCTGCCTAAGCAGTCTTAGTCTGCTCCTAAACAAGTGGACTTATTCCATACGGGATTCACAGCTAACTCCTTAGCTACTCCTTGCTTATAGGGACACATTTTTTCTAATGCATTTTATTGAAATTTACATTTAATTTACAGATCTTGTCCTTAAATCCTACCTGGTTTTATCCTGTTCTCTACAAGACCCTCTTTCCCTGCTCTTCAAAGCTTTTCTTCGGTGTGTTGTAGCCTGGTGCAAATCAAACCAACTCCTAGAAGCTGCCAGGGGCAGCATCAGGGTTTGCATTTTTATGTGCAGTTCTGATATCTGGCAATTAAGATGCCAGTAGACAAAGTCCTGCCTCGGGCAGCCCCCTCTGCCCTTCACAGCAAGACATCTGAGCTGCTCATCCATTAGGCTTCCTCATCGCTGCAGCCATCAGCATTGCATTTTATGGAAACTCATTGCCAACTTCACTTTCCTTAAAATTCTACCCTGTAGTCCTGGAGCTGTTTGAAAAGGAGTTTAGGTATTGATGAGCAGGATGACGGTAAAGTAGGGCAGAGGAGAAAGAGAGGGAGGAAGGGGGCAGCAAAATGGAAGTGATAACCTCATCATATTTTCAAGATAAGTCTTCTCCACCCACTACTCAGGGTCCCAAAAATCAGAGGAACACAAAATAAACCTGACAATTTATCCATCAGAAATAACTCTTCATTTGCAGACATCACAGGACTACTACCCAGGTCCTTGTAACAGAAGTCTGTGATAGGAAATATTTCTTGCCTGTGAGGAATTTGGACAGTACAATTTATTTCAGATTGATGCAAAATAGATACTCTCACTGAAAGGAAAGTTTCCTCTTCCACCCAAAATATATTTCTCTGGGACGATCCTGAAATTCTTTTTCGGCCAGCAACTTCATTATCTTTCATAAATTATTTTAATTCACTTTTTTTTTTTCCCAGAAATATTTCCTTTTGAAAATATATTTTTAAAAAAGAGGAAATTGTGCCCTAGTATCATAGGCATTTTATGAGTTTTCTCTAAAACAAACTTCTCATTAACTCATCTAATTCCTTTTTTCTTGTCTTTTCCTAGCGGAATCGTATATTTCAAAGCAACATGATTGTACCCCGTGTCTTTTGATTTTCACTACATTAATTATAAGGATATGCATTCTAGGCTATTATAAAATGGACTTTGTGGGGTGCTGCTGCTGTAACATTTTCATGGACCACTTACTGCCAGGAGCAGGTAACTCTCTGGGGGATGTCTCACTGACCGTGTTTGCCACTCCAGTCTCCTTATTATATTATTTGCATTAGAAAGGAGACACAAGCTGCTTTGATTTTGTAACAGGTATAGCAACTTGGCCTGAAGAAGGAAGCCTTTAATTTGTGTGAAGTCGCAGAGCTTTCTTTCCCATCCAGAGAGAGTCACAGCTCTGGCCACGCAGCTGTCGCCAGCGCTGGCGGGGGCTCTGTGAATCACATCAGCCCCCACAGGGAGCTGGGAATGAATTTCCCCCAAGCTGCTTCTTTGAAGTGATGCTGGAACTCAGCCTTCAGAGGCCACGAGCAAGCTGACATTTTGTGCAGCTCCTGCTTTGCAAGAGGGCTCAAAATAACAGCAAAGGAAGATCTTTGACCCTGACTGATACTGCATATAACTAGATATAGTTCTAAAAACAGAGAATTTTTACTAGATTTGGGAGAAGGAGAGGGAAGCCAGAAACTTTTAATTTAAAAAAGCACAGGTATTTGTTTAATACATGACTTGCCATGTGAAACTGGATGTGAAAGAACATTACTTGTTTGTCTGAGCCCGAGCCCTGAATCTGTTTGCTATGACATTTACTGTTAAACCACTACTGGATTATCTTCACTATTTAAAGAAAAGTTAAAATCCGCTTGCTTTATCTCAGGGTAATTAGTGAGAGGTCTTTGAGACTGAACTCAGTATGTTTGTCTCATAAAACTCGTGTCCTCTTCCAAATTTTCTCCTCTGCACGTTGAAGCTGTTACTGTTCTTAGCCAAACATTACTTAATCCCCACCTCTATTTCAGCACTGTTATGCCCTGTTATATCTAACCAAAAGTAGCTCTAATCACCTGTTTTTACTGTTTGACTTATGGAGTGTTCACAACATTCATCTTGCTGGCAGAGCTAGAGGGGTTGCAGAAGGGGAAAAGGAAAAAGAGAAATACAGATTGAGAGGGCAAAATAGCATCTGAACATGATCGTGCCATCAGCTGGCTGGAGGTGTTGCAGCCTGGGCATCTGTGTCCTAAAATGACTCTTTTGTTTGGGGATCTGTTGGTGGCATTGTTTGGGTTTTGTTTTTTACTGAAAAGCTCCTCCTTAATTGTCAACATAAGTGAGAAGGAAATTTAAGAAAATTAAATCCTCTGTGTTTTTTCTTTTTTTGGGGGGTTACGGAAGAAGCTGCTCATGGCACACCAAAAGGACAAACCCAGAACCTCTGCAGCATCCTACCTTATGTTTAAGATTTAGTGTTCTACATATAAAGAGAAATCCAACAACTTGTCATGTAGCCCTGATAAGTTACATAAGCTACACTTTTCACAATTTAGTGTCTAAAACTAAGACTTTAATCCATATTTCGGTTCCTGTAATGATCTTATCTTAAATATTATCTGCAGGTACTAAAACATACTGAAAAATTCATAAAGTATATACTTATTCTTACTTAAGGCACCTGAATTTGAAATTTTTTGGCCTTAATGACTTCTCCTTGGTGTTAATGAAGTCTTTCATACATTGAAGGGCTCTTCTGATGTTTGCATAGAAATTATAAATCAGACTTATCTGTGGCTGCTGAACATTACTCATTCAAGTACCAAAGGAAGTCTAAAGTAGCAGGAAGCAAATTCTATCATTCTGTGATAGGTAATTTTAGTAAATTTTTTATATTTTTTGTATGTTTGAAGGAGCCTTCCTCCTCCCATTAACTCAATATGGGGCTGAATGATGCTTATGTTGAGCACAGAAAGAGACTTGCTCAAAGCCATGAAGGGGAGGGGTGCACAAGCCTTGTTTGGATACTAATTCTGACTGAATGGAAATGAGGTCACTCCAGCTGTTAAGGCTAATGAATTTAACTCTTTGTTCTCTGCTCCTGGGACTGCAGCTCCAGGGAAAACACTTTCTTAGAAGTGTAAGCTTTTCAACAAGCTCTGATTAGTTCAGAAGAAGAGGCAATAGATTTCCACCTGTCTAAGCTACTAATGGTCCAAATGCTTCGGCCTCCTTACTCCAGGTGTCTCCATCTTCCTCTTCCCAAAGTTGCTGGATTGCCTTCCCTAAATGGAGGATTAGCAGTGAAATTTCAGCATTGCCTACTGAGTGAAAGACAAAAGGGGAACCGGGACTGTAAAGGAGGAAACAAGGATTTGCTTTGTGCCGATTCCTTTTTTCAGACCTTTGCTCAAGGTTTCTCCCATTTTTATTACAGAGGCACTATCCTGACTAGCCCCATCAGGTAATGTAGGTTAAATAACAACAGATTTGTTACTAATTCTCTGTGGAATGTTGCACAGGATTTGTCAAGAGGGTAGATTTTGGGGTAAGAAGGGCCAGGTAAAATTTCAGAGGTTTCACTCCAGAACAGAATGTGCCCAAGTGGCTGATAATAAGCTCAGTCTAGTTCACACAGGATGGACTCAGAGCTGGCCCTGGTACATTTATTATAAACAAAGGCCAAAGAATGTTAAATTCTTCCTCTAAGAAAATGCTGTTCTGGCTACTCAGATAAAATGGGTATGGCTTGGGGTTTTTTTAGATGCAGTTGCCTTTGCTGGAGGAAGTCTGATGTATTAAGGAAAGATCAATACCACAGCTAATGGCCTAAGGTATCAGAAAACCTCACTGGAGGAAATGAGAATGTTGTCTGGAAACCAGATGATGATAATCCTCAGGATAAATGGATTTAGAGATTTCAGAAGCTGTTTTAGTAAACAGAGGGCAGACTTAGGCAGCTATTTCAACAAGTTCCTTTACAAAGGAGAAAGAGATTGTTCCTGTTTGGTTTTATTCTTGGTATTGATGAGTCTCACTGAATGTTTATTAACCTCTTAAATGCAGAACAGACCTTTTAATAAAGCACACTCTTCTTTACAGAGAAATCTTACCCTGGTTGTTTTGTCTTGCAAATGTTATCCCTGTAATGCTGTTGACAGAGATTGGCAGGGAGCCATCAGTTTCCCTTGAGCTGAGGAAAGGCAGGTGGAAAACTTGTAAAGGACTCAAGGCAGAGCTCAAACAAGGACAACAAAGCAGAGATCACTTGATTCTGTTCTCAGTTTCCTGGCTGTGAACCAGAATACAGGCAGAGAAAAGCAGCGCTTAGTGTGGCCAGTAGGACATCTATCCCAGCTAGCCCTGATCATCTGCCTTATCACCCCTGCAACCCCTTCTTTTCCAAGCTGCTCTTAGGTAGTCGAAGTTGTCTCCTCTCCTGTAAAAGTTATTTTATGACTTAGCCCAAAAGTGTTGTATTTTCTAGTTGTACTGCTTCCTCTGTAAGGATAAACAACACATACAGGATCCAAGAGCTAGGAGTCTGTGGGATCTTTCAGACACTTAGAAACATGCTCCATGTCTCTCCCTGTTCTGCCCTGTATCTTTTTGACTGCTGCAGAGCACTGAATGTACACGTTCTTCCATTTTCTTCTTCTTTGGGTAGAAGCATATGATCTACTTTACAGAACTTTAATGGGTTAGAGTGTGTCAGCTGGACTCCCATTACTGACCATGTGCGGATCCAGACCGATAAAGATGGAAACTTTAAAGTCTGAACCACCCTAAGTGTCAAAGAGTTTGCCTTGCAGTCAGAGCAGTGTCAGCTATGCCATGCAGCTGACTCACAGGAACTCACTGAGCAACACAAACATTTCTGAGGAAATGTTTCCATTTTAAAAATGGAAATTCAGTTTTTTCCAGGGCCAAGTATGACAGAGTTAGTTCACTCACTGCTGTGTTGACCCTTTGACTACTTTCAGTTTCAGGTATACAGAAATCCCCAGCAGGATTCCTATGGTTCAACCATCTCCATACTATGACTCCCTCCTAGCCACCAACTTTCACCAGGTCTCCCTAGATATGCACAGGGAACAAGCTGCAGATATGAGATTTATTTCCATAAGTGCTCCCTGCCCTGTGTCCACCATTCTTTCTTTTCCTATCATATGGCAAAAAACATTGACATTCAGGAAAAATTATGCTTAAGAAGTCCACAGCTGGATCTTCAGTGGTTTCAGCATGTACTTGGGAAAGGACTGTATTACAAGATAGCAGGAAAAGTCAGTTTGGAAGGGTTACTCCAGGACTTGTTCAGTCATGTTTTGAATATCTCAAGGGATGGAGATCCCACTATCTTTGAGACCCTATTTGACCACTTCTATAGCATTTCCTGTAAGCAAGTAGAATTTGTTTCCTTTTTTTCTTTTATCTTTGTGAACATCATTAAGAAGAATCTGTCTGTGTCTTCTCTAGACACCCTCTCACAGAATCATAAAATCACAGAATCACAGAATTGTTCTGGTTGGAAAAGACTTTTAAGATAATTGAGTCCAGCCATAATGTAATTAACCTAACTCTTCCAAGTTCAGTGCTTAAACTGTGTTCCTAAGCACCACATCTATACATCTTTTAAACACCTCCAAGGGTGGTGATTCAACCACCTCCCTGGACAGCCTATTCCAGTGGTTAATTACCCTTTCAGTGAAGATGTTTCTTCTAATCTAAACCTCCCCTGGCACAACTTGAGACCATTTCCTCTTGTCCTGTTTCTTGTTACTAGTTACAAAGTTAGATAGCCTTCCCTTCCCTGGGATGAACAAACCCACTTCTCTGTGGGCCAGTCCTCCCATGTCCTGTGCCCCAAGTGCTGACCCAGGTTGTACCCCTCTGATAGACTCTCCCCACCTCAGTTCCCAGTGCTGTCTCACAAGTGCCCAGAGAAGAGAAAAACCCTTTCCTTGGACCCACAGTTATGACCTCTCTGTGCAGCTGGCTTTTGCTGCAAGAATACAGAATCAAAGAATCACAGAATGTTTAGATTGAAAAAGACCTCCAAGATCATCCAGTCCAACCTTTGACTAACACCACAGTCAACTACAAAACCAAATTCCTTTTAAATGCCTCCAGGGATGGTGACTCCACCACTGACCATTCCAATGCCTGACAACCCTCTCAGTGAAAAAATATTTCCTAACATCTGGCCTAGACTTCCCCTGGAGCAGCTTCCATCCATTTCCTCTGGTCCTATCACAGTTTACTAAGGAGAAGAGGGTTTTTTCCCTCCTCACTCCAACCTCCCTTGAGGTAGCTGAAGAGAATGATAAGGTGTCCTCTCAGCCTCCTCTTCTCCAGACTAAATTCCCCTGCAGTCAGCAGGGACAACATGTTGCACGTTCATGTTATACTCATCATCCACCAGACCTCCACTCATTTTCCGCACATCCTACTCTGTTATATATCCATATGCTCTGGAAGGAGCAACGTTCTCCTGACAACCCCACTCCCACTCTGTAATTCCCTGAATATTGAATGGGGAGCATGCAAAGAGGTGCTCAGCTCCTGTTGATTCGTGTGTATCCCCAAAATGGCACATTTAATAGTCACAAACTATGGATGTGCTCAATTCTCTGCATACCACAGGTATTATATGGTGTGTACATACACCCCCCTCCAGTCATGAAGCTAAAGGCATGAAGGAACTCAGCTTGGGGATGAATTCCTGGCCCAAAACACATACTGTCCAGAGGCGGTATCTACTCAAAGGACCATGTGAAGTTTGATTGGTATGGTTCCATGTAATCTTTTGCATTTGCTTCTTTGTTTTTAAAGCAATGGTAAATTTTATCAAAAAGGGGGCCCCATTGGATAACAGCACTTTTTGCTGATTATAGCTCCACAACGGCATCCTCACATTGACTGAAAAAAAAATTATCATGGAAAAGTTGGCTTCTCAGACCTTTCTATTTTATTAAACCTTTTCTGGCCTTTGTCACCACTTTCCAATGAACTTTAATTTTTTAGCACTTCAGAATTCTAAGAAAAGATCCCCTGAAGATTTTTCTGTCAATTCTAGATATTTATCACTCAAAAATGCAGCATTTTTAAAGAATGTTTGCCAGTCTTAATTAAGGGGTGAGGGCAAATAATCTTGGAATAGACCTTCTAAGTTTATTCTTACAATCTTTCTTTTTTTATTCATCTTTTGAAGGAGTTGAGCCTCAGCACAATTGATTTCCCATCTCCCTTGAGTGTGTGCCAGTGTTGCTCACAGTAGAAAAATTGAATGATTTGTTGACTGTATTCATAGATGCAGCAATCCTCACTCTATGTAGAAGTGTCACAATATCCTACAACTTAAAGTTGATATTTTCTTCTCTCTGCTCATGAACTGGGAGGCTGTAAAGATTAGTCTATTAAAAACCAAGGAATTAAAAAAAAATGGCCTGTGCCCCCTAAGGACTGTATCTGTGGGAATGGTAATTAGAGGACACAGAGTTGTTAAGGAGCAAGTGGGGAATGATTTGTAGAAATCTCTTAGCTGGAACTACACCTTTGTATTTACTTGCTATACATGGTTCAGCACTGCAGTTTTCCACATGTGCCACATCCTGCTGCCCACAAAGTTACTGAGGCATTAATAACCCATGCCCTTCTGTTCCACAGGAGCTCACTTTCATCAGCCACCTTTTCTCTCAAACAATTAATGTGATAATGTTAAACTCAGAGCAATTACACCTTGTCCTACTTAGAGTCACATCTGTTTTCTCCGAGAGCTGCAGAAAGGCCTTTTGTACATGAAAGCTTGTCTGCTTTTTTTTTTTACAGGTGTTTCTCATGGTCTAGTAAATTACTTCTCTACAACAACTTCTCTTTTTGTGCATCCTTACAAATTCTTAGCTGTAAGAATATTGTCTCTGTAAGAATACTCTCAATAAAATATGTTACTTTTTCTGACCAAGTTGTAAAGTTGAGTTGTAAAGTCTTACAGTCACTAAAAATCCCCCAACACTACTCACAAAAATAGGAATGATAGTCCAGGTTTCCTGGCCAGGTAAGCAAAATCTTTACATGATGTTTTGGCTCTTTACATGCTGTATTTCCCTTTACATTCTGTTGTAACCCAGGGTTGTTAAACAGCTGCCATGATTCCCCTGCTCCCCCAAGAGATGGAGCAGCAAATGAATTATAGATACAACACAAGCAGTCTTACACATGCATTACCCAAAGCCTCTTAGATGGGTCAGAATCATAGTGCTATTGTCCTGTCAGATCTTTGGAATACAAATCCATGGACTTTGTGATACGATGCCAGTGTATTGATTGCTATAAAAGAGACTGAGAATCGTTGACTTGAGATAAAAAGATATCACATCTGTGATTAATGATCAGCAAAACCTGAGTGTTGCAGAGAGAGCTTTTAATTGATTCCACCAGTGTTCCTCTCTGTATGTGTATATTTATGTGCCAGATGTGCATATGCAAAGTCTTATGATGTATAGATTGTACACATATGCATGTCCAAATATAGTAGCTGGGTGATGAACATGGTAGTAGAACTATAAGAGCCCCCTCCCACTGAGGGGTCTGATGCTGGGTCTGGCAGCCAGTTAAGCCCCTGTCCAGCCATCCAGGGCTGTCTCATCCTGGATCCTCTCACTGTACCTGATCCACAACGCCCCCACTCAGGTGGACATCCCAGAATGGACTCAGGGCTGGAGCATCCCTTACTGCTCCCTGAGTCTACCCTGATCTGTCAAGGGAGTTGGAGTCTCTGGACTCTCTTGACCCTGATGCTGAGCCTATTAGGAAAATAGTAGAAATAAAAAATGGGGGGAACAGGACAGGTTAAAATATTACAAGTTCTCACATGAAGGAAAAAGAGAACAAGAGAGGAGGAGGAAGAAAATAAGGGGGAGGAAGAAAGAGGGAATAAGGAAGTGGGGAAAGGAGATTAAAAATCAAAGACAAGAAAAAGAACAACAGAAATGTGCAGTGTGAATGTCTTCATATAACTACACTTACAGGCAAGCTCCTCCAAAAGAAGAAAAAAGGGATGACAGTTAGGAATGAAGCTTGAACCCCATCCAGAGGCTGAACTGACTTTGTGAGTCCTGTCCTACTTTGACTGTTCCATTTTTCAAGGGTAATTAAACACACCGGCTTCAGTTTGGATTTTGCTTCAACTAGTGATTCACCTCCACAGACAATATAAAGAGCTACACAAGAGAGGCCCAAAACCACTGCCCAAAAAGCCATGTCCATATTTGTCTTATTTTATGTGAATATAATGCCATCAAGTAATTAGCAATAAAAATACTGTGCAAGAATTGTGTATGCCATTACGATTGAGTAATTTGGGCTTTCACCCATCCAGCAGCCCTGCAAGATGCACTAGGTGACTGAAAGCATATATCTCATTATAATAAATATTTTATAGATCACATCTCAGCCCAAATCACCTTCTATGACATTGTTTTTAGAGCCACTGACAGGTGACAGGGTGATTTGGGTGACTGGTAATTGGAAAAGAAATCTTCCATTGCCCTGTTTAACTGAACCCATATCAATACCAACCAAATGTTTTCATTTGATCCATGTCAAACATCACCAGAGCAATCAGCTGATGACCCTGCTTCAATTCCTGTAGGTCAGAGGACAAAAGACCACTTCTTCCCCAACTTTGGATGCCTGTTTGCCATTCTTGACATTTACTTGTGAGAAAACCCTCACAGTGGATATCCTGCTGTATTTTGTGGAGAGGCAGAAGACTGCTATTTAAGACTGTGAATCTGGCATTTTCCTAAGTGCTGAAATTCACACCTTCACATTCCTTGCTAGATCCCTGCTACATAAGGTGAGCAAAGGTACCCATGCTGCTGATATTTGCAGTAGTCCTTCCTCTCACTCCTTTTGGGACTGTTCCCATGTACACAAGTACCCTTCATCTCTGATGTCTGAAACCAGTTCCTTATCCATTTTTATATGGCTGTGAGTGACAAAGCAGCAAAAAAAAGTTTCCTAACTGTGAAATTTATTAGACAGGAGAGCAGAGGCCTCTGGGGGAAGTGTTGGAACAAAACTTGATCAGAGGAGGTTTTAGATCTAGAAGGGATAAAATATTGTGGAGGGAGATACAGTGTTGAATTACAGTCCTGTAGTGACAGGAACTAAGTGAGTACTAAAAACTACTTTTTCATCCCCCAAATTAAGGTGGGGAATGGGAAGTGTCTTCCCAGCTCACCAAGTGGAGTCCTCTGCCATTATGCTATATGACTTTTTTCATTAATTAATTGATTGTTCTATCTTTAAATAGTTCAGGATTTTCTCTGGCCCATCATGGAGAGATGTATCTGAGTGATTAAAATATCATTCATTCAAGTACCTCTGCAGACATCAGTAGGCCATACTTGATCTTCTTATAAACGGCTCATAACTATTCAGACAAGAGATCCAAAGGCAACCTGAAGGGATGGATGCTAGCCAAGCAGTTTCCATTTGTTCAAACTTAAGATTCCTGATGCAATTGATCTCTTAGGCTCGTAGGAAAAAGTGAGGCTGTTTTCCTCAAAAGTAGTAGATTTCTTTGCACAATTACAGCCCAGTCAAAGCCACTGTGTGACTAGAAGACTATCTCAGTCTCAATGTCCTCACAGCTAAAAGCTTTCATCTGCTTTTCCCTATAATTCCCAATATTCTTTTATTCTCTGGGAAAAAATTTTCTTCTCTGCTCTTGCTTTTCACTGGTGTGTAGCTCAGTGCCCATTTATAGATCATAGTCATCTTCTCTTAGCCTTAATAGTGTTTAAAGTAATGAGTCAGGCTGCCTTGATGTAAGACAGGCACTTCCCTTTCCCTTATCACTGTTAGGTAGAAAGTAATGAGCAAGGAATGATCGTTCATTGTCTTCTTAAAAATAAGAATTAGAGGAAATAACAAGGATCAATTTCTAAAGAAGCAGGTGATGGGTTTCCCACACCTTGTCACTGCTGAAGTCCCTGCTGCCAAATTGATGCTGAAAGTTCATACTGGATCAGAAAAAAAAACTGCAAACAGAGTGAGCCAAAGAAGGTTTCAGAGGAAATCCAGTAGAAAAAAAAATGTCTGAAGATATTAGATGCAAAGATAAAGCCCTTTATTCAGGAACCCTTTAAACTGAATTTTTCTGAAGACTGACAGTGTTTTGGGGACCTAGTACTGATACCCAGTATCATCAGCAAACTTACTGGGGGTGTACTCAATCCCCTCACCAAGAACACTGAGATAATTTGTAACCTAGGTTTCCTGTTTCATAGGGAAATGGTATTTTTGTCCAGGTTTTCCTCTGCGTTCTTTTGTGTGAAATTTTGCACATTGTTAGTTTTGTCTTAGTGAAGGTCAATAAATGGAACTTCAGATTTTCACAGAACACAAAACCCATTTCACACCTGATTTTATTACTTCCTAAGCAAGTTGATGCAGGATTTTTCATTACTGCACATATAAAGATGCCTTATAAAACGCAAAGCAACTGTAGCTTATATATATAGCATTTGTATTATTTTAAAAGTACCCTCTACCCACCCTCCCAGCTGCATTCCAATCTTAAATTTTTCAATTTGTAACCATAATAAAATTCTAACTTTTCTCATATTTTCCCATTTTGTCCTTCAAAACAATCATTAACCACATGCCTGAATTACATTTTGTTCAAAACAATTCATCAGGAAATGACAAGTTCAGCCTAGTCAGTCAGCTCTGTTCCCTCAAAGGCCTCTGGCTGATGTTAAGTTACATCCCTTGTCACACTTTAGATAACCCAGGAGGCTGGGAAAAAAAATGCAAGCAAAATATACTTTTTATAACTACAAAGATAAACAAAATCTGCTCTAATGCTGTTCTAATTGACTTCAGAATCTAACACAAACCTTGGGTTGACCTCTTCCTGGGCAAATATCAGAGCCTCCACAATCATTAGTGTACCATCCCAGGCTTAAATCCACTCACAGCTGAACATTAAATAACATTTGGTCTTTGAAAAACTGGACACTACAGTCTTCATAATCAGATTCTGCTCCTCATCAGCATTATAACACTGGGAAAATAAAGGATAAGAATTGGCAGGACACAGGATGTTACACAGGTGCAAAGCTGACCTATGTTTTCAAGGGCTGTTGCCCTTTTAGCGAGGAAATCAACACTAAGCCTTTAAAACACATTATCACTCACAAGAGTTCAAAGACTTCTCTTTTATTCCCACAGAGGTTTTTTTACAGTGTGCTTTGCTTGCCATTTAATTGTTTTCACCCTGGATTTATTGCTTATTTTATCTGGTGTGCAGAGTTAGCCGCTGATTTTTGCAATTTGAGTTTCTTAGATTGTTAGAGCAGCCACAAATTGTCGTGCTGTGTGTTATCCCAGCAAATGTAACATGTGTGATATTTCAGCTGCAGTAGGATTGGTAGTAATGAGACCATACATTTAGAAAGAGTGGAATTAACTTTTAATCCTCATACAACACTTTGAGAGAGCTTTGCTAAACTTAAAATATTATCTCCTGTTTCAATGAGACATCTTAAATATTTGTTCTCTTCTGAAATCAATTTAAGAACTAAATATGTTAAAGGACCAAGCTTTAAGTTCCAGTTTCTCACAACCATTTGATGTTACCAGCTTGAGGATATATGATTGTGCCCTACTGATAATGAGCACCTCCAGAGGAGTTTCCATTTGTGTTGATCAGTGTTGAGTTACCTTCATTTCCTAAGCTTCTGAGTGACATCTCCACTCTTCTTTAGGTTAGATATTAGAAAGAATTTCTTCACGGAGAGGGTGATTAGGCTATGGAATGGACTGCCCGGAGAGGTGGTAGATTCTCCATCCCTGGAGACATTTAAAAAAAGACTGGATGTGGCACTCAGTGCCATGGTCTAGCAACTGCTCCGGTGGGTCAAGGGTTGGACTAGATGATCTCTGAGGTCCCTTCCAACCCGGCTAATTCTATGATTCTATGATTCTTCTGAGACCCCCACCTGGATTACTGTGTCCTGGAGCCCCCAACACAGGAAGGACATGAAAATGTTGGAGCAAGTCCAGAGGAAGGCTAAGATGATCAGAGAGATGGAGTGCCTGGCCTGTGAAGACTGGGAGAGCTGGGATTGTTCAGCATGGAGAAGAGGAGACCCCAGGGAGACCTTATAGCAGCCTTCCAATACCTAAAGAGGGCTTACAAGAAATCTGGAGAGGCAAGGTTGTGACAAGGTGTAGTGACAAGAATGAGAGATAATGGTTTTAAACTGGAAGATGGTAGACTCAAGTGAGACACTAGGAAGAAATTCTTCACTATGAAGGTGGGGAGACACAAACAGGGTTTCTAAGGACACTGTGGATGTCCCATGCCTGGAAGAGTTCAAGAAGTTGGACGGGGCTTTGAGCAACTTGGTCTAGTAGAAAGTGTCCCTGCACATAGTAGGGGGGTGGAACTAGATGATCTTTATGGCTTTCCAAGTTAAATCATTCTATAGGTCCTTGATTCTATGATTCTTTCATGAGTTCATCTATTTAGGTGGCATTTGCTGAAGACACAAAAGGGAAGCACACAGATGTGTTTATCCAGCCAGGGATGCTATGAAGTCTCAATTTCTCTATGGGATACTTCTCTATTGGGTACTTGGTCAAAGACAAAATTATCATTCTCAATGCATGAGATGGTGCAATCAAGACCTGAGGAAGGGGGCTGAGAGAGAAAATATTACTCTGCTTGATTCTCTGCTTCTGCAAGTGACCTGCCTCCAAATACACAAATTGCTGCTGTTGAGGTCTATTCTGTACACAGATTTGGGCTGAATGGGACCTAATAAATTGAGAGTTTCCCACCCTATGTCTGGATGTCAACTAGATAGAAAAAGTCTTCAGGCAGGAATCTGATATTACACAGAGAAAGACACATAGGCTTGCCCACTCTGCTACAACTGTTGGAGGTTTTGAAACAATTATACTTGGAGGGAATATAATTTTGAGCTTTCTTATATATGAGACAAGGAGAAAGTGTTGTATAGAATATCACTATAACAGAGCTCAATAAGATTTTTTTTCAAAGTACTTTCTTATTTGGAAATCTTCGTTTGTCAGTTCTGGACCTTTTTGCTGGAAAAAGGTGGGATGTAAGGGGCAACATCTATTAACCTCTGACAGAGAGAACTCTGCCTGGGTCCCTTCCATCCAAACCAGCCTTTGCTAATCATAGAATCATAGAATTGGCTGGGTTGGAAAGGACCTCAGAGATCATTGAGTCCAACCCTTGAACCACCGTTGAGGTTGCTATACCATGGCACTGAGTGCCACATCCAGTCTCTTTTTAAATATCTCCAGGGAAGGAGAATCCACTACTTCCCTGGGCAGCCCATTCCAATGCTTGATCACTCTCTCCATAAAGAAATTCTTTCTAATATCTAACCTAAACTTCCCCTGGCACAACTTAAGACCGTGCCCTCTTGTCTTGTTGAAAGTCATCTGGCAAAAGAGACCAACCCCCGCCCGGCTCCAACCTCCTTTCAGGTAGTTGTAGAGAGCGATGAGGTCTCCCCTGAGCCTCCTCTTCTCCAGGCTGAACACCCCCAGCTCCCTCAGCCTTTCCTCATAGCATCTGTGCTCGAGTCCCTTCACCAGCCTGGTTGCCCTCCTTTGGACCTGCTCCAGGATCTCGATATCCTTCCTGAACTGAGGGGCCCAGAACTGGACACAGTACTCGAGGTGTGGCCTCACTAGCACTGAGTACAGGGGTAATTCTTATAGTTTCTTCTGAAATTATTT
Source organism: Calypte anna (assembly GCF_003957555.1). NCBI lineage: Eukaryota > Metazoa > Chordata > Aves > Apodiformes > Trochilidae > Calypte > Calypte anna. The sequence continues at coordinate 144,120,582 of NC_044245.1, read as the reverse complement.
ATACATCTTCCCATGACAAAAATGCTTTCTCAAAATGGCTAATGGTCATAGAAAAATATAGGTTGGAAATAACATCTGGAAATAACATCTGGGTTTTTCCTATTCCTGCTTTAAGCTCCATTCCTCACACTGGAGTGGGTTTTTTTATCCCTCAGAGGTAAAAGAAAGGGAGGGAATTCCATTTTCTCCTTTGCTTCTCTGGAAATTTGAGTGAGCATTCAGCCCTCATTAGCCAAGAAAATTTCATTTCAGGACCTCATCTCCTGAACTCTTAGCAAACAAGATCCACTGGTCCAGAAACCATGGACAATAACTCTTAGAAGACCTTTTTTTGTAACAGCTCATGGTCAAAATCCTCTTCAGGAAAAAAATTCCTTAGAAATGTCACACTACAGTCAACCACGTTTAAGGAATCAGCTGGAGTCCTCCTCACTTTTACCCAGACATATATCCAGAGTTATCATGGAACAGAAGTTATAACCTGGGCAAAATAACTACCTGGAATTCAGGAAAACAGCTCTTTCCATTAATCACTGTAATAAAAGAGAAAAATAATTTTTAAAAAAAGATAACTTGGCCACCCAGTTTCACACAAATAGACTCCATACACACTGTCAGCTCCCCCCAGTATTACTCAGACATTATTGTTTTCACCTTTGCAGTCTCTCTAAAATGGGTCTCTCTGTGTTGCCTAACAAAGGAAACTAATGAATCAAAATCAGAATGTTCTTGAAATAAGTCTCTCAAATGAAACAACAGCTCAGAGCTAGCTCAGAGGGCACTGCTGGACGGCTTTGGGTCAGAAGGTAGCCTCCTGTTTAGAAAAATATAACAGAATATCATAAATAAGCCTTTAATTTGGGTTCAATGGAGGCTGTCATTTTGGGCTGCTGCATTCATCTATTAAAGAGAAACTTATAAAGATATAAAACAGCATCAATTCTGCTGTCATATGGTTAATAAAAGTGAATATTTGTCTACTTATAAATTAAATTCCATGCAGAATTTATATCTAAGATAGAAACCTCAGCTAGGTGATTAGATATTGGCTTCAAAGTTGAATTAGCATTTTAATAAATATTTTATTTGATGCTACTCCAGTATTGGATGGCTATCCAAAAATGCAAAGTCTTGCCCACTTTGCATGAAGAAAGTAAATACACATCTGAGGGTAAATTCTTAAACCTGTGTTCTAACCACTTTCTTTACAACTCTCATTTCCTAACACATGGAAACAAAACAAGGTACTCAAAAGCCACTTCTTCAAAGAACTAAGCATATTCAGTCCCTTTTAACTTAAGCACTCACTGATCACAGTCAGTCTTCTGGAAGGAGTCTTTCAAGCTTTGGAGTAACCTTCATCATCTTTGCCATCCCTTGAAGGATTTTACTGGTTCAAGGGAAATTTCATGATTTCAATAGGGTTGCCCTCAGAGATGCTTTTGCAGCTCTGAATAGTAAAACAGCCAAATTAAACCACTGCAAAAATAGAAAAATAATTCCTACATGCATCTCATGCTTAACAAATCTCAGCATGGCATGCTGTAATTAATCTCTTGCAGACAGTTTCTTTAATTCTCATCTATGGATAAATGTCTGTATTTCTGCAAAGTAAATAAATAAACCCTTGTACCACCTCACTTGTGACACAAGTGGAAAATGATAAGCCATTCATTGATAACATTTAGTTTTGTTTCTCTCCAGATCAGGCATTTCAGAAATCCCTTGCCAGATGATCTGACCATTCTTCCTCAGTATTTCTTTTGGTGGTTAGAGCTTATACACAGGTTAGTCTTTTGATGGCATTTTAAGACTATTTCTGAAGCTGTTTCTGGACATACAGGTCCTGATGTTTAGGGTGCTATATTTTTCTTCCCTCAATTACCCTGTCATCCTCATCTATTACTGAACTTGAACAGAAACATGAAATGTGATAGAAACTTGCTACATGCTCATGTATTTGCAGTCCACTCACACGAGAATTTCAAGAAAAATGGGGGGAGGAGAGAGAGAAACTGGAGAAAAAAACCACATTCCTGCAGTTGTTTTTCATATTCAGAGAAGTGCACTGGGCTGATCTTCTAGGGACAGTGGTTAGTGTTGCTATTTTCATCTTTCTTCAGGAAGCTGAAATTAAAATTTTTTTTTGTTTTCTTCTCCTCTCTCACTTATTACATTTCATTAATAAAACATAATACTGCATAGTGTAACTCAAGGACTAAAACTCACTTTTTTTTTCTCCTAGCTCACGTTTTGTCACAGTTATGATGCTTTTCCAAATGAACATGCAAGATCTATGGGATTCTCTCTGCTGTCTCTAACTCCTGTTCTGATTGCTTGACCTCAGAGCCAAGCAATGAATGTAAGGATCCTGATACCCACTTACAGCAGCCTCCTTCAAAGAAGCTTTTTAAGCCACTGACAAAATGAGCCACCAGACCATCATCAGGACACCAGCTGCAGGGAGTAAATGACACAAACTGCTCTCCTAGGTACCAGTTTAGTTCAGATCAGATAAGGACCACGGGTGAAGTCTGAGATGAAATGGGGAAGAGCACTAACTAAGAAGCATATATGATGATGTATGGGTACAAAAGTGACAGAGAAAAGAAAAATCCCTACAGTCACTCTGAGAAGTGCAGCACAGCCTCATTCTAGAGTGGTTTGTAGTAGGAGGATGAGGCTCTGCTGTATATCCCATTATGTGTGGTTCAGCAGCTTTATAAGAGAATAAAGTTATGGTTCAATCCCAACCATACCAAGAAATCAGGAGCTATCCTTCTGGTTGCATGGTGGTCCAACACAGGAGATCACCTGAGAGTTGATTTTATTGGCATCTTTAAATTTACAGAGCAAAATATGGCACTGAATCTTCCTGCAAAACTCAAAGAGGAAGAAAAAGCAAGAAAGGAGCTTGTACCCTCTTATCCTTTTCCCTACCTCCCTTTCTCTGAGAAAGCCCTCTCAGTGCTGAGGATGAGGCATCCTTGAAGCTGTCAAAAATGTTTGCTCAATGAAGGACCTTAACAAAGGACTTTGTCAGGTGAACACACCAAGCATAATATTTTCCTTGATAAAATATACAGACATGCCAGATGGAAATGCCTCAGAAGCTGCACAACATTGGAGCAATTTGCCAGCACAATGGGACAGCCTGGGGCCCAGATCTGAGCCTTTGCTGTGGCCACCAGCCCAGGTGAGGGGTTGGTCCTGTTTGTTGAATGACTCTGCTAATACCACCCATAACATCAGGAAGAAATTGCTGTTTTAGCAAGCTTTTTGCCTTTGCTAGGAAAGCACTATCCATAGCATTGCACAGCCTGTGGTAGTATTTTCTCTGCATAATGGTTTCATGTATCTTTTATTAATTTTTTTTCCAGAAGATTAAAGAAAAAGGTATTGTCATTTGCCGTGAAATTATATGGGTGAGAAATGCATCTTGGGGGTTGTTTTTTACTTCACATTATTGTTCTTTCCTTTTAACAACCAGGAGGAACAGCAACCATGTGAGTTCAGCTCCTCTGCTCTCCTGTAATCTACCCTTTGATGTAACTAACCAGCAAAAATATATTTCTAATCAAATATAGTCTCCCATCCTTAATCAGATCAGCTTTAAAATGCAGATCAATGAGATAAGAAAGAGCTGATTTAATTAGCCCGACCTCAGCAATATTACAGCATATTCTCATTTACAGAAATAATGGGGAACAAGGAGAAAGAGATTCATCATCATGAAAAGACTGGGGAAGGCAGAGGAAAGCAGGATATTTCCTATGTTAGCAAGGGGTGATTTTCATTCTGCTAAAAAGCCTACACATGGTTTATGAGCTATTTAAATAACACTTAGGCCTTGGGCTTTGTCCTTTAGCCTAAGGATGAATTTCTTCCACTAAGCAGCAGTACCTCAGGAAATCATCACTCTTGGGCTTAATTGATGAGCCAGAGACAGCTCCCACCACTTGGTTAATAAAAAAGAGGAAATATGGCAGGCAGAAGCACAGCAATAATGTACATTTATACAGCTGCATGGGAAAACTCACCCACATCCACTTCACATATCATGTGGCTGGTCAGGCACTCTTCATGGAGAGGTAGTGGTATTTAGTGGGAACAAAACAGGTTCCTCACTCTGCTTCTACTTTATTGTGTGTCCACAGGAAAGTCACTTCACCCCTTGTATATTATTTTGCAGGGGGCTGGGGGTGGTGTTGTGTTTTGCTTTGTCTTCTTCTGCCATTTCATTGAGATTTAGAATTTTCCACAAGGTAAACCTCTTCCTTACCCCTACACACCAGAATGAGGACCCTTGCACAACCAGAACTCTGAAGCTTTGCTGTATAGTTCCCCAAAGAGCAAAGTCAGTGCCAGTTCTAAACTTGCTCTTCCTACTTTGTAGCTTTGTAATCTCCAGCAGCCATATGTACTCTGATTCCAAGTTCTCTTCCATCTTCTCAAGCATCAGACACCTTGGATCAGGTTAGCTCAGGTTTAGTAGATGAGTGGAGAAATTCTGCCACTTCCATGCAGAGCACCCAGAATATTTCCATGGCCACAGCAATCTTGAAGAGGCCTCAACAAGAGGAAAATTAGACTTGTACGTGTTCAACAAGGGTTTTCAGACAGAGTCCAGAGATGGACTTGGGCTCAGAACCTCATCATTTGACTTGTTAGGCCTCAACATTCACACTGTTGCAAAGTCAGGCCCCATCCACACAGGTCAGGGTATGTCACCTCCTAATCTGAGTGCTAATTCCAGGGTTAAAATTAAGTTTTGGTGCCCTTCCATCATTCTGAACAGAGCCAGCTTGTGATATCCACATATGGCAGTCACTGCAGGGTGGTAATTGCTCATCATTGAGGGGAACTAGAACTGGATAGGATAACCCTCAGACTCCTTCTCCTCAGGGAATGGAGAACCAGAGGCAAAGCAATTAACAGAGCAATTAAGCTACTATCCAATCAAATAATTTCCATGATTTTGTTTGGGTTTTGTTTTTTTTAATTTTCTCAGAACTGTGCTCTCCAGTACCTATAAAAACAGCAAGAAAAGGTCCTGCTCTCTAGAAAGACAGTCACCTCAGTTGAGCTGAGCTGAGATCAGGCTCTAAACCCCATTTCTCACCCTTACAAGAGTCCAGGTTTGCATCCGTGTGCTGCATGTTACCTTGGAGAGTGCTGCCACATCGTGCTCTGTGCTGCATCACTTGCTGGGCATCATGATGTTTGGTGTCAAGAGTAACCTTCAAGGCTGTAGACACAGCCTGCTTGGGGATGGGCAGGTAGCAGAGATGATTGCCTGGAATGCAGCCCCTCCTTCGTGCACCTCTCCTGCTTATGTGACCATTCCCTGGCATGGTCCACTAGCAATGAAATGGGTTAGAAAAAGGCTTTCTGTTTGGAGTGATGGAGCTGAGACCAGAGCCCAAAACTTTCCATCATAAGCCTGGGCTTGATAGATGTGGTTTGGCTACTTTAAACTGAACTAGTGACGTTTCAGTTCCTGAGAGCCAAGAGACAACAGAGCTCTTCGTTTTCCCACATTCCTCTCCTCCCCTCCACTGGGTTTGTCTTCTCATAAATCAATCTTTTTATTAAGATTAGAGCAACTATCCCAGCTCCATGGTTTCATGAAAAAAGTTTGCACAAAAGACAGTAAGAAAATTGACATGCCAGGTTTATTAGCCGAGTTCATAGCTGATGGTGCTAAAAGAGAAAGTTGATGGGGGGGAATATAAAATCACAAGAGTGGAGAAGAGAGACAAAGGAGAAAGAGAAAACTGCTACAGTCAGTCCATCCCAGCCCCTCTTGGCTGCCCCTCCCTCCTCACACCTCTCCCTGCTCCAGCGCTTCCCCGGGCTGCAGTCCTTCGGGCACAACGTGCTCCCCCCTGGGCTCTCCATGGCTCAGCTGTGTCCTGCATTTTCCTCCAGACAGCCACCCTAAGTGCCAGATCATCTCACTAAATAGCATCGTGATCTTGGATATCTGAAGAAAAATCAGCTTCTCTTCCTAAAGCCTTGAGATTAAGCTCTCCATCACTGACATCTCATCATCAGTGAGAAATCTGCAGAATAACACTCACCCCATCCTTAGCACCTGAAGCCTGCACATTCCTCCATTTAGAGGATGCACAACACTTTAGTTAATTAGAGCCTTAGTTTAATATGAGCTGTCAAAGTTCACTTAACTTCAATTAATTGTTTCTCCTGAGCTTAATTTCTTTAGTTAAGTATTGATTAATCATTGCTTAATTATGCTGGAGTCTCACTGGGTGATATTTCAGTTGCACACTGCAGCAATGCATTGCTTTCTAAAAATACTCTGGGAATCTTCAGATATCATACACATTGCTAGTATTGAGATGACTTTTAATATTTATCTTTTCAACCCTTATGTTCCAAAATGTATATTTAACACATTGTGTTTAATTCCACTGGTTTATAGCTCATTTTTCTCTGTGAGGGTAGGTTTTAGACCAGAGTTTTGCATTGCATAGTGTGTGGAGAAAGGGCTTAGTGTTGGGCATCCAGCACCCTGTGACAGCAGGAGGGGTTAGGGAACACAAGTGAATGGTCTTTTTTTGTGGCAGAATACTAACACATTTAAACAACCAAAATCCTGGTTTTATAATTTGCACCTTTTAAGTGGCATACAATATCATTGACTCAAATACTATCTGCAATTCATCAAAACTTCAATATTAAACCTCATCTTATGAATATGGTCATCAGACCAAGACATTTCCAGTCTGAAATCTAAGTCTGTTCTGAAATATCAGGGAGACAAAACTACAAAGTCCTCTGTAATATCTCTGTAATATCTCAACAGCAATGTAAAGTCAGGTTGGATTGCAAATATCTTTTTTCTCACAGATAAGTAAAAGAACTATTAACTTTTACCGAGGTCTTTCTTATATTTAAATATTTACCCAAATCAGATGTTAAGCTGATATGTAGTGAGAAATTAAACAATTATTTTTTCCTCAGTTATAATTTCCCTGGAATCCATTTAGACATCTAATTTTATGTACTCACAGGAGCAATTTTTATTATTTTTCTAAATAAAAAAGAGTCCCTTCCCTGAAGAACACTTGGCTTGTCATGATTTTATCACAGTCAAGGATTAACTTTCTCCCCTTGGTACATGTTCATTCTTTCAGACATCTCTAAACCTGCTACTACTAAAATTTCATTTTGAACATGTACTGTGCTATAGGAGTACTAAGCTTTATTTACTACTGTCATCCCAGATGCTCAAATGAGCACTGCTAGGAATATGCTATAAAGAGAGTCATCAAAATGACATCCTTTCTACTACATTTCACCTAAGGTGGGGTGCAAACATCTGGCACCTTGGGAATGCACATCTTTGCTCTGTGAAAGGCAAGATAAGGTGGTAAAACACTGATTATTCTATAGATCATGAAAAACACTGCTGTTCCCTGATGCTGAATGTCACAGTAGAGTACATTTTCCAGACAGGGATGGATTAATTTGTCCAGGTAAAAAAGTAGTGACAAAACAAATGCTCAGAACTTGAACGAGTGCTGGTAAAATCAGATCCATGGTTCAATTAACCTGTTCTTTGTTGTTAACTTATGACAACTCTGCATTTCTGTTTTCTGATCGAAAACAGAGACAGGAACTCACCCCCACAGTATAGCTTGCTTGTGTTAAATTTATAGCAATACAAAGCCAAGAAGCTGAAAAGTAAATCTATTCTCATGACTCTTATTACAGCTTTATCTAAATGCTGTGTCTGAGCCCAGACCATAAACATGGTCTTGCTCAAATGTGCTTCCTAGAGAAAAAAGAGAAAAAACTAAAAAAAAAAAAAACAAACAAACAAAAAAAAACAACCAACAACAAAAGGAGGTTTTGCCTTTGCTCTCCCTGTCTTCTGTAAAGGAAGCTGAGGTATTGAGCCACAATATGCAAAATTTTCCAGTGTTATTTGGGGCCATATTAATTAAAATGTTTCCTCATTGATCTTAATTACAATCCACAGGATCCTGCCACATGGAACCCAAGCTCTGTTTCTGGAAACCTATGGCAGCAACTGGAGTCCTATCCGGAACTTGCTGCTGCTAATGTCTAAACACAAAGCCCTTCCAAGTTCATCAGCTTTCTTGGCTTCAGCCACATCCCCACTGCTCACTGTTATTTCTGTATATTGTAACCAGGCTTAGCAGACACAGCCATCAACCACAGCTGTATCAGAGGCTTTACTACCACAAAGCAAACTTCTAAATGCACGGGTTAGGATGAGACCACTGAAAAGAACAGGCAGCTGAGTGGAAGTGTGAGTTTATAACAGTAATCAGCCTGGTCAGAAAGGATCAGAGCTCCTCCAGTTCCCTCCTATAATAGTTTAAACCAAGCTTGATTAAGGTTATGAGAGTTGACCAAATGTTACATGGCTCTGAGTATTTAAAACTTTCCTGTTTGCTCTACCAAAGGAGTACACAGAAGTCTGCAGTAGCTCTTCCATTTGTCACATGCATATTGCAAAACAGAGCACCCAAACCTGTACCAAATTATCTGGTGGAGTTTGGATGTCCCACTGCCTTAATAATGTGACCTGTTCCCATTAAAATAATAATTACAATAAAAAAGGTAAAAAAATAAAAGTCTTCAAGTCACACGTCTTCAAGTTAACAGAACCTCATGGTTCCCCAGGCTTGGCTCTCTTATCTCCTCTCTGCTCAGGTCTCTCAACCAGTTCCTTCAGCCTTCCAGCTCACCTGAGAAAAGGGCAGGTACGTAAAAACCCCTACAATTGCCTGTAAACACAAACATTGAGAGGAGTACCTGGAACATCTGCAGATCTACTATGGGTTTCTGTTCTCTTGGGACATGGGGTCTGCAAGGTTGTTTGGATTCCAGGACATGACATCTTGCAGAGGAAATACAGTGATTTTTGGGGGGAAGAAAATTGTTCAGGCACGAGAGCAGAGAAAGAAGTTGTAAAAGTCAAAAAAGAGTCCTTGAGGGACATCAGCTGTTTGGATTCAATATTGGATTCAATACTGGATTCAATAAGTAGTCCCTTTTCTTGGACAAAATTATAATATCAGCTTCTCAACTTAGACAGCTAATTGTGCCTATTAGAATAACCATCCTAAGATTCTTTTGTTATTAATAAACAATCAAATCAAGGTCACCATAATTTTGTCAGACTTCCCACCCCAAAAATTTTTTACATTTTTAATGACAATGTGGAAATGGCTGTAATGCAATTTCCATTCTTGCATTTCAGTAAAATAGTTGCTTCATGTGGATTTTTCTGATTGTTGGTGACTAAATTAGTGGATCTTTTGTATTTGTTTCCCTTTCTGTTCCTCCATCCTTTGCTTTAGAGGGGCTACAGTTTTGGTTTGAAACCTGTGGGCTAAAGGGGAATACTGGTTTCTGGGTGTTTTAATAAAGTTTTGTCAAGCAGACTAAAAGGGAAAGAAATGCAGATAAATTCTGAGGAATAGGATTCTGCCTACCTCATACTTACTATGTAACTCTTCATCCTTTGAGCAGTCTTATTGATTTCAGTGGAAGAAGACGTTATTGCAGCATATGGACAAGATGTCAGAATTTTACCCTAAATATTTCACTTAGCAAAGAAAGCAATGCTGCAAAAGAAAACATGCCAAGATGCAGCAGGATGCAAGATTTGCAGTGGCAACAAGGACTGGGCAGCCTCTTGCTTCTTTGTGACCATCTTATTGAAAACATTTAATAAACAGCAGTAGCTGGGTCTGAATTAAATGAAAGGTCTTGTACAAACTGAGAGTCTTCTAATCCTTACAGCACCACAAGTAATTCAAAGGAGTCTTGAAGTACCATGATAATGGCACAAGAAGATGGGTATCTCTATTATTGCTTTTGTGTACCTCAAAGAACACTCCACAGGAAAAATAATGTTGCATTAAAAAAACCAAACACATTTCTTTCAAAAAAGCAGACAATTAAAATTACCCAGAAGTTGAAGAAAATATGAGTTTAAAAAAATCACAGTATGTTTGCCTTTGAAAAACCACATTGCCCTTAAAACAATTTTATGGTGAATATTATGGTCTCTGAATTAACATAAATGACTGATTGAAAATCTTTGTAAGGATGTTAAGATTAAGGACACAGCTCCTTAAGTTCTACAAATGCAAAACTGATTTCAAAGGAATAAAGTTATGAAAATGGATGCCTGTGAAACAAAAATAATATCTTTACAAAGCCCTTTTTTAACAATCAAGACATAAATTGGCAACCTCTGAACTTGCCATCTGGTTTTGAAATTGTTTAAATTAAAGATTAAGTGAAAAACTGAAGAAGAAAACAAACAAATACAAGCCAGCTGTGCTTGTGGTGTGATTACTCTGTCTTCAGTATGGCCAAGGTGCTGGTTGGTTGAATTTTATGATGTAATTTTGAATGTACATGAAGTAAAGAGGACATGGTGCTGAACGAGCAACTGGAAAGTGTACAGGGCAAAATCCACCTGATTCAGTGCCAGCAAAGCTTGGGAGAGAAAAAAGGAAAGGACAGCACTTTATTCTGCCTGTCATTATAAAAGAAATAGTAAAGAATGGACATGTTCCAAAGGAGGTGAAGTCTGAAGTGCAGGGCAGAACTATGTTCCAGGCACTCTCATCTATCCCAGAATAATTCTTTACATTTTCTAGGTGTAGAAATTCAATTTCCTGCTGAGGAAGGGCCTCCTGATGCCTTGCACAGTCCCAGAAGCGCTCAGGGTGGAGGTTCAGTGGGACTGTCTAACCTTCATTTCTCCAATAACCAAACTGCTGGACACAGAGTGGGCAAAATCCCAAACGTTTTGTCCCTTCTGCTCTGGCACAGAGCTGTGTGTTTGTCTTTGTCCCTTATACACATGGAGCATCCTCCCCCATACACACGAGTGTATGACACACTGTACTGCATAGGAGAGACGCTGCAGTATAGCATCCACTTATTTGCTGTCACACCTTTAAATCAAGGCTAAATGAGGTGAAAAGCAAATAGATTTTAAGCCCTTGCAAACTCATAGGGCAAGCTAAATGGATAAACTGAGATGATTCACCATCATATATTATCCTGGTGTGTCAGAGTGGGCTATATAATAAGTTCATGGCCATCTTGAAATGAGTGGAAAGGTGAATGCTTCCATAGTGATTACTTGGCTAAAAATACACACCAGTGATCTCTCTTTTACCCCTCTCCACCATTTAATTGCAATAATTTAATGTTAACAATGGGGAAAATGCTATGTATTTTTCAGGGAAATCTGACCAGTCTTTTTTCAGAAGGAAAATAATATTCATATTGAAAATTAATACTTAATCTAGATGTCCCCGTTGGCCAGGTTTAAGGATGGGCTTATAAAGCTGTAGCTCCTGAAATTCTGTGACTGGAGGAGAATCTCAGCTACTTGCTTTCAAATTGAAGGGAAAGATTCAATAGGAAATGTCAGTCCACCTGCTTGGCTGGGAAGAAAAGTTTCAAGAAAATAACCTGAGTGTATCTGCTAATATGCCTGAATGCTAAGCTGAGACATCAGCTCTGATGAAGGTTCACCTGGCTTATTCATTTCTATAGGGTGCTAATTCTATACGTAGCTGTCATTAAGGGCCTTTAAGAAGATAGTTCCCATCTTTCCAACAATTGCCCATGTAGCAGAACAGGAGAAAGAGGAGAAGGAAGGATGCAGGAACTGATTCTTTTCATTATGAGAATTTCCCAGCTGCCACTTCTCCCTTCTCTAAGGTGAAAGGAGTCTTTCCCATCCCTGTCTTTGTGGTGAGTATGAAGAGGAGGACCAGTTCAGTGAGAAAGCACAACCACCCAAAAATAGGGTCATGGCTGCAAAGTAGACCCAGTATATAGGAGGGGGTTGAACTGCTTTTGAAACTACATTGAAGTTGCAATTTGCTGCCCAGCTTTCTTTGGTTCCTAGAGCATCCCTTCCACTGATCTCCTGGAGATCCATCTGATGCTTCTGGGTGGGATATCAGAACTGTAGCCTGAGTGTCACAGTATATCCAGGAGAGGAATCTGCTCTGGGGCTAAGTACCATCTCTCACCTATCTTGTCATTTGACTGATTTAAGGTAGTGTCATGGTTTAACACTGGCCTGGCAATTAAACCAAGTAACAGATGCTCTCCATTAATCCCCCTCTTTTCCCTGATAAAGAAAGGAGAGAGAATAAGGGAGAGAGACTGATGGGTTGGAAACTAAACTACACAACTTTAATGGAACAGTAATGATAAATAGGAAAAATTACTAAATATGTACAAATATACAGGAAAATTATACCACGTTCCTTCCCCCTCAGTAACTTTCACATCACCACCGAGGCTGCAGGGCAGCCCTGGGAAAGTCCAGGCTGGACTCCTGGGGTCAGCAGCAGTGGGGAGCTGGAGGCAGGAACACACAGATTCAGGCTGGCATGGATCAGGAGCACAGGCAGAGGAATGGATGGAATCTTCCCAGGATCTTGAAGCAAACAGGGACAGGTGAAGAAGGGGAAGCAGGAAGGGGTTTGACCCTCGTGATCCCTCCAATTTATACCGAGTATGACGTGTATGGGATGGAATACTCTGGTAAATTCTGGCATCTATCTTGTCTGTTCCTCCCCAAAGGAGGGTTTCAGGTAGGACCTCTTTACTTCTTCTGGAGGGCAAAATGTTCCTCAGAACTGAGCAGTGTCCTTGGTTCTTCACACCAGTCTCCAGCTGTAACTATAAACAATGACTGTTATCAGTCCTAGAAGCAGACACTGTCTGAGAAACTTGCTCTTAATTTCAGCAAGTGCAGCTACTTACAAGAGACATAGCTGAAAGCAAAAATACAAGACAGAAAATTACCTTTATCCTGGTAAAAAAAAACAGGGCAGGCAGACAAGGTGTCTTGGACTACTTTTCCAACTTCATTAATTTCATAGATTTCTGGACAGTCCAGTCTTGAGCTTGGCTATGGAAACAGGGTGCTGATGGGGGTCTGTCACCCCTCATGTCTGTAACCTGGTGATCTGAACAGGGTTGCACACTGCAATAGCACATGAGAAAGAACTTTTCAGAAGGTATCTGAGAGGACCAGCATGCACAGTATTATGTTTGTAAGGACTGCTCATGAAACTGAACTTTGCAGCTGGGGAGCAGAATGCTCATGAAGAGCTGCCTGGCAGTGCTCCACCCATTCAGGAGCTGAGTGAACTTTTCAGGAAGATCCAGTGACTGTTTTTGACTCTTAATGGATACACAGAGTCTTTATAAAAGTTACTCTTTCAATCTTAGTCTCTCCAGAAAACAAGAAAGACCAAAGCACTTTGGAAAACAGTGTATTTCCATGTTATTTCTATGCCTGGTTCACGGGTTCAGGAGGATCAAATAAGCCTTCTGGCTTTTCCATTCTCCTCTAATACCAAATTTCAATTTGTTGGGCCCTTTCTTTTTTTCCTGTCATGTTTTGATCAGCTTCTGATGAGATAGATTATAATAATTTCACTTATTTATAAGAGTTGTCATAAATTTTAGGCTTAATAAGGAGGCTATTTGACAGGGGTATGCTGTTTCCTACCCTCTTTGAGTTAGGGCAGTGGAACACGGAGAGCTGATATTAGGTTCTGGCAATTTAAATCTGTTTAGCAAGGTTTTTAATAATCTCTGCATGTTTATCACAGAGAACCTTTTGCACATTGCTTTAAATAATTCAGAACTGCTCCGATATTGTATTAAATAATTTAAGAATAGGACAGGCTTTGTGATTAATGATGTGTACCTGGGATTTCTGCAAATACAGCAAGGAGTAAAAGTATGCTCTAGATACAAGTGTCCTGGCACCAGATCCCATTTACTCTTTGCCAAGGCAATAGTATGTATTATAAAATTGGAAAAGTGCCTGCTACTCAATGGAAAACTGACACAGGCCAATGGTTAATGTGGCAGCTGCTGAAAGAGTCTGCTCTTTCTGACAGACAGTGCTAATTTGGCTGAGAAACTCTATTGTCTTCTGATTTCTATTTTTAATCTTCATGAATAGCATTTGTGCCTGATGTGAAAATTAAATGGAGGCATAAATATTTCTGCAGGAGCTGACGGTTTGTCCTGGTATTGTATCAACCCTGATTTCAAAGCATGGAAATAGTGTAAAGCAAAGCACATAAGCTTATTTTGCATGTTATAACTTCATCCTAAAGGGCTCAGATTTTGCTGTTCTTCCCAGCTGCACTTGGATCTGTGATTTTTTTTTTTATTTTTTTTTTTTAGGGAGATGGGAGTGAAGCAGCATTATTAAGGCTGCATATTAAAAATTCTGAGTTTTAACCCTGTTGACTCAACAAACACTTTCCCTCCTTTACAAAAGTGAAAAAATCTCTCTTTTAGAGAGTACTGTCAACATTTTTGCTTAGGAGGTGAATAAATTTCTGTAAGCTCAAATAATTTTCTTGGCTGAGGGATTTCTCTAAAACACAAGGTAAATCAATGTTACATTGAAGTAGGAATAAAGAAAACAAACCCTCCTAAATGTCCTCGTTTAAATAAAGGATACTCTTGTCAGCAGAATGAAATACCTAGCACAAAGATTACAGATATCAGCACTATTGGAAAAGCTCTGCAGATATCTTTATAGGAGTCTGATATTGGACTCCCAGAACAGTGAGCAGCCACTTTACAAACATCAAAAGGACCAGCTAATTTTATTGGATTTTGGATGCTTTTAATAGAAAGACTCCACAGGGAATATACTGAGATGTGTCCAGCTTTAATATTTAAACACATTCAAGATTCCTAGAGGAAGACAAAGGGGAAAAAAGAGGGCTGCTGCTGTGGCAACTCTATTTTGTATTCCATAGCCAGGATAATCTCCACATCAGCACAGCTGATGGCCTCAGGGCCATGTGGAAAAGGCAGGGGATGGGCCTAGATGAAACACATTTTTCCAGGTGCTGAGTTGCACAGGTGATCTTGACTTTAGATCAAGAGGCAGAGATGTTTTTGTCTGGTGTGTTTGGGGTTGTTGGGTTTTTTTTGTTTTGTTTTTTTTTTTGTTTGGTTGGTTTTTGTGTTTTGGTTTTGTTTATTTTGTCTCATCTCAGAAGGGAAATCATGTATTTCAAGGAAGGGACAAAATTCAAGGCATATCAAAGCATCTCTCATAATAGGCTGGTATCTAGAATAAAGCAGTGTATACACATTTGCATGTAAGTAGCAGAAACCTTTGCAATCACTGGCATAGGTCTTTATTTCAGTGTTCTTGAGATCCATGCTACAATAAACTCCAGCATCATTTTGCTTAGCCTGGCTGCAAAATGCTGTTGTTTCTCATTAAAATCAAAGCTCTGAAAGATGACCAATTAAAGTGTCTTTGGGAGTTAAGCATCTTCCTTAAATAAAAGGGGAAAGAAGATGTTAATTTTCCATCCCAGCAGATTAGCTGCAGGAGCCATAGTACTCCTTTTGTGTTCAATGTACCAAAGGTGGGAAGGGAAGAGATGACATTATATGTCACCTACTTTTGGGTTTCAATGGAGAGTTGCCTTCTGTAAGGAATGAATAATTGAGTCACCCATCCACCCCCATAGCCATTTGATTTACAGTCTTCCTGTTATTCTAAAGTGATCTCTCAAAGGAATAAATAAATTTGACAAAAATAATCATCATCAGGGCTGACACTGATTGTGCCAGACTGAACTCCCTCACTCATGAGTCTCGTCCACCTTTAAATGTCATCATGAGATGACACCTGTCTATCCCACTGTCAGTCTCAACAGAGGATAAGTCTCTGTTCCCAGTGGCTTCTTTTTCCACTAAGACCTATTCTAAGTCATAAAGCATAGGATGACAAGTCTTATACCACCAAAAGCTGAATGGTTTCTTGTTACTCACTGTCTCACTCTGTCACCAGAAATTCTTCAGACTAATCAGCAGTGGTAATTCTGCTATTTCTGCTGCATAGCAAGGACAGCTGGCCATGTGGTTCTGTGCTTCATAAGACTGGTCTGCTGGCACAAATCATCTCACTTTTGATATTGACTTCCAACTACCAGACTAGTAGTCTGAGAAGACCAGACGTACTTCCATATTAAATGAAAATAAAGGCCTACCTAGCCCTAAAGGCCCTATTGTGAGGAAAAGAAAGTCTGAGAAAAGGAATCAGCCTGTTGAGAAAACAAATTATGGCTGGCTTCTGTGACATGATATTCAGATTTTCTGAAATAGCAAAAAAACTTCTTCCTTAGTAAGAAAATACTTTATCATTTGCTGATGACTTCCAGTTGTTTTATTGAATTTCCCCCACCAGGAAAAAATATTCCAAAATGTGATTGTTCACTGAAACAGATCAATTTTTTTCTTTTCTATTTTTACTTCAGTTCATGTTTCATTACATCCCAATAAATTGATATAGTGCCCTCATGTCTCTCTCTATTAGAGGGTGCATAGGATATTAACAGTTCGTCTGCCACAGCACAGATTAACTGGTCTCCCCTGCCCAAAAACACAAAAGTGAATGGTTATTGATGCTCCGTGATACAAACTGCCATACCCTCAGGGCAACATGTACATTTATGATTTCATTCTGTATGAGTTATTTCTTCGTATTAGAATGGTTTTCTGGGCTGATAAGAAATGCTGGTTCTGCTCCCATATGGACAGTTCAGATAAAGTGCCTGCCTGCCTATTTACCTTTTGTCCTGCACACAGCAAGCCAGGCAGGACAGGCTCCTGCTGACAGCCTGGAACAAGATGCTAAGGGTAAGGAAGCATTCCAGGGGTTCCATGTTACAAATGCTGCCAGACAGACCCCTGGCAAGCAGTTGTGATGTAGTAAAAAAATACATGTACATATATACATGGCTATACAAAGTTACATAAAAGATTACACATTATCTCGTAGGAGACTTCGGACATACAGGATGTGGCTTTTTGCCATTAACCAATTCATTTTCCTGTCTTCTATTTCACATCTTCAAAGCTCTGATGGTTTGTTGCAATCCAGATGGACTTTTTTGGATACTATATATATATAAATGAAAGAAAGAAATAGTTCCTCTGAGCTACCTCCAAATGTAAATTAAGCTGCATGTTCAACAGCAGCCCAAATACCCTGTTCATATTTTGCATGTATTAAAAAAAAAAAAAAAAGTCTTCTCCATTTTTCTTTAATATTCTTCTAGGCAAGAACTACAAAGAATTAAAACGGTTTTACTTTTTCTCCCAAATCCTCAAGCAGCAGTGTTATGATGCAGCTGCACATTACTCAGACAGGCACAACAGCAGGTAAGTCTGCAATAATTGGGCTACAGCATGCTACAGGGTCCAGCAATCCCCTGAATAGTTTGGTTTTAAGAGGAGAAGCTAAGGCCTCTGAAGAAGAAGAAAAAAAAATAACAACCCTATTTTAGTAAATACATAAATTTGACGGTGGCTTATCTGAGCTTCCTGGGTTAGCATCATGCCTTTCTTAGAAGGGCTCTAAGCATACCTTTGACATCTAATTAACACTGTAAAAGAAACCAAAACATATTGGTATGGTACTAAGATTTTCTTCTCTCTAGTTGGATTGTCATGACTAAATAAATAAGAAGGACTGATGTCTGCCTTTAAAAAGGAGGAGGCAGAGGGAGTATGGTGAGAGAAAAGAATTACCACTGATTTATTATTTTACTTAACAGCAAAGGGGAATGAGCAATTTAAGGTCAGCAGTATTTTGCTCAGCTGGCTCCAGACCCTGCAAAATTACCTGCATTGTGTGTTGCAATAAATTGCACAGTTTTGTCATCCCTGTTTGTTTGAAATATGTGTGAAATGAAGAGGGGAATAGCTAAGGCCAGCGCTGGGGACTGCACTGATTTGCCTAGAAGGTGAAAGGGGGACAAACCAGTCTGGTTTGTCTTGCCAATCGTTATGAGTGCCCCTCTAATGTAGAATTAGTCCCACTACTGTCTTAACTGCTTCCCTGCAACCAGCAACCCTGGTACCAGCATAATAATTAGCCAGGGTGTTCAGGAGGGATGTTGGCGATCCCAACAAAGCATCTTCTCCTGGTTCTCTCCCTCTGATTCACCCCAAAAGGGATCACTTTTGAGAAGGCACAGAGTCTGCATGTTGTCACGGTACAGATTCATCCTGCAGGCTGCTCAGTCATCATGCCTTCAAATGCATTTGGTCCCAAAAGAACTCATCCTATGCAAAAGGTATAAATGAAACACTGAGGTGTGGCTCAGCCAAGGCAGTACATAACACAGCGAGTAGGTTACTGTCAGTCCAAGTAACTTTCCATACTAATGACTCTTCCATTAGTCCAGGAAAACAGATTCTGTTACTCCAGGAGGTCAAACTGGCCTTTATTTTCCTCCTGGAGATGCAAGTGCTGATTATAGTGCAGTATCCAAGACAGGTAATTCATGTCAAAAGGTGGAAAAAGTGGCTTTGCTTACTGATGTGTTGTCATCACAATGTTCAGCCTTTCTCTTTGTAGCTGTTCATGTGAGTTACAGCAAACAGTGCCCACTCCTGCCACCAACCTGCTCCCCAGGTAGATATTACTCAAAATGCACAAGGGCCCATGGGACACCAAAAGATTTGCCACTCTTGACCAGGGGCAACCTTGTACTGCATCGTATAATGAAGTAACATCAAAAGGCTTTTTTTCCAGAGAAAGCAGGCAGCTCACGAGGATAAAATGCCCCATTTATGCACCAGTGAGGCTGCTTTTGACATCATCCCAAGGCTTCACTGACCCCAGGAACAAGGGACCAAACTGGGGTATGGCCAGTACCTGAAGACACTGAGGCAGGAACATCCAGTGGACCATCTCACCATAGACAAGAAGCACTCCTTCACCATATCTCCCTTTTGTTCAAGGATTGTCACTAAGAATAATGTAAAGGGTTGCTGAGCTCTCTTTAAAACAAAGAAAATAGCATTCCTGGCCATCTCTACATCAGCTAAAAGAAAAAGGTGGTAGAGATTTAGTGACTGTCACTTGGGTCCTGCAGTTCTGAAATGCTTCCCCAAATTCTAGCCCAGGAAAGACTGAGATTAAGTCCATGTCCAGCTTGATAAAAGTTACTCACTTGAGGCAATTCTTCAGATCCTCAGTGAAATCTCCTTTCTCTCAGAGTGACTTGATCATGGTAGTTGTCTCAGGATGTTTATTTCAAAGAATCTGACACCAGATTTAACCCATGTGACTGCTAACTGTGAGCTGAATGTGGAAGGTAAGAGTGGATTTCTCAGCACACAACTAAGAGGCTTGAACCATAGAGGTGACACAAGTGGCATTGGAATCCTCCAGCATGGAGCATGTCTCCCAACCAGAAGACCATTGCCTCTCCAAACTCTGCACTCATTGTGACTGACTCAGCTTCCCAGACAGAAATCCCATGGGAATATGGGAAGCTGGCATCCTGGTGTCTGGCTGCAGGCTGCCACAGTATGGACACCACTATGGTGACAATACTCTCACACCAGCATGGACAGCAACAGTGAGCAGAGGTGTGGGAGATGCCCAGGGAGAAGAATTGTTCTGATGAGTGACAGAGCTCCAGGAGAAGGTGAGAGGGTATCTGAGGAGTATCAGAGAGCCTGAGAGGGAAACAGACTCTTGGCACTGCACTTACCAGATGGGACAGACCCATCAGGCAGACAGCACAAATGATATAAAGGATTGCCCTTCCTCTCCCTGCTTGGCAGAATATGGTGACTTCAAAGATGGGGGACAATAGTGACAAGTTGACCAGCTTCCCACACAGAACAGGTACAAGGCTGTACAAGTGCAGTCCAACAACAAGGACAGTGATGGTTTATGTAGCTTGGAGGTGTTGCTGGGGTTAGGTCAGCCCACATCCTGGGTCAAAACTGGCTCCACAGAGAAAGATAATCAGGGCATTTTCATAGGAAGACTCTTCTGTGAGGAAAAGAAGACCCAAAATGCTGATCAGACCCGCTCCTTAGGGAAGTCCGCTGTCTCTCTGGGGCCCAGCTTAGAGATGTGAAAAGAAAACTTCCTACCCTGGAACAGCCCTCGGGTTGTAATCCATTATTGATTTTTCACATTGCCAGTGATGAAGTTGCAATAAGAGGTATGAACGCAATGAAAAGAGACTTGGGAAAACTGGCTCAGGAGCACAAGCAGTGTTCTCCTCTATCCTTCCAGTTGCAGGGAATCATGTGGGAAGAAACAATAAAATGCAGCTAATACCTGGCTTCCTGCTGGGGCTGTCCCAGTTGACTGGAGGTTGACAGGTATGACACACTTCTACAAGAAGGGCTGAAAGGAGGATCCAGAGACCTGCAAGCTCATCAGTCTCATCTCCATGCCAGGGAAAGTTATGAAGGAGATCACCTGGAGTGCCATAACATGGCACATACAGGACTGCTTGATTAACCTAATCTCCTTCTATGGCAAGGTGACCTACTTAGTGGATGAGGGAAAGGGTGTGGATGTTGTCTACCTAGATGTCAGTAAAGCATTTGACATAGTTTTCCACAGCATTCTCCTGCAGAAACTGGCTTCTCGTGTCTTGGACTGGTGCACATTTTCCTGAGTAAAAAAATTGGCTGGATGGCCAGGCCCAAAGAGCTGTGGGGAATGGAGTGAAATCCAACTGGGGACTGGTCACAGACAGTGTTCCTTAGGGCTCAGTGTTGGGGTAATTTCTCTTTAATATCTTTATCAGTGATCTGGACTGAGTGTACCTTCAGTAAATGTGCAGATGATATTAAGCTGGGCAAGACCTGTCTGAGGACAAGAAGTCTCTCCAGAGTGGCATGGACAGGCTGGATCAATGGGACAGGGCCAATTGTCTGAGATTCAACATGGCCAAGTATTGGGGTCCTGTGACTGAGTCACAACAACCCTATGGGCTCTGGAAAGAGTGGCCAGAAAGCTGCCAGGCAGTAAAGGACTTGGGGGTGCTGGTTGGCAGCTGGCTAAATCTGAGCCAGCAGTGTGCCCAGGTGGCCAAGGTCAGCAGCATCCTGGCTTGTAGCAGAGACAGTGTGGCCAGCAGGACTGGGGAAGGGATCACGGCTCTGAACATGGTGCTGATGAGGCTGCACCTCAAATCCTCTGTTCAGTTTGGGCTCCTCACTACCAGAAGGAAACTGAGTTGCTGAAGTGAGTCCAGACAAGGGCAAGCAAGCTGTGAAGAATCTAGAGAACAACTTTTATGAGGAGCAGTTGAGGGAAATCCTAGTGTGTTGGCTGAAGAAGAGGAGACTGAGGAGAGATGCTACAGAGATGCTCAATGGAGGTTGTGGTTAGGTGGGGGTTGGTCTCTTTCCCCAAGCAATGTAATGGGGCAAGAGAAAGAAAAAAAATCTCAGAATCACAGAGTTTTCATGGCTGGAAAAATCTCTAAGATCATTGAATCCAACTTTCCACCTAGGAAAAACAAATAAACAAAACCACCATGCCTACTAGAGCATGTCCTGATGTGCCATGTCTTCATGGGTATTTAGTAACTCTAGGGATGATTCCACTTCCTCCCTGTGCAGCTCATTGTTTCCAGCTTAATTGATTCTGTGTAATTCTGATTTTTGTCCTTTCCTTAAGAATTCTTCCATTCTGGACACTGTTGCACGTAACAGAGCAAGTTCTATGAACTTCCCCACTCTCATTTTAGGCTTTATCAAGCAGCAAGATCAAGCTACCCCAATATTACAGCTCAATGAGCTGTGCAGCAGAATGAGCCACAAAATATCATGGGAGTACTCAAAATTTGCTGGTTTTTGCCCCTGGTCCTCTGTCAGCATTGAATTCAGGCTCATAGTGTTCGTGTGAATGAAAGCATTTTTCCCCAGCTCAGCCTGGGAAAAGAAGGGAATGTCCCATGTTTCATTTACTCTTGTTTTGAAAAAAAAAATAATTACTGGCTTCAAATATGTCCACTTTGTACTGTATGCTTTTTCTCCCTCTGGCTTTGATTTCATGTTCAGAAGAAAAATCTTTCTTCACTTACTTTTTACTTAGAAATTACTTTAACCCCATGAAGGACAGAGCAAGAATCATCAATATTAGAGGAAGCTTTCTGCTGGTCCTACTGAAGCATTAGGATATCCACAAACCATCTCAAAGCTACACTGCAGGTTCCTGCACTGAGGGCAGTGTATGTGGGGATTCTCCAGCTGGGATTGCCACATCCTCTGAAACAGTCCTGGCTGCTCTCACAGTGGTGCACAAAGGCACTGTATTAAGCAATAAAGGATCTGTAAATTTCATGCAATTAAATCTTCTTTCAGCCCATGGGAATAATCAGCAGAAGCATGCAGCTCTCGTGACCCACAGACATGCTCTCTAAAAGTCAGGAGCATCTTTACCCTTTACTGCTTTTCTGTCAAGACTCTGCTGTGTTGCTTGTAGAGGAAGGAGATGATCAGTGCTTGAGTCTATGTGTAGTGGATCAGTGGTCTGTGTTGAATGGGCAGCCCTGTGGTGTCCATTTGTCTTTGACATAATGCTTGTCTAGACAAAAAAAAAACCAAAAACCCCCCAGTATTCTGAAAGCCCACAACAAGGCATCAGGAGAAGCTCTTGCAACCCTACAACTGATTTTAATGGGCTGTTGCTGCCATCTCCAAGTTCCTGCTGGGTTGGGGGAGCTGGCTGGATGGCTGTGTGTGATACACACAAGTGTGATACTTGGTGAAGCATTAAACAGCCACTGCAGGGACTCACCTGGAGCTGCTGGTTACCTGGATCTTCCTTCTGGTACAGGCAAATTCCAAAATCTGTGAGACCCAAGACCTCCAGCCTCTCACAGAGCACTGAGCAGTCACCTTGCATGGAAACAAGTTGCTGCCCATCAGCTTTATCTAAAACCATAGTTCCAACTTCTAGTCTTGCTTCCAGTCAAGCATAGATTTTAATGATCTGTTCAACTTGCACAAGCAGTGTAAATTTTCCTGAATATGTTTATCACATATTATACTAGACATGCAAATGCATGGAGCTGTTGGACTGTCCTCATCTTCCAGGGGAGCTTCCTCTAAAGAACTCCCCAGAGTCACCGAGTTTTAAAAGTCTGGAGAAAGCTCTTACAGAGCTACACAAAATATTTAGCTCAAAATGCCACTTGTGTAACTGAAGATCTCTGGAAGTGGCTTTTAATTTGCTGCAACACAGTTCTTCAACATTTTCAATATTTTTGTGCATTTTAGAGTGAAAGGACCTCTATTGCCACTTTTATGTGTAAGCTGCCTAAAGCCCCATATTACTTGGGGTATGAAGCAGAAGAGCAAAAGGCCTTTAAACTAGTGTTGTTACACCTCTGATCTTGATTGATGTTGACACCAATTAGCAGAAAAGAAATCTTCCAGCTAAAGGAAAATAAGATTTTATTAAGCCCGAAATGCCAAGAGTCAGAATTCAATGCAAAATTCATTAGTGCTTATGGCAGGAGTCCTACCAGCTATTGCCAAGGGGTTAAAGGGAAATAAAAATTGCATAAATAAGATTTTCAGGACTTTTAAATCCTAGCTTAAACAGTAAATGCATTTGGGTGATTTTGGCTTTCTATTCTGTACCCCTGCTTTTACAGGCTGTTCTGTTACACTCACTAGTTTTAGTCAGAGGCATCTCCTGCTGAAATCAGTTATGTTCCTTTGAACGGAGAGCAAAGACAAAAACAGAGGTAATGTATTTTTCATTCAGATCTAAATCTATTTTTTTAAATACAACATTCACCAGGCAGAGGGAGAGAACTTCACATGGTATAAATATACGGTTTAAATGCATAAATATATAGAGGATAAAAATATGATTTTAAACTTCTGACTCATGTACAGACAGTGACACAAAACCAACTGTGCTTGTCCTTGCAGACTTTTACCTATAAAGAATTGCTCAGAAAAATAAAAGAGCTTTATGCATTTCCTGATATTGTAACACCAATAAATTCCAGTTCAACAAAGCTCTGAAACTGCATCTGAAAGCTTTGTAAAAACAAACGTGATATAGGCTTCTTATGAACCAGAAATGAGATTGTGAAAGATAGGGAGCTGGATGAGTTCGAGCGAGCACCTGCTCTGGAAGAGAAGTGCTACAGCTGCCTCTTATTTTTACTTACAGCTCTTCCAGAAACTCTGTTTTGGAGCAGGAACAAATACTTGGGCATGTTGAGGCAGTTTCTATGGCATCTTTTCACAGCACTCAGGAATCTTCTCACATACCCATCTCTATGCTCACTGGATTGTGTTTTGCTTTCTGACATAAGGCTCTTGAGCTTTGTAAGGAAACCTCAAAGCACAGTTCCCAAAGACAGCACCTGCCTGCCCCAAACCACACACACCTCTTTTCATTCCTCCCTCTCCACAGGATGTCTGCTCTTTCACTTCAAAGGACTGCACAGATGGACGCTAATTTCTTACAACTTGATTTATCCAAGGATAATTCAATTTCAACATGTCCTAAGACATGATCTTCCACTGGCAGAGGATCCTGATGACCATCAGTTTACATCTGCTTGTCAGAAGCTGCAGGGTAAATGTTGACTCTGAATTTACCTTCCAGTCTCACTTACTGCATCAAATGTCATCATAGTTTTTGACAGCAGCGTCTGAGACTCATAGCTAGAAGTCTATTTCCATTTCTTCCTTGCTGTGAAAGTTAGGGATTTGTTTTATACCTTGCTCATTTTCCAGGTCTAAGCACTTCAGTTCTCTATCTCACTTCACTGGTGTAGTGCTATTCTCCTGAAAAGACCTAATCCCAGATTTATTTTAAAAATTCAAGCATCCTGTTGTTGTCTTTGCATTGCCTGTTCCTTTCCTCCAACAAACCATTCTTACTTCTTTAATACAGCCCTGTTTTGTCCCTGTTGCTCAAGGCAGAGCTTCATTTTTCTCTTACAGATCTGAACAACTTGCCACATAGTGAGAGTTTTGCTCTCTGATTAGGGCTAAGCATTGCTTTTATTCTTTTTAAAAATCCTTTAAGATTGCTTATTTAAAAAAAAACTAAACAACACAGTTATTTAATCACTCAGTACTCGGTTATTAATTCTCATACTCTGCTGAGACTGGAAAGTCTGACTGAAAACAGAAGAATAATTCTAAAAATGGGGATTTGGGATTTCAAGAATATCTTTAGCCTCCTACTCTTATCTGCTATTATATTGCCTCAGTTTCTCCTCAATCCTTTTCAGCCACATTATGCTCTCCCAGGTTTTATGTGCTCTGTCAATGAAGATGGATGTCTGCTCATCGATCCAAGCAGCCCTGTTTCTTAGGTTTTGATCATACTTTCTAATGTGCCATTTTTATAATAGCAAATCCTTCTCAGCTAAACATTGAAATGTGGAGAGTGAGAGGGTTCCTATTCTGAGTCTAAAACTCAGCTAGCAAAATCTCAGCACTGGAGCTGAGCCCACGTGCCACCAACCTTCAGCCACCCTTCAGCAGCAAGTAACACATGGCAGAAAGCTCTTCCCTCTTCTAAAGTATCTCAGCAAGAAAACATTGAGGAGTCTGTCCAAGAGTTGGTGACTGTGGCTGTTGTCTCTCTGTGTACATAACAACTGAGAAAGCATCCATCCAGAGAGGTATTATGCATGGTTTCAACAACTGTACCACTGGAATAATCTCCCCTTCTGTGTTCACAGAACTATGGGGGAGTGTTTGAGAAATCAGTAGATGAAATGCATTTTCGTTCTCTTTCTCTTGCCTCTTGATGAGGAAAAGTTAGAAAAACCCTTGTTGTGAAAGTAGAGCTTGTGAATCTGTGTCTTATAACTCCTTAGAGGACCAGAGTGGGTTATTTACAAATGTGAAATAAGGAGTCATTGACTCAACAACACAATAGTCCTACTCTCAGTCAGTTAATGATATAAGAAAGAATTCTTGGTGAAAAATCAATTTGCAGGGGGGCAGATCTGTTTCCATATGATGTTTAGATTCTGTTAAGTTCTTGCTTTTTTACAAAGAAGAAAAGATTTCCTGAGATTTCAAATTTACAGTATAGAAACAAGAATATTTTAAATCTCTCTGATCCAGAGACAAGGTAAAATTTATAGCTCTGCCCCTTTTCTCACTCTGGAGTTACCTGTAAGCAGTCTTGCAGAGAACAAAAAATGAAACATTGAGTGGTTTTGATAGATATTTGTATATAACAGGACCCAGCAGAAATGCTTACATTAACATCCTTGTCAAATTCTATGAATTCAGAAATCCTGCTAAATGCCTAGTATCACAATTAAAGACATGCCTTGATGTGCAAGCTGTCAGTTATTGATAAAAGGCCTCTTATCAAGACAAGCACTGACATATCTGCAAATGTTGAGGGGCTCTCAGCTCTCAAACAAGAAGTCATCCTCCAGCTGTGTGATAAGTGGAACTACCAGGTGCTAAGACTACAAAAAATACAAATAACAGCGACCACCAGGACACCAAGGGTGAGCCTGCCCAGAGAAAAAAATATTTGAGCAAAAGAGTAGGGTTATTGTTAAGCCTGATCCTGTTGTCATTACAGCCCCCACTGCTGACAGAATACCAGCAGATTACCTAAAGGTGTTAGCAGAATTTCTGCTATTTCTGTCTATAAATCATCAGACAGAATGGCCAGTTTTGATTGTGGTAGAACATGAGTAACTGCTTGTAGTCTTAAATGCTACCATTTCAGCTGACACTTTGACACAAATCATGATGGGTAGAAATGTTAGAATTATCAGCATGTGCATAATTTAAATGTACACCAGGATCCAAATTGTCTTCAGTCATGACTGACAGAAATGAGTACAGTAATCTGTATGAGGCCCTTGTCATCTGCAAAATCTCTAGACAGAAAGAAGTATTACAATATGTTTCATTAAACTGTCTTTATGCCTTCTAAAAACCCTGGAAACTTTTAGTAGCCACACTATCCTGTGAGAATGAGTTCCATGGTTTAGGATTTTCTTGACTTGTAAAGCAACTTCCTGAGGGAGGATACTTTTTTTTTCCTAACTGACAGAAGTGGAAGTCGTGTTCCACAGAACATACAAATGTAATGTACAACATCAGAAAAATGTTCTTCATTAGTGAGAACCCCTCTACTGGCTGACAGAAAAGTAGACATTTACTATCAGACCAACCTTTTGTACCCAAAGAGTGTAAATTAGAGCCAAAGTGTAAATTACACAGTAAATGACAAGATTTCCAGAACATTGGTTGCTCCAAGTCAGTCACTCAAGGAATTAATTCTTTCAAGAATGAAAAAACTTCTGGTCTTGATGACATCTGACAGCTGAGTAGATAAAATATCTTGGTAGAATGACAAATAACTGAATCCTCAACCATTTATTGTGGATTTCTGTCAGTGTGTTGGTTCATGTTTGCCATGGCACTCTAAAAATCAGAGAAGGATGCTTCAGAGCCAAAGAACAGGAGGCCTGTGTCCATATGCATCATCTTCACAAATGGCAATAGCATCTGATCTTAATTAAATTAGTTATCACCATTTGCTAAATGGCTCCTAAAACCATAGCAAGCTGGACAGTTCCCAGAAAGTCCCTGCTGTTTAAGTGCTTAACATCACTGAGCAGTTCCAAGAGAGCCTTGGGAGGGCATGGACAGAGACTTTGTGCCTGTATATCCATCAGCAGCTGCTCATGACACTGAAAAAAATCTAAAGTATGTAATTATTTGTGATTATTCAATTACATAAGGTGATCATCACCCCATAGGGATTGTGCACTATAAAGTTTACATAAAACTGTGTGAGAAATAGAACCAATGGTGCAGAGAGTAATGTGAACTATCAGAAAAAGGTACTTGCAGCAATATTTTTAGCATCTGGCAAAATAAGCAACCAATCTATAATCATAAAAAATCTTTTTTCCTGCAGGTGCCTTAGGCATCACTGTCCAAAACTGGTATTTCAGCTGTAGGGACTTTGTGCAAAATCCAAACCATGTAGACCCAAGTAGGTTTTCTGGATCTCTGACTAACACATCCAAAGGCAGCTCTATATGAATTCAGATGAAGTGTATCTGAGTCTCCTCCACCTTTAGGGTGATCCACCCACAGCTAGCACCTGGTCTATCTGGGTATCAGACTAAATTGCAAACTTTTCTGAAGGCCAGAGAAATCAAAATGCAAAGTGAGTGTCTGTAAGAGCTCACTTTCCAAATGGAGGTGAGGGAGAGATGAGGAGATGGATGGCAACCAAGTAATGCTGTTGAGTTGTTGAACTCACACAATACCTCTCAGCACAGGCATCCTATAAGTAGGGTATTTAAAACTAGCATAAAGTATGAAAAAACAAACAAACAAAAACCTTACCTAGTAACTTGAGATGGATTGGGTGACTTAGAGACCTTCTCACACAAGTCGGATGGGAGAAGAAGAACATGCAGAGATGTGATTATTTAAAAAAAACAAAACAAACACTGAGATGTTTAAACATAGAGACTGGTTGAACAGTCCAGTACATCATGGTCTGTGGGATCATTAAACAGTTGTAAAATACTAAGGATAAAGCCTGGGCAGCCTATTTGTCCACCCATCTCTTATGTTCAGTTTCTGAAACTGTACCCAAAGACATGAAAAGAACACCTAAGAGGAAAATGAAGCACAGAGAGAGCTGTGCAGGCAAGAAGGATACACAACTATTTTCTTCCCCTTCTGCAAATCAGAACAAAGGCAAAAGACTGAAAAGCCTTTTTCAAACCCTAACAGTCCTCGATAGGAAAGAGGAAATAATGCTGTAATCACCAAAAATGGCAAGGAGAGAGAAGAGGGCAGAATGTCATGGTTACAATTTGTTTCCAATTCATTCTCTCTCTCCAAGGTTCCTTCTGCCCTTTGAGAAATGTGTACTTAAAAAATAATGGGCTAGACAATTTCCAAACCAGGACCCTGGTATAATTCATTTTAATGCCACTCCAGTTGGCTGGGCAGTACAGTAGATCATCACATTGCCAGAGAACCCTTTGGTCCAGGCTATGTATCAGATTGAACTTCTAGATCTATAGCATATTTATAAGAACTCTGCTGTCACACAAGGTTATCATGCTGGCATGCAGTATTTCTCCATCTGTCCCTTGGTGATTTCAGTTCTTTTAGACACAATGGAGCTACTCAACATTAAAAAAACTTTTGCTGATTTTTACAGAGACAGACACTCTCAGTTAAACACCTACCATGACACACTCAGGGAAGGCATCAGCAGGCCTGTGGCTTCACATCATCTTCAAAAGTGTTTTTCTTAATATGAGGCAGTCTTAAGTCTTGAAAAGATGTGCTGCATTATACTTAAGTTTCCTCCACACCAAATATCCTTCAGTGATTTTCTGTTTAGAATGAGCTCCATGAATAAGAAGAGGATTTATTTTTTCTTAAATATATTTCTGTCAGCATGGAAAAAGAAGAAAATTCTGCATGGTTTTGGGCCACTTTTTTCCAGATTCAATGGCAAAATACTTGGAACATGCTTGGAGTCACTTACTCTTGCAATAAGTGGAACCAACCAAGCTGAAAGGCACCAGACATCACAAGAGACATGACAAAGACCCCGAGATCAGAAAAAATGTCACAACTAACACTTAGTTTTGGAAAACACTGAGTACTTGATATTTCTGCTTCTTCATGGGAAATCAGTGCTCTGAACTTCTGACAAATCAGGTCATTTATTAAAGTTCCTTCTAGTGAGCTAAGTCTCTAAACTTGGCTCTGGCTCCTACTGTGAACTTTGATCTAGGAAGCTAAAAATATATGAGGGTAACAGAAATAAAATCCACTTTTGCTCAACAGTCACTGTCAATATTGTTGAGTTTTTTTCTGGTCTTGTTTTGTCTTCCAGCATACATGTATTTTTGTCTATACCTGACAAGTTTGACCAGACCAATATTGATTAAACAAACTCACAGACTCACTCAATATTTCAATAATTGAGGATTGCTGGAGGAAAATAAATATTTATTTTTGCTTCACCTTCCATTTTCAGCTAGGAGTAAAGACAGCAGTGACAAAATCTGCTGTGCAAAGGTCTTTCTATGTTCTTTCCATCTGGAAAGCTTCATGAACCACCCAGGAAAGCCATGAGTGACCCACCTTGTTCTACTGAGCTTCTAAAGTCTGAAGATCTGAATAAGGTCCCTTCTGTCTGACTTCATTATTGCAAACACTTTGCTGCCCATTTTCCTTCTCTCCTTAACATTCAGAAGATTGCAGCTGAAGCTCCTTATTCATTACTGTTCAGACTGTTTATCTGTTTACTGAGAGTCCTCATTGTCCTTTTACTGACAGTCCTTTTCATTGTACCTCTACTCCTGGCTTTGTGTTGCTCCTTCCTGCCCATATTTATGCACTTTGTCCTTTTCCCCTTGTCCTTACACTTCCCTCAAGCTCATTTTTTCTTCTCATCCATCAGGACCATATCCCCCTCCTGTTCTTGCTTGGACTCCCCCACTTTCTATCCCCTCAATAGAGTTCTCCCTCCACTCTCTGCAAGAGTCACAGCCACAGTCTTGGAGTCCAGTCCCCCAGTTTCCATGAGTTATATTCTGGTAGAGCTTCTCAGCACATCAGCCTTATTGTGGTAACTGCTCACATCCATGCTCCCACCTCCCAACAGCTGTGGGGTGGTGTGTGCCTCTGAGAGAGAGTTACTCCAGAATTATATCCTGCTGGATCTCTAAGAATGTTTAGAAGTAGTAAAGAAAAAGTAGAAAAGAGGCAGGGAGAAATACTAGTTACATGGCTGGAAAAGTGCATGTTTTCTTGCTGTTACTGTGAATAAACAGTAACAGTATTAAGAGTGCTATGCTATTATTACTTTTTTTAAGAAGAAAAGTGATGATTGTAGCATGGAAGGAAAAGATTCTGTGGCCCCCAACATCTGCTTTCCCCATCTGGTGTAGCCCATCCAATCCTGCTGCAGCTTGGAGATCGGAAAATGGCATCAAGGTTGTCTGTCCTGGCACAGACTTACTGACACGATGGAAGAGCTCAAAAAGAGCTGGAAACAGGGAATAAGTCAGAGGTGGGACTTGGTAGCACTTTCACCTCTACATAGCAGGTGGCAGGGATGCTTCTTGCTGAACCATCCTCACGTCCAGCAAAGGAGAAAGATGGATTTATTTCACCTAAGTCTTTTTCCTGGGATACAGGCTGGAAGAATGTAAGCATGGAAAGAGCAAAGACATTGTATGTGGGGAAAGGTGGATGGGAAACTGTTGTCCCAGGGTACTCAAATACTATATTAATCATTGTTGCAAATTTCAGTTTTAGTTCAATGAGAGCAGACTTCAGACAAAGCAAAGCAAAGCCCTATTTCTTGGATTGCATTGATCTGTTCAGGATGAAAAGCCAGACACATCTTGCATGACACTTGCATTTGAAAAGTTCATCTAAGGCAGCATTTCTCTAGCAGAGGTTCCTTAAATGAGCAGCGGTCCCCAAGATTTTCCAGCTCTTGGCTATACCACACCCAGAAAGCCACAGACCAAGTACACAGACTGAAGCTCTTTGAAATTATTTGGCTACTGCAGATCACCCTGCAGGGTGCAGGAATGAGTAAAGTCTCAGGTCAGATGGTCACAGCAGGCAACTGGGATCCAAGAGTTCTTGTATTGGCATGTTATCCTCAAACACCAGCATGAAGCTTCTCCTGTACTTCACTCAACATAAGTATGGCCAGCAATACTTGAAATAATAAATGGTATATTTTCTGAGAAATGCTTTAAAGTTGTGAAAACATCCTCTATTGTAGCACAGTAGAAGATCCCCAGTCTGTTTAAATTGATAGATATAAAAATCAGGGCTCCTGCAGACTCACATTTTCAGGGCAATTGCTAAAAGAGAAAATGAGCTATTTGTCAAGTTGACTCATTAAACAAATTAAGACTTTGAACTACTTGATTTGCATGCAAAGTTAATCAGGGAGTGAAGGGGTGAATTGACATGGAACACACTTCCTATCTTCTGCCCTAGGGCCATTTTAGTTATTACTGTAAACCACTATTCTTACTGTTATTTTTTAAGAAATGCTGAAAATCAGCATGACTCTATGTGCTTCGTTTCCACAGTGAGCAGAGTAAGTGCTTATTCATACACCTGTAGTTAAAATTAATTTTAAAAAATAAACAGAGACTGGAAGGGGCTTAAATGTCTCTAATCTGGAGTAATTCTGGTGGTAGGAGGACCAGGAGCATGTTGCAGACTTGCTGATATAGTCACTCTGGGGCTCAGTACCCATCTGACTTTTAGATAAAGAGGCGAAAGTGGGAAGGACTGAGACCTCTCAGCTCCCTTCTCTCTTCCTGCTGCCATGGTTCATACTCCTGCACTGCCTGAAGTGGTCTTGGCTCCACAAGTGAACCCCAACAAACTTTCACCAGGCCTCTCAAGTTGAACCTTGAGCTTGTCCAAGGCTTCATTTCAGTATTGTGAACAAAATCAATCCTACTCGTTCCAATTAGGCAGCCAGTAAATAAATCTTGTGTCCTGTCATTGCAGGCTTTTCTGTCATGTTGCAGACTGCCTGGAAATTTTCTCAAAGCACCTGCAGTGCTCCAATTGTTTCTTTCTGACAGTTAAAACTTTTTTTAACTTTTGTGTAACCACGGCATGTTTGTTCATCTGTGCTGAGCAGAATCTGTGCTGTGTTTACAAAGTAAAAGCCAATACAAAGAGCTCTCACTGTAATGAACAGTGTTTGGAGCAAAGAAGTCTAATGAGTATAGATGCTCTCAAAGCTGTTCTCTTGCTCACAAGTGAATGTTAATGCCAATTACTCATGTTTCTTGATTAAACTCTCTCCGAACATTAAGTACTGCAGAATAAAAAATCCTCCATCATAAAATATGCACATTGCAGTTGAGTCAGAAGCTGGTACCAAGAAGCCAGGGGAAAAAAAAAGTAGATTTAGGTTGGGTATTAGGAAGAAATTCTTCACTTTGAGGGTGTTGGGACACTGGCACAGGTTGCCCAGAGAAGTTGCAGATGCCCCCTCCCTGGAAGTACTCAAGGTCAGGTTGGGCTGGGCTTTGAGAAACCTGGGGTTGGATCTACATGATCATTAAGGTCTCTTCCAACCCAAACCATTCTATGATTCCATAAAAGTGCAGTCTGTGTTGTGGTCCTGTAAGGGACACTACCATGACTGTGCCCTAGATGTGATTTATAAAAGATACCTGTGTGTAGTATTCCACTGTACTGAAAGCAAATAAATGGACACTTCCAGGGCAAGGAAAGTTCTTGCACGAGTATGTGACTGAATGACATTTTACATGGACAAATAGAAAGCTCCACTAAAGATGTGTCAGTTCTCAAGATGTGCAGCTGGGAATCATATAAATGAGGAGTCAGCTAAAGATCTCTCATAGTTGGAGTTCAGGCCACTCCCTCAGTTTGACTGGGCCCATGTCCACTACTCTGTGTGATAAACAGCTTTGGGGTATATCTGCAGCAATTTTTTCTGACAGTTTTTTGATATGATAGAAAAGGCACCCTGCTATATATATCTGTATACTTGAGCTCTAATAAACAAGAACTGTACCAAAAAGGAGGAAAAGTCAACATCAGATTTATTCTAGAAGGTGAAAAGGCCACCTTAAAAGGTGTCAGAGCTACAAGAATGTGTGATGGTTTCGTATCCATCAAATTAGAATTTAAAAGCAGATGGATTTTTAAATAGCCTGTTCCCCAGCCATCTTGTCTGTCTCAGGCCATTGGATTTCATGCATCTATCACTGCCTCGAGCCAGTTGTTTCCTAGACCTGTGACACAGTGACATCCAAACCCAGCCATGGCATAGAGAGCTACACAGCAGAAGTTATATTAGAAACAGATAATGACAGGAATGTTTTGAGTTGAAATAAAACTGAAGGGGGTCGGTGGAAGACCTGCTCTTCCTTTCCATCCCTGGATTCAGTCTGGGCTGAAATCTTCCAACTAAAGCCTCGAGGGCCTCATGACCATCCAGGACCCACTGTACCTTTCAGGCAGCACCTGTCAGAGCAGAGCTCACCAGAATAGTTCACAGATAAATAGACGTATTTTTTAAAAGCTGTAGGGATGGAGAAGTATCTTGTCTGGAGACAGGCAGGAAGCCATTAGCAAAGACAGAAAAGGCCACGGATGTCCAACTTCCAAAGACTTTGCTTTAAATATTTAACTATCCATTGTTTGTTCCAATTGTTCTTGATAGATCACAGCACCTGGCATAAGTAATGCCTCTCACTTTGAAAATATCACTTGATAAATCTTCATGGCAGGCATGTGGAGTGGGTGGGTAATCAGCATCATCCCCACTCCACCAGACTGGGACACTCAGACATCACCACAGGTAGAGGCAGAACTGCTGAAAGAGGCACCAGCAGCCATCAGGTTAGGGGGAGCCCAAAGGCCAACAAATGCCTGCAGAAATCTCACCAGGAAGCTTGAAAATAGGAGAACACAGGGATTTAAAGTTAAAGCTCAAGCTGCTTGAGGATCATTTGCAAGAAGCACAGGAGTGGCTCCGGCTGAAGGACTTCCAAGAGGAGGAGGTGACCCAGGTGGTTGGGCTGTTCTAAGGCTGGGAGAGCAAAGTCCCAGCACTCCATGGATGCTTGGCTGCCCAGCTTGCCCATGCCCAACTTGCCCATGCTCTGACCAGCACAATTGCTCCTGACAGCATGACAATTCCATACAAACCCAAGTAAGCAGGAGAAAAAAAAATGCATGGGAAGTAAAGGGGAGCATAGGAATCACATCTGCAAGTCTTTGGATTTGAAATTTAAGATTTAAACTAATGAATTCCTCAGTCAAAAGTTATTCTAACTTCTCTAGGCAGGTAGTAATAGAAAGAAATGTGATCTTTTTGATTAAGCCAGAACATTTACTGCCACTGGGAAGTGCTGCACATAATGTACCGTGGGGACATGGTGCTTTCTCCAATTTCTGCTACAACTGCAATATCTTACAGTAAACCTTCAAAAATACAGTGTATAGGAAGTCTCAAATCTTCCTCATTAATTGCATTTATACAACAGAGAACCTTTCTGTTAAGGTATTAGAAGTGCTTCCAGTAAAATAAATTAAGATCAAGTACTGATTCTGGTTTGAAATACCCAGTATAAATCTAGAGAACTTGCCTTACTTCTGTAGCATTATTCCAGATTTAAATCTGCTCAAAAAAGCTCTTAAATTTATGCCTTACTTGGGGACTTGAGTGCTTGTAACAGTGTCATTGGGGCTGCTCTTTAAATCCTCCAGTATATTTGAAAATCTAAGCATGTGCCAGGGACTAAAAACTGACCTCCAAGGCTAAAAACAACAGATTGACAGGAGGCTGAAAGTGAATACAAAACTATTAATGAAAATCAAAAGGCACAAAAGCTTCAGGAGATTAAAAAAAAAAAAAAAAAAAAAAAAGAGAGAGAGAGAGAAAAGAAGAATAAAACAAAAAGAAAACCCCCTAACAATATTGTGAAAAACAGTCCTGGGAGGAACAAGGAGAGTTGAAGTCTGTGAACATGAATGAAATTAATGCCTTCATTTCAAATCCTCCACTATTTAGTCCTGCCTCAGGATCCCATTGTACTGATGCTGATAGAGAGAGGCTGGGTCTCTGCCTCCCCAAAAGCTTACACTTCAAATTTCCACACTGAAGACTTCCACTTACCTGTATCTACTTAAACACCCCACGAAGTCCACCATTATCTGTTATCTACTACTAGGGAAAGCAAGGTGCAAAAAGAGAAATAACTTTTTAAGGCCTTATCACACCCCCGGACACTAGGAAATGAGACCTGAGCACCCATCCATTCTCGTGCCAGAAATAGGGAAAAAATCTAGATATGCTTGGCAATATTTTGGGGGTTTTGCTTGCCATTCAGGCTCCTGCAGGAAAATTTGCTGATCCTGTCAGCCTGACATGCCTCTGAGATCACAACTGCTCATCTGGGAGACAGTAAATACCATAGCCCCATTTTCTTAATGTGCACTAACTAGAAAGAGCTAAACTCAGTCTAATCTCATAAATTTACTTTGGGATTATCTTTATGGTCCAGGTAACTCCCAG
Organism: Calypte anna; assembly: GCF_003957555.1. NCBI lineage: Eukaryota > Metazoa > Chordata > Aves > Apodiformes > Trochilidae > Calypte > Calypte anna. Next base: position 144,084,608 of record NC_044245.1, on the reverse strand, counting down.
CTCAGCCCGTGAAGGCTGCTTAAGTGATATTGTAATATGAATGATAAATCTGATCTTGATACCAGGTGGGATGCTACTGAATGCTGATAAATTGTACTCAAAGAAGCTCCTTTGGAGATCTGTGTGAGCACAAGGGAAAGCCCTGCAGGCTGTGGGGATGGTCAGGCACATGGACGCTTGCCTACAGGCAGCTTTTTGCCCACTTTGTTCTGAACCAAATGTTGGACTCTGTACCTGGTGTACACAGTGATTTCTTCCCTAGATAATCATCCCCCTAATTAAGCTGAACGCTGCTGAATTCAGCCAGACTCTTAAAACCACATTCATTATTCAGAGTTCTGCAGATCTGAGGGAAAGGAAAGGAAAGGAAAGGAAAGGAAAGGAAAGGAAAGGAAAGGAAAGGAAAGGAAAGGAAAGGAAAGGAAAGGAAAGGAAAGGAAAGGAAGGAAAGGAAAGGAAAGGAAAGGAAAGGAAAGGAAAGGAAAGGAAAGGAAAGGAAAGGAAAGGAAAGGAAAGGAAAGGAAAGGAAAGGAAAGGAAAGGAAAGGAAAGGAAAGGAAAGGAAAGGAAAGGAAAGGAAACCTCCTTACAGGATTTAACATCCACCCCACTGTTCTGCTGAGACCCAACTCGAGGTGCAGTGCAGCACCATCATTATTTGTCATGTCCAAACAGATATGGGAAGAGACAGAGGCCAAACACCCACCAGGAAGAGCAGGAGCTCTTCCTTTCGAGGAGCCAGAGCCAAGGGACATGGGAACAATGCTTGAAAGGGACTTGGAGAAGCAGAAATAGGTACAGCCCCTCCAGCTGGTTGGTGCTGATTCTCCCACCTACTTCTTTGATGCTGCCCACAGAGCAGCTGCCAGTCCCCAGCTGTTGTGCCACTGAGCTCCATCATGCCCATGGTGCTGATATGCTGGAGCACAAGGTTTGGCTTCCTGGCTTCTGGCTGCCCAATGGACTGGAGAATTGGAAGGAAACACTATACTCCCTGTCCCACCTCCCTGTGCATTAGTCACAAGCCAAAGCAGCATCCAAGGCTTTGTGTTTGAATCATCCCACTCTCTAAGAAAGGGATGGGATCTGGTTGAAGCTCAGAAGAAAAAGGCCACCCAGGCATTTGGCCAGGCTACACTCAAAGAGGCTGCTTCAGGGATGGATAAGAGTGGGTGTCTCAAAAAGCTCCATCTTTATCCTCTTTTTCTTCAGAGGCTGCCAGAAAGGTTACCAATAGGTTAGTGCAAAAAAACAGAAGATGGGAACAGGCAAACATAAGCACTTACTGGAGTGAGAGAGAGAAAAGACAAGTGTGCAGTTGGACACATGTTTTCAGAGACAGCTCCAATTCGATGCAGAAGCATTTAGAAATTTGAGTTGAAAGCAATGAGTCAGAACAAGCCAAAATCTGAGCTACTGTCATACTTTCACCTGCAGGAGTGATGTTTTATTTCAGATTTCCCGAGAATTTCGACTCTTCCCCCACTGGACCAGGCAAAATAAATGGAAGATGCTGTGGGAGCACTTACTGTCTCTCCCTGCCTTTGGCTGCCCTCCCTGCCTTGCTCAAAACAGGCTCCACAGATGCATTTCCCTGCTCCCAGAGGACTCACACCCAACTTCACTCCTCTGAGTGCATCTCTGCATCTCAGCTCTCGGCAGCCGTGTTGGCTGGAAGAAATCCCAGGGGATAAATTTCACCCTCTCACCCACCAAAGGGAACTGACTACCATGATTTCCTCTGTAACCCACTCTTTGGGCTGGTTTTGAATTTCTCTGATCTCTGAGAGGAGAGATCTGAAGGCGGCTGCCTGAGATCGGCTCCAATTTGGTCTGTTTTCACCTCCTTGTTTTTATGTATCTGGGTTTCTATCTGTTTTTATGTATCTAGGCCTCAGAGCAAAATCCTCTGTTTCAGGCTGAGCAAAACACCTATTTAGATCTAAGGAAATTATTTGAATATACAGAAAAAATAATCCAGCTTAATTTATATTGACCAAAAAAAACCCCAAAACAGGACACTACCCTAATCATACATAAGTAAATACACTGGCAGGAGTTTTTATCACCAAGCACTGTAACCAGACAGCAAAGTTTCTGCTTGTACAAACATGATTTCCTCCATGCCTTCCCAAATTTTTCTCAATTAATTGTTTTTTTTTCATTCCATAAGCATCCATAAGGAAGGGTTTTTTGAGAGCCCACAAGGATTATTCACTGAAAATATTTTTAATATATGTGATATAATCAGCAATTACACTTTGACATGCATGCATTCATGCATATTCTATTATTTTTTTAAAAAATAACTTAAGTTTTTAAAAAAACTTACTAACTTACCAAGACCAAACCCCAAAATCAAGGTTGTTTGGGAATCACTCATATGTTCTTTATTCAGTCTATGACTGGATGGTTGGAACATCTTTTTTCATATGGAGAAATAACAAATATTAAAAAAAAACAAATCCAAGCATCACCATTCAGTCCACTATTCATATGGATAAAGTAGTTTTCATGAATCACTGGCAATAGTTTGTACATTTGTAATCCACATAATAAAATCCCCTAAATTATATTAAGTAGAATTTAGTCTTCAGAGTCTGAACGCCTAAATTAGGCTTTCCAATCATGTCACTCTCTCCTCAGCAGCTTGGATTCACTTGCTGAGCAGTAATGCTGGATAGGAGATAGGATATCAGCAATGGGATTATCAGGCACATTGTTTTCATTATTCCTACATGGAAAAATCCACATTCCTTCATATTAGATTTTTCCAAGCTTAACATTATGACTCTTAGCTTCATTTGTCTTAAAAAAACCCAAACCCAAACAACACTATTGCAAAGTGATGGCAGATCTAAGCAAAACCCTGGTTTACAAAGATCAAAAAACTTCCAGAGGGTTTCAGGTATAAGAATAGTAGTAACTTGATACAGCAGACATAGCATGGTGCAAAGATGGTGTAAACAGATAAGCAACTTAAAGTAATAGAAGAAACTCAGCCCATAATGTGTGCTTACACACAGGAAAAGAAATTAATACAAAATAGATCAAAGCTCTCAGAACAGATAGATAAATTTGGAGAGATACCAAAACGATCCAGGCACAGTAAGGTAGAGAAAACCAACAGCAAATGCAAAGAAACAGAGTCCTTCAGGCTACAAGATAAACTGTGAAAAAACCACCCTGAGTTCCCATTTCAGAAGTACATAAGCTGCTTAGTCTGTGTCCTTTGCAAAAGTAAAAGAAGCAGCTGGCCAGGTTTGTGAAGGTGCAGAGGATGATAGGAGAGGACTGGAATAGTGCCTGGCACACTAATGGGCACCTGCATTTCCAACACTAATCACATGCATCATCAGTGGCAAATACTGCTTCTCCCTTCCAACAGAACCAAAGAATCACATTTGTAGAAACACTGGATTTAGAGTTTTAACCCTTAAGCTCCAGAACTTGAAACACAGGGTTTTTCATAGTGTGTAACACTCTCAAATGCCTTAGCGGGTGTAGAAGAAGATTTAGCAGAGACACCACATGGGCAGGACTGGGGAAAGCTGTCTTCCCTGTAACTGACGGGAGCTGAAGTCTTTGTGTTTTCCAAGGGCTCCTATGTCACAATCATAGTGGGAAGAGAGAAACAGTGCAAGAAGGAGGCACACAATGTTTTCTTTATAATGGAGCATCAGAAGTTGCTTTTTCCCCCAGTTGCCACAGGGCTTCTGCACAGGCACTATGCTTAACACACAAAACATCTGGAGCAAGTATGTGATCAGGATCCCCCGTGTTTCCCCACAATTTATCCTCCTGCATGAATATCCAAGGAGAACGTGACAAAATGCAAATATTCAACTGCAAAATGCCCACAGCAAAACTTACTTGCTGTTTCCAGGCTGGTAACTAAGCCCAAGGACATGCTGTAACCTGGTCTCCATTTCACCTGCGGCCTTCTAGATCTCCTTTCATGAGAGCACAGCCTCCAGCTGCATGCTTGCACAGAGATGCTGTATTGCTGCTCTGGGAGGATGAGCTTACATCCTTTTAGAGCAATGACAGGAGACACAACAGCTTGCAACACAAACATACAGCTCCTGTCACAGCAGGAAGGCAGCAAGGCCAAACCCATCAGTGAGCAGCAGCAGCACCCAGAAGCACCGGTGATGCTGGGTCCCTGGGGCCACCTCTGCTCATGTGCGGCCACCTCTGCACTGAGGACACTCAGAGCTGGGATGAACAGCTCAGTGAACCCACACAGACACACACAGACACCCAGACACACACACACACAACCCCCCCAGCCGTCAGTCGCTGCCCGCAGGCACTTGCAGCCTGTGAGCACCGCAGCCCTGCCCTGGGAACTTCACAGCCCTCAGTGCTGTGTCACATGGACTGAACCCAATTGGTACCACAGGAAAAATGGTTTCAAAGAATGCATCTTGTCTGTTAAATTGCAAATTCCTGCAGCAGGAGGGTGGGTAGGGGGGGGAGAAACAAGCGACTGTGATTTTTAAGGGCTCGGAAAACATCCTTTGGATGGCAGGTGCTCCTGTGAAGAAATGACAGGCTCCCTCAGGCAGAGTGACTTACAGGTTCTTCCTGCCTGGTGGCTAATGAGTTGGAGGCCTCTGTAGCCCATCACCTGCCCCAGAGCCAGCTGCTCCCCACATCTGCAAAATCTGAGCAGAAAAGAGTCCTGTTAGAGATTTCACCTCTGGCTGGGATGGGGTGACTGCTGCTTCTGCTGTCCTGAAGGAAACTACACCTGACAGGAGCTGAGACTCTGAAGTAGGTTTCCCAACTCTGTGCAGTGGCTTTTGTCACCCCCAGAAAAGTTAAACTTTGCACACTTTGAAATCAGCTCTTGGAGAAGATGGCAACAGCTGAAGGAGTTCAGCTTGAAATTGTGTTACCTCTTGATCCACCAGCTCTGCATAGCAGCTGTGAGTGCCGACTCCTGAGTTGTTTGAAGGTGGCTGGGATGGCTTCAGGCTTTTGGCTTTTTTATGCAAGCAGATTTTCAAGCTTTGATATCTTCTCTGACATGACTTTTGATCCAGCAGAGGTGATGCTGACACTTTTTTTTCGCTGGGAATATTTTATTTGTGTACAGTGATGCTGAAGGTTTGCAGTTGCCTGAGTTATTTTGAGGGAGCTCTTTCACTAAGATACTGCCTAATAAATGTGATGAAAAGCAAAGGCTCTGCTAGCTGCACACAGGGTACCTGTCATGGCCCAGACCAAGGTAACATGGGTTAGCAGGATGTGTTGACTACCAAATGTGATCCAGAAAGGCCAGGAGAGAAGGGGAAAGACTGGTCTGTAGATCTCTGCAATGAAAAGGGGCATTTTGGAATAGTCAGATTATTCCTCCCAAAAACAGGGAATGATGTTTCAAACTGGCAGACTGGTAAGTTTTTGGAAAACCAAAGAAACTCTGGTGGAAAGTCTGCATTTTGCTATCCCTGCTAGGGTAAAGCAGCACAGAGAATGAGGGTCACCAGCCAAGGAACTCTATGTGCCTCAAGGAAACTCCTGCTGAAGGACTTTCAGCTAATTGAGAAAGTCAAACATCCATATTCCTGCTAAAAAAGAGGCTGCACTACCTTCATCAAGCATTTTAGCTACAAAGTGAATTGTTCATTAAGGCAGAAGGAATTAAAGGACGTGATATGTAATGGGCCAGATTGATGTGCACACTGATGAGATATGCTTCAAACTGATTAAATGTCTGGTTTGGCTGAAATGGTCTTTTTGGTTTTATTTGTATTTTTCCTTGGCCCATGTTATTTGTGATTTTTCTCGTTTGTAAGCCATGTCCTTTGCTGTCACCCCAAGCCAGAATTGACACCAGCCAAATTTAAGGTACACACAAAACAAAACAAAAACAAAGGAAAAGACAAAAGCACTCTATGCCCTAATTTAGACCATTCTAAGACCCATAGGAGCAAATTAATTCTGTGCTAATGCAATTGTCATCCTACCTAAAATAAATCCCAACCTGATTGCAGCCTGCCTGCTTACAGTGTAAGGACTCATCATGGCACAATGCAAATTATACCAACAAATTACCAACAGAGCCAACCTCTGCACTAGCTGAAGGGGAGAAATGGGACTGCACACCAGCATTTGTTCTTCCCTTCTGAGGTGGCATTTTTGCTTTTTTGGTGTTTTTTTGGGGGGGGGGTTGTTTTGGTTTTCTTATTTTTGGTTTGGCTTTTTTTTAATGTATATACTGGCAGGAAAGCATGGCAGGGTAGAGCTGGCAGGCATTACAAAGAGCTAAGCTGCTCTGGATTTATACAATTTTTCCAATTGAGGTAATAACCCAAGTGCAAGGCTCTGCAGTGGGACTTCCACCAGAGAAAATCTTGTACAGATTTACTTTATGAAGGAAAACTATCCAACCAAGCTAAATCATTTCAGTGAAAAGTGGTTGTAAGAGCTTGTTTACATGAAGCTGCTCAGAAAAGTTGATCTGAAAGTGGATTAAACTGCATTAATTAAAGCTCTTTGTGGGAACTGTCAGAATTAAAGTGGCTTTTATTTGATTTGGTTTACTTCCCTTACAAGGCTAAGTCATATTAAGGTTGCTTTAATTGTGAAATAGGAAGTTTAATGCAATTTAGCTAATTCACTTTACACTCCTGTCTTTAGTTAATTTTAATCAACCTTCTGGTTCATATATAGGCACAAACAAGAAAAAATAAAGACCGCTTAAACAGAGACACCTAAGAGTAACTTTGAGAAAAATCCGAATATTTCACTAGCACATCCAGGACATTGTTATCTTCATCACCAGCAAGCTTTGGGAATTGCAGGTAACCATGTCATGGCCCAAGGAGACACACTAAGAAACAGATCTTCAGTGGTGAGCTCATCAGAGACAGGATGGTCAGTCCTGCATAAAAACTTTATTCCAGACTAAAATAAAAGATGACAAATTAAGAAAATGCCCCTCAGCACTCAGGAAAAAAATGAGGGTTTGGGCCATAGGCTGTGGAGGGAGAAGAGAGCTGCCTGAATATGTGAAAGAAGAAGGAAATTTCATTTAAAGCTGTGTTGACAATTTCTTCATCCTTTCTCCCTCCTGAGCCAGATGGTACAAACTATAATGGTAAAATACTTCTGGAGGAGATCTGCTCTTCTTTGCCCTGGAAGCATCACGCAGACCTGTTTCAGGCACTGGTACAAGGTAATAACCATGCAGCAGCCTGAAGCTTGGAGATTTGGTACACGAGGGCATTCATCTGGCTGTGTGGCACCAGCCCTGGCTCTGCAGGGCCAGCACCGAGCCAGGAGACATCTGCCAGCCTATGCCAAAAGGTTACCTGGGAATCTAAGAATTTAAGGTGAATCTTTGAAAACTGTCTATCCCTGCCCATGCAAGGGATATACTTCCCCTTATGATGACACTTTCATAAGACACATCACAGAATCATAGAATCGTCTGGGTTGGAAAGGACCTCTGAGATCATCAAGTCCAACCCTTGATCCACTGCCACTGTGGTTACCAGACCATGGCACTGAAGTGCCACATCCAGTCTCTTTTTAATATCTCCAGGGATGGAGAATCCACTACTTCCCTGGGCAGCCCATTCCAATGTCTGATCATCCTCACTGTAAAGAAATTCTTTCTAATATCCAACCTAAACCTCCTCCGGCACAACTTGAGACCATTCCCTCTTGTCTTACTGGGAGCTACTTGGGAGAAGAGACCGATCCCCCCTGACTCCAACCTCCTTTCAGGGAGTTGTAGAGAGTGATGAGGTCTCCTCTGAGCCTCCTCTTCTCCAGACTGAACACCCGCAGCTCCCTCAGCCCTTCCTCATAGGACTTGTGCTGGATCCCTTCACCAGCCTAGTTGCCCTCCTTTGGACCCACTCCAGGACTTCAATCTCCTTCCTGAACTGAGGTGCCCAGAACTGGACACAGGAATCAAGGTGTGGCCTCACCTTCTGTATCCTCTTTTTCAAGCTGCCTCCTTCAGGCAGGCAGTGCCACGGTGAGAGGTGTGTGCAGGGACAGGGTCATTCCCTGCACCAGGTGAATGATTGGAGCTGGGAACTGCCACAGTAAATGAGAGGGAGCACAAGATAGGCTCCTCGTGCTGCCGAGACCCATTTTAGTATTGAATCACACTCCAAATGGCAGCTTAAGTGAGAGTAGAGGTGGTGATTAGGAGGACTGTGTCTATTTGGAGCTGACTGTGTGCATGACTGAGCATGAAGGGCCTGATTATGAGTGGGTGTTAACTCCTCTCTAAGGGACTGAGAGGGCAGAGCTGAGGTGGCAATGATTACCTGCCACCCAAGGAAAGATATTGACTCCTGTGATGCTAAAGATATACTGTACTTAATAGTTCATTGGCTAAATGCATTCAAATGGTAGATATTGCTGCAGCCAGAGACATTCATTCACGTAATTAGTTTACCTTGCTAGTTTAATCCAAATAGGAAATCCCCCTGTAAAGCACTCTTATGCTGGCTGTTGTGCCAGTGTTGATCAGCACAGTTGTTCAGACTTTACGAAGTTCCCTGCTTTTCCCCAAGGTGGATGAAAGGACCTTTAATACCCTACCTTGTCACCGAGACTTGCCACAGCTGTGATAGGGATTCTCAGCAATCTCCCCTGGATAATCTGACCCCCAGATTTGTAACCGCAGCCACTGAAATCGATGGAAAAATGTGCCCTCTTGTGATAGGGTTTTTACTTTTCAGTGAGCTTAATTCCAGGTGTGTGCCAGGGAGAACAGGAGATGTTCACCCCTTGTCAGGAATCTTCTGTGTCACAGATTTGCAGTTTTACCTTTTTTCCAGAGGAACCTCAGCTACTTGCCTGTAACAAATATCTTCAGGTCACTTCCTCTCCCTTCTCTGCGAGTCATGAACATTTGACTTAACAAATCAATCCTTTCACTGCCCTTCATAGGAAGCCAAGTATGTGGAGTATGTGAGACAGAGAATAACAATAATCAAAAAAATAGACCACAAAGGAAAGCATCTGATTTTCAATTAACCGTTCATTTATCAGAGAGGTTTGGCTGAACCCTCGACTGCAGCCGAGTAACATTTCTAAAATCACTGTTGTACCGTCTACATGTCTTTTCTGTCCCCACTAGTCCTGTTTTCAGGCAACAACATTCAGAGCCTAGGCCTGGGTCTAAAATCAGCACTGACCCACCACAGTTTCAGAAATTCTGTCCTCCATCCTCCAGTGGTGCTTAGGAGGGAAACTGAACTATTTATCCCTGCAGCTGAAGAAATCAAACTGAATTTCTTTCTCTTCATTAAGCAACCTGAAGTTTCAGGGCTGGGAAGGAGAAGAATCCTCTGAGGTCCTTAACATCAGCAAAACCACATCATCAAACTTAAGAATAATTTACTGTCTGACAAGGTAATGCTCAAGAAGGCATAGAAGTGTTGAATGTTTTGGGTTGGAAGGGGCCTTTACAAGTTATCTAGTCAAACTCACCCCCCTGCAGTGAGCAGGGACAGCTTCCTGACAGACCTCGAATGTTTCCAGGGGTGGGGCATCTACCACCTGTTCTGGGCAACTTATGCCAGTCTTTCACCACCCCTAATTGTAAAAATTTTCTCCTAATATCTAGTCTAAATCTACACTTCTAGTGACTCTGTTTCACAGTTTGCATTTGGATTAGCATTCTTAATGCACAGGCACATGGCTTTAGTGGAAAGGACCCTGGCATGAATGTTTGATGCTAATATTATGCTCCATCACCTACACAGCAAGGAAGTTTAACAGCAGTCCGGGGTCATGCCAGCATTTTGCAATTGCTGTGTTATTCTGTTTGTTCTTTTGTCTTTTTGTTAAGCCTTCAACAGCAGGGCTGAGTTCTGGAAAGGGTTGCTTGGATGCCCACAGTCCTCCTTGAGCAGTATGACATCCTGTGAAGAACTCACTAAATACAGGCAGTTACTTAAATTTCCACACACCATTTACAGTCATCCCCGGAAGGGTAATCTGCTGCAGTCCACAGCAGGGCACCAGGGTTCTCAAGCCTTGTCCTTCTGTTCCCCTGTATTTGCTTCTGCATTCTTTGCTATTGACCTATCAGATGCGTTATGGAAGCCCTGCAATTATTTTTCCATTCATCATCTTTTTTCCTGACTCATTTAGCAAGCAAATACTTCTTGACCTCGCTATGCATTGAGATGCATTGTCTGGCTCAGTTGTGGTGGAAAGTGTGAATCTTCTGCCTTTGGAAACCCAGCAAGCCAAGTGCAGAGAGCAGTTATCCCCAGGATATTTCGTTCCAGTTCCACTCCAGTGCCTGCTCACATAAGAAAGTAATTTGGGGTGGGGCTGGATGTCATTGCAGAACAAAAAAATCAGTCTTCTATTTCCTACCTCCAGGCAGGCTTCCCAACAGGTATAGGATCAGTGAGGAGCCAAGTGCTTCCTGGCAGTGGGTGATCAGAGCATCGTTTGAACAAGATCCCTGGTACAGTCAGGTGGTTTCAGTGCCTCAGAGCAAACCAAAACCCCTGAGAGCCAGAGCCTCCCTGAAGTCCTTCCCTCGATGAACTGAGTCATAACTGGGTCTACCCCTGCAGTGCAAACCAAGAAGGTTTGCATTCAGTCCCTGCATCCTCTCCCCTCAAGGTCTCACTGCTGTGTTGCTGTTCCTTTGCATTTTCTATGGAGGTATGAGAAAACTGATGCAATAAGAGATTTCTACAAACTGGGGTGTACTGCTTGCACCAAATGTCTGGGATGAAATGATACACCTCAAAACCTCCGTGCTTCAGCTGCCAGGGTGTCCTCAAAAGCATATTGCATCCCCACTGGCTATATGTGATTGCAAGGTGGCTAATTTAATCCCTGAGAGGCCAACCTTTCCTTTTTTTTTTTTTTTTCAGCATTTCTAGTGCAGAACAACACTGTTCAGGTGTCCTTCTTCAGCTGAAGGGCTTCAGTTTTGGGAGAGATGGAGGGATGAGGTTTCTGTAATGTTCTTTTGACGTTTCATGGGAAAGGCAGGACAGAGGCATGGGTAGTTTTGCTACCAGGTAACAAAAGCTGCTACCCAAGAGAACTGGAATGAGGGTGAAAGATTGGAGAATGTTTCCAAAAGGAGGTACTTGTAGCACCTCTTTAAAGGACAGGATCTCAGTGAAGGTTAGAAAAGAATTAAAAGAAGCAAGTCCTACCCACTGCCCAGTTTTAAAGATCTGTGTGTTACTTGCTGATGAGATTTGTGGGTTGGAGGCTAAATTCTGGAGGAAAAATGCTCAAGTTGACTGAAGGCAATCCTGTGTACCTTTAGAATAAAGACATGTGCAGAGCCAAACCCTGCATCCACAAGTGGCTGACATGGTTCAGGGTCAGCTGTAAGACTCACATCTTTCATACCCTGAACCAAACCAAAGATTTTTGCCAGGGATCGCCTGTACCACTTCAGTTGGGCCCTAGAATGAAATCCATGAATTAGCTTCCATCTGCTGACAATTACATACAATCTCTTTAACTGACAGCACCAGAGGCAGTGGGTACAATCCAAAACACAAGAGATTCCCTCTGAAACATCAGAAAACATTTTGTTTTACTGTGAGGGTGACTGGGCACAGGCACAAGTTGCCCAGGGATGTTGTGGAATCTCCATCCCTGGATATACTCAAAAGTCATCTGGACACAGACCTGGGCAACTGGCTATAGGTGGCCCTGTCTGAGCAGTGGGGTTGGATCAAATTACTTCCAGAAGTCCTTTCCAACCTCAACTATTCTGTCATTCAGGCACATGGAGACTTACTGCAAATCAGCTCTGTGGTAAATGGTCACCATTAACCTTCTTTCAAGTTTGGCCAAAAGACTGACACTCCAGTCAGTGACTGATCCAGTCAGTCTGAGTGATGCCACAGCCAGGGTGCCCATGATGTGCACTCAGAGACCACATCATTGGTATGTAAACTCAGGTCTTTGTTTGGAGACCGTCAAGATGGCAGATAATTTAGTTATTAGATTATAATTTTCTAGGCTGTGGACCTGTAAGCTGTGCAGACTTCAGCTGGGAGAAATTAAGATCCCAAAAGAATCAGTCCTACATAAATCTGGCACAGCTGGGAGTTGAGTGAGGGGCTCTTTGGCTCCCTATTTGGCTGCTCCATAATGAAATGTAAAGTTAGATAAAAAAAGTAACTGCATAAAAATGGCACCTAGGTGCTGTCAGTATGTGTTCTCTGTGGGTCTCCTGAGGCATATGTGCTGAGTTTAAGGACCGTGTGGTTTTTTGCTCTCTCTTTCCTGTAGCCAGGGATGTGCTAGCCATGTTGTGCTCAGCTCTTCTGCCTCTCTCACAGTATTGCCAGTTAATGTCTGATTCCAGAAGCTTTGCAGTTGGCAATGTTTTAATAAGCAGAAAGAACACAGCTTGATTCTCAGGTAACAGGCTGAGCTAGCTGTGCTGGCAGTCAGAGAAAAAAACATGGTATTGACTTGTGCACTGAGTGAATTTGGAATAGAAATTGTGGGGGAGGAATAAATGTGGCATACCAGGATGTCACTTTTACACTTTCCAGATGATAACTGCACTTTAATGTGGAGAATCTCCAACAGTGACGTCCTCTTTTAAGCATCCAGCATCCATGCTTGTACTTGGACCTCCTGCAAGCCCCCTGCCTTTCCAGCTCTGCCTGACTCACATGGTGTATTCTTCACAACAGGCACTGACACAGGCTTTGTTTATGAGAGTTACTCGTGTTTGTTTCCAAGTTAGAACCATCATTTCATCAGGAGATGGCTGGATTAAGAGAGAAGTTTGCATTTTTGGAGCAAGGATATCAAAAAGCACTCACAAAAAATAAAAGTTGCAAGCTAAGTAGCACACATCTGGCTGTGCTGCATAAAAAGAAGTGCCCAGAAACTCTCCTTGCCCCTCACTGCCATATGCTTCTGAGCACCCATGAAACCAGAATCCAAGAGAAATGTATTCCATCTTCTGCTTTACTACTGACCAGGGTATTTATTCCTAGGAAATTAGTAGATCAGCTGGAATCTCAGCTGGCTCAGATATTTGGGATGTCACCAAGTGGTACTGTAGAGGAAACAGATGCAGGGCATGGCCACATCTGAGTGTGTGACAGTGTGCCCACAGTGCCCTGGTACAGGGGAAAGGGGGGGCTGTGGCAAACAAGCAATCCAAAGGCTGAAAGCAGCTTATGCCCTTCTGAGTGGAAGGATCAGTCCTTGCTGCAAGAGCCCGTGGCACTGAAATATCTAATTTTACTTTCAGGAAAGGGTGAAAAAGGATTAAAAGCAAGAAATCAGGCTTTTTATTTTTCTGGAAGAGAGAGGCAGTTTGATAATAAGCCACTCTCCCGTCGGCAGCTCAGAGTGATGAACTTCCAAGAGCCACATCCCTCGGGATAACACTCTTGGCGAGTGAGGTTGACCCTCTGGAAATCTTGTTAGAGTGTGAAAGCAAATGTCTGTGTGTGAAAGGATGCTGAAGCTTCTTCAGAGCGTGAGGAGCTGACCCCTTGCAGGGAAGGATGTTTCACTAACTGACCTGCACGGGGATACTTCCATCCCCAGGGAGAAAAACACCCTCCCCTCCCTTCACTGCTCCTGCTCCCAGAGGCTCCAAAGACATGTCAAAACAAGTGTTCCTAAAAGACATCAAATCACTATTTTATGAGGCCACATTTGACACCAAGGATCAAAACCAAGCCTACGTAAAAATCATTAGCAATATATAATTCAGGGAAAAATCAAAAGGGCAGTAAAAGCAGTTATTTGTTTGTTTGCAGTATGTTTGCAGCCTGATTGTAATAGTCCTGCAGAACCAGAATATGAAAATAACCAGAAAGAAATCTCTGAATGCAATACTTCACCATCCAGACTTTGCATAATGTAAACAGAGAATAAATGTTTCTCATGGAAAAGAGGTAAATGAGTTATTTTTAAAATTTATTTTAATGGGTACTCTGTTATTAATAATATATTTAGAGAATTATTTTCAGCTATGTCCCTAGATTGTAAAATAATTACATGCTCCAGGACAGCAGTAAAAAGATGAGGAACTACATATATCTTAGTGACCAGTTCTATAAATATTCTACTAAAAATTAGTAATCATTGTCATAGCTGGCTCAAGAGAGACTTGTTAACTGATTATAGATCAAGCTTTGCATTAAAATTAAAGCCATTTGCAAGATATTACACCAAATGTAATGTTCCTGAGAGATAATAGATTGACAGTCTTGGAACCTCAAGTGGCTCTGTAACCCCTGCAGCTCGATCAGTGCAAAAACAAGTTTTCAAACATAGTCTCAAACTGGACAAGGTAGAAATAGTACCTAACCTCAGCTGGGTCATTCTTTGGCCATGGAGTCTGTGACCTCTCAAGAAAACCCAGCTGGGGTGAGCAGGTGAGGTCTGGTCTGAGATTACAACACACACTGCAGAGACCACCAGGACATTTTCACACTTTGAGCAGCCCTGCCATACTGAAAAAGCATTTACACATTTTTTTCCAGCCCATCCTATTTGGGACATCACTCAAAATAATGCTGATCCCATTGAATTTCTTGGTCTGCAGACCCTGCAGCAGATGTGCTCATCACAACACAGATTGCCCCAGTAAACTCCTCAGATATTGAAAGATCTTGGCCATTTCTGTCTGGTTTTGTGCTTTACAGTACTTTGTGTGATGGGACCTCAATCCATGATTAGTAGCCTTGCCACAATATAAAAAACACAGAGCAATCAATATGCTCCTCAAAGCTGTATTGCAAGAATGTGAAACTTATTTCCTGTTTTAATGCTGCCACAGTCAAGCAGATTTAGTGCATTACATGGGCTTACCAAAAAGACTTCATATGTATTTTAAAATTGTGGATAACATGAGAAAATGAGAGAGAATACTCACAAATCCATCATACTTTCTTATAAATCAAAGACAGAATTCTTAGGATTTTAACCTGGAACAAAATCTGGGGCTGAGTGGATGAAAAACGTTAAGTTCAGTGAGCACAGACAGGAATCTTTACCACCTTGCACTACAGCTCAGTCACTGAAAATAAAATAATAAAAACAGCAACAATAATAGCAATAACAATAACAATAATAATAATAATAACAATAATAATAATAATAATAAAGCAATGCACGGTGCAACCTTGAACATCAAAAGGACCAAGCAGGCTGCCAGAGAGGGGTGGATTACTTCCACTTGGTTGATGTTTTTGCTCCAGCTAAAATATTATTAATATTTTATTATATTGACTGTTGCATATTTTTTCTGGAGCAACACCTTTAAAAACCAAGCCCATGCAATACAGATATGAGCCTGGTTGCTCACTGATTGAGATCAATTGCTAGAGAGAAAGCTGTGAAGAAAATGGACAAAAACATGAAGTCAAGATATGCCCTTTTTTTTTTTTTCATTAATTTGCATTGAGTTTTCCATTTACCTATAGAAAACAGAGCATCTGATTGCAAAGAAGCTGGGAGCTAGACTGTAGCATCCAATTACAAGTAATCTGCATCACTGGATACTTCTTTATGTGCCTGAAAACTATTTTGAAACAACAGAAATTAGTTTACTGTGTGCATTTATAGGTACACAAAGAAAACAAGAATTATGACTGAGCTTGAATTCAGCTCATTATTTGCTATTGTGGCATTAATTATTGACCAGATTCTTATGATACTGTACAATTTCAATCTGCCACTGGCAGTAGTCATTCTTCTGAAGTGAAACCTTAAAATGTAGAGAAATAGCACAGCCCAGTGGCTTACCAAAGAATAAACCACCACATAGAGATCAAGTGTTACAGAGTTTGTGTTTTATTAGAAAGTCTGGCAAATGTGAGGATGGCAAATTATTCTAGGGTCAGTTAGAAGTAAGAGATCTTTATTCAAAACTCTCTCCTTTTTCCAAAATCACTCTAAAAATCTGCTTCTAATTATGCTAGCTGTAAAGCCCAGCTGTCACTCCCACGGTATTTTTGTAGAATTATTTAGGATTGTTACTCAAAAATACATTTTGAATAACACTTTTATTTTGAATAATTTATGTTCTAAATTGTTATTACTATAATTCTATTGCTGTCAAGAACTATTCTGTGTTTCATTCTTCCCTTACATATTTGCTTGGATCTGCTTTTATTCTCTTGTATAATTTGCATATATCCCAGCAAACATCTGAAATCTAGCTACTGGCTTACATCCACCTATTTATTCCAAGAAATAGTTGGTGTCTGACAAAACCATACACCCCTACCATCACCATTCCCAAATTAATCCTGTGTGTCTTACACTGTGCCAGAGCAGCACAGGAGAGGAAAGCAGCAACTGCATGGGCCCCAGCCTGTACATGGGGAGGGATAATTTTTGGGGGGCATCTTGTAGCACCCACTGCAGTTCTGGTCCTCAGCTGTGCAACCTGAGGGTCTTGTTGGTGTGAGCCTTTCTGGCTCACAGGTGCAGATCTCCTCACCTGGGTAGGAGGGATGATGGTGGGGTGAAGTCTCATCCCATTCAGGAAGATGGGATGCATTTAGGAGTGCCCTGGGACACAGGACAGGGAAAGGCTCTCCCATGCTTCACAAACATTGGTACTTGTCTGCACCCGTCCATGGGAGAAGTATCCAAATAAGGCTGCTGGACACCTAAAAATGGAGCCCATGCAAGTTAGCACATGGGGAAGGCAAACACTTGACCAAGTCACTGGGGAAATACAGTGGAAAACACTGTGCCTTGGTTTTGGCTCCCCAAGGCAAACACCATTTCTTAATTCAGGAAGCACTGCCCTTTTTCCTGGGATGAAGTGC
The DNA here is from genome assembly GCF_003957555.1 of Calypte anna. NCBI lineage: Eukaryota > Metazoa > Chordata > Aves > Apodiformes > Trochilidae > Calypte > Calypte anna. The sequence goes on along the minus strand of NC_044245.1, from coordinate 144,067,822 downwards.
TGACCCCATCCCTTCACAGATGATACAGGTCAGGTGTTCAAATCACAGCAAAACCTGCACAGAGTCCAGAACTGGAGTGTGGACATGCCAGCTGGGAGGAAGGGAATGGGAATCCACTATTGTCAGTGAAAACTTTTGAAAGGAAAAAAAAAACAAAACCAAAACAAAAAAACAACAACAACAAAAAAAAAAACAAACAAAAAAACAACAAAAAAAAAAAAAAAAAAAAGGTGATGGTGTGATCAAACATAATAAAAAAATCCCTGGTGGAGAAGTGGCAAATGAAAAACAATGGGAAAAAGCCCTTGAGGTATGCCCCTTGTACCAGAAGTCAGGTCAAAAAGCCTTTGTTGATAGTGTAGCAAACACAGGTCCCCCAAAGCTAGAGAGGCATAGATTTCCCTCTATTGATTAGAGGAAACAATATACCTGTCCTAGATAATTTCCTAAATTAATTCTACCAGAAGATGTTAGAGATAAGAGGTGACCTTGCATGCTGAGTCAGGGGCAGCTGACATTGCCAAGTCCTCTACACCTCAAGTCTCTGAATCTGAATTTTAGCACTGTGTGTGGTTTAGCCACATCAGTTTCCCATCACTGCTAGTCACATGGGTAGCAAAAAATCGGAATAAAATAACAATAATTAAGTTTTTAAAAATTGTGAGTCAGACTCTGAGCTGTATTTAGTGCTTTTAAACTTTGGTATAGCCCCAGAGAAAAATAAATGTAATCTGTTGGGATTTTGTCCTGGAAAAAAGCAAAGGTGATAAAGTCATTGGGGATTTAGGGATGCCTTTAGACACAAATACATACATATAGCCAAAGAAAAAGCTCAACAGCACTCTGGGCTCCAGATGCTGATGGTTGCAAGAAGCATTGCTTTCATGAGATGTAATGTAAAGGCCACATAATACTAACTCTGGAAGAGTGACAGATGTCATTCTCAGTTGTATGGTACCAGCAAAGAGAGTCTCAGCTGGCATTATGCATGAGAAAGTCCCAGACAGTGACCCAGCAGCTGGAGAAATGAATACCTCAGAAATTATGACACCTCTGATGGTGACATACTCAGAGAGAGCTTTAGAAGGAGGGAAATGTCAGAAATCAGCTGGACATTGAACCATGGATGGTTTCTAGCTGGTACATTGGATGTGCTCCTCTGTTTTGAAGGTGTGTTGGGATGTTTATCTTTGTCAGTGTTGCTGTGACATTCACTGTCAGGACTGAAGAGTGTTTCTTGGATGTTAGAACAGAGGGAATAGACAATCTTAAAGCAGTAACATGGTGCATTGCCTCTGCACAGAGGTGAAGCAGTGCAGAACAGGAGTCCTTGCAGAAGGTTGCTTAGAAATCCCTCAAGATTGAAAGGCAACCAAGGATGGAATTGCTTACTGTTGGGTTTCAAGCTGAATGTAACCACCTAAAATCAGGACAAAAGAAAAGGGAAGGAGCTCTTCTCACACACAAGACCTTGGCAGCTCCAGTTTCAGACTGTGTGAAGCAGACATGCCACTCAATTCCTTGCACTCCTCTAAAGCCTGAATGTTGCCTTACCCAAAATCCAAAGGTTGGTTCCCAGTAGTCCTGCTCAGTTAATGTCAGAGATGCCTCAATTTGATGGGCCTTGCTGCTTGAGTTTACAAAACTTCAGTATTAAACACACATGAGTCTATGGGACCAGATGGAATCCACCCACAGGTAGAGAGGGAGCTGGCAGAAGTTCTCCCCAAGGTACTTTCCATCATTTACCAGCAGTCCTGGCTAACTGGAAAGGTCCCAGATGACTGAGAGTTAGCAAATACAATGCTCATCTACAAGGGCTGGAAGGATGACCCAGGGAACTACTGTCAGCCTGACTCTGGTGCTGGGGAAGGTTATGGAGCACATCATCTTGAGTGCCATTATGCAGAATGTGCAGGATAACCAGGTGGTCAGGCCCAGTCAGAATGGGTTCAGGAAAGGCAGGTCCTGCTTGACCAACTTGATCTCCTCCTATGACAATGTGACCCACTTAGAGGATGAAGGAAAGGCTGAGGATGTTGTTTACCTGGACCTTAGTAAAGCTTTCAGCAGAGTTTCACACAGCATTCTCCTGGAGGAACTGGGATGCTCGTGGCTTGGACTGGTGGATACTCTTTGCTGGGTAAAAAACTGGCTCAGTGGCCAGGGCCAAAGAGTTGTGGGGAATGGAGCTGAATCCAGTTGGTGGCTAGTCACAAGAGGTGTATCTCAGGACATTGCATTTTGGGTGGTTTTGCTTATTATCTTTATCAGTGACCTGGACCAGGGGATCGAGTGCACCCTCAGTGTCACTTGTCACTAAATCATTGCCATATCTTGTCCTTTGGCCTGGGAGGACTGTTACCTGAAGTCCTTATTACCTACAAAGTAATATATCTATGCTCCTCCAGACTAGTTGTAGCATTTGCTTGAAGTTGCTGCATTTCTTGAAGAATGAAGTGATTCTGAGGATGAGTGTGTGGTGCTGAAAGTTGCAGATTCTAGAAGCCTTTTCTGCACAGGAAAAACTGCAGGATGTCCTTCAAAATACAGTTCAGCTTCTCAGAGCCCTAACCCAAACCCTTGGATTTTACTCCTTCTCCCTTTTCCAAATCATTTATTACAGGGAGGAAGATTATTTCATTCTATTCCTTGCCTCATCCTTCATGAACTTTGTCTTTTCCATGTGTATATTACATTCGATTTTTGCCTTCCTCTCACAGCATCTGAATTTATAAAATTTAGGGCTTGTAATGGCTTCAGGCAGATAAAATATGTCATTTACAAATGCTCTGGACTGTGTTTGATATGTTTCCCTTTCTCACTCAGAAGGTGAAGAGTTTCAATAAAATTATGTCCTTTTTCTCTAATTTCCTTCCTTGACTCAGTCTTTTCACTCTCCTTGAAAGCAGAGTGAGTAAGTACTTGGGGACTGTGTAATTCACTTATAATTGAAACAATAGACCATAAAGGCTCCTTGAGAGCAATTACATCTATCGAGCCAACGAGTCAGTTGTGCATTTGCACTAAGTCCAAGTAGTAAAATATATTTATGATTTTTTTTTTAAATGAAAGTTACTGCTCACTTAGTCTTTAGAGGCAGCACAATGCATCATGAGACAGGGAAGCTCAAATGTGAATCTACATGAGCAGTGTTCATGACTTGTCATGAAAAAAGAGCACAATATGGTTTGTCTGGGCATGCTGCATCCAACCAAAGAGATGGTATGTGTGTAATTAGAACCAGTCAGAGACATAATGGCTAATCTATAAAAACTAAAGTAAAAATTAAAGTAAATTTGAGACAATGTTTCACAAGCCTAGACAGTGAAAAGAGGATAAACTCCATATTACTAAAATTAGAAGAGCTTCAGTTCCTTTGTTTGCTTTTATCTTCAGCTAAATCACAGCCTGACACTGCTGACATGTTTAGTTGAGGGCAGAATAAAGCAATTAGACTGCATTAAGCCATCCACCCAAGAGGGATTCTGGCCAAATAAAATCCTATGCAAGGTGCTGGACTACAAATGCATGAGCCTGGGATCAGCCCCTGTGTCAGAAACATGAGTGTGTGCATGATCCAGCTGTGTCTGTGTCCTGTGTAACCTCTAACCCCAAGCAAGCCATTTAGCAGAATCCAATACCCAAATGATACACATAAAAAGGAGAACAAAGTGCTCTTTTTTTTTTTTTTCCCCTCTGCATCTCTGGGGCCATCAGAAGGACACCTGCTCCTTCATTAGGCAGTACAGAGGCTGCAAACTCCACAGGGGCTTTGCAGAGGTGTAGCAGCCCAATACACCTGCAGCATGTAGGAATTTAGCCTTAGGCTGAGTCAATCCTCCTTGGCCAAGTTCCAAATATATTCAGGGCCTTACTGAGTTGGAGCCTAGAAATCATATGGCCTCAGAGGCTTGGTGTTCCACCCAAGCTAGGTAGCTCCATGGAGTACCTGCAAATCAGTGCAGGAAAGGCTTCCCACTAACCTGGCTGAGCTGCTTCCAGAATCTGGACCCAGAGCCTACATCTCCCTGGAGGCTGCTGAGATATCTCTGCTGCACCTCTACAGTGTGGCTTTGTAAGGAATCTGTGCTTGATGTGCTTCACATGATGAGGCTTGTTCTTTGCTCTGCCAATATGCTCTTTTCCATGGTGAGTGTTTCAGGTCCCTTTTAAAAGGAAGCATGCATTAAAGTGCTTTTCACAACAGAGATAATTGAATACATGTACAACATCTATCACAATAAAAGCCAAATCTCAGACAGATACTAGGGCACCATCAAAGTAAAAAAAATAATAAATAAGAGATCATAAAGCTTTCAAGTCCAACCCTTTATGCCAGCACTAAATCCATTAAAAATATTCAAGTGTTTGCACAGCACCTAGTCCTACAGGGTATGGGCACTGCTGCAGCACAAATAAAACTTCCAGCTATTACTCCTAAAAATAATTATCAGTGCTGCCATTTGTAGCTCAGTCTCTCTCTTTAAAAACTGCCTTTCTTATTTTTTTTCCTTTCTGAAACCCTTTATATTTATCTATTTTTAAAATTATCAAATAATTGAAAAGAAAATTGAATGTTTTTATAACAAATACGAAGTAACAGCAAATGAGCACATCCCATCCAGGCTATAAAGATGAGGTTTATAATGGCAATGCTGATAGATCATTCCTGTTACCACCTCAGCAGGGCACCACCAGAACATAGTGCTCCACAAAAATGACAGACCGAGCAGTACTGAAAATAACAAGAAATTTCTCAGTAGGCCTGATTGTTTTTACTGTTACATCAATGAGCCAGCCATCCTGGTTTTCTTAGTTTGCTTTTTCATTTGGGTTGGTTTGTTTGGGGGTTTTTCAGAGATGGGGAGGATTTTGCAAGAAAATGTGGGTGCTTTTATCTGCACCATTTTAATTTTAATAATTCCCCTGAATTTTTGGTGAGAAAATACTATTTAAATGCCAGCTTTACAACACAAAGAGAAGAGACAATATAACATTCATTAAATCATATATTCTTTAGGAGAAATATAGGCTTTTTACAATCTTTTAAGGTTTCTTTCTACTTTTTCATAGCAGCAAATTCTCTAAAGGACAGGTCACCTGCAACTCTGGATCCATTGAGGAAGGGATGGAGCCTCTTAGCACTTTGATGGATCCAGGCCAGATTCTGTATTTACAGTGATTCAAAACTGATTAGTGGGTTTGTGCTGACAGAGTTAATGCTCAGGAAGAAAACCACCAGTCACCAATCTGGGGACCTCATCCAAGCTTGTGTGTCAGGTGGTCAACCCCATTGACCATCAGTTTCTGAATCCTACAAGCTCTTCCTTCCATGAGCATCCCTGGCATGAGCATCCCTGGCTTCTCCAAATTTCAGAATCCCTTCCTGTACTGGCTGCTCCTTTACAGGCATTGCCAGAAGTTTATGAACTTCTTGCAAACACATTGATCTACTGAATTTAAAAAACAAAACAAAACAAACAAACAAACAAAACACAGAAACCGCCTTAGAGCTCAAAATTTCTTGATTTGGAGTATGTGGAAGTGGTCCCTCTCAAGTTTCTGAATGACACAATATTTAAGACAACTCACACAGGGTGCCTCAAAGACACCAAATGGCTCCACCTCTGCACCTGAAGAGCTCTGTTCATAAATAAGCTAAAGTTTACAAAACAACTTGGCTGCAAGAAGAGTGCAGTGCAGTGCAGTACAGACATTCCACAGACACCAGGAAGAAAAGCACAGGTAAAATGGTTTTCATAAGCTTTCTAAACGAGACAAATTCGGGGTACACTGCAAGAAGCAGGAGTCTTGAGGATCTTGAGCTCCTGTTGCCCAGCATTTCAATCCATTAATTGATGAAAATGAATCTGTGAAACCTGCAGGTGTGATGCATCTGTCTGTGCTTCTATGTGTCTTCTGCACTCCTGCACACAGCTTGCAGACACCCAGAGTGCATGGCATGCTGTGACTGACCAACAAATTGGGGTTAGGACAACTGAGGTAAATTATAAAGCCAACTGCAAGATGCCTTAAGTGTCTTTCAAAGGTCACATTCCCTTCTCTTCAAGCTTAAACAAAGCTTTGGTCAGGAATGTCATGTGCCTGCTGACCACAGCCCCACTTCTGCTTTCCTGCAGGGCACAGTGGAAACAAACACAAAAATGGGCAGATTGAGGCAGTTCAGAAAATAGCAATGTTTGTTTTGACAACTCCTGACTTCTTCGGCATGAGTTGGTAGGATTTTGCTTGGCTTTAGAACCAGAGTTTCAAAACTCATAATACCCAAAACAAACGTGCCAACAAATTAACATCATTTCAGATGTGGAAAGAAGAAAACCAGAGTAGGAGGGTGGAGGACCTGAGAGATTTTGAAGAACATCCCTAAGGAAGAAATTGCTGCCCTTTCTTCAGGATACTGTTTTGATTCCTTTGTGGTCGTTACTGTTGCATGTTCTCCACAGTCACTGGATGTAAGATAATAAAAAACATTAACACAGTGAGAATGGGCAAACAATTAAAACACAATTTATCTGCAGAGGGGGTCTAAAATTATGGAGAGAGATTCTGTGCTTTCACATTTTACTGCCTTTTCTTCAGGCTGAGGAAATGCTGTGAGCTGCACCTGCCCTTCAGACTTTCTCTTGCATCTCTGACTCACCAACTTGCTCTGTGCTTCTGATCCTTCCTCACAGAAACTGCTGCTGACCTGGCAGCTCCTACCTGAGAGCACAGAACTGCAGAAAAAAACCACTTTTTCTGTTCCCTTACTCTGCCTGATCCCCTTGACCTTTGGCTGTGAATCTGGCTGGCTTCCAGAGAACGAACCTGGTGATAAGGGAAGGCGGAAAGGATTTGGAATGCAAAGATACAGTGTGACACTGGGCACCAACAAGGAAGGTAATGTCACTGCTGTGATGCTGCCATGTAACCAAATGGCAACGAAGTAGTACAGACTCAACCATACAGTTGCACTTTATCTCAATTTTTGGAAATGGTCACACTAAATATTCGGTTAAAAAAAAATAGTAATAGTGCTAACTGAAGAAAAAGTAGAAATTATTGCTTTAAAAACATTATTAATGCAAATACAGTGGGAAGTTTAAAAATACCATATAGGATCAGAACAGAGTAGACATTAAAAAAAAAAAATAAAAATAAAGCCACTTTCTGTTTCTTGCTGCTGGAAATGTCTCCTGCCCTGCTGGGGGGGACTGACAGAAGGCAGGGAATTGGGTAGACTCCCTTCTTGGGATCCACAGTGCAGGAGGGGAACTCAAACCACAGCACTTACTCCAAGGTGTGATAAGAGGTAACTTTGCCCTTCAAAAATGCCTGCTGCCCTCATCCTGAGTTTTCATAGCCTTACCAGTAACATGCCCCAATATACATAGGTATCTTCCTAATTGCTAATTGTTTCCTAATGCCTAAGCAAGGTTGCACTTAATGTAAACACACTCCTATGTAGTCCTCCTGTCCTTGGCCTGGGGAACAAATGTTAAGTATCCCTTGTGTAGCACTGTTCTCTGTTTGGAGCCTGTCTCCCCATCCAGATTTGATGTTCTCTTTGGAAAACTGACCAACTCTAATTCAGTCACCCTTTCTAGATGCTGCTGTCTTAAATCTCTTAGCACTCCTGTCAACCTCACTGAGCTCTCTCCAATATACACAGATGTATGCATGCACATATGGACATTACTTAAAAGTATGTGTACTCAAAATGGGACACATTCCCTAGGAAAGGTTTTGCCCCTGCTAAATAGAGTGGAATAACAGCCTTTCATCTCTTACATGTGACATAAATGAGAATGGCTCAAAAGCATCTTACCTGTTGGCTTACATTCAGCCTCTGATCTAATACAGCCCTGTGCTCTTTTTCTTAACTATATTGAGGTTACACCAATATTCACTATTTTTAAAAAAATATTATTGTTTCATTTTTTTTTCAGAGGTGAAACACTTTGCAATCACTGTTACTGAGTTTTAGTTTCTCAGTTACAGGCTCTTTCTCAATGTTATCACAGTTACTTGAATTCTAACACTGTCTTCCAAAACACTTGCATCCCTACCCAGGATGTTATTTTCTGCAAAATGTGTAGTCGAATGCTCTGTATCACTAGGAAATTTAGCAACAAGAACATCCAGCCTTTTGAAACTGGGACAGACCTGTCAGCCCCGAATGACCTTGATGGTGGAAAGTTAATAATTTATAAGTTCTCTTTCAGCATGCCTTTTACAGGCAGTGACGCTCCCAGCCTTGTAGCAATTTGCTCTGAACAAAGATGTTCCTCCTTCTCAGATATTTAGCTCATGCTTTTCTCCAGCTGGAAGAGGCCTCCTCATGTCTGATCACAGAAAGTGGCCTCAGGGACTTGATGTGCTGGATTTTGTCTGCTGATCCAGATGATGCTGGGGTATCATCTGGATTAAGCAGTACTCATCTAGACCAGTTTTCTTTGTCAGGAAGGACATTACACAGGGTTATGCCAATATTTTTACTACAGCCAAGGCAAAATTGTTTTGCCTTTATCCACTGGGCTAAAGAACTAAGCTGAATTCATATGATATGCCTCTTTCTTAACAAATCCATGTTGGCTGCTTCTCATAGGCTTATAATCCCCTAGGGATAAGTAAATAATTAGTTTCAATATCTTCCCAAGTATCGGAGCTGCAATGTTTGACTTACAGTTGTGGGTTCTCCCTTCCCCTGTTTTTTTAAAGACATAATTTAAAACAAATCAGCAGAGCTGCCATGCAGGTTACACCCATACAAATGGATGGAACAATGCAGGTAAAGTTCCTGGGCCTTGAGGCTGAATCCTCCCTATCTCACCCTTTAGGAAGAGTCATGGCTTTCTCCTGCCAGCTTGTGTTTTCCCAGATAATGCCTGCACACCATGCAAGAGCTACTGCAGTCTGGATGAGGCCATCCTGGTTTGGACAGTAGAAGTTTAAAACTATACTGTAGCCAACCACGCAGTCAGCCCTGAGCAAGAAAATGTTCCCAATGTTCTTTAATCTGTAGATTTTACCAGTGGTGTTTATTTTGTAGATTTTGCCTCACTGCAGAGGAAAAAAAAAAAGAACAGCAGAATACTTAGAGATCTGAAATAATTAACCAAGTAGGTAAATGTAGGAATATGAACCACTTCACCCCCCAGTCATTTTGGGAAATTATGGATGCAAAAGGTTTTTGTGTCTTTCATATCCCCATCAGCAGGTATAACAGAGCAACACACAAAGCCCTTCAGGACAACAGCTCTGTGGCTGGGACTAGATCACTGCTCTCCATCCAGTTTGTCTTCTACACCTGAGGGTTTTGAGAAGAAATTTGGATGGGGTACAGCTAACTGCAGCGATTAATTCACAGCCAGTCTCTGGAGCTACATTAAGCAATGTTTCCCACAATGTTTCCAATTAATTTTTAGGTAATAGTGGTGCATGGCATTCTGCAGAGAATGCTGAAGGTTGGTAGAGGCCCATCCATCAAAAAATTATGGGAACCATGGCCTCCATGGTGTTCACAGATGTTGTTCTCATCTAGGGAAACATTACAGAGAAAAGTTAACATAGCAAGACAAAAGATACATCAGAGTAAAGATTTCTAGCCTTATAAACAAAAAGCATATCTATTCAGCAGAGACAGCTAAGCAATAACTAAAGATAATATAATTACAGTCTAAAACCAGAGGTTTTTTTATTATTTTTCATTTTTCAGTGAGACTGCTGACTGTATTGCAGAGGACTCAGAAAGTGAGCAGAGACAATGATCTCCAGCAAAATCCTTCTGACACGTGTAGTAGCAGAGCAGAAGTGTGACAAGAGTGAGATGTGATGGAAGGTTTGACTCTCTAGGATGGGATAAGAGCAGAGGCACCTAGTGCAGATACTCACATAAAAAGGCAGCTGACAATAAAGTTTAGAATAAGACAAATTAGAACAATCAGTTGTTAAAATAGAGAAAATTTGGTGTTCTGAGTAAGGGACTTAAGTATCAAAGATTTTTCTAAGTAAGTTTTCTTCCACGTGCTCCCCATTTGTGAAACAGTCAATGAAAACTTCTCAAGGGCAGATCTTGCCTGACCAGCCCCGTGTGATGAGCTGAGGGGCAGCTTGAGAGAAAGCTGAACTTCCCAGTTCGAGTCTGACACACAAGGCACTGACCGGGGCTGCTGGGGGTTGTGTATGGAGAGGTCTGGGCTGCCCATGCCGGTCCCAACAGGTCCCAGCCAGTCCCAGACAGTTCCAGCTGGTCGCAGCCGGTTCCAGCATCCCCACTGCAGGACACAGCTGAGCCCCTCAACCAAGCTGGGGGCACTGGGAGAAGTAAGGGGGGAAAGAGGTTTCCGAAAGGGCCAAAGGCGGCTGAGGCAGAGGAGGAGGAAGCCAAGGAGGGAGCAGCAGCAGCAGAGGGAGCCCGAGGGAGGGAGGAGGATGAGGAGGGCAGGAGGTGCTGCAGTCCCGGAGCAGGGATCCCCTGCAGCCCTGGAGAGCCCCCGCTGGAGCAGAGACCCACCCTGCAGCCCGGGGAGGGCCCCAGGCCGCAGCAGGGGATATTTCCTGCAGGAGCTGCGGCCGTGGAGAGCCCAGGCGGGAGCAGGCTGTCCCTGAAGGACTGCAGCCCGGGAAGGGCCGGCGCTGGAGCAGCAGGGTGTGAGGAGGGAGGAGCGGCCGAGAGGGGCTGGGATGGACTGAGCGCCCTGCGCCCTGGGGGAGAGGAGCCGGGAGGGAAGGGTCAGGGTGGGAATGGGGAAACGTATGGGAGGAAAGGGGGGACTGTTTGTTTGTTTGAGGAGCGGCCGAGAGCGGATGGGATGCTCTGACTTGGTTGAAGAGCCCTCAAGGAGGGGCAGCAGAGGGCAGGTGCGGATCTGTCGCTGGCGACCAAGTGATGGGACACATGGGAATGGAATAAAGCTGTATCCAGGGAAGTTCGGGTTGGACACTGGGAAAAGGTTCAGTGAGAGGGTGGTGAGTCGCTGGAACGGACTCCCCAGGGAAGTGGTTATGGCACCAAGTCTGTGGAGTTCAAGAGGTCTGTGATTCCATGAGTGTCTGGACAATGCTGTTAGTGATATGGGTAAGATTCAGGTAGCCCCAGGAGAAATAGGCAGCTGAATCCCCTTCCACTAAGGATGTTCTGTGATTCAGTGACCATAAACTCCATTCCCACTCCCTATGCCACTTGGGGGAGAGTAAAGAGTGAAGCTGGGCTTCAGAAAGGTGAGAGTGGGAAAGAATAATTTTCTTTTTTTCTCTTTGTTTCTGACTACCTGAGTCTATTTTAATTACCTACAGCTGAAATTAATTTACCACAAGTCGAGTCTGTTTTTCTTGTGATGATAGTTGGTAAATAATCTCCCTGTCCTTACTTTACACTTTTTCATCTTTTTCTCTCCACTGTCCTGTTGAGGGAGAGAGTGAGAGAACAGCTGAAGGGTGCTGGCTGCTGGCCAAGGTTAACCCACCACACCAGATCAGATTGACTTCAGAACAACTTTCATGTCAGCCTCCCACTGCAGTTTCACCCAGGAGCTGAGGAAGCCTGAGCTCACCAGCAAGAGGGAAGCTGAGATGGAAGACTAACTCTGGATCATGGGGATGCAACCAACACCTCAATGTCCAGCTGCAAGCTGGCAAGGGAGAACCCCAAACAAACAACACAGGGCTCCAAGCACAACCATCAGCAACCAGAAGGTGACACAAAGTGCACCCTCTGCAAACTGGCAGGGGATTGTAAAGTGGAGGGGGCAGACAGGAAGAGGGGACTGACACAATGAATGGCTGCACTTCTACCAACAGAGACAGACCATGAGAAACCTGAGGATGGGGCCAAACCTCATCAGGTTCAAGAAGGAAAAGCACAAAGCTCTGCACAGGCAGAAGAACCCCTGCATCAGCACAGGCTGGGGAGAGCTGGCTGAGGAACAGCCCTGCTGGAAGGGGCCCAGTGCTGTGGCTGAAGCCATCTGAAACAAGAACCAGCATCTCACTGCAGAGAAGGCAAAGTGCAGAGAGACTGCAGGTAAGGGATGGGATCCCTTCTCTGCCTGCCACTGGCAAGGCCACTCTGCAGATGCTGAGTGCTCAGGGGAGGATTCTCACTTCAAGGAGGATGCTGAGGAACCAAGCATTGTCCAGCCCTGGGCTACCATGGTGGTGAAAGGCCTCAGGATCATCAACCACAGGGAAAGGCTGAGGGACATGGGTCTCTTTTCTCTGGAAAAAAAGCTAGGAAGCATCTAAGAGCTGCCTACAACTACCAAGATGGGAGCTATAAATACAGTCAAGAAAAACTGTATCAGTATTAGGGGACAATATAAGAAAGAGTGAAGGCCACAAAAAGCAGCATGGAAAATTCTACCTAGACACAATGGTGAACTTTTTCACAGGAGAATGGTGAAGCCATCTGACCATGACTGACAGACTCCATGGATGCTTTAAGTGTGTAATGACTGGCAAGGCTGAAGGGACATCTCAGAGAGAAAAACTGTGATCACATCTGACTGACCAAGTTCCAAAATTCAGTACGGACTAGGTGAAAGGAAGGGTTTTTTGAAGGACCATGGGAATGGAGCACCTATTTTATAATGTCCCGTTTCATAACAAGTCTTGTTTAGTCTGGCAGAAGTGTGGCTGCAAGGGAACATGAGTGCTTTCCATAAATACAGCATGGAGGGAAACACTGGGGAGAACTATTTAAGTGAAAAGCCAGTTCTGGTGCAAAAACAAGTGGTGTAAAGTGACCTGAAGAAAATTAGTCCAAAATATGTCTAACCAGGGATGTCCTAAGGCTGCCTAATAGCTGCAGTGTGTTAAGGGGGGGGACATCCAAACTTCTGACAGAGTTTGACAGGTTTTGAACTCGATCATGTGGCTGTTTTTAACAGCAGATGATGGGCCTCCGTCACCCAGGAGCAGCTCTGCCTCTGGCCCCGCAGGACTGGTGTGTTGGAGGGCAGAGATGCTGCACCTCCCCATGCTGTTCTGCCATCAGGACAAAATTACACTGCTTTTAAAATTGCTTTAGTAAACACAGTCGACTGTTTTCTTTTGCTTTCACAAATTTCTTGGTAATCTCAGCACTGTTCTTCCTTCTTTGTTTCCCTGGTGTCCTGGGGAGAGACTGCAGTCCAGCCAAAGGACCAACGCCTTCTGTGCTTTATCCTCTATTTTTTTTCCAGCACCATCTGACAATGTGTACAACATTCCCTTGTCTTTATCTCCTTGTTCTTTCATCCTTAATTCCTTATTTTCTGCCTCTGGTGCTACACCTGCTTCATCTTTTTCTATCATCCCCAGATTTCTAACTTCAACTCCCAGCTCTTTTTCCACCACCATTTACCACTTGCCTCCCAACTCTTCCTGAAGAGGGTTTGATATTCCTTACCTGCAAATTGATACTACATAGGAATCTATACCTACCCAGATTTCTGTGTGGGAGTGTGTGCCTAACAAGAGTATCATATGATGGAGAACATGAATTAAACAAGAGCAGATGTACATTGATATATAAAGTGTGGCTCAGGGACCACAACTGCTCATTTCTATGAATGGGACCATCAAAGACTCCAGGAGAATTGCAAGGTGTGTGTTGAGGGGCCATAGAATCAGCAAAGCTGAATTTGCCTTCCTTTTTGAGTTGTCAACCTTCTAGCTGGAAACAAAGTCCTGGATTCACTGTCCCTTGCTACTTGGCTCCTTCTATGTGTGACTGTTGTCTGGTGTGTTGAGTGTTCAAAGTAGTTGCCAGTGTGCTCACTAAAGCACAAAACACATCCTGCTCTGAAAAGCATGTCAGCTAAAAGTCAAGCAGAGAAACACAATGATTATGTGCCCTAAAGAGAACACTTAAGGTCTGGTCAAGTGGATGCTCTCCAGGCTCTACCTGACTGGATCTGTGTTGATTCTAGTGAGACTGACCTCCTGAAGTCACAGGCAGCTTGAAGTTAAGCAGTCACCTAACCCTATGACATGGCACTGAAGTTCTATGAAGCCACTGAATCCAGCTCTGTGTGTCTTAATCTGACACAGGATTGCCTCTGAGCAGACCTAGAGCTAAAATACTTTCATATGCGGCTGAAGAAACCAAACAATCTGGTTTTGCAGGCTCCAGAGTTTCAGTGAAACACTGGCAACTTGATATTGATTATCCACTAAATACAATACAGGCCCAGAGCAAAAGAAAACACTTATGTCTCCAGAGAGGAGCAAAAGCAAAGTCTGAGTGAAACAATTATAAGGCAGGTGACTGTTAATTGACTTATAATCACAGGATACAGGGGCTGGAGACTTTTGATGCTGTAAGAAACAGTGCTAGAAATGACCTGAAACTGAAACAGGACCAACTTTGAATGAAAACAAAGTGTTCACTGGCTCAGAGATGTGATATTAACTTGGCTGCTGATTCAATGGATCAAAAATTGCATTGATCTAATGCCTCTGACTTTCCACGTTATGTCCAGGCAATCTAACCTAAGTACAGCTAGACTGGCAAGATTGCTGCCTGACAAATGCTTTTTTTTTTTTTCTCTTAATGGAAAATTTCCCTCCCATTTTTCCAATGGTCCAAAACATCCTCTGTGTCCCACATTGTGAGAAGAAAACAATGCTCAGCCTGTCTTTGGCCCCGAGATTATGGCACCATGCCAGAAAGTTTCTCAAGTTGTGAAATGTCTAAATCAACACATTCTACCACTGAAGAGAGAGGAAAAACACTTCTGAAACATATGAAATATTCATGGCAAGCATCTTGTGAGATACCATCTGGCTAGATCAAACCAGAGCAGAGCTGATAGTGACATGGAACATACTGGACAGAAAGCAGGATGATGTCACTTCAAGTTTCATTTTTTCATGACCTACAAAATCACCACTGCAAACCCAGGAAGCATTACTTCAGGAACAATTATCTTTTCAAACAAAGAATATTCCTGAAGAGAAATGTTGATCCTTTGGGTCTGTTAATTAGGAAAATCATAATGTGCTTCAGATAAGATCACACCTCTCATGAAGGCATTGACAATTTAATTGCAATTTAATATTTGCAAAGTGCCTAAAAAAAGAGAAAACAACCCCAAAACTACTAGACAAGCATTTCTACAGCAAGAATAAACAAAGGGCAAACCCTGGTGCAGACATTGTGATCTCTCAGCATTTTGCATTTATATTTGTAGAAATAAATATGTCCTCTTTCCCGTAAAAGCCATTGTTTCACGGGGCACAGCACTGGCCACTTGGAAGACCTGAGAGAGCTACTTTAGTGATATATTGACTTGAGACAAACATTTTGGTTCTGTTACTGCTTCCCCTCCCCCTTTCAGCCTATTGCAACAGAGAACAGTTTACTGTGCCTTATACCATGGGGCCTTTAGGTGCTATTGCAATGTAAATAGTGGCAGCAACAGGTGCCAATTGCAAGTGGAATATGGCTTTTATTATCCAGTTACAAGGTCACTGTTGGGTAAAAGGATTGCTGCATAAAACATCACTGAGCCACCAGCCTTTGGCTGCCTCACAGTTATATAATAATGTTGTTTTCAAAGGCAGGGAAAGTATTTGAGGCTTTTCCCCAAACTGCCAAGTTTTCAGAGCGTCAGAAGTAAAATGGCTTCGTGCAGGTGAGTAGGAACACAAAGGTGCTTAAACTGCTGGGGCCTTCCCTGTCACTACGGTTTGCAATTTACCCATTCCTTTTCTGAAGGTTAACTAAGCTTTGTGACACCTTGGAGGATAAGAAAATATTGTACCCAGTTCTGCAGAGGGGGAAGATGAAGGAGGCAGACGTGAAATGGCTGTCTTGGAATGGCAGAGCTGGGATCAGGACCAGGGTAAATCTCCATTCACTCACTACCCTGTGTACTTGTGATAAAATTAAAATGCTACCACTTTAAACAGCTGTGTCAGTCACACAGTATGAGCTCTGCATTGGCTTTGAAAACCAGGGAAGAGAGCATCAAATGTTCCAGCCCACTTAATTTGAAAGCTGCCTATAATAACCCTTGGGAACATGTAAAACAGACAGGTCAAATTACATAGTTACACAAATATCACTGGATTTCTGGCATTTAGGAATAAAAGGCTTTCGTCTGTTTAAATTAAAAGGGCCAAAAACATGCATGCAGTATGTTAATATCTAACATTAAATGCTTTTCTTTTTATATTTTCCAAAAGCTTAACTAGAGAGAATTTATACACAGCACGACAAAACTTTCCCTTAATAACATAAATATCTATGCATAAGTAATTTGGCACAATGTGCCATTGCAAAACATTTTATATTGAGTAAAATGACAGTTCTTATCTGGCCCTTATATAGAAACCCTTAAAGAAACAATCTATCAGCCTTTAAAAGCCCTCTCTATTCCTCACTTTTCCCATCTGTCTTATTTATAGCTCTCCTTTGTGAAGCCCTACAAGATCTAAGAATAAAAAGTACTCATAAAAACCTCTTGTGAGCCAGGATTTGAAGTCAGCTGTGCTTGTGGATGTTATGCATATGAAGGAAAGGCTTCCATGCAAATTAAAAATCAACCCTATGTCAGTATCCCTGTCAACAATTCTGCTTTAAAACCAGCACTCACACAAACTCTGGATAACGCATGAAAACGTCTTTTAGCCTTCCTCCACTTCCCATTTTCGGCAGGCAATTCAGTGCATCTGTGAGCAAGGATTCTCTCTCCCTGTTTCCCTTACTGGCACAATTGACTTTCATGGGCCTCTTTGGCAGCTCCAGCCCTTTTGGAAAGCAGAGTTTATTCCTCCCCTCCTCTTTCAGCCTGGCGTTTAGGAGGAGGTCTGTGGCAGGGTCTGATGCTGAAGAATGTCCGTGCCCAGAAGTGGTCTTTCTCATGGAAATCAGGCACGGTATCCGCATTGTCCCTACAAAGGGAGAGACTTGCTTTTTTGTTACCTCTCCTTTCTTCGAGGTTTCATTTGAACGGATGGGCTCTGGCTCTCTAATGCCTCCTGAGTGCCAGATCCATCCTCAGGACTGATTTCTCCATC
Organism: Calypte anna; assembly: GCF_003957555.1. Lineage (NCBI taxonomy): Eukaryota > Metazoa > Chordata > Aves > Apodiformes > Trochilidae > Calypte > Calypte anna. The sequence goes on along the minus strand of NC_044245.1, from coordinate 144,050,812 downwards.
TCCTCCCTCACCTACGTTTGTTGTCATTACAGCCTTATCTTGTCATTTTTAAGATTTTGTGGATGAAAATGCCAAATAAAAGTATTTTATATAAACTTACTCAAGGCAAGGAATGTACCTACACCAGTGTATGGCATACAAGCATTGATAACACCATTTATCCTGGGAGGAAAGGAAGTACTGTCCCTGCCAAACTGGAGGGCAACAAGAGGTGCAGGAAGGAAACAACTTCCCTGGGGATATGCTGGTGTCATAGTGATATATATACCCCTGGTAGCATGTTTATTTATACCCTTCCCAAGAGTTTGCAGTTCAAAGTCTTCCTCTTGATTTGACTCAACAGGGAATTTGTGGGGGCACCACTAACAGAGATGTTGCAGTTTTCCATCACTACAAGTATGAAAGCCCAAGTTCTGGTGTCTTAATATGCAGCAGCTCATGTCTGAGAGTCACACTGGCCCCAGGTGGCTGCTCAGATTGCTGCTGACTGGTCAAGCTCATCCCTTGCACAGAGCTGGTTACACTCAGCCTTGTCCTTTGGAGATTGGAAGAAAAGAGACCCATCAGAAAGCAAGCTCCAGCAGAGCTGGTACCAACCATAACTGCTGTGCAAGGCCACATGTGGTCTCACCAGGATGAACTGGCACTACCCTCACCAGAATATGCAGGCATTACCCTCACCAGGATGAAATGGCACTACCCTCACCAGGATGTGCAGGCATTACTCTCACCAGGATGAACTGGCACTACCCTCACCAGGATGTGCAGGCACTACCCTCACCAGGATGAACTGGCATTACCCTCACCAGGATGAACTGGCACTACTCTCACCAGGTGGTTCAGCACCAACCGCTGTGCACACCGTGCTGCACCTGTGCAAGAGGTGCCTTCCACCCCAACACGCTGCTCTGAGCATCACCAAATTTGAGCATTTTCTCAGCATTTGGAAATACTAAATCCAGGTGGGTGATGGAAATGAGCCACATCATAAATTCAGTGATAATTAAGTTCTCTTTAGAATTATTTATTTATTTATTACATCTCTGCCTTCAAATGAGCAAGACCCAGACCATGTATGAGTTTTCCCTGCAGATCCTGGTCTTGTGGTAGGATTTAAACTGTTTTTTTAATGCTCTGAGAGAAAGGTATAATGAGCTTCAAAGGCAGGGGAACTGCATCCATGACTTTTTATCCACCTTCAGGAAGGGTTTGGCGAGTCCATTTCTGTATGTATTTCTGATAAACACTGAACTATATTTCTGAATATTTGTTTAAAAAAAACATTTGAAACTTGTTCTGGAGTTCTGACAGATAACGTGGCATATATATAGTACACTGTGTGTAGGGTAGATGAAAGACAGCCTGAGTTCTAATTGATGGTGTATTTAAACACCATGCCCTCACACTTATCTCAGAGTACACCCTGCAGTACACACCGTGCTGTTCGTGCACACACCTTTCACAAAACAAGGTACAAACCCAAAGGCATCTGCTGCACCGGCCTTGCACAGAAGGTTGCGTGCTGCACGTGCATAACCTGTCCATGGCTGACAGTGGTTAAAGGATTTGCACATTAAAAATTTATGCACATCGTGCACCGGGGCACTGAGATGTGCAGCTTTCCCTATGCAGTATACAGGACATGCATGGTATCCGTGCCAAGTATTTTTTTGAAAGTAAATGCCCATATGCTCCCCAGACAACAGGAACATGTTGGAAGTTGTTTGACTGGGAGAGCAGCTTGGTCCTCAGGGAATGTTGAAGCTCAGTGAGGTAACACAAACGATGGAAGGGTGCAGGGGAACTGCGAGGGCAGCAGCATGGCCTGTGCATGCGTGTGCAGAGAAAAGGCAGCATTTCATGTGTTGAGATTTTATTTCCCGTGACGGAGAGAAGGAACGAACTTGCTCCACTGAGGAGTATGAACGCACATGTCCTCCCTCCCTCTTTCCCACCCAGGGGCTGGCAGCCTGGCGTGGCCTCTCCCCTCCCCTCCTCTCTCCTCTTCCTCTCTTCTCTTCTCCTATCCTCTCTCCCTCCCCTCCCCTCTTCCTCTCCCCCTGTCTCCCTCTCCCTCCCCTCTCCTCTTCCTCCCCTCTCCTTTTCTTTTCCTCTCCTTCCCTCCCCTCTCCCTCTCCTCCGCTCCCCCCCTCCACAGCAGGCCCGTGCAGGGTCCCTCCCGCTCTGCTCCCACCGCCTCAGCTCCCTCGCACCCACCTCCTCCGTCCACCTGCACGTTCCAACACCACCCACCCCGCCCTCCCTTCCGCATCGCCCGACAGCCTTCCCAGGGCTGGCGGGGGGAACTGGGGAGGTGAAAGCCGCGACCCGCACACTGCCGTTGGCCACCAGCACACGAAGCACACAGGGTGTGCAGATGGACATGCACCACGCACGCATAGCCCACACCCCACGCAGCATCCGCCACGCACCCCCTGCGTACCGCGCACCCCTCATCGGGCACCCCCTGCACACCGAGCACCCCGCACTTCCTGCGGACTGGGTACCCTACACCGGGCACCCACCGCGCATCGGGCACCTCCCGCGCACCGGGCACTCCGCACCGGGCACCCCCTGCGGACCGGGCACCCCGCACCGGGCACCTCCTGCGCACCGGACACTCCGCACCGGGCACCCCGATCGGGCACCCCCTGCACACCGGGCAGCCGACACCCCCTGCGGACCGGGCACCCCGCATCAGGCACCCCCCTGCGCACCGGGCACCCCCTGCACCCACTCCCCTGCCCTTCCCCCCCCGCACGTCCCGGCACCACGCGCTCGGCTAACCCCTCGCGCTACTGATGACGTTGCTCCCCGCGCACGCGCCGCGCCCCTCCCACCCGCACGCACCCCGCGCTCATTGGTGGAGGCGGAGCCGAGAGGGGCGGGGCGGGGAGGAGCGGGGGGAGGGGCGAAGCGGAACGGCCCCGCCTCTCCTGATGGCGCGTGCGTGAGTGCGTGATGCGTGCGGGAAAGGGGCGGGGCGGGGGGGGCGGGAAGCGCGCGCGCGGGGTGTAAGGGGGCGGGGATTGGTTGCCATGGGAGTGACGTCAAAGTGTGTCGGGGACAGGGAGCGGAGACACGGAAAAGGTCAAACTAAAGGCGAGGAGGAGACGCGGGCGCAGCCCGGGCCAGGCCGGGGCCGAGCCGAGGCCGAGCCGGTCCTGGGCGGCTCCGCGGGACCCGCCGGACAAGCGAAGGCGGCTGTGGCGGCGGCCGCGGGCAGAGTGCCCCAGGCGGGCCGGCCGGGTGAGGCAGCCCCGTCCGGGAAGCCCCTGCGGTCCGGGCGGCGGAGCCGGCCGCCTCCCCCCTCCCCGCAGCCTCCCCTCACAGGTACGGGCGAGCAGCGCCCAGGCGGGGCCGCCCCGCTGGGGAGGCGGGCTGGGAAGGAGGGACAGGCCGCGGCCTCGGGGCGGTGAGAGGGGCGCGGGGAGGGGGCCTTGGGTCAGGGGTGTTGGAGCCGGGGGCCGGAGGGGTGTCCTGGACGGAGCGGTGTCCATCCTGCAGCCCCCGCCGTGTGGGGGGAGCCTGGGGAGGGAGCTCCGCATCCCCGGGGCTCTGGGGAGTGGGACGGGATTCTTGCGGGGAGGGAGAGGAGCCCCGCACCCTTCCCGGCCCACGGGTCCCTTTGCACCGCACAAGCCATGTCCTTCCCCTCACCTCACTGCGCTTTGACCCTTTTGACCTGGGAACAGAAGTTGGGCTTCTTTTTTTTATTTTTTTTTTTCGTGTGTGTGGGCTGCAGGAACTCCTGCCCCCCGGCCCGGCCCCTGGCTTTGCATAACTTGTCTCCCCAGCTGACTGTCCCTTCTTCCCTGCACTTTGCCCTTGCCCGGTGGTCTGTAGCACGAGGGAGTGAAACTATTCAAGGACTGCCTTTTCTTTAGTGAGAAAGCTGAATCACAAACGAGGCAGACGTACTAATAATATACGTATATAAATACACACACATATATATGTATATAATTACACACGCAGTCCTTTTTCCCCCACAGTAGCCCAGTGCTGAAGTAGGATTCTGTGACAGCAAAGAACAAGGCCCTTGGGTGTGATTTTTTCTTTTTTAAGAAACCCCTGGAGTGAAGCTGTTATTAGCATGTGGAGTTTTGAATGCCACAGGCAGTCTGCTCATGTTCAAAGAATAATTTAGAGGAGCAGCTATGACTCATTAATAGAAAGTATTAGTTGCGTGAAGGCAAAACCAGGTGAAGTTTCTCACTTTACCATGGACTTATTCTGTGACCTTGGATCAGCCTTTCTGTATCAGTCCTCTGCTTACGGATTTGGAATAGAGGTGCTCTCCAAAAACATATTGTGAATAAATATGCTAATGACTGTGAAATCCTCTATAGTACTAACTAGTTGATAGTGTTATTTCTATTGTAGAAGCATAGGAGATGTAGGCAGGCTGCAAGTGTTCTGCTTGCTGAATTTTTGTGTAGTAGGTACTTGCTTAAAGCAGTTTAATAACCTGTGATACTGCACAGTGTGCAGTGTGGTCATCATGAACTCCATATTTTTATGAAGAGTTCATTGTCATTTGCTTTTACAGGGCTGCCATTCCATGATTCAGGTAGTTCATGTTTTTTTTTCCCCCCCCCTGTTTGCCTAGAGCAAAACTGATGTCCCTTTCTGCTGCCAAGGAAACCTTTTAAATTTCTAATGTAGCTGATTTGATAGTTGGCATCTGTCAGATATATGGTTCTAGATTTGGTGGTTTTGTGGGTAAATCAGAGATAGTCTGATGTGAAATGATGAAGAAACTACTTCTAGTTTGTAACTGACTGTCATGCCATGCAGCTGTACTTGCCAGGGTTGGGTAGTTGCATTAACTCGATGCTATCTCAGGGGTCCTCTTTATTTGCAAGAAGGTACCAAAAAGGTTGACAGAAAGTTTTTTACTTGTGTAATGAGAGAATAATAAAATGGAGTAGTTCAGTTTTAGGAACAGTATTTCCCCTATCACCTTATGTGATGCTCTCCATAGAAAATCAAACGCCTTTTAGGCAAAAACTTCAATACAGGGGTCCTAAAGCTGTGAAGGAGTTGCCTGTCCTGGTTCACAGGCTGCTTTGAAGTGCAGTGAGGCCACTGCATTAAGAGGTGAAAGCAGCCAAGTGCAGAGCTGGGAGCTGCTGCTCTGAGTACTCAGTTCAGGGAGCTAAGTTTTCCCTCCATACAGTTTTACTTTATGCTAACTTCTTTTTTTCTTAACAAAACTGAAAGCTGCTCGGGTAAAATGGCAATTCTTTGTTAATTCAGAATATGTAGGTGCCCTGGAAAAGTCAAATACCCAGTTTCATAGCTACCCTTAGGCATCTTTAATTTATGCAAGCAGGACTCACCGGTAGCTGCTCGAAGTGTCATTGACCTTAGTAGGTTTGCAGAGGTCATACTTTAAAATGGGTAAGTTGTGCTTGAACTATTTTTTTTTTCAGTAAGTATTAGGAGCAAGTATGTGTGTACCCACTTGCATGCTTTTTCCAGTTCCACACTGCATTTTCTGCTTTTCTTTAGAGTCTTGCTTTTAAGTACTACAGTAGACATAGAGTCTAATTGGAACTTGTTTTTATCTCTCATTTTAGGAAGAAACATAAGGTTTTGAAAGCAAGTTGTTTGTTATCTTGGTAAAGCAGAGAAAACTGTGAGGTTTTACCAGCAGCTAGGAAGGGCAGTTTTAGGATCAGAGAAACTTGGCCAGCACAACCCAAATGTATGCGGGTGACATCAGCATTTTCCTGAGCCATTTATGCTGTTCACTTCTGTTGGTTCCCAGCAGTGACTTGTGTCTTATGTAAGCTTGCACTGTACATCCTGTCCTGCTGGTCTCACGCATGGAAATTCATTGGTGTTATCTTACTGTAGGTTTTGAGAGCTGGATAGTTACTGGCTGCTTGTTGTCTCAAATGTCTACATGCAAATTTCTCAGGAGCTGAAGAGATCTATGCCAGGAGCATAATGCTGTCTTCCTAAGAGACATCAGAGGAATAACTGGGGAGAGAGACACAGCTGGTCCCCCTGCTCTCTTAGGTAATGGGAACTGCCTGTAACCACTGTGAAGTAATGTGGTGATGGAGACCATAGTGAGAGAGGGGTTTTAGTGGGCAGAAGCCTTGATCCCTACCATGCGTGGCTGGACCACTAGTGCAGTTTTGATGGCTTGTGCTAAAACATAGGACCAAAGTTGCAGAAAAGCTTTGATAATATTAAGACTGTAAAATAAAGGCTTTTATATACTATTACTGCATACGTCTTGTTAGAAGGTCTTCAAGAGGAGTTGTGCCTTCATATACTGGTGCTTTAAACTTGTAGTTAGCATTTAGTGATCTATAATGAAGATGCTGGCACTTGATGGATGAAATTGAGACAAAGCTTTCCTTGTAAGCTCTCGAACCCCAACACTTCTGTTTTTCTTGCTTACTAAATCTAACTTGAACTTGCTTGTGTAAAATCCTGTAGTAATGAAATGTTTATACGGAAATTGGGCACCTTCTTTGAATGGTATCTAATGTTTTAATTTCAAAAATAAAACCTGTTTAAAATCTACTTTAGTCTCTTGTTAGTGCTCTAGCAGTCTGGGGGTGCCAAATTCCTGCTTACCTGTTTTGGTGAATGTGGTTGGTTTTCTTTGGCACTATGGCTTGTTGTGAACAGCTGGAAATTTCCCTTACAAGCAGTTGTGAACACGAGTGTACAGGGTGTACAGCTCTGCACTGGAGTTATACACAGAAGAGAAGAGGGGTTGATGTGGAGGAGAAGCACATGTGGAGAGGAGTGCTGGTGTGGCCTGTGGAAGTAATGAAGAAATCTTTTCTGTGCCTTGCCACAAGTGGTCTGTTTCACACTGCACAAAAAAATCTTAGTGTAATGGAGAGATGAGGAATGTAAGACTGGACAAGGAGGCTGGTTATCTGAAAAGGACCAGGTACAGTGCTTTGACACTTAAAAACTAAACACATTCCTGCAAGTAAGCCATCCTTGCAGAGTTTACTGTTAATAATAATGGGCAAAATATTTAAGAGAGACTTGAATTTTCATTTTGCTTAGGGAATTGAATTATCAGCGTTACTTTTATCACACAAACTGGGAATGCATGGTCTTTTTCTAATTTATTAATTTTTTAGGTATATGTAAATATGTTTTAAAACCATGTGCAGGAAAATGTACAGGAGTGTAGTTTTGTGCATTCTAGAGACTAGCAGCTGTAAGAATAAACCTCTTAAAAAAATTGTACTTCAGAAGCACCTGCTTGTAGCACATTCATGATTCCATTAAATTGTATTTTATTGCTTTAGAGATACTTACATGAATATGAAGGTCCACTTATATTATTCAATAGCCTTTTCTATCTGTAGATGTAAGCAAATAAAATGTAGTCTGCATGCTTAGATCTTCTAAAATATTTATAAGAAAGTTGGCTCTTGGAAAAAATTTCTCACAGGATGCAGTGGGTGTCAGGTCTAAAGGTCAGTGGCAGACAAAGTCAAATGAAGGCTCTTTTGGATTGTTTTTTCTACTTTTTATTTTAACAATTACTCCTTGTCTAAAGAAGCACAGAATCTTTCTTTGTTACTTTCTAAACTTCAAAATGCTATTGGGCATTTGCAAGTCCATTTGAACTTAGGTGTTTTGTTGAAAACTTTTTTTTTCTGTAGGAAAGGAAGGAAAAAAATTAGTGCAGTTAATATATTCATGAACTCTTAGCATGGAACTTCCTGGTGTAAAGCAGAAAAGCCAGATGGGGATTTAAGCAACTGTCTTATACAACTTAGGAAACAAACATTCCTGATACTAATAAAAGGGCCAGATTTGAACTGCAAAATTGATCCCAGAGTTTTTTTCAACACATGATAAAATTTGACTATAACAGCCATAGAGTTAATGGAGGCAACTGTCAAGTTCTGTGAAGCAGTGGATTGTTTGCCTAAAATAAAAATACCTGTAGGCTCACACTTGTATGTACCCACTGGTGGTTAATGCTCATGCTGCAGTTTAAATGGCAAAATAAGCATAAGCAATGGCTGACTTGGTCTCAAATCTATTTCCTGTCTTGTATGTTAAGTATATATACATGCTTAATATGTATAACTTATCTGTATTTTATATATATAAATATATTTAAAGATGGGAGATAATAGTGGGATTTTTTAAAGTGCTTTATGCCAAACCTTCTCTCGATTGGAGTTGATTTGAAGTGTAATGACTGGGGAGTCCTAGGAAATAATCCTGCACTTAATATTCACTGTATGTGTCAGTGACCTGGAAAAAGTATACGGGAAGGTGCTGAAGAAAAAAAAAAAAAAAAAAAAAGGCTAAAAAACCCAATATGTCAGAGACAGGAGGAGGAGTGGGCAGATGGCAGTCAGTGCAAAACAGGTGAATAATGAGTTTGAGAACAAGCTAAATAGACTGGGCAAGTGAGTATGCTTTCTGCATGCTTGTTGCATTGTTAACATGATGGGAACTTTCCCTGTTGTGATCTGTAGAACAGAGATGTAAAAATCCTGTATCATGTATGGTGAAAGCATGCCTGTCTTTCTCAGGGGGAAGTTCTGGGATGAGTAGGAAGGTCAGTGCTTCCAGAACCTGACTTCTAGTTTATTCAGATTTATCATTGGCATATATAACATGGACTAATAATGTTGAAATGATCTAAAATCTTAGCAGTGCCCGGACAAAACAGATGTGCTATGTGACAATAGTTTTTTTTTTTTAACCTCTGAAATGGCCTAGAAGGCAGCAAGACATTTTTGATAATGTGTCTACTTAATTTATTTTATCTAATTTGGCTGGAAACTTTTTGGGTAGTTGTCTAGCCTCACTTCACCTAGCTTAGTGATCTTTTCCAGATTGTTGCTTGGAGGCAGTGTTGGAGTGATGAAGTTAAACAACAAAGGCATAGTTGTATAGTTGAATCATTAATCCTGTAACACAATGCTAAGGATTATTAAAAAACAAAAGCCAATAAGCAATAAGCCTAATCTGTTTCTTTCCTAAAAAAGGTTAAAATACCAATTTGTAATAATGATAAGGCACACACATGGAAAAGAGTGTATTGAGGTTCTGTTGATCAGCTTATTGGTCAGTCCATTAACAATCCCAGTCTTTCCTGTTTTTATTTGTTTCAAACTGCATTTTTTTAGAGGGTTTCGTAAATTAAAATAGCAGTGAACTGATCTAAGAAGAATGCCCTGCTCCCCAGTACAGAGGCTTTGCTTTCTCAGAGCTGGCACTGAGAGGAAGGAGAAGCCACCTTGCAGTTTAAAATGTATTTAGTACAGATAAGTTTTCTGTGCCTGAAGTTACCCTTTAGTAACACCAGTTTGCTGCTTCTTTTACATCATGTTGGGGTGTCTCAGTCTGAACACCACCAGTGAAGAGTTTTAATAGCCCAAGAAGCTTGCAAGAATTAACTCTAAATTTCTGCAGAAAAGGTTAGAAAGATAAAAGAAAAAAGATTAAAATATTCACTAGAAGTGCCCTAGGTAAGACTGTTTTGTGTCTGAGGGCATGTTGAATCCTGGGGAAAGAGAAAGCTAAGCCGAAAAACTGCTAAATTCTTGTGTTTAGCACTGAATCAACATGAGAGGTATCAAAGTGGTATTAGCAGAATTTGTAAGATTGTGGGCATTTCATATAAAGAATATAGAAATAAAATAAGTTGGTCCAAAACAAATCTCTTTCTGTGTCAGAGTTGTGTGGAGAATAAATGTTGGAAGCTTAACAGGAGTATAATAAATCAAACTGCCAGATGAGCCTCAGAGGACTTTCTTAATTCACTTCATTGTTTTCTCTGCAGATACAGCAGGGCTGAGCTAAATGCAGGGCTGTCACTCTTCTGAAGTTCAAAGTGTTTCTGAGTGTTCCAGAAGACTGAGCTCTTCTCTCTGCCTTATCTTAAACTGCTCGTTTTATCGTTTGGAGTGTTCAGTGCACTGAGTACTTGTATAGGCAGAAATCACAGTTGAGTTTGCCTTTTGGGTGAGTGGTGAGGTATTTTGTGTACTGTTAACACAGAAAAAGCTTAAACTTCTGGAAAGTACCATTTCCAACAGAAGATGCCCTGCTGACCCCTTGCAGCTTCGCAGAAAATGCTCCTTAGTGTGAGCTTCCTAAGCAGATATCCTAGGATACAAACTGCTCAGGACTGCTGGCACAAAGTAATTTTTTTCTGTTAACTTTCACCAGATTTTCTCCTTGCCCCATATTCTCAGTACCAGACAAACAGAGGAGTAAAATAGGGGGCAGAGTTCTTTAGTAAGAGAAATTGGAAGCAAAAGGGTGTAACTCTGAAACTCAGACTGAAAACTCTGTTCTGGTTTAAGCAAATGCTAACCACCTGCTTAGCTGCTGGTACCTGGAACTTCTAAGGCACATCACAGCTGTTGGACCTGTGGAGTCAGTATTGTCACATCAGTGTTAGCTTTGATTAAGATAAGTTACATTTGCTGTGAGTTTTCTATCACTTCTTCCTTTCTTTTGCCTCATTCTTACTGGCTGGGACTGTGAAAACTTGTTTGTGGCTCTTCTTGGATATGGGCACCTTTGTGTGTAAAGAATGTTGTTTATTCTTCCTGCCCATATTCATTCTGCTGGCTGACTCGTCCATACTTGATAGATACCATTACTTTAGCATACAATTTTTCAACATATTCATACACTTAGTATCATGTGCAATGCTAACCTGGTGTTTTCTGGGAGTATCTTCAGCTTTTATGGAGACCACAAGTGATATTATTGGCACTGGTGATAAATTTGTAACTAAATTATCTGATTATATATGGATTATGCTTGTAAATAGATATTATTTCTCATCACTGTCCCCCAGTCTACTTCTTTTGGAGTTTTGCTTCACTTAAATTATTGCTTGGTAAATTTTAATCTGTAAAACTTTAACTTAAGACTAATCAATATTGCACTAACTTCTTAAAGGATAAATAAAAAACTTTCTTCTGTCAAGTTATGTTAAGACAAGAAATACTATAGGTAACTATTTTTTTAATATTAATTGGACAGGTGTATACTTTATCCCAATAAGACAAAGGCTGTATTTTAAAGAATGTTTTCCTTGGTGGCTGTTCTATGATTCCCTCTAAGGACACCTTAATTTTCACATAGCCCTTTGCTGGGGGAACTGAGCTGTCTGCTGACAGGATCAGGCACTTTCAGGTCACCAGAACACTGGGAATGTTCTCGTATCAGGGAAGTCAGGGCTTCTGCAACCTGTCCCCAGTCTGTTCTGATTATATCAAGGGAGTATTTCAAGAAAATAGCAAGCAAAGTTAAGGTGATTTCCGGAGCTTTATCAAGATTAGTGTGCTGTATCTCTTGGCTTTATAGCAGAAAACTATAGCAGTTAGTTTTGTCATGTTCAAAAACTTGAATCAGCTGTGATAAGACAGATTTCCTTTAACAAGGAAACTTGTGATATTTTCTTTGCTTGGAATACATCTGTTTTGACTCTTCCCTCTCATCTGACTTTTTTTAATTTGAATTATTCTGTAACTTGAAAAATCAGTTATTGCGTCTGATTGAATGCTTTTAACATTATTAGTTACAAAATAAATGTAGTAGTTGATATGCTCATACATTATGTGATTATGCATGTTTTTTTCATTTGATTTTAGGCTGTATAACTTCTTTGAGTTCAAAAACCTAATAAAAATTTTACAATTACTTTTTTCACTTTGAATATGGTGACTAAATGACTTGTCTTGGTAAATACACCAGTTGGATCAGGACCTGCTAAGCTGGTGGTTCAGTTAAAAGTCAGGTTATGCCAAATATTAACCAGAAGCAGTAAAATCTTGGGAAAGCAACATGAGTCTATGTACTTAAACATTCCTTGGTTTTAAAAAAAACAAAGCTGTGATCCTGTATGTTAATGTGAAGTTGCATACTGCAGTGTTGGGGAAAAGTACTGGTTTATTTGTTGGGTTTTCTTACACAACACAAATTTCAGTGTGAAGTTCCTTGTTGTTGTAGTAAATGATACCCAACTTTTTGCTTTTTTTTAAAATTAAGATACAAGACCTTTTATTTACACAGATGAATCACTGTTGTGGGTAGTATTACTTCTAAATTTCTCTTAGGAATACCAGGAATGTTAATCATTAATAATTTTTCTTTTTGTGACAAGGGGAGTATTTTCCTAGGTCACCTGCTTTAAATAAAAAGGACAATACTGGTTTTCTGTCAGTTTACTGGTGCACTACAAATGGTGAGGCCACACCTCGAGTACTGTGTCCAGTTCTGGGCCCCTCAGTTCAGGAAGGATATTGAGGCCCTGGAGCAGGTCCAAAGGAGGGCAACCAGGCTGGTGAAGGGACTTGAGCACAGATCCTATGAGGAGAGGCTGAGGGAGCTGGGGGTGTTGAGGCTGGAGAAGAGGAGGCTCAGGAGAGACCTCATCACTCTCTACAACTCCCTGAAAGGAGGTTGGAGCCAGGGGGGGGGTTGGGCTCTTTTGCCAGATGACTTTCAACAAGACAAGAGGGCACGGTCTTAAGTTGTGCCAGGGGAAGTTTAAGTTAGATATTACAAAGAATTTCTTTACGGAGAGAGTGATCAAGCATTGGAATGGGCTGCCCAGGGAAGTAGTGGATTCTCCTTCCCTGGAGATATTTAAAAAGAGACTGGATGTGGCACTCAGTGCCATAGTCTAGCAACCGCAACGGTGGTTCAAGGGTTGGACTCGACTCGATGATCTATGAGGTCCCTTCCAACCCAGACAATTCTATGATTCTATGATTCTATTGCATAATTTTCCTGGATAGTATAGATAGTGTGTAATACTCTGATAACTTGAACTCTGTGGATCTCTCCTTCAGTTATTTCCTCACCCCATTGATTGTAGAACAACTTGATGGTAGTATCAAGAAGTTATTTTAGTTGTCTGGTTCATCTTTGCTCAGGTAGGGCTTTTAGATCATTGAAGACTGAAGCACCGCACTGTACAGATTGTTGGTAACTTTGTGATGTTTTCTGTTTAAGCTACCGCTTTTAAGTTAGAAAATATAATTAGTCTGAGGAGCTCTACTTTTTTGTAGTTATGCTGGAATTTGAATGATTGTGAGATTTCATTGGCATATGGAACTTGACAGATACTGCCAACTATGGTATTTTCCTGCATTTAGCTATGCTAAGGCAGCTGACTTTTTGTGGCTTCGTGGAAGGGCAGTGAGTTTTGCTCTGTTATTGGTACTTTATTTTATAGAATTATTGGAAGGCTGTATTTGCAGCATTTCTTTAAGTGTGCCTTTATTGGTCCAGTTGCACAGGTTAACTTTTATTTAACTGTTTTCAGAGAACATACTTGTCCTAGAAATGCTATGGATGATGCTTATTACTCTAGTATCAGGTACGTTTTTAATTCTTTACACTGAAAGAAAATTACAAACTGCACATGAAATTTGATTTTTTTTTTCTTTAATAGATTTGATTCCTTAGAGGAATTTCATGTTATTACAACATTTTTGTTGAGCTAATATGGTCTCCACAGACTTCTGCTTAAGACAGAACAGTTCTGCAAAACTGACAGAGAATTTGCAGCTGGTCACTCAGATAAAGAATAGAAGTAAGTGGCTGTCTAAAAAGTAACTTCCAGTAACTTGTCCCAGACTTGCAGGTAAGCAGCATAGAAGAGGTTGAGGAAAAGAGATGATTTACAATCTCCAAACACTTTGAGAGTTTTCTTCAGTTACGTATCCTCATATATAAAAAAGCCTTTGAAACAGGTGACAACTGTTGTGGAAAGATCTGTGAAGGTACTTTTTAGGTTTTTCAACAGGTGAAATAAATCTTAAGGGCTGTAGCATCCTTGATCTTCAAACCTCCTTCAGAGAACATCACTTGGTTTATGAACTGAGTGTGATAGGATTCCTGTAAAGAGCCATGTGTTTGCTTATTTCTTATTTTTCATATATAAATGTGGTGAAATGAGTTGGGTGACTTGAAGTATGGGCCTTTTTTTGGCTCATTCATTTTGGGGACGTGCCTGCCTTTAAGGTTTTATTTTGCGCTCCAGTGAAGTTTGCTGAATAAATTTTATTTTACCAGGTTTTTAATTTAGAAACTTCAGATTCAGTGATGATTTTGTATAGAAGCTTCACTCAGAGGTTTGGCTTGCATCTCTGATGCAAACTTTTCTGCAGAGCTGATGAAGTAACCAATGCTCATGTGGTAGCAGCTGGCCACCAAAGCAATCATCAAAGGAACCACATCCTTAATTAGAGGCTTTCACAAATGTTTATCAGGAATATTAGTATTCAGAACTGTTTTATACTGCCATGTTATTCAGGGGAGAAGTTTTGCCTTAGGTGCTTTAGATGCCTTTGACTTAGTGATGCCTCAGTGACTTAGAGGCACTTTAGTTTATTCTTGCAGTCTTTTGGTTGGTCTTTGTTTCATCAAGGTCAGGATGCTTTCTGGACTTATCTGTACTGTCCACATGCCAGCAGGTGGTGTGTTGGTTAATGTAAGGGCAGACTCCTAATTTTCTCCAGCATTTCAGAAAAGTGTTTTTCATTTAAGTCCTGCTCAGTTGATTTCTGTACAGGTGGAGTCTGCTGCTCGTTTGGCATAGAAGTCTGTGGAGACAGCACATGAACATACAATCTTAACAAAAGATGCCTTGGGACAGTTTTCAGACTTGCAGCTGGGGTGAGCTCTGACCAAACGTACTCAAAAGGCAAGATAATGGTACCAGATAGTGACCTAGGATTCCCCTTCACCAAGCTGTTTTGTTCAGTGCATTGAATGACTGCTTAGTCTGCTGGTCCTAAGTGTGAGTCCTTCTACTCCTAAACTACTCCCAGACTGTTTAGTGGAGTTGGCTCTTCCACTAAAACTCTGCATTTTTAATGTGACAAGATAACACTTCCATGGGCCGTACTGTCCATTGTCTTTAGTTTACTATAATTTGAAAAGATATATTTAATACTAGAAGGAAACAAAATTGAGACTTGCTAGGGAAAAATAGTCTTAAAATCTGTAGTCTATCCCTAAATACAAGGTGTGCTTTTAAATTGATTAAGAGTGACATTTTAAAAATTTAATGTTTAGAATTGCCTCATGAGAAACATTCTACTGCAAAAAGAACTTTGAGTGATCTACAGAGGTGACCATGGGATAATGTTTGGCAGCATAATTACAGTAGGCATAGGTATAAAATTCTATATTTTTTCTGTATTTTTTAAAATACTTGGCATCAGTTGTTTAAAATAGTTTTAACATTAAATATTTGTGATTTGAGGTGCTAGCTATTTATAGGGAAGTCTGTACTGATGTCATCTGTGGATAATTCTTTCTCCAAAGACTTTATTGACTTCATCATGTCTGAGGATAATTATATAAGCAAGGCTATTGTTGATGGAAGGGTATCACAGGAATTAATGAGGTCATGGTGTTTCCAGTACAGTGACAAACTTCTGGAGGTCTGGCCCAACAACAGGCTGAACAGGGGAGCTGTGGGTGCCTTATCTCTGGAAGTGTTCAAGAAGAAATTGGATGATGGGACTTGGAGGAACCTGGTCTAGTGGGAGTTGTCTCTGTCTAGGGCGTGGGGTTTGGAACTAGGTGATCTTTAAGGTCCCTTCAAACTGAAACCATTCTATGATGGTTGGATGTGGTGATCTTAGGGGTCTTTTCCAACTGTGACAGTTCTATGATGATTCTATGAACTTACTCAAAGCAGGGCTTTAATTAGCACTTGGTGGGATCTGCTCTGGCTTTGCCATACAAAGCCGTGAAAAGCCCTGAGGACAGAGAATCCACAACCTCTCAGGGAAGTCTGGTGTAGGGTGTTACCACCCTCCTGGTGAAAATGGCATCCTGGCCTGTATCATGAACAGTGTGGCCAACAGGTCCAGGAAAGGGATTCTGCCCCTGTACTCAGCCCTGGTGAGGCCACAGCTTGAGTCCTGTGTCCAGTTCTGGGCCCCTCAGTTCAGGAAGGAGATTGAGATGCTGGAGCAGGTCAAGAGAAGAGCAAGGAGGCTGTGAAGGGATCCAGCACAAGTCCTGTGAGGAAGGGCTGAGGGAGCTGGGGGTGTTCAGTCTGGAGAAGAGGAGGCTCAGGGGAGACCTCATTACTCTCTACAACTCCCTGAAAGGAGGTTGGAGCCAGGGGGGAGTCGGGCTCTTCTCCCAAGTAGCTCCCAGTAAGACAAGAGGGCATGGACTTAAGCTCTGCCAGGGGAGGCTGGATATTAGGAAGAAATTCTTTCCCGAGAGGGTGATCAGACATTGGAATGAGCTGCCCAGGGAAGTGGTGGATTTTGTATCCCTGAAGGTTTTTAAGAGGGGACTGAATGTGGCACTCAGTGCCATGGTCTGGTAGCCACGGCAGTTGTGGATCAAGGTTTGAACTTGATGATCTCAGAGGTCCTTTCCAACCTGGATGATTCTGTGGTTCTGTGAAAAAGTTTGTCATTATGTTCAGCTAGAATTTTCCATGCTGCCTTTTATAGCCATACTGCTTTATCCTGTCTTGTAGTGCTGAGGGTTCTGGTTGACTTGGTGTCACAGTTTAACACTAGACAGCTCTTAGTTGGTCCCTAGCCTGTTTTCCAGAGAAAAGACACCCATGTCCCTCAGCCTTTCCCTGTGGTTGATGATCCTGAGGCCTTTTACCACCATGGTAGCCCAGGGCTGGACAATGTTTGGTTCCTCAGCATCCTCCTTGAAGTGAGAATCCTCCCCTGAGCACTCAGCATCTGCAGAGTGGCCTTGCCAGTGGCAGGCAGAGAAGGGATCCCATCCCTTACCTGCAGTCTCTCTGCACTTTGCCTTCTCTGCAGTGAGATGTGGTTCTTGTTTCAGATGGCTTCAGCCACAGCACCTGGGCCCCTTCCAGCAGGGCTGTTCCTCAGCCAGCTCTCCCCAGCCTGTGCTGATGCAGGGGGTTCTTCTGCCTTGGGTGCAGAGTTTTGTGCTTTTCTTTCTTGAACCTGATGAGGTTTGGCCCCATCCTCAGGTTTCTCATGGTCTGTCTCTGTTGGTAGAAGTGCAGCCATTCATTGTGTCAGTCCCCTCTTCTTGTCTGCCCCCTCCACTTTACAATCCCCTGCCAGTTTGCAGAGGGTGCACTTTGTGTCACCTTCTTGGTTGCTGATGGCTGTGCTTGGAGCCCTGTGTTGTTTGTTTGGGGTTCTCCCTTGCCAGCTTGCAGCTGGACATTGAGGTGTTGGTTGCATCCCCATGATCCAGAGTTCCAGTTTTCCATCTCAGCTTCCCTCCTGTTGGTGAGCTCAGGCTTCCTCAGCTCCTGGGTGAAACTGCAGTGGGAGACTCTTGAAAGTTGTCCTAAAGTCATGTTCTGTGCACCATTCAACTGTTATCAAAGTAGCCCTCCAGCTCTTCATGTGAGGTTGGTTTGGTACATTCTGCTTTTGAATCATTAACTATTCATGGTTACCTTTTTGTCTGCATTTATGAAAATTAATTCCAATTGGTGTATTCCATGTGCCTTCCACAAGCTGGTGGTACTCTCTAAATCCTCTTCTGACTTTCTCGTATGTGTTGGGTTTTGTGCTTGTCTGGAACCTTCTGTGAATGCCTTGATGATCCAGATGATTCTAGATGATCCTGGTAATTATGTATAGAATATAGCAAAAGAAAAAGGAAAAATCTTTTAATGGTCAGTATGAAAATCAAATATTATTTTAATGACTTAGAGAAAAGAAAAAAAAAAAAAGAATTCCTCTTCTTATTCTAGTGTAGTAGCTAAATGTTAAGTTTTTGTTACAGTGCTCCAAGTAGGAAACATGATGACTCGGATATGTCAGTTATACTCCTGGCATATTTACAGACTAGGAAAGTCTGTTTTAATTCCTGTGGTGTTATAAATTATTGAAAGAGGTTGATTATAGAGGAAGTACTGTTTGAGAGAGGCCATGAAAGCATTAATTCTCCAAATCTGTTTGTTAGATCCTTAAGATAGAGAATATGGAATAAGTTTTTCAAAATGAGGTGCTTTGTCAATGAATTGTCTCTGTTTCCAGTTACTCTGGAAGTAAATCCTGAAAATTTTTTTCTTTGTGGAACTTACATTTTTAAATAAGTGATAATTGTTCTGAAAGTAGTTGAGAGATGTTTATTTGGGGGGGAAGGGGGGAGGTTGTTGGTTTTTGTTTGGTTTTTTTTTGTTTTGTTTTGTTATGTAGATTTTTTTTGTTAGTATATTTTGAGGCTGTGTTGTTTGGTCTTTCTGTTCTGGAGGCAACCTGGATGTAATTATTTATATGTTAAAGGTGCAGGTCTTTTGGGTACTATTGCAAAACAAATAGTTAACTTTTTTTTTTTTACTGTTTCACAAGGACAAAGATTCTTTGTAAAACCAAGTGCCCTCCACTTATCTGATCTTCATGACTTGCATTCTTCCTGGGTTGATCTTTTTTTCTTTGAAGAAAAAATGTAAATGCTCTGGGAGCAAGGTTAGGATTGACAGGTACTGATGGCTTCTCAGTCTGATATTCTTCAGGATTTAATTGCAGTGAAGGAGTTGGGCTCACTTTATATAACAGGGGAAATAACCTTGTTCCTCTCACCAAGTCTATAGGCTGCAGTAACAATCTCCAGACTTCGTGCCAAAACTGAAAGTGTGAGAGCCAGAATTTGCTGTATTTACAACTGTACTTGTTTACAAGGATTGAAATATGTTCACACAGGGTAACACTTTAAATGGGAAAATTGTCTTTTACTGACTGTAGATCTCAGTGCTCTGGCCCATACCATTTTTCCAGCAGTGTAGTACTATGATGTAGATTTAATTGTTGGACTGCTGCTGCTAACTTACTATCCAAATGTGTCCTTTTTCAGCAGAGGTAAGCAAAGGGACCTTGTAGTATTAATGTCTCCTCACAGTTCTCAAGTTGTTTCCATCACAGTGTTACAGGGAGCTATTGCTGGCAGCTGCTATTACCAGAGAATTATAATTGCAAATGTGAGTGAAAAGTCATTAAGTGAAGGATTGTGCTAAGTGTGTTATTGATCTGGAGTCTGCTATGCCAGACTCAACTGATAATCCATCAAACAAAACCCTCATAAAAACCAGAACTCAATGAACCCCAAAAACCTCCTACCTAGCCTAAGTATGTACTTCTGTAGCTTTTCAGGGAGGTTTCTACATTCATGCTTGGCCATGTTACCATCAACAGGAATGAAAAACTTCAACATTTTAGAAAACTTGCTACTGGAAACAGTAAAGACTGATTAATTTGTTATTTAGGTTATTTTTTTATGGGTGGAGCTCTTGAATAACTACTCAAATACATGTACTAAATGTATTACTTGTTTCTATTTCTTGTCAAGTTTGAGGGTTTTTTCCCTCCTCCTGCTGTCTTCTGCTCTCTTTAATTAGAGGTAATCAGATCAGTTATTGTATATTCAGTAATGTGAACTTTCTTTATATTTTCCAGATTGGGTCATCCGAATCTTAAAGATGTCTTTAAAAAGAAGAATCTAATTTTCTACAGACAGCTTTGTTATGCTGGACTGGAGATGTTGGTTACCTTGAAAGAAGAAATGGCAGACTGTGAGCCCAAATTAGGAATTTGAAGACTTTTCAGGATAACGTGGAGACATGACATGTAGAGGTAGCTGTAAAATATATAAAGTGATTTAATTTTATAGTTTCTAATTAAGTATCTCCAAGAATCAATCTGGGATTAAACAATCTACTTTCATTGTAGCTCTTTACCATGAATGAGGCAAAAATACCTTTCCTGTAAGAGGGACCAAAGGGGAAAGGTAAATAGCTGAAACTATGAAATCAGAACTGTTCCATGGATAGCATATTTAAGTTGTATGCTAAACCCATTGAGAATGTAAATTCAGAATTTCTGAGTAAATCTGAAGATGGAAGACTTTTGTGGGACCATAAAGAAAAGGAACAAATCTTCATGCAAAAGCTGGCATAGTGCATTCACAGAGTATTCACATTTCTCCTATGTCTGTAATTCTAGTTGTTCAGGCTTCTGTCACAGTCAGTGCATTGTTATGTAGCTGCCCTCCTAGAAATGTTTAAATCTTAAAAATCAGCAAAAATGGCAGTGCATGTCACTGTATACCACAGAGTGATTCAAACTGCCTCGTGTCTGTACTCTGAGGAAAGGAAATACAAGTAAGGATGCTATACTTTTTTGTTTTCCTTTTTCTGTTAATTGCAGGTTAGCCTTTTGGTTGAGATTTTTATGAGAGTAATTCATTATGCTAAGTTCTTACTGTGGTAGATAAGTTCTTAGATTTTTTTTAGCTTATCTTTAAAGCACAGTGGTCTTGGATCAGCCACTCCCTGCCCTCTGTGGAGGTGAACTGATTATTGCAGAACTTAACAAATCACCTGGAATAGACTTGGCTTTATTTAAAAAGTTTATTAAAGTTGGTCTGAATAAGTTCTTGCAGATGTTACTCCACTCAGTGGACAGCCAAGATAGTTTTTTGTAAATAAAGATGCAGTTTTCCAGCCTGAGCTATGTTGTGCTTAGCCTGAGGAGTATGAAACTGAAGGTCTCCAATTGCTGGCATCATTCTTAACCACAGCAAAATGAATTTATAATTTTGTTCTTTATTCAGACTTAAATGTCGGGCAATTGGGGAGAGGCCCTTTTGAATCTGTATCTGAGCTTTATTTTGGCTCACACCATGATCTTTTTTCTGTAGCTATTGGAGATGATGTGATTTGGATTACGTATGAGAAGTTGGCTATGCACCTTAAAATGTAATGCTGATTCACACACATTGTTTGACCCAGGGCAAAAGTGGAATAAAAATATTTATGTATTATAATGATAATTAAAAATATATATAAATAGTGAGAAAATGAATCACTTAATACTTCAGTTGGATAAATTTATTTGAGCATTTAATTTGGAAATAAACTTTCTAGTAAAATGAAGTTGCTCTCTATTCCCTGACTACTGACCCCAAACATCTGAATAAAAGTAAAAATAGGGACTTGAAGTATAAAGCTTCTGGCTACTTAACTGTAGTATCAGAGGAACGGGCTTGTATTTACATAGACTTGGTATAAATACATGGCTATAAGGTACCAAGGGAAAGAATCTTTTAAAAACAAGTGTTTGGGTTCATGTTATTTTCTTTCCTTAATTTAGACTTAGGAGGAGTTTGGGGGGGAGGCAGAAAAGAGCATTATGAGGACATACCAATTCATGAAGCATTAGTCTTGAAACATTATGCTATAGTACTATAGAGTTTTAAAATACTATAGAGTTCTAAAATCCAGAGCTAACTACTAGAAATTTGTGAATGCTGGCTATTGACTTCCACTGCAAAGCTTTCCTACTACTTTCTAAATTTGTGCACAGTTCAAGAGTTCTTTTTACATTTAGGATTGCTTAATTCTCAACTCTGCTCTGGTCAGTAAGTGCGACTTAACAAAATCAGAGCAATAGTGAATATTTGTCTTCCTGTGCCAGTTCCAGTCACTTTTTGCTTGCATCAGACATCTGTGGTTAATCTGATGTGAGTGGCAGATGGATGGATTGACAAGACCTGGACTCCAAAACACACACTTGAGTGTGCATGCATAGGCATAGACTCCTTTGACCCCAATTATATTTAACTGTTTCTCTGTGACAACTGAGGCTTCAAATTCAATGAGTTATAGTGGTCATGCTAGTTGCAGAATGAGGACATCTTAAGATGGGGAGGAAAAGAGAAAGAAACTTTCCTTGGCTGCTTGCCTCCTCACCCTTCCTTCCCTCTTTCCTTTCCTTCTGTCTTGTTGAGCTCGTTGCTTATGGTGCTTATGTAAAGCAGAGTTCAGTGGGAGTGGTAAAATAAGGCTTGAGAAAATTACAGTAAATCTCTGTGGCCTGCATAGATGTGATTTAGAAATCGTGAATAAACATGAACTTTAAGTATCTTAATGGTGTCCCTTTTTTAGTATTAAACCTTTTTTTGTTAAACTGGAATACTGGCAGTTGAAGCACAGCTCCTAGGCAGGTGATCATACATTGCTATTGGAAAATGTCAAATAGGTAAATTTTCTGTGCCGAAAGGACTTTGTGTTGTTCTCTACCTGTGGATTTAGGGGGGTATTTCACACTTCAATGAATGCTATCTTTATTGCTGCTCTTAAGAAAAACATTAACTACTGTTAAAGGCATTAACAGTAGTCAGCAGTCAAGATTCTTCAGTTTGTGATGACTTAAGAATAAACCCTTTTTATTCCAGGGCTTTTAAGCTTTATGAAAATGAGAGGGCAGTTCCTTTAGTGAAATCTTGAGTATGTTGTCTACTTAGATTTGTTTAAAAATAGAAAGTGTTTGGGATAATAGCTGAAGTCCCATAATAAAAACACAGCTTCAGTTTTGATTGAGCTTCTATAGAAGTCATATCTTTCAAGCATGTAGTCATACAAAGGGATCTGTAATGCCTCTGCCTTTTCTAGCACTACATTTGGAAATGAAAATTTTGACTCCTATATAAATACAAAAACTTTGTAGGATGCTATATATAGTTCACAGTGAGTTTGATAAAGCAGTGAAAGACTTCATTGCCACGTATATGGACTGTTTTGTCATGATTAATGCATTGAAACAAAGAGAGGCTGTGGGGAGTTTGTTCTCTTTGGGCAGGTAACATTGTAGTAACCTTCATTATTCCTTAAGAAGTAAGTGTTAAAGGAAAGCAGTGTAAGAAATGGTTCACTGCAACTTAATGCTTAGGAGCCTAATTAGTTGAATACCATGTGCCTACCTCTGCATGAAATAGCCTGTTTCTTTCCAATGTAAAATAGGAATTTTCAGGTTTGGAACAGCTTAAAGGGGCCTTTGTTGCAAGTGACCACTGTTTTTTTTAACTATTCTCAAATATAATGAAGGTCAGCATGGTATCCATAGTGACTGCATGCAGCTTCCTCATTAATCTTGGCATACTGATGTAATAACAGAATTCACTTAACTACAACAAGTTTTCAGGTTTCAGGAGTAAACCTTTACTTGAAAATGTGATGTGATTGGGTTTCTGTAATAGAAATCTTGATTATTGTAGCTTTTCTTCAATTTGAAAGTTATGATAGTCTTTGTGTTACTATCAAGGCCTAAACAGAACCCACCAGAATAAGCAACCTTTAATTGCTGAAGTCTACTTATAATCTGGTAGTAGAAAACTTCTTACTTACAAAATTGATTTTTGAAGGCATAAGAGCTGCTAAATGGGAATGTTTTCAGCTCTGCTACTAAAAGGAAGACATTCTACTACAAACTACAAAATCAAACCATATGAGTGGCATGTGAATATGATCAAGCCAGAATTACATGGTGAAAATTTCCTGCTGATACCAGTTCCAGGCCCTCTGTGCCCAATGAAAAAATGGGGAAAACTTGCAGCAGCAGGAGCCTCACAGGAGTCCTTTGAATGTTGACTTTTGGGTTACTTCTGTGCACAACAGTGGGGAATCAGAGTATTAGGATATGCAACAACTCAGTGCAATACACTAAATAATTTACTTTATTTTTTTCCCTTTAAGTGTATGCATTGTAAATATTAATTTTTAATATTATAAAGGTGCTTTTACCTTAAAGGAAATTGATTGTTGCACAATAGAATGCAGTCTTGTGGGAGTTTTGATACTTATTGAAGAAGGGAAGTAAAATGGATCCATCCTTAGGTTAATTGTTTTCACTCTCACCCTTGCCTTATCCTTTAATGCCTAGCCAAAGATTTTTTTATTTGGTTTTTGTTTGTTGTTTGGTTTTTTGTTTTTCAATTAGTTTTAAGCCAAGTGGGTAGGATTGTGACACTGAAAGTAAATGTTTTCACAATTTTCTTAAGTTTCTGTTTCTGATATTTTCTTTGTTATGAATGTGGTTTGTTATGCTACTGTCTTTAATTCTGCATACAGCTTTATTTTAAAGTAAAAGTAATTATACAAGGATAGCTATCTGCAAAATTAACTGGATATTCAAAATGGAAGTGCCTTCATTTTTGAGAGCTCCAGGAACTGAGGGTATAGGGGAGTAAAGTCAAGGGATCTTTAAAAAAAAATGTCTATTTCATTTAAATATATTTTAATGTATAAGTACAATATATACTCATAAATAAATTCTAGTTATATAAAATCAATTTATATGAACCTAAAGAGGCCCTTAAATGTATATTAAAAGTTGAGAATTTGTATTCCACTATGTTGCATTTTAAAACTTGTTAGTTTAATGAAAGTTGGGAATCTAGAACTGTATTTGTGCTACAGAATATGCAAGTAAAGTTTTCCTCAGAAGTATCTGAACAGTAATTGATTGGAATAGTATAGAATTGTGTCTTAAAGCTTTTCTTTTTCATTTCCCCTTCCCTAAAGGTGACTGGCTGTTTCACACAGTGATGCAGTGATGTGTAGTAGTCTGTTGCTGTAAACATCCCCGACTGGAAGCTGTACCAGTTCTAGCTTTCAGTCAGATGTTTGCTGCACCTGGCTATTCCTGGACAACATCAGAAGGAAAAGCTGCCATAAACATAGATGTGCTTATATAAATATATATGTATATAATGCTCTTTCTGTGGACACAGTTGAATTGCCTTGTTATTAATAGTGTAGGTATGGTTTCTGGAAATTTAGTGTAAAACAGAGATACAAAATTGATGCACGTTTATCACTCAGAACACATCTTCACTGCTTTGTGGTATGAGCTATGGAGTTGTGCTTCACTGGAACACAGCAGCAAGTGGTAGTTAATTTCTTGTTGTGCAGTTATCTTTAAACCAAACTTCTCTCATGAATTGTCTGTTTTAGCAGCTTCTGTTTACTTATAACTCTTAGGAAAAATTATAAATGCTGTCAAATACTTACCAGACATTTTATCTTATATTCTTTGCTTTTTGTTGTTTTGGTTTGGTTTGTTTTTTTTCTGAAATTCTGCCTTCAGTCTCCTATGAGTGGGTGGAGCTCTTGTTGTTTGTTAGCTGGATATAACCCAAGACCAAAATTAAAGTTTAAAAAAAATGACAGAGAATGTATTTTTGCACTAACAATGCATAGCTCATACCCTGGTTTGTGCTTTTGTCACCTTTGGTTTATGTTCCTTCCCCCCATGGCACTACAAAGGTTTATTTCTGGTGTAAAATGTTGTTTCTGAAAGGGCCTCTTTGGATAAAAATCTTCACTAACTCAGTTCCAAAAACTCCTAAAAGCAATCATGTCAGCAGGAACAGCTATCTGCAGAAAAGCTTCAGCACTTCCCACTTTTCTCAGGGTGGGATCTGCACATGCTGATTCCTGGATCTTGTATGGGATTTCTTTTTTCCTTTGTTTCTCTCTAGTCTCTGTTTTTAAAGGAATGGCCTATGCAAGTAATCTCTGCTGCTGCTAAGACAGAAAATACTCTTGCACTGTTTTGCCTCTCCATTCTGTCCTGTCCCAAAATGTTCTTTTTATTCCATAACACTTAAAACTGTTTAATTTATTTTGCTAGTATAGTAAGCCTATTATTTAACTTTAGTGATTCTGTAAAAGGTTTATGTCCAAAGATACAAATTCTTGAAAAATGAAAGATTTTGTCTTTGATTTATCAGAATCAAAGCTACTAGGATTTCTTTGTCGTATGAAAGCCAGACTAGCAAGCACTGGAAAGGTGGTGACTTTTATGCCAGCAGCAAATGACCAAATGTGACCCAAGGACAGGCATTCTTCTGTGATGCCCCATCAGGGTAATTGCTTTGTTTCTGTTACCTGGGTGTTCTGCCTGGTTACACAGTAACATGCACAGCAGTGAAAGGTGCTGAGCTTATTAATGGATTCAATTCAATGCCCGTGTCTCTACAAAGATGTGTTTTTAAAGCAACTTGCCCATTTCATCCAATCTCATCTAAAATCAAAGTTTTTAAATATTATCTGCTTGACTTGATCATTCATGTGTGTTTATTTATAAAAAAGAATTTGAAACCAAATCTACAGATCTTCATGTATTTAAAGAATATGGTACTGGTAGTTGCTTTCCAAGCTGTGTTTGCTGTATATATTTAGCATTTTCTTGTTTTAAAAAGTATTTGGACTTAGAAGAAAGGAAGTGTTCTGCTATCAAATTTCTGTCAATCATCAAAGTAAATGTCTTTTCTCATAACTAATCTGGTAGACATTTTTGGTCAGTGCTGTTTCAGCCGTTCCACATGCCAGATAAAAACAGTGAGGTTTTTTAAAGCTTAATTCTTGTGCAATTTGTCAGGCCTATGGAATTGTCAGTCTTATGGAATTTTAATTATGCATACAATTATACTGTACTAGTATCTAATACATGTGTTCAAACACAGCTGTCCTATGTCTTACCATGAAGACAAATTGAAGTGGCTTGTAACTGCAGGAAATAAATAAATTTTAAAAAGCATATTTCATTTTTGTTTGTTTCAAGTTTTTTTTTTCTTAGTGCCTAAAATACAAGGATCTCCTTTTTTCATGTATAGAAATACAAAGTCCCAAACATATTAACATATCTCAAAGATATCCCTGTTGTCTGCCTCAGAAGATGGTGGTATTTTTTTTAAGTGTATATATATCTATGCAGTGATTCCATCACTCGGATTACTTGGAAAGGGTGATGGAGTTCAGGCACGCTGCCTCTGTAGTTCTGGTGGGGAGGAGGAGTTGAAGCCACTGCTGCAGATTTAGGCAGCACAGTGCCAAAACTATAACAATGAATTCTGGGAATGGAAGAAGCAGATTTGACACATCAGGATGGTGATCAACAAGCAAGTTGCCCCACCTGGTTAATGGGAAGCCTGAGACTGTTGCTTACATCATATTGAGTCATGGAACAGCTGCTGATGTTTTGCAGTGCACTCGTTTTGAAGTGGAGGAAAATACCTGAATGAAAAGCAGGTTGAGGGGGCCAGAGGCCAGCAGTGACCTTGTGGACACAGAGTTGGTAAATTTGGGTGGCTGTGCTGTACGTATAAGTGCAACACAGAGCTACCTTGGCAGAAGGAAGGTGGGGAGGAATACAGAGATCCTCACTTCCTGAGCTAGTGGAGTGGCTGTGAGCTACTGTTTGGGGTCTGCATTAGTTGCCTATGGTTTTGCTCTGGCTGGTTTTTATGACTTAAAAACAATACATCAAAGTCCTTGGTGACTTCAGACTGCCCTCTGTCAAGTGCTGTCTTCTCTTGCTCTGCATTTAGCAGAGAAGCTTGAGATGGTGTTTTCCTTCATATAAAGAACAACTGTTAAACACCTGGTGGGCTTCCCTCCCTCCTCTGTGTATGAAATCGTCAGCATCAGTGATTCCTTCTCCCCAGTAAATCTGCAAAACACTTGTTCAGACAAGAAGGCTGAGACTTGACCTGTTGGCTGATCGAATTTATTGAAGTGTTATTATTTGCTGGACTGATGAGATCATCTTTGAGACTGCAAGCACTAAGGTAAACCACTAATCTGTAAAATCTAAGATGTTGAAGCTAAAGTAAGTGTTCTGCTCTCTTGCTGTTACAAGGACTTCTGAGTAACTAAATCCATGTGGAGGGAAATAAGAATGAAAAAGACTGAAATACTAGAGTACCCTTAAAAATTGCTGGAGAAGGAATGGGAATCAGTTTAAGAAAATGCAACACAAAGAGGAAGACATACAAATGTATCAAGAAGAGCTGTTAAATTTATCACACTGATGAAACTGTTGAAATGTTCAACACCACAAAGGTTTATCTTTGTTTAAACAGGTTGGAAATGACATCTATGAGGAGTGTTACTCAGTTTGTACCACCCCATAAATCTTCCAGGTATATTTCGATGTTGAGTTTGTTTTAACAGTTACTTGAATTTGAAATTTCTAGAAGGTTTCTACCCTGAGCATCAAGAGCCTTGGCAGGTAAGTGCTGATATGCTGACTGCTGCTATGCACAGGCTGTGAGAAACTCAACTCCTGTTTTCCTTCTTACACCTCTAAACCAGCAGGGACTGTATGTGTATATTTCTGTGCTCTGATATTTAGAAAATCAAATGTTAAAAATAGGTGTTCCAAGTTGTTCATGTCAGTAAGGTTTCATATGTGTTGCCTGTGCCTTGTGAGTTATGCAAATTGCAGCTCACACAAAATGTTGAAGTGTATCTGTGCAGATTCATTTTTTGGTATCTTGAAAGCCAATGGTGTATTTATATTGTTAAACTAGTTTTTAGTTCCTGTAAACATCCTACACTCAGCTATAACAAGTGGCAGGGCTGGGGGGTGGATGTTTACTTCAACTGACTTGGGAAGGCAGCTTTCTGCAATGATCAAGTGACATATTGGCAAGAATGGAATACTATTTTTCAGTAGTATTCAAATAAGTTTATTGTGTTGTAAATACTCCAATTCCTGTGGAAGCATTTCTATAAATGTCTTAATACTCAAATTATGATTTATACTGACTGTATAAAGGCACACGTGTTTATTGTGAAGCAGGCATTACCTGATTGAAGTCTGTATCTTTTTCTAGCTGCAAATAAACTGTGACAATATATCTTGGTCTTGAAAGGTAACTTCTGATGTCCCTAGCAGACTTAGGATACCTTGCTAATAGAGAAATAATCATAAAATCTGACACTGAATATTCAATTCTAAATTGCAGCAGTGATTTATTACTTATTTACTTGCTTGTTGTCAAAGGAAGAACAGATATATTGGATAATGCTGAAAAAAACTCAAACAACCCAAGCGATCACATCATTAAAGTAGCAAAACTACTAGATTTAACCCTTTCTGTTGGCCTTTATATCTAATAAAATGAGAAATGTGCCATTTTGATGGGGAAAATCTGGATAGGAGAGCAAGGAAGAAGGTGAGCACATCTCTCTTTCCTTGTGACTCTTCTTATATTCTTGGAATATAAGAAGTATTCCATCACTCTTGGAATTACATTCCTGCTAGTGATGGATGTGTCATTAAATGAATTATGGCTTCAGAATTTGGAGAAATTAAGTACCACATTTATCTGTTAAAAAACTCAACTATTTTTATTCTAATGGAAAAATAAAGGATTTGTAATCATTGTGAACCATAACCTGGTTTCTTGATGATTATTTTTACAATTTTATATCCCTGTGAGTATAGGAAAGGTTCAGACTCTGGCATGTAACACATTTCTTACTTGAAAGGCCAAATGTTTAAACAGCCAAAAATGTAAACAAAAATTATCAAGATGATTTTTCCTCATTTCAGTTCATACACCTTTTTGTATAGCTAAGCTTTTTGCCATGCTTTTGTTTTTCCTTCCAAACTGAGGGCATCTTCTTAATTTGTAGAAGTCCTTGTTGGTAGGACATACTGAAAATATGGCACTGCAAACAATTTCAAGAATATGCATCAATTCTGTATTTAGGGATAATTCTAGTGTGAACACTGTGTTACAACCATGTATTTGCTGTTCCTGCATGTATATATTCTAAATTTTGATTTGGTTTATCTGTTTAATTGGCACAAAACTCTGACTTCTGCAGTTGGGGTGAACTAAAAATTATGAGGGATGTGAGTTCTCCTCGGGGGACATCATGTCATTAAAAATAACTCCAGAAAAGAATCTGCACATCTTCCTAGTCTGTTCCATTCCCCAGAGTTAGATGCCCTGTGGCATCCCTATATCTGAGAGGACCTCAAGTCACTGTATCCTCTCCATCCTAAAAAAAATCATCCTGCCATGGGTTGCTGAGAAAACCAGATTTTGACTGTGGGCAGAAAGCACAGAGAAGGCAATGAGAGGTGGGAAGGGTGTAACTGTGAAGCTGTAACCTGGAGCAGCTCTGCTGTCATCTGTAATGGGGTGAGTGATGCTGGAACCAGCTCCTGACCTATCTCACTAATGGTTTCTGCCCTTGCTTCTGTGAAGGAGCACAGAGCACGTGCACATCTCTGTCCCAGCACTCAGATCTCAGTGAAATGCAGTTGCTGTTCTTTTCCCATCTGGATCAGTCCCATTGCTTGCTTTATTGTGCAGTGCCACGTGCTGATGTAGCCAGGGGATAGTGCAGTAACAAAAACCACAAGGGTTTGATGGGAGGAAGGGGTTCTCAGATCAACATCACCACCAACCAGAAGATGTAAAGGTTCATCTTTTCAGCAAGTGCTGATCTAATCGGTAGCATAGATAGGGGGTAAACAATCTGAGCAGATCAGGTGCAGGTGTATATCTGGTGTTTCAACAGGTTTGTTTGAAATGTGCTTGAAATACAGAATTCAATTTAAGGATGAACCAAACTAGAGTTACAGTTGTTTGATTAGGGAAAGGACATTTGTGACTACTTTTGGTGGGATACTAGGTAGGAGTGAAATGTTAAAATTAGTAAAAGCAAAGAGGCTGTTGAAGCTTGAAGTTTAATTAACATATTTTGAATAGTTGAAAGTTTACAGGAGTTTGTGTTCTACAGTGGTTTCAGGCTTGGGAGGTAAAGCTTTGTTTAACTACTCCTTGGATAAATGGGCAGTGGAATAGTGTCATGACATGAAATTTCTAAAGGGAAGCTGAACTTGGGGGTATTTGTTTGTGCTTGGTTTCTGTGTTTGTTTTTAGAGAGGATTTGATAGTATAGTGAGCTTTGTGTCAGTGTGCATGGTCCTGTGTGCTTATCTGCACATGTGGGTCTTTTAAAAGTATAAGCCACTAATTTGCTTTACTTTCTGTCAAAATATTATTTTGACAAGTAAACAGACTAAATCTGATACAATTCTTCCTCACCCACATTTATTGGGTATTGTTTGTCATTCCAGTTTCTGATAAACTAAAAAAACAACAAACAAACATTAACTTTTAACCTAGAATATGTGTTCAAAGATTCCAAGCATAAAACAATACTGCGGAATAGGAAGCTCTGTTTTAAATCACATAGTTTGCTTTTTTTTTCTTCGATTGTTTTGGTGCTTTTTAAACAGCTAAGTCAGAATCCCATGGTGCCAGTAAAAGCATCAATGAAATTAGATAAATATCTGGGAAAAGGATACAATGTGTGTGATTTATAAGATTGTCTGGAATTTTGCATAGAAATCAAAGTTAAGGTAAATCATTTAACATCAGTAAAAAAATGAAATTTCTCCTGAAAAGCACATTGGCACATGCATTTACTTTTCTGTCTAATTCCTGGGGTTTTTTTAATGCTAAGAATCCAAAATCTTACTTGAATAGTAGTCCACTGATACCCATTTTTCTTGTCCATTGCCTTCACTAGGATTGTTCTTCCTGTAATTCAGTGCCCTCCCTCTTAACCAGCTATGCCAGTTCTTAACCAGCTTAGTTCACATTTTTATAGGGGTTCTCTGTGTGTAGTGAATCAGGGCATATTAAAACTTCCATGTAATACTCTTTACTCACTGTTGAATCCACATGTTTCTGTAGTAGCTAAGTATGAGTAGTAAGAGTCTTAACTCTAATGCTGAAATCTGTCCAGACAGCTCAGGAAAACTCTCAAGTTGTTTGTTTTTTGTTTTTTTTTTCCTCTGTTAAGGAATAGGAGAATGTAGGAAATGTAATTTATGTCAGTCTGGATCATTTCTTGCCTGATAACAGAGGACTGATTTCCTGTAAACAGTACAGCTTTATCTATCTTAAAGATCTGCCATCTTAATAAAGTGAAAGATTATTTTTCCAAACTTTATACAGTCCTTATCTGTCTGACAGGAAAAAAGGGAGGTGGCAGGGATGAAAGATGCTTTGTGAAATGAACTCTCTTGACTTAAGGTTATGGAAAACATGTTGAAAATGTATTCTTTAAATGCATAGATAGTGCCTTTTTATAAACATATCTCCCCAAATATAACAAAATCAGTTGAACTAACTACCAACTAGTAGAAAACATGATATATGCATAATATCTTTTTTTTTTTTTTAATATATATTTCATGCTTAAAGTCTAAGGAATTTGTTAGCTAGAAAATCTCTCCTTAACCTGAATTCCAATTGAGGATCAACAGAAATGTTACAGCTGAGTGTGGTTTCATGAAATACCAGATCATTGGTGCCCACTACACACAAGGCTTTGTCTACAGTATTAACTGTGTGCAGTACCTACTACAGGTTCCTTCCTTCCTCCCACCTGCACTGGATTTGCAGCAAACCACCAGAATTTCCACTTGCAGCTCCTCTGGCTCTCCAGGCACAGGCACTTCTCACTCCATCACATCCCAAGGGTTTCACTGGTTTAGCTCTGACACAGACTCATCCAGTCTCTTCAGAGAGGCATTAATGAAATCTTTTATTATTCTATTAAGCAAATAACCCCTTCTTGCATCACTTAGTCTTATAAAAAAAGCTGATGTTGTGGGATGGAGGCAGGAAAACATGAAGCAAAGGGAATTTCATTAAAAGGAGGAACCTTCGTGAGGAGGGATGGAAAAGGAAATTTAATGTGTGTGTGTGTTTGTGTGTCTCTGCGTGTGTGTGTGCATGCTGTTGGTGCTAGAGGCAAGGCCAAGACAACATCTGTTACCTTCTACAAGATGCCAAACTAAGTGAAGTGAAAGCTTCAGGTATGGCTGAGACACAAGCTCTGAAAAATCACTTCATAGCTTTCGTTTGTAAAGCTGAAAAATGGAAAAAAGCATCCCAGGATGTCCATCTTGGTAATCTGCTCAGTTTCAGAGAACTGAGGTATTCTCCTTTGTATCTGAAATTTATTGCTGCTTCCCATTTTATTTGCTAAAGCTGATTTTAAAACCAAAGAAAAGCTAAAAACCAAGCAACCAAAAAGAAACAAACCCCCCCAAACCCCTAACAACAAAAAACTGCATTTTTAAATGTGTAGAGACTCATTTCCTAGAAAAGTTCCTTCCAAATAAGCAACATAGTGTAGGGAAGCCCAAGTGCTAAAACTGAGGACTAAATGTTTTGAAAATCTTACATGCAACCTGTCAGTTTCAGTATTGGAGGTGACAACATTTTTATCCTCTTTTTGATGTCTGTTAACAAAATTCAGCTTTTTAAGGATGAAATAGGTTGTTTATAATTCCAATCCAGGAGCATTTTGGGTAATATGCCTGCTCTGTATTCTCAATAATGATTTAAGAAGATTTCTTAAATCTTTGCTTGCAAAGCCAAGCCCTGATTCTCAATAATGTGAGTAAATGCTTAGTTTCTACAAGGGACATTAAGTGTAAGTAGAATTTATTTATACTGTTAGTATATTACCTCTGTAAACAATGCTGTTGAAGCCACTTTAAGCTCCAGGTAGAGCAGAATTGGGTTTCTACTTTTGTCTTCTTAGGATGACATTAAAATGCTGAGCTGTCTTCTGTT
Organism: Calypte anna; assembly: GCF_003957555.1. NCBI lineage: Eukaryota > Metazoa > Chordata > Aves > Apodiformes > Trochilidae > Calypte > Calypte anna. The sequence goes on along the minus strand of NC_044245.1, from coordinate 144,017,608 downwards.
TTATTAAGTTTTGCATTTTCTTTTCCATTCTTAGTGCCTGAATACCACTGTTCATGCAATGTGTGCTGCTAAAGAATAAGTAGGTGTCAGTGTGATAAGAAATTTATTTTACTTGCACATCATGCTTCATATTGACCATTGGGGCCAAGAATGGTTCTAGAATAACTTCATATGCAGTTATGCCCAAAGTGAAAGTATTTTAACCTAAATGGAAACAAGATGCTCATTTTCTCATGTGCAGTTAACCAGGAACAGCAAGGGGTTTTAACTAGTAGGAAATACACTTTCAAGTGCTACTGATGTTCATTCTCTTGTATTGTTTGTTTACTTGAAATTTTCTGCAATACTTAAAAGCAGCTGGCAGAGAGAGAAGTAATACATTTTTTACTGGGAAAAGGGCTAAAACTAAATTTCTTTGAGATATCTAAGAATCGGTATTTGACCATACTATAAACTGATATTTCTGATGCAAAAATGGAATCTAATTTTATTGAAATACAGATTTAAAAAAAAACAAAACCCTAAATAAAAACTAGCAGTTGTAGACTTTATTTTTCTGTTTTCAACTGAGATACTAAAAAATGTCAAAAATTATCCTCCTTCCCCCCAAGAAAAGAAATAACCCCATGCACAAAGTGAAATTCCATATTTATGTTCTAGTAAATCATGATGTGACAACCTACACAAGCACCCATCTGTATAATGTCATTATTTACTGCCCCTGTCCTGAGCACAGCTGCTGTTTGGGGTTGCTCCCTAAACAACAGATGATTGTGGGGAGCAAACATATGTTAAAAATGGACTCAAAGCTCTTGAAAACCTTCATTAAAACTTTCTCTTGTGTCAGATCTGATAAGGTTGATGTTTTCCATTAGGCTTAGGTATGTTCTGAGAGTTGCCTCATTTTTATGGATGCTTTCTCTTTAACACTCTATTGTAAATGGTGTGGGCTAAAGACCCTTTTTAACTTCTTTACTTATATTCTTTCTTTTCTGCAGGACTTCTAACAGCTACCTGGCATCTTTTAGTAATAAATATATCTCTATGTTTATTTCTGGCTTCCTTCCAATAGAAAAACTCAGTGAACACTAATTTAAGAAGGAGTGAGGAAAGTTTTCCACAGGTATTCTCTACAGTACAGATCTATTCTTCTTGAGCAGCTAAATTGATTGGTCTTCTGTGAGCTTTTAGTGCAGCACAGACTTCCCAGATTTCTAAATTTTTGCAGCTTTCTGAACCCTTTTGGTTTTTTATTACTGCATTTAAAAGTTCCTAATTTTAATCAGTGAATTCAGCAAATAGAGACTTTGGTGATTTCACATAATAATTTTTAAAATTATATGGGATGATGTTTCATGGCAAGAGTAAAGTTTTTGGTATAGTTTTCATTTTTTAGCAACCTGGTCTAGTGGGAGGTATCCCTATCTATGGCAGAGGGTTGGAATTAGATTATCTTTATAGTCCCAACCCAAACCATTCTGAAAATTCTGTGATTCATCAGTTGAAGTAGTAATAAGTTAATGTTACCATTCAGAAATTATGCACATAAGTCTCACACACACACACACACACATACGCACACACATACAGTCTTTATGGAACAGTACAATAAATTTGCACTTTAAGCAGTCAAAATAATTAGAAGAAAAAGTTAAAATAAAGATCTGTATGGAAATTATTTTTGATTGTTCGACATGCAATAAACTTTTAAAACTTGAAAGAATCATAGAATGGTTTGGGTTGGAAAGGACCTTAAAGATCATCTGGTTCCAACCCTTTGCATGGGCAGGGACACCTTCCACTAGACCAGGCTACTCAAGGCCCCATCCAGACTGTCTCCAAGCACTTCCAGGAGGGAGCATCCCAGGCTTCTCTGGGCCACCTGTGCCAGTGTCTCACCACCCTCACAGTGAAGGATTTCTTCCTAATGTCTGATCTAAATCCACCTTCTTACAATCTGAAACCATTCCCCTTCATTCTACCACTCCATGCCCTTGTAAAAAGTCCCTCCCCAGTTTTGCAGAAGCCCTTTCAGATACTGAAAGGTGGCTCTAAGGTGTCCCCAGAGCCTCCTCCAGGCTCTTGCAGCCTGTTCCATAGCAGAGGTGCTCCATCCCTCTGATTATCATGTGGCCTCCTCTGGACTTGCCCCAACATCCCTGTGTCCTTCCTGTGCTGGGGGCTCCAGAACTGGACACAGTGCTCTAGGGAATCACCTCCCATGACCTGCTGGCCATGCTTCTTCTGATGCAGCCCAGGATATTGTTGGCATTCTTGGCTGGCAGTGGATATTGCCAGTTCACATCCAGCTTTTCATTAATCAACACCCTCCAACTCCTACTCAGGGCTGTTCTCCATCCTTTCTCCTCCCAGCCTGTTATTTGTGCTTGGGATTGCCCTGACCCCTGAGTTCACACTAAACTAATAGCTTCCCATGCCTTGTTCTTAGTGATAGCTCACCTCTAGTCATTGGGTTTGAGGGTTGTTTTTATAGCACAATAGTAGTGCTGGCTTGAGAGATTTAATCAGTCTGTAGTTGTGACTGAAGACCAGATTGTGACTCCATTAAATTCCGTTGCATCTGGGTGAATTCACTGTTTTCTAAGGTATTTTCTTCTGTCTTTCATTAATATGAATATTTATTATAAATAGGTATTCAGTTGTTATTCTGAACATATTCAGTTTAAAGTACATGAGGAGATATTAAATAGGAGCAAAAATAAACAGTCATGAAAGGATGTGAAGTGGGTTTGATTATAAGCAAGTTTTGCATATTGATAGTTGAGGCATGACAGGGGTGACCTATTTATTAGCATAGCTCCACTCTCTGTCCATGAAAACCCAACTCTTGCATTTTTATTAGATATTTAAGTAAGGGTGTCTGTCTTTAAAAAAAAAGAAAAAACAAACCCAAAAAAACAAACCTTGATGTGGTGTACTAACAAAAGCAGACTGAGCAGATGGTTTTTAGGGCTGCACCTCATGTATTATGCAACTGTACTGTTTTCCCAGAGAGAGAGAAATTTAGCTTAAGCTTTTTACTCATTGTTAAAATAAAACAGAAAATTACCTGAACACCCACCCCCACTCACTTAATAGGGAAAATACTCAGGTGTGCAAGCTACAAAATTTACTTTCTAATTAGAGCAGTTTATGTCATTAGACCACTGGAGTTACAAATTAAAAAGACTCTACAAGGTTTTAATAGGTAGGAGGGGAGGGACCATTTTTGAACCAGGAAAATTGGTAGCAAGGCCAAGAGAACAATTGTAGATATTACAATCGTAGCAAACAGCTGCTTGCTTTTGAGCTGTAATTTTGTGGTATAATCTCTAAACTACCTTCAAAATTCATCTGTAAGAGAGAGAGAGGGCATTTGGTTAAATTTCCAGAAACACAGGGTTGTGTATGTGTTTTCCTCCTTGTAAAGAGCAAAAAACTAATAGGTAGGTGGTGACTGAACTTTTTGCCAGCCGAGCAATACTGCTCTGAAAAAGGAGTTGTTTACAGCTCTTCCTCTTATATGGATTTTTTTCTGTCATCAATATTTATTTTGCCAGAGTGTTAGGATTGGGCTGTGATAATTGTGAAGCTGTAATGTTAATAATATGTGAAGACTAATGAGTGAATTGATTATATTGACAGTGCCCAAGTTAGGTAAGATACCTTAAATTTTTTTTACCTTGTTTCATGAGGGGGCATCTGCTCCTTTAAAGTGCAGTCCCATCAGTCTCCTGCTGCAGTCAGTGGGAAAGTCTGGATGCTTCTGAAGACCTCTAGAAGCTGTAGACAGACAAGCTTTGGAGAATTTTGCTGCAGAAGTTTTTCTGTATATATTTGCATGCTTAACCATCAGATTTGAGTGTATCATGTTCTATTTAAGCCTATTTGAAAACAAACAACAAAAATCCACTAGCAATAAATAAAGTCTGAGATATGCATTTTAGTAGCACAAAGTAAATGTGTGAAAGAGAATGTGGGTAATTGGGTGTGCATGTAAAATATATATATATGGATGTATGCATTATTTAACTGGAGAAGCTAAAATTATTTAGGTAGGAAGTGGTGGTGGTTCTCACTTTCTCAGGAAGGAAATTAAGGTATGAATATTTAATCACATGCTAATCTTGCAGAAAATTGATGAAGACTAAGAATAGAACAGTGGATGCTGAAGCCAAACATATGATGCAATGTCTAATCAAATAAAAATCATACAAATCATGTAGGAACTGTCAGATTTGTATAGTTTGCAGTTTGGATATGTCGTGGTTGTCAAATTCTTACAGCAGAGTTAATAAATCAAACCTAGCATGATTGATGCTGTTTTTCCTCTCTGCTTTACTATCCTATAAATAGCTTGCTCTGTTCAGTGAGAGCTGTGGCAACTTTCCCAGTAGGAAGAGGATAGCAAAGATGTCTTTCTTCTACACCTATCTTTGTGCCTTTTCCCATTCCCCTGTTTCTCAGTGGTGTTGAGAATGTGCTTTCTTATAGCGTGAATTTACTTTTTCTAGTTGGTGCCATATATTTCCTCTTTCCCTGAACCACTGTAAAGGTAATAAAACAAGAGTGCTGTTTTGATTGTCATGCTGTATTATTTTTATACATAATCACACATATATAAAAATTCTTCTGTTTTGACAGTGCTAAATTCTGAAAAGCTTCTGGTGAAACTGGTTTTCTTGCAAGCATTTCTCTCAGTCCCTCTGCACGTTTTTCATTTTGTACTAGGCTGAGGAAACAGCACATAATAACAGTTCTTAACTTCCATTTTTTAAATATAATTTGTTGTCTTGGAAGAGCCTGTGTAAGAAAGCAACCCCCAATCAAAAAGTCCTTAAAAGAACAAGGAAAAACACTACTTGAATCTGCAGTGTTCCAGCTGTGCTGCTGTCTCCAGAAAGTCTGACATCACCCACCAAAGCAAACCCAATCTGTACAGCTGTAATAGGATTAAGCAGTATAAACCTGCAAGCAGAAATGTGATTAATACAGGGTATTTCTAAGTCCTGCAGTGATTATATTGCTACACTGAGAAAACTAGAATCCGTTTATTAGAAGCATTTTCAGTATGTACATATATTTTTTTCTGAAGTTAAATTTATAATTGTTGCCTTTCTCTCAGGCCTGCAGGAGGTAATTTTTAAATTAACCATGCAGTGTAATCAGTATGAGTAGACTATACAATCCTGAGGTGACAAGAATTATGATAAGCCTCATACTAAGCACTGGAGAGATTTGTAAGTATGCAGTTTGCACTGACTCATTTTTATTAGCATTTTCATTATAAAGTTGTTACTGGGAGCATAAAGTTAATGTTCTGTGAAAACAAAGCAGCAATTACGCAGTTCTAAACACAGACATCCACATTAAACATAGCAGATAAAAATAACAAGCAGATACAGTTACTCCAAATAGATAATGTGGAAAAAAAAAGTAAAGTAAATTGTACAGTAAAGCAATGACAACTTTTCTTTCTTAGGCATAAAACTAGTTGCAAAAAAACCTCCTATAATTTCTGAGCATTCATGGCCTTTACATTTTCAAGTAAGACTTCCAAAAGTGCACAGCATCAGCTTGAGTTGTTTTCCCTTTGAAAGCAGTGGAAAAATAAAAGGGAGGTAAAAGATGTGCTGAACAGCTTTGAAAATTTTTCTTAAACCTGTATTGTGGTGCATTGACTCCTGACACACAGATGATCAAACTGGTTGGATAGGGATAAGAGGCTGAATTATTCACAAGAAGGTGAAGGTGAATTCACTTTAAATACCTAATGTTTTATTTAATATAATGCCTTGAGTGTCTCTTTGGAGGAATTCATGGCTTTATTCAGATTTTTTTAAAAAACACATATACCCTAAATTAAAAATGTAAAACATTTTTAGAGTGCTCTCCTTCATCTTTCAGGACCTATCTTTAAAGGACACCTGAATACCTTTACAGCTGCAAATCTGGCAAGAGTTTACCTTTAGTGGATAAACATTAAAACTGTAACACCTTGGGCTGCAGAAGTTAAGGTAGGAATTAAGTGTCCATATCTTAAGTGGCAGGACTTGTGGCTGAGGAACTGGTATGTCTGATTTCAGGTCTGTAAAGTGGGCATTACTCTAGAGCATGTTTTAAGGGTGTAGTTTGTGCATTCCTGGGCTATATGGAGGCTAATAGGGTTCAGTGCCTGCCCACTGTCACTGTGTCCCTACTGCATCCAAAGAAGCATGGCCAGCAGGTTGAGGGAGGTGATTCTCCCCCTCTGCTCCACTCATGAGCCCCACCAGGATTGCTGTGTCCAGTTCTGGAGCCCCCAACACAGGAAGGAGATGGGGCTGAGCACAGAGTGAGCCACAAAGATGATGAGAGTGCTGGAGCAGCTCCTGGAGCAGCTCTCCTGTGAGGAAAGGCTGAGAGAGTTGAGGTGCTCAGCTTGGAGAAGAGAAAGCTCCTGGGAGACTTTATAGTAGCTTTCCAATACCTGAAGGGGCTTTGGGAAAGCTGGAGAGAGACTTTTACAAGGGCATGGAGTGATAGGATAAGGGGGAATGTTTTCAAACTGTAAGAAGGTGGGTTTAAATTAGACATCTCAGAGAAAATAATTTCTTTGTAAATGGCCCAAGTTTTCCAGAGAAGCTGTGGCTGCCCCCTACCTGGCAGTGTTCAAGCCCAGGTTGGATGGGGCTGTGAGCAACCTGGTCTGGTGAGAGGTGTCCCTGCCCATGCAGAGGGTTGTCACTACATGATCTTTAAGGTCCTTTCCAACCCAAACCATTCTGTAATTCGAGTGTCCTGGTGTAACTGCTTGGGCTAAGCTCTGGCGAAATAGTTCTAGTCTGCAGTGAGCACTGTGTCTTCAGAACACCCCAAGGGAAGTCTAGAAATATGAACTGCAGTGACACAAGAGGAATACAAAATATTTATGGAATGGTGCTACTGGCAAACTGGAAAATATTTTTGTAATTTTTTTTTTTTTTTTTGGCGTGCTTCAAGCATTCAGTATGGGGGGAAGAGTAACCTTTTGCTCTAGCAATTAAAAAAATACTAAATTCCAGAAGTTTGTGTTTTTTTTTAAAGCTCACCAGTAATAAAAATGCATTTTAAAGGAGGAACATGAAAATGTGGCTTCAAGTAATAAAGAATTAGTGTTAACAAATCAGTTAAAAAAATATCAAAGATCAGTTCTATTAATTTAAAATATTTTAACTACATGAAAGCATAACAACTTCATTTATCAATGTTTTATGCTTTAAATAACATCAGATAAAATGCTTATCCTTAGAGAAAAAAAATCCTACTTCCTGACGTGCTAATCAAAAGGAGGAAAAAAAGTATACAAGTAGTGCTGTTCATAAGATTTCCTTTCTGAATTATCTGATTTAGTTCATAACTGTCCCGTGCTGCAGTGCCCTTTGACATGGGAGATGTGGGAAAATCTTCACACGAGTTTGTTCTGGGATTTCATCTGTTAAAAGAATGTACCTATTGTGCTGATCTACAGCTGGTTATCTACCACTGCTTTTTGGTCAAACCGCTCTTCTAAAAATATAAAATCTTTAGGAAAAAAATATTACCACTGTGATTTCAGACTTATCCAAAAATTGCCTGCAAGCCAATGCAGTAAAGTGCATATGCACTGTAGTGTGTCTTGTGTCAGTAAAGAAGCCCAAACAATGTCAAGGTTGGTTTCTTCAATTCTACAGCAAGCTTGCACAAAGTTGAGGATTTCCTGCAATATTTATTCTCTCATACTGCTCATTTCTGCACTTCTCTGAGAGTGCTTTATTAGTTCTGCTTTATAAAATGCTAAAGGTTTTCTCTATTGTAAAAACACTAACATTAAAAATCAAAAAGGTTAGAAAGTCAAGAACTGGAAGCTCACTAAGTGTCAGGCTCAAGACTGTTGGCATACTTTTGTTTTTCTCTTCTTGCTGATATTTTTCATTGCAGATTCTTAGGTTTGTGATCACATATTTTACAGTTTTCTCTCACAGGGCTACTCCTTCATATATGCAATTAAATATCCTATAGAGAGATTTGCATCTTCCCTGTAGCTTAATTAATTGTCTTAGGTGTGTGTACGGGATATTGCCAATACTTTGCTTCATCAGTAAAATCAGCTTTTCACAAAATGCTTGTGGGGAAAAAAGGTAAAGTAATGCACTGAAGTTTAGAGTTAGGGAAGTCTCACATTTAAGGACAGATACTGAGTATTTCAGCTACAGAAATACATGTCACTTTTCAAAGCACACTGAAAGATGCCATGGTGAGCAGCCAGAAAAGGAGGAAGACACAATTACTGAACACCATTTCTATAACATGAAGGTACGTTTTGAGGAAAGTATCTTCCTCCTGAAAAATCTGTTCCTAATTTCCCTTTGTAAAACTTCGTGTTTGCTTCTCAGTACTTCCCAAATTCTGTAATAAATGAGGCAGAATCTTGTTTTACAGACACAACCTCCCCAGGCCCCTCCTATGTGGCCCTGGTTCATATCTAGGTCAGATCCATCACCAATGCTAAATGAGTCAGAGATCCTGCACAAAGGCAGGGTAGGCTGTGATGCTGAAGTTCCACAGAAGTAGCTTATGCAAAACCAAATGGAAGTGAAAGCTGTAAGACAGTATTAATGCTGACTTCTTGTTGATTTCATTGCTTTAATTCTGTGGGACCACTCACAGGGAACAGGTAAGCAAGGTGAACTCTCATTTGACACTTATGAAAACACATTTTTAGTTAAGTGTTTTTTATTTGCTTGTGAATAAAGCCAAGCCACCTGACTGGGAAAAAGAGGACTTAATATCTGCTGTGCCCTCAGTAAGGACATCTGCACTCTCTTCATGGATTCCAGCTCCAGAAGGAAACAGAAGACCTATGCAATACTTGATTTGCTCTATATGTGAACTTTGCATCCTCCAGCAATTTAACTGGGTTCTTCAAGATTATAAGAGAGTTGGTTAAGAAGAAGTCAACAAATACTGGATAGACACCAAGGGAAGAATGAGGAACTGTTCAGTGGACTGAAGAGAGGAAATCAGTAGATGTATTTGATGAACATTTGTTTGTGCAGGAGCTTATCTGTGTGTTGAGACAATAACTACAGAAAATAACTGGAAAGAGCCTTTGAGGAAAGAAATTCCCGTGAAAGAAAACTGGAACTGGGAGCAATAAAAGGCAGTTAAAGAGGTTAGACAAGGAGATACACCGAAAATATTGGGAATGCACAAGTAGAGAGGGGACCTTGAATTTTGTTGGGAAACTAGGACAGAATGAGATGAATAAGCAGACTGGGATCTAATTCTCTCTTGAGGTGAGCAAAGGATTCAGTGTATCAAGACCATACTGCCCTAAGGAGCTGGACTCAAGATGCTTGAACACTCTTACCCCTGTGTTTTGAAAAGACACCAGTGGAACTCCTGTATATCTTGTCATCTGTGTCCATGCCCGTGGCAGAGGGGCTGGAACTAGATGTTCTTTTAGGTCCCTTGCAATGTAAACCATTCTGTGATTCTATTTTCCATTGTTGTCTGCTTTGAGAGGGTACAGACAATTGATGGTAGTTCCCCTGTTGGCTGGGTGTGGGGAATCTGAATTCACGCTGGTGATGAGTTATATGGGTTAATTATGATGGTATGTGGTGGGATTTCTGGAAGAACCTGAGGATATTTTTGTTTAAGATGTGGAAATTATGATTCAGACTTGCAAAGACTTGGCTTTACTCTGGCTCTGTGACCTGGTCAGGCATGCCAGCAGTGAGCCTTTCTCCTTCTCTTCTGCCCTCCAACAGGCAGAGCTCCTAGAACATTTTGATAAGGTCACAGAGTCAGACACCCATGCTCAGAGATTCTGAGCTCTGACTTTTTGGCCTTGGCACAGGACATGCTTTTATTAATGTGACCTTTTACACAGGGTTGTGATTGTGCAAAGCAGAACTGGATGCAATAATTCTGTGTGAAAAGCAGCAAGCCACGTGTCATTGATACTCAACCAGTGGGTCCTAACTGTGTGAAAGATTTGGAACAAGCAATTTTCTTAGTAGGAGAATCCACCCTACTTGCTGCAGTGAGGCCTGATGATTCAAAGAGCAGAGAATGTTCTTTCAAAGCCAAGGTAAGGTTGAGCATTAATCACATCCTAAAAAGAGCACAATCCCTTCCTTTCATGGGTGGTGTGAGTCAAGCACGTGTATGCTTTCATCTTATTGTTCCTAGTAGAAAACATTCTCCAAAAGATGGTAGATGCAGTAGCAAGCAGGGGGGGCATGAGGCAAAAAGGAACACTAAAAATAGGAGTCCAGAAAGTGAAATGGGTCAGTCAAGGCAGCAAGCTAAAGGCAGGTTCCTAAATACTGCTTCTCATCAGGTCAGAATATCCATGCATAACTCTGCTGTAATGTTGCTTTGTCATTAAATCTAATGAGACAAATTAAGCAAATTATCAGAGAGTGTGACCATAGCCTCTGGAAAGGTCTGGTCTTCCTCCCTTTGTTCCTTGTATTTGTGTCCCCAGTATAAATTCTAAAGAACATATTGTTGTGCAAGATGTCTCACGTCCATCTGATTCTGAGCAAGAGGAATCTTGGTGGGGTGAATCTTGGCAGATTGCAGCTTCTCAGTCAGTGTCTTTCTGCTGGGGCCCAAGTCTGGCTCTGGCCCAGCTGTCCTCCTGCATCTGCAGCAACTCCTGAAGGCAATTAATAGACGACTGATGCTTCAAGGAGTGCAGCAGAGCAGAAGGTGACAGCTGGGAGGGGTGATTTTGTTTTACACAAAAGATTTCACTTTCTCACCTTTTCACACACCTAAGCACCAAGGATGTTTGCTCAGACAGTCCTGACAGAATTACTTGTGCAGACAACCAGAACAAGGGCCACTAAACCCCATCAAGCTTGGGTTTCAGGTGGGTCTTTTGTGCTGTTTAGGAGCTGACAGTGTTCACCTTCTGTGTGTTCACCTTGCCCCACCTGGGGAGCCATTAGGCAGCACTGCTCATTTTCTGTCTTTTGAATTCTCTGACTGCTCTCTGCTTTCCTGATCTGAGGAGCTACACCTACACATGCCACGGAATCAACAGCCTTCTGAGCACACACCCTTCCTGCTGACACATTCACACTTCCACTTGTACTCATCTTAAAGTGTGTCTGAGAAACCTCTGTGCCCCCACCACTGCTGGTTCCTCGGCTGCTGCTTCCCAAAAAGTGAGATGGCACAGAGCCACCTTTCTGTTGGCTGAGCAAGAGTTTGTTCAATGTCTTCTTTCGTATCTAATCTAAGGTTGTTTGCTTCAATGAGCCCTTACACATGATGGATTCTTCTGTCCAGACCAAAAGACCTAAAAAAAAATAAAGGGGTAAAACTGTGAGGCTGGCTGGTTATTTCAGCATCTGGCAGAAATGGCCAGAAAATGAGGAAAATTCCAGATGAGGTGCAGAGAGATTGGGTCTGCCCCAGCAGGAAGTGCACCAAAACTGCACTGATAAGGTGACACTGGAATAGAGCAGGAATGGCCAGAAAACGCCCAAGGCGTGGCAGAGGTGGCTCAGTGCCAGTGCTGAATCTGGTTTGAGGCTCTGGAGCCAGTATTTATGATGTGGGACATCATAAACATTTTTTCTAGGTTAAAACCTGTGGTCTGACTATGAAATGTCTAGTTTCTGTGGCTGGCTGCCTGCAGCTTTATTTTACTGATCACAATGTTATCAACAGTGATGTTTAAAAAAATATTTATACAAGCTATTTCTCAGTCAATAGGTATGCATTCATTACAACAGGAAATTACATTAATTACTGTAATTAATACTGAAATCTTGTTTTTAGAATTTTTATTCTTGAGTACATCTGCAGTATGACAAAAAAACCCCAAACATAATACTGCTGTTTATGAAGGGTAATGAGATTCCTACACAGTCATCTGGATGGAAATTAACTTTGGTGACAGGCATTACAGAATTCAACACTATGTTTGTTAATACTTAATAAAAACATCATTTAATGATGATTTAAGAGTGAAAGAGACAAAAACTGTATTCACAGGTTTAATGTAGAAAAATAAAAAGGAACAAAACTGGAAAACAGGAGACATATGTGGGTGTTTATGAATCATAGAATCATAGAATTGGCTGGGTTGGAAGGGACCTCAGAGATCATCGAGTCCAACCCTTGAACCACTACCGCTGCAGTTACCAGACCATGGCACTGAGTGCCACATCCAGTCTCTTTTTAAATATCTCCAGGGATGGAGAAACCACTACTTCCCTGGGCAGCCCATTCCAATGTCTGATCACCCTCTCCGTAAAGAAATTCTTTCTAATATCTAATCTAAACTTCCCCTGGCACAACTTGAGACCATGCCCTCTTGTCTTGTTGAAAGTCGTCTGGCAAAAAGAGACCAACCCCCACCTGGCTCCAACCTCCTTTCAGGTAGTTGTAGGGAGTGATGAGGTCTCCCCTGAGCCTCCTCTTCTTCAGGCTGAACACCCCCAGCTCCCTCAGCCTCTCCTCATAGGGTCTGTGCTCGAGTCCCTTCACCAGCCTAGTTGCCCTCCTTTGGACCTGCTCCAGGATATAGTCCAGCAGCACTCATGTTGCATCAGTACCTGTCTCCTGGCACCTGCTAAGAAAAAGAACCAGAAAAAAAAACCGTAATGTCAAAATTCGTAACTTAAGAACTAATAAAAAAATCAGGGTGATTCACCAGGCTGTTGACACCCCTTGATATATATATAGCTCCCTGGGGCAAATGTAAAACTTTTGAAGCGCTTCAGTTAAACTTGTACAACACTCATGGCTTTAGCTACGCGGCTCAGCAGCCATCTGGAGTCACAAGTCTTCACGGACACCTTAATGCGTCGGAAAATATATTTTCCTTCGAACTTTTCCAAACGCCCTGTAGCGAATGGTGGGCTGAGACACATCCGTAACCACAAACGGCTCCGGTCAGCGCGGGGCCTGCGCGTCCGAACCTTCCGGACTCTGGGGCAGAACCGAGGCTGCTCCTAAAGCGGCACACGGAGACTTCACCCCAGCAGCCAGAGCCTGGCGTCACCTATGGCTTGTTGGGAGAGGGGGGGGGGGAGGGCGGTTCTCTCGCTGCTCTCCACGAAGCCCGGCCCGGCCCGGTTCGGTTCGGATCCCCGCCCCGAGCCGTTCCGGTGCCTGAGGTAACCGCGGCCACGCGAGGACGCAACTGCGCACGCGCGCGCTCCCTCCCGCCCTCCCCGCGCGCCCCTCCCTGCCCTCGCGCTCTCTGTGCGACGTCGCCGAGGAGGAAGAAGCCGCCGTGTCGGACGCGGCAGATTCGCCATAACCCGCCGCTCGGTCTGGCTTTCCCACCCGTTAAAATAATTTATTATTTTTATTTATTTTTATTTTTTTTTAACCGCAAGAAAGCCTCAGCTCTTCAGCTGGCGCGGAAGTGATTTTTAGTTTTTTTTGTTTTTTTTTTTTTCCCCCTTCCCCCCTCCCATTTTATTTCTAACCCAGGCCACGGCGCTCGGCCCTCCCTCAGCTCCCCCGCTGTCCCCCTCTCTTCCCCCCGCCCCATCCCCGCCGCGGTTATGGAGGCTGCGGCTGCAGGTGAGCGGGGCGGCGCGGGGCCGCCCGCAGGCGGCGGGGCCGGGGCAGGCGGGGGAGCGCGGAGGGATCCGCTGGCAGCTGGGCAGCTGCTGACGGCGGAGGGGCGGGGGGCAGAAAGTAGTTCCGGCTTGTCAGCTGCTTCGCTGCATCCGCAGGAGAAATAGTTCCGTCACAAGCTGCCCGGTTGCGGGTCGCCCCCTGCCCCGAACCTCATCGCGCCCTCGCTAGGGGCAAAGCGGGGGTTTTGGGTCTCCCTGGGGGATTTTGGGACTCTCTGGGTGTTTTGGGGCTGCCTCTCCAGGGGAGCTCGGGCCTAGGCCGCGGGCAGCCGTGTGGCCCTGGGTAGGCGGCGGGGCTGCTCCTGCGGGGTCCACGCGTGGAGGAGGCGGCCAGAGACCCCCCGAGGGCTGTCCGTGGGCACGGACTCCGGGTGGTGCCAGAGAGGGCTGCCTGTCCCCTCATAACTGTGGGAAGAGGGTGTCAGAGAACGCCTGGGAAGGAGCAGCTGCCAGGCTGCTTGCTGATGGTGTGGAAGTGAGGGACATCTGGAGGTAAAAGCGCTCCTGCTGTCCTGTGGCGGCTTGTGTGGAGCTGAAGAGTTAAATTCAGCTGCAGAAGGGAGATGACAAAGTTGGATGCTCCCACTGCACTGTTACCTCAGTCCTTATGTCCCTTTCTTACTTTCAGGGGGTTTGCAAGTGCAAGTAAAATCACGCAGGCACCATCGCCCCAATAGTACCGTGGAAGTGCTTCTGCGTTTCACAATCCCCGGGTGTTCCTTGCAGTACAGGTTTATGAAGTGGTGTTGCAATAATTTAGCTCTAGTTAATTACCTGGTGTACTTGGATTTTTGATGTCACTGCCTGAGATGCTTGGGTTTTTAGAATCAAGTTATTTCTAGGTTTTCTGTGGAGTATTTACATAGATAAGTTCCCAGCTCAAATGGGATTTTACACCAGAGAGAGCAGCACTATGAGTACAAAGCTTGCATCTAAATAGCAAAAGATCTAACAGGTGTTGGCTTCAGTTACAACAACCCCATCCAGCGCTACAGGCTGGAGACAGAGTGGCTGAGAGCAGCCAGGCAGAAAGGGACCTGGGAGTCTGGATTGACAGGAAGCTGAACATGAGCCAGCAGTGTGCCCAGGTGGCCAAGAAGGCCAATGGCATCCTGGCCTGTATCAGGAACAGCGTCGCCAGCAGGTCTAAGGAGGTGATTCTGCCCCTGTACTCAGCACTGGTGAGGCCACACCTCGAGTCCTGTGTCCATTTCTGGGCCCATCAATTTAGGAAGGATATCTAGGTCCTGGAGCAGGTCCAAAGGAGGGCAACCAGGCTGGTGAAGGGATCTAGCACAGTCCTGTGAGGAAGGGCTGAGGGAGCTGGGGCTGTTCAGCCTAAAGAAGAGGAGGCTCAGGGGAGACCTCATCGCTCTCTACAACTCCCTGAAAGTAGGGTGTAGCCAGGTGGGGGTTGGTCTCTTTTGCCAGGCTACTTTCAATGAGATAAGAGGGCATGGTCTTAAGTTGTGCCAGGGGAGGTTTAGGTTGAATATTAGAAAGAATTTCATCACCGAGAGGGTGATCAGACATTGGAATGGGCTGCCCAGAGAAGTAGTGGATTCTCCATCCCTGGAGATATTTAAAAAGAGACTGATGTGGCACTCAGTGCCATGGTCTAGCAACCGCAACGGTGGTTCAAAGGTTGGACTTGATGATCTCTGAGGTCCCTTCCAACCCAGCCAATTCTATGATTCTAAAAGCATTTCAGGACTGCTTTATATTCCCTGGTCCGACTTTAGATGAGAAACAAATTCAGGTACCACTACTGCTGCTAGTAAATCCACGTTTCTTCAAGCACGTTTGTCTGCTCGACAGCAGTGTTAACACTTAAAAAGTGTTCTGGGGCAGCTGATCCCAGAACTGTCGTGTTGTATCTGCAGAACTGTCTCTGGCTACAGATGCATTTCTGCCAAGTGTGCTGCCAAAAATCAGGTCCAGAGCATTTCTACCAGGGCATCCCGATGCCTGTGGCTGATCACAGTTAATTCTTTTGAGAGGTGCCAAATGTTTTGGGTATCTGGTAGCGTGGGTTGGGTTACGATACTGTCTCATGGTGTGTTTTAGTGGTAACTCCGGCAGTGTTGCATTTAGCCACATGAGGGCGATCTTAGTACACTAAAAACCAAAGTCTTTTTGTAAGTGTATTTTTTTTTTTTAACGAGAAGATACTTCGTATGTTTGACAAACCGATTATTCTAAACTTCTGAAGATAAATTAAACTAGTAGTTATCAGAACATAGTTTTGATGTGTGTTTAGGCAGTGCTTTCTTTTGAAGAACTTAACTTTTTCCGGGAATATTTGTGAAGTTGATGTGTGTAAAAGAAAAACAAAACAAAACAAACAAAAACCCCCACCAAAAACAAACAAAAAACCCCCCAAACAACAACATAAGCTTTTTACTTGCTTGCATCAGTTAAATTTCAGGAGTTTAAAATTCAGCTTTTGACAGTCTAGTAGCAGACTTGGCAAATACAGTACACTTGGTTAAGTAGAGAGTGAGGAGATGCTTCAGACAAATTAAGGAGATCAGAGCCTGCCAGAAGAGCTGTTTTGTCATGGGGAATGAGGCTGGGTCTGGTTTCTGATAACACCTTATAGGCAAAGCTGAAGTCAACAAGTCAAGGAAGTCTCCCAGTAATTCAGGTTAATCATCTAAAATTGATGTTCCAAAAAGCAGAACACTAGCCCATTATTAGCCTGTTTCTCTGCCTTTGTATTGGAGATGATGTCTTTATGTCAAATATTTGGAGATTTTCAGAGGTTTTGTGTTATGTTGGTGAAATACTATAAATTTTTAATGCTGTATTTAACTGAGCTGTCTTAAAGTCTGTATTGTGTAGCTTTGTTGCGACTTGGAAGCAATCTGAAAAAGCATAAATAATCAGAGTCTTAATTTTGTGCCCTGCCTGACACATCATGTCTCTAAAAGTGGCTCAATGATGGAGGAATAGAGAAGAGTAACAACAGGGCAAGTGTGCAGTGGTATTTGTCCAGAATACTCTTGCAGAACTTGCTGAGTCTCAAGTAGTGAATATTCACCTACTAGATCTTCATGGACTTCCCTTCCAAGAATTTCAACTCCAAGTGGATGTGTTCTCGTGTTCTCTGCTTCTTCCAGAGCAGGGAGAGATCAGGTGAAAGGAGCAGACAGGGGCTTCAGGGGGATCCATGACACATGTCATTTCATAGTTCTGCATTTTACTCTTGTCTTTTTCTCCATCCTTTGGCTCCATCCTTCCCAGGCAGCAAAATTCAAATTTATTTAACTGTTGCTGGTGTGGAAGTTTGCTATATTGTTGGTTGTCCTTATCTTTGTACTTGGTAAGGACTGGTTTTGAATGATTATTCTTATAGTTTTTTAGTTTTTCAAGTTAGAGGAACAATATCCAGAGGTGTAAGCCCAGTGTAGACTTTTGCAGAACTAATCTTCTGGTTTTTATAGGTCTGTGTGTTATCAGACCATCTGTTTTATAGGACTGTTTGTTTATTATAATTGCTTTGTGTTAGTATTTGTATTTGAGTAATGGAGATTTTTGTTTTGAGGCTGTCTTTAAAGTGTTTGCCAGAACTGAGAGAACCTTCCCAGAAAACCTTTCATAGGAACCTTATAAAGGGACAGAAAATTGAAAAGCTTGTTTTGCTACAGCCTCACTTTCTTTGAAGGGTCTTTTCTTACTTCCATAACTTTTTGCTACACAGACTCTTGGGCAGGCCTGTTACTCTTGAGGTATTAAAAAAACCTGTCTGCATTCTGCTTTTTATTTTTCAAGTTGATAAAATCATCCTTATTGACCAGCCCCCTTATATTTTTACATCTAATTTGTTGCAATTTCCAATATTTTCCTGTTTCTAGTTTGACAGCATCTTATAAAGATCTTCTGCTGGAGCTTCCACCCGCTAGTATTTAGCTGTGCTGTGTTTTTCTTCTTCCACTTTCTAAAATCTTCTTTTGATGATTAGCATCAAATGTGATGCTTTTAAATAGTTTTTATGCTGCTTTCAAGGATTTAGCTCTTCTTGAAACCTTTTTATCCTTTTTGTGGTTTTGTCTTGTTAAAGGTGCTTTTTATCATGATGTAGTTCACATTGTTGAAGTTAAACACAAACATTTGGCTCTTTATCACTCTCTTAAAAGATTGCTGCTTTAATTACAGAGTGACAGAGTGTGTCACTTTGAATGGGGTCCTATGCTTTACTTTAAAGACAAGAACTGTTTCTCCTCCTGTGGTTTCCCTGACTGCTTGCTGGGTGAAGCAGTCATTAAGAGTGTCTAAACACTTAATCTTGGCATCCTGTCCTGGCTTGACATTTAACCATTTAATACCTACAGTATTTTATTGTTTCTGTCTTTGTAACTTCTTTTATCCCCATCAGTGTGTCACAGTCATTCTTACCATTGTGGTGAGACTGTTGCTAATGTGGTCTGAGCACTGTGCTTTTCTGTGCAATTCAAATATTTCAGTCTTCAGGGATCCTGTTACTTGTTGGAAAAGTCTGTTAATCAGATTTAACCTTAAGCTGCTTGTCGCAGATGGCACTGCTTCACAAACAATACATCCTACTTTCTATCCTCAATATTCTGATGTGTCCCACTGGCATTGTGATAATATTTTTCAGAAGCTTTTTTGAATGCATTTCTGCCAATTTCCTCGTCTACAGATAGGCCTTCTCATTTTAATGCCTCATTAGGTTTGCATTATTATACTAGATTTGATTAATTTTTTAAAAGCAACTACAAAGAAATAGAAAACAAACCCAGCAATTTGTTTCAGCTGTTCTTTGTTGTTTGTTTCCCGTTAAAATTTTACTTTTTTGTCATCCCTCATTTGAAAATAGTTTTCATGATTTTACCACTTCAAGAGGAGTGACTTTGATCTTTGTGTAGTTTTGTACTTGTCATCTACTCTTCAGTCTTTTAATTTTAAAACATTTTCACAAGCTTTTAATTTGGTTGAAGCCTGTTGCTCCTCCGTATTTTTTCTCCCTTAGGTTTATACAAAGCTATCAACTTAGTTCTGCTCACAGCAGCACCCTCATGCATTCATATCCCAAGTACATTAAATAGTGGCTTTTTTTCCTGCTTTTGTTTTCTCTTTCGTAGTATATTTGAATTGTGTAGATTTTTAAATGCAGTTAATTTATTAATCAGAAACATTCCCAAACATCAGTGTAATTTACTCTCATACTCCCTGTAAATTACTCCCTGTAATTTCTGAGAGCCTCTCTAGATGTAGTTTAGCTTGCAAACTAAAATTTGAGCCCTGTTAGAAAAATATTGAATGTATATTGATAGATTTTCCATAATACCATATTAAACAGAATCATCTTTTAGTTTTTGCATCTGATATCAGCATTGCCATAACTTTCTCAATTTTAAAATTAAAAATGTGTGGCATTTGAGTAATGAATGATGAGTAAATTGTTCTGGTTTTAGTTAGAAACTGGAAGTGAGAACAGACATGGTCAGGTGCTTCTTTTCCCTGACTGAATTGTGTATTGAGGGTTTTTTCTCAGTGAGCAATAAAAAACATTATTCCTCTCAGTGAACAATACAGTTACTTAATATTCAGAAGTGTTCAGGTTCAGAAGAAGGAAGCCCTAAAATAGCTTGCTAGTCTCTTTGGTGTAGTACTAAACTGCTTTTAGTGCAGTTGATTTGTTAGTTTTGAGGATGGGATTCTTGTGATGCTGCTGCTCTAATGGTAGCAAATAGTAGCAGGCTTTATATACTTTTTTTTAATGCCTATTGAGGATAATAATTTTGGAGATATGCCATAATACTGCATGTTAATTTCTTGTTGAATCAAAATAGAGAAAATAGGAAAGGAAAAAGCTATTGATTTTTTTTCTTTTTTTACTCTATAAAATGAAGAAGAATAAAATTAGTTTATATCGGCTTCTTTATTAAAATGGTAACTAAGATGTTATAAGGACAAAGTCTAGGCAATAAACAGATGGCTAAGTATAGTCTTTTGACGTTTGAGTGCATCTAATCAAAACTTGCATTCATTTAAAGCTCTTTGCTCATGACAGAAAAATGCATCTGACAGTTAATTACATATTATATTTTACTGAAATTCTGAAATAGCACTGATTACCTGAAGGTATTAAAAGAACCATAACCATGCATTTTATAGTATTTTAAAAAAGATGTATTTTTAAATAAAGTGAAGTATATTCTAAGTAAAAAACCACAACAAAGAAGTCTTCCTCCAGTGAAGCATTAATGATCAGAGTACATTAAAACATTTTTGAAAATATGTATTTGAAATACCATTGAAAACAAAAATCTCTAGGATGCACAGAGGAGTAAGATCTGATATCTAAGAAAAATATTTTTAATGTATTTGACAAAGGATATCAATTCATTGTACTGTATCCACCAGTTGTTTCCAGCTTAGTGGAAACCATTTCTTTGGCTCAGAAATAATATTGTATTAATCACAAATTACTGGTGTTGCTCTAATAATAACTGTTGCTTCATGATTCCAATACTTTTACCTTAAGAAGCTATCAAAGAAAAGTCTTTTTTATTGTTCTTGGGCACTTCAGTATCTTACATGCTCAATATTTGTGTATGAAGAGTTCTTTAATAAAAATAATAGTTTTCTTAGAAGAATTATTTCCACTTTTTATTGCACTTGAGTTTTGAACAGAAAGCCCTCTGTTTTCCCAGGAATTCTTGTGGTAGTTTATTACAATGGTATTATAATACATTGGTATTATAATGGAAAATCGATCTCCATTGAATAAAGACATCTGGTAGTTAATAGTTCTGTGATCTGCTAATTGCAGATACCAAGATAACATAGTGCAGGGGCAAAGCAGTGGGAAGATGGTGAGGAAGTCACTTTCTGAATAGCATAAATATCTTTTTTACAAGCTTGCTGGAGAGCAGTGCAGTGTTAAGCTTTGGTAGAAACTACACCTTGGGGCCAGCTGTAACTTGCTCTGTCTGACACGAGGGCAGCTCCTGATGTCTGCTCACAGGAGCCACCCCTGCAGCCTGCCCTCCACTACCAAAACCTTGGCACTTAAACCAAATTCACATAGTCCCACAGACACTCCTAAAGTGTCCCAAATCTCCCAGTGTCTCTTGTTTCTCTTTTATTAGTAGCTACATAGTCCACCTGGCCTTCTCCAACACTGTGCCTGCATTTTCCTGGTGTCCCATCAATTAATAAGTGGCGGTGACCTTTGGTCCTTGGCATTGTCAAATATCTCTTGTCTGACAGCTTTGTGTCTCTGTGTATTCTTGTTCATTTTTCCCATTAACTTATTGACCTCCTTTAAACTGAAAATACCATGGATCACATAGCTTGATGAATGAAGCACTCTCACCTTCCACATACCCTTATAAATGTGAAGACTAAAATCTTATTTAAGAAGTTGACATTTCTCATGACATTCTTGTCTCACTGCATTGTTTCCTGGCAGTGCTGTTGTATACACAACAGAAGAAGGACTTTAATTCAGGTTTTAAAAGAGCTTTAATACAGATTTATGTTAGACATTAGGAAGAAATTCTTACATTTTGAGGGTGGTGAGATGCTGGCAGAGGTTGCTCAAGGAATTTGTGGCTGCCCCCTCCCTGGAAGTGTTGGAGGCCAGGATGGATGGGGCCTTGAGCAGCCTGGTCTAATGGGAAGTGTCCCTGCCCATGCAGGGGGGTTGGACCTAGGTGATCTTTAAGGTCCTTTCCAACCCAAGCCATTATGTGATTCTATGATACAGATAATGTTAGAAAACCAAAATACATTTTCCACCTAGTAATTGAATTTGCAACAAGTGGTGTGTGCTGTGTCATGACTTACTCCAGAGCTGGAAAACCTGAGTGGTGAAGAGGAAGTGATTGGGTGAACCTGCACATCAGGCTGAGTGACAGCATCTGGGCTGCTGTGTGCTCTCTGCTTCTCTCCCTGTTGTTAGCTCCTGCTGAGCTGCTGGTGAACTGGAGCAGGGAGGTAAGTGACCTGTAGCAAACTGGAAGTGCAGCCAGAGACTGGAGAAGAATAGACCCAAGGACATGATTCTGAGCTGAAGTCATGTGTTTTGTGTTTCTCATAATTCTAGCAGGTTCTGTTAATAACACCACCAAAACGCCTTTCTCTGCAGCCTTGATGTGCTTGTACATAGGAAAATAGAAGCAAATGGAATTTAGGATCCAAGGGTATGAGAAGCCCCATCTGCTAAGTACCTGGAGGTCCTCTAGGTGATTTGCTGGAGTAGAAAATGTCAAATCACTTTCTTAATTTATGTCTTTACGGGATGAGGTACTGCTGGAGTACCAAGCATAGTGGGTTTTTTTCTGTGGTTTAACTGGGTGTTAACCCTGGAAATAAAGATACGTGTCTAACACCTGAATTTTCTGACAGGATTCAGTAAGTGTCTGCTGGTGTATGGTACAATATGCATAGTGAAGTACAATATGCACTGTCCAAATCTTGTAAAACCTGAAAGTTATGTTTACCTCTGAGACTTTAATCCAGGAACGAGTACTTTTGGATTACAACCAGGTCTCACCAGAGGGGGGCAGAGTTCTTGTACCTGCAAGAAACGTGTGAAATAGAAGTACAAATTTACATGAGTAGTTCTTTTGAAAGCTTGGAAGTGTGTACTAAGGAACAGGAAGAGAGAAGACAGTCTGGTAGAGAGCGTGGAATGAGAGATGCAGGACACAGAAATGGAAAGTTTAAAAATGCATGATTTGCCCCTCTGCTCTGCTCAGCTCTTGTGAGACCCCGTCTGGAGTACTGTGTCCAGTTCTGGAGTCCTCAGCATCAGAAGGATATAAAGCTCCTGGAAGGTGTCCAGAGGAGAGCCACTGAAATGATCAGAGGGTTGGAGCACCTCCCATGTAAAGAGGAAGCTGAGGAAGTTGGGGTTGTTCAGCTGAGAGAGGAGGAGGCTCCAAAGTCACCTTATAGTGGCTTTCCAGTATCTGAAGGGGGCCTACAAGAAATCTGGAGTAGGGGTTTTTATATAGATGTGTAGCAAGAGGACAAAAGGAAATGGTTTAAAATTTGAAGAGGAGAGATTAAGGTTAGACCTGACAAAAAACAATGTTAATTTAAGTGATCTCTCCAATTTAAGAGCTTCCTCCTCTCTCTTCTCTCTTACACCTTCTGTGTTTAAAGTGAAGCAGCTCGGGTGATGTTTTCTGCATTGTGAAGGGGGCTGGGAATAAGGGAAACTGCTTCCTAGTCTGCAATTTGCTACTTGTTTTAGTAATCTTTGATGTGTACACATCATGGCTTAATCCCAGTCAGCAACAAATCCCCACACAGCCAGTGGCTCATTCTCAGAGAATCAGAAGGGCAAAAGAGAGAGAATTTGTGGACTGAGATTAAGACAGTTTGATAGGTAAAGGACAAGCCATGTGCAAGCAGAGCAAAATAGGGAATTAATTCACTACTTCCCATCAGTCTGCATGTGTTCAGCTGTCTCCAGGAGAGCAGGGCTCCATTGTGTGTCATGGTTACTTGTGAAGACCATCACTCTGAACATCCTACCCCTTCCTTCTTACTCCTTTGTATGCTGAACATGATATCCTATGTCATGGAACATCCCTTTGGTCAGTTGGGGTCAGCTCTCCCAACTATGTCCCCTCCCAGCTTCTTGTGCACCCCCAGCCTACTCATTGGTGGGGTGAGAAGCAAAAAAGTCCTTGAGCTGTGTGTAAGCACTGCTCAGTGATAATGAAAACATCCCTGTGTTATTAGTGATGTTTTGATCGCAGATCAAAACCAGCCCCATACCTGCTACTGTGAAGAAATTTAACTTGAACCCAGCTAAATCCAGCAGAATATTCTTCTTATAATGGAAAAAAACAAGACCAAAAACAAACCCAAAAAACAAACAACAGCCACTCATTAAGAAATACCATGAGATCTTTGGAAGAATTAAAAAAAAAAAAAATTGAAATTGCTTCACTTTAAGTTATAGATTGATTTGCCACTTTTCTACTTGAGAAGAAAGTAACTGGTATTATTTATGTCTGTGTACTCTTAGCACACTTTATATGGGTAAACTGAAGATAATAAATTAATACAAAGCATGGTTAATGAACGGAATGTTCCAAATCGGTTTTCACTGAAATTTCTGTGGTTTGTTTACCTGCACCCTTGATTATTGTGTCTTTCTTTCTCTGCATATTTAATTGCTGTCTAATTAATTGCTCTGCTGAGTTTCTATGTAATTAATTATTCACTAATTAATCATTGATTCCCTGCATAGTTAATTAACTTATTGCTTCTTTGCTTTTTACACTGGATTGATTAAAATTCATTACTCTATTGCTAAACCACCTAATTAGTAACTGGTTAATCAATTATTGTTTGCTTACTCCTAATCTAATAATTTAGGCCTCTGATCAGTGTGATTTATTCTCTGCTTCATGTCTTACTTTTCCAGTCAGTCTTACAGAATAATTTCTTCACTCAGTTTTGTTTCCATCTCATCTCTGAGCAAAGCACATGCATCATCTGGGGTCACAGTACTGGTGAACAGGGGGAGAGCAACTGATGGAATCTACCTGGTCTTGTGCAAAGCATTTGATGCTGTCCCTCACAACATCCCTGTCTCTAAAGTGGAAGCACCTGGACACAGGGACTTGATGGATGGACCACTTGGTAGATAAAGAATTGGCTGGATGGATTGGTGTCCAGCTTGGTGTCCAAGTGGAGACCAGCAGCGAGGGGTGTTCCTCAAGGGTCTGTGCTGGGACTGGTGCTGTTTAACATCTCTGTCAGCAGCATGGGTGGTAGGACAGGATACACCCTCAGTATGTTTAATGACAACACCAAATTGTGTGGTGTGGTCGACATGCTGGAGGGATGGGATGTCATCCAAAGGCTTGAGACATGGGCCTGTGCAAACCTCATGAAGTTCACTGAGGCCAAGTGCGAGGTCCTGCACCTGATTTGGGGCAATCCCAAGCACAGATTGAGGCTGGGCAGAACTGATAAAGAGCGGTCCTGAGGAAGAGGACTTGGGGGTGCTGGTTGATGAGAAGTGCAATGTCCACTTGCAGCCAACCTTATCTTGGGCTGCATCAAAAGAAATGTGGCCAGCAGGTCGAGGGAGTGATCGTCCCCCTCTACTCCAGTCTTGTGAGACCCCAGCTGCAGTCTTGTGTTCAAGTTCTGGACGTAAGAAAGACATCAAGCTGTTGGAATGAGTCCAGAGGAGGACTACAAAGATGATCAGGGAGCTGGAGCACGTCTGCTGTGAAGACAGGCTGAGAGTTGGGGTTGTTGAGCCTGGAGAAGGGAAGGTTCAAGGGGAGACATTCCAGTGGCCTTCCTGAACCTGAAGGGGGATACAGGAAAACTGGGGAAGGACTTTTGACAATAAAATATAGTGATAGGATGAGGGGTAATGGTTTCAAGCTGAAAGAGGGTAGATTTAGATTTGACATTAGGAAGAACTTCTTCCCTGTGAGGGTAGTGAGACACTGGACAGGTTGCCTAGGGAAGTTGTGGATGCTCCCTCCCTGGAAGTGTTCAAGGCCAGGTTGGATGAAATGTTGAGCAGCCTGGTCTGGTGGGAGGTGTCCCTGCCTGTGGCAGATGGTTGTAAGTAGATGATCTTTAGGGTCCCTTCCAACCCAAACCATTCTGTGATTGTGTGATTCTATGATTTACATTTAGAGAGAAGTTTGTCATCCACTGGGTAACATTTTTTGTTGTTTTTTTGTTTTTTAAGAATGTTAACTAGAGCAGGACTAGTTCAAAGGAACATTTCCTTTATAAATGTACTGCAGTCAAACAGAAATGTGTGTGTGCTCAAGACAGCCAAATGCCTGAGAAGGAACCCTACTGAGCTCCTAAGAGCATGAGAACACAAACAGTATTTGTTTTGCTTTTCAGAGATCTTTTAGAAGAGATGAAGGCATACACTGCCTTTTATTTTTTAGATAGTGTTATTATTTCTGAAGATGAGGTTGCTTTTCCTTGGATGGGGTGAACCATTTGATTATTATGAAGGAAGGAAAATAATGTTGAATAGGGGTAATGGTTTTGGCTGGCATGGTTTTGAAAAGAGGTCCCAAAACACAGCCTCTTCTTTTGCCCCCAAATTCACCTCAGAGTTCATACCTTTATTTCTGTACTTATTTGGCTAATCCTTGGTTTGGTTTGTACCTCAAATAGCATTGTTTTTTCCACTTTGATTGCAGTGTGTTTAATTTTCCTTAGGGAGGCAGAGGAGCAATTGAAACCAATCTCTGGGCCAGGAGTTTATATATAAAGAACAAGTGTGCTGTTAAAATTGGTTCCTGGTTGCTGTTAGTGTTCATGGGACACTGAGGGGAGCAGGGACATCATTAAAACAAAAGACAGCAGTTTTAGAAAGCAGACAGGCCTCAGAATTATCTCTCTGCCAAAAGTTTGTGAGCTTCTTTTAACTGGATTTTTCTGAATTATTAGCTTTCTGTTAACTCTTCTTCATTGTTACTTACTCTCCTGTGGTTTTGCTTTAACATCACACATCTGGTACCTGTGGACTGAAAAAAAACCTCCAAACATTATGTTTTGTCTAAAAAGTACTGCAAAAATTCTGTTTATAAGATTGACCAAGGAAAATTTTAATTGAAATTTGTTTGTTGCTGCTTCAGAGGCCCTTAGTTTATTGGAATTTTTTTGTTTTGAATCAACAGGAATTTTTCATAGAATTTGTGTCGAAGCATACTAGAGGTTTCCTGTTAATGTCAAATGTTAATATTCCTTCTGAAGCTGATATATTGTGTTTATTTTTTGAGCAAAAATTTTTTTCCCATCCCGCTCCGTTCCTCTTCCTTCAGTAGATGAGCTGAGTTGAAGACAATTTATTTTCTTTTAATTTTTTTTTTTTCAAAACATGGACATAGAAGAAGAAAAACAATTATGTACAGCTCTGAAGTTAATAGCCAGGAGGACAAAGGAAGAGTGTGTGATTGTATAGCTTTAATTGTCATATGATGCAGTGTTTTGTGGTCTGCAGCACTGGATGTTTTGACCTTCTTCCTCACTCTTTCATCAGTGGCAGGGCCATATAATGGCCCCTGGAACCAAGCACAAGCACTTAACATTTATAACTCACAGTGTATGCTCATGGTAATGGGCAAATGCAAAATGACACATCAGAGGATACATTTTTGTGAAACATTTATTTCCTATCAAATGTCACTATAGTGAAGGCAAAGTTTCCTTTTATATTTTATGGCATTTAATTTTTCCTTCTTTTGTTTCTAGCACTTGCATGGGTAATTAGAGAGGTAGGCTTGCTTAGGTGAGGTAAGTAGAGAGGTTAAATACTTGTAGAAAAGAACAGTGAAGTCTGTGAACATAAATTAGGGTTTGGGGTCCAGCTTCTCTGTATATCAAAGCAACTTTGTAAAAGAGAAAATGTTTTACGTTTCTAGCAAGGTGATATATGTAAATCCTGGACAAATGACTTAAAACCTTAGATGATTTTATCAGATCTTTGAAAAAATATGAAATTGTAACTTTGAGTCTGGAAGGGAAAAAAAATTGGTTTTAATCTCTCCTGTTTCCTATTCAGTATTGTTATTTCTAGGATCTGAGCCAGAAGAAATTTTTTACCCTGTGAAGATCTGGGTAGAAATTTAACTGTTTTGTAAATGAATTAAGTTTGAGATTTATTGTGAGTGTCTTCATGTAATGGTGTAACATTCTTCCTTCCAGCTTATTACTTTTTGTTAAATGCTTTGAGATAATTCATCCTTACTGTGCTACCTGAATCAAAATCTAAATTAATAGTGGAAATCTAAATAAAAACCTTAACTTTTCTTTTTAAACTTGTTTTTCAGGAGTCAATTCCATCTTCATGTGTAAGCTGTGTAACTTATTTTCACCAAATCAATCAGAACTATTATCTCATGTCTCTGAGAAGCATACGGAAGAAGGGACCAATGTGGACGACATCATTATTCCACTCCAACCTCTGACAGTACCCACAAACAGAAACAAGGAAGGAGAAGGTACCTTCATTAATTTAGAGGGATGTAATTTGCAAAGTAATTTTTTTTAAAAAGCAATTATTACTGTACAACTACTAACCTGAATTTCCTTCAATGCATTATAGACAGATGTGAATAAACTCAGCATGGGATAGAGGATGATGACATTCATCCATTAATGTAAATGTGAAGTAGAGCAAAGTCTGCTTCCTACAGCTTTGAGCTGTGTAATAGCAGTGGGAAGCAGCCAGGGCAGCAGGTAGGAGCATGTCTTGTGCCTTAGGAATGGTGCTGTACTTTTTGAGTTGTTTGTTGTGATTCAGAGAGTATTAATCTTTTTATTCCAAAAAGAAAGTGGCATGATTCATAATTTATAACTGTGCATTGATATTGGCACTGGGAAATAATGCACTCAGCTCAAAGGTTGAATTAGATACAGAGAATAATTTTACCCTGCAGTGTAAGAATTTACATTCATTCAGTTTTTAACTGATTAGAATTGTAATCTCTTGTAATATTAGTAATGGGTTGAAAATGATTTAGAATCTTCTTTTAGATCCTCACTGAGCAATGGATTTATATTGTTGGGAAACCTCTTAACAAAACTACGAGGATTTTCCAGTCATGATTTGTGGATTTTAGAAAATATGTGCTTATGAATAAAAAATAGTTTAATATGATACTTCAAAAAATTTCTTTGAGATATGTGTGTGATATTTCTTTATTTATCAGCAATAATTCAGCAGTTATATTACATTCATCAGCATAAGAAGATATTTCTAATATGCTTACACAGTATTCTGCTATAGCTGCCATCTCCTCAGATGGTTGGTGAAGAAAATAGCACCAGTTAATTATTTTGTATAATGCCTGAAATAAAGATCAGAAAAAGATGAATAATTTTCAGTTCTACGTCAAGCTTCAGAATACCATGCTAACTTTATTTTAATTGTACAAAATAAATTTCTTAGTCATGCAGAATGCATCTTCCTTTCTGAATAATATTTCTAAGCACAGTGAAACTGGTGCTTTCTAACATTCTTATTCCTTTTGGTAAAAAGGCTCTTCTGTAAACTTCTTTCTGTATTTGAGTAAGGGATTATCTGTAGTTTCTGTGTTTTATATTGTTAGCATGTATTGTACATTTATGAGAATAGTATGTAATTATTATGTTCTGAAGCAACAGAAGTTAGGCACATATTTTTAGAAAAGAACTTCAAATCTTAATTTTCTTTATTACATAAAGTATAGCATTTATATGTTAAGTCATGTACTCATAAGGTATGTTTTTAATTATTCTTGGTGAATGCTCTTCATCATTTGATATGATCATACAGTGCCACTTTTTCAGATTATGTAGCCCAGCTCTTTGCCATCTGCTGTCAAGAATGTCAAGGTAGATTACTTTCACATAGATTTCAGCTGATATTCTAGACATCCTTTAATATTTCTTCTTTCCTATCACAGAGATTGATCAGAGAACAGTTTGTTCTGAAGTCTTATTCAATTATTTCCTGTTTTCTGCTTAAAAAATAAAGTATTTTGCAGTTGAACATAGGAATTTTAAGAATTCTTTCAACGCATAATTTTTTTCCTCCTATTATGGAATCTAAAGCAGATAAAACTTGAAAAGTTTATAATACAGACTTTTTTCTCAGTGTAATATGCTTTGTAATAATCCTAAATTGTCACTAAAAGGACAAGATGAATAACAGTACTAGAAATTACAACTTCCTTTTA
This sequence comes from Calypte anna, assembly GCF_003957555.1. Taxonomy (NCBI): domain Eukaryota; kingdom Metazoa; phylum Chordata; class Aves; order Apodiformes; family Trochilidae; genus Calypte; species Calypte anna. The sequence goes on along the minus strand of NC_044245.1, from coordinate 143,988,285 downwards.
GTAATTGTTGGCATCTTTTTGTCCTTTGAAAGCTTTGTCTCCCAAGTTCTGGTAAACACTGAAGCTACTCTAGAATTAGTGCAGATGAGTGAGTGATAAAGTAGCAATTTTATAAGTACTGTGAACAAGTGAAATGCTAGGCAGATAATATGTGTAATATTACTCTAATGTTATTTTATTGGCAGTTCTCCTTAATGATTTGTATTTAGTCACACCACTTACCCCTTGCAAGGTCATTGTATGTTTAGAGTTGATTTGTCCTAACCATTTCAGTAGGATGCTAGAATTTTTTTATCAAAGAGAACCAATGATTCTGGGCAGATGCTGCTGTTAGGCAAATTATGCATAGGTCACATTTACCCCAGGGCTGGAGTGTGGCACCTTTGTGTGGGAAATGACTGGTATTTGCTGGTTGCCTACAGTCACTCACCCTCCACTTTTGCATGGGGTTTCCATTCATAAGTTTTGACAATGATCTCTACCTCTTTCAAAGTGCTTGTCAAAACTCTCTGCTTACACTTGCTCCTCTACTTAGTTAATGATTTGAGAGACAGATTCATCTGGTCAGAATATTATGACTATTATGTGATCCAGGAGGGAACAGTTAGCAACCTGCTGAACCACTTGGATCCTCACAAGTCTATGGAACCAGATGGGATCCATCCCAGGGTGATGAGGGAGCTGGTGGAAGAGCTCCCTAAGCCGCTCTCCATCATTTACCAACAGTCCTGGCTCACTGGGGAGGTCCCAGATGATTGGAAGTTGGGGAATCTCACACCAATCCACAAAAAGGGATGAAAGGAGGACCCAGGAAACTCCAGGCCCATCAGCCTGATCTCAGTGCCTGGCAGGGTTATGGAGCAGATCATCCTCAGTGCAATCACACAGCACCTACAGGGTGGACAAGGGATCAGACCCAGCCAGCACAGGGTTAGGAAGGGCAGGTCCTGATCTCTTTTTATCATCAGGTGACTGCCTGGTGGATGAGGGGAAGGCTGTGGATGGAGTCTGCCTGGACTTCAGCGAAGCCTTTGACACCGTCTCCCATAGGATTCTCCTGGAAAAGCTGTCAGCCCAGGGCTCAGACAGGAGCACTCTGTGCTGGGTTAGGAACTGCCTGGAGGCCACCAGAGAGTGGTGCTGAATGGTGCTGATCCAACTGGTGTCCCCCAGGGATCAGTGCTGGGCCCAGTTCTGTTTAATATCTTCATCGATGATTTAGATGAGGGGATTGAGTCCACCATTAGCAAATTCACAGATGACACCAAGTTGGGGGGGGAGTGTAGATCTGCTGGAAGGCAGGAGGGCTCTGCAGAGGGACCTGGACAGACTGGAGAGCTGGGTTGATTCCAATGGGATGAGGTTCAACAAGGCCAGGTGCCGGGTCCTGCACTTTGGCCACAGCAACCCCATGGAGAGCTCCAGGCTGGGCACAGAGTGGCTGAGAGCAGCCAGGCAGAAAGGGACCTGGGAGTCTGGATTGACAGGAAGCTGAACATGAGCCAGCAGTGTGCCCAGGTGGCCAAGAAGGCCAATGGCATCCTGGCCTGTATCAGGAACAGCGTGGCCAGCAGGTTCAGGGAAGGGAAGGTCCAGGGAAGCGCTGGTGAGGCCACAGCTTGAGTCCTGTGTCCAGTTCTGGGCCCCTCAGTTCAGGAAGGATATCGAGGTCCTGGAGCAGGTCCAAAGGAGGGCAACCAGGCTGGTGAAGGGACTCCAGCACAAGTCCTGTGAGGAAGGGCTGAGGGAGCTGGGGGTGTTGAGGCTGGAGAAGAGGAGGCTCAGGGGAGACCTCATCACTCTCTACAGCTCCCTGAAAGGAGGTTGGAGCCAGGGGGGGGGGGGGGGGGGGTCAGGCTCTTCTCCCAAGTAGCTTCCAGTAAGACAAGAGGGGATGGACTTGAGCTCTGCCAGGGGAGGTTTAGGTTGGATATTAGGAAGAAATTCTTTACAGAGAGGGTGATCAGACATTGGAATGGGCTGCCCAGGGAGGTGGTGGATTCTCCATCCCTGGAGGTTTTTAAGAAGCGACTGAATGTGGCACTCAGTGCCATGGTCTGGTAACCACAGTGGTAGTGGATCAAGGGTTGGACTTGGTCTCTGAGGTCCTTTCCAACCTGGATGAATTTGTGATTCTGTTTTTTCTGTGATTATCTGCTGCTGGATCATAGCTCATTAAGGTCACTTGCAACTGTGGCAAATGCATCAGCCTCATCTGTACTGAACACAGGATGCAACTAGAGCATTAATTCAGGCTTGGGGCAAAAAGAAGCGTTCCAAGAAGTGTTCCTGGGTGCCATGATATATATATGCCTAACAGGAAGTCTGTGCATGAGAAGAATTTGCATATATTTGTATGACAAGATGTGCAGAAGGTTTGAACAGCCATATGCTGTTGTAATTGACTAAATAAAATACAAGCTTTTCATACTGACATTTGAGGAAGGATTCATGTGGTATAATGCATCTAGTGGTTAAACTTTGATCAGAATGATTAAGGGAACACAGGCGCAAGTGTTTTGTGATTTTTGACAGCTTTTGTTTGAGTTGTACAAATGCCAGTACAACTGGCAGTATGGTGACTGTATTGAGCTACTCACTTGTATAGGTTTGGAGAAAAAGGACCATTTAACATGGTTGTCTTGTATCTTCTGTACTTCTAGAGTCAGATATTTGTCCTACTAGAGGATTAAAAGGGTTTATTGAAGATGTTTCATGCACAGGTAACTGTAATTATAAATGCTGATTTAAGGGGGAGTGGTAGAAAGCCAGAGGGGAAAATTCTGCGATACACTTACAGTGTGTCATCTCAACCATTTATTGCATTTTCCTGCACATAATAAATTAATTTTGGAAAATCCTACCCTTCAAGGGTGTTGTCCTTTAGTGAATTAGTTTTTATAAAGCTTGCTTTTAGGCAAAAACTGCTGATAATCATTAAGTTGGATCATAGCTCATCAGTGCTGATGTGCCAGGATCTACATGGTCTACAGCCTAATCTATGATGAGTTAAAAATACTGAAAAACATGTTACTGTTATTTTAATGTTATGTTGCCTTTTTTTCAACTTTATTTTAAAAACGAACTTTTAAAATGTTATCTGAGCCCTTGTGTTCTAGTGTTCTGGTTGTGGACCTCTATTTTTATGTAGTATGATCTCAGATGAGAAATCAATGGGAATGATTACAGACCTCAGTACAATTCAATTGAGATGTGTGTGTGTGTGTATTACTTAGCTAAAGTTTAGGGCACTGGTAAATGTAATGCTGCTGCATAGCAACACGAATGCTTCATAAAAGTTCTGTTTTACTTATGTTCTAAATGGAGTGATTTGGAGAGAATGATTCCTGTGAAGGAATAGCATATAAACAGACATGTAGTTTATTTCATTATTGTCTTTTTGAAGTGTCTTTTTATTTCTTTTGAGTACATAATTATATAACATGGCAAAGAGTGTCTTCCCCAAATCATGCCATTGCTCATCCAATAGCAGTCAACATAAAGGTTGCTTTCAGTAAGTCTGTGAGTGTAAAATCCCTGTAAACAACTAAATTGGTCTTAGGGGAACAAGATTTTACTTTTAAAAACTTTTTAATGATCAATTTAAAACTTCTGACTAAGCATCCTTGAAATATGTGTGGGGTTTTTTTTGTTGTTTTTTTTAATTTATTTAAAATATTAATTTTTTTTTTAAGCAGTTAACGGGTTCTTTTTTTCTTGCAAGTGATGATGTTTCTTTATGACTTGGTTATGTGGTGACATAGCAATGACAATGTACTATTCAATAACTGGGCATTGTTAACCTTAGAAGCAGCATTGTACTATGATGAGTTCAATCATAGGTGATGGTTATGATTGGTATAATGCAGCATGAATCGTTTGCTGGTAGCGAGAGACATCTGGAATTTATGGTGAAATGCATCATTAAAAATTTAATTCTGGAACTGCTATCTTAAAGCCCATGTGAGTCATCCTCTTCCTGTGGATGTTGCTACCCAGCACAGGCCACCAAGCTGTAAATTATCCTCCTGGTAGGCTCATTTGCAAACAGTAGTGAAATTTACACATTCTTTGTATGTTTGCCACACTATTAGTAGACACAGTATCAAGAACTACAAGTTTGTATTCCATAGATGAAGGATATCTCTGACTCTACCTGATTTCTTTTTGTTGGGTAATCTGATTGTTGCATTGCAAAAGAATGCAAAGACTATCATGCACTAGGAATATGGTGGCTGAATTTACTCTTAATTTTGTGGTAACCTGAGCAGTAGCCACATCTTTATTCCTCATGTTGTGTTTGACCCATTGGCAAACTGTGACCTTTTTACAGGTTGACATGAAGATGGATAATGTTTGTTTTCTTGTTTTAATTGCATGTTAATTTCTTTGACTCAGGGCACCAAATACTGATTGCTGCAATTAATTGATGGGTAGAAAATGAATGTGAATTGTGACAAAGAGAAGTTTCAAGAACACAGAAATCCCCCCTCTCTTTTTGGCTGATAGTTGACCAAACTACTTGCACTGGAGTGCAATAGCACAGAAGCTCAGAACACTGCTGGTGGAGGGTTTCAAAAACTTATATGAAAGGATTGCTTTTCTCCTACTCATAGTGAGGCTTTTAGTGTTCTTAATACATTATAATTTTCCAGACAGATATTCAGTCAGCCCTATAACAAGATAAAATGCATTCTTTTTCACTCGATGCTACTAATCAACTCAAAACTATGGTCTCTGCATGTTGGTTTCTTTTTGTCTGGTGTACTTAAGGGAAATGTTGAGCAGATTTTGAATAAGATGGTGCCACAACTTCCTGTTCTCTTGCACCATGTTCAGTTAAGGTTCCTTGAGGTCATTTCTTTTTCCATATGCTGTAATTCAATCAATTTGATAAGGTCTTTGGGCACATTTCCTTGAATTTTATTCAGGGTTTTTTTGGGGGGTGTGGTTTTTGTGTTTGCTTGTTTGTTGGTGCTTTATTTGTTTCTCTCTTTTTTTATATTCTCACAATTTTTCAGACTTCTACATTTTAGGTCTCAATTGATCAGACAGAAGGTAGGCTAATGGCTTGATGAGTACTTGAGAAAAAGCTGTAGCAGCTCTTAACCTTTATGCTTTGTACACACTGGCTTTGGTGAAAGTTTCTGGAATAGGAGCAGAAGAAATGTAAGTTTTTCATAAGAGGCATAATTTATGTATAGTAGTTATATTCTGGTTTTGCTTGAATAATCTCAAGCTACTTTTAAACAGCAACAGTTGCTTAATTACTGGACATTTTTTTCTTTGAACCCAGGAGTCATATTTCATACTCCTTCCATCTGTGCTGTGCAAAAAAACCCCAAACCCACAGTGAAAGTATGGCATTCTAAGGAGAATAATTTTATTTTTATTTCTGCACAAGTACCAAAGTTTGGAAATGTATTAGTGTAAGTGATCTTTAAGGTAGCTCTTTGCCATGACTACCATAAGCTGCGACATGCACGAAGTTTATTTTTGCTTTTTCTTTCAGAACACTGAAAACTAGGGTTCTTTGCAAATTTTACCATGTGCCAGTCCTTTGACTTTTTTGAGGATCTTATAAAAGCTGGTGGCTGGCAGGTACTTCATACTTGCATAATTTCACTTAGCACATTTTAATAGACATTATATTCTGGAATTTTTTTGCAATTATGAGACCATATCCAGCTCTCTTACCTTTTGATTCTGAAAGCTGGAATTAACTACACATAACTGAAGGTTCTTCAGTTCAACAGGATGACCATAAGCCAGCAATGTGCTCTTATGGCATCCTGGGGTGCCTCAAGAAGAGTGTGGCCAGCAGGTGGAGGGAGGTTACCTTCTCCCACTACTCTGCTCTGGCAAGGCCCCATCTGGAATACTGCATCCAGCTCTGGGCTCCCCAGTTCATGAAGGAAAAGAAACTACTGGAGAGAGTCCAGCACAAAGCATTGAGGGTACTGGAGCATCTACCACATGAGGAAAAGCTGAGGGAGCTTGGTCTGTTCAGCTTGGAAAAATCTAAGGGGGGATCTTATCAATGCCTACAAATATCTAAAGGGTGGGTGCCAAGAGGATCCAACCAGACACTTTTCAGTAGTATCCAGTGACAGGACAAGGGACAGTGGTCACAAACTGAACACAGGAGGTTCAACCAAAACATAGGGAAGAACTTTACTGTAAGAGTAACAGAGCAGGGGAACAGGCTGCCCAGAGATGTGGAGTCTCCACATTGAATTGAGACATTTAAAACCTGCTTGGATGCTCTCCTGTACAACCTACAGTAAGTGAACCTCATCTGGTGTGTGTGGGGGGTGGGTTAGGTGATCTCCAGGAGTCTCTTCCAACTCCTAACATTCTGTTTCTTAAACGGTGAGCTTGATGCAGAAGACCATTCAAGCCTCATATGATCTGAACTGTGCTCTGGTCAACAAAGGCAACTGTTCTCTCAGTGGGTGAGTGATAGCAAGTTGGCTTCTGAAGTAACTACAGCAGTGGTGAGAGGAATCTTAAGCAGGAAATACAAGTGTGATGTTTTATAGGTTAGAGTACGTTTTTATGCTCACCACATCTCATTAATTTTATCAGTGTTTCCTCCACAGAACTAAGGAAATGTAAAATTATGTTGTATTTATTAAGAATTGTTGATGTCTCCCGATCTTAACTGCTTGAAATAGTCATTAAGGAAACATTTTTTTGCATGACTTCTTGAATTTATTTGTTGCCAACTGTTTTTTATACAATCTTTTGCCTAAAAAGTGCCAGCAATAAAGAACCGTGGGAAAATATTAGAGTAACAGTTCAATTTACTAAAATGACAAAAAGCTTTTGATTTTAAAAGAGAAACTGTTATTTTTCTGCATCTTAATATTTAAGCAATTTCTTTGAGAGTGATTTAAATTGAAAAGGCTTTTTGTAGAGTGTCTGAACACAGCAGAGCAACTTTCTATAACTCTATTAGCATAAATTCTACAACAATTTAAAAAGAGTTCTTGCAGTTTAATTTCTGTAAAACTGTGGCACTTCGACATCTGTCGATCTCAGTAACACAAATCTTACTGATTTGCAGCTTGCAGAAGTGCCAACAAATTGGTTAAAAATAATTTGGTGTGAAATTATTTTTAAGGTTTAGGGACAGAAGGTCTTGAACTTCATTTGATGTTCCTGTTTTTCGAAGATCAAATGTATGTTAGCTAATTACCTTTGGAATTTAATTATTTAATAATTCTATCTTTAAATTTCTTTTATAGAGCTTATTGTAGTGAAGAGGAAAAGGGGCAGACCAAAAGGGTCTACCAAGAAGTTTTGTATAGATGAGGATGGAGCAGAAAATAATCCTGTTCAAAGTGAAGAAACTCCACCTGGGACAGAAGAAGGACAAGAACTGTCTGAGGTCTCACCAGGAAGCTTGGAATGTAGGAAATGCAGTCGGAAGTTCTCCAACACTCGTCAGCTGAGGAAACATATCTGTATTATTGTTTTAAATGAAGGAGAGGAAGAAGGAGATGGAGGTAAGAAAAGATCCAACAAAAATAACATGAAGCATGTTGTAAGGCAGTGTGTTTCTATACTGTAACCTGATTGATAACAGCTTGCAATCCCTAGTGTCTAGTGTGTCATTATTGTACACAACTAGAATGACTACTTTACCTTCAGTGAGATGTAGGGATTAAGTTTTGTGTCAAGAAATAATTAAAATGGGCTTCGAATATTTTGACAGAGCACCTAATTCTTTCTTTGATAAAATACGTGTTGGTTTTTGGTTTGGTTTTTTTTTGCTGTCATCAGTGATAGGATTTTTAAACTCTACATGATGGCCTTTACTCCCATTGTCTTATCTCTGACGTCCCAGGTGTCTGTATGCTTTGCTCTTTGTATATGTTAGGTATTATGTTAAGTTTTGGCAATATTGCCTTTTCTAATAACCATTTAAAGTAAAATCTCAGATCAGAGTATAAACTCATCTTAAATGTTCTTGACCTGCTGGCTTATTAGATCTACTAAATCTTATCTTGATCTGTTTTGGAACAAAACATACTGGGAGATTATTCAAAGTAAATGACTTATCCTTTTCCTTCTTTAAAATGAAACCAGCCTAAATTTTGGGCATATAGAACATTTGTTATTTATTCTCTGTCAAAAGCAAACCAATCAGGCCAAGTAAATCATTCTTAACCAGCAAGTAACAAGGGCTTCCAGTTGCTAGTGACTAGTGCAGATAGAATGTCTTCATCTCTCAAAACTTTCTACTTTGACCACAAACTATGAAGGTATTTCAGTCTGTTTTTATCCTGAAGGGATAATTCTTCCTTGGAATACATTTAGGAAACTCGGTCTTTATCCATCTACTGATTACAGGAAAAATTTTTACTCTTGACTTTACCATATGAACTACTTTGGGACAAATTTTCTGTTTGTGAACATGTAGATGAAAGTAGCTCATGCATTATTATTATCCTTTAAGAAATGCAATTACATTGAGTAGCTTCAAACTTTGTGAGGAGTGGACAAGAAAAATATGGTCTGTGCCTATGATTGTTTTTCGTACTTGTGTTGCTTTACCAGCTCAGAAAACATGTTTGAGCCCTTGGATTTCAATTGCTATCAGATTCAATTTACATTATGAAGAAAATTTTAAGGGTAATAGGTGAAACTTCTAAATGCAAGTAAAAAATGTAACATTGAAAAGGCAAGCAAATAATGAAATTGTAAATATATTTTTATCTGTTCATGTAATTCTATAAAGACCTTTTCATAATCTGGAAAAAAGACCCACAGCACTTACTGACCCAAATGCACCAAGATTCTTAGTTGTCAGAGTTGTTGACAGAGTCTACACAAAACTGCAACTCTTACACCAGGTGTTTGTTTTGTGTGTGCATACTATTTGTTGAACATCTCAGTTACTTGAGCAGATGTGGTTGGTACCAATATATTCTAAAGCAAACTACTCCTGAGACCAAAACTTCTTGGAATCACACTTAGTTTGGTGTTGATGAGGAGAACTTAAACTTCTAATTTTATGAGATTTGTCCATTGCTGAAATTCCTGGAGCTAGATGGAGAATTTTAGTAAAGGTTTTTGAACCTTCCAGAGTTGCAATATGTTTTCAAAGACAGAACAAGAAAAATTTGCAAAGCTCTTTGACCTCTTACTTTGTACATACAAGTTGTTTTCTCCCCCTTTTTATTGATGGTTTTCCAACTTGAAAATCCTTTTACCTGTTTTCCTAATGCATCTGGGACTTCTTTGTAGTATTTTTTTAATACTTTCTCCTGTTTTTAATTTCTTTCAAAGTTCAGCATTGTGTGGACATACTAATTATCAAGTATGTTTTCACTGGGCGTGGAGTCTGTCTGGGATAGCATTAATTTCTCTTTAGCAGCTCATATGATGTGGTGTTCTGATTCATGACCAAAATAGTGCTGATAACACACTGATATTTTAGTTATTACTCAAATATTACTAAAATAAGTTGCTTATTTAAGCAGAGCTGTATGTACAACTATTTCTTGTTTTCTTTGGTTAAACCAAATTGCAGGTTTTGACTTATGATTTGGATTTGGCTGGATGCAGGTACTGCCATCCATTCTTTTTATCCTGGCACAAAACCAGAAGAGTTGAGAATCTTCCTGAACCACCCTGTTGTCTTCACTGTGGTTGCTTCAGGCCAGAAAATGGAACTTATTTCAGCCCCTGCCACTGGGATGGCTTTGGGGATTTTGCCTGTTACTTTTTTGGATTAGGTCCCCATCAGCTGCCTCTGAACTCACCTGTTTTGAGAAGTAGATGCCAGAAAATTGTTTTAACCACCATCCTTCTCCCATGCTGCAACATACCAGAGTATCTGTCAGATACAAGAGAGGAGATTTGATGGCTGGGGAGTGGGATTTGGGTGGGCAGATGACAGCAGTGGGCAGCCCACAGTCTCTTCTCTGGAGTGAGCCATTCATTTCTTCTGAATTAGGAACCAGCAGAATTCTTAAAAATGATAGTTTGTCCTTTAGCTTAGAATGGTTTTGCCATCAGCTGGATTCTAATTTAAATGAATTCTTTCTACAAGTAGTATGGCAATCTGCAAGAGGAGCAATTGCATGTGTTTGTTTTGAATAGCCAATTTACTTATTTTTTTTTAATTTTTCAAGCTGCTCTCTTGCTACTATCTATACCATCGTCTTTTGGGGGCATAAAAAAACAGTAATTTGAATGAAAAGTAGTTTAAAAACATGGCAATTAGGGACGTGTAGTTGTGCCTGCAAAATGTCATATATCATAACAGTTATGAATGCAGGGAGCAGTAACTTCATTTAATGACTCAAACAGAATCCTGGGACAGATAACAATCGAGTTTGAGGGGGCTCTGGAAACTGATTAATTCAGAGGTGGCTTTACTGAGCAACACAGATAGCACCACTTGAACGTGTTAGAAGGCACAGGCATGGCATTGTATTTCTTGCACAAACAGCAGGAGGCATTGAAAGTGCTTGTTGGTAGATAGGGGAGGGCAGTTTGTGTGTCTGTTGAATGGAAGTGCAGGCTGACAAAGTGCTAAGCTGACTGCTTAGCAACCGAGGTGCAAAGTGTGGCAGTTTGTATAAATAAATCTGTTCAGGAGCAAGCAAAGATCCTTACCCCTTGGGGAAGCTTTGCTTGGCTGTTCTAAGTTGCATGTACCCTGTTTTATCATAAGTCATCTTAAATCGCTCACAGGTGTTCCTTTGTAATAAAACAATTGTATTATTCGGGTGAATTGTGCTATTTGTGAGAGACAAAACACTTTGATACTCAATCCCCAGTGCTGATGACACTCAAGTCATTTTTTCCAGGAAGACAACTAAATTGCTGATGAGATGGCCCCGTGTTATAAAAAGGTAGTTTCAACCCTGTCATGAAAGATGAAATTCTTGTTTTTCACTAAAACGTGCTTCTGTCTCCCCTCTTAATCCTTCACTAAAGCACATTTTCTGGGTGAGGTTTTTTTCATGTAGAGACAATTCAGGAAGAAAGCAGCTCTCATTGTTAAGATTAAGATTTTTTTAAGAGTGAAGTTTCTAAAAGCTTTTTTGGTTTGGTGATTTGATGGGTAGGTTGTGGTTTTTTCTTTTTTTTTTTTTTTAATCTCTCTGGTTACACTCATTGCCTCTGTGTGCAGCTCCAATTTATCAGCAAATAATTCCTGGAAGATGCTTGTTTCTTTCAGGAAAGGGAAGTGTGGGGCTACTGCCATCAACATGCATCACATTGGTGGATAAATTCTGGTGTTTAAGAACTTGACCACTCTGTAGAGAGAAGACACTGTTGGTTTTTTTGTGGATCATGTGAGTGTTGAGAATGTTGCACAAAGACTTGACACTAGTTGAAAATATGTGATCAGTAAATCAGTTGGATTTTCTTGCTTTCCTGTTTTTCGGCCATGAATGTACTTTTTTAAATGGAATTTCCATGGTACTCAATACCTTCCTTGAATGTTTGCAGATACTTATTGTAGTGCTCCTGTTAGTTGCTGGATATTTTTGTTCATATTAAGAAGGTGGAAGTTGACATTAGTTCCTTCATTTTAAGGACTGAATTCTTAAGAAAGCTTTGAATTTATTAAGAAAATATTTTCACATGGCCATAATCTTCATATTTAGTGCTTAGCATCTGTGTACCAGGTTTCTATTCATATGAATTAGCAACTTTTTAATAAAGAAATATTTCAATATTTCAATTATGTATGAAGTTCTAATAGCTTTTTAAATAGCATTTGTGATGTTCTGTTTTGAAAGGAGGAAATCCCAGCCAACTGTATTTATTGCAACACATCTATTCTTTTCTGCAGCTCTTACCTTTGGAGGGACTGAAGGAACTAACAAACTTACCTGCCTGAAAGAGGCACGTAGGAAAGGAAACCAGCATGAAACATTTGTTAGCATTTTGTTATAAATTATTTGGTTCACTGACAAACTCAAATCTGTGGTTTATCCTTCTATATTCCCTTTTTAGGTATTAGTATTCTCTTTTTTGGTTTTAGTAGAATTCTGAAAAGTTCCAAAATTCAAAAGTTCATAGGGTTGCAGATAATAGGTTTTCATGAGCAGCATGAAAAGGTAAAAAAAATATTTTGTTGTTTGATTTAAATCAATTTATTTCCTTATTAAACTGACCAACACTTATTTTGTAATGAGAAAATTATTTAGGGGTAAGGTGCAAGGATTCTTCTCATAAGCCTGCTAGGAATTCAGTATTTGATTCCAGGCATTATGGGGAAAATTATGTTGCCCCAATCACATCTTTCCCTTCAGTGTGTGGTCTGGATTTCTGTTACCTAAAACATGCTAATAGTGGTTTATTGGTTTACCTACAAGTATATATTTTTTTTTCCCTAAAAATATCAAATAACTCTTATGTCTTCTGAGCAAAGAGTAATTAAGCAAATTCACTTTTGTATTTGTTATTTAACAGTATGTGCAGTAGCCTCAGGGAAACAATTTAATGAGCTAAGCAGCTTACATTCTTTTTTTCTGATTCTTTATGAGAAGACTTTCTTCTGTTGTCCTACTGTGAAAGTTGTGACAATTCATTTCATTATTGATAATAAACTAACAGAGGTTTTTCATAAAGAAAATATGGAATAATGTGGTTGTTTCCTTCCACTCCCTGTATAACCCACCAGAAGAAAACACTGCACAGGCAGTTTCTGGTCAAAGGGGATATTTCTTTATATTCAAATATCCCTTTGAAGAACTGATGTGAAATGTTAGTGTTTGAATTTCTAGGATTCACTATCAGTAAATAATTTACAATATATTAAGGAGGTAAATGGGGACCCTTTATAAATGGTAATGAGACCCTTGGTAAATAAATGGTAAATAAAATGGTAAATAAAATAATGGTAAATAAAATAAATGGTAAATGAGACCCTTTATACTTATAAAGCAGCAATAGTTTCTAAAATCATAGAAACCTATATAGAAAAAAAGTAGTTGGGAAGAGGAATCAAGGAATTTATTTAATGAAACTCAAGAAATCATTAGCAAGCACTGAAAAGCAGGGGGCTCTCAAGGCACAGCATTATTTTCTATAATCTAAAAACTAGAAGCTGGGGCACAAGCACTGCTGAGGTGACTTGATAGAAAGATGGCTTGCTAACTGTGTTTGAATTCCATTTGCTGTTCATCCCAGGTATTGTAAATGTGAATTTCAGATTTAAAAATTGGCATTAAGTCAATAATAGATGTCAGTAGGCACATTTGCCTCAGTATGCCTGAGAAATCTAAACTCATTCCTGCATACCCTGTTTTCTTCTGCTTTTGTATCTAATAAAGAGTTTGCACTTTATGAAGGAGTTAGTTACATGGTCAGTCCTAATTATGATACTTTGAGTTTATGTTCTTCAGCTTCATAAAGAAGAGCCACACTTTAACCTTTGTTCCATCAAGGTCAGGCCTGGGGGGATAGACTTGTTTGAATCTTAGTTGACTATTAAATAAAAATATTAAATAAAAATATTTATACACTGAAATATTGCTGAAATTAAAATAAAGCCATTTCCATGGATCATATCTTTCCACTGCTTTTGCTATTTGCATGCCATAAACAATCCTAGACACACTACACCTCTGCTGTTCCTGGTTTTTATTTATATATGGTTTCCCTATCTCAGCAGAGCAGCTACAGCACATCATAAATATACATTTAATACCTTATTCTGGAGATTGTGTCAGCTGTTTTATATTCAAAAATAAAAAAATCCAAAATTCACCAAGTTAATTTTTAGCTTTCTTTCCTCAATTGCTTTTTGCTTTCTTTATTCATACTCTGGAACACTTGCATAATGCCTTAATTTGGCAGGAATGTTTTCTCTAGACCTCATTTTCTACCAGTTCATCTAATATAAAGTTTTGTTGGCATGACCTCACAGCACTCTGTTTTTATTCTTGATACTGATAATTCTTTATATATAAGCAGTTTTTTTCAGTTAATTTTATTTTCAGAATTTTGATAAAGAATTCCTCATTTGCTTTAAAGAAGAAATAGTTTCACGATCAACTTAACTGACTACGAATTATTCATTCTTAGATGAGTGTTTTGAATACAAGAATTGCATTGTTTTCTAGTTAACAGGTCTATAAGTTATCCATTTCAAGAGCCTGAAGGAATTCTTAACAACAATAGGTAGATATGATTTAGAAGTGGAGGTCTTCAAAAGGAAGAATTGCATCTCAGGAGTTAGGATGAACCAAAGAACTGATTTGAACCTTAATTCCTGAATCTTCATTGAAAAACATTGACTCACAGTAAAAGTGGGGAAATCCAGAGAGACTATTGGAGGTTTTTCCATCAAATAAGATGGTTAATGAATCTAGCAGTAAGTGAAATAATGCTAAGTCATCAAAAGAGTTACATATGGACAGGAAGAATTTTTTAATTCATAGTGAAATCGTAAGAAATTGTACAACAATTTTATAGTTTCCACAGAAATCTGCAAGAGTTTCAAAATAATTTAGAAACAAAAATGCTTAGAAGATTCTGGTTTTTAATTTAGATTTTTTCTTAATTTTCTTGCATTTTGTTTTTTAATTTTTAAATTTTTTGTTAAAAGTGTCACAGGAGTTTTATTAAATAGAGAGCAAAAAGTTGCCCTTTACGGATTCATGCTGTATCACTTATTATGATAACATGTATTTCTTTGTACAGTAGCATTAATCTTCTCATAGTTCTTTCTTACAGAGTTAGTGACTCTGTTACTTGCATTTCTTTTATGCATAGTTACATTCTTTTTGATGTTTGCTCTTTAGGTAATGATTCTGACGTTGACCTTGACAGGAAGGAAGATGAGCGAGAAAAAACTCCAAGGAGGCCAAGAGTTCAGAAAACAGAGAAAACTCCATCATCTAAAGAGACTGAACAGGTTCCAGGAGCTAAAAATCCTATTATAAGTGTGGTTTTGACAGCCCATGAAGCTATTCCAGGTAATGAAACTCACCAGTTAAATAACTATATCCCTTTTGGGCAGGGGGGCTGGAATTAGATGATATTTAAAGTCCCTTCCAGGCCAAACCATTCTGTGAATCTGTGATTTTTGTCCATGCCAACACTGTAAAATATTCATTGATCTAAGACTGAACTGTTTAGGACATTTATTATGTGAAAAGT
The DNA here is from genome assembly GCF_003957555.1 of Calypte anna. Taxonomy (NCBI): domain Eukaryota; kingdom Metazoa; phylum Chordata; class Aves; order Apodiformes; family Trochilidae; genus Calypte; species Calypte anna. The sequence goes on along the minus strand of NC_044245.1, from coordinate 143,973,147 downwards.
ATTTAGTAGTATTTGGTTACCTTGATACAGAATTTCTGCATCTGGCAGGTAGATCACTTTAGAACTAGCATCACATCCCTTCATAGGTGCAGCAGGTGCTGCACCTGAGTGTAGTTACCTATGTTAATATCAGTTATATTTAGTCTGTGAGTGGTTTTAAAGAAGAAATTGAAAAAAGAAATCAAGAGAAGGAAAGTGATTTTTATAATCTTTATTTCATCTCTTGATTTGTGTGTATATTTCTAATAAATGTGAATTTGATTATGAAAACACAATCAACTTTGTATATACATAACCTAATATTTATGCACACAAATGGTTTCACAGAAAATACAAATACATAATTGAAAATAAGTAATGTTGCTGTGTAATGATTAAAGGATTCCTTATCCATAGTTTTCTACTCTGCATTTCCATCAAGGGCTTTTGGAATAATTTCAAACTATTTATTTTAAAAATGGACTTTCACTTGCTGTTTTCTATAAAGCAGTCACTCACCCTTCTGGCAGAATCCTTTTTTTAATAGTTTTGTGTGTTGCTTTCAGCCTCCTAGGTTTATTGATCTCATCATCATTATTGTTAGCATTTCTGAGTGTTTGTTTTTGTAATAGCTCTTACAACATCTAGAATGTATTTATTTATTTACTGTTGTAGGTTGGAAACTAGCTGGATTTTCTGTGTTGTTCTTTAATATCTTTTGTTATTGAGATCTGTGATATGCTTGGCCTTTGTTTGCTAAAATGCATTTCTAATTGTGGTGGTAGAACAAGCTGGATGAGCTCACTTGTGTTCTTCAGGATAAAACATGATTTCAAATTCATTGCTTAAGAAAATTTACGCAGGGTTTTGGATTTACACCAAGCTGTAAAAATTTTGTTTCTTCAATATTGTAAATACTGGGGAAGGTGGAATAGAACCAGTGAGCAAACCAGTGAGATAAACAGTGTGGAAACTTCAGGGTGTTACGAGGTTTCACTGCATCAGCTGCAGGACCCTTTCTCTCCCATGATGTAACCCTGGGCTCTTTCCTAGCTCTTGCTAAACACTTTTCTCACTGTGTCTCCTGGCTCTTCTGCCTCATTCCTCCTGCATGTTGGTTCTTCCCCATCCTGGTGCCTGTTCGCCTCGTTGCCACATGTGAGACTCCCCTCATGCCCTCTAGGACTTGGTCAGGGTGAAGGGAAACATGTGACACCTGGTTCATATGGTTCATATGGGTTCATATAGGTGTTAGTTCATGGATTTATACACACATCCTCCCTTCCTCAGGGCTTTTGGGAAGATCTGGAATTTGGGGTCTTCTCTCTCCAGGTGCTAAATTTTATGAACATTGTGAGAAATTTTGTCTTCTGACAAGGACTAGAAAAATTTTCAAGTGAGGAAGGAGAGATATAGTTGGCACTACAGTCAAAGACCCATTATTTTAGGAAATAAACCTAAAGAGGTGAACAAAATAATAGTAAACACAGACAGTGGAGAAAGTATAGTAAAGATGGGATATGGGAGAGGAAATTAAAATCTGGAGATTATTGCCTTGGTTATTACCTAGTAAAAGTTTTCTTTGGACAACAAAAAGTTTAGGTTTTCTTTATATATATGCTTTTTGAGTGGCTCAGAATATTAAAACAGTTTTGGAGCTCTTTGGTCGTAGTACCTTTTGCATTCAAAAGGCTTTAATGAACCAAAGAGATTTACAACCAAATGTGAACCAGCAGCTATTTTTGAAGGTCCTCTTATTTATTTGGTTGACAATTTGTAGGCTTACTATGTTCAAGTTTCAAGATAGACTATATTTAATAAGTCATTGCTCTTAAGACAGTTCTGAATTATATGTACTTAGAGTAGAATAGCTTGTTCATCATTCTTTGAACTTTCTTCTCTTTATTCAGTTATTTCATTTTATACTTACATATGAATAGCAGTGAGATTCTGTTGAAACTACACTGAGTATGTTGTCTCTTTTGATTTCTACAATCTTCCTAGGCTTTTGTTACACAAATTTTTTTGATTCTTATTGTAAATTCTTTCCTCTATCAAGAAGATGTATTGTACTTTTCCTCAGCTTCTCACCAGGTAAATGAGATCAGGTAGTAAGGTAATATCCAAGAAAATGAAAATAAATTGAAACTTACCCAATTTCAGTTTTAGCTGAAGTCATTAGCCATGTTATTTAATTCAAAAATGTTTTCATATGCAGCCTCTCTTGCTTCCTTATCACTGGTTTATGCTAGAACAATCTTTATTTACAGGTCCTATCATACATTCTACCTGTTCATCTATTACTGCTATTCAATGTCTTGTTTTCTTTTTGTTATCCAGCTTACTATATTACCATTTGCTATTAATTTTTCAGCATCAGACAAAAAAGCATTATTTCTTTTTTTTAAAGGTTTCTCTATAGTACTTGTTACTGTTGAAGAGAATAGCATTCCTGTTGAATATGTGGGTAAATGAGTTACAGACACACAAAGAAGTTAAAAAGGATGGGAGGAATCAATAATGCATTCTTTGTTTCATATATATGAGGTTTTGCTTCATTACATGAATTTTCATTACCTTCAATGCTAACTACAGATGCCCAGCATTAAGATTTTCCAGCCAGTGTTCAGAAGATAAAGAATACCCAGCTAAATGATTTCAACTAAATTGCATCTCAAAATGGGCTTATTTTTGCCTCAAAGTTATGAAGACTAGAACCTGATCTTACTATGTTTAGTAAAGCCCCTGTACTCCTGTTTCTAATAGAGACTGAAATGTGCACATGGAACATAATCTTTTACTTTGAGGGGATGGCAGCATGCCCCAAAATATCAGCAGTAAAAGATTTACCTAAGGAAAAGATGTGTAAACTTTTAAATATAGACTAAGCAGTGTCTTATGCCCACCTTTATATGTGGATCTGATTAAACAGGTTGGCTGAAGTTTCCAAAGGATGAGCAAGAAACAAGAAAATTGAAATTTTGTATTGAAAAGTTTGTTTTTTAAAGGTGGAAGTATTTGGATATGTGATCTCAGAACACTAGGTATCAAGCAGCACGAATAACCCTCAGAACCAGGAGTGTTCCTTAAGATCTGTGGTGTAAGTACTGATGTCTTCTGGAAGTGCATCCATCATTCTATGCCCATCAGTTTAACAGAAATTAATGCAGTTGAATTTAGGATTAACTTAATGTTTTGTTTACACTTGCATATTATAAACCATGTACATTTTAATATAACATTTTTAATGAGCAACTGTTGTTCTTGCTTTTAGGAGCCACAAAAATTGTTCCTGTTGAGGCTGCTCCCCAGGAAAGCGAACCTGCAACTCCAGAGCCAACATCTCAAGACCCATCCCAACGGAGAGGATATCAAGAATATGCCATTCAGCAAACCCCTTATGAACAGGCAATGAAATCCAGCAGGTAATTTTGAAGTGCTTATATTTATGATCATATAAAACATGACTGAAATGCTTCCCTGTTCATTTTCATGAAGCGGAAATATTTTCTGAGCATTTTAAATAACGGAACAGCTGAAAATAAGTTGTAAAATTTAGAAAGCCAGTGGAAAACACATTTTTAGAATAAACTAAACAGTTACATCCATTATGAGTAACTAGGGAAATATTGACATATTGTGTCACTAATTTTCGATATTGTAAATATACCTGGTTTGATTTATTTTTTAGGTTGGGTCCAACTCAGCTGAAGATTTTCACATGTGAATATTGTAACAAGGTTTTCAAATTTAAACACTCCCTCCAAGCACACTTGAGGATCCACACAAATGAAAAACCTTACAAGTGTTCATACTGCAGTTATGCCAGTGCTATCAAAGCCAACCTTAACGTTCACATGAGGAAACACACAGGGGAGAAGTTCAGCTGTGATTATTGCACGTTCACTTGTCTCAGCAAAGGCCATCTCAAAGTCCACATTGAAAGAGTTCACAAGAAAATCAAGCAGCACTGTCGCTTCTGCAAAAAGAAATACTCAGATGTTAAAAATTTGATCAAGCACATCAAGGAAACACACGACCTGCAGGATAAAAAAGTGAAAGATGTTTTCGATGAGCTCCGCTTGATGACACGAGAGGGCAAAAGGCAGCTGCTCTACGACTGCCACATTTGTGAACGCAAATTCAAAAATGAGCTGGATCGAGACCGTCACATGCTGGTCCATGGTGATGAGAGGCCCTTTGCCTGTGAGCTATGTGGTCATGGAGCCACCAAGTACCAAGCCCTTGAGCTTCATGTGCGTAAGCACCCTTTTGTTTATGTGTGTTCTGTGTGTCTGAAGAAATTTGTCAGCTCTATAAGGCTTCGTGCTCACATCAAAGATGTGCATGCGGATTTGCCTGAGACTTCTGTTTTCAACAGTTCTATCAATCAGAGTTTCTGCCTCCTTGAGCCAGGAGGTGATATTCAGCCAGAAGCCCTTGGTGAACACTTAACACAGAGTGCAGATGACTTGACTATCATGAGTACAGGTGCTGCTGACACACCACAACCATCTGCTTGTGAAGGTGAAACAACAGCTGCAGATGTAAACCACAATGGTCAGCATAATGATGACTTAAAAATTGATACAGTCCCTTTGTTAGAATTGGAAAATCCTCCAGTGGAGAATGTAACTGAGACACTATGTCAGACAACAGACATACCAGACCCAAGCATTCAGTCCTGTGTAGCATCAGATTGCTTTCTGCTGAAAGACAGCACTTCTGGTTCTGATGAGTTAAAAGTTACCCCTGCAAATGAAGAGGAAATTAATCACTGCAGCTCTGTAAATGAGCAGGGTGAAGAAATTCAGCTTTTGCTCTCTGAAGACAAAAGTGTAAATCTGAGTCAGAATAATGCAGTGACTGAGAACCTTTTGGTCTCTGAAGAGAGAAATCAATCCATTCCTTCTAATGAATCAGAAACAAGCAACCTGACAGTTCAAAATTCAGCAGAAACCACAAACTCTCCACCAGCAGCAGAAGGTAACACAGCTGTCAGTCCAGAGGCAGCCTCCTCTGCCACAGGGACATCAGAGAGCAGGAGTGGAGCTGTTGCCTTTATGCAGATCCTGGACAGCTTGCAGAAGAGACAGATGAACACAGAGTTGTGTGAGAGGATACGGAAAGTTTATGGAGACTTGGAATGTGAATATTGTGGTAAGGATTAGTAGTATGATGGTTTTTGTTGTGTTTTGTTTTGTTTTGTTTTTTTTAATATATAGTGGGCCATCTTTTTCTTGCTCTTGGTTTAATTTTGATATGTTCATGCATTTTTGTATCAGTATTAATTTTGCAGTGTAATGTGGGTTCTGGAGCCCAGCAGCATTTACTCTGGGCTGTATCAATAGTATGAAATTGTTCAAATCTCCTAAAAAAACCTGCCAAACACTAGCAGAATATATCATAACAATGTTTTGCTATGCTGAATTTTCTGTTGTTTTGAAATTTGATACAATTAGTTTATTTCTGTCCATGTGCTCTGCTCACTTTGTAACTTTCACTCAGGCCAAACACAGCAGATTTAGGAATGTGACCAGTGTTAGTCAGTCCATGCTATTATGCTTTATTATCAGCTTAGTATAAAATTCAGAGTCCTTTTCACATAGTATGGAAGGTTGTATGCTAGTATACATCCTTTACTAGTAGATGGGTACACAGGCATATATTTTGACTGGTTTTGAACCACTTTTTTGAGATAAGAATTTTCATTACATAGTGCTGGATCAAGACTGGTCTGATTATAGTCTTTTTGAGTTTATGAAAATGGGAATACATTACTCCTATTTATCCTAACTTAAAATCTGTGTGTTTGCATAGCTGGAAAGGGAACAATTTGGGATTTATTTTCTAGGCTTCATTCTTGAACAAGGAAAAGGAATTAAAGTTTGGAGAAAAAGAGTTCTTGATACACCATGACATTGTACTTTAGATGAATTGCCATGCACTTCTTTTAAAACTGTTATGCCAGAAAAGTCTTTAGGAAGGAATAACATGAAAGTAAAAAAAGATTTTGACAGTCTTTTCTAGTCCTTTTCTAGTCTACAATTGAATTCAGGGTTTTGTATAGAACAAATTTAAAGAACTTCTTCCTTAGGAAAAAAAATATTGATATGTATGAAAGTTGCCCCTGTTAGTCTGTTTCAGGACACGTGACAATCTTTTTAGACAAAAATGGATTTGTAAACATACTTTCAATAGTGAAGGGTCTTTAGGACAAGGTAGAAAACTGAGTATGGTTTAGAATTATCACTAAAAATTGTTTATAAAATAGTTCCTTTGTGTCTAATTTTCTTTTCAGGCAAGTTATTCTGGTACCAAGTGCACTATGACATGCATGTTCGTACACACACTCGAGAACATTTATATTATTGCTCCCAGTGCAATTATTCTTCCATCACCAAGAACTGTCTGAAGCGCCACGTCATTCAGAAACACAGTAATATTTTGCTGAAGTGTCCCACAGAACATTGTGACTACTCTACTCCAGATAAATACAAGCTCCAGGCACATCTTAAAGTTCACACAGAGCTGGTAAGTAACAAACTAAACAGTGTTTGTCTGAGGTGAGTGTCAGCATCATAACTCACAGAATCATTGGCAATATTTGAAGACACAGGTAAGAGTTCATACCTGAATGCTCTCTGCATACTTCTGTGCCAGGTATACAGAAGTTACAGTAAGTAGACATTTTCTTCCTATGGTAGAGTAGGTCTGTATCCATTTTCTCCCTTTGGTTTCCCCAGTATTCTTTGATTCTTTGCATCTTGAAAGAATAAGGCCTGGTGCTGGTGCTATTGTTACTTTACTTCATTCCTTGGAGCTGAGTTCTCTTCCTTCATAAACAGATGAATGTGGTAAAATGAATACAGGTTCCTCACTTAATTACTACCTACAGAAGTAGTTTAAGTTGTTGAAGAGTTCTATTTTTTTGTTTCAAATTACTCCAACTTGTTGCAGCCAATCTCCAAACATCTATAATTTTCTGGTTCTGTAATTCTATAATTACAAAGACATAGACATTGTCTTTTCAGATTTTCCATCTTATTCACTAAACCTTCCAGCTCTGAATGTCATGGTATTAAAAGCAGGTCTGGTCTGCTTCTTCAGTGTACCCTGTTGCATGTTTTCTTTGAGACTCTGCAAGGGGCTCCACACCAGACTGGAAGCACACTTTGTGCAAGATGCTGCTTTCTGATCTTGCTATGATCCAACATTCCCACATGAATGATCTTTTGATGAAAAATGTTTTCTACAGCAACCCTGCTTGCACTTGTTTCAGAAATATGTTTTAAAAAATATATTATGGTATTCAGAATGTTTTAAACCAAAGGAATTAGATTTTATTCTTTGTTGTTAAGAAGCATTTTTAGAAGTGAAATTATTTATGAGGTTTTTTTGAAGATTAGGAAAAAGCAATTATTTTCTTTACATCAGTGTTGCCTTCTTTTCCTACCACGTGGTGGGATCCTTTCAGGTTTTTTCATAGTTCCAAACTGACCTCTAGAAAAGCATGGTTGGCAAGTGTGTGTTCTCCCAGAACAATGAATTTAGTCCTGGTTAGTCCTGTTTTGACTGTAGTCTTTCTTGAAGGCCATCGGGAGAGCTTAGGTGGAAGATATGACCTTATGCTATTTTATATGAAAATAATGGAATTGAATAAATTACAATTAAGGATTTATAAAATGTTTGCCAAGGATGCTTATTGTCATTAATGACTGTGCCAGAATAATGGCATGAGCTACACCCTTGCAACTTGAGTTTTTAATAATTTATGCAGTAAAATGCTTCTGAAAAGTGATTTGCCCTTCTCCTGAATTTGTTGTTACAATTATTCCAACAGAGGAGAAAATGCCAGTTGTTACCTTGCAACACTCACTCTTCTATCCTTTGAGGACAAGGAAATACTCATACAGAGAGGTCTCTCTTCAGTCTTTACATAATATTGTGGTTTTTGATGACATTATCTTGTAAATAAATATTACAAACCCTTCATAGAATGCACCATGTGACACATAGCGCATAATCACTTGAGAAAGCAACATCACAGCTCACTTAGTCCTGTGATATTTTTGTTATCCTTCCTTTTGCTAGTGAAATGTAATGCTTGAATTAAGTATTTATTAATTTTTCCACAGATGTGGACATTTTTTGCATCGCTACTTAAAAATGGTTAACAGGCTTGATGGTTTCAGGTCCTCTTCTGCAGTCAGCAGGTGGGCTCTTGCACAGTATTTGTAATACATGAAGTTACCTTAAAGGTGTTAGTGACAGAACAGAACACTTCCTATTCTTGTTAAGTACCAGTCATTTGTAACTGCAGGACAGCTTTAAAAGCCAAAACAGGTGACATAAAAGGGAATATTTTGTCCCTTTTGTCCCCCAGTTCTGTAGAATTTCAAACAGAATCTGACTTTGTTGTGAAATGTTTAGAAAGCTCACATAATGCACATTCTTTAAGGCTGCTTTTGAATTTATTATGTTTATGGTGTCCATCTGACAGCACAAATCTGTGTAAGTGACCTCTGAGACTACTTAAGAAAGAAGATTCTAAAAGTAGATGTCCTGTACCCTATTGTAAGTACCTGCTTTTCAAGTGTGATGAATGTCCAACAGCTCCCACCAGGAAGATCATTTCCATGATACTAAATGGAACTGAGAAAATGCACTTCATAATTAAAAACAGTGTGACAATGAGATCTCTCAGAAGGATGCTTACTGATGCTTACTGTCAAATATGAGTCTTCAAATGGACTGAAAAATTCATATATTAGAACTCAGTCAGTAGCTGCACTTGGCATTTTTCATATTGGCCTTTGTGCCCACCTCTTGGTGTGTTTAGTTATTGCATACCTCACTGAACAGGACCACTCATTCTAAAATGTGGTACTTTATCAGACTGCATAGTTAAATGTGGAAAGCTACTTAAATGTTAATTTTAGTTTGCAAAGTCATTTCTCAATAAATATTAAAATTAATGCTTCCCTGGAGATAGAAGATATCAAAATCTCAGTTCAGTTCCTTGTGTGAATGCCTGTCTTTTGTTACCTTATTGCTGGCTGCTTTTCAACTGGATTCTTGTCTTATTTGGTGAATGAGATAAATGATGGTTATTAAAAAGCAGCTTACTGTTCCTCCCTGACACTCAGTATATAGCCACCCATTTTATTCTCCATGCACTAAGCAACTCCTGAACTGAGTTTTGGATCCTTAGTTCCCTGGGAGATGATGATGGGACTGTGTATGCACTGCCTGTTGCTTCGATATTGGCTACACATTGTGCCTGCAGGGAAGATTTTTTCCTTTTGAAGTCTGAGAATCAAGGCTCAGCTTGATTTAAAATGAAAATTTTGTGATTATTCTCTCATTTTCAGTATCTGTCTTAAGACTTGCGTAGTGGTTTCTGACAAATCCTGGCATCTGTGGGGCTTTTTAGAAGTTCAAACCACAACTATGAATCGTGTCAATATACCTAGGAAAGGAGTGGGCAGTTTATAATGACTTTAGGATAATTTTTGTGAGCTATGTGGTAACATTAGGGACCAGGCCTGGAACTAAACAATGCTGATGCAAGTACCAGATTTTGTTTACAATTTCTAGTGGGTTTTACGTGGTATGCTGAACAGATAAACATCACAGGGAGTTTTGTGTCTGAAATTATTTAAAATCTCTATGGGTAAATTATACTCTAAGATAAGCAACTCTGTAAAACTGGAGTTCAGACCCAGAACTGGCACTTGCTCCTAGGTTTCTGGAGATAAGTGACTTCTGTCTATGGAAGGGTGCTTAGAAATTTCATTATGCTGCTGACCTTTCGTGTAATAACATAGAACTGTTGGTAGGAAGTGGGATACTTGAGCTCTGAATGCTTGTGTCCCCTTCCTGAGAAGTGTTCGTTGTCAGACCATCACTGCTCTGGCTGGGATACCTTACCACTGCCACTGTGTAGTCAAGAATGCAAGGTACTAGAGAGGGAAGGAATTAACAAAAGAATACATTATCCAGTGACTGATAAGTGGCTTTTCTTCTTGGTCTGTGCTTCCAGAATGAATTTCAGCTAGCTATTAATTTTTACTGCTTTTTTTTTTCATGGAAAATACTTAAGCAGTACAATATGCAGGTGCTTGTCATTTTGTGAGCAGATTTCTGCTGCTTGGCAGACTTCATAAAAATCTGTCTGACAATTCACAAATGTTTCTGTAGCCTCCTTCACAAGTGTGCCTGGTGACTGCCTGGGCACACCAGATCTGTTTCACTAAATTGCATTTTAAGAGGAGATCAGTTTAATTCAGGAATCTTTCATGAAAATTTTACTTTAGACATCATGACAACTGTGGTGAAGATTTCTGGGTGTCTTCATTCCTCAGAAGTGTAATTCAGGGGCTTAATTCTGCTTTCATAGGCAATAGAAATTAAACTTCTGTTGATCTGAGTAGGTGCAGGAGCAGGCATTGGCTCTCCATTCCTCTACAAAATAGCACAATCAAATGTTTTGTTAATTGAGTTGCAGAAACTTTTGCTAGAAGTGCTCTCACAGTACCAATACTTAGGAAAGCTTGGTTTTATTTCCTGCTTACAAAATCACATCACTACTTTATAAAGGAGGGGAAGAGATTGTTGATTTTATAACATACTTGTATGATTCTGTGCTGAACATTTTTTACTATGACCATGGTCTTAATTTTACACTATTGCACAATTAATAAAATACACTTACATACATTAATTACACTATTAATGAAATAGCACTAATAATGAAAAATCCACCCAGAGAACACACAGTTTCTTTTGACATTAGTGGCAAAAATGCTGTATAAATCATAGGAGAGATTATCATATGTATTCTATGTATTTTCAGCCATCAGAATTTCTCTTTACTGATGAGTGCAATAGAGTAGCTGCTAATGTTCCTGATGTTTTTCAGTGTAGGTCATATTTAGTACTATTTGATTAATTAAATAAATTTCGTAGTAATCTGTTGGTTTAAATTCTACATATACAGAGAATTTAAATTTTCTTTTCATGACTCTACACTAATACACCTACACCTTGAATTATCTTGAAACATGTGCTTTAGAGAAACAAAATTCTTTTCAGAGAGCTATAAATTGTTAATGCAATATAGCTGATGCCTTCTTAACAGTTTTAATTCATTTACATAATGAGACAGGCACAGTGATTCCTCTGTAAGAGTGGCCTTATTTTATAATGAAACATAGCATGAAAAGAAAATTCTGTATTAGATCAGTTTTCACTGGATTTAAGAGTATTTATGGATGTAATTCATACACAATTTGTGCAATTTGAACAGTGCTTTCAGTCAGAAAGTTAATTTTATCTTGGAATTATTTGAAGTCTCTTATACTTTCTCAAGTTGACTAATAGGGGGATTAAAAAAATATCAGGAAGTATGGATGTGACTTTGAAATTTAAGTAGCTGGTTGGCCTCTGCAGCTGGTCTCTAGTAGAGGTAAATCCAGCTCTCTTGATTTTTTTCTTTGGTTTCTGTCCTTCAAAAGAACCTCAAAGGCATTTTAAAGGCAGGTGCTGCAATAGAGCATAGGAAGAATATTTTTTATTCTTAAAAAAGAGGAAAATTTGCACACTGAGATTATGATGGGGATATTACTGCAACCTCAGTCGAACTCCTTCAAAGTGTCTCTGTCATCGCCTATGACAAGGGCACCCTGAAGAGCTAAAGCTGTGATGGGGGAGACTTCTTTGAGGCTTTGTGGTATGGCCTGGGTGCTCTGAAATACCTAATTTGCAACAGAGGATTTCTTAAAGGCTGTTTTTGAGAGTGATAGGATCACACTGAAGGACCAGTGCTGTCACAAACTCTGAGGGCAATGACAGGAGTACACTTACACGTTCAATACTAATAACATAAACTCCACAAGTCTGTGGCACTGACCTGGACAAGCAACTGTGAAGGGTCTGACTTCAGCTGGATGCTTTCTGTAGGTTTGCAGCTTGACAGATACATGTTGAAGGGGCTCTGTTCTTAGGAGCACTGTCTTTTACACAACAAAGAATGCCCCTTTTGAAAAGCTACTTACTGCAGAACTTGGTATAGATAACTTCCTAATTGCTTGAAGGAAACTGTTTATATTTGTTAGCATCAACAGGTGGAAAAATGCTTTCTTGCTGCCTATACTTTCATTTTTCTCTTTAGCTCTTGGTGCATTTACTAATTATTCTGTATTTGGTTTTCCTCTCAGACATCAATTTATAGCCTTGCCTTCCTGAACTGTCATCACAAGAATGTGAAGTTGCCACAATTACAGCATTTTACTTAAAGCTGTGTGTGTGGAGTGGAGGTTTAGTTGGGTTTGGGGCTTTTTTTGGTGGTGTTTACTTTTTCTTAGTGTAATTTTTTAATGAATCAGCAAGGTAAATTTGACCTAGTGTGATAGACACTTTAAGAAATACTTCATACAATGAATGAGTATTCAAGACCAGTATTAAATGAGTATTAGAGACCAGAATGAGTATTAAAAACCAGAAACCCAACTGTACATTAAGTGTATAGTGATTTTCCCCCCCATTTATTGTATATTTTGAAACCAGTTTTATAGCAAGCTTGACAAACAGTATGAGATTTTCCCAACATATTTCAGCTGGATCCTCAACAGCCCCTAAATAATACTGTGCTTATGTTTTTATTGTATGTGCCAAATTATGAATGTGACTGTGGAACCCAGTCTTTGAAAAGATATAACCGTTGCTATAGCACTTTATTAATCTATCAATTTTCATTTAAGCAACATATTTGTGTAGAAATCCAAATTCATCATACTCAGGTTTAGGAATAATAGGTTATATGGAACAGGCTCTCCAGGGAGGTGGTTGAGTCTCCATCTCTGAATGTGTTTTAAAAATAGCCTGGATGTGGTGTTTGGGGACATGGTTTAGTGGTGGATCTTTGGGAATATGGTAACAGGGTTAGGACAAGGCTGCACTTGATGATCTTGTAGGTCTTTTTCAGCCTGAGAAATTCTATGATTCTATGATTTTGTATCATTTGAGACACCCTAATTCTTCAAATTATTAAGATTTTTTTCAGCATTGCAGTTTCCCTGAATCTCTTCTTCCAAAAACCAGCCAGTGTTCCCTGCTGTTTATTCTGCACTTGAGATTCTCAGGGTTCAAAATGATGACTGTCCCAACTCCATCACAGTAAGATACTCTCCCTACCCCACTCAGGTGGCAATCCTTTAGTTGCTGCCATCCTCAGTCTCTAGTGTAAATTTCCTCACACTAATGAATGACTTTCTAACAGTGCAGGCAGAATTTTCCACAATTTGCCATTCCCATATTAATGGCAATGAGATCTTCATATCCCATATCCTACTATCATGAAAGTATTGATTAGTATTTCAGCCCATAAGTTCTAGGGCTACTTCTGTTTTTAGCTTGTAGGTACTTCAACACAGGGGCTTCCTTCAGAGAGGCACATGATACTGAATGCAAATAACTCCATCATATTGCAAAATCTGTTTGCTATGCTTTGCTTTTCTTTTAAGTTAGATGTCCACTTATTTGATGTATAACTGTGACATATAGGCAATAAGAGCCTTGTGCCTTTTTTTGCACTGTTCAGAGATGCTGTTTGGTCTCATGTCACAAGCTCACGGGATCCATATTTCTTGTTCTCCTGTTACATCCAAATATATCTTGCATAACACAGGGGGCTGCCTCTTTTTGGTAAGGTAATATTCCTTCCATGCTCTTCAAGAGGTTTGCTATTCTCCTGAAAACAAGAGTGAATTTTCTGTTCTGTAGCTTCAGCTTACCTTTTACAGTGATCTCTTGGTAGCTTGGTAGGTACACATCTCCCACCAGGTAGTAAGTTACATGGTTATCAGCCCAGTAGTCAGGATTAATTAGACTTTCTTCACTCCTTTAGTTGTTTTGATAATCCATTCATGTGTTAATCTGGGCAGTGCAGGGATGACTACGTGACCCATTTGTTTGACTGAGCATCCAATCTGTTGTGTCAGCAGGTGCTTCTAGAAATGAGATAATATTCAATTTATTGGATAATCAGCAAAGATTATTTTAAATTTGGCAATTTACCAATTTGTAGAGACAAATTCTGTATTTTTATGGAGAGTCAGATGTGCTTAATAACACATTAAAATTACATTCTGATTAAAATTGCATATAGGAAGAAATTGAATCAAAAATCTCTGATTTATTTGACAATGCTATATCTTCTGTAACATCAGTGACACTGATAAAAGCCAGATAAATCTGTAAGTTCTAAAATCAAAATAGTAGAATAATATTTTATTGGTAATATATAAAATGTTGAATATTTATAAATTAGTTAGAAATGTAGATAGCAAATAATTTATAGAATCTCTTACTGTTAACTCTTCTGCTCAATTCCAGGGCATTCTGTAGTATGAACCCACATCCTGGCAGATGTTTTCAGAATGATGAGAGCTGATCCTAAGGTTTTAGAACAAGAGACTTGTGAATAACTGAAAAAATCCTGAATATTACTGCATGTATCAAATATTTTTTTTTCCTTCTATGTGACTTGATCTTTCAGCTCTTAATTGTCTGGAGTCAGAAGATAATATTTATTGTGCATATCTCATGTGCTGTAACTTGGAGCTTCTCATTCACGAGGATTAGTAATGTGCTTGGAATACTTAATATTTCTCCATTTATTTCACTATAAATATTTTCATATTTTCTTTAAAAACTGAACCTTCAATTATGACTTTGTTGGGAAACATGTATTACTGAATAATTACTTCCACTGATTGCACCAGAGGGCTGATAATGCAATCTCTTTCTTGCTTGCTCAAGGATAAAAAGAGTTATTCCTGTCCTGTGTGTGAGAAGTCATTTTCTGAAGATCGACTTATAAAGTCCCACATCAAGACAAATCACCCTGGTAAGAAAAATAATCAAGGAAAATTTCTGTGTCTTTTGCAATAAAATTATAAAGATTTAGAGTGAGCACTGTAATGTGATTGTATTCCAAAGAAAGAGAAGAGTCTGTGTCTAAAATAACTAGTTTAGAGTAACAGTTGTATTGGGTTTGCAGATGTTAAAATTTAGAGTGAAAAAAGTTATTGTTCCAGCTTGTATATTGTGGAGTACATCAGGTAATTGTGCTAATAAATCCATCTTCATCTGTCAAAGAACTTATTTCCAAAAGAGGATCTAGGTGAATTCAAATTACACATCGAGGAGTTTGGAGCTTGTCATATAGATGTCCTGTAACAGCCATAAAATTCCCATTGGCCACACCTAAACTGACAGAAATGCATTAATCACACCTTGTTTTGTCTGTAGGTAATTCAGGTGAATGCAGAGGTCCCTGAGCTGACTCTATGTGCTTAGTTAGTGTGTGGCCGGGTTTTACCTCCCAGGGCCAACTGGAGTGATCAGAAAGGCTCCTACTAGAGCCAGCCCTGATGTAGTGTGGCCAGGAGTAAACTGGAGCTGACAAAGCTGCCTGGATCCAAGCAAACCACTGCAGTGCATTCAGACTCAGTTTGCATTCCAGTGCTCTGGTTTATCAGTACAAGCACAGCATACAATGGATGTGGTAAGTCAGTGTGCTGTGCCTGAGTAAAGAATCCTTCTCCAAACCTTGGGAATTCAGTGCCAAAGGACCCAAGTGGCTGGTGCAGGGACTGATTTAAATCTGACTGATGTGAGCTTGGCAGGGCCATATTTGTATGTCCATGCTTTCCTCCTCAGTATCTGTATTACATTGGATAGAAAGGCCCACTGCTACTGGAGAGTTGGCTGCCTTGGACAGTATACTTTAATTAACTCATCTGCGGTGTCACTTACCACCTGATGTAATTTCATATTAAGAAAGAAACCTGCTAATGAGTTTGGAGAAGGAAAAATGCAATTAAAATTCTATTGCCTTTGAAATACAACACAATAGGTAAAGTAGTCATTTCTTATCATCCACCTGCCACTGGGTAGTGCTAGACCCATGTTTTAAACAATTTCCTTCACTTTAATTTCAGAGTGATTCCCACTTTAGTTACCAAACCTTTTTATTTGCAGACCACTCTACAACAGTGTGGTTGGTGAAGGGCTTGTCATCTGGGGACATGTCTGATGCAACAAATTGAGATGAGGAAAGGCTTCTGTGCTATACTGTAGTCAGGAGGTATGTCACCCAGTAAGAACAGAAATTGAGTCTGAAGAGCTGTGCCTCTAAAGCCTTTATGCTGTCTCAGTCAGGGAGTATATGAGACCTCCTTAAATAATATGATCTGTGAGCCAGTAGTACATTATGTACTGTGGGTACCTTCTGGGTAGCCCATAGTCTGCCCTGCTCCATTGACTTCTGAATTATTAGTGTGTGCTGTGTCTGGGGTCCAGAAATACCAGTTAACTCTACTGCCCTGATGTGCTAAACTCAGGCATTTAAATACTTATGAACAATTCATTTGTTATCTGAATCCCTTTTGGAAGCATATTGTAAATTTTTTGAGCCAGGAAAGTGGGTTCTTTTAAACTTTGGGTTCTAATAGAAGTAAGGTTAAAAAAGAAAATCTGCTCAGCCTGTTATTTTGTGTTCTCATTTTTAATTCATATATTGTAGACAAATAGCATTTAGAAGCAAAATACAAGGTTTATTGGATATATCTCCATGGTGATAAAGAAATGCTACATGTAAGATATGCCTATGCAGTAGTTGTACATTATTTTAATACAGAGAGGAGAAATAATGCACAATTTATTTCTTTTTTCCTGTGCATGCTGTCCTTGCAATCAGGAGGAAATCCTTTATTCATACAACACACTTAATTACAAGCCAAATAAATGTAAGAAGTCTTATGGTATAAACTATCATGTACTGCAGTGAAATGAGTGCAGTTGTTTTTAAAATTGTAAATGGAAAAGAATTAAGATAAAAGGGAAAATAGACACTTAAAAGGAATTGAATTTTAAAATGACATATCAAATATTAATTTGAACAGAAGCACTTTCATATTTATCACTAAAATGCTACTTCTGGAGTTCCTCTCTCCTTCCCTTCTTAATGTCATTCAGCATGACCCCTCTCTTTGTGTCTTCTTTTGCATGTGGTAGATGCAGTAAACGAAGTAGACGATGCAGTAGACGAAGTAAAACACTACTCCTTCCTTTTCCAGATTTGGAGAGAATAGGATTTGAATTCTGGTTCCATGAAGGCAGTAGAAAAAAACTCTGTGTAGACATTTGTAGAGCAGTATTTCAAACCAAAAAGATAAGAGAGAATGTTCTTATTGAGAAATTATTTGAATACTCAGAAGTGAAGGAGTAGTCTTGGCTTTTGGTCCCAGTTCTCAGAATTCTCCACCTTTCCACCACCTGTCTGATTTAATGTGAAATTATGGGGGTCATCAGCTTTCATAGATCCCTACCAAGCTGAAATACTAGCCTGCAGTCATGAGTAGAGGATCTAAGCCATAGAAGGCAGACCAGGGTTCAGACTTGGGTTTGTATTTTTCTTTTTTGGGGACCTTCAGAAGTTATCTCTGCTCAGTTCACGGGGTTTTATATTTCCCTTTTGATGTTATTTTCCTTATGCATATGAGTTCAGGCATGATTTTGGATTCCTACTCTGGACCCAGTTATCAGGAGACTAGGTATGGCAGTTTGTATTGGGTAAAAATCTGAGTTTAGACCAGAACTTTCAAATTTTATAAGCTTTTGAGCATGATAAGTCATCAACTTTCATGTCTCACTGTTAAGATTGCACGAGTGCTGTGCTTGCACTGAGTCAAGTGAAATGCATTGAGTAATTTGATTTATTTTATAAAAGCATTTGGCAATGTTTTCATTATGTGTGTTTGGGATATTGTAGTTTCAACTTCATTATTTTGAGCTGTTGCACTGTGACAACCAAAACATCACATGTGTGAAGGAAAAACTTACTGAGTTGAGAGCATTCAGCCTGAAAAATCAAAGCCCTGTAGAGGAATCTCTTAATTGGTGTTTTCATCTCTCTAATAGGAGATTAAGTACAGAGCTGGAATCTTTTTGGAACTGTCCTGTGAAGAGAAATGACTTGAAGCAAGGAGATTCTGATTAGAAATTAGGAAAACATTTTTTACTATAAAGATGGTCATACATTGAAATGAGTTGAGACACTGTAGAACCTTCATCCTTGGGTGTGTTCAGAACCAGACTGTGTATGACCCCAAGCAACTTGATGTAACTTTGAAGCTGAAACTCCAAAATTGGACATTTTTTTTTTTGAGGAAGTGACCTTGGAGGTCTCTTCCAATTGTATTTATTCTATTAGTCTGTTTTTAACTTTAAAATTTCTGATTATCAGGCACTTTTGTAGTTGCAGCTGTGACTAAAAATGCTCTTCAGGTCTTTGTTATCTGATAACCTGAGGTGAAATGTTGTATGAAGTCTTTTGAAAATATTGGAAGGAAAAATGTGCCATATTAAAGTTGGGAAAGTTCATACTCAGAACATGACTTCTGAGACACCTTTTTCTTTTTTTTTTTTTTTTTTACCTGGCAGACTAGGAGAGGAAGGACAGAACATCCTAGAAGCTCTAAAAGAAAAAGGTCACAATGTCCCTTGCTCAGATCATACCTACATGGCAGTAGGGAAGGTAGAGCTTTTTAAAAGTTGGAATGAGTCAGGATCTTGCTCTTCAATATTAGATGTATAACATAGAATGAATTCTCTCATGTCCTCAGGTTTTTATTCTCTTTAACTTTTCCCTCAGAGGTTTCTATGGCTACTATTTCTGAGATTCTTGGCAGAAGAGTTCAGCTGAAAGGACTTATTGGAAAAAGAGCTGTTAAATGTCCCTACTGTGACTTTTATTTTATGAAGAATGGATCAGACCTTCAGCGTCATATTTGGGCTCATGAAGGTAAAACTCTGCATTTAATCCTTTGAGTATAAAATCAGTTGTATGTTTCACACAAGCTTTGCTGACATAAAAATGTATTCAAAGTTACTGCTGTACCTGAACAAAAAACTTTAGACTATAGGAGAGGTTAAATAATTAGTTTAATCAATTCTGGATCGCATGTAGGACTGCATGATCACAACATGAATAGGCAGCTTTGATGTTAAATAATATTAAGTTTATGTTTCCATTTTTTTTCCAAAACTGTTTCATAAACTTCCGTAAAATGTTCTGTAATAAATGCGAGTGAGAAGTGAATGAAATACATTCTCTGTCTCTTAAAACTAGTTATTTTCTGTAACTTCTCATGAGTAACTTCTGCTCCTTTCACAGCTATCCCAAAACACTTGACCTGGAAATCTATTTGTAAAATAATTGAAATCCAGTTGCTTTTATATATGCATATAGCTTCTGTTTGTGGTTTAATTACATCATGCTGAGCATGGCAGCTAGCTGAATGGACATAAACAATGATGAAAAACCTGTAAGATAATGCTGATCGTATCAATCACTTTTTAGGGAGAAATTCCAGTAATATGGCAACACACAGGTTAAAAATCCCTTGGAGCTAAATGTTACGCCCAATAAAATCTTGTGTCTTCTCAATCTGTCTATTTTGGTAACAGGTGGAGGACCACTCACATGTTCTTTAGTCAGTTAATAATTTATGGAACATATTGCCTGTGGTGTTTGAGCATTATTTTGAATTCTTTAGCCATCCATCTGCATAAAGAGAATAATGGGATTTGTTATTGTCAAGCTGCTATGTTGGTTCCAAAGTTTTTCTTCCCAAGCAGATAGTTCCAACATTTATACTATCACTGCACATTTGTTTGAAGGCTTTAACTATGAGTTTACTTTCCTGTGTACTGTGGAAGAGGTCATCTCCAGTAGCATTTACTCCAGTAAGGAGTTCAGGTGATGCAAAGTTGTAGGCTTAGAGCAGTTACCCATGTATTCCATAGATACAGTTTTTATATTGTACCAAGAAAGCTTGGAACCCATCTCATCTAACTAGCAAGAGAAAGAAGTGAATGGAAATTTATTCCAAAATCAAAGTGTGCAATCAAGTCCTCTTAAAGTAGGCTGTAATTCCTCATGCTTGTAAATCTAGTTTTAAGGTCATGAATATCAATCTAAAACTACCAGAGCCTTCTAAAGCCTGAACTACTCTGCCAGTTCAGATTTATTCAGCTTCTCTTTGAAGGATTTACGTTGTTTTTGTAGACCTTCTGCTAGATGACATATTGAGCATCTCTCTAGTATATGCTTTGGGTGTTTTGAGACAAGTGAAATTTTAAATTATTGTATTTTACCAAGAGGAAAAAAAAAGAAGTACAACTCTGTGAGGCATCTGCAAATCTTGTTCTAATAACAATAAAACACGGCTTTGTACATTTAACTTGTGCTTACATACTAAGTGCCTAATGAACCTAAAACAGGTTTCTTCACTTGTTTTTGTATTCAATAGAGAATGATACTTATCTGAAGACTTGTAGAGGGAGATTTGGTATGTACACCAGCCAGTCATCAACCTAGGCAGTCTGGATTCTACCTTTAAATGAGAGATGAACACAGCAAGACTGAAACATTTGTGTTTGCCTGGTTAAACTCAGTACCTGGCTTTAACAGAAAAGTCACGAGTTCTGGAAGAAGCCTTCCTCTTTCATTGAAAGTTAAATGATGCCATCAACACCTTGGTATCATTCATGCTGAAGCTATAAATGAAGTTTGTGAAATGTAGATATTTGACCTTTTGGTCTATTTTGCTTACATGATCTGCAATTTCTTTCAAGCTAGTGTCCACCTTCTTATCAAAAAGAACAGCTTGTTTGTTTCATAGTATGTTGTTTTATTTTTAGGTGTCAAACCCTTCAAATGCTCTCTCTGTGAGTATGCCACTCGCAGCAAGAGTAACTTGAAAGCCCATATGAATCGTCACAGCACTGAGAAAACACACCTCTGTGATATGTGTGGGAAAAAGTTCAAATCAAAAGGCACTTTGAAGAGCCATAAACTCCTTCATACTGCTGATGGTAAGTGGGTGTTTATTAAATCCAAGTTCATTTTAGAGCAATACGTACTGGCTGTGCTAACCTAACAATCATTTAAGTACTACTTACAAAACTAGTTTATTCCCAGGAAACACTGGATTGTGAAAAAAATCTCAACTTTGCAATTAAAAGAGCTGCCTCTGATATACTTGATTTTTCTGAAATTTTGGGTTGGCCTTACTCCTCTCCTGCAGAGAATTGTTGATCTCAATACAAATTTGAAATGTTTGATCCTCTTACTGGTTGCAGTGAAAATATTGTTAGGAGTTACCAAATCCAGTAGCACAGCAGAGACAAAGCTGCTGCAGCTCTGTTGTCACATAGGCACACATGCACCATGTCCTTTTGTTCCATGATTTTAATATTTCTGGAAGGGCAGCAGAAAAAAGTGAGATACAAATCCAGAAAATGAACATCTTTTGTTGAATCTTACTTTTTGAAATAATACATTACTCCTCTGAGATTATAAAAATGAAGTGATTTAGCAAGATAGCTGTACAGACTTAGTCATTAGTAGTCATAAGTATGATTATGTCATAAGTCTGTCATAAGTACAGACTTAGGACTTACTAGCTTGATCCTTGCTCCTCATGCAGTGTTGTGGAAATGTTGTTACAGTCTTTACTGACCATTTAATTTAAATAATTTTGAAAAAATTTGCATACTCATTAGCTTTGTCCTTTCAGAGAAAGTGTAAATGCTCTTTGACATTTCTAGACTATACATGAATTTTTTGTCAGAGATATTTATTTTTACATATACTTGTATCCTAATGTTTATTATTACTGAAAGAGATTATTGCTTTTATATTTACATGATGCATATTATAGGAAGCATATAGTTACTGTAGTATTATCCAAGTTACTGTAGTGTTACCATGAGACAGTATATCACTCGTTATTCAAAAAATACTTTCCAATACTCTGGAATAATTTGGTCAAGCTGATGTTGTCCATCTATCTAAACTACAAAGGTAATCCTCCTCTGATTCCTGGCTGGTAGAAGGAGGCAGGTTTTATGATAATTAAAGAAAATTTGGAATACGATCAGACTACAAAGACAAAAAAAAAGCCTCTCTGTGGTGCCATAAAAGAATCTCTGCATGGGGTTTCATTTCAGAATCTTTCTGTTTTGTTTTCACCATCTGGCATAAAGAAGTGAAATACAGCAATGGAAGCTGAATTTGTTTTACCTGTGAATTAGTTCTATTTCTAGAACAAAATACGTATGTGTGCATGCAATTACTGCAACTCATATGAGGCTGCTTTGAAAATTTGGCACATTTAAGAACATAATTATAGTCATGCAGGAGATACACTTGTCTGATTTGGTTTAAAGGTGTAAAGTTCTAAATAATGCAATTGCATGCAAGGAAACACATTCTCTAATCCTTTACTGTTAGGTCAAGCTGAAGCCTTGGCTCTGGAAGCAATGTTGGTACCAGGAGCCTTTTTCATATGGCCTCAGACTGCCTTCATCTTCTGGAAGAATTGAGATAACTGCATGTTCCTTGTTGATCCACGTTCCTTTTTGAATGCCCTTAATCAATCTAGGAATTAACGTTCCTGTATCTTGCTTTTTGCACTTCCAAAGAGTTTCAGGGAATTCCCTAGACCTTTGGAAAATGTGCTTTGTCGTTGTCTGCAGTGGAAACAATCTCACTACTTGTTGGAGTCTTCCATAATCTTCTTCACCAAGTCCACCCTAGTGAACTTTTCATGTATTTTGAACAACTGTGGAAAATAAGATAACATTTGTCACTAAGAATATAGTGTATTATTTATCAAGGGGCTCTCACCCTCTTGAAGGCTGCCAGTTTCTCTTTGCCAAATGTCCCTTTCTATAGTGACAGCACTTGAAAAGTTCTTTATAGCCCACATCTACTGTTCTTCAGTTATTTCACAAATAAATGAATTTGAAAAATGCTTTGCTGTTGATGAGTCTTGTCTTTCTGACTTATGAATCCAGGCAATTTCTGTTCAAATATCACCCTGCAAGGTCAATTTAACCAGTGGAATATAAAGTAGTTTTCTGTCTGCTTTGTTCTTCTCCAGAAGACAGACTTCTCAAGAGTGGCATGATGGAAAACAATTCCATAGTGCAGTCCTGTTACTGTTTGTGATTAGAAATAAACCAGAAAACTCTGCTTTTTATTATTTTAGTTAAATTCAGAAATTGTTAGATTTTTCTTGACTGTGTTTATAAACTCACTATAAAATGCTTGTAACTTTTTAGAGCAAAATCAAAAATCTAAAGAAACCTCATGTATTCAGGATAATGCAGAATATTCTGTTTTTTACTTCTCCATCCTTCCTTTTGCTTCTTTTGTTTTTGGAGTAGTTTTTAGCACACACTTATTCCATGTCAGTCAAGTAGTTTTTGCTAGCCATGGCCACTTAATACAGGAATGCAGTCCTTCTGTATTTAACACACCTACTTCTTTGTCTGCAGATAGCAGGACTGATAGAATCTTAAGATTGAAATATGTAGAAAAAGGGAGCATGAACCTCAGAGAATAACAGGGAGAAAACTGTGTTATTTTAAATCATAAGGAAAGCAAAATCTGCAAGAGAGAATAGAAGTGAAAGTAAGAGAGACCTACAGAATAATAATATATTTGGGAGTTCCAGTCTTTGCAAAGCCACAAACAGCAACATATGTTTGTTGGAGAATCCTAAAAACCACGACAAAATCCAACCATCTTGATTTAAGAAGGATGCAAAATAATGATTTCAGTGCAAAAAGCAGACTCTTACAATCACAAAGTCTGATCTTTTGCAGAGGACATGCCATCTTATTATTTTATCTTATTCCCACTGGATTGCAGTATATCCTTCTAGGAAGAGCAAAACAGACTTGGTATAAAGACTTCATATGACAGATCATCCATCTGATTTCTAAGTAAATTATCATAGACAGTAATCATGCACTCTGTTAAAAATATTGACTTTATTTTAAACTGAATGTTCTGTGTGTCACCTTACATTAGTTGAAGATCTTGTTTTTCTTCATTTTTATTGCTGTTTCATGGTGGAGGTGCTTTCAGCATTGATGCCTGACTAGAATGCTCACAGGCATGTAAACAAATTTCACATATGATGTCTTGTCTGTAGAACTTAAAGTTACACCTTTCATTGGATGACACTTCTGACAGGAAGTAATGTTTTCTTTCCCAAAGCATAGAAATTGCATTCATTGGCTCTGTTGAACTGTATTTTGTTGTATAGAAGACCTGCCTGTGATGCAGTCTGTCAGTCTGTCAAGTACTCAAGAAACAAAACCTGTCTGAAATCTGCCAATGACTTTTTAGGTTGATATCTGAAATATCTTTTTAGGTTCCTATCTGAAATAGCAGTGTTTATGCACATATATGCCCATTGTCTTTACTCTCTACAAATCCACTTCATTATTTCTGAAACAAGCAATGAAGAAGAGTAAAAGTCCATCAGTTATTTTACCTCCATACATTTTGGCAAAATTTATTCCAAATTAAAATAAATCAGCAAGAACAGATATAGAACCTGCCCATCTTCCCTGGGTAGCTGCCAGCATGTAAGTCACCACTTAGAAAGTATGAACTGGTCCCAGTAATTGCTTTCTCTTGCCTTGTCTGACTCTATGTGAGACTTAAGGGTGCTGCAGAGATGTAGATAGGAGAGGACAAAACAGCATGATGAACAAGGCAAGAACTATTTTTTTTTTTTAGTTTTCTAAGCAGAAGTGAAAGGTTGAAACACAAAACCTCTGTATTATTTGCCATTCTTATCTTATTTTTCTCTATAGCATATTTTATTTCTCCCTGTATATAGGGTTAAGGTGTAGAAATCCCTTTTATGATATTTTGAATCATTATTGGGAGTGTAGTGCTAAGCACATAACCAAGTCTTGTGGTAAAAATCATAGGTCGTGTCATACCTTATTAGAAATACATCAAGAAAACTTAGACTAGGAAAACTAAGGAAATTTAAATGTATTATAACAGTTCAGTGCTTGGGACAGAAGTAGGAAAAAAATATGTGAACATGGCCAAGCTTCTGTGTTTTTAGGATTTCCAGATCTGCTTTACAAATACCAAAAAAACTGTGTCTGTAGTTGTGGAAAATCAATTGATTTCCTTTTTCTATTCAGGTTACCCTATAATGATTCTTTTTCTTCTTTCCTAAGTACTGTTCCAGGAGCATCTAGACTATTTAATCCCTATAACTTAAAGATGACAGTTGAGCCTTTTCTCTACTGTACTTAGTTCTATTTAACCAGAATTCTCCAGAGCAAGTACCAGGCTTCTAGTATCATTCACTGTTAGCATTTTGGACATCAGCTTTTTGACAAAATATAATCAGTATTTTTCTGTACTTACATAGAAAAAACTCATTCCATTTTCTATTCTCATTTCAGGAAAGCAGTTTAAATGCACAGTGTGTGACTATACAGCTGCCCAGAAGCCACAGCTCCTGCGTCATATGGAACAACATGTCTCTTTCAAGGTAAGAAAACATAAAAATCATGCTTATTGATAAGTCATTTAGAAATACATGAAGCTTCAGTTTTAAAACTGGCACATTTTCCTGTTTGGTGGCAATTATTGTATCTTACACAGTTTTATATTTTGGGAATTTTCTTTTTCGAGACAGAACTATTTTTTTCCTGAACAATTTGTAATCAGTATCTTTACTTGGCAAAGTCCTTGAGAGAACTGATCTAATATGGACTTAAAAATAAATGCCCTAGGGAAGTAAGAATGTGAATTCCATATATCACTGTTCATTGCCCACCTTAATTTTCTCTGAAAGTTTGCCAGTCTAATGGACTTTAGATGAGTTCATATACTTGAAGAAAATTGAAGAGAATTAATTTTAAAACACCCCATTTATCTGAAACGTGTCTTGGAAAGAGTTTTGAAGATTGTTAATGTTTCTGTAAAGTGTTTAGATTACAGATACAATTTATTTTAATAAACTGTAACACAGTTTTATTCCTAAATTTCACACTGATTCTCAGCATGATAGGTCTTGATATAATGTTTTGTGAAATGTTATGTTCAGGAAATAGAAATTATGCTAGTTTCTTTTCTGGAAAAATCCAGTATGAAAACGTTCATTTTAATCTAACTTTTTTTCTTGGCAATGAGCATAATTCTAACTGAAAACATTGAACTCTTTGTATGCAACAGCTTCCATTATCAGACAAATAATTTTGCTTCTACAAAGACTAGACTTCAGCCACTTGTAATAAGCACCAATGCTAAATACCTCTGTAAAGCAAAAAGGAAGACAGTCCTCTCATGGTTTAAATTTTGGAAGATAAGGCATTAAAGAAAATCAAGCAATTGATCTAGAGATAGGATACATTTTTAAGAAATATTTTTTCTTTCTTAGTATGTTGTTTTGCTGTGGCCTTACCTTTTAAAAAGATTTTTAAAAGATGAAAATACATAATTTTCTTTTATTGGCTAATGTAATGAATATACTCATAATTCAGTCCTTGAAACAGAGCTGGTTCTGGCCTTAGGATCAGCTTTAGAACTGTTGACTCAGTACCTCTCTTCAGTCTTCTGTCAGCCTGCATGTAAGTGTGACCCTTCAAAGCATTGTCAAGAGAACAGCAAACACAGAAATAGGTCAATCAGGAGTATTTGTCAAAAAGGAGTTCAAAAGCTGTCAGTGAGTAATGTTCTTCTCTCTTCTGGGACAGCTGTTTGCATATGTATCAAACTCAGGGAAATGTATAAGTAGCTATGCAACTGAATTATAATTTAATCCATCATATTTCCAAGCTCCAAGAATTTGCAACCTTGCTATCCAGTAGCAGATAACATACAGGACAGGCAAGTATTTGGACAGTGGTTACAAGAATACTGCAGTCTGTCTGGACTATTTCCTTCTAAAAAACATAGTTTCAGCAATAGACAAAGAGAGTCTGTAAAGTGGAATAGCTGAATATCGCAGTACCCCCTGAATTGTCAGGTTAATGAAATCTGAACATCCATTTTCTTCCATACTTTTGCTGTTTGGAACCTTGAGGAAGGTTATGAGCAACAAGCTTAGGGGAATGCTCTAGTCAATGGACCCTGCTTTAAATTCAACTTCTTAATAAACATTTCTGTACCAGCCATTTTTTGCTGACTTAACTGTAGGTTGCTTGTGCTTGAAACATTTTGTGTCCCATTCTGAGGGACTTGACTTTTCCCCAAGGACTTGGGTCAATATCTAAATTCTTTTCCAGGACCCTAATGTTACTGTGACTGTCACATATCTTGCTCAGAAGGTTATGCTCAAAGGCTTACATGAGCACTTGATTTCCTTCACTCTTACACAAAATGTTTTTTTTTTAAAACTTTTTAAAAAAGCATCTCTGTCTGCTGAAGGGAGATATTTGTTCTTAAAACTTAATTAATTTAGTTCCTAAAACTTAGCCTACCATAATGAATGTAAGTGCCAGTGAAAGGGGAGCAGTTGGAAATATGTTGAAGAGGAAAGGAAGCATAGAGCTCAGTCCTGTCAGGTATTTAAGTTGGCTGTACAGTCACATTAGACCTTCAGGTTTTTTACCTTTCTTACTCTGCAAAGCTCACGCCAGCTGAGTCCTTCCCTTGTAGCAGAAAGTCTTCATGTAGTCAGATCTCTGATCATCAATCATGCAAATCATGCATTACAAATAACAGAGTAATAATATTATAATGTTGAGAAAACTTGGTGTCTTGCATATCATAAAAAATACCAAATCCTAGGTAATGTTTAGTTACTACTTCCATCTATATTGAATTTTTGGAGGTCTCCTTGGAAGATGCCTAAGCCAGAAATTAATATGATTTCTTAGGATCACATTGCAGCTCACACATGTATCCTAAAGAGGTCAGGAAATACGTTCTAACATTTTCCCTTTTCCTCCTAGCCTTTCCGTTGTGCACATTGCCACTATTCCTGCAACATTTCTGGTTCCCTGAAGAGGCATTACAACAGAAAGCATCCTAATGAAGAGTATGTAAATGTAGGCTCTGGAGAGCCTGCAGCAGAAGCCCTTATCCAACAAGGTACATCACCATATAGGACTTGTTATTTTTTGTACTGAAGTAAACTCAAAGTAAAGGTAAATTTTTGTGTGATATGTAGAGTTTATTGAACGGTATGTGATAATTCATTGCTAGTTTTTAGTGATTCTGAAATAGCCACCTTTCACCCTTCATTCAGTGTCCTTTGTTCTCACCTTCTAAGGGTGAACCAAAGTTTTGACTGACTTTGCCTGTGCTGTTCATTGTTAATTTGTTCATTCAAAAAATGAGTGATAAATTTGTAAGTATGATTGAGCAGATGTAAGAAAAGACTAAGAAAACAGCACCAAGGTATTGTTCCATTAGAAAAATTAAGCAGGGGGGGAAGTATAGATAAAACAGGTTAGAAGTTACTAAGAGTTTTGTTGATGGGGAAATAGAAGCACACCTTATCTAGATAGGTATTCAAGCATTTATTATTAATATAATGTAAATCTTAAAAGTCTAGGTCAAGAATCACCCATTTAGTTAGACTGTTTATATACAGAAGTCTGAGTGGTGTTATTACAGTTAAAATGGTAACACACTTAATAGTTTCTACTCCTTTTCCTACTGCTATGGTCACCTTTCCACTGTTTTACCCATGCTACTGCTAGTGCTGTTCCTGTTTTCCATATGTTCACCTACTCTGTGGAATTTTAGAGAAGTTAAGGGGCTGAAAATCCATGTAGTAGCTATGAAATCAGTACCTTTTATCAAGACCTATCACGAAGAAGGCCATATTAGTGGGTGCACTTTTCCCACATAAAAGCTCCATTGCCAGCTCCATTTTCTGTGTTGTGCTACATCCCATGAATCTTACACGTGGGCTCAGAGTAAAAACAGGAGGTCTCCAGTTTTCTGATCATCCTACAGAACTGTTAGCTTTTCTTAACATTTTGGTATTTTGTTCCTTGTGGGAGACTTGAATTAATTAGAGTGTGCATATGGAGTTGATAAACATGGGTCTTGTTGAAGTTAAGAAAAATTTTCCTGTTTCTGGAACTGTATCTGGGTCACACATCACCAACAGTTTGTTGTGGACATACAGGTTTTTCAGACCTGTTTTGGCCAGCAGTTGCAACTCGCTGCTTGAGTAGCAACTATCAAATTTCAATTTACCATATTCATAGATCTGAAAAGCAATTTTGGAAAATTATTCATGTAAGGGAAGAAGACCCTTCAGGCCTCATATTAAACAAGTCGGTTGAAATTAAAAGACTGTAGACAAGAAGGGAAAAGAAGGAGAATGAGCAAATGAAAGAAGAAACTAGCAAATATTAATGTCTGATGAAAGTTGTCTCTATCTATTCATCTTCTTGCGTTCTGCTTGTTTTAAGTTACTCCCTGAGCTCTCATACTTGCTCATCTTCTCTACCTTAAGTTGTTTTTTGACTGCATTGAAGGCATTGCTAATAATCTTAATTGGAAATATTAAATGAATGTAGACTGCTGGACTCTACTTAAGATTCCTGGAATGAGTTTATAAGTAAATGAATGATTCATAGAACAGAAGAGGCAACATGCTTATCTGAGCAACTGCACTGCCAGGGATAGGCAGAAGTATTTATTTTCTGGGCTTATATTAAGAAATTAGGAACAGCCAGGATCAGACAAATGCTTGCTGTTTGTGTTTTGGTTTTTTTGTTTTTAAGTGGGATGGGTTTGCTTTCTTCTTTAAATAGAAGTCTATGATCTGACATTTAAAGTAATAAGGGAAAGTAAATATAAGAATTTCGTGTATTCTTCATAGTGGAGTATTATATGTGCATTACCCATTAAGTTTTTTGTGAGACCCTACCTACTTGCTCATTTGATAGCTTCTTTTTTTTTAGTTTTATTTGATTTATGCTTGGCAAGTCACCTGAAAATTTTTCCCCCAATTATTTTTTTTCCTTCACTGATACTCCCAGTGATCCATTGTTTTGCTTATGTATTTCTGCACTCTCTGAGAGGGACAAATTTTCTGCTTGTGTTTGTGCAGCATCTTTTGCAATACATATGTGATGATCAAGTTGTGGCCTCTGTTTCATGATACCACTCCCATCACAGGCTTTCCTATAATAATTGTCTTATGGCTATTCTAGGCCAATAAATAGATTCTTTGAAGTGCATGTGTCAATGCCACGATGGAAAAAAGTTGTGAAGCTGTATCATATTGATGTGCATTATTTTGTTGCAAACATCAGTTTTGGTACTGAAGGTAGATAATGTGTGTAATTTGTTGACTTTCTCTGTGTATTACCCATTGCTTTAGGAATCATCTAGAAATTAGTTTTCCCAAGCTTTCATATTAAGTTACTGACATGGAGTTACGTATTGCCAATTGAAATCTATGCTTCCATTATTTGTTCTTTAATTGAAGTCACCATGATAGAAATTACAGCCTTAGTTTATCTGGTGTATTTTTATAATAATTTCATTATCAAAATAATGCAGAAAAGTTTTCTCTCTTTCATGACATCAGCATTTTCATAATACTGCAGATCAGTTTGAAATGAATATCTGATTTCATTTTGCATAACTAAGAATGTCTTTGTCCTAACCTAAAGGAAGGTATTTTGCTTTTGTGAACTGTGGAGTGATAAACCCCTTGACAGGGCAACTGTTTCAGTTTGTATAGAAACACAGTATTGAGCATCTCCTATAAGGCTTAAGATACACTGAGAGCAAAAAGGGAAAATTTTAGAGAGAGAAAAAGTGTCAGTGACAGACCCTAGTGATTGAGTGTAGTTATTTTTTGTTTTCTCAAAATAAGAACTTTGTTCTCTGGCAGAATACCAAATGGTAGGTTTCTGTTACTGTAAAGCTGAATGCTTTTTCTAGTCACCTTATTTATAAAAGACTATGTGCAGTGAGAACTTGGCTTACCACCAGCTTATGAGAGTACATTTGAAGCATGTGAACAAGCAGGGTGAGAGCCATCATTTGCCATGATAATGTGCAGCCATCTGGTGGCTTAGGTCCTTAAGTGGCAGGATGCCCTGCCCTACTCATTGGATTTGTTAGAGTGAATTCTGGTCACCTAATGCAACAATTTATCACTTGCAGATTGTTTCTGTTCTGCTTTACTCAATAGAGGGAAAAAAGAGAACTACCTATTTGCATAATTACAAGCAAATGATCTGACATTTGACCAAATTACTTTCATAAGAAAAAGAAGTAAAAGCTGTTTAATGTAGTGCAGAAAATTGGATGCTTATGGTTTCATCATGCTTAGTTTTTTACCAGTAATGCTGCAAACTCTGTCAACATTGTTCTAAATTCATGCTATCCATCATTTTGCTGACAATCAAAAAACTGAGGATTACATTTTTCTATGTTAACCTAACTGTAGAAATGCAATAGCAAAGATAGTTGGCAGAAGGTGACAGTAGACTGTTAACTCTTCCTGGTTTACTTTGATAATGTGCCAGAACCCTTAATAATGTTTGTTTGAAACTTGAGAAAACTAGAACAGCTACATTAGAGAATATATATTTTTAAAAAAAACTAATTATGCCACTACTGTGCATGTTAAATATTAAACTCTCAGTATTGTTTATAAGCATCTTAAAAAAAATGCCACCACTTACTGAAAAAGTGCAGTGCATTATGGTTTTGCTTTGTGTCCTGAAGAGCAGCCCAGCAGGGCTTTGCAAGGCAGCAGGGAACCAGTATTTAAAGCTGAAGCATGTCAGAAACCAATCGTGAAGATTTTTAGGCTAGATATACAATATACATTTGAATCTGCAAGTAAATGTAATGGAGTAGGCATTAAAACTTGTTTGTAAGGAACTCTGTGATTTGAAATAAACAGTTTTACAGGGTAAAAGAATTACTTCAGAATTATTTAAAACATGTGCAAGGTTTTGGTGGGCCGAAACTTGGACATAAGTTATAGACCCCCTCAGGCTTGAAAAAAATTTCAGTTGAAAACTATGACTTTTTAAAAGGAAACCCTTTTAAATTACACTCTTCTCTGGTGCTCCTAACATTGGATTTCAGCCAGATCATGAATTTCAGACAGAATCATGAATGTGGGAATGATTCTGCACAGGCTGAAGCATCCCTGAGGTTTGCAGTATTTCCTGTGGCCAGGAGTGGGTCAAACTCAGCATGTTGTCATTGCTTGAAAAAACTTCCCCCTCTCTGATGTACATGACATTTCTAGAATGGCTTTTGTTAGCAAAGCAAACACAAGTTCTCCCCAGTAGGTAAGTTATTATTTATTTTTTTTTGCAGCTTATGTCCTCTCTGCTATGGTTTAAGAGATGAAACTAATGCTTCTTACAGCATCATTTCCTCAGCTAGGTCCATGTGTCTGAGACAAACACAGATAGCTGGCTGCTTCTGCTTTTTCTGTCTCACCAGTCAGTGGTAGGAGTTCTCCAGGGAGAGAAATGTAAAGAGAGGGAAAGACAGGAACAGCATTCCCACAATTTCACATCCACCACAGGAAGGCATGCAGGCCTATTACAGCTGCTACAGCTTCCCAGATAAAGTTATTTCAGACAACTTCCACTACTGTTTTCCAGAATTGCCCTTTAAGCATTGTGACAGTTCAGCTACTTTATATTTTGCCCTTTTTTTTCATGCTGGTTATATGGTTAAAGGAAACCCTTTTAAATTACAGTTATGTGGCTTGATTGAGGTGGGGTCAAATTAAAAGGGTTCTTACTACCTTGAGAAAGAATTTATTTGAGGAATTTGGGGAATTTATTTGAGTAATTATTTACACTCAAGGAATTTATTTCTGTTTCCTTATAGGTGGTATCAAGTGTCCTGTTTGCAGCTTCGTGTATGGTACAAAATGGGAGTTCAACAGACATCTTAAAAACAAGCATGGAATGAAGCTAGTGGAACATGATGGGGAGGCCAAGTGGGAGGTAAAGCAAAGTTGCCTTGGATTTGGCCCTAAGACTTTAAAATATTCTTTGTAAAGTAAAGATAAGAATAAGAAGTATTCAAAATGTGCCCTTGACTTTATGGAAGGTCATGTTATCACATCTCAGTTTTGAATGCATACATTGCTATGACTGTTACGCTTGACTGCTTTAATATCTAGTAGGATTAACTGCTTTTTAAGTGCTTATTTCTGCATTGCAGGGCTCTAGTCTGCAGCAGAAAAGGTGAAAGTTGTAGCAAAAAATGTGAAACTGAAAAATTTATTGCATTTTGTTATGTGCCAATTATTCACTGGTGTTAACTTCAAGATGTGCAAAGCTTCAAGATTCTATTGAGTTAATGAAAAAAAGCTTATGTCTTCATCCAGAAAAGGTTACAATCTGGAAAACTGAATATGTAAGTTGATCAACTAAAAGAACAGTACCATTATATGGAGTAAGTCTGGAATTTGTTGGCTTCAGCTTCAATCCTAAGTACATAGGAAATCTCAATATCACTAAGATGGGACCTTAAAAAGTTCAAGTTAGACCTAAGAAGGCAGAGTTATGAAAAAACAAATCAACAACCTGAATTTTCTCAGTTTGGGGTGAGGTAGGGCAGCTACCTTGGGGGGGTTGACCCTTTCAAGCTTTCCTCTTCTGTATTATGCACAACAGTTATTTATACTAACATGAAAACTGCTACTCTTACAGAGCAGAGCTGACTCTAGATGCAAAAGCATTGGGAAAATCACAGAATTATCTAGACACTTTTATTAAAAAATTACAAAGCTGAGTCTTTTCGACTTCCTGAGTAGGCTGCTGTTGATGTCCAGTGAGGTGAAAAAGCCAGAAGTCAGCTGCTTTGGGCTGACCTCCACAGTTTATGACCTGTTCTGCTAAATTCCAGGCAGTCCAGGCACTGCTATGAATCTAATGCCTGATTTGGAAGAGCCATCCTGCAGTTCTTGTTTAACAATTCTTGAGTATCCACATACAGAATACTAAATCCTTGAAAGCTACCTGAGTGAATTCTATATGGACAATTATTCATAGACAGAGCAAACATTTCAGAATGTAGTC
Source organism: Calypte anna (assembly GCF_003957555.1). Taxonomy (NCBI): domain Eukaryota; kingdom Metazoa; phylum Chordata; class Aves; order Apodiformes; family Trochilidae; genus Calypte; species Calypte anna. The sequence continues at coordinate 143,939,229 of NC_044245.1, read as the reverse complement.
CTTCAAAGTCCTACCCACAAGCATTGACAGCTTATCTTGAAAAGAAATAGTTATGGAAAGCCTAATTTTTCTAAAACAAAAGGCAGCTTTCAAACTTGAGGCATTTTACCAGATCTGCAAGGATAAACTAATTTTGTCCAAAAGGTCTTTACTAGATCCTGATAGACTTGGAGTCTATTTTTAGTTTTAAAATAACTGCAACAAGGTTGTTAGCATGCTTAAAACAACTATTGAGGTAGAATTTAGAATAAAACTATGGGATGGTATCCCCACTCTTGAGTTATCCTTCACTCGGTCTTTCTATAACTCATTTTACAGAATTTGTTTTACAGATCTCATTACTTTAAACTCAGAGCTTTCATTATTTTCTGTATTATTCAAATGAGAGTGAGATTATTCATAGATTGGCTGGGTTTTGTTTTTAAGGTAACTGCTGAAATTTCTGAAGAAACATCCACTCAGTATCTCCATATCACAGAGACTGGAGAAGATGTTCAAGGCACTCAAGCTGCTGTAGCTGCATTACAGAACCTTAGATATACTTCTGAGAATGGTAAGTTACCATTTTTCCACTGAAACATAAAATACACCTTTTATTAATAAATATATGATTCTTTTGTGTATACTGGGCAATATAAGATACCCTGCAAAACTATTGAAAATGGTGAAATTTGACATCCAGAACTTACTTCTGTAGGGCTGTACTTTGAGGATAAACAATGAGAAATGACCATTCTTTATGAATTTTTATGTCCTTAAGTCATTAATACTTCTTACACTCAATTTTGCAATTTATTATTAAGTGTGTGGAATTTCCTGCATTCATCATTAAATATACTGGGAAATCAGCCTTCCTGGCAGGGTGTATATCTAATGGCAATTCTGTAGCTCTTATTGTTCTCCCTCCTCAAGTCCCACAGACCTCAGAAGTGACATGGTGGAGTAACTCATTTGTGATGTTCCCAAGACAGTACCAGCAAGCTTAATTCTGATGATACACAAAACAAAATAAGTTATTCTTTGTCAAACCAAGGATGAACAAGATTGAGATTAGACAGTGATTGCTAAGTGGAAATTAAAAAATTTGGAAGAAAAAAATGTTCAAGCTTCTAATACATGAAAGTCCAGAGAGGGTGTTTAAATGCTTTGTGTTTATACATACGAGTAAATGCACAGGTTATCAGAAGTTAACATTTTACTCTTATTTACCACTGTGACCTTTATAGTTCATAATCAATACAGATACATTCCATAAAATCCCATTTTTAATGGAATTTCCAATCATGTTGCTATTATTTTAAAAACTTGGTATTCTGAATGACTAAAAACATCTTGGAGACATTTTCTTAAGCTTTCATTTATTTAAATTAAAGTAAAATGATAATTGGGATATGCTATATGTAAGTTTTGTTTTTAAGCTTGGGGTTGTAGTTTTCAGTGTAGAATGATTTGCTTTTTAATGCATCCAGATCCAGATATTCTTTCAGCATATTCCCTCTAGGTATGAAAACCCATAGTCTAAGACAGTTATACAGAAAAAATCCTAAAGAAAGCAAACATTTTTCAGTATATAGATAAAGTTCTTACATAGTTAAGAAATTATAACAGCTTTTTGTTTAAAATGAAATTATTTCCTCTAGATCCCCATCACAGTATCAGCCTCAGTTTGAAAGGGTTTGGGATGAAGAGATGAGGTGTTAAACTATTTACTTTCTCTTTCTGAGCTCCAGCATTGACTGCAGAAAGCATAGGGCAGCTTCAGCATGACCCTTAGAATTTCTTTCCCTTACTGAAATCTCTCTCATGCTGACACTGGAGGTCTGGGAGTGGTGGGCCACAAGAGGGGTATACACATTCCTGCATAACAAAATACATTTTCCAATGAATGAATCTTTCCTTTTCATACTTGGGGAGAAGGGAGAATACAACTGTGCACAGGGTCTTTTTTGTAAAATGGCCTTTCCTTTGGCAGGGCTACACACAAAAGGATCTTTTTTTAAAAGGTCAAGCAGGCTCTGATCCCATGCTTATAAAATGATAAACATGAGCTCTCCCAACCAATTAACTTTTCCCTTCAGCATGTTGATGACAGCAGTACCTCTCCTAGGTTGAAAGGTATTGCAGATGGCCAGACAGATGGTAAACACAGGTTTGTAATACACAAAATAACTATCATGGTTATAGGTTTAGAGCTCAGGGTCTGCTGAAGCTGGATGTCTGGCGAGTGCACATTTGGATGTGCAGTCTTGGCAGCTTCTTAATTTGCAGTTACTTCTATGAGTTGCATCTATTGTTTGTTTCTTCCATGGTTCTTTTTAGTTCTCTTTCAAATAGGCATAAAAATGATCAGTGTGGCTTCACTTGCTGATTCATGGATTCCTCAGGCAAACTTGTTTTGTGAATACCTTCCTGCCACAGGCTGCTGTTGTTATGAGCTATTTGAAATTTATAACAGCTCTGTGAGCCAGAGTTAAGGCAGGAGGGGAAAGTGTCCATAGCACTTAGATTCTTATACCCCTAGAGCTGTTTTACTGTAATGATCTTCTGCTTACTGTCTTTCTGATAAGGTGAAAGACTTGATCCAACAGCTGTAAACATCCTGCAGCAAATCATTGAGTTGGGTTCGGAAACCCATGATGCCACTGCAGTTGCTTCTGTAGTTACCATGGCACCTGGCACTGTGACAGTGGTAAAGCAGGTAAGAGCTCTTTTCTTCTCAAAAAAAGGTGTAATTAATTTCTGTATATCTGTTGTAAAATGAGCATTATGCTGCAAGGGTTAAATTTGAATGTCTGTACAAGACATGTATAGAATATTTCCTAAACTGTCTTTTTGTTACTTTATGTGTGCTTATATGCTCCCCCACATGCAGGTTTATACATCTAGATACATATGTTTATAAAAACAGGTACATTTTTTCATGTATATGAAGTATGAGTGAAAAAATAATTGTATATGTGTACATGGGGTGTGTGTGTGTGTGTGTGTGTGTGTGTGTGTGTGTGTGTGTGAAAATGCAACTTTTTTCCTGGAGGTATTTTCAGGCTTTTTAAAATAACATACCTATATTGAGGATAGGCCTATTCTCACCTAAAAGAATCAGGAGATCCTTGGCACAGCATGCATCTGCATGCAGAAGAGCCTGAAAGATGATGTTTTGTGCACAGCTGTGCATGCTCTGCAACCACAATGCTGCAGGACCAGACCCAAGGAGTAACCATTGCCATTGGGCTTTGCAGTGCTGTCCTGTGGCTGAAGTTATAAAGGTTTGCAGGGTTCTAAAGTTTTGTACCCTGGGGACAAATGGGACACTGCCTTTCTAATGAGGGGTGTAACACAAGTGTTTTGCAGATCTAAGAGTATTGCAGGTGCTCCTTACAACAGTTTTGCTTATGTGAGACAAAAGTCAGTGTGGCCAGCCATATCTGAGGTAAATAAAAATTCAACTGAATTGTAGTTGGTTGAGAAGGGCTATAGTTAATTTTGTTGTTATGAGGGAAATTGTGCAAGACCAGAAGCTACAGATCAATTATTAATTTCAGTCTTTTGCAATAATTCTCTTTCCAACAAACTGGTGCATTCAAGGGACAAGTAAGTGACATAATTTCTGCTGGGCAATATAGTTCCTCATAAAATCACACAAATCTTCTGGTAAAAGTAACTTTAATGTATGTATTTTTTTTTGAAGTTTGCTACCGCAGTTTTTTGCAATATTTTTTTGCAATGTACAGTATTACCAAAGCACTTTAGAAATTGAGAATGATAAGACATACAAAATGGACAAGAAAAGGAAATAATTTTCAATTTGAGATGGCTATATAGTGCAGACTAAAGGTGTTTGCTAACTGTGTTGCTGACATTTTATGTTTCTCCCTGTAGTGTTCTTCAAGCTCCACTTGTTCTTCCTGTATTATCATAACTCTCTGCTTATCCCTTTTCCCATTCTATTCATTGATTCACTGGGGTCTCTGCACTCAATAGATGAGGGAAGAAAAATACATTAAAATCAGAGTCATAGACATCTACCTGATGAGTCTCAAATTCCTGAAGAGTTTGACTCTTTTAATTTGAATGAACCTAAACTGATTAATCTGAGAGCTATAACTGACTTCTAGTTCAGTATTTTCTGTAGTGTTGTGGATGTTGAATTCATGACAGTGCCATAGAAGTGGCAAGTCTGTAGTCTCAATGCAGCATTTGGATAATTCCTAATTCCATCCAAAGGTCAGGGAGATCAGGCATTCTGAGATTTTCCTTTCCAATACTTAACAGGTGTCTTGATTAGAAACCATGTTAAGAGTTTTGGTATTTTTTTAAAGAACAGAGGATTCTAATTTGGAATCTAAATTCATCCATTAAGGAGAAGAGAAGTTTTTGCCCTCATTTGGTACAAATTTCAAAGCAACTTTAACAGTAGTTCCACTTCCAATGTGCACACTTTGCTAAACATGCAATTTATGGAAGTGTTGAATTCAGTATTAACCACTGATATTTGTCTATGCTGTCTGTCAATATTACTAAAACATCTTCTTCCCTTAAAAATAGATATTTTGAGGGCCTTCTAAAAGCCTAAGAGAAAAATTATGGTTGAAGTAGCAGCTACCAAGGTGAAACTATGTTTTGGTATTTGAATGCTAAAAAATGCATAGTGTTAAAAATTCAGTGATTCTTCTTCCTTCAGGTTCTTAACCTGATCAATGCCTGATTCATCTTAAAACCTATCATCTTCCTTGTTAGACCATCTTACCTTTTTGTAAGTAAATGCTTCTATCCTAAATTAATAATTTCCCTCAGTTTTTAATCCATGTTTCTGGCCTTCAAGTTTACAAACTGCTAAGTGCTGATCACTTGATTTTCCCTTGCCTTGAAGACGTCAGTGACTGTCACAGTTCTGATGTCAAACTGTTACAAGCTCCACTAATATATCAAGGGTAGAATTTTCACAGCACGGAATCTCTTTGCTGCTTTCCTTTTTTTTGTTTTCTTCTGCCTCCTTTAGAGCCCTCTTAATATAAAATGCTGCTTTCCCCCTAACTTTACATTTCACAGAAGCAAAATTGGTGAAGAATTTCAATACATCTCAAGCTGATTGATCTTGCCCTGCCTCTGTTTGCACTGGATGTTACTCATGCCTTACTTTGGTGCTCAAAGCACTGTTCCTTTATTAACATGTTTCTTGCATGTGCTGGAATACCTTTTATTTCTCTGTTAGCCTCAGTGACTTGTGACACTTTGTGTGTGCAGAGATGGGGTGTCCCAGGGCAGAATCAAGTGGCAGTTCCCTGCTGACACCTGACTGACTGCTTAGTTACCTTTGGTGGGCTTTAGGGGAGGAGACCAAGGATCAAGGGAGGTCTGTAGATGGTGATGATTATTCTTTCTCTTTAAAATTTTTCTCCTTTCATCTTTCTCTTTAATTTCATTCTCTTTTATAAATAAATTCTTTATTTAATAAAAGTCTGTTTAATCTGTTATACATCATTAGTGTCCAGTTCTTGTCTTCCCACCAGAAGATTGCTTCAGGATTATAGACACACCCATTTTTAATTTGAGGGAAAGAAGTCTTTAAATGGCATTAACATGACTGTAATCCTCTCCAGAGTTGTCAGCTTAGCTTTTTTCTTGAATAGTGATTTACTTTCTGTTTGATCTCACTTGTATGTACCTATAGCTTTGTCCGTTTTTAATTATTCTGAGTTCCTAATTGTTAACCTTGAACTGCTCTAAAGACATATTCATTTTTCATGTCCCTGCTGGAAAATGTATTCCCCAATTTCTTCTGTGACCTTCAGCTTCTCTTGTGGATTGAGAGACAAAAAATTTATCCAGCAATGTATCAGCATCATCTGTCACTGAATTTTCACTCTTGTTCCTTAATGGCCTCACTGAGTCCTTGCTTGGCAGCTTGGTTCCATTTTTTTCCTTAACATTTATTGTAATTTTTCTGATATTTATGCTGTTATGTTGATTTCTTTCTTTTTCTCTAAGGACATACATTATCCATTTTTTTTCATCAGTTATTACCTTCATCTCTCATTTTTAGCTAGTCCTCCTGTATTTGCACAAAGTAATTTCAATCCTAAATTATTGGAATGTTTTAAAGGTATTTTTCCTCTAAACATTACACTATATTGTGGCTGTCTTTGTGTCCCATTTCCTTGCTGGAGTTTTCTCTCACAGCTGTCTCCTTCCTTACTTTTCACCCATAAAATTGCCATTTACACTTGATCCTTACAACTCCAGATGTATCTGTCAGTAATGTAGCCAGCTTCACTCTTACCACTTCCTCTCTCCTGTGTGCTCAGGTACCTTCAGTGTGTGGGATCTGTAGTGTTTCAGGTTAATGCAAAGCTTTGGTCTAAAGAAACCACCTTTGTCTCTATCATGTAGTCCTTTTCAGCATACTGCAAGATATCCAGTTAGATAGCTCTGACAAATTGCAAGGCAGAAAAGATACCACTTCTGTGGTGTTCTGTTAAATTGTTCCTCTGTGGTGCATGTGCTCTTACTGCTTTTATACTAAATAATGAGTAAACGTTGTAATGGAAGTGAAATCAATATCATATTGTTTGTTCAAAGCCCCCAGCTCCTGAGTTGAGTGTTGAGAAGAAAAAAAAAAAACAGTTCTGACTTTGGAGACTATTTTTTGTTTACAAGAATGATTTTGTAAAAGAAAGCACTTTGAAAACATAGCAGTAACAAATCTCAGCCCGAATTAGGATTCAGCTGACTACTTTAAACACCCCCCAAAAAAGCAAAGTCAGCCCTATTTAGCTTGAATTATGACTGGGAAATAGGAATAACTGTTGACTGGTCGTGTCATGTGTATGAGGCCTTTCAAAGGTTGTGTCTAGAACCTGAAATAACTTACCCTTACTTAGGACTCACTATACTAACCTATTATCAAGATTAAACTTTTTCTGTCATCTAATTTTGGAGAAATCTTGTTGTCCAACAGCTATGAAAACATACAGCTGCCCAAGAATGTAATATACATCAGAAGACCCAGAAAAAAGCAAGTTAATAGTGTGAAGTTTTACCAGTGTGATCTGAGATTGGCAAAATCCACACTGAAGCTTTGACCACAGCTTGAAAGAAGTGAATCATTCTCTGTGTGAGTCCTTTTCAGATTCCAGTGAGTCTGGATCTCTTTCTGAGACAGAGCTTATGAAGATATTTCCTTATGGCATGGTATTTGAGTTGTCCTGCTCATCTCAAAGACCAAAAAAAGGCAGCAAGGTGGGGAAAGGGTGAAAGCACAGTGGTAAATTTGAAAAATAACTTAGGAAAGAGGCTAATAAATGCTTAGGAGATACAAGAAATGTCGCTCATAATGGATGGTGAACACAGAAAAATTTGGGGAGAAAGCAGTGTTGTGGGAACAGAGCGCATAGCATGGTGGAGGGACTGGAAATGTGAAACAAGTCACTTTATGTTCAACAGGTTTGACTCTGTGTCCTATTACTCTGAAAGAAAAAGTAGAAACTATATATGGTTCTCTTTCTGAATTTGAATTTTTCTTTTTACCTCAAATTACTGAACTAGAGCAGCGTATTTTTTATTCCGAGTCTCAACCAGAGTTATACATCGGTATACTTTAATGACCAGTTAAATTTGATTGTATGTTATCTGTTTTTCAGACCTTTTTCATTTAGATACTGTATGCAAAAAGGTACTGCCAATTTGCCATCTTTAGGCCTGTAATGTTTTACCTGTTATACTGGCAAAGAGATTATTGTCCTGATGGGAGAAAGTCATTTAGCAGATGATTGTGTGAAGCTTTACATCTTGTCTTCAATACTATTTTTCCTGCAAGAAGACACTGGGATCCCTCTTCATTAGGAGCACATCCTTGCTATCTCATATACAGAGAACTACCAGAGAGCAGGGCAGTATTCTTTGTTCTCTCAAACAAAGCAAAACAACTTCCCAAAAAAACAACTAACCTGTGCCCATGGTCTTGTTTGCCATGTCAACTCCACATTTGTTTCCTTGATTTCAAGTTTTTCTGAACAAGGTGTCTGATGAGTACTGCAAACAGACATATTGATGCCGCTTTACTTGGAGCACATTAGCATGTAAAGGCTTTATTTAAAAATCCATGGCTTAATCTCCTGAGTAATAAACAGACATTTGAACTTGTTGATCTTTGTTTCAGGGGTGACATTTTGCAAAATTACATTACCACCTTGAGTAATCTTACTCTGACTCTATAAAGTTTTCTTGTGGCTCTGCAGCTATCACATCAAGCTCACTCTGAAGATGGCTGAGAAGATAATAATTAGTCATTAGCTAATCATCAATCACAAAGATGGTTATATCAGTCTTTCTGCACAAATGTTCATCAGTGGTCCACTCTCTTTTAACCTAATGGAGTATAAGTCCTTCCCATTATTCACCCCAGAAAGCTGATGACTTCTTCAGGTAGGATTCTTGGGTCCAGCATGCAGGTGATTAGCTAAATGCTGCTGACTTGTTCTGCATGATGACTTTGGTAATAGTCTTTAATGTCAACCACTTATCTAAAATGGTTGTCCAAGCCATCATTATTTTATGCTACAGTTAACAGTCTTCTTTTACTGACATTCACAGATTATATTTTGCTCCTTTTATAATCTTTTAGAAAAATTCAAACATTACTCTTCTTTGTCCCTCTTGACATCACCCTTTCTTATTTTGTTCACTTGATGTTCCTTTGTTGCCACATCAAACAAAACCTTGTTTTCATTTCCAGGGCTTTTTACTCCTTTCTGACTTAGTGTTCCATTTCTCATTAGCTATCTTTGCCCATAACATGAAGATTTAATTGCTCATTACTTTTTAAAAACAAGTTTCTTAATGCCTTCCTCCATATTGTGCTTAGTTATGTGGATTTTTAATGAAGAGCAATTTGTACCTCATTGTCTTCTCTCAGTTACTCTTCAAAAATATGATGACAGTAATTATCTGTGGTTAGGCTATATTGCTGTACTGTCACTCCTGCCTGTCATGCTGAAATAGCACTGTCTTGTTTATTTTGTTCTCCCCCACCTCCCTTTTTCTGTGTCTGCTTAGTGTCTCTTATATTGAAACTGTGAGGCCTTAGGGCCAGGAAATACATTTTACTTGTAGCATACCTGGTACAATCCAGCTCCAAAGCACTACACGAATATTAAAAATAAAGAGCAGTAATTGAATACTGACTTATTTCTCTTTTTCTCACATTGAGAAGTCAGAAACAGATGTTCTTACCACCTCTATAGCTTGAGCATAGGGTAAACTCTTTTCCTGAAAGCCATAGTAACCTACTTCCAGCCTAGATTTTTACATAATTTGCCCTGAAGAGTAAGTTTATTTGCTTAGTTTCACTAACTAAGCAGATCTTTATCAAGCTTAAGAAAACACTGGATTTCCATGCATTTCACCCTTTACTTTAGTTCCTTTCATGATTTTGTTCTGTGATCTCCTCAGGCTCCAGTACAATCCTACCATGGTAACAGTCATTTCAAAGTGGCAATGGTAGAAAAGCACAGCCAAGATCACACATCAGTGTGAAATCCATCACAGAACAAGATTTTCTAGTGTAACACATCTTCAAAAATAAATATCTAATAATATTAGCATGACTGACCATGTCAAAGGCTACTGCACATTTTACTTCAGCAGCACACTTTATATTCAGGCTGGCTGTATTTTCTACCTCCATGATGCTAGGAACACTCTTCATCTGGGAAATTTGCCAATATATGGAGTTATACACAGGCTGATTGTCAAGATTGCAGTTCTTTTAGGATATAGAGCAATTTGATTCATCCCTTGATGGTACTTGCAAAGGAAAGTTTCAGTTGGGGCTGATGGTCCTGTTTTCTCAGACTCTGTGGAGTCCCTGTCATCTGTGTAACCTGTAGATGAAACCTCTTACCATGATTTCTGTCTTCTCTTAGAGCTTTTGAAATGATGGGAATCTTGTCATCCCTCCACCAGGAAATGTGGTTAAAACAGTGTCAGTTGAGTGAGTTTGCCAGCCAGTGTCTGTCAAGATAAATTCAACCAACCAATTGATACAACTTTTGAAAAATCCACATCACCAGTATGAAGATTAGTTTTTCTATTTCATGCAAGGAAACTCTTGCATATTCAAGTCTCTTATTATTCTGAAACTATTGTGCACCAGATTGTTTTGTAGCTCATTATAGAGGTTTGTATGATTAAATTACAGGACTTTTCTCTGTGTTTTTCCACACATTGTATCTATATATAAACTAGAACTGAGAGTTCAAGTAATTTAAATGGCACTGAACAAAATGGTTGAGACAGTCCTGTAGGCACCAATTTAAGGTTGTACATCACATCCAGGTGCTCTCTGTGATCTAAAATGCTTATATTCATTTTTCCTTTTAATTCGCTCTGTGGATGTTTTGTATGTTTTCTTACTGTGGTGTCTTACAACATAAATGGGAACATCTGTAACCTAGTGTAAGGTTTTGAAATCCTGTGAGATCTCTGTGATTAACTTTTCTTCTTCATGGTAACCTGAAAGGTAGCTTTCAGTCTCAAATCAAGGGAGAGGTTCTGTGAGCTCTGGAATATGAAAGCAACTTTAGCACTTTACTGAAAATATTTTTTCTTCTTTTTAGAGAAGAAATATATTTTCCTCAATGCTTTGAATTAGTTTCTCTCAAATTAAAAAGGACTCACTTGCTTTGAGAGGAACAGATTCCTCTTAAAGATACCCATTTTTAAATTTAATTTACATATATTTGGATGGTACTCGGATATGTAAATGAAGAACTTCTATAATTTAGAAGTGTTGAGTGCTGAGACATGAGAATGCAACTCCCACTGGCTTGCTTGAGAGACACATTAAACTAGTAAGGAATATTTATGCAGGTACTGAATTGATTTAATATTCCAGCTGTGTGTGGTTTCAGCTTCTTGCTGTCATTCTTTCATGAAAGATAAGCAGCCAGATGCTTTTCAGCTGGCTCTCAAACAGAAAAGAGGTCTTGGATGCTACTCTTCAAAAGATTTCAGATGTCAATAAAAAGAATTGAGTGTAGTGACTTAATTCATTCTGATGGCAGCTGTCCCACTGTTTCATCAATTTGAGGGATGTTAATTAACATTTTGAGATTATTCCCTGTGGAACAATCTAATAGGAACCAAGCAGAAGCATGTAAACACTGAGCTGATTTGAAATGTAAATATCCAAAATAATGTGATGATTTGTCAAACTAAAAGGATTACAGATAGCTGTCCAGAACAGATACTGGAAGCTAGAAACACCAGAAATAAGGTCATTAGTTTTCTTTACCCTTCATGGCAAGTGTAATAAAACTCCATCGATACAATCAGGTAGGGAGGTTAAATTAACTCTCTTTATTGGTCATTTTCATTTCAAAAGCACACAAAAATTGAATAAGTATTAGATTGCTGCTATTGCATTGAATGAGATTCTGGTTTCATTTAATTTTCATGTCAATTTTCCTTTTTTTATTTTCCTTTCATTATTTATGTGCAATCACAAAACTATATTTACAATTATTTATGGGTTTTGATTTACAGTCACTAAAGCAGGACTGTAGGAGATCCTTCTCAGACTGCTGTGCATTCTCGCAGCTCTTAGTAAATGTGCTGTAATTTTTCTGGCCTGAGGCATGCTGTCAGAGGATTATGTATAACACACCAACACAGAAAAAGTTAGTGTCTATGACCTAATTAAAGGTCTGCATTTTAGACAATTTGTATGTATATATTTGGCTGAGGATATCTAGCATAAAAGGCTTTAATCATAAGCTAATTCATAACAAGCTGTGAGACTTTAATTATCAGACATCTTTAACTGCAGCTTCCTATCTGATTTTGCTAGTGATTAGACTTTTATCTGCCCATTATGATCTTTGTTAGTAGATTTTATGTATGTCCTTTCATACAGGAGCTGGCACTTGAGCAAGTAGCCTCAGGGAGGAGCAGAGGACAGTTATGAAAAGGGAGTCTTGTGTATAAATTTATGGATTTTTGTGAGGCTTTTTTTATACTGTTCCTCATAGCATCCTTCTGGACAAGTTGTCTGGCTGTAAGGTGAGGGTACTCATGATGTGTTAGGTGAAGAACTGGCTGGAGGGCAGAGCTGGAAGGGCTGTAGTGAATGGGGCTATACCTGGCTGGTGACTGCTCATCAGATGTGTTCCTCAGGGTTCAGTTCCAGGGCATTCCTGCTCAGCTTTGCTGATGATACTAAACTAGGAAAGGCTGCTGACTGTCCTGAGGGACAAGATGCTTATTTAGAGGGATCTAGATAGATTGGAGCACCAGACTTTGTTTAATGGGGTGAAATTTAGCAAGTCAAAGTGCTGAATTCTGCATCTAGGATCAAATAACACAAGTATAGATTGGAAGGGGAGAGGTTGGAGAGCAGAACTGGAGAAGACATCTGTTGGGTGCTGCTCAGTAAGACCCAACAATGTGCCCTGGCATTGGGAAGGACACCTCTGAGGGGAGACCTTACTGCTCTCTACAACTGCAAGAAAGGAGTAGCAAGGTGGAGGTCAGTCTCTTCTCCCAAGTAACAAGCAATAGAACATGAGGAAATGGCCTCAAGTTGTGCCTGCAGAGGTTTAGATTGGATATTATGGAAAATTGCCAGGCACTGGAATAGGCTGTCCAGGGAAGTGCTTGAGTCAGCATTCCTGGAGATATTTAAAAGACTTGTACATGTGGTGTTTAGGAAAAGGGTTTAGTGTTGAACTTGGCAGTGTTTGGTTAATGTTTGGACTTAAAGATCTTTTCCAACCTAAACGATTCTGTGAATCTGAGAGGGCAAACCTCATTCTTGGGTGCATCAAACACAACATCACAAAGCAGTCAAAAAGGGGGTTTCTTGTTCTATTCAGTGTTGGTGTGGCCCCACGTTGAGCACTCTGTGCAGTTCTGGACTCCACAAATTAAGGTTGTTAAGGTACTTCAGTGTGTCCAGAGGAGGGCAGTGAAAGTACTGGAAGGAATATCTATGAGCTAAAGACTTTGGGCTTGTCTTGTCTATGGAAAGGAAGGCTGAAGGGTCTCCACATTGCTCTCTGCAGCTTCCTGAGGAGGCAAAGGGGAGAGTGAGGTGCTGAGCTCTTCTCCCTGGGATCCAGTGATAGGATGCATGGGAATAGTTCAAAGCTGCACCAGGGCAGATTCAGACTGGACAGAAGAAAGTGTTTCTTTACTGGGAGGATGGTCAAACAATAGAAGATGCTTCCTAGAGAGGTGGTTGGTGCCCCAAGCTTATCAGTGTGCAAGAGGCATTTGGACACTGTCCTTGGTAGAATGCTTGAGCTTCTGCTCATCACTTTAGTGGTCAGGCTGTTTGTTGGATTAGTTGAGCACTCTAGGTCCTTTTCAAGCTGAAACAGTCTCTTGTGTTCTAAGTAACAAAAATCCTATTGCTTTCAGTAGGATTTAGGTTTTTTTTAATAATTAAAAAAGTAATAAAAAAAAGAGGGTTACATGGGGAGGAACAAGAGAAGGAAGTCAACAGTGCTCTTTTCATGCTGTTGCTTTTCAAAGAGAGGCTCAAACTTCCACTAGTTAAAGGGTACTTGATTGATACCCATATTTCTGACAACATAAATTAGTTTTTCAGTGGGTGGCTGTAACTTTTATTGTGTCAAGCATCCCGTATCACCTACTTTTGTAGGATGTTGAGCTTGAACTTCAGGAGGAGCTGTTTAAAATAACTTTCAATTAAAACACTCAGAAATGCTTGGTAGAAGAAACAGAACATGGAGAGTATTTCAGCTTATTCCTGTAGTTTTATACCTAGAATCTGAATTCTGTGCAACAAAGCCAGAGTCAGCATCAGCAGGTATGATTGCGCTCTTTCATTAAGGTCAATGACAATAGCAAGATTCTCTTTGGATGTTAAATCTATCATCAGATAAAATCCAAATACATTTTGTCAATGTATCACAAGCATGCTGACTCTGGGACCTCTGAATAATTTAACACTTGAATATACTTGTTTTAGTTCAAGAAATAACTTTGTATAGCCTGATCGAGTGGAAGTACAAAGTGATATGAAGTCCTAAGAGGTTTGTGTGTTTCTGAAATCTTTGTGATCTGACAGATACCCTAAACACGGAATAAAAAAGTTAAAAGAAAAGTCAATGTATAACAATAAGTATGGTTGCTTAGGGGAAAAAAAATCAGGAAAACAAATACACATTCTTTTTGTTCTTGTTGGTCTCTAAGGACTCAAACTTATTTTTGGAAGCTTCACTGCAGTTCTTCCCTTTTGTTCCCATCTTAAACAACTGTATTTAGTTTTATTTCCTTGAACTTGATTGTTCCGATATAACTCTGTAAAAAGCAATGTTGTGTAAATGAGAATTGGAGAAGAATTGTTAAATCATCTTCTACAATAAAAAATGTCTCCTTTCTAATTTGCATTATTGAGATTCCCCATGTTTTGAAATCTACTGTGTTTGACCTATTCTTTTCAAAATTGCTTACAACTTTACCTTGGTCAAGAGCACTCTAAGAAACAAGGGTACATAAATTGGTATCTATCAGGCCTTTGTTCTCTTCTTATTACACTTCATACGGTAATTGGAAGTACCAGGGAGTTCTGCTTTCCATCATGAGACAGAGGTGAGCCAGTAATTCTGTCTTTGTTCCCTGTTGTTTGCATAAGTGGACAATTTATAGATGATATGAAAAAAAGTGCCTGTTCTAGAGAATGTGACCTCTTACAAATTCAATCAGCTACTTTCTTACAGTGTGGAATAAGCATGATTTATCTCTGGAGCTTACTTCATAAAGCATTTGCTAAGCCTAAATGAAAGAGCAATAGGCCTTAACAAAAACAACCCATTTTCTGAAAAGAGAAGGAAGAGAGGGTTTGATTCACTGCATGTTGCATTCACAGGTGCGTTGGCATTTATGATCCAGCAAATAAAACAGCTCCTTTCAGTGAGCACCTGGAGTGGTTTTGTGCTGTAAACATGAAGAAAGGCTTTTGCATATATCTTCCATGCCAAAAAATTGTTATTCTACCCTCTCCTCAAAAGTACATTATTTTACCACTAACATTTGAGAGAATGCATTACCTCCACATGACTTATTGTTTTCTGATGTGTTTTACTGGCCTGGAGTATTTTGCATATGCATTTTCTATAGATCTGCTAAAGAATTGAGATTTGTTTTCTAATTCTAGGAAGTACTGAGTTTTAATTGACAGACAGCTGTTTGGACTCCTTGAAATTATATCAAACTGTGCTGTGTGTTTTCTTTTTGGCAAGAAGCAGATGTTCAGTAAAAATTCTGTTATTTTCAATCATTTCTGTGCCTATCCTTTCAATAATTTAAAAATTGCTGCCTCATAACCCCCAGGTCTCAGGGATCTAGTTCAGTAATATTTCTATTTCACAGTTTTCTAATCAAAGTCCATTAAGGTTTAGAAAGAAATGGATGCATCAGATGTTTTTTTCATGTGGTTTTCAATGGATTCTCATCCAAGTGCTACTAGAGGAATTGTTTGACTTCAGATTTATTTAAGTAAGGGTGGTTTTGAATGAATGACTGCTGAGAGATTAAAGCTGTCTCCAATGGCCTGTGTTGCTGGAACTTTGCAGCTCTGTGCATACAACTGAGCTGCTGTGTTACTGCATTCAGTATTCTGTCTGGCTCTGCTCTTATTAATCAAAAGAGCTCACAAAAAAGTGGTTTGTAAAACTGACTTTTCCTTTCAAAACAATCTGATTTCTAATTTTCATATTTCCATTAAGCATCTCAATAACATCTCCTTATTGGAAATTTCTGTGACCTCTTTAATATCTCCTTAGGTAAAAGAAGAGGAGCAATCAGCCAATCACACTTTGATGATTCAAGAGACACTGCAGCAGGCTTCAGTGGAGCTGTCTGAACAGCATCACCTGGTAGTCTCATCAGATGAAGTGGAGGGAATTGAGACAGTGACTGTCTATACCCAGGGTGGAGAGGCTTCAGAATTCATTGTTTATGTTCAGGAAGCTATGCAGCCTGTGGAAGAACAAACTGTGGAACAGTCAGTGCAGGAGCTCTAGAGAACAGTGTTCAAAGGAGGTGGCTGCTTGATTTGCAAAAGCCAAAAATTTGGACTTTTTTTTTTCCTAGCCCAAAGCAAGCAAACTGTCAAATTTTCAGTTAGTTTCTCAAGCCATACGTTGTGATTAGATTGTGAACTAACTTGTTGGGTTGTATCAGTAACTTAGACTTACTATGTGCAAAACCTCCTCAGGCTTTTCTTTCCCCTGAAAAAATGTTCATATTTTGAGGAAAACCTCTTCTTCCCTTTCTTAGAAGATCTCTCACTTGATTTCTGTAGATCCCTACAAGTGCTGTCTGTTCAAAACAGTGACATTCCGTAACAATAAAATATCTATAGAGGTATCTAGAATATCTAGAAAAGTCCATACATCCCATTTTATACATACTTAACACGTGGTTTACTTGACTGAAGCAGAGTTGTTTTCTCTTTAAAGTAGAAGGGCTTCTTATTTCTGACTACATGCTTAGAATGTGTTTGAGTTGTGGATCTAACCCAAGAAAAGGCTTCAGAGTTTAATTAGAAACATACTGTAGGTGAGCTTAAATTTGTACTTGTGAGATGATCCTTTGAGCACGGGAGGTATTTAAAGCCATATAAGATAATTCTGGGTACCACTAGGATGACTGTTACTTAGATAATTGAATAATTTTAACTCTTTCTATCCTACTAGATAAATACTGATCCAGTACCATACGATGAAACCAAATCTGTCAAATCAATGAAATATTCTTTTTTTATTTTAAGAAAAAAAAATATTAAAGTGATATTTAAATGCTATAAAAGATGTATGTTTATATGTTTTAAGCAGATATTTGTAAATACAAATGTGTGAAAAAACTTGTATAAAAAATTGAACTAAATATTGACAAAAATCTAGATATTCTTAATTATGCATGTATATAGTTCCAGATTTTTCTTCATGAATCTTGAATTCTTTGTGATTTAGTATTTTTAAATTTGAGCTTAAAAAGTTATTAATTAATAAAAAAGTTGTCATGCTTTCCTCTAATGATCTAATTTTTTACGTGTTGGCTTCTCTTTCACAGCTAAGTGAAAATGCTGTTTTGCATTGATTCTGACAAATTATTCCTCCAGTTAGTAGTCTTTAATCAAGAAAGTATCACAGTTAACTCTAGGTGGACCTTGCTATGTAACTGAACTTAAATTTAAGAACATTCTGGGTAGAAAAGTGGAAAAAAGATTTTTACTATATTAATGTGATGTAGTGAGTTTTCTAAGCAGTTTTTTATGTACGCTGATCTCTATGAATACTATAAAAAATAAAAGTGCAAACATTTACTTGTAGCCTTTCCCTCAACTGTAGTGGTAGGGAATTTAATTATGTTAATGTGAAAGAACTGAAAATTGTTTGACTTTGGTGGCAGTTATGTTTTCTCTGGCTTAATCTTGAAAGTGCACAGAGAAGCCCCAGGGATGTTACATTTGAATGGAGATGTTTTTGATTTTTGTTGTAACTGACAGAAGCTGATCACAAATTTCAATGTTAATTTCTTCTAATCTGACTGGAATGAGCCATGAAGTGTTTGGTAACATTTGCAGCACGATGGAAACTGATGCACCAGATGTATCAACTTGCTTAGTGTGCACAAGGAACTTCAGGTTTGTAATTAATGGTTAAAATTCAGCTGTTGAATTGCAAGAATAAGGCTTTCTATTACCTAAAAGAGAAGGAGGAAGTATCAAAATTTTCTCTAAGAATTTATTGAATTTATTACTATTCACAGCCCATTTGCTGTTAAAACCACGTTTGGAAGAGGATCATGATTGCATGAGGTAACAGCTGTATTCTTAACATAAAGTTTTTTTGAATCAGTTCAACAATGTATTTTTATCTGACCATGGGGAGGGGGAACAGAAAAGTATTTTACTGTGTGTCACTTTTAAATTATTTCCAGATAGACTCAGTACTTAACATCTATGAGAGGTCTGTCTGCATTTGGAGAAAGGGTTTTGCTTTTGTTTTTTTAGGTTGAATTCCAATATATCATATATGCCTACTGTAATGGAAGGCTTGACATGTAATTAATGAGTTATATCACATTTTCCTACACTAAACCATAAACATATTTTGTGAATTTTCTTCACTTTTTTAAATATTATTTTAAAGATACTTTTCAGCTCAGGTCTTCTCTTAAGTTCCAAGGTTTTTTTCTCCCAGCTCTAGTTTAAAATGCAATGGTTGAAAGCACACAAGGTGTACATCAGGGAAGACCTTGAGCTTTGTCAGTTCTGCACACTTGTTTCTTGCCTCCATATTTAATGCATTTTCTTCTCTCTAGAGTATGCAGTGTCTGTAATTCTATGAAGAGAGAAGTGTTTCCTCTTTCATGTAAGCCACTGTACTTTACAAAGTGAATGTCCAAAGATTTGTGTTTTTTCAGAAGCATAAAGAAAACAAGGAGAACTTTGTTTATACCAGGACTCCAGCCACAATGTTTCCCGTTGTCTTTTGTCTGAATTTAGAACCACTCAAAAAGGTAAGAATTAAATCTTTTTCTTGGCAAGGTTTTCATACAGCACCTAAACAGCAGAGATTGGTTCTAGTGCAGATTCAGCTCCTTTTATCCAATGAATCTTTTCTGAAGGTTGGATGACCTTTTCACTTCAGGTTAGACAAGCAGATAAAGTTTTAAATTAGGTAGTTAATGTTTCTGAAGTTTATGCAATCTTTCCCCATGCTAGCAATGTTCATTGTCTTTTACTATTCTGTATGATCATCTGTTTTTTTTCTTATTTGACATCTGAGGAGTATTTTGGCTAACCCTAGGCAAATACTACTCTTTAAAAGCTTAGTCATGCATAAATCCATGATGGATTAACTAACCTGCATGTCTAGGAACACATCAAACATTTCTGGGGAATGTATTGATCACAGAGAGGAAATATGTCTTGGAATCATGCCAAATTTTTTTTAATAGAAAAAAGAAGCTGGAAATTGTTTTAGTTGCAGCAGTCTGGTTCAGTGGAAGGTAAGATTATGAAGCTTGAAGTTGACTTCTTCAAAAAGGTCTCAAAGAAATGTAGCTGGGAGCAGTAGTTCTGGATGGGCCTCATCCTACAGAATTAAGTAAGAAACTGTACACAAAAGGGAAAATTTAGACCTCACAGGGCAAAAGGCACAGGAGAAGGTGTGGGGAAAAGAAGTTCCAAAAATGTTTATGCCCCTTTCTAATTTATTATATCCTCAGAGGGTAATTTCTCATTCCTGAGTAGAGGACAGGATCTGCCTTTCTTTCTGATGTGGTTTGGTTGTGGTGCCTGTTGATTCTCAGAAGCATTTCTTGATACTGGTGATTTTAACCAGCTTTGATAAACTCTTTGTACTGGATCTCTGTGTCCCTTATTTGGAAACTGCATGGGATCAAAAGAATAAGGATCTGCATACTTCTACTTTGCTGTTTTACCTCAAATGTTGGGCTGTACAAAATCACAGCCAGAGACAAGAGTAATGCAGAGCTGATAATTTTAGACCAATTGTTCCTACTATAATAAATTACACTCCTTGAGCATATTTACTTTAAATGAATGCTTTGAATGCCTGTTTTAAACAAGATTTCAAAAGTGACACTGCTGCAAGTCTGAGTTTTCTAAATGTTTTAATATATTTCTTTTAAAGTCATAAAGATCTGAGTCCACTCAGCACCCTTGCACTTAATCCATATGCAATCTGGCACTTAATCCATTTTCTCACAATAAAAGAAAAAAAATGCTTTCACATTTCAAATAAATATGCTCATGACATGGACATGTGCATTACAAAGTTTAAAAAACCAAACCAAATCAAAGCTAAAACTCACAATTCCACCTCCCATTGCATCACAAGAAAGGAATAATATTGCAAGATACTGAAGGTTTCAAATAACTATTTTAAGCTCCCAAGTGGGCAGAAAGTTTAGCATGCAAAGGAAACTTCTGGAGCTGTGTTCAACTGCAGGATCAGGACTTAAATTTTGTCTTGTAGTCTTCATACCTGCCTGTGGAAGGGTCTTATCATTAGCTGCTCCAGATTGTTGAAGCTTTAGAAAAGTTGAAAAGTCCATGGAGATGTAAAAATTCACCCATTGAGGAAGTTTTAAGTACTGGACCCTTCTGAAAATAAATACTGGGGGAGCAAAGACTACTGAATAACTGAGACTTTACACTTTGGGGGAACATTTTTCCAAAATTATACCTAATTTTTTATGGAGGTAGGAGAATTACCAGCCAGTCTTATGTCTTAAAAGACTACTGCAAGTGTGCCTTTACTTCTCATGCTTTCATGTTGAGTTACATTACTGTAAGACCAGTGGGATTCAACTGGGACTGTTCAACTAGGATTGAAAAGAATATTGATTTTTATTTTTCAATTCTTTTGATCTGGAAATAATGATGACTGACAGAGTGCAGATGGCAGAGTTGAATGAAACAGATGGTGTACACAAATTCATAGTATATTTGTCGGTATAGTTTGTTTTCTGGTTTGTTTTGCTTTCTTTTTTTGCACAAGATTACAGTTTCTGCTTTTAGTAAATATCTTTGAGCTTTATTTGGAAGTTTAAACAAGGAAAGACATGAGCTCATTTGCAGATTGCATCATTAGCAAAAATGTACTTTCTTGTTAATGGTAATAATGCAGCCTTTGCTCAGAAAGTGATAAATTGCAGATGCTGTTTTCCCTTTTTTAAATCTGATCACAGTGAGTTTACTGAGTTGTACTGCACATGGGTTGACAGTTTCTTAATTTGTATTTCCAGCTTTCCTGTCATTAGCAGACATCATTTCCTTCAATAGCATAAATCCGTTTGTCTTTTTTTCTTTCTTGAAATGAGGACAGTTTGTTCATCTTGAAAGACTTATGTTTTCAAGTCACAGAGATTTATTTTGGCACAGACAGTATCAGACTTGATATTATGACATAAATATGTATTATTATATTCATCTCTGCTGTAATCCCAGAAGGTTCAGGTAATTGGTTAGGTGATCTTTCATGTATTCCTCTTCTCAACTTGCCTCTATTGAGCTTTAAGTGATTAAAAGCAGCACCACACATTTCAAAGAACAGTGCAAATTACAGAGCCCTTCTTGTGTGTTCTGTTCAAGTCAGTTGCAATTCCCACTGTCAATCTTCAAGATGTCTGAGGCAGAGAAATGAAACCATCACACATTTCTCTTTTGCTAAATACTTATGATTCTCTGCTTATATGTAAACAGAATTCCTTGGTTTGGAACCCTTGGGTTTAAACTCTGCTTTGGACAGGACTGAAAGGTCCTGTACAGATCCCAGTGCAAATTCACCATCCCAGAATGACTTTTTCTTTCAGTGGAGTTGAAGTTCATGACAAGAATGCTAGAAAAAGGCTAATGCAGGCTCAGCAGCATCTGGTCAGCAAGTGACCCCTGCCAGGTAGCACATCCCTGAGCTGACATCAATCTGTGCATGGGGGGAATTCAACTGAAGAGTTCAAGAGTTGCTTCCTTGTTTCTCTGCAGATTCCTGTTGTTCCTCTCTCTGGTCTCTAAAAGAAGCTCAGGGTGCTGGCTAAATCTTAAATTAGTTTGTAAGCCTTTGGGATGGATGAAGGAGATGGCAGGAGTTATCCTACTTTAAAAAAAATAAATAAGTCTTTCTCCAGCATTGCTTCCTCCTTCCCGGCTCCTATCCAGGAGGAGAGGAGCTGGGGGTTGCTGGGGAGCTGGGCTGGGGGTTGTGGCCACTCCATCCCAGCCCCTCTCTTGACCAGGTGACTGATTCCAAGTGCTTCTGTGTCCCCTGATCAACAATAGATAAAGATTTCACCAAAAGAGAAAGGGCATTGCTTAATGTGATACCAAGACATGGAATGATTAAATTGGCAATGAGTAAAATTAGACCAAATAACAAGATTAATGACCGGCTGGGGGGGATCTCTTAGCTTAGAAGATAGTACCTGAAGTACTAGAAGCTCCTCTTCTTGAGTTCCTCTGTTATTGCAATGAGTAAAATGCAGCCTCATTGGGATGAGCCTGCTGGAAGAGCAGGGCTGTTGACCTCAGAAAATTCTCTTACACCTCAGATTTCTGGGCATTTAGTAACAGCAAAGGATTGCAAAGTGATGTAAGATCTGTTTTATATTCAGAGTCACACCTAACAAGGATGCTTGTCAGAGCTTACTCTGAAGTAATTGGTGGGCTGGGTATTGGTGGGATGTTAAATAAGAGCAAAATTGTCACTTATGTCTTCTGTCATTTATTCATGAAAAGTCTAGTGCAAGATTTGAAGTGGGTAATGGTTGCAGTAAAGTACAAAAAACAAAATAAACATCTGACAGTGCTGCAAATGACCTTTTTATTCCCCATAAAATATTTTTTACAGTCTTGTTTGCTAAAAGTGGGTGAAGAGGGAAATTACAGTCATTACACTGCATAGATCTCTGCCTGATTTTTATAAATGCTGTAAATTTTTCCTGAAAAGCTGGAAATAACCTTTTATCAGCCTAGGTAAATTGAAAGGGATCAAAAGGTCTTTGGTGTTTTGGAATGAAATCAAATGGTTAATGGGAATTTAGAGAACGAGCTTGGTTATGTGTTTTTCTTCAGTTTGAGGAATTTTATCTTCTGGAAAATAAGTGATCATTTTGTGCTGGACACCCAAATGA
Source organism: Calypte anna (assembly GCF_003957555.1). Taxonomy (NCBI): domain Eukaryota; kingdom Metazoa; phylum Chordata; class Aves; order Apodiformes; family Trochilidae; genus Calypte; species Calypte anna. The sequence goes on along the minus strand of NC_044245.1, from coordinate 143,916,540 downwards.
AATACACTAAGCATATTTTACAGGAACACGTAAGATGTATGACAGTAAACTAATAAGAACTACCTTATCTGCAATATTATTGATGGGCTAGTAAAGAAATAATTGGAAAAATGTGACAGTGGATTACAGAGCTAGTCAGTGTTTTTACAGTTAATTTTTGAAAATGGTTCTGGTTTTTATTAGCCTTGATAGCATTTATTTTGTTACTGTCATTAGGAGTGAAAATACTTCCTTGGAGCTGGAAGCTGAATGGGCTAGGGGCATTAAAAATAGAGTTCAGACTTTTTAGTGGTAAGTAGATTGTTAAAATCCATATTCCAATGAGAGTAATCAAGTATTTCCTTCATCTAGTGGTAATTGAATGAGTTAGAGTTCAAATCCAAGACATGATAGAAATGTTCCAAGTGAAAAAAAGTTTCCATGTAGGTGTGAATGAAGTAACGTGTCAGTTTTTACTGAAACAAGAAAAAACTTCAAGCAGCCACGTGGAGCCTGACTTCAGGTCATGCTCAAAGTCGTTGAGAAACACATTGGTAAATCAGTAGGAAATTTATGTGGCTGTTGTGATGCGAGTTCTGTGCCACACCTGTGATTTACAGTTTCAGTCAGGTAGTTGGCTCTTTAGGTTATTCTGTCTGAAAGCAAACATCCAGTACAGAGATATTGTGTGTTAGAACTAGCCAGTCCAAGCTGCTGGAATTGTATTTTAACAAAAAGGGAAAAAAAAAAAAAGAAGTTTGAAGTGGTCATGGTGCTGATGGGAGCACTCTTCACTGGTGGGACTGAAATTAGAGTGGGAATTAAAATAACCCTGGGGCAACTATGAGAACTTCAGACTAGAAAAAGAATGGAAGACAAGTTAAACTTTTTCTTAAAATAATCATTGTATCAGTTTTCATTCTGTAACAAGCTCAGGACTTGTAATACCCAGGGGAATGTCAAGAAAAAAAAAATGGTGATTTTACCTTGTGGCTCGAATTGTCTCATCATAACAGGTGCCTGTTCATGGCTCAACAGAAACAGGGTATGTGAGGGGTTCTCAGGAATACCAGTAAATTGTAATTCTCTAACTGATGTGAAAAAGCCTGGGTGATTTATCCCCTCTCTTCAACTCTGGAGATTCTTTGTGCATACCTCTTAACCCATTGAGCAAAGGTCAGCCAGTTTGCCCAGCAGAAGCACACATTCTTCACTTACCATTAAGTTATCCTAGGTGGTGACAATCTAGTTAAAGTTCTGTGTTAGGCATTCCAGTTGCATTTTAAATCCCTAAATAATAAACTGCATGAGAAGCCTGGTTTATTCAGAGTGCAGACCCACTGTTATGGAGATGCTTTCCTTTCCTAGTTGGTGATTCTGTTACTTTGGGCATGTCAGACCTCAGTAACTTCTTGCTACAGTCATAGAACTTGCAAGTTCTTCTGGTGTAAATGTGCTGTTGTGTGAGGTTAGAAAACAGCCTGGTGGGCAGTACCACTTGAAAGTACCAAAATTATTTATTGAAGTGCTAGGCAGGTGTCCACTTGTCAACCTATGGGTGTTCACTAAGAACAGTGTGATCCTTAAGTGATGTTGTCTTCCATTTGTTAGAGTTTACTCAATAGCTTTGGCAGCAAAAAACAAAAAACAAACAAAAAAAAAACAAACAAAAAAAATGTAGGAGCTCTCTAACCCACTCCCAAGGAAACTGAGGGATTAGCTTAATCCCATAGATTTCCTTTGAAGCATGTAGAGAGTGTCCTCTGAGCCCACTGCTCACAGAGTTATTGGTCAGTCTCAAGGAGGCAGCTGATGGCAAATGTCTGGGGACTTCACTGATATCACCCACTCTGGTCAGCTATGGAAAAGGGTACAGTGATGAGAGAGCAGAACTCCTTATAGCTGAGGCTCAGAATATAGTTATTAGATCCTTTAGAATTTTTTAGTACTCAAATATGCTTCTTATTGCTATATAGTTCTCATATTTGCCTGAAAAAAAAATTATATATATATATATATAATTATTATTCCCTGGCAGCAGGTCTTGCTAAAATAATAGCATCTACATTAGAATTGTGATCCACTGTAGTTCTCTCTTTGTCTTTTAAGATATGGTTAAACAAACAAACAAACACACAAACCTGTGAGAAAAGCTATAGATGGTACACTTTAGCCAGTCCCAGTGCTTTATTTTCCTGGGTCAGAATGCAACAAAAAACCTAACAAACACCCCAAACCAATTAAGTGACATAAAATTTAAATTTGTATGTACTTCAGAATAAAAAAAATTTAAAAAATTAAAAAATAAAAATAACAAAAAAGAGGAACCACAGAGAGCCTGCCATGGTGATTGTGTAATACTTTCATTACTAGTCTAATATTTTTATTTTACTTTTCCTGAAGCTTATATGCAAAATATATCAAATTTGGGGTTTTTTTTTGAGTTTTGGTTGGTTTTTGTGTTAATCATCACCTAAAAATTTTTAGAGCAAGAAGAGAAGCACAACACAGTATCTGGCAAGAACTGATAAAAAGGAAATCTATTGCTAAGTCTTATATCCTGGAGATAATATAAACCTGTTGATTTTACTATTAGTTTGTATGAGAGCAGAATTTAGTCTCTGGTTAATCTGGTGATAGGTGCTGTAAAATCACACCAGAAGTCCTTGCCCCAGGGAGCTTAATTTTAATGTAGGCAGGATTGATAGGAATTATTAAAATACAGTTTTTCCATGCCCTAAATGGAGAATTAGAGTCAAGGGGTAGTTTTAGATCTGTAGCAGAGCCAAGAGAAGCCAGGTATCCTTGTGAGCAGATGGTGGATGTCTTCAGCATCATCGTTCTGTATTTATACTATTCTATGGGTGAAGCAGTCTTCTTTCCCCCTGCTCACCCCTTAAAGCAATAAAAGTGCTTTGTCTTAAACTGCAGACTTTGTTTTCTTACTTTCTTCTGTTTTCCCAGCATGGTTTGCTAGCTGCTAGTACCTGTACTTCATGCTTAAGTTGTTTCATAAAGGCTCCAGGGCAATGAGTGCTGTGAGGCATCAGTAAGGTTTCTACACTAGATGTCAGGATGTCCTACATCACAGCTCAGCATAAAGCCAGATTGTCATTTAATTGCATATTTCCCAGTTGAGCCAAGATCCATCTGAACTGAACATTCAAGCTTATTCCCTCGTGCTGTACACTGAGCAGACCTGCCTTGCCACTTCTGCTCTGCTTTCAGATCTCTTGATGTTCTTTAGTTATGCTCAATGCTTAGGTTGGTCCATTTTTCAACCTTTGTTCGAGGCAGTTTGCTTTATGCACATACTCAGAAGTTTAAAAGGATTCTGTATATTAAAGGATTTCAGTTGTTCCGAGATGATAAATCCTGCTTATAAAACAGAAAGCACTGAGGCTTGGATACTGTGTGATTTACTGCAAACCCAGACTATTTCACCGAGGCTGACACCACAAGGGTGTATGAATTTGTGTTTAAATCACCCTCCCAGTGATTTAGAAGGACTGGTTAAATACCTGATTTAGAAACCCATAATTGAGGCAACGTGAGCTGGCAATTATGCATGCTGTAATTGCGTGTGTTAGGAGCATATCTCATGGAAATGGGAACCAATGGGATTGTGCAGTTTCTTGGGAGACCTTGGAGGAAGAGCTAGTGTGCTTAAAGACAAAATTAACTATGCAAATTTAGAAGTTATAAAGCATCAGCACACTAACACAGAACTGATTCTCCAACCCCAATCATGGTTCATCACCACCAAGTCAGGATCCATCTGCAGGGTGGGTTGTGGTGGGAGCTGGGACATCACTGCTGCCCTCCTGGCACAGGGGTGCCCGGGGACTCTTGCAATAACTGGAATATGAGATGAAACTGATGTAAAAATGATGCTGAAGAATTGCTTGGGATTTGCTTGGGAACCACAGTGCTGGTTTCTCAGCATCCAAAGGTCAAGTTTTATTTGCATAAACCAGAGCATGGCAGCAGCTCTCCATGCAGGGAACGGCCCTCAAAGGTCCCAGGTAGTTTAAAACTTTCAGCAGTAATATTTAAGTTCTCCTAGAAGAAATGCACAGGGGGTTTTTTGGGGTGTTTTTTTTTTTTTTGTTTGTTTTTTTTAAGCATTTCTTTCCAGATATAACCCTCTTGTACAGTCAGGTACACCAAACTTGCAAAGCTGTAACTAATAAGGTTGTCTGCTGACTGCAAATAGTGTCACAGTCCTCCTTGGAAGTGTTCAAGGCCAGGCTGGATGGGACTTTGAGCACCCTGATCTAGTGAGAGGTGTTCCTGCCCATGGAGGGAGGTTGCAACTAGATGGTCTTTAGGTCCCTTCTAACCCAAATTATTCTATGATAATCCTTCTGGATTATTCTTAGTTGTTTGCAGGATAAAAATTATTGAGGTTAAAGCAGTATCATTGTTTAGTTAGTGTCAAGTTAGGCTACAAGTGAAATAAGAATGCAGTTTCTTTTTAGATTGAAAATGAATTGTTAGTAATCATGAAAGGGAAATTCATACAATTATGATCTTGAAGAATTCACAGAGCTGGAGGCTCTGAGGCTTTTAAATCTCATGAAGCTTTTGAAAATCAGCACCATGTAACACAACCTGGGCTTCAGTCTGAATTTTTCCTTTCTTAGCATGAGTACCAAGAGTGATTGAGTGCATCATGACTGGTGTAGCAGGATGGGTATTGAGTCTTTAGAACAGAAAGCCAGCAGAAGTATTTTGAAAGCAAGGATATGTGTGGGAATTTTGGAAGACGTGTCTGGCTGGTTTCCTAGAAGGACCTTGGACCCTGTTACAACCACCTGTCTCTGCCCAGGCATTTTTAGGTCTGATTGAAAGATTGAATAAAGAAGTTGGACCCTGGTGTGTAGTGGGCCTGCAAGTGCTACTGCTATATGAATATCTGGAATAATTATCTTGGCCATTTAAGCACTTCTGATGCTCTCTGTGCCTTTACGTAGCTACAAAGTACAAATACAAACCAAAGGAAGTACATCTATCCCCATTTCATTATATAGTTAGAATATAATTTATATATTTAGAATAAAAAAAAAGATTTCTAAACACGTTTAATATTTGTAGTGTAAAACTAGAACTTCAACTCTACATCCAAAATTAATTTTTTTGGCATTAAAAAGGAGCCTGGGAAATTTATTCATCTGTACTTTAAGAACTTTGAGCATTGCAAGACATCTTCTAAACCATCAGTCTGTGCTTCAGCCTGAGCTGTCACTGAAATTTTGAAAGGAAAGTGATGCTTTAATGAAAAGTAAACTACTCTATTTAATTTTTTTTCTAATCTACATATTAATTACTGTCACACAGCTGATGCAGTGGGCCGCAGCTAGACTCATCCCATTGAAATCAGTTTAATCCTTTGCAAGCTTGCAAAAGTAATTATTCTGCATTTCCATCTAACACTGTGTAATAGAAACTTCAGTCTGTTCAGCTCCTTCTCCAGACCCTTGGCGACCTTTCTGCTCCTTCACCAGCAACAGTGACTGCAATTAATTTCTTCTTTCATTGGGAACTTTCTCACATTGATTTACTCCTCATGGTAAACCCTTACTGCTGGATTACCCTTTGAATAATGTCTCTCTGTCTAATTTTTTTTACTTTGATAAGCAGCAGTTTGGGTCATGCTTTTCAAGGCCTGGCTTTCCCATTCAGCACGTGGACCATCTTGCCATTTATTTCTGGTAGCCTTTCCCCATGTTGGCCACCACAGCTTCTCTGCATCTGCTCCCAGTGCTACATTTCTGCCTTCCCAAGGGTATGTTCTGTGCTGCTTAATTTGTCCTTTGGCTGAATTCATCTGCTTTATCAGCTTGATTTAATTGACCACGTAGTGAACCTGAGGTGGGAGCTGTTTCATCTGACAGGAGGGCAGAATATAACAGTGAGCATTGCTGCTTGGGGCTGCTGGTGCAGCAAACATATTAATGTGGCTGAGATCACTCTTAAAGGCTTGAATTCCTTTCTACTTTAGGATTATATAGCCCACAGAAAATTTCAGTAAATCACTTGCTCATGGATTTGGGTTTCAGATTCTCCTATTTATTTCTCACCTCTTTCGCAAAATTCATTTCCAATTCAGAGCTCACTGAGCCTGAGTCTTTGTTCTGTGACCATCATTAGCACAATGATGGTAATCACTCTTTCACCAGTGTTGCTATCATCTTGCCTGTTTTTCAGAAGCATTAAGAGAAAACAACAACGACATCACTCAATGCCAACCATTATGCCTCTAATTGGATGACATTCAGATGAACTGAATGACTTCCAGAGCTGACTGTTTCTAGAAAGTGACCCAGAAAACTGGAGTTATCATTACACCTTTCTTGTAGCCCATCTCTTGGGTACATGTGAGTTTATTGCAGTCATTCTGCACAGCTAAGATGTAGAAAATATGAAGAAATTTCACAATTTTTCAGCCTTCACAAGTGGTTCAGGGATTGGTCCACCTGCCCATTTTTCTTACATTACTTAGGATGTTATTTTTATGTGTATGTTTAATCCTTTTGTATAATCCTGCTTCCTTGGTAATCTTTCAAGGCCAGATAATTACAACTGTGAACTGATGTGGAATCTCAGCCATCGTGACCTCTGGGGATCCAACAGTAATGCAGAAAGGTGAGCAAGATGGAGCTAACTGCAGCTGCTCTGTTTAGATACATGCATATTATTGACTAACAGATGCCATTTTATTATGCGTCATTAAATTACAGAGCAAAGATAATTATTTACTTACCAATATTTGTGTATCTACAGCAACTGAAACCTCAGTTGGGGTCTTTCACAGTGGGTGCTTCCTGAGAAATTACAGTCACTGTCCAGTCAGCCTGTAACTTGAATTCTGGCAAATTGGCCATAAAGCACTTCATGTGTTAGCCAGAGTTCCGCCAGAACTGATCAATCTCTCCTATGAAGACAGCCTGGGAGAGTTGGGATTGTTCAGCCTGGAGAAGAGCTGGCTCTGAGAAGACCTTATAGAGTATCTGAAGGGCTACAGGAAAGCTGGAGAGGGACTTTCATGATAGAATCACAGAATCAGCCAGGTTGGAAAGGACCTCTGAGATCATCAAGTCCAACCCTTGATCCACTACCACTGTGGTTACCAGACCATGGCACTGAGTGCCACATTCAGTCTCTTCTTAAAAACCTCCAGGGACAGAGGTTGTGAAGTGATAGGAAGAAGGTGTAGTGATAGGGCAAGGGGGAATGGTTTCAAGCTGAAAGAGGGGAGGTTTAGATTAGACATTAGAAAGAAATTCTTCACTGTGAGGGTGGTGAGACACTGGCACAAGTTGCCCAGAGAAGCTGTGGCTGCCCCCTCTCTGGAAGTGTACAAGGTCAGGTTGGATGGGGCCTGGAGCAACCTGGTCTAGTGGGAGTTGTCCCTGTCCATGCAGGGGGGTAATACTAAATGATGTTTAAAGTCCCTTCCAACCCAAACTGTTCCATGACATTGTTATTGTGCTGCAAATAAAGGACCTAGTGTCATGGCAACTTGACTGTGATATAGAGATGAAGATCCTCAGCTGCCCACACTTCCCTCATGGTTTCTGCCTTTTGAAGCAGCTGCTGAACTTCTCCTGTTTTGCTTTCTGATAATACAAGGTATTCTCAGATCATATTGCTGTTGTGTGTTGGGTTTGGCATTTACTTCAGGAGCAGCTGAGCTTTTCATGCAGCAAGAGAGGGAGCCCTTAACAGAGGGTAATGTCAGCAGCTGCTGCAGCAGTCCAGGCACGCTGCCTCTGCTCACTGATCAAAGCCCTGTAGGTATAAAAATTAAAATTTTACCCTAAATAATCAGCCAAGTTATGAGAGGAAAGAAAATTTTCATTTCTCAGCAAAGTTGCTACTGGATCAATTTTTCACTCCTGTTTTGTTTGTAAATTCAGAGGCAAAAACCTGTTGCACTTTCCTATCATGGGACGAGGACAGTCAGGATGAACATGGAAAAATGTAATATAAAATAAAATTCTCTGTCACTTGAGTAATAAGTTTCATTTCGTATAAAGGAAAAACCCATCTGGCAGCTGCTGATGATCTAAACTGTCAAAGATTACATGTTAATTGACTCTCTACCTAGGAGCTGCTTATTACCTTTCAGCAAAGTCTGTGCACAAGACAAATTAAGCTTAGAGAAATGCATGGAACAGCCCCAGAATTACTCGAATGGGAAAAAACATCATGTGCAAAGGACATCGAAGGTCTGCCCATGTTTGCTGTTCTGCCTCATTCTTTCTCTCTTTCTGGTTTTTAATGGTGCCAGCCCTGCTGTGCAGCTTTTTAATTAACATCTCTTATTTTGTAGAAATGGTGAGGGTAATGCTGTTCCAAGCTCTTGTCACTGTTTTGAAAAAAAGTTTCAAGTCACAAACATGAGATGCAGAAGTAACAAAGGAATTAAAAAAAAAATACCTGCTTTCTAAACTATGAGATCTTCCTGGGTCTGCTGCAAAATCCAATGAAAGGAAGGGGATCCTTTATGCATGAGTTGCAGTCAGCACTGGAAGGAGCTCTCTGCTTGAACAAGTGTCAGCAGTGCTGCTGTAGCTAAGGATAAAGTAATCAACATCCCATGGTTTCATGGGGAAAAGGATGCCCTTGTAGCACCTTGTCCCCTGTGTTTCTAACAGCAACCTATAGGGAACATTTGTATGATGGTTTCATGCTGGATTTGTCCCATCAAGGTGCTGCAGCCTGCTTGGAGGGCGCATTGGGTGCGCTCGTCAGGTGTTGGCATCACTGGCTGTGATGACTTAATCCTTGTTTTGCACTTGCCTGCATCCATTTTTCAGGAAAGATCAAAGTGCTGAAAATTAGTAAACTCATTCAGGCTTCCAGCCCCTTCCTGGAACCAGCAATTTAGTCTGAATACCTCAAGCATGTGCTCCCCTATTGCAGCGAGGGGAGAGGGGAGGAAAGGAAGGGGCTGCAAGTGGCTGGTAGAGTCAGAGAGAGCCCCAAAACACTTCGTGCAGGATTGTTTTCTTTGCAAACCTCTGCAAAGCAATTTGTGATGCTTCAGCACAGAAGCAAGGTGCAGTCTGTGACTTGTCCTGCCCGCACTACCTTGGACAGGTTTGGGGACACCTCCAGCAGTGCTGGGGGTTACACCACGTTCTGTCAGCTCATGCCTGTATAGTGCTTCCCATCTGTGGTCTTTTCGTGTCTGTTCTAAAATTTGGCATCGTTTCCTCTCACTTTGGCTGAAAAAGAGGGCTTTTTTTTTTTTTCCTCCTCAGCCCCCTGGAGACACCATTATCATACAAGCTTTACAGCTGAGTGTTGATTCCAAAGCAGCACTGGAAGTCTGTGATTTTTGAATCACTGTCAACACAAACACAGACCTGGAGGGAACACAACCAGCAGAAGCAGCCCTGCCTGGCACCAGGCATCATCAACATACAGCTGCTTCTTTTCGGGGGACAAGGGTGGAGACCTCACTTTGAGAAGTGGCAGGTTTCTGTTCCGGCAGGGTGAAGGGAATGACAGGGCATGGCAGCATTTGTCACAGCTGTGTCAGGGATTGAATGACAATGGAAGGACAGCAATGTGTCTCCCCGGAAGAAAGTCGATGCTGGTAGCCTGGAGGCAGAGACACCGATGTCACTCAGACATTGGGAGATGCAACAAAGAACCAGAGGCTGCCCTGCCATTAAGAGGCAGCTTGAATTATTAATGGGCTACTCATAAAAGTAAGTTGTATTAAAAAAAAAAAAAAAATTCAGCATGCCATGCTGTGAATTCAGTGATAACAATTCCTTCCTCGCTTCTTTTCTCTTTTTAATCAGAAGATGGAGCATTCCAGGCTGGCTGCTTCTGTTTTCTTTTAATAAGCAATTAGGGTTGGATGCAAATGGTAAAGTTTCCCCCCCTCCTAGTCCCTTCCAATAATGTAAGCTGTCTCTTTTGTTTTGTTTTGGGTTGCTTTGATTTTTTTTGTGGTTTTTTTTTTTTGTGTGTGTGTGTGTTGGGGTTTTTTTGTTGGGGTTTTTGTTTTTGTTTTTGTTTTTATTTTTGTTAATTTTGAAAAGTTTTTCACCCTTTGCAAACTGACAACATACAGGGTATGGTCTGTTGTATAAATTTAAGTGGAATACCAGCCTTTCTCTTCACAAAGTTTAGAAGATTATGGGGCTGCAGTAATGAATTGCATTTTAAAGTTTAATCATTGCTGGTCTGTTGTCCAGAGACATTTCTGCTTGGATGCTCAGACTGAAAGGCAGTGGTGCAGGCAGGCAGTAAATACCAAACTTGAGATGATTGTCATTAGTTTTTTTAAAAGAATCAAGAATTTATAACTTTTTACTTTGCACTGGTGCTTTTCTAAATCTGTGCTGCAGGATTCCTTTGAATTAGTGATGTGTTAGTGCTAGACTTTAAGTTTTTCTCAACTGCTCTGAAGTCCCTTCCTTCTATTTCACCCTCTCAAAGATTCGCAGCTTGGGTCTGACAGCCTAAACAAATTCTTGACAGGTTAAAATGAGCCGGTTTTTTCGCCTCCTTTGTGTCTGAGGTGTAATGCTGGAGATGATTTGTAACTGTGCTGCCAGCAAAGTGCAGGGAAGTGGAAGTTCTGAGTCATCATTTCCATAATTGTGGTTTGGAGGACATGGTGGGGACCTTTCTAGGGTGTGAAGGGTTTCCAGCTCTGCTGAGTTGAGGGAAGTGCTCTGTGTGTCAGTCTTCTAATTCATGGTGGTTTTCTGCCAAGCATTTGCTTGTTCCTGCCCCTCTCTAATCCTCAGCTTATAAAATAACTCACTCCTTTCCTCTTGTGCAGCTGCAGAAAGGCAGCTGAGCCTGTCTGCAGAGTAACAAAAGGTGAGAAAACAGAAAAGAGCATCAGCAGCATTATTGGAGGTGGCTGTGAATCCCTCAATGTGGTGTTTTATTATTAAGTTCATCCTCAATACTCATCCTGAGGAGTTGTTTAACTGGGCTCTGAATATTCACCTTTAGGAGCAGGAAGGATAAACTTCACACCGGTTAAGGGAGGGCTGTGATAAATCTGGGTGAGATTAAACATGATATAAGTATCTATGTTAACAAAAGAGCAGTGTCTGTATCTCACAAGGTGAGGTGATGGGAATGATCTGGTGCCCACAGGGGCTCTTTCTGTGGGAGGAGGGCCCTGCAGCCCTCCCACCACTGTGCCCCAGGATAGAAGCTGAGGAGGAGCATCCCTTGGGCATGGGGTGCTGCCCTGGCAGTGTTATGGACAGATGAACAGAGAATTTGTGTTTATGGCATTGTCTGGCATCTTCCAACAGCACTATGTACAAACACATTTTAAAAGCAAAAATAAAATCCTCACCTCCCACTAGAAGTGAATAGAAATGTGTCTGCTGCTGCTGCAATGCTTCCTATAACATAAATAGAGCTTCATGCTCCTCCAAAGGCTCTTTCATAGCCATAAAAACAGATACAATAAACTCTTCTTGGTAGTAGATTATAAACCTTTCTTTGCATGTGTCTTACTGATAAACAAGCAGAAATGAAAATACACTGCAGCCACCTATGGAAAAAACCTGCCACACTTTGGTTTTTTCAGTTCAGAGTTATTGCATGAAATCTTCAGATACGGTTTTGGGTTTTTTTACAAATCATTTTAAAATTAAATGAGCCCTCCTCAGCCTGGAGAAGGAGGCTAGAAATACTGTCCTGCTTTTCTCAGTCCCATCCTGTGCCAGTGTAGTGCTGAGTCCCTGGGTCATGATAGTAAGGTTCATGAATCTGTCCTGTTGAAGAGTGGAAAAGCAGGAAAGACCTCAGCCCACCTGTGTCCCAGAGCCTCAGGATCTGCCCTGTTCTGCACAGGCTGAGCAGTGGCATTTTCTCATTGTAAGGGATGTTTTATGCATGAATTATGATAAGAGAAAGCAATTTTCTTTTCAAAATCTTGGTAACATTCCATCCATCTGAGATGTGGCTGCACAGGAGCACAGGGAAGTGAAAACTTACTTGGGAAGAAGGGGATTGAACTGAAGAGCCAGGCTCATCCCAATGACACAGCAGGGTTTTGGGAACACAGACAGTTTTCCAAATGCTGCCTCACTCACCTCCATTCACTGGCCCAGTGGCTGGGACACTGGTGAGACCGGAAAAGAGAGATCATCTTCTCCATACCTAAGTTTATCAAGAGGGCTTTGTAACGGGGTAATAAGTAAAAGTAATTCTCTGTGGGAAAGATGCACAAGTGATTAATTTACCTTGTTCTATAGAGATGTATTTCAACAGTGATTTCCTCACAACGTAGCTTGCTGAGAAGATACTGTGTATGGGGGAGTCTTGAACCTTTTTACCTCTGCCATCAATAATACATAAAAAAGGAAAAGGGGGTGAGGGGAAGCCAATAACAAGACATCTTTACCCACAAGAACTTTCATGTGCACCTTGCAAAGAGATGTCTCTCTAATATGAGGGTGGATGTGATCCATTTGAGGTGGTATATTGGTAGCAGGACAGAAGCAAGTCAGCTGGGGACTGGGCAGGCTGCCATCTGCTTCTGGGTGGACAGTGGTCACCCACTTGCACTTAAATCTGAAAATATAAATTATATTTAAACCTGATCAAAAATTACATTTCTGAATTACTTAGCTCTTGGCTTGGAATGCTGTAGATCAGAAAGCTCACCTGTATTATACCCCAACTCCTTCACCTTGGCATTCAGCATATAAATAAATGTATTTGTTGCTTCTTTCCCTCCCTCAAGGCACTTAGTCTCTGCATGACAAATGTAGAAGAAAAATCAAATGTTATTGTTCCTTTCTGAGATGGCATCATTGAGATTCACAGCAATTACAGTATCTGAAAGAACTTTGTTTTCGATTACCTGGTCATGACTGTTCCTATTTCAAATGAACCAGAACTACTTTTGAGTTTCATCCTTTTGAGTTATCACACTTCACCCTGCTGGGCTGAATGTAGCAAAAGCTCTTGTTTGTCAAGAGACTTCAGAAACTTTGACATGAAGCTTTTAAAGAGAATGAATAAATAGATGTCAATCATGAGCACAGGCACCAGAGGCTCTCTCCTCCTCCTGGCTTTATTACTCAGGTGATTTACCTGTGGTTTCTGAACAGCTTTCCAGTCTTCCTTCCATGAAGTCACTGGGATATTCATACATCTTATTTTAAGCCTGAGCAGAGACTGATGGTTTTAGCAGGGGGGAATGTTTGGCACCTTCTGAAAAACAGAGCACATTCCAGCTATTTGAATTGAACAGTAGATTGGGCTCTTGAAATAGTCTGCTATTTTGGGAAAAAAAATAAATTCTTAATATATATAGTTGATTATCACTTTCTGGGTGCTGCCAAATTTATCTGCTGCCTGGGATCACATAACTTGTCAGTCTTTTAAAAGTTATTTTTCTTGAATCCAAGTTACTTTCTCATAACTTAAGGAAAAGTGTTCAGAACAAATTTTCCACTTGGACTTTACTGAAGTTCTTCGTACTTTTGCTAGCAGTATATATGACCTCTTGCCCTTAATTTAAAGAAGATATTTTGCTTACAGAGACATTTATCTAACAGAGACCTGTAAGGGAAGAAAAAATTTGGTTTACAGATGACTTGATTCCCTGAAGGTACACGAATCAATCACATAAATTGCAGTGTGTCCTGCACTTCAGCTTCAATCAATAGGGGATTAAAACTCTGCTTTCAGTGTGGGGAAAATAAATGCCCATAGTGATGCTATTAATAACACCTGGGATTACTAAAAGTGTAGAGATGTTTTAAAAATCTCACTTTTTAGCACCTATGTGTCTTGTTTGGTATTTCCACTGTTCCTCTCTGCTGGGAGGGTGAGAACATAGGACGAACTTTGACTTACCCTAACCTGCTGTCAGGCATTGCTAAAAAGGTTTATTTTCTGCAGCTCAGTACCCTGTGTGTTGTGTCTGGATTTGCCAGGCTGCAGCAGAATGTTAACATGAAAGTAACTTGTGAGCAAAAGTAAGAAAGATCTAGTTTAACAGATTTTTTTATTATTATTACTATTTTTAGAGGGTCTGTGCTTTGCCATTCTGGTCCTTGTGTTGCCACACTCATCCCACATTGCATGAGTGTGCATCCCTAATTCAAAACTCTGTATTTCCATAGACCAATTCATGATATGTAAATTTAATATTTTTTGTAATTTCAATTTGTTTAAGGAGTATAATCCTCTATAAAGAAAGAACCATTCTTTGTTGGGATTAAAAGCTACTGCCCAAGCATTTACTACACATTCAGGCAGGTATTTCCAGTCCTGGACAAAAAGCCAGATTTACTTACATGTATTTTTCCTGGCCCACATCTACTATCATATATTTTCTTCTTTTCTATGAGCTTAAATAATATATTTCTTCAGAAATGAAATTGCTAGAATATATTATGCAAGATCAAACATTATTTCCAAATCAGTTGTTTTGAACTAGTAAATCCATTGCAATTGTTAGTGAGTTTTTGAATGATCTCTTGTCTCCTTTAGATGGCTGTCATTAATTTTGAAAAGTGCTTGATGTAGACTGCTTGGTTTAAACTTTGGAGACTTCTGCTTTAATTTACTACAGCTTTCAAATGCCTTTGGCAAAAGAAGTGGTCTGCCTCACGTTGGTCTGAACCCAAATGTAATTGGGAATGTTTCTCATTAGGAGGAGTCTGTCCTGGCTCTGTACATGGCAATTCTACTATCATCATCTTCTGTGAAAGCTGTCTCAGGGAGCTGGTATCTGTCCTTGCTGTCAGCTGTCAGTGACAGGGAATATTATCAGCTTTTTAGTGAATTTTGGTTTGCCAAAGACAAAATCAGCTTTAGCCAAGGCTTCCTGGTAATGACCTAACCTGCTTGTAAATATCTCTCAGCAATTTGGGCTTCACAGCTGTCACAGGCAGGTTCCCCCTAAACTGGTGATGCTGAAATTAAAAGTCCAACATCCTTTCACCAATCTCCTTTCTCTCCTCAGTTACCCAAACCTCCAGCTGAGGTCCTGCAGGGCTGGCTGAGGAGGAAAGATGTAACCATGTGGATGTTGTCATCTGCTCTCAGTGCAGTGTCTCTTGGCCCATGGCCTTTCCTCTCACAGTGGCGCCACAGGTGGCAGGGAATTAATCCAGGTTTATGGGTGTGGTGGATGTGGTGGATTGATCCTGGCTGGACACCAGGTGACCACCAAAGCAGATCTATCACTCCTTCTCCTCAGCTGGACAGGGGAGAGAAAAATTTATTAAATTCTTGTGTGTTGAGATAAGGATAGGGATCACTGAGCAATTATTGTCATGGCAGAACAGACTTGACTCAGGGAAATGGATTTAATTTATTGCCAATCAAATCAGAGTAGAGATAAGAAGGAAAAATGGTCCAGTGTGTTCTCCTCTCATCCATAGGAGCTGCCAGGTGCCAGGTGCCTGCACCAACATGGACTTCCCATGGGGTCACAGCCTCTTTTGAGTGCATCCACCTGCTCTGACATGAGGTTGCAGGGGGACATCTGCTCCACCATTAGCCCCATGGGCTGAGGGGCACAGCCTTCCTCACCATGGTCTTTACTATGGGCTGCAGGGGAAGCTGCTCCAGTAGCTGGAGCACCCCCTCTTCCTTTTTCTTCACTGATTTTGGTGTCTTCAGGGCTGCTTCTCTAACATATTCTCATTCCTCTCTTCCAGCTGCTTTTGTGCAGCAGGTCTGGGGTTTTTTTCTCTTCCTAAATTTACTATACCAGAATATATATATATACCTCCTATATCCACCTCTGTGAATTTGACCTTGTTCTCAAAGAGAACTCAGCAGTATCTTCACACCATTTGAAAACTCATTAAAGATTCAGTTAAACACTGAGCTGAAGGGTGGAACCCCACCTGTTGCATTCTATCAGATTGCTAAAGAAATTCTGATATAAACCCTCCCTGACCAACAGTATGAACAATACTACTATGAAATGAAGGGATGATGTCCTAATATTTCTGCACCTACTATATATGATTTTGTCTTGAATGTGCTCTATCTTATTTACATAACATATTGGAAAATAGTGTCAAAACCCATGCCAATTAAAGTGTATGAAGTCCAAACATTTTCTGCTGTATGAACTTGTACCCAGTTTTGGATGACTAGGTAGGATCACTCATGATTTAATTCTTTGCACATAGGTAATTTTCTTATCTGGCTCCTTATCTTCCAGGTTCTTACATGTGGCTGGTCTGAGGATTTAATCCAGAAATTCACTGTAGATTTAAGCCAAGCTGAAAGGTCTATATTTTACTCAGGTCCTCTCTAGTCCCCTTCCCAGACTGGGAATGCTTTTGGCCTTCACAGTCTGTTGGTTGTTTACCCACTCTACAAATTCTGACCACTAACTGATCCCATGGTTAACCTCAGAAGGTCAAACTGGAGTGAGAATATCCAAGGCTCAAATGAAGTCTTTAAACAGAGTGGCATTTGGGAGGCCTGAGCATGTCTGAGCATCTGCATGATGTGTGGGGTATGGCCCATTTTACTTCACTGTCTGCTAGAGGGCAGGTGAACATCTCAAAATTGGCTGCTCATGGCCAAGTTAAAGCCAGCTGTATGTACCTGCCTTCTGAATGAACATGCTCTGTACACAAAAAAAACCCCAAACAAATCCCCTTCTAAGTGTCCAACCATCATTTGTCAGCAGTTTCCCCTGTCCACTGAGAAGCTGATCAACAATTTCTGTGGCCTTTCTTTTACCACTAATGTAAACCTGGTTTCCTCTACCAGTTCTTCTGTGTAGAGGCAACTTTCTACCTTCCTTTATCATAATCATAGCTCATACCTTTGCTGTGTGTTTTCTCTGAGGAACTGCCAATCATCTTTCGCTTTTCTCTCCTTCAAATCCCCTATGAGATACTTCAGTTTGTGCCCCTGAGATATGTTCAAGACTGAGTGCTAAAGTTGTCTGTGGAGTGAGTGAATATTGTGGCTCTGAGATTTCACTGAATATGATTGCAAATTGGGAACCAAAATCCCCATAACTCTGTTCCACCAGGCTGATCTTCTTCCCCACTGACACATCCTTCTGCACAGAGGCATGGCCTGCTCCTGCACCTTCAAGAAGAAAATCTTGAAGGATGTCCAACCTTCCTGAACCTTCCTCACCTTTCAGGACTGCCTCCCAAGAGACTCAACCAGTCTCTTAAACAGGCCAGAGTCTGCTCTCCTGAAGCAGTTCTGCTGACTGTCCTCCCTAATTCTCCAGGAATGAAAACCTCTGTCATTTCATAATAGCTATGTCCAACCACCACATCACCCACAAGTCCTGCTCTGTTTGCAAACAACAGGTTTAATTTGGCATCTTCCCTGTTTGACTCACAAACCAGCTGCATCAAGAAGTTACCTTCCACACCCTCCAGGAACCTCCAAGACTTTTATTTTCTGCTGTATTTCCAGCAGACATATGGGAAGTTGAAGTCTCCCTTTATGAACAAGGGTTAGTGATGATGAGCCTTCTCCCAGCTGCTTATAGGATATTTCATCTGCCTCTTTGTCCTGGTTGGGTGCTCTATAACCACCCCTCACCATGATATCTGTCTTGTTGCCCTTTCCCCTGATTCTTACCCATAAACTCTTGACCTTTTCATCAATGCCATGAAGCTCTAGACAATCAAAACTTTCCCTAACATACAGGGCAACCCCACCATCTCTCCCTCCTTGCTTGTCTCTTCTAAGAAGCTCATAGTCCTTTATTTATCACTGCAGCTGTGTCAGTCACCCCACCAGGTTTCACAGTTTTCCAGTTGCACAGTTCCAGCTTCCAGCTCCCCCTGTTTGTTGCCCATGCTGTGTGCTTCACCTGGCTTATTGATCCCTCTGCCTTTTCTGAGGGAGAAACCCTACTTCTTATGGGACTTTTCTCAGGTCTTCTCATGATTTCTGTTGCATCAGCAAGACATCTTTGCTTCCTTGTGGAATGATTCTGTGATATTCATGGGTTTTTAAAAAGCTGGTAATAATGTACTGCTGAAAACCTCCTCCCTCTGTGTTGGTGCCACAGCATTTCGACAGTGTGGATGTGACACCTTTTTTTACAATTAAAAGCAGAGGCTAACACAAAATTAGTGAAAACTTCAACCAGAATAAGCATACAGGAAATTCTATACCTGACCCATTTTTAAGTTTCATATTTGGATGATATAAAACGTCTTTTTTCTTTTAGTTAGGAGAAGCCACCACCAACTTTCTGCTGTGAACAATAAAATCAGTACTTGCATTGTTTATGTTGTTATTGTAATCTTAAATTCAGTTTATTTTATGCAGTTTTTTCCAGTTTTTCTTTACGATTTTTTTTATTAACATCGCAACGTTTCTTCACAAAAATGAGTCCTTGTTAAATACATCAGCCTGCAGCGTTTGTTAATGTTCTCATTCACCCCATTAATTAAATAGCTGTATAATTCCTGTATAATTTTCATGTCAGTCACAAATAAAGACAATTTCTTGAGTCATGGGTCACTGTTCTTTGGTATCTCAGGAGATCAGACTGTGCTATTTTACTTTACCTGAAATCCTAGACTAGAAAGATCATCAGGATCTGTCTCAAAACTTGGTTCTTTTAATTGATGCTTACAGATCATGATCCAGGCTTTTGGTACCCAGAGAGCTGGAAACTTTATCCTGGTTGCTATCTAAATGTGTTCATGCCCTGTTTATTTGTCTTGCATTAATGTAGTTCCCCTCCCTCTGGTATTGAAAAAGGAAGCAATTTTAAATAAAATCTTTCTTCTTGTTGTCATGACAGCTCTAGCAAGCTGGATCCCCACTTCCCTTTTACTCTGCTGCCCAGCCACATTCCCAGCTTTTTCTTCACCATGCCCAGAGATCCTGAGTGTGGGACCTCTCTGGCTCAGGGTACTGCAGGAATAAGGACACCAAGGAGCATTGACCTACAGTGGCATTTCCATACAACCCAGCCTTCCTCCTCAGTTGTTCCAAGTTATTACTTCCCTATGTAAATTATCTCACTAGCTAATGGACTTAACAACTGAATGTCTCCAACCACTTCCAAATAGCATACTTAAATTTCCACTCTTACTGACATTATTATAATATATTATCTAAATATTATCACTGTATCAGTCAGATGGTGGTTCTCTACACTGTGTATTCCTTTTGCACACCTTGAAATTTTTCTATTGGACTTACAGGCCTTGTCTGGCATTATTCCACTTTATCCTAGACTTTTGGATGCTAATGTAGATCCTCTTTCTTGTCAAAGCATTTGCAAGGGCCAGCAGAAAATGTGCCCCTTCACAGAAACCTGGTATGTAGGTAGAGCATTCATTAGGCAAAAATAATAAAATAAAAAAGGGTTTAGAACCATTGTGTTATTGAACTAAACTGTGGCTCCTCCAGAGTGCTCCAAGCTTATTTGTTGTTTTTCTAGAGCCAAAAAAATTATGTCTAAATATTTATCCATGAGGGAAATGCATACATTAATTTATACATATATATAAAACAAAACCAAGCAAAGAGTAAAGCAATCATTATTGAGAATTAAATTTCTGAAGACTAAGAAAATACTGTGGAGCTAAAATGGGTGGTGTACTCATTCATGTCTCTATGAAATATTGTACTCATTCAAATCAATTATCCTTTTACAGATGTGATTTCATAAAAGGATAATTAGTTCATGTCTGGAATTGCATCAGCAAAGCCAATCTATTTTAATTGTTTCTGTATCAGTGAACTGCAGTACATTTTTTTTCTAGCCACAAAACAAATTTAATCAACTCTGCCAAATAAGATGTGATTTGTCACTTGAAAGATGAAATTGTTTATTTTTAATGTCAGCTTAAAAAAAAAAATTATCTTATATCTGCATACATACGTTTTTTGCATCTCTAAATTCACCTGCTTTCACCTTTGTAAAAACCCACTTGCACTGGAGAATCATGGAAGTGATTCTTCTTTTCTTCCATTTCCTTTCATAGAATTTGCTTTTGGGTATGGAAGGACTGTGCATGGCACAGGTCCTGCTGACTCCTGTTTAAAGCCTCCTTTAACCAGGTGAAATGAAAGAGCTCTGCCTGCAAGATCTTTTTTTTTTCAAAGTCACAGAGAACACAGAAGTGATGCACCATTGCCTTTTGTTTTTCTCAGGAGGAACTTATTAAACGGACCAAACTAATATAAAGGTGTGAATCTCAGTGGATAAACACCGTGTTTTGAGTGAATTTCAGTCAAAACGTAGTAGATATTTCCCCATACACAAGAAGACGGGAGTCCCCAAAGACTTTCCTCCAGCCCAGTAGAGTGGATGGATGCACTTTGCAAAACTCAGGCTCCCAGGGACTGTTCCTCTGCAGCCAGCAATGGGAGCTGGGAGTCTGCCCACTTCAGCCTGAATGTGCCAGCACTAAGGAGGGAGCATAGCACAACACCAGTCCACTCTTTATGGTCCTCTCTGTGCCTTGACTTCTTTGTTACATGATGGACCAGGTGCTCTAATTCCTGTGTGTAGAGTAGCCAGCCCTACTGGGGACATTTTCAACCATATCACCCAGACTTTCCCATCACCATTCCTGCCCTACCAGTGAAACACCAGTTCTGCAGCTGTTTGCATGCCAAAGCTGCCTCTGTAATTTCCAGTATACTCCTTGGCACAAGTATATGTCTCCATGTCCTGGGAAATCCCTCCACTGTTCCCTGTCAAGAACCTGTCCTGTTCCTACCGGTCAGTCCCTGGGTCCAGTTGGAGTTCTGCCATGGTCCACAGATCATTCCCCAAAGTAGATTGTGTGCAGATTTGGGGTCTACCAGTTTTGGGGTTTACTTGCCTGGATACAGGCTGCTGTGTACCACTTGGCTTCAAGGTCCAGGAACATTTATTTGTCATGGTAAGCAGCCAGCATGTCCCACCACATCCTTTTCTCTGTGCCTGTCACCTACCCTGTGGCACCTGCTGTTTCAAATCTCAGCTACTGCAATAAACCATTATTCACTCTCACTGCAAACCATTTTCTAAAGCCTCCTGCATACCAGGGGCTCTGTACTCAGATGTCAGCTAATCCCATCACTCAGCAGCAGACACAGAGCTCTCTGCTCCTACCCAGGCTTATTCCACAAGGCACAAGTCTAATTGCAGAGCAGCAGCTCTGGAGTCTCTCAGCTAATCATTGATGTAGCTGCCAGCAGAAAAAAATTCAGAATTTTCCCTATTATATGAACTGTAGGGATCTGTTTTCTGGCTTATGTCTTTCCTGCCCTTAGAATACAATAATTCAATAAAATTATTAATAATGACTATAATATATTGCCACTTCTTGATGAGATGATTGGAGTATCTGAAATACACGCACAGTAGTTTTAATCCTGCCTTTTTTTTAAGACCTTGTCTTCTGGAGTAGAGGGAAGAGATTTGCAGCATGACTCTCAAGACTGTGCACTGATAACTGGATAATTGGGAGAACAAGGACACTTCAGAGTCTGACATTGCATTTACCTGCAGTGGCTGAAGAGGTTACCAGAGATCACAATAAACTCATGAGCTGTTGTAGCTAAATCAGAAAGTACTATGAATCTGAGACATCAGCCTGCAGAGTTTTCAGCCAGATATTTAATGTAAACAGAGACTGATAAGGGTTAACACTCACTGGCAATAATGAAATCAGCACCACATCTAATCCATAATCTGGCAGGGACATTTTGGGACAGCAGATTTTTAAGTTACCTTTGCCTAAAGTGCCAAATCTTGTAAAAAAAAGGTGGCTGTAAGGACAGGACTGTAATATCTAACTCTGAATGCACAAGCCCGTGTTCATCAGCCCTGTGGATAAATGTAGATATTTCAGTGGACCAATGGAGAACACCTGACCTGTGGTACTGCGAGTATTTCTCCTCTGCACACTTTCTCTGTTTATCTTTTGATCTCATCAGAGATCTTGTCAAATAAGGTGACTGGAGTGGAATTATTGAAAGGGATGAAAAAAGCAACAGCTGTCTAATAAAACCCCAATTAGTTTGATGCCAGTTATATCTAAGACTTTTGAAGCAATTTGTGAGGAAAATTGTGAGATTCCACTCCTCTGGGGATCTCACTGTTGGAATTTGCCTCAAAGGACAATTTAAAAGTGAAGAGCCCTGGCTAGAATGGAGGAAGAACTGTACTTATGGTAATGTACCTGGTCTGGCTGAGCAGAGCAGGGGGTGACAACTGGAAAGAGATAAGAATTAAGGGTTGGGTGGAGACTACACCCCATTTTTGGGGCCAGCCTTTAATGCTGGGACCAGCAGGACTGAAATCCCCTCCAGGCATGATAACCTTGGCTGGGCAGGGGCAGACACCTTGATTGGACTTACCCTGATGAACCTGGCTTGGCCTGAGCAGAGTGAGGAGTGGCAAAGATAAGAACTAATTGCTGGCATTGAAGGCTGCATAGAGTCAGAAGGAAGTCTCCCCCAAACCATAGCCCTGACCAGGGAGGGGAAAACCCCTTGACTGTGCTGATGCTGATGAACCTGACTTCTGGGGCAGCTGACTGACAGCTCCCCTTGGGAACAAAGGAACTTAAGGGTATATAAACTGGTCCATTCTGTGGCCATGTGACGTCCTCCTGACCCACCACCAGTTTCATCAGGCTCCATCCAGGATTAGAATGCCATCTTGAAGAAAACTCAATGGACATCTGTACCCCTGGTGGTGAGGACTCTCACTCTTTCTTTACCACTTTCTTACTCTTTTCTCTCCCATTTCTCTCTCTCTAGCATTACTCTTTTGTCTCCCATTTTTCTTCTCTCTCTTCCTTGTGTCTTCTCCTTTTCCTCGCTCCCTCTTTTGCCTGGCAACATATCCCCCATACTTTCATGGGGTTCTATCATTTTGCTTGTGCCAATTGTCAAATAAAAGTTTATGCTTGCACCCAACCCTTGGTGGTTGGACTTTGATCAAAACAAAAAAATAATTTAATGTTATTCCAGACCGTAACCAAAATATAGACATACAGAGAAATGAATTAATATGCCACAAGATTCTATCATAAAACAGGTTCCCTGGAATAATCCAAAGTCCTCTTTGTTTAGATATGGGATTTTCTAAATTAGTCAACACTGTATTTTTCTCTTAACATCTCAGAACATCTTGAGAAACAAATAGCCTGGATATCGGTAAAGAACCACGAGCTGAGATTAAATTAAACAAAAAATTTACAATAGGCTTTGGTGAGGGTTATCACAAGGGAAAAATGTCCCTGTCTTTGAAAAATAATACTTAAAAGCAACCTCTACAGAAAAAGCTAGAGCAAAGTTAAGAAAATTGCTTACAAGAAAAATTGAGCAGCACTTGCATGTCAGAGCATGCCAGGGATCTCATTTCAGAAGAATTAGATGACCATAGGGTAAAGGTGGCCCAAAACATATCAGAATGAAATGCAAGTCACAAAGGCTTTGACAACAAGAATTTTGGCTGCAGTGTGGGAGATCATGACATAAAATAGAGCGTACATACCTGACTATCCATTCAAATGTCTTCCAAGATCAGGCTTGCTGTGCAATATGCTTTTAATGGAGATAAGGAAATAAAACATTATCATGAATACCTGAAATAGCTGGGGAATCCTGGTTTGCCATGCCTGAGAAAAATAAATATGAGCTGATTGTCACGACCCAGATAAGGCACCCAGGGAGATACAGATTGGATCCTCTTGCTTCTAAACTCCTTCTAAGAGAGGAGCCTGGGTACACCTGGATCCAACCTTAATGTCAGACCTGGCTTACAGTGGTGGTTTCACACCACTTACCAGAATACACCTCCTCAGGACTGGTTCATCACACTGACATACCTAGAGAAAAGGATAACTCAGCAGTTTATTTTATTGGGTGAAACCTAAAGACCTTAGATTATTTCACAAGGAAATATGATACCAGTAAACATCCATGCCAGGTATGTACCTCCACCCAGAGAACACAGTTCTTGGTGGAGAAGACTCATGGATCCCCTTCAGTGTTTCATGCTCATTAGGGTAAACCAGTTTGCTTCAAAAGATTCTTCTTTTGAATGGTTCAGCATGGTTCAAAAAAGGTATTTCAAGACATTCTGGAAAATTATTTCTGTTGTGTAAAGGGCAAGATGTTCCAAACTGCTCAGTGAAGGTTTCTAAAGTCTTGTTCATGTGTGGCATGTGAAAATCAATGAACTGGAGGAAGTGAGGGAGATCAAATGGAGCATCCCAGCTCCTTGGTCTCACGCTGCTTGCAAGTGCAGAGGGATGTGACAGCCTCCACTGCAACTTTGCCTGCAGGTTTCTTCTGCTTTTTATAGACTGTACCACCTTCTGCTGGTTATCTCATGCACATCCTGAGTGCCAGCAGGGGCCAGGAAACCTTCTCAGTATCAGTTTGCTGACACCTGGGTGACTGTGGGCAGATAGTGACCACAGCACTATGCTCCAGCTTCTGCAGTGTCCGTGCTCCTCTGCAATGTTCTGAGCTAATCCTGAGTAAAGCTTAAGGGCTATGGAGTCCAGATCCAAGCCTGGCTGGGAAGGATGAAGTTTCCTGTCAGTTTGATGTGAAAGAAGGAACTTGATAAAAATATTGATGTTACTGTGCCATTCAAACTCTGTAAGGAACACTGAGGCTTGTTTATTCATTGGTTAAGCAGATGTAGCAGACCTTACCTGCTTCAAAGAGGATTCATAAGAGACAGCAATCAATGAATACTTGTGAAGATCTTTGATGCCTGAAAATGGAAAATGCTATTTTCACTAGATGTACACAGCAATCCAATTACTGTTTCAGAGGACCAGAGGGTGAAGAGAAAACAGATTTCATCAAAACTGATCAAAATGCCATGATTACACTGAGACCTAAATGTAAAAAATAGTTACAGGCTAAGAAAGAACTGATTCAAATAATTATCTTTCAAACTCAGAATAAGTGTAAGATCTAGAAATGTAAAGAAAAAAGAAAAAAACTATTGAAGAAGATAGGCAAGGGCCCTTCAGTCAGATCAGCTGTTTCTGTGTCAGGACTAATGGAAGCAGTGTACCAGGTAAGAAAGGCACAGTCACAAAACTAATGAAATACAGAGGGATGATAAATGTGTTTTGATGCCATTCTAAGACCTGCGTGTCCCTGAAGAGCTTGCTAAAGAAGTAAGAGTAGGACACAATTCAATTCCATGTAATTGCAGAGAAGGTAAGATTGCAGTCACCTAAATTAAGATTGAATTTTGAGTAATGTTCTGCTGAATTTGGATACCAACAGCTCAAACCACTGCTTCAAAACAGCAATTGTCCTGATATCCTCCCTGTTACCCATTGTCTACACCTCTTTGGTCAGACCCAAAGTTTCCTGTTCACATACATGAGAACATGGGCATCTTTTCTCACCCATTCAGATCAGGTTTGTGTCTAAATCATCTTCAAGATCCTTTGATATTTTAGAGTCAGACATTCATGTCTAATCCTGTCCAAGAGCCTAGAGAACTTGTGACTCGTGGTGCTAAACTTGCAGGAGATGTCTGCCATACCTATGGCTGGCAGACTGTAGATGCTCAAACACAAGGCTGTGAAAAAGACAGCACCCAAACCCAGGAATTTAACTTTTCCTGATTGGAGGGGTTTTGAGTTTCTGTCTCCTACATCCCCATCCATTATGCCTCAAGGACATGCTCTCCACCCTTCTGTTTACACAACTGGGAATTCAGGATTTTTGAGAACAGGAGAAGAAGAGAGAAACAACATTCTGACTCTTATCAGAGAAAAGCAGCCTGGGTTTCTGTCTGGGCTAATAAATCTTGTCGAAGGAGTCAGCAAAGGTTTCATTTGGTCCTGAGCATTACTATAGTAACAATTGAGCAGGTGGAAAGTTCTGCACTGTGTACCTGTGTGTGAAAAGGACCTGACAGACAGACTGACCTTCCTTGTCACTCAAGTTTGCCTGCATTGTGCAGACTTGCTTAAAAATGCCCCTCTCCATGCATTTTTCATGTGCTTTTCAATCTGGCTCTTAGAAAAGGAAAAAAATGTCATTTTAATGTAATGGAAAACCTACTCCCATGATTAAATGCAATGAAGAAACCATTGAATACAATTATTTTCTAGCAAGAGACTCACATGTCTTTAAATCAATAGAGTTGCATTTGCTTGCTGTGATGAGCCAATGGCCCACCTATGGCTGGCAGAGGCTGGATCAGCTTCCTGGCTGCAAAACTCCTGAAACAAATATTATAAAAACATCAAAAAGAGCAAATCTGTCCTGTCAGCTGTTTTGAGAATAAATTCTGTGCTGCGCAGTACACAGAGACTGCATCACAATCAATCTCCTACCTTACATCTCAGCCTGTCTCTTGCATCTCTTTTGTGCATGTGTAGTCTCACCATGGTCCTGACCCTGGCCCTGCTTCTGCTTTCGTTCCTGTCCCATCTCCTGGATCTGTCACTGGTGGTGTCACCTACCTGGTTCTTCATCATAATGTGGGCATCTTCCCTTTCCCCTCTCCTGCCCACTCGAAACACTACTGCTCATGACTTCCATTCTCTATTCCAGCTGCTTATGCTGTTCATTGGCTTACAGCATACCCAGCCCATATACCCACAGCTGAAAATATCACAGCCTACATTTTTCTGCCCTCTTTTCCTCTCCTTCTCCTGCCTGTCTGCAGCCAGGTTTGGTCGTCAGCTCAGTTTCTTGCTTTGTGCTTTCAAGCGAGCTCCTCTTTGCCTTCTCTAAAATTTCACTTTGCTTGAGGCAGGAAAACCTCACAGAGTCCTAAAACTGCTCTGTTATGATCCTCCTCTGAAATCCTTAAAAAACCTGAGGTCCTTCCTCCCCTGTACCCATGGCCTTGCCCATCCCCATGTGCTGTGTCCCTCACCTCTCTCTTGTCTCTCCTTTACCCCATGAGCTGTGCAAGGCAGAGGGCTCCCCTTGGCCCTGTTTGCAAAGCATTTGACTCCAGGAGGAGGACTGGGACAGAGCTGCTGTCCAAACAAACTGACACCTTACAGACTGACACCCTTTCCTCTTTTTGTTAATGCAGGATCCATTTTTTTCTGTTGCCTCTCCAAATTATTTGTCATGCTCACCCCTATAAAGAGCAAATCTCCTCATAACCATATACATATGCTAACCCCTAAAGAAGACCTGCATTTTTTAATAAAATCTCTACTAGAATCCCAGCTCTCTAGGCTTTGCTACATGTGTTTTATTTTTGAGCCCAGAAAGCATCCCTGTAATGAGTTAGCATGATGTCTGCTGCAGCCCACACCAAGGTAAGAACATTTCACCCTGCTATGCTGAATCTCATCAAGGCCACTGTGCTGTTGGGAAACACAATCAGATTTCTCTGAAAAGCCCAGAGAGAGCACTAGCAAATAATTCTCTTGGCTCCAGCAGAAATTTCTGCAGCTGTTGTTTTTCAAAAAAATAATATCCATGCTGGATTTTTAAGTTTCAGCTTTCAGCATCCTTGTCCCAATTTTATCTTCATTAAGTACATAAAAGAACTTAAAACCCAATATATTCTACAACAGCAGTCTGGTTGCTTTTCATCCATCCACTGTACCTTCAAGAATATAATAAATGCCATAATGAAAATAATAACTAATAATGATGATGGAACCCATTATTCGCAGAAGAAACAAAAGAGAGTGCAAAATTTGTAGACCCAAAAGTGAAGATTTGAGCATAACCCAAGACATTTCATAGGCTGGGACATAATTGATCTTGATTTCATTGTATTGGCTTTTTATCTCAAAGAAGTCAGTTGACAAATTGCCAAGTGATTAATCATTAGTGGCTGGTACGTGATTTCCCTCCTTTTCTCTTCCTCTGTTGGCTTTGGATTCTCTCCTTGTGATATTTGTAAGTTTAAGCAGTTTGGAAAGGCTGAACAAAGCAGAGAACAAACCTTCCACACTCTGCAACCAGCTGGCCTCCTTCTTACCATTTATACACTGCTGTTGCACTTGGGAAACTCAGTCACCTGTGGTGTTGGACAAATCCACTTAAGAAGGTGCTCCTGCCCTAAAAGAGTCGCACTGAAGAGATGAAGTGACCAGGAGAATGAGAACAAACAGCAGTGACTCCCCCTGAGTCAGTGGGCAGGCAAAGGGCAGGAATTTATATCTCAGCAATGCCTTTTTCACTGCTTTTCACATCAGCTCGTGGCCTTTCTTTCAGACAAAGACTGCATTTTGAGTCCTGTGTTCAGGTCTGGAGCCCTCACTACAAGAAGGAGATTGAGCTGCTGGAGCAAGTTCAGAGAATGAGCAACCAAGGTGGCAAAGGGTCTGGAGAACAAGTCCTGTGAGGAGAGGCTGAGGGAATTCAGAATGTTTAGTTTGGAGAAGAAGAGGCTAAGAGGAGACCTTATTGCTCTCTACAGCTACCTGAAAGGAGGTTGGATGGAGGTGGGTACTGGCCTCTTCTCTCAAGTGAATAATGTTAGGACTAGAGGTAATGGGCAGAAGTTGCATCAGGGGAGGTTTAGACAAGATATGAGGAAGAAATCTGAGAGAGTAGTCAGGCATTGTAATGGGCTGCCCAGGGAGATGGTGGAGTCACCATCCCTGGAAGTATTCATGAGCTGTGTAAATGAGTAGCTTCAGGACATGATCTAGCGGGTGATGCAGATACTGATATATATATTTTGTGCAGAGGGATGTTGACAGTTGGATCTTAGAGGTCTTTTCCAACTGTGGTGAGTCTGATTCTGTGAAAGAATTTTGCAGCTAAGAAACTGGGTAACCCATCAATGGCAGCAGGTTCATACAGGACCATTGACGTGGTCCAATGAGGTTTAATGATGTTGCAATATGCCTGTATCCCCAGAGAGCACATCTCCTCTTTTTCTGTGAAAGGTTTCAGCATCCTTTCTTCCCCTTGCCTCAACAGACCCCATTGCTATTCCTCTATCACAGCACTCAGTCCTTGAGGAGTCTGGATGTTGAGGCTCTGATGCTCCCCATCTTTTGATCCTGATTGTTTGATGTAGGCGGCTTCAGACCTCTTGCAACTCCACCAGCATCAACATAAACATTTTTCATCCTCCCTGTGACAGGAACAGAGGTGAGGAGTTCAGCACCTCCCTTGCCTCCACTGACATCAGTGCTGTGTCAGCCCTGATGGTATTAGCACAATCTTTTAAAAGCAATTCATCTTATTACCATGGTGTGCACTCCCTGAAGGCCATGAACAAATGTTAAAGTCTGGAAGTGTGTGTGATGTCATGGAAGAAATATGAAACAGCAGCCGAACTGCTACAAGGGCAAATTCTGGTTGATGTTTGCTGCTAACTCCTAGCTCCTTCTGTCATCTCACTGTCGTGGTAGGTAGGGACCAAAAGAAAGAGCCTCTCTCGTCTTCTGCTTGAAATTGTCACTTGCCAAGGATTTTCTAAGGGTCTAATTAAAGCAGAATAAATGTATTTTGCATTTCTTCCCCAGGAGGGTAGTTTAGATCATAATCAGTGGAATGAATACAGCATGTTTCTGACAGAATTTCCAGTGCTAATGAAAAGGGGTACTCGGAATGATGAAGACAAATGTACTTCAAATGAAGAAATAATACTGCTCTTACCAGAACAAATATGAAAATCTATATTCTTAGAACAAATGCTTTGGTACTAAGAGGCATTTGCATGTCAATCTCCGTTAGAATCTACAGCTGGCAGAGACAAATATTTATGCTGATATTTAGTGTTTAGTACTAATGTGGCTGTGATTTATATTCCCCCATAATCACATCAGAATGCCCTTTTGTGTGCCTTGTGCTGTAGTGTTTCCATTTTCAATTTTAATGTCCCTGAAACAGCTCTTCATGGGGAAACCCATTCTTCCAGCCAAAGAACAACAGTTCTCAAATCTCTGTGGGGCTCTCTGAAACACAAATAATGACACTAATAACACCAGAAGATTCTGCACTGAACAATACACAACTAGCTTGTGAGAAATGTTTTCTTCACAGGGGACCTTATGTTAATCAAGGGTCATCAAGTGATTTTTGCAGTCGGTCAGTTATGGAGGGAAACCATAACGAGCCAAGATAGGGGGCATGAAGTTTATATATAAATGTGAGTTAAAAGAAGGTCTTCTTAAAACAAAAAATTTTCATGAGGTCACAGGCCTTACTTAACAGAAGCCTGGTGTTGTCCTGCTCCAGGATTGCTCAGAGCCCCATGTCCTTCTGACAGCCTTTGCACTGGGTTAACCCCCAGATGGATGCAGGCTGAGGTTTTTAAACACAGATGTGATGTTTAACCAAATCTCTGCCATTGGAGCTCCCACAGCTTCCCCTTGATCATTCACTTGGAAGCACATCCTTGATACATTCTCACTTGTTATTTCTGATTCTAGCAGACCAAGTGAGAGAGCAAAGCATATGGCTCCAGTTCCATGAGGTATCATGTCTCACCCCTCCTAGGGGAAGCCTGAGTCTGCCCACCTTCAGCTTTCTCACAAAACTAAATTGAAGCCCAGTCTCAGAATTTACCATATGTTCCTGAAGACTTTGTTAAAGGATTGGTGCAGACCTTTAAAGGTAGCAACTGGTGGAGGGTTAGGACTCTGAGATAGATATGCCTAGGATATATTTTCTTGCTAGATCTTGCTTTTGCATCGCCATCTGCTGTCACTGTTTTGCAGTGAAATGTCATTAGTGGTGGATTGTCAGCTGGTTGGAGCATTACCTGGCGTGGTCCCTCTGTTCAAACCTCTTTTTTGTTGACTTGAACAGGACACAGAGGTTCAGTGGTCTTTAATAATTCACCATGATGGGCTCTGTACAATAATCTCTCTTAGTCTCTCTTTCTGTTTTTTAGCAACAAAGATAGCAATCAGCTTTGTAAAACTAGTGTGTTGTCCCACAGACAGTATTTTTAAACACTGGTATCAGTACCTAAAATGTATTATTCATGGCTTGCCCCATCCTTACCTTACAGGCTGTAGCTGACTGCCAGGCTGACTCCATTTGCTCCTATTTAATAAAGTATTGTAATAGTTTCTCCAAGTACATTTTTTTCCAGGTTTTCAATGAACCATTGCTGTTTATAATGAGAAAAGTCACTGATTCTATCTTGGTTCCTTGTGATAATGAAGGTATTGGTTTACAGAGTGAAGAGGACTTTATGTTAACATTTGTGGTATCAATTAAACAACATTTGAGTATCAAATGTGTGACAATAACTGGAGGGGCTGAAATAATTGCAAAAGTTAGGTCACGGTGATGGAGCTTCCACATGCATTTCACAGACTGCTGATGTTCAGCCTCTAGGTTATTTCCTCTTCTTTCAGGTATCATTTAGACTTTAGACACAGCCATAAGAAGCAATCAGATCTTCCTTCACAATCTCCAAAATAATTTTAACACAAGGAATATCAACAGAGTCCCATCATTTAAAGCCTTCTCCTACTGCCATACAGCTGCTCAGGCAGTTAATTACAATATGTTACCAGGATGAGAGGCTGAACAGGCAGTCACATTTCTGTGCTTCATTAAAATGAGCTTAGCAAAACTAGGCTGATAGGATAATGGGGATACCTCATGCAGCTTCCAGTATATTCAGCAGCATGCATTATGCCAGATGTTGCTCTCTGAGTAAATTATACATGGTGGATTTGTTGACTAGGAATAAATACAATGCTCATGCTTTCATCTTACATCAAGCTGCTAAACAGAATTATTTTAAAGCCTTGTAAATGAATGCAGCATCTACTCCTAAATAATAACAGTATATCTAACTCCAAGCTTATAATTTATTGCTGAAGGAAAGAGAGGAGCTTGAAATACTTTTGTTAGGAAAGTACAGGCAGGAAGCCACTTCAGGAGAACAGAGGCTTTACAGGGGTTGTGTCTTCATCATCCCAAGTTCAAATCTTCCTTCTAAGTTTATGCAGCTCTTCCCTCTCACCTTCAAGAGTTATAAAGACTGGAAATTCAAATTATTTTAATGGCATTGATTTACTAAATGCTGATACTCATTTGCAGTGTAGCAAAGTTGCAGTGGGTCAGGTCCCCAGAGGTGGGATTCATAGCATCCATCTTTCTGAAAAACTGTCATCTAATTAGCTAAATACATTGTAAAATAATTAGGGGAACCAACTGCCCTTTGGGGGAAATCTGTTGTAGGAGAGGAAATACCTTTGACTATAGGAAGAGCACTAAATGGACCCAAGTCAAGCAAGGTAAATGCAAGATACCTAAATAGCAGAAAAGGTGAATTCAGGCATGTGTGACTTCTGTATATGAGGTTAGGGAAAGAATATTCTATATCCTGTTCCAGAAGGTGATTTTGGATCTCATCTCTGCAGCAAGCTGAGAAGAATCTAAATTGGAGATTTCCAAGGCCCAAATAATGAGCCAGACCATCAAGTCTCACTTCAGGTGAATCACTCATCCATGGGTTTAGCCCACAGAGTTTTGCAGACCAAATCCCTTTGCAGAGGGAGCATATGAGGCAAATTCTGCTGGATATTTCAAACATTACATCTGCAGTTTTGGAGTTTCATGGTCAAATGCCAAGGCAGAAATAAGCCTTCACTATCTATTCCTTTACTAACTGCACTGCAATATAAATGACAAATAGTGTGAAGCTATTACTTTTAAATGGCCATGGGGGGAAGTAGGTGTCCCTTTCTTCACTGTTAGCAAGAACTGTATTCTAAAGATAAGTGTGTAAAGCAATTGCTGAGAAAAGCAAGATATTATTCCTTATACTATCCATCAGAGATACTGCTATTATAAATGATATATGGATAAAACAGGAGGGACTTTCATTTTTTAAAAAATGCCTATTGTTTATAGCAGTGAGGTCTGTGTTTTTATGAACAGACACATGTGTAATTCCAGTGTGTGGACTTTTATTGTATTGAGAATTGCTGAAAATAATTAGCCACAATACCAATTTTTCTCCTGGAGCTTAAGAAGCAGGTTGAGAGCAATGGTGTTATTAAGAATCATTTCAGAGCAATAAATATAGTTATATAATGATGGGTAATGGCAGGCTAGACATCTACATTTGACAGAAATGAAGAAATATATCACTGCACATTCTCCTTCAGTGAAAATATACATACATTCACCCTGCATGCAGCAAATGTGGTGTATAGAAAACATTTTTCAAAACATATAATTCCTTTGGTGATCACCTCTTAATCCTCCCTCTTGCCTCAAAAGTATTAAAATAGAGACACTACATAAAATATTGCATCTATTATGTTCTGCATTTTGATCTACTAAAAATGTGGAATATTTTAAATGTATTTTATATAGAGATAAAACCCACTTTGGATCAAAGCCTACATCCTGGAAGACAATGAGAGTCTTACTGATGTTTCAGTTGATAAATTAATAAGGTCCTGGAGAGCTTGTTGACATTCAGTCCTGGTTCCACACCAGAAACAGAAGCCAGTAGTTGTGGAGCTCCCTTAGCAGATGGGACTGCTGCTCTCAGCTCTGGAGCAAGCAATGTTCACTCCCCCTGGCAGCAAAGCATAGGAGGCAATAAACATAAATGAGGGTCAATATTTAATTCTCTGCTCTTGATGCATTTAGTATTCATCTAATGCTCTCTTGACAGAAAACTTGATGGGACCTCTGTGGCCAACACTTCCCATACAGCCTAAGTATAACCATTTACATTTTGCTTGACATCTACAGTTTAAACTTCATATTTTTAGTTTGTGAAGTCTGGACCATGATGCTATATTTAGAGATGAGACCAGTGATATAGAGAGGGGGCTTAGGCCAAGCCTGTCACAAATTTTGCAAATTTTGTTTTATTCAGAGAATCTCAGTGATACAGACTGACTGTCACCATAGCCTGGGCTCTGTGTGTTCAGTGCCTGTCACTGGTCCATGTTCCTCAGGGCCAGAGCTCACCCTCATGGCAGGAAGATCAGATGGACTCACCCTGCAAACTGCTGGTGCTATGGCTGAAGCATTTTAATAAATCACTTTTCCTAAGGTATTTCAGTAGATTCATACACTTTTAAAAAGAAAATTAGGCTGTCAGGTTAAGAAATTTGATTTCTGCAGCAAAAATTACTGTTAGATGAAACTCCCTAGTGCTGGTTTGCTGTTTCCAGGTGAGATAACTTCTCTGCTGACATTTACCAGTCATGTCCCATGAGCCCACTGATGGATTTTGACTTAGCACTACATCTGGCAGTATCCCAAGCCATCCTGAAGGCATAACTTGTGTCAGGTGCTCCCACTTATTTTCTCATATGGGCTTAACCTATTAAGTTGGGGAGGTGGCTCTATGTGACTGATCTGTGCCATCAGTCCCTGGTGCTTCGTTGGCCTGGTTGTAGTTACTGACTTTATTGTGGTCAGTGCAGATGCACTTTTTAATGAACCTCATCAGAAAGATCCCTGGTGTTTGACAAAGGTGTCTTCTGGGGATCAGGTAGCCCATTATGAAAGTTTTACTTATTTATATTGCTAATAATCATGTTATAGTAAGTTATAACTCAAAGGACATTCACTACACAGAGTATATAGTGAAAATGTTGAGCTGTGAACAGCTCAGGCTTGTTGCTGTAAGTAGGTGTCCTTCCTGGGTGACATTTAACACCCTCCCCATTTAACAAGAGGCCTTATCTCTGTGACTTTTCCAAGATTGGAAAGTCTTTGGGTGTTACTTTCCATATGACAAAAAAGAGAGGCAATAAACATGTGTCTATTTAGGAACTCAGCATCAGGCACAACTTTTCAGTGTGTTTGGGTTTTTTTCTTTCTTTAACATTTTCAAGGTTGTTCCAACAGACATGATAAATAGTAAAAGTGATATGAAAAGACATATGGCACAGAGAACATTAGCAGCATCACTGCTACTTTTCTTTTTTTTTAAAAAAACCCAAAACACTAAAACAAAACCACAAAACACACAATGCCTCAACTGGAACCCCAACCTCCGATGATTGTAGCTGTTTTCTTATGTAATTAAACCAACCATCTCATTAGCATTATCCATGCTACACATTCAAATGACCCAATTTATTTTAAACTACAGATCTAAGCAGATCTGATAAGGCCACAGTTTCCTAAATCTAAAATAATTCACAATTTACAGCAGCCTTCTAGGCATCAAACCACATCTCATTGCAATTGGACTTAGCAGACCACTGAATGTTCACCATGAAGGAACTGCAAGAAAAAACTTGCAAGATTTTGACTCAATATGGTTTTTTATGGGACTTTGTTGAATTTATTTTAATTTAAATGTATCTGAGGAATAAAAAGCAAAACAATTATGGGAAATGAACTCTTTACTTTATGGTACCTTTCTCTCTCAGGAGCAGCATCTGGCAGATGGTATCATACGTAGGGCTAGAATACAGCTCATACCTAGTTAAGAAGCAAGCTGTAATTGCAAGGGCAAAGCTTAGAGGATCATTTCTTTTGACACAGCATTTTAATCCAAAACAAACACAGATTTCTTGGCCTTCCTAGGCTTTAGCACATAGGCACATTCTCAGTAGCTTAATGATGCATGCAGAGTGACCATGTTGACTGCCTTGACCTTCTTGAGTTCTGAGCCCCCTGGATCCAGCCCTAGTGCCATGCAAAAGTTGTGTGACTCCATCAACACAATTCTGGGCCCAAACTCCTTCTGCTTGGTAGCACTATAACAGAGTCCAGGGGGTCTGGGCATCTGAAAGCATAGGGAGTTTGTTCATGTCTTTAAACAGCATCTAGTGTAGCCTCCTCATATACAGTGAGTGGAGTCACTGCCTGCCACGTGAGGTTCTCTCCTTCAAGGAAACTTCAGTGCTTATCAGTGATCCTTGTTAGAAGTGGATTTTAAGTTTAAATTTGATAAGCTCATGTTAAATTCAAAAAAGAAGGTCTTTGCTACAGTCACATGAGATGGCAGATAATTGCCTTTCAGAGAATCTCCATTAAATGAAAAAATAGATCTCTCATTAGTGAGGAATTTATCTCAAGATGCTAAAAATCTGCATCCTGGTACTGATTCTGAACATACCTTGGTAAACATAATTTTAATGTTTACTGTATCTAATCTTTCACTATGTGCATCTAGATGTTTCATAAAGCAATTTACCTTAGGTATGGAAAGATCAAGCAGTAAATATGCAAACTATATATAACTTCTATGCAAAAGCATCAGAACATGACATTAATCTCCTTTCTAATTTCCTACATTCCCATTTTTGTCATACAAGGTGACATCCCTCAGAGCAACTGAATGATTTATACTGTGGAAGGTAATTTTTCACTATCTTTAATATTGGTGCAATAGTTCATCCATCTTAAAGCAAACAATATATACAAGATTATTTATTCAGGACAGGCCTTGAATCATTTAAAAAAGTCTTATTCCTGAATTAATAAATACAGCATAACTGTGCTTATCTCTCTGTTACCCAGTAAATTACATGTGTCCATTATATATGCAACCTGCACCAAATAAATGGGCTGTAAAATGTTATGGTGAAATTCCTCTCTCTCTGAAACATAATAAGGACTTGAAAAATAAAACTAAAAGGAACTTACTCCACTATTCCCATAATGTAAAAACTGATATGATGACTTGATGACAGAAAAGCAGACCAAATAAAATAATCATGTTCTAGTCTAACAGAGTGTCAAGGATTTTGTGTGGTCTGCATGAAGGGCAGCAGTATGGTTTATCCTCATCCATGCATTAAAATCTTTGTGTGTAATAATTTACCTCCTCAATCACACTGTGCTAAAAAGACTTTAAACTTTCTTCGTTACTTTTCCCCAAATGGATAAAGACTGTCAACTGTAATTGTCTTAAGCTTCTGCTTGATTGTGTCTAGGAATGAATGAAGTTGGGTTCCTTGACTACAGTCTGGTGACCAGAAGGTTTGTACCATCTGTCTGGGCTGACCACTTTCCATTGAGAAAGCACGTAGCAAATCTGATGTTGTGTGGAAAGGGGAAGTTTACTGGAAAAGGGGAAATCTACTATTATTTTGCTTTAAATTGACTAATGCCCTCTTTTACTAACCAGTCATACTAATCCTGTCATACAGGGACATGAGCGGAAACTGATGGGATTCTATGGAAAAGCATGAGATGGTAGGAACAAGTTTCTCCTAGTAACTGTCTAATGCCATAGCTCCTCTGAGTAGCAGTTCTGAGACCCACATTACAAGGCCTCATTCAGGACCATGCTTCTTTAACTAACTTTTGGGGGAAAAGAAGCATTATAAAGGCTGGATATGGTGCCTGCTACTTCTTCCCCATCCCAGATCTCTTGGTCATTCACAGGCAGCATTAGGTTGCTCTCAAGTGACACGGCAGAGCCAAGCCCATAGTTGTCTGACACTTCATTCTCTTCCTGCTGTTCACAGATATTTTGATTACTTTTCATATTGTTTCTTTCCCTACTACCATGTGCTTGCACCAAAGGTGTCCCACAGTATAACATCCTCAGTACTTCCAACTCCTCCATGGTGATAGCAGCAAAGATAACAGATGCTGTCTTTGCTAAGTTCAGGGCAGTCTTGTCTCTTTCTTTTTTTACTTTTATTAATTTATTCTTATGACATTATTGCTCTCCATATCCTCCATCTCAATCCCTCCTAGCTGCCTCCTTGTAGGTGAGCTGCTTTGTCTTCTCCAAACTCATTAGGCCAATAAGTCACTTTTCTATGGGGATGACAGAGTTAAATATTGCTGATATTTACTAAATCAGAGGTAAATCAGAGGTAGTGAGAAAGTTCAGAACAGATTGAGAAATTCTGAGATGGCACTGGAGGACTGTCAAACACAGGCTGAAACATGCAGGTTTAAAAGCTTTTGGTTTTGGTTTTCAGTTAAAGTTTCATATTTAAGTATCTGCCTCAAATTAAACATACCTCCACTGAGATGGGAGAAACTTCTAATTCTTAAAGTATATTTAGCTATCTCATGCTGAAATCTAGGAAAATAGAAACCAGGAGTCTTAGCAGACAAGCAAACCTCAGCTTGTCCTGATCCAAAACTCATGGAGGTGAATGGAGAGATTCTCCCAGTCTTCAGTGTGTTTTGAATCAATCTCTTTGAGAGCAGCCAACATCAATCCCTGCTGTGAGCAGGACAGAGAAAGGCAGAGAAAAGAAAGACAACTGGAATAAAAACCCAACCCTCTGCTGAAAAATCTTTACATAAATGTCAAATGTTGAAGAACAAATTACTGCAAATTTTCCTGCCATGGGAATTACAAAAATAACTTTTTCTTTTAAAAAGTTGGTCTTTGTGTTTTTGTGGCATTGCTTTTGTGTCTTTTACAGGAATTGCTTCAAATAAAAAAAGCATTTGTAAAGAAAGAAAAATAAATCAAAACATAATAACTTATTCAATAGTATAGACTAGTGCTGCCAGTGAAAATTGATAAAGGAATAGTCAGAGTGCATTAGACCCCATCCTTTCCTAAATTATGTGACTGCAGCTCTTGATGTCTGCTGCATAGTCAGCAGTTTTGATACTTCAGTATCTATACAAAAAGCATGGACCCAAATCTCTTCCTATATTAATTTTATGCCATGGTAATTTCATACATTTTAATAAGACCAATTTGCATTTATGCCAGTGAGAGAAACACAAATACTGCCTTTTTTTCTTTTTTTTTAATAGAGGGAAAAGCTATAATTTGGACACAGTAATGAGGCATGATTTTTTTCCTTTGTGGAAGGATGATCTCCAGTACCATCAATACAAATTATGGCCATTTATCAAGGTTTATCTGCTATACTGTCAGCAAAATACTGACCTGAAGACCAAAAAAAGAAAAAAGCACACACAAAAAAAAGATTCTTAATAAAATATTTATTCTATCATGGGATCAAGTAAATTATCTTTTTTTTTTCTTTTTTTTTAAATAAGAAAAGTCATCTAAAAGAAAGAGTTTAATCCTGAACTATTAACTTTCTTTTTGTATTGTATTTTTTGTCTTTAACCTTCATTCAATCTGCATCCTGAATAAGGTCTTTCTGCTAATAAGGTTACTTGTTCAGCCCATCTCACCTCCTGTAATTTGCCTAAATTACTGAAGGCAAATCAAGCCAGCTCAAAACAATATTAACAGACTGGTGTTACCATCATAATTAAATCACAGCAGATGCAAAGGCACGACGAAGACTTGGTTGTAAATACATCAAATGGTTCTGATGACAGTAATGCATTTTATTAAGGAAAACTATAATCATTTTTATGATCTAATGCACATTTACCCTTTTCTTGCCCTTCAATCACCAAGTAGGACATAAGGTAAATTGGATTCCTGTATGTTAATGGGGTTTTTCCTAGTTAACTGATATCGAGATTATGTTCTACATTAGTTAGTGGTTGATTTTGCACTTATACCAGGTGCTGTCAATAAGGGAAATCACTGTTTTAGAGAGGTGTTAGTGTCCTCAGCTTTTATCTGAATGATTGTCTCATGCATGGGGCTCCACAAGAGTCTTGTGGACTCATCTCTGCTGTTCCTCTGAGCCTCAGAGTCCCCAGCTGGACCCAAGCAGGAACTTTAAAGAGCAGACTAAGGAGCATCAACAGGACTGGGAGTAGCACTGGAGGAAGTACCCAGGGAGTAGTACTGGGAGTACTCAACTGGAGGAAGTGTAAACCTAAATTTGCAGTCTTGAGGCCTGCAGTGATCATTCAGTTAGCACCAGGCCTGCTGACTCCTCCTGCCACAATTTAAAAACATGCAATGAGATATTTCACAAAAACAGCTGCTGGTGTTGGCCATTGGATGTGTAGTTGGAACTGGGAGTCAAGGAGGAAGGGATGTAATATAAAGTGTCATTATATGAAATATAATATTGAAATATAAAGTGTCATTAAAATTTCATGTGATGCTGTGCTCAAATGGGATTAATGGAACCTTAGGATAGATGGACTTGGTTTCCTTGAATCTCCAGGCCAAAGAGAAATATCAGTGACTCTTTAGTGTCCTCCTCTTTTGGGTTCTGCTCCAAGGCACACTCTGCTCCCTCTGCTTGCAGGCAGGTGCCTCAGGACTAGGGCTAGACTTGAGAACTGCTCTGGTCCAAGTTCTGATCCAATGCAGGACACAGTATGGGGTTTAGGTAACATGTTATAGGGGCTGTCACACAGAGCCCATTTCTTTAGGCATTTATCAGACCAACATTGAGGGGGGGGGGGGCGAACTTGGAGATGTTGATGTATTTTATGCTCCCACAGGGCTCTGGGGTTTACATAATGCTGATTTTCTTAATTTGATTTTAGCTTTTTGGCTTCCTGTACCACCCATCTCTGCTTGTTTACACTTGAGAAAGAAAATCAGCTCAGAAAACCCAAAGTTCTCTTCCTTAGCTTGGAGCATCAGTCAGACCAAGCAAGGGGAAATGAAGTGGAAATGGTGTGTGACATATGGGGACAAGCCTTCCTTTGATCTTTCTTGGATATTGTTGTTACAGCTGAAGGGGAAAACACTTCACAGTTCCTTCGTTAGTTGCTAATATGTGAAGTAATTGTTTTGAATAAGTGTAGTGGTTGAACATCTACATCTTGCAGCCTATGTTGGGAATGATGTTATGAGATTAAAGCCATACAAACAATTTATCTGATGGGAAAGCCAGGTCAGTAAGACTGTTCATCCAGACCTAATATTACCTAGAAATTTTCCAAAGAATGTCAATTACGTGAGAGGGACAGCAAGGTAAGGACACAATTGGAATAGTGAGGAGACCTTCAATTACATTCCTTCCATGTGCTATATGTGCTTGGTAACTTACCTGTGTATCTATCAGTTTACTGGATTAAATATGAAATACCTAAATTTTACCCTACTGATTAGCCCTTTAGTGCTATCTGTACTTAACTGTAGTCCAGGAGAAGGATGGCTGTGCTGACTTCTCAGGTGCGATGTGCTGATATCAACGTCTGGATGGCTTATGGCTGTAGAATAAGTGTATGTAGACTTCCTAGATGACACTGCAGTTTTTATCACAACTTTTCCTGGTACCAAGTGATAGTAACTTTAATCAGAAAAGAAGGCATTTCTCAGAGTCAGAATGAATTGTGATGGTGTTTGGTGTTTTGATCATGAGTGAAGTCAGTTCAATTATGAACTTCAGTGACCTACAAAGTCTTTTTATTTTTTTTTCTTTTAATGCCAAAGAAAACAAGTTTTTCAGTAGAACAAATGGTGGCCTTGCCAGTCTAAACTCATGGTTTAAAGAGATTAAGGTAACCTTTGGCAGGTTGCCCTTTCCAAACCTTTTACAGTCAAATCCTCTCTCTCTATAGTCAGAGAATTCAAATGCATCTATGCCTTGAATGCTCTTTTCAGACAAAAATCCAAACATTCAACATTCCAGAGAGTGACATGGGGGGGGGGTCCCTTCATGAGAATTAGAAAATGAAAGAGAGTGCAGCTACCAAGGCTGGAGGAACATGTTACACCTTGTGGTGCTCAAGACCATCATTGAGCTTAGTTTCCATATTATGGAATTCTATCCATGGCTAGATAGAAGACCACATCCTTTCCAAACAGATGATGATCTGTGTCCCTTGGGGACACTGCTGGCTCATATGCAGCTGGCTGTTGATCTCTAGGCAGCTTTCCAGCCACTTTTCCCCCGAGTCTGTGGTGTTGCATGGGGTTATTTTGACTCAGTTGCAGGATTCAGGAGGCCTCGTTGAACCTCATACAGATGGACTTGGTGGATCAATCCAGCTTGTCCAGGTTCCTCTGTAGAGCCTTCCTACCCCCAGGCAGGCTAACACTCCCACCAAATAACTTGGTGTCATATGCAAATGTACTGAGGGTATACTCAATCCTCTCATCCAGATCATTGATAGGTATTAAAGAGAACTGGTCCCAGTACTGATTCCCGAGGAACACCACTTGTGACCAGCTGCCAACTTGACTTAACTCAGCTCCATTCTCCACAGCTCTTTGGGTTCCACCATCCAGCCAGTTTTTTTTACCCAGTAAATCACATACCAATCCCAGACATGAGAACCCAGGTTCTACAGGAGAATGCTGTGGAAAGCTGTGACAAAGGCTTTACTAGAGTCTAGCTAGACAACATCTGCACCTTTTCCTCATCCTAAGTGGATCACCTTGTCATAGAAGGAGATCACACTAGGAGAGACTCACCTTCCATAAACCTACACTAACTGGGCCTGATTGCCTTGTTGTTCTGCATGTATTATGTGATGGCACTCAGGATGATCAGCTCCAAAACATTTCCCAGCACCAAAGTCAGACTGGAAGGTCTGAAGTTCCGTGGATCTTCCTTCCAGCCCTTCTTACAGACAGGCATCACATTTGCTTCCAGTCAGCTGGGGTCTCCAGGCTGGCCAGGACTACTCCTGGATGATGGGAAGTAGCTTGGTGAGCACTTACACCACCTCCCTCCTTGGCTGGGTGCCCTCTGGTCCCATGGACTTGTGAGTGTTAAACACTGAGCTGCTGGGTGGTATGGGCAGAAGAGAGAAGCTGAGATTCCATTAACAATTGATGGGATTAGTTTTATCTGATTAAACCATAAAAGCTTTCAGACCTAGCAGTTTGTGAGTTCCTCTTCTTTCTCCATGAGCTTCCCAATTCCCCCAGTTAAGCAGGCAAAAGCTGAACAGTCCCAGCATCTTCCAATGCTGCTATCCACTACAGTTTTCTCCTTAACAGACTCTGCCTGTTTAACTTCAAGCTTCTCTTTGTAGTCTACTCACTATTTAAAACATTTTGGGTTACTGAATACCATAAGAGCACATAAAATGCAATTTTTTCCATTATATGTGCAATAATATTTTTAGCAAATTTATCTGTGGATTAAGCTTTAGAAACGAAAAAACCCAAACATAGCAGCATACTGTGAGACTACTGCAAGCATTTTTGTCCAGTCTTGTCAGTCAGACAGACATTGAAGTAAGCAGTTCAAATGTTTTTATCTCTTTTTATCTGGCACAGCAGCAAAAATGGAGTTTTGTTTTAGACTCTGTTCTGAAGACTTCAGAATTTGAGGAGCATTAGATCTAGACCCAAAGACAACTTGTGCTCTATGTTGCTACCAAATAATCAATAAAAAAACAGGCATCCAGTTTTCAACTTTGCATTTGGACCAGCAATGGCCTGTGTCAAAACCATGCAGCTGAATCCTTTCCACCTCTGGTCTCAGGTCTTTCCTCCTCCCGGATGAAGGATTTTTTGTTGCTGAATTAAAACAAAACTCACTACCCATCAGCATACACTGAAAAAAACCCTGAAAACCAAAATGATTATTATTAGTTTCTCTGCAGTAGCAAATTGCTTCTATTTTAAATATTTTACAAGAAGGACATTTTTTTGCCAGGTCTCTTAAATAAAGCAAACAATTCCATAGAAGGCAGCAATACTTGTATTTATTTTCTGACAAACCTTATGTAGCAAAAGTTTACCTCTGTTGATATTTTTTGGCTGTTCTGTGGGATATTATGCCATCAGAAATGAAATAACCAGCTGCTGATAATGTGTCTTTTTGGTTTATTGCCTCATTTTGTTTTATGATTGCAGCCTCCATAGCCTTTTGGTTTTATTCTGGCTTTCCCTGTTGCTGCGCTACTCTAGCAAGTTGGGTCAACACACTACAAAACACAGGGGCTTTATTTGGCTATTTAAAAAAAAAAAAATGAAATTTGTGGTTGTCCACAACATGAATTACAGATAACAATAATAAAAAGCTTCATGCATTGAGAAATAAATCCATTTGTGAGTTTTGTAACGTAAAAGCACCTTAAAAATGAAAGAGGATTAAATCCCACCTTTGTCTCAGTTGCAAACCCTTTGTGTAACCAGTCAGAGGAGCAAATTTCTCCAGAATAAAGCTTATACAGTGTCCATGTGTGCAAAACTTCAATGTTGAGAGGGCACTGCAAGAGAACAGAGCTGGGGAAATGACCTGTAATGCAAATTCCTATTACATGTATAATCTCAGAGGCCATGGGGAATGAATGCATATGGAGTTAGGAGGAAAGAGAGGAGGGGTGGAAATAGAAAAATATAATTTTCCCTGAGTTAAACTCAAGTTTCCTCAATTTATGTCTTCCTCCCCACCTTCCAAGAGCAGAAATTAGATCTTTCCTGAAACTCATTTGGTTCCCAGCAGTCCTCCATGACTTTTTCTCTGGAGGCCTTGCATGTATGCACATATTCCAGTTTTCATTTGCTGTGTCTGTACCTTCTATTTTTCAAAGCTAATAAACGAGTCTGATATTTTATAGTATTTTATATTCTAGAAAATTTTTTCCCCAAAACCCCTGTGAAAAACTGCAGTATGCAGCCTTAACTCACATGCTGCAGGTTGCCCCATGGAACTGGAGCCCTGTGATTTTTTTCATTTGCCCAAACAGAATGTGTAAGGCAGAGATATCAAACACTCTCAGAGAAAAAGGACAATTACAACTGTTAGCCATGGTCTGTAGTCTATGTCTGGAAAGTCTGAGCCTCATATTACACTCAATAAATAGCCTGTCTTTAAACTAAATATAGACCACTTGCTCATGCAAATTACATTATCCCGGGTGGAGTTACCATTACAGTAATTGCACTTACAAATGATGTGAGCATGCCTAAGCCTTTTGGGACAAGTTTTTTCCTCTACCTACATTAATCTTAAAATTCAAGGCTCCATTGAGATGAAGGGCTTGGTCACACCCCAGGCTCCCTGTGACAGCTTTCCATCCATTCAGGTTGGAGAGCTGCCCTGGGAAGTGGAAGGAGGAGTGGGAATTCACCCTGGATT
Source organism: Calypte anna (assembly GCF_003957555.1). Classification (NCBI taxonomy): domain Eukaryota; kingdom Metazoa; phylum Chordata; class Aves; order Apodiformes; family Trochilidae; genus Calypte; species Calypte anna. The sequence goes on along the minus strand of NC_044245.1, from coordinate 143,871,859 downwards.
CTCCAGCCTGTGCTCCTGGTGTGACCATTTCCATCTGGGTGGTAAGTGGGTATAAAGTGCCCTCAAGAGCAATGGGAACATTTTAAAGCTCCTTTGTTCTGAAAGCAATTGTGTAAGAAGAATGACAGATTCAGTATGAAGCTATTGCACCAGGAGAAGTTTAGGTTGGACATTAGGAATAATTTCTTCATGGAAAAGGTTGTCAGTCCCTGGGACAGGCTGCCCTTGGAGGTGGTTGAGTCACCATCCCTGAGGTATTTAAAAGATGGATAGATGTGGTGTTTACAGACCTGGCTTAGTAGTGAAGGTTTTTTGTTTGTTTTGGTTTTTTTTTTTCAGTGTGATTCTTCAACAATTGGACCTAATCTTAAAGGTCTTTACCAATGAAAACAGTATAGACATTAGTAAAAAAAAAATATTAAAAATAAACGGTTGTGGTTCTTAGGAAGGAAGTGCATAAGAGGGTGCACAAGGTTATGAAGTAAGATGAAATTATGGCTTTCCCCACAACCTTTCTAATAATAGTTATTTTTAAGAATTAAAATATCTTTGAAAATATAAGTAGTTACACAGAAAAAAATCATCTTGCAAACTACTTGTCTGCCTCTGAACCTTTCTGGTGTGAAAACCAGCAACCAAACAGTAAAAAGGAGGATTGGAGTTCAGATTCAGAGTAAGAAAATACCACATCCAGAAGGAGGCATTTTTTACTGTTAAGGTATAATATGGAATTTACACCTGATTTCAACACTTTGACCCCATGGCTTATTCCAGAGGTTCACTGAAGGTGTGGTGGACTGAAAAAGGTAGATCTGAGGAAGACCTGCCTCATCAGAGAGATTAAGCTATAATTGGAGTAAATGGTGTCTTAGAGAACTGAAAAACTTAGGAAAAAGGATAAAGGCAGTTAAATAGCCCAGCCCCGACTGATAAAACTGTGCACAGTCAGAGTGTCTGTTAAGGCATTTTCAACAGAAAAAACGTGGGGAATGAAACTTCCAAACAAGGGAACACGTCCACATCCAAACAGCTCTGCTGCTGCCACTGAGTTGCAGGGAACACAGGGCACTTCCTAGGTAGAAGAAAACATTGGGAACCATTAAGGCTAAGAGCAAATTTACAGATGTTTACAAGGATTATATAAAATCATGAAGGGTGGCTGTGGGGAAAGCCAATGAAATCTTAAGCAGTCTGCAGCTTGATGGCACATTCCCTGAGTGATGGGAGACGCCCCTGGTCATAGAGAGTGCTCAGAAATATGGCAACTGTTCTTGGAAGTAGTAAGGACAGAAAGAAAAGGTGTTTTTGCAGAGAACAGTTCTCTCCCTGGTGGGGGAGAGGAGCACATCTGATGGATTGTGATGATCTGCATCAGTGACTGCTCACAGGTGGTGGATAGAATAGTACGTAGGAAGAAAAAACATTTTTCAGGTGAGTGCAACAAATCCTGCAATGGGCTGACCAGCCTGGCTGTAGTATTACTAGAAACCACAAAGGGTGAGGGGAGAGACCTGTCTTCCTCTGGTACCAGGGGATAGGATGTTTCTCAGCTGCAGTTGGAGATGGGGATTTGTATCTTCACCACTGCTGGATAAGGTGTTGGGACCTCTGCTGCACCAGCAGAGCAAATCAGCATTCAGAGCTGACAAGAAGACACTGTTATTAATGTAAAGCTGCTCTTAATCAGTTCAAGCAAGCTGCAAAACTAGCTTCCACTAGGAGAGTGGCTGTACAAATGTGGCACAGAGCAAGAATGACACTGCTCTATCAAGTCAGTATGGGAAACGTGGGCTAGAAATCCTGTTATTTCAGGCCCAAGAGAGAAGGCATTTAAATATATTTATATCTGCCTTCTCCTCCTAGTCTCCACATTTCCCATTCCTTCCAGTCTCTCATTGTCAGTACTGGCACGTGGAGAACATACAAGTACAACCCTGCTGAGTCCATATCAAAGAGATCTTTGCCATGAAGCTCAGGGGCAGAAGGGTCACACCAAGCTTTCTGAGGTTCTATTCAGACCTGAAAAAGGGTTCTTCTGCTTCCCTGGGTGTATGAACACTGGCAAGGCACAGAAGGCAAGATGCCAACTGCAGTGACGAGAAAGGTAAGGTAGAGAAAGATCCTCTATGTGGGTGCCCTTTACCTGGGAGTATAAAGAAGCATCAATCAGAGATGAGGAGGAAGAATGAACAGAGGGCCTGCACGCAGTGTCATTTGGTCCCAGGGTAGAGAGAGAGGGGTGAATTTGCTGTTGTAAAGAAACATGACAAGAACAAGTGAATTTGATCTTGCTGGAGCCTTAGGGGAAAGCGTGAGTGTGGTAACAAGCATCCTGCTCAGCCTCATTAAACCAGAAAGCTCCAAGCTCTGTGGGTTAGGTGTGCTGTAGCATTGCTCTTGTTTGTAGCTCTGGGATGAGATGGAAATGCCTGGAGAACAGAGAATGGGCAGCTCTCAGCTCATGCAGGACTTGGGCACCAAGAGTGCCTCACCAGAAGACACCTCCAGGCACTATCCTGGTGCTCTGTGGTTTCAGTGCACTTGGGAATGGGCACTTCAGGTAGGGCTCTCCCCTGGGATAGTGACACACATGACCACACTACATCAGACATGCTCTGAACTCTCTAGACATTAATTTCTCTGCAAAAAATCACATATCCCCATTTTAGACTCCTTTTGGGAAGTCAGGCCAATAAAAAGAGTTTATAAATGCACCAATTACCAGCTCAGGTCAGTACCCAAACAGCCTGAAAGTGAGTTGAGGGTGCACAATTTATTGATTCAAATATACCATCTACTTAATTTCAAGCAAGCCTTTCTCTTCAGGATATAAAACACTAAATAAAAGCTTCTTCAATGCCTGGGGAATCTGGATTCTCTAATGGTATAAGGCAGAGCAGCCTCTTAGGGATTTTTCTAATTGACAGAAAGCGATTAAACAGAGAGCAGGGAGATAGGGAGTGACCTGGGTGCTGAACACTTAAAGCTGGTTTGTGCCATTGTGAGTAAATGGAATCAATGCTCTGTATCATTATTTAAACACTATAATTAAATTTGGAAATTCAGGTGCTTAATGCTCCCTCTGGCCCACAGCCAGAAAAAATTACGGTCTGAAGAGAGAGGACCAGTAAACCAGCAAGGCTGCTCAGGTGCACTGGAGATCAGAGGAGAAAGTAGTTCCAGGGTACTAATTGAAATCAGCAGACTTAAAGTGTGGCCCAATCCATCTCAGGGACCTGGCTAAGGTTTGCTTTCATCTTGTGCTGGTTTGGAGAGAATTTTTCTCACAATTCATGCCTCCACTTTGGCTTCTCTGCCCCTCACTTCTGTGTTAGTGGCTACTGTGCTACCTTGGGAAGGATTTTGCAGTGATGTTTCCTTTGAAAAGCTGCTGCCACAGCTGCTCTAAAAACATCTTTAAGCTTTCACAAGCAGGAGAGGGACCACCTCCCAGAAGAAAGACCTCTTTCTGTCCCCAAAACAACTTGTCACTGCTTGTAGGTGCCCCTTGAGCACTTTCCTGCATGCTCTCCAGCAAGGATGGCAATGATGATCTCTTGGGCACCTTTGCACTTCAGTCTGTATGTGGCTCTGAGATTAAAATTCTGGTAAGAGCCACAGAAACTTCCTGGCATGGTCTCAGACCAGTACTTCTGGCTTAGAAACCCAAATACTTGGTCTAAACAATGTCACAGTAACTAAAGAAATTTTATGCCATTTCTAGGTGGATGTACACATAAAACCAGACTGAATAGGGAGTATGGGGTCAATTTCTCTGGATAGTGTCCTCTGGGTAAGGCATTTTTCTAAACACATGGAATATTGGATTCATGTTCCCATTTTCAGAGTGACAGAGTGGGGGTATTTATTTATATTTATATAATATTTATACGTCCATCATCTACAGAGGATAATTTAATTTTGGTTCCCCTCGGGTAGTGTAATAGCTGGGAAATTATGTCAAGTAAATCCACGCTGAAAATAAACTCTGGTTGTCAAGGCCAGTCAGCCACTGTAACAGATCACAAAGATTTTCCAGTTACAAAGTCCTCAAATCAAGAATGGGAATTTTCTGGGAAATTTTTGGTAGGCAACATCCTGAGATCAGAATAAACATGAAAGAGTGAGAGGTGCCTAATGGCAGGACTGGTCAAACAGTCCTCAACTGTGACAATCTATGAATTATTGGGTGAAAGGTTTTTGTAGCCACTAAATTGTGATGCAATTGGATTTTCTTTTTTAATTGCAAGATGAATAGCTAAAAACAATTGGTGCCAAGGCTTTAAAACCAAATTTTATCATCATGAATAACCTCCATACAGAAAATTATCCAATCATATTTATGCTTCTTGTGGCAAAACTGTACCTCCCATAGCTTGAAAAATAATATCATGGAGCAAGATTTGTGAGGGAGTTTCTTCTTTTCATCTAACAAATTTTAAGGTCAAGCTCAGTAGTTTGTCATTGACAGGGCCTTGAATCATTTTGAATAACTGGGAGAATAGAGAGAATCAGCATTTTTCTACCTGTTGTCCTATCAGCATTGCAATCAGAGAGACAAGTGTCCTCATTCAAGTTGCATTTTTCTTAGCATATTTTGCCAGGTATGTCTGGCTATGGCAATCCATTCTAGGGAAGAAGAAAATAAAGATTAAAAAAAATTACAACTTGAATTGTAGAAAGATGCCTTGGAGCAGTTTCCATAAAGATGAGATTGCCTGCTGAAGATGGTTTTTAGTGCAGTTTCCATGGTACATACACACACAACCTTAACCTAAAATTATGCCTGAGAGTCTTTCAGATGTTCTTTTATCTTAAAACAAGCAGCATAAGTACCCCGTGCACCCCACCACCTTACTTCACAAACGGTGCCACTGGAATCAGCAACAAGGATGGCAAAATCAGTCCCTGGGTAATCCTGCTTTCCACGAGGATTTCAGTTCTGAGAGATTCTCAGCAGAGGCTGCAGGGCTGACATGGACTTGGAAATAATTTAGACTTTGCAGAATGAAATTGATGATTATCAGACTTTGATTAGTGTTACCTCCTGGGTATGCAGCTTATCTTTCGAGCTTTTATCTCATGAGTAATTTCTCTTTTTTTTCATTGCAGCTTCATGAAAAAACTCGAGTAGCTTTGCCATACAGGTATCTGATTGCTTCACAGTTTATTGGAGGTGATACTAATGACTTCTGGGGCATGCTAGTAAACCTTGTGATTTTTTTACATTATCTGGGCTCAAGAAAATCTGGTTTTCAGATACATGTCCCAATTTTTAAAAAATATATACATAAAATATATTATATACAGATATACTGACATTTTTAGGTAGTGGAATTATAATTCTTATGTTGCTGTTCTACAGCCTAAAGAAAACATATTATGTAGATGATTTCTGCCTCACCTTTATATCACTGGTGTCATCCTTAGATCTCAAGTATGACACTTGGACAGCAAAACCCTTGGAGTAGGCACCAGACATGCACTTGCTATGTATTACAAAATATCAGGTTTACAATGTTGTTCTGTTTTGTGCTTGTGTTTGTATGAAAGAAGACTGGAAGCAGGGCTCTCAGTCTTTTATAAAAACACATCTGTGACTGGATGGAAAGATTAAGGCTTTGGGTGTGCAAGATAGGCAGATAGGGTGGGGGGTCCCATTCTGAAGAATTATGATGGGTATATAGTGGTTGTATGTGAATGGAGAAGCCTGGAAAGTGTCTATCTAGGGTCAGTTCTTTTGATGCTACAGAGGTTACCAGCAATGGTGGCTGTGACAACTGAGACCTTCTCAAGATGTTCTGTGAAACAATATTGGCAGTTCAAGGCAGTTAACTGCATCTGCAGTTAAAAACCTGCTGGAGTGAGCATTGATCTTCCAGGCATCTCAAGATTTTAGATGTTTTGGTCTGAAACTTCTCGGACCACAAATCTATGAATTAGATAATTCATTTGGGAGGGAGAAGAGCTTTTTTTTTTTTTTTCCAAAAGAACAGCCTTTAAAAAAATTTTTATGGATGGGAATTAATAGACTTGGGAACTAGCAGACTCTAGAATATGTCACCATGAGTTTGCTTTTACATTTTCTTATAAAGACAGTAGTATACATATGTGCTACTTCAAGCTGTGACTGCTTTTCTGAAAAGGTCTTTCCTACTTGATTTGTAGGAGAGGATCCTAAAAAGATTTTTTTTTTTCCCCTGCAATAGCCATAATAGTCTGTCCTAGCCTGGCACAGATACACATGGGACAGCATTTAACTGTCCAAATAGAGAGCTGCCATCTCCAGCCCCTGATGTCTGGCACACTTCACATGTATTAATTCTAGGGAAAAAAAAAATTAAGCAAATGTCAAATTAGTTATTGGCTGCTGTTTTTCTTTTAGACAAGCTTTTAGAAGATTAATGATAATAAAGATTTCCTGAATCCTCTTGCAATGTTCACTACAATACTTTAGATCCAACACCATAACCCACAACATACTCTTGGATGTCTTACTGCTTCCAAGTATAATTCCCACCTCTGCTTTGGGAGAAAAGAAGGGTTGTTTGGGTTTGTACATCCATGTTTGCTTTGATTCATACTTCATTTATAGTGTGCTTTTGGTTAACTTGCCTCCCGTGCATAACCCACAAAGTGAACAGAGTTTATAAGTTGGTCACACAAACTTTGAAGAGTTCTACTTTTCTGGGTTTTTTTATGGATTACACGTATTTATATAATAAGATGTGGTGCTCCCATTGTCACACACCGTGCTTAATGGATTGGAAGCAGGAAGCTCCTAATCTCACTGAGAACATCAGCATCACTGTGCTTGCAGGCTGCTAGTCAGAAAAATCAACAAAACTAAACATATGCTGCCAGAAAGGAAAGTTTTGTGCTGGGAGTCCACTGGTGTATTGCTCAGGGGAGAAACAAAGCTCTGCACATCACAGTGGGGGGAGCCCAAAGATCTCTGTGCAAATTTTGTTGAGCTGAGCTGTCTTCCTGCAGACCTCCCTTTCACTTTTCTTTCTCCTCCCTCTCTTTCATCTCCCTCTCTTTCTCAATTACTTTCATTCAGTCCTTTTCTGCCTCTACCAGAGAGCTTTCTTGCCTGGAAATCTAGGGATGAAAAGCCATTCTCTAACATATACAGGGAAGTTAAGGGAGACAGCCCAGGTGTGGCTTCTCATCTCCATTTTAGCTGCTGCTGGCTGCAACCTTAACATCCATTTTTTGTCATAATTCTTTACAAGTCATAGAGCTCTGACCTCCTACCCCTCCAGAATGTGGGCAAAAATTCTTAACATACTAAAATACTAACATACTAAAATTTCTCTGTAGTGCAAATATGGTGTTAAAAAAAGGCCTCTCAGATGTCAATTGCACTGAGATATCTGAGTCATGAAGAATATTTTTTTCTTAAAAAGTTCTGACTATTCGATCTCTAAAAGGCAAGTGATGAAACCTCACTATCACTGCTGGCAGACTGTTCTACCAGAAGGGGATCTTTTTAGTAGAATTAGTTTTATGAACGCTTTAAACTGTTGTCCTATATGCTGAGTACACTTGAGAGAGGTTTGACTGTACACTGGGGCTTCCTGTGGCAGAGGAAATCATAGTATGGTTTGGGTTGGAAGGGACTTCAGTGGTCATCCAGTTCCAATCCCTCCTCCACTAGACCAGCTCTGCTACACGTCCCATACAACCTGGTCTTGAATACTTCCAGGGATGGGTCTTTCCTGGGTAACCTGTGCCAATGTCTCAGCACCCTCATGGTGAAGAATTTCTTCCTAATATCTAACCTAAATCTACCCTTTTCCTGTTTAAAGCCCATCACTTGTCCCATCACTCCATGCCCTTGTACAAAGTCCCTGCCAGCTTTCATGTAGCTCCCCCAGGTACTGGAAGGCAGCAATAAGTTATACCCAGAGTCTTCTCTTTTCCAGGCTGAGCAATGGCAGATGTCTTGGGACTGAGCTATTCAGACAGATGTCATGAACTTTCATTAACATACTCAATTTCAAAAATAAACTTCAGTCTTTTTAAATACATCTCCCTTGTTTTTCTCAATATCTTTTTATATTTCAGGAACAACCAGGCCTTAAAACTAGAATATAAATTCCTGAGAAAAGTATCTTTCTTTTACAATAATTCCCTTGCTGTTTTTGTTGATAAGCCCGGGATATTCAGAAAAGTTCCTATATTCCTTTCATAAATCACACCAGCAATTTTACCTTCCATGGAGGAGAGTAACTGTAGTCCTGTGTAATTAAACTTCCTACTATATTCTACTAGTTATATGCCATTTTATTTCATGAAATTATATCCCAATTCCTGGATCATATAATAATAATGAGTTATTTTTACAGGTATTTCCTCTCTTATAATACTAAGATCTGTTTTGTTTCCAAACTTCCTTTTGCTCTTTAATATTTAACAGGTCTAACATTCTCATTAGTAAATAATAAATGCTTGAATTTCAGCCTCCTCTAACAGTGTTTCATTTTTAAAATATAAGAATTATCTCAATATAGTGATTTCTAACCAAAATCTGGTTTGCTTGCAAACTTTTGGATGCAGCACAAAGCTTTGCTTACATGCTTTTTTTTTTTTTTTTGCATTTGCAAACAATAGGTTTGTAAATCACCTTCTCCTCCCCCAGTGTGAACAGTATTTTTTAAATGATTGCAAATACATCTTGGGTTTCATCTAATTAAACCATACTCAAATGATGGATTTTCTTTAATTTTATATTTTCTCACACAATGATATTCTTTTCTAGGCTTTCTGGGTCACCTTCCATAATTGCTCTTAAAATTCTGCAAAAATTCTGGAAAAAATAGTAGGATAATTTATTCTGGGAGTCACAGTTCATTATTTCACATCAGGTCTGATCCGATGCCCAGTGAAGTCCATAGAATTTTGCCTCTTGATCTTTCATTAAATCTTTCTATTAAACCTGATGTATCCAGCTTGGTTGCTCTCAAGCCTCATAGATCAAGACTTCTTTCTTCTTCTTCTCTTCAATAGCTTAAGCATGAGCAAGAGCCAAAAGAGAGACTCTTTTCAGTACTGCTATAGAACAGAGGCTTTTCTGTGACAGAAGAAAGGAAGAAAATATCAAAATTGAAAATTGTAGATATCAAAGATAAAGACCTGGTAGTAATTTTTCTCTCCCTCTCCAGGTGCATCATACCCATTGCCATAGAGCTCGCACTCTAAAATCTCTCTTGATCTGAGAATCAAGAGTTGATTTTTCTCAAATCTTCTTCCTGGATATGACTAAAGTGCTTTGCATCCTCTGAAGGCAAGAGGGCTTAAACTCCTTGTCCTCTTACAAACCTGCATCAGAGTTTCCTCTGGGAATTGATGCCTTGCAGTGCTCTCTTATGGCTCTGTACAGGGACAAAACTGCTATTGAGGAAAAAGAAAAGCAAAAAAAAAACAAAAACAAAAACAACCAAAAACAACAACAAAAAAACAAACCAAAAAGAAAAAAAAAAAAAAAAAACAAAAAAAAACCCCCAGCAGCCTATGCTGTACTTTGGTGATGTATTTCTAGCATTTTACCTGGAGTAACACCAAGAATTCAAAGGTCTACATGGATTAAACATTTAATTGACATAAGGGTTCAGATCAGGCAGATTACAAATATGACCTCAGTTCAAGAAGGACAGGGAAGTGCTTGAAAGAGTCCAGCGCAGAGCTACTAAGATGATTAAGGGAGTGGAACATCTCCCTTATGAGGAAAGGCTGAGGGAGCTGGGTCTCTTTAGTTTGGAGAAAAGGAGACTGAGGGGTGACCTCATCAATGTTTTCAAATATGTAAGGGGTGAGTGTCAGGGAGATGGAGTTAGGCTTTTCTCAGTGGTGACCAGTGATAGGACAAGGGGTAATGGGTGTAAATTGGAGCACAGGAGGTTCAAGTTGAATATTCGAAAAAATTTTTTTCCTGTAAGGGTGACAGAGCCCTGGAACAGGCTGCCCAGGGGGGTCGTGGAGTCTCCTTCACTGGAGACATTCAAAACCTGCCTGGACACGTTCCTATGCGAAGTGCTCTAGGTGGCCCTGCTCTGGCAGGGGGGGTTGGACTAGATGATCTTTCGAGGTCCCTTCCAACCCCTAGGATTCTATGATTCTATTCTATGATTCTATTATTATGTACCCTCTCCTGATGGTGAACCTGCTTTGCTGTTCTGGTGGGAGCAGAGAGCTTTCAGTCTCAGTTTCAGCTCCTGGTTCCATGCCCAAATGGAAGCAATTCCTGGAGAAGGGGGTAGGACCACAAGGTGTAAGCACCTTCTTCAGAAGGTAGAGTTAAGAATGTAAATTCTCCCAGACAATTATCTTTGTAATTCTTGGTGAGCACTTTATATGAGAGGCATAACACCAAACCCTTTGGTCCATATTCTCTGGGTACCTTCTTCTAGTGTTAGGTAGGTTTGGCCCAACCATTCTTATGGGACTGCTCAAACCTCTGGGTAGGAAGTACCCTCTGTATGGACCAGAACCTCAGAGGAGGGCAGAACCACTCCCCTAAGCCATCTGTCAGCTTGAGACCATCTTAGGCAGCAGTTCAAACTGTGAGAGCTGGAATTTTATCTTAGGGATCTCCAGGGTGGTTGAAAGCAGCAACTCAAAGCAGCCTTTCTTAGTTTATACTCTTAAATTCCACTTGGCATCATACATGGTGTTTGCATTTTCACAGCTGAGTTTGGGGTATTTAAACTCTTTTGTATATAGCAAAAAATAAGGTCACAAAAGCTTTATTTGGGCAAACTGCTCTCAGACATACTCTACATCTGACAATTTGTTTATATACCCATGCAAAAATTCATGGTTCTTCTCTAGTCTTCAGTTTTCAAGAACATGCTGCAAAGCTTATATGGATCAAAAGTTTCCATTTCAGTGATCTAAAAAATAAAGGAAAAGAGCCCAGCAAATTGCTTAAAACAAAATTGTTCCTGATGTCAAAATACTGTAAAGTATAAACATTAGCACAAGGATTTGCTTTATTTACATGTGTTTGAAACAGACAGAGATACATTTCTGTAGGAGCCTGTGATACTTGTACCAAATGCAGCACCTCACTTTACATGTACTATTATGCTTTGTACTTGATCTATTTGATTCAATATTCACACAAGATTTGATTTATTTTTTTTCACTGAATATTCAGCTAAAGCATCAGAAAACTGACCACATCCTTGGATGCATCAAGGGAAGTGTGGCCAGCAGGTTGAGGGAAGTGATTCCCTCTACTCTTATCTTGTACTCCCCACCTGGAGTACTGCATCCAGTTCTGGACCCCTATTATAAGAAAGATATGGATGTGCTGGAGAGTGTCCAGAGAAGGGCCACGAGGATGATGAGAGGGCTGGAGCACCTCTGCTATGAGGACAGACTGAGACAGTTGGGGTTATTCAGCCTGGAGAGGAGAAGGCTCTGAGGAGACCTTATTGTAGCCTTACAGTATCTGAAAGGGCTACAAGAAAGCTGGGGAGGGAATTCTTAGGATATCAGGTGGTGATAGGACTGGGGGGAATGGTTTCACCCTAAAGGAGGAGGGTAGATTTAGATTGGAAATTAGGAAAAAAATTTTCACCATGAGGGAGATGAAACACTTGAACAGTGGTGGGTGGAAGCCCCATCCCTGGAGGATTTTAAGGCCAGGCTGGACAGGACTCTGAGCAACCTGATCTTGTATGAGGTGTCCCTGCCCATGGCAGAGGGGTTGGCACTAGATGATCTTAAAGGTTCCTTCCAACCCTGAAAATTCTGTGATTCTGTGATTATTAATTTTCACATAATTTGGCATATCAGATAGTAATGAGAAAAACTCAAACATTTTCTGTAAAGACTACAGAAGAAGTCTATTTCCTACACACAGCAGATGTTCCCTTGTTTTCACTAGTGTTAGGAAGCTAACTTATCCAACCAGATAAAAAACTGTCATCAGGGAAAAAAATAAAATCACAATACTTGATCTCTTCAGAACTGACTCACTCAGATCTCCGAGCAGCTATTTGAGCTTCTTTGCTTTGGTGGAACCTAATTAATAAATCAGAGTAAAAAGCTTGATTAAACATCCTTGTCTGAAGAGAACCAACCTGTTACTGCTTAATAAGCGAGTATATGAATATGAATATGAATATTCATGCTATTTGTTGATGAAGAAATTCACACCTTTTCAGAAATCTGCATTTAAAAAATATAATCCTTTTAGAGCACATTTAGAGTCTGCTCCTTCAATGTACTGAGTGCTCTATTTAAGTGCTAAGTACCCTTAGTTTGGGGAGCTTGGGATATTTTGTGGAGCACTGTTCATGCTCAGCACAATAACAGAACACCCACTATCTTTGTGTCCTGGTTTGGGCCAGGATAAAGGTGGTTTTCTGTTTCTGTACTTTTGCTTTTAGCTAAGTCCCTTGTAAGTAGTTGCATTTGCTGAAATTAACAGCAAGTTTCTCATGCAGTGTGTGTGCTTTTAGGACTGATAACACTTGATGTTTATAGTTACTGCTAGAGACTGGTATGCAGAGCCAAGGACACAGAGGCCCCACCTGAGCCCTCCTTTAGGGAGGAACGGATAAGATAGATGCCAGAATTGACCAAACAGAGTATTCCATCCCATATACGTCACACTCAGTATAAATTTGAGGCATCACGTGGGCCGAGCCAGATCTTTTCCTGCTTCCCTTCCTTCACTCGGCATCCTGGAAGGATCCCGTCCGTCCGTCTGCCTGTGGTCCTAATCCGTGCCAGCCCATATCTGTGTGTTCCTGCCTCCGGTTCCCGACTGCTGCCGACTCCAGGAGTCCAGCCTGGACTTTCCCAGGGCTGCCCTACAGCCTCGGTGGTGACGTGAGAGTTATTGGGGGAAAGGAGGGAGGAATGTGGTTTCCATTTTCCTGTATATTTGTATATATTTAGTAATTTTTTCCCTATTTACCATTACTGTTTCATTAAAGTTGTGTAGTTTAGTTTCCAACTCATAAGTCTCTCTCCCTTATTCTCTCTCCTTTCTTCATTGAGGGGAGAGAGAGATTAAAGAGAGCGTCTGTTATTCGGTTTAATTGCCGGGTCAGTGTTAAACCGTGACACTTTGCTTTAACCTTTGGCTATTCCTTTACTTAAATATTTCATTTATTTTAAATTAGACATCACTGCTTCAAATGACTCAATTTTTATGAATTTTGTCTTCCCTATTGAGACTACAGAGAAACAGCATTTGATGAGGCAGGTGTTAGAAAGTTCATCCTCATCTTAGCAGGAGTGGCCCAACCTTCTGTCTGCCTCGGGGTCTGTTAAGACAAGAACATGGCAGACCCCTTCTAGCAGTAATATGTACCATTTATTCAAAGGACAAAGATGAGAAGCTGCATTAAGAACAGTGACTGAAATGATTAATTTCCTAAAAAAAGAATGTTACTTTCTTTTGGGATCTCAACTTACAGTCACCTGTGCAATACCCAAAGACAAAGAACTGAATGAGTCTCATTTTTAAAGGTTTTGGAAACACAGAACATTCTCAAGATTCATCTTTGCCCTTATAGGATGCAGTAGGTGATCTTACAAGGTTTCTGTTACAGATTTAGGTATCTAATGTCAGCATTTGGTTAATACACCCATGGACCTAAAGCTGATATGGCAAGTAAGGTTCTTGGCATCTCATAGGTCAGTGGCACAGGGCTTTAACTAGAGGAATCTTGAGCTGATCCTTCCTACTGTGCAATGCCACAACTTTTCTCAGTTTTCTGCTTCTGCTGGGTGATTGGAGAGAAGCTGCAATGTTACCCCAGTCTGTACCAGGGAAACACAGGGGAGAGGAGAAGTAAAGATCCTTACTTCTGCATAACCCATCCCTGACTCCCTGACTGTATGAATAGACTGTAGGAAAATTCCATGAAACCCATTTTTATTTGGTTCATTTTCATCTTAGGGATTTAAACTTAGGTTCTCTATTCCAGTTTTTGTTAGAAACTGGAACTCTGAAGTGGCTACGTTGAAAAGCAGCAGTGATTCTTTCTCCAGCAATGTCTGAGTTCCCAGGGACTTTTCTTTGGATGACTCCCTGTCTTCATATTTTTTGTCACCTTGCCTTGAGTTTGCTGGTCTGTAGTAAGAAAGTGGCTATCAGCATGGTTTAGATTTCAGTTTTTTCAGTAGGAAAACAACATTTTGGGGGTACATGTGTGGCTGGCAGAATGTATTCTGAAGCTAGTTGGTTTGTGTGTGTTTTTGTGGTGGTTCGGGCTATTTGAGGATATTTTTCTGACATGCAAAGTACCTCTCTGGAGTAGCCTGAGTTCATCAGCTCATTTTGTAGAGGATCCACTTGCCAACAAGCTGTCAGGTGTTAATTCATGCAGCCTTTCTGACTGAGCTTGAAATGGTGACCTGGTGAGCTGGCTCTGAACCATTAGTTTGTTCTTCCAGACAATGATAATTCTGTGAGATCAGCAGAAGCCTCTGGGGTCCTGGTGCAGCTCTCATTTCAGGTCACAAAGTGATGCCCAGATTGATGAGGCAGCACATCATGAGTGGGACATCTGGTTACTTGCTGTCTTTTATATGTAAATGCACTTCAAGAAGAAGGCAATGAAATAAAAACCTAAGAACCCTAAGCTTAAACTAACAGGCATATGAAAATCCATGAGAAACATAATGTTTCAGAATGGAAAAGTTTTAGTTTTTATTAAATTTTACAGCTTTATTACCCTGAATAATCATCTCCCAGGAAGAAGTCTCAAAACTCATGGCCCACCAGGAAGAAAACCAACCAGACCAAAACATTAGCCAAATATGCAGTGACGAAGGCTAATCCCTTCCTGGCAATGAGAAAGAACAGATGACCAAAGAAATCTTTTCCATCTCAGGCCATGTTGGTTCAATAACAACACTATGCCAACACTTGGTCTCATGCAAAAAACAGTCCCAAATTTTTAAGCACATCAAATCTGATGAAAGAATGGAGTTACAGGCAAAAGGTGTTTACTAAATCTTCCCATTAAAGATGAAGAGTTCAACATGTCCATGTCATTCCAATATGTCTTAGATTTTCAGGTCTTTCAGATCTTCACTTCTCAGTCCCATAGTCACTTGAAAATATTATTGTTTAATTATTTAATAATTATAATAAGATAAATATTATAATATAATATAATATAATTACTTATTTAATTTATGATAAAGCAGAAAATACCTGATGCAATTCCAGAATTCTCTAGCTAGATCATTAGGAGAGTTTAAGCTTTCAAAATCACAGCTTGAGATACTGGAACTTGAGTGAATGGAATTCCTGGTTCAAGAGAAGGCCTCTGCCTTCTAGGTGGGACAGTCATTAGTGTCATTTTGTATTTATGCACACACAAATAAGAACAATGAGTTTTCATCTAATTTCTGCCTTGAAGCAGATAGGGTGGGTGTGAGATGAAATGGCTGGGGAATTGATGTACCTTATGTATCAATCCTGGATGTTTACCAGTGGCACAATTTAGCACTGAAAAGGAGAAATGAAATATTCCAGCTATGAAAAGTCTCTCTTTGTCACCAGAAGTTGGAGTGAAAAAACCTGGGTACTAGAAGACATGTAGAAAAGAGTGACTTCCCAGCTGTGCATGCACAGAGGAACTTTTGACAAACGTGCATTCATGAGCAGGGCTCCTTGTGTAAAAATAGGGGTTGTGTAAAAATAGGGTCAGTGTGTGTAAAATACAAGATTCAGAAAGTGAAACTAATGATCAGCTGCCATCACAATTAAGTCCATGGCCCAGCTTTTGGACATGCCTAAATTGGCTCTGGCACTGAAGAAGTCCCTCCTTGGACTTTCAAAGTAGGTTCTAAAAACCTTCCTAATTCTGTAACTGGGTTTGATGTTAGGAAGAAACCTCAGTTTTGAGAAATCATCACCTTGGACAGTTAATTCTGGGAACCAGAAGCAAAAGCCAACGAATAGGGTAGATTGAGCTTTGGAATGGTGGTGCAGTGGTCTTCAGCATCACAAGCTGCAGCTTGTTGGCCTCTCATACAGGTATTTTAAGCTTTCAAAAGCCAAGCAGTGTCCTCATGCTTCCTGCTGGGATCCACTAACTTTTTCTAGAACTGGACAAAACAAGAAGGGAATACAATGGCCACACCACAGGCAATGTAGAGAAACAAACCAGGTGCCTCGAATTGCCAAAGAGTGGATGTGAGTCCACCTGTGCCTGGTTAGGGCATGCCCCCTATTATCAGGGGGCCAATAAAGGTGGGACACACACCCACAGAGAGAAGCTCACTCTTGTGCAAGGCAATGGAGAGGCCAGCAGCTCATAGAGCCTCAGGAGCAAGAAAGACTCTTCCCGCTACAGGCAATATTAACAGGACACTGGGCTGGGCATCTGGACAGCAGTAGGTTCACTGTTTCCATACAGGAAGACATCCATAGCAGCAGTCACATTTTGATCTACACTGGCTTACAGTTTCCCTATGTTGATTTTATCTTGACATAACTAAAGCCAAACACTGCCACTTAACATGTTTTTTAGAAAAACAAGAAAACCAGAAAGATGTTTTTCTTTTAGGAGAAATTCCTAGATAGAATTTATTCCAAGTATTCCCTCCCCTTCAGCTGTGTTTGTCCTAAGTTTACATATTAAAGTGCACTTGTCTTTTTGAAATTAATTGCCAAAATTAGTCTTTGGAATACTGACAACTGTAAAATCCCAGAACTACAGATGGCACAATTAGAACACAAAGGATGTGCTGAAAGGCTGAAAAGTAGAGAAACTAAGCAAGTTTGCTCCATAAAGATTTGGGAAACATCTCTTATGGAAGCAGGAGATTTTTGGTTTTACTTTGTAGCTGTATAAATTTCTTTTTCTCCATAACATTTTAAAAAATGGAGCTTTATATTGAGAAAAGGTTGACAGTGTCTTCAAAGACAGGAGGAGTAGATTTCTATCAAACGATTCAATGGAAGAAACACAGTAGAGTTATTCCTATTTCTGAAATATTTTCACTAATTTTTGGCTCTTACTTGAGAGTTCAGTTCTGCTTGAGAGAGTGAGTAGGTTGCAGCTAGGCTTTCTTACTCAGTGTGTTTTCTCCCTGTGTGTACACAGAGTCCCATTTGTCTAATGCCAGAAAACTTGATCTGTTTTTCCTGTACTGCTACCAACCCTGGTAGCTGGAAATGGAGTTCCTTTTGGCTTACATGTCATTTATTGGAGTCTTTGTTAAAATATAAAACCTGATAACTTTGGAATATGAGTCACCAGGATGGAGAGTGATGGATTTATGTTTCAAGTTGAAATTGTAAGTCAGTTGAAGAAAGAGAAAGGAAAAGGCAGTGATGGAATATTTTTATGCCAAATTTGATAGAGAATCAGAGGAAACAGTTACTCCAAAGCCATTGGATGAGAAAAAAGGTGGGTGTTGGCCTTTTCTCTCTAGTGAACAGCAACAGGATGAGAGGAAATGGGTTCAAGTTGCAACAGAGGAAGTTCATACTGGATATTAGGAAAAAAAAATATTCACCAAAAGAGTGATAAAGCATTGGAACAGGTTGCCCAAGGAGGTCATGAAGTTGCTCTACTTGGAGATGTTCAAAAAGTGGGCAGGCATGGAGCTTCGGGAGACGATTTAGTGGTTAAGGTGTTGTTGGACTGATGGTTGGACTTGATAATCTTGAAGTTCTTTTCCAACCATGATGGTTCTGTGATTCTATGGTTCATAGCACAACAGCTGTCTCAGATTATACACACACAGATTATAAACTCTTCAAGTCAAGTGCATGTTGGCAAAGCTTTACTGGAATGGCCAACATCTGGGTAGGAAGTATTATCCCTGAATCTAGGTGGCAGTGGAGCTTTTTGATGGAACTTCTTGATGACAACTGGTGTAGCTTTAGGAGTAGAAAGGCTGTTCTCAGATGTTGCTGTCAGCATCCCACAACCCCTAAGGAAAGAGAATTAGATCTAGCATGGGTACAACAGGCTTCAACACGTAGGTCTAGAAGAAAAAACGCAACACTAGTACAGCTGAGAAAAAATTCTACCAGTCCCTATCTTCAAGCCCATGACTAGAAACCAAGGCAGTGTAACTTTTAAAAAATAAATAAATGTTTCACTACTTTTATTAATTTTCAGCTGTGAAAATGAAAAAAGAAAAGCAGATAGTGACTCATGGAATGTCATTTAATATAACTGCCCAGAAACACAAAATAAGCATAAATCCGAAATACAATCTGCTGCAGTGAAATATTTCACAAGTCAGGTCTTCTTGAGGGAAAAGAGCCTTTTCCAGTAAGTTATTCTTGGAATCTGTGTGGAAATGGTGAACATAGATATGCTGAAACCCAAGGGAAGTAGTTGAAGTGAGAATTTTAATGAGAGGAAGTTCTGACATTTCAGTCAACTATTTAAAAAATAGATAGGCAAAAGTTTAAAAAACCCTTCATCAAAGTATCTGTCAGCTGCACTAATGTTTTAAGTGCATTTTGTATTGTCATAGAAACATGTGACTGAAAGGCAAAGGGGACCCATGAGCAGCAGGTCTCACCTGTGTGAGTGGAAAGGAGACAAATTCCAGGTGGTTTTCCTCTTTCAAGCTCTGAAATTCTTCACAGGAAGAGTATTATTCCCTCTCGTCAATTGGGTACATTGTAAAAAGCCTATAAAACTAGTTTCTGGTCAAATTAGACTAGATCATATAATTTTTTAAAGTTTCTATTAATTTCAAAGATGCTAAAATTTTATGTGACTCTAAATCAGATTTTTCAATTCAGCTTGGGGTTATAGAAACACCTTAAGGACCTATTTATTCCTTTCTCTCCCTTTTTCCTTTTCAGTGAAAGTTATTTTTAAGCAGAGAAGCTACTTTGAACAAAATACAAAGAAAAATCATTAAGAAAAAAAAGGTAAAAAACCCTCCATACTGGCACTTTAGAAATGAAGCAAGGTACGTGCAGAGAGGAGAGTGTGATGCAAGTGTGGATAATAAGATACAGCAATGTTCCAAAGAAGGAATATAATAAAAAAAAATTAAACTGTTAATAAATTGCTTTCATGATAAAATGAGAAACATAGGGTGAAGACTTCCCACCAGCACTCTTGAGAGAGCTCTTTCTCATGGGATGCTTAAACTTTGCAATACCCAAAAAGTGATAGGAAGGGTCTTTTCAAGATGAGCAGTTCAGCATCATAATTCAGGGGCCCTTTTGGGGAGTCAAGATAAAAACCCAATATATTTTGTGTGCAAGATGTTGTCATGTAACATATGTGCCTTAGATTTGCAATTCCAAAAAGAATTAGGACAAGAGGTAATGAGTTCAAGTTGCACCAGGGAAGGTTCGGATTAGATGTTGTGAAAAATTCTTCATTGAAAGAGTGGTGAAGCATTGGAACAAGTTGCCCAGGGAGGTGGTGGAATCACTGTCCCTGGAGGTATTAAAAAAATGGGTAAATGGGGAGTTTTGAGAGATGATTTAGAGGGTAAGGTAGTGTAGGACTGATGGTTGGACTTGATGATCTTGAAGTTCCTTTCCAACCATGATGATTCTATGATTCTGTGAATCAGATACGTTCTCAGATGTTTATAGTTATCAATTGTTTCTATTTTTTTTTTCCAAGAATGAAGAAAAAATAGTATCAGCATGATTTAAGCACTATTTCTTTGTTTCACTAGAAAATGAAAATTATTCTAAATTGTTTTCAATCCACAGCATCTTAACAATGCCCTAAGAACAGCAGCTTTCTGCAGCTCTCTCATTATATGCACCTTAAGGTGAGAGGTAAAAAGACAAAGTATTTAAACAAAAAAAATTGTGGTAACAACAAAAGAGTGTCCTTAGAAATAGTAAAGAGCTGTTTTCCCTTCTTTTTGTATTCCTGTATGCATGTGAGCTGCACAAACCAGCCTTAAAGAAATGCTAAAATTAGAGGCAAATTGACTTTTCTTCTGTTTGTTGGAGCTGTAAAGGCTCCTGCTGTGGTCACTCAGGTTTATTTTCTTCTCAAATTTCAAGATGAAAAAGTCTCACATTCCTTAAAATGGGCCACCACCTAGCATGGACCTGTAAAGGAAATCATTGTCCTCTTCTTTGTGAGAGATCTTTCACCATTTTGTGGAAAAAAACCAAAACAAAAATAAAATGTCAGGAATACAAGCTCTGATCTTTTTTCAGTTGCTCTTACAGGGCAGTAAACTTGCAAACTGAGATGCCAGGAGACCCTAGTACTCAGAAGCATTCAGATTAGAGGTCTAGAGAGACTTCTTCACCTAAGATATTTTTTGAGTAATTTTTTCTTATAACTGATCTATAAAGAAAAGAAAAATACCATCCTTCACTACTGCACAGGTTTTGTTAGAGTTTTAGCTGCTGAGTTTTTATGTTCTCCCATTTTACAGCAACTGCTGTTCATGGACATGCAGTGTTTTCTATCATTCAACAGCTCATAAGCAATGAAGATCAACAGTCTTGGAGAATTCCTGATAGGGAATTAAAAAAAACAAATTTCTGACATCATCCTGTGAATAGATGCCACCTGAGTTCAAAACTCTGAGCTGTTTTTATAAGTACAGAACAGCAGCTGGAATAGAATTTTATTCCTATAAATTAAAACCAGCAATTAAAAAGCATTAAAAATGTTTTGAAATAATTTTTCTGAAGATGTGAGCTATTGCCCTAGTACAGTGGAATTTTTTTTTATTTTACTTGGTTTTGTTCACTGAAAATACGTTTTCCTGTTACAAGGTATTCCTATGGGAAATGCTAAGCAAACCTCTTTCTATTCCTTTGTCAGATCTCAGAGGTGATAGATCACAAATCTTCAGCCCTGAGACAAGTATTTCCTATCAGCTTATTATTTTAATAAGCCACCAGCAATGGATCTACCAGTTCTGGAGCTTTAGTCAATAAGTGTCAAGGGCTGGGATTTATTAACTGCACACTCAGGCAAACACAGTTTTCTGCATTCAGAAAGTTTCGCAGCAGAAGAGAGCAACAGAACTGATTTCTAGTATATTCACACTTAAATGTGCCCCAATGAACTATGAGGGCAGAATCAGGTTATTCCATGTAACACTTAGTGTGACTTCTGTGGAGTTCAGTCAGGGGCACAATAAAATCTGGCAGCAGCTTCCACTAAGGAAACCAAACCAAAGCAATACTGCAAAAAATAGAACAGCGATTTTCAGTCTCACTAATTGTGCATGAGATGAGCATCAGATAAATCCTCACCTAAGCTAGGGTAGATAGAGCTAAATTGCATCATTCTGTAATACAAACAGAAGCTGATAGTAAGAAACGTGTAAACTTCTTGTGCAGTCAAACATATAAACTTACTCCTATTGCTTTTGCAATCCTTTTGTGGTGAAGCACCAGCCTCCAAGTTCTAATTAACACGCAATGTTAAGGGCGTTAAGACTTTAGTAAACCTTATCTCAGGCCAGGAGCCTCAGAATAGATGGTGACCCATTTCTGTTCTATTGAGCAAAATTGATGCTGTTTTCATTTGCTGTCCTCCTGACAATGTTAAATTGCATCAAAACACTTCAGGACAATGACCATACAGATATAATGGGCACACTGAGAGTATTAAAACCTGTATGAAAGCCAATTAATTTTTCGCTTTTCATCTCAATTTCTTCTATCAGAGTTATAAGTATTAAATATTGTCCATTCTGTGCATAATGAATGAAACTCTTAAAAAACACTACAAACTACTACCTTGTGGTTTGACAAAATATGACATGTATTTTCTCTCTAACTTTCCCTTGGTGTGGAGAGATGGAAAGTTCCTTTTTGCTGCTGGTTGCTTTAGAAGCCTCTCCAAGCCGGGAGAGAAGCTTAGAGAAAAGCAGCAATAGGACACAGGGGATGCAGGGGCAGTTACTTTTTACAGTAGAAATACTGCAAGACCATCTCATAATGATAAAAAGAGAAAAAAAAGTTCTGCTGTTTTGCATGATAATTGCAGCCTGAGGACTGGGTACCTCTGTGAAGCTATGCCTAAGGGATGACAGGGTTGTAAGATAATCCAAGTTGTGAGGGACCCCAGGATCTCACTTGTCAAATCTCCTGCTCAAAGTGGGGTCAGTTATGGCTCAGACCAGGTTACTTGGAACTTTATCTGGCCCAGTACTGAAAACCTTTTAGGGTGGAAACAATAAAAATTCTCTCAGCCAGCTGCTATACTGCCCAGCTATCCTCACAGTGAAGAGTTATTCCTCATGTCCATCCATCTCTCTCTAACTTATGCCCATTGTCTCTCCACACCACTGCAGTCTGGCTCAAGCTTCTTGATGACTTTCCCATAATATTGGGACCTACTGAAGCCATCCCCTTGAAGCCATCCCTAATCCAGGCTAAACAAGACCTGGTTCCTCAGCTTCTGATCAGAGGGCAAGTGCTCCATACCCGTGCCCTCCCTCCCCCACTGAATTTGCTCCAGTTTGGTTTTGGTTTTTTTGTACTAGGGGGAAAATCATTCATGTGATTGAATATGTTTTGAGCAAGGGACCCAAGCCAGCTGGTGACTTTTTTGCCATCATCTACTTCACTTCACAGGTTTTTAAGGTGAACACTAATCTTGTCTGATGCTTTCCTGAAAGATAGTTCATAGAGAATTTCTGAACAAACTCCAAACATTTATAGATGACACATAGAAATAACAGAATATCTCATAGTCTGAGTGAAATGGAAAGGTATGGAGAGTATGAGAGACCAATAATCGTTTGTTCCTCTTTGGAATGTCCACACTTGGATTTCAAAACAGTTGTTAGATCATGATATGGTTCTATGAAGCTCTGGGCACATCTTGATGATATATATGAGGAGCAGTTTCCATATTTCCATGGTATCATCTCCTTTTTCCATGTCTTCCAGTGCCCTAAAACTTTCTGTTTGGATATTAAAATACAGAGGCAGGAAAGGAGCAGGACCAAAACACTTCAGTGTTTCAACTGTTTTCTTCTTCTGTATGAAATCTGAGTATTAATTTAAACACGTTCACTTATGTAAGTTAGGGTAGCAACCAAGCTGATGTGACAATTGCTACAGATTGTCTGTAAACCCAGGTTTCAATCATCAGACCATGCTGTGTTTTGTCGTAGATGCCTATTCCTTGAACTTGATCACGTATTAGGGGTGGATAATATGATACTTGGAAATGAAGCAAGAAAAAGGAAAATGGAAAGGAAAATTAAAAAAAAAATAATTAAATGTTGATTTCAAAAGAAACAAAATGTTAAAGGTCAAGTCCTTAACCTTGTGGCCTTATTTACTGACAGGATCCTACTGATATTGATGCAACTTCTAACAAAGGGATGAGAATATAATTAAACGTAAGTGGAATACTCTGCATTTGTGAGAAAGGACCATGTGAAATCATGTGAAACTTTTGTTTTGCTGTAATTCTTCTCTCCATCTTAGCTGAGCTAAGAATGTATTCCTTATGCAACTATAATTCTCTTGTTTGTTAAGCAGGCTATAAGAAGACAACCCATATTTTTTAATTTTTGAATTTTTCTTGTTTCTTTGAAAAAATAACATTTTATCTTTGAGTCCAAGATGTATCTGATGGCTCTGAGAAGGAAAAGGCTCAAAATAAATCATATTGCTATTTATGAAGTTTTCTCTTTTCCTTATCATCTTCTTTCTGTGGAAAAACATTCTGTTTGATTTTTCTGTTCCTTAATACACTCAAGCCCAGGTATTTCAGACACTCCAACCTCTGAGATCTTGGAAAAAAACCCACAGGGTTCACAGTTCCAAGGCAAAACTCTGTCAGAAAAAAAAATTGCATATAAAACAGCAAAACTAAGACTACAAGATGTTCTCACAGCTGGTTTCCCATAAGAACTGCTATTGAGAAATCACACTACACAAGTGATTCCTATTTAGATGATCACAGTACACAAGTGATTCCTATTGAGATGGGCTCAGCATTTGATTTGTGATAAATGATACTGATTATAACTGCAATTATCACCCCCTAGGCCCATGGCAGAGGAGAGGACTTTTACATACACAACTGCTTGTAGGAAGAGAGATGGTGGCAGTAAGCGCTTTTGCTCAGAGCATGTGGAGTACCCAACAGAGCTGTAATCTCCATGCCACAGCCCACACTTCCCTTGATGTATTGAGATGAATTTAGTGTGGATGCAGTAAGTGAATGACGTCTGAGGTGCTCATCAGTTAAGAGTACAGTCAGCTCTTGAAGATAATGCTCATCACTGAGATAATGAGAGACAAGGGCTCTTGTTGGAGGTGCCACTGCCTACTGTCCAGAGAGAGGGTTGTGGGAAGGACCTTGAGTGAGGATTTCTAATCCAGGACCCTCTCTAACAATCATGAAATAAACTAATCTGGTCAGTTCAGATCCTTTTGCACAATGACTTGTTTAGGGAAATCTTTTTGTAGCAACCAATTGTGGATGGAAAAATGAAAGCAAAATAAGAAACCCTAGAGTTTAGTGGATGAATTCAGGTACAGCAAAGCAATATTCACTTCAAATCAATTATAAACTAGCCAGTATGTAGTTCTTTGCCTGAATGCTGGATACTGATGTACAATCTACATATAACTAAGACATAAATGCTCAGAACCATCATAGTTCAGCATTAATTGCCTTACTAAGGAATTTTCTGCTAGTTAAATGGCCCCAGACATGCCATAGAAGCAGTTCATCTCCTTGAGATTTTCTTCTAGCTGATGGTGTCATGAAATACCACCTTTTCTACAATAATGACTCCTTTTCCTATAAACATGAAATACAATGCTGGGAAAAAATGTTCTCCACCCTGTAGGAGTTCACTTTTTTGCCTCATGAGCCCAGAATAACTCATGACAATAATTTGATTATAATTCTCAGAGAGGACTCAGATAGTTTTCATCTCTCACAACAAAAACAATAATAATAAAAAATTGTAGATATATAGTATGGATAATGGATTATGTATGTATGTGCATAATGTATACAAAAATAATTGGACTGATTTACAGTTCTTGGCATAGAATTCCTATCTGTATAAGATTCCTTCAGAGATGATAACATTATTTGATATAGCCCAATGCCAAACTCTCTGTGATGGCCAAAGTCTACTGGTGAATTTTTCTACTAGGGGTACAAAAAAAAAAATTTCCAAACCCTTGGTCTCATGGGTACTCAGGTTCTATCTGTTCTGCATGGAGTTTGACATTAAGTTACCTCATTATGCTCTTTGTTGGTGGAAACCCATATTGAAGTATTTTGTGAAGTGCTTTGTCTTACTGATGCAGAGTTCTCCAAGCACATCACTAAATTGCCTACTCAAAGGATATACAAGAAGGATTTCTACTATATAAAACCCAACTAGCAGATGTTTAGGTGTCTACAAATTTGCAATAGTTTGGGCATGCATTTTTGATCATAATTTGGGAAGTTGGGATTTAAGCATTATGTAAGTCTTTCCCTCTGAAGAAGCATTTGTTATTTAGCTTGTGTTCTTCTGCCAAAAGGAGAGAAGACTCTAGGCCAAAACAGGTAGTGATATGCTATAACACCGAGCATCAGTTAAAAACGAGCAACAGAAATCACTTAATTTAGGAAATATTTGCAAATTATATCAAATTATTGACCTTCTACTGAAATCTTCCTTCTGGGTCCTTACAAGCTGATGAATCTTGATAGGATTTGTCCATAAGTACTTTAAGAGCTGGTGGAGGTCATTGCAAAACCTCCCTCAATGATTTTTTGGTGCTCTTGGGAATCTGGAGAGGTACTAGTTGACTGAAGTTGGCAAATGTTCCAATCTTTAAAAGGGGAGGAGGGATGACTGGTACAGGCCTGTCAGTCGCACCTCAGTGCCTGGTAAAACCAGCACAGCCAACATAGGTTCCTTAGGGGAAGGTCCTGCTTAACTAAGTTGACTTCTTTCTATGACAAGGTAACCCACGTAGCTGACCAAGGGAAGCAAATTCATGTAATCTTTCCAAATTTCAGAAAGTCCTTTGGTATTGTCTCTCCCAGTATCCTTTTGAGTAAAATGTCCAGCATGCCACTGGACAAGCACATAATGTGATGGGAGACCAATTGACTTATGGGCTGAGCTCAAATGATCATAGTAAATGGGATCACATCAGGCTGGCAACCATCACTAGTGGGGTTCCACAGGGATCCAGTTTAGGTCCAGTTCTTTTTCATTTATTCATAAAAGACTTAGATGCAGGACTTGAAGACTTACTAATTAAGTTTGTAGATGACATCAGTTTATGGGGACTGACTGACACTCAGAAGGGCAGAGATGCCCTAAACAGACTATAGAGTGCTGATCAACTGCCAGTCATCTGAAGTTTAGCAAGGAGAAGTGCTGGCTCTTGTGTCTGGGACACAGTAACTCTGGATATTCATAGACCCTGGGGAGTGATAGCCCTGAGGGAAGGGATCTGGGGGTTCTGGTTGACAGCAAGGTGAATGTGAGGCACCAGTGTGCCCTGGGAGGCAAGAGGGACAACTGAGTCATGGGGGGCATCAAGCAGGGCATTGCCAGCTGGTTGAGGGAGGGGACTGTCCCACTTCACTCCACACTCGTGCAGCCCCAGCTTGATCACTGTGTGCAGTTTTGGGCACCACAGAACAGAAAGGTCACAGAGCTACTAGAGAGTGTCCAGGGGAGGGCTATGAGGCTGGTGAAGGGTTTAGAGGGAAAACCATATCAGGAGTGGCTAAAGTCACTTGGTCTGTTCAGCCTGGAGAAGAGGAGACTGAGGGGAGACCTCATGGCAGCTCACTGCTTCCTCACTATGGGAGGAAGAGGAAGGGCAGGCATTGACCTCTTCTCTCTGGTCATTGATGATAGGACCTGGGGTAATGGTAGGAAGAAGTACTGGAGGAAATAAAGTTGGATATAAGTAAAAAGTTTTTCACCCAGAGGGTGGTTGAGCAGTGGAACAGGCTCCCCATGGAAGTAGTTATGGTACCAGTCCTGCCTGAGATCAGGCAGCATTTGGATGATGCTCTCAGGCACATGGTGTGATTCTTGGGGTGCCCTATACAGGGACAGGAGTTGGACTTGATGATCCTGATGCGTCCATTCCAACTTGGCAGATTCTATGAAATTTATGATTGCCTTGAAATAGTCACTGATTTTCTTCAATGGCCAGTTTTGCTAAGAAAGCTGCCTTGAGTCACCTAAATACCAGATAATGACTGAAAATGGCTGTTTAGCATCCTAAGGAGGTTGCCTAACTGGTAAAGGTTTTCATATTTAGTCATTAATTCATCAGAGCTAAGTAAAACATATAATTAGAACTTTGTATAAATCTGTAATCAGCAGATCATGATGTTTTTTCCTGAGCCAGTTTCCTGCTGATATGTGGCTGCCAGGACATGGATCTGTGTGTTCTGCTTTCAGAGTCTCTTTGGCTTCTGGGTCTCTGCAACGTCCCAGTGCATGATGCAAATGGAACATTAAAGGGACTTTCCTGAGTGAGGAGATGCTGGATCCCAGAATGCTGTTGGAAGAGGGCACACCAGCTCAGTCCAAAATTTGATGATGCCTAGGTTTTTGGCATGGGTTTTTAAGGTAATTTTTGATATTTTGAATTGTCAGTAACAAGTGACCTGCTAAAGGAGGCTAAATTGCTTAGGGCACTACACAGAACAGGATAAAAGAAATGAGTGAGACAGGAGGCCAGGACAAAAATCTGCCTTTACTAGTAAAATATAATTTGTAGCTCAAAAGGGGACATCTCTATCTGGACACTGTTTCCAAAGGCTAGGAAGTACAATACACACTGTACATCTTTTAAAATAAAATTCTTTCATTTTCAATGACTATTTGAACAAAAGAAATTACAAGGTTCATAACCCATAATAGCTTTAGAGATCACTGCTTCTATTACACATCTGAGAAAAGCATAAAATGCTTAGAAACACAGATATTTTTTCCAACTGCATCATGCTGTCTAATATAATCTCCCTTCAAGTCTTGCTTCACTTGTTGACTTGAACTAAAACACTTGCAGCAACACTGTCCCCTAAAAGGGATAAAATCCTATGGAACTGCATGAATAACTTGCACAGATCAAGATCTCCTTGGGTACAACAAAGGGCCATCTGCAAATCTAGAAAAAACCCCACCAAAACAACACAAAAAGAGCAAAACAAAACAACTTTTTACTCTTCCTATTTTCTATGGCAAATGAATATCCAGTGAGAGCAAGATAGAATCTGTGTGCAGTCAGTGCCCTGCCTTTCTATGAGGCATTTGCAATATACAGGAATGAGGGTGGCAAAAAGGAAGTGAAATCTTCCATCACTGAACAGATAATCACACCAATATCCAGAGACATGTCTGAGATTTCATAAGATGTCTGCAGCACAGTCAGGAACAGCTCTGTATTTATCTCCATGACAGGCCACAATATTATCCATAACCCAAACTCTTTCAGGGCTGAATTAATACATAAGCCTCTGAATAAGGAATGAATGCAGCATGTTGACTCTGCAACTTCAGTTATAGATTTTTCATTTCTTCACTTGCTTTCTCTTTACTGCATTAAGACCACCCTAAAGATGGTGGAAAATATTACAGAAAGCATTCATTGCATTTCAAGACAGAGGAAAATCATTGGTAACGCTCTCATTGCTTAGATACAAAATGAATCTCAAAGCAATTACAGGACAATAACTTTTGAAATAAAATGTGTGTAGTTTACAAACTGATTTTGCTAAAGGCAAGCATAATAGCAAAAACACCCCTACTGATAAAGTAGCTGAGAATATTTAGATCAAGTTTATTTCTTCATAAAGATTCCTAGAAAAGCCAAGAAATTCTGGCTCTTGTTTTTGTACTGTGGAATTTTTCTACAATTTACTGCTTAGTCTGCATATCCTTAGATGAAGATGCAGCATCTTCATTTTATCCAAGTTGTGGATGCTCCACCCTTGGAAGCATTTAGGGACAGGTTGGACAGGACTTTGAGCAACCTGATCTAGTGGGAGGTGTTCCTGCCCATGGCAGAAGGCTGGGACTAGATGATCTTTAATGTCCCTTCCAACCCAAACCATTCCATGATTCTGTGTTTCCTCTTAACACTTGAAATGGAGAGGAAGGGGTGGGGGGAGGGAGGGTTGTCTGAGAAGGAGATAGGGAAGATAATAGCTGAATTTTTTTATACAGGCACATGTTAATCAACTTTCATTTCAGAAACGGCTTTTCAGCATTGACTTACAGCTCCTGTATGAAGCAGATCAGCAGCTTCATGAACAGTTTGGCCCTAGGACATTTCAATGGGAAGCTTTAACACCTTCTGCTGTCTGCCATAGGGGGTCCTAGAAAACTGAGAGAATGTGCCCCAGGAGGAACAGGGCAAAGAGCATTTATGCTGGAAGGAGAAACCATGCAGATCCCCCACAGGACAGTGTCCAAATAACAGTAAGTTCCTGTGCATCACTGATAAATGTCCTGTGAGATACTGTGCTGTTCTCTTGTGTGGCTTAAAGGACAGGACTGCACTGGATTTAATCTCACAACACTTTTGGAGCTGACCTTCCTTTCCCTCCTGTCATGCTATTATTTACTTTTCCTTTATTCCATGCATCTGATTAAAAAAGTGTTGAGAACCAACAAGTTTATCAGAGTGTTCATGTTTGATAGTGCTTCGCTGGTACCTGATATACACAAGAAATCAATACAGAGACTGGAGTAAGATGTGTTATAGGACTCTACTGTAAGAGATCAAAGAATAAATAGAGCAGTCTCTAAGTACCATTCATTTATACACTACTTGGTTGGAGCATGGAAAATCTAATTAAAAATAATCTTTTTTTTTTTTTTTTTTTTTTTTTTTTTTTTTTTAACATAATAGCATCAAGAGGTAGTCTTTGGGCAAGGAAAATCTCTGACCTCATTCATTTTAGTAGCAAAATAGCAGAGGAAAGCCTCTTACTTTAGAAATGCAAAATATACGAGGAGTTGAAGACAAGGAAAACTATGAGTTCCATTCTTTTTCCCCCCTGTGGACTGCTACTAAATTAAGTATGTCAATGGATTCCTTAATTTTATGACTTTTTAAGTACATAGAAACAAAACTATCCCTACACATCTACTGAAACTGGTAATAAAACATGTGAAATGGCCACGTCTCCAGGGGAGATAGGTTTGATAGCCACACTTTTTTTCATGGGTATTGTTATCCATTAGTTCTGAAGTGAACTGAGCTGTGAAGGAAGAATGAAGAAAATGGGCAAACTTGCATCTTATTTTAGCAGTTAGAATTTCCTTAGTTCAGGAAAACAGTTGGAATTCACTAAGCAGCCAATAACTGGGCATTTTAATACTGATAGTGAGGAAAAATATAGGCAGTTGTATGTTAATTTAGATGCTATATTGAACAGGAAAAAAATCCTTGGACAAGCAATGTGAAAATTCTGGGTCTCCCTGCCATCTCCCAGTCTGTGGATTTCTTTTTTGAAAGAATAGGCATATTCATTTTTAATATTTAAATTCACTTCTGAACATGCTCAACAGAACATTTAATCCCAAGGAGTGACATACATAATAAAACCTTTTTTTTTACCAGGCATGATGAGAATATCAGAGAAAATATCAATAAAATATATAAATATTTGCTAATGTTTAGCAGTTAAAATAGGCATAAACTAGCAAACTCTCAAAATCCTAGTCAATACGCAGCACCTAACAGGAGCTATTACCCATTTTAGAACTCTTTCACTGAAGTTGTACTACAACAACAGACATATCTATAAACAGACCACAATTTATGGTTTTACACTCAGTGTAGGTGCCTTTCTCTCTACGCCCTCATCACTGCAGCTGTGAAGCCCCAAAGCTGCTGTTGCGAAGTTACCCAAGGTCTCATGGAGGACAAGTGCCAAAGCAGAAAGTAGCTCAGTCCCTCCCTCTGCATTATCCCTTTTTAGTGCCAATGAGAAGGGTGCTTTTTTCCTAGTTGCTGTTAAGTGGTTTTACACTGAAAGGGGGTGTCTACTCTGATGAAATGTATATTGTTTCCCCACATCTGGCCCTTTGTTTCATCCAACATATTGCAGACATGGAAAGCAACTGTGCATACACTGGGGAAAGTGAGAGACATTTTATAAGCCCAGATAGGAATAAATGCCAAGCAAGAGTTGTTATTTTCTGTTCTTATTTCTTTCTTTGGGTTTGTATTTTGGTTTTTGTTTGTTTGTTTCTGGGGTTTTTTGTTTGTTTGTGGGATTTTATTTTATTTGTGGGTTTTTTGTTTGTTTTTTGTTTTTTTCATGAGATCTGTGATAAAAAAAGAACCATCTAGGTCAGAAAGAACAACAAAGTAGTAGTATCATTCTGCATTCCTCTTTTTAAATATTGGGTAACATTTCACTTCAACTCCCTTATATGCAGTATATGGACTTTGCAGTCCCTGGATGTCTATGGAGTCAGATATCTTCTGACCTCGTGTGTGCTCTCCTCCTTGTGTTTGCTTGCAATATTTCACTGCACCAATGAATCTCAGAATTTCTGCATCTGTGTTGCATTTATGGCCAACACCTGACACCTAAATTTGTGTAGAACTGAAACATTTAGGTCCTCTGTCAGTTTATTAGAAACATCCTGTTGTTTTTATTACTGTTTTCTCTTTTGTCCTCTACTCCTTTATTTGTCCCTTCTGCTCACAAAATTGAGGGAGCAAACTGACATCTCAGAAAATTATAGGAGATTTGGGGTTAAATCCTCATCTGATGTAAATTACAGTGGCTTACTGGGTTCTACATCAACACAAACCTCATCTTTGGGTTTCTCACACATTTTATGTTCCTATAAATGGATCACATATTTTAAAGACAAGCAATCACAACAACAGGCAGAGAAAAGGACATGGCACCTGTTGACTTTTGCCACCTCATACCTGTGCACACTGTGTCTGATATGCAGATTCTTCTCATTAGCCCAGATTAAAGCATTTGACATTGTCTCTCTCTAGGTAAAGAACACACCCTAAGGAGTCAAAAAAAGCTGTTTCAGAAAACGAAGTTAATTATTTCTATTCAAGAAGCAGAGATTATGAGTTGACACTAAAGAATATTCCAGCCCATAAGGACAATGCATCTTATTTTCCATTTTTTAAAAGAATATGAAAAGCATTCTCATGTGTTATAAAACATACTTGTAAGTGCAATTTTCATTTTGTAGGTTTTTTTGTACAAATGGGTGTTAATTGCTGTTTCCTTGGAATCTGGTAAAATTGCAGCTGAAAGATTATTATAGTAGCAAAAAACCCAGCTAGTTTTGTTGTAAAACTGTTCTACTCAGCCATCCCACTGCTATCAGAGCTGCAAATCATCCTTTAAAAGCTCTCAGAAGTTCTAGCTTACCATGAGGAACAGGGTGTTATCCTAACAGTTTTTTACTGTGTGAGTGCAACTCAGTATTAATGTTCATTTTATCCACTGTGACAGGTCTCTCCCTGGGTAGGGTTGTGAGCTCTTTCAGCAGAAATGGATACCAAGAAAAACTACCCAATTCTGAGGATCTTTCTGCAGCATTAATAAGGAAATGAGGCTGTTGTTCCCCAGCTGGTTTTGAGCTGTGATGCTGGATAAAAGGAAATGTAATATGAGCAGCAGCCAGAGACAGATCCACTCATGAACAGAAGAATAAATAGAAATGTTTCCCCTTAGGACCCACAAAGCTCTTGTTTGAAACACGTGTATCCCACACAGGTCCGTAGGGTTGTTGTTTCTTTATGCTGCAACATTAAGAAATTTCATGAGAAAAGTCAGACAAGAGCTAAGCTGAAAGAAGGAAAGATGCTTGGCACAGGAAGGTACAATAAGAAGAGTTACCAGGATACTGATTTCACTCACGGGTCATTGTATGAGCTGCTGTATAGAGAGTAAACCCAGCTTCCTCTGGTAAAAAAATAACCTGGTCATCAGTTTATTTCATTTTTTTAGTGGGACAGGTGATCCCTAATCACTTTAGGTTTGATACCAATGTGTATACCAATAGCTCATCTGCTGTGGAGGCAAGTTTTTCCTTAGGCAAAAGTGATATAAGGAGCCCTGGGACCTGTTTCAGTAGTAGGTAAATGTCATGGTATAGAAATCAATGTCAAATAAATGAGTTAACATTGTTCTACCTTGCTCAGATCCACCAATAAATTTTCTCTTGGAGGCTGCCCAGAGACACTTGACTTTCAGGGTAGCTTGCATTCTACAAGTCTTTTTTCACCAGGATTAAGGAGAAAAAATTGCCAGTATGGTGGTGAAAGCCCAGACATTGATCTGGGGTAAGTCCAAGCTGCCTTCCTTGGACCTCCCTTGTTATTTACAGAAATGTATTCAGAACCTCACCTCAGAACTCTCTTTACTAGGTGTCCACTAAATCTAACTGCTACTTCATACTCCTGAAAAACACTGGCTGATCTTATCCATAAATCCCTACCCTGTCCTCTGATCTTCTGTGTATTTCCCAGCCACACTCATCTTTCTGTCATACAGGTTTGGAACAAGAAATTGAGGAGATGGAAGAGTTTGAATACGGATCTCCCATATTTTGAGGAAGTAGTGAAGTGTTAGATCAAAGAGGCAGTGGGTCTGTCCTATTTTCCCATGAGACCTGAAGCAATAAATTTGTTGTGAGGGCTCTTTCCAATCTGAGCCCCAGAGGTGCAGAGGTGTAGGAATACCTTGGACAGCTTGAAGTGTTTTGATGAGAGGTGGATGTTTTGTGCTTTAACAGGCACCTCCTGGCATACTCAAAACACATCTTTAGAGTGCATTAGTGTAATGTTCATA
Source organism: Calypte anna (assembly GCF_003957555.1). Taxonomy (NCBI): domain Eukaryota; kingdom Metazoa; phylum Chordata; class Aves; order Apodiformes; family Trochilidae; genus Calypte; species Calypte anna. Next base: position 143,838,104 of record NC_044245.1, on the reverse strand, counting down.
AGCACCTAATGGATTTCAAGTGCCCCCAGAGTTCAGCAGCAAGCACAGAAAGGGCTTCTGAATCTATGTTTGGAAGTATGGAAAGTGGCAGTGAGTGAAGTCCTGTCCCCGGCACCAAAACCAGAGCTCCTTTTAAATAGGTGCTCCTTTTAAATAGGTGGTAATTCAGATTCTGAAACACTTCTGAGGACCAGGTTCTTTCTGTCATGCACCATATGAAAGATGCCATATCCTGTACAAATGTGTCTGCAGTCACATGTCATGCTGAAGACAACCCATGTAAAACCATTTTCCTTCAGCTCCAGCTCTACTTGTGAGAGAGGGAGGATAATCCGTGCCTCAGGGTATAGAATACAAAGATCACTGAGTATCTTTTTGCAACATGAGCCTGATGCATCTGTGCATTTATTCAACAGCAGCACTCCCCTGCTTTCAGTGGTGCAAGACAACATCTTACACCTATCTTCTTCAGAAGGTGTGAAAGTGGAAGTTAGTGGAAGGTGGAAGGGACATCTTCCATTGTGTCCCTGCCCATGCAGGGGGTTTGGAGCTAAGATGATCTTTAAGGTCTCTTCCAACCCTGGACATTCAACGAGTCTATGAAAGGAGAGCCAGAGATATTCTTTTTTCTTGCAGAGAATATTCATGTGTGCAAAAGGGAATAATTGAGGGGATTTAAAGTTAAAAGCATAAAGGAAATACTGAAAAGACATATTCCAGACCTGCACATATAGAATAACATTTCAGATTGCATCAAGCAGAGCAGGAAGATTGTCCTGTAGCTCATTAGCCTGACTTGGTGTTGACTTTGGAGAGCTCTTTACATATGACATTTAATGTAATATTGATTTTCCCTATGTGAGTTTCATTATTTGTGAGCTCTTCTGAGATGAGCAAGTGTAATGGAAAAATTGAGGTTTTTATTGAGGACTGGCATTAACACTTTACTGTCCCTCACCCTGCTGTGTGCATAGCACAGAGCTGCACTGAAATGCAGCCAGCACAAAAAGAAGCACCTTGCATGGTTGGGCCCCATGCATCATTTCTCATCTCCCTGGGGCAGCACAAATGTTCCCATTTTCCTCTCTCAGCCCAGGGAGAGAAGCAAAGTCTGTGCACACTTCACAGGCTGGGGAGAATGGATTGACATGTAGAAAAAAACCTGCAAGAAACTGGTAGAAGAGCTGGGCCCAAAGCATAGCTTTTTCAGGCTGACTCTCAGATCCAAGCTTGTCAAATTGTAGTAGTGGGAGAGGGATAAATTCAGAAAGAAGACTCTCCTTGGTCTATGTCTACTCTTCCTTTCCCTGGCTTTTTATTCAGTGTAGCTGTGAGGAATGGAAGCTCTAGAAGGTATAATTCTCTTCATTCTTCATTCATACCTGCACTGTGCTCATCTTTATTAAACCTCTTCCTGGAAAAAAAACAAAACAAAACAAAAAACACAAGAAAACAACTAGCACCAAGCCCAAAATGAAACCGAAAAGGACACAATAGAGGGATAGTTGGAGAAATGCATTTTGGTAGTCATATCAGGTATACAGGACTGAAACTTACTGAGATAGCCATTTTGCAAAGATTTTAATGCATAAGGAGACCATATCAATTTCTATAAACACTGAAAGGGGGTGTGTAGGAACATGGAGTATAACTCCTTTCAGTAGTGCCCAGGGACCAGACAAAGGTCAATGGACACAAGCTGGAAAAGATGAAGTTCCATCTAAATGTGAGGAAAAATTACTCTGTGGGTGACAAAGCACTGGAACAGGCTGTCCAGAGAGGTTGTGGAATCTCCTTCTCTGGAGAAAGTCAAAACCCACCTGGATGTAGTAATACATAATATGCTCCAAGCTCTCCTGCTTTATCAGGGGGGCTGGACTAGATGATCTCTGAAATTCCCTTCCAACTCCCATGATTCTGTGATTCAGTGATTAATTTTACAAATATGACCAGAACCACTGTAAGCAACACATGAATATAAGTGTGATCAAGGTGCCAACAGAAATAGATGCATTCATCCAACCCCCTGCTCTGTACACAATTGTCTCTCATCCATGTGGGAAAGCATCTGCCAGGTACCTGCATGGTTGTCTAAATTCCCTGTGCTCCTCAATCCAACAAGGATTCAGACATGTGGGCAACCTCCCAGCGAACATGCTTGTCTTGTTTTTCTAATTATACCTTTCATTTGGCATCTCAGGGACATTTTACTGTCTGAGAGCTTCAATAGAAACTGCTGGGTGAAATTATTTTCTGTGAATTTCTGCAAATTGAATGGTTGTATTATTTCTCTGTCTAAGTGAAGGCAGTTATATATGGGCTTGTGCTTTTTTTATTTTTTTAATCAAGTAGTGATTAAGAATGTGGAATAAAAAAGGGGAGTTAGGGTCATATGAAAGTAGCTTTCATATCCTGAGTGAAGACAGATATAATGCCATTACTTTTTGTGAGGAATTGGGGTAGCTAGAAATTGGATGGCTTTTAATTTTGTTTTTCAGTACTTCCTTCAGTGCTAAGTTAATTAACTGGAAGGTGGCCAATAACTTGGAATCTTTACAATGTTTGGAGGTTTTGCATAAAGACAGACAAACCCACTATTTGGAGAAATAATTAGATTATCCTGAATGATTTAAAGCCTTTGGAGGAGGAGCTGTAGAAGCTGTGTATATATAATGCTAAAACTCTTCTTGATTTCTTAAAGGCATTTACTAAGCCACTGGAAAATCAGACCTTGTCTATCATGCATTGCTTTGAGAAGTTCACAAACCAAAGAGAAAGCACAAAAGAAAGCAGAGAAGGGTGCCAGTGGTCACCCAGAAGCAGAGCAGATCCCAGTGGTGAGTAGAGCTATGATCTCTGGGTGTCCATGCCCTATAGTTACTCTTTTTGACCCAATCAGAAGTACAGAATAACAGAGAAGACACCGGGGACAGTCCCAGTGCTGTGTCTGAGGTTGTGTGACTCAAGTCACGCCTTCCATGGAGAATCCTCTCAGATGATGGCCTCCTGGGGACAGATCTTGCTGATCTCCTTGCCCAGATGAGCAAGGACTGTTCAAGTCCCAGCTAATGGGGGCCAGGACTCTGACTGACATACTAACACATGGGGTAGGGCTTTGAGACAGAGATGCCCACTTTCTTCATGGAAAAGTGAAGCCTCACATGATGGTTTCCTCTCAGGGTCATTGTCACGGTTTGTGCCCAATTGGTACCAACCAGGCCTCTGCTTCCTCATGCCCCAACCCCACTATGGTACAGGGAGAAGAAAATTTGCTCAAAAGGCTCCTTAATCTGACAAAGACAGAGAGGTTTTCACTCCCCACTTATGGTAATGGGAGAAAAAAGATAGGTTCAACATGGGAAGAAAAAAACTAATTTAATTTACAAAGAGAAAGAGTAAACATGACTACATCTTAATGCCTTCCCCCCACCCCTCCTTTCTCCCCAGGCCCGGATTCCTTCCCTGCTGCCTTCCCTCAGGGCACAGGGGATGGGCAGGGGGGGGTTCAAGGTCAGTTCCCCACACGGTGTTTCTGCTGCTCCTTCCTCCTCAGGGAAGGACTCCTCACATTCATCCCCTGCTTCAACATGGGGTCCCTCTCATGGAGGAGTCCTTGAGTAACCCCTGGGACATAAGTCCCTCCCAGGAGGTTCAGTCCCTCAGGAACTGCTCCAGCCCAGGCTGCCCACAGAGTCACGGCTGCTGTGGGAACAGTCACCTCCCCTGGCATGGGGTCCTCCATGGCCGCAGATCCACATCTGCCCCTCTTCATGATCCTGTACAGGCTGTTGTTCCACATCTGCCCACCCGTGACACTTTGGGGGCTGCAAATTCATGTCTACACCATGCTCCTCCATGGGTTGCAGGGCCATAATTGGAGCTTGGGGAGCTTCCAGCAGCTTCTCACAGGACCCACCCCTGTGGCACCCCTGCTTCCAAAAGATCACTGCACTAACCCAAGTTATCCCAGGATGTAGATCTGAAGTTACAACACAAGGTTTTAGATCCCAGTGAGTATACAATGGATCTGTTCGTATAAAGCCAGCATTATCCAAGGTTGATTAATTCTTCCAGGAAGTGGTCCACACATGGCTGCCTTAGTGAGTGGGACTTCCAGCCTATATCCCAGGCAATGATGTTTCTTTACCAGAGGGACCAGTGATGAGAAGCAGTCACAGAATCTGTTCATGCCCCCTCAAATCAATGCAAAACTCAGAAAAAAGTGAACAGCTGCATCTGAAATGCTTTGGAAATAACAATGCAAGGAAAAAACCAAAACACTCTTTCTCTGTTGAATATCAGTGGCACAATGACAGCAGCCTTCCAGAATTCTGTACCCTTTTCCATGTGCTAGGATAAGGGTTCATTAGCAGCTGCTAATAAGTCTTACATCATGCCTTTTTTTTTTTTTTTTTTTTCCCCCAGAAGAATACAAAATCACAGAATTACAGAATTATTGAGCCTGGAAAAGACCTCTGAGATCAAGTTTAACCTATGACCTAACACCGACACATCACCTAGACCATGGCACTAAGTGCCACATCCAGACTTTCCTTCAACACCTCCAGGGATGACTACTCCACCACTTCCCTGGACAGTCCATTCCACTGCCTGATCAACCTCTCAGTTCCTTCCTGATATCCAACCTAAACCTCCCCTGGCACAGTTTAGGCCATGCCTGGAAGAAGTTCCCTGGGAGGAGCTCCCGACCTCCACCTGACTACAACTTCCCTTCTGGTATTTGCAGAGTATAATATCACCCCCTGAGTCTCCTCTTCTCCAGGCTAAACCCAAGCTCCCTCAGCCTCTCCTGTTAAGACTTTCCCCCTGGTCCCTTTACAACTTCATTGCTCTCCTCTGGACCTGCTCTAGCAGCTCAATACCCTTCTTGAAGTGGGGGGCACCAAGATCTCTGTTTTATAGGAGAGTAACTTCTATGTTATTAGCAGGACAATAGAGGTGGAGAACAATCCCTCTGTAGCACATTGAGACCCCAGAGCACACATTTAAATTCAACACATTCATTAGAGGAACGAAAATTTCCCATGTTTTTCTCTAATTGCCTGATCCGAACACAGCTGAAAAGAGCAGGAAAGCAGACCCTGAGTAAAAATGTTGGGATGATGCATTTGCCTTCAGAATTTCATTTAAACTCTATTTCCAGTTGGAGCTTCATGTAACTGCAGCTGAACCTGGCAGTCTCTCTGTGTTTTGTAGTACTACATAGGTAATATCTTTCTGCAAGGATGAGTTATTCTCGTACTCCTCCATATTATGCCCAGATTTGGTCTCAGTCTTTTCTGAGCATATCTTATTTTCTCCTATCTACCTTTTTAATATAGAATTTTATGCATATCCTGATATATTCTATTTATAACCTTCAGGCATTAGATGGGTTTTTTATTTATAAGGCTGAAGTTATTAGATTCACGAAAGTTCTTCTGTTAAAGACCAAGTACATGATACATAAGATTCAGGCACTGTAGGAAGAGCAATGCATATAAATTCAGTAGCTCCAAAGTGATCCCAAATCATATGGAAATGGAACTTTTGCTGACTGTTTCTGCACTAGTTACTTGTCTTGCTTCCTGTCAATTGAAAAAACACTCTCTGCTACTCCATCATTTCATTATGAAGTCAAACTACAATTTACCCATACAGGATGCTCCAAAATAGGTTGATTCCTCCAGTGAATGTATCAACTGTTTTACTGAAACATCTACTGCATGCTTTTTGTTACCATACACTCTCTTTATTTGAGTGTTTTAATCTCTTTTTTTCATCCACCTGGAATGTTCTTGGACATCAACGTTTAAATAAACCCCAGAAGACTTTTCCCTGAGCAATTGTTCAAGTTCCTACTCTGAGTATCCTGTTTCTGTGTGTAATCGATCACAGCCTTGGAGGGAAACTGAGTATTTGGACTGCTCTGCAGTGTCACTTCTGGAACAGGGGTTCCAGGGGCTGGAACAACCTGCTCACATCACACTGCAAACCTCTCAAGTATCTCCAGACCAAAGCAGGCTCAGCCCTTTTGAACCCTGGACAGGCTTGTGAGATATCCCCATCTGTATCTTCTATATATTTTCTAACAAACATCCTAAGCTCTGTCTCTGTGTCTTCTGCATCCAGAAGAATCTCCTTCAACCCAGGCCTTGGTCAGCAGTTGTCCTACACCTGGACAGTGTAGAACAAATCTTGGACACCAGGGAGTTATCTGATGTATCTGTGAACTCACCACCATGAAGCATAAGAATTTCACATTTGGAGCACTAGAAATATCTTGTATTTCTACTAAATGCATCAGTGTTTAAGACACTGCTTTTATACAAATTCTTTCTTTAAGAGCATTTGAGATCCTGTCAAGCTTATGTTAAAAGAGTTTCTTGTTCTTTAAAGTGTATCTTATTGTCATCCTCATGTGTTTTCTCATTGTTTCTTGTTTTTTCCATTCCTGTGATGTTCGTGTTCCACATTAATATCATGCACATATTCCACTTCCCAATACTTATAGAAGGATAAATTTCACTGAAGATTTTGAGAAGTTGTATTTAAGAGGCTTGCCTGGACTTACGGTACTTGACAATAAACTTGAATGGTTCGTTGTACTTGACAGAATTTGCAATCACAGCGTGCTATCAGGTGTCTTTTCCAGGCAACTAAAACAAAATTTAAAAGCCCAGTTGTCCCTAACCCCACCCCAAGCGACATCATTACTTCACATGAAACAAAAACTGCAAATTATTTACTTTGGGACATGTAAAGAAGCATGACATAAAATGAGGTTGTTGGCTGGAACCAGTGAAGTCATTCAGAGATGATTAAGGTCTCTCAGACAAGTATAATTTCTAGTTATGGATGTTTTCTGTTATGTTCCAATGATTTATGTGGTTTGAGTAGTGAATTACAATGAAAACAAATTTAGGAAAGAAATATTAAACATATAGTTCAAACATGGTTTTCCATTTAAGAAACGTAATATAAAGCGTGCTCAGTCAATCTGGCCAAGGTGATTACTGACAAAGTAAATAACTAGAGAAAAGATAAAACCTAGTAAAAGGGGAAAACACATCAATCATAATCTCACTTTTTCTCATTCTGAGTAAACTCTGTCCAACTCCATTTGGTTTCTCAGCTGGAGTCCAATAACCTCCCGAGGAGTATAGATTTCTCTGTCACTCCCAGTGTGGCATATTTTAGATCTGATGAGTACAAATTTTATTAAATTAATAAGGTTTAGGCATGGGCATGGCCAAGGACACTTTCAACTGCAGGATCTTGTTCTTCTGATGGGTCTAAATTTTATTTCTTCCCAAAGAACTCATCCCAACCTACTCACCTGCCTCCCACTGTCCCTCTCCTTCTCTCCTGTACATTTTATCTATTCCCAACGATATTCAGATTTTCAGACACACAGAAGGACTATATTTAAAAGATTAAAGTCTAAGTCCCAGGTAAGGTTTCCCACCATCTATCCTGTGTCTAAGTGTAATCCTCTGTTTAGCTGATGCCTAATGCTGAAGGTCCCTGGGTGCCACAATCAATCAAACAGCTAAAATACTACCCTGTGCCCTGAGACAGGTTTTGGGGGAGATCACACACATTCTGTCTCTTGAGTTGCTTATAATGGAGTTATCAAATGGCAACTGACAAAAATCTCTGACTCTTACAGGCCATGGTATGCTCCAAATGTTCTTGCTGCTCTCATGAAACTGGGCTGAGATGCAGTAGAGCAAAAAGTTGAACAAGAGTCACCAAGCATGACCATGCACCAAAGCAGGTACTTGTGAGACCAAATCTGGAGTCTCATGTCTGGTTTTGGGGTACAAGAAAGATATTGAGGAAAAACAGTGAATCAAAGGGATGGTCACTGAGATGTTTAGCTCTTAGAAGAACATGACATTTGAGGGAACTGGGCCTATTAAGGGTTAAGAGGAGGAAGCCAATATCCTTACTGTTGATAAGGTGGGAGGAAATAGAGAAGGCAGAGCCAGAAGTGCATAGGGAGAAAACAAGAAGTTTGTAAATGTGCACAAGTTGCAATTGGGAAAAAAAGTATGATTTGGGAAATTGGACTCAGATATAATGAAAATAATTGTAACTGTGAGGGTATTCAAGCACTGGAAAAGACTCTGAGCAGCCCGCTCTTAGTGGGGCTGCTCTGAGTAGGGGTTTGCATCAGATGATCTTCAGGACTCTTTCAACCTCCATTGCTCTGTGATTCCGACAGCCTTTGTAAAACACAAAAAGCCTTTGATCATGCAGACCTCCACTCTGAATATGCATAGTCCAAGCCAGGAATACAAAATAGGCAATCCTGAGCTCATTTGAGGCCACTTCTGCTGCATAGCTTAGTGGATAATTTATATTTGCCTCCCTACCACTAAAATAGGGACTTAAGAATTTTTTCCTCTTTCTGTTTCCTCTTCTTCCCTTTGTCCCTCTGGTTTATTAAATGTGGATTTTTCAGGATAGGGTCAGCATTCCTGGCTCAGTTAAAGATTGGGCTACTGTCTGCCATCAATGACAATGAAAGGGAAGGATTTGCTATGACATTCAGCCTGACAAATACACTTTTAAAGAGAGATGGATATATTTATTAAAGCTAAAATAAGTGCACTTGATGCTGTTCTTTCCTACAATGTTTTGTGTTTTGGAAGTACCCTAAGACATTTCAGGTCTTTCTATATTTGAGGTAGTAATTGGGAGAACAATTGAAGGGGATTGAGCACATAGTGAAGCAAAAGCAGTAGGAGGCAAAGATTTCTTCAGAAGCAAAAATAACACATTATAGAAACTGAGTGCTCTGCATTTAATAGGGCAAGCAAAAAGACAAGAGAAAATCAAAGAAAAGACACAATGGAGACAAAAAAAGCTTATTATGACAAGAAAGCCAGAGATGCTAACAATCAGTCTGGTAATAAACTATTACAATATTAGCAATACTGTCTACTGAAGAATGTAAATTATGTGACAAGAGATTTGGCCCCACACAGAGATAAAGAAATTGCATGCAGTTTTATTTCCAAAAGGACAAGATAAGAAAAAACTGGGGGTGGAGAGACAAGGGGGTTGATTTATCTTTTCATAGAAACACAGGCAAAATTACACAGAAAAGGAACAAATGAACAAACTGCGGAGTAAAATAGACCAACAGATCAAGCTTAACTTATGCAGATGTAAAAAGAAAGCAGAGCCCACACTGAGTGTTTCTGTTTTGATTTCAGTTAAAATTTACTGCCCTGTTAATCAGATTTTCATAAATATAAGGCAATACCCTGAAAAATAGTTATCAATCAGTTAGAAAGAAAAGCATCTTCTTTGAAGACTGTGGGTGTCCACAGAGAGTCTGAAAACTTGCAAGAGCAATCAGAGAAAAATGGAGTGAAACTGTCTGGGAGCTGGCAATGGCACCAGTCAGCTCAAATATATTTTCTTAAGTTGTGTCACAGGTCATGTACATTTTTAGAGAGAAAGAAAAAGCAGTGTTTGCTCAATATATTATATCTTATAGCCACATATTTTAACAGAACACCAATGCAATATGATAGATGAACATGTATTCTTAAGAAAGAGCATGTTCAAAGAGAGCAAAATGGATCCACTTGTGGGAGGGCTGCTGTGTTCTGCCTGGGACAGTGGAAACGTAAACCTTTTGCTGTAAGGGATCAAGGGAATTGCATGATGGTCTCTCATTCTATATTAGAAGCTTCACCATGGAGACTGCAATTTCTTGCACACCATATTGTACTTGAATTACATTAAAGCTTCTCATTTTCACGGAGTGCTTCACCCTCAAAGACTTCCACCCACCACATGTGGGGAAACAGAAAGCACTTGCACCCCACATAATTCAGTACATCCATGCTCAGATTGGGTACTTTTTGATACTGTTACTTAGACAACTCTGGTACTGATGTGCTTAAATTGGTGCTGTGAACCTTGCAATATTTGCATATTGCATTTGGATGAAATTTTAGAAGCTTAATTAAAACTGTAGGAAGAGGTATCCTAGAGCTCCCAATAGTCTTGTGGGTGAGGGCTTGATACAGGATTGCTTGCATCCTGTGGAAAAGGTGTTGGTCTCTGGGCATGGAACATGGACATGGGACATGGGACAGTGGAATGGGATGCACCCTCAGCAAGTTTGCTGACAGCACCAAACTGTGGGGTGAAGTCAACATTCTGGAGGGAAGGGATCACATCCAGAGGGACTTTGACAGGCTTGAGAAGTGGACTCGTGCAAAGTGCATGAAGATGAGCAAGGCCAAGTGCAAGGTCCTGCACCTGGGTTAAGGCAACCTCATGCATGAATACAGGCTGGGAGGAGAAAGGATTGAAGACAGCCCTAAGGAGAAGGACTTGGGTGTAGTGTTGGACCAGGAGCTCAACACGAGTCATCACTGTGCACCTGCAGCCCAAAAAGCCAACCAGCTCCTGGGCTGCATTAAAGAAGCACAGACAGCAGGTTGAGGGAGGGGATTCTCCCCCTCTGCTCTTTTGAGACCTCACCTGGAGTACTGTGTCCAGTTCTGGAGCCCCCAACATAAGAATCACAGAATCACACAGAATCACAGAATCCTAGGGGTTGGAAGGGACCTCGAAAGATCATCTAGTCCAACCCCCCCTGCCAGAGCAGGGCCACCTAGAGTACATCGCATAGGAACGTGTCCAGACGGGTTTTGAATGTCTCCAGTGAAGGAGACTCCACAACCTCCCTGGGCAGCCTGTTCCAGGGCTCTGTCACCCTTACAGTAAAAAAATTTTTTCGAATATTCAACTTGAACCTCCTGTGCTCCAATTTACACCCATTACCCCTTGTCCTATCACTGGTCACTACTGAGAAGAGCCTAACTCCATCTCCCTGACACTCACCCCTTACATATTTGAAAACATTGATGAGGTCACCCCTCAGTCTCCTTTTCTCCAAACTAAAGAGACCCAGCTCCCTCAGCCTTTCCTCATAAGGGAGGTGTTCCACTCCCTTAATCATCTTAGTAGCTCTGCGCTGGACTCTTTCAAGCACTTCCCTGTCCTTCTTGAACTGAGGGGCCCAGAACTGGACACAATACTCCAGGTGCGGCCTCACCAATGCAGAATAGAGGGGGAGGAGAACCTCTCTTGACCTACTAACCACACCCTTTCTAATGCACCCCAGGATGCCATTGGCCTTCTTGGCCACAAGGGCACATTGCTGGCTCATGGTCATCTTCTTGTCAACCAGGACCCCCAGGTCTCTTTCACCTACACTGCTCCCCAGCAGGTCAGCCCCCAACCTATACTGGAACATCTTGTTGTTCTTCCCCAAATGCAAGACTCTACACTTCCCCTTGTTGAATTTCATCATGTTTCTCCTTGCCCAACTCTCCAGCCTGTCTAAGTCTCTCTGAATGGCAGCACAGCCCTCTGGTGTGTCAGCCACTCCTCCCAGCTTAGTGTCATGAGCAAACTTGCTGAGGGTACACTCTATACCCTCATCCAAGTCATTGATGAAGATATTAAACAACACCGGTCCCAGCACCGACCCCTGAGGGACTCCACTAGTCACACACCTCCAACCAGATTCTGCCCCATTGACTACAACTCTCTGACTCCTTCCTTTCAACCAGTTCCTGATCACCAAACCCATAATTGATCAACTTATCTACAAGGATGCTGTGAGAGACGGTGTCAAATGCTTTACTGAAATCAAGATAAACCACATCTACTGCTCTTCCATCATCTATCCACCTAGTAATTTCCTCATAGAAGGCTATGAGGTTAGTCAAACATGATTTACCCTTGATAAAACCATGCTGACTGCTCTTGATGACTCCCATGTCCTTGATATGCCTGGAGATAGTGACAAGAACAAGTTGTTCCATCACCTTTCCAGGGATGGAGGTGAGGCTGACCGGTCTATAGTTACCCGGGTCCTCCTTCTTGCCCTTTTTGTAGACTGGAGTGACATTTGCTATCCTCCAGTCCTCAGGCACCTCTCCTGTTACCCATGACTTACTGAAGATGATGGAGAGTGGCCTAGCAATGACCTCCGCCAGCTCCCTCAGCACCCTTGGATGCATTCCATCTGGACCCATCGACTTATGGATGTCCAGATTACTCAGCTGATCCCTAACCCAATCCTCATCTACTATGTCTAACTCCTCATCTATCTCGACTACTTCTGGGGCTAAATGAATCTGGGGCTCATGCGGAAACCCCGCAGGAGTAAAGACAGAGGCAAAGAAGGCGTTCAGCACCTCTGCCTTCTTTATATCCTCTGTCACCAGGGCTCCCAGCTCATTCCTTAGTGGGCCAATATTGCCTCTAGTGTTAGTTTTGTTAGCTATGTATTTGAAAAAGCCCTTTCTATTATCCTTAACCTGTCTTGCAAGGTTAAGTTCCAAGGAGGCCTTAGCTTTCCTAATTGCCTCCCTACATCCTCTGACAACAGTCCTATATTCCTCCCAAGTGACCAGCCCCCCCTTCCATGATCTGTAGATTTTCCTTTTCCACTTAAGTTTTCCCAGCAGTTCCTTTTTTAACCATGCTGGTCTCCTAGCTCCCTTACTAGATTTCCTAACCATAGGGACGCTCTGATCCTGTGCTTGCAAATAGTGGTCCTTGAATATTGACCAGCTATCTTGAGCCCCTTTATCTTCTAACACCCTGTCCCATGGGATTTCTCTTAACAGTTGATTGAGGAGGCCAAAGTTTGCCCTGTGGAAGTCCAGGGTTCTGATCCTACTGGGTACTCTGTTCCTTCCACACAGGATCCTGAACTCTACCATCTCATGATCACTGCAGCCAAGGCTGCCATTGACCACCACTGCTTCAACAAGGCCCTCCTTATTGGTTAGTACAAGATCCAACAGCGCTCCTCTTCTAGTCGGTTTGTCCACCATTTGCATTAAGAAGTTATCATCAATGCACTGGAGGAACCTCCTAGACTGTGAAAAGAAGGACATAGAGGTCTTGAAACGTGTCCAGAGGAGAGCCACTAAAATAATCAGAGGGCTGAAGCACCTCCCCTATGAAGCCGGGCTAAAGAAGTTGGGGTTATTCAGTCTGGAGAAGAAGAGGCTCTGAGATGACCTCTCCAATATCTGAAGGGGGCCTACAAGAAAGCTGGGGCAGGGTTTTTTACATGGGTCTGAAGTGAGAGGACAAGGGGAAAAGGTTTCAAACTTGAAAAGGAAAGATTTATGTTAGAAATTAGAAAGAAATTCTTTAATTTGAGAGTGGTGAGACACTGGAACAGGTTTCCCAGAGAAGCTGTGGCTGCCCCCTCTCTGGAAGTGTTCAAGCCCAGGTTGGATGGGGCCTTGAGCAACCTGGTCCAGTGGGAGGTGTCCCTGCCCATGCAGGGGGGTTGGAACTGGATGATCTTTAAGGTCCCTTCCAACCCAACACATTCATGATTCTATGATTCTCTGACTGAAAATTCACCCACACAGGAAACACCTCATTGAAACACCTTGATTCCGAAGGATTCTTTGCTGAGCAAAGGATTCTGAGCAAATAACACTAAGTGATCCTAGTGCATCTGTACCAGGGATGAACCCAAGAACCTCCAAAGAAACGGTCTTCTGACAGCCTTCTGGGAGTCTGCCAGCTGGAAGGCCAGGACTCTGGAAGACCCTGGAAAAAACCCAATAGAAATTAACTGTCATCCTCTAGTAATACTGACAGGAATGATAATGCAGGAGTTCTAGCAGAAACCTCTCTCCCTCTGGTTTGCCAGAACTGATGAAAAACATTCAGGTCTCTTCAATCCTTCCAAATAAAAGAAAACAGAAAGAAGTGAAAGAAGATGGCATCTCAATGGCATTTCCTTTACTATATAGGTGTTCACTGTTGTGTGGCAAGACCCACACTGTCCTTGTTAGATGTTGTTTACTATTCATGGGTCCATGCTGTTAGTTTTATAATTCTGAGGGTTCCAGTGCCAGCACAACTGCTGTCCAACCATAATGCATGACCAAAGCTTCTCTTTGGTGGCAAATATACAGACAGCTTTATTGTCTCTGAAGGATGAAATAAGATATTAAGGTGCATGGACACCTGTGAAAAGGAACTACTACAAGATGATAATAATTAAGTCAATAAAAAGTTAACATAATTCCTATGTGTCTTTTTATGAGGCACTTAACATGATAATGTGTTCAGTTTTGCTTGCATCTTGCTGGATGTTCAAAACCTTCTCATCTGGCACTGGCATATAGTGACATCATGATATAAATGCTAATATTGTTATCACTAAGTATTTATGCCCCTCTTACTCTTCTTTTTCAGTTCTCTCTTGTTTTTACAGGCCTGTCCATCTCATACATATCTTTTGGCCTGTTTTTTAAAGAGTTCATCTCTTGGGCAAAACTTGTGTATGACCTGCTTTAATTAATACTTTTGATGAAATCATGAATGTCTGCACACTAATCAACAGCCCAGCAGGGCCTGGATTATTCCCTGCCTTGTGATGTTATCTGCAAGAGAAAGACAGCTGGAGCCTGATACCTAATACAGACCACGGCTTCATAGACCTTGGAGCTTATGGACATCCAGGCATGGCAGAGGCAGGTGGTTCTCATCACACAGAGTTTCATGATGAATAAGACCCCTCAGGTACCTTCTGGACACATGCAGGAATTTTGGCAGCAGCTGTTTCAGCCCATCATTGTGCCTCAGCAAGTGAAAAATCCTACAGTGTAGGTATAACCTCACAGCCTCCAGACAACATCACACCCTCACAGCCTGTGCCTTGAACTTGACTGTCCTGTTGATTCTTTTACAATTATATCATTCCCTTTTCTCCTCTTACTTAAACATAAACATATATCAGGGTACAGAGCATATATTTAATGTACTTTAGATAAGAATTTTCTTTGCACTCAGATGTAATATTTGCCGTTTCTAGCTCAAAGAATATCTCTTTATACCTTCACATATCAGCAAACTCAAGTGAAGGTCTTTCACTTTGGTCTATTAATGCTGCTGAAGTGACAACAGGACATCTCCTCAAACTGACCATGGTGTAGTGTAACTCTCATTAGTCTGCACTCTCATCCCAACAGATGGGAGGCAGTTACCTACCATTTGTTAGGATGGTGTCATAAAAAATCTAGCAAAGAAAACACACACCTAAAACAAAGATTATTTTTGGTTCAAATGAAACAAGCATAACTTGTGTCGTCCTCTTAAGAAAACAAGGTTAATTTTATTTTTTTCATCACACCATGAGATTTTTTTTATTACTTTTAAGGAACATGTAATGAGGGAGAAGCACAAGGAAAAAATGTCTTAAAGGGTAAAATACATCTTAGTGGAGAATGCTGAAATTATACTCCTAAAGACATCATTCTACAGGATGTAATTAACACTGTTCAGATATTTTATTGTGCTTATTTGGATTTCCTTTCTGTGTAATAAGTCTGTTTCCTGTATTCAGCATTACAGGGGTCTGGAAAAATGTCTTGTAATAATTTTGTCTGTCCCTTTAATACCTGATAGACACTGTTATTTCTATTAATTTTCTGTAGGCTTTTAGTTGCTGAGATCCTATAGCTTTATGTGTTCCTGTGTTTTCTTCTGTTCTCTGGGTTTTTTGGGTTTTTTTTATTTTCTATTTGATATTTGTCCTTCTCACCTTCCTGACTCCTTTGTGCCTCCATTAATCTAATTTGTAACAGAGAGGGAAAGTCTGAGGAGGACAACTTGGTTATAGTGCTTGAATAAGGACAATTCTAGGTCTACTGGGGGCACTGAGTGACAGGGATAAAATGAATGCCACAGTCCAGTATTTTTGTATAAGCAATAGGTCAAGCCATCAATCCACCCAACAGAAAAATCAACAGAAGCACATTGAAGTCCCTTTTTCTCAAGGTTGTGGTGTCTTTTCTTACATCAGAGAGTTAGAAATTTCTTTGCAAGCTGTCAATATTAGCAAAAATCACAGACCCCAGGAGGGATTGCAGCTCCTCAACCTGTGCTGGGCTGTGCCCCCTCTGAAAGACAATGCAGATGGTCCTCATGTTGTGGAAAACTTGGCTTTACTGCTTTACACAGACTGTACCATAAATACATTATTCTGTACAAATAAATACTCTTTTTGAGGACTTTATAAATGGACTGCAGTTCTAAGTGGTTCTTTGCTCAGGGTCCTTTTGGTCCCACTCTTAAGAAAATGTTTAAAAAAATATCAAAAAGTTTATTTTGACCCAAAGGCTCAAGATTTTGGTGGAAAACAAGCAGAGATTACTCCTGGAGAAGCAAATGAGGCAGAACTTTGACAAATCAACCTGACTGCACACCATTGTGATGAGGAGGGAAGCAGAGGTTACATCTCTTGGAAATCAAGCAAATAAAACTGTAGATCAGTGGAACCCCCTCCAGCCAAGGAACTTTGATGTTGCATTATCTCTGCTGTTTAGTGATTAGTTGACCTTTCTGCAGGCATTTTTTTTTATCTGAGCCCAACAGCTTCTTACTGAATGAATCACTCGAGAGTAAAGAAAAGTTTCAGCTGCCAAATCGGAAATAGATGCATCTTAGAGATGCTATTTCCATCTTATCCACCACAGATAAACAAATATACATGATATACATGTTGCTTGTGCCTAATCCATTTGATGTAGCTCACTATTGCTTTGGGTAATCACTTCCCGTGAACCCAGTCACACATATGGGAACTCCCAACACTTTGCTCACCAAGAAGCTGTGAAAAAACACGGATCTCTTAAAAATTGCTTTTGTTCTCCATATGCACACTTTTAAAAATGACAGTGTTGAGGAGCTTGTATAGGAGTTACTGTGCCTTCCACCTCTCATCTACTGTTTTTAAACTGGAGGTGATATTTCAGGAAAACAAGTAAGGAAATGATTTATTTTCATTGTGCTTTATGTACCCTGACTGCCACTCATGAGATTAAGCATATGGTCCAGTGCAGGATTGCACCAGGGAGCTTCATAGGCAGTGTGATGTGAAGTACTTGGACTCTTGATTACTTGGATGGACAAGCTGAGTCATTTACAAGCAGAAATATCTCCTTTATTATTTGTCATGTGTATGTGCATTTATATACATGATAAATATATCTTATCTTAATTTATTCTAGCACATCCAAGTACAATCTTTCAGTTTATGGATACTGAGGAAGACAGCTCATGCTCCTCTAGTGCCACCATCTAAATGAGAAAAAATATACAATCTAAGATGATGAACAGAGGAGTTCATGAGAGGAGTGATATACCACATGGAACTAACTTGGGCAATACTGCTGTCAGATGACCTTTTATAGGCTTTTTCCCATGAAAAGCCTACTGTTACATTTTTCCATCCTTTAAAATTCATGTCAATCCATTTTGCCAGATAAGTTGAAATGCTTCCAGTTTCCAGTTCCACAAAGAAGGGAACAAACAAGCAGCTGGAAGTAGAGATGTAGCATGTAATCCTGAAAAGCACCTTCTTTTTTTTTTTTTTAGTGCAGTAAATCTGCATAATTTCTCCATATTTTTTAGACAGAGGTTGTTTCCCAAAGAGGAACAGCAAGTTTTAGTGAGAGATCAAGGAGGAGAAGAATGATTAGTGTTAGTCTTGAAAATGAGGAGGTGGAAGAAGTAGTGAGAGAATTGAAAGAACAGAATAGAGATGGTTGAAATTATGGTACTATTCCAGCACAAAAGAGTGGCAAGAAAAGGAGCAGGAGACAGGCAGAGAAAAAAGTCAGAGAAATGAGAGGTATGACAAGGAAAAGCTGAATAGATTGGTTGAGGACAGATAGAGGAGTAGAGACCTCATAAAAATGGGGCAGAGAGACAATCAAGCTACAAAAGGTGTGACCAGAGCATTAGGAAAAGGTTGTATTTTAGCTGCCAAAATCTGAAGGGATGAAGAGGAGAAATTTGAAGTGCTGGGAGAACAGAGTGGTGCAGATGAGACACAGCTGCCATAGGGACCTATTTATAGGTTTTCTGCCTAAAAGGGAGGTGAACATTGAGGAATTCTGTCTCAGCTCACTGGGAGCAGGGAAACTCAGAGAGGACTGAGGCAAAGGGTCTCTTCTAGCACAGCGAAGCAGGAATAGAATGGAGCTGGGCCAGGGACATCAAGCAAGACACAGGCTGTCAGGGAAAATCCCCTTTCTCTGGCTAGGGCTGTGCTGAACAGAGAGTCTTCAAAAATTACTCCAGAGCTGCTGGGATGGTATCTGCTGTCAACAGGTAATAAAAAATGTAAAATGCAAAAATGCTAACTGCATGCCCTGTCTCTTCCAGGAAGGCACCTCCTAAGCCATTGTGCCTGCTCTGATCTTCTTGATTAATACATAAAACATAAAAGTTGCCCTGCCTCATTTGTTTAGGGACAGAGAATAGTGATTGTGATAAATTATGTCCAGCCCATTCAGGTAAAGTGCTGGTAGAAGATTGGGAAAAGGCTACAAAATCTGAGCTGGAATGGGTCTGTGCTGTAAAAGCAAACCCTTTCATGTCAAAGAAGAAATATCTGTCATCAAGGTATGTCTGAGAGCAGACATTTTGTATATCCAAATCTAGATTTTGCACCTCAGCTCTAATTCATACAGGAAGCCACCTGAATGGGTCAAAATATCATCAATAACTACTGGTGCAAACCATTATCAGTCATGGAGGGATTTCACACAGATGGTAGTGCCAAACGTAGTTACTTAGGCCATGTCATCCATGCAGCTTGCAGAAACAAAGCCTAAACTGGTTTCCTGAGACAGACAAAGGGCTGAGAGTAGAGAAAAGGCTCTCAGATGGTACACCTGGCAATATTCTTCCAGGTTCTTTAGACTGCCAGAAAAGAGACAGCAAACTGAAAAGAATGGACTGAATAATTAAATTGAAACAGATTCCTCAAGGTAAAATAATAATAAAAGTCTGCATCCTTATCTGAAAAATTATCAGAAGTTTAGTATTGTTAGAGAAATTAGTAACATAGCTGCACCACCAATTCCAATGTATTTCCTCTCAGATAAGTAATATTTATCACATTTCCACATATGGCTATGCCAGCAAGCACAAAGACTTTATACTTGCTTAACAGATCATACAAGGCAGAGAAGTGACTCTGTACATTTTAAATGCTTTCTCCCTGGCAAGACCCAGTCACTGACCCTCATTGCTAAGGAAGCTACAGATTTATCATGGCAAATTGTACCAAACTTGTTACACAGCTGAAACCCACTGCATGTCAGCTCTGATCCCTGGCTACTCACAGAGCAGAGAGAAGGAACTGCTGCCTGACTGCACCACATCCAGGAGAAGATGCTTTGCAGCTTTGTCCCCAGAACCCAGCAAACCTCTCCACCGAGTCAGATAGTCTGTCTCACCCCCTGCCTTGTACCTCTGTTACCCACAGTCTCCTGCCAGGCAGCTGCACAAAAGGGGCTGGATTTAATTCTTTTCCAATTTAGAAGGTGGTACAAGACAATACCTGGTGAGAGCAGACCCATGGGTAAAAGCACTTAGTGACAGAATGTTTATTTCTGTCTGAGGAACCTGAGGGGGGGTCATAAGAAAACTTTGTGTGTGGAGAGACTGATGGGGGAAGTAAGAATGTCAAACCCAAGCATGCAAATAAACAATGTTTTTTACATCTGATTTGATCTTTAATACTCTGGCTTGCTAAGAGTGTCCTGAATTGCCAGCAAAGCCCTGCCTCAGATGGGGCAGAAGTACTGAAAGAGAAAAAAAAAATAAACTGAGAGAGAGAAATCACTCTTGTTACTACTGCCATGAGTTCTGGTACCAGGGAATTGAGGAGCCTGTTAGAACCTGCAAACCTACCAGGAAGCAGTTTTTTCCCTTTGGTAATAATGTATGAAAAGAAGGCAGTGAGTCTGAATCAGAGACATGTATCAAAGAGATACAGTCTGAAGTGTCTATCAAAAGTCATTAAACATTTGTCTTCTATAAAGAGCACAACAGTGGCATAATTGTCGTGCTGGGACTCTGGGAGGAGCTGAGCAAAGGCTCATATCTGCAGGAAGTCTTCAGGCTTGAAACACAAAGATCGTAGAGCCCCATAATGACTTTAATCAAATTCCTGATCTTAAAAGCGAAGCTGAAATACAACCAAGGCTGAGCACCATGAACTTACTGCTGAGGCAAAACACCTGCAAACTGATGACAAACCTTTTTGAGAATGACTCCCTAACCCTCGTCTCCCAACCCCAATTTTCCTCTCCCCAGAATGCCATTTCTTAGAGGCAAACCCACCTGAAATTTGTTTCTGGCAGTGATCCATGGTTCCTCTCAGCCCATCAGAGGTTTCACTGATGTTGAAGGAGGGGGTCAGCTCCTCAGCAACTCCACTCTTTGGGTTCATGTGTCAGAGCAGTCTGTCAGACTGGTGTTTTTCCAGTCCCCTCTAGTCATGTTATTTCATGGATGCACGATACTGGTACAGGGAAAAGAGGTGTCAGCAAATAGGAGTTGTGTTCCTATAAACTATCACACAGCAAGTGATTCTTCCCCTGTACTCAGCACTGGTGAGGCCACACCTTGAGTCCTGTGTCCAGTTCTGGGCCCTCAGTTCAGGAAGGAGCTTGAGGTGCTGGAGCAGGTCCAGAGAAGAGCAAGGAGGCTGTGAAGGGATCCAGCACAAGTCCTGTGAGGAAGGGCTGAGAGAGCTGGAGGTGTTCAGGCTGGAGAAGAGGAGGCTCAGGGGAGACCTCATCACTCTCTACAACTCCCTGAAAGGAGGTTGGAGCCAGGGGGGGGTCGGCCTCTTCTCCCAAGTAGCTCCCAGTAAGACAAGAGGGCATGGACTAAGCTCTGCCAGGGGAGGTTTAGGTTGGATATTAGGAAGAAATTCTTTACAGAGAGGGTGATCAGACTTTGGAATGGGCTGCCCAGGGAGGTGGTGGATTCTGCATCCCTGGAGATATTTAAAAAAGAGACTGAATGTAGCACTTAGTGCCATGGTCTGCTAACCACAGTGGTAGTGAATCAAGGGTTGGACTTGATGATCTCAGAGGTCCTTTCCACCAGGCTGATTCTGTGATTCTGTGAAGTTAAAGTCATTACATTTGGAGCTGAGGTATAGGTGACACATTCACTCTGGTTGGGTGACATGGCTTTGCTTCATCTCTGTCATTCATGAGCAGTGCAGTCAGAGTGAGGGATTTTAGAAAACAAGCTATATACATTTAATAAAAACATATAAAAGCAGAGAATATAAATATATAAAAGATACATATAATGTAAATACATCAGGACAACTAAAGCATAATTACAGTCTGAGCTGTAATGTAACCTAGGCTTTAATATAACTCTGGGCTCAACATAACCCACCTATGTGCTCTGGCAACCCAGAAAGCCAACCATATCCTGGGCTTCATCAAAAGCATCATGACCAGAAGGTCAAGGGAGGTGATTCCTTCCCTCTACTCCACTCTCATGAAACCCCACCTACAGTACTGTATCCAGTTCTGGAGCTCTAAACACAAAAAGGACATGACCCTGTTGAATGGGTGCAGAGGAGGGCCAAGGAGATTATCAAGGGGTCTGGAGAGCCTCTGCTAGGAGGAGAGGTTGAGAGAGTAAGGGTTGTTCAGCCTGGAGAAAAGAGGGTTCCAAGGAGACCTTACAGTGTCTTTTCAGTACCTGAAAGTGGCTACAGGAAAGCTGGAGGGAGAATTTTTATAAAAGCATGGATTGAAAGGATAAGGAATGAAGGTTTTAAGCTGAGAGTATATATAGATCAGATATTGGGAAGAAATTCTTCACTATGAAGATGGTGAGACACTGGAAGAGGTGGTCCGGAGAAGTTGTGGATACCCCTTCTCTGGGAGTGTTTAAGACTATGTTGGATGGAACTTTGAACAATCTGGTTGAGTGGATGGTGTCTCTGCCTGTGCCAAAAGGGTTGTCATTAGGTATTCTTTAAGGTCCATTCCAACCCAAACCATTCTATGATTCCACGATTCTCTATAAAGCAGATGTCTCTCTGCAGCTGTATACACACATGGCTGGATTGTGAAGGCTTTTCTTCAGCCAGGTGGGAATGGAGTACAGAAATGAGGATAACTGGAGAAGTTTTGGAGGCAGTGGGAACTAACACACTGAGCTGGAATTTTCTGAAGAGAGCAGCAATGTCATTGCCTCATTGCTTCCCTACACCTGTCCCTGGGCAAGCACTGCTCCTCACTGAAGTTGCAATTCAGCACACGTAGGCAGCCTTGCTTGTGCAGTGAGGAACATCTGAGTGGCTTGTCACAGTGTGATGCTTGAGGTCCCTCGATTTGGTTGGAATTATGTTTTAGGAATTAATGAAAATGAAGGAAAATGCTGGAAGTGCAAATATTTCTGATTATGCCAGGCTTTGCTTTATGATATCCATTTTGTGTCATTTTCTTAGCTGAATGAGCTCTTTCAAATGGCACCAGGACTGAGTATAATAGAAAAATATAGCAAAATAGCTGCTTTTCCCCCTTCACTGTGTCTGTTGGCCAAAGATATTCAGTATTCCCAAGAAGGCTTTAGAATGGTAATTTTGATAATGCATGACTGCTTATCTTTAGATAAGGGTAACTCACATAAAAGCCTCATAATTACGTACTCTCCCTGACTTAGGTGACAGGATGTGTAAAGGTAATAACATCACATTAAAAAAATGCATGAAAATCTACCAACACCGTAAAATAGATTATAAATTTATATTAACACTGTCATGTGTTCCTGCTCTTGCTTCCGAGCATCCACTGACTGCTCAGCCAACAGATTTATCAGTTCCTGTAAGTGAATGAGGGGCTGATTCTCTCCTCATTTTCAAGCTAGGTTTGTTGAAATCAATCAAACCAATCTGGCATAAATGACAGGTGAATCAGTCCTGCAAGGTAAGAACTATACAATTTCCTTTGGGCAACACGATGTTCTATATAGGACATACATCTTTATGGCATATATATGTGTACACAGATACATTGGACTGGGTCTGCCTGTTGATACAGTCTTTTAGGGGATCTCATGAGCATCATCTCAGGCACAGAGACACCAAACTACACTGTATAAGATGCTCAGATTATGCCAATAGAGATCCAAGCTCCAAGAAAGTGCTTATCACACCATCCCAATCCTATACTCAAATGCAAAATGGATGCAAAATACCTTGGGGCAGAAAAACTTGGGTCCAGCATTTGATCTTTGAACTCAGCATTTCCTAATCAGATCCTGGATTTTCCACACTGAGCAATGAAGAGGCAAATAGACAGTGAGACAAATGGGAATTGCAAAATACATGGGTATGTGGTCTGGTTCTTAAGTCTTGCATTCCTCAGCTACTCAGAGCAGTCTGCCCAGCCTGCTCAGGTCAAACCATCCCATTCTTGAGTGTTGTGGAAGTAGTGGCTGGAAGTAGGTAATTACAAACTTGGGACTTTAGTATAGAGCCACAGTCATTCAGAGCTAATAAAGGATCATATAAAACCCTTATCAAAGGAAGTAAAGATCATCAAATATTTTACCTTACCTGATATTTTACATTAATTTTTAGGGAATAAAAAGCATTTTATCTACCTCAGGTCTTGCATAATTTTTCATCCATGTAGCTTCTTTATACAGCCCATGTACAAGGAGAGCTGTCTGATGGTTGGACTTAATGATCTTGAAGGTTTTGTTTTGATTTTTTCCCCTCACTGGGTTATGGCAAGAGGAAGATGCAGGACCAAGTGTTCCCAAGCCTGGTCCCAGGAAGCAGATGAAGGAGAAAAGCTATAAAAAATTTTTACTTGAAAGGCTGTAGGTAGTGGGTGTATGTACAGGTCTGGGATCTGGCAGGACTACATTTGTCTCTCCTAGGAACTTTTAAGTTCTCTGTACCTGTGGCAGGCAAGAGGGCACTAAAAGGGTTTGAGTTCAGTCTATTAAATTTTTATGATTCAGCTGTATCATCCTCTTACTGTTCCTATGCTAAACAAGAAGGAGAACAACATTTGGCCCCAATTTGAGATAGGGGCTATTAATGTCCATTTTAAAAATCTGCCTGTCAAACTCAGTGGATACCTTCTTGTTCTCAGATATTTGGGGTTACACTTAAATAAAATCAGAGGACGGGTCTAGATACTTCTCAATCAAGAAAGTTTAAAGCATGAACATTTGTAGTCAAAAGAGAAATAACAGAATCAAGGTTGTGAAAGCCTAAAACTGTATTAATGAACTCTCCACACCAAGAACTGTCTATCACAAGCTGGCATATAATTATTAACATCAGCAAAATACTGCCAGTTTGTTGGAACACATGGCCTTTAAAAGTTCAGTATATTTATCTTTGAAAGAGAAAGTGTGGGTATTTTTCCTCCCTCTAAGATCTAGAGAGTGAAGATATTACAACTTTTCAGGACTGCAGAATTACAGCATGCTGTTCACACATACCAATTCACTGCACTTTAAAAAGTGCAAAGCCATTTCAGTTGTTAGTAGCTCACAGGAAAAAAGAGACACTGGTGAAGTCATGATAAAAGGAGCATTGTACAGAAAAAGTTGAAAAGAAATATTTAAAATATTTACCAGTATTGCAGGCACAAGAACAGGAGGAACAATTCACCTTTGACCCTCACATAGCAAAAAATGAATGCTGTATTTATTCATAAAATCACAGAATTGTTTTGGTTAGAAAAGACGTTAAAAGCATCAAGTCCAATCATTAACCCATCACTGCTAAGTCCACCACTAAGCCATGTCCCTCAGCACCACATCTATGTATCTTTTAAATAACTTGAAGGATGGTGAACCTGGGCAGCTTGTTCTGGTTTCTGAAACCCTTTCAATAAAAATTTATTCCTAATACCCAATCTAAACCTTCCCTGGAACAACATGAGGACATTTCCTCTTGTTCTATCACCGATTACTTGGGAGAAGAGACACCAACCTCCATCTCACAACCACCTCCTTTTAAGTAGTCATAGGGAAAGGTAAGAAATCCCCTCAGCTTTCTACAGACTGAAAAATCCAGTTCCCTCAGAAGATATTCATAAGACACCTGGACACATTGCTGGCTCATATTCATACAGCTGTGAAACAGAACCCCAGGTCCTTTTCTGCCAAGCAGCTTTCCAGCCTTGTAGGGTTGCCTGGAGTTGTTGTGACCTAAGAGCAGTACCCAGCACTTGTTCAGGTTGAATCCCATACAATTGGTTTTGTCCCATTGGTCCAGGCTGTCCAGAAATTTCTGTGGAGCTTTCCTACCCTCAGGAAAGTCAACACTCACACCCAATTTGGTGTCATTTGCTATTACAGAGAACTGGCCCTGATACTTTTTGGTTTTTTGTTTTTCATTTTTATGCAATCATAGAAAACAACCATGGAAGCAAAACTACATGGATTCTGGTTGCTTTGTGGCTTAGCTAGATACATTAAATTCAGCCCACTGGGATGGTGACACTTGGGCTGTTAGAATAATTATCAGTCTGGAGACTGGGCAGATATACAAGTATTTTGTAGGTAAATGCATATGAAATCTTCTGATTTCTTGCTCTTTATCAGTTAGTTTGGGTTTAAGTTTAACACATGCTCAAAATTTTCAGGTATCATGTCTCTGAAATCAGTGAAGAGAAATCAAAGTGAATTTTAGCTTTTAAAAATTCATTGGTTTATTCTCAGACAACCACTAATACAATTCTAATTTTTGTTGTTTAAATCATTTAAGCAACAAATTCTTTTACTACAGACTTTGCTGCATCTTGATTTTAAAGCCATTCAGATGATAGATGCAAAAATTTCACCTAGAGAACCTTTATTTTTAAGTATGTAAAATAAGCAGGGATTTTTAATTTGTTATTTAAAATTGATTTTTAGAAGATGAAAGATAAGCCAGAATAAGCAGCTTTATCCCCAGTGAAATGCCACGCTGGTTTAATGTAAAACCTTTCTGCCTTCACTTACCAAATGCCATAAGACAAATAGAACGTTTGCATGTTAGAATTTGTATATAAATATCTGTAACATTTTCAGTTCCCAGACTCTCTTGATAATAAAATAAATGATGGCATAATAGACCTTATGTTCAGATCCCTCCAAAACATCATGAATAGTGGGGGCTAAACTTTAATTTTTAGCTTTACTTAACTTAACTCTTATGGAGTTACTGAGGCTAACAAGCTTCACAAAAGTGTCTATCTTGTGTTTTCCTGACCTACAGCAAATTCAGGTTAGGGAGAGTCATAGTGCAGTTCAGCATCAACTTTATGCTGCCACCACTACTAAAAGAAGTGCTACCTCTCAGAGACAAGATAGAGACAAGATAGAGCTGGAAGCTAACAAGTTTTCAGGATAACAACCACAATACTGATATTATTATTATTATTAATTATAATTATTTAATATTGCTATTATTATTATTTTAAACTATATCAATTTTCTAGTCTGCTTTGCCACACTGTTGTAGAGATTTTTTTTCCAGTAATGGGAGTGTGGAGACTGAATAGTATTGGGCAGAATGAAGACAGTTTCAGTGTCACTTGATGTAATTGTGTGGTAGCAACCCAACTACCAGCATAGCAAACCTAATTGTACCATGGGCTACATGAAATAGAATTATCAGACTCTTGCTATCAGATGAGAGTGCACATAAGGGCAGCTCTGCAGCTCCACTAATGCTGTAAATCGAGTTAATTCAACTGTAGGCCTACTCTTTGAGAAAAGAATTTTAAAAGAATCAGTCTTAATTATGACAATAGCACCAAGTGTATAGCACTTCCCATTTTCATAGTGCTTTACCATCACAGGCCAATTAATCAATTCAGTTCCTAATGGCATACTGGTATTATGAGTAATTGTAAAGTCTGCTTAAGGCTGGGAAAAAATGCTATTAAATCTTCACTCAACTCATAGAAACCTTTCTGTAAGCAGAAGGATGTCACTGTGGATAACCCATCTGAATGCTAACTGCCTCTTAGTGTGCTGCTTCCAGGCTGTGCTCTTCCCAGGGGAAGATGACAAGGTACTCTAAAGGCCAATGACTGCAGAAATAAAGGTATTGCAAGAATATGGAGAGGTATGCTAAGTGCTGACATTTTCAGGAAATTAAAGACTGTGGAACAAAGATGTATGAAACCCATTTTGCTTTGTTTCTGGAGCACTTTTACTGATTGTTTAATGCATATGGAGCTAGCACATGTAGAAATAGATACATTAGGACAGGATACAAACATTGAAATTCCAGGAAGAAAGAGAACAGCCTATTTCTGTAAATTTAAAATCTTCAGAGCTAAATAGCTTTCAAGAAATGTGGCTTCTGGAAATAGAAACATTTTGCTAAACAAAAAGAGAAGGTGTTAAAAAGGGCACACAGTGTGCTTGTTTGGAGGCTGGGAGTCCAGAAGCAGCTGGAAATGGTCTGGTCCTTCCCTGATCTCATGCTTAAAGGCTAATTTAGAACTGGGTATATATACATTATAGAAAAAATTGGATAGGGATCTGTACTACCATACTAAGAAATAATTTGATTTCAAACCAAAGGAAGGAGTTCTGCTTGGAATTACTCTGCTGTAGAGAAAGAAGAGCCCACTAGACCCACTGGGTCAGGTTAAAACTGGTGAAACTTGAATGTTCTTAGGTGGTGTGCTGAGTTGGGTCTCCTGGCAGCATTTGAAAAGTGTTTACTCCCTTTTTAAACCAGAATTATATTAGTACAAAGATTACAATTGAGATGAGAACAAACCCTTTATCTGCAGCAGTGTCAACATGTTACACTGAAAAATAAGTTATGTCCTGTATTAGGTTTTTTAATTCTCTAATATTTCATCCTATCCCTTCATTAGTGCAGTAATCTCTTCCACCATTAATGTCCCATGTTTTTACTTGCATGTAGCAATGAGAATGTGAAGAAAGAAAAAGTGGGGAGGTTTTATTGCTTTATTTCTCAACATATTCATTTTTGGTACAATTAACATGAGAACTTAAAGACTTTTTGTTATGTTGTCAGCAGTTACTTTGCATCTGTGGACTTTTTCATTGACATTCCCTTTCCCAATTCAATGTCATGGAAAAATTTGCCTTCATCCAGGTTTATGTAGTATGGTTAAACCAGATTTTCAGGCTGAACAGACTTTGCTGGTAGGGATTTGAACAAGAGACAGGACTATTACCAAAACCATTGAATAAAATATATCATTGTATTGAGGCAGAAGGGGAAAGAATACTCAATTTAGACACACTTATTCACTTATTTTATTCATGGTATCATTTTGATGTTTGTAAGGAAAAGGGCAGCTGTGAAAGCACTGAACTTTCAAGCAGTCTGCCCAATGTCAATTAAGCAAAAATTTACCTGGCATACTTGAGGAAGAACTTTTCAGAACTGGGTCTGGATTAGATGTATCATTTTCTTCTTCAGATATACTGATTTGGCAATGGAAGGACTGCAATGACTTTACACCAACTTTAACAAAGTTACTCTTGATTTAATAGTTCTGAACACAAGAGGCAACTCGAGCTCTCAGGGTAAATTATAGATCAAAACTTGGTTAGATGAGGAATAAATCCATGTGTTAAAGCCAAGGATTCACAATTACAGAATAGATGACACACAAGGAAATGAAACTGTAACTCTGACTTGTCAGTTTCAAGAACAAAGGCCTTTATCTCTTGGATAAGAGGAAATATCTTGTAAGTACTCTTGGCAACTGGTCCCTTCTCATCACTGCAGGTCAGTTGCTGGGAGGTGGCCATTCAAACCTCCACAGCTGATATTTTAAAGAGCCTTAACCACCTAGGGATCAGTTTGAAAAATAACAAAATTTCCTCAGCTTTTCAGGAGTAACTTTTTGTAAGAAAACGAAGAATGCTGAAAGTCAGAGGTAGGACAGAAAGAGGAAGAGAAAAAATAAGTGACATTGGAATATTACAAGAATACATGAGCAAACAGCTATTTCTGTGACTTTCCAGTAGAATCCAGATCCAACAATCCATATCCCAGCCAGGGATATATGTCACCATATCAGTGTGCCTCAACTCTGGTAAGGTGGTGGAGCTGGTCTGGTCTTGCAGGTGTCTGACCAGCTGCTGCCCTTGGTCTCTTCTGAGACTCTCAGCATTTGTGATTTAAAATTAAAAAAAATAATAATATCTGAAGTCTTGGCATAATTCTTAAGAAAAAAAGGCATAAATACCAAGCTATGATAGCCAACAAAATGAAAATAATGGCTAACAGTCTAATGCTGAACTTCCATTATATTTTGGAAATAGCTTTTTTTTTTTTTTTTTTTTCCATAACAAACAACTTTTTTCCCAAGACAAAATATTTCATTGGGTTCCATTTAGTTGCAGTTATCTACTGAACATGACTGCTTTGTCTTGTAGAAAAGGTTAACTTTCAGAAAGATTAATTTCTTCTTTCAGAGAAAAAACATTGTAATTAAGTTCCTGGTGAAACAGATGGACAGTTCCATCCACAAAATAGAGGTATTTATGCAAATATCACTGAACTAATTGATACTCTGTTGTATCAAAAAAAAGCACATAAGACACTTTTATGGTGTCGAGCTTTCTGACATGATTTACTAGGTTAATGATTTCTCATAGTGAACCATTATCCTAAGGGATAACAAAACCTGTAACTCTTGGACTCAACTTATTTTCCTGATCAATGCAGTTGCATGGAAAGAAAATATATTATCTCAGCCTAACAGTAAATTACACATCTTTAGGAAAGTACAGATCAGGTTTTCTCAGACTTTGTTCCGTAAGAAACCACATTAAAAAATTCCCAGTTTTTCACAATCCTCTGTATTGTATCATTTTAGAAATAATATTCATTTTAGAATAATTTGCTCACCATTACTATCATTAAGTTAATTTATAGCTCTTGAAGAAAGAGCCAGACATGACCACCTCATTAATTTCAGTTAATTGACATTAAAACATTCAGAGGTATCACATGTGCTAAGCCCATCTTTAATGAAGAGATCTTTACCAGACTGCTATGAACAGAACCTTCTCAAACTGTAGGACAGATCACATTTTCCACAAACCCTAATGCTAGAAACCTTAAAAGCAACTGTAAAAGGGAAAAATTATGTTTTATGAGATACTGATGGGACCCTTATGGGTCTTCCCTTAATATGTGTAATTCCCCTGTAGGTTAAGAAATCCTATATATAAAAACTGCAAAATATAAAGTGGCATAGGTCTAATCAATCAATCAATCAATAATTTAAAATGCTGACTATTGCCTTCAGTGTTCATCCAGAGTTGAGAATTTCATGGCTTGGAGATATGCCCAATGATTTCACCAGGAGCTTGTGAAGGAAAAGGAAGAAACCACCTGTGTCTGAAGTGCAGTTTATCTGCAATAAATTATTCTGAGCAGAGCATAAACATCAGATAGTATTGACCTGACTAAATACTGTGTGCATCAGAATGGAAGAGATTTTTCAGAAGAAACTGATGCTTTTGCAGGGCTATGTTAGTGTTGAAGATGCAGGACAAAGAACATACCTGAAAATGAGATTAAAAAACATGGGAATATGGATATAGACAAGTATGACACATGATATGAAGTGTTGTCGAACTCATTCTTGAGATCATGAGAACTTGGTGGATTATCAACAAGAGAAAGAGCAGGCAAGAAACCTAAAGCTTCTGATTTGCCCACTTACCTTTAAGTCCAGTAGGATGGCAAGTATCTTCTCTAGGCTATGAAATAATCAAGGTGTTTTTCATCTCTTTCTTTTTTTGCCCAAGATAAAATTAGATGCCACAACATTAAGTTCATCTCAACATTACTCAGTGCTCTTGAGGGACTTTTTATAAAGAGGGTCTTTTTATAAGGGCGTGTAGTGATATGATGAGGGGTGATCATTTTAAACTGGAAGCAGGGAGATTTAGGTTAGACATTAGGAAGAAATTAATTAGGCTGAGGGTTGTAAGACAATGCAATAGGTTTCCCAGTGAAATTGTGGCTGCCTCATTCCTGGAATTGTTCAAGGCCAGGGTGGATGGGACATTGAGCAGCCTGGTCTAGTGGGAGGTGTCCCTGCCCATGCAGAAGAGGTGGAACTAGATGATCTTTGAGGTCCCTTCCAACCCAAACCATTCTATAATTCTATGACTGTACTCAGTTGTAATGTTGGTCATTTTATCATGAATTTGTCGTTTTTATTTTCACCGCTATTTTCAGTTGACATATTCACATAGAAAACACAGAAACTTATTTTGTTTCCTTGCTTGGAATTATTTCTTATATCTCCTACAGGTGCCATGTTTCCTTTCTGCTATTGCCTGTATGCAGGAAAATTATGAATATGGCTGTTGTTACCTCCTGGGAAAGCTTAAGAGTAAGCAAATCTAATTCTTTTACTTCCAGCATAATCATTGTAACTTCTGTTGTTACTGAAACAGATGGACAATTGCACCCAATAAATAAAATATTAGTGGAAATATCACTGAGCTAATTGACGTTCATCTGAAGGAAAAGAGGGAAAACAAGACACTTGCATGTTGCTAAAAGCTGTGAGTATAATTTGCAGCATTAATGGCTTCTTACACTGAGCCATTCTCATCGGCACAAAAACGCTGGAATCCAATTTGTTTTCATGATCGGTGGAGCTGAATGCAAGGATGGCACACAGGGCTTGTTGTGCAGTAAATCATACATCTATGGCAATAAAATGTAGACACCTTCAAATATATTTTTTCTCCTTAAGGAGAAGAACACATCAGGGCTTTAATTTTTCATCTGCTTTTAGTTATCTAAGGGACAATATTTTTCTTTTAAGAATTTTTGTAGATATTTTTTCCTCTAGAGAAAAGTACAAGATTATATCTGTTATCCATCCATAAAACCTGACAAGTCTGAAATTTCCCATAAGATTTACCTTGTTACCACTGAGAATCATATTTATCCTTTCAGGTAAAAATATGCAATAGTTTAAGTAAAGCCACAATTACAAGGATGGATTTCCTGCTCAAAGCTCAATAACGAGTAGGTAATATCTTACTTCTAGAAAGAAAAAAAAAGCCACCTTGATGCTGTCCTTGTTTGCTCTGAATTTATATATGAGCAAACACAATACCTTTTGGAATGAAACCAATATCTCACAAAACTCTGTAAAGAAATTGAAGAATTATTTCACTTAAAATCTTCAAAGCCTTTAATGCAACACCTCCCAGAACAGGAGTACCTCCAAACTCATTATGTCAGAAGTCAGCAAGGTGGCTTTTTTTTTTCTGGATTGTACTGTCACCAGCTGCACTGGTGGCCAGTATCACTGTTTCCTTTTTTGTGGGGAAGGATGAGATATACACATCTGGCACGAGGTTTAAATGTTTGTATTCACACAGCTTCATCTGGCTCAAAGCATGGAAAACAGCAGCATATATTTCTTGCAAAGCACTGTTTTGGCACCCCAGGAGGTATCACTATTCAGTGTGAGGAACAAAAATCATGTTAAAATGATTGGTGACAGGATGTGCAGCTGGGATATATGATAATGACACCTTGAAAATGGGAATTCCTAACAATTACTCTAATAATTAATGACTAAGAGTCTTTCACCTGACACTTGCTGTAGTATCTGTTCTTAAAATTCTGTAAGAGCAATATTTTTCAGGAGAAGGCTGTTTTGTTGTTTTTTTACCTCATTAGTTTAATGGCTTGATAATACCCATGTGTCAAATTTAAACAGCCTGCAAAATCCCCATCCAGAAAATATGTAGGGTTCTTCTCCAGTAATGGCCTAAGCCACCACCTATATAGAAATGCACTGTATGTGGCTCAAGCTATAAAAGAGTTTGCATGTTTCAAATGCATGCTGACTTATACATTTTGTTTTCCAATTCAAGCATCCAAACTCTTTTCCCCTCATTTTTCATAATGCATTAGGTTTTAAAAAACTCTGGCAGAAACAAAGAACTCCTGGTGGATGCAGTGCTGACTCCAGTAATCTCTGATAGCTGTCTAACAGATAACACAGCTTGCCACACTGCACAGCCACATTCAGACAGATAATGTGCAATTCTAATTCAAAACGTGTTTGAACATAATGTTTCTGCCCTGCTGCCTGATCTTTCAACTTATATTTCTTTGCAGTGTTAATTCCTGCATTATAGTCCATTGAATATTAAAAAAAAAGTATTTATCTCATGTTACAGAACTTTTATACTTATGACTTGGCTTTTTAAATTTTTCTCTTTTTTCTTTTTTCCTTTTCCTTTTTTTTTTTTTTTTTTTTTCTTTCCCCCCCCCCAACATTGCTGTGTCACTAAAAAACATAACACAGAAGTACAATATAGTTTTTTCTTCAGAAGGGAGGCTAATAGTCAGGATTTATCAAACCCACAGTAATAGGCGAGGACCTGAGGCAGAAAAACATTCCCAAGTCACTGGAAAAAATCCAGGGACAATGGGACTGCTGCTCTTCCACTCATCAAGGATCCCACCATGTCAACATGCTTCTGGTCTATGCTCACAGGACCATGAAATAACCCCCAGATTTATGCATTCCTTACCTCTCCATGGCTGATATTTATAATTTCAACACAAGGGAAGGACACAGTCTCAGCCATCTGGCACAGAATGTGCTACAGATTAGATTTCCATGTAGTACTGAAAAGCTCTTCCTAACCAAAAAGCTGGGTCTTCAAAATTATTCTGTGAATAAAAAAGGAACTTTGTCATAGACAGTGGGTGCAAAAATCATTTTGGAGAACTCTTTTAAGACCTACAATGCTACAGGGCTTCAGACTTTCCTGCAGTGTTACTGGAGAGAGATATCCCCATGTTGCATTGCTGACAACAATGTTATTAATGTATTTCTTTGTACAACATCCAACATTAATTCTTCACTGATTAGTCATGAAACCAAAGGGCATTTCAGCCTTGCCTTTGATAAATTGCTAAGACCTCACAGAAAGGCTGTTAACAGAAACCAACTGTGGATCATGATCTGAAAGATCATTTACTGAAGCTGCATAGAAAAAGAATATGACTTTAGGTGAGATACTTTTATTGGTGTAATGGAATTGATAGCTCTGTAGTCCCAAGACACTGATGCAATCTCATCTGCAATACTGTGTATCATTGAGGTCAAAAAAGGTGAATTTAGTCTCTCAGTGATGCAGAGATTTTCCATCAAGAAAATGAGAAAACTAGCTAAAGAATAATGAATTTGAGTGTTTTGGAAACTAAGACTAGGAGGAGAACGGATTGCTGACTATAAGTGCATCAGGAGATGCTTGTGCTGTGCATCTCATTGACTTTACTTGCCCATCAGAGCTGGGTAAAAAGCCTGGTGACAGAAAAGGTTCTGAACAGTTAAGGACCCTTAAGGATCCAAAGAATCAGCACCATTCATCTTTGGTGCCCAGTTGTAGAAGCTTTGTCCTTGATTCACAAAGGCAAATGCAATGTCATTTTAGAATTCAACTTCTCTCTTTTTGTCTTTAAGCTGTTTCAGTTCTCTCCTTAGAATCATCAGTCATCCTGAGAAGCTTAGCTGGGAAGTCTTGTTAGAAAATGTGAGGAAAACTCTTCCTAAGGGGCTGTTTCACTCTCGTTCTGAATGACAGTGACAGGAAAGTACTAAGATACTTATTCATGCCTCCATGTCAATAAATACCACAGTGCTGTCCGTGTCCTGTAAGAAAAGTCTAATTTCTCATTCCTATTTTAGGATTTTTTATACAACAGTTAGAGAAAGGCAGAAAACAAAGACTATTTTAAAGAATAATATAAAAAAAAAAAAGTCAAAAAGTCACAGTCGAAAAAAAAGAGCAACAATTAAAAGACATGGAAAGTACAGACTTTTATCAAGTGCAGTAGTTTGACAAGAGATAATGAAGTTAGTCCAGCATATAGCAGAACAGAAAATGCAACAAAATAATTGGTAAAAGGTGACAGTACATGAAACACCAAGAGTGCAGGAGGGATTAATGCCCTTATGGAAAATTTCTTCCATAGAATGTAAGGATGTAGCTGTTTGTTTCATCTTAAGACAGTAAAAAGAGAAAGACATGACATTTCAAGTTAAAGGAGAAAAAAAATTTTAGTATCACAAGTGTTTCCTATCTCACTGCAAATGGAATTGGTAGATGAGTATTTTTTCTTTTCCAGTTTCTCATCACATCTCAGGATAGCAGTTGCTGAAGGCTAATAAATAAAACCAGAGAGTACATTTTTCCAGGCTACAACCCCTCCTCTCTGCTAATTACAGGCACATTTCAAGCTTTTCATCCTATCTTATTTGTTTTTCAGCATATATCACCTTCACAATTCATTTCCATGAATCTGATTATTTCCATCTTCTGCTTCACACAATGAATCACAACTTTGTTTCAAGAGCCCCTTATCTCCTGATCCCCTTTGGGATCAAAAGCATAAAATTTCATACATTAGCTGCTCTATCTCATTACATTAATTAGGAGTGATGATGATGTTTTGAGAAACTGCTTGAACCTTATGAAGCACTGATTGAAATCACTGCATTTTAAATATATACAATTGCAGAGCTTCTAAAAAAAAAAAAAAACAAACCTCAAATCAAAACAATCAAGCATACAAAAAATGCCACCCCCTACAACAAAAACCAATCAAACAAACAAATAAAACAAAGCAAAGCAAAGCAAACCAAACCAAAAAACAGATAGGAGAAATACAGAAAACTAGAAATCAAAATATCATGGCTAAAGCAGACATAATTATTATGAAATTATTATTATATAATATTATTGTATTATATACATATAATATATACCATATATAATATATATATCTCATATATAATATGCATATTATATATTATAATAAGATTATTGTCTTGAATTGTTGCATTAGTAGAACCACCAAAGATAAATACCAAAGGAAATAATTTTTGTATTTCTTGTATGTTATTTCTCTAATTTGTCTAATTAGGAGAAGTGTCAAATACAGAGCAGAAGCAGGCAGACACCAATTTGTGGAGTCAAATTTTGATGAATTTTCTTCTGGGAAATGTTTTTATCAGAATTCAATGACCCTGGGAATGGTTCTTGTTCCTTTCAGTTTCCAAATACTACAGCACCCTCATGAAAAGGAGTTTGAGAGGATCTTGGCACAATCCTGAGAAACAGATTAACACCCTGCTCCCCTGCCTCTGCTCCTGATTTTTCTGATGCAGAGGCACCTATGTGCTTGCACACCTGGGATTTTGTGGTACTGAAGTGCAGCTGCGTGTCCAGGGGAAAAAACTGAGATCCACCCAAAGCACAGAGTCCTGTTGGGTGGGTGTTTGATAGGTAACAGGTTGGAGAGGAGGGCAGAGGAACAGGGTGGGGAGAAGGAAGCCCACCATCCCTTTCTTCTCTGCTCTTGGACAGTGGATCCATCTGTTGGATCCATCAGTTTCAGAGTAATGTCAGAACAATTAAAATTTAGTGAAATTCCCACTGCCCACCTGCTCCAGCAACACAGCTGAGACCTTGGAGTCCATGATTCAGTGAAGTTCTTCTAGCAGGTGCTCCAGCCCCCAGTCATACAGACCTCTAAGCATGTGTCAGAATACAGGTGAAATCAATGAGGTTTGGTGAGTAGAAATCACTTAGGGATGAGTTTTATTTCAGAGCCAGGAGTAGAGGCTTTGCTGTATTCTTTGGGATGCCCAGCTATGAATGATCAGATATGTTCCTTCACCTTTTCCTGCTGTGGAAGTATTTCTGACCTCTTGGCATTATTTCTAAAGAAGGTGAGAAAACACCTTCCTTTAGCCAAGAGATTTCTGAAAGCCTGTGAAGATTCATCAACCTCCCTATAGGCTCAGAGTGGTGCAATTTGTCCAAAAGTCCTTTCTGAGCTGTTTTGTTCTACAGCTTCTGGAGACACATATTCTCCCTCTAAATAATCTCAGAGAGGCAAAGTCTAGGAGCCAAACCTGACAAAATAAAGTTTAAAAAAGAATGTACTGGGTACCAGCAGAGAACAATGCACTTTGCCAGCTTAGACAAGTTTTGGCAGAGCAGCTGAACTCTTGAGTGCTCAACAGCACAGAATGCCAAAAAATATATTTGCTACCTCTGACTTCATATAGTTTTCTTTTTGGCTCTGCCTACACTCTCCTTTTGTTTTCATTCTTTCCTTTGGTGCTTTTGTCTTCCTAGATAGCAATGATAGGCATATTTATGCAGATCACTTAGTGAGAAAATACATCCCTGCCTGTGCTCTAATGTGTTTCCTGTCATGCTGTTCATTATTCCTTTAGACTTCAATAATGTTCCCAGCTTGATATGGTTAAGAATAATGAAGCATTTATTCCTGTTCAAGAAGCTAATTAAAAGACTCAGTTTTATTTCTCTTAGGTGGGTTGATGGCTTAATTATAGATGTAACATTCAGAAAAAGAAAAACAACTCTATATGTTGGGTGGCCCTATACAATTACACCATGTCTCTGTTTCCATTTTCTCCATGACATTGTATATTACAGTTCCATGACAAAAGAACAATACAATGAAGCCTGAAAAAAACTGTTTTGCCACTGAGCTGAGCAATTATTCTGTGAAACTTGAAGTGAACAGTATTTGGAGTTGGAATGGGGTTTTCCATTGTATGTCTGAAAGCAAACTGGGGCCTGGCTATTGTCTCCACTTGCCTCCTTCAGTTCAGCTCATAAGTAATGGTGTATGAGAGCTACATGGCTACGTGCCCATCCCAGGCTTAATCCTTCAAGTGGGAAAGTCCATGGAAAGACAGAGACATCGAGTGCCCTATGGGGATTTTGTCTTTGTTATACTATAAGAGATATAGCATATCTCTTCATATCAAGTATATCTTGGTGCCTTCCAATCACTTCCCAGACATATATTACACGTGTTGTCTTATCACAGATTTTTTGTTTGTTTGTTTTTGTTGAAGAGCATAAATTGTGGAATAAAGAATGAAGATGTAAAGGACCTTTGCAATGAAGATGAGTCAGACCATGATAAACATTGTAGAAACAGAAATACCTGTGAGCCCTCCACTCCATCAACACCCTGGTCCTGTAGACCTTCAAACTCCACAAGGAAAGCAGAAGGATATTTAGACACTCACACTGGAAGCAGCCAACAGGACCCTGCCAAATATTTTATCTGAGTGATGAAATTGGAGAGATGGTTGCTCTGTGACATTCAGCAGTTTTGTATCACATAGGTTCAAGTCTTGAGATGATCATAAAGGCAGCATTACACCAGCACCCCGTGTTTCCACTCTGTGGGAGTATATTGGAAACAAAGAAGGCAAAAATATTCTATCCTTGTACAATGTTCAAGACTCCTCCCTTCAAATAACAAAGCCTTTGTCACCACGTGTGATTCCTTTATTAAAGGAATTCAAGGCACAGTTCCATTCATCCAAAGAACATTTCCACCCAGCCATATCAAAATATAATGGGATGTGGGGACCTGCAAATCTTGGGAGTCAAACATAACCTAACCTGGGGTTTGGAGGTTTCTGACTGCACTTACATTCAGGTGTTTTACCTTTATAAAATAAACATTTCCAGATTGTTTGCAGTGGAAAATTTATCTTTTTTTCTGTTTGGAGGCAATGCCTGACCTGCCAGTCATGGATAGCAGGGAACCATCTCATGGCATAAGCCTTTCTAGCCAGTATCTTCCATAGCTGTTTCCTTGAGTTATAGACTGTAGAGGGGTTTTTCCTGCTGCTGAGCATGGCAAGTGCAGCTTCTGACAGTATTGACCATTCACTGGTTATTGAGTCTGGCTTTAGTTAGTTCTTACTGTCTATTTTAGACTACAGTTTTCATTTCAGATATCAATTTCTCCCCTCTTTCTCTCTTCTCTTGTTTCTTTTGCTCTTTATTTCTTTCTCAGTAATATTAGACTGCAACATTGACAACTTGTAACAAAAATGGTAGGGAAAGGCTTAAATAAATAAATATACTAATAGCATTAATAGGTTTCCTTTCCAGGAAAGTGGTTTTTTCAGCTGTAGGGGCCTGTGATCATTTTCATACAGTCAGAAAATCTTAGAAAAGAGAAAGCTGAAAAGTCGGAAGGTTTTCATCCCCTTAAGATGAAATACAACTCAGTAATAAAAGCCTGATAAGGGAAAGAAATTCAATGTACATGAACATACTTAATTTAGTAAATGACAAAGGTGTTTTTGAACACCACTGAAATGTTTGGAGACAGCAAACTGAAGTCTTTGGGCCTCAACACAGTGATCTAATTTATCTAAAGATGGACACTTTGAATGGATACACCACTTAATAAATCTATACTGTGGATATAGATAATTATTTCCATTCTAGATCAACTGTTCCCCAGTGTGTCAGTTGGATTTGGGTGCAATCTGAAGCCATTATTTGACCAAAGAATATATTAAGTAAACATGGATACAAACTTTCTTGCTTGAAAAAGCCACAGCTCAGTTTCACTGGCATTTCCATAGCAACATATTTCTAATGCAGCCCAGGATTACCCTTTAAATATTGGTGCCCCAGTATGAAATAGATTCAATATTTGTCTCCCTCTCTGCTGACAATCAGGTACAGAAGAACTCTGCCAAATATGAAGAATTGTCACTGTCTAAATTTGGATGATTAACATCTAAATGACAGCCAAAATCTACATAGCAAAACTTGCTTGCACGATGCATAAGGACTCTGAACTGGGATAATCAAAGCTCCTAAAGCTTAACTTGTGATGCTTTATTAATAAAGCAACATTTCCTAATTTTACCTTGGGAATTGATATCATTAAGAATATTGAAGATGTGTCCAGGAACTGAAGGCACAAAGGCTCCTTGAAGAAAGTTGGAAATCCAAATCAAAACTTCTGTTAGAACAGATATTTGGAACTCTATTTAGCAGATGTGAAATATAACAATACTTTCTGTAAATGCTTGTCTACAGAAGATCAAAATATAGTTCCATTATTGTATTCTTTGGTCTTTCTGACTTTGGAAAAGAACAGCCACTTCAGGGAACACACTTTAGGACTGAAAAGCTTCCTGTCCTTGAGCATTCCAAGCTCTTTCTGCTGTAAAGAGAGTAGTTTTGCTGTGATGGTGATCCACTCCCTGAAAAGCATCCTGAGGAAACAGAGGACAAATTTCATTAGCTTAATATAGTGATGGGCTTTGCATAGTCAACAAAATAAACCTTATCTGTTTTTTTCTCCTTTAAAGTGAGATTTCTCCTTTCATCCAAGAAATGAATTTGTATGTCTTTGGTTTCATGGATACCATATCCTAGTGTGAAGCTGAGGTACTTCATCAACCAGTGTCATTCCATAGAGGACTCTGCAGCTTGAAAGCAGTCCAGAACAGGCTTTGTGCACTGCAAGCCCAAGTTCTGATCACGTGAAGAAAACACGAAGGCTGCCTATGCAATGCTGCTGGATGGAGTTCCTGGCAGTGCATGCCAGGACCTGCACACTCTAAGGGCATGGGCAGCTATAGCTGACACTGTGCTTGTAGACTAACAACTGTTCATATAACCTTCAGCAGGCAGAGTTCCCTCTGATGGTCCATGCTTGTTGCCACTGGCAGCATTTCCCTCCTGCCTTTGTAGTGGGTTGACCCTGTCTGGACACTGGGTGACCACAGAGGTCACTTAATCAATCCCATCCTCATCTGGACAGAAGAGAAGCAATATAATGAAAGGCTCATGAGTTGAGATAAGGAGAAGGATACCTCATGCTGCCATAGGCAAAACAGAAAGGGAAAAATTGATGTAATTTATTACCAGTCAAATCAGAGTAGGATAATGAGAAATAAAAACTAAATATGAACAACACCTTC
The DNA here is from genome assembly GCF_003957555.1 of Calypte anna. Taxonomy (NCBI): domain Eukaryota; kingdom Metazoa; phylum Chordata; class Aves; order Apodiformes; family Trochilidae; genus Calypte; species Calypte anna. The sequence goes on along the minus strand of NC_044245.1, from coordinate 143,797,392 downwards.
CTCCTGACCATTCCTTTATTCCCAGGCTTCACTCCCAACTTCTCTATCTCAGTAGAGCAGAGGAACAAGCAATGATGCTGCCATCAGTACATCACACATTGTCTCTTCTGCTCCTTCCTTCTCAGGTGTAGAACTCCTCACAATCTTCCCCTGCTCTATCATAGGGTCTCTCCAATAGGAAACAGTTCTCTATGAAATCCAAAGTGGTTCCTTCTTGTGGGCTGCTGTTCTTCACAAAATTCTCAATTGTGGATCCTTTTCTCGGGTGCAGTCCTCCAGGAACAGACTGCTCCAGCATGGCACCAGCATTGCAGCAAGTCCTGCCAGCAAACCTGCTCCAGGCTGGGGTCACAGGGTGTGCCAAGACCCCTCTCCAGCACAGGTCACAGAATCATTTGTGCATCCAACTGCACTGGTGTAAGGTCCTCCATGGGCTGCAGGTGGGAAATCTGCTCCACCATGGACTGTGGGGACACATCCTGCCTTGCCATGGTCCTCACCATGGGCTGCAGGTCACTCTCTACTTGTTGCTCCTAGGAAGATTCCATTGGAGCACAAGAGGAAAATTTCTCACTATGAGGACAGTCAGACATTGGAATGATCTCCCAGAGGAGGTGTTGGATTTCCCCACTTTGGAAAGTTTTTAAGTCTCAACTCAACAAGGTGCTGAGACATCTCATATAAACAATAACATTAGAAGGGTTGGACCAGATGATCCTTGAGGTCCCTTCCAACCTGACATTCTATGATTCCTTGCTCTGACACCTGGAGCACCTGCTCTCTATCCTTCCCTGCCTTTGTTGTCTGCTAAACTGTTGCTCTCACATATCCTTATCTCATGATCTCACATGCTCTCACACTTCTCTCTCTGGTTGGAATTGTTCAGTTTTTTGTTCAATGATGCTGCTACCATCACTGATGAGCTTGGCCTTGGCCAGTGATGGGTCTGTCTTGGGGTCAGCTGGCATTGGCTCTATTGAACATGGAGAGGTTTCTGGCATCTTCTTAGAAAAGCCACCACAGTAGCCCCTCTTCTACCAAAACCTTGCCATGCAAATTCAGCACATTTCGTATGTCCTAAGCAATAGCAAAGGTTGTGGGATGTTCTTCACCTTTTGTACCTAGCAGTCTGTTCACAGAGAGATGCTGGGCTTGATTGCCTTCATTACCCAATGAATGAAAATCTTCATGATCAAAAGAGAAGATTAAACCAGTGCCTGCCTGCAGCTGATACACCAGAGGACTTCAAAAAGTTTTGGTGAGTAGGAGATAAAATTCAAGTTCTTCCTGAAACCTAGCAACTGGCCAATTCCCATAGGAAGGTTCCCCACAGGAGTCCTCTCAGTGTTAGGAGTGTATGTTGCTGACAGGGGTATTCTGCTTAACCTCTGCATGTCAATCTTAATTTCAGTTTTTATTGCATCAGATGCAGGGGTTATTTGAAATTTCCAGTGACTATTCTGACAACAAATGTATTCCAGTTGAAAAGCTATTGCTTCTGAAAATATGTAACTTATAAGAGAGGAAATTTATCACAGTGTCTTCCAAAAGGGTTAAAGGAGAAGTCAGTCAGGGAGTGAGAGAAGTTCTAATTGAAATAGAAGAAAATATTGAAGAGAAGGGGGTGGAAAGGAAAGGCAATGACTTAATTTTTTTCAGCATTCAGCCTCTGCTTTGCCCATCCTATGTGTTCCTTCATGGTGCTACTAATATTGCATGTAGAATTGCACCAAGACCAAAACCAAGCTTGGTGGAACTACAGAAAACACCAGAGTGTTGGTGTGTCCTGATGGAGTTTGGTTTTGGTGACCTCACTATTTACACTATGGAATAACAAATCTGTGTAGAACACTTAGGGATCTTCAGCAACAACTGAACAGAAAATATCCCCCTACATGCCTGGCTACAGGAAATGGGTAACTCACACTGTATAAAAGTGTTCTGTGGCACTTATTGGTTAGAGACCACCCTGGAATTTCAATTAAATTGGTCATTTCAAACTACCTACAAAGCACAAGGAGAGAGAGGAAGCTTTTCAAGCTGTTAGCTGCTTTTCAAAAGAGCAGTGCTTTAGAAACTCTAAGCACTTAAGTCTATAGCTTTTATTTACTTCTGGAGTTTCTTGTACTCGCTAAGTATTCTTTATAAATAGAGAAAAGTGTATTCTCTACATAAAATCAGAACAATAAATATAATTCAAGTGTACCTCATTTCACTGCAGTTTGTGTGTTTTCTTTGCCATCCGTTTAGGTGCCAGTTTTTCATTTTGAGCTCAGAGCCTGGAGGAGATTAAGAAAAAAATTCTCCCTAAAGCACAGAATTTATATGAACACCCAGGCCATAACTTCCCCTTTTTATGGGCAGAAGTGATTCAGAAGGGGTGAGATCTGGTGCCTGGAACAACCATCCTCCTGAGTCCTCACTGTACAATCTCAGTCACAGGAACACATGGCACATGCTTTGTCCCATGTTACCATTTCTGTGGGTCAGGAAGGTGCTTTTTTAACAAAGGTGTCAGGAGAGAGAGATACACAGTGCATACAGCTAGATGAGGAAAATACATTAGATTACTGTATGTCCTTCCTCTATCCTTCCCCCCCCTTTTTTTTTTTTTGTGTGTGTCAGCTTTTTCCATCTGCTTCTCTGTGTCAACAGTAATTCTGATCTTCATTATTTATGATAGCAGAGCTAATGCAATACAAAATGCCTCTTCTAGAGTTCTTTTCAGATTTCAAATGCACTTTCCTAAAGCTGCAGAAACTGGCACTGTTAGAACTCAAATATTATTGAAATCCTGGTTTTTCTTTTCCTTTACCTGACTTCATGTTGTTTAATTTCAGGTAACCACAATCCCATAGAATGTGCAAGCTCCTTATCTCATATGTCCTACAGGACATGAAGCCATCCCCATTCAAGGTCCCAAACTAATTTCAGTTAATTAAAGTATACCTCATTTTTGCTTCAATACTTCACCTGTCTGATTTGCTGTTCCCAGAAGTTGGTGCAGATACACAGGCATCATAGTCCCTCCTTTTGTCTCTTAAAATCCACAGTACTAGATGGTGGGCAGGACACCTTCTTTGTGAAAATTTGTAGTATTTAAATTGTTTCCTCACTTCATTAGGTTATCCAACCATCGGAAATACAGGGGAGAAATAAAACAGGGAAAAAAGGAAGAAAACAAAATAAGTGAAATAATAATTAATATATAATATTGATGTGGAGATTTAAAGAACATATGCTTTTTCACTTCTCAAGTTTTGAAAAACAGGTTTTCATCATCATGAAAATGTAAAAAATAGTTATAGAGATAAATACTACACAACATAATGCCCAGGCTCATCTCATCACTAATCAATGGACTTTAGAATCCTCCCAAAAGACAATTACTTTCCACATCAGATATGGGACGATTTTCCCCCTCTATTTTTGTAAATCCATCTAAAATTACAAATGCCTTTTGAAGAACAGTTGCATCTGGGTATATAACTTCAATTACTAAGAATTGTGAAAATACATGAGCATCAGAAATGTGGCAGCTCTGATTTTTATTGTGTTTACTTGTATACTCATTAATTTGAGAAAATAATTAAATGTCAACAACTTGGAAAAATGGTGAGGCCTTAATGTGCTTAGTTTGCTGAAGTTACCCTGGCCCTCTGAGGGCTAACAAAAAAGTTTAAGCATCATTTCAGATGCATATAGACCTTATTTTCAGTTTTAAGTGGTGCACAGTCCTATAAGTGGTGCAGTCCTTTCTTAGACTTAGAGAAAGAGGGGGCAGAGGTTTTTTTTCTATCCTTCTGATGTAATTTGAGACTTAGTAAATCTTCAGCTAAATACTCTAGTTTTCATAAATGAAATATTTTTTAGAATACAGCCCCATTTCATGACTCCTTAATTTACTAGTGCTGAAATTCCATGTACTAATTACTGTCAAAGAAGGCAAGAAATTGGTTCTTGCACAATCTCTCTATTTGATTTTTATTCACCACCTTATCTGTAAAGAATGACAACTGGCCAGAGCATAAAGTGCAAAGTTCCACACTGTAAAACCAAAATTAAAAATAGATGTAGCTGCAGGCAAATGAGAAATAGTTTGAAAATACTGCTGCCATTGTCCTGTTATTCTTCCTTTGGTAACTTTTAGGACAGATAGTTTAGAACTCCAGAAAAGCTTCAGCTGAAGTAGAATGAGCAGCTATAATTTATATGCCACATTAATGCCAATTAAGATAGCAATAAGACAGTAGTTATTCTCTAATTATAATTGACTATAACAATCTTATTGGATTGCAATTGGTGTATAAACATTATGAGTTTAAAGTGTGTAAACAGAAACCTGATCATTTAGTTGAGTCAAATAAGAGCTGTTATAAAGCTGTTCACATTAAACAAAAAATTGTGACTGATAAATCCAGCCTCTGTTTCACTGGTGAGCTACAATATTGGCTACACATTAGTTTAAGATAAACATGTTACCTTATGTTGCTTGCAAGGAAGAGACACGAACATCTGTCAGTTTAAATTTCTATAAAATCTCAGTCCCATTACACCAAGATCCAAATTCTCAAATCTTCAGCTTCTTCAACAATACTTAGGAGCCCAACTCTTCCCTAAAGTCAAACAGTAGTGGCTGAATAAATCCTTGGATACTGAACCTATATAGCTTCTTCAGCAAAACTTAGTCCCTTAGCTTCTCAGATCCCCATGTAAGCTTTAATTCTTAATTGTAGCAAGCAATTGAGCATAAAAAATGATGTGGATACATGTTATCAGACCTTGAGGCAACTAATTCACTAATCATGCCCTGAAAAATGAGTTTTGAATAAAAAGTCCTGGCCTCACCCGGGCAGAGGTAGACACATGAAGGAAAATTGGCTCTGTGTTTTCATGAAGGTCAGCAAGTTAAACCTGATTATTGCCCAGAGAGCATTCTGCTAGGGGAAAGCCTTGGGTGGTGATCAAAAGTGTGCAGGATTGGACTGACCCAAGTCCAGGAGAATCAGCAGGTACCTTTCGAAGTCTCCTTCAGACACATAATGCAACAATACAGCATGAGTTTCTGGAGGCACCGTCACATGGATGAAGCATGAAATAAAAGTAACAAAACACAAAATTAAAGGCTCAACATTTCTGTTCATAAAAGTGTCAAAGGGCTTTTCTGACATCCTAGCCCAAACATACACAGTGTGACAGCTTCTTCCCATCCATTCCCAAAGCCCATATTAATACGAGGATCATGTGTAACATGGATCCACGTGGGGTACAGATGAGACTTTTTAGCTCTGTTAATTGTTTTCTTTCTTATGTATGTCTGGGACAAAATTCCCCATTAATGTCCTGCAAAGATCTATTTATTAAATCATGCCAGGACAAGAGGAGCTTGTTCAAATACCAGTTTTGAATATCCTGTTGCAGCCCCACAGAACCCCTCAGCCCACCTCTGGGTGGTCCAAGAGGACACTTAAGGGCTGCTCTCAACTCAGCAGGTGAAGATGGTTTGGTCTATGCTGTTTATGAGATGCTTTGATTCCAGAGCATCACTCTGTGACTTATTGGCTTCTAGATCAGAAGCAATTTCAGATCTACAGAGGTCTCAGGCAGCAGGTAAACCACTGCCCACTCTTGAGAGGCAGGAACATCCCACCCATTGAACACCCAGCACCACTTTCCTTTGTCTAACAGTTCTTCACCACGTTTCCTGACTGTCCTTGTTCCTCTTCCATAGAAACATTCTTGTCTATAACCAGGAAAGCCAATGGAGCAATGGATGGTGATGTTTGTTTTGACGTTCCACCAGCACAGTCCCATCACAAAGGGTAGGTAGACAGCTTCCACCCCCCTAACCATTAAACAACAGAAAACAAGAAATCTGAAGGGAATAATTAGAGATCTAGAGGAAGCTGTCTTGAAAGGCCATCACAAGGCAAAAGAGATGCCTAAAATAGAAAACAAAGTAGGAGACTCCTAAATGGAAGAGCATTAGTAGCTGAGCAAGCTGCAGAGAGAAGTGCTTGGGTACAACTGATCCTTATCTAGCTTGATGGTTCAGTCTGGATAATGAGTTATTTGTAGTTTGTTGACTCCAAAGGATTTGCATGACATAATGTGCTGCAAGCTGTCATTATATAAGGGCTGTTTTGCTTTTTTTTTTTTTTTTTTTTTTCATCAGCTTTGCTTCTGGGGAAGAAAAATGAAGTGGCAAACAACATTTATTGTTGGCAGTTACCAGAGCTATTCCTGGAAGCAAAATGTGTTATGAAGTTAGGAGCTGGATAACAGAGCTGGATACGGTTTTAATGCAGTGTTATTTTGTTTCATGGAGAAATAGATCTGCAAACAGGAATAAGAGGGCATTGTAGTCAGAAGTTTTAAAACATGTCATTGGGAAATGATGAAATTATAAATTGTTTCATAAGCTTTTTTAAGGGAAAGCATCTATTATTACTAATTTTTTCAAAATCATAAAAATTCAGAGAATACATGCAAAGTATGGAAATGCCATAAATTTATCATATTTATCAAATTTAATAGCTTTAAGATGTGAGAAAGCTAAAGCTGTTGATGTACGTAGACAGGCATACGTGGCCAAACCATGTTTATGTGGAATTTAACACACTCTGTAAAGTAGATGCAGGTTCTCAATACTGAAGGTCTTCATTCCACTCATTAAGGTCACTTGTAGCAGCATTGTTAACTTTGGTAGAAGCAGGACCAGCCACTTGCTTCTACATCTTTGACATCACACCATCACTGAGCCCTTGCTTTTCTACTCTACCTGACCCTGCTTGAAAGGCTTTGGACTGGATGATCTGAAAAAGATCCCTTCACACACACAAACAAACCTCTTGTTCCATACCAGATGGCACTAGTATTAAAACACTGCAATTTCTTAAATATATCCCATACCACAAGTGCAACATAAATTTTGCCATCCCTATGGTATATATCTTCATGGGGGCTACAGAAGACCTGAGATTTCACTAATTATTTTTTTGCCTGCCTAAATCCTCCGACTCACCCACTTCTTCAGAAACTGCAGATTTTTCTGTATCTATATTTTCACTGAGTGTTTGCTATGGAGCCCATCTTTTGATTACCTGGGTTTGCAGTGATGACAATATTGCCACTCTGGTCTAGTATAAATGTGGTTCCAATAAACAGAATTTCTCTGATGTTAGACATGGTACTGGAGACAACCACACAACCAAGCAAGCAGCTACATGGCTGAAACTACTGAACTTTTAGAACATCACATACAATTCCGGTCTCAGCTACAAAGAAATAACTCCTGGGAAAGCAATACTGTAAATGTGGATCAAAACCTGTTACTGTTTGTGAGTCTTGATGGACTTTTTACAACCACAGATGCAACTTTCTCAGCAATGGAAAAGACAAGATAATTTCCTGAGCGTGGGTCTTTTATGTTTAGATTATATGAATTGTGCTGATAATCATAGACAGATCTGAGCCTGAAAATTGATACCAAATGCAGAAAATACTGTAGTGCTTTACAGCAATGAAATAAGTGAACAGTCTAGAATCAATACCTGGAAGCACAAGAGATACTTCAGGTTTGGTAGCATTGATTAAAGCATGAGTATTCAATATCACACACAGTTGAATCATAACAGTTTTCAGGAAGAAAAAAACTATTCTATGCACTATGTGAGAAAAAAGATGGGCAACCCCTCCCTCCCCCACTATTAAAACAAATTATAGGAACTTGCTTTTATTAGCCAGAACTTTTTACAACTAGAGTATATAGAAGTACAGAACGTGAGAGTGAGGGTCATTAAAGTGTGTTCCTCAGTACAGCATACAAATTGGTAGACACTGTCACTAGGCTGGGATTCTTGTTCTTGAGTTTCAAACAAAGACAGAAGGTTATGCACTCTCAGTTCTTCTCATGAGTCTGACTGAGTTAAGTAACTTAGGTGTGGTTTTATCCTAACTACCTACTGAGTTAAAAACAGAGATTAATCCCAGATTCCCTCTATAGTCAGTTGGGAAGGATAGACTGAGATGTAGATCACAGGCTGGCTGTCACCCCTTTTGGAGTCCTTACTTTCCATGTTTTTTTGCGTTTGTTTCTTCATTTTATCCATCTGGTCTGCTCATCTGACTGAGGTACAGAGGCTCACAGCTGGGAAAAGCTTTAATACAGATTAAGAAGTTCCTGAATTGCATATTTTACAGCACAGACTGTGAAAAAAATCCCATCCCTGTTCTGTCAAACATGCTGGGCTACAGGCAGCATTTCCTCAGTCAGTTCAGGAGCTGTTCATCTCTTCCATATCTAATGAAAGGTGGAGAAGCATGGAGATATTATTCTCAGATACATTATGGGAGTCTAACATCGTTTGGGTCCTTCATTAAGTGAGCCTATGGAGTAAGATGGATCCATCACAGACTTCTGCATGGCACAGGCATTTATTACACTTCTTCTCCTAAGAATCATGATGGTAGTTCTGGGCCCCTAGGCTGCTATGTACATCTGTCCTAGGATAAAAAACAACCCTTGAGCATGTGGTCCCACAGCACATCTCAGAGTACTGGAAGAGAGCTGAAACCTTGCTGAGAGTGATGTGTGCAAATTGCCCATTTCAGGCCTCTAGCTTTAAACAGTCTTTCATAAGTGCTTTCTTTTTTCTATCAGCTACATAGGGAATTCACCAACCCATTTTGCCCTCTGAACACATCTGTCAAATCATGAATGGAAGGAATAACCGCCTCCCTCATCTTAACCATGCGTCAGCCTCCTTAATATATTGAAGAGGAAGAGTAACTGAGTAGAGCAACACAAACAAGCAGCTTAAGGAAGCTGTGTTGTGTTTAGGATGGGTAAGAGGAATTGTCTTACCTGTCCCTGGTGTGTCACATCCCTCAACATGCATCCTTCCAGATAAGCCTTCCAGTCTAAGCCTTTCTGTGTAAAAAGCAATGAAACCAAGAAGTTAAACTTTAAAAATGATCCGTTGAAAATATTTCACCAAATCTCATTTGCTTTCAGTATTTCGGAACCTCATCAAAAATAACAAGCAATCTCAGATAATACTATCAAGTATTCTCCTAAGTGCCATGTGTAGCATTACAAAATCAGAGACAGACATATCTCAGTATTTATGTTTGAGAGCTTAGCTGTGAGCCCGTCAGAGTCTCCTGAAATATCTTTGAAAGGAAAAATAACAATACTTAGCATTTTTATAGCACAGCACAATTCACTCCTATACTGCTTTCAACTTATTACCTAATCAATCCTCACAGTGTCCCTGTGCAGCAAAGAGTAATTTTTATCCCCATTAGACAAAGTCTCTACACTATAAGTAAATATACACCCTTGAGAGCACTACACAACTTAGCTACACACAAAAAGTCTGGATAAAAACCCAAAGTAAAATTGTTGCTTAAGCCAGTGAGAGTTTTGAGACAGGCAGCAACAGTATCTGTGTTGTTCATGTAAGAACAGCAAGTACTAACTGCACTTCTTATACATTCCTGTTATTAAAAATGACATTTATATAGCTAAATGTAATAGGCAGTATAGCTTCTGTGGTAAAATTAGAGGAGTTTTGAAGGTGCAGGGAGCAAAATCTTGTCAGTGCTGATTGAGGGGGGTTTCAGAGTCATAACACTGACAAGAAGAGTGCTTGCTGATGTGCAGGAAACCATGCCAGGGATTATGCTGACAAGGAGGCAGTAACAGCAGTGTCAAAGCCCAGTGTGTGGCACTTTTTAAACTAGTGGAATGAAAGCAGCCTGGAATACACACTTCTACCATTCTGCTTAAAACCAGACCAAACGCAGCCCCAGACTGAACATCCCTCAAATTGCTAATAAAAATGATGTGCTCAACACCCACTAAAATGTTGAATTTCTTCCCTCCTCCCCACTTCAGACTTCTGCTAGTTCTCCAGACATTTGAAACTCTGAACCTACATGTCTGGTTTTATTAACTGAAGAAAAATACCAGAGATTTTTTGGGAAATCATAGATTCATAATTAAGGTCAAAAAACACAGTTGAGGCCCACCATCACACAACTACCACAACCACTAAACCATATCCTGAATCACCACACCTAAATGTTTCTTGAACATCTCCCAGGGATGGCAACTCCACCGTTTCCCTGGGCAGCCCATTACAATGCCTCACCACTCTCAATAAAAGAAATTTTCCTAATATCTAGCCTAAAACTCCCCTGGCACAACTTAAGCACATTTCTTCTCATCTTACTGACTTTTTAGGATGTCAGGTATTGATAGGACTAAGGGGAATAGTTTCAAATTAGAGTAGGGTAGATTTAGATTAGATATTAGGAAGAATTTCTTCACCATGAGAGTGGTGAAATACTGGAACAGGTTTCTCAGAGAAGTGGTGGAAGCCCCATCCTTGGAAGTTTTTAAGGCCAGGACAGGCTGGACAGGTCTCTGAGCAACCTGATCTAGTGGGAGGTGTCCCTGCCCAGGGAAGGGGGCTTGGAACTAGATGATCTTAAAGGTCCCTTCCAACCCTGAAAATTCTAAGATTGCTAGTTACTCAGGAGAAGAAACAAACATTGGCCTCTACAGCCTCCCTTCAGGTAGTCATAGAAAGCAGTAACATCTCCCCTTAGACTTCTCTTCTTCATACTAAATAACCCAGGTTCCCTCAGTCACTCCTCATAGTACATGCCCTCCAAACATACAGTCTTTTAGTTCTTCTCTGGACATGCCCCAGGGCTTCAATGTCTTTCTTATCCTGTGGCACCCAGAGTTGAACACAAAAGTCAAGCCGTGGCTTGTAAACAAGAGATTTGTTATTTTTGCTTCTTTAAACTCCTGGTAACCTGAGGTGACACTGGTTTGGTAGGGGGGGTTGAACTAGATGATCTTTCGAGGTCCCTTCCAACCCCTAATTTTCTATGATTCTATGGTAAAAGACTTGTGATGGCAACATGTGGATAGAAAAAAACAAAGCCATCTTTTGTGTTTGTGCCCATTTTCTCTTATGCTAGCCCTGGCCCTCACTGAAAAGAACCTCTACCACAGCTATGCCATGGGTATCACAACCACAATGGTCTGGGGACATGAGCAAAACAAGGTTTATGGGCAGATGTGATCTGTTTTATTAGACTAACTGGTATAGCTGGAAAGCACGAGACAAATTTTTTGGTAAACAAGTCCTCCCTCAGGATTGAAATAGATCTTCACAGGCAAATACAAAGTTGGCTGGCTGTTGTTTACCCTAAGAGTGCTGCAGTATTTATTCCCCACAGATTGTCCTGGCGTTTGACTGAATAAAAGCAAAGCTACAAAGACTGCCTTGTATGTACAAATCTTGCCACAATCTTCCTTGAGAAGAAGCATGTGAGACTGTTGTTAATACAGAGCAGAAAAGTCAGAAATGTGCTTTTCTTTTTGAAAAGAGCTATTTGTCATAATAGAAAGGTTTTACAGTTTTTTGTTGTCCAGAGACAATGACGTAAATCAACAGCCTTCAAATAAACCTCAATTTGCGTGCATCACGTCCGTGTGTCTCTGCCTAACAAAAGCCTCTTTGGTCTGCAACTGAAAGATAGAAAATAAGCATTATTAACTTGAATATGTGAAATTATTCCTGCTGTTGTCTTTGTAGGGTGATAAAGTTTAGATTCTAGATTTCTTGGCTGGATTAGAATCAATTCAGTACAATACTGCTGATTTCAATGGGGTTATACTGATTTATACCCGATTCACTGAAAGAATAATTTGCCTTGGAGACTTGAAGGGTATCTTATCATGAAAGCCATGACTTGATTAGAAATAATCTCTGTGAAGAGAAATTCAGGATAATTCAGACAAATAAAAGAATCGAATTATGTTTGGTTTAATAAAGGATTTCATTTTCTCAATTGTTCTTAAAACATTCATTTAGAAAGGAATCTTTATCACTATTTGTGAAAATACATTGGGTTTTTTTAGTTTGCTTTATTTATCAATTCAACTAATGATCAAATTATGGTCCAGCCATGATAGGAATTTTATCTGTAAAAATTTATTACTAATTCTGTACTGCTGAGTAGCACCAGTATTTATTGTTGGAAGGGGCTAGGCTTTTCAGAGAGACAAAAACATTTCAGTACTTAAGGACAATTTCCTTTTATAGAACATTGCATTTTTGTCTAGGATAGATTGCTCTTGGATAGAACTAAAAAGAATTAAAATCAGCCCAATGGTTAATTGCTAAATTTACAGGGTGTGAAAAAACTAAATAAATTTTTAAGTAAACCACAAGCACTTGCAGTGTTTTGTTTTCAATTTTAAATAATGAATAACACTGCAAAAGGCTACTACATTGTTACTTGAACAATCCCATTAATTCAGAAACATTTCTTTTCCCATTTTAATGATATACAACTCTGCCAAAGATGACAAGGTTGGAAATACCATTCCAACTGGATGAAATGAGGAGAATCTGCCTAGTGTAAGACTCCAGAACTGTGTTGTTAGCTTTGTTTTTTTTTTCCCGTGTGAGTTAAGAAATTTCACTCTTCCTTTCTTAGCTTAATTTTCTAACATATTTCTGGAAGTTATTATAAGCTGCCCCTGTATTTTTTCATTGGTAATTGCAGACTTTGCACAATTGTTTGAAAGATCTTGTTTAGAAGCATAAAAAGTTATTTCTTCTTAAAATGAAAAATGTGTGTGAGAGAGAGCATGTGTGTGTGTGTCTGTTAGTCTAGAAATTCTTGATAGTTAAGGTTTTGTACAACAGCCTAATCAGCTTTTTTTAGAAATGTGATAGCTTCTTCTGTGGCCATTTTACTCTAAACATGGGTAAAAGACATAAAATAAGTATTTATTCATTTATTTGTAAGTGTCCAATAAAAATTTTGTATCTTTTGTAAACTGTCGTTATTTTTCAGCTCAAAAGGATGCTAACATCAGAAATACAGCAGCCTGAGACAGAGAAGAGTCTCTGCAATGGTTGGGAGGAACCAGTAAATGTGTAAGGCCGATTATCTCGGTACAGAGGGATAGAAACAGGGATGTCACAGAATCACAGAATGATCCAGGACCTCTGAGATCATCAAGTCCAACCCTTGATCCACAACCGCTGTGCTTACCAGACCGTGGCACTGAGTGCCACATCCAGTCTCTTCTTAAAAACCTCCAGGGATGGAGAATCCACCACTTCCCTGGGCAGCCCATTCCAATGTCTGATCACCCTCTCTGTAAAGAATTCCTTCCTAATATCCAACCTAAACCTCCCCTGGCAGAGCTTAAGCCCATGCCCTCTTGTCTTACTTGGGAGAAGAGCCTGACCCCCCTGTCTCCAACCTCCTTTCAGGGAGCTGTAGAGAGTGATGAGGTCTCCCCTGAGCCTCCTCTTCTCCAGGCTGAATGCCCCCAGCTCCCTCAGCCTCTCCTCATAGGATCTGTGCTCGAGTCCCTTCACCAGCCTGGTTGCCCTCCTTTGGACCTGCTCCAGGACCTCTACATCCTTCTTAAACTGAGGGGCCCAGAACTTGACACAGGACTCAAGCTGTGGCCTCACCAGCGCTGAGTACAGGGGCAGAACCCTTTCCCTGGACCTTCTGGCCACGCTGTTCCTCATCCAGGCCAGGATGCCATTGGCCTTCTTGGCCACCTGGGCACACTGCTGGCTCATGTTCAGCTTCCTGTCAATCCAGACTCCCAGGTCCCTTTCTGCCTGGCTGCTCTCAGCCACTCTGTGCCCAGTCTGGAGCTCCCCATGGGGTTGTTGTGGCCAAAGTGCAGGACCCGGCACTTGGCCATGTTGAGCCTCATCCCACTGGAATCAGCCCAACTCTCCAGTGTGTCCAGGTCCCTCTTGCAGAGCCCTCCTGCCTTCCAGCTGATCCACACTCTCCCAACTTGGTGTCATCTGCGAATTTGCTAATGGTGGACTCAATCCCGTCATCTAAATCATCAATGAAGATATTAAACACAACTGGGCCCAGCACTTATCCCTGGGGGACACCAGTTGGATCAGCACCGTTCAGCACCACCCCATGCGTAGCACAGATTGATGTGGGACTCTAGTAACAATGCAAAGGACTCAGAGGCCTTCTGAAAATACTTGCTGTAGAGATTTACAGAGGCCTTTCTCTTCTTGTGGTGTGGCCTTGATAGCAATGTTTGATTGTGATGAATCTTCAGAATTTCCTGCAGGTTAAATCCAGAAAAGGTTGTTCAGTAGTTTAAGTAATTAATTTGACTTCTGATACACTCATGGACTTCCGAGGCTCTTTTCAGTTGAAGCCTGAGGAAGATGCTTAAATAATGGTACTGCCCATGCTTAGGCAACAGCATCCTGCACGTAGCCTTACAGTAACCTGTAAGTACCTCCTCCAATTATGAAAAAAAATTAATTTCTTCTAGCATTTACCATTGATGCTTAGTCTAAACAGATCAGAGTGCTCTCTTCAGCCAGAAGAGAGAGAATGGCTCATACAGAAGGTATTTCATTCACCTTTAATTAAGCATCTAAGACCAGAGAACAGGAATAAGCACTCTTTGTATATGCCTAAGTGTCACAAGTGATCCATATTACTGTCTTTAATAGTGGACTTAATTTTAAATGTCTCAGGCTACAATGACTTTTTCCACAAGGCTCCCATTCTCTTAACACAATGTGCATGATGTGCAGGACTTTAGAGTATCAGAGCGTCAATCCGTGGTTTGTGACTTTTCAGCCATTTTTTCAAGCACTCCAGGCCAGAAAGGAACAGCAACATTTCTTATACAAACCTGTAATTTGCTACTCCACCAATCTTTTCAGTTTTTGCACACAGAATTAATCAACTGATCCTTACCATCATCTATTTCTTTCTTTCTTTTTTCTTTTTTTCTTTTCCTTTTTCTTTTTTCTTTTTCCTTTTTCCTTTTTTCTTTTTTTTTTCTTTACTCTCTTTTTTCTTTTTTCTTTTTTCTCTTTTCTTTTTACTTTTCTTAATTCTCTCTCTCACAAATATTACTGCACTATCAAGTAATCACTGGTGTACCCAGAAAAAATTCCCTGAATATTTTCCTTTTAGAATCTAGATTATGAACTTTCTGTGCTCATATTATGGAAGCACTCATGTGAGAGACAGGTCAGCTACCCAAGATGAAGATTTATTTCAATCAAAATTTCTTAGCAATCCAATGGACCAAAATAAATCACAAGCTCACATGTCAGACAGGAATATAAGATTCCAAATTTTTGTTTAAGAATTCCTGTGTTTTTTTGAATAGTTCTTCTAGAAAGATGATCCAAAAGTTTCACATGGTCACTCAGAATAGGGAAAACCTGCTACTCAAGTCTATCTAGAAAAATGGAATCAGCCACTCAGAAGGGGGTGAGGGCTCACTCAAATTTCTGTCCAAAAGAATAATCACTCACCAAAAGAGGAGGTGAGGGTTTTCAGTCCTGGGAAGCATCCCTGAGTGCTGTCCCAGTAATAAAGTTATGGCTCCTGAGAACAGACCTGCTGTAAGGAGAACCACATCCCTCCAGCCTATTCCCTGCCTCATAACCTGTTTGGATCTGAACTGCGTTCATTTATTGGTTCTGATCCAGAGGTGCCCCATGGCTGATAAATAGGGGTCTCACCTCCTTTTTCTTACCAGTGGGGTGGGAAGGATGGTTCCTGGCCTGCCCATGGAGAAGGAAACATCACTGTGGATTACTCCTAACATTATTTCAGTAGGGATTTGCATCTGACTACCTGATCTCTGGCTCAAATACTGAGATTCTACAGAATTTCCCTGTTTCTAAAAGTGTATTTAGATAAACTCAGTTATAAAGTTGATTAACTAATTCTTTGAAATTTTCATATGTGCAAACTACCTAACTCTACATTTAATTTGAAGTGCTCATGCTTTGTTTTGTTACTGTTACTTTGCTGTGCTTTGTTTTATTAGTAAAGAAAAGCATTTTATTACACCATTATGATTTTAGAATGTTGGTATTACTTTGGAATTTGTAGATTCATTTGTAACTCTAATCTCTATTAGTCAATTTTTCCCAGGATAAGCTTTTTTATAATATCTTGTTATTTTCTTTAACCACATTATCATTGACTCATTTGCCCCTCCATTCTGTTACTGATAGATTTTAATTTGAAGCTCATATTCACTGCCCTTTATGTTCTCATATTCAACCTCATCTATATTTTCAAGCATTTTAAGAGTGCTGTAACACTAGATCTATTTTGCCCAGGAGAACTTGCTTTGCTTGATTGTAGGAAGTGTCACTCTGGGGTGTTGGGTAGATTTAAGATCTTGATTTTATGATTTTACACTTAAATAATCCCAGTGTATCATGCCAATTGGGGCATTAATCTTTTAGAAATAGTTCCTTTTTCAAGATCTCTTCTTATTAATGCTGTCTAGGCTCCATAATCTGTTTGCACAAGAGAAGTGCAATCATCTTTGACACTTGCTGCAAGCTGAGAACCTTTGTGTGACCATCATCAGGAGATCTTGTCTGTCTAGAGCAGGTGGATGGGATTTATGATTTGAGGATGAAGAAACTGACTGTATGGCATGGATGTAACACCAAGCCTGAGAGAGAGAGATGTTATTTAGGGCCTCATGAAGGTCCAGAGGGCAGAACAGAGAATGGTCATATGACCTCAATATTTCCTCCTATTTTCTGCCCTACCCTCTAACACCATAAGGGCAGGAAAGTGGCCCCTTGCTCCCTTCTCTCTTCCAGTGGACATCCTGGGAGGAGGGTCCTGAATTTCTATCTTCAGCACTCCATTTGCTCTGCAGAATTCAATTCCATACATGTCTGAGAAGAGTCTTGGCCCTTTTTCCCATGTTGACTCTGCCACAAGGTACCTTCAGTTCTTATATTGGCTACAATTAAAGGGGTTTGCATATTTATCTACATATTTATTTATATATATTATATTTTTCATTGCTTTCTGACTTGTTACAATCCCTTCCTTCTTCCATTAGACCTGTTCTAGTTCTGATTTCCAACTTGGAAGTTTTTCTTCCTTATTCCTATTTATCTTTCCCTGGAAGGCTTCTGGGAGCTGGGTGCTGGTGAGTATTAAAGAACTATTTGGTTCTCTGTGTTTTGGTTCACCCTGACCACTAGAAGGAGACATTCTACCCAATGGCTCCTTTCACTATTTTGTTGAGTCTTAAGCAGCTTCTGAACAGATTTCCCCTCTTCATAACTCTCTGAGAAGATAAAAAATATTGCCAAGAAAGAAGGTTTTTTATCTGTTTGGTCACTTCCTCTAACACCATGGTGAACCTTTGTCAGATGTGTAGCTTTCTGATGACCCCCATATTTTGCTTGTATGTGTTCAAAAAGTGGATGGATTTTTTTTTGCATATACCTCTTTAAAAGCAAAATAATCCTTGATGAGTAAGTGCTTTGTTAATTGAACAATACCAATTGCAGCCTTGCTGCTGACCATCAGAAAAAGCACCTCCTCAGGCCTATGTGAAAGGATCCTGATGTCCTTGCAGAGCACTCTATGAAGAATCTGGGTAAAAGGGGATGTGTGTGATAAACAGGGGACATGAAGAACAGTCTTCTTGAGCATGCTAGTCAGAGGGCCAGAGGAATTTTGCCCCCCATACGACATGATACCAGTTATCAGAGTCCAGGATGGAGTTCATCAAGAAATTGATTTCCTCAATCCCAAAGTTATTCTATTGCTGTTACGAGATTCTGGAGTCACTTTTCCAAGTCAGAACAATATTTAAAAAGAGAGATGAAAAACCTGAGTCCCAGGAGGATACAAGAAATATGCCCAACTGAATAAGTAGAAATACTTTCTTGGCTTGATTTGCAGCAGATGTTGTGTGAAATGGAATTTGACAAAAAAGCTGCAGGACTTGAATTAACTTTCAAGTTAACCAAGCCGATGAGCCCAAGTAGATTTAAGTGGGAAGTTCAGGGACTGAATTGTGAGAAAATTGTTTGAATCTATATAACTCTTAAACTCTCTTAACCTCCAAATCCTGATGTTTACATCCAAACCCACCTGCTGGAAAGCAGTCCCTGGCCCACTGTAACTCCCTCTTCTGCATGGAGTTGCCTGGAGCATGACCAGAGATATGTTTAAAGATTTAATGGTGCTAACAGTACTGTTTAAAAGTGCCTGGAAATGTTTTCTGGTAAAGTTTAACTTATCAGTGCAGACTGAGCCAGTGAAGCATCACCAGAAGTATATTTTACCCAGACAGACCTACACAGAAAAGAGAAAAAAACGACCTGAAACATTTTTTTGGCAATTTTTTCCTCCACATAGCAAAATATTTTTATTCTGTTAGACAAATTAATTTATATCCGGGAAAATCTGCATTAAATATTTAATTTCAGTTGAAACTAACTTCAATGGGTAACTCCACAATTTAGTAGACATGGTATTTTTAATGAATAATTTGCTATGTATATATTATTTGTAGCTATTTTTTATCAATAACAGCATTTACACCTCAGGTTTGATGGAATTTTTTTTGCTGTGGTACCTTCACATGGAATAGATCTGAGCACCAGACTTTCAGAGAGCTTTAGGACTTGACATATCTAAGGGGCCTTTTTTGCATATTCACCACCAGCAGATCAGCATCATTTACACTTATCAGTTGTGCATTCCCATTTAGAGCAATATACAGACCTCTTATTTTTTTTAGAAGTTACAATAATTACTCTTTTCAGCATCTCAAGTCTCTCAGAACATTCTTCCTTCTGTGCTGCAAATACAAATGCTTGCTAAATGAACTTCTTTGTTATACATGGAAATAAAGATTGCCTGCACTTTTAGGAAAAAGTCTAAAATTGTCAAAGACTGAAGATGAAGGCTGACAGCAGGAGGTGCTTCAGTAAGCCTCCATCTGGAAAGGCAATGGATGCATCTGGAGGGAAGATCATAACCTGAAGATTAACATGACAAAGCACTGCCACAAATTTTCAACTGGAAAGATGGAATTGCTTTCATCTCAGACAATAAATTAGATGATGATTCACATGCAGGGTTAATGGTAATATCCATGGTGTCAGAAGCATGCAGTAATTAAAGCTGTGAAGATGAGCCCCGATGCTGTGGCTGGTACAACAGCTAATTATCTACTGATGCTAGAAATTCCTCTGAAAACACTGAAGCTAAAGCCCTAGATGAGGAATTCTGAAACAACCCTCTGACTTTCTTTTTAATACTTGTTATCTTCCTTAATCCTTGTGTCATCTGTGGCATCTTACTTTCTAAAGCAAAGAAAGAAGAAAAAAACAAAGTAGTATCTCAAAGCAGGATGCCTGACTGGGTGGCCATGCAGCAGTCATACATCCAGTCCCTGTATGTTAGGCCAGTTCTGTGCTTGGGAACAGCCAAATACAAATGGGAAAGCCACTGATCTGGACCACAGAAAATGAGTAAAATATCACCAGAAGGTATTTGCTGCATCAAATATTCCCTCTATAAGTTGCTAGTCATGTTTTTTTTACTGATAGTTCCTTTACGTTCCTTTGTTTATTTATTTCCCTGTGGCCCTAAGAAACATACAGGGAGACACATTCCCACACTGCCATTAAAACTACAGTGACAGAAAAATCCAGGTATTATTGCATATGGAAGAGTAATGACTGCATGATATGGTACTTAGGGACATTGTTTCATGTTGTACTTGCCAGTTCTAGGTTAATGGTTTGACATAATCTTAAAGGTCTTTTCTAGGCTAAACCATTCTATGACTCTGTGCCTTGTTGTGTAAGTGCAGTCTTGAAGATACAAAAATCATCTGGTTTTCTGCCTCATGCACCTTTTATTTCCTCCTCAATTTAGTTAAGTACTGCACATCTGGTTGCTCTCTCTGAAATCACCAGGCATTTGGACAGAAAAGCACCAACCTCCAGAAGAGCTGTTGTTCACCAGGAGATTCACTGCAACACCAAATACATGTCATTTAGGTAGCCTGCAGCCCAACAAACTCCAGCTAGGGAAGGTCAACTCCTTTCAAGTGAGAAATTCGAGTGTCAATGTTAATTCCTTTCTAGTGAGGAATTTGATTGTCAGTATGATAAATCTTGATGAGCATGTTCTGAGGCTCCTGTTGTCCCTGGAGATGGTTTTTATTTCAGAACTGAAATTCGTCCCACCTGTGACATCAGAGGCAGTCAGCTGGACCTCAGAAGGGGTCTTTGCCAGACCAAAGGGACAGGAACATCTCTGAAGGACTGCAGTCTGTGGACAACCCATCCCAGGGAAGTGACACAAAGAATATTACAGCTCTGGAAAGCCAATAAGAGGCAGGGAATGGTGGAGGAAAACCAGTAGGAAGCAAAGTCTGGCAGTGGGAAATCAGTCAGAAGCAAAGAGTGGCAGACAGAAACAGTTATGGGCAGAATGACAGATGGGATCTATTACAGACATGACCCCCACATCCTGCACCCCTTCACCTCACTGGAGGGAATGGGATAGACAGCTTGTAATCCGTGATGAAAATAGGAGAGTTTAAGACTGGGAATGGTTAGAATATAGTTTTTTTGTCTTAAGATTAGCCTGGAAAAAGTCAAGGAATGTTGTCTGCTGAAGTAGTTTTTATTTTTTTTTTTCTCCATATGTGAATGAGTGAACTGTAATTGGTATTATTTTGCAGGTAATTAATTTTATTCCCAAATCACAACTGTTTTGTCTGTAACAGAGTCACTATATGATTATTTTTATAATCTTCTTAGGGTCTTTTCTTCTGAGAAGTATTGAATCATTGCCCATAAAGTCTTAGCACTACATGGGAAGCACAAAGACATGGACTGCCTCACTTAACCCCAGTGGAGGAGGGAAGATATTGTTTATAGACTCATATCCTGAAACCAGAGTATTTTGCCAATGTATCAGCATGGTTGCCATCAGAAACTGACACTAAAAAAGGAGGCAGGCAGAGTAAAGGAATACTTTCAAGACATGTCAGTCTCAATTTCCTTGTTGAACTAAAACTACATTTTGCAAATAGAAAATCAGTAATTACTACCTGCAGAATCATTTGACTGTAGAGCACTGAACTCCATGACAAAGAAAGGCAGTAATTGTTGAGATAAATGTGCATTTACATTTATAGTCTAGCACATCCACATATCTCCAGCACTTGAGAAGTCTCAGGGCAGCTGGAATATTCAAGAAAAAATTCTTGTGATCTAAAGGGAAAATCTTCCCTTTAGGTGTAACCTGGGTTGTTATCTACTGGGACACAGAATCTTGCTGCTTTCTCTCTATGGTGAGGAAATGGTATGTTGGTGGCTCCTTAAGCTTTCCTGTTTAATTCCCATGACATCTTTATAGCCCAAAACTGGTCCAGAACAGTCAAAAAGCTTTTGTAGCCTTTGATGGAACCAGAGAGGCATGGTGTGTTTGATCTCTTTGGGGATTTTGCCTTTGTTTGCAGAGAGCTGGGCTGTTCCCTTTAGGTCCCGTGCTGCTATAGGGAATCAGTGTCATGGCCATGGGACCTGGGAAGAGGCAGATCCTCACAACAGGAGCTGGGCATTGAAGTCCACCATGTCACAAGAGCACAGACAGCTCTGACCCTGACTGCTCTTCTGGAATGCCTCTCCCTGGCAGTAAGACTTAACTGTGTTCCCATTAGCAAAATTTGCGTGCGTTAAGCTCTGGTCCTCGCAGACCAGTTTTTAATTTGCTAGACCCCTTCTTGTAGGTGCAATATTGACCTACAAGTCTGATTGTTACAGTGATATCAATGTAGCATCTGAAGAGAAACTCAGATATATCTCTGTGACTTTTCCTATGCAAAATCAGGAGTGTACTTCTGATTGTATTCTTATCATTAATTTATATTTCTGCTCCTAAACTCCCTGTCCGAGTTATTATCCTTTCATTTTGTGCTGTGCTACCACCTCTGGGAAATCGTGGTACATAAACAATAAAACCACGAGGAGGTGAAATTAAGCAGATTGGGATCTGAGAATTTTTGAAGGAAGGAAAATTAATTTCTAGATTCAAAAACACACTGGGTATACACAAGATCAAAATCACCCCCAAAACACCAAATTTTCTAGGTAGGACTGTCAACACTCTGATTTTGAAACATTTGGAAGTCATGATGTCCAGCCACTTCCTTTGGATGTTTCTTCCCATCAAGGGGAAAAGCATCCAGATCCCTCCTGAGTGCACAAGAGTCAGATGCAAGGACAGCTGGAGTAACAACACGTTTACAGTCTTGATGCAAACTGTGTTGGTCAGGCTCAGGGCTGCTTGACAGGGAGCTGTGAGCACATAATTTGGCTCATCTTACATATCCTTTTTACCCTGCCAGGTCTTCCCTTTTACCACTCTCAGTCCTTCCGAAATAAACAAGTCACATCTGCACACCAGTTCCCCATCTGCTCTGGTTTTGCTGATTTTTTATCCTTATTTGGTATTTATGCTATGGTTGCCCTGGCAGTTTCTAACTTTGACAGCAATTTTGTCAAGCTGTTACCTTTTTTTTTTTTTTTGCTATTTACAGTGTCCTGCCGTTTCTCATTTTGCTGTCTTGTTAGTAGCACCGTGGGTCAGTGTGGGCCATCTGCATATACAGTGCTTCCTTTTGTAATCTCTGGCATCCCACAGTTCCTCGTGTCCTTATCTTGTCAGAGGCAGCACAAGACAGAGTGAGCCATCTGTACATGCACCTTAACACATACCTGTACCATCTGCCACTGTATTAATTGTCAGAGGTAAATAAAAATCATAACTGGCAAAGAAATAGACACTTCTTTCATTAAGCAGATAAAACAGAAAAAAATCACCACCATCTTTGAAATTAATTAAATTAAACTCATTAGATAAAATCACTTGCCACAGATGTGTTCTACTGGATATTGATTTACATTTCAGATTATGTTTTACTCCATCTTGGAATGGTGTCCTGTGAAAGTGAAGGCACAGCATACCTTGTGTTTTCTACTCATTGCCAGTCGTAGCTCCCAAAACTCACTGGAAACCCAGTCTCAGACTCACAGTAGAACCAAAAAAGAGACAAAAGACTTTTTTCTACCCAGGCTGGTATGTTTGATTCTGTGTAACTATGGATACACCATAGCTGGCTTTTCCCTTGCAAGAAAGACAAAGTGGCAAATCCTTCATGAAAGCTGAGCATCATCACAGCATACACACAGGTACTGCATTGGTCTGCTACAGCCAGGGCCTTCCTGAAATAGGACTTCCACCCTGTGCATATTTGGCTTTCTCAGCTATTTCAAAGTACCTGATTCATGTAGATTTTATTTAACATGTACCACTAGCAAAACAATGGTCTTGTTTTTATCTAGCACATTTTAGTTATAGTTAACTTCCCAGAGGCAAATTTAATCAGCAATCAATCATCACTCAGTGATCTAAACTTCAAAACCTTTTCCCCTCACTGAGGAAGCACAGAAAGTGCATTGAGTTTAGAAGCAAGGATGAGATCCCATCCTTTTCTTATGTAGAAAGAGCAAAATAAGATATTATTTTAATTTATCCAAGAGAAGTATAAACAAAAAGAAACACAGTACGTTCTGAAGACTTGCTTAAAGCTAATGCATTTGTAGGCATTACTTTCAGCCAGATGACCCATATCATTTTAAGGACCAACTAATATCTCAGTCAAGAAGTCAGGCAAAAATAAGCTGCAGAGGCAGAAACTGAACACATGATTCAGCTCCATAGTCAAGTCACTATTCCTCTCTTATATTGGTTTTTTTTTCTTTTTTTCTCTCTGAAGGATTTTGGGAGTGCATATTCATATTACCTAAAGCCACAGATTTTTGGTGCTGTTCTTTCTTGATAGGACAAACAAAGCCTCTGTAGGCACCAATTCTAAGCAGACCACACCCAGTTCCTCTGCCTCATCTCTGTTCTGCACCAGGGCACCCTGGAGGGATGGAGGGATATGATCCATGACAATATCTGGGGATATCTCACTATATAGGTGACTGCAACCCCAGTCTGAGTCTGGTGTACCTCTCCTTCTGCCTCATAGTGCAGCAGGCTGTCTAGGGATGTAGACTGCACAATAATCCTTTCCTCTGGGCATACACCAGAGCTGGGAAGTGCCATACAGCCCAGGGTGTATTTTTTTCAGTAGGTGTGTAGCCCACTGTGCTAATGCTCTGATCTGCAGAGGACACTGTGCATGAGATTTTTCTCATGGTCTTGATCAGACTGGCTGAGAAATGCTGCCAAGATGTGCTCTAGAAGCAAAAGCTCTGTGAACTGCATACAGTTCTGTCTAGGGAAATGCCACCAACTCTTAGCACTAAATATTTCACTTGTGTGGAGATTGTATGTCAGAGATAATGGGTCTAATTTGAGGATGGCCTTTTACAGAAAGTTTAATATCACACATGGCTCTGGTGATGGGGTTTTTGCCTTTTACTCTCACAAACAACATCCCCAAGACTATGCCATCAACTGAGTTGTTTGTTTGAGATTATCTCTGTCTGACAAAGTCACATTTTATTCTCCATCCATTACCTGGATAAGCTTGAAAATAAGCTGCAGTCACTCCAGAATATTCTGAGATGTTTCCAATTAAAGTGTATACAGTGTCAACCCCTTCTCTGCTTAATAAAGGTTGTTCTGGGTTGTGATGCTGTTTGTGGTAGCAGAGAAGGGGTCCCCCAGGGAGGTGGTTCAGGTAAGTAGCTTCTGCATAGCTCTCTCCACTCCAAAGTGCCTGGTCACACCTCAGGCCATCTGTGAACAAACCAGTTTTTGCCTCTGTGATTATTCAAGAAGGTGAAAGACCAGGTGATTAAGAGCAGGGCAGAGGAAATGGGGAGGTGAGAGAAAGCAACACTCAAGAGAGAGAGAAACACCAGAAGAAGGGACAACACTGGAGGAGAGCAATGCTTGAGCAGGGAGACAAAGATCAGTGAGGAAGGAGAGGGAATCATAGAATCATAGAATTGGCTGGATTGGAAGGGACCTCAGAGATCATCGAGTCCAACCCTTGAACCACCATTGCGGTTGCTAGACCATGGCACTGAGTGTCACATCCAGTCTCTTTTTAGATATCTCTAGGGATGGAGAATCCACTACTTCCCTGGGCAGCCCATTTCAATGGGAGAAGTATCACAGGAGCAAACACATAAGATGTTGTTGTTGAGGGCGAATGAAAAGAGAGGTCAGCATGAGCATCAACCATCCATATAAGTATATTAGGAAATTATTATTAGGAAATATTATTTCTTCTTTAGTTAGGGTTCACATATTTCATTGTCATTGATATGCAAATGAAGCATGAACATCATATCAACTGCTTAGCTTGGAAGACTGAACTGTAATTAGAAATAGATTGACTATGTTCACATTTTATACAAGATAGAATGAGCCATGGAAGGTTTCTGCCAGACTTCCCTCCATCCTTCATGGTAATGCTACATCCAAGTTCTCCACACATTTTATTTCACAGTTATATCTGTGAAGGATAATTCTCTTGCATCCTCAGTAGCAGTCAGCACATGCAGCAGCTGTGGGACCCAGAGATAAGATCCAGGATCCCTAACTCCTCCCTTGTGCCTGTGACATGAGGAGAGGCTGAGACAATAAGGACTCTTCAGTCCAGAAGAAGAGAAAGCTTAGGGGGATACTGTAAATGTGGATGAATACCTGATGGGATGGAATGAAGAAGAAGAAGCCATACTCTTCTAAGTCATGCCCACTGAGAGGCATGAGGAAGGGGACACAAATTAAAACACATGACATTCCATCTGAACAAAAGAAAACATTCTTTTACCATGCGGGTATTCAAAAACTGTAACAGGCTGCCCAGAGAAGTCATGGAGTCTCCATTCTTGGATATATTCAAAGGTGTCTCAAAGTGGTCCTGGAAAACCTTCTCTGGTATATGCTGCTTCAGATAGCAGAGAAGGTACAGGAGGTATTGGCTAGATGATTTCAGTAAGTCTATTTCAACTTAAATTATATCCTGTGATTTTCCAAATACTTTCTGGCAAATTTATCTCTCCTACCATTTGTTAGCTGTTTAAATCAAAATTTGTCTTGGAAAGCTCTTTTGATGGTCTGTTCAGTCCTGTCAATACTATATATATGTGTACAACTTCTTCATCTCAAGCCTCAAAATATGAAGTAAAACCATTCAAACTAATCTCAGAACACTATCAAGTTAAAGGGAAGTTGTAAAAGACAAAGAAATGTTAAAGGAAAAAGAAAAAAATATGAAAAAAGAACAATTCTGTCCACAAATAAGACAGCAAAGAGAATTTGTGTGTATTGCAAGAGGGGCAATGACTTATCCTGATTATTACTGCTACTGTTTGAAGAATTAGTTACTTTTAATGGGGAGCCATTTGTTAGGAAGCAGAGCAGGCTGTTAAGAGACTGCTTTTTAGTCTGCCTTGTTTCATTCTGAAACAATGTGAAAAACATTCAGAGTCACAGAAAACAGGGCTGGGAGTGACTGTGAGTATCTGTCCAGCCCATGCTCACCATGGTAAACTATACCCAAACCACTGATCCCTCACACAGCCTGTCCTAGTGCTTAGCTTTCTTACCCATTAGATATGTTTTCTTAAATCCTAGTGAATTCCCTTTTTGTTTCAAGACAATCTCTGCTCAATCCATTGAGCATAGAGAATATATCTGCCATTATTTCTCAAAATTTCTATTTAAGTTTCCCAGAAAAAAAACATCTCCAAGTCCTTTGATTGTTTTTGTACTGTTTTTGGGTGGTAAAAAATTAAATTTCTTCATAATAATAGTATGAAGCTATGCTTTGGATTTGTGCTGAAAATAGTGTTGATAACACTAGGAGGTTTTCATTATCTTTGAACAGTACTTACAGAGCTCAAGGCTGTTTCTGCTTCCCACCACACCAGTGAATAGTCTGGGGTGCACAAGTAGTTAGGAGGGGACACAGCTACCTGCAGCTGACGAGATGGATGTTCCCTACCATATGACATCATGTTCAGCAATGAAACTAGAGAGGAGGGTGTGTGTGTGTGTTGCTCAGGGCCTGGCTGGGCATTGGTCACTTGGTGGTGTGCAATTGTTTTCATTTGCATCACTTGTCCTGCTTGGTTTTATTTTCATCTTTCTGTTATTTTTTCTAGATCACTTAAGTCCCAGGTGTTTCCTATTGTCAAGCAACACTGGGGTCCTGTCCCACAGAACAGTTGGTGAAATGCTTGAGGAGTCCATCCGCCCAAAGAGAATTGACTGTACTGTGATGCTAGAGTCACACTCAAATGAGGGTTGAATGGCTCTGCTCTTGCTTTAACAATTTGAGCACCAGGAGTGGTATTCAGTTGATTAAAATAAGATGTATGCATGTACACCAGAGTGGGATAAATCTGATCTTTCTCCTTTGAGGTGAGACCAGTTGTGCTTCATGGACTAGACCAAGGTCAATACCAACAGCAAGGGGTCCTGGGCCAGTATCATAGAGATATCCAAAGGACTTCGCTTACTTGTGTCCTTAACACTCATCCCCATGCCCATAAATAATTATGTCACTCCTCTGATGCAAGATCCTAGCTGGCCATGTAGCTCATTGGGCTGCCTACATTTCCCTGCCCTGGAAATAAGCACAATTCCTTTCCCATTCAATTACATCTCACCCAGTGAGGGATCTGTTGTTAATCAGCTGAATGGTTTTCCAAGCATGTTATTGAAATGCTGATATGAATAATCTTGGAGGTAAAAAAAGCTTTAAATAAGTTGACTGTAGCTTTGAAAAACTGTCACTTCTCTGCATTAGTCCTGAGAGTCTCTGTTGACTTGAAGAGCTGTTTGCTCTGGTTTCACTCTGTTGTAATTCATGGCAGAAATTGGTTCCATGTAAATAGTGTTTATTGAAAGACAGAGAGTATCACATTGTACTAACATAGTATATACACTATGATTTATTAATAGCCCATTTGAATCCAAGCTGTATTAAGAGAAATGTCTCCAAGTAAAAAAAAAAACATGAGAGTAACAAGAGAGAAATCAACCTTTTATTTGTTTGCCTGCAAATTCTCTACATTGCATCCCCAAGGAGGCTCTCAAAGCACTTCACAAATATTTCCTAAGCCTTGCAGACAGGCTGAAAGAGAGATAAGAATTCATTCAGGTGAAGATCAAATACCTGTGCAAAAGAAATACTGTATCTCAAAGACAAGGTGTGATCCAATGCAGAGAATACTGAGTTAAATGTTATACCCATGTCAATTATGCAGACGAACAAGACATTGATAATACTCTTCGTTGCCTTATATTTTATCACCCATCACCCTTTCATAGTTCTAAGAGCACAAACATTGACATTTTAAAAGGGTAGGACCTTTGGGTATATTTCAGAGTTCTGGGCTGCTGCTTTAAGGAAAACCTATTTTGGAAAATAAGGATTTTGTGGTTTTATTTTTCATCATAAAGGAAGGTGTCTGGCTCCATAGCTTAAGGCATTTGATGTGAATGTTTGATTAAGAACAACTTTCCCAGCAGTGTCAGCAGAGAAACTGTTGTCTTAAGTAGTTTCATTTGGCTTCTTGACTCTGAGGAACCAAATGGTAGCTGTTGTGATCCTTTTCCTATGTTTCACATGTTTATACACTGTTTTTCACTCTTATCTGAAAAAAATAAATCTGTCCCTTCTGTTGTAGAACAAAGTATAATTAAATTATACTTAATGTGATGTTTCCTGTTACTTAACTTGATCTTACATAAACTGATGTTTCCTTGCAGTCATTATAATTGCATGGTTGTTATTCAGAAAAATTATTTTTGGTACAAAAAGGTTAGGGAGCAGGCTAATGGAAAAAAAAAAAAACAAACCACAAGCTATTCAAAAGTAATTAGGAACGTTTATCAGGTTGATGTTTATCACTGTTTTCTATGCACTATGTTTTTGTTTCCTGTTCTAGTACAATTCCACTCAATGAATCATAGATGGCATTTATATGGCATTGTAAATAAAACTTTCCCTTGATGTTTTGTCCCATTCCTTGCTCTAGCTGTTGTGTTATTGGGCACAGCTTATAATAGAGGGATATATTAAATAACATTAACTTCCCTACTCTGTTGCCTCAGAAGGAGGATGTTGCCCAGACACAACCCAGAGGATGAATATTGCAGACAACTTATGTGACATTGTGAACACCACAAAGAGATGAAACTCTTTCAGAGTTTTTGTTGACACGAGGATAACTGGGAAGGAACTAACCTTGGGTACTGGAAACTAGGAGAACTTTCCAATGAGCCAGTGTAATAGTGATGTCTTGGTGTTGCTGAGGCAAAAATAGGTGGCTGATAGTCAAGAGGGAGCTTGATCAACTTTATGGGAGGTTTATAGTTCCCTGAAACAGTGGCAGGCTGGATTTGGTGACTCCAAAAGTCCTTTCCAATCCAGAGTGCCTAGCACATTCCCAGTTATTCCCAATACTGGGAGTCAATTTGTGGCATTCAGACATACAGGTAGGACAGTGTGTTACATATCACCAGCCCCAGGGCCACACAACAAAGCACTAATGTCCCATGGCATGGGAGTATAGTCTTGTAAAGATATGCAAAATTTATCCCAGTAATTCTCCCATCTTGTTTTTAAAACATGAGATTTAAAATGTCTGTACCCTGAGACCAAACTAAAACTGAGTTTATCATGAGACTGTATTTTTGTGAGGCTGGGAAGGGGATGGATTTTGTTCACCCTTGTCTAGTGGCTAACAATGTCAAATTCTTCAGTCACCTGGTCCAGATTTATGTTTGGTTGCTCTGGGAATCCAAGTTGGGGTCTGCCATTCAGACTCACTCAGATACTCATTAAATGGGTTATTGCATCCTTCTTCCCACCCCCAGTCCCTCTGCACTATTGTCTGCGTTTCATGGGAAATCTGTTCTCAAGCACTTGTAAAACAAGCCAGGGAGAAGTCATTGGACAGGAGGAATTGCCTGGAAAAAGGGAGGAGGGGAACAGAGAATGGAAAACTCGTGTGTGGTGAGGGAATGGATGACAAATAAAATAGAGCTCTAGAGCCAATTACACCAACTCTTGGGCACTGGTAAAGGGCAACAGAAAGGACATGTAGCTCCCAGTAGTGGTGGTAGGAGATCCCTTTCATGGATCATGAGTTGGCTGCATCTGGACTTATTGTTTGTCTGGTTTCATAGGCATCTGCTTTATCCCTTACAGCAGGCATGAAACTGGGGGACTCCCCTTATTCCAGCTCTGAGCAGTAAACAATATCCAGTGTTCCCATTTTTCAGCACAGAGAGGCTGACTCTTTTATGGGAATCATGCCTGGGATTGGATTCCAGTTTTCTCCATAGCTGGACAAGGTCTGGGACATGGTTTTTCAACCTGCTTGGGTTTCAGAGTTTAGTATTTGACTGTTCCTTGACTTAGAATCATAGAATTAGCCGGGTTGGAAGGGACCTCAGAGATCATCTAGTCCAACCCTTGACCCACTGGAGCAGTTGCTAGACCATGGCACTGAGTGCCACATCCAGTCTTTTTTTAAATGTCTCCAGGGACGGAGAATCTACCACCTCACCAGGCAGTCCATTCCATAGCCTAATCACCCTCTCCGTGAAGAAATTCTTTCTAATATCTAACCTAAACCTCCCCTGGCACAACTCTTGTCTTGTTGAAGGTTGTCTGTGAAAAGAGTCCAGTTCCCACCTCGCTACAGCCTCCTTTCAGGTAGTTGTAGACAGCAATGAGGTCTCCCCTGAGCCTCCTCTTCTTCAGGCTGAACAGCCGCAGCTCTCTCAGCCTCTCCTCATAGGGCCTGTGCTCGAGTCCCTTCACCAGCCTGGTTGCCCTCCTTTGGACCTGCTCCAGGACCTCTACATCCTTCTTAAACTGAGGGGCCCAGAACTGGACACAGTACTCGAGGTGTGGCCTCACCAGGGCTGAGTACAGGGGAAGAATCACCTCCCTGGACCTGCTGGTGATGCTGTTTTTGATACAGGCCAGGATGCCATTGGCCTTCTTGGATACCTGGGCACACTGCTGGCTCATGTTCAGTTTCTTGTCGATGCAGACTCCCAGGTCCCTTTCCGCCTGGCTGCTCTCCAGCCACTCTGTCCCCAGCCTGTAGCGCTGCATGGGGTTGTTGTGGCCAAAGTGCAGGACCCGACACTTGGCCTTGTTGAACCTCATCCCATTGGAATCGGCCCAGCTCTCTAGTCTGTCCAGGTCCCTCTGCAGAGCCCTCCTGCCTTCGAGTTGGTCCACACTTCCTCCCAGCTTGGTGTCATCTGCGAATTTGCTGATGATGGACTCAATCCCTTCGTCTAAGTCGTCGATAAAGATATTAAACAGAACTGGGCCCAACACTGATCCCTGGGGGACACCACTAGTGACCGGCCGCCAACTGGATGCAGCCCCGTTCACCACCACTCTCTGGGCCCGGCCCTCCAGCCAGTTCCTAACCCAGCACAGGGTGCTCCTGTCCAAGCTGTGGGCTGACAGCTTTTTCAGGAGAATGCTATGGGGGACGGTGTCAAAGGCTTTGCTGAAATCCAGGTAGACCACATCCACAGCCTTCCCCTCATCCACCAGTCGGGTCACCTGATCATAAAAGGAGATCAGGTTGGTCAGGCATGACCTGCCCTTCCTAAACCCGTGCTGGCTGGGTCTGATCCCTTGCCCATCCTGCAGGTGCTGTGTGATTGCACTGAGGATGATCTGTTCCATGACCCTGCCAGGCACTGAGGTCAGGCTGACGGGCCTGTAGTTTCCCGGGTCCTCCTTCCGGCCCTTTTTGTGGATTGGCGTGACATTCGCCAACTTCCAATCGTCTGGGATGTCCCCCGTGAGCCAGGACTGTTGGTAGATGATAGAGAGAGGCTTGGCGAGCTCTTCTGCCAGCTCCCTCATCACTCTTGGGTGGATCCCATCCGGTCCCATAGACTTGTGGGGGTCCAAGCAGCTCAAGAGGTCACTGACTGTGTCCTTCAATATTACAGGGGGGCTGTTTAGATTTTTATCACCTTCTATAGGCTCCAGAAGCCTGCTGTCAACAGGATAACCTGTCTTTCTGTTGAAAACTGAAGTAAAGAAGGTGTTAAATACCTCAGCCTTTTCCTCATCTTTGATAACTATATTCCCACCCATGTCCAGTACAGAATGAATGTTTTCCTTGCCTCTTCTTTTGCTATTTGCATGTGGTCTTCCATCTAAATACCAGCCAGACCTGGAGACTTCATCCAGGACCACTTATGGGAAGCCTGGTATAGCCATGGTCAAGAAGATACCAAGACAATGTCAAGGTTCTGGGCTTCTGATGAAACTGTGCAATCCTTAATTAGTTTTCAGGCCTCCTGTTATCTTGCTATTAATCTGCATTGGCATAAACCTGGCAAAAAACAGTATTAATCATCTGTTATCCACTGCTCCAATGAAAAGTTGTTCCACTGCCATCTAAAACTCAGTTCTACAGTATAAATAACCATTCCTCCTCCTCATTTGACACTCCTCACAGAGGAGACTTTTTTTGTCAATGAATCCAGGTGCAATCCAGAGGCAAACGGCAGCTGACAATCTGTGGGCTTTCCTGTTCCTTTCCAACCTTCCCTTTTTCCAGTCTGAATGTATATTACTCCTTTCAGCCTGCAGAAGAAATCCTGAGTAAGAAATAGTCAGATCTTAAACGAAGGAAGAAATTCCACAGTGTGCAACAAGTCCCACAGAGTGCACTGCTGTGACTCCAGACATGACAGTGGCAGAACTGGTGGTGCAGATAAGACCTGCTGCCCTACAAAACCTTGGGTAAGGTGCAGCTCATCCTTGTTTTCCTCCACCTGCCCTCTGTTTTAGGTGGGAAAGTAGGAGGCACATACCAGATCAAATAGCCAGACTAAGAGGATCAGTATTATACTGCTCCTGAGCAAGACATTCAGTATAAAGCACAGGCAGTCCCTTCAATAAATAAAAACTATTGCAGCTAACATTTTTTTAACCCACCAGGGAGCCAAGAACATGGCATAGCCACAAGTGGTTTCTTTGGCAGGGTATAAAACTTTGAATAATATTAACTTTTCCAAATGAAAAATTAATGTGCTGCCATCTGGGAATTGCTTCTCCCCTCTTACTCCCACCTCCTTCTGTTATTTTTTTCCAGTAGGAACTTCCAAAACCTGTACTCAACATTGGTTAGACTGTCCTTTATCAAATGGAAGAGGGTACTTCATACCTTTCAGTCTCACTAGTGTAATAATAATTTTCTCCAAAGTTAATGAATGAAGTTCCAGTTATTACATATATAGCAGTGTTATCTGCTTCATACACATCCCCAGCACCTCAGTGTTTGAATGGCCCCAAGCATAATTTTGTCTTTAATAATACAGTAATAATAATGAATAAATAAATAAATTAAAAGGAGAGAGAATTTCTACTCCGCTGCTGCCTGCAGGACACTATTTGAGCTTCCAGCATTTTACTGCTTGCCTGAAAGGGAACAATTTGCATTAGATTTCAGGCACATCACAGTTTATGTCGTAAACTTTCAGCCTGACTTGCAGCAGCAGTAAGGGAAGGAACATTTGTAACAATGTGTTCTTCCAGAGCAATTTTTATCAGACACTTGACTCCTAAATTAATTTTCTCTATATCCCTGGAAGGCAACAGAGAGACATTAATGGGGAGGGGAGTATGCAATTGAGGGGGCTTTTTACCTCCTTCACCTGTCTTCCATCTCCTGCTGTGTGGGTGCTGAACCAGTATCCATTTGGGTTTTGTGACTGGGGGTTAGATGTGAGAGTGACTGGAGGGATGTGGCTGCAGCCTCTCTCTTCATGGCTGGAGATGAACCACCAGACCTCAGCTTCCTCAGACCTGACCCTGGCTCTGAGCATGGCCCCAGACAAGTACCAAACCTCCTGTCACAATTAGTTCTGTGTCAGATGGGAAAGCATCCCTGATGGCAGTAAAACAAGAGTAATGACACAGGGCAGACAAAAAGAAATACCAGGACAAAAGAAAATCTCACAAACAAAACCCAAAGTTTTTCCTTCGGAAATTTCTTAAATCAGTTCTATTTCAGGAAGTCCAGAATAGTAAAGGACAATCATGGAAATATTTTGCCTTTTTTTTTTTTTTCATTAGTTCCCTAGCATATAATTCTGCTCCCATTCTGTCCTTTCTCAACTGCCATGATAATATTTACGCATATATACATAGGTATATATGTATATACACATATGTTTATGTATATGCCTTTGAGCTTCATATAAGCAAAGACATCAAGCTTTAGCCTAGAAGAAGAAAAGGCAAGAAACTCATTCTACAAAAGAAATCATCAATACAGTTAACAAATGTCATTATTTTAATTTTAACTAAAGAAAAACTGTGAAACTGGACAATTAATCTAGGAGATACAATAGTAAAATAAGTCTCTGACAGAAACCACTATTCTTTTCCACAGATCCCTTTATTCCAAGAGATGCTAATGAACTCTGGATTGCTTTCTACCTTTTCTCTTTTAACAGCAGTAGAGGTCCAACTGAGATCATGAGAGCACTGCTTGTTCTCATACAGACACATAACAAGAAAACTTGTATAAACACAGTAAGGTCTTTGTTTTACTTGTTTCTCAGCAGAACAGACAAGGCTGGTAATAAAAAGGCAAGAAAGCTTCAGATCTTCCCAATTCCCCATAGTAGGTTATTGGTTATCCCTTCCTAGGGAACAAATCTTGGCTGCTGGATCATCCTCTCAGATGAAGTTATGCACAGCTACTTATCTCACTTGGGATTGCAGGGAACAATTTATTTAACAATAAAGAGCAACACTTGCTGTAGTAATTGTCCTGCTGCTAAGTACAAAAGAGCAGTTTTTGCACAGGGGAAAAGAATATCACATCCAACCACATTCAGTCAAATGTTTTCCCCTGTTTCAGATTTTGTACTTCATTTTAATAATGAAACTAGGGAACATTGTTTCATTTGATCAAAGTAGCTTTCTGATATTTGTTAATTTGTCTTAAACATTTGCTATTAGAAGGCATTTGTCTCTTCTGTCAGCTCCCTCTCTCTGGCTTTCATGAAAGGGTTTATATTGCTCAAAACTTGCCAGGGCCTCATTAATCTGACAGACTGCCTTGTATTTGCCCAGAATGTGTCTAGTAAGGGCTGTCAAGGCCATGGAAAGTTAAAATGCACAGTCTGGCAATTTAGTAGAAAGCACTGAAGGGTTTGTGCCTATCAGAGAACACATTTAAGGTATTTCAGTATGCCTGGGTCTGGTATGGGATTCAGCGGGAGAGGCTTAAAAAAGCAGATGAGATATAGGTTTAGAAATGTGGTAAATCAAACCATCACACAGTAAATTGCAAGGAGGTTGGCACAAGTGGTCAGTCAGCTGCCAGGAATTCATGCCCAGGGTCTGATAGGTACCAGTGTCAGACTGGTGACAAGAATTTGAGATTGGGTAGCATGGGGTATAACCTGCATTTATTTATGTGAACAAAAGTCCCTGCAAAAGGTGCAATAAAAATTCTCTTTGCATGAGTATTTAACCCTGCCCAGTCCCTGTTGTCAGCAGGTCACCCAAATGATGGTGTTACTAACAAACTGTCTTGGTTCATCTCCACTTTATATTTGCACACATAGTCAAACAGTGTTGTGGGAGATCTGTCAGTTCCCTGAAATCAGGAGGCTGACAAACTCCTTCAGAGCAGCACCTCTACCTGTGCAAACAAAGAGCAGGAGTGTTTATGTTCTCCATCTGGCTTCAAATTGCAGCTTTAGGGTTATTAATCACCCTTAGAGCCTCAAAGGCTTTTTCGTTGCCCGACCCAGAGGAGTGATGGTTCAGTGCTCAGCAGTGAAAAGTCAGGGCTTCTGTATTTTTATTCCTAGCTCTGCAATCAATTCACAACACAACCCTGAGTGAATCTCTTAGGATTAGGAACCAGCTGCTGTTCACTGGGGAGAGCTCAAAAGAGAGTAAGTAAACCACCAGCATAAAAGGCACAAGGTAGCATTGCCTTTCCTCCAGACGCAGATGGTTATCTGGGCAATATTCACTCTCTGCTAAAAGTTCAAGACCTCTACTGGTTTATTAATAGAGAGAAGTTTTGGTGACACACCTTTATATGTATTTTATTTCTGAGCAAATCATGTGGGAGAGCTGGTACCAGACTCAGCTGCACAGAGAGATTCAAAGACGCCTCCAAGAAAAAAATCTACTTATTTGTGGGTAGAGGAGTGAGGTTTCCATTCCTCCTGTTGAAGCTATTCTCTCTTCTGAGAAGAGAAAACAACCAAACCAAAACAAAGAAATTACAGTCTCTGTGTCTTTGGAAATACTGAAAACTCGACTGGACAATGGACTGAGCAAGTGGAACTAACTTAGAAAATTCCCTCCTTTGAGCAGAGGATTGAACAAGATGACATCCAGGGGTCCCTTCCAGACTTGTGTGAACCTGTGATTCTAGTATTACATGAAAAGTACTTTAGCGCAAAGAATATGTGAGAATTTCCTTGCAGTCTAGAGCTTAGGATTCTGATTGCCATGACTTTCCTGTCTTCCAAGAACTGTTTATATATTTTATACTATGTCCAAAACATATGGACTTAACTCTTTTACTTCCTATCCCAATTGCTAGGCAGCAGATCCATACATCTACCTGAGAAGCAGGGTGCTGCCACAAGACCCATGTGAAGTCTGAAGCCAGACTTCTAGGGAAGGTGTCTTCTAAGATGTTTCAGGACACTTAGTCCAGGTGCTGTGTAGTTTGTGGTTCTGGACAGTCCTGCACAGACTGAAACATGGAAATACATCCAAAGTATCTCAGTGTTGAAAGCAAAGAGTGAAATAACCTTGAATGAGAGGGTTCTGGATTAATGCATCCCCAAAGTTTACATACTCTCCCAGAACCAGGATTCAAAAGTCATTGCTTGTGTTAGTAAACAAATTGCCTGATTTTCTCCTGGACTTAACAGACACATCTGATTTGTTTCAACACTAACAGGATCATGACTGAAATTAAATTATACACATATGAGTGTCATAATTGCTATTCTTGTTGATCCTGCTGCTTAGGTTCATGTTTAACAGGAAGCATGTGCAAGGCTCATTTGATATCAAAACAGTGAAGAAATTCCTAGTCTGTCACTGTCACGGACATCTGCTGAGAGCCACCTGCAGCACTCTTCAGTGCAGAGAGCAGCTGAACAGTGTGAAAAACCACTGTGACAAAACTGGGAGACTGGGAGATTGATGGTGCAATGTGTTTTCCTTGTCAAAATGGAACAAACCTCTCTCAGAGAATCCAATTTCTCTGTGCATGGAGGTACATTGCAGTGCCTGATCTCTGTTACAGAATAAACATGCATCCTACCCTCATCAGGTCAGTGCTGGGCAGAAGAGTGATGTTTGCTTGTCCTCTGTGGAGCACAGGGAGCTCATATGGAGACCTTTTTAGTCAATATTTGCTTCAGATACTTTCCAGGCTGGAGGGTCTTATCCCAGCTTTTAAACTGGGCTCACCCTACCCATGTACCCAAGAGAAATATCTCCACTTCAGCCTCTGCACAGGGTGCATTCACAGGCATTGAGTCCAGTCACCCATACCCTGCTGGAACAACTCCTAGCACAATCTTGGCCCAAACCAGCTAACACTCTCCCAGATAATCCCTGGGGCAAGCAGAAGCCAGGGACAATTTGCAGTAGGTGGAATGCACATTTTTCCAGTAAGCCAGTCAGTTCCTGGGGGATTAGAGAGTGTCAGATGTGTACCATTCCACACTCTCAAAGCCAGATAATTAACTGAATTGAACTATACCTGATAAAGTAACAAGTTTTATGTGGAATTAAATTTAAGACTTTTCAAAGATTTTTGTAGGCTTATGAAAGTGAAATCCTTTAAACCTCCTTCTGGCTTGTGTACCAGGTAAAGATTTCAGAAATTCATTTGCCTAATGAGGCAGAAATCAACAGAAATCTACAACTTTCTTTCTTTTCACTCAAAAATATTGCTTCTGTCCTCCCTTTTCCAGACAGCCTTCCTCAAGGATGGGCTTCCCTCTTCTTTTATTTTAAATGTTCTAAGCTGATCACTCTCTCAGCTGACTTCATAGGTGTCACCTGTCAGTGTTGAAGCTAATTATTTCCCAAAATCTCAGAATTATAGAATCATAGAATCGGCTGGTTTGGAAGGGACCTCTGAAATCATCAAGTCCAACCCCTGATCCACTAACTCTGTGGTTACCAAACCATAGCACTAAGTGCTACATCCAGTGTCTTTTTAAATATCTACAGGGATGGAGAATCCACCACCTCCCTGGGCAGCCCATTCCAATGCCTGATTACCCTCTCTGTAAAGAAATTCTTTCTAATATCTAACCTAAACCTCCTCTGACACAACTTGAGACCATGCCCTCTTGTCTTGCTGAGAGTTGCCTGGGAAAAGAGACCAACCCCCCCCCCCTGGCTCCAACCTCCTCTCAGGGAGCTGTAGAGAGTGATGAGGTCTCCTCTGAGCCTCCTCTTCTCCAGCCTGAACACCACCAGCTCCCTCAGCCCTTCCTCACAGGACTTGTGCTGGATCCCTTCACAGCCTCCTTGCCCTCCTTTGGACCTGCTCCAGGACCTCGATATCCTTCTTAAACTGAGGGGCCCAGAACTTGACACAGGACTCAAGCTGTGACCTCACCAGCGCTGAGTACAGGGGCAGAATCCCTTCCCTGGACCTTCTGGCCACGCTGTTCCTGATCCAGGCCAGGATGCCATTGGCCTTCTTGGATACCTGGGCACACTGCTGGCTCATGTTCAGCTTCCTGTCAATCCAGACTCCCAGGTCCCTTTCTGCCTGGCTGCTCTCAGCCACTCTGTCCCCAGCCTGTAGCGCTGCTTGGGGTTGTTGTGGCCAAAGTGCAGGACCCGGCACTTGGCCGTGTTGAACCTCATCCCATTGGAATCAGCCCAACTCTCCAGTCTGTCCAAGTCCCTCTTCAATTCAAATACTGACCCCTGTAGCCATGAAGTCCAAAGAAAACTGGAATCAAGTCTTTGATTCATATTTTACTGAGAATACATTTAAATCCAGAGTCCTATTTACAATCCTAAGCAAACATGCATCAAAATCCATGGTTTTCTCCCTAAACAGAAATTTGGATCTAGCTCTTCAGTCAAAGCTCTCTGTGCAAGACCTGAGTTGAGGAATGTGAAAGCCCAAGAAAGAGAAACTTCTTGCTGTAGCTGCTTCCACTTTCCCTGGGGTTTGAATACCTGTCTTCTCACCCCTGAGACAGCATAGTTCTTGAAGTCTGAATATGGGTGGAAGATTACCGGGAGGTATTTGGGGCTTTGTAGAGCTTTTGAGTAGTCAGGGCAGAGAGGTCACACAAAACTCAAGAGAGATAAATATACAAATATCCTGATCACCTAGCAGCCTTGTGAAGCTGCATAAATCTTTATTTTTTAGAGATGAATAATCCATGAACAATAAAAACACTAAAATAAAGGCAGATGCAAGGACTGGACTGGGAAAGTACAGAGAAAAGCCTCAGTTGTTTTTATGTGATTTTAGTCATGTAAATCTCCAGGCAGAACTGAATGGGAGCTGGCTGCCCTGATTGTGCCACAGAATGAGGCTTTTAAGCAAACCTTTAACACAAAAGAAGCTATAAAATATCACCCATTGCTGTTGTATCATGGGAAGAATCAGACGCTGAGAACATGAGGACATCTGCCCTTTCCAGTCTGAGAAGTTTCTTTGCTTCACCTTCCACTCCCATGTACAATTTGCAATGAATTTCACTAGGAACAATAATGCCTGACTCCCCCTCTTATTTCAGTTATTTCTTATATTTAGTTTGCTGATTCTGACAGAAGTATCTCTGATTGCAGACCTAAAATGAAGGGATGATTTCTGTAAGCAACAGTGCTCTGGTAATCCAGATACTCTCTAAATGGGGTTCACCAGCTGCCTACATTTTCTTCAGAACTGAGTGCAAAAAAAAAAAAAAAAAAAAAAAAAAAAAAAGGCCTACAGGGCTATTGAACAGTCCATTTTTACGTTTTTTTAGTCCTGTTGATTTTGCAAATATAAGAGACAGTTCTGTAGAATTTCTGTTGCTACAGTATTTCAGGTAGATTCTGCTGGTAGGATACTGTAAGCCAAAGTTCCTTCTCATGTGCATTGAGATGCTTGAACTCTTCCCTCCACCTCCTCTGGCTGTGGTTTATTTCCTCTGATGAGTGTCTGCTTCATCATAGTAAGTGCATTCATGACAAAATTTATAGCTCAATACTTTTGCCCACATTGGATTTTATTTTATTGAAATGTTCAGAAAAGCTGCAAAACACAATAGAGAGCTAAAGACAAAAGACTAACAATAACACTGTAATGAGGGTAGCTCATCTGAGAGCTCTACTGAGAGCCAGACTTTACAATATCCTAAATAGAAAAACACAATACACCCACATCCAACACAAGGTTCATCGGCAGTGCAGTTTCCTCCTTTCTAATGCATGTGTAAATATAGCCCAGGAGAAGGCAGAATCGTGAATGAATACATCTCCCTTTACAGAAGTTTCAGAGAAAGATGAATCTCAGGATACTCCATACAGAGCCAGTTTGACAAGCACCCTCTGGAGCCAGGCCCAGTCCATCTCCAGGGCACCCAAATCTGACCATAGTCCTGCTGCTTCTTCTCTGTGTTTGCCCATCCTCATTAGGGTTGGGCTTCCCTCTTTAGTGCTGGAGTCTTCTTGCCCAAACAAGTAACCCAGTGCCTCACCAGCTCCTGGGTCTCCAGGTGTAGTTTTTCCCCTCTGCCTTTCTCAGGACAGCAATATCCAATACCATGGGCACAACAGATATTTCACTCCACAGATATATTCACTCCACCTAGTAGGGTTTCCTGCCAACATGTCAGGCTGTTGATATTACCTTAAAGGGTATGAATTCCTGGACACTTGCAGAATCCTACAGAAAACCTTGTTCTTAATTATAGCAGTCCCTAGCAAAGGCTGTCATCTTAACAAGATGAGTCTACACTGTTTCAGCCTCCTTTAAAATCCAATCTAGAGATGATTCAGATCTCAGTTATAGAAACAGGCTTGTCTAATCTGAACAAAGGAACTGATGATTTTTTTCCAAGTAACTGTCTAACTGTTGATGGCTCTTTCCTGTTAAGAAATAATCCAAATATGGGATACAAACCTAGACGTGACAGCTCTGATATTCTGGAAAAACAAGTTCTGGAAATTGCAGAATAGGACAGTGACCTGCAGGATTTGACAGTCTCTATTACATAAACTAAATCCAGATTTTAAAAAGGTCATCAGGACTTAATGACATGCATAAAAAAATGCATGCAAAAATGGATAATTATGAATAAGATCAGGAACAAACTCTGTCTCCCAGGAAGGCAGAAGCAAAATATAGAAGATGAGGTTAGGTCATTTGGGTGAATTTGTGTGGGACGTCTTACAGGAGATAAGTTTCAACATCTGCCTTTCTCTCCTAGCAAAATCAAGTTCTGTCACACAATTACTCACACCATAACTTTTTTTATTATTGAAAATCTTTGTATATCTTTGTTTTAACCCTGGAAAGCCTGCAAAAAACCCACAAGCAGCTATTCATAAGGATGACTGACTGTCACCCACAGTTTCCATGGTTTATTCTGGCCTTCAGGGAGGTCAAACTCTAATTTTAAGCCCTGATGTACCACACTGAGCAATAGTTCCTGCTGTGCCACTACCAGACCCTGCTGTTCCTTCTTTTGTTAGAGAGCAAATGACAAACTTTGCAGCAAACTCTTACTGGGAACACAGGGGTTAAATTCCCTCTTCCTCAGGGTGAGTTTGGCAGACATATGCTGATTTTGTTTTCAATTGTGCCATTTCTCTCCCAGGGCATGCACAGTCACAGCTGTGAACAAGTTGCAGGCTTCAATTTTTAATGCTGGAGGCTATTCCTAGCTACCTCTTCAACATTACCACCTCCACTGCATCCTATAATGTACCCATGGAGATGTCCTGTGTTCCACTTAATTGGAACACCATTTATGTTCATCTTTCTGGTTTGTTTGTATCATTGAGTTCTTAAATGGAGTCTTGCTGAGGCCTGGTAACATGTTTGTCTTTCTCTGTTTATCCATTTTGGAAAAAAACCCTTTCAAAATACATTATCTGCAAACTGTTGCAAAAGAAAGATGGAGAAAACAGTTCTCAACTCAGAATGATAGATATCTGGTTATTGAGAAGGAAAGATAATGCCGTTTATTAATAACTGGATGGAAAATGGTTGATGTGATTTATTAAATTCATGTAAAGCTGAACTCTGGGTATTATTTTCCAGGGCTTTTTACAAATACAGAGCAAGAAGCAGCCTGTGCACTGAAGACTAAAGAGAAAAGAAATAAAAAATAGAGGAAGTGAAATCATGCTCATTCTAAAGGGCTGTGGCAGTGAGAAGGTAAGGTCACATGGAAAGTCTTGAAATATTTGGCAGCTAATAATGTCTTTTGTCAGTTAAAGACCTGTGCTTTAAACTGAACAGCATCTTTCTGATTTGCAAAGCTCCCACACATTCAGATATTGCACAATTTGGAAGCAAGTTCAAATCTTTGGGAGCTGTAAGTAAAGAAGACATCTTAGGAAAAAGAGGCAGTGCAGAGCTCTCTATAATCATCTCTGGAAACATTTTGTTTTTAATTTTTCATTGCTGGATAATTAATACATTTCTACAGAGACAGGGTGTGCTTCCTTCATGTTGAAATAGGACTACTACTCCAGAAGAAGCTCCATAGAAATTTAGTGTTGAATGAGAGAAGCAAAATAGTGTTTCTTCTTTTCTTCATTATGCTAAGTCATTAGTAGCTCCTATTGTAGAATTTAACTCCTGCTTTAGCCTTAGGAAGTGTTGTTGTCTTGGACTCATAAGCAAATAAAGTAAAAAAAAATTCCTAGCTTGACTTTATTAAAAGCAATATCTGTATCATAATGTCCACATTTAAAACGAGTTAGACTTTCACTGTAAAATTTCCTGGCAATTCTCTCTCAACTGGGAAACATGCTAATGACATATTGCCTTGCTGTATTGTGATTTGAAAGTTGGAGAGGCAAAATAATGCAGTTATTTGGTGTTAACACAAGCACACAACTGCAGTCTGAAGGAGAGCAGAAAGTCTGTCTTCCAGCCCCTGCTACTTTAGGAACAATAAAGTTATGAGTTATAAAT
This sequence comes from Calypte anna, assembly GCF_003957555.1. Taxonomy (NCBI): domain Eukaryota; kingdom Metazoa; phylum Chordata; class Aves; order Apodiformes; family Trochilidae; genus Calypte; species Calypte anna. The sequence continues at coordinate 143,754,280 of NC_044245.1, read as the reverse complement.
CTAGATCCACAGAAGAGTTAGGCCAGAATATAACCACGGACATCTTTCTCATGGCCAGGAGTGTCCTCCAGTGGGCAGAACACTGCTCAATACCCCCAAAAGCAATGGATACAAGAACAGCACAGCATCTCTCTAGTGTTCTACAAAGCAGATGAACCAAGCAGTTTTAGTTTCCTCAACTCCAGGATTTACCTGATGACAGATGACAGAAAGTCATCTGAAAGACCTCTGAGAGAAAGTTCTGGCTCTATTGTGCTGATAGTTGAAGAGGATGGATGGGGCAAAAAATTTCCTGGCAGCTCCTGGCTCAGGGGTGAGAGGACGCCCTGGATCTCTTGGCTCACAGATTCAGAGTCAGCTCCAGCCCTGGTCAGCCTGTCCTGTGGCTCCTCACACACCAGCCAGACATTGTTGAGGGTGGAACTACTGACAGCAGGCACAGTAGTTTGCCCTGAAGAGCAGTGTTCCCAGAGTCACTGTCCTTTATTCCTAGGAGGAATGGAAAACATGCTGCTGGCTCTTGCCCTGTCCTAAGCATATATTCTCCTGTTGCCTGCTTCTTTCTTTTTCTTTCTCACTGAGTTGCCATTCCCAGAACTTCTTATGTTCATTTATTTCAGCTTCACTAAACACTGTGTGGAATGAGTAAGCTGGGTGTACCAGCACCTCCCTATTAACCCGTGAGAAACCTGATGCCTAGTCAGTCAATTATGAAGTAGAAAAGTCCTGGATTTTGTGTTTTGAGCATTTTTGACAATTTTAGAAGAGCTCTCTGCTCCTTTTGCTGCCCCTGACATTGCATGCAGCCCTCAGGGAGTTCAGGCAGTCCTGATGCAGCCACCAAGCCATTTTATTGTTGAGTTCCCAGGATCCAGTTTGAGAGAGATCATTAGGTCAGTGGGGAAGCACTGGAGAATATTGTTCTATTTCTTGGCTTGTCTCTGTCAGCCATAACACTGGAGTAAGTGAGACAAGGTTCTGATTCAGCTCTCATTAATTTAATTAAGATTTATCTTAGAATTTGGCAGTATCTTGTTTCTCAGATAAATCTTTTCATTGAAAGATACTTTGTCATTATTAACTTACTGACCCTCTGTGCTCAGAGACCATGTTAAAAAAAGAATAAACAGATGAATTAAGGTTAATAGCAGAACTAAACTGGTAAATTTAATTCCATTTTGGGCTTTCAGTACAGTACTGTTATTCTGTATTCAAAATGAGGGTGGGAACAACATTTTATTATCTTCCCACTGCTCCTGTTCCAAGTTTCAGTAGCACGGTTTGACTTATTTGTTAATTAAGAGGAAGATGCTCTGTCATATGTCTAGAATTTGACAGGACTGTAGGGTACCAGACTGTAACAGTATTTTTCATATATATGCATTTATACAACACATACAGGCATCAGCTCCTCTTAGGGCCATATTGGATTTGTTTGTGGTTTCAGTCTTTTTAAATGGTTGCAGCAGGACCTGAACTCGGAGAGGCAAATCATACCAAGGCTTTTTAAACTGAATTGAAAGGGTTTTGCTGAAATACTTTGTGACTTCATCTAATTTTACTCTGCCTGTGTCAGCCTGCAGTCCTGTTATCTCATCCAGCATCTACTTTCCTGTCAGATTTCTTTACAGACTTTGCTAAGCCTTGATGTCTCCCTCCCCTTCTCAGAGATGTGGGAGACAGCACATTGGCAGCAGTGTCACCTCAGTGGCTATTGTCTCACAAATAACAGTGCCAGAAACAGTATGGAACTTGGATGAAGGAAGCTCTAAAGACTGTTATGAAAAATAGATGAAGTGCTTTTCAGCAACACTTTGGGAAATGTGTCTTTGTTTATGAAAATGTTCTCTTTTGACACCAATCTTGTAGAATATATTGCAGTGAGCTCTGCTTGACTGGGGTGCCTGGTCATTCCACTTTCCCTGGGGTCAACTGAACCTAATGATAGTGGACAATTAAATAGCCACCACTTAATTATGTCAAAATTAGCATAAATTCTATATAATGGAGGAAAATGTGGTTATCAAACTTGAAAAAAATGTAAAAGACATAAATGATGTGCAAGCTGCCTTGCTTGGGACTTCTGTTAAATCTTCAGAAAAGCTGACTCCATATAACAAGCATTTGAGGAAAACTGGTTTGGCTTTCACAGCATAGCCAAACAACAGCCCTATCCATTTCTGCACATGATTAGATGTATTCATGTGTGAAGTGTGGAAAGAGCTTCATGTGGAAATTCTTAGGATTTTTTCAATGTAGAAATTACTGGGAAGGTGCAGATATAAACAAAACTAAAAGGAAAAAGGAAAACAGTCTGTATCTTTTGGCTGAAGTTCAGCTGAGATGGGTTTCACCTGCAGATTTCAGTTGTCACATTGTTGAAGCTTACATCTGCAAAAGTATTTACCTTGTTTACACCAATTATAGATATACTGAATAGCTGGAGCTACTGGAAACAACTTTGACATAGAAAATAGTTTCCATGCTCTTTTGTAAGTATGTGAGTAACAGGAGGAGAAAGACCTTTCTTAAGTTACAAACCATTTGCAATGTGGCAAGGACAAGCACAGAATCAGCTAATATGGCTTTGCAGGCAGATGGTTAAACTACAGCCCCACAGCACTTTGCATATCTCTTGACTTACTCAGACTGGAATACTGAAAGCTTGCTTTTTGCAAAGTCAGGGAGTTGTGCTGGAAAACTGTCTCAGTATTGACAAACAATTGTAATTTTATTTCTGTTGCTTATCTCCGAGTTCAAGAATCTTAAGTATCTTTGGATCTGAGAAGACATGGACTAGAATCCCAGCCATATTCTATACTCTATGATTTTAGTTATTTATTTCATAAGTAACCCATTCTGCTCCTTTGCAGTATTTTCTCTATTGTGAAGTTCTGGGCATAAAGGATAGCAAATGATTACCATCCCTTTTCACTGAGATAAATGACAATAACCAGATTTTTATTATCTTTTTTTTTTTTTTTTTTTTTTTTTTTTCCCCATTGTAGCATTACTCAATGGAGTACTTCAATGTTCATCTCATGCACATTGAAGAACTGTTTGTAGAATAATGATGTCTTAATCATGTGTGAAAAAGGGGCCACAAATACAGTGGTGATTAAGGCCCCAAATAGATAACTGGAAAAAAAATATATACACACTGCTAATTCATTCTGGAAGTAAATGAGTGATCCTACTGCTTGAAATCCATGGAGCCCCACTAGGGATAAAGTAGGACTGTAGAATAGCAAATATCCCAGAGCCCAGCCTACAGCCAGCAGCATGGCTACACTGCTTCTATTTTGAACATTTAAGTGAAGTTCAGCACAGAGAGAAATTCCTACAGCAGTATTTTCATTAAAGTTGACAGCTGATCGTATGGTGAAGTCTTGTATAGTGAATTAAGGTCTTTCAACCGATGTTGAATCCGTTATGAATCATGATGGAGGAACCTGGAGATATATATTTTTTTTTAGATATAGTGGTACAAGGCAGAGTTTACTTCTCTGTGTTATTGTTCCATGGCAAATTTATATGGAATATGGATGAATGTGTGCATACTTATTACTCTTCTTCTCGTACACATTGACTATTTATGAGCCTTGAAGCCAAGGTCACCTTCATTCAGAGACCCAATTACAAGAGAGGTAATCTAATAAAGAGAAATAAACAGAAAAAAGTTAATTGCTAAGCATTAATGAACTTTGCTGTCAAGCAGGCTATGTCTTTTAAGGATGAACTAATAAGTTTTGAAGTAACACTTCACATTGACAAACTATTTTACTTTCTTTAAAAAGAAAAATCAAACTAACAGAAAGCACACATAGGACTGTCCACAAAGCCAGTTAGTGCCAAAAGCAGGTTACTAAAGTCATTCAGCTTTACTGAGAGCAATAATACATTTCAATTTCCACTGAAATGCTCAGCCCTGCTATCCATCTCCCAGTAATCTTTAAAGCTATCTATACATTACACATATTGTTTTATTATTTTACCTTTAGGGACAGAGTTTAATGCTTGAGTGCTTTTCAATTTTGCCATTCAGACTGCAGATTAAGTTTCTAATGACTAGCCTAATTTTTACAGGCTGTAACATGTATTTGGTCTGAAAGATACCCCTGGAGATATGAGGCTTTAGACGACTTTCATGTTTCAATAAAAGTTAGATTCAGTCTGATGCCTTCTTAGTTATATTGTTGCTGATTATATGACTGCATGTTCTTTCTGGCCACTGCAGTAGGTAATTTACAGCATATTTCTATCTTGGAGTTTGAAAAGGCAGGAATTCTCAGAACTGTAGGGTTAGGAACAGTTTTTCCAGTATTTCTTGAGCCCCAGACAGACCACAAGTGGATGAGGAATGTGCATTGAACCCCTTAGAAATAGTACTACAGGAAAAGAGGACCCAAAATGAAAAAGAAGAGAAAAGAAGAGAAAAGAAGAGAAGAGAAGAGAAGAGAAGAGAAGAGAAGAGAAGAGAAGAGAAGAGAAGAGAAGAGAAGAGAAGAGAAGAGAAGAGAAGAGAAAAGAAGAGAAGAGAAGAGAAGAGAAGAGAAGAGAAGAGAAGAGAAAAGAAAAGAAAAGAAAAGAAAAGAAAAGAAAAGAAAAGAAAAGAAAAGAAAAGAAAAGAAAAGAAAAGAAAAGAAAAGAAAAGAAAAGAAAAGAAAAAGAAAGAAAAGGAAGGAAAAGAAAAGCAGAAAAGATATACTTGAATGCCTGTTAGAGAAAGGTCTGGAATTGACCGGGTTGGAAATGGCTGTGCAGAGACAGGACACCAGCGGAACAAAACCCCTCATGTCCTTCCAAGACCTTCTGGATTCTTTATTTTTGTGTAGGAATTATTTAAGTAATTCTTGGGGATTTTTGCTCACACTGAAGTAGGCACCTACTCACTGCATTGTTTAGCAGACTTGGAAGTACACAGTAGATCCTCATGGACATGCGAACCATGGACACCCAGAGTGGGATGCTGTAACCCACACACTGGTGAACTGTAGACTTTGCAGGCATCTTCCTTGGCATCTGTGTGCCACTTCGGAAGAGCAGGGACCACTCATAAGACTATCTCATCATCCAGCTCCACAGAGAGGTCTCTGATTACAGATTCTGGTAGGCAGATGTCTCAGCAACCCATTGCTTTTTCACCTACCTACACATAGATACCTACATTTCGGCATCTTAGTCTCAAACAAGCCCTTCCCTAACCTCAGTTTTGGTGGCTCCACCTGAACATTGGCTCTCACCCTAGTTCATGGAGAGCAGGTCAACAGATTCAGGGAGCTTTAGGGCAGGAACTTATTGATCAAATGTAAAAAAAAATCCAAACTAATCCCTTCATCCATGAAGCCACAGGTCTCCACTGCTGTTTGCTACTTCAGCAGCACCTCAGATACATGCATCCACTTTTTTTTTTTTTTAAATGATGAAATGTTGGAGAAGTTTTACTGAATCAAGCATATCCAGTCCATCCTGAAGGAGAAACTTGATCTTAGTTTAAATGCTACATTTCATGTAGCATTTCATCTCTGAAAAAACCCAACCTAAATCTAAGCAAAATACCAAAGAAACCAAAGGTTAGACAAAGCAAACTTATTGTCACAGCATGTCTGCAAGGTAAGCATGGTTCTAAGGTCATTCCCAGACCTGTACATAGCTGACATTAGAAATAAAATTTGTTTCCATTTCAAGCCTGAAGAAGGGAGGCCCTGACTGCAGCAGTGGTGGTGTCTGAGATGGGAGGTGTGAGGTGAAACCATCTGGGAGTGGAGTCCTGGCTCAGAGGAAATACAGACTGAAGGAGTTAATTCCCCACATAGATTAGAAATGTGTTCCAGACTAGAAAGAAAGAGAAAAAGGCTATAATGACAAAAATATATTTTGGTTTTAGTTCAATCCCTTTTAAGCCACTCCCTCAGCAAACAAGTATGGCCCATTGTAAAGCACTTACACACCAGGATTCTTTAATTCCTTTTCTTTCTTCTATACAAAGAAAAAAAAAATCATTAGATAAGCAGAACTGTGAAAGCCTCTGTATGTTTTTGTTGAATGGGCTTAAATGCTTGAAATGTAAATGCTTGAAAGTAAAAAAAAAGTAATTGTATGTCGAATCTAGTATTGGAAAATAGAAGTTCTGCTTAAGAAAGATTTGGGAGAAAGTAAAATTATTCATAGAAGAAAAGACAGAGGAAAAAATACCTTTTTCTTATATATATGCATGTAAAAAGATATATTCCCACAGTCTCTGAGCTTCACAAATGCTCAACTTTTCATAAAATCCATTGAAAATTATATAACTTTTTCCCCCCAATGATTTGGATTTCACTAGCTGACATCTGTTGTTCATAATAGATGCAATAAAAATACCCCTGCCAGGAAATTCAGACCCTTATGTTTATTATAATAAAGAAGAGGATTTACAATTTTGTGTAAAAAGTTTTTAAGGTTCACTGTAGTTCTTAAATTCAAAGCATTTCTTAACTTTGAGGCAGACACAATGAAAGGGAAGAGATGACCTACTATTTTCCTTCAGTAGATTTCAAAGAACATTTCAAAGGCAATATCAATTCTAGAGATGATCAATAATTAAATTTTGGAAAGACTTTTCAGTGGAAAAGGTTTTTTGTGAAATAATAGTTTGGGTTTTTTTACTTCTGGGAGGAAAACAGCAATAATAAGTCCACATATATTTACCAGAAAGCATCTGTGATTTCAGTATTCACACTGAACATGAAACATGAAATTATGTGAGAGCCTTCCAAGCAGTTAACTGGAAGTTTATAGTAATGCCCTGGACTGCTGTTCAAGTGCTCAGGCAAAACTGATCTCAGAAAGGTGCTGGATTTACATAGTAAATTTTATTTCTACTGCTGTCTTGTTTTACTAATTTATATAGCTGTAGAAACCTCATTCAATGGAGTTTAACTTTTGCATGCTTAAAAGAATGTATATCATACCAGTTAAAAATTTAGAGAAGTTAGGATACCACCATGATACCTTATTTATAGAAGCCTATCCTGAAAGGAAATGTAGAGCTATTTGATATTTAAGGAGAGTTTTGTTAACTTTTTTAACATCTACCCTATTTTAGGACACTGATAAAGGACATATGTACACAAACACAATGCAAACAAACACATTGATGCTTCTGGTCAAAGGTCCCCAGCCCAGAGAAGTCAGCTCTCACCAGACAAAAGTGAAGGTCTGAAGCAGTGCTGTTATTCCTGGAAAGATGGAAACATTACCTAGTGATGGGGTGGTGTCAAGACAACAGCAGAATTTGTTCAAGAATTGCCACTCCAGACTTGGGAAATTGAATTATTCCAAATGTCTGTCTGAGCAGTGGAAGTCCGGCATCAAAGGGAAAACCTGGGTGCAGGGTTCAGTTCACAATCACAGAAAATGCTGGAGTTGACTTTGGGGAGGGCTTGCCAGCTCCCTCAATTATTTATTGCCAGCTGCAGTATTGGACAAGGGCTCAACCTGAGTATGACCTCTAAACTTAAGCCAGAAAATGGACTGAGTTCAAATTACATTTATTTACTTTAGTAAATAAGAGAAGTATTTCTCCTCCTGGTGCTTGAGTCACATCTTTTGTAGTGTTGACAACACAACATGTTTCAGAAAAAGGGTTTTCTCTAAAAGCAACCTGGCTGCAGCTAATCTTTTCTTCCCACATGCACATCAGCAATGAGCAACGAAGTCCTGATAGTAGGTTTTACTGCAGACAGTTCTGAGGAGGGCAATTATATCTTTTCATCTCAACTTAATAAGGATGCTGCTTGGTTTTCATATAAAGAAAGAACCATTTCAGACTGGGAAGTCACTAAGACTGGCCAGGCTGAGGAAACATATCAGGGGTATTCTCTGTCTCTGGATGGAACTTAAAAGTCTTCTAAAAAGGGAGGTATTTTGCTACTGAAAGTAAGTGTATTGTAGCTTTTCTACAGTTCTCTTCCATCTCTGAACAGACAAGAGGATAATATTTTTTCTCTTTTACTTCTGAATGTGGGATTTAACAGGATACACTCCAGGAGGTTCCTTGTTGTCTACATCCCAACCCTGGCTGGCCACACGAGTTCTGGGGCTCCAAAGGGTGTAGGATGGGAGTGGTTTAGGCTTTGGTAGATGCTTTGTTCCACGTGGTGATAACATCAGTGCTTCCAGTGCTGGAACAGACTGTCTAAAAACTAGCTTGGGTATGTCTGTGCTGCCATGACCTGTATTGGGAGAAGATGCATTGGTTGTTAAGTTTTCCTGCAGGAAACAATTGCTGCCCAACACAACTTACAGAGAGAAAAAAATAACAGCTTACAGAAGAATAGAGAAGTGGCATGGGACAATCCTAAACCAAAGGTATTTGAATTGAGTCTGTGTGGGAGTGGCAAGAAAAATTGATGGGGGACAGATGGTAAACTTGGCTTTGCAATCTTGCCAAATAAATCCCACTCTACTCTAGCACTCCAGGGCCTTTTAGATCCTCACACAAATGGGACAAAACAAATGTGTTTGTAAGGTTCTTCTGGGGAAGAAATATTTCAGTCACCCTGAAATCAGTGTCATATCAGCAGAACACTGAGGCTTTGTACTGTGGCCACAATTAATGTACTCCCTGCTGCAATCAGCTTACACTTAATGGTGCATTTATTGGTCATAAAATGAGAAGCTATAAAGTATTCCTATCATTGTTATAATTTGCAACTTTTTAGGTGTCAAGGAAAGGTGGGATGGTGATGTATGCCATTTGGGGGAAAAAATCCAAATAACTGAGTTAGAAAGCTGTGGTAAAAGAAAAAGGTAAAAAGGTTACTGGGAATTATAAGTACTTTCCTCTGTACCAATCATGAGAATGCTGAGTTAGGAAAACAGCATTTAAAAAGTTCTTTTGTTAATTAGAAATGCCCTTCTCGCCTCTGTACAGTAGTTTTCCCTCTAGATTTCTGTGCCACCAGGCAAGGCTTTTAGGAAGTCATTAAGACATACAAATAGACCCTGCTAAATTAAATTGATTAATACATCATATTAATATTTTCAGCTGCTTAGTTCTGGCTGACAGCAAATTCTAATGAACATCTAATCAGCAAAGGAAGTCTGAACATTTGAGAAGTCTGGATCACTGGGGAAAGTAAAACACAAAGATAATCTTCAAATGAAGGACACATGACACACCACATTCCATGGGATGAGGATTTTGTCCAATATACTCCTCCCTGTAGCACAGGGATAAACGAATCCTGACTCAACCTATGAATCTTCCTGCTGGAGGATACAGACAGGAAAGTCTGGATTTGAGGATTCATTTTTACCCTAAAGTATTATTCTGTACAGTGGCAGGAATGGTAGAACTTTGATTCAGCAGCCCTTGGTTTAGCTCAAAAGCATTTCTGTCATTCTCTGTTTTCTTCATGGAGGCAGGACATGTAGATGAGGGCAGTTAAAATCAAATGTGGTCATCAAATGAATGGGACATGCAGAGTTGACTCATTTTTCTCTTCCTGCCTGGAACACCAAAAGACATTAGCTCACTCTTTGGCAGGGGGAAAGTGAAATGGAGGACTGAGACAGACTGAAAATATTAGCTTGAGCAGGTGCAGGGATAGTAGGTGGAAATATCATTCAGCTCCTGAATATTGGTTCACATGGTTTGGATTTTACTTTTTCCATAAAAACTTAGTTTGTTTTCAAGGGCCACCAAATTTTAATCAGTAAAGAACAGAAGAAGCTAAAGTAAATATAATCACAAGCTTGTCCCAGTTTTCTTCCACATCTTAGCCCCATCTGAACTAAAATGCTGAGGTTCAAAAATTTCTTTTAATAAGTTTTGTTTTTCTATTTGCCTTTTTGAACCTCTTTCAGTTTCAAGATTCTTGGATTTCTGTTAAGGAGTTTCCATTATTCAGAACACTATAATATGCTGAAAATGCCAAAGGAAGGTATGAAAGCTAAAATGGTTCATCTCAGTCCTGTGCTCCCAGCTAGAAACTGAGGATGCAGCAAGTAACACTGTTGGAAACATGTTTTTGTTCAATAGGAATGAGAGTTAGATATGTTTACTGACACCTCTGTTGTAATTCAGCCAGGAGAGAGAGAAATTCACCTTAGGAAAGCAACAATGAATCAGGGTTGGTTTTATTTCTGCATCAGCTCAGTTCAAGAGAGAGAAGGCAGCGTGTGATGAGTGAGATGAAAACATAACGTGCAGAGGTGTCTCCTGGATTTCAGTGGGACGTGTGTGGGGAAGCTGAGATTCTTCTGTGTAGATGAAATTCTCTTTGCTAAAATCTAAATAAATCTGTTCTCTGCAGAGCCTGGAGCACCTGGGGGTCTAGCACTGCTCTCCTGATTGCTCGTCTTTGCTGAAAAGACAAAGATAGGGATGGAGAGAAGCCAGTTCTTCAAGGCCTCTGTACTTACTCTGAGTGCTTTCCTCAAATAAAGAAGTATAATCCCTGCTTTTGTGATTTGTCTCAAGGACACTGCACAAAACCAGGTAGAAAAATCTCAAAGTAATCAAGCAAGCACTATTTGGCCCTAACATGTATTTTTCCCTGTTGTTTGCATTGAAGTTGCCCAGCTGCCTCTGTTCCCTCCCTTTGGCAAGCAGGCAAGAATTTTCATTTTAAGCTGTCAAGAAACTATATGGAGAGATGGCCTATAGTTATTCATTCCCAGTTCTGGGTTACTCATGTTTACATGCTTTTACATGGCTTGAAGTACAGAAATGGCACATTCATGTCTACTCTCTGGATACTAGTTAGAGAACTTGTCCTTACTTCTAACATCCACCTGCTTATTTTCCCCTGAAGAGTGGCACATGGTACCTCCAAAGAAAAAGTGGCACATTTCCTAGAAACACTTGTCTAAATGTTACAAGACACGGGCAAGTTTCTTTTTTCCAGTAAGACTTTCTCCATAAGCTCCTGGAATCACAGAATACAATAATTTTCTTTGGAAGAGATCTTTATTAGGTCATCAAGACCAACCTGCCTGCAGTGAGCAGGGATGTTTTCAAAAAGACCAGGTTGCTCAGAGCCCTGTTCAATTGTCCTTGAATTCTTCCAAGGGTGGGGCCTCTACCACCCCTATGGTAGAGGGTTGAGGTTATTTCACTACCTTCATTGTAAAGAATTTCTTCCTAATGTCTAACCTAAATTTACTCTCTTACAGTTTAAAGCCATCACTCTTTGTCCTGTTGCATCAGGTCCTGCTAAAAAGTCTGTCATCACATTTATAAGACTCTTTTAAGTACTGTAAGGCTGCAATAAGGTCTCCTCAAAACCTTCTCTTCTCAAGACTGAACAACTCCAACTCTCTCAGCCTTTCTTCAGAGGAGAGGTGATCCATCTTTCTGATCACCTTTCTGTCCCTCTTCTGCATCCATTCCAACAGCTCCATGTCTTTCTTATCCAGAGGCCCACAGAGCTGTACACAGTACTCCAGGTGAGGTCCAACCAGAGCAGAGTCAGAATATACTATTCAATATTGTACACTGGATATGTTAATAAGGTTGGGTTAGGACATATTTATAAAGTGACTTTTTCCACTGAGAAATTGCTGCCATCAAGAAACCCAGATACTGCCTGGAATAACAAGATTTTACTAAAGAAACCTGTACTTCAGACCACCCCCACAAACCTAAGGGAAGAGGCAAATTTGCCAGGTGACCTCAGCAGAACATATTTGTGGCAGCAATGTCTCAGACTAGGACAGTAGCAGGTGGGACTTTAGTCTGGCTGGGGACGTAAGATGAGCCCTAAGGAGCCACCCTGCCATCTCTTGACATCCTTCTCCTCTGCTTTTTGTCTTTTTGGGATAGTGCCCTCTTTGTATCAGTGCTCCCTTCTCCCTCATCTCCCAGCTTTTTTGTTGTCTCTGGTTCTTGCCCAGGATGCAGTCCCATTTATGTGTAACACAAGGTTGTAATATCCAGGCTTTTCCTTCTTCTGAAGTAACTAAAGCTCCTTTGGTATTGAATAAAGATATCTTCTCAACACATTCAGGAGAGCTTCCTTCTCTAGTCTCGCTTTGAGGAGTTCAATTAATTACAAAATGAAGGAATAGGCTGAAAATCAAGATCTTTAATTCAATTCCCCCATGCTAGAATTCCTGTCCTGCATAATATAGACACAAGAGCTGCTTAGAAGCATTGTGAAGATAATGCAAATTTGTTTTCCTTCTATTCTTATCTATGAATGAGTTGTAAGCAAAACTCAAAACTCTTGGACAATATCTGTGAAAATCAACATCTCTTACCCCAGTTCATCAGTAGATGGTGACAAAGAGTTCTTGCTCATCTGAGTTTCAGACCCCATGGGCTACAAAAATATGAGGATAACAACAACTGATGGGTAATATTTTGCCATATGCTGCACTCCTTAGCTTCAGCTGCTCTATCTGTATATGAATGAACCTGTTGCAACTTCTGGTTGCCTTCCCACAGAAAAAGCTTGGTGAGATCACAGATTCATTTGCTGGCATCTTTTCCTTCTTCCAGGTAACCTTAATCTTTCAGAAGCTTCAGATCTCATTTCCCTGATTGAATCCAAGGAGTGCACCTTCCTGCAGCTGTCTAGGTGCTTATCTTCTTTCACCAACTTGCTTTTGTCTTTATTTATTCTGCACTTGAGTTGTTTAACCATGAGGCATATGGGAGTAAGATGTGCATAAACTATGTGGTAAACCACAACTTATTTTTACAACAATATTGTAAGTTGCATTATTCTATAACAAGGAAACCAAATGAAAACTATTTGTCTGTTCAGGACACCAATACAAAAATGTGCAAAGCCTCTTACAGGGAAGATTTTATCAGAGCAATAATTATCTCCTGAAATGAAAAGCATTGCACTTGAATTCTCAATAACTTCTTACAATTTCATGGTACTCTAAAATCACTAATCCTAAAATATTTATTTGGGATTAGAATGTAGGTTATATTTTTTCCATGGCCAAAAATGAATTTCAATTTCGTATCAGCAATGTGCTAATAACTAGACCAAATTAGCAGTTTGAGCCTTACTTAGGGCAGACCACTGCATATGTCTACAGTCTCTCCCTTTGCAACACAGCTTGGGAGACAAATAGATTTGTGGGTGCTTTTAATATTGATAAGAATACTAAAAAAATCTTGGTTAAAATCCATGGAGTAAATAAGAGTTTTGCTTCTAAAATTCTGTTTCTCAGTTCTATCTCTAGCCTGAATTGCAAGCTGACATCTATAACTAGGTGAAAAATTGAATGTCACTTTTATTTCCAATGTGGTGTTATTTCTTTCCCCTCTTTTAAAATTTTTTTTCTTTATTCCACCACTTCATAGCCATAAAAATGTCCTTTCAATTGCAGTGGGAAGCAAAGCTTCCTCAGTCATTCAAAACTAGCCTTGGAAGTGCAAGTCATTTTCTCTCAAGGAGAAGTACAGTGAGACGATCTATATTGAAATACCCATATACATTAATTGCTTTTAAATGTTATTCTTAATGATCACTTTTAAATTATTTTTAAATAATTAAGAAGGAAGCAAAGAATATCACTGTGGACAGCTGATAATTGCAGAAAGCTTGATTGCAGAGGGGAAAACCAAGATAGTGTTTAACTGTACAGGAAACAGGGTAGTAAGTAATATAGAAAATGCAAAGCAGAGATTAAGTCATGCAATCAAACTTCCACCACAGTAAAAAAACTCAAGGTAGAGGTTCCAGATATGAAGATTCAAAATATTCAGCCCACTTACTGCAAGTGCTGGGTAGACAGTGGGGGGCTTTTATAAACCAATGAATAGTGAAAAGGTCAGTGAAACAACAAAGGGACTTTCAATTTAACTAAAAGGCGATGACTCAAAGCTTAACAAAGAAAATCTGAATAATGCATAATTAACCTGAAACATATTGTCACAACATTTCACCAGTACCCAGGAGCTTAGAGGAATGCAAAAGAAGCCCAAGTATTAGTTAGGCAGTACAGATGTTAACTGGATGCCTGACACAGCATACATGATGTGCTTAGTCTTTAATTACATCTCCATAGTCTAATTTTTGCACAGGATCCCTGTCTTAAGCATGGAGAAGATGGACCCTTTCAGGAACAAAACAGTACTTGTTAGAGTAAGTTCCAATCCTAGCTGCTTCTTTGAGGGTTTGGCTTTGTCACCACAAGGATCTTTCAGCTTTTAGCTGATGTGGTGCTGCAACACTCAAATTAACCACTTCACACTCAGAGTCCCAGGTGTTATTCTCTGGGGGAGCACTGAGTCATTGTGATCACAAGTTTTGAGCAAATCTTGTACTGGCTTTTCCCATTAAAACCATTTCATTTTCTGCAGAAAAGGACATGAGGTCTGGGCAGGCAGAAAGCTGAACATGAAGGATTAATATGCCCTTCAGAGATATAAGAAAACAAAGTCCTGGGCCATATTTGCAAGCCTATAGCCAGCAGATCAAGGAAAATGACCATACCACTCTACTTTGCATGTGGTAGACCCAGTCTTCTCAGTTCCAGAGAAACCTTGAAGAACTGGAGATGGTCCAGTGAAGAACTAAGAAAATGATAAGATGATTAGCTAGAAACAACAAAAAACTTGTTTTGTGAGTCCTAGAGAAGGAAAGACTTAGGAGAACCTAATATCTAATCACTGTCTTCCAGTACCTAGGAAGCAGATGTAAGGAAGTGGAGGCACTTTCTACATAGGGATGCATCATGACAGGACAAGAAGCAGTGGGCACAAGCTGCATCAGGTGAAATTTTTTCAGGATAGAAGAAAAAAATACTTCACTATGTGATCAGACAATCATTGGAATATCAGAGAAGTGGAGGAAATATTCAGTCTGTCATGACAAGGCCCCATGTAATTCAAGGTCCTGTTTAGAAGGTTCGTTTACATACCCTCTCCTTTTCAATGAGGTTTTAGTCTGATTCACTCTCTCTCTGCCCTGATTCACCCTCTCACTGCCCTGTCCTAGAGGAAAGGGAGCAGATTTATGCTTATCTTCTCCATCCTTCATAGACAGAGGATGCTTCTGGAAAGAAAGCATCTTCTTAGGGAAGAAGGGATAAGGGATAGGGATAAGAGACACAAGAAGAAAATGTCTTTTACAGCCTCCAGCCTCTTACCTGATACAATGGACAAGCCTGACCTAAGGAATCTGTTTTGTCTCTGCTGACTAAATGTCCTGAGAAACTTTCCCTGTCCTCTGCTGTGACCTTCGCCGTGGCAGTGGCTGACAAGTGATTACTAATAAGCACATCCATCACTCCCATAGACGAATATAATGAGTCATGTAAAATAAACATAATTCCAAACCCAGGTCTTCCAGAAGTAGTGTGTTACATCATCTCTTAACATAATTTATTTGTTAGTATTGACTTGGTTTGAGGAATGCAGCAAGTACTGCTAAGGTGAATTATGAGAGGTTACAATGAAAGGCAAGCATTGTGTACTGAGGTGGTGACTTATAGAAAGCCCTTCAAGAGATGTATTAAAAACAGCTGGAAAACAGACAGCACAAAAAATCCACCATCGCTTCCCTAACCTCTGATGCAATGAATGCACCTGGAATTTTAGTACTGATGATATCTAACTTTAGAGGTGATGGTGGAAAATGCTGCACTAGAACAGTTACAGTGGAGCTTTCAATTTATGTCACTGACAACTCTCAGACCCTTCAATGCCTCGATGACAAATAAGCACAGAGGAAAACAGATACACAAACTGTGATAAAATTGATTTATATGAAATGGGAAAGAACTCTGAATGTGTGTGTAGTCATAACCCCATGCTGGCTGATACACACTTCTCTAAAAATATTTCTGTGCCTGATTTATAAGGCATCCTATAGATTTTTGATCTGTCAGCACCTGCAATGCTGGCTTAGCTTTAAAAGCACAACCATATCCCTGGACTGTCCATGAACTTCTTCTAAGGAGGCTTGGAGATGAACAGAATGTACATTCCTCATGCTCGTTCTGCTTCAGTGTCTCCTCTTCACACATTACACCATGAAATGAAAAATAAGAGAACAGTTTAACAAGCACTCATTTAATTTGAAAGGAAAAATGTTAACATATTTCTGCTTCATATATGTCTCTAAAATGAGAGCTGAAACTTGAGAACAACAGGTTCTGTAAAAAAGATCCCAACTGATGTTTAAGAAATGCCAGTTGCCTAGCATGCTGGTCTGATGTGGGATGGAGTTGATTTCATTCATAGTAGCTGGTATGGAGTTCTGTTTTGGATTTGTGACCAAAATAATGCTAATAACATAGGAATGTTTTCCCTATCACAGGCAGTTCAAGGCCTTTTCTCACCCCACCAGTCAGATGGGATGGGACAGAGCTGGGACACCTGACCCCAGCAGACCAAAGGGATATTCCATGCCATATGATGTCATGCTTAGTATATAAAGGTGCAGAAAGAAGCAGGAAGGGAGGGACGTTCAGGATGATGGTATTTGCCTTCCCAAGTAACTGTTATCTGTGATGGAGCCCAGATTTCCTGGACATTGCTGAACACCTGCCTGATGTTGGGAAGCAGCCAATTAATTCCTTGTTTTGCTTCTGTGCAGCTTTTACTTTACCTATTAAACTGAATTTATCTCAACCTGTGCTTTATGTCTCTTTTACCCATCCAGTTTTCTCCCCCATCCCACCAGGGGACAATGGGTGAGAGGCTGTGTAGAGCTGAGTTACCAGCTGGCGTTAAACCATGAGAACTGTGTAAACTGTGTAAAAAAACAATGACAGCAGGTCATGTGAAAGGTGTCATTGTCACTTTTATGCTCAGATATAACAGGAACAGAGTCTTGACTTCCTGAAAGTCTGTACTGTTCTTGCCTGTTGTCATATATATGCAGAATCCTCCCCTGAAAGGCAATCATCCATCTTAATCCACTACCTTAATCACCCATCTTCTCAGAGAAGGGTGGTGGACACTTGATCTCTCTTGGTACAGGTATAAATCTGTACAGGTGTAAATCTGTCCAAGTGCTAAATATCTTTGTATTCAGTTTGCCTCAGGGGTAAATGCACTTGAACAAAACCAAGAGGGCTCTGCAGAGGGACCTGGACAGACTGGAGAGTTGGGCTGATTCCAATGGGATGAGGTTCAACAAGGCCAAGTGCCGGGTCCTGCACTTTGGCCACAACAATCCCATGCAGCGCTACAGGCTGAAAGGGACTTGGAAGTCTGGATTGACAGGAAGCTGAACATGAGCCAGCAGTGTGCCCAGGTATCCAAGAAGGCCAATGGCATCCTGGCCTGTATCCAGAACAGTGTCGCCAGCAGGTCCAAGGAAGTGATTCTGCCCCTGTACTCAGCCCTGGTGAGGCCACACCTCGAGTCCTGTGTCCAGTTCTGGGCCCCTCAGTTCAGGAAGGATATCGAGGTCCTGGAGCAGGTCCAAAGGAGGGCAATCAGGCTGGTGAAGGGACTTGAGCACAGACCCTATGAGGAGAGGCTGAGGGAGCTGGGACTGTTCAGCCTGGAGAAGAGGCAGCTCAGGGGAGACCTCATCGCTCTCTACAACTACCTGAAAGGAGGTTGTAGCCAGGTGGGGGTTGGTCTCTTTTGCCAGGCTACTTTCAATGAGATAAGAGGGCATGGTCTTAAGTTGTGCCAGGGGAAGTTTAGGTTAGATATTAGAAAGAATTTCTTTACGGAGAGAGTGATCAAGCATTGGAATGGGCTGCCCAGGGAAGTAGTGGATTCTCCTTCCCTGGAGATATTTAAAAAGAGACTGGATGTGGCACTCAGTGCCATGGTCTAGCAACCGCAACGGTGGTTCAAGGGTTGGACTCGATGATCTCTGAGGTCCCTTCCAACCCAGCCAATTCTATGAATCTATGATTCTATGATTCTTAACTCCAGGTTAATCTCACTTCAAGACCAATGACCTGGATTTTCTAGGGCTGATTGTTAATTTTTCTTTTCTGAAGCCCCACTTCAAAACTAAATGAAAAGAGAGAAAAAAAGAAAAGATTTTATTATCTTATTATCTAGTCCCCTTAATATGTTTTAAGATTTTTTTAAATGGAACACACAAACCCAACAACTCAGGCTTAAGCCTGGATGTGCCATCAGGCTGCAGCTCAGCAGCAGCGCCAGTGGGGCTGGGTTACAGCTTGGTCCTAACAGGAACCCTGTAGGGGCAGACTGCTCAGGACAGACTTCAGCATGTGGACAGGTCTGGGTTTCAATAAGGGACATGTTATACCACTTTAGCAGATATGTGGAGTTCATGATACATGTTGGGTTACCAGAGGCAAGGAACTCAGCAGGAGCTGGGGGGAACACTGGGGTACATGGCAGATGGGGCCATTGTGAGCAGGGAAAAGAAATCATTCCCATTACTCAACACAAATGAAACAGGAAACATTACAAAAAGCTATGCTGGACAAAGTGTGAAAGCAAACATAAATCCCATTTAATTCCTTTTGTGCTTGGAATCCATAGGTGGGGCAAGAATTCCTATAAAAGGAATTTCAAAATTCCTATTTCAGTGTGAAGAGAAGCAGAAGCTGTCTGTTCATGTCTGCAGTTGACTGGGTGGTTCTGCTTTTCTTTGCACTACAGAATGACTGTAAATCCACTTTTGCACCGAAAGCTGAGAGACAAAGTTCACCTTCTTGCTTGCCAAAATGCAGGCAGCCTCCTGCTAAGTAATCTTTCTTGGGTAGCAGAATTTTTATGGTTCTTTAATGCTTCATCAGGTGTTAATCATAATGGTTTACTGTCTGAATAACAAGCTTATCTCCTTCAAGAAGGTTTGGTTCACATCCAAGATTTTGTTCCCTGAGCAGACAATATACTTTGATAGCAGTGACCACATTTCATCCTGGCCTGATGAATTTCCAGACTCATGGATTGAATAAGAAGTACATTAGTTAGTTACTGCCTTTGATATTACTGAAGTACCTACATTTTATTTCCCAGGATACTGCTGCTGAAGAAAGCAGTAATTCCAGAGAGGAATAATCACTCTTGTGTAAAAGTGGAGCTTGATTATTGCTAAAGGAGAGTAATGAGGTGTGTGGGGTAAAAATGAATGCCTCACTCCTCTGATCCAGAACTGGACTGGGGCAGAAAGCTTTGTATTCACAGTAATATGAGTAAATTTGTCTTTTCTCTGTTCCATAAGAGAGGGGACAAGATATGCTTTATTTCTCCACATGATGGACTCTGAACTGATGCAAGATCAAACTCTCAGTCAATATTTTCAACAGGTCTCTTAATTGACTCAGAAACCAAGACTTTCTTTTGAGAGCAGTTTTTTGACCAACTGCCTTCAAAGTACTTGCTCCTTCTGAATATGGGACTTAGGCTCCTAAAACACAGTGTTAGTTTTAAAAAGTATGCTTCCTCTCATTTATGCTTTTAAATCATTCAGCCAGTGAAGCAGCACTCCCTGAAATGTTCCAGTCCCAGATTTGATTTGTCACTGGAAGAGATGTTGTTTTGCACCATATGAGGTCATAATGAAAAAGCCTTCAAGTCAGCTGTTCTTGTCTGCATTTAAACCTATAAACTAAACATAATCTTATAATGGTACTCCTTAGTGAATGCTTTTCAGACAATAAACAACCATGCCTTTCATCCTTCCAATGGCAACTTGTAGCCTTTATTTTCCACCTTTTGATTTCAGAATGTTTTACGAAGGGAATAAGAACAGTGAGTGCCTAGCCCCAAAACTGCTGTGACATCACCCCTGTTAATGTGCCCTTTTCACACATGGATCATGCTGCCCCACACAAGTGCAGATGCCAAGATCTTAATCTGGTGCCTGTGAGGCCACTGGCTGGGAATGTGCTCCACAGACAGCTCACTGTAAATCTGGAGAATGTTGCAGCCAAGTATTTGGGGAGGCTGCTCCAAAACCTGCCTGGGGCATAGGCACAGCTCATGTCTAAAGGTCTGGGAGCTCCAAAGGGTACTTCATGGCTTCTGAAAGCAATACTACACATGGACTTCTGTCTTACAATTGTCAGAAGCATGGCCACTCCCTGGGACACAGCTTGAGACATTGCTCTTAGCCATTGACTGCTGTGTTCTTCCATGTATCAGGTGCAGAAAAAAATCTTTCATCTTGTGAAAAATGAATGAGAGAGGTAATGAGAGCAGGGGGGGACTCATTCTCACCCTCTGCACCTGTGGTGTTGATTTGCCTTTTATATGGAAAAAGTTATGTTAAGCTGATGCCTTGACCTTACAGATGGATGGGTGTGAGGCAGTGTGCCACTGCCAAGCTCAGAAGGAAAGTTCAAGAATTCTGTGGCTCAAGAAAAAAAGCCCATATCCAACAGCTTTGACCTGGGGGAGGTACAAGATACTTCTTTCAAGTCCTTTAGCTGTCATACTGGACACAACATCTTTCAATACAGCATGTTCAGGAGTTGCTGTTTGGGGCCAAGTGACACTCTGTGATACTGCTCTGGTTCTGCTGAACCTACAAGAAGCTTTAGGGAAACTGCACAGAGAAGCAGAAGTCCTCTCATTTAACCCTAGTTTAATACAATTCACATTGATTTTGCAACATCAGCTTTTGATCTGTGTTAGCAAAAGTTTTAGATAGAAGTAGAGTGCTAAGCTCTCTGCAGTGCTTCAGGTATTTTTCAAGTGACTTGCCAAATATCTGATCTCATCCCAGGCATCACAAGGTACAACCTCAATCCAAGATTGCATCC
Source organism: Calypte anna (assembly GCF_003957555.1). NCBI lineage: Eukaryota > Metazoa > Chordata > Aves > Apodiformes > Trochilidae > Calypte > Calypte anna. The sequence continues at coordinate 143,733,613 of NC_044245.1, read as the reverse complement.
AGGGCCTCTAGCCAGAGGGTCTTGTGGGCTTTCTGGGCTTGAAGTGAATCTGGTCCTGTCATAAAGGCAAAGGTATGAAGATGAGCCAGGCTATAGGAAACCCAAGAGTCTGTTTATATTTTAACTTTGGTTTTATCTTGTCAAGGGGAATTTTTAAATTTTTATTTTTTCCTTACAGTGTTCTGACAGAAACAACATAGTCACAGCCAATCAACCCTTTAAAGCCATGGTCACACATTAAGAAATGTGTGTTTTCATGGATGCCTCACCTGCTGTTATATAGACAACCTTCCAAATTTTTGCAGTCCCAAATCCTTGCAGTGGCAGGAAAGGCATGGGAGCAGCTGCCTTTTAAAATCCACAGAGTCTCACAACTGTTCTACACTTAGTTTTGGCTAAAGAACTTACCTGAATGTGTTATCCATTAACTGCAAAGGCAAAGCTTTTCTCCATCCATGTCAAATAGAACCATATTGTTTTCTCTTCTCAATCTGGGCTCACCAAGCTGCTTTCTGTTACTGCTCATTTCTGCTGCCCTCTCTGACTGCTCCTTTTGCCTGTGTAAATATGGTAGTGCACCCATGTGCTTTGGTCTTCTGAACATCATCTTTGCATCACCAGCCTTGCAGCATCTTGTGTCTTTGTATCAGCAAACAAGGTTATCTTGTCTAGAAGCTGTTGACTAAAGCTAAAGATATCCATAACCTGTCAGTGAACTTGCTATGAAAGCTATTTTGCTATTTATAGGTGTAAAGGTATAGGCAAGGTGTAGGTAAGGGCAGTTGACAAAGAAATGTATAAAAAAAAATCCATTTTAATTTTTTTTTTTTAAATATTCTTTCCAGCTGTTTATTAGACAGCCTCTATATTTTCTGGCTTTTCATTTTATTTTCTCTCTCTTTTCTTCTTTTGCATGCTCAATAACTTTACCTTTCATTAGCCTGTTTAGTGTTTCTGTGCATCTATGGAAACCTTGTCATCCGCTACATCCTGCAGAAGGGGGTCCACAGATTGGCTACATGCTGTGTGAAGAAAAAATACTTTTCATTTCTTCTCAGTCTCTTTCCTTTTTGTTTAGCTGGATGTGTGTGAATCTTTTACTAAAAGAGGTTGTAAATTATCCATCTTACTTTTCCATCACAAACAAAAAGTAGAGATCTCAACTATATCTCCGCTGTATCTCCCCTTCTTTTCCTTCACCCTATAACTTACCCTAAATTGTCTTGTCTAGACTGAAGATTTTCAGATTAATATTCCTGGTACCCTTGCAGAATGGGAATAGCAGAACTGTATAGAGCATCTGAAGCATGGACAAAATATGGATATATTCAGTAGCATAGCAATATTCTTTCCTGCATCCTCTATCCCATTTCTAACATTTCACTTGCTTTTTTTGACAGATGAAATACACTAAGCTGATGTTTTCACTGTACTGTCACAACCCCAGAATCTCTCACCTAAATAGCAATACTCAGCTCAGAGTCTGGCATGTTCAGTGCCAAAGTCACCTTCTAGGCCAGGGATAGAAGAGGTGCTCACATCATTGTCTCCAAAATCCTTAACTACTGAACCAGCATTTTGCTTCTCTGGTGATGATTTCTCTCCACTGACTTTGTAGATGCTCTGAAACAGATCAGTCTCCAGGATCAGTGATTCAGCATATTTTTCTGGTGCTTAATAAAAAGGAGGCAAACTGACCTTCAGGTATCTTGTCTGGTTTAAAGAACAGTGAGTCCAAGGTGAGAGAGGAGCTTCAAGCTTCTGAACAAGTCCCACCTTAATCCTGTTTTTTGTTTCCTTCTGTTTCCTTACTTGACCTTTCACTCAATAAGCTGAAAAGTCTTGTCTTGTTATTCTGGTAAAACTCAATTTTTGCTGCTAAATAAAACTATAGGAATGATACTACATATGCTGTGTACCTAAAAGCTAGCCAAAATATCAATTAACAACAACAACAAAAAAAATCACCATGAAATTACTTCCTTATCTAGCCAAAAAAAAAATAAAATAGCTATTTCCCAGCAAATAACTGCTCTGCCAAAGTACATGCAAATAACTGCTCTGCCAAAAAAAAACCCAAACATTTGAAAGCTGCTAATTCGGAATGTAGAGTTCAGGTTGTCTTACCCTGGCTTCTTTATGCAAATACAGCCTATGATTAATGCAGTCATCTACACACACTTTACACAAAAACTATTTGATGCTTGCAGAAGAGCTGTCTGAGTCTCTCCAGAATGAGGAACACGATGTGGCTGTGGAAGGGAATGGATGGACTAAGGCATCCATAATCTTGTTGGCCACATGAGCAACAGAAACAGAAAATCCCCATCCCTGGGTAATGGATGTGCACTTGATTACAGGTGTGTATTTCAGTGTTTTTTGGGGAATGGGACTAGGGACTTTCTCCAAAAAGCCTTGTTCTTTCCCCTTATGACAGGGACCATAACAATCAGCTTATTATAGGAGCTCGTATACAGCAAACATGGTAACTTTCTTAGCATCAGTATCACTGCATTTTTCACACTTCTTCTTCAAATTACACTCCAAGGGCTGTGTTAAGGCTGTTGAGATAACTAAACCACACAACTCTCTGTGTTTCTAAACTGTGTTTATTTTGGGTTTCATTATGACTCTTCATTCCCTTGATTTTCAATTCTTGTTTATCAGGTAATTGTGATTCTCCCAGAATACCAGCACCTATTAAAGTGTACTCCCAAAATCTAGTTCTATTTTAATGTCATTTTTAATGTAGAGAGTTCCTTTATTTTTAATAGTCAAACCTTTAGAGATGAGCAATATAAAAAGAAACTTTAGAAAAAGAAACCTTAAGACAAATTGGTCTGGTGTCACAAATATAAAGAAACATCAGCATACAAATTACACAAAGATTAAAAATGGAGTACTGCATTTGCATCTTTGTGAGTTTAAGATTAATTTTGGAGATTTTGGATTTGCATATATGCCCAGGCTGAGTCTCTGTGTGCTGGAGAAGCTGATGCAGATGTGTTTTCCTCTTTAAACCAATTCCTATCATCGTTCCCTGACTCCTAATCACTGGGGAGCTTGTCAAAACTCTTGACACACAGAAAGACTCCTCTCTCCTCCACCCCCTCTCCCAGTGACCTTTCTATCCAGCTCTTATCAGCCTCTTCCTCCTCTCCATATTCCCTTTGTCTTTTCACCATCTCTGAAGATTCCCCTTTCTCAGCTTCTTTCCTCACAAGACTTGTTGAGAAGTGAGGGGGCCAGTGAGAAATGCTTTTGGTTTTGCTTTTGATAATGGTATTAATGGCGACTTTTTGACTATTTTTGTTTGTATTTGAGCACTTCTTCCCAATATAGTTTTCTTTTGCAGGGTACCTTCATCCAAAGTGATGTTCAAAATACCAGTTTCTCCTTTCACATGGATTCAGACTATCTCTGCTCTTACTGTTTTTGCTCTGTAGAGGAAACATTATATGGTTGAATGAATTGTTATCACAATTACTGTCTTTTGTATTATACACATTCAGAAAGAGAATGAATCGCCCCTGGAACTTCAGTTTGCATTGTCTAAAAGATTACATTATGAGGCTAAAATAATATCACCAAGAGCTATTTTTTAAAGTAGATTAGCTTTGTATAAAAATTTTTGTATATATTTCCAGGTATTTAAAAATATTGTACAAACCAGTAGAATGAAGTCTCCAGTTCAGTTGGTTGATGATTGCATGGGTAAGCTGTTTGTTTGGCTTTTTCTTTTTTCAGTTTTGGGGTTTTTTTTACTGTATCCTTGTAAAAATTACTTCATTTCTTCAGTCCCAGGTGGTTTGTGCTTGGTTTTGTGGTGGGTTTTTTTGTTGGCTTTTTTCCTTTTGGGTGGAGGGGTGAGGGTGGTGGTGTCCTGTTCAGGAAAGGGAGCCCTAGTATTAAATTTTTGTACTCTCTGAGATCTTTGTGTAAAGTGTTTTGATAACCTTAAACTTTTCTGGGACCGCTCACCCATTTAAGAATGCTATTACAGCTTCTTAAAGGAATGTGGGATCTTTGTCTGTTTGCCCAGATTTTCACTTTATCTGGAGCAGCTTATTTGAGTTTATTTCCTTCTGGGCAGCTGAAAGGCCATGTCCAGGCTTCTCCAGCCTTTGTGGCTACTGGGACTATGGTGAGACAGATGAAGGAAAAGCTTGTATTTCAAGATATTTAACTGGCAGTCTAACATAGACTAAACATCCCCTCCCTCTCTCACACACTGCTTTGTTCAGATTTCAATTTAAATTCCATTTTACTGAACAGTAATACTGAATCCAGCAGGGAGAGTCGAGAATTTATTTTTTTTTGGCTACACCTACTCCACGACTCTCCCTGGAAGGAGAGACCTAAATATGGAAGTAATTTCCTTGAATCCTGCACCTTGATACACGAAACCTGACATTTGTGCAACTCTATTGCAAATCATATGTTTCCTTTCCACATGGTTAAGGATTTTTGACCCTACATCCCAGGAAATCCACTGAAAATGTTATTGTAATGTATCTCAAGGAGATCTGGGAATTCAGCAAAAGCTTTTTTTTTTTTTCTTTTGTCACAGTGGCATTACAAAAGAGGAAGGGGAAGAGTGACTGTCTCACTGCACAGACTGTAGGAACTGATGCACCCTGGCACACTGAGAGACCATGTGGTAACTTCTCAACCTCTTCCCCATGGCCCACATAAAATTTAAGATGACTCTTTTTCAGTGAAGATAGGAAGGTTTTCTGCTTGTTGTCTGTCCCTTGGTAAACTAAAGTGGGATTTCAGAAGCTTGATTATATCTGTTCAAAAGTACATTTTGTAATATGGATTAATCTAATATTGTCCAGACTCACTGTGGAGTCAATGTACACATTCACTATACCTTAAGGTTGATGTTGGATAAGGGTGTAATTGGTCCTCTCTCTTGTCTTGACTCCCTTCCCTGTAATTAACTATGGAGGGGACCTAGACTAAAAACCACACAAGACTTTTTTGTGTCCTTCCATGAATCTTTATGACACTAGAAATGCCATAAAACTTGTGGGGCACTGCACAGAATATGGATGCTGGAAGGAGAATTTTTAAATATACACACTTAACACAGAAAGATTCCTGCCCTCTTATTTTCCCCTGAAGAATTTAGTCTAAAACTCTTATTCTGAAAATGCAGAATATACTTAGCTTTACACACCAGATTCCTGAGTCAGTCTGTATGAGCATCTCAGAACAAAACTAACCCTTCTCTCTCCTGCAGTTCAGACAAATCAATAAGATTAGTCAGATGCATGGACTTAAAGTGATTATACCCACAGGACTGTGTATAAGCAAAGAAACAAAATGAAGATGCAGGTCCCCATGAGGCAAGCTCAAGGCACAAGAGTATTTAATCAGAAGGAAGAGGTAATGTGTTTTGCACTGCCTCTTGGATAGATGATGGACACATCTGTGAGCACCATGAAGATGTCAAAGGAATCTGAGATGTTTTCTTCAGAGGCATTAAATGGTAAAGTAACAGTACATGTCCTCTGTGTTGTGGTTTTGAGTCCTCAGAAGGATTATGAAGCTACAATGCTGATTTACCTGGTTGTCCAGAAATGGTGGATCAGGTGGCTGAGATTGGGGAATAAAGGAGAAAAGTGATTCTCTGGAGAGATCTGGAAGGCTAAGCAAGAAGTCCTCTGGGAAGAGGACTGGAGGAACGGATAGACCTAGACACTTCTTCCTCTTTCATTTCCTTTCCACCCTTTGGCACCCAAGACTTCAGCTGAATTTAAAAAAATAAATAAATAAAAAAAAAAAAAAATAAAAGGAAGATGCATCTCAAGGCTGTGTGGCTGTGAGGCTGAGCCCTCTTCCGGCTGTAAGCACACTCCATGGGAAATTTTAACTCATTCAAGTATCCTTCTTAGATATTGAGTCAGAAGGAGGTGGGGATGCTGCAACACAACTAAAGGGTGCCTTGGTTTGGGAGAAGGTTTAAGTCTTTGGTAAGAGCTTTTGCATGTCCCTTACCCACAGCCCCAGCAAACAGGAGTCATGGCTCTTGTTCCTGAGTGCAGATCCACTGTTTCCAAATGCTCTCAATCAGAGCAAATGGACCTTAGAAAGAAAATTAGGCTTTCTGCATAGACATGGATATAATGTGAAGGTCGTCTCAGAGTCCACTTCAAATATTACAGATCAATAATATGTTTTTCCTTCTTCTTAATTAAGTCTTTTCATTGCTCAGTTTGTTAGGACTCAATGATGATTGCTGCTGCTAGTTCACTTAAGACCACAAGACTCACTGTATCAGATAAAAACCTAAAGAAGATCAATTTTCCCTACCACCCTGCTTCCAGCAGCTGCTAGCAGTAGATATCTGTAGAGAATATAAGGAAAGGTCATAGGAGCACTGCAAAAATAGAGTGACTCTTTCCCATAATACTCCCCACCCTCCCAGTGAGAATTAATAGAGATCATGAGGTTTTTAAGGGCTCAAAAAAATGATACGTGGTTTACTGGAGAAAATGTTGACAAAAGTATTTTTAAAATTTCTAAGAATGGCTTAATTTTTAGTTTTTAAATGTAAACAACCCCCAAGATGCACTGAGGGATATTTTTTTATTTTTATTCCACTTGTTCTCAACTTTGTCATTTCAATATCTCAGTGAATTGGTCATTAGTGATTCAGAAAATCCATTAGAGTCTGAATACTGAAATAGTAGACATATCTTTTATTGATTAAAAATATAACGTAATACACTTTAAATAATTTATTTTTTAAGAAATATAAAGCTGGTAAAATTAAAATAAAGCTGAAATTTATTCTAGATACAATGACTTAAAGAGTTTTAAAATTAATTGTAGAGAAACAAACTGTTTCTTTGAAAGAAAGAATCATGTTTAGCTGTTGGAGTTTATCACAAAGAGGCAATGTCTTTTTGCTCACATTAAAATAAAATTTTAACAGTTAATACACTTCGAATTGAAAGATTTCTTTGGTTTTTCCATAAAATAATTTGGAACTAAATGTTCTGGGCTTGCTTTGACCTGAACAGGGCTGAAATCAGAGATTTCCCTTTTCTTTTTTTATGTACACTGAAAAAATCCCAAGCAACAACAGGGAGAACACAGTGACAGTTGCCCAGAATTGATATCAAAATACATAAAATAATTTTGTATCATGGAAATCAAAATACAGAACACTTTTGAATAACACAATGAAAGAATCACAGCTTTCTCACAACTGCATACATTTTTGTAAAATTAATTTCTTTCGAAGAAAAAACTTTTTTTTTCCCTACCAGCTTTCTAAAGACCATTTCACAGGCAGACCTAGACTCAAGCAAGTATTTTGTCTTGTTGAACTTGCTGTCTTCAGACACCCAATACAAGAAAACAGATCATTAAAATATGTATCTTTTTTTCTTGGTACACCTGGCTGGCATTTAACATGTCATAGAACTTCATGATGCAGCGCTACAGGCTGGGGACAGAGTGGCTGGAGAGCAGCCAGGCAGAAAGGGACCTGGGAGTCTGCATTGACAAGAAACTGAACATGAGCCAGCAGTGTGCCCAGGTGGCCAAGAAGGCCAATGGCATCCTGGCCTGTATCAAAAACGGCGTCACCAGCAGGTCCAGGGAGGTGATTCTTCCCCTGTACTCAGCGCTGGTTAGGCCACACCTCGAGTACTGTGTCCAGTTCTGGGCCCCTCAGTTTAAGAAGGATGTAGAGGTCCTGGAGCAGGTCCAAAGGAGGGCAACCAGGCTGGTGAAGGGACTCGAGCACAGGCCCTATGAGGAGAGGCTGAGAGAGCTGGGGCTGTTCAGCCTGAAGAAGAGGAGGCTCAGGGGAGACCTCATTGCTGTCTACAACTACCTGAAAGGAGGCTGTAGCGAGGTGGGAACTGGACTCTTTTCACAGACGACCTTCAACAAGACAAGAGGACACAGTCTTAAGTTGTGCCAGGGGAGGTTTAGGTTAGATATTAGAAAGAATTTCTTTACAGAGAGGGTGATTAGGGTATGGAATGGACTGCCCGGTGAGGTGGTAGATTCTCCGTCCCTGGAGACATTTAAAAAAAGACTGGATGTGGCACTCAGTGCCATGGTCTAGCAACTGCTCCGGTGGGTCAAGGGTTGGACTAGATGATCTCTGAGGTCCCTTCCAACCCGGCTAATTCTATGATTCTATGATGCACTCAAAAATGCTTTGCTGCTCTTATGGATGCTATTGCTTATGAATACTTAGTATTTTTGGACAAAAGACTTCTGTACCTCCCCAGATTATGGGTCTGTGAACATGTCTATAGAAATATTGTTATGGCAACTACTACAGGTAATTGGAACCAGAATATCTTAGGCTTGTGAGTGATGCATATTTTATGGTTTGTCTCCAATGTTGTTAAAGGCTTAGGGCTTATGAACTTGATTGCTTTTTTATCCAGCAGCAGAATTCCACTGATTCAAATCATAACACCCACAGGTTTGGGGGTGGGAGGGGGGGCGAGGGCACAAATACCACAGCAATAAACTTGGTGGAGGAAATTGAGGTCAAGAATAGAGACAAACAGGAAAAAAATCACTTTGGGGGTATTTTGTATATTCAGTATTGGAGTCCAGATGAGGATGATGTCATTCATGCAGATGAACATCAGAGAATGTGTTTGTACAGGGAGAAAGAAAAGAGAAAATCAGAGTAGTGTTCTTACCATACAGAAAATAAATCTGTGGCAAGTCATATATTCCTTTGAGAGGACAGGTTTTCTTGTCTGCTATATTGTGGTTTTGTAATTATGTTTGAATTTAGCTGCTCCTCAGCCATTGGAAACAGAACATTCTGCCCTGCAATTACAATTATTGATTTACAATGACATTTACCTCTTGTAAATCATTTTAGTAACATCTGCAAAAACAGACGATGCAGAAGCATTAATCTCTCCATCTCTCTGATTTAAAAAATAAGTGGTTTTGCCCTGTAATGGCATGAAGGAACATAACTCTGATGAGTACTTCAAAGAATGGATTATATTTCCATAATTCCTATGCAGTGGTTGTAGGCATACAGATAAAGATTATGGAACCCTAAAAACACAACAGCATCCTATGGTATGTTAGGCAAAGAGAAATAACATACAAACTGCACATCTCACATTTTCTTTCTAACTGTACCCCAAAGTATAGAGGAAGCTACAAATGAGAGTGATTTTGGTACACTACATAAACTGCATGAGATTCAGTAAAAAATTTATTGATGCTCGTGGCCTGAATTAAAATCTGCAGCCAAAACTGAAATCCACTGTATTTCACATTCTTTCTTCTATCATAGTGAATATCTCATAAATTTTCCCATGTTTTTCCTGTACAAAACACTCCACCCTACAAAACAGGGTCCAAAAATAGGCAGCCTGACTTCCAAAATGCTACTGAAATATTCATTAAATAGCAGTCTAAAACTGGAAAACTGGGAAAGGAAAGGACTGTGAAAAGGACCTCATCCCCATGTAGTACTCTATTCAATGTCTCCTCTCTTTGCTGAAGGTGAAATGTCCTCTAGTACTTTTCATTATTTCCTACCTTTTTTAAAAGCACCTGCCATGGTCTGTTTAATATATTTTCAAAATGCAGGAGAATCTCCAGATGCTAAAAAAAAAAATATTAAGTCCAAAGAACAATATAGGAGGCAAAGCTGCTGTGCACAATAACCACATAATAGCTTACTACACTATTGCTTTAACTGACTTTAGGATAAAGTGATAAATATTAACTACTTTTTCAGAAAGGAAGGATATTAATCCTATCCCAGAAACTCCTCTTCTCTATTTGGAATGCCCCAAGTATCTGAGATACCCACATTGAGCTGCTAGATAATACACTGGACTATGTATGATGTTTGCTTTTTAGAAGATGGAGCTCAGTAAGAATACTTAGAGTGTATCATAAGACCTTGGGTGTCAATACACAGGACATGATTCAGCTCATCACTCACAGGAATATGAATCCATCCTTGTCTGGATGGACTAAAGCTCTCTTGACTGCACTTGTAATGGAAGCTTTGGCACTCAGGTATGTCTACATTTAGATTTCTTAATCTGGAGCTGACTCTTCCATTTGGCCATATGAACATCACCTCAAATTATTGACTTCTACACCATAGCCCAAGTTTTTCTAGGGGGAGAAGCATGTGGGATTAATGCCACCCATGAAGTGTCCTCACAAGGTATGGTGAAAACAAATACATTTAACCTCGTGAACTTTAATGATAATGAAACATTTAAAACTAAGAATTTATTTTCTGCACTTTTAGAAAATACAATAGCTGTACAAAACACCGCTTTTTTAATTTATTTTTTTTCTGCACAGAAAAGCCCTCATCAACCACAGGACTGTTATTTAGAAGATAAAATCTTTACTACTCAATATCTGAATATTCATGCTCCTTTATGTTCTTAAGCTGCACTTACATATCAAGTGGGAAAACTCTCATGTATCTTACTTTTGCAAGCTTATTTGTCTCATTCTCTTTTTTCATTCCTAAACATATTATGCACTGCCTGAGCTTGCAGGCTGCCTGATGGGAATCATTCTCTCTCTCCTATGCTTTTTCTGAGCCCAGCATGAAACAAGGCCTGCAACACAAATCTGTGTTACCATTGCTTTAAAAATATCTGCAATCAAACTAATATTGTGGTGGATACCTGTAGCTACTTAGCTGCTTTTGAAATCAACACATTTAACAGCAATAACCACAGAGGGATGAGAGATGTTGTGACTTCAAATACTATATCCCCATTTGTGCTCAATTTGATACATCCCAAACTCTGACAGCACAAGATCAACCCCTGGCAATTGTCCTACCAAAAAGAAGCACCCAGCTGGGCTGAAAAGTTGCTTGAAATGAGGCTGGTTTGAGAATGTCATTTGCCTGCTTTTGCTGTGGCTGCTGTGATCGGATTTGCCAAGACTCCCATAGCATTTATAACGTCAATAAATGGGACAGATGGATGCCAAAGTAATCTCTGTCTCTACGACAGCTTATCTAATTAAACATTTAGACAGGGAAAGGTATAATTGCAGAATAATCTATCTGCTTTTATCATGTGCTTTCCCTTAAGACAGGGAAAGCCTTTCCAGCATAGCAAATAAACTTTGACAGATGTTTACTTTCGAAGTAAAGCAGATAGTGGAGTTCTATTAACACAGACCATATCCAATGGCACCGTGATTTTTTCCACCGCACTCGACGCCGTCATTTTTTGTAGAACAAAGATTTTGGTGCTGAGTAAAATTTGATTTGCATGCCTGAGGGAATAATAAAAGAAACCTATTATGGAATGAAATGGACTGTAATCACATTGAGAGGATAGAGATTGTTCCTTGGACGGGGAGGGAGGAAGGCTACTGCCTCATAAATGGCCTATTGAAGAAGAAAACTCAATGTTAGCCAAGATACAACATATGCTAAATTTTGAGGAATGACATGCATAATTGCTTCACAACACAGACTTCCATCACCTTCAGCAGGAGCTGACATGCCCTGGGCGTTTTGTGCAGGGCCACAGGGAGGGGGATGCTGTTTGACACTGAATACTGGGAGAGAGCAAAAAAAAGCCATCATGCAGTTTCTCATCGGGTTGTGCCTTGGCCAGTCCTGCCTCAAATGCCACAGAGAAGGTCACTATCCAACTGTTAGCTTGCAGCCATTCTCCCCACAGCACACAGAGCTTGCGGAGCAGGGCTTCACTTCTGCTCCCCTGGCCAGGAACCAGCCTCAGCTGCTGGCGGGACTCAGCACAAGCCAGGCAGAGAATGATTTCAATTACTAAGAAACAGCTGCTACTCCAGAAGACATCAGTGAAGCCAAACCCTTTTCCAAGAGCTACTTGAACTGAGCAAAGACCTGGCCTGCAGGCTCATGGCACAGCTGTATGGTGCTACTTTGCTTTTCAAACACAAGACACCCATTGAAGGGAGGTCAGCACCAGCTTCTCTCATGTGCACATACCTGACACTGGTCTCCCCTGTATCCTCCATCCCAAGCACTATTTACAGCAAGCAACATTGTGCTGAAAATTCTGGATGCTTGCAGCAATTTTAAGAATGTACAGCACACTGTGCCCTCTGAGCTCACTGTCACAGAAGCTGTTCCCATTATTGGTATTCCTAAATGGGTTTATTGGCATAAAAGCTGAGCTCCTACAGGCTTTCTAATTCTCCATCTTGTTACTCATAGTGACTGTGCTGATGTACATCCTTCTATCAACTTACTCTGCTCTGATTTTTTGCAGGGAATTTCCTCCCACAACTGTGTACTATGTAAATGCATTTCTATTTATAAAGATGGTGGGTTTTTTTTTTGCTTTATATATATTATAAATATATTGTTTTTTAATAAATATATATACAGAATCATAGAATTATAAACAATTTGGGCTGTGAGGGACCTCTAAAGGTCACCTAGTCCAACCTCCCTGCAGTAAGCAAGGATACCCTCAACCAGATCACATCTCTTGCCAAGTTCAGCTCCAACCATGACCTGGCCTTCCTGATCTTGTCCTTACACAATTGTGCAGCATCTCTATAATCTTTCCAAGATACCAGTCCCTGATTGAACTGTCTGTGTAGTTTCCCCTTGCCTTTTAGTTTATATACATATATATATATATATTATATATATAGCATTTAAAGCAAATGACCAAAGCCACAGGAGGACATTAAGAAAGCTAGCTCCAAAAGAAGTTCAGTGGTAAAGGGTGGACAAGAAAAAAACAATACGGAAGTACACACTTTGTGATTTGAAGATCTGAATTGTTCTTCTTTCCAGAATGCTACAGCAGTGATTGCAGTTGACAGCCACGCTTCTTGTGATAGGCATAATGCCATTCATTGCTTTTATACTTGAATGCCTTGGATACTACACAGTTTGTCAAGTCTAAATCTATTTAAGTCATGACAATTTATGTTACACTACAGTACATTACTTGTTTTGATCATAAGACTAAAGTCATTCTTGCATGAAATAAACTGAAGCTTTAAAGAATCCAGGGAAGGGCTGCTGATTTCAAATCGGCTGAAATTTTCCTGACTGTGAGATTGACTGACAGAATACAAATCCAGTGAAACAATGCAGAAGAGCAGATAGTCCTCCATCCATATTCTGAAGTGTTTCAATGAATGTGATCAAGGCCTGGAAGTATCAGCCAAACGTTGTACACCAGCTGATGCTGTCTGGTGTGAGACCAGATCTGCAGACAGGAGGTCAGTTTTTAAATACTATATTTGGTTTATTACCTTCGGTCATTAACCTAGCACACTGCCAAGTCCACCACTAAACCACATGCTTCAGCACCACCTCTGCTCATCTTTTAAATACCTCCAGGGATGGTGACTCCACCTCTTCCCTGAGAAGCCTGTTCCACTGCCTGACAACCCTTTTGGTGAAGAATTTTTTCCTAATAACCAGTCTAAAGATAGAACATAATGGAAGGATGCATATAGCAAAAAAAATATGTTGTTATTTTACTTGACAGATGTGGGAGAAATAGAGATCATAGAAAGGAAATGGAGGAAAGGCATTTGCCTTGAGAGCAAGACTTAATTGTTACACATTATTGCTGAAAGAAAGAATTCCTTGAAAAACATGGTTGTGTGCTTCGTTTACAACAGAAATTAAAAAATAAAGATTGGAAATATAAGGCTTTAATCAGGGTTTGCAATGACAGAATTAATTTGGGAAAACTAATATGCCCATAAAATTTCATTGCTTAAATCTAAACCCAGACACCTTGGCATGCCAGTGAGATCAGCAGCAAATCCTATTAGCAAGATAGTGCTTGGAGGATTGGGGCTGTGCTGTGGGACTGCTTGTAACAACTGCAGTGAAATGGAAGCAAGGGAAGAAATAGCAAATAGCTGCAAACTGATGAAAATTTGGTGACAGTACTGTAGTGGGGAGTGCTGTGAATACCCAAGAAGACAGCAAACTAGTACAGACACACCCAAAAAAGTCAGCACCTAAAAACCAAGAGAGCAAAACTTGACAATGCAACTTTGCAAAGGGATTTTGGAGAGATTTAGACAGCAGTGAGTTCAACATGAGTTTGTAACGTGACACCATGCTTAAATAAAAAAAATCAAGAAGCCTACATTTTTTCTTCCACGCAGGTCTCTTTTCACTTAAGGATATTAACCATCTAACTATATATGTATTTTTTGTTGAAAGAAGAAAAGATCCTTTTTTGTGCAATTCTAAATCATTATTGGAAAACATATTAAAAAATTACAGTGAGTTGAGAACTAAGTGCTGACCGTGATTAAAAATGGGTAGGAGCAACTTACGAGAGTGCTTACACACTCCTAAGGGTGACCTTATGCAGCCTTGGGGCTTTTTGATGGTAAAACTGCTTAAGGCATTCACACCATCTTCACAGTCCCCGACCCTTTGTTTTTTTCTCCCCATGTAGCAGGTTTCTGCTCCCTCAGGTTTGCCAGTGCAGCTACTTATACAGCCATAATGGAAACCAGACCACTGAAAACCTGAATCTAGAAGAAAAGTGCAACTCTTTTTTTTTTTTTTTAGGATTGGCACCACAAGTGATTGTGGCAATAAATCCAAAGAAGAAAATCTATGCAACCATATAAAAAACACATTAAAAGTAAAGTAAAATATAAAAATAAAATAAAATAAAATATAAATCTGCATGACCGTTCCCACTAGACCATGTGCTGAAGTGTCTCATCTAAATGGTTTTTAAACACCTCCAGGCATGGTGACTTCACCACCTCCCTGGGGAGCCTGTTCCAATGCCTCAGTATCTCTCAGTAAAGAAATTTTTCCGAATTTCTTCTTAAATTCTACTTAAATTCTTTTTTTTTTTTTTTTTTTTTTTTTAGGTGGGTCCCTCCACAACTCTTACACTGTCTGACTACCCTTTTCCATCTCCAGCCTTGCCAGGATGCTCAGTTTTTCTCATGGGCACAGCTTAGCTTGGGTGGCTTCTGCAGTTAAAGATCCTCCTGGGGCTGTTTGACCCCAGCCTAAAAAACAAGGCTGGACTATGCAGCAGTGTGTGGGTGAGAACTGATGGTTGCAACACTTATGAAATGATAACCCCCTTTAAAAGGCAAAAGAACATTACACTATTGTAGAGATAGAAATGTGCCTGCAAGGACACTATTTACTGGTGAGTAAAGCACCTTCCAGCTTTTCATTAGTAGTGACAAGAAGCATAGAGGACATTAGACTATACAGGGATACCAGATTATTTGCAAATTCAGAATTGCCTTGTATAACTCAAGAAAAAAAATCCACTTTTATTGATGTTTGCTCATTATAATCCTGCAAGTCTTTCTGTTTACAAAGACCTACTCAGTTTATGCATGTTTAGCTCCTGCTATGACTGGAACAGAAATTTTACTGTTGTCTTTGGAGGCAGATAAAAAAGGGAAGAACAGGGACAGTGTTCTGCTGTCATCAGCAACCCACAATAATCTGGGCTGATTTAGTTTTCCTTTGAAAATAAATATAATCAAGACATATAAAGGACTGTAAAACATTACTAATATTATTCAGACTTTAAATGTGCCACATTTAAGAGTGGAATTTACTTTACTTACTTTGAGATATCTAAATATTTTTGGGTCTAGATTACAATTCACCCTTCTACTCTCTGGAAAAAAAAGGTATTTCCAGAGTGTGGATCACACCATTGTCCTTAAGATGTCTCTAAATGAGACAAACTGCAGAGGAGAGAATTTCCCCCTACTCCCCATCAAATGAATGTTTCTGACAAGCTCAAATGACTGAAATTTGGAGGATAAAACTGTGCTTCACAGTCCCCAGCTGAGCTGGTAAATAGAGGTATTTTCCTTTGGATGGTTTCATAAACACTTCAAACAGTTTCTTTACTCAGTTATTAAAAAAACCCAAACTAAAATACATGTAATAAACTACTAGTTTCCTGCTGATTAATAGTTTTTTGAGAAAAGCAGACACTTTCTGCAGTTTTATTTAGCTCCAAAGCATCTGTGGATGCAACACATAATAAGTTTATAGAAATATAGAAAAATTAGAATCTAATCTTCCCATTCATTTGAGATAGTTCAATTACACGAAATTTAAAACTGATGAAACAAGTTTTTGCACAAGTGGGGAGTTTTTCTAACTTCTGTCACTGTAAATTTATTTGACTGCGTATCTTCTGCTGAGTGAAAACTGTTCTGTAACCAGTAACCACTTCTGACTGAGTGACACATTCATCTGCTGTTCAGGACCATGTAGAATTACCCCAGGAAAAGGAGTGTGGAGGAATTAGTAGAGCTCATAAAAATTTCTTGGACTGCCCCCAAATGGAAACAGACTCTTGATCAAAGCAGACCATTGATCTGATTTGTACTTGGACTGTCAGGTGAATCAAAGCCTGTCTCTTCAGGAGATATAATAGAAGTGAAATAGTTGCCCTTTTGGGCAACCAAGGTAGCACAGTTGGAGCCTGGGGCAGTGAATAGATGTAATCCAAACACTGGTCTTGGAGTACATTATACCAACGTTTGGCTGAACCTTTGTGAAAATGTGGTCACAAAAGCCCAGCAATAAGGAAAATAAAGTGACCTGGACACTTTTTCTTTGAACCCTCTCCTCAGGTCCCAGCTTACTCAGCCTTTCCTCAGAAGTCTTTTCATCATCTTCATGGCCTTTTGCTGGATCATCTCCAAGTCTCTTTCATACTGAGAAGCCCAGTACTGGACCCTGTGGTCTACATGTGGACACACCACTGCTGAGCAGAGAATGATCATTTCCCTCAGCCTAAGGGTATTACATCATCTAATACAGTCAAGGATATAATCAGCCACCTTTTCAGCAAGGACACATTGCCAGCTCATGTTCAACTTGGTGTCTACCATGACCCCCAGTTCCTTTTCCAGGCTGGTGGTTCCCCAGCATGTATTGGTGCACTGAGTTATTCTTCCTCAGGTGAAGGATTTCACATTTCAAAGTGTAAACCTTGTTGAACTATTGAAATCCCTGTTGTGTTGCTTCTCCAGCCTGGCAGTATCCCTCTGGCTGGCACCATGAACTTCTGGCAGATCAGCCACTCCTTCCAGGTTGTGTCATCTGCAAACTTGCTAGGGGTTTTGCTTGTCCCATGACCTAGATCATGAACATCTCCTCCTCTGTGAAAAGTTTTGGTTCTGATTTGGTATTGGAAACAGCATTTGAAAGCTTCTCAGCAGCTTTCAGACAAAATGCCTTCATATCAAAACCACACATTTTGGGTGGGTTCCACACACTTTGCATTGATGTCCATAGTAGGTTTTTTTGAAAAAACTTCTCTGGTCCAGGACAAGACTTATGCTCATACTGGAATTAATCAGAGAATAGAAATTATTACAACATTGTTCTAGAATATTCCTATCAGGAGAAAATCCTTCTCCTACACTGAATCAGGCAGACCAGACTTCAGAGAAGTTCCCCCTGGTGTCAGTCAAATACCTGATCTTATTTCCTTTCTTACTCATGAGCCAATTGCCATTAAAATGCTACATTGGTCTGCATATACATATTTTTAAAAAAAACCCTAAAACAGAAATGAATATGGGGAAAGATGTCATGACACCACATTTGACAGAGCCATGAATCACTCTGCTCAGATGAATGGTTACCCAGAGCCATTAAAAGTGTTTCCACATTTCAGCACAATGCATTGTTTAATGGAAACCATTCTGGGCTGGAATCTGCTTTCTGTTTCACCAGCCTCATAATGAGCTTTTGCAGGAGTTGCTGTTGATTTATGTTGGATCAGGGTCTGATTGGGAACTTTTCTCTCTCTATAGCGATAGCATCATTGCACAAATAATTTTAACACTGAAAACTACAAAAGAGAAGGATCAGTGAACATTTACTACAGCATAACTTTAAAATGCAAAGCTACCCAGGTTACACTGACAGTTGTTTTCAAAAGTATACTGTTGAAATAACAAAACCACATTACTTCTCCCCTACGAAAAGCAATCTGAGAAAAAAACAACTGGTGCTAAAAATAGTTATAGTTTCTATCTGTTCTGTTTAGGGGTATTTTTGTTTTTTTCTGTTTGTTTGGTTGTTTTTTTTAAGTTCAGAAATCCCTCATAAAACCTTGGGAACCAGTGAGATATAACTGTATCTGTCATAAAGCTGCAGGCAAACAAAGTTCAAATTGACAGGGATAACGTTAGAGTTAAATCTCCTTGGGGCTTTATTATTCTCAGGAAAAGATCTGATTTGAGACAACAATCAGGCACTTGAAATGAAATACTAAATGCAATACCTTATCAGGTGTTTGATTTGTAAATGGAAATTTGGTAAATCTTTTTCCTTTGAAGCAGAAAACATTTAAGGAAGAGTTGAAATGTGTATGTGCAACAGTGGTGGAATTCACAATAAATTTAGAGAGAACAGTTAGCATGAGGAGGTAATTTACTTGACTAGGTTCTTCATTCATCATCTTGAGCAGCATTGTTTAACTGAGGATCTGGGCTCTTGCTAAACTCATCCACACACTATATTTCAGCCATAAACTAAAGAACTTTGTAACAAGTACTGACACATATAATGCTGCTTGAAATTACTTCTGAAGCAACTGAAATTTAGAAAGACTTGCTAGGAAGTAATTGAATAGCAGACTAACAGCATAGTTGCTTTGAATTGGATTTGTGCAAGGACTGGGGTGCAATCCTGCCCATACTTTAAAGTGTTGTGAGTTCATGAGCAGCTACTGCTACACTATAGGTGATAGTCTTAAGTAATGGAGGAAGCAAGGACTTCATCAAAGGTCAAAATGAGACTTTATTAATGCTGGGAATCAGAAAAACCCCACAGTGTAACATGAAGAATCCTATTTCTATTCTGTTTCATAGGTGTTATAAAGGCTACTGTGCATCCTTGAGGTACACTGAATTATAAAGGTCTATTTTGATCACTGTGCTCTATAAAGAAAATAAACTACAAACCACAGAAATATATTTTTTCTTAGATGATTGTGTGACATGCATAGAAGTGAATCCAGGCTCAGAGGCAGACCCTCTTTCTTTGAAATATTTCTTATTTTGAAATGTATTCCATCCACTTGCACACAAATAAATGTAATATAAGAAATAGGTAAAACAATTCTAATTAACAGAAAACTGGATGTGCAGTTGTAAAGTCTGAAGGTCTACGGGGTATTTGTATCTAAAGGCGAACCCTGAAATATGAAATGAGTGGGGCTGGTGCAGTAAAGGCTGATGTGAGTCCAGAAGATTTCAGAAATCCAGCACACAGAGATCTGTGCTTTGTCTTCTTAAGCAAAGAGCTGTGTTGATCTTTTTTAGAGAAATTAGCAAGCTACAGTTTTACTTCTTCTTAAATAGGCTGAGTGCCCATCGGGAGGGATTATAATCATATCTGGATAACTGAGGTTTATTTTACCTACACATCTGGATACAAATAATCTTATGAAGAACACAACCTGCAGCATAGCATACGGTGTTGAGTTCCTATTCATCATCTGAATAAAAATGTGAGGCAGAATTGAGTATAAATTTTATAGTCTTGACCTGAAGTTTGGGCAATGGTGCCATGCTGAGCAATGTTACCTGCACAAGAGCCTTCCTCTGTATTCAACTTGATAAATAAAAACTACTCTAAAAAGCTGTACTCCTAACCTTGATTGTGTTGAAAGGTCTGGAATAATTTTTTTGGTTCTCTTCAAAGTAATTTTCAGAAACTAGGCTGAAACAGGATGCTCTCAAAAAGGAGCACAGATAGATGAGGCCCTAATTAAAAATCAGAAGCTGTTTGGTATGAAAAATGTCCATCTCTTCACCATTTTCCATATGGTGAACTGAACTGAAAAATAACTGGAGCTGAGAAAGGACTGGAAAACTTTAATGCACTGCTTGGGAACTTAGCAGGAATTTAGAGTTTCAGATGGCGTAATTTAGTCAGATCATGCTTTTCTGAGATCATCTATTAGCTTTTCAGCTTCTGCACTCCTCATTGAGTACTTCTGGGCTTCTTGTGCAGCAAAGTTGGTGAATTAATCAGCAGGTTTCACAGTTAGACAAACAGGAGTTTCTCAAATCCCCTCAAGTTAGAGAAGAGTTCCTGGGCTTTAGATGCCTAAGGGTTTAGTATATTCCTTGGAGATGTGCTCATTTGTAAGCATTGTCTTCATTATCATTAACATCAGGCATTGTTATTGTCCTACTGCCTCCAAAAATGGTTTGCTTGACAGTACAATGAGCAATAACCCTGCAGTGCTTCTGTCCTACACAATGGGATCTCTCAAAATTCTTAAGCATGGGTGGTGGCAGCTGTATCATCCAGGGATGGGGAGACCTCCAAACCTCAGGGGAAATTGGAGACCCTACAAGAAGTGCCCAGGCTTAGGACCAGCCTGGAATTCCCCCTGGGAATGGGACCTAAACTGTGCATGCCCTGTGGGTTCTCATTATTTCTTCACTTGTGAATCATGAGGATTAGAAATCTGACTGCAAGGTACCTGAAACTCACTGATATGTCTGGTAAATCCGGACTACTTTTGGGCAACATTTCTTTTCTTCTTCTTTTTTTGCCTGTTTTTTTTCTTCATTTATGGTTAACTTCTCATTCTGTGGCTCTTAGGATTTAAGTTTTTATACAAAACTATGAAATTAACTGATCCTGACAGTTTTAGAAATTGAGCTTTGAAAAAAATAGCAACATATCACCACTAATGTCAGTAATAAATGAGATTATGGCTTTCTTACCGAATGAGGGAAAAGGTGACTGTATGTGTGGCATCACCAGTAAAATCAACATCTTACAAAACATGAAAGATGATTCACCATTTTCCCCAAAAAAACACATCCTGTCAGAAGAGCATTTTTCCAAATATAACTTTTCCATGACTGCCATTTAGACTTTTTTGTAAAATTTATGTGTCCTGGTTTGAGATATTTTTCAAAAATGTTCTGACTTGCTAGTTATGGATTTCTTTTAACAACATAAACAAATGTAACAATGCTTCATGATGAAAAGCCTCTTTTTAATTAATGTATTTTCACAATTTTACTTTATTTTTTTTAAGAAACAAGTAAAGGAAAATATAAGAAAAGAAAGAGGGAAGAGTATGAGGAAAGAACATTACTTTTCAAGATTTTATTAATTCTCTCTGAATAAAATCTGAAATAGGCATTTTCCAGGAAAAATTCTATTTGCAGTCTTCTCTAGAATTCACCACATTTATCAACATTGGCTCATTGTTCATACTTGTTTCAGGTAAATTTTGATAAAATCGAGAAGAATCTGTTTCACTAACTAGGATTCACATTCTTTTATACCTGTAGGACTAATGTATAAAGGTGTAGACATGTTTTGCACCAGCCACATTTCTTCTGCTTGCTTCCCTCAGTAACAGTTTTTAGTGTTCACAAATTAATAAATGGAAGAATTTTCCTAAAAATTTGTAAGGTGTCTAGTCAGACTGGTTTGGGCTCCCTGCAAGTTGTGAGTTAATATATTATTCCCAAGAATTTATGCCTAGGAGTAATCTTTAGTTTGCTCAATCTGAATAATTGAACCTCAACTCACTTACCCCAGAGAATATCCTCAGTATAGTTACACTGCAACTCTGTACACTGCAACAGTTCCTGAGCCCTTCAGTTACCAAAATGTGACCATGGAAGGCACTGGAGAAGTAACCACCAGCAGCAGCACCAAGGGATGCTCCAGGCTGGGATATTCCCACATAGGCACAGCAAGCAAACTGGAACCACATCTGCAGAGAAACATAAAAATGCTACGAATCCCATCCAGTCAAAACTCTGTAACTTTTCCTGATACCAAATCCCATGCAAAGAGCCTGAAGCACCTAGCTGGGCATCTGAGAAGATAACTAACCTGACAGTGCTCTGGCTTACCCAAATCCAGACCCTTCATCTTTTACCTTTTCCAGTTCCAGCTAAAAGACCAAAGCACGAGATTATGCTTCTTTGAAATTAGGATCTTTTCCCCTCCCTGTTAGCCTATGAAGGCTGTGATCGTATACAGCAATGACAATGTGTCTAAAAACTCCCACTTAAAGCCACAGCCCCCAAGGGACTAAGATGAACACAAGTGCAAGGAGACATGAGACCCCTCAGGGAGCAGCCAACACAAGCAGAGACATCCCAGCAGAACCCAACATCTTCTTTACTGTTCCCAACACATTCCTCCTGAGCCTTGGATGATGACTACAGCGATATATTCTCCAGAGAAAATCCAGCCTCATTAACACCAGTGAATCAAATGTGTGTGTGTGCCTTTATGCCAATGGAGAAATTCAGGGGTAAGCCTGGCCTGGTACCAATTGAGGTGGCTGCATCTTTCAAAGCACCCAGGCCCTGCAGTCATAAACTCAGCTACTTTCTGAATTCTTGTGACAACACAGCCCAGCCCCTCAACATTAATGTAACATCCCCTTTTGCAAAGTCAGCCTACAGCAAGTTAGGTTTTTATCAAGTGATGCTTAGAGATGCACACCAGCTGCAAACTGGGGCTTCACCACAGTGACCAAATCATTCATTAAATGCAATAACAATATACATCTGGACTACATTTCACTTCCAGCTGTGGGATTGAACCTTCACCTCATGGACATCAGAATAGTCAGACTTGCCCTCAAACTTCATTTTATTCTTTAAAACAACAGATCTTGACAAACTGGATTCATATCACAAGACAACACCAAAGTCCCTGGTCACACTGGGCTATACTCCAGCCTTCAAAAAAAGAAAGATTTTTCTGAAGAAAATTCCCCTGGTGCAGCATGGTCTTCATCCTATGGGATATGTGCTCCACTCTGGACCTCCACAGGCTGCAGGGAATTCCTGCTCCAGACTCTGGAGCACCTCCTGTCCCTCCTTCTTTGAACTTGGTATTTGCAGAGCTGTTCCTCCCCCATATTCGCACTCCTCTCTCCAGATACTGTTCTTCGACCACAGGTTTTTTTTTTTCTTTGTAAGATTTTGGCAGGGAGGGGTGGCTTCTCTTGAGAAGATGCCAGAACCTCCCCCTGTAGAATCAGTGCCAGCTGGCTCCAAGGTGGAATCACCACTGGCCAAGGCAGAACCGTCAGCAGTGGTGGTAGCACCTCTGGGATAGTATGATCATGAATTACCCCCCATTCTGCAGTCCCCTGAACTCCTGTTGAGAGAGAGAAATCAGGAGTGAAGTTGAGAGAGAAATCAGGAGTGAAGTTGAGTCTAGGAAGAAGGGAAGGCTGAGGGGAAGGTGTTTTTAAGATTTGATTTTATCTTACTGCAATTTGATTAGTAATAAATTAAACTAATTTCCCACAGTTTTGCTCATGTTAGTAATTTGCTGAGTGATTTCCTTGTACTTAACACATGAGCCTTTCTTCTTACTTTAACTCCATTGTCCAGCTCAGGAGAGGAGTGATAGAGTGGCTTTGGTGGGCACCTAGCATCCCTCCAGGGTCAACCCACAGAAATATATATATATAAATGGTATATACAATATTTGAAAATTAGGTAATTTCCATGCTTATAGGGTTTCGTTACTTGTCCATTGGCTATTGAGATTTTCAGCCAACTATCTCACAAGAACAATCCAAATGACCAAAAGTGTAACATTTCTCTGGTCATAAAGTACTATTTATTAAAGCAAAGTGTATTGAGGGAAGACCTTAAAACGCAGCTTTTATAGAATGCAACTCTGCTCTAACTTTCTTTCCAATTTTTTCATTACAGGTCTTGAAAAAATGCATGTAAACATCTTTTAGGTTTTGTGCTTCATTCAAAGTCTTTAACAGAAACTGTTCATTTCAAGGTTGCAAATAGACTTCAAATGTCAGGTCATAAATACTGACATATTTGGTTAGGAGGCAAACAAACCTGAAGTTGTTGTTGCTTGGTCTTATCAAAGAAAAAGATAAATCTTATAGAGAAGGTATCACAGATATGATCTTATCTTTTGGGGAAAAAATTACTTTGGGAAACTTTTAGCTGAGAAAATGAAAATATTTCTATACAATTTACTCAGGAAGCTTCAGAGGGACTTCTTCATAATGAATATTATCACAAGTCATAAAAACAAGTCAGAAAACTGCTCCTATTCCCTTATCTCTTGTTATCTGGAGTGTAGCCTACACTGCAATGTGGAGCTGGTTCAGGACAAATGAGTCTGGATGCTGGAAGCAGCCAAGTGGAAGCTGAGATGCCAGTGCAGGCTCATTTCTTGGAGCCTAAAAGTCTTGTTAAAATTACTTTTTAGGAGTTTACAGCTTTACACTCAGAGAGTCATGAGGAAGATTTCTTTTGGGTTGGTTGTCCTCACAATGATTGAATATTTAATGATTTTTGGAAATTAGAACCTTTTTTTCTGAGCTGTGCCCTTGAGAGTGCTATATATCCTAATTTCCTGTTATTTAACTGAATATTTCTTACTTTATGTACCTATGGCACAACCATAAAATGCTATAGTTTCTCATGTAATTGTTTTAGGAGTAATCATGGATATTAATTTGGTAACTTTTATTAATTGCAGACAAAACTTCAGAAAAAAAAGCCTCTGACAAAAAGTCATATCCTTTTCAAGGTCTACTTAAAGAAAATTGTAAAGCAGCAAGTTTAAAAATAGTTACAGAGAGAATAAAGGTATTTGACCTATTTGAAATGGAGTTTCACCTTCTATAATCCCCTGGGAAAACAGAAGGGATACCTCAGAGAAATGAGTTAGGTAAAAAATGAAAATAAATCCTGGGAAATTCCTGCCACAAAGGCAAAAGCTACATTTCAGTTCTAATTTGTATATGGTATTAATTCACATAAAGCAGTTAATAAGATGAGCTGGGAAAGGGTTGTACCAATGAACAGGTCAAAAATGTGACAAAGCTCCAGAAATTAAGTTTCTCTCTTCCAATTGCAACAAAGAAAAGAGGATATAAAAGCCTCTAAATGGAAGAAGCCCTTTGCTTTCTCATTAATTTTATCTTGTCCCCACAGTGTCCCTTCTCTGCTCAGCACAACCCCAGGTATAAGATATGTGAGAAAATAACCAGACATGAAATCTGGAGGAAATAAGCTTCACAGTTAGAATATGGTATCTCTACAGTATTGCTGGGAAGGGGCAGGAATTTTATTTGTTTTTCCTGTATTCAGATGAGATACTATTTTGATTGAAGATAAAGGTGTCTTTAGTTGAATATCACAGCTTGCTTATTTAGATTGTGTTTTCCTGCAAAGGAAATAATGTCATGCTGACAATCAAAGAAAAATAGTGTGTAACACAGGTTTTTAAATCTGTGGTAATCTTAGTATAACTTCATTGGGGTGGACCTGACTCATATATATTTAATTTCACAGGTTCCTACAGTTATTAATTATCATAGCAGTTACTTACTTTTGCCATTTATCAATATTGAAATTATCCCTGGTTAACATAAGATGTCTGATATGCTCTTTAATACAATAATTTTTAATATCTTGCAGTCTATTTCAATTGTTTACAATACATCATAGCATGAAATATGGACTACTTTTTAGTAGGGTAATTTCCTTTAAAAGGTCTGACCACAGGGATGAGTTCGAGTTCACAGTGTCTATGGTTTATTCATTGTTTCTCTCTTTTCTGTCTTCCCCCCTCCCATCTTTGAAGATAACACAACTAAGAGTAGTAATCAGATCATTTTTGGCTATCTGAAATTGCAATGTCCTTATGTATCTGGTAGGGAACCCTGTGTGCCAGAAATAGTGGGATTCATTGAACCTGCAAGGGCTTTCCAGTATCATTTACTGGAAATAACTGTACGTGACTTTTCCTGTGCAACAGGGATCTCCAGCCCTCTGGGCAGTTCTCATGGAGTAAATTCTGTGGGATTAGTTTTTCTGTCCACTACGGACTTTTGCTGGAAAAAGACTTTCTGCTTTATACAGTGTATAGAAAATGGACTGGCTTTGCTTATTGTGTTGCTTTCTTCCATTTGAACCAAGAAATAAAGCTGATTTTCATTTCTCAAGCATTTATTGTTGTGTCTTTGACATGATGGGCTAAGGGGCAAGTGAAGTTAAAGCATCTGAGCTAAACAAAGGTGACATTAACCAGTTTTACTGTGAATGGCTTGTCAGACATTATTAAGCTTTGCCTGGGTCTATTACAGTTCCTAGTTTTTTAATAAACACAGTCACTAAAAGAAGTTAGAAAAAGTTACTACAAAACAATTTTCCTTTTCCAGAAGACATAAAGGCAAAGATTCGATTGCTGACTCCACCAGGTATTTAGTTTGTATGTAGAAAAATTAAAACCCTTTGCTTTAACAAAAAACTGTGGTGTTGTGTGTCCTGTCCGTCCTCCTCCCCACCTCCCCTCTCCTCTATTCTTCATATTTTCTCAAGACATTTTAGCAGCACATATGACAAAATGGTTGGAAGACTAAATTAGCTTTGCCTCTAGGATGCCTGAATCATAGATCACCTATTAAAACCACTCATAACAACACATTTTGCTTTTTTAGATCCCTGAGTACATCACTTTTCAAAATATCTCTATGTTGTCTGAAAAGCATCTCCTAATGTGTTTGAACAGTTAAAATAACCTATAACACTATAATGTATTCTAGATGAATCACTGGATACAGGATGTCTTGATAACCCTGAATATTTGTATTATATTTTGGTATCTGTGATGTTTGTCTACACTGCAGGAAAAAAAAAGCTTTATAAAATTTGATTATTTTATTAGAGCAATAAAATTAGAAAGTTAAGGGAATAATAAAATATAAGACAAATTGAAATAGTAAAATTTGCCACCTGCCCAGTTCTAACAGGTCATTAATTTATAAAACCTTTAGCCAGCTGGGAAGGGTTAGGATTTGACAGGCCAAAACCTCCAGCTTTTACCCAGAACCATATCACCTGCTGTTGGTAGAGGACTTGGTCTCAGTTGCATTGCAAACTCATCTGTCCCCCATGCATGAGAGCCCAGGGAAGACAGGAAAACACCGTGCAGCCTTCCAGCTGTCTTTGCTTCTGTGTGCTGACACGAATTCCAAACACCATCTGTCACATCAGAGTCTCTGATTTCGAGAAGAAAATGTGGTTAAAAGGCAATTTGTTCTCTACCCTGACTTTGCATTTTCTTATGTCGAGCTTCCTGTGGTTTCAGTCAGAGGTTTGGCTGAATTCTAACTGGGCAAAGATTGCAGGGCTCAGCCCAAGGTGTCACGAAAATCAGACTGGAGAATCTTATTTGTGGGTTCAGTTGGCAAGGCATGGAAGGTTTTAGTCCTCTCTTCTTGCATCCTTCAGCTATCTCACCAGCACGGATTGATGGAATATAGAGACCTCTGGTCACATAACAAAACAGCCCCTATCCACCTGAGCAGCCTCTTTCCCACACACATCAGTGTTGCATCTTTTACTGCTTTGGAAATTAGTCCCTGAGGAGCTAATTCAACACCCACTAAAATTCATGGACTGTCTCCAGGGGACTGTAGCAGATTTAGGTAAGACATTTAAAAGTTCATTCAATCAGCTATATTCCCAGGGACAGGAAGCAATTGGTGCTTACATTATAGAGTACCTATAGAATTCACTGATATTTCTACTGAAATTTTTATGGACTTCTACTCCTTTTGTTAGGGAGAGATTTTCTGTAAAAGGCAACCACACAGTCTGTGGATGGAAGACTTGTTTTGAAAATTCCAAATCTTCACAAAAGTCATGGAGTTCAGACTGATGACTGCATTTTCCTCACATCAAAGATCAAATGAATGCCATTAAAACCAGCTTCAAATTCACAAATTCTTCTGCTATTCCCCTTCAGGTGATCCCAAAATGGCAGCAGGTGGTATTATCTTACCGTCAGGGTTTTACTCAGATAGAAATGTGCAGTATGACAGGATAGTTGTTGCCTCTGCTGTGTAACAGATTTAATCTGACAGAGAAGTCAATACTAAGTGTGTAATGACTTGTGTCATGACCAGTTTTGTGTTGCTACTTGTCTTGTCCTCAGTCACTTCCAGCCCATCTTTCACTGAAGCATCTAAAATTCCACAGAGGTTATGACTCCAAATATGCATAAACATGTCAGCTACTTCTCCTAGTTAATGCCACCCAGTACAGTCCAACATAAAATTTGAGAGGAATTGTTCTGGTTTTACTCCTTTATTCATGGCATAAAGTAAATTTCTCTTTTTCTCATTTTCCATTTTTTTCTTCCTTTATCCCTCTTGTTCCTGCTGCAGGAAGGAAAGTTCAACTTAAAACTTTAGTCCTACTCACACGTCTCAATTTGACCTCCAACGTTTTCTTGGACTCTTACATTTGGGGAACATTTAATCTCCAGAGTAAACATTTGTGAAATCACTAATTAAGAGAAATAACTCATGATCTAAAAAGAGAACTTCACAAAATGCAGCCCCTCCTTTTCAAGCAGCCTGCTGGCTGCTGTGTCTGGGTGAGCCACAGATCTGGCTAACAAGAAATGAGCTTCAGTGCTCATGTTGGGCTGTTCCTGATCTGTAAGTGTATGGCTGGTACACAAACCAACCTTTGTGTTTGGAAAGGAAAATCTGCCTTTCCCCACCAAAAGAACATGATCAAGTTTTGCTTTGAATATGATCAACCCTTGCCCATGTACAACAGCTTTGCTTCGGCTGCTCAGAAGAAACAAGGTCTGATGAGGGAAGTGAAACACAAGAAAGAAGATGATGCTTGACCACAGAGATGAAACAAACAAAAGGGCAAGAGAGAGGGAATATAATTATTTTAATTTCTTACATAGCTAATTGAAGCCTATAAAGAATTCAGCTACATACCCATGTTAATTTTTAATGTCATACACTCCTTTTTGGTAGTGTCTTTATTTCCCTGTGGCAGCAGGGGGATGTTTTTCAGACTATACTGTTGTATATAAGCTCTACATGTCTTCATTCCGGTTACCAAAGCCTGTTCCTCACTGCTGCACCTCTCCCAAATCAAGCAAACTTTTATGGAGATGACACCTCCTTCTTGCTTTGCTCTGTAGAACAACTCCTTTGGCATGTTTGCTGCTTCACTATCTGATTTTTGAGTGTCAGTTTCATCCCCAGTGTATGAATATGAAGTCCAGAGAAGACAGTGAAGTGCAACTGGATAGTATAATGGTTTACTGCACATATTGTAATGGATTACTGCTCATTTGCTTCAAGCAAAAAAAAGGCTCAAGCCTTTTTGTAGGCTTCGTAGTCCTTGTTCTTTCTATTTCTTTTCTTTTCTTTAAGTGGAGAAACAAATTTTTTATAAAAGGATCTTTATGTGTTCTTTATCTGAATGATTTTGTTCCTCTGTTATACTTTCTGAGTTTCCCACTCCTGTTTCCTCCCAACACTGACAAAAAGACAGTGTGATGCCCTTCATAAAAGTCAACAGGAGGTATGGGGGGACTGTCCAATAAAGACATCCCTTGGAGAAATTAAAACTGTCAGGAGCAGTTTACAGTCAGCTGGGTTTGTGAAGAGTGGTGGATCCCCAGGTGATAAGCAGGCAATCATGACTGGACCATGAAGAACTCTCCTGTACCTGTTTTGGCACAGGCTCAGATGCTCTCTGGTTTTGCATCTGCCCTTCAGGCATCCCATAAGGAGGGGAGGCAATGCAGGTGTGTGTCAGAAGAGAGAGAGCCTCCAGACTGAGTTTTCTGCATAATAAATACCACCAGATCCTTGGCATATGTGGCACTGATTTCCTGGGACACCAGAAGCACTGCAAGAGCTTTAAATACCTCTTGGGGAAAGGAAGGGCTCCAAAGTGATTGGACCTCTCTGGTTTGGATAAGGCATTCAAGGCACTTCAGTTGTCCAGGTGATGTTTCCTTTTTTAGGTGAGCCATGTTCAGAAAGGGGTTGTTAATCCCATTTTAGCACAAATGGTTTTTGCTGGGATATTTCAGATCACAGGAGTGTTCAGAAGGATGTTCAGAAGGTTTCAGGGGATGCAGGCAGGGACATGGCAAGGAGGGGTTCAGACCTCTGCTAACAAATGCACAAGAGCTGCTGCAGAACAGTTCTTGAGCTTCCCAGCACCTTGCAGATTCAAATGAAAGGGCTATGAGATTTAATCACTGAAAAGCAAGCCTATGAAAGCTGAAGCAGTGTGATGAAAGCAGCAATCAGTGCAGGCATTAGGGGATAATTTGGAGAGAAACAATTATTTGGGTTTAGTTGTGTTTTCCACACAATCAAGCAATCACACACTGGTTTAGGTTCCTCTCCAGCCTTCTCTGAGGCGAGCATTTTCTTGTTTTCCTTGAAAGATGTTTTAAGTCACTGCTTTCCCTTTGAAATTTCCTCTGTATGGGGAGCAGCACCTTCAGCTGCCAAAGGGCTGATGTGTAGGAGGGACAAATTTTGCCTGCAGAGCAAATAGCACAATCTGGTTAAATAGTAGTGGGAAATGATCACGTATCAGAGACTTCATGAGCAACCCTTCCTTGTGAGAGATATCTGGCTTCTGGCTGAGCCTCCAGTTAACATTCCTGCTTAACAAATGATCTGGTATATCTGAAAGAACCAGGGATTTTCTCAATGTATTCTGAGAGAAAATTGCTATTGAAGGCCCAAGAAGAATTGAAACAGATGCTGATGTTACTAATAGGGAGGAATACTCAGATGTCTGGGTATCTGTCTGGCCTGCTATATGCTAAAAGTACTAACAAGCAATTGTATTGCAAAGCCAAGAATAACTCCTCAGCCTCTTACTGCCCTTAAAAGAAAGAGTTGTCTGAGAGTCACGCTCTTATTCTTGGCAAACCATTGCATCTCAGCACTCACTGAACTTCAAGAAATGGGAATACAAGGATATGGAGCTATGGAGCACCTAACAGGAAACCTCTTTTCCCCTTTTTCCTTAAGGACAGACAAATCCCCAGGAGTTAACTCCTCGTGTTCATTCCTCTGAGCAATCTCCAGCCTCAGCATTATGTGACCTTCTAACCACATGTGCACAACAAAGGATTGCTCCTTGCTTTACAGATGCACTTCCTGTTGGAAATAATGGTTCAATTCAGAAAGAAAAATGTAGAAAAACAGTGTCTACATTTCTTTAAAAAGTAAGAGACTCTCTCATTTTATCTTAGCTTTTTGTGTAGGTTATTGGCTGTTCTTAATTGGAACAAGAATAAAACCACGTCTGATCTCAATATGATTACATTAAAAAGGCATTTCTTGAGTCCCTGGCCTATGTAATTTTAGTTTAGCAGTTAATGTTCTGTCACTGGTATGACAATACCTCTATAGCTTTTATCATCCCACTTCCTACCAGATACAGGTCAAGAAAAATTCTTTCCTTACTTCTCATTAATTATCTTAAAAGCTATTTGCTAACCACTGATCATTTAAAAGCCAGATTTCAGCTGTTACACACGATGTTGTAACCCACATTGGATGCACTTTAGTAACTCAAATAGGAAATTCATTTAAGGCTGAAATAATTACTACCACAGCAGTTATCTTTTCCTGGAAAATGAAACTATAATAATAGATATGGTCTCCTGTTACATTAACATAACAGAAGTTTTAAATATCCACTAATTCATTGGGCAACTGTTTACAGAGGACCTGTGATGCTGAATGCTGACTGGTAAGCCTTAAGGTGGTGACTTGTGTACAATTCACTTGCAGCCTGGAAAGGTTTATATTTCTTGATCAAAGTTATTCATAGTTTATGGTTTAGACAGCTGAAATAATTGCACTTTTCTAACAATGCTAATTGGATTCTAGATTGCACTATTTTGCCATGTTTATCAAAAAGAGAACTGGATCCTGCTTCTCTGCATGCTGCTCAGTATGCACTGGATCATTAATGTGAAATGCTGCACAGCTGGCTTGCAATTCATCTTAAAGATGAACTGCAGTTTCTTAATGGTCTTGAACTTTTAGTTTAAGAAAATAAATAATATAAATCCTTCAATGTAGGGCAGAGGGGAGGAGCCAAAAGTGCCCATTCCTGGCAGTAGGGTTATAAAAACACTGCTTGAAAATGCCTCCCATTTTATTAGACATAACTTATTTCCTGACATCATTTCTTGGACTGAGTTACTTGTCACTGGCCAAATATTTTGCACAACACAATGGATGCCAAGGAATTATCTTTAGCATATATGTCTGTATCACTGAAAGCAGTTAATATAACTTCAAAACACCACTCAATGTTCTTAGGCTGAAGTGACACCATAATATAACATTAACTTCAGTTTTTCCTTTGTTTTTTTTTTTTTCCCTGAGTATGCAATTTATACTTCTTTCAAGCCAGGCTCTTGTTTGTCGTATATTAGGGTTATCTTTCAGAGCAGTAGGCAATTAACTGGTTTGGATTTTAATTATTTCCCCCTGTTTTCCCCTGTATTGGGCTAGTTCACTGGAAAATCCTGACTCATGACCAACACTTCAGTGGGGAGTGTCAGTTAAATTTCTGCACAGGACATAAAAAATGTGAACAAATTACTGTCTGCACAAAATCTTCTATTTACTGGTTCCTTTTACTGATGTCTGAGTGCACTATCATCAATGATGAGAAAAAACCTTGCACTGATTTAAGTAGGATAGAAACTTAAATTAAAATGAATGCATTTAATGTGTTGCAGTTCTCAAGAAAAGCAATTCCATGTTAAGCGTGAAGACACACTACCAATATTTTCATATTTCTGGTGAAATCTAATAGCTTGTGACTGGAATGTCAGCAAGAGCTGTAGGTTCTCCTGGGAGACTGGTTTATAATGTATCCCCAACTATGGGAAAGAGGTCAGTCAATTAAATTAAAAGAATGGCAAATTTAAAAGATGTGAAACTCTCTCTTTTCACATAGATTAGCTTAGTCTGTCAAATCCATTGCACAGAGAGTCACCAGGTCAAATATTATGGCTGGGTATTTAAAGATTTTGGAACCCAGCCTGCCATTTCATATTGCTATGTGGTGATAATTGGACACTGTCCTGATGGTCTTGAAATACAAAGTTCTTCCTTTGAACTTCACTGTGCACTTGGTTAGTTTCAATAGAGTTATAAGGACGAAGACAGAAGAAAAAGATTCTCAAAAGTCAGAAGTATAGCAACAAAGTACAATAACATTCCTGTTCCTACTGACTTCCCCTGAGAGCTGTGTGCCCAACTCTCAGTGGTGACCCTGAAATTCTTCCCCATTGTGTTTTGACTATGACTAAGGTGTGTGAAATTGAAACGCCCTTGGGAAATCTTCTGCTCTGTGGAAAAAATTATCAAAGGAAAAAAAAGAAAAAATTAGCACAGAGAAAAGAGCCTGGGTTCCAGGCCAGAAGCTTCAGGCAGGATAGCCCAAGTAAAGATGAGCACACTCTTCAGGGTACAAAGATGCAGCTGAAGGGCATGTTCCCTTCTAACTTAAATCACATTTTGTTTGGATTCTGGAAGTTAGTGGTTGAAGAGAATATCCATGCTCCCACCAACATAATTTTTATAATCATTTCTTCTTGCAGGGTTTGCTCTGCACTACTGGACAGGTGTGATTGTACCAGGCACATTTCCATAAAACTTCTATTGTTCCAGTTACATGGTTTTACCCACACTATATTGCAAAGCAGTAGACTCTATTGCTTGTAAGAAAATAAGCACATAACAGGGTGAGACACAGTGCAGAGGCTGCTTCATGCTTCAAACTGTACAACAAAAATCAGAGCACAAGTGGGGAGTAAATATTTTTGAGGAAGAAAATAGAAGGAAGTGGAGAGGTACCATGAAACACACTGACAATTCAAGAATAGAAGTGGCTACTTACTACTCAGACTACCAAAGAAAAAAGAATCAAACTGATGATGGCATCTGAAGACACAACAGTGACTCCAAGTGCCTTCATTATTATTAATTATTATTAATTATTGTTAATCATATTATTCTGTGTTTCTATGATTCTAACCCATATTGCAGAGAATGAGCGCAGATGGGACTCCATGCAACAGATCATTTCCCTGACACTGTACATGGTGACCCACACCCCCATTAATCCTCCCAGATCTTTGATTACCCACTTCATAAACCACTGCAGTGATGGAGACTCCCTCTTAAGCCAATTTTGGTGAGTACCAACCTCCTTTCATTCAAAAGGGTTTTGCAGTGCCCGACAGTCATTGTTACTGCAGGCGTGACCCCCCATATCTTCCTGTACAATCCATGGACATGGAGAGATTATTCCAGCCCTCTTTGTGTGTAGATGACACTGTAGTTTGACTTTCACATTCCAGGTTGAGTTTTCAACCTATCAAGTATAAAATCATCCATTTATTTTATAAACGCACCAAATCCAATTTACCATCACTTAGTCACATGGAATTCATTATGTCATTTAAAAATATCTCCTTTCAGATTACAACCATATCTGAAATATGTGACTGCTCTGTAACCAAACAGTAAAAAAGTCCAAGAAAACAAGAACTGAAAGGGTGTGCTGTGAGACTCATAATTAGAGGAATGCTATGGTCTGGAGTTTACTGCAGCAGAAAACGATATGGAAAAGTTGCTGTGATTGAGGCATTTTCTGTACTAAACTTTCAGATTTGACATTCAGACGTGAAAGGAAGGTTATGGATCACTCAAGGTGTCAGTGCAAAGAAAAAACGTTTCTATGCACACCTTGTGGATATTTGAACAAGCTAGGAAATCACTCTGCAATGCTAAAAAAGTGCTGAGAAAGTTGACTCTTTTTTCTTGCTACTCCACCCACCTCTTAAATTTCTGTATCACTGTAGCATGCACAGCTCTTTCTTTCCATTCAGTCAGCCATAATCTACTCAAACATCCAGATGAAAGGATCTTTCAGAGGAGACCTCTTATTTTTGTAATGAGAAACCTGACCAGTCAGTTCCTATGGGACATGAGCTAAGTTCTTTCTCACGGTAAAACCCAAAGCATCCCATGACACACTGTAAAATGAGACTGTTCATATAACAGCATAACACAAAATGTTCACAACAAATGAGACAGGCAGGCACCTCTCCTGCCAGCTGCTAACACCCTGCTTACTCCCC
Organism: Calypte anna; assembly: GCF_003957555.1. Lineage (NCBI taxonomy): Eukaryota > Metazoa > Chordata > Aves > Apodiformes > Trochilidae > Calypte > Calypte anna. The sequence goes on along the minus strand of NC_044245.1, from coordinate 143,698,608 downwards.
TCAGCTCTGCCTGCAGCTGGCACTTCCAGTAACATCTTTCAGAGCATAAAGACAGAAGAGATAATTGTGATTTAAAATAATAACTATTTTTAAGTGAGAAAGTGATATAGGTGCTTTTGCCAAGTTCCCAAGTTCAAAAACCTGGTACTAACCATGAGTGAGACCACATATTGGGATAAATTGCTGTGTTTAGGCTGCATTTAGATATTGCAGTTAGGATGCTCTCAGATGTTCACTAGTAGAGGTGCTACTTATGGGTCTGGATCTGATTTGCATTTGCAGATTGTGGTTTATGGCAGTACAGCAAGGCCTCAGGGCTGAGATTAGATGTCTGCATTTTGTGTTGATTGCTTAGGGAGAAAGACAGAACAGCTTGGGGAGAAAGAGGAGAGGCTGGACTGCTACATGAGAAAAGAGAAAAAACACCCAATCAGACAGTTCTTCCATGGGGAGTCCATGTCCTAAAGCAGTAACTGATGGAGCATATCAGTCTGTGCAGGGACACCTTGTCCATGAAATGGCTCTCTCCAGCCTAATGTTTTATCTGACAGAAAGAACTATTAGACTTATCACTTGACATTCCCTGTGCAAAGGCAGGACGTAGACCTACAATCCACTGTCAGAAGCAGGAGCAAAATGTAGAACCTTTACAGTTGGAAAAGGAATCTAAGATCATCCAGTCCAACTTTCAACCCAACCAACCACCATGCCAACAAAACCATGTCCTGAAGTGCCACGTCCACAAGTTTTCTGAACACATTCAGGGGTAGTGACTGTACCATTATCCTGGGCAGCTTGACCACTTTTTCAGTAAAAAACCTTTTCCTAATATCCAATCTGAACATTTCCATGTGCAACTTGAGGCCATTTCCTATCGTCCCATCACTGGTTACATGGGAGAAGAGACCAACCCTCCCCCTTCTTTTTCCTCCTTTCAGGGAGCTGTAGAGAGCAGTAAGGTCTCTCCTTAGCCTCATCCTCTTCAGACTAAACAATCCCAGTTCCCTCAGATACTCTTCAGAAGACTTGTGCTCCAGACCCTTCACCAGCTTGGTTGCCTTTCTCTGGACATGTTCCAGCATCTCAATGTCCCTCCTGTAGTGAGGGGCCCAAAACTGAACACAGGATTCAAGATGCAGCCTCACCAGTGCCAAGTGTAAGGGGAAGATCCCCCGACTTCTCCTGCTGGTCCCACTATTTCTGATACAAGGCAGGATGCTGTTGGCCTTCTTGCCTACCTGGGCACACTGCTGGCTCATATTGAGCTGGCTATCAACCAACACCCCCAGGTACTTTCCAGCCACTCTTCCCCCAGGCTGGGGAGTTGCGTGGGGTTGTGAGCCATGTGCAGGACCCAACACTTGGCCTTTTTAAATCTCATAGAAATGACCACAGCCCATCAATCCAGCCTGCTCAGCTCCTGCTGGAGATCCTTCCTGCCCTCAGTCAGATCAATCCTGCTGCCCAGTTTAGTGTCATCTGCAGACTTACCAGGGGTGCACTCAATCCCCTCATCCAGATTACTGATGAAAATATTAAACAAAACTTGTTCCAACACTGAGCCCTGGAGAACACCACTTGTGACTGGCCACCAGCTGGGTTTAACACCATTCAGCACAAATCTCTGGGCCCAGCCATCCAGAAACATTTTTATCTAGCAAAGAGTACACCAGCCTATGCCATGATTTCCCAACTTCTCTAGGAGAATGTCCATAGCCTTTCCCTTGTCACCTGGCCATAGAATTAAATCAGTTTGGTCAAGCAGGACCTGCCTTTCATGAACCAACCAGGCTGAACATGCATGGTCCAAAGAGGCCATTGCAGGAGCTATAGACCACTGTGCACTGGAGGAGCCAGGAGGAAATTGACCATCAATAAACCTGATGCTGGTCCATGATCATTACTGCAGAATGAACACCAGAGCAGCTCAGGACCTGACTTTGTGAGTCTGCAGTCACCAGTAGTTACTGAGAACAAATGTCCCATTTTCATGATCTTCAGCTGGCATGGCCATCAAGAGGGGACCCATTTGTCTTTTCCTCCCAGTCATTTGCCTTTCCTGTCCTTCATGACATCTCCTCTTTTTCCTCAGGCTGCCACAGGTGCTCACAAAGGGCCAGAGTTCATAAGCACAGCAAGATGAGTTGAAGTTCAGATCATTACTCAGAATTAGTGACTTTCTGCTAATGAAATTCTAGGGCTGAGTAAGAATATTAAAAAAAAAACAAAACTATTTATTTTACCTGAAAATGGGAAATGGACTTTTTCCTGTTATATTCCCTAATTCTTAATTTTTGTAAAAAAATACCGACATGTTTTTTTTGGCCTTTTTAAATTTTTCTTTTAAATTTTTTCTTCTGGTTTCAGGACTGTGATTGAAAATTCAAACTAAGTAAGATACTTTGGTTTCTTTAAAGTTATAAAATACATAATCAAAGTTGAAACAAAATATTTTAAAAGTCAAAATACTTCCAATTGCTCAGATGTTTTTCCTTATTATAATTCTCATATTTTTCAGTTTCTCCTAAAACTGCAATAGAGCAATGTTTGCAATATTGTCCCCTTCCCTTTTTCCTTTGCAATTCAGGAAAGCCAGTTCTTCTGCCTGACTCAGCTGGAAAGCCAGTGGTTTCTCTTTAAACAAATTAGATATCTTCAGTATACCTGTAATTTCCAACTCAACTTGTTACATATAGTCTTTAGCTTCATATTGTCCACAGCAGCTACCTTGGCATCTTTAGAGCAGTGGGAAGCCTGGATCACAGAGGGCTGTACATATTTTATCCTTTTAATTCCAGGATTTCTGCCATTTATTGCTGCACTGCTTGCAGAGTGCCTTTCCTGTCTATAAGTGTAATAGTCTGGAACAATCAGGAGGGGCATGAGTATTAATGTGGGTTTTTAATTGTGTATTATTCTGCACGGAACAAAGAAAAAACCCCAAACAACCAAACAAAAACAACAACAACAACAAAAAGAGAAAAATCTGAAATTCCATGGTTATTATCAGATGCAAACTGCCCCAACACCTGGAAGGGGTGGTTGCTCCCTGTTCTATATGCAATATCCCCCAGTTTCATTGGAGTATTAAAATATTACTCAGTTAAACGCAGTGATTCCAGAAAGGTATGAGGCATACAGCCACTGTCATACTGTTTGAATAACCTGGAAAAGAAAAGCTTGTGTACATGCAGGCTTGTTTGATTGATCCCCCAACTGTATCAGTTAGTCTCATAAAAGATATTACCTCTCCCCACAAATCATACTTTGCTCATTGGAGCATTACATGGCATACTTAATTATTGCAAGCACACTGGGGATGCTGGATTAAAAAGCCTGCAGACATTTAAAGCAGGATTTATGTCTTTGCATAACACCAGAAACTGATGCAACTTCCACACCACTGAGAAGCAAATTTGCAAAGGAAATAATGACATTTTAATGTCATTTTAATGACAAAAAATTTGAATGTCTGCATGGTTTCAGCAAACATTCTGCCTTCTACATTTTTATCAGCTTCAAGTTTCTAGAGTTTTGTACAGAAATCATCCAATAATTGGCTTCTCAGACTTGTTTCCTAAAGAAATGAAGCTTTATGTATTCCTGCAGTCTATCTTATCAGTCTCTCCGCTTCTCCCAGGCTTTTGCATCTACTGACCAATTTCAACCAAATTTTGGAGAAAGTTAGAGGTCTGAAAGATATTATGTTCCTTAAGTTGTGCAGAAATTAGGGGCTGAGTAGAATAGAAAGATTTCAATTAAAGTTTAGTGAGACAGAGGCAAATGACTCAGGCAGTGCCTGGCAGCAGTCAACCGAGCCACGAGCACCCAGATCCAACCTTCCCACCCATGGCTGCATTAGCCACAGGCTGATGGCATTAGCCACCAGGCTGCATTAGCCACAGCCCAGCCTGGACACTTCTGGTCTGCCCTGGAAACAGGAGGAGAGGTGGGGCTCTTGGGTCTTGGGATGATTTAGGGGACAGAGGACACAAGTAATTCTGCACATGGAGTTATTGTCTTGCTTCTGATAGAGCTTTATCTTAGTCTATTTTGAGATGTTTATTTTGTCTATAAAAACCCAGTAATTTTTATTGGTTAGATTATCCGAACTGAATCATAGAGTCTCCATTCTTGGAGCTTTTCAAGACCAAACTGGATAAATCCCTCAGCAATCTTGTCTGACCCACAGCTGATCCTGCTCTGAGCAGCAGGTTGGGCTGAGGTCCTTCCAACCTGAATCCTCCTGTGATCCAATGAACCTATGAAGGCAAAGTTCCCTTATTGTGTTGCCAAGGGCAGAGTATGGACAGGTTCTGCTGGCCCAGTTTTTATTATCCATCAACTACTTTTTGAAAGGCCAGCAGGATTTTCCAATACAAAAAAAAGATATCACTAACGTTTAGTATTTATAATGTGCTAATAGGAAGAAATTCTAGCCAAGGTCAGAGACTAAATAAAGAATGAAGGTAATTTAGTGACTAAATCATTAACCTATGACATGGATAAGCAGAGTTTATTAGAGTCTTCCTATATGAGTTTATACAAGTAACAGAGAATAAGAGTTATCTCAAATAATTTTATCCCTACCTAAGGTAAGAAGCTCATTTAATCTGCCCCTTTCCATGCCTCCAGGGGTCAACAGAGAGACAAAGATCTCAAAACCAGTTCTGCAACATGTTCTGGTTGAGTGGGTTTTTTCTTTTCCTTGACAGAGAAAGGAGGAGAGATAATAGCACTCTGTGTTTTCATGGGACATTGTGCAGATAAATCCATCCAAAACTGCAAGATGCTCAGATTCTCTCCAAGCACCTTTGATAATTAATTGCCCTGATTCCTGCACTAACAAATAGGAGGAAATTATGCCAGCTAGAAAAAAGGGCAGAAGTGTGCACACCGCTGTGGGCAGTGGATGTGCTAGAGGAAAGAAATAGTTTTTAAAAGAGTTTTATGCCTAGGTCAGTTAACACAATACCAAGACACAAAATAGTAACTTGTCTTTAAAGATAAATTTAATCATAAGAGATTTTGTGTATGGTAGTTAAAAAGACAGTTAAATTTTGTTCCTGGAGAAAAATCACTAAGAATTGCTCCACTGCAGTCATACTTGTCTACTAACCCTTAGATAATCTCTGCTTGCTGGTGGGTGGGAGAGATGGGAAACTCCTTGCACAATATTTTATGTCCATAGATTAAGTGGATTCTACAGGGAGACAACATCAATCACTAAGATTAGATGTCAGGTCAAAATTAGTTCAGTAAATTAGCTTCCTAGTCACTGAGTATCAATTGTCACCATCATTTTGGGAGTCAAACACCTCTGAGAGAGACTAAACCTTTACTCTGCTAAAATGAACGGAGTCTAGGCCACAGCTGGAAGAAGCCCAGGTACCAATTTAGAGTTTATTTCACTATTGTCTTGGGATTTTTTTGCAGTGATTTGATCTAATTAAAAAAAAAATAAAAATTAGAAGTTTATTCTTGCATACACCAATAGGAACTAAGTTTTCCCCAAGAATCCCAGTACAGATAGGTGAAAACAACCAACACACAGCTTTAAGTAGCACAGCTCTTGTTACCAGGCTGTGGGGCTCTGATAAAGTCCTGTGGGAGCAGCTTCCCTAAAGCAGGAGGTACAAGGTTCCAGAGGTACTGCCCATGGCTTTATTCACTAGGAACAATATCCTTGAAAACTGTTCCCTATCTCTACATACAATGTTTGATTTTCTTCAGAAATTGGGCTTGGGCTCACAACTAGAATAGAAATTATTTTTGATACTTAGGGTGTGAAATAATAACAGAAGTCCAACATATATTTTATGGGTAATCATTTTAGAAAAAAAAAACCTGTGGTGTTTCGGTGGGGTTTTTTGTTTAGTTTTGTGTTTTTGTGTTTCTTAATTTGTTTTTTTTTTTATTTTGGCTTTGAATTTGTTTGTTTGTTTCTTTTATTTGTTTGTTTGGTTTGGTTTGTTTTTTCTCCCCAAGAGATGTTGTTTGAATTGATCCTTAAGTTATAATTTGGTTTATTTTCTGATTATAAAACTCAGTTTCACCTTTTAAATTTAAAGGAAGCCATTTTATCCTTCTGTGCAGAAAAAAGTTGGCATAAATTTGCATCTTTGTGGTAGAAAAGACATCAGAGTTCTTATTTATTTTCTTGGCAAATTACCATATAAGGTAATATATTTTTATTATTCTGTAACAGCAAACCAATAGATGTATTTTAATCACCTATATTTGCATATTTATTTTCATTAGAACAATAATCTCAAATACAATAGCATTTAATTCTCATATTCAGCAAGACCAGCTTCACGAGGTCCTATGGCAACTTGGTAATAAACTTTAAAGAACATTACTGCAGAAATAGATGGTCCTTTTTATATAACTAGCCTTTTTGTAGCATTTTTTAATTTTCCTTTTTAAGTATAAGCCTAATTGCTTTCTTCAGGGTTGGCAAATATTACACCTGGCATTCAATTGAATTTGCCATTTTCTTCCACAGATGAAAAGGACCAGAACACAGTAGCAAGAATGGCAGAGCATTACTGCTGTACTTGGTTAAAAGAGTCTTTTTTGGACAAGTTTTTGAAGCTTTCTTAAATTGTTGGACCCAGCTGTATATGACTCCTGACTAGCAGAAAATCCCAAATTGTTCCTGGAATTTAGTGCCTTTATTGCAAGTACAAAATTCAGAGCTGCCTACAGAAACCTGGGTTCAAGAAGTGAATTTAAAACATTGCACACGCTTGCTGGTGGGCTGGTCTAGACTCAAATATCCAGGTATTCCTGCAGAAAAGAGTGTCTCCTTTCCTTCTTAACCAGCCTTTCCAGCTTTTCAGACACTCATCCTGTTGTCCTGAAAGCAAAGTCCCTGACCTGCTGTGCCAAGATCTACATAGAGAGTGGATTGCTCTCATATCCTGTTCTTGGCAGGAAGGGGAGCAGGGGGGGATTCCACAAAGCAAGCTCAGGTTCCCAAATGGCAAGTGCAATTTTGATACCCAAAATCATGAGAAAGAACTTTAACATTATTCTGTCATTCACACCCATGGATGGTGAACCAATTCCTTGCTTCCATTTGAATTGGCAGTGCTCAAAAATTTCACTACACCTGCTCAAAGACTAAGGGGCTCTTTATTAGTAGGGGTCCCTCTAGGCTATGGGTGGATATTTTAATATGTTAATATCTCATTAGTATATTAATGGTATGTCAATAGAGTGAATCCAATTACTCCATGTTATTCTACCCAGTGCTCAAGGCTGTAACCAAGATAAGTTGTAGTGAGTTGTGTGGAATGCTCCTTCCCATCCTTTTCATCTGTCTTGCAGATGTCTTACAGGCCTGTCTTGAGGCTGGGCTCTTGATATGTTTCTCTCTAATTGGAATCTAGATTTGTCTAATTTTTACTCACTCTCTTGTCCCACTCTTACATGAGCTCTATTTTTATTCTGCATGTCTTTTTTTTTTTCTTTTATTACACTTTTTCCCCAAATGTGACTTTGTCCTAGAATTTTACTTATTTCAATAAAAATGACATCAATTCTACTGACATTATATAGACAATTGAGCCCACCTTTCCTTGACAAGTTTATGGGGCAGTTCAACAGAGGTCATCTACAAATGCATTTTACTGGAGTCACATGCTGGATCCATTGTGGTCTGGATTCAGGCCAGGATATGTTACTGGGAGGTAAAATGGCCCTCTGGGTGACTACAAGAAAATATTGATCTCAGATTTCTTTGTTCAGTCGTGACCACACAGTTCCCTTTCACAAGAACCATGTCAGTATTTGAGAATAATGCATCCAAATGGCTAAAATTATCAGGAATGCACATGCCTCACACTCTGCCTCTACATTTGCTGTGTTTCTAGAATCTTAGAGGGCCCAATTAATTCCTCAAGCCCCTTTCAACATTTATTTTCTACCAGTAATGGAGAAATGAGTGACATACTAGGCAAAGACTTGCATACCAGTTACTATACAGCTGATGGATTATTCTCCCCTAATTACCATCACAAAATAACCCAATGTTCAGAAAAGATTAGCTCTTAGGTGAAGAACAGCAGATTTAAACCACACCTAAACAAGACCATTAGTTTCAAAAAAGGTATTGAATATTTTTAGGTCAGCAGGCAAAGAGGCTGGGCAATGGATATTGATAAAGGACTCATGATGACAACGTGAAAATCTTAAATGCACGATGGAATTGTCAATTGGCAGAAATTCACTTTCTGGTATATTTGTTTGCAAATGCAATTAAAATAACACAGCAATGCTACACTGCAAGGAGTACTTGTGTTCTGTTCTACTGATGTGTATTTATTACAGACAGGCCATTCACAGTGCTCCCAAGTGGTAATTAGGATACCTCTCAAGTAGGCATGGCTTTTAATAGACCTGTGAGGCTGGATCCATCTCATCTAATTTTGGTACATGAATGATCTCAGCACCAGTTTAGGCTCCTCTGTTAAGAGTGATCTGACAGAAATTAGCATGCAGGTAAGGGTTAGAGCTGCGGTCACCTTGAAACCAGAACCAAGCTAATTATTTCTTTTTTATCCCTACTCTATAATATTTTCAGAGTGGGAATCTATTGCAACAGCCCAAATTAATTTCCGTCTAGTTTAGCCTTCTGAAAGGAAGAAAGGACCAAGTGATGGGTCTCAGCTCTGAGTTAAGAGATTAAGTGTAAACAGATTCATTTGCTTAATTGGGACCATTCGGTACCACATGGGGAACATGTGGGATCCACTCAGCCCTCAGCTGGTTATTTCAGATGCAAGGTCTGCAACCACAGTTTCATAAGGCAGGCCATGGCATGGAGGACCTGTGGGAGATCCTTGTCTTCCTGTAGTGACAGGTAGATGCAAAAGTCATTTCAGACACCTTTCTTGTTACTGTGATAAGACAGCACTAATAAACCAGCTGAGTCCAACCAGTTGTGATTCAGGCACAGCTCCTCTTGCACTGTAATTTCCTTTAAGGTAAGGCCTGGTGCCATTTGAGTATCTTTAGAGTACCCACCTTACCTGCACTTAGCCATTTCAAATGATTTAAGACCTCTGAGAAATCTTCATGGAGCCAGCAGTACATAGGATCCAATCGAACTGGCAGGGGGAAGCCAGGTAGGACATTTATCATGGAATGAGATGGATCTGTCACAGCAGTAGAATCTATGTTAGAACTCCTCTAGGTGGATTAGGAACTTAGAAACATGCCTCTAAAGTAGCTGTTTATACTTGAAGAGCTGTATGCATTACTTCTATCATCTCAGGCAGGCATCGAGCCCAGTCTAATGAGAAATCTGCGAAAAAAAGATCTAATTTCTTCACACTCAGTAGAAAAGATCAAAATAAAAAAAAAATAAAAATAATAATAATAAAAAAAAAAAAAATTCATCCCAGGTCCTAGTTTTAGATAAATTTCCCTGGAGGTCCTGATTATCTTTTTTTTTTTTTTTACATTCAGAGTAATGGTCAGTTTATAAAATATTAAAATATAGAAGGTATTTATCCTCTCAATGTGCCACAGTTATGTGAAAATGAAGAAGTGCAGAAGAGATGCTGATGAATGCTTTTTACCACAGATGATAAAATATGTATCAGCTCAATGCCATACCTACCATTGTGCCTGACTGGCAATTTTATAAAGGTCTCAGAAAAAAATGCAAGGTACCATCTTCTTTTCTTCTCTGCTAGTTTTTCTAGACAGGTGAGCTTCTAAGAAGATTTTAAGGTCTTAACTCAATCTCTGCTGAACTTTCCAGTGATTTAGTGTGTTCTGGTCCAGGCCTTAAAGATAGAAATAAGGATGGAAAAAAAGGGCCTGGAGGAAAATAAAATAAAATAAAATAAAATAAAATAAAATAAAATAAAATAAAATAAAATAAAAAAATAAATAAAAAAAAAGGTGTAAAAATTAATCTGGACCAAGGCAAGCAATTTTTAAAGGTACAGCAAAGGATGGTGTTAGAAAATTGGTTGGCTACAAACCTCAGTATATTATGTTGCAAGCTTTCTTTCTGTGTAAGTGCTAAGTATTTGATTTTATTGACAGATCCCTCAGGCAAAGAAGGAGGTAAATGATATTTGAGATATCTTGATTTTAGGAGGTTTATTGGAGATTTAAGACAAGCAAATTAAGTGGGTTTTAGTATGACTGTGTGATTCAGTGCTTTGCTGTCTGGCCTTTTCTAGGGAAGTCTCTGAGGCTGACATTTCCCTTTTTCAAAGACTGAATACTATCAAATTTGAAATCAGTAAAGTGAGAGACAACTCTGGATATCTAACTGGTGACCCAGGAATGCTGACCCTGCTGGACAGTATGAACCAGACCTAAAAAATGCATCTTGTGAACATGAGTGGAAAATAGAAAGCTGAACTCCTAGATCCTGGATCATTGGCGGTCACAGAAGGATTCCTCCAGAGTTCAAGGAATTTCTTTCAAGACTGAGCTGTAAAAACAAGGTTCCTTTACTTCAGGATACCATCTATGTTGATTTCACATGACCACTGCCTGCTTAGCCACAGGAATTGCACCACAAAGACAGTCAGATGCATTCCTTTCACAACAGAACACACCATGTGTCTCCACAGCAAAGCTAATGTGTAGGGCTGAGGGAATCTCAGAAAGGACAAAAACCTGCTTTTTGAGAGTAGAAACACAATCAGTTGCTAGGAGTTGTGCAGATCAGGCCCATTTCAGCAGCTCTTCATCACCTCTCCTCTAATCCCCCCATTAGTTTCCTCTTTAATAGAATCAGCAGCGAGAGGCAGGTACCATCCTCAGGAGTATTCCAAGACACAAAATCAGTTTCTCTGCAAAGGAAACAGCCCCAATGTGACACATGAAGGTCCTTGTGCTTGTTGCTCCATACCTTGAATTTCATGCAAGCAGTGAGAGTGTTCAATAAACTATTTGCTCCATGGAGAGGGAAAGGACTAAGCTGGAATGAAGTGGGAGAACACCCAGTGCCCCATGAATGCATTTTGCTGCCTGCTAGCTGGTGACAATGAACTTCCATAAAGAACTGAATGAGGAGATTCACAAGTGCTGCCTCCAATTAAAAATAATGCTTCTGCAAGGGCAAATCACTAAGGTAACATAACCACTCTAATTCTAATCAAGTTGGAGCAGCTGCCTCATTAGTGTGTACTCCTGGAAGAAATTGTCTTTATGACCTGTGCTAATACACCGTAACCTCCTCCTTCTGGACCGAAGTAAATGCCGTCCCTACAAGAAGCTGGATCTTTGGGAATGAAAGTTTCACTAATAGTGGGGCTAAGCAGCTGTTTTTCCTGTGACACACAAAGTTGTACAACAAAATTGAGTACAGGCATTTTAAAGGAAGATACGGTAGAGAAAGAAGGCATTAAGTCCAACGTTTTTGGAAAATTCACCTTTGCTTTCAGATTTTCTAGTTGGAATGAAGGATGTTAAAACATTTTTTTCTTGTGTTTGAGAAAACCAGGAAGCTTGTTTTTTTAAGAGAAAATGTCAGATATTTAGGAGATTTCTAATCACTTCCAAACTTTCCACACAGAATGGTGTTTTAACCTGTCAGAGGCTGGATCTGCAGCAATGCCAATGTCTCTTCCTTTCTTGATGCCAGATAAAACCCAACTGCTAAACCTACTTTCAGGTGTGGCTTTCATTAGAGAAACAGAGAAATTCAATCATGTTTTCATTCTCATTTCCTCCTGGGCTTACAGTTGAGGTTGGGTTGAGGGGTTTGCCTTTGACTTGGTAGAAGATGAAAGCACTTCCAGAGCCAGGCTACACCACAGCAAATCAGGGCTGCCTTTAAAGAGGGGAGGAAAATAACTTGGCATGTGAGTAATAAATTAGCATTTCTTTAGCAGATGTTTAAAATGACAGAGGTTTTCTTAAAGCCACAAAACTCCTGAAGGCTCGTTTTGGAGATGAAACACAAGCTCGTGTTATCTGAATGTTTAGTAAATCCCTAAGCTCCTGTTATGGGCTCAAACTGAAAAAGTTTTTATGTTTTGTTTTGTTTTGGGTTTTATTTTTGGCTTTGGTTTGGTTTTTTTTTTTTAATAGCTCTGTTGGATATACTTGGATTAAATGCCAGACTTCCTTCTCATGCCAGACTTCCTTCTCCCAACCACTCATGTTAGCAGTAGCTGGTTTCTTGGATACCTAAACACCCATAGCATCACTGTGGCAACTGCCCTCAACCAGACTTGCCTTTACTTTTTTGTTACAATGACATTTAATTCAAAATGATAGTTGATCCTCTTGGTGAACTTTGGGTCCTATCTTTCTGTAAATTAGTTTTCTGACAAGAGATCTCTTCAAACTGGCAGGTCTACTCAGATTGAACTGCTTTATTTTATTTCATCTCAATTATCCGAAAACAGTCTTGTGAGGTTTTTTAAATAACTTTAAAAAAAACCCAAATTCAAATCTGAGTTAAAAGTCTCAAACAGGACTTCATGTGTATTTACAAGCAACACAGAAACTCAGATTCAGTTCAAATGTGGTTTAGAGCTAAATCGGAATAAAAATGGACAGAAGTAGTTCTGATTCTTCTGGGGTTTGTAGGTTAATGATTACAAGAACAGCTGGAGTCCTCAACCCATGTTATGTGCATCCTTCACTGTGACTGTCAGAAAAACAACACCTTGCCCAGAAGTGGTGACTGAGTCAGACACACAAGTTTTCCTTTACCCCAAAGCAAGACCTCAGGTGCCAACATCTCCAGCAATGTGAGCAGAGCATGCAACCAGAAGGCTACCAGCAAGACCACTTCTTCTGATACGTTTTAATTCTTTTCAGCAGTACTTCCCATCCACAGTAGATGTACTTCACCAGCTTTGAACATCTCCTGTTGGGCTACCATGCTCTATGGAGAAGCATCTTGTATGCCTATACATTTTGCTAGTAATAGACTTTTGCTATTTAACTTTTAAATAGTGGAACACAAGCACTGAGTGAAGCAAAGATTGACTGCTTATCTGTGATGGACAGACAGCTGTAAAGAGCCTAATGATCTCTCACTTCTTAGCAGAATAATGACCATACTGAGCATTTTTAGCATTCTGGTCAAAAGATTAAAATTTTTAGCTTAACCTGCTTTGAAGGTTTATAAATTTTTGTTGTTGTTGTTGTTGTTTTTTCTGCTGGTTACCTGTATCAAGAAAATAATCTCTGGGCAAGTGGAGTAAGCATTAGTGAGTCTGTCTGTGAAGGGCTTTTGATTGTGACAAGATTAGTCCCTTGTATCATTTATAACATTCCACTTTCTTCCACTGCCATAGAAGGATTTGCAGGCATTTGAACACTGTGACATTGATTCATTAAGGTTTCTCCATTCCACCCACGAATTATATTTCCCAGTAGAAAATGGAGCAACATTAATTACAAAAGTGAGATTTCTACACTGAGATATATAATTGCCAGCATTGAAGTGCACATTATATTTTAAGATTATGCACAACATACTGTTGATATAATACGTGAAATGGATTCTTGATCTCCTTTGTTATTACCATTTCATCCCTGGGAAATTTAAGATACGTCTGTTCTAAGAAATTAAATATGTCTGGATTGTTCTCTGGCACTGGAGCATGGAAACACCTACATTCATATTATTAAACTCTGTTCATGTTCAAATCAGGTACTTCCATCTGAAGTGCCTGTTGGGAATGGGCCCGAGCTACCTCCTGGTCTGTATCTCCAAACCCAGTTGCAGCCATGCTGGGGTCCATTCTACCAATTTAGCAGTAGAGACAACGACTTCCATTAACCTCAAATGCTCCCTGCCACTACTGAATTTAATAGTAGAGACAGAGCTTCAGATTTCAAGCAAAGGCAAGGAGAAAAGAGATCTGACTTTCTGGTGATTACAGATACTCTACATAGTTAGGACTTCATTGGTAGCATGTAGCTATTGATACTGTGGGCCACCTGCAGCTCCAGTGTTCAGTGTAGTCACTCTTGCAATCCAATTGCATTTAATTTGCCTGCTTTAATCCAAAATGGCATTTAAGAAGATTTCAGATGGATTGTGCTGCCTAGGAAAGATTTTGATGAGTAACAGTGAGAAATTTCTGGAGCTCAGTATAGGACTCAACACAATTTTTGATGTTGTAAGTTACATGTTACATGCATACACACAGAAACAGAAATGATCCCCCAGTGCTTCCCACTTTGATGTGTATGAACACCTCTCCTCTGGTACAGGTTCCTTTCCAGAGATGCCCATGTAGACAGCCTGCAGCCCTTATAAAGCTGCTCAGGGACAGAGCGCATGCCTGCACATCAGAGTTCTGTGGAGATTCATGCACAGCTAGGACCTTTTCTCCACCTGAGACATCTGACCTGATATAATTTTCAGTGATTTGTCCCCTTTTCTGAGTAAAGCTGCAGCAAAGTGTATGTCTCACCTGTCTGTGGGGAGAGAGACAGTAGCCAACAGCTTTTGATTTTTACCTCAGTTCCCTACAGCTGGTTTTACTAAAAGCAAAAGAGGGGGAATGCCACTGTCTTCTTTGCTCCCAGTCCTGGTTCTGTCAACATGCTACACCATGTCTCTTAATATTTTGCACAGGAGCCAGAGAAGCTCACCTTGTTGAATGACTTTCCCAGATAGTCTGGGAATGGTCTCCTTTTTGAAAGGAGAGGAAGAACACTGACAGCGATGAGTTTCTGATGTGAGAGGTTTTGATCCTTTTGTCTGATGCCAGTGAATAACCCATTGATATCTCTTCTAACACCAACAGGGAGATACTCATCAAAGGAATGCTGAGGATATTGAGATTTCTAATTTTTAAATACTAATCTTATTTTAAAGCTAGCTGAGAAGTTCAGGAAATTCCTGAACTTGAGAAAACATAAAGAGAGGAATTAATATCAAATGGACAGTTTTCTTATGGTGATTTCAACTCATCCTTACCTGAAGTGATTCAGTCATCAAGACTTTGGAAATGGACATCTTCCATAAAGCAACACAGGGATTTCTGTTCTTCTGTCATAGCTTTCAGGAACAGAATGCTGGAAAACAATAAATTAGAAAGGAAACATTGGTCAATTACTTGTAGCATAAATTGCTGATAGAAGTTTGTAAATGAAGGTGCTCAAGGGAATGACTGTGGGTGAAATATGATCTGGGATCTTGCCACTTCACTGTGATGCATCATTGCCTTCCATTGTTTAATTAAAAAAGGCAGGTTTCTGTGCCTCCAGCATCACCACCTTACACTGCAGTGTCTCAGAGCTTGTCTTCAATGCAAAAAGAGGTATTAAATTAGACAAAATACTCTTAATTTCACATTGATTTATTTAATTGCAGTAGAACTCATCTGTGGGGACCCTCACTGAAGTAGTACTCCAAACTTTTTGTCTTCACTAAGGTTTTGCAGCTGGGCAACTCAGGACATACTTCTGGCAGCAAACATTCAAGATTATTTTTTTTTAAGACAGGAAATAGTTGAAAGAGAAATTGTCACTAAATGTTAGTAAACCCAGCATGTAAAGAACAGTTAGACATAGCCTGAGTGCAGAAGTATCAATGATCTTCCTCACTCTACACCCGTCGTCCCCAAAAAGAGTATTTGGAGAAGCTTGTGCATGCATACATACATATGGCCCAAGTTTTCAGTAATTCAGGAATTTGCTGACTCTAAGATTAGTAACATTTTTTCTCTGCAAAAGTGTAAATAAAAGTGAAGCTTCATTTATGACAGGAGTTGGAGCCAAGAGTCATAAATACTCTTATGGCCCTGGAAATTTGTAGCTGATGCAGGAATCATAAGCGAAGCCCTGTGCAAAGTGCTCCATCCATGCAAGGGAAGTTTTCCCCTACATTCTTCGGTATACAAAAAATTCTTTCTCTCACCCTCTCACATTAATTTTTAGCAAGGCAAGGAAATATTAATAGGCAATTGCAGTAGCTAGGAAAGATGTTCTATTGTTGTGTATGCTTATAGAAATGAGAGACAATTAATTTATCATCAGCTTTATGCCAGCAAATAAAAATACTCATTTGCCAGAAATGATTTGCATAAACTTTGATATCTGATTAATAGTAAGAGCTTTTAATATTAAAAAACAAAAAAACAAGCAACCAACCAAACAAAAAACCCAAGAGCAAATTGTTCTCATTAGTTTTTACCACTGCAAACCCATCAAAGCTCTGCTGTTGTGAGTGTATATACTCTGGATTTATGCCAGAAGAAGAGATACCAGAGTCTGACCCAAAAGAGAACTTCAGGAAAGAAAAGGTCACTGTCAGCTCTAATTTTATGCCCAGTGTGATGAATTATTGGCACGAACAACAACCACTTAACCTTCTAGATTGCATTTCACTGCACAAACACTAATGGATTTCTCTTAACCCTCATGTGAGGAAGGTCAGTCTTATCCTAGTTTTAAAGATGAGGAATTGTGCAGAGAAAAGCAAATTCAAGGATTTAAATGCTTCTGAACTTCACTCTGACTGCTAAGTTAGAATGCATTTGGCTCCTGTGCCTCAGATGTTTTATATGGTTATGATCCACAACCTGTCCTTTTGCAGGAGGTCACAGAGAACAGGAGCATGAGGTCTATGGAGATGCTGGCTCCATTGTGTTGTGGATTAGAAGATAAATTCATACAAGGATGAGGATACTAACAGGATTTAACCCTTCCTCAACTTTCTCTTTGTCTCCATCCCAGCTGGGTGCATAACACTGAGTGATTGCTGTCTCAGCCTGCCTGGATGTGCTCACTCCTTTCTCCTCCTCTAAATCAGTATGGAATTAGGTATGCTATAGAACTGCAAAAGGTCTGAGCCAGAGGAGCCTGGAGAAAGATGGATGGCCTTGTATACAGAGACAAAGGTCTGTGTTCACTTCTGCTTATCCAGATTTTGGGCAAGCTGCTTAATTAGCCACTTGCTTTGATCACCTGTGTAAAATGAAGATTTTACTACTGTCCTTGGTCTTGTACACTTAATTAGGAGTTTCTCTGACAACAGGGCTGTATTAAGGAGTTTGCTCAACAAAATCTTAACCATCATAGAAGAGCTTTGGGAATGCTTTTGATCTCAGTTTTCTATTCAGACCATAACAAATATACATAGATGTAAGGTATTTGAATCCTGGTTTGCAATTTAAACGTACTCTTTGGTCATTGGGATGCTTTAAACTCTGCTTATGTGTGGGGACCAGCTCACATGTAATGGAGCATTCACCTCCTATTTCTTTCATGGTAGAAACTAAACAACAAAGAAAAGGAAAATTAGCCTAGAAAAAAGATTTTGTGAGTTCCAGTTTGATTTCTCACATTCCAAAGATTTATGGTTATGAAATATTTACTCATATGTCTATATAAAACTGACCAAGAGACACTGAAGCTTTTTTGTATCTTGACTGTTCCTATTTGATGGTTACCACTGTGTGATGGAGGACACTGTCCTAAAGGGGCTCTTTTCAGGAAGGACCCATAAATCCATCCTGAAGGCTGTGGCAAGACAGTTACTGTATTGGTATAATCAGCAAAGACAGAGCACCCAGGTTATGCGAAATAAAATGCAGCTTTGATGTTTCCTACACAGCAGAAGCCTTTGCAAATGAATTGGATCTCACAAAATCCCCATCAGAGACCTAGACAACTGGCAATCTGAAGTCAGTTAAGAATGTTTCTGAGCTCTTGTGGATTAAAAGCCTATTCTTTTCCTTGATGAAGGATTTGGGCATTTATTCCTTCTTTTTACTCTCTTATTCATGATCCATGTAGGCATGAAGGTTGCAAACCCTGTTTTGATGACTGAATTACCCTTCAGCATCTTAGAATCATAGAATCATAGAATTGGCTGAGTTGGAAGGGACCTCAGAGATCATCGAGTCCAACCCTTGAACCGCGGTTGCGGTTGCTAGACCATGGCACTGAGTGCCACATCCAGTCTCTTTTTAAATACCTCCAGGGACGGAGAATCCACTACTTCCCTGGGCAGCCCATTCCAATGCTTGATCACTCTCTCCGTAAAGAAATTCTTTCTAATATCTAACCTAAACTTCCCCTGGCACAACTTAAGACCATGCCCTCTTGTCTTGTTGAAAGTCATCTGGCAAAAGAGACCAACCCCCCCCTGGCTACAGCCTCCTTTCAGGTAGCTGTAGAGAGCGATGAGGTCTCCCCTGAGCCGCCTCTTCTTCAGGCTGAACAGCCCCAGCTCCCTCAGCCTCTCCTCATAAGATCTGTGCTCGAGTCCCTTCACCAGCCTGGTTGCCCTCCTTTGGACCTGCTCCAGGACCTCAATCTCCTTCCTAAACTGAGGGGCCCAGAACTGGACACAGTACTTGAGGTGTGGCCTCACCAGGGCTGAGTACAGGGGCAGAATCACTTCCTTGGACCTGCTGGCAACGCTGTTCCTGATACAGGCCAGCATGCCATTGGCCTTCTTGGCCACCTGGGCACACTGCTGGCTCATGTCATCTTCTGCATGCTCAAAGCAAGACCTTTATACCTGCCCCTGCGTACTGGAATCTGGACATTGAGCTGAACGTTTTGTCACATCATCTTTATTTCTGAAAGTTAGTTCAGAGGAACATGATCTTGAGCTATCTTTTTTAAGAAAAGCTTCTTTTTAGGAAGATGTCACCCTAGTGTAGGTCACCACTCCAGATAACTCCATGAATAGCCAAGATCATTTACAGAGAGAGGAGCTCACCCAGTTATGTCCATAATCCAAAGTATTCAGACTCAGTTCCACTTCTTACAGACACTCCCTGCCATCTGTAACTGCACTTTCCCAGCCCCCAGAAAAGCCGTCACAGATGTGATTATGCCTCAGTGTTGGTGATTTTGAATATAATCAACCTAGTTCACACAGAATGTCTCTTAAAAAAGGCTGGAACAATTTAGCCAGAGTATTAAAGAGTGGTCAGACTATCTTGAAATTCTAGAAAAAATGTTGGAACAGATAATCAAGCTACTGGCAGTAAAGCAGTGTTGTGACTGTACAGAAAAGTTTGCATTTAGAGCAGTATTTTAAAAAAGGTTCAGTCACACACAGGTCAGCATTAGCACTGAATATCTCTCGAGATTGCTTTGCAATCCAAAAATAAACACAAGCCAGAAACCCAAATTCTCTGAACAAATACCTTCATTTTAGCTTTTTCCAAGTGTGAAACTCCTAACATATTGAATTCATTCCTGAAACACATGTGAAACATAAACTCAGAGGAAAACAAATCTTTCAAATGGTGAAAGAGAAATCAAGTGCAAGTTGTCAACTTTTTCCAAGAAAGCAAAGATCTACACATTGAATACCAACAACAGGGCTGTACCTCTTGCTCCCACCCATAACACAGATGTTTTTAATGAGTACACATTTGGACAAGTGTGCACAATGACTTCTAGTGCAGAGTTTAATGTTCCATATCTGAATGCACATTTTAATGTAAATGAGGACCTTCCTATCATCCCCTCCTGTCATCTTATCAAGGTTGAAACAGATTTGTCTGAAGACTTCAGAATATACATGAATGTGGGATAGTAAAATCAGTCTAACTGCACCCAAATGAGGCAACACATGGCCCTTTGTTTAGGAAGAAAAACACTGTACTGGTTCTGGTAAGAAAGTTTTCCAGTGCAAATTTACTCAAAAAACGCATAGTAGAAAACCTCACCTACCCATGGTAGAAAAACCCATTTGATGAGTAATGCTGTGATGCAGCTCTGATATCTTCTACATACTGCTCCCTGCTGCACCAGGGAAATAGGGGAAATATGCATTAAACCACAGCTTTGTCATTTATGTGATGACAAAGAAAGCCAGAGAGCAAGCCAATGATTCACTGCACTGTGACTGTCCATCAGAATAGAAGGTACTGGGAGCCTTGGAAAGGAAAATAATGTCTCCAGGCTTGTCAGAAAAAAAGAGTAGTTCATTGAATATTCAGACATGTATATAATAGTAAATGAACAGGACAGGGTCTGAGGTTCAAGAACCAGGCCATGACTATTTGTACTGTTTAATTGCTAGCTTGCTCTCTAGCCTGGGTCAACCAATCATTGCTGGAATTATGTGAAAAACAGGATGTGCCAAGGATCATTCCCAGCAGGCAGACTGGTTCCAGCCACCCCTTTTTTTGGGGGAAAGGTTAACCTTAGAAGAACATTTCAGCTTATTTTATTTAGCAGTATGAAGTGCCTCAACAACCAAGACATTGGGTGAAGTTTGGGACTGTCTTGCAAACAATTTTCAGCATCATAACACACTTATATGTATTGGGAAACTGCTTTTTGCCAAATTGCTTTATCTGTCTCCTATTTCATAATGAAGATGCTTTCAGGACAGCTTGAATCCATAATTTCAATTACTTAATTAATTTGCAACAGCTAAGGATTCATAATATAAAAAAATTACATGAATTCTACTCTTGTTATTTGATTCATCTGAGCCAAGCTCTGCAGATCACAGGAAAGGACACTGTGACCCTTTTTAGTAGCTCTTTCTTCGTTTCACAGTTAACTAATTTTCATGAATATCAGAAAGAACAAAAATATTAAGGAGTGCTCAGTAATTTCTGAAGTATCCATGCTGAAAATGCACAGAAGATGATTACTATTAGCAGTTCTGCCTGCAGAAGCTAAAACAATTAGTCTTTTAAATGTATTGATAGAAGAAGACCTTTCAACAGAACCCTGAAACTCACTCTTAATTATTCACAAATTTATTAGTCAGTGGAAAACGTCCATCTTTTCCCAGTCTATCACCATATTGTTTTATTACTCTGCAAATATGAACATTATTAACATGCCTATTCTGGAAATGAAGGTGCAAGAAAAGCCAATCCTTTTATCTTTGATACTCATCATCTCTGTTCACTCAACTGAAAAGCCCATTTTTTAATCTTTTATCTTAATGAGGCTTATATTGTAACGTTTATATGTGATATATGTGTCAAACCACCATGAACTGCAATAGGATGGGAAATACACAGAATAACCCACTGCCACATTGCCAGCTTTGGTAAAAACCATCTTTCAAGTCCCAGCTGCTTCTTCTAGTTTCAACAACAATTGACCCAAGTGTTACACAAGCCCTGGACTATCAGATCCAGAGAAATTACAATCCCTGATGCTATAAGGATGTTGGCATCCACTTTGTTCTAAAATTATATTTAAAATGGATGGCTTGTTCTGCTTTCCCTTACTGCTCTGTAGGTGTCAAGGTTTTTGATCCACTGCACTGGCAAGAGTGCCATTTACTAATGAGTTTTTATTTACACTGAGGCAACACAGTAGCAGTACTGAAAATCTCACAATTTCAACATGCACTAAATAATATTGAGCTTTCAAGGTTTCTTAGAGAGAAGATTCAACCCCCAGTATCCAAACTTTCACAACCTGCTTGAATTAAACTCTTAATCTAACAAACTTGTAAATAAGATGTCTTTTTGGTCTACCCTTCAGAGGAGAGCCCAGTTCTTTATCTATCTGAATGGTATAAGCTGGCTTTGCATCTTAAATCAATGCAAATTCCTTGGCAGGCTGAATCTAGGTCAACATTTCTCATCATAACTTCCATCTAGAAATACAAGGAAGGAAAATGAAAGCTCCATGAACCCAGATGGAAAACAATGATACCAGACGAACTACTTACTAAATGTCTGCTCCATCTGATCATCACTGGAAAAGCTTTTTTCTATTTATGTCTGTGTTGGGTTAACCTTGGCTGAATACCCATTGCCCACCAAGCTGCTCCGTCCCTCCCCCTCCTGAACTGGGTAGAGAACACAAAATGTAATTAAAAGGCTCATGGGTTGAGATAACAACAGGGAGATCACTCAGCAATTACAGGCACAAACAAAACAGTTTCAGCTTGGGGAAACTGGAGACTTGAGAGACTGATTTCCTCTGGGGATAGAGGAAACATTAAGTATTTGTTACAAAGATTGGTACAAAAGACCACAGAAAGTTATTTTACTTCTTTCAAGTTGTTAACACCACAGATCACCTCTCTTTATTGTGGGGTTCTTAGCAGGCAGAGGCATTAATTAACTTGAGATCTCTCTACAGAGAGGCACAAGAGTTACTATAGTGACAAGTTGAAGAGGTAAGTAAGAGTCTGAAAGTATCAAATCTTTGTGTCCTGCATGGCAAGAAGCACAGATGCTGTTGCAAAGAAAAACTCTTACATCCCAGGTAGCATATCGAGACTCCATGTGGTAAAGCCTGAATACCCAGATCTTGTGGACGTCCACAAGATTCCAGAAAGTTGTGTTTATTAATTTTGTTTGTTGTGCAATTTTGTAAAATAATGCTGCTATCATTAACGATCAAGGAAATCACATATCTAGAAATGACAGATCTCTAAATCTTTCATGTGTATATATTAGAAGTAACGGAAAGATAATTCACAAAGATTTGAAAGAGATGAGAATGAGGCTTAGAACTGACTGGAGGATGTTATCTCCCACTCCTATCTGCTAATCCCTCTCCCAAGAAAAATTACATTTTTCACTTTTTTCTTTTTTAATTTGTTTTTGGGTTTTTTTGTTTCTTTGCTTTGTTTACATATACATACATATATATACACACACACACACACATAGATATACATATACAGCCAAAAAAACTTCAGAATTTGAGTACTTGCCCAAATTGGAATATTCTAAAAAACTCAGATGTTTTCTATGCACAATAATCATTAAGATTTTTTTTTTTTAATTTTTTTTCAGTGTAGGTAAAAAAAAAATGATCAAAAGCAGAAAATGCTTTCTTTTTCTCTAAGCAAAGAGTAATACGTGGAAAAGCAAAAGAAATACAAAGGTTAGTGATAAACCAAGGGTACATTATCTAAATTGATGTGCCCATTCTGCTCTTTGCTGAAAGAAAGCTGTACAGTTACAGAGCACTATTAAAACTTTCCCAGGGTACCAAAGCAATGTGTAAACAGAAGCATTACCATAATGATTTTTATCCATAATCTGCAGTGCAAATTTTGAAGTTTCTATTGGAAAAAAAAAATCAGTGAGAACTAAGAATTGATGGGAAAGTAAATTTGGAAGGAATTAGGAGCTCAATTTTGTGTGTGATCCTGGAGGGAATGAATAATGAGGAACATGACCAGCAATAATTATACGAAGTAGTGAAGAAAGAGAATTATACACAGTGAGGGAAGAAAGGCAGATGTAGGATCAATGAGAATCAATTAGAAAAGTTTATGCTGGTTTCAGGGGATTCTTCCTGACAACTGGACCTATTCATCCATTGCTGAGCTCCCAAATAAAGTCTCAAGTTTTTCTTAATCTTGATAGATATTTCCTGGGAATGCTCATCTCCTTCATGGGAATGAAGGACACCACATAAGTAGTTTCTTTCCCTGGTTGGTTGCTGCACATTGGCCAAAACTGTTGTGATAGTTAAAGCAATATTGTGTGGGTAGCATTTAATACCCCTTTTACCTTTCTAGAAGGACTGAGTAACCAGAACATATTTCAACTCAAGATCTCATAATCAAATTCAGATGTGGAATAGGTGCTTTACCTGTCAAATGCAACAGCTACATTTTGCCTGAGTGAAGAACAGGCTCCTATTTTGGGGGAACTTTATTTTAAAGAGAAACACAGTTTTGAAGAGAGAGACAAAAAATAAATCCTTAGGGAGCTTTAATTTTGGTTGCTGTCTCCCCGTTCCCAAGAGCAAATTAATCTCCTAAAACCCTACAGCACATGTATTTTAAATCTACTGAAACAGCAAATAACAACCTCATAGGCTTCAGCTCCCTCCTGCAAGAGTCCTGCTGCCTCAGAAGGAACACAAGCCCATGCTCAGCTTGGAGGTTGCCTTTGCTGCTCCTCCTGGCCCAGAACTGTTCTCAGACAGCTCTGTCCCTTTTGTGACTAAATACCTAAATGTACTTTTCCTGTATATGAAATGAGGCTAATTTATCACTATCTCGCTAAGGCTTTTGAAAGCCCAATATTGTCCCTGACTGAAAGCTCATGAATTCATCACATTGATGTTGGCACATGATGTATCTTCCCTTTTAAGCCAAATAATATTTTCCCATTAATACTATGAAGAGTGTCAAGTCTAATTAGATTGCAGAAATAAACTAAAGGATGAAGCATTAGGAAAAAGTCTGGTTTTAAGAATTTTGATGGCAACATTTTTTTCAACATTTTCAAGTTTCTGAAATGACACTTGTTAAAATTTTGCTAAATACTTTTGGTTTAAGATGAGAAAGAATTATTGAACAGTGGCAATGAAGTGTTCCATAATTATGGGTGGGAATGCAAAAAAAAAGCTAAAACAAAAAAAGAACTTGTATTTCAGGCAGAAAGACACATTATTTGGTTTTCATTTCACAAGAGATCTGTACTCCTTCCCAGATCCTGATTTTAAAATATAGCAGTTTCACAGACAAGGAGATTCCCTTATGTAAACTCCAAGAAAGACACCTGAATGGGGCTTTGTCTGAGGCTCAGTCACTCATATGTTTGCCTGCTCCAATTTGCTTTGTGTTACTATCAGAGAATGTCACACTGATTTTCAGAGGTGCAGGTCCTTTCCCATTGCTTGCTAAGTCTGAAAGAAGCTTTATCACTTTTCCAGCTCAGGTAATGGCTTTTGCTTTGGTAGAACTAGAAACTGGACATGAACACCCCAGTATTGCTTGCCTTTTCCAGCTCTAACCCACTGCTACCCAAACTTGGTCACAGGGCCTGGATTGGCTTTGATTTCTGGGACTAGAAAAGGCAGAAAGTAAATGAGAAAGGATTGTGCATCAGTAGTGAACTAGACAACTGGTGTACCTCAAAAAGCACAGCCCATGGGTCTGAAGAGGTCTGGGAGATATATGGCCAAAAGTCAGATACTAGCAGAGAGGACAAAGTGTTTCAGTGGCCATAACATGCATCACTGGACCACTCAACTTTTCCTCAGTCTCATTCACTTCCCACCATGCACCAACCTGAAATGGTTTTGAATAAAGAGTTCATAAAATAAGCTGGGTTCTTTCTTGGGGCGTATCTATAGACATAGAGGAGCTCCAGCTGTCCTGTTTTCCTTGTGTCAAAAGCACATGCTGAACATGTCCAACTGCAGCACGGGACTTCATAAGCCCTTACAGAAATTCCAGCTGCTTATACCTGTCCAGTCCAAAGATAGAGGTGACCACCCAACCCTTGTGCACCCTTTTTGCAAGAGCAGAGCAGTTCTCAGGTCATAGTGAGTGTCAGATAATGCCATGGGCTACACAAGACACTGTCACATCTGAAGCTCTTACAGGGGCCACTGCTGCAGAAGGGATGATAAATGGATCTGAAAAGTGTCTGGCCCTAACATACTGGAAAACTGAGATGAGTTGGCAGAATTACAGCGTGACTCTTGTGCAGTAAACTTTCTTTCTTGTTAGGAAAATATTACCATCTGCACCCAAGAAAAGGTCCCAGTGAATTGCTTAAGCAGGGACTGTATGAAAAGGATTGTATCATTAGTCCTTGAATAATGTTGCTCTGCACAAAGAGAAAATGGAGATGAAACTTTTTCCTTGGTGAGCAGAGGAGGAAGAACAGCTCTTTTAAACTCAGGTGAGGGTTTTATACCTTTGCCTTTTAAAGAAAACAGCTTCAGTTAAAGATCAGGTTATTTTACTGGCAATTACATAGTCCCACTTTAAATCTAGAAGAGGTCTGTAAATTGCTTTCATGGTGTTTTCAAACCAGCTGGTGGCTGTGTTGGCTGACTGAATTATTAGTGAATGCTTTGGCACACTGTTAATCACCATGCACTCACATTGCCAACTTTGGCAGAAATTTTGCTTCCTTCAGGAATTTCCTATTCCACAAAACAGAGTTTAATACCAAGCAGACACCATCCATCAAGACTAAAGTCTTCCTTACACTGCATGAATTACATTATTACACTCATTTCCAATGATAAGGCTCCTGAATGTCTTAGTTGCCTTTACCATTTACTAGGTTTAGAAAAGTAAATCGATTTTTCACAATGAGTTTTCAATTTATACACTCAAATATTTTACATTCCATTAGGGTGATACAGAACACAGAACCACACTGTATTTTACTGAGGTTGCCTGGATATTAAGACAGTAACTACTTGTATCTTGTCATCAGTACCTAGCAGTTTGAGGACAATCTTAGAATTAAAATTACTCTCTGCAGAGTTTGTATTTGGTGAAGTTATGGTTGGCATCAAGACAAACTCAGGAGCAGTGGAAAATAAAGTATTGTACACTTTTCCTTACTATGTTCTAGAGAAAAAAAACATCTGTCTTGTTCTTTTCAGTCTGGGCTGTGTTGGCACAGGACATGCCTATGAGAAATGCCATCCCATCTGTAGTGCAGTTTCTACCATCACTTGAGATCTCATTAGAGCCCAATTCAAGATTTGAAGGAACAAGTGAATTTATGTGCAGCTCCAATATATTTTGGTGATGTTGACTTCTGATAAAACTGAATGACACCTCTGCAGTGTGCAGCACATACTTTACAAATGGAGTTGTGATGTAAAAACACCCCAAGTGCAGCAGTGTCCTGCAGAGCAGGGACTTGAAGGGGTCTGTGACTGGCACACACTCATGACCTGGAGTCATGGGTCCACTGAAAGTATCATTTCTTTGAGAAGTGAAAATGAGATTTTTTGACACAGTAATTTCAAATTTGTCAACAGAGAAATTATTGATCCTTGTCACGAAGGAAAAATCTAATGCAAGTCACTTTGCTACTTAAACTCATAGTTTTCAGAGCTGGAAGGGACCTTTAAGATCATCCAGTTCCAATCCCCCTGCCCTGGGCAGGGACACCTCCCACTAGATCAAGTTGCTCAAAGCCCTGTCCAGACTGGCCTAAAAACTTTCAGGGATGGGGCTTCCACCACCTCTCTGGGCAACCTATTCCAGTATTTCACCACCCTCATGGTGAAGAACTTCTTCTTAATATTTAATCTAAATCTACCCTCCTCTAGTTTGAAACCATTCCCCATAGTCCTGTCACTACCTCACATCTTAAAAAATTCCCTCCCCAGCTTTCCTGTAGCCCCCTTCAGACACTGGAAGGCTCCAATAAGGTCTCCTCAGAGCCTTCTCCTCTCCACACTGAATAACCTCAACTCCCTCAGTCTATCCTCACAGGTTAGATGCTCCAGCCCTCTGATCATCCTCGTGGCCCTTCTCTGGATACACTCCAGCACATCCATGTCTTTCTTGTAATAGGAGCTCCAGAACTGGACACAGTATTCCAGCCTCACATGCATAAAGCTTCCCAATTAGAGGCTCACCACTCTATCACCATTTCTATGCTTGTGTGGAGTGGAAACAAAACTTAATGAGAATGTAGTATAGTGCATGGCAAAGAAATCAGGTTCATAAACAGCACCTGTTATCATTATGGGCTTTTTTCAGGAAAAGTCTCCTTCCTCCTCTAAAAATAAATGTTCTTAAAGACAGCAAAATATATATCCTTATCAAAGAATCTTGCAACCTGACAGTGTGGATTGTTGAGCTGTAACATTTTATATGCACCACCTATGAAGCTGAAGTTGCAAGCTGAAATGGAATTTCTTTTGTGATGTAGCCACAAACTTCATTTTCAAGAAACATCCAAGATAACCCCACATACCACATACCTCAACAGTATACTAGACCACAGTGCTAATTAATACCTATTATTCAGAGACTGTTTTGATGGAAAATAAATTACATCAAATATATAGAAAATTTCTTCGAGTACTTGTTTTTACCACCATGAAACTATGCTGTGCATCTTCATACTTCTCTGTTAATGAAGACTATAAAGGAGAGACATAGTATTTGAGCCAGTGGCAGGAAGAAAACTGCCCTTTAACAATTTTAATAACTTCTGTGCAAAACCACACAGTGGTAACCAACCACTTGGACATTCCAGGGCTTAGCAGAGAGCTGTGGTAATGGTATTCCAATAGCATCACATTGTACAAGACACTCCTGAATCCCATGACAATTGCTGCACAGGCATGAGCTTTTAAAGTTCCAGCTTAGCAGAGTGCTTAAAATCATCTTTATTCTTAAGCAATAAATTTAATAAACCTGCTCTGATGCTTAAAATTGCACAAATGATTACTGTGATAAGTAATGAACTGATGTATTGTAATTAAATCTTGGTCTGACCCTATGCCTTCAGAAAACAAGCTCAGGCCACAGGATGTTTTTTTTATTCCATCTGTACTACCAAGTGAGTCCTGAAGTGAGAGTGTCCATACTATCCTTAGGAAACATCACTGTCTGGAGGACTGAGCTTATCTTCACCCAGCAAAGCCAGACATGAAGGCTTGGCCTGTCCTTAGGCTTCTATGTACCCTTTTAATGTGGTTACCCTTTTTCTGGCTCATACCAAAACCACAAAAGACGAGATGGATGTTAGGCTTGGCTGTGGTTGAGGCCAGCTTGGACTTTCTATAACTCTAAATAACATAATTTGAAGTGAGAGTCCTCTCTCTTACCTGGGCCTCTCTTGCTAATGCAGTGCTGTGTGTGGTTCTTCTGTGCCTTCTGTGACTCAAGACCCATTACTCATGTTCAACTTGTTATCCACCAGCCCTACTGTCCACCATGTCAATCAATCAATCTCACTAATTTGGTTTCATCTGTACTCATGTGAGGTTATATTGTCATCCCGTCGTAAGACTGGATGTTCCCAAGGATAATCTGAATGCTAACAATTCTGTTCATTGGGTCTTCTCCATTGATAAAGAGAAGACCAAGGTGGCATGCTCATCAAACCCCAAGCAGCCAGACCACCTCCAGCCCCAGAAGGAAGCCCAGGGTTGCAACCACTGCTCCCTCTGTACTCAGCCAAGAGACACAGGAACATCCACGGGTCAGTGAAGCTCAGATGCTTTAAGTTCTCATTTTGCAAATGCCTGTATCATCCCCTCCCTCTGCTGACTACAAAATTACCTTTCTCTGAAGTCAAACAAATGAACCCTGCCCAGAGTTTGCCAGTGTGACAAATGGCCAAAGGCAGTCCTGCTTCCATGTCAGGTCTTTATCAAAGTCCTTGAGGGGATTTATTTCTGGCAACACCTGCCTAGTGTTAATTTTCACTTATTCGTCTGAATGTCTGAGGTGCTAATAACTTGCTAACACTGGAACTCAGTGAAGCTTGGCACACATTCTGTCTTCTGAAGATGTCACTCTGTTCACTTAGGGCTCTTTACCTGATATGCTGTGCTGCCTGTTTAAAAGGTACTCTTCATAAAGAGAGCCACCTTTATGCCTTGCAGATTGAAGTAGCTTTCCCTCTTAAAATATTAAGCATAATTTTCCCAATTTTACCCTCTTGATAGGGAAGCCCATTAATTCCAGCTAGAAGAGACCTAGAAATAAAAGCTCTTATCTCCTGCTAGAGATAAGAGCATTGCAAACAACTAGAGTGTTTCAATATTCTCCATTCCCTGTTGCTTTTGCACTCCTTTGCAATCCTTAATAGATCTGCAGCGGTTGCTATGATTTTTTTTCTTAATATTTCTTTTTTATTAGACATCACACAAACATCTTATGTTAAGTAGAAAGAAAATGCCCACAGGAGTAGTTGCCCATTTCCTAATACATGAACTAGGTGAAAACAAAAATGATCAGACTACCTCACAATGTGTCAGGCACCAGGTTTTGTTTGAATATAATTTCTCCCTGATTGCCATGCATGCAGCCCAGGCAGCAATCTCAGGTTTGCAAAACTGTCATCTACTGCAGTTCACAGAAGTGAAATAATGATACAAAACTGCCTCTGTCACTTCATTTTCCAGACCTTTTTCTGTCCCCCTAACCAAAACCAACATCACCTTACCTTGATCTTAGGTGAGATATCCTTTATTATTCTAAGTAAAAGCAAGAGGACTTAACTGGTTAATTTTTACTGTCTGTTGCACCTTGCCTCTCAGTTCTCTCAGCATTTTATCCAGAAAATGAACATGGCTTTAATATAGTTGTAAAAAGTAAAAGAAATATAACATTAATAATAACATTGTGGTGCAGCAAATATGTATATCTTAGAAGTCTTAACACAAGCTTTGTTTTTAGTAGGCCAAAGTTTAGCTAAGCTCAGTTCCACATATTTACTTTTCTTTCACATCTAATTGAATTCTTTGATAAGTATCTATCCAGGGCTACTCATATCTTTTCTATCAATTAAATGTCAAAAAAAAAAGTAATTGCAAATCTAAAGCAGTGCTTTGTGTCTCCCAGCTCAGCCTACCTTATTCTGAGTCAGCAGAAAGAATTTCAAAATAAATCAAAGGCTTTCCACTTCTTTGTGGCAAGAGACATCATAGTACATTAGAGCCATCTTTCAAACTCTCTTACTAACTGGGACAAGAACATTAAAACAAAACACATTCCAAATTCCAGTCTTGGCAAGTCAATAAAAGAGGATACCTTGGTATTTTGAAATTATATTTTGTCACAGCTTTCAAGTGCACTTTACAAGATGACATTTTTAACAAGAGACTGATTTTTTATGTATAGAGAAATGTTTATGCATCACATTAAAGTATCTGGACAAAATTATTAGTTTGACTTTTTATAAGAAGTCATCACTGTAGAGCTGAAAAACACTTCCTCAAATCCTGCCATTTTTTTTTTGCTCTTCTTTTTTCCCCACAGTTTCTGCTCTGTCACAGCTGAATGAACATTAAACAGAACACCAGGGAGGGAGAAAAGATCTGTAAAACTTGTCTCCAAATTATGTGGTGAAGAGATGGTTTGCTAATACACAGCCCTCCTCTTTATCTTCTTCCTGGAATAGAAAGTTGCAATCTAATGTTATACATGTTTTTTCTTTTTCTTTTAATTTTTGGTTTTTTTCCCTTCCACGGCAGGGGCTATCAAAAGCTCATTGACAGAAGTCACCTGTATGAACCAACATGAAAGAGCAATGAAAATGTCATCTATTTTTGCATTGAAATGTGTCCACAAATTTTGCCCAGCTCTGATATGAAGCCACTGCTTGAATGAACCCTGCTTTGCATCCTTAAGTTATAAAAGCTGCAACCTGCACAAGTCTGATAACAGTTCCCAGCTAATGCTGAAACATTTTCTCAGCTTGCAAGAAATTCCTTTAAAAGAGGAAATTGAAGAGCAGCCATTAGCACCAATAACATTTCCTTCCTTCCATCCATCCCATGGATCGGTGCATGCTGGTACTGCTAGAGGAGGGAACCCACATTTCTGGGTGGAAAATAAGACTGTGTGAAACAACAGCACTCCACTGAGTCAAGCTCTTTATAACAGCAGTA
The DNA here is from genome assembly GCF_003957555.1 of Calypte anna. NCBI lineage: Eukaryota > Metazoa > Chordata > Aves > Apodiformes > Trochilidae > Calypte > Calypte anna. The sequence goes on along the minus strand of NC_044245.1, from coordinate 143,667,351 downwards.
ACCAGCCATGTTGATTGTTTTTTTCATAAACAAAAATTCACCCTATATTATTGATTCCCCTTCCTCTTAAAGGAAAAGATTTTAAGCTCACAGTCTTCTCTTCTGGAACACTCTTTCCCGTCCAAATACCAAGCTGTCAGCCTGAACCTCTATGGGCTTTCCTCCCACTCCACCTCTCCAGAGACTTGCTAAGACTTTCTTTGCAGCTGAAATTAAACTAGCTACCCTGTAATTTTGTATGTAGCTTGTCACCAGCAGTCTAAGTAATGAAGACACCTGCTGGTTGCTCACCACCCAGGCATCAGAGAGATCTCTCCTGGCATCGATTTTAATTAGCTCGTTGAAATGTCTTTTGCCTTCTCATCCTCCTTTCATCAGGAAAACTTTGCCCATACTCCTTTCATAATCACACTCTGCAGATCTTGAATTGTGCTGAGCTGCAGCTGACTCAAAACTAAAGCTCTTCTGTTCACAAACTCCACTACTGAAGGCAAAGCAATAGAGCAATTGCCCTCTCTTATGCCCTACTTCTTTCCAGGGAGTATAAGTGGTTCACATACCTTGTGAATCACCTAAATCCTGTAGAATCTGCATTAAAAATATCTGACCTCATTAAAAAGGAAATATTTCAGCCTCTGACACTGAACAGTTAAAATGAACTACTAGATGAGCAGCAGTGTGAACTGCAGCTATCCTTCATAACAATTTTCACCATTCACTCTCTATTTATCACAGCCATTTTCTTAACACTGGGCAAGATGTGGAGCATTGGTCACATGCAGGCCAGTTCCATTGTTTCTGGAAGGAAATTACCATAGTGGTGAAATAAACTTTAAGAATATATAAAGCTATATAAGAGTATACAAAAAGCTGTGATCTGTCCTAGATACAGGGAACCACAGCAAGAGAGTACCTGCAAGAAGGTGCAGTGATGCTCAGGACCAGTGTCAGTAGTTAAATGCCAGTGAAGCTTTTGTGACTTTTTAGCAATGGGGATTTGAACTGTGCAGGGCTGTGATTTAGAAAGGATTGGGAAAACCCATCTGCAGCCTTTTGCTTTGCTTTTCAGTTTTGTGGCACTAAACAGAGCAGGAATGCCCAGGACAATTAAAAACCAGGACAAGGAGAGATTTCAAGCACTGAGCCCTGGCTACCCATGCTTAACGTAATGGCTTTGGACTATTACAGCCAGCTCTGCTATGATAAACCTTTTTTTTTTTTTTTTTCCAAAGGAGGCTATTTCTAGCTTGCAGCAGCCTGTGCTGTTTAGCAATTGCTCACCTCCAGGCCTGGGCTGGTGTTCTCTGCAGAGACCTGCCCTGAAGGAGTTGCCCAAAATGGTCCCTGCTCTTACATGGAACAAACAAGGAGAATGCCCTGAAAAAGAAGCTCCAGGAAGGCTCTCTAGGGGTAGGGTGACTTATTTCTTGGCTCTTATTGAGCAGCACAGCCTGTCAAATAAAAATACATTATCAAGAAGAATAGCACAGTTAAAATCCATTCCAGAGACTGAGGACTGAGGAATGCAAAAAACACATACAGGAAAAACCTGAACACTTCACTGTGTATCATCTGCAAGAAATGGGTGCCAGGGAAAGGGAAGAAAACACTTAGAAGCTGCTTTATGTAGCTTCTTTGGCCATTTAATAGTTTCCAGTTCCCTCGGTTAGTGATGGAGAAATATGAACATGGATTGCATCTTTGAGGAGTGCAGCACTCCCTATAAAATTAAAATTTACAAGTACAGTGTTTTCTGCAGAGTGGGAAAAAAGGGAGGGAGCAGAGAGGGTTTTCTGAGTGATCTGAAACCGAAGAGCCAGTGGCAATGTTTCTTTAGCTAACTAACAGAAAAGCAGAGCTTCCTCTCATTCTGGTGCAAAATATTGAGGCAAGAGCTCCGTGTTAAAGGGAGCTGTGTGCCATGATGGCAATAAGATAGCTTGTCTGCAGAAACAATTGTACTGGCTCAGTGGATGGGACAAAAACTGCAATATGTTCAGCTAGAGACAGGGTGGTGGGAAGCTCTTTAACTGGATTTGTGGCTGTAGTTCCACCCTGAGAAAGGAAGAGAGATGGAGAGACAAACACTATCAGTCCCTGGGAGACCCAATGAAAGGCATTTCAAACTTGCCACATGAAGGAACTCACTCATTCCCATCTTCCATTTCTGAAGCTGTAATAGAGATGGGAATTGGAGCCTGTTTTCCCCAAGTCTCATGCCAGTGACCTGCTTAGAAGAGGAAGAGATTTCTCAGAGGGGAAGAACAGAGGAGGCTGCTTTGACTGCAGAAGAGCCTCAGTCATCCAAACCTTCAGTATTGTAGAATTTGATAAATATTATTTTCTACCTATTTTTTCCCCAGAGGGTCTAAAAACCAAAAGTGAGTGTTTAAAATACAACGGAGGAAACCAGAATAAAATAATGAACAGAAATCACCATTTTTATCTCTCAAAACTAAAACAAAAGGATCTTTCTCTTTGGAAAAATCCTAGAAGAGAAAATGTTTTGCAAATCATATCAGTGAGATATATTTGCTTTGAAGCTGTTTCAGTGAAGGAAGGACTTCAGCTTTTCTGTCTTGGAGAACTGAGAGGTGGCCTGAAACCTCCCAGACCCAACCCAATTTACTGATGTAGATTTGCATGAAATGAAGCTATTTGGTAGAAATGTCAAACATTTCCTCTGAGGAACACAGACGTGTCCAGGCATGATGATCTGGTAGCTGTCAATTTGGAGTTGGGGTCACCTTTTTCCAGAAATTCATCTCCTCTATCCTTAGGCTGCAGGACTGGCTGAGGAGAGGTAAGGTCTTCATTTGCACCTATAAAAAGATTTCAGCTTCTGTGGTGGGATAAGAAGTAGAAGGTGGAGAGGTGGAGACACTCATGTCAGACAACCTCCAGTAGTAAGTGGTCTTTCCTCAAGGTTCTACTTATCCTAAGGGAAATTTCCCCCTTTTTTTTTTTTTGACCCAGATATTAACACACCATGTAAAAAAAACCTACATTCTTCTTGCCACTTCTGAGAAATTGGACATTCCTCTGAGTCTTCCCTTATTACCCTGATATTTCCAGCTCCTCTAAGGACTTTTAATTTGGGAGAGTAACTTCTAGGAGAGCATTAACATTTTCACTGTCATTCTAACCCTCTCAACAGCTATGCTGCTTTTTGAAGACTATCCCATTATCTACCTTGTTCAAGTACTTAGGAGGCCAAGCCAGGCAGTAGGTGTTGGGCAGAAATAGAAGTAAATTCCACCTCCTGAAACAGCTAAATCAGTGCAAAACAAGATGTATTGTATGGATGCAGACAGACAACAGGGAATGCAGAAACAACAAGACTTTACTGGTTAGCACAGCAGGGAGTAGAAGGCCTCTAGCAATGAAAGCACCAGGTTCACTGGCAGTAGGGAATATATTCCTGTTCTTCAACCTGTTAGCCACAAAATTCACCCATCATATTCCAGACCCCAATCTTAACTTGTGAGACATATTAGTTCCAAGGTGGAATCACAGAACCACAGAATGATCCAGGTTGGAAAGGACCTCTGAGATCACCAAGTCCAACCCAGTTGATCCACTACCGCTATGGTTACCAGACCATAGCACTCAGTGCCACATTCAGTCTCTTCTTAAAAACCTCCAGGGATGAAGAATCCACTACTTCCCTGGGCAGCCCATTCCAATGTCTGATCACCCTCTCTGGAAAGAATTTCTTCCTAATATCCAACCTAGACCTCCCCTGCAGAGCTCAAGTCCATGCCCTCTTGTCTTACTGGGAGCTACTTGGGAGAAGAGCCCAACCCCCCCTGGCTCCAGCCTCCTTTCAGGGAGTTGTAGAGAGTGATGAGGTCTCCCCTGAGCCTCCTCTTCTCCAGACTGAACACCCTCAGCTCCCTCAGCCCTTCCTCACAGGACTTGTGCTGGATCCCTTCACAGCCTCCTTGCCCTCCTTTGGACCTGCTCCAAGACCTCAATCTCCTTCCTGACCTAAGGGGCCCAGAACTGGACACAGGACTCAAGCTATGACCTCACCAGCGCTGAGTACAGGGGCAGAATCCCTTCCCTGGACCTGTTGGCCACACTGTTCAGGATCCAGGCCAGGATGCCATTGGCCTTCTTGGCCACCTGGGCACACTGCTGGCTCATGTTCAGCTTCCTGTCAATCCAGACTCCCAGGTCCCTTTCTGCCTGGCTGCTCTCAGCCACTCTGTCCCCAGCCTGTAGCGCTGCATGGGGTTGTTGTGGCCAAAGTGCAGGACCCGACACTTGGCCTTGTTGAACCTCATCCCATTGGAATCATCCCAACTCTCCAGTCTGTCCAGGTCCCTCTGCAGAGCCCTCCTGCCTTCCAGCTGATCCACACTCCCCTCCAACTTGGTGTCATCTGTGAATTTGCTAATGGTGGACTCAATCCCCTCATCTAAATCATCAATAAATATACTAAACAGAACTAGGCCCAGCACTGAATCCTGGAGGACACCACTGGTGAGCGGCCCCCAGTTGGATGCAGCACTGTTCTGTTCCATAATAGTCACTGCTTCCAGAATTTCTTACCATAATAATTAAGCCCTGAGATTCTTAAGTTCTGTAAGCCATGCACTGCGTTTGTATTACAGGACATTGGATTTTAATTGAGTGTCCAACGCTCATTATTGCTCATGCTCATACTATGGGATAATGAGTTACTACTGCTTGCCTCAGGTGATTTCTGAAGTAGGAGGCAGCAGAAGAGCTGTCAGGCATATACAATGGCATTGCCTCATCATGGCAGTATTTAGGAGAGGTTGTCAGAAGGAGAATCTGAAACCTCTAGGACAGAAAGCAAAAGGAAAATGAAAGGAGAGAGTGTCAGTGTTATTTTCTCTTAGTAGTAGAAATAATTAAGCTCACACTTTTGCTGGCAGAGCACTGGACAGTAGATCAGTCAACGTTTCTCCCAAGCAATAGTGTTTGATTCATGAAGCAGAAGAAACATCATAATCTCATGGAAAAAAATAAGACAAAAATCAGTCTTGGCTGTACCCACTGAGCTGTTACGTGATCCTGTCTTCCTTTTCAGCCTAGAAATTCCACATGCAAACAACTAGTTCTAGCCTTTCTGTTTTGTTTTTTTTATGTTTTGAAAACTCAGTCTGAGGTCATTAGGAAGATACTCCTAAGATTTATCATTTATTTATGGATGTTTGCAGTTCAGTAATTTTCTATGGTAATTGTGAAGAAATGCCAATTACAGTCCTGCAATGAACTGTTTTTTGACCTCTGTCAATATGAGTCACCAGATAAAAACATATCTAAGTATTTATGAGCATAGTATTATGAGTATAGTGGCTACTGCTTACACCTTTATCCACACTCTCAGAATGTCTTAGGGTTAGACCTTATTTTAAAGGGACAGGAGGGCAGAGGTTTGGGTGGAACAGAGGGTTATAAGCAACATCAGGAAATGAACTCTTACTTATTTGTATCCAGGAGTAGGGCCTTGCTCTGTGAGTGTGATTTTCTTAACCACAAACTGTATTCAGACTTGAAAAGACAATCATCTACAGCTCTCTGCACATCCCATTCCATATCTTTTAATAAGAATGTTATACGTTGATGGTAACAGGGATAAGCATGCATCATTTGTGTGTGCTCTGACTGACAATAGCTGAAAGATGACTGGGAGAAAAACATTTTCTTTGCTCCAGATTATAGTGGGATTTTCAGTGCCCTGCTGTCAGTCACAGCACAACATCATCTGTGAAACCAGACATGAGACAACCTCTGCCTACCTTGAAATGCTGGTTCTTCCAGCGTGTCCTTTCCTAAAGTCAACCATCCCAGGGCTGGTCCCTTCACCTGATCAAAGTCTGTAACCCCACTGCTAGGGTTTAACACTGTCCAGCATTCCCTGAGCCTCAGGCAGAGGTGTCAGGCTATGAGGGTGCTTTGTGGCTTTTAAATTCAGACGGCCCAAAATGATGTGAAAATAATGACTGTGATGGCCAAAAGCATGGTAGTGTCCCAGACATTGTAGTGTCAAGGCTGAGAAGACATGGGAGGCCTAAAGAGTTAATGAAATGCAACTGCAGAGGGAGGAAAACACTGTGTGGTCTCATGCACACTTCTCAAGAGCAGTCACCCTCAAAGTGAACTATCTCACCCCCAGCTTTCCCTCCAGACAGAATTGGTTCATTCTCTGCAGAAAAAGTTCTGCAAGCCAGCTAGGGAAGACTATAAACCAGCTAACATACTGCTATGATCAGGGGACTAAGAATTGATAAAAAAAAACCTTATAGCTAACACATTTAGCACTACTGATGCCCTGAGATGCCCTGAGATGCCCTTAGATCCTTAGATGCTTTACTCCAGTAAAGCAATGCAAAAATAAATTCCAGCCCAGAGTTGAGACATTGTACTCTGGGGGTTTAATGCAGAATAAAGCCATGGATTTACTCATGCCTGATATTGATGTAATAAGCTTAAATCATGCTCTATAATCCTCGCTTCTAAACTGGTTGCCACTTTGAAAATCAAGGCAAAATATTTTCGCTTTCAAACAATATTTTCATCTCTGTGGCCAAGGAGAGCATTGCTCTGCAGATAGTTAAGTAATAGCATTAAATACACTTATGAAACCTCTGAAAGAAAAACTTGTGAGGAGGTTCTTTATTTACTTGGAAATAATTTCTGTTCAGTAGGTTACATGGCTGACAGCCCTGCCTGACCTCTCTTCTCTCTGACTGAGTAAGAGATCATCTTCCATTGAAGGTCACATAACACACCTAGGCCACCTTCTTATCTAAATCATAATCTGTTGTGAGGTGTGAAGCCTTCCAAGATTGCCACCAAACTGAGTGACAGACTGACAGTAAAGCCATTATAAGACTTCAACAACCCCAGTACTGGTTAAGAGACACAATTTAGAGCTAGACGCAGTATCACTAATCTTAATTTCTCTTGGATCTTAGATACATCATTCCTGGAACAACAAAAAGTTTCCAGTGTGCATGAGGTAAAACTGACCTAAGAAAACTTGCATAAAAGCAGAATTTCCATTTCACCTAGCTACTTGAAATTATCATTTCTAATAACATTACACCTAGTATTGCATATGAAAGCAAAGCTGTAGGTTGTAGACTAAAATAAATAGCTAATGATTCAAAATAGCACACACTGTAAGCAGTGGAAAATAGGTGGATAATGGAAAATGATAGAACCATAGAATGCCAGTTTGGGAGGGACTTCAAGGACCATCTGGTCCAAATTTTCTAGGCAGGAACACATTTTACATGAGATGGACCTGCAGAGTGAATAAATGGGCATAAAATGCAAATTTTCATGTGTAGGCACAACTCAAAGCCAGTCAGCAGCTGTAATCATGGCTGATGGAAACAAAATTACTCTGGAATCACCTAAAGAGAGCAGGATGATTGACTGGTGTTATACACTTTGTATCTGACTGCTCTGCCTACTGCTAGCAAGAAAACAATTATTAAAAATTAACCATTAAAACAATTGCTAAGCAGTCTGAAACACTAAAAAACAAGCTCTCATGTCCCCAGTCCTCTCAAAATTCTGTCAAAACAGATGCTATCTGCAGCACTGCCTAAAAGGTTGGCAATTTCTGCCTACTTCAAGCAAATACATGTTATCCAATTTATTGAAATCAATCTGCATGTGCAGATTAATTTGGGGCTGTAAATCTGTGAGTGCGTTTCAATTTCCTCAGTAAGAAAAGAAAATGAAATCATGTCAGGAAAATAGACCAGCTGTGAGAGAAGGAGAGGTAGTTGATATCTCTACAAAGGGCCCTTTAAGGACTATCAAATTTACCAAATTCAGAAAGCAGGCCCTCCAAATGTGTGGAAAGAAATGCTCTTTTACAAAAGCACAATCCAGAAATGTCTACAGAACTCAAAAGCAGATGATAGCATTTGTCAAGCCTGATTTCTTACTTCTTCAGAAAACATCCTGAGGCTTCCTAGGCCAGAGCTTCATGTTTGAAGTGGTAACTTTCAAAATGCTACGTTTATAATTTAGCAGCAAATGAGGGATATGGCACTAACCAACTAACTAACCAACTAACAGCTGAGTTTAGCACAGCTGCCTGACTTCCAGTCTGCCATTAGGTACTTTTTTTTTTTTCTTTTCCAGGGTAAGATTATCTCCTTTACCAAAGGCTCCTAGCTCTCAGCCACCACACACAAAGCCATACAAAGTGATAGCTCTCCCTGTTTCCCTGTTTCAGGAAAGCCTTTGCTTTCCTCCCACTCTGGGACCCCAGCAGTTTTGTCGGTTTTTTTCATTCTTTCCATCCTGGAGGTTCTGTGGAGAATGATCTATCCCATTAAAGTATCTTTAAGCAGGCTGAATGTAATTACCTGAACTGGAATATATCCAGGACTCTGGATTTAACAGCCATTAAAAATCTTGTTAAACATTTGTCATACGTTCTTAAATTGCCACACACAGTTCCAGCTTGGCATCTGAAAGATGCTCAGAAGAGCACTGCCCTGACAAGGGGGTATTTGCTTCTCAGACAGTGAAGAAGTAAATTCCCCAGTTGTACAGACAATATGATGGATGGCACAGCAAGAGACTTTGAAGTTCTCATATATTTTGCACCCAAACCTCTAACAGATAGCTTCAGCACAGGAAGACCTGGAATCTGGATTGTCAAAAATCACAGAGAACGTGGACAGCAGAGCAGGGAATGGAAATCCTGGGCTTGGAGACCTCACCTGTCCTGTGCAGGGATTTCTCCTCATCAGGATCTCAATGCCTGGGGCTCTTTAAACACAGAAATAAAATGGCAAGGAGCTCCACGGTCCTTACTTACACTAAAGTGTGAATGCAAGATTTGTGCATGAAAGACATAGCTCCTGAATCTATTAATTATGGTAAATAAAAACACCCACAGCAAAGAAATCTTGAAAGCAATCATTGCCAAAATTTGCTTCTTACACCCATCCCTCACCTCGCCACATTTGGGTGTCCTTCTTGAAAAATCTCTGACACCAGCACTCCCAGGGCACTCTCCACAAGTTTGAAATACAAAATCAGGCTGCTCACAGGATAAATGACCCCTGTATGGCAGGGCACTGGGAATGGATTGCTATTGCTAGAGCACAAGCTCTGACTGCTTGTCAGCAGAGTCCAAGCTGACCTTTCAACACAGCTTTGCATATTTGAAAAGGAAGAACTCTTGGGAAAAAGCTGTTTGTTGTGGAAATGCTGATAGATAAATGGTTTTGTTTGTAAATTAACTTGCAGATGACCCCATCATCTCTTCCTGCTCAGCTGGTACAACACATGCTGTGAAGGGAATTGACCTGCTATTCTTGGAGTGTAAGCTGTTCAATTAAGGTACTTACAAATGGTTTCATGACTGTAGCTCATTGCCAGCAGACAGCTTCTGCTTTATAGACTCATTTTTAATATGCATTTATATTAAAATGAGATGTTGTAGCATGATCCAGTTTTTATTACAGGTTCAGGTCTTAAAAAGAAGTGGATAATAAATCTCAAGTTAAACCTCATAGCTACTTATGCCATGCATGGAGTGCTAATGGGGAAAGCAATACACTGTAGACAAATAAAAGAAAGTGACTTTATTTTAAGAAAGTGACTTAGCTCTGGACTTGGATTCTCCATGTTCTGAGCCTGTGATAAGCAGTACTGAATGCAGCACTCATGACTGATTTTTCAAATACTTGGTGCCAGTGGTATTTGCTTATACAGCTATATTTGTTAATCCACTGAAGTCCTGTGTAAAGGAATTCTTGATTAGTCTTAGCCAGAAGGAGCTTGTGACCTTCTTCAAGACTGGCTGCCTTCACCATCTGGCTGAAAGAAATCAGGTTAAGTGAGAGTCATACATGTTTCACCTTGAAAAAGCCCATGTCTCCTTTAGGGTAGAGAGAAACACCAACTCAGCTTTGTTACTTAAAGCATGTTGAACCCTTGATTTACTTCTGAGCCTCTTAAAGGTCAAGTGTACGGGCTCCTCATAGCACACTCTCTAAAATGAGCTTTTGTAGGTAAGGTACAGCAATCTCTATCTTCTCTGACAAGAAAACCTGACAGCCTCTCAAACAAAACAAATCAATCAATCAAACAAGCAAACCCAAATGGCAAATTAAAAATGGAGTATGGCAAGGACGTATAAGAGAAAGATCCATTTAAGGGAAGTACTAGGAGAATATATCCAGCTTAGGTAAATGAAATAATGGGATTCTCAGAATATGGACTAGGTATGAAGATCACCCTTAAATGACATAAAGCAGGTTCAGAGACTGCCTGCTCTACAAGCAATAAGGAGAGCTTTATTCCCATACTTCTATCAGAGATTAATTTCACTTAATCATCCCAAACTAGGCATCTAGTTTAAGCTAATTGTCCCCCTCCCCTTATAGCCAGCTGAAAGGCAGTTTAATTTCTCCCAAGCTAAATGGACAGTAAAATATATATAACAGTCTGTAAATCAGTCTCTATCACCTACTGAGGGATCCTTGACAAGTATGCCAGGTACAGGTGTCTGTACTGTAGACCACTACAGTGAGCAGAGACCAGTCCCTCCTCATTTAACAGACATGGCCTGGGAGCTTGTGGTTCCAAGAGAAGAAAACCTACTGTCCTTTAGATTTTGACTGATTTTGTGTCTTCAATGATTTTGGTGAAGATAACTTCACCAGCTCTGTAAACCAATTGAGACCAGGTGTGAACCAAGACAAGAGGAAATATTTGTGATGTTTTTCCTATTCACTGTAGATCAACAACATAGTTTTTTCCAATGTGGCCCATTTCTCTCTTCTCAAAAAATGGAAACCTAATTTGATTTTATTGATCAATTTTCTCCACTGTCCAGTTCATCCATTAATCACCTTGAGAGATGAAACATTGCTCTCTTTCAGTCCCTAGACAGATCCACTCCTTTTCTTTGTCTTGTACTAAGTAATCCCATGTTTACCTTCACCTGTCTGACAAACTTCAGTTGATCTTATTTGTTTTAAACCAAATATCTTGAAAGTTCTGCAAGGCCCTCTCAGAATTGATATTTTTCTTTTTTTTCCTAAGGACATTAGATACCTCCTTGCTTTGATGAGCAAGTCAGATAAGGAATTACTGCTTCGTCTGGCCTTCTATAATCCAGGAAATGTAGTTTCCCTTTTTGTTCTTCTTTATAGCTGTGGTAACTTTATGGCTGGAGAACAAAAAAACTTCTTTCTCAACAAAGTGAATTCTCAGGACAAGGTCTGCCAAAAAGTAGATAACCTTAGTGCTGATGGCCACTTCTGTTGCTATGATGTAGCCTATTCACTGAGGAGATCCCTCACCTACCTTCATGTCAATGAGGTCAAAGTCCAGCCAGTTCCTGTGAGTAGCTCCTGTAACTTGTCATTTAGTTCAAAATTGGTGTAAACTGGGAGCTGGAGGAGCTTTCTGTCTGCACTATTGGTAGGACTGATTGTGAAGGGTAGAAGGTCCATGTGGAATTTATCCCAGCACTATCCTAACTACAGGGCATGAACAGACAGGATCTGAAAAGCATTTCCTGCCTTTGTAGACTTGTGGGTGCTGGTGCAAAATGCCAAACAAGGTGAGCCAACTGTACACTGAATTTTCTGAAGAAACCCAGGTATCTCTCACTCTTCTGATGTTTCACCTCGCTAGAATAACAATTGGAACTGGGTTCAAGAGGGAAATCTCTGAGTTGAGATGGGGCTGTCTAGATCTGTCTGTTTTCATAACCTAGCTCCATATGTTTAAGAAAATTCCACTTTGGACAGGTGGAAAAACAACCTCCTATGCTCACCATCATTTCCAGTTGTCCTGCTGAAGATGTGGGTGATCCTCCCATTGCTTTCTGGGAGTTCTTAGCCAGGGTCTTATTGTTCTTTTAAATACTCAGACACAAATTGCTCCAAGCTGTTGATTTAGAAAAATGTCAACTTTCAGTACCTCATCTTTTTTATCCTCTACAACTACTGCTAGAACAGAAGTAAACACTGGTTAAATCCATCAATTGATTTTGATGTCAAGGTCTAAGTGTCCTGGCAACAGCAACCTTAGAGACAAAAAAATAACAAGGTTCATACATTTGTGACATGTGCAAAGCCACAAGCTGTTCCTCTCCATAAGAGTTAAATTTTTAAATATATTTTCCACCAAAAAATAAATGCATGGTTAATAAGGTGTAAATCTTCATTACCAGAATGGTAGGTAAGATTCTGTCTGCTCATATGTACCACTCTGTGTAAAAACATCATCTCAAAAGACCCAGCAGAAATGTGTGCTCTGTAGTGCTACAAGCACAACAACAACAATAAAAGAACACTGGTTATAGAAAAGTAAAGAGAGAGAGGGATTAGAAAGTGGTAAAATGAAACAGAAACATGAAATTACTTGCTCTACATGGAGCTGAGACCCCACATCTTTCCATGTCTCTTGGAAAACCCCACTTCCCAGAGAACAGATCTCACTGCAACAGCATTTAAAAACAACGGTCTCATCCTAAACTCCTGAGCCTGCCACTTCTTCCCAAAAATTCCCAAGCTGAAAGCATTTCTAATGACATAAAGCTCATAACAGGGAGCTCTGTTCCAGACTCTGTCTAATGAGCCATTGCAAACCTCTGCTGTTCATAAGAAGTCAGAAACCTTCATTTTTGTTGGCACCAATTAGCACTTTCTTCCTGGAGTCACAGCACTGAGAGCAAATCTAGGATGAATAAGGACAGCCTGTGCCACCCATGCTGTCACCAAGCCCATCAGCTGAGCCTCACACAGCCTGAAGAGGCAATACACCTCAGCAGTGAAGTGCATTTGTTTTAGGCTCATCATTTTTACATTGAGCTTTTACATATGGAATGCATCTTCATAAATGAGTCAAGGTTGAAGCAGTTACTGGATGTCAACATATATTACTTCAAAGCTTACTTAAAAGAAATAAAGGGCTCTCACACCCAGTGTGATTGTCACATTTGTCTCACTCTACATATTGAAACATGAGGAAAGCAAAACCTTGGGTGATTTACACCCCAGACTTGTGTTTCAGCATCCTTACAGCCTATTTAAATTGTGTCTCCGTGGATGAATGTTATCTGAGATAATTCTGGGAGTGATACTTGAGGCTCCATAGAATAGAAGCAAGCAGCGGATGCTCTGGCAAGGACTAGAAGCAGCTCATTAAGCAGCTCCATGTGGAGAGCAAGGGAGGTGTTCTTGTTTAGCAATGTCCTCCAAAAAGGCAGATTTTCCTCATCATGGGCCTGGTGATCCATCCTGGAGCCTCATCACCAGAACCCAGGTGAGGTTGCCACCATGTGAACTTCTGGCTGAGCTGAAGAAAATTCCATTGGCTCCAGCTGCTCTCATGTTGCTGAAACCATGGCTGGGTTTAGGTGCTTGTGCCTTCACTTCCATGAATTTTATCCATGGTTCCTATTTGAATTTGCTATCCTTGGCTGTATTCTTCTTGCTGTGGCTTTTCAAAGCAGGAGCAGAGGCAGGAAGAAGGCTGTCACACTGCTGAGCTGAACTCAACTGCACTGACCTGAAACCAATTTTCTTGCAACACAGTTTGACATTTTAACAAAACAATGGCAAATAACAATCATTTCAATTTTTCTGTGCTAAGAATGGGAATACAGAGACCAGAAAATGGCATCTTCATTGCACCTGGAGAGCTGGGGCAGTGGGAAGGATAGAATCCATAAGCTTATTTTGATTTTGTGTTTAAATGCCACTTTTTTCCCATGAGGGTTACTGAATGCCTTTAATTAGAGAAATGTGTTTTAAATTTACATCTTGGCTTTCTGAGAAAGAGCTGGTTAGAGACATGAAGAGAAAGAAACGTTCTAGTCACAGGTCTCAGCAGGCTGTGTGTCAATAGCAGTCTCCAGGATAACATTTTTTATAAGACAGACCTCTTCCTTTGTTACACAACTTCCTTAGTAATTATACATAATGACTGCAGTTTTACATAACAGCAGAACTTATATATAATGACTGCATGGGCCACAACAGCTAAACTTCTACTGTATTGGTCTTTTAGCTTTCAGTTGTATAATATTTAAGGAAGGAAAGAGAAGACAATGCACACACCAAAGAAGAATCTGTTGGAAGAACAGGAATAAAATTAACTCCAAATTATTTTGAAATGATAGACTTCCAGCAGTGGATATCACTTGTCAAGCACATACGTTTTCCTTGTTGTACAAGCAGCACCAGAACCTGGTGTCACACTTTAGGCCCAGCTGGCACCAAGCAGTCGCCTGCTCACTCACCTCCCACCCACTGTGGGACAGGGAGGAGGAAATCCACCCAAAGGCTCAATAATCAAGACAAGGACAAGGAGGTTTTGCATTCCTTCCCTGCTGCCTCCCCTCAGGGCACAGGGGACGGGCAGGGGGGATTCAGGGTCAGTTCCCCACAAGGTGTTTCTGCTGCTCCTTCCTTCTCAGGGGAGGACTCCTCATATTCTTCCCCTGCTCCAACACAAGGTTACTCTCACAGAAGAGTCCTTCAGGAACCCCTGGGACATGAGTCCCTCCCAGAAGGTGCAGTCCCTCAGGAACTGCTCCAGCTTGAGCTGCCCACAGAGTCACGGCTGCTGTGGGAACAGTCACCTCCTCTGGCACGGGGTCCTCCATGGCTGCAGATCCACATCTGACCCTCTCTGAAATCCTGCACAGGCTCCTTCTTCATGTCCGCCCACCCGTGACACTTCAGGGGCTACAAATTCACATTTACCCCACTGTGGTGCTTCCAGGATTGCTCCACCAGGCTTCTTCAGGGACTGCTCCACTGTGCTCCTCCATAGGCTGCAGGAGGACAGCTGCCAGCTCACCATGGGCTCAGGCACCTTTTTGCCTCCTTCTTCACTGACCTTGATGTCTTTGCTCTGGCATTGTTCTGTCTCACTTCATCTTCTACTCTGCTCTGCAAGTCCTTTTTTTCGCAGTTTTATTTCACCTTTTCTCGAATATGTTACCTGTAGAGTTGCATCCAGCTTCCCACACCTGCTTGGTCTTGGACAGAGGCAGAGAATGGAATTAGGGGAGCTTCCAGCACCTTCTTATAGGAGCCACTCCTGAGGCCCCCCGGTTTCCAAAGCATTACTGCTCTAGCCCAAGACACCTGAGTATACAGGGGAAAGCCCCAGCACCAGGAATTGTCCAGCTTGCAACTACCTCTGTGTCAGCTCTCTTAGAAAAAACACCTTAGCTTTATAGCTAAAACATAGGTGGACACCTTAGCAAAAAAAGTGTTGAGCTAAAAGCTGTAAGGGTGAATTTCCCACCAGTCTGGAAAGCTGATGGTTCAGACACATGCAGGTCACAAAGTCTCTTCTGCCCCAGGAACAGCTGACATATGCTCCTAAATTCAATGGATGTTTCCCTGGGACTTCAATTTTAGAGGTCTCTGAACAATCTTCCTTTGGCAGGATTAACAGCTTTCCAAGTGGCAGGGGGACACATAAAAAAGGAGTTAGGTAACTCACTCATTCTGCAGTATCCTGTCTGTGGTCTTTTTTTTTATGTGTGCCTGCTCACAACTGTACTTTTTGGGTTTATTAGAATGATTTCACAGTTCCCCAGAAAGTGCAGAAATGTTGGCACATTCAAGGAAGCAGGCAAAGATGAGAAAATGGGTAGCACTACTAGCATCAAGGAAAGTGGATTTCAGCCTTTGAAGATTCTAAAAGATCTGCAACAGGTGGGAAGGGTTGCTTATGAAGCCCTTAAAATCACAGAAAAAAATAAAATATGTTGCCATGTTGTCTGAACATATATACCACTGGTATATATGCCACTGGTTCATTAGAGAGGATACAATACACCACACATCTGGATTAATTAGAGGAGTCTAACTCAGATCCCAATGAAGGATGCCATAATCATCTGTGACAAATGCATCTTATACCTCTGAAAATGAGATACCTCCAAAAATGTAATAGCTCGTTTCCATGGCTTCTTGCCCTTAGGACAGCTGATGTCTCAGAGCAGGAAGATGAACTTATGAACCATCATCCCAGAAGTGTGAGGAATTGTAGGGAGGAAAAATGGGCCTTTGATTCTACATGGTGATACTTTCATAAGTGCTTCCTTGTTTGCTAAGTACAGCTAAATCTCTTATGCTTGGTCTACTTCAATTGCTGCTTCAACTGATATGGTTCTTCCACTGACACAGTACTTCCACTCAGCAGCTTTATGGAAGAGGTTTAGCCAATCCAGGAACATGCATTCTTAATTCCTGAAAGAATTAATGCTTGGTTGATTTTTCCATCAGTCCCAATGTGAGGACATATTGCATTTTTTTAACAGATAGATGCACTGTTTCTCCCTCCATTCTGTCTTCCAATTTACCAGTGTGGCTATTTCCTGAGCCTGGCACCAGCTGATAATACTCCACAAAAATTTTTGGACTACACTGCATCTGCCCAGCCTACTGTGGACTGAAAAAGCCATGCTTTTCCCCCTTGCATTCAAAGCTGTCAGGACATGGAGAAGGATTATTCTCCATGTTACTCCATGAGACAAGTCTGTCCCTGGATGCAGCTGCTATGGATCAGAGCTGGCTGCAATCCAATTGGCACAGAGAAATGGGAGGAAAGATTCTCACCCTCTCCTCTAAGCATTAATGGTGACATCTAAGTTCCTTCAGGTATTCCATTAAAGTGAGATAAATTGCATTAATTATGCATTAATTATCCTAATTATTAATGTAGCACCTAGTGAGGGTATATGGTCCTCCTTTTTACCAGGCATTAAGCAAACACACAAGATCTTACTGACTAAGTAGGCAGGCAGTGGATGTAGGAGGGACAATGAAAGCTCTGAGATGTACTAAAAAGATCTACCTACAAAAATTTTTAATTTATTGGCATGGATTTCCACCTCTTTTCATTCACAAGACTTTGTGCTGTTTTTAAAGCCTTTGGATTTGGCTCTATGTCCATTTTCTATGATAACTGTTCATAGATGGTTAAACAATAGGGAACAACAATAAAGAACTACCCAAGACATTGGTGTGAGATGCAGGAAAAACCCTGACCCTGTGTAAGCATCACTCAACAATAAAAAAACATATCTGCATTATCAACACTGTTTTCAGCACAAATTTAAAACATAGCACCACACTAGCTACTATGATAAAAAATAACTCTACCCCAGCCAAAATGCAGCACACCAGTTTATTTCCAGAAGTAATTTTAATTTGGAAATATTTCCTGCTCATACACAAAACATCTAGAATTCATCTAGAAGCCACCTTCTTTTGGCAGCAGACTAGGTCACAGGCTCTCAGAATGCTAATATTCTAAAAAAAAGAGTTCATCACTAGTATAAGAACAATATAAGGGAGTGGGTACTTACATATAAAACTAAAAGGTGCAGGAAATACAAAATAATCTTTATGAGCAACCTGCTGATTGGCTGTTTTTGCAGTGAACACTTGGAGACCAGGAATGCAATGAACACATGGCAAAGTGTATGTGACATGGGTTTATCTCCTAATCCTGATCTCCCACATGGCTGACAGGACATTCATTGAAGTTGATAGCTTTGTGCTCTGTTTGGCTGAGATTCATCATATAGAGGGAAGGACTCTTTCCACTTTGATAATTTCAGCTAGAAGGTTGTAAATTGCTGTGCCTTACGAATCAATCCTTCTTTCCATTGCATTCAGGATGGAAATACATCTGTCAGTGACTGAGAATGGGAAAGAGCAAGTGCTGTAGGATGAAAAGGAGGCTGGAGGAAGGAAGGAGAGATGATGCTTTGCTCTGGCCTGTGAAGTCCCAGGGACATGCTTGTTGGGCTTGCCAGAAGCTGTTGTAGTTCAACTGATGAATGTTCCTCAGTCCTCTGGGAGGGTCTGGTTAGCACTGCCTACAGCACACTGCTGGATGCCTTCCCAGACACTTATGTGAAGAGAAGGCTTTTTTCTGTCTCATTCTTCCCTTCTGCTCTGATAAACCTTTCCATGCCACTCCAGGATTAACTCTGCTGGCTCCCTGCTTTGAACAGCCAGGCAACCCTCAGGCTGGGGTGATCCCAAGATTCATTTGTGGGACTTCTTTCTTTCTTTTCATCACCCTTATCAGTGGTGCAGAATCAACAGCACCCAGTTCAGGTGAAGCAATATTTATATATTACAATATGGTTGTAAGGCCCCAGGTTACCAAATATTACACTATCTCATTATGCAGTATGTAGCATGCAAAGCTGACACTTCTTGATCTCTGTCAACTTATACAGCATCAATGCTTTAGGTGAACAGCAGCTCCTCCACCATATCCTCTCCTCATTCAGCCATTCTGCCATCAACACACTGCCTCTGGGCAGTACTACACTCCCTCTGGTTCAGGTTCACAGCTGGCATGGAAGCCAGACCAAGAGAAACTTTCCTTCTGCATCAAAGATGAGACTGATTCCATTGATGAGATTACAATATAGTTAGGTGGTCAGTGGGTTAACTGGAAATGACAGAAGGGGACTGGGGAATGACACTGTTTTCCTTCCCAGATCTTTAATTTTCAGTGGACTGTGCTGTACAGTTGGGTACTATCAGCACCTTTCCAGGCGTCTTCAGAAAGGTACTAATCTTCTAACTCCTGTCCTCCAGCCCTCCAAGGGGCAGCCACACACATACTTGCTTCAGGACAGTCCCACCTCCTCTACCAGTCACAGTCTCAACCTTGCCTGTCCACACAATTCTGTTTGACATGGGATTGACCACTGGATTAATGTCAGTCGTGGCAGAGAGCCCAACACCTCTCAGGAAACTCCTGGAGCCTGAGCCAAAAGGTTATAATCTCCCACTTCTCATTACCTGCTTTACACAGTCCCTTGTACAACGAATCATGCAACATCCTTGCTGATACCACTTTCTACTGTGTGCCTGTCAAGAGCTTTCCAGCTGATTAATTACAATGTTGATATACTGACTGTGGTGGCAAACTCAAATCATTGTCAGGAACATTTTTGGTTCATGCTCTGTAACCTGAAACACTGTGTTGAATTATTTCCTATTATGGTGGGTTGACCATGGCTGGATGCCAGGTGCCCATCAAAGCTGGTCCATCACTCCCCTCCTCAGCTGGACAGGGGACAGAAAGTAAAATGAAAGGCTTGTGAGCTAAGGGAGATCACACTGCAGTTTATGCCACAGACAAAACTGATTCCACGTGGGGAAATTAATTTATTATTATTACAACTACTATTACTCTTACATATCAGAGTAGGATAGTGAGAAACAAACACAAATCCTAAAAACACTTTTCCCTCTCCCCTCCTTTCTTCCCAGTCTCAATTTTACTCCCAATTTTCTCTACTTTTTCTCTACCAGTGCCCCAGGAAGATGAGGAATGGGGATTGTGGTAAGTCTATCCCATGCTGTCTCTGCTGCTCATTCCTTCTCAGGGCTAAGACTCCTAACACTCTTTCCTTGATTCAGTGTGGGTCCCTCCCATGGAAGACAGTCCTCCACAAATTTCTCCAGTGTGAGTCCATCCCACTGGCTACAGTTCTTCATAAACTACTCCAATGTGGGTCCTTTCCACGGCGTGATACATCACAAGATACAGAGCCAACAAGGGTCAGACACACTGTGCTAGATGAATTTCATTCTTGCTAATTAACATTTATATGTGACTAATAGTCAACAACTCTAATCAGAATTGAGAAACAGGTTTGAACTCTAGAAGGAAGGAGACAGAACTTCCTTGCAGATGCTCAGAGCACCCAAGCAGTAGTTGTTCCACAGCTTCTCTGTGCTTTGTGCTACCCACGTGCATAGCTGAGCAGGATCAGGGATCTCACCTGACAACAATTTTTTCTGGGTTAATCTCAGTAAGAATCTGGCTTGTGCAAAATCCAGTAATTAAGGCTAATAATTCACCCCATTGATTCCCAGTTATGATGTGTGATTTTGTATTGAATTTCCTTTTTCCTTTCTCCTATTCCCAGTTCTGTGTATGACTCCTCCTTACTCTTCAGCTGAGTATGCATGCAAAAGAGAGAAATTCTGACAGCAATCTGAAGAGATGAGCCCTGACCATGCTGAGCAATCCACACACACAAATTTAGATTGGGAGAGTTTTCTGCATCCAGTTGGAAGAGATAATTTTGCATCTCCATTGGGAGGATATGGAGGACCTTATCATTTGGAATGTAAATTGGCACAAAAACACAGAGATTATCCTGTTTGAAGCTTTTGGTTTACCAGTTCGACTCTCACCCATCATTATGGGAAATTCTTACAAAGGGAAAGAGCATGTCTGTGGCCTTTTCCACCTGCAAAAAGGCTCCAAAGTCAAGGGTAACAACAGTTACATCTTAACTTTTAGGACACTTACAGCAATGTGGTTTTGTTCACTTTCATGTTTCAAGCTGCCCAGATTATAATTTTATTTCCTGGAAGGATTCTGTCAAATAACTTGCAAAACATTTTCCAGAGGCAATGGAAAAAGGGATAAAATAGCAAAACTTAGCCTTCAAATAGCCCAACAAACCACCAATAGTACTGCATCTGGTCTGTAGAAAAAAATCAGCAATAACAAGGAAAAATTTTGTACATAGTCACCTTTTTTAGTTATAGCTGTTTCTACAGTTCATCTCATCTCATAGAATGGTTTAATCATTTTTTAGATCTCTAAGAACCCTGATAAAAGTTTCTTATATTTAACTTCTGGTTCTAACTTTTGCAATTAAATCAATGTGGCTCTGTTCAGTGAAAAAATTTTAAATGTGGGCATAACTGTAAACTTGGGAATAGCATAATTGACTTCAAAAAAACTAAAAAAGTGCTTAAACACCTTGCTGAATTAATAACTAATTGCATTGTAGCTTCAGAAATAAACTTAGTTTCATTTGCAAGTTCTGTATAATTTATTTAAACTTCCAATTATAGATGGGATGTTCAGATCTCTATGAATAAACACAGTGGCATATCTGAAATTGCAAATTAAAGCTTGTATAAGGAAAAAACCCTAGCTTTAGAGATACAGAAAGTAGCTAGTCTGATACAATTTCAAAAGCTCATCCATAAAATTGATGCTCCTGCCTTTATTCCTGCAAGCTGAAAGATTATAAGGACTGACAGTATAAAATTTCAAAGATAGGCAAAATGAATGGACTACTGGAAAGGAATGAAGGGTCTATTCAAAAGACAGCTTCTTTTATTTTATTCTGATGAAAAGGTTTCTGTTACTTCCAATCCACAGAAAATGCTGTAAATTTTTTTCTTACGCTCTATTATGTAGAGAAAAAACCAAAAAGTTTTGATACTGCTTGAACAGATTTCAAGAAGTCTTGAACAGAAAATATATTTGTTAACTGAGGGAGAATAACAAGACTTTTTTTTTTTCACTAAACTCAGATAAAATATAACCAAATTGCTGGACTGATCAGAAGATATCCTCTCTTCCTTCATTGCTCTAAGGACAATGGAAACTTTCTTGCAGTGCAAAGGATTTTTTGGCCAAAATCTTTCTGAAAGATTTTTTTTTATCTTGAAAATCCTTTGAAAAAAAAGAAGGTTTAATAAAAAACTTTAAACAGTGGTGTTATGGTAGGATCATGCTGTTAATTTACACAGGTGAATGCTTAAGGAATTGTTCTTGTCACTTTAAATAAGCATTTGCAGAACCATGTCTTTTGCTTGCAAAAGAAATCCCCATCACAGCACAGACCTCTAATACTCCTTGTATACTCCTTTTGAGGAAGAAGTATTTAAAATAGGTGAATATCATTCATCTAATTTCAGCTGGCAGATGATCACGAGGCAGTAGAGTTTGGATGAATATGGTTTATAAGAAAGAGTAAAGTTAAGTTTCTAACCACTATGCTGATTAAAATCTTACCCATTATTCATCACAGTTGCAAATACACGACATCCTTCCTGTGCTGTTTCGGTCACCTGCTGTCTGAATGTGGTTATCAAAGTCATGTGTTATTATGATACATGGTGAAGTAAGCTGAGAGAAGATTTTCCACATAAATAAAAATAGCTGGAGGTTTGCAAGTTAGCCTCATTTACATCAGGGCCCCAACCTGCAAGAAATAATATGATAAAAATGTCTTTTCACCTTTTTCAATTATTTCAAATGTTGCCAAAAGCAACTGCAGAAAATTGCTTTTCCATTACTGAAGAGAAAGCATGTGAACTACTGAGTGTGAGTAGCAGGAGGTATTTCTAGAAGGGGCAAAAGTCATTTTGCATACGGCATCACTTTATCCTGATCAGAACCTATCTCAGTATCTGGCAAAGGGCAGATAAGAAAGGTCTAAGAGGCATCTCCTGTCTCCAGGGGATGTCCTTGTGAAATCTCTTTTCTTTGGTAGTAACTACCTCACCTGCTGCAGACAGCCTTTTCTGCAGAATAGGATCCCAGTATCTTTGCTCAGATGAGATAGGCTGCTGCCAGCTGAATAAAAGAAAGGGATGTTATCAGGTTGCATTGATGGAGCTGACATTTTCTGTGCTGTACCAAGCAATCTTTCCTTCACAGGTGTTACAGTGCAAGACTTAAGCAAGTGATGTAGTTTTAGTGTTTACAGGGCTCCCATTAATACAGGTTTCTCATGCAGGAAAATCCCTCAGGCTGCTAGGGATGGGACTCTGAGGCTCAGAGAGTGAATCAGGCTGAGTCTGCAGCACTGCCTTCCACTCTGAGTCACCCTGAAGCACCTCCTGTTAGGTGGCATGGAACATGGCTGGGAGGAGCTTCATGCTTTAGCTTGTCCTGACACATGTCCTGCATTCCTGCTCTCCTAGGTGGGCCCCTCTGGAGGGGTCCATGGCTCCTGTTTACCCTCTTTCTGTTTTTGATACAACCAAGGTATGAATTTAAACAAACTCTGGTTTCACCCCAAGATGGAGCAATAGGGCTGCAGGGACATATCCCAGTAAGACTAAACTGGGTTTCTGGGTGGGCAGCATGCAGGGATCAAAGTTTGAATCAGCAAGAAGTGCTCAATACTGATTGCAGTCTGGGAGCCCAGATGTTCCCCAAGGACCTGAGGCTGGACGGTGTGCACAGTGGACATGCCTCAGGGAAGAGAGGAGAGGCAGACAGGCCCTCTGAAGCAGACACCAGGACCTGTCCTGAGGGACCATTCCTTCCTTCCCCATGTCAACAGGGCTCCCAGCTCCCCCATGTAATTCCTGTCAGATCCCAGAGGACCTGGGCAAATGCCAAAAGGAGAAAACAGCAAAATGGATGAAACCCTAAGCATGACATAAAGGATTTGCAAAAAAAGTGGCATGGGGATAAACCAAATCAGTGTACCTTGAGTACTTCTGTCCAAGGATTTATGTGCAAGGCTTGTTAAGAGCTCTGGGTCTGAACACTACCCTGTTTCCCCTGGACATCTTTAATCTCCTAAATTTTGGACTACAGTTCCCAGTGTGGATCTTTCCAGAGCCCCTAGAAATGGTATGTCAAAAGGTTACATTTCACGCTTGTCACAAGAACTTTACTCATGTTTTTTCTATCATACAACAAGCTGTCAAGACCTAGTAGTGAGGCCTGAGCATGGAAGTTAAAGGCTGCTTTGAGAGAGCTTCAGCCTCTCAAAAGCCCCTAAGAGTACTGAGTAGGGATCAGAGATATTCAGTATATCACAAAAGAGCAAGAGATGCTCATCACTGAGACCAAATATCATATAACCTGTACAATTACACAACTTGCCCATCTAGGAGCTGACTGGCAAACATTAATCTCTTCTATTCTCATCTATTTCTTTTTTTAAAAAAATGGAATTTAAAGTGTAGCTGGACTTCTAATCCCCTTCAGGACTCTGACACACTGATGAAGCAGTATGAGAAACGTATTCAATAGCATATCTATGGAGAAATAGTAGAATTCAGTTTCTGATGCTTCTTACTCTTAACACTAAATTCCATTTCACAAGGCATGTGTACGTGCGTTGCTGAAGTATTACTCTAAAAATCCTCTTAATGCTTACAACAGCTTTCATCTCTCTGCTTTCTGCAGGAACTAATCCATACCTACAGAAACAAGGGACCTTTTGTTCACCTCCAGTCTTAGCACATTTTTTGCTAATTTTCTCCTCTGTAGCAGCATAACAGGGTAAGGGATAATATGGACCTAGGGAAGCAAATACAAAGGCAGGATTAATCTGAATGTGTGGATCTCAGCTCTAGGGAGGACTGGGTAGACATAAGGATATTTTCTAAATGCAGTTGCTATAGATCTTTATACGATAATTTGTGACTCTGATTGCCTTCTTTGGCTGACAGTAGAGCCACAGTGACAGAATAAATTGAATTTGGAGTAATAGTGTTCTCTAAATTACATGTGTATTAGTGTATTAGACTATATGCAGGGCTGATCTCTGGTAGAAAGGTGAACTGGTTTAAACTGGCCCTAAACTGGACTCTTGGATTCACCTTCCAAGCAAGGTGAGGGCACTCACAGTATCTCTTGGGGGAAGTTTCCAACTCCACTAACCATGCCAGGGACTATTCAGGGCTCAAGAGAAGAATTCTCAAACACAGCATTAGACAATGCTCCTGGTCTGGTGTCATTTATGCTTATATATATATATATGTATGTGTCAGAGAGCTCACCCATACCTGGGAAACGTGCTGAGAACAAAGTCCTCATTGTATGTGCATGACACTCTTCTTGTGCAAAGTGGGGCACATGGGCACATTGCTCATGGACTCTGTTGTCTTCCCATTGCTGTTTCTTTCAGCACAATGTGTCTTATCTCACAGGAATTGTGGCTCTGGCTACTATTAAGGATAAAGACACTCAGGTAAGTTTGAGAAAAGAGTACAGGGGGTATTGATATACAGATTAAAATATTCCAAGCCCATATTCCTACCAAGGATTTGGGGGGGGGGGGGTGTTTCCTGTTCATTTCAACGCCCTTCCAGAAAAATGGGGCATTTTAGTGGCTTACTTAGCAGCAGGTATAATTCACTGGTGAGTTACACATTACCCCATCTGTGCCAGCTCACAGAGCATAAGGGCTGGGATAGCCCCCAGCCACAGAACCCAGCTCAGAGTACAACCTCATTCATCTCCTTCACAAGTTCTTGGTTCACATGCCTGTCCTGCCACCCATCTCAGCAGCTTGTGCACATGAGCCTGATAAAAGCAGAATAAATTGATTATCTTCAGCTCATTATAACATTGCTTCATATGTTTGGCTCTGTCTTATTATGGATGATTTCTGTTTTAGATGAAGAAACTGCCTGATGAGGGGTCACTGGTCAGTGCTGACAGACCAGTTAGCATCTTCCTTAGAAGAGCTGCATGTGGAAATTTGTGATTAGTGCTTGGTAATTCAGCTCCAAAAAAACTTACTGAAAAACTTTATGTACTTAACTCTTGGGTTTTCTCTTCCCTTCTCATTGAAATGCAACTGGAATGCTTCCTGCTTGGGGATTGCTCTTCATTCCTTTTTTACATGCCATCTCACACACTGATGTCTTGAGACCAATCATGATTCTTGCTGCAACTGCAAGTAATGCTTGTATTTCACTCTTTCAGGCTCTTTGTATTTGTGACAGTTTTTATACTTAACCTGGTTTCTATATGTCAACATTTTACAATTAATAAAACTTTGGAGATGGAATGGCTTTGTGCATATCCTGTGTGTAACAGTCACCCAGATGAAATTAAAATTATTTTTATTAAAACTTAACCCTAACTTAAATACATCTAGGGCACTGGCTGTCTCAGAAGTATGTATTCATTCCACCAGCAATAGCAGGAGGGAGAAGGTACAAAGCAATGATGCCACAACTCTGCTCCCTTCCACAGGGATACTGTAGTCATTCTTTCCTCTCAAGCCATGCCCTGCTGCCTTTGACTTCTCAAGTGTCTCCTTTTCCTGCTCTTTCTCCCTGATGACACTGGAGAAACACTGGATAAAGACTGACTTCAGTGATTCATCCAGCAGCACACAGTGAATAGGACCAAAGATGAGGACACTGATTTATGCCTCTGTCCAAGTCAAGTGGTTGTGGTCCTTCCCCTGCTTGCTCTGTGGCTAACTTCAGCAGATAACTTAGGTTCAATGCATACTTGTTTTCATGGCTCCAAAATAACCACATTTGGGGCAGATGGCTTGCTGTCACTTCCTTACACTACATTGATGTAAAAGTAAGAAGTGCAAAACTAGAACAGCAGAAAATTTTCCTGTTGTTTAGATCCCAGTAAATGGTGGATGAACTCACAGTACAGCTGTAACAGGCCGAGGGCAAGGTAAGGCTGGTAAAGTTGTTGAATGCATTTTTGCACAGTTACTCTTTCCTCCTCTGTTGCAAGAGAATGAATCAAAGAGGAGTGCCAGGTCATCCCTGTCCTCTTTCCTACAGGGTTTTTTCCCAAAATCCACATTGTTTAAAAACACCTCTTAGTGTCTCACACATTATGTTTGTAAAAAAGAGAAATTAGTTGAATTATCAGAAATACAATTGTGTCAACACTGAGAATACAGGAATGGAGGACACAGTGATTAAAAAACCAAACCAAACTTCAGCAAAGGCTCATATCCATGTCGAGCTGTCACCCACCTCAAGATTCTGCCCAAGTTAATGCTGCAGAACACATTTTGTCTTTGAAAGGAGACTTGAAACACTCCAAAACATTGGTTCACTTAAGGCATACAGTTTGAAAACCTAATTCTCCATGCCTTAGAGTCACTTACAAGGCTCTAAGCTTTTGGTCAAGACAGGTAATGAGCTACAAATGTGGAGAAACTGAGAGAGTAAAATAGCACCATAGTGAGTGGCTGGCTATACCTGGGAATTTATAGCCCTCGCACTTAGGGTGTTTCTTTTCAACCATTGTAGTGAACTGTGATTCATCACTGAGAAGCAGAGTTCACTCTGAGAAATTCTAAAACGAGAGATTCTAAAAGCTCCACTAAAAAAAGAACAGAGATGGGGGTGGGGAAGTTCCTTAGAAAACTTTGTAGGAAATTTTGCTTTCTAGCATGTCTCTATTAAATTAAATAAGCATGAACTTTGCACAGAAATGAGGCTTTGAGTCCCATGAGATTTCATCTACCTGTCATTACAGTCAATGGAAGAACTTCTATTAAACAAAAAATATTTTCATCTAATCACTAAACAAACCTGAAGACCCATCATTTTCTTCAGGTTTGGTTTAGATCATATACCTCTCTTTTCATCAGTCTTTCCATTACGTGTATGCCTCATCAATGCAAACAAAACTGTTTCTGTAAAACATGTGACAAAAATTAAAGGTTTCAAAATTAAATTTCAATTCAGTTCCTACTACTGTGTTTTCCTCATTCTCTGCATAACAAACTCAGGAACTAAGGATCTACCTTGCAGAAATGCCCACTATGTCCACTTGTATCTTAAATCAGTAGAAAGCTATGGTTTAGACAGAGTATCTGTCATATCAATCATATGATCACTAATGAAAAATGTGGGGAAAATAAGTTTCTTTTAATTTACTCAGTGCTTCATAAAGGCACTGAAGAGATTTGCTGCAAATTAAAAAGACCATGCTGATTTGTCATTGAGAATTGACCTCACATGTACAAATGAGGAGGATGAATGAAAAGTGAAGAGAAAAATCAAACAAGAACTGTCCCTAAATTCTGTATGCTTGTTGTTTGCAGCCTCAATGTTCATTTAGTGTGTATTTTTGCATGTAAAATTCCTTGAGTATTAAATCAATGGCACAAAATGTAGCTTTAAATATAGACTGCAAGTCATTTGTCAGTCTCTTTCCACAGAAATAAAAAAGAACAGAAAAAGCCTCTCACAGTAAATTACATAAGAAGTTTTGTATAGGAAATACATAACTAATATGACATTTCACTTTCTTGGATGTTGACAAGTTGCTTAGATCTGTATCTTGGTATCGACCTGCACTGAGCTGTGTGCACGAGTCATGAGCAATGTTTTGGAACTGTTCAGGAGACCTCCAGAAAGAAAAAGCTGTTACAAAATGAATTAAAACATTTTAGACAGTGAGCCCAATATCTCATTGGTACTTTTTGCACAAGTACTATTTGTTTGGCAGCTTGAACAATGGAACATCAGCCTTGCAATCATAATGAATGGTTTGTTTCCAACAGGAGAGCTTTGCAAATGCAGTCACTTCTCAAGGAAAAGTTGGGAGAGCTTACACATTCCTACAAGATGCTCATAAACCTCACAATCCATTGCTGAAGGTGTTTGGGCTCTTCCAGAGTAAAGCCTGGGTTGGCAGCTCCCTTGAGAAAAATTGAATCGCTCTTTGATATCTAGTGAATATAATTTGATGATGGTGTCAAACAGAAGTCAGCTCTTGTCACTGTCATCCTTGCATCTGCAAGCTTTTCAATGGGAATGTTGTAAAGTTTGGCATTTTTTTTCTCTCCTCATCTAAGGCTATTCCAGACCAGTTCTGTGCAGTTATTCCGTGCTGCTCTGAATCAGAAACAGTCAGCTCAGCAGTTGGGAGCATGTTTGGCATTTGTATAGATTTATGTCATGTATTCCTTTCAAGTAAAACCACAGGAATGTAAGTGTGAAGATGATGGGAGGAAAAAAGCCATCCAGGAGCTGTTATTAGACTGTAACTTGCCAGGCTGCTGTAGAAGAAACACAACACATTGACTCTCTGGGGATATCACCTTTCAACTTCCCACCCTCTCCTGAAGCACTTGTACTAACAGCAGCCTGTGGAGTTCAGTGAAACAGTTAATGTCCCTCTGTTCCTTGCCTGAGCTTTCCAACACACTCTAAAAGCAAAAGCCTATAGCTACTGGCAAAACTGTTTTATGTTTCCTTCCTGCAGTAAGTATTAAATGGAATTTCCATGTGAGATCTTAGGAGATGTAAAGGCACCAACTGTTGAAGAATATGATGAATACAGAGATCTTTCTATGACTGTTGATCATCTTTTCCTGGCTGCCACACACTTTGGGCAATGAGGAATTTGCAGCTGGAGCCCTGAACAGCATGGATGTGGAACAGGATGACCAGTGGAGTCAGAGCTGGTTCAGAACTTCTTTGCCCTGGTGAAATGTGGGAAATAAGTACCTTTGCAAAGCTGCAAGGAGCAACTTCCCTCAAGGAAATTCAAACAACTTCTTTTTAACTAACAGACATTAGAGCTTCCAAGAAAGCCACAAAATTACTACAGCATTGGATTAGGATGACCTCAAAACCAGAAGATTTATGAGCCTTTGAGTCCTTCCTCCTATTCCAGCAGGAATTTCTGGATGAAGGACGGGACAAGAAACTGGACTGTAGTACCTTAGTTTTGTCTCCAAAACTACAAATTGTTAAAAGTTGTTGTTCTCTAAAGATTTACAGTGAGATTAGTTTGCAGTCACACTTAAAGATGTCCTCAGGAGCATACACAAAGTCATTCCTCCTAAGGGCCAGCCTAATCCCTGTTTACTGAGGATTTTTATCAATTGTCAATTTTTGTGACATTTGTGGCAAACAGTGCAAAAACAGATGCCCATGGAAAAAGGAAAACAGGGCAAGTATGTATAAGTTCCCCCAAACACAATCCCAGTCTTTAACTATTTCATGGAGTCTACACTTGATGCAGTTTGTCTACTCATAGTCTCCAAAGGAACTTTTCATTGGCATAGAACATAAAACAGAGAATATTGGGGGTTGGAAGGGACCTCTAGAGATCATCTAGTTCAATCCTCCTGCCAAAGCAGGACCACCTAGGGCATGCCACACAGGAATGCATCTGGGCAGGTTTTCAAAGTCTCCAGAGAAGGAGACTCCACAACTTCTCTGGGCAGCCTGTTCCTGTGCTCCCTCATGATTAAGAACTTTCTCCTGATGTTAAGGTGGAACTTTTATGTTCTACTTTGAACCCATTATTCCTTGTTCTACTTCTGGGCACCACTAGAAAAGGATTGGCCTCATCCTCTTGGCCTCATCCTCTTGACACACACCCCTCAGATATTTTTAGACAGATATTTAATAAGATCCCCTCTTAGCCTTGTCCTGTCTCCACTTAACTGACCTAAACTCTGCATGTGCACAATCTTTTAATTGTGAGCTGCACAGGTCTACCACCCATTGTCAGCAAAACCTACCTGCCTGTTTTGAACAGCTCCTAATGTCATTTAATTCTGCAAATGGAAACCTATATGAACTTTCCTTATCAGCAAGAGGCACTTTCATCAGGTTTCCAGTTGCCATCATAAGCGAAAACTACTTATTAATGCCAAAAGGCGACTTTGTCCTGATGTCATGTCTCTCAGTCTATGTTCTGAGCTGTTTTCCCCACTGTGCTGAGTTTTCATGTTTGACTTCAGAGCAGGAGAGGGAGGAGGTGAATTGTGTCCTCTTGTGACTGAGATCATGTGATTCACTGAGTAATGCACAGGGAGGACAGGGAGAATTTATCTCTCCCTCTTTTTCACTGTTCTGTTTACGATCATCCTACTTCAGTCACTAGGTGAAATCTGAAAGAGACAGTTCCCTGCCATGAAAGTGATTCCCAAGCAGTCTGGGTTGTGGTTAAACTCCCTCCCTCACACTAAAGAGCAGCAAATCAAACCAAACAAGCAGAACTTTTCCCTGAAAAAGTAGTACTTCAAAAATCAACATACAATGCTTACACAGGGTTGTGGAGCTGTACCAGACTGCAGGTACCTTTTGCCCAGCATATGGAGAGACCTATGTTCCTGAAAGAAAACTAGCAGCCAGATGTGAGATTCTCTGCTCTCCTCCACTGCACTGCAGTTTTCATACTAATCTCAGTTCATTAGAGAGTGCCTCAGTTTCTGAGACATGCACTGAAAAATGTTATTAGCCTGAACTGCTCTGCCTTCAAATGTCTTCAGGATCTGTAAGTCAAATCCCCTTCCACTTCTTTCTGAGTTGCTCTCCTGGGAACCTCCTACTGCCACTCTGAGTGAAAAATACTACACAGAGTTAATGGTTTTGACACCCTTTTGCTTTGTTCAGTGTTCCCCTGCTCTTGTGTTTTACAACAGGCACAACGCAGAAGGTGCCTACTGGCTTTGTCTAGTTCTTCTGCTGGCTTTGATTTCACCCCAGCACGGGTGAGGGGTGAAACCCTAACAGTGGAGTTACCTTTTCTCCCTCACTGCCCTGCCCTGCCCAAACATGAAAGCAAGGGACAACTGGAAAAAGGGAATAAATATCTTTCCCTGGTCAGAAGGAGGAGGAGCTTGAGTGGGGAGGCTTTTCTGCCTGTCTCCCTCCTCCTGAGCGGCACTTCAGCCAGGAGATGGACAGCCCGCACGGCTGTCGGTGTCAATGCCCATGAGCGACTTGACAGGTTGGAGAGATACGTCTTCAAAACTGACAGCTTCTGAAGGTTCAACATGTTGAAAGAAATGGTGAGAAGATGAAAGGCAGCCCCAGGCTCTCTGAGCTGTTAGAGAACCTAGACACTTCTGGTGGTGGGGCTTCCATCACAGCGGTGCAGTTGCCATTAGTGTGGCTTTACTGCAGGTGAAGTGGTAGCCTCCAGCTCACCCTGAAGCTGCAGGCCTGTGTTTGGTGTAAGGATGTACAGAAATATCCTCACATTGTCAACCTTCAAAAGGTCTGATCCAGACCTGTGAGAAAGCCTGAACAACAATCTTCAATAGCTGCATTTGAGCACAGTCCTTTTACTGACTGTCCCTGCCCAGGGGACAGTGAGGGTCTGTGTGAGGAGAGGCTGGGGCTGCCCCGTGCTGGTCCCAGCCAGTTCTAGGTGGTCCCAGCTGGCTCCAACATCCCCACGACAGGACACAGCTGAGCCCCTCAGCTAAGCTAGGGGTGCTGCAAGAAGGAAGAGGGGGAAGAGGTTTCCAAAAGGGCCAAAGGCGGCAGAGGAGGAGGAGGAAGCCAAGGAGTGAGCAGCAGCAGCAGCAGAGAGAGTCCGAGGGAGGAGGAGGGCAGGAGGTGCTGCAGTCCCGGAGCAGGGATCCCCCGCAGCCTTGGAGAGCCCCCGCTGGAGCAGAGACCCACCCTGCAGCCCGGGGAGGGCCCCAGGCCGCAGCAGGGGGATATTTCCTGCAGGAGCTGCGGCCGTGGAGAGCCCAGGCGGGAGTAGGTTGTCCCTGAAGGACTGCAGCCCGGGGAAGGGCCGGCGCTGGAGCAGGGAGAGGTGTGAGGAGGGAGGAGCGGCCGAGAGGGGCTGGGATGGACTGAGCGCAACCCCCAGCCCAGCCCTGCGGCCCCGGGGGAGAGGAGCCGGGAGGGAAGGGGTCAGGGTGAGGATGGGAAAGGTTGGAGTAAAGTGTTATTTTTATGTTTGCTTCAATTTTTATTTTATTTTAATTGCCAATAAATTAATTTAATTTTACCTACATAAACCTGTTTTGCCCATGACTGTAACTGGTAAGTGATCTCCATGTCTTCACCCACAAACTCATTCATTCTATTTTCTTTCTCCTTTTCAGGAGGAATTAGTGGGCAGCTGACACCGCCCACTAAGTGTCTGACACTTTGTAGAGGCTGACAAAAGGCAAGTCTGTAGGATTTAGTCAGTTTTCCCAATTAATAGCACCACAGAAGGATCTGTCCTCCTGAGGACCTCGTACAGTTCAGGAAAGTCAGAATAATGCTACTGATGTCATCAGAGTTACACTTGATTGATACCAATATGAATTCTAAATCATTAGCCTGGATTTTTATCTTCAACAAAGGAAAATAAAGTGGCAAGATGCCTAACAGACTGAAACTGAGGCAGGAACAGCCTTGAACAGATTTACTGAGGAGTGTTTTCAGTGGGTGATGGGCTGGATCAGTGATGTCTAAAGAAGCAGCAAATAAAAGCCTGGTAAAAATCAGTATTTGGGGTCATAATAGCTGAAAAGTGAATGTGGGGAAGCTAGTTTTCTCTATCTAGGTCTTTCGTTCTAATTTGTTTCCCTTTTCTTTACCCGTCTATGTTTTATGGTCATATATTTTCAGCACAGATATCCTGCAATTTCAGAACTTTTCCTGTCACCCTTTTCGAGATAGTTGTCTCAAACAGTGTGGTCTTCTGTATTTTTTCAGTAAGGAAAAAATGCTGATACAGACAAGTACCTCCTTAATGGAATTCCTTGTATTTACAGAAACATGGCAGTTTCCATGGTTGTTATTCTTTCCCCAAATTCTCAGCACTCCCTCTGGCCAAGTTGTCTCTGAGTCCCACTGTTTATTCCTCCCAAATCTCCAGTTTCTGGCTATTCTCTCCAATTGTACTGTCTTTTTGCTTCTCAGAGACCCAAAAACTTTACTGCAAAATAGGGAATTTATCCTCATTGTTCATGCATGCTTCACAAGTGTCTTTGCTTGGGTTGATGTTGTATGCCTGTACTCAAAGTAAAACTGCTGTCACTGCTGCTAACTAGCTCCATAAAGAAGCCTTATGAAATCTTAAAATCCTTGAAAGAAGAGCAGTGGTTGTACCTAATCTGTGGCGCTATTCTTTCTTGTATGTTTTTCTTTTCTTTTTTTCTTTATAGACATGCATCAGAGCATATTAACTTCTCCTCTTTCCACTTGAAATATTGGGATTAGCTGGCCTAGCTCCAAGGGCTTCTGTTACATTATTTGTCTAACCAGGAGCATCTTGAAAATTTGATAGTAATTAATGATTTAATGGAAAATGGTTCTTACCTTGTTAATAGTTGTCTGGTTTAGCATTCAGACATGTCCCAGGGGCTTGCCCAGGGTCTGCATTACTCAGTAAGTGACTGCAGATTGCTATAGTCAGGTCATACAGGTTTTCTCACTTATTAAAAAAAAAAAAAAAAAGAGCAAAGAATAAAAAAGAAGAAAATAATAATTTAACAACAGTAATATAAAGTAAAATGTCAAATTCACTCAAAATCAGCAGCTTACTAGCTTCACAAGTTCATGAACAGACGGAGGATCCTGTGGATGACCTGGGTTTGTAAAATTATTTAAAGGCTATCAGATACAAAGACATGTCTGTGGAACTTCCTGCCCTGCTGACCATGAGAAGGTTGGACAATACCTCTTATATTAATCCCATTCTTTACTCTGCTTTTAGCATCTCCTACCAGTAGCTGTCATGAGATCATTGGGATGTAGTAGGGTGACTTCCCTTATTAAAGTAATGTGAACTGCCACAGTAGTGAACTAAAAAGGGCCACTGCAAAACTCAAGAACTGTCATGCAGTCATCTGTATGATGGCCAGGAAAAGGTTAACCTGAGAGCAACAGACACATAAAGAGAACACGGAGTGTGGATTGCCATTGAGTCATCACTGGAGTGAAAAGGTTAAGG
Source organism: Calypte anna (assembly GCF_003957555.1). Lineage (NCBI taxonomy): Eukaryota > Metazoa > Chordata > Aves > Apodiformes > Trochilidae > Calypte > Calypte anna. The sequence continues at coordinate 143,633,124 of NC_044245.1, read as the reverse complement.
ATTCCAGCATTAAAGTGTCTGTAATCCAAATTTCTCCCAGGTTTTCTGTGAATGACAGATCAGTATCTGGGGAAAAAAAAATAAAAAACATCCCAAAAATTATGTCTATATCTGCAAGAAATGTTTGCCATCCCCTTTTTGCTAATGGCAAAAAAAGTGGTTTCTGGTCAGTTGCAGCCAACATTTGGCTACCTTGGAAATAAATGAAACTTTTAATTTCCTTCTCCATTCCAGTTGTATTAATATTGCTTTTGCTGGCACTCCCAGCACGTATGACTGAAATTTTGTAAGGGTATCCTGCCAACACCTGCTGAAAGGTGTCCCTGGATGAGTTTAACTTTGTGCCTACAGTCAGGGGATCTCCAGATGAAATCCTCTGATTAACTCTGCCATGTTCTCATGCTCCAGAAGGATTTCCACTCATTGTCTTTCAGACATCTTTGCAGAGTTGCAATCTCATACTGGCAGTTCATCTACTTAAAACTCTGTTTTAATCTCTGTGCCCATCTTCCCCCAGGGGCCAGGTGCGTTTGCCAAGTTTCATTTTTACTGTGATTTACCTGTGACCCTGTGTTAAATGTAATCCCAGGTAAGTAACACCTGACATGAGGAACTTGCAGTAGCCACCATTATTCTAGAACTTCCTTGATCACCTTACAGGCTTTCTAATACTGCCTGCTGTTTTTCCACAGCTCAACATTTCAGCCAGAAAATCTCAGAACCTGCTATAGTGTCAAGAAAATGTTATATATTCCTGTAAAATACCTAAAATATGTAGCATAGTCCAACTCACAGTGTCACCCAAAAATCTCATATAGTGCTCACAAATATACTCTCTGTTTTTCTTAGAGAACTTGCCACAAGTCCATTGATACATCAGGTGTGGAAAAATATTTTATTTCATCCTTGTCTCCTGGAATTTTTCCTTAGGTAGAGAGGAGAAAGTGACGCCTTATTATACATGTATATAGTTCTTTGGGGTCCATACTGGTGGGATGTTTTGCTCATCTTTATTTGGAGAGGCTTCAAAATGAGAAATGATTATTCCAGCTTTGCTGATTTTATTTTTATCAACTGTTGTGAGCCCTGCAGCAATAAACCAATTAAAACTCCTCTTCCAGCCTCTGCCTTAGGACTAGAACTGTGACAATGGGTTTAATGGGTGGGATGGCTGTTGTCTTTCAGTTCAGCTCTGTACTGTGTCAGCAGTTTTCTTACCCTAAGAATGCTCCTTCAGTGCCACTGGTCCCTTGCCTTTCTAGAGGATGAAACAAAGGACTTCATATGTGATTTCTATATCAAGTCTCTTAATGGGAAAAGAGTTTATCATTGTATAACCTAAGTTTAAAACATTACTTGCTAGATCTTTTGTTTGTCCTGCTAGCATTAGTGTTGCTTGACCTCACTATAGGTTGTGTATTCAATTTAGAATTAATAACTGTCACTTTCTGATGTGAAATGCCTCACCCTCCACACTCCTGTGTAGCCTTGTGACAAATTATGTCCAAGTTAAATGAAACCTATCAAAATCATCAATCTACTCCACTTATCTACTGTGAGATGCAAGACTAACCCTGCAAACTCTGTAAATAAGAGAAATCACAAAAGGTGCAGGAGGACAAAGGACAATCCCAATAGATTTCTGTCCCTGTTCCCTGTATCTCAATCAAAGAAAGAACTAAGTAAAAATCATATTTTCATGTCAGTTATGTGTCAGGTTTTGATGTCATCCTAACTGGATGATGGGACCCTATCAGAAGTACCTAGGGAGGGGGAATTCTGACCTCAGCAACTATAGTACTAAGAGGGTAAGAAAACTGGATATGATAAAGGGAACAAAAGAGACTATCATGACTGTGGTCCTTTACAGAGACTGTTTATATCCTATGTGCCATAAGTCCTCCTTCAAACAATAATACAAAGGCATCTTTGAAGGGAAAAGCAGGTGATGAGTAGAGCTAAGAGGGAGCAAAGATAACATTCAAGAGTTGAGAAAACTTGAGCTGTTGTGTAGAGGTGGTTTTGAGGCACTGAGCAATGGAGTCAGTTTTGAAGTGGTAAGCAATGGTGAAACACATGTTAATTGTTTTGTAGCAGTGTGCTGAAGTGAGAAAATGAGCAGGCAAGTTCAGGGTGTCAAGAGGAGGTGAAACAGCTTAGGCTGGAGGTGCAGAAAGCAGTAGTTTTGCTGAACAATTCCTCTGAAGGCATAGCATTGCCCAACATCAGAGCAGAGTCCAGTCACCTGAGGCACCAAAGGGTATCCAGGGAATCCTGCCATGAGCATACCCTATATGCCAGCAGATGGACCTCCTACAGAAGATGAACTTATATGACCCCGGATAAACAAGTGTGAGTGAAGATTAACAAGGAAAAAATAACATCCATTTTAACATCACATGTATTGCATTTCTGTTTGAATATGTACTTCCTTCTGAACCACTGACAGTTTGAGGGAAGGACAAGGGTCAGACCATTGCTCAGACATCCTAGAAGGGGCTTCTTACACACTCTGCCCTTCCTGAGCTTACTTTGTTCTGTCTCCTAAAGCAAAGTTACTTTTTTTCAAGTGTCTGGGCTCCATATTTCTACCTTTGGGTCCTGGAGACATGTTCATGCCAGTGCACAAGATGTTTATTTTCTCTCTTTTAGCCTTCGAAAGAACCCAGCAGTTTTTCATCAAGAGCACCTGACAGCTGGGTCACAGTCAGATCATGTCCCTTTTTACAGGACCATATTGCTCATGCAGACAGAATGAGTACCTGCTCACTTTTCTCCAGTTGCACTGTAGAAATTCAAAGAGTTTTATGTTTCAGAAAGCATTTGATTGCTCCGTTCTTTCCACTCTAGATATTTTCCTACTTGTACAAACCACATGTTTTTTCTTAACTCATTGAGAGCCAAAGAAGTCTGTTGTTCCCAAGGTCTGTTTCATGCCTTGTCTAAATGATCTTTGGTTTTCATGCAATAGAACTAACTTATCCCAGATTATCTATGATATGAATTGCCCAGAATGTGGGCAGCTTAATGTATTTTAGGCTGGACAGTCTTCCTCATAAATATTTTCAGGGTCCCATGTTGTGGAACTGTACAGCTTCTCCAGGTGCTGCCTAATTTCTTCTCCAGTCAGGCCAAGTCAAGTAGTTCTGAACACATTTGGAGATTTTGGCTGTTCCTGCATCTGTCTTCCTACAGAACGTGCTGATAATGCTTCTTTTTATTCCTATGCCTGCTTGGGTTTCTCCAAAGGACATGCAGCCAGTTAATATGCCTGAGTGCTTATTTGGTGTGTTTTCAATCATGATGAAATGTATAGATGCACTCTTGAGAGTTGAAGGCTACCAGAAGTACCTCAAGAAAATTCATTGCCAAGTTTCTGTGGTTACGTAGCAGGATAAGATGCACCCTTCCCATTCCATCATCTTTCCCCTCTGTATTATTTTAAGGCAATGTCACTGCTATGAAAAGGCCTTGGGTTTAGGATGGGAAAACAGTAGAGCAGTCATTGAGTATTTGTTTATTTTCTCCTGTGAAACACTCTGAAAGGCACTATGTAATACTTACCCATGGCTTGTTTATATGTGGTTAATGATTGTATGAGAAAGGGATCAAGATTCTCACAGAACTTTCTTCTCCCCCAAATTTGTGAAAAACAAGGCTCTTAAGGTCATTCATCTTAATGGGCTGAACATCTCCATTACAAGGATGAACAAAAACACAGTACCACAGAGCTGAGCCCAGCACTATAAATTTTTGAGTGATATGTAGTCCTCCATAGCTAAAGGAGCAACTGAGATATGGCTAAAAAAAAACTGAGACAATAAAATGTCTCAAAGAAGAAGGAGACTTTAGATCTATAGGAATGTGCCTTTAGGACTTAGCTTTGTACTAGCACTGTGGGAAGACTTATTCTATAGAGGGTAGTGCCCATGTCAAAGTGTTCATATGATGACTTCGCTTATTAAGACCAGCATGAGCTATCAAAGCATCTTTTGATTCCCAAGTAGCAAGACAACTGACTAAAGGCACACAAAGAGAGAGAGATTGTTAGGAAGATTATCTGCTAGAAAAATATTAGCACAGAACTGGAGGTGTTGAACTAATCAGCTTCTTAGGTAAGCTATAGAAACTGTTTGGTTTCGATTAAAAAGTCTGAGGACTAAAGAAGTGCTAAATAGTAAGCATTTGCTAAAGGTGTCTCATCATTCATTAGCAAACATCAGACAGGTGGTGTTTGAAACTAGTGAATATGAAGTGCAACTGTGTGAGTACCATGAGATGCAACAAACAACAGTGATTTACAGGCAGCTCTGAAGCAATTGCCATGTGTTACTCAAGTCCCTCAAAGATCACTTGTAAAATTCTAGACATATTACCAAGTTGTAAAGCTGAGTGGAAGAACTCATGTTTCTGGCCAGCCCTGGGTGTGACAGTTGTTCCTCACCAAACCTATAGAGATTCTTATCTTTTTTCCCCACCTTCCTTTTCCCCAGATTCCTTTATAGAACCATAGAATGGTTTGGGTTGGAAGAGGCCTTAAAGATCATCCAGTTCCAGCCCCCCTGCATGGGCAGGGACACCTCCCACTGGACCAGGTTGATCAAGGCCCCATCCAACCTGGGCTTGAACACTTTCAGGGAGAGGGCAGCCACAAATTCCTTGAGCAACCTGTGGCAGTGCCTTACCACCCTCAAATTAAAGAATTTATTCCTAATGTCTAATCTAAATATCCTTCCATCAATTTTTAAGCCATTTCCTCTTGTCCCCTCACTACACACCCATGTAAAAAGCCCTACCCCAGCTTTACTGTAGGCCCCCTTCAGGTATTGGAAGGTTGCTATAAGGTCACCTCAGAGCCTCCTTTTGTCCAGGTTGAACAACGCCATCTTGTTCAGCCTGTCTTCCTTGGGGAGGTGCTCCAGCCCTCTGATCATTTTAGTGGCTCTCCTCTGGACATGTTCCAGGAACTCCTGACTGTCTGTGCTTCTTTTGATGCAGCCCAGGACCTGGTTGGCTTTCTGTGCTGCAAGTGCACATTGATGGCTCATGTTGAGCTTCTGGTCCACCACCACTCCCAAGTCTTTCTCAGGAATGTCCACAATCCTTTCTCCTCTCAGCCTGTATTCATCCCATATGCATGGGATTGCCTTGACCCAGGTGCAGAACCTTGCACCTGGCCTTGTTGATCTTCATGCAGTTTGTACAAGTCCACTTCTCAAGCCTGTCAAGGTCCCTCTGGATGGGATCCCTTCCCTCTAGCACATTGACTTCACCCCACAGTTTGGTGTCATCAGCAGACTTACTGAGGGTGCATTCTATTCCACTGTCCCTTGTCACCAGCAACAAAAATGTTAAACATCAGTGGTCTGAGTACCAACCCCTGAGGGACACCACTCATCACACATCTCCATTGGGACACTGAGACACTGATTACTTTTTGGGTATGAACATCCAGCCAGTTCCTTAGCCAATGAGTGGTTCATCCATCAAATCTGTATCCTTCCAGTTAAGAAGTTACTCTTTTGAAGTGCAAGAAACTCCAGCTCTAGTTCCAACAGGAGGTTTTACCCTGTCTCTTACTTCAATCTCTTTTGTATTATTTGCTAGAAAAAATGAAATCTTAGGATGCATTTGGAACCTGGAGAGAAGACTGGATCTCTGACATATGCAGTTTGACTTTCCTGTCAGTGCTGCTGCTCATGAGAGGAAGAGCACTGGATAACAAAATATATTTCTATCTGTTTGAGATCAGTCTTAGAAAGCTCTTACAAGTAGGTCATTATTATTATTACTCTTTTACAGAGGTCTTTAATTATCTGGGGTGCCCTCCTCCTACAGTAAGTAATTATGGTATTGGGTGCCTTGCTTTTAAGCCAAAGGGGGGAAGAATTAAACTTAAGTGTCTATGCAAATGAAGAATTAAACTTTTTCAGTGTTTATGCAAATATCCTGAGAAAAGTGTTTAAATATGAAAGCACTATGTCAGTGTATGTGATGTGAAAACACTGCTTGAGTTAAGTCCAAAAATCCTCCTAAACCTGTGTAACATTATTTCTTTACTGGCAATAAGGGAAGGAAAGCAAGTTCTTGAAGGAGAAGATAGGAGGAGGGAAATGCTAAACAATGCACAAGAATTTTTCCTTTAGCCTGAAAGAAGAGGAAGTGGGCTTAAAAAACATGAGTCACCTTTGATAAAAAGTCTGGCTTTTTACAATAGAATGGAAAGAAAAAAGTGTTAGTGAATTCTCCAATGCTTTTGATACCCAGTGGTGCTGCCTGACACAGCTGCTTTCGCTGAGACTCACAGTTGTTCAGTTCCCTCCTGTTATGCCTGGAAAAAGACCCAGACTCCTAGAGCTCCACATTCTTGGCGTTGGTGGTATTTCTTACTAAACACTTCTGTCAAAGCCATGTGTTGATCATATCCTGGCTTTTTCTGCTGTATTGCTGCTGCTACTCCACTTCAAACAATATTGTCATGTGCTATTGCAGGATGTTTCAGTGAATGCATAGAGTTAGCACCTAATTTTATCCTCCCCAAGACCCTTTCCCTTCATTAGGACAAAAGATAAAAATACCTGTTGAATAAGCTGTCTCACATCTTAGTGCTCACAAAGCTGCTTTGATCATTGCCAAGCTTATCTGAGCTCCTGCAAGAAGCATCATTATAAAATTGGTCTTATTAATACTATTACTAACTACTGATCCAAGTTAGTGGCTGTATTTCAGCTTCCTTAGTATTTTGGAAAGTAAATTTCTGAGATCTTCTGAAATTAGGTTAATTGAACTTTGCATCCTTCCCCCCCTTGTTCATAAGTTTGTGGTAACTGCAAAAAGAGTTGTGTTCCATATACTGCTTCTACAACATTCCTAGCTCTGTTGTTATTATTCCTTATTAAACAAGAAATTCTTGACTGTAAAACAGTACTGGCATAAGACTATAAGATCACTGAAACTCCAACAAGTAAAGTTCATCCAGTTCTGACATTCAGGTACAGATTTAGCAAACAGTCCTGACAGCTCTGTACAGGGGGTATTGGCAGCACCTCCCAAGGTTTTTTGCAGTCAGATCAGTAGGAAGAATTATTATTTTCCTCTTACAGACCAGGTAGAGAAGGTTCTAAAGATTTATATAAAACAACAGTCATGGGAAGGACAGGATGAGGAATTGAGCCTAACATTCCATAGTTAAGGTGAATACAAGAAGGCAATCTTCTCAGACTTTATGTCTTGTAGCAAGACCAAAATGCAGATCTAGCTAAACAGGAACTTTATCCCTGCAGAATCTCCTCTTCCACTGGGTTGGTGAACATTTTCCCTTTTCTCAAATACATGGAATGAAGGTATCAAGTAGCAGGTTTTTAAGTCTTTATTCTGCTGTTCCAGATCTGTAGTTTTGTCTGGAAAGTTACAGGATCAGCAACTTTTTTCCCTCCTCTTTTGTGCTTATTTAAGCAATTTGTTAAAAATACCATCTTGAAAGATCAGTGGCAAATTTTATTTACGCTTACTTGTTTGTTTAGTCCTCCTAAATGCAGGAATGTCTTAATTAAAAAGAATACTGTTCTGCCTCCCACCCATTTACTGAATTTACTGTTCTCAGTTCTTCCTAAATGAATTATTTGTGCTTTTCCGAGAGAAGATTTTTGACAACTTGCTTCTAAATCTTTAAGTGTAACCAATATATTCAGTTTCCTTTTCCACCCAAAACTATTAGCTTGTCTACTGAGACACATTTTGGAATATGGAAATAAGGGCAAAATAGGAGCTGATTAGCCTATGCCTTAAAAATAGACATTGCAGCCTGCTGGAAGCATGAATCCTGATTTTTTATCATGTTACAGACTAAAGGTAAAGATGTACTAAAAAGCAACAGGAAGCAAAAATAGCAACAGCTTTTTTATTTGTAGCCCCATGCCCACCTTCCTGATTGTGACTTCACACATCATCCCTTATTTAAACATGGAAGGAAAGCAAAGCTCCCCTCTGGGGAGAAAGGAGAATGATGGGAAGAGACCAAGGATGTCTGAAAAATGCCTCAAAGCTTTCATTTTAGATAGTCTTCTCCTTCCCGATAGCTTAGAGTGAGCCATGTTCATCAGTGGGGTTCACCTTGAGCATCTGGGTGGTGATTCAGGTGTCAGAAAACTGAAATGTTCCCTGCTGTGTGACAGGGTGGCTTTCTGCTGGCTTCAGAAGTGGCAGAACAGCCTGTGCAGACGAGTTTTTATTTCAAGGCCTCCTGTTGCTACATGACACAAAAGATGATTTTGTGATTTCTTCCTTGAGCAGTTCCTTGCTTTCTCAGTGTTTGTACAAAAAGTTTGAAAGACACAGGAAACCTAGGTCAGGTGCCCATGGAATGTACATGCTATCAAAGATCACCTGGTTACTGACACTCGAGGATATAAAGGTGATTATTTTTACTCGTGATTTAATCCTGTACAGGTAATGATGTTGTTACCTTCGATTATAAAACATGTTGCCATCCTCTGCTTCCCTGACAAAAACTGTTCTAACAATAACTTAGATCAGACAAAACAACTGCACAGAGAGTTTGCTTTCCACCTTCTTGTAGAATTTGTGTTGTCTTTCTGTGCCAGGAGGTGGTGCCACAGAGCAGGAAACAGTTTAAGTATGGCCTGGTAATCACTCCCTGCAAGAGGACATGGTTTTGCCTACTCCCAAGGTCTGTTCAGCATCTGTTAAGAAGCCTGACACAATTCAAATATCCCAGGACAGCAAACAAATACGATTTTGCCCTTTCATTTATACTCCCTTCATACTAATGTTTCAGTTTTAGTCAGACATTTTATCAGAGGTTTCCCAGCTTTCTTCAATGCAATGGATCACCCCATGTCTCCATCATAGACTGGCTTTAGACAGAAATGGAAGATCTGTGACGTAATTCATACCCCTAAGTTTTTCTCTCTCCTTTGCCACTTCCCTGTTTACAAGTCTTGCTTCTGAAACAGATAGAAAGGTTTTAAGTCATCTAAAGCAAGTTGAGGACCAGCATGACTGCTGCTATACAACTGATTTCCTTAATAGTTTCTGTTGTAATCTTTCCTTACAGGATATAATGCTTACAGGAGAAGTGTGGGGCTGTACAAAGCAGAAGGAATAGTGCAAGTCAAAGACTAAGAGACCTTTCATGTTCTAAATGCTTGATGACATTATTAGATGTTTGCAAACTGAAATGGACATTTATTATTTCTGCAGAGATCCTGTGACTACATGTAGCTGTGTACAGAGTGACCCTTTGGTAAACCTCCAAAGAATTCCTTTCTGAAAGACATGCTTCTCCTTCTAAGTTAGACAAGAATGGTTAAACCACTGTTTTGAAAAATTGTATCTTAGTGTGCTTTATAGGATCAATTGCCACTAAGGGAAATTGACACTAGTATGTTTCTGAACCTATAGGTGTGGCTTTACCCACTACACTTTTTTAATGTTTTGAGGTTATATACTTTCAAATCAGTTAATTTTCAAACCAGTTCCCCCACTACTTATTTTCAGGATCTTGATTATGAAACCTCGTTGCTATCTTCATTCTGTTGCATAGCAAGCTGTTAGATCTGTTTTGTTTTTTTTCCAAGTACCCATTTCCTCCTTCTCACTGCCCCCGTGTCAGGCTCTCTGGACATTCATGGCCTTTCTAGGTCTTCCTAGCATCTAGACTTTATATTGCACTACGTGCTCTCTGTTTACTGCCACTCAGTTTTTCTCCATCCACTGCCTTGAGCTCACACCTTTAGCTGACCTAACAATTCATTTTTCACATCAGGTTGTGAGGTCTTCACTGCTGGACTCAGACCTGCTCTGCTTTGCAACATGACCCTTTCATACATTTGTTTTATATGAACCATCTTGAGCAGTCAGAGAAATTCTTCTACTCCTCAGGATGAGGTATGCCTCTATCTCAGACCTCTGGGGTCTGATGGAAAGATTGTTTACTCTCTTTCAATGGATTATGATCTTGAACATGCTACACATCCCTCTCTTGGTGGTGGAGCACAGTCTCCTCATTTCTGGAGATGAGGGTAGTCATGGAGTGTTTTTTTACTGTCTGCAACACTCGACCTTTATTGGATTGCCTGGACAGTCTCAAATTTATCTCTGTGGCAGTGCAGCATGTCTAGAAAAAGTTCCTGGCATGAGGATTATCAGACACAGAGTAAGCCATTCCTATACCACTCAGCTCTCCTAGCCCTAGAATAGGGTGGCCACATCAAACTGCCTGCTGGGGATAGTCCTGGCTCATACAAACTTCCTACATGTGCCTGGAAGTTACTCAGTAGAGAACCAGTCTGCTTGAGCCCAAACTACTCCAGACCCAGTGTTCAAGAACATTCTGTGATATTGTTGAGCTTAGTGATAGGGCCTGGAGAGTCCAGTAAGATCTGGCAGTTTTAAAACCTATCTTTATACCACCTTAAAGTGTTTGTGAAATCACTTTGTGATCTTCTACACGTCAATTCTACAGGCCAGCATTCTCATCTGGACTTCACTTCCCCTGATAATATAAAGGTCATGAGTTACAGTCCTTGTGTTTGGTAGATCCGGGAGACCCAACAGGATTTGACAACATAGCAACACAGGGCCTTACCCTCCCCATCCTACATATCTGGTAGTACCTGCTACTTTGGCCAGGTAGCCAGTGAAGCACTGAGCAGCAGAGCATGCTAACAAGACTGAATTTGTTCTTAGATGCTGTTAAAATGTACTGATTGTATTAACATTGCTGTCAATTCAGATTTGCTTACCTGCTTGTTTCTTGTGCTGCAGTGCTAATTTACACCTGTAGTCCTGACAGCTCCCTTTCTTTTGACACCTGCAGATCAAAGTGGTACAGCAATTTCACCAGGTTCTAAATACATTATTCCTAACTCAGATTTGTCCCATAGAATTCCATTGCTTTGAAAAATGTGTGGGGTTTTTAGCTTGAATCAGGCTGGTTTGGATGCTCAAGTACCAAGAGAAGGGCTTCCATCCTACAGCAGTATTTGTATATTGAGACCATGAGAACATGCTATAATTGTGCCGCTGATATTTTGCTGTTTCCTAGAAATCTCCCTGTTTTAACAACCAGTGTGTAAGATCCTCTGGCTTTCATTCCTGGAGTACCCTGGTTCTGGGATGTAAAATATGTAAAAGATGTTTACATGATGTGCCATTATTACATGTGCTGAGGCTTCATTCAACTCTAAAGAGATCAGATTCTGTGTCATAAACAGTTAAACTATGTTAGTGCGGTACTTGTTTGAGGACAACGAGTCCTTCTGGGAACTACACCTCACCCAATGTTCTCACAGCCTTCATGGCCCTTCACAGGTGCCTGGAATCTCTTTTTCTGCCTTTCTGGTGCCACTGTTAATATACTCACTGTACCATCCTCAGTCAATTTGATTTTCATGTCAGTCTCATTGCTTTAACTTGGTACTTATGTTCTTATTCTGCACAATGGATGTCCTTGTACCTTCTTCACATTCTGCAATTTACACCTCTTCTGGTCTGCTAGAATCAGAAGCTCCACAAAAAGACCCATATCTACTTCAATATCCTTGCTCTTTAGCACAAACATCCAGACCCTTTGCAGTCTGATTTCTTTCCAAATAAAACTATTTGGAATATCTAGGTTTGTTCCATTAGTGTTCACAGTATTTATAATGCCAGTAGCTTGGACTTCGTTCCTGTTTTACTTATTTCTTGTAATTCCTTTTGGTTTTGGTTTTGTTGTGTTTTTTTTCTTTTTCTTTTTTTATTTTCTTTTTTTTTTCAGTAGAGATAAAACTTTAGCTCCATGTTTCCTTTTCCTCCAAATCATTCTTGTATACTTTCCACCCTTACTGTCACACTTGAGTGTGATCCACTTGGGTGGATTTTTGGTGGATTTTTGGTCTAGAAGTTTGGTCTAGAAGTTAATGAAGTTAATGAAACCTGGTGATCAGAATCCTTTCATGTTACCTGTTTGCTGTACTTGTAGGTGGTTCTGTGCTACCTTGTTAAGTGTAGTTGCCTTATGAGATGCTGTTACATTTCCCATCCTGTAGTAGAGGAAAATGCCCTCCTTGATCTGGCACTGTCTGTGCAGGATATGGTGCCAGGTGTACATGGTATCTGGCATTTTATTCCTTAGGGAAAGGACCAGGACCTCAACACACATCTGCTTTAATCCCAGCATAAAGGAATTGAAAAGACAAAAGTGTAAACACTAACACATGGTAGAAGGTGTAAGAGTCCTATCTTTTTCTACAAGAGAAACTTGCAGCACACATCTATACCTCCATGTACACCAGACCTCTGATTCTGGATGGTTACAAATGGCTGCAAATGTGGACTCTACCAAATTCTCCACCCAAATGCCCTGCATAACCACTCCTTCCCCTTGCATCTATGAAAGCTGCTTGCTAACCAACTGCTTCTGAAGATCAGAGTTTATTTTGGTGCCTGTCAGTGGATTGTATGAGCTTGGTTTTTAGCACCATTTATTCTGCTCAGTGATATCTGCAGAAGCCCTGTGGGGCAGTTGGGCTGTCAGGTTGTTTCTGCTGTGGCAGTTTGTAATTAAGTGCATTTTCATGCAGATCATTTTTCTTTGGCCACAACCTGTTTCAGGCATAATTGCTCCTCAGAAGTCAGATGCTCCCAAACCCACTTAGCAATTAGAGTGCTTGGTCATCTGGCACTTCTTGGAGTCAAGAAACACAGGACAACTGCACCTGAATACCTCACTTAGACAAATGGCACATGCAGGATTTTCATCTGTGATACTTGTTAAACTCTGAGATGCAAAATGTAATAAATTCAGTCACTGGTCATCAGTAATTTGAAAACTGAATTGGGTGTTTCAATGTGCAAAACATAAATGGATAGAGAAGGCAATTTTAACTTAGGCTTCATGTTTCTTTGAGATGTTCAGGACATGGTGGGAAATGATGTGCTCCAGCCATGGTTGTGGCCCAGGTGGAAGCATGAAGTGGGTAGGAGTGTGTGAATAAGGATTATGAATGATTAATGCCAGGACAAGGAAGCAAAAAGTTTGTGTGCAGTTGGAAGGAAGGTTCAGGGGTGGATATGTGAAAAAAACAGTAAATGGGGTTGAAAATCACCTTTTTGTGCTGAGAAAAAAATGAGTGATGGTGAGATACAGGATAGATCTTGAATTGGATTGTATCACAGACTAAATTTTGCAAGGTGGTAAAGGCAAGAATGCTGAAGACTGGTTTTTCCAGCAAATAAGGGAGCAGCAGTATTACAGTCTGAAGTGAGGAGAGTGAACAGCATTTCTTTCCTCTTCACCCTTCCTGACTCCTTTCTGCTATGTGAAGAGACAGAAACCTCCACTGTCCTTTATTCCCTCAGTGCAGATTCTGTAGAAGACAAAAAAAGCAGTTTCAATGACAACACCTTCTCCTTGTGAGTTCTGGTAGAGGGGACATATTTTGGTAGGTCAAAGAGGCAGAATATAAATAGGAAATGCTTTAACAGCACCATGTGTTGGAATGTGTCCACCATTATGGGAACGGCCCAAGCTCATAACTGGACATAGAGAAGCAAGATGCTAAAGGTAAGTCTGTATTTCTCTGTCCCTTGAACATCCCAGAGCCTGCTAGGAGCATAAAGAGGTGAATATATCTTACAGAACAAAAGGGAGTGAGTGGTACACGTGACATCCTGTTTCCCAGGAAGGCTTGTAGGTGACATCTTGACCTGGCATCTCACTACAATGTGGACAATCCAAAAGGAAGGTCCTTTTTGCAAACTGCTTAGTTTTCAGTAGGAAGGAAGGCAAGAAAGATCCCTTTCTCAGATGAGACTGAAGCAGGACACAAGTGCTCTGAGGTATTTCATCATCTGCCTGCTCTGTGCACGTTCACCCCTCTTTCCAGATGCTCCAGATGCTCCAGCTGCAGTGGGGCAGGTGCTGGTTAGGTGAAGGGTTCCCTAAGGGACAGAAAAATAGGTCTGATATAGTGGAAACCCAGCAAAGCAGGTTACTGGGCAGCGTTGGGTTCTAAAATTTAGGCAGGTTGGTTATATCCATAATGTGGGCTTCCTTCCACCTTCCAAAGTTTACAGGGGTCAACTTTACTGAACTGCTTCTCTTGCTAATTATGGAAGAAAATTAGGTGATTGTTTTATGTAAGGTTCTGGCTTTACAGGTGGCTGAAAATATGTGAGATTAAGCCCCAGGTCTTGTCAAGATCATGAAGGTTTACCTTCAGAGAGCAAAATTGCATGGGAGCATTTAGACAAGAATGAGGCACTGACCTTTAAAGGTAGAAATAAAATGAGTTTGACTCTTTTGGCACTCTGTGCTCTTTAGAACAAAAAATGCCCAATACTTTACCTGCTTGTCTGCATAAATAACATTCCCAGTGGTGCCTGTTCTTTTCATTATTTCCATCTATAACATGAATGCCTTTGCCTGAAGACTCTGATTGATAAGGCACATGTGAACAACACTTAGCTACTATTTCAAACAGGACAGAGCGTGCTCCTGGGCTTCCTGCAGATGCTTCTGACTGAAGTGAGTTACAGAAATGGACAGATTTACACTTGTCTTTCCCTTCAGTCTGGTGACAAATTGCTTCAACATGGATGTATGGAGAGACTCATATGATATATCATACTAGTATATCTTTTATCCTGGTTCTGCTTTGGGCTCATCAAACACTTTCTTCTTTCTTCTGGAAACAACTATAAAGGTATTTTGAAGAAATAGCAACAACACCTCTCCCCAAATGAAGCCATCAAAAATTATCCAGTAACTTTGCAATGCTTTACATGAAGAAAAAGGATTAATTCTTTTTGTTTGTGGGGTGTCTAGATATTTGGAAAAAGTACCTTATGTAACAAACAGTGATTATTATTACAGTTTGTGAAAGTAAAAAGAACTGTGCATCTTGCAGATTTCAAAACCCCAGATTACAAGGTGGATTTGTCTTTAGAGTCATGATTCATTTAGTGAAGTTTGGAGTAGACCTACTGGGATTCCTTTTTGTCAGAAGTCTGGTCCTTATCCTCATTTGTACTTTAAAAATTTCTTTCAAAATTGTTCCAATTAAAGTGGATTTAGCCCATAGAAAATCAGTAGAACAAGTCCCTAGGCCAACATAAGGCTCATCTCTATCCACGAGGAGATGCAAGTGTAGGAGGGATGCAGAGCCAGAGTAGGACACATCTAGCTAGGCCAGGCTGCAAAAAGATCACTCTGATCTTTTAGATCACAGAGGTATCTGCTCCCATCTGCTGTGCTCACATCACTGCAGTTATATCTTCCATTTTAATGTGGCTAAAGCCTCATGTGGTACCCAGTTACCCAGCAACACCACTTAAAACCAAGCAGACTACCATGGAGATTCTGTTCTTTCCTTTTAAGATACAGTGTAATAAACTAATTGTTAATCTGGGGCTACAGTAGCAGTTGTCCCAGGATGAAGGACAAGATTCTCATGGAAATTATTCATAGGCAACCCAGGAACCCCTTCAGCCACAACTCTCTTGGCTGAAGAGAGATAATTTTAATGCCATTTAATATTTTCTAGATTATGAAAAATTTAATTTAGTTCAGAGTCACCTTCTATGCGAGAGAATAAGCATTTTTCCAGTGAAATGTCCTGCATCAGTCAATGTTCTAGATGAGTTAATCTAAATTGCAATCATAATATTTACAAGAGGTTTTGTATTGGTTTAAATTCATATTTCCAGCTAAATTATTAGTGTGTCTGGATGTCTGAGTCCTCACTTTATTTTTCAGAGTGCTGGGGGTTTTATTATACTCTGTTTTTCAGCACAGTGAAGCTAAATTAATAAAAAAGTGCTGTAGTAATTTAAGGGTCTGTACACAGAGATTTTTTTCTCCACCTGAAAAACCCTGAAAGTCTTCAGCTAAACGCTGATTGAATGTATTCAAGCTACTGATATGAATTCTGCAGTGGATGTGGTTGTACAGATTTGCAGCAAGCGTCTGTAACTCTGTCTGCTTGAATTCAAGACTTTCAGCATTTTTGATGCAGTTAAGTACCAGGGAGGAGCAAGGTAGATGAGAGACTGGGGAAATGGTGTGGGGGAAAGGCTCTTGAGTTTTGGAAAAAAATCTTTCAGCAACTTCTTCCATTCCTTCATCCTCCGTTATCTAATCCCCTGGGAGTGGAGCAGTTCTCACACAGCTCCTATCTGGTGAATAATGAGATTTTCAGAGAGGAGGAAGAAGGCAGGGGGGAAAAAAAATAAAGGGGAAAAAATAAAAAGGGAAGCCCTTTTAAACTCAGTACAAGAGAACGAGAGAAATTCTAGTTTCTCTGTCTTGCAGCTTATCTGCTTTGGAGATAGGCTGTTTATGCCATAGCAGCTCTCTTCCTTTAAATATTTCTTTCAACCAGAGTAACCATACCCATCTATGGATACAGCTCTCTGCCATGAGGATCTTGGTCTTGTTCAGCCTAAACCTCTCTTATTGACAAATTGACAAGTAACTGTTACAAGTCATATCTGCAGTGGAACATATGCTTCCCTCACACATTTTATCCTCTCCATTTTTAAGTTTTTAGTCAATTCTTCGTCTGATTTTGTGTCTCCCAAGAACTACCTGAGCACTGAGCAATATTTGCTTTATTGTATTTCTGCAGAAGAATATCCCTGCTATTTATGCTGCTCTGGATACAGGTACCTTTTTCTCCTTCAAAGCCAAGAAGACTGCTACAGATCCTGCCCCTTACCATGTGCCCCTAACTCTCATTTTCCCAGGTTAATCCCAAGAGAATCCATTCCTCAGGTGCAGACAAACCCACTGAGACCAATCCCTTAGCCCCAGAGTGAAGCTCTCAGCTTTTTCAGAAGGACACAAGGTTTTCTTAGACGTGATTATGGCTTCATGCCTGACATTCCACACATCCTTAATGTGCTGCTGGTAGCTGGGTGTGCAGAGCAAGAGAGGAAACAGGAACAAATAGGCATTTTCTACCCAAAAACGCAAGGGAGAGCAGGGAAGATCATTTAAGAGTGCTTCATTGAACGAACCAATCTGCCAATAGGAGAAAAAATGGGAATAGACTCAAGCAAACAGTCCCTAGAGGTGCACACAACCCTGTGGCTCTGTCTCTGTCTCTGAGAGGGTCCTGCAGAGTCTTTTATCCTCTGGCAATGGTTTTGCAGTTTGTCATGACAGTTAAGTGTTTTTGAACAGAAAGCACAAATTACACACACACACACACCCATGCTTCACCCTCACTGCAACAGCACCACTGAGAGAAGTAGATAGGAGGCTCCATCTTGTTGCCACAGGACATGAATAAATGTCATTGATTTCAGTGGGAGCTGTTTGTATCCTGCAGCAGGACACTATTACCCTGGTATCACTGCCACTCTCTGGCTCCTGGTAGCAGGATCTCTGGGGTAATAGCAGGGCTAATCCTGCTGCCAGTTTTCTCTCTGTTTTTGTTGTTTTGTGCACTGCTTTTGTTGAACCAATCACTGGCTATTAGTGAGAAACTTTCCCTCTGGCCTGCTATTCCATTATTGTTCATTATGAGGTTTTCTGCACTTCATCTGACACATCTGATGCCGGGCTCTGTCAGAAACAAGGCTCCTGACCAGAGGGACTTTGGGGGTTCAGGATGCAGTGAGAATCTGGAGCTGCAGAATGGGGAATGCTGCAGATGCAAAGGCAAGAGCAACACAATATGCACATTCAGCAGCAAGAAAATACCATTCCTTCATTTTGCTCACCCTCATTGCTGACAGAGCAGATCCACATGCCCCTCTGTGATCCCACAGCCTCAGAGTTTTCCAGCCATTTCCACTTCAGAATGCTGCATTCCCAGCTCTCTTTTCATCGATGTCCCAGCATGCAGACATGTGCATGTGCAGTTTTAGCAGGTTCATCATTTGACTGAATTCAAAGCTGGGAACCTGGTTACTGCCTCTCATAAAAAGATAAGAAAGACCAGCAGGACAAGGGCTGTTTTTCTTGTCTTTAGTTTGTGCTTGTCCTTTGTGGGTAGGTCAGAGATGAAAGCTGGTCTGTTTCATGTAACATTTGTCTGATTTCTTTCAGTCACTGTTGGATTAGCTTCTCACATCTTTGTCCAGAAAATGTTTTTTCATCAACTTGTAACAAAACCTCTCCTTCCCTGATATCACACATTTCTATTGAAGGTTACTGCCTTTGCTTTCTGGGTGCCTAAAGTTAAAAACCAACACTGATCTGCCATGGAATTTACTCTTTCCAAAGGGGACTAAAAACCCAAGATCCTGTACAAAAAGTACAGTCTCCAGAGCCAAAAACTCCTGTGCATTAGGCTCTTTCCATGGCAACATCTTGCAGATGGCTGAATTTCAGCAGTTATCTGGACTGACACCTTCATTATTCTGCACTGGAAGCACAGAAATCTTACGCATGAAATGATCTTATATATGAACATAGTAATGTTCTGAACAACCCAGAAATGGAGAATTCAAATAGCTATCTTTTTACCTATCATCAACTCAAAGGTGTGGGCTTTCCAGGGAGCAGTGAACTTTTTATGGCAGGCAATTTATTCCAGGACTATTTTCTTCCCTTCCTCTTTGTGAACTGATTACAATTATCTCTTATTTATTAAATATCCATGTGCTAGATTACCTTTACCCATTCAATTTCAGCGTATAATCCATTTTGCACATAACTTCTTGCAAATGTTTTCCAGAAATAGGAGATTTCTGATCGGTGTTGCAGGGATTCCTCTGAAAGGGGGTGATGAGGAAGAAGGAGAGGGAGATGCTCTCTGATGCCCCTTGACTTACTGACTGTTGTTACCAACTCAGCCAGCTGTAACTATGGTTAGAAAAGTGATGCCTCTCCTATCCACTGTGTCCACACTAATGTGCCTTCCAGCAACTGAGCCTGAACTGCTCTCATCAGCAAGGGTTCAAGCATCATGTATTTGCCTCCTGACTTTTTTCATCATGCATTGAAGCTCTCTATGTGATGGATGCTCTTCCTGTTCTGTTATCCCTTTTGCTTTCGGAAAGCAATCAACTTAAACGAAAAGATTTTCCAAACAGCAGGCAGAAAAAATAGAAAATTATAAAAAGTTCATCACAATACATGGAGATTTTTCTAGCATGGAGTCAGGCTGTTTTCACACACTGCCCAAATCTGTGCTGGAAAAGAAAAGGTGAGACCAGTAGGTGACTGAAGATTAAGCAGCAGAGTGGAAAAGAAATTCAAATGCAGCTCGGAGGTGCATAGGCATGAAGAAATGCATAAGCCTTTTTGGAGTTGGTGACTCACATGGGTAGAGCTTAATTTTCTGGGTGGGGGTACAGAGGAATTACACCACTTTTTTCCTCCCAGTGTGGCGCTGTGATTTTTAGTTCTGAGTGATCCTAAAAAAGAGAGAAGATACCACCTTTTCCCTAGAACAAGGAAAAAATATGTTTTTCTTCTGTGTATGTTCTTCTCTCAACCCTCTTCCATCTCTTCATACTATCATCAGCAGTATTCATACCTATATCCTATTTTTTTGTTTGTTTGTTCGTTTGTTTGTTGGGTTTGGGGCTTTTTTTTTTTTTTTTTTTTTTTTTTTTTTTTTTTTTTTTGTCTGTTCTACTTAAAGGCTTCTTTAGCTTAACAGCCTGGCTCATTAACGATTTTTAAGATTGAGTCATAGGGTTTGCTCAGTGACATCTCCCTTCCCCTCTGCTCTCCTTCCCCCCCTCCCCAGTCCCACTTGAAGGTTTCTCGGTGTCAGCCCCAGCGGATGTTTCCAATCCCGAGCACAGCGCAGACATTGTGTGAATTGCATACGTGGAACTCTGAAGTTCAACAGAGCTCCGGCGTCTGCTGAATGTTTGGAGTTCAGGGGTTACTTGACAGGAAACATCTTGATGAAGGAGCTCTCCTTTCGGCAGCCTGCTGGTTCGTGTCTGCTGAAGGAGATGAAGAGCAGCCCCAGCCCAGACAGGGCCCCTCTGTCCGACCGCTGAACCAGGCTCCTCACTTGTTTCCAGTTGCTTTGGCGAGAAAAGAAACAGCAGAGCTAATGGGCAGAAGGGGATATTCATTTGCATTTGAATACAGCCCAACACACTTACTCAATGTTACTGCTGGGTAATGGGAAAATTAGGCTAAAAGGGAGTTAGCATATGGAAAAGAAATGTAGCTGATGCTGAGAAGACAGGCTGCAGTTGCTGTGAATTAGTGGCCGCAGCTGTTAGGCAGGATGCCTCAGTGCTCTCAGGGCAGGTAGCATTGCAAAAGTAAATATTACCTTTCACACACATTGCTACACAGTCTGGAGTGGCTGTTGAAATAAAAATATTTCAATAAAATGGAGGGGGGGGGGGGAAGCTGGGGGCAGGGAAAGTGTAGCTTCAGTATTAAAAGTTTAGTGATGAACAGAAGAAAAAGAGTACAAGGAGAGGTATCCTGCCTGCCTTAGAAAAACAGCAAAACCCATAGAAATGTTTCCTTCCATTTGCGGTGGGCCACCACTGTTTTCCAGGAGTGAGTCTGGCTAATCACAGCAATTCTCCCTGAGTCAGACAGAGCCTGGAGCCAGATCTTTATCCCATGTTGCTATGTATTCTTGTAGCTGAGAGCAATACTGTTGGTTACTGTCTCAGAGCTGTTGCTTTTCATTTATTCCCCCTTTTCTCAGTGTCTGCATTTACTTTCTTGGCCAAGGACCTGACCAGGGTGATGCTGTGAACTCCCTCGTTATCCCAGGGAATTCAGGGGATGGATTAGGATTGGAAGGGTTCACACAAGCAGTCTGTTTGCAGCTTTGAGTCTTTAATTTCACTCAGCCCTGGTTTGGTCTGTAGCCTTCACTGCTGTGATCTCTCAGTGTTATCAACATGCTGCAGAGTAATATGGAAAGCCACAGTCTCCTTCCTCTCTTTTCTCTATATTTTTTTTAATAAGTGGGGAGGTATCTCTCTTGAAGAAGCTTTAAACATATACAAACCCATGTACAGACATCCTCACCACTTTTCTTACTGGAGAAACTCTTGTCAGAGTATTTAAAAACTGTCTATCATCAATAACCCAATCTCTTTCAATGGTAATAAGATATTGCAATGTTCAATACAGTGCTCACATAAAATTTTCAGTATGCTTTCAATTTTGCCACGTGTTCCAAAAAAACTAGGAAGTTATGGAGAAGCTTGAATATTTATTTTTTTCCAAAGCAATGCCTTGGGTTTAGCTACACATCTGCCAGCAGTACTGGTGTGTGGTTAAATACATTGCACAGTTTTGAATTTCTCAAGCGTGACTGTAAAACTGAATTGTTTTGGCTTCTTATTGGTTATATCAGATGAGTCCCACTTCAGTCCTTTGTTTGCTTTGCTGATCTTGTTAGAAATAATTAAAGTTTTTATCTGGTTCATATTTAGTAGCTTTGTTTAGCTGGGTTTTTTGGGTGTTTTTTAATTATTATTTTTTTAACAGATCATTTATTTCTGAAGCCTGTTCCATGCTGCTGTTCAGCCAGCATTATTATTACCAAATTCTTTCTGAGGGTTCACTACCTCCCTCATAAATCATTACATTCCCATTTAGCAAATTTAATGACAGGATCTGGTTTCAGTCCTCCCTGCACAGAAAAGCCACTTCAGCTTTTCGTTTGGACTGGGACTTGATGGAATGTGCCTGGTACTCGAAGCAGCTCCCAGCCCCTCCTGCAATTCCATGCCAGGGGCATCCTTGCTGCCTGGGGGTGCACAATACAGTAGCATAGGCCTTCCCTATCTCTGCTAATGAGGAAACAAAAGGGAAAAGAGGAAGAAGGAAGCCCCCCCCCCAAAAAAAAAAAACAAAAAACCCCAAAACAAAACAAAACAAACAAAAAAAACCAAAAAACAAAAAAAAGGAAAAAAGAAAAGGAAAAAAAAAAAGGAAAAAAATTTTTCATCAGGCCACAGAAAGGGAAAAAGCATTTTGGTTCTAAGCTGAAAAATCCTGAAAATCTTGAAAATTTCTCAGGGGATGGATTTTGAATAATTACAGTGTGTACATTAAGACATGTTTATATGCAGAGCCAACACTACCATTATGCTTTACAATATCTGGACATTTGACCCGACTTTATACCCTCAGAGAGTAAGATATGCCAACTATTGCCCTATGGACACGGAACAAGAAAAAAGGCTCAGGAGCAGTTAACATTACCATCTTGTAATGTACTAAGCTAATGTTAGCTAAATGTAGCTAAGACCTCACACACCATGGTGGGAAGGCAGAAAAATTCAACACTGAAGCTAATCTTTAGTGAACATTTCTCCCATTTCAGGTACCCAACCATGATTCACTGCAGGGGTCACAATTCATGCATTAGGGTAAGTGCAGACTTAGAGGCTTTTGCTAAGGCATAGATGAAATATATTCACTCATTTACTTTCTCCACCTTTTCAGATAGATGTTCCTCTAATAGTAGTTGATACCTGAATACAAGCACGTACACCAGCTTTGAGCTTGTTCTTACACATGTGCCTTTTACTTATCCCTGTCATTTTACCCATTCAGTGCTTGGTCTTTAGCTGACCCTAGCACAGAAATCCCTTGGGAGCTCATGATCCCCAGTGCCATGCCAGTTGAATACCTCACCTTCTTGGACCTCTTTTTGTGAACTAAAGAGTACTCTTCTTATTTCTCCCTAAAGGTAAACACCAGGATCCCATATTTCCCCTCTCTCACCAAGCCTTATCTGAACTAAAAAAGGCATCATATGATGCCACTGCCTCAGTCCCATTCCTAGGGGTGTGTGACCACCTCTACAGCAACCCCCAGCACAGCTTAACAGTGCTGACAGTCTCTTTCTGGCAGTTCTCAGCCTGAGCAGAGGCTTGATTCAAAATCCACTAAAGCCAGTCACAGATATCCTTTGGTTTCAAAGCTTTGGATTTAGGCTTCTTTCCCACCTCATAGGAGTCCCTTCCAAATCAGCTCCAAGGCACATCAGCTGGATGCTGTGCAAAGGGTTTTCTGGTGCAAGTTTGAGCTCTGTGGGTATTGAAGAGTGAAATATCATATTTGACTTTCAGCCTGTCACATTCTACTATCACTCACATTTGAAACAGGGTCGGGGGGGAATGGGAGATAATCACTTGAGTAAGTGTATGGAATGTTTGCTTTTAGAACATCAGGACATCACTATGCTATCTTATTAAAACTATCATGTCATAAAAATAGATTATTTACTTTGTAACCCATAGTGCATTTCCAGAAAGTACTTTCTGGATATAATTGTCAATTTACTTTGAAGCAGATGCATTGCTGACTGAAGTTGTTCTTGTAGCTCACAGCTGTTGCCACTTTCAGGCCACCACAGCAGAAAGGAGCACCAGAAAGAGCAGGAGAAATCTGAGCTGGTCAGGGGTGAGTGGGATCACAGTTCTGGTGTCTAAGGGCAGGACCAGAGCTTACCTGCCTGTGCAGATGTTTGGCTTGCTAAGGACATACTGACATCTCCATTCTGTGCCACTACAGATGACATGCAGGAGAAGAAAGCCCCTGACCTGGCAAGCTCTCTCATTTTATATCAGCATCACAGAGCTGTCCTTTAAGCTCCAGTCATATCCAGGATTTATAAGAGTTGTGGGATTTAGAAGGGAGCAATTACTTCATACATTATGCTACTTCATATATTGCAATGCTACAGGCTTGGGGAGGAGTGGCTGGAAAGGTGCAAAGTAGAAAAGGACCTGAACATATTGTTCCACAGACAGATGAGTATGAGCCAGCAGTGTGATCAGGTGGCCAAGAAGGCCAACAACATCCTGGCCTGTACCAGAAATAGTGTGGCCAGCAGGACCGTGGCAGTGAACCCCCTGTTCTTGGCACTGGTGAGGCTGCATCTTGAGTTTTGTGTTCAGTTTTCAGCCCCCCACTACAAGGACATTGAGGTACTGGAGCATGTCCAGAGCAGTGCAACAAACCTGATGAAGGCTCTAGAGCACAAGTTTTATGAGAAGCAGCTGAGCAGACTGGGGATGCTTAGCTTGGAGAAGAGGAGGCTCAGGGGACATTGCTGTGCCAGGCAAACTGGAACCTCTGAGGGTTTTTCCTAAGTGCCCTAGAGAAGAACAAGATGATGGAGGAGATAACAGGAGTTCAGGAAGGAAGTTTGCCTTTCAAGACACTCCTAAGTCCAGGGAAGCTGCATCTGTATCTTTCTATGACTTTAGGCTGAAGAAGCACAAGGCAAGACGACTGTGCAAATCTCCATGTTCTGTTTCAATGCACACACGTGTGCATATTTCACATGGAGTCCCCTGTGCAGCTTCTCTGACAGGTGATCCAGCATTTAGTTTTTGTCTAATGAAGATAACCCCAGAGCTGGCCTGCAGTCCTTTCATAGCTTTGTGAACCCTTTGCAAGTTTCTTTCAGCCATATGAGTCTCAACTCAAGGGTGTGCTTGCAACTTCACTTGTGAAGGTAAACCTACCCCAGCTCTTACTGCATGACTGCAGATCTGAGACCTGACAAGACTTAGAGACAAGCTGGTACTGAAATGTGCCATGGTACTGATGTGCCTTTTCTCTCCTTCAAGGTGGTAAAAATAATTGCATTCAGTTCTCTTTCTGTTTCCATGCAATCTGTGGCATATAGGCAAAATGTGTGGGGAGCTTTCAAAGGAGTGCTCTTCCTCACTTATTTTCACTTCTAGCATGAAAAGGTCTCCAGATCCTGCCACAAGCATGTCTCCTGAGCCTCAGCTTTTCCTGGGCTGCCTACTGGAAGGCAGTAGAAGCAAGCACTTTAAATTAAGTGCACATTCCAACCAGAGTTTGAACAACCCTCAGCTCAAGGGCTTTGAGGTGTGCAACTGTGAGGCTTCTTTTCCTTAAAAAACTGAGCCCATGTTAAAAATAGAGACCCTTTTAGACTGAGTGATGCCCAAACTCTTGATGTGTGGAACACGTCCTTGTATGAACTCTGTGGCTATTCAATCCTACAAAGGTTTTGTTCATTGTGTGTGTTTATCTGAGAGCTCCAAAGTGAGCCTGGCCCTGTATCCTGCCTTCACGGCTTCCAGCTTCCCAAGAGCCCATTAGGCAATTGAATTGCACAGAGAACTTGACCAGAAGTCCACTGGAGACAGTGGATGATTTTCTATTGATCCAAGCCCTTAAACTCCAGCAGTACAGGCAAAGCACATCATGCAGAGCTTTTGCTTTCAAACCATCAGGACAATATTTGAATTTCCCTATTATGCCACTCGTTTCTTTTCTTTTCTTTTTTTTTTTTATTTTATTTTATGTGCTTCTTTTGTCTCTTTTTTTATTTTTTTTTATTTTGGACAGCAAACTATTTGGTTCAGGCATGTTTTCCCTCTATTAGTCTTCTTGCTTTTCTAGATGCAGCTATTAATAGGGGGAAGATGAGCAACAGGCAGAAGCCAAGGTAAACCAGCAAATAGACTGTAAATGGAGCTGCTTTAACACACCAAGAGCCAGGAGAGAGGGAATGAACCACAAACTATTGTAAGAATAATTATACTATTAAAAACAATAACAAGAAATCATAATATATTATGTCTTTGCAATTAAATAGCATCCTTTGCCTGATGAGCTTCTTGTGCTTTACCAACTTCAGTTAATTAAATCTTCCTCATGCACACAGTATGCAGAAGGCAGTAATCTTCAGCAAGGATTTCAAATTACTGCATTAGCTGGGGGTGAAAACCACACTGTCCTACCCCAGGAAGTTAGCACTTTGCTCTGGAAAAATCATGTTTTCTACATCTGCCCTGGAAAAGCTCCTCCCCGTTCAACCAGAAAAGTAGCTGGGGAAATGAAAGCTTCATTTGCCTGAGTTCAGGCAGGGCAGTTTAGGGCAGGAAAACCTGAATTTCTTAAACAGCAGTTGTTTAAATCTTCTGGAAAACAAAGAAACAAACAAGCATACCAAAAAAAACAAAAACAAAAACAAAAACAAAAACAAAACAAAAAAAAAAAACACAAAAAAAAAAAAAAAAAAAAAAAAAAAAAAAAAAAAAAACAAAAAAAAAAACCAAAAACACAAAAAAACCCCCACACACAAAAACCCAAACAAAGCTGGAAAAGGAGGAGAACCAAAGGTTATAGGGATGCTGAGTTAACTGCAACACCACCTTGCTTTTCTGCCTACTCCTTGCCTGATTTGTTGAACAAGGGAGTTTCAGCCTGGAAACCAATTTTCTTTAGAAGAGAAAGAAAAAGTGTGTGTGTCTTCTATGCACAACTTGCAACAGCAGCACCAGCAATAGACTGGGAAATGAATGTTTTTTTAGGTACATGCCAGCTGTCAAGCCTACACTAAACAGTGTTCTTAATTAGTGGTAATGAGTTGGCAAACTCCTGAAAGTTTGTAACCAATTATTTTTTTTTATAATTATGATCACTTAAAGACAAGAGCATGCTACAAATAACAAGGACAATGCAAATGTCAATTAGAAAATACAGGTCTAATCCTCTAAACTTGCCTTAAAGCACAAATCACTGCAAGTGTGTTTTTTGCTGAAAGGGAGAAAAAAGCTAAGGAAAGGAAGAAGACTGTTCTGGGAAAATCAAGAGCAGAGCTATTCTGTTTCCCAGTTCTGGCAGCCGAAAGGGTGACACAGAAATTAATGAGAAAAATCCATGACATATCCCACAAAGTGACTGTCCTCATAGTGCTGCACTTGGGGACCAGGAGCCAGTTGCCCTTTCAGAGCAATCCTGTCCTGGGGGAGGCAGCTGAGTGGTCTGTGCATCCTTGTCACTACTGGCGAGGCACCTGCAGTGACATCCAGTTGCCTTGATGTGGGTGCTGGTGCCATTTTATACCCATCAGGATATCATCCCTGACCTTCAGGCTTATTCAGCTACCCTTCATATTCACACAAGACTGGCAGATGTGACACAGGACCTGTGGAAAAGCTGTGCCCTCCTGGAGAGGTAGCAGGAAGGCAGATGGAATATGTGAGGGAGCCAAAACTGCATTAGATGTCTGTGTTTAGAGATCTCAGACAAAAAGGAGAATTTTCAGTTACTATCAGTCAGCCTTGTGCTGGCCTTCAATGTCACACCTTGACTGGCTCAGCATGGAATTTTGCCAGCAGATGTTCTCTGAAAGGTGCCAAGCATGGATGTATAAAGTAATAAGAGAGCTTGGAGTTCAGAAGTATATTGTATAGTCAGGCAATGCCTGGAGATTGTCCTTCTAGGAAGCAGAAGAAAAAGCTGTACTGGCATTTGGAATAAAATGGCCATTTCTATGGAAGGTACACTTCAGATCAGGAAGCAAGTGAGCGTATTAAAGGGAGTTCGTGGCACAGGACAAGGCTCTCAAGGAGTAGTGTGTCTGGGCTTGCAAAACTGTATGGGTGATGATTGAGGGCAGGAGAGGGTCTCAGGTTTCAGGAATAAATGCAATGATAAAAGTCCTGCTGAGGTCAGTCTTCAACTTGTCTTACATCATTGGTACAATTGAAGATTGGAAATTTTAAGCTAATTTTTATGGGGTTCATTTGGGGCTATATATATTTTTAGCCCCTACCTTGAAGAATATGGTAGAATGCTGTTCCCCTGGAGCATTATCCAAACATCGTTAAATAGAAGAGATCAACCTCCAAAGTGAAGGAAAGAGATGTCTCCCATCCATCATTGTGACACTGCTGAAGGCCAGGAGATGAAGATTTAATTTTGTGCACTCTGACAGTGCTCATTCAGCAAGAGAATATCTGCCACTTTGCCCAGAGCTCTGAAAGGCAATGGGCAGCACCTACATGAGTCGTAGATGCACAGTGAAACACAGTGATAAAAAAACCACCAGCAGCATCTAGAAAGCGGGGGGCAGGGAGGAATGTGAATTATTCTCCAGTTAGAATATGGGTGCTCAAAACTGTTGTGTGCTTCACCAGCCAGCTCAAAAAGCAGTCTGTGCTCAGCATAGAAATCATGCCTTGTGTATCATATCTTGGTAAGATCAAGGTGGATTTTACCAGGAATTAGGGAAACTGTAGCCCCTCCCAGTGTGTGTCTGTAGGGTTATAGGGCAGGAGCTGTGCCATTTTGCAGACACCATCCTCTCTCCTGACCCAGAGTTGTATGGTTTCCTTCCTTTCATCCATACTTGAGCAGCACTACATATTTACAACTGTGAAGGATTAAAACCAGTATTCCACATCTCCCTAAAAATTCAAGTCTTCCAAAAGTATCACAAGATAAAAAAGGACAGTTTTCTTGGTACCTTTATCTTTTTGCTTTTTAATCCTTTTAGCAATGACATGACTGAGAACTTCCATCACTGATCATAGAATAAAGAAGTTTTAAAGACATTAGGTTAGGTTCTAGTAGCAGTCTGGCTGCAGCAGTTTGGATTTGGCACCAGCAGAAAATCCTATATGAATACCCTGGCAAATTAGTTCAGCCTGTGAGCTCTGTGCTAGCAAACCCAAATTCCTGCCACACCAACCAGGGCAGCTGGAGGACAGCTCTAACTTCAGTTGCCTTGAAATCCCTGCCAGGCTGACAGGGTGGGGTTACAGCTTTAGACTGAAAAGTCATTCTTTAATCTATATGAAAATACATTTACCTGGTGGGTAATCTCTCTCCTCATGTCCCACATAAACCAGGAGGTGTATAACTTAACAATGAGACCTCTGGGAACAGCAAACAATTTATGTCACACAGAGTCTGAGGTGGCTAGGGTACTGCCCGCCTAGCTGTCTGGGTTGCAGATCAGTGCTTAAATTCTGCTGCCTGCCAGCTCAGATTTTGCAGTGAGAGTAAAGGATAAATCAGTCATGAGTTCCTTGTGTGGGGCATCTTTGCCTCCTCTCCTTATGTGCATTGCTATGTTATCCATGCTTACAGGCCATCTTTATACTGGATTGCTACTTGCAGAGACACCAATCTCACTCCATCCCTGCTGCTGCTGCAGTTGGGCACAATATAATCACTTCAACAGATGTCTATCAGAACAAATTAGACTGGTTGAGAAGCAGCTGATAATGAGCCCAATAAAACATAAAACTTTCCACATCACTGCTAGACTCTGCTGCATGACACTGTGGGGATGTCCCAGCCCTCTTGGAGCTGCCCCAGAACATTTCCCACTGGACTCTTGTGCAGTTTCATGTAAGAAGTAGGGCATGGCCTCCAAGAAGCCAAGTAGAATCATAGAATCATTTCAGTTGGAAAAGACCTATATGAACCTCAAGCTCAACTGTAAAATGACATTCAGGAAGCAATAAAGTACATGTTGGTCCAGAAAGAGCTTTGTGCAGTGGTTGCTTTCTTTAAGACTAGGCTTGAGGAGCTCAAGGATCACTACAGTTCTTTGATGCTGACATGCAACCAGTTTTCTCTTATATCTGAACTTGTATTGGTAGCTGGCACATGTGTTTTTGAATTATCATTTCATCTAGTCACATAAAACTATCAGATCCCAGCAGTGCAATACAATGACAGACCTCTGCTTTCTAAAACATACAGGACATCTAAAATATCCCTAAAGCAAAGAGACATTATCTAGAAGTTGTTTCATTTTCACGTTACCCAGTGGCTACACAATGTAGCTGGCTGTGTAGCTAATGCCTTCTATCTGGAAACAGAAAGATAACTGGGTTGAATTGGGTCTTTTAAGGCATTTTACCAGCTGGAGCATTCCCCCAGCCTGCACAATACCCAAAGCAGGGCAGAGAATGAAGCACACGTTTTGGATCTGTGCATTTACAACAAGCTGAGAGTGAAGGAATTTAACAGCTACTGATATTCTGGGTGTAAAGATTTATCCTTGGCCAGTTCCTGCCCCTAGTCCCTGCAGCTCTACTGCCTTTGTTCCCATTGCCTAAAGGTAATTGAGGGTGGGAGTAGGACCTCCAAATACTTTTTTTCAGTTTTTCACTTCTTTGTTTAAGCTTCTGCTGCCACAAACCAGGATGGAAGACAAAACGAGCCACTCTGAAATTTAGTTTGAAGTGGATGGGAGCCAAAAATACAAAGAAATGAGCAGTGAGCAAACTTGAATATGCCTGGAAGAAATGACCATTTTTTTCAGAATTGCATTTAGTAATTTTATCATTACTCTAACGGAATGCAATGTCATAACTTGAGCATTGCTGGGATTCATAAATGCTTCCATAAAAGTGACAGGAAGCACAGCTCACGGTGCCTCAAACAAATAGGAAATTTAACTGCCTCAATTGCATTCAGAACTTTGAGATAAAGCCTGAGACCCATGTCTTGCATTGACAAATTACCAGGTCCTAAGCAAACCTGCATAGCCTATTGTACTATTAGTGACAAATATGGTGCCTGTGACATATTTAGTGCACAGAAACCAGAACTGGTCCCTATGATGTATGGTGACTGGTTAATGAATGTAAGTAATGGCCTGTACACCCAAACAAAGCAAAGAAAGCAATTAGCACTTTCCATCAGCCCTCCCTCACTGACTGGCTGTCATCCTCCTTTAGCTTGCTTGGGATAGAGGAGTGAAGAAGAGGAAAGGAGTTGCTGCAATAATAGAGAACGGTGGAAAGGATGGGGTGCAGAGCAGGTTCTTCCAAATAGCCAGGCTGGGTGTCTTGGGTGTCTGGTGTTCTGTACTCTGTTTTTTCTGTTTCAGTGGAACCTCTCTTGCAACACATTCATCGCTTGAAATCCTTGCCTGTCCATTAGTTCTTTCCCTGGCTCCCTGGCAACCAGCATGTTTGATCCATGGGTCTCACCCTGGACAATGTCATTGCTGCACTTCCTTCTCCCTGATGGTCCTTACGGCCCAGATGATAGAGAATTCTGTAGAAAAAGAAGGTTAGTGTTAAGGAATGACCTTTTTCTTCTCCCCCCAACAAAAATACCCAAAATAAAAGATAATAAAAATAAATAAAATAAAATAAATAGAGAACTAGAATTATTAGAGAAGTAATAAGGAAAAGGGGAAAGAAAATTGTTATGATAAAACACAGATCCACCATGCACATTCGAATAGAGACTGTGAAAACCTTTGCCAAGAAGTGGAAAATGTTAAAGGGAAAAGAAAATGTGGTTTGAGGAAATGGACAGCAGCTAAGGAGGTCAGTGCTTGTGAAGCTGGAAGTACAGAAGAAACAGTCAAGTGGGAACTATGAAAGATCTATGAAATCATGAGTCCCAGTGAATTGATAACAAGGGAAAAATTATTCTCAGTCCCTGCTAGTTGATAACTAGTGGCTTTCAAGTAAAACACCTGGCAGGTCAAGCCCAAAAGAAACAAAAGTAAGATGTTTCTTCAGACAACATATTAATCTGTGGAACTCCCTACTCCTGCTTTCCCCTGTCATTTTTTAATTTCCCCCCATGGTCCAGACAACACTCTGTTCTCTTTCAACTCCATCATACCTCAGAAATCCTCTCCACCAAATTTTCCTCATGCACATCCATTTGAACTCCCCCAATCACCACTGGAGCTGTCTGGGTTTGATATTTGCTTTTAGACTTCTTATTGGCATTTGTACATTTGTACTACCCTACAAACATGTCCCTTTCACCCTGAAAGCCACATGGGCTTTTTAAGACAATTCTTGGGTTGTGTCACTGGACAGACAGAAGACACTGACCTGCAAAGAACAGCTGCCTCCAGATTCAGCTCAGATTTCTCCTTCTGCTCAGCTTGGGAAGGAAGTTGTAAACTGGACAAATGTGAATTTCCTTTGGAACTGAGCTTCTCTGCACATCAGGAGGCATCAGACTGGGGTCAGGTATTTCAAGCATGTTATCTGTCATCTTTCTGTGTTGTCCCTAAGTGTATCCACAACTTTCTCAGGGTCACTGGGACATCAGCACAGCCTGTAAATTCTGCTAAAGTGCCCAAGTCCCCTGTGTGTTCAATGGGCCAACACCAGAGGAACTCCAAAGGCAGTTTCTCCTCTCGGAAGTGGAGGGGGTGTTGGCAGTGAGGCTGGCATGGAAATGTACTGTAGGTATTTGCAGATTTTCACACTCCTGTTACTCAAAACAGCATGAAAAACAACTTTCTTTGATCTTTAGTAAAGAGCACGCTGTCTGAGGCCTTCACAAGAAAATGCAAAATGCTGAAGGATATCATGGAAATAAATTATACATTTGACCTCAGGTTAGACAGAGGAGAGACAGAATGAGCTTCAGCAGGGAAAGCTACAGGTAGGAGGAAGTGTGAAATATGAGGAAAAACACAGGGCCAGGGTAGAAACAAACAGTAAAAACGAATTCTTTGTTGTTGAGCTTTAATTTCTGAGTGGCTGGGTGAACTTTGCTTTGAAAGAGGCTGTGTGTGTCTTAGGTTCGGAGGGGTTTTCTTGTGTTTTTGTTTGTTTCCAGGAATAAAGAGACTTCAGTAAAGGGGGTGATGAGTGGGTTTTTTTCAATTATATCTGATGCTTATTTGAAGGAAGGGGGGAATTCCTTAGATTTACATACAATAAACAATGTTACATATAGCTGCTGTAGATTACATAGATTCTGCATAATTTCACTGGAGAAATGGCCACTCAGCTCCTTTGGATGCTTTAACATCTGTGAATATGGTGTTTTAAAATCTAAAGCAAGTGAGTTTTTGTTAGTCAAAACATTTTCATTTCTGTATCACTCAATTCCGAGATCATCCCACCTGTTACCCAATGAATTTCCCTGCCTTTCTGGCAGCTTGATATCTGTTGACTTTTATTTAAAGGAATAGGAAGACTGAAAAAAAGAAAGTTTCATGATAAAAAGTCATGAATAATTAGGCTGACTCTTTGATTTTCCTCCCTCATACAATGAAACCATTAGTTATTACAGAATCTGCCTGCAACACCTGTAGGTGCTTTGATGGATCTAGGCATCTTGTGGGGTTGCTGTAGAGTCACAGAGTCAACAGGAGGAGATGGAGTGCGCTCAAGCCCTGGATTACACAGTTGGGTTGGGTCAGGGATGGACTTGGCAACCATCATGGTTAGGAGTGAGGTTGTTAAGAGGTGATGTGTCTGTTCCCATTGAGGGCTGGGCAGGAACTAAGAGTTCACCTCTTACATGAGCATCAGGTGATGCTGACAGGAATCTTGTCAGGTTATTGCTTCTGAAAATGCTTCTCCTGCCTACCAGAGAGCTTACCCTAGCATCTTCAACTTCTGATTTGAGAAAGAAAGCATGATCCATCCATTGCTCTTGCCAGCCATTCTTTCCACAAATGTGTCCTTGGTGACCCTCACCTGCCTCAAAGAACTCGTTAGGTCAGTGCAGAAGGTACTGGGAAAATATGCCTCAGAACTGCTTTTGCAATAGCTCAGTGAGATGACTCTGATGGTCAGTTCTGGCCTTTGTATTTGTGGTCTGTATTTGTATCTGGCCCTGTGGTCACAGGCAAACAGGTCTGGCAGAGATGGGGTTAGAAACCAGGGGATCCAGCATTCCATTCTGCTCTCAGACCATAGGTCAACCTTTTCTCACTGTCTATTTACATAACAGTAGAACCATATTTAATCCAATTTTCAGACTGGAAAAAGACAGTCACACTGGAGGCTTTCACCAGTGTATTTATCCTTTTATCTTTGTCTAGCTCTTTATGCTCAAGCCTTTTAGGTGATTCTAGTGAGCTGGGACCGGTGTTGTTCAATATCTTCATCAACGACTTGGATGAGGGTATAGAGTGTACCCTCAGCAAGTTTGCTGATGACACTAAGCTGGGAGGAGTGGCTGACACACCGGAAGGCCGTGCGGCCATTCAGAGAGACTTAGACAGGCTAGAGAGTTGGGCAGAGAGAAACATGATGAAGTTCAACAAGGGGAAGTGTAGAGTTTTGCATTTGGGGAAGAACAACACGATGTCCCAGTATAGGTTGGGGGCTGACCTGCTGGAGAGCAGTGTAGGTGAAAGAGACCTGGGGGTCCTGGTAGACAAGAGAATGACCATGAGCCAGCAATGTGCCCTTGTGGCCAAGAAGGCCAATGGCATCCTGGGGTGCATTAGGAAGGGTGTGGTTAGTAGGTCAAGAGAGGTTCTCCTCCCCCTCTATTCTGCATTAGTGAGGCCACACCTGGAGTATTGTGTCCAGTTCTGGGCCCCTCAGTTCAAGAAGGACAGGGAAGTGCTTGAAAGAGTCCAGCGCAGAGCTACGAAGATGATTAAGGGAGTGGAACATCTCCCTTATGAGGAAAGGCTGAGGGAGCTGGGTCTCTTTAGTTTGGAGAAAAGGAGACTGAGGGGTGACCTCATCAATGTTTTCAAATATGTAAGGAGCGAGTGTCAGGGAGATGGAGTTAGGCTTTTCTCAGTGATTACCAGTGATAGGACAAGGGGTAATGGGTGTAAATTGGAGCATAGGAGGTTCAAGTTGAATATTCGAAAAAATATTTTTACTGTAAGGGTGACAGAGCCCTGGAACAGGCTGCCCAGGGAGGTTGTGGAGTCTCCTTCACTGGAGACATTCAAAACCCGCTTGGACACGTTCCTGCGCGATGTACTCTAGGTGGCCCTGCTCTGGCAGGGGGGGTTGGACTAGATGATCTTTCGAGGTCCCTTCCAACCCCTAGGATTCTATGATTCTATGATTCTATGATTCAAAGCCCAGTGAAGCTAAGATTCCTGTCGCTGAAAATGAAGTATTGCTTTTTCTCCTTTTTCCTTTTTCAACAGCAATTAAAGGGAAAAATGTTACCCTATTACAGCTGAATCATCATTCGATATCCTGACTGTGTGTGGAAGGCTTTTAAAAATACTGGACTCATTATTTCCTGACCTTGGGATTTATATAGTGATCCTTTGCAGGAAGAAAATGCAGTCAGGTCGCAAAGTGAGGCACCAAAATCAAAAGTCCATTGTAATAGATTGAGCAAATGGTACCTTAGATGATAGAAAACTGCAGTCAGGAGGAAGAGAAATATCAGAACTGTGTGAAATATGCTGATTTAAGTTCTCATTATTTTGACAGATCAAAATCTGTGAGATTTTATTTGAGGCAGGTTTGCTTTCTCAGAGTTCTCCCTGAAGCTATAGCATCAGGTAGAGCCTATCACCTCACGGGCAGATGAAAAGGGTAGAGAAATGTCTAATGGACTTGACAGATAAATCTATGTACTGATGAGACTTACCAGGCATTTTCAGCAAGTTCTAGGATGCTCGTCTTGGTTACATTTGGATATTTTCTGGAGCTCAGTAGCTTTCAATGGTTCTTTCTTCCAAAGGTTTCAGATGACAAGCAGCAGCCTTTCTCCCCATGTCAAGGCACCTGCTTCAGGTTGACCATCCCTTCAAGCACAGCCTTTCTGTCTACTAAACATTCAGCAACACAGATTTTGGCAATGCTCCTCCAAGCTCTGCCCACGTGTTCATATCACCGAAGATCAGAGACAGACCCCCTTAGAGGAAAACAAATAAATAGACCAGCAATAACCTCAGAGTTTGTGCTTGGCTTAATATGAAGCCTTTGAAAATTGATTTTTTTTTAAAACTCTTCTTTAAGATGTTCAGAGGGTGTGGACCTGGCATGCACTTTTCTGAGAACTCTTCCACATTCTCGTGGTGCACAGGTAAGGTACCCTGATGTTTTCTATGTATTCTGCATCTGCCAATATGTCCCTCACAGAATTCCCCCCTTTCACAGGAGCAAGCTGGATTCAGTCATGGTCAGCATTGGAAAAGGAGCATTATTTTGAGGAGGGAAACATGTTTTTTGGAGTGTCTACCAATGTCAATCTCTACAGCGTTTCATGGAAGTGGGGCTGATGTGACTTCAAAGACCAAAACATGCCCTGAGGTGTAATGTGTTTATCAGGTGTTTCAGTGGATAAGTGACTTCTTTGGAGTTTTCCTGGCATGAGAAAATAATAGAACAAACTCCATCTTGCCTATGCATGTTCAGTTAAGATGAGCTGAATTAATATTTCTCTCAATTAAGACAGTTATTGCCTTACCAGTTGCCTCTGGATTTTTACATCCTGCAAATCCCAACGGCAACATGTAGTGCATTTAAGCATACAAGAAATATCAGTTGAAGTTTGTTACCAAAAATAGGAAGTAAATGTCTGCAGAAATATGTTTCCTATTTTTCCACACCAGTTTCCCTAACCTAACTGCTGGTAAATCTTCAGGGAAATATTTGTTTTCATTTAAGCTTCTTTGAAAGAAAAGTTCTAGCTGTCTCTACTAACATTCGTCCTTAGTTAATCCGGTGAATAAAACAGCAAAGTTAAAGCTCAGTCTGAGACCAATCCAGAGAAGCACTTAACAGTGTGAAATGTCCTACTGACTTCCAGAGTCACTGCTTGAATATTTCAGTTTGTGCTCAGGGTTAAGTGCTTTGCTGCTATGGACCTTCTGACCTCTTGCTCTGTAATGTGACCTCAGGAATGTATCCCAGGTTGGTACCAGTTTGGGTCCTGGAGAGGAGGAGAAAGGGAAGTGGTTCCTCATCTCAGGTTGGGAGGCACTCAGCTACAGAGGTGCAGACACCAACAGAGGGGCTCTGAGAGGTGACTCCTGGGAATGCATCCAGGATGTGGCTGCTCTGCCTCTGTTCCCTGGTTCCCTGCTGGACACAGCAGCAGAGAGAGCAGAGCAGAGACAAACCTGCAAAACCCAGAATGTCTTTACAAATCCAATAGCACCAGGAGAGCAAGATGCTACACAGCTGATGAGGTTCAGACATGCAGCCTCTTCCCATTACCCTTTTTATGCAGAAGGACAGAGAGGACACCAAATCTGGGCACAGCAAAAAGCTCTGTAGCTGTTTGCAAAAGGGAAAAGGTGTCAGAGGCCTTCAGGAGATGCTGCTGGCAGCACAGGGAGTTGTGAAGCTGTGATAGGGTCGGAGGCTGCAGTACAAACCAGCCTGGATTCTTGGTGATTTAGGAGGTACAGTGCATTTTTGTTGTATAACCAAAGCTTTTTTTATCCAGCTGCTTTTACAGCGTTGTCCTTCTATATCCGATTATTATGAGGGATGAGAAATATTGTTATTTTTAACATCTGGATCAAGGCTGAGTGGGCTTAAAAGGATAGTCAGAAGCAGATGCTTCTATGATGTTTTCAAGTCAGTGGTGACCACTGTTTGCCTGTGTTTTCCATAGCACTGGTGTTTCCTTGCAGTTATTAGAGTCCTTTTTACAAAAATGTTGAAAACTACTTGTTGCCATCCATCCAGACAAAGTAACAACAACAGCTTTCTAAGAGGTTCTTTTCCATCACAACAGGAAAAACAAAATAATAGTTTTTCTATTATTGTGAATAATAAAATATCCAGTGCTTCTGCTGGGAAATATCTCAATCTGTAGCTGGCTTTTCATGTAGGGGATGTCTATCCCCAACCACCTATTGGCAACAGCAGTTAAAACATTGTGCAATATAAGCACCATTTATCCAACACCCAGTTCACTCTGGTTTTTCAAGGGTTGGTAGTATTATTAGCTTAAAAGAAGTAAGAGAATAAGATGACTCCAACAGTGCCATTCCTTATGTTCATTTCTGTGCTTAGAGAATGCTAAGCAGCCTGTAAGCCATTCAGAAAATAACTTGAGCAGAATTGGTGTGTGCATCTGATGAACATAAAAGGTGGGGGTGAAAGTAGTGGTTTGTTCCAAAACAAAACCAAGACTTTCATGACAGGTTGGTTAATCAATTTCCTGTGTTACCTCCAAAACAGAAACAGTTTAAAAAAGAAGAAAAAAGAAACTGTTAGCTGCACTCATTCTTCATCTGGTCCAAATACACAAAGCTCAGACCCTGATCGACCCTGATCTTCCTAAAGTTTTAGGAGCTGGGATAGTGTTTTTTCCCACTCCAAAAGCAGATGCAGGTTCTGGTAGAGGTGTCCCATGCCTTGAAGGTCCACAATGTTGGATGTGGGTTTTCTCCCTTCTATGGCACTGGATCAGCAGGAAGGAGGCAGGAAGGACCTTGTTTTTGTATATCAGCAATTTCAAGCATTTCAAGCACTCTCAGTCTCAAAGTATTCACATTTATTAAACAGCATTTTTGTAGATGTACGTGCCTGAATTCCATTGGGTTTCTGTACCTTCTCAGACCAGCAGTGACTGAGAAATTCAGGTTAGTCAGAGCTTGTTGTGGATCTTTATGGTCCACTGAGCATCTGGAAGCATTTCCAGCTCTGTTTCTTTTAAAGGTGGGATTCCTTTTATGCAGTTTGAAACAACCAAAAGTCAACTGACTAGAGTAAGCCAAGTCTAATTTCTGTATTTTCAGTGACAAAGAACCATATTTTTCATCAGAGGATAATTTCTTCTTCCTCAA
The DNA here is from genome assembly GCF_003957555.1 of Calypte anna. Taxonomy (NCBI): domain Eukaryota; kingdom Metazoa; phylum Chordata; class Aves; order Apodiformes; family Trochilidae; genus Calypte; species Calypte anna. The sequence continues at coordinate 143,594,923 of NC_044245.1, read as the reverse complement.
ACATCTATTTTAGGATGGGGTATCTAAACAAATACCTGATTTATTGTAGTGACCATATCCAGCTGCAAAGGTCAGGTACAAATTTAATTCTAGCTGAAGACAATTAAAATCAACCTTACCTGGAAATGCAAAACAAAATCTTAATTGTTTTAAACAAGTAGAAAAATGCATAAAAATCACATTTTGCCCTGGGTCACATTGTATTAGCTTGAAATTCAGCGTACTGAGAGAGAAAAAATCTTTTAAAGAAGCAAAATCTGAGTCTTTAACAAGAAGCATAACTTGACATTACCTTTTAAACACACACATTAGTGTTAATCAGGGTATTGAGCACTGTGACAGGAAGACCAAGATTAGTGGCAATGGAGAATGCATGGTGACAGCCAGGTATGGAGGCACCAGAGGGAGCATACAGCAGGGTCAGGGTTCTCAGAATGTTCTGTGTTGAGGGCACATGGAGGTCACCAAGACCCCAGCACATCTGCCTGCTGCTTTGCAAGACACACAGACCTGGAAAAGGACAGTAGTGGTGGCCTGATGATTCACAGAGGGGGGACAGGGTGGAGACCCGAATCACTGCCAGACCTGGAGTAAAAACATTATCTATTGCCATGAAGATATCATAGAATCATAGAATTGGCTGGGTTGGAAGGGACCTCAGAGATCATCGAGTCCAACCCTTCATATCTGGCATGGATGTTTCCTGCTCTTAATGATAAAATGTTATGACAGTATTCATTTGTGTGTAGACTACATACAAGCTGTCAGTTTGGAGCAGGAGATGTTTCTTCTTGAAGGAAGCAGAGTGTTCCTGTGAACTAAGAGATATCAGCTGAAGTGAATTGCTGTTTAGATCTTTCTCTTATTGGTTCGTTTAATGGAGAAAGAAAGAAAGGGCTTAGAGACCTATTTGTCCTATTCAGAAATAAAGACACAATGCCTGGAAATGACTGAAGCAAGCTATTATTAAGGGAGATGCATTCATACATTTCAGTAGAGTTAGATGATGATGAAGTTAATTCAATCATGTAATCACAGATAGCTATTGTTTCAGGAACAGTATCATCTAAAAGATCTGGTCCCTATCATCTTGCTGTTTACAAATAAACATTGAAGTGGAATTTAAACTCTGACTGAAATGAAATTAGAGGATAAGTCACTTTCTGTGGTGCAGTGAATATACTGCTCTGATCATCAGCAAATGACTTCTCCTTTGGTAGTTGCCATGGATGGAGTGATGCACTTCACTCCTAAGAGAGACTTAGCAACATGTATTGATCTAAAACAGTGATTTAACAATATTTAGTAATAAACGCAGTAGTGGCTGCACAAGATTTGATGGCAAAGTATACTTGATTATTTTCTGTATAGAGGACAGTGTCAGATAAAACTGTCAGGAAGATCCTCGTATTGAGTCACAAGGTTCAGAAAGGATCCCCTTGCTTTCTAAAGTCTTACTTAGAGGAGTCTAGGTGTGGCTGGATCCAGTCCTAATCCCGGACTTGGTTAATGGTTTATGTTTAAAGGATTTAATATGTGCAATCAATCCTTTGTATCACTTAGTTAGGATTTTCAAAGTTTAGCACACTGTTAATCACTTACAAAGAATCTGTTATGGTCTCAACCTCTCACCTTGAGAGATGTCTCCACTCCAGGGGAGAACATGGCATACAGGGACTCAAAGATCTCAGAGAGCCCTTGGGGTGCTCACTCTTTGTCACTAACCATCATATTTGCATACTGACCATATTCAGGTCCATATTTCTTCCAAAAATGACTTGAGAAGGACATGGATCAGCACTGTGGTTAGGGGGCTGCAGTGCTTGAATGAGTGCTTGGCTATTGTGTCATTATCTGTCTGCCCCAAATCCACTTTGAACTGGATGCAGCCATCGGGACCAGACACATCCATTAAAAATACCCTGCTGGTTGTTGCTTAACAGGGTTCTGGGAGATAAGAGTCAGTTTGGAGGGAGGGGAGCACACATCACAGTAGTTGTGCACAAATAAATTGTTGCAAAATAAGATCAAGCCATACATTTCAGATTCCTTCATTGTACAACATTAGCCTCCTCAAATGTTAAAAACTTCTGAGTCACATGCTTAAAATAATAAAAATATCTTTAAAATAATGAGGTTTCATTTAGGAGTTACCAAAATGTGTTTTTAATACAAATGTTACATCCCATGATACTGTTGTTTGCCGTTGTAGAATATGGAGATTATAATAACATCATATATTATAATAATTACAATTATATAATATTATATAATAATATAAATTTTTTTTCAGCTGGCATTCTTTTTCTCCAACCTGCAATATATTCACTTAGGAAAAAGGGCACTAAGTTAGACCCTGATGCATGGTTACGAAAGACACATCAGTAGTAACAGCTGAAGAGCAATCCTTGGATAGGATCTGTTTGATGCAAAACTTCCTTGTTCTCCTTCCATAATGCTTTTCACATTCAAAAGAAAAAGAAGTCTCAAAGGAAAAAAAAATGGTTGCTATATCTTTGGTTGGATGAAGACAACTGGAATCAGAGGGAGTGACATACTGTGAGGTGTCTCACTGCTGTCCTCCATGATTTCTCTGGCCATGCAAGAATCACAGTATCTGAAGGATTTATTGTGGTGGGAATGCCCTCACTGTGCCCTAAGAGTAATCAGTTTCACCTTTCACATGGGACCTTCTTTGGTAACTTCTGCCCTTCTTTCATTTATAGTACTAATATAGAGAAAAAAAAAATCAGATGCCACCATCCTTCAGTTCATCTTCTTCTGCCCCCAATGTCTTTCAAAATGAGAAACTCCAACTGATCTGATTTCATGTATGTCTGTGAGATTTCCCAGAGACCTTAGAATGATTGTTCAACATTTTGCCTGAACATCCTCTGTGTTTCTCCCAACATGCATGGTAGGCAGAAAACTGCCCTTACCCAGATGGATGGAGGTCCTTTAAATAGAAGATAATTAACAAGCTGTAGGTAGCATCATTTCTCTTGATCAAAAAAATTGACATACCTGAGCTGGTTATTCTGAACTGCTCAGTGGAGATCTAACTACTACTGTGTGGATAATTTAAGGTACAATTCCTTTTATTCTAAAGTTGATGTCCAAAACAAGCAGGAGGGATTAAAATCCTGAAAGTACTCCCTACTGGCTGCAAAGTTGACCAGCTCAGTGTATCTACAGTAGAGATGTGTTAAGGCAGGTGAGATGATTGCCAGCTGTGGCATTAGGGATTATTGAACCCCCATTCATGGTTTGTGTTGCCTTGGCAGTGGAAGGATGGAAGAGATCAGGACTGAATTCCCTTGGGCACTGCATACATAATGAAGAGAGGAACTGCTTGCTTCAAAGCCTAGATTTGACTTTAAAAAAAAAAAAAAAAGTGTAAACTAAGACATGAAGAGATAAAGAAGTTATCCCAATGGTTTATGGGCTGATTTGCCAACGAACTTACTGTGGAGTATGACCTGGATATTTATAAGCTCATTTAATTTATATGTTTGCTTAGCAATGATATGCTTGATGTTGCTGTCTTAAACTTTGTGAAGTGCCAAGTGTTTCAGGCTGGTACAATAAAAAGTAAATTAAAAATGAACAGATTTTGCCTAGTGTGGCTGCTTAACCTGATGCTGCATCCTGTAAAAGCTGCAAGAGGCACAGCAAGGACAGTCACCCCTAGTGTGCATTTTAAATTAGAAAGCTCCCATATAGCTCTTTTTCATTTCATATTATACACAGCTCTGAAATACAACTCACATGGGAATTAGAGAACGGACTACTAAACATCAGGAGTTCAGTTCAAAGACATAAACATAAATTATTTTTATTCTCATAGACAGTGAAGGGTAAGGACATGACTAGTCACAAAATATGACTTTTCAGGACAAGAAACCTAAATGTACAGCTGCCTAGATTTGGTGTGTAAAGTGCCTGCAAAATGCAATGGTTCAAGAATATTACACTGTAAAGAAGGTCAAGGTCAGTGTCAGCAGATGTTAATGTCATCTTAATGAAAAGGAACAGTTAGACATCCCAAATGGCAAAGACCATAAAAAGAAGAAACAACTGAAAGAGCAAGTGGTTATCTGTGTTATTTCACTAAAGACAGAAATACTGACGAGGTGGGAAAGTGATTTGCCCTTTCTGGTGGAACTCTGTCCTACATTCCAAGTAGCTTGGTATTGTTTTCAAGATATATTTTTGAGTTTTGTGAGGGCTGAAAACTCACTGGGACTGCTCAGACTTATGATCATGGGCAATCGACTGCAAGATAGTGCTTGGGAAAACTGGAGGGTCAGTAGCAACATCAGCTTCTTCTTAGGCCTGACAGCAAGTTGCTGGGTCTCCATTTGTTCCCACATTCTGCAATGACAATGGATTGCATCTCTCCTGAAGGGATTTTGTTCCAGAGGTGTTAGTGGTTTCAAGGAATTACATACTCAAATGCCTTTGAGTATCTGGACTGTTCTGAACATTTACAAATTTCTAAAGGAGATCTTGCATTCATGGCATTAGTTTCAGTAGCATTCACCCAAGTAACATTTTGTCTATAGCATTATAAGGGAAGATTTTAAAGATTACATCAAGCACCAGATCAGCTGCAGGCCTGGTTAAAGTCAAGTAGTGTAAATGACACATTTTGTGCTAAACCAGAAGAGTAAATACGGATTCTGTTTGTGTGGGCTGAGTGAGAGCATCAAGGTGCCAACACAACACTGACAAACTGCTCTGAGCAGCAAAATCCAAGATGAGGGTGTCAGCTGTACCCTAAGAGGGTGACCCTGGCACCAGCTGGCTTTGGATGTCTAAGAACATAGGAAAGGGAGGAGAAAACCATCACAGAAGCTGCAGGTAGTGTAGCAGGAAGTGGAGCTGCTATCCCAAGGTGGGGGAAAGCAAGTGATGGATTGCTGAGTGATGGATCTGCTCCAGTGCATCACATTCACTCAGAATGTAGACTTCAGCTTGTGAAGCAAGAAAACTCTCTCTGTTAACTCCTGCTGGATTCAGGATACAGCATGATACAGGATTCAGCATGCTGCTGGTATATTTATGTTGTCTTCTTAGGCTTAAGACAGTAAACAGTGGAAGTTACCTCCAGGACAAATTTCAGAGCTTACCATAACTGTGCTAGTGACTTCCCTCAGTCTTTAATCTGGGAAATAAACCTCAGGCTACTATTTTCAGGCTCACACAGATTTCAGCTTAACATAGCTCTGTTTCCTGCATCAGGAAAGCTGAAGTGGTGATATTTCTCTGTCTCAGAATGATGTCTACTTTATTAATGTTTTGGAGGTGCAGGTACTATGGTAACGAGTACTACAGTCAGTAGAGGAATCTACATCACCAGAGATGCTGCCTTTGAACAGCTTGACACATCTGTTCATGAACAGCAATCTGATTCTCTGTCAGCCTGCAGGAAAACTCAGCTGAGTTACAGCTGGATCAGGCAGTGCTGTTGTGTCAGGATTTCAGAGGTAATCTAAGCCAGAGCCTTCTAAGATACAAGTGAGAATAAGAAAATACCCAGAGGTTTCAGGAAGCAGCAATATTTGTCAAAAGTCAGAAGTTATCTATTCTTAGCAAAGCACCAGGAAAAGCAGTTGTGTGGAGCACATAAGCAGAAATAAAAGCTTATTCCAGACTGAGAGGATTAATGCTCTCCTAATCCCATCACTCTTCAAGGTATTTTGAAATATTGGCAACTTCTGGTGATTACATTTTCCCCAGAAACAAACAAAAAAACCCCAACATGCCTACTCTCAGACAACATTCAGTATGCCAGGAAAAAGTCATAAAATCAAATTAAACTTTGGAATAAGTTGTCTGTAAGACTGCCTCAAGTTGAATGTAACTGCTGGTATCTCTTTACCTCACATAGTCATAAAACTTTACATTGTTTTCTTTTTTCATAAGTTCCAGTGACTTTAACTCACATATTTTCTAGAAGAAAATGAAAGATTTCAAAACCATGACAGAATGTTCTTTGATGCAGTTCCAGCAATGAGAGTGAAATACAGAGATGATGAAACAGAGAAAGTGAACAAAGCTGCAGTAGCTGAAAAGAAATAAAGAGAAAACATATTGAAATAATAAAAAAGGAAAGTAGGGGAATAAATTAAAAAAACCAAACAAACCACAAAAAAAAAACCAAGAAGAGAAACAGGAGGGGAGATACAAGATACTTTCAAGATTAAAACAAAAAGCACTTGAAATGCAGTTAGGAAATAAGAAAAAAAAGTCACCTACCGAAGGCTAAAAGAACAGGTACTCTAAGTTACTGTTTTGGTGTCATTAGGAAAAACACTGTGAAATTATGAATGTAAAGTGATCTATCAGCTGATTTTTAAATTAAAAACCTGGTATGAAAAAAGGCTCCTATTTCAAATATTCACACTAAAGAAATCCATTTCACAATAAAGCAATTGTTCACATATGGAGAACTGGAGAAATATAGAAACTTGTACTCACAAAAATCAGGAGAACCAGAAAATGAAACTGTGAAGGAAAAGGAAGCAGAACCACCGGGCTAACTTTAACTTCCAGATACCAGCAATGGTGACATATGGACAACATGGTAATGTGGTTTTTTACTGCAGGTAGTTCTAATGGATACCAGCTTCATGGGGGAGGATGAATCTTATGGTACATCCAGCTGGTGCTCCACCTGTGCATCCTCTTAGCTTTAATAGCTGCAATTGGAGATTATTATTGGCTTTTTTTTTTTTTGGGTGGGGGAGGAGTATTGTGTAATCACAGTTTGTATAATTACAATCAACAAAACAGAAGTAACAAGAAAAAGCCTGTAATGATGTCAAGAGGATGCTAGGAAAACCTGTAAGCCCTTAATAAATAGTCAAGAGTTACTTACAGTAAAGATAATTCCACAAGTACACTTAAAATTTATCAAAATCTAGTCTTTTTAAGTCTTGCAATTATTTTGCTGCAAACTCAACACAACAAAAATGTATCAGTTCAGTGAGCTGTAGAGTTCAAATTTTTAGAATGTAAAGTGCTCTAATGGGCCTTTTCTCTCTCACTAGCTGAATATAGATATAGAAAGAATACAAATTGACATGAAACATAAAAAAATTTACTTCTTAAGGGCCACAGAGATAATTAGGTGGCTGGAGCATATCTCCTATGACAACAGATTGAGACTTGGGGTTGTTCAGGCTGGAGAAGACTATGGGGAGAGCTTGTAGCATCTTTCCAGTACCTGAAGCAGCTGCAGGAAATTTGGGGAGGGATGATGTACAAGGGTATGGAGTGTTAGGACAAGGGGAATGGTTTTGAACTGAAAGAAACTGAATGGTTTCAAACTACTAAAGGTAGATTTAGATTAGACATAGGGAAGAAATTATTCCATTTGAGGGTAGTGAAACACTGGCACAGGTTGCCATTGTGGAATCCCCATCACTAGAAGTGTTCAAGGCCAGGCTGGATGGAGCTTGGAGCAACCTGGTCTGGTGGGAAGTGGCTCTGCCCAAGCAGGTAGGTTGTAACCAGATGATTTTTAAGGTCTCTTCCAACCCAAACAATTCTGTGATATTGTGTTTCTGTGAACATTATCCTGATGGATGGAATGACCTGGTACCTCTTCAGGATACACAGGATACCAGGATATATGAGATTTATGGCTTCTTTAAAATTGGTTGCCTGTCATAGAATAGCAGCTGTGGATACCCTCATCCAGACTGAAAAAATGTGTTTAACAAAGGATTTAAATTAGGTATAGAGCTACCCCCCTGTTCCTTCTGTAGACAATGGAAAGAAGGCAGAACTTCATAAAGACAATTCAGGAGTCTGAAGATCTCAGATTTTCTCTGAAGATACCTTTCCCTTTTCATTCACGAGAATGGTAGATTAAAACAGCAATAGGACTGAGAAAAGGATTGATAAATCTGAGCTCTGAGCAAGAGGAGAGAAAATCCTTCTCTGTTATTACTGCAAAGTCTATGTGGTCCCTGAATATTGCATCATGCCAAAGGGGAAGCTTAACTTATCTAGAATAGGTTGGCAATCAATATTTGTGTGCATAACTTTTTACCAGACAAGTAAAAGTAGGAGTGCTCAAGTTAAATAATGACATATTTGTAGGCAGAGAGCCTTGGGAGACTATAAATTGACCTGAGGGCAACTTCTAATTGGGATGAACCTATTCCTCTTTTGTCTTGAAACAAGGACTCTGTTTTTCCTTCTCTGAGGCCTTCACTCTCTTATGTTCTGTAATTAAACATTAGCCCTTACTGTTGAGGGGTTTATTATGTCATAACTTGGCCTTGGCACATACTGGAATGCATAATCCACTACAGTCAGTTATTTCATTCTACAGCAGCAAAACAAAGGCTGAATTGTGGTTGGGATAAAAAGACTTAGACAGATCTGGATACATTCTCAGATTTGAATTACTCAGTGCCCAAGTAAGCCACCAGGAGATATGAACTTAGTGCTTTGGAAATCTGGGGCAGAGGGGAGGAGGGAAAGCTGGTTTATTTGTCCTGTGCTTGGTCATTCCTTTCTCTGTTTCTTCTTGTTTCATTCATCATTCCTTAAGATTTGACATAAAATAATATGGTATATCAGCTCCTCTTCCTAAGCCCTCAAAAGGGAACTTGTTCCCCCCAACAAAGGAAACCAACTCTGTCTGGATATAGTCCAGGAAACTCCAATTAATGTTGGAATTCTAATTAACATTTCCATCTGTAGATAAAAGATATGAATAAATATGTTGCTTTTCACTGCACATGATAAGAAAAGTTACTCTAGCAGCCAGGATCATAAGGTGGTCAAAATCTGTTTTTCAACTCACTACAGCATGTTAGGTCTGACAACCAGTTAGATTTATCCTCAAAACAATCCTTTGTTTTACAAGGATGCTGCCATCCCTGCTTTACATTTCAAGAAGTGAGGGTACAGCATGGACTGATTGAAGGGTGGGGAAGTGTGTTTGAAAATTAATTATCAGTGTTTTAGAGTCAAACTGAAATAGGGTGTTGGATGGGGTTCTGCAAGAATCCATCTGGTCCTGTTCAGTGTTTCCTTTCCTGACTTGGCTGAGGAAATACAATGTCCTCAATTAACAGGATCATATAAAACTGGAAAATGTTTGCAAATATTTTGAAGACTAGAATGAGGCTTCAGAATGATCTCAGAATATGGACAGATTGTGCTGTAAAAGAATAGACCATGAAAAGTCCCACATTTAGATAGGAATAAACATTCCATAAGTTGGTTAGGCAGCAATCCTATGTGAGCACTTCTGAGATCAAGAGCTGCTTTTTGGGCACAGCAGCACTTGGCCTGAATAAAAGTTGCACCCACAGGAACTACAAAATCACTGTGAATTCCATTAGTTCTTACCCTACATTCAAAGATCATTTCTTCAGAACTATCTGTCAATCTCTACCTTGCATGCAGGGCAGTATTTTGTCATGCACCCATTAAAAAGACAGTAGATGGCACCTTTATTTCTCACATAAGGAAGAGGAAGAAATAGGCTGCACCACAATAAGGGAATGGATTTGTTACCACATTTGTCAGAGGGACAGTAGTGGAGCAATGTGCTGCATAAAGTTGTCTCAGATGATGCTTTCAATTTTTCTGGATTTCACTGACTGTTTTAACAAAACCTCAGAAACATAAGTTGAATTCATGGTCTGCAATGTGGCATCTAGAACAGCAGCTCTGCTCAGCTCCATTGATCCCAGTGAAGAATTACTTCATATGGATACTAGTTGTCATGCAAATGAATTAAAAGGTCATTTTAATTTCAATGCAAGAAAAAGAAAAGGAGAGAAACATGTCTTTTGTGTACTTCAGTGCTAGTACCCAGTACTCCTTGCTTTTAATCCCACTTTGCACTCATTCAAGTGGTTATGGAGAGGCCCTACCAGACTTGTCCAGTCTTCCTTCAGAGAGGGACATCCTGTCCCTGGGAACCCAGAGTCCCTCAGTAACTATTCGCAGAGAAACCTCTTCATAATGCTCATGAAGAAACTTTGGATATGAGTGGAAGAGGGTGCAATAGTAACTGTTGTAAGTAAAAAATTTCTGCAGAATGGAGTATAAGTCAAAGTCTCCAGTCAAAACAGACCTCATTTTGCAAAAAAAAAAATAATTTCTCCATTTGTCATAGCTATCCCTGCCTTTCACTCTTCATTTCTTCCTTCTGCTTCTTATCCAAAAAATATGACAGTAGAGTAAATCTAATATATATTAATCTTTGATGTTTTTCAAGACAAAACAAGAATATGCACATTTTCAAGTGACACTCTCCTGTGACTAAAAGATTTTTCATCTGGTGGGAGTGCTAATTAGAGGCAATTATCATTAAGGTTTACCTGCCAATGTGTTCTGTCTTCCAAAAAAAGATTATGCTTGTTTACTTGGGGCATCTCACAGCTTTATGGGTTTCCAGACACTGAAAATGAGTATAAGATGGGGTAGCTCTTCCCATCTTGCCTTTGTCACTGATATCTGCCTTCCAGCAGTTCTTAAAAACGAGAATGTGAGGAAAGAAGTACTGAGAAAAGCAAACTATCTGAATATCTGAAAGGAGAGAATAGACTCCTGTGGAGATTCCAAAGCATGGCCAAGTTGCGCTGCTATTAATCAGAGACCATATTCCAGAAGCAAGGAAAACCACCACACAAAATTCAGTTTGACTGAAGGGAAGAAAGTAGGTGGTCCCAAAGCATGGATTACATTCATTATGTTTTCCCATTGATGTCTCCATATGTTAAAAGAAAGACTACAGGATTATTGCCAAGTGTTGCCTTTTTGGTGTTTCCCCAGATGGATTCAATCTCAAACCACTGGGAAAAGGAGCCTAAGCAAACACCCAGAGATAAAATGTTCACTGTAAGGAGATACAAAGGCTGTGCTGGTATATCCAGAGATAAGCAAGATTAAAAAACAGAAGTTGTATATTTTGCATAGTTTGCCATGATGGCATTTAATTTTTAGGTGTATTCCACCTTATGGAATTCACATAACTCCTTTAGACACCTAATGTGCTATTGTAGGTCAGGAAAATTAAACAGAGTGAAAGCTAGAAAATCTAGCTGGGAGGCTGCTTAAGTTATCCAGGAGGATATCACCATTTGTGTCACAGCTTTCAAGTCAAGCCATTTAATTTGGGACTTCAGGGAGTGACTCTCATGGACAAACACTACTGAGAAACCTCCTGCACCTTTTTCCTAAAATACAGGAGAAAGTGGAATTAATCTTTTTTCTGTAACTTGCTGGTTACAAAACTTATCCATGAGACTGAAAACCTAGGCTCAGGACTAGCAGGATATTTGGGCACTGACTGAGCTCCAAAAAAATGGAGGGATAGGAAACAGGACTGATAGCCTCCTCCTCTATCAGATACTCTGGATCCACACTTTGAGCCCCTACTGTGTCTGTGCATCTCCCGATCATTAGGCTGTGGATGTCTTGGTGACATCTGGCATACATTAGATATTACATTCATTTGACTAAGCGTGGATTTTTAAAATAACACTAGAGATCCAGGTGGATGCCCCAAGCTCCCATTAGAGTCATAGTGGATCTTGGTGACACCTTATCTTAAGGGGGATGCATCAAACAGATTCACTAAATCACATCCTGAAAAATCCCTATTTCTCCTAATTGATAGGGGGTGACTCTAATGAACTCTGATGGATATATCTATGTGGGTATCCAAAATACCTCTAATGTATCACAGTTTTTATTATAGATGCATATTTTCAAAAAAAAGGCTGTTCTAGAGAAATCACCTCAGATTCATAGAGATCACAGCTTTCTCAGGTCTGTTTATTGTCCTTTCATACAAGAAGATATTTTTATAAGAAACTGATTATGTGAATTAGATTGTTTCTGAAGAAACAGCTCACAGTTTTATAGCTTGGAGACAGTTAATCTTACCAAGCTCCTTTATTGCTCATTCACAATAACACAGTGGGAAACCTTTCCTATGCAAAGACATCAGTGCATTCTACATCATTAAAATTTGTAAATGTCCTATGGAAGAAGAAAACAATACTCATATTTTAACAGTAAGTTATGTGAAGCAGAAAACAATTATTTAAACAGGGTCACAAAGTCAGCAATAAAGGAGTCAGAAGAGATAGGCAGGAACTGGAACTCTCTGCTCTTTATTATCTCAAAACTTCTTCCTTGTTGGCCAAGTAGTGAATAAAATGGAGGCTTCTTTATAATAACTGGCTTCTTTTATATGCTTTGCAAACCAGGAACACAGAAACAATGTTACTCAGCCAACATTACAGTATTTCTTTTTTCGTTATGAAAAATCTACCCACATTCTTCAGACACAGAACAACTCATCCAATAATTTTTACATCACCATGGGGTGTTCCACAGTCATCAGCACTTTGAAAGCACCTCAGCAATGTATATTTGGAAACACTTATAGCCACAATTTTTCTCTTGCATGTACACTCCTGCCATTTGATGTATGTTGCGGTATCAAAAGACATGAAAGAACTCACCCAAATATGTTGCAGTTCACTGTAATTTATCCTTTGCATTGAATCCCAGAAGGACAACTTGAAGAGAAAATATGAAGTAGTAGGTTATTAAACACTATTCTTTTTTGAACGATTTTTCCTCTATTTTGTCACAAAGCAGATATTAAATACAATCAATCTAATTTCCTGCAGGATGCCATGTTAATTATTCAGATGCAGCTTCTTGCAGAATATACAAGGTCAGACAGCAACAAGTTCGAGGTGAAAAGGAACCAAACATGTCCAGGTAATCTGCAGAAAAAGATCACTGTGTTTCTGGAGGCAAAGAAATCAGTGATGTCTTCAAGTAAGAGAAGCATTGACTCTGCAAATGCCTTCTGTGCCCTGGGCACAGGTTATCTGATGGACTTTCTGACTTGGAATCCTACTGTCGCTTGGGAGGTGATACATAATGCATGTTAGATTGCTCTATGATCCTGCTTTAGACACCAAGTCTATTCCAAGTGATTTGATCCATACCATCAACTCTTATAGCCAAAGAAGTCTAGGTCTCATTGGTTTATAAATTTTTTGCCTTTTCTGCCTCTTTTTATGATGCTTCTTTCCAAAGCAGCTCAGACAGTCTATGAATTAAGAAAATTCACCTTATTAGAAAAGTCCCCAGGGTGCCTTCGGTACTTCAGCTCCTCACTTCAGACCCTGGATGCAGTCAGTGAATGAATCAATAATAATCAATGCACAGAGCATTTCAGCAGAATTAATGACTGGCTGGGAGGTGCTGATGGGCAGAAATTAAGTCAAGGACCATTAATCCCAGCTGGTCATTTGTCTCTAGGCAGTGCCAAGGTCACTACTGCTGTTCTAAGAAAAAAAAAAATTAAAGGAAGCTGACAGAGGCACATGGATATTTTTAACCTGATTTGTGCAGAGTCAGTTGTTTTGTGTGACTCTTTCTACTAAATGTGGGCCACCTTCATCAGGCACTTCCATTGCATGAAGTGTTACAACACCATTTTCTCCATGCCTGAATCAACAGGCATTTTCAGCTACCTACAGGTTGCACAGAGGGGTCTTAGATGTCATGGAGCCTGGCAGACCACAGTCTCCTGCAGCAAGGATTTACTCCCACCCTCTCCCCACAGACAGTCAGCCATGGCTAGAATGACAGCAGGGACATGTGCATTTCTGCCAGAATTCTAGGAATTGTGTCTAGGAATCTAGTGGATCCTTAGGAAACCCTGCCAGCTCAAGGCAGAGAGGGATCAGAGAAGTGAAAGGATTTCTAAAGAACTTATTAAAGAACCAGCATCTTAATCTAACCACACAGCTACACATACAGATGGGATGACAGAATCATAAACTTCCCCAAAATACCCTAAAAATTACTGTGCTATGTGTGGCAGCCATACTTTGTCTACAAAATACTTTAAGAGCCAACATTAAGCTGGGCTCAGGACCATTTATCAGCTACATTAACAGCTAGGGAACTCCATAACCACTTTGGTGAACACAACTGCTGCACCCCAGAACACTTTGTTCTTCAAAGCACCAAGTCCTCCTGTGTGCCTGGTGTATCCTGGTGCTCTGAGCCCATCCCTCTTCTCTGTGCCTGCAGACTGTGTTAGCAGTGATATAACATGACCCACAATGAGTGGGCAAACCCAAGTAAGGTTTTTTTCACATCAGGATGCAGCTGTTTTCTTTTCCAAGGCACATATAGTATGACCAGTACTATGTTGCTCTTGGTAGTTAGCTGTGAAGAAGGAGTTAGACAGTCCTAGCCACGCTGTAATGTATCCCAGGCCTGGAGATTGCCTTGTGTTACTTACTGTAAAATGAACTTAAGTGAAACTCACAGCACCGTTAGGAATTTCTCCCCATTTCCAACAGGTTTCAGGTTTTTCATGTAATGCAAACAGGAAACAGATCAGATTGGAATCCCTCTCTGTTGTGTGCAAAGAGCATTCAGTTAATAATGATGAGGTCTGAGCCTCTTCATGTGCTGCACAATCCCATAGGTGGACTAATTTTCCTGTCTAAGTGCAAACATGAAAGCTCTAAAAATCTTTAGAGAGGAGATGGATCTTTTGGAGGGGAAGATACTAGATCAAAATTCTCTGAGATTCTTCTGGGACAGTGGGTGAAAAAGGCTTTGGTTCTACTTGCTGATAATCGAACAAGTTCACCAAATATGCTTCTTCCTTCTGGGAATTTTGGAAAACTTGTAACAGCCGTGTAACAAAAGGAAGATAGGGTAGTATGTGGGTCAAGAAACAACCTGAAAAGTCCCAAGAGGGGGAGGAGTTTCACTTTGTTTTGTTAAGGAAGATAATGAAAAAAAAAGAAAAAAAAGAAAGCTCACTAAGCTTGCATTCAGTGCAACATAATGTCAAAAACAGGACAGATTCTTCTGAGAGCAAACATGCAGTTGCCTGGGTTGTATCAGCTGTAAAATTCAGCTTCAGAATTCAGATCCTCAGCATAAATAAATGCTGTGCGAAGGAAGTTTTATTGTGTGTTCTACTCCTACCACTCCATATTGTTTTTGATGTAATCCAGTTTTTGCTTAAAAAACAAATAAGAAACAAACAAAACAACCCCAAACATAAACAAAAACCCCAAACAATCACTTGAACAAACCAGTTCCACTAAATTTTCATGTTTTATAGATAATATCCTTCTTTCCAGCTGTTACAGGACTGGTGTGAGAGAGAACTACATGTATACTACATGTATACATGTATAACTACATGTATATTTTGCTATGTAATATCTAAAATGAATGTTATGCAGAAACATGAACAAGGCAGGCAGACTGAGCATTGTAAGAGAAGCTGATCAGGTGCTGTTTTAATGCTTGAGAAAATTAATGGTTAGCAAATGAAGCATTTTTTTCTGTGCACAGTTTGTGTCATTTTTAATGAAACTAAGAGAAAAAATGAGGGACTTAATGAAACAAAATCCTGAAGAAATCATGCAGAACTAGATGGAAATCTTGAGACTATGGTCTGTAGCACCCTACCTTGTGCTACAGAAAAGGAATAAAACTCAGGAGAATCAATGACAAGCTTGTGTTGTTGTAATAATTTTCACTCAGAACAGGGTCATTCTCAGCCTATGTATATAGCCAGGCTATAAGATGCCTCTGTGTGATTTGAGTTCATGTTGACACCATTTAATTAACAAATTGCTACCTCATCCCAAACAGACCCATATTAAGGTGTTAAAAGTGCATCTGCACATTTCTTGCAGCAGTATTTGAGCCCAGTGTATTTATCTAGACAGTCATATTCAATCAGATGTGGTGTTTTCTGGGGACTTTCTGCAGTGTAAGCTACACTGTGGGTCCCTCTTCTGATAGTCCTGTCAGCTCACAGAAACTCAGCAGGCATTGGATGCAGTTTCAGAGGAAAACCAGTGTCATTTCCAGGTATCACGTGTCTGAAGACAAAGTGAGAGAAAACGGAGAAGCTAAATGAGAAAAGAGTGCCTTAAAAAGGAGGGGCATCTGCCATTTAATGAGCATTAGTGGAGGACACTGCCCACGTTGTTGTCAGACTCAGGCTGTGTGCCTGGGGCTCTGCTGGGTGCTGCTGACTTTTCTTTCATACCAGTTACCGGGCTGTTGAGCAGCCTGTTCTTGCCACTGTACTTTTACCCAGCCCTCAGAAGCCTTTGGCCAAGAAGAGAGCAATGACCATAGCAAAACCTTCTCTTTACCACTGTGGTCACTTTTGGGAACAAGGTTGCCCTCACCAGGCTGCCAAAAGTGAAAGAAGCAGTGGCAACTGATCAAGATAAAGTCCATGAAATGGGAACAAAGCTGCTATAAGCTGGGCAGAAAGCAAAGTCCAGCCCAAACCCAGTTAAAACATCACCACAGAATGATTTCTTCCCTCACAAATATCTGAGATTTCTTCCCATGAGGGCATATCTGAGACCTTTTGTGTTGTTTCTGGTGAGAGAGGAACTCTGTTCCTGGTTCCATCAACTGTTTTTGTTTAGAGAGAGAGAAAAGACACTTTCAAAACCAGAGCAGTAATTAAATGTGCAGCAATTCTCTGAGTATTCATACTGGAAAATGTTATGAACATTTCCTTTCTGCTTTTTCCAGTGGAAACAAATTATTAGTATCCTATTGTTTCAATAATGAGCTCTTGATAGACTTGGAATCTATTTTTTCCTATGTTGGTTTAGCCCTGAATCAGTTTTGACCAGAAACAAACAGAGATTATTTTGCTTTAGCACCACTAACAATGAAAGAAAGAGGAGCACAACACGGGGACACCATGAGTTGCTTCTGAAATCAAGACCTACAAGCACCAGTGCCAACTTGCCACCTACTTCCTCAGCCACTGGAAAGGGCTGTTCTCATTAAACTGCAGTGGCAATCACTGGAATCCTGACCCAAAGAACTAATGAGATGGAGATCATCTTCCTAAATCCTTCCACATGATTTTTAGGAACAAGTAATATATTAGATGGTAAGATGAGGGTGGAAAAAATAGTCTCATAGGCATGCCATCCTACCTTGTCTTTTAAAAATTAAAATATAGAGTGAAAGAAGTGTTACATCACAATCCAAACAAATTAGGTTTTAGGTTTTGTTTGTTTGTTTGTTATTTTTTTAAATGATTGATTCAAAACAACTGGATTATCCTTTTTAATCCCAAATGCTACCTTACTTGCTGCTTTGGAATGGAAATGAGTTTTACCTCGAAGAAGTGTTTTTAATTCTCCCATGACAACTCACAAAGGATGAAAATTTTCTTTTCCTACAGACATCACATTTGGACCTAAATGGAGCCTTCTGCCTGACCACCAGCCTATCTGTCACAGAGCAGCCTTCTGGTGCTTCAGTCCAGTCAGTAAGATGTTGATCAATGATGCAACAGGAACAACAAAGTACAACCCAAAGTAGTATTAACATAGCAACTGTCCCCTCCTGGAGGTAGATAGCATGTGTGGTATATGTGTCTCAACACATCTGACACCATTGAACACAGTCTCTAAATATTTATCTACATAATCAGGAAAGAAGAAAAGCAAACAAAGGAGTGGCTGTGAAGATTTCCATTTGCCCTTGGCCACCAGGCACGGCACACACAGTGCAGCTGAGAGCTGCTGGGAACAGCCCCTCCTGCAAGGACTTCAAGTTATTTTAGGAAGCAGCACCCATACCACACAGAAATACAAATCCCTCTGTGCTTAATCTCTCACTGTGCCTGGCCTTGAAGAGAAGTGGGATTTGGAGTTTGTTTTCACAGAGTAATGCAGAGGTTTTTTTGATAATCATCTGCATTGTGTGTGGTGGTGTGGGGTTTTTTGACACATAAGAATTCCAAAGAGGAACTTGCTGCTCATTTGCACTATCTCTAAATAACAACCTCCTTAGAGAAAAAAAGCAAAAAAGCCTGGGAACGTTATTTTTCTGTTCACTGGAGATTTGCTGGACACACACAGACATCACTATCAGTTACTTCAAAGCTGCATTCATTGACCCTTCTTTCCTCTAGTCCAGACTTCTTTAGGGCACGCTGGGAAGAGCTGAGGCACTAGAAAAGCTCTCAAGAGCTACTCCTGTGCCAAGTGGCTTGCTGGCCATGCTGTCCTCTATACTCACTCTCCAGAATGAAAACATTTTTGCTTTTCCAGGTATTTTCACTTTGTCCCTTGCTCTTCTAGTGCTATGGAAACCAAAAAGTACCAGAACAAACTTGAACAAATGTGAGGGTTTGTGGGTTGAAGGCAAATTGAAACCATGTTTGCTCCATGACTTCCTGGCTCCTGTGAATGGACCACCTCATATTTCCCTTGTTTCTTTCCATGTACTTTGAAAGTTTTCCCAAGGTATAGGAAAATCATAAATATGTCAGAAATAACTACTACCTTCAAAGGCATGCACATTGTTGATATCAGGAATGATATCAGAATATCAGTTCAAACTGCATGGAGGCTTTGGATGGCACTTGTCTGACCATAGCTTTCCTCGCAGAAGCAGATGACAAAATATTGCACACAAAATGCACAGTGAAAGCATGGCCAAGGATTCTGTTCCCATGGTTTTTATGGGCCTTACTAACAAAGCTAATTGCTGAGAACAAGACTTCAGTTGCTAGTAGAGATATCAGTAAATACAACTGAATAGACTACCCTGTCGTCCAGGGTGCCATAACATTTTTATGTAGTCTGTGATGTTATTTTATTGTGCAAAGTTGACTGCAAATTATTTCTAGCTGCCCCCTCTGCTTCATAGGGTCCCTGAATACCTTGCCTTGCCCCAGGGTATGAAACCATAGTCAAGAGAGCAAGCAGCTGAAAATGTGTTTGCTCTCATTTTGAGATCTGTGTGATTCACAGCATGGAAAGTGGCACCAAACATGGAGAGATAGAGCACGTACTGTTTGACCAACCTAGGGGAGTTAGAAGTGGTAGGGAGAAAAGGAAGGAGCAATGATAGGGAGAAGGGAGGACAAGTAACACAGAGGCAATAAAGACCATTTCAGTGGAGAAAAAATAGGGGCCATACTTGAAGAAGAAGGCCCATAGGAGGAAAGGAAACTGTAGCACAGTTTTGATTAAGTTTTTATGGTACATACACTGATTTACACTTGGCAACCTAGTCTTAGCTCTGCCAGATGGTGAAAATGTGAGGGAAGACAAATGCTACAACTCTGGGTGCCCTGCAAATTCCTGCTGCTGCAGAGCTTCTTGTTTGCTGAGACAACTGGTGAGGATAGCAGTCAGCACTTTCCTCTGGAGCAGGCCAAGCAGAAGAAAAAGCACAGCCAGAAAATGCCTCTATTCCCCTTTCTAGCCCCAAATTAGGAGACACCAGGGATAAGGCAGGTGCAAGATGCCCTCTCGACCATAATATACAAGTTATTTTACTAAGTAACCTAAAGTACCCACCATGTGATGGAGAACAAAAACTGTAAAATATACTTCACTGTGAAAGACCCCACTTTTAGTTCCATTTAGTTAGTTCCATTTCTATTTATTTAGGAAACTAAATCCTCTTTGTGCCCAACTCATGTGTGGACAAGAGCTGCTTTATCTGCTAGATTATATATCAGTTCCAATGTAATGTTTCTTGCTTGTAGTTTGGAGTATAGGGAACTATCTTATTAGCCACTTTAGATTGCTTGCTAGATTTTCTATACTTCAATAAAACTTGTGGCATAGTTGCTGTATCCCCTTCTCTTGTAGTTGAACAGACAACAATGTAAAGCTTTAAGCAAAAACCCTGGAGTTTTCACTGAACTCCCCAAGACATGCAAAAGAGATGAGCACAGTCAAACCTGCCAGTAAAAGCAGTTTTGGTTCAATGATTCTTGTTCCACCAGCCAGAATTCTTGCTTCGTGACAAATTCAAAAGCAGCAGCTCCCAGGACTAAGATGCAGGAAACATTGCCAAGCCACTGGTGTAGGTGACATTTGACTGGTCCCCAGAGACTGGCTCCATCTCTCCCAAGAAGCATCCCCAAAAGGTGGAACACAAAATGAATGCTTTGTACTCTGCCCCTGAGGAAGGACTGATGATTACCTGGATGGGACCAGATGAGACAGTATCAACCAAAACCATACTCTTTATGTGGCCATCCTACATCTTCTGTGCTTCTGACAATAGACCAAACACTGCCACTGACTGAAAGGATTGAAAAGTTTGATGACAGCTTTTGCTTAAGCTCCAATCTACAGGAAAAATTCACATAAGGAAAATATGATGTCCAACATCACACAGTAGGAGAAGAGTCCAAAAGGGCTGAGACTAGTGGTAGACCAGAGGAGGGACTGCTCATTAACAACCCCCTCAGAGCCACAATAAAAACTGCTCTGCAAACAGATCAATGAAAGAGCTTTGACATCAGTAGAGCTTGAGGGCTTGGGCTGAAACTGAGCTTCAAGCACTCATGTTCCAATCGTGAGCGATTGGATAGTTTGAGGAGCAATGTGTGCTTGACTATGCAGATAACTTGTGATAGAGACATAACCTAAGAAAACCAGAAGAGCAGCAGAACTCCTGCTGTGTACAAATTACTGGCTCATATGTGCCAAAGTATGACCTCCAGCTAGGATTCAATAACCAGCTTTCATGAACAGCACTTATTATATTGTGTCCATTATAAAAGTGCAGCTACATGACAGTGCCATAGGCTATAATGTTCTCACTTAAAAGAGTTTCATTTTTTTTTTCCAAGAGAAGAAAAGAAAGAGAGTCTCCCTTTTGTGAGTTTATTTTGTGCATTCTGTGCTCCATTTTAGTCAATAGGGTGGGATCTGGGGTTTTTTGTTGTTGTTTTGCTCCTAAAAGAAGAAAGGAACTGCACAAATAAAAATCCTTATTGATTTGAGAGGCACAGCAAGGCACAGGTATTCAGGGTAAACCAGTGTGATAAACACCAGCTGAGAACTTCTGGCAGACCACTATAAATTTGCTGGCTGGAAATGTTTGTCACTGACCAAAAATATCTCAGAGAAATGTCCTGGTTGGCCCTCTCTTACACAACAGAAGATATTAAGTCAGCAAGAAAAACTGGATTTGTTGTGTTATGACTTAAATAAGGTTTTCTCAGTTATGTCCTCAACTCCTCTTCCTGAATACTTCATGTGAGATAACCCAGGGAGCACAAGTGTGTGGCTAAGGAATAGGAAAAACACCTATGGTTTCATGTAGAAACACTTAAATGGCATAGACAGATCCAGGTAGAGCCTGGTGGAATTCATCAGCTGTGAGTAGCTGCACTTCATCTGGTACAAAACATCCACCAAGACTTCAAGCTACTCCTACATGCTGCTAGGCTTGTCCTGAGACAACCTACAGATCTTTACCATATTGAAAGCTACAACTGAAGAAGTCATCCTCTGGACCCTCTATTCAATGGATGTGCAGTTAGTAGAAACACAAGGGTGCAGAATGCAACTCATTTCATCCTGCAGTACCTAAACCCACTGAGAACAGCATCCACCCAGTGCCTGGTTCCTTCTTATCAGCCATAAAGGAAGTAGAGA
The DNA here is from genome assembly GCF_003957555.1 of Calypte anna. Classification (NCBI taxonomy): domain Eukaryota; kingdom Metazoa; phylum Chordata; class Aves; order Apodiformes; family Trochilidae; genus Calypte; species Calypte anna. The sequence goes on along the minus strand of NC_044245.1, from coordinate 143,573,423 downwards.
GCAACAGACTCCAATAGTTTTGGCGTCTCTACAAAGATTTGAGACCTGATAGACACTTTCTCTGGAGAGATGCTAGCCTGGGTAAGTACAAAACTTCAGTTTTCACAGAGGTATGAGGAAGCATGCAGAAAAGTCACACAGGAATCTGCTCCCATAGAGCCAAGAGACAAACAGGTTTCTCCTCCAGGTGCATGAGCTGTTATCTTTCAGATCATGTAGATGATCTATCACATGTGTTGCTACAAGTTGAAGACTGAACCTGAAGAGCATCACTGAGGACTCTCTTGAGGATAATAATGTTTTCCCTGCAGTGGAAAATTTTACCTCAGGCTCTCCTGAGTGCCACAATCTTGTGAAATTCAAGGCAGAGCTCACACCAAGCCCTATCTTGATTGTTGCAATAGGGAACTGGTGCTTCTCATAGAATCATAGATTCATAGAATTGGCTAGGTTGGAAAGGACCTCTGAGATCATCAAGTTCAGCCCTTGATCCACTACTGCTGCAGTTACCAGACCATGGCACTGAGTGCCACATCCAGGCTCTTTTTAAATATGAGGCACCTGTCCTGAGTCTGGCTAGGCTGGGGTTAACCTTCCCCACAGCATCCCTCTGCCTGCTGTGCTTTGTACTTGCATGGTGTTGGTAGAACCATGGTTTGGTTGTGGCTGAGCAGTGCTCACATAAATATCAAGGCTGTCTGAAATCTACTCTCAAAGACCAGGAGACTGGGCATGGGCAAGAGATTGGGCAGGGACACAGCCAGGACTGCTGAGCCCAGCTGACCCAAGGGGTATTCCACACCAAATGATGCTATGCTCAGCAGTAAAAGCTGGCAAAAAGAAGAAGGGGGTATATATTATTAAGGTATTTGTCTTCTGAAGCAACCACTAGATCTACTTCCCAGGAAGTGGCTGGACATTGCCTGCTGATGGGAAATAGAGAATATTTTTTTTTCTTCTTTGCTTTGTTTCCATGCACAAGTTTTACTTTCTTTTAGTTAACTTCCTTTATCCTGACCTATGAATTTTTCATTCTATTGCACCTTCATCTTATTTACGTGGCATCTGACAGCCAGCTAAGGTCTACTCACTGCAATAGCTAACACAGGGGATGGTGTCAATCACCCCTACCAGCACTACACAGCAGCAAGAGCTGCAAAACTCAGGGATGGCCACTGGCAAATGAACCCAAAAAAGAACCCAAAATTCATCATACAGAACGAAGGTAAGACAAGGGAAGGCAGAATCACCTCTGTCACATTGCTAGTAAGTAATGGAGACTTAAGGGTCTTGTGGGTCATTGCTGATTAAGGTGTTGCACACAGACATGCTAATAGAGATATCTGTGATGCTGCAGATCTCTTACTTACTGGGCCTCACTGGGATGCCAACACCAGCCAACATTGTTCTGACTGTAGTGACAAGGGTGCTGAGCACAACATTGTTCTTGTTTCAATAGCAAATGAAGTAGGCTGAGACTATCTGGCACTTTTCTGACCTTACCTACTGGAGCAGTGAGTTGAAACAATTGGTTACTTCCTAGCCCTATTGCAAAATGCAATGATTTGGGGTGATCAGGCACTCCCTAACCACACCTGGGACTCTGTTTTCTAGGAAACACACACAAGCCTCTTCCTGCTCATATCACAAGCCCATTCTGAAAGTTGACAAAGATCACCTGACTCAAATTGTGACAATCATGGAAAAACATCAACCAAAGTCACTCATCTTGTGACCCTATAAATATCAATCCTGAAAAGAGGCCCTCTGGAGCTCTCCAGGATTGCAACAGAATGTTACCCTGTGTCTCAGGAAGGAAAGTTGGTCTATCTGAGGGGAAATTATGAGTCTCAGTCCACTACTTCTCAATTTTGTACAGTAATTTACTATAATTATATCTGGTGGGTGCATTGACAACTGCAAATTGGTTGCAACTTCTTTTTGTACAAAATACACATTGAATGTTTTTTACATATGCCATGAGTACTACCAGTTCTATCTTTCAGTCCCAGTTTCCAGATAAATACCTTTTTGCCTGTCTCTCTCTTCAATGAAAGCCTACTTTCACCAATGCAATTGGGATTGTCCCACAAAGCTCTGTGAGCTACACTAAAAACTTCTATACCTGCAGGCCAAAGATATTGACAGGTATCAGAACTGTGAAGTTTTACCACTTTATGAAAATAAATTAACCCTTCCAGTCCTTTTAGAGAGAGAAAAATGACATGGGCCTAACATCTAGTGTGTAAATGCCTGAAAATGCTTTGCTAGGGCACTGCTGGGTTTTTATTCTACTCCAGCCCTCTTTGTCTCTGTTTGCAGGGTGGTAAGGTTCTTGGTTTTGTTTTATCATTCCCAGCAAGCTAAGGATTTGCTTGTGTAAGTGTCCCTATGAAAACATGCAAGTTTTCTTGATGGCAGCTTTTGGAGGAAGGGTACCCAAAGATACCCAGTATACTTTAGAGGTGATGCCAGAGAGGCAGACACTGTATGGATGGTTTGCCCATCTTCCTTCACACTGGAGCATTTTATTTACAGACCAGGTGGATCATAGCCCTTTAGCATATGCCATTAAGACTCATGATGGGATGATACAGGATTTTGTTGAAACCATTGCCAAAGTTTCTTTGGTCTACTTACTCTGCATTTCCCATCATGGATGCTACAGCAGTACCTGCTCTAGTAAAAGAGCATCAATAGGGGATTTGCTAATGAGCTCTAGTGCCCAGAAGAATGTTCTAGTGTGGGAGGCTGTGCTTGCTGAAGATATCACTTGTCTCCAGGGGGAAACATACCAAATGTGTTTTAGAAAAGGTCTTTCCATGCATTAATTAGAGCAACACTGAGTCACCCATCTCATTACTCTGCTGACAGAGATCAGCAAATACTTCCTCCACAAAATTTTGACATCTTCCAGGGGCTGCAAATAACAGCACAAATATATATATATATATATATACAGCATGTCTTTTAACAGAGCACTCTTGGGAACTGTTTTCTGATGGATCTAAATGTTTTCTAGCAGCTTGTGCAGGGCTTAAAAGGGAGGCTGGATCCTCTTTCCTATATCCAAAACAGAGTTTTGGGGGGTGGGATCTTTATGGGGAGCCCTCCCCATCTGGCTTCATGGCATAAGGATTCTGATGTGGTGTGATAGGTGACTGGGGATGCTCAATACCTGCAGATTATTTCAAATCAATGCCACAGGCAAGCACTACTGCTCCAGTCCATGACCATCCTCATGTAGCTTCTTGCTCTGTGTCCTAATAACTGAGCAGCACATGAACAAAAATAAACCCTCAGGACTTTTTATGTCGGAAAAGACCTTTAAGATCGTAAAGTCCAATCATTAACCCAACACTGCCACATCCACCCCTAAACCAGATCCCTAAGAAACACATCTACATGTGACTTTTAAATATCTTCAGGAATGTGACTCCACCACTGGCCTGGGCAACCTGTGCCTAACTTACAGAATGTGTGATGTCCTACTGTGCAGAAACTGAGGAACATTTAATAGTTCCTTTCAGATTTAACAAAGGAATCATAAAGTGGGCAGTGTATGAGAAGACTATGTGCATAATGGGCAATATTGTGCACTAGAATCTCACAGAGAAATGTCTGCACTTGCATGTCCCCTGGTTTGTTTTTTTTTCCATTTTATAAGTCTGAGCACAACCTAGAGAGCCTAACATAAAATTCAGAATATCACAGAACTTTCTTTGGCAGACAACTTATTCACACTGAAGAAAAAGCACTTTACCAAGTTCAAAAATTAATTAAAAATGCCTAGTGCAACTCTAGAAATCACACACTGGATCCCCTGTGATACATTTTTAATGAAAAAATACTCCAGAAATTCATTAAGTGTTAGAGATTTATACCTTCCAATAATTCAAAGCAACATCTCCAAAACTAGCAATAACCTAATCTCCCAAATTGATAATTATGTGGAATGACATAAATAAGGTATTTGACATGCAGTAAATACTCCCAGATATTGTTTAAAAAAAAAAGGTACTGGTAATTAGGGAGACTGAAAGGAAAGATGTCATATGACATAAATAAAAAATGACAGTTCACAAATAATTCAGTGTTTCCAGTATTACACTTTATGGGTTTTGTAGATCATACAGTGTTGCTTGCTATGAAAGAGTTCCACCCAGAAGTCATTTTTGGGGGGCAGCAGGTATGGAGTTGCTACATCTATTTAGTCCAAGATGGAACCAGTTATTTAAAAGCAGTAAAGAACTGCAGAGTTTACTGTGATTCAAATTAACTACATTTTTGATAGGTGTCTTGAGAGACCTTGGAGGAACCTGGTATTTAAGGATTCACCATGCTCAGCACTCTCTCAAGAAGATGTGTACCCAGAATTACTGATGATGCTTTGAAGATTTTGGATAGAAATGTGCATATTAATTCTTAGGAGAGACCTGTTTTGAAGTCTACCATTGTTGATTCCTTCTAGAGAAACATTCATTTTTTATAATGAAAATCATGTCAGCTAGAAAGCTCATAATTCTTTGAAAAAGTAAATTCAGCAGCTCAGTCCCAATGTCACTGAGGGGATATAGGTTTTTTAACATCCTTAAAAATTTGTTTGGTCTGTGCAACCATGGAAGTAATGAAAGTTTACAGGAATGAAAAGTTCCATTGAGCTTCATAGGAATTCCCTCCATGAGACCACACTGCCCAGCCCAAGGAAAAGATACCCAAACCAGACCTTACTACAGGGGAAGACAAATATTTTTTAAAACCTGGCCAAGATGCCAAGATTGGAGAGTTATGTACTGGCTGAGGGTCACTTACTGGTATCACACCCAGTAACAGTCTGGATTGCCCAGCAGGGTTTTGCAGCATCTGTCAGGGTTGCACTTGCACATTCCAGGGCAAAGCAGGAGAACAGGGAGGGACTCAAATATTTTGTTCCCATTCTCTGTCTGTACTGCAACCAGCTGCCTTATTTTCACTGCCCACACAGCTTTATCCATCAGTCTCACACTCTACTTAAAAAACTGACAGTCCAAGTGGACAATCCAGAATTCTTGGGAATACTTGTCTATGTGTGATGTTTCCTTCTCCTTTCATGTATATTCTTCTTCTCACTAAAATCCTAAGAGTATCCAACTGAAGCCACATCTTAGAGATATCTTCATGCTTCTCATTGCTGTTACTAAGGACTAACAGACTATGTAACAATTTTAGATTCTCCTGGGAAGAAGGTGACCCGTTTGGCATTTAATCTAAATCAAATGTTTTTTATGAGTTGTGGGGGTGAGATGGGGATACATAGATAGATAGGTATGTAAACAGATAGATGTGCACTCTGGCTTGTAACACGTGTTATGGGTTGCAGTCAGCCTGAAGGGACAACCTGACCTAACTGATGTCAGTGGGGTCACAGAAGTTCACCCACGTACTGAAAAAAATCCCAACAAAAACCAACAGAAACAACCCCCCCCCCCCCAGAGCCCCCAAGACAAACCCCCCCCCAAAACCCCTAAAAAAACAGGTTAAAAAAGCACTAAAAAACCCCAAACAAACACAAAAAACCCCCAAAACAAGAAAAAAAACACAGAAAATGTTTCACTCTGAGGGCAGTCAAATGTTGGAATGGTCCCCCAGGCAAAGTGGTGGATTCCCCCACTTTGTAAAGTCTGAAGTCTCAGCTCAGGGTTCTGAGACATCCCATGTAAACAATAATATTAGAAGAGTTGGAGCAGATGATCCTTGAGATCTCCCTCAAGCTGACATTCTATAATTATATGAAAAAAAAAGAAGAAACCAAACCAAACCACTTTTCTTCTCAAAGATGTCAGATTGGTAAGGTAAGGGTAAGGAAGCTTTTAGGTGAAATTCCACCTTACCCTGTAGCAGATGCATCCTTGCTGAAGATAGGACAACTGTGCATGGTGTGTGTTAAGAGTAAAATGTGCCATTAAGCTGGTGCAGTGGAAATCATAGAATCATAGAATTGGCTGGGTTGGAAGGGACCTCAGAGATCATCAAGTTCAGCCCTTGATCCACTACTGCTGCAGTTACCAGACCATGGCACTGAGTGCCACATCCAGGCTCTTTTTAAATATTTCCAGGGACGGAGAATCCACTACTTCACTGGGCAGCCCATTCCAATGTCTGATCACCCTCTCCGTAAAGAAATTCTTTCTAATGTCCAACCTAAACCTCCCCCAGCACAACTTGAGACCGTGCCCTCTTGTCTTGCTGAGAGTTGCCTGGGAAGAGACCAACGCCCACCTGGCTCCAACCTCCTTTCAGGGAGTTGTAGAGAGTGATGAGGTCTCCTCTGAGCCTCCTCTTCTCCAGCCTGAACACCCCCAGCTCCCTCAGCCTCTCCTCACGGGGTCTGTGCTCAAGTCCCTTCACCAGCCTGGTTGCCCTCCTTTGGACCTGCTCCAGGACCTCGATATCCTTCCTGAACTGAGGGGCCCAGAACTGGATACAGTACTCGAGGTGTGGCCTCACCAGGGTTGAGTACAGGGGCAGAATCACTTCCTTGGACCTGCTGGCGACACTGTTCTGGATACAGGCCAGGATGCCATTGGCCTTCTTGGCTACCTGGGCACACTGCTGGCCAGGCTTCCTGTCAATCCAGATTCCCAGGTCCCTTTCTGTCTGGATGCTCTCCAGCCACTCTGTGCCCAGCCTGGAGCTCCCCATGGGGTTGTTGTGGCCAAAGTGCAGGACCTGGCACTTGGCCTTGTTGAACCAAGGGAGTGGTAACACGAAGGTCAGAGTAGAGAACACAGGAACACCATTCCCTCCTCTTCTTGAGCACAACTTCTGAGGTTTCTTTAAAATAGTGTCACAAAAAAAAAAAAAAAAAAAAAAAAAAAAAGAAAAAAAAGAAAAAAAAGAAAAAAGGAAGGCAGAGCTTCCTCCAGGAAGGCAGAGCTGTTGCTTTTGGCTTCCCCAGGAGTGAAGCAGCTGCTCAGCAGTGTCAGGGCTGCCAGCCCCAGGGCACAAACAAACCCTACCCAGCCCCAGCACCTCTCCCTGTTCCCCCTAAACATCTTGACATTGGGCAGGAGGCTGCAACCTCCCTTCCATCCTCAATTAATCCCCTGAATCGAGCTTTCCCTATGGCAAGTGGCAGGTATACAAATTTCAGAGATCTCAGCTGGCTCTGCCTAGCATTTATGCCAGCTGGAGATTATTTTTCCATATCTCATAAAGAAGCTTCCTTATCCAGAAATATTTGAGTTTATAATAACTTGAAATCTCCCCCCTCAACCTAAAATATGGCATTTCAAAATACATTTTCTTTATCTGGAGACCTCTGTGGACTTTGCAAATGTGCCACAGTTTTAAAAGATTTGTTTCATTGTTAGTATTTTTTACAGAAACAAAAATCAATTTTCACAAAACCACAGATATCTGTGGTCACTTGTTAATACTTCCCACAAACATCTCAGATGGTAGTTTAAATGCGGATAAAAATCCTGATGCTTAGACAGCTTCTGGGATTTTTTCACATTGTTCATGAATCACTTGGGAAAAAAATTGTTATATTCTTTTAGTGTATTTCTTAAAGGCTGTATCTGCCTACAAAGTGATAACGAATTCACACCGAAAATTCAGGGGAAACTGACACTTAAATGAAATTTAATTAGCTCCAAAGGTCACATCCATGAGTCAGATAATTGCCAAATATATTGTTTAGTGTAACCTGATCCAGACAGTGAATGAATGCTTGTTGCTTTCTGATAAGCAAATGTTATTTCTAGGATGCAATCATGCCATGAAAAGGCAAAACATCTCCACCTGAGATGGGTTAGGATGTGCAGTAAGGGATGCTGACACAGCCACGTCCTGCTGAGCTGTGAAGGTAGGAGGAGGAGAATGACCAGTGATCCTGGTGGCAACAGAGATGCTGTGAGGGCATGTAGAGACAGGATGGGGGGAAGCAGTTTCAAGCTGAAACAGGGTATATTTAGGTTAGATGTTAGGAAGAAATTTTTCATTGTGGAAGTGGTGAGACACTGGAATGGGTTGTCTAGAGAAGTTGTGGTTGCCCCATCCCTGGAAGTGTTCAAGACCAGACTGGATGTTGCTTGGAGCAACCTGTTCTGGTGGAAGATGTCCCTTCCCATGCAGGTGGGTTGGAACTGGGTGATTTGTAAGGTGTCTTCCAATCCAAACCATTCCATAATTCTACATTGTGATGGCAGAAGAGACTCTAATGAAGGTTCCACCCTTGAATCCCACATGGATTCCCCCTTTGGCCCAGCAGGGAGTGGGGAAACACATTTACCAGGAAGGCAGGAGGTTGGAAATCCTGGAAATCCTGCAATGCTCTGTCACTTCAGCTGAAATTCAGACTAGAAATTCAAGTGACTTTGGAAGACTGCTGCACAAGGCAGAGATTAAATCCCCTTTCCCTGAGAAAAGCTATGCTAAGTGCAAAAGCTGCTGGGGGATGGTGACTTGTTCAGAGCAGATGTTCATAATGCTCCCTCTCAGCATTACCAATCCACAAGTTTTTCTCGAGACACCATGTGAGGTTAACAACATTTTTACTTTGTGTTATTCCTTCCTGGAAGAATGAGCTTTAAAAAACTCTTTTGTTGAAACCAGCTGCCCTAACTCATCACTGTGGTGAGAGGCCATTGAGATGAACACATGATCTCTGCTCTAGGCAGATGGTCCCACGTCAGTGCCCATCCCCACTGCATCTGGGCTGCATCTGCCTCTGTCAATATCTTGTACTCTACCAAAAAAGGGCCAGGATATGCAGGGTGGAGAGAGGCTTTTATGTGATCTTGTAGCAACATCTCTGTGTGGGGTGGGAGGGTGCTTTGTCTCATAGGCATTTTACTCCATCATCTCTGAAGTGTGGGGATATTCCTCAGGGGAATGGCTGTGGAGAAGAAACTCTCCACCTCTGGGAATCCCAGACTCTTACCTTTTCACAAAGGGTGGTGACTTTTTTTTTTTTTTTTCTAATTTTTTTTTCTTTAGTAAAAGGAAACTACAGATCAGCATATGAATCTCCACAGTTTGAATCCTGGAACCACAGAATTACTGAAGTTTCACAAGACTTCAGGAGATCATCTGTTCCAATCCACTGCTCATGGCCAGCTAGACCCAGCTGCCCATGACAATGCCCAGATGGCTTTTGAAAATCTCTAAGGAGGAAGATTCCACAACTTTCCTGGGCAACCTGTGCCAGAGCTCAGTCAGCCTTACAGTAAAAAGGTGTTCTCTCATGTTCTCTCTCTCAACCTCCTGTGTTACATTTTTGGCACATCTTGTCCTGTCACTGGGCAATATTGAAATAAGTCTGGCTCCATCCTCTTTGCATCCATCCTTCAGGTATTTCTATGCATTGGTAAGACCCCCCCTGCACCTTCTGTTAACTAGACTGAACAGTTCCATCTCTCTCAGCCTTTCCCTGTAAGACAAATACTCCACTGCCTAAACTATCTTCATGGCCCTTTGCTGGACTCTCTCCAATATATCCACATCTCTCTTGTACTGGTGAGGCCAGCTTTGGACACAGAACTCCAGAAGTTCCTCCCCATTGCTGAGTAGAGGAGAAGGATCACTTACCTTGACCTGCTGGCAGTGTTCTGCCTAGTGCAGCCCAGGACAGCCCTCTTTGCTGCAAACGCACATTGCTGGCTCATGGTCAGCTTGGTGCCCACCAGGACCCCCAGGCACCGTGAAAGTGATTTCCACGTGTGATTTCCATCATGCAATGATACACAAGGAAGTTCCTCTCCAGATGCAGGAATTTGTGCTTCCTTTTGCAGAGCAACCATCCCATCTTTTAGCAATAAAAGTGTGTGATTTTTGAGTGATTTTCAAACAGAGAAGAAACTCGGTAAGAGGTAAAATGAAATGAAAAAATATAGGAGAAAAAGGAGCATCACTGAGGACTTCCCTGTTGGAGAACTTCTTAATGGAAGACTGAAGAGTGCAGATGAAAGAGGGCCTTTCCCTGTTCCTCTCCTGCCTGTGTCCTCTTCAGTCTGCTGGGCTATGCTTGCAGACAGACCACAGACTTCTAATAAATGATGTGAGGTTTGCTTTGTGCCAAAAGAGTCCAATATAGAGAAAATTGTTGAGCAACCTTCCATCAGATGTTGGGTTTGCAGGAGAAGGGCTGCTACCAGGCACACAGCCAGCACATCCAACCCTGGGGGGTGCAGAGCATCTGTGCCTCTGTGTGAGGGATGCATGAGCAGATGGAAGAAAAAAAAGAAAAACAAACAATCAAGAGCTAGGACTTCTATCATAGCTATTTCTGCCCAGGAGAGTCCCCACTGGAGCTTTTTTATTCTTATTCATTTTGTGTTGACAGATTAGATGAGTTTCTATTTTATTGTGTATGTGTAATAGCAACATTACAGTAATCTGGGATCCCAAGCCTTTGCTATATTTTCTTTAAAGTTCAGCAGCTTCTGGGACTTGAGGTGTCATTTTAGTCTGGCCCAGAACATTTCCAGTTAGTCTCAGTACATCCTGTGAGGATGTTAAACGATGTCAAAGGAGAGGAAGGAAAAAGTGCAGAGGTAGGTATAAATGTAGGATGTTTGGATTTCTTTGTATTAACTTTTACACAATATATGATGTTTTCTGAGTTTGGCTTGTTTTATATTAGGCACATATATTGTCAGCAAGAGGAACTATGAGACAGCTTTCCACAGGAAATTCCTCTGTTTTTATTAAGGCTAAAAGAAATTAATTTATAAGCATGCATAGTAGGTGGCTGTCTTGTCATGACCCCACGAGAAGAGTGAAAGTTACTCTTGATTTCCAATAGGAAGGCATCCCCAGAGACCCAGTTGCCACATGTCCCTCACCTGTAAAGGTTCACTGAATAGCAGTTTATCATTGTCAAGCTTTCCTATGAACAACTTAAAAGCTGAAGACTGGTGAGGCTCTGGGACAACAACCTGTGTCTTGGTCCAGAAGTCTGAAGAGCTTAAAAGATCTAAATCTCTTGCTGAGCAGGCAGATGTGCCTTGGTTGTAAAGGCAGAGGGCACAGGGGTGGTCTCAGAGACATAAAGAATTTATAATTTCACCAGTTATACCACAAGCTAATAAATGCATCCCTTTATTGGCTTTCCTTCTATGTTGTACTTCTTGGTCTCCTCCAGAGACTTTTGTCAAGACCTCTCTGCCTCTTCATGCCTGCCCGGAAAAGGTCTTACCAAGAAAATCCCTACTTCCTCAGACACACTGCTTCAGGAGGGTCTTTCCCATGCCCATAGTCGAAGACTTCTTCTGCAGTATTCACCTTTCAGGTAAGTTTCTTCCCTGAGAGGCAGGTGGTTTAAAACTCCCTTCAAATATCTGCTTTTGCTCCTGGTGATGCAGGGGTGGAAGAAAACAGGTTGCTCCCAGCCACGACTCACAGGCAAATGGTCCAATAGACAACAGTTTAAAAAGCTCTGAAACTACAGATCAGGCAAAGAGAACTGCAATATTTAAATAGATACCTCTGGTAGCAGCCTAAAGGCCCCAGAGAATCAAATCTCTAGAGGCAACTGAAGTGTCTGCTGTTAGAAATGAAAATGCCCAAGTCTTAAGATGTCTTTTACATCAAATTCTGGTCTCTGGTTCCAGCATGGAAAGGTCAGGTGTATTTCCAACCAACAGAGAAGCTGCAGCAGCAGAAAGTGTTCTGCACCAGAGGAGGCTGGGAACATTAAACAAGGAAAGAAGCAGCATTGAGGGTTGTGTAGAAGAGGGAGCTGGCAAAGAATGATGGAAAATCAAAGACCAAGTGAGGGTAGGGAGAGAAGAGGACAGCAAACTGGGGTGAGAGACAAAAGGCAGACTGAGAGAAAATCAGAGAAGACTGAGAGAAAACAGAAACTGGGGCAGGAGAAAAGGGTAAGAAAATGAAATGGAAAACAAGTCTGAAGGAAGTAGCATGAAATACTGCTGTATAGAAAGGAGATGGAGCAAGGAGCATGACGCAGTGGACCAGAGAGGAAAACAAGCAAGACTTCCTGAACAGCAAATTCATCCATGCATATAAAACGTAAGTGGAAAAGGATGTGGACATTCCCACCTGTCCAAGGTGAATTTGTATAAGGATATGTCATCAGCAAATCAATAGCTGGGAGTAAATCAAGTGTGCTTCACTTGTGCTACAGCAGACACACTGCCTGTCCTGCAAATGAAGCAGCCACTGTTAGAGAGCACTTTGTAACCTCATTTTCCTAAGGAGAAATGCAGATCTGAGAGGGAGGGAGGGAAAGACAATAAAGACCCTTTGCCCTCAGCAGGGACTCACAGGCAGATTTTCCCCTGAGCCTTAGTTTCCTTCTAGCTCTTACACCCAGCTGGGGTCTGAGTGGCACCAGAATGACTAAAGCTGATTGATACCCATTGCTATTCTGTGTCAGGGATGGTTTAGAGTCTTGCAATCCTTTTTAATCAGCATAGCTGGGAAGTGAATTACTTTGGGGTGAGGTTGTTAGCTTCAATAGTTCGAACGTTAGTAAGAATTTCTCTTTTGACTGATGACATTTCTTTCCCTGCTATGTGCTCATATATTTGCCACCTTTTCTTAGCAGAAATGGATGGAAAGGTGAAGTAGAGACCTTCCTTTGTGCCTTTGGTGGCACTTCTCCCATCTTGCCATATTCATATAAAACATATGGCATCCCAAACATAACTCCTCTCTATATAACAAATCTCACACATTAACAAGCATGCCAACCTCCCAGCTCCATTTCCTGGTGCCTTTACACTCCCTATCCCTTTGAAAATTACAAGCAGGTATGGGAACCATGTCATGACCATATTATGCTTCAAGTGGGAGCCCAAAGCTTGGCAGATCTGTCTATCCTCTTCCCTGCTGAGTAAATGATTAACACTATCTGGCATCAAGAAGTAAGGCAGTGGTAGCTACCCACAGCTTCATTCAGAGAGGGTCTCCCATGTCAATTCTTTTGGAGGTGATTTACAAGCCTGGTCTTTTCCATACTGAGTTAATTCCCTCCAGGTTACAGGCTGCAGCAGCACCAAAAGACACATGTACTAAGCACACCAGCAGTGCATGCTTTCCAGCAAGAGTAACTCCTCTTTTCCTCTTTGATACTGCATTGCAAATAGCCCAGAATTCTACCTGTCCATTCACAGGTATCACCCAACAAAAGATAACCTGGAAAAAATGTATCAACCAGTCATTTCAGTGTAGCTGAGGAAGGATTAAATGTTGGATGATGGCTGCAAGGAGCACCACCTGCAAACAAGGCTGGGTAGGAGCTCTGCCCTAGGAGACATTGGGTTCCTCAGTCCTGGTATGGGAAATGCAGGATGCCTTAACACACTGCAGAGCAATACATCCTTTGGTCACAAATGCTACTGTCTAGAAAGATGGCCTCATAGTGCAGCTACAAAGAAGGAGGTAATTAAAGGAAGAAGAGTGGGGCAAGAGTGAACTGCTGTTTTTTGAGTCACTGCCCTTAAACAGCTAAAACAACAAAGCAGAACTGACTATCTACACAAGCACCTTGACCATTAAGCCTCAGTTCTTTGACCCTCCTTTCTTTCAACCCCATGCAGCGCTACAGGCTGGGGACAGAGTGGTTGAGAGCAGCCAGGCAGAAAGGGACCTGGGAGTCTGGATTGACAGGAAGCTGAACATGAGCCAGCAGTGTGCCCAGGTGGCCAAGAAGGCCAATGGCATCCTGGCATGTATCAGAAACAGTGTCACCAGCAGGTCCAAGGAGGTGATTCTGCCCCTATATTCAGCCCTGGTAAGGCCACACCTTGAGTACTGTGTTCAGTTCTGGGCCCCTCAGTTCAAGAAGGATATTGAGGTCCTCGAACAGGTCCAAAGGAGGGCAACCAAGCTGGTGAAGGGACTCGAACACAGATCCTATGAGGAGAGGCTGAGGGAGCTGGGGCTGTTCAGCCTGAAGAAGAGGAGGCTCAGGGGAGACCTCATTGCTCTCTACAACTACCTGAAAGGAGGTTGGAGCCAGGCGGGGGTTGGTCTCTTTTCCCAGGCAACCCTCAGTAAGACAAGAGGGCACGGTCTTAAATTGTGCCGGGGGAAGTTCAGATTGGATATTAGAAAGAATTTTTTCACAGAAAGGGTGATCAGACATTGGAACGGGCTGCCTGGGGAGGTGGTGGACTCTTCGTCCCTGGAGACATTTAAAAAGCGACTCGATATGGCACTCAGTGCCATGGTCTAGTGACTGTGGCGGTAGTTGATCAAGGGTTGGACTCGATGATCTCTGAGGTCCCTTCCAACCCAGCCTATTCTATGATTCTATGATTCTATGATTCTTTTTTGCTCAATCTAGTTGCAGAAGCTGACTATTCCTTGGCATTTTTTTTTCCTCATTGTCCATTAGAATTATTCAGATTACCAGGTGCATCTGGAATAAATATATCTAATGTTGTACTTATTATAATAATTAAACATTTGCTCTTCACTATTCCTCTTTTTTTTTTTTTTTTTTTTTCCGTGAAGGGATTGACATATAGAACATTTGAAATTAAAATTTGTAATCAGTTTAGATTCAGAGGCTTCAAGATGAAAAGTTTTGAGGAACTGGAAAGATATGTCTGAATTATATTGAAGATTCTGTCCTGCCATCCCCCTGCAATAGTTCTGAGGGCTGTTTACACATGGAGTGGAATCTGTAGCATCCTGGTCATACAATGAAATTCTAGACAACAGAAATTAAATTAAATCTCAAAAAGTAACTCAGGAACTAACTATTATTTTCTTTGGAAAAAACAAACAAACAAACAATCAAAAACCTCCCACACAGACCCCACAACAACCACTTAAAAAAACCCCAACAAATCAACAGCCCACAACCCTCCCAAAATATTTTATTTTATTAAGTAGTGTGCAGATCCTAAATAAAATATTTTATTTTGCTGCTAATTTGGACCTGTTGGGTCGAAAGTATCTGTGAGTCCATCCTGCTGCAGCTCACAACATCAGAGCCATTTTCTAGGTGAGGACATTGAAGAATGTGTCAGATTTATGGTGCTTTGGGAAAGCACATGAGAGATATTTCATTACCTAGGCCCCAAGGGAGATATAAATGGTTTCAGAAATTATGTGCAATAAATTCTTCTGCTTGGTAATTAGTTAATTAACATTCCTGTTTATAACACTTTCCAGTTCCTACAGTGCCTCCTCTGAGTGTTGTTGCCATGGAGGCTCAAGCTTTGTGTGTTGGGGCATTTGGTAACCCTGAATATTTAGGTAGGAAAAGGTACTGTCTCACAATGAAGCCAGAAAATAGTAGTCAGATAAAAAAAAGCCCTATACCTTGCTTCTGAGCTGTGCAGTGTACAGACAGTGAGGCAAAGGGTAAGTTGCTTCTTATTCTGAGGAGGCATGTGAGTGAGCATTAGAAGCATCCAGGTGCAGGGGATGGGGAAGGATGGTTCTGAATTGCTTTTATTTCTACTATCAAAGCAGGTTCATAAAGAATTTCCCATCTGTTCCTCTTCTTTTTTTCCTCAACCATTCGTTTTTAATCCTTTCCGTACAGAAAATTGCTATGCATGGCTGTAGACTGTGAAGGGTTTCACTCACTGGACTTCTAATAGCTTAGGGTTTGGACAGGGGCTTGCCCATGGACACCGCATTTGGTAAAGCCACCAATCCCTCATCATCCATTAAACACAAAGTCTTGCTTCAGTGACATGAACAGTGGGATCAAATGCACTGTCAGCAAATTTTGCTGATGACCCCGAGTTGTGTGTGAAGTCAGCACCCTGGAGAAGGAAAGAGAAGCCATCCAGGGGGACCTTGACAGGCTTCAGAGGTGGATCTGAGCTAAATGCATGAAGTTCAACAAGGCCAAGTGTAAGGTCTTGAACCTCAAGCACAAATACAGGTTGAGCAGGGAAGGGAGTGAGAACAGCCCTGAGGGAAAGGACTTGAGGGTGCTGGTTGATGAGAAGCTCAGCATGAGCTGGCCACGAGCACTGCTAAGCCAGAAAGCCAACCACATCCTGGGCTGCATCAAAAGAAGCATGGCCAGCAGGTTGAAGGAGGGGATTCTGCTCCTCTTGTGAAACCCCATCTGGAGTGTTGTGTCCAGTTCTGGAGCCCCAAACACAGTGAGGGTATGGAGCTGTTGGAGCAAGTCCAGAGGAGGCCACGAAGATGATGAGAGAGCTGGAGCAGCTCTGCTGTGATGACAGGCTGAGGGGGTTGATCATCATGGAGAAGGCCACATGGAGGCCTTTGAGTACCTGAAGGGGCTACAAGAAAGGAGGAACTTTTTACAAGGCCATGTAGAAATAGCACAAGAGTTTCAAATTCAAAGAAGGTAGATTTAAGTTAGATGTTTGGAAGAAACTCTTCAGTGTGAAGGTGGTGAGACATTGGCACAGGTTGCTCAGAGATGTGGTGGATGCCTCCTCCATGGCAGTGTTCAGGGTCAGGTTGAATGGGACTTGGAGCAACCTTGGTGTAGTGGGAAGTGTCCCTGCCCAAGTGAAGGAAGGAGGAGAGGAAGGAGAGAAAGAAAGGAATGACGTATCAGACTTCTGACTTACACTGTGAAGTCCTAATGAGTCTAATGGTGCAGTGTCTTGGCCCATAAATACCTTAGAGCTCCCACAGACACTGGTTGCATGTCCACCCCTGACGTCTGTGTCTTCCCATCAAGGCTCAGATGTGCCTAAAAGTACCCCTAGATCCCTCCTGAGGTCTTGCTGCGCCCCAGGGGATCAAACACCCGTGTTTACAAGTCACTGGGCACTCAGAGCAGTATGGAGAGCACACAAGTCATGCTCTGTCTGCTCTTTATGTAAGGGTTAGGTGTAACCATTGTCACAGAACAAAAGCATTTGTAATTAGCATTTGTAATTTGCTCCAGGTAAAGGGAGAATGGCTTTTCTATGGGCTTAGTCCTTTCCTTATGATGAAGAGTTCTCATCATCATCGTTGCATCAGTGAGGAATATCCTCGGGGATAAGACGTGAGCATCGTATAAACAGTCAACAAGGAAATCCCTTACCCAAATAGTAGCTTAGTTAAGGGTTAGATTTAAAATAAAATGGTATGAAACCTAAGGTCACACTCAAGGATGTTTCCCCAAAAGCTTATTCCACTAAGGTTTTGGGTGTCCTGTGTTACTAAATAACTTCTTTGTAACATTCTGCCATACCTATAACACACGTTTGCCAAATAAAAGCTGGCTTGTATTTAATAAAAAGTTGTGAAAGTATATGATGATGATCACTGCATATCACTTTGCTACCATTGCATATCAATTGCTATAGCCTACCTTTGGGAAAGGGTCTTGCCACTTCCACTTTGCTCCCTGCAGCCCTCCTCTGAATGCTGAATAGTCCCTACAAGAAATAAGAAGTGATAAAACAGCAAGCATTCTTCATCCTCAGTGATAAACCAGCAAGAATTCTGCTTTCCAGAAATCTAATTTAATGTTGCCAGTGGTGTGTTTTCACTAAGGAACATTTTTGTTTAACTTAGGTTAGGAAGGAAAGAAATTGACAGCTTCCTGTGTTACTAGACATATCTTTGAAAGAGGGAAGAGAAAGGAAGGAAAGAAAACTAGAGGAATGTGCATTAGGGAAGTAGTCCATCTAAATAAGAGCTGAGAGACATTACTGGCATAATATGAAGGATATGTCTCCTGTCCTTGTCAAGTTGTGTGTGGTCCCTCAGTCTCCTCTGCTTCCCATCCAGCATTACATTCATCTTTAGAAGAGTCATATGGCAGCAGTCACATATTCTTCAGAATCAAATGCTGCTTTTCAGGCATGTAGATTGGATTTTCTTGCCATATGTGACAGAAATAATCTAACTTTCCTCTATCACTTAAGTGTGAAGCAGACTAGAGAGAGCCTTCAAGCACACTGATGTAAATGGATGAGTAAAGGAGAAAGAACATGCAGCTCCCATACAAGGCTAACACCTTGTAGTGCACCTGTACGATACAGGTGAGCTGCAGATAAGCCAGAAAGTCCTGACAAGATCCATCTTCAGCCCAAGGTGGAGGCTCCTGAGGAAGGTCTGAGAAACCTGGTCCCTGAGCTGGTAACTCTTGCTCCAGCCTGGCCTTTAGCAGTTTCCTTGGCAATGGCAAAGGCTCACAGATGCCTGAGCTAGATCCAGTGGTCATGTTACCCAGCTGTATCAGCTGGTGGAAAGGTGAGAGGGGAAGAGGCTAAAATGAATCTTGTGTTGGTAAAAAAGTTGAATGTTAAAAAAAACAAACCCTGAGAGTATAGTCAAGCCCAAAACCGAGGTATTATCTCTGGGCAGTTTTCAAATTCTGCTCCTTTTTTCACATCCCCAGCAGGAAAGGAATTGCCAAGCTCTGTCACCTGCCCCCTGAACCCCATCAGTGGGCATTGCTGGCAGCACACACCTCTGGCACCTGAACCAAGCACATTTGTGGGAAGGTGACATTTAAGCCTCTGTCTAATGAGCCATAACAACAGAGTGCTCTATTTTCTTCAGCCATAATCCAATTTCCACATTGAGAATAATCCACTCCTCCTTCAGACAGGAACTTTATCCATCAAGGGGAAGAGAGATTATCACCTTATTGAATGAAGCAACCTATTGCTCCTTAAATGAGCCCTTGTCCATGCACTGCTCTAGCTCTTGGCTGCCTGCAGAGAATGACTCTTTGTCACTGCTGGTGCCCCTTAATACCTGTCTGTATTTCCCCTGCACTGTGATGCCACTGTTACCTGTTCCCCAGGTTACCCTCTTAATTTTTTTAACAGGAAAGGGGCTTGATCACAAACCTTTAATGCAGATTCTGGCTCCTGATTCAACAGAATTCAGGAAGTTACTTGATCTAGTTTAGCTGAAGACAATTAGCAGAACTTTGTTTACATGCCATCCAAAACCTGTGAACAGCCTGGGTGTGGGAGGTTAAAGATGAAGCAAGTCAGTGCTCAGGATTTACAAGGTTATTTTGTTGGGGGGGATGTGTTGTACACCTGTTGTTCTCATGGTACAGACAGGGATGACACCAGACTGCTGTGTCCCCTGGAGTCTAAGGCTGTGGTACTGAGTTTTTCCTGGGCACCAATGAATTGCTTGTAATGCAACACACAGACTCCTATTTATACATCCTCCTTCTGTGTAATCGGATATATCACTAGGATGTGGAGAGTGATCCAGGATCTCCTTCAAAGAATGACAATGATTTGCTACTGCCAAGACTCATCTCCAAGTGGCTTTGCTATGATTGCTATAGCAATTAAGACAAGGGACTGCACTGCAGTCTCTTCTTGTCTTGGCAACAAGCATGGACACATTTCAGGAATCTATTTTAAGAGGGCCCAGGGAGAACTCAACGTAGACATCTTCTCTAGTGACCTGTATACCACAGTTTTTAAATCTCTTGTATTCCTTCCCCTATGTATATAACAACATGAGTGTGAGAAACAGGTCATTAAACCTTGGTTCAAAGACAACATAACAAAGATTAAGCCTGCTTTGGAGACCTTCATTATGAAAGTCTGTCACACAGCTGTTCAGGTTCTTACTTCAAGACTCGTCTTCATTCCTGGGAAGAGAAGTTCACGGTGTTACTTTCAAATAGTTAATCTATGAATTTTGGAAGAAGGGAAATACTCATAAACTTGGTTTGGGCTTCAGAAGTACCTACTATGACAACTAGTAATACTGATATAAGCCAAAAGTTATATACAGGGTGGCTGGAGAAATACTGAATTATGAAGAGTTATGCAGAGTTATGAGCCTACACTTTTTTGTGTACATATGTATACATATAGATGCTTATCTCCCACAGTGCTCATTACCTTAGCATCAAAGTATAAATTTGATTAGCAGGGCAGGCTTGACAAGGCTCTGAGCAACCTGATCTTGTTGGGGATGTTTCTGCTTACTGCAGGAGAGTTGGACTAGACCTTTAGAAGTCCCTTCCAACCCAAATTATTCTATCATTCTATGATTCTGTTTTATAATAGCAAAATCACACTCTGACTGGTATAATTTAGCTCTGTTCTAACCCAGAGCTGGTAAGCATCAGCAGCATAGCACACAAATTGAAATAACAAGTGAGAAAGTTCCTTCTCAGTCCCTGGGCTCTTGTTTCACACAGGAACCTGGTCCATGCAAAGTCACTTGTGCCCAAAGCAGTGGTGGAAGTGACCCTGGCAAGAACTGAACTTGGAAGATGAGATTTAATTGAACGACATTTTGCTTTGCAAAGATCACACAGATGGAGAGGCCTGTTTTTAAGAGAAGCTAAAGGTCATGCACTGCTTAGACAGAAGTGAAATTTATCCATTCTGCTAAGTCTAAAACTAAACTGTTAAGAATGTAATAAAATGGGACTTAGGAGTGGAGGCATTTGGATTATTTTGAAATGCTTATGCATGAGTTATGTGGGATACATGTACATAACCAAGGGAACAGGGAATTTACATAGTGGTTAAAAACATGGGCAAAAAAACCTGTCAGTCTGCAAGACAGAAACCACATTGCTGTCCTAAGTCAATCTATTAGCTAGGACAATGATTTCATTGCCTCTGATTTCAGACCTCTTGGCATCAGAGCAACAGCAATGTCTATGCCCTCAGAACACTGGGTGCATGCAATCAAATTATTGAAACTGGTAAGGATTATAGGGCCTCATCCATTGACTTCCAAGGTCCTAGGAAAAACCTTTTCTAGCTTATGTGTGATTTATTTTTTTTCTTTTTTAATTAAACTCTCTAGTAGATAAGATTTTAGATAATGATAGAACTCAGTCTTTCACCCCAAGGAAAATACACATTCCCATATCTACATCAGTTGCAATTAGTCTTAACAGGGAAGGTGAGCCCTTCTATAAAAATGACTCAGGAGTGCTGGTTTCTCTGGAATGTCTACTGACCATGAAAGCACTCAGAGCTCACAAAATTAAGGCAGTTCTTCTTCTTGGAGAAATAATTACAGAGATGCTGCAACTAGCAAGCATCATTTTCATCACACATACACATAGTGACTGCACTAATGTCTCCATTTCACATTCCTACTCATTTTGTTTTCTTCTCTCTGGGCCCCAAGCCAGTTGCCAAAGGCACAAATGGCACAGGATTTAGTGGGAGACAGAGCCACCAGTGCAGATGTCACATAAATGCAACCTATGTCCTTGCAGGACCTATAGGAGATGGAAGAGTACAAGATCTTTAAATAATTTTCACTGTCGTGCTGAAATGCCAAGCAGTCATCACATGAGCTACAATGCTTCCTTGAAGGCTATCAATTTAATGTGATATTTTGAGAAGACCACCTGTTACAGAAAAATGGTAAACATTTATCTGAACAAATTGTTCCCAATTGTTTGAGGAAAGAATAACTTAATGCAAAAATAAATACTTGAAGGAGTTTTAATATGCCAGTATGAAATAAGGCCTCATCCTACAATATTCCAAGCAAATGACAAATAATATTTTAGTCCCTGAGAACTCCAAGTGGAACCTGAAGGTCTGAATTGCTTTGAGGATCTTAAGAGATACATAAGGAGGAAAGTCACCAGTGTGTGGATTGACATGATGAGTCTTTGTTAATGAAATAACCTAAATATATTTCTCAGATGAAGAAGATTTTTTTTCTCCATAAGCAGGATTTATCTTCATCATGATTTGAAACCCAGGAACCAAGTCCCAGTGAGATAAACTGTGAAGTTCTGTCTTTCAGCTGGGCTTGCACACATCACTATAGGGAGAACAATGATATTCTGAGTGGTATAAAACTGCCTGCAGACCTTAAATATACTTCTCTTTCATTGCACTTTGTTTTGTCTTGAATTGTACAATTTACAAGGAGTCATTGCACCATGAGTGAAAGCAGAGCAGTAGAAACAGACTGTTTCAGGAGCAGGTCTGATATGAAATGATATTTGGGCAATCAAGAGGATGCCATCCCACAGCACTTGCAAACACAAACTATCCAAAGAAGATACTATACATGGATAAATCAAGCCATCCCCATAGTTTTGCTATGTAGCAGCAACATTTATTGGAAGTCTTTCCAGGGAGAGTTTTAGTCCACAGAGCCCAGACTGCTTCCCTGAAAACATTTGGGAAGAAACCTGCAGGGCTCTAAGGCCAGTGGGTCTGCTCTGTGTTCCTGTAGCACTCACAACATTTCTCACTGCAGTTGATCTTTGCTGTGAACCTGTCAAGAATGTCAGTCTGGTGGACAACAAAATATTGGAGGGCTTCCAGGTTCAGAAATCATGATTCTTATCCAAGATGGAGCCAAACGCATTGGGAAAAACAAACACACAAACAATAGAAAGAAAAAAAAAACAAAGCAAAACCAAAGAAACTGAACAAGGAAACTACAGCCAACAGGAAATTCTGATCATCAGTTGGTTGTACTTATCAGCTCCTTGGGATCATAAACCAAACCCTTGCATGCAATGTAACAACATTAATCTTCATCTGCCAAACATTTAGCACAGGCAGGATTTATGTGTTTTGCTGGTTTGTGGGGACTTGTATTCTGTACTAAGGATTAGATCCTTTTGGGAGCTCTCAGACTTCTAAACTAGAAAATTCAGAACTGAATTTAAGTTTATTCAAGGCTGGAAGCTCCTTATAGGAATTGCCTGAATGATGGAATTACTTTTGGATCTATATCCAAATAGATTTAATATAAATGCTGGTTTAATACAAATACTTCCTTTGTTTTGTTGCTCTCAAGAAGGCTTTTTGCTCCGGAAGTGCAACTGTCTCTGAGAAAAAAGGTGAACTCCTCAGTCTGTGGGAAAATTGACAGTGCTTCTACAAACACACAAAAGAAACCCAGAAGAGAGAAGTAAGATTCATTTCTGTCTCCAGCACTCATTAGTATTGCTTTGGGGTGGGAATAACACCTCACTTGCTGTACTGCCATAGAGGAAACTGTGAGATGAAGCACTTAATTAACAAAAGAAAGGTCTTGTAAAATAGTGCCATCTCCCTGCTAACAGCTCCCCTCAGCTCTCTTCTCCTGGGCTGGTTGCTCAGTATCATGACCTGCATACATGCAAACAGACATGCAACCTGTTTAAAATGGACTGGCAGTTGGTCTCCTTACCCCTCTGTTTTCCCACACTCATTCCTCCCTAAACCAGTTCAATCCCACATTTGTTCCCTGTCTTTGGTTCCTCCCTTAGCCCATCTCATAATAGTTCTTATACAGTCCCCAGATGCTCTTTGCCTGCATCCCATAATGTTTCCCATGCTCAAGCAGTGATCCCTCTCTGACCTTTGAGGTGAGCTGGGGAGCTGCTCCTGTTTCCCCATAGGAAAAGTGCCACATAATATTGTCCATAATATTGTCCATATATAATATGTCCATAACAGCATCTATAATATTGAGACTTTTCTGGGACAGTCTCAGACCAGCTCAGGGGCTTGGACATCTGTATGGGATGCTGTGGTTCCTCCACTTGCCCTTGTGCCTCTGGGTTATCTGTGTGAGTGGAGAGGAGCCTTTGATCCCACAATTTGGTACAGTTTTTCCAAAACATTTTGTGTCAGATGAAGAAAGATCCCAAGCACAGTCCCCTAGAGCTTCCTACCTGCTGCTTGTGCAGGTCTGTGCTGCAGCCTTGTTGTACAGCTTTGAGTAGGACATTTACTTGGTGTATACCATGGGGCATCATACATTAGGGAAGTGGGGAAGGCTGATGATGTTGTACTTCCTGTCCTTGCAAAATGCACATTTTTTGTAAAATATTATTGAAGACTTCTTGGAGAAAAGGCTTGAACAGAGGGCTCTGTTCTTCCAGAGCATGTCAGAAATTAAAAGAAAGACTGTCCATGAAAAAGGATACTGTCTGGGGACTTTGAACATGTGAGTTCATTTAAAGAGTACTTGGAAATCTTGGTCATATGGAAATGATCTGTGGTCCTTGCATCATGGAATTAGCCTCCAGGGGGGCACTGGAGGGAATAAGGCCATAATCCTGGACTCATGAAACCGTATGCTACCAACACCCTTCACACCATTCTACAAAACTTTCAATACCAACCTTGGTGCCCTAGGGGTTTGTAGTCTGTCCATCTTCCTCATTTTGGGCACTGACCCTAGGTATTGATGATGCTTTCATCGTCTCCCTTGAGGCCAAGGGGAAGTGCTCCTGTACTTGCTGAATTCATCACTGTGTGCAAACTATATTTATATGACAGCAAATCTATATAACTTTCCTGTGTCCATTGATGCTGGTTTATTCATGCTAGCAATGCCATTATTCAGCGAGCAATAAAGGGAAGTTTGTCATGTCCTTGCCAAAAGGCACAGTAGTTGCCTCTTTCTCATGGTGCAGCACGGATCCTTTGCCCTCCATAAAGCCAGCCAGTGGAGGAGAAGTTTCATCAGGATTCTAGTTTTCCCCAAAGGTGCAGAAAAAGAGCTGGATTCTAACAAATGATTGGATTATTTCCTTCAGTATTTCTTTCTAACTTGTAACAGTGAAGCTGGTCCCCACAGATATATTCCATGTTTTTCATAATTCATAAACATGCATAAGCCAAGCAAGTTAAAGGACTGAAAGATAAACATAAAGCCCAAGCACAGATAGTAACATATATAAGGGAGAGACAGGAAGGGAAGATCTTGGTCTATCTCCACCTAGCAGTCCTGAGATGCTGGTAACACATTACCGTGATGATAGGCTTTGAGCAAGTCGATGGAGTGTTTGTAGGGGGTGGAAATAAAAGTAGATGCAGAGTAAAAATCTAAGAGTATCTGATGGCTCTAGACTGGATACAGAACTAGTGGGTCTCAAATTAGACACTAAAGACACTTCTGTTCCTAGTTTCCTAGAAGAGTTTTTAATTTTCCTAGTTGTTGTTTCCCTTGGTCTTCACATACCATAACGTAGAGTTTAGAGTGATAAGGCTTAGTGTTGCAAATTGAGTACAACCAGAAAATTAAAAAAAGATGTTGTGTTTAACACTGAATTTTTCTAGAAAATTCTAATTTGAAATATCCATGGAAATGTGTTCATTGCAGCAACCTTTCATTAAACTGGAAGCTTGCATGATACCTTTCATTTTGGAAACCATAGGAGGTCCCAGGGCTCCCTCCTGAACTGGCCAGTGCTAAGGTGTTTAATCATCATTTCTCAAGCAATCCCAAATCCTTAAATATTTTGTTTCAATTTTTTTTAATCAGTCTCAAGTCTATCATAAAAGTTTAGAAGATTTGAGACCTCAAGGCTGATATGGTATCTTTACATTTTCATAGAATCATAGAATTATTTTGGTTGGAAAAGACTTCTGAAATCATGAAGTCCAACAATTAAATTAGAACTGCCAAGACTGTCATTAAACCAAGTCCCTAAGCATCACATCCACAGATCTTTTAAACACCTCCAAGAGATGGAGACTCACCCATCTCCCCTGGGTACCCTGTTTAATGCCTGACAACATTTTTGGCAGGTGACTTTTCATAATATCTAATCCAAACCTCCCTTGGTGCAACTTGAGGCCATTTCCTCTAGTCCTATCATTTTTTTATTCACATGGGAGAAGAGACCAGCACCCACCTCACTACAGCATCCATTCAGGTAGTTGGAGAGAGTAATAATGTCTCCCCTCAGCCTCCTTTTATATAGGCAAAATATTCAGTTCCCTCAGCCATCTCCCATAGGACTTGTGCTCTCGACCCTTCACCAGCTTCATCATCTTTCTCTGGACACACTCCACTACCTCAGTGTCCTTCTCATAGTGAGTGGCTCAAATCTGAACACAGGATTCAAGCTGCCACCTCACCAGTGCCAAGTACAGGGGACAATCATTGCCCTACTCCTGCTGACCAAACCAGCTCTGATACACACCAGGAGGCTCTTGGCTTTCTTGGCCACCTGGGCACACTGCTGGCTCATCCTCAGACAGCTGTCAACCAAGACTTTCAGGTCCTTTTCCATTGGGAAGCTTTCCAGCCACTCTTCCCCAAGCCTGTAGCATTGCCTGGGGTTGTTGTGACTGAAATGCAGGACCTGGCTCTTGGCCTTATTGAACCCCATAAAATTGGTCTTGGTCCATCCATCCAACATATACAGATTGCTCTGCAGAGACTTCCTACCCACTGGCAGATCAACACTTCCTCCCATCTTGGTGGCATCTGCAAACTTGCTGAGAGTGAATTCAATCCTCTCATTCAGATAATGAACACAGATATTAAAGAGAACTGGCACCAAAACTGAGCCCTGGGGAACACCACTTGTAACCAACTCCCAGCTGGATATAATTCCATTCATCAAAACCTTCTGTGATGTCTGAGGTGGATTAAGGTATCTGGAGATTAAGAGATGTGATTCCAATACTAGGAGTACTGGAAAGAAGTCAAACCTATAGGTTCTTTGTATAAGCAACATTAATTCCTCCCATGTTGTCTGACTTCAACCTGAGACCTCTGTCCTCTGACAACACAGAAGTCCATGCCCCAAGCAGCCTGGGGGAGATGAACTGCCTGAGGGTCACACATGAACCTGACTATAAACTCATACACTGCTCATATCTGAGTGGTGACCACTGAAGATCCCCTTTCTCCAGCACAGCAGCTGCTAGAGATTTTGAAATTAAAAATTGGTAATATCAAAGCAATTGGAAACTGAGTTTCAGCCAACAGTATTTTTGACTTGTCTTACATCTTTTATTTTGAGAAAGTCATTCCTGATGTTGTGATTGGGGAGTGATCAGCAGCAAAATCCAATTAGGATGGAGTTGATTAACCTTAGCATTACCCCGATAATTATATTTATTATGTAGCTTAACATTGCTGAACCCTTATACTGGATTGCTAAATCAATCCTGAGCATAGATGGGAGATATTTTAAACGATCTATTTTCATTAAAATTTAGTAACCAAATCCTTACAACTTTTCTAGCATCACTTTATGGCAGGAGATGCTGACAGGACAGTAAACGCCTGGTTGTGTAGAGAAAAGCAACAGATGTGACCCAGCAGGTTGCTGACCCCTTTTTCTGCTCCTTGTTATCTCTCCCATGTCTCACAACTCAGCAGAAGAGTTCCACGGGGATGGGATGAAGCAGGATTTTACTGATGCCTAAATCTCTTCTCATGCAATGAAGAGAACTCAAGATGGGGTTTGGGTTGGTTTTTTTTAGGCCAGTTTTTTTATTGTGAGTTCAGTATCCCAACATCCTGAAAAAGCATTGCCCCAGGTTATTCAAGCTAGTGTGAAAATGAATCTCTGTGTACCCAAGTTGTCTTGTTGCAGGGTATTAGGGGATTGTGTAGTCCCTCAATGCCAAAGTAATTTAAAAGAAATAATACCCCTTTCCCCAAACCTCAGCTCAGATCACAGTGTCCTCATTGCTCCTGGGCTTCCCATTTTGCTCTTTTTCATGAATGATTTTCTCCATTTTCCACACAGAAGCAGCACTTGCAGGCAAAATGGGAGGGAGCACACTTGTATCAGAGGTGAAATGGGACTGTGAATGTGGACCTAAGAGATGTCATTTAAGACCACAGGAAAACGTATGAAGGCTGAATAGATTTGGACAGTCAGGCTCTTCCTCAAAGCCCTAATGCTTCATGTAAAAATTTAAAAAGTGTTCAAGGATGATTTTTTTTATTTTTTTGGCCTGATAAAAGCACTTTGTGTGTGCAAGTGAGATCATTTATACCATGACTGGACTAGGACTGTGGCCTTGGGTGCTCAATATCTCCAAGTGCCAGCAACTGGTAAGACTGGAATCCAGAGGCAGAGACTGGGTAGAGGGAGTGTCTGATCCCAGATGCTGGAGGACTCCACATTTTATGTGTGTGTGTGTGGATGTGTGTCTGTCTGTGTGTCTGTGTGTGTGTGTATCACAGTGACCATCTTGCTCAGACAGAGAGTGGAGCAGGATGAAACCACCATTTCTACCAGAGTTTGTAAGAGTGCTCAGTGTGTCTGTCTGTGATCTGTGTGTCGTGTATACACATATGTGGTGTGTATACACATATGTGGTGTGTAGCTGTGCTCTGTATGCATGACTGTAGGAATACCTGCTCAGCCTGGCTCCTGGTGCAGGGAGCAGGGAGCTGCCCCATCCTTGCCTCCCTCAGGCTCCTGGATGCAGCCTTTTCCAATAGCAACCATGAGCACCAACATGACAAAACCTCCAGGTAGAGATGGAAGCTGCTTCCCACATCTCTGGCAGACCAGTATCCCTGCCCCAGCAAAAAATAACCAACAAGGGAAGGGAAAGCACAGCTATAAAACCCAGGCTGTGATAGGAGCTGCATCCATCAGCCATTGGTCCATCTGATCGATGGGTTTCCCAGCCCCTCTTCACTTTCATTCTCCTCCATCTGCACACTAGAGAGCTCCTGTCTTTATAGATTAAAATGTGTCATTGTTCCCCTAATCATTCCTCAAATCTAGCCAAGGCTTTACTCCCTCCCTCCCTCTTTCTCAAACCTTATCTGTGATCAAAACCACCCTCTCAAGTCAGATGTCTTTCAGGGGTGAACTTTCACACAATCTCGGAAGCAATTTTCTATCCCTGTGGTTGGTGAGAATAAAAAAATAATGTGGCTTGTTCCATGTGGAAGCAACAGTCACTTGGTGTGTGTGGACACTAGATCCATAGGGTCATAGGAATTAGAGATTGGAAAGGCCAGGGGAGAGAGCAGCTCCAGGTAAGTTGTTCTCTGTGTCACATTAGAGCAAGGAAGGGCTTTGAGCATTCCTGAACTGTCATTTCATCCTTGTTCCAATCCCCTTGTTCCAATCCAAGAGTCTTAAACAATGAATCAATTGATGAGGCAGTCCTAAAGCAAGTAAAGAAGCTTTAAAATTAGTATGTGTAATACTAATAATATGTTCAATATTAATATTAAATATTAATATTATTGCTATATTTTATACATTGAATATTAAACATAATAATATTATGTTTAATTAAGGTACAAAATCAGATGGTACTGCCTTTGATTAACACTTGCTACAATGTCATGTCTGCCTGCCCTGGTCCAAAACCTGCTTACCTCCTGTTTGTAAATACTCATTGGTTATATGATGTTTTCAAAAGGCATTCTGTGGAGTGGGAAGAAGAAAAAGCCCATGGAGGTCAAGAACAGTTTGGTAGGGCGGATCCATCAAAGCTTTTAAATTAAATGGGTCATCATCATGCTGGCATTTTGGCATTCCTTATGTTTGTCTTTCACAACACTGGAGAATCTATAAACCCTGTCTGTCCCCAAGGCAAACAGGAAGAAAAATAACCCACTCCCTCTGCATCCTGGTGTCTATCTTTCCTCCAGAGCATCACAAAGCTGCTCCAGAGCTTATGTATATCAGTGTGCTAAGGGTGTTTGTGTGGCTTTAGGAAAATCCTTTGATAGAGAATAATTCACTCTTCTAATCCAGCTGAAAGTGGTTGCCAGGGAGGTGGCCAGGAGGTCACCTGTTGCTTGTTTTTCTTTGTGTAGTTTTTGGGTTTGGTGGTAGTTTAGTTAGACTAAGGCTTTGTCTATAATGGGGGATTAGCTTTGACCTCAACAATTCATCTTTTTTTGTCCTACAAGAGATATTCCCTTTCATGACTGAGTGCTGGTGTGCTAAGAAACAATAAATTTGATCCTTCATATATTATTGCTTCCCTGGTAAATATTATGTATACTTCTTATGCTGACTTAGTGCTCTCTTACAACTCCCTGCTCAAAATCTTGCTATGAATTACACCCTGAACCACCAAGTTACACTAAATTAGTAAATTTACTGGAGCCATATGGTAGGTTTTAGTACTTAGGAAGTTAATGGCAGTAAAGCAGCTCTTACTGAGACCTGGGCTAGCCTCCAGTGCAAGCCACTGATGATATTTTCAATGGCATTCAAAGATCACATTTTAAAGGTTTCCAACATTTTTAGGTACTGAATTCTTTACTGCTATAAGCTAAATGCTTAAAAACCTATAGGGGTCTGTCTCTAAGTGACTTAGGAATTTATGTCCTATCTCCAGAAATGAAAGGTGCCCCAATAACAGTGAAAGCCAGTGGGCTTCAGGTTTATAAATTAAGCAGCCAATCAGATGCCTTTACCTAGGAGCCAGGAGAGAGATTCACATGGATTCTCATTGCCATCACAGAGCACAGAATCACAGAATGAGTTGGAAAGGACCTTCAAAGATCACCCAGTCAAACCTCTTTGCCATTGACCAAATCTCTTTCACTAGACTGGGCTCCTCTTAGCCCAGTCCAACCAAACTTTGAACACTGTCAGTGATAAGGTACCCATAACCTAAAGTAACCCATGCCCATAAGAAGCAACCTGTTCCAATGTCTCATCATCCTCACTGTAAAACAATTCAGAAGTCCTGATGGATGACATCTGTAGCTCTTGCTTTGTCCACTGATGCAGTTACTCAGTACTGAAGGCCACTCCATTAATCAGGTAGAACTTTCTTTTAGTGAAGCTGTCTCTAATCACCTCCCCATCTTCCACATGTGTCAACATAACTTCCAGGAGGATTTGTTCCATGATCTTATTGGGCATGGAGATGAGGCTGAGTCAGATTTTCACCTGTAAGTTCTCAACATTTTGTCACAAGCTTTCAAAAATGTCTCCATGAATTCAACCTTTTTTTTTTTTTTTTTTTTTTTTTTAACAGAAGACAACTCCCTTGTCTCCTCTTCTTTGCCTGTTCCCTCTGAACAGTTTACAGACATCAACTGCATCATGCCAGTTGTGTGAATCATCCCAATAAATTTCCATAATAACAATCAGATTAGAGCTTTCTAACTGCGCAATACCTTCCCTCTCCTCCTCTTTGCCTGTGTTACATCCACTGTTGTAGGGACATTTCAGCTGGGCTGTTGACCATGTCACCTTTTTAAAGGAACAAGCCCTAATTCCTTTGAGGCATTTCACAAGTGTTTTCCTGCTGGTTTCTAAAACATCAGCAGCCCCTGACTCTTCTCTGTAGAGAAACAAGATAAACCAGGTGCCTCGAATTGCCAAAGAGTGGGTGTGAGTCCACCTGTGCCTGGTTAGGGCAGGCCCCCTATTACCAGGGGGCCAATAAAGGTGGGACACACACCCACAGAGCTCAGCTCACTCTTGTGTGAGGCAATGGACAGACCAGCAGCTTGTCAAGCCTCAGGAGGAAGAAAGGCTCTTCCCGCTACAGTTGGTGGAGAATGCGGGCAACAAACAGACATCTAAAGAAGCAGCAGTGTGAGAAGCTGGCAACAGGAACGTTCTCCCTGATTTGAAAAAGTGCCTGGGCTAACACTCTCCCTGAAAGGTATGACCAGCAAACTCTTTGGATTGGAAACCCCTGAGCAGAGGGAAGCCAAGATAAGGATTCTCTCTTTGGAAACCCCTGAGCAGAAGGAAGCCAAGAGAAGAGCAGATACAGGAGGGAATAGAACAACTGAAGTCAGAAAGGCAGAGACTTTGTGATAAGTATTTGTAAGCTAGGGTTAAATCCTATAAGCTATAAGTGTAAAATGTTTGTAAAAATCCTGTAATCAGTGTTGTAAAAAAAAAAAAAAAGGGGAAATGTAGAGACACAAGAGAAACCAGGTGTCTTGAGTTGCCAAAGAGTGGGTGTGAGTCCACCTGTGCCTGGTTAGGGCAGGCCCCCTATTACCAGGGGGCCAAAAAAGGTGGGACACACACCCACACAGAGAAGCTCACTCTGGTGGGAGGCAATGGACAGACCAGCAGCTTGTCGAGCCTCAGGAGGAAGAAAGGCTCTTCCTGCTACACTTCTCTGTTACTTAGAACTCCATTTCCATCCCCCACTAATTCTAGTTTCATGCCTCATTCATTTCATCCCTCTTTCCTTCTTTCATAGTCTTTAATTTAAAAATGTCCCAGCCTAACATCTGTACCAAACCCTTCATCCTCTACTCTTGCTTTCCTCATTATAACATATTTGTTATATCTACAGAAAACGTTTGAGACAAATACAGAAAACAAATGAAGTGACAGTGGACTAGAGTGGCACTGTCTTGGATTCAGCTGGGATAGAGCTAATTTTCTCCTTTGTACATAGAAAAACATCGTGTTTTGGATTTAATTTGGAATTTGGTATGAGGAATATGTTGATATACTGATGATTTGGGTTATCGCTAAGAAATTAAGGAGTACTCAGCTTCCCATGCTCTTTTAGTGGGCAGGTGCACAAAAACCTGGGACTGGGAACAACCAGGACAACAGACCTCAGCTGACCAAAGGAATATTCTATACCATGTGATGCCATGTTCTACATATAAAGTGGGGGGCAAGAAGGAAGAGGGAGGACATTCAGACGGGTAGCACTTGTCTTCCCAACTAACCATTACCCATGATGGAACCCTGATTTCCTGGAGATGTCTGAACAGCTGCTTGCTGATGGGAAGTAGGGAATTAATTTCTTACTTTAATTTCTTACTTCTTAATTTCTTACTGTGCTTTGCTGTTGTGTGTGGCTTTTGCTTTACCTATTAAACTGCCTTCTTTTCAGGCCATGAGTTTTCTCACCTTTACCCTTTCAATGCTCTTCTCCATCCCACAGGATGGGGTGAGCAAATGGCTCTTTGGGGCTTAGTGGTCAGTTGGGCTTAAAATTGACCATGCATATATATATATATATGTACATATATATATATATATATATATAAAAGAATTTCAACATATGCATAGCATCTATAAAATAATTTATTCTAAAAAACTTGTCCTCTCATCTAATAGGTCATAACTTATGGCAGCCCTGCAGGCTATAAGATAACTAACTTCTATTCAGATCCTTCAAAGTCTGAATGGATGCTGTGTTGATGTGGATGTTGTCTATCTAGATTTTAGTAATCTAGACACTAGACTTTGACAGTCTTCCCCAGCATTCTCTTAGAGAAGCTGGCAAACCATGGCATAGACAGGTGTACTCTTTGCTAGGTAAAAAAATGGATGCATGGCTGGGCCCATAGAGTTTCAGTGAATGGAGTTCTATCCACTTGGTGCCTGGTTATAAGTGATGTTCCCCAGGGCTCAGTTTTGGGGCTGCTCTTGTTCAATATCTTCATCAATGATTTAGATGAAAGGATTGAATGCACTCCCAGTAAAATTGCAGATGACACCAAGTTGGGAGGGAGTGCCTGGGGCTAGGAAGTCTCTGTAGAGCAATCTGTATATGTTGGATGGATGGACCAAGACCAATTGTATGAGGTTCAATAAGGCCAAGAGCCAGGTCCTGCATTTCAGTCACAACAACCCCAGGCAATGCTACAGGCTTGGGGAAGAGTGGCTGGAAAGCTTCCCAGTGGAAAAGGACCTGAAAGTCTTGGTTGACAGCTGTCTGAAGATGAGCCAGCAGTGTGCCCAGGTGGCCAAGAAAGCCAAGAGCCTCCTGGTGTGTATCAGAGCTGGTTTGGTCAGCAGGAGTAGGGCAATGATTGTCCCCTGTACTTGGCACTGGTGAGGTGGCAGCTTGAATCCTGTGTTCAGATTTGAGCCACTCACTATGAGAAGGACACTGAGGTAGTGGAGTGTGTCCAGAGAAAGATGATGAAGCTGGTGAAGGGTCTGAAGAGAGACTGAGAAAACAGGGATTGTTTAGTTTTGAGAGAAGTAGGTTGAGGGGAAACATAATTACTCTCTCCAACTTCCTTAAAGGAGGCTTTAGGGAGATGGGTGTTGGCGTCTTCTCCCGAGTAAATAACAATAAACTGGAGGGAGTGGCCTCAAACTGTGCTAGGGAAGGTTTAGATTAGATATTGGGAAGAATTTCTTTACTCAAAGAGTAGTCAGACACTGGATCCCCATGGATGGGGTGGAGTCACAATCCCTGGATGTATTTAAAAGCCATGTAGCTGTGGTGCTAGGGACATCGTTTATTGCTGGACTTGGCAATACTGAGTTAATGGTTGGACTTGATGATCTTAAGGGTCTTTTCCAACCAGAACTAGAACTATTCTACCTATAAAATTCAGTGTCTGTTATTTTGCTAAAGTTAATCCAATTTGTATAAAACATATATATTTTTACTAGCACAGCAGCAGGAAACCAGATGGTTTTCCTTCCAGGTGAGTATCTGACACTGCTGATCCCTCTCTTGCTTCTCCTTCTCCTGTTTTCTATCTCAGAGAATAATTATTTCATCAGTGTAACATAGAATATAGATATAATTAAGAAAAATAATAAGACATAAACATGTTGAGGATGCATCTACACATTGTCCTGGGGTCCAAGAAGCAGGTGAAACCCAAAACATAGCTTAAACTGGCTTTTTAAATTGCAGCCCTCAGTATATTGGTACCCTTGCTTTAGGGTGCAGTTTACCCTTTGGCACAGAGGGTCAGGATTCTGATGCATTCCACAGGCAGTTTTTGGGCCCATGCTGGTGGAAAGAAAGGTGGTGGATTGGGAGTTTTTCCTAGGACACATTCAGGGGTTGCAGAGATGCAGATGCTTGTCTCAGTTTTTCTGATGAGTCCTTACAACCCACATTCTTGTTCTCAGTCTCTCACCACACATAAAAGGCAAACTGAGACTCAAACATAGGCCATGGCCATGCTGAATATGTTCCCTGAGATAAAAACACCCACACAATAAGGCACTTTGGGCCCTCTCTTTGGGACATGAGTGCTGATATCGGCTAAACCTGGCATGTCCACTGATGACCTTGATCAGCATAAATGGTTAATCTGTTGCTCCATTTATCTGGAGAGACAGGAAATGAGGTAGTTGGACTGCAAAATACGTAAACAGCTACAGTGCTGCTGCTCATAATTCTCTTCTTATCCAAACTGTCTCGGAAGGAAAGTCAATATTTGGACAGCCCTTCCTGTGAACCCTCCAAAGCTGTGTTCACAGGTTACCATCTTCCTCACTTTTGTGAAAAGAAAGACACAAAGAAGATCCTCACACACTGCCTGCTGCATCTTGAAGCCCTTGGTGGGGTTATGTCCTGGCAAATTGGCACAGGTCATCTGTTGTCATGTTAAACCGTTCACTACCCCTCACTGATTAACCTCATCGTAAACCAGATAGGAAGAAAAATTAAGGAAAGAGAAAGGGTCCATGAGAGGCAGCTGCAGGAGCATCTTGGAGACACGGGACAAACCTCTTGGGCCCCTGTGCATCCCTCATGCTTCTCCAGGTTATTCAGGTTATTCTCCTGGCTATTCCAGGTTGTTCTCCAGGTTATTTAGCTGTGCTGTGAGGAGGAATGGTGAAATACTTTAATGTCATACCTGATACCTTTGAATGAAGAAGACATAAAATCTGGAGGAAGTGAAATAAATCAAGAAAAGAAGGAACAGGAACACAGCTGTTTTCTTACTAATTAAGAAGAATTCCTGGGATCTATGTGCTGACAGGTGTATCCATGAGCATAACTGATAGTTTTTTCATAAGGAGAGAATTTAAGATATAAGTGCTACAGAATCACAGTAAGCAATATTTGAAGCAAGATTTTAGTCCCACAGCACCAATAATTATTTTATGAAAAAATAGAAAATCATTTGACACTGTCCCACATGACATCCTTGTCTTTCAGTTGGAGAGACTTGGACTTGATGAGGAGACCACTCAGTGGATTAGGAATCAGCTGGATGGTCACCTGCAAAGAATTGCTATTGAGAAACTGATGTTGAAGTGCAGATCAGTGACAAGTGGCATTCCTCAAGGGTTGGTACTGGGGTGGTGCTAAGAGCTTTGATGGTGACATGGAAAGTGGGATTGAATGGAGCCCCACTGAGTTTGCTGATGACCCCAAGTTGTGTGTGAGGTCAGCACCCTGGAGGGAAAAGAAGCCATCTAGGGGGACCAGGACAGGTTCAAGGTCAGGTTGGATGGGACATGGAGCAACCTGGTGTAGTGGGAGGTGTCACTGTGCATGCAGGGGGGTTGGAACTGGATGATCTTTAAGGTCCCTTCCAACCCAGCCCATTCTATGAAAAGACATTTCACATGGATAACTTAGGTATCATGTAAAACTTTCTCCAGAAAAATTACTTTCACACATTTCTATGAAAAACCTGAATTCCCATCTTCTCCAGCCTAAAACAAACCTCTGCTAAATATTTGGGGTTGCGGGGAAATCTAAAACTGTTGTATAAAATGGACATGGGGAGATAGTTTAGTTCTTCAGGTATAGATTCACTGTGCCAGCATAAACATCTGCATGTGATTGAATAGCCCAGCTACTGAGCAGCTAGAATATGTATTGTTCAGCTGAGACATTGATCCTTCTTATCATACCTAGTCAAATATTTATATATGCTGAACCAGCCTTGAAATCTTTCCCCTGAACCCTGCTGATGAGATGTTTAGAGGAATTTGTGAAAGACAGGAATTTTCAATCCTGGGCTTAAACAGGTTTGAAAATAAGTTGTTCAGGGCTGAATCTCTCTAGAATCGAAATGAAGGTATCATTTAATCCTAACAGAAGTTTCCACAAATTCGCCTTTTTCAATTAGATGCAATTAATCAGAAAGGGATTAATTTAATCTGATTTTGAGGGTGAATTGCAAATCATGGTCAAGACCACTGAATTTAGGTGACTGCCGGCAGGTTTCTACAGTTGAACCTATTGTACAGTTGAACTCCTATTGTAACTTCTGGAGATCCAGTCAACCCAGTCAGTGAAGCCAAGATGGCTTATTAGCTGGCCAGTCTACTCTGGGGAGAACTTAGTGGTCTCTAGGCTCCACTGGATCTCCATTGGCTGCTGTGAGAGTTAATTAAGCTTAATTATGCACCACTCAAGTAGATCCTTAAGTTCCATCTAGAGCTGATTTGAACTCTGAAGGTCCAAAGTGCAGAGCCATGTATTTGAGCTAAGGACCTACAATCATTTAGTGTAAATAATAGGGAAAAGGTAACATCTGAGGAGCTATTTGTCACCTCCTGATATTTGTATCTGAGCAAGTCTTGCACCTCTGAAGATGCTGCCAACTTTAGCTTCACCTGGGACATCCCATAGTGACTGCGGGGTTCCTGATGCCAGTCCTTCTGTTCACAGAATCACAGAATACTTTGGGTTGGAAGGGGCCTCTAAAGGACATCCAGTCCAACCAGCCTGCAGTAAGCAGGGACACCCTCAACTAGGTCAGAGCCTTGTCAAGCCTCACCTTGAATATCTCCAGGGATGAGGCTTCTGTTCCATTTTTCCACTACCCTCATGGTAAAAGATTTTTTCCTAATCCAGTCTAAGTCTACTTTTCTCTAATTTAAAATCAAGGCTTTGCAAACAGTCCCCCTCCAGCCTTCCTGTAGGCCCCCTACATACACTGGAAGGTCTCTTTTAGGTCTCCCAGAAGCCTTCTTTTCTCCAGGCTGAACAACCCCAGCTCCCTCACCCTGTCTTCATAGGAAAGGTGTTCCAGCCCCATGATCATTTTTGTAGCCTTCCTCTGGATCCACTCCATAAGGCCCATGTCTTTCCCATGTTGAGGGTTCCAGAGCTGGACACAGTACTCCAGGTGAGGTCTCACCAGTGGCAGAACCTTAGAGAAACATGAAGTGGCAGAATCACCTCTCTCAATCTTCTAGCCAAGTTTTTTTGTTTTGGTTTTTTTTTTTTTTATGCATCCCAGGATGTGATTGGCCTTCTGGGCTGCAAGCACACCCAGTTGGTTCATATCCAGCATTTCATCCACCAGCACCCCCAGGTCCTTTTCTGCAAGGCTGCTTTCTAACACCTCATCCCTCAACCTGTACTTATAGGACAGATTGTTTCAGCCCAGGTGCAGGCCCCTGCACTTGGTCTTGTTGAACCCTATGAGGTTCACCTGGACCCACCTCTCCATTTTGCCAGGTCCTTCTGGATGACATCTCATCCCTCTGGCCTATTGACAGCACCATTCAGCTTGGTGTCATTTGCTAACTTGCTGATGGTGCACTCAGTCTCACTTTCTGTATCACGTATAAAAATATGAAACAGTGCAGGTCCCAGCACGGACCCCTGAGAGGCATCACTTGCTACTGGTATCATCATCTTCCTCCTATTTAATTATTTTTTTCCTTCCTTCTGACACCAAAGTTCCTGGATTAGTCAGACTATCCTTTTTATAACATTTCTGCAAACTTCTCACTAAAGGGGAAGTCAACGCTCTGTCAGACACTCATGAGTTTTGACAGTCATAGTGACCAAAAAGCCATGTGCTTGCCTGCTCCACTCCCAGCAGGGCTACTTTTAGGTGAGCTCAGACAACAAGAACTTCATACCTGTTTTTGCCCTAGTGAGTACATTGCTTTCTTTTTAAAAAAGAACAGGGTAGGACTTTGTCAACAGCAATAAAATAAAAATCCTTGTCCCTTCTAGCTACCTTGTCCTTTTCTTCATAAAAAACATAAGAACATAAAGAATAATTAATCCTGTATTTATCAAAATGTAAATGATGCTAAGCAACCTCCACCAGTGAGAAGGGAAAAACCAAACCCAGGTTAATTCTCCTGCCAACTGCAGCTTTTGAAAATCTGGACAGTACTTTAGAGGCTTTTTCATACTTCTTGTTGGTCCCATATGGCTCAGTGCAGTGCTGGGCAGAAATACCCAAGCCATATCTGAACAGATACTGAATGCACCAGCTCAGATACTGAACACAGGGCAGCCATGCTAATGAAGTCTTCCAAGTAGGCAATTAGCTTTCCTGGAAAGCAGGGCAAACTAGACAGGAAAGCCTGGCTGCCCCATGCAGAAGTGTTACAGGTTCTTCATGTGCTATTGCAGTGCTTTGCATAGATTTCCTTGGACTTACAGGTTTCATTTATTTTGCTGAAATTCACGCACCAGCATGCAGTTATGATAGAGACGTGGGCTACCTAACTGTCCTGGGCTACATCCACACTCCGGGGTGAGTTGTCCCTTTCTGTGCCTGAAGTTTGCTGGCTCCTGACTACAACCAGACCACAAGCCAAGATGTAAGAGTGGATGGATGATCAGGGAACAAGACTATAGCTTAAAAAGAAACATTTGTTTCTCAGTAGCTATGGACTTGTTTTGGTATCTCTATGTACCTCTAAGTTCCATGTACCTACAAGGGACAAGCACAAATGACCTCTGATCTTTCTGAAGCAAGCAGTGACACAACCCATGGCTCCCAGCCTCGTTGCTCATGCACCAGTGTATGCTTCTTTCTTTTGCCAATGTTCTCCCTTAAATACAAGAGATAAGGATACTTCTGAGTTATTCTCTTGACTGCAAAAGGCAAGACTTCAGAATAGATGGAATTCACATGGTAACAAGATCCTCAAAGTATGTGAAATACCTTGGGTGCTGGGGTACCCTCTATCTCCAGGGCTTCATGGGATTGAACAGATACACTGTACTTACACTGCTCCCCTGCATAAAGGGCTCAAATTGGAATTACCATAAGCACCCAGAGGACTTTCAAGAGCTTTAATGATTTGCCTGTGGCTAGAAAGAGGGTGGACTTAATCAAAACCATGATTTTCTGTGAGTTCCTCTCTCAGCTGTTGATGGTGTCTGGCTTTACCCTGCTGCTTGCTCATAATCATTGGGGCTTCAGACACCTGAACATTGCCACAGCAATTTTATCTCCCTCAACCTTTTCTTCAGAAATAAATCTCTGTGTCCACTGATGGCTCAGTCTGACAATTTGATTGCCTGATGCAGCTCAATGTGGCACACAAAGTTATGCTGTAGCATATGATGAAAAAGCACAGAGTTGCTCTGATGTATTATAACAAGGACAGTCTCCCTGCTAGAGTGGCACAGAGATGTTTACTCAGTTCAGAGATTAAAGAACATCTGTAGAGCTTTCTGCTGATAGGAATGTGTTGACTCACAGCAGGATGTTTGCAGAAGTACCATATCATTACCCAGACTGTTCTGTCTGCAGCTGTGTGCTGTACAGAGAAGGAGATATGTGGGGACCATTGCATGGCTGCTGTTGGAAAAATCAAAAAAGCATAAGCATGATTCTGTGTAATGGTAGGATTGATGGGGAGATGGTGAGTCTTCCTAACAGACCTTCTTCTGACTTACCTGCTGGTTGGAACACTGATGAGTGTCAGACCCATATAGACTGCTGTATGTCTGAGCAGCTGAGAATCTTAAAAATTCCACTTTCTTTCTGCATTTGTAGGCATTATGTAACTTTGAAAACCACAGCTGAGATATATGGATGCCTCAGAGGACTTCATCTATGGAGGGTTATATCTTTGGATGTCCCACAAATTCCCAATGAGTCTGAAGTGGTTCAGGTGCTATCCCACACTGAGCACAGAGAGAGGAGTGTGTTGTGAACTGCAGAGATAGTTCTCTATGGAGAGCCATGCATGGGGGTGACAAAATACTCATCCATGTTAAGGGGAGGGAGAGGAATGAGTGGCTTAAGCTGTTTCAAAGGAATTTCCTTGAGATAGGACGGGGTGAAAAAGTGGAAAGCCTGTGAAGAAGGGAGGCTTCAACACATCAGGTTCTCTAGCAACATCAAGCCATGAACTTTAGGATAAGTTTGCAGATTGTTTTAGCCAGTCTAAAGAAGTGCAGTGGTCATTCATCATCAAGCCCTCTGGGATATGCACTGATGTATCTGAGCTTTGGCTCCATCACACTTCAGCATTTGAAATGAATTTTCTCCTGTGAAACCTCCCCTCCAACAGGAGGGAACAGGCTCAGATGGTTAACATGATGTGCTCCCTCACACAGACTTGTTGCTTACCCTTCTTTCTTTTGTTTTTCCTTCAATAAAAGAGTTTGTTTAGATGCCATTTAGGATGAAGGAATGTGGCAGCTGTTACTGCATCCTGTAAATCTGCTGCCCTCCCTCCTGGCACAGCACAGCCCTCCCCCACCCATGGCAGCAAAAGAAACTGAGAAGGAGATGGGAATGAGAGCTGAGCTACACCAAGAGGTGTTTGTTTTCAAAAAGCTCATTGGAAAGTCCTTTTGGCAGTATAGGTGTCACCTGCCAGTAAAACTGGAAAGGAATTTACCCTTTTTGCTGGCTCACAACAGTGATTTTTGTCTGATTGAAATGCAATACAGGTAACTGCCCAGCTCCTGGTGAACTTGCCTGCTCCTGACACTGCATGGGAAAAACATCCTCCTCCAAACAAGTAAGTAGCAGAAGGCTTCTTCTTAGGGTATGTAGTGATAAGACAAGGGGTAATGCAAACTGGAAGAGGGTAGATTTAGGTTAGACATTAGGAAGAAATTCTTTACTTTGAGGGTGGTGAGACATTGGCAGAGGTTGCCCAGGAAAGTTTTAGGTGGTCCCTCCGTGGAAGTGTTCAAGGCCAGGCTGGACAGGGCTTTGGTAGCCTGGTCCAGTGGGAGGTGTCCCTGCCCATCCAAGGGGGTTGGAACTGGATGATCTTTAAGGCCCCTTCCAACCCAAGCCATTCTATGAAGACTGGACCTCCAGGCAAAAAAACCCAGTCTTGTGTAACTAGAAACTCAAAACACTTCATAACCATGAAAACCTGAGCTTAAATGGAAATGCTCATTTTTGAGGTGCAGGAACCAGGCTGTGACTGGAAAACAAAATATTTAAGCCTACATCTAGTCAGTCCTAAAGCTTTCTCAAGTCTGAGAGGACTGTGATATTTGAGAAACCAAGAAGGTCTGAGGAGCATTGAGTCAGTGAAAGCTTAGCTTGTGGCAAGCATCATGTAGGACAAAAAGAAGAATAATAGTGGCAGTAAGGAGCCATCACAGTCATTTCTGCTGGACTCCTGCATAATGTACACTAGTGTTTCACCACTGCTTCCCACATCAAGCCCATACCTCATGACTGAGAAGTCTCACAGCCAACCTAAACTTTAAGCCTTGGTTAAAGATGTCAAGTGATAAATAACACCCCACTCATTGCTCAGTAAGGGAATGTTAGAAGGTGGTCTTAGGTTTGGCCTGGAAAGCCTCTGAACTGACTAGACTTTCATGTCTAAAGTAGGACTAACAGCCTCTTGGCACAAAAATCTGCCCTGTTCCCATGTCAGAGGGAAGAATGTAGGCCTTGAACTTTTCAAGAAGTTATTCTGTGACTTGCTCTCTCTTAGCCAAGGGAAAAGAGAATAAATTAGCCAGACTTCAAGTATGTAATGTACCCCATTCTAAGGAGCTAATCCACCTTGAGGAAGATGTGAAGGTTCTGTGGTTTCCATCCATCACCCTTGCTAAGGGGCAGCAGCTGAGAGGACTGTATTGTCTGTTAGTTTCTGAGTCTTTGTGCGTCACTGTCTGTACCAAAGGTGAAATAAAACCTTCTTGGTGACTACTTTGACCTTTTGGCAAGACTTTGTTATCATTTTTCTTAAGAATTTCCACATCTCACTTGGGTAGGGTGGAGCTATATAACCAAGGTTCAAAGTTAAGCACTGAGTGACATGAATCAGGATCCAGCCTCTGTCCCAAAGGTAGGTTTAGCTTGGAGCATTTGTCCTACTTACCCATTAGCTTTGTTGTGACAAATTTCAATTTATGTTGTAAATACATTTAGATTCACTTTCCAGACAGTGGCCCTCAATGGATACAGTGAAGCTGGAGTTGTACAGAGGGATAAAGTGAGATGTGCCTTAAAAGTCTACATCTATACCTGCACAAGGCGTAATGTATAAAAGGGGTGGTTAAGTGCCAAATGCACTCAAGAGATTCTCACTGATTTTCATTATAATACCAAATTCAAAACAGAACAAGTAGGTGATCCCAAAATCTCCAAATCAATGTTAAAATAACTCTGAATTCAATCTTATAATAAATGTTTCGGTTTACCTTCATCTTTCTGAATCTTCAGGGCACATCCAAGTGTAGGTTCTTATCTAAACTAGAATTAGTATATAAATAAAAATAATAATACATTCACATTACATATTACTACTAATAATATAAACATATTAGTGCATAAGTATTAATATAACTATTCTGAGCTAGAAATCTAAGTTTTCTAAATTGAGATTTTTTTCCCCTGTATTGCCTTCTGATAGCATAGTGTTAATTTATTTCATAGCAGCTCATACAGTGTTCTGTTTTGGATTTGTGACCAAAACAGTGCTGATAAGACAGGAATGTTTTTGTTACCACTGAGCAGAGCTTACACAGCATCAAGGCCTTTTCTACTTCTCACCCCATCAAGTAGACTGGGAACGCACAAGGAGTTGGGGCAAACACAGCTGGGGCAGCTGATCCCAGCTGGCTAAAGGGGATATTCCAGGATATAAAATGTCATGTTCAGCAATAAAAGCTGAGGCATGAAGGAAGAAGTGGGGGACATTTGGAGTGTTGATGTTCATCTTCCCAACCAAAGTATGGAGAGCCTTGCTGAGCTGGCCTTGCCTGCCAATGGGATGTAGGGAGTTAATTCCTTATCTTGCTTGGCTTGGGCATGAAGTTTTTGCTTTACCTATGAAACTGTCTTTATCTCCACCCACAAGTTTTCTCACTTTTACCCTTCTGTTTCTCTCTCCATCCCACTGGGAAGAGCAAGAAAGTGGCTGAGCTGCCTGGCAGTGTTAAAACACAACACCCCCAAATCAGCTATTTCCAGAGATGAGGGATTTCAGTGAAATATCAATGAGAAGTCCAAGACAGACAGGAGTTCTATGCACTGTGTTTGCTCAAATAGTAGCTGTGAGTTTTTTCCCCTTTGCATTTTGTTATAGATAAAGCAATAGCACAAACCAGTCCTAAAAGTGCCAGACCAAGTCTGCAAGTTGCAGCAGTGATTTGAATGCTGGCTATTCAGAACTGATGATTCCACTTTCTAAAGCATTAAGCATTAAAAAGTAAAAACTATTTCCAAATATCCAGTCATAATTTTTGTGTAGAATGACACCTACAAATCAAGTGTCAGAGTTAAAATTTGAAGTCCACGGTCTTTATTTCACAGAAACACATTCAGCTTCTGTATATGCCACCTTGGGAGATGAGGATCCATCTGAAGAAGTCTATAAATTTGAAGAATAACTCTCATAAAAACTAATGTGATTTATGTAAGCACATTAAGGGGAAAATACCCTGAACAGTTGGTTTAAGTGCTTAGATTTCCTAAACTTAATATTTCCATATGGCTACATTGTAATTTTAGATTTTTAGTGGCTTCATATCCTTCTTTGTTAAATTTGAGAAACAAATCAAGGTACCAGCACCAAGAAATTAAGGAACAAAGATGCCTGCAATGAGTATTTGATTGTTCCCATGTGAAGCAATGATTCTTTCTACAAATTCCTCTAATCCTCTAGGAAACATTATTCCAGCTGTCAGAGGATTGTTTATGTGTTGTTGTGAACAGATGATTATAAAAATTTTCTGATACAAATAGCAAAAAAATATGGGAACAAATGAACACCCTATATATATAGAGAGATTTTTTTTAAGTGTGGGATTATATTAGCAAGTAAAGATTAGTTCCAAAATCCCAGACATGGTATAATGGTATAATTCTCACTGAATTACTTCATGCCTCTAACACTTTCACATTAATCCCACAAGATTTTCACTTTTCCCCAGTCTTTACTATCCCTTCAATGAAACACCACTAAAATAATCTGTTTTATCTACACCTCTCAAACAGGCTTATGTCTTGAACAGGTTTTTTAACCAATGGTACCCAACATTTTGAAATTTTTTTTTTTTAAACTAGCAGAGCACATTGTGTGAATCTTCTCAAATCAATGGAAGCTGACATTATATTGATTTAACTTAAGTTGATCCCTACCAACGAAAGCTAAATGGATAAAAATCATTGTTAGAGTAATGCTGGAGGGAGCTGCAAAGGGGTTTTGTGGTGTCACCTGAATTGTCTCAGCTCACTGACCATTTTCCTGAAAATGTCTGCAATCAGAGCTAGTAAATGTGAGGGAGTGAGGAAGACAGGGATGCAGAGAGAGTGGGTTGGACACGAGGAAGAGAGGGACAGATAGGAATAGGATGAGCCTGAGCTGCTCCTACAGTCTGAGGCAGAGGACCCCCATAGGGTACCACAG
This sequence comes from Calypte anna, assembly GCF_003957555.1. Classification (NCBI taxonomy): domain Eukaryota; kingdom Metazoa; phylum Chordata; class Aves; order Apodiformes; family Trochilidae; genus Calypte; species Calypte anna. The sequence continues at coordinate 143,528,572 of NC_044245.1, read as the reverse complement.
GTCTCTGATGGGAAAACTCATTTGTCCCAGTCAGAAAGATCTGCTCACCCATGCCTGCTGCCTCCTGCCCAGGTGAGTAAACCATATATAAATATATTGTATTGATCATATTTATCAGCTGAGTGCATTACAAGCTGAGTGCTTAAAACAAGGACAAGATATTGGGCAAGGGAAAGTATTTTCATTCCTTCAGATCACTGTGGAGTGATGGTTAGCACACCAACATTTTAAAACAATTTGCAAAAACTAAAGGGAATCTGCCCAGATACATGAAACTTTTGTATTTTTTGCAGAGATTCTGTAATTCTTAACTTAATTCTTAACTTGCCTTCTTTGAGTGACAGAGAAAAAAAAAAAGTCCTCAAGAATGGATTCATTGCTCTCTGATTTGCAACTCAACAGATGCAAGTATTTATTTAAAAATAAAACATCTGGCAGCTGTCTGGCTGGGCTGGTGGCTGAGCCTGCTTGGATTAGACATGACTGAATGGTTAATTCTGGAGACCAGGCTGGCTGGAAGGAGCTGAAGTCCATGATGCTGCAGGAGCTGTTCATGTCAGAAAAATGGAAAGCAGATATGGAACAAAAATATCAGAATTAATAATTACATAATCTGGTCTTTTCCCAGGGGGACCATAATTATTAAGGCAGGTTCTCATGGGTGCAGCATGCATCTTATTAAAAAGGTACAATCAATAGAAAGTGCAAATTATGGACAACATATATATTGAAATCCAGCTGTATCTCCCTAACCAGATTTTTAATGAACTGTCCCAGTGTGGACTCCCAGTGCTTCAGTGAGGCCTCCTGACACACAGGCATTAATGTCATGCATCTGCTGGAGATGCTGCAAAGTCTCATCAGTGTGCTGTGCAGAGGAGAAAACCAAGGAAATGATTCAAAGCTTGGAAAATGACATAGTTGAAGAGTCGGATTCATCTTGCTTAAATGCAGAGGTCTATAATGCAGGCAGTGACATGACAGGTAGTCAGCTCAGCCTTCCTTGATTGTTGCTAGAGAGAAATAGGAATGTTGTGAGGGACATTTATCTTGTCTGTTTTAAACATCCACTTTAAGATGAGATGAACTTCACCCTGGAAGGGCTCATTTTTCTCTGCTGACATCAAAAGGATGGTGGCTAGAGCTCTATAGTTGTCACTTGGGTAGAAATTCACTTCTGGTCAGAGATACCCATAGGAGAGGTTGAAAAAGCTCACTCTTTCATCAGAAGCAGATCACAGTGATAATTTGATTAGAACACAGAGCACCATCAAATGAGGACAATTCTTTTTTTTTTCCAACAGGCATTTTTATCCAGAAGAGAGAAACAAGAGTTAACAGCTGTAGAGTGAAGATACAGGTAAAGAAATACAAAGGGAGGTTTACTGTACAACAAGTGAGATAAAACATTGTCCAACAGTACCAAGAGAAGCAGCAATTTCTTGGTCTGTAGGAGCCTCTGATGCCTTTCTGAAACAACTGTTCAGATCAATGCTCCTTGTTCCACTTAATAAGAGTTAACTGAATAATCTCCTGTCTACTGTATTACTCCAGAAATGAGGTCAGATAACTTGTCCAGATCTTCTGGCTGATCCCTGACTTAAGATTATTTTAAAGCTTGCATCATTTTCTGTACCTAGAAGTCACATTCTCCTCTGTTCTGTGGGGGAAATAAATACACAAAACCCAAGCAGGTTATTTTGATTGTTAAAAAGAAGGACTAATCCTCATGGATCCAAACTGCACTCTTCATAATCATGTGAACGATCACAAGGATTCAGTCTGCACAGACAGGAGCAATTCTGTAAGCAAACTAAGGCAGGTGTTCTGAGCTGCTGCCACGGGAAGAAATGTTTTTTCAGTCTTATACCTCCTTCAAGTGACAAATAGAGATTAGAGGCACTGAGTTCTTTCAGCCCCTTTCAGGTGGTGCCAGTGTCCATAACCTTCTAGTTTCTGAGATAAGAGGCATATTTGCTCTGAGCTCTGACTTTCAGGCTCAATTCAGACCTTAGAGAATTCAGTAGAACATGTTCTACTGCTTCATATGAACTGATGCCAACTTCTGACTCCTTTGTGGAGCAGACTTAGTGCATCATGGGAGCAGCTGGGAGGTGATGGATGTGCAGCACTCTGTTCTTGTGTCTGTATACATATTGTTTCCTGCTTTGCTTATTCTCCTCTATGTAAAACAAGAAAAAGTTTTGCAGGTAGCTGCATCTCTCTTCTCAGTGTTCCAAGACATAAGGGCATCCCATAAGGAAGTTATCTCAGCTCCTAATGCAGCATCTCTTCTGAGAGACCTGGCTGTAGAAAGAACCAGTCACAGTATGAAATGCGTGTTTGTACTAAATAGGTCCTTGATGGGCACTGCTGGGAATGAAGACAGTGTAAATGATACAGATATGACCCAGTGATGATGGTTCATGGGTGTCACAGTACAGTACAGTGAAGGGAAGAGGAACCACACAGAAACAACATTTTATATGCATTAGGATGGGTGTATTTCTGAATTAAAGTGAAGCAGTAAAGTGATAGCACTGAGATGACCTATGCAAATAACAGGGGGAAAAAAGGAATGTAAGAGCCCTGGGTTTTATTTCTTAGACAATTGCATATTTTATGCTTCTATTCTGTGCTCTATGTTCTTACGATGTATACTTTACACAGGGTTAATACTTGGATGGAACTTTTAATGATGTGCATGCTAGAAGACAGGAAAGACATGATGGGTGTCCTACAAAATGGAAGGTAAAAGTAGATCCCTGGATGATACAAGTCATCACAGATCTATGGGAGGCACCAATAAACTGATTTATACTGGCTGAGGATGGAGCCCTTGTGTCTGAAGTTATCGACAGATCAGGTTGCAGTGCTCAGGCACATGGTAGGAAAACGTCCTCTTGAAGAAATAATGGAAGACTCAGACAACTGTAAAGGCATTCCAGTCTTGCATGTATTTATGAATCCTATTTAATTAACAGTGATGAAACTGAAATGTCATCCTCTATCACAGCAGTTTTTTCCCCCTCTGTATCTTTATCAGAACTGATTTTGACTTCTCAAACTCTTTGAAGTACAATGTAAGTAAGGAAAAAGATAAAAAGTGCATTTGATGACACAAAAAGCAACAGTAGAGGAAACAGAACATGAGACACTACTGTGCTGCACTGGGTATTTTTTTGGGGTCTTTTGTTGTTTTGTTTTTTTTTTAATGAAAAATCCTTCCTCAGCCCCAAAAGCAAGAATTTTAAAACTGCATTTTGGAACAATTTATCTGTGGGAAACTCTGACCCTGAATATTTTTTGACTGTTTGTGTGAACATGTTAATAATACCTGATCTCAATAGCACTTCCCATGACAAGCAGCTCCCTATTTTCAGCCTCCTTTGGGCTGATCAGACCCTCAGTTCTCTCATAGGAACAAACGAGCTGTCCCTTTGCCCTTCAGAGAGATTAAGAACAGGTCCGACATATTGCCCTTTGCAAAATCTTTGCCAGGCTGTTTTACATCTTTGTTTCTTACTCCTTTTAGCACAATATAACTGGTGCCACTTGCTAATGGTGTCTGGTTTTGATCATATGCAACATGAAGCTACATATCCTTATATAAGAAGTGTAGGACTGTTACATTAAGTTAAGTTTTTATACAGGAAGCCATATAAAATATTCCCCAGGAAGGCATCAAGCCCCATATTTATACACTGAAGAATTTTTTTTCCTTCTCCACTGGAGGCTTTCTTGCATCTTTTTGTCTTTTTGTATGATAGTCAGTAACATTATTTGAATTTACAGCGTGAATACACCCATCTGCAGCTGATATTCATTCCTCCTTTAGCTGCTACTCATTCCCCCTTTCCCAGACATTTACTTCCCAACCAATCGACAGCAATCGGATTCACCCTAAGTTTTCATTTTGCAAGGCTGAGCAAATCTCATTTGCTCATTTCATGGCTTCATCCTGATGGCAGCTTAGAGTCATCTTCTACAGCACCATCTTTCCCTTCCTTAACTAGAGGAAGAAAACAGATCTTATCTCAAGGCAGATAGTTTTATTCATGCCTAAGGGTGAGGTGAATCTCACTTACCCTGGTCTAAAGTGCAACTTGATAACTCCCTCAAATTTGCTTACCTCTTTCCAGCCATCAAGCAAGTAACTCCCCAGCCCAGGTAACTCTTCCTACACAGTGTGTTTTAGCTGGTTACCTCCTCTTCTTGAATGGTGGGGTTGTCCTTTACCTTGCCTTCAATGACAACACACCCTTCTGCATCAGTGGTAGCACAGGGCTGTACATGGGATATTCACCCTGCCCCAGAGCCCAGGAGACACCCATTTCTGCACCCTGGCTGCATGCAGAGCCGTGCAGGTCATTTGAGCTGCTCCAGCAGTGAAGGTGAGAACCTCAGTACCAGCCAAACCAGTATGCCAAGTGAGATGCTGGGAGACTGGGAAAAATGGAAAGGTTTCCATCTCTTAAGATGCTATTTTGAATTGACTTTTAGATAAAACAGCAAAAGCTCTGTCTGTAACTTCTCGTAGTTCATGCTCAGCACACTTGGACATTGGACCACCAGTCTTGTTCCACCCTTGTCTTCCAGAACACAGCCACGTGTAGTACTATTTCATTGCCTTCATCAAAAAACAGGTAAACACAATCTACTATATTAATCTTTTCCTGAGAATCACTTCTTATCTCAAGTAAACTTGCAGATTAATCTTGTTTAATCTTTCTCTGATAAACACAGATTTCCCTTTTATCCCATTTTGTATTTATTTCCAGATCTTAAATTATTTCTTCCTTCTAAATTTATTTTAAGAAATCACAATGTATTAAGCTTAGATTAATTGCTCTCTGGTTTCCTAAATAACGTTTTTGTCCAATTTATTCGATGTATGTTATGTTCTGAATGTAGCATCTCTCTGGTTTGCAGAATGACCACTTTCAAGTCTTTGAAATCTTTTGTCCAGATTTTGTCTCTAATCATTAAAACAATTATTTATTTTACTCTTCCACAGTGGGGAACTCTTGCTGGTAGTTTTACTTTTGTTTATCATACAATGTAACTTAAGTGGAAAAAAGTCATGGTCTGTTACTCTAAAGCCATCTTTGATGACAAACCCTTCTGTAATTGCTGGTTCTTTAATACCAGGTCTGAAACAGCATTACAGCTGACTTAGTGCTGCTTTAGTGGAGAATTCTGCTAGCTTTTGCACACAGAAATAATGCAACCTAAGTATTTTTCAGTCTACATTTTGGAAATGTAATTCTAGACCTATTTTTTTTCTCAAATAACATCCCAGACACTTTGTCCTACACCGAGCTCCAAGCTGTGGGATGGCATCAGAGATTCAGCACTACCTCAGCACAATTGCTCACCATCCCTCCCTGGAGGGCTTCTGCCCACATCATTTATCCCTGCCCAGCCCATTCCACCAGCGGGAAGGGAATAAAAAATTCTATTTTAACCTATACATTTGGAAAAAAAACCCAAAGCAAACAAATGAAAAAATTCTACATTCTACCTCACCTAGTTTATTACATTGCTTTTCTATCATTCAACATAAATATCTTTCCACACTAAACTGAGCTATGTGACTAACATCTGCCAGGTGTGGTTCATTGCTTTACTTATGTTTTCCCAGGGGATGACTTTCCCATGCAATTAGTGGGGTTTTTTTGTATGTGTGTTTAACTCAATGCATGAGGTAGAGCCCTCAGTATGTGTGCAATGTCCTCTGAGGTAAAACGTTTCTCTTGAAAGATGCACGGTGGCACAGCCTGTGTGCTTCTGTGACATTCGAGAGATGAAATGGTTTGCTGGTGCTGATCAGACAAGCACAGAAGCCTGGCTTTGAAATGGCTCTTTTGTGCTACTATATTTATTTTGTTTGAGCCACAGAAAAATGCATTCTTGTCAAAATGTTTCTTTAACAAGCCTTGCTTGCCATTCTTCTTGTGGGCTGGAAACTCAAACACAAGCCTAATAGACATTTCAACCTAATCAACAACATTTATTTTCTGAGTCTAAGCCCAATTTCCCCTTCCATTTTATTCCTGACTATCCTGGGGGATAGCTGAAATGCAATAAAATGAAATTATACTAATAACTTCACAATCACTTAATGCCTGTATTTTCAAGTCTTTGCTTGAGAAAACCTGAGAATTTTTAGCTGAAATGGCTGGGAATAGTTGGTGCTCACTGTGGAGTCAAGATTCACTCATGTAAATCAGGTGCTTTTTACTGCTGTGACTTCACTTAGGTGACACCTGAATAACCAAGAAGGAATGTTTTACGTTGGGGAGACTGAGCATGCTACGTGTGTGAAACACCTAAAAAGTGTTCTGTATCTGTCTCTCTTTGCTGCAGTTACTTACTTTTATCCTCATTGTATGGGCATATGTCATTCGTTTGTTTTGCAATAAATTATTGATGGCTAATGAATGATTCTACAGGAATTTAACTTCCTGTATCCTGACAGAAGCACTATGGTTTTATCTATTTTAATATCCTCACAGTGTTTTAATTTTTTTGCTTATTATTCATCTTGGGCTTTGTATTGTCCTTATAGCAAAAACAGTTTATCCAGGAGCACAAAAGCAAAGAAGTATTTCATAGCTTGGGCTGGTTTTATGTGAGTTTACTTGGGGAGGAGCATTTGGGGAGGAATGACTGGAAGGATGCCAGGCAGAGAAGGACCTAGGGGTGCTGGTTGACAGCCAACTGAGCATGAGCCAGCAACGTGCCCAGGAGGCCAAGGCCAACAGCATCCTGGCCTGGATCAGGAATAGTGTGGCCAACAGGAGAAGGGAAGGGATGGTGCCCCTGTACTCAGCACTGGTGAGGCTGCACCTGGAGTCATGTGTGCTGTTCTGGGCCCCCCAGTACAAGGAAAACATTGAGGTGCTGGAGAGAGTTCAAAGAATGAGCAACCAAGGTGGTGAAGGGTCTGGAGAACAAGTCCTGTGAGGAGAGGCTGAGGGAACTGGGAATGTTTAGTGTGGAGAAAAGGAGGCTGAAAGGATTCCTTGTTGCTCTCTACAGCTACCTTAAAGGAGGTTGTAGGGAGGTTGTTGTTGGCTTCTTCTCTTGAGTGAACAATGAGAGGAGGTAATGAACTGAAGTTGCACTAGGGGAGGCTTAGACAAGATCTGAGGAAAAATTTATCTACTTGAGAGAGTAGTTAGGCTTTGGAGTGGACTGCCCAAGAAAGTGGTGGAATCATCATCCCTGGAAATATTTAAAAAACATGTAGATGAGGCACTTCAGAACATGTGGGTGACACAGATATTGATACACATATTTTATTCAAGGGGATGTTGACAGTTGGACACAACTACCTCAGAGGTCTTTTCCCAGTGTGACAAACCAGTGATTCTGTGTGATTCAACAAGGCCAAGTGTAAGGTCCTGCACCTGGGTAGGGGAAACCACAAGCACAAACACAGGTTGGGTGGATAACAGATGGAGAAGAGCCCTGAGGAGAAGAACATGGGGGTTTATACCGATGAGAAGCTCAACATGAGCCAACAATGTGACTTTGTGACCCAAAAATCCAAATATATCCTGGACTGCATCAAATGACATGTGGCCAGCAGGTCAGGGGAGGTGATTCTCCCCATCTACTCTGCTCTCATGAGACCTCACCAAGAGTGCTGTGTCCAGTTCTAGAGCCTCCACCACGGGAAGCACATGGAGCTGTTGGAGTGAGTCCAGAGGAGGGACAAGAAGAGGATCAGAAGGCTGGAGAACCTCTGCTATGAAGAGAGGCTGGGAGAGCTGGGGTTGTTCAGAATGAAGAAAAGGTTCAGAGGAGACCTTATAGGGGCTCTCCAGTGCCTCAAGGGGGCCTACAGGAAAGTTGGGGAGAGCCTTTTTACAATGGCACGTAGCGATAGGATGAGGGGTGATGGTTTCAAACTGGAAGAGAGTAGATTTTTAGTAGACATTAGGAAGAAATTCTTTAGTGTGAGGGTTGTGAGACACTGGCACAGGTTTCCCAGGGAAGTAGTGGCTGCCTGTCCCTGGAAGTGTTCAAGGCCAGGTTGGATGGGGCATTTATCAACCTGGTGTAGTGGGAGGTGTCCCTGCCCATGAAGGGACATTGGAACCAGATAATCTTTAAGTTCCTTTCATATTGAAACTATTCCATGACTCTGTGGAGGCTGAGGATGTGATATAAAGCCCATTTTAATCCCCTGAGAGCTCACCAGTAGCCTTCAGTGGGTTTTGAATCAGGGGAGATTGTTCTGCAATATCTGTCAGAAGTGCAGGGTGTTTTGTGCGGGGAAAAAAAAAAAAAAAAGAAAGAAAAAAGAAAACCCAAGGAGACCAAACTTGAAAAGAGAAGACTGTCTATGAATTCAAAAAATAGCCAGAAGCCAACATATCTCAAGCCTCCTTCCCCAGCACCACCTGTGTCCCACTCTTTTGCAGTTTTATGTTAAACAAATCACAGTTCCTCTATCTCTGCCTTAGGATGAGTCTTTCTGAGATGGGAGAACCATAGTCCTGCCCACATCGGGTTTACCAGATGTTGTGTAAGAGTAAAAAGCAGCGAAATAGCTTTGTTTCTTCTCTTTTGATCAGTGCTAGTAACAATGATTTCCTTGTTATGGACTGTAGGCTCCAGCACACTGCTGTGTCAATGCATGGGAGAGCTTAAATATGACTCTTAAATGAATAAGGAGTTTGGTTCCAGCACAGCATGTTTGTTAAATATCTACTGACAAGAAAAAAAAAAAAGAAAAAAAAAGCCTATATGGCTGTAAAACATATGTTAAAAATTATGCACCATAGACCAGGTTTAAATTATTCCTTTTTAATCCTTTCAGCCTTCAAGGGCCTTTAAACATTGACTACTGAGAAACAATCCTGCCACTGAGGGAACAGCTATAAAATAAAATACTGGCCACTTAAAAATATAAAGAAAAATCCTTTACCTAGACACAGTTTCTGCATTTTAAAATATGAATAAAAGGCTGGATCCCCACTTGGCGAAAGCTGATACAGCTCCTTTGATGTCTGTGTAGCTATCCCCCATCAGCAGCTAAAAGCCCTGGCCCAGAGTCTAGAATAGACATAATTTCTCTACATAAGAAGACAAGTGAGATTTGCATGGTTAGTTCAAACTATTTCATATTCACTGAGCTGTTGAGGAAATACTGCCTGTGAAACAAATCCTGGATTCTTTCCCAAAAACATCTAAATGACACTTGCAAGGGAAACGCTGTGTTATAAAGGGGAGTGGATCCAGCCCTCTGGGTTAGACCCTGCTGTAATTACTTGCTACCTGCACACTCATTGGGTTGCATCACTGAGGTTGAGAGCATCCAAAGGAGTTAACTGAATCTAACACTGGTATATTGGAGAGAAATAGGTTCTACACTTGCTGTTTCAGAAGGATTAGGTCTTGTTCTCTGCTCTTGGCTCAGCCTCCTACAGCTCAAAGTGGCACTGGTGGAGACCTGAGACACTAGTCCATGCTCTACCTATATCCCTGTGTCAAGCCCCCCTGAGGCACACCTGAGGCAAGCACTGTCCTCTTCTGCTTTTCTGACCAAGATCAGCCACTGCAGAGCTCTTTTCCATATATCCTCCTTACAACTTGTAACCAAGGCTGCTGTGGCTGGATGGCTGCGCCAGGTCTTACCCTTTGTGTACACCAAATGGTGCAGACAAATCCTGAAAACACAGAGAAAGCTTTGTATTATCTTCTTCTCCCTTTATCCACTCATAGGATCATAAAATCACAGAATGGTTTGGGTTGGAAGGGATCTCAAAGAATATCTGGTTCTAACCCTCTGGCATGGGCAGGGACACCTCCCACTGGACCAGGTTGCTCCAAAGCCCCTTTCAGCCTGGCCTTGAACAGTTCCAGGGAGGGTATCCATAGCTTCCTTGGGCAACCTGTGCCAGTGTCAACTTGATTAATTATCACTAATTGGGACCATCCTGACTGCAGGGTGCTTTCCTTGGTACAACTGGTAAAACTTGATATATGATATGATGAGAAATCACTTGCTTTACTATAATCCTTTCTTTTCTCTGTTAAATTCATGGGCAGACCAGATATGATACAACAGGTAGCAAAATGCAGAGTGCTCAGACTTTTCCTTCTTCAGGCACTGTTACTTTTACACGATATTCTTCAGAGACCTCATTACCCTCTCATCCCCTCCATCCCCTCAGAAATGCTTGGAAGAGATCTATAAACCTCACGCAGAGCCTTTGTGCTGGTGAACAGTTCCCCAGTGATTTCTTCACCAACAGGCACACTCACCCACAGTCATCAGGAAGGAAACGAAACAGGGAAATCAATTAATTTGCCTGAAGGTATGAGAGGATCAAGTCCAGAGTGTTGCAGAAGCTGTCACAGGTGATCAACTTGGAGCTCCTCAAGGGCCCTAACCCACCTCCAGCGAAGTGGGAAGCAGCTCCTGGAGAAAGGTCAATGAAGAGATGTTTAATACAGTTTCCTCCACACAGTAAAAGAACCCTAGGTTTGTGTTGGTTTATTTCTTGTTGTTGGTTGATGGGTTTTTTGGTTTGGTTTGGTTTTTTTTGTTGGTTTATTATTTGTTTGTTTGCTTTTTGGTTTGTTGTGGTTGTTTGTTGTTTGTCTTTGTTTGGTTTGGTTTTTTTGTTTTTTTACCATCATTACTTTAGATTAAATCCTTTCCAAGACCCGTTTATGAAGCAAATAATATACTATGTTGCTCTGTAGTATCCAAGTGCACCATTTAGTGATGGGTGAGTGCCTTGAAGGTTTCCTATTGTATTTACTGCTTGTAAACGCACACTTCCTGGTACTCACACCCTATCAAAGCAATGAGACACACGATGTGACACTGGGATAAACTCACACTTGAGCCTTTACTAATAAAACTATGGAAACAAGCTCAGTGTTGGTGATTTGCAGCTCCTCCGTAGCATGCTGCAGTTTCCAGTGGAAGTGTCTTATGTGGTGTGTAATAAACCAACAACGTGGGCAGTGTCAGTAAGTAGATTAATAACCTGTAAACTCATCAGCTTCTCAGAGGGAAGCATTGGCTGACCAGCCCTCAGGGGAATGTTTTTTCAGAGCTCAAGAGTAGGTTCTCCCCTCTGACATGTGCCAGGGATGTTCAGTGTGAATGTTACACTGCCCACGGGGAGGGACAGGAGAGAAACCAGAGATCTTTGGAAGTGCTGTAACCTCCCCATTTCTTCTCTTTACCCGTCTTTACACAATGACACTAAAAAAGCCAGCATTGTGTTTATAAATAGTTTTAGCAGACACTTTATCAGTTGAATGTGTCTGGGGGATTCTTTAATGATGCTGATTTTTTCTTTTTTAATGCTGCAACATTTTATAGTCACATTAAAAATATCTGACGACAGACTGAATACATGTTGATTTATTATTATTATTATTTTTAACGATGCATAGTACGTTTTCTCCCCTGAGGAACACCAAATTCCTTTTCACTTGCCCTGCTGCCACCACCTCTAGGATCCACGCAGCCGTTTCAAATCCCGAAGTTTCAGGGTGTTGGGGGGGGCGAGCATGGATATTTCTGGGTGGTGACCCTCTAGGGACATCATGCCGGCAACAGGGATTTCATCCCATGATAAGTTTCTGGCTCTCCGGACCGGACCCACCCCCCCTTGCCCCCGCCCTCCCTTGGCTCCCTCTCCGCCGCGCATCCCGCACCGGCGCGCAACCCCGCGCAGCAGCAGCGGCCCGGGGGGAGGGATGGGAGGGGAAGGAAAAGAAAGGGAGGGGGGGGGGCCGCCCCCGCACCGCCCTGCCCGGCTCCGAGGAGGAGCAGGCGGGGGCCCCCGGCGCCGTCCACGTGGCTGGGGGCGAGCTATATGAGCGGGCAGGAAGCCCTGCCGGGGAGGGAAGGGGAGGGACGGGGCGCCTGGAGAGGCTCCGCGGGCAGCACAGGCAGACAGCGAGGCAGCGACAGCAGTGACCGCCCGCCCGCCCACCCACCCACCCATCCACCCTTCCCCGACCATGGGGCTCGGCGCCCCCCTCACCTCGCCGTAAGTACCGCGGGACTCCCCCACCCTTCTCCCCCCTCCGCCGCTCTCCTCTTCCTTCTTTCCCGCTTACCTGCAAATCCTCCCGCTTCCCTCCGCTGCAAAAGGCGCGGCGGGAGCCTCCCCCTCCCTTCCATCTCCTCATTCGCCTGTTAACTTCTTCATTTTATTAATTTATTTATTTTTAAAATACTATTGTTATTATTATTATTATTAATTTAAAAACAAGGGGTGGCCCCGCAGCTTGCAGCATCCTCCGGCGGGTGCACTCCTTTAGGGGGGTAGCTTCGCCCCATGCAGCCGGGATTTCCCCGGTGGGGAGGGGGTAGAGGGAGAGAGAGAGAGAGAGAGGCTGCGGGTGCCGTGGTGGGCTCCGGAGCAAGGCGGGATGCCGGTGGAGCACCGGGCACCCCAGGAGTGTGTGAGTGTGTGTGTGTGAGTGTGTGTGTGTGTGTGTGTGTGTGTGTGTGTGTGTTTATCTGTGTGCACAGGCGAAGGACACCCCAATCCCCCGGACCGAGGGACACCCCAATCCCCCGGACCACGGAGAAGCGATGTAGCTCGATGCCCCGCCGCTCTGCTACAGGGTGGGACCAGCCTGGCGGAGCTCTCCACCTTGATTTTTTTGTATTGTACTTTTTTTTTCTTTTTCTTTTTTTTTTTTTTTTTTTTTTTTTTTTTTCTTTTGGTAGGCTGTGTGGTGCGAGAGGAAAGCCAGTATCGCTCCTGTCGAGGGGAAAAAAAACAGAGTAGCTATCTTAGGTACTCGCACATCTCTGTTTGCAGAATTAATTTCTAGTGATTTCCAGTGGAGTATAAATCACTAATCTTCGAGGTCAGCAGTTTTCTTTTAAGGTGTGTTTTCATTACATTTGATATAGCTATCTCTATAGCAAACATACATCCCAGGTCCTCACAATCGCTGTGATTGTCTTGGCATAAATGAAAACAAACGGGTAAAAAATGCCCTGATGCATATTTACTTGTTTGAGACACACAAGATTTTTCAACTCTTTGTAACGGTTGGACTTGGATGTATTCAATACTCTGAAGTAACTCATTGTGTATATAGTTGTAAGTCTGAATTATGTATATGCCTGTTGGGCACAAATGTTAAAGGCAAAACCTCCCTAATTATGGATCTTTCCGAGAGATTGGAAGGGTGACAAAGCCCTTGTAATCTTTTGGGTCAGTTTTCATAAGCTCCAAAAGCTCTGTTTGAAAAGGAAATTAAATTTCAGTGTGGAAAAGAGACAGGAAATTCAAGGACATAAAAAAGAAAGTTCCTATTTTACTTAGATCCTGTCCTCCGGAGTTCATTTATATTGGTGCACTTCACTGACACAAGTTAAAATGAAGAGTCACCTTTAACAGGACTCTTCCTGCCTCTCGGCTGTTCAGAAGATATTCAATTAGCAGCACACTCCTCCTGTGTATGCTATTTACACGGCTTTAGCTGGAGGGGTGGCTCTGTGAAGCATCTTCTTTGAAATATTTGAATCACTGCATCCACAACGTCCTGGGCGATCCCTGCCAAGCGGGGCTTTCGGCAGATGCTGCGTTCACCCCTCAATTTTCACAGTTTGATTCAAAGCTGACAGTGCTCTGCCCACTGCTAGCAATGCCTTGGCAGAGCTGTTCTCATGTTAGAAGAAGTTTGGGTTGGCCCCAGGTATTCTTTCTGCCTTTTGGCAATGGCACGATGGTTATCTGCAGGGCATGGTTGTGCTTGAATTCCTTGCTGGGCTCCTCTAGGAACCTGACAGTTTTTAATCTGAACACGTGTTCAGGTGGGGGCCAGGGGTAGAGGAGGAAATGGTTGGGAGGGACTAAAGGTGAATTTGTTTATTAGTTAAAGAGACTTATTTTCTTGATTATCTTGGGAACAACCCCAGCATAGGTCTATGATGATCCTGGTGCCCGGCTTTTCTGCTAGTTTCTGACTTTGTTTACTTTATTTTGGTGCTGCTGAAGGGTAGTAACATTTCAGTGGTAGCAGATTTAATGTGCATCAACAAAGATGAAGTCCTGCTCTGCAGTCCTTCCAAACCAGCTTTAAAACTACTAGTAGATTTTTAAAGTACACCTCTGTTTTCATATGCATTTATTTTACCTTTCTACTAGCAGTGTGTAAGAGCATGCAACTGGAGTAGCAAAGTCTCTGGAAGAGCAAAAGAGAAAAATCCAATTCCTTATTCTCTTGGCTTGCTCACTTGATACACGGTCTGACTGTGCTGTGGAGACAGCACCTTGTATTTGAATTTTCACACAGCCCATCCAGAAAGGAACTTGCAGCCCTGTTTGCAGTTTTACTTCTAAACTTGATGGTATTAATAGTAATATCTCCACTGAGAAAGGTAACTGGTCAAACTAAATATAATTTTATACAAGATTTTTTATCTGCTTATCAATTTGCTTTTTTGTTTATGTAAAACAGGGAGTAATTTGAGGGGAAATTAGGGTCCTGCAGATGGCAGTTCCATCTTCTAGGTTATAACAGCATCTTTTATGCCAAGTGCATGGCAAATGCTGCTGTTAAATGATAGCAGCAATACGTTTTTATTAGGACTTCTAAAAGAAGTATTTTCAAAAGTGGTGAAGCAGAAATGTGCTTTAAAATGCAAAGGAATAAGAGCAAACCCAGCTCTATAGTAAATATAAAGTACTGTTAATCCCACCACCTGGTGGAGCTTTTCATGGCACCAGCTGAGGAAACTGAATAAGAATGCATTTTTTGTCTTGTTTTGACACTGTCAGATGCTACATGTAGAGTTTCTGAAACTTTTTTTTTCCATATCAGATTCAATTAATTTACTGTGTCTTCTGTACATTCTGTGCTTTGCAGACAGCAACACAGGGCTATTGGTGTTTCATCTGAAACAGCACTTCTGTAGATAGATGAATCAAAGTAGGAGATAAATGTCTTCCTGCCTGTCCTTGTCTTTCCCTTGCAGCATCCAGGAGCTATGTGTTTTCAACTAAGAGCACCTCTTAAGTGGAAGAGTTATTTTTAATAGCCAGCTCCTTTTCCAGAATACACGGAAACATTTCAGTACAAGCTGGTAGCTTTGTACTAATAATTTTCATATAAATATTGCTATAAAATACTTGCTGCACAGCCTGCATATAATCAAGCAAGGAGAAACGAAGCAGCCACATTTTTGACTCATCTAAGATTGTTGATAAAAGTTTAAAATGTGGGCATAAATTCCACTGAGTAAAGCAAAGTGCCTGTCTCTGAAGTGTTTAGTCCTGCTTAACTGCATCAAAGCCTGTCTGTCACATTTATCTTATAAATGAAAATCTAAGTCAGAGGTATGCAAGTTAAAAATAACTTTATGACCATCTTTCAGCTCACACCTCAGAGTGGAATTGCTTACAACACTGAGAAACTTCCTTGTCCAATACAGATGTTTCCTGAGAACTATGACTAATGCAAGAGAGGCAAACTTGCAGACAAATTGCTGTTGTAAATGTCTGTACTGCTCCTACTGCTATAGTGCCTCTGTCAATAGACAACAGACTAATGGAGGATTCTGCTAGCCTAGGAAGGTCCTGTCCCCTGTCTGCCTCTCTAGTCCTGTCAGGCTTGGTCCCATGGGTGAATGTTTGTAGATTGATTCAAATCATCACCTAGCAGGTATTTCTAGCAGGTATCTGCTCTAGGGAGCTGTAAATTGTGTACCAGGCTTCAGGGATCTTTGTTTCTTAATTTTAGTCACTTAGTCACAACCGACTTCATAGAATGGGTTGGAAGGAACCATAGAGGTCATGTAGCTCCACCCGCCCCTGTCTGGACAGGGACACCTCCCACTAGACCATATTGCTCAAAGCCTCCTCCAGCCTGGCCTTGAATACTTCCAGGGTGGGGGCAGCCACAACTTCTTTGGACAACCTGTGCCAGCGTCTCACCACCCTCATAGTAAAGAATTTTTTCCTAAGACCTAATAAAAATCTACCCTCTTCCAGCCTGAAAACGTTCCCCCTGATCCTATTGCTACGTGCCCTTGCAAAAAGTCTCTCTCTAGCTTTCTGTAGGCTTTCTTCAGGCATTTAACTGCTCTGAGCTATCTGCTCTGGCTTTCTGGGTCTGACTCTTTGTGTCATCTTGTGTCAAGATGACTTGTAGCTAGTGGCACCTGAAACCTGTATCTGGCAACTGAATTAGGCCTGCAGGAGCTAGATATGCTTTCTGGGCACTAGAAGCACAATGTTATCAACATAAGTAGCCTCTGTTTGGGAAGTAAGTTTGTTAGGCAGCAGTTGTCTCCTACTTCATCTCACCCCTCTTGTTCTGATAAGGACTCTGGGCCATTAACAGCAACCACAGAGAAACTGTCATCACAAGTGTGCTCATCATTTCCACTCTTATCCCAATCTCCTCTTTCCATGGGTGCTGAGTGTCCCATGCTTGTAAATAGCAAACTCAGGTCACTTGATTGAAAAATGTTCTAGAAGTCTTTGAAAAGTCACACACAACACCCACTGCCATGAAATAGCCATGAAAGGTGGAAAATGGCAGGTTTTAGGGGACAGGGAGCTGTTTTTAAAAGAAAGTCAATAGCATTGGTGGAAGCTTACCCTGTACTGTGAGTTAAGAACAGAGGTATTGTCATTTGTAAAGACTGTAGTAATTGTTAAAATGCAATTCTAGTGGGAAAGGAGGGTGGAAAGCATTTAATTCCTGGCTCTGCTGTGCTTTGAAGTGTTCTTGATTAAGTCCATCGCCTGGACTGACATGCATGTCCCTCCTTGGGAAGAAGGCTTGTGCCCTGTGTATGAAATAATCCACCCCTTCTGTGCCCAAAGGTTGCTATTTCCATGGGCAGACAAATCTTTAAATCTCATAAACTGACAGTTATTTCTGTTGGCCAACTGCTGAGTATCAGGGAGTGTAAAAGAGGCACAATATAAATGGTTGGACCGTGTGTTGACAGATGTTTGAAGTGTACTGAGGACACCATCTCAGTAGAGCCTTTGTTTTTTGTAGTGGCTTTTCCATTGCTTTGAAGGTCCTTTCTCTGAGCAGTAGTTTTCATTGAAAGCTCATCCCTCTGTGGCTTTTCACCTCTAAGGGTTTCAGGGGAGGAGAAACTTGCTGTGGTTGGAGCCACAGGATCCAAACATGACCTTCCCCATGTGATTGAGGCCTCACACAAGACTGCTGCTGGCGTGGACGTGACCATGCATGCTCTGGGTATCCATGAAGTCCCCTTAGCTGGATCAGTCCTTATCCATCCCTCTGGGGGATTGTTCTGCAGAGAAAAAACCATCACAATGAAGCTGAGGTATTAAATTGGATGCAATTTTAAAATATTTCTGGACTAGATAGTTGCTACTGACATTTTCCCAGAATTGATAGGTTTTTAATGTTTGTTTGTTTGTTTTTTAAATGTTTCATGCACCAACACAAAGCAGTTTTTTCCTTTTAAAGGACACCACATTATCTCTGGAGTCTGGATTCTCAGTCAATGACTTAATCTTACATATCTGAAATGCTGTGTGTGCTGACACATCATAGTGCTGTACCAGCTTGGCAAAGAAATCTATCAAATCCACCAGCTCAGTTAATATGACCCTTCCAGAAAAGCATAAGGCATCACATCCATATTTTTTTTTATTTTTTTTTTTAGGTAGAGATCTAGTTCCCTATGTCCAGCTCAAATTCAATGCATGCTACATGTGGCCAGATTTGGATTTTATTTTATTTTTCAGGTATCTGCTTACATCCTGTCATGCGAAGCTATATATCAAATTGAAAGATGTTACCTGAATATTTGGGTTATAACTATCTGATTCCCATAGAAAGCCCGTCTTTGGGATTAGTGTTGAAGCAGAAACCTGTGTTACTGCATCCTGAGACTCCTGCAAAGCCACGTAAAGAATGGGACAGGGCCACCTGCAACTTGAATGGGAGCTGACCTTAGAGTGTGTGGCTTTTATGCCACTCTACAATGTGTCTGAAGCTGTCAGGGTGTGATAAGGACATCCATGCTTAGATCTTAAATTCCTTTAATCTGATGGGATAAGGTAATATCTTTTAGATGACCTACCCCTGGCAGGTACACAGGCTGGAGCTTGCCTTGGTGCAAGTTTTTAGCTGCCAGCATTGTTGTTCCATGCATGCAAGGCTTTCTCTTACTATATCTTGCCTTATCTATATCTATAGAATGGTTTGGTTGGAAGGGACCTTAAGGATCATCCAGCCCAACCTCCCTACCATAGGCAGGGAGACCCCCCACTACCTGATGTTGCTCCAAGCCCCATCCAGCCTGGCACAAGACATCCACAGCTGCTTTGGGTAACCTGTGCCAAAGGTCACCACCCCCAAGGGAAAGAGTTTCTTCCTGATACCTCTCTAAATCTACCTACCCTTTTTCATCTTAAAATCCTATCACACCTGTTTGTGCAGATGATATGATTTACAATTTTTGGTAACAAAAGTGAGAAAAATATTGATTTACACTCAACTGAAGCAAAGCTTAATAAAATAAAAACAGCTCAAGATGATTATGGTTATGACCAAATGAAGAATTCTTGATTTTTGGCTTAATCCTAATTCCAGGTCCATTTCAAACTCTCAGGTAGTCAGAATTACGTGTTTTTAAAGAACCAAGAAGAAAGTTTGCCTTCAGAAATAGCAGAATGATTCCTCTGAGTTTGTTATGACCAGCATCAACACAACCTATGTTGGCTGAGGGCAATACTGAATTCATACCTGAATTTAAGTTTTTGTCTCTTTTGTCTTTGAAACTGTTTTTTATTGAAGTTGCTATTCTTTAGAGAGTTCACCCAGCTTTTCTCTCCTGGGGCAAAACTTTGCATTTCATGTACAGAAAGGATCTGCTCTGCTTCTTAGTCTAATGTTTATTAGAAGAATTAGAAATGTTACTTCTTGCCATCCCTCCTCTCCTTCCCCTTCCCACATCCTCTGCTTTCCCTCTACAAATGAAATTTGTTCTTGTTGGGAAGTGCTGACTGTATGATCAGGTCTCCTGTGGCTTCACTTTCCATCTCACCAACAGACCAGTTCCTCTTCCCAAACAGTTGGCTTAATTCTAACCTAAAAACTCACCCTGAAAAGTAAAAATGAACCTTTACTTGTTCTATATCCCATTAACAAGTTCAGCATCAAACTTCAAATGCCAGTGCTGAGGGCTACTTCATATCTCCAGGTGATCAAACAGTATCACCAGTGGAAGCACTAAGCAGGTGGATATTAAATTCCCAGACAGGACATGAAGACACATAATTCAGCAGCTGAGAATGCCATAATCTTTTCGGTGAGGTTATGCAAGTAATGGTGAAGTTATCTCTCATGCTCTGGAGATTATGCTGAATGGCAATGTGGATAGGCAAGGAAAAACTGCATTTGCATTTCTGAAGTTAAACAGACTCCTGCAAAACTTTCTCTTGTATAGAGAAATATCAAAATATAAACTGGTTCTTATAAAATATCATATGGAAATCAAAGTCCTCTTTTAATGGTTCTAGGAGGAAAAAAGCAGTTTTGAAGTGTGGTGTGGGGATGCTTTATAATTTTGGCAAAAGGCAACTCCTTTCTTTTAGGCTGTCAGCAATGCCTTAACTGGGGTCTCTGGAATGGGTTTATGGGGACCACCTGGGCAGGAGCCACAGCTGTGGACCCAGACCATAAGGCTTTGCTCCAAGATCTCATCTCTATGTGAAAAACATCCTCTGATGTTATTCTGATGTCTGCACTGATGTGAGGTACCCATAGAAATACAGTGCATGAGATACTGAGAGCTTCTTCAGGGAGAAGTTTCCTAGTTTCATCTTCATTTTCTGCTTCATGAGTACACACTGAAATCTCCTTCAATGCTGCTGTTCTAGTATTCTTCTTTGGTTTTTCCACCATTTTTAGTTGTGCTTTTCCTCTCATCGGTCCCATTTCTACTACTGCTCCTTGCTAAAGATGATTTTCATGTTTCTCACCACTCCCCTTCTGCTGTTTTGTTCTCTGTGTGCCAAGGTTGGAGTGAACCAGGAAGCTGGGAGACCTAGGGACTTTTCAACTTTGGATCAGAGGGCAAGTGTGTGGTGGAGGAAGGACACATCTGTGGCTGAGATCCTGCAGTCAGTCCCCATCTTGTCCCAGCTCTCTGCTCCAGTCTTCCCAACTGTAAATGTAAATGAGCCTCCAGGAAACTATAGTTTCAGCCTATAAAATGCATGGAGACTCCAGTGAAGAGACTCCAGCTTTGCTTTTTTGACCAATAGCTTGAATTTGAATCAGGAAAGTTAAAACCTTGAACCGCATGGGCAGAAGAGCTTTAGAGATGGGGTGTTTGTTTACTGATTGACTGTCCATTGGGTAACTCAGTCATCAGAGATGTGCTGCTGCTATGACAAAAATCCCCTATATTTCTGCTTTGGCCAGTGCAATGAAGTTTTCATTGCAGTGCTACAAGGGTGGTGCCTTTGGTATTTTTCCCATGTAGCTGTTAGTGCACTGATCTTTCTAACCAGGCTCGTGGCTCAGTCATTGGGTCTCTTTATCACAGCAAATTTTCTGGGAGCACTAAGGAAGTATGCAAAAAATAGATATACAAAATTAAAGCCACCTTCAGACCAGAAATGATAGTGGAAAAGCCTGTACTGTAGTAGCAGGATGAGTGAAGTAGCAGCAGCAGCACAACTCTGTGATAAAACTGCAGGGATGCTGGAGCACAGCCATCCTGCCAGAGTTGTGTGTGTGGTCTGGGAGGCAACCTAATAAAGCAAACCCATTAAAAATGCAGTGATAACAGACAAATTTTGCCCCAGGCCACCAGATTAGGTTTAGCAGGATTTATATACATAGTTGTGTGCAACATTCAGATGGTTTTGGGCCTCTTCAGGAAGCTGGAAATGTTTCATTCACCTTTAGGATATGTGCGTGGTAAAATATTTGAGGATACTGGAGAACTGGGGTGCATATTACACACTGGAAAATGGGGTGGTTTAATTCTTTTACAAATGGGAATTTCACTCAAGTTACAACAAATAAAAATGATAGAAATTGAGACAACAACTACTTTTTTTTAATGGTCCCATAGACCATGGAAGATTTCATAAAAGCATATTGGTCCTTCAAGTGTTGCTGTGATTTAACATAATGCTCACAATTCAGACAGTTAAATTACACCAACAAGAGTTGGGTGTAAATACTCAGTTAAGGCACTTATTTATGTCCTACCTGGGCTTATGGAACCCTGTAACTCTGGTCTGCAAAATGACCAATTCGTCAAACAGAAAATAAGCCTTGAGCAGATTCAAAAGTAGCCATGAGGCCAAAAGAGCAAAGGAGCAGGAGATGAATGCTGTCTGTTAAAAATATACAAGGTTACTGAAAAAAAAAAAACCCAAGGTGATACAGTAATTTCAGGAGTGGCTGAAACATCTATTAGTAGCAATGAAAAGACCAGATGGGAGGAAGTTGCCTGTCTGCAAGGCCAGGGTCTCCTGTTTATCTTATTGATACAGAGTTAAGCTTAAGTATTGGCAGAGGACAATGCTTTGCCATTGCAATCCATTTGTGGATTTTTTTTGTTTTTAATAGAGAGGTTTGGATAGAAAAGAATTGATATATTGGAATTGTCATCTCAGCTCGTTCACTGTTTACAGAGACCCCAGAGCAGAGCTTATTTCTTCCTCTGCTGCCATCTGAGCCACTTCTGGCAGAGGACAGGGGATCATTTGTTGTCCTTTGTTTCTGCTGGTTTAAAAGGAGGAGACTCGTTACCTGTAAATGCTCTGGGTGCAGATTGCTAAATAAAGCTAAAATTATACCAAATTAAGCCAGAGAGAAGGGATTGGTGTGGTCACTGCCTCTATTATTTCTTGAGGAAAAGCTTCCCCCACCCCGGTTTGCATAGTGGCCCCTTTGTCCCTGTGGCTTAAAATATTCGCGTCCTGTCTGTGGGCACTGTCATCACACTAATTAACAAACAATCCTCAGAAGTTTGCCCCATTTAAAGTTATTGTTTTGGAAAAAGGACAGTTGTCCTGTGGGAACAAGCCTTACCAAGAGTTAGATGTTAGTGCCACTGAAAGCAATCCTTAGATCTTCCTCAGGCAGGTTGTCAGGGGCTCACACATCCAACTTTTCTTCTGGTGTGAGTTCTTAAAGAAGCTGTGCTCAAAATGTCATTTCCCTGATTTATCTTACCACACACAAACTTAGAGTTTCTCTGTATTTTATGAAAAAAAAAGCCTAGGAGAGCTTCATTTTGGAAAATGGCATTTCCTCAAGGTGTAACTCTCTCCCCTGAAGTTGTTCTCCAAGCCACTAAACCACACTGTTGGCACGTCTCTGATTTTGGAAAACAATATTATGGGGCTGGCTCATGTCTACCAGTAAAATTTTTATGCCTTTACTGTCTTGCCTGGAAATTTACTGGCTCTCATGCAAACACAGAAGATACTGGTGGCTGTCCTTTGTGAGAAACTTTCCACAGAGGTGGAACAGGAGCCCCTGTGGTAACTTTCTGTTCTTCCTGTGGGAGTTTCAGGCTTGGCAGAGGTGCACGCATGCCATCCATGCCTGTGGGTCAAGTTGAGGGGAAAGCCAGGCAAGACTTGCACCTTTTGAAAAGCATCTAAGCATCTCCTTCATATTCCTTCACCTCTACAAAAGGAACCATTCTGAATTTGTCAAAGCCCCCCCCCCCTGTGTTTTGTTGTTTTTTTTACTTTTGTATCTGATCAGCTTTCATTTGACAGGCCTTAGAGATGGAAATTCTGTTATTAGGGCACTGACACTTTTCTGAATATTAAAAGTCCTCTTGCTTTTATAGCTGTCAGAATCAATCTTTCAGCTCTCCCCTTCCAGCTGCCATGCTCTCTTCTGAGCTGATTGCTACTTCTGTGCAAGTTGGTAACAGCATTGGTTTGGCTGGCACCAACAGCTTCGACTGTCAAGGAAATTAAGGTGTTTCTGCATCTTGGGCCAAGTGCTTTTGTTTTTTTTTTTTTAATCTTCTCTTCTATCAGTAACAAATCCATTGTGATGGTTTCACATTTATCCAAGAGAGAATAGGGTCTTTCACAGTAACCTTGAGTATAGACTTGTAGTATCTAATGAGCTCATTAGGGCTTGATCTGCTTATTACCTGGAGACTGTTGAAGGCAAGACCAAAATACCTCCTGGGGACTGAGTGGGCAGCATGCTTGCCTCTGAGTCAGCACAGGGATGTTGCTCAGCATGTGTGAAGCTGTCACCTGCTTAATGAGACTTACAAACTTTGTGACTTCTCATAATCTTTACAACACGTGGTGCTTATGTGAACAGGCTTATTGATGGTGGTTTCCTTACCCAAAGCCAACAGGATTCTTTAAACTTTATAGCAGGATACTTTCCCTAGAGCCATCAGTCATCTCTGTCAAAGAGTCCAGCTGAAGGTAAGTAAAGACAAGATTTTATCTCTTACAGAGCTACCCTGCCCTTCTCAAAGGAAATTCTTTCATAGGAGTGGCATCCCTGAACTGTCCACTTATAGGTCCTATTGAATTTCAACTTCCTGTCCAAAGCTCAGATTGTTATCAGACATTTTTCTTCCTCAAAGGAGACTGGTTAAGAGATCCCTGTCAGCAGTATATGATGAGGGATTTCGAGCCTGATAGGTAATTGTATAGGCTTACAGCCAGAACTTTCAGAGTTACCTGGGTGTTGTCAGAGTGCAAATCGAGGTGAGTTTGGTTTTTTTTTCAGGAGATAGAGAAAAAATGAATTAGCTGGCATCTAGAATCAAAGGTGTCATTCAGTCTGCTCAGTAGACTATTTTTGGAGGCATAAACAATGTAAGCATCATGACAGAGAGACTAAATTGCTCCACATGAAAAGAGACTGGCATTTGTGCAGGCTCATGCTATCCTCAGCAGGTAACTTCATGTTTCCCCATCACTTGCAAAATTTGTATCTTGAAATGAAAAGGATGGGGGCTTCCATGTTAGTCTCTTTCACCAGGATAATCTAGATGCATAGTCAAAGGGGTGTGTTAACAGGGATGCACCACACACACTATGAATGGCAGAAGTTAGATCCTTTTGGTGTAGTTGCACAGTGATGCAAACTTTCATCAAAGTAGTTGCTTGGTTTTGATTTCACTTAAACAAGGTGAAGTACTCACTGGAGTGCTGGTCTTTTTACTGCCTGATCTTTCAAAGGAGATGGTGGCAGGGGAAGGACACAAGTGACCTTCAGATGACATTGCCTGCATTCATAGCAGTGCTGGGTTTCCTGGTGAGATGCTTCCTAAGGATGTTACGTGCATCCAGCAAAGGCTCTGCTTATGTTTTCCTTTGATACAGACCCAGCACCAGAGACAGATGCTGTAAATCAGAGTAATTTAATGTCCTGTTTTCTTTGTGAACAGGGTTGTTCTAGTTCATTCCATGGTCCTGGGTCTTTAAATGCAACTTTGCTATGACTATGTCATTTGGAAGGGGTTTGTTTGCTTGGTTTGGTTTTTTAATCGCAAGGCCTATTTTATAACTTTATTGGCAAAAGTATTTTGCAATGGCAAATATCTTCTGTTGGGTGTTATCAGCAGCACTTCTGCTCCTCAGCTCAGAGTGTTTCAGACAGAATGGGAGAGGGGCATGCTGAAGGAGAATTGCTTTGTATTTAGCAGAATTAGAATAAGCTCAGCAAGCACATGGTTTGTGCTTAATTCCAAGAGCCTGAATCTGATCTTGCTCCTACTAATCCCTAAAGGGATTATTCCTGATTAACACCATGCTGAATGAAATCAGAATCTGGCCCTGGAAGCCTATTGGTACTTCAGACATTGTCTCAAGGCAGCTGACCTGCAAATACAGAAAAGAAACCCAGCTTCCTTCAGGTTTGTTGTTTAAATTTGCCAGACTAAGTGGACTATAGCTTGTTTAGAAGAGTTTATTTTAAACTAAACACTCTTTATGCAGGAAACTGTATTGCCAAAACTCAGTCTAGAATCCAGTTACCTCTACTGGACTAATAAGAGATGGTAATCAGAGGACCCTCTTTGGTACAATACAGTGCTCTTTTGCATATTACCTTTCATCTGAGGATATTAAATAACTGCTTTATCGCATCTGTGGAAGCTGTTCAGCCTGACAAGACTCTCTAATGACCTGCAGTAACTCTAGTTGCTGGCAGTGAAGTAAAAATAAGCTAGTACACCAGGTCTCCAGTCATGAGTGGCATCTGTAAGAAAAGGTCTGCAACCTAGAATGGGGTGAAGCTGTTAGCTGAAAATACTGAGGTTTCTGAAATAAAGGCTATGGCATACTTATCTGCTGTGAAGAAAATTGATCCTTATTAGCACAAGTTGAGTTAGTGTTTAGTGGGACAAGTACTAAAGGCAAACGTACAATTTCAGAGTGGGAAAGCACTGGTTGTGTTCAGATCATGGCAGCCAAATTGTTTACATCCCCAAACTGACATATGTCTTGCTTGCACTTTGATTTATTTACCTGCTCATTTTAAGGCTGTTTTCATATCATACTTGACTCTATGGCAACAAAAGGAAAACAGAATACACCTTTTCATAGGGCTGCTCTAAAGGAAGCTGCTGTGTTATCATATACCTATATGCATAGCTATATAGCATATTTTCAAATGAACTGGTCACATTGGTCATTACTGCAAAGCATCATCTTTGTGGAGTGGCACTTGCAGTGTTTGTACTTTCTAAATGCAGCCATGTAATACTGGGGAGTGAGAGGGGTGGTCTCCTACCATGGCCCTCCTTATTCTCCTCAAAAATTTTATTCCTGAATTCTATTGCTACCCTTGATTTCCCCATAACTGTCTCTGCTATGAGTATTTGAGATGCTCCAAGCTTTAAGCTACAGTAGTGCTATGTAGTGATCAGGGTTGTTAATATTTATAAAGACTAAAAGCATGGGGGACATGAGTGACTGAAACTAATGTCTTAATTGCTATCTTTGAGAAGAGATGGTAAATGGCTGTTGCAGCAGACTTGCAGGCTGTATTCTTAAAGGGAAATGACATGACATGTATAAGGCTGCTTAGAGGACCACAGAGGGTCCCCTGTTTAGGGTCCACAGGATACCTGCAACCTGTAATTCACCCAGCATAGTGAAAGAACATTGAATTCTGGCATACTTGTCAAAAAGGTTCAGTATGGGAAGATTTTGCTCACACTGGTTCAGTTAACTCATACAAACAACTGCTCTGGCTGAAAAAATGGCTATGATGTTAAATATATTGAACCAAATTTGATATGTACAGCCATTTGACTGGAGAATCCCCTTAATTTTCATTACAATGAGTAAGGAAGTCTGCTACTTCATCAGAGGCATAGTTTAGCTTTATTACTAGTTGCTTCAAGTTGTTAGCCATGACTAATGTAAGCCCTGCCTGCCTATCAGTAGAAGCTGTATTCCTGGAGAAGACTTCCTTGATTCAAACTGTAATAGCTGGTGAGTGATGCTCTGAGGAGTTTGCATATAGAATAAAACCCCCATACAGCTTTGTGCCTATAGTTTGTATAAAGAACACAGAAAACTGTATAGTGAGCTCTCTGTATTTTTCTGTTTTCCACAAAATACACATCATCATCATCATCATCTTCCTCTCAGGTCTATGCACCTCTTTTTCTATAGTAGTGGCACAGCAACATAAGCAAATATGTGGTTTAGCTGGGGGAATGAAACCTCCTGGTTAACCTCCACATTGCTCAGCAAAGCTCTGTCCTCCTGTGTCCTCTCCTCTGTGGAAAAGTGGGCATCTTCCTGGGTCTGCTCCATCAAAAAGGAGTGATGCGGGAGCTACCTTTGGAGCTTTTTCCATTTGATTGAATCAAATTGCTCTAAAAATTCTCTCCATCTGTATCCCCACTGTAGGGTAAGAGATTTTTTTTTTTTCTTTTTTTTCCTCTTAATCTCTGTTTTCAGCTGGTCCCACTAAGGCTATTGCCACAACAGATTTAGAGGCCGAGAAACTTCCAAATACACCATGTGTCAGATGTAAACTACCCTGACTTACCAAACCTGTTGATGTTATTTAGCTGACATTCCTGTAACATAGGAAAAGCTGCATGTTGTTGTCCAAGAAGTTTGTAATTGTCTGCTATTTCTAAAATGGGTCCAAGCATTTGGAAAGACTGAATAGTTTTTAATTGAAAGGATATGATTAGGTGATTAGTTTATGAAATGCCTGTATTCTGTGTTTCACAGACAAAGCCATCTGGAGCTAACCTGTGGTTTAGCTTCTGTAATATGTACCCGTGGCCAAAATGGCCAGCTTTATTACACTGATTAAGATCTTGTGTAATTCAATTAATTTTCACAGGTCTAAATGAACTAAAATGGGAACGTAATGTTGCCCAAAGTTTTAGTTTGATGTTAATTATTAAACCAGGATCATTGATGCATTTTCCAGCATCCTTAATACAACCAGCCACTGCAAATTAGATTCTTGAATTCCTTCCTCTCTGCAGATTATACCAAATTTGCTATGACCAGAATTTCACCCATTTTGCCTGAATGAGCAGTGTGGCTGTCTCAGGTATTCCTTGTATGTGTTGCTCTTAGCATAGTTTTCTTCCTCTGATCTTAGGGGTAGGTTGGCCTCAAAGAAGAATCATAAAATGACTCAGGTTGAAAGACACCTTTAAAGATCATCTAGTTGAACCCCCATGAAATGAGCAGGGACATCTTCAACCACATCAGGGCCTGGTCCAACCTGATCTTGAATGTTTCCAGAAATGGGGTATCTACCACTTCTCTGGGCAACAGTGGAAGCAATACTGTCTCACTACTGGGGGGTACTGGGCAGAAGAGTTCCATCAGAACTCTGTTTTAGTTACAAGGCCCATAGCTTGCATTGCTGAGGTGTTCCTGGGCCGTGCTGTTCTTTGGGACCTGCAGCAATACACTGTGTGGTGCCAGTCTTGTAGCCACTGGAATTAATTACCCTCCAATGAAGATTGATTTGCAATATCACACTAAAATTAATCGTCCCTTTTTCTGAAATGATCATTACACAGTCTTTTTGCTGAAGTCAAATCAATCATGGTAATGTACAATGTTAAAACCCAAATCTGAAGAGCTTCCCTGTATCCAATGCATCAAGGGGTGCAGGAAGGAGGGAGGGTGACTGAAGGAAGTGACTGAAAGTGGCTAAAAGATAAAAATCCTTGAGAAAGCTTTGATCTGAAGCTGGATATCTGTTCACCAAGCAGGGAGTGTGCTTCTAGAAGGGCACAGTCTGCATGTAAGTAGATGTATTCTATTTGATGTGCTGAGATCAAGGTGTCGGAGCCTCTAACTGTTCATCTGGCCATCTTATCTTGCATTTTCCCTCTTAATTTTTCCCTTGTGTTTAAGAATCTGTTTTTTCCTCTTATGTGAAACACTCTTATGCAAAGTCAAACCACCTGCAACTCAAGCAAGCTGTTTGTGACACAACGAGAGCAAAGAAGTGCAAGAGTTTTGACTGCATAAAAATGTATCATTTATTTGTGAGGTTTTTTCTGTGGCTGTTTTTTGTTTTCTCCCCCAAACTGAGCAGTACTTTAATCAAGCATTTGGTGGAGGAAAAAAAGCAAAAACTAAAAAAAAGAGGAACTACTTTGTCCTGTAGATTGTTCACAAATCCTTGAAGCAAATACTCTAAACAGATTAAAGCCCTTACTGTTTCCTGTGTCATGGCAAAGCAAATAATGAGCAGGACTTGAAAAGATCTGGTATCTCCTTGTTTGAAGTCCCAGTCCCTCTTAGAACATCAAACCACCATGCCAGCACTTTCTCATGGTATCATATGACTGAATTCCATAGCATATTCTCCCTCAAATTAATGTTGCTAATGATTGTGTCAATGAAACTTAAAATGTAAGCATGAGTTTAAAATCTCAGCTTCAGTACTTGAACTTAAACAGGTCTGTACGGGAAGAGTCTGGGAAGGAGAGCAACATTTTAAACCTGTCAGGCTTTCCAGTTTTTCTTGCAATTTCTCCAAAGCCACACAGACCTCAGCAGACCAGGAATAAATTGCAGGACTCAGGTTCTTGCTGTGAGCATGGACAAGTGGTGTGCTCTGAATGCTGGCTGGGGATGAAGCCAGCAGTTTCTCTTTCTCTCTCTCTGTCTCACAGCAAGAGGTGAGTCACTTGGGTAATTCCTTTTTGAAAAAGCAAAACTGGATTCATGCTTCAAGTAGTCTCAGACAGCCAAGGAGGAATAAAGATTCAGGTTAAACCCTTGTGTTTTGTGTCATTACCTTCTCAATCCTTTTTCCCCTGTGGTGACAATGTGTGAGTAGATAACAATAGGATGGGGAACTATGCCATGTATGTGGAAATAATAAAAACTAGCAAGGTCTATGATGTGAGGTCCCAAAGCCCAACGAGAAATATGGGAGCCTTCTTGCCTTCTCATGTACAGGAAAGAAAAAGAGGCAGGTTTATGTGGAGTGTATGAGCAAGCTGAGCACAGTACCAAGGTACCTTTTGGAGCAGGTGAGGAGATATATGGATACACAGTTATATGTTGACCTATCCTTGATCAAGCAAAAACTCTTCTGGCTGACTGAAGTTTGTTATTTATGAAATAGCCAAATAATGTAACACATTCTGCTGATGCAAACCTGAATCACAAGCCTCCCAGCTGTGCTACCCAACAACATCTGGTAACACTTGGCTTCTGCCTGTAGTGCTCCTACAACCACTGCTTGGAAAAGATAGGTTTCAGTGACAGTATTGATCTGAGCTTATTCTTAACTACTGTATAATCACATCTGAGCACCGATGACCTACAATTTCAGGGAAACAAGATAACATTGACTCTGTCTTTGTTCCAACAAAAGTCTGTGATATGATCTGATTACAGCCTTTGCAGGGGTCCAGTTTGTTAGGGATTAAGTAGAGACTCTACTTATAAAGTGAGCAAAAGGGGATATGGTTTGGATAGGGCACTAGACTGCAGGCAGGATTTAATTTCTATCTCTGCTGTAGAAGAGCTGGGAACTCCACTTTGTTGTGGTTTACCAGCTCCATACTGTAACTGCTACTTTACACCTCATTCAGAGCGTGCCTGGTTTTAATTAACATTTCTTTTCTATCCCTTTTTCAAATGTGTTATCACACTAAAATTTTTTTGTGACAGAGCTGGATGGGTACACATGGTGTACTGAAGTATTGGCAATCCTTAGACATCTACTATTGAGCTGAAATGTAGATGGCCTGTTCCATGGGGAAGTCACTGATGCCAGAATTTAAAGTAATGAAGACATATGATGAACCTTTGAAGTTGCAGTAGAAGGAGACTCCAGTAGCACAAATAACACTCTGGACTCTTTTTTTTCTCACTAAGGGTTTGCTATAATCCTTGTTGTACCAACATGACCAATGAGATGTTAAAATGTGCCACAGTAATAATCCTTGTGACTCCACTGTTGTGGATGAGGATAGGAGAGTTTAATGCTTACTTGATCCTAAATATACCTATTTAGAAAAGAAAAGTGTGCTTCCTTTTGCTGGACTGGTAGGTCTTTTGTAGTACCCGAGCTCTCAATATCTAAGAGTCTTAGTTGAATGGTTATGGGTTTGTAAGCTACAGCCTTGTAGCTCTTAATATACTCAAATAGAAGAATGAATGTGGCTTTTATTTTTTAACAATTTGCCCAGAGTTGGTGGAATCCCCATCCCTGGAAGCTTTTAAGCCCAGGCTGCACTGGGCTGTGAGCAGCCTGATCTAGTGGGAGGTGTCCCTGCCCATGTCAGAGGAGTTGGAATGAGATGATCTTTAAGGTCCCTTCCAACCCTGAAAATTCTATGATTCTGTGATTTACTGTGAGGGTGGTGAGACACTTGTACAGGTTGCCCAGAAATTGTGGATGCCCCATCCCTTGAGGTGCTCAAGGCTAGGTTGGAATGGGCTTTGAGCAACCTGGTTTAGTGGGAGGTGTCCCTGCCCATGGCAGGGGGGTTGGAAAAGGATGATCTTTAAGGTCCTTTCCAACCAAACCATTCTACATTTAATATCTCTTGCTATATAGTGGACAGAGTTCCAAGTGACAGTGTGTGGTTGGCAGTGTGATGAGAGTGTCCCTCAGCAAGGTTTAGTGACCCTGCTTGGTGGAACATCATTGGAGAGCACATCAAAGCAATGTGCTGCTGGCTGCCTGACCATTAATGCAGAAATGAAATCCAGTCATGGTGACCCTTAAGCAGTGAAGAGTGCATGAGTACAAGAATGGATCAGTCCAGGTGCACTGTAGTGTCCCATGGGATTGCAGTTAGTAGAGCTGCCAGGCCCAAAGTAGCTGCAAAGATGTCAGCTTTTCAAGCAAAAAACCTTGGTGGGCTGAGGAATTACTACTGCTCAGACAAGTCTGTAACCTAAGGTGCTGTATGGACTGCAATTACTCCTGTATCTGCTCAGAGATATAACTCTCATACTTCACTTGATATGCAGTGATGGAGAGTGGAGGGAACCACTGTTAGATCACTTGCCTTTTGAAAGCAGGGCAGTGCTATTTCTGTCTCCTTTTGGTCACAGCTGTAGATATGATGTGATCTAAAATCCTCTGAGACATTGAAACACTTGGAGGCAAGGAAAGGTGTTGCTAAAGAGCACACAATGTAACTGGAAAGTGATGGTAGGAAGCCCGAATAGTGCTGAAGGCACTGTCTTCTTAATTAATGAATTTTAACATTTAAGGAACAATGTTTTTTTAAAAGGTAACTATATTGTGGGCATTTCTGTCTCCCATCCAGAAAAACAACAGATCCATCCAGAAAAACAAGAAAGAAACAAATTTCTATCATGTGCTATTTTATTACAATTTAGTAGGCTGGCTTTTTTGTTTTGTTTTGGGGTTTGTTTTTTTTTTAATTTTAAATGTTGATAGCTTTTAAATCAAATTCAGTGGCATTGCAGTGCTAAGTCTGCTTTACAGTGATGTCTTCCCTATGTCTTCTGAACCTTTCCTGAGAACCTATTTTCACACAGTCCCTTCCTTGCACAACTCTCCACCTATTTGCAGCCTTGCTGTGAGATGGCTCTGCTGCTCTGGCTGATGCTTCTTAATACCAGACCTCAGGTTGTGACCCCTTCCCAGCACAAAGCACTTGTCTGGTAGTTCTGCTTTTGCACTGACATATTCCAATTAATTGTTTTCCACCTATTTTCCCCCTTGACCTGCTGCTGCTGCCCATGCTGAACCCGTGTCCCAATACACATCCCATGCTACCCAGAAATCTCATGCACAGGAAGCATCTGGCTGTTCCCTTGCTGCATACGGCATTCTTTCAGCGGATTATCTCTGTTTCATTCTGCTCTGCTTTGGCACAAAGCCCTGAAAAAGTCATTTGACTAACCCCAAGCTCTCTGCAGACCCAGATCACTCATCTCTCACCGCTCTTGAGACGCAAGTGATTCCCCTTCTGCCCACCTGCTTGGAGCTGGCTGCCCTGGGGAAGTGGGCATGTACCAGGTTTGCTTTTACCTCTTCTCATTGCTATATATGGTTCCTATCACCCAGAAGAGGAACTGCAATTTCCTAGGAGAAGGTGAATCAAAATATTCTCAGCTTCAGGAAGTGACTTTTGGGATTGAGATGGGATTTTTAAGCATCTGCTTCAAGTATTCACATTGTGTGGGGTGGCTTTGTCCCAGGGTTCTGCAGTTGTATGTTTTCCA
This sequence comes from Calypte anna, assembly GCF_003957555.1. NCBI lineage: Eukaryota > Metazoa > Chordata > Aves > Apodiformes > Trochilidae > Calypte > Calypte anna. The sequence goes on along the minus strand of NC_044245.1, from coordinate 143,495,891 downwards.
CTGGGAGAAAAGGGAAGTTAGCTTTGGTTTTGCAGGTGTAAGAGAAAACAAATGTCTGTGGCTTTCTTCTGTCTTTACACTGGTTTTGGGTTTGATGGGTTTTTTTTGTTTGTTTGGGATTTTTTTTTTGTGTCTGGCACAACTTCTCTGCACAGGCTTGGCAGGTGCTCCACGCTCTCTGCTTTCTTTTGTTGAGTCAACAATAAATCCAGCCAGAGGAGAACAGTTTAATGTTCTCTAGTAATCATCTAGCCAAAATCCTGGCTAAAATCTCCTCGTTGCTCCAGCCAGTGGAGCTCCTGGGTTTCCTTCTTTTTGTCCCAAAAGGGACAACATTTCTGTGTGTGTGGTGCATATGGGAGGGTCTGGTTATGCCTTGTTATGTGTTCAAGACCAGGCTGGATGGGGTTTGGAGCAACCTACTCTAGTGGGAAGTGTCCATACCCATGTTAGGGGTGATGGAACTAGATGATTTTTAAGGTCCCTTCCAACTCAAAACCATTCTGTAGTTTTATGATTGGATACTAGGAGTAGGGCAGGTGATGTTGGTACAGCAAGGAGAGGCCAGGACCTCTGTGATTCCCACATTGCTGCTGAAGTATGTGCCTAACACGGCCTCTTTAGAAAAATCAGAGGAGCTTTCAATTGCAATGTGACACCTTTTCCCAGAGTCAAAATATTTTACTTGGTTCCAGAGAAACTGGCTTGACTTTGACACTGGAGCTCTAGGTTTTAGTCTTGTAGGTTAGTGCTCTGTTGATAATATTAATAATGTTGTCATGGTTATCTTAATGGTGTTTCAACAAAATGCCCTCTTTCTGGGCTGGGCAGGAATATGGGAATCTTTTCCTTCATATGTTAAGTTGTTTTTTAACTTTCCTATCAGCAGTAGAAGCTTTGAGGTGTGATTGCCAATGCTGAGACCAGAAGGTCTGTTCAAAGAATTCAAAACTTCCTGATTCCTGAGGCCTGACAAAAGATAATAAATGGTTGGGGCTGCTGACATTCACCAAACCTCTCAAAATTCGCTTGCAAGGAACAAAAGCCTGTGAGAGACATACTTATTTGTTACTGTGTATGCTCATACATTAGAAAGCTTAATGTCTGCTTGAAACCTGGGTGACAGGGACTCCATTTACACTGTGTCTGGCTCTTAATCATTATGATAATTCCTTATACATCTTCTCTAAAAGGTAGATTAAGTCCAAGCATGACAAAACCTCCTATTGGGATACTGCTGAGATCTGCCCAATATAACCAGCGTTGGCTTTATATTAATTTTTTTGAAGCAAACTCCTTATTTACCTATTACCATGCCATGCAATTACTTAGGCATTCTTTTTCTCCTCAACGATGAAATAAGCCCTGAAGTCCTATCAGCGGAGTCACTGGGATACCTGCAAACGAGGTCTCTCAGCTTAGCAGAGGTTTTCTAATCATTGCTGATGTGGTGCTCTGTAAGCAGCAATCATTTGCAAGATGTTGTGTGGCTGCTGGCAGTTTCCAGCCTGGCTGTAAAGCACACTGGGGACTGTGCTGGGCTCAGGGTTAGGGAAATCCTCAAGCAAGTGATAACCCTGCTGTCAGCACGGGCGGCCGTAAGCAGAGCAGACATCCTGACGGAGGCCAAGCAGTGATGTTCAGTTCCCAGAGCACTCTTTTCAAACTGCAAGAATTTATTTTCCCCACTTGGGGCCCCTGGGCTTGACTTTCAAAACAAAAACCACGTTCTGAGCTTTTTGTTCCTGTGGGAAATCAGCTGCCTTACTCCTGCTGAAGCTCTCCTAGTGCTGCTAAGGTGTAAAAAAGAAATCGGGTTTTGGCTTACTCCTGAAATTTAATTTGCCAGCTCGGCTCTTTTGGTGGGCCCTGCATTCCCCATATGGGCTGTGCCTGTGCAGGGAAGATCCCACAGCATTAGGACAGGCTGCCAAATGCAGATCTGCTCCTCTGGTGCAGCTGCTCTTGCTGCCGGCAGCTGTTTCAGTTCACTTTGTGTGAGGTGTCTCTCTTCCAAGTGAGTAAACCACAGATTTACTTCCCACATGATTACCAACTTTTATGGAAAGCTTATGGCTCCCTACAAGGTCTCGTCCTCCATTCCCACTGTGCTGCTGCTTGTCTGAAGGCAAATTAAACAGATCTATTCCTATCTGGCTGAAGCCATCGAGTTACTTAAACAGATTGACCTGACTTAGGCTTATCAGTTTCTTTAATGAGGTATCCTATGCAACTTCTGCTTGGCTTTTTGCCATCTTTCTCATTAAAAAAGGTCATTTTGGGATCTCTTTGTTCCAGGTGGAGGTATTGCCAGCTAGTTGGCTGGATATATGCCTGACCCTTACTCCCTAATAATGCTTTAATTTTAATTTTTTAATCGAGCAAAGGCACTGAGAAATGATCTTGCTTATAAATGTATGATTTGGAGAGCATTTTAACTTTATCCAAAGAGCAACAGTGGAGATGAATCTTCTTACCTCTGCCTCCATTGAAATAATCCTGCAAAACAAAAAGTGTTTCAAGATTAAGATGCTGTTTATTGCAGCCTGGGTGAGATGCCTGCTTGCAATAACTTTTTAAAATGACAAGTGACAGATCCTACCCAGGCTGGAGGATAATCACCTCCTTCTGGAATTTCTGTAGGAAGTCAAGTCTTTAGGATCAAATGATGGGTATCTGTGAAGGGCTAACCTGAATATAGGAAAAAAAATCATTATCGATGCATGGAGAAACTGGTATGTTTTCTGAGATGAGTATGCACCAAAAATGGCTGAAATAATCTAGATTTGCTCTGATAAAACTGCACTCTGCCCTGGAGCATCTGTCCATCATGGCCCCATCTTTCTTGATTCTCATGATCCATCTCCTCCAGCCAATTTAATAGTAGCCTAATTTTAGGGGGTTGTAGTTGTGCAGATGCCCCCCTGTCACTGAGCCACATTGCAAAGTGGACACCAACGCCCACTGCTCTTTCTTTAGTTACAGAGGAGGTGGGCCCAAAATTATTCTTTTTACTGCAGATGCAGTGAGCCGAGACGGTCCTGTACTTTCTGGCCTTGCTTGCTGGAGCAGAGAGTTTAAAAGGTTGGATACATTCTAGTCCTAGTGCAGGCACAGTGATTTAGGGGTGATTGGACACTCCCTAACTGCACCTGGAGCTCTGTTGCTTGCAAAACACACGTGGGATCCCTCCTGCTTGGATCCTGGGCCCACCAAAAGTTGCCAGAGAAGACCTAATTTAAATCATTGTCACCATGGAAAATACTGACCTAAGTCAATCAGTTAAGACCCTATGAATATTGGTCCTAAGACAAGAGGTCCTTAGATCTCTCTGGGTATGCATCAAGTGAGCCTGTATCTCATGTAGCTCATGAAGGAAGTTGGTTTGTTTGATTGAACACAGTAACCAGCCAGTTCTTAAAGACAGGGGACAAAGCAAATTATGTTGAAGTCATTATGATTTTATTCAATGAATTAAATGGGGGTATATTTCAACTTCTTTTGTGAAATTAGGTTCTAAAATTTACCATCTATGGGTTAACTTCTGTATCTGTGTGTATGTTTGTGCATGCATACACACACAGTTTTGTTCAGAAACTTTGTTAGACCTTTTATTGAACCTCTGTGTTGATTAGAATAAGGTAATTAAGCTGCTAGAAAATAATCATACTGTCTGATTTTGAGATTTGTTTTAATAGTGTCGATCAACCTTTAATTTAGGGCTATTTCAAATCATTCCAGACCCATAATTATGTGCTAAAGTACTACACTGAAATCCCTATGCTTAAACCCTTTGCTATAAACTGTTGACCAAGTCTGGGACTAGGAGTGAATTCAGCCACACCTAGGCTCCTCTTTGAGAAGGGTGGAGTTTCCTTGTTCTTTTCCCTGATTCCTGTGAAGATCACCCCAACCTGTTCCTTACTCTCCCCTCTCCCTGTACAAACCATTTCCCCTGATCCCTGTGTAAGTCATTCCAATCCAGTTCCAACCCCTACATATTCCCTCCACATATAAAATAACAGAGTGAACCTTGCCATTGAATTCTGTTGTTGTGCTTTGAAAAATCCATATTAAAATCACCTTTTTCTGATATCTTTCTCTGTGATTCTTTAAGCAACCTTAAAACCTTCCACTTTAATCTTTGACAGGGGTTGTTTTGTTTTTTCCTTCAGCCACTGCATCATTTATGTACTGCACATCAGCCAGGGCCAGATCTGCCACAGGACCTCTATGTGCGTGCAGTCATGTCTTTTTGAAGCCTTTGTCAAGGCTGTAAGGTGCTCCAGATCCTTCACCTTGAGCCTTCAACTAAAAATGCCACCCAAGCTCTTCCTCCCCCCAAATAAATGACTCAATAAGCATTACTCACTGTTTTCTTTCAGAGCATGGATTATTAATCTTGCAGGTGAGATCCTCAGCAGAGTGGGGAGTGAGGACATCTCTGTCTCCTTCTCAAAAGAAATCATGCTTGTGAGATGACTTTTCTTCAAAAGCCCATCTTGTCCATGTGTGTTGGGCACAAGATTTATAATGTGTGGACCCCAGAATAGTACTGGCAGAGGAATGTCCAATATTTGGGTGCCTGTTGTGCACAGCCGTGAGAAAAATGGCAAATACTCCTGCCAAGATGCAACATACTGGGACATTACCCCAGGTACCTCTGGGAACATTACTACTACTACTACTACTACTATTCTTCTTTGAACCTTGCTACTACTATTGCTACTATTCTGCATTGTCATCAATCATAATAATAGTTTTTTCTCTTAAGACAAAGTCCCTGCAGATTTTAGGTGCCATTGTAGGAAGAAGGCTGCTAGTCAGAAGGGGTTAAATGTGGAATTTTGCAATCAGGCATCCTTTTAGTCTCTTCTTGTTGTCTCTCTGATGTTTCCTGAAGCAAAGTCTATCAGAGCTGACCAGGCTTAACAGATACATTTTGCATCTTTGCTGCATATATACAGTAAGTAGGGGCAAATTACCAGCTCCAGTGAAGTGTCAGTTTGCTTTTTTATCCTGGTTGAAATAAAACCAATTTAATACAAAACTGCTGCAGAAGAGAAGCCTTCTGCTTTGGTGAATACATCAGCTCTGCTTCTGTTTCAGACACCCAGTTTAGGCGCTAACATTTTCATCTTAAATGCGTGGTTAGAAGAGCATGGCAGGGAAACCCAAGATACGTTTGCATAATAGATGCCTTCTATATAGAGACACATTTTAATCCCAGACAGAGAGAGGAACGTTCTGTGTGTGGCTCTTGGCCTAGGGAATAGAGCCGGATGCAGGGACATGGAAGCAATCCCCCAGTACCTGCAGTAACACCACTCTCCACATCCCAGCAGTGCTCTCCAACCTCGGTGCGTAGCAGAGATTGTTCTGGGATATCACAGCATTTGTCACTGTTGAATTTTTATAGACCTGATTCAGCAGATCATTTACATCTGCATTATTTAAGTGAGTGGGAAACCCACTCTGTCTTTATAAAGTTAGATGTGAGCCTAAGTGTCTTGCTGAGCTGGGATTAATTTAGAGACAATAAATAACTCCTTCCTGGCTTGGAAAGCAGGCTGGGACCAGCATTCCTAACCTGATTAGATTTAAGATGTTTCAGTTCTGAGTGCATAGTTTGAGATACTTCAGCACACAAGTTTATCACAAAATACAAGCACCCATGAGAAAAGCAGAGCCTTAACTGTACAGAACCACATTCAACCATCCAAACACTTATTTACTCAGTGTTTTCCAAAGTGTGCAGTTGGATAATGTTGGATCTGTTGGATAATGTTGGATCCAAACTGTTGGATAATGAATAAAAAGCTGTCCAGAGGGCCATATATATTGGATTTCCAGACAGTATTATTGCGTTGTGGCCAAAATGACCACAGACAGACATGTTCTGACTCAAGTACTTGGGTAGCAGCCTACAGTAGTTGTTGGGAGAAGGTGTTTCTTGTGTCTTTGTGCATGCCCAGTGATCCTGGCCCCATGTCCTTGTGCTGGGCTCTGCTAAATCACTCATTAAAATCAAGGAGGTTTTTGAGTGAATAAGGAGTGCAGACTCTATTGCTGCAGATTTTATTTCCTTCCATTCATTTTCCTTTGATTATCAGTACAACGCCTTATTTTTGCACAGCATAATATTTTATTAAAGGCACATTTGTAGCTAATAGCATTTATGAAGAGGCAGCTTTGACTGAAACTGCATTGAATGTCACTTAAATAATGAATAGGAATGCCATATATTCATTAAAATTTGAACAACGATAACTGTATGTCTAATAGAGATCCCTTTTGATGCGTATGGCCAGCAGCCATTAAAATATAGTGGGAATTCTTGTTTGCAGGCTCACAGTGGCTGATAATAACACTCTTGAAAAGTATTTGTAGCTCAAGACACTGAATTTACAATAGGGATTCATCGCAGCTAACAGCAGCTCTGAAGATTAAAATTTTACCATCATTCAGCACTACTGTTTCTTGTTTTATTTTCTTTTTCAAGTCTGATGTGTAAAGAAAGGATTTTACTTCCCTGTCAGTCTGCAGAGTTAGTTTTCTGCTGTTTCCTATGAGGAGCTATCTATGTTAAAAATACTATCCAGTATCCCCAGCTGCTGCAAACTGGTTCCAGCATCCCAGTGGGAGAGGTGGAGACTGGTCAGATGAAGGGCTGCACTTGTGGCTTTTTCTGCCTCTCTTCCTTTCACAGCAAACCAAGCATAGAAAGAAGAAAAGACAGCATGTAGCTAACACTGGGATGTTGTTTCAAGTGATTTGGCACCTGACTTCCAACCACTGTGACTAACATAATCTTTAATATAAATAAAGCTGTCCAAAAGCCATTTAAAACATGGCAATACTTCTCCTGAAGACAAGGCAGTGTTTAGCACCTGCCCTGAAGACAAGGCAGTGTTTATCACCCTGTCCTGGATGCATTCTCTGCACAGAGCATATATAGTCACTTGTAACACTCCAGTTTCTTGTGACCCTCTCAACATAGCATTGGTCTAAAGAAAAAAAATTAAGTCAGAGGATTTGTAGAATGTAGAAATGGAAGCGACCTACTGGGTCATGGAGTCCATTCCTGCTAATCTTTCTTCCCAGCCTTTGTATTTCTGGGCTTTCTAATGTTTACAGATGCATTGCTACTGCCACAATTTATCCAGATCAGTAATGGGTGGATATCACTTGGCTCTAACAAGGAGACTCATGTGGCACTTTGAAGTTTGAGAAATATATGGAAAAATTCTGCTCATATCTGCCCCAGAAAGTGACTTTGCTTATCTTACAGTAAATACAAAGTACTTAAAAAAATTATTATCTACAGAGTATTGTAACTCTTTGCTTAGACCTACAAAGCTGACCCAACAGAAGCAGTGCAGTGGCTAAGATGACTGACAGATTTATACTCTTTATTTTGACCTTGAAAAGGTTACGTAATGGAGATTTCATTTCTACCCTTGTCCATTTTGCAGGGCAAGGTTTATCTGAGCAAAAAGTGCTTACTTAACGGCAGTAGAGCACCTTTTGTACCAGGACTCTGAGCTGTATCGCTCAAGTCTGGCCAAATAAAAAATAAGTTGTTCTTCTGAAGATATAGATCTCTGAGAGAATCCTGTAGGGTTGGGTTTTCAACTGGTACAAAGCACTGGAACTGTTCTTAAGGATTTGGGAAACTGTTTGAATTTAGTTTTTCTTCTGTTGTCAAGGATGTAGTCTCTTGATTTCCCTGATTCTTTCCCTCCTGTGTTCAGTTCCGATCTGGCAGCAGGAGCTGGAAGACTCACATCCTTGTGCATTAAACAGGATGCAGCTCCTAATTATTATCTTGATTAAATTTTGTGATTAAGTGGTCTGTAATTGTCTGTAAGCTCAGACTTTCCAAGATATTACTCAGAGCTGTGTTGACTGATGATCATCTGGTCAGGGTTGAGGTGGCACTGCCTTGATTAAATCTTACTTTAAGGGGAAGTGGCACACATCTCTACATGCACTTAAGATCTGTGGAATTTTTGTTAAATTTCTCTTTGCTGAGCAATATATAAAAGTCTATCAGGTGCAAGGCTAGATAGGTAATAAATGTCAAGAAAATATCTATTGAGACCTGTATGTGTTAAATATATTAATGACTCCCTGTTTAATTTCAGAAGACAGAAACCCACCAGATTTCTAATTAATTAATTCCTAATAGTATGTAGGAAAAAACCAGAGAAAAGAAATACACTGTAGTGACAGAAGTTCCCCTTGATGACTAAAGCTACAGCATCCTTAAAGTTAGAAAAGAAGCAATTTTATGTGTCTTTCTGTGTTCTCAGAATAAACCACCCATGTTTTTAAATTTTACTCCTTTAATATGCTATAATATATTGATAAATAATAAAAGTAATAAGGCCATGCTCCTTTCAACAAAGGAAGGGCAGTCTGGTAGTCAAATGTTGTTTTTCAAGCTCTGTGCAACTTGGACTTGAAGACTTGAACATCATCCAGGAATAAGAGTGTGGAGATGAAATCCACTTGGATAAAAAACACAGAACAATGTGACTTGACAGGCTGAGTCCTAAAGGGCAGCAGTGTTGGATCCAATAGTCCCTCTCATTTTGAATAATTGCTGTGCAACACAGAGTCAAACATTTATTGCTGAGTACAGGCACATTTGCTCTCCCTCGTGACCCTCTATAAGCAAATGTGCAATCTGATTTTATTACCAGGAGTGCATTTCACACAAAGTGTTTGCTTCACAGAATTAAACAAACCTGGACAAAGGACAGTCAATACTATTGTTTTGCTTTCTTGCATTTAAATGCTGACTTCTAGACAGCTCAATTGCAAGCCAAGAGCAAGAACAGGTCTTTATAAAGGATTCATAAGGGATTCACGTGGAGAAATTCACCTCTAAAGAAAAGCTCACTAGAGCACCAGAATCAAGGGGTTACTTTTCTGTAGACAAAGCTTTCAGACTAGTGCCTTCATCTAAGCAGATTGTTGCAGTTGATGGCCAATGGGAATTAGGTTGATGGAAGAAATCTTCGCCAAAAAATGTGTTTCCAAACTGGAGTGGACAAGCAGTGGTGAAGCTTTGATTTTGTTGCCAGTGCAGCATTTGAAGAGCGAAACAATATTTGTGGCTGAAAGAGCTTCTGGGAGACATTTGAATGCATGCCATGAGTTTATGAACTGGAAACATCTTTCAGGGCACAGGAAAAGGACATCTCAGAGCAGCACTTGCCTGGGGAAGGGCTGGGAGCAATTTTGTCTTTAGGTACGAGACCAATGAGACTGGGGATCTCTTCGGTGCAATTAAAAGTAAAAGCATCTGGTGCCTGGCTTGTGGTGATGACAGCACAATGCACTTTTGTGGAGGGACATTAAGAGCCACTTGAAGTGCCAACTAGTGCCTTATTTGTTGTGCTAGTGTATTCCTTTTTCTTTCTGCCAGCTTTATTGAGCACAAGAGGGCTAAGGCCTCCCAAGGCACTGAGCTGGAGCTTTGTCATCTTCCTAAAAAAAAAACAACTCTTCTCAGAGATACAGGTGCAGCACAACACCCTAGACTTTAAAATCTTATAAATGTCCATAATCAGAGACAGATGATGTTCCTTCACCCCCAGTGCCCCCATACAGTCACACATACACCATGCTTTGTGCAATGATAAATTTAAGTCAAAGGGGAGTGCTATAAAATATATATTGGATGTGATAAATAGCACTGCCTGGAAGCAAGAGTAAATTCTGAAATGCTTATTTATCATCCCAAGACCAGCTATTGGGCTTTTTATGAGACCTGAACTAAGGAACATAGGCACAGGATGGGAAGCACAGTGGGACTGGCTGCTCAGACAATATCACCAGTCTATCCAGTTATTGAAAGACAGAACAGAACAGCAGAGAGAACCCATCAAAATGCTGCAGGAAGTATTTAGCTGTTGCAGATCTGTTGGTGATGTAGGCATGAAATGTCCTGGGGCTGAAGCTTCTGTGTGTGACCAAGCCCAGTCTGGAGATTCTGGGGGAAGTGTTCTCTGCATGGTCTAGGATCAAGCCTCCTGCTCCAGGAAGCATAACTGGCACAGAGTGCAGCATGGTAGCTATCAAGGGTCATTTTTTGAGAGGCTAATCACAGAGTTAGAGCTACAGGTTTTGTCCTGAGCAAAGAAAGGTGAGATATTGGTCATCTCATCATTCTGAGTGCATGATCTGGCAGAGAAGTCCTCTCTACCAAAATATTCTTTGTAATAATTTGTGAGATGAATAAGCTGCAATCATCTCCCAGCCAAATAAAATGGAAGCTATGGCAAAGCTGGTCAAGGGGACTACAATAAGGGGGCTTTTAAGTCAGGAGGATTTCCTAAATAGAAAAAAAAATAAAATTGTGTAGTCGGTTATTTTTGCGACAAATTTTTGTCAAGTGAGTTTGATCTGAAGAACTCCCTTACTCACTAAAAAGCTCCTGCATCTTGCTAACGCAGTAGTGTGCTGCTGGGACAGGTAGAAGGGCTGTTTTCCAAAAATAAGCAGATCTTATGCAATAAGCTGAGTTATGTTAATAACTGAAAGACGGATGTACTATTTATTATCTGCTTTCAAATCCACATAGGCAGTCGTACTGATGATTGCTGACTTTTTTTTTTTTTTTTTTTTTTTAATTGGCTCATGAAGGAAAATGTGTGAGGAGGGGTAGAACTCAGTACTTATCATTCTACTTTTGACTCTACACTGCAGCTTGATAATTGATGAACGATGGTAGCACGTGTTGCTAGAAGCCTTTCTGTTGGCTTTTGGCTTTGAACCTGGTCTGAGAAGCCACATCAGGAGCCCTTCACAGGACCCTGGTTCTAGCTAGATCAAGTTCCTTCTTGCACGACCTGCTTCTGGAGTTCTCATTGAAATGAATGGAGTTGGAAAGCACCCATCTTCATTCTGATTTGTTTTGGTTGTTTTGTCCTGCTTTGACTGCATATAGGAGGTGTCCTACACATACTGTTTGCTGTTGTAAGCAGAAGCAATCTATGAATCATCCTGAATTTTTTAAAAAGGGACTTGGTATAAAACTGGAGGAAATAATTTTGAAGACTCAGTGGGCTTTATGTGAACTTGGAGCTGGCTCAAAATACACTGGCAAGTCCACAAGTGAAAATATCTGTTTGCTGTCAGCTGATCTATCCTTCCTCCTGCACTCCTGGTTACTCACACTGCCTCTCTTTGGTCACTTCATTGTGATGTCTAAATCAGGAGTCCAGTAAGTGGGAAGGTGAGGCCAGTGGGGTGAGTGAGCCCCTGTGCCATGGTTGCTTAGTGGAGGAATTTAACTTTGAAATTATGAGCACAAATGAAAGTGTAAAATGGAGGCATGTGTCCCAGCACTAGGCTGGAGTCATCCCATGGTTCACAGAGAGCAACCAAGAGCTGATCCATCCCCATTCACCTGCTCTGTCACCCCTGGGGCACTTACATTTCCCTGTAATGTGGTGCAGGACCACCACTACCTGCATAAGGAACCTGCAGGTAATACCACATTAAGCACCAAATTTGCATCTCTGTAACCTCCCTGACCTAAAAGGGTTGATCAAATGTGAGTAGATGTACATGGCTTCCCTGCACCAGGGAAAGGCAGTGTGTAAAATTTGGGCTTGTATGCCTACCTGGAGATACATAGTTAGAAAACAAACAAAAATCTCAAGTTGATAATAGGTACCTATGTTGCAGCCAAAAGTACCTTCAACTAGGGTGGGTGACAACAGCTTGGTGTCCCTTAGATGCAGGTGGAGGTGCAGATAACTGATGGCTGGTTCTAGGGCTCAGCTCCTGCTGTCAGAACATCCTGCCTGCTCCTTTGCAGGAGTCACTGGATGGCTTTTTTTCTTTTTTCTTTTTTTTTTTTTTTCTCTTTCTCTCTCCCTGCTTTTAACAGATGTCACTAATGGTCTTCTACCTTTTTTCCTCCCAGTCTTTTTTAGGCTTTCCCTGCCCTTCGTCATGTCACGTGTGATGCCCTGACAACTGACTGTTGACTTCTGTGCCAGCAAACCTTGTTACTTCTGCAGAAACCAATCTATTCCAGAGCTGCCTCCCTCCTAACCCCCTCCTCCTGCTGCAGGCACCAAACCCTCACCCCCCCCCGAGCAGCTGCCCCATCCTCCTCACAGGCACCAGGGATGGGGCTGTGAAGGCATTGGGAACTGCAGTCCCTGCCTCCCTTGCCTGCCAAGCAGCACAGCAATCCAGGCTAACCCAAGGAAGTGGTTCTGCCCCTGTACTCAGCTCTGGTGAGGCCACACCTCGAGTACTGTGTCCAGTTCTGGGCCCCTCAGTTTAAGAAGGATATTGAGGTCCTGGATCAGGTCCAAAGGAGGGCAACCAGGCTGGTGAAGGGACTTGAGCACAGATCCTATAAGGAGAGGCTGAGGGAGCTGGGGGTGTTCAGCCTGGAGAAGAGGAGGCTCAGAGGAGACCTCATCACTCTCTACAACTCCCTGAGAGGAGGTTGTAGCCAGGGGGGCGTTGGTCTCTTTTGCCAGGCAACTCTCAGCAAGACAAGAGGGCATGGTCTTAAGTTGTGCCGGGGGAGGTTTAGGTTGGACATTAGAAAGAATTTCTTTATGGAGAGGATGATCAGACATTGGAATGGGCTGCCCCAGGAAGTAGTGGATTCTCCATCCCTGGAGATATTTCAAAAGAGATTGATGTGGCACTCAGTGCCATGGTCTGGTAACTGCAGCGGTAGTGGATCAAGGGCTGAACTTGATGATCTCTGAGGTCCCTTCCAACCCAGCCAATTCTATGATTCTGTGAAATTCCCAAAGCCAAACCCAGCTGAAGCCTCAGCATCACCCTCCTTGGAGTCTGGCTTCTCTCACCTGCCTCCTTGCAGCTGATCACCCTGACAGGAGCCATTGTTTCTATTCCTCCATCCTTGTCTCCCATGTTTTATGGTAATTAGAGCAGGCAGGCAAGCCATCCATCAGCTTCTAAATGCTCAGGAATGTTTTAGGTTTCTGCGAAATAATTGTGCGTTTTATTGCTATTTACACATTCATTTTCCCAGGCAATAATTTCCAAACAGCACTCCCCAATGCTTTTTATGTTTCATATCTGTATTGTGGCAGGCACATGGGCTTCAGGAGCAGCATTCAGCCTGCTGCTGTAAATTCACTCCCTTATTTTAGTAGGTCTAACAGTTATTTATAATTAACATCAGGGACCTTACACAGTAATACCAATTATTGATTTTATTTTTTTTTAAGACAAATAAATTACTTTTTTTCTTATTACTGCCATAGCAACACAATCAAGTTGCAGTAGCTAATGTTGTCCAGAACAGTGGAAGAAAAGGCTCTTAAAAACTGAGTTGGTGGTAAGGTTATAAAAAGCAGCATGTGACCCCTTAACTCTAGGATCTGTATAGGTGGGATCATCATATGGGAGCAGTAACTGAAATTAGCAGCTCTGGTGGTGTCAGTGAAAGAGAATGGGAGTGGAAAGCTCTGCAGCAGGAGCTGAGGTAGCCACTGCAAAATGGGAGCCTTTGGAACCAACAATAAGTCTTTATGTCCCAACACAGCTGGGAACAGAGAGCCCAGGCTTTCTAGTGGATCCCCAAAATCCCATCATTAATGATGGAGGAGTGACTCCTGTGACTGTGCAGTGCTGATGCTATGTGGCACTCCCCAAACAATGAATGTGAACGAAACACAGCTTGAGTCACCACAAACGTATGCACAAGTCTGTGAATTAGTTAGTGATAGGACAAGGGGTAATGGGTGTAAATTGGAGCATAGGAGGTTCAAGTTGAATATTCGAAAAAATTTTTTTACTGTAAGGGTGACAGAGCCCTGGAACAGGCTGCCCAGGGGGGTCGTGGAGTCTCCTTCACTGGAGACATTCAAAACCCGCCTGGACACGTTCCTATGCGAAGTGCTCTAGGTGGCCCTGCTCTGGCAGGGGGGGTTGGACTAGATGATCTTTCGAGGTCCCTTCCAACCCCAAGGATTCTATGATTCTATGAATTGAACCAAAGACGCCTTAAAGTTTTCTTTGTTTTTGTTTAGAGGGGACCTTAGAGGTCATCTAGTTCCAACCCCCTGCCATGGACAGGGACACCTTCCTCTAGACCAGGTTGCTCCAAGCCCCATCCAACCTGGCCTTGAACACTTCCAGGGAAGGGGCAGACACAGATTCCTTTGGCAACCTGTGCCAGTGTCTCACCACCCTCACAGCAAACAATTTCTTCCTAATATACAATTTACGTCTCCCCTCTTTCAGCTTGAAACTGTCCCACTTGTCCTGCCACTACATATCCCTTTAAGTCCCTCCTCAGTCCCAGGAGGGACTTGACTTCTCCAGGCTGAACAATCCCAACTCTACCTTTTTATACTATTTCTTATTACCTTGTTAGTACTAAGATATCTAGTCATGTATTTGCAAACTAAATTGCCCTTATCAGTAGCCCTTGCATGGCTTGTGCTTCTTTTTCAGTCCAACTGAGTCCTGTTATGCCAGAAAATATGCTAAGGGCAGCATCAGACCTGGCAAGAAGCAATGGGAACAGCAGCCAACTCCATCTTAAAGTGATTTTTGCCCCTGCCAGGGATGACTGCCTAACAAGGACATGGAGGACCCAAGCTGAAACACAGCCCTGAAAAAGCTGAGTTGGAGAGGTGAAGGGGACTAGAGAGGACAAAGCAACATTTCTGTTACTTCTCCGGCTTCTTGCACCTCAGAAATTATTTACCTTGGAAATGCTGAGCAGCAGTGGGAGAGAGAATGAGAGGAGCTGGGAGTAGAGTAGACAGCCAGGGAGGGATGTTGCATCTAGTCTGGAGAAGAGGAGGCTGAGGGGAGACCTTATTGCTCTCTACAACTACCTGAAAGGAGGGTGCAGTAAGATGGGTGTCGGTCTCTTCTCTCAAGTAACAAGCAATAGGACGAGAAGAAATGGCCTCAAGTTGCACCATGGGATGTTTAGATTGGATATTAGGGAAAACTTCTTTATGGAAAGAGTGGTCAAGCAGTGGAACAGGCTGCCCAGGGAAGTGGTGGAATCACCATCCCTGGAGATGTTTGAAACCACGTTTTAGTAGGTGTGGTGGTGTTGGGTTGGTTGTTGGACTTGATGATCTTGGACGTCTTTTCCAACCATAATGATTCTATGATTTCTGCATCAACCTCAGTAAGAGTGAGAATAAGATGGATGCTGAAGGGAGGGATCATGGAAAAGAAAAAGCCTGTGGTAAACTGTTGTTCAGGTGATTAAATAAAGGGTTTGTTGAGTACCACCCCTCTCCTCAAAGGGCTTGGCCCGAGGTTAATCTTCCTTTACCAAACCAGCCTCAGTGGGTTGGGAAATGAAAACAGAGAGGACAAGTCCTTTTTTTTTTTTTTTTTTTTTTTTTTTTTTTACATCTTTCCAATCTGCTTTTAAACTGGGAGAGAAGCACTGTCTCCTTTAGGATGTGTGCAATGTCTTTGTATGAGCATGGGGAGAGATGCAGCTGGATCAAAGCTGAATGTTGCTGAAATCAGGAGTAAATTGGGGATTTCTCAGTTTAAAGAAAAACATTCCTGGAAAATTAGCCCACAAATGTCTTGAGTACCCTAAATGAAATCTGTGAGGGCTTTGGCCATTACTTGTTTGTCATCATGCTACCACAAATGCCACCTGGATTTTGTCACCACAAGTCTGGCATTGCCAGGGATTTTTTTCATTTAGGGTTTGTTGTGGTGTTACTCTTTGGGGAGGGGGCTGGGGTGTTTTTAGGCTTATTAGGATTTTTCTTTTTTCACTTGCTCATCAGGGAGACGGCTCTATTTTAATTTCTTAATTAGCTGGATATTTCTAGTCATCTGGCCAAGTTGAAGTAACGTGTAACACATCAAGCCAAGGGCTTTACACATCAGGGCCAGACAGCTTGGAGCTGTGAGAACATGTCCATGCCTCATGTGCTGTCACAAAGCTGCATTGTCTGGGCTTGGTATCACCTGTGGGAACCTCACCTGCATGCAGGGGAACATTGCTGATGGGCATCTGGGCAACAAAGGGACTTTATTCCTCCCCAGTAGCACTTCTGGGGCTATAAAAACTTCTTCATTCCTTCCATCTGCTGGGATGGTAGAGTCTGTCCACCAAACATGCAGTTCACTTCCATGGTTTTTGTAAAGCTGTTTTTGAAAGCAAATCCCATTTTCATCCTACCTGTGTTGAGCAAGTTGAGCCGTGCATGGTGCTGCACCCCATGTGAATCATGCTTTGCAGCCCCAGACCTGCTTTGCAGAGGAGGAGTTGGAGTGGGTCCTCATTATACTCTGTAGAGATTGGAGAAGGGCTGATGGTTTTAAACTAAAAGAGTGTATATTCAGGATAGATATAATGAAAAAAAGAGACACTGGAAAAGGTTGTACTGAGAGGGAGTAGATGCTTCATCCTTGGAAACAATCAAGGTCAGGTTGGACAAGGCTCTGAGCAACCTGATCTAGCTGAAGATGTTCCTGCTCCCTGCAGGGCAGTTGTATTAGATGACCTTAAAAGATCTGTTCCAACCCAAACCATTCTATGATTCTAATACAAGCCATGGGGAGGGACAGTGTCCCTCTCATTTGTTTCAGCCCTTACTGTAGAAGAGGGCAGTTTTCACAGCGGGAAGTTGATTTGGTTCAGAGCAGCAGAAACTTGGACTGTGGCTGGATCCTTGTGTGCCCCTCACCCTCCTTGCAGGCAGTGGTGTGACACTTATAAGGGTTCATTCATGTAAGCCCTGTCAGCAGGGCAGTAAACCTGCTCCCAGATCCTTCCTGCTCCCAGCTAATCCAGGTAAATCCTCTTTCCTTGTACCTTCTCCTCTTTCATCCAATTCTTTGGGGTAAAAAGGTGGGGGTCAAAGGAGCACACTTTAAATATATTTTTGTGTGTGCATGGAAGCAAAATCAGTCATCTCAGTAAAGCTGTGTCCCTGCTGTCCCTGTGGGCTACCTCTAGACAGCCTGCTCTCCACCTGGCCACCACATCCCAGAACTTTTCCTATCATTCCCAGTTTAGTGTCATGCTCTGGAAAGGAGGGATGGGATCACAGCCTAAAGCTATTTCCCAGGATGCCTGTATCTGGGAGCAGAGGGACATTCCCCCTGGGGTTGTCTGGTCTGGAGAAGAGGAGGCTGAGGGGAGACCTTAGGGCTCTCTACAACTACCTGAAAGGAGGTTGTTGTGAGGTGGGGCTTAGTTTCTTCTCCCTGCTCACAAGTGATAGGGCAAGAAGAAACAGCCTCATGTTGCCTGAGGGGAGGTTTAATTTTATATTATGCAAAATTTTTTCACCAAAAGGGTTGTCATGCTCTGGAACAGGCTGCCCATGGAGGTGCTTGAGTCACATTCCTGGAGGTATTTAAAAGGCTTGTGTAGATGTGGCACTTAGGGATGGTGTTTAATGGTGGTGGAGCTGGAAATGTTAAGTTTATGTTTGAACTTGATGGTTTTAAGGTCTTTCCCAACCTACATGGTTCAGTGATTCTCTGGCCCTTGCCCCTCTGCATGGCTGTACAAGCTGGGGTGCAGTTTCATCAGCAGGTGGGGGCTGGTATATGCTACAGGGTGATGATGCCTTGTGGTCTTCTGTAAGAATCTGGCATTGAGTCAGAGCTGAAAGTTTCACAGCATTCTGCTTCATCTGAAGGTTGGGCTTTGTGCGTTTTCTTTCTTTAAGACTGTTGACTAAAATGGGAGTTTGGAGAAGGGCTTTTTTTTGCTATTGTCTGAGCTGGGGATGGTCTTGTACTGATAACAAACTTCTGCAAACATTTCTTCCGCCAAGTGTTTACAGGAGGAGTTGGACAAACTTCTATTAAAAGTTACACATAGCTGGTTGGGGCTGCCTTTGCATGGGAGGAAACCTCTCAGCACCTCACCCAGCAGAGCCTCCTACAAGTCTATGAGCAAATGTCCAGAATCAAAGCCAAACAGGCTCAGTTTCGGGTGTCAGCCAGGAGCTGCACCTCTCAACATGGCTGTGAGGCATAAGCAGTCCTCTCCTCAGCTGCCTTTCTGCTGGCTCCAGGAACAGAAATGACTGCATATATTTGTAAAGCTCAGGCAAGATCATTTTGCCTTCGTGTGCCATATGCTGTCACTGTGAGCCCTGTCACCCTCTGTCTCCCACACTTCCCTCACTGTTTCTCACACAGCTCAGTGATGCAGTGAATCTGCCGTGCTCGTTCATCAGAGCAGGGTCAACAAATTTCAGATGTAAGAGGCACAGGAGGATGCAAAAACAAGAGTTCCATCAACTGCAAGTTTGGAAATGTCTCTGCAGCAGTGATGCTGCTCTCTGGAAACTTCATCTTTTAAACAAAGGGCTAGGAGTGATCCAGCAGTTTTTTGAGTCACAGGGTCCCCTGGTATCCACTATTTTTTCCTAAGGATGTGAAAATTTAGTGACAACATAGTCTCTACATAGTCCCTGTAGAGCAACCTAAAAACAAAGATGCTCATCAGCTGATGCTACATCTCTGTAAGAAGTCATAGGCCAGTTCTCCTCTGGGAACATTTAAACTCTATTTGTAATGACTTGTCTTTGGATGCAGTAATTATTTTCATAATTTTTTTTTCTTGGGCAAGAGAGATGTAATAGAAGAGGTTTAAAACCTGACTTACCCTTTTTAAAACCAGGCCAAGCAGAATAGCATATTTTTAAGCTTCTTGGTATACAGTTCCCAAGTAATCCTTGAGAGGCTTTAACTAAAGGTGATAGGATTTTTTTTTTCCATTGGCTTAATAAAGACAAAACAAATAAAAAATCTGTAGCTCCAACTTGCAAAGCAAACTTTTTGACACAAATTGGTGGCTCATTTAAAAGAATACCCAAAGCCCCAGGGTTCTGCTGCCTGCAGTCATTGGGAATTTTTGGTTTTTAAAATTGCACCCATTAAAACTTGCCAGGAGCTTTATTCCTAGAGCAAGTAGTCACATTTTTGTAAACCCTGTTTTAAAAGTTTCATTGGAGTAAGGACAGGATCCCCCATTCATTGCAGTAGTAATATGCACAAAAGCTTATCACAAAATTTAAAAGGTTCCCTGTCCCAATGAAAGTGGAGCAATGTTTTACATGGGGAAAGGCTATTGCAGTGCATCTGGGATCCTGTTTTCAGTTTTTGAATGAGAAACGTGATCTTGATCTCAAAGACAGAATTTAGCTTTAGATGCAGATTTCTCTGGGGTTTGTGCTGACACAGGGCTCACCCAGTCATGGTCACTTAAGGAGAGTGACCTCAGGGCTGCAGCTGGAGTTTCTGACCATCAGCAAACCAGCCTGTATAGGACTGGTGTTTCTCCTTGACAAAGGAGAAAACCAAGTTCTTGGTTTTCTAATGCACCACCAACTGGGTAGATGTTGGGAATTATAGCTGGGGAAAGGCAAGCAGTGGAGACTTCCTTGTCCTGGTTTGGTTATCAGAGCCCAAGGACAGAGATTTTCTTTTTTTCCACTCCTTGTCATAGATAAAAG
Source organism: Calypte anna (assembly GCF_003957555.1). Lineage (NCBI taxonomy): Eukaryota > Metazoa > Chordata > Aves > Apodiformes > Trochilidae > Calypte > Calypte anna. Next base: position 143,476,404 of record NC_044245.1, on the reverse strand, counting down.
AGTAAATCCAGGCTGATGTTTCCAGCATCTGGCCTTCTGATTCTTTTTTTCCTAGGTGGGATGCTGCTGGCAGCATTGCAGAGGACAAGACCATAGCAATATTGAATTGGTCACCACTTTCTTGTGGTAAATTTTCTGATTTAAAAAGAAAAAATTTGTATGATAGTATTTAGAATTGAAAATTGTAAGACTAAATAAATGAAATCTTCCTCTGCTAATTGTTTCTGTATGGATAAGTGATACTTTGAATTTTCCTTTGAATCAGAAAGCCCTTAAATATTCAAGGATTGCTGACTACCTTAGCAGTCTCCCTTTTTACGTTTTAACTGTCTTAAGTAAGACAAGTGGAAAAGGTGCCATATATTTTTCCTTGTCTGTGTGTTTTTCTCCAGCATTCAATTATCAGTATCCACGTAATTCAGTGTTAACATTTCCAATGAACTTCAGGATACCCAGTTGGGTGGCTGTATGTGCAACTCTGATGTATGCAAATCCATTTTGCCTCCAGCTCTTGAAATATTTTCATATTCAGGATTACAGGAAGCCTTTCCTGTGCCACTCTGATATAAGATAATCTCAGTTTCTCTAAAAACACTTTAGAAGTCCAGACAAAAAAGTCAAAATTTCTTTTTTCATAGAAATCCTGTTGCTTTTTTCTGTACCCAGGCTACCACATAGTCCAAAGCAAAGCTTACACTGATGGAGCACCAAAGGGCTACTTTCACATTGCCTGCTCTGGGCAACTACTTCTATCCATCAGGTGTTAGAGGCAACAAAAGACCTGGCAGTCCTCTGGATAAAAGGCACTCTGAATCATTCAGTTTTCTTGACTGTCAGCACCATTGTAGATGTAGGGTTAAAACTAGAATGGGATTGTCACTGGATGGCCAGAGCCTGGATGATTCCTGGGCTGGGAGCAAGACCATACAGTCCATTTGAATCCAAATAGGTCAAGTACTCCTACTGGGGACATATAAATGATCAATATATTAAAGCAGCTGCCTAATGGCTTTGTAGTTCTGGTTTATAAGAGTATATTAATTATCAAAATTGTTACTTTTATCTGTGATATATTTTTAAACTTATTGACTCCTTATAAAGTTACTGTGGCTGCCAGACTCTCAGAATTGTGCACAGTAAACAGAAAACTTGAAGTATAATTATTTACTTGCCATAATTTGTGTTACCTGCCAGGTCCAGGATAGGCACAGATGCTAAAACACTTCTGAATTTAATTGTGGGCAGCTTGACACCTATGCCTTCCCTAGCACAAGGAAGACTAAACATAAATCCCAGGTTAATGAGGGAGAAAATCCCTGTGGTGTCATTAAACCTTCTCCAGAGTGAATTCAGTCTGTCTGATGAATAAATGTTTAATGCAGAGTCTTATCAGTTGGTGTTATTGATTGCACGAAAAACACTGTTGGTTTAACGAGAAGCCCATCAATGTGAACAGGAGTTAACAACCTCACAGTGCCAACAACTGCTTGCTATTGCTTCAAGGCAGGAATCCCAGTGAAGAGAGTCAGAGATGCTCACATGGGAACAGAAAAAACATTTCCTAGACTCTGGAGATTATTGACAATCCCATCAATATTATCATTATCTTCTAATCTTTTTGTACATTTAGAATTATAATGCCATGAGGTTCCCTGAGGTGTGTTAATCACTCTCTTGACATCAGAAATCAGGGCTCCTCACAATGTGTTCTTTGAAGTCTGCTGCAACTGCTGTTATAGTCAGGTAGGTTTCCCCATGGTTTTAACCAAGAAATAGATTGGTGGATGTTTTTTTAGCTGGATGTTCATAAACGGGCTAGCAAGCACCTGCTGCCAAAGTGATTGAGTTCTGCCTGTAGATGAGAGTGTCCTATAATCTGAAATAATCCTATATTCTCGCCTGCAATCCTATAAAACTGAAACTAATGCATGTACAGGAATTTGCTTCTACAGTACTTTTAGCTTGCCTCTATTTCTACTACTGCTGTTGCCACTGTTAATTTGTCTTTCTGTATTTGGATTACCTGAGAGTAGTGTTCTTACTGTCTCTGGGAATTAGAAAGATAAAAACAAACAAACAAACAAAAATGACCAATACAAAGTAAAATAAAAAATGAGAGGTAATAATTTTTTCACTGATCTTCTAGCAGCAGTGAAAATAGAGCTTTTTTCACCAATTTTGAACTTTTGCTTTCTTTTAATTACCATAAATTACACATTTTCTAGAAAAACATTTTTTTACATAACAAAAACTCTGGAAATTGAAATTTTTGATTAAAATATCACAGATCCTTTTTTGAATTTCTTGAAACAGAAAATCATGATGGAAAATAACTTGAGCAGCAGAAAGAATGAATTTAGACGAAGCAATCCAAAAATACAAAACAAAAAACCCAAACAGTGTTTGAAAAACTCCTTCCCATCTCTATGGTTTTCCTATCATGAACCACTAAAAAACTATGGTAGTAGCAAACACGTGTGTGTCCTGGAAGTCCTTTTAACACCTCTTTTTTCCCAAGCAGAGGGCAGCAGAGCTGTGTGCTCAGCCTACAAATCACCTAATGGAATGGGAAGGATTTTAGAGTGCAAGGGCACTGTGTCCACCATGGACTCTGCCATCAAATGTTGTCAAGAAGAATCAAGCAGCAATTTATATGTGTCCAATTGTCTGCTTGGATGTTTCTAAAAACCTCTTCAAAGCAAATCAAGTCACAGAGATAGAGTGAATGAACTGTAGTGAGTGAGTGAATTTTAGTTTAGGGTTTTCACCATGGAGTTATTGGTTTCATTGCCCCATCTTTGGGCTCTTGGTGTTCTGCCCTACATAAAAACAATTCAAAAAGTCCCATCTCATCCCATCAGTGGATATGGCCCCATTAGAGAAAAATGCTCCTAGTCTAGCAGGTTAAAGCTATGTGTCTGTCCAGCATTGCCAAGAACAGAATGAAGAAGGAAAATATTTTTTTAAGAGCTTGCAGTGATATTTTTGCTATTTAAAACACCAAGATGTCTTTGGGGAAGGGGATTTGGAATCACAGAAACACCACAAGTACAAAAAAACCCTCAAGATCAGCGTGTCCAACTGTCAACATCCTCCCGACTTAAATATACATATCAATATCTCTATCACCTACTAAAGTGTGTGTCCCAAAGTGCCTCATCTATATGATTTTTAAATACTTCTAGGGATGGTGAATACATTAAAGAAAATGAAGTGGCACCAGGGAAGCAGAGGAACAATTTCTTGATTAGTAGAGTGTGTGAAAAGAGGAAGGGCTTCTCCAAAAACCACTTTCTAGCAAGACAGAGGCTGAGGAGGACATTGCTACCAGCAGTTTATTTTTTCACTGCTGGTTTTCAGCACATCTCTGGTGATACCTGACAACCTCTGGCCTCTCAGTTGTAATCACTGCTGTGCACAGCTTGACTGGACAGAGCTTTTTTTCTGGTGCTCTGGTTTTGCCCTGAAGATACTTGAGCTGAGTGTTGAGCCACAGGGATGAATGATAAACAACAGGTCAGCAATGGAGCTGCCCATTACATTTGAATTAATTGGCCATTAATTTCACTAACCTCTCCAAGTTCATCCCGTGAAGAAGACACCCAGGGGCCACTTTTATAGGTGTGGTTGGTTCTGTGGCTGAGTGCTCCCTTGACACCATAATCACCTAGAAAACTTAAGATGAGGTTTACATTGGCAAGTTTTATGTATTATCAGTGGGCTTTTTCACCAAGCCTGGCGTAATACCAAGCCTGTAACAAAGGGCTATTATAAAAGCAGTAATTTAATAATATTATAGCTCCCACTGGAAATACATTGCTCATGAGTTTATCTCCAAAGTCACAGTCATCCTTGTGTTTCCCAGTGATAAATGATGTCCAGATAAATATTTTCCTTGTGTTGTTGGTGCCATTAGGGGAGGCAACTGAGTTTCCCACAGCTTTGCTCTTCACCCCAAACTCAGTTTTGCTCCTCTCTCAAGATTGAAGTGTGAGTGCTGTATTAAGAGATGGCAGCTGAGGACACAGAGTTTGATCAGGTTCCTGGAATTAATTTGCAGCATCAGTATTTTTTATTCATATAATTACAGACTCATAGAATAGTTTTGTTGGAAGGGACCTTTAAAGGAATCTAGTCCAACCCCCTGCAATGAGTGGGAACATCTTCAACAGGATCACGTTGCTCAGAGACCCTTACAACCTGACCTGGAATGTTTTCAGGGATAGGACATCTATCACCTTTCTGAACAAACTGGTTCAGTGTTTCACCACCCTCATCATAGAAAATTTCTTCCTTATATTTAGTCTGAATGTCCTCTCTTTCATTTTAAAGCCATTAACCTGTGTCCTGTTACCACAGGCCCTATTAATTTTCTACATCTGTCTCATAAGTTGTCTTAAAGTATTGAAAGGCTGCTACTAGTTCTCCCCAGAGCCTTCTCCTGGATGATCAACCCCAACTCTCTCAGCCTCTCCTCACAGGAGAGGTGCTTCAGCCCTTTGATCATCTTGTTGACCCTCCTCTGGACTAGGTCCAACAGCTCCATGTCCTTCCTGTGCTGGGGGCTCCAGAACTGGACCCAGTACTGTTGGTGGGATGTCAGGAGAGCAGAGGGGGATAACCACCTCCCTGGACCTACTTGCCACACTTCTTTTGCTGTAGCCCATAATGTAGGTGGCCTTTTGGGCTGTGAATGCACATTGCCAGCTCACGTTGAGCTTTTGATCCACCAGTACCCCAAGTCCATTTCCTTAGGTCTGCTCTTAATCCTCTTATCCCTCAGTCTGTATTGATAACAAGGGTTTCCCCAGCCCAGGTGCAAGACTGGAGGGTGTTTGGAGATCCACCCTTCTCTATGCACAGCTCCTGAAATAACTTCTCCTATAGACATGGTGTAGAAGTGAGGTGAAAGAGAGGTGAGAGTAGAAGTTTTGGAGCCAAGCTATCTTTCATGGCACTTCCAGCCCCATTTATAGCAAAAATTCTCACTTGGTCTGAAGGCATGAGTAGGAATTGTAGCTCATGGAGGAGCACGCAATTAATCCTGGTTATTAAGACTGCAATTTCCCTAGACCAAACATCCCTTGCAGCAATCAACTCAAGGAAGAAGGAAGTTTTTGCTGCTGCAAACCCCTCTGCAGGGGTGAAGGACAAAACTTTTCATCCTGGTGGGAGGAAGCAGAGATGGCAGCTCTCTGTGCCTAAGGGTATGGGCAGGATTGTGACCTTTTCTCATCCAGAGATTCCAACCCTTTCCTCAAGACTGTGAGGGAGTTTTTATTTCCAGATTGCTCAGCAACATTGCCTGGTAAAGTCTGCCAAGACAAAGATTTATTTTGAGGCAACAGAACTCAACTTCCCCACCCAAGTTTCTGTTAATCTTATACACATCTTACATAAAATGCTGTTTGCTCACCCTGGCTGCATAGACCTGTTAGGCACGTGGGCAGGGCAGTCTGTGTTAGAGCACCAGGGAGATCTCTTGTCTATCTGGCCAGCCCAAGCCTGCCAGCAAACCTACTCACTGATAAGACACAAGTATGTAATGATTTTTTTTTCCACTAAAGTACCATGCAGTTATGCTCCATAAACCACCCCCACTTTTTCTTCCATACACTGTGATGGATGAAACATTGCCCAATAGCTGGCTCTGAATTCAAGAAGCATGGAGGAGTTGCTGCCTTCAAATCTGTCTAAAGCTACTTTTTCTCATGGCTTAAATGTCCCTGAATGGTTTTGTTTTCTAGGCAGTGTTGATATGATTAGTTGGAGTTGCCTGGGGTGAGCATTTTACTAAATCCAAAGAGCCACATACCACCAGGCTTGCCTGGTTTCCATGCTGCAACCCCATCTGACAGTGGCAAACAGATTTGTGCTTCAGAGCATGGTCAGGGCATGGGCAGAAGAGTTAGAGATCATAGTCACTCTGATTAAATGGTGAGACTTGAGGCTGCCTTTTTGTGGCTGTGGCAGGACCTATGTCATCCTTGTGAGAATGTAAAGATGGACACACAGGAGAGCCTGTTAGCTCCAAGGATCATAAAACAGTCTTATTTTAATTAAGTTATGGATGGAAAACGGGGAAAGTAATGTGGCAATTGGTGCTTTTCCCAAACTGGATCCTGTTGTGGCTTTTGTTATCTGGAAAGGATGATGCTCACCTTTGCCTGCCAGTGCCTGTCACACCACAGACAGCATGAGGTAGCCAAGGTTGTGCTGGGGCAGAGGCTCAGTGTTTGGTGAGACTGATCTGGATCAGTCCCGGAGGAGCTGGAGCAGATGCCTTGCATAGGCTCTCAGTCTCACCTAGTTAAGCAAGATACAGGTTTCTAGCCTGTCTTTAACTCTGATGGAGCTTCCAGGCTTTCTCAAAATTAATTGCACAATCTGACTCACGTAGCAAAAGCCTCATGCTCAGAGGTCTCTGGCAAGGTGTCAGCCCAATGAAGTGTTTCTTTCTAAATGTCAGCCAGCTCTGGGCAGTGGAAAGTAGCCAGTGATGAGCCAGGGCAGAGCACACATGCCTGTGGTTTGGAGTGAAACAGTCCCCTCTGTTATTCCTCTCCAGACCTAAGCACAGATCTGGAGTGGCAATGCACGTGTATTTTTCCAGGGACAGGCATTTGCAACCCCAGGATGACATCTTCTGAGGCTATTTTGGGCCTTCATGGGTGCAGTAAAGCAAGATTTAACCTTTCATCCTCTCCCAGGCAAGGTTTTGAGATCAAGGGTTGCTCAAATGGAGCAGTGTGGATGAAGAGTGAGCAGATGCTCATGAAGAGTGTGGATGGGAAGGAGGTCCCAAAACAGCAGGAAGATGCTTAAGGACATATTATTTGTGCTGCCAAGAAGCTTTATAACAATACAGTTGTCAGTGGCTTAGCTGGGAAACTAACTCATCTCCTGAGGTTTTGCAGGGGGGGATCTGAGCTATGCTTCTGAAAAGAGGCAATTTCAGTTCTGCCACCAAGACCTTTCTAGCATAGCACAGTCTCTTGAAGTCAAATTGCAGCAAATCTTTCCTTGAAGTATAGTTTCCAGCTGCAAAATACTGTAAATTGTAGAAGGGCTGTATGATGGCCACCATCAGTCATAAGAGAGCTGCAGCAGGTCACACTGTCCTTTCCCATCTTCTGCCAGTGCAGGTGGCTCTTTGGGCTTTGAGTCAAAAGAACTTTGGGACCTTTGAACTATTCAAGCAGTGAATGAAAAGCTGGAAATATCTCTCGATAGGGATTCTGTTCCCTGTTGTCTTTGTGCTGTTCTGCCCAACACACTGTGTCTGGAAAATGCTTACAACTTCAGAGAAGTGTGTTTCATACTGGGGTTTTAGTGTGAGTTACACATTAGAAGACAAAAGCTGGATCCTGAACCACCATCAGTACCTAATGCCAGCTGACAAAGATCTCCTCAAAGTGATGCTATTACTAAGTACTTCTTTGCTAGCAAAGTATCAAAAAAAGGTCAAACTCTACCTCAGTGGAGGGGAACATTCACTACCTGGGCGAGGAGGATGAGAAGTGCAGTGGGTTTTTCTCAGTATTTTTCTTTCTTAGTATTTTTTCATTATTGCTTTCTACATACATCTTGTTAAAAAAACCAAAAAAAAAAAAAAAAAAACCCAAAACAAAACAAAACAAAACAATGAAGCATTCTGGTAATCTTGTGTGGCCAGCCACACAGATCTTATGCAGTCCCCAAGTTCTCTTCCCCTGCACCCCATAATGTGTCCCATGCCTCCAGGCACCAGCACATCTCCATGCCAAGGGTGCTCTGATGTTGACTTATCAGAGTGAGTTTCATGCCTGGGGCTGAGGCTGTCTTGGGACAGCCCTAAGAGGGACAAGGTGTCCCATCCTCTGAGTCCCTGTTTCAGGTTCCCAGCTGTGTTCCTGTGCTCCTTTGGACCGGTGCAGACCTTTGATGGGCTGATGGCCCCTGGGAAGGGCCTGGGAGCCTTCAGGGCAGGGTTTTATTTGGGCTCCCCCTTGCTTCCCCCTTACTGTCCTTTTCCTGCTGTGCTCCTTTGTGTGAGTGTACTTGAGCTTTTAGTACATAACCTAACAAGTTCAGTGAGAATACATCGCATTTGTGGGTGGATTTGTCAAAAAATATTTCCTGAAGGTGTGAGATGCATTATATAATAAGAATTGCCTTATATTAGTCCATTGAACTGATGTGTTTTTATCCTTGTCTGTTAATTGCTAAATTAACAGGGGACCAAGGACGATTTTCAGATTGTAAGATTACAGTACACTAAAGATCTACCCTGGGGAAAAAAAAAAAAAAGGAAAAGAAAAAAAATAAAAGCTCTTTCTATTCCTTCTCTCTGAAAGAAGGAGAACAATGAAGGCAAATGATTGCAATGGATTGATCCTGGTATATTTTTTAACATCAAATGTAGATAAAAGATTAATCTTTGCCCTCCTTTGGGCCCATTTAATTATGCTGGACCCACTGCTATGTTCAGGACAAAGCTTGGAGGAATCTTTCCCTTCTTGTGAGCCTGGGACTCACAAGATTTCACATTTTCCCTGCATTGCATTGCTGCCAGGTGCTGGCAGCTTTAGGAAATTACCATGAGGTGTACAGGAGTCTCTTAGAGGGCCTCAAGGATGGGTGTAGGAAGGAGAAGGAGGTGGGGTGGTAGCAGGGGAAATCCAAACCACAAGTAAGGCCTTAAGTACCCAATGACTTAAGGTAGCTTAACCTGCTGCTTGGATGAGTTGTGCTGGGACAGCTGCCCTGGCACAGCTCCGTGGCTCCATGTTGGACTTCAGCTCCCTTTAACTCTCAGGGGACCATAGGTGGGATGATTGCTGGGCATGGAATGTAAATCTCCACACCTGAAGTCCCCGGAAATATTTTCTGAGGCTGCAATAATACTGTTCACAGATGTACCAATGCCAAGGTCAGGCTGAGGTCTGTTGATAAGGACTGGGGTTGGGATCACGCTGCTTGCTTGTAATGGCTTAAATTAGCTGTCACAAATGGGATCAGGAGGTAAAACTTTCCCAACAGCTGCAGTTGGCAGCCCTGTGTGGTTTCCCATACCAGCTGCTGCTTCAGCGTCATCTCTGCCTTTCTCGTTTTCTGGCACCTTGGTGAATCCTATAGAAATAGTTTTGTGAAGATTTATGAATGTTTGTGAGCAGAGGGAAACACAGGGACTCTCTGAGATGTGGTGCAAGATGCTGGGAAGGTGAAAGCACTGCAGTCTTGGTTGGATCTAACGTGAGCTTTAAGAAAGGAGAAAAATGATCCCAGTCCAAGTCATAGGAAACTTGATGAAAATATTTTCCATTCATTTCAGCCTTCCTTTTTCTCAGGCCCTAAATCATGTTTATAGTCTCCATAGCCTGTCTGTCGGGTTATATATATATTTTTTTCTTTCTACCATGAATATCCATAGGAAACATGAGCATACATAGGAAACTGTAAGTAGTGATAATTAAAATAGAGCTTCCGGTGTTTATTTCCACACTGGAAAGGGGCCTTGGGAATTCTTCTGGTTTCTCATCTCCCAGTCACATAGTCTAAAAGGTGGAATGATTAAGAGTTTGGAGACACTGCAGTCCACTCCATAAACACTGGTTTGTTTTTTTGTTTTCAAATTCTAACTATGAGTGTAACCTTAGCTCAGTTACAGGAAAAAACATTTTAAAAAACTGGTGAAAAGAGTGTTTGTTTTGGAGGCCAGAACTGTTTCGTTTATGAACAATACTCCACTTTATAGGCTTTTCCAAGAAAGGCTGGATAATCCCTGTCCGTCTGCCACTTAAAAAAAATAATAGAAGAGCAAGAGCAGTGTTTACAAATAGTGACTTGGCCCAGCATTAACAGCCGTAGGGGTTCGACCCACCAGCAGTGCAGCTCTTGATTTGTCCACTCCATAAATGGACAATCAATCTGCTTCTGGGATTTGGCTTGGGGTTTTTTTGGTTTTATGTTTTTTTTTTTTCATGTTTGGTTTTTTGTTTTTTGGTTTGTTTGGGGGGAGCTTTTACTTAGAGGCTGGGGGTTTTGCTTTATTTTGTTTGTTTTGTTTTTTGTAATTTTTTAAATTATTATTTTTTTAGACTAAGAACTACATCCAGACTAGTAAAGAAAACGTTGTTGGAGAACTTAGCAGTAGCTGATGTGGAGGGGCCAAGCATGGGCTTGGTAAAAATGCTTTTTACCTCCCTTTCTGACTCCCCAAGGCACAAAAGCAACATCCCTACTGCTTTTTGGGGTTGCATTTCCCAAACTGCCCCTAGGAGAATAGCTTGGAAGATTTCTGGTTAGCTCCAAAACTTCCCTCTAAAAAGTTAAGGCGAGTGTAGGATTGTTCCCTGGAGCTGTTAAATTTGTTGGTGAGGGGAAGCCCAAGCAGCTGGGGTTAATGAAACCTTTTGTTATCCAGCTTGACCCACTTGTCAGCGCTTGAGCTCCTGTAAATAAGTTTGTAGGGGTGAGACTTAAAATAAATCTCGAGGCATTTGGCAAACAATGGCTCATTGAATGGCACACGCTGCCCATCCCGTGCTGCAGATGGGAAATCTGAAGCAGAGCAAATGCTTAAGACCACAGGCTGAGGCTCCAGCTTTAGGATTTAGCTGTACCAGACTTGGTAAATATTTACACACTGCCTCTAAAACCGGGCTGTCTCCAAAACCCCACCTCAAACCCCTCAGAAAATAAGTTTCACTTCGTGGATCCTCCTGGATCCTCGGTAGAAAAAGCCAGTGGCAAAGCTGAGTATCCTGTGCCCAGCCCAGTGACCACCACTTGTACTTCCCTTGTGTTCACCTCAGTCTTCTTCAGGGATGAAATTGGAGGATCCTGCATGAAGGTTGTGCTTAGAATGGTTTAAAATGACGTGTTTTGACAGGTAACCCTTGCAATTTTGCTTTTTGGTAGCTGGCCTGAAGCCTGCAGCTCAGGAGTCAGTGAGACTTTTCTTGCTGGGATTTTACTTGTTCATAAATTGTACATATTCTGACATAAATGCTCCTCTTAATTTTTTTTTCTTCTTTTGTCTATTATGTAACTAATGGCACTTCTGGGGCGTTTTGCAAACATCTGAAGTCTTAAAAAGCACAACATTTCTTCATTCCCACAAAACAATGGCAGCGTGGGAGGAAAGGATGTTTGTTTTTTATTCTTTCAAAAACTCATTTAAATCACTGCTACCAGGCAAGGGACACCAGGAGAGGAGGGGAATGGTGGGCAGCTCCATGTCCCTCTGCATCCCCCAACAAAGCAGCTCCCTTCCTTGCTCAGGATCTTACAGGAACTCTCTGAGCTCAGAGGCCTCCCTCACCTACCCTTTCTTGGCAGGAAAAATACCAATAAACCATGCTATTTTCCAATAAACAAAGGCCATTTATATTCTGCGTTCTCCCAACTGTTCCAGGATGTATGAGCTGTACTTGTTTGACTTTCTCTGAATTGCGAGTCCAGCCCCAATCCTTAAGAAATTAGGTGGCTGGGAAGGAGGAAGAGAAAAAAAAATGATTCCTCTTCCTCCCAGTCCTGCTCCTCCCTCCTTTGTCAGATGCTTTTTATTCAGCTGCTTTGAGTTATGAATACTTTGCTGCATGTCTTGTGGCTATCAAGGTCAGCCTAAGGGAAGGAGGTGAGTCATTGCCATTCAAATAAATGGCTGCAAACTGGAATTTAAATAAGGCCAGAGTGGAGTGCAGGGGCTGGTTCAGTATAAAGGGACTCCACTTCCACAGGTCGATGACTCTGCCCTTTCAGAAATTTCACCCTGAAACTTCTCAGTGTGCAAATGCCACAGCAGAAATGGCAGCTGGTGCTACTGTGTTGAAGGCTCTGGGCTGATCAGAAGTTTTGGGGTGGGCAGAGAAAAGGATTGAAATTAGGTTGCAAGGAACTTTAAAAGATTTCTGACAATAATATTTTTTTTTTTCTTTTTGTGTGTGTGTGTGTCTCCAGGCTGCAAACTGCTTTCCATGGCTTAAACAGAGACTGAAACTCATCTCTCTGCTGGAATGTACATCCCTGGATGATCTGATCCTTCGTGAACTAACTTCCAAGGAAAAGAAAAACAAAACACCCTCTTCCTTCTGCAGTCTGCTCACTTTAATTTATGGCTTGCTCCCACACAGAAAACCTAAGTTTTAATGCTGATATTTCTCCCCTCTAAATCTTCTGTTACACAGAAGGGCAATGGTCTGTCTTCATTGAGTCCTCAGTGGGAGAGGTTAACAGAAGTGGAAGAGACGTGGAAGCATTGTGAGAAGGTGAAAGACAATACCCAGATTTGCCTTTTTTAAGCATTTTTGGGGGAAACAAAGCTTCTTCCCTTATGGATGGAGGTAGTGGAGTCGGTATGTTCAGCCTGAGCAGGGAGTGGTAACTGGAAGGGTCCTTCAGTACCGTTTTCTTTTTCGCCTTACTTGGACCCCACGCCGTGCTTGATCAGCAACAACAGCAGAACCCAGGTGGGGAAGATGGTGGTTGTCAGGAGGAGGAACGTGAAAGTGTTCACCTTCGCCTTTTTGCTCATCACAGTAACATCATTTCTGCTGAACTATACAAACCAGGTAACCACGACCACCTGGGATCTGAGACATGCCATCATGCAGGTTTCCGAGCAAGTCCAGAAACTCTTCAAGCACCCCAGGAGACCGTGCAGCTGTCACACCTGCATTTCTGAGCTGGGACAATCTCTCTGGTTCAATCAGAGATTTAATTCCACTATGCAACCTTTGCTGACCTCACAAAATGCCTTCATCCCAGAAGACAGCTACAGGTGGTGGCTGGTAAGTGGGAGGTGTGGATGTGGTCTGGCCTTCATGTGATGGTTGTGGTTTGAGGCTTTAGGTGGTGCCGGGCAGATAGCAAGAAATAGTTCTTGCCCACAGCATTTACCATCTCAGCTGTTCAGACAGGCAGAAGTGGAAGAAAGTGGGTGTTGGTGCTGCTGTGTAGCATGCAGGCTCTCAGAGTGAAGGTTTGCTTGCTGCAACCTAGAAAAGTCCCTGGCAGAGAATTTGCAAATGTCAATATTGTCTTTTTCTCCCTTCTCTTCAAAACACTAGATTTCAGAAGCCATCTTGTTTCACTTCAAAAATGGCTTTTGCTGTATGCTGAGGTAGCAGAGCAAGCTTGTTTTGAAATGAGTAATTCCCCCAGGGCTCTTTCTACTGTAAAACATGTAAATAATTAGCAGGGTTAAATGAAAAATTATTAATTCCATGTGTATGAGAGCAGTCTCTGTTGTGGCCTATGGTCCAACAGGTCCAGTAAAGCACATGGGCCACAGTCACTGGGAAGGAGTTGCCCCTGCATGTCCTTGAGCAGGGTGGTCCAACAGGCATGATGCAAGCATCATGAAAGCCAACAGATACCTTATTTGAAAAGCACAGAAGGGAAGAAAGCATAGCCTTTTTATTTTTTTCCTTATTAAAGCCCCTTTTATGTTCTTTTGAAACAAGACATTGATTAAATGAGTTGCTCATGGCCAGCGCTGCCAGAGCACAGGTTTTATTAGGAGTTGCTTTCCACCTCTTCAGAAAAAAGTCTCCCTGTGCCTTTCTTTGAGTGCACAACTGCCTGTAACTCAGTGTCCTGCAGTGAGCAGAATCCATGTGGAATTTGGGCTGTCGGGAGGCCCCTTGGTGGGTACCACTTTTTCAGGGGGCACATGCAGGTTTCAGGGGAGGTGTTGAGTGCTGTGGAATGAAATTGTGTTTGATTTATTACTTCTCACTCCTCTGGCTGTTGCATTTACCGGTGAAAAGGAGATGCTGCAGAACTCCAATGTCTTTAACTGTTGCATAAATAATAATTTTATGACAAGCCCCTCCTTTTTGCTATGACTCTCACATACTCTAGGTGTTGTAACCTTTCACACCTGCCTCTTGGCCATGACTCAGATTTTCCATTGCTTATATTTTTTCTTGTAGCCTCCAGCCACTTTTGCTTCTGGTGCCCACATTTCCTCACTGAGTTTTTCTGGAGCCATAAGAAAGGAATATGGGAACCTCCAGTTCTGGTTCATGAGGTTTCAATTCATTTGACCCCCCAGAAAAAAAGAAATTAAAAAAAGAAAAAAAGGAAGAAAAAGCTTGAGATTTTCAGTGCAGATGTGAGGTTCTTGTTCTCCTTCTTATAGAGGAACTGAAGAAAAAAAAAAAAAAAGTGCCTATATCTTACCTGAAACATGTTGTTTTGGGGGACAGTTGTTTCTTTTTCAGCTAGTTTCTTTTTCAAGACAGCCAAAAGTCTATTTTTTTTCTCTCACAGCCCAAAATTTCAGTGCTGTCTAACCCTGTTTTTAGTATTTTCATTCTTTTTTTGAATTCAGGTCAAGTTCAAAGGAAATACACCACTTTAGAACACAAAATCAAAGCGGCTTTTTCTTAGATGGTAAAAATAAATCCTCTAAGGTTTCTACACTTTTTCCACCATATCTTTTTCAGCCAGAACTTTTCCTCAACTAGAATGTGGGAAATATTCTGGTGTCCCCCAAAAATGCATTGTTTACTGGAAACCAGTTGCTTACTGATAATACTTCCCCTAATCTGGAGTAGATGGAGAAGGTTCCCTGACTCCTCTGAAAGATGCTTCTGGGCAAACCCAGGCATGATGTGACCTCACACCCTCATTGCAACCCATTTCCTAAATATGTGTTGCTTTGGGTTAAGCCTTTCTGAGAGAGTCAGTGTCATTTTAACAATAATTCCCAGGTGCATCCTGCCTGTGCTCGCTTTTCACTGTTCATTTTTAGGCACATCTTCAGGGTACTTCTGTGGTTTCTCCCAGTCTTAAAGAAAACATTGCTCATGGCCACGTTTTGCTGTCGCTTACTTCACCAACTCAGTAATTTGTGAGTTTTTATTGTACTTGGGATGTGAGGAGACCTGAGATTCCTTAAGCTTCATTTTAGGGGAGAAGTGACTTCTCACAGTGTGGGGGTTTCCTCATCCTGTAACTGAGATGACCATGACTGCAATGGGCCTTTCCTGTCACGGGGGGACCCATGTGATATATTCTTGTACTCAACACAGACAGAGCCCTTGCTAGAGAATTGTTTGTCTGCCAAGCTCCATCAGCCCTCCCTTCCCATTAACCCTGTGGCTGTAGACATGAATAAGGATTATTCACCCAAATAGTTCCGTGGCATTAGTATCCCTTCACTTCTAGGGAAGCAAGTACTGATTTCAGAGCCTAACAACCACTTTGTGAGGTGAAGTGACATTTGGTGGCAAAGGAAGAGGTGGTTTCACTTGCTTGCAATTCTTCACATGGCTGCCAGGCTCCTCTGGTTCAGTGGGAGAACATATGGGTTCAACTTTTCCACCTTAGTAGGATGTGGCCTTTTTGAAGCAGGTATCTCTGGCTGCTATAAATGGCATGACATTGTCCATACTGGAGTTAGTGGTACCTCCTATGGGGGTGGAGAGGAGCAGAGAAGAGAAAGGCAGTGCCCATCATGCAGGGGCAGCTCATCCTGCTTCATGGGGCAAGCCTGGAGGCACCAGAAAGTGGAACTGTGAGTTTTTGTTTTTCACAGAACAAGAGGACTGTTGTCAGGGCTGTTGTCAGGGCTGTTGTCTGGGCTCTTACTTGCTTTTCATTTGCAAAATCTATGCAACTGATAAACTCACCCATGGTTACTTTAGTTGGGTAACAAACAATGGCACAAAATCTCTCCTCCTTTGACTGCTCTGTGCTTTTTGTGACATAGTTGAACTGGATTCCTTCCCTCCTTCTCTCCCTGTGTCCCCCTCTGTCCACCCCTCTGCCTTCGCTCAATTAACACTCAGGGAGTTGGCGCTTTATGTTACTTGATGCATTTCTTTCTGTTTATATTTTCTTTTCCACTTCCCTGAGCTGGTTCACCTGCAAGTTTTGGATTAATGTTCCATGACACAAATGCTGTGGACATTTCCAATAAATTAAGTGACCTGTATATAAGGAAACAGGGCAAGAATTATATGCTGTGATGCGTCATGGCATTTATTTATAGTTTTCTTGGTTTATTTTCAGGGGTTTTAGCATTGTTTTTTGGTGGTCAGAAAGTATCAATAAAGATCAGAACTTGCTGTTCTAAATCCAAAATAACCTCATTGAGGTTGATGGATTAAAGCCATGATAAGTAAAATCAGACTCAGAGTTCACTGGCACTCATATCTTTAGTACATTTTTCATAAACTACCACATTACAACAGTTTTTATCTGGAGTCTTATGATACTTGTGGGTTTTACTTTCTTTTTTGATGGGTGGAAAAAAGCTCAGCTTTTGGGGGCATGTGATTTGTAGAAGAAAATGCAGTATGTGGTTTAAAGATTTGCTAACCTGATGGTGAACAAAAGAGCATCCCCAACACATGAGCTGGGGAAGCTTCACTTGTTTTTTCAGGTCAGCAGAGCTACTTGGCACCTGAGGCCTGCATTTGGAATGATCTTTGGAGAAAATTTGCCCAACTACTTTGATCACCAGAGTCTTCTTTAAAACTGGGATAATGCCTGTGACACTATGACACTTCTAAAGCAATACAAGGAGCTCAGTGCAAAAGGTGGTACCAAATCCACTTCAGGTCCCAGGCTTTAGTCCCAGTGCCTGCTCAGTCCCACCCAGTCATGTACTGCCTGGGTGCAATCATTACATTAAAACCAGCCTTCGAAATACTAGGAGAGAGAACCTGACCCTGGGCTACCTCTTATACCTGCTGGCAGCCCCTACATAAGTCTATGTGGGCTGTCCCTTCAGCATCTCCTGCAACAAGGACAGATGGATCTGAACGTTCTCCAAGATCATGGGTGCCTCTAAGTACTACAGTGCTCTCTAAGGAGCTGCAAGAATCCTGCAGCCAAAACCCAGGGCACACAGGAGGGTCTTTGGTCCTTAGAGTAGTAGTAGAGAGGTAACCTGTACCAGCCATGGAAGTCTGAAATCATGCAATTTGGCATTCACATATTATTCTGTGTTAAATACATAACATATGCACATTACTTTCATACTTGGGGTTGAATACTTTTTGATAGACACAAATCACTAAGCAAAGGCTAAACTTGTGAAAGCCCCTATATAATTCCCCTTAATCACTTGGATGCATAGTAATTGCAGAACATTCAATATAACAATAATAATGCTAAGTTTTCCAAGGAGACATTTTTAAAATTGTTGATTTCCTTTTAACCTGTCTTTGAGTCTGCAAAATGGAGATTACCTAGGTTTGCCCCACCAGGCTGTTGCTAGGTTTAGTCTTTATGTCTTATAGCTTGGAAGCATTGCATGAGTATTAATGCCTCCAAACTGCTCCAGTGAGGCAGTGAGTAGCTGTGGAAAAGAGATTCTCATGGGACTTTACTCCCTCTCTATTTTTTAAAACAGTTAAGAAATTAGAAAATCCATGAAGAAGTGTATTGCAACACCAGCTTCCCCTGGCTGTGTGCTTGCAGAAGGGATGCCCTGGCAGTGCTGGCATATGCCAGACCTACACCTGTATCTGCCTGTCCATCCCAGGGGTTGTGTCTTGATGCAACCTCTGGTTGCATCTACATCACACCAGTGATTAGAGGTCAAGCAGATTTTCTGCCTGCTGATAAGTTGGGATTTAATCATAGTACAGCAGAATTACAGCATGGTTTGGGTTGGAAAGGACCTTAAAGATCATCCAGTTCCAACCCTCCTGCATGGGCAGGGACACCTCCCACTAAACTCAACCCCATCCAACCTGGCCTTGAACACTTCCAGGGAGAGGACACTCACAGCTTCCATGGACAACCTGTGGCAGTGTCACATCACCCTCACAATAAAGAATTTCTTCCTAATATCTAATCTAAAGCCACCATCTTTCAGTCTGAAATTGCTCTTCTTCATCCTATTGCTACATGCTCTGTAAAAAGTCCTTTCAGGTCCTGCTGTCCAACGTGTCCATGGATGAGGGATGCAGAGGCACAGGAGAGCTTTCTTTTGAGGCTCTCCTGACTGTACCTGTGCCCTTGCTGCTCCATGTTATTAGCTCTGAGCATTCTTAACTGAATTCATATCCTCCCCTTGCATGCCCTTAGCTGAGTTTTGCATATTGTTTCCTGGTGACCACTGATGATGCTCTGGTACTGGAGAGCCCAGGAAGGCATTCCAGAGGTTTATAAAAGCAGCAAAGTTCCTTGTAATCCTTGATGGAAATGTGGACAAAGTCATGAGAGAAGGAACAACAGGCCCACCACTCATGGGTAAAGACAGTCCATTAACTTGAGGATTCTATGTTCTTGTATTTTTATTTTTGTGCTATTCTTTTTCCTTACTTTTTTAAAATAAGAAGATGCAAAACCAGCTAGAAAACTTCTGTATGTGAAGTGGGAAGTTTCTAAGGCTGGGAGGACAGGTTAGTTTGTCTTCTCTGGGAAGATGATTAGGAAACTTCCCTCTCTGGACTCCCAATTATAGTTTACAACAGCTATAGAAGTGTTGACTCTCAAGTGCCATACAAATATTTTATGGAGGGCAGCTGGAGTTTTAAGTGCTTTAATGGTATTTTATATGTGGACACAAGGTGTGTTAAGATGCTTTTTTGTACTTGGGCAGGAGGTTAAGCTGTATCATTAGCAAGAAATGGCTGTTGCTTGCATAGACTCATAAGAAAAGCAGCCACTTCACTCAGGACACAGAGGTCAGGTGTATCTAAGCCCACTTCTAGCAGCTGTATCCATACACATATCCCTGGCACACATCTACAGCACTTGGTGGGAGGATGCTGTCCCAGCACAGCCACGTGGCACTGAGCTGGCTCTGCCTGGCACAGCATGGACACTTTTACCCAGTGCTTTTGTTGGTGTATGGGAAAAGTAAGGTTGGTGGGAACTTATTAAAAAAATAATAAAACCCCAACATTACTCAATAAAACAATAAAATTAAAAAAGGACAAATATTTAGTGTAGGAAAAAGAACTATAATGGGCTTGTAATTGTAACGCTAAGAAAATGATCTTTTTGAAAAGTTAAGTCAACATTGAGCAGTAAGGAACTGGCTGGAGATTAAGTCTGAACTTTCGAAAGCTATATATTCCTTGGAGTTGACCAAGCAGCTTCATTGCCTCCTCTGCTCTGTTTTGCTGGAATAATAAAGACCAAGAAGTGCTGATTGGAGATAAGGCCTGAAAAGTGCAATCAGATAATCTGACTGGGGAAATTAAAGCAGAGCACTTTTCATAGGTTAAGGACAGGTACCCCATTGCAGGGATGCTCAGCACACAGTGTAATAAGACCATCGTCCTATTTAAGGTCTTTTCAGGAAATCTCAAACAGAAATAATAATCTCTGCTGTGGAGATTATGTGCAACTGAGTGATTTCAGGACAATGGTGCTTTCCCACTGGTGTTGGTGCCCATGTTTTAACCTGATTGCAGCCAAGTTTCTCTAGACTGATAGCAACATACCAGAGAGAAAAGACAGATCCCTGCTTTGTGTAAACGGAGGTGATAACATTTCTTATCATTTTAATGCATCTAACAGAAGGAAATACTCCAGTTCCATTCCTTTAAGTATGCTATAATTATGTCTATTTTAACTTAAAAAGAAGGCTCAGGTGTTTAGGATATTCTGAAAATTACCTTCATCTGAATTTTCTCAGGCTAAACTAGTTCAAGATTAGGCTTTTGTGGTTTGTTTTGTTGGTTTGTTTGTTTTTTTCATTTGTTTGTTGTGTTGGTTTCTTTTTTTTTTTCCTTTTTTGTTTTTGGTTTTGTTGTTGGCTTTGGTTTTGTTCCCAGAATAACTATGTTCTTAAAACCGTTTTGGTGCATGTTTGGTGTTTTTCCCTTGTCTTAAAGACAATTAAAGTCAGTTCACTTATAACAGAGAGGGTATACATGGATGTAATCACAAAAGTGTTCAAATAACTCAAATTAAGGTTTTTTAAAAACAAGCTGTATTTTTCTGCATTACACACTCTGTCATATCTATGAAAAGTCTCCCTTTCTTTTGAAGGCTTTCTAACATTAAATGTTTTTCATAAATTCTTTTAAAAGCAGTGTAGATTGGATCCATAAAGAATACACAAGAGTTCAGATATGTGAACATGTGTTTGTAGCATCACACGTGAATTTAGAAGAATATAAATTTTTGCACTTTGAGCCATCCACTGAATAGTGTCATACCTGGTAATAATGTCAGTGCTTGCTAGGGCATCCTAATCACCTCATGCAGTCCATATTTGAGTATACAGCCTGGCAAGGATTAGCAGGAACATTAAATCTTTATATGCAACATCTCTTTGTCCTCTGTTTCAAATCCTTGGCCCCAGTCTTGTCACTACAGATGTGTGGTTCAATCCAGCTCAAGTAAGGTTGTTTCACCTGCCTAAGACTGCAAATAGCATGAAATTTAAACAGAAATTACAGTGATACATCTGTCTGTGCTTCCATGGGAGAGAGAGAGAGTGAGCAGGACAAATTAATAGTTCCAGGTGAAGTTGAGGGAAACCAAAGCATAGGAAACTTAAGCCAAATGACCTCAGGGCACTGCTGAGAATCGTGGGAAAAGGTATTTTCCCTCCCTCCCTCTCCCTCTCTCTCTCTCTCTCTCTCTCTCTCTCTCTCTCTGTGTCTCCTTGCCTTGGGCTGGCAGAGCAAAGGGCGGGGAGTTTTGGCAGATTTTGTGCTAGGTCCCCTACTCCCTTTGTGAACTTGCAGGCAAGCAGCACCACAAGGATGGGCAGTGCTTCTTGTGAGCCTGCCAACACTCCTGACCTCTTTGATAGCCCTCAGAGAGAAAAACCCCAGAGAGGGAGTGCCTGCCCATTGCCTGCCCTATAACTTGCCTATACCTTCCCAATCCAGCCATTGTTTTCACCATACATCACAGAGCTGCTACAAAAGTTTCCCTCCATGGCAACAGACACAATGCCCAAGGTCCGGGTGATTTTCTTCATCCTGGAGAATTTTTTTTTGATGGATTTACACCTCCAGCCCTCAAAGCTAACTACTGTATTGTCCTTTGCAGTAGTAGCTGGTTCCTCCACAGTCCAGAAAAGCAGCAATGAGCTCTGCCACTTCCACCTGCCAAAAATTGTGGAAGGGATGTCAACCACATCTGTGCTTCATCAGGTTCTGTCCTTCCTAGGAGGTTTTACTTACAGTTTCCTGACAGAAGATATCTGGCTCAGGGTGGGGTTAGGTTTATAGACAATAGGGGAACATTTACTCCCCAAAGGTCAGCCTTGGGGAGAACATCTGATCATTTCCACCATGGATGGATAGACTGAGGAGGTGAGGGAATCCAAGGGAGATGAAGGGAAAAGGTGATCCAAGTCAAAAAAAGTTAATGGGAAGGGATTTCCCAGGTTTTCTTTTCACTTTTCTACTTGAAGCCTTGTAATGGATAGTGCAGGAGACAGTGTCTGCAGAGAGATGCAAGAATGGTCTTTGAGAAAACATTTGAAGATACATCTTGCTCACAGGAAAGCTATCTATGTTGGTAACCTGGAGTGATTTTTCTCCCTAACAGAAACTGCAAAGAGAGAAAGCTCCTAAGAATATTAATACTACTCTCAAGGAATTGTTTGAGATCATTCCTGGGGATGGGGATCCACTGCAGGAGCGAGGCACTTACACATGCAGAAGATGTGCTGTCGTGGGTAACTCTGGGAACCTTCTGCAGTCTCAGTATGGCCAAGATATTGACTCCCATGACTTTGTGCTGAGGTGAGTAGGTACCATCTGAGCTCCTGATGTTTCAGTTGTTTAAGATTCACTTGTGGGTTTGGGGACAAGTGAGCAAATAAGATTTCAGAGACTGTCTAGTGAAATCTGGTACTTTTGTGAGGGGAAGTGATGAGACCTTGACATTAAAGAAAGAACCCCAAGAACCAGTATAGGCTGGGGACTGACCTCTTATAAAGCATCACAGAGGAAAGGGACCTGGGAGTCCTAGTGGACAGAAGGATGACCATGAGCCAGCAATGTGCCCTTGTGGCCAAGAAGGCCAATGGCATCCTGGGGTGCATTAGAAAGGGTGTGGTTAGTAGGTCAAGAGAGGTTCTCCTCCCCCTCTACTCTGCCCTGGTGAGGCCACACCTGGAATACTGTGTCCAGTTCTGGGCCCCTCTGTTCAAGAAAGACCAGGAACTGCTTGAGAGAGTCCAACACAGAGCCACAAAGATGATGGAGGGAGTGGAACATCTCCCTGTGAGGAAAGGCTGAGGAAGCTGGGGCTCTTCAGTAAATAGTGAGTGTCAGGAGGATGGTGATGACCAATGATAGGGTAAGGAGAAATGGATGCAAGATAGAGCATAGGAGGTTCTATGTAAACATGAGGAAAAGCTTCTTCACAGTGAGGGTGACAAAACACTGGAACAGGCTGACCAGGGAAGCTGGGGAGTCTCCTTCTCTGGAGACATTCAAAACCCATAAGGACAAGTTCCTGTGTGACCTACACTTAGCTCCTGTTTCGGTCCTGCTCTGGCAGGGGGGTTGGACTCAATGATCTCTCAAGGTCCCTTCCAAACCCTAACACTCTGTGATTTCTGTGATATCAATAATCCTGCAAGTTGCAAATTTGAGGTAGCTGAGATGTTTTTATTCTCAACTCCATGTCCCTCTTTATGGAGACATTCCTGTGTGGAATTTCTTATCTTGCCTGGCCTGCATTTCCAGATTCATGCAGAAAAGGCTTTGCTGCACTCAAAAGCTGTTTTTTGGAGTAGTAAATAAAGAGTAATGCACTCAGATGAATATTTCTGCTCCTAAGCCTTGCCCTTGCCATGTGTCCCAGGCTAAGGAGAAACTCTCTGTGATTGAGAATTTTATCTTACAGTCTTGGATTTAAATTTTAGCAATCTCACAATAGACTGGAAGGGATAGGATAAGGTTTTAAGATTCACCATGGAACTTTGTGCAGCAAAGGTGACCTCTCTATGTATTAATCCAACAAACAAAATCTCTGGTGAACCAATATTCACTTCCACATGCCCTGAAAATACAGACAAGCAGAGGGAAGAGCTACGGAGTCTGAGGGGACACCTTTCCTTTCAGATAACACATTCCAGCCCACTTTTATTTGTTTAACTGTCTACTTCTATGGCAGAAGGAAATTTCTCCTCAGTTTATCCTGCTCAGGTTGGGTGTGCATGCTGCCATCTGCCATGCCATGCTGCCAGTCCCAGCAGGGAGGTGGGAAAGCTACATAGACCCGAGGGCAAAGTGTGAATGAGACAACTAAGGTGCCACCCTAGCCTTTGTCCTTGTGTAAAAAACCCTCCATTTTATATCTTTGACTGACTAATCTCAAAACAAAACAGGGTGAGTCTCATGCTTTGCTGAGTATTTCTACACAGTATGATGTGGGTCATTGCAGGGAAGAGGCCAATTCAATAACAAATCCCTACAGGCTGGCATCCTGCAGTAACGCAGCCTGGCACAGACTTGATGATAAACAGATTTTACCTCTCCCATCATCAGTGACCAGAGCAGCATGTTGTCTGGCAGTGTATAGTCCTCATCATCATCTCATCAGCTACATCCTTCCTTGTTCTCCCTGCACTTCTGCAAGGAACTGAGTTACTGTCTTAGCAGAAGACTCCACTGGGCTGCAGAGAAAGCCCCTTCTGCTCAGAGCCTCCTTGGGGGGTTCTCCATGGTGTTGCAAAGCATCATGGAGTCATGCAAGGTGAGTCAGGACCAGTCTGGGGATCTCTTAGGTCCATCACTCTACACCACAGAAACATGCAAATTTCTACCAGCAGTGAGAGAAGGAATTGCTGATGTGTCCCCAAATTTGCTTTCAGAAGTGAATACAAATGTAGAAGCATTTCTTCAATCCTGAGTTCAGAAACCCCTGTTCTGTTCCTTGATGCACCTAACATAAGGTAGCCCTGTTTGGCCCACAGATTTTGAGTGAGGCCAGGTGGGACCTGGTCATATGTCCATGCACTGACCTCAGGGTTACTGAAACCACACCATGTGTGGATGGAATGGCCCTAAGTAGGGGTATCAAAGCTGAGGACATACTACAAAGTAAGGTTTGAATAAATAAAGTGTCAGCAGTAGGTCCTGGATTTGTCACAGTTGCTTTGGTGACTTTTCATGGTAGGACCATAAGTAATATTTACTGCAACTTATTACCTTGATCCTAGACACCCAAAACACATGAACAGATGGGGGGGATGAAACTTCCAGAAGTCCAGCTGGTGGACTTCAAGGCAATAGTTTTCTCACCTACTGGAGGTTTCAGCTTTAGAATGAAAGGTGTGTCCTCATGGGGCTCCTGGCTTTTTTGACTAGCTCTCTGATGACTGTAAGGATGTGCTCAGGGATACACTTGTTTGGTAGAAACTCCCATTCAGTACAACGAATCCCACACAAAAGCTGAATTTTCATTCTTTCAGTTTATCTGCTGTGGGTAATGGTCATTTTGTCCCATTTGAGGATCACTGCACCCTGTCAGGGCTGTCTAAAGAGCCTGCATACATAAGTCTTCTTAGCCATGGAGCATTTTCTTGCTACCTCAAGCAAATTATTTGGGAAATAACATGTCTGTACCCACCTAATTCCTCTTCCACTTTTTCACCCTCTTGCTTCTTACTTTTGGGCTGCAGAATGAACCGTGCCCCTACCACTGGCTACGAATCAGATGTTGGGAGCAAGACCACTCACCAGTTTGTTTACCCTGAGAGTTACAAAGAGCTGGCAGAAAATGTGAGCATGATCCTGATCCCCTTCAAAACCCTGGACCTGCGCTGGGTTGTCACTGCTCTCACCACAGGCACCATCAACTTGTGAGTATGAGCAGGCTGAAGGAGCTCTCAGATATTGCTGTAAGACAGACAAGCCCATGCTGGGCAAATCCTTGATTCTGATAAGGCTTAGGGGAGCTTTAAAGACCCTCTCAGGTCAGGGTTCAGTCCTGACCACTTGCTTTCTAGGAAAATCTTAGTGTTCTGGTGCAGTGTTTGGCATAAAGATCGAGGTCCAGCTCTTCCCAACACCATGGTCTCAGAGAAATGAAAGGAGGAGTTTTTGCTGCTGGAGGTGATCAGTTTTAGCAGGGGCTTCTTGGGCTTTGGGGTTCAATGTCTCATTCTGGACTTCCGCTTATCCTTCATACTCTCCTGTCCTTTGGGAGTACAGTAGGTAAAGACAGCATGCCCAGATGTACCCATAAAGCCACCTGAAGCATCAGGTGCTTGGAAGCTTTTTCAGCAGTGGTCCTAGACACCTGGATTATCTCACCTGAGACACTCTGGTGGCCAGTGGTCCTCCCACATATATTATCGCACTTGCAGAAGGGGACAGGGAGGCAGAGAGGGATGCGCAGGCTGTTCACACGAGGCAGTGAGAGTAGAAGAAGGCCATGGCAATCAGTCCCCAGCTGCAGCATCTTACCCTGGACAGGTGGGTTAGGAGCTCAGTCCATCTTTCCTGGTAGAACATGATTGACAGCTGTGCAGAGGAGACACCATTGTTTAGTGTCACCTGTGTGCCTTAGCCTTAAATTCATGTCTTCTACCTGGGAATAATGTATTATGCTGGGACCTATTCTTTGTTTCTTCTCTGTGAGTGCTTTCAGAAGTAAATGTTGTCCTGCATAGTACATTTGTGATAGAACTAGAAGTGTGATCAAAATGCATTTTTCCTCTGGATGCCTACTAATGAATTCTCTCCCTTCCTTTAAGATGTCTTTTCCTAAAATCCAGAGAATGAAATATGTGACATCTGTAGTGTGTATGAGGTTATCTGCTGGCTGTATAGCCACAGCATGGTGGGATTGCTCAGTGGGCACATAGGCAGCAACTGCAAATCAGATTACTTTATCCAGAGAGAAGTACTTCACAACATTTCAACAATTTTTTTCCCAATTTCAGAGTCTCGGAGATTAAAAGGTTGGGAAAGTAGGTCTTGTTGACTGGGGATAAGAACCACATCTCATTTTTAAAGAAAATTTTTGTTTTGCACTTTAGGTTATTTTCACTTCAGATTAAGAGTCTCTTGACTTGTAACAAGTGTGTTTTAGTCTCTCTTTACCTTTTTTTTGTCCACCAGCACTTAGTATAGACAATCATAAGTTGTCTTGAAAAGTCCCATCGTCAGGACACACTCCTAACTCAGAAAAATCAGCCCACTTAGAAAATAAGCTTAAAAAATCAATGACACTTCATGAAAGGCTTAGAGGTATTTTGTTTTTTTTTCAAACTCAATATTGATAAAAAAAGTTGAGAACCTCAGCCCTTAAACCTGAAACCAAATCCTATCAGAAAGCTCCCAGCTTCCTTCACTGCCCTTTGCATGTAGCTCCTTGCTGCAGCTTTTCAAATCCATGCCTGCACTGGGAAGAGGAGCTCCCAGAGGACCAGTTTCTGCCATCGTCACCCATCTGTGATTCCATCACTGTCACTTCTCTGTGCCCAGAGCTGTTTACTATTTTTTGTCAAGTTATTTACCCTCAGAAGTGGCAACAAGTGGGTTGCAGTGGTAGAGCCTGTTAGGAAGCTATAACTACAAGGCAGTCACAGCACATGAAAGGAAAAACACATTTGCTTATTAAATTACAGGGTATATTATATATCTGTAATTAGATTATATCCATGAGTTTGGTAAGCATCTGGTATAAATTATGGTGTGAGTATTTAACCCCATGGAAGAAATACCAGTATTTTAAGATTTTTGCCATATTTGAAGCAGAGAGATTGCATAATTAATAAACTAGCATGTGCTGGATCAATGAAATCGGAAAACCATAAGCAAAAAATTATAAAAATTCCATTAACATAATTTTAGGCTAGCAGAATAAACCTATGAGCATGCATTAAACACACAATATCTGATACAGAGTATAAGGAAATTGTTGAGTATACATTTGTGAAGAGGAGAAGGCATCTAATAAAAATAAAGACCATTTAAAATTGGGTGGTTTAGAAGAGAAGGAATACTCACCTTAGTGCACTTACAGTGAAAAAGGATTATGTATGTATTATGGTTCAAAAGAAAAGCCAAACTGCGATGGTCTTAATGTGAGATTGAATTGGTAGCTGAATGATTGTCTCGGACATGTCCCCTCTGACTGACTGATGTCCCATTTCAAAACAGCTCTGTAAGACTGAGCATTGTCACAATAAAACCAAGAAAAGGCCTCCAGGGCAGAAAACCTTCAGGCCCTCATCAGTCATATTCAGACTAGTTGCCTTAACTTTCCTTCTGCAAGTCCTCTAGAGATCTCCATCGTGAAAAAAAGTTCCATATGTCTCTTCTTGGTGTAATAAAGAGCTATCTTTGTATTCCTTAAAATGTTCCACACATTCCACGTGGGTCAACAGTACAGTAAATGTCTTGTACAGGGTAGCCAGTGATGCTGTCAGACTTCACAAGAGCCCTGCCAAGTGGCTCATACAAGATGTGTTCCAGATAATATGAATTCCCCCTTCACCACAGGCTTCACTCTTTGTCCTATTCCTGCGTGGTATTTATGGAGTCACAAACTCCCTGGCTCCATGCAGCCCAGGTTTTACATGATTGTGACAGTGTAGGTCTCCATCTGGTCTTCATCAGTCTGCCAATACTTTCCATGTGGTTGTATGAAATTCTGCAGCCAAGTGACAGCAGGACTTGGGTATTGTTTCTCAAGAAAATAAAATGATTAAAACAACTGATGTCATCTGACAGGAACCACAGCAGTGTCCTGGTTGGATTAGAGGTTTCTGCAACTCCTGTCTTGAAAACTTCATGCTGTTCCCTTTGGCCTCTAGTGTACCTGGCTAGATGTCCATGTAATATGACCCTCCTGTTCTCTTCACATCACCTTTTCAGAAAAGCCTGGCTGTTTATTTGTATTAAAAAAAAAAAAAAAAAAAAAAAAAAAAGAGATTTTGCCAGTAAAGAAGCCCTTTATGTCTTCATAACTACAAAAAGGACACAGGATCACCAAGACTGGTTTTACTGACTTTGTTACCCTAAGTCATGTTCGGGAAGCAGATGCAAGGGCAGATTTGCTTGGAGTAGATGAAGTAGTCTGCATGGGTAGTCTGCATTAGCATCTCTTGTCACATCTCAGGGAAGCTGGAACCCATCTGCCACATCTTCAACTGCACCCAGCCTGGGGCAGGGAACTAAGGTCAGGGATGCCCAGAAGTACCTAAGGAAACAAGGACATTGCCAGGTCACCAATGGTTTGGAAAGACTTAAGCTAATTAAGCTTAAGCTTAATCAAAATGCTGATAATATATAGTTCAAAGAGAAATTAAACATGAATCACAGTAACCTTGTTGTTACAAAAAATCAAGCGGTAACATTTGGACTGCACTAATGGAAGGTTTTGGTGACTTATCACAATTCAGTTAAGAAGTATGCAGAGTATATTTTGGGATACAGTTGAGTTACAAGGCCAGTCCTGAATTTTCTTGCTTGAACAAACTCAGGGAGACTTTTTTTTACAGCACTCATGATGAGCTGTACAGTGCCAGCTTACACTGTGCAGGAGGTATGGGGAAAAAGAGGATTTATTTTGTTTTAAGACAGAACTTGTGATTTCAACCCAGTCATAAGATATGACTTGGAAGTTTTATGCTGGGAACTGCAGGAAACCTTCAGCAGCCCCTTTAGGAGGAGGGGAATAGCTCGCTGCTGAGGGGCTGCCTACTGAGAATAGCAAAGCTGCACATAATCACAAAAATTATGAACTCTGATACCTCTGAAAATCATGCGGTAGCTGCAAGTGTTAGGAGGGGAAAAGTCTCCCCCTGGTGGGAATAGATTTTTCTGCCATGAAATCAAAAGTCCTTGGTGTCATTAAAATGTGAAGACTGTAGCAGTCATGGGCCTAGAAGTAGAAGTCAAGGCTCCACATAATATAGACTTAACAATATATTGTCAAATAAATTTTTGCTTTCTTGCTGTCAATAATTAACTTGAAAATTTTAAAATGTAATGGCTTCCTATAAACTTGCTTCAGTGACACCTTGGCTCTTTTCATACTGTATTACTTAGCAGCAGCCTCTTCTTCCAACAATTTCTTGAATTTATTGCTTTCAAATAATTTGGATTTATTATTGTATATTAAGAATATTCTTTCTCTGGAAATGCAGGAAAAATATTTATATGTTGGGCTTTTACTAATCGTGGTGTTCTTTTGGTTTTGTTTTGGTTTTTTTTCCATCTAACAGCACATATGTTCCAGTTCCACGGAAGATCAAAGTCAAAAAAGAAAAGGTGAGCAGTGCTGATTTGTGAATTTGTTTGTGTTTTTTGCCTCTTTGGGAGACAACAAGAATCCAAGGAACCCCTTGACAGTCATAAAAACTGCAGGCAGAATGCACACACTTTAAAAGGCTCAGCTAAGCTAAAGCTTTAGCTCCCATGTGCCATCCAGGCCATAGATCAGTCACTAAATAACTGAGGTTGGAAAGAAAGAGCTCTTGTCATGATGCCATTGCCTTACCAATTATCTGAAGGTTGCATTGCTTCCTCTGGTACTGCCCATGGAGATCTAAGGTACACCAGTTGTGTTCACCCTCCACTGCATTGCCCCCTTTCCCACCCTTTGCAATCATTTGGATGTCATGGGACTTTGAGCTGTGGAAAGCCGTGGGAGTTTTTTTTAAATAATTTGACTATTTGAATGTTGAGGTTGTTTCTCATTCCTGGATCAGTTCCTTGTGATAAAGAGATAAGCAAGCCCTGTAAAAGAAAGCTGTGTGTTTTCCAGTCAGTGGAGAAGGAGAAGTGGTGGGAAGCTGACTCAGGGGAGGTTTAGGTTGGATATATTAGGAAAAGGTTTTTCACCCACAAGGTGGTTGAACAACAGAACAAAGTGCCCAGGGAAGTAGTCACAGCACCAAACCTCCCTGAGTTCAAGAAGCATTTGGATGATGCTCTCAGGCACATGGTGTGATTTGGGGGGTTCCCTACACAGGGACAGGAGTTAGACTTGGGTCCCTCCCAACTCAGCACATTCTATGATTCTATGGTATCAATGTTTCCTGTTGCAGCTCACAGCTGTAATATGTGTGTGTACAAACAAGCCTGAAGACCAGGCTCAAGCCAAGTCCATGCTGGTTTTGTCCCAAGTGTATTAATACAATGTTCAAGCAAGATTTGGAGGATAGCTCAGACCAGGGAATATTCTGTTTTGCACAGGGAGAGAATTCAACAACGTGGACAGGATCTGTGCCATGCCACTTACCTCAAGGCTTACAAAATACCTCTAACTCCTTTTATTTCATAGTGTAGATGTGTAGAAGGCAATAAGTTAGGGGACCTCACTTCTCTGAGAAGGTTGAGGAAAGAGAAACCTGATGCCTACCCTACAACAGTCAGAAAAGAGTTCACCCCATGACTCCTTGCCCATGCATGCTGTGGTTTATCAGATATGCTGGAGGCAGTATTTCCCCTGAGGCAGGGTGGTCATTCCTATATTGGACCTTTGGCCACCATGCAGACTTTTGTTGTTGTAGCTGCATGGTTGGAGGACATAATCAAGGCAGGCTATTTAGGCAGAGGTAAAAGATGTTTCATCTTCCACACACCTTCCAGCAAAGTAAGTCTTATTCTCTCAGCCTTTGAAGAGTCTGATTTCCTGAGGAGGATTCAGGCTCTGAATGTTGCAAGGGCTCGTAAAGTATGACATTAGCCCCAGAGCATTAAAATTATAGATTAAAGCACATGCTCCTCATTCAGCAGGCCAGGTTTGCCAAGGGCTTCAGATGAGCCCTCTATCCAGTATCACTTTATATCCTTGTGCTTTAAACCATGGACCTCTGGGGGTATTTATTAAGCTTTTAGCTCATCCCTACCTGTTGTGAGGAACACATTAACCTCTGCAAAACCCTTTGTGTGAGATGCACTGTGGCAGGCTGTTAAACTCACATCACAGCTGAGTATCACCAACCCAGGATACTGCAGGTGACACACAGCAGCTTCTCCAGCAGGCAGATGAGGAGCTTGTGTATCTGCCCACATTGTGGAATGAAAACACCCTGAGAGAAGTGATCACACACAGATACAGTATCAGCAATTGACCTCTGACTTTGTAAAAGGAAAAGCCTTGCAGCTAACCAGAGGGCACTGAGACACTGTCACTCCAATTACAAGCATATCATCGAAGGAAAAGCCTCTCTCTGCCTGATTCAGGGAAGAGCTGAACTCCCACCA
This sequence comes from Calypte anna, assembly GCF_003957555.1. NCBI lineage: Eukaryota > Metazoa > Chordata > Aves > Apodiformes > Trochilidae > Calypte > Calypte anna. The sequence goes on along the minus strand of NC_044245.1, from coordinate 143,445,304 downwards.
GTCCTGTACACTGAGGTCTGATCTTAAGTGCTCTGTTTCCATTAGATGGCCTGGTATTTTCCTCAGGAGATAACCAAATGCAACGCATGTCTTGTAAAAAAATAAATTAAGAAAAGAAAAAAAAAATAGACAAGCGGTTTCTAAAGCACCCTGGTCTAGTGGAAGGTGTCCCTGCCTATGGCAGGAGGTTGGAACTGGATGACCTTTAAGATCCCTTCTAACCTAAACCATGATACCATGATTCTGTGCAACTAGGCAGAAAAATCAGTTGCTGCTCTATTCCCACCCAAATTACAGTTGGATTCAATGATCTTATGGGTCTTTTCCAACGGCAGTGTTTCTACAATTCTATGAAATCTGACATGGCATCCGTGCTCAGGCCTCCAACTTGCCAGAGCTCACCTATGTTACAGCACAACACTGCAGGGAGAGGTGAATGCCTAATTTTTTTCTTGTGCCATTTCATACCCATTAGTTTCAGTAGAAATCACCCAGGATTAACATTAACATAAGCAGGTGAGGTATTAAGATGAAGGAAGGTACAATCCATGCATAATTGAGTGTGGGAAATATTCTTGAATGCACTTAAGAGTGGATCTTTATTTTTCCTTTTCACCTTCTCTCAGGGAATAATTATTATTCCTTTCCCTCCTGCTCCTTTACCCCTGTGTCCTTCAGGTGTGATATGCTACTGTTGTGGGGGTTTTTTCCCAGGGCATTTTACTAATTAATTTCTCTCCAATTTTCCCTAGATCCTCGTTTATAATCCAGCTTTTATGAAATACGTCTATGAAAACTGGCTCCAGAATCATGGGAGATACCCCTCCACAGGCTTTCTGTCTTTGATATTTGCACTCCACATATGCGATGAGGTCTGGTTGTGTTTGGATATATGGATAAAATATCAGGACATTTCATGCAGAAGTGCCAGGAACATGATCAGGCCACTCAGTCAAACTTTACTCCTCTCTCTCCAGATGCAGAATCCTCAGCAACATACAGTTATACTCAACTGAAAGTGACAAATTTTGTTAATGCCAGCAAGTGCTGGGGTTTAAGATGCATTCCAGGGGAATGTAATTAAACATTGTCACAGTTTAATGCTGGCCCAGCAATTAAACCAAGTAGATGTTCTTGATTAATCCTCCTCCCAGATAAAGGAAGGAGAGAGAATAAGGGAGAGAGACTTATGGGTTGGAAACTAAACTACACAGCTTTAATGAAACAGTAATGATAAAAAGGAAAACATACTAAATATATACAAATATACAGGAAAATTGATACCACATTCCTTCTCCCTTCCCCCCAATAACTCTCACGTCACCACTGAGGCTGCAGGGCAGCCCTGGGAAAGTCCAGACTGGACTCCTGGGGTCAGCAGCAGTGGGGAGCTGGAGGCAGGAACACACAGATTCAGGCTGGCATGGATCAGGAGCACAGGCAGAGGAATGGATGGAATCCTCCCAGGATGCTGAAGCAAACAGGGACAGGCAAAGAAAGGGAAGCAGGAAGGGGTTTGACCCTTGTGATCCCTCAAATTTATACTGAGTATGTCGTGTATGGGATGGAATACTCTGGTCAATTTTGGCATCTATCTTGTTCATTCCTCCCTAAGGGAGGGTTTCAGGTGTGATCTCTTTTCTCCCTCCAGAGGGCAAAATGTTTCTCAGAGCTGAGCAGTGTCCTTGGCTCTGCACACCAGTCTCTGGCTGTAACATTGAGTGTTATCTGTCCCAGAAGCAGACACTGTCTGAGAAACTTGCTGTTAATTTCAGCCAAGTGCAGTTACCTACAAGAGACTTAGCTGAAAGCAAAAGTACAAGACAGAAAATCACCTTTATCCTGGCCCAAACCAGGACAAACATAAATAGTGGGATTCCCCTCATCATTAAAACACATCTGAATATGGATATTTAATGGAAGCCCAAATTGTATTTTGTAGCAGTGTTTAGGTACCTAGAGCTGTTGGTGTTACCATGGGTATCCCTTCTGCCTCCAGCTGCCAGGACAGAGAAGTCTCTTGGTCTTGTGTGACATCTTCCCATGTTGAGTAGATGTACTGAGTATCCAAGGACATCTTAATGGCACTTATGTTTGAGCATTTTCATTGAGGGTCTTATCTATTTAATAAGTGGGACAAAGAGGCTAATTCACCAAACTAACTCTCTGGTAAGACATTAGGGGAGCAATGAATGTGCTGCCTAAATTGCCACTCACTCTAAGAAATGCTCAGGCTTCTCTTTTTTGATATCTAAATCTTAAACATAATCCCACCTGAAGAACTCTGTTGACCAGCTCCTACATAAGCAAATTTGAGGGATGCACATCATCTATTTTCAAACCCAAGGTTTTGGGTCTATTCAGTAGGTAATGGTAAATCCCTCTGCTCCAGCAGTTACTTTAAGAAATTCCCTGGCCTGAGTGGTGTAAGGTGCTCCTGGGTGCTTGGAGACTTAGCTAGTTTGTGTAAGGCTAGGTCAGCTCTACAAAATACTGCAGTCATGGGCTTGTCAGCATGGTGGATAAAAATCACTATGCTGGCAAAATCCCTGTCCTCGACCCAGATTTGCTGATGGAAGAGAGCTTTTGTCACCTAGGTCTGTGTTGTTTGTAAAGGTGATGGAAAAATTGCTGGCAGATACTGTACCATAGTCAAGGCAGATGGGCTGGGCTGCTTGAGTGGAGCCTGTTTTCTAGTAAGCAGGCAATGCTCAAGGCTCTGACATAGAAATTACATAAAACCAGCTTGTATTTGGGTGGGTACAGGTGTGGGTGGGTTAGGACACTTGTTTGTGGGCTATAATACCTAATAAAACCCAGCCACATAGCCACTCCCAGTGTAAATAAGTCAACTGTGATGTTTGGACTTTTATCTCCAGAGGAGACAGGAAGAGCCAGCAATGATGGCAGAGGAAAGGCTGTAGGCATATACACATACACAGAACATAATGTTCATCTGCCTCTGAAGTGATTGCAAATGTCCTGTAATTAAACATATAGGTGGGAATTGGCATGGGTTATCATTTAGAAGACTAGGAGCAAATAAAAAAAATTTCTACTCTTTATGGCCTTAATCAGCTAAGGAGAAGGTTACCATCCCAAGCCACTGACTTCTCTGAGGTCAAACACCAAGCTTAGGGGACAAGAATGTTTTTTTTTCATATTGCTAAAAACAAGAAGTAATGGATACAAATCTCCTTTTCTGTCTGGGTTCAGATATGATGGTGGTTTCAGCATAGCTCAAGTCCCCTGAGCAAGCCTTCTGGGACTGCATTATCTGGTGCTGTAGAAGAGCTGTGCACAGAACTGAAGCCCTCATGTTCTGCAAGTCTCTAGATATCTAAACTGAGGCTCAAGAGACTTTCTTCAACATTTCAGAGCTTTCCAGGCTGTAACACTAGATCTCTCTTACTTTCTAGGTGAATGTGTATGGGTTTGGAGCAAACAGCAAAGGACACTGGCATCACTACTGGGAAAATAACGCTTCAGCTGGAGCTTTCCGCAAGACCGGTGTCCACGATGCTGATTTTGAGTTCAATGTAACTTTGACTCTTGCCTCCCTTGAGAAAATAAATTTTTTCAAGGGCAGATGACCCTGGCCCTGGGGAGAAGTGGGAGCTGCAATTTCCAGCATGCAGCAGGACAAAGCTCAGTGAAGACAATCTGGGCACCAGCCAGGTTGGAATCTGCAGTGGATTCAGAGCCTCTCCCTGCTGCGGTGCCCACGCAGGGAGTGCAGCCAAGGACTGGCGTCCACGCTGCACCTGATTTCCTACTTACAGATAGCTGGGAACTACAAATCACTTGTGGGAATGAATGAAGCTCTGCTTAGGCTCTGCAAATTGATTCTTGAGTTACTGATGAAAGATCTGCCTGTTGCAATTAGGAGAAAACTGGGCACAAAAACTGCTGTTCGTGTGTCGGTCCTTTCCTCAAGTAAGGCAGGGGATCCTTGAAGAAGAGTGAAAATAACTTCTGGGACTTGAGACCCACTAGGGCAGCTGTGAACATCATAGTAAGGATTACCTCAGAGAAATGAATTCACTTCTGCTGTTGATCATCTTTTTGACTTCTCTCTTCTTTTTCCTCTATTACTTCTGGTTTTATGCTGTATTAAACAAAACCACAATGAAATTGCCTGGAGCAGTAAATTTTTCAGCCATTGCCTCATTCTGTGTTGATAGCATCTAGAAAACATGGATCAAATCATCATCATATGTTATTTAATATTGCTTTCTATACAGCCATAATGAGAGAGGACACAACACTGAAAACTCCAGAAAAAAAAAAAAAAGAAAAAAAAAAGGAAAAAAAAAGGCCTTTTTAGCCACTTGTATGTTTCTCCTGTTTGGTTATATATAATATTGCTCTTATTTTTTTGGTGGAAGATCCTCTGGAATGCTCATTTTTATTTAATCAGTTTAAGGTTGGAAAGTGGACTTTTTTCTTTCAGTCTTTTATATGTGCCTTTTATAACTGCGCAACAGATGTAATTTTTTTTTAAGGTGACAAACCCTAAATTAAACTTTTTTATGAAAAGGGGGAAATTAACCAAAATCTAGCCTCCGTGTGTTGTACTTTTGTAGTCAGAAATAATAACAGCTCCTATATTGTATTTAAGCAAACACAAACAAGACTAATTTTTAAAGGTAGATTTTACCTTTTTTATGGGAAAATATCCAAAAGTTCTAAGGAAATTTTTCCTCTTATTTTTTTAAAAATCTCTTTGCAATGTATCTATTTGAAACAGAAGAAATACCATGGGTTGGGATATCAGCTGGTAATACAAGAAGAATCATTTGCCCTGTAGCAACGTCTACCAGGACACGATCTATTCAAGCTTGATCCTATAGTGCAAGGCAGACTTCAAAATTATGTCCATCTCTGGAGGAATGAGTACATTAATATCAGTACCTCTAGGCAGTGAGAAGAGTGAAGTGATGGTGGAGATTTTATATCCACAGATTTTTTTCTGCAATCAACACACTTAATCTTCAAGGACAGAAAAAGTATGAATCTAAGAACAAAGTTCAAGTAGTGAAGAACAGAGGAACAGTGTGGGGGTTTTTTTTCTTCCTGATATAATGAAAACGGATTCATGGATTATTGATGTGTTTTCAGCTCTGGTGAAGCCTATGGAGCTGTTTCCACAAATTTCAAGGGACTTTAGATCAGGCTTGGAAAAATGGCATATTTCATTTATAAAAGATTGTGATGGTTGGGGCTTGTGACAATTTAGAAATCATCTAAATGTCTCATCTTTCTTGCACCAGGTATGGCAGCATGTCCAAGCAGATGAGTATTTGAGCTCAGTGAAAGCCCAGCCCTTCAAGCAGTGATGTGCTGCACTCCAAGGTTTATCCCTTGTCTTTCCATGGTGGTTGATAAGTGAGCTGCCCTGGGAGGCAGCAGTTCACAGCACAATGGCACAGTCAGCTGAAATACACATATTTTGGGCCGAGCACCACTTGCCAACATGCCCTGCTTTACCTGCACTCACAGGGGATAAAGGGGTGAGGATGCCAAACTTCTTTGTGGGGAACTGAGCTCCCTTTGCTGTACACACATGACCCTTCAGTTTAGCAAAATGGAAAGAGAAGAATTTTCAAGTCCTCATTCTGAGACCTGTTGATGATCCTGAAGATTCCCCTTCCTAGCATGAACACACCAGCAGAACACACCTGCATGTCACAGGTGCAGCAGACTCAACGGGCTTAGTATCTTCTACATGTTCTTTGTAAAAGTATCAAACATTTCTACCTTAACCATGTTTGTTATTTTTTTTAAGCCTTCCCACTCTTTAAATCATTGTTTAACAGTATTCTTCTGGTGAGATGTCACAATAACACCAAGCAAAGCAAAGAGGAAAAAACTCCATGGAAGGCCCTAGTGGTATCCTCACCTGGTGGCTGGATTTCAGAGATAGTTTTTTCATCATTAATTTAAAATATTTTACATTTTTTGTCCCACAGACAAATGCTGGTAATTCAGAAGCACTTCATTATTATTTCAGTCATTTTTAGAAAGACCTGGAAGATAACTTGTTGTGGTTTGGTACTTGATTCCCACTGATATTTTTTGCCACATATGGCAGCTTGACATCAATGGAAGTGGTAAAAAAAAACCCACAACATAACTATCTTTTAGGCTATGTGTTCTGAAAGGTTCCTTTTGCTGTCCAATTTCTAATTTTCCCCTGAATATTCTTCCTCTGACAGCACATATAAAACATTGCAGCTTATACCATCATGGATAGATTTAGTGTCTTCATCTTGGAATAAGCTGCAATTCCCATTTAATTTTCTTGCCAACAGCAAGAAGTAACTGTGTACCACTGATGTCCATATTTCAGAGCATGAGGAGAGCAGAAAGTGGACCTTTTAAGCTGTAGGATGAGGGACAGTTTGTGCCATCACTTTTCTATTCAAGAGGAACTTTTTCTTCAGTCCCTAAGGCAACTGACTGTTGTGTTAGAGCTTTTTCTCAGTTTCTCAACAATTTTGCTGTCTTTCAAATGCCTTCAGAATAAGTAGATAACAACAGATGATGCTGAGGGAAGAGTTAATTCTCACTGCCAATGTTGAAGACATTCTGTGTTCATGCTGGAAAATGTCTGTGTTTATTTTGTTTAAAGGAACAACAACATAAAACATTTAGCAATGTGTCAAGGCTTCAAACTCTTGAATTCTTTTTGCCACCACTGCAAAGTCTCTGAAGCACTCCCTAAGTGTGTGTTATTTTTTTACCAAAGCCAAATCTCTTGAGCACTTTTTTTCTCCCATAATCACATTTTCTTCCTATTTTATTTTGACTACATCATCGATTATGATAATTATTTTTCTTTCTCTGATGCTGGAGAGTCTCAATCATTCTTTGACTTTTTATTTATTTATTTTTTCATTATGATATGAATAAAAAAAATTTTTATTGTAATCAAATCAAAGGTGTTTCTCCCTGTGTGTATTTATTCTTCCCTCTTCTAGCACTTCCTCTGTCACATAACAGTGTAATCAAACCTTATTCCCCTTCCCTCTCACCCATCCCTCAGGTGACAATGGCAGACGAATGCATGCTTCAAGATGCCATAAATCTTGTGGTCATGGGCATCACACTGCACATCTTATAACAGCTCTAGATCCATCCCTCTGGAGAAAAAACTTTATATGCCTGTGATCTCCTGATGATCTCTGTGTTGTACTTAGGTTATATATAAGGGAAAATAATGTAGACCCAGAAATCAGTGACTAAAGAGGAGATTCCACTCAGGGGCTGACAGATCCATTGGAGAAATGCTGAGGATACACTCCAGGTCCCTATTTTAAGTGCCTAATTTAATTGGTGTGATCACACAGCACTTTAATCATGGATGGCATAGCCTGTCCATTAGAAGAATTCCATCTAGGAGATGTATATCTTTGATAAGGTGTCACTTCAGGATGCCACCACCTCTTCTGTGTGACCATGATGCTACAGGGAAAAAGTCCACTCTAAGCATTCCTTGTGGAACTCATAAGCTGCTCAATTTCCCTGTGCACCTTTTCCATTCATTGTTTCTAGGAGTGAGCAGGGTAGATGGCTGCCCACTGAAATGCAGCCAACCTGGTGGCTTAGTGCTAGAAGACATCATTACAGGGCAGCTCAGGAAACTCCTAATTATATATAGACAACGGTCTGATGGTCACAGTAAGATCTAATTTCTAGTGGGATCTTCAGTGGACCAAGTTCTCAGGACCTGATTTATACTTTTTTTTTTCCAACCTAGTCCCTAGACATGCTGCATCACTGAGATATTAACCATTAATGGATACAACCAGCCAGCATCACACTTGTTGAAAATGAGTGGGAAGTAGAGACACAGGAATCTGAGAAGCTATCCATGTCAATTCAGATCCCAAAGCTGGGCTGTAAACCAGAGCTTCTATAACCAGTCTGGTCACAGGACTGTTCAGAAAAAGCAGGAGTGTTAATCTGGGATGGTTATCAAATTGGACTGGTTTTCACAGTGGCTCTCTATCTTCCTACTTACCACTGTGCAAATGGGACTAAAAAGAATTTACTCTTCTATCATAGAATCAAAAAATGGTTGGGGCTGGAAGGGACCACTCAACCAGGCTGCTCAAAGCCCCATCCAGCCTGGGCTTGAACACTTCCAGGGAGGGGGCAGCCACAACTTCTATATGCAACCTGTTATCCTCAGGGAACCAAAATAACACTGGGGAACAGCTTGCTCTCAATAATCATTTTGCATTCTCCTTCATGTCTACTGACAAGAAGAGCACTGAATTCAGCTTCCAGGTCTGAAATTATTTCATCATGAAATTAATTTGCATAAAATTACAGTCTGGAGACCCCCTGAGACCAGTAAGACATGCAGCAACAGCAACAGCAACATTCAGACAGATGGACCGACCACAGGAGTTGGACAAAGGACTCTGCTTATGCCATCAAATGAAGAAAGAAAGTACCCACAGAGGAATAATATGGCTTCATTCCATGGCATGAGTTCCTTTGGTGGCTCACATTCAGAATAGCAATTAAACCCAACAAATGAAAAAGCAAGGGAATCCCTTGCCACCTCTATAAAACTCTGTTTTCACTTGTCTTCCCTACAGACTTTCAGGGAGCAGATCTCATAAGAATTTGTTATCTTGAGGCAATATGAAATAAAATCTTGTTCACACAATGAGAAGTTCTCCAAGGTTAAATATTTCTATGCAGAGGTAAATCTCTGTATTTTCAGTTTAATTTTCTCCTATAGAAACTTCAGTATGTTGCTTTACTCCTTAGTTCCTAAGGTTACCCTTGGCTGGCAGCATACAAATATATCCATTAGGGGAACTTGGCTGGACATGTGTTGTTAACACTCCTACTAGGACAGAATATTTCCCAGAATACTTACTTTTTCCACATAATCACAGACTTAAGAATAAAAAAAGCAGCTACCAGCTGCCTCCTTGTCCACTCAGACATTAAATTAGTAAGAAGAGCATCCTGGTCTATGTCACTAATGCTTCACCCTGCAGGACCATGATGTTCGTCCAAGGATGCTCCAATCAAGCCTCCAAGTCACATGTTACATCAAGGAGCCCCTTACTATGGTTTCTCTCTATGTGGATTTCTGTATTTCTCCCCTTGCTTTCCTGGGGTTGGTCCAAAAGAGCTGTCACCATCCAAGGGAGCTGCACGTTGTCCCCCTAGCCCTAGCTGAACCCCACACCTGGGTGTTTGGACAGCCTGGCTATACCTGAGCTCTGCTTTGAAGCACATCCAGTTTGCAGCTACATTGTGTGTTCAGCCTGGATGCCTGCCTGGTAAAAAATAACAGAGTGATTTCCATACCTATTTCTTCTCTGAGTGTTGGAGGATTTTATGTAATACATCCTCACATTCAGATATCAGAAGGTGGGGGGGCTGTGAGCAAGTTCCCCAAGGTGCTGATGAGGCACCAAGCTTCTGACTGCATCAGTCACAGGCAGTCACAGGACCAGCTGGTGACCAATGGTACCAATGGTTCATCACTTGATGATGGCAAGAGAGTTGGCTGTGGGGAGTTCTGCAAGCTGACAGTCTTTGATTTGAATAAATGGGTAGGGCAACAGAAACAAATAGAAGTAAATGGCAAGATGGGATATATAAAAAGCAAGTCAATAGAGCTTCTAGAAAGCTCTTGGAAACAAAGTAGAGTTTTAAGCATTTTCTTTGTGGTGGGCCAGGAGTGAGTTAGGCTGCTGATGCTTTTGGGGAACGTGCTGCTGTGAGTTGACCCTGGACAACAGCTAAGTACCCATCCAGCTACTCATTCATTCCCCCCTTCCCTGCCCCTCCATGGGACTGGGGAGGGGATAGAAAGAGCAGGACTAAGACAACTCATGTGTCAAGACACAATTAAATCAACACAGGAAGAAGAAAAACAGCTATTTAAAGGTGATCAAATATTCACCATCTTCCACCAGCAGACCAGTGCCGACCCAGCATCTGACCAGCTGCCACCTTGGAAGACAACCCTTCATCTCCTCCATCCATCCATCTATGCATCCATCCAACCACCCTAGTTTTTTGCCAAGGTTACCTGGGATGGAATAAACCTCTGGGCAGTCTGGGTCCCTGCTGTGTTCCCTCCCAACCTCTTGCTCACCCCAGCTGAGCTGCTGGATGGGCAAAGTGAAAAATAGAGAAGTCCTTATAGTGTGTAAACACTGTTTAGCAACAGCCAAAACTGGTGGTGTCACCTGTGGTTTAGCCACTGTTCCAAAACTTGTGGGCTGCTGTGAAGATAGTGAACTCCATTCCAGACAGACTAAAATAACCTAGAGGTTTAAAGAAGTTTGTGAATGCAAGGGGTGCTAAGAGCTTTCCTGAAGTCTGGGAGCACCTGAAACAAACCTTTAGGTCAAATTTGCACCAAACTACCTCAGTTACTTGTCCTGATTATTTACCCATCCCACAGGTAATCCATATAATCAGCAGAGATTACAACTCACCACTAGCAGGGATGACATGATCCAAACCAGAAAAACTGGGAGCTGCGTCAGGAGGAGTGCAGCCAGGGGCAGGTCAGTTCTTGTTTCCATAGGGGATAGAATAATATTTTAAACCCAAAGCCATGAGAAATCACTGTTTTATGTGGCTGCGTGCATGGTTTTTGATTCCCTCCCTGGACTGGCAGGCTTCCCTCCCTGAAGGTGTGTGCCATGCCACCACCAATAGTCCTCTCTCTGGTGGCTTCCCAGGGGGACAAGGGAACTCTGAGCAACCTGGTCTAGTGGGAGCAGTTCCTGCCCATAAGGGGATTTGGAACTTAGATTATCTTTAAGGTCCCTTCCAACCAAAACCATTCTGTGATTCTGTGATTCACTGCTTGTCACCAGTTGCAAGTCTGGCTCATAGCTACATCACTTCACAGCATAGCAGAGAGATCCAGCAGACACAAGTGGATGAAGCTGGAACAATATTTTTATTTCCTATAATAAGCAAAGGAATGGGAAACATCAGCATGCAGGCAGATGAATGGGTCTCTGAGCAGTGAGATGTGATTAACTCATTTCAAGTCAGCACTGGGGATCTCAGCAGCTCATTAGCATCTTCATTAATGGTTGCAACTAATACCTGATTAGTATCTCCTTTTCACCAGTAATGAGTTCTCCTTCTTAATGGAGATGGAGTTTTCCACCTGGTGATGGTGAAAGGGAGAGAAGGAAGGAGAAAAAAGAAGAGGGAAAGAAGAAGAAGAGAAGGAAGGAGCCTTCTAATTACTGTGCTAACGGTGCACCTCTCTATCGGCATTACTGACCCCCCTGCTCTCCCTGCTGTCATATAACCACCCCAGCTACCCTGGCACAGCCCCACCTGTGATGTGCCAAGTGCACTCAGGAAGCTAGAGGGAGAGGACCAACTTTTGGCCTCTGTCAAAAAAAAAAACCACAACAAACCAGTCCAGGCTGGATGGCAGTAGGTGTGATAGCCTTGGAGATACCATCTCCCTGAGCTGGTGGATATGAGGGGCAACAAGTGACCAGAGATGTACAGGGAAGGGAGAAGAAACACTGCATAGGGATATGAAGCCACAGCTGCTTTCAGATGGAGTGCTCAGTGCAGTGATTTGGTTTCTAATGGATTGCAATTCTTTCCCCACTAGAGCGTGCTGTTTTCCTGTTCCCAGGAGTGACCCGCTGGTTTTGGAGCTCACAGCTCTCCTGTCAGTGTGTGTTACATCGAACCCTCAGAGCTCTGTCCCTCCTGACACCACCAGCCACACAGATATAAGGCTGAGATTTATTTCCCAAATCTATGTATTTTGGCCTCTGGGTGAGAGCTGAGTGAAGAAGCTTGCTGGCCATGAAAGGGATAGGGAAGCTGCTGTTATCCATGCAGTTTTCCTCTCCTGCTTTGAAGGAGGATGAAACTCCCAGATTGCTTTTTGCATTGCATTGCTTTTTGTATTGCCTCTTTAGAAATGCTCAGAACTGGAAAACCAAACCAAACCAAAACAATGATAACAAACACAAAGCAAGCAAACAAACAAAAAGAAAAAAGAAAATTATTCTTCCCATGAAACCTAATTCCCTGACCAGGAACAATCTGAGACTCCTGGCTATGTGCTAATGCTCAAATCTTTTTTGTCAGGGATGTAAAAAGGCTTTAGTTACAGCAGATCCAAAAGTTCTTTGAGGACCATAAAGGCAGCTCAGTTGTTTCTAACAGGTCTTGTATGCTGTGTTTCCAATATAATCAACTTGTGTATATTTGGATTTGTTTGTTCTCAGCTGTAGCACCTAGATGTTAAATGAAAGGCAGATGCATTGTGCAAAGCAATCAATGCTGGAAATTAATTATCTGGGTTCAATAAAGGCAGAAAACCCGTCTGGCTTCTGACTGCCAGCAGTGTGTATGTTCGTGGCTCAGCCTTGCCCCATACCAAGCAGAGGAGACCATCCCATGGGGAGTGGAGACCACATAGCAGAGTGTTGGGCAAGAAACCCCCCATATCTTGGAGTCTTGGGCTCCAGGACAGCAGGGTCACCACACCAGGTTCCATTGCTTGTCTGCTGCAGGGAGAGGTGAACCCATCCACAGCAGTACCAGGGATGGTGCTGGCTGAGGTGCACCAGCATCATCCATCATATTCCTACAGAGGTGCAGAGATGACACCCACCCACCTCATGGGAGAAGATGCTTTTGCTGAGCCCAAGAGATGCACAGAACAGTCTGAGTTGCTGCAGCTCACTTATCCAGCCTGGGAAAGCTCTCCCTCCCATGGCAAAGCTGGGCCCTTCCCAGGGCCTGTGACAGTAAAACCTCCACCTCAATTTTTTAAAATTTGTGCTATCTGAACAGCTACCCTTAAACTTTAAATTTCTAATCTGAATACTTCACTAAGCCTCCAGGTTTTCAATATTGTGATATCAGTGTGGTGAACAATTATTCTACTTCACCTTTTTCTGCTGAATGCTTCCATACTCCACTCATCACTTCAAGTTGTAGTTTATATTTGTTATTGTTATTCTTTGTCCATCACCAAGCCCAGGAACTATTTCAGATCTTCACAGCTGACCACAAGTGATGCAGGATTACAGCTCAGGGCAAAATTGGCTGGCCTGGTTTGCAGATGCTCTAGTCACTGTTGCTTTGCTCAGATTTTTGTGGTTTTCAGTGGTGTGGTAGCTGATCCTTAGTCATAGCCCATGAGCAGTAAAATCACAGAGCAGGTAGAGAAAGGATGCACTAAGATTTGCAATGGGATTTTTCCTTCTTGAGTGTATCTCTCTGTGAGAATAATCCTTCCTGGGTCTCCTGCATTTATCAACATCTAGGATGGTGACCATGCTCACCAGCACTTGCAACAGTAAGGCTGAGCTGTTTTCCCATTTCATTCATGGTAATGGAAAGCACAGTTAGGCTCAGTTCACCAGTTCTAGACATCTTTCCATTATTCTTTCCTGTGGCTACATCAGCACTGCTCATACATCTTCTTCTGGGGGTGGGCACCCTCACATTGCTGAGGACAATTCCTCTCCAGCTCACCAACCATCCTCAAGCTGCTCAGCATCTAACCCTGCCCCTCCTGTCTGCCTCAAGTACCAGCCCCTAAAAAAAGAATTATAACTGAAAAAACATACATCTGTTTGAAATAACATGAGGCTGCTGCAAGAGAAGATGATCAGGCATTGGAATGGGCTGCCCAGGGAGGTGGTGGATTCTCTGTCCCTGGAGGTTTTTAAGAAAAGACTGAATGTGGCACTCAGTACCATGGTCTGGTAACCACAGTGGTAGTGGATCAAGGGTTGGATTTGATGATCTCAGAGGTCCTTTCCAACCCGGTTGATTCTCTGAGAGCCCTTTCAACCAAAGTTTCTAGGAATCTCTGGTGAACTGCAGATCTGCAGCATTTTTCTGTTGATTTGCAAGGCCAGGGCTACATCTGGGCAGGCTGCCTCCCAGCAGTGGGATGGCTCTGATGAACCAGCTGAAATCACAGAGTTTTGAAAAGAAGACAGAAGGATTTCTTTAAACCCATCAGCAAAGATTTCCTGGCATCCAACTGTTCTGGGAGAGGCTGCATTTTTCAAGAAGGAGAGAAATGTCACTGGGCTTACAACAGTGAGTGTTTGCCTCAGGGCTGGTACAGAACAGCTTTAGCTATTTGTGTTTCAGGTCTTTGCTGCCTGAGGTAACACCAACCTTCAGACCCTCCCCTCCTGAGCGATCACACAGCACATCCAAACCATGCCCCAGCCAAGCAAACCTGCTCAGTGCAGAGCTCAAGGCAGCATCTGATTGCTTGGCCGTGTTCTCAGGGATGTGGATCAGTTCCACTTCCCAGAGGTCGAAGCTACATCAGTTTATACCAGTCAGTGGGATTCCGCATTACGTTCTAGAAGGAAAACAAACAAATAAACAACAAAGAAACAAAGAAAAGGAAAAAACAACACTCCCACACCTCCCCCCCCAAAAAGAAAAAAACAAACCAAGCCAAACCAAAACCAAACCAAAAAAACCCACACAAAAACCAAAAAAACCCACAAACAAGTAATTTTTGCCATCAATGAACACTGTGAATTTAACTTTCTGGATCTAGTATTTTGGATTTACAGAAATGCCACATGTCATTTATAGACTTGCCATACACATCTCCTTCAACTCTTTGAGCCTCTTTTTTGTCACAAGTCTGTACAGTGCAGAGAGGAGAGTCTGGGCCTTGTCCCAAGAGTTTCAATCAGCTCACTAGATAAAAAAAAAAAAAAAAATCCCAGTAAAACCTGTCTGGTAATCAAACTTCTTGTTGTACTAGAAGAAGCTCCTACAAATCATGTCTCAGTGACATGCAGCAGGGCCACAGGTTGTCACTAAAATGACAGTGACAGAGTGAATTGTCACTTCTGTAGCATAAGTGTCCAGGAACTATAGTAACACAGTGTCTGTACCAGGAGATGTATACATTCACAAAAAAAAATTATTTCTATCCCTAAGATACACAGGTTAAGTAAGTATTTGATATGGTTACTGTGTTACTAAGAATAATCAATAAATGGTATTTATGACAAGGCAATTTTCAAAATTATTTTATACCTAATGTATATGTATAATGAGGGACATATGCACCTATTTACACATCTAATATCCACTTACCTTTTGGGATTGATTTTTTTTTACAAGTTTGTCACAATCTTTTTTCCCCCCTTCCAAATTTTTAGGAGTTATGGAAGTTTTTCAGAAGTTAGAGCAAAATAAGAAAGTCCTGTTTTTACACCATAGTAAAGAACATTGGAACAGAGTTGAAATTTTCCTTGGAAAAAGATATTTATGAAGTCCCATTCCCTTTTGAAGGAAGCCTCATCTGTGGAGAGACAGGACAGCAAGGATTCTTTAAGTGTGGGGTTTCCAAGTTTCACGCCACATTCATTTATTCTTGCTCTGTAGGTCAGTCATTAACCATTATCCAGGCCACATTTCCAAAACTTGTCTTGGTGGACATTCAATTGTAAATCTGTAGACCTGACACAAGATGTGCAGACTTGGCTTTCAGGAAGCCCTCACCATACAAGGTAACCCCACTAGTGAACATTTCTATCAACAGCTCCACTGACACCAGCCTAAAGCTGTTACGTGAAGTTGCTCTGATCCCATGTTGGCCTAAATTCAGTTTTTTACATGACACAGAGGCTGCAGAAGTCACTGGGAGATCCTTCTGTTTTGTTTGGTGGGTTTGGGTTAGCACTGCAGGTGATGGCCATGCCACTGAACAGAAGTCACAGCCAGGGACAGGTAAAGCCTCCCCCATGTTCATGGCCATCACCATCATCATTCCTCCCTACTGCAAAGCAGGTGTTGACCATCTACTCTTGGCTTTGTCTCAGACACGAGGCTTTCTTTTCTCCTTTACCAACAAAGGGAGAAAATCAAAGCCTGTCATGTTTGTTTTTCCACTGGGTAGTTGGACTGGAACAATGGAAAGCATTTAATGCTGGAAAATATGTCTAGAAAAATGAGGCCATAAATGCAGTCCCTACCAAAATAAGATAGGCAAGGGAAGGAGCTTCACAGTACATGGATTAGTGGAGTAGCTTGCCCAAGTTAAAAGGTATGTTGACGTGTGGGTCTTGATGCTGTATAAAAGGACAGAGGTGTTTTCATGGCTTCATTCACTCTTTTCTATGGAGAAGACTGTTGGAAGTTTGCATGTTCATTTCATAGCACATTTAGCTGTGGTAAGACTGAACTGCTCTGGGGAAGGGAGAGAAGTCAAGTCCCCCATCCTGTCTATGACCCCATCCCCAATTAAGTCCATGGCCAATATCAGGAGGAGCTGACAAGTCCACCATCCCCTCATATTTTCTCTTCCTCACCATCTCCAGCTCAGCCTTGCAGACCTACAGGGTTGTTGCCAGGCTCAGAGGGAAGCAGGCAGCAACCCCAGTGGCAGATCCCTGCTGAGTCAGCTCTTGACTGTGCCTGATTTGGGATCTTCACTGATTTTG
Organism: Calypte anna; assembly: GCF_003957555.1. Taxonomy (NCBI): domain Eukaryota; kingdom Metazoa; phylum Chordata; class Aves; order Apodiformes; family Trochilidae; genus Calypte; species Calypte anna. Next base: position 143,428,829 of record NC_044245.1, on the reverse strand, counting down.
GCAACATAGCAGGAAAAGCTGGAAAGCTCCCTGCTCCATTCTTCATCCCCCACTCCATGTCATAGCCTCAGGAAAGGCCCTTGCTCATCAGTTTATTATTGATCCATGTCACTTACAGCTGTTGTGATTGCAGAGATGGGAGCTGCAATTAGAGCAGTGTGAGCAATGTAAGCTGCTACCCTGAGGTGGTGGTTACCAGAAGAGGCATTTCACCCAGGCATGGGTGGACAGAGATGGCCCAGAGACCTGATGGCCAGGAGCAGCACGCCTGACCTCTGATTTCCACTTTGCAAATCATGCCTGGACACAGCCCACCTCATTTTCCTCCCCCCCTGCCTCAGCACTTGGGTGTCCCACCTTATTTCTTCTGGCCTGCACAGAACAGAAAGAACCCTTGAACTCCAGAGGACTGACTGAAAGCCTTTGAGCATCACTGACAGCCACATAGCATTTGGAAAAGAAGATTCTGATAATACAAGAAGACCCTGTCAGAAAGCACACCTCACTAACCCTGAGATGGGCTGGGTAGTCCACATGTCCACATGTCCTGCTGCTCCATGTGGGATAAGAAAGCCCAGCATCCTAATATTCTCCCTTTAAGGAATAGAGGAGCAAGTTTTAAGTCAGAAGAGTTTTCCTGAGCAAGAACAGCTTAGGATCCTTGCTGCTAAGAGCTTTAAGAAGAAATTTTAACCTGTAATTCCTAGTGAACCAAAAAAAAAAAGATTTTTTTTAGGGAAGCTGGTGGTGCTCAGACCATACTGATACTTTTTTTTTTCCCCTTCACATCCAAGCATAGTCAGAGATGGTGCAAGAGATTAGGACTGCACTGTTGCCACTGTGGGCAGGGAAGGAGGAGAGGTGAAAAGAGAGGGAGGGAGCAAGACTTGTCCCTTCCAGCAGCCAAGAGACCCCAGTCTGGCTCTCCCATTCTGTGTAACTGCACCCTAATAGCAAGGAAGATGCTGTGCAGTTGCACCATCACATCATTCAACACAAGGGCAAACAGCAGCAGCCACTGCTCTTGAGCCCAAATCTCCTTTCTTCTTCCTTGCTATATTCCCATAGGTGCCAGTACTGCTCTGGAGTGGCTGTCCCACTCAGATATAGGGGTCAACAACAGCTAAACTGGAGTATGGTCACAAACATCATTAACAGATTACATCTTCCTGCTTCCAGCACTGAAAACTTTCCAGTTCTTCTCCCAGAAGGGTAAACAAGGACACAACATGACATATGTACAGCTTCATTTATGTTGTCCCTGACCTGCATTTTGGTTCTGATTCTAGTCTCTTCTTTGCTAACAGCTGATAAAATCCCAGTGCGTGCTTGTTCTGATTTTCCCTCCCCTCCCCTTGCTCCCCTTTCTGATTTTTGAGATGCCCTGAAAATAATTCTGTTTGCAGGAAAATAAACAGGACATTGCTCTTGATGGCTTTCAATTGTATTTTCTCTTTCCCTGATGTCAGGCCCTGGCAGAGGGGGGTAAAGAGGAACTCAGGCTCATCAGAGAAGGTTTTCTGGCACAGAGGAGGAACCCACATGCTGCCAAACTCTTCACTATTGTTCACCGTGCACCCTGCTGTTTGTTTGGGACCTGGAAAATAGAGCCTTACTGTGAAATTGTTAAAGGAAAAAATTAAAGTTGAGCATAGCCCAGGCAGTTCAAACAGCAGAATGATCTGGTCCCAGCAAATGGGCATTTTTTGCCTTCTGTGATAGCTGATGGTGATGAGCAAGAGTTGGTATTTTTAATGGCTGTTGTTGGTTTTGGCTTAGAAATGAGGGGTATTATTAGAGACTGAGCGGAAGTAAGACAAAACCCAAACAAGCCTTGCATCCTTTCAGTCTCTGTTCACAGGGCAGCCTTTATCCCCAGGGACACAGCTAGGCTCTCCTTGGCTTAGCTCACCAAGGTCTATCAACCTCTCCCTGTCTGCTGGGCCCCTGATTCCCACCAGCACTCTGCATCCTGCTCACCCACCGAGCCTGTGTCCACCCATACTGGTGGTGCTGAGCACTTCTGCTCATTTCTTCAAATTTATCTCCTCGGAGCGAAGCAGAGATGGAAGTGTTGCAGGATCATTTCTTTGCCAGAGCAGTTTTTCTCAAGTGCAAACTGCTAAAAACACAGTTATTAAATTTTGCAAGGTCTTCCTCTGCACTCCAGGGCAGAGCTATCCCACTTCAGGAACACACATCATCACTGCTTCTTCCCACCCCTGTGAAAGTTCAAGGTTCTCCAGCAAGCCAGGGTACAGAACCAGCATCTGAGGTGGCTCAGCTGAACACCCAATTGCAGAGCTTATTGCCACCTTACTTCTCAGTTTTTCCTGCAGATGGCAACCAACGTGTTCTCAGTTACACCAAGTGACAGGCTGCAATATGGAGTGACAACATCAAGAATGACAGTGAGGGAGAGAGATTGCTTGAGGCAACACTCCAGACTGGATGGAGCTGTTTGGGTTCAGGAGGGCAAGCAAGCCATTCCAGATGGCAGAAGTCAAAGGAGACATCTGAAACCACCCTTTTCTTACTCGCAGATGAGTAACAGCCTCTTCTCCACCCCATCAAGCATGCTGTGTTGCTTTCACTAGCTGTGATTGCTCCTGAAACCTCTCCGTCTCCCCTCTCCTTTCCAGCCCAAATTTTACCGAGACCATAAGCCTGTTCTTAGTGTGTTGAGCCAAAAGCTCAGCTTCCCTGGCATCCCATCTGTAATAAAGGTCCTGCAGAAGATACTTGAGGATGTGCACAGAGAGCAAGTCCACTTTTCTCTCTCTTCTCTCACAAGTTGACATGCCAAGGAAGAGGTTATATTTTAATCTGTTCTGCCCTATATGTGGATTGCTTTTGTTTCTCTGAATCTATACTTTAACACTACACATCTTGGAACAGGTCTGAATTCTACCCATCCATAGAGGGCAGTGCTGTCCTCACTGTCACAGCCCAGGGACACATGTTGGAAGGAGAGATAAAGTGTAGTATTTGTTATTTAAGGCTGAGGCCTTTTTGCCACAGCTCTTTGTTTTGGTCTCCTAGTGAACCAATTTAAGAACTGCTGGGGTTACAAAAGCCAGGAGTTAATCAGTAACTCAGATGTTTATCACCTGTATGTTTAACTATTTATTCTTCACTTGAAATACCTGCCTGTTTTGGGTTTTTTTACCTTCATTTAATGAGTAACTACTGTGAAGGGGATTAAATATACCTATCCTCTCAACATACTGGGGCTTTTCCATCGTGAAGATTTGGACTGTAAGTAGCTGTGTCTAATGTTCATTTACATATAGAAAAGAAAATTAAAGTATTTCTAGAGAAAAAGAATTCAGTGACCTTGGTACAGACTGCTCCCTCCCACGACCTGGTCTGGCATCTTCCCAGCTGCAGGGCTGTTCCACGGGTCTGAGTCTCCATATACACCCTGGTGTGGCTTCACCCCTTGTATGCTCTGTCAATGGCTCTTTTCTTCCCCACTTGTTCATATAGAATCACACTAAAAAACTGGAGCAGAAGGAGCTCTGGAGGTTGTTTTTCCACTTATCTTTCTTCTGCTCTATGCCGGTGCTTTCATTTACTGGGAGAGCAGCAAAGAGATGAACAAATCATGTTGTAGAGGGAATTTTGTATTAGCTACTTTCTATAGGAGAGGAGTCAGGGCTGCTGTTCCCAGTTTTGTCACTGTTACCTATGTGAATGTGGGGGAGACCACAGCTCTGCCTGTTCACATAAAACCTGAAGCAATGTGATCTGTGAGCACTGCAGTGGTAAATCAGCTGAATATGGAGTCATCCTACACCTATAGAAGAGTGATATTAAAGCAATATAGAGTATTGCTACCTCTTTATGCAATTCTTCCTGTACAAGGGATGTGCTGACCTCTCCATGCCCCTTCCCACCCTTGTGCTCTGATTCCTTCTTGTGTTTTGTTTCTCCCTGAGTTGTCCCTGTGTTTGGTTGTTTTTCTCTGTGCAGCTCCTAAAGCAACTGTGCATATTCATAATCCCCTCTTCTAATAGGGTAATGACATGCTTTACCAGGCTTAACTCCTTTTTGCCCAGCTTCTCTCTTTAATTTCCATCTTCCTGCTCAGGGCTGTCTCTGCCCCAGAGCCCCCACTCACCTGTGTCACTTCCACCAGAGAATTAATCTGTGGACATGGGTCTGAGCACACTCATAAGAAATGCCAGGGGCATAAAAGTAAACGAGGGCAGTAATGATTCTGCAGGCTTTATTCCTGGTGATTTTAGCCAGTCCTGAAAGAACACAGCTGGATGCCAACACCCCAGGCAGAATTTAAAGGAGTGGTATTGGGAAAGGAAGGATGGATCAGCGGACATATTTTTCCTGTAACTGAAAAAGTCTGACCACAGACAGCCAGAAACAACAAATCTGGAATTCCACAGGGCAAATTTGTGGTTGCTTTTGAGACAAGAAACTCTTTTGACCTGGCAAAGATGTTATTGGGCTCCCAGCGCTGATTCTGAAATTCCTCTCTCCCTTTCCAGCACAAATTAAGCACTAATTAAAGCCACTTACTGCAAAATAGATCTAGATTCATAGAACTATTTATTAAGATGTCTGGAAAGCCGTGGCTCCTCAGTGAGACAAGGGGGAATGATATTTTTGTATGTTATAATTTTTTTAAGCTGTCACTTATATGCAGTAAGGTGAAAGGAAAAAAAATGTAACCCAGAGGGAAAGATTCCACCCAAAAGATAGAATCAGTAATTCTCCATTTGTCCTTTGCTGGAGGCAGAGTAATTTGGTCACAGAAAACAGAACAATAAAGAATAAGTAAAGCTCCATGCTCTGCAGTATGGACAGAAATCATTCTCCACAGATTGTGTGAAGGTAACTACAATGAGAGGCTGATGGTGTTGCACGGGTTTGTCTTCCTTAAAATGTCTCCTGTTCAGCACCCAAGTTCCATACAAAGTCATTGATCAGGCTCAAGAGTCATCCAAAGCCAAAGCCATCCCTGGATGTAGTTTTCTTCAGCATTTTCCATAAGGCCCCAGGACATGAAAGGAACCAGCCACCTGCAGGTGCAAAGTATTCAACTTTAAAACTGTATTCTCTGCTGAGGCACTGCCCAGGTGTAAAATTCTTCATGGGTCTCCAAAGTGTCAGACCTTAAGAACTTTGTTCTGTCTTCACATAAATGTCAACAGATTTGAATTTTTTGTGCTAAGACACCAGTGCATGCACATTTTATCTGAAGTGCAGTGTTTTCTATGTCATTGGCAGCACCACAAAGTCTCTTGTATACTCACTTGTGTTTTCTTATTTTATATCCAGGTGGAACCTCACTGAACTGACATATCCAAGCTTGAATTGGCAGTTACCTTATTGTTTGCATGCACCCAAAACCACACCAAAAGAAAGACCTCTTGCCTTTCCATGGTGGTGCAGGTGACTGCCTGACACTTCCCTCTGACCCCTGGAATATGAGGCATAGAGAATGCAGGACAAGACCAAAGGCCAACAGACACTCATGGGAGCAGCACACTGATCTGTTTGGGTCATTCACCTCACTCCTGTGACAACAGAAATTGTTTGGTAGCAGAATTTGTGGGATATGACTGGTGCCTGCCTACACCACAGTGCAGATTACTTGCAGCCTACATCCCAAGGGATGCTGCTGCTGGTGTGTTTACTGTGGAAGCTTCTAGGTCTGTCCTCCTTGTCCAAGCTTGAGATAGCTGCAAAGAAATCTATAGAACATCTGAAGAGAGGGTGATGATGCACAGGCCACCCTCACAGTGCCATAGCTTGTTTGTTCCTCAGCGGCTTAGATGGTGAGGGAGAGGCTGTACTTCTGTGCAGGGGTGATGGAGAGCTGATCACTTCTTCTTTCCCATAGTAAAATCTGCAGAAGTAGAGGAGCTGCAGTGAAGGGAGAACCTGGCTCAAGGCACAGAGAAACTTCAGGTTATAACTATGGGAACCCTTCAGGTGCCAGATCCTGAGCATGTTGCAGCAACCTTCCTGATGGCTGGGGAAGGCTGGTGGTTAAACCACTATCATGTTGCACTATTTTGCAACTGTTAACAAGCTTGTGATGCCTTTGTACATTTCTGTCTACAATCAGCTAGTGATCAGGCAATTAATTCTTTCTCCTCAGTTGTGTCATCATTTCTGGTGGGTACCTTCAGCCAAGTGATTGCAGGTGAGATAATTCCATGTAGTCTAAACGCTGTCAGTGGTGATAGGAGAATGGCTGAGTGGCTGCAACAGCCAGGGGTCAGGAAAGGGTTTTCCCTTTGTCTTAGTTTTCCACAAACTTCCCAGTAAGTTTTCCCAAATAGATGACCTGACACTGTAACATGTTCTGACATCTTCTGATGAACAGTGTTCATGGAAGAACCAGGTGTTGCAGGCACACATGCCTCACAAATCAGGAAAGCTGATCTCCTGTGTTTGAGTTTTGCCTTGTAGCTTGTCTTTCCTGAAGATGGGTGCTCTTTCTATGTGCGTTTCAAGAAAAGTCATTCTCTTCCAAGAATATCTCATTGTGTTTGCATGGAAACAAATCACACCCAGACCTGACCAGCAGTCAACAGATTTGAGCAGAAGCACCTTTTATGGCCATAGACCTGAGATCTCAAACAGAAGAAAGAAAGAGGGAGCATGAAAGAGAACAGCTCATCAGAGACAACGTTGTGCTCAGAGCTGCATGTCAAAACATGCCAGGCAGCATTGTTCCTCTCTTAGCACTGTACTCAGAAAAATCACATGAAAGGTGTGTGTTCTAGGAAAGGGTATTACCCATCCCTCTGAGACATGATGGACGTGCTTGCAGGGATGTAATTTTAGAGATACAGTTGCTAATTAACCACTGGGGTTTTTGTCTGGGTTAAAATTTTACTTTAGTTTCCTACTACTACTACAACTCATCCAGGACCACACCAAGCCTACCAAGGTTTATAATCTGCTAACCTTCAACTTGGCTTGCACTGTTCTCCTTGCTTCCTTCCTTCCTTATGCTACTGATCATTGCTTTATTTCTTGAAAGCCGAAACCAGATGAGGGGAAAACTAATCAGCAAGGAAACAAGTTTCCAGTTCCTGACAATCCCAGATAGAGAACTTCCCAGCTGTTCAAGGACTAGGAGCCCAAGCGCAGGAATCTGTAGACGACTGCTCCTGGTAATCACCTGAAGGGCATTTCTAGGTCCAGTTTCCATCCTCTTCCAAGCACTCAGGAGTCCCAGAGCATTCACAAGGTCCAGTTTGAATTAAGGCAAACTTAATGGATATTTAGCAGAAATTCATCATTAGCCTTGCCTTGGACTCACAAAGGCCTAATATAATCTTGATTTTTCTGTGTACACCACCTCTTGTGCTTGGTGAGGATTGCTTTGTACATCTGTAGAGCTTTTACCATCATTGCCATTCCAGGAGATACACAGGGGGAGCTTGCAGCGCACACACACACAGCCATACATACATGGAACACCAGGTTTCTGAAGTCCTAACTTCTCATGTATCAGTATAATGAAAACCACAAACTAAGACCCAAAGTAAATACAAAACTGGGAACAACTTCAGGTCATCTTCTCCATGATAGTTCTCTGAATTCCCAGGTGCCATTCACCTTCTCTAATGTTAGTTCTTCATCTTGATAAAATAATGTCCATTTCTTCCCCCTCTTGCTAAGTTGCCCTTATGAATCTCTGTAGGTTTCTACTCTTTTCTGTTTAAAAACTCCCTGTACTTTTCTGCACTCATGTCAGAGATCTTAGCATTTAAATGGGCTGCCCAAGGAGGTGGTGGAGTCACCATCCCTGGAAGTATTTAAAAATCATGCAAATAAGACATTTCATGACATGGTCTAGTGGGCACAGTAATGTATACACTATTTATTTTATTGGTAGGCAAGGAAGGAGGATACTGACTGTTGGATGTGGTGATTTTAGAGGTCTTTTCCAACTGTGGCAATTCTGTGATTCTGTGATTTTTCACCTTCCAAACTGCCTTCCAGCACATAAATAAAGAAAGGAAAAGAGATGTGTTAACTTCACCCCACCTTTGGGTCGTTTGGGGGTAAAATGAAGTCATCACATTCAGTGACTCACCTTGCTCCTCTAGCCAAGGTGACACACTCTTTTGTCATCAAAGGTGGCTACAGAGAAAAAAAATTCATTTATAGCTTCCTCATACCAGAACGATGCCTGTAATCTGTCTGGTGTACATGTACTGACACTCAAAACAGCACATCACATCACAACACAGAGCTAGGAGGTTAAAAGTTAGGATTATTCAAGACAAAATAATTTAGGGGCACTTCTGAAAAATCCATTCCTTGTAGTCTGCAGACCTGGGGTCAGGAGGGAAAAATAATCACATCACAAGGTGGAACAGAGGTGATGATCTTCTGAAGGAAATGAGTGTGGACCAGGATAGTGGTGTTTCAGCCACAAAGAAATTGTAGAGGTGCCAGTAGCAAATAGGCAACTGCTCTTCACACACAGACACAGCAGTACCCTCTCCTCTTTTGCTGCTATTTATAATATTTTTTTTAAAAGAAGAAAGTAAAACTTATATTTAATGGTCTGAACACTCTTGCTATTAGAAGCTAAATTTGGACCTGCCCAGGATTTGGGAGTTCTCTGCTGTAGGTTCATACCCACAGCACGAAGTATTGTGGTCAATCAGTTGGCAGCAAAACAGTTGAGCAGAACTGAATAAGTTGAAACGTTCTGTTTGGCACCATCTTCACAGCACAGCAAAAGGAATATCTAATGGTGAGGGAAGACATGAAACCCCCACCCAGACAGTGCTTCCTGGTGGGTCATAACTGAGAGGAAGGCCTTGCTTTAGAAGCAGGGAGACTGAGTGTGACAGAGAAGAGAAGTAAGGGACTTCTGAACAAGTAGCACATTGTAGATTTGGTTTTAGATTCAATGGAGCTCCCTGAGTTTGGAGTGGTTCAGCTTTGATTTCCTGTACCAAGAAGATATCTTGGCTTCTCCAGATCTCAAAAATGCTCCATCCCCATACAGAACATAGGAAAATTATTGACACTCCAGACATGGAGCAGGAGGGAGTGTCTGTTCTCATGGCTGCAGCTCTGTCTTGTATGCTGAAAGGAAAACAGATGGTGTCCAGATGAAACTCATGCTATAATCACTCTTGCTGTTGACCTGCTCTAAAAATCCTTTTAACTGAAAAGCAGAGACCCTGGGTGAGTTGGGATGGGAAGCCTTGGCCTCATGACCAGACTAGTTGAGTAACTGGATGTTGGTGTAATTCAGAAATGACAACACACAACTTCATAGCAGCCAGCAGAGCCAAGGCTGAAGCCCAGGTTTCCCCTCTGATAAACAAGTGACCAAACACATAACTCCAGCAACATCTCTACTGAAGTAGAGCTAAACTCAGGACAATGAATTGCATTAATTCAGCTATTGGCATAAAACTTCTGTTTTAACAACTGGTGTCTGAGGAGCTGATCAGCTGCCAAGTGTTTTCTTTCCTTTTGTTTCTTCCCTAAAGCATTGCAGGGCCCAGCTCAGACTGGCTCCTCTGCTAGACAAACCCTACCAAGGGCTGTAAATCAGCAGTTGGTTTGGAAGCTGGAAAAGTCAATGTTACACAGCAGTTTGATTTATTTAAATATGCAAGTAGTTCCAGTCTAAATAATGCCTGAAAAAGGTTTGTTGGAGAGGAAAAACACTTAACCAGGTTTTGGAGAGCATGACTCTATGTCAGCATTGCCAACCCTGCTTTTGGAAGCCAGGTTTTCCCAAGACAGCTGCAGACTATGTACCACCTATGTCATCACAAAGTTCTTGATATACTGCTTCAACCCCATCCTCCAAAAAGTCCTTTCAAGGAGACCGAGTAAGGAAGATCTTTCAGAAGACGCCTTGCTGAGGTGTCTTCAATATATTCCATATTTCACTGACATGTATGACAAATATGGCAGCCTTCAAGAAATATTAAGATGCAAAGATCTCTACATGTAGACTGAGATCCTTCAAAGGACCTATGAATATGGAGAAACAGATGCTTCAGGGAATTACCATATGAATCCTCAGCATGCACAATACATCACAAAACCCCACTATTTATGATGATTATGTCATTTTTGTGGAAACAAAACCTGCAGCAAATGGACTAGAATAATATCATTCAAATTTTTCAGAAATGCAAAGCTTCCCCACTGGTAGTTGTTATAAGCTTGACCTTTTTGCAATGCAAATATTATCGGGGATGATAAAAAGAATAAACACAGCCACAAGTTTCCCAATTTCCACTGAGAGTCTCATCTAGGATTAATTAGAGTTCCTGTAAATTGAATTTCAGTGACAGTCAGAGAAACATTTAACCTACAGTGTAAGGAAGGATGCAGGTTACCAGCACTAGATATTATCTAGCAAATACATGTAGCCTAAAGAAGGCTTTCTCACAATTTTTCTGGCAGCCATGCTGGTTTTATCCCTTCTAAAATAACTCCACCCAAAGAAAATGAAAAGCTGTGTCTATAGAAGAAGCAATGCTTCTTCCCCACCCTTCTCTGCAGCTTTGCCTTCCAGTCCCCCACATTCCCACCCAGTGCAGCACCATGCACTGTGGGAGCTGAGTACATGATATAAAACCCTGGCTTTTCCCCCTCCCTGGAAATATTCCAAGAAACTGCAAAAGCTTTTGGTTCTTTGTGAGGCAAGGATGCAGTACCTTACCCAGCTTTGTGTGAAATGTATATCAAGAAGGTAAATTCCTAAAAGACAATTCAAAATCTCATTTCAGATATACAGTTTTCCATCACACCTTGCAGTATTTATTTGCCAAGAACAAACCTTTCCAGTTCAGTGAAGTGTTTTCCTCTGGCTCCAGTACCTCGGCCTCCCACCCAGGGACTCTCAGGTTTTTTTCCCATTAGAAGCAGGTTGGGCCTCACCTGCTGAGGGCTGGGCTATTCCCTGCAGCATCCCAAGTGCATTCCTGAAATACTTGTTGGGTGGATCAAACTTATCACGGAGCCTGTGCTACTTGAATATGTAAAGGATTCCAGTGTTATCTGGTATGGTATCTGTAAGGTACTAGCCTATGCTTTCCTCTTTGGGGTTTCCTTCTCTTCAAGAGCAGACAAGAAGATGCTGTTGGTGCCATATTACCAAGGGTAATGCCTCCCACCAGTGACTGCTCCTCAAAAATCCCATTGGGGTGGGATGTGTGCTCCAGCATAGTCTCCTAATCCAGCCTACTACCAGCAGTCTACCAAGGTTGTTTTTTTAAGATAGTCCCATCCCAACAAGAACATAAAATATTAATAATAAATAGATATTATTTATAGATTTATGTGTAGTGTAAAGGGGAAATATCCTTTTTGGAAGTATGGTGAGGAAGAAGGGGTGTGTGCATGTGTATACGTGCTGGGGAAATTCTGCACCTGTGACACACCTCAGATATGGTATGGTTGTGATTACAGCCTACTGGTAATCTTCTGAGAAATCTTCATCTTTTGTGGGAAAATACAGATGCAAATTAATTAAAAATGTATCCTATGAAAGAGTGTTTAAAGAATTTTTCATCTCAGAAGAAGTGCCAAAGAAAAAAACCTTAAACATCACCTCAAATGAAAAGGTTTTTATGCTTTTCCAATATAAAAATCAGGATTCCCAGTTCCATTTCATCTTTTCGTTCATAATTCAGAGTGTCTTGGTGGAGCTGGGGTTGTTTGGTGAAACACCTGGGCAGGAAATAGCCCTCATGGATCAAGAGACCTTGGTCTCAGGAGATTCAGGGATCTTTTGCTATACTGACCAGTGTCTTGACACTGAGACTTTGGCAGTGACTTTCCCACATGAAGGATCTCTGGGTGGAAACTGTCAGAAGGGAGAGGAAAGGAAGCATTTTGCAGCTCCTCAGTGTGGAATGGGCGTGAATGAACAGGCAAGAGCTGAGTCAGCACCACCACTGGTGTCACAGCGAGGTCCTGGCTCAGCCCATCCTGCCCTGTGGCCCAGGACATTTCTGGGCAAAAGCAGGAAGATGAGAGATGATGAGAAAAAGAAGGCAGAACAAGGATCAATATAGAGAGAAGTTCAGCCTTGCAACTGTGTTTAAAACATGATGGAACAACAAAACTAGATTATGAGAGAAGGAATATAAGGGGACATGACTTTTATCAGGTTAGATGGCACAGCTGTAAAAAGCAAAGGGTGCTTCTGAATGAACTTCAAGCTCTTTTCCAGGCTGTTTTACTCAACTGAAGCAGGTGGAAATACTACTTCTTCATACATACTTTCATATTCAAAGACCTGTATGGATGGCACATCACTTCTGAAATGTCATTCTGACATTTGTAGCCACAGCAACTCCTATGGGCACAGTCCCTTCCTAACAGTGAACTCTCCAGTATGACCATAAGTGTGGTTTCTCTCCACATTATGTATGTATGTATGTATGTGTATATGGATTTATTTACTTCCTCTTCCTAAAATTTAAAACACACCTGAAAAAACAAAAGTCTGAGGCACACTTTAAAACATAAAGCATACTTCTGGTCCAGTGCTTTTGTGGGAAACAAGGCAAAAAGAGTCATTCTCGGGGACCCAGGGATGACCCATCCATCTGTCCCTCAGTGCAAGCAGTAATTTCTTCTCTGGAGGAATGCAAAACCTGCAAAAAAGCTGTGGCTGCAGCTTTGCTGTCCTAGATTTAGGGGTGGTTTTAAGAAGCAATCAAATAATCTGTCTAGTAAGGGAAACTTGTGACTTGCTGTCTCCCACTCACATTTACCAGAGCCAACAAAGGGTATAATAATGTCCATTGTTTTGGGTAAAAATAACATGGGGGAAGTAATAGTTCCCCTTAACTGAGTCAGCCTGAGGCAGCTTTTTTAAAAAGAATGGTAAATAGTGTAACAGAACATTTCAGCTTCTGAGAAATACAGTGCAAGATCCCAATAAATGTATGTCCACTCCCAACTGGCCCCTCAGCCAAGGTCAGCAGGCAGACTGAGCAGCAGCCTAAGGTTTAAAAATACAAATGTCCTTCAGGAAAGGTTATCTTTGGTCAGACCCTGATGGCTTGGACTGGACTATGGAGCCTCTGGAGGCAGTGCTGTCCCAGTGAAGGGTGCAGGTGAGCAGTGTGGTTGAGTAAGAGGTGTGGGCTTTCAACTATAGCCTGATATTTGTTTGCATTGTGGCAGGGACCAATGTGAACCTGCCTTCTGCTCACTGATGTCCATCTGACCTTTTTTACTCCTTTGTCCCTTCCCAGCTCAGGTCTTGGGGTGACAGGGCCAGGATACAGGACTGGCAGCTTAGTTGTGGCTTTTTAAATCCATCCTCAAGTTTTAATTTTCTGCCATTTTCTTCATCCCTCTCAGGTTTGCAGTTGCACAAGCACGTGTGCTTCAGCACCAGATGTGTTCCCTCTCCACAAGTCTTTTCAGAGAGCTGTATGGCTGCTGTTATGGCCACTAGAAAACATAAAGGAGAAATAAAACCCTGTGTTTCAAAGCGAGAAAGGAACAGGATGGCAGATACACAGGAACAGCTGAATAATTACCACATATTTCTGGATAGAACTTATCTGAAGTCAAATTTTTCATGTTTACATTCTGACCTCTTGTAAATGCCTGCTGAGCAGAAAGTAAAGTATAATAAAGCAGTACTTAACTTCATGATAGTGTTGACCAAGCTTTACCATATCCTCAAGCAAATCACATCGAGTGTGCCCCAGACCACCCATGGCACAGTAATCTATGGCAAACAATAATGAGAATTTAATCAATAACTGATTTTCAAGGGGCTTCCAGCAGACATTGCAAATCACCACTGATCTTTGCTCAGGCAGCACATGACTGCTCTGAGTAAACATGCAAGAAAGTGAGTCCAAATGTGCTAATAAACGGTGTCTCCTGAACAGTAACTGGAACAGTATTTTGTCTTCTGGATGGTATCAAGACAGCAGCTCTAATTTTGGAGATGTGCAAGGTGAATCAGCTGACATTGAAATCAAAAGGAGGAGGCTCAGGTCTTTAGCTAGAATTATCCTCTTCACAGATTCCTTCATGATCTCAAGAATCTCAACCCTTATTCCTCAGACACAGGTTCTTTGAGTTGTGGCTATAAACACACATCTTGTGAGAGAGAAGCTTTCCTGCTCTAGGTATGGATGGGGTACATTTGAAGTCCATCAGTTTTATTTATTTTCATCATTGATGAAGGCCTGGTTGCCTGGTTTCCTTGTGAAGCACTTTTTCTCTGACCCACTACTCTCCCCATGCTGTTATTTCAAGCTGTGATCACCACAAGCAGGTAATGTTCAATCTGTCTCCATTTTCACCATAATGCAGGGGAAGGAGCACCAGGCTGGGGTTAAGGAGGGATGGGGAGCTGATCAAAGCACCTTGGAACTGTAACCATATATGAAAGTCCCAGTGGCTACCACTGCCAGGGAAGATGGGACCGTGGATTTGCAATGATGAGCTGAGCAAGCAGAAAGGAGTCAAGAGACACTGGAGAGCCCTCCCTGCAGTCTGCAGCCCTCAGCAGTGTGGGAGTTTCTGAGCTCTACCAGTGCAAAAATAACCAACAGTAAGTAAGAGTGTTAAGCCTTTCAAATGCTCAAAATAAAAGGAACTTCAGACATAATTGACCTTTTCTCCCCCAAACAAATATAAGCTTCCATAATGCTGCAGTGATTTCTTTGCTTTTTCACCTTGCATTAAAAAAAACAAAACAAAAAAACAGGCAAGGTGTTATATAAAGCCCTTGTTGCATAAACTCCAGTGACTCACCCCCTTGGTGAACATCGATATTCCCAAATTGTAGCCTGCAACACCAGGAAGCCTGGTAAGCAGAGTAAGATAATTTATAGCAGTACTTTCCTACTCCATTTAAAATATCTCTTGCATAACTGACTCTTTTGATAGAATCTTTACTCTGGAAAAGAGCAGAGCTGTATCTATACGTTCTGTGGAGAGATTGTAACATGTTGCTACTGGCTTTATCTGGGAGGTTTGGCCCAATGGGGGATGTGCTTCATCACACTGATGATAGAACAAGGCATTCCTCAGAGGTGATCCCACATATCAAAATAAGAGGAGTCAGAAAAGAAGAGGTGCAGATCTGGATTTGCATTCCAGGGCAGCACTCTGCTCAAAAGCATCCATCTCCTGTGTTTTATTTGAGCCACTGTGTTTCAAACTGTAGATCTGCTTCTCTTTCATTTTCTCCACACCTTTTCTTTTTATCCCATACAACAGAGACAGGAGAACCCTTAACACTTTTTCCCTGGCTCCACACATCCCAGCCATGCAGATGGAGGCCCCCATGTCAGTTATCTAAGGCCACAGGACAACACGACCCTCATGGGCCTTCCCTGTCCTGATTTGGAAATCCATAGGGAAGAGACTCATCTCACAGCTAGCTAGGAGAGAACTGGAAATGCAGAAGCAAGGCTGGTTGCTATTTTACAAGATTTTTTAAAAAAAATATTTCAGCTAATACTTTCATCCTTGAAAGGTCCATGGGAATGGCACTGGTAGGGCCTCAAGAGCTGGGGAAAGAACCCCTTACCTGCTCTCCTGGAGGAGTACACCTGCTTCTTACAGCTACCTTGAAGGAGTACTGCCCAGCCCACAACACTACACATTATCTGACATGTTGAGCCAAATCTTGCTCAATTCAAACACTCAGCACAAGTCCTCATCTGAACAGAAATCCCCCATCAGCGCCGAGGTCATTGCTGAAGCTATTTTAAAAATTTCACACTCCCTCCCCTCCTGCCCGACTCTCTACTCTTAACCTAACAATTTCCCCTTCTCATGCTATATTAGGATCATATGCAGAAAATCCAATACATTATCCCCAGGATTAAGTAGCATTAGCAGAGTGTATTAACACATTGCTGCTGTGTTTGTATCGGGGCCACGCTCATTCTCAGCAGGCACTCAGTGTTCTCAGTGATTCCCTGTGGGGTATCACAGGGAAGGTGGGTAGCAAAGCAAAGCCATGCATTTAGAGGCTCTGGAGCAGTTTAATTACAGATAGATTATGGAATTTGCCTTGGGAATGTAAACAAATCCAGAAGGTTTCGTGAGCCAGGGCAATTAATTTGAGAGTTGTCTTGCATGCAGACACAAGTGTATGCACACATACCTGCTCACACCCTTCTGCCTCTACCTCTCCATAAATATAGAACAAAAGCAGTATTTCTAGGCACTAATAATAGTAAATGTTCTTGCAACAGAGCTGAAAACTCCATACTTTTTTGGGGTGGAGTGGAAGGTCATTCATCAGTCAAATGAGGAGATATCCATTCATGATACAACATTAAAGAATGACCGAAGCTTCGCTTCAATTCATGGAAACTGTACATAAAATGTAGCTCTGATGAGATTAATATGGTTAAATAAATTTGCCAAAACAAA
Source organism: Calypte anna (assembly GCF_003957555.1). Taxonomy (NCBI): domain Eukaryota; kingdom Metazoa; phylum Chordata; class Aves; order Apodiformes; family Trochilidae; genus Calypte; species Calypte anna. The sequence continues at coordinate 143,412,431 of NC_044245.1, read as the reverse complement.
GAACAGCTTGACCTCAGGAAAGTCTAACCCCTAACAATCAACCTAATGTTTCCAGGCACTTATTGAATCTTTGGGTCATGTTAATCTTCCTGTACAAACTGTTTACTCCCTCTATTTTTGTACAGCTGTCAGACACCCAAATGAAGAAGTTTCGTATGTCCAGGTCAGCCAATTCTATCTCTAAGTTCTGCCATACTCTCCTTTTAGGCTTTGACTCCTTCAAGGGTACACTCGAAACACAGAACCTAAAATTTCAGCATGACTCCTGGGGAAAAAAAATTGAGGCATATAAAACAGGACTTCAGTAACTGTAGGTGTTCAGCAGTCCTCAAGCATCATCTGGTTCAACAGCTTCTGCACATGTTCAGCTGCCTTGCCCAAGAAATCAGGTACCTATTCCCTCATATTTGCTCTGTCTTGAAATTATGTTGATCACCAGCTGAGTCCCCTCAGGATCCTGTTCCATTTTGTATGCCAGCCTAGGCCTAGAAAATCAGGCCCCTCTGAAAATCAGAATATGTTCCCTCCTTTCAAAAAGTGATTACTTATGCTCTTTGTGCCCACCTTTTACATTACACTCAATGGTTAATGGGGGTTCACAAGTCCCAGCTGAGGCTTGGATGGGTCAAATGGCAGGACAACACTGGGTGGTACCTTGAGAATATTGGGGTCAAAGAACAGAGTGTCTGGAGAATGTCTGACTTGTGTGGTCACTACTCCAGGAGAAGAGATTATTCAGTGTTCTGGTCAAAATGTAGAGATCACCACCACCATACACCATACACCCATACTGCATTCTGTGTGTCCTGAGTATGTCTAAAGGACTGGGTCTTGCAGGTAAATCTCTCCTTGATCCCAATGAGTTTAGGAATGACTCACTCTGGACACCTCAGAATAGGCACTCTGGGAGAGAAGACCCAGGAGTACACATAGCCAGAAGGTGAAGGTATAATATATATATCAGCCACAATATATGACCCACACGTGCCACCCCAGCTGGTGATTTCTGGGGTGTTTTCAGTCACCAAGAAATTATGCCTGAAAAGTCTATTAAGCTCAAATAGCCCAGAGTAGGAATTTTTTCAGTCGATTTTGGAACCTTATCTGTTTCTAGCCCATATATCCTTTGCTGGGTATGGTGGGATTGGATTGAATTGGACTGGATCAACAGCAAACTCTCAGTTTAGTTCATTTAAACCAGTCTGACACTTAAGCAACATCCACAGAGAGAAATGGTACATGTTAGGGATTGTTGAGGTTGACCTGGGTCTCTTCAGCTTGGAGAAGAGGAGAATGAGGGCTGACCTCATTAATGTTTATAAATATGTAAAGGGAGAGATCCAGGGGGATGGTGCCAGGCTCTTCTCAGTTATGCCCAATGATTGGACAAGAAGCAATGGATATAAACTTGATCATAGGAGGTCTAGCTTAAATCCAAGTTTTCTTCATCTGAGTGTCTGGGATATGAAGGTTTTTCAAATATACTTAGGTAAAGGAACTGAAATTTAAGGATATTTGCTCTGGTGTTTCTTTACTGAAATAAGGAGTCAAAATGATTACCTTCAGATCCAAGATTTCGTACCATTCCATCTTAAATTTTAATTTGGCCAGTTTGATTCTTATCATGCTTTAATTTTACATATTTTTTGTTCCTAGTGGACTAGATAACCCTGTGTTTATTAAACTTTAATATCTTTAAATTAAATATTCATTTAATTACTTTAAATGAAACAGATTAACTCTTAAATAAAATGTATTTTAAAGACTATATGTAAAAAAAAAATGGTTTTGGTAACAATCATTTGGAGACTGCTCCTAAAACATTGCACATTAAAAATTACCCAACTACCATCTTATTAAAAGTGTTAAGGAAGTTCTTGCTTATTTACAACCAGGGGTAAGATAGAGGAATGTCTTATTCTTATTTTGCCCAGGTAAAGCCTACTTTTTTTTTTTTCCTCATCATAAACATCTTTATAAGCAGTGTTTGGTGGGTATTTTATAGGGGTAGCATCTGACAAAACCCTGACCTCAAGTATCCTTTCAAATGCCATAGACAGAGAGTGGGAGGAGAAGGGAATTCTGCAATCCCTGCAAAAAGGAGGGATGGAAAAATACTTGTGGATGACTCTCAGCAGCATAACTCTAGCTACTTATCTCACTGTGACTGTGGCAGGAGATTTCCCTAACAGACCCCTCTCAGGATGTACTGCACTCAGTTCTAAGCAGCCCTTCACATTTATGTCCCATGTGACCCCCCTCAGCCAGGAGCTCTAGTGCACACATGAAGTTGGTACTTGGATGCACATGTAGGTATAAGATGCTGTAATTCTACCATCTCCAAGTCAGCTAGAAGGAGATTTGTATCCCCTGGTCAATGTGCATGAGCTCATCTATGTTTTCCTAAGCAGTGAGCTCCGCACTTAGAAGAGTAATTAAAATTATTTTGGGTTTTTTTGAGAGTAAAGTTAAGTTTCTAGGCAGACAGGAAAAATCCATGCAACTCCTTGATGCAAAAAGACAAAACAGTCCAACTTCAGGCAGCCTAATTCAGGCAGGTTTTGTTTTGTCTTGGCAGGAGCAGTGCAGGCCCAAGTAAGTATTGGTATCATCACTGGGGCTTTTCTTTTTATTTGTTATGAGAGAGATGCTTGATTTCTTTAGGAAACCTTGGAGCTTGTAGCTAATTTGATCCCAATTTTTAATCTGCACTGGAGTCATGCATCAAAGTCTCAGACACAGCCCAGGACCAAGGTCTCCCAGTTGTTAGAAAAACATTAAAGGATATCACCTTTTGGCTAACAGAGTGGCTCTTCACTGTGGATATGCAGAGCAGGACCTGGTGAGCTCCACTCTGTTCTCACAGTGTGGGATGCTCACACTTTATAAGTTCTAGTAGGTGAAGACTTTCTACAGACCTCTTCTAAGCTATCTCCTAATTCTCACTATAATATCTGATTTCATAAAAGGAGTTCAGATTATCTCCCCCTGTAGTTTTTGCCTAATTTTTACCTAATTTTGCCTTCCTATATGTGTAATATTTAATGCAAACTCATCTTGAACTCTCCCTCTATAATCAGTGGAGAAAGTAAACATACGGGAGGACAATTCAATTCATCCTAGATACTCCTTTAAGGATGGGATAAACTATCTTGAATAGATGCTTCTACACTGACTGCAAATGATTGATGTGCCTCCTAGAAGAGACAAATTCCACTTCTAAATCACCTAGGATGAAGCCCAAAAAGAAATTGCCCAGATATTTTCATTTCTCCCAACTCTGCACTGCAGCTCAGCTGCCTCAGCAGGATACAGGCAAAACATCTGATCCTGTGTCACTTGTCAACATTGCGACTCCCCCACTGCCTCTGCCCTGGAAGGGCTAAGGAAACTTTTGGTGAGTATATATTTATAGCTGTTACTCATTAAAAAGGTTCATCTGACTTGAGGTCTGCCACAAACACTTCATTCTTGGTACTGTTTTGTAAAGGGAGTGTGTATAGTTAGCAAAGTTGTTTATTTCATCTGCAGCAAAAGCTTCAGGATTGTGCAACCACAATTTAGGGTAGCTACAGGAATTTTTTTAAACCTTAGGTGTCTTTTCAATTTATTGATTATAAACACAAGAGGGAAACAAAGTCCAAATGCCAAGAGAAATTAAAAATCATTTTTTCATATCTGAGGACACCTAGAATTTCTGGTGGTTGATGCTTTCCCTGGTGTTTCTGTTAACTCATTTAAACTTCTGCTTAGAAGAGGCTTAATGTAATTTCAAACCTAGACCCCATCAAGACCCACAGTGCAGGCAACTCTTTGCTTTCCTCAGTTGTGGAGTCTGGCCACGCAAGGGCTGGCCATACATCTGCAGTTTGCATGGGAACTTACCCAACCAGGGTCCCTGGCCTCTCTGTCATTGATCCTGCTGCTACTTTGCCCTGTGACGTTTTTGGAATATTGCAGCTTTCTAGGGCTTGGCTTTGCCCCTTTCCTGGTGTGCATTCCATTTCTTGCTACTCTGTTTTGCTCTTCCCTCATCACTTTGCTCTGTTTGCTTTCCTTTAAAAAAAAGCAAAAAAACCCAAAACAAACAAACAAAAAAACCTCCCACAAACAAACAATAAACACAACCATGAATCATTACCCTGAAGTGTCTCTCTTTCTCTCTGTCCTTTGGCTTGCTTCTATTCCATGCCAGCTGAAGAAGCTGGCCAAACACATTTGAAATTAATCACATCCAAACCATCCGTGCTCTTTAACCAGAAGCCCACTAATTAGTGTGATCTAGTCTTGTGTCCTTTTTCTTCACCAATTATCAGTATTTTAATTCTGTAAAATACTTCAAAGAGTATTTTAATTAGTAGTCTACAGGATATGCCCTTGTACAACTGCTCCAATTATGTTTAATCAGTAACACTCTACATGCAATAATTAATTAACATTAAAACAGAGGGAGCTTGACATTGTGCTCCATTGCTTTGGGAGTCTTTGCTCTGCTATTCATCTCTTTTATCTTCTACAATCACCAGAGCAAATCCTTTTGGGAATCTGGTTCAGTGTGTCAGGACTCTGGGGCTCTGTTCCAGTGTTTTCAGTATTTAGTTTAGCACCCAAGATCTCCATTGACCTGCATCCCAAATCTGTTGTGAAAATCTTCAGTGGTCACCAAAGACCAGTGAAGGTGACATTGTGTGATGTGCTTAAACTGCTAAACAGAAGGAGGGATTGGGAAGTTTTCTAGTGTGACAATGTCAGCATTGCACCCAAGGTGAACATTAGGGATACCCCAGGCTCTGCAAGCACACCCACCTTCCCCAAGGAGCAATGTCTCATTTCCATGTGCAGCAAAGCACACAGAACACAGCCAGATATGGGCCAGGGACACAATCATCACCACATCTCATCTGGGTTAAGGGCCACTTCTTTGGCTGCTCCCCACAAATGCTGTTCCTGTGTTTAAAATAAACCCATCACCAAACAGGAGGCAGAGAAATGGACCTTGATTTTTTATGCCTGTTTGAGATGCCTTCAGGTCCTGTGCAAAAAACAGTTTCTGAACAAAAACTTCATTTCTCTCCATCAAAATAGGAATCAATGCATTGAAAAGAGTAAGATAAAAGCTGGAGTTTTTCAAAAGCACTTCCAAAATTATTATTTTTTTTTAAAACCTGGTATCCTTGTATGTGGAATAATGTATCAGAGGACAGTTTTGTAATTTGAAATAGGAAAAACTGTCTAAGGCACCTGAAGTTCACTTTCTCCTTCAAATATTTTAAGTTACAACTCGTATCTACTATGAACACTCAGCATGTAGCAGGAAGGTAGAACAGAATAATGAGTTTTGACAGTTTCCAAAGAAAAAGATGAAGTTCAAGAGGCTTTTTCCTTGTTTCATTAAAAAGAAAATTTAAATCACATGTTGTCAGCAAAAATAATTATCAACCTGTAGGGAGGATTATGATAAAAATAAGCATCTTGGATTCCTTGTGGCCTGGCTAAAACAATATTCTTGCTTTAATCTTCAGTATAAACAGCATGAAGATCAAAAATCCTAAAGAAGCAGAATTACATATTGATGTTTCTTGAAACAAATAAATTTAAGTGAACACTTCCAAGTCATGAGATGGTTGCAGAGGAGCTGGTTTTCTGGTCACTGCTGGAGACTGTCTGATCCCTTTCCCCACTACATTCTGATGACTGAGACAATTTCAACTGTTTATATCTTCAAAAACCAGAACAACAAAGAACTCATAATGCTTCATCTCCTGTTGCACACCTTGTTTAGTGGGTGTTTGAACCTTGTCATCTTTATTTTTGACATGGAGAGAAATTTCCAAGAATCAGATGTTTCTTGGGGTTATTCCTGTTTATTTTTAAGGGAGGGATCCCACTTCTCCCCTCTAGCCCACCAAGCCTCTGGAAGGAACAGGAGGAAGACATCACCCAGCCAGCAGCATCCCGGATCCTTACAGCACAGTAACATGGAATTGGGAACTGTCAGCACAAAATCCCATGAAATTTCAATATATCAGCTGAGAACTATGCCCAACATGCAACCCCCTGACTTTTGGAAGTGAAGGGCCAGATAATCCAAGCTGAAACCAGACAAGACGTGGCTTGCATCCAAGCACATCAGGAAACATTCCCATGATCCCCAACACTTCCAGGTTAGGGCAGATCTAAAATACAAAGATTTAGTGATCTTGATGTATTGATCTAGATTGGAAGAGATGAGAATGTAAACTAAAAGAGCAGTATCACCCACAAAACTCTCCATGGAGAGACAACATAAACGGGCAATAGAAGCCCATTTTTATCTATTTTTATAGCTGACACAATCTGGGAGGAGATTTGATGAAATGATTTTACCACCATAAGCAGTGTCATCACTTGCTAAATGAACTGTGTTTGTTATCCAGTCCTCCACGCTCTTCTCTTGGAATTACCAAGTCTTTTGAAAGCACAGGCCTGAAAGCTGCAGCTCTGTGTGATTGCAGTCACAGATGCTCTGCCTTTTTAGGTTGGAAGCAGTTGTTATTTGTTGCCTGACTAACTGTGCTGTAAGCACATATTATGGATTTGTTTTCACTCCTCTTGTACAGTGATTAAAACAATATTGAACAGGCAGTACATCTCCCACTGACACTACTATTTTCCCTATGATGTCTGAAACCTGAGTTCAACTTTTCTATCCTTTTTACTACTATTAATTTTGTATCGACCATGTATTTTGTACTAATTTATATCCTTCTTTGACCCCCTAAGGGTTGGCTAATTGTCCAAGGACTGTACAGATTCGAGCTGCCAGCAGCAACCAGCCCCATCCAGGGCAGCTCTAGTTTACAGACTGATGATATCCATCTTCATTTCATCCATCATCTAAAATCAAACTGTTGCTTGCCAAGCCTCAACAGCAATGGTAACAAACAGAAATCATTGTGTTACATGGCTCTCTATGCTTTTCTTCACTCATATGAGTTTTGTTAGCTTAGACAATGCTGTTCTGCTCTCAGCATCAGGGCCATAATCATCTGTGAAAGAGCTTAAGTGGACCACCAGTAGCAATCTTTAGACATAGCTGCAGGCTGATCATAAACACACAATTGCAGGACAGATGTAACATAATCCTGACAAGCAGATCTGGCCCCAAAATTTATCTGTGTATTTTGTTTTATTTGTTATAATAATGTCATAAAAGTTACTCTTCAAGATTACAGAACTTAATATTAAGCATTTTGCTGTTTGAGAAGACAAAACCACTGAAAATTTTTAATCAAAGCCATGTGAAGAAGAAGGGAAAAAATTAAGGGTTTATATGGAATGTTTTCACTGGAAAAAATGCAGTTAACTTTACTAAAAGTAACACCTCCAGGCACATGTGATCCCTCTGCAGGAAGAAGTGCTGAGGGGAGAATGGGACAAGGAGCTTCCCCTTGGAGGGAAGATTTCCATGTGAGAGCAGGTTAGTAATGCCCCAGGAGGTCTTGCCATTACTTGGAGCACTGGCTGCCTTGTCCCAAGTATGTGGGCAGCCAAAGCATTGCCACTCTTTATGACAATTAGGCAAGTGCAGGTTGGTAAAGAATCAGAGAGGCTGAATTGTCCTGGTTACTCCCAAGCCATTTCCCAGCCTCCTGCCAGCCCTGCTGAGCCTGCCACCCATGCCATCAGGTGGGCAACAGTGTTTGCAGTGCCTACAGCTCTGCTTCCACTCACACCTCTGAGCAAAGCATCTGCAGACATCTTCCAGGACTGGTGGATGTTGTCTGGGGTGCTCTGCTTGGCATCCCTCTCTAGTGCCCTCTACATCTTTCTTTTGACCCACCAGTCCTCACACCCTTCCCCTTTTTCTGGGGTTGCTCCCCATAAACAGCATTTTTTTCTGGGCCTGATTACCATGCAGAAGGGTTTGATGGAAGGTGCTAAAGGACCTGATGCAAAATGTGGGGCACAGAGCCATATGACCAGGCATGTGTGGGAATGGTTGGCTTAGGCAAGGGGCTTGGCTAGAAGAGGTAGGTCCCACCTGTAGTACACTGCCCTGGACACCCTCCAGCTCAAAGAGATGACACCCTGCATGTGACCATCTCCCTCATTAGTCCCTGTGGTGGCTGATGACTTGATTACAGGATCCCTTAGCTTGGCAGATGGGTAATGGGATGGGCAGAGGGGCTGCAATGCACTGTGGAGCATGAGCCACCCTAAGGGAGAAACCCAAAATCTTGGCCCAGGATATGAGATTTTTTTTCATTTCGATGGAGGGTGGAAAAGACTGAAGGACCACCAGTGTTTTTACAATGTAGAGCATCTGCTGACAAAACTCCACATGCACAGACCTCTTTTTACAGTGTGTAGTGTGCACGTACATAGATATTTACAAGCAAACCACCACTGCTTTTTCAGACCTGACAGTTCTCTCTCCAGACCTGTGGCTTTAGAGAGCCTTTGGTAGGGTGGGTGCATTTAAAAATGAAGCAGCTTTGGACCCTTTTCTCCTCTGGTGGAGGAATTGTGGTAAAACTGTGGTGAAACTGCATTAGTAGAGAGGCTGCAGGCACGTTGCCTGTAAATGGACTCTAGGTTCTGCCTTTCTGCAGTGTGTGTGGGTTTGTATAGGTGTGTGAAATGTGAAATGTGATCACAATACATGTTCAAGATAAGAAACCAAGCCACTGATGTCCAGACAATTAGCTTTGACTGGTTAATAAGTACCTACATGACAAACAGCAAAGTCTGATGGAAGGGACTCCTGCAGACAAAAAAAAATCCAAGTAATGGATAAGTACAGGATGAGAACAATAAGGCACTGAAACAAACAGTCACACTTTCCACCTCAATTTCCCAAGTAAAACCAGGCAGTATATGTGCTGGGTGGTCAGACCCAGGAGAGCAGGCATATCCATAAAACTGCATGGAAACTCTGATGGGTTGAACTGGGACCACTTCTGGTTTTTCACACTATCCTGGCATTTTGTCTCTAAAACCATCTTTCCAGTTACTGGGAATGCTGCTTAATTTCAGGGCATTGGGCTAAAACTTTTCATGTTGTTTCCTTGCCTTAAAATGAGTCTGAACCTTGAGGTTTGAATCTAAAGACTTATTGGTTTTTTTGGTTTGGTTTGGTTTTTTTTTGTAGTTTTGTGTTCACTTTGAGTTTCTTGTAGAAGTCTTCAGCCAAAATTATTTTCAAAGGCCTTAAAATAGGAAGGAGGAAAGGAACAGAAAGACACCAGGGAGGGACAGGCATGTCATACACAGAAAGGGAAGAGATCATCAAAAACCAAAAATAGGAAAGGTGACCACAGTGGAGAGAAAGACTTACTAAAGAGAAGGCTGAGAATTAGAGTGTGGTGAGACAGAGGAACTCCTCCATCCTCCAGCTCTGCTGGCATGACAGGGAACATGAGGCTCGTAAGAACAGAAATGATCTGTCCTATTTCTCTAAACAAATCAATACCCAGTTACAACATTCTCTTACAGCAAAAATTGTATTAACATTAGAAAATAAAGGTAACCTACTCAATTTGTAAGGCAAAACAATGCAGATCCAGGGCCTAGAATGAGAAGGAGAATGGGAGAATAATAAAATATCTGTTGTCTACTCCAGCACAGATGAGTAAGATGATCTTGAGAAAGCCATCTGCGAAACAACCCAAACCAATATACCCAACAAAAAGTCATAACCAGAAAATTTCAGTATCTCACTGGAGGGCTTTGAGGTCTTATGGTTGCCAGTTTTTCAGTTGTTGCCATGTTAAACTCTCTAGGAGAGCTGAAGCAATCATTTTCTCACATTTGTTCTTCACAATTTTTGTTGAGAGTGCCTTGAGAGCTGCCTGACCCTATGGCCCTCACACTTCAGCAGCTGTAGGATGCTGATTTATACCAGAGGACTGCTTTTTTTTTCAAGGGCTGTGGTGTCCTGGTATCTCTGGAGAATATCTGAAATGCTGAGGTGGACACACTGAAACCTTCACATGGTAACTTCAGTACAGAGCACCCAATCCTGACCAAGAAAACCTTGCTAGGATGTGCAAACCTCTGCTTATTCTGCAGGAAGGAAACCCCCTGCATTTTGGAGGTCTGTAACAACACCAGGGACTCTTTTATTGAACTTATGGGGCTTCTGACAGTGAACATAGACCTGAGCCACTTCACAAGACCCCTTTTCACTGGCTGTACAGAGATACAGCAAGCTTAATGACACATGGAGAGAGGCTGACCTATTCTGGTCTTCTAGAGGTGTCCTTCAGCCTACTCAGCTCTCCTGACAACACTCCAGATTTGCAACTTTGCAGATGTTTCCTCCTGGTGAAGGAAGCTGCTTCACCTTGTGCCATGCTGGACTGCATGAGGGGACATTCTGGGGCATCCTCAGGATAATGCTTGCACTCAGACCTGGTGCTAAGACACCAGTGGTGTAAAAGAACTTCTCAGGTGCCCTCTGCATGGGAATGGCTTTTCCTGTCCTTCCTCAAAGCCTTTCTGGGATGGCCTCTCCATTCCTTCCCCCATCAGGGCAGGGCCTTCGAAAGGCATCACTGGTGATGAGATTTCCAGCTGGAAGTGGGATTCAGTCCCTTAGTTAGAAACAAGCAAAACATGTTTCATGGCACCTCCTGAGTTCATCATAACATAGGTTATGTATTTCTGTAGCTGGACGTGTGTGTCTGTCACAATGGTAAAGGAGAAAAGAATTTCCCCCTATGCAAAAGTGTGGTGCTCCTTTTTTTTCCTAGTCTCATTGTTAAAGAAATGAGCAGCCTTTAAAAGTGCTTCAGCATTTCTTTGTGTCTCCAGAAGAGTTCATTTTCACCTCTGTCTCAGTTTTTACTCTAACCTTCTTATGGGCTCTGTTAATTAAGGGGAATAATCCTAATGTCAGTTAGTAAAATCGCTTTGTGTGCATGTGGGTGTGTGAAAATAATACAGAATCTTATTTCAAACCTCATGGGGTTTCAGCAATTATGTCTTTAACAGAAAATCTCAAAAGTCAACAGCCTGATGTCTAAATCCTGGGAACCAGAGTAAGGGGAAATTAAACATCCATCTCTGAGTTTAATGGTGTAAAAATACGTGCATAGGTAGCTACCAATATGTGCATAATTCCCTCCTGCTTAATTACAGATCCCAAAAAAAAGCTCACCTTGGCCTGACTAGGTAAAGCCAGAACTCACAGCCTGGGAATATCACAAGTGGGGAGGAGCGTGGGCTGTGCCCAGGCAGCCATCCTCAGGTGCAAAGCAGCACGTCCCAGGGGAGGGAGGAAAGCCTCACCCACTCCTGACTGTGCCTTTCTTCTTCTTGGCTATAACCCAATCTTCCTGCCCTTCTTCAGCTCTCGGCGCCTTTATAATTTTTTTTTTTCTTAATGGAGGATATGCAAAAGCTGCTCTGAGCCCCAGCTGCTGCAGCAGGAGTTTCATCCCCTCCGGTGAGAGCAGTGCTGGGGCAGTGTGTACATTCCTGCTTTACGTGATTGTCTGCATGTCCCTTGGCAAGCAGCAAGTATTCCTCCCAAACCACAGCTCACATGGCTAATCACTTCCACTCCAAACACTTGAGGCTGAGTTAGGGACAACATAATAACCACTTTCTTGCAGGCAACAGGGCAATGAGCCAGTTAAGAAGTTCAGTGAGCCTGCTGACTGATACCTGACTCCTCTGAAGTTTAGATCCACAAATCACCTTCTGCAGTCTCTTGGCTGTAGAAAGAACCCAGTCTTCTGTCCTACACTTGGCTTTGCAGGAGATCATGCGCCAAAATCTGTAGGGAGTAGTAGTGCAAGGTTGTTTAGGTGCTAGGAAAGGAGATCTTCCACTCTTAGAGATAGAGGGCTTATAGTTGCAAACCAGGACACAATAAATTAAAATTCATAATTTGTTGGCAGTGGATTACTTTGCATTCAGGTTGGCAGATATTTCAAATTCTTCCAGTCATGAATTGCTGTTTGTAGATGTTCACACAGAGGCAAATGTAAGGGTCTCAGGCCCCAGGCAAAGCCAGTTGTACTGCACACAGTAACTGAGGATGGGCAGCTGGCAGCAAACAGACCTCTTCAGGAGAGCCACCAGCATGAAACAGAAGCATGCAGAGAACATGGACACTGGGACAAAGCCCTGTCCTGCCCACATGGAAAGACACCAACCAGACAGGGTAGAAGGCAAAAACAAACCGAAAAAGAAACTTTCTTTGTACTCCCTGATTTTCTGGTTTCACCGAGCCCAGCAAAGATCATAAGGAGATGTTTTCCCAAATTTGGCACCTTGCCTTTAGAAGGAATTTGTTTGGACAAGTAATGCAGGGATGAGCCCAGTGATTTCCTTTCACGTTTCAAATCTCTCTGATATATTAAATTTTCTGTTCTCTGTCAGCCAGCAATATACGTGAGACAGAGCAGGTGGGTCAGGTATGAAAGTGTGACATGATTTGTGACTTTTAGAGCCACTCATCACTGAGGGTGTGGGGTGGGACAGGCTCTGCAGACACTTCAGCAATTTTTCTTTAGAGTGCACAATGACATTTCCTTGTATTACTCACTACATCAAGTATAACTGTTGCATGTTACACTGCATTTTAGGCTGCACCTCTCAACCTTGAAAAAGAAACTCACCCATTCCATGTGTTGAGTGATTTTAGAGCAATGCCTTTTCACATGAAGAACAATTTTGACCATTTTACTACTTGTCTATTCAAAAGTGACAGTATCAAAGGTGTTTCTCTTTGGTTTTCTACTTGTTTATCTGGTTTACAGTTTTCTTCATTTAAATGTTCTGCTCCCTTAGGAGCAGATCTTGTGACTTTTGCCCAAATGAGTAGAAACAGTCAGGCCACAATTTGGTTCTGTTGGAGTGAGGGGATGGAGGAGGAAAGTCTGGGAGAATAGAATATTTTTTATTTTACTTAGGCCACACGCAACAATGATTTGCAATACCCATTTACAGGCAGAACTGGCCAGTTTGCTGGCACATATGAGTCCATCCACAGCTGTTAATGAGCACTTTACCCTGGCACAGGCAAGAAGAGAGGGGAATTGGAAAGTTTACCCTCTTAGGGTAATCCTGACGAACAAATAAAAGTCTGACAAAACTCAGTAGGACCTGTCTATAATTCACCAAGTGACCCAACACACGACATAAGTTTTATGGAACACCAGAAGGTTGGAAGGATTACTTTTTCCAACCTCTTCTCTTAAATGGGGGCAAATAGACCCTTGTGGTCTTGGTGTTGGTACCCAGCCAGGGACACTGCACATGTAGGCAAGCAGGGTAGGGGGAGATGGGTTAGCAAATAAATCAGCTAGTTCATTAGTCACTTATTAGCAAAAGGGAATGAAATAAGTCCAAAGAATCAGCAAAATATTCTGAAAAACTAGATGTAAAAGCCTCTTGGTGCTTCTCTGAAGCAGACGGAGGATGGCTACCTGTGGAAGTCATTTTTGTTTAAGGAATAGGTGGACATCACAATCAAGGAGGTTTCTCTTATAAGGTCTTTTTTTTTTTTTTTTAGAAGTTATTCCTTAATGAATGAAATTGTGATGTCTTTTGAGACAGGGCAGAGACTGCAAGTGAACTTGGTCTGGATTACAAACAGTTTTTGCTAGAAAAAGAATCAATATTGGCCCATGGCAGCAGATACAGATGTGGGTCTGTGAGTGCATCTCGCTCGAGCACCCTGCCTCAGGCAGCCCTGGTTTGCTGTTCTGGCACAAATGTCTGTTGTTGAACAGATGTTGTCTTGTAAGCTCCCCTAAGCAGCTCCATTTTCCAACCAGAATTGTAACTGGAATTATGTAGAGAAGATAATTGCAGTGTTTCTAAAAGCGGAGGCTAAAAAACTGTCCTTGCAGCTCAAAAAATTGAGGTCACCCATCAAGCTGCTGTCCTCCCCTCCTGCTTGTTTCAAAAAAGCCAGATGACTTTATTAGAGTCATCTGCTGAATAGATACCATTGGCATTACCAGCCAGGCAGGACAGCTAGGAGACTCTTTTGTCACTAATTTATTGTTTTGACCAGAGAACAAACCAATGCTTGCTGTATCGTCAAACAGGTAACGGTCTCTCGTGTAATTATAGCAAATTATTATAATAGCTATTATAATAATTTATAGCTATTTGTCCCTTAAGCCAGCTCCTCTGTCATGTTTTTCACTGTCTGCTCTGTGACTGTCTTGTTGAGATCATAAGCATTTTGAGCAGGGTCTTTGTCATATTGAGTGCTGGTCACCTTACTCATTCCTAAGGAGTGAAGTTATGGTTTTGGTAATTATTTTGTATCACTGAAGTCAACTATTATTACTGAGAGAAAAATTTGTAGCATCTGGATCAGTAAATACTAACTGTCAGGCATCACAGTATTATTTTCCCTGCCTTAGCTTTCCAGACCCGAGCAACCATGTGAATCCATCAGGACTGGATTGTCTATGCTGTTGTCTAATGAGACATTGGCAATTAGTTTAGGCCTTGCCTTGTTAGCTGGGGTGGCCCTGCTAGTCAGCAGGTGTAAATCAGTATAAAATAACTATTGATAATCTAACCCCTTGGTTAAAGAGAGCTATATATGAAGCCAAGTAATAATCTTTGGATATAATACTGCCTAAATTTAAACAAAAACAAAACAAAACAAAGTTGTTTGGAATAAATCTTCTGTCTGCAATGCTGATATAATTATAATTTGAGAAAAATAGAGCCTCAGCCTTGTTAAAAAAACATCTCTGTGGCAGAGAGAACAGAACTTTTAAGTAAAACAAGATACATCTGTGAGCCAAACCAAAATCTCTGAAGAGGCAACCCAGAGTACTTTTCTTCAAATAATTTAAAATTTTCTTTATATTTCCCTTCCTCTTCCATACTCTAATCATAACAGGGAGTTGACTGTTTAATACTAATACCAGAGCATGGCAGACAGATGAGATATTACACTGTAGCCATGCTTGTGGTTTGCCTGAAGTTCACTGGTTTTGTAAAACCTCCATGCCTTTTGGTATATAAATAACTGCAAAATGTCTGTAGATGCAGAAGTGTGTACATAAAACTCAATGTTAAGATCCAAATGAAGGACCACAAACCCTTGAATGATGGGCCACAGAAATAAAATGTGCAAGCAGAAACCTTGCTTTAGTCTCAGGTCTTAAAACAATTTGCAGTGACAGAAATTTTGTCCTCCTAAAGTTCACTGCAATAACCAGATCCAACACAATATGCCAGTAATACTTCATGTTCAAAAAACAGATTTTTGCTATTGCACACTGAACAGTGAAAACCATACATGGGTATCTTTATATGTATTTATTTATTATTATGATTTATAATTTCAACATTTATAATTTTGACACTTTCAACCTCTTAAGCAGCCAGACCAGTGAGGTTAAACCAGCAAATTTTTGTTGCCCTCTTTACACAAGCTGCTAAAAGACAAGGGTGGTAAAAGGGTAAGTGGTATTCCAAAATACTTGAGATCTGGTGGAAGGGTGGATGAATTGAGAAAGCCCAATGCTCTCAGCAGGTGCAGATGGTCTGGCAGGTGAGCAGAAGTCTGTCTGAGACAGCTCTCTCTGCAGCATTCTGTGTGTCTGTGGAGCGTTTGTGTTGATCCTACACAGCTCTGTGTATGCCACTGTGAGACAGATGTAAGGGATGAACATCCTTAAAGTCCTCATGAAATCCTCTACATGTGACACGAGGCATCAGAAGGAGCTGGGGCTGGGATTTTCCCCATGTCTCTTGCTGTTGCTGAGCTGTCAGAGTCAAAACCTTGGGGTAACTGAGATCACAAAGCCTGGTGATAAAGGCAGTCTGTGTTTAGGATGTACAGAAATTTTGGAAGCATCAGGTAGTTCAGTTTTATGATGATCCCAGCTGTTTTGGAGCTTCAACTGGCAAGCTTTCCCCTTGGTCAGCACAATGGTTGTCTCCTGCTTCAACAGAAAAGCCAAAGCAAGAACCAGCTCTGCCACATCCTTACCCCTGAGCTGACACTGGAGCAGGCTGGCTGCTCCTGACAGGGCTGCCTTCCTTCCTCTGCCATGTCCTGGGAAGCAAAATGACTTTAAAGAAAGGAGAAGGGAGAAGAAGAGAGAGGGGAGAAGGGAGAAAAGGGAAAAGAAGAAGAGAAAAGGTAGAATGAGAAGGAAAAAGAGAGAAGAGAGAAGGGAGAAGAAGGGAGAAGAGAAAAGGGAGAAGGGAGAAGGAAAAAGAGAACAGGAAGAAAGGAGAAGGGAGAAGAAAGAAGAGAAAAGGGAGAAGGGAGAAGGAAGAAGAGAAAAGGGAGAAGGGAGAAGAGAAGGGAGAAGGGAGAGGCATTCCTTCTGCTTGAAACAGAAGAGAACCTTTCCTCCCTGCACATGGTCACCTATGCTGTCTCTCAGAGTTTATGGCCAGGTCCCTTTTCCTGAATTGTTGAGACTGTTGAGGAAACTGTCACTGAGACCCTGCATTTCATTGTTTTCCCCTCCCCAAGAGGATGTTTTGGGTGTTATGGTGTTGTGGGAAACCTCATGGAGTCTGTATGGCTCTGCACACCTCCTCTGTGAGATGAGGGGGGTTCAGCAGCAGGCAAGAAACAAGAAAACAAAGAGGAAAAAGTCTCAGGTTGGCTATTAATGATTAGAGAGAAAGTCCTGGCCTCAGCTGACAGCCCTGAAATATGTCAAAGCTTCCTTTTACTGTCCCAAAGAGGCCTGGGAATTATAGTCCCATGGCCGGGGGATTTGTTGCCCTCCACAAGAAGTCACCCTGGACACAATAAAAGCAGCCTTCTTGCAAGAGCAGCCAAGGCAACTGAGAAGGGCAAAGGAAGCTTTTAAACATTTGCTTTCTGGATTTTGACTGCCAGATCTCTTGGGAGAGTCTGGACTCCTCACAAAAATGTTTGACGGGAAGAAACTCCCTAGGAAGGGATTGTTCTGTTTTGTTTTGAACTTGAAGGCCTCCAGTTGACTTGGGACGCTGCCACCAGCCACCTAAAGAAAGCCTGAAGCTTCCTACACAGGGTGGGGTAAAGTCCTACTGAGGCTGCACAAAAGGCTTTCAGAGGCATGACTTTCTCCAAGACTTAATCTTCTTGCCACACTATATTTTGTGGTTAAACATAAACTGGGTGGTTTGGTGCTTTTAATGACAAAATGCAACCGAGTTTTCTCAGTTTCTCTTTCCCCTCCCACCCCCCTGTGGCTTTTACTGCAGGTTAACATGAGCTTTTCCCTGGAAATCACTCTCTCTGGGTCCTGTGTGACTGCTATCACTGTTTTTTGGTGTCCAATGATTCTTAAAAACAAACAAACAAGCAAACAAACAAAAAACCCCACAAAACATAAACAGCCCAAAAAGGAAACAGAAAACTGACATCCCTGCTTGAGAATAGGACATCTCCTTACTGGCTTGAACATCTCACTCTCTCTCCCACTCCCTGAATCTTTCATTTACGGAAGAACATCCTAAGTTGAAGGGAGAGTTTGCTTTTCTCCTATTTTTCATTTCCCCATCCCCAGCTTTAATGTCTCCTCACATGAGTATTCCCTCTCCACTGGGGATGCTGGGGTTCTCTCAGCCTGGAGGAGCAGTGCTACCCACCAGCAGGTACCCTGACACTGGGACACAGGGCAAAATGAGGGCTTATAGATGTCCATATGGTTCTGGGGGCTGTTGTGGGTAGGGGGCTCAGCAGGGTCAGTGTAGGAGCAAAGTGCTTTGTTGGCTGTGGTGTTTGCTGCCTGTCACAAACACCCTCAGTGTCCCAGGCAGCTCTGCAGGGATAATTGCTGCATGTGAGGCTTGAAGGTAATTTCATGGAAATTCTGTGCTCCTAAATATCAAAGTTATTTACCGGCTGCTTTGTGGATATCTCCTTGCTTGTAACACCCAATTTGTGTCTAAATTCTCTTTTGAGGAGCTAAGTGTTGTTTTGGGACATCGTTGCTAGGCTGTTCTTGCCTCAGTTTCCTTGGGTAAATAATGGAGCTTGTAATATTTTCTGGTCTCACAAGTTTATTGTGATGATGAACATGTTTAAGAACCTCAGCTTAAAACAAGGTGGAGTGTATCTTCTACATGTTTGTGATAAATAACCAGAAGCCTGGGTATTGTAGTGGTTTACTAAAAGACGCTTCTTATGGAAATCTTACTGCCTGAGCAGCATCCATAAAATGCACTGCGTATGAAGTAGAATAAAACAGAACAGATACAGTGCTGAGACTGCTAAAACTCTGATCTAGGTACCTGTTTCTTTAGACATCTTCACTGAGGATCAAATCTGTGACAGTGTGAGACCCTGCAATATGCTACGATGAAAACTTCCCTGCTATGGGAGGAATACAGTGGATTTCATTTATTAACCCAGAGATACAAAATAAACACAGACCCCGTTGTCTGCTATTTGCAAGCCCCATAAGTTCCAAGGCCACTGCATGAATCACCCTTAAACTCAACTAGCAGTGATGTCAGTTGTACAGCCTTACAAAATGCAAACACAGAAAGGGGAAGGAAAAGACAGGCTGAGGTTGCCCTTGTTTTCGCTTAGTGAGGTGGGAAATGGGATTCTCTGGGAGATGCACACAGCAGCTCAGCTTCAGCACAGAGCTGGAAGCTTGACCTCCCCGGGTGATGCTGTATGAAGTGTTCTCATGTCCTATTTAATTAACGTTCTGTTTACCACTCTGTAAAGCACTAGATTTGGAAAGTCTCCAGCTGGTGTGGAGGAAGGGACAGAATCTGTTTGCCCCTGTTTGTTCCCCCACTGCTGTGCGGGAGGGAGGGAGGATTTTGTTCTCTGTTGGGATTTTAATCATTACTCTTCAAAATGGCTACAAAGCATTTATGATTTGCTTTCTGCCTGGCACATTCTACATGACATTAGAACTGAACTGTGAATGGAGTGAGGTAGGTGAACTGCTCTGCCTGCAGCCCGGGAGTCAGAAATTAACTTCTTTCTCATGCAGCAATGCTACCCCATTGCAAATGTGCCCATTACAGATTTTTAATAATAAGTCAATGAAAAAAATTGGTATATCCCATGTTAAGCACATCCTCCTTTTCAATTACAAATGCATTTTCTTTTTATTTTTTCCCCCATGCAAGATTAGCTTTTAATTCTTAAACTACAGGGAAAAAATATTGGACTACTGAGCCAAATAGTACTGGTTATCAGGGTTTCAGCTTTATTTAGACAAACACTCTGCTTGTCACCAGTACATGTAAAGAAATGTATTGACCAATGATGATTCACACAAATAATCAGGATGCTCATGGACAGCTTGTGAATGAAGGGAAAAGCTAACTTTGTTTAAAATATGAGTGTCCAGATGTTGTCTCTGTTTACCAATCATAAAGACTGAATTGCTAGCCAAGAAAAGGCAGACAAAGTCAATAGTAGGTCTGAGGAAAGATTTTGGCTCTGATGTCTCCAAAGCATGAGCTCTACCATGCAAAAGTACCTCCTTTAAATTTATAATTCATTGGTAAGTGGTTGGAAACAGCTGAACAACCAGCACATTAAAAGATGTCTCTTTGGCATCTTTTTGGCTGTGCACGAGGTGAGTTAATAGTCATCTATTTTTGGCATTGAGAGATCCTGGTGTGGCAAAAGAGCAGCTGTGCCTGATCTTCATCAGTGATTAAAAGTGAACAATTGATTTCTTATTTTTGCTACAGAACTTGTTGGCAACTCTGCAAGATCTGAATTGCCCAGTTGTTTTTGTCTCAATAAGTCTAGAGTTTTCAGCATGATAAATATCTTTATTGACACACTTAGCTCTGTGAAGACCTCTTTTACCTTAGCTCTGCTATGCTAAACCATCACCTCTTTTCAACCTTAGCTTTCAGAGGGGAAAGTTTTAGACTCCCTTTTCATTCATAAAAAAGAAGGGTAAAAAAGGCTTGGACTGTTTTCAACCTGTGCAGATCTTTGTATCACTGGGGAAAAAAAAAAGTGTTGGACTGTGTCATTAAGTATTTCCTTTCTTCTTTCAAAGACTTTACCCCTGCCTTTTGGTATTTGGCTTTAGCATTGTGTGTTTGAACCTTCCCAGGCCAACTTCTATGAGTTATGGTCTGAGCTGTGTGTGTCCATTTGAGTTTGCAGGCACCTTGTGGGTAGGTGCATAAACACCTCTCCAGCAGGAGTTTCGAGGCCTTTTTCACTGGGGTCTTTAAATTCACCCAAGCGAGGAGAGGAAGGCTCCACATGGCTTCCAGCAGCCTGGGTGACACCCTGGGGAGAGGGTAATGCTCATGAGGTCTCCATGGGGATGGAGGTGCCTGGTGCTCCCTGTCACCCCTGAAGCAGCCCTTTAAGAAGATCACAAACAGCCCAGGCTTGCAAGCTCCTGTTTTCATGTCTACTTTATTTGTGTCTATTTGCCACACAAATACTGGATAAACTGCATCTTCCCACCAGACCTGGTTACTTGGCCCTTTGTTTACATAGGAGCCTTCCTGCTCCAGCAGGAGTAAATATTTTGAGCATTTATTTGGTCTGAGTATTATTTGTGTGTCACATATCCATCCCTCTTGAAATCACTGTCCATGAGTCCCCTTCCTCTCAGCCCAAAGTATCAACTCCACTCTGCCAACACAGAAATCATGTCCCTGTGTTGCACACCAGTGTCAGCTGCCCAGATTTCTGCACATGTAAAATACCTCCAGTGATGTCCTCCCAGGAGCCCAGAAAAATTATACACATGTTCAAATAATGCCAATGAACAAAATCCAAGGGTCTCCTTTTTCACCATGGTCCTGACCCTGTGCTCAAGACTCTTGCTCCAGTTAAGTTCACCAGTGTTGCTGAAGTCTTTCCTGTATTTCCACCCATTCTCAGCTTATCCTTATTTTCTTTTTCTCTGTGTCCCACTCTGCCTCCCAAAAACAGTCTCACTGCTCTAGGGCCTTTCTGGCCCTATCTTGTAGGACACTGACCAGTTCTATGTCAGGTCAGCGTTATTTTGGGTTGCCACCAAACCTGTATTCCTTCTTTAACTTGGCTTCATCACCTAGCTCAGCTTCTTCAGCTAGGCTTCATCCTTGGCAACTGCAGACAATATTGTGGTGCTAAAGGGGATGAATGTCCTCTTGCTGGAGTAAACCAGGAATTTCTACATCTGATGTGTTGCTGTCTGAGTGGAAAAAAACAGGCCTGTGCACAAAATACTGCAGAGTATGAAAGTTTAGTGTTCTGTGTCACTGTGAACACCATGACCTGTGCACCCCACGTGATAGCATGGCTACGTGAGTTCTGAAAGAACATTTTTCTAGTAGTCTCTTAAAGAATGTGGGTGGCAAAACAGCAACAGTCATCAGCAATGTGAATTGCAGTCACACATCAGTTTTCATTGGAGTTTACCAGCTTTCCATATAAAAAGCATTGTTACACTAGAAAGCTGAGGTCAAGTTAGCTAATCATTCACAGTACATTTACTTTCTCCCAGGATTGTCTAGTAAGAATTGTACCTTGTGTTTTAAAACAATTTCAAAGAGCCCAGAGTGAAATTGTTTAATTGATTTAAAGTCCTTTCTAGCTGACCTGCCAATCAAAGTGATTTAGACAACTACTGGTGTGCTGTCTGGTGGATTAGAGTTGGCTCTGCATGAGATTTGAGTGTCTCTGAGGAGGTGATATGCTTTTTTTCCAAAATGTTGATTTCAGTGAAACTGTATTACTACATACTTAAAACCATCCACTATATCTGTTGCTAAAAATCATGGGACTGTGAGTCAGTGTCTTGGATGACTTAAGGTTCAGTCACTGATTCACCAAAACTGAATGTCTACACTGCACCCTGCACGAACCAAATGAAAGCTCAGACACAAAAAGTAATCTGACCAAAGGGCCAGAGACAAACCATCTCTGGCTAATTTGGGCAAATTATAAGGCTACAGTCTTATAAGGCTGTTTTATAAGGCTACAGTGTTTCCAGTTACCACACATACTTGTTCAGAAGGGGTGAGTTCCTTTATAATCCTGTGCCCAAGGTTATCTAACCATACAATGGGTGAATAATGTATTTTCCCACCTGAGAAATGTACAGTCATGATATAGAATTTTGAAAGGAGCATTATAGTCAATACATTACAGTGAGTTTATTTCCTTCACATTAAGGATTTGACTGTCATAGGTAAATGTGGGAAATTAGGATTTCAGTCAGTGTGTTGTTCATAGGCCAAATATATGATGGATGAAAAAACAACAAACCAAACATGATTTGTATGTAACTACATAACCTAGTACAAGACTCTAGTGAAGACAAGTGGTGATGCAGGTTTGACAGTAAATTATGCTTTTCCCAGTCACATTAGTAACCCAGATAAGCTAAGACCACCTTCTGCAGACAAAGGTAACCTTGTCCCATGTTCATCATCCACTGCTAACAGTTGAAGGTTGGAGAACTTCTGTCCCCAGGACACTTCCAGCACCTCAGTATCAAACCTGGCTGCTGCACGCATGGAAAGGAGACCTTTAGCTCATCCTGGGTGTTCTCAGTCACATTGGGACCCATCAGAGGCTGCTTTGGCTCCCACTTGCCAACCATCTCCCAAATGACATTGCTGCCTCCCAGCAGCCCCCAGCCCATGAGAAGGGCTCTGCCCAGGGCAGGCAGGGGAGTTGTGGGCAGCTCTAACATCATTGCACTATGCAAAACCATGGGCACTGAATCACTGCCAAGGAGGTCCTGTGGCTGCCCCTGCAGCTCCTCCCTGTCTGGGGCACTCGCTGCTGACTCTCTGCATCAAGGTCATCATTATTCGATTTTTTTAGAAGCATTGGTACATGGACCAGCCTCATATGTCCAACCAAATTTATTCCTTAGGCTCTTCCTTACTTTAACCTCCATAAACTTTCCCTTAGGGAACTGCTTGGTTAGTCCACTCCATGCCTCATGGTACAACACTATAGGTCAGAATTTACATCCCATTATGTAGAACTGACCCTTGCCAGAACCCAAACAAGAACAACCTTTCTCATCTCTTGAGGAGCTCATGTCACATATAACTTTGCTTGCTTCCACATTGATGGCTACCTGTGACTGTGCTGTTCTCTTTTAACCTGCCCCTCCACTCCACAGGATCAGTGGATCCTGTCCTTCCATGCCAAGGAGGAGCAGAGAGCTCTCTGCTAGAGGGTCCCTATACTGGAAGTCCCCAGTGCAAAGGGACAGTCTGGCTGGGATCCAGGGCAGGTGCAAGGATTGCCTTCAAGAAAAGGTGCCAGGCAAATAAATGGAAACAGCTGAAACTTCTCATACTTTCTTACTCCATATGATGATAAGAGCTTTCTGTATTTGTTCATGTTCAACCTTGACTGGTTGCCACTCCTTCTCTTGGGGTTTCCCAAGGCAGTGAACACGATGCTGTTGATACCACTGCACTGCTGACAAGGAATGATTTGTGACAGCCTCTGAGCTTCCCTGCTATTTCATCAGTCACTGAACAAGTCCCATGCCCAGGCTGATTCAGGAAGCAAAATATTGCTACTACATGCATCTGTTTGTGTCTGTCTTTGCTATAGTCTTGAGTCAACTCTACCTTTTTTCTCCATGCCTTATTTTTAGTGCATTTTTCTCCTCCTGTCCTGCTCAATCCCTCCAAAACCTCTGCTTTTTCCAGAGAAAAGCAATCACTCACACCTTGAAGGAAACACATTTCTAATTCTGGTTTATTGATCTTGCTCATTACCAAAAGTTCCTGTGTAAATCATGGAGATCTTGGAGGTTCCAAGGAAAAGCTATAACACAATGCTGATGTTACACAAATCCTTCATCACAGGCAGGGGAATAAACATACAATTCTACCGGCTCAGTAGGCTGGTAGAGAAAATTACATTAATATTCAGCTTTGCTGTCAGATATTCCCTCAGGAGTGCTCTGAAAGCAAATTCTACAGGGCAGTTCCATGATATTGTCCCCTGTGTGCACACTGGGTTGGGAAACAGATTCTAAATTGCAATGGGAGAGGAGCTCAGGGTCCTTTATGTCTTCTGGTTACCCTTTTTGAATAATATTGGTCGTAAGGATAAAAAAGGTTTTGTTTTGCTCAAAAGAGGAGGGTAAAATATTTGAAAAAAAAGCATGCTTTTGGCCAACTGTGCCAGTTTTAGTGTCTGGTGCAGTACACAGTGCAGGGCTTTGTACAGACCCCACGGAGAAGAACATATGTACATATTTAATTAGGAACTGAAAAGAAATGCACTGTCAACTGACCAGGAATTGGAATGTTTAGGGATCAGTTTCTGAAGTGGATGGAATGGCAAGAGTAGATAGGAGGCAGTTCAGGCCAACGCACAGAGCAAAGCTCTCTGCAGAAGATGCTTACCCTGGACATAGGATCTGTGGGGTAGATCTCAGCTGCAATGGAGCTCTTTGTGAAATGTGTTCAGATAATGAAAGCATAAGCAGGAAAGGATCTCTCCTAGGTTTTGGTTCTCCTGGAAAAACATCTGTAGGCAGAGGAAAGGTTGGTAGGAACCAAACAGAAACGTCCATCTATTTAAACAACTTTCTGAGATACAGCTGTATCAGTAGTTACTCCTTCCAGCTGCCTGTCACTGTCAATCTATTGTATGAGCCACTTGTGGGACTGTTGTTTCTTTTACTCCTGGAAAACCATCTGGATTACTTTAATTGTTCATCTTGCTGGTCTAAGCTGATTTTCAGAAGCAGCTGACTGAAGAGTGTTCCTGTAAATAAGGTGACTGGCAGCCACTGGCAGCCAGAACAGAAGGGAAGGAAGGTGGAGACAGCAGAGTCCAGCAAAAAGAGCTCAAAAAGAGTTAAAACCACCATCCAAAACCTTGAAGCCCCATACTCCCTTACTTCACTCAAGTGCTATAGCTTCCCATAGGTCAGTGCTCCAAGCTTGACAATTGCCACAGCAACGGGAGACAGATTCCTAGGATCTAGAAATTAGAGGTCTAGAGGGACATCCCAAATTCATCTTGGAACACAGTGGAAAGACAGATGGGATATACAGGCAGAAACTGTCTTTTACAGTTGCATAACTCTCTGCAGAATTCTTGCTTACAGCAGGAGCACTGATCTATCATGAATACTGACTGGCATCTTCTACACGGGAACATGTTCTGAATAGCACATCCCCCATCTACCTGGATTGTACCCTAAAAGAAGTGACCAGGCACTTCTCCATGGGCTACCACTCCAGTCCTATTGAAGCTGGGTGACAGTACACCCAAGAGCAGAAGATGCCTGGTTCCAGAAGCCCTAGCAAAGCAATCCGCTTGGTCTCAGGAGAAGGCTCCTCAGCAGCAGCAGGTAGTGACAACTCCTTTTCTTTTCTGCTTCAAGCAGATGACCTTCTGAGGTCTCTTCCAACCCCTAAATTTCTATGATTCTATGATTCTGGAGCATTACAGCCATTCAGCAAACCCATGCACCTTATTTTGCACTTGAATAACCTGGTCCAGTGGGAGATGTCCCTGCCCTTGCAGAGAGGTGGGAATTCAGTGATCTTTAAGGTCCATTCCAACCCAAACCATTCCATGATTTTGTGTTTCCTGTGGACAGACAGTACTTGTTCTGCATGTTTAAATCATTCATGCATTGTTTAGGGAATTTTATCTCTGGATTTCATTGGGAGGACTGTGTCAGTAAAGCCTAGGGCCCAGCATTCCTGAAGACAGGTCAATGCCTGGCCACAGATCCTCCAAGACCAATTTGTTTTGCTGCCTCTCACTGAGTGATGAAATGTGCTTTTGCTGCTGTGCTTTCAACAGGTTTGAGCTGGTTTGGTCTCACCCTCATTGCCAGTGGGGAAAGACTACCTGGGGGAGGTGTCACCACACCACATCAGGGTTTTTTCTTGGGCAGAGCTAGTTGGATTGCTCCACAGAGAGACATGGTTTCCAATGTGAGCAATCAGTGCCTCAGTTTCTTCCCTGGATGCTTTTTAACTAGACAGACATAACCCCAGAGAATAGGAGGGACTGCACTGTGCAGAGCTTATTGTACACTCCTGTCTCTCAGACACAGAGAAGATACAGTCCTTGGTTTTTGAAAGTGTCTCTCCTGCCTCAAGTAGTCAAGGTTTTAGCTGCAGAAACCAAGCACCAGGGGTAAGGCTTTTAGACTACAAAAAAAGCCCTCCCTGCACGCTGAAAATGCCCTTCACCAGAAGATTTTCCTTTCCTCTCTTCTGCAGCTGGTTGACAGAAGGCCGTGGAGATTAGCTGTGAGCTATTTATACTGAAATATTTTGTGTTGAAAGATGTAAGCCCTTTGTTTCCTCTGTACGTACACAGTGATTCCCAAGAGCAAGCAAATCCTGCTTTGTTTTGGAGCAGATAGATGGTGAATTACTGCTGTAAAAAGGCCCCGAGTGCACTTTCATGAGTCAGTCTCACCTTTTACACTTCCACATGTCACCAGGCACTCTGGGATGTCTGTGCAGCTTTCCAATTCAAGATTACCCTAGTTAAAACAAGTCTAATCCCCACTTGGGATGATGCTTCCAAAACATTTTCTCTGAAGCAATATTTCTTGATAATTTTTCCAGGCAGAGAAAGCATTTAGCTCCCTGGTTGAGCAAAATAAGAAAAACCTCCACTGACATGCTTGGCCAAGTTGGCTGGCTGATGTGTTAGATTAGGCAATCCTCACACATAATATAAAATAAAATGCATGGGGACATGTGGTATTCTCTGCTCCTGTGAGTGGAGAAGGACATGGAGAAGCTTCCACACGTCCTAGAGAAGAGGATCTAAAAAAAAAAGATAAATGAAGTTGAGAACTGTACAGAAAACCAGGCAGGCAAACACATGAATAGATTTCACCTCAGATATCCCTCCCCTTCCTTAGGAGGAAATTTTTTACCATGAGGGTGGTGAGACACTGGCACAGGTTGCTCAAGGAAGTTGTGGATGCCCCATCCCTGGAAGTGTTCAAGGCCAGGTTGGATGGGGCTTGAAGCAACCTGATCTAGTGGGAAGTGTCCCTGCCCATAAAGGGGGGATGAAATTAGGTGATCTATAAGGTCCCTTCCAACCTGAACCATTCTATGTGTTTTTTGATTCCTCCCTGTCTTTGGAGGAATAGTTCATCTGCTAGAGCATGCTTGTGGGGAGGAGCAGGCTCAGAGATGTAGCCTCACACAGAGACCCAGGCACCAGTGCCTTGGTGGGGATTTTTTTGTATCTCTCCACATCGTGGAGAGCATTTGCAAAGATAGCAATCTGAGCAACCAGCCAGCACCATACCAAACCAGCTTGGTATGAAGGTAAGAAGGTAAGGACAGGAGTCCTTCTGACCAAAACTTCTGTGGACTTTCCATACCCATATGCAAGGACTCTGTAAGAGATAAAAATCAAGAAGTATGAAGCCTGAATATTGAGTTTGGAAGAGAAGTCAGCTGGCAATAAAACAGGGCCTTCCTTGTCCCCAAGCTCCATGGTGAATCTGAAGAGATGAGAGGCAATAGGCACAGAGTGAAACACAGGAGGTACTGTTTTACTGTACACAGGTTGCCCAGGGAGATGCTGCAGTCTCCCTTCTGAGAGAAATATTTTTAAAAGATATACCTAGACACAGTCCTGGGCAACTGGCTGTCAGTGGACCTGACTGAGCAGAAGGGTTGGTCCAGGTGAGCTCAAGAGGTCCTTCCAACCTGAACCACTACCTGTGATTCTTTGAATCAACCAGAAAGGTCCTTTCCCCAGGAAGCTTTCTGCATGCTGTGTGGTATCAGCCCCCATCTGCACTCTCTTAACAGGGAGACAGCTTTCTGTGACCCAGAATGAGTCACTGGACCTGTAGATCCATGGCCAAATTCTTCCTTTTGTTACACCCATTTAGTCCTGTGGGTTTCAGTGAGTAGGAGAGTAATGGAACTGGTCCAGATACATTTTATTAAGCAAAAATGCATTTTGATCCAAGCTGTTTCAAAAGCGCTCACTAAACAAAGCACATTTCAATATGATGCCCTGTAAAGGTCACCCAAATCTTATCCCTTTGGGAAGAGAATTAAGGAATTAAGGAATTTGATTAAGGAATAATACCACCCTAAAGGGGATTATATTCTTTCTTAAAGAGTATAATTGGTCATCACTTGCTGAATCCTTCCTTGGTTGCATGATTTAATGATGTAAACACAAAATGCTGTTATATATTGGGCAATATTTACATTGCTAATTCTCCTGAAATTAGGTTTTATGCTAAAGTGCTTTCACACTTCACTGACACTCTGTTTTTAAGAGGGTTCCTTTCTCTTCACCTTAGCTTTGATTTGAGGATTTTATTTTCCACCATTTGCAAGTCATCAGCTCTGCCCCTATATACAAATGTTGCAACCCTAAAAGGCTTCTCCACATCAACTCAAAGCACTGTCAAGATTTTTCCACTTGTTAATTATAACCTTTAGAGAACCTATGATGATTATATTCTAGACAAAGCAATACATACCAAATGATGCCATCCCTCTCAAATGAAAGCTCCAACCAAACAAAACCCCTGTATATAAATGAAGTTTAATTATGAAACTTTTAAAAACTTTTCATAAAGTAGCCAAGGCATATGAAAGGCAGCAGATGAATCTGGGATGTAGTGTAGTTTTATTCTGCTTTGTAAAGCACCAATGCTGTAGGAATAAGTATAATTATTGTTACAAATTTTGCTAAAAATGAACAAAAGTTAATTCTAACCTATAGGTTTATTGTAATTTATTGGTTTTATATGGAACTATTCAAGGGTATTGCTAATTTTTTTACACCAAATGTATTTATGGAGAGTAAACCAAATTATATTTGTGATTTGCAATTTTTATTGCACAAAATGGAATATTCACACTGATTAGATTTCTGATTTCTACTAACAAAGAGAAAACCTGCACTTTTAAATATAACAAAACATCCAGATGCATTTATACAAAAGCTAAACAGCAGATTCACGTTTTTATGTTGGTTTTTGTTTGTTGTTTTGTTTGGTTTTTTCCCCTGGCTTCTGCCTACACCATGTACTTCATAGTCCTCTCTGTCTACCAGCCTTGATTGCTGAGATTGTGTCTGGCATCACAGACTTAATAAAGACCTTTTGTTGCCAACTGCAGTAATGAAAAATAGCAGCTTGTTAAACCAGGAGCTGTGTTATCAAAAGTCATTCAAAAGTGTGCCAAAAGCTCTGGTTCCTTATGCAGAATTCAAATGGAGAATAGGCAGCATATTGATTGGGAAAAGGGACAACTCATAAACACCAACTAAATGAAACCCTTAGGAAGAAAGTGGAACACATGGATCTGTAACTGGATCTAGCAAACATGCTATCAACTGCATTTTGTGTACTTGATTTTGCAAGAAAAATCCTTAAAAGAGGGAACCTTTAAAAGTTGATCACAGTGACTTGAGCCCTGAAGACCTATGGAGGGTGAGTGTTATATCCACCTTTAAAGAGGTGGAGGAGAAAGAGGAGGAACAAATCCAAGGAGTTCAGATGAACTCATAAAGATACTGGAACAATTTATGAAATGACCTGTGAGCACTTGGAAATAATCCTGTCCTAAGAAATGGCCAGGAGAGTTTTGTCAAGAATAAAGTATGTGAAGGGAATTTAGCTTTTTCTCTGACATGGGAACTCACTCTATAGGGTTCAAGTGGAAAGGTTTGATGTGGGGATGACAGGTTTGGTGTCAGTGAGAAGATGCCAGAGGCTTCCCCTATGTCCAACAGAGCCAATGCCAGCAGACTCCAAGATGGATCTGCTGCTGACCAAGGCTGAGCAATAGAAACACAATCATCATCTCTCAGGTAACATAAATAAGAAGGGGAGAAAAGTCCTGTGCAACAGCAGAAGGCAGAGAAGAGTAAGAAAATATGAAAGAAACAACTCTGCAGACACCAACATCATTGAACAAGAAAGGGAAGAAGGTGCTCCAGGTGCAGGAGTAGAGATTCCTCTGTAGCCTCTGGTAAAAACCACGGTGAGGCAGATTGTCCCCCTGCAACCCATGGAGATCCATGGTGGATCAGACACCTACATGCAGACCATGGACAATCCAATGCCAGAGTAGGTGGATTTGCCTTGAAGGAATTTCCCTGAAGAGCCCACCTTGAAGCAGGCTCCTGGTAGAAACTGCTGCCCATGGAGGGGACCCCATGCAGTTTTATGGCAGGACCTGTGACCTATGGGGGACCCACAACTGAAGCAATCCATTCTTGAAGGATTGCAGCCATGGGAAAGACCTGTATCAGGACAGTTCATGAAGGACTGCACCCCATGGCCTGGACCTCACACTGGAGCAAGGGAAGAGCATAAGGAGGAAGGAAGGGCTGAGACAAGACGGGATGATATGACCACAACCCCCATCCCCCCACCTTGCTTGAGAGGCAGGAAATAGAGGAGCCAAGAGTGAAGTTGAGCCTAGGAAGAAAGGAGGATGAGGGAGAAGGTGGTTTTAGTTTTGCTTTTATTTCACATTGCCCCCACTCTGTTACTATCTGACACCTCCCTGCTCCTTTCTCAACCCACAGGCTTTTCATTTCAATTTCTTCCCCTATCCTACTAAAAAGAGGGAATGAAAGAGCAGCTTGGTGGGCCCTGCAGCCATCCAAGCTCAGTATACCTCATTCATCCAGATGATGGCAGGAAAGAGGCTTTCATTGTTTATTGCTTTTGTAATAAAATTTTAGGCAAGACTTTGCTATAACATTCTCATAAGGAAAGCAGGGATATCTGGTCTGTACAAAACTACTATAGACACCAAAATTCATTGGTATGGCTCAGAGCAGGGCACAGTAATTGTTTCCCAGCAGGGGTGGCACATGAAACATCCCCTTTCAATTTGTGATTTAAAACAGAATTTTTCAATTTGTGACTCTAAAATAGAATTCTAATTTATATGAGCAATTGGCACCAACCTGTGCAGGCAGGTTCAACACTCAAAATTATCTCACTAAACAGAAGGAATGGTTTAAATTATTAAATTTATTAAAAATGTGGAAATGAGAAATCATAAACCAAATATGTCTGAACAGGATCTACATGCAAAAAAGTATGATACCGGGGCACCTAAGAAAACGTCACCCTGGGACAGATTAGAAGGACTACCCTAAGTCAGACACAGAAGGCAAACTTTACCACTCA
This sequence comes from Calypte anna, assembly GCF_003957555.1. Lineage (NCBI taxonomy): Eukaryota > Metazoa > Chordata > Aves > Apodiformes > Trochilidae > Calypte > Calypte anna. The sequence continues at coordinate 143,381,364 of NC_044245.1, read as the reverse complement.
TTTAGCCCCCTTTGAGTAACGAATGTATAGGGAGACCCTTCAGCACCTCTGAATTCCAGATTTTAGTGCCAACTTTGGATACTGCATGCTAAAAAAAAATAGTAAAGAAAAAAGAGACTTGAGTAAAGAACTATGAAGCTTCCAAGAACTTTGGGATGCAAGATTTATCAGAAAATGTTTTATAAATCAAGTTTGTTATGATTTTTAAAGGACTAAAAGTGGAAGGCAACCAGTAGAAATGCCACAGAAATACACAGATAAGAAAGCCCCAAAACAGCTAGGGTTACTTCTCTACATGGAAATGTTAACAAGAGTGTTCCATGTAAGAAGTGCCCTCAATCTATGATAAGGAAGAGTTAATGAGAAGAAAAAATAAGAAAATAATTTCTTCAAGTCATGTATCTCAGAAGACATCACCTAGAAAGGCCCCAAACTCTATTGCTGTATAATTTAAAAACAGATTAAAAAACTCCAGCTTGTTAAGAGAAAGGTGCATTGACTTGATCCTTTTTTAAAAGAGGAAGAAAAATTCTCATTTTATGTCCCCTTCAACTTTAATTTTCTGTAATTTAATATGAAAATACAGGTTCTGTTCTTTCCAGTAGAAGGAAGGCTTGGCAGCCCTCTCACTTTAAGGGAAATAAAAAGCAATATGTGGAAAATGTTGTGATTTTCTTTCCAAATCTGGTTTCCTGTCAATAGAGTAGAGCCTTGATGCTTACTCAAAGCCTTGAGGCTGGTAGCCTGTTTTCTCAAACATATACAGTAACAAGGATTTTCATCTGGTACTTTTTAATCCCTTTTTATACAGCACTGCAGTGCTCTAGGTACATCTTTTTTGAAGTCTTGTGCATTTAAGAGGTTACAAATGAAAGAAGGTGCCTGAACTTCTCTAATCCTCTTTCTATAGGATGCTGGCTTAAAACCTTTCTTCTACTCTCTTGTGGGGTCACGCCCCCTGTTTTCCAGGGATGTGCCTCACTTCTCCATGTGACCCTCTGAAGTTTACTCCATTTTTTTTTCTCCAAATATTTACACCATCAGGAGATTGAGGTCAAAAAAGACATTGTTCAGTTTCAAGACTTACTCAGATTGTGTCTACTTGGGACAGCAATGCATATCCTGAGCACAAAGTCTTTGTCATCTTGGCTACCTGCATCCTCAGTAGAGTTTCTGAGACTTAAAACATCCTAAATGCATCTAAATTGTCTTAAAACCAGGAGCTACCCCTTGCATCTATCTTTTAAGCAAGAAGCAGTCCAAACAACAAAAAATTGGCTTTTATGTCAGCTACCAGATCCACACTCCCTCTTTTTGCTTTTGCTTCCTGCTATTACCATAACATCCCTCCTCTTATGAACAGGAAAACAAGGATCTGACCCCATCCAGAATAAAAAATCATTGAACAAAGTACCTGGCACAATGTTCAGGTATTCCTCCTAACTCTCTGCACCTCAAGTCTTTAGTAAATAATTCTGACTAGTGTAGATGTGTTGTTCTTTTTCCACTTTTCTAAACAAACCTCCTATATTAAGGAACTGATTCACATTTAGATTTTTAAACAGAAACACATATCAGTGAAAACAATGAATCATTATTGTTATTAAACTCCGGGAAGGACTTTGGGTGTCACAGCATGAGAGAATGTTTATTACACAGAGGTGTTTTAAAATAGTGGCTAATCCTAACCTTAAATATTTACCAGATTTACAGACTCACTATCACACCTCTGTGCCCTGGCTCAGAGTTTCTGTAGTACCAGGGAACACACAAACTGAGGCCCCTTGAGATTATTCCAGGGAGGTTTGATATTTTGCCAGGAAAACTCGTTGAGTACATAGTTGCTGGATGTTGGCAATGGGCATGCAGATAATGTGGATCTAAAAATGTCTTGTTCAGTGCTCTGCAGCTGCTGGGGAAAAATCCAGACACTTCCCCTTTTGGTGAAGAAAGCTCTGCTTTGACAAACTTCTAAGAAGAAACACTGGCAGCTGCTGAACCCAAGACACTTTTGGTACTGGCTGTTATCCTGGGTTGTTGGGGGCTTTCCCCCCTTGGGCTTTAGGGGGATCATCTAGCAGGGAATACAAGTTATTCTGCAACACTGACAGTGGCTGCTCCCCAAGAGCCAGACAGTCCTTTAAAGCCACTTGGATGGGGAGGATCTCTTTTCTGCAATTTTGATAAGCTGCTCTTGTAAATTTGAGCAAAGAAGTGTCAAAATCAATGCTGTGGATTCTTCACTCTAGAAAAGCCCTGGAAGATTTCACTTCATTGTGATGTTGCATTCCAGCAACTAAGGTTACAAATCTTCTCTTTTTGGTGTAGAACCCACCAGATTCCTTCATCATCCAATTAGCTGGCACCCAAGTTTGTGATTTCATGGGCTCTTGCCTGAGATTATGTAAAGGTGGTAGATCAGAACTGGGTGGGCTTCCTGCAGGTATCCCAAGGGTACTTGGAACCCTTCTAGGAAAATCATCACCCCCACAGAAAGCAGGGCTGAGGTGTGGCTTTTGTGTCTGCATCTGGAGCTTTCATCTTGACCATGAGTGGAGTTCAGCTAAAAACACTGACTTGATGAAAGGTCAATAAATAATGGGTCTCAGGCAGCTCAAGTCTCCTTTGAGCCTTTGAACTGAGTTTCTAATACTGACAGGCAGTAAGGACCTAGAAAAACTCCTTTCACCACTGAAAACAAAGTGCTGTGAAGAAGCTCCACAGCTGCTGGGGGGGGGAAGATCTGTCCCTTCTCCCAGTCTGCATCAAATGCCACACTTAGAACATGAGATTAAATTTGACTCCTGAGGGCTTCTGTGTCTTGAAACTAATGACAGTGATGAGCCATTAGGAAGAATCAGATAGGCCGATGGTTTTGTAGACAAAGAATCTAGTTAAAAGTGTTTCATTTTTTCCATGCTTCATAATAGTATTTTTAAAAGCATATTCCCCAATTTACTGTAATTCACAGTTTTAAATGCTGCTGCATACAGAGTTTTATGCTTTTCACAATATGTTAACTACTTATGGTCACATTTTTTCCAGGACTTATTTAAGTTTCTAACAAGATGGCTTTGAAGTTCTGTCCAGATAGGGCTTGAGATATCATAATTGAAAATTGACCATAAAATCCGCAAGAGACTTTTTTTCCTCTTTTAAATTCTGATAATTTTTAAAGGGTTTCTTCAGAGTATAAAATAACCTACTATGTGTGGGACAAGCAAAGCAACAAATGGACTCCCACAGGGAAAGCACACTAAACAGGAAATCTCACGTTCAGTAGCAAATGTTCTTCATGTCATCCCTTATCAGGTTGCTCAGGGATTCTCTGAGCTGAAGAGATCCAAAGAGTTGTACAAGGCAATCTTTTGAGATACGCAGCCTCAGAGCTCAAAATATTTTGTTTCAGTATTTTGTTTCATATTCATCTCCCAGGGTGAAGTCAACATTAATCATCCTGCTCAAATCTCTGATCTGGTGGCTCATGTGCTCCTCACCAAAGGTGATTTAATCCTGTGAAAGCTTCATGACACAGGGTGCTGTTTTCTGGTGGTCAGATTCTCCCTCGTTGCAAGGCTGCCAGGTGCCACAGACCATGTGTAGGGGGGTTACTACATTCAGGTCTTTCTACAAAGTTCATCTACTTGCACTCAAAATCTCCTCATCTCACTCTACTAATATTTTTACTATCTCCAAAACTTGCAATTATTAATAAGCTTGAAGTACTCAAGATTTAAACTCAGGCTTTGGCCCCCTATCTTGAAGATGTTAGGGAATGGTTTCACCATTGCAATAACAAACATTTTTGCTGTAGACTTTCAGTATTAATTTTTAATAAACTGTAGCAAAGTGGGGATCCCAATCTTAGCTCTACCCAGCAATGGAACACCAATGTTAATGAGTATTATTTATCCACAGTTCTAAAGCTTTGCTTCATGCTATTAAACACTTCTGGCCTTGCATCCACAGATGTTGTATCTCAGTGATGGGTGAGGAAAAGTTAAATTAAATCCTCAGTTATGCTGGCAGACAGAGAGTTCAGAGATAACAGGACTAAACACAACCTCTCTGCCCAGCCTCTCTTAAAGATGCTTTTTCAGTTTGATGCCACTGGTGATCACCCCACTGGAATGAGATTTTGGGAAGCAGCAGCTGCATGTGTGGCCCTGTATTTACTGCAAACAGTGGTAGCTCATGCTCCAAAAGCTTTCTCAGAGGTACAATTTGGATTGCAGTTGTTCTCTCTATTCTGCAGTATCTTGCAAGATCCTTCATTTTTCTTTCACATTTTTTTCTCTGATAAAAGTACAATAGTTATGTTTTCTTTATGGGAGTTTCTGTATATTTTTTTTAAAGCCTTACTCTTGAGTTAGCTGAATGCTGTTTAACACATCAAAAATTTCAGCTGATGTGAGAAATAAGGCTACAGCCTTCCTTTTGGCACCCAGTTTCAGGCAAAGATGAAATACTGTGGAAATTTTCCAGTGTTTTCCACCTACTGAAAGGCTTTCAGTGAAGGTAAAGCTTCACCTGCTGCAATTCATTGTTGAGAAGTTTCTGAGGAGCTATCAGGGCTTTCCATGCTGCAGGGCCTGCCCTCTGTTCAGTGTCCTGGGTCCAATTGGATGCATGTGATGATACAATTTACAGAGGAGCTTGCTCAGTTCCTCTGGGTATAGGGTCACAGAATCAAAACTGTTTTGGTTGTAGAAGACTGTCAAGATCACCAAGTCCAACTGTTACATGTAGGCTAAAATGGGACAGGCTGTGAGCAAGACACCCAGATCCTTGCTTGACTGCCCACACACTTAATCGCTATTTTTCTCCCTGTATTTTTCTGCCTGGTTCTGATCTGGACTTTTTCAGAAGCTGTCACCAAGCAGGATGGAGAAGACCACACTTCAGCCTACACAATCCTCCAAGATTGTCCCATCAGACTCTGCATCCTCCTGCACACTCATACAGCCCCATACACATCCCAGAGTATGCAACATATCCCTTCAGCATCACGCCATAAAAAAATCACTCTTATGGGTTGCAACACCACTCCTGGATTATTTCAGAGCCTGTGAACTCAAAAACACATTAAAAAATAATTACTGTGTCTTAGGGCCACAGGGACAGCACTTGAAGCAGAGCAGAAAGCCAGGGCCATGTGTAATACAATGTGTGTGGGGGTCAGTCTGCTGCAGAGGGATGTTCCTAAAACATGAAGCCTGAGCTGGGCCTTGACACTCAGAATCATGGCCAGAGACCAAGTTTTGGCCTCTTTATATTTAATATTATGGACACAAGCATCTGTTTGAGATACAGCTCGTGTGGTCGAAAACTTCACAGCAGAGTGGGATTTTTTTATGACTCACTTGATTTGCTAATGTGAAACAGATTTGCCATGTCTTATTTAATAGGGAACAGCCTTTAAAGCTATTATATGAATGAACTGCTGATTTAGAGCTGGCTGTTTGATTCTGAGCAACTGTTTTGAAATGGCTGGCAAAAAGACCTTGTCCCATTTGGCTATAAGAGCTGCAATGAGCTCACCTACTGCTCCCTTCTCCTGTCCCTACTCCCTCCATCACTTTGTCTTAGGTTACACACCCAGTTTTTGCCAGTCATCCCTAAAGCAAGCCCCTAACCCAACTGCAATCAAAAAATGCTATGTGTCCTATCTCCTCTATAGCTCTCCCTTCTTTAAAATGTCTGTAAGAAGGGAGACAACCTTCATCTTCTCTTCTTGAACACAAGACAGGTAAGAAACCTCAGTTAGTTGTTTCATAGCTATTTGTATTTTATACCCAGGAGCCTAAGGCCATGGTGGTTCCAGGTGATCTGGAGTGGTCACCTCTGGTGTCAACCAGCAAAATCACTTTGTACTTCTTTGACTCGGGGTTCAAAGCCATAAAAACAGCATTTATAAACAAAAACTTTAGAAAACAGCAGTAACCCTCTAACTGATTGCACATGATACATGTCATTTAGGGTCTTTCAGAACCAGACTCAACCAGACTTTCTTTTAGTTAACTTTTTGGCTGTGTTATTGCTATGTAAATGTGTACGCAGGGCAAAAGGACATACACCTTTAAGTGCATTTTCAAACAGAGGGCACATGACATTATTATGGCAGGAAGATCAGACAAGGATCAGGCCTTTTACCAGCTCTTCCTTATCAGACATAAGTGAGGACAGAGGTCTGACTTGTACTTGCTTTAGTTGCTTCTCAAACCAATAGGCACTCACTGGCCTGGTTTGCTTGAATTTGAGCTATCTCAGCCTTGGTGGGTTCAAAAGTTCAGCTGAGATGTGAGTTGGATGTTCCTTCTGAGAGGCTGTGAGAAAGGGAGAGGCTGTGAAAAAGGGGATGGGAAGCATTCTGGTACACACACACACACACACACAGGTCCTGATGCCTCTGCATTTGTGTGTATAGAAACGCCTCAGCCAGACAGAGTGGGAGGCAGAGGGGAGGGGGAGGGAAGTACTTTCCAGATTCTTAGCTAGAAAAGGAACTTCTTTAAAAATATAATAAATAAAGCTGGGGACTAAAGGGAAAGAGTGGAGCACCAGAATTTTGGTTTTGGAGCAACTCTGCTCATCCAAATAACAACCTCAGAGAATCAAATAGATTTCAAATTGCATTTGGTGCCTTCTGCCCTGGTCAGTGCAGGAGTTGCAGGCAGGGCAGCTAAAGTGACCTTCTCCAAGGTGTTTGGTATCAGGAGATTTCTGGTGGCTTCCAAGTCCTGTGATCTAACTTATTAGAGCACACACTCATACCCAGCTCCCTGGTTACAGCTTTCTGCTAAAAAAAGAGTTCTTTCAAAGCCTGTGTTACATCAATGACTTCAAGTCTCTTTCAGATTGCTTGTGCAGCCCCCAAATGAGTTCTGTCCCTAACACTGTGCCTCTCGGGTGGATGTGAACAGGATTGTCCTTGTAATGCTCAAGTATATAGAATCCTCATCTTCTAGTGTGTGAAAGCAGATTTTACAAAAACACTTTACAACTTAAAAGTACTTCTTTAAACTTGCCATTGAATTCATGATGACAGCAGCTGCAACTGACAGTCAGATTCTCCACTGAATCTCCACTGAATGTGGATAGAGAGTCCTGGCACCTCAAGGCATTGGTCTGGAAAACTGGGTAGGGGGGACATCACAGATGTAAGAAATTGTAGATGACCAACAGTGGGTATCAGCTGGGCTCTGTTAAATTCTGTTAAATTCTCTACTCATCCAATGCTTCAGAATTTGAATTAGTGACCTGTGCAGCTTGTGATCTTGTAGATCATAGAATCATAGAATCATAGAATCATAGAATTGGCTGGGTTGGAAGGGACCTCAGAGATCATCGAGTCCAACCCTTGAACCACCGTTGCGGTTGCTAGACCATGGCACTGATGATTTTGGAAAGAAAAATTCAAGGAAAAAGAAAAAAGTCAAAGAGTAGTTATTAATGCTGAAGGCAATACTTTCTGAATGGTTTCCTTTAGCTAGAGCAAACCCTTTCTGATAAACACAGTTTCTTGTTGAAAATGGGATGGAGAAGGCCACCTACCTCTGAGATAGTTGAGGAAAATTCCCCCTCATATACAGACTTTCAGAGTTTCATTTCTCTTGCCTCAGGCTGCTGTGCAGGGCTACAGCAGTGCTTTCAGTTCACAGATAAAACCTGTAAAACCTCTACTTGCCTGCCTATAGCTGACCACGAAAAGAATCAATATAAATTAAAAGAAGAATAATATCCCAGCTTGATAAAGCTATTTCTGAAAGGGGACTTACCATGTTTATCTGTACATTTAGCATAGATCCCTACAGAAACAAGCCCTATACAATGTATATTGTATGTTTAACATATGTTTGTATGTTTAACAGCTGGACAGGTCTGAGGAGTGCAATATTCCTCCAGCAGTACTAAATAAACTTCTCCAAGGAGATATCAGGTGCCTATAAAACCAATTCTTTGGTCTCCAAGCAGCCCCAAATAGTTTTCTGTTTAGCTCACTGGGCAAACAGGAGGACAGGTGAGTAGATGGTCAGCACACACATCCTGCTGAGGCCATCATACAGGGCTCTTCATGGGCCATGGTTCATTGTGCTGTACTTATTGCTGCTTTTACCCAGTGGAAAGCAGGTGACAAAAAAGTTTAACACAAAGAGCCCATCTAGATAGATAAATGGAGGCTAATTAAGATAAATTGAGATAATTAGCAGTAGCGTGTTACACTTTGATTATGGTGAATGTGTAAGCTGAATTCACCTTAATCTCCTCAGTCTGAAACACAGATACCACTGAGACCTTTAAAACCCCCACTGGGAAGCCACCAGGTCAAGAAGAACGCTTGATATGTGTAGTAATACTTGATATGTGTGAAACCATGTGTAGCCTGGGAAAGGGAATTTTGAAACCTGAGTTGGGATTTCTTTCTTTTCTTCTTATCCTGTGCAAGGTTCAGAGGTTTAATTTTTACACAAAATATAGCTTTCGAAATGAAGGCTCTCTTCATGAGTTCCTGGTGCAAGAGACCATCTAGATATTGCAATCTGAGACTTTTCTGCTTGGAGGAAGAGTGTGAGAAAGCACTCACTGACCATAGGTATTCATCTTGTGGAGAAAATTCATAGTCAGACACCACGTGTGGAAATAAACATAAAATCTATTTTAAACCTCTCTCTCTTGGCTTTTCCTCTTGGCTAGCTTTAATATTTACCCCTCATTATGTTGACTTCTCAAAAAACCAGATTTTAGGCACTTAGTTGTCCACATGCACTGGCAGATGTGGGGCCAGGCAGCCCTGTCACTCAGCTGCTGAGTCTTGCTCTTAATTTAGCTCAAAGATGCCAACCCAGTTCATGGAACTTCCTACAGAAATGTTCCTCTTGGTAAAATGCTCCATGAAAAAACTCTTGAAAGAACATACCTGTTTGAAACAAAATAAAACCCCCATCCCTTACATTTATTGAATTAATTTACACGTAAAATCCAGTCTCCTAAAATAAATTTTTTAAAAGTCTACTTCCTTTGCAAATGGCAGGAAGTTCATATTTCAAGACCAACTAAATGACTCACCCCACATCCATGCTTTTGCTGAAGCAAAGAAACCTGCCAAAAGCAGTTTCCAAACTGGAAGTAAGTACTTATGTGGGGATATGAATTATATCAGGTGAATCTCTGACAAGGGCATGTGAATCTGCAATGCCTGGTGTTATTTATTTGTATTTTCTATTGAGGTCAGCACCTTTGGTTCAAAGCTGCACTGGATAATTTTTGGAAGGCCAGCTGATATGTATGGCTACATGTCATCATCATTAAGGGATCCAAAGGAAACAGCAAAAGGCTGTAGTAGAATAAAATTCCCAGTGGATGGGGTGTGATATTTGATGGGTCAGACAGAGAATTCTTTTGACATGAACCAGAAAACACCAAGTATATTTTTCATAAAACATGCAGCTTAATCCAAAATTATCCCTGCAGTATTGTTAGGAAGAACAAGGGAACGCCCAGTTACTTTTGCAGTGATTAATAATATTACCACTGCTTAAATGTAAACAGTGTTCAGAGATCTTTCTAAAGAAATGCAAAATATTTTTTGCTAAAAAATAAAGCTGTTCTACTTTATTTAACTCTTTTTTCTTCTTTGCTCCTGGACAACCACTGAAATTTCCATGTTAATTCTGGCATAGCAAGAAATATAATGTCAAAGGAAAGAAGAATAGTCTCATAATTAAAATCTGTTTCCATAGCATTGAAATAGATGGATTTGCTACCTTTCAATGGACTTTGGATCAGGTCTCTAGTTTGGTGGTTCTTCACTTGTATTTCACCCTCTTTCCCCTGGAGCCTTGTAAGCATTGATTAGTTAATGGCTTTAAAGTGCTATTTGAATGCTGAAATATTGCTACTGCCAGGTATTGGAACACATGGGCAGGTTTCTGCCCAGCACATATTATTAGCCTTTCTCTAGCATGGAAGTACGCCATTTCCCTTCTTTGTGCAAGTGTGTCTTTGTGTGTGCTTACACCTACAATAACCCAATTTAGCAAAACAAAACAGTAAATCAAGGACTTGTTTATTTTACTCTTAAAAACCTTGAAGACCTACTCTGCAGTATGAAGTGAAAGCCATAGGCAGCACTAGAGAGGGGTTCTGATTTCTGGCTGGTTTGAACAGCTCTTGCGCTGGTCCAGGAATGGACATCTGTGTCTGGGCAGCTCTTCTGGTGCTACAGAAATGCTCTTCTGGAAAGGACAAGTGATTGCCAGCTGGGTAAAGCTGGTTTATTCAATACCATAATATTTACAGTAGTTTTTCAGTGGGCCCATGTGGATGGCAGCAGGTCTGCTCTCCCTAGCACACTGGTTCCTAAAGTACACACGTCCCTACACGTACAGCTCCTGGGACGTGAGCTGCTCAGCTGCTATGGGAATGCAGCACGAGACTCCTGCAGCCCAGCATGGGGTGACAACCCACGAGGCTCTCTGGCTGTTGCACTGTCAGCAGTGACACTCTTGCAATTGCTGTTTTCCCTACCTGTCCTCTAAGCAGCTTTTTACAAGCAAATGTTCCCCAGGCTTTCAGCTGTGCTCTCTTCTGGCACGCAGCAGGATTTGGCTCTCTGAGAGCAAACTTTAGCAATTACATCTTCACATAGTAAAATACTTCCTAAGCTGGATTTTTGGAATTGCTTCGTTTTCTTTTGCAATCCACCAATCACCCTCAAAACACACTCTAAATCACCAAGTTATTCTAAGCCATACCTAGCAAAATAGCTGAGAAGAAGGCTTGAGCTATTGGAGGCTCAGTTTGGCTGCACACATTCCCAGGCTTTCCTATTCACGTGGGCTGGCAGCTATTGGCTGCTGGGGGCTTCTATCTGCTTGTTTCCAACATTTTTTAGGGTCCAACATTGAATATGATCTACATAGCAAACAAATTACAAAAGTCAAAGCAAAAGAAAATATTTCATCCCAGTTCTCCAGTTTGTTCCAGACTGAGTACTTATTTTTACTGCAAAAGTTTGCATTTAGGGCACAGAAAACAGTTCACTCCATTTGAATGTCTGGAGCTTTCAGCCCCTTCCTCAGAACACAGCCAAGCACAGCAGACTGAAAAACTGCTTGAGGATGGGCCAAACAATACACTGACCCAGATCTGTTTTCTGAAGGACTGAATATTTCTGAGCTATGATTTTGTTTCATGAAGAGATAAGGAAGGGTTAATTCTCTGGAAAATTAGTCAAGCCCATCTTCTTGTTCTAGCACTTGCACTTGTTCCATAACTTCAGGACACTGAACAAGACAGATATTCCATAACAAACATAGCAAGCCAATGACTTGATGACATAATTTTGAAGATATGACCTCAAAATAGGCTCAGCTGCAATTGAACTATTTGTGATGTTTTCACTGGTTCCCTGGCCTCACAGTTTAAAATGAGTAAGAAAAAGGTTAGGCTTGTTATGATTCAAAAAACAAAGCAAGCACATACAGAGCAGTGCTGTCTTAAAATGACAAATAACTTGTGTTGTTTCAGAAATACTTTTTGTCCTTGCAGACATTAACTACTCAAAGTTAAGAAAACATAATGAAAAATGTCCTTTATTCCACACCTACTAACAATTCAGGGTTATTGCTGCACAAAATGTTTCCTATCATTCCCTGATGAAAAAGGCTCACATGGTTCTTTCTCTGAAGGCTGCACTTTCTGACTTGGGTGCAGAAGCTGAGGCAGAAGGAGAGCAGCTAATATGCATTTGAACAGCATTAAGTTTTATAGGCTGGACTTAATAAGCTTATTGTATAGGTGAGAAAACAGGTCGGGAGTTTAACAGAGTTGCAGAGTTTCAGGAATTTCTGATTTCCTCTTCAGGCCACTGCAGAAGGCAGAATGATAACATGCTGTGGATTTCATCAGTTTGGGTCACAGTAACCTGCCATAAAAATGAGGTTGTTAAGTGAAATCACACACATAGGGTGTGCTTTACAGGAAAGACACAGAAAAAGCAGCTCAGGCTGTCACAGCTTCACCCGCCCCTTATCGGGTTGGTTACATGCAGAACCGTGTATACAGAGATGGTCTGTACTCAGCAGGCTAGGGCCTCTTTTTGGAATAAACGATTAGCTGCGCTTCTTGCCAAAGAGCTGTTTGCTGGGAAACTCACACAGCACTTGCAGCAGCCACCGCACTCCCTGAACTTCGTCAGAAATGTACTATAAAAGGTAATATTTTCCTTCTATTAGAGTTCTTTCCTGGTGCTCATGTTAACCTGTGAGCAAGAGATTTTGACATTCAAGATCTGGTATACAGGTGTGCTTTCATATAAAATAGTCCATCCATCTGCACTATTTTTGCCACCTGTGCCAGGACCCTGCTGCAGCAGTACTTTCTCAGCCTTTCTCAAGACTGCTGCTCTTTCAGTCTTTGGGTGAATCTTTTGCAGACACTCGCTTGTTCTCACCAAACTATGTGAAAACCCTCCTTCCCTGCACGGTAATGCTTCGGTAATCAGGGCGGCATCTCTTAGTCATTCTCTGCTTCCACAGCTTACTCGGCAAGGGGATGCCTGAGAGGAGCACCCTGGCCCCGGTTGGGACCCGGTCTTGAGGGTTTCCGCCGGGGTTCCCCGCTGATATTTAGGGACTCTGTGCACACCGAGCATCAGAAGCGCAGAGGCTGCCAACATCTGCGGGCGACGGGGGGAGCCCTGGGGCGCGTGGACGTGCGGGCGGAGCCCCGGAACGGGTGACGACCCGCCCTGTGCTCCCGCCGGGGAGGCGGTGGCAGCGGCCGCGGAAGGCAGCGCCGCCCGGCGGGCGGGGCGCGGGCTATAAATCCGCCCCACGGCGGCGTGAGGGTGGCGGTCGGCGTGCAGCGGCGGCAGTGGTGCAGGAGTAGCACTACCGTAGCAGGTAAGGGAGGCTTCCTCCGTCTACTTTACCTGCTTACCTGTCTCTCCATCTGTCCGACTACTTATCTATTCAGCCATGCACCTATTCATCCATCCATCCATCCACCCACCCACCCACCCGCGCTGGTCTTGCAGCCCCTTTGAGGGCGCATCATTGTATTACTCTGCTTCCTCTTTTCTTATCAATAAATCCCCTTTCCCCCTCCTTCCGAGCAGAGCTTTCCCTGAGCTCCTCCTTGTTGGCAGAGGAGCGGGCAGCTTTTAGCGGGCTGGTGACTGGGCACCGGCGGCAGGGAGCAGGGGGTGTCCTGAGCCCTACCCCGGCCGTTGTCGCCGGTGAGTGCTGCTGCCACAGCCTCCGCTCCCCTGGCAGCAGCGGACTGGGCTGGGCTGGAAAACAAGTCTGGAACGCGGGCACAAACTTCTCTTACGGAAGTTCACTACCGGAGCTTGTTGCTTGTGGCTTCTGCTTTCGCAGCTCTGCGCTGGATTTGGAGCAGAGGACAGACTTGACTGGTGTCCAGCCTTTACTAGCCAGTTGTTCTGCTGGGCTCTTTGTCTTTTTCTGTGATGATAGGTGTAGTTTACCCCCTGTGCTACTCAGCACTGCTCAGGCTCAGAACGCGGTACTGCTTGCTCTGGAGGAAAAAAAAAAATAAATTATTTCACTTCTGCTAGGGAGGATGTTTTGGTTAACACTGTCCACTGTGTTATGGTTTTCCTACGAAACAGTTGAAAACTGGCATTGCTCACAGTTTTGACCACTGCTTTATAAAGACCACAGTGCCTGATATCTCATCCCATCTGAATATGACTCTCTTCAGAATTCAGATGGATTTATTAACTATGTTATTTGGATGTTATTCTCTTCATTTGTTTGTTTAAACAGGAACTGTGTATTTGATCTAGAAAATGCACTTGTAGGGGCAAAACTGAAGCTTTCTGTGTAGGCTCTCTGCAAGGTGTTGCACTGTTTTGACTTTTTTCTGGCTTTTTTGTCAACTTTTGGGGGTTTTTTGAGTATCCAAGTGTGTCAAGGATAAACAACTCCTGAAAAACTCACCCTTTGTGGCAAGCAATGGAGATAGCCTGTAAACAGGAGCTTCAGGTGAACATGTGAGATGCCTGCCTTACTGGTTTTAGTCTTGGCTGATATAGGCATAACTTAAACTAAAACTTCAGCATTAAGCTGGTGCCCTTTGAACTTGGCTTTGGAAAGATGTTTTTTAAAAAATTGTGCTCTTTTAACCAGAGTCTAATGTATTTTGACATAGAATGTCTGTGTTTTTATCATAAGTACTCAAGTTATCAGCACACAGCTAATGATGTACAACATCTTGTACACAGCAAGAATTTAATGACTGTGGGTGAGATGGTAAAACTCTGGAGTAGGTACAGAAAAAATAATAGTCTTCCTCAGAGGCATGGTATAGTACCCTAATTACTAATAAGCTTTGTGCCCTTCAAGAGGAATAATTTATGAGCATGTTCAGGACAAATTGGTCTGTGTTTTGACATGGAAAATACAAATACAGTGGAAGCTGTCTTTAATGGAGTAATGAAACACTACTCAGGGTATGTATGGTTTCTGTACCTGATATTTTTCAGTAGAAGCTGAACAGATGCCATGGCATAATAGTTTGGGAAAATGGAGACCACAACTTCTGAATCTGAGTTCCTTGCACTGCAACTCAGCATATACCTGAATGGGCTGGATTTCTGTACCAATATTTCTGTAGTGAACTGAGATATGAACTCATCCCCTTGAGAATGACCACTCTGCAAAAGTGGCTGGTCTTGAACCAGGCTGGGAGAGAGGGGCCTAGAAGGTCTCAACAAGATGCATTTTTAGTTTGTTTCCCATAGCAAAAATGGTTTGTGTACTGATTCTCTACATTAATTGGCCACTTTACCGAAGGAGACAGTGGGATAGAGATGTCAAAGTGTCAGGTGTCCCCAGAATTTGTCAGGAGCTAGAGGAGTTATACCCACTGCCAACAGAGTATTGCCACATGTGCCTGCTGGTGTTTGGGAAGCAGCATCTGCACCACCAAAAGCCAGACTTCTGAGTGTTTCTGTTTCTCCCTTGCACAATAGCTTTTTTTTTTTGTTCTTGCCAAAATAAAAAGGAATGCTAAAACCACAACAGATCATCAGGGGAGACTGTATGAATGCTTGATAAAAACAGTGGGATTCCCCAATTTTCTTTATTCCACTGGGAGATACTCAGCACTTTGAATTTTTTTTTTTTTTAATTTTTTTTTCTTACACTGTTGCAGTTACATGGGGAGGTCACAGTGCATTGTGGGAAACATTTTGGCACCAGAGTCTGGTCCTCAAAAATACTTAAAAGGCTGCTGAGAAATTTGCTCTTGTATTTCAGGTGGGATTAGCAGTGAACTGTTGTGAGAAAATGTCTTTGATTTTTAAACCTAAGTGATTAATTGACTTGACTGAACTATAGCATACATCTTCTTATGACCAGCTTAAGGGATTTTGGCAAACTTCTAACTTCCCATAGGAAATACTGAATTTTTTCACTTAACCTTAGTAGAGCCTGAGAATGTGTTGCACAAATGTGGAGCATAAATGTAATGAGATGTTTCCTGCATTACTGTCTCAAAATGGAGAAAGAGTGAAAGAAAAGATACAGAAGGGGTGAAACTGGCTTGAAGCTCTTCAGAATGAAGCCAGCTAGAAACTGTGAAACTCCAAAAAATAATGCAGGTTCTAATTGTGGGGGATCACCAATATTTACATCACGTATAAAGCTGGAAGCAGCAGAAGCCTTTTTGCTGTCCAGGGAGAGCCTTTGGGAAACCAATGGCCTGAAGCAGTTCAGTCCCAGCAGCTCACAGCAGGAGTGACTTTCTCTGGTTGGCTCTGGTTTGCCCTCTTGAAAGGAAAACCTTCTGAAACCCAAGAGATGCAACTGCTCGATATTAATACACATGAAATGCTGGTTCTCTAGAGGAAATATGACGTCCAATTGACTGTCTGTTTATATCCAACTCCTTTGCAGTGTCACAGTGCCTAGAAATCTCAGGCAGAGGGTACTCACGTTGTCCTGCCACTGTGTCATTAAACAAATGGCATTGTCTGTTGACTGCCCTTTAGCTTCAGTTTTTCGGTGTAGATTTTTAAGTTTCCCTAACACGGAGTGGTGCTGTCCCTGCAGCCTCCTGTGAAGAACTTTCGCAGACTGTTGGCAGCAGATCTGTCAACAGCTCAAGGTTGTTACCTTGTAGTTAATCCCTTTTTTAAACTGTCAAAATCTGTCCCAAAAGTTGCAAGTAAATTACTTGCTAGTACTGGGAAGTAATTGGGAATATTCTGCAACTATTTAAAAGGCTGTTTAAAAAGGGTTGCCTCTAAAGCAATCCCATTTTCAGGTTTGGTGTGTGTTGCTATGGATGACTAAAATCTGGGTTAGGCCTCTTGCAAATCAATGACTATGAATATAATGGCTATTGAACTTGATGCTTCTGTCAAATGATGGTGTTTTTGTTTTTGTTTTCTGTGTCACTTCCAGAGCCCTGGTGAGTTCAGTGGGGCCAGTGAGCATGAGGTAATCCCTGTTGTTAATTCCCTTGGGCTATGGAGTTGGAGCAGCAGTAAGGAACCATTCAGAGCTTCTTTTGAATATGTGATCATATATCTTGAAAGATTTATGACATAATAACATGGTTGAGTGTCCATGAGAATCAGTGCTATTATTTTCCATTTAATCGAGCACAAGAGTGCAGTTAAGAGAAAAAAGCAAAGCCTACAATTATCAAAGTGCCAGACTCGAATGTGCAAGCTCCTATGTTGGGTTCAGCTTTACTTTTAGCTAAGGGCTGCTGCTGGATCAAACCTGGTTTGTTTCCTGGCTGGTGTGACAGTGTTGTCTTTGGATGGTGCCCAGCACTTTGTTGTCAAATGGAGTGTTCTCCATGCAGAGGTGCTCTGTAATGTGCTTGCTGATGCACAGCTGGACTGCCCATACTGATGAAATTTTCCATGGCTTTATCTGTGTGCACAAAGCAGGATGTATGTCAGTTCTACTGCCTTTTTTTTTTTTTTTTTTTTTTTGTGTGTGTGTGTGTCTGATCACATTTCCTATGTTTCTTTTTGGGTTTTTGCATTACTTCCCTTCAGTTAATTGTCACAATTTTAGTATATCTTTTTCATCTGTCGGTCGGTTTCTTCTTTTGGGAGCTGGAAACTGGTCACTGCAGATCTTCCTTTTCAAGCCCTGTTTTTAAAACTGGATGTTCACTACCTTCCCAAGCCTTTAACTGGCTGCTTCCTGTTTGAACTAAGTATAGCTTCAGAAATATAGCTCTGCTAGCTTGTTTTCTGCCATGGATCTGTAAGGCCAGTCTGCTAGTACTGTATGGATGATGTAAAAATTAATGGAAAGAGCAAACCTTAGAACCTAGCGCAGCATGAAAACCTATCTGACAATAAAACAGATCTTCCTGTGCTTTCAACCATCCTTTTTCTCTGAGTGGGGAGGATTTTCTGTCCTTGCCATTTCACCACTCTTAACAACTCGATTTTTTTAAGGAATTATTTTTTATTTTTTTTTTAATTTTATGAAGTAGAAACTAAGTGATTTGGAGCTTAATTTGTAATGCCTCTGACAAAGACTGTAGTTGGAGGCACTGGTGTTCAAAGCAAAAGAGTGTATTATATATATTTTTATATATACACACACATACCTTATGCCTACCAATAAACAAACATGTATAATTAGGATGTAATCAGCAAAGTAGAATGCAGCTTGTAAAATAACCTGTATCTGCGAACACAGTAAGCAGACACCCAGATGGGAAATGCACTGTTGGAGGGAAGGAAGGATTGATCATGTTGTGGGTTTTAAGGTTGTTTCCTTCAGGAAGCTCATGTGCACCTTGTCAACCTAATGATGTCACTTTCCTACTGCTATAGTTCTAGGGTTCTCTAAATATATTTTGTCTGTATTTTATGTAACATCTGCCTGCTAAATTCCAAGATGCAGTTGTGTCCTTGGATAAAGTTGCAACATATTGGGTTATGTGATTAGTCTATGAAGTAAGTGCATTGCAGAGTTTTATGATGCCCTTTATATTATGGCAAATTTAAAGTACTATTCTTAGATGATTCAGTTTAGGAGCATTGCATATTTTTTCCCATGTGAGACATACTGAATTTTATGAAGTTGTATATAAAATCCTATTTTTATATAAAAGCTTCAGCATGCCTAACTCCAACCCTTCTTGTAAACAAAGCCCAGAAAGTGATAACTGAGCTCTCTGCATGGCATAACAGATGCTAACATGGAGCATGGATGGGTTAGGTTTTGAAAAATAGTCATCTGTGAATGAGGAATTACTTTTTGCTCACTTTGAAGGATTCTGAAAGGCTTTATTTTTGAGAAAAAAGGAATATCCTGGCACTGGATGGTGCTGACTTAGACACTTTCTCACCAACACATCTGTTGTGATACAGATAGGAGTGTGCACAGCCCTTGTGAAGATCATGTTGTATCTCTAGGTGCTGAGGCTTGCAAGCAATGGAAGACTGGGACCCAAATCCAGTCCTGAGCAGTTCAGCATGTGCAAATTCTTAAATTTGGGTAATTTTATAATAGAATATTTTTGGGGAGAATAAAAGATGTATCCTCAACACAGTGGTGATTTGTACAAAGTCTGAGTCCAGATTAAGGTATATAATGCTAAAGTTCACCCTGGAAAAGGAGACTGGGAGCAAACAGGGACAAAATATTATCCATAAATTGCACTTCGCAAAACCAAATAAAAATCCTCAGACACTTGTCATGGAAAACTTCAGTCCAGACATTTTGGCAGAGGTTATGAAGAGAACTTGTGCCAGCAATGAGCAAGCAATTTTAATAGGTAGTAGAACAAGTCATATATGTGTTCAGAAGCTGTACCCAATATAGCATGACCTAATTAATAAATGTAAATTACCAGACATCACCAACATTAGCTGTGATGTTTTGTAACTTAAGTACTCCTCTTTGCAACATCAACATGGGCATTAAAACATGGGAAAAGAAACCACTGTATACTTGCAAGAGTGCAACCTAGAGAGCCAGATCACATTCCTCATCTCTGAGTATACTGTGAGCCTGTCCCTTCTGAAATAACCTCAGTATGTTTTTGCCTCTAACTTGCACAGAACCACCCACTTTTTGAAGCTGTTGCAGCTGGGCAGAAGCTATGAACTATTAAAGCATGGCAGATTGGGAACAGGAGGGGGTGGGGAGCGTGGCCTGGCACTGGTGAGCTGCAGGAACAATAGCTTGTTTCTTGTCTATTTAGACTGCAAGCTTTGTGGCAGAAGCCATCTCTTCCATGCTAGAAATGCCTAATACATCTTTTCAGTATTTGTTATTCAATCTGCCTCTAAAGCCCAGCCAAGTACACGGGTGCAAGGCAGTTGTCAGGTTCAGTACCAGTGCATCACTTTTAACCTTTGCTTAAGGTCTTTTTGTTTGCAGTCAGTTGGAGGAGTGGGATGGATGCAGAGAAGGGTGTTGGGGGGATGCTGGGAGGGTGCAGGAGCAGTGGAAGGAGACATGTTGGCCTGGTGGTATAACAAAGAAAAGCCTGGGAAGGCAGCTGATTGCTCTTTGCTATTTCCACCCTGCAGTGCTGCCACCCACGGCCTGAAGTTGTTTAAAGCTAAGGGACAGCACTGCCAGCAGTGCAAATGGGCACAGTGTGCTTCCAAATGAAATTAGGCTGCCACTCAGATGTAGAATTGCTGACAAAAGCCCTGAGTTCCCCTCCCTCCACCCTGCAAGAACTGTGTGCAGACACATCAGTGGGGAGCAGGGGCTGTGTGAGGAGGGAGGTTGGGATGATAGCACCCCTCATAGCCACAGAGTCCTGGGAGTCACTCCTGTTTCTAATCTCAAAAAAATTCACATTATTAGAGATAGCCCCTTTTCAAAGAGGTATAACCAGAAGCAGTTGCAGGTGCCATATGCTAAAGAAACCTGAATTTCAGAGAACTGTGTTAGGGTTTGTAATCTATCCCTCATGGAACTGTGATATCATAGTATAGGCAGTATTGGGGATCACTGCAACAGGAAAAAAAGCCCTAAGACACTGTAAGCTCTCAATTTTCCTGCCAGCTAGGAATAGAATAGCTTCTCATTATCTTGGGGGGACAGCAGGCATCTCCTTTGGCTAACACAACACCCCTTCCCACAGCCAGTTTCTACTCCCATAAAGCATGGGAGGACCCTGAGCTTTCCAAGGAACATTCCTCATTGCATCCCACAGAGAGAGGATTGTGCAAGCCACGTTGCAACAATTTTCTTGCTCAACATCTGCAGGGTAGACAGAAGGATTGCTTCCAGCTCCCTTTGTTTTGGTGCTACTATCAATGTGCAGCTGCCAGAGAGTATCATGCATGTGAAGAGCAGCCAGTGCCTGCTCTGGGGAACTGGCAGTTTGAAGGCTGTGCCTGATACCAGACTGATTGCAGCTGAGTGGCACAGGTGCCAGTCACACAAGGGAAAACCAGACAGGAAGTAAGGCCTGAAGACAGCCTGCAGGACTTGGCTTTCTAACTGCAGGGGTGTGCTGAAGCTGTGGGCAAGCTTTGCTATGGGAGATGCTGCAGACCTGCACCTGCATGTTACTCCTAGGAGCAGAGAAGGAGCAGCTGCTAGCTCTGCCCTCTCTGTCATCTCTGTGTGGCTTCACCTGGCTGTTGGTTGGCACAGGTTCAAATGCTTGCTTGACTATACCTTTTGGTTTCCTATCAGGTTGATCAGCACATAGCATAAACTTAAAAACTGCTAAAATTCTTAGACCTTCTTGTTGTTTGGTTTTGAAAGTCACTGTAATATACACAATGCTCCTCCAAGACGGCTGGGGAGCAGCTTTTTATATGGGCATGCAGCCACAGGACAAGAGGTAATGGCTTTAAACTGCATGAGAGGAGATACAGGTTAGACATTAGGATTAAGTTCTTTCCTATGAGTTTGGTGAGACACTGGCACAGGTTGCCCAAGGAAGCTGTGGATGCCCCCTCCCTGGAAGTGTTCAAGGTCAGGTTGGATGGAGCTGGTCCAGTGGAAGGTGTCCCTGCCCATGCAGGGGGTTGGAACTAGATGATCTTTAAGGCTCCTCCAAACCCAAACCCTTCTATAAAAAAAAAAATACCAAACCACTTTTTCTTTTTTTTTTTCTGTATTTCTTACTTTCTACTAGAGCCTTTACTCATGTCTGGTATACCCAGAGTCTGAGGAAACACAGGGTCCCAAGCAGTTGAGTGTATTCTGCTTTGAAACTGGCTGCTTAAGCTGTTTAGTCAGATGCTACTTTACTGTCACAAATCATCTGTTGTGTTTTGCTTTTTTAGGAAGGGACTGCAGTTAAGACTTCTTTCTTGTTTTATTGTGTGGAACTTTCTCAGAGAAATCAGTAACTCAGTACACAAAGGGCCTCATGACACCAGTGACTGTAACAAAGAGTAGCTTAAACAGGGCATGGTGTGGGCAGATGCTTATGCATGAACTACTTGGGATGCTTGAAAAATGAATCATTTTCAGATTAATCAGAAACACATAGATTAGGTTTGAGTTTATTATAAAATATATGAAATGTATACTGCACTTAGAGTTTGCATTGTGGACCATAATCGTAGCCATACATGGATGCTAATAACTGATATCCAGTTGTCTCTGCTTAGTGGAGACAAGTTTTCTCAAGCTGCTTTCCAGTTTACAGTAATAAGTTTTTTATTTTGGGGCCAGTCAGACTAGTTACAGCAACTGTTAATGACTTTAAGAATTCTAACTGACCTCTTTAGGTTGGACACAGCTCTCAGCAACATGATCTAGTTGAAAATGTTCCTGCTTATTGCAGGGGGATGGGACTGGATGACCCTTAAAGGCCCCTTCCAATTCTAAGATTCTCTGACTCTCTGCAGCACGCAGATGCTGTTTGAGTGTCATGTAATATTTTTTTTTTTTTTTTTTTTTTGCTTTACTGTCAGAAGCCTGAGCTGCTTGGTTATTTTTTTGACCTGGAACAGATGGAGATCTTAGCTGCAGAGCTCCAAAAACATCTTTGCTTTCTCCAACCTCTCCTCATACCTGCTTCTTTACTGCTTTGAGCTGCTACGGGTGCATAAGCCTCAAATTGCTACCACTGTCTTTCCTTCCTGCTTTGGTGCCTGAGCTCTGAAGACACATGTGGTTTGCAGGGGATAAAGTGCAGAGTGATGTAGCTAGCTTGGAAACACCTCCCATGTGTGGTTATGGAGCCTAAGTCTTGAGTCATCCCCCCTTCTTCAAAGAAAGCATCACCAGTGCTGAGAGCTGTGGCCATCAGTGCTTCCTCACTCCCTTCTTTACAATTACACCCTCGTGCATATTTAATCCCGTGTGTAAAGTGACTGCTGTCCCTTGCTCAGCCAGCAAGGGAGGAAATGCCATCCAGCTGCTCTGGTCAGGTTACTCTTCTGTGTATCAGTACTCAAAAGGAGAATAATCTCTTGTGACAGTGCTTAAATGAGTTGTTTGAGGAAATTGCCTTCTTTATGAAGCATTCAGGCAGGAATCTATTCCTGTTCTTTGTTTTCCATGATAGCATGTAAATAAAAAAACAGTTGTGGATGAGGGAAGAGATAAATTCTGTACTGCTGGTAGCAGTTCCCCCATCCCTGCATGGACCTGAGGCCATTGTGCTTAGTGATGCAACTGATGGCAGGAACTTGGACAGCTGTATGTGTGTCTTCAGCAAAGTAAAGTTTGAAATGGAGATCCTTGAACTTGCTTTTGTGTTTGGAAAGAATTCAGTCAGGATTGGTATTACCTAATGTTTGTTATTTATGATTGCAACATAGCTGGTTGAGGTTGGATGGCCTAATGTGTCACTCCTTTGTTGGGATCCCCATTGTGCAAAGCCACGTTGCACATTCATCCTCTACCCGTTGCTGCCAAAATATAGAACCTATGATGTCTGTCCCTCCAGCAATGATGCCAGGGATGTGTTATGAACCTTTAAGAGAGAAATAATCAGGCTCAGTAAAATGATTCTTAAACTATTAACCTTGGTTCTGACACTTGCTCTGATGATTTTGGAGCAGTGGTTTTATGCTGAAATGGGTACAGAAAAGCCTCTTTGGATTCAATTAGTGAACATAGTATGGTACAGATTGCTTCTCCCTTCCCCATGTCCCTCTTGCTCCCTAGAGCCTGGTTTGATGCCTTTCCTACTAAGCTGGCAAAGGCAGATACATCATCAGTTTTAAAGCATTTGCCATCTGCAGAGGTACCAAAACCCTTTTTTTTTTTTTTTTTTCTTAGAAGCATGATTGCTTTAAAACTTAATCCTCTGACTGCTGGGTGGAGGGGGCTTGTCACAGAGAGGAGAACTTGGGACCTCTTAGCAAACTGAGTTGGCCAAGTGGGGTGAAAAAAAGTTGTTTTTCTCAAAGTTGGCAACTTTACACTGCTACTTGCAGTTATAAATGAACTTTGTCTTTTGAAGACTTATGTGAGGCAAGTGCTTTGAAATGTGTATAAAGGAATGCTTGTACAGTTATCTGTTTAGGAGAGTTCTGCAGTTATATTAGCTTTGAACTACCCTGTCACGTAAGGGGTGGGGAGCACAAAGCACCTATTTAGAGATTGTAAAATTGTGCTGAACATGGGTGGTACAAAACCACTTGCCCAGCATCTTTCTCTTTGGAAAATAAGATGTTTTTTACAGTGCCATCAAATAGTGGGGTTTTGTTTGCCAGCTCTCATGAATAAATAGCATTGTTGTGCTGCTTTTGCCCAGGGATGTTTCTGGGAAGGAATGTTTCAGGTGTTCCTGGTGCAGAGAAGGAAGACCCAAGGCTTGAAAATGCCTGATCTGAAAAATATGGTGTGGCTCCAGGATCTGGTATTCTTCCAAAAATGAGAACTTGGTACACATTGGGCTGTTGTTCAGCAGACATTATGGCAGTCGTGTAACCTGCTGGTCAGCACTTCCTAGTGCTGGTTCTTTTGGAAATATAGAGCAAAAACTTGGAACTATTGTGAAAACAGGAATGTTTTTAAAGGCTACTAAAGGCATCCAGCTTGTTCTTTTGGCACAGGTTTTTTTGGTCACTTGTAGTCAGTGCTCTGAGTCCCTGAAAATCTGAAACTATCCCATGTAAACAACTTTATTACACAAATGCTACCTGTGGCTTTGTTCCCTGAGTTGCTTCTTGCTGGAAAACTGCAGGGGAGCTGGCTTCTTACTTTCTTCTATCAGCACAACATGGAAAAAACCCTTGTACTTGTAGTACCTATTGAGGATGCAACATTGAGGCATTATTTCT
This sequence comes from Calypte anna, assembly GCF_003957555.1. Classification (NCBI taxonomy): domain Eukaryota; kingdom Metazoa; phylum Chordata; class Aves; order Apodiformes; family Trochilidae; genus Calypte; species Calypte anna. The sequence continues at coordinate 143,357,135 of NC_044245.1, read as the reverse complement.
GTTTTAACAGAATTTGCTGAATTGCAAGAACAAGCCATTTCAGTTAAGGGCAGTTGAATGTAAAGATTTTTCAGGCTTCACAAACTGGAGCAGCATTCCTTGTCCCTCACTGCTATGCACAATTGCTCACTGTGTAGAGCAGCAGATCACTGAGATGACTGTAATTACAGAAATATGTAACATGATTTCTAAAATGTCACTTGCAGCTGCTTGAAACTTTGACAAATTTGGTTTTTGCTTGTTCTTTGTGATTGAAATCTGGGAGGGCTAAAACTTACTGGAAAACAGGGAGGAAAAGGGTGAATCAGAATGACTGCTGGGAAATTAACTCTTTCTTGACTCCTCTGACTGTTTAAGTATCTCTGGTGCGTTATTATAAATTTATTATAAATTATTATAAATTTGCCTCAAGTGGTGGGGTTAAAAATTAATAATTAATACTAGTATAAACAAAACATTTCTCTAAGTTTAAAGCCCCTGGCCTAATATTTTACCAAAAATCCACCCAACTGCATAGCTATCAAGGATTCTTAAAAGGTAAAGCTGTTTCCACATGCATAGGCACCTGCATTATTTCAGGATTAATTTTCTTAATCTGTGTGTGCCACTTCATAGCTTCTTGCACTATCTAGACTTCTTGCAAGCTTTCCCACCAGAGTATCTTTGCCCAGGAAAAAGTGCATGGAGTTAATCCAAGGGGCAGAGTAAAAATGCTGCTGCAGCAACTGCTGGCTCCTGGATAGTCCTGTGGGTTTTGCAGCTCTTGATTGCTTAAATCCAATTTAAGTCAGGAGGTGAGGAATCACAGTTTAAAGAATCGATTTAAATTTTGCTCTGTAGTTTTATGCTTCTCTTTAGGAAAAATGTTAATAATTAAAAAGTTTGCGGTTATACTTCGTCAATAATTGCTAAATGTGTTTCAGAATTTTCTCTTGCTCTATGAGTACATTTACTCATGCTTCACTAGAGACAGTTCTTAACTTTTCTTAGAAAGTAAATAACTGATTTGTTTTATAGTTGTGTAGTTAATAAATTTCCAGTTTGTCCAGAGGTGCCCAAAACTAACATGGCATTTTTCCATCTGTCCAGGGGATATGTAATAAACACACTGACTCTTTTATTTGTCATCTTGCTGTTAAGAGAGTTTAGTATTTCTTTTGAGAACTCTTTCTGGCCACTAATTAGAGCTACCAAGGAACAGCCTCTGGCACCTTACCTCTGACTGAATGAAAACTTACTGTCCTTTTCAACTCCCCCTTTTTGAACTGATCTGGTCACCAAACTGAGGTGTCTCTGTCCCACTGCAGAAGATGCTGCTGCACCTCCTGCACCCCCTCCTGCTCTCTCTGCCTGTGCTTGGCTTTGGCTGTATCCCTGTTCCCAGCAAAGCTTCCCATATCCAAGGGCTGGGTATCTTGGTGCTGGTCCTTTCCTAGAGGAGGTTACAGCAGTCCTGCTTCTTACTTCAGTGGTTTTGAAAACTGCATTGTTGCTCGCAGCTTGTTGGTGTCCAATTAAAGGAGTATCTGTTCTACTTGGAACCATTTGTTCAGATAAAGTTTTTTCTGTCCCAAAAGAATGGAGGATGTCAGTCTGACACTGGTGCTAATGAGTCTCCAGTTCAGTCTTCTTACAGTAAAGATCTGGGTGGGGGGGTGGCAGGAGCCTGCTTCAAAAAAAGACAAATCAGAGACAAGAGTTCAAGTTGATTTCAGAAGGCAGCTGTGCAGTTTTGGCTATGTCTCCTTTCACCTCTGAAATGCCAGTTTCTATGACCCTCTCTATACTGGTCCCTGACCTGTTTCCTTTAGCATGCCCTGTTTTGGAGCTGCCAAACTTTTGTTTGATGTTGCAGCCTTAACATTTCTCTAATTTCATGTTGTACAGGAGTGTTTGCATAAATAAATCAGCGAGGCATTTCACTACAGCTTCTTAACCTTCTTGCACAGGTCTTTTAATCTATAACTTGAGACAGTGGGTCATTGGTGGGGGTCTGGATGGAAAAGGATCTTTATTTGTTCCTGTATTTAATCTTTACATGCTGAAAACAATTCTTTTTTTTTTTTTTTCATCTTTGCAGATATCAGCTACTGACCATGTCAACAGAGTTCCAGGATTCTCACCTTGCAGAGGTGAAACCTCTGGTAGAGAAGGAGGAGGTAATGATTTTAAAGTTTTCTAGTGCCTTATGTGTTTTATTTCAGGGCTGCTTTTGGAACTGCAATTGTGTTCTTAGATTAATTCTAACAATGTATAGAAAAAACAAGAGGAACTGGTGATTGATTAAGAGGGTGGCTGTTTGTATAATGGAAAACTGAACTTTAATACTTTTCTCATTTTTGGTCTTTGGTTTTACTTCTCTAGTGCTAATCTGGAGATGAATTTTTTTGTATTCTGAGTAGTGACAGCTCGGGGTATCTTCACTGATTTTTACATGTCAGCTGGGCAATCCCATGCAGATCCATCTGTACCTAGGGATTCTCAGTGTAGATAAAAACTTCACTCCATTAGCATTTCAAGCAGGCACAGAGTGAGCCTTTACTTTTTCTCTGGGCACATCAGAGTCCAGAGGTGACTGTGCCTTGCGAAGCTCCGAGTTACAGCAAAACTGCTACCAGATCTGCAGCCATCTGGGTGTGCACAAGCCACAAGCTGCAGCCATTCCTCTGGGGTTGCATCATAGAAGCCTATTCATCCTTTTCTTTTTCTCTCTCTTTTTTTTTCTTTTTTTTTTTTTTTCTTCTTTAATCCTGTTGTACTTTTTTTCCTATTTGTTTTTACACCATTTTTCTCCAAAATTCTGCCTTGAGGCTGGGTTCAATGGCTGACTCGGTTTGATGGTAGCAATGCTCTGCTTTAGCCTCTTCATGGCAAAAAATTAATACATAAATGAACATCTCAGATTCTTTCTTTAATCAAAATTAGATTTTTCTTTTGTTACAAATGATTAAAATTCATGACAGACATCAATAAACATGTTTCTTTTCTGTTCTTGTTTGTTTTGTGGTTTTGTTTTGTTTTTTTTTTACCATAGGACTTACCATTGATTTATCTGTTCCTTTTTTTTTATTCCCTGCCTCTTTTGTGTAAACACTTTGGAAAATCATTTCCACTTGTGACTGCAGTGAAAGTTGCAGAGCAACTGTAAGCAGAGCTCCTTTGCCAAGGACATTGCATGAAAGCAGAGCTTGTCTGGATACCACTGAATGCAACACTTAAACTTTTTAGGAACTAAGATCCCTTTTTTAATGTCAGAATTTTTCAGTAGTAGCAAAATGGAGCAGATATTAAGCAGAAGTCCTATGGGGACTGAAATGCCTTTGCTTTGAATTTCAGAAAAATCTTAAAACACTGATTAACTTCCCAGATTTCTGTTCATGCAGATGAAAAGCTCGTATCTTGACATTTAAACCTTTTTGCTACATCATTTTTTCATGCTACCTTTCTATCTGCATGGTGAAATTAGCAGAGAATTTGATTTCCTTTGTGAATGTTCTTAACATAGAGAGAAGGGAGTTATTTAAAGTATTTTGACAAAGTGGCAAAATTTTCCCGAAGGATGCTCAGCACAAACTAAGGTTAACAGTCACATCCTGGCTGGTTGCTCCTTGGGCTCTTTTACAGCTGCATCTTTGTTCCTGGACAGTGAGGGAGCTTATTTCATAAGCTGTATATACAGATGCCCTATCTACATATCCCTTTCAGCTCCAGACTCCAACAGAATCCCAGAGTGTGCTTAAAAGGTTGTGAGATCAATAGTACAGTAAGACTAAAAAAAAATGGAGATTGTTAAAACTAAGTCTGTGTAAAATGATTTCCACAGGCTTGGTCAGCTCTTTGGATACCTGTTTGTCTATACAAAACATTGTCTAATTTCCTAAAGATCACCTGCCATAATTATGGATTGGACTGCAGTGCTTTGAGGTCTGCCATGTGAGATGGTATTGCCCAAGGCAGCAGCTGGATTGCTTCTGATGCCTTTCATCCTTAATTTATCTGGGCTGCAGGGACTACATGGCCTCTCTGCCATGGTCTCAAGTTCTTTATCTCTACACTACTTTTTCATGCTTTGGCTTCTCTGTCAAACTCTGCAGTGTAACAAGTGTTGGTCTGGACCTCTTCCCTCTGTTTTCAGCTCCTCAGTGGAAAGATGAGTGTGACTTCCTTCTTTGTCTTTGAATAAAATATTTTGAATAAAAGGAAGTGACTGTAAGACACTTCTTCCTTTGAAGATCTGAGCCTTCTAGCCTAGAGGACATGGGGAGGATGTCACCTTATTCCTTTGCTAGCAGCAACCCTTTACAGATGTGGGATATTGTCAGTAGTAGCAGTAGCTTGTCACAGGTAGGAATAGACCTATCCATGTCAGCTCCCAGACATAACAAGGACTGGTTTTGGCTAGGATAAAACCCTTCCCATCTTTCACATCCTGTAACCAGATTTCATTGTTGGTTCCTCACTAGAGTTGCAAGTGCTCAGTGCACACCCAAATAGTGACTTTCCATTCCAGGCAGGACTGAGATGGGCTGTTGGATGCCATAAGCAATGGAGGGTGTTTTATTCCTCTAACTGGTCCAGTGACTAAATGATAGCTGACCTACTAGTTTTTGTGCCCTGGTTTGCTGGTCTCTAATCTAATAATTTACTGTTTTCATGTTTTCCATGATGATTAGTGGGCAAAAGCACTTGGGGAGAATTTTGAAGTTCAGCAAGAGCTTTCATTGGATAAAAGGAACAGGACAGAGCTCTCTGCTGCTGATCCAGTGGGTTAAAACACTTGTCACAGTGCACATTTCTGTAGCTGCCAAGATTACTTCCACTAATGCTTTAAAATCTCTTCCCAGGCTATCACTCGCCTCCTTCCAGACTTCGATGTTCAGGCAAGTAAAGCTCTTCTTATCTACCTTTTTCTTTCTTTTGGGTAAATGGGAAAACTGAATTGACATTTGATTAAACAGCAAAATGTGATCAGAAATTAATGACTGCTCACCAAAAATACTGTGACTGTGGGAGAAGGGCCTGAATGGGCCTCTGATGACGAAGCAATGTGAAGGGGACTGTAGGAGGTCTTTTAAGGCTGAAGTTGAGAAAGTTTTGTCCAACAGAGGTGGCCAGCTTGCAAGCAGCTCTATTCTTGCTAAGAGAATGAGTTTCTTCAGCAGTGGTAATGAAAGCAAAATATTCCCCTCCCCCACTGACACATTTTCCCCAATTAATTTGCTTTTGTTAGCCATGTGCATGCATTTCCTCAGAGGAAATGTTCTTCTTGTTGTATCCCGTTAATGCCACTGAAAGTTTCCAAAACATTCCTGAAGCCTGGATGTGCATTCCTGAAGTGATGGAAGGTGCTAAGCAATTAATGCTGCCTGTAGAGGGAGTGGCAGTAATTTCCATGTGTGTATTTACCAGCCAGAACATAAAGCCCACCATGAGGTCAGATGGGGGCTTTCCCCTTTCTCCACTTGTCCTGCTTTTGAGAGATGACTTTAACTTTCTTATATTATTTTATTAATATTTGGGCTCCTGACTCAGAAGTTAGTCCTCTCTGGTTCTTATGCTGAAAATAAGGAAATGCATGGCTGTTGGAGTCAAACTGGGTTGAACTGGGAGGGGCACCAGGCAACTTGTAACTGCCTTGACAAAACCAGTGAGCAGTGAGTCCCCATCACCGAGGACAAGAAGGAGTCTGAGTTGGGAAACAAGGCTCACCAAGTGTCTTTTTTTTTTTTATTATGAGAGTGTACAGAGAGAGGCAGGTTGTTTAGGAATAAGGAAAGCTATTAAATTCTCCTACTCTCTTGAATGTGTAGCCAGAGGTCCTTGGAGGAAGTAATCCATCTCTACATTATGGCACATTGCTCTTTATTTGCACCTGTGTTTTTATTCATTTTTTATCTCATTGGTTAAAAATCCAGCACAAACTCATCAGTCTTTTCCCTAGAAATGGAGACAATTTTCTCAGACATCCTTATCATCTTTCAATGGTTCTGACTTCTATAGTAAAACTGTAGTTTCCATTAATTCTCTGTATTTCTCCTCATCTTTTCTAATGATGAAATGCACTGCCTGGAGTCTTGATAAATGTCAGGTAAAGTTGTCACCATGCAGCTTCCTGCAGGACTGTGCATAGCAAGGGGGATGCTTTCTGTTTGGTTCCAGATTGATCACTTGGTCTAAGTAAATCTGAAACCCAGATTAGGTCTGCTAACAGGAATACTACATGCAGTATTTTGATTAAGAATCCAGAAGTGACCCATATTTAATTCCTATCCTTGGAATAAATTTGCTTGGTTTGTAAATCAAGTGTATATATAGATTGTTTTTAACTCATGAGATCAAATACCTTAAGCCTTTTTGGGTTTTATCATGTTTTGGATTAACTGTCGCTAATCCAGAGTAGTGGTTCTTGTCATTTAGCCCTGTTCTGCCAGCTCGTGTTTTTTTAATGTCTTTTTTTTTTTTTTTTCTTTTAGTTTAATCTTTGGTTGTTCTAGGTCAGAAAGGAAAAACACAGAATGAAAGTCTCAGTCCTTTATGTTAAGAGCTGCTACTGCAAAGGAGGCTCAGCTTTGGTCCTTAAAACCATGAGTATCCTATCTATGTGTCTTTGTTTTTCTTTTGGTTTATGGAAAAGGTGCTTTGTAGCTGTTAAGACAGCCTTGAAGTCCATTAGGGAAGGTCATGTGTCACCCCAGATGTCACAGATCACTGAAGCTGTTCCTTGGGCTACACATGAGAGGATGATGAACCTGGCCAGGGAAGAAGGGGAGCAGTGGTTGGTAGAATGAAGCTCCTTATTTAGTGGCTGTGTGTGGATGTGGTGTCCACCATATCCCTTGAAACTTGCTCTACCCTTCTGGGGAAAAGTTATGCAGTGCTCAGTTAGCTTTGTGCCGCTAGTGAAAAAATAGTGCCTGTGAGGGGTGTTGGTTCCAAGCAGAAATTATATCTAGTTATTCAGATTTGGAAGAAGAAACTCTTATTTCACATGCTGGTTTAGACAGTCTGGAGTTAAACATGTTTCTCCATTTTTGAAGTGAGCCACTGCATAGTGCAATATTGCCCTTCTGAAAGCACATGTTGCAAGACATCTATGTGGCTATTCCCTGGAATAAAGTTTTCATAGAGTCACCAGGCGATGGCCAAGACAAGAGATAGAAAAATTAACAGCTCTGAACTACCTCTAGTCAGCACTATAAATCTGCATTCCTGTGGCACCTACTTGAAAAATTAAGTGAAGCTTCCCAGCCTCCCAGGTAGGAGAGTGTTCTTAACCAAACCTGTTTCAGCACAATCAGTGATAAACCTGTGCAGGGCAGTGTGCCCTGTGCTTCTCTTTATGTTGACTTAATGCCAAACACATTTTAATTGTATTTCCAGTTTGTTTGATGTATTTGTCTATTCTCTAGCTTGGTAGCTTTAGAGGTGATGGAGACCTGGCTCCTCATCACTGTGTACAGCTCTCTATGCTTTGTGTTTCAGGAGACAGACTGCTTTCTCAATACCTAAGCAAAACTTCCCAGCTGTGGGGCAGCTGTAGCTGGCAGAGATGAGTTTGTCCCTTGCAATTCTAATTACCAGGTGGACTTGATGATCACAATGGTCTTCTCCAACCCCAAAGATTCTATGATTGTAATCCAAGCTCATGGGATCTGTATCTATGGGCATGCAAGGACCACTGCTGCTTTCCCTCCTGCTGCCTGCAGAAGAGAGGGAAGGAGCTGCCTTGCAGATGGTACCCATCTCAGCTGGTCAGCATGGTGTGAGAGGGTGGGATTCCCACTGGCATCAGGGGATGCAGTCTGCAACTTTGCAACTTATTACCAAGATTTCCTCATCCTTTTACATCATAGAATAATTTAGGTTGAAAAATATCTTTAAAATCATCAGGTCCAACCATTAACCCAGTAAGCTGCCAAGTCCACCATTAAGCCATGTCCCTAAGTACTAAGTGTACATGTCTTCTGAGTATCTTCAGGGATGGTGACTCCACCACCTCCCTTAGCAACCTGTGCCTGACCATGCTTTTGGTGAAGACATTTTTCATAACATCTAGTCTAAACCTCCTCTTGCACAACTTGAGGCCATTTCCTCTTGTTCTGTCACTTGTATCTAGGGAGAGGAGACCAAGCCTTACCTCATTACACCCTCCTTTTAGGTAGTTGTAGAGAGCAACAAGGTCTCCTCTCAGACTCCTTTCATTCCATTTAAAAACCCTTGTTCCTTCAGCCTCCTAACATCTGTTCTCCAGAACCTTCATGAGTTTGGTTGCCCATCTCTGGACACCCTCCAGCACCTCGATGTCCTTCTTGTAGTGAGGGACCCAAAATTGAACACAGGATTTGATGTGTACCCAACTCACAACTTGAATTAGGGAACCTTTTTCTCATTTTCTTAATACCACTAATTTAAAATAGAGGCTTTGCCTAAAAAAAATTACCTGGTTATTGGATTTTTTGAATTGAAGATGAATTGAAATAACTATTTAAGAGTAGGAAAACCTAAGGGAAAAAGGCTAAATAAATTTAGGGCAAAGGAGCTTTGAAATCCAACATTGCAATATCACATTAAAGGCTCACATATTTTTGATCTTTAAGATACTAAAAAAATAATTGAAAAATAGCATAAGCAGTGATGAACTTTAAAAAATACTGTCTCTTAGCAATTTAAAAGCTATTTAAATCCTCTCTGAAAACTCTGAAGCTTTCCCTTCAGTTCTGAGGCAAGAGACAGAAGTATATTTAACAGGCATAATATTATAAATTAAAATAAAGGGATGGGATCGTAACTGAGGATTAAGTATATTTGAAAGCTTTAAAATAATCTTGATGGATTTTACTTAAAACATCAAATTTTTAGCAAAATATGCAGTTGTGTGTGCTTTTCCTTTTTAGGTATCCAAATCATTTTTCTTCATGTGCCCAATACTTCGGAAAACCTGTTCATAAACATGTTCCTCAATTCATATTTTCCTTAGCCAGGGTTGAGGGGTGAAGGAATAATAATAATGTCCTGTGTTACTGGATTAGAAATCCCTTCATCCTTCTAACCTCATGACAAAATGTCAAAAAATGTCACTTGACACCCCCCCTATAAAAGATCTGCTTAAGAATGGATCAGCTCCTTCAAACTAATGTACCCTGTCTAAAATTACATGTATTGACAGTATTTCCATGTGTGGTTTTAGGGCACTAAGACAAGACAGCACCTCTGTTAAAGTGAGAGATGTGAACAGATGGTGTGTTTGTCTTTATCCTTCTATCGGATTACTGTACCTTGGATCTTTTTTTTTTTTTTCCAAGATAGTGTTTTAATACAAATCAGTTGGTGAAGAGCCTCTTACTATAATGTTGACGTTGATTGGGATGTGCTGCCATCTGTTTTCGGTGCTCTGCATTTTGAAAACATCCATCCCTACATCACATGGACAAATCTCTTGATCTTTAATAGGATCAATAGGGATGGGAGGTTGTTGGTTTGGTATCACTGAACAAACTGGTTTGAATTGATTGGCTTTTAGGAGGAACTTTTGGGTATTTGCTGTTAAGATTTTTTTACAAATGGAAAACAGAAAAAACATCTTTAATTAGAGGAGTCAGTGAAGCTACTGAGAAATTAAACCAATTTTTAAACTGACTGTGACTTATGCCACTAATTAGGAGTATGGTCTCCTGTCATCTGGAACTATTTTTAGTTGACGTTAAGTTTGAGCTAGGCTCAGACTTCTAGTTCCAGAAGAATTGGCTGTGGAGCTCCGTGGGATGTCCAGGTTCATGGGTCTGGCATTATTTAACATGGACAGACTTTTTTCTTGAATGCATAAAAGAGGAAGATCCAAAATCTTAAAACGTGGTCCCTCCTAAGAAAACACATTCTAGGTTTTCAGTGCTGTTAGCAATAAAAATCTAATGATGCAAAATGCCTATTAGTCTCTAACTGAGGAGGAAATAACTTCTATATTCCACACTCAGAAGGATGTATATTACACAATATGGCTTACTCTCATTCTTGGTGTTAAGGTTGCCAAACTACTGATTTTTATGCTCTGTATTGAAAAATATATACATACAGAAGCAATGTAGGATGTAGAAAATATTAATTGCTGTTATTAATTATTAATATTTGCTATTTTTGCTATTGCAAATCTCTTCTGGGGTATTGTATAGAGCATATAATTAAAATACCCTATTTTCAGACAAAAATGAAATGTAGATTGATATTCATATGACTCATGTAGTTTTTAGAGTAAATGGTTTTTATCCACTTGGAAAATACAAGATTTCAGACATTTAAAATTCCCATTCTGTTGGGCAGAATCATTCTGAGTTACACTGATTTCTCAAAGTCTGTTGTGTTTTCACTGGAAACTTTCAGCCTGGCTTTTAGAAAAAACTTCCTTTTGATTTAACTTGGGAGAGGTTTGGGGCATTATAGCATTTGAGTTATCAACACCAGAGCCGAAGCTAAACTTAACAAAATCTCATAGAAGCAGCCACAGGAAAGACTTTTACTAATTCCTAGGTTTGAACTTTGGCACTTTGTACACTGTGTGACTTAGTTTGACTTAGTTCATCTCTGATGTCTGAGCTATCATAAGTACATTCTCCTGGTCAAACCTGACTTAAATCCTATTTAGGAATGACGTCCTCGTGAATTAGTCTGTTTTGGTTTTTCTTGCTGGGCATTGTGGGAGTCACAAGCCTATGCAGAGCAGCAGCTTGTCTATATAATCCAGTTTCCTATGTGGACAAAGTAGAAACCAGCTACTATTCTCTCTCTGACTTGCTGGATTATTCGTCACCCTGTATTGCCTAAAGATGGTGCTGGAAATGGAGGATACAATTTACCTGCTAAGTAATGCAGTGAGTATGCAGAGGAATTAATCTCTAGAAAGATTATAAAAGCTGAAAAATTGTTTCAATAAAGTATAGCTTAGTGTGCAGGGGAGGGCAGGTCTTGATTCATTGCTGTAATTGTAACTTAAAACTGATGTTAATGTTTAATAGCAGGGTAAATAGGTAATATGGAGAATGGTGTTGCCTAGCATCCTTACATTCAATAAAATATGTGGAGTATTCCATCTATCAAATTAAGGAGATGAGATTTAGATAAAATTGTGCCTCAGATCTCTGAAGAGAATTTGGGTTTTTCTCAGGGAAGTTTTTCACAGAGGCTCCTGATTTCAACAGCAGAATTTTAAATAGATTTGAATTTAACCTGGGCTTCACCCTTGGGGACCACTGCACAGAGCAAGTTAAAGCCCAACAGCAGCAGAGAGTACCCTGTACTGAGTGACATGGGCATCTCTGTCCTGTACACTAAATAAAGTGTCCTGGGGAAATGCTAAGACTGGCTGCTGACTGTACACTGCTTTGGCTGCTATGGGAATGAAATGGTACTGTAAATAAGTGTCATAAATAACTGTTGTTTTGTAATTCCCATTATACACATTGGTGAAAAAACCCAACAAATTATTTATAGTCATCTGAATGTTGTGGGTGTTCGTATGATCCAAGTCACACCTGACTTACATAGACATCCCATAAATGAAAGATGGTACCCAGTGGGTCTTTGCTTTGCTAATATGGGTGTTCTTAACTTTAAGATTACATTAAACAGTAAAAATCCCTGCTGAAAAAATGACAGTATACTTCTTAAAGTTGTTTCTCTTATAATCACCCAACAATGCTGGGAATAAGCTTCTCTATAGCAACCTTCAGGCAGTTTAGACCACAAACCATGAAGCTAATGTGTGGCTGTCCTGTTTATTAGGGAGGACTACTACACTCACAAGGCCTCACAGTTTTTATAGCGAATAAAGTCTACGTAATACTGCTTCCTTTGAGGCATAGTAGTTATTTGCTGAATTAAAGTCCTTTTTTCTAGAAAAAAAATATTTTATATTCTGTAAATGCTGACAGTCATAGTTACAAGTGGTTGTTATTTTGAATATAAATACACTGAAACACTACTTTTTTTTTTTCTTCTCCTTATGCTGCCTTTTCATAAGGATAAAAACTATTTGACTGTTGTCTGTGTCTTGTTAGATCTTGAGATATTAGCAGAGAGCCCTCACTGGGGAGGAAAATGGGGAGAAGAGGGAATGGTGAAGACCACCGGGGCTGTGGGCAGAGCCAGGGCTGGGGCAGGACCTGTGCTCATGGTGTCCCCGAGCTCTGCTACACCTGGTGTTGAGTGGAGTGCTTGGACAAGCCCCTGACTGATTCCTTCTGCCCTTTGCCAGGAGCAAGATGTGGAGACTGTGCATGGCTCAGTCCATGTCACCATGTGTGGGACTCCCCGAGGGAACCGCCCGGCGATCCTCACCTACCATGACATCGGGCTGAACCGTAGGTGGACTTTTTATTTAATAGCACAGGTTCCTTAACACTGCTGCTGTAACCAAAGGTGTGGAAGAGGTGATGGTCCCCAGGTCCTTGCTTGTTTATGTGCCTTGCAACCTGTTAGATGATGCCTAATTCCTCACTTACGGCAAGTTTAATTCTCAGATTTTTTTTATTCACAAAATGAGTACTTGGAATATTTCACCTAAAGGAGTAAAAGGTTTCTGGTAGCTCCTAGTGACAGTGTTTAAATGCTGTAAAAATATCTGTAGGGGCTGGCTGGGGTTGCATTGCCAGCAGGACTGAAAACAACATCGCTGGTGCTTTGTCTTGTCTGATAACCACTCTTTTGCTGCTGTGGATTTCTGTGAATTACACGTCAAATCAGGATGATGAGTGCTGACATGGTGTCCTGACCCAGTGTTAAGGGAAGAGCTTTGATAAATTCCTTTTATCTTATCTGCCATATCCAGGAATATAATGACCTAATAATCAGATCTGCTCTAATTCGTTCTTTTCAGCAGTCCTGTTTGCTTCACACAATTTGCTGTGTCTTAATCAATTATTAATATTTACATTTTAAAAACACCTGCAGATTTTTAAAGTCTGGCTATTGCTGAGGGGCAGATATTACTCATAAAAAAATCTGTTGTCTTGCCTGTTAGTTGAAGAAGTGTTTTAACTTTATTTTGGATTTTCAGTGAATCAGAACAGAGCTTAGTCTGGATCCCATCTTTGAATACTACTTTTCTTTCTCGAATTACAAAGTCTATCTTTATGATGAATGAACTTTCTCTCCCTTTGAAAAAGGAGGAACCTTTTCCCAAACTTGCATTCTCTTGAAGCTGATTTTAGCTAAAGTTGTTTTCTGTTCTTGAATGATTTTGCTTTGTATGTTGTAGTGTGAGGACATTCAGAAACACAGAATATTGAGCCATCTCAAAGATGGTACTACAGAATTTATCCTTTCTACACTAGGAGCAAAATATGCTTACTCTCTCCCCACATTATAATACTGCTATAAAATCAGAAATCAAATCAGTTCAAAGTTGGGAACCTACAACACTGAGTGTCCTTGAAGGACACATTTGTATTGAGCAGCCTGCAGCAGCCCATCATGTCATATGTATTTGGAAATATTGGAGCAAAAGCACAAGTCACAATCTCAGCCTTGGATACTTTCTTTCCTCCATCTGTTTTGACACAATCCAAAGAAAAACAGCTGGAGAAGTAAATATATAATTTCATCTAAGCCCAAGCCTGGCATGAAAACTCCTCACAGTTTTATTAGTATTTTAACTGTTCATAAACAATAGCTTTTAGAGATTTTGGTATACCAAGCAAATACCTCTGGAAGGATAAATCTTAGCTGGCCACAAGCAAGGAGCTTCAGGGAATTAAAGCAAGCCACCACAGGTTGCTTTGCAGCAGGGCTTTACTGTTCTTTTCCCTTAGAAATTAATGACTGCCTCTTTACCGAGGCTATAACATAACTCACCTGATTGAACCAACTTTTTATTGACTTGCACGACAAGTTAATAAATGATTTTATTATAGCTGCAAACTTAGTATTACAGCATAATTATTCCTTTCCTTTTTTTTTTTCCTTCTTCTAAAGATAAAACTTGCTTCAATCCTCTGTTCAACTTTGAGGATATGCAGGAAATCACCCAGCACTTTGCAGTCTGCCACGTGGATGCACCTGGTCAGCAGGATGGAGCTCCTTCTTTCCCAGCTGGGTGAGTTGCCAGGGAAACAGGCCATGCTTTCAAACTTACTCTCTTTCTAGAAAAAAGTCTCTCAATCTGCAGTTTAATTAAAAAGCACTTCCAGCAAACACAGTAGTTGGCATTTGAACTTAAATCCTGACACTCGGTTTCTAAGGTACTGGAGCCTTGAGATCTCCTTTATGTTGTGCCAGTTCACAATAGACTTTGGGTCTGGGATTTTAAGTTTTATCCCTGATAACTTGAGTGCTTATAAAGCAGTTCCTTGACAGATGTCTACATATGTCAGTTTGAGTATTGAGTTACCTTGTTTAGTAATGACATCCTGAACACAAATAACAAATCTAAATTTTTACTATAAACTAGGTAAGCATTGGCCAGTATTGGTCATTCCTAAGTCCATTTTTTTAATGAAATGGCAGCATGGTAGATGTTAAGCCACCTTGGTAACTAAAAAAGTGTATCCAGTATCATAGCTGTGTACTCCTGATTGTGTCATGTATGATGCAGGAGCTCTTGGAAACCTTACGTGTCATAAGCTCTGTCTTTGCCAAAATGTTTGTCCCATTAAATTCAAATGAGACAGGTTTGCCTTAAGATGCCCCTTGGTCAGACATTGGCTTGAGGAAGGCAGTCCCAACATGCCAAGGAGAAGGTACAAGGCTAAGAACTAGCTATTAAGCAGCTTTTATGTACCCAGTCTATTTCCCTTTTTAATTCTTTTAAGCTGGTCTGATGCTGAGGAGGTCATGATGGGCCAGGTTCTCAGCCAGTGTCAACTGGCCCAGTTGTCTATTGGAGCAGCCTATAAAGCTATTTCAGTCACACACCCCCTTTGCATGTGTTTGAATCATGAGCTTTTAAGTGTCTTAGCCCTCATGTCCTGAACAAGCGTTAACACTTCTGTGTTGCCAGCTGCATCATGATCTGTGCTACATGCTGGGAAAGAGCACTGCATAACAAGGTCTTGCTGACAGCACATGAAGCTGTATTACCTCTCCCAGCCCTCCAGCTGGGAGACAAAGATGCTCGAGTAGATGTTGCAGAGACCCTAGCTTTTGGCATGATAAAGTGTAGTTTCCCAACAAGAAAATCTAAGAAAATAACTTAATGTGGTTTTGCAATGTTTGGCTTTTTGTTTTGTTTTATTTTGCAGACTAAACTAGAAAATTAAGTGTAGTCCTGATAGGAAGCAGAGATTTGGCTACATCCTAGGCAGATGTTCTCATGCTACTTTTGGATGGATATTTTTCTATGTGCTGCTGAGTTGAAACTTTGCTCAGAATTTCCTTCTCTCAAAGTTTTACTTCTGCTCTGCAGAGGACCAGAAACACTGACAGCTGTTTTTATTGAACTTCCTCAAAACTCTGTAGCCCTTCCTATGCATTCATTTTCTCAATATTAATGGGAAGCTACCCTCCTTTATCCCGTGGTAATTTGTAGGTCCCTGAATGCATGCGTGCAAACTATGGGTCAAAGATCTCAATCTCGTTGCTGTAGTTGGTGATTCTGCAACATGGGAAAACTTTTTTTGTGGTGGATCAGAAATACAAATGTGGTGAATGTGGTTGAAAACTCACCTCAAGTTCAAACTTTATCACAAATTTTATCAGTTAACTCTTCTTGGAAGATATCATTATGATCTGTTTTGCTCTCAGCCAGACCAGACACGTGTCATCCTATAACTCACATAAAGTACCATATGGATTATGCTCATATTTCTGTTAAATTGCTTACTTGTGCTTGCTCCTGGTTTAATTTCCACCCATACTATCAGTGGTCTTGTAATGAGTACATTTGGTATTAAATCCACAATGACTTCTCTGTCTGTATATACCCCAGCTTCTCTACTTACAGTGGTGCAGTAACTCCCCAAACACATTTGTTGTAGGTACATATATCCCTCCATGGATCAGCTGGCTGAAATGCTCCCTGGAATCTTAAAACAGTTTGGGTGAGTACAGCATTATTTATATATTTTTCTCATTCTTCTCTCTCCATGGCTCACCAGAAGAGCTGGGCAGAGCAGACATTCTCCTGTGCTGCCCTTGTGACTTTGATCTGGTTATCTGGTGTTTTGCTTGCTAGAGTTCCGGTGGTGGCTGTTTTTTCAGTTCCTCTGTTATAGATGGAACTCTTTTGCCTTTGTTTCTGGCAGAATGTATTTTCTGGTCTTTTTTGAAGTGTTTGTTTATTTTTAAACAGGAAGCAACTTTGAGTGAAATCCCACGTGCCTAATTCCGGGGCTTCCGACAGTATTTTCTCAGTGTCACCCTCAGTGGGACAGGGCACAGGCAATCTGCTCTTCCCACTGTAACCACCCACATTTTCCTGTGTGGTTAGCAGAAAAAAAAAAATCATGGTCCCATCTGAAGACTCTTAAATGTTTTATGTGGCTTGGAGTGCCTTAGGGGGTCAATCCAACCTCCTTAAGCCTCTTCTACCACCAAGTGCAGATGTCACCAGCCTGCCAGTGCCAAAGGACCTGTTGGCAGTGTTCTTCTGTTGTCTCCCTGCAACAAGTCTCTGCATGTCTCCTTCTGTAAAGCTTATCAGGAGCTGCAGCTGAGGAAAGCTGGTGCTCCTGGTACACAAAGAAGGGTGCAGGTAGACACCATCAAGGGGTTTTAAAATCAAGCAGAGAAAACCTGTCATTCAGAGTTAGGCAGCATTGGAGAAGAGACAGGATGGACTGCTAGGCATGGGGTTTAGTCTCAGACCAGCACCCCAGTTTAGACATTGCTTAGTTGTTGTAACCAGCTCTTACAGTAACTTAGACTAGGTTATCTCACTGGCTCTTTAAGAGATGTGGGTTTTGAAACTCTTACTGCAAGGCCCAACGTTGCCAGTTCTGCTTTTGCACTGAAAAAGAAAATGCTAATACAATGTCAGTACCTTGAAAATCAATTAAACTGGAGTGTACTTAAAAAGCCATGATTTAATGTTGCTAAGGAGAATGAAAGCTATCCTCAGGTATTTTTACTAAAAGCATTGTATAACCTGTTTTTCTGAGTGGTTTTGTCTAGTCTTCCCTTCCATGTATTTTCTAAGACCTTGAAGGCGATGCTTTAAAACCCACTTTCAGTTAATGCAAATATTTGGTTTGTCTCTGCCCTATTTGGTTATGAAGTTGAAACCGAATAACCCCGGTGGCTGGATAGCAGGAGAGGTTTCCCTGCCAGCCCCCTGTTAGAGAAGAATCAGCATCCCAGTTGGATATCTGTACTAGAGAGGGCAGGGGGAGCCTGGGGCAGGGGGAGCTTTGTATTAGGCTGCAGATTTCAGGAGAGTACCTTGTAACTTTTTCTGGCAGAGCCTAACTGTTTCCTTCCAGGGTTGGAACAAAGCTATCTTTGCTTTGTATATTTATTTCTTTAAAGCTGTAACAATGAACATGAATCAGCAGTGTGCCCAGGTAGCCAAGAAGGCCAATGGCATCCTGGCCTGAATCAGGAACAGCGTGGCCAACAGGTCCAGGGAAGGGATTCTTTCCCTGTACTCGGCACTGGTGAGGCCACAGCTTGAGTCCTGTGTCTAGTTCTGGCCCCTCAGTTCATGAAGGAGATTGAGGTGCTGGAGCAGGTCCAGAGAAGAGCAAGGAAGCTGTGAAGGGATCCAGCACAAGTCCTGTGAGGAAGGGCTGAGGGAGCTGGGGGTGTTGAGGCTGGAGAAGAGGAGGCTCAGGGGAGACCTCATCACTCTCTACAACTCCCTGAAAGGAGGTTGGAGCCACGTGGGGGTTGGTCTCTTTTCCCAGGCAACTCTCAGCAAGACAAGAGGGCAGGGTCTTAAGTTGTGTCGGGGGAGTTTTAGGTTGGACATTAGAAAGAATTTCTTTACCGAGAGGGTGATCAGCCATTGGAATGGGCTGCCCAGGGAAGTAGTGGGTTCTCCATCCCTGGAGATATTTAAAAAGAGACTGAATGTGGCACTCAGTGCCATGGTAACCACAGTGGTAGTGGATCAAGGGTTGGACTTGGTGATCTCAGAGGTCCTTTCCAACCCAGCCGATTCTATGATTCTATGAATTGCTGCTGCCCCGCTGTGCACGAGGACGAGTGTCCTGCAAATCTGCTGAAAAGCCAACCAGCTCCTCCCTGAGCTCCTTACTGGGGCCACTGGCATTTGCTGAGGGTCCATGGTCTGCCTGAGCTGCAGCCAGTGGTCTCTAGGTCTATGCTGACATGTGAAAGAGGAAGGCTGATGATGTGGGTTTGTTTGGTTTTGGTGCTGTCTTCCTCATTTGTCTCTTCTGTTTCATTGCTGTGCAGGCTGAAGAGCATTATAGGAATGGGAACTGGAGCTGGTGCTTACATCTTAACCAGATTTGCTGTAAGTTTTGTGGAACTTTCCTAAAGCTCTGAGCCTGATTCCCCTGATGTGCTGTAGCCCCTCTAGTGTGTGCAGAGAATTCCTGCTCTGCCGTGCAGTTTAAGTAAGCAGTTGGGCTTTTAAGTGAAATACCACAAGCTGCGGGATAGCTGATCCAGAAGAGCTAGATTTTCCATTTTAAAGCCTGGGCTCTACCCAGTTAATTTGCAAAAGATTTTTTTAATGGGAGTTCTCTATTTAAACTGAGGGTGGAGAAGAAGTTAAAACTTGATGTTCTCCAGCTGTTCTGTTGAATTGCTTTAATGAAAAATTTTTTTCCATACATATGCTTGCTTTGTGCAAGATAAAACTCAACTTGCCACCTTCTTCCCTGGGAGATAATTTGCTAATTTAAATTTTATGCTGACTGTCAAGTTGCAAATGATACGTGACAAATCTCAGACCTTTTGTTTTACAGTTAAACCATGCAGAGATGGTGGAAGGATTAGTTCTAATTAATGTAAACCCTTGTGCTGAAGGTTGGATGGACTGGGCAGCAACTAAGGTAAACATTTTTAAGTTAGAAAAATAAATTATACTGTGAACCTGTCAGATAGTGAAGAGCTGGGCAAGCCTGTGTGTCAAGGCATGGCTGCAGACACAGAATATCCCAGGGTAATTATTTTGGGGTTTATTCTTCCAGTTGCAAACATACCTCCTGCAGGGTTAGTGATAAAAATAGGTACTTTTGAGGAAACAGATACTGGATATGTACAATTCTTAAAAGCTAGTAACTACTGGGAAAAAAAACTAGTTTAACCTGGAAATGAAGTCATGTTGGAAACAGCAAGAATAGTGTAACATTCAGTTCTTGTCTATGGCTTCGTTTAACACCACAATCCAAAATGTCAAATAGAGCATAGAGGAATGTTCAGAACAATCTATCAAAGGTTTCAATCATCTAGCTGAGAAAAATGCATTTAGCTACTGTAACTGTGAACAGATTGTTCACACAACCAGACTTTTAAGTGAAAATGTTCACATACAAAGGAGCTCCATTCAGCTGTATTTTTTTTTTGTAGTTGTAAGAAAGACTTCAATGTGGGAAAACATTTTCAATGTGGGAAAAGACTCTGAGAACTTGTTCAAAAATCTTTCTGGAAACATTACATATATAAGTAGAAGTATTACATTATTTGCCGCTCAGATTTAACCTGTTAAAACATTTTTCAGGGTAAACTGATGGAAAGCACTTTGCCATTCACTTAAACATGACCCTGAATGATACAGTTGTTATAAACACTGAGAAGTACAAAAATCAGTGTGTCATCTTTCAACCACACAGAGTCAGCCCACTGTGTCTAGGCTGATACTAAATGTAATGACAACCTTGCAGTACTGGGAGAAACTTTCCACAGTTGGGTGGCAACAGTCTTTCAAGGCTTAGTTACTGATGTTTTTAAAATAATTTTGCTCACCAGTTTATTTTTATAAGCTGAAAGCATATTTAGTAACTCCCTTACACTGAGCTATACCAGTTGACCCGTTTGGATCATCTCAGTGTCTCACTGTAATTAAATTCTTTCATATCTGTGCCTCTGCCTTCCTTCTCTCAAGTATTGCTGACATTAAGAGTGCAGTGGGTGCCCTGTTTCCTTCTGTGCTTCCAAAGCAAGAACACATACTCTGGGACATGAGTTTAGGTACCAGATCCAGCATGTTGTGTTGTGGTTGGGAGCAGTTTGGTTAAATGACATCCATCTGGCTGGTTTGCATGGTGTTCTTGCAGGGACTCATTCCATGTATCCCTGTGCCACCAGTTCCCTATAAAACTGAATTATGAGAATGACTCAAACATAAACTCTAATGATGATGTTTTTGTTTGAGTGAGGCACATAACGTAATTTAGGATATTGTACGTATGAGGACAGTAGAGAAACATCCAGTGGTCTACTTGTGGGTAACTGAAAGATTGTTTTAATATCAGAGACTTAGATAATCTTGCTGTTCAGATTTCAGGTTGGACAAATGCTTTACCAGACATGGTTATTTCCCATCTTTTTGGAAAGGTAAGAATGTATTCAGTCATCTGTGTTTACCTTGTGGGGATGGGAGGATGGGAGAAGCCTTCTCTTAAGCAACAAAGTTAAACTGTGAGATAGGATTCATACTTGTGTTCCCAGTATTTTTGGGGTGTTACTCTGCCATGAGGCTTGCTGTGGCCCCAGGACCTGACAGCTGTAGTAGGGGCAGCTCCCTGTTCAGATGGCCAGCACTTACCATGAGTATAAACATCAGTGTTCTTGTGTTCTGAGCAGAATGGCCCCACAGATTTATTTATTTATTTAGTATATCATAATACACTTGTAATTCTGGCATAGTTGGTTTTAGTACTAATAGTGCTTTTCCATGAAAGCCTACTTTATCTGAAAGTGCTGTACTGTTTTCTGAGGCTACTTTGCTGTGCTGGAAGCTGTTGGTAAATGCAGTGGAAAACTCCATTCCAGCAGAACAAGGAACTAATCTATAAAGAACCAAACTGTTTGAAAATGTTGGTTATTGCAGTCCTCAAAGCTTAGTTATTTGCTACTGTGAAACTACTATGTTCTACATTACATATGCTTGTAAGCTTTTAACATCTGCTTTACCCTGGAAAGATTTATTGAGCTTCTTAACCTGAATCTGTTTGTGTTTTAAAACCTCACACTTTCTGACTAGCCATCTGCACTGCAGCTACATGTTTTGCAGTCATAAGATCATTACAATATACTGAAGTTTTAAAGCAAGAAATGTGATACTGCAGTCACAGGCTAATGTTAATTCTGAGTGACACCACGGGGTGCTGGAAGTTGTCCCTTCCCTAAAGGTGCACTCCTGTTGTGCAGATATGATACACAACTGCTGTTCCATGTCTTCAGATCCTTTCAGAAAATAGCCCCTATTCTGAATGATTCTGTCTCCACTGTAGGAAGAGATTCACAGCAACCATGACCTGATCCAAACTTACCGTCAGCATATTATTAATGATATGAATCAAACCAACCTTCATCTCTTTGTCAACTCTTACAACAGGTAAATACATTTACCTGATTTTTAACTGGAAACTGTATTAAGAGACTGTCCAGCTCTTAGAGCCAGTGTTGTGTTGGGGAATTACTTGCATTCCCATAGCATAAAGTTCTGCTTGACAGCGCTTTAGTGGTCTCAGGTGGTTTGTTATGGGAGAAGAACCTTATGCATTTGTGAGGAGGAAGATGGTACACTGGAACTAAGCTAAGACATTGATACTTCAGTCTAAGAGCATTTCCCTGTCAGTTGTAGAGGCTACAACATGTATCAGAATAAATTAATTTATGTGAGTGTCTGTGCTTTCCCCAAACTAGAAGAATATGGAGGCATCTGGAGAATTGTGGTGTATCAACTGCCTTTTTCTTCTCTTTTTTTTTTTTTCTGTAGTCGTCGAGACCTCGAGATTGAGCGTCCTCTTCCTGGAATAAATGTTGTCACCCTTCAGTAAGTATTTTACTTTCTACCAGTTCACCTGTAGATGATGTGAGCTAAGAGGTGTGGTCAGTGGGTTCATCATATATGCATTGCAGAGCTGGAGCTTATGTGCTAGAAAAGGGTCTTGTAATTTCATGTAGGAGATAAGAGGTTAATGAAAGTCAGGGACCATCATTAGAAAGACTTCAAACTTCAGGGTCATTAGCTGAAATGGAAATTAGGAAGTTCCTGTCACTGTATCTGCAGACTTGCAATTTCAAAGTACTTTAAAAGTAGATTTATTTCACTACACCTGGAAATATGGCCTGGTTAGTTGAAACTGTAGCTGTGAATGCACTTAAGTTGTGCCTATGCAACCAAAAGAATGTAAAAAAGAAAAAAAATAATTAAAAGCAAAAATGAACTTTCAGGCAGATGGAGTGGGTATGAGAATGACTATCTGCTAGATCTTCTGCTAATAGCTTTTCACTTAACCTGCAACTTGTGCCACAAAACTTGTACTATGTTTATACATAGAAGACTTTGAGATTCTGCTCTTCTGCCAGACTGGTTGAAATTGGATGACAGATCCAGGTGGGGGGCAGATTTTGATGCTGATGCCCACATTCAATTTCTAACAAAACAAAGCACTAGAGCACTGGGAAGGTCTGATTGCTATGAGGTGGGCAAAAGGAGAGTTTCTCAGGCAAGGTATCAGAGCATGTCAACATCTGCAGCTAATGAAGTGGATTTGATGTCTGCTTCAGGTGTCAAATACAAACCAAATCATTTTCACACAGGTAACTGACTCCTTTCAGCAACATAAAATGCAGATTAGGGCAAGTACAGTCTGGATCACAGCTATAATACCACCTCTGTGTGCTTCCTTGCAGATGCCCTGTCCTGCTGGTGGTTGGTGACAGTTCCCCAGCAGTGGACGCTGTGGTGAGTGTTGCCTTTGCCACCTTGCTAATGGTCAGCCCAGCCAAGAAGCTGTGCAAGCTCAGGTCCACACAGAAACCTTGCTGGCTATCAATCCAGCCCAGCTGGCTCTGCTTTTGCAGACTGTGGGAGAGCTGCCATATATTCCTCCCTCTTTGTCCCCTCTGTCTGTGCACCATTATTTAATAGCTACTGCATCAGGAACAATCGCCACAGCAGTTCCAGTGAACCGCAAATATTTTCCTTTAGAGGGGGATCTGCTCCTGGGATTTTAGCTTGTTTTGTGGTGTTGGAGCTCTGCCCTGGGTCACTATGGAAGCGAAGAGCTTCTTTTTGACCATTCTAACTCGCCCCAGATGACTGGGTGACTTCAAATGTTGTGCCTCAATGGGCATGCCCAGTCTGCTGGCCTCTGGCCATATGGCTGCTCACCACTTGGGCTGCTACCAGATGACCCCACAAATCACAAGATAAACAACACTTGTTGCCACCAGAGTCCCAGAAAAAGATAAAATTTCTCCAGTTCTCAGCTAATGGGTTTGTTTGTATGTGGAAAAGTCAGAAATGTGAACTAAACTACTTGGGTTTAAAAAAAAAAATTAAATAAAAAAAAAATATATATATATACAGAGAGTTTTTGTGCAGAAGCTTATGATACCAAATTTAGAAGAGAAACAAGTTTTTAACCTGCTTTCAGACAGAAGTTGGTAATTAAAATCTTGTGTGTAGTGCTTTATGCTGATGTTCTTTAACATAGGTGGAATGCAACGCAAAGCTGGACCCAACAAGGACCACACTTCTGAAGGTAATAAAAAAACCCTCTTTTAAAAAAAATGTTTTCTTCATTTAAAATAAACCAGATTAACTAAAAATGCAGAATGTGTGGCAGTACAGATAATGCAGTGAAAGTTAAGTTCTGATGTGGAAGGACAGTTCTGTCAGGGTAAGAGTATTCTAGAGGAGGGGCCTCTTGCCCAAGTTAACAACAGGGAATTTCTCAGCTTCTTCATTTTAAAACACTTGAGATGAGGCTTGAAACACTCAGTATTTCACATACCCATAATGAATTTGAGTAGTGCTGGCAAAATTAATCTCAAGATATTTGGAAAGGTTGGAAAAAAACATCAGCAGAGTGGAAGTGCAAACTGACTCATTCTGTCCCTGTGCTTGCCTGTCCCTCACCAGCAGTGTCAGATGAACAGGCAGCTGATCTATCAGCCATGGGTTTGTCATCCTGCTTCTCACATGAATACAGTCCAGGACACCTTACTGTTAGAAAGGACTCTCTATTTTCCAAAAGCCTGTTAAAATTAATTTCCAGCAGCAAAGCATTTTGCAATGTCTTTGGCTGATACTTGGCATTTGGAGTATGGATGCAATTTTCATCCTTTTACTGATGAAGTAAAATGCAATGAGTGCAGTTGCATGCCAGCAGTGAAACAAGTTTGGTCATGCTTCTGCCTGGAACTTTTACTGTAGCTTTTTAGTGAACTGGTCAGTGAAAATTATAATAATCAATGATTTTTAAAATTTACTTTTTCCTCCTAACATTGAGGAGTTACACTGTTGATCTACCACGTGGACATGACAGAGTGACCCTAAGAAAAAATCTGCTAGTATCTCAGATCCTCCTTTGCTTAGTCCAGGGATATGGCTGATTCCAGATCCTGCTGCAGGCCTGTTTTGCTGCTAATGAATCCTAGATAGGATTTGGGGTTTCCTGTAATTCGCAACTCAACTGTTTTCAGCTTGTGGTGTTCCTTGGAACAGGACTGTTTTTGTTGGGATTGCTTTGAGGGGTGGAGTGGCAGGAAAAATGAACTGCTCCAAAAATATTGCATGCACTTTAGATAGCTTTTCTAATTAGGCTTTCTCTGCTTCCCTTGGCAGGTCAGGCTGATGCTTGCCATCCGCAACCTCAGCAAATCATTTTTCCCTCTCCCCTCTGAGGTTTAGGTGTTTGTTCTCCCCTGTTTGTCATGCAGGTCAAAACTGAGTCACGTTACTGTAATTCAGAGCTCAGCTTGTAACCAGGACTAATAGGCTAGTTTCTAAGAAACTGGTAATCACTGCCTAGCAAAAAAACCCACCCCACATTTATTTGTAAGTCCAGGTGATTCATTGCCTGAGGGTCAAGACACTTTGGGGTTTTCTGGGGTGCAGCCCTAGCTTTTAGAAATGTTTAACTGCTTTCTTTGGTGCCACATGTATGTTACTCATGCAACAAAAGGAAATGTTTTTCTGCCAGATAGCTTAAAAGGTCATTTTAATATATCCTGAGCATAAATGAGTTCCTCTGGCAGTATGCTAACTGGCTGCTCTCATCTCTGTTTCAGATGGCTGACTGTGGTGGGCTCCCTCAAGTTTCCCAGGTAGGATTTGGCTGACGGAAATCCTACTAATCCTGTTCTGCAGCATTTCAGGCTGCAACAAATGGGTGTTTTCCTGTAGGGTACTTGCTGTTCCTAAATGTCAGCCAAAAGGATGGCTATGAGTTCATGAATAGTGATGTCAGTTGGTCATCTGAGCTTGCTTTTTTCTTTAAAAGACCAGTGAAGTGCAAAATTAAGATTGGGAGGGGGATATTATTTCCACTTAACCAAGTACAGGTCTGAGGTGGGAATGCAGAGGTATTGTTTTATGCCTATCTGCTAATCTAACATTGATTAAGGCTTGGGCACCAGTGCTTTAAAAAGATTCTTATTTGGACTATTTATAGTATAGATGAGGAAAGTGGGTGGTGGGAAGTAACAGCACCATGCCCTCCCATGCAGTGACCCAGCTTGACTGAGAATGAGCTGGAGTTTCTATAACATATTTAGGTATAAATTCCAAGGCTGCTAATAAAACCATGCTGGGAAAGTTAAAATTTACCTCTGGTTTAGTGCTGCTTCACTGAAAGAGCTGATCTGTGAATCAGCTTTAAGATGTGATGTTTTCTTAACAGACTCCTAAGCAATATACTGTGATGTTCTCAAACTTAAATGGGAAAAAAAAAAAAAATTTGTAATGACCTGCAGCTGAGAAGCCCCTGAACAGGCCGTGCATGCTGTAACAGTGGGAGGGAAGAAAAGGCTTTTTAAAGCCACAAAGGGATATGTGCATTGCTCTTCTCTTTATATTCTCCATTCTCTGAACTGATTCAGATAAAATTATAGCAAAAATACAGGCAATAATTGCAAGACAAACAGTTGATGTTTAAGCTTATTTGGCCACTGAGCCAGCAGCAGAGAAAACCAATGAGTCCTTCATTGCAGGAATGTCAGTCATATGCTGTTTGTGCTTATGTATTCCTGAAGAGCTTTTTTGCCCATCAGCTCTGATCAGCTGAATTTACAATTGCTGAATTACCAATGGTGTGTGAACTGCTTTGTATGTTTTATGAGTCCAGGTGTTTTACTGTGGCCCATCTACCTCAGTAAATGCGTGAGCAAAGCTTGGGCCAGGCTTACACCACTTATAGCCACATCTTTGGAAGCCTCATTTGCAAATGCACATGTCCATTTGTTAATGTAATGGGGCAGGGGAAGAGAGGGAGGGCAATGATGGAATTTTCTCATGTAAGTGAAAATTTCAGACATTCAATAGATCCTAGAGAATATTTAAGGTGTCCCTCTTCAGATGAGGCATTTATGGTATCTATAAGATTGTAGTGTAACCAACTTGCCAAGCACTGCATACAGTACTACTCTTTCTTTTCCAGCCTGCCAAGCTTGCAGAAGCTTTCAAATATTTTGTTCAGGGAATGGGATACAGTAAGTATCAGTCTTACGGAATGGTTCACCTGGCTACCAAAGTTTGTTGGGCATCTAAGCACTCAGAAAGTCTTATGACCCCAAATGTGTGGTATTTTCCCTGTTGAATATGCATTTGCAAGGGAAAAGTCAATACCTGTGGTGGTGTCTGGTAGAGGGGTTTTCAGGCCAAATTATATTGGTAAATAGAGAGCTTTGGTTATGCTTTGCCAGCTTGTACTGACACATGCCTGCTTTACTTGATGTTTTTCAGGTGGATATTTGTAATAGTGTCCCTGTGCTGGAACACAGGAGGTGATTCATAAGCTGCACCCAAAACTTTAGCCCTTTTTAGTTCTTTAATTTGTAGCCATTTGTCTTTCATGTGTTTCTGACAGCTGCTGTTCTGAAGGTGCATTGGGCTGCCAGCAAAGGTTAAATATCTGAAAGTTACAGGAGGTCTCATGAGTCTCTTCAGTTTTTTCCTCTGTATTGTTGCAGCTGCAGCAGCATGCCATAAAGCTCATAATGCTTGAATCCCTCAAGCCTGCTCATCAATTTTGCTTTAGTAATTCGGGTTCCTTGGGCAGTGGTATTTCTGCACTCGAAGCTACCATGGGAAGCATATATTCAAACCTGGAGGCTTCTCCAAATGTACCTAGGGCTGGAGGGAGGGGTTGCAAGGGCTTCCTTCCAAGCCCACAGAGCGAGACATTAATGAAGGACTCTTCTTACAGTGCCCTCTGCTAGCATGACCAGGCTGATGAGATCCCGCACTGCTTCTGGCTCCAGTGTAACCTCTTTGGAAGGACAGAGGAGCCGGTCTCACACCGGGGAGGGAACGAGGAGCCGGTCTCACACCGGGGAGGGAACGAGGAGCCGATCCCACACCGGGGATGGTGCCAGGAACCGCTCCCACACAGACACACGCATTGAGCTGACACCGAACTCGGCGAGCAATGCTGAACAATCAAGTCCTAAGTCCATGGAAGTGTCTTGTTAGGTGGCTGTGGGAGGTTTAAACTGGTCACGGTGTGGAAAAAGTAGTGGATGCCCCCTGTGTATCACAAAAATGTAACTGGTATTAATCTCCAAGCTATTCTGTAGGATGAACTCTGTTCACCAGGGTCTGACAGGGACCAAAGAAAAGAAGCATCTCATTTGCTCTATCATTATTCTTGTAACTCAGACAGTTGCTGCTATTGTGCCCTCCTTCAGTGGATGCCAAATTCTAAAGGAAACTTGCCAAAAGCTGATGTGGTTGTAAACACTTCAGAGTCAAAGCAGACTTGCTTAATATCCTCTTTTAAAATCAAAGCTGATACATGCCCCTTTATCTCTTATTCTCTTGAAGTAAACTGGCACAATTTGAGATGAGTTTCAAAGAGGGGGAGGAAAAAAATATCACTATTATGGATGGCTTTTGTAGAAGGAAACAAAACAAATGTGTTATGGCCTCATGTTGAAGCTGGAGTCGAATTCATTGTATATAGCTTGACTTCAAACGATAGACAAGTTAATGTATCGTACATTTATAGGCCTTCTAATGCATTAGTACTCAAGCCTGTTTTCCTATGTACAATAATATACTACTAAAATAGGCAATTTTAATGTGACTTTAAGATGAACTAAATCTTTAAGCTTTTTTTATTTCACTTTTTTGAGATTTAGTTCCAGTCTTCCTTTTCTTCCCTCCTCCTAGACCCTAAAACCTGCTTAGCCAAAAGAGGACAAGACTTAATAAAGAAGGTAGCGTTTCCTCTTTGGGATCTTGGGCCAAAGGGTTTACCATACCACAAAAGCTGGTGTAGTTGTAACAAATAGGGTAGCCATACATGCCAGCAAAGCAGAAACAGCTTGATTTTTCCTTCAGAAAGCTTCTTATCTTTGCAGCTCAAGTTTTTGTGTCCAGCACAATTGTGATAAATTTGGAATTCTGTGAGTGAAACCAGATCCAGCTGTTCTTTGTCAAGAGAGATGAATAACTAGGATGGCATGTAATTAGATACTGTATCTTCAACTGCCACTAATTGCTAGATTTGAAACTGAGATCTCACTGGTGCTGAGAAGTATATTCCACAAAGTTATGGAGTGGCAACACTGTATCTGTGAAATACAGTGCTTAATGAGTGCATAAGCGTAATGATCTGCTGGTTCTGTATCTGTATGAAGCCTCCTGATACCTTGGGTTACTTTCTTTGATGCTAGTGGCTTGATACCTTTCCACCAGTCAGATTTCCACAGTTAGGTGTTCTTAAGTTTGTTCTTTGGTAGGTAGTGGGACAGGATTTCATGAGCTCCAGTGCACACCTGCTGCACTGCAGTCCTCACACAAACAAGAAAACTCAAATGCTGAGAAGTTAAACAGCAAATGTTAATACTTTGGGATTGCTTGTTCAGAGGAACGCCATCTAGGTTACTTTATATTGACTAACTTCAGCTCTTGTGTAGAATATTCGTAATAGTTTGTGAGAAGAAAAGACAATTTCCAGAAAGAATAAAGCTATTGTGTAAAGTCTATCAAGAAAAGTTTCTTAATGAAGTATTTGTATTTATTTCAAAACAAATAAATTTGTAACTTTGCAATGTTTGGTGTCTTAATGTTTTACAACAAGTGTAACAGTCTTTCTCAGTGGGAGTATATTCTTGTCATCCCTTTGTATCAATCAACTCTTCTCTTTTGCTCACATCTCTGCCCTTCCTTAATTTAGTACTCAGCTTTTTTTCCATTCCACCCTACTACTATTTCTACTAAGAAAACACAAAACTTTTCATTATTTGGTGTGACTGGCTGCTCAAAGTACCAAAGGATAATTTAACTCCAAGAAATGCATAGCAAAATTGAGGGCTTGGGATAGAGTACTATGTATTTGCTGTTTGAAGTTTTCTTTGTCTCCCTAAACACAGCTCTGCATTGATCTCTGCTCTGTTCCCTGCTGGAGATGGTGCCTTGCTCATTGCATCCTTTCTGTTCCCACTCTGATCTGTGAATCCATTGATGTGCAACGTGTTCCTTGCCACTCTCAGGAGGTATTTGGGCCTCCTGACTAAAATTGCATATGTCACATTTCTAGAAGCTCTTCTTGGATGTCTTGCAAGAATCTAGCTTCAGTAAAGGAGAGAGTGGATTAACCCTTCACAAACAAGTTTTAAAAAGGCTTCCCGAATATAAGAGAGAGAGGAATCTAAAAGTGCAGGAGAGAATTAAGCCAGTTTTATTTCCATCTTTAAAGAACATTTGCCTTTTCTCACCTTAAGCTTCTATTTATGTCAGTGTTTTCCTGTGACAAGATTGGGGCTTTTTGAAACATGAGCAGTAGCTGCCCTTCACAGGGAAGCATCCTCCTGGGGGCTGGAGAGTCCCTTGTGTGGGGTACAGGGAAGCTGGAATCACTGATGCTCTTCACTGTGGAGACGCTTCAGTGGAGAAACAGCAGAGCTCAGTCACCAAAACTGGCTCTGTTGTGCTCTCTGCATTGGGACCCCAGTGCGGGTGTGATGCTCTCACCTCATGACTGAACATTCTAGGGTGTTCAGAGACTTTGGGGTTTGCAACTTTCCTGGAATTATTTTGGGCTGCTGCTTCCTGTTGTATGACAAAAATTCTGTGATAGGAAGAGACAAAAGCAAATATTTGGCATATCTGAGGCAAGGCTCTGTTAGATGTGCTGACTCAGCAGTTGTGGTTGGACTGACACCAGGAAAGGGCTTGATTTGGTTAAGCAGTGCCAGTGAGAACGGGAGAACTTTTGCCAACTCATCTTACAAAAGAAGGGCAAAGTTACATTCCTTGCTGAGATTTTCTGGGAATGGTTGATCGTTCCTTCCACCAGGGCACCATGGTGTGCCTGTCAAGCCCAGGCAGTTTATTTTTGTTTAATGGGGAGGAATGCATCCAAGCGTTCTTGTGGCACAAAGGGACCTGCAAGCATTTCTGAGCAGTGAGGAGTTGCTAAGACCACTATAAATGTCAGCTTTGCAGCAAAAAGTATCCATCTGGCAAGGAACAGTGTGTACCTGTACAGAAAAGCTGAAGGACATTACAGAGGAGGCATGTCTTACCTTTTACAAGCAGATATGACTCCTCTTTCACTGCAGTACTGGTCTTCTGGCATCCTTCATTTATGTTGTAACTGAAAATATGCAAATGGCTTGCAGATTTATTAGAAATGTTTATAAAATCTCTTTCTGAACTAGCAAATGCTGAATTCTGCATTATTTTTGGAGACAGAGTTAGCCAGCATCCTACGGTGTCACTAAACCCAAAAATGATGGGATGGGGTTTCATGCTTTTCTTAAAGGATGCCACCACAGAGCAAGGCTTTCCTTTGGAGGAAATTCACATTTAATAACAGGAGGTTTCCAGGAAGTAAACAGTTCACCCCACACAGTGGTTTTGGAATTATAAAGGGTGGACAAGGGGAGACTGAGTTCTTGGAGACCAAGAGGCTTCCTGGTTGTATTTATGTGTCTCAATACCAAATCTTTGCTGTAGTGATACTTTTCAAAACCACGAGTAGAAAGGATGTCATGCTGAAATCTGAGTTCTTTCCACCTCTGCCTGAGCCTTGACATGACTGCACAAAAATCTGTCTACATTACAAAATGGCTTTCCCCCCTCCCTGTCCTTGCAGAGGAGTAGGGGAGATGTGTCAATACCACGTTGTTGCATCACGACTTTGGTGCTGAAGGATGCTGCTTCCCTCTTTAAAGGTCTCGAGAGTCTAAGCAGCTGGAAACTTTAACCTAGATCTGTTTGGGGGGGGGGTGTGTGTGATTAATGTCATGTGTTGCAAGCAATGGGATGAGCTGGAGAGAAAACAGTTTATAGCAAAGCTGCTTATTTTTTCTCTCCAGTGCTGGAATCCTCTTCCTGTCTGTTTTTGCATCTTGGGCAGATTGTCCGTGGCAATCCCCAGTGTCCCAGTAATGCTGTCTGGTGTTTCTACCAACACAACACATTGAGCTCTGTCTTGCAAGTGCTGCTTGCAACTTGGTCCTCCCCCTCCCCACATGCTGTCTGCTTTTTTTCCACTGTTTTGCACTATTTCATGTTCTCCAGAACTGGTCTCTCCTGGTCTGCATATATGAACAGCTGTTTGATGTGTGGATTTAGTGATTCCACTGAGCCAAATATAGGCTTTATGTAGATAGCTGATCACTGTTATGTCTAATGTTTAAATAACTGAGAGAAAGGATGTCAGGGTATTTTAAGAACTCAACCCTTCCCCCTCAGCCCTTTGTAACAGATGGACACAGGCTCTCACTGTTTCTATTTATTTCTTCATTAAGGGCTCCATTCATTTTATAAACAACACATCTGCTGACCAGTGCTGGGAGGGAAAAAAAAGACAAAGAAAAAAAAAGACTTCTAATTGCAAATGCCAAACAGCTCAATGTCTGTTCTCTGGAACTCTGCGTGGGGATGCTTTGCTCATGAAGCACCTCCTGGGGGCTGGAAGAGAGTTGTTATCTGGCTGTAATTAAAGAGGCAGTCCCCTACCCTATAGACCCTGCATATTTTTGGCACTGGCTGCTGTGGGATGTACATCAGATGCTGGAAGCAAGCATCACCGGGCATCTCCAAAAGAGCCCAAGAGTTGCAAAAGGGATAGCAGGCAGCTCTTCCCAAACAGCAGCACTGTGGTGAGCTGTCATTTGCAGCAGAGCAGGAAAAATATCCTTGTGTGGCCTGACACTCTGCAATTGTTTATGGCTGAAGTAGATTATGGTATTAGGGTCAAGGTCAGTGCAGGAAGGGGGCTGGAGAGGGAAGGGCTGTTTGCTGGGCAGTCACACTCAGGGAGGGCTGGGGCAGCTCCAGGCAAAGCCAACATGAGTGATGGCACTAGGAAAAGAGCAAGAACCACCACTAGCCTGGACATTGTGGGCCTTGGTTCAGTGTGTGCAGGCATGTGTGTGTGTGTGTTTCCAGAGAAGGACAACAAAGCCCATGAAGCATCTAGAGCACAAGCCTTATGAGGAGCATCTGAGGGAAGTGGGGCTGTCTGCTCTGCAGAAAAGGAGGCTGAGGGGAGACCTTGCTCTCTACAGCTATCTGAAAGGAAGTGCTAGTGAGGTGAGGGTTGGTCTCTTCTCCTGAGTAAAAAGGAACAGGACAAGAGGAAATGGTCTCAAGTTGTGCCAGGCTTAGATTAGATATGAGAAGAAGCTTATTCACCAAAAGGGATATTAACCATGGGAACAGGCTGCCCAGGGAGGTTGTTGAATCATTATCCCTGGACGTGTTTAAAAGGCACGTAGGATGTAGGTGTGGTACTTAGGAACATGGTTTAAGCACTGGACTCAACAGAGTTAGGTTAATGGTTGGTAGAGTCAGGTTATAGTTGGACTCCATGATTTGAAACCTGAATGATTCTGTGATATGTTTGTGCTCAGGTCCCTTCAAGGCTGAGAACCCTGCAGGCAGCAAAATGGGCAGGAGAATGAGGATTCAGAGCTGTATTTTTGTCCCATGGGGTAGACCTGGCACTGGCATGGGGTCTGGCCACCCTGCTTCCAGAGCCTGGTGGGTCTGCCCCAGACAAAGGTGTCACACAGCCCTTGGCACAGCAGTGAAATACCCACAGGGTGACTCTGTCACCTCAGGTCTACACTTGCATCTCTGTCTGGAAGGCAAATTCCATTTGTGTGAAAATGCTACAAGTATTTTCTTCTAGAATTAAATGGTAGAATCCTTACTGAGGTTAGCTCTTAGGACATGTAAATGAAGGGCCATGCAGTAATGACTCTTTTCCCCATGTCTTTGATAGCCATGTCTGAACAAATTCTGTCCCTGTATAGCTGCTGCAAACAGCTCTCTCTGTTTGCCTCTCAGAGATGAATAAGAATCCATGTGTATGCAGGGAAAGAAGCACACTTTGCTTAAAGGCTCTACTATACCAAGTCCAGAAAGTGCTGAAGGGGAAAAAAAAAATCCCAAACCTAGAGCTAGAAACAGACCAGCAGACAGAAGACGTGAGCTGGGGAACACCTGGCTTTCCCAAACTGCCAAAATATTCACAGCGAAGGAAATGCTCTCAGAGTGTCTTTTTTTTAACCCTATTACTGTCACTTTATTTTTATGTGACCTCCAGTTCAGGTCTTTGTCACAGATTGCAAGTGCACGCTTGGACATTTGCCACCTAAGGAGACTGGACAAGGAAATGTCACTGGCAAACATACCTCTTTTGCTTGCCTAAACTTCTAAATGAGATGTCAGTCATAAATTCATTAATCATTTACCATGAGTGAGGTTATTTAATATCTTTAAACCATAACGTCAGCATGCCACCTATAAAACCTCACCGTGATGCTGTACAAACAAGTAATATGTTATGTGGTTAATGTAACTCATACTGACACTGCCAAACCAATCTGTATTTGCCATTAATTTTTCATATATGTCAGAACATGAAGCTTACAGAAATAACACTGCAGAATGGTTTAAATTGGTAACTCATAGTTTAAAAATGCATGTGTATGGATACATGCCTGTGGTTCATGGGAACATTCTGCCTGCATCAGTTTAATAAACTATTTATCTTATGAATGCTTTTAAAGAACTGGGAGAGAAAAAAAACCAAACAAATTTTAATTTCCAAGGTGACACACTCTTTCTGAATACTGTGCTCTTCCTGGAGTGTTACATAGACACAGAACAATCCTAGTGAGCATGTAAAAAATAAAGCAGCTGCATGACACCCTGTTTCCAGTGGCACACACACCAAAACAGTATTTTAAATCCTAGTCAGTGCTCTATGTAAAGGCATCTTTGTAAGTCACATTCTTGCTTCTTTTCATCTTACAGTGAGTGGCCATCCCACTTTCTGGGGCTCCCAAACAAGGCAGCCTGAGACACCATATCTTGGGTTAAGCGCCTACGGAATGCATGTGACTATGGCCACTGGATGGAGTCTGCCACTCACACCAGCATGAGCCAATCCTCAAAACCATCCTCCATTCTTGTCCCATCCAACATGACCAACAGGATGGTTGCCATTAGCAGCTTGTGTGTCAAACTGTCTCATCCTAGTCTGGCTTGTGAAATTTTCACTCCCATCCTTTCTCAAGCCCTTCCCTGGACTGCTGCATCAGAGGGGTCTAGCACCAGCCTGGAGCCTGGTACCTCCTCAATGGTATTATTGTTGATTTCTTGG
Organism: Calypte anna; assembly: GCF_003957555.1. Classification (NCBI taxonomy): domain Eukaryota; kingdom Metazoa; phylum Chordata; class Aves; order Apodiformes; family Trochilidae; genus Calypte; species Calypte anna. Next base: position 143,322,435 of record NC_044245.1, on the reverse strand, counting down.
ATGATGGTTCTGCTTTCAGGTCCCAGCAGAGACCTGGGCCCATTGTATGAGACACTGTAGAAACATACAGTGAGCATCAGTTCCTGCTGGAGCAGTTCTCACTCTGAACAAAGGCAATGAACAGTAGAGCCTTGTTAAACTAAAGAAAAGCAAAGCAAAGGGTGAGATCCATGAAAGCCTTTGAGGATCTATCTCCCTAACGTATTTAAACAGTAACCATAAAAGTAAAGATACATGATTTGCCCAAGTACACAGGGAGCCAGAGAACTGAATCCAAAGGTGGGTCTATTGCCTTAGTCTTAAGGCTAATCTTCTTGTAAACATCCATTAAAGTAAAGAATCTCTAATGCACCACAAGCTGCAAGTTGAGTTCACTGGCTACAAGTGTTGCTCTTCTCCTTTCAGTGTCTCTGGACAGCCAAGCAGTTGCATAAGAAGCAGAGCTAGTGAGGTTTGGTTTCCTATAGATTTGTGTCCATCATCCCCTGAAACTCCTTTTACAGCAGTGAAACAACCACTATTACCCATCTGTGATGCCTTCAGCTCTCCCTCCTCCATAGCTGCTCTCATCCAACTGGTGCTTCTGTGTTTGGGCCTCGCTGCAGGCATGTTGGTTGCTGGGTAGGTGCAGATAGGTTTCAGGGGGGCAATGTGGTGGGCCTCTCCTCTATCCTGGTGTTTTATTTTCTGTTTTATTTCAGGAATTGCAGTGCTGCTCAGATTTTTCCTCTGCTTTGTTCGACATTTGCCACAAAGGGAGTGACTGACAGACAAATGGACAGTGCAGTTGTCTATGCCTTGTTCCCTAAGGAAACCAAGCTAGAAACAGAAACATCTTGGGTGAGTTGGGCAAGATCTGTGGTTTCCAGGCACTCACTTCACTGAACACCAACACACACTGGAGCTGCTGGTCATGCATTAGCTGACAATGGCTTCTTTTATCTCGCAGTGAAAGCTGTGTCTGTCAAACAGGGCATCATTTGATTATGGCAGTTTTGCTAATTGCAAAGCAAAGCAAGCCTATTAAGTGCCTCAGTTTTGTGTATGCCTTTTGATCCTGTTTTCTTGTTTTCTTATGTAAGACAGACTGATTGTATACATAAACAAACAGATTGCACCCTAGGACTATGTATATGCAAACATAACCACGTATATTCACAGACATCATGTTTTTTTTCTATATAGTATTATATGCAATTATTATATAAATGCATGCATATGTCTCTGTGTACAGATACACATTTATACACATTTGCATATACATAGGTATTTGTTTGTAGATAGCTATGTAGTGTTTTAAGATGGGCCAGAACTAGAACACAGGATTTGAAGTCATGTTTCATGATCTTATTGAGAAGAAGATTTCAGTGTGGTTTCCCTGACAAGCATCTCAATACCAACCATTTTCTCTTTTGGAAAACTAATGTCAAGTTTTTGGCTAAGACCTCTTTTTCTTATGACCCCATGGTCTTTTTTTAGCTAGGTGCTGGAGTTTAAAATTTAACATTCTTGGTCTTGCAAATACTGAGCTCCCATTTGTGTTGAGGTGAGTAAGACATATGTGACCTTTCCTGTTATGTCATCCAGGCCAAAGGCAGTTATAAGAGTAATCTTGTGAAGTGCCTGGTGTCCTCAGATTCCTCCTTGTTACCAGAGGGAAAAATAGAAGAAGTGATTTACAACTGAACTGGAATATGCAGACAGGGATAACCCTTCTTTTCTGCCATTGGATATTTCAGGGAAGCTTCAAAAAAGAAATAGTAAAAGCTTTAAATTAAGGAATTACTTACCTCCATTGAAATTTTTTGGGTCAAATCCTTGTATACCAATAAAGACGCTATTGTAGTTTACAGCTTTTGAAGATGTACAACATTTCTCCTAGATGTTACATTTCTCCTGCTACACAGGAGTTGAATTTTTTCCAGCCTGCTCGAAAGATTTAATTTATCATAGCCAGAAAGATTTATGTCTCTTGGGAACTAATCTAGCTTCCTCTGGGTTAGTAAGATGAGGACAGACAACTGGAACTAGACCAAAACAAGTGACTCATTTATAACGGTTGCATCACCCAAAGTTCAGCTCTGTATTGGTCCAGCCCCCAGTTCTGCTGTGCCACCAGGGATTTCTCAAGCAGACACTCCTGTTCCCCATGCAGAAAAGCATTTCTGCTGCTCAGGTCTACCAGGTGAAGGAACAGTGAATTTGCCATGGTGCTTGGGGGTTGTACCAACAACCTACTGGAGAAGAGCTGGTCAAGTATGCTTCAGTGTTAAGGAATTTATTGCCTGGAAAGGTAATGATGGGTTTTTTCCTTCTCTTCCTGACATTTGTATGGGAAACCACTTCTTCAGAAAACGTTTACACTTATTTTTATTCCAAGTACCAATCCAGTTGTAACAGATGCACCAGAAGCTATTCCAAGGAATGAATTCCTCTGCTTTTGCACCCACTCATCCACAGAACTGATAGGAATCCTAACACCTGTTTCCTTGTTTAGCACATCTCCTTTCCTCTGCTCTATCCATGTAAAAAAAAGCTATGTGCCACTGGCAAGGTGACAGTGGGAAGCAGGACCTGCATGCAGTAACACCACAGGGAGGAGGAGGTGGTTGTCCCCAGGCAGAGACCACCCTATTTCTATGTAAATAAGTGGGGTGTTTTCCAGGGGGTATTGTATTTCATGTCTCATCTAACTCTCTACCTTTTATCCTTCACTTCTGCAGAGCTAGCGTTAGACCTATATGTAATCCACGGACAAGAGGGTCTGTTCTGAAAAAATGAGCTCCAGGATTGACATTTTGGATTCAGAGTATCCGACTTTCTCAAGATCAGAGCTGGTAGAGAGACTGTGAAAATGTCCCTGGCACTAAGACTAAGGTGATTCTAAGGAGAGCGGGACACAGAGGTTCTTTGACCCAGGCTAGTACAGACTAACCCATCTTGCAGAGGTTTTAGGATAAACCTTTGCCTTGAGCTTTTCCCGTTAATTTCACCACAGGGTAGGATCTGACTCCAAATAGTAGAGTGGGAGTGCTTAGATTGATCTCAGTGTCACAGAGACAAGAGCCTAGTTCTGTGGGTCAGCAGCATCAAAGCCTCAAGTCCAATGTTGAAAATAAAATGTATGCCAATGCTAATTTTCCAGCTTGGATCAAATTATGCAAGAAATTACAGCAACAAGGTCTGAATTTTATGTCTAAGCTACTGATAGCTATACTTTTACTGTCATACTAGTCTACCAGGCTTTCCTTTGGGCAATGAAATAGCTGGCCTAACAAATGGCAGTGCAAATAGGACTGTCATTCAAGTCCTGGAATCTGTGCATAGAGAAATGCCTGGCTGTGGGTAATGGTTAGAGGTCTATTAGAGCTGAAAATGCTACTTTTTCAGGGACTCTTCAAAAACTGTGTGGCAAAACAAAGAGATTTAACATCCTAACTCAGGAAAAACCAAATTGTACACTTTCAGAGGATGAAGATTCTCCTTTTATTTTAAAACCTCTGTAAAATCAGAGCAATGGGTCAATTCCAGCATTTAGCCAATTCAATTAGCAATTTCAGAGTAATCATGGTAATGAGCCAGGTCTGCAAAGATGTCGTTGGGGTTCTTGCAGTTCAGATTGCAAAAACAAGCATTGATCCACAAGATTTTCCAGGAAAACTCAGTTCCATCTGGGCACTGAAACCTCACTTCAATAGTCTTGGACTTGTAAGGTGTGCAGCACCTGTTGTCTGTGCAGACACCACAATATTTGGGTCTATATGGACTTTTGCTCACACATCCTGAGATGGTGTAGTTCATTGGTTCATTGTCTCTGTAGACAGCCAAGCACTTCTTCCCAGGCTAAATCAGAGAAGACCAGAAAAAGACAGGTTAATATTCAGTGTTGACACAGGCAGGACACACAAACAACCTTCTCAATATTTAAAAGCCTACGGCAAGCATTTTACAGCCCTGTTCTAGAGGATTTAAGGGCAACTTGTGTAGGACTCTAAGCAACCTTATCTAGAGGGGGTTGTCCCTGCCAATGGAAGGAGGGTTGAACCTCCATCTTTAAGGTCTCTTTCAATCCTAGCTGTTCTATGATCCTATGGTGGGACAGATTTAGTTGTTTAGACACATGAACCCAAAAGCTACAAGTAGGATATTTGCAAAATGCAGTTCAAAGCCAAGCCCAGCATCATTGCTTTTCTACTATCTGTGTCTCAGGCCTATCCAAAACATCAGTGAGCTCAGCATACTTGTCTTGCCTTTCCTCGCAAGGGCTTCTTGGGTGGAATGAAAGCTCTCACAGGGAGGTTTTCATTGCAGCATGTGGAAGCACATTTCTGACCCCTCTGCAGTCCAGTAAATACATGTAGAAGTGCAGCCCTCAGAGGCCTGAATGCTGCCAAACAAATGCTGACCCCGTGTCCAGGCAAAGCCCAAGGGGCACATGAAGAAACAGTCCCCACCTTAATGTATTTGGTGATATCCACTTGGCAGGGCCTCATGTTGCAGAGGCGGCTTTCCTTCAGGAGCCGGCACTGCTCGTTGTCATTGGAAATCCTGGTGGAGATGCCCAACCCACAGCTCTTTGAGCAGGGACTCCAGGGGGAGGTGTGAATGATGCAGTTCTTCTGCCAGGCTTCTTCCTCTCCCTCGTACGCTGCAGAGACCAGATTAACCCCACAGTTATTACACAGGGGCCACTTGCCTGATTACGCAACCTCTTCCCAGCTCGTTACACATTCAGGCTGTTAACCCAAATAATTAAATCACAGTGAAGTGCCTCAGCATTCCTGTGAACCTCCTCATCCCACCTCCTTTGCCGCTGACCTACTTGCGTCAGACCCTCCAGTGCTTCGAGCGCTCAGGGCCAGGGCTCATTTCTTTATTTCCCTTCACAGCCTCACACCAGGGGGGCCTTTGCTGAGACCTCCTGGTGCTGCCACAATACAAACACTTAATTACAGAAGCCTGCGCCAGCCGATGCATAAAAGGGATGAGATCTGATCTCACTGGGAAGGTTTAGTTCTGAGCCCATTCCATTGATTCCCTGTACCAGAAAGTGGTTGTCAGTCTTTGCTGGATAGCCGAGGGGCTTGGGAAGCAGCCACAGCCTTTCATGGGGAGGAAGAAGCTTGAATAGCTCTCAGGGAGCTCGGCAGCCACTTGAAGGAAGGGTGGGCTCTGTTTTGAAAGCAGCCAACAACTCCTGTTCAGTTCCTTCACAGACCCTGCCAAAGTCCCCAGCAGTCTGCAAATCACAGTGAAGCTCACAGGCAAAACTCTGATAGAAACTCTGCTGCATTGAGCTTGTTCACTATTCTATTTACTATTCTATTGGATCTAATAAATGCTATTCTCACTTCTTAAAGAAGAAGAAAAAGTCAGGCAAGGAAATATATGTTATGCCTATTTTGGCACATAGGCCATAAAGACATAAAACCAATTTTGGTTGCAGATGCTCTGAATTTGGACCTGCCTCACAGTTCAAAGCTACCAGGTGATGTCAGTTACAGGGACAGAAATGAGGGCTAAACTCTGATGTTTATAATCCACAAAAAGGAGACTAAGGTTTTGTTTTATGGAACAAAACCATAGACCAAGGATGGGAGAAAAATCCCTAACCATTAAAGAACCAAGATCCTGGCTTACCAAAAGGATTCTATGTCTCCTTGAGCTCTGCTTTTGTGAGACGGGATATGAAATGGGGTTAATGTGAAAAACATCACTGCATTGCATCACAGTTTTAGGAGGATGGCATCTGACAAGGTGAACCCATCTTAAGCACTTAGGGCCATGTTTGAGGCAAATGCTACCACCTCTGAGAAGTGGGCTGTGTTATCCATATTATCCACACAGGGAATGTGAGTGTGAGGAAAGAAGATACTTGTGACAGACAACAGAGTTGTCAAGTGGAAGATTAGTTTTGTAATGTGATCAGTCCAGAACTGCTAAAAAGCTTCACTAACATGAAGACAAATCAGCCCAATTTTAAAATGGATGGTGAAGCTTCCACCCCAGCAACTGTTTTCAAGGTGTTATCTAAGTTTCAGACTACTACAATGTAGGGGGTTTAAACTCATAACTAGTAAAGTGATATAACCCAGACATAATGTCTCAGTCTCAAATCAAACTGAGAGTGTTCTGTTTTCCAGAGGGCACAGACCAAAAAAATAAATAAATATATATATATATATATATATATATAAAAAGATGAAGTGGACTTGTGACATTTTCAAAGTTCCATCACATGTATGCTTCAGAGAGGAATTTGTCACCCCAGTATGTTTGATCAATCTCATGTTGCTGCTAAAGGAGTTCAAGCACATCACTGGGGTTTGCATGTCCTGTCCTTCACCATGCTGTGTGGGAGTCTCTGTGCGTTGTTCACACAAAGACAGATTCCTGCCAGGTCTGGCAGTGCAAGCTGATACTTTGGTTGTAGACTTTGAGCTCAGTTCCTCAGTGGCAAAGGAGAGGTCCACTTCAGGCCCACCTTACCTGCAGAGGAGATGTGGCGTGGAGACGTCTTCCTGATTTTCTTGGAGTCATCACAGATCCACTGCTCGCAGCACTTCCCTGCCATCTTAATCAGCTTTGGGTTTGGGCACCAGACAAGGGGAGGACGTGAGTTTGTACACATGGGAATACAGCCCACAGCCCCATTAATGCACGTGCAGTTATATTTGCAGTTGGGCTGAAACGTGTCCCCATTGTTGTACCTGACTCCATTGAGGACACATCCTACACCAACAATCTCTGAAAGGAAAGAAAAAGACAGACAGACACACAGAACACCATTAAAACCATGCTGGCCACAAAAAGCGCTGATGCATTTCTTTACCAAGCTGCTGTCTGGGCTCATGGAGCCAACATGGAATCATGGCAGTGCTGTGGGCCAATGTGTTCAGCAGGATGCTGAGCCAAATGTGGTCACACCATCTAGGAAATTGTTTTCATTTTGTTTCACAGGAAAAAAGATAAGAGAAAAAAAAAGAAAACTAAAGAAAAACAAAATAAAAAAAAAAATCAAAAAAGGGAAAAAAACCACCCCAAACAAACTAACCCCCCTCCCCCAAACTTTTAATGCTTCATGGAAAAAAAAGAAGTTAGAAACTAAAATAAGTTTGATCCACAAATACTAAGAAACTTATTACATGGGGTGCTGGTAGATATTGTTCACAATAGGAGTAATCAAAGTAATAAAAATTGAGTGAAATTTGAGATTTTCAGGGACATCTGAGATGATTGCATGGAGCTGCAAATATGACACAGCTCTTCACAAACCTGTACCTGTCTGAAGCAGGACAGACAAGGTAGTGAAAGAGCATCGACTTAGGCAATTAGCTGCCACTCAGTTTATCACAGAACAATTTCAATGGATAATTAGGTAACACATTCAAAGCTGTGAAAAAATTGTATTCAATGTATATTTTTAAATAAATTCACAAAAAATAGTTTTTTTATTGTCCACAAACAGGAATCACATTGAATCAAAAAGTAGCAACGTTTTTTGTTTCAAAGTCATAGAGAGCTGTTTGAAACCAGTAGCAGAAATGGCAAATTCAAAGTTCAGTTACTTATTTGGTCACCCGGAGGCAGTGTGCACACACAGCCATCAGGCTGCTCAAGTTTTAAGTCTGGTCAGAGCTGCAAAGCAGCTGCTTCAGGGCCAACACAAACTGAGATGCTGGATTAAACCACTACAAAGTTTTCCTATTTTTAGACTGGGCTGAATGAAAACATCAAATGCAAATCCCTTCTTTTGCACAAAAATGAGAGTTATTGCAATTTGAAGTACAGATTCTGATCTCCAGTTCACCTGGAGCTCCAATTTTGATAATGTGTCATCCTTTGAACTGAAGAGACATCATTCAGTGCTGGAGCCAAAGCTGAGAGTTCAGTTAAAACTCCAGGTGTGCATAGGGATTATGACAGCTCAGCAAATTGTTATATTTCCTGCTGGTGGTTTACTACCAGCACACCCCTCCTGGGCTGTGTTAGTTCAGCTTTCTGCAGGTCTGATACATCAAGAGGTTCATCATGAGAACATCCTTGAGCATAGAGAAAGAGCTCCTGAATGCCTTCATGCAGAATCTCACAGAGTCTGCATGAAAATTAGGGAATTTGAGAGCAGGTTCCTGGTGCCACAGTGCTTTCCTTCCCACCTGGGCCTGTGCTCAGCACCCTGATGTCTCTGCTTGGTGCAGAGAACAGCCAACAACAACAGTAGAGCTGTCTCCTAGGAAACCTCATACAAACTCCCAGTACCTGAAGGGGATAGAGGAAAGCTGGGTAGGGATGTCCTAAGAGGGTATGGAGTGATAGGAAAAGAAGTAATAGTGTAAAACTGAAAGAGGGTAGATTTAGGTTAGACATTAGAAAGAGACTGGTGAGACACTGGCACATGTTGCCTAGGGAAATTGTGGAATCCCTGTCCCTGAAAGTGTTTCAGGCCAGGTTGGAGGGGGCTTTGAGCAACCTGGTCTAGTGGGAGGTGTCCCTGTCCATGCAGGGGAGTTGGAACTGGATGATCTTTAAGGTCTCTCCCCACCCATTTTGTGATTCAATGATGATTCTATGATTCACTGCAGTGTTGTTGCCACAGACATACTGAATGCCTGTGATGTAAAGAAGGATTATTTAAAAAAAATGCAACTAAGAAAACAAGCATTTAAATAAATAAACATGAAGCAACAGGGAAGTCTTTGAAAAGAAGGCTGAGGTATCTCTGAGACAACATGGAGCTTGTTGTCCTCTCCCAATGCAGGGCCAGCTGTGACAATGTAATTCTTGACAGATGTTTGTCTAACCTCTTCTTACAGACCTCCCATGAATGCTCCACACACACTCCAGACAATGCGTTTCAATGATCTCATATCCTCTTTTCTTAACCTTGGATCTTTTCCTATCTTGAACATTGCTGTTTAATCTTACAGTGCACATACCTCCTCTTGTTGCGATTTTGCTTATATCTGGCAAAAATCTGGTTTGATTGCACTTTTTGCATTCTTGTTTTTGGGTGGCTGATCTAATTTCAAAGATAAGTTCATTACTTACAACACTTCCTGTCCTTCTTCTACTGAAGAACAGCAACCCCTACTATTTCTGTAAGGAACTCCTAGCTACCCTTCACTCTTCAGATTTACCCCTTGTGAAGCTTCTGTTGATTTTCTAGTTTTATTGAAGCCCACTGTTTGCAATCTTTTCTTCTTCCTGTGGGTCAGTTATTCTATCTACTCATCTCACAACCAGCTCTCCTCCAGGTTTCCTTTCACATTTACATTTGGAGAGCAGAAAAGGTCAAAGGGGCCTGGGAGTGCTGGATGGAAGGATGACCATGAGCCAGGAATGTGTCCTTGTGGCCAAGAAGGCCAATGGCATCCTGGGGTGCTTTAGAAGGGGGGTGGTTAGTAGGTTGAGAGAAGTTATTCTCCCCCTCTACTCTGCCCTGGTGAGGCCACATCTGGAATATTGTGTCCAGTTCTGGGCCCCTCAGTTCCAGAAGGACTGGGAACTGCTTGAAAGAGTCCAGTGAAGAGAGACCAAGATGATGAAGGGAGTGGAACATCTCCCTATGAGGAAAGGCTGAGGGAGCTGGGGCTCTTCAGCTTGAAGAAGAGGAGAATGAGGGGTGACCTAATCAGTGTTTATAAATATGTAAGGGTTGAGTGCCAGGAGGGTGGAGTAAAGCTTTTCTCAGGGGTGACTAATAATAGGACAAGGGGCAATGGTTATAAACTGGAGCATAAGTGGTTATGTATAAATATTAGGAAGAATTTTTTCACTGTGAGGGTGGCAGGGCACTGGAACAGGCTGTCCAGGAAGGTTGTGGAGTCTGCTTTCTTTGAGACTTCAGATGGCAAGGCTTCAGATGCCATTTCTCATCCAGCAAACTACCCTGGGAATGAAGACAGCTCTAAGGAAATAGAAGATGATGAATGAAGGAGCTGATGAGTGTACAGCTGGATATCTAATGAGATATAACTCAACCATTGCTGAGGGGAGCTGCCCATGTGTAACTAAGTCAAAAATATATGTACATCACTTACGTGCACATACTCCTATTTCGTACCTAGGTCTGTCTCCACTGTAGTCACAGTACAAGCCCCTGTGGAAGTCACAAGTGTCAGCCTCAGTGCAATTTTCTCCACGCTGCTTGGCACAGGTCTTGCAACAGTCGCAGCCATCTGTGACCAGGCTGACGCCAATGGGGCACCGCGGTGGGGACTTGGGACACTCGCACGGCCACTTACAGTACTGAGTCCTCATGTAGGTCTCTGTCGTGGTGGGGATGGTGGGAGACATGGTGGCAGAGGTCTGGGCAACAGCCTACAAACAAAGAAACACAGCTTTCCAAAGCGTTCCAAACAAAAGGAGGCTGCGGGTCCTGTAGTGACAAGTCCTCAACTAAATTCCCCTCAGGTCTAAAGAGACTGCAAGGAAACCAAAGAATAAATGTCAAAGGGCCATGGAAAAAGAATGGTCACTTCTTTCTTGGAGACCCCTTCAGATGCCAGCCAAGGGCAAATGCTCTGCAGCTTGGACTAGCACCTAAGCCTCATAGCCCCAGCCTGCTGGTACTCAGCCTTTTTCAGCCCTTTTGTCTCTAAAGAGAAGTCTCTCTTTATGTAGGAACACAGGGACACATCTCAAGATGCCCTGATACACAAGAAAAAGGTGTGACATGTCTCTAGTCTGTCACTCTGTGGTGTCTGGCTCTGGAAGAAGATTATCCCACCTGATAGCTGTTGTGCCTGTTCATTGTGAGGTGGCTCTAGGGCTCATTGGCCACCTAAAGGCTTCCTCAGGCAGCAAGAAGATCTTGCCCTTCATGTCACTGAGCAGGATAAAAAGTCACTGTGCTGCAGTGTGACGTGTGGCACTGTTTGGCCTTGTATTCCCTGGGTTGTGTGGGTCTTGCAACCAAAACATGGGATCCCATAAATCCATGAGGAGACCAGAAGTGGCCCATGAGCCCATCCCCTTCACAGACACCCACTCACAAATCTCTGTGTTGTGAGAATGATCTGAAACCCACAGGCCTAGAACACTATCAAGGATCTCCTGTGGGTGCCTTGGCCATTTCATTTCTTCTTGCATTTCCACTGATACCACAACAACTGTTGCCTGGCAATATCCCCGCCCTTTGACTTGAGTAAAGATGAAATTAGAGAAAGAAAAAGATAACCTCTGAAACCAAAATCTGCATAATTGTCTGGATGTCTTAATGCCCAAGTTCACCCGCTTCTGCTTGAAAAATGTTTTGCCTGTCTCCATCCCTGTAACACAACACACATGCAGTTCAGCTCCCCAACAGACCCAGTCCTGAGTAATGAAGCTACATTATGGGTATAACATTTTAAACAAAAACAAACAAACAAACCAACAAGTCATTAATTTCCTCTGAGCACTCTGACAAACACCCTTATCCATCCTTCAGAGTGTTCATTCTACCCTATTCAGCAGAAATTCTCTCTGTGAATCCTAAAGTACTCATGAAACTCTTAGGTCTGTCTATTGCCCGTGATGGGCTTTTTCAGGTTTCATACTCTAGTTCCTATGATGTTTTCCTTTCCCACATAATTAGGGTATTTCTGCACTGATTTTCCACCATCACCTTTTGGCACATGCTTTTTCCCTATATAGAGTCACTGTGGGACCTCAGAGATGGATGACTGTAAATGAAGCTTCATAATGTTGGTGTTTCTTCCATTAGCCATGCACAAATATTTGCCTGCATGGTGATCAAGGAAGGAAAATTTTATGGGGACAATACTGCCAAGTTTTCATTTCCTGATCTCCATTTCCTTGGCAAATAAGACAAAACACAAAACTGCAAATTATTTCAAAATCTGATAAATTGATAAAAAAACCTGACCAAGGCAGATAATCAATTCCATGTAGTGCAGTGATGCTTTTCCAGCAGACCCATCAGGTCACTATTACTGAGCTAATGGAATGTTGGGGTAGCCTATTACATAGCAAAACCCAGAGAGGGCAGAGGTTCATTGCCTTCTGTACTCTCCAGCCCCTGCAGAGCTAACTCTGGGTAACATTTAAAGCACCAGCCATGCTTGTGGTGCAAACCAATCCAGAGAAAAGCAAAGATGTGACTATTCTACCAGGATCACTGCAGAGAAAGCCTGAGTTGCACAGGGGGGTCAAGGAGAGCACAGTAGCTCAGGCACAGAAACAAATTGGGTTATTTACAAGCTATCAACAGCAGCCAGAATATTGCCCTGCTGTAACATATGTGGTCCAGAACCCCTTTCTTCACAGGATGTGAGATTCCAAAAAATAAATCAGTAGACTTTCGATGTTCAAACAAGCAAAGTTAAAAATCTAGAAATTACTAAGGCAATCCCATCCTTCCCTGGCTACTCTGTACTGTACTATATATTCCCCAGTGTTTTGTCCTCTTTACAGTTTCAAATGTCTCAAACAAAAGGCTTCCCATCACCTCTCCATGAAAAAAATGCCCCAACTTAAAGTTTTGTGGGGAAAAACATGCCCCAAAATTGCAATTCCACAGACAATGATATATTCATCAGGATATTTCTATAAAGCTCTTTTACTGTCTTCTACAACTTCCTTGCTAGCAGGCTAAATTTTATTAAAGTACATTTCTAAACCTGCTACTGCAATATCTGAAGGTGTATGTAAGTATCTTGGTAGCTAGTTACTCTGTATTTGGAACACTAAATTGTTAACACATTGCTAATCATTCCCAAATAGGCAACGTGTTTTGTCTGGGCATAATTCCCAATTCCATTAAGGCCTCCTATACAAACAGTTGGCCTTAAAGTTATCTTAAAATCCCATTGAAACTCATGTTTAAACTATTATATACCAATATAATTTACTTCCTCTTTAAGGCTTCTTGATGCTGACAAAGTTAAAATAAGAACATTCAGATCAATTAAAAGTCTAGGGCCTTTAAATAATAGAAATTTTTATTCTACTCACAATCATTTAAGTAGGTGCAGTAAGCCATCACTTGAGAAAAGAGGCCTCTTCAAGTGCAATAAAACTATTTACTTTGTTGCTGATCATTACCAAAGTGCTCAGTAATCAGCTCCAGATACACAGACAAAAGTCACATTGCAATTTAAAGAGCCCATTGCAATGGCCCAACCCTGTAGGCAAATCCTTTCACAGTCCCTTGTTTCTCATGTCAATATGAGCAAGCAAACAGTTTCCACCTTCTGTGGATGAAAGTGTCTGTGAATCAACACACATAGTAAAGAAAAACCCTCTTAGTCCTATGGCTTTAGTTAACATGTGAAGGGCTGAGACTGAATTCTTGCCAGGGACTGGCTTGTTGGAAACCCTTTGGTTTCTTGTGGTAGACAGGAATTTAGAGTAAGTTATTTTACAACCCTTCTTCTAGGTCTAAAGTCTGAGCTGGTCAGGGAAGCTTTTCATGTGTCCTTTTAGTGACTAATTGTTGTAGTTGTGGACGTGCAGGCTGAAATGTTCTGTGCTGTGGCTGAGTAAACCATAGGCAAAATGCCTATACCACACATTTAGTGTGGGCTACATGAGCATCTTCAAATAATCAGTGCAGACAGGCATCAAAATACTTCTAAGTCCCACACTTTACATATAGGGAAGGCATGGAGTGATAGAAGTGGTATCATGTCCTAGGCTCCATCACCACCCAACAAAGACCCATCCTTTGGGAACTGTTGCCCACTATACATTAGAAAGATTTTCTTTTTCCATGATCAGCTGTGATCACTTGTATATCTAAATCTTCTTGTAAATGTCATTCAGCTTTACTGCTTCAATATTCGAGAACATTTTGAGATGCAGACACTTTTGGATTAATAGGTATGATGATTAAGATATCATGAATAATGCTTTATAAATACCACATTAAAAACCAACTCTTCCACTGATACTATAATGAGAAAATCACACTGCAATGGCCTTCATAAATTGCCATGCTTAACTAGATAAAATAATAATAAAAAACAAATACACAATGAAACTGCCTCATATAAGTTAAGGCTTCGGGAATCATGCTTGTAGGGTCAGTATAACATATAGGAGGACAATGTTTTTTTAAGAAATTCAAAATGAGAGCAAAGAGAAACTCAACACCCAAAAACACAGCAGTGGGGATTTGAAAGTTTATTTTTAAATGTCAGAAAGATAAAAGAATGTGCCTGCCAGGAAATTAATTTTCCCAGGTACTGGTAATTAACTTGTTTTCTATACTCTACAATCTTAGGGCAGATTTGTTATCTTGGAGAAAATATTCCACCACAAGTTATTCACGAGCCCTAATTTGCTGCTTTTGGAGGTACAAGCCCATTCTCAATAAAGCCCCTTCTCACCCTGTCATGGCTGATATCTCTCTAGTAGAGCCCCTCCTGATCCATGCTTGGCAAGCTCCCAAATTAGCTTGTTTTTGCATCTGCAGAGAATAGCATATCTCTAACAATAACCTTCAGAGAAGAAGAAAAAAAAATTGCTCACAGTCTGTCATGGTCACAAACCCAATATTTTTAATAGCTGTAATTTTGCTATCTAGATCTTAAAATACCAAATGGAGAGCAGCATTTTATCAGCATGTTCTACCAACTGGCAAAGTATATTTTCAATTTGTTGGAAAAGACTTTATTTGTAAGTTTGTTTTAGTTTGGAAAAGAGGAAAGACCAATCTATAGTGTTGAAATTAGTGCAGACAGACCAAATTGCATGTCAGGCAAACATATAGCAGCCCTTTTATATAATGCATGAAGAAACTTCCAGCTTTGCTTTTAAATAGCAAAGCTCTACATGTATTGCAATTTATTCCTTTGCTTATAGTTTTAACAGTTGTTCAGAAATATATTCACGTGTATTGTTTTCACATTTCAGTGCCACAATCTTACTATTAAAGACTTTTTCTTCCAAAAATTTTTCTAATGATGATCAGCTGGGTGAAGGTAGGGGTAAGCTATCCACTATCCATGTTCTTCCCCTCCAGTTTATTGATGGGGACAAGTCCAGAAAACATGGGAACTGCTAAATCAGTTCCTCTGCTATTGGCAAAGCTGGGGAAATGGTTATGAGAAGTTGACAGACAGGGGTCTGCTCAATCCATATTTCCCTGTCACACCCCACTGTCTTCTCCTTGCTGGTAATTTGCTCTAGAAGGACTTTTGAGCTCACTCGCAGCTACCTAAGCTGTTTAGCAGGGCACATGCTGTGGACTGGACTCCTTTTAATTTCTCACTGTATAGCACATTAAAGGAATGTTTTTAACCTACACTTCTGATGCCTTTCTGAGCAAATGCCAGATGTCATTGGTGGAGGGATTCCATGTGATCTGTATTATCCCCTGTCTTCCATGATGTGACCACAAGAGAAAATGGTTAGTGAGAAAAACTTTATTAAAACATCCTCCTTAATAGTATGTGATCAAATCAGTTGGTTTGCAGACTGACCTGAACACCATACTGGGGAGAGAGCATACACCAAGTTCTGAGAGCATCAGACTGTCAGTGTTTAGGAACAACTCCAGATTTTACAGTTCAGCTGTCCTAAGCACGGACACTGAATTTAAAACACATCAGGATGCATCTAGCAGGAAAGGGTGGTGAGTTTGAGTGAGAGTGAGACGTGTGCCTGTCTGCCAGATGATCCATCTGCTTTCTCCTGGTTCCACCTACTGGCTGAACTATTCAGACAGCAAGAGCAGAAACTCTTGTAGAGACAACTCCATCACCACATACTACACTAAATGTTCCCACTAACCAATATGATTTAACCAAAGAGGAATCCCAGAAGGCACAGGACTGCAACATCCTAATACTAACCTGACATAGCACAGTTCCCAGGAGAACAGGTCTGGAGTGTAACAAAGAAGTAAAACCAAAAAGCCAACATGAAATATAAATATTTTCTGCAATACAGTCATGTACCATCCCTCTGTTTCATGTCAGAGAGGTGGGCACATTAACAATGAAAAATGGACCTGGCTTACATCAGTGGGCCCTCAAGTAGGCCCTCAAGGTAACAATTTGTTTCTTGTTCAGTTGGAACTTCTGACTATTGCTGAATATTTGCATTATTATTGCACCCAAAACGGGCCAATAAAGAGACAGTTCTTACAGCACAATCAGCAGTAATTACAGTGCTATCAGGACTTCCTCAGTGTTTTACTATAAGTCCCTAAGTTCCCATGAATGCTCATAAACTATCACAAGGTAACAGTGGTGACAAGTAGGCTAGCATCAGGTCAGAGATGTAAATAAGATTCTTCAGGATATATAATAGTAAGAGGAAAATATGATTATTCGAGGCTCAAGCTTACCCAGAGCGCATGAGCTTCTAGATCCCTCATTAAAATTGATCCCAGACATGGAATCTCTGGGATTTCAAGAACAAGAACATATTGTAAGATAACAGACTCTGAACCCAGAAAATATGAGACAGTTTTATAGATGTCTGGTGCCAGCTGGATATATTCTTGCTGTGCACTCTAGGCTGAGCAGAAAGGAACATTCTGCATGAAGCATAACATTCAACAGCCTAAGAAAATAAAATATCCACAGTGAGTCAACCAAAATATTTCTGTTGATCTATGAGTGATGAACAACCAAATTCCCATAACTTTATTTTGGGAAATGTATTTGTGGGAAGAATGTACGCAGATGTTTGGAATAGTATTTTCTAACTCAGTTTAGACAATTACAGAGTAAAGATTACATACATCCACTTCTTTGCCAAAATATTGCTTATATTGGCATACCCAGTGAGGCCTCTCATTTTCTTCACATTTTTCCATGGAGTGTCCAGAGGGAAAGAACTTCCCTGTTAGAAAGCAACTTGATTTTTGTAAGTGTTGTCCCAGCAAGAGGAGAGCTTACTTAGAATAGGGGACTCTAAAAGTGCTTGGGCATCATTAACAAATTGTCACTGCCACCACAGACTCCATTAATCAGGGTATTAAATAATGTCAGTTCTGTGCTCTGAGAACATGTTAAATACTTGTGCTGCACATGTTCACTTGAAACCAGCTTGAACTAGAGATTGAAAAGTAACAGGGAACATCTGGTGCAGCAATGAGAAAGGTCTCCAGAAGGGACAAGCAGACAGACTCCAATTTTAGGAAAGAGGAAAGTGCATCTACACCCACCAAGGTCCTGGGATTACAAGCCATCCTAGAACTCTACAGAACAAGATGTTGACATAAGAGCCACGAGCAGGGTATCCCAAGCAGTATCTCAACTCCTGCTCCCAGACAAGAGCAGGCTGCACTAGCAGTGGTTTTACTTTGCAATTAGACATGTTCTGCATTTTCTTATCTCCTATTTTTCAATCATGGCCTTGAAATCAAAAGCCTTCTGTCCTCTTATTACACTGGCAACATTCTGTCTTAAAATGGGCCAAAAAGTAAAATAAAATTAGCCAGCTCCACTTACTGATTTTTTCCCATGGTAAGAATACTACAGATTTCCTGGTATTTTTCAAAATCATCTTGGGTTTGGTGATTTTTCTAATGAAAATTAAAACCTGCATTTTAAAGGATAAACAGTTTTCTGTTTCTGTCCAATGCGGAGCATTTTGACCTAAAACAACTTTTCATTTAAAATTTTCACTGTTATTTGAATTTTCAAATGTGAAAAAGTGTTTGTTTACCTAAATCTGTATTTCCCTGAGATGCTGGGGAAATGATGAAGTTATGCATCCCTATTTTCTTTAAATAGTAATTTTCCTCTCATGTCAGGAGAGGATGTTTTTTCCTCGTGGCTTTGCACTTCTGAGTTAATCACTTCAATTCCCAGATATCAAAGTATTTCTTTCTTAAAATCCACACTAGGGGCTAGTTACTTGCTCTCATTTTGCCAGTGTTTAATAGTTTGTATGAAGGAATAAGAATCTGGAAAAGAATCAAGTCTTGGCAAGATCTCAATAATTAATTAATTTCCAGGGCTACAGCTTTGTATTCCCACTTTAAATAGGATATAAAGGAATTGGCAGGCCAGCAGATGGCAACCAAGATTGTCAGAGACCTAGAAGACGTAGGACAAGGTGCTGAGGGAGATGGGCTTGGGCAGGCTGGAAAATAGGTTTAATGAGTGATTTAGTATCAGTCCCCTGTTCTAAGTGATAGCAGAGGGTTTAGTAGTGGGCCACCAAGTGTAGTTGGAAAGGTTTAGTCTGAACATCAGGAAGAAATTTCTTCACTAGAAGAGCAGTGCAGCACTAGAACAAATTACCCAGGGAATGTGAATTTTTCATCCTCAGCTGTTGGATTAAAGACCTCCAAATGTCCCTGACCACCAGTGTTTCTGGCAGCCTGTGAAATGCAAACCTTACCAAAAGCACAGGAGGAATATGGTCATGAACAAAATAGACCAAAAAGGTGTCTTTGTCTTTTCAGTCTTGCATTGTGCCAATTAAAATCTGTCTCTGGTACACAAAATATTAAAATCTGGTTCTGAAACAGGAAATAAAAGCTAATCTTTTTATTAAATGTGAATTTAGTGGAGACAAAAGAATTCTGATTATCAGGTCCATCGCATCTCATATCATAAGCACAGCCAAAAATGCTATCTGGCAGCTAATTATTTTGTCTGATAGCAGAAAACCTAGAAGTTTAGTTTTGTAGATGGAAGATTTCAAGATAATAGAAGGAAAGAGAAGCTGCTTCTACTGCTACTTTAATGGCCCCTTTGGAACACATGGCACACATGGCTTCATCTAGAAAAACATGACTGCCATTTAATATAGTGTTGTATCCTTACATCAAAGCCATCTCAGGACTCTCAATGAAAAATGAGCAGTAAGACTGCATTACTATCTCCCTGTGGTTAACTAAAAAAACAGATGGAGACTACAACTTGTCTTAATAAACATTAACATTTCCAGTTAGAGTCCCATGATGAAAGGATAGTTTTGGGCCAAGCTTGGCATATTTTGGTAACTGTAGCTTATACTATTTTTTGAGATCTGTTAGATAGATGCAGATGGAAGGAATATAGGTCAGCAACATCCTTAGGGCCAACAGAAGTTGCCAGACTTTCTCATCCTCTAGAAGGACCCGAAGATAATTCAGTCTCCCTGCAGAACCAGGTTGAAATGATATATGTTATGTTACCCTTTGACAAGCTAAATCATGGCAAAAGTCTCCTGTAGCATCTGAAGGGAGTTCACTCTGTGTGTGCAGAGAGATTAGTAAAGTAGCACTCATATTTTTGAAGCATCTGTAACAATGTCACAGCCTGGCCATCTGATCTGGGTATAATCTGTCCATATTTCTGTGAGGCAAGCAACTTTTCTCCACAGAATCATGGAATCCAAGTGTTCAGCCAGAGTCTGACTGGTGCTTGAGGCTGTTTCTGAAAAACCAAATCAGGAACCTACTGAAGGCCCAAGTGGGAGAGGGGTATCATCTCACTGAGCAGTGGGAGGGAATAATGGCAATAATGCACTTGTTAATACTACCAATTCCAAGCCCCTTACATGTGATTGCTGTGTTGTGCTTGCAAGGGTAAGTCTTGTGCCTTGGTCCCCACCACTCTGCAAGACCAAGTTTAGAGCACTTTTAAGTGCTTCCAAGTTTACTTCCAAACTTCCAAGTTTACTGCACTTCTGGCTCCATCCTCTCTTCTTCTTCTCACTACAGAGACAGCCTGAGGGCACAAGGACACCTCTGCTTCAGCACTGAGGATGTGGAGCAATCAAAGGTGATCCCTTCTTTCTTTCTCCTGAACTGCAATATTTATTCCTCTTCTCATCCTAATGCCAGAGAAGAGATGCATAAAGAAAGAATTTCTTTATGGAGAGAGTGATCAAGCATTGGAATGGGCTGCCCAGGGAAGTAGTGGATCCTCCGTCCCTGGAGATATTTAAAAAGAGACTGGATGTGGCACTCAGTGCCATGGTCTAGCAACCGTAATGGTGGTTCAAGGGTTGGACTCGATGATCTCTGAGGTCCCTTCCAACTCAGCCAATTCTATGATTCTATGAAATAGAGTTCACAAATAATGACAGGACATCAGAGGAGATCTTTTGGTCCAAAAAAGGAGAAAGTATTGCCAGGAAGTTGGGGAGAGGAAGTACCTGAATCATTCACCACTGCATAAAAACCCCCTTGACCAAGATCAAGTCCTATTCAAACTAAACAGAATGAAAACAAAATTAAGTGAAGAATGAGAAAGGCAAAATCTCACTTACAGCCTCCAGAAACCTCACTGACCTTTGTTTGACACATATGATAATATGGCCTTACTTGGAGGCCTTGTGGTACTATTGTACCATCAAATCTATATTCTGAAAAATTCAGCTTATACCCCCACCATGAGATCCCTGAGAATGATGAAACCTCCAAAGATCACAGACCAAATCTTAGTGCACTAAACTTTTCATACCTAAAGACACCAGTGCATTACCAGTGCTTACTGTATGCAGTTAGAAAGAAGCACATGATGTACCAGATGGTGGAAAACAAGTTCTGATGATTGGTACAGATGATACAGAGTTGCTGATAACTTTGTGGGAAGCACAGAGAGTTCAGTTTACTTCTATAAACCTACCATAAAGTAAATACCTTAACTTCTGTATATGAAAATCAAACTGTTTTAAAAACATCTGGAATTTATTAGGTAAGTGGCTTTGATTGCATTGATTTGTAGAGATATAGGGAAGACTGAAAGGATGGCAAGAGCTGCAACCCTCCTCATCAGTGACTGTGCACAGACAGTGTGCAAAGTCTGACAGGAGAAAACCCAAGGGAATGAAGACAGTATTTATGGTGTAAAAAAAACTTTGAACTAGGAATGGTAGCATTAAAATTAAAGAATATAAACAGGAGACTGAAGACGATGGGTGCAGCCAGACAGCAAGAGGTTGGACTGATGCTCTTGAACAAGCACCAAGCATCTGGAAATCTTTGAAAACTGGACTGTAGGGCTGCTAAGATACATGAGAAGCAAATGAGTGTTGTTACCACACCGAGGGTGCAGAAGCAAAAGAGACTCACAGAGTCAGGAGACAAACCACAAACCCCTTCTACAAATTAAACTTATATCAAACGGCTGAGACAGGATGAGGGGCAAGCCACAGATGTGAATCTGTGAATCAACATTAGTGTCCAGGCTGCCAAAAGGAGGAAAAGGGAACTGAACACCTATCTCCTTTCCCATCAAATTCTACAGGCATCTCTACACATCCACAGCAGGACAGAAAGAGCACCATGGCCTATGCTGCCTTCAACAGTTCTGTTTTCTATCTTCACTACTATCTAATTCCTTTTCACTTCTTTCAAAATCCTCAGAAATATTCCCAGTATATTTCTCTGAGTGCTATGATCTGATCCACAAAAATAGATGCATATCCAAATAATCTACCTCAGGTTCAAGGGTCTGCAGGAAAGTACAAAGTGATTCACAGGACAGAGCAGATGCTGCTTGAAATCACTTCAACAAGGAACTGAAGTATTGAATTCCCTGAGGACAAACTGTCTTCCTAATTTGATTTGCTCCTAAAGCTGATACCAAGCTTTTAGCCATATCACAGGGTACTAATGTCAAACAACTGCCTCTTAAAATCATCCCAACAGGTTTAATTAGACATTTCTCACTGTATTTAAAACAAGCTGAAAAGGACTGCAAAAAGGAAACCTGAAGTCCTTTGCAACAGAGATATCTTTGATGTCTAAAAAGAGAGACGAAGCAGAATGCTAAGAACATATTTCTGAGCATTTTTTCTTTTGACTCAAAAGAGCAAAAATCTACAGTACAAGCACACACACACACACAAAGACTAAAGACATTTAAATAAAACCAGTAAATTCAATAGAAATGTAACTGCAAACTCTGGATGAGTTTGGATGCACAGAGCACAGCTGGAAGGGATCCTACACCCATGCATCCCAACAGACAGCAAGGCAGAAATGTGATAACCCAAAAGCTAGAGAAATGACAAAGTGCTGTAAGCTCATATCAGAAGTTAAAGTGAGATCAGAGCAAACAAACTTGCCAAATTTATGATGAGATCATTTAGCAGGAGTATGGTAATTAGCTATAGGCCTTCTCTTCCCAACCTCTGCTGAGCTTATCTGTCCCAAATCCGTGGAACAACCCCAGCCTAACTGAAGGCATTTACTAGCTGGTGACATGGCCCAGAGACATTACTTGCCAAAACGTGTATACAAAGATCCTTCACACAGATGATATTGGAGAACATGAGGGCTAAAGCTACGAGGGTGGAAGAAACCAGTAAACAAATCTGAAGCTTCTTAACTTTTCTAGATGACAGTCAAGACCCTGAGGTAGACTGGGGTACAGGTTTTGTAAGCAGAAAGGCAGAGACTGTAAATTGAGTGTACTCAATGTACTCATCATCTGATGCAGCAGATCCAGGATACTGCTGTGCTGAGATTTTTTTATGATCTGTTACAAGATACAAACCTGAACAAATAGTTTATAATCTACCACAAGAATAATTATGGAATGAAGCACCCTTTTTCTTTGGCATCTGGGAAACCAAGATCTAGTGACATTCTTACCCAGTTCCTCAGCTCAAGCCTCATGGTAATCAAGTGTGAAATGTTGTACAGTACTTGAGATGAAGGCATATGCAAAAGAACATCAGAAGTCCACAAATTTAATGTAGCCTCATATGAAAGTAAGCCCTTAAGGCTGGCACCAACCTGAGATAAAAAATTCTTCAGAAGAAACCCTAACCTATCTGGAGATCATGGTAGAAGTCAAAACCGTCACTGCTTTCAATTAAATGAAAAACAAAAACTCAAAACAAAACCATTCCAAAGAGAGCATCTAATAAGACATGGAAAAGCATGAAGTGCTTTTGCATTATTCCTGATTTTCTGAACACTATAATTAACTTCACCTGAACTACAGGCTCAGCCCACTAACAAACCTCCTCTTCTTTCTTAAGAAAGGAAAGAAATATGCTGATTACAGGACACATCCATCAGGAGGGCAATGTTGAGGGTCAATTCTTCCCATTAAAAGCAGAAAAAATTATCTTAGTGAATGCAGAAACTACACAGTTCTTACACAACCAAGAGGATATCTCATTATCTTTCCTCCAGAGAAGGAGTGAAAGAAAAGAGACCTCTCACAAGATGCATTCACTTTTGTTTGTCTAGAAACATAGCTGGAGAAAGGAGGAGAGTGGGAGGAAATCAATTTTGATGGGGACCTGGAATTGCCAGTGCAGTAAGATCTAGTTACAGCAAGAATACTAAAAAGAAGCCAATGTAAGCAGCTCTGCTTTTAACAACTCTTGCTTAAGTTCCTTTCTCATTTAGACCACATAACCTCATGGTTATTGCACATGGTTGTGTCTTGTTCCCTTCTCATAGTTACCAAAAAGGATAAATGACAGCCAGAACAGTGTGACTACAATATGAATGCCTTAAAAGAATATTAATGTTAATGAAAGTCAGATGATTTACAGGCTCAAATTAATTTAGAGCAAGTCAACAAATAAAAAACACTTACCATCAAATGCATATGTGCAATGGCTCCAAAGATATCACCGAGAAAATCACCAGCTCGTTATCTGATAGTGTAAAATGTTGCAGATCTGGTTAAGGAGCTACCATATTTGCAAGACACTCGATAGATCAGGGGGACCTTTTGCACTGGTGAGATTATGCATAAAAATCCCCACACTCCGGAGCTTCTCTGTGCAACGAGATGTGCTCATGGCTGCTGAATGCAAACCCTGGACACCTCTGCTGACAGTAGAGGCGGGGATCATAGAACCATAGAATCATAAAATCATTTGAGTTGGAAGGAACCTTAAAGATAATCTAGTTCCAAAACCCCTGCATGGGCAGAAACACCTTCCATTAGACCAGGTTGCTCAAGACCCCATCCAACCTGGCCTTGAACACTTCCAGGGAAGGGGCAGCCACAACTTCCTTGGGCAACCTGTTCCAGTGTCTCACCACCCTCAAATTAAAGAATTTCTTCCTAATGTCTAACCTAAATCTCCTCTCTTTCAGTTTTAAACCATCTGCCCTTGTCCTCTCACTACACACTCATGTAAAAAGCCTTACCCCAGCTTTCTTGTAGCCCCCTTCAGATATTAGAAGGTTGCTATAAGGTCACCTCATAATCTCCTTTTCTCCAGGCTGAACAACCACAACTTCTTTAGCCTGGCTTCACAGGGGAGGTGCTCCATCCCTCTGATCATTTTAGTGGCTCTCCTCTGGACAGGTTGCAGCAGCTCTGTGTCCTTCATACACTGGGAACTCCAGAACTGGACACAGTACTCCAGGTGGGGTCTCACAAGAGCAAAGTAGAGCAGGAGAATCCCCTCCCTCAACCTGCTGTCTGTGCTTCTTTTGATGCAGCCCAGGACACAGTTGGCTTTCTGGGCTGCAAGTGCACACTGATGGCTCGTGTTGAGCTTCTGGTCCACCACTACAACCAAGTCCTTCTCCTTAGGGCTGTCTGCAATCCTTTCTCCTCCCAGCCTCTATTCATGCATGGGATTGCCTTGACCCAGTTGCAGAACCTTGCACTTGTCCCTGTTAATCTTCATGCACTTTGCACAAGTCCACTTCTCCTGTTACCACAGGGGTGGTAAAACTTTTCTTGATACAAGAAACAAACCCTGAAGCTTGTGAGCTGCACAGGCCATGGAGGAAGAGGGAGATGGAACCCAGAGAATAAAAGCAAAGGAGATCCCAAGAGTTCCTCTATGATGAAATTAGTATGGATAGAGAGAAGTAGGAAAGCCAGGGGTGCTAAAAGAGCTATAGACCTGTGGCTATGCTGGTGATATGTTTGGAAAGAATGGATTTCTATCCACACACCCACAAAAAATAAAGCAATATTCAGCTTGTAGCACATGAATTATTCTGAATATGACTTTCAGAGGTGTCTGCAGGACTTCAAATGTAGAACACCACAGATGAGCACCTTCAACCCATCTACTTCAGAAAAAAGAAAAAATTTCTCCAAGGTTTTGTTTACAGAGGAGGAACAACAGTGTTATAGCCAGCACATTCCTCAGCCTGGGTATACTTGTAGCTCTACATCAGTAGTAGAGAGGTTTCCACAGCCAGATATAACCAGGTCCCCCAGCAACATTATCAGTTAAATAGCCATACAACACCAGAATGAAAATAGACATAGATGTGAGGAAGGTTTTGTGATGGTATGAAGAGCTGAAATAGCTTTGACATGTCATCTCATTCAATAAAAATTCTGTTTATGCAATTTTGGCACACCAGTTTTTCTACTGATGCCTCTGCCAGGGAATGTATAATTATATTATTAATTATAATGACATAAACTTAAAAGTTATAATTACTTTCTCCTCACAAACACACCACCAGAAAGTGGGGGTTGAAAATGAGAGAAATGTTTTCAGCAAAGGCAAAAGGAAATCCTGTTCTTCTTTAATAAAGTTTTAAACCATGACAGGATGTGAAATATGTGGGGATGTGCAAAAACAGAGACAAAAAAAAAAAAAAAAAATCACAGACAAGAGGGGATATTTGCTTTAAGGAGAGAAACTGGTGTTGCTGAAGAAACCCAGCTGCAGGATTTGAAGGGTTAAACCCCCTGTTTACTGAGCCATTGAGTAGGAACCACACAGCTGTATCAACAGAAAAGTGGAATCTGGAGTCAGAAGTGCATTTTTTAACTTGTCCTTTTCTTTCTCAAATGTACCAAGGAGATTAACAGTTGAGATTTAAGAAAAAAAAAAAAAAAAAAAAAAAAAAAAAAAAAAAAAAAAAAAGATCTCCACCATGCAAGTTCTGCATCAACAAAGCTCAGAGAGGGGAGAGGGCAGCTCCATCATGCTGGCAGCCTCACTGTACTTAACAGAGATAGTATCCATTTTCCAGGCCACCACGGAGAAACAAAGCCTATCTAAGGTTCAAGGAAGTCTCACATGATGGGAACTTACTGTCTTTAGGAACCCTACCAGGCCCTAAGGTCAAGCTGAGCCAGAAGCAGCCAGATCACTATGGACATCCCATAACTGACCATATCTCAACATACGCACCCACATTTCACCTTGTCCCCAGGTCCCCTTCCTCCTCTCTCCCCTACACTCCTAAGGTGCATAACCCTATAAAATTATGGTTTCAGTTTCCTATTTCTCCATTTCTTCATCCAAGCCCACAGACTCAGATGAGTGTGCAAGTCTCATTGGCTTCAGTTTAGATTCAGACACAAATTAGGGAAAGATTAAAGAGATATTAAAACACTGGTGTCAATCTGGTCTCAGGCTCTTGACCTTACACAGAGCTCACATCAACTTTCCAGGAAAGTAGTGGAATTAAGTATTTAATTGTAGTACACAATGACTTTTCTTCCCCACCATCCTTCTCTATTTTTGTTACAGAAACCGTCTGTCAATTTACTGTGAAAACCTGGGACAGCATTCCTTGTCTGAAACCCCTCTAGCACATTAGAATAATTTGTAAAGCAAAACCTAATAATTTGAAACCTCCTACAAAATTCACTGTGGTTGAAGGGAGTTTAGGGCTGATCTTTGAGGACCAGTGTCTGACATCCCATATTCACAGAATCCATAACTATTAACTCCCCAAACCAGAAGGAAACAGATCCTGGTCTGCTTTTTTTAGGGCTGCTCTCTTTATTCTTAGCATCTCCTCTTTGAAATCATTACTGGTTGAACCTGAAACTCCAACTCTACAGGTTTTTCCTTTCAATTTAAGGTGACCAAGACTTTGATACAACAGCTGATTCAAAATATATCACACAACAGCCTATTTTGCCATTAGTGGCTTTAAAAAAGTGGATGCCTGGGTTTCACATTTACTCTGCTGCATTTTTGTCTTAGTTTTCATATTTAAGAGTTAATAAGATCCATATTTGTTTACCTGTTTTTTTCAGGTGATTACCCAGCTCAGATGTTAATCGATCATTTCATACAGTAGATTATAATAGCACAACAATGCAAATCATCCATTTAGGTGGCAGTTTGGCAAAAAAAGGAGTAAAAACTGTAGGGAGTGTATATCACTTAATCTTTAATAGCATTGAAAGGAAATAAGATTTTGAAAATTTTTATGAGATTAAAAGATACAAAAAAGCATGTGGACTTTCCACAGACAGAGGCTGAAAATGCAGGGTAACAGGAAGGAGGCAGCAGGTACATTCATAACATTAAGATCATGTGGAATGACTGTCATTCAAATACCTGATAAATTTGTTTGACACTAATGAGAAGGGGATAAAAGAATGGTTTTTTTCCAAAAGAGTGATTCTGCAGCACAGAAATGGGGCTCATGAGGAAATTTCCATCTGCAGATGCTCTGCAACTTTTCCGCAACTCCAAATTTTAGAGAAGTTTCTTTTTTAATAGTTTGGTTGCTTGATAGTGGTATTCAAAGAAAACCTTGAATTCAGATAAAAAATATTCACTTTCATGTTCTCTCACAGTCATCACATTTCTGTAACTTCTCATGGACAATTTCTCTAAATCTTTCTGTGTTACTCTGGATTTCCATGGAGCACCACGTTTAAAATCCTACAGACTTGGCATGGGAAAGATCCTTCTTTTGGCTGTTATCTCATGGCTAGGAACAGAATTCTTTCCTTTTATGAAAATCAGCAGGGTTTGGCTCAGAATATTTGTCTTGCAAGACTTGGATAAGTTGTTTAAGGTCTCATGGCCACTGCATTGCAACACAGTTGCAGCAGGCATTCACCCATCTCCTGTGCTGGAGTCTGGAGAGGAGGATACCTGTGGGTATATGGATACCCAGGTGACCAGGTTGAACTCAGCCAACCCCACTCTGCAGCCCCAGAAAGCAGGATGTCCTTGGTGCATAACAACATGGGGTTCTCTCACTCATGTTCTGGCTGCCCATAGCAGTAGCTGAGCAAAGCATCAAGGATAAGGAGACAGTGGGATCACAGGGAAAGACACCCAGGGAGAGCTTGGAGAAAAGACCACCCATGTAAGTCTCCCAGGCAAGGCTTGAGAGATGGGCTGGTCCAAGCAACTTATCTAAGGGACATTTGCCTTATTAGCAAGAACCGTTCCAGGGCAGCAGTCAGCAGAGTGATGGCTACAGGCAACATCTTATCCCATATGCTATCTAAAAGAAGGAGGGTGTGGTGATGAGTTAACAGGGGGAACAGGATGTTCCTGATGAGCTGGCCCAGAAACAGCAACAGGAACAAAATCCAGCAATGGGAAGGAGGGGGCTCTGAAGAGCTCAGAGCCAGGTCTTAAGCCAGACTGTCCTTTGCACTACAAACATTATTCCAGACATGCATGAAGCTCAGATCCTGTTCTAATATGCAAAAGAAAATCCCAAAAAGCATCTGTACCTTCCCTGCTGCCCCTGACAAAAGCTGGCACATTGCAAATGGGGAAAGAAGCAAAAAGAGGCCAGTAGATTTGCTGGTCTTGACTTATACAAGACTTTGGGGACAAAACCACTGCTTTCAAATTAAATACAGTGGAAATTACAGGCCAGGAAACAAGAGCACCTCCTGGCACGAATTCATGAAGAAAAAATGAGTGAAGTTATTACTACAGGAAAATGATGTATTGTGCTGGAGAATGAATCTTCCTGCCCCTGCTGTCAGTGGAAAGAGAACTGAAATTCAGGGCTTTGGTAAAAAAGAGAAGGAACCTAAAATAACTGGTGCAAGGAGTAAATGAGAAGACTGACATGCACAGAGGTATCAGCTCTCCAGATGGGAATGCACAGATGGCACTTGCACAAGCAAGCAGAGCATGTCACGTTCTGCTTCTAGGAGAGATTGCTTATGATGGAAAGCAGCACCATTCATGAGGATGAAATTATTGAATAACCCTATTTCAACCCAGGCCCCAAGAGATGAAGGGACTGTCCCAAAGGCAGAGAAGATGCCTCTGGCAGAGACAAAAACATCAGTTAGATTCCTTGTTTCTGCACTGTAACCATACCATGATCCCTCCTCCTCACACAGCTAACAAACCAAGTTGCTGAGTTATTTGTGGATGCAAAAAAGAAATCACTGCACTCTGCTGTTAGTTAAGCAAAGTCTGTTCCTTAGTGGTCTAACTTTCAACCACCACATACACCTCATACCCGCATAAAGCCAAAACTTTTTCACCTCTCCAATACCTTCAAAGCCAACAAATTAGTGGTGATCAACAATCTGTGGATTGAGGTGTCTGTACAAAGTGATGAAATGGGTCCTTTACACATTCACCCCTGTTTGCATGCAGCTATGATACCTCCTTTATTAGGTCTAAAGCAACTAGGTGATTAAATTCTCATTTCAGAAACTTGCTGACACCAGGAATAGTATAAAATAAAATATACATTAAAAATAAAACAAAGATAAAACGTACCCCCATGCCCAGACCAAAGCATTGCTACAGTTCCACCACAACCTCCTGACATGGAGAATCCTGAACCCTGGCACAAAAGGGCTTTTGCAGGTTACAAGGAGAAAGATGCTTAGACATCATGCTTACACATCATGCTTAGACATGTGCAAACACTGCTACTTCCCCATCCTGAAAAACCCTGAGCTGGAAACTCAACAGTTAACACTGCTGCTTTCATACAGAGAGGAGGACACCAGCTATGTGCTCTGTCTCCAGGAAGATAAAGATGATTTTCTAATTATATGGAATCTGACATTTTTGCTTGTCTCTGAATAACTGGTGTTGGCTGCCTGGAGCTTTCAGCAAGCCAAGCAGGAGTGGAGCTGTGCTCAGAGCCTCCTCCCAGCCTGATTCCCAGACACGTGAGGGCAGTGTTGGTGCACAAATGACAAAGCTGTGGTGCTCCCTGCCCAGCACCCTGCTTCTTCTGAGCATCCTCCTGGGGCAAGGCTGCTCCGCAGACACCATTTGTGCCCCAAAAAAACACATTTGGGAAGTGTTTGGGGAGGGAGGTGATAAGCCAAAATATTTATACCCACAGAGCTCCCACTGGAGAGGCAGTTTTTCTAAGCAAGCTGTCTCTGTTTTTTACAGGGTGAACAATAAAACCAGGATCAACACCTTTATGGTCATACAGTGATATGGGAGTAGAACAAATGCAATTCTTTAATTACTCCTCTATAAAATGGTACAGTCATCAAGGATGCAGGGGTTCTAATGGGATCTCAAGTGTGCTGCTGTAATATCTATTTATTCCTCTAATCAAATGCTCCAGCTTCCCAGATGATACTCTAGAAAACATTTTCATATTGCTGGGAAGAGGTGTAAAGATAGAGTAAAAAATGTAGCACAAGCATCTCTTTGAGTGCAAACAGACTGTCTACATGTTACTTATGGAATAATTGACATAAAACAAAAATACAGTGGAGATGTGGGTATCTGCATAGATATATAGATATATACATAGATGCAAACTACACTGAATTAACTCTATAATCTTAAGAAGCAGAAGCATCTTATCTGAGACGGAAAACAGGCACGTAATGCACTGTTCCACTGCAAGCTCAGGAGCTCACCCACACCCTGGCATCTTTGGTGGGTGAGGAATTCACCAGCCTGCACCAGCACAGTTACACAACCCCTTTGGGGAACCCCAGTGCACTGAGGAAGCTTAGTCTGGGATTTGAAATAAAATACAGAACAATAAGTCAAGTGACCCCCAGAAATCCACTACCTCATCAGCATCAGCTTGCAGCTTCTCTGACCTGCATATATTTTTTAAATGTAATTATAAAAATGTGCATATAAAACAGTGAAAATAATAGCAAATGATCTCCATAAATATTTCCTTATATATTTAACTGTGGTAATTGCAACACCGAGGCTCCAGTGTGGCAGACAAACTCACAGACAGAAGGCAACTAAATTTGCCCTCATCCTCTTGTATCAGTGTGTACCAGCCCACACACAGAGACTCTGGGGGTATGACCTAGTCCTCCAAGACCAAGATCCAGCAGGAAATACTGCTGGCAGTGCTTACAAATAAATCACCTGCTGAATAGCCAAACTAGTTAATGGAACCTGGATATTTTCCCAATTAATTTTGCTTCCTTTTTTTTCCTCTTCATAAAAAAGTAACCAAAAATCTTTATAGTGTAATCCACTTGTAGATTCTCAGCACTAGCTGCAGCTTTTGTGGTTTGTTCCTTCCTTGCTAAACAGCTAAAATGACCCAGCTGTTACTCTAAACCCAGGGAATAAGTAGCCTGTGGGCAGCCAAGAACAAGTGCCAGCCATCAGGAGGAGTGCTTAATTTCCCCCATATGGCTTTTGGTGTCTTTGCGTTCTCATCAGCCCAGAAAGTTCCCTTTGTCCCAGCAGATATAAGCTGGTGATCATAAATGTGAGCTATAGCCTGCTTGCCCATCAGACACATATAGGAATATTTTGGTGGATTTCCAACCCCCCCCCCAAAAAAAAAGGAGGATACACAACTCCAAAAAACAAGGATGAAGAGGGATTTCTTACCCCATCAATAGGAGAATGCAAAGGACCCCATTCAGCAGACATGACAGTGGCAGTGACACAAGTATTTAGAGCCCAGTCAGAAGGTGTTTTAAGACAATAATGGCATTTTGGAGGAAGTTTTGGAGTCTCTACAGAGCCCTGGTAAACGAGCTGCCTGCCCAGTGGCTCCTTCATGGAGTAAAACAAGTTCACCAGAGTCCCTACTTCAGGTGATCAATGTTGTCCCCAAGAGGTACCAAATTGTGTTTCAGTGAAGCCATGATCCCTTCTTTTTTTTTTGTATGATGACCCTGGCACAGACCAAACATTTGTATAGGGGGAGAAATCTTCAGCAAGAGAAAGAAACAACCCCCCACTCATCTTGTTCACTCTTGTTATTCAAAAGGCTTCAATAAGAAAACACCAAAAATGGCAGCAAGACGGCGGTCTGGAAAGCTGGTAGCCCCTGGAAAGGAATCAAAACTTTTAAACCACACAGAAATTGAAGTTTGAGTTGCATTTGTAAATGTTTGGAAAGGAGAAAGTGCACATGTAGCTAAAAAAAGTGGCTACTTTCTACAAAAATTAAAACAAACAAAACAAACAAGTAAACCAACCTCCCAACCCTGCCTCACCCAGAGTAATTTTGGTTGAAATTTTTAAGACCATGTAGGTTACATTGTTCCTGGTGGCACACAGCAAGTTTTGCATGAGGTATTGTACAGAACTACAAAGTTGCTCACTATTACTGACTTTACTCTGTTCTTTCCATTCTATACAGATACTACTTAGAACAGTTCCATTTTTCTAAATCTAATGTAGCCATTACCTCAGTCAAAGCCAGACAGGTGCATCCTAGAGATGTAACAATAAAACCAATGCTTTATATCCACCTGGAAGCCTTTCACTGGAAACAATTTCAATATGCTACGAAGGGAAAGGACAGCTTCACCTTGAGTTGAAGGAGTTCATTTCAGCTCTGAAAAAGGTATAAAATCAGCTAAGTCATTACAGAAATTGTGGGTTCTGTTAATCTGAGCATCAGTGAAATTCTGGACCCAGTGCCCTTCCTATGCTGCTTTATCACCAAGCATAAGACATTTCTTATAAACCCTTCTGAATCTGCAAGGCAAACTCCTAGGAAAAGGACCTTTTGCAAGGCTGAAACTGCTCCATGACAGCAAACTGGACTCATGTCCAGCAACATCAGGATCCAGGTGACTCAACCTTCCATGGATGATGCATGAGCCCACAATTATTTCTGCAAATACCTCTAAGGTTTCTGTTTGGGCTCATTGCACACCATCCTGGAGTCCATGCAACTTGGCCTTCTGACTTGCTCATCTCTCATTTGCTTTCTAGGTTAAGTAGAATGACAGACCCAGACTAATAAACCAGAAGAACAACGTGGGAGCTATTGAGAAAAAGAACACAGAGATGACCACACAGTCCTGGAATGCATTACCAACCCAAGTATTAGAAATTCAGTATTTAAATTGTTCAGCAAAGCTTAGCTTAAGTGTTATCTTCTTCCACAGCTGTTTCAGCCTAAAAGGCTCTCCTTATCTTTCCCATCTACAAGAAGAATTATTTGTATGTAGAGCAGAGGTAATAGTGCCTTTTCTCCCTTTTATTTTCCTGCACCAAGGCCAGATGCAAGGATGACAATTTAAAGCCCACCAGCAGTCCATTAGAAGGCACAGGAGATTATGAGGACTACAGAAGCTTCACTTAGGATGCCAGAATAAGCAGCAGCCAACAGGAAAACACCTTTGGTTTCAGCTCTGGACCACCAGAGAGAAGGAGAAGCAGTGATCCTCACCTACAGCTAGGAAACCCAGAGCAGCAACAGAGAGCATCTGTACAGAGCTGCTAAAGTAGCAGTCAGAGTCCCTTGAGCCAGGAACAAATCTGTAAAACCAAACCCCTGTGATTCCCAGCCAAATTGCAGTAATGAGAGGCTGAAGGTAACTCAGGATACAGTTACCTGGGTCCTGGGTGGGACAAAATCTAGAAAAGGGAGTGATGGGCAAATAAGGTGTTATAAGCCCAGTCCAAGAACCTGGGTCTGAATTCTTGGGAATTCTTGGTGGACATCAGGACACAGAAAGAAAACCAAAGCGTAGACTTTGTTTGGGCCAATCACTGCCAAGCTGACAGATGTCAATCCAAGTTTCTGTTTAATAGAAATTTTTGCTTTTAACATAAGCACACTAAGAATAAGAATGGTTTAATAATATTATAAGAAAGCAAATGAAGAACTAGGCAAAACATCTTAATCCAGGGTGCCTACCTGCACCTCCTGGTGACAGCATTAAATCTGAAAGAGAGAGGGAATCTTACCCTGCTTTCTGGTCCACAACATTGGACACTGTCAGACTTGATACTCAAATGTATCTTCAGCTGAAGCTGTGGACATTCAGCTTTTGCCAGGCCACAGCTGCCAATGTTCACATACATGATACTATTTCTTTTTTTATTATTATTATTTATTTTTAAACAGCTTCATTTCCACTTATGCATGACAGCCAGGGCTGTCCAGACAGGAATGTTCAAGATCCCTCTGAGACACTGAGGCCATCCAAAAAGAGTAGTTCTCAGTAAGCTGAGCACTGGAAAGATCCTAAAGCAACTCAACATCCTGACGTGGGAGCCCAGAGCTTCTGAAGAAATAAATCAAATGTCTCTTGTGGGTGTGGAGGAATTATGAAAGTTTTGACCAGTGCCTTTTCCTAGCACCTGGGAAAGGCAGGAGAAGCTACACATGTACAACTCTTTCAAAGGACAACCACACAGCAGAAGAATTTAAATCTTATACTTTTGCTAAACCCCACAGTTATGATTTTTAAATAATGCCTTCCCTTGGAGAAGCCCCACTAGCAGAGCACTCACCCTGCAGTGTGGAATGGGGACAGGACCTGCCCAAGGGGACACAGACAGGCAGTGAGGGGACAGTGGCACAAATCCAAGGGGGGGGTGAAGAAGCAAATTCCTGTCCCCAGCTCTATCTTGGTTAATGCTGGCAAAGAGACTGTTGCACACTGGCAGCTGATGGCTATCAAAGCAAATTCAGACACTGATAGGAAGAAATTCATAAAAGCTTGCTACTCTCAGAAAAAAACCAAAGCAAAACAAACCTCTATGTGTGTGTCTGTGTATTTGGGAGGGGTCTTTGCTTCATCAGAAACAGACTGGGGTCCGAACCTCCAAATCATCTGGAGCACTTCCAGTACTACCTTCAGGATGTTGCCTTGGCAAAAATTTCATTTGAAGTGGATTTGTGAGGGGTCAATGGCAAATAAAAAAACAGATTTGGGAAATTCCAACATCTGATGCAGCCAGACCCATGGGGATTATGTCTCCCAGCTTTCTAGCTTCAAGGTACTGATTTGCACAGCTGAATCTTCAGCTGCTATAGCCAGAATAATTTTAATTGATATCTGCAGTTTATGAAAGTGTAGGATAGGAGACCCTCTAAAGAGAAGTGTATTGGTCCTGACTCTTGAAACCAGATTCTGTAAACCAACAGGGAATTACCTTCCCTGTTGGGAAGGTTAGAGGGACAAGTCATATCAGTTTTGAACCTATGCTGTCTAAGATTATCTGTGCACCATTATCCATGCTGCAGCCTGCAACCTTCAATTATGAAGCACTCAACAGACAAACCTCAGCTCACATCTCCTGGGGAGCCATGAGATTTCTGCAGGCAAGAATAAAGGTGTCTGGGACCTTTAGCATTAGAATATATATATATATACTGCTAGCAAAACAAATAAATAAATACATCAACCCATAGTCTGCTCTTCTTTTTTTTTCCCCAAGTTTGGTCAGAATGTGGTTTTGCCTGGAAGAACCCAAATATATGTAGCACTTTTTTCCTGCCACCAAAATCAAACCTTTTACAAATGGAATTACTTGCCTTACATATGTGCCAATTAATCTTATAAAAAGGAGAAAGAAAAACTGCACATTACAGTTCTCTAACCACTTTCCACACAGCCTGTGGCAGCCTGAACCTGGGTCATAGCCAATAACTATGTAGTGGCATAAACACTCACAAAGGAGCTGGTGCCTATATAAAACTGTCTGCAAACATCTGCCCACTTCTTCCCTCTCATTAAAACCAAAAGCTTGAGGTTTGTGTGCTGTGACTGCCATCACATTGAATAAAAATGTCAATACCTGCCTAATAGTTGAAGCTATTTTCTCTTTGACCCATTGCTTAACAGCACCATTAAAAAAAATGTCTGCAGGTTTACATTAACCTCTTAGCCATACATCACCCATTCCTCCACTTCAAATGTTTTAGAAAACTCCAAAGCTTTTTTTCTTTCTACAGAATCTCTTTTACTACTCTTCTACATTTCTTCTGTAACCATCCCTTTGGTATGAGACATTAAGTCCTATTTGAACAAGAAGTCTCATACCTGTGGAGTCATCAGAAGCAGAGGCTAAAGGTCTTGATTCCACAATGAGCAGTTTAACGCATCCACCCTTAAAGTCCTTGCTGCAGGAATGACTCAGGCACTGAGAAACCTCAGGTTGGATGGCTGGCCTTGGGCTCCCATAGTCTCTACCTTTATATCCTTGTAAACAAACAAACAAACAAACAAACAAACCCAAAAAAGCAAACAAAAGAAAACCCAAAACCAACCAAACAAAAAAGCCTTTAAGAAATATTTGGAAACTTATGCCTGAAATTCCAACTATGCTCAGCTCTTTTTCTCTTCCCAAACCTATCACCTGTTGTGCCCTAAAAGAAAAACTTGTTGAGAAAATTCTTAAAGCTCAATAATAACTTTATAGTTTATTACAGCACTGGGGTTTGGGGGATGCTCCCACAGAACTTGAAAGCTGCTTTCTGAAATGTCCTTTGAGACCTCCCTGACCTTCCTATGTTAACTCCTCTGCCTTTCTCCCTGGAACAAGTATATTCCAGTTATGCAGCAGAAAGTCAGCCCTCTTCTTTCCCAGTGGAGCACTTTTTCCTGTCCCTATTTCTTTATTTCTGTGAAGAGTGATGAATTTCCAGGAGGACCACTGGGTTTTGCCTGTGCACAGTGACCTGACTCATGCTACCACTCCCTGGATGCCTCTGCAGTGTTGCAAAGAGCTTTATTACTGTTATCATGGTGCATCAAAAATGCAACACAGGAGCCAGTGAGGTCGGGCAGTGTTGCAAAGAGCTTTATCAGCACTCTTCTGTTAGAAGACCTGTGTGACTTTGCTGAGATATCTCTCACAAACAGGGTGGCGATGCTAAATATTCACAATATTCCACACCAGCTGCAATATCACTTGCTCCTTCATACTCCATTTAAGCAAGCCAAACTAAGCCTGCTCTTCTCCCAAAAATCCTTTAAGTATTACATTGACTAATGCTGCCTCCCAGTTGCTTTCTCCAGCCTCTCTCATCCCTCCATGCTATACAATCTGCTCATTCCCATTCCCCCACTCCCTTAGGTATGCCAGATAGATATCTACCCTTTGTCAGCCTACCAGTCTCCCATCTCAACCCAGTTCAGGTATGGAGAACACCCACAGAGAGCCAAGTCATTATTGGAGAGAAACCATCCTAATCAATGGTTTGTAAGCATAAACCTTATAAAGTCCAATTCCAAAGGTGTGTCCAGGAGGTGACAGTGCCCCTGGGATGCTTCAGAGAGACACAGAGACCTGCTCCCTTTCACAGAGAGCTTAAACTGAAACAGCCAAGACCCGGGACTCTCTGTAGGCTGTTCTGTATACTCTTCTAAACACTTTAGATATTCTTTAGACCAAAAATGCTCCCAGCAATATTTTGATTGCACTTACTCACCACACAGCAGGCACATGTGTGTCCATGCACTCACACATATTTTCATGCTACAGAAGCTTTTTTCACAAAAACTTTGAAATCAAGGCAACACAGGACAACTGCTGCAAAATTTCCAAGGCTCACACAGCTCTGCTGGGGGGAGGGAGGGGGGGGCAGAAGGAGGAGGCTCACCCTCCCTCTGTGTGACTTTTTAGTTGCTCAACAAAAACTTCCTCAACTGAGGTAAGAATCAACCTCATCTCAGGGGCCCCAAGAGGTGTATTTTGGTTGGTTGGTTTTAGCTTTGCGTTATATTTTGTTTCTAGAAGAGGCTCCACTATCAGTCCATTTCCACATTCACACAGGACTTATCGCTCCTCCATCTGCACAGGTGTGCCTGGTGCACCCTACAATTCCTGCTGCTTTCTTGCTGTAAAGCCCGGCTTTATCTGCTACACACAAACCAGCTTCTGCTGCCAATAGCCCTACAAAGCAAAACTCCCCCCCTGAGCCCAGCAGCCGATGTGCCCCCCCCAGCTCCCAGCAGCAGCGATGCTCTGGCTCAGCTCTCTCGTGTCTGGCTCAGGGAATACCCCAGCCTCAAGCCGGGCCGGCCCCCCGTATCCACCCTCTGCAGATCTCTTGGGATCCCCAGGGATCCCTGATCTCGGAATCCACCTTTTCCACCAGGGATGAGGACACCAGGGGGTGAGGGACATCGCAGGTCCCGGCGCTGCCTCTCGGTCGCTCTTTCCCTGGGGACAGACACCTCCCCGCCTCCCTGCCGGGACGGTCACCCTCCGAAACACGACAGCTCTCAACAACCATCTCTTTCCCCCGGGAATTAAGCACCCACTGGGAAAGGAAATGCAAAACGCAAACGGAGTGCTTTCCCGCACAGGTTTTTCCAAAAGGGAAGGGAAGGAAGGAACGCGGCTGCTGCCTGCGTGGACCGGGCAGCTACGGAGATCAGGATGGGAGGAAACAAACCCCTCCTCCTCTGCCGGCACCGCGGCACCGGCCTCATACCGGCACCTGCACCAGCCCCGCACCGGTACCGACCCCGGGACTGCTGCGTGCCGGTCCCGCCGGGCACCGCCACCCATCGGCGATCTGCTCTGTCCCCTCCAACCCACTCCCCGCACAACATCACGCTGTCTGCTTCGGGCAGGAATGGGGGATCTCTCCTTTTGCTCCACAATACAAATAGGAGCAATAGAAGTGGGGAAGAAAAAGAAAGGCGGGGGGGGGAAAAAAAAAAAAAAGCAGAAAGGCAGCCCACTAACTACAATGCAGTTTTCTGTGCAGATCCACGTGGATGCTGAGCAGAGATGGGCTCATCTCAGAGATACTTCTACACCCTTACCTTTCTCCTTTCTCTCCTCTCCATTCCCCCCCAAGCTCACCTTTCCCTTCTCACTCTCACATCTCCCAGTTCCCAATGCCCACCAGTGCCCACCTTCCCATATGCACCAGACTCAGTTCTCCCAGCCCACAGTTCATTAAACCTGTGTGTTTGCAGAAGACAAGTCAGTCCTGCCGTTTCCAAACTCACCTGTAAAATGCTGCTTGTTGCTAGAATCCAGGGCAAAAGCCACCACATCCCTGGAAGCCGGGATTAAATACATTGATTGAACCCAGACTTAGAGCCGTTTTGAACAAAAACACCACTTTGGGGAATGCAGAGCAACCATGAACTGGCAACCTAGCCTAGGACTCTGCCTTTTTCTCGTGGCTCTTTGGGGGTTTTATTAAAGACAGATCTGACGTCAGGGTGAAGGACAAGCCCCACATTTTTCCTCTGGAGAAACTTTTCCTGCCTTCACTTCTTCATTTTTGTGTGTGGTGTTGTCCCACCTCCTGCATTTCAGAGCATCGCCGTTAGCCAAAGGGCTCTTAAAGGGAAAGCTGCAGCTCCCTGATCCATCCTGCTGTGGTTTGAGCCTGCACTGTAATGTTCAGAGCTTACCCCTATTCCTGCTCAAGGCATTCAGCCTTGTGACTTAGCTAGTACAGCATGCAATGTTTGATCTTGCTTCACTGATTGTGATTAATGACCCAAGATGTATACAAATATTTACATATGTTAGATTTACCTAATCTAATAAGAAGAGTGGCTTCATTTGGACATTTGTTCTGTGAGTGCATTCGCAGGAATCAGGCTGCTGGCTCCCTTGGGACCTTGCTCCTTACAGAGCAACCCACATGGGAAACAAAAGGCAGGACACACTGACCTCCTGTCCCCCCTGCCATGCTACACATCCCTTCCTTGACTTTGGTGGA
Source organism: Calypte anna (assembly GCF_003957555.1). Classification (NCBI taxonomy): domain Eukaryota; kingdom Metazoa; phylum Chordata; class Aves; order Apodiformes; family Trochilidae; genus Calypte; species Calypte anna. Next base: position 143,283,005 of record NC_044245.1, on the reverse strand, counting down.
GTGCATGCAGCAGCTCCCAGGCCCTGTGTCAGCAATGGGCATAAAAAATACTGCCCAGGTAGATGGGAGTGCAAAACCCACCCTGAGCAGAGCTAAACTCTCTGATCACCTGTATCCTTGATAATATATACCTTGAGTTTATCTGGGTCATCTCTGATTTCTTTTTCTCCCTTTACTTAGGCACAAGCATGTTATTTTTCCTCATGCCTTTAAAACTGAACTTCAAAGATTTAAAAGTTTCTTTCGTCCTTAAATTGAAACAGAATAGTATTAGTCAAATGACTGTTTGCAGAGGGAAGAATAAGCAAATTAAACAGCTGTAGACATCTTAAATCCAAGAAAGAGTCAGTTTATGGGCCAAAAGTAGTGTTAAAGTATAACAAGTATATAAATAGGCAAACATATAAGCATATAAGTAGGTAAACATGGAAGCAGGCAAACCTTCCTGCTTGGGGTGTCTGACTGGGCAGTAATGGGTGGATGAAAACTTCAATGGCCAAACTAGAACTGAGATGGTGCCTTAACCTCTGCTCAGGCTTGGCTACTCAGGTGTGTCAGGTCAGGTTGGCAGAAAGCACACTCAGACCCCCCAGCAGCCATCCCAGACCTCCAGCTGGGGTTTGCCCCCCACATCTGGCACAGCTGGATGCTGACAGCAGGTGGGCAGGGGAGAGCAAGGAAGCTGTATCCAGCAGCACATTCGCTGACCAACTTCCATCCCTTAGTGCTGTGTGATGTGACATGGACAATTTAATGGTTTTACACCAGCTGGATCAGGAATCTCTAAAAGGATCAGAGTTTTTACATCACAGTCTGGACACCTGGCTGCCCTGGGAAACAATTCAGCCAGAGCTTGGCCATAAACCAGAGGAAGTGCCACTTTCTGCCTTCCTCCTCCAACACCTTCATCCCTACCATGGCCCCTTCCCAGCACACACCATGCTGAAGACTTGGCTGGGGATTGTGTTGTTTGTCAGGTCTCTCCAAGACTATTTCTGCTCTCCTTCCTCTATGTCCTTCCCTCTCTTTCCTCCCTTCCTCCTCCATTCATTCACTCCACCTCTCTATTTCAGTATTTCTCTCTCACCCTACTGTCACCAGCACATATCTTACCCCATACACCAGCAATATTCAGTCACAGAGAATCTTTTCCTCTGCTGAGGAACCCAGAAAGGAGCCTGGTATCACCTCCTATCATCATGTCACCTGGGTGTTGTTCATCTGCAGGTGGCTACCACTCAGTGTCTGCCTTTGGGTTCCAAATCACTGAATACTTTGTGAAGGAAGGGATCTTTTGAGGGTCCAATTCCTCTGACCTGAGTGAGTCTTTAAAAAAAAAAGATATGAGGCTAGATGGATCTGCCTGAAGTAATAGGCTCAGCTGTAAAGTGGGTGAATAATACCTTGTACAAGTTGTGCTTGCTGGCCTGGAGCTGAAAGGGAGATGCTAGCAGGCCTAGAAAAAAGTAGCTTTGCAAATGGAAGAACTCCTGGGTTATCAGACTCCAAAATCAAGAGAAAGAACACTTCATAAATTACACCAGAAATGGCACTTTGTTGGTTTGAGTTTTTTTCCAGAAATATTTGGTTATCTTTTTACTATTTCCCCTGCATATTTCAGTCCCCTCAGTGAATTCCTTAGCTAATGCTGTGGTCAAGTGTGTCAGCAAGGATGGAAGCTTTGATATTTGGACATCTGGATGCTTGTAGCCCTGCAGATCATCTCATGTTGGTCATGGGAGTTTGTCATGTGGTGACCATAAACCAGACACTGTCTTAGCTTGGATGAGGCAGGGACCATGAATTTTCAGGGCAGGGGTTCATCTCCTGCCATCCATCTGCCTCAGCAGCCTTTCTCATATGACAGACACATCAGTGCACTTACAGGTGTGATTTGGTATAAGGTTATTTCACTAAGTCTCAAGTGACAGGGACATTTAGACTCTTCTTTAACACAGTGATGGCAGCAGCCCATGTCTTGGCTTCTACTTCTGTGGGGTTTTATTTTTCTCTCAGGATGGCAATGCTAAAAGAGATCATTGCAACCCTGTATCAATCTGGGTTCATCCTGAGAAGTCTTTTACTGACGTTAAGAGAGGCTCTAAAGACACTTGTCTGTATAGTTCAAAGCCTTAAATTCAATTTAAGATCTTCAAATGATGGAAAATCCACTTCATGCTTTGGTGAGTTCAGTTACATTCACTATTAACAGTTTGTGCCTTATTTCAGGCTGAGTTTTCTAGTTCCATTTTTCTGCCAATGTCTGCTTGGCTGATGAGAATTCAGTACCTTCCTCCAACACAGACATATGCAAGGGTTTAGTAAATCATCACTGACTCTTCTTGTCAATAAAAGAAGGAAGCCACATTGTTTTTAAGTCACGGTGTCTAATTGGTTTTCTGGACCTTGAAGCAATTTTACATTTTAGCAACTTTTGTTTCCTTACCTTTCATCTTCTATGAACATTATGTCTGCAAATGCAACTACCCCTCACCCTGCAGTCATGCCATCCACAGTGAACTGGGAACACGTAGCATGTTCCAGTGCAAATAGCTCTGGTTCTGTTAACCTAACTCTTTAATATCACTCCTTCCTCAATAGACTCCTCAGGCTTCTTGGACACATAAAAAGTTTCTCAATATTGCTTCATTTTACAGTCAATTTAGACTAAATAAACTGGGAAATTGATTGATTTATTTTATGCTGTTTGATATGCCTGACACTTTTACTGAGGGCTGTAGCTGGCCAAAGAACACAGGGACCACTGAGAGTGCTCAGGGAGGATGGATGCTGCTCGTTCTTGTAAATGTGTGGCAGAAATAGCTCCTTGCCTGTAGCAGATTTACCCTGTAATAAGTGTGATCAGAGTCTACCTACAAGTTTAAAGGGAAAAAAAAGCACCTTTCTCAGCTCATAAAAGATAAAGACTGAATCATGAATCTGGCTTTTAAACAAGCCAAACAAGTAGCTGTGTAAATTTTCTATCAGAGTGCCCTTGTTTCTGCCTTCATCCATGCCAACAAGATGGAGAAACACCCCTTCCATTCAGGATTTGCCTGCTGAACTGTGGAGGTCCCACTGGGGCTGCAGTCATCAGGAAGGATGAGAACTTCACCTGCTTCTAAAGGCACATACTGGAATGGAAAGGGAGGTTGGGAAGTTAAACTGCACCATTTATTACTGTTGTTCCTGCTACTTAGGTGACAGGAAGGACAGTTACATCAGCTTTGCCCTTTTGAAATATCTAAGAGGCTCTAGAAACAAGAGTAAGAAAACATTTGGGTTAGATGACTCTTGATAACATCAAGCATCTGAGTGCCCAGCCAACCCCACTTCAACATAGGTGAATATCTGATTTCCACAGTTTCTGGCCTATGCAGGTGAGCATAAAATAATGAAGGCTATAAAACATCACTATCTCCCATCTTGGATAGGCTTCTTTCTTGGATGGAAGGTAGATTTACTCTTCTAGCTCCTGTGTTGATTTTAAAATGTTAAAGAAAAGAAGCAAGAAACCTTATGATTTGTTTAGAGAAGTTATGAACAGACTCCCAAGAGGGCAAACCTGGTTTAAACACGAAATATTCAAAGACCAATTTTCCTTCTATGGCTTGAATATCTAAATTCTGCATTCTAATACTGGTAACTTCTTATTCAACGTTTCCTTTGGTATTAGGTTAGCAAACATTTTTCTTTCAGTCTCTGTTTTCTGGGGAAATGGAGCTTACGCAATTGCTTTGTATATGTTCATGTCTGTTTGTCTGTCTGTGTCCCTTCACAAAAATGTTTTGAGCATCTTGGCCAAGAACAAGCCAAACTTGACAGGAAAAGAGATAACTTACCAACAGTCACATTCCTGAGCATTTTTTTCAAAGGAAACAATAAGGAAGAAGAGAAAAGCCATGGGCACGTCACAATGTTGGGAAAGCAGAGTATTTACTCTCATGCTATTAGAGGCCAGAGAAGCCCCACAGCTGAGACCTCTCAGAAGACTGGCTGCAGGAAAATAACTTCAGCTGGAGTTTGCAGTCAGCCACAAGGCACAAATTGGTGGGGAGAGTGGCTTTTTTGATGTAGTGCTCACAGAAACACTATAACTTGAAGCATGTACAGTCCACATGTTCTCAAGCTCTCATCTTATTTTTTTTCTTACAAACAGCACTTTAGGTTTCCTCTCCTCTCAGTCCATACCAGTATTTTTTTCCTGAATGTAGTCTCAGTTATAAAAACAAAAACGATGAAGACAAAAGTGTCCACTTTCACATTACCATCTGAGGAAGTAAAATACTCCTGTCCATCAGGAATCATCCCTGGACTCTTTCAAAGTGCAAGGATACATCCATCTTCCAGTGGATATGGAGTGACTGCCACAAGAGGTTGAGTAAACTGAGGGTTTGATAGGTGCTAGCGTAGTGACCTCAGCAGAAGGCGGTCTCAGCTATGGAGAACATTAAGGATATATGTTTGTATGACCATTAATAATGGAATCTGAAGCATTTAAAAAATATTATTATGAAGATAATCTACTTTTCCATGCCCTGGAGGGTGTTCAGCACAATGCCTGCAAGAATTTATCAGTTTTACAAAACCAGGAGCATTATGATTTTGTTACCTGATTTTTTTTTTTTAATCCTGTTGTTTGCCAACCCAAAAGACACAATCCCAAGGCAAAAAAAAGGGAGTGGGTCATCAGAGGTGGTGTATCACACCCAGGTTTCTAGAGCAGGTCACTGCCCCAAGCTCTGATGTTTGACATCCATGTCCACCTTTGCTCCAACGCTGCCTATCATGATAAAACTTTCTACAAGTCTCCTGGACTTGAGGGGACCACATAAAATACTAACTGTTCCTTTCTGGGCTTATTTTGCCTTCTTCTTCCTCCTGATAGTGTTTTGGAGCAGACAGGATGGTATAGTCTTGTATTCCACCTGAGGGATGGGAGAAGGATAGACTGGATCAAGGGCCTGAGCGCACACACTCAGGGGAAAGGCTGGTGGAAGAACAGCAGCTGATTGAATACTTCTTGATCATGAATTAATCTTGAATACTTCTTCATCAAGTAATTAAATTGTTCAATGGGTTCTGGCAGTACTTCTCCCCTTTTACATGGCTTTGGTCCATCTCCCTTTAATTACACCGAAGACTGATGAGTCCCTGAGCAACTGCTGGGCTGCACATGTTCACCCAGAACAGGATTTCCAAAGGGAATTCGGACAAGTAGAACATGTTCTAGGACATTGTGTGATATAGGCAGAACACAAAGGAGGGAAGGAAGAGGACAAGATCATTGTGTGGTATCCAGAGCACCGTGCTGCCCTAGTTATTTCTGGGTCATCAGAAAAATACACAGATGGTAAATCCTATATCCTCTACAATTAGCAAAACTGTGGCCAGCACCTTTGCCTTAAAAAAACTGGAAAGCTAAAAACACAGCTTATACATCCATCAGCCCTTAAAAACATCCAGTTTTGCTGAGATGGCTGCACCTCTTATTTGTAAGTTGAAACTCCGTGTGACATAAATAGCACCATTAGATGCCAAAAAAGACAATTCTTTGCAATGTTCCATAAAGTAACTTTCTGCCATAGTGTTATCACGTTACCCATTTCCTTACTGGGCAAGGGAGAAGTTTGCTGACTTAAAAGTCCCTAAGGAACCAGCTTGCCTTGGGACATCATGGGACAAAGACTTTGGAGACTGATTCCACTCAGTAAAAGGGCCTTTCTCATTCTCTTCCCACTCCAGCATCTTTTTTGATTTTGCTGTTCCTTTCCACTGGATCACAAGGTGTAGTCTTTATGTTTGCAGAGTCAAGGACAGTTGCTTAGGGCCTATCATAACACAGTTTCAATTCCTGAATAGCACATTCATGCTGCAATACAGTGGGAACAGTTTAGCTGCACTATGGGATCTCCCACGGATCCCATAGGGTCTTTCAGCTCCATGCGAGTTTTTCATTACTCCCACTCACTCTGACTGCCCAAATTCTGTTTGGTCCATCACAAAATGATCCCCATATATCAGATTGTCCTTTGGGGCATCCCACAGAAACACCTTTCAGAATAAATGCAAGCGTTCAGTTTTAAAGAAGGAAACTGAGCAAAACTGAGCAAAACTGGCTACTTCTGCCCACGAAGTTCTGGCTTCCTTTGGCAAGCTCTTTCTGCTTTCTTTTCCAGTGTTTGTCTGTTTGCTTTTTCAAATGCATTTCTCTGGCACATCTCTGGTTCCTGGTGGCAGCCCTTGAGGGACTAGTTTGCTGCAGTCCCAGAACCTCACAGAGCAGGATTCATCATGGAGCCAGGAAAATAAATACACAGCTTGCCCCATGACTGAGAAACAAAAATGCCCTTGGGAAAGTAGATATTTTCCTTTATTTTCAGTTACTTCAAGCTGGTTTAGGACATAATGATGAGGAGTTTCCCAGGGAAGCCATCTTCTCTACACAGTGAGGACTGTTCTTCTCACCTTGTGTCACCTCCCAGAGGCACCCTAGGAAGAAAAATCTCTGAACCATTTGAGACCTCAGAGTGGTTGGTGAGACTACAAGTTGGGTGAACAGCTTAGGACATCTTTAATGTGTTCACCATGTGCTGTGTCAGGGTCCTTGGAATGTACCTGGGGAAATTGTCCATTCATGTGATGTAAAGGGCCTGAATACTTCAGTATTAGTGATGGATCACAGCTCCTGGCAAGGGATCTCCTTGAGTGGGAGCCACCAAGGCCTCTCTCCTGCCTCAGGACATCAGGCTTATGATATTTCAGGGCAGAGAAGGGCCTGAGCTGAGAGAAAGGTCAGTGTCCTGAGCCACTGGTGAGCAGACTCAGGAACTGAAGAAGGAAAACGGGATGGAGAGGGAGGCAAAGGAAAAGGATCCTATCAAATTTCCCTTGTCCCTAGGTAAAAACTGGACTAATAAAATTCTTCCTGACAAATCTTTGTCTAAACTTGTCTTCAGGGACTGATTCTCCCTACCCAGCCTGCAGCAACCTATTCCAGAATTTCACTGTCCTCCAATCTAGAGAGTTAAACCTAACACCTACCTAAAATCTTCCTGGCAGCAGTGTTAGGCCACTGTTCCTTGGGCACACTGTAGAGATCATCTCTTTCCTCTTCTTTGCAGCATTTAACTGCTTTGAAGATAATAAGCATATCTCCACTGCAGCCTTGTCTCCTTCCCCAGTTCTTCCACTCTTTGCTCAGACATAATTTCATGCTCTCCTTGTAATCTTTGAGGTGACAAAAACCAGGACTAGCACTGGGACTAGACAGAGACCTCCTGCTTATACCTCCTAGATTTCACTTCCCACTTAGTTCTTTTTGACCCTTGCCCCCAGATTACCTCTCCAAGAAGCCATCTATTCCCACTATGAAGGTTGCTCCTGCTGCAATGAGTGAGTGCCAAGGTCACCTGAGAGGCCACAACCCTGATGTTAACACCTGGGAAACCAAGTCTGGTCACCACTGCAGGAGGGACAGGGAGGATGTTTGAAGCATCAGTTATATCTGCTGGGATAAAATGGTTGACAATAGCAAAAAAATCTCAACAGCAGCAGTAACCACTCTCAAATATGGCCTGGTAGAACCAGAAACCTACAGGGCTTTATTTCCACCCCTCTCCGTTATTTCTCCTGTGTTAGTTTTCCTATGGCAAATGAATGTTAATCCTGTTCCTTCATCCCTGAAACAAAACCCAAAGTGTTGTTGATGCAGCTGGGGAACCTGAGCCAACCCAGCTGTGCCTACTGCTATCCTGAATTTCTATATTAACTATTTCAGAGGATCTATGCAGGATATTTTCTTTTTCAACGTTAATTTCTGTCATCAGCAGATGTAGCTCCTATCTGCTCTTGCCTAGGAAGATTCTGAAAGATCCTCGGCTACATCTCAGAACCTCACTCCAGATGTTCCTCCAGGGCTGCAAGAAACCAGCACAGATAACTCTCACTAAGGATAACTCTGCTAGCAGACAGTTGTCCTCATCATAGGGTTTAATCTCACTTGAGCAAATTTCATATGAGATAGTGCCACAAGTCAAGATCAAATCACACCACAGTAATTTCATCACCCTCTTGGTCTGTACTCTATCTTCAACATCCTCAAGATCTGTCACAGATGTGGTGTTCTTTTAACCATGATTTGTTTTTAACCAACATATGTTCCGTGTTGCTAATCTCTTTCTGATCATGAAAGTGTTCAAAAAAGGTTTTTTTCCACTCAGTTTCCACATTTTTTAGGTGTTTAAAGTATGCTGATTGATTGATTGATTGATTGATAATTCCCTGGTTCTTCCTTATCCTCCACATCAATAGATGTATATCTGCCCTCTTCCCCTCCCTCACTTAAGCCTCACATATCCTTCAAGCCAGTGACTATCTGGTCTGTGATTTAAACAAAAAAGTAGTCTTTTCACAGCACTTCCTCAGAATGCCTTTTGCTTGCTGTGGACTGAATTCTTCCTTCCTACTCATTGGTGTTAACATATTATTCATTGGCTCATAACAGTTTAGTGAAGGCTAATAGAAGAAAGGCATTACCCACTTCAGCCCTCCAGGAATCATTAGCTTTCCATTCTCACTAAGTAGAGGTCCAGCTTCCTCCTTCATCTTCCTCTGATGAAGATGGAATACTAATATTTCTGTTGAATTATTAATAGAAATCTTTCTGTTACCTTTCATGCCCCTTACTAGTTGCATTTCATTCTGTTCTTTGAACCTTCTCATTTTGTACCTATGCTCCAGCAATTTTTTTTAGATGCATCTTCAGTAACTGACCTACTTTCCACTTCTTGCATATCCTCATAGACCATCTGTCTGATGCATGCAATCTCCAGCTACCACCAGCACAGGCTGCTTCTTACCTCCACCCTGGAATGTGGGGTAACTGGGATCGTCTACCATCAAGATGAGGTTACTAGGAAGAAAAAGCTGTGAGCAAACTGAAGATTAATTTCAATGTTGCACTGGATTGGAGAAGGAGATGCCAAAGAAAGAGTTGTGCCATCAAACAAAAGGTATCAACCCTCTGTATTCAATTATACATACCTACCATTTTTCTTGAATATTGGGGTGTGGGAATTCAAAAAGATATTAAATGGTTTCAGACACTCACTAGTGTGCATGAATCATCTCCCAGCTTTTCTTCAAAGTTTTGCTCTAGAAAAAATCAAAATGGCAGCACATCCACACCAACAAGCCCAAAGCTTACATTGCTTTTACCATCTTCCCTGTAAGGATTCCTGGGAGCTGCAAGTACTTATTAAGGGATAGCTGTTTCCACTGTACTTTTCTGTGGACAAAGTTGGTGAAGAAAATGTTGGAGTAAATTATCTGCTGTTTGAGTTATTGTCATGAATGATAAAACAGATGTCTTATATTCACAAACTTTTCACGATCTTGGGCTGCAGGCTGGTTAGATCATGTGAAATCCTATTGCAGCATGGAATAAGGCATTGTAATGGGCATGTGAGTCCCAAATCTAGCACCTGATGATATAGTTTTTTCCACAGCTTATCCCTTAAACCACACACGTGCTAGTCCTTGCACGTCCAGCAGCAATTCTGAACCCTTTCTTAGCTGGAAGTGAGACTTTTGGCAAATTATTTGGAAAATTTCTTAAAATATATATTCTTGTTTCTCCAGCTAATGCTAGGCCCATCACCCCTCTGTGTGCTCTGAATCTCTAGAAGGTTTCTGGGCATAATTGTTTCTGTTGCCATCTCCCAGGTGAGGACATTTATTTTAAGACCTACCATTAGCATGATCTAGGATTTGCAAGAGAAAATGCATAAATCCCCCCTTTGCACTGCCCCAGAGACACCAAGCAGCTATAAAGCAAGTTGAAGCAGTTAATTTCTCTGCTTTCCCAAAGCAGCATGAAGGAGCTGGAGTATCTTGAAGAATCTTGCATTTCCAAAGTTGCTTCTGTTGCATGAAATGCATAACCTGTAAAATCAAAGCCATGATGCTCAAAAGAATTTTAGGTGGTCACAAAGCCCAATTTTTCACACTGAGGTGGGCTCAAGGTTACAGGTAGGTTATAACTGATGATGTTTACCTATGTGTTTTTTTTTAAACTGGAGGTGTTCTCCTTAAGGTGTCTTAAGGAGACCGATTTATACCTGGACATGCAGAATGGGTGAAGTCTCAGAAGAGATTTACTGTAGAGCAGTTGAGAGGAACCAGCACTAAAAAGAGTAGCAGAACCCCATTCTCTCAGTAGCCCCTGGGACTTGAATGTGGACACATAAACTTCTGGTCACTTGTAACCTCACACTTGGGAATCAGGCAAAGCTTTCTTCTAGCTGCATGTCTGGGATAAAATTATGCCCCATTGGCAGCTACCTCTTCAGCAGGTCTGAGCATATGGAGCAGAGCTGAATAACCTCATCATGATGTGCATTGATCTAAGATCAGCCCTAGATTATGTGAATGATATATTCTCTCCTTGTAGACAGAATGAAATGTGATGGACTTTTGGTATAAGTGACTGATCTTGAGTAATTCCTTGCAACCCTTCCTCACATTCACCCAACTTATCATGACATTAGGGAAATACTGCTTGAAAGATGTGGTAATGACTTGGAGCCCAGCACAAGCAGTAAAAAAATTGTTCCATTTTAGAAAATGTTGTCATTATCCCATAAATATGGTATATCTGCATAGTCTCTGCCTTAACACATCTGGACCACAGAGAGGAAATTATATTACATCATCACATTGTCATGTGCAGTTGGAAAGAATTCTGAGAGCCATTGCTTGACTCCATGTTCAGATGAGAGGAAAAAGGGGAAAGAAAGAAGTGACAGGTAGAGATGTATCAAGATAGAAAGCTAATCTTGAAAAGAATCCACCCATGGCTGGAAACAGCAGGAGACTGAGCTGCCACTGCACATCTTGCTGATTCATTCCAGTGCTCTAATCAATCTCACTTTGGAGAATGGTAGACCTTGTCTCTACCTTGAGCTTGTCTTATTTTACCTTCTAACCATTCTTTCCTGTGCAATTTTTCTTACTTTGTACATTCTCCAAGTCTCCAAGAGGCACCTCATTCTTCTTAGCTGTAACTTACAAAAGCCAAATTTTCTAATAACCCATAGAAGCCAGACCTTTCATTGTGAGATATGTTCTTGCAACCTGTCAGGGTTTTATTTATGTGGCTTTACTCTGTTTCCTGTACAATTTTTCAACATGGTCATCAGGCCAAGATAGAGTATTCTATCACACACACTGCTACAAACCCAGGTAAAACTCACATCTCTCCTCTTATGCCGTTTCCTCCTCTGTGTATGTCTGATAATCACATCAGGGATCTCATTCCCTTCATCCTCATTGTTTTTTAAGGTTAAAATTCACCTATGTATCTAACATTCTTCAGTTCTGCTTCGATCTGTGCTTTTAGGATGTGGGCATCATTTTATTCAATTGCATTTACCACAAATGGTCCTAGCTTACGAAGTTTTTTGTCTTCTTATTGCCTAGTCACAGGATAATTTACTGCTCTGCCAGTCTTTATGTCATTGAGAAACTCTATATGCAACTCCAAAGTTGCTGATAAAAACTTGAAAGGTTTTGGGCCAATGTCTGTGAAATTCTCTAGAAGATCTAATCCTTGATAAAATCTACACAGTAAAAAAAAAAAAGAAAGATAACTGTCAGTTAAATGCAATAAATAAATAAATAAATGCATAAAGATAAAATAAATATAAGTATATATAAGTAAATAATATTCTCTAATAAATCAAAAATGTGTTTTGATTTTGCACAAGGCATATTTTATTTTTCTTTTTTTATATTTTATTTAGTCTATTATGTGGCACTAAAAGTCTGAAACATCCAGTTCAGTCTATGCAATCTAATGAGTCCTTTTACTGCCATGCGCAAAATATCAATTTTGATAGATAAGGACTACTTTAGTATTAGTGTCACTAATGGTCATTAATTGTAGACCTAGCTTTTAACCCTACTGTTGATTTATGAACATGTCTCTTTTTTATATGGATGGCTGGTTGGCTTTCAGCTTATCTGTGCCTTGTCTCATTTGTACTCAGCAAACGTTGGCAGAGAATTAACATTTTTCCAGTCATCTGTAATTTCCCACATACCATGAGATTAAAAGGAAACATCAGGGAAAAAAAGAAACCGCATCAACTTCACTTTAAGATGCCTGAGACAAAGTTATCCATGCCTGCTGATTTCAAAAGGAGTTGCTTCATGTTCCCCTGAATAATTAAAGACCCAGAAAGTAATTTATCTTCTTCATGTAGTCTTCATGCATCATCCTGCTCGCTCCCAAATACAGAGGCAGGTTCCCTCTTTGTTGCTTTGTTTAATTTGTTCTTGACTAATTGAAAAAACTTTCTTGTTCTTTCTATCTTTGGCATTGCCAGCTTTGGATGGTTCATTTCCGTTGCAAGCCACAAGCTTATAAACCTCACTGATTCAATTTTTGCTATAGGTAGAGATGAACAAGTGATAAAAAAAGAGTTTGAACCTTCAGCAGGAGAGTCCCAGCATATAGAAATGAACATAAAAAAACCCAAACAACAAACAAACAAACAAACAAAAAAACCCATCAGTGTAATTAATCTACTGGTGATTTTCTTTAAACATCTACCTGAGGCTATCAGAACAGCAGGTAGAGCAGCAGTTTTATTTTTGGGAAAATTAAGGCATGGGCTGAACTCTGTCACTGCCTGGTTAGGTGACCTCTGGCAGCTTCTTCTTCTTTGTCCTTTGAACACAAACAAATGCTAACAAATTGTACAGTAAATACCTGTGCCCAAGGTGAGTTCAGTGGAGGCTGCAGATGCAGTCACAGGTCTGATGTTTGAAGACTGAAGACTGCAATAAAATAGTTTTCTTCTGCAAATTTCTTCTTGGGTTTTTTTGATTCAGGTTTTTTGTTTGTTTTCTGTTTGGTTTGGTTTTTTGTTTGGTTTGGGCTGGTTTTTTTGGTGGGTTGGGGGCCTTTGTTTATTTGGTTGGTTTTGGTTTGGTTTTATTATACTGTTTCCATCAGATTAGATTTTTTTTTTACTGAGGGAAAAAAATAGCTTTCTGTTTGTTTGCTTGCTTTCTTAATGGATGTATTTCTCCTTTTTTTTTTTTTTTTTTTTTTTATGGTAAGCAAAGAATCCCACAGTGTCCTGCAGCATTCTCTGCACTATGCAGCAGCAGCAATCCTGTCCTAAGCACCTCAGCAGGGAGCAGAGCTGGAGCTGGTGTTACCCATTGGCAAGGAGCATCCATCGGCCACAGCCAGCCAGGTGCTGAGAAGTGCTGAGCTGTTGAGCCTGATGTGGTAGGCACAGGTGAGGTTACAGAGATCTTCTCTTTCTCTTTTTGCCTCCTGCTTTTATATCTCTGAATGACTACCAGAGTGTTTTTACTGGTATGTAGACCATGAATATACATAGCCACACGTTCATACTCCAGCGTTGCAGAAGGCTCGCAAAGTTTTCTTGAGAATCACTCATGATGGAAAAATGTTGATTTTTATGACTAACTGCAGCTCAGTTGAATATGTCTGGAATTCCACATCACAAAATGAAAAGGCAAATCTCTAGCCTTCCCCAGCAGACAACGAGGCTTTTCTTGCATTTCTCAAAAAGATTAGCAGAATTTAGGAAGTCTGACAAATGTCTCTCCCTGTGTTATGACAAGGTCAAGGTAAATATTTGTATTGCTCAGATCTTATGCTGTGTCACCACTATTGCTGTGTATGTTGTGATCTACCAGCTGTAAAGTCAAAGCAGGAGACATAGGGACCAGAGGAGAGAGGAATAATTTACTGTCTGGAAGCTACTGAAATCTGTGAAGGATTCTTTTATAAATGACAGGATTACTCCTGGCATGGGATGTTCTTCTCCATAAAGCAATCACTGGCTGATGTCCTGAGGGATGAGTGACACCAGCTGTGTTCTTCTACTCTGGAACACTTTCTAGGAAATAATTAGAAAATGTGATTTCTGTAGTCATTTAAGTTAATTAAAGATTGAACATTTGTATAGGAAACTTAAGGAAACTTAAAACTTCTGGCTGTGCTTTGTGACTGCCCTCAGCATTTTTTAAAATGGGTCTTGTTCAGAAGATGCTGGAAAACAATGTTTTACTGGAAATTCTATTGAAAATTTGCAAACAACATGTCATAAATGTAACGTCCTGTGCTGCTCTATTTTAATTTATTTTTTTAATGAGAGTGCTTATTAATTCCACATTTATTATCTTATTTTGATGATTTCAGCTAGCAGGATGTAAAATATGAATGGCACCAGCAAAGGTCAGCATGATCTATTTGTTGACCCTAATCTCTGAGTGATGTGCTTGCTTGTATCTGCTCTTCCTAAGATAATCTTATGTGAGGTCAGATAATATCACCCAAAACTTACTTTCAAGCCTACTTCCTTGATCATTCACATTGACTAAAAACTAATAGTACCTTGTGCTTTCTTTTGAAGCAAACTATCTTTATCCAACAGGAAACCTGTCATGGGGGATAGTTCAGCTCAAACGCCCTTCCCAACAAACAGGACAAGTACATGGCTTCTGCCCTCATCCTGCACCCTCCTGCACAAACAGCTCTCCAAAGTATGTCATGTATTTTTATGGTCCATGCCACAAAAACACCTCTGGTCCACAGATTTCTCCATAAACTGTTTTGGAAAATTTCATGCACATAAATGGATGATGATACCTTAGAGACACCTGGCACCAAAAGATTAGTGCCAAGTGCTGTCTAGTGTGGCAACTGGAAAGTGACAGCACTGAGAGATGTGGGCCCATATTCAGTCCCTGGATGGATGCAATAGATATATTTAACAATATAAATGCAGCCTGAAGTGTTTTTGTCTTGGCTATGCAGCTTATGTTCTTCTCTCTTGATTCCTCTGTGTCTAGTCCTCTAGATTTAAGAAATAATTTACCTTTCTCTTTCTCCTAAAATGTTATTCAGAGTAAACATTTTAAAGTTGAAATATCCAAACAATATGTCTCAATTTATGTTTAACACACGCAAATAATCCACTTGATTTTTCACTAAGCAGCCTCCTCTGTACTGGAGAAAATAACCAATATCCATGAATGGTGAAAGAACCCTGGAATCCCCAGCAACCCTCCAAAAATAAATGACTGTTATTATCACAGTGGGTAATGGGAATGCTATTTGAGATACATCATAGTCTTTACACACTGCAAGAAGCATCCTCTGGTGCTTGAATCCCATAATTTCCTTTGGAAAAAGGTCACAGAATCAAACCCACAAACCTTATGTTTAAATAACATTGCAGGCCAGGCTGCAACCCATGAAAATAATGAAAATGCTTGATTAAGGTTTCCAGTTTAGTCCTCGTTCACTCCATATTGCTCAACTATTAGGGCATATGACTCACATAGTATTTACAGAGATAGCTCAGGGCTTGAAGAGTTATTCTACACCCTTGTATCCTGGGTGAACTGGAAAGGATTTTATCTTAGTTATTGAACTAATTATTTTTGTGGGTTTCTAAGTGATCTTTAATGTTACTTAAATATTACTTGGTAGCAGAATCTGGTTTTTAAAATGACATTTAAATACTTCAAGGGCAGATTATGTAAGGTAATATTATTAGAAAAAAAATTAAAACTTCTGGTAGTTTTTTTTCTTTCCTTTTATCACTGCAACATTCAAAGGTAAAGCACTTAATAATGGTCTTAAGAGACAGAGCTTCCTGACAGTGCTTCTAGGTGACTTTGGATGATCAGGAGGTCCAGATTTAGCCCAACTGTGTTTGATTGTAGTCTTCCTATATTTTCAAAGGATGAGAAAAAAAAATAAAAAGGAGTAGAGGCTTTCACACTTTCAGAGAGAAGTTCATCCCACATCAATGAGGATTGCCCAAGTGATTGTCTTCTTTGAAAACTGAGAGAACCTTGGGCAGCAATATTCCTGCTTGGGGAGCTTCTGCCAAGTACATAAACTAAACAGGAGGCATTCAGGCATCTGTCTTTAGGCAGTGGGCCTTTAACTGGTAAATGTTGGCCTTTGTGCAATGGGGAGCACTGAAAAAAGATTTACCACTGACCAAGAGATGGGGCATCCACAGTGACTCTGATGGGCAAATGCCCAAGCACAAGTCCTGTCAATAGGATGTGATATTTCTGTGGCACTTCAACTCCCACAGAAGGTGTGATCTTCACTGGTCCATGTGCATTGGTTTCACAGGGCTTTAGCTCACATCAGTAATGAGGTCTGGAATATTATAAGCAGCATCCGGTCTGCAGTAGAGTCAAATTCTTCCAGCATCTAGCACGTGGGGCACTACTCCAGGCCCTGCAACTAATTCATGCCTTCTTGTGAAGGATTCTCCTAAGAAGTGTTTAATAGGTGGCTTTATAATTTTTTTTTCTTAATTTTTTTTGAGGATAGAAGGCATTGGCTCACACAGCCAACCAGCTGTAAGCAGAAGTATGGCCTGCCTTGAACTCCTACAGCAGGTTCTTCATGATGTGTAACACTGATCTGGAGGGAGTCCAGAGTTGCAGCAGAGTCATGCAGAGTTACTCTAGGAGGTATCTTCCTGCCTGACTCTGGGCACTGTTCTGCTAAATTGTCTGTTCCAGAGAAGCCCAGCAGATGAGCTGAAGACTAGCTGAGACTTTGACTTTGAAATCTCTTCTAACACCTACCTCATCTGGTCTGCTCCAAAGTTGCAGTTTATCAACTCAGCCCTGCCTGCCCCACTCCACTATTTGTAAATTGCTATTTGCCTCACACACACTTCCTTAATAACAACTCAAGTTTACATCATATTTAATGCTGTAACATGTTTGGCTTTGTAAAGCTGCTCCAGTGCAATGTTGACTTTATTTACAATTGCATTTATTTTTAAAGGGACAGTGCTTTTCTTTTCCCATGTCTTGCAGCACGATTAGGAGAGAAACAGAAGCTTTACCCTTCTACATCCACACCATTAAAACCCATGGCACATCCAGCCAAGCTAGAGAGTGATACACAGACTCTGCTGAGGGAAAAACCATTAAACTTGTGAGGTTTCTGAAAACCAGAGCATCTTTAGTGGACGAAGGTTGTGCCTGTAGTGAATGCAACTTATTAAATTCCTATTATAGCTAAGCTTATCATATCTTGGTTCTGGCAGCTACCTCAGAGTGGCTTTGCCTAGCACCATCCTACTGAGTCTAGAAACTAAGTTCAGTTTTGTAATTTATGTAATTATTTCATACAGAAGTGACAACCACACAGCATGTAGTTACCAGATATGCTTTAAACAGACTAGGATGAGTATCTGCAGCCCAGAGGTTTAATGTGAATTTGTTTTCTCAGGTAGATAAACTAGTCTACCCCTAGGCCACGGACAGGCTGCTTCTAAAATTGGAAGGGGACTGCTGATTGGCATAGACCAAAAGTGTACCAAAATTTGGGCTTACAATTAAACTTTATGCATGACCATAGCATAGTTAATCCTATTCCCAATTTTAATACTACAGTTGTAGCTGTACCAATAAGTCTGACTCTAGCTTGATGTTCCTAATCCTGATGAATACCTGCAAATTAGCAGAGGGCCATACTTGATTACCACCTCATGTTCTCTCCTGGGGCAGTGCTATTTCATGGCAGCTGAAGCTCACATTTCTACAAGACATAAGACAAAAAGAAGTTGGTTTGCCAAGAGTAGATGTATTCATTACTACTCCATGTATGTATCACAGATGTTTCACAAGACAAAAAACTAAGACTGTTTTGCAGCAGCCCAGATAATTTATGTTCCCTTTCCACAGCTAACTGTCCTTCCATGATTTAAAAATGTTTCTGTGTCTTTGCTCTACAAAAACCCCCAACATAATAGTAACAGCACTGGTTGGGATGCTTGGGGGGACGATGGAATGTCTGTTGTGCTGAAATAAGGGACTCTGTTGGCTAAATATTAATGTGTGGAGTGTAACTTTGATGTTAGTTGCCATCTTTAAACATGTAGCAGCTGCTCCTCACACAGGATGCCCCCTTTCCCTTCAGAGTCAGCACACAGCAAAGTCTGTGGTGCTGAAATACTTTGATTTCTGAGATTTAGAATATCTCTTCCCTTAGACCAGAATATAATAAAAAATTAACCCATGGATGGTTAGAAGTGTTTAGTGAGGGTGGAAAGGCATTCAGCTGAGATGCTGTTACACAGTGGTTAAAAGACGCTGTCATTCTGAGAGCAGATGCAGATTCAAAGATTAAAAGTAGAACTTGTGTTGCAGCTTGCATTTCTGAGACAGAACTATGGGGGTTTACTGGGACCAAAGCAGATAATGTCTTCCAAAATACAGGGCACTGAAATACAGCAAAAGTATGAGTCCAGTCATGGGATAAGAAGTCACTCATAGACTGAAAAGATGAAATGATATAATCTGGCTGGAAGTTTAGCATTTTTTCTCATGATAAGACCAGTTAAGGGCAAAATTTTTGTGTCCTCTTTTTATTTTTTGGTTCTGTGTTACTGTTTATTGGAGATAGAATGAAGAATTTTTATTTATTTTTTGACTGTGAGTTTATTCCCGCAAGTTACTCATCTGTGAGCAATTATATTTGTTATCATACCATGGACATGCTGTTCTAAAGGAGCTTTTCTGTATATTTTTTTCCTTTACTGTCTGTTGAATATGAATTTCCACTGTAAGTTCATAGCTAAGCTCTCACAAACTATTTCTGAGTATTTATTGATTACAATAATGTGCTCAGGAACCAGAAATAAAATGAATCTCATCTAATTATCACATATAAAGAGAAAGGAGAAAAAGGTAGGACTCTGATATTCATTGTTGTTACACTCCAAGTGCTGCTCTTTAATAACACATTATCTCAGGCACAGCATGGAGGATGAGGATGTTACAGGAAACAAATATTCCTCTAATTGTTCTTCTCCAGTTATTCCAGTTCCATTCCATTCAGAATTTGGGACTGCTTTAATTTTTTTTTTCACTTTTACACAAACATATTTGCCCTTTCAACTAAATGAGGAAGGTTAGGAAATGTACTTTTGTATTAAAAAAACCCAGATAAATCTTTGCAATATCACATGACCCTAAAAGCTGGCTTTGGAAGAAAACTAGAAGTCATTCATCCTTAATGATGTCATTCTGTTTCCAATTTTACTCCTACCAATTACCAGTTAGTTTAATACTACATGGTTGGTCCTTGGGACCGAATGGAGAGCAAGAAAGGCATAGTTCATCAGTCTGACCACGAAAATGATGTCTGAGCTGTGCTAATCATAGCCTCATTCCAGAGTCAATGGAAGAAGACAGGGATGAGATTTTGAGCCAATTTATTTTAAGCACCTATCTTAGTATGAGAACAAATTGCCTCTGGGGCTGACTAAAGAGAGAGCCAAGCTCACTGTTTGGAATACATACTGAACATGCATAATCTAATTATTTTTTATGACCCTAATTCTACCCTATATGCCTTCAACAGAGCCCCCAGAAACCATGGAGTGCCTTGCAGAGTTCTGGGAAAATACCAAATTTTGCAAAAGGCCAGAGCAGAAAACATAAATTAACGTGTGCTTCAAACAGTGTTGAAGTGGGGCATAAACAATGTGTGTCCTCAATGCAAGGACAAATTCTGCCCTCCCCTTGCTGTCCTGCTCCTGAACTTTGGATGTTGCAACCCTCTGGAATCTGATAATAGGACTAAAATATTTAACTTAGGAAATCAGTTCTTATAACACACATGTTCATCTTAAAAAAAGCCAAAATCCAATGGAGCAGTATTGGAAGGACAGTATAGCAAAGATGGAAACAGCTTTAGGTTTGCCCCTTGGTTTTCTACCCTGTGCAAGTAATTCCCACTCACAGTACTGATAGTTACCAATATCTTTGAAAAAGAGAAGTACACCCATAATGTGCTGAAGAGATCTTCAGCTCCATCCCTCAGATATCATCAAATCCAACCCTTGATCCACTACTGTTGCAGTAACTAGACCATGGTACTGAGTGCCACATCCAGGCTCTTTTTAAATATCTCCAGGGATGGAGAATCCACTACTTCCCTGGGCAGCCCATTCCAATGCCTGGTCACCCTCTCTGTAAAGAAATTCTTTCTAATATCCAACCTAAACCTCCCCCGGCACAACTTAAGAGCATACCCTCTTGTCTTGCTGAGAGTTGCCTGGGAAAAGAGCCCAACCCCCACCTGGCTCCAACCTCCTTTCAGGGAGTTGTAGAGAGTGACGAGGTCTCCCCTGAGCCTCCTCTTCTCCCGGCTGAACACCCCCAGCTCCCTCAGCCCTTCCTCATAGGGTCTGTGCTCGAGTCCCTTCACCAGCCTGGTTGCCCTCCTTTGGACCTACTCCAGGACCTCGATATCCTTCCTGAACTGGGGGGCCCAGAACTGGACACAATACTCGAGGTGTGGCCTCAAGCTGCCCCTGCCCTGATGCTGAGATAAAAATAAGACATAGATTTGCTTTCATTGCACAAAACCAAACCACAACAATGCACAGAAATGGGCACTTCTGGTTGTTATTTCTGTGGGGCAGACAAGGTCTAGCTCAGAAGCACCATGGTGAAAAGACAGCAAGCTTAATTGCCTTGAAATCGGGTCTAGAGGGAGCAGTTTCCTGTCTCAACCTGCTGTGCTAATTATAGCCTTGCAAAATGAATGTAAACCTTGACCAGTGTTTGCAGACATAGCTTGAAGACAGCCCCTGGACTGGCTCCAGTCCCAACCTCCGGACGGGTGGATCCCGGCACTCATGAATCACCACAAAAAGCAGATGCTCCATGTGTACATTGAAAGAGGTGAAAAAAATGCCAAATGAAAAAAGAGAGATTATAAACAAAATATTGGAAGCAAACAGGGTGGGTGGAAATGTGCAAAAAGATGGAAGCTGGACCTTCTGGAAGTGCATTTGTCTAAGCACAGCCTGGAACATAAAGATAACATGAAGACTCAAGACACTCAGATGAAATGTTTCCATTTTGGGGGCCTAAAATTTCCAGGAGCTAAGGCTTACCTATGTCAGGTGTCAGATTATGATGTCTGAATTTAGTAAGAGAAATGCCTCTGTTGACATTGTCTCTCAGAGTGATTTTCCTCTGTACCTGAAACACAATCAAATCTTTCAGAAATCAGTGGTACCACTGTAGAGTGGTAAAATATATAAACCAGGTAAATGGGGAAAATAAGGAAAACGATCTTCAAGAAGTTCCTCCTGAAAAAAAATCAGTGCAGCAGGAAAATCATGACTGGAAAAGTTCACAAGAATCTTGGAGAATGGAAGAGGCTGTATAAAAGTATTTGTGACAGGTCAATTTGTCCACCTCAGCCACTCACAGATCACATCTAATTTTCTTTCTGTGCCTGGCAGTGCCTCACACAAGGCACTGTACCCAAGGCTGCATAGTTAGACATGGAGTGGCAAGGAGAGTAGGTTTTTCACTAAAGAGGGTTTTCAACAGCATCCCATTTCAAAAATACTGTTCATCCTCCTGGATACATCTGAAATGCCTGCAAGTCATGCAGGATCACGCAGTATTGATTATTTGATCCCATCCAGAAGTAATGAACGGAATGTGCTAAGCTAAAATGCCTCAAAAATTCTGAGCTTTCAGTAGGGCTGAGCATCTTGTCAGCAGCCGTAAAGAGGGAATTGTTTTCCATTTCTAAAATTCCAAGTACTGACCAAGTCCAAGCACTATTTAGCCATGCACTGTATTAAATACACCTGACAGAGGCACAAGGATCTGAAAAATACTGCAGCCAGGACAGGATTACTGATGTCTCATCTGTTTCTCCAGGTAACTGGGTATGGTATTCAACACCAGTGATGTGATGATGAGGGATAACATCCAGAAGTGAATCACTCTTTTAGTAAAAGGTTCTCTGAACTTGTCTGTGTAAAAAAAAAAATTGGAGTAAAGAGAATGTTTAGCTTCCAGGTTTCCAGGTTATGTTAATCACAGTGGAATTTATAAGACTTAGAAACAAAATACTTTCTTGAAAAAATACAAATCTAAGTTTGGTAAAAATAATATTTTTTTCCTTGATTCAGGCACTGATCATAGTCAAGAATAAATCTGTGTTTGACACATGAGAAGCCCACAAAGCACAGGTGGCCTCAGTACCTGCATTTTCTGATAAGATGAAGGAACAAAGGGCTCATACAGCCATAGGCATGGAATATCCATCACAGTAGACCAGAAACCCATGTTTTCTCATCTCAACATGAAAGAAAAAATTAACACATGCCTTGGAATTATGAAACTCTGGTTGAATTTCTAAGAAAGCTTAGCAGCTGTGACTGAGCCAAATGCCAGAGCCAGGGAATCCTGGCGAGAAGTGGAGAGAGTTTGGGATGCTTGTGGCAAGGAACATCTTCAGGCTCTGAGAGGTCAGTGAGGCTGCTCAGAGAGATGGAGAGGACACTATGATGGTGCCATAGGGACTATAGCAAAAAACAGCCAGAAGTGGGTGGTTCACTAAACAGAACAAGACCTCCTTGATATTCCATTCATTCCGAACCCACTGATGCTGATAAGCTGTACAACAGTCAGGCAACCAGGAATCCCAAGAAAGAGCTTTCTGTAGAAAAGACTCCAAAACTGAAAGATAGTTGTGAAATGAAAATTGATCTTCAAGAGAAAGCCTGGGTCAGAATGGTAACTTTCAGTTTTCTTTAATTCCTCTTTTTTTCCTTAGCACTTTCTCTGTCAGTCAGGAGAAGAAAAAAGAGAAGAGGAGAGGAGAGGAGAGGAGAGGAGAGGAGAGGAGAGGAGAGGAGAGGAGAGGAGAGGAGAGGAGAGGAGAGGAGAGGAGAGGAGAGGAGAGGAGAGGAGAGGAGAGGAGAGGAGAGGAGAGGAGAGGAGAGGAGAGGAGAGAAGGGAAGGGAAAGGGAAAGGGAAAGGGAAAGGGAAAGGGAAAGGGAAAGGGAAAGGGAAAGGGAAAGGGAAAGGGAAAGGGAAAGGGAAAGGGAAAGGGAAAGGGAAAGGGAAAGGGAAAGGGAAAGGGAAAGGGAAAGGGAAAGGGAAAGGGAAAAAAAAATCTAAGAGGAAAAAATGCGTCACAAATTTTTTTTTCAAAA
Organism: Calypte anna; assembly: GCF_003957555.1. Lineage (NCBI taxonomy): Eukaryota > Metazoa > Chordata > Aves > Apodiformes > Trochilidae > Calypte > Calypte anna. The sequence continues at coordinate 143,259,939 of NC_044245.1, read as the reverse complement.
TGTACTAAAAGCTCTATCTTTGTGATGGGTGAAAGAAGAAGTGGAGATAGGTAACATGTGGACAATCCTTATAGCAAAAGAGATGTCAGGCTTTATCTTTAATGGTTCACCCATGGCAGACAATCTGAACTGGACTGTCCCCTGCTCACACTGGCATTGTGGGATCTCAGTGTGGCATTTCTCAGGCTGCATTGGGGTGTCTCACAGGCATCCCTTATTAGATAATAATCAGGAAATATATTTTTGGGCCATGAAACATCTGATCCATGAGGTGTACCAGCCCTGGGAGAAGACCTTAGGCCATGTCCTATGCAGCTCAGCTCTCCTCCAGAGGAATGTGTCCAGCTGAAAGCATATTCCCTGCCAATGCCTGCAGTGGTCTTTCCCTTCAGAAGGCTCCAGAAAAACCTACTCCAAACGTTTTGTTACTTGGAGAGAAAAAAGAGAGCTGTTACTTTAAAATCTTAGAAAACTGAGCCATTTTCAGGAGTCCTTTCCATATCTACAGTGGCCACATCTGTGAGTTAAATACAGCAATCTCTGGCCAGAGGAGGAGGAGGAGGAGGAAAAAGAGGAGGAGAAGGAGAAGGAGGACAAGAAGGAGAAGGAAGAGGGCAGGAGGTGCTGCAGGCCCAGAGCAGGGATCCCCTGCAGCCCTGGAGAGACCCCACAGGAGCAGAGATCAGCAACATCTGTAATGTCTTCCTAGATACGAAAAAAACCCAACTTTTGTCCAGCATTTTTTTAATCTCACACCACTGAGAGAGAAAATCTCCAGTTCCTAAATGTTTCATGTTCCTAAACAGTGAAAAATGAGGGGACTTGTGCAGCTTGTGAAAGCAGATGATTTGAGGACTCCTTTTTTCTGCACAGGATTTTATTTTTCCAGTCATTTAAGGAAAAAACCCAAAACTTGCATTTTCTATTCTGTTTGCTTCTCTTTGGAATGAATAGAGAAAGTGTTCTTTTATTTCAAATTAAAGATCTGTAAATTGAGAATCTCTGCATCAGCCTTAATAGTGGGATCATGACTGCAGCCTCCACAATGAAGTCTTCTCAGACACCCAGGGTTTATGCAAGAGGGGATACATTGCCATATCCTTCCTCTTTTTTTCTCTTTCCCTGTCTTTCATGCAGAAATTTCTTCTATCAACACCTTATTTTTCTTCATAGAGAAACAGCCTTTAATCCCAAAGGACCCCTGAAAAGCAGCCTTAAGGCTTTTCAGAGATTTCAATGTTGGGATTCCTTAAGCAGAGAAGAAAAATAAAAGAAAATTTCATCTCTTCAAACTGAAGGCTGGGTCTGACTCACCAGCTACTGGATGACAATCTGGAAAGTTTTAAAATCTCCTGACAGTTTTGGCCATTAATAGCTTAGATGATCCATGCTTTTCTGAGACAGCCAAAAATCTCATCTGCCACAGGTTTTAGGCAGGACTCTGTAGATTATATATATATATATGAATATATATATATGTGATATATTTATTATAAATATGTAATTATCTCACTTAATGCCTCTTCTGCAGAGGACGTTTCAGTTAATAAAGTTGCTTACAAGAAGTCCTGGGAAAGTGGTGAGTGTCTGTGGAGGGATGCTTGGCTCCAGAGCCCTTCTCAGCTCATCCCAGTAATGATGCAGAGACTCCCACGTGCTTAACTGGGAATATGATGTGGATGTAGGGATCTTTACATCTCTCATCTGCAATTTCTGTAGCCATAAGCAAGCAGAGTGCTGTTGTCTTGAAGAAGGACATTCAAGGTTAGGTTGGACAAGGATCTGAGCAACCTATTCTAATTGAAGATGTCCCTGGTCACTGCAGGGGTTTGGACTAGATGATCTTTTTAGAGGTCCTTCCACCAAAAACTATTCTATGATGCTATGACTGAGAAACCTTCTACTGCTAAGTGTTTTTAAAGTTTCCCTTTAGCTACCAAAGGTTCTCAAGTGCTTTCAAAGTTTACCTTTAGATACCAAAGGTATTCTGTGTTGTGGGATTTAAGGTAAGAGGTCCTGTTGAAGCTCTCGGTGGCTTCAAGTTTATTTCTGTACTCATATCTGCTGTCTGTCTGCTGGGATTTCAGTAGATAACAGTAATAATAAAATAATTAATTTTGTAATAAAATGCTTGTAATTTTGTAATAAAAATTTACATCCCTCCCATGCCACTAGGCCTGCATGTTCAAATTACAGACAAAGAAATAGTGCTCAGTGAAGGCTTCAGTCACTGGGGCTAAAGAAATACTTAGGAGTAAATTTGATGCTCTCTCATTGTGAAAGCACAGATGATGATGCACATGAGGAATCCAGCTCTGCACATAAAAGCAGTGGAATGACTTCCAGTTATGGGGACAAATTTATACTGTATCTTAGTTAGGTGAGAATGTAGGTGTGCATATAAAATGTCTTTCTTGCTAACAGAGAATAGCACACTCTTCCTGCCCAGGATTTGATGGAAACATTCTGCCTTGGGTTTTTTGTTTAAATTATACTAGCAAGTGGCAGGCAATGTGCTCCAGTTGCACATTGCACTTGAAGGGAGTCTTGGCAAACAGTTATTCACTTACATCTCCTTCTGTGACTGTAGCAATATTTCAGTTTCACCCTGTCTCTGGCTTGGCAATGTGATGCAGAGCCTTGGAGGGAGCCTTGCACTGTCAGAGGGAGCCTCTCTCCTGCTGAGCACTGCTGTGTTCAACTGAGCACCCTGCTTGCCCCTAGCCCTACTCCTCCTCCTCCCCAGCACTGTCAGCTGATGCTCTGCTGAGTAACCCACCATGTAGACCTCTGTCCCCCTCTCATTGCCACTGTGGATCTCTGGTCCTTCCTCTTGCAAGAAGTGAACACCTGAGTTAGTTACCAAATACCAAAATTTGATGAGATGCCTTTACCTCTCACCTTTGTTCTGTCTATGCTGGAGCCCAGAAGGTGATGGGGGTTTGAGGTGATGCTCCTGTTATTTCTAAACTTTCAATAGGCCAGGCTCAGCCCTGCATCATCTCCTCTTTTTAAGGCTGGGGCTCAGTGGCCTTGCAGTGGTAGCACATGAATTTTGCCCTTCCTGACCATTCCTCTCATCAGGCAAGCCTTTGACTTAAGTCAGAAAGAGTTTTGCTGCCAGTTTCAGTGCAAGGAGACATCAGCTCTGTTCGACCCTCTGTTTTCTTTCAAAGTACTCAGAACTTCAGGATGCTTTCAGGGCCAGGCACTTTCTTGGCCAGTTGCAAGAAGCCTTCCTGATCTGGCTGCAGTACAAATGGTCAGAATTTCCCTTGGATGAATTGTTCTCAAACAACTTCTCCAATATATTAGGCAAAAAAAAAGGCTTTTCTTTTGATGTCAGCTGTGGTGCAGGTTTTTTATCTCAGCACACATTTGTCCACAGACCTATTTACTATGGTGGACCTATTTTACTGAGTGAAAATGCTGACTGGGAATTACCCATGTTGTGTCTCAGGCATCACTTCAAGGCAGGTTTAATTTGTTTATTTTTTCCCTCTACTTTTACCATTAGATTTTATCACTACCCATAAATATTGCTCTCTGGGGATGTGAATCAGCTACTTTGTGCAGAGCTCTGATCTTTTAATTAGCACTAAGCTTACTCCCCCCACACCTTAGCAATATAAACACTATGTTAATTTTAAGATTTTTTTTCTCTCTTAATTTTACTTTTCTATTCAGTCACATAAACTATGAAGTCAATTTACTGAAAAATGAAAGTGGAATAGCTCCAAGTTCCCTGCAGCAGCAGCAGAATGACAACCAACTGTGCAAGTGCAAAGCACAAAGGATAAAACTTTTCTGTTAGGGTTTGCTGCAGTTAAGGAGAGCATCACAGAACAGAAACAAAAATGGACCTGGACTGGATTTTCAGTCACCTGGAGAGAAGAGTGGTACCTTGCTGGGACTTCAGAATGCACCCCAGTTATTGGCTTTGCATCAGAGGCCCAGCTTGAAGATTAGGGAGAATTGTGTGAACTAGTGTGAATAAATGGGATAGAGTGAAGATAAATAATTAGGAGTTAAAGAGACAGAAAAATTAGCTGCAGAGGAAAGGAGGAAGTGAGGGGCAGGAAAGAGGCTGTGAACTGGAAGCTAAGCCTCAGCCAGCCAGGGAAGGGCTGTGGATGTAGAGCAGGACTCTTCCAGGACAGCATTTCCTGTTGGCTCAGGGGCTGTGACAAAACCAGTATCACTTGGGGTGTGTGGCTTTCTTCAAAAATTTCTGTACTGGCAAAAAGATCACTAATAAGGATGAAATAAGGCCATTTCTTTGGAGCTGCATGAGCACAAGTTGCATAAAGAGTGCTTCTTCACTAGTACAAGCTGCTAGGTGTAAGGAGGGTCTGGCTGAACAAATTACCCTAGTCCAAACATTCTCACAAACCTTTTCTGGAATAGACCTGACTTATGGCAGCATCAAAAGCGGGGGGGAGAATGTGGTCTCTTCTAATTTATTTTCTTCTGAGAGTAATTTCTTGCATTGCTATGCCTTAAAATCTGATGTAAGTTCTGGAGATCCAGAGCACTCACCTTCCCTCAAGGTTTACTCTTGGGTTACTCTTAGTAGCTGCTCTTCAGCATCCTATTGCACAACCTCTGGTGGTTCCCACTATGCTTGTCATGCCTACCCACAATGTTGAGTTCTGTAAGCACCATGATAACCAAATTTGAGGTGAAGACCATAAGCCAAGGAGGACCGTGAAACCTAGCACATGGTGAGGGTGAGTAGCAGGAGAGTAACCACAGGAGATCAACCTCTGATACAAGCCTTGGATCACAAACAGGCTTGCGCAAAGGGGACTATGGAATCCTCCACAAAATTTAGCCTGGTCAGTAATGAGAAAGAGGTTCTGGCCTGCAGACATAGGAGAGAAATGAGGACAGTAACAGGAAAGGTAGAAAAAGAAAAGGTGGATTAAAGTAATAGGTTAGATTTGCCTAAACACCTGATCCATGGAATCAGCATCAAAGTTTAGCTTTCTAGTCTTCCACAAGGTTTTATTGATCTCTAGTCTGTCACACAATGGCATTACAGAGAGCTAAGCATAGGCCAAGAGATCTATTTTTAGCATACAAAAATATTCTGAAAAAGGTGCAAATCTGTGACTGGATTCCGAGGTGGAGGTTGCAGAGAGGATTTTTTTGTGAAAAATGACTTCTCAGAGCAAGTACTCCTTTAGGAGCATTTGTGGCATCTTGACAAAGAGTAATTCTTTCCCCTCATAAACAGTCACCACTCTGAGTGCAAGTGGTGTAAATCAGGGCAGCTTGCAGCTTCTGGCTCTGCTGGCACTTCTGACTTCAGCTGAAAGGCAGGCCTGTGGCTTTTGATAGAAAGATCTCTGCCAAGTTTAAGAACTTCAAGCATTTATTACCAGGCATGAAAGGAGTGCAAAGTGCCATGCAAGTGATCTGAAGCAAACACAGCTGTCAGAGTTTGACTTCTCTCTCTGCCTGTCAGCCCTCTGCTGCCTTTGAAAGCAGTCAGGCTCCTTGACTGGACATTTGATGGTGTCAGCTGGGTCAGAAACAAGTTGTCAGGCTAATCCTTTAACTGAATCCATGGAAGCCTGGCTCCTAAGAGTGCTTGTCCCTGAGGATTGCCACAGACAAAGCAAACACCCCTTCCATCATGATGTCCAAGGGGTTCAGCCTGCATCTCACAGCACACATCCTGACAGCCCAGGAGGCTGTAACAGAAATTGTAAAAAAAAGAGAGTATGAGTCAGAGAAATCAGGTAGGAAACCACAACTTAGGCTAGTTTTGAAATTCTTATTTCATGCCCACATTTTACATAATATTCACCTACAAGAGCTAAGGATAGGACAGTGAGTGAAGTTATATGCTTAGCTTCTCAGGTACTAAGTTAGCTGCCTGCATAACTATGAATTTAAACCTAATGGAGAGATGATATAGGGATCTCTTCAACACACTTTAGGAAGTGGCTTCCTCCTTTCTGTTTATTCCCTATCAGAGTCCATCCCTGGTGAGGCAGAGACAAGTTAAGTTCCATCCTTTCCCTGCTATATGCATTGCTGAAAACACCTCTGCTATCTCTGAACAAAGTGATGTCAGTTCCCACCCTGGTCTCATCTACCCCGTAATCTATTTCATGTGATAAATTATGACTTGTGTAACTGTCATACACCCTACCCCTGCTGCAAGTTAGGATTTTGAATAAAAAACACCCATTAGAATTTTTATTACACTTTAGCCTGGGTTGAGATGCTGAACCTGTCCTATTCCTCTCATTCCTCTGTCCTATTCTTTTCATACTCCGACAGTTCAGCTGATTAGTTTTTTACCCAGTCTCTCACCTGAACATGGGCTTTACTTAAGAGTTAAATCTCCCATTTAGCATCATCCTACATGATCTAATCAAATATTAGGCACTTCTAATCTCCATCACAAACTGCAAATTTGAGGTGACATCCCTCTGACTAGTGAGTTGCCAGCCTTCCTGCTCTAATAAATATCTTTCATCACCACATGCTTGTGGTCCCCTGCACATCTGCTCTGAAAGGCAACTACAGACATACCTGTATGCAGGTTTCATTACATCCCAAGGATGCTGCAGAATTGTATCTTGAAAGACTGTCACTGAAATGCTCTCATGATAGCAGAATCCATTCTGATTCATTTCACATATCTTCATATCAGTGTTTGCTCTTGAGAAGAGTTGTCATCACGGTCATGGAATGGCTTGTGTTGGAAGGGACCTTAAAGATGCTCTAGTTCTCACTAAATCAGGTTGCTCTAAGCCCCATCCAACCCGGCCTTGAACACTTTCAGGGATGAGGCATTCACAGCTTCCTGGGAAACCTGTACCAGTGTCTTACCACCCTCATGATAATAAAGAACTGTGCCAGAGGCAAGCTAAAACTTATTTGAGGCAGGGCCTGCTAATTTGTCATACTTCAGCTGTGCCAGTTTTGGTAGTTACAGAGTAAGGCAGCCAGCAGCCAGCCATCCACATTTGACAAAGATCAGCCACTAATTCAAACTAATTGTCACAGTTTAACACTGGCCTGGCAATTAACCAAATAACAGATTCTCTCTATTAATCCCCCTCTCCTCCCTGATAAAGGAAGGGGAGAGAATAGGGGAGAGAGACTTATGGGTTGAAAACTAAACTACAGAACTTTAATGAAACAGTAATGATAAATTGGAAAAATTACTAAATATGGCCCAAACCTGGACACTGGTATTCATTTTGGTTTATAGTACAAGAACCAAGCCATAATAAATCCCTATTTTACCCAGATATCCTGTTCTTAAGGTATGTAACCAAAATTTTTTATCAAAAAAGACTTTTCACTGAAAATTCATCCTTTAATTTTTAAAAATTTATGTACTTTAGCAATTATGATAGCCTAATGTAATTCTTTTTATGAGAAGCTTGAAATCAAAACCTTCCTGCTGTTGTTTTTATATTGGTTTTACTTCTCTTCACCTTCTTCTCAAAAAAACCCCACCAAAAACACAGTTCACCTGACTTCTACAAGGTGACAACAATCTTACGAGTTCCTTAACAAATATTTTTTCCTTCTTTTATGTCTGAATTTTTAATCTAAAGAGTGGTCAGACACTGGAATAGGCTGCCCAGGGAGGTGGTTCTGTCACCATCCCTGGATGTGTTTGAGGGACATTTAGATGTGATGTTGGGGGATATGGTTTAGGGGAGAACTTTGTAGAGTAGGGATGATGGTTGGATTCAATGCTCCCAAGGGTCTTTTCCAACCTGAAAGATTCTATGATTCCATGATTTAATCAGGTTTGATTTTTAGGCTTTCAACCCAGGGCTACTCTGTTTGCTTTGCTTTGGAAAGATAATTCTACTTTACACACTCTCTGCATATGATGTGTCTGTCTGTGGGAGCTGAACCTCATGAGAAGAAGCTGTAAGCATCTCTGCTCTTCAGCTTAGGCTCTAGTTTCATTTAAACTCCCTGACACATGCAGGCCAGATCTCTACCTTCATATAAAATGCTGCTGTAACCTGGCTGTGACTGACTTGTCTTATATTGCTGCAAAATGTGGGGATGTGGTATGAAAGTACATACACATTGATAATGAAAAATGATCATGAAAAGTGCTGGCTGACCCTGAAAACTGGCCAGCTATTAACATGAAAAAAAAAAGTAGCAGGTGAACTTTTTTTGGTATCTTTTGCTAAAAAAATATAATCTTTACCAGGGGTGCTGAGCAAAAAAAAAAAAAAAAGAAAAGCTAAATTCTCCCTTCACAACTCACTGAACTGCTGCCAGGGGTAATTTTGCTTCTCAGAATGGACATCCACTCATTATGAAAGGGCCAAGACTCCTAAATGAGCAGTGACCATTGCACAGATGTTGGTTGGGGCTTCCAAAGCTATGATAGGAACTGGGAAGCCAAATTCCCACCAGGTTAGTGGAGTCTGACTTAGAGAATTCCTTAGTCAGCTTTGAAAAACAGCTGTAATGTTTAAAAATATCCAGTTGTGTCTGACTTTGATGCAGTGGCCTACAAGATACTATCAGGTTCATTGACTTCTTCTCACTAGCTTCTCTATAGTCACTGTGTAGGAAGCAGCCAAGATAAACTACTGAGATGTTGCCTCTCTTACTGTGATGGCAGAATACATGAGGAATAACAACAAGGAAAAGTAGGTCTCCTTAAAACAAAAAACACAACAATGTTTGGAAGGACTCAAAACTTGTGCTGTGAAATGTGGTATTTTCCACAGGCAATCATACAGCCAGACTCCTAGAGAGTGAGCAAATATGGCAGAAATCCTGATGAAAAACTGCCTTAATGCTCCTTGAGGAGCTCTGAGCTGATGTTTGGTGAGTTTTAGTCACTGATGGAATCAAAGGGTCTTTCTTGGGCAGCTGGAAAACTAGGAGTGGGAGCTAACATTGCCATGACCAATGGCCACACCAGAGGATTCAGATCTGCAGGGGCAGAATGAGTGACCTCTCAGCTTTGGGCCAGATCAATGTCATGGAGACAGAAAAAGTTGAAAGGACTGACTACCACACTTCCTATTAGCCAAATTCTCTCACCACCTGAAATTTATATAAAATCCCTGCTAGGTGGGTGTTTATGTTTCAAAGACCAAATGAGGACCATGTGGAGGATCTTTGGCTTTGTGATCATGTTTATTTTTTAGCTTTATATGGGGAAGAGCCATGGTCTGTAAATCTATAATTACTACTCTATAAGCCACTGCTATATACTGTAGTTAGAGCAAGTTAGAGAGAATATGAACCTTTCATATGATACAGAGCATTGGCTATGATGCTGCTGTGGTAGAAGTCTGAGTCATTAATTTTAGCCAAGAGAGTCATATGATGTGAGTGCCTGCAAAAGCAGGAAAGCAGCAGAGATGTCCCAGCTGTATGTGTCAAGTACTTATGAAAAAAATTAACATTCCAGAATTGCCATTTAGTTAGTTGCTTTCTTGCCAACTCTGCATGATAAAAACTTTCTAATATCTATTTTTTTTTCCTGTTGATTAATATCTTCTGTGCAAAGAATCACATGAAGTGCTGTAATGGGTTAGATTTCAAGCCTCAAGATGCAACATCACTCAGCTCCATATGCAGAAAGGTTCTGATGGCTCTTTAAAAAGCTCAGATTAAATGAGTTAAATGGCATTAACTTGGTTTGTCTGTGTGTGTCTTCATTTGAAAGTTTTAAAGGATGCTTCAATTTTAATATATTATAGCTATTTCCAGAAGGAAGGAGGAAAGTATGCTTCTGTGCATTGTTTCACTACCAGATCACCAAAGTCTTTGATATTTCAGGATATTTGACTATATTTGATTATATGACTATTGGTATTTCACAATGACCTAAATTGTCTGAGAATGTATTTTTCTTTCTAAGAACTATATGTGGGAGCAGACTTGGCCTCTCAGTATCACTGAGCCTAAAGCCTCCTGACCTCTCTGCCAGTAAGCTCATACTTAGGCTTTCCTAATTAAATTTCCTTATTGGATTTGACTGGGCTATTTTTAACAGTGTGGGTCTCCATGAGGAAGATTAGTAAAGTCAGGAAGGTGACCAGATTTACAGCCAATTTTTTGCTGGATCACTTGTGTTGCTGCAAAACTCATTCAGATTTCAAAGATGTTTGAGCCTGAGGACAGAGGATGGAGGAGAGGGTGAAATATGGGATGAGATGAGCACGTGGGATCACGAGGCTGCATTGTCTGCATCAAAATGCACCTAGTCAGAAGCAAGTTTACAGGCATAGAAAATGAACAGAACCAGCACAGGGGAAGAGAAGAGTGAATAGAAATGAGAAAAAAATACTGCATTTTTAAAGGAGGAAACAAATAGTGGGCTGTAGAAAAGAGTGTGAGGGCTTCTAGGAAACCTGGGGAGAAACAGAATGGTCTAAAGAGATGTAACCAGGGTGAGTTTGAGGCAATAAGCCACTAATGAAGTAAAGATGTTTTAAAAAAATTCCATACTAAAAAGGCTCTTTTACCAAACTGAATACCTCAGGAGGAGTGACCTAAAAGCCTGGTCATATATACCTGCCTACCAAGGCAACCAGATGGCCAAGACTGTAATTAGGAGTCCACAAGGCTAAGATTTGGAGTTGCTAGCCCAAAATTAAAACTTTTTCTCAAATTCCAGAGTCTAGAACCTGGGCTTAAAATGGAGTTGAATAGTGGACAGGAAAAAATTATATATTTGTCTTTCAGTAACGAGTCAATAATGAAGTCTTTTAAATATGTCCTGTTTATCAGCTTTATGGGGAGCAGATGAATGCTGGGGGTGCTGCATATAATTAGTTTGCAAAGATATTTTGTGTGTTCTATTTTATGCTTTATGATCTTGTGATGCAGAAGACAGTGGTTTCACAGTGTTGGGAAAGGAACCCTGATGAGGTGAGAATTTCCTGCTGGAGTTATTGAATTGATTGGAGGTATTTGGTCTTTTTCTTAGGATTTGATGATTCAGAAGCCAGTTGAGAATAGTTACTTTTTGGGAAGCTGGCCTGTTTGGAATGGCACTACCAAAGTTTGTATACACAGCAGGGGAAAAAATTGCCTTTGTATTAGTAAATATTCATCTATACAAAATAATTAAAAGCATATGTTTATAGTTTACTAGGATTTAAATTACTTTCAGCATTCCAGTGTTTGTACTATAGCCTTTAAAGTCTCTTTAACAGGAGCTATGGGATAGTGGGTTGATTCATCAGCACTGTTAATCTCATGGCCCATTTTCTATATGACTCAGTGTAAAAATACTGCCTGGCATATGGCAACACCAAGCCAATTCCCCACAGTCAATAGCCCACTTAACAGCAGTATTTTACTGAGATTTGTTTGGTGCCCTGGAGAATTTGATTTTTTGGAAGAGTACAGTGCAGAAACAACATTAGCTGGGAAAAGATTACTCACAGATGGGGTTGAAAGATAAGGAGGAGCAGTACAGAGCACAAAATGACTTAAAATCTTTTCCGATTAATTATTGCATTTGTTTAACAGAGGAAGAAGAACTTTTCCTATTTGCTGAAGAATTATTTACATATATATTTATACGTATGTATAGTTATAAAGAATCACAGCACTATTAGGGTCAAATCAAGGAGATGTTGCCATTTGGAAATTAGGTGACAGAACTCAAGAAACCCACAGTTCTTTAACCCAAATCACTGTACAATGGACATAAAATACTGTAGCTCAGGTTTGGGTCCACCCAGGGCTGGAAATAATGCACATGACTGTCTACGTATATGGACACATGTAAAATCTACATGTTATTAAAATAAGAGCTTTTGGCAGCGTGCATTGAGTTTTAAATAGAATCTATTAGACATTGATTTCCAGAAGCAGTCTCAAAAGAGGAAAAACTAAACCCAATCTTGGCCAAGAAATCACAACTGCCCCATCTGTAGTAACTGCAAAGAAAGCATGCACTGCTGCTTTGCTGCACAATTAAGATCTGGGCTTTTTAAAATGTACTTAAAACTTTCTTTTCATTTACAGTTAACTAGCACCAGTAAAGATGATTATGGAAAACAGTTTGATTTCTCCATCTTTTTTATATTTAATCAGTTTACAAGCTTGTTGATTCTTCTCTTTATTTTACTGTTCATTGAAAATGATGTAAGTATAAGAATTATGAGCATTACACACTTTTCCTTCTAGCTAGGTAAAATCTTTGGAAACCTGGGTACATGGCAGACAGCAGTAACTGCTCATGCACTGGCAAAGGTCCCAAACAGCAATCAGAAGCTTATGAGTTGTTTTATTTCAACACTGCACATGAAATTTGGGTCCTACTGGAATAAATGGAAATTGTGCTCTTAGTTTCAGGGCAACCTTGATTTCATTTTTTGTTCTCAAGTATCATGAACATGTGTGTGACATACTGCCAATTGAGGATTGCCAGTTGAGGATTATCTGTTGTCAAATGATCCCAGCATGAATTAACATCCTAACCCAAACTTCAGAATTATTAGCTATAAACCCAGGATACACTTTTCTTTATGTTTCCAAAACTATTTTGTATTTTACATTCTTCTTACAAAGATGAATGTTCCAAGGACAGAACATTCTAGGCTCTAACTAACATAAGCTTTGTATTATCACTGCTGTGTGTTGGGCTTTACCCAAATGCTCCAATATGCATTTTCACAGAGAATCATGAGCTGAATATAGCACCTATACGTGCCTGGCATTATGTGAACATCCTCAATGCATACTCTAGATTCCCTTCTTACATTGTTCTTCCTGGATCCAACCCTTCCCCTCTTTGCAGCTTTTTATTTTTCTCCAGAACGCCAAACCAGGCTCCCATTCCCATTAACAGTTTGTGACAGGATGAGTAATAAAAAAGAATAAGTTAGATGGGACATATGGGAAATCTGAGCCTCATCAGCTGAGGGACTTCTCAGACTTTGCATATCCATCCTTTTCTGGATGGTGCTACTGCAATGTGTTTGCATTTGGGTAGTTGCAAGAAGTTAAGTCCAAGCACTTTGGGTTTTTTTTTTGCAGCTTTTATTAGTACTTCATTTCGAATATTACAGTTTCCTTTGACCTAAGAGAATATCTGTAGGGCTTACTTTGTGCCATATTCATCAATTTTCTTGAAAAAACGCTCTCTTGAAAGGCCTGCTTTGCTCTCTCAGAAAGTTAACTAAATGAAACAACTTGTTCACCTGGTGTGACACAGTTGCATGGATGTACAATTCTGTGAAGAACCCATCCAATAGCACTGTGATTGCCTAGCTGCTGTCAGCCACTTTGTCTCCCCGTGGCTGGCTCCCCTGGGAGATAAATCCTTCACTAGGAGCTTCCGTAGGGCTGTTTCCTGCAGGTGGCTCTCCATTCCTTGCACTTTCTGAAAAGACAATATAGTTATGATTAAAATAAGTGTAATGTTTTGATGAAGCAAGCTAGAAGGTATACACTTTGTCAATGACACTTAAGTGCTTTTTTATGCAGCTATAAATGTTCAGGAAGCACAGTCTGCAGACCACTAGCAAAATGTTTCAGGGTAATTGCAAATCATCTAATGATAATTATCATGCTTCCAGAATGCTATAAATAATTGCCAATGGACTGCAAACAGTACTACTGAAAGACTGGGTTTTTTTCTGTATTATCTCCTAATACTTACTTCCCAGGCAGGGAGTGTGGGGAACTTTAATTTGTCTGGGATACAAAGAGCCTCAGGCTCTAACATCCAGTAGATCTCTTCTTCCTTGTTCTTTACCTTCTATGATTTTAGTCTTCCACCCTATTTCAGTAGTGCATTTGCCTCAACAGCAAACTATGCCAAGGGGTTGGAGTGATGGTGTTTATTTAATGTATCTGAGCCAGAGTGCTTTCACTGCTGCACTGCTGTCATCTCATACTAAAGGAATCTGTTTTCTAGCGGAGGTTTCCAAAAAGAAGGTGTCAATAGAATGAGTAAAAGATGACTTCTAACCACAACATTCCTGATTCGATCCTGATTAAAGTCAAACTACAAACATTGTTCCTTTATTTGGGCTGTTGTGTGTTACATGTGGTGTCTCAGAGCTGATGAAGAAGGCTTCAGCTTTGTGAATTGTTGAATTTTCTACAGGTGGAGTCCAGTGTAGCTCACTTGGACATGCACAGTATGCCTAAGTGTCTAAATTTAGGCACATGGGTTAGGCAGACAAGATTTCACTTTGAAAACACAAACTGTATCTTCTCCCCAATTGCATCTCTGCTTATGGAGGCCCTCATTTTAGGAGGACTGGTTCTGTTTAGATACCAGTTAAATGAGCAAGAGATGTAGACTGGATCCAAGTCTACCTGTCTGGGATGCAGTGAGAGGCCTTATAAAGGGACTCACTGCTGGGAAGAGCAGTCCACTGTGCTTTGCAAGAAGAATTTTAGCATCCAGACATACCGTATAAATATGCATAAACATTCTGGAACTACTGTTTTTCAGAGTTTGAAGTTGTTAACACATTCCCTGGAAAAAGCTATCTACAGGTTTTTTCCACAATGGTCACTACTCTTGTTTCTCATTTTGATGCTTCCCATGGAAACCAACATGATTCAGAATATAAGGCATGTTTTTGAAATGAAACTATGGGAACCACATTTACTAAATGCAAACTTTTTCAAGCACCACCACTTCCATCATTCCCCAGGTAAACTGCCCCCAAAAATGTCAAATTTACAAACTGGTTTAAAGAAAAAAACTTCACCACATTTATAGATCATCAGCAATGAAACACATTCAAACTTTCCTCCATAATTTTTAAAGGCATTGCCAGTAAATACCAGGAAGAATCATTGCATTGCATTGCACATGACTTATGTTAATTATCTCCAATTATGTCAACATACATTTCAGTTAGGCCAGGAACAAATGATACATTCTGTCATTAAACATTGCAGTCTGATCACAAAATGAAACACTTAATTCAACTTGGATGATATATTTTTACTAAATGGAAGGAAAATTACAGGTAATAGTCAATCTGGTTATGTACACAAAAGCTTCTAGATCCTGCAGTGAATAACCTAAAAGACATGTAACTTCAGCTGTGCAAGACGTTCTAAATATGAAAGGATTTATTCCAGGGACTGCAATTTATGAGTTTAGGAGTAACTCAGTTTTCTGTTGGACTGAAACCTAGGGCCTAAGGTACTGAGTTTTGAGCCTAAAGTTCTCCCTAATTTGACATTTCTAATTCAAGACACTGCACATGGCAGCAAACAAAGGATTAATAAAAAAATTTGAAAAGCAGTTGCAGATAGATTTTATGATCACTGTTTTTTACAATTTTCCATTTTATGGAAATGTGGGGGTTTTAAAATTATTTTTAATTTTTTTCTTATAGATCACAGATGATATGTGAAGCTGGAAAGACTAATTTGAAGGAAGAAGTGAGATGAACAAAATAGTACATATCACAGTTAAGATTGCATCAGAACACTCTCCACTTGGACATGAAAACTGGTTTGTGTCATTAGCAATGCCTCTTGCTGCCATCCTTGTAAACTTCATCTATTTGCCATGAGGCTACAAATTACAACTCACAACAGAGACTCAGAAGTCAGAATGAACAGTGTATTATAAAAAAAATAAATAATTATGATGAAGATTTATAATTATTGAAAAGCAGGGAACTGCTCTTTTTTCCCCTAAGTATGTGTTAGATTGCATCTCATAGCAGCTGACTAACAAAGTTCCCCCTCAGAGTGCAAGGTAACATCACCCAAGACTGGTTTGCATTGCTCTCTCAAGTTTAGCATCCAACATCAGGCCAGGATCTCATCTGACAGCCTGGTAGCACTCCAGGAGCAGTCAGATAACAAAAGAAGTGGAGTGCTTCAGCTCTTAAACCACCTATGGTGCAAGGAGGCACAAAATCCAAGCAGCAATGTGATACTTAGGGACTTAAAAAAAAAAACAAAACCAAAACAACAAAAACCACCCCAAACAAAGAACAAAGAAAAAAAAATCACAACCTTCTCTCAAAAATAAATTGAGAGTGTACAGCCATCAGCATCCAAAGTTCACCCAGTCCTTCCAGCTGAACTGATGAACATTACAAATCCTTTTGAATGAGGAGGTGGGTTCAGGTTGTTACCAAGAGAGCCTTTGTAAGTTACCATCACATACTGAGGTCTGGGGCAGAAATGGGTTTGATGTGATCCTTACCTAAGTAGAAGTAATATGAGAAGTTCCAGTATTCCAGGGTTGTAGAGAAACAAGATAAACCAGGTGCCTCGAGTTGCCAAAGAGTGGGTGTGAGTCCACCTGTGCCTGGTTAGGACAGGCCCCCTATTACCAGGGGGCCAATAAAGGTGGGACACACACCCACAGAGGGGAGCCCAGTTCAGCTCAGCTCGCTCTTGTGCAAGGCAGGGAAGAGGCCAGCAGCTCATTGAGCCTCTGGAGCAAGAAAGGCTCATCCAGCAACACAGGGTGGGATAAGATTTCAGATGGCTATCAAAGCAAGGTGACAAGTCAACATTGCTATGAGGTGGACTTTAGCAGAAGTGAATTGTGTAGCTGCACTTCCATGGTGTTGAGGCCAAGCAAATACTGGCTTGAAGAGCAAGCAGTGTACTCACTTCTGCTTGCAATATAACACGTTGATATGTACATTATAAACCTTCTCCTTGACAATCTGCGCTCCATAATTTTCACATTGTGTGGCTTGTTTTCAAAAATTTGACTCATCTTTGTGAATGCTTTCAGTGTTTTTTTCTCTCCTCTCATTTCTTATGTTTAACATGGAAGTATTTTGAATTGGTCACTGACAAGGGTAGGATTTTGAGCTAGGCAGACCATTGGACTGACCCATACACAAACACTGTTGTGTTTTCATGCCAGTTTTGATGATTTTAAAGCTTCTCCATCTCAAAACCAACCTGCCCTGCTGGATCTTTTCCCATCTTTTTGGGGGGATTTTTTGTAAGTTCTGGGAAGAGGCGGTGGTGTTCAGTCAGCAGTGGTTCTGCCACAATGGTGATTTCAGCTCAGTCTGCCATGCCACAGCCTGAGATGAAGTCCAAAAAGATTTACAAGATATACCCAGGAATCTTTCAATCGTCAGAATCAAGCTTTGTAAATAAGGAATATCTTGACTGGCAGAAAGCCATCGGAGAGATTAAAATATCTCCTTTGAGATTGAAAGACATTGAAGGAAACTGATGAAAAGGCTTATAGTAAAATCTTGAGTCCACTCTTGAAGAAAGAACATGAGCAATGATTCCTACTGTCCCTTAAACAAGAGCATCAGTGCTTTATGTTCCTATCAGAACCACTAACTTGATGGTTCTGAGATACTATAGGTTTGTGTCACTCAATCAGCCTCAGTCATTTTGAGGTGGTCTGTCAGGTACAGATAGCCTGAGCAGCTTAGAGTCTTCAGGAAAAGTCCATTTTGTTCCCAGAAGTGCAGTTACCTCCAGAGCAGAAAGGGCCTGGACTGTGTTCATTGTGAAATGAGTCCTTAGGACATAAAAAACACTTGTAAGCCTGAAGGCCTCCAAGAATAATTTAAAACATCTCTGCCTGCCAAGAAAGGGATTGTTTTGTTTGCTTTTCTTGAGGCTATCCAAATTTATTTACAAGATACACAGATATGAAGGGGATATTATTTACCAGAACAATTTAAGTGTTTAGGACAGAGCAGCAGCATAAAATCTCAACAGAGCTGATCTTACTGCCCTAAGAAGAAAACATTGAAGAACTAAAAACCAAAGAAACTTTTCTAGTATGGAGCCAAAGCATGCAGAAACCATCATGAGATTTATCTAAAACCTCAGGTACCACTTTCTAGTGGATAGAAGCTATTGTGCTCTTCCTAAGGCATATGAATCTCAACATTCTCATGTTGATAGCTTCCAATAAATAAAAAAGGTCCATATCTCTACTCTTCTTCTTCTTTGGCCGAAATCTACATTATAGATACAATAGAGAGCAAACTATTAGGAGATCCAGCTTCATCCTACCTTCTGTCATCACTGCAGGAAGATTTCACTAGCTTGAACTCCAAGACAATGAAACTTCATTACACATTGTCTGCTACAGATTAATTTTGTTTAGTGTTGCACCCTTTCAGGAGACTCTGATGTATCTACTTTGGACAATGACAGATCTTTAATTCATGAAAACTATTTTTCTACACTGACATAACCGGACAACAGTCAGAGGAAAACATTAAGCACAGAATTTAGGTTTTATTTAATGACAGGAGACACTCTGCTCACCTGTGGATGCTCTCAGTCTTTCAATATAATCAGACCAAAAGGAGCAGTCTGCTTTTTTCAAGCCCTTAAGAGTTGGCAAGGAAACAGTGAACTCCTTGTAGTTATCACCATCATCATTTGGCAGATACATAGGCCAGGGAGGCATCATCCCTGACATTCTTCTTGAGAAACTATGAGGGTAGTTTGGATTCCTAAGGGAACAGGAGAAATGCTCATTAGAAAACAAAGATGTGAACACTAAAATGGAGGAGATCTGCTAGGTCAAGGAAATGTGTATCCAGTTCCTGTGACCAGCAAGGTTCAAATTGATTCGAGACTTGTAAATCATTCACACCCTCTCACCTGGAAGTTACTTGTTAGTCTGGTTTATTTCCTAAGGAACAGGTACACACACCCTGTGCAGACACAGGCTAATGAACACCCTTAAGAGCCCCTGATCCCAAAGCCACCCAAGGTTCTCTAAAGAGCATGTAAAGTCACAGTTCCCACATCACCTTTCCAGAGATACTCCTCATTCTTGTGCATAGAAAGCCCAGGAAAGCTGAAGGTTATTCACAGAGTAGTTGACAAGGGGTGCACTGTGTCTTCATCTGGTTTCTTCTGGGAATAAGGGCTCTTAGCCAAGATAGTTCAGAATTGGAGTCCTAGCACTAAGCTCTAGAAATAACAGCAAGGCCTTTGTAGCCCCCATATATTCAAGTAGAATTTGCAGCTGCTCCATGGAGATAACTTCTTATTACTTTCAGCTAAATGTCATATTATAAATCTTTGGTCTCTGCTTGACAACCTGGCATTGACTTTCCAACAGTGTTGACCAAGGACCCTCCTCTAGGATTACAAATTTCTAGGGGAAATGGAGGCTGTTTGAGTGAGGGCAGGATCTGGATTACATTCCCTCTGCTCCTCATCTCCTCCCCAGTCACAGAAATTCTTAAATGTCACATATTTACCCAGAGTTCACAAAATTGGAGATATACTGCATAATTTGCAAGGAAAGACTCTTTTCTTCCAGAGTAAATTGTTCTTCATACTTCGGGTAGAATGGCAGCCCAAATGCATATTGAACATCCATCAAGAGCTCCTGGCCTGAACTAAAAAAAGAAATATATATATATAAAAGTAATTAAAGCCATCATTTATGGGGACAAAGGGAGCTAATTTAATTCAGATAATAAAGCAAAATTTTAAATAATTAATGACTATTAATTAGGGTGTGATGAGCTGTGGGGCTTCTTCAAATCAGAACATAAAAGGATATCAAACACTAGCAAGAAGAATTTGACATTAAGTTAATGTAGAGTCTTTAACTTTTATAATGAGGAAATCTTAGAAGTCAGCAGGGCACATATTCTAAATTAAATGGGCATATAAGAGAAAGTGATAGAGGGACAAAATCACTTTGCTATTCTGTAAATGCCCCTGAAGTTTTGTGCAGTTTTTCACTAAATTTATATTTGGAAAGTGGAAGCAAGTGGTGACATGGAATCTGGCGGCGATGATGGAAGGTAAATTATGGCTAATTTCACAGACTTGGAATAAAATCCTGGCCCTTCTTACAACTGGAGTTTTTCCATTTACTTCACTGAGGCTAGAATTCTGCCCCAAATCTTTGGATAAGGAGAGATGTAATAGGAGATGTTTATGAAGTTTTCTCTTAGACATAGTTTTAATCTAATTTCTCTGCCAGCTGAGTGGTTTTGGTTCACACAGTCTGTTCTCCTCAAGTTATATATGGCAGTCAAGTCAAAACAGTTTGAGATAATGACTGAGATCAGATTTAAGATTGAAAAATTGTTGTTTAGTTCTATGTAATAATTAGCATATATAATGAGGAATATTTCAACAACTTAGAGACAAAACTGGTCAGGCAAGACAACACTTGCAGGATCAAGTAGGAAAGGTTACACAACTCAGCATCTTTAAACCTTGTAGAAAAATGTGGTCATCTTCTGTTAATAAAAACGGTAGCTAAAATGTGCTCAACACATAGCTTTGAGCCACAGCTCAGGAGCCATTTCTGGTATGGTGCAATTACATTTTCTGTACCTCACAAAGGTCTTACTGACTTGGTTGCATGCTGCATGAAGGCAGACAGCATCAGGAGACCTGGGAGAAGGTAGAGGTGTCTGTAAGGCAGAAATAATCAAATCCCAGATCCACTCAGAAAGATTTCATCTGCAGTGGCTGCAGAGGTCGTTGTCAAAAGGTGGCACAACTGAAACTATTTTATCTTTGGATGTGAAATGCAGCAGCACTGCTGTGACCCTGAATCTGCCTCTAATGGAACAAGGCTTGCAGGTGGACTGAAAGAAAGATGATTCTTCTCTATTTTACGGGTAGTGGCACCAAAGCCTTTATTTTGAAAAACAAACACAAAACCCTCTAAATGAAATACATCTTTGCTTGTATTTTCCTTAGTCTTATCATAATACCGCAGTAATACTTTGCATCTGGAAAGTGAATTATTCGCAGATTATTCACCAAAAAAATGTAGAACTGAAACAAGATTAAAGCATATTTTTCCTCCCCGAATGTTTATAGAAGGACTAAGCAAGATCATAGTTTAATAATTTTGCTTTAAAAATAATTTGCTTGGCCCAGTATATTACGGCAATGTTTAGTGTCGATATTGCAGCAAAAGGTACTGCACACTTAAAGGAGCTTTTTTCTTTTCAGATAAAAGTCACTTTTGAATAGATTAGAGGACATGAAATTAGTTGAGATTTAATGAGGGGACAAATGTACCCATTTAAGGAAATAATAGCACTGGTGAACTTAACTCTAAACGTAAAACGAGGGAGCTGGGACTGAGGGTGTCCCCCCAAATGAGACTCTGTTCTTAGCCCTTATATTAATAGAGATGAATTTGATACAAAGCCATAAAATTGTTTAAAACCCTACAATTTCATGGGCTACTTTCAGAATTTCTGGTTGATGGCACCACACCCTGACCAGTTCATATCTGTAGTAATAGGATGAAAAAGAAAACATAAGATTAAGAGGGCAAAGAGGCACATACATACAGGCACAGAACAGCAGCTAAGGCAACTGGGAAACATATAGAATGCAGCTAGATAGGAAATATCAGGGGAATATTTCTCTTTCCTCCCTCACACTCTGATCATCATCCATTACTGCTGGAAGGGAGCAAAAAATGTCCAGAAATACCCAAACCAGAATTTCAGAGTATTTCAGAGCTCTGAGCATATTCAAGGTAGCACCAGGCAGTGACACTGTTTTCACTGGAAGAAAAGTGGAGTGAAAGAAAAAAGAGTGACAGATAAAGACACAAAGCTTTGCTGTTGTACACTGCTGGCTCTGCAGGAAGATTGTTATTTCCTGAGATGCTCCAAACTGCACTCCTGAACCCCAGGGTGCCATATAGGTGGCTCAACAGCATCATCTCTAAATAGGTAAATGCAGACTCCAGCCACTCATGGGCTTCAGAGGACCTTTGATAGAAGGGAGGACTGCAGACACAGTGGCAAAAGAGATTTTTAAAGTGTTTTTAAGGTCAACAAAAAATAATAACTAATGTCCTAAACTAGTAGCAGCATAACTATAAGTCCCCTTTTAAGGTACAAATCTGTTATTTTAATAACGGTGATGAAGGAAGCTAAGTGAAAGGATGAAATCCTGGCTTTGGTGATTTCATGGAACTACCACTTCATGAAAAATTATTGTTTCAGGTCTTCTGTGTATATTTTTTCCTTCCTAAGATGTCACCATTTTAGAAACAAATTCAAAGCTCTTTTTACATGACAATTTGACAGACTGGTAAATTGAGCCACGAATGGGGGAGAATTGAATTCCAATGGGAATCAAACCCTAGCATATTGTACACACCAAACTGAGCTCCCCTTGGAGAATTATTACTTCATTTCAAAAGAAAGTAATACTGGAGTTCAGTTATTCAGTTTACAGAAAAACAGGTAGTAAAATCAGAAACTGTGACATCCAGAGCCAACAACAGCAGACCCTGAAATATCATTTGCTGGGAATTTTCATTACAAAGTGCAAACCCATTTAATTGTGAAGGTATTGATTCTAAGGAAAATTTCCTTAATCCAGAAATGTAGTTTCCATTTAAATGCTTCCAATTAAGAAAGGGATTTCTTAGCCATCAGATGCTCTACTGTGCTCTCTCTAGAACCACAGCTACTTTTGCACACAAAGAACAGCTTCAATAGGGAAGAGTAAAATACGAGAGGGACAGAATTTAGAACAAAAATAACCAGGTTATGGTTGATTTCATCAAACTGTTCTTCCAAATCAAACAGGCTGCAGATATTAAATCCATATTTTCAACAGTTGAAGTACCTTAATCATAAGCTTTTGGAATAGTAAAAAAAAAAAAAAATAAAATCAAAACACACACAAAAAGAAACCAAATACAGAGACCCTCAAAAATTATGTTTGCAAAATTGGAATTGTCATTAATGGCTATCCATAATCAGGGCAGGCAGAACAGAAGAATCTGATCATCTGGCAGACCACCATGGTATTCTCCATTAGGACTGAATGTATAACTTAGAACTAGGACTGCTGAGACCTCACACTGTGTCCCACTGAAAATTAGGCCACGTATCTTATTTTGAACTTTGTCCTTGTTCTAGATCTGGCTAATTATTTCATACTGGAAACTCATTTTGATGATTAATGACTGGCTATGGCTTAAGACTTCTCTGTTTTTTTTCTTTTTTCTTTCATTTAAAAATAGTATTTGCTCTCCTCATGAAATAATTTCAACTAATCTCAAAACTTTTTGAGTCACAGCTTCTATTCTTATTTGGCTTAATGCAGTTTTTTGGTTCTTTTTAAAAACTCCACACACAGATGGAGGCCAAGGTAAATTCATCCAAAATTCAAATGACATCCCAAACAAGACCAAAATACCAAACTTCCCACTGCTATCCAATCACTTAAACTTTAAATTAACAAGATAAACATAACTCTAGCTAGAGTTCAGCCAGAGTTACCAGTAAATGACTCAGGATGAAAAAGCCCATTGAAGAAGGTTTATAGGGAACATAGGGATATTTATTTAGCAATCTTTTTAACTGTATTGACCAATAATGATGGATAGTTTAGTCCTCATAAAGCACAGATAGCTATTAACAGAATACTTTTCTAATATATTTGGTTTAGAACAAGAAACAAATGTGTGACCTCGAGTCCCCTTTTCTTTTTGTGCTTTAAATTTTTTTTGCTGATAGCTAGACAAGAGAACCACAGAAATGAAAATTGCATCCTTCTGAAGAACCTGACACCACACCTTAAATGGTATGTGGGAGGAACTTAACTGATATTTTCACTTCAAAATACTTTATATGCATGAAAATAATATTTCTCTGTACTTCTTTTAATGCAATTTTATATACTCAGCCTGCTGTCCATTTATACTTAGCCTGCTGTTTTGGCAGTGATTTTTTTTTATTTTTTTTTTTTTTTTAAAAGAACTGTGAATTTGGAACAAATAGTCAAATAGTTTAATGAACGTAATTGCTCATTCTGACAATTCTGTCAGAGGGTTCATGTTAGATATGGGATCACAGTTTTGAGTTCCTAGCCTCATATTCAAGATCCGGTTCAGTATCTCATTGGCAAAGATAAACCTAGTACTAGAAAACAGAAAAAAAAACCCCAAGAAACAAAAATATATCCACTGTCACTGGACTTTGGTGAGAATAGGTAACCTACATGCTCGATTGAACAGGTTAAATCCAAATGTAGTGTTGTTGATAAATAAGCTTATTTGAGATGAGGTAGGATTTCATAACACCCATGTCCTTAGAGAAGAAAGTATAAAATATATGAAATGCCACTCCCTACATGATCTTGTGGCCCATTTCTCTGTTTATTTCCAACAAATGGATTTAGAATTCAATTTTGCAAGAAGTATTGGAAATGTTTAATGGGGTTGTTCACACACATCTCCATTCTGTACATATTAGTACCCTTAGGCTGGCTGTGGGATCAAGTATCCTAAGCTGCTAATGCCATCTCACCCATGTCATGGGAGATAAGAAGCCTACCAACACTGCTGTTTCCCTGGTCTGAAATGTTCATTTCAATGATAAACAAAAATATTTTTCTATTTATATACACACACCTTAGAAAAGGAAATGGTACATGATTGCAAGAAGAACTAAAAAAACAAAAGATAGCAGGATATTTATTGAAATTTAATGAGCCAGTGTAAGGTCTGGTGTGACCTCTGCAGTTCTGAGGATGCATTTGGTTCATTTTTTCTCCTCACATTATGAAGTCCTGCCAAAAATAGGGGAAAGCATGTGAAAAACAGATGAATACGTTTCTTTCTTTCTTTTCAGAAAAATCAGGACATACGGAAAAAGCTTCACTCCTAAAGGGATTATACTGCCAAGTTTATCCACCTTTGTACCAAAAAAGCCCTATAGATATATGTGACTGGCAAAACTATCTGGAATTTGCTGTTTCTTTTCCACTTGGATTACTCCAAATACATGCAAGTTTGTACTTTGCAGTTTAGCAGTGCCAATGGAAGAAAATAAAACTGAAGCAGCAGATAATAAATTCAATAACCTAAAAGCTCATAATAATTGGAAAAAAAAAACCAGTAACAGATCTTAATGGAAGAAGAAAGCACTTTCATCAACTTGTCAGAGCTCGTAAATAACACATTGCAGAACTGTGTCAGTGTACTACTGTAGTAAACATTGAGTAAAAGTCATATTGATACTTGAGTGTATGCCTCCTCCTGCACTGAAGGAATGGATGAATTTCCTTGGAAAGGTGTTCTGTCCACCTAAAGCCCCCAGAGCACCAAGGAAGGTCTCTCCAGATGTGTGGACCCTGTGGTTATATTCTAGATCACATTTTAATGGGAACAGCCTGTCCTAGTGTAGCTCACACAGTTCCAAAAATCACCCTGTACTTTTTTGAGACTTTTATCAAAATTTTGGTTAACTTAAAGCTGATTTCTTCTTTTTCTGGAGTTTGGTACTTTGCTTTTGCATATATATGGATAATTTCCAAGATCTCAAAAATCTACTGATGGTAGAAGCCTCATAACCACAAAGTGTGAAGAAAAAACAAATTGTCTCAACCTCAAGCTGTTAGCAACACAGAAACCTCCTAAAGATTTGAGAATGTCCAGATGTGGTTGGATCAGTGGGAGAGTGTTTTCATAGCTGCAGAGAGAACAATGGGATAGATAAGGCCAGCAGGATTAGAGGCGATTCCAACAAGAAGAGCAAAACAACAACTTCTAGAAGATGAGAGGGAGTACAGGTTTATAGAGAAAAATTACAAATTGTAGTTGCAGCAACTGATGCAGCTACCTAAGGCAATTTGTGGTGCCTGCCCAGCCCTGGAGGCAATTTGCATCTTATCCTTATTGCCACCTTTCTGGTGTTTTACCTGCCTTCTCTGATTAGATGTTTCTCTGAAGCCCAGAGAAATAACTGTCTGTGTGTCCTCTCTGCCCCCAGCACCAGTTCACACTGTGGCCCCTCAACCTATGGGATGTTGGTACTCATGTACTCACAGCTACGGTCAGGAGAAGAGCCTCAAGAGTGCAATTGGTGGACAGATTCAAGGAATAGGACTAAGAATAGGACTGTTACAAAATCAAAAGATAAATCTAAATGGATATTAAGAACATACAGTATTAGTACAATGTATATAATAAACAGAAAATGAAAATACTTCACATAGTTGAATGGGTTTACACACAAGTGTTTTTCATTTTTGTTTTATCAATGAGGAGTTCTGCCCTTCAGTTACAGGAACACGAAAAAATGTCATAGAAATCCAGCCAACTATGTGAGCATTGGAATAGAGTAGTCTTTTAACAACTCACACTAACAAACACACAAGTGCACAGTCAAGAGTCAAATACAGCCCCAGCTAAAATTACTCAAAACAGACATAATTTCATTAATCTTGGATGACTCTGTCCAGTGCACAACAGTTAAAAAAAGCTCTTGTGGCAAAGATTATGGTAGTGTTAATGACTATAAGATAGAGCCTCACTAAGTCTCAGCTTAGATCCCTAGAAGGACAAAAATGATGCTTTGCCATCCTGCTGCAGCTGATGATCTGGCCTCCTCAGTGAGCAGAGCACAGATTTTTATCCACCACCTTTAAGACAGCACATTTGGCATCATAGTGGGACTTAGAAACTGTGCTGGTGTGGCAAGCAGTACTGCTTCATAAAATATGCAAAAATCACCGAGAAACTTCCTAAAGGGTTAATGAGGCAAATCTTTGTACAGTTAATAATATTATCCTTGTCAAAACATGCTTCTTCTATCACATATTTCTTTAGTGTAACTAAAGCTATCCTCCAGCCCTCTCCACTAATCTCAGTCAATGCTGAGCAGTCACATTCCTCTTGTATTGTTTAGAATAAATGTTTACTCCAAAGCCCAAGTGTTCTCAAAATGAGAGTGAGAAAATGGCATCTGGGTTGCATATATATTTTTACCACAGATCACTAATGCAGGAGTTGGCTGCTCCTTATCCCAGTAGGAACTAAAGACTAAAGCAGACACAGTGTCACGCCAAGCTGGGGAGAATGCTACTACGTGGAAGGAGATAACTGGTTTGCCCTCTGCAAGATCCATTTATGAAAACTGTCAGTTCTTGGGTTTATGTGATTTTCCACAAATGTCACAGGCATCAGTTTAGCATGGACTTTCAAGTCCTGCTTCTGTCCCTATGCATGCTTGGATGAGTGTATGTGTGTACAACGAAGAGACACCCAGTTGTGAGATAGACTTTTGCTAATTGACTTGCACTGACAAAAATTTCTTACTCTTTGATAACATTTTGACTGCTTTGCAGCTTTAGAGTTGGGTCTGTGTTTACTGGCTGACTTCTTTCTCTCTCTTGTTTATTTTACTCTGAGTTACTAAGGGACTGCTCCATGTGAACCAAGAGGAAATACCAGCACATTTTAATTTCTACATTTTAACTCTGTGCTGTTACACACTTTGGAAGACACATAAAATAACAGAGAGGTGACAGAGTAGAAATTGCAGAATATTTTTCTGCACTGTGCCTTGTCCTATTGAGTGAATCACCATTTCCCCAGCAAAAATAGTTTTATATGAGTAAGTAGTTTTCATTGTTGCAGTTATCTGAACACAATATTATCTTAATGTGCTCTCTCCAACACCCCTGTGTGGTAGCTACTCATAGTTAGTATAGATAACACATAATTATATTATCATCATCTTTATGATATACAAAATAAATCCAAAGAGGGAATGGTCCATATCCTGTGTAAATTGGAGTCTTAGGATGAATTTAGACAACAAAGACCAGAAAAGCATTATTTTATCTCTATGGACATAATACTACAGAAGTTTCTATTTTTATGAGCAAAGATCTGAATGCCAGCAAACACAGATACAATTCAGTATCAAACAAGCTGAGAAATATGTTTTCTGTCTAATGCCTGGGAGTGGTGGGTAACATCTAATGGTGTGTTTCTTCAGCTACATAGCACTGAGGGGGATCTGATCAAGTGTGTGTATTCACAAATATCCTTACATGCCTACTGTGTGCAAAACATTGTTTGTTTGTGCATTCCTTAACACACGAAAAAGGGCTGTCACAGGGTTCTACTATGAACAATTTAATAGACAGAGAATTTCCAGTGTCACAGATTTAATTCTAACTTTGGCTGAGCAAGTTTAAACCCTCAGGTCCTACGTCCCAGCCTAAGCTGTAGGTTACTTGGAAGAATATCTGTCCCTGATCTTCCTCCTAAGAAGAACAATTTTTGAAGAGGCCAGGATTCACTGCTTCAGTGATTAGGCAAGTCCCTTAGGAGCTGCTGATTGCCAGATCTTTCCCCAAGATTAGTTTATATATTCTACTTGAGGATTGCTCAATTTACATCATTGATTTTACTCCAATAGGACAAATTGCCAATAATATTCCCAAACACTGTGACTTGTTGGTTTCAGATCACCGATGGTTTCTTACTATTTTTACCATTTAAGGCCACTCTCCCATGTGAAGCTCCTGCCCTTGACAGCATCACTTCATCGACATGTGGTGAGGCTGCTGGACAGCCTGCAGTGCATGTGTAATACATGGAGAGAGGAATGCTGTAGGGAGGGTGAGGGAAAGGTTACAGAGCAAAAGATTAAGAATATGGAAGGAATAATTTAGGAAAGAATGAAGACAATGGGTAGACAAAAATAATTGCAAAATATTCAGCATAGAATCGTGTGTAGGGTCCCTTGGGAAAATGGCATCACTTCATATACAGTCACATGGTAGTGTTAAATGAGTTCCTTTGGTAAACAGACAAGCTGAATTCTGCAATTTCTCTATAAGTGCCTGGCTTTTAAAACCTAAACAACTTTTATTTTAATGGCATAAAAATTGAAAAAAGGAGTAAGAATGCAAATGCAGCATACCAATTTTGACCCATTTCTGCTTGCAAGTGGCTTAGCCTAGGCACTGAGCCTCATGAGACCACAGGTTTGGAACAGCATACTGGCTTTGTTTGTCCTTTTAGAGAGGGTTATGAAAAAGTGACATAATAAGTTGTACACTAAAATTTAAGGTAATTAGTTTAGAATACCACTAACAACATAAATATTATTAAAATGTGTATCTAAGTGCTACATAAACTATTACTGCACTGAAGACTGTGATGAGAGCTAAATAACACAAGCACAAGATAAACCTTAAATAGTGCCAGATAAAAGAAGAAATTCTCACCCATTTAAAATCACTTTCACAAAGCCAGTGACTCTCAGTTGTACAACTACTATGTCATCAACTTTCAAATAAGATCTTATCATACATGACTGGGTCACTGTCATTCTCCAAAGCAAAAGAAAATTTGGTAGCTAATTTGAGAACACATCTTTTCTTTCTTTTGTCTGGATTTTTGGCATACCACAGCTTGCCACTATCTGAAGCCGTGTAAAAGTCACTGATCTGAGCCTATTGATAGCCAAAAGAAGCACTGCAAATGTTCCCACTGGAGCTGCCAGTGAAATACAGGATCCCAAGGATAAACTTCTCAGCTAAAAAGAAATTGAGCCTGTGCTACTGCAGCATAATGACTTTCATCTCTAACCTAGATCTTGCTTGGTTTCTTTCAAATGCTTTTTTCACTACACTATCAGGAAAGGAAAGAAAAAAACCCAAACCAAGCCGTGTTGTTCACAGGGAACTTCGCAGTATCAAATGGTGCCAGTAGGACCCTGCTGTCCCTCCCCTGAGCCCTTTCAGAACAAGCCTGAGAAAAAGGAAAGTGTCTCAATATCCTTTTCTGGTAAGAGGTATGGGGTAGTGCAGGGAGCAGGGGACAAGAACGTCTCCTTCCTAGGGAAAAAGCAAGAAGATGAGCAGTCCTGTGTGCTTTGCTGCCCTAATGTGTGGATCTAGGACACAAAGGGGTCTGCTGTGACTGCAGGTGACTTTGAGCTGCCTTTGAGAACAAGAGGCCAGAAGCTACTGTGGTGTGTACCATAGCAGCCCAAAGTGCTGACCACTGCCTGCAAAGCTCAGTACCTCATCCTGACTTTTGGGATAGGCTGGGTTTAAAATAAATCCAGAAAATCCAGCAGCCTCTGAGTACCAGCTTGTCCCATGCCCAAGGGAACAAGGCATTTGCATCTCACACAGGCATTTCATAGAATCCCAAAATCATAGAAGGGTTTGGAAGGGACCTTAAAGATCATCCAGTTCCAACCCCCCTGTATGGGCAGGGACACTTCCCATTAGACCAGGTTGCTCAAAGCCCCATCCAGCCTGGCCTTGAACACTTTCAGGGAAGGGGAACCTCTGAGAAACCTGTGCAAGTGTCTCAACACTCTCACACTAAAAAATTTCTTCCCAATGTGTAACCTAAATTTACCCTCTTTCAGTTTAAAGCTATTACCCCTTGTCCTATCACTCCATGCCCCTATAAAAATCCCCTCCCCAGCTTTGCTGTAGCCCCTTTCAGGTACTGGAAGATCACTCTAAGGTTGCCCCTGAGCCTTCTTTTCTTCAGGCTCAACAAACCCAATCCTCAGCTTTCAGACATTTTTGTCTAAGATATGATATAGCTTCTCCTACTGAAAAGTTTTCAAGTAAGCTTCTAACAAAAAAGGATGACACAGAGCCTGAGTCTGCAACTGCTTGTGTTCAGAAATACTTTTCCTCCACCCATGACAGTCTGTTAACTGATCACAAGTCATGATGCTGGAGAAGGAAGGGATGAATGGAAGGACTCTGAGCATAATGAAGAGCAGTCATCTAAGTGTAGTACCACTGCACTGACATCAAAAGGAGACAGTGTTAAATTCATGTTGGGGTCTTATGTTACCCCATTTACCTTGAGAGCTGGGGGCTCCTGACAACATAGACCACATTCTGGTCCTTTGTGGGACATTTATCAGATACTGAGAAATCTAAAAGGCTATCTGGAACTAGCAAAGGGAGGTATGTTGGAAAAGGGAAACTTAATTTAGACACCTAACTTGAAGTGTCTTGGTTTAGAAACAGCATTCCTATATACAGGCAACTGAGGGAAATAATCTATTAGAGCCCAATCCCACCTTTATTAATCCAAACTGTTCACACCTACATCTATCCATTTTCTCTACAGGGTGCCCAAACAGACATTCCTGTTCTTGAAAACTCTAATCCAAGAAACAAAATATAATTTCCTTACCTGCCCTGTGAGGAGCTCTCAGGTACATGGTACATGAAGACATTTCCTCTGGAAGCAGCAGCCCAGTGATTGGCCATGTTTATGATGGGACATGTGACAAACTGGTCACTGATAAAAAAAAGAAGGTGCAGGGAATAGACTTAAGCACATCACAGAAAAAATGGTAAGGAAGCAAAAAAAACCCAAAAAACAAACCCAAAGCACAAGTAACTGACCTGTCTATATTGATACTCTTCTTGAAATCTTCCTGAAGAATTTATTTCTCTGCCTTTAAGTCCACTGAGGGAAACCACACTCATCCTCTATGAGCCAAATACAGCTTATAATTCACTAAAATTGCTGTTTTATGGAGCATTGAACAATGGTAATGTTAATAAATAAATTAACACATAAGAAGTATCCTGGCCATAAAACCAATCCCATTTTAGTCTAGCTTATGAGTGTCTATGCTTGTAATAGGATATAAAAGCTCCTTCTTTTGGCACCACTATGTTGAGATGGCATCTAGTAAAAGGGTTTATATTATCCCAGGTCTAAGGGTCAATAATATAATTTCTGTCTTTGGATCTGTATGATGTTTTTTGGGCTAGAGATTCTAGAGCTGGAAGAGGTAAGAGACCACTTTTGGAGATATCCTGCAGGGCCTGTGGCAGGGCTCATCAGTACAGAATACCTTGTGCATATCTCTGCATTTCTGGGCAAGTATGTCTGGGAGAGGAAGGTTAAATGAGAAGAGTGCAGTGAGATACTTAAATAATCAATTTATCACCAGGTCTTGCAATGCAAAGGTGAAGAAAATCTGTCCCAGCCTTCTGTCACCCCAAGGAGTGCAGCTGGAAGGTGAAGTGAGCAGTAGCTGGAAGTAGCCCAAGGAGTTCAAGAGGGGCAGACAGGAAACAGGACACCTTACTGCAAAATACCTCCTTCCTCAAGGCAATACCATATATACACATATTACCATATTTTACATGTGCCTGTAGACTCAGCACACTCTTTGGGTGTTTATATATCCATCAATCACCACGTGAGCACACGTGGCTGTATCTGCTGCAGAAGGGGTGGGTTTCAATTCTCAGTCTGGTGAATATGAAACAGTAGCTGCTCCTTCAGACATGTGGGTAAAAAAAAGAGTGGCTGATGGTAAGAAGGAACAGTGTCAGAGAAGCATAAAACCCATGTTGCTATGTTTAACTGGTATGGTTATGAAAGGCACTGTTTGGGTAGCTATCTTGGTTCAGCAGAGTTTATTTTAAGCTCATCTGTGAGACCACAAGCTATGGGCTGGCTGACCACAATACTTTTTGACAGTTATGGTTGACAACACCCCTATGAAACAAAAATTACTGTTCTTCATAAGCCTACCTACCAGCATAAGGCTTTAGAGGAGCAAATACTTTTTGAAAACTAGGGAGTCTGTGGAGACCAGGGCTCTCAAGAAATGCTTTGAGATATATTTCACCACTTAAAACTGGTTCCCAGTTGGTGCTATGGGAGGAAAAAGTCAGCTATTCTGGAGAAGCAAAAGAAAAAAATAAATAAAAATAGTAACCTCGAAAATTAAATGGCTTTTTCTTACAGGGATGGAACAGAGTTAAAAAAAAATTAAAAACAAATATTTAAAAAAAAGGAAAGAAAAAGAAAATGAAACTCAATTTATACATGAAAAAAATAATAGAGAATTGCAGTTAAAAAAATTTTCGAAGTGGAAATATCTTCAAACCACAAAACATTCAAAATGTATGCAGTTTGTAACAACTAGTTATGTTGCTTTCTCCCACTTCAAAATCCTGTTATAACTTTAGCAATTAATTATAACTTTCTACATAGAACTTTGCTTGGGTTCTATGCTGCTGGTATTTTTTTTTTATTTTTTTTTATTTTTTTTTTTGTTAATAAATAAATAAAACCCCCAAACAACCGAAATACAAACATCAAAACAATCAGAACCAAACCCTTTTTTTCTCCACCATGTATGTGATACTGGTGCAGATGACTGTCATTCTGTAACTCCTGTCTTCCCTCCCTTTCTGCTTGAGCTGGAGAAATTTCCAGTGCTTAAAGCAAAGTACTACCACGAGAGATCCTGGTGGAGCTATTTGTAGACAACATTTCTTTTGTAAGCAAGCAGTGTGCTGGCCATCCCAGACCTGCAAAAGTCAGTGTCTGCACCACCCTGAGCCCTGGGCTGAATATGGACAACCAAGTACAATATCCCTGTGGATCTATCTCTGTATGGGAAGAAGGGTTAAAAATCCTTCACTGGTTTATTATGGCTTAAAACCTTACTAATCTGACTAAAGAATTATAGCCTCATGGGTAATGGTGGTGATGGAAAGAAACTGAGGATGAGTCCTGGCTTTAATACCCATTAGCCACCATGCTGAATGGGTGATGAATGCAGTGAACCCAAAAGCTGCAGTAAGGGGTGGCCTGTCCCTGGAACAGGCAATGAGGCAGGGAAATGGGGCATGATGTGAGACTCCATAAATGGCACAAAACTCAACCCACAGCACTCTGGCTTGTTTACTCCATGACCTCAATGCAGCAGCACACCTGGACCACCCAGAAACCTTCCCCGACAGATTTGGTCACTGCTGTCTTGAATCAGATGTTTCCCAGTGAATCTTGGCTCTTATTCATCTCCCGCTTCCTGAGGCTCCCCTGGAGCAATGCCCTGCACTTCTGATGGAGGATGATGACCTACTGAAAGGAAAAGCTTGTCTCTAAGCTCTCATGGAGAGGCCCTCAGTGGGACAGAAAGCTGTAGTGCTGAGCCCACAGATAGCATGAGCTTGTAGCTATGCCTGGGTTCAAAACAGATGAAACATTTTGGATGGGTAGAAAAAAAGTCAGATCACCAGGTTGTAAACACGCCACCTTGGAAATGTAAATAGTTTTCATAATAAATTTGGTCAGAAGAAGAGACAGGAATCAGGAAAGTGTTTTGTGATTTGTTTTCTGAGGATGTTTCACTTTAACATTCAACGCCCTAGTTGCACAGAGGCAGTAAAAAGGATGTAAGGAGGTTTCCCCTCAGTTTGCATCTTTCAGACAAATGGGCCCACCCCCAACAGCTCAAGATCTGTAACTGGTTAAACCAAACTGGTTTCCCATGGGGGAGTGAGCAAAACCTCAAGTCTTCTCTGCCATCCCAACCTCCATGTCTCCCAAGCTAAAGATATTCACTTGTCTCTGTAGGCTCCCATGGGTTCCATGGCCACTGTGGAGTCCTTGTTCTATAGGACAATGAACTCTTCAAACTGACTGTTATCCAGAACTGCTGGGCCCTGATGCCATACCCAAGTAAGTGTCAAAGCTATGTGTATACATTATATTATAAAAACACAATATCAGGAGTTGGACTTGATGATCTTGATGGGTCCCCTCCAACTCAGCATATGTTATGATTCCATGATTAGGTGGTGTGAATATGGCCCACTGATCATCTTCTGATTCCCAGTGGTCCCTGCCTGCAGTGTTTCCACAAAAAATATGAAGTGTATACTCTGGGGGAAAGTTACTCATGTACCTGCTGACATTTCACCCTAGATATCTCCTTTGGAAGAACCTGGGAGGCACTGTGAGTATGGATCAAACTGATGGATCAAACAAGGCAAAAGTCAGCAATCATGTTCTCCTTTCACCTCCCCAAGAAAACTTCCTACAGAGGCATCCTACTGTCTGATTCTGCTCTTTCTCACCATGGAAAACAATATAGAAAGGGAGCAAAATGTGGATTGGGTGACATCATACAATCACTGCCATAAATGATTACGCTATGGTCAAGGAAACACATAAATAATCTTAAGGGGAGTCTTCTGCCATGGGTAAAATGAAAAGTAGCAATGCACAGAATGGGGTTGAGAACCACTTTTCTGAGCACTTACAAATGCTTCACTGTTTGATACAGGATACTCACCTGTAAAAAGTCTGACATTGTAAATCATAGAATCATAGAATCATAGAATCATAGAATTGGCTGGGTTGGAAGGGACCTCAGAGATCATCGAGTCCAACCCTTGAACCACCGTTGCGGTTACCAGACCATGGCACTGAGTGCCACATCCAGTCTCTTTTTAAATACCTCCAGGGACAGAGAATCCACTACTTCCCTGGGCAGCCCATTCCAATGCTTGATCACTCTCTCCGTAAAGAAATTCTTTCTAACATCTAGCCTAAACTTCCCCCGGCACAACTTAAGACCATGCCCTCTTGTCTTGTTGAAAGTCATCTGGCAAAAGAGACCAACCCCCACCTGGCTCCAACCTCCTTTCAGGGAGTTGTTGAGAGCGATGAGGTCTCCCCTGAGCCACCTCTTCTTTAGGTTGAACAGCCCCAGCTCCCTCAGCCTCTCCTCATAGGGTCTGTGCTCGAGTCCCTTCACCAGCCTGGTTGCCCTCCTTTGGACCTGCTCCAGCACCTCAATCTCCTTCCTAAACTGAGGGGCCCAGAACTGGACACAGTACTTGAGGTGTGGCCTCACCAGAGCTGAGTACAGGGGCAGAATCACTTCCTTGGACCTGCTGGCCATGCTGTTCCTGATACAGGCCAGGATGCCATTGGCTTTCTTGGCCACCTGGGCACACTGCTGGCTCATATTCAGCTTCCTGTCAATCCAGACTCACAGGTCTCTTTCTGCCTGGCTGCTCTCAGCCACTCTGTCCCCAGGTTTCATAATTTAAAATTTTATGTAATTGCTGAAATCTAAGTTTTCAAGCTTGACTGCTCTCCAAATTTGCAAAACCTAAGAGAAGTATCTAACTAACTGGGAAGTTAGATGACTGTAAATAAAAGAAAGTCTATTATTCCTTCCATTGACACAGGGATGAGAGGACTCAAGGAATTGTTGATACCAAGTGTGCAAACAACAAAGATATCTTTGATGTGTAGTCTGACTTCAATATAGAGTTCAGGAAAGACAATTTAAACTTTTCACAAGGCGTAAAAGCCCTTTCAGTTTCTATTTACCAACGACATTGGAAACTTCACAGAAAATGAAATTATATTCTCCATACTCACTTCATTTGCATGAGAATTTCTCATGTTTTCAGAATATAAATGCACACTTGAGATAAGCAAAACAAATCTTGCTTAATCCCAATCCCACACCTGTAATAGGATGAATTTCTTACCGGGTGGCATTTTCCAAAGCCCTGGAAAACGATGAATAATCATCAGTTGAGTGTTCAAGGGAGTAATACCATGTGGCTGCATCTTCAATTAATGGGTTGGAGTCTTCCCCTCCTAAAGAATTTTGCAGAGCCTGGTAAAAGGCTGTTTTGCTGTTGGCTCTTCCTTGACTTTCTTCAAATTTCTGAGAACAAAATGCATACATGGAATTTACAAACAAAAACAAAAGTTACATTTTTAGTGGAACAATACAGGCTCAGGTCTCCCTCTGGTGGAATGAGTCCTCTCTGCTGTGATCTCTGATTCCTAGAAGTAGGGGACAGCCCTGGTTTTTTTTTGCTTTCCCAAGACTGTCACCAGCTGGTTGTATTGGCTTCCTCGAAACATATTATAGGAATGACTCCATAATCTAGTCAGTACAGACCATAGCTACTGTGCTGTGCTGATGTGGTTCCAATACTACAGAAATCCCTTTGACTCATAGAATGTTAGGGGTTGGAAGGGACCTCCAGAGATCACTGAATCCAACCCCCCTGCCCAAGCAGGGTCATCTAGGGCATGCCACCCATCCAGGTGGGTTTTGAAAGCCTCCAGAGAAGGAGACTCCACAAACTCTCTGGGCAGCTCTGTCACCCTCACAGTAAAGAAGTTTCTCCTCATCTTGAGGTGGAGCTTCCCATGTTCCAGCTCCAACCTATCATTCCTTGTCCTATTACTGGGCACCACTGAAAAGAGACTGGCCTCATCCTCTTGACACACACCCCTCAGATATTTATCGACATTAGAAAGATCTCCTCTCAGACTTCTTTTCTCAAGGTTTAGAAGACCCACTTCTCTGTCTTTCTTCAGAGGGGAGATGCTCAAGTCCCTTATTCATCCTCAGAGCTCTTCGCTGGACTGTATCCAGTACTTCTCACTGAACCAGTCAACATGGACAGTTCTTCACTGTTAAGCCTGGACACAGGTGTGTCCAATGCTGACTTTCTGATGAGCTCCCTGAAGTGAAACTAGATAAGAGAGAGGGAGATATTACTCCTTTCCTTCAAAAAGTCCAGAAAGTGAACACACCAGATAGTAATTTCATACTATATATATATTTCATAGCTATATATATATTTCACATATATTTTTCATATATTCATATATATATTCCATATATATATGTTGTATATTTCATGATATAACCATTTCATGGCTCTATCACTCTGCCTCTTCTGGAAACACCTACAAAAAATTTGCTTGCCTTGCAGGTGCACACTGTCTGAAACTTGGTATAAGAAGTCCAGAGAGAAAGATCTAATAAACCACCTATATTATTTTGTGCAGTTATTCTGATGCAAAATAGGTTTGTGCCAGCCCAGTTGCCATAGATGCTTTACTGAATATATTATTTTGATGGCTCACAGCTGGTTCTCATCACACTGCTCGAAGGTCTTTCCATGACCCTATACAGAAAGTCTAGAAGGAATAATTACTTTCCAACAGATTCACAGAAGTGAAAGATGGAAAATAAGTCCCCGTGTGCAGAGGCTGATGCACCCTAATGCTTTGTGGATTTTGATTAAATGACTTTACAAGGGATTTCAAAACACTACCAAATATCCCAAGGTCCATAAAGATCTTGGCAATTCTCCTTGTTCTTCTAATAAATTCTTCTTTTGCTAGATTTTGGCCCATGCAATGAGAAGAGTCTTGTGGTGCCAGTTTCAGTCATACAGCTGTACTCTGTAAAAGATCTGCAAGTCACACCTGACATGTCACTTCATGTCCACAAATGCCACATATGAAACTGCATAGCACACTGGCCTGCAAAATCATTCAGTGTAAATTCAGCCAGGGCACGTATATTTTACTGCATAAAACAGAAATTATCTCTGAAGACCTGACTGCCAATTCACTGAGTTTGAAAGCAATCTTCCCATCAGCTCCAGCACACAGCAGGTCAGCTCCCTACAAACTGGAGAAGCATTGCTGCCACACAGTTTGGGATCTCCAATTTGGTGACTGATGCTGGTGGATTTAGCTAGGAAAGCATCCTGTGCAAAGCAACTTTCATACAATGCTTTAATTTCTTTATTTATTTTAAAATTGATTTGTTATTTTATTTAATACTTGCAATAGATACTTAAAACAGTGAAAAAGAAAGAGGAAACAAACCTAGGGTACTGATTATTGATAACCTAAGAACTGATCCTTCACTGCCACATCTACTACCAAGCATCAGATAAACATTATTGTGGAAAAGCCCAGAGAAGGAGATGGATCATTGCAGAACACATGGTTAAGATGAGGAACTCCTTACCACATGTTATTTGCACATGCCAAATGTGGTGAAGTTTCATGAAAAAGTTTTTGAATTAAAAAAATAAATGAAAATCAGCTGATGGTTATAAATTGTGGGAAGACCAATTCAGACTAGGAAGTCCCTGAGCTGCAAAGTTCTAGAGGTTTGGAGAACATTTAGCAGAAGCATCAGATTTGATTACCCTACTCTTGCAAACATCCACTCCTAGCCACTGCTGAAAACAACATTTTGTGTTAAATGTGCCTTTGATCTGGCTCAGTGTGGTCAGTCATAGTTTTTTACTGCATCTATGTACTTGTGATCTTCAAGATGCCCCAAAAATTCTGATGACCCTTCTCAGCAATCATTGTTAATAGAGTGAAGGCCTGGAGAGACATTGAGTCAGGTGAAAGAGGACTCTACAAGCAGATATGGATGAGAAAAAGAAGTGGGATTTCAGACTTTTTGAGATTTTTCATTCCAACCAGCACTGAAATAGCATTAAAATAAAACCTGAAACACCATTTCTCAAGTGTGGCTTTGGCTACAATATAATTTAAACAGCTCACTTTAAAATGATACCACAAAAAAAAAAAAAAAAAAACCAAACAAAAAAACCCAAAAACTATATGCTCAAGATAGAACCCATAGAACATTAAAAAGACAAATCACTTCAACTTCTCAGAAACTGATTCAATTTCACCAATTCTCCATGTCCAAAAAATGTTTCCTATTAGAAAATATACGGCCAAGGAGCAATTTTCAAATAGCAGAAGATAACCCAGCTGCTACCAGATTACTAAAAACAGCTGCACATTATGTAAAACAATTTACATTCTGCTATTAGCAACTGACCTTACAGTTATAGTGAGGTTTTCAAATTTTTTTAGAAAATAAATAAGAAAATATTTAAAGATAGCAGGTGCACCACTTTCTACTGTTCCAATGCTGCAAGGTAGTCGTAAACATTGTCTAAATAGTGAGTTACAGAGTGCTTACTCTTCTTCTTCCTACATATGAATGAATCTGGTCCAGTGTTTTATTTAAAAAGTAATTGTAGCAGTAGGTGGACCAAATGTTTATATCTTCCAAGAGGGCTCAGCTGCCCTAAACTCTGACTGCTCAAAGATAACATCCCTGAGGGCCTGCCATGGAAATTCCAGTTTACAGGTCCAGGCTTAACAGTTCCACATGCCACATAACAGTGCATTAGGGTACAACTCAGCAGTAACAACCTCCAGTTTGTTTCCACTTAGTTTCAGCAATCTGATGGCTGCACTGGGGATGAGTACAAAGTGCTCCAGGAAGTGGTAAATCTGTTTCAGTTCACATTAATATGCATTCAAGTGAATGCCATAAAATGGTCATTTCCATGGGCACAACATTGAGCACACCCTGCTGTCAGCATCGCTGAGACACCTCAGCCTTTAACTGGAAACAAATCAACCACAAATGTTTTGCTAGCACATAGGTAGTGCCTTCTGGCCTTCTGCTTCAGTTTTAAAAGTAAGCACAGTGTTTCACTCAGAGTTCTGAGATACCCACACAAATAAATTCCAGTTAGTCCCCACAGAACAACATGGTGCCAGCTGCATGGACCCCCTTCAGGTCTGGTTGCAATCTGGAGGTTTTACTCTCACTCCTAAGACTCAGCTGCTGAGAGTTATCAAACCTGTATGCAATCCCAACCAAAGGTGATCCAGCCTAAGATTTGCATTGTCTCAAGCTTGTTTGAATGCAAATGGCTAGAAGTGTATCCTCACCATTTTCAGTATCATTATTATTAGATCAAGACCAGGATTAAGAGAGCAAGCCCTTGGCTGAATTTGCCAGCATAGCTGTTCCCAGAAACTGGTGGAACAAGTCAGCAGAGATTAAGTTTTTCTATCCCTCACTCTTTGCATCTGACTGCACTGAAAACAGTCGTCATAAAGGAAATGGAAATTAAGGACTCTGCCAAATCCATACATGTACCACAGGACCTTTAACTGTGCTGTTTATCTATTCAAACACATAGGGTTCTCTCTATAGAGCTGAAGCACATCTTCAGGTGCATTTCCATCCCACAGAGGTTTGGTCCCTTCTTGTAGAACAGATTAAATAACCTGTAATCAGGGGCAAACCATGAATTATGTCTTGGTTCCCTGAGATGAATTCAGTGCTCTGACCACCAGCTAAGCCCTCCAAATTTCCCTAGTATATCAGTAAAACCAGCTTCTGTTTTTTCCAGAAAGATGCAAGTCACATCTACCTCAAAGGAACCCTTGAAGTAGAAGAGTGGGATACACTGTGTGTTGTCTCTCATCCTTCTAGGTTTATTGTGGGGAGGAGACAGCACAGCTCAAAGATTCATTATGACTCTGGGACAGAGAATACAGAGCAGAACCAAGATCAGTTGTCACAATGCACCTGTGGCCCGCTCAGGACTACCATCTGACTTTGACTGCAACCATGCTTGGGCATGGCTGTGGCATAAAAATACTTGAGATAGAAAATTCATGCTTGTAAGTAGCTCAGCAATGGAGGAAGCATTACAGTTTCCCAGCAATTAATACACTAACTGCACGGACAAAGAAGAAATCAGAAAATCTTAATCTTGCAGCAAGTCTTTAAGAAAACAATTCAAAGACAGGAATACAAACTGGTCAAAACAGTCATCTCCCCCTAATACCTGAAGACATGAGAAAACAGAAATAGAGGGAAATGTTAATTTAAAAAAATCATCAGTTCTTAATGAGAACATGAAAACAGCTTAAGGAAGCCAAAAGGAAGGGGGGAAAATTGTGAATATCTACCAAGAACATTACAAATTTTCTGGAACAGGGCTGGAATCTTGGAGCGGCAGCACCAAGTAAGTTAGGTATTATGATATCTAGTTAGGAAGTTAACTGGTCTTCTAAGTAAGGATGGGTAAACCTTTGCCAAAGGAGATAAGAATATCTCCAGCAGTAGGAGATTTTCAAACAGGCCTCTCAGGTTGAGGCTGACATGAACGTTCCTTATGGTTGAGTTGCACCAACGTTTTGAGTCCCCTTCCAATCTGATTTTCCTCAAGCCTTTAAATAAAGAAGATATTACAGGTTTTCTTTTTTGGAAAGGAACCTTTTTATCGCTGAGCTCTCAGTTACAAGTGTTTTTCCTTTTCATTTTAATCTGAAAGTGCTGGTTTTTAGCACTTGTGACTTTCATTAATATCATTATTCATTTCATATTTTCTAATACATCATGGAATTCCATTTCACTGTTGCAGACAACTGTCACATGTGGAAATACTGGTAAAGCCTGAATTTCACTTCCTAGTCTTCATCACATGGTTTGTAATGAGGTTATTTAGGTTTATTCCTCTCTCACAGTGTCTGGATCATTATCTGCATGTCTTCAGCA
The DNA here is from genome assembly GCF_003957555.1 of Calypte anna. Lineage (NCBI taxonomy): Eukaryota > Metazoa > Chordata > Aves > Apodiformes > Trochilidae > Calypte > Calypte anna. The sequence goes on along the minus strand of NC_044245.1, from coordinate 143,218,240 downwards.
TCCCAGTCTATTTCTTATGCCTAACTTCCTCTTTTAATTGATTCCAGAAGAGAAAGATTTTTTGAAAAAAAGCAGAAATTTCTGACAGAGACAAAACAAGCAATATGAACCTCATTCAGGTGGATTACAAAGCTTTCCTTCAAAGCAGTAATTTTGTTTTCAAATATGAAGTAAACTGGACTATGTGTTATTTGGTATCAGCAACGTGAAATTGGGATTAATCTCACACTACTTCTAAAGAGATGAAGTCCACACTGTTACAAAAAGATGGCAGAACAGAACAGACCTGAAGTTTATTTAGATAATACTCAAACTTATCTCTGCCATGTTATACTCTTGTGTTGATTTCTTAGCATATATTTGAGGCCATTGGAACATGAAAACTAATTTGTCAGTGTTAAACAGGGAAGTTCCACTGTTCCCATCATAGAGACAGATAAATCAACTAGAAGAGGTTGATACATGTCGCAAGAAGGGGACTGACACACTGTGCCAAGGACAATGCCAAAGGGTCCACAAGAAGCAGCATAGTCCCTCTGGGTAGACTTCCAGTTTTGGGGACTTCTATGTCCAAAGTACAAAATGGACTCTCCTTTTTTATTTCACCAGTTCATGTACTGAAACCTTGCCCCACACAATTAGGCCAGCGGTATTCTCTGTCATAGCTGGTCCATATTTAGTCATCTTTACATGAAAACTTACTTTGAAAAGGCAACAGAGAAAAAAAGTTGCTGAAATAAAACACGTTGGCATGGAAAAGGCTGACTGAGGCTTGCTGGTCAGTGAAGAGCCTCATAACCAGGTTATGGGCTTGCTTTTCGCTTTGTCATTTTCAACAGAGATTGCAATATAAATAGGATTTCAGAGACAGGAAACCATAGTGCTGCACATCAATACATGCTAAATCATTGCTGATCTTTTATATTTTCATATCTCCCCCAGCACTGTTAATTAACAAATAAGGTCCCTTCCAACCCGGCTAATTCTATGATTGATTCTATGATTCTATAGTGATGCCACTAATCAGCCTACGCAAAACTGGCTGAAGGTTGCATATTTGCATGGATTATAATTCACAAACTGTCGAAATGGAAAAGGATCTGTTCTGGCTGCATATGATCTGTGGCATCACCACAGTAATAGCAATACCACCAGTTTCTCAACAGTGAGTCTCTGCCTACCTTAATTGCCTTGGCTCTGCTGATCAACCCATCTTGTTGAGCACTTCCAATGAGCAGATCAACTTTCTGAGGCTGAGGGCGCTGCAGGGCTTTAACCAAAGGTTCACGAAGGTAAATTCCATCAATCACTGGACCCCAGTACTGGAATGGACCACTTATAGCTAGAAGCTAGATTAGTCAAAAAACAGTAATAGTGCACTTAAATTAGCTTGCCTGGGTAATTTCCATTTTACTTGTGTTTCACAACACTGAGCTGGTAGCCTTCAAGTGACCAAGTAATCAATTAATGTAAGTGCAAACCCATCATGGCCAGGGAGCAAGGCTTTGCTGACAGCCTCACTAGGTGGAATGAGCTGAACAGGCCAAGGGAACCTCTGGTCTTATAGTCATACAAATATTGTTTTAAATTAGGGATTGGCTCTATGCTAGTCCTGATTGGAAAATGTATTGCCAGTGGGTGTTTTAATCTGTGGATTAAGGATTCACCTCATGAATAATTTATATTTCAGCTTTTACAAGCCTCCTGCTGAAGAGACTGAGCCTCACTCCCTCCTCACTTCCTTTTCAGCAAAAATGCAGTTACTGAAGCTACAGACACTTGGTTGTCCTCTAGATTAACACCCAGGGGCAGACGATAGGGTACTGGAAGAATGGAAAAACTGTATTTAGGTTAATTTTGGAAGACATGGTCAAAACAGTGAAAAAGTTCTTTAGTCTAAAGGAGAATCAAGGTCAGAGACAGATGTCATGGGCATCAGCATCAATCCACCAAGCTCCTCTAATGCCTCTTGCACAAGAATTCTGATCAATTTATCTTTTAAGTTTCCTCACAGCTTCATGTCAATGGATGCTTTTTGATTCCTTGCCAATGGAATTTTATTTTGCTGTGGTCTACCTTAGTCTGTGCATCATTGAGGACACGAGCAGGCAACTGGCGGAGGCAGGCTACAATTTCCTCACTGGTGGATGGAGGGCATCCCACATCTTCAGCCAGGACTGCTGCTTGGGTCTGTGCTCTCCTCTTAGTGATAATGGATGCTGGAGAAAAAGCTGAACCTCCCTGGAAAAGAAAGACAGTATCAGTCAACATATGTTGTTAAAACACTCGGCCCTCTGGTGCAGGAAAAATAAATGACAAGCAAAATCTGCCCAGTGGCACAATGTAAAATACTGGTATTTAAATCATCAGAAGCAAGTTCAAATGAACAAAGCAAAGGGGAGAGGAATAAGTTTGACTTTTTCAAGCTCTGCCACCCTTACTTTGGAAGACCTCTGAAAAGTGTCTATGTTATGGCTCTAACCAAGTCTCAAATCTTTCTGAAAACTTTTTTTGAAGGAGAAACATTCAGACAGAATGATACAGAGAAGTTTCTGTGAGGCACATGAGGGAATGGAGAGCCCATCTTACAGGAGGAGTCTAAATAGTTTTACTTCCTTAACTGTGACAAACAATGACTGAGAGCAGGCACAAAAAATAGCTATTTATACCTTAGGACAATGCTGGTGCAAGGCCAAATGGGCACTGACTACTCATATTGAGTGGAAATAAATTTAGGCTAGAAATGCTAAGACAGCTAACACAATGAGCAGGGAGAGTTCAGAAGAGCTATGAGCAGAAGCAGGAGGAACAAAAGGCTAAGCTAAGCTGCAAAAAAATCAACCAGATCCAGAGCACATGAAAACCAGAGCACATATGATAGTCCAATTTCTATCCCAGACTCCTTGACTCTTTAAGCCCTCATCAAGAAAAGATGGTACACCATTGTTAAGCAAATATGAAAACAACTTATTGAAAATGCAGATAAGTTAGCATAAAATCTGGTAAGATCTGACCTAAAACAGAAAGGTTGGAATAGCTCTGAAAAGGTTCCAATGACTAATTTCCAAACATGTACATCAACTTACTATAATGCTTGATAAGAGTAGCTTCCATCCTCTAAAAAAACCCAAACCCTAGAAGTGTAATATGAAAGACCTCAATCTATTCAAACAATCAACTTACTTCTGGCTGACTTTTCTCAAAGCATTACCAAGCCTGAAAAAGCATAAAACCAGAAGCAAGCTAAAAGGAAATGGAAATAAACAGCAAATCCTTCTTTTGAAATTGTCTCCAACCTTTAAGCCCAAAGAACTCTGTGCAGCCCTTGTCAACACCCAGGACATTTTTTATATTTCAAACAAGCAGGCCCCTTGATACTAATAGGGTCCCATTGCTTGCAACTGGAGAAATTGGTTTCCAAAAATAATTAGAAAGAGATTATTACTTGGATGTAGAGACAGCCATTTTAGTTCACTGTATGTAGAATTTCTAAATTCTACTACCTTCCTGGATAGTTTCTTTTCCTTTTTAAGGGCTCTGGCAAAGAAGCCCTGTTACTAGCTTAACGACTGAGATGCAGATGGTTGCAGATAAACATAGGAAAAAGCTAAAACTGTCAATCCCGGAGTACTAGAAGAGCCACCTCTGGTTTTAAGAGAACAGAAGAACCAAAGAAGAAGCAATAAACACCACTTGGTCTTATTCCTCACTTCCGTTCTTGATTTAGATGAGGCTTCATGTGAGCAATGGGCTTTAGCCTCATGTGGGATTTGCGGTGTCCTAGTTTGTGTTTGTAAGGCTCAGTATTTGCCAGCTGCTGAGTAGGGGCACTGACTCAGTTGGTCATGAGAAAGAAGGAAAATATCTTTGATGAGAGCATCTCTATGTGTGGGTGTGTCCTCAGGACACAGAATGAGAATGTTTCTTTTTTGCCTGGCTTTCTGAAGATTTTCACAAGAACGAGGATGAGTGAGACTAGAAAAGGGATAACATAGCATGGCAGCTTCCCTCAGAAGAGCAGCTTCCTTGGTTTTCAATTGGAGCAAGGAATTAGGTGTCTCCCTGGCATAGCAGAGATGTTAGATTGAGGACTGCACAATATCAAGTAATTTAACAAATATATTCTTCAACATCAGATCTGAATGTGCTCACCATGCTTTATCAAGTATCCAGTACCTTCATTTTAAAAAAAACAAACCATAAAAACTGAACTGCTTCAGTTTCCCAAATTCCGAAACTTTCACAGATTTTGAAATCAGCAGTTTCTGTGAAAATTCTGAAGTTGCTTTATTAAAAGGCTAACTTCGGTAGGAAAAGAGAGTATTAAGATCAGATGACATACAGAATCCAAAAATTCACTATGCTAAACAAAACAATCTAGTTTGTGCTTGATTTTGATCACATCTCCTCTAAGGGATTTTAGAAGGTTTGCAAAGTTGCCATGTCTCTGACATCTCTACAAACTGAGAGACTGCCCTTGGGTCAAGCAATGACTCAAATGACAATTGCAAAAGCTTCTGCATAGAAATGTTCTACAGGTCCTTTCATCAGAGGGAGAGCTAAAAGCCTGGACAAGCAAGACTTCATGTCACAACACTGGATGTGCATGGGACTGGCATTAGATAAGGTCCAAGCTTGAAAAGTAAAAGAAAACACCCAAACTTCTAAAAATACATTTGCAAGGTGAGAAAAGTTCTTGTTTCAAGGTCTATTCTAGCTGTGAATATTTTCTATTCTTTGTATGAGTGGTTAGAGCAGGTTTACATTCTCTGCTTTATTCTGCTGGGTTCTGGGTTGGGTTTTTTTTCTATTTTCTGTGGTTATGGCCTCCACATTCAGGAAATATGTCTTGAAAGAGATGTGGTATCCATTGCTATAATTCATGTTTAATTTTTACTGGGACTGGAAGTGGGTGATAAAGGAACCTGGGACATCATTCAAGCAGTATATGGAAGCAATACCTTTCTTTTCCCTCCATTAATGCACTTGAAATACATCCCAGGCTCTGGAAACAAGTCTTCTCTTACCACAGAAGTTAGGCAAGGAAAACTGTACCAGTTCTCTGTTTTTCAAAGTCACAACACAATTCAGTCTCATTGTTTCTTCATCTTCACAAAAAAACCCAAACCCTGAGGAATAAATAAGTGAGAACAGAAACTGGAGACTTCCTAGAATTAACATTCTTCCTTTTTGAGTCTGCAGTTTTCATATTAAAAAGAAATATTCTATAAACACTGTAGCCACATTAGAGGCAAGCTCAGGACACAGAGGATATCTTAGCTGTACTCAGCATTTCTGTTGGCCTCTTTCCCTATAAAACTGTGATTTATTTGTGTGATTAGTCCAAGAAACCAGTAATGAAGGTGTTGTGTGCTTTAAAAAATAGAAGAGAAAAAAACCCTGCAGAAATAGAGGAGAGACTGTTAATTTCCATTACATGACACCCATATTACCATCAACACGAGAGAATCATGAATCACGAAACCAAAAATCATGAGATCAGCTCAAAAATAACAGACTCTGTGTTCTTCTTTGTTAGTCCTCTGTTTTTTAAGTCTCCAGGAATCTTCCTGCACCTACAAACACGAGAGCTAAAAAATCCACTTTTAAAACTAACAGCTAAGACCTTCACAGAATCCTGCAGAGCTGTTTGTTGAAAGCAAACCTCTGAGCAATGTGGCACACAGCAGAACTGTGAAGATTGCCCATCTTGTCATCACAAGGTGTTTCCTATCTCAGCATCATTTAAAAGGGCCTGAGAGGGAACTGAAGCCACACACACTTCTTGTTTCAGTTGTCCTTATGGATTAACCAGCTGTCGTCAGAGGAAGTTCCAATGACATTTTTGACAGTGACCCAGATGAAAGCATTCAGGAATGAAATGCTGAGAAGAAGCAGTTGCAGCTGCATTGCACAATCCCTGACAGCACTGATACTGTCCTGAATTCATAGGAATATTGGGAACATTACAGTGTCAAGCAACAGTGCCCACTGCAACAAGTGATAGTCCTCTATCTTCTTCTTGCTTAGTCAAAAAACAGCTTTCTGGTTACTTTCAGAAGCTTTTAGCACCCTTGCTGCTATTCTGATGAAATAAAAAAATTTAAAAAATAAAAAAAATACATGGTCTATTGCTGTAAGCTGTACTTTTGTCTCCCAGTATACCTGGAAAATACCAAATAAGCTGAACATCTTTTTAGTTCCTCTTTTACTCTGGAAACTCACCTGCAATCTTTTTCAAAAACTGATTCACAACAGATCATTGGATGATTAGAGTTCTACTCCAACCAGAGTTTTTATCACCCACATTCTGTAAACCCCAAACCTTCTTCCTCTCCTCACGTCATAACCTCTTTTTTTCCAACCTGACTTGAAACTGCAGGCTCTGTTTGTGCCATATTCATCTCTTTGACACATGCACTCCCTTCAGATGAATGCAGTCTCTCTGCTGCTGCAAGGTAAGGTTGCAGAGGTTGCAGAGTCCTTAGGGAGCAGGATCTCTGGTGCTATAAAGAATATAAACAGCAATAACAGGAACACCAGCCAAAAAGTGAGCTCACAAAGCATCTTAAGGAAAACAGTCAAACCAATGAAAGGTCCTGGTAATTCTAGTTTCCCAAAAGAGCCAGCTGTACAGAAATATTTTGTTAGACAGGCACTCGCCAAGCTTGGCTGAATACAGCCCAGAGCCAGAAGTATCTGTCAGACCATCTGGTTTGACCTCCAGGATAGTGGAGGATCTTCCATTTCCTGACTGCTGAGCTCAAGTGCTTCCAATCACTTAAAACATGGTTTCTGTTTGACTAAAGACTGATCTTGCATAAGGCAACCTAACCTGAGCTCGGAGACTCTGAACAAGTTGCAGTTCATGTCTGAAGATGAAGACATCTCCACTGAGAGAAAACTGCACCTTATTTCTGTTTGAGGATGTCTTCAGTTTCAGTTAATGCCAGATTAAAGAGCCTGTTTATATCCTGTTTTTTCTCACTGCAAAAAAAAAAGCAAGCTGCAGCTAAGTGACAACTAAATCTTCTTTCCACTTAGCTTAACAGATTATTCTTTAAAAGAATGGATTTAAAGTATTTTTGGAAGCTGTTTTGAATTTGGGGCCGTGTTTGTTTTTTGGTTTTCTTCTGTCAGGGTTGTACTTCATTTATTTTCTTTAGCCATCTACTTCTGCACACAGAACAAGTGCTCACAAGACACCCAGGTTGCAGGGTTCTATGTAAAGACGTGAATATAAATTCTTCCAGGCAAAGTCTATCTTAAAGAACCTGGAGGGGTATAAATGTTTGAGACCAACTCAGGGAGCCTCTGTCATAGCTAAAGAACTATGTGACAAACACAGGCACACAAATTGTAACAGGGAATTGGCAGGTCAGCCCTACAATAGAAAGGAAGAGTGAGATATAAACATTTTTCCCTCCATAATCATCCAGGAAAATTGTGATTTTCAGAAAAAAATAAAGGAGAGAAGAAGAGATGAGAGGAGAGTGAATCCTGTAGATGCAATGTTCCCCTCCCAAGTGACTCACTGTATCACATTAGTGACTTAAATAATGGGATATGAATACTTTTCAGATGACATGTAATGACCCACTTATTTCATATCAAAACTTTTTTTCGTTTAGTTGTTAACATTACCTTATCAATTATAATTTAGAACTCATTATCAGCTGAAGCCACTGAAAGGGTAAACTGGATTTCATCATTGCACAAGGGTAAATAGCCACCAGAAACAGGCAGACACAACATGGAGATGGAGAATTACATTTACCTTCCTCAACTGAAAACTCATCTGATCCTCTACAAGCATGATGCAAACTACAGCTGAGATTTATTGTGTTTCCAGTGCAGCATGTTCTTCAAAGCAACTCCAAGTCTGCTTTAGTATGACCAGTCTTTCCTGCTCTGTCTGAGACCTGTCCCATTTGTGAGTGCATCTTGGGATGTAATCTGGCTTCTTGTAAAAGCAGAAAGATTGTCAGAGCCAGCCTAAGGTAGATACTGGTGAGAAGGATCAGGAAAAGGCAGAGCTCTACCTTTACCTATTCCCATGTGTGGTGCAAAAAATCCCCCAACCTGACATCTTTTACTAATTCCATTCACTGTACTTCAGTCAGTGAATGTCATCAGGATATGTAATGCCACATCCCTGTGATTTAAGGAAAGCAATAAGGTGAACAGTGAACATATTACTAAGAGGGCTAATGATGGGGCACTGTGGTAACACCAGCTTGGCAGAGCTGTAATGCTGTCATGGCTCCATGTTGTGGAATTATTTGCTCATCAAGATCCCTTCTGCTTTCCTGTCCCTGCAAGGTGAGGACTGCCTGCACAGCCCATCAAGGGAAAGGATATTCTGCAATTAGCATAGCTCCAGATTTTGGCACAGCCTTGGGAATTTGATCACTGTCTCCTGGTTCCAATAATACTTACACAACAGCTCCTACACTTATCAACTTTTAGTTTCCATCATCCAATACGATGAATTATGATGAATATCCACTCAGAGCTACTCCAGTGTGAAGGAGGAATTCTGCTTCGGTTTCCTGAAATTCCTGATGGTTGAGGGTTTTTTATTTGTTTGTTTGTTTGCTGTTGTTTTTTTTTATTTGTTTGTATTTTTTTATTTTTATTTCACTACACATAATTTGGTATATGAGCTTTTCAGATATTGATCATAAATCAAAGGCAAACCTTAATAAATCCCATTGACTTCTATATTCACATATGCAGTACTATACTCCTGAGGGACATTAGTCAGTATATTTAACAGGCTGGTATCTTGTTTTCCCCATCTCAGACAGTCAGATGAGAGAGATCCTGGGGGCTCTCACTTCTGCACTTTGTGCAACTGATGTGAAAATGTTCTTCACAGACAGGCTTTCACTCCGTATCCTTTTCTTGCTTATACTGAGCTTCAATTATTTGCAGACAGAGGTGTTTTGGAATGCAGAGTAAAGAATAAAGCAAACCTTGCAATCCCATCCAAGCTCAATAAGAATAGAAAATGAAGTTTTGTGCCTCTTCCTGTTTGGCTGAAAAAACGAACAAAACTACATAAAGCAAAACAGTTGGGAACTGAACATTACTTGGTAAATAACTTTGGAAGAAAAGGGGGGGAAAAGGACAGAGAGTAACTCTTTCTGTGTAAGTAATGTAAAACAGGTTATTTTGCTCATTTTTTTTTATATCTACTCAAACCAGCCCTGATGCAATAGGTTGAAAATCTCCCTGTTTTCCTCAGCTCATAGATAAAAAAAAAGTGTCTTGAGTAGTGACTTGCAACAGGAACCTCATCTGTTGCAAACACTCTGAGCGTTCCTTATTTCTGAGAGAGGAAGTTATGTGGCCTGTTTGGCAAATGCTGCTCTACATGACAGCGTGAACTTCACAACACCCTCACTCCACCGGCTGCTCCTCGACTTGATCAGCTAAACCTGGCTGGCAGCAAGAGAGCAGTATTATGACTCTGGCTTTTTTGAGAAATACTGCAACCTGGAATATCATGCCTGGCATTTAAAAGGTAATAATTTGTCTGCTACATTTTAGATTATCTGCATATGGGGCCAAATGTTTTGATTGTATTTATATAAAAGGGAGTTCTGTTTCATTAACAATGACAGCATTCAGATCATGGATTTCAAGTATCACCAAAGGTAGAAACAGAAAAATCTGCCTCCATCCTTTTCGTAAGGAGTGGTACTAAAGATAGAAGGGACAAGGAGTATTTTCTACTGAACGCTCACAGTAAGATAGATGCACAGCCCTTATGCTGAAGCAAATTGCAGCACATTATTACCCAAAATAAGAGAAATGTCACAGACAGTGGGTTTTTTTTATTCAAAACATTAGAAGTTTGCATATTGTGGGGTTTCTGTGTTACTTCATAGCTGCATGTTTTTTTCTGTGAATTACCTTGATTACAGCATTACATGGTTATTTCTAAGTGCAAAGGTACAAGTGGCTAAAAGCTGAAGGGATGCACATTTTGATTAATGACAGATTAAGAGAAATTCACAAAAACAATAAACAGTTTCTGAAATCTAAGCTGCTTTTTTTCTCCATATGAAAAAGAACAGGATGCCGATGCCTTCATCATCAAGCTAAATGGGATTCAGACACTACCTGTGAGCCTTAATGAGAGTTAAATTCTAAAAGACCTTGTCAGTATTAATGTGAATATCAGGTAACAAAAATAAAATAGAGTATAGCATGTCAGGAATGATGCTTGTTCTAATTTTGCCAGTCTGCAGTATTCCTTGCAAAGGGGCTTTATTCAGGTTCTTATCTTGCCTTTTTATTTCTATTATTATTATTTTCATTTTTTAATTTACTAATTCTTAAACATTTTAAATATAACTTTGAAAAAGTTCTTAAAAGGCAACAGACTTCCTATGCACAGTGCTATTTCATTTCTCCAGAAAGGCATTTTCACAGAGACCAGATTCTGAGAGAGGAAACTATTGCTACACAGGCTGCACACAGGAAGAGAAGGTGTAAATGCTACCATAGGTTTTGAGACCCACACTTTAGTGTGATTCAAGTACTGACAGGTGAAGAGTTTATATCTGCCAAAGGCTTTGCCATCAACAAATAGGGCACTGAAGCAGGACTGGGGCTTTAGATGTTTCCTCACCTTTTCGACAGCAGAGATAAAGCAGTAAAGATCATTAAACCACACAATCTGGGTGCCTGCAAACAGCTACGGCTGTAATGACCAGCTTAGAAGCTCAGAAGACAGAAAATGTGATCTGAACAGTTAAAATCAGCTTTCCACAGAAGCCCAAGGAGGTGGCCTGTGAGGAGGAGAGGCTGCCCTTACACCTGCAGGTAGTTTGGTTTTCAGCCCAGCAGCACAGCGGTTCTCCCGAGCTGAACAGCATCTGTGCTGCTCATGCAGGGTTTGGGGTCGATGAGACAAGGTGAGCTTAGAGTTTATCACCTTTCCTTAATTCTTCCCAAATCAGCCTCACTGAACAATTTGCTTTGGATATGACATAATTACCCACTTCTATGATAGTGGGATTCCACCTCTACCTGTGTCCCAAACTCTGTCACCAACGTTAAGTGAGATGCAGTGCCTGCAACAGATTTGCTCTTTCAGAAGAATAGAATCTATAAAACTCTTATCGTTCTGTTATTAACTTCAGTGATAAAAAAATCAGCTCAGCGGCAAGATACTCTTTAAGTCTACTTTGGCAGAGTATCTCCAAATTTCACGAAACCACCACAGGGTTTATCATAGCCATGCAATGGATTTGGGCTCTGCTACACACAAATACTAGATGCAAGCACAAGCTACTTAAGCCATTAAGTTCCATCACACACTTGAGAGTCATGTGCACTGCTGTTTTAGAAACACTTAGGATCCTAATCCATACACTCTTAACTCTAAAAACAATGATATGCCATTTCTAGCAGGAGAGAAGCAGCAAAGCAAAGCTTCCAATTTCTTCGGTTTTCCATCCCATTTTCAAATGCTTGAGAGTCGAGTCATATGTCAGGGCATTCACTCCATGCCCTCTGACTGGATTGCAGGCATCTTTACTCTGGCAAAATGCATAATGACAAGTGGCCTTGGTGGGAAAACCTAGTATGACATCTGTCATTTTCCCTTTAATCACTTTGGACCAGTAAATCAACAGCAAATCAACAGCAGTGCTTACAGCTTTCCACTTGCTTCTTTTTATCGAACACTTCTGGCTAGAAGTGGTGGAACAGTCTGGAGAACTTTCAAGACTTTATGTTGCCACCAATGGTAATCAGTGACAGTAAAACTACACATGGAAAATGTAACAAGATACAGCAAACTGTCAGGCTAGTGACATCAGAGTCCAAAATGCCACTGATCTTCACTGATACCTTAAGTTCTTTATACTGTTTGTGTTTCCGTAAGTTAGATTCTTCCACCTCTAAAGTAGCATCACTGAGCTGCACACTTTGTCCATTGACTTACAGATATTTTGAGAAGAAAAATTCTTTCTGTGGCAGAAGTGAGCCAGGACAGTTTTGGGCATGTTCTGCAAAAAATACAAAGTAGGCTCTTGTCCAATACATAATCCCTCTGGATGAGACAGTAATGGGCTTAATTGCAAAGTGTATATAAACAAATCTTCAGAAACACATTAGGTATTTTTAAAGCAATGTTTAGAGTTTAGACCCCCAGATACCACCTAGGAAAATGAAGGTGCCTTGTTCAAATGTGTCCTGATTTATAAAGTTTGTAAGTGTGAGGCAAAGTTTTCAGCAGTCTTTCCATGATGTACAAATGCTACGTATCACTTCCAATGTGACTTAGGCACACCTGTGATTGCTATCCACAGCATCTTAAGAGTAGGAAGAGAGCCTTAGAATGAACTGTCACAATTCTGGTCTCTGTATGATGACTTGCTCTCCTGGCCCTCAAATCCCAAAACCCAGAATAAAGATGTGCATAGAGGTAGGGCTTCACTATTTTTATTTTTCCATACTTTTGTGACACAACATTTATGTACTACTGTCATCTATGTAACAGCCATGAGTGTTAAAATTATAGATTGGCATATTTATGTTGCCAAGCTTGACATCTATCTGAAATTGCACAATTCTTTGGTAACTGTAGCTTATTTAATATACACAGTCATATATGAACTCCCCTTGTACCAAGTGCTGCAAAAATGCAGCTATTACAGCAGAGGTTATCTGTCCAGGTATTTATCCCACTTCTCTGGGCAAAATTTTCATCCCTGTTGAGCTCTCTGTTGCTTTGCCAAGGAAATTTTGCTGGCTACTTAGAAGATGAGTCTGGAACATCTATAATATCTGTAGCCAAAGCATTGGCTGCACTATTCCTCTGTGTACACATCTTATGCTTGGTGGGATAGAACTTAGAAAAATATTGAAGAAATTAAAATTGGGTCTTTTAAAAAAAAATTCAGAAGAAATTATGCAAGCAGATAGTGCTTGAATTCTGATTTCAGATTTAGAAACTTAGGTGTATTGAAATGCAGAATGCTTTTGTGTTTTCTATCGAGAGGTTTTATTCAAACACAAATACCCAAATCATTAATTTAAATTTAAGGATACTTTTTTATTCAGCTTCTAGACTCCTCAGATCAGGCAACAAAACAGTTTTTGGTTCTTCTGCAAGCAGATTTCAGACACTTGTCAGAAAGACACTGGCACAGCTGCATCCTACAGATGTGCCACTAGCTATTTCCTGAGTGCAGGCAGTGGAAGGGTATTGTGCCATTTGGCCAGTGAAATAGAGACTTCTAGCAAAGAGCCTTTGGGAACAAGCACTGGGAAGCTTGAAAATGAGATGAGGTGAAGTCAAACTGTGCATTACCATCTGTCTTAGCACTGATCTGCTTGCATTTGATAAGAGACAAATTCTCTTTCTTTTCAGCAGCTTTTTGTTCTGTAGGGTGTCTTCCTAAACCTGCTGTAAGGCATAAAAAAATGTATGGAATTGAGCAATATACTCAGTTCTGACAATCTTATTCCAAAAGACAATTACTGATAAAGTGCCACTGATTTCACCAATACAGATTCTCAGGATAAACACCTTTCCAGCTAATATCCTCAGGCTCTAGCTTGTTGTAAATAAAGAGCAGCACACCAAAGGCAGTAATTATCTTTGAAATATATACTCTAGGAAAGATGGAGAGATGCAGAATACCCACATGATGCTGCCAGAGCTTCTGTTATAATTTTCACAAGGCAAGCAACATAATTTGTTTTTTTAATAATTATCTGTCAGCAAGTGGTGTTGCATTATTTTGCTTTCACTTCCAACATATATAGCTCATTCTCCTCTGCCTCTGAAAATATAGCATAACATGACACACCTTACACAGCCAAAGAGTTTTTCTCTCTGTCCTCTGTCAGGGAGCATTAGGATGGGTGGAGTAAACCCATGAGAAGGAATTGTCCCTCTCACAATATTTAGTTCCATGGTTTTCTGATAATGTTTCTTGTACATCCACCAAGACTTGTTAAGACAAGTACCTGAAGAATTTGCACCACTGCTTTTATGCAGGAAGAATGATTTGAGATCACAGATTCTGAGGCCATTTCTTACTTTAAAAAGAAAAAAAGAAAGAAAAAAGTGGCAAAATATCATTGCCCACATTTGCTGAGACACAAATGCAAGAGAAAGCAAAATGCCAAATGACTTTCTTGGTCTTTAGCAATAAAATGCCAAAATATACATACAGAACTAATTCTCATTAATTTCTTTGTAGCTTCAGAACTCTAAAGGCTGAAAAGAGTATTTTGTATGTGAAAAGACTGTAGAGGCATAGCTTTGCTGTGACTTCCTATTGTGCTGAGGTACTGGTAATGGAAACTTTTACTACATCGTGTTCTTCTGAGCAACTTCCCCAGCTGTGGTTTGCTGCTGCTCCCCTGATAAAAGTACCAAAGCAGAGAGAGTTTAGCAAGTATGTAAAACTCTCAGATGCATTTGACACAAGACTTTTCAAAAGCAAAACTGTACAAAACTGGAGACACCCAAACTAGGTCATTTCTCACCTGTTGGCACAGCAGGTGTTACTCTGATGTTCAAGTTCAGTCTCTCCTTTGATTTAGTTCTGAAGAGCTTTGACGGAAATTGAGAGTGCAATGGGAAACACCGTGAAAACACCGAGAGCCACGGAAGAAACAAATGTGCCAAGCCAAATGGGTAAGAACTCATTCAATTTCTTTCAAGGGAAAAAGATGTTCAAAATATATGATCCATTCACCCATGTGTCTTCCTTCACCTGCCTGACGCAGAAGAAGCTGGCAAGTGCGGGACTGCTGTGGGAGAGGGAGGGCATCCTCTAGATAGTGCTTAGTTTTAGGTACTTACTCCCTAATTTTGCAAGAAGTGCTTTAATTAAAGAAATGAAATGTTAAAAGTATTACTTCCTGTTTCTCCTTGAAATATTTTTCTTCCAGTTCAGAAAGCCCCGAAGCACTACTTCAGAAATGAAAAATACTGAATTTTTATATACTTTCATGCGATATTTTATACAAATTTGTCCTTGAAATTTGGTTCTGCTTCATTTAAAGATAAAAACCTTGATGATGATGATGTGCTTGGGCTGAACCCAAGGTCAACTGTTAGACAGTTGCAGTAAAAGCAGCACATAGCCAATTTGTCACCAGGTTTATCCATAAAGGTTATACCAAAATGCACATTTCACATGCCAAACTGCCAAAGGAGGATCCAACATATCTGCCCTGTGCATCCACAACCTGCAAACTCCTCACTGTAGGCTGGGAGAGGTCAAACACGTGAGGGGGGAATCCAGAAGGATTCAATGGCCTGCTCCTCCCAAACAGCAAGTGTGTAAGGGGAGAGTCAGAACAACCTCAGCTCTTGTGCTATAAAAACTGACTGCCCAAAGCTGAGGAAGAGAAAATAGGTTTGTTTTGGTTTTGTTTCAGGTTTTGCTTTTTGGGTTTTTCTGTTGGTTTTGGTTTTTTGTGTTTGGCTTTTTTTTTTTTTTTTTTTGGAGGGAGGAGTTGGGGGGTACGACAGGAAAAGTATTAATCAAAATTCTTAGGTTTCTCATGAAGCTGTGCTGCCCATTATGAAAAGGTCAGGGAATAAGCCAGGTTTCATTAGTACTGGAATGAAACCATGAAACCCAGCTCTGCTTTTAGCGTGGCCAAGAACCAACAGATATGGGCAGCCCTGTAGCCTTAAGTCTTAATGAAGAGGGAACAAATACTGTTAAGGGTATTCAGAGGCCCATAACAACAAATGACTATTTCTTTGTGTCCTATGTTAATATTCCCAGTAACTGTTGCCAGGAATACCCTAACCATCAAAACAGCCATGCACACACTCAGTGCAGGACTTGGTTGATGAGCAGGGGAGATGTTGCTGCCATGACTGTGACCAAATTTGAATTTTTCCTGCACATGCTACAAGTCAGGATTTAGCAGAGCTAAAGCCACCTCCATCCCTTCCTGTGACACAAATAGGACATAACCCTAAAAGATAACACAGCAAACTGTGACAATGTGGTGACTGCAGGGGAAGATTACCCATTTAAGAATTCAGGGCTCTATATCCTTGCACTCTTCTACATGTCTAGCATAATTAGAAAGGTGTTTTCTCAGATCCTCCTGACCTTCTGCTGCCACTGGGAAGGGAACAGGTTTCCTATAGCTTCAGTGGCATCTCAGACACTCGCAAAGCTGAAATTGCATTGGATAATGATGTTTAAGCACCCCAGGGCCGATTTTTGGCCACAAAATTGATCAGAAGGATGGAACATCTCTCCTCTTAGGACAAGCTGAGAGAGATGGGTTGTTCAGCCTGGAGAAGGGAAGGCTCCTGAAGGATCTTATTTGCAGCTTTTTGATACATAAAGGAGGCCTACAAGAAAGACTGGGGCAGACTCTTTTTAGTAGGAACTGTTGTGATAGGACAAGGGACAATGGTTTTAAACTAAAAAAAGGGAAGATTTAGATTAGATGTAAGGGAGAAATTTTTTATAAAGAGGTTGCTGAAACAACTGGCATGTGTTGCCCAGACAGGCAGTAGAAGCTTCATCCCTGCAACAGTCAAGGTCAGGTTGGACAGGGTTCTGAGCAACCCTATCGAGTTGAAGGTGTCTCTGCTCACAGCAGGGGAATTGGACTATATGACCTTTAAATGCCCCTTCTAACCCAAAATATTCTGTCTTACTATGATTTAACAGCCTACATAGCCCTATGGATCTAACTCTTTGTCTGCATCAGACTTGCATCTTTCATAAAGGCTCAGATAGTTCTAATTAAAGTTGGGAATACAAACATCAGTACTGTCACCCAAATCCAATGAAAAGAGACTTTTGAAAAGGAACTTAGTACTAAAAGCATATATTAGGATTAATCCAGAAACTTTGTATCTATTTGTGTTCCTGAGCAACTCAAAATCCAAATCACATCACCAAACACAGAAGATTTCCCCTAGGTCAGGAGCAGCCCCCTTTGATTTAAGTGAGGTGGGGGGGTTCCAATCCAATCTTTCAACAGCAAAAGCAGTTTTTACACTGGCTCATTTCAGTGAGACGGAATAACATGAAATAGTGAGACAGAAGGGAAAGAAAGAAAAGAAAGAATATCCAACAAAACAGTGAAAGAAAACAGAATTGGAGTTTGCAGATATTATCCACAGCATGAATGTGTTCATCAGACCCCTATAATCATAGAATCATAAAATCATAATCATACAATTGGCTGGGTTGGAAGGGACCTCAGAGATCATCAAGTCCAACCCTTGATCCACTACCACTGTGGTTACCAGACCATGGCACTGAGTGCCACATCCAGTCCCTTTGTAAATATCTCCAGGGATGGAGAATCCACTACTTCCCTGGGCAGCCCATTCCAATATCTGATCATTCTCTTGGTAAAGAAATTCTTTCTAATATCCAACCTAAACCTCTCCTGGCACAACTTGAGACCATGCCCTCTTGTCTTGCTGATAACTGCCTGGGAAAAGAGACCAACCCCTACCTGGCTACAACCTCCTTTCAGTGATTTGTAGAGAGTGATGAGGTCTCCTCTGAGCCTCCTCTTCTCCAGGCTGAATACCCCCAGCTCCCTCAGCCTCACCTCATAGGACTTGTGCTGGATCCCTTCACAGCCTCCTTGCTCTTCTCTGGACCTGCTCCAGGACCTCAATCTCCTTCCTGAACTGAGGGGCCCAGAACTGGACACAGGACTCGAGGTGTGGCCTCACCAGGGCTGAGTACAGGGGCAGAATCCCTTCCCTGGACCTGCTGGTCACACTGTTCCTGATCCAGGCCAGGATGCCATTGGCCTTCTTGGCCACCTGGGCACACTGCTGGCTCATGTTCAGCTTCCTGTCGACCCAAACTCCCGGGTCCCTTTCTGCCTGGCTGCTCTCAGCCACTCTGTGCCCAGCCTGGAACTCCCCATGGGGTTGTGGCCAAAGTGAAGGACCCAGCACTTTGTGCTGCCCAAGAGATGTACTGAAAGTGAAAACTTGTGCTTTGCTCACCTCCTGTGCATCAGGCTTGGCCCTAGAAAAGGGAACAGTGCCTAAGCTGCCTTTCCTCAGGAGGCATTTGGACTCCAGATATGACTGCACTGCATCTGAAAGGCATCCTATGGGCATCCCTGACACAACCTGGGTACTGATAACAGAGTAGCCACAGCAGCAAGGGGTCATCAGGGGCTGTGAGCCCATCCCCTCCTCTTTCCCCTCCTGGGATCCTGACTCAAGAGTCAATCCCTACTGAGCTGCATCTGCAGAACTCTCAGTTCCCAGGCTAGCTTAGATCTAATTTGGCTACACCAAGTGTGACTCTCCAGCCACATGTTAAAGCTGCTGCAGAAAAGCTCCCAGACACACACAAGTGCCCTCTTGCACTCTCTCTGCTTCATGCCTCCCCATAAATTGCAGTATTTCTACCAGACAGTAGAGCTGGGAAGATGCAGGGAGCTGAGCCCTGAGCAACTGGTTCTCACTCTAGACAGGGACCACACTGGTGCACAGCACAATGATTTTGAGGGCAGTGAGCTGGATGCTCTTCTGCTGCTCTCCTTCCTCTCTAATAGTGCTTCATAGTCCACAATGAACAATTTGAAACATGCAACAGTCAGTTTCAGACTTTACAAGACATCCAAAGATGGAGACATCTAAAATTAGCATGCATTTCGTATTCATTTTCTACTCCTAAAAAAAACCAACCCAGACTTAACACCTGATTCAGTGGAAATGAGTGTGCTTTGGTCTTTCCACTGTAACTTTTTAGTTGTTCCATTTCAGATGTAACCTACTCTCACACTGCAGAGGAGAGGCTGTGTTAGAATAACTCAGTCAAATTTTCTTTTTTCATTTACAAGTGTGGGGAGCTCATCAGATCAAATCTGTAAGATCACTGTGAAATTTAGATGTGGAGAAACAGGGTGATCTGCTTAGCCCTTGCTTTGAGTCCTTTGTGTTTGAAAGGAGTAGAGGCTTTGTGAAATGTTGTAAAGTGTGGTAGGGTATTTTACACAACCAAAAACCCCGGTGAGGCTTGACTTAGATACTAATTAAAACAAGGTCTTGTTTGTGGAGTGGGAGGGTTTGCACACAGGAGGTTTGGTAGCACAAAACCTCTTTAAACTTTCATTCTAATATAAGTACATGCAATTTACAGGTAAGGTTTACATGGATATGGAAGCCAACACTGAGTAATCCCTTCCTTTTCAAAACTAAAAATTAACATGCAAAACTGAAACAAAAACAAATAGAAAGATAAGAGTGCAAGGAAAGTAATGCAGATGTTGCTAGAGGAGAGAAAAAGTCACATACCTGCTAGAGGAGAGAAAAAGTCACATACCTGCAGAAGCTAACAAAATGCAAACCACTGGTAGGCAAGGAAGGAGAGCAGAAAAGTACTTGTTTTTCACCCTTTCAGTAGGGAAACAAATATTTATAAATACATTTTAAAAGTTAAGTAAATATATATTAAAAAATAGCATTGCTAAAAACATTGTCAATAACCTGAGAAAATATCATGTTCTATGTAGAATTGCCTAACTAGATTGACTAACAATCTGTAATGATGTAAACAGGCAATGGCATTTTAGCCTCACTCTGTAGTTCTTACAATGTACCTTCTGGCACATATTTCTACTTCTAATCCTGGGTAAAGATGTTCCTTTCTTGACAAAGACTCAGCACCAGTTCTTAGACCTTGTTAGCCTCAGGAATGAAGTAGTTTCATAGACAGTGTCTCCTAATTTTTAGTGCAGAACAGGGAAGCAATCAAAGGCACACTTAGCACAGAATTTCTTCAGTACAGTTGAACTAACAGTATAATAATTTCCAGTAGACTAATCATGGCAGTTGGCTGATTAATACAAAGTCCTGAACTTGTTCTGTATAATTCAGCTGTGCTAATCAACTAAGAAAACCACAATAATACTAAGCACACTATCAAATGAATCAATGTCTGCTCCTCACTCTACATGTCCAGAAGGATGCTCACTAACTGTATTGTGGAGTTGCTTCAATGAGCAAAGGCTACAAAGAATAAAAATTCTTACAGTGAGTTTGAATATTAGACTAAAAAGACACAGTGCTTTGCATGCCACTGGTCTCTATATCATAACAACAAAAAGCTACTCCAAAACAACTGAGAACATACTAATTTTTTTGGCACTTAATCCGTAGATGTGAAGTATTTTCCTTAATGCTTATATTCTCATTATCATTGTTGTAAGGGTAACAAGTGCAAAATCTCTCCTTTTGAAAATGTTTCTTTCCTCCAGGTTGCCTGTTTCCTTCAGCCTTTCATTGTTATCACTGCAAATTATCTGCCAGGCTTAGCAATGTAGAGCTTGAAAGCACATGGACAGTCCCAGCATTCATTCTGGATGCTGTTTCTAGGTTTCACTGAAAAACTTTGTTCTTTAAAGAGAACTTGATGAGCAATCTATAATAAATGAGCAAATCTAACAAGATACAGAAGTCTGTTTATCTCCCTGGGTAATTTCTTTGTCTCCTTCTCTGAATTCATTAGTATTTTTGCTCATGTTGAGCAAAGCAATCCACCCCTGCAAGCTCTGCTGATCCTGCTGGAGGCAGAGGAAAAGCTTTGGGTGCTGGTGGAGGGCACTCTTTGGAGGGAAGGGACCCACCTCCATGAGACATGCGGGCAGCATATTGCAAAATCCTTCTTGCTAGGACCTCTGCCAGAGAGCTCAAAACACCCAGCATGACACATTTCTCAACCTCCCACTTGTCAGCATCTCCCAGGCACTGCAAATTCCCAATAAATTAGGAATTCCTCAATCTTTGATGTCCCAAGTCTTGTACAAAGTGCCTTCTCCATCTCTCAGGAGCCTGGGACAACCAGCACATATACTGCAAGTGCTACAAGGCCCCAAGTCATCCCAGCTGATGTAAAAGGTCTTCTTATCTCTTTAGTGACCTCGGCTCTGCCAACTGCAGTTGCCCAATGATTGAATTATAAACACACATGTTGCCTCTCAGCTTTAATTGAAGATAAAGGCATCATGTGCTCCCTGTAGGATAGTTTGTTAGGGAGAGACAGGGAGGGAGAATAAAGTTCTCTGTCTGTTCACCAAGCTAATTTATAAAACTAACAGGAAATGAGCAATAATGGTCACACTCTCGTTGCCTTTGTTCTCAACTAATTTCAAACCTTTGAAAAGTATCCATGGGGTTAAATGATGGAATAATTCAACATGCATCTTCCTTTACTTAAATTCAGTGCACCATTTTGGCTCAGAATTGTTGCAGATGCCATTTAGAGACAGTGGCATTAATTAAAGTGGGTTACTTACTAATTTGACTTGTTTCAGTTTGAATATGTACTTTAAATATGGAAATTACTAGAAAAAGTGGTCTAAAATTAGTTACTTACAATTAACCAAATTACTTTTTTTTCCTTTCTAATATCTTTACATTCTTCTTATAAAGTTATAGGCTCCTCTCCGGCTGTTTGTTTACCAAATGACATTTCAGAGACATTTTTTTGCATTTGACCTATTATTAAAAATATAACACACATAATGAAAAATCCATTTCTGTTTCAGAACTCTAGATTGTTTCTAAGCAACATTATCTTTCTTTTTTTAACAGGTCAGGAAAGTGATTTCCTTGCTGTCCTCTATGACTACCCCTCAGCAGACATAAGCCAACCTATATTTCATGTTGGGGAAAAACTACGTGTGCTATCAGAGTAAGTTGATCTGGGGTTTTTGGTTACAATTGATGCAAAGCTCTGTTTTATTCACCTGGCCCAAACTGGATGCAGATCAGAAAAATGAGTGGGTTCAGAATTTGAAAGGAAGGATGCTTAGCTGTGGTGTAAATTCCCCTGTAGTTTAAGGATTTAAGATTTCAGGTACTTCTTTGATCCTTGGATTCCTCCCACATGGTTTCTGAAGCTGGATTCAGACTCTCTTCTAAAGTAGGACTCATAACAGAATTCTGCTTTGAAAACTGATTTTGAGAATAGCCTCTGCCAATAACAAGATAAGGTGCTTGAGGAACCTTTGGTCTGACCCAGAATGACTTCAGTTATGTTCTGCTTGCAAAGTGCTTTCCCTGCTTCCCTGAACACAGACATCACAAGGCTCAGACAAAACCACTAGATGAATTTTCTGCTGAGGGAGAGCTTCCTTAAGCCAGGGAAATTCTTCTCTTGTAATTCTTAGCTCTTTACACCTGACTACAGTTTGCATAACATACATGACATGGGACAACAAATGCCTTAGCTTGGAAATTCCAGTTTACAGCCTCTCTCCCAGCTTTCATGAGCTATGAGCCCTTATAAAAACACACAACTACATATGCCTGTATCAATGGGAGTTACTGGTGTGGCATATTACATGCAGACATGTGCTCCATAGTATGATCTACTGGATGAAGAACTTCTAAAAGAAGAAGTCTTCTGTAACAGCAGTTTTTATCATGTCTGTTGGGTAATGAACAAAAGCTTCTCCTAACTGCAAATAAGAGGCAAAACAAGCCTTGATGGGAACCTTCCTCTTCCTGTTTTGTATCAGCATCCTCTCAGAAGAAAAGACATTTCAATGCTTTGTGCAAAGCAGTGTCCTAATGAAGGATCTGTTCTTCTCTGCTGGGCTATTTGCTGATGTTGATAGGAAACTGTTTTCACACAGACTCCTTCTGCATGTAATTTTTTTCCCAAGTCATCCAAAGAAGATAAAATGCAATGGAAGAGAGCAGCAGCATGGCAGAGACACAAGAACATGAGTGATGAGGAGTCACCACAGAGAAGGCAGCAAGAACAGGCAGCATGTACCCAACCAGCACCCAACCTGGTCAAGGGCAGGTTGGGTGAGGTTTTGAGAAACCTGCTCTGGTGGAAGATGTCCCTACCCATACGTGGGGTTTGGCACTACATGATCTTTAAGGTCACTTCTAACCCAAATCATTCTATGATTCTGTAAGAGTAGCTTTTTGGTCTTCTACCTCAGCAACTACGTGTATCAGCAATCAGCTATGCCAGTCCTTCCAGGAACTGTGCAGAAAACACAACTCCTCATAAATCTTTGGGACTGCACAGGGTTGGTAGGATTAAATAAGCTCCTGGTTTCTCACTCTCCACACTTATGAGGCACCTTCCATTCTCAGATGACCAACTGCACTGTAGTCAAACCACATGACCTCCAATGATCTTCTAACTCTACATAATTTCTGTTCAGGAGAAGTGTGCTATTTTGGGGCTTTTAATCACCATAGGGATTTTTCAACATTAGTATTACAGTTTGAAGGGAGGGAGATGCGGAAGCTCTAAGGTTTTTTTTCTTGCACTTCTTGGTTCTGTATGGGAGAGTTGCAGGGAAATAAATCCAAAATAACCTACATTTCTTATTATGTCAAATGGAAACCCACAAACAGAACTTCTTGGGCCCTGAAATTCCCAGCTCTAGCAGCAGACACTTCCCATTTTCCCTCAGCATATACATATCATATTCCTCTGGACCATGGTCCCACCAGCTTTAATTCAGGAGGTTTTCAATTCAGATGTTTTGACATGAATTGAAAACCTGATCTGCAGTCTGGACATTATTTGGGAGCATTTGTACAACTGTCCAAAGAAAAAGCATTAAAAGACACACTTATTTGGCTTTAAACACTCAAAGGAAAAGGTGGAGAGAACCCATCAGTCATCATAACTCAGCATTGCCATAACCCCTTTCATTAAGCACTAAAGCTCTGCAGCACCTCTGTGAAATTTCTTGTTACTGTTCTTCCCGAGGTATTCAAAAGCTAAAGCCACCATTCAATACCACAGCAAGAATCTAAATGTATCAGTGAAAAAAAAACAATTTCTGCCTAGTCACCTGGTTTCAGCTGTGATGTCTTTTTTATTGTGGAGTCTGGACAGCAACTTATTGAAGAAAAGAAAAAGAACAGTGAACGAGATTCTCTTAGACTGAAAACCTGTTCCCAGGCAGACAGGGTCCATTTGCTGAATATTTCTACCCTAATGTTACAGGACTAACAAGGCAGTCCAGACACAGGATATTCAGCCATAAGCTGAATATCTTGGACACCAGTACAAGTCTAGCTGTGGGAAGGCAGAGCACAGCATGCTTTAACCACTGAGTATTTACCCTTCTTCTTTTAACTACAGAAAAATATTTTATTACTTACGCAATTTAAATGGAACAAAAGTTGATTATTTCTGTGTCCAAACTTAATCCTGATGTTGGTTTAGAAATGGAACTACTCTAGGTGAAACAAACCTGGGTCTCTTTACTGAATATGTAGACTCAGGAAGATGGAAAAAAGGTTACAGGTTAATCCGTACATCTTAATTAATTTCTAAAATGAGAACAAGCTCTTGTCTGAAAATAGCCCTTCTCTTACTTTCACACAGTGAAGGAGGCTGGTGGAGAGTCCATTCCCTCACAACAGGTCGGGAAAACTACATTCCAGGAAAATATGTAGCTAAGGTTTACCACGGGTAAGTTATTTATTGTCCTAATGAAAACAATGCCAATAGTGACTAAAGAGACAGAAATTATATTTATTGTCAGTCTAAAATAGTTCCTTTGAAATTTGAGAACATCAAATCAACATCTAAGTTTAGGATATATAAAAAGGAAAATCCTAGTTTTAAATGCTGGAAAGGGTCAAAAAAGCCTCTGAGGTCACAGAGGATATTTAAAATACTTCTGTTACATGGACTAATCTCCAATTTTGAGACATGGATACAGAGACCTTGCTTAGAAAGAATTTTTAATATTTACAAAGAGTAAAGTTTCAGCTCATGAAAAACAGACTAAAAAGAACAAACAGGAAGACTAATATGTCATTCAAGAATGTAAACTCTCACACTGAAAGAACCAAGGAGGGTTCAGGGTTCTTGTTGCCCTAGACACCAGTCAGGGAAAAACATTTAAACACATACTTAAAACTTTTCTGGCAAAGGTTTTAATACCTGTTAAATTTTAAGCATAAGACCTGTCAACATCACTGCAATTTATGCAAGTCCTTAATTTTTAATATGCTTTTACATCCTCCTGAAACAGAGATGCTTTTCCAAAGACAGGGCAGAGTTATGGTAACAGAAAGCCACTGTCTGAATTTTCTCCAGGATCATTTTTCTGACAGCAGAAGATCAAATCTTACAGATGAAAACATTCAGTAAGGCTACTTCCACTTTACATTATCCACAAAGCCAATTAACTTCAATTACTGGACCATGCCCTAGCACAAGCAGAAAAATTGTCTTTGACTTTGTAGATATTTACAATACAATAAAATAAAATTTGTGATTATCAAAAGTGGTTTAAATTAAAAAGAGTTAAGCCATGCCACAGATACTCTATGAATGTATCACATAGAGATGTCCCTAACTATTCACATCAAGGCAGCTCGAAAAGTTTTGTTTTCCCTAACAAGTCCAAACCATATTCATTCTTCTCTTAGTCTCACAGAAGTTAATGGAACTCAAAGACAGCATGATTTTCTCCATAAACTGGAGAAATATGCCTGGACATAGTTGAGAGAATAACTACAGAAAGCTACAGTGTTATTTTTGCAGTCACTTTTCCTGGCTAATGCTGCACTTTCATGGC
Source organism: Calypte anna (assembly GCF_003957555.1). Lineage (NCBI taxonomy): Eukaryota > Metazoa > Chordata > Aves > Apodiformes > Trochilidae > Calypte > Calypte anna. Next base: position 143,192,671 of record NC_044245.1, on the reverse strand, counting down.
CACATGCTGGTCTCTGTTTCACTGGTGTCCAAATTTCAGAATTTGTTTTTTCCTGCTTCACAGCTGGTTATTTGAAGGGCTGGGAAGAGAAAAAGCAGAGGAACTTCTGCAGCTTCCCAACACCAAGATTGGGTCCTTCATGATCAGAGAGAGTGAAACTAGGAAAGGTGAGAAAATATGATTTTTTTTCCCCCTTGATCTCAAGTATTAACAGTTTTATAACTCTCTAACTCACTCAATGCATCAGTCCCAAACCAAAAGATGTATGTACTGGGAAGATAAAGGCACCGAATGCAACGCACCAGTCTACACCAGTCACCGACATTACAAACAGTGCTGGAAATGGGCTTAGCAATGGCCATGGAAAATTCCACAGGAATCAGCATAAACAAGACAGAGTTGTTTAAACACTATTGTTTACCTTGGTCAAATGCAGAGCTTATTAGACAGTGGGACTTTTCAAACTGAGAAAAAGTTCCAGCTTTGCTTTGATCCACAAAAGATTGTCTGAAGAAACTGTAAAACCCACACCAAGCAGCAGGGCTGGTTGATAAGAGTACCTCCTATTTAAATAGTTGGTTCTTTTATTTACTTTTCAAAAAAATTACATACCTGCATTTTGTTTTCTTTTCGTAGCAATTCTGTTGCTACATGGGAATTGTACTGTTCATACTTTATACTTTTTTCTCCTGAATGAATACGCATCTCTCATTGTACAGGGGATAGCACTGGAACACATCCTAAGATCACGATACTACTGCTATAAAGCAACAATAAATAAGCTACTCTAACCTCTTGCATACCACATGCCAATTAATTTCATAATACTTACACTAATCAAAGAAATTCAGAATTATATTCAGTCCTTACCAATTAAATGCTGCATGATAGTTTTAAACAAAGAAACAGCAAAACAGAAGTTATCATGTCCTGTCAGCATAACAACGTTATCGACTCTCAGACTATGGTCTGCATCTTCAGAAGGCAAAAAATTTACATAGAAGCCTATTTTTTTGCACCATTAAAATATATATATAGAGAGATTATACCATATAATTAGAAATTAGGATGGTTAGGCAGGTTTTTTCTCAGACCTTTCTGAGATGTTTTGAATCATTGCACCCCATCTCACAGATACTCTGGCTGTGGTCATTGGTATCCAACCAGAATTCTGTCCCTATTTTGGTGTAACCAGCTCTCCTCTCTCTCCAGGTTTATATTCCCTGTCAGTGAGGCATAGGCAAGTAAAGCATTACAGGATCTTCCGCCTCCCCAATAACTGGTATTACATCTCTCCACGGCAAACTTTTCAGTGCCTTGAAGACCTTGTGAATCACTACTCAGGTAAAAAGAATTGCAGAATAAACATATATTCCACTGGCAACTGTAAAACTACATATCAAGGGTCCAGAACAAGAAGTTCTGCCTGTGTCTGAGACTTGCAACTACAGTCACTGAAGTAATGGAAAGTAATAGAAAAAACCTTTGGTTTAAATCTTTTACTTTATTTTTGATCCTAAATGCAAATATTACCCTTAGCAGTACAATTGAAATCAACCCAAAAACTCTGCTAAATATACACAGGTAGGTTTTGCCTTTATTGGCATAAGATACGGTATGGCCATATCAACAGAGATGTCCCTAACAGTATTATTCATCTTTTAGTTCTCTAGGCAGCTTTCAAATACATTTTGGAGGTTAGCACAGGCCAGGGATGTCCAGCCTCATTGAAAGCATGGTTAATGTTAAAGTTTAGGTATGCAAAAATGTTAAGCTGTACAGATGCAAGTTGTGTTTCTGGGTGCCAGGGCCAGAGCTCAGCTCCTGGCTCACTTTGTTCACCAGCATGGACGTGCCTGCCAGTTCTTTGTTTACCATACAGACAGATAGATACCATCAGGACTTGCAAGACCTGGTTCTGAAATCACATTTCCCTTCGGAACCACAGCAACACACAACCCCATCTGTAGCAGAATATTCTCAGAAATGTGTTCAGTTTCTTCCCTATTACTTTAGAAGAGTATGGCTGGATTTTCTCAGCAGCAGCATCTCGAGGGGCTCAAGCTGTCAGCTCAAACCTAAATTTAGCTGTCAATTTTACTAATATCAGTCCAATGGATGACACCTGTTTTAATAACAATTTCTCAGAGTAATGGCAATTCAACATGTGTAAGAGAGAGAACTTGACAAACAACAATTAAGTGCCTGCAGTTACCATGCATAAAACGAGGAAGAAAGATTGTGATAATTTAATTGCATAAGTTATAATTGAACAATAGGTTCTGTGCTTCAGTTAGTAACGGGAACTCTGTAACTTTTTAAAGTCTAAGGTCACTTTTTACACATATTTCATAGGTAAATGAATAAGTGTCTTGGCCAAAGAGTACTCGAAGAAACTGGGGAGAAAAGCTATAGTCATATTCAAACCAGGGAAGAAATTTTCAAGTCCAATAATCCAAACAAAAGAGTGAGAATTTTAACAGGATAATGTATTTTATATTTTTTTTTACAGTTTAGTTTGCTAGCACCTTTCTCCATTCAGAAAGAAGCAAATGATCAAAGCCTAAAATTCAAGGAGGGGAGAACCCAAAACATAATAATTAACATTTTGATTGAGTTATAGGTGTAAGAGCAGACATAGTGAGATTCAACTCTCCTTCCTCATCATGAGAATCTCACCCTGAAATCAATTTCAGAGTGTAAAACATTTCCATTCAGCCCTGATGTTCCTACTCAGGCAGAAGAAAATATGCAAAGTTCCTAGTGGTGTAAGGAGAAGAGGATGAAGAGAAGAAACATAGATGAAAGTAACAAATGAACCTCAATTCATTCCATAGCCACATTCCACAGCAGAGTAGGTGCCCAAACAATCCAGTCTGAGTGGCTGCATCTTACATCTCTTTTACTCTCTATTTGCATGAGTGGGATGACAGGAGGCAAAAGCAGAACTCCCTGAGGACTCAGGAAACCTGGGTTCAAGTCCTTGCTCTTTCACAAACTTCCTTCTAGACTTTGGGCAAGTCATTTGATCTTTCTGTGTCTCAGCTTCTCACTTCTGCTGTGAGAAATATACCCCAAAGGCAAAGATAAGAGAAAGGGAAAAGTTAAGCCTGTGTTACAGTGTCTTTGCTGAGAATACACAATTTATTGACTGCTACTACTGTGTCCATAACTGTTTATTTGAACATGAGGCAAGGAAAACACTGAATAGTGAGCAAAGATTAACTTTCTGTGCATCCATTTTCCCATTCAGAAGTTGCTGATGGTCTCTGCTGTGTCCTCACAACACCTTGTCTCACCCAGTGCACTAACAACAACAGCGAAACCAACCCAGTTCCTCCTGTGGTGATGCGGAATAAAAACTTCAGCTGGAGAAATATTCACAGGTACTATATACAATGTACTATATACAAAAGGCCTTTTTTTTTTTTTCCAGCCTTGTATATACTTGCACTTAAACTGCAGAAGAAACAGCTATTTCCTTCTGTTGAGACCACTTCTAAAGATTAGGAAACCTTCAAAGCTGCTGACAGCAGGTTAACCCATGCAAACTGGGTGTCCAGCTCTAACTGATAATCTTGGTCTAACTTTGGAAGAAAGTTTACACTGAATTGTATCTCCTATATAGCTATGAATGTGGCCACATATGCAGATTCTCTGTGACTCAAGAGTCCTTTACACCAAGGGAACAGGAGATAGAGCCAGTCCATGAAGCCTACTTAGATTCACCACACTAAGGTGCAGTGGCTTAGAGATGAGCCCCAATATTCAGAATTCAGTCCCTTTTGTTCACATGGTGGCCATCCATGAAGCAGCACAAGTGCAATGAACATGTTATACCAATAGAAACCCTTCCTGCTGCATCTCACTCAATATACAGCCCAACTTGATATTCATGACACTTCTAAGATCATGACTGCAACTAGAGAAAGTAGGTCAGGTTTCAGAAACTTGTGAAAGAACAACCTTCGGAAACAAAAGCACCATTTATTTTTGTAATGTAAATTTCCCCCCCACTACCCTTCTTTCACAAAGCATATTCATGCAAGAATTTTTTCTTTGCAGTATGGAGGTCATTTCTCCCACCAATTAAGAAGAGAGAAAGTATGCAGGTGTTATTTCCTTTACAAATGCCAAAAATTATTTAGATAGTCCTGTTGTACTGATTGTTTTGGAAAATTACTAAGTGACAGAAATCTTTGTTGATTTATGACCTGGGACATTTTTTATACAACAAAATCAACACAATTTGGTTTAAAAACTGCTAACATTATACTAATATGATCAGTTCAAGTAGCTGAAACAGTAACAAAATTTTGTTCTTTTAAAGGCTGGAGGTGACTGAAGACACTGAAAGCGCCCTGGCAGCAATGGATGATTCCTGTCTCAGCTATGGCCTGAGGGAAAGTATTGCTTCCTACCTCTCCCTAACAGGGGATGACAATGCTTCTTTTGCAAGTGCCAGAAAGAAGAAAGCCCAATCTTTTATATACACAGGGAGCAAACGTAAAAGTACCCTTCATTTGCAACCTACATACTATGAAGACTAAATGTAAGAAAACCAAGGGAAAAGAAACTAAACTAGGTGGTTAGAAGAGAAAACCAGCACATCCTGTGGTCCTGCACTGCTTGGACAGCTGAGAGGTACAAGCACACCAGCTGATCAAACACTGGCAGTGCTTCTGCATTTCTTCTTAACCTTAACCAGAGACCTCAAGGGTGCTGTGTCAGCCATGCATATGCTGGGATGTCCCTGGTCCACCTGGAACTAGAACCTGCTCACCTACAGGACAAACTGAGATGGACTCTAATTCAAGAGCCAAGTGAGGAAAGTGACTCTTCAGCAAGGATGATGCCTACAAATGTATAAAAGTGATTGCATAGGGAAGGACTAACTACACCTCAAGACCTTAAATTTTACTCTGTTATTCTCCACAAGATTGAAAACCATCTTTACAGGACCTACCTACCTTTTTCTTCTCCATATAGATTCATTCATTTATTGCCATTCATAGTGGGTCAGAAAGTTCTCAACACCCCAAGAAAGAGTCTAAGATATGGCATCCAAGAAGAATCAGATTATATAAACTCCATACTTCTACTATTTTTGTCCCTTTGAGGGGAAAAAATTAAAATTGTTGACTTTCTAAGTGGCATTTAGTTGAACTGCTTGCAATGACCTAGAGTGTCACAAAGAGGTCACAAAATTCAGAATAGGTTTAACTCATTGAGAACAGCAGTTCCTACTTGACCTGAGCTGGGACTATATATCCAAAAGCATAACTTGGCTGCTCATAGCCTAGCAAATAAACAACAGAGACAAAAAGGATTTTTAAAGTGAAAAGTAAAATGTGGTGATATCACGCCTAGCTGGAAAGGTAGGCTTCCAAAGGCTTGACCATTAGTGTGGACCAGATTTTAATCTCATCTCCTGAAAGCACCCTTATATTTATGTATAATATCTATTAATAGAGGCTCTTTTAAAAATAATTAAACCAAGAGAAAAATCATAAGCAGCCAATCTTAAAGAGTTTTCTGAATTGCTTGTCCGAAGACAGACAATTTTAAATAGGCATGACATGTTTCAACGAATTACTTAAAATTTCATAACTGGGTTACCTGAAATTTCACCAATTAGAGATTTTTTCTAAATATATCTTCCATTCTTCTAAGTTATAAAGGAGCAGATAGCACGGGCCCTTGAACCTGATTTGTGATGGTTTTCTAAATCAAGTTATCACTCACATTGGTGAGTGTAAAATGCTGCAATCAATGTTTTTGTGCTAAGATCTTTTCAATCTACTATTCTGTGATATTTCTTTGCACAGAGTCAAGTTATGAAGGCTTGGAGAAAGAGAAAATTATGTTTATTGTGTCCTATGTAAATACCTCTTAGCACAGCTGTGTGTGCTCTTTAGATCTTGTGACAGATCGTTTGCACTAGCAAGAGATCAAAATAGTTCACAGACTATTCAAACATATTTCAGATTTTAAAGGATGAATGTAATTTGGCTGATAAACGTTGAATGCCAGAAAGCAAAATGACTCAGGACCTCAGGCATTTGTATGATCTCATTATTGTTACTGATCATTAATGTTATGGTGACTGCATTTTATCCAGTGAGATGTATATGGGAAGCATTACAAATTTCTAAGTCACAAGTTGTATTTATTCATTAAAATAATATTCAGTCAACACTTTGTATTGCTTTTAGAAAATGGAAATCTTAGTGTACAACTAGCACAAACACCCACTCTTGCAATGACACTTCCAGGGGGTATCATTGACAGAATGGGATAAAAGCATCTAAGAGTCCATGCAACTGGTCAGCACTTGGATAACACTCTGTAGGAAGGGGAGGGCATGTTCTGATGGTGACAGCATCACACAATCAGAGACCAGTTCAGGTTGAAAGGGACCTCTGCAGGCCAACTGGTCCAAATGCACCTGCCCAAACAAGGCAAAGTAGAGCCCCAGATCACATCCATATGGCTTTGGAATACCTCTGGGGCTGAAGAATCCTCAGCTTTCCTGGGCAAACTGTGCCAGTGCTCAGTCACCTGAGTATGGTAAAAAGGAGTTTCCTGATGTTCAGAGGGTACCTCCTGTGTTTCAGGGTGTGCCCACTGCCTCCTGTGATGTCTCTGGGCACCATTGGAAAGAGCCTGGTTCCATCCTGCTATACACCCTCCCTTCAGGTATTTATATGCATTGATAACATCCCCCTGAGCCTTCTCTTCTATAGGCTAGGGCATATGAAGGGCAGGTAATATAGGATCAGGGGTATTTAGGATCCATGTCAGACAGCCTTGCCCCTGATTGCAGCAGTTTTCAGCAGAGAAATAAAACTGCTCTTTCCACCATGGTCTGACTGCTTTCATGGCCAGGAAGGAGCTGTCATTTTCCTTTACATGGGGTGGGAGTAGTCTGGGAGGTCTTCTCCTGACACACACCACAGAATTCCTGGGGATGATACCTACCATGAGCAACCTTTCTACATCAAGACTGCACTGGTAAATAAATCAGTCTATCAAAAGTTGAAGCGAAAGACCATGTTACTGCTCTTAAATTATTTAAAACAAGACCATAATTACTGAGACTGGTTTTTTCCCAGTCATACTAGGGAAAGATGAAGTAAGTTATGAAAAGTCCCCATGACAGCTTCGCGTTGATTTAGTGCAGTCTTTTTTCGGATCAGTTCCAATCAAAATCTATTATAGGGCAGGCATAAGAAACCCAAAGGCATTTAGATATTTCAGGTGCATATCTTCTTGTAGGGAAAGTTTTAAACATCACACCTCACTGCATGCTAAAAAACAGTGTCATTTTTTAAAGATCCAAGTAGGGAGAGCAAAACTGACTTTGGCTGTATTTCCTCATGGAATTTTCCCTCAGGAAAGCTGTATCTGGTGTGTATTATCAGTTTCACGGTTCTTAGTCTGTGTGTACCTCCATTTTTCACAGTAAAATTGAAAGTATGTAATTAATGTGGTGTCTTGGGATAAAACCAAGATGCATCCCTTTGTAGAAGGTCTAGCTGAGAAATCTGAGCCAACCAATAGTTACATTCTGCATCACTATATTTAAAAAAAAATAATTTTTCAAGTCATTGCTGTTATTGGTTTTTTTTATTTTATTTTATCAGTGCATTTCACAAGAAAACTAAATCCCCCATGACACTATATGGATAAATACTTAACACTGAAATAAGCAGAGATCCTGCTTTTGCCAAGACAGTGGTCTGCAGAATCCCCAGGAATAAAATTGTTGCTACAAGCACTAGATTAGTGGGAAGAATTGATGCACCCTGTCTGCTCACTGCTCTTGCCCCTGTTTTCCTCTATTCAATCTCCTGCTGTAAGAGAAAGAAGGAGTTCAAGCCTTAAAAGAAAAGAGAGAATATGGAGCCACACTCCAGCAACAGTGATAAGCAAAGAGGTCCTTGCATTTCTCTTCTATCAGTTGCTCAAGTGGTAAATAGCTCTGTACCTCATTAGAGCTTTCACCAGGCCACATCCTGAGCCATGTTATAAAGGACTTGTGAATTCAGAGGAAGAGTAGGATGCAACTGTAATCTGAGAAAAAAGAACTAAAGGACTCGAGGTCTACTAGCAAATCTAGTGCTATGTCAAAAACTGGGTAAAAATCTAGGAACTGTGTGATGAATTATGTGAGAATGACACAAAAACCAACTACTGAACAGTAATTTTCAACAGCTTTCCTTGTTCACCTCACTAGAGTGATACAATTAAAGAAATCTTATTGAGACATGAGTATGCAAAAGGCAAATTATGTTTCCTGGCGCAAGGAAACACTGAAAAAAAAAAAAAAAAAGAAAATAGAGATGTAATTATTTTCAAGCAAGATTTTATTAATTGGGACATAGGTTTCCTGGACCAAAAACTTCTGTTCCTCTGCTGATGTTTCTAAGTGAACACTGCAAGCAGAGAGAGCAACCTTCCACTAAAGATTCAGCCTCATTTCAGAGCATGCTGCTCTCATCTGAGGCTGTAAAGAACAATGATAATCTCAAAGCTGATACAGCTGACTTCAAAGTCCTGAGATTTGCCATGGAAAGGGCTGTAAAAATACAGATCACTTGGGGTGACTGTGAAAATGGTCCAAGTTGACAGCAAACAAGCCCATGAGTAAACAGATTTTTACTCTCTCTCTGAAACTTGCTTTTTCTTTTAAATGAAATCTGCCATGAGATCAGAAAAACACTGAATACTTTAAATATGTGGATGTTTGGCCCAACAGCTTTAGTTTCTAAAAACTGGTGATCAACAACTGTATTTATGGAATAGAAACTAACCTGTTGTACCTACATATTAGGAAACAAAACTATTTATTTAATACACAAAAAACCACAGTGACGAAAACCAGATTCTTACTCTGACTAAATCAATCACCAAAATGCATCTCTTGCACATCCTTGTAAAGCACCCAGTTTCTGGAGACAGCAGCCACAGGTGAGATCAAAAATAACGAGAGCTGCCAAGGTATGGATGAAAGAAACCCCACACCCACACACTGCAGTATCCTCCTGTCTGTAACAACATCCTTTCACAAAGAAGTCAAAGAGGCAGGAATGGGACTTACCATCAACAACACCCTCCTGAAGAGCTCCAGATCTGCTGCCCCTGTGAGCAGGTGAATGCTGGCAATGTCAGCCCCGCCACGGTCAGCTCCTAAAGAAACCTGGCTTGGATCTCCTCCAAAACTGGCAATGTTCTCCTGAACCCACTTCAGAGCTGCCAGCTGATCCAAAAGGCCAGCATTTCCACTCACCTCAGGAGAACCTATTGTAGAAAATAAATAAATAGGTCTGAAAAGAAATAAAACTGTAAACGCCTGCAATTTTGATTGTTATGTTTTTAGCAGCTGAACCTTGACAAAACTGATACTGGAGTTTACAAGACTGATGAGGTTTTTTCCAAGGCCATCACTATGTTAATAGACTTCATTCCAGTTTTTACCACTCAAAGAATTTAAGAGACAGCACTCAGTGCTACACTTACTCATTAAGAACCTGAAATAATCCAGTATTTTGTAAGACCTTCCTAACCAAACTAGCAACATTTCATATTATAACTGTGATGCAAGCCAGAGCAGAGGACTTTGTTGTCTCTATCTGCAGAAGAATATTCTGTACCCATACTAGGGCTGGGATGCAACTAAGAATAACATTATTCCATTTAATTTGCAGCACTTTCAAAAACATCTGATGCCTCTTTCTCTAGATGCCATTCTGCAGAAGATTTTTATCCAAGTCCCATATCATAGTGTTAATGCAGTTAATATCATTAGCAGCTATATCAACTTCATCCCTGGAGGTTCCTACTTGTCCTGATCATATTAAAATAACATTTCAACTTCTAAGCTGCATTTCGACACCTCATGGACAGGAGACATGAATACAGGTTCACTAATCCATAAAATAAGGCCAAGAGATTTTTTTTTTTCTAAATAAATATCTTGAATTTAAAACTAAATAAAAGTAAACAAACAAACAAATAAAAATCAGTGTGCTTGTCAAATTCAATCACCTGTTCCCCTGGAGTACACCTAAAAGCATCTTTCTGCTTCCAAGATCTCTTTTACACTTACCTGTCAGACCAGTCATCTGTAAATCACATCATTTTGCATTTCGTTGCACACATATAGATATTATTTTATATTTTATAATAAGTTCATATATATGATTTGAAATTTACTTATGTCTAACTGATAGATGTCTGAGTGGCATGTATTCATGGTTTTGTTCCCATTAAAACAAAAGAAAAATAATTAATCATAGACCCCCAATCCTTAGCTATCACCACAGAAAAGACTACTTTCTTTTCAACATCAGCTACTGGTAACCTGACATTTTGACTAATGGGAAACTAAGGCTACAAACATCTAATGATGCAAGCCCCTAGGCAAGCTTAATTATACATCAACAAAAGCAGAAATAAGTCATTCTTACACAGTGCCTAAGAAAGGAACAGAAAATGATTATTCACTGTCTACTTCTTAATCCACAATGAGCCATTCATTTTTAATGATTTTAAATTCCCCACATTCAAAACTTGGAAAAAAACCCAAGACAAGATAGAAAAGCCAGGAATAGAAACACAGCTGAAACAATTTGTTTCTTCCACTGCCAAGCTGAAATAGTACAATTTTAAAGTAAGGGTAAAATCAGTAACTAGGGAATCAAAATTAATGGATAGTGGAATGAAAAACTGCTGCTCTGTTGACAGGTGGCTCTGTTTCAGGTAAAGTGCAATTGAAAGCATCCATCCTGTAGTAGATAACCACATGTCTACCATAAGGAATTGCTGAGGTATCACGGGTACCAGTTTAAGCTACAAATCTCCATCTATAGCCACAGTTTCAGATGATCAGGCCAAGCCACATCACTGAAGCAACAGAAGAAGAACTTTCCCTACTTTAGTTTTAGGTTTTTTTAGTTCGTTCTGCACACCATAAGTAGTTCCAGGGGTTCTCAATCCAGCAGTAAGCACACTCTACTCTGTTAAAAAGGAAACATCCCAAGGACTTGGTGCATGTCTCATGAAACCTCTGCAGGTTTCCATGTAAATCCATGTAAATGCTTTAGCCACACAATGTGCCTCACTAGCAGTACACTAATCAAGACTGAGAAGGAAAATATAACCAGTTCCTTCTGCCCTGGCATAAACCACAGCCATGTCATGAAATGTACCACACTGGGGAATAGAAGCATGCACAGCCATTCATATTTAGACCAAGAGAAATGTGCCTGCCAGGAATCTTTTCCACTGCTTAAGTGATAGGCTCAGATGTAAATCTTACAAGTGGTCTTTTTGCAGGAAAGGATCACGTTCCTGGGGACCACAGGAAAATGAAAAGAAAATGGTGTCCTGAAGGAAGTCAACAATGACAAACAGGCATTTCTGTTGTTATGAAAGTGGAGAAGAACAATATGGCTAAATTTAAGCACCAAAATCAGCCTGTTTTACATGGCCTCATGGGCTCTTAAAGGAACCAGGTGTAAAAATGTGACTCTCCTCTCCATACTCTTGCCATACATATCATTCAATTCACCAACTTTTCTGAGAAATGAAGGCACTAGTAAGAATGTGCACCACTTTTTGCAACATTAATGGGTGATAGCAAATCAAACTTCCTCTATATGTAGAAGAATAACAGCTTTTTTACTGTCTGCAAAAGCCCTGTCAAAGGGAAGGCAGAACTAGAAAAAGTACTAACTACAAAAACAAAGAGAAAAAAAGGGAATCTCTTGTTTTCACTACCCTTCTTCCTGTCAAATCACCATTTAACATCTTCATTTCTTCATTTTGCAATTTATACAAGCCAACATGAGAGGACTGTACACTTGTCTTAGTTGGACAATGGAAGTAATACAGATCACAAGATCATAACTCCTGTTCATAACTTCAGGGTCTTCTAAGATGCCTTAGGACCCACAGCCCTAAGGGTAAGCTCCTGCCACCCTTGAAACTAATGACAATACTTCCAAAGGTTTTGGTTTGTTTTGTTACTTGGAAACAGAAGTATTACAGAATGCATTTTAGCCCATAGCTGTGTTTGTTCTAGAAATCCATGACTTACCAGTACTAAGGAAGCCAAAAACACCAACCCGGTAGCTTGCTGTAACAACAATGATGTTACTGATGGCAGCTAGGTAGGATCCATCTATGGTGGTCTTTCCCATCTCAGCATTGTAACTCCCTCCATTGTGGAAGAACAGCAACACTGACATATTTTTGACCTGCCATGAAAATAACCAGGATAATATTTCTGTAGCCAACTGCTTCAGTAGGTCACTGATGTTCTTACAAGCATCTTCCCCTCCCTAACATTACCTAAAGTATTCACAGGTCTTTAGCAGTGACTATAATGAGAGGATATATGGCCATTCTAGGCTGAGAGAGTTGGGGTTGGAAGTTTGAGACCTTTTAAGTGGCTTTCCAATATCTGAAGGGGCTATAGGAAAGCTGGGGAGACTTTTTAAAAGGGCATATAGTGATAGGGTGAGTGATACTGGTTAAAACTGGAAGAGGGTAGATTTAGTCTAGACATTAGGAATAAATTCTGTAGTGTGAAGGTGGTGAGACACTGGCACAGGCCCAGGGAAGTTGTGGATGACCCTCCCTCTAACTGTTCAAGGCCAGGTTGGATGGGGCTTTAAGCAACCTGATTTAGTGAAAGATTCCCATATCAGGGGGTTGAAATTAGATGATCTTTAATGTTCCTTTCCAATCTGAACCTCTCTATGATTCCATAGATCCCATTTGGATTCCAAAAGCAGCACTCCATCTGTGTGGACCCTCCTTGCAGCCAGACTGCTGGTGTGAGAGCAGCACAAAAGCAGAACACTTCAGCATTTACCAGCAGGCTACAGCTCTGTCAAGATGAAACTCAGCAGAAACCCAAGTGAAACATATGGAGGGGTTTTGTTTTGTTTTTTCAACCTGCTGCAAAAAGCAGAATAACTTGCTTCAATGCTCAGAAGGATTTTTTACAAAGTACAACTCCAATTTTCCATTCAGTACTTTCATTCCCTATTGTCCACTTTGGGACTGTCTTGAAGGAGGGTCCTTTCCTCTGCTCATCAGCAGCTCATACACACCAACTTGTCCTGCTTTCCATTTTGGCAGCTGCTGTATTTTTTTCAGTGTAGGGCTGGTGGCTACTGCAGCAGCATCAAAGTAATCTGGGGTTTGTTTATCCTTGCAGCTAGAGGGGATTGGGCTCTGCTCCTGTTATTTTCTGGATGGAGCTTAGCTAAACACAGCAGTCCCATCTGCTCTGGCAAAGGGTATCTCCAGCAAAAATGGTACAGGGAGAAGCAGCAAAGAAGTGATGGTTGCAGCCTCCTGCAAAATTACAGGATAGGAGGCAAGCTTCCCTCAGTAGCCCTCAATTTATCATGTCTGTGTACACTGCCCACTTGTCTATCTGGAGAATCATTTCAGAGGCTTCTTGTGAATACAAGACAAAGCTACCAAGAAAACCCCAGAAACTGCAAACACCAAAACATGCTGTTCTCTCTCAGGAACTTCTGCTCCTGAATAGAAATTGCCTCATTCACAGTCCCTTCTCCCTGCTTCCCATTTCTGCACCACACACAGCACAGACAGAGATGAGGACAAAGAAAACAAAGACAGTGTTTTCACATAGAAATTCATGCTAAAACACAACCACATTGAACCATGGCACGTGATGCTGGGCCTGCTCCTTCCCCTCAGCTCAGAGTGGTTAAACCTGAGTTTGGAACTTGGCAGTTCCCAGACATCCATGGCCTGCATTGACCATGACCTCCAGCTTCCCTGTATATAACACTATGCTGAGCAACTCTACCCAGTGTTCTACAGATGAAAAACTTAAGAAAGGTGAAAGTGGGAAATAAAAGTTAACAATGGCAAAGAGAATACTGCTGTGATAGATATGGAGCAGTTTGTGAGAAGGGTTAGCACTGGGGATATGCCCAACATGGCATTCCCATTGCTGGCCTGCATAGAGCAAATAGAAACCCTCTCCTATGTACAAGTAAGATATCATGACAAGTAATTTGCATTTTAATCCTAAGGGATTTCAGTCTCAGAGTTCACGGATTTGGGCATTTTAGATGAGAGGATGTTCAACATAATTTCCTTTCCATTTCTTGTTAGCCATTGTAACAACACAACAAAACTAGTTATTTTCATGCTATAACTGAATTATGTTTGATAATGTATTTCATATCACCTCTCTATCTATAATTAATAGCCAATCAATTCTTTACTATACATTAGCTGATAGATATTTTGAATATAGGTGATTTTCCCCCAAGCCTTGTTCTCAGACAAATTCAATCAACTACTGGAATTAAATCTGTCAGGAAAAAGAGCTTTAAGACAAAAGAAATAAAAGACCTGACCTAAAGCCTTCTGAAGCCAGACTCCTCAACCCCTACCATTTGGTACCAGGCTGAGATGCAGCACTACAAGTGTCCCTGTCAGGCTGCAGTGGGGCACACATGGGGCAGTGAGGCCAGCACATTCCTCACAGCTGCCACATGGACACGCAGGCAATTGCATTTTGAGGTGTAAAATATGTGCAAAGACTTCCAGCTGGGGCACTGTCAGATGGCTCCTGCTGGTTTAGCTGGCAGGGGAATGTCTTCTGGAGAGCCCAGCAGTTCCACCATGGTCTAATTCTTCTAGGGGTTTATGTCCTATGTGCAGACCCTCAAGGAGGGAAGCAGTTCAGCATCCACCAGGAAGCTGCAAGTCAGCTGGAAGTCTGAAAGGCTTTATAACATTCAAAACCACCTTCTCCAGCCTTCTGAAAAAAACATTTAATGAGCTACTTGGAAAGGATAGATTTAAAATCTACTGAGCCAGGCAACCTCAAGTGCTTTGGCTCTATAAAGAATTGAGTGCAAGAGGAATGATAAGGATGGGAATAACATGTGTATGGCATGGGAGAAGAGCAGAGAGGTACATTTTCTATTCTTATTTAGTGGAGAGTTTTAATTCTTGATCTTACATTTGAACCACTTGCAAACCAAGTTGAAGCATAGCTGTGCTGTGCTAGTGTGACAGGCAGTGATGCTTAGAGGTGGAAAAAAGTCTCAGATGCTTTATTTGGGGAGTTATGTGGTACACACACAGCTATGGAAGCAAAATGAGGTGATGGCATTCACCTTCTTCACTGCTTGACATTTAAAGAGTCCTTTGGTGGCAGGTAACAACCTCTGCACCGTGCTCTTGTTCAGGCTCAAAAATATTCCTGGACGACCTCTGCATCTGCTGCTCTCCAGGAGGTTTTATATTCAGGATTTACTAGCTAAGCTAACTTTTCATGGCCTGAAAATACATAACTATAGCTATAACTATATAGTATGCAAGTAAAAAATAGAACTTGCCACAAAAAGAAACAGGGAAATGCCATGCCTTCTGCTCCCAGCTACTTCTGCAAAAACAGTTTTGGTTCTCTCTTGGGTTAGACCTACCCATGTGAAACTGACTGACTGGATTGGACCTTACACCCCTACAAAAGACAGGAGGTATTCAGTTCTTAGAACTGCCATGGAGAACAGTCAAGCCTGTTTAGTCTATCAGATGGTAGAAAATACAATGCTTTCAAAAGAGCTATCTTGAAAGCAGCACTTAAGCAGAGATGGCAAACTGCCTGGGACAGTGACCTGATGTTTTCAATAAGCAATGACTGCACTCAAAGCAAAAGGACAGTCTGGTGCTGCAGGGAGCAAACAGACTGCTGGCATTTCTGGTGATTAAAAGGGCCTGCAAGGCATTCTGTGCTGCTGGCAGATAGACAGACCAGCTCTTTCCAGACATGCAGTATGACAGACTCATAAATTTCTATTATAACCACTGTCACCTTCTGAAGGTTACCAGTATTGTGGAAAGAAAAACTCTTCCTGTGCTCTGGGCTCATTCTTCAATGGGCTTTACATGTTATTCAGAATCTTTAGCCCCAGCTCCCCAGGGGTTTAGCTAATCATCTAAGTTAGCCTCTAAACCGAAGTTTTATTTTATATTTGTTTAGCATGAGAAATCCAAGAGCTTTCAAATTACAATTTCTCAGATTGTACCATTGGCCCAGCCATCTTTAAAGCATCTATTTTTATGCTCTGTGGGTTGGGCATAAATCTAGCATTTCTTGCTACCCTCATTCCTCAACAGTTCCCACGGATGTCAACAGGGGAACAATAAAGATGAGGGTGAAAAAACCTCATCTGCTGCTGCACAACTGGTGGTAAGTGCTGACATGGCATGTTGTATTGCAATTTCTGTCCTTGATTTCTCTTCCATGGGTGCCACCTTCTTGTGTTTCATTTCCCGCTTTGTCTAGGTCTTATTTCTGGCTCCCTAATTTGCTGCCTTCCTTGTTACTCAAATATCTCTCACAGAAATCCCATAGGAAAACTTCTGCACCAGTACAAACAACAGAGTGCCTAATTTAACCTTGCAGGGCTTTGAGAACACCACATAAAAAACAGCCATTCATGCCAATTAAAAGTACTTTAAAAAGATACAGTGCTCAGCTACAAAAAAGATTCAACTCATCTCCTACTTACAGTGGTTGCAGGAACAAAGACATTCAGATACAGACAGTCTTCACTGACAGAGTTGGATGGGGCCTCTCCATCTCCTGGCTGCCAACAAGCTGCCCTAGAAACACAGATTCAGAAAATTACAATGAAAAGGTTTGTACTCTTTTTCAATGCTGCTATTTCCTATATTTTGATGCTCGAAGTTTATATGATCTGTTGATCTGTTGAATCTGTAGATCTCAATCACATTTAAAACTATGCCCACCTATAGGGTACGAAGATGATTAGAGGGCTGGAGCACTTCTCCTATGAAGGCTGAGAGAGTTGGGGTTTTTCAGCCTGGAGAAGGCTCCAGGGAGGCCTTATAGTGGCCTTTCATTACCTGAAGGGGCTACAGGAAAGCTGAGGAGGGACTTTTTACAAGGGCATGTAGTGATGAGGAAAGGAATGGCATCTTTAAACTGGAAGAGGATGGATTTAACTTAGACATTAGGAGGGAATTCTTTATTATGAGGGTGGTGAGATACTAGAACAGGCTTCCTAGGGAAGTTGTGGATGCCTCCTCCCTGGAAGTGTTCAAGGCCAAGCTGCATGGGGTTTTGAGCAACCTGGTCTAGAGGGAGATGTGCAAGGGGGGTGAGAACAAGGGGGTCGTTAAGGTCACTTTCAACTCAAAACAATCTATGATTCTATGAATCTATACCTTAGCAACTTGAAAACAAGCCTTCAGGAAACTCATGCTTTACATAAACTGCACAAAATTTGCATGATGTAAGGGGAGCAGGAGGCAACCTCAGGCACAGGCCTCCCCCAGCTACTGCCTGCACACCTGTGTGATCCACTTCCTGCAGAGATGCCAATTGTTTATTAATTTTGAAGCATTCATGGACTATATTTACTTATATTAATTTTAAGTTTTAATGGTCTGTAGGAAAATATGGGAAGTTTAAAATTTTAATGCATTTTAAAAATCTTGCTTCAAGCATCATAGCAGAAAATTAATAGTGCCCAGTAATGTTAAAAATAAACTTTTAAAGGAATCCATCCAGCTAGCCACATACAGAAAATAATTTTCTGGCCATCATCTGTATGAGACTCATATGTTCAGCTCTCACCACAGGGACAGTCAGGTAGATGACTTTTGCAGTTCAGATATAAGCTGTTTTGAAGCCAGTTCCTTCCACTTCACATCCATATTTACATCACATAATGAGTACATCACATTATGGAAAAGCTGCACAAGTTTTTTGGGAAGCAGCCAAAAGAGGCTATGGAAGAGACAGTAGTATCCAAGAGAATTATTTCTAAATTATCATTTTTTATGCCCTTGCAATATTTTACACTGAAGGAATGAAGAATTTAATAGAACAAGGACCAGCTTTAATACAGTTCTACAAATTTGTTCCATAAGGTAGGATCCTAGGATGGTGATATCACTCTATAGCCTTCACACTGATGAAGAGAAGCACATCACCTCCAACCAAAACTACTCAAGCCATTTTAGGCCGACAAAGTAGGAACCCAGCCAGGACAAGAAGTCGAACATTAGTAACCATCCAGTTTTTTGCAGGGCAGAAGAAGTCATCATCCATGTTTATGGCTAATTTTTAAATTTTTTTTTTATTTCTAACAACTCATCAGGTTTCCCAGCACCTGAAGCTCTCAACATCTCCTCATTACAGGACTGATGCTGGGGAAAGGCTGCCACCTGGTGAGGCAAGACCACAGCTCCTCCAGCAGCTGGAGAGTCCACAGATGGAGAAGGGTTTTTTGTTGTTGTTTATTTGGGGTATTTTTTTGAGTCTTTTTTCAGGTGTAGGTTGATATATAAATTTTTCTTTTCTTTTGGTAATGACACTGTGCTAATGTGAATTTTCTATATACAAACATGCAAATGTTTTGTATATACAACAGCAAAATTGTATATACAACAGCAACAGCAAAATAGAATCCTAAAAAAAATAGATGTCAAGATATTTTATACAAAAAAAGGCTGAGGTCCCTCTCATTCTGTGCTACCATGGTACTAAGCTCAAATAATTTTATTTTTTTTAACTTTAAATTAATAATTGAGCATAATGTCTAAGCTTTTCACTCACCTAAGGAAGCACTGAGACTTCAGACAGAAGCAGATTAACTAAGGTCCCTAAATTGCTTTCAAAATCTCATCCAGCTGCTCATTGCAATGCCAGGTCTTCAAAGAGAGATCACAAAAGGCAGATGGGTCTTACCAAAGCCTTAGCAGAGCCCATGCTATGGCTGTAGACACAGAGAGCTGATGGTGTCTGTGCTAACCCAACATCACCCTGCAGCTGAGAAGACAAAAAGCCACATTGCACCAGATCCTCCCAACAGCCAAGGGGCTGTGTGGCTGCTGTGGTTATACTGTGAACACCTCCACAACTCAGGTGTAACCTGATGGACCAGACCACCAAGACAACACTGCATCTCTTTTCACTTAGTTCATCATAGAATTTGCTAGAAACCTTTGGAGACAAATCCTGAATAATGAAGTGATCAAGCAGCTTCAACAGAGCTGATAGGTCTCTAAATCTGTAGACTTGGGGTATATTTGCATGAAAGCAAGTGGTGATTGATGTGTAGGGCTGCAGGGTGACATTCTCTCAGCTCCCATGCAAAATCTATCAGTTCCTAAACCATGTCAGCTCTTGGCCAGATCAACTAACTCAAGTAGCTTGTCACTAACCACTGGAGGACCACCCTTAGTACCAAGGATTGAACAGGACTGTCTGGCAAGATGTGGATAGAAGGATCACACAGGATCTCAGTAGACTTCAGATCCCTGGAAACTCTCAGGTCACTAAACCTCAGCTTTCAGACCTGATTTCTGTAACTCTCTACAGAAAGGTCACGAAGCCCTTCCACAAAACACTCTCCTTTTGACTGCTCTGCACCTCCAATCTCTTCTTTCCTATTTTTTTCTTTTTATTCTTTTTTTTTTTTCCTCTTCCCTGCTCCTCCTCATGTCTGACAAAAAAAAAAAACAAAAACCAAAACTCTGATTTTTATTGATAGGAACACAATCTGATACCAACTCTCATGTATCAGTTACCTCTGCACATGTGCAGCATGGCTCTTTCAAACATGGCTTGTGTGCCCTGTAGTTAGTTCTCTATTATGTGGGGCAGGGATGCACTATGAGAAAGACCCATTTTGAGATCTTGTTTCTTGTTATTGCTGCATTTCTATTTCTTGTGTTGTTGTGTTTTGTTTTTTTGGTTTTTTTTAAGAAATCCACTGCCCTGACAGGTTCTACAGCACAGATGTACGAAGTAGCACCACACAAACCCTCTTCTCTTTAATTAAGAAATACCCAATTTATCACTGAGGTTCCCCAAAGCAAAAAAATTAAGACTCGTACTGTAAGACTGAAGAACACACATGCACACAAAGTTTCTGTCCACAGAGTGCCTCCAACCTAAACTCACCAATGCTGATGCCTTCAGAGCCCTGAAGAGACAGGGCCAGCCAAGGGGAAATATAGACACAGCTCCTAGCATTCATTTCCTCTTAAGCCATTACCTAAAATGTTTTTAACTTCAGCATTTCTTTCTAAAGCATTTAGCAAGTATTTGCCTTTTAATAGTTTTTTGATGGAAAAGACTATCTGAGTCTTTCAGCCTGATCTAGACATTACTGGGCAGAGAATTTCTGTGTGAGGCTCAAAGCTTCTGGTTGCATCAGTGTTAAAGAGGTCCCGTTTGATTACTCACTCTAAAAGTGTTTGGCTCAGCAGGAGTAAAATGCATTTATATAAATATTATAAACACAGAATATAAATATGTATTTATATATATATATAAATACAGAATGAAAATGGATTGAAAGCAGACAGCTGGTGGGAAGCACAGATTCAAGGCAATGTACTGGAATCTGTCTTTTTTCCTTGAGGTGCTCTTGCACAGTGACATATAGATGGAGAAATTACTCTTTCAGATAAACAGTTCCAAATTTCCACTTATCTGTACCTTATCACTTATTTTGCAAGAGAGGACATGAATACCATGGCCATTACCCCAGCTACTTTCTCACACCTGGATGGAGAAGCACTTCTGCAGATGATCAAAGGGGTTTCTTACCGAACCAAGCTGGCATTCCAGGTTTCCACCCAAGCAAATGGCTCTGGAGGACTGAAACGCCTCTGCCCAAGAGGGGGGGCAGCAAATGGGACCCCCAGGAACTGCCTGATTCTTCTCCACTCTGAGCCAATGCGGATCACCTGGGATCTGCCCCTCAGATCTCCATGGGATGGGATGTACACGGATGGGGCTAAATCCGATTCAGACATGGGCAGGAATAAATCTATCAGGGAGGGAACAGGGGAAAAATGATTTGCTTCTTCAAGTTAGCATCACTTCAGAAATGCAAAATAATCCCATTTCCATTAATTTTAAGCTGTTAAGTGTCTAATTCTCTTCTTCAAACAAAACAGATAAATTTGTTGATATTGTCTCCTTACAGAGTATTTTATGCTATGCTGGATTTTAGCTGCTGGATACAAACATTTAACTTTCCAATGCCTTATTCAAACATTTCTTCCAGAGCAGACATTACATTAGAATATAAATCTGAGCATTTCTAAAAAAAAATAAAAAAATTAAAAAAAATAAAAAAAAAAGGAGAGAGAGAAGTTATAACCACAGAGAGAGGAATGGCAACCATAGAGCTCATAGGAAAGACTCACACCTCAGACCCTTTCCAGGGACTGTTTCATCACATGAGACAGAACAGCTTTAACAGAAGGCAATGTTGCATGCCCCCAACCCATGTCCGAATTCCCCACAGTCTCATGCAGGATTGCTACACTTGGCATGAGGATCACCAGTGCAAGTTCTGGCTTTAAGTCTCTTGCCACACACTCAGTTGTGAATAGTGCCACATTTACTTCAATTTAGGCCAGTATCTCAGTTTTTTATCAAATACAATTGTTCTCTGAATTCATTTTTTCTTTCAGAAAATTATGAATTAGGACATTATTGTTAAAGTCATTTTTTTTTCTTTTCTTATATAACAACATTGTGAAATATCTGTGATCTATCCAGAGAAGAGTTTTTTAGTTTCCTTTCTTTAAAATAAAGCTAAGTGATGTGGTACCTGGTACTAATTCTCTCCTAAAACAATTTATTTCCTAGGCAGGAGTCATATTCCAAGTGACTAAAACCAAACCTACATAAATTGACAAACACAAAAGTCCAGCTTTCAAATGTCAGCCTGTGAATTTTCTTCACTTAAGTTGGAAACTTCTCACTGAGTGTCAGTTCTTCACAGAAACCCCAGTGATCAGAAAAGGAAATATTTCTTCCCTATCCTCTCCTACTGTTACCTGATTCCTAGTCACTTCTAATAAAACAAAGATTCAGTATTATACCACGAGAAAGCATTAACTTCTAAAAATCAAGGAAAAAGTCAACACAAACCAAGAGTTCAAAATAAGTACATAGTCAAACAATACAGTTTTTATATCTCTACACAACTTCTATTCCTCTCAATTTAATTTCACTTTTAAAAAGATATTAATTCATCTTAGTGTGGTTTTGGGGGTTTTTTGGGTTTTTTTGTTTGTTTGTTTCTTTTCTTGAGGGATGGTCATTAAGACTTTAAATTGACAGTGGATTTGCAACATGCTTCAGAGTTTAGAAGGAAGAACATACAGAAACAACTACTGCAGCTGAAGAGGAAGAAACTGGATTTTTCGTACTGTTCCTTTTTGTTGTTCCCTTCTAACATTCTGCACTTTCCAGAACATAATTTTACAGACTGAAAATCCTTTATTATATGAACTTCAGTATGAGATGATAACACAATGATTTTGTGAATTTTTATGAAAAAAGAATTTAGGACTTTTTCCTATCCTGCTTGGCTATAACACTACTGAAACAGCAACGGACAATTGTCTAGGACATATCCATCACTCCTACTGAGGATTTCCTCATGATACCCATTCATGAGAACTGTGCACAGGCCACCACAGTTGAGTTCCTTCCTCCACAGCCTTAACTTGTTCTTACCTTGCCTCCTATAGATATAGGTAGCTGGCTCTTTGAGTAAAACCCAGCAGGTCTGCCCTTGCAGGCCATGTGTGCATATATGTGTATCAGGGTAGAAAAGGCATATTATTGCTGAAGGCTGGATTTCCAGGGTAACCACTGCACATGACTCGTTCTTTGAACAAGCTGTAAGGTGAAACATAATGAGAAAAAGCAGGCAAAAATGCAATCTCAAAGTATTTGTATGACTTTGTTGTAAGATGCTTCAAAGAAATGTTTTAAAACAAGTCAGCAACAAGGATCATGCTCTAATGCAAAATAATGGGACATAAATCACCTCCGACTTACAGTACATTCTGCAGAACAGACAAAGGAAAAAGGGTTATATTAGCTTTAAAATAGAGTAATGTAGCAAAAGAACTAGTATCCCAGGTCTTAGGAGCAGAAAAGTATCTTCTAATAAAGTACTGAGGACCTCAACTGAAGTCAGAGTTCCAAAGGAGCCCTGGGAAAAGGTTTCAGAAAAATAAAAGTGATCCAATTTCTACTAAGAGGTGGGCATCCAATACCTTTCCTTTAGAAAGGTTCCTTCAAAGAGTAATGGGTAAAGGGAAGGGTAAGGATCACCTACTTCATTACAGACACTAAGATAGTCCTTAAAAATAAGTAAAATCAATGTTTTGATGTAAGAAAGGGCATGGGGAGGGAGAGAAGCTGTTCTTGGTGTTTTGGTCTCACAAGTCAATATTTCCTGTAAAGCTATGGATAACCATATCTTACTGGATAAACAAAAGTCTCTGGCAGTGGAAAAGTCATCGGATATATCTCTAGTAACTTGCACAACTTCAAAGCTTGAGATGGATGAATCCATGAGAATGGAGGACACATTTAGGAGTTGCCATTTATCCAAAGATTCTGTAAAATGAAGCACACAAAAATAAAACTAGAGAAAATTGTGGAAAATTCAGAGGAAAATAAGTTAGAGGTGAAATCACTGGG
Organism: Calypte anna; assembly: GCF_003957555.1. Taxonomy (NCBI): domain Eukaryota; kingdom Metazoa; phylum Chordata; class Aves; order Apodiformes; family Trochilidae; genus Calypte; species Calypte anna. The sequence continues at coordinate 143,169,108 of NC_044245.1, read as the reverse complement.
AAGTTTCCCAATGAAAGAATTCTACCTGTCTTTGCTCCAACAGGGAATAAATTAAATAAAATATTCAAAGCCTTCAGACTGGCTTGAGGATCCAGTCTCAGCTTCAGAGGTAATGCACAGCTAGCTTTACAAATGTGCAGTTAATAAAGAGGAAAATCAGAAGCAGTGCTGTCCCAGTTTGCATGTAAATCCAACTGATTTAAATAAACAGATCCTGAACAAGCCTAATAACATTACAGGACATGGGTCATAATACTTGGGCATGAGTTTGTGAGCAGGAACAAACATGAACTCCTTGGAAAGCAAGTGGAGAACCTACAGGTGACGTAGCATGCCCAGGACCTCCTGCAGACATCCACGTCTATCCTTAAAGCAGGAGCTGTATCCTAAGGTAGACTCTGCCTCACTCAACTGCAAGTTAGATGTCTACATCTGCCTTGATTACACTATACTCCTTGTACTATCAGCAGGAGCAGATAATTTACTATATAATATCTCCATCCTGTTTTAGATATCTACTTTAGGATGAGGTAAATCACCCCCAGGAATCCACTAATTGCAAGTCCAAGTATTCTCTATAGGGAACTTCATATGAGCAGCTGAAATGGGGATGTCTAAGTTGTCTGGGTACATCTACATTCAGAGGGTAAGTACTGACCTTACAGGCTGGGTGGAAATGAGACAATGATTTTTGAAAAAGTTACATTTTTTTCTTCACTTCCTTTACAAGCAATCGTCCAAAATCCCACAGAAGCACATGCAATTTTCACAGATTCAGACTTTTTTTAAAAGGTCACAAGGATTATTTTGATCATTTTAATTTGATATTCTAGACAGAACTACATGAAATTCTCTTAACTGTTCTAATGTTATGTAACTGCTACATAACTAAGATTCAACTACATTTTTTTCATATATAGATATATACACACACAAGTATATATATGTTTATATATATTAAAAAGAGTATCCACATATCTACATGTATACATGCATATACAAGTGTAAGCATATATATGCATATACAAACTGACTTTAGAATTCACTAGAAATTGTTCCTGTGTCTCAAAGTATATTTTTAAAAAATGCCACAAACATTCTTTTCTCATACACAATCAGATAAAAATATCTGCAGGTTCTCCATTTTGTACACAGAGGTCAAAAAAGAAGGCTTGGGAAAGAAGAGGCCTTTAATTATTTTAGTTCCTTTCAACAGTTCAATATGTTTTAAAAGCAAAAGGGCCCTGCTGTGGCCACCAAGTTCTAAACAGGAGGCTGGCATTATCTTCTCCATGTAATTGTAGGGTGAGGACAAAGCTGAGTCAGCTGTCATCTCACAATTCCTGGTGAGCAGATCTTTCCCTGTTGCTTCAGTTCATTTATCACACAGATTCAAAAGCCATGATTGTGCATTTCATTAAAGGTTTCTTTCAGTCTTCTAAGAAATGGGTGATTTGCAAAGATGTCAAAGGTTTGCTTACTCACTCAGAGAAAAACAGCTGTGACTATATAACCAACATCTAATCTGAAGCTGAAGTCTGGGATTCTACAATCAGGGCTGCAGCTCTCCCTGCAGCTTGGAAATCATAGAATGGTTTGAATTGGAAGGAACCTTTAAGGGTCATCTCATCCAATTCCCCTGCCATGAGCAGGGACATCTTCAACTGGATCAGGCTCCTCAGAACCCTGTTCAAACTGACCTTGAACGTTTCCAGATATGGGGCTTCCACCACCTCCCTGAACAACCTCCTCTGGTGTTTCACTACCCTCATTATAAAGAAAAAATTCTTTTTCATCTAGTCTAAATCTGACCTTTTTTAGTTTAAAACCATTACCACGTGTCCTATTGCAACAGGCCCTGCTAAAATTCTGGTGTTGATATACTTGTCCAATTGTTGAGAACAAAGACCCAAGAGAAAACGCAGACTAACCTGGTTGCATCAATCTGTGAGCAAATAAACAGGACACAGCTATAATTAAATTAGATTTTAAAATTATTTTACTCCAAATAGCTAATGGCAACACAGGAGAGTTGCCACAAGTCAGGCCTCTCCACTGACATTCAAGGTCTTTACTTTTGCAAGGTAAACCCTTTCCAAGGAAGTGCGAGCCTCAAGCATGGGTCATCTCCCAGAGAACAAGCTGAAAAAAACAAGGTTCTCCCATGACTGCCAAGACTGTAGCCTTAATACTAGATCCTCTGCTCTCACCCTTTCTGAAAAAAATCATCTGATGCATTTATGCAGTGATGAACAGACCCACTGAACTCCATATACCTTCCCAAACAGCCCAAGTGTGACCTAAGCAATAAAACATCGGGTCCCATGGGTGCTATTCAACCACTTTAAAATCATTCCATTCTTGTTATATTTCAGAGCAACTTTTAGAAGAGATAGAAGCTGAAAAACTCCAGCTAAATAGAAATGCAGATTAATTTGGTATTGCAGAGTCATATGTTAAAGATCACAACCTTACTTGCCATTGCAATCTAATCCATCAGCAGCACTATATTCAGAGGGAGAGTGAATTGGCAAGGGAGTAATGACCCTGCCATCACAGCTTGACTTGTGCAAAAGACCTATTCAATTTTTTTCTTACCCTTAAGCAATAATTATTCAATTGTTTTGGAGGAACACAATCATTTTAGCCATGTGGAAATCACCACATTTCATATGGTCAATGGTTTCTCTATTTTAAAACCAACAAATATGACCATTTGCATGACCCATATTAGAAAATTTCAACCACTGCATGTAGTGTGACAGTTTATAGAATTTAGTCAGTAAGATACTTAAAAATAGAAAGTAAGTGATGGAGAATTAACCACTGCATCTTCTCCAGAAATTATCTGCCAGCCTTACTAAATCCCCCAGGTCTTAATTTTCCAGATAATAAATCATGTGTGTTTGCAATTATTTCTTCAAAAATTTTTTTCTGAAAATATTAACAAGAAAAAGATTTATTTTTTAAATAAATTTTTACTATGTAAGAAGAATGTTGCCATCTTGCACTGTGTATAGTACTTGTAACTGAGGTCCTACTGCTGGGACAAGTAAATCTCCATAGTTCAGGCACAAAGCTTCAAATTACTAGCCATGGTTCTTTCCAAAGAGTCTTGTCTAGATTCCACTGGAAACCAACAAGATTGGGTGCATCTGTGGTTTTGGAAGATATTTTACCAGACTGACTCTCTTTGCACAGCTCCCCTGAGTCATCCAGTGACACTGGGCAAGTCTCATAATCCTTACGTGCCTTATTTGTTTGCCCTAAGGTCAAACATGCCAGAGCAGTCTTGCTGAGCTAAAATCTACTGTCTCAGGAAATAAATTATTAAAAAATCCACAAGAGCAAAATTAGTTCCTTGTATTTATACATCTGACACTTGAATTTGGTCTCCTGTATTTATTTCCCTGAGGTTTACTAGCTTACTGCTATTAAAATCTTGTGAAGATTCTCAAATGAAGCTTGTGAGTGCACACTGCCATTACTGGGTACATGTAATGTGTTCCACAATTTGATTACAAGCTCAGCTTCCTAACTCTATATTAAAAGATGTTTATTTTATCCCTCTTTGTGGGATAGAATCAAGTTGACAACATTCATTTTATATACATATAAGACATATATATATTACATATTAGACATATATGGGCACTTTGCAGCCCATGCTAGGCACTGAAGAGTGACCATTCATGACACAAACATCCACAGATCATGTGTTCACACCTAAACCACATTTTATTTTGCTTATTCTTTGCCCCAAATCCCACAGAAGTGACACTTGCAACCTCCCAGTAGACACTTGGGGTTGTTTTTTGAGATTTTGAAGGTTTCTTTCATTCTCAGCCCTGTCTGAAACATTCATAATCCCAGATTAGCTTTAGATATGGAGACTTCCAGCATTATTCCTTTCCTGTCTTTCACCCAGCTGACTCCAGATGCAGATAAATGCAGAATCATTAAGGCTTATTTTACAGACAAAGCAAAGTTCTTCAACCCAAAGCCATCCATGAATGGCACCACTGTCAGGCAGCAGAAACTGCAAATGAGATTTTGGCTATTAGTTGTTTCCTTCTCCTGGCAGCAGATCCAGCAATTCCAGCAGCCACACACTCCTGGTTTCATTCTGTGAGCAAACCAGAACTTTCCATGGCTGATCTAAACTCCACTCATCTAGAAACTGCACTCACAGGGCACAAAGCTGCAAACTGCTCTACTGAAACTGCAGAGTGCACCTGATGGGCTGGAAGACATTTCTGGTATATATATATAGGTTAAACTCTGACCTTCCAAACCACATTTTGGCAAAGGCTTTGATTGGATAATTACAGCACTCTAAATCCAGGAGTCCTGTAACTTTTATTGCAAAATTACAGAGAGCCTCTCTCTTCCAGATGTTCTTGTTTGGGTAGCTAAGGTTTAAGACTGGATCTACAAAAGGATTAATGCTGGCCTTATTCTGCTCCCACCCAAGTCATAGGATCAGAAGACTGGAACAGGTTTTCTGGGGTCACAGAGTACAGCTTCCCACTTTCACAGGCAATGACATGATAAAATACTCATAAAGTCAACAAAAGCCTCATCATTGATTTCAGTGGAAGTAAAGAGGGGTCTGCTCTGCATTTGCTGGAAAATTTGACATTTGATATAAGTAAACAGAGATTCAGAAGTGCTATAAAATAGCAGATTAAATTTAGAAGAAGACGTGAAGTTGCAGAGGTGCATAAATCAGATGAAGTTAACAAGGTGCATAACTCAGGATCCAGTATACCAGAGGTACATTTGAAAGACAAATTGTAATCTTAACTCTGAAATTTGTGAGCCATATTTAATAACCCTGACTCAAGCCCAAAACAAAAGACTGAATTCACTGCTCTATATCCATAGCCTTAAGGGTTTTTTTCCCATGAAGACTGCTAACCTGACTGTATACCAACAATCTCCCTAACCAGCAAAACAACTCAGAGTGGCCCTGAAGAAAATACTCTCTAAAGTATAGCTACTTCTCATTGTTGTCTGTCCACTGAGATTATAATACAAAATGAAACATTTTTTTTTAAAAATTGCTGCATAATAACTGTAATCACACCTCAGACAAACATGTCACAAAATAACAAATGTGTTATTTATGGCCTTTAGCAGTGAGCAATCTTGCCAAGCTCATGCTAAATGCAGGCTTTCTGCCTATTTCAGTAGTGCCAGTTATAGTAAATGGCATAGTAGTAGGACACTAAAAATGTACCAGATATTTATCCAGGTTTAAAATCAGCTGTTTTCAAAAAGCTGAAGTCCTTATGATTAAAAACAGAACAAAAACTGAACTTAAGGCAAAATAGAGGGAGTAATTCTACACCACAGGTCCAATATATACTCTACAGGGGCATGGTAGATCAGTTCCTGAGGATGGATTAAAAAGGCTGTCTTTGTTTTACACCAAAGATCTGCCTGACATATCCTCAGCATTGTGGGAAAACAGGAAGACAAACGATGCTATGATGCCAAGATCAGCTGCATCAGCATCTCTGCTACCATTTAGCATCTCTATTTAGAATGGAAATGCTCCATGTGCTGAGCTAACCTACTGGGAAATTTATTCCCCCATAGTCAAATCCCACAATCACTGCTCAGTCCTCTCAAGGGACTGACTACAAATCCTTAGGAGATCACAGGAGGCAGAAACAGGAAGGTCCTAACAGATCTTTCCATCCATATGCCTCAGTGGTTTCCCAGTAAATGACTTTATTTGACTGGAGTGGGAATGGATCACATATGATCCCTTCCATATACAATCTGCAGGCCCATGCAGAGATGACCACTAAAGGGCCATTGCCTAACAAGTTTTCTGAGATAGTGAGCCCTGTCCCCTTTAAAAATTATGAACCTGAAGACACAAAGGCTCTTTAAAGTTTGGATAATGACTGTGTATAACACATAAATCTCAGGACAAATTACAAAAGAAGTTCATCAGTGTCACTCCTCCCTTCCACATACATGGGAACATTTTCAGGGTCTCCAGTTTGCTTTCAGCACAAGTGTTACTTCTAAAAAGCCAGAAAATGTGTTTCATATATTGTTTTGCTTCTTTCAGTCTTAACTGGAAAGACATAAAAGCTCCCACAGCTCAAAGCCCTGCGCATAAACTATTTGAGTAACCACATTATACAACCATAAAACATCAATAGATAATTTCTCATTAAAATCTTTTCTTATCTCCCCCTATCTAACATCTGTATGCAGAAAGTTTCAACTCAAATCTAACTATGAGTCCTGGCTGTTTTCTCTTTTACATAACATTTCTGCCTATTCACACAACTCTGTGGAATTGTTATTTAAATATGAGTGTAACTAACCCAAGACTAAAGCCTGGCATATTAGCATTCTCATCATGGCCAGTCTTAAAATGACAGCTGTCCTCCCATCTTTAAAGGTCACAGATCATACCCGAAACTTTTCACAGACATATTCAGTGTCATCACAGCACATTAGCTTTTTCAGCGGGGGAAAGGAATGCTTCAAACATAATGAGTTGGACTTTCCATGTCTGTTCAGGGTATCTATTTTTCAAGCTTTATTTCTCAGATAACAGAAACTATGTGACAATCACACCAGACAGTAGGAAGATGCTCTGCTCTACATCATAGATGTACAGAAGACAAATAAAAGCATTCAGTTAAAGTTGAAAACCACACATTCAGTTAAATGCATTACTGATGGAGAGTTACTGAGGTTTACTTTAGTATCCAAAAGGGTAATGCAAGAATACAAAGAGGCAAATGATGTCAAAGCAACAGCAGAGCTGCAAGAATTCAAGTAAAAGGCCCTAAGGACAGTGTGCAGCTCACCTCCCTTCTGCCAGACAGCAGTGACCTGAAGGCATTATGGAGCACTGAATTCCCCTTATTTGCAGACTAATGAGGCATGTAATGAGTGTCAGAAATGCTGAGCAGTGCTGCCTGTGGAGACAGTAACCTGAGGAAAGCAACAGGAGGCTCAGGCTGTGGGGACAAATCACAGGGATCATAAAATTACAGAATCCTAGAATGGTTTGGGTTGGAAGAGACCTTAAAGATGAACTAGTTCCAACCCCCTGCCATGGGCAGGGACACCTCACATTAAGTGGACAGTATACAATGGGCAGGCCAACTCTCCAATTGGCAGGAGAACCTTCCCTCTACAGTCTCTTCTGAGATGTGGGGAAAGGCTTTGTATTTCTTCTAAATTCTCCTGGTGCCTGCAAGTCTGCTCTGTGTCTGGCATGAAAAGATGCTATTTTTGCTCATTAACGTCTTCAAAAGCCCAGGTTTGGAAACAGAAGCAAAACAAATACATGTTTTTGCTCAATATATTTAGGGTGAATTTCAGTGAAAGGAGATCAAATAAATTAATTTGGGTGAGACAAAAAAACTTGGCCTTGAATTTTTATCTTTTAATCCTGCAGTGACTTCAACAGAACTGCCCCATATGTACAGTGGGAGTAACAGGGCTGGAGAGTACCTTGCAGCTCCTTGGCTCAAGGATTTCCACCTTCAGGCAGATACTAGGATAAATTAAATCACTTCAACTCTCCTTTGGGCAGTTAAAGATTGTATATGCAAGTCTTAAAAACAAAACAAAACAAAACACAATACAACAACCAACACCAACAAAACCAAACACCATGAAAAAATTGTGAGATTCTGAGCTTAAATGACACAGAAAATTAGAAAAAATAAGTCCAGGAGGCAGTCCAAAGAAATACAACCCAGCACAGGGAGACCTGGCTTCCCTGTAGAACAGACATGGAAAATGTTTGGGGGTGGCTTGGACTTTCCTCTGAAGAGTATTCTGCAGGTTATTCAGAGGAAAAATGGAGAATCTTGGCAGGTTTGTTTGTGGGTTTTGGGGGGGTTTTATTTGTTTGTTTGTTTTTTAAGGAACAGCAGTTCAACATCTCCACAGCAGAGAGATTCCACTAGTTCTTCAGGGGTGCTCAAATCTGAACTTTCATCCTTCCATAAAGGGAGAGATGGAGAAGCTGGTATTTAACAACAGATTCTTCAAAATGTGCATATAAACATAAACCATCTATTGCAATATGTTGCCTCAGCTTGCAAACCTTGCTCTCCTGACCACCTAAGGAAAGACAGCAATGAAGCCAGTAGCTGTATTTGAATTAGAAAAGCTAAAGCATGTGTGAGCACAAGAGAAGATTGTTTTCTCAGAAGGCTAAATGTAAAACAACGTCTCCATACAATTGCTGGATGAAGGTCTTTGACAGTTTTCAGACTGAGCTTAAAAGCAACTTAATGGAAGACAGCTTGCTTCAGAATGTAAATCTATCCATTTCTCCACCTGTTGAGATTCAACTGAATGATAGCACAACCATCTCACCTGTCAACCACTACTCCCAACCTTTATTCAACTGCAAACTCACTGCAAGTGCATTCTGTCCCTTTATTCAGGGACATTATTATTATTCAAGACATTATGTATCACCAGTCCCAGTATCAGCTCTCTAGGTACACCAGTGACTGCCTCCAGCAAGATTACAACATTGTGCTCTTAAGTTCACCCAGCATTTAGTCCAGCTCACTTTTGATTTACCCCAACCTTACTTCACCAGTTTCTGTGAGGCTGTTATGTGAGACAGCATCAAAAGCCTTTCTGAAGCCAAGAGAAACACCCACTGCTCACCCCTCATTGATTTCAGCAGTCACCTGGTTGTAGAAGATTATCTGATTGGTCAGGCATGATTTTCTCCTTCATAAATCCATGCTGACTACTCCAAATCACCTTCTTGTTCTTAGCACATCTGGAAATTATTTCCAGGATGAGTTGTTCTATTACCTTCCTATGGATCAAGGTGGAGCTGACCAGAGTACAGTTCCTGGGATCTTTTCCTCTTTGCCCTCCTTGAGGACAACAAGTGACATTTGATTTCCTCCCAGCTCCATACCCTGACTGCAAATGGGAGGAAGCAAAGTGCTGGGCACTCTATCCTGAGCACTGTAAATTTGCTAACTAGAAAATTAGGCAGTCAAATACTTTAACTTTCTATTAAAATTTAGGCTTTAATTGTGCTTTATTAAACTCATAGCCTAGATTGGACATAACATTAACTGCAGCATTTTTCAGAGCCTTCTGGAAAAGCACTCAAAATTTAGTATCTTTTTGAACTTTCAATGGAAAGTTTTTGTATCTGTATATATTTATTTAATATATATATGTCTGCTTGCATGCATACACACACACACATAGATACTTGCAACAGTGCCCTTTAAATAGTGACATTCTCTCACACTCACCATCTGGTTACCACACAGGAGTCACAGTATTTTTATTCTCCCTGTACAAGCAGTACCACAATGTAGAAAATTCAGCTACTGCTAGCTTTTCTATGGTGCCCAGTTCTAAAAGTATTACTCTTCTATAGCATATATTCACGTAAATCATTCATAAGAGTTTGGAAACAATGGTTATGAAAATTTTCCAAAATGTCTGACACCACAAGACAGATAGCAACCTGACCTAAACAACCAGGTGGTACTTCTAGTATCATAATGAAGCAGAAAACAAAAAGGACAGATGGTTCCCAGTTGCATTTTGAATGCATCACTGCACAGACTGGTGTTAGGAACGCAAAGAGCAGAGGGTGGTACTGCTCATTTGATGTCCAAGCTAGTTCTGCTCTTAGTAATTCAGTGACTTCTTCTGCCAGCTGTCCTCAGGACAAGAGCCCTAATCCAGAACCTTGCCATGGAAAGTTCTGATCACTTGAGTGGTTACCCAAACTTTTGCAAACCAGGGACTTCCCCAGTTGCTCTGCATTTGGAAATGGGTGCAATAGATCAAGATTGTTACTTAGGGTAAGCTGCACACCTTGTTTGCTGTGGCTTAGTTCTGGGAAGTCTTTAAAGCAGAAAGAAAACGACAGGCTTTCCTTAAATGCTGCTTACACCACTATTTTACAAGATTTAAGAAAGCAAGAAAAACATGAAAGGAAAATAACAAAATTGTTACTAAGCTTCATACTGGGAGGAAGAAAGATTTAGTAAAGCAGTTTTCTACATACCGTGGGAAAGATAGTCTGCAGGAGTTGAAAGGCCAACCTACACAGTACCCCACTAGCTACTCAAAGCATTTCACACAAAAGTTAAACGTAGGAGTTTTTCTCCTATTAGATTTTAACATCATTAAAAAGCACAAGTCTACTAATAAATACAAATGGTCTGAACATGATCATGACTGGTGTTCCTAGATATGATGCTAAAAGGGTTAATAAATTTTGAGCTCAATATGGGAAATTCTTTGCAAATATTAACCATCTAGTACAAGTCAAGTTGCATACAGTTTAAGGGATGACAGACATAGATAGATTAAAAAATGTGCCCAGGTCACAGAGATAGATGAGACTTCTCTATTTCAATCTAACCTGAAGGTTAAATTGGGCTACCTAGTGCCTAGTCAACCTGCTTCCTTTCTGTTACACTCAGAATTTAGCATATATGCTGTGTATTTCTGGAAAGGACACACCAGGCAAGTCTTTGGCTGTTGACAATTTGCATATATTTTAAGGCAGCAATAGACACAAAGGTCTGAAAGACAGTACTTAAGTTTCATTTTTTAAGAGGATCCACCCACTTTCAGAATAACACATGTGAGTATCATCAGATCCATTTACTGCAATACTGAAATCAATATCTCCCAATACAAAGAAGATGGTGTCAGAGCAAGTTAAAACATCTCTCCAAAAGCTGGACCCAACACACACCTCAAATCCTACATTTCTTGTGTTCCAGTTCTGAATAATCTTTATGACAATGCTCCCATCCTTGTGCGAAACCACGAACAAGGACTACAGGCAGGACAGTTTATCATTCTTCTACACCAAATATAAAGTTAGATAAAGCAGCATTAACATCCTGAGGAATTGCACCTTTCATTATCTTGCTTTTAAGACTTTCCATTTCCATTGCAATTGTTTGTTGCTGTTTGAAAACTCATTGTCACTCCTGGCATTACTGAGAGCAATTGCTGGTGATTTCAGTGGCTAATTACCCTCTTTGCCATCCTGGCAAGCACCAGATGATACAAACCCACAACATGCTAGAAACCCACAACAGAGGACAATAACGCAATAAACAGTTTTTCAGGAGGCTACCCTTGCCAGAGCTTTTCTCCAGTGTTGACTGCACTAAACTATGAAGTTTTATCCACAGAAAGTGATGTGGCATCCACTCTTATAATAATAAATTTCTACTTCAATCATGCCAAGTATTTTGTCCCAGTGACCTCTTGTGGAAGTGACTTTGAGAGATATTATAACAATTATATGGGAATTTTAACAATTCTTATGTTTATATTACACACTATGAATAAAAATTACTAAACACCTTAACAAACAAACTCATGGGGAATACAACAATTTCATTATAGTGTGGTCTTTCAGCAACAGATACAATGAGAGGATGTTTTGGTTTTTTGGTTGCTTTTTTTTGGGTCTTAACATGTGAATACACTTACCACTTTCTGGTCTGAGAGGTAAACTAACAGGTGGACACAGATTAGGCATGGTGTTTTTCAAGTCAGCTAGAAGCAAAAAAAAAATATTTGAAAACAATTACACTTCATGGTTTAAAATGTAACCAACACCTCAACATTTACACCATTACTTCTGGGATCTGAATGTTGCATATTCTCAACACAAAGAGTGCAAAGCAGCTTTGCTATCTAACCCTTTTGGGCTTCTACAAGAAACCAGTCATCTCCAAATCTCTATTTATAAACAGTCCCACAAACACTTCTAAAAAATGCAGTTCTTTACGAATAATGCTTTTCAATAGTTAAGTGGTTTTTTCCATGGCCCTCTCTGCGTGGTTTTTTCTGCATCACAAGAGACCCGAGATTTTCCCTGATCCCTGATCAGAAAACTGGAATTTCTTAAAAGGAGAAGAAACAAATCATTTTCCAGAAGGATGCATTTCAGATTAAAATTTAAACAATCATTCATATTTTCTATGCAAAATACTTCTCATTTGCTAACTTTTCCCTGAAACTTTCCTAATTTTAAACAACAAACAAGAAGTTTCTTCTGCACATCCACATTTTCTAAAATATTTTTGCTGATCAAATCAATTATAAATTACTAAGACAAAATAAGCCACCATCCCTACAGAAGCTAAAGAGAGAGATCAGGTTTTCTTTTTCCTTGTTCCACTTCATATTGCCTGTCCATGTAATCAATAGTTATTTCTAAAACTCAGGAGTTTTACCATTCACATTAACAAGAGTTAAGAACTGAGCCTATCCAAAAATCTCTTTAAAACACTACCCTATTATGTTCCCCACTGCTACTGTGTGTCTACATATGAAGTCAAATTTCTAGAGAGAGAAGCTGCTTGGGCAAACAGCTCATATGTCAACGTTCTATGAAACATGGAGACACAAGGACCTGCCTACATCAAGACTGCAGCTAAAACCAAAGCCCTTCTTCATGCTAACATCCCACTGCCTATGGTAAATTCCTCCCTCAGATTTCATTGGTTTTCCCTTTCAACCTCAGAGATTTCTTTTTCCTCTTCCTGGCTCCCAGAGCCCCAACACACTGGTACAACTAATACAAATTTTTGTCTGTAAATATCTCTATTTGCATAAACATCTGTGGCTTGCTCTATGTTACAGTGGAAACACATCTGAAGCTTCCTCACTATGTAAGGAAATGTCACCACCATCTACACCTCCATCATTTCCACTTCACCTTTCTATCATTCTCATTTCAAGGACAAGGAGCTGCTTGGAAGTGTCCAGCACAGAGTGACCAAAATGATGAAGGGAGTGGAACATCTCCCTATGAGGAAAGGCTGGGGGAGCTGGGGCTCTTCTCTTGGACAAGAGGAGAATGAGGGGTGACCTCATCAATGTTTACAAATATGTAAAGGGTGAGTGCCAGGAAGATGGAGTAAAGCTTTTCTCAGGGGTGACTGACAACAGGACAAGGGGCAATGGTTATAAACTGGAGCATATATAAATGGTTCCATATAAATATTAGGAAGAATTTTTTCACTGTGAAGGTGACAGAGCACTGAAACAGGTTGTCCGGAGAGGTTGTGGAATCTCCTTCTCTGGAGACATTCAAAACCCAGCTGGATGCATTCCTCTGTGACTTGCTTTAGGTGACACTGATCTGTCAGGAGGGGTTGGACTCAATGATCTAACAAGGTCCCTTCCAACCCCTAAGTTTCTATGATTCTATGAATGAGGGCTTTCTTTACATTTACCAACACTGTAAAACACAGCGTACTAGCAGGATATCTGATTTACCTCTATATAACTTTTATTGGGATTATCTTTATGTCATATGCCCTGGGCACTAAATATCCACACTTCATGCCTCTCTTCTCCACTTGGATATCAGTCCTTCTCTAATATGCAAGAACTAAAGGAGTCTAAAGCAGGAAAAAGGACTCCTAACTCAATTTTTAACCTTTACTCCATTAACATTGCCAGATTTGCCCCCACGCGGCCTCACTGCTTTCAGCAAAGTTTGACAAGGTACTCCATTCAGACTCCATCATTGGCCATGCTCCCATACAGAGGAAAAAGTCAGATGATCAACATCCTTATCCTTTCAGTTAACTCAAAATTTAACTAAGTAGAACTAGAGCGACTCATGAAGAATGTTACAAAAGACAAACCCATTCAGAATTTTCAATAAAGTAACAGAGATTTTTGTTTCGCTATGGAAAAGGAAATTAATTTTTACTAGATCTGCTTTGATTCCTCTTGAGGAAATAACCTAACCTCTCATAACTTCTGTTTAAATGTGTGATGGCCTCTTACTGCTTGAAGAATACAGTGCTACCTTAGAATTTGGTCCTTTGTAAAAACAGCCAAAAGTGGGTTTTTAATTCTGTAACAAATCCAACCCTTTTGAAGCTATGCATACACACACACTGTTAAACCACAAGCCACGCAGCCAGAAACAAAGAATGATGTCCTGAGCAGGACTGTGCAGTGAGACAAAATATATTTGGATACCAACATTGGCCACAAGTCTCAGATAAAACATAAGAAATTAAATTATACCTCTTTGGGGTATTTCTATAGCTTTTCTATTGAAATTGAGATTGAAATACCTTTCTTTCCCTTGCACATATTTGTCTGGTTTTTTTATTTGTAATCCTTGCAAATGAGTCTCCATTTCTATACATTAAAGCTAATGAATAAGCTTCAATGTACAGGAACCAGTCAAAAATGCCACATGCCCTGCATTGCTTACCAGGCTTTTGATACCAGCCAAACGGGTGTATTCTGACTTCAGCATTTGGTGAATTACAATCTGAGATTTGCCAAGCACTTCTTGTTTCTTCAGCACACATCTGGATTCCAAGGCTGTTCAGGGTCAGGCATATGATCTTTCCACCTGTCAGGAAAAAAGACAGTTACAGAAAATTTTCCTCTTCCAGATAGTATCTTGAGGGAAGTGAATACAGCACAGTTCCACAGAGTTAAGTGGAATTCCACTGATAAAAATCAAAGGAAGGAAATACCTAATATGGGCCAAATATTACTATTGTTGAAAATAGTGACAGAAAAATCACAATTAATTCAATATGTGGGAACATGGGTAACAGCATTATAATCCATCAAGGTCGCCAGAAGTCATCAGCAAATTCGCAGACGACACTAAGCTGGGGGGAAGTGTCGATCAACTGGAAGGCAGGAGGGCTCTGCAGAGGGACCTGGACAGACTGGAGAGTTGGGCTGATTCCAATGGGATGAGGTTTAACACGGCCAAGTGCCGGGTCCTGCACTTTGGCCACAACAACCCCATGGGGAGCTCCAGGCTGGGGACAGAGTGGCTGAGAGCAGCCAGGCAGAAAGGGACCTGGGAGTCTGGATTGACAGGAAGCTGAACATGAGCCAGCAGTGTGCCCAGGTGGCCAAGAAAGCCAATGGCATCCTGGCCTGTATCCGGAACAGCGTGGCCAGCAGGTCCAAGGAAGTGATTCTGCCCCTGTACTCAGCACTGGTGAGGCCACACCTCGAGTACTGTGTCCAGTTCTGGGACCCCCAGTTCAGGAAGAATATTGAGGTGCTGGAGCAGGTCCAAAGGAGGGCAACCAGGCTGGTGAAGGGATTCGAGCACAGACCCTATGAGGAGAGGCTGGGAGAGCTGGGGCTGTTCAGCCTGGAGAAGAGGAGGCTCAGAGGAGACCTCATCACTCTCTACAACTCCCTGAAAGGAGGTTGTAACCGGGTGGACGTTGGTCTCTTTTCCCAGACAACTTTCAACAAGACAAGAGGGCATGGTCTTAAGTTGTGCCAGGGGAAATTTAGGTTAGATATTAGAAAGAATTTCTTTACGGAGAGAGTGATCAAGCATTGGAATGGGCTGCCCAGGGAAGTAGTGGATTCTCCATCCCTGGAGATATTTAAAAAGAGACTGGATGTGGCACTCAGTGCCATAGTCTAGCAACCGCAGCGGTGGTAAAAGGGTTGGACTCGATGATCTCTGAGGTCCCTTCCAACCCTGCCAATTCTATGATTCTATGATATGATTCTAAGTATTTCCACAGAGCAAAGATCAACACCTATTCTTTGAGCAAACTGCACTTTTTGATTATTGCAGTCCTGGAAGTTAAAGATCTACAGGTATGATGAAACATGGCCCCTGCTTACATCAGTACAAAAATTCTCCCTTTCAAAGATGCAGTGTGAATATTTCTGTACTTGAAAAATATGTAGAGTTTGAAACACAGCTGGCAGTTTCTTTGGAGATTTATCCTGACTCATGTTAGAGTCATTACTGAAATTTCTCTTGACTATATGACTGCCAGGACTGGATGTCCAAAATTCCACAGATAATAAATATTAACCAGGTAAACTAACAGGTTTCATCTTTGCATATTCATCGCTTAATTAATTTTACAGCTGTTTAAAGAAACTTAAAGTCATATTCAGTTAAGACTTCAAATTTTACATGGTCATAGTGAAAGCATGAAAAATGCCATCTATTTTTCATTTGAGCAGTAATTCCAATCTGAATTACAGTAGATTAATTTTCCAAGCTACCCATTTTTGACTGTGTGAAATTAAACACAAGTATTTCTGAAGTGTTGTGAATTCCCAAATGAAGTGTAAAACCAGCAAGATTTAATGACCTCAGGGAGAGCTAATTAGCACATGACACCTCTGAAAACAAGGTCAGCCATTTTAGAGGCCTAAATCTGAGTTTGGAATAAAATAGAAAAAAATATTTAATTGACTTTTACCTGGATGGCATCCAATTTTAAACATGTGCTAAAGAATTTGTTTTAAACAGAGCACTTCCTTTACAGGCAATGGAGAGAAAGAAAAGTATCTCCAGAACAGAATTCAGTCAACCAAATGACCCCACAGTTGTGTTTATTTCTCTCTCCGATGATTACAGAAGGAGCACAGGGTGGCAACACCCCTTAACTTTGCCATCTCAGGTGAGTAAAATGTGTTTGACTTTCTAGTGGCTTTCAAGTCATTCATACTTCTAAAGATACAATTTCCTCACACAAGCAGAAATCCTACTTGGGATGTGAAAATACTAAGGAGGAAAAGATAGGCAGCCTCTATCCTCAACTAATCTTCCTCAAGTAGAAGACTAAAATTTGGGAGCAGAGAAGTTCAGACATCCAAGAAAACCAAAAGGCTAAGCTGCCCTCAAATATCTATGGACATTTTGTGTGTTTTATGTGCATTTAATTTCAGTAATATTTAGGCTTCTAAGACCCTTAGGCTTTAAAAATAAAATAAGATGAAAAAAGTCAAAAAAAAGTTGTCAACCAACATTTTGGAAGAGAGATTGGTAAATGATAGCACAGAATTCAGTTTGAGTTCCATGCTGTTGGAACTGAAGCCTCTTAAGGACTCATTCTCATGAAGTTTTCTTAATAATTTCCAGGATGGATGGTGTGTCAGTGGGCTGAACTCCTAGCAATGGTTATGGTTACTAAGAAAGGTGGTAAATAAGAGTTGCAAGGTCTTCTAAATTGCCCTTCACAGCAAATGGGTGGTAAAGTTTGGAATAATGGAGACTGATTTTGTTTAAACATAAAAATGGTGAAAAAATACCTGATAACTGCGAGTCATTAAGGAAGCCAAATCCTGTGCAACAAGGGTCAGCATCACACCAACGTTCACATTCAAAAAATCTGAGAGAGGAAAAACATCATTACTCTTAGTATCATTAATAACCTGACTCCGTCATGGAGAAGAGAAGAGAGAATATTGCATAGGGAAGAGGCACTGAGAACCTGTAAATGTGCCTTTAGTTCAAGACTGCTTCATGGTTCTTTAAACTGCATACATTTTCCATTTTTAGATGAAATTATATTTGATCAACATACATCTACCAGAATACATCTAATGACTTTGATATCTGCACTAAAATTGCCAGACAAAAATTAATTTGGTGTATTTCTGCCAATCGATTTACCTGGCCAACCAGCAATGTAATAGCAGTATAATTAACAAATCATATATATATATATATATATATATATATAAATAAAATTACTAATTATTATTTTATTTATAACTCAATTATAATTTTTTAAAAAATTAAAAAATTTTAAAAATATGCTTTTTTTTTTCTTTGCTAAATATTCTCAAATTATGCTGTTCTTGGATTAATACACCAGATCCCCTTCATCTGCCTAACAGCTCCTTGGTATTAAAGGTATGACTGAACTTTGCAGATAAGCCAAAAGACCAGTGGTGTCCTACCCATCTGAAACAGCTTTTTTGCTCATGTCAGTCTTATTCCTCACAGAGATCCCCATTACTTTCTGGAATGGTATGCGTGTGTAGAAGCTCTTCACAGAACTTTTTAGAATGACTGGAAGGAAAAAGAAAAAATTAGAAAAATCAGCTATGTTGCAATTTATATATATTGGTCAAGTAATCCCATGGTAAGGGTAAATTTTATGTTTCTGTGCTAGAAGAATCCTGACCTAATGAAAGGTAATTTTACATTATCACAGTAAACTTTTGACGCTGAGGCTTGAAGATGAATAGAAATCCAACAAGTGAGAGGTCTAAAAGCTGAGCAAAAGCACATCACCAGAGTAAGACTTCCAGCCCAGAGCTTCTACTTCTGAGACCTGTACTGATCTTTCTGAAAGGTCCAAAAACCGGGGGACAACTCCAGATTGGAAGACTCCAGCACACTCACGCATTAGTCATTTTGTGCTACACTTTGAGCTCCCCAAGAAGACAAAATTTAATAGTTTGTTTCAGAGGACCCCTAAATTTTTCACAGCAGAATTAGTCTCCTGTACAGTGATAACAGACTTGTTTGTCCAGCTTCCTCACATGAGCCCTATGAAAAAATCATTGAGCTTGCCAACCACTCAAAGAGCAGAGGTTAAAATCCAGATTTCAATTATTCTGACCTTGCTAAAAAACAACCAAACAAAACAAAATCGACCCATATCACACTCAAAAACATCCAGTTTTTGTACTGCTTAACTATTGTGGAAATTCTTATGGTAGAAAATGGGATTGGTGACAACCCAATGGTATTCCCATTTCACTACACTACAGCAACATTTAAAACATGGTGTTTAAATTATCTGAGCTACCACTTGCCTCTATGAATTGAAAATAACCGAGGTGGAGAGCAGACCTCATGGTTAAGAGCTTTCCATTGTGAACTGAAAATGAAAACCCATATTCAGAAGAGTCTGGCCTTCCCCTGTAGCATTGCTTCTCAGGGTTCATTCACAGATTCAGACTTGTTATTTCAGAATCAAGACCCAAAGCACAAGCTTACATTACCAGGGTTAAAGCACACATCATACATCCAGATCCCCAAACTTGCCTATTTTGCGATACAACATCTGTGGCTGCCAGGGTAGTACAGTTGCACAGTTTTCTGGTATTTGACTGACACTGCCATCACAAATCTGTGCCTCTGGATAGAGGGTGCACACAAAGTATGTGTCTGTGGCATTCTGAAGATCTGCCATTCGACAGAACTCATCTTCTTCTGCACAACCTAGGAGGCAAAATCACTAAGAGTTAAACACACACAGAGATTTCTCCTCTCTCTCTCCCTCTTCATGTCTTCAGACCACTTAAAGCAAACATCAGAAAGTGAGAATATCAACATCACTTTATTACGGTGCAAAAGAAACAGGGACAGATTCTGTTTCTTGTGACACTGAAAAACAGGTTTACTTGGAGAGCACAGAAAACTGTGAGCTGTTGACTGGAAAGATCCACTCCCCTGTGTGCCAAGGATTACTCTCATGTTTGGGGCCACACTAACTCTGTGATTTGGGGGATCTCTCTCTTTTTTTTTTTTTAATACATTTGACATGCAAATTGTGTATAAAATAACTGCATCAGTTGTGAGTGTCTCATTTAAAGAATGAAAACGACAAAAAAACCATATGTGATCTACAATGTCTTTTTTTGCAGTGTTCATCCACTACATAAAAAATACAAATCACTTTTCCAGAAGCAAGTGTTAAAGCATTTGCTTGTAGCATTTTTCACTGAAACTTGCCTTAATTTAATAATGCACCTTTGGAAAAGACACAAAGCTTTCAAACTTATTTCTTAATTACAGTTGCAATGGATTCTGTGAATAATTACCTCACTGCTTCATTTTAAGCTTCCATAGCTCTACTGACCTCTTGCAGTGATGTTTGTTCTGCCTTTCTGGTAGTGAAAGGTAGAAACTCTTCTCCATTTATCGTATGAAAATATAATTTATCATTTACCCCAAATATCTGCATTTTACTTTACCCTATGTCATCTATCTATTTGGAGGGGTACCTGTTTAGAAAACAGAATATTGCCTAAGCTGTATCTTCTGCTTTTCCTGTCCACAACAGGGATTGGTGGGTACCCTTTCTGCCACATCCAAGACCGTAAGGAAGAAACAGGTATCTCCATTAGCAACTTCTATGAATATTTTTTTTCAATAAAAATCTCTGAGTCAAGAAATTCTACTCATAGTGACTATAATACCTATTAAAAATTCTAATTACTTATTATTCCCTACAGAATAATCGTCTCCAATATGTCTTACGTGTGAGACACCAAAGTGCAGCTTCTTCTGCTGAGTACTTCTGCCTGAAGACCCAATACTGCTGGTATGAGAGAGAATAGTTCTGGTCACTTCGTATCTGGCTGTTGTCCATTAGGTAGAAAAGATCCTTGGTGGAATCTGAGATCCAACAAAAAAACAAACAAACAACAAACTAACTATGAACTGGAATAAATTAAATTTATTTCTATATAAAATTCTTCCTTTCACAGCTAAACAGAAATGAGTGATTTTTGGAGGTAGCACACACAAAACACTCTTTCTAATAACGAAATTGTCCACCCACAATTACTGATGCTTACTACTCCTAGATTATGCTTCCACAGACCACAATAAATGACACCTTTCCATCACCTGCCTGTGATCTTTAGATTTGTATGCAATGCTTTACATCTCCTGAGCTCCCCCTGAAACAAAGCTATTTGAGGCTGTTTTGAAATTAGGGTCGAATATTAAAAGAAATGCACACTTCTTCACTGATCTCTTACAAATTTCTTCTTCAAAACCTTATTATTTATCAAATGCCATCAGCAGGTCACGTCCCCAGTTAATCCAACATTTTGAGAGACTGAGTTACTTAATTTTACATGCACTGAAACTACTAGAAAAAAATTAAAACAGGAAAGTAAAGACATGTTGATGATTGCAGCTTAACTGCTGAAGCACACATCCTGGGTGCATGTATAATAGCTTTGAATTTTCTGTCAGAAAAAAGATGTTACCATGTGCTTTAATGATAATTATCAGGTAATTAAAACTCTGAAGACGTTTAAGTTCTACACACTCTCCCTTCCATCTTCTGCTGCCTTTTCTGTCCACCCTTATGGCAATACCTGACAACATCAGATCATTCTCTGTCATCAAAACAGTAGCATCACACGAAGAGGTTTTCGTTCGGGTGAACATATCAGAGCCTGGAATGCAATAGGATTAAACATTTAAAAAAAAAAAAAAAAGTTTAAAATTAAATATTTTAAACTGTGCCATTTAGGAAAACACTCTAGGTAATTTAACTTTACTAATAGATGAATCAAAAATTAGTAAAACCATCTGGTTGATGCCCCCCTCCCTGAAAGTGCTCAAGGACAGGCTGGATGGGGCTTGGACCAACCTGGGATAGTGGGAGGTGTCACTGTCCATGCAGGGTGGTTGGAATTGGGTGATCTTTAAGGTCCCTTCCAACCCAAACCATTCTAGTGTTATATCTATATACATATATATATATATATGATCTATGTATAACTGGAGAAAGCCTGTTTGAAGGATAAATGTAGATGCCATATCGACAATCATGATGCCTTCAGCATCAGGTCTCTGGAGGCTGGGTGTATTTATAAAGCAGTATCACAAATCATTTGTTCAAGTCCTGCTATTTAAGTCATGGCATTCAGAAGGTAAAGTTGCAAAAACAATACATGCATAATTAGGCTGATCAAAGTAACTCATTTAGTCACATATAATGTGCCAGAATATTATGGTACCTAAACACTGCTGGAACAAAGACAAGTTTCTCCATGATACCACTTTTTTCATGGGTATTAAAAGTTATAAAGCATTTTCTCTGGCACAAGAATTTGCTCAAATTTCAGGAAACTGCCAGTAGCAGAATTACTCCAGATTACTCCACCCCTGCCAGAAAAGACTTTAAAGAAGTCTCAATTTGGACAGTGAGAATGCCACTTCAATTATGGAACACACCTCTGCCACTGCCCACAGTTCATCATAACCTTTTATAGCAATTTCTGTGAGGTAACTCACCCCTCCATAGGTAAACTTGCTGAAAGGTAGTAAAATTTCTTTCTTCTTCTTCTATCAATTTAGAAGCTAATTAAAAAAAAAAAAAAAGTTAGATAGCTTCTCAGATTGAACAGGTAGTATAGAAATGCTCAGAAAATACATTAAAAACATCACTAGACTGTGCATCACCTTACTCAAAATACAAGACCCTAAGAAAGTAGGACCCTGGTGCTACTCTAGGTATGGGCTCCCCAGGTTTTAATCTATTTTCAGTCCCTGTTTTTTTCTGTGCAGCTCTGGGCATCTCTTTTTGCTCCAGAGTTTGCCTTTCTTTCAGATTACTGGCTTTAATCTGTCTGAATTAAATACTGGAAGAATCACAGGCTGACATACTAAACACATTCTTGACTTTCATTAATGTTCATACAGTAAAACAAGAGGTTTATTTATATAACAAAGTAAACAATTAGAGTTCTTATTCTTTTATAATTGTACAGATATGGATTTGCTTGAGGAAAAAAAAAAGCATGGAAGTATAAGCACAGGGTGATGAAAAAGTTAGAGTCTATAAAAGAATTTAATAAAAGTAATGTAAATTGAGATAATTTCTTTACATACTTCCACTGAACACTTGTCCTCCCAGGGTGAAAGAAAACATCTTCTCTTTTTCATCATAGCTCACACCTTTACATATTCTACCTATGATGGATGTTGGTGTTGGACTCCAGCCATTTGCATTGCAGATCAGCACATCTGGAGAGCTCATCAAACTACACAAAATGGTACCTAGGTTCAGGCAAAGAAACAGTTTCATAGCTCCAATAATGTTTTGCACCCACACAGAGCTTTTCAGCCAAGCATTCCAATACTGTCTCTAAATGACAGTCAAAACTGTGTCACTGAGAGAGATACCCTTTAATATTGCTGTGAAAAAAAAAATATAAAAATAAAAAAAATATTTAAGAAAGAAGAAGAAAATCAGAGCAAACTGGAGTACTAGGGTTAGCAATTCATTCTTGTACTGAACTGGAGAAAGGGAAGTTGAGGGGAGACTTTATCACTCTAACTACAACTTACTTATCTACAACTACCTGGAAAGAGATGGTAGCCATGAGGGTGTTGGTCACTTCTCCCAGGTAACAAGAGGAAATGTCCTCAAGTTGTGGCACAGGAGATTTAGACTGGATATTAGGAAAAATTCCTTCATCTAAAGGGTTGTCAGTTACTGAAACAGGCTGCCCAGGGAAGTGGTGGTGTCAGCAACACTTGGAGGTATTTAAAAGACATCTAGATGTGGTGCTGAGGTGGACTTGGCAGTGTTCTAGGTTAATGATTGAACTCAAGGATCTTAAAGGTCTTTTCCAACCAAAACACTTCTATTATATTTTATTCTATAAACATTTATACCCTGCTTTCAAGAGATTTCAAGCCCATACTATTACCACATAATAAAATATTAATATTATCTGATAATTCCCCACAATGTTCTCAGCACTTTATAGCACCATGGAGACATATTCAATCTTTTGGCAACCTTAAAATCTCAGGCTCTGAATCAAGAAAGCACTTACATTTTTACTGGGATGGTTTTCTGGATTGGTGCCTGATTTCAGTCTGTCCAGGCCTGAATCTCCCCCAGCCTCATGATTTGGGCTTGGAGGACCAGGATGCTCAAGGCCAGGTGTTGTGGCATCAGGCTGTTACTATAGCATCTAGAAAATACTCAGCTCTTACTTTGTACTTACTGTCCCAGCTCTGCAACATTCACCTTCTCCACACCCACTTCTACAACCACAAGTATGGGGAACCCAAAAATTTTATGGTAAATATATAAAGAAATGGAGCTACAAGATCAACTAGAATGTTTTTATGAAAAAAATGTGAGAAGCCAAAGCAATATGTAATTTCCTGGAAAAATTTGCTTGACAACTTCCACAGGGAAAGTTTTTCAAAATCTAGGATCAGTTTCTACTCAGAAATAGGGAACTGCTTGCCACATAGCAGCCAGAAGCATGTCTTAAAAATTAAGAGCCTGTCTTTTAAATATTGAGACATTTCATTTAGGACTGAATGTTTCCTGTAGGAAATGCACCTCCAGTGGGAAAGTTGACCTCATGAGAACTCAAAATGAAACTAGAAAGAAACATGGATGGATGTTAAGTGCTTAAATATGCTGGTGGAAATCAGGGCTCTGCCTAAGTCCCAGACTCTGTCCATACCACTCTTACTTACTCTCCTAGCTAGACAAAAACTTAGATTATAGCATTCCTGCATGCATCAACATACTGCATCAGGTTGCAGGGGAAGTTGTGGATGCCCCACACCTGGAAGGGTCAAAGACAAGTTGGATGGAGTTTGGAGTAACCTGGTCTAGTGGGAGGTATCCCTGTCCATCCAGGCATGTTGATTTTGGAACCAGATGATCTTTAAGGTCCTTTCCAACCCAAACCATGAATATTCCCTATTTGGCATCCTAAATTCCTGCTTCAGAAAGGGATCTGATTTACATTTGCACAAGGACTTTGCCTGGAGGAACCATCTTAACTTCCCCATCAGCTGAAAGTCACACACTTCCAGCAACCAAGCTGTGTCACAGGGGGAGAGGGCATGTATTAGAATGATTATCTCATCCAGATGCAGACATCTAAAGTAAGTGAAAAGAATCGTCCTTTCATTATATCCATTTCTCTCCAAAACCAGCTTGCTGCCTTCTAAACTGTATCTCTATTGGTCCTGGCCAATATTGGTCCTGGCCATTACTCGAATTCTGCCTACACCATAAAACATCAGTGACGTAGAGGCAGGCTGCTGACACTGGTTATGATGTACAACAGTGTCCAAAAATGAGTTCTATACAGTTATCATTGATTTTCTGTGGCAGGATTTTTTATTTTGGGGTTAGACAATACCTCCATCAAGTGGAATCTGACTCAAGATGAAGCCATCACAACAAGAGTCCCTGCTGCAAGTCTGCTGACAGAAGAGCTGAGCATCAGCTGGAGATGTGGTGGCTGCTGAGAGCACCAGGGAGCGATAGACGCCGGAAAGCACGTTCTGAAAACTGGTCCTTTCAAAAGTCTTGAGTCCCAGTGAGTTAAATTCTTGTCCTGGGTAGTCAGAATAGGAAAAAAATGTTTGGAAGAGTTCAGAAGGAGAGGGGACGCTTTTAGACTGCCTGAAGACTGGAGCTGGTTGAAAGTTTTATGATAAAATCTCAGCCTTAAAACTTTTTCTGGACTTTGAGGTTCAAGTGGAAGATGCAACCACCAAACAGTTTGGTGCAATTAAACACGGGTAGTTTTTCAAAATACATTGCCAGGAAAAACAGCTCACTGCGCCAATAAGGGATCCTAAATTGATGTACATTGTAAAGCTGGTAATATTCCATTTTCAAGCTCTAAATGAATGACTCCCAGGTATAAGTGAAACAAGTTTATCTCATTAAAAAAGTAAAATATGTAATCTGACCAGCAGAATTGCATCTACAACTAAGGCTTCTGATGGCTGGATACACATGTAAGAGGACAGGATTCATGTAATTCTGGACCTAGGTAGCAATATTAACAGACATGTTGAGTAGATCTGGTATCAACAAGATTACATTGATTGCAACAACCTCAGTGGAATTGTCTTTTTTCAACTGAAACTTTGCTTTTATTTTTATTATTATTTATAAATGGTGAGTCAGACAGAAATTATCAACCTGGATGGAAGTTAAAAGAAAGCAGTGACAGCAGAGTTTTGAATGAAACTATGAAGCATTCTGCATTTGCCTGTCTTGTTTCAAATTTGGGATGAGGCTTGAATAAAGTTGGACACACATTGCAAGGGACATGCAGTGGTATCAATCACACCTAGGCAAAATAAAAATGTATCTTGTACATTCATTAGTTCAGCTGAATCAGTTTGAGATTCACCGGAGAGCATGTTACTTCTTGGCTGGCATATTAGTAGGACAATTCACAATCAAAATTAATGTAAACTATCAAATTATGCACAATAATTAATAATTAATAGTCATTAATAATGCCTTATACCCTAAAATAAAAACTTTTTAATAAAAATAAATCGTGGTATAATGGAATAGAATAGAACACAGAATAATATATTGGATTAAAACTGAGTTTCCGTGGGACTGTCTGCCATCACAATGCCTTACAAAAGCTGTATTCCTAACTTCTGTGGAACAAAACATGGGAAGATTTGCTGAGGTTTCTGGTCTATCAGTAAATGTTAAGCTCTGAAAAGATTTATGTCACCTTGAACAAAGATGCTCCCCCACTCTTAATAAGGATCCTACATAGACATAACCCCAAATTTGGGCAGTACAGTCTAACATTAGATGAGTGATTCCCATTCAGTACCTCTCTTCAAGTAGACCTCCACTGCATCTCCCTCTGGATTCCTGACATGAAGTAGGCAGTTGAGACGACCAACACCAGTGGCAGTGGGATTCCCCCAAACACCTTGCACCTGAGACAGAAAACAGGAATGCAAATTAAATACAGCCCGATTTTCTCTCCTAAAACACATTTGCCTTATTCACAAACTTATGGGGAGGAATTAACACACATGGCTTATAAGGATCAGGGTTCTCTGTGGTCATTTTTTATTCTATCAAATATACTCAACTCTCTAGTGTTTAAAAGTAGTGAACAGAAAGATGTAACAGAGCTAAATACCATACAAATCAAACCCTGGTCTAGAGTACTGAGAAATTATTGTTTCAGATAACCTTATTACCAACCTGGAAACTTCTAGTTTATCCAAATAAATCCAAAATTAATCAAGGTAACCCAATTTCCAGAGTGTTGGAGCTCAGCATGTTTTAAGAACAGAAGTCCTGTGTTACATTTCAACAAAACACAGACATTCAAGTGTGACTTTTGGAAACATCTGGGTGTAGTTTCTTTACTCTTTTGCAGTGATTTATCACTTCCATAGTGAAGAGCAATGTCCAAGGGGCAAGGTAACAGCCTGCTTTTCTTCTGTGATGTCATCTACTTATATTGAACTTAGAGTATGACTTTAAACATATATTTTTAATGTGATCATTTTTACCAATCCAGAGGGGGTACAGTTGAAGTTGACTTCAGCAGAACTGTATAATTCACAGAGAACTTCAGCACCAGCAGGAGTTACTGTTGCAAAGCCACACACATCTTCTTTCTCACAGGCTGAAAAACAGGGAAGAAACTGGTTTCCTGGCATTTCATCTGCAAAATTGCTGCTATAAATTCCATTGTTTAATGCCCTTTGTCTACTTTTTCACAGCTCTGTGTGACTGCAAGCACATGAATTTCATTATCCAGATGAGTTTTAGTATTCAACTATTTTAGCAGTGGATTAGGTTTTTAAATTAAATTAATACAAAAAAGTTGTTCATCACCTGATGAGACAAACAGTTGACGTGTGTTTAACCACCCACTCAAATATTTAATGTCTGATGGATAATTTTGCCTGAGAGAAGCAGAGAGAACTCTCATTAGCTACCCTGCCAGCACATCACATCTGCCTGATGTGGCAAACAACTCCTTGGCAAACAGGCTGATCCAGATAGCAGAGTAATAGGGAGGGAAACATGGAATTCTTCATTCATGCTGGAAACCTACACAGCAATCACCTGGTCATGGCAAGGGATTAAGCAGCCATCCCCCTCCAGATTTAGAAGTGGCTGGAGATCCTTCTGCACTTGCACACTTGCTGCTTACTTGCTCTGCTCCTCAGACAGGAGATGAAGTTGTTTTCAAATGTCTTTAGTATAAAATCAGCCAGCTTAGATGAAAATATGATCAGAAATGTAAATTAAGCTGACTTTCTGCAGAACCAGAGAGGGAAAGATTTACCCTTACCCTTCAGTGAGCACCCCAGCAGTAATATTTTGTAGTAGTGCTGCCATTTTACAGTGTATATAATTATAATGAAAATAGATGCCAGGTGCACTGAATCAGATCAGTTGCCAAGGGGACGCTTTTTCTTCCCAAAGTTCATCCCCATGGTTCTTTTAGCTCAGTGTTGTGTCCTGGAGGTCTCCAGTTTCAAAGGAAGGTGCAAGAAACCTTGCAGTGTACAGTTAGGGCATGATCTGGTGAAGGAAAATCAACCTAGTAACACACAAAAGTCTTCCCAGATTCATCTCTCTAGCTAGACCAGACTTTGGTAAGGGTGCCCTACAAACAGGCCACTTGTGTTATTACTGCCAGGGTGGTTTTGGTTTGAATGTAACTCCTCTGCTCTTCTCACAAATTGAAGCATTAGAAGAGGAGAAGATGAGCCTGGTTCAAAGCACCCTGGAATCAGTGCAGTGATTTTAAACCAAATATACACCAGCAAACATGATGTATACATAATATTGTATACACACTGAGAGGCTTGGAGAAGAAGTATCTCTGTCCTCCTCTCTGCACTTACACTAATCAGGTAATTTGGGAAGAGGGGGAAGTTTGATTTTCACATGCCCTGAGCACCAAATCTTGTTTTCGTCTGCACATCTGAAGAGTCTGATGAATGTTTCTTCATCTGAATCTCAGCTCTCATCCGTACTGCAAGCTATAAAAAATGACTTTATAGTCAAATGACCTGTTTGAAGTGGAATGCAAAGTCAGAAGACTTCTTTCTGAAAGAAAGACCAATCTCTTCCCTGAGCCAAGGTCACCAAAAGTTGTAAATACTTTGATGTGATTTGATGCTGAACTGCAAATCTTATAATTCATTTAGGAAATTAAATATAAGCTCATCATATACAAAAAGGATTATTTTCCATGATGGTTAATGCTGTCTCCACAGACTTTCTGAGAGTTTTCCTCACCTGAAATGCATTGAAAAACTGGACTTTGCAGGTCTCCCCCAGATAACTGAGACTGAAGAATTTGAGCTTCTTCTGACCCATAAATCAGTCTGGAAGCAGGAATTCTCTCAAATTTTCCAAGCACTAAAAAAATCCAAAACAAACCACAAACAAATAAACCAACTAGGTACTGCTATTAGTTCCCATGGTACATAAAGACAAATGTTGAAATAAAAACATCTTTTGGGAAAGATGTTTGTTCATTAAATGATGTACCATAACTCCATACTTATTGCAGGAGACAGCTGGACTGAGGATATGATTTCTGTTTTGCAAAATAAAATGTCACAAGATCCTTTAAAAGCAGTTAGCCAGGAGTGGACTGGGAGCTTAGATTCAAGTGAGGCTTCTCTTCCAGCAGCAGACTGGCCATCTCCCATTACTTGTTTATGGCACTGAACCAATTATTGAGTCAACAGGGGAACCAACTTTCTGTAAAACAGACACTGAAAAAAGAGCCATGGTTGGGAAGGAAACCCAAGGAGCTTTTCACTTGTTTAAAGGAGTTCAACAGCCTGATGTCCTCTGACTTTAGACAAGGTGGTATGTCCCAGATGCTCCTTTTTTACTCCTTAATTTAACCTTTAATTCCAGCCTGCCACTTTACTTACCAAACTCTTTTATCTGCCCTCTGTGAACTGAACCCTCTGCACCTGCTTATAAGGATGCCTGGGAAGCAGTACTGTTTGCAAACTGGGAAAAGATATGGGGCCCAGAAATGCAAAACTCAAAAGGACACTAAACATGGTGAGAAATTATATGTAAGGTACAGAAAGATTGACCCTGGCTGTGCCCTGGAAATATATAAGGGACACTATAGTGAAGACACTATAAGAAGATACTATAAGGGACACACTGTGGCACTAGCACTCCCTGCTTAGGTTACTGCTACCTGTATTACAAAGATTTTATTTTGGTTCAGTGCGTTCATGAGTTGATATGCAACATCTCTCAGTAAATACAGTCTATTAAGGAGATGGGAAGAATGTGGTGACTTCGCATCACCCATGTGCTGGCCAGACTTAGAATCACAGAATCATAGAATAGTTGGAGAGGACCTTAAAATTCATTTGTTCCAATCTTGCTGTGATGAGAAGAGACACCTTCAACAAGAACCTATCCAACCCGGTTTTGAATGTCTCCAGGGATGACACATCTACCACCTCTCTGAGCAACCTGTTCCAGTGTTATACCACCCCCAATGTAAAAAAATGCCTCCTTATATATAGTATAAATCTACCCTCTTTTAGTTTAAAACCCTTGTCCTACCACATCAGGACCTGCTAAAAGTCAGTCCCATTCTTCTTAAAGGCCCCCTTTAAATACTGGAAGGCTGCTATATAAGGTCTCCCTGGAACCTTCTCTTCTCTAGGATGGACAACCCCAACTCTCTCATCCTGTCCTCACAGGAGAGGGTCTCCAGCCCTCTGATCACCTTTGTGGCCATCCTCTGGACTCACTCCAACAGCTCCATATCCTTCCTTTGTGGAGGGCTCCAGAACTGGGCACAGCACTCCAGGTGGGGTCTCACATGAGCAGGGTAGAGGGGGAGGATCTCCTCCCTTCACCTGCTGGCTGTGCTTCTTAGGATGCAGCCCAGGATTTGGTTGGCTTTCTGGGCTGCAGGTGCACATTGCTGACTCACATCCACCCTTTCATCAACCAGCACCAAGTACTTGTCTTTTGAATAATCCAAATGAGTGTAAAACTCTGGCTCATTGCAGCCAATGCATGGCCTAGATCTGGTTCTAGATATAGGACTAAAAAGCAGGAGACCTGGTTTGATCTCAGCCCATAGAAGATGCCTGCACGTGGGAGAACAGGAAGTTCAGCCCTTCTCTCCCCCATCCATGTGGGCTCAGATGTTCAGAGATCATCCCAGAACTCTCTGGCTGAAATGTCTGGACAAACCACAGAATAAGAGTCAGGGATACTTCCTTAAAACGACCAGTTGTACTCTTACAGCAAAACAGTCAGGACTAAATCAGAAGCAAATGTCCACTGTTGTCAGGGCTGAGCCAGCAGGTGCTTTTGATAAAATCATCATTTCTAGTCAGAAGGAACATGAGGGGTAGCCAGGGACTTAACACACAAAAATTGTTGTACCCCAGCTTGGCTGGGGGGAGGGTTAGAGGATGGTATAAACAGAGGTGGGAAGATTTTCTCCTGCCTAGAAATACAGGACACCAGAATAATGCTGATGCATTCCTCTAATTCTGCACTAAAGTAAACTTCATCTACATTAACAATTTGCAGTGAGGCCTGGAATTCATGTATTTTCATAAAAATGCAAAGAACCAGTGTATTTGTGTTGTTTGCTATTGTTTGCTTCCCTTATTTCAAATATAAAACTCAAAATACAAAATTAAATTTTTAAATGGTTTTCTTTCCTTCTGTTTTTTCCCCTAATTCTGGCTTCATCCCACCCCTCCATTTTCTCTGCAATAACATGGAAAAAACACAAGAGAAAAGACAGTAAGTGTAATGAAACATTAAACTGAAAACAGTTCAAAACCAATTAAAAATGCCATTTTAACTCTTGCTATTGGTTTGTTTATTTTTTTAATATAAAGATAGAAAAAAAAGTTGTGTTCATAAAGCTACTTTGTCCAAGGAAAAAAAAATTAAAAAGTAGAATGAAAAATAGTCTACCACCTCCCATTTTCAAGAACTTTTCAGTTCACAGAGCCCCTCTTCTCAACAGCAATATTACTACTCATCCATCTCACAGGCATCTCACAGGCTTAGCATGCAGCAGAAACTCTTCATCTCACAAATAACTAAAGTTCTATCTAGATCTTGTCCCTGTTGCTGCAGTGAAAATTAAATGTGGCTTAAAAAAAAGGAGAGAACAGGAAAAATCAGCACAGGTTGTTACAGTTTATTACTGTGCATTCATACAAGGAAATTCTTCTGTCTGAAGACTCAAAAAACTGAGAAGAGCAGCTGGGTTATTTATTGACCCTTCCTCCTTGACAGCCTCTTGTCAAAGCAAGCTCAGCCCTCAGAGGCTTCTGCCTTGTGGCTGAATTCAGTTAAGGGAAGTGGAAGGGGCAGGGGGAAAAGCAATAATAAGATAATCAGTTTCACTTTATATAATGCTTTCTGGAACTGCAGCTTGATTTTTAAAATAAATTTTAAAAAAGGAATTGAATCAGCTTGTAAATTATTTGGGAAAAAACCAAAAGAAAATCAAAACCAAAGTCACAACAAACAACCAGTCTTCTTGGGTGCTCATTTTTATTTGGTTTTTTAAAACCCTGAATTGTCAACCCTTATACCTATTTGTCTGCAGTGAATTTTTCTACCATGGTTCCAAAAAATAAGCACAGATATCTACAATTGATCCTTCCTGGACAGGGTCAGGAATTCTCATGCAGGAAGGCTCAAAATAGGTAAGTAACAGGTGAATGAAGCTGCTGTGAGTCCTCTATTCAGAGTAACATCCCAGCTACCTGGTGACCTGGAGCAGCAGAAGCTACCACCTCTTGTTCATAATCACAATCCACCTCTAAGTATGCCCAGAGGAAAAAAAATACTATTTTAACTGAAGGTAATTTTCCAAGCTCTTCACAAAAGAAGGCTTTTATTTCCCACTCCTTCCACTGATCACACTTGGATAAGACATTGTCTAATTCTGAGCACACAATGGCATCAGCTTCTGAACTGAATATTCCATTAAATTTGATACCAATCATATGATGAGTAATAAAAACTTCTGGAAAACTATTTTTGGTGAAGTAAAAGCTGTGGGGCTGAGAAGCATAATTAGACATTACTGCAGTTTGGGGATTGTTTGATGGATGACTTCTGTGATGCTTCAGTAGCACCTCAGAAGCAGAGTAATGTGTGTACTTATAGTATTACATCCAGCTTGCTGAAGCTCTGATTTATCAGTCTTATTTTGTATCACTTTCTTTGGGATTTTAAAAGATGACCTTTTATCTTTTTGTTTTTTATGAACTTGTCTGAAACTCAGTCCCACTGTTCCATGGGATACCTCATAATATGAGTATCAAAGTGCTAAATCAGTAAATACATGTAAGTAATTTGTAGAGATGGCATGGTCAGTTTTTTCAACTTATTCAGACTTGAGAACTGGCATTTCACACCCTTGTTCAAGCAGAGGTAAATACCCCCAGCATGCTGGGATATGTTCACCAAGTCAAATAACATACAGCGGAAGCCCAGAGGGTGACCTTATGCTGTGGTTGTGAGGTCATTGTCAAACACAGTCTATTTCATATGAACACACTGATGAGTGAAAATTTGAGAAGAAAGTTCATCATTCTACTTCTTTACCACCTCATCATTCTTCTGGGTTTCCAAGCAGAGAGCAGATTAGCATGCATAAACATTGACAGCCATAGGAGAGTACAAGAAATCTGCTTCTCTCTTCACTTGCAGAAAACAACAACCCAAATATAGTAAAGAAATGCAAAACTAAGGAGCAATGTGGCTTAAGGCAGAGGCCACACTATGGGGAAGTGAATTGTCATAAGCTGGGAAGCCACTTGTGGAGCAATGAGTCTTTTCATAAGGAAGCTTCACTTACATGGGGTCAAAAACATCCAAAAATTCTTCTGGCACTTACCTTGGCACTGGTAGTCTGAAAGCAGGTCATCTGTTTCAGTCCAGACCAGTGCTGCTCCAAAGCTATCGATGCAGAAATATTTCTTGTTGTCAGGGTTTTGCTGGGAAGGTCTGTACTGACCCTCTTCATCACACTGTAGACCTTGCTCATTGCTTTGACAGTATGTGACACCTGTAATAAAAAAACAAGAGAAAAAAAAAAAAAAAAAAAAGGTACTTTAATACTTCTGGCACTGGTTTTCACTGAATGGCTGAGGTTGGAAGGAACCTTTGGAGTTCAGATGATCCACCTGCTCAAGTTCATCCACCATCCTGCTCAAGCAGGGCCAGTAAGATTCTGTGTTTCAGTCTGTGCCCGTTGGCCCTGGTCCTGCCAATGAAGTAGGACAATGTTTCAAGGCAGTAGAACAAAACTGTTTTAAGTACGGAACAGAATTCACTGAATATTAATCTATAATTTGCAGTGTTTCATGCTCTGACATGTGGTAATCTCATTGCTTTGTTGTTACAGAAAATTCATATTCCAAGCATTTTTAGGAATCTCTGACACAGATCAGATCTCATTTATGCCAAATACTGTAAAAAGAAGTCAGGTTTGTTCAGTGCCTCTTCTAATGTATCCACAAAATGTCATGAATCACAGTATCACAGAATGTTAGGGGTTGGAAGGGACCATAAGAGTCATGGACTCATTGAGTCCAATGCCCCTGCCAGAGCCTGATCACTGAGTATAGGTCACACAGGAACATGTCCTCATGGGCTTTGAATGTCTCCAGAGAAGGAGACTCCACAACTTCACTAAGCAGCCTGTTCCAATGTTCTGTCACCCTCACAGTGAAAAAGTTTTTCTTGTGTTTACATGGACCCTCCTATGCTCCAGCTTGCACCCATTACCCCTTGTCCTATCATTGATCCTCACTGAGAAGAGCCTGACTCCAGGCTCCTGACACTTGACCTTTACATGTGCCCAAGAATCTTTCACCAACTATTCTAAGGACTTGAAGTTACTTTATTCCTCTCAGACTACGGGATGCAGCTTCCTCCCCACCTGTCTGGAAGATAAATAGAGTAGTCTGACTACAGCACCAGGCTGGGGAATTGCCAAGTGATATGGGGTCCTGTGCTCCCTTTAGGTGCAAGGCTCCAACAACTAAAACTATTCTCTTCCTTGTAGAAGAGGTTGTTGTGTGGCTGGAGAGCCTATCTGACAGTGATGAGACCTCTGGTATAGGTTGCCTGTCATCCCCATCCTCATTAAACTGTCCATCCTCCAGCAGAGTCTCAGATCTATTTGAGACAGGACCTTCATCTCCACCCTCATTTGCTTGGCACTCAATTTCCAGAGCCCCATACTTCTTGCATAAGGGCAACTGGGAACACGACGGAGGTTTGGAGAGGAGTCATCGACCTCTCTGGGTAGGGATCTGTTTCCATCCCTCCTGTCTCTTCAGTCCCCTTTCTCGAGCTGGCAAGAGAGGAGGGGATCCCCTACTTCTCGTGGAGCCTGCACTTGCTGTCTTTCTGCCTGGGATGGCAGAGTCTGGCTCCACCAGTCCATCTCCCTTTCACACCCTCCTATAATCCACAGTTTCAACTTCATCCTCAAGCTCAGCCCCCCTGCTGAGCAGATGTTTCACCAGTTCACGTCTAATACAGGTTTTGTGTACGACATTGGCAGTGCCAGGCTGAGGCACCCCCTGCAGCCTGGGGCCTGGACACCTACACGTCTGTGCGGGACCTCTGTCTGGGTCCCTACGTTTCTTGTCACCACAGGCAGTGACCATACCCGAACCTATCGGTGGGCGACCGCACGGACCGCCAGGACCGGTCCCGGGAGCGATGCGGTTCCTCCGCTCCCGCTCACCCGCACACAGCGCTCCGCTCCCGACGCCGCCGGCACGGCCCCAGCCACCTCAGCCTATCGGCTCTATCGCGATAGCTGCCGATTCCACGCTCTTTTCGGGTCTCTCTGCTCTCCCTGGCTCCGGGGACCCCCGCTCCCTCTCCATCTATAGCAATTTTAAAGGCAAAGCGCTCGCTGCTGCCTCTCTCCTGATGAATCACAGCGCAAGAGCCGTCACATCAATTCCTTGCTTGCTGCATCCCACACCTGTTTTTTCGTTTCTCCCGTTCTCCTACGTTATTGGCAGGACCAGAGGCAATGGGCACAGACTGAAACACAGACTCTAGCTGGGAGAAAGAAAAGGTGCTCACACTTCATTAAAGAATGAAGAAATCTGACTTTAATCAGCAGCATCTTCCCAGTAACTGAACATTTTTTAGGATTTAGAAAACTTTAGAAATCAGATACTTGGGCTCCACAGGGAAAGAAATCTTGGAATTTGACCAGCATCAAAAGCATGGGCAGAGAATCCATGGTGGACTAAGCCTGACAGTTTAACCACCTCGATGCTCTCCTCCTGCCATGCTAGTGAAGCAAGTGAGGTATGAAGACACCACCAAAGCTTAGCATGACATCAGAATGTGCCAGCATCAGCATTGTTTCTATTCAGTGCCCTGAGATAGGAGCTCAGGTAATTTAGGAATTTCTCCTCATGCAGCTCAGCCAACCTTGCCACAGAGACAAAATCTCTGGAAGGAAAACAGGGTAAGCAGCAGAGAGAACTCTTCAGCCCCTCCAGTTTTCCTGCGCTGTATTTGTATGTCCATAGGCCCCTTTTTAATTATCTGGCAGTTAATTCAGCAAAGCCTCCAGACTTTCTAAGGAGACAGCATGGAAAAAAATAAAAGAAGACAGCTGGATATGTTCCTGTCCCTTTGCAAAGGGCTGGCACAGTGCTCCAGCAAGCAGGTAAAGTGGAAACCACTCAGGGAGTAGATTAGTTGCAGGCACTGGAAGTAAAGAAAACTGCAAGT
Organism: Calypte anna; assembly: GCF_003957555.1. NCBI lineage: Eukaryota > Metazoa > Chordata > Aves > Apodiformes > Trochilidae > Calypte > Calypte anna. The sequence goes on along the minus strand of NC_044245.1, from coordinate 143,132,983 downwards.
GCAGTAAAGAAAACCCAGGAAGGAAAATTCTAGGCATCAGAGCCCAATGCCCACTCAGGGAACATACATGGAAATGAAGAATGACAATTTAATGTCTTCTTTAGGCAAAGAAGTTGTTGTCAGCGCTGTATTAGAGTAAGCCTGTGGGTTTTATTGAATCCCACTTAAGAAAATAAACAGGCTGAAACACAAAAAAGCAGTCCCTGCACTGACTCTCACACCCAGGAAACCCAGTCTCACTACTCAAGCTTATTTTTTTATTTGTGACCCACTGCTGCAGACAAAACTGAATGTGGACTTAACATGTGATTTTCTTAATGGAATTTCATGCAAAATTGTCATTCAAACTGGATGCACCACCTTTAGTGAACATACCAATAATTGCTCTGTAAGAAGTATTTGTATTTGCAGGGGAACGTGCTGCACAAAACCAAGACTACTCTAGAGCTCATGAAAGTGCCAATAAATGACCAATGTCAGATGTTTCTCACTGATACTGAATACCAGGATATAATTTCTGAGGCCAATGAGTACATCCTTAGGAACTACAACATCTTGGATCAGACTGATCACAAATCTCATGCAATGCATTTTTGGTCAAAACACCAGACAGTTTGTTCTGTCTGTGTAAAATGTTTTCAAATGTATGCAGAAGGAATCAAATCAATAAAAAAAATGCCAGAGGGAGAATTTATATATTTTTTTTTAACTTACAGATGAAATAAAAATCCCTTAGTTATTTGAAGATAGAATACAAAAGAGAAGGGGGGAAAATGAGTTTAACTTACAGTGATCAGTGCTGAATGCCCCATAGGAGTTGGTAGTTTTGCCCACAGGACATTTGATACAGGAGGGACGTCCTGTCTGATGCTGGTAGTAGCCAGGAGGACAGGGAATGCATTCATCATTCTGGAAATGACTGCCTGGAGGACAAACAACTGCAAAGAGAACAACCACCTTATTATTCTTGGAGAATCCAACCATTTCAGGCATTTCAACATATATATGTGAGTATGTGTGTGTATATATAAATATACACACACATGTATATATTAATTCATAATGATGGTAGACTTGCCACAGGCTTCAAGCTCCTAATATATGTATTTTTAAGTAGGATAACATAGCCAAACACTCTTTAAATGTTAATTAAACTCACTACAGACAGTGGTCTTTTTTCTTTTTCTCAGATCACCCTAATATGTTCTTGAATTAGTGCCCGTTGAGCTCTTTGGGAACATCAGGTCCAAGCCTGATTTCCATATGTCAAATCCATTTGTAATAAGATAATGCACTTTGTGGATAGGTTGTGAAAGAAAACAAAGGAACACAAACTACAAACAGAGTAACTTCTAACACTACAGACAGAAAAAGGATTAGAAACTCCAAAAAACATCTTACAGAAACCCACCATATGGTAACAGTTTCATTTAGAATTCCTGGTAATGAAATTTTTGGTGAGCATGTCCAAACCAAACAGTAATGGCTGGATTAAAAGTCACAAGTTGTGCACATGACAACACAAACATGAAATAACATATATATAATTTTCAGAACAAATCAGGACCAGTATTTCCAGCTGACCTATTGCATACTTTAAAGAAAGCTCTTTGTCTGTCTTCTGGGAGGTCATGAAATACTGTCTTTCCCTCCAGAGACTTCAGATGAACATTAAAGCAGAAGAGTCACAGACACATTTGCAAGATAATACCTTAACTTATTGTTTCACAGCTGCTTTCCAGATGTAGATTTCCTTCAAAACACTATCAAATGTATGTTTTGGGACTTTGACAAGGTGCAAAACTTTATTTCTGTACTTGCCCTCCATCTTGAGAGCAGTTTAAGCTTGTGTTAGAGAGAAACAGTAAAGGAAAATTGGCCATCCCCCCTACAATCCATACGATGAATTACTGTTCTGGCCAACACACTGCAATGGAAATTAATTTAACTTATGGCAGCACCTAAATTAGAACAGACTAAAAAGACAGCTAGTATAAAAATGACCATATCTTCCTTCACATGTTCTAAATGGTCCAGTGGGAAAATCTAGGATGAGAAAATCACGAGACTGAAATTTTCCTCCCAGGTACTTATCAAGGCAATTGCTCTAAGTATAAAACATCTCTAAAATCAATTACAGAACCAAAAAAAACCTGGCTCAGACAGAGTTCTCTTTTCTCATGCATATTATTTAATACACAAGAGTGTCTGATGCATATGAAAGGTAATTTTCAATATATGCAAAAAGGATCATACTCATTGCAAATGAGCAAGTAGAAATTAACATTGAATTATAAAAACTTGCCTAAATTGAAGACCAAATGAGAAGGATGAGGAAGATTAAGCCATTAAAGTTTAAAAAGAAAGCTTTTTCAAAGCATTCTTCTGTTTTTATGCTTTAAATCATGATGTGAAAGTAAGATGTGTGCCTCCTAAAACATTTTAAGCAAGCTAAACTGTCCTCTGTCTCACACATTAGAATTAACAAAAGGAGACAAAGAACATCAAAAATATTGGTGCCCAGTCCATGTTTTCTAGAGTATAACTCTTGAAGGCACTGATCATTTCATCTCTAGGCTACACAATCAGGTATAGGTTGACACAACTGCACAGAGGTTAAGTTTAACTCCAGAAGTCAGGTGATCCACATTGTACTTCTCAAGGTTTTACATCCATTTCTTTTAACAACGTAGGAAACTAGAGAACAGGCTTGAGTCAAAATCTCAGAGCTAAGCATTAGCACTGGAACCAACATTTGTATCCCTAGAATAGGAAAAAAATTGATAAAATAATAAAATAAAATTTAAAAACCCCAATTTAAACCCTTGCTCCTGCACATGAGAGGTATAACTTGGCCTCACTTCTAAACAGACTTGAGCTGCTGTGCAGCAGGGGAAAAACACTTTGGGTGGTGATTTTCAGGCTAAAAAAAATTCACTGGGGAAATGCAAAGCAGCTCTGTGCAGGGGTCCCAGTCCTCACAGCAGCCTCCTTTTACTGAAGACCAGCTCTCACTATACTAAGGATGTTTAAAGACTATCACAGCTGATCATTACCCAATGCTTCCACTGCTCTTTTTTCCCTCCAGGGATAGTGGAAAACTTTGTATTCCACTCCAGATTTTTACAAATGAAGTCTTGAGCTGCCAGCTGAGCTATAATCTTGCACTTTGTTTGGTTTTGGTTATGCTTTACTCTAAGCAATTCTGATAGAATTGCCAAGCACTCTAAATAATAAAAGGAACCAGTATAAAAACATACAATAAAGCAAAGATAACTCACGTACAGGCTTCAGGCTATCTCCTGAAATAAATGGAAGTAGGGGTGTTGAGTATCTAGAGCTGCCACCTGTACAGTTTCCAGCTATTTTTGACTCACACCTTAGCAAAGAAAGTGTCTTTTGTCTCTTTAAAACCTAGCTAAAATAAAACTGTTCCCTCAGACTCTTAAGGAATTATATTATCATCATCAGAGAACAATTTGTGTTGGAAGAGACCCTAAAGATCACCTAATTCCAACCCCCCTGTGTGGGCAGGGACACCTCCAAGTAAATCCAAGCCCCAGTCAGCCTGGCCTTGAACACTTCCAGGGATGGGACATCCACAGCTTCCCTGAGTAAACTGTTCCAGTGTCTGTCTTTATAAGAATTATATATAATAATGAATATATGGATTATACATTCAAAAACACCTATGGGATAAAGTAACTCAGTGTAAGATTGTGACAAAGAAAAAAAGTCACAGAAGGAAAACTAGCAATTGAGAAATGTCACCCATTTTACAGGCAGAAAAACAAACTAAAGTTACAATAAATGCAAACCTAAAGAAAGAGATGACTGAAGAAAAGAAAAATACTTAAGAAATGAAGGTAGGTTCACACAAACTGGATGCTCCTAAATGAAAAATTGTGGTGATAACACCAGAAAGCTGGTGATGCAAAGAGCTGACTGTTTTCTGAAGCACAGGGAAATGTCACTTACAGTGACAAGCAAATCAAGATCAGGATCTGAAAAGACAGTTTGTATTTCAGCAAGAAGGTGGAACAAGACAGAGAAAAGAATAAAAAAAAAAATTCCAAACACCATCACACAACGTTGATTTGTGTACTCACAGGTTTTAACTTCTTACTGCTAGTTCCTGTTATTAGTAGAGAAACAGATCCAGACATGATAAATGACCAGAATGTATCCATGATGCAAAATAAAACTAAATCCAAATACATGTATCTTGGAGGAACCAGAAACTGAATTCCTAAATCCCCCATTTAGAATAAAATACAAGGTCCTACTGAATAAACCAGTGTCCAGCAGCAGGTCTGCCATAACATCTAAGAACACAAAATCCTTGCCAAAAGCTGGAGCAAAAATTGTCTCCTTTATTGCATTTCTTTATCAACCTCTTTTGGTTGAGTGATATTTTCTACAGCTAGCTGGCTCAAATATGCATGAACCTACTTACAAGGCAAAGTAATTCACTGCATCCTAGAGGCCTTTATCCCTGGCAGGAAAGATTTGGCAGAAAGATCCAATTCTCTGTAAATTTCACTGCTCTAAGTGATGGCTTTCAATAAATAACTATACTTTTAATCAGTACAAGAGTATATCTTGTTAAGAACTGCAAGTTGCTATAGACTCCAGACACTCAGTAGGAATTAATCTTTCTTCAGCATTGTGTATTTAAATAACCAAAATCTGAAGTGTTTCAGGCTATGAAGATGAACCAAAACTGCAGTCAATTCAGCCTTAAAAGTCCAAGCTGGAAACTAGCAGTTCAGAACTGATTCATCATGTGATTGCTTTGAAGCCATTGCCCAGGCATTAAGATGCTTTCCTAACTTTGAGGGGACCACCATACCAAGCAGGGAACTGTTTTCAAGTATTTTGATTTGTTCCTGTGGTCTCTAACTTAGGCTGCACTGTGTTTCCCCATCAAAAATATTTCTCAATACTGGAAAACTTTTCCAATATCTGCTACTGCTGATCTTATACCTAGAAGTGATATATTCCTTTTCTCTTCCCCCAAAAAAAAGCTCAGTAGAATGACTACATCCCAAACTGGCTGACACAGACTCATTGAGGATAACTGGGTCAACAAGAACACTGAGATCTACACTGAAGGTTGACGTGTATAGAACAAGGGTGGGGCTGTTAAGGCAGCACAGCCTGGTACAGAGAAGTGTTAGGTACAGCCACGGGGATCCATCAAAAAGGTAGGATTGGAAGCCCTAAGCAGGATGTTGGCAGGAAGGCAACCCATTACAGGGAAGCAGAATAAACAGAAGAAGATGAAAAGAGGGCAGAAGTGCAGTCAGGTCTGGGTGTTGGCCAATACCAAGAAAGCTTCCATCTGAGCTGGCTGGACTTGGCCCAGGAATTCAAAATCTCAGAACTTTTGCCATTTCTCCATCTAAGTTTCTATTCTGAATAATGTATCATCTGAAGCTCTGGCTACATTATTGTTGTGAAATCTTCTTATTAAGGATCGTTTACATTACAGCTACACTTTCTAGTACCAAACTAAAACAACCCTCAAAATGTATGCAAAAAAATGTCACTGCTGCGATGCCTATTTCTAAACCATTTGTTCAACACCAGGACTGAACAGTAAGCAAAGCACTCGTTCCCATCTCTCCCCAGATTTACAATTCACCTTGGTGTTTCATGTTTTCCACATATTAACCATAAACACAATTTGACTGATGATTTTCTAACTTTAGTTTTATATTGATGTCTAAAAATATCAAAGAAGGGAAAGCTCACTGAGACATACCACATCCTTGTGAATTTGGGATTGCTTTCCCAGGAGGTGAAATTCTTCGAAACCCAGTTCTGCATCCCAGCTGCACGCTGGGAGCCAGGTCAAACTTTTCATCCCGAGGAAAATCCACAGAAGGATCTGCTAGGAATTGCGTGGAGTCCAAACGAAGCAGAAAACCACCATCTTTAATCTCTTTCAGAAATGCTCCAATGAGATTTTCTCCAACAATTGCATTTTCTATAGTAGGAAAACGTACAACAAAATAGCATGAAGGAGATTTCCAATATGAGAATGGACAACCACGTGGAAACTGATGAACTTTAAGTTAAAAACATAGTCAAACACAGAAATATAAGCACGCTTATAAACAGCAGGAAAGAATGAATCTGCACATTTTATATCAGATTGAAGTCCTAACCTTAGTATATGCAGAGGGTGCTATGTAACAGCAAACACACAAACAAACAAAAAAATGGCATATTCAGAAACTAAACCACCAGAGAACAAGATTTTGTTTCTGAGTTACAAAAATTCAACTAATGAAAACCAGGATTATCTGACATTCAGATTCAATTTACTCCTGGTTTTTTTTCAATGGGTATCATTTGCTTATTTTCAGCATTTTGTTGGTCTGTTTTTGAAGGGCAGCATCTCTAACAATGTAATAATCACCTTCCATCACACTACTGATATACAGCATATCCACCTATGCAACAGACAAGCTCTTCACAATTGCTGAAGATGATGTTTAAAGATGGAAACAGTGAGCACTTTTCCTACCCCCTGTATTCTTAGTTTCCCAGACAGCTTTCCTCTGCATGACTTGTGCAAGGACAATTTGCAGTGCTAGACCAAAAGCAAATTCCCCACTTTGGCCAGACCAGAAGTACCACAAGGAGAGTGTTCCCAGTGGATCTTGTTTGCTATCACATTCTGTTCATCCCTGCAGAGTCTGACACCGAAGGAAATGCTGATTTGGTTTATTGGTCCAAATTTGCAAGACAAGGCTCTCCTGTGGCTACAGGTGATGGTAACTCAGCAAATGCACTTTCAGTTTTGCAGCTCCACTAATGACCTCAGACACTGAATTTTCACAGGGAGGATGTGATGAGAAAATGAGCAATGTTATAGCTGATGTGCTGTTCAAAGATTATTATTTTGTGACTGATGTGCCCAAGGCAAATAGCTGTGGCTACCACTGCCTTCTCATGTGGCAAGTTTGCCGGCTTTGCACTGTAGCCCACAGGTGGCTTTTCACTTGTGTGAGGAGAGAATTTCAAAACCAGATATGAGGCCCTGGCAAGGCAGAGCTTCCCTTCTGCCCATATGGAACAGACAACAGATGTATGATACTTTTTCTGAAAAATCATCCTACACCATTAACACTGAGAGGTGCCCTCTCTGTCTCAATATTGTTCTGCAGCTGATTGCTGTCATGGAGGTGTTGTTTCCCCCCTTGAAGAGGAGGAACATGAGGTTTTTGCACTTATGGGCTACAGTGAACAGGCCTCACACTAAAAATAACAGCTGTGCCCCTGTATTGTCAGTGCTGTTTCTTCCAGCTCTGAGCAATCTATCCATTTGCTGCACTGACACATAATATGATCAGCAAAATAGGACCTACTTTTGTTCAACCCTAAGGCCAAATGATCCTGATCTTGTGAGGAGGTAATTGTAGGTCCCACCAAAACCAATCACACTTTGCACAATGTTTTGCCACCGCTGTCAGCCTCATAACTGAAGCAGGAGTATGCAGATTAGCCTTTTAGTCAAGAAAATATCCTTCTGAATTGCCTAGTGATTCTAGCCATAGCAGAAGTAAGAATAACCTTGAAAGGAGGGAATTCACGTGTACAAAAGAAGCAACCAAACTGGTAAGAACCCACTTAGGTTAGTTGAATTGCATTTGTCTAAAAGGATTAGTCTAAAATATTTCCCTGGTTTGAGAGGCTCTTAACACTATCACTAAAGTGACCTCTCATGGCCACACTATACATCCATGCATATATAATATCTTTTACATTCAGAGGACATTGACAAGTGTTTAACTGTAGTACAAATTTTCATGCATTGCAAGTACACAAGCACATCCTGGAAGATCTCAACAGAAAACAATCCAGTGCCTGATGGACACACCAGCCACAGCCTCCCTGGTGACATCTTACACAAGCTTCCTTGGTCCAGCCCTTCCAGCACAGCCATCCTGGGGCCACATTTGCCTGCTGAAATGGGACCTAGCTTCTGCTCCAAGATGAGATTCCTGTGCCCTTTGGCATGCTCCAGAACATGGCAGATACTAAACTTCTCATAAATTGGTAGATTTACTCTAAGTTCTTACTAAGCTTTTCTCCAGAAAGATCCTGCAAATCGTTGCAACATGTGTTGTGCAGTGGGAAGAAATCTGATTTAAGTTTTGTTTCTGTTGAATGAAACACTTCAACAAGAAAGGGATCATGCCATTACCTAGTGCTTATATTGGCCATTTGCTTATATTGGCCAAATGAGAAGGTGAGAAAAAAAAGAAAAAAAAATTTTTTTGTCTTTCCCTTTAAGGAAATACAGAACACAAAGATACAACTTAAAATATCTGTTGTATAGGGCAGAGATTGGTCTCCTCCTGTCTCACTCTTGGGGACTGTTTACTGTGTATTCTTCCACCAAAGATTCATTTTTATAACCCATAGTATTTTTGTTTGTTGAACAGAAAAGAGAAAATATGCTGCATGTATTTCTCAATAAGAGCTGAGTTGCTGAGTTTAAGCTAGAAAGGCAAATGACATCATATCCCTCAGGAAGGGTTTCTCTACAGCCACAGAATTCTGTACAGGAAAATGTCTGCAAGAAAAAGATGTAATGAAGCATTCACAATGGATTTAGATTTGAGGGTCTCCATTGGAAACATGTGCACGTTGTGCTGCTCTTCAGCAATATTTTTCTCGGCTACTTAATAGGAAGGAAAAAAAAAAAAAAAAAGGTGAGACTTCTCATTTACTGGTAAAGAAGCCTGAAAGAAGAACAAAGCTATTTTAGTAACACTGATTTTCAAATCAAAGACAAAATTTGCTTACTCTGTCTAAAGACACTGAAAAACACCTTGGAGAGAAAGACCCAAAGCTGTTTAGAAGATAATGGAAGTTGATGGTGCCAAGAGTATATGGAGAGCAGGTTCTGCTCTGCCTCTTCTGAAACCATCTAGTCAGTTCCTGAGAAGCAACTTTAGTACTACAGGGAAATTATAGTGTGGATAGGGTCAAAAATTAAATGACCACAAAGTAGAATATTTTCAAAAGTAAAGCTTGAAATAAAACTAAACACACTTATACTTTGATCCACCTTCTACAAACCAAATAGTCATGTTTCCCTTCCAATCTGGAGCAGTTCAACGGATGTAAACACAAACAAATCATACAGCCAGGAACCACAAAATTGCTACAGCTGCTATCTGCATCCTTAAAGCTTTTGAATTTAGTTCTGATCAAGCTAAAACTGCTGTTGGGATCAGGTCTCTGAGTCCCTAAATTAGAGGGAAAAACACGTGCAGGCACAGCTATTTATATTTAGTGCTGGGAACACCACTACAAAGCAGAAAAATTGGAGAAAAGGTGTCACAGAGGGCATTTGAACTTAGGATATGTCTCTTACATCTGTTATTTTGAAGGGTAACAGTGACTGCTTTGAAAGAATTTCCTTACAGTACCCCTAACTCATTTTGAAACCCCAGCAAAGCTCTGCCACTCAGTGGTCTGCATAATAGCTCTAGGATTTCCAAGGTAAGGATCATTCTTTAGTGTCAAATGTAGTGTAATAAATTGAGAAAAAGAAAAAAAACTTGGAAGAATTCATTTATACTCTTGGCAACACATGAACTATGTTTCTCTGGGTCCAACCCTGTAAAGAACACAATCTTTTCCACCGCTGAGGAGCTGCCCAATGGAAATTAACATCTGGGATAGCTCAGCTCATGCTCGATAAAGTACTTTCCAATCGCAGTTAAGGAAGCTGGAAGAGGCAGTCTTATCTGAAAGAAACATTCATTTATAGCTTCTTTCCACCATGCACTCACAGCCTGAAAAGAGAAATACATCAGCACCTAAAGCCCAAAGTCACACTTCCTCTTCTCTGAAGACAGACTATTTTGGTGAGCATTCATAATGGCTTGTTAGAGTCTCCTAAAAGCAGACACAGAGAAGCAAAACAAAAGTAATGCAGGACTAATTCACAGCAATTTCAGAGAAAGAAACCTTACCAATATCATGTAAGTCTGGGAGAGAATCTGATGGGATGTTTTCCAGCTGAGTCGTCCATGTGACATTCACCCCCATGCGGTCCACGCTCAGGCACTCGACACGGACAGTGGAATCATCACAGGCAGAAACTGAGCCAGTATTTCCAAATGCATTTACCTCAAATTCAAAATTAAATGAAACTACAGTTAGTCATCCTAAGAAACTACTAGTCCTTGCCTTTCGTTATTCATTTGCACCGTGTTCTGCACAAAAGGAACATTTTCTATAGGGTCTGTAAGAAAAAGAAGTAGGAAAATATAATTTTAGCAGTCGTTTAGTCACTGTAAGAGCAGACAAAATGTTCCATCAAAACATATTTTTAATAAACTGGACCGAAGTGAAATTACTTCTACGGCTACAGCTGAGCTGATCTGATGTGGGCTAGTGAGAATAAACATTCTATTTTACCAGCCATCCTTATGATATGAGAGTGCTGCCAATCCTGACAGATTTCAGGGCATGTTTTTCTCTTCCACCTCTCTCAAACAGGCAAAGCCCTACTTTGTGTCTCACTTTTATTTTTATTTAATTAAACAAAATTCAACCAACCAACCCGCCAAAAACTAAATCCAAAAGAAACCCAAACACTCCAGCCACAGTAGGGAACAAGGAATTGAAATTACCTGGAGGTGACATAAACCACGAGCCTTCAACTCATCTAAAATAAATATCTGGAATGCCTGAAGTAATCCAGAGTAGTCAGAACTACAAGTCTTCTCAGGAGGCAGTAGTAGTTGAAAATGTGCTTGAGCTTGGACTGTCTGAAATAATTGGAGCTCTAAAAGTTAGAGTAGAAAGGAGAAAAGTCAGAATTGTTTTGGCATTTTGATCTTGCATCAATAGCATCTCATTTCTAGGTGAAAGCAGTGGAGAGGTCAGTAGTAAGTTCTGAGCAGGAAGAGACATGTTTGATAAATAGATAAGTTGTGTGGTTGAGTAAAAGCCAGGTGAGAGATATACACTCTCAGTGTAAGGCAAAGAGATGCCTTACACTGGAGCACTAACTCACAGAAGGATAAGGAACAATCTGGATCATTAATGACAATTTTTATAAGGCCTAGCAGATAGGAATTTCCAGAGAACTTGATGAAAGCTGACCTTATGCCAATACTTAGAAGAGAAACAGAAAGATAGGAATTACTGGCCTCTCAACTTTTACTTCCCCTAGGCATAATCATGAAAAGACTGCTATTTAATAAGTAATTAAAAGGTTAAAGTAATTAATACTCCTTCAAATGGGTTTTCAGAAACCTAGCTTATCAAACTAACTGGGAATCAAGTTTTAGGAGAGACTAAATTTGATTGCATAATAATGGAGTTAACATGGAAAACCATTCAGTGTGTCAGAGTGTACTTAGAACCTGACTTAACCACAATCTCTAATTGTATACACATAAAGAATAGGACATAAGGTTTTTCAGACTGTGGGTAATTATCCATTGGAACAAATTACTAAGTGTTGTGAATTTCCCATTACTGAGAAGTTAATTCAATCAGTGTCTGATGTGTTGGGAATTTTTTCTCTCTCCTTAAAACCATTCTCTATGTCAAACACAAATTGACAGGGAAAGTCTTCATCTTCAAATAAACAGCAGCTGGTATCAGATTGTCACACATTCCCCTCTGTCCTTAGAATTATTCAGCTGCCATCAGGCAGGCATGAAAGTTACTTCCTAGCATGCTACAAAAACCTAGCAAACATAATTACAGACAGACAAAAGTCTCAGTCTGAAACTTAAAGTTTAAAATCATTTACAATAGGAATAGAAGACCTGGGATACAACTAAAAGTGTGTCAATAGAGGGGTTTCCAGTAGCTGCAAACTTGGCATCAAGATCTGCATTTTTCAAAGTTCAATGCTGCTACAAATTGCCATTTTCATCAGAAAGCATCTCTATTTGAAATAATTGAAAAATGGAACATTAATAGCCAATTACATGCACTTTGAACAGACCGAATAGAAATGCTTCTTCCAAGATGTGAAGAACCATTTTTTTCTCGAAAGAAAAATGATTTGAAAAACACCACAAGTCAGCCAACAAAGAAAACAATAATCCTAAAGAACAGACTGCTGCAAAAAGATGCAGAAGTAACACTGACTTCATTATGCAAATAGTCAAGCTCTGCCAAATTCAAACATCTGGCACTCATCTGTTCTTCCAGGACTAAGTGGTTCCATCAGAATCCCTTCATGGTGCCAGCATCTTTTAACTAACAAAGAGAAATCTGCATGTAGATTGAATAACTATTTATAGCTATATTATTCCAGAGAAGAAGGGAGAAGAGGGAAAGAGGGACTGTTTCTAGCGTAGAAGCCAGATGGGAAACAAAGATGGCAGAGGACAGGACTCCTGCACCTTGATTTAGCAACTCCCATATAACTGTTGCGTCCTATTATTGTCATTCACACAGTAGCTTTGAGGTGGAAGCAGATTTTTGTATATCTGTTCACCTTGTTCTGCACCCTCCCCAACCCACAGCAGCTCAGACTTACTCTGGCAAGCCTGGTAGAGAGGGGCAGCTGAGACCCAGCGACGTTGTTGCACATCACAGGGAAAGGTTATGCTGGAAGAGGTGCTCTGGAAGCCCTGGCGACATGCCAGCCAGCACTGCTGGATGCTTCTTGAAGCTTCTCCAGAAACATTTTCACAAAACACAGCTCCGTTGAGAACAGATGAAACACCGAATGGCAGAGCACAGAGAGGACCTTTGGGTACAGGAGAGGGAGGATGTGTTAGTGGCAGAGTGTGAAACACTTCTAGTAAAAAGTCTGAATAAGCTAGACAGAGCCCTCTGCATTTCCACTCAGCTTGTATCTGGTATGATGGCAGAACAGCTGGGTTTACTGAAGCTGATGGAAAGATACATAGTGACTTTGATGCATTGAGTCCAGAAAGCTCTGTGCATGGTTTCTAAAGACAGATAAGTTTAATATGTTCATGAATAAATTTAAGCAGGAAATGTGAAGGAGATTTCTAACTACCAGCAAAACAAAAATTGCAATGGAAAGAGACACGGTCAGAAAAAAAAAAAACAAATCTGTTCTCATCAGAGTGAAGCCTTAATACTGTAAGTTTAGGAGCTCATAAGAGGAGCTCAATGAACTGAATCTGTAATTTCAGGAGCCCAATGACACCAGAATGTTTCTGGAGACTCAGCACATCCTTTACATCCTTTACAGAACTATACAGCTTTAGAGTTCAGCACAAAGTTTAAGCTATCAGCTCAGTCATTTCAACTCTGCCAGCTCACTGTAACAGGCTAACTACAATGATAATTAATTTCTATTAATCAATAAAAATCTACTGTTTCACTCAAGGTTAGCCAAATCCCAACCTAATTACCAAATATATCTAGCAATAATAAAAGACCTATGAGTTCTGGAGCTGACAAACATAGGAAGAAAAAACAACTTCCTCTAGAATTCATGTGCTCATTGTATCTATAGGCCATTTCCCAAATGGATTTTTTTCTATGTCTCCTCTGAAGCATCTTTTCTGTAGTATCTCTGTATATGTAGCAATTACATTCCTCCTCTTCACTCATTGACTCTGCAACCAGTCTTTTTTTTCAGTGAAGCAGGAAACATGACATCCTTCCTTTGCAAACTTTTAATAAACCTTACATTTTTAGGACTGTAAAAGAGACACCAATGTAAACTACATTCCCCATTATATGTAAATTACATTACATTTCTCTATATAAGGTATATAAAAACAATATGTTTTTTCTTTTTATTGCTCTAACACATTCCTATATCCAGCAAGTCAAATCCAGTCTCAGCCATATGCTGCTGCACTATTTACTGTCTGTTCCAGTAAGAGCTGTTCTGTGAACTAGGAAAATAACCAGCCCTCAACTCATAAGTAATGGTTCCTGGTGTGGATCACAGGTTTCAGTTCAGTAATTTGTGCATTTGTCCCTCTACAGATAACATCTCATTTACTACTGTTATCAAGCCTGCACCATTTCTGTCATTTTTTCTCCTTCTGTCCCAGTTTCTCAGTCCTGTAAGAGTGAATGACAATCCAGTTCAACATTGACACGTTTTTTCACAACTGTTTCTGAAGATTTGCATAAAGAAATTACTGTTTCCAGAACCTCCTCTGGAAGGCTTTCATTCCTCTGTCTTTACTCAGAGCTGTGGAAAGTGGACACGAGGATGGGAGCTGCATGTAAGGACTGCCAGGATACTTGGCATCATCTCTACACTGCAAGTAAACTAGAAAAAAGTTGGATTCTTCCTCTGATGGAATTGATTAAGCTAATGAAAACCTCATTGCATTCACTGGGCACTGTGAAGTTATTACTTGGTGTTTACAGCTGTCTGCTCTGATATTAGAGGAGAAGTTTATCGTATTTTCCCAGAACAACAGCTTTTTCTGCTGGTAGACAAGAATCCAGGATAGTGAGCTAGCACTGTCTTCCCTTTTTCACAATTATTAGTAGGTCCCAGGACTAGAGGGATAAGGCTGAATAGACTGAGGGGGGAAAAAAAAACAACTTTTGCTTCTTTTTTCTTAGACAATAACTAAGTTCTTTAGCATGAATAAGTTCCAATGCTATTTCAAAACCCAAGAAAATCATTAAGGATAATTTCAATGGTATTTCTATGCAAAAAAATAACATATAGGTTTCAGTAAACCAAGGTTTCCATTATATTTTCAAGGCAAGTTTCTCTCCCAGCCCATTTTTTTAAAAAAAAAGAAATATATTTAATCACTGAGTCACAATTTCCTCTAGGAAAAGTACAGTCTTACAGGATCCCAAGATCAGATGTGCACGTAAGACATGAAATCATCTTAGAGGCATATTTCAGGGTAGACATACACTGTCCTTAGAACATATTCCATAAATTCCTTTGGAATTTAGAGGGAGATCTAGAAAATAAGCTTTCCCAAAGAGAAGGCGATGTCAAGGTCTTAACATTTACAACTAGATCTGACTTTTCTCTGGACTACTGGAAATACTCTTGCTTTTCCCTCTTCACCTGCAGAGTCTATGGGAAGGTGAAGTCCACATTGCTGAGTGCCAGGTGGGGCATTGGGTTCCTCCAGCTGGCCCCCCCCCCCAAAAAAATACCTCCCAGCCTTGTGTTCCACAGCCCACAACCTGAAGGCAGGATGGTAGCAGCACTGTAGCTGTTTGACAAATCAGTTCTCCTTCTCTGAAGAGCTAGAAACTCTCTGGTGTTGGTTTCCAAGTTGGCTGAGGAGCTATCTCATTGATTAAAATGCCTTGTAGTCCACTGGGCTGACACAATCAGTTATTTGGTTGGTGAGCATGTGTTGCTCTTTATGTTGAAAAATCACAAAACAAAACCAAAGCTATTTCTTATCATGTGGTCTTGTTTCCCTAAATGTACCAACTGCTCCCACTTAAAAAACCCAGAGGAAATATGGAACAGTGTGGTCCTGAAGGCACTAGGGAAGGTTTTCTATTACATCTCTGGTTTCCAGTAACCATCACACTTTGGAGCATTGGCTTGTAGAAAGTTTAGGTTTTTTTGCTTCACTTCAGGAGTGGGGAGATGTATAAAGGCCATTACAAATTAAATTTATCCAAATGTCTCCCATTCAAACATGTCACTGGAAACCATGAGTGAACTCCAGTGCTTCACTGGTCTCTGGTCATGCAGAAACTACTCCACGAATATGCAGTGTTTTGGCACCTCCTTTTCACAACTCTGGTCACTAGCCAATAGTAGAGATGGCAGAAGCATACATTTTTCAAATTTTACTTTAGTCAGTTGAATGGCTTTTAATCCCAGAGCCAGCTCAGACTGGAACAGCTTCAAGTTTTCAGCAAACTACTCAGATTCACTTTTTAGCTAAGTTTCATAGCTCAACTACTTTGATTTAACCAATCCTATGAATTAGAAAATGTCAGAGATTCATTCCCATTTCCTTTCTCCCTGACGATGCACTTGAAGAAAGCTGGACATTCTCTGCAGGTAGGTCTGAAATCTGCTATAAACCAGAGATAACCATTGTACTTGAGCAAATTTCTCCATAATGGGCTGGAAAAAAAAGTCTAAATATATCTCATTACTGTAAGAGTCAGGATCTAGGTCAAGTTCCAGACCTGGACTTACTCAGAAGCAATATCCCTCCAGCTGATACTCACTTGCACATGCAGGTGTGCCCCCTCTTACTCGAGTCCCTGGCACCTCTTCCCCATTGCCAAAGACACACCAGCAGCTCTCTTGGTCCTGGCTGCACTGCACAGGTGAGAAGGTCCTTTTGTCACCTTCACACCGTGGGATGTAGCCTTTGCCAGCTTCTTGCAAAGCAGTTTTAGACTTCAACATATTACAGAAACTAGGACCTGTTAAGAGAGAAATTCACTGCAAGATACAGAAGACAAAAAAACTAATTGCAGGAATGAACTGCACTAACATACAGAATTGGTCTCAAGACTAACAGCAGTGCTTTCCACCTGTTTCATTTGAAAGAAGAAAGATAAGTGATTGTGAAACCATGAATAATTTAAGCAATTATAGAAATGGGGGATTTTGCTCCCACTAGACAATCCACTTTTTTTTCTAGAGATGAAAGGGCAAATTATATGGGTTTGCATCAATAAAATAGCTGAAAAAAATACCAATATTTCTTTTGCATTTACATTTAATAGTGCATCATTTGGATATTGATGTTTTAAATTTTAAAAAAACCAAATTAATATTTTCAGTAAGAATTTTTGAGCAAGGTAATTTTAAGTGTCATCCTATAATTATTTATATTTTAGAACAGTCAGAACATACCAGCTTTATACCTTAAAAAAATGGAAAGAAACCCACAAAATAGGTCTCCCACAAACAAACAAACCAGGAACATGAGAATGCAGAATGACAAAAGAAGATGCAAAAAGTTCAATTTGACTTGAGATAAAGTTGGTTCTTACTATTTTTTTTTTTCATCTGCAAGTGTCAGAGTAAGCTTGTAAACCTGCATAATGAACTGTTACATGGCTAATTACATATTGCCTAGTGGCTGAACCAAACAATTCTGTGTTTCTATGATTCTAATTCCTCAGTGAACATACAGTCCCAACCCCTATCAGACCTGTTACACTTCTTTATGGATTTCTATCATTAGCCCATATATAAGAAGAAAACAGACTTGCTGGCTCAGATGCAAGTACTGTCTAACTCATTGCCCTCTCCTGAGCAACAATCTACTTGGTTACAAATGCTCTGGGAGAAGGTTTGCCTGGAGACAGCAGATTATTCTCCCAGATTTGTATGGGAAAAGTAGAAATCACCAGCTAAAGAACTGAAGAACTGAGCACAGCAAAGCTGTAGGCTCTTGGGCTGCCTTTATTGCTCAAAAGAGCAGAGCCAGTGCATGGACTCCAAAAGGGCATCTTAACTCCTGCGAGCAGGGACTCCAACTTTTTGGATCTATCATCTCCTATGAGACTTCAGCAGTCCTCTGTCTTTATCTGAAAACAACAAAAAGGTGTTGAAGATCTCCATGGTGTTGTTGTGGACCATGTAAAATGGGCTTATTAACTGCACAAGACACAGACCCCACAGTTCAGGATTCACTGCCTTAGAAAACTCACCCATGAAACCAAAGAATATTCTGTGCTGCTAAGAAATGGAAGGCAAAAAAAATGCATAGAAGCCTGTTTATCAGATTGTCTACACTGGTTTATTTCTGGTGTTACAAAAGTAGAGGATAACTATTTTCAGACACCCTTTCAATGATGATGTGCTTGCATGTACTGTATCACTAAGCAATTAACTGTAAGATCCCCATGTTTTCACAGGTATCATCCTGAAAAGGAAAGTACATGTGCCACAAAAACATGAGACATTGTCACTGGTATCAAATGCTGCAGGTAAATCATTACTCACACTCAGGATTGCCATCCAGATCTTTGCTGCTAGGCTGGAACACTTCTCCTGACACAGGATCGATGCACCAAGTACCTGTGTTGGATCCCTGTAGCACAGCATATTCTCCTGTCTACAAAGACCAAATAGATGTCATTGGAGAGTAACACATATTAATACAGACATGCCAGAATCCAAGCCTCAAAGCTCAGTTAAAATACTTGATTACATTTCTATTTGCTCACTAATACCACGTGCTAAAAAGAAACATACTAAAATACAGCCTAATTAATTTAATATACAGCCCAGCTAATTAAATATACAGGCCAGGCCCTAAGAGAAGCAGTATGAAGACTGAAATCCCACCGATATGAACTTCTGGTATAATCTTGGTTTGAAAGTTCTCAGGCTATTCTACACACTACCATGTTCCGAGAGCATCACAGAATCCATTTTGGGACACTTGCATCCAACTCCCTCCTATCCTGACATTCTCCCACAGGTCAGGGAGAAAGAACCACCCAAATGTCAATCAATTTGATGCCTTTTAAACACTGCCCTGCCAGGACTAGGCAGAGCCACCCTGTCAGAAGGCAGGGAAAGAACTTCCTTTTCCTAGTTTTCATCTCAAAACTATTTGAATTCTGCCTTATGCAGGGCAATGTCCACCGTGTGTTTTATCTTACCCTTTTCTTTCATGTTCATGGGAATGCAAAAGGGATTCTTATGTAGCATGGAATGAAACTGAAAGGGCTTTTGGCACAGTGTAAGTAAAACTGGGGAGGTTTTTTTTCTCTTGTGAAATCACCTCGAGGCAGTAGGGGACGAATAGTTCAGCTGTAGAAGCATCGAGCCTTGAACTGCTCTTTCTCCAGCTGGAAATTAAGGCATTGGATCGAGAGAGCTGACATGATGTCTGGCCTGGAAGGGGGAAAATATACGCACATGTTGAAATAAAACTAAGTTTTTAGACCCAAGCTAGAGAAAGGGGTACATCCCCAGCTCCTTTGTACATCTCCATTAGGCTCTGCTACAGGCCCAGGCAGGGAATTCCTGATCAGTGTTTGATAACCACAGAACCACAGGATGGTTGAGGTTGCAAGTGACCTCTGGAGAGGCCATCAGCAGTAAAGGATCCATTCACAAGTCATGAAAGTTAAATCACACATAGTGAAATTCAATAGCAAAATCACCACAAAATTCCTTTTTTGTTTCTTGGAATAGTTAGAAACAAACCTTGCTTCATGCGTGTCATACTAGAATTTTCAGTACATATTAACAATTTTAAGAAGAGGTGAAGACAAATATTTAGGAAGAGAAGTCAACTGACATTTGGGAAGTTCTGCAGAGCGTGAGACCAAGGAATCCATGACATAACGTCCTCTCTCATCCACACACCAGCAGTGACCTGACCAGGGAAGAAAATATCTAAAATTAATATCAAAAATTAAGTTGCTTTAATCTCACTAGGCAATACCAGGCCCTGAACTGACCCCTGAGAAACACTACAACAGTGAGCAACTCAGCACTGACTGATTTTTGAGCCTCAGTGAGCTGCCACTTGAGTCCCTCCTTCCAGTCCATTTTCCACCCATTTTGTAAATCACTTCACTTGTCTCCAGTTTGGCTACAGAGATAAAGGATTTCCCTCTTTTAATTACAATTCTGCTTGGCTTTTCTCTGTTCAGAGACAGCTCAGAGCATCTTGTTACCAGTTGCTGACCTGTGCTCTCATAGCACTGAGTTGGCTCCCAGTTTCCCAGCCCATCACACTGTGGGATGTAGGGCAGAAATCCCAGCTGTGCTGCTTCCCCAGCAGAACGTGTGGAAGTCAAGTGACTCCTCCAGTAGAAATGCAAGACTGTAAAAGATAAGTAAATGACAGATACTTGTGGCCAGTCTAAGAAGAGATATTTTAAATGCACATGTTTATAAACACCTAATTGATCCCTGCATTTGAAGGGATATTAACAAATGCTGTAAGTACATTAAGGCTGGTAAGTGTCCCAGTTGTGTATATCCATGGTTTCATATATTTATAACAACTGAAGTTAGCTCTTGGGTTGTTAGCTTAATTAAACTCACTAACTCAATATTTGCTAAGTTGCACCTGTTTTTCAGCAAAGCTGATTTTGACTGAGGATACTCTTGCACAGCTCCTGAGCATGAGGTCATTTAGTTAAGCTCTCTTCTCTCTTTCACCTACCTGAGTGTGCAGTCAGCTGAAGAGCATAATCACTGCCTGGTAAGAGCTTATCAGAGACCAACACCTCTGACTTGTAGGGCTGAGCAGTACGTAGGAGGTCATCATCTGTGAGCTCTATCCCCTTGGCCATCAAGAAGCTTTCTCCAAAAGGGAAGTGGGAACTATTTGATGCCAGGATGAGCTGCTCTGCTTCCTCCACAAATTTCATGGCTTCCTGCTTAACAGCTTCACAGACACCAGGACCTGTGGAATCAGAGGGTGTTTTCACACCTTTTCTCTAAACCCAGTAAAGATTTACATGACAAAACTAGCTGGTCTTTTAATTAGCATCTTCTGTTTCCTCCTGCACCCACACAGTTTTGAACTGCTTAATGAAGCAAGGAAACAAAACTCTTTACTGGTTAGCTAGATAACCACAAGAGTCCAAGAGTAGCAGGAACCCACAAAACATTTTCCAAATCCTGTGCCAAAGGCCTGAAGACATTAATTTACCTTCTTGTCATCAGTTAATGAGTCCTTTGTCACCTGTCTGTGTAACTTCTGCAAAAGCATTACGTGCCCAAATTCCAAATTATTAAAACTACACAAACTTGTTAAGAATGACATTAATCATTCTTACCCTGGAAACTGAGAGAGCACTTATTTGCAAAAAATGAGTAGCCAGCAAGAATGGCAATACTGATGATCTTTCCACTTTGTCTGCTACCTCCCAGCACTTAGAATCATTTTAGTTGGAAAAGACCCTTAAGATCAAGTCCAACCTAGCACTGCTAAATCCACTACTAAACCATGTCCCTAAGCATCACACCTACATGCTTCAAAATAGCTCCAGGGACAGTGAAAGGACTTGTGGCATAAAAGCAAACACCAGAAGCACATTTTCTTGTGTGCCATAAGTTCTCTTACGTACATGCTGGAACCTGGTTAACTTCTGCCCTTGTTCCCTGCAGCTCTTCTCCTTTGCTGTCAACACACCAACACTCACGAAGTTCAAAGTGGGCCAATGGAGCACTGAAATCAGTGTATGGACCTGGGAAATAGCTCAGCTGCTCATTCAGAAGTTGCCAGAATATATATGGATCCAGCAGAATGTTCTCAGATGCAGAGGTCAAGTTTCCTTCCAGTACTTCAGGGGGGAGATCAGTGAAGGAGGAATACATGGTGAATGCTGGGAAGACATTCTGGTGCCCAGCCTCATACAAAGCCTTAATAAAAGCTGAAAAGCCTTTGGAAGATGCTTCTTTATACACAGTTATGATTTTCAATAGATCAGCAAGGGGCAGGGCTTTGCCTTCATTGTTCTCTGTGGTCCACCTTTCATACCACTCAAAGGCTTGCTCAGGGGGACCACTGCACTGCACGGGCCTCCAGGCACCCTCAGCATCACACTGAGGGAGGTAAGTGCTGGAGAGCTGAGACAGAGCACTTGGATCTGACAACAGGACTTTCATGGTCTTGAGAAACTCTTGACTAGCTGTTACTTGGCAAACACTTGGGCCTGGGGAAAAGAAAAAACATGTAAAGCAGGCCCCATGAATGCACTGGAGATACACAATACCCCCAACCCCCCTGGTACTATAAACACCAGTACTAAAGCTTGGCCACTTATCCCAACATCACTCAGCCAATCCCTTCAAAAGCAACCATCTGACTAGCAGCATAATACTGATTTTCTTTGCCCTTGGACCTAACCAGATTTGTACTGTCTTCCTATTTTGTACTGAACATTGCTGCAAAATATAAGAATATTATCCTTCAAGATGCTGGAGTCGGTTTGTTTTGGGAGCCTTTCTGCCATCTCTAGAGCCAAATTTTACTTTGCCACCAAGGAGCTCTACAAACCTAGCAAAACATAAGAGTTCATCTCTTTTTCATAGAATCATGGAATCATTCAGGTTGGAAAAGACCTGAAAGATCATCCAGCCCAATCTTTAACCTAACTCTACTAACCTAGCTCTACCAGTCCACTGCTAAGCCATGTCCCTGAGCTCTGTATCTATATGAATTTTAAACATGTTCAGGGATGGTGAATTCCCTGGGCAGCCCATTCCAATCTTGATAACCTCTTTCTGTAAAGAGGTTTTTCCTAGTATCCAATCTAAGTCTCCCCTGGTGCAACTTGAAGCCATTTCCCCTAGTCTTATTTCTAGTTACTAGTGAGAAGAGACCAAAATCCCCCTCACTACAACCTTCTTTCAGGTAGTTGTAGAGAGCAATAATATCTCCCCTTAGCCTCCTTTTTCTGACTAAATAACCCCAGTTCCCTCAGCCATTCCTCATAAGACTTGTGCTCCAGACCCCTCACCAGCTTTGTTGCTCTTCTAATGCTCTTCCAGTACGTTTGAGCCCTAGAGAATTATGAACCTGTTTATTTTTAATTGCACTACAGATAGGATGCCAGATATAAAGCCCCAACCAATTCAGACTAATGTGATAAATTCCCCAGTACTTCTGCAAATTTATTCAAAGGATCTCCTTCACTTATGTACCACTGTCATCTGCTGGATACTCTGCTACTGCTTTCAAAATGAGATGCAGGCTCTTCTCTTGATCTGTTCTCCCTGTTGACGGGCAGTCAGTTTTCTGTACACAGAAACTTGAAAGACAAAAATCCCTAGTCTTTGTGCTTCCTTCTTCCTTTGTATTACACCAGGAATATGAAGGGCAGAAGAAGGGCACTTTATAATCTAGTAGCAAGTTGCAATGGCAAACTGATGTCCAGCAAGTAAGTAATTTGTCACTCATTTCTCTGTCCTGACTACATGACCTTTATGAAAAACCTGCTAGCTTTCTCCTACATTTGGACTCTTGTGACATTCTTTTAAGTTGAGGATATATTCTTGAGCTAGGTTTGTGGCACCAAAGCTCTTCAGTTCTCAGGACATGAGCCAGTGACCATGCCTAGGGGACTTGGTTCTGGAAATAAAAGGGCTTTTTCACTTGGCATGGGTCACATTCAGTTGCACAGATGCTCCATGTCTCATGTGCATCACACATATGATACAGTGAAGTAGAGATAGATATTATACACATTAGGTTCACAATTAAGTAGAGATAGATGCCAGTGACACTCTCACTAATAAGGTCAGACCTCAGGCTCCTGTGTTTTGAGTGTGCCTACCCTAGCCCACCAAAAGAAGAGGGGACCTTATTTAAGCCCTAGGATATCAAGGTTTACCCACACTGTATTTCCCATTCTTCCCCTGCAACTGTAAGGCTGGTTCATTTTCCTATTAGGGGACAATATTGTTTATACACATCACCATACATCCCCAGATTAATTAGATAGAAAGAAACAATCATTAAATTCCAACAAAATAAGGAAGCATCTTTTAATTCCCAGTCTCTAGGACTTACACTGAATCGGCTTTCCAGCTTTTCCACTTACTCCTGGAATACTCTTGCCATTCAAATCAACACAGAAGCAATTTGTCCCATAACACTGAAGTGGCAGAAAGTCTCCATCCTTGGTACAAGAGGGAATAAAAAGATCTGATCCAGCAGGCAGACTTTGCTTCAAGTTCTGCAGGTTTCTTCTTTGCTTCTCACAATCTGTAGGACACCTTGGGCGCTTGCCTTGAACTCTTGAGCCTGGAACTTCCTTATCTGAAGTGTCCAAACACCAGCACTCTCCTGCATAGCACTGAACTTCCTCATACCTTCCCTCCTTGGTGCAGGTGGGAACAAACAGGTCCGTTGGGTCCTCACCACAGTCTCTGGATCCCAATGCTAGTTTCACCACTTCACCTAAATTTTCAGCAACACTTTGGGGGACAGAAATCACTTGTTGAAGAAAAGTAAAGAATGCTGGTAGTTCCAGAACAGAAGAAAGGAATTTCATCATATTCTGATTGTCCTGCAAAGTTACTGAACGGCTAAAGCTGTCTACAAGAGGCTTGCTCAAAATGGAGCTGCCTTTTGACACCTCCAGTGAAAGTGCCTCAGATAATTCCAGAAAGCCCTGGCCATTATCCCTATCTGCCACATCCTCCTGTGGGAAAAATTGGCCAATGCTGTATTTCCCATTAGTCCCAAGAGCCCCTGTGAAGTTAAACTGGATCAAATTCTTCAAGAATCTCCCTCCAAATAAGTTTTCTTGGAAACGTTTTGGATTGGCAGTAAATTGCAGTGCCACCTGAGCCAGTTCCCTCGATGGGAACATCCCCACGATGACTTCACTAAGGGTGGTTTCTAGCCCAGAAATCTGGCTGACAGGCTGGTTCTGTACAACTGGGGATGACAATCCAGAGTCCAGAAACAACTCCTTGAAGGAAGGAGGGCAGGGTCTTGAGAAGCCAGATAGTTTTTCCAACTGCATATCTGGTGTGGAAAACAAATTGGCTTGACTGAAGTACCCAGCAGGGCCAAAAAATATCCTTGACAAGGCTCGTCGTCTCTCAGAGATGCATGCTTGCTCTTGACCTAGAAAAAGAATTATTTTTTTTTAAATGCAAATTTTTTAATTTCTAAAACCTGTAACTCCATGGCTAATTTTCAAGCAGCCCCAGCAGATGCCTGTCTCACATCATGCACATGGATAAGGGAATTTGAACTGTTGATGAGTATGGTCTGTAAAGAAAATTCAGTCAAGACACAAAGTGAAAGGAAATATTCCTTCACCATGTCTGAGTTGTCTGCTCTGCTGTCTTTTTCTGGTTTGATTGTTCCCCATTGTAATTCCTCATTCATGTTCCTATGGCTGAAAGAACAAATTAAGTCTTTTCTAAAGATGCTAACTCTCTGGTAGGATGCCTGTTTCTAACGAAAGCCTCCAATGATCCAGGAGCAATACGTGAACCTGAGGAAGATAAACAGGCTGCAGAAAAACATGAAGTTATTTTAACCAATGGCCACTAACAAGGAATTTATTGTGGCTTCCTAGCTATATCTTCAGTTTCACAGTGAAGCATTCATTACAATAGGTTTGAAGACATTAAAATTAGTAATAATAGAGTAGTAAGGAGCAGATGGCACTCATAAATGAGCTCTAAAGGGAAAAAATATAAAATTTCAACAAAAATAGTCAAATATCAGGGTATGGTACCAAGAGTAGCCCTTGCCACCCACATCCTGGGCCAAGCTATGCCACAGATGTGTCTGCATCCACAGTTCTGTCTGTACATTCATAAACAGACAGCAATGCCTCCAAGTTAGGATACACCAGACCACTGAAGAAAGACCTGAAAATGTCAGTTTAAGGTTCAAATGACATAAGAAAACAAAACCAAACAAGCACACAAACAAACAAAAAACCCCCTACATATACTAAATATTAAAGACAATGAGAACCAAAGAGACAAAATGGTTCTGGCACTGATGGGATCTCTGGAACAGAATTCAAACCACATCTTAAACCATGTGCCCCATGCCCACCTTTCCTTGAAAAGTAGCAGAATTATAAAGAAGGGATGCAAAAATATTTTGAGAATAGAACAGCTTTTCCAGCAGGAGAGACTACTCAATTTGGACAAAACAATATGATAAAAGTGTTTACAAACCAGGGTTCTGACATCATTCACAAGAGCCACATTCACATTCAGCATTTCTCACAGTACAGGAATTAGAATGATCCAGAAGTAGAGCACATAATTACGATCACAAAATTTATCACCAGAGGCTGCTAGGAAGGATAAAAGATCAAAGAGCAGCTGAACAAATCCCTGGAAGATGGCTCCATATTGGAGTGCTGAACACAGTGACCTGGGCTCAGCCTGCAGGCAAGAGGGAGGATGTATGGAAGCTATGAGAATGTCCCATGTTTCTCAGGCTTATCAAGGACATGGGGGTCATCAAGAGCAGTCAGCATGGTTTTAATCAAGGGTAAATCATGTTTGACTAACCTCATAGCCTTCTATGAGGAAATTACTAGGTGGATAGATGATGGTAGAGCGGTAGATGTGGTTTATCTTGATTTCAGTAAAGCATTTGACACCGTCTCTCACAGCATCCTTGTAGATAAGTTGACCAGATATGGGTTTGGTGATCAGGTAGTGAGGTGGATCAGGAACTGGTTGAAAGGAAGGAGTCAGAGAGTTGTAGTCAATGGGGCAGAATCTGGTTGGAGGTGTGTGACTAGTGGAGTCCCTCAGGGGTCAGTACTGGGACCGGTGTTGTTTAATATCTTCATCAATGACTTGGATGAGGGTATAGAATGTACCCTCAGCAAGTTTGCTGATGACACTAAGCTGGGAGGAGTGGCTGACACACCAGAGGGCTGTGCTGCCATTCAGAGAGACTTAGACAGGCTGGAGAGTTGGGCAGAGAGAAACATGATGAAATTCAACAAGGGGAAGTGTAGAGTTTTGCATTTGGGGAAGAACAACACACTGTCCCAGTATAGGTTGGGGGCTGACCTGCTAGAGAGCAGTGTAGGTGAAAGAGACCTGGGGGTCCTGGTAGACAAGAGGATGACCATGAGCCAGCAATGTGCCCTTGTGGCCAAGAAGGCCAATGGCATCCTGGGGTGCATTAGAAAGGGTGTGGTTAGTAGGTCAAGAGAGGTTCTCCTCTCCCTCTATTCTGCATTGGTGAGGCCGCACCTGGAGTATTGTGTCCAGTTCTGGGCCCCTCAGTTCAAGAAGGACAAGGAAGTGCTTGAAAGAGTCCAGCGCAGAGCTACTAAGATGATTAAGGGAGTGGAACATCTCCCTTATGAGGAAAGGCTGAGGGAGCTGGGTCTCTTTAGTTTGGAGAAAAGGAGACTGAGGGGTGACCTCATCAATGTTTTCAAATATGTAAGGAGTGAGTGTCAGGGAGATGGAGTTAGGCTTTTCTCAGTGATGAACAGTGATAGGACAAGGGGTAATGGGTGTAAATTGGAGCACAGGAGGTTCAAGTTGAATATTCGAAAAAATTTTTTTACTGTAAGGGTGACAGAGCCCTGGAACAGGCTGCCCAGGGGGGTCGTGGAGTCTCCTTCACTGGAGACATTCAAAACCCGCTTGGACACGTTCCTGCACGATGTACTCTAGGTGGCCCTGCTCTGGCAGGGGGGGTTGGACTAGATGATCTTTCGAGGTCCCTTCTAACCCCTAGGATTCTATGATTCTATAAGAAAATAAAAGGAATAAAATAATTTAAGAATTCATTAGAACATGAGTCGTAATCCCAGGGAGGTTTTCATACCTCAATTTTTCAAAACCAGAATCTGTCAGAGCTGAGGAGGGAACTGGCCTTTGGGTTTCTTTCTAAAGATTCCGAGGGATCTTTCCTTTTCCAAACCTCATACATACCACAGGCTGGGGGCTGTCCTCGTCTCTTGGTGCCCTGGACCTCCTGCCCTTTGGTGTCCACACACCAGCACTGTCCTCCCTGGTGACACTGCAGGGGTGTGTACCCCCCCCCCAGCATCACAGGAGGGCACATAGGGATGCTGATACCGCAGGGCTGCGTGACGCTCAACCTCACACTTGGAGGGGCCTGGAAGAAAAGCAGAACACATTAAGGAGGGAAAGCTTAAAGTTTCAGAGCCATCTCTGTTCTAGTTATTTGCCTGTTTGGGGGGGGAAAACAAAAAGTAAATAAAATAAATAAAAAAATCAATCAATAAATAAAGAACAAGCTTAATTTTCCAATTGTTTTCATTGAAACTTCTTGTACCAGCCCACAATGGGAATTCTCCATTGAGCATTGGCCCCAGGGGTTTTTACTGTAGATATTAACTTTGGAAAACTAATCAGAAAGTTAAAAATTGACCCATTTTTCAGCCACAGTCATGGGGAGACAGAATAGCAGCCTCTACCAGGAGCCATGCTGGAGTCTAGGTGAGGTCTGGCCCTTGATGCGGATACGAATTGGTCAACAGAGATAGATGTGCAGCCTGGAGGACTGAGATGAAGACAAACATCAGTCTTTCTGAAGAGAATGAGGCATTGCTCCTGCAAAGAATCTGTCCCTGGCTGTGGAGATTTGGTCTGGGACCACACAACTTCTGAAGATCTTATTCCTGTTGAAGTCACCTGAGTAGCGGGGAAAACTCCACAAAGCAAATCTTGAGTTATGATCACACAAATATTAGACTCCACTCTTCCAACAGAAATTCTGCTTGTTTACATAAACCTGCCATCCTACAGCCTAAACATGTCCCACCTTCGAGCGTTTTCCAGCTACACTCAGTTACCAGGTGGAGGCAGCAGGAGTATAAACCCACCAGAACAACCTCTTCATCACATCACAGAAATCTGACATCTTCGCTAACGTGTGCAGCTTCAGGCAGTGTGAGACCTGGGTGAGTCCCTTCAGAGGCTGACAAACGTGGTCACATCTCCATCTTGTGGCTGCTGCAGCTTCACCTTTGCTGACAGCCACTGTAATTCCAACTACAGTCAGAGCTCCTTGCACAACACTGCAGTGGAAGGGGAAAGCTGCTTTCCAAACTCCCCAGAATGATCAGCTTGTCCCAGAAACTGGAAAACCATGCAACTGTGTGGCTGAAAGCTTTTCATCAGTATCTAAAGATCTCTGGTGACACAGTTCTTTAGTGACAGTAACACCAGAGGAATTTGGATGGATGAAGTATCACATCAGGGGGTTCAAACTCTCCCCAGACAAGTGATTCACTTGGGCTCTGGTGCAGGAGAGAGACAGGAGGCACCTCTTGTCCTGTCGAGTTCACTTCCCATAGACAGAGAAAATCTTTTCCCTTTTGCCTGCCCCAGACAGGGAGGGAATGGGCCCAAAATCCAGTTTAACCTTTTCAAGTTCAAAGTTTTTCAGAAGTTTAACCTAGTGACTAAGACATTATAGAATCCTCTGTAGCCTCCTGGGTATCGAGTGTATTGTGGTCAGTGTAAGATCCTTCCTGTTTCTGATTGAAACAGCATAAGATAGGGAGCATTTTCTCAGGCTTTTAGTTCAATAAATCATCAGATCCATCTCCAAAATCTCATGGCAAGAGATACATAGGATTATAACAAATAGGATTATAACAAATGAGGACTTCAGGTGCATGGAAAACCATTGATCATAGGACAAGTACAAGATGCTTGTAAGAATTCATAACCCAGAGGTTAAAAGCCAGGTAAAATTCAAGGACTTTGATTCTTGCATTTGAGACTGCGACATTACATGTTTTGAGTGCAAAAGTACAGCTCTAGAACAGCTCTTCCCAACTGGCAGCTGTCACATTTGAACTCCATATGATCAGCTTATTTACAGGGCATCACCTGGGTGCTACTTACATCTGAACCTGCCAGAGGTAGCGAGTTGAACCCCCAGAAACCTCCTCTGCAGGATCTGGTAGATGCTGCTCTCTGTGAATGTGCGGGCAGGCTCCAGGGCAGAGAAAACTGTGTCATAAACTTCATCAAGCAGAAGTTCCAAGCCTGGGAAAGAGAGACTTTTAGGTAGCTTTTAAGACAGAAATTACCTTCCTTATACCAGAGGAGCAGATCTGGGAGACTATAGAGAAAAAAAAAAAAAAGTCATCTCAACAGTCAGGTCCTCTAAACATGTGGTAACACTGCATAACCCTAATGCATCACTAGCTTTATTGCCTTGACATCTACCAGATCCCATCATTGGCATTGTGCTGTGGTTTTGGTAGGTTCAGTCTGCAGTAGATTAATTCATGGAATTTTGGAAACTGATCTTACCAAAAAGCAATTCCCAATCATTTTGCTTGTATACCAAAAAAAAAAAAAAGTTCAGTGGTTTCACTTGAGTGCACAGAGTTTTTGATAACTTCTCAGCCTTGTAGGAATTAAATGATGAAGTTATCTACCATCTAAATTTTAAACTTTGCTTTGCTTTTTTCCCATTGTTTTTGGTTTTGGGTAGATTTTTAGTTTTGTTTTGTTTTGTTGGGGTTTTTTTAATATTTTGAAACACAGTATCTAACTTTGAGGAGCTGGAAGTTCTCATCCTCCTTATTTTTCCTTCTTGGAAAAAACATTCTTTCTTCTAACATGTCCCATCACTATTATCATAATTAAAAGTGTCATTCCTGAGGCTATAAGAGAAAAGAAAGGATGATCTGATATCCCCACCTATGGCAGGGGAGTTGGATTAGATCATCTTCACCTTCCGACTCAAAACATTCCATGATTCTAACTCAGAAAGAAGAAAATAGTTCAGTCTCCAGGCTATTTATATTCCCCTGGTTTTGCTAATTGGACTTAGTGAACATGATGCAGCCTTCTAGTGTGAGCAGAGGCTGGACATTCAGAAATCCTATTCCACCATCCCAGAAAGGTTGGGATTAACTTTTGGGCAGCAATTCCATTTACTGCCGATTGAAACCTTGATCCTAAGGGTGGGATTTCATTAGTGAGCTCCATGGGCTCTACACTGGTTACAGTCACCTTACCTCTTGTAGGAATGAAACAAGTCCCACGTGAAGCTGAAGACTAAGAGGTGTGACTTATCCTTTCCCTTGGGAATCCAGAGCTGCTCAAGTTAAAGGCTCAGATGCTGGAGGATACTCACCAGTGTCTGCCAACTCTCTCCCCAGGCTGTCAGCACAGTAACAATATCCAGAGACCTCCGGGAATGCCTCCCGCAAGGAGCTGAATGTTTGGAAAGCCTTTGGGAGCCTGGAAGGAAAAGCAGCCTCCTGTGAAGACCCTGGGGTGGCCCATCAACAACAACAACAACAACAACAACAATGAAGAAGCATCTGTTTGTGGATTTCAACCTGAAGTTTTATGGCAAGGATGTCTGCAGAGCTCAAAGCCATTACAGAACCCTTTGGTCTCCTTGTGTCAGGCAGGCTCTGACACCACCCAGGTCAGTGTTCCAGCAGCACTTTTTAAACACAGGATAATCTCCCCTGAGAGAGATTTCTGACCCTTCCTAAGCAGGTGCCCAGCACCTGACACTCATTTTCAATTATATTTTCACCTTTGAAAGGGCTATAAAAGAGTGCAAAATAGGTGGACGTTGGTTTAATGTGTTCATTAGCTCCTTCCTCAAATCTGCACAGGATGGCAGAATGCCTAAGAAAACAGGTTGCCTCCTCTTCCCTACATGCTACACATGCTTTCTGCACTGAATTAAGCACAGAAGCTGATAAAAACCTCATTCATCTTTTCCATTTTCAGAGCATGGCTCAACAGATTAAGGAGAAGGGGGCTGTAACACACTACAGGTCTGATTGACTCTTACATCAGGACATCGAAGAAACACCAGAGTCCAATGTAATATTCTAGGAGTGACACCAGCCAGATTCCAGCAAATAAATTATTTATGAAGGGTATTTAATTGAGTCAGAGTTGGAAAAAATTACATAATAAAAGTCATCTTTAGATGACAGACACTCTAGGCTTTCTCCAAGCAAACAGAAGAGAGGTTTTTCTAGATTCAGGCAATGTGACCAGCGGAACAATTTTGCCGAGTTCCAAACCAACCAGATTATTTTACAGACACATACCCTTACTCCAAAATACAATAAAGGTCTGGTGTCCCAGCTGCATGTGGCTGATCTGGGAAAGATCTAAAGACAGAGAAGTAGAATTTTCTGCTCAAGACATTCAGAGACTTACACAAAGTAAGTTTTTTACCACAGATGGACATGTAGCAGTAAGAGTGGTGGTGAATTAAGTCCTGATCAACTGGGAAAAAGGTAAGCATGCCAAATCAGTTTACAGCAGCCCTGTAAAACTGGGACCATGACAACCTCAGTTCCAGGGACACCTCCTGCAGCCTTGAGGCTGCTCTACTGCATATGCAGCCTCTGCAGAGCCTCAAGAAATACAGTGAAATGGCTCAGAACCACCCAGCAGGTGAGAAGGTTGGAGTCACAGCCCTTTGCTACCTTCAAGAGTCTGCCTGTGAGCGGAAGGTGTTACTGCTTCCTCAGTCCAGCCAAGCACAAGGTGGGGAATGCATGAGGCCACAGAAACCCATGTCAGGAGAAGCCTTTGGTAACCTCAGGGTCATCCCTCCTGTCTTGGAGCGTGCACATCCCTGTGGAGGTCCTTGCTCTATCTGCCACTGTCCCACATCTCCAAATTAAAAACCCACTGACACCCTCCACATTGGACTGTCAAATCCTACTCTACTGCTGGCATGTTAAAAGTTATCAAAATGTCATGCTTCAGGGCTCAAAGAGGAACATGGAACTTACTCTTTGCATGTTGTCACTTGTCTATCTGCCAATCTTTTCATCTCCCATATGGACCCACCTCACATATATATGTCTGAATTCCTCTATTCCTTCTGTATTTGTCTTGTTCAAGGTTGTCTGTCTGTCTGAAAGGTTACCCTGGCTGCTGGATTTGACAGCAGGGATGGACTAACAGCCTTTTCTAAATTAGTAAATTATAATCAGAAGAAAAAGTTTTTTGCTCACTCCATTGAATAATAGAAAAATAACCTCATATGAGACCACAGGAGAAATGCTTCATGTGGCAAAAAATAATGGAGTAAGACCCTGAGTGGAAGGGATATGCAGTATAGTCTCCCTGCTTCACAAGCTTATGCTCTTACCTGTTATAACTATGAATGAGATCAAAAAACATCATGTCTGTAGTGTTGACAAACTTGCACTGGACAGGCAGAAACTCGCCATCTGCTGAGCACTGGGGAGGGCTCTGCTCCCCAAACCCGTGCAGAATGCGACGGTCTCGGATCTCACAGTTCCCTGGACCTAACAGGAAGCAAAGGTCATGTTTAGTGGTGTTTTCCCAAAAATAGCTGGAAGGGGCTTAGATTTGTTACACAGAACACAGACAACTAGATGCCTCATGTCTTCTTTATGAAGAGCCAGAAGTTGGACTCAGTGATCCTTACCGGTCTCTTCCAACTTGATCTACTCTATGATTCTATGAAACAGGGACATAAATCTCTCAGTTAAGCACCTATAAATCTCTCAGTTAAGCACCTATACTTCTGTAGCATAAGTGTAGGCTGCAGTGTCCAAGCTCCTGATCTACCTACCACCTTTCATTCACACAAAACCATCCCACCCTACAAAACCCACCATTTTGTAGATTGGTACTTACACTGCGTTGGCTTTCCTCTCTGCCTGGTGCCATAAATCTCCATTCCTTCTGGATCTACACACCAGCACTGACCCCGCTTCGTGTCACACTGCACCACATCAAAAGCCCCTGAATCCAGGCACTGAGGGATATAGGAGATGCTACTGCTGTTGATGTATCGACTCACCAGGATCCTCTGTTTTTGCAGCTGGCAAAAGGATAAGCCTGCAGCATCAGAGAGGAGCACTGTTAGAAGAAGGTACTTGTTGGGAACTGAATCATTTGTTAAAACAATATCTGAGTTTTCTCAGAGCTGCAAGTTCTGGTTCTGCCACCCAAGTGACACGAGGACACTGATGGACTCAGGGTTGTGAAAACTGGTATAAAGAAACCCACCACAGAAAGAGTTGATCTCTCCAGCTCAAAAGCCAATACACTAAGTTGATCTCTCATTCATGATTTACATGACTCCGACCTTCATAAATACAGACCATCCAGGTTTATCAGGTTTCCATGATCAGCTCTGAAGAGACTCCAGAACTTCCACTAGAAAGTCCGAGCAAATGACAACAAACTAAAGTCCCTCAAAGTCTGAGGCTAACCTGTTCTTGATTTCAGCAGTTCAAATGCAGATTTAAATGGGTTTTTAACCAATCTAAAAAAAAAAAAAAAAAAAAACAGAAATTTGTGACTTACAAGATACAGGATATCCATTCTGTTTGCTGCCAGGCACCTCCATTCCATTCTCATCCACACACCAACAGGAAAGACCATCCCTACTGCACTGAACTGTCCTGAAGGCGATGACAAATAGCATATTTTATTTTTTTAGTGACAGAGTCCTCAGTCAGTATGAGACACAAACAAAAACACAGAGAAAAACAAACAAATTGAAGTACTTTAACACCACAACTAATGGAATCAGGAGGAACCATGCTTCTGGTGACTCTAACTCTATCTGATGGGTGTCTTAATTCTAGTGGTTCTCTGAAGTCTTCAGGAATTGCAGAAAAGTGACTTTCAGTCA
The DNA here is from genome assembly GCF_003957555.1 of Calypte anna. Classification (NCBI taxonomy): domain Eukaryota; kingdom Metazoa; phylum Chordata; class Aves; order Apodiformes; family Trochilidae; genus Calypte; species Calypte anna. The sequence continues at coordinate 143,098,949 of NC_044245.1, read as the reverse complement.
TTGGGAAGCAATCAGGCTGAACAAAATCCTTATTCTCAGTATTTGAGATTTACCAGACATTTTGAGACATTTTCTAAGTCAAATCTAGAATGGTGAAGGTCCCCAACACTAAGCAACCATGATAAGTAACACTAGAGAACATTACAACCTGTACTCCCCTTCAACCTCAGCTCTCTAAACCACTCTTCTCTGAATACTTTTTAGTTCCTTCATGGCACTGAGAAGGAAACTCAACTGTGCCATTTCCAGAAGGGCAGATACCCTCTCCAAGTTGATTTAGCTCAGCTGTGCACCCACCACAAACCCATCAGTATGTGTAGGGAGACAGCAGTCACATTCCACAAGAAATTGCACCAAGTATTTAATACACAAATAATGCTGCCAATTAATCTTAGATTGACCTGTTATCCCAGAGATTGTTCGCAGCAACAAGGAATTCATTCAGGAGAGGCTGGATCTGCCATATGACTCAGCGAAGTCACTTTAAGTCTCCTGCACTCCTCACCCTCTAACTCACAGAGGCTCTTCAAAACAGAGGCTAAGGCTTTCATTCGGAATAGCAGAATAATAGCAGGGGTGAATTACCTGAACTGGCCATCTTCTGAACACTGAGGAACATAGGCTTCTCCTCCTGAAAAAGCCTTTTCTCTCTGAAGTTCACATGGACGTAATGGTTGGGAATCTGTCTGATACTCTGAAAGCAATAAGAAGGTAAACACATAAGGATGGGTTCACCACAAACCTGTTCTTATCAACACCCTGTTAGTCCCAGGTTCGTCCCACCCAGGTTCATGGGCCCTCCCGGGTTGTTTCCCCATTGCTCTTTGTGTTCATTTCTGCACGGGACAGCACAGGAAGGTCCTGAGCAGTCACTGTTGTGTTGGCTGCAGGAGAAGCACATGACAGAGATGCTGATGAACCCCTTTCCCAGGCCTATATTTAATTAGTCTCAGCTTTGTTCTGTACTGGTACAACTATCATTTTCTGCTCCTTAGGGTACTTCACTTAGTTACGCCCATCACCACAAAACTGCCCTTTGTCATAACCACACATATCAATATTAACGTTTCTATTTTTGTTTTACTGAAGATAAGTCACTCCCTATTCCACCAAAAGGAGAGCTATTTCCTCTTAGTCTCATGGAAGAATCAATGTCTAGCATTAAGAGCACTTAGTTTTTACCAGGGCAAGTGATCAGCTACTGAAACCACTTAGCAAGAAAACAGTTGACTCTTCAGTTCTTAATGCATTCAAACCCACAATTGGATTCCGTTTTAAGAAAATAATGAAATTCAGTAGGTTGTTCTTATTTACACAACAGATTAGTTGATCTGTCACTTTCCCCATCCTCAAAATCTGATGAATGTCATGCTCTTAATTCTATTGAATAGTCCTATAAAAATAAAGCAAAGAAAACCATAGCTACAGAGATTTAGACCAATGGTTCACTAAATGCAATATTTGGTCTGAGTGCAACCACACGTAGTAGTGCAAATACATTATAAGTGTTCTGAACACTTGTAAGCCTTCAGTAATTTGCAGCTCAGAGACTTCTTTAGCCACAGAAGACTTGTGTGTACCTAAGACCTCTCAATCACTTCTGTTTCTTTGATTTTTTTCTGTGTCTCCTTAAATACATGTTAAAATTTTCACAAGGGATTTGTCAAGGAATTTTAGATTAGTTCACCTGTAGAAATTCACATGTAGGCAAACCTCACCATTTTCAACTCAAACTCTGGGATGTGTGGAGATCTCTGTATACAGTGCTATAGTCTACTAAGACATGTGAAATTATTTAAGTGATTCAAATTACTTGTTGTGCAGGACTATCAAACTCAGAAAAAAGAACTGGGGTGGCATTCAGAATATTCAGTATCTTAAGGTTCAAGCCTAAATTAGATGGTGGGACATGTAAGTAGAAAATAAAAACCTAAAGAAGGTTATACCTATAAATATATAACCTTCGCATCCCTGCAGCACCACCTTTTCTTACCAAAGCTCCTTCTCTAGTCTAGTCTTTTCCTCCAGAAAACATTTTCCACCCCTGTCACAAAAAACAAGAGTACTGAAGTCAGATATCCCTGACCAGGTAAACATCCTGCTAGCTTAGTATTTAACCTGGAGGCCAAACTCAGTGTGCATAGTACACAGTAATTAGCTAAGTTTGCAGGATTCAAGATTGTTATTTACTTCATCAGAATAACACACAAAGATCCCAGGAACACAGTCACTGCTGGGCGTAAGCAAAGGAAAGAACAAGCATACTTACCAAATATATTGGCAGCTGCTGTGCTGATAAAGCAGCAAAGAAAGGTGCAGAATGGGATGGAGCCCATCTTGTGATGGGAGAGCTCCATCCCCTTGTGTCAGGGAGGCAGCCATGCACACACCCCCCAGCCTTCCCCTGCCTTTTTATGGCAATCATTGCATGGATGGATTCACTTGGGCACTGGTAGAGTGGCCACAGAACTGGGTGAGTGACGCATTTGATGCTTCTGAAAAAAGCACAAGAGGTCTGTTCACCTGGAACAGCCCTTGGGGTTCTCCTTATCCACTTCTCATCCCCACTCCAGGGAGCACAGCTGAGCCAAGCCATGGGAAGGGAGGCACAGGGGGGGACAGGGGGCACTGAATTAAATCCACATGCAAAGTGGGCATATAGACACAACTCTAGTCATGCTCCAGGTCTCCCCTGCACTGTGGTTGCAGGAAGAGGTTATGGTCTGTATCAGAAGTACATTTTTTTGTGTCTCTAGAGAGCTTACCCTGCTGAGGGGACAGGGAACAGATAGGCCTCCAAGTGCTGCAGTGCTAGGGCTAAATATCATTCATAATGTGGTTACTTATAGATTAAAAATTAATTGAGGGTCAGAGTCAATTGCATTTGACCATCTGATTTTACTCCCACTTGCCCCGTGCACTGTAATCCATCCAAGCTCCTGGGAGGAAGCAGCTTGGCCTCTTGGGCTTCATCCTCTGGGTGCAAGATTAGTATAACCACTCAGCATGTTAAGTCAAGCTCTTTGGTACTAATTAACATGCAAGATCTGCAACCTAAAACATATTTAAAAATACTATTTTCTTGCTTCCAGAGTACCAATTCTGCCTGGCTGACCTCTTAGGATTTCCAGTTAGCATTTACTAGCACCAGGAACTATGAGAATTCACCTACACTTGTGAAAAGGTGTTTGGGCAAGTGGGCCCAGAACAATTAGCTAAATAATAACAGAAGCACATTTTTGATGCTGGACTTGGGATAATTTCAAGAAGAAGTGATAGCAGCACTCTTCTTCTTGATCTATGGGTACTAGACAATCTATAAACAACTCTACTGCTCCTCTTCTACAGACCAAGATGGTGCTAAAAGTGATTCAAGCATCCTTCTGTCTGGGCTGTAGACTACTGTAATGCTACACTGTTTTATAATTATGGTAAATGTGATCTCAAACAGCAGTAAAAGCTTGTTCTAGCATGACTAGCCTTGTTAAAAAGAGACTGTGTTTGGATATTACTTTTAAGCAACCTATTTTGGATGTGAGGAAAGTCAACAATAAGCAGAAAGATCATAGGAAAGGAGGAGGACTAAGTCCAGTGTAGATTACAGACCAAAAAAGGGAACCTTTAGAGGCATAAATAAAGAAATCCCTGTAAAAGCTCTGATTAAGCAGGCCAGAAAGAAAATTAATTTCTGGATCAGCATAGCATTTGTAGGGAAATATACATGCAGAGCAAAGGAATCTGCACTGTCACTAGGGTGGCTGAACCACAGAAGATGAAAAGTCTGCCCATGAAACACAACTCCAACTCAAGCATGGTTCAAGAGCCTCAGGTTGGTGTCTGACCCCTGGTGCTGTGGGGCAGCTACAGGAGAGCACCAAAAGACAGCAAGTACACCCTACAGAAAGCAGCATGAATCAGCAATATCTACATAAGTGTCAAGTCTCAAGATTACTTTTTTCAGAAACACTCAGAAAACCACCTCTCAACTATGCAAGCTGGGAAGAACAGCCAAGTCTTATAAGTCTCTTAAAAAAACAAGTGAGTTTTGGCAATTGGCATCACTTAAACCACTTCTTGATCTGAATCAAACTAAGATGAGCATCCCAGTATACACAAGTTCAATGGGATGCAATAGCCCATGGATTAAAAAAAAAAAAAAAAAGTTTCTATACAAAGCAACATGCACAATCCCCATTCCTCAGAGCAGAAAGGCACTTGTCTATGGCTGATCAAATTAAAATTAAGAAAAGCCTCACTGCATAAGTGAAGGGACAATTTAACTCAACTTTATTTTTAACATCTGGGAAAAGATGGAATAATATCTTAAATTAGCTCATCAACGAAGGGAAGATTAGGAGTTAACGTGAAAGATCCCTGTGGCAAATACGGCCTTATAACTAACATGTCCTCAAAATCACTGCTCTAGTGCTAGAAATGAGGGTTTCATTTGTTGTACACAATGGCAAAAAGCTACACAATTTAGGTGATAATTGCTGGGGGAAAAAATATCAGTGTGATGAAACACTGAAATAATGAATGTCAACAGAGAAGCAGACTGTTTATTCATTTTATTCCAGCTTTGCATGAGTATGCAAATAAAGTGCTTTCTTAGCAGAAAGCTCTGTCTGTGCAACTGCAATTTTTAAAAGAGCCCCAGGGCAAATGATTCCTGCATATAAACGCATAAACATCTATACCCATGGAAAAGCTGCTCTCACCCAAATAATTCTTCAGCCTGAGAAGTTAACTTTCCTTTAAGAAAAAAACTTCAGGAATCGTCCTGGTCTCCAATTCCAAGAAAGGAAACCATTGACAAATTATGTCCATATTAATGAGTTCATTTACTTTTAAATAATAAACTGCTTTTCTGTGTTAAATGAATCACCAGTACTGGACAATCCTCTCCCACATTTTAAGAAAACTACACAGATGGGTAGACTCACACCATTTATTAGCACCTTACTACACTTACAGAGAACTATGTTTTACATTTGGTACATTTCTTCCCAAGCACCAAAAAAGTTTGTCTCCATCCTATACACAAGATTTTGGCACAGGTAACAATAAGACTTTGTGAAGTCTTGTTGTATCATCTCTATGATCTATGATTAAGTTTTTTAAAGTTCTCAAGTGCTTCAAAATTAAGAGATGACAAGAAATTAAAAAGAATATCCCCACTAGATACTACAAGTTCAGTCACTGAGTACACGACACGTTCTTCAGATTGAAATACTGATGGGGAAGTTCTGGGAACTTTTAAAAGTGGATGGATCAGCAAAGTGGGCAGAGAACTTCTGAATTTTTTGTTACAATTTATCAGCTGGCAAAGTGTCTTTGGAGACAAATGAACCCCCAAAATCCCATGCCTTTGTTTCTGCAGAAATGAACATTTTCTAGAATACATAGGGTGTATTTTTTCTTACTTCCCCATTGGAGATAATAGTTTTCCTCTAATTATATTATAGTGCTGCAAGGTAGAAAAATATTTATTTTCATTACCACTGAAAATGTAATGTTGAAACCCCAAGGAGAAGTTGGTTCTGCAACCTGCAGTTGAGTCATTGCAAGATGGATTTATTTGCACCCTGTATCAATTCAGTCTTTGTCAGTAACAAGCTGGTGCAGTGAGAAAAGGCACCTCCAGCCACACAAGGACTGCAACCAGGTGTCCAGCTTCTGGTGATGGTAGAACAAAACTGCTTTTGGTATTTTTGATAATGTAGCAACAAACCTTTTTGAGTTAGAGAGCAAGTTCAAGGACAATCATAACTCCTGGCACACCACAGAGCTGTGACATTCAGTCTGCCCCCCATTCAGTGAATGAAAGAGATTGATTAAACCCATGATGTACAGATCTGTCAGGGGGTGATAAACCTGGTTGTCTTCATAAAGGTTTTGGTAAAGGAAAACTCAATGTCTGCGATTGTGATTTACCAGAAGTGAAAGATTCATTAAGGGAAAGACAGTTTGTACAGAACTTTTATAATCAGGATATTTCTGCAGATGCTGATGCTTTATTTCCACTGAAAATGAGACACTGGGTTGGTTAGATTTTTGGTCTGACTCAGGAAACCTCTCTACTAAGTCTACTAACTAGAGTAAGTGTTTCAGCATATTACTCCAAGATCTGAATTTGGCCTTTTATCTTAAATTTGAAACTGTCCCTCCAATAATGACTGAAAAATCTATTTCAGAATTAACGCTGAAATTTCTTGCATGAAATAAGATCATACTTATTTCTGCTGTTAACAACAGTAAAAAAACATCTCTGTTATTTGCTCACTGAGCTTGTCTGATTTTGTTTGCCTGCCACTTACCATTTGTGCCCTGGTCTACCAGACATCTAGGACAGGAACTTCATTTGTATTGTTTATTTTCTTCCTAGTAATTCCTGGTGTCCTGAACACCAGTTTGTGGGTAACAGTAAGGTGTAAGAATTCAGTGAAAGCAAACTGCAGGGACTTTGCAATGAGATTGTACAAAGGCACAAAACTAGAAACACCCTCAGAAGGCAGCTGCCTGCCCACCAGAGGAGATGCCATCACTGTGAACATGTTGAACACCAGAGTCTTTTAAGACCTGAGTGCATCATAAAACTCAAACCCGGAATTTGTTAAATACCAAAGCAGTTCAGAACAAGAAAAACCTTCTAATTATTTTGCCTACAGGCTAATATATGACTGAAGATCCCCTAAAGCTTTGCTATGCATTTATTTAAAGGAGTACTGATGACTGCTTGTAACTTAGTGACTAAAAATGCAATGGATTCCTTAACATTTTAACACATCCAGAAGCACTCATTAGCTCGCCAAAACCGAAGTCCATTGAATGGGAGCCCAGGCACATAACAATCTCAACAGACCTTTATTGTGAGTATTAGAATGCAGTCAACATTATTGCTATTATAAAAAAAGAACCAAAACAAAAAAACAAAAAACATCACAGAAGAAAGTAGTTTGCTTCTCTCATAGAAGATTTAATAGTAGTGCACTGCTGCCTCTCTGAGTGTGTAGTGACAATACACTGACACGTGTGGCTACAGCCGAACAGGGGTGGCTCTGCCTGGTTTTGAGGAAAGGCAGGGTGGTGTCTGAGACTAAGAGCCAGGAACTAGCTTCAGGTATTCAACCCAGATAATGAGGCTGGTTGATCCATCCCTTACACACAGACCCGGTGTGTGTGGAAAAGGAAATTCACTCCTGAATGATTTTTTCATGCTAGTTTGTTTTCTCCACGCAGTCTCCAATTTTTATTTATTTGGGTTGTTCAGGCTGATGCAGAATGGCTGCCAAAAGCGCAGTCTGCTCTCTGTGCAGTGTATTTTCACCATCGTTACATGCTTCACACTTTTTTTCCATATATAAACAGATATACACACAGTGTATAATACTTATTGCTAAAGACAGACCCCCAACACCCAGGACATAACATAGTATAATAAAAATCATTACTGAACTATTTCAAATATCCTCTGTAAAATGATCACATATAGCCATATGGACTCAGTACAACAGGAAAAAGTGTCAGCTAACGAACTGTAAGAAGAGCAATGGGCATTTTGAAAGTGAGGAAGGCTCTGATCTTAGTAAGCACTTCAAAATTAAGATGCCTGTAATGTAACTTTTGTAAGCAGTAGGCAGAAAACATATGGTTCCAGTGTTCTAAACCAACACGGCAAAGATGGGTCCTATTTGCAAATGAATGGCATCATTACATGCACCTCCTTTACCCATCAGCACCTCCATATAATAACTACTAACAGGGTTAGATAGTCAAGATGACCTGATTGCACACTGGTTACAAAGCCCCTGTTTGCAATGTGCCTCCCACTCCCTCCTTCTGTTACTGATTTTAACATCAAGCTCCAGTTCAGCTCAAGGTCTGTTGTGTTTCACTTAAGGTTTCAGTGAAGAAGAATGATTGCAGCTTCCCTTCCAATTCAAAGGAAAAAATTCTGCTTTGCAAGCATCAAAATATTTTTATAATTTTACTGTGGTTAGAATGACTCCTTTGCATCCCAACCTTCAGTTTGGTAAGGAGTGCTGGAGCCCATCAGTGCCAGAGTGGTTTTCCTGCAATAATCATTCAAGTCTAGTGAAGTTAGAAGTCAGATGGGATCAAGAAGAGATCACTGTTTGCACAAGATCAGGCATGGCTCAGTAAAAGAAGGCAGCAAAAATATCTCAAGTTTGATCATGGTACATGCACTACAATCAGACAGAGCTCATGGGACACACTGGGGGCTGCAGACAGAAAAGCAGAGGAGACCTTTCCCCACAGCAGCCAGAAAGAACTGGGCACAAGAAGAGAGGAGTAGAACCCTCTCGACACCACAGAAGAAGCCAGAGTGCAAAAAGATGAAAAACAAAAGGAGGAACAGTTGCAAGCTGTAGGACAAGCAGATGAGGAGCACATGTAGAAGTTCAGAGACAAAACTAAGAAATGGGGGGATGTCAGCCATACAAGAAGACTGCACCCATGGAAGACCAATTTCAGTTCTATGTCACCAAGCAAATCTGTTATTTCCATCAGGAAACAGGAACTCATCATCTTTGACTATTTTAGAGGATGACAGCTTCTACCACTGTACATTACTCCTTAGCTGAGCAAAGATCTCTGCATCTAAGGCCAGAATATCCAAACTATGGGCACTACTCAACCTAAACCTACCCAAGGAAAAGGTTAGCAGGAAGCATCTTTCAACTCATTCCCAGCCATATGACTTGAAGTACCTCCATCTTGCAACTGAAACACAAGTAGCCCCATCATGTGGAATCCAACCATGGCTCCAAGATGAGGTTCCACAAATCACTGCAATACTGATGTCCTACTGCCATCAATGTGGCTGAAAAGAGAATTCCTGCTTTAGATGCCTACAAAAAAGTTACAGGAAGTGGAAGGCTTTGAAATGAATCACCCTGATAACTCCAGGAAAAATAAAAACAACCCTCAAGACAAAAAACTGGATATTGAAAGGCTCCACAAGTTTGGCATTTAGCCCTGTGACAGCAGAAGAGGTTTCTGTACAAAGGCATTTCCCTTTTGTTTATTACTATTAAGAACTTAAAAGAAGGCTGTGAATTTTTTAAAATTACCTTTCTGTGCACATGCATTAAAAAAGTCCTTACACTGCCATATTTCTTCCCCAGAGAGAGTCTGCTTCCTTCATCAATTAATTGCAATTCATACCCCAATAAATGACATTGCAGATAGACTGTGTGTACATCCCTGGCTTATTTACAAAGGAAGCAGGAAGACAGATGGAAAATGAGGAGAAGGATTCTCTTAATAAGGCCAACTAGAAGTAGTACTGGTATGAGCCAGATCACATCAGGTTTGACCAGCACACAAGCAAAGCAACAGACTGCAGGTTACATTCTGTGCAAAACACTTAACCTTTTTATGGCACTTGACTCATAAGTGTTTGAATAAAAAAAACTTCAAAAGCATCCCAAACCTCTGATTACGTGAGAAACTGGGGACAAAACTAACACTCACATTACAGACTAACATCACAGTTTGAGAAAGCAAATTCAGACAAGTTTGTGAAGCATTCAAACAATGCACAATGGATCACAGCACTGTCCATAAGGACACTGAGACTATTTCTCAGAATGCTTGCACAATTTTTTTATCGTGACTACACAAGAAATGAAGGTAAAAAATACTGAACAGATTATTTGTTTTTGTAAGCACAGTCCATCCTGAATAAGGCAGGATCCTGAGGGATAAAAATCACATATGTAGTCCTGTAAATTTAGAGACCATTACATATACAAACAGAAGGCAAGTTAAAGCTGCAAGGGCAACTTAAACTTTGACCTTGCAATTTCCTTTTCAGGATACCATTCCTCCATCTCTGCACTAAGAATGAAACCTCCATCCTCCCAGCCTGGAATATCTCTGTCCTCTCCCCCTTCAGTAACATTTACAGTTATATTACATCACACGCATGCACACACATTGCATAATACTGCTACAGTGTATGCTGTATAAACTATGTAAATACACTCCACTTTGTTTCAAAGTAATTCATCTGGATTTACACTTCTCTTATACAGTACACATAGTACCACATTCAAGGATATGCAGTAAGTGAGTAATATATAAAAAAAGTCTCACATATCCAAAAGCAAGTAGGTCACTCAACTATTTATACTGTTTGAAGCAGTTATTTAAACATCCAACTGTATAACAGAATATTTTACTTATTATCAGTTGCTATAAAAACGTCAGCAAATGCTCAGCTCGTGTTCTTTCTGCATTATGAAGTTGCCAATCATGATTCTGTAATTAACTTCCACGTTGCCACACACCTCTGTAATGTCTCCTACAAGATCGTTGAGGCAAATTTTTAAATAGCAACCACTCTGTAGCAGGGGTTTACGTTTTGCTTTGGATATCAAGAGTGATAACTCACTTCAGACATGACAGACAGGTGGGAAATGTCAGGGTGGGTTTATTTTAGCAATGAACCAGCCATGCTGCTTTCTCTCTCAATAATGGTTTTACCATGAAAGTTCAATGCATTGGTTGCAAAGTCTTTCCCAGATAATCCATCTTTGGCACATTTTTCAATTTTATGCATTCTCTAAAGCCATTCCAAGACTTTTTGATTTTTGATGGTCTGTACATTATAACAATCACTTCTCATTTACATTTGTCTGTAGATCAGGAAGAAAAGTGGAAAATGTGGAGTATGCAGAATAGTTTTAATAAACAGTTATACATACAGTACCTTACATATAGAACAGTGTGTTTGCAAATTTAAATAATTTTTGAATGTACAGTGGCTTGTACTCTTATCAAAAGGTAAATTCAAGTTTCCTGTCTATCGGTTCTAAAATGCATTTATACAGATAACTAGAACTGATAAACAGACGTGAGGCATAAAATGTTCAAGTATCCTAATGTCATCAGTTAAATAGCCTCCTCTCAACAGTCATATTTTACAAATTTCAAAACCTGTACATACATTATTTTCAATTTTAGAAATTGCTTGTTAAAATGTAACATTTCATGTTAACCACCAGTTCTCATAGTCTATTGTAATAAAACTAGAGGTGTAGATATAAATGTATATAGTATGTGTATCTCTAGAGACATACATACACATACAAGGATGTGTGTAGCACTGGGTACAGCGGCAACTGATGAGCACAGGGCAGGTCCTGGGCTCAAAATCCAGCAAGAGTTAACAGAGCAAGTAGGTTGCCTTTGGTTTCATGTAGTTTCATTCACTGAAGCTGAAAGATTTTGTAAAAACATCTTGGATAATGTATCTTGTGATATTTATCCTAGTGGTTTAGTATTTATTCACAGCCACAGACACTTTTGCTGCTTTTGTCATTCCTCATCCCAGCTGAGGATGGTAAAGTTGCAGAGGGCCAACACCAGAACAGAGCTACCCAGGAAAACAATTGTACCTTGAATCCCAAATACTGCAATAGAACATAAAAAAATAGAAACTAGATACAATTTTGGATTTATTACTGGCACTGAGTTGGACTTTGGAAAAAACCTTCATGTAAGTCAATCAAAATCTTATCCCAGTGGTTTTAATATTATTTGGCACATCTGACAATTATTTGCCACTTAAGATTTAAAGGAGCCTAAGGGTGCTGCAAAAAGATTTTCTATTTCAAAAATATTTTTAAAACCAGACCATGATAAGTAATTTCTTTCAAAAATCAAAGCTACTATTTTAATTTTCCTGAACATTCCACGAGAAGGAAATAATCTAAAAAAAACTTTCCTTGTAGAGAGGAGACAGATCTCTCTGTGTCTATCTTTCACTTGCATCAAAAAAGCAGTTCCAAAGAATTTTTTTTTTAGTTGAACTCTGAGGATTTAGAAATTTTTACCAAAGGTTTCAAAGTAGTAGCACTGCTCTTCACAGAGGTTTTTTTTGTTCAAGTTTTTTACATGTGGGGATTTACTTGTTTAGCATGCTAGAATCATACCAACATTTCTCAGTATGTAGTATATTACATTTTGAAGCTTGGATATTGAATACTCAGGTTTTCAGCATCATATATTCCTCACTCTAGATTTTACTCTCCTCTCTCTAAAGCTTCAGGCTATTAAAATAATCGGCAAAGAAAGAGATAAATGCTCAGCTTTTTGCTGTCTTCCTGTCAGTCTTGTGGCTAATAAGAAAATTCATTGTTAAGAACCTATTTTTATTTATTTATTCTTCCTTTTGTCATACAGAGCAAAGTGTTGCTATTTGCTGTACTTTCCCCATGTCAATTAAGAGCTGTTTGATACGTCGCTTGAGCTGAGGCAATCTTGCCAGAGGATCTGGTGGTTCCAGTTCTCCAGTGAAATCAAGCCAGCTTTCTAAAACTACAGAAAGAAAAGGAAGAAGTTGATTAGACTAAGTCTGCAAAACACGGATTTCATAAAAATAATTCTTTCCTTTCTTAGTCTGTCTTTTATAAGAAGAGAAAACACACTGAGGCTGTGATTTTTATTTAACACAAGAAATGCTTAGTAGGGAAACACCAACTAATTCCATGTTTCACTCAATCCAAATGTATCTTCTGATTTGACTGTTACTATAAAAAGGTGCCCGGGAACAAATTAGACCCTTGCTTAACAATTTATCGTCTACACACATAAAAGAAATTTCAGTTCCTGGCCTCCTAGCTATGACAGAACTGCATAAGAAAATGTAATCCTTAAATGCAATGCTTGCATCTACCACTTCACCAGGCTCAGGTTTATAAGGTCCAGATTACAGAATTGTTTTCAAATCAACAAATGTTTTTCAAGGAATTTCTATGCTTGTAGAGACAGAGAAGGGAAAAGGTCAACCTTGTTATCCTGGAAATACTGCCTAGTATATGCTGGAAAAATGTGAAACTGCAAATAGGAACAAGACAGCTTTATTTGTCAAAAGATAACTAAAGGACTCTTCCTACAAGCTCCCTTCATTCTTAATGTCTATGACTAGTGAGTAAACTGATGTGCTGTAATATTTACTCCTACACTATAATCTCATTCAAGCTTTCTCAAGAAGCCTCATGTATCTTCCTGAAACCAGTTATTTTATTAGCAAACCTGTGTAGAAGGCAGAATGAACACTTTCGGGTTTTTTTCTTAAATATTGTCAAATACTAGAACAACCAGGCCAAAAGCATTCCCAGAATAGAAAACTCTATCAGCTTTATGATCCCTATCCAGAAAACAACTAGACAGGTTATCTAAGTTTCCTAAGGCCTGCCTAATACCATAAATGTGTGCTAAATTTTCAAGAGTCCTAAGTGCTAAAGCTACACTTATGGGTAGAGAGTCAAGGGTACAAACTCTGGCTATAATTTTGGGTACACAAATTTGAAAATTCCTCTCAAATCCCTGAGATCACCTTCAACACAGTGGCTATAACAGATGTTGTTACAGGTGTATTACAAAGTATGTGACAATGCAGTTACCATCAACTTCTTTTTCAATCAGGTCCATTCTGCTGGTGACTTCATTCTGTACATTCTCTATATGGGTAAGGAGATTTAGCTGCCATTGAAGATGTGTGTCCACTTGTTCTTCTGAGCCTTTTCTTTCATTACAAACAAACACAGTGTTTCCTTCAGCAGAATTATTCTTCATAGGAGCAACAGAAAGAAAGAAAAAATTTCCATTTAAGAAGGTTTGTTTTGTTTTCTTTTCATTTCTGGTGTTGATTTCAACAGTCGAGTCACATGATAAACTATGCTGGCTTAGAACTGTAGTTCTGTCTACTGGACAAAAAGTGTACTCAAAAAAGCTATGTACCATGAGACATCAATGGACTAAATCAAACAAAATGCAAATTCCAGGCAAACAAGCACATATAGCACAGGGGAAATTAGGCAAGAGGTAAAGTTTATCAGCTCAAGCACTCTGATTAATGGATTAAGACAGGCAGCATTTCTGTGCCCTTCTTATAGAAACTGTGACTTAAACACTGAAGTGCTGAACTGCATCCAAAACTGTCACCAAAAATGTGGAAGACCCTAAAGTCTGTTTAAACTTTAGTCAGAGGACGAAAACTCCCTCAAATGCAGTAATATCAGAGATGTCAAAAGTTAGTATTTTGCACAAATAAACTGGCCATTCTATTTCTTAAGATAAAAGATTTCTCCTCCTACCACTGCTATGGATGAATGTAACTTGCCAGAACAAGTCTGGAGCAGAGCTGAACATGTTTGGGGAGAGTTACACGGGCAGTAACATGCAGAGTAATAAACACATAATATCTGAGGAAGACTGACTTCTTTGAAATAAATCAGTAGCTTCATAACAAGCTAGAGATAATACACAACACTCATCTTTCTGTACTTGACATCTTAGCTAATGAATACAACCAAAGGAAGTGCACACTGGATATAATAAGTTAAAATGATCAATATCTTAATTCATTAGCAAGAGTCTCAGTTTCTACTTTATGTCAACTATGACTTCAGATGCAACCAACTTCTTTCCCTATTAATGGAGACTCCCTTTATACAAGGAGTCATGAGGAAAAGATGAGGGGTAATGGGTGAAAATTTCTCCTGGTGAGACCCCAACTGGATATTAGAAGAAAATTTTTCACTTTAAGAACCACTCAGGGGAGTGGTGCATTCCCCATAACTGGACATTTTAAATACTTAGTTTGAAAAGGTGCTGGGCTTTCACATCTACATCATGTTCCTATCAAGAGAAGTTGGAGCAGATGATCCTTGAGTTGCCTTCCAACCTGGCATTCTATGATTCTGTTTCAGGGGCTAGAATGCCAGGTATTTGTGCTCACAGTGTCAGCTCATGGAAAACACCAAAGCAAGGATTGAATTTTATATTGTATTAATAGTCTTCTCTGATGAAGTGCTCACAGCTTTTTTCTTCAAATATTTCTCCCTCTAGTCAAGAACTGGAAGAGTGAGAAGACAGGTGAAGAAAAAAATAGGGACTGATGGATTTATGAGCAAGTCTTGAAGGACAAGTATCACTAATACAATATTAATTAAAGGAATTTAAGTTTTCCATCTAAGATGTACTTTAAAAGTCATAAAAGCCTCTTAAACTCTGAAACATTTCAGATGAAATGTTTCCTCTCTCAGGACATCAGGTTTGCCTACACATTTTCTTCATCAATGTAACTATGTAGCTCATAAAGGATACTTGTAACATGAATGAGACACGTCCTGTTTCTTACAATATTCAAACCTTCCTAAAACCATGAGGTAAAAACACCATTTTACCCTTCCTACATGAGGACTCAAATCCATAATTCTAAACCACTACTCATCTGTTAGGTGAATCTTTCAGATGCCAAATGCAGGAAGGTGGAGAAAATCTTAGCATCATTTTTTTTTTTCCTTTTAATGACAATAGTATTTATCCAAATGGCTAAAGTAAATACTCCTTGAAAAAACACCCTGACAGTGCCCCAAACAGATCTCTCTCCTGGTTCAAAACAAAGAACACCTAGCTTTTTAGATATATGTGAGCAGTAAAACAAAACTAGTATTTCCTTTACAGACTTAAAGCATATGTTTTCTTTCAATTCTATATATATTTTTATGCTATTGACAATGAAAATTTAACTCCTGTTGGAAGGGATGTGTATTTCACACTGTATTTTGCATGTCTCCCAACTATACAAACCAAATATAACAATGCAATTTCACATACAAGCTGCTACTTCTAAATAGAGATAAAATTTCTCATTTGGACTATATAGCTTACATGCCACATTTAAAAGTAAAATTAAAAGAAAAAAGATGTATCTTACTCATTTCTTCCACACCAGAAACTCTACTTCGAAAGGGGGATGAGTTGGGCTTTTTATTCTCACACAGTTGGTATTGTAGAAAACAGAAAGGTTTGTCTCACTGTTTTCTTGCTCAGAAAACTCTTCACTAAAACCAGACTAACAATTTACAGATCTCTTCCATAGAGTAATGGATTCAAGTCATTAATGCAAAAATGAGAAAGATGTTTAAGTAGCCAAATATAATCCTGATTAAAAACCTGTGAAACATTTAGTTAGCAGAAATATTCAATATAAAAGACACAAAAGAAGTTGCATGAGGTAAAATTAGTTTGTCAGTAAATCATTACTTGTGGACTGAATTCTAGACAGTGTTGCTATTAAAGGAAGAATACAGCACAAACACTATTACAAATTTCAGTTTAACAAAAAACAAGTCACATGTAGAAAACAACTGAGAGAAAAGAGAACTTGTCCTGTTTTCCTAACATCACAAAAAGCATGTAAATTCTGTTTCAAGATTGCATTTTAATCATAAGATTATTTTTTTCCCCTGGAACACTGGATTGAGCATAAATAGTTTTAGCATAGGCAATACTTTTGACTATATTTTGCATTTCATTCACCTCTGAAATGGGTATACTGTACCTGAAATATCTCAGCCATCCAACTTTGCTTCTAGTGATTTCTGTTGACTTATTTGATAGAATATGTCAACTTACAACAATGAACTTTTTCAATACTTGTATGCACTTGAGTTTCATCAGACTGAACATACTTTTCCAACTAGAAACCTCCCAGATGAAGAATGATACTTACCTGCTCATTCATGCCATCATCTTTAAAAGAATATTGTAAACAGTTTTTACTCTCTGTGTGAAATTCCTGATCTTCCTCAAAACTACTTGTATCTTCATCATCTGAGCTCATAAGATCAGCGACTGCTTTGCAGTCTTGACCAAAACTCTGTGGTTTTTGGTAACTGTGCTCACTTGTGATGTATGTTTCTTCCATCTTCTGGGGTATACTGGGGGGCTCCTTATGGTTCTGACTGTGATACGTCCTTTCAGTTGGATTAACAACATCTGGTAAAGTCACTAATTTTTTCTCTACCCCAACAGTTATTTCTTCTTGTTCTTTTCTCACCCCTGAATAAGCCCAGAGATGAAGGTCTGGGTGATGCTTATTTCTGCAACACAGGGTAGAAAAAAAGCAAATTACAGAGAACACACTTACAGCACTGGACTACTAAGCAGTCACTTCTCCTAGATCATAGTAATTGATAATCACCATTATCAAACGTACATATTCTATGTCACTCACCAAATTTAGGATAAATACCAGAATTTCCCTTTGAAACAAAATTGACTGTAAAAAATCCCATAATCCCAACGTATCAGATCTGATCAGGTGCTGAACACCTAATTCCCATTGAAGTTAAAGGGTATTCTACATCTTGTACTTGAATTATTTAAACTGCTATACAAGAAACAACTTTAATGTGAAAGAATTATGCATATGTAATACCAGTAGTCTCCGCTACATAAATATATAAAAATTAAGAATAAACCCTGTACTGATACTTACTTTAATATCCCAATCTTCAGCTGCAGTCCATGCAGTATTTCAGTTACACCATATACATCTGCCAGCAGGTGATGGGTTGACACAATCTTTTTGGCATTAAGATGAGAGTAGTTTTCTTTCAAAAATGATAAACCACACATGTGCCCATTGTTTAGCCAGTCTTTATCATAAAGATATTTGGCACTCCACCTCTGACCTACGGTAAGCAATAAAACAATTGAGGATCATCTGAAGCCACAGCAGAATTACTGAGTGCTGTGATTATATGCTGTACTCTCCTAGATGTCCCTGACCATCCATGAAAGAATGACTCAAGATCTTCCTATAATATATTAAAATAATAAAATTCAGTCTTCATGGATTTAGAGGAAACTCCTGACATTTCTCAAAACAAAAATAAACCTGAAATCTCAAGACCTCTCCAAACAGCATTAGAAATTAAAATCTTGTCAACTTTGCAATCAAAACACAGGATATTAAGAACTGTATTATTATTAATCAAACTGAAAGCTTACTATTCAAACTGGCATTTATATGACTACTGCAGCTTTCATGAAAAACTAAGTTATCAAGAGAAATGTTAGAGAGTGAATTTTATATGGATATATCCAAAATATCTGGTTTGTTTCTAAAAGACAAATATTTAGCTTCAATAATGAAGTCAGCATCTGTTTGTTAGAAGGCCTCATGAAAAGCAGACATTTCAAAGTTACCAGACAGCAGTCATTTCACTGCCCTTTGAGGTACCTTTTATGAGACACCACTATACAGGGCATTGATGCAAGTGGGCCTCAGGTCTTTGATACTATGGTAACATCTAGAATCTTAACCCAAAAAGCATAAGCAAGTATGTAGCTAATGCTTCTATAGAAACTTAATACCTATTAAAAAAAGAAAAACCAAATAACCCACCCCAAAAAACAGACTAGAACTGTACAATGCTAATTATTTCATATTATTGTTTACAATGTGCAACCCTGACAGACTGGCTAAGGCTGCAGTACTTTACACTCAGTTTCATATCAGACCATTATATACAGAACAAAGAATGTGTTGATGGAAGCCCTTCATGCCTTTCAGGAGAATACCCTATCTCCTTTCTGCCCATTATCCCAATACACCTTAAAATACTGACATTGTGAATGACCTTTCTCTCCTGACATAGAAAGAAAAGAAGTAATGGTTAGGAAGGGAGAGAAGATAAGAATTAGAGACACAGTCTCTGCATAGCAGGGGATAATGAAGTACCTCGTACAGTGCAGGGAAAGAAGACAAATTAGTTGGGTTTAATAAGGAAAAGCTTGGCTGCTCAAAGAGTACACCACACAGACCTATCAAAAAGGCTCTATACCATCAATCTAGATTTAGACTGGGGCAAATGGAAAATGTCACATCTTTCCAGCTCTATTCTCAAAAATTCTATTCTCAAAAACAACTATTAAAAACTGTGCTCTCTAACACCTCTGCAAACAGTTTTCACATTTCATTTCTTAAATTGAGAAAGTAAATTTAGAGATGCAGTCCCACTGCCATTTTAAAAGAATCTGGTTTGGTATTACACCAGAAGACACAAGCAAGTTTGTACAAATTGTCAAGAAAAATATTTTAAAATTTTATCACAAATCAAAGTTTTTCTCTAAATAACTGTTAAGAAAAATGGCTTTAAGGACAGAATAATTTAAAAATTAGCATATTTCTAATCAGATGTCTTGTGTTTGAAAGTAAGTAGACTTTTCCTAACTCTTGCCATGTCAAACTTACCCTAACAATCTTAAGATGTGCTGTTTGTGCACTACAGAGAGTGCTAGATTTTTTCACATTTTCCATATTCAGTTTCACACCTTTACACAATTCTGGACAAATTCAAACACTGTAAAAGTGCCCTTAAGAGGAAATTACATCCACAGCATATGTGAGTGTACTGTGGCAATGAGCCTTCCTTCTCTAAAAAAATATTTAAATGAACAGGTATGATTGCAAGTATAGGCAAAACAGATTGCTGAACTAGAATGACTTTTTTTAGAAGGACTTTTCTGGTTACAATGACAAGTGCTAAGGTTTTGGGGAAATTAAGTTTCAGCTACTGAGATGGCAACTGAGATCATGAAAAAGATTTAGCATAGCTGAACAAGATGATGCTAACTGGAAAGTAAGTTTCTGCTCAGAGACAAGTTTAGAAGCACTTGTCCCAAAGAAATATAACAGATAGCACAAAACAGACAAAGCTTTAATAATTTCAGCAATGTATAACATCTCTGCTTAAAAACCCCAAGTAGACACCTTCAGATAAAGAGGTAGTTTACCCTTACCTGGTGGATCTCTGCAGATATAACAGATGTACTGGTCTGGAATGCTGTCCTCTAGCAGTCCCATGCACACACTGTGCTGCCAACACAAGCACTCTTCGCACTGATGTAAGGAAAAAAAAAACCAAAAAACTAAAACTGAGATAAGTAGATTCAAAATTTAAAAGCTATTTCTTGTCAAAATGCAGAGAACAGCAGTTTAACTTATACAGTTGGTTTGAGTAAGATTATTTGAGAGTTGGGCAATTTGTGTTTGGGTAGGCAAAGACATCAAGCTAAAAAAGAGCTCTAGTTCTGACAATAACCTCAACCACAAACTCCAGACTCAGGGGAAAAAAAAGAAATTGAAGATGCAATATTTAATAAAATTTTATTACAACATTCAGTATTATAGGACCTAAATATTTAGTAGTGAAACATAAGACAGGAGTATAATATTGCAGAGTAAAGTAGAAAGATAATGTAATACATTACAGCATAACAGTGAAAAGTAGAAAACTCTTCAGTTTAATTATTTATATTTACAAAGCATCTCTCCAGTGCGCTAGAAAGATGTGTTTATAATATCGCACCAATGGAAAATCTAAAAGAAAAAGAAAATGGAGAAAATGAAAGAGGAGAAACAAGAGAATAGGAGAGCAAAACAGAAGTGGTAAGACATGAGGGCCTAGAAACAGCAAACTGGTTGCTCTCAGCAAGATAAAACATGAAGAGGAAAAATCAGGCTTTCATTTGACTTAAGAAATAAGCTGAAAGCTACCACTTAAAAATGCATTTCCCCTTCTCAGTTTCCCTGTGTTCTAAATATCTGATGATTTTACTGGCAAAGTCTCTCCTCTTTCCTTTGACATGCTTTTGAGCATCAACTTATTCAAAATACTGACGTCACCTTTCCTTTTTCATACCACTATAGCTACAGTTTGCTCTCCTCTCTCTAAAGATTTCTACATCAGTCCATTTTTCCACGTTATCACCACAGCTGAACTCCACTTTAGCTCTTCCAACACAGCCCTGCCTTTCAGGGAGAGTCTTTGTGCCCTTCATTTTCAAGTCTTTCTGTCATATCCAAATGATTTTAAGTCCATTAACACAGGACAGCCATACTTGCTTCCTTCCATGCACAACTAAAACGTCCCATGTTTTCAACAGAAACTGTACCACATTAATAGTTGCATACAAACCTGTGTTTTGAGTGGGGAAAACTGAGTTCATGGTTGTTTGGTTTGTTGTTTTTTTTTAAGTTACAGGCAACTGAGTTCTTCCTCACTGCTGTTTGCATCTGACCTTATTTTTACCTTATGAATTCCTTGAGACAAAGACAAACTGTTCTTTACTAATGTGGAACACTCCCCTCACTGGAGTACAAAATAAATTAGCAGAGATAAGTTATAATCCAGCACCTGAATGCTACGCACTGAAAACTCTTCTTCCTTTTTTTCTACACCAAGATTTAAATTCTTAGTTTTCCAAACCAGCCAGTGATTTCTAGTTTGAGAAACACATCACAGTTACTGACAATATTAATGTCTGTGAAGCAGGGATAGAACCGAGGTAAATTTACACTGACCAGAGGGGTATCTACAATTTGAACTGGAAAGCACAAGGGCCAAACCAGAAGGGCTGGGATAATTGGGATGGTCTGTGGACAGAAGCAATGATTTGTGTACAGAAAAGGATACTTCACTTCAAATGTATCAATTGCCCATAAAGAAAAAAGTTACCTTTCCTAACAAGCCTGTTCTATGGACTGATTTGTTAGAGAAACCCCATCCTCAAGTGACAGTTCTGCATACACTAAACAGCCATGCCAACTGCAGAACATGGAAATATTCTGTTATTGTTGCCTTCCATTTACAGCTCTCTACATAATTTCAGTCTCCAACATATCAAAATAGCACTGCCAGAAGCAAGATATTAACATGGAAAACCCATTCCACACTCTAAAATTTCTTTACCTGAATCATGAAGCCATTTTCTTCATCCAGTTCACAAATGCACCTAACAATTTCATTGAGAGCATCATCTTCATCCTGAGACTCTTCAAAGTTAGTTGAATCAAAGTCCTGATTGTACTCATCACCACTAAGTAACAAGCTCTCTGTAGAGGAATCATCCAAGAACTCCACATCTGAAAGGTCTAGTAAAAATAAACACATCTGAAACTCTATGCAGAGACAATTTTACAGAAACATAGGGGGGGGTTGATAGTTTAAAATCTAAACCTACAAATAGCAAAAAAAATTGCTCCCAAACACACTACTGGTTTTTTTAGATTTCTTCACGAATTCTGCAAAATGCTTTCCATCTCCTTAGAAGCAGAAAAGCAACACTTAACTGAGGCAAGCACAACGCAGAAGACCTTGAGTTGTGTAAGCATTTTGATTTTTAAAAACAAAGTATAAATCAGTTACTGCATTAAAGCTACAAGCCCAAATACAAACCAAATTATTCTCCTTAAAATTCTCAATGAATTAAACCTACAAACTAAAAAGCTGCTGTTCAGTCAACCTACTTTCTCCACTAAGGTCAACAGACAAGATAGCTCTTGGATACTGGTAGGATGTATTCTTCTCTGAGAACATGCTGCGCAAGGTCAGGGAGCTCCCCGAGGACCGGGTTAAGGGAGAGGAGCACCTGTCCAAGAATTCAACAGAACTATCTTCATAATCTGAATAATCTGAAAAGTTAAAAGAAAATAAGCCAGTGTTACAAAAGTAAATAAAATTTTTAGCAAATTAAAAAAAATTTTAAAATTAAGTGTGCTGCAACATTTTGTTCACAAGTAAAGAATATCAACACTGAGGCAACAGGAAAATGAAACTAAATATTAAACAGCAAAAGCTCTTTGGAACAGATTTTATTAAAAACAAAAAACATTAAGAAACACAATGAAGTTTAATAGCTAAGACAAGCAACACCCATTTAGCTTCCCCCATATTTAAATGTACAGAGGAATAATTTTTCCTAGAAAGTTCTACAGTTGTCTTTATCCACAATTCATCCCATGCCATCTGCCAGCCTTGGAGATGCTGCTGCTCACTCTCTTTCAGCTTCAGGTCTGTCTGTAGCACTTCCAGTGTTGCTAGCTGCAGACTATCAGGTTAAGTGACAAAAGCTTGTCAGCCCACCTCCAGAAGAGCAGAGGGAGCCCAAAGAAAACTCTCCTGGGATGCTCCCAGGCCCATCCCAGGAGCCATAGGCCATTGAGAGATGATCAGTCATTCCTGGAACGGGCCCAGGAACATCCCAGGAGGGCATGCACTGGCCCTGAGGAGTATGATGAGCAGGCAGACAATAAACACACCCTGCCCAGGTGTCCTTCCAGGGTCTTCCCATCACTCCCAGTATCCAGATGTGAAACTCATCACTGTGTATTACCCAGAGCACCTCTCTGGATCACCTTCTAGATTGAGCTGTTGGAGCACAGGAGTGGGGCACACTATGAGATACAGCAGAAAATCATTTTGGTCATGTTTAGGGAAGGAACCAAAGGTGAGGATCAATGGATGGAGCCCAAGCGATTTGGGGAGGAAATGTTGTGAGGAAAATGGAGGAATAAGAGATTTAAAACCACTAGCCATGCCTAAATAGGTTGCTGTGAGTACACTTGTCTGGCCATTCCCTACCTCTGATCAGCATCTATCTTTGCTGGGTGTTCGAGTCTCCCTCCCTGGAGATAATCCCTCCCTGTATCTGGACAATAGTTTTGGCAATGAGCTCTAGGCGGCCTTGTTTGGACAGGGAGGTTGGACCAAAGGATCTAGAGAGGTCTCTCCCAATCTCTAACATTCTGTGATTCTTATTAAAACCCACTTCTAACTCTTAATCATGTGAGACACTCCCTATTCAGTGTACTGGTGTGTGAATGGGGGTGTGAGCACCAGCAAACAGAATCAGACCACTGGTCAAAGGAACCATGCATCTGTGGTTCCAGCACCAAGAGAGACTGGATGAGTGATGGAAGTGCCAGCCACTTATAAGGGATCTCCAGTCACTGAGGCCCACAGGTTCATGCTGAAGCACCCAGAGGCAGTGCAAGTGCCTGAGTGTTAGCAGAGATCAAGATGGTCCAGCTGGTGAGAAGTGGCCTGGGAGGAAGGGGTGAGTGAGTCTGCAAGGGCCAGCTCTGCCTCAGGGGCTTCAGGGGAGTCCTGGCCAGCTCTGGGAGTGTGCCCTTTGGAGAGATCAGGTCTGTACTGAAAGTGGCACTGTGGCCCAAGGGGCTTTCATCTCCAGGTGCCAGCAACTGGAAAGATGTCAGAATCCATAGGATCCAGAAGCAGCTCCACAGGCAGCATCTAAGCCCACTTGCTGGAAGGATCCACATTGTACATGCATACATATATCTATGTGCACCCATCTCTATATTCTCACAAGAATTGGACCTCTCCTCCTGCTGAGCTAGAGAGGGGAGCAGGATGAGGCTGTTCAAGGAGGCCAGAAGTACAGACAGCACCAGGAGCTTCTGCCAACAGCAATACAGCAGTGCTGACCTTTATATATTGATACCACCATTATATATTTTCCTCTAGTGTATACTGTTTGCAACAGTTGAACAAAAGGGTCAGGGAAATATTTCCCATTCAGATATTTTCCCATTACAAAATACACATTTCAAATTTTGAATGTATTTCAAATCTGTAGCTTTACTTCTTATCTATTCAATTCTCCTCAAAAGTTCTTTTGTCAAATACTTCAATAACTTTGCTCGTTTTTATGTTAATTCTTTTTCATACACTTTTTACACCAACACTGAGCCAAACAACAGAACTATGAAACATTTTTCTTACTCTTATCAAACTGTATCAAGAGTGCTGCTGGGGATATTGCTGTACACAAGGTGATAGCACATTAGTTTTGAACATCTACCTAAAAATGGAACCCGTGGTGTGTTATTACCTCATTATGCCATGTTTTAATAATCACACGTTAAGAAGCTTAGGGTCTGCTTCATCCAAAAAAGACTGCCTAGGGTCTTGGGGTTTTTGTTCTTTTCTTTGGCTTTTGCATACCCAACATCTACCAGTATCTTCCTACTAATACTCAGATGCTTTCCTAGTGCAAATAAACTGCCAATAATTTTTAGGTAAAATAAGCCATTGAAGTTTATAGCCTAAAATTATATTACTCTTGTATAAAGATATAAAATACACAGAACCTAGATTATTGCAGATCACACCAAATCCCTGTATTGTTTGGGAGCATTTTCATGGTAAAGCATAAATTTTGGACAGACAAATGCATAAGCACTCTAGAGAACCACAAGGCATCTTTGAGGACAGAATTTCCATTGATTGCAGAGAGCTGTTTCCAAATGGTCTTGAGGAAAACTTCTTTGTTTATTAGCTTTTAAATTTTCACCTTCTCGTATTTTAAGGAATTTTAACCAAAGTTACTAAAACAGGTATCTAGTAGAATACACTCTCATGATACACAAACATGAAACAAACCTTACAGGCATAGAATGGTAAGTCTACATTGCAATTTTTAAATATTTAAAGATATTTTTAAAAATGAACCTAGTATTAAGACAAAACATAAGTAGTATTATTTTAAGTCCTGAAACATATTTTTAAGTAAGCAGTCAAGAGAAAAAAAAAGAATAAAGTTCAGTCTTTGGCAAGAAGAAAAGAGAGAATGTTTCTGCATTTGCCCATACTGTTATTTTTATTGCCACAGTGCTGAAAACTAAGGCTGCACTGAATGTAAAAAAAAAATAAAGAGGAAAACCAAGTGATTTGGTACAGCGATTTTATAGGAGATTAAAAGAATCAAAATACGTGGAAAAGGTGAAAAAATAGATAGAAACTGTGAAACTTCACTGGTCAGCAGGATAGCTATCTTTTTATTAAAAAACAGCAACAACAAACCCAAACATTGCTCATTTGTTCCACAGCAATCATACGAAGGAGAAAAAGGGCTGGCGCTATGTTAGAGAACCCCACTCTTACAAGGAATACTTCACAAACGAGGAGAGAAAAAAAAAAAAGCAAAAATGGTCTGAAAGGTTTTGTTTTATAGAAAAAGCCTAAGCTACCTAGAGCCTCATATCTGAAAAAAAAATCTCTCTCTAGGGAAAGAAATTAACAAAGAAAAGAAAAAGTTGAGTGATCTGTTAAAGAATCAGAATATTAAAATGAAACAAGACAAAAGGAATCACCATTTGTCAAGACAAGAAGGTTATTGCAACAGGGATGCCAACCTCAGCTGTTAAGGATTAAATGTTAAGGAGGGGCTGCATTATACAGTGAACCACTGACACTGAACAACATACCAGAGATTAAACTAATTTTAATCAACAAGGAGATTCAGATTGTGTATAAAAAAGCTTCAAATGATGAATTTGCAAAGATGTGAAAAGTGAGCATATTTTTTGAAGGAAGAAAAGTCATCTAAGAAATACCTGTCTATTACCTAGAGACTGGCTATAAATAGCAAAAAATTAGGTCATAGACCTATGTCCTTTTAACATTTCATGCCAAAATATATTCTATGAAATTAAGATTTTATGCTCATTTTGTTTACAGACATGTTTTAGTATCTACCTCCGGGAATGCAGTGATTTTCCTTACTTACCGTGCTGTTTAGATTTCTTCTTTTTTTTCTTCTTCTTTTTCTGTTTTGATTTATGATCTTTCTCCTTTTTCTCTTTTTTCTCCTTTTCCTTTTCTTTCTTTTTACCTGAAATAAAACCAAAACATTTTAAAATAGTAGTGCCATTCCAAACTTCTTGCTTCATTTGGCTAACCTAAACCTGACATCTAAAATTAAGTATTCCAGTTGCCTAGTCATATCAAAATTATTAGTTAATTTACTTGACATCTTGGGTATGTCTTTCATTAATTGCTGCTAGAATGGTTCAAAGTTCTCTTTCTACAAGTAACATTTTACCATTTTTAAATATTTCTAAATGAGAAATACAAAGATATAGCAAAGCACATAAAACAAATGACATTATTTCAGTAGCTTATAACATCTACTGTACTCATAGCTTATAATGAAAGGACTTGGGCAAGATAAGTTTTCAAAAGTGCAAAATTCCAAGCTAAAAAATAACCTTCTTAAATACATATATTAAAGTACAAAAAGTCATTTGAAGGAAATTTCAGTATCACAAAAGTGCTGATGCTGTCAGCACGTTCTACTACACAGAAACATCATAACAGAAAACTGATTCTGACCAAAATTTGATACATAAATTATTATATAAAATTTATTATACAATCCTAAGCACTGTTATATGCATGAGAACCAGTACTTTGTCTCAAAAGAAATCTATTCATCCTGTTAATTCTCCCCAGACAAAATAGATCACACAATACTGTCAACTCCCTCATCATTTTCTCAGCAATCAGCAGTAAGATAAATAATGAAGAAAATTCCATAAAATAATTCTTAAAAGTCAGTATCTAAGGATTGCTTCCTGGAGTCTTATTATCTTGTTGGGGAACACAGAAACAGAACTTTTATATCTTGGAAAAACAAGGCAGAATCACTTAAGAATTCTTGTCCATCTGTAATAGTACTAATTAGTTTTTTTAAACACACAATAAATCCAAAGCCCCATTAACTCATATTTTCTTTAAAGAACTGCCAAATGTTTTGCTAATAACACATAACAGTTTTCTCCTACCCCCACCTCCCTCAAACTCACCATTAGTAGGCAATAAAGACAGCATCACTAATTCAAACCAAGAAAAAACAAAACAACCAAAACCAAAAACACAGGCTTTTTGCTTTCAGGCCTCTCATAGGTACTTCTGGATCCCTCTAAATTCTGGCTTAGATACTTCCATTTTTTAAAAAGATAATATTATTAGTCAAATAGAAATTTGTCATAGATAAATATATGAACTGGTTTTAAACTCAACAAACAAAAGAAGTGTTGCTGGCACAGGAAATGTCTTATGCTTCTATATTTGCTCTTCAGAGACATCGAGTTAAGAGAATTTTTCCTTTCTACCTAAAAATATTATTGCTCTATACACACCGTATGTCGAAGAACTCTTCTCCTCCAGTTTTCCCTTTCTATCCATTCTTACTGCACCTGCAAAGAGAAAAAGAATACATGGCATAAGTGCAATGTCTGGCTGATGACCCACTTTCTTTTAAAAGTCAGTAGACCATAAAAAGTCCTAATGGTACATAGTAATCAGAAACATGCAAACAATAAAACTGGTTTTAATGTCACTTCATGATTATTCATATTATCTAAAGCACTGGAAACAAAAAGCATTCTGGTTTAACAACTTCTGAATGCTTGTCTTTCTCAATCACCTTCTTTAATATTTGCTTCTTCAGATTCTCAAAATATTTCTCCTATATGGGCAGAGAGCTCTGTACCTCTGTCCCTTCAAAGCTCACTGATGTGGAAGACCTCTTTTTTTTTAACTATTCCCTTTGGGTAATTTTAGACTATAGATCAAAGGCATTTCCAGATGCAAGGCATGTGTATGAGATGAGGGTGAAAAAACAAGAAGAGAGGTTTACTTGGACTTCCAGAAGGACTGCAGCCACATCACTGGTTGGGTCAGACCACTGAAACCTCAATATTTGTAATAATATCATCACACTTAACATATAATCTCTGCATATGAATGCCTAGGTCTTAGTCTTACATACAGGACAATACATGCCCCAGAAAGCTGCTTTGTTGGTCTTGGAATCTGCACTCACTGTTATACTACATGCAATGTTTACAGTGCAGTTACTTTGAAGCCTTTTTGTTTCCTTTTTCTTTCACTGTAATAGAAACCAATGTAATGAGTAAAGGTTAAAGGTGCTGACATTGATAATATTCTTTTAAGTTAATGTTCTATTTTGTGAACACAAACTAAGCTCTGGCACTACATTTTTAGGGCTATGTATAAAATTTACACTTCTGCTTACCACATTTTTCATTTATTTTAATATCATAAAAAAATACACTGTTCTTAATGTGTATATTGAATCCACATCTGACTTGCATGTAAAATACTGTGATAATTTGTTAGAATTCTGCACCATATCTGACAATTCTCACCTTGCACTACTCAGAAAAGTTTATTCAGTGAAAGACTTGGATGTTTTTTAACCTTTCCTGATGCAAACCAGGAACTGACACGGCAAAACACTTCTATAATTTTCAATGCTAATATTTATAATTAAATAAGACAATGGAATTTTCAAATAAGCAAAATATAACAAAGTTATGAAGAATATTATTTGACACAACTCAAAACTCTTTATCAATATTGCAAAAGCTTTCAGTTCCATTTAAGCTTAACCGGGAAAGCATTATATTAATCAGAACACTAAGGACATTTCAGAACCATTGCAAGGACATACTGTAAGAAAATGCAGCTCTGCAAAGCTTTAAGGGATTGAGATTTTTTAGTGCCAGCTATAAACACTTGGAGGCACCAGTCACCTTCAGTATCCCTGAGCACGAGCCCAACAAAACTATCAGCACAAAAAAAGAACTCATGGGCTTAACAGCAAAAATAAAAAATCCTGAAAAACACCTGCTAGTCGTCAAGACCAACCCAATTTTACTAAGATACAACATACATGTTATATGGAACTTACTCCAGCTCCCAGGCAGACTTCTCAGGAAAACAAAGCCAAAATGCCAGAGAGTGAGAAAGCCACGGGGACAGCAAGAGCAATAGAAGGTAGAACATCACCTACCATGCCACGCAGCACTTCTGAATGCAGATGTTCCCCACTTCAAGATGCCCCCATCCCATGCAATCTATCCAGCAGCTGCTCCTCTGTTCTGCATACTGGCTTCTAATACAAGACACAAGCTGCATGACCACAGCTCAGGCTACCTGAGCCTTTCCACTACCTCAAATCAATCATCTCACCTAAGACCATAATCCTGTTGAGATTAGTGTGCTATTCAGGCTCTTGCATTAGTCTGTATTTCAAGCAGACTTAGCTTGCTGGGATACTTATCATTGACATAAACCACTACTAGATTACTCCTTTTTGGGCTTCCTAATTAACATTTGTCTGTGTTACAGGAGTGAGCTGCTTTGCCATCTGTAGAGCAATGAGTATATTTTAGCACCTCGCTAGAAGAAAAACACACGATGCTTCTGCACATCATCATGCTATTAACATCTTGTCTCATTTCAAAAAAGAGCACAAAAGGATCACCCAAACGCACATAATTTGGTTAGGTCACTGCCATTTTCATGAAAAGATGGAATAATAACTCCCATATAAGCCATCCCAAGAGACATTTCGTCTCAATATTAGATGAGTTAGTATTTAAACGTCATTATTCAGAAGAAATTCAGACCTCAGACATTCAAACATGCCCTGATACTGATAGCCACAACACAAACTTTAGTTTAGCTGTAATTTGCAAGACAAACACAGCTAACAAAGTAATCAGACAGTAACTAAATAACTGTTTGAGGAAACCTGTATCATGGGCAAAAAACTGCCACAGTCACCCGAATATCTGTCTCCATGAGAGCTCCCTGGACTAAGAGTATAATAACCTGAGTATAGTAAAACATTCCTTTTATACCTGCATACATGGCAAGGGTATTCTTGGCTTTAGCTTTTAAAAATCAGAAGCCATTCTTGATTGAGAATCTTAAATTTTCATATGCTAAATAAATGTTAATGCCTGAAAACCCTCATTTTCAGCTGTGTAATCACTTTGCCTTACAACTAACCACAAAATTCGACAAAGTAGACAACCACAATCTGAGGGCCAGATAATAAATACTGCAAGAAAAATATTAGTTTATAAAATATAAGGGAATATTAAAATTTTTTTAAGATATTGCTTTCAATGGCAATTTTGTTCCTGTTGAGGAGTCTAGTCAGCCACCTCCTACACAGTGAAACGTGGGAGGTTTGCAATTAACACTGAAGTAAGACACCTAGAGAGCAGACCTGATAAATTACTGATTATGTCATTGTTCTACAATCAATTTTTTCACCAGAAGTCTGATCTCAGACTATAAACAAATGCAAACCACAGCAATTTTCAGTCTGCTTTATGACACATTTCCAATATTACCTCTCCTGGTCTGGCATGGTGAAGCAACACAAATGCCCCTGAGCACAGGCACAGCAGAGGAGGAACAAGCAAGCACAGGAGCACAGGCAGCCTTTTAGTAGCACTGATTACTTCAGTTCAGTGAATTAAAATAAATTGTACAACATGGAGACTTATTTTGTTGCATGATATTCTATTCCATCACTTTTTCTGTTTCAACTTTCCTATTAACAGGAATCTCAACATCCATTCCAATATACAACTTAAATGATAACATGACAAGATCATTAATGGTTCTGTCATAATTAATATTGCTTGAATTTCTTGAGTATAGGATAAACTTCATATCCAAATGCACTTTAAATATATATTACAGATTAAGAAATGAATCTGCACAAAACAACCTCTTCAGGAAGGATGAGGACAAGAAAAGCTTTTGCTTGCTTTCAGCTGACTAACCCCAAGGACACTTGTTTTCCCTGACATAAAGTGTGTGGGCACGTCATGTATTTTTGAGTCAGAAATAAATGAAATATAATTTCTTTAATTAGAATAGGCTGTGGCCAAGACCAAGTTCAAGAAACAACAAGGTCCAAGTGTACTCATTGATGGTGAGCGGGTTTAGAACCAGCTTAGAGTCCAAGCCAGCCCCATGACAGAAGGGGGCAATAAAATAAATATCCATCAGTACATTTTTAAATGGTCTAGAAAACATATCAGAAAAGTCAGAAGTTACATTCCTAGTAACTGAGTTTTAATAAACAAGAAACAGATGGTAACTGGAGGCTCTTCTATGATCTTGCTCTATGAGTGGGCAAATATACATCTCCTAAATCCCCTTCTTCTAATGGCAGAAGACAGGAGATAAAAGGACTTTTACAGAAGTAATTTTCCCAGGAATCTTCTACTCAATTACTATGCAGTGCATCAAAGGCAAATGAAGACTGTCACATGGTTTCACTCAACAAATTAAGTAATATTTTTAAAAGCTTAAGTGGCAGCTAGCTACAAATTCTCACAGCCCTTCTTTTGACAAATTAGTTTAAGATATTAATAGACTGGGGTTTTTGAGAGAAAGGATAATTACAGCCTTCTATGTTAATCTACACAAACTCGATCCAAAAACGCTGCTCTGCCTTTTTTTACCTCAGATTAGACAGATATTCTACAAACGGATGAACTGATCACTTTACACTTTCAGTGGGAGCTTTTGTAGGTGGGACACCCAATAAGGGGCCATAACAAAATGCTTCACTCTCCTATCAAGCACTGCAGCTACACTATCAGCTTAATGCAAAGTTTTGGGTTTTTTTCCTCACAACTAAGATAAGAATGCCAAAATTAGATACTTCAAGGTCATGTTGTCCTCCCTTACCACTGATGACTTCCATGAAATACTTCCCCACACAGTACAATAATTACATTTTTCCCCCTCATTTTATTGAGCAACTTTCTCATTTAAAAAAGGCTGAGAATGCTTTCGTGAAAGCCAATTGAGAATGGTATGATTACTCACCCAGGGTAATATACTTTTACTTATGAAAGTAAAAAAGCATATGTACACCTAAAATAAACTGGTTGAAAACATCCCACTTCTAGGGTCTGCAAACGGCTGCATGAACCTATCCCAAAATCTCTCAATTGCCTGTATCCAAGTGATTCACTTAAACCACAGCACCCAGTAAACTGATACAAAGTGAGAGGCAGCACAGAGTTCCATTACTGGGCTCTATGCAAACTCTGAAGGTAAGCCAAGTCTATGTAAGTTTCAGAGTTCTCACAAATATTTTCAAGTATTATTAACAACCAAATGACAAACTTCCCACTGCAAACAGAAGCAAAGGTAGAGGAATGCTGACTCCTCCAGAGAATTTTACTAAGGTAATGTTTTCAAGCTAAGCTAGAAGATCAGTGACTACATCTAGATTCAGTACATATTAGTTTGTTAGTAAAAAAAACTCCATAGATAATTTTCACAAGTTTTAACAGTATAAAATATCTTTGAAATAAACGCTGCTTTTTATATTGTACATTCTCAGATCTCCCCTAAAGTGTGTTAGAAAATGCTAATGCAGCTCAAAGCCAGCAGAAGAGGAAGAACATGCAGTGGGTGGACCCAAGAAAGAGTAGAAGGATTGTGAGTGTGGAAAAAGAAAAAAAGTATCCCCTTTTTCTGTGTGACTGTATGATACATACACATTTTGACCCTAAAACTAGAAACCTAACTGGTCGTACACTGAATCTCTTTACCTGACGCTGTTGTAGCTACTCTTCCATCAGTTACTGCTTTGGAAGAAAGATATGTAATCATCTGAATATCTTCCTTGTCTTTACTGGGATATTCATTACGGAAAGTGGATTCTGTGGATAATGGTGCAGTAACTTCCGAACTATGGCTTAAATCAAGAGGGAGACATGGTCCACGCTTCTCAAGTGACATATGAGCAACATCAGGTACTACATAAAAGAAAAAATGCAATATTAAAAAAGATACTTAGATTGAACAAACAGATTGGATTGCAGCGTTACATAAAAAAAAAAAAAAGGAACAGCATACAGCTTTAGCTACAACAAATCAAAATATGCCATTAGATGAAAACCGTGAAAGGTCTAATTTTTATGATTCAATTTCTCTTGGGCAGTTCTTTATTAGATTAAGATACATTACCCTCCAATTTTGATGATTGTTGGTTTTGACCACTGATGGAGAACACTTTTCCATCAGTAACTGAAGAGGGAGAAGAAACTTTTTCTACAGAATCATCAGGCAAGGAGCAAGTGGCTAAACGCTGTGATCTTCTTCTCCGTTGGCTATGTTTGTAGGATCTAGGGGAATTCACTGGCTGTGATGGACCTAAAAAGAGATCTTTCAATGTTCATGAAGCAGAGAGATATATCATAACCTTACCGCAGTATTTGAGAGCTAAAAATGGGGAGTAATTTAATAGCTCTTATTTGCAAAGCTGGTAATCACAGCAGAACTGGTAAAAGTAATAAAAAGCTGTGACTACCAGGAGCAAAAAAAGAGATGCTCAAGACATGATTCTGCTTTTTGATTATTATATGTTATGAGGGCATCTACTTCCCCACTAATAAAGGCTGTTGTGATAGGCAAACAGCTTATTTACAATAAGCATTCCCCCCATATAACCCATGAGAGTAGGCTACTTATAATGGAAGGGGGCAGCAGATTTAACAGTAAACAGAACAAATTATCACAGTTAAAGATCTAAAAACTCATGGATAGTGGCAACATACAATTTAAATAATCAAAAGCAGCAGTTTATTTTATATCCTACATCCCATCTTCTGCTAACCTTATATCAATACCCCAGCTATATTTCAAATGCACACTGCCAACACATGGCACAGCAGAAAACCCCAACTTTGTGCTTAAAAAAAAGGGGGGGAGGATTGATATAGGTTAATATAGGCCTGATTCATTAAAAACAAAAAACCCACACTCTACTACACCTCTCCAATTTTACCCAGTTTCACACTCTGCCTTAGAAAAATAATGAAGTCATTATTATATTGTAAACCACTGTCCTCTCCTTTTCTTAAACAGCTTTTAGATGCATACAAAAATGTACATATTTAAAAATAAAGGCACAGTAAAACTATTTCCATTAGAGGCAGTAAAGACTTGAGAGCACAAGATAAAATACTAACAAGATATAAGCTATTAGGTAACCTATTTTTAAATTAGTTGATTTTAAAAACAATGCTACAATGAAGTCTAACTTTATACAAAATGCAAACATGCTCAAGGGAAACGACTTACCATTATTTTAGGGGTGGGGAGGGAAGGTGCATTACAAAACAGATAAGAGCTAACTTTTTGTGGGGACAAAATGCAATTCACACCAATGTATTCTGAATAAATAGGTGGCTGAATTTGCACTCCTCCCTTTCCCATTCATTTAAAGCTATCTGTGAGAAAAGATTAAAAGAAACTTATCTCCTAAGGGAAAATATCAAATTAAGGTTATGGGGAACAGATGATGCAGGTATGTATAGTCTTCCATCCTCAATCACTATCCTGTAAGTGAAGAAAAAATACAGCTTTTGACCTACTGGAACCCACATTTAACTGTTGGCCTCACCATTTAACAATCTTCAGACAACAAATAGCCTGACCCTAAGCAACACTAAAAACCTAGCATAATCTCCAAAATTACAGAAATACTTTACTATTAAAAAAAAAAAAAAAATCACATATTCAAGGAAGCAGCATAAACTATTCCCTGTTCTTCTGACAACCAATGTTTTGGTACTGTGCAAATCAGTTACACATGTTAAGACACTGAAGACCTATGGTATTGTTCTCAGATAAATAAATCCCATTTTTTATTTTTCCCCCTCCACAGATCTTGAACCCATCTTCTCTTTCAAATCATATTTGAAGGAAATATCACATAAGGTAAAGACTACCACAGCCAATATGAACAGCACACCAACCTCCTGAAGGCAGAATTTTTTAGAGAAGGAAAGGTTAACAACCAAGGTGTATGTCTTTTCTTTTTAATGAATCAGGCCACTTCAGAAGAGAGGTTTGATTTTTCCTGTATCCACTGTTAACGCTAATGTGGAAATTTAAGAGGGAGGGAAAGCCAACCATGAAAACCCACGACTCAAAATATAAATTATTTAAATATATTACTTCTGGTAGAGTAATTCTTATGCCTTATTATGTGACTCAACTATTAAAACACTAAGCTACCCCTGTTTCTCCCACTTGGACCTTTTATTTAAAGCAGATGAATTTTTAAAAGCAACAGCCATTTACAACCCCCCAAAAATTTCTGTATATCTCTTATAAGTAATTACAGTATTTTTTTTAAAATGTCTGTGCTCACTAGTTTTATTTATCACAGAAGAAGGAAGCTGTGAGACCAGCGTCAAATCCTCGACTTGTATTAATTCTGGGGAAAGTGGTGATTTAGGGGGCTTTATACACCCAGAAGAATCTCCAGATTCTTGTTTGCATTTCTTGCTGCGAGCCTTTCCTGAAGACAAAGTTGAGGATAACAGTGCAGGTTTCTGAATGTTGGCAGAACTGCTAATATCAGCTTCATTTTTTTTCTGACTTTGTGGTTTAGGTGAAATCTCCTGAATAAATAATAAAAAATTGATACTTTTATTTCGGTTTCTTCGCTGTAGTTCTTGGTAATCTATTTTGATCTTTTAAAAGCAACTTCAGTATTCAACACACATTTTCAAGCAACGTTATTCTCAGTACAAATGCAGACTATTTAAAATGCATCACATTAAAGTTTTTTTTCAAAGGAGCAATATCAATTATTTTCAGCATTCAGACCATCCTCATTTCTTACTTTTTGAAATATCTGAAAAAAATTTTTTTTCCTCCATTCCCATTCTTATAATTCAGGATTTTTAGCTTCTGTCACTTCATATTCAGCAGACCAGGACTGTGAGCTCTGTCTCAAAGTGTTACCTGGAGAATGCTTCCTAAAAACTAGAATACACAGAGTGATCTACAATTATCTGGAGTTGGAAGGGACCTACCAGCACCCAGTCCAACTCCCTGTTCCTTGCAGAACTACCTTACCTAAACCATACGACTAAGAGCATCATTCAGACATTCCTTGAATTCTGACAGGCTTTTACACTACTATGATCAGGGAAATCCTTGTTAAGAGGATTGCAGTTATAAAAAAAGATTTTCCTTTCACAGTTATTAACCCTGGACCATAGCAAAAAAAAAAAACAAACAAAAAAACAACACCCCCCCACAAAAAAAAGTAAATACTCCCTCGGGAAAATATTGTTAAACACAAATACAGGTTTTAGAGAAGAACCTGAAAAAGTTGATAATGCTCCTTTAAGGCATGTCTGAAAACAGTAAGAAGTTTCCAAATACTGAGCACACTCTCACATAACCCCTTTCAGTGCTGGGAGTCTGGATTTCACCACACTATGTTTGTGCAAACACAAAGAAATCACAACTTCTAGCACACAGGGTTAAATAGATTGCTAACTGTTGGAGGAAAATGAGCAGATAAAGAGTTAAGGCAGTTTAAGGAAAAAAAAATAAATAAATCAACATAGAATACAGCTTCCCAATTTCATCAGTTTTCATCCTTCTTAAAACATATACTGAAGTATTACTTTTAGACAATTCACATGCATTGACATTTTTGCCTGGAAGGACGTTCTTCCAATTTTACTGGATAAACTCTGCATGTGTTACAACTTGCCCAATAAAAGCAAATTACAGTATCTGAACATATTTTCTTAAACCTGTACCTTTTCTTGTCCCAGTTACATCACACAGCACAGTACCAAACAACAAAACCATAACTATAACCATTGAAAGGTATTTCTAGAATGTGTGTGCCATTTCATTCAAACTAAAAACATCACATATCTGATGATTTCAGTTTATTACTGGGTTTGTTATAAGACAATTTTATCTTCCACTGGAACTTTCAATGTTCCGATGGAAAAAAAAGGAAAAAAAGGAAAAACAAAAAACCATAAGTGCACATTCTGTTTGTAAAAGGGCACTCCTGAATGCTACATAATAGCTTGCTGGAAATACCATGTAAAGATCCGGTGCAAAACATCCCATTCAGCAGACATCAGCTCTACTTTGAATAATTCAATTACACATGTACTAAGTGCAGTTTATTAATTTCTATAAAATATTACATGAACTTTAGAGTAAACCTATGCTGGTTATGAGAGATACTACCAGAAATTAATTAGAGTCGTAACTTGTAAGTAAACAATTTTATTGTTCATCTTCACAGATGTGAAAGACATTACTACAGCATCCATTACTTTCAAATTACAAAGTTATTTAAACAAGATTAAAAAAATTAAATTAATATCTTGATAAGGTGCTTAACCTCTTAACAGGACAAATTAACATTAAAAACCTTAATTCAATAATGTTATTAATCTAACCAGGTCTTGGTCAAAAGGAAATATAACATGACATACCCTAATACAGTTAAATAAACTACGGTATCTGCAACTAATCATCTGAGGTTTTGGGCTTAAGACAACTGTAAACTAAAAATATATAAATATAAATAAAATAAACTTCCATCAACAGAGTCAGTTTTCGGCTATTGGCCTGAATACTTCTACCATGTTCTGTATTACATTATTAAAAAAACCCTACAAGATATTTCACCCATTCAATTTTATAGCAGTAGCAGACAACACCTTGAAGGAATGTCAGCTTTGCTACTGGAAAACCTTTTGGGGAGGTTTATAACTCGGCCATTTAAATCTAAATTTGGGCAGGAACTTAGTGAAAAAATCTTTAAGCTCAAAAATATTCCTCCTCACAGTCTGTAACTTAAACGTTTGTGAGGTTCCTGTTTTTATTTAGAAGTGAAGGAACAGGACAATTTGGGATTTTAGATGCCTCTTTAAAGGAGCTTAAGAAGTTGTTCCAAAAAATAAGTTTTTTCAGACCATTAGCAAGTAAACAGTGACAGAGACATCGTTTTTTTAGCTAATCAATAAAACAAACAGCCGAGTTACTAAGTCTAAGAAGTAACAAGGTTTCAGTAACTATGCACTGTAGTTTATGCTGTTGCATACACAGTCTCTATAAACCACAAAGTCCCATTAACTGTAATGGGATTCTGCATGGTAAGATTTACATTGTAATGATTCCTCCAAAAACAACATGCTGTAAAAGCCATTTCACAGTTTTTTGCACATTGAAAATATCACACACAGTAGCAATAAAATCCTAACATCTTTAATATGCAAAAAAATTGAGAAATGGAATATTATGTCAATACATTGTAAACCTTTATGCAAAATATTGGTCAATGCATTGACACTGTGGGGGCTCAGTTTGCCATTACAGTGGCAGCATTAAGAACAGAAAATTGTGTTCCATTGACAGGTCTCACATCCAATGCAGTGTCAATGGAAAAACCACAGCAACACAATTATAAATCAGCTCTAAAGAACCAGTACAACCAAAATATAAAATAAAGTTTGGGGTAGGGACTGTTTCATAGAGTGTGCCGGGGGCTTAAGAACAGAAGTGCTCTTTTAAGAATTGCAGGCAGCAAGGCCATTTTGTTCAAATGATGCTGTTGAAAAGACTGAAAATTAATACAAAAAGCTGTATTAAAACTACATTAAGGCTCTGATTCAAATCACTGGAAAACAAAGATGTCCTGAATCAAGACTAGTGTTCATCCTTAGCTTGTTTATCATGCTTAGGCATTCAGCCCTTTTAAGATGCAAGATAATGCACAGCTTGGAGTCAAGCAATGCCTGAACACAAGAGAATAAGCCAAAGATAAAATGGCAGCAAGTGTGCAGGTTTAAAAATCAGACCCTTAACAT
The DNA here is from genome assembly GCF_003957555.1 of Calypte anna. NCBI lineage: Eukaryota > Metazoa > Chordata > Aves > Apodiformes > Trochilidae > Calypte > Calypte anna. Next base: position 143,059,975 of record NC_044245.1, on the reverse strand, counting down.
TATTTAAAAGTTTCTTTTTTGTATTTATTAAAATATATGCCCTTGAAAAATGTATGGCTCATTGAGCAGTTCATAAAACACAAAGAAGCCTACAACACCAAATTCTTACAATATAAAAGAAACTTCTCTTAAAAGAAGTTCTATTTGATGTCAAAAGACCCTCTTTCAAACACAAATTAGTGTAAGGGCCACTTCCTAAGCTAGTCATGGTCATGGATTCAGCTACAAAACTGACCTTGGGATGCTGGTCTCACATTTCTTGCATGGAGACTTCATTTTTTTGTTTGTTTGTTTTCTGTTTCTTTCTAACACAAAAGCTTATTAATGAAATTAAAGTCAACACTGTGTTTAGAGACAATTAAATGCCATACTTCTGGCTCTGCCAGAAATGTAAACATAAGATCAATTTTCAGTTCCCTATTATATCTGAAGGGGCAAATTTTGTATTTACTACATCTCCATGGCACACTCCAGTGGGGAACCTTGCAAAAGAATCAAACTCTACCATTTCATACCTGCTCCAGCACTGGAGCTGTTTCTTTGTTGCCCTCCTTTTTTTCAGCACCATCCGCAACAACAGCTTTGGATGCCAATAAGCCTTAGGAAAAAAATTGCAGAGATTTTTAGTTAGAAGCAGCTTGCAACAAGAATTTGTGGAAAACAAAGCAAAACAGCAAAACAAGAACTATGGATTTCTTAAGTCTACAACATAATTCACTTTGACACAGTTCTAAATGAATCTGAGCACTCCACATTAGTACAAACAAAAAGTTAAAAGGATGGACCCATAACAGTGGCCTATCACAAGAGGTACTTCTCTGGCAACACCATTAAGAAAGACAAAAATCAAATTACCAGGTGTAACAAAATGCCTCATCATCCTTTTAAAGCCCAAGCACTTCACCTTTAAAATCAAGCCCATGATACTTCAGTAAATTCTGAGAGATCAAAATTATTCTAAAACTTTTCTTTCTCTCTCCTTTCCAGTTTTAGGAAATTCCAATCAGAATTTGTACCACTACTTCTTACCTCTAACACATACAAACTCCTCTTAGACAGAATATGGGATTTAATTTCCAAATGAATATTCTCAGCAACAGAGCTCCCCAATTACCTCAACAACAAGACCACTTTGGGAGCAAATGCATCAGAATAGAATATGTCACCTCATTCATGAGCTCATATACAGTAGCACTACTAATAAAAAAAATCTGTAAAAGACAGAGCAACAAAAAAATGAGTATTGGGGTTTTTTTGACTAAGTATGTAGGAATAGATTTACACAATTACCTAAGTATGAAGAGACAAAAAACATTCTGTGCAAAACAAAAATTGACAAAAACTGAAAATCCACAAACCCACAAATCTGAATAGAACTTAATATTATAACCCCTAGGAGTGTCAATATTGGGAGTGCAGTGCTTAGGTCTTCAGAATCACTGGACTTGACAGAGCCACAGGAAATTACTATTGTGTTCCATGAAAAAATCAGATATGCTCAAAATTAATTTACAGTGCACAATACCCAAGGAATTATAAATCAGCAAAGCTTGGGCTCTCAGGAAGTTTTTAGGACATTTAAAGGGAAAGAAATGCTCACAAAAAATCCCCCACCATTTTGCTAGCTACCACATTTCATTCCACATTAAATACTAGGGCTTTTTTTTCATTTACTGTTCATGTTAGATTAAGTTAATCATCAGTCTACTGTAAAGTAGTTATGTTTTAAATAAACTATTCCACAGCCATAACAAAAGGTGCAATTTTAAAGGTTAACTGAAAAGTAGAAACTTACTTAGCTCTAGTGTATTAATACAAATAAAATTATCAGGTAAGATTTATGTTCTGCACTAGGCTTCATGAAAGATAAAGGTTTCATGGTTCTAAATAAACCTTTGAGATTCAAATTATCTTGTTCAAGTCAAGGGGCAAAACTAAAAATGTTCTTTACATTGGCAACCATACATCTACATTGAGAAGTATAAATTATATTTCAAAATTAAGTGGAGTTTTAAATACTAAACAACAAGCTACAGTTCATAACACAAGTACTGTGATTCCACAAACCACAGGTTGCCCAGAGAAGCTGTGGATACCCTATTACTAGCAATGTTCAGGGTGAGGTTGGATGAGACCTTGACTAACCTGGTCTAGTGGAAGATGTCCCTCCTCATGACAGGGAGATTGAACAAGTTGTCCCTTCCAACCCAATATTATGATTCCTAACTAGATTCTCAGTGCTCAGAAAGACACTAAATGAACACAGGCTGTCACACCTGAGAATATATAGCCCTTCTTATTTCCTTCTTCTCTACTCCATTAAGTATCTTTCTAACCAATTACCAAGCTTCTAGGAAGGCAAAACTACTCTACAAGCTACTACAGTAGAAGGACTACAGGTTCACCATCCTCTTTCAGTATCAGCGTGTAATAAAAAAATATGATTTCCCTCAGTGGCAGTAGCAGAAGAAAAAGGAGCAAGTGTTGCAACTCCTTTTTGTTCAGTGGTCAGACACCACCACCAGCTGTAGCCCTTGAGGCAGACAAGGAGAATATTCTGCAACAAATACTGAATACTGAATGAAACTCCAGAAAACAGTTTCCTTCCAATAGCATTGAATGACTATATTATTTTCTCTATTTTCTCAATAAAGTCATAAAAGACTAACAGTTACAGCTACGATGCTTTATGATTCTCTTGTAGCCATTCTGATGGGCACATCACCATGGTTCTCAAACTTCCCTTGAATCTAAAAGCTCATGCCAGAGACACAATCAACATTCTATAGGTATTTCAGGTGTAAGAAATAAGAAGGAAATAAGAGGAAGTTCCATCATCAGCAGTTAGATTTTAAAAATACTGTCACATGCAACACAAAAACCTACTATACCATGAGTTGCAGAAGTGTATTAACTTGACAGAAGTTCCACAAAGTAACTACCAAGCATAACAAATCTCATCCTGAGAAGATTAACTCGCTTTCACTATTCAAAATGTAAACACATTCTATGCTAATGGACTGTATGCTGTCTTGGAGAGAGACAAGACATTGTTCTTAGAATTATAACTAAGTCAATGGCTACAACATGATTTTTCTGATTATTCAGTTAAGTGTGCATGACCCTATCCCACTGCTCTTACTCTCACAAAGCTCCTTAGAAAAGGAGAATGTAACCACAAGCACAGAAAAATGTATTTTCTAGAACTACAGTTTTTTTCAACCAGTTTTGATATGTTCTTCTACTAACTGATACAGGAAAGAAATTATCAGGGTTCTAAATATTTATCACTATTAAGTATCTTGTACTTCTACTGCTCAAGGAAGCAATTACACTGAAACTTAACTGACAGTGTATGCAGTATGGGCAAAGGAGAGTGGAAATGACACTGATAAATAAGATATCTTGACTAAACTTGGTACCAAATAAGAAGCCTTCCAGAAGAGAAAATCCTGGAGGTTTTTCTAAGGTTTGCTACTTTCATATCATATTCCATATTGGCCCATTTATTTTCTCTTTTAAATTGAAGTACTGATTGTGAGACTGAAATGGAACCACACATTGAAAAACATTCTCAGATGCTGACCTATGAAAGGTTGAACCAGTTAAAACAAGTCTGACAAAACTTCATCATGTAGTTTAATAAACCAGGTTATTTTTACCACATAGAAACAAGTAAGACTATTTATATGAATGACCATAAGCTATCTACAACAAAACAAAACCCCCCTCTCATTTGTAGCACAAAGAAGTTTGTCAGACTTCACACTAAACACTATTTAATAGAAGAATGATCAGCATTAATTTCTATCTTGCTGTTTGTCCAAGGGCCCCACTGTTAAGGAAGGAACTTCATAACTCGTCTCCACTCAGCTTTTGAAGCACACCTGACACTTTCCTAGAACAAACATATTCCCTCTTCCTAAATACTAACAGGGTCAATGCTGGGAACAGATTATTGTGAGGCATGGGGGAAGAGAGATACAAATTGAAATAATTTTTCCACAGTCAGTAATTTCTATTAAATTGTGGAATAAAATCCCTTTCAAAAGATAAGACCAATAATCTACTATTCTATTTTCAATAGTTTAAAATGTATTCTATAGCTGTATAGTTGGTTTCACAGAATCACAGAATGTTAGGGGTTGGAAGTGACCTCTAGAGATCATTGAGCCCAATCCCCCTGCCAAAGCAGGGGATAACCCAGGGCATGCCACACAGGAATGCATCCAGGTTGGTTTTGGAAGCCTCCACAACCTCTCTGGGCAGCCTGTTCCAGTACTCTGTCACCTTCACAGTAAAGAAGTTTCTCCTCCTGTTGAGGTGGAACTTCCCATGTTCTAGTTTAAACCCATTATTTCTTGTCCTATTAAAACCAGATGCAGTATTCCAGGTGTGGTCTCACCAGGGCAGAGCTGAGGCAAGGAGAACCTCTCTAGATCTGCTGGACACACTTTTCCTAGGATACCATTGGTCCTCTTGGCCACAAAGGCACATTGTTGACCCATGTAGTATTTACTGTCCACTAGGACTCCAAGGTTTTTTTACCATGCAGCTGTCATCCAGATCATTCCCTAATCTGTACTGGTGGTTGGTGTTATTCCTACCCAAATGAAGAACTCTACACTTGTCCTCATAGCACTTCATGAGGCTGATTTTTGCCCAGCTCTCCAGCCTGTCCAGATCCCATAGGATAGCAGCCCAGCCTCCTGGTGTATCAGCCACCCCTCCCAGCTTCATATCATCAGTGACATTGCTGAGGGTATACTCCATCCCCTCATCCAGGTTAATGAAGACATTGAACAGAACTGGACCCAGTACTGATCCATGGGGATCCCCACTGGCCACAGGCCTCCAACTTAACTCTGTGCCACTGATCACAACCCTCTGAACCCTGTTGTTGAGCCAGTAATGAATACAGTTCAATTGTCTATGCCACATTTCTTGAGTTTTGCTCTGAGGAAGTTAAGGGAGACCAGTGTCAAAAGCTTCTCTGTCCATTTAAACAACATACTGTAAGCATTCTTCAGGAAGAGTTTTGCTTTACTACAAAATATGACAAAACACTCAAGTTTTCCAACAGCTAGCTAAAGCTTTAAAGTAGTGACATATAGCTCATGACCAAATGGATTTAAAACATACTCAAGAAAATTATCAATTTAGAACAGTTGCCTTCTCAGAAAACTAAAAGGATCACGTCAAGTCTGAGACCATTCTCTGAATTCATGACCAAGCTTGTATTACTTGTATTATATTTATAAAATGCTTTAAAATCCCAAGGAAGTAAAAGACTGTAGTGAATATATGCCTCATGACTGTCCTTTTCCCTACCTACTCGGGATCTTTATAGGTAAGCATGTATGTTTCATTACACTAAAAAGGAAAAAAGTGAACAGAAAAAAAAAAGTATTTTACCAGTGATCTTGTTAAGACGAGCTCTCTTTGCCTGAAATGAGTTGCCTAGATTACTTTTCCTCTTGTGTGATAACGTGCTCTCTGTCTGCACAAAGGCCATCTTTGGAACATCCACTACAGGAAATCCTACTTTTAAACAGAACAGAAATCTAATAAACTCACATTTCATAAATTCATAACAACAGCAAAAATATTTAAGTATTTCAGAACTGCAATTAAAATATAGCAGTAAAGAAATTTTAAAATAATTCTCTGAAAAATTAAAATTATGCATTCTGAAGATTTAGCACTATACATTGAAGCACTGGATGAAAATTACCCAAAAATTTTTAAATTTTACCCAATATTACCAGAAATGTAGTATTAAAGACTAGCAAAATGAACAAATTCTTATCAACTCTGACAGTGTTTCAAACATCCCCGAATATGCATATATATATATACACAAACACACACACATACACATATATTCCATTCTGGAATTTTTTTCTTAGAACAAGATCAGGGATTATCTCACAAGTAACAGAAGCTGCAGATATACGAATCAAAATCTACCATGAAGTAATTTAAAAAAACCCTGCATCCTATCTATTAGAGCTAGCTGGAAGGTTTGCATGAGGAATAAACACTAACAGAACTAAAATTATCTGATAACTTTTTTTTCTGTATTGTTAAGTATTGTGTATCATAACATTATCATAATAGCAAAGACAACATCTTCCTCTAGAAATTTAAGTTGAAAAATAACCAACAGGAATTCTACTTCAGCATTATAGAAAATCTGATTTTATCTTTTACAGAATTTGTTTTTACCAAATGTGTCACTAGACGTAGGCTCCTCTTCCTTTTTTTGGACTTCCTGCATGATTGTAGAGGTTGAAGTTTCTTCCTTTTTTGAAGGAACTTTTAGCCATTTTCTGTCCTCTTTATCTTTATTGCTGTTTGCGCTGGTTCTAGGTTTACTTCCTGCTTTGTTCTTGGCTGCTGCAGCTGCAGCAGCTTTGACCAAAGCTATCCAGTCCTCCAAAAAGGAAAAAAAAATAGTAAGTAAGTATTAAAAAGTGCTTGATATACAAATAGAAAATACTTGTGAACCCAATGACACTTCATCTAGAAATGTTCAAGAACAGTTGATTTTATTTTGATGGCTACAACTCCAAGAGTGGTAAAATTAGTTTCCCAAATTGTCTAAAACTTGAAGGATTAACCATATGCCATATGGATAAAAAGCAAAAAGAAACAACCTTAAAGAAAATCTCTGCATTGAGAATTCTGCCTGCACATACTCCCTGCTATCTTCATTTATGTGTTTTATCTTTAAAAACCCAGGAGCTCCCAAACCCAGAACACTGACTTTTGTCTTACCCTTCTGGCTGTGAATATACACTAAGTCCATTTTTTACTCAAATGTAACTAATATTCAAAACTACAGTCAAATGGAAGAACAGTCCAGCCAGTTACATGACTGGGCAGGGTTCTTCCTGAATTAAATTGATAATGCAGGGACAACTCTTTCCTCATTATATCTCTGTTTCTAGAGTAACACAGATAGTACTCTTTGTAATACATTACAAGCTTCATTCAATAATTTCAATTATGTGCTCTAAAATATGACTCTATTTCACAAACCACATTCAAGGTAATTAAGTGCCATTTTGGATAATGGCTCATTTAACAACAAAGAAACATACAAGGACTGAAAAAGTGATCATACTGCCCAAATTCATCTACTTTTTGGCATGAAGATGGAGGCTAGCCACCCTGTAAGTAAACAGAGAGACTTAAATACTTCCAATGCTAAACTAAGGTCTTTCCACTAGTCTGGAGTGATCAGACTCCTGCCTTTTGTCTCCATCGTGTCAGGGACCAATCTCATTGAATAAACTTGGACTTCATCCTTTTAACTGAGGTATATTTTTAGATTTTCTATAACAAGGTACAAAATTTTTCCTTACGGAGAAGTTACTTGGACCAGGTTGCCCAGGGAAGCAACCCTGGAACTGTTCAAGGCCAGGCTGGATGAGGCTTGGAACAACCTGGTCTAGTGGGAGGCATCCCAGCCCATGGCAGGTGGGTTGCAACTAGGTGATCTTTAAGGTCCCTTCCAAACCAAACCATTCCATGATTCTCTATGTGGCACAAAAACCAATAACAATGTTCATCCTCCACTAGTAAGAATTACACATGAATGGTCTGAACTATAGTTGATTTACTATATGGCACTTAACTGCAAGAGTATTTGCAGATTTGTACTACTGCATCTAAAAAGCTATGAGAATGACCACTTTTTTCTAGCTTCACACGAGTGCTTTACAAATAGTAAAACCTCCCCCCCATCCCCCCAGCTATAAGCAGACTATATTTTATTCTGGATTGCCTCCTTGTTATGTTATCATGCAAGGTACCTACAGTATCTTGATTTTGTAAATCTTGTTTCAGTGAAACTTCTTCTCACTCATTACATATTATATATCTTTCAAATTTCTTTTCTAAGGTTTCTTTTTCTTCTTTCATTATTGAGAAAACATAACACAAAATACAAAGCATTACTTTTCCTTGTATTATGCTTTTCCTTTTCAATAGCTTAGTACTTTTTAAATCACTACTTCACCTAGATTATGGTTCCAAATTGTGCCTACATACCCACTCAGAAACACCAACAGCTTTGTTTCCTCTAAGAAAAGCATTCCATGTCCAGACTGTCAATGCAAGATATATACACTGTCTAGCTAGCAGGAGAAATCTTTGGAAGTGCTTTGGCAATGCTTACACAAGCAACTACCAAGGCCATTCGGTGACATGACAGCCACAACAAGCATGTCTAGCTGCCAGCTGCATAGCAATCAAAAACACACATACCTCTTTTTTGGCCAGCCAAAACGAGCACACACATTAGCTCCAGTCCATCCAGAGCCTTGCCCATCCAGCAGGACAAAAAAAGAATTGAGCTATTTGTGCTGGTGAGGAGTTAGAAGACCTGAGAGTAGAAGTCTTACACTCTACCCTGGCCAAAGGATGAAGAGGATCAGTAACATGGCTGGAGGTTGGATCTTATGATAAAAGTGGGAAGCAAAGGAAGTGCAGCCTGCATCAAAACAGCTCTTAAACAGCACTTTAAGGCTCAATAAAGCTGAGCTCCATGAAATTAAAAGCTTTGTGAAGATCTTGAGCTTCAAGGACCACACTGAACCAAGTATCCTGTTCTAATGGTTGCTGTTATGGTGCAACATGAAGGGTTTTTCTGTTTGCATTTTATTTCAATGTTTCAATACTTTCCTTGGGAGATGAAGCTTACAAAGGGTAGCAGGACACATGTAACAATGAAGCAAAAAAGATTAAACATTCAGACCCAGAGCAGATATACATTCATTATGGTGCTAGTTATCCTTTTTTTTTCCCAAGATTAACATCTAAATTTAAACTCAGTGATGAGAACCTTGAGCAGGGAGGTGGACAAGACTAGCACAAGAGGCCCCTCTCAACTGCAGTAATCTCTAATTCCTAATTGGCTAGAAACTCTGTGGTCTCGTTTTTATTTTGTCTCCAGAACAAATAGGCACTTACAGTGATACAAGTAATTTCTGCTTTTTTAACCTTGAACCTCTGAGCTACTTCTGACCTGCACAGCTCCTGACACATGAGATTTAGCAAAGATGACTGCCTTTCTTTTGAAGAGCACAGGAACTCCCCCTTCAAAAATATGCACTTGTGCATTTTTCAGAATTTTCAGAAAAAAATTAAGAAAAAATGGGAGTCCAAAGCAAAATGAATTCTGAAATCTGTCTCATTTGTTGATGTCTACTCTGTCAACCACAATAGCAGGACACTAAGTATTGCAGATGTCACAGAAACTAATTGTAAATCCTTAATAGCAGCTCTATTCCCCAGAGCATTCAGTATAGATAAAGCCAAGGGCCCAAATATGAACACATTACAAATTAACAAAGTTATAGTATCCTCCTAAGAGGAGTTTTCCCAACTTCTTGTGTCCTGACATCCCTCTATTGGCTGCAGTTTTATAACTCTGCACCAGTCCCACTTTCCCCAGTATCCCCACCCCAGTGAGAGTATCTCGTTTACATATATCACTTGAAAACAAAAAGCATGTTTCTTTCTTTTTTTGTTCGTACTAAAATACAACGTTCAAGTAAGCTGACAAAACTGACAGGAGAGAAGTAATGGGACACTGTAGTTAGAAGACAAAACATTATCACTACTGAGGAAAACTGTCATTATAGCAATTAGATTCACTAAACCAAAGCACAGGAAATTGCACGATCAAGAAAGACTTCAGTGGAAATTACCCAACAGCCTTACACATCTAAAAAAAAAAAAATTATTTTAAAATACTCCTCTGCGTAACCTTAAGCCTGCAACAGTGGGAAGGCAAAACCAGAATCGTTCTAACCCTTGTCTGCCAACAGAAGAATTTCCCTTCACCTTCCTACAATCACCATCTTTTTGGGTCTCTACAGTTCTAGAGATTCATCTTTTTTTTTTCCTCTCCTGACACATCTCAGCTCCCAAGTCCCACACATTCATACATACACATACATAAAACATCACCAAACTGATTGACCAGCTGATTCCACATCAAGCCTGGATGCCTTACCCTCACCTTTCACTTCAAAAGTCTGCCCCACCTACATCCTAGCTCACATCATTACCTGTCACATCATCTCTTTTAATCTGTCCCAATCACAAATCCATGGTTTTTTCCTCAGCTTCCTCTTACTGTGTGCCATGTCCCCTCCCTCTCCTTCAAAACCCTCCTCAAAACTCACTTCTTTTGGTTCGATTTCCGTCACTAATCTCAGCTCCGGCGCTATCTGCTCCCTCTCGCGCGCCTGATTATATCGAAGATAAAACAAAAAACATGAAACAGAAAAAGTAAGTTATCCAAATACTTTATATGTGCTCTCAAAAGGGCAGTCTCAATACCCTCATCCTTTTTTTCATTTTCTCTCTCTACTACATTAGCAACATTTCAGTGTGATTTCACTTAGGTTCAGAGGAACCTAACCTACAGTCTCATTGCATTGAGCCACACAAATATTTTCCACTCTTTGAAAATTTTGCCTTCCCAGCCTCACAGCTGAGTCTTATTAAAAAGCACACTTCTGCTGCAACTTAAGAGTAGCTTGAGTGTTACAGTGTTTACAGTCTCTGCCTTTAAGACACACTAAACTCAAATCAGAGAATTAACCAGTCCGTAAGCCCTCTTTCTCCATGTAGTTCAAATTCTGCAGGCTTAGTACACAACTTCAAACAGATCTAATGTTTGTTATATTTGCTAATGCTCTAGAACTTAAAGTATCTTAAGCTTACACTTATCTCCTAAAATGTTTTGGTTTTTTTATTTTTCTTTGGAAACAGACAAAAAAACAAGACATAGGTTTAAGTTAAGCATGAAGTTTTGGATCTGCCAACACCACTATTTTTTCAAATCAAGTTATATTCTAGGCATTTTTTGAGATTTTCATAACTTTTACTAAATGTCTTTTATAAAATAAATCATGCAAAAACTTAAGGAATATCCAATTGAATTTTAGGCTTGGACAAAGCTCAGTTTCAAATAATTGATTTTTAAACCAATTCTTCAATCACATTCTTAAACACCACAAAAATATTTTGAAAAACAAGTATTTTACCATAGCATAATGACGTAGGAGATGATGCAGAAGAGGAGTACCTTTGCTTCTGAAAGTTACAGAACTTCATGCTTATCTCTAATTTTGCAAAATGAAATGCTAAGACTAGTATCAATCGGCATTATAGCAAGCATAATGTTTGTTCTTGCTGCAAGACAACTTATAAATTCTAAATCCATCTCAGAAAGGGTAAATTTCATCCCCTAATTTTTATCAAGACTTCAGAGAAGGCCCTGAGATGCACGAGACTGATACCACAACTCTCAACTACTGAGAAAAATCAGAAATAAGAGATGAGGTGGACTGTCACCCAGCATGTCTGGACATCAAAATGGTTGCTAAGAAATGGATTTACTATTTTTTTTAAAGCTGAAAGTACCTGCAGCCTAAGAGTAGTAGTAATTCAAGATTAGACACGACATAGCTCCCTAGAAAAAGCACAGGACATAGTAAGGAACTACTTTGTCACAGAAGGGCTATTTCAGTTCAGTCACAACCACATTTACCAAGGTTTTGGGGTTTTTTGAAGTAAAATCCAATACTCTAGCTTCCTAACTTACTGCCACATTGCAAGCATTGCTAAAAATATAAACTGGTTAAACTAAGGTATTGTGAGAGTGCAGCAAGAAGCAAGTGTTAGAGTGACTATGGATTTCAGTTTAATGTCTTTAGGGATATACAGTTTAAATAGTGCAATATGTCTGCACAAAGTGTTCTTTGCACAGATGCTCAGCCTTAGCATACAGCTACCTGCAACCTGGAAGCCAGGACATGGAGATGTTTTCAAGCCATTTCACTTATTCACCTGCCCTTTTCACAATATGGGTGGTTACAAGATTATGATGAAATACCTTAATTTTGCTTGCCAAGTTAGGAGTATTCTGAAGAAAATTTCAGGCAAAAAAAGAGCAGCTTTTCTACGTTCCTTGTCTCCAAGTCTCAAATAGTATCAGTGGAGTAATTTCTCATTAACAACAAGAACAGTTACCATGTAAGATAAATGCACTTGCATTTCCACTGAAAGTATTTAAGTCTTCAGTGTTATTTTTCTTTTACAAGTAAAAATATGCCTAGTGACTAAATCAAGACCTCTACTTTACAGCCTCACACAACTTCTACTCATCTCTTCTTTAACAACTGGACATCACAAGACTGAAAAATGCATCTTCCTGAATTCTCAAAAGTTCTGGTATAGGGAGAAGGCCCCACAGAACAGTCATATTAGTAACATGTGGGCAAAAAGCCACCAGAGTAGCAAACAAAAAGTGGGAAAAAACACCACAACAGCAGGACAGACTATTGACAATCTAATCTTTTTCCTAGAAAGACACCAGAGGAAAACATTTCTGCATGCCCCATGTTTTGTAAACTCTGCAAGACAAAACTCTGGGAACAGATTAGTTAGCAATGGAGTTTATGGCAGCTAAACATTTCAGATAGAGGCAAAACTACCTGAGCAACACACTCTGGGGCATCATCAATAGAAGTGGTGAAGGAAGGCAATGCAGGATCTAGAATAAAGATCTAAAAATCTAAAACTAGTTGTGCTAGGGGATATTTTTAGTATCTCAAGATATTTTTAAAAATAATCTATATAAAACCTAAACCAGAGATACCTGAAGTATTCTTACCTGCCCTTTTGCATCCTCTGGCATAGATTTGATATGCATCCTCTTAAGACATCGAATAACACCATCATAGAACTGTACTGTGAATGTTCCTGGAAGGAGATTGATGTAATCACTATGAGTAGTTAAGAAACAAACACACCTTGTTACTAGGAAAGCTTTAGCAAAATACTGTGTAGGCTATATGAACAAAGTAACCAGGTTTTACCAACAGTCAGAATTTCAAGAGAAAATAAATTACAGCCTCAATGAAACCCGGTTTATACATTGTTGCTCTTTGTCCACTTGGACAATTCCAAGCAAGTTTAAGCTCCAGTGTTACTTCTGCTCATAACTCATTGAAAGAACTATGTAATATTTAAGCTATCACAAAAGGTAAATTCAATTCATAATCAAACCCTCATCTGCTTTAAACTACAACAAAACCTTCAGTTTCTACTTATGTTTACTAAAAATGAACATCTATGAGATGAGCAGCAGTTCCTTTATTTCCCCATTTCCATTGTTTTCCTTCAATAAACAGAATTAAAAGACAACTACTATTCCTGAAGCAATTACAAAAATTTAAATATATTGTTAGCCCAAATAAACAATAGCACAAAATATCTGTAACAGTTTATATGAGATATTCTTCTCAGCCCTGAGGAAATGTTAAGCATTTCCTTCCAGGAGAAATTCCAGTTTTCTAATTTGACACAGATAAAAGATAAACCACTCATTAATACATCAGAAACATTTTCCTTTAGTTTAGAGGAAAACTTTATACACATCATTTTTTTAAGGAGATAACAGATAAAACACAGCATATGCAGAGAGGCCTTACCAAGTGACTCCCCATGAATACATACCCTCTTTATTAATTGCTTCAATCTTTGCAGGGTAGTATCGACAGTCTGTCCAACGAGCCAGGACTTCTTCTCCAGGTTTAAAATCCTATTAGCATATGAAGTCAGTCATTATTATTTTAATAATTTACATTTTTTTCTTAAGAATTGAACATTACGTGCTAAAGAGATTTAATAAAAACCAAAATAGGACAATCAATAAAAATAAATAAATAAATAAATGAGACAAAATAAATGTGCTACTTACAACAAATTCTTCATCATCTTTCAATCCCTCTTTCCTTAATGCTGGTCGCTCCAAGGGTCGCAGCCTATTGCTGTCCCAGTAAATCCACTCATCGTAGCGATGACTCCAACGTTCAAAATGGACCAACATCTTCCCCTCTTCATAATCTATCTTCTCAATACGAGATGGATACCTTGAATGAGAAATGTAAACTGATATATGTCAAAGCTTTTCCAAACCTTTTTGGCTTTGCAGACAACAGTGCTTGCATGATATTAACGTCTTGTACTGAGAAGTCTCCAAGGCTGAAAAAGATGAAGTCACTAAGTTCATATAAAGATAACATTTAGCTTAAGAGCTACCTGTACACATCAGTGATGTGTCATTATTCTCATCCTAGTCAGATAATCATAGAAAAAGTGAACACTCAAGCTCCCAGACCAAGAAAGCCTGAAACTGCCATTAGAAGTTTGTTACCAGTTTTAAAACCTGTGCTTGTCTAAAGCAAATTCCCTTAAGAGCACTGCATGGGGATGGAAAGGATATGAAAGTTTTAGGAGTATATTCATTACTTTTATCATATGAAATGTTTCATACTATACTATTGATTCCAGGCAAATCCAAGAAACTAATCAAACATAGAAGTCAACAGAACATCCTTACTCAATTTAAGCCAATTACTAATTTATAGATCAGCTTCCATGATCTCACTGCCACTCAAATTGATTCATAAGAACTATTTTTTAGCCATCACCTCTCTAGCTCCACATGCACTACAAGAAGTATGTCAGTCTTAATTAAATAACACATGGATTTTACTCTCAGCAAACATTGTCTGTGCTCAGAAGAACTCATCAGGACTGAGCAGCAAACAGATCAAGTCTCAAGCATTCAATTTTTGGGTGCACTATACATGCAGTTTAGGAACCATAAAGATTGGGATTAAATTTGTAGAGAAAAATGGCAAATTTCTTTGACTTCAATTATTATTCACTCTCACTACTTTTGTTTCATTTAAGTGATGTACTTCAGAGCAATGTAGTAGTGGAGCAAGGCACAAATTGGTTTTGTCACATTGCTTTATCCAGCAAAATTATTACATCCTACTATTTTCACTGTATGAAATGCAGAGAAAATGAGAATGAGGCAGAATTAAGCTCCTTTTGCCTTTTACTAAGATACTGAAGCCGATTAAAAGGTGCAAAGAAACTCCTAAAAAGAAAGTTAATCAATCAAATTTTCTCCTGTTAATATTGAGTGGTCTAAAGCTAACAAAACATGTACTGAAAGAAAGACCAGTGCTAAAGGAGAGCTGTTTTTCACTTGGAAAACCAGATTTCTTCTTAATCAAACAGTGCTACTGTGAAGCAATAGTAAGAAAGCTGAGCTTGAGCAACTGATTTCAAGTCCTATTGCAAATTCCCTCAGCTAGAAATGCAACCACTGTATACAAGAACACTGTCAACAATTTCATTTCTGAATACTTTCTCTCCAAAGTACTGACAGTGGTGATAAAAGAGTATTTAACACTATGTTCTGACTAAAATATGTTCTCAGGAAGTACAGGCTTTCCTTCTTTCCTGGTGATTAGGAAAGGGCATTAAAACAAAAGGTTTGTTCCTTCAATTTCTCCAGTCCTGCTTCTTCAGCTGCACACATACAGCTTCCCAACATCTAAATATCTCAGGAGAAGCTGGATGAGACAAACTCTCATTTTTAAGTTACCACTGCAATTATTTCAGCCACATTTCACCCTCACATCAGAATACCCAGTCCAACCTTTTGTTGTATGTCTCTCACCCATATATTTCAGAAATGCAAAATATTTTCATAGCCATACTTCATTTTCCCAACTTCTTTTCACTGAACTTTAAAGAAACAAACAAATAATACATTAGTGTCAAACTGCAGATTCTTCATACTGAAGAATCTACCCTACTTTTTAAGACAGAACAACTCCTTGGGACTTCTTTCATAACAACTACAAGAACAACCAGGTTGTTCCTCTCAAGAAGACTGAGGACAAAAACAATCTAACAAGAACAGCAAAGGTGGTCATATACTGTATCAAAACAAACTAGAAACTCGGAGGTCAAAACCTGAATCCCTTTGAACTTTGAACAAGGCTTCAAGAAACTAAGCCTTGCCTCTGACAGTGCTTTATTTTCTTAAATCCCTGTGCTGCTAAGTTTAGGAATTTTATTCTGCAATTTCTTATTATTTTTTTCATCTTCCTGAGCATTTCATTTTCAGACTTAAAACTCAGTGACAATTGCCAGAGTAAGCCAGAAGAGTAGCAAAGCAGAGGAAGCAAAGCTACTGTTGCTACAGTAAACCTACAGTAACAATAAATGAGTTCTCAATAAAAGTAAAGGATTACACAGGAAACCAGGAAAAATGGAAGGAAAACCCCTAGAAAAGGAAGACAACAGGAAGTGCACTTTGGAGCAATCAAAAATGAGTTTGTGAACAAAGCACTGAAGCTGCAGTGGTGGAATGGAATACAAGAATGAAGGCGCTTTTCCTCATAGCAGTTGGAAATTGCAGTTTACCACACAGAAGCCAAATCGTGATGTAAAACTACAACTATTTTGAAAAATTCAAGGACCATTAACAAGAAAATTGAATTCTCTTTTTCCTACACATCTACAGTGCTGGTACCCTGTTCCCACTGTGGCACTACTAGCAGCTCCCTTGCAGTTCCCTTTTCATTGCTGTAGCTTGTAGCTTTCAGTGGTCACCATCAGCAAAGCCACTATTCCGAGCACTATGTGGAGGAGGCAACAGAAGGGATAAACTGGTAAAGTAAGAAGACTGTCCTGGAAAATGAAAACTGAAGGAGGGAAAGGTAAAATACAGAGTATATTCAAAGACAAACATATAAAGATTAAGCATGTTAAAGAATATTCACCAAACTAAGGGAAGAAAATAAAAGAGCAAAAATAGCAAAGCATCTCATTAGGGATCACTCAACAGAGGAAATGCAGCAACAGGTATTCACTGATTAATTTCTTTGATAAAAACATTTTCTGTTATCAAAATCTTTAAAATCTCATTATCAGCTCTGAATTAAAGTCCATTATAATGGTTTTGCACAGTTAAATCTTACAGTAATTGTATCATCACATAATTACTTTATTCCAATAATTTGTGTTTCTTCAATATATGTTAAGACAGAGGTTGCAAGATGAATAGAGCAAAAACCTACATTCAACTCCAATCCTCTGACATGAAAGATATAGCAAATCTGAGCCACACAAGCTATGTAAGATTGGTTATTAGGCAACAGAAAAATAACTTTGTATGGATTTAGTAACAAACTATTACAATATAGTGGCACTAAACTGAGCCACACAATGTGCCACAAACATGCATAAACAGTAATATTTCACAATCCTGATCCCACAGTGGAAAAGAACAGAGCATACATATTACACATACTACTGCAGATTTTACACTGCACAGAAATGTTTTTTTCTGCTGCTTCAGTTTTTGTACTTTGACTGAAAAGAATCAACTTCATAAATTGCAAAATTATACAAATATCTCAAGGATAAGTATGTATTTACTGCTAATAAAAGAGAAAATATCAACATAATTTCTTCATCTGCCTTGTTAAAGAATTCTAGTAACTTCATACAGGAAAACCTCTGCTATGACAAAAAGCAATGTTTATATTTATTCTGTAGAAAGATTAAAAAGAAGATGGTTATATTTATCAGAAATTTTATATAGAAGTTCCTTCCTTCATAAAGGTGTAAGTAGACATTATGAAGAAGTACTACAAAGGGGAAAGGAATATCAGTATTTACCCGAGTGTAATGATGTCTAAGCCCCAAACAAACTTTGTCAGGTTAATTCTCCCTGTTTGCCCTCAGCAAGTACTCCATGCTAAGGGAGCAGAATAAAATCAATGTTCAAGCAGATTTGCTTACATTTGTTCAGCCCAAACCAAAGAACTCTTAAAAATGTAAAAATTGAGGAAAAAGTCTAACTTTTTATGGGGAAAAAAATCCAAAACAGACCCCTGCACTCCAGTTCAACAATAGAAGTGTTCTTTTTGTGGGAAGAAACAATAACCTGCAAGTTTTGGGTATGTTTATTTATAATATTTTGGAAATAGTATTTAATGATCCCAAATAAAGCCCATCCAAATTTAAGGAGGGGTTGCTCTTGTGTTTTTAAAGAGAGAACATGAAAACTATTGTTAGCTGGTAGTATCTGCCTAGTTCAAGTATTTCATGTTCTCCATTCTCACGTTCAAGTGATTTCAACCTGTAAAAAGTAAGCAAGATTTTTGTGAAGCTGCAAAATTCAAGATGGTTTAAAAAGTCTAGGAAGCACTGGTCAGACAAGTGTTCATGTAGGAAAAATTAATGTGAAGCTTCCAGTTTTCATTTTTTGACATTGTAAAAAAAACAAAAGCCCACAACCACTTTTTCTCCAATGCACTCACCCCATACCTATGACCACACAGGTAGTGGTTTTCCATTTTTACATCATCCTTTTGACTCTTTAAAAGGGATCAGAAAGTGCCGAATTGTCCTGGGAGATGGGACAAAAGTTATTTCAAACTGTAAAAAAAGGATGCAAAAATGTTTGCACCTAGGAATGCTAAAATGAGACACAAACATCCTGCCTTCACAGTAATGGTATCAAGACTTCTACCTTGTAGAGAATTCTATTCTTAGTTCTCCACAAATTGTCTCCTAGGATCTCCAAATTCTTCAAACCCTTCTATCTAAACTCCATCTTTTATTATATATAATTGCATTATATAAAGCAGAGTCTTCATAGTCCTTTCAAATACCTTGCTGTCAGGTAACCCAGCAAACTCAAATTCACACAAGGACTGTACAAAGTAAGATGTCCCAAAAGATTTACAGGAAAAAAAGCTTCCTCTGTACTGGGAAGAATAAAAAAGCCATCCAGATAATGAAATAAACCAAGGCAAAGTGCTGCTGTGCTGATAACTGAATTATTTTAGAGAGTGGCTTTCATTCTAGAACTGCATCAAGGGCCCCATATCTATACTTCTTTCATTACCTTATAGTTTAGATCAAGCAGATTAATCAAGACTATGGTCTCAGGTAAACAACAGGGTTGTTTTTTTGAAAGCAGTATCAGGCACTTGTGGGACAACCAGCAGAGACCTAGAGACACCCAAGACCCAAGAAATGAGGAAAAAAGAAGAGAAGAGATACATCTTTAATTCATAAGCTTTAAAGTATATGTCCTGCTTGTATGAGCTAAGAGTTAAAAAAACAGATCTTAGACATGAGCATGTTGTTTGCAGATACACAGTTTCACTGTTGTTTCATTGTTTTGTCAGTGATCAACACAGAGTTATGCATGCTCATGTGTACAGTTCTGTATGAGACCACAGAATAATTCCAGTTGGAAAGGACCTCAGAAAGCCTCTAACCCAACCTCCCACTCAAACAGGATAAGCAATGGGATCAGACCAGGTTTTCCATAGTTTTATCCAGTCCAGTCTTGAAAACCTTCACTGATGGAGACTCCACAAACAATTTGGGCAGCCTGATCCATTGCTTACCTGTTTTATGAAGAAAATGATTCTCCTCATATTCAGCCTGAATCTCTTGTTGAAAATTGTGCTTGTAGTCTCCTGTCCTTCAACCATGCCTTACTATGCAGAGCTTGCCTAAGTTTCCTTGATGAAAGCCCCACAGGTATTTAAAGGCTGTAGTGGATCTCCTGAAGCCTTCTCCAGGCTAAACAAGTCCAATTTCCTCACCTTCTCTTCACAGGTCTTATGCTCCAGACCCCTCATCTTGTATCTATTTAATAATTTTATATTATCAGTCAATCTCATCTCACTTACTCTTTGCTGACAGATCACGTTCATTTGGATTAATGCTGCATTTCATAGTTGGCTTCAATGAATTTAACAAGTTGTAGAAATTCATTAGGTAAGATGACTTCCTCTGCAACAATAAACTGTTGCACTTGAAGAAGAAACAATTGCAGTAACCTCCACAAAAAGGCAAAAATAAACATGATCACTGAGGGCAGGTCACTGCTGACCAGTTTGGCCAGGCTGTCTTCTACTCAGTCATCATACATACCACAGGATACCAGTGACCCAGACACTGGCTACAAAAATTAAAAACTCAGATTTATTTAAAAATATGGGGATTTTAACCAATAAATAGGCAAAGTACACAATACCCTCTCCAAAATTTACAGAATTCAAACAACACCAGATTCCATGAGACAAAGTCAGCAACTGATACAAAAAAATTTCAGACCTGCAGAAGTGCCTCAGAAGCAAAAAGTCTCTATTTTCTCCCATCCCCTAGAAGTCTTTCTTGATTAACATTTTAACTGGTCATGAACACTATCTTTAGATGACAGCAGGCTTTCAAAATAATGGAGAAAAAAACCTCAAAACCCTTTCATGGGATATTTCTCAGTAAGCATTCTCAGTTTGTCACTTTTAGAATATCTGAGCTAAGCAATACTGCTTTTCAGTTTTGGTTTTGTTAAAAATATAAGAAGATTTCATGTAAGTTCAGCAACTTTTCTTTGAAGTATGTATTTCTGCATACAGATGAGGGGAATGCATACAGTTTATATATAGAAATAATTAAAAAAACATCCACCACCCTCTCATAAAACTGAAAGGGAAAAAAAACAAATCACATGGCATATCATTCTGGCCTGTGTCACCCTAACATCAACATGATAGTAGGCTTTTTGTAACAAGTGCTTTGCTCGTGTGCATGAACTTCAGTTGAAATAGAGAGCTCTTTTCAGCCTTGCTGTAACTGTGAAATTCTAATATTAACTTTCTGCTCCTGCACGTGGCAGCACAAAAGTCTGCACGTGTGTAAACTTGACCTGCTCTACCCTGTGGCCCAGATGATGAATCAGTTCCTAGAAAGTTCAGGATAAATTCTCTTCTGCCTGAAAATATCAAGCAGCTCAACTTCAGGGACAGGGCCAATGCCTGGCAAGACCAAACCTAGATAAGTATTCCAGTACTGTCATGCAACACTTCTCTGTGAAAAAGCTGTGCCTTAGATAAAAACTATACACCATATATTCAGTGATTTCTTTTTAAATACAATTAAGCTGAAGCTATTTTTTTCATATTAACTTTTGTCTGCTAGTTACAGTAGCTCATTGTATCTAGTCAGAGATACTATATAATTTATATTACAATGACTTTATTTTTATATCACAATTCCAACAGTTCCATGATTCTTAGCATTCAGTTAAGAGTATCAGTATGTTGAAAATCCACTCTATAGCAACAGATAAGAACAAGAACTGTTCTGTTAACTGTATGTTCCTTTAGAAACCATTAAAACACACTTTTGCTATAATTAAAATTAAAGTGCAATGGATAAAATGCTTTACTCAGTTTTTCATAAAGAGCATGTAACTACTGGAGTAAACATGTGAATGTTCTCTGTGTAACTCAGAGTTAGCAGGATCAGACAGTGAAACAAACATGCTTAGTTGTCCTGAAACAGAAAGACAGGTACAAGCCTTTACCTCTCTCAACCCTAATTAATCAGAGAGCAGCTAAGAAAAAACTTCCAGGTGAAAGCATCAACCTCTTGCATGATCTAATTTAACAAACCCAGGGTATTTTCATACTTGAAATAGCATGGTCAATGTAAAATCATGAAATGAGCCCACTTACAGTAATAAAATTTTGACTAACAATTTCCAAAGCCCAGCTTCTTCCACAATGCACAGGCTCTGTAGCATGGTCCTCACACCCATGCATTTAAAATTTACAGTTTGATTCTTACATACTGATCTCTGGGTGGTGCAGACTCACAGGTGTAAGCACTTTCTTACTCCAACAGCTCGATACAAATACAGTCCTACTTACCATGAACTTCAATTAAGGATGGTTTCTTTTTTTAAAATATGTTTTGTGAACCTATGAAGTGTGATAACTGAATATAAAACAAATTTGTTTGCATCAAACAATGCAAACTAAACCAAAAGAAGTCTTTAGTCAGAGAACTTTGCCACATTAACAAAGCAATCATCTTGGGCATGAGTTCCATACTACTCTGTTTTTTTCTTACCATAGAGCTGCACAAGCAGCTAAAAGCAGACAAAAAAACCTCCATAAAAGTTTAGTTTGATTTCTGAAGAGACAATATTTTCCTAGTTTTAACAGACTTACATGGAAATTCACAAATAAACATGTGAAACAGTCAATAGGTGAACTAAGTTTCATAACAGCTCATCAAAGCATACTACATACACAGAATATTTTAGCTCTTAGAAAATACTGTGCAATGTCTTCCATACCATTTTTGTAAATAGTCCAGTGCCTCCAAACGAGCACCAATCTCAAACGTGATTCCAGGACGATTTGGAGGCTTCTTACTCATCTTGGTATTTTCTTTTTCACTACCTTTGAAAGAAAGAAAAAAACCACAACATCATATTAAAACACTGGCAACAAATACATTCCAGGTGGTTTAAAAATTTCTATCCTGATTTTCCATTAGCTGCTTAAGTTCTAGAAGTAAAGTCAATGCCTAAAGAAGGCATGAAAAGGTGCATGTATTTTTTTCAATTTTCCCTCCCCCAGAAAACAGTCAACAACCTCAAATAAAATAAAATACACAAACAAAAAAACCTAAACAAACAAACAAAACCCCAAACCACACAAAAAAATCCTGGTGCTCATCTCTGAAGCTGTACTCTGCTGCAGTTCACTGACATCCCATTGGAATGCAATTTTAGGAGTTACCCACTCAATGTGTTCTCTGCCATGGAAGGGGTCAAAAGGAAGACAAACCTACCTGAACAAGAGTTGAAACTTAAACACAGCCTAAACGACAAGCAAGATGAAATTGGCAAAAACAAAGAGAAACAAACAAAAATGCCACCTTCAGTCCTTCTAAGCACTCCCGAGTCCCATTCAGAGCACCAAGTAAGCTCAATTCCAAGGTGTCTTTTAATTTTTATTAGTTTTTTTTATAATGGAGTCACTGTTGAACATTTACTTCTCTGCCCGACTGCTCTCGCTGTAACTGTGACTTTCTGATGTACCTTTACCTACCCGAGGCCCAGTGCTTTGCCAGAGGTACCAACCCTCCTTGGCCCAGACGGCCAGAGGGGCAGCTGCCAGACCCCGGGTTTAAAGCCAGGCTTTTCTCTGCCGACGCTGGCAGCGCGATCCGGGGCAGCTGCCTCGGGGGCGGCAGCCGCCCTGAGGAAACCCACGCCGCTCCCGGAGCTCGGAGGACACAAAGGGGTCCTCCCCAGCAGGAGCGTCTCCTACCACCGGGGACTGAGCCTTCCCGCAGGCCCAATGCAGAAGGCGAGCGACCGCGGCCCTTCGGACCCCGGGCTTGGGGCAGTGCCCAGCGCGGGGAGGGCCTCGGGCACCGCCCCGCCAGGCCCAGGCGCCGTGAGGGGGGCGCCGGAGCCCCGCGCCTCACCGGGCCCGCCCGGCGGGGACCAGCGCGCTGTGCCGCCCGCCCTGCCACCCGCGCCCTCCCCGCCGTTCCTTACCGCCTCCTCCGACTCGCAAAGGCAGTGTCGGACCGCAGCCCCGGCGCAGCGCCCGCTGCTCCCCGCTCGGCGCGGCCCGGGGTGTCCGGCGCGGCCGTCGCCCCTCACAGCCCCATCCTCCCCGCGCCCCGCCGCCGCGTCACCACCCCGCGACGGGCTCGCGACGGGCTGGCGAGGCGCGGCTCGGCGCCGCCATGGCCCCGCCCCCGGCACGTGACTGCGGAGCCGCCGCCGCGTGACGCGGGGGGGGAGGGGGGGGAGGGAGGAAGGGGGGAGACAAAGCGCGGGGACTCCGCGCATGCGCGGGAGGGAGGGCGGGGACAGAGGGTGACGCAGAGCGGGGTTGTAGCGTCACTGCTTCTCCTGCTGACGTCATATACTGCCCGCCTCGGCCGGGAATACGGGAGAGGGAGGGAAAAGGGGATGGGGGTGCCCCTGGGGTGCCCGTAGTAGTCGCCCGCGCTTAGCGCGCTCCTGCACCTCTGTTTCCCTCCTGGTCCTGGTTCCCACTCACTCCTGCATTCCTGGTTCCTGCCATTTTCACCCCAATTCCCGCCTGATCCTGCACCCCTAATTCTTGCCTGATCCTGCACCCCAGATTCCTGCCTGATCCTGCACCCCTAATTCTTGCCTGATCCTGCACCCCAGATTCCTGCCTGATCCTGTACCCCTGATTCTTGCCATCTCCTGCATCCCAGATTCCCACCCACTCCTGCACCCCTGATTCCCACCCGCTCCTGCATTCCTTGTTCCTGCCATTTCTATCCCAGTTCCCGCCTGCTCTTGCACCCCTCATTCCCACCGTCTCCTGGACCCCTGATTCCTGCCTGATCCTGCACCCCAGATTCCTGCCTGATCCTGTACCCCTGGTTCCTGCCATCTCCTGCACCCTTGATTCCCACCATCTGCTCCTCTGATTCCCGACAGCTCCTGCACTCCAGATTCCCACCCACTCCCCACCTATCCGTGTCCCTCTTGTTCTCCCCAGGCTCTCCCCCACGTTGTGGTGTGACTGGGTGGGCATTTGGCTGCTTGCGAGGGGGTCTCTCCTCTCCCTTTTGGCACCCAACGTGAGGCTTCCAGTAGCCACAGATCCAGTCAGGTTGTGCCAGGCTGCATTTTTCACTCTCTGAACTGCTATTTTCTGATGTCTTTTCCCCCTCTCTTGCCACACACTAAAGTCTGGGGCTGTGTAATGGCCGCTTGCAGCTTTTGGCGTTTGCTCTGCTGCTTATCACCAGGTTTTGCTGTGCCTGAGGGACCTGTGATAACAGCACTGGCCTTGAGCCACATCGGGCATTTGGCCCCTGCACTGCTGTCATCCCAGTACTCCGGGAACCTTTGTATGGAGATCTTCCTCCTCTCCTCTGGGATAGATGTTTCTGATCTTGCTGTGGCAGGATCAGCATCATTGCATCCCTGTGCTTGTGATCAATAAGGTAATAGTCAAGTTTCCACCAGCTAACAGAAGAGAAACACAAGAATTCTGAGGCACAGTGGGCTTATGGAGACTGTGTTTTCTGGGTCATGCTTTGTGAGCTCTCATCTGTTGTTGTTTCAGGTGTATTGGGCTTGTGTGGCAAGGTTCTGGTAGCAGAGGGGGTACTGGTGTGCCTTCTGTCAGAACCTGCTATAAGCTTCTCTCATGTCTAATAGAGCCAATTCCAGCTGGCTTGAAGAGGGACCCACTCATGGCCCAGGCTGAGCCCCATCAGCAGCAGTGGTCACTTCTCTGGGATAATGCATTTAAGAAAAGAAAAAAAAAAATAGCTGGAGCAGTTCTGCAGAACCACCCTGTGGAAGGGACTCAGAGGAGCAGCTCATGGAGAACTGCAGCCTGTGGGAAGGATTGGTGTTAAGTTTCTGGAGGACAGTCTTCTGTGGGAGGGAAAATATGCAGGAGCAGGGGGAAGGTGTGGAGTCCTCCCCCTGAGAGGGAAGGAGCAGCAGAGACAACGTGATGGACTGGCTGAACCCCCACTTCCCATCCCCCTGCACTGCTGGGGGAAAAGAGGCAGAGAAATTGAGAGAGCTGTTGAGCCTGGGGAGAAGGGAGAGGTGGGCATAAGATGTTTTAACATTCAATTTCATTTCTAATTACCTTACTCTGACTTCTGATTGCCAATAAATTCAATCGGTTTCCCCGAATTGACTCGTTTTTTACCTTGACTTTTAATTGGTAACTGATCTGTCCCTGTCCTTATCTCAACCCATGTGCTTTTCATTGTTTTCTATCCCCTCTCCAGCTGAGGAGGGGAGTGATAGAGAAACTTATTGGGCAGCTGCTCATCACCTGAGTCCAACCCACCAAACAGCAGCAGGACAGAGCAGACATGGTTTGTGTGTTAGCCCTTGGGCATCTCCAGACAGGACCAGCTGTGAGAAACACACTCTGCACTGCTGTTGGGGAGGATGGCCTCACTTGGAGCCTCTGGCAGGAGACACCTGATAGACCTGAAGTCATGTTCTGGAGCTGCAAGTACCAAGGATTCAAGGTGATTCTCTAGGTGTCCCTTGGATGGGTGCCCTCCACACCTCATGCAAACAGTGGTGCCTGGAGTGATTGGGTGGCATTGATAATAATGATAATTGTCTTAAATGAGAACCCTCAGTGCCCCCGAGTCCTGGAAGAGAGAACAATTTGGCCAGGAAGAAGGGATTTCAGAGCATCACCTGAGGAATTGGCTCAGGCCCAAGAGGCCTCGTTGCAGAGGAAATCAGCAGAAAGTGGAGGCAATATCTAGAGCACAGATCCTATGAGGAGAGGCTGAGGGAGCTGGGGCTGTTCAGCCTGGAGAAGAGGAGGCTCAGGGGAGACCTCATCACTCTCTACAACTCCCTGAAAGGAGGTTGGAGCCAGGTGGGGGTTGGTCTCTTTTCCCAGGCCTCTTTTCTCAGCAAGACAAGAGGGCATGGTCTCAAGTTGTGCCAGGGGAGGTTTAGGTTGGACATTAGAAAGAATTTCTTTACCAAGAGGGTGATCAGACATTGGAATGGGCTGCCCAGGGAAATAGTGGATTCTCCATCCCTGGAGATATTTTAAAAGAGACTGAATGTGGCACTCAGTGCCATGGGCTGGGAACAGCAGCGGTAGTGGATCAAGGGTTGGACTTGATGATCTCTGAGGTCCCTTCCAGCCCAGCCAATTCTATGATTCTATGATGCTCTGGTTTCCAGCAGGTCCTGTTCTGCTGTGTGAAGCCATCAGGGGTGGAAAGCTGCTGTGTGGGGCACATGTCATGGGCCAAATGAACTGATGCTGTGGACATTTAGGGGATGGCCCAGACACTGAATGATGATGTCTGTGTTAAAGGATAAGGAGGGTGTTGTCATTGATGGGGCTGTATGGGAGAGTGTAGGACCTGAATATGGGATAAGTGGTATGGAAAAAGGGATTTGCAGCATCAGGCTTGCTTTTTTCCCCCCAGTCTGCCTCCCCAGTACAAATGGAGTGTGCCTACCACCACAAATGCTGGTGGTAGGCAAGAGACTGACAGGATACCTGACCCAAATTGACCAAAGGGATATACTCTGGGCAATATGTCAACCTCAGTAATAAAACCTGGGACAAAGGAAGAAAAATGATGGGGCTTTTGTCATTCAAGGTTGCATGGATCTGCTGAGGGGAGATGGTGAGCGATTGCCTGTTTAATAAGTGAAGGAAAGAAAAAAACCCAGAACACAACTACCCCAACCAATACCACACCTACCCCCAGAAAAACCCCAGGCAAAACAGTCTTTCTGTGGATCTACAAACATTCTTACTTTTATTCTTCCCATTTTCTCCCACATGACACTGTTGGGGGAGGGAGTGAGTGGCTGTGTGGGTGTTTGGCTGCTGTTTGAGGTCAACCCATCACTTGGTTAGTCCCTGCAAGGCTGCCTCCCACTTGAAGAGTCTTTATAACAAGACTGTGCAGAGGGATATTGTAAAGTATTTCTTTGCTACAGGATTTTTTTATTCCTTCTTTGATTTTTCCCTGCGCTCATTTTCTGCATAGTGGTACAAAGCAGGAGATACTGAAGGGGGAAAGAGTCTAGAAGAAAAATTAAACAAATAAAATAAACCCCCAACATGCCCCCTCACCCCACCCCCCCCCCCAAAAAAAAAAAAAATTAAAAAGGGAAGGAGGAAAAAAGCTTTTTTTTTTTTTTTCCTCTCTTTTTGGTAAAATGTTGCCATTTCCTTTGTTTCAGTTCTCCAGGTCTTACAACTTGTAGTATTTTGATGAAAGCTTTGGATGAAGGACTCTGTTAGAAATGTGAATATTGTGATTGTCCAAGGAGGAGGAGATAGGTGAAAGATAAAAGAGGTATTGAGGATGGGTCTGGGTACCTGTGGGTGGTTGAGTTATTGTTGACTGCCAGGCTTCCTGGCTTATGCTGTAGTAATAGAAGTTCTTGGAGTAGTGTGTAACAGGTTGAGCATCACCTCACTGCTGAGTCTGTCAGGAGAGAGAGGCAGAGCTGCCAGCAGACTGCAGAGGTGCAGCAAGCCCCAGCTGTTTGGTAGTGTGGGCTAAAAGCTCATCTGTGCACAAAAGAGCAGAGAGAGAACAGCAGGAGAGGGAGCCCTGGTAGTAAGGTTCCCCAGCAGCCTCCAGGTCCACCCGAGGAGCCATCAGCCCCTGGAAGGCCCCTTCCCTCAGGCTCAGAGGAGTGAATCAGCACAATGCCAGGTGGGTACCCAAATTAAGGACTCAGAGGACAGAACACCACGACACAGGGTGCCATGTCCCTACCACACTGCCCTCAGAACAGCAGATGTCCACTCGTACAGCAGTACAGGGCAACATTCTGGTGCACTGTTATCAGAACAGGAAAGGGGGAAGCCCCAGACAATGTCCCCATTTCTTTGCTGTCATTTCAGGTATATTCATTGCTCCCCTGCTGTGACCCTGGAGGATCCACAGCCCTTACTGGCCCTGACCTGCTTCCTCCTGTGCCTCCACCAGCTTGCCCATGGCCCAGGACTCAATTTCAGCTCCTGTGTTCCACCATAAAGCCAATGAGGGCCAACTTTGACCAGGACATTTCTTTTATTCTTTTAGCACAAAACCACCACCCGTATTTAGTCTCATCTCCTAGGGAAAACAGAGTTTACATGGCTGCATTGCATATCTACCTTCCATTTTCCCTTTCTCCATTTACTTCTGAAATTTCTGCCTTACATCAGGCTTGACAAAAGGAATGGGG
This sequence comes from Calypte anna, assembly GCF_003957555.1. Classification (NCBI taxonomy): domain Eukaryota; kingdom Metazoa; phylum Chordata; class Aves; order Apodiformes; family Trochilidae; genus Calypte; species Calypte anna. Next base: position 143,031,498 of record NC_044245.1, on the reverse strand, counting down.
ATCTCATCATATTATCCCAGCCTATTTCATTTAAATGCTCAGCTGGTCAGGGAAGAACATTGACATCTCCATAATAGAAAAGCTGGGTGCTTACTCTCCTTCAAATACCAGAACACCACAAAGCACAGAGATGCAGGAAAGGTGTTAGCATTTCTTCTCACAAAATTTGGTGTTAAATCTTGTCACGAAGCATGTCTTCAGCAATGTGAATTTTATGCACACCATGAACTGGAAACCAAAGTGGTAAAAAGATTTTATCTTGCCAGTCTGTGACTCATGAAGACTTGGAGGGGAAAGAGAGGATTTCATAATCAGCTGAGCATGAGCTCATGGTGTGCTGTTGATGCTGAAAAGACTAATGCAGTCTTTGCAAAGCACATCCACATGAAAACACTGAGTAGGAGTAGAGATGTGACATTATCTCTGCACTTGGCACCAGTACGTTGTTAAAATAACTTACTGTTCAAAAAAGCCATCCAGAAATTGGAAGGGTTCAAGAAAGACCTATGAGAGTGATCAGACACCTTGGAAAAATAAGATATAATGGTGGGAGCCCCAGACATATGCTTATTTTGCCATTTATTTTTTCTTGTAGGTAATTAGTCCATAAAAAAACTACTTTAAATGTCAGATATTGCAATCATGAGGTGAACGTCAACAGAATAAAACTTCATCTTTGTTTTTACCCATTTTTATAGTAGGAAGACATGTAAAGTGACTGCTGGGGCTTGTATTTAAGTGGTACCCAGCAAACATGCAGCACCACCTCTGCCCCACTCTATCCACCTGTGGAGGTAGCTTGGTCTCAGCCTGGCTCTGCCCTGTCACCATCTATGCTTTTTCTGTCACTTCTTTGCCCATTTTGACACCCTATTTGGCATCAGTTAGTATGTCCTCCCCTTCAGTTTCTCTACCCCTCTTTCATCCCAGAAAATCTCTCCCTTCCAAGAATTTCCCCCTCCCTTTGTCAAGAGTTGCACAAATTTGAAGATTTGATCTCAGCAGACACTCTGCTTTTCCTTTTAAAACCCTAAATTTTCCAGATACTAGAAAATATCCTGTAGTGGCTGAGTTTTTGAGCATGTGGCCTTCTGTGGGAAAAGAAAGTAGCTCACAGCCATTGCCATGGTCACCAAACAAAATAATAACCATCCCCATGGGTTTGAGACACCAGCCCCAGTCTGTCTCAGTTTTGAAAGACATTGGGCTGAACATTTTTTACGCAATTACTCTCTGGTTCTTTGTAGAATGCCTTTAGTTCAGTAAATGGTTTCTTCCAGAGAGCTGGCTGTTTACTGTCAGGTTTTGCAACCACAGCACTGTGTTTCACTGCATGCTGGAAAAGCAACATGAAGCTATAAACCAGAAGGTTCCCTACTAGCAATATTGTACAGGTGAGATACTGAGACCTGCTAGGGCAAAAGGAGGATACTGAGACCTGCTAGGGCCGGACAGGTGATGAAATCTGCATTTATACAGATCATTCCAATGTTAGTGGAAGAGTCCCAAATCCACCCAAAGAAAAAGAGGAGAGGGCAAATGCTGACTGTTGATGAACTTACTGCCTACCCAAGTGGTACTTCCTGATGCTCTGCAGGGCTAGAAGGGAGCAGTTACCCCTCCTGGATGAAGGCAGCTTTGCTCTGCCATGTTACAGCCCAATCTCTGTGTATCCATTTGATATTTCTTGGGGGGGCTACTCAACACTTGTTGTGCTGTGGATATTGTTTTGCAATGAATGTTAGACCTCGAGATTAAATCATGCTTTTGCTTCGGAAACAGTGCTGTGCAATGTGTTGCTTACTTCTGCCTTACATATGGCAGCCATATGTCTGGGACTTTTTTGGGTTGGGTGGGTGGGGGAGTGTATGTGTAGATTGGAACACATCAGTAGATGTTTTGCTGAATGTTTTTAAAGCCTTTGTGAGTATATTACTAAACAGATACCTGCTCTGATTTTACACTGATCTTTTGTATTGTTTCCCTGTGAGACTTGAAATTCAGCATAAACTTTGTGGTGTATCAACAGAGCACTTGACTTGCAAACATATGATAGTGGTAAATTTTTCATGCCATTTTATATAGCAGGCCTCAGAGTAGGTGAGAGAAAGGGACAGAAGGAATATCCTGCCAAGACCATGACTGTTGGGGTCACCATTTGAGTACTCAGCAGTAGAATGTTTATCTCAGTCATGAGGATATTGGGAATACTGTAAGAGGAGAAACTAACAGGCAAACCATCCCTGCAAAACATACAGTCTAGCAAGGACAGTTTTGGAGTCAGGTTGCCAATATCAATGCATAGAGAATCTGCAACTTGGACTGAAGGAAAACAGAACTCCAGACTTCACATCTGACCAACCTGATGGAATCCAGCAGTGAGAAAGAAAAAAAAAAATATATCACATCTGCCAGTAGGCAATACCAATCCCTTTACAAAACTTGTGATATTTTCCTGTATCCTTTGTGGTCCTCTGGGATCCGGGGTGCCCTCTGCGGCTGAGGGATGGTTGTTGATTAAGAGATTAGCCCTGAGTTTCCAAGCCTGCCATTAAAATGCTTGCAAAACATTTGTTTATGGGAGGAGTCACTTGTTTCTTGGTATTTACCATTGGGTTTGTGTTCCCATTGCATGCAGAGGTTCCTGGAAGGCTATCAGAGCTGTGGCCTCTGTCCTCACTTGCCTTGTGGGCCACATTCAAATCCTTGATCTTTATCCAGTGCTGCAGAGCATCTGTGGGTAGCATCATGCCAGGTGCCCACCAAGACCTCTGTATCACTGCTCCTCAGCTGGCCAGGGAAGAGAAAATAAAACACAAGGCTCTTGGGTTTAGAATAAGGACAGGGAGATCACTCAGCAATTACCAATGTGAGCAAAACCGGCTCAGCTTGGGGATGTTTATTTAATTTATTGCCAATCAAAAGTCGAAGCAGAGTAATGAGAAAAAAAACCAACCCAATATTAAAAACACTTTCTGCCCACCTCTTCCTTCTTCCCAGGCTCAACTTCATTCTCAGTTTTCTCTACCTTGCCCCCCTCCCCAAGCAGCACAGGGGGACAGGGAATGGGAGTTACAGTCAGTTCATCACATGCTGTTTCTGCTGCTCCTTTGTCTTAAGAGGGAGGACTCTTCACACGCATCCCCAGCTCCAGCATGGGCCCCCTCCCACAGAAGATAGTCCTTCAAGAACTTCTGTAGTTTAAGTCCTTCCCACATGCTGCAGTTCTTCATTAAATTCTCCAATGTGGGTCTGTACCATGGGATGCTCAGCATTGGTCTCCCACACAGTCACAAGACCTGCCAGCAATCCTTTTCCAGCATGGGCTTCCTATGGGATCACAGCCTCCTTCAGACATCCACCTACTCCAGCATGGAGTCATCCACAGGCTTCAGAGAGACATCTGCTCCACCATGAACCTCATGGGTTGCAGGGAGACAATGTGCATCACCATGTCTTAATCACATGCTTCAGGGGAATCTCTGGTCCAGTGCCTGGAACACCTCCTTTCCCTCTTTCTTTACTGACCTTGATGTCTGCAGTGTTGTTTCTGTGACATATTTTCGTACTGTTTTCTTTTTGTTCCTGCTTTTTAAATATATAATCCCAGAGGTGCAACCACCATCGCTGATGGGTTTGGCATTGACCAGCTGTGGGCCAGTAGAGACAATGCCAGTTGTTGTCACCTTCTCACAGAAGCCACCCCTGTAGCCACCTCTGCTACCCAATCCTCACCATGCAAACCAAATACAGCACCAATCAAAAAAATCAGTCTGTCTTTTATATAGTGATCCTCCACTGCATACCTGGGCTGCCTGTGTCTTTCCCTCTCCCCAGCAGTTAAATCAGTCCAGGACATCTGTTTGAATCCATCTGGAAATGTGACAAGTAAGCACGGCACAGGTATAGCTGGAAACATTGCAAACAGTCCCAGAAAGATCTTTGAACTCTCAGTACACTCTCATAAATTTCCACTTTGCTTAAACGCTGGCACATAGATAGAGAGGAACTCAGTCACTGTCAGACTACAGTACAGTTATTTAACATACATATAGAGAAAGAGCTGATAAAGGTTCTATGTAAACACCATGTAAGACAGGCATTATGGAGAACATCATTTGAGTCTGTCTGTCAATTGTTCCATGTCTTCATTTATGCATTCATCAGTATGATTTATTGTAGAAATGACCATGGTGTCAGTACCATTGTCTCAGGAACCAGCAGTACTAACAGCTTCTCAGCTGCAGATTTTCAGTATATATAGAGAATACTTTAGAATTCAGTATATATAGAGAATACCTCATAGAGATCCGTTAGAAGTGTACGTTGGCCTTCACTGCACATCAGTACAAGAACCATGGTCCATGCAGGTCACATCAGGACTGTCACAGAAACCATCCAGGGTCTCAGATACAAAGATCAGCAGAACATCACTGCCTCTAGAGAAGCATTCATTTCCATCCGAGGACTCAGAATGTAGCAAGGAAACTCCTCCAAAAGATTCAGATTTTATCTATCTAGATATGGATAAAGGTGGTAGTCTAAAGCTCTGTGTCTCCAGGTGGCTTGTTCAACTTGCAGGCATCAAAATGTTGCTGTGCCCCTGCTCTGTGGTGACACAGAAGACAAGGAGTGGGAGCAATCCAATCTTCACCATGTTTCATGGAGTCATCCTAGGCTGGCCACATTGTGCTGGGTCAGGATGTGTCCTTTTGTACCCCTCAGAACTGAGAGTGATCAGTCTTCCTGTCATGTTCTTTGCTTCTCAGTCTGGTTGTCCTAAGATGCTGCATGTGGAATTGTTCTGGGAGCTTGATGACCTGCTAGTCCAGGCACCAGGAACACACACCATTCATCCATTGCTTTTTCTGCCATCCCAAGCCCTATTCCCACCCCTTCTCCATTCAGACCAGTGATCAGTGCATTAAGGTTTCTATTCTCTGCAATAAGATATTGCTAGAGTACAACTGGCCAACATCTGGATCTGTCCTGGCTGCTTCTAAGAGTCACTGCTGACACTATAGAATGCTAATTCATGAACTTTTGTAATCATTAATTAAGTCAGCCAGCTTTCTCAGTTGCATTCAGTCAATAAGCACTCTGGCCACTCAGTTCACTCTACTGTCAAAATCTCCTTTCTGAAAACTGTGTTTAGCAGAACAGTGCATGCACTGAGTTGCAGTGGGTTGATGAGATCAAAAACTTCTGGTGCAACCTGTGCTAAGCTTGTCAGCACATCCACAAAGGGGCAGAGAGAGAAAAAAGCAGGAGAGGGACCCCAAACAACACCCTGCCCCAGCTGCTTCCAGGCCCATTCCAGGAGCCATCAGCCCATCAAAGCCCAGAGGAGCAACAGGGCATGAAGGCAGTTGGGAACCCAAATTAAGGACTTGGGAAGGGATACTCTGTCTGGACCTCTCCCTAGGGTGACCAGAGTTGAGACTCACTCAGATGAGTCAAAACAAGAGCACCTTGTGGGACTGGGACATGTTGCTACCTAGGCACATGAACACATTATGTCCAGGGTTGTCTCTAACAGGGATGCCACAGGGAATGGGGTTCTGTGGGCCAGGGACATCTGATCCAGATCTGTGTGTGCATTTGATGGTCTGGACTAGCAACCAGAGTTGGTCTCTGGGGGCTTCTATGTCCAGGTGCCAGCAACTGGGGAGACTGGGATCTACAAGCAGCTACTGGGCAAACTGTGTATTTGAGTCCAGCTGTAGGAGGGATCCAGCTTCTACATTTGTGTAAATATCTATATACTCTCCCTGCTGCATCTCCATCCCATTCAACCAGAGTGGAGAGAAGGATGAGGCCACTGGTACTGCCCATCTGAGTGCTCTGTATGTCTGCCTGTGTTCTCTGTGTTGCCAGCTGTGTATCAATGTGTAGATATGTGTATATATGTGTATATATGGTGTACATGTGCTCTCTGTGTGTGCTGGGGATCCATGCTCAGGATTGATGCTGGTGTGACCTCAGACACTGAGTTTCCCCAGCCTCACCTCTCTTGCTCTGCCAGACGCAACATAGTGTTTTCCACCAGCAATATCATTTCACCTTTATTTGTCCTGTTGTCAAAAGCAGAATGAGCCTGGGAGAAGAGTAGAAAGGTGGGGGGTTTAGTACTGTGATTTCTCATTTCCTTCCTTTTATGGGTTGAGCTTGTAACATGTGCAAGAGGCTAAAACTGCTACCCAGCAAACTTGTTGGTACTCCCCAGGCTTCAAAATCTGAGAGTTGGGGTGTGGTGGGCAGTCTGAGGAGCAACAGGAAGGGCTACAGAAAGCTGTTTATAAACCTCTATGTGTGTGCATGTAAGCTGTGGTCTAGCACCTGCCTATAAAAAAATCACTAATGTACAAATTTCATGCATCAAAAGCTTGTGGAATAGTGACTTTCAAGTATGAATGGCAGCAATTAAAACAGAAAACACCTTTAAGTTTTAATACGATATTTTAACTATACAATATGTTTTAACTATACAATATATTTTAACTATATGGGGATACATGAAATAGCAGTGTCCTTCAAAAAAGCTGCCTCAGATTTGACTGCTTTCTGATGAGAGAAATATGAAAAGAAACAAAAAATACTTCCAAGAAATAAATTAATGTATGTATAGGAATTCTTCAGTAGGTGACCTATTTTTTAAGACTATTGGGAATTGTGTGTAGAGAGACAGGTGGCCAGGGAAATCCTACTGTGATGAAGCCCTTGCATCCAGGGAAATAGTGTTGGACTACATTTCCCTCATTGGCATAATTCCACTAAATTAAAAGAAGTGATGTGAAGAATAAACAGGGCCCTCTGTTTTATGTTTGAGCAAAAGGGACCTGAAAGTGCTCATTTTAGTTTTGCTCCCAAACAGAGGGTCTTTTGTAACACCCTGGTTGCCTAATTCGTATTTTTGCTTCCTTTTCTGTGAGGTGAGAACTGTATTTCTTTTCAAGTAGAAATACTTTTCCTTCTCCAGGGGAGAAAAAAAAAATTAAAAAAAAAACAATGTAAAGTAAAACCACGAATAAAAACACCCAACCCTATCACTAAATCAAATCAATCATATTTTACTAGATTTATGCTTTCTTTTTTGTCAGTGGTACATACAGACATCAGGCTAAACACTTACTAGCATATTTTATCTATTTTTCTGGTGGTGAAGTTTTACTCCCTTTGCTCCCTTAGGCTGTATAATTCTTTGCTGTCAAGTAGCTGAATTGTATTACTTTTGTATATAATAGTTCTACAGCAAAATAGTTTTGATTACCAAGGCATCTTAGTCAGGCTTCATTTCTCTTACATGGATTTGACTGGATTTTTGTATGAATTCATATCTTACATAGTATGAAACTATAGAGTGAGACAATAAATATGTTTACAAATTCTTTTATTCCTTTCTCTTATCAAAGGATTTTATCTTAATGTTACACAGTATATATTTGCAATATGTTTTTTGCCTGTGAAACTTAAGCGACTCTGAACCTTCACCAAATGCATCTTCTATGATTCTGTATAATGGCACTTTTGCAAAATGTCTTGTCACTATTCATGGATTTTTTCAGTAGCTTGATCATCTTCCTACATCAAAGTGTGTCAAGATCACGAGTATTTTTTCCACAAATAAAGTGATTTGGATATACCACTTTAAAGTTTACAGAGTGAGGTGGAAAAGTAAAGCTGAAACAGAAAATCTGTCACTTTTCATTAGGAGGAAAGGTTCTGTGTTTGTTCTCTGTATCATCACTGGAGCGAAACGTTGACAGTTTATAGTTTATCCTCTCTTTCTCTTCAAGAGCATTCACTGGGCTAATCTTAATCTTCAGTTTACTCTTCAAAATGAAAGCTTCTGATGGGAGGCTACTTTGCAGGAAGCATGACCTCATTCTGCCTCTGCTGCTGATTGCACGGGTTGATTTCAAAAGGAAACAGGGGACTTGGTAGAGCTGCCTTTCCCAAGACCCGGGGCTGAGCTCTTCCTGGAAGCTGCAGAAGGAGCACCCTCCCCTTCACCTCTCAGAACCTCCTGTGTTGAGGATCAGAATCATTTTTGCATACGTGTGTTAATAGTAAGATGGATTTTTCAGGTTTGGAAGGTTTTACACATGTTTATCTCTTAATATACTTGTCAGTTGGGGAATAATTAAGCTTTGGGTTTATTACTGCTTTTCAAGAAGTTTTGTTTATTATTATTATTTTTGTGGACCTTGTTATCATTACCTCCAGGGAGACAAGACCAGACTGCTCTTCAGCAATGACTGATATGTGAACAAACAAAACTATCTGTGTAGACACTTGGTTTTGGTACGTACAATAGATTAAAGCTGGTTGCCTGGGCTTTGGCACTGGATTTTGGTACATAGTAGTGTAAATATTTAGAATGTAAACATGGACAGAGGATTGCTGGATAGTTTAGGATATTATTGGCTTAAAGATTAGTTTTTGGAGGGAAGGGTGACTAAAACTGGTTATTTGGGACAGTGACTTTTTATATATATATATTACAACATGAGTTTTTGGGTGTTTTGAAATTCAAGGGTGGGGTTGTCTTAAACTTTTACTTGAATTGTTTAATACTTGAATAAAATACTACCATGGTCACCCCAGATTCACTTTTAGTGGCATTTCTTGAAGTTCTTGAATCAGAATTCTTGAATTCTTGAAGCTTTTTTTTTTGTCATAGTTTAAGGATTCTGTATTTATAGTAATTTTGGGGATTACAGATATAGTGCTACAGCTTCACTGTATGGTGGTGGTTGAGAAGCTTTGTTTGGACTTGCTTATATTGTTACTATAGCTTCTCATACTATTAATAGCCCAGAAATGGGAATGAATATTAAATGAAAGCAGAACACTGTGCAGCATTGTCTGCAACATGATGTTTTGATGCTTTCTTCAGCATTGGTTGACTTATGACTTTCAGGAACCCTTATCATTAATGCATGAGACAAAATTTTTCATGATCAAGGGTAAAAAAGATAATCTCTTGGACTGCGGGTTCTATGATGGTTTACAGAAACTTGATATTATCATTCATTGGTTTGAAAGCAAATTACAAATGCTTATTAACTGCTCTTCAACAGAGAGAAAGCCATCACCTCCCTAGTATATTTGTCCATGTATATCTCTCACTCTCTGCTATAGATATGTGCACTCTGTTTTACCTGAAATTTTACTTCTGCAGAAGGTGGCAGATAAAGATCCATCTTGCAGAGACACATCTTGCAAATTTATGAGAATTCAAATTAGTTACCGTAGGGCTGTGGTTTGTTCTGCCACTTTGATCAGTATGTGTCAACCCTTGCTAATGAAAACACTAACCATATGTAAGCTCCTATTCTTACAAGTTCTTCTTTTTTGGTGGTTGCTCCTTTGTATTATCATAACTGAGAAAATCAGAGGCAAAAAAACTGTTTTACAGATTTCAGTGCCTGGAAAGTTTCACTCTCAGATTATTAAAGACTTGTAGCAGGTATAGATGATGCTGAGGAATATATCAATTCAATATTAAAACAAATGTGGCCTAGAATCAACTACTTTTGTCTAAGGAAGAATATATAACTAGCAATATGATACATATTGGTGATAATAGCTTAATACATCCTGATTTTCAAACATGACAAGACAGAACATGCTTCCGTTTCTTTTAAAATTCTTTTACATGTAATCCATATTGGTTCTTATCCCAAGGTGTATGAAACAATACTTTTCAAGATGTATGGAATATATGGGAGTAGGGTAGTAGGACTGATTAGTAAAAAATACCCTGGAAGTTTTATTTCCCTTCCTTGGTGACTCTGCATCCCAAGGCTCAACAAGCCTTCATATCCAGGCTGTGACTGACAACTGAACTCCAAATGAGGATAAACAAGGTTACCAAAGTGGAGGCACTGACCTTCAAGGCTTTTCTTTGCCTCAGCTCATAATGGAGTATTAAAAAAGATCGATATTCTTTTAGACCTCACTGCTTTGTAGGTGAATGATAGGCTAACAGTGTTGTGTGATGCTTTAAAGTTATGGGAGTGGAAAGGTGTTATGGGATAAGATCACATATTTTATCTTTCCATGTAAGAACAGTTCCAGTTCTCCCTATGGATCACCATTGCTCAAATTTCATAAGATTTATTCTGTCAGATGCTGAACATTGTCAGTGCTTTGCAGCCTTGAGCCATGGTAATCCAGGCATATCCTATTTCCTTAGTCTCCTGTCACAAAGTTACTGTCACTGTCACTATACTTATGCATATTGTGCCCTGTCTGCAGCTTTCATCTGAAAAAAAAATACTGTATTGATAGTGGTGCCCTTCCATTCTATTCTGTATCTATTGCCAGTATCTGTACTGTTTTTGACTTGAAGAAAATTTCTGGGAAAATACCATTCAAAGTACTGCAGCTATTGCATTTGTGTCCATAATTGTTTCTCTTAAGGTTGTAAGCTGTTCAGAGTAAAAGTATCTGATTATGATTGGCCCTGATTCTGTTATCTCCTGGTCGAGTTTCCTATAGATATTGTATCTTCCCCCCATGATTTCAACTGCTTTATCTCCTTTAATCTCTCCCTTAATTTACTTTTCTTTTTTTTTTTTTTTTAGCTCCTTTACTGGTCTTTTTTATATGCACAAGGTACCTGTCAGTGAAGACCTTTCAACTGAGCTGTCAGCAGATATGGTAAAAACTCCTTTGCATTTGGCCTTTGCTTCTGCAGGTTCAGCAGCATTCAACGGAGCACACAGGTGCAGCCTTTCACAACATATTTTCCCAAGGTATTGAGGAAAATTATACTCATTTAATTTTATTCTTATTTTGTTAGAGGTTTTGCAAAATCCCCTTTGGGCCTCTTAGAACTGTAGTGCTTATATTAATTCAATGATGTTTTAAGTGGAAGTTCAGAAGTACTACTGTGGAGATTGGAAGCACTGGCCTTGCAATTACAAGGTTTTATACTTTAGTCCATCTGGTTTTCCCTCCACTGAAATGATGGTTCCCCTCTGTGACGTGTCATGTGAGATAATTAAACCTGCTACTGAAACCCATGTCAGCCACCAAATCAATCTGCTGTCTTCCTTTCTTTCCATGGATGTCACTGCGTGGCCACTTGGAACTCAAAGGTGTTGAGGAGAAAGAACTAACCATAAACCCAGTTTTACTTGAACAAAATAAAATGCCTACAACATTTAGATTCTTTCATTCTGCTGCTACTTGTTTCTGTTTTAAATACCACATGGTGTATCCTTCCATATTATAATTCATCTCCAAGTTAATTATTCCAATGCTGGATGAAGTTATCACCATATGTAGATTTTGTCCCATGTTCTAGCTGCATGGTATTCTAGGATTTGTGAGAATTCAAAGCTACGTATCCTTAAATCTTCATCAAGTAGGGGCAGGTTGTAAAAATAAACAAATCCTGCCTGTTTCAGGGGCACTCAGTCTTGCACTATGGAGAATGACTCAGAGAAACAAAATGTTGGAATATCTCTGATGGCTCCAGATAGGTGTAGATGTGGCAGGACTCCTTGGCTGAGAGCACTGCCACTGCACCATGCACTTCTCAGTTTAAGCTGGCTCCAGGAGTTCATGAAATGCTTCATCTGGCATGAAGCCCTCCTGTAATCTGAAGCTCTGGGAAGTGTGGTAGAAGCACTCTCATGCTGGCTGAAACCCCTTAGGTCAAGAAATACCACCATTATATCCACATATTTCAAATCTATACCATTACCAGCCCCCATGAGCTGGTAATGCAAATTCATTAGTCTTAAATCATGGGTTTACTCTGTCTAGACATTCACTAAACCTAAAGGGTTTCATTTCTCCTTTTCAGTTATGCTCCTGCCTTTTTGGATGATGACCATGACTATGAGGGTCGTTCCCCATATCCTCTGACAGGCTCCCTTTCCCTGTGTCGCCGCAGCCCTCGACTGCTTTCCAATGGTTATTACATTTTGACAGAAGACAGTTTGCTGTCTGATGAAGAGGGCAACGTAACACTGACACCACCCCAGACAAACGTTACCTATAAAGAGAACTTAGTTCGGTAAGTGAACTCTGTGCAGATTTTACTCTATGTTGGCAATTGCTTCCACATCTTTGGACTTCTCTGGAGGTATCTGGGTGACTGTCTACATTTTATCACAATCTAAGCTCAGCCAATATCTACCAGGCCTCCATTGGCTCATCCACCCCCCTCACTGTTGGATAGGGAGGAGAAAATCCACCCAAAGACTCAATAATTGAGACAAGGACAGGGTGGTGCTAATTCCCCAATTACAGTATCAGGCAAAAAACAGACAGGTTCAACTTGGGAAGAATAAAAAACTTCTGCTCTACAAGGAGAAAGAGAAAACATGACCAGATCTCAATACCTTCCCACACCACCATCCCTTTTTATTTCCCAGGCCCGGATCCCTTCCCTGCTGTCTCCCCTCAGGGCACAGGGAATGGGCAGGGGGGTTCAGGGTCAGTTCCCCACATGGTGTTTCTGCTGCTCCTTCCTCCTTGGGGGAGGACTCTTCACATTCTTCCCCTGCTCCAGCGCGGGGTCCCTCTCACGGGAGAGTCCTTCAGGAACCCCTGGGACATGAGTCCCTCCCAGGAGGTGCAGTCCCTCAGGAACTGCTCCAGCCCGGGCTGCCCACAGAGTCACGGCTGCTGTGGGAACAGTCACCTCCCCTGGCACGGGGTCCTCCATGGCTGCAGATCCACATCTGACCCTCTCTGTCATCCTGCACAGGCTGCTTCTTCACATCTGCCCACCTGTGACACTTGAGGGGCTACAAATTCACATTTACCCCACTGTGGTGCTTCCAGGATTGCTCCACCAGGCTTCTTCAGGGACTGTTCCACTGTGCTCCTCCATAGGCTGCAGGAGGACAGCTGCCAGCTCACCATGATCTTAAGGGAAATCTCCGCTCAGGCAGCTTTTTCCCTCCTTCTTTGCTGCCCTTGGTGTCTTTGCTCTGGCATTGCTCTTTTGCTTCATCCTCTCCTCTGCTCTGCAGGTCCTCTTTTAGGTATATTTTTCCCTTTCTTATATACTCACAGAATATACGCACAGAGGCACATCCAGCTTCCCTTATCTGCTTGGTTTTGGAGAGAGGCAAGGCAGGGAATGGAACTGGAGGAGCTTCTAGCCCCACCCCTCCACAAACACTTTCCAAACACCACTTCTCTGACTCAAGACAGTGTGGCACAAGAGCAGTATCACTTCCTAATGAGAACATCTCAATTAATCTAATTTAGAGAGAGCAGTAATAGAAATAACTTGGTTTTCAGTCATGTCTAATCTTACTGCCCAGAAACTCTTCAGTACACAGTTGTTGCTGTAATTGGAGTTGTGCCCAACAATGAAAAAGGAGAGCTGAAGCTCATTTTACCAATGGGGTGTTACTAGGATAAGTATTAAGAAAAAAGTGTGTGGTCCTGGGCCTGAAATCCTTACTCAGGGAAAAAATCTTTTGATTTCAGAAGAATGTCAGTTTAGGGAGGTGTATTAAATATAGTTCAAAAAAAGTTGAAGTACAGTGGATTCAAGGTGCACAAAATGAGACATGGTAGGGTGAAACTCATGGGTAGCATGCGATCACTCAGAACGGTATCAGATAACTGCAGTATCATTTGGTATCACAATATCCAGTATCACAACAGCATGATACATTCCATGACATTACTGCAGTGTGCAGCAGTCATTCTTGGTGACATACATAAAGAACAGCATCCAGAACCTTGTTCTTTCATGTCAGTCGGTGAGATTTAGAGCTCTGTCTCTGCCTGACATGAATAGTTAATTCTTTTTAATTCTTTGACAACGTGCCTTTTTTTTCTAGTGTATTCAGGAGAAGGAAGAAGATCCGTCGCTCACTTTCCAGCTTGTTCAATCTTGGTGCCTCCAGTGCATGGCTCAGCAGCACTGTCCTCAGTGATGTGGAGCCCTCCCATGTGGATGATCCATGGACTGATGAATGCACGAAACTAGAAGCCAGTCAGAGTGAAACTGGTGAGCCCTGACCAGGATCTGTATAACAGGACTTGGGTATCTCTTTCCATAGGTTTTGCAGGGATTGTCTGACAAGAGAGGCAGGTAAAGAATAAATGAATGACAGAACTGTAAGGGGTGAATTGAACTCCTGGCATTAAAACAGTATGAGTACACAAAGACCTTTGTGCCAAAAAGGCATTTTTTAGGCTGAAATTATATCTAAAGTTAAGTTATCACCAGTGATGTGTATGCTGCTGTCAATAATATCTGGCCCTGTCTACTTTCACCTGGATGTTTTAATATCATTGTGTCGCCCTCTATGCAGTCCTCTACTGTGTATTTTTGCCCACACACATCAAACCTACCATTTCCCTGTACTTAACAATTTGGAAACCTCCCTGTGATTAGATACTTATTTCCTCCTCTCATAAATTTTAAAAACACAGTCTCAAAGCTCTTATTTTCTGTGTTCTCAGTAACATATACACTTTTTAAAAGGTGATTCAGACTTTTCTTCTGAATATGATAACCATGTGCCACAAAGGCAAACTCCAGCATCTAATGGAGCTTCTCTCTCCAAAGATAAGGAATTTCTTCAGCCTGAGAAACCATTTTGTGCTTCACAGTCCTGCTCTCCATTTATGATAAAAGCAAAGGAAGAGACTCAAAGCAATGCAGGTATGTTACATTCTTGTTCTGATATGCCTCATTTTAAGAATGAACTAAAAATACATTTAAAATGTTGATATGTCCCCTTGCAGAACATAATTTTTGTTCTGAAACATAAACTTTAAATGAATTACTAAAATAATTGAATCATAAAATTGATATTTATTTGTTCATTTATCCCTGCTCACATTTTTTCATTTCCTATTTTTGGTGATAAATGGAAAAACAAAAAAGTGGAGGGAAAAGGAAAATGGAGGAAAGGGCATGAGAATGAAAGCAGAAACAGGCAATTATTCAGAAGGACTTGTTTTCCAAGAGCATGGAGGGCACAGTGTCTCTATGGTCGTGGAGGAAAAAGACTCCTAAGAGACACCCAGAGCATGAAAATTAGGTTTCTCCTTCGAATCACTTCTAGCCAAATTCTCTTAAAAAGGAAATAAAGAGCTTCACAGGCTAAGGGGAGTTTTTGCAAACACTTCCTCTCATATTTTTACTTTCCTGAAAACCCATGAAAATTATTTTCTTGATTTTTGTTTTAGAATCCAGCACAGTGCAAAATGTTCTTTCTCAGATGGCTGCACTAATCACGTGTTTAATCATTTCAGTATGTACAAGGTAATTTTTATTTCTTTAATTTTTTTTCCCTGATACTAATGCTTACTCCTTTTTGACTGGTAGGTAAGACATAGACTAGGGACCACATTTTCAAAGTTAGATATACCACAGATATCTTATGAAAATAAATTTTCACATTATAGTCAATGCAGGCAAATATCTGAGCTATATAGATATGCACAAAACCAAGAAATATGTGTGCAGATATGACAACTGCTTTGTCAAATTTGCTTAGAGAGGGATTTTGAAAGTCTGAGAAGAATCAGAAGGAATCTCTATATTTTTAAGGGACCAATATAAGTGTTCCCAGTGTGGGAATGCTGAGGTCTGTATTTCTAGGAGATTATCCTCAATAGTTTAAGTAATTTAAAGTTTCAAATTACAGCTCACCTTTGAGTTCAGGGAGTTCATAGCAAGAACCTTCTTTGTTCCTCCCACCCAGACTTCACCTCTATTAACCCAATATGCATCTCTTATTTTTTTCCTAACCTTTATGAGTATTATTATGTTCTCAGGTATTTTCTGGGAGGATTGTCTGTCACTTTGTTGCTGATAATATTAGTTTGTAAGTACATACTTTCTTTATATACAAGACACAATATTTTACTAAATCACCTCTGAGGGCCAAAAATCCATTCTTGTATGTATATCCACAGCTCTTATGGCTTCTAATAAGGGCAATATATGGGCATATGGGGACAGGATGTAACTTTCAATCAGTTACAGAATTTTGTGGTTAAATTTCACAGTTCTTTTGTCCCAAGATGCTGCTGTGTAATCTTTCTTCAGTCTTGAGACATCTTTCCAAACAACTAATCTTTGGTAAGTCGATTGAGTGTCATGTCATTAATAGAGTTATTTAGAAATTTTATATTAAGAACAGGAAGGAGAGATTCCTTCTGTTGTTTTCATGTGAAAAGATAGAATGCATGATCTAAAGTTACTGATGGAGAATTTGTTTTTTTCCTGTGATTTGCTTATATTCATATAAACTATGTTTTATTTTGAAAAACTACCTCTCCATAATGTGCAATAAATGTTTTAACATCTTGTTGTTAACAGAAAATGAGAATAAACCTAATATTCCTTAATATGCACATGCAGTGACAGACCAAAAATAGAAACTTATTATGAATCCCTACTTGTGCTTTTAAGCCTTGCATTGAGTCCACTCCCAGGCCACTAAACCAACCCTGGTGTTTTTTAATGGGAAAAAATAAAACCAGGTAACTGATCTGCTAGACCCATCACCACTGCCCAGGCACTAGAGAATTGATATGACTTAGCCCACTAATCCAATGCACCATTAGGTTTAGGACAGGGCTTTGTCTTTGACATACACTGTAGGCTGATAAATGTCTTAGAAGTATTAAAGAGTCTGATCAATTGAACAAAAATAAGATATTACTAAGACTAAAAATATTTGGGCTCATCTATATTATTATGTGGTGAAAGTGAAGCTCAACAAGAACATTGTTTCTGAAAATGTCAGGATTCAGGGGTTCAGTGTATCCCAAGAGCAGCCAGACAATCTGGCAGACCTCAGCCTTTGAACTTCTTGGAAGTTAGAAACAAGACAGCACACCTTGGATGGCCATATTGCAAAGATAATCTCACTTTTTGAGGATCCAAGGGATTTAGCACAACACCTGGGATTCTCAAGGATAGTTTGTTACACTTTGTTATTATGTCATTAGTACAAATAAAATCAAGGCCACCGGGTCAGGACCATTGGGTTGCTAACATGCTCCAAAGCACTGCTCTCTGGCTTCCTGAATAGTTTAGCCCTGAGTCAGAAAAAAGGCTGCTCTTCTCAAGAGAGAAACAAATACACAGCTTTTTAGTCACTGGTGTGCAGAGAATGCTTCTTCTATGCTCATCACGAATAAGAAGTTACCTGCTCAAACAAGCAGTCCTATAGTTTAATTTAATTTGGCAAAACAGGACATGCCTATATACTGTTTACCAAAAAACTGGTTTAAATCAGGACATAAAAAAAAATATGCTTTTTGGGTTTTTCCTCTATGGAATAATTGGAAGGAAAGAGTAATTGGTGAGAATATGTTTGAGTTTAGAAATATTTCCATAGATTTTGGGGTGAATCCTATTAGAAAATAGGGTTCCAGCATGCCAGAAAGGTTCCCTGGACTTTTCATTAAAAGAAGGTTTAGCTGTGGGGCTTGTGCCAGTTTTCATTGCGAATTACTCCACTCTGCTGTTAAAACTCCTCTTTATTTTATTTGAACAAAATATTTTTTATTGTTTGACAACAGTTGCTAAAGAGTGTCAGCTGTTAAACAACTGCTGTGCTTCAGTCCAAAGAAAACATGTTATTCAGTAATGGGCAAAGCAAGTCTTCCTTTTTCCAAGTTTAAACTGAGTGCTAGAGCCAGGTGCTCTGGCTTAGTACCAGTCCACTGAAGCAATGAAGGAGCATCAACATATACCAATCCAGAATATCTGAAATCACTTATAGATTCTTTTGTCCTCTGTTTTTTTTTTTTTTTTTTTTTTTTCACAGTAAAGGCTTATCCTTATTCTCCAGTTTCAGTATATCAACCTTTTTTTAAGCTTTGGTGCAGCTCAGGATCCTTAAAACACAAGCACTGATTTATTTTTAATTGGATTATTTCCTGTATCTGTTAGTTTGAAAAGATCAAAATGCTGAGAAGGAACTAAGCAGGGCAGTGCCCACATTTGTGTACCTTGCAGAGTGGATAAAGAAGCTTTGTTCAAGCCTTGTTCATCATTTTTGTGGTTGAGTGTAGTTCAGTTCCTGAGATATAAAGGACATTTGCACAGCTGCAAATGCAACCTGGAAACCCTTTCAGTCAGGCCACAGAAAGAGGATGTTCATCCTGAGAACAAAGCATTTCAGAACAAGTTGCAGGCACCACTTCTCATACTTAGGAAAGTATGATGAGAAATCTTGACCCAGAGTGCTGAGCAGTGGGTGCCAGATGTGGCACTTCTTAAAGCCAGCAGGACCATTTATGTAAGGGCTGCAACACCAGAGCCTTAAAGCTGACTCTGATTTTCCAAGTCAGTATCAATATTAACCCAAGCAGGAACTACAGGGTGGAGTGGAGAACTTGGGACTTGTTGCCTAGCAGGAGTTACCTAAAAACAGACTGCCACAGGTTACTGCATGACAGCATTCCTAAACAAGCTTGTCTCTTGACTTTCATAGAAACTTAAAAGCAGAATGGTTACTTCTGTATATTTCAAAAGAAGTCCACTAACTGTTTTCATTTTTCCTCCTCAAATTTATTTTCCTCAGCTTTTCAGCATCAAACTACTGGATACTTCCTTATGGCCATTGGTACACATGTTCCCATGGAAAAAAAAGTAATAGAATTTTTAGAATTGTTCCTTCAAAATACAGTTCATTTTAGCTTATTTTCAGTATGGTCAAACTGCAAGTGAGGCCATGCTTCTTGGTGACTACCTGAAAGTAGTCATGGGAAATAATTGCTGTACCTCTAATCTGATGTCCATGAAGTAAGCATGGGGGCCAAGAAGCATTTTGATAATAAATTGATGGTTAAAACCGTTTAGAAATTCCCATTCAGGATTTGGTAAACAGCTGGTGTCTTCCAATACTTTATATATTAGTTTCTTTCAACAACATTTTTTCTAAGATAATGGTTTTGGATAGAGGCTGACTACATGCAGGAACACATTTCAGAAGCTTTATTGTATTATGTGTATACTGCCTTTTGGCCTTTATGCTGCATATTAAGAAAAAAGAAAAAAAATATTATTGGAAGGAAATCACTCTTCAGAAAACCAGGAATCAGAATGTGGAGAAGGAATGATGACTGAATTACACAGATCCAGGTACAAAAATATGAGACCCTTACCTATTTGCTTTGGAAGCACTGAAGCCTATTTGTCAGCCTGGATCTTTGCTGCAACAGAGATTAAATTACACACAGAACCAGTGGGCAACCAAAAACTGTTACCTTGTGACTCCAAGCTTTTAATAATCTGGCTCTTAAAATACCTCCTGGAATGCCAGTTCAGCTGGGAGAGCATGGATTTCATCTTCCTGTGCAACAAAACAATGACAGTGTGTGAGGATGCTGTTGCCCATCAAACTGTTCCAGAATGGGTGTTGCTTCTAGTCTACTTCTCCCCTGGAATGCTAAAAGCACATCCCCAGCTGGCAAAGCAGCCGTGGAATTCTGCCTGGGGAAGGGCTGTGTCTGCCCATGGGGTGCAATCGGGCTGGCAGACATAAAGACTGGGATTGAAAACTCTGCAGCTAAAGCCTGTAAATGAAAGCTTCTGGTGAAAGGAAGAACTGACAACACATAAAGCACCAGTCTGTCCAACTCCATGTCCAAGCCAATCTCAAGCACCTTATAGCTCTGTTTCTAGCACAGAAAATCAGAACAACTGATGCAATAATGATATTGACTTTGTATGAAGAGAGAGCATTTCTGTAACAAGACAATGAAAGTTGCAGTAAATGACAATAGAATCTTCTTCATCAAACTGTTATATTACATAACTATAATACTCGTTACAATACTCATCCTCATACTTACTCGTAGTTAATATGCTTTTTTTTTGTTATTAAATAATTCTGCTTCTTTTGTTTACTCTAACTAGAGAGACAAGTGAGAGTAAATATCATTGTGTAATATGCATAAATATTTTGTTACCTATTGTGTTGCTACTTATAAGAGATCATTACTAAATGCACTTTTTAAACTAAAGGATTATACAGATCCTTAGTATTTAAACAAATTCCTGTAAGAATTATCTGGAAAATTAAATCCTATACTGAGAGAAAAGCCTAAGGCTGCAATTACACTGCAATCATTGAAGCAATTATCTTGAAAATTAGGAAAACCTGAGTTCACTGTGAACTAGGTTATCTGACTGTAAACCTTGCCAAAACTTTGATCTACAGTGAATTGTTGTAATCTGTCTATGAATAAACTGTGATTTAGAACTGTTCTGATCTGTAAAGAGGGAAATTTTGGGACAATTTAGCAATAGGAGTCCAAGGGCTAAGAAAAATGATGCTTGGGATCTGTTAAGATCTTCCCTGCATGATATTCATTCATATTGAATTTACAAAGTTCTAGTCAGTTACCAGGCTGGGTGGCTTTGGCAGTTCCCATCCATATATTGCAATGGACATAAAAGCAAGGTTTGTATTGTTTCTCTGAAAAAAAGCCCAGTGTTATGTTTGATCCTGTTGCATGAAAAATAAATAAATAAATAAATAAATAAAGCCAGGTTCTGTGTGATAAGAAACTGAAGACAACAGTTTCTAACCTAAGTTTTTAAATCCAGACTTTCAGAGTTGATTAATATTTGCATCTTCTGCTGTCCAGAGTGCCAAGCCTGGGATAATTGTGAAATATAATTCTAGGAAAGCAAAGCCATTTGTTGATTAATGATTTACTGATACACCTAAAAACAGAGAAAGAAACTAGACATTTATGTTTCTGTATCCAGGATTAAACTCCTACTCCACTTTAATATAGCACCTTATTTAGAATAAGAGAATCTAAGAATTTTAGGATACAGATTTATTACCCCCCGTACATTATCTCATACCATTCATTACTATTATTTTTTATAACCATTACATCTTTTACTCTCTCACTGTAGCTGTGTTCAGCTGAATTTCAGGGTCATGCTTGACTATATATTATATACTTCTTTATGGCAGGCATGTTCATGTTGAAGGGAACAATAGCAAGCACTATGATAATATTTATGGCATCCCTTATCTTAGAATGTTCCCAGTGTGTGGGCAAGCCTGTTTTGTATTTATCCTGAAAACATTACTCTTAGAAACCAAACCATACAAAAATTAACTATTTTTCTTTCTAATGCTATGGAATAAACCATTCTGTTTCAGAATGCAGGCATGGCCATTTACTCCAGTTCTGCAAGATCTGCTCTTTGTTGTATTTTTTTGTGAATTAGCTGCATTGGTTTGTAAACTTCTTTGTACATATTAATATACACTGAGCAAAATTTTTACTTCACATTATATTATTTCTTTTTTACTGTTTCTCATGCTGCTTTTTTTTTTTTTCCTTATCTCTGGCATTTGCATATCAGCAAAGTTCCTGTTTGCATTTCCTCCTCTATTTGAGGGTGTTGTCAATAATAAAAATTTTTATTAGAAATTCTATATATTTCAATGCGTTTTCTATTTGTGAGCTGATGTCCTGCCCTGGAGATTGTGTGCTCTTTGGGAGAGGATTTGTTGGTATTTTGGTATAATGAAAGCCTCATTTTGTTACAGTTACTAAGTAACTTCTACTACCATAGAAAATGATAATAGTAGTAGGGGTAATAGTAGCAACAACAACAACATCAACAACAACAATTTAATAGCAAATAAATAGAAAGACATGGGTTCAGATTCTGAACGTCTTATTTCAATCGTCTTATTTCTGGTGGGTACCAGTGACCTGTTGTATTGTAACAGGTCAGATTTGTCCATGGATATCAATTTTCTGGGGCTGTAGCAGCTGACATGTAAATAGTAATGGAATGAACAGAAATTTAAAATACTTCTGATATACTGTAGTAATAATGCTATAAAACTTATTTTTGTCATGACATAGATGTATTTCATATTACTTTGTTTTACCTGCGTAACAAATAAACTTGTAATATGTAAAAGTGGTAAAAGTAACTTCTTTAGGTTAGATATTAAAAAGAATTTCTTTACAGAGAGGGTGATCAAGCATTGGAATGGGCTGCCCAGGGAAGTAGTGGATTCTCCATCCCTGGAGATATTTAAAAAGAGACTGGATGTGGCACTCAGTGCCATGGGCTGGTAACCACGGCGGTAGTGGATCAAGGGTTGGACTTGATGATCTCTGAGGTCCCTTCCAACCCAGCCAATTCTATGATTCTATGATTCTATGATTCTTCAGGGAAAGGATGCCAGATGGAATCCTTTTTCTCTCTCAGCTCCATTCTCCTGTTTATATTGTGGCTGGTTCCATTATCTCTTCTTGTGCACAACATTGTACCTGCAAGTTATGTAAAATTTTACGTTTGCAAATTGTGTTGATGTTGTTCAGGCTGCAAACATTTTGTTCAATGAGACACTATAAGAGAAGCTCAGAAATAGACCTCTGGGCTGAAATTATGAGTATGTGATGGATTTATGAACTATAATCCTTTCAGTTTCTGTGCATCAGAAAATTCTTCTGTGTGTGTAAACTCTCAACAATGACATTGCTTGTTTCTGAAACTCTGTCAGGGTTCAGGACTTTAATGTATCCCAAGGGCAACAAGACAATCTGACAGATCTCTTAGCCTTTGAATTGAGTATTTTTAAAGCTTGAAACAAGACAGCACAATTTTGAAAGCCACATTGCAATGATAGTCTTACATTTTAAGCATGCAAGGGATTTAACACCTTGGATATTCAAGGGTAATATGTTACCTTTGTTACTATGTCATTATTCCCAATAAAATTGAGGTCAGGGATTATGAGCCTCATTCTGGAGTGCCTGCAGTTCTAAGAAGGACAAGGAAACTGTAATTTCCCTACTGCAGCATCTAGATGTGCCCCATGTGCCACCAAGTTGCAAACATGCTCCAAAGCACTGCTCTCTGGCTTCCTGAATAGTTTAGCCCTGAGTCATAAATAAGGCTTCTCCTCAAGAGAGAAACAAATACACAGAGAGCTTTTCAGTCACTGGTGTACAGAGAATACCTCTTTTATGCTCATCACAAATGAGAAGTTACCTGCTTAAACAAGCAATCTTACAATTTAACTAAATTTGGCAAACCAGGACCTGCTTGTAAACTGATTACAACAATAGGGCTACAGGGAGTTTTCAGATTTGTTATTGTTTCTCATTATTCTATGCTGTTTACTTGTCAATAAATTCAATTAATAATTAAATTTAATTAATTTCTCCACATAAAACCTGTTTTGCTCATGACTGTAATTTGTGTGTGACCTCCTTGTTCTTATCTCAGTCCAGGAACTTTTTGTCTTATTTTCTTCTTCTATCCTGCTGAGGAGGGAGAGCAAGAAAGTGGCCAGCCATGCCAGCTATGCCTCCAAACATCACTCTTACTCCTGAGCTTTGGTAGAAGGTAACTTCCTTGAGGGTGAAATTATATTATAGTAATGGCAGGAAGGAGCCCACAGAAACCTGCAGGAGAACATGATATCCATGTCCATAGCATGACAAATTTCAGGCTGCTGTTTGACTTTATCTGTGAATTAAATATAGTGGTAAGAGATAGTTTGATGTGGCAACCTGCTGGGAGAATCTCCCACGTAAAAAATGAAGGACAGGAGCATTCCCTGTGAGGAAATATCCTCAAAAGACCTTGGGGTGTGTTAGTTGACAGCTGGCTGAATATGAGCCAGCAATGTGCCCAGGTGGCCAAGAAGGCCAACAGCATCCTGGCTTGTATCAGAATTGGTGTGGCCAGCAAGAGCTGGACAGTGATTTGCCCCTGTGCTTGGGACTGGTGAGGCTGCACCTCAAATCCCGTGTTCAGTTTTGGGCCCTTCACTACAAGAAGGACACTGAGGTGCTGGAGCATGTCATGGCCCAATTTATGCAACCCAAGAAGATTAGGACTGGACCCTGTTGCTTCCTAAACTCCCTCTCAGAGAGGAGCCTGGGTGCAGCTGGATCCAACCTTAGTCTCAGACCTGGCCCTTGTGGGGAGAGAGTTTAAAATGTTACAGTCCAAGGAAATGCTCAATTGTCAGGTACTCTTTGATCAGATGAAGGTGAAATGACACTCAAGGTCTGTGTTTGAACACAAGATTTAATTAAACATATGGAAGGAATAACTCATAAAACTGATATTTTGATTATTATATATGATCAGGCTGTAGAATCATAAAGGCTGATGTTTAGATTACCAAAGTCACAATACATACATGTCTGAGCTGTGCAACCTGGGAAGAAATCATGGTAGGCCTTGTGCTAATTAATGATGTTAGGAAAGAGAAACAGAAAGAATAGGAGATGAAAATTTACAGTTAGATAACAGAAAATCACCAGGATGGCACATTTGCCAGCCAAGGGGGGGAGGGTTGGTGTCAGTGAAGCTCCCAGAGACCTCCAGCACAGCTCCTGGTTTTGTAGGTCTGTTTTGTTTAAACAATTGCTTCTCTACGAGGAATAAGATGGTTGTGACACACTAGATGGACCAACTGGAGTGGACCTATCCCCACTTCCCTTCTCAGTCATTATCTCCATATGCAGGCCCTAGGCCATAGTCAGGTTAATCCCATAGGCGCCAGGTAGCCCTTTATCTGACATTCCCTTTGTTTTGTTGGAGGGTTTACAATGGCACTGAGACACCACTTCATGGAATAGATCCTGAGGGCTGGTCCCTCCCAGAGAATGTCAGAGAGAAGGGCAAGGAAGCTGGTGAAGGGTATGGAGAACAGGTTTTACAAGTAGCAACTGGGGGAACTGGGATTATTTAGTCTGGAGAGGAGACTGAGGGGAGATCATATTGCTCTCCACAACCACCTGAAAGGAGGCTGTAGTGAGGTGGGAGCTGACTTCTTCTTCCAAGTAACCAGTGATAGGAGAAGAGGAAATGGCCTTAAAGTGAACCAGGCTTAGATTGAATATTAGGGAAAACTTCTTCACTGTAAGGGTTGTCAAGTATTGAAACAGGCTTCCTAGGAAAGTGGTGGAGTCACCACGACTGGGGGGCACTTAAAAGATGTGTAGATGTGGTGCTTAGGGATGTGGTTTAGTGGTGGACTTGGCAGTGATCTTAAGGGCCTTTTCCAAACTTAAATGATTCTGTGATTCTATGAATCATGGGAACAGGCCACTTCCATAGACAATGAAAAGCATGATTTCAACCCAAAATGTGTTACACAAGCTCGCTGAGGAATATACAGGAGGAGTTCAAAAGTATCATACAAACTACAAACAATACTTGCCTGACAAAGAGGAGTTTCATATTGCTTCCATTTTGCTTCTTGGTCAGGCACACAAAACTCTTCTGGCTGCTCTGGCATAAGGACATGTCCAAGAAAATAAAGAAAAATCACCAGACCTGACTGAACGCCCGCAGGTGCAGCCCGGGGGGTACCACGGGGATCCGGCCCAGAGCAGGGCCCGCAGCCATCGCCCCGCCCGGCCCCGTCGCCATGGCAGCGCGGCGCGGCCTCTAATGGCGGCGGCAGCGAGAGGCTGAGGGGCGCCATGGTGCGGAGTGAGTGTCTCCGAGAGCAGTTTTCTTTCCTTCCCCCGATCCTCCTTCCCTCCTCTTTGGAACGTTCCTCACTCCAGGGCCACCATGTTCCTTTCCCCCGCGCTTGTGCCCCCCCTTTCCACCCATTCCCCACACCCCTTGGCATCCTCTGTGCCCTCCTGCCTTCCTTGCTCTCTTTACCTGGCTGGATTATCAGGTTTCTTTTCTCCCTGGTAATAACAACCCGTGTAATCCTACCGAGCTCAGTCTAGGAGTGCTCTTGCCTCCCAAAAGAGCCCTCGAGAGGCCCAAAAGGGGGGTGGCCCAGGCAGGGACTCCTTTGTGTGTGGGGCAGTTCCTACAAGGGAGGTGCTTGGCAGGTGGTGGCCTCTGGGCCTGGAGCTGTCAGCGCTGTCCTTTCCCTGCAGGTTTAAGTTTTTAACACCAGATGATAAATGTTTTCTTTTAGGTAGAAGTTAGAAGTGCAGAAACTTGATCAGAGACTTGAAAATTCCCCAAGTGAAGTTAAAATGCACTATGTTATTACTTATAAATCTTTAATCTTTTAGAGGCAACGCCATACGACCTAAAAGACAGAGTGCTCAGACATATCATCCAGGAGAAAAAGCTCCTGAGGAATTCCCTTGCACTGTGATTTTCCCTGTGGTGTATTTTGATTGTATCCTGTCACTGGACTGCCAGTATCTTGCTGGGCTAAAACAGTATTTTGGAAAGGAGCTCTTCCCAGCATGAATCTGGCAGATGCCCACTTTGAGCAGGCACTGCCTGAAGAAGTAGAGCTTCATCTCCTGAACAGTGTGGCATGAATTTGAATCTTAAAATAATGGTTGTATACTTCACTTTTCTGAACCACAGGTTTCCTCACTGTTTCTTTATACACCCGCAGCTGTCCACCTGCTTATTCCTTCCATTTCTTTAATGCTTTTCTGATCCTTTTTGAGTAGAGCGTGTAATTTTTGTAAGCCCAGCTGTTAGATCTTCAAGATCTGTTACCTCCAGTTGGTTGATGCCATCTCTTATTTCCTTCTGTGTTCAGTGACCTGATGTCTCAGGTCATTGGTCCATCCTGCTGTTACTGAGAGTAACATCAGATAATTTGGTTAATAAACTTCTCAGTGAGAAGTAATGTTACAATTGTTTTTGTCAATGTCCTGGAAAAGCCTTTATTTAAAATTTGTTGTTTACTCCTGAAAATTTGACCCTACAGCAGGTCCCCAAAATCGATGTCCTAAGCTCCACTGCAGCTTCTATTGGGAATTATTGCTTCTGCTTTGCAAACCATCTGGTGCTGAAGGTGGATGTTTTTACATGATCATTGCAACAATTACTACAATTTACCTTTTGTCAGCATAGGAAAATCTGACTGTAATAAAACTGTTTAAAATAGTTTGTATGACTTTATTTCATACAAAGGGTATAGAGCATAAAATTGTCTTCAAGGTGTACATATGCAGGTTGTGGGATATTATTTTTTTGGTCAAAAATACCTGCTTGTTCTGAAAATACTGATACTGAAAGCTCTGCCATCAAACACATAAGTAAGCAGGCCATTTTAAATTTTATTTTATTTTTAAAATTTCCTGCATATTTGCCAAGTAACTTATTAGAAATGCCAATGTTTCTCATATTTTCTGTGAAGACTCAAATTTTTAGTAATGTTTATTGCCATATTTTTCTCCTTTATTTATTTAACTGTGTTTAATCAATGGGCTGTTGAAGGGAATATGATTGTTCAAGAGCAGCAAACCTACCCAAAATTATTGAAAAGGAAAAAGACACCTTTCCCAGTATGCTTGATGTGCAGATGGAATCCCCTCTTACATAAATATCAGTATCATCATTATATAATTCTGCAAATCCTGTTAGATGAAACTGTTGAATAGAAGAAAGATTTAACCCTGGCCATCAGTAAATAATATAACACATGCAAAACCCATTTCATCCCTTTCCTGAAGGCTGCAGACAGAGGAGCTGCACTGGCACATGTGAGCTTAGGCTTGTAGCAGACCAGTCCGTGTGAAGGTGTGCAGCAGTCATTCCAGGACGTTCCAGGACACTAATAAAATTGAATGATTTCAAGAAACCTCTCTGAGACAAATTAGTAACTAAAGTATATTTTTAATTAATGCATGGTAAGAACAAGTTATGTTCACAGATCTGTCCATATTTTTTCTTTTTACTTACTTCTGAGGTTTTTTAAAAGGCTCTTTTTTTTTGTTTTCATTAACAACAATGAAAGTACCCATGCTAATTTGATAAAACCCTGGTTTTAAAAATCATTAATAGAGAAAAACTTTGCTTTTTTTGTGCAGTTGGATGGAAAAACAGTAATAACATCTTGCTCAAGAGGGAGCATTGTTGTTCATAGAATTATAAAGGCTGCCTGGCATTAAGTATCAGTATATGAAAAGTATATATAAGTATCAGTATATGAAAACCCAGGACTACATTTCATTCTAACATAAAATTTATAGGCATAAAATAGTTATGTCTTGGCCTCTAGCACTGAAGAGCTAAAAAATATCTGTCCAGTTTCAGAATTCATCCTGCTTATTTCTGTGCACACTGTGCTGGTGGAAGACTATGATGACACGCTGTAACTAGTTTACTTTTTGTGAATATCTGGCAGCAGGAAGTTTTAAAAGAGCATAAGCCCCTACTTTGCTTGTCTAAATGCAACAATCTGCAACCTGAGCTATGCTGAAAATAGTGGATGCTGGATTAATTTTTTCAAGAGTTGTATAAAATCATAGAATTGGCTGGGTTGGAAGGGACCTCAGAGATCATCAAGTCCAACCCTTGATCCACTACTGCTGCAGTTACCAGACCATGGCACTGAGTGCCACATCCAGTCTCTTTTTAAATATCTCCAGGGATGGAGAATCCACTACTTCCCTGGGCAGCCCATTCCAATGTCTGATCACCCTCTCCAGAAAGAAATTCTTTCTAATGTCCAACCTAAACCTCCCCTGGCACAACTTAAGACCATGCCCTCTTGTCTTGCTGAGAGTTGCCTGGGAAAAGAGCCCAACCCCCACCTGGCTACAACCTCCTTTCAGGGAGTTGTAGAGAGTGATGAGGTCTCCCCTGAGCCTTCTCTTCTCCAGGCTGAACAGCCCCAGCTCCCTCAGCCTCTCCTCATAGGGTCTGTGCTCGGGTCCTTTCACCAGCCTGGTTGCCCTCCTTTGGACCTGCTCCAGGACCTCCAGGATATCCTTCTTAAATTGAGGGGCCCAGAACTGGACACAGGACTTGAGGTGTGGCCTCACCAGCGCTGAGTACAGGGGCAGAATCACTTCCTTGGACCTGTTGGCCACGCTGTATTGCACTCTTATGAAAGATTCAGCAGTTTTCATATGGATTTTTCTAAATTTTACAAGTGATGTGTGTTTCACAAATGTTTACTGTGGCAGAGTGGGATGAAGTTGCTTGGTACTTTATTTTTTTTCTAGCAGATTTTACTTTTGTTGGTGTTCTTACCAGGTAACCATTCAGTATGGTGGAACGAAAGGTTTAATGATTTTATAAGTTGTTCATAAGTCAGATGGCAGAATATTACTAGAGGTAAATATGATATTTAATGTTTTTTTCAGTCACAGAAGATCTTGTTAGAAGACGTGCAGAACATAACGACTGTGAAATTTTTTCACTGGAAGAAATCTCTTTACATCAGCAGGAAATAGAAAAGCTAGAGTATCTTGACAAATGGTGTCGAGAGTTAAAAATTCTCTATCTTCAGAATAATCTAATTCCAAAAATTGGTAAGTGTTTTCTGGATATGTTTCTTTTTACATGGAAGTGCATGCATAATTTTGAAAAAAAAAGACTGTTGTGCTATGTTTTAAGAGAATGTAGAGCCAAAAACTCCGTAAGAGTTCACTGTGGTTCTACAAGGTCTCCTGTACCTGTGTCTAGTAAATTTCTAAGAAGCTTAAAAAATTGCAAGAGAATTTTTAAATAAAAAATATAGTACTGAGATACAAGTCACTAGAATATGTGTGGAACACTTTATTGCTTAAAATATAAAAAATCAAGATATAACTTAAATATCCTGACTTTGTGGCAAACATAGAGGCAAACAGTTTAGAATACGCCATGAATTGTGATATCATAGGACTAACTATCTTGAGGCTCATTTTTAAATTCAAATTTTATACAAAAAAGGTTTTTTATACAAAGAATATTTTCTGTTAACATTGAAATAATTTTCATTCAGATCAAGTAGTTGCTTTTGTGCATATAGTCAGCTTTTTACAGTGAGGTCTCAGTAGTTTTGCTGTACCAAAGGAGAAGATAGAATGGATCTGTGTTTTTTTGGTATAGGGTCACGCGTTTGCCAGGCTCTCTACAAAAAGATAAAACATGAAGCCTCAGGCTAGAAAAGCTCAGACTACAAACAGTGTGTAGATGAAGAATGGAGAAGTGCTCACAAATTGTATTAGCATATTTCTTTTAAATTCCTAAAGAGGAAGAAAAAATAAACTTTTAGGGTGAAGTTCTGTGCTTAGGTTTTGTAGGCAAAGGCTTTAAAATCTCTGAAGGGGCTCATTGGAAACTCTACCTGTAGTAACAGCTTCTGTATTTTTTGACTGGAAAAATCTTCTCCCCTAGAGAGTAAGGTTTTTGAAACTGGTTTGTGTTGCTCTGCTCCATGAAAAATGGGACTAACATAAGTTGTTTTCTCTGCTATTTCTTTGAAGTAAAGTGAACTAGTAAAATGAGAACAACCTTTCCAAAGAAGAAAACTGATATAAAACATCTATGTTTTGTTACAGAAAATGTGGGGAAACTAAAGAAGCTGGAATATTTAAATGTAGCTTTGAACAACATCGAAAGAGTTGAAAACCTGGAAGGTGAGATTTTAAACAAATTATTTTGCCTTTTCATATTGAAAAATTTAAATTGTGACTTGTAAAAGAGGGTAGAAGCCATAAAGTATGTCAACCAGTAAAAGTACTTAGTTGATAGTCAGAAAGAGCCTTTTTGTGTGCAGCCTTTCAACAAACACTTCTTTGAAGCAAATGCTTCCTCATGCTGCAGTTTTGTTGTTGAACTTTCTTAAATATAACTCCCTTTTGCATACTCCCTCACCAGTGTTGTCAGCTATGATAGCTCTATTCTTTAATACTTTACAAAGAGGGAATCCAAATTTTTCATGAAATTGGTATTTTTTTACTGTAAAAAAGAGAAGTTTTGCAGGTGAGCTGGAGCAATGTGGGTTTTATTTATTTATTTTTAATGCTGTGGAGGCAGTAAAAAGACTTTTTGTGTAATGTTTCAGCATTCATCTTCAGTTCATCAGTCAAGTGGCACACACAAGAAGATTCTGCTCTGTGTACAGGTTGCATTGGCAATCTGGTGTATTTTTAAAGAGTTTTCAAATTATTCTTTCCTCTGTCTTTGCATAAAATCCTGTCTGTTTTAACAGTGTTTAATAATTTATCCTCTCAATACTTTGACCTGCTAATTACTTTATCTTTCATGTGCAGTGACTGAGCATTTTCAAAGATGAAAATCAAAAACTTAGGGCCACCAAATTACTTTAATAGTTTTTGACTTGATTTCTTTCTCTTTCTTGTTTCTGATTAGACCAGTTGCTGAAACTTTCAAATGTCCATGTAAAAACTTCTTTTTGTTGTTGTTCTTAATTTGTTTTATTGCTTTGGAGTTTTGTATTCTCTTTGTGGTTTTTTGGTTTGAGTTTTTCTTTGTGTTGTTTTTAAATAAAAAAGAAGCAAGTAGGCTAAGCACAAATTAGTAAAAGTTGAAGAAAAAGTTACTATATTATATCTTTGGCAATTTATTGAGAAACTTGAATCTGTTTTCATGCTGCTAAATTTTATATTCCTCTATCAGGATGCATTATTTATTGCTGTGATTTGTTATTTAAGTAGGAGTAATTGCCTACCTTTGATAGTAAGCCTTGCTTGCAAAAATTTGGGTTATTTAAATCCCCTAATAAATCATTGGGAGTTTATTTTCTTTCAGCTCCACTATGCATAAATACTTGCTAAATAACATTGCAAAGCAAAGAAGTGATTACACTGATAGGCACTGAAGTTGAGATTGCTCTTAGCTAAGCTTTTTTAATCTTAGAGTCAAGGTTATGATTCATGGACAGATTATGATAAGAGGAGAGACTGATACATTTTGGATCTCTATTTCCTGGAGCATTTTTAAGCTAATTTAGTATTTCTGTTTATAAATGAGGTTTCTTTGTTAACAAACAACATTTTCTCACTGGTATTTGCATTTAACCAGTGCTAAAGTATTCAGGATGGCTGAGTCCTTGGAATGGAAAACTTCATTTTGACTTGGAGTCAGTGTTTAGAAAACCTTATCTTTACTCTTGAGTATTGTTAGCTTATATTAACACTACATAGAAATGAAACCCATAATTGATCCTCCTCTGTAGCAATCAGACACTCTTTTAGCCATGTGGTGAAGACTCAGGTGAGGAGGGGTACCAAGGCAATCTGACTGTTAAAACCAAAGTCAAACTCATCCAGAAATTAAGCATTTAACAGCTTATTTAGTATGCAAACAATAACCATGAAGTTTTGATGATGAAAACCCAATACTAAGTTTCAATATTTTGTATTTTACTGAGATGGTTTGTGTTTCTGTAAGTATCATGACCTCATAAACTTAAGCTGGGATTCTTTCACTTGTGGCTTGGGGAAAAATTTACTCTGGTTGGATGAAATTAGTACAGACAGCAAATGCAGACAGGTTTATATTCAAGTGTGTGCATGTGTGTGTGTGTGTTGGTGTGTGTGTGTGTGTGATTTACATTTATGTTATGGACAAATTGAATTATGCTGAGTTTTTGAGGGTTTTCTTCTTTGTTTATTTTGTTTTGTTTTGTTTGTTGTTTGTTTTTTAATCAGGCTGTGAAGAACTGAACAAACTTGACCTGACAGCAAATTTCATTGGTGAACTCTCCAGTATTGAATCCCTAAAACACAACATACATTTGAAGGAACTATTTCTAATGGGTAACCCATGTACAGAATTTGAAGGCTATAGAGAATTTGTGGTGGCAACTCTTCATCAATTAAAAGTAAGATTTTAAAATTAAATTTATATCCAAATCAATATCCAGTATTGTTGACTGAATAATCCCAGACAAAATGAAATTACTGTGATAGAAAAACTAGCATTTTTCTGGAAAAGTGTCCACTGGAAATTTAATTTTTTTCTGAAGAATATGTGGCTACAGTAAATAATATGATAATAAATTAGTTCTGTTTTGACTGAATCTCATTTTTTAACTTTTCTGTCATTTTCACTGGAGATCCTTAAAAAAAGTTCTGCAAAATTCTCTCTACACTTCTGGCATTTTTTTTGTCTTTTATTTTCATATAAACAATGTATTTTTAAATTATTTTCATGATTGCAGAAAGTCATCAGTTGGTTGGAAACATACAAGCAATATGTACCAAACAAAAAGTGTAAGGCAAGAGAAAAATAGAAATTGATGTAAAAAGATATTGTATTGCATAGATAATTAGATACTTTGAAACTGAATTTTTGTGTAATGTTCTACTAATGTAATCTCTTCCTGCCACTGAAACAGGCAGTCCCAGTCCTGAAATATTCCCCCACAGTTTCTCTTGGAGAAGCACAGACATTTGTATAACCTATTACAAGTATATTCAACTCCCTTTGTTGGCAAGAAATTAACACATTAAAAGAAATAATTTTGTAGTATTTTCATGAGCTGAGGCAAGGTCACTAATATATCAGAAATGGTTTAAGGACTCTCTCTACTACATAATCTAATAAGACCAACTGTAATTCCTAGAAAATGCAAAACAAAGCTCTTAGGACACATAAAACCATTTTCAGATGTGAATAGCTACTTACTGTTTGTTCTTTGTATTACAGTATAATTTACATAGTGCTGTGGAGGATTGAAAGATGGATTTTTAATTTTATACAGAAAGTAATCTATCAAATTAACCTACAGTTTAATAGACTTATTGATTTCAATATATTTTGAATTTCTCACATATATATAATGATTTTTTCCTCTTTGTGAAGTATTTGGATAGCAAAAAAATAGGTCGTGCAGAGAGGATTCAAGCAATTCAAAACTATCCAGAAGTGAAACAGAAGATCAGAGAACAGGAACAAGCTTACCTTCTCAAAAGGGCCAGGGAAAAAGAAGAGGCTGAAAGGAGGATGCAAGAAAGAAAGGACAAGAAACAAAAACATATGGAATCTAAACTTGCATTTGACAGGTAGCAGTAAGCAATAACAGTTTGTGAGTTAATATCATTGTTACCTTTGTCCATTAAGAATTTTGGTTTTCCTCATTAAATAATTTATATAATTCCACTTAAATCTTTTAGTTTGTCTTTATTGTTGATTCCAGCAGAATTATTTTCCCTCATGCATGTTATCTCTAATAAAAATATGATTAATTACAAACATAATTAATTACTGACCTGCAGACAGCACAGTAGAAATTTCATCCAAAAACCCCAAGCATATTTTTTCTGGGTGCCAAAATAAAGTAATTGATAGCTTCTTACAGCTATCAGCAGCTGGTAGTTGTTACTTGAGATAATGCAGGGGTTCCAGAGAAAGCAGCTGTTCACCTATTTCTTTTGCTTTAGAGTTATTAGATAGGATGTCTGAAATGGAATATTCTAGATCTTTTGATATGAAAAAGGCTATAGAATTTTTATTTCTTTCAACTAGTATCACTGAGATTATGTAGACAGAGGATTTTTGTCTGAGGTAATCTTCCACTGCAGCTTCCATCCACCTGACTTTTTAATCCAATAGAGTTCCTTGGAGCTGACTATGGAACTTTGTAGTCATAGATTACAGCTGTATCATACATTTTTATTTATATATATATTGATTGAGGGTTTCTAAAGATTGCAGGAGAAAAAATGATTCAGGTTCTAAGATGGCACTTGAGGAGATGCCTAACGTTGCCACTCTATAAGTTTATAATCTGATGGTGTTTGACACCAGGAATACTTCAACATCACATGAATAAAAGGATTTTTAAGTGTTGTGATCTGAAAATTCTACTCCTGAAATTAAATCTGGGGTTTTCAGAGGGTTATGAATAACAGGAGTATCACTTCTTAGTTAAGTCAATATAAAACATACTGAAATAAGTTTTGTTAATTGACTTAAAAAAAAAAAAATGATTGCTTTCCAAATCTGTAAGGTACTGTTTTTCATATAAGTTATACAGCTATTAGTATTAGTTTGAAAAATTTGATTGCATGAATTAATTAGCAAGCACTGTTACTTTTCCTTAATTTCACTGAGGTAATATTCTTTGTGACTGTGTGTAGCCCAGACTCTCTGCAGAACAAAGAAAATTGTCAGACAGATGGAGACAGAGAACAAGAGACATGGAGAACTGTTGAAGATGATGAAGAAGACAGGAAATTTTGGGAGGAGCCTACACCATATACTCCAGAAACTAGATTAGAAACTCACAGATATATTGAAGAAAAACGGAGAGCTAAAGAAAATACAAGGCATGTTTCTGTTTTAATAAAAATCCTCTGTGTTTTGAGGAAAGAAAAATTTTCATGGGTGCAATTTAGAGGTAGGCAACAGCCTAACAGCAAATGTTAACATGTAATGTAAACAGTAAACTGACAACTGGCAGCTTTTATTCCTATTGTCTGTGCAAATATGCTTATAAAAAGTAAATAAATTCTTTAGATTATTAATTTTTTTTTGTTTAATTTTCAAAAATTTATGAGACATTTTTGCACAAAGAAGACTGAAGAAGTCAGTCCTGGGGAACTCATTGAGAAATGTGGAAATCTGCATAAGTTCTTGCTATTATTCATTCAAGATCTAGCAGTTTCCCTGAAGAATGACTGTGAAACACAGATTCTTTCTAATTAGGAATTTGCTGTATTGCTCCAGTCAAAATAAAATGTATTCCAAATATTTCCCTCTGAGTATTCAAGCAGAGTCCAAACAGCATTGTAATGAATGCTGAAACTCAATTTTTACAAATTTCCACAACATTTAAAGTACATTAAAATCCTTTCACAGTTCATTCTGGTTTGGTGGTGAGGATTTGTTAAGTAGCACATGGAAGGTGGGTTCAAAGAAGGTGGGACGTGCGACTTCAAATCATCCTTGCTGTTGGACAGTAGTTGAAACTTTAAAATAAATTATTCAGTCTGAAAGAATATTTATTTTAGTATAAAACTGACATTTTTAGTACAAAAAACTGAGCACCTTTGGCCACTATTTATTCATAATACTTGCAGTTTCATTCCAAGAAAATTCGGACAACTATAAAATTGGTTACAGCAGAAATGTGCACAGAATCTCCTTTAGCTCTTTATTGCCAGAACAAGGCATTTCAGCTCACCTTAGCACAAAATTAAACAACTTATCTTAACCTGTAATGATTATGGCATCACTCAGTCCTTAACTTCAAATACCAGATAATTCTTACCTCTTCCCATCCTCTTCTCTCTTTTTTTTTTTTTTTTTTTTTTGCTATGAAGCGTAGGATACCACAACATTAAATTAAAAACTGTTTTTCTTTCTGTTTTGTTAAGGGAATCAAAAAAGAAGGACAAAACTCTTCACACACTGATCACTGCAGATGGAAAAGTTCTGAATGTGAATGTGCCAAAGTATGTAAGGTCAAAGATTAAACAGTTCCAGCCTCTCTGTAGCTGATTTCTGCAACTATTGCAAGATACGTGACAGTACAAAAACAAGAGGACTGACAAATTCTCCTCGCAGTATTATATTCCTGGTGGGGAAATTGATGTCTAAAATTATATTCCGATGCTGGAAAAAGAATTAATTTGCAATAAGTAAAGTGTTGAAAGTTGATAATTGAAGAACTTGTTGAGAAATAAGACATTTTACTCTTCCCCTCCTGCAGTACGACTCTTATTTAAGCTTCTTGCTAATGGAAAAAATTTAACCAGTCTGACTATGGAAGATAAATGTGTATGAATTATGTGTGGGAAAAGACATTGAAGTAATGTTTCTGGACAAAATCATTCTGTCCTCTCATGACAGATGTAAAACTAGCAGAATTGGGAAGGATGTGTAATTCACTTTATGGCAGGAGACCCTGTGACACTGAATGAGGTCTCTAGCAACAGAGGCTGGTGCTATGAGGAAGTCCCTTCTATTTTATAATTTACAAATATAATTTAATATAAAGGGTATTAAAGGGTTTTGCAATGAGTTTCCAGAGAGATCAGCCATGTGTTACCACTGCTTTCTCTTGAACCAAACCTTCCTTTTCTAAGGAAAAAAAGAGACAGAAAGTACATTTTTTCCTTATAAATGGCTCCCCAAAGAGCATAATACAGGAGACTGAGGAAGAAGGACCTATCTACCTCCTGTCCTCTGATGAAGTTTTTGCATCTTAACATTGATTTAGCTGCAAAATCAAAGCTATAAGCATGGTTTATTAAATGATTTCTAAATCTTGGAAATTTAAGCAGGTCCAAGGAATTAAAAAACCTATAGTACAGGCTCAGTGCATAATTTTCAGAGATACAAGGAAAATTAGAGGTAGTGGTAGAAGAGCTCATGTTTATTCCACCTCTACTAGAAGATACTTTTCACTGTATTGATACACTTCTTTTGTAAAAATGTGTTGACTGAAAAAAAATAAATAATTTTCTAGTTTAAAGGAAGACAAATATTTTAAATCTTGTGTTAATAGAATTAGATTATGCATCTGAAAAGCAGAGACAATTATAAGGCTAGGCTTGTGTAACGAGGCAGGTCAGTGTTTGTGTCACCCAAGTTTTCTGGATTAGAATTTGGTCTGGGGATGCACCCAGGTAAAGGCAGATCAAGGAGCATTTTTTGTATTGGCTTCAACAAGAGTATCATAGCTCTTCAGTGCATTCTGGCAGTATATTTGAGACAATATATTAAGAGATACAAGTAGCCAGATGGGGTTCCTCAGAGTTTTTGCTTCAATGTGGAAGTCTGATGTCCACAGCAATGTCCAGGCTTCTCTGATGTTCTTTGGAAGGTCAGCAAAGAGGACTGGCCGCATGCTGCTGAGGACAGACTATTATCTGCCTTGGTTCTGATTAAGCTTCCCTTTAGAAAATTTTACATTTATTTTCTGTTTTTTATCCTTCATATTTTAGTGAATTTTCAAAATTTGTGATGCAGTAAAAAAAAACAAACCCACATTAATGTGAAACAAAGGTGATTTTATTATTTGCAGTTTTCCATTTAAGAACCCCACAAACTAAAGGCCCCATAAGCTTTCTTCCAAGTTGACTGTATCAGAATACAAGAGAGCAAAGAATTAAAAAATATACCTAGAAAATATTTTTACTGCTGAAAAAATATATCATGTAAACTGTTAAGATGAGAGCTTCTTCCTATTACCTGAACCCAAAGTATTTAAATATCTTAATGTCACAGAAATATTGAACATGAATTACATTAAGCAAACCATTCTCATTGTACACTAAAAACTACTTTATATAAAAATCAAACTAATCGCTATGAAAGAAGATGAATTTTTTTACTAGGGTTATTATTATTATTATTTATATATGATAAAATCAGAATTACCAAGTTCCTGGCATTTCGTGCTCTTCATGAGCTTTTTCTCTACAGATATTACTAGAGCAGGCAGACTTCACCAGCAGATGTCCCTCTTTCTGCATTGACAGACTGATCTGAATTGTAACTGACCTTCAGCAGTATTTACTTATTTATTTATTGTCTCTTGAGGGTTGAGTGGAGACAAGCCAAAATAAATGTAAGCATGACTTTGGTTTAAATGCCAGTAATTTTTTTTTGTTCATTAGGAAAATTGCAACAGCTTATAAAGTGATCATGTGACATATGATCTGACTGGTACTGTCTTTTTTAAGATGGCTAGCAGTTGACTTTGAAGTATTCTGTAATGTTTGCTTATTCACTCAAATTGTAGCTATCCTGAAGCTGTTTCTTGCCATTATTAGGCTTCATTTTTCTTTGAAAGATGATGAAGAAAACAACCAGATCGTCTTGGATCTTGCTGTTTACAGGTCAGAATTATTTTTTTTTCTCTAAATTTTTCCATTCCTAAGTTTTAATGCACAGGGTTTCAAATATTTTCCTCTCTGTAATGAGGACTTTTCAGGATAACAAATAACACAGAAGGTCAAAGAATTAATCTTGAACCCTGTGCCAAAGATGTGAAGCTGAATAAACCAAAGACCCTTGTGTTCTGTTACTCCTGAATGAGAACTTTGGTCTAATAATCCTTTCTGGAGTTGTTTTGTGCAGTCCACAGGCAGGTTTCCTTCCTGTCCTTTCATACTTCTGTGAAATCTTTTCCATTCTTCATCTGCAGACTAGGATTGTAGGGAATGAGTTTTTTTGCCCATTCTCTGGTGCTATGATCACTTCATGTCGTAGTTAAATTCTTCACCACCCCAAGACACAGTAGGTAGCCTGGTCCTATTTTTTTTTTGATTATTAGAAAGAGTCTGTGGCCCATCCTACTTCCTGACATGTTCCAGGGCATTGCCTGGAAGAAATTTGGTTAAACTAGGACAAAGTATGACAAGGAAACATGATAACTATTTGGTAGCAGGGACTACTAAGGAGTACAGTGTCCATGCCCATGCTTCAGGAAGGCATTGAAAACACATGATCTTATTTATCTATAATAGGAACTTGTTAGAGTAAACCTTGAGCTAATTTTATAGCACAGAAAAACTATTCATGCCAGATGTTCTTCCATTAATTTCCCTCAAAAAGGCCTGATCCATATTTCTGATTTAGAAGAATTAAATTTTTTTTGGAGCTTCACTGTTTAGAGCCTTAATGTTCAGGTGCAGTAAAATGCTGGCTATGTTGTGATATCCTGTACTCACTAGCAAGGAATGCAAATTTTAAAAGTTTGAAAAATTCACCTGAGAAGTAACATTATAAGAGAAGGGAAATAGGAAATATTCAACATATTCATATATGATCTAGATGAGGGAACAGAATGTATCCTCACCAAATTTGCTGATGATAGAAAACTGATAGAAGTGGCTGATACACCAGAAGAGGGTTGTATGACCTGGAGACTTGAGCAGACAGGAACTTAATAATGTTCAGCAAGGGTAAATGCAAAGTCCTGCACCTGGGGAGGAACAATCCCATGCATGTGTATGGGTTATGAGTTGACATACTGAAAAGCGGCCCTGAGGAGAAGGACCTTGGGAGTCCTGGTAGATAATAAATTAACCATGAGCTAACATTGTGCCCTAGTGGCCAAGAAGGCCAATGATATCCTGAGGTGACAAGTAGGTTGAGGGATGTTATCCTTGTCCTCTCTTCTGCCCTAATGAGGCCACATGTGGAATACTGAGACCAGTCTTGGGCTTTCCAGTTCAAGAGAGACAGGGAACTGCTGGAGACACTTCAGCAGAAGGTCCTTTCAGTAGTGCCCAGTGACAGGGCAAGGGGCAATGGGCACAAGTCGGAACACAGGAAGTTCTATCTAAACATTGGGAGAAACTTCTTTGAAGATGACAAAGCACTGGAACAGGCTGCCCAGAGAGGTTGTGGAGTCTCCTTCTCTGGGGACTTCCCAAACCTGCCTGGATGGAATTGTGTATAAGGTGCTGCAGGGGGGTTGGAGTAGATCATCTCTAGGGGTCCCTTCAAAGTCTCATGATTCTGTCATTCTGTGAATATGTATTTGTGCATTCACAAGTAGGCTGCAAGCACATGAGGGCATCTGGCACATGATGGAAAGCAGGTGTTAAAAGTGGAGTTTCTACAGGCCACAGATTGTGTTTGAAATCCAAAAGCACTGTGTTTTCTGGGAGTGTAAAACATTTCTGTTCATTGTTTTCTATCAGAAAGAAAAGTAACAACATTTTTGTACAGTTTTAAAAAGCAAAGAGGTTAATTTTCATGTTAATGTAAAACACTAAACTGGTAGAAAAAAGACCTTCCAATTTTCCACAAAGATTTGGAGTTCCTGAAGTTATACAATGGCTTGTGTGGTGGACTTGAGAGATTTAGATTTTATTTTAATTAACATTCTGTGAACACACAGGAAGATCATGTTTTTCTTCCAAAGACACAACTTCTTACCTAAAATCAAAGTTTTTAGCTTATAAACTGTGAAATCATCATTAAAAAGCTTTGTGGTCTGCACTGCTTATTCATTGAACAGTACTGTAGATTGATTAATTTATTTATATTTTATTCTGAAGATATTTGGACACTTCTCTGCTTGATGTTGATGTCCAGCCAACTTACATACGAGTACTGGTGAAGGGAAAGGTTAGTGTTTTCTTACTACAATAATTTAAAATCATAAGTTAATGTTTACCATAGTTATTTAGTGTAATATGTGTCAGACTTTTAAGTTACCAACTATGTGCACTTATGCAGAAAAAAAAGGTCTTTGATACATGCATTATTTTAGACCACACATAAACTGTGGAAGCCCTACCCAGGAGATGTAAAAATGTCACTTTCTCTCCTTCTCTCGCCTTACCCCCCCCACTCAGTGTACCATAATTCACTTAAGAAGAGAGTTTGCCTCAGGCTAGAATTTAGCAATTTCACAATCTGGGATTTATAGCTGACAGAAGCAAATGGATGTGCAGTATTTTGAAAGGGACATTTAAAATACCAATCCAGCTTTCTCTCTTCCTAGTGGTTTTAATTCTACCATCTTTTTTTTTTTTTTTTTTTAAATCTGAAGTATTTCAATAGTAAACCAAAATCCCTATTTTTGATTATACCAATTGCCTAAACAAAACTTCAGAATTACTTTACATCTAAAACAGACTGGATAATCTTTCTCATTAAATTGCTAATGTAAGTCAGGCATCGTTTCGTAAACTTCTTTAGAAATGTCACTTCAAAAATGAAAGCAATTCAGGAATATGCATATAACTATACTTGTAAGAGCTGTTTAGTGTACTCATAATTTATTAGGATTAATAGTACTACACATAAAATGAGAGAATTGAGATCTATACTGTCCTTAAAACCAAAGGATGTGATAGTGATATTTCTGTGTATATTCTTTCCAGGTCAAAAAAAAAAATATATTTCAGCATGATATATTTTTATCCCATATTTTCTCATAGCCTTTTCAGCTTGTGCTCCCTGAGGAAGTGAAGCCAGACAGCAGCTCTGCTAAAAGATCACAAACAACTGGTCATTTGGTTGTCAGCATGCCAAAGGTATGTAGAATAGTCTGAGGAGGCATCATACAAAGATGTTTAAAATGTCATGAGTACTTTGGGAATATTTCTGAGTTACCAGTAGCATCTGGCTAGCTAATGTTATTCATTCTAGCCTTTCCCATTAGGACATAAGTTCCAAATAAGTAACATTCCAGAAAGGCAACTTAATCATAGACCCAAAACCTAGGATTTAAGTTCCCTTTAAAGAAATATAATGCAAATCAGTGCAAATAGAACTATTTGTATGTCCTTTATTTTCAACAAAATCAGCTTTTATATATAGGAAAAGTATATATATATGTATATATATACAAAAACATGTAGTGTTTTGCAAAACATGCAGTAGTATGCAAAATGTGTAAGAAGGTGGATATTTTAAATAACTGAAAATAGGCTACTATCCTACTTTGTTTTTCCACCTGGGAATTTCATTTTTCTTTTTCCAACCTGTGAAAGCCCCAGCTTGGGTGGGGCTTCAACAGCCTGGTCAAGTGGGAGGTTGGAACTGAATAATCTTCAAGGTGCCTCCCAAACCAAACTGTTCTGTGGTTCTGTGATGAGGGGCAGTGTTAATAAGAGTGGCAGTCATCTTCAGGTTTGGGGCATAAAGGGGTGGGATGGTGGCAGAAACAAGAAGGAATTTAAGTTAGGACTTTATTTTGCCTGGTGCAAGACCTGCAGGAAGAGCAGAGGTGGATTAAAGGGCTTGTAGCAGACAGAAAGATGGAAGTTTCAGGAAGGCAAAGTTCTGGAGATGAGAATGGGTTATATGATGGGGTTCTGGGAGCTGTGTGAGAGGTTAAACAACGTCAGCATCATCCTCTTCTGCTATAGAATTTAATTATACCTTATGGAGTGTTGGGCTGCTTTTAAGGCCTCTAGGTCTATGTCATGTATTTTTGGCTTTGTAACCCTGCCCGATGATAATTAGAGGAAAAAATTAAATTTTCTAGCTTCACCCTTCTGAACTCTGTGTAGGAGCAGTGGGACATGGTTCTACATGTGAATCTGCCAGGATATATCAGTAACAGCATTTTCTTCTGGATGAGAAGCCTCCAGCTGCACTTTTGGGTCATTTTTTTCTCTGTGCATTGATTTAATTCTAAGACTATGCAACAAGTAGCTGTAACTAAAAAGTTATTTTTTAGCTTTTGGCTTTTCCTGCTTTTGTTTCTAAATGTTCAAAGTTTTCGTCTATGCTCCAGTCCCATACCATCTGTCTTTCCCTACATGGACAGCCTCTCTTTAAATCACAAACTGTCACTCTAGCACCAAGCATGTAGTTTCACCAGGAGCTTGAAGAATGCTGAAATTTGTACTCATTTGGTCATGATCCATGGGGGTTTTTTTGTTCAAAATTCACTCATAAAAGAATTTCTGTTTTCCAACATCTATTTATTTGAAACTGAGGCCTTGACATTTGCCATTTGGATAATGTAATTTTCATTTTTTTCTGAACAGTCTTGTTTACAGTATACTTGTCTCATGGATATTTTAAATACTTGTAGTTTACTTTCCCATAACTTGCTTTTAGTTCTCATGCATCTTGCTATTCCCAGTGTGGATGATCATTGCATTAGAAAGAGTAAATATTTCAAAGAATTTCTGCACGTGTTCAGATCTGCTGCCTGCCTAAAAAGTCATAACTAAGTTAGCAAAATCAAGATTATCTCTCCATAATGTGACTGAGAGCTGCCTTTATTCCATTATTAACTTTATATTTCACCTACCTTGATATTTTAAGCACTTACATGTATTTTACCTAGCCTGAAGGTCTGGAGCTTGCTTCACCTC
Organism: Calypte anna; assembly: GCF_003957555.1. Classification (NCBI taxonomy): domain Eukaryota; kingdom Metazoa; phylum Chordata; class Aves; order Apodiformes; family Trochilidae; genus Calypte; species Calypte anna. The sequence continues at coordinate 142,988,052 of NC_044245.1, read as the reverse complement.
AGTATATCTGTTTCACAGATTTTTTTTTTAGACCTGAGGGAGAAGCTCTGTAGAATAACTGAGTTGATGTTCTGAGCATTGCCTTGGTTTGGTTAAAAATTAGTTGTATTGTTGGGACACAGAGAGATGTGGATGAATGGAGTGCTGCATGGTCTAATATCTTCATTGTCAATTAATCCAAAACCTTGGATCCTGGAGAGCAGTTCTGTAGGAAAGGACCTAGGAGTCTTGGTGGACACCAAGCTGAACAGGAGCTGGAAATGCCCTCTTCTCCCAAAGAAACCTAATGGTATCCTGGGGTGCATCAGGAATATTGCCAGCAGATTGGGGCATTTGATCCCCTCTATTCAGCACTGATGGGACACACCTGGAGTGCTGTGTCCAGTGCTGAACTCCCAGTACAGGAGGAATGTGAACACACAGGAGAGAACCTAGCAAAGGGCCACAAAGATGATAAAAGTACTGCAGCATCTCTCCTAGGAAGAAAAGCTGAAAGAGCTGGGACTGTTCAACCTGAAGAATGCTGAGGGAACTTCTCCATACATTTAAGGGAGGGGAGGGTGTGTAAGCAGGATGGAGTCAGGCTCTTTGCAGTGGTGCCCAGTGACAGCACAAGAAGCAATGGGCACAGCCTGAAGCACAAGAGGTTCCCTCTGAACATCAGGGAACACTTTTTTCCTCTGAGGGTGGCTGAGCACTGGCAGAGGTTGCCCAGGGAGATTGTGGAGCTTCCAGTTCCTGGAGTTGCATCAGTGATAAGACAAGACTAATGGCTACATTGCACTGTGTTTAATGTTTTTGTTCTTGATAAACAATTAGCATAAAAATAAAATTATTTGCAGCTAGATAAATGGACTAGCACATTCCTTAGGTAACAGAGATGTTAAAAATGCTATTAACCTAAAAATAGTCTCCTGTAATAGGCTTTTTGCAATACTATCCTGAAAAGATCTCTCTTCTCAGTAACAGAATACAAAGCTGACTGAATTCAGTAAGTGCTTTTCACTTGCTTTAATGAGTTTCTGATCAGGTTACTAAAGCTTTCACCATTCATCTTCCAGCCTGCTCATAGTTTCCTAGCCTTTAAAATGAAAAATAAAACCTCTTTCCTTGCCTCTCCATTGACCTTGCCATACCACAGATGCAGGAGATAGTAAATTCCACATGAATTAAAAGATAGCAAATAATTTTCACCTTCTTTTTGGGACACATTTGTCTTAAATGTACCATTTATTGCACAGCAAATCACTGAAGAATGAGGCACGGTCTACCAACACTTTTGGAAGGTCATCAAAACAAACTGAAGGACAATACAGTATTTATGCTGTAATAATCATCTGTACAGAGATTTTGCATGAGTAAGTTGATAGTAACTATCTTGTACACGCTTCATTTTCTGGGAAAAATATTTGTGACATGAAGCTTTTCAAATTCTGAGCCCAGAAGTGTCATCTTTGCAGATGATGCAGGAAAATTAAAAACTGAGTCTTGTTAATAGGCTTTGACCGAAATTTTTTGTTTAATCAGTCATCAGTAGGTTACACCAGCTGCATTTTGATTAATCTCTGAGAAACAGTTTAAAACCCCCAGTTATTAGCAAGCATTTTTTATTTAGAGTTCCTTGTCATATTTTAATACTTAACTGTCCTTATTTTAGGGACTGAGGGAGAAAAAATTTGAATTTTTCATTAATCCTTTATTATATTAGCAGTCACAAATGAGTTCTGACAGTTTTTTATTGCCTGGGCCTTCAAAAGCAGTTTGAAACTTAAAGATCAATGAGCGTTAGACTCCTTAATTAATTTAAAAATAGAAGTGGCATATATTATGCATGTCACTGTAAAGGTTATTTTATAGAATTTCATTATATAATTCTCATTTATCTAGGTATGGTAAATTCAGCAATATTTCATTACCATCAAAGGCATGTGGAAACATACAGCTGTGAAACCCTAGAGATCTGTTAATCCTTCAGAATAAATGTGCTTCAAGGAAGCTTCCTGACTTCAGGAATCCACTTGTAAGAAAAAATGTGGACTGAAAAGATGGCTCAGCTTAAAAATTCTGTTTTCACATATTCATTTTGTTTCCTCAAATAAATTTCAGCTTGTATTTAAGACATCCAGTTCTAGAATTCTGATAATGATCTTAAAAGTGCTGTCTTCTTTCTCTTTTCTGATTAATGCAAATCTAAACAATAATTCCATAGAAACGTTTTCAGAAAGCTCCATTATATTAATGCCTTCTGTGTATCAAAGGCTTTATATTTCATACAGTTTTCTTTCTACAGAGGCCAAAGTTTTTAATTTGGTCATAGTTGAAGCTATTGCAGCTCTGCTTTCCAGAACAGGTATCCACATTTGATCACCATCACTAAGAGATGGACAGTCACCTACTGGCTTGCTGAAACTTACATGCCATCGTTGGGTATGCAGCTGTGTTGCAAAAATTAGAAAAAAAACAAGAGTATCATATGCATTTTTTCTTGAACAGAGGTAAGAGGCCATCATTTGAGCAAAAGAGCTTTTAGGTCAAGCAATTCTTGATAATTGGTAGTAGATGTTACAGTAGGCAAAACCTATCCCAGGATCATTTACAGTTCCAGGATCATTTCTTGTCAAGGAAGACTTTTCTCTTGCTTTTAGAAGAAGCAGATTTCTTCACCATCCTTGATGATGTGCTCTGAGAGCAAAGTGTCATTAGTCTCAAGGACATAAAATGAATAAATTCCTGTTAAAAGAACAGACAATTGATAAGAGAGGGAAGGCCCAAAGAAACAGACTTTCCTTCATGGGAGTGGTCACAGAATCAGAGGGGACCAACCCCTTCATTATGAACTTTAGAAACAAACTGTGGATGCTACAGTATCTGTCTTATTTCTTACTTATTTGTTGCTGTTGGATTTTAGAATGGATTTTTAGAATTACTGGGCATCTGAAACAAACTACTTTCAAACCATTTGCACTAAGAAACAGTCAATACAATGAATTATTTGGTATGGATCCTGTTCTCCTCCTTCCTTTCAAATGCTCAAGGGCTTCCTGTCCCATGTTGTTATGAAGGGAAAGAGATGCCCTTTTACCAAGAGCACAACTTCTGAAAAATGGTGATTGACATGATTTCCTTCAGAAGGGGAGTTTTTTACTTTGAATTTGAGATTGTCTTTCAACAAGAGAGGTGAGGGAGCTTGTGGTCACTTGTCTCTTTTATAAAAAGTGAGAAGTCCTGACTGCAGCAGATTATTTAATTAAAATATCTAAAGTAGCACATGCATACCAGAACTGAAGTGCAAGTGGGAGGTGCTGTGAGCCACCGTGGAGAAAACCAATAATGTGTGTTGTTAACAGGGTACTAAACAAGACAGCATAGATTTAAATATAAATATATATATATATATTTAAACATTATAGATACCTTCATGCAGTTATGTGTATTTATATCTAACTTAATTCAGATCATTTGTTTAAAATTGCCTTAGGAATGTGTTTCATGCTGAATTAAGTGCTAAAGTCCATAAGAAAGAATAAATGTCACAAGAGAAAATTTATTCAAACTGTCTTAATTTTTTCTATTTTTGAGAGATCATTTAAATGCTTCTAAGTATAAATACCAGTTTTTATGAGACTTATTTTAAGTCTATTTTATTTTAGGCTAAAGGAATGATCCTGGCTAAGCAAAAAGTATCAACCTCAACTAAAGATTCTGACTGCAATAAACTGCAAAAAAATGCAAGAAGGTAATTACTTTTTTCTTTTTTGACTTGTTTTATTTTTTTTGTCTGTTTGTTGATTTCTTGCCAGAATATACTGTGTGACTATGTTACTGTTGAAGGTATGAAAATATTGAGTACAGCTATGTCTAAAAGCCTTAGTCTATAGCCCAGTCTGGTGCTGTTTATAAAGTGATCTGCTCTAATAACAAGGCCAAAAAGCACTTATTTCTGCAGACCAGTTTTGTTCCACCAGCTCATTCAGATTAATTAAAACTGGTATATACTAAAATTAAATCAACTACTGAGAATAGGTTTTGCAGAGCCCCTTATTATGTAAATCAAGTCTGAAAACCCTTTATAAATGCATGATTTTCATCTCTCGTGAATGTATTTGCTCACTGATATACAGGTTGAGCTACTGCTGTAATAAATAGGTTCAAAAAGCAGTTCTGTAAGGTTTTGTAATATAGATCCATCCTATTAAATGTGATGTAAACTCCAGCTCTAGAAATCCTGCAGTTAATTACTTCCAGTAGCAAGTATCAGTGTTACACTATTTTTTATTTTTACTATCAGCAAGTGCTGGTTTTGCTGTCGATAGACACTGGGGCTAGTGGACATTTTGCTTTAGTAAAAGAACATCTTTTAATAACTGCTTTTCCTCTTGCTGTAGGCAGTGGTGTTCATGGCAAAATAAGACACAGTAGCAACAAGGTTTATTAAGCAGTTTATCTGTTTATATTTCAAATGTTGCGTTTACTTCCTTTTTTTATTTCATTGTGGTGCACGTTGATGGAAAGGTTGAGCAGCTGGGAAAAAACAGCATTATGGATCATGGGTGTCCTCATTCTCAGTACTGAGGATGCTGGCAAAATGGCTCTGTAAGTGATTTGTCATTAATTCTGCTTTCTATTTTCAAGAAGGATCAGTCATGACTTTTTTTTCTTGACTGACCTTCATGATGAGAAGATGACAGGACAACTGCAAGAATTTTTTGAGATTCCTAATGAGCCACAAGACTGCACCCTTTATCTAGGCAGCAGTGATTACAACAGTGCAGCATCTTGATTATTGAGTGTTTGAAATATTTTTTAAAAGGTTCAAGTCAAATAGAGAACTCTTAACTTCGCCACAGGGATGGTTCATTCCCACAGAAGTACAGCTAAAGCTTTAGATACATTAAAAAAAAATAAGTTAAAATAAATGCCTTTACTTTTTCCAGGACAAAACTAGTTCTTTGTAAGATAACTGACCTTATCCCTCTTCCAAAAGGGTTTTGCCAAACAGCAAAAGTTGGCAACTAGCAGATTAGGGACAGATACTTCCTTAGAAACTACTCTCTGCCTTTAGTTTTGGCTGCCCTGTAATGCAGTAATGTTAAACTGTAAATGTAATAACGGAGACTTGGAAGTAATAATGGGAAATAATGTAAGTAAAAAGGGAAATGGGAGTAAAGATGAACTCCCTTCCTGCTAGCTGATGATACTCCATGGAATAGCAAAAGATTTTGTGTTTGATTGCAATGTCATTTTAAGCAATTCTGATTATGTTTACTGCAAATTTTCAAGAAAAAAATACAAATGTTACTGTTAAAATATTACAGAAATAAATATAAAAAAGTAGAAAGAGGAAAAAAGTCTTTTGAATTACAGTACTTATTAAAATAGTGAGTTTTGACCTCTCTTGTAGAAAATTTGCTGACTAGCCAGATGTTGGGTTTGCTGAATAGTTCTCTTAGATCACAGAACATTCATTACAGTGATTACACTTGACAGATACAGATGTCTCAACTAAATGCTTTCAGGCATCTAATCTGCTACACTATAATATGGTGCTTTAGATCTCCTTAGCTCTTGTTAACCAGATTACATGATGATACTATCATTACTTCTGCCACATAGGAGGGATTTCTTCTGTGACTGCATGCATAATTGTATTTCAAATGTTCAAAGGGACAAGTTTCTATGGGAGGAATTTGACAGATTGATTTATTACACTTACAAAGCCTCTATTAATATAACAGCTGAGTACACCAGTCTTTACTATAACTGGCTTCACAATTCAGCTGTGAGGTACAGAACTTGAGTTTGCCATGGCTGTCTTAGGTGAAATTCAGATGTAGGTAGGAACTGACTTCTCTGAAGTCACACTGAAAATCTTAAGGGTAGCAATTAAACTAAGTCAGTAATACTTCTCTCATATCCACAGCTTTAGACTATTCTTCCTTTAACACCTTAATTAATTAATATTCCAGGTATTTATAAAACCATGACTGTTTGCTTAGATTACCTTGTAGATTTTGCTCAGCCTGTGTTTTCAGAAGTTCTGACTAAAGTACAGCAAGCATCAGACCTTCACCATTGGTTTTTAACACACATAAAGATTTGTCTTTCTCAAAGCTCTCAAATATGGAATAGTGGAATATTTTCTTATTCCAGAAAAGGATTTATTCCTACTTTTTCTAAAATTATAATGGTTTCTGTTCTGTTTTATTCACAATGTTAGAAGAATGGAAAAAGTGCCTCTCCAGAGCTGTTGGTTGTGTCTTGTGTCTGCTTGGAAAATCCTGATGCCAGAAAAGAAACTTTCAATCAGTCCTTAAAATTATTTTCTGGATCAAACGTATGAGAAATCTTTAGAAATCTAAATATTATTGAAATTCCAAAGTTGAAACAGGGGAATGTAACTGTGAAATCATTAAAATATCAAATATGGGGATTAAGAACTGTGGGAACAAAAGTGTAAATTATCAGAAAATATCAAATTGTCAGATACATGCTCTGTCACACACCAGATTGTTCAGCAGGCTGCTATAGTTATGCAAAGTGGAAGGACCAACTTTTTATTATAAAGCCTTTTCATTTTCTTTTTTTTTTTGAAAGTATTGCTGAACTATGTGAAGATAGAAATAGTCTTTGTAAGGGGAAAAAAATGCCAGGAAAAAAGAATTTAATCCAGTGTTATTCATATAGTGCTCAAATCTTTAGGCAATGATTTTTCCCTGCATAGGGAACACTCAGCAGCAGCTGGCAGTGCTAAAAACTGTGAAATCATTATTTTTTTCCAAACCTGAAACTGAAATAATTTGCAAACATTGAGATTTCCAGACATGTGCTATAGCTGGTGCAGTAGGAAATACATTTGTTTTCATCACTGTTGTCTTACTCTCAGTGAAGAGTTTCATACACAAGATTTTTTTTTCCTGATAGGTAGAATTACATGGAAAAAAAATGGAGATGACCTTAACCTCATTCTTTCTTTTAAAAATATTCAGGTTGCTAGTCTTGAAATCATCAATGCCCTGCCTCTTTTTTGTCTAGATTACATGATGAGAGGAGCATTGCCTGTGTTGTCATAAAAGAAAGCATTCACCCAGTCACTGTGCTACTTTCTCATTTGTTCTAATCCTAAGGAGCCTTTGTGATCTTCTTAGTAAAAATACAGTTTTTTCAGACCTTTGAAGAGTGATGCACTATCTTCTGCAATGCTCATCTTGGAACTTTCACCCGAAGTAGTACTTAGTATAAAATGAAAAATAATATGAAGTTTTACAAATTAGCTTGGAATTTGCAGATAATAGAGTATCATTGTGCAATTCAATTTCAGTTATGCCATTTTTCCTGTAAACAGTTATAAATTATTTGAAATCAGGCTAGATCTTTGATCATCTTGTGATGTGAATAGGTTGCCTTAATGAGTGGTCTGTGCATATTTTAAAGTGTGAGCTGACAGAATAACCTTGATAGCAATAGAATCTGGAAATTCTGTTACAACTCTAGCCTTTCTTTTGTTTTGATTATATATTTTTTTCATAATACAAACGTGGTGAGGATTCATAATGCCAAACCATAAGAGTATGTGATAAAACCATATAAATTGGTACTGTTACATTTTCTCTTTAAATTACTCTTATTTCTCTTACTTCTGCTTTCTGAAGATGAATCTGTCACATGAAAAGTAGTAGACAGTGAATTAATTGTGCTAAAAATTTACAGAACAAAAAGTCACAAAACCCCCAATTATACTAAAAATCCCAAACACTATCTTACATAAAAATCCAACAATCCTCATGTTCTCATACAAAGCAAATTGTAGATGTCAAAACAAAACTTCTGATGTTTGTAGGCTGAGGTTTATTTTACACAAACCTTCATAGATTTTGTAGCACCTTTCTGTGTTTACAATGAGCTTTTTATAACACTCAATTTTTAATGAATAAGAACACTTAATTTTGATTTAATTGGACTCAGTAACAACTCTAACACTTAAATCAACAGTTTTGTAAACAGGCACAAAAAATAGTTATGTTATATTTGACACTGAAATTAAGTTTTTTCATTTGTTTTCGTCCTGTTTCAGAAGTGTACAATTTGAGAGATTAGAAGTGGATCCCAGTAAATATTCATTCCCTGATGTGACAAAAATTATCCAAGAAAAGGTTCAAGTTGGACAAGGACCTCTTAGGCTACAGCCAGAGAAGATAACAGAGACCAAGAAGAGTTTTGTTGATTTTGAAAATAATGAAGATGTTCCTCCCTTAATTTGAAAGTTTCTTAAATAGTCTCTCTAAATGTAGCTTTTATTCTTCAGTTGTTTTCAGGACCTTGTGTTTAAAGTAAGTATAATATAGTTGAAGGTGAAAAATATTGTAAGAAATACAGTTCTTATTGTAAATTTTTATAGCTCTATTTTTTGCAGCATTTTCTGATAGTTTATTGCTATATAAATTCTTTTTTTTAGACTGTTTACTTGGGAAGTCTTGTAACAAATTGGGAGTCATATAAGTCAGACAATGTAATTTCCTCAGAGAATTTACTGCCTAGCTTGAAAAATTGCATATTACCATAGAAAAATAGAAAAGGAAGAAAGCACTTGTAACAAGATTATGATTATTCTGATTAAACTGAAGATAGCAAAAAACTGTGTGTTCCCTCAGTGTTTTCATTGCTGTAACACACCATACATCAGTTAATTTCCCAGAATAATGCAGAGATCCTAAATTCTGGAGCTGGTATGACAGGGCCACCCTTTTAAGATTTTAAGAAATAATAACACTGAACACACTTCTCTCAGATATGATACCATGGGGAAGCTGGGAAAAATTATCCAGACTGTTCTTGTTCTTCATGTAGATGCTTTTAACTATTCCATCGTTTTCAGGTTCCCCTAAAAATGTCAAGGCTAATTTTCATCTGTTGGATGAAAAGAGGTTTTTTAGCCCATTTTTAGCAGTCATAGAGACTGTCAGCATATTTTCCCTCATCTTCTGGGTAGCCCAATGAGTGAAACAGGCAGCAGCAAAGAATAAATATATATTTGCCATTTGGCAGTACTAAGTTTTGAATGCCATTTCTGCAATTTTCACTTTATTTGACAAAAGGGAAAAGTCAAAGAAATACTCAGCTCCTCCTCTAAATCTAGTGAAAATTGTCTCTGAAAAGTAAAAAGGATTCTTCTGAAACAACTGCTGTTTGGAAGAGAGAACTCAGCAGCAGTCACCCAGCTATTTTGTGCATATTAGGATTCTTGCCTAGGTGGAAGCCAAAGACAGTAGGAAACCAAGATGGTAGAGCTCTGGGAACCTAGGGGAAAGAAGAGGAAAGCATGGAAGTATTTAGAGTTTTTAGGAAATATGGATAAACTCTGATTTACCATGGAAGCAAAAGATAAATATTGAAAAGACAGTGGAATTTTGCAGAGGGAGGGTTGTTGAAATGAGGAATATGTAGGGGATATGTGGCATCAAACCATAGGAAATCAAGCTTTGTTGGCTCTGTTGTCTATGGAACAGTTGATGTGAGCTGTATGCACATTGAACATCTATTTTGGCACTTCAACTGAATAATTAACATTCAGTGCTGTAGTAAGAAAAGATATTTTGGGGTTTTTTACCAATTTTAAGGCCAGTGTTATTTCAAAAAACAGATAGAAACTCCAAGCAAAAAACCAAGTTGAGTGATCTACATTACCTTGCTAATAAATTTCCAACTGTTTCTCTGTAAAGGAAAGCTTCATTTGGTCCTGCAGAAAGAAAATTATTCTGATTCCAACCAAATTTTGCTTCAAGCTAAATGGGATAGAGCAAGCAAATTCAACTCAGGAAGAGCCAAAGAATATTTTCTGTTTAAATATTTTTTTTCATTATCTTTGGCTAAATTTGGATAGAAAATAATAGCTTTGGCTGATTCCCAGTGGATAAATAATGCTGTTTTGAGGGTTGGGGGCAGGAGAGGGAGGAAGCTGTTATGAAGTGCAGTTACATCTCAAAGGAAAAACAGCAAATGCCTTGGAACTGCTGAAGAAAGAGTTGTTTCACATAGTACCATGATGCTGGAATCCAGTCTAAAAATTGGGAATATTCTGAGGATCATCTTAAAACTCTCAGTGTGTGTATGGGCCACGGAGAATACAAGCAGAGGTTGATCAAAGAAGAATGAAGTGTAAAAACAGATGATGATACCAGTGGCCCCCAGGAGCATATGCACACCTTGCAAGGTATCAATCACTGCGCCTCAGGTAATGTGCCCTCAAGACATAGGAAAGAGGACAAAGAATGTACAACTGACATAGATAAAATATCCCCTGTATAGTGAAAATGCAAAGAATGCAAAAAAAGGAATCAAAGAGAGCCACAGCACCAACAAGAAAAAGGAAGAGCAAAGAAGGAAGAATAACACCAGCACTGTCTCACCCAGTTATGGAAATAACAGCTGATCAAAGCTGCTGTGCTTCTGCAGCAGGCTGCTCCTACCCACAGAGGTAAACACAGTGCTGCTTTTTTTGAGGAACTTGCCTCATTCTGCCACTGCAGGCTCAGCAATCATATGTACAGCATTATCTCTTACTATGTAATTGGGTTAAGTAGATTAAAATTTCAATGTGTGTGCCTGTGTGTATTTTGATGCTTCACCTCTAACTAGGTGGCTGGGAGATTGTGAGCTGTATGCAATGGATGGATCTATTAATTGTCCAGGAGACGGGTGGGATTAATGACAAATGCTACCATTAATGAGAGGAAAGTTGTACAACAGTTCAGGAAGTCCCTTGGATTTACCACAAAACCAGATGGTGGTTTTGGATTTTGTAGTCAGAATGAGAGTTTTGTTGTTCATGCATAAGACAGAAGAGCCCTGTGCCTCCCAGAGCTAAGCTGATTCACCTGGGTCAAAACAAAAAAACTCACCAAAAAGCAAAAGAGAATCTGTTGGATGATTACATTGTAAAGCTATACCAAGCTTACAGTTGCAAGTGTATTGCAGAATAACATGCACTGAACATGCTCAGTGTGGATATCTGAATTTACCTGGTAAGTGCAAGAGTACTGGGCATGTAAAATGTGCTTTCCCACACAAATGATAATTCCCATAAGGGTAAACTGGTGACTAGCAAATATGTTTTCTACTGGTTAATAGTGAAAGAAAGCTATAGTGTAGCTTGAGCATTTTTCTTTTTCAGAAAGCAGTTGCTGAAGAACATGTGTTATCTGTCAAAGCCAGACTGTGTTTGTAACTCTAACTGCATCCAAACAAAAATCACAGAATCAGAAAATCACAATAGTTGAGGTTGGAAGTGACCTCTGTAGGCCATCTGGTCCAACCCTCCTGCTCAAGCAGGGCCACCTGGAGCCAGTTGCCCAGGATCATGTCCGGGTGGCTGTGGAATGTCTCAGGGATACTCCCCAAAATCCGTGGGTCACCTGGACCAGTGTTTAGCCACCCTCAGAGTAAAAAAGTGTTTCGTGGTCATAGAATCACAGAATGGTTAGGTTTGGAAGGGACCTTAAAAATCATCAAGATCCAACCCCCCTGCCTGGCCAGGGACACCTTTCACCAGACCAGGTTGCACAAGGCCTCATCCCACCTGGCCTTAAACACTTCCAGGGAAGGGGCATCAGTAATCTCCCCTGGGCAACCTATTCTAGTGTCTTACTACCCTCATGGTGAAGAATTTTTCCCTAGTATCTAACCTAGTATCTACCTCTTACATTTTAAAACAATTACCCCTTGTCCTATCACTACCCTGTCTGGTGAAAAGCTCCACCCCAGCTTTCCTGTAGCCCCCCCTTCATGTACTGGAAAGCTGCTATAAGGTGGAACCTCTTGTGTTTCAGTCTGTGCCCATTGCCTCTTGTGCAGTCACTTGGCACCCCTGAAAAGAGCCTGACCCCATCCTGCTATACAACCTCCCTTCAGGTATTAACATTTAATTGATAAGTTCTCCTTGTGCCATCTCTTCTCCAGGCTGAACAGTCCCAGCTCTCTCAGTCTTTCCTCATAGGAGGGATGCTCCAGAGCCTTCATCCTTTTGGTCCTTTGGTGGATTCTCCAATATTGTCATGTGTCTCTTGTATTGATGAGCTCAGAAGTGAACTCTGTATTGAACTTTATGAAACTTCATGGAGTTAAGATGAACTTGTAAGCCTTATGAATCATATTTTCAAACAGTACCATGAAGTGCTAAGCTTTTGATTTACCCTCCAGGCTCTTTCCTTTGAAATATACTGTTATCAATACCATAATCTGCATGGAGGTGAAGTCTACAACACAATATGGCACTGACAGAAATTGCTGTGACTGCTGTGAAGGTCACAGAAGCAAGTTTCAGAGGACTTGTGGAAGAGAGGTGGCAATGGAGGGAAACACCTGTGTGTTAGGGATCAGAAGGATTTGCCTGCGGGACTAATGCAGTCATAGCATCTGTGCACTGTGCAGGGCTTATTGAAAAGCAGCTCTTCACACAAAGATGTCATGATTGCTTGTGTGACTGGAAACTAATCATAGCAGCTGAGATCCATTCACCAACCAAATTACATGTACTCTCTGTAGGGTGAGGAAGTTTTGTCACAAGCTCAAATGACCATTGACTTGGGTTGAGAGAAAGGACTTGTTCTCAACAGTGTTTTGTGTTAGTGGAGCAGACAGAAAGGGAAGTCCCAGATCTCTGGATGCAAAAGACCAAGCAGATGGACAGCAACTGACTGGAGTAAGGGCACAGCCCTTTCCCCTACCTGCCAGCACACAGGTCCTGTTAGGCATTGTTTAATTGTAAGTTATTTGAAAATAAACATATTTGAAAATAAACATATTTGTTCTGCTGTGGTCATTTGTAGCATGCTGAAGCTTATTCTTCTTACTACCCAAGAAATACTGATTTAGTATAAAACTATCTCCCTCCACTTCTTATACACTCAGGTTGGGAAAATAACTTACATGTTAATAAGAGCATAAGTTATGGCATAATTTAGAAAGCAGACCTTACTCTTACAGTCTATGTTTTCCATTTTAAAAAGCAGAAAATATGAAATAGATTTTTTTATAGCAGTAGCACTGCTGTTATTTTCATGATCATGCAATGGAACTCTCTGATAATCAGCTTGGATCTCTCTGGGTAGATTTAGTGCAAACAGTTTTTGCATCAAATTATTACAGACAAAACATAATGAGAACAACAGAGCCATCAGGCCCCCAGACTGTTTAGTTTCAGAAATACCATGAATTATCTGAGCTGTTTTTTAAACTTTCTAAAATTTGGAGCAGGGAAGGAAGGGAAATAACGTCCCCCACTAACCCAACCACTGGAGCTGTTACTTCTGTTCCTTGTTTCCTTTAACACAAAGTCAGATAGACAGAATGGGCATAGTCTCTTCTGCCTTTCAAGCCCTATAGACAGCAACAAGCATGCCCTTCTCCAGAGTAAAATCTCCAATAGAAAACTTCCAAAAGAGCCACAAAGCCTTTTAAAGAAACTCTACCCTTAAGCTTCCCCTATAGAAAAGCCCTGACTTTGTGAGAATTGGCCAGGAATCAAGAGTCAAAAGTCCATTTATTTAAGGAGATAGTGTAATATGGGACCAGACCTCCACCTTGTCTAGATATTAACATAATAGTTTGCCCTTGGATGAGTGCAGATCTGTACTTGGTGTCAATTTTTCCACGTAGGACACTATATGGAGGTATTCCAACCTATAAGAGGCTTTTCTCCTATTTGACAACAGCTTTTCCAGCATGAAGAATAGGAAAGTTATAATAACCAAGTCCACATCAGAAGCTGTACTGCATGTCACACAGCCTTGCTGTCTGGGGAAAACAACTCTCTGAAGCTGTAACATGAATCATATGAGCAGAAACACTTAAAAGCTCCACAGCTCTAAACAGTAAGCATCATCCTCCTCAAAACTTCACAGAAAATATGTGTATAGAAGAGAAGACTGGTGAACATTTGGCTAGAAAGATGTGCACTGTGGCTATGCTTTGACCCTTCTTTTTGTGTGCTCACTGCTAACCATCTGCAAGTCTACTGGCAGCATAATTATGCCTGTTTTACAGTGTACATAAATTAGTGTTGGCTGCTCTGGTTTTGCAGACAGGCAGGCAGCCATCTGACTTTTTAATTAAAGATTTCACTGAGGATGATAATAAAGTTCCAGTCTCCTTCCATATTTAAATGAAAGTGCGTCAGCAGTATAAAATTTACAAAGGGAAAACATCCACAGAGGTTCATCAGTCATCTATGAAGTATGACTGAAGGATGACATCAGCTGTGAAAGAAATCCAGGCTTTCTGATTTTCCTGCACTGAACTCCATTGTGCTGCTATCCTGCATCATTTTCAGAACTTCCTTTGTGTTTATCCTCAGCATCTAGTAACAGCTTCAGATATTTCAGTGCTAAAAAAAGTATCACTCTCCCTTAAGTATATAAGAAAACCATAATAAGGAAGGCTCTATAAGGAAAAGATGTACTCATCTCACAAAACTTATTTTTTCAATAGTCTAAATACAAATATATATCTGTTTAAACATAAGTTTACAATTTAACTCAATCATGGCAATTCATGCATGAAACTAAGTTACTGTCAAGCATTCTTAAAAGTGTTTCAGGTGTGCTTCCAGTACAGGTCTACAGTATTTTAGCTCAATCAATTAAACTCCAGTTTCCTTTCCACCAGTCTTGACATTCAGCCTGAACATTCTCAAAGCGGAAGTGTCAAAGTTCTGAGCCTTACAGCTGTAAACACAGAGGCAGATTACTCCATGCTGGGGTGATTTCTGTGGGCTTGAAGATAATTTCATACACTTGAGCAGCTCTGATGAGACACATAATTTCATGCCTGGGATCTGTAAAGCAAATTCCCCCTCTTTATCAGTGTTTGTCAGTGGATGTTTCACAACCTGGTTAATCAAAACCAAATTATACTGCTAAAATTAATGAGGCATTGAAAGGGTTTAATGACTAATGGAAGATTTTTTTAAGCCCCTTGCAAAAGGATTACTTGGTTAAATATTTGCTCTTAAGTAGTAGAGAAATGTTTCACATGGAAGTTGTGGCTATTCAGTAAAAACAATTCAGGGTGATCTCAACACTGGTATCTCATCACTGGAAATCTTACATCTTGTTCATGCCCTTTTGATAGACAAAAACGTTCTGTCTGCTTTCTCATTGTATTACTTCAACATTTTTTGCAAAGGATTCAATGGCAGTTGGCAAAAATGGCCATTTAAATCATCTTGGGACTGATGTAGAAGAGACTATTACTGAGAATAAGCTGTATATAATACCTGAAACACAGGATTAAAACAAATTACCACATGTAGTTAGAGACAGAGAAGTTGCATTTTATATGAGGTAGTGAATTAGTTTCAACATCTGCTAGCCCTTGGGGTATAACACCTTAAATTTATCACTATGTCCTTGAAACAGGAAAAATATGCTTACTTTAGGCAGATGAGATTTAAGGTTTCCCTCCCTGGCTCCAAAGACTTTGCACAGTACTCTTTGATGTGAAGCATTGGTCCAACTGGGAAAGAAGATCCAAAATATTGCTCAATCTGTCCAAGGAATGTATGAACACAAATATAAATGTTCTCCCCACTGGTTGTGCTGCAGAATGGTCTTACAGCTTCTGTACTCCGTGCCATGACAACAGGTATGTTCAGGTGGTTCTAGGAATCTATTGTCTAAAATAGACAAAACCTTTCAAACAAAGGCACAGCAAATGGAGACAAGAAGATCTTCTTCAGAAGTACCATCCAGTTTTGAATTAAAAGACTCCATCAGTCCACTTTCAGGATACTGTTCCTTGTGAATGTGCTTATTTCATAAAATCAGCAAATGTGTTGGGTTGGAAGGGACCTTTGAAGGTCTCCGGTCAAACCCCTGAATTTTGTATCTTTCATGGTGATTTTAGAGTTCCTGTTTTATAACCATAGGAAATTGCCATTTGCTTTTGCTAAAGAAATTTTAGCAAAAAACTTGCTGTGCAAAGCAGCTCTCAAGTGCTACATATAATGTAGTTTGTAGTCAAGATCAGAGTCACTTAAGGAAAAATGTCTTTGCAATGAGAAATCTGCTGTACCCAGATCATCAGGTCCTTTGCTCCAGTACTTGATATTCCACACCTTGCTTATTCCCAGAAAAGTTTGAGTGTTACTGTTTTATCTTGTCTTCCTAAGGATGTCTGGAAGCTTCCCACACATAGTTCAGTGTCACTGATATTGGAAGGATTGGTGAACCAAGAGTCAAAAATGGAAAAGAGATGAAGTGTCTCACCTAAAATGACACCTCCTTCACTCAATCCATCACTGACAGAGCTGAGGATATAGTTCAGAACCCATCAGTTGAGCACAGGAGGCTAAAACATGCTGATAGATTTCTTATGCCATTGGCCACAGCAGTAGGTGTGAAAAAGGGCAGATGAAGCCAAATCAGAAGACTCCCTTGGTCAGGATATGGCTCAGTACCAAGCAGGATATTTCCTAACCCAGGAAAATGCAGGGACTGACAATGTGCCCAGCACTCTGGCGGGCTGTGTCTGACTGTCCTTCATGCCTCCTAACCCTCTAGGGGAGGCAGGTTTGAGACTGTGGCTCTCTTGCGCACTTCAGTCTAGTTGAGTCCCTTTCCCAGCATCCCTGGGGAGGCAAAATTCCATTTTGCACACCCTGTTGGGAAGTATTGACCCTCTTCTGAATAAGAAATGTTGAAACCAGTGATCCGCCCCTGATGCAATCTCAGACACTTGGCAACGGTAGGATACCTTGACCTAGGGGCTAACATGCAATTATCTTTGATGGAACATGAATCTGTGTAGCAATTATTTCACATTAACTGTGTTTATAAACCTCCAATCTGTATCATGTAGATATAAGCTTCATGCTTTAATTATGCATCTGTTAAATATCGGCCTATGTTTAAGACTATTAACATTTCCTTCAGGATTTCCTGTTCTTTTGATCCTTTCTCAAAACCTTTTCTACTTACATTACATCCAGGAATGACCAGAACAACATGTAAAACAAGAGGGCTCTGTGGTTTTACACAACACTATATTATTTCTCACTTCCCTACAGATTCTCACTGGTCTCTTATCTTTTGAATATGGTCAAGGGCTGAGCCCATGTATTTTTAAAACTGTCCACAGGGAGCTCAGATTTTGTTTCTTGAGCTTCAATAGCTTGACAAGAATCTGCCACTCTATACTGACAGATCAAGCTGATGTAGGTAAATTTATTTTCCCCTTTGTATTTAGAGACATTGAAATATTGTTTCATCCAATCACCTGACCACTTGGGAGTTTCAGAAATTTTTGTGTTCTTCTCAGGCAGTTTGAGAGTCATTTTATTACCTCAAAATTTATCCCAGTGAATTCTATTGTCTCATTATTTATTCATCTCTTTTTCTGGACCATTTGAGAAGGTGTTGAGCAGCTCAACTTCTGAGCACAGGTTTCTCTGGAGATCCATACACAATCTTCCTCTATTGTGAAACACAATCATTTATTCCTATTGTTCCTGTCTTTTAAGACATTTTTAATCCTTGACATGACCTTCCTTCTTATGGTGTGATAGCTTATTTCCCTTCCTAAATTTTTAACCTTGTCAAAGGCTTTTTGATAAACAGAGTTCATTATATCAACCAGAACATCCTTTTTTTTATCCACATGGTCACTGAAAATATTTCTATTTGAGTTGAAATATTGTCAGTAAAGCTTTCAAGTGACCAATGACTTCAGTTGCTTTCATTTAATCTGAGATGACTTTTAGAGGGAAGTGAGTTTTCACTTTTTTTTGGTAAGCTGAAATCCCAACTTTAGTCATTCCCTTGGAGGAGTTTAAACTTGAACATACAGGATCATCAATTCCTGCTTTAAAATTTGGTTTGGTTATGTGGAAATAGACAAACAAAGTGGAATTCCTGACTCTGCTGAGGACTGAGGTTGGTCACAAACCAAAATGGTGATCAATTTCAAAAACACATCTCCCAAAAAGCACAAAATGGACACTTCTTACTTCCCAGCTTTTGTGAAATTGCATAAGTTAAATACACAAAAGGTTTTTTTCCCACCCAGGCAGATAGGATAAAAAAGGATGGTACTGATTGCAGAGAAGGCTTAGGAGAACAAGAGTCCTTCCCCCTTCTGGACTGGAATTGATGTGGGGCAGAACATGCTGAGATGCCAAAGACACCAAGGTGCAAAAAGCCTTCAAGTGCTTTTGTCCATGTCATTTCCTCACAATAAATAGCTGGGACCTTTGCAAGCAGGTGCCAGGCAGCTGCCATCTTCATTTCCTCAAACATCTGGCTGTAAAATGTTCTTCAAAAATGTCATTTTCAGATGGAAGGCCACTCCAGCAGAAACACTCTCCAACATCAAGTAGTGCAAATTTGTATTTTTACCTTAGAAACCCATTTCTAAGTCCCAGTTTTACATTTTTTTCAAAGGTAATGAACTCCTGCTATCCACTACAGCTGGAAATAGCTGAACATTCACTTGTTCCATTTAGACTTGAAAGAATATATCATTTGCATGTCAATAGTCTATAGTAGATCCACTTTGTACATCATTTGCATGCCTTTGACTGTATGACAATTAGCAAATTACTATCTGCATATGATGAATCTTTCTGGGAAATGGCAAGAGGTCGGTGAGAAGAGTTACCAAAGTCATCATGTTCATTGGCATTTCAGGGAGAAGCAATTACAGTGACTCCACTAAATTTATTATTGCACTCCGTTGGGGGATTCAGACCTTGCAAGTTTACCCTTGAATGTTCTGATAGTGTAATAGAGAAATACTGTGGACCATAAAAAATGCAAGAGTTTCTTAGACCTTAGTCAAGAAACTCATTGTAAATTCTGTTGTGAATTTTGGAGTGAAGCAAGGTTTGGGATTCTAAATATATCCTTTCAAATGGCGGTAGGAAATACATCAGTGAGCCTGAGAACATCAGTCAGGAGAAAAAGTTGTAGTCTGAATACAGGATTTGCAAACAGGTGCTAATCCTTCTTACACCAAATCCTTACAAACTTCAGTTGTTTTTATTGATCTCCCTTCATCCTGGCATTTCAAGACAAGAAAAGTGGTGCAGGTAAGAACCCATCTGCATTACTATACATAGGTGTTACATCTTTGCAAACAAGGTCTAATAAGAATGCTTGAACCACCTATGCATATAAATCATCTCATGAACCACTAACTGATACTGAGGATGGATGTACCAAACCCCACACAGGTGGGACAAGAAGGAAAGGGAATGGAAGGGAAGTGAAGGGAAGGGAAGAACAAATCAGTCCTGCCTGACAGCTTCAAGGCTGATGAAAAGTCAAAGCATGTTATTAAGGGCATTGCCCAAATGCCTCTTAAACACTGACAGGCTTGGGTCATCGACCACCCCTCTTTGAAGACTTTTTCCAGTGTTTGACCTCTTAAAGCCTTACACTTTGTAAAGAAATGCTTGTCCACCCTGAACCTCCCATGGTGCAGCTTTTAACCATTCCCACACATCCTATCATTGGATCCCAGGGAGAAAAGCTCAGCACCTCTCTTCCCCTTTCCCCTTTCATGCAGTAGAGATCAATGAGGTGGCCCCTCGGACTTCTGTTCTCCAGAGCAGACAAACCCCAAGTCCTGAGCTGCTCCTCATGGGAGCTCTTCCAGCTCTTTCACCAGCTTTGTAGCTGTCCTCTGGATGCAAAAGGAGAAGACCTTCATTCCCTGACATGGGTTGGTTAGAGCTGAGGACAGAACCCACTTTGGAGAATCAGAGTCCAGACTGAGGAAGTAAATTCAACCCTCCCAGGAGGCTGATAGGACCCATGCTTGCTGTTGTATCTCACAAGTTGCACAGAGTCTAACAGAGGCAATGTCAGCTTGTGTCCTTCTCCAGTCTTCACATTCAGTCCTTCTCATCCATGACCTGGTGACAAGTGCAATTTTCTCCACCATGCTTCAGACAGGCAATACCCTAATGATAAGTCTTGCAGTGGCTACCTACTGCGTCAGGTCGGCTGCCTTAGACCTCAAGTTTCCCCTAAAGTGATTAATTTAACAATTTAACCTGTAATCTAGGGCTAGGAAGGAGAGGACTTTTGACTGTTCTTCTCTTCAGGACACTCTGTTCTTCTCCTGCCTTATCTATTCAATCAGTGGTGCTGCTGCAGGCCTTGTTTCTGTCACCATCACCCTGTAGGCATCCTTCAGGCCTGTGCAGGATGCTGCTGCTTGCAGAATGTAGGAATACCCACATACTCATGCAGAGCTGACAGCTGGACAAGGTCCAACCTTCTGCCTTACCGCTGGTGCAGCCTGATTCCTGGTGTTGTTTATTTTTTATTAGCTTGCTAGGTACCCTGTGGCTTTCAGAAATAACTTACACCTGTCTCTTTCTCATCAGGGACATCTAGAAACCTCAGAGGATTGATGGATTTAGCTGGCCATGGTCCTCACTCCCTCTGCTTCCTGTTTCAAAGTACAAATATAGACTCATAGACTCATAGAAAAGGTTGGAAGGGACCTTAAAGACCACCTGGTTTCCAAACCCTCTGCCATGGACGCCTCCCACTAGACCAGGTTCCTCAAAGCCCCATCCAGATTGGCTTTGAATGCTTTCAGGGAGGGGACATCCAAAGCTTCTCTGGCAATGTGTGTCAGTGTCTCACAACCCTCACTCTAAAGAATTTCTTCCTAATATCTGGTCAAAATCTATCTTCTTCCAGCTTGAAACTGTTCTCCCTCATTGTATCCCTACATGCCCTTGTAAAAAGTCCCTCCCCAGCTTTCCTGTAGTGCCCTTCATGTACTAGAAAGCTGCTATAAGGTCTCCCAGGGCACTTCTCCAGGATGAACAACCCCAATTCTCTCCTCATACAAGCAGTGCTCCAGACTTCTGATTATCTTTATGGCTTTCCCTTGGACTCGTTCCAACAGCTCCATATCTTTCTTATGTTAGGGGCCACAGAAAACATGTGTGTTAGGTAGCAAAATTCCTGCCTGCAGTGGTGAGTGACAATAGGAAGCATTGTAGTGCCCATATTATGGCTGCCTGACAAATTCCTGGTTCCCACTGGGAAGTTTTCCTAGTTTGTTTTCAGATGAAATTTATCCCCTGAAACTATATTTGCAAAATTCATGAAAAGCAGAAGGGTCTGCACAGGATGAAAATGACACCAACAGTTTAATAGACTGCTTATGAAAATATGACCATTTATTTACCCTCTAAGTCCATGTTTCTGGTGTACACAGAGCTCTCTTCTGAATATGGGTTTGCTCTGCTTTTCCCTGGTTGTAGGACTTTACGTTTCATTGCCAGAAAGTTCATTTGTTTTCTATGGTATTTCTTGCAGTTGCTGAGATGCAGATCATGCTCTCCACACATAATGGTGATTCTGGGATCCAGACAAGGTGTCATGTGCTCAGAGACAGTTTGATACCAAATGTGTCAGCAAAGTGCCAAAGCACATAAAAGCAATGGCCCAGGAAGTGCTGGCTCCTATCCCAGGGATCTTAAATCTAAAGACCTGTTTGCTTGGGAAAAGTGACTGCATTGAATCTGTGAGTTGATGGCATCCTTGCCACTCCAAGCAAAGTGCCATCTAGAGAGTGAAACAGGCTGTGCCTGAGATGCATTGCTGATACTCAGCACCAAGTAGTTGCTGAACTCACTGCATAGATTACATGGAAGTAACATTTTTATAGGCAAAAGAGGGAAAAAGATATCTAAAAGGTAAAGTATGGGCAGAATGTCACTTTCTTAAGAGGGGCAGCATCAATCCTTGCCCCACAACCAGCTTCACAGCAAATCATGGCTTGTTCAGAGAACAAACAAGTGTGGTTTAGCTTACCTACATTTAAGTGAAGAGTCTGAAGTCCCTCATAGTCAATGGAAAGACAAAAGAACTTCCAGAAAGTTTATTTGCAGGACAAGTAGACTCCTAATTTAGACACTTTGATGGGAATATATGCCTAACTTCTCATGCAGACAAATCCAAATACTGAGTAATTGATTTTTTTCTCCACACCATCTTTTGCATACAAAGTTTACTATGAAAATGTCTGGAGATGTCTATGCTGCACCTGGTGGAGAGAGATAAAAGAATTTTGCAGGAAACAAGATCTTGTTGCAATACAAAATGAACAGAAATGCATCAACTGTCTGCATCTCCTTTTGAAGTTGCCACATTTAGAAAGAAAATTTCTAATGGAGAAAGATTATTATTATTATTATTATTATTATTATTATTATTATTATTAACATCTTGGACCAGTAGGAAAGATGAGCCAATAATAGAATGCGATCTGAAAACATTTACATGCATTTATTGGTCCATCAAAGGAACGTTTTATGATCAGCACACTGGTGTTCCTCTGCACCCAGCCATTTCCCCTCTGCATTTAAAAATACATTCCCAGGCCAACTCTCGCTTGGAGCACTTTGCTGTTTGAGACATAGCCGAGTGGTTTGAAGAACTCAAACATTAAAAGAAAGATGCCCTGTTCAGTTCTGATACTGCCTTTATTTTGGCACTGTGGGTATGAAGAACAGACTGTACCTCATTGGAAGGAATGGATTTGGTCAATGTTGGGGGGAGAGTTCTTCTACAAGAGTGCAGAGAACAAAATTAAGGGAGAATGGAGGATCTTGGTAGAGATGATCCTGACAACCCAAAGGAAAGCTGGAACATTCATATGAAGCCCCAACTTCAGACATGCAGAGGATGAGGTTGCACAGAAAAGTTGAAGGTAGGTAGAAGAAGGGGATGTCTGGAGATTAGGGTGTGCTAACAGCTGCCAGCTAGCAAATGCTTGATTTCTTAAGTAGGATACAGTTTTGATCAAACATTTCTGGTTTCTCACAGACCTCCCACTGCAGCATCCAGAGCATTGCCCTCCACTGATGGCAGCCAGCTCTCTGTTTTGGGGCTTGACCTGGTGCCCATAAAAGAAAGGTGAAGAAACTCTGCAGCATCCAAGCCACCTATTGAAAGAAGTTTTTGGCTGATAGTGATGGAAGGAGTCTGACCCTAAGTGCCTCACCCTGAGCTCCTAAGGCAGTGGCAGTCATTCAGCTGACACCAGAAGGCTGCAGGCAAATGATCCACAGCACATGGTACTCAGCCATTCTTAGCATCTTGTGCTCTTCAGTAAGAAGGGAGGACTGGCAGGACTTTTTGGTGAAATTAGCTCATAGAGAACAAACCATTGTTTGTTAAATGCATGATACATCAGTTGTTTGTACATGCATCTAATTAGCACAAGAATTGAAGGCATTTCTGGGGTCAGCCAGAGGTTAGGAGAGGCATGACATTCTGCTTGTTTGTCACTTTTTCACTGTCAAAACCATCTCATTTTTGTATAAAGCCTTATAAGCCAGAGCCTGACTTTCTGACAGACAGAAATAAAATCCTTTGAAACTAAGCTGTCTGGGTTATGACACATTTCTTCCAGCCTTGCAATGGATTAGTCTCCACTACCAACTTGGTGAACACTGACATCTTTTTTTGTTTGATAGCTCTGCATATTTAGTTGCAGAGCAAACTGAGATTTTAATTTTTGCTTATCCTCTGGGAGCAGTGCCAGGGTTCAGTCAAGCAGTAAAGCATTTCATTCAGGTATTTCTTGGAAGAATTAAAATTTAGTTGTGTTCCATTTGTTCAACCCAATTCACTCTTGTTAGTTTAAAATCCTCAGCAATCTTTCAATTGGACACATGTGAGAACATGTTTTTAATTGAGGACTTGTACTTCTCAGTTGTTTCTTCCTACATCAGCCAAATTTTACCTGAACATGAGTACATGAAAAGTACTCTCAGCAATCATCTCTTTATACAGACTGCAGCACATTCTAGAAGCCCCTGCAGGATTGTCACACAGAGGGCAATCTCATGTCATGCCTGTGCATGACCTATGGCAGGCTGATTCATCAGCTCACCCATCCTGTGTCCCTGGATCTTTGAGTCTTGATGAACTGCCTGACATATCCATTACTAGAATTGACAGTCTTAGAGAAAGGAAAGATTTTAAAATCCCTTTTCTGCTGGGAAATTGTAAAGGGAGTCACTGCCATGGAGAGCAGTTATTGCAGGTTCCCCTGACAGCTGCCTTTGCACAGGAGCAAGGGGAAGAATGTGCAGGGGAACCAGATGGGGAGGGTTGAAAAAGGGACTTTGAAACACCAGTCACCTGTAAGAACACAAGCCCACAGAGAAAAAGGTCATTCAGGAACATGAGAAATGAGCATGTACCATGACAAACCCAACAGAAAACCCCAGCATGCTTGCAGAAGTTATTCATAGAGCTCTTGTAGTCAGAGGGGCTCTTACATATAAAGGATGGGCATTTAGCAAACAAGACATATGAGAAAAATCCCCAATCAGCATATCACTGCTAACACATCTTCCACCACCTTCCACCTGTGGATTCAGTCAGATAGCCTGAATTTATGCTCAGACTCTCTAGAAGTAAGGCTGATTCACTTTACTCGTGTCCACATGCTTGCTCTACCTGGTGCAATGTTGGGCAGAATATCACAATGACCATGAGGCTTCTTTGGATCTGGTTCAAAAGAGGATGGGAAACAAAAGAGCAAAAATCATCAAGCTTGAAGGATCATGGGAGCAGTGTAGTTATGGCTGATACCATGTAGAGCAGGCAGAGGTTTGGGGTGCTGTGAAAAGCAGAGGTGATATTGCACCTAGTGATATCAGTAAAAATTTTCCATGACTCCAATGATCTTCTAATTCATTGCAAATATGCTGATAGTTCCAGATGCCTTGTTAGCTCCAAATTGCTACTAAATAAAAAAGCCACAAAACACAGAGACAAACAAAAGGAGTATCATGCATTCCAGAGACAAGGAATACCAAAAGACATGGTTCTCCTCAGAAAAGCAGCTCTTCTCCAGTGCACACACCTGGCAGTCTTGACTCAGTCTTCTTTGGTTTTGCATAGAAAGAGAGAGAATTAACATGTGTAAAATTGAAAGAAAGGGCTAAATTTGCACTGAAATGAACCATCATAACAGTGGGAATTCCTATTTTTTATGTACTGAAGATATTTTCTTTGAATGATGTTTGTGTTAATCTTATTTTTATTTTCAAATTATTTAATTCTGAAATTTTTTTAAGCTCCATAGATGTCTGTAAAGAAGTCACAGACAAATATATGCTCCTGCTTAATATTCAGAAGAAAGAGAAAAAAAGCTGTTAAAACTATCGATGGTCTGTGCCAGAGCTCCAAATGTCTTCTCTGAAAACTAATTACATCTTGGCATATGAAGTCCTGGCAAAAGCATTGCAATAAAAATAGAGGACAAGAAAAGAACTAATTCTCTCCATTTAAAAAATAATTCATAGAGCAAACCTCCTTGGTCTCCTGCTGCTTGCAAGCTGTTAATATAGAGCACAGGCAAATGTTTCCTATTTTAGTATGGACTTTCTTCTAAGATCTGCCAGTTTCTCAGATGCTGGAAGAGAACTAGAGTAGAGTAGCAGAGCTGTCCAGAATATCAGAATTATAATTGGTTTTGTTAAGTCTCTGCTGCCTATCAGAGGAGATACTGGCAAATAGTTGAGTTTGGATCTCAGTGGTCCTTTGCAACCATGACTGTTCTGTGATTCTGTGATATAATCCAAGTAAAACAGGAATCACTTATTTGGAGACTTAAACCTTGACAAGAAAATCCAGATTCCAATGAAGAAAATGGAATATTGTCATCAACTTCTGTGAAATCAGGATTAAAAGAACTGACCTTGATTCTAGAAATCACTGATGGGAAAGAAGGACAATGGAAGTTTGTGCTTAAACCTAAGCATATGACAAAGTCTATTTCGCCTTACTAACTAGTCATGGATGCTAAGACTGCATCTCTGCTGTTGATGGAGCTGATCCTTCACAAACATTGTGGAAATTGTTCCTGGTGCATTCCCAGCATACCAACTGGCCAACCAGCATGAACCCAAATCATCCCCAGAGACACCTGAGGAGCTACTACAAGCCCAGTTCCTGATGGGCACTATAGATGCAGCTCTTCTGTTTCTCAGGGGAAAGAATTTGTTCCCTCAGAAGTGGGCAGCTGCCCTTTGTGTCACACAGCAGGGACATAGATGTAACCCAAGACACTTGGTCCAGGTTACAGGTTAGCTTCATTCAGCCACTTGGATGGCTTTTGTGCATTGAAGAGTAAATTAAATTGATTTTTTTTTTCTTCCTCATATAAAAATTGAGTAAGGGAAACATGGCAATCAAGCAAGTAGCATTGAAGGTTATAAATGAAGATTATTAAGAAAGCACTGTCAGCAGAAATAGAACTAAATTTCCTTGCAGTATTTGTCCTCTCTGAGCCTGGCCTGGCAGGCAGGAATCTAGAAGGTCTAGAAAAGAAATCTGACACTTTTCAGATACTGTGCAGCCCTTGGTCTGCATTACTTTGGGCAAATGGGAACGTGAGTGTGTGCTCCATGTAGTTTGTATGAGAACTTCCAATGTATATCTTACTATGCCTGGCATTCCTACAGAAGAAGGGAGAGTTAAAGCTGAACAGATGCTGACCTGCCACATGGTGACAGCACATCCCTGAACAGTTCTCACATTCCATACACTTTGGGCCTTATAGTGCTCAAGCATTTTCCTTCCAAAATTTGTTTAGAAGAAAGATAATCTTGAAACACTTGTGACCTTCTGACTTCTTGAGCTCAGAAGAATGATTTTTCTGGAGCTGGAGTATCTGCTATGTTATATGAAGGCTGTGAAGATAATTTTCACCATCCAAACAATTTTTTGGGAGGCATTTTCTGAATCAGCCAAGAGATTGTGTGCCCAGTGTCATGGAAATAAAAAATGTCAGGACTTCAAATCACCAGGTCTATTTGAATTAAGTTGCGTGTTAATATTTGCACCTATGCCACTTTTAATCAGGAGTCAGCTGGGAAAGATGGTCCTGCATCTTTAAACTAGTTTCATGATATAAAATGACATTATAAAGTGTCAGTATGTTACTTTTATTTTTAAAACAAACCAAAATGTACATTTCAGTAAACTAATGAGTGTGTTTTTGGTGATTAGACAAAGTTGTTTATACTTGCTACTTTTGCTTGTTTAGGTTTTGATCTATTACACAGAATTATTGTATGATATGACTGCATTTAGATTAAGATGAAAAGGTAGAGTCATACCTGGTATGCTTGAAATAAAGGAGATATCTACCTTATTTAGCTTAACATCTACTGTATTAATGAGGGTGGGATGATATCTAGGAGCACTGCCCTAGGAAAAACTCCAAGAAACTAGTACCTTGTATTGACTACACACACTCACACAATTATTCAATATTACTGTTTTTATCAAGATCATATTATTTCTACAGCTTCACCTTGTATTTCATGACCCAGGACAACTTTAGCAAACAATGAAAACATTCTTGTAGTGAAATGAGGCAACCAGGTGCCACTAATTGCCAGGTAGTGGGCGTGAACTTGTGTCAAGCCCACCTGTGCCTGATTAGGGTGGGCCCCCACTGCACATGAGCAGGACTGACAGGGTCTTGAGTGGCACAGTGGCACAGCCGGCTAAGCACATAACGACACAACCTGAGCAATGCTGAGGGCCGCGGGTTCGAGACTCCTCAAAGCCTCACCCTGACGGCGATGAGCTCTAATGGAGCAATAAAGGTAGTGCAGGGCTGAAAGCAGCACTTAAAGCCAAGCGTGCCAAGATTGTGAGTTCAAGTGTGAGCTGAGTTTGTGTCTTAGGCCTTACCTTTTATTGGCCCCCTGGTCCTGCTCATGTGCAGTGGGAACCCACCCTAATTAGGCACAGGTGGGCTTGACACAAGCTCACGCTCACTACCTGGCAATTAGTGGCACCTGGTTGCCTCATTTCACTACACATTCCCACTTATGCTAATGTTTTCTTTGTATTTTGCTTTTCATTCTGCAAATAGGGTTGTACTAATCTTGTACTAATCTTCCTCAGTAAAGAGGAACACACTGGCCTATTAATAAATGAATAAGTGTTCAATATTCATCTATCAATTGATGTTAGGCATATTTTTTCCAGAATGAAACATTAATAAAAAAAATAGGGGGTAAAAGTTAATTAAAAAAATTAGCTCCACCCTAACACAATGATGAGATTTATGAACATTTAATAAATACCAAGTGGTTTCTCCCATGTTTGCAAAAAGTAGGTAATAAGACATCAGCCAAAGTCAGAGAATGAAATGCATGTGTTAAATTCACAAGTCAATTAACTGGGCTGTAATGAGAGCTGCATATCATCCTTCAGGGAAAAGAGAGTGGGCAGTGATGCCTGTAAGAGCAGCAGAGACCAAGCATGGTTTGAACTCTGAAAATCACTCCCAGCCCCACACCCAGCATCCCCATGGAAAGCCCCTGGGCCCTCTGATCCAGCTGGTAAAATCCTGAATCCAGGCTCAGGGACTATAAACCAAAACAGCACTGCCAGAAATGGAAAAATGAAGCTAATGTTTAACTAAGAGGGCAATTAACCATCACAACTTCATTATAAATCAGGTAAAATCTTCATCATGTCAGGCCTTTAAAACATGGCTGGATGCCTTCCACTATAAAAATCACAGGTCAACTCTCAGTTAAAATATGGTATTTTCTGTGTCTTTAGGTATGATATTAGCAATGGTATTACTGACCCTTTCACTAACTGCATATTGAGGCACTTGCTTCATTTTTTGAGGGAGGTGATTTAAGATTCCTTATCATAAGACTTTCATCCTCATTAAT
Organism: Calypte anna; assembly: GCF_003957555.1. Lineage (NCBI taxonomy): Eukaryota > Metazoa > Chordata > Aves > Apodiformes > Trochilidae > Calypte > Calypte anna. The sequence goes on along the minus strand of NC_044245.1, from coordinate 142,959,311 downwards.
GCTGTAGATGATCAGCTACATATAGTATATGCCTCCTTAATTTCATGCATAGCAGACAGGACTGTACTTCTTCATTTTGGTCGAAATGAATCCAGAACCTCCTGCCCTGCTACCCCTCTGCTGTCTGTTGCAGTTGTCCCTTCTGGGGGAAGAAAAGGAAAGGAAATCACTTCCATTTAAACAGGGAGAATTGGGCCTTTTCATGAAGGTCACATCAGTCACGTTATGATTCTCTGAGAACCACCAAATCTTTCTACTGGGCTGATCTTGAATTGTTTAAGATCGAGATAGAGATTTAGTGTGCAAAAGAAATGGGATCAGTCCTGAGTGTCATGGTCAGGGCTCTGTGTCACTTGTGAGTTAAAACTTGGACTGTCAAAAATTTAGACTGTCAGTGAAGCTCAAAGGCATCTCTTCTCAATGAGAGCAAAATTAGGGTGGTTGTGCACGGTGTTCAGAAATAGAACAGTATGTAAATGCAATTAAACCAGCATCAGTGATGACTGAGAGACTATGCCAGCAGAATAAGTTTCGGCAAAACTGTGTCTGGCTCTGAGGCCCCCTTCCACTTCCCTTGTTGAGTAACTACAGCCTAGGGAATCACAGAATATTATGGGCTGGGAGGAACCTCAGGAGATCATCGAGTCAACCCCCCCTGCCAGAGCAGGATCACTGAGTGTACATCCCACAGGAACATGTCCAGATGAATGAGATGATAACAGCCATAAAAACTACAGTCTTTTTCCTTTTCTGGTTGATGTGCTTTTTTGACGTCATCTTAGTGTGGCCCAGCTGTCAAGACCTTCCTGAGCCCACCCACACCCCATCAGGTCAGTCTGGCTTCCCAGCACCACTGGGGGATACCCCAGAACCATGGAATCAAGCACTCAGGGCACACAGAAACTGTTGCAGTTTCTCAAGGTCATAGCAGTTGTACCCCATTTTTGTCAGATGTTGGCCAATGTGCCTTGAGAAGCAGTGTCTCTTGCCATGCTTTCTCTGTGCTTGCAGATAAAGGCATCACCATTTGTTCTGCACTCAGCAGAAAATACTGTTTATCCCTTCCACAGCATCCCTGCCTGTGTGCCATGACTCCCAAAAGGATCAGCCACACTTTTCCACTGCTTCCCAGTCAATGCTTTCTCTGAAACACTGCCCTTCTTTGAACATCTTGATCTAGCTCTTTTCTAAACTTCTGTTGGAACTAAACCTGATTTTAATTTGAGATATTATTTTTCCTAAGGGCCATGAAAATGTCTTGTGGAAGGCAATGCCACCTCAGCAGCTGAATCCAGCCATGCGCAACCACCTGTGGTTTCCTTTTGCACTAAACCTTCTTTTGAAATAGTACCAGGAAGATGAGTAAAGGGTTTCTTTTGATAAAGAAGATGAAACCAAGAAGTAGGGTGGCTTATTGTCTTTGCTAGTATTTAGTCACTGTGTGGGAAATGGAGATTTCTAAAACCTTTAAGGAGGTTTCTCTAGACATGCCAACTACTTGACAGCTGTCACAGAGAGAAGGGCAGTAGGTGAAAGCAGTGATATTTTAATAGTCAACCTTACCAAGGAAAAGTTCCAAACTGAAAAGAGCTGTACTACTTTGAGAATGTCTTTTTAGTACACAAAAAGAATATAAAAAAAAAAGGCTTTCAATTAAGTTGCTCTACTTTTGTTGCACTGAGTTTGGGAAATGCACTTATAGCAACTGCTGGTGAGATTCCAGGGAAGACTGGAGAATACAGAGCCATTTAGGGCCTTGCTGATCCCAGTAATGACAATTGATGGGCATACAATAGGCACAGATTACAAACTCTTTACTAGTTAAAGCCTTTAAAGTTAATAAGAGCAGGAAATAAAAAATGGGACTTGGTGACACTGCAAGTGCATCTATATATTGAGAGCAAAATAAGATGAAACACTGAACAGGAGAAAGGCACTGAGAGAGCAATAATGATGAAGGAGGCAGAAGCATAAGGAGGCTTAAGATAAGGAAAGCATAAGCAGTTAATTAGATAAAAGCCTGCCAAACAAAAAACTTTGCTCCTCCTTCCATTTACCATTTTGAGGGTTCATAAGCCTATTTGCATTAACAAATTTGACATATTTGCTGCCCTCTGTTCAAAATGATTTATTGATTTTATTTATTTTCTGGATAATTTAGGTATTTTTATTCTAGTCTAATGTTCAGATATAAGAACAAAGGGCCTTTCTGAATGTTCTTCTAGTATGCAAGACAAACTCTTATGAAGCTTACCTAGGTCATGCTTAGAAACTTCAGCTGAATTTTGAGGACTTTGATGTTCATAAACCATTTTCAGAACACTCTCAGTAAGTTTCTTGTCTTTGGTGACAGCCCTAATGGAGTCCGTGTGGGCATACTGACAGGATTATGTGCAATTGTGGACTGAATTGGACTTCTGCAGTGTGTGAGACACTGAGGTTGGATAACATTGCTTTGTCTTGCTCATTGGTTACATTCTCACATTGCTTTAAATCTCAGACTGTACTGCATCCAGTTAAGCTTCAGAAATTTTAGGCAAGTTGGAAACAAGTATAACATAATGCTAGAAAGATCTGGCAGAGAGAAAGTTTTTTTGGAGAAGAAAGCAATCACAGTGGGAATAGACTTAAATTGGCGACTTGAAGGCAAAAATTGTGAAATAATTAAGTGAACCTTAAATGAATCTAGTCAGTACTTATCCCTGTGAAAAACCTCCAGTGATGTCCCAGGTAGCTGTTTTAACAATGGGAACTTAGAAGCATTTAGAAACCTGGTTTGCTTTGATTTCAGTAGTGTCAGACAGCTAAACTGCTTTGGAGAAGTTGGTGTTAGAAAAGTGTCAGCATATGGTTCCACATTAGTTTATGGAGGAGATGGTTCCTTACAAAAACCCTTTAGCTTGAGGAACGCTGTCCCAGATGGATATAAAGGGATACAGTCCAGAAGCATCACCTTATTGCATTTTGTTTTGAAGACATGAGAAGAATGTGTCCTATCTGTTCTGACCCAAGGTTGTATACTAAAACCAAATAATAAAACCTAGTGATATGGCAAACCAAAACCTAATCCTGGCAACAGGATTTGTCTAGATTGAGGCATGCACTCTAACTGAACTTTGACAGTTATTCTGAATAGTATGAACAACCAAGTATATATAAGCTTGTACACATATATAAGCATATTAATGTATGCATATAAATATGTTCTAAATCACCAACATGTCTGCCAACAGAACTTACCAAATGCAAACACTACTACAGCACTGACTCTTTTTTCTGCCAGCCCCCCTGTACTCATCACTGGTGAGGCCACATCTCAAATCCTGTTTTAGGTCCCCCACTAAAAGGAAGACATTGAAGTGCTAACCAAGTCATCAAAAGAACATCAAAATTTCTTCACCACAAGATTTTTCAGGCACTGGCTCACGTTGCCCAGGGAAGTGGTGGAGTCACAATCCCTGGAAGCAATTAAAAGTCACATGCAGATGTGGTATTTTAGGGACATGGCTTAGTGATGGACTTGGAAGTGTGCTGGGAGGCTTGGATATTAGAAGAAACTTCTTCTCTGAAAGAGTTGTCAAGTATTGGAATGGGCTGCCCAGGGAAGTGGTTGTATCACCATCACTGGAGGTGTTTAAAAGATGTGGTGCTTATGGCCATGGGGACACAGCAGAATGAGATTAATGACTGGACTCAATGATCTCAGAGTCTTTTCCAACCAGAATGATTCTGTGATTCTGAAGGCAGCCCAAAACATCTCAGAATGACGTCTGTACCTGCCACTCATTGTTATCCTGCTTGATAGCAGCTGCATTACTTTCTGTTAGGATAGTTAAGATCTGACCTGCTGTCACTCGCTGTTCCTCGCAGACACAGGGCAAAAAGAGCATCATCCTGAGTCTCTGTGCAGAGGAATTGAAGTGCAATCAATCATAGATGTGCGTTTCCTATCTGAGGCCTGGAGCTGACTAATAATCCTTAAGCCTAATGTCACAGCTAGAAGATAACACTAATAAAAGCTCTGCTATTGAGTGCATTGCAAGGGAGGCCCTTCAAAATGGGGCAAAAAAAGGAAAAAGGTAAGGGAATCTAAATCAGATTGTAAAGGAGGAAAAACTAAGATGATATCCTGCAGAGGATATTCTCCATTGTAGCAAGTGGAGTATGTTAGAAATCACAGATATTTCCAGATTTTACTCACCACAGGAATGCTTTATTCCATCCTTGATCTCTGAAAATTTCTGCTTGGCAGTGGGAGGTCCTCTTGCTGTTTTTACCAGCCTGAAGAACATCACCAAAAAGGACTTTGCCACTTACTTCCCAGTGGCTGTCACTCTCCAAATGAGCATCCCTCTATTTAGAACACTTTTTTTTTAGAAAACTTTTTCTGTCCACTAACTTTTACTCCCTTATTAGTTTACCACCTTTAGACAGAAGATGTTACCAGACCAGCTGTGAAGGCTCCAGCTCTTCTCTTTTAACCCAGAAAGAATACAGGTCAGCCAGTGCAGCTTGTCTGTGCTCTTCTGCTAATATACCTTATTCTCTAGTGGCAGGAGCAAGGAGCAGAAGGGATTGAATTTCTGCCTTCCCTGTGTTTATTTTGCTAATGAAAGAGTCTCATGGACACATTCATTCCAGGACACAGACACCTATTTTTTGAGAAATGGGACTGAAAGCACAACTTATTTCTCTGGGGCAACTCATTACTGCAGATAACTACAGTTGTGATGGAACCTCCTGTCTGCTTCCTGCTTATCTCTGGTGTTTGTGTGTGTGGGGAGGGAGCAGAAGCTGTGTGACAACATTAATTAATGCCAAAAAAAGCCTGTGCATAGCTGCCTGCCTGGGAAGGGGAACAGGAGCAAACAGAAGTTGATGTGCATAGAATACAAAACTCACCATCAAGCTGGCAGCTTTCTGTCAATCTCTTTGGGTCACAAAGTGTCCAAATTAGATGGTTTCCATTCCCACACCAGTGTGTTGCATCGACCATGCAAGTGGGAGAGCACAGGGGGATAGGCTAAACTCCCTGAAACCCAATTTTCTTCCACGTTATGAGGAATGGGGCTCCTGAGTTTGAAGAGGAGGAGGCCTTATCCCCACAGTTATCTGAAAGGAAGTTGGAGGAAGGCCGGGAGTAGGAGTGAGGGTGTGGGAGGCATTGGGCTGGGAGGTTTGTGTGTGTCAGTCTCTTCTCACTAGTAACTGGTGATAGGAAGAGAGGAAATGGCTTCAAGTTGCACCAGGGGGGGCTAAGGTTGGATGTTAGGAAAGAATTTCTTTACTGAAAGGGTTATTAAGCACTGGAACAGGCTGCTCAGGGAAGTGGTAGAATCACCATCCCTGAGTTTGTTTAAAAATCATACAGATAGGGTGCTTAGGGACATGGTTTAGCAGTGGACTGATAGAGGTAGGTTAATAGGTTAAAGCTTGGATGATCTGCATGATTTTACAGGTCTTTTCCAACCTGAATGATTCTATGATTCTACAATTCTGTGACCCTGTACTAGGCAAATGCTTGCTTCAATCCTTCTTTTGTCCCCTCAGTATCACCTTTTCCTTGTTTCATCACTGTGGTGTAGGTCCCCATCTTGGCTGTATATTGGAAAAATAAAATTCTACACACATAGAATGGAGCTATGCATGTCTGCAGTGGCAGATATAAAGGTTTTTCATAAAAGCATAGGGAAATCTGTGGCTGTGACAAAAAAAAGCACGTAATTCTATTTTCTACAAAGAATATAAAGAACAAAAAAAACAATCTAAAACATACTGAAATTCCTCAAATCTTTTTCCTTCCATCTCCTAAAAATGATATGAAATTCTGCTAAGGAATGTGTGTGTCCAAAAAAATATGTGGAAAATAAACCACTGCTTAGTATGCCTGTGACTGGAGTGGAGAAGTGCTGTCCTGTCCTTTGCTGGGAATGTGAAGCTGCTGTGTACCCAACACAGCACTGCAGGCTTCTGTGAACAGCACCTGCCAACAGAATCCAAGAGCAATACTTTTGGAAAACTACTGGAAATACTTGTGATAACCAAACCAGCCACTGAGTGTCCTCTTTGCTCCACGAACCAAGCTGAAAAAGTGGGTGTGATAGAAAGGAGAAAGGATGCTTGGCCCATGAGGAGATAAAGAACTGCTTGGAGCTAGACACAAACTTCATTGCAAATTGGAGAGCGTCAATTAACTCACCTGCTTTAATAACACAATTCTCAGCCTCTGTAATCCACAATTTCTTTCTGTTGTACAGTAGGTATTTGAAGTTGAAGATGACAACTTGCTTCCAGAGAAGGACTAAATCTCTTTCTGCTGTTAACCCCACTGACAACAGCCATGTTAAACCAGAGATGGATTCAACCCAGTGACTCCCAGGACTGAGCTGCTGGGCACCAAGTCAATTCCTTTCTGTCTTCCTCGTCATACTCAGTGGCTGGATCTCTCAATGCAGCAATTGTTCTGCTTCCTTCCTCATTAATTAATTGCAGTATCTGGTTCTGATTCCTCTTCTGTCTCTTTTGTATCTCAGCAGAGACCCTGACTCTCATGTTTTCCACTGTGCCTTGGCTGATGTTTTCTATTCAGGGATTAAAAGCTACATCATTTGAACCAAGACTTTCTACTCAATAATCCTAACTCTCATTATGGACATAAGCTCTTACTGGATAGGCTTTTGGGGGGCTTCAGATATGTTCCCTGACAGGTCAGAAAATGCTGCCAAGACCTCAGAGATCTACAAGACATTTCATGGCTTGCCAGGAGACAAGCTGTGCCAGTTCAAGTTACTCCCAGATGACCTGTGACTCTGGGCACCCTTCAGCCTGTCTCTCAGATGCTCTTGTTACAGATCTATATGGGCAAGGCCATGCACAAAGCCATTTCCAGCTGTTCTGAAATCTTCAAAATCATTTTCATCTACCTGCTGTCTGCTGACACCCCTTTGCTTTTGTTTAGCCACAGGACTCACAGCATCATGGTTTTCATTCCCTAATCCCTCTTCTTTACTCTCTCAAGATGAGCCCAAACAGCACCTCCTCTGTTGCTTTATCAAGATGTACAGGTGAGCACCACTGCAGTAATCAAAATATATTTATTGGTTTCTTGATGCTATATATAAGCTGTCAGGAAGTCTGAATCCCTGCTGGGGACAATCAGGAAATCATTAGACTGAAGTAGAAGAAAATTAAATTCTAAAGGACACTGTTCTTCCGAAACTGTACTGTAAGGATGAAGAAAGATATGGAAATCCATGCAAGAGGAGGGCTCTGGATGCCAGGAGAAATTCTCCCCCAGGAACTTCTAATAGAAGGAGAAACAGAAGCATGGTGGTGTCTGGGGGTATATTTGCCATTGTGCCTTGATGTGTGTATCTTCTGTGTTGACATAAAAGGAGTTTCTGTGCTGAGACAGCAAGAGAACAGTATCTGATTTCCCCCAGAAATTTATCCTTGGTTAACTAGAACTGTAAACTCAGAACATCCTTTGGCACTGCTAACAAAATCTGCTTAGATCTGAACAATTACACCTGAAGATGACTAAGTTATGAGGCTTTTATTTCAGCAAAGTGGCAACAGACAGATCTCAGGAACACAGCCCAGTGTCAGGTATATTGGTCCAATCTGATAGGTGGACCTCTGATCTTAAACTTGAAGCCTGTAAATTTGAGGTCAGTTATTGTCTCTCTCATCTTCCTCCTCATCCCAGAAAACCCAATGAAAAGTCACCTTTTTAAGAATTAAAACTATTGCGTATGCTAAAGATTTGAGCATATGAAATGTGAGTACAGTCCTCAGATCGGATGGAAAGCAGTGACTTTGAAGTGTGACTCAGGAAAATTTGTTTTATTGAGACACCAAGGGATATCCTCATCACCCCTTCTTTGATATATCTTCAGAGTGTAAGTTATAGAGTGACTGACTTCCAAACAAAGAACATGGGAATTCCTTTTTGTATCTAGTAACCAGGCAGATTGGGCTGTCACAAAACCAGATAGTAACTGAGGTTGGAAAGCACATCTGGAACTCTTCTAGTCCAATTGCCTGCTCAAAACAGGGTCACATACAGCACATTGCCCAGGGCAATGTCCTGTCTGGTTTATATTATCTCCAAGGAAGGAGACTGTACAACAGCTCTAGGAAACACATTCCATGTTGAACTAACATCACAGTACAAAAGTTTTTTTTATTATTTCAAGACAAATTTCCTGTATTTCAATTTGTGCCTATTGACTCTTGTTCTCATTGAACACCACTGAGAAGATCCTGGCTCCATCATCTTCCTTCTCCCAAACAGGTACTTATACATATGGATCAGATCCCCCTGATCTTTTTCTGCTTGTGGCTGATGGCCCAAGTTCTCTCTCCTCTCTGTATGACAGATGCTCCAACCTTATAATTTTGTCAGCCCTTCACAGGAATTGCTCCAGTATGTCCATGTTTCTCTTGTACCGCAGAGCTCAGTGCTGGACACAGCACACAGATGTGTCTCACCACTGCTGAGCAGAGAGGAAGGACCACCTTCACCTGATCATAGAATCATAGAATCATAGATTCATAGAATTGGCTGGGTTGGAAGGGACTTCAGAGATCATCAAGTCCAACCCTTGATCCACTGCAGTTACTAGACTATGGCACTGAGTGCCACATCCAGTCTCTTTTTAAATATCTCCAGGGATGGAGAATCCACTACTTCCCTGGGCAGCCCACTCCAATGTCTGATCACCCTCTCCATAAAGAAATTCTTTCTAATATCTAACCTAAACTTCCCCTGGCACAACTCAAGACCCTGCCCTCTTGTCTTGCTGAGAGTTGCCTGGGAAAAGAGACCAACCCCCCCTGGCTACAACCTCCTTTCAGGGAGTTGTAGAGAGTGATGAGGTCTCCCCTGAGCCTCCTCTTCTCCAGCCTCAACACCCCCAGCTCCCTCAGCCTCTCCTCATAGGGTCTGTGCTCGAGTCCTTTCACCAGCCTAGTTGCCTCCTTTGGACCCGCTCCAGCACCTCAAGTTCCTTCCTGAACTGAGGGGCCCAGAACTGGACACAGTACTCGAGGTGTGGCCTCACCAGCTCTGAGTACAGGAGCAGAATCACCTCCCTGGACCTGCTGGCCACGGTGTTCCTGATACAGGCCAGGATGCCATTGGCCTTCTTGGCCACCTGGGCACACTGCTGGCTCATGTTCAGCTTCCTGTCAATCCAGACTCCCAGGTCCCTTTCTGCCTGGCTGCTCTCAGCCACTCTGTGCCCAGCCTGGAGCTCCCCATGGGGTTGTTGTGGCCAAAGTGCAGGACCCAGCACTTGGCCGTGTTGAAGCTCATCCCACTGGAATCAGCCCAACTCTCCAGTCTGTCCAGGTCCCTCTGCAATACGATAGCAACATTCTGTCTAATGCAGCCCAACAGAGCCCTGGTCTTTGCTGCTAGGACATATTTTGGTCTTATGGTCAACTTGGCATCCACTAGGACCCCCAGGTCCTTTTCTGTAAAGCTGTTTTCCAGTTAGTTGGCTCCCATCAAATGCCAGTGCTTGGGGTTGTTCCTTGAAGGACTTTTCTGTTTTGTGAATGTCATGAAGTTGCTGCCAGGCCATTTCTCCAGCCTGTTGAAGTCTCTCTGAATGGCAGAATGACCCCTTGGTGTACCAATCACACTTCCAGTTTTGTATCACTTGAACACTGAGGATACACAGTCCAATCATTTAGGTCAGTAATGTAGATATTAAACAATATTTGCTCCAGGATTAGTCCTGGTGTACACCACTAGTGACAGATCTCTGGTCACATTGCTGCTGATAAACTCTTTGAGCCTAGCAATGGATTACTTGTGAGTGGCTGAAGGCAGCCGGGTGGTTCAAATCCCCCATGTGCACCAGAATCTTTGAACATGAAGTTTCTTTCAGTTTTCTGAAGAAGGTATAATTTCCTGCTTTTTCCAGCTCTCGTTGCTCTGTAGCAGACATCTGTCACTGTGTCACCCACATTTGTGCAACCAGCTCCCAGCTGGCTCCTCCTCCATCTCCAGGCAGAGCTCCATGGATTTTTGCTGTTAACCACTTACAGCTTGCTGGACTTTCCAGCCTGTCCTTCCTGAGGAGCCTTTTTCCATCCACTGTATCCCTTCAGTCATCTGAACTATGCCAACACAGCTCTCAGACCTCGATGAGTTTGTTTTTCACAAGTTTTCTACTAAAAATAGGGTATTTTTATTGCATTAAAATTAAATGTTCAGGGTTAGCAGCCTTCAAACACTTTCCTCCCTGTTCCTATCAACACTTAATGAATAACCTTGAAAGATGATTTATAATGAAGAAGGAAAACAACATGGGAAAGATGAAGAGACAGCAGCTCAGAAAACTAATATTTTTCAATACAACATTAATGGAATAGCAAATAGAAAAGACCAATAGGCTTCAGTCTAGTGAAATTTATACCTCATTAAAACCAGTGGGATCTCAAGTGTCCTATAAAAAGTGTAGTAGAAAACAGGCAGAGGAAGATTGTTGGCACTTGAGAAGATAGTCCCCATGTTGGGGCTGGGGAAACAGAAGTTCTGCAATGTTCACCAGCAAATAGAGGGATTTTGTTTTGCTAGAAGAGCTACTCCTGCACCAGGGACTGGCTTGTAATGATGATGTCAGATGGAGCCATGTGACATCATTTTCTCATGTTCTTGGTTAGTGTTGCCAATTGGTCAAACTTTACCTAGATAAAACTTTTTTCTGAACTTAAGGTTCATCTGAAGGCCTTACCACAATGATCTTTTTCTGCTGGTACTCAGGCACTACAGAGCAGCTCACATCTTATTATGTTTTGCAGTTATCTTATGTTGGTTTTCTTTCTGCTTTAGAGCCATGCCTCTGTTCTTGTACAAATTTCTAAGCACTTCCTTCTCCTTCCTCTTTCCATATTTTTTTACAGTAGTAATTATTTGAAGGCTTGTATTAATTCCATTTGTGCAATACCATTTGTGCCTGTTGTTTGTACCCAGGAATGCAAGAGGAATGAGAAGTGGTTCCTTTGTTAAAAATTTTTAGCAGAAGAGATCCCCCAGGTAGAGAGTGTATGACATAGTAGACAACGCAGTAACCATACCCAGTATGTTAATTTTCCCTCCACTTTCCATTTCACTGTAAAAATCAGGTCCCAGGCCCAGTCAAATTCAGAGAAGATCAGCTAACATGAGGTAAAACCTTGGAAGGGGATGTAGGATACAAAAGAATATTAAAAATGTAAGAGCAGCAAGTAAAGAGTGAAGCTGAGGTGAAGGGAAGGATAAGGCTGAATTGAGTCATAATGAGAAGAAATAATTGTCAGACCAGAGCTTTCCAGAGAGCCACACGTCTCCACTTCGGATGCTCTGGGAAGTGCTCCTATCAGGTGGGCTTCCACAGGCCTGCACAGGGAGGATTTAAGGCTTAGGTTTTATCTTATCTGCAATGAGGGAGAATATGATGCTCTTCTGAGTTGAAGCTGAAGAAATACCTTGTTAATAAACCTGAAGAATCCAGAATCCAGCCCAAACCTATGTTTTTATTCAAAGTTTGGGTATTTGTCCTTTCTGATTTTTGCATTTCTCTTACACCTGGACACAATGCTCAGAGCCAACATGATGCAAGGTGCAGGCCTGCTTCCACTTTGTGCAGATACTTCTCTCTCACATCAAGCAGTTTTTGGAAGGATTAGTTGTCTACAGGAACTTTTCTTTCATCAAGATTTGTGATGTAATGAAGCATAATTGCACCTCTTTTAGGGCAAGACCCAGAATCACTAATTCAACAGCTACAAGACAGCAACCTAGTGTGGACTTTCATCCAAGCTGTTTGCCATGGAGTATTTTTTCATCATCTCTCATTAGTTAATCATAAAGATTTCAGGAATAAGGACCAAAATCCTGCCTTGTTGGTGTGCCTTAAAAATGATACAGAGCTTTCAATACTGATATTAATAAAGGTTTGCAATAGTTCAGCTATTAATACATTTTCTCTGGCAGAGCTTAGCATGGATACGATGAATTCTGGGTAGACTATGTTAGCATAATTAGCATAAATATAGAAAAGACCTTTTCCCTTCTGAATATAAGAAATCTCAACATGAATTCTACAGTTAGCATATGCATACAGGAACATAAGATTAAACGTATCACTGGCAACATTGTCTTATTAGCTAAAAACATATGTTTTGTTCTAGGAGAGGCTCAGAATACTGGCAGATGAAATGAAGAGCAAGAAGCAAGAGATGAAGCTCTTTGGATATGGTTCATAGAGACAACCTTGGGGACTTAGATGGAAAACTCCCTGGTTTAAACAGTATATAGAACACTGTGTTCAGGGTCTGTTGGGAAAAAAAATCCCCGATGACCCAGTCGCTCTCCCAACACTCCCATCACTTTTATATCAGTAAATTAATATTGACTGCTTTTTTCCCCTTCTCATGAGTTATTCTGCAAAGACAAAAAAAGGAAAACACCAAACACCAACAGATATCATAGAATCATAGTATAACGCAGGTTGGAAAAGACCTCTAAAGATCATCTAATCCAACTGCCCTGCAGTAAGCAGGAACACCCTCAACTGTATCAGGTTGTTCAGAGCCTCCTCAAACCTCACCATCTCTAGGAATGAGGCCTCAGCTACCTCCCAGGGCAACCTGCTCCATAGTTGAACCACCCTCATGGTAAAGAATTTTTTCCTAACATCCAATCTACATTTCCTTTTCTATAATTTAAAAGAATGGTCCCTCATCACTACAAGCCCTTATTAACACTCCCTCTCCAGCCTTCCTGGGGACCTCCTTCAAGTTCTGGAAGGTCATTATTAGGGCTCCTCGGAGTCTTCTTTTCTCCAGGTTGAACAACCCCAGCTCCCTCAACCTGTCTCCATACAAGAGATGTTCCAGACTCCTGATCATTTTTGAAATGCTTCTCTGGACCCACTTCATCAGACCCATGTCCTTCCTGTGTTGAGGGCTCCAGAGCTGGATGCAGTACTCCAGGTATATACTATACATATATATATTTTTTTTTCCCCAAATATACCAGGTATTAATTTCTGTTGAATTAACCAGTTTTGCCTGAAATGTTTCCCTATGTCATTCCCAAGAATATAATAAATCCAAAGGAATAAATGGTTGTGGATTTGGGTTTTTTTGTTTTGTTTTGTTTTTTTATTTTCCTTTAAATACTGTCTTGAAATAAGAACCAGAGAGACTTCCAAAGCTTATGTAATCAATTGACAGAACTGGATACTTCTTTAGAAAGAGAACCAGGACCATGTTGCAGCAGGAGCTACAGTAGGATAATGAAGCACAATCCTTCTAATTACAAAAGACCAAAACAAAACAAAATACTAATGCTTCTCAAATAACATGTAGTGCACAGACATAGTCAAATGTTTTTAAAGTGGAGGTCTTTATAAATTTTCCCTTGTTTTTAGTGTCCATTTAAGCCAAAGGGAAGTTATCTGCTGTTGTGGTTCTTCATATACATCAGAGTTTGGCTCATGCTATTTGATGGAACTGAGATAAAATGATTTAACCACCTGAACCAAAAGCAGGGATTGAGTTTTGGGATTTGAAAGCATGCAAGACATAAGGTTTGGGTGAAGATGTCTTACAAAAGTGAATGATATGAATGCTCAAAAGCAATATTAAGTATTAGAGTAACAAGAGAAATAAATAGACAGCATGGGTTTTTATCATTTTTCATTCAGGAAAGTCTGCTTCCTTAATCAGATGGCATATTCAAAGGACTCTGAGGAGATAAGTATCTGAGCTGCCTGATCTAGCAAAGTTCAGAGAAGTCAAAAAAAGGTTCCCAATTGACTTCCTAGAGTTTTCCAGGATGCTTCAACAGTGAATGTTTCTATTCGATCCGTACTGTGATGCTGTATCACAAAAATTTTAAATGATACACAGTATCTTCTATTATTCAGGATTATCCTGAAGATGCATCAAGTAGAGTGTGTTTTCCAAACACACTGCAGTTTGTCTGCTGTTACTTATGTTGGAGTAAATTCTCCATGGGATAAATTATATGACTCAGAATCAGTTTGAAATAGCACAGTCCAAGTTGGTCCCCAGTAATCACACTAGATGCTCTTTGCACCATATGATGCACAGAATCTGTTGCCTTATTCAGATCCATCTTTTTATTCTCTGCTTTCTTTCAAGAACACAAAACACAGAAATAGGTAAACAAAAGTTCATGTTTTGGTGAGATAGCATTTGCAGTTATAGCTCTAGCCCACGTTTATATTAAGGGAATACATGAATATATAGCTACACTACAAGTCTGACTGCTCCTGCTGCTTTCTGTGTTGAAGGAAGGAAGGAAAGGGGAGGTGGAACTGAATCAGTCACTTGGATACAAAATGCTACAACTATTTTTTTGTTTGGATTATTTTTTGTATTAAATTTTAGATAGCCTTATTTAAAAAATGCCTCTTTCATCTCTTCCTGATCCAACTGGTATAAATTTTTACATTTTGATACAATAGAAGTGTGTTATGACAAAAATCATAGATAAAGCCTTTTGAAAATTATTGATATTGTATTTCTGTAAACAGGCAGATATTTAATCTACACAACAATTTGGAGATGAGGAAAGATACCTCAGAGAACAAGCATTTCTCCATCTGTTCCAGACACAATTTATTGAAGGTCTGTCTTTAGAAAAATAGGCAGTGAATATCTTAAAGAAGGCCATGGAAGTACAGCTGTTCCAAATGTTCTGTACAGTTTAGGTTATCAAAAGCCAAGCATAGGACCTGCAATGCATGGATGCACTTCAAGCTTCAGGGTAGACTCCTTTAGTCATAAAATTAATTTGTTGAAGCTGCCCAATAGCTCTTGAATTTAATTGCTCAGGAACATGAGTTTCTTTCACATATCCCATTCCAAAGGCTGGAAATATGGAGGTTCCTATCGGATCCCACCAGAACACAGTAAAGATAACACAATATCTGGTGCAATTACACAACTTTATTCAGCCTGGAAAAAAGAAGGCTCCAAGGTGACCCTATAGGAACCTTCCAATATCTGAAGGGGAGCTACAAGAAAGCTGGGGTTGGGCTTTTTACACAGATGTGTAGTGAGAGGACAAGGGGAAATGGTTTAAAACTTGAAAAGGGGAGATTTAGGTTAGACACTGAGAAGAAAGTCTTTAATTTGAGGGCGGTGAGACACTGGAACAGGTTGCCCAAGGAAGTTGTGGCAGCCCTCTCACTGGAAGTGTTCAAGCCCAGGCTGGATGGGGGACTGAGCAACCTGATCTATGAAAGGTGTCCCAGGCCATGCAGAGGTTGGAACTGGATGATCTTTAAGGTCCCTTACAACCCAAAGCATTCTATGTTTCTATAATTCTATGACTGAACAGAAGTGATAGACATTAGAACAGTAACTACAAAACCTGCTTCTGCAGAGAAAGAGAAATAGGAACAGAAAGGAAAAGAGAATGAAGAGTAGAAAGGAGAAGAGTAAGGAAAAGAGAGGAAAAATTAGAGGTAAAATTACCAGCCCTGGATTGAGCATTGGGCAGTAATTTAGGGGAGGATTGGTGTTGGTAGAAAAAAGCCCTGACCTCAGCCCACCATCACAGCTCCTTTTTCACTCCAGCAATAATTTAACAATGAGTAAGCCTATGGTTGAGACATAGCAGATTGAACAACTGAAGCAGACCTCTGACCACTTTGCTCCTAAATCAGTATTTCTGCCATTGTCTCCATGGCAGGCCCCAGGCCATATGCAGTCCCCTTATTTCCATTCAGAATATTAACAAGTATTTGTTCAAGGGTCCACTCTCTGTGGACCAGTCCCTTAAAATTATAGCTATAGAAGAGAAAAAAGATGAGAAAGGAAGGGATATAAAAAAGTTATAATGAAGTCACCACCCAAAATTTGCACCTCCAGATCAAAGAATAGTTTCTTCTCAGCAGAGTCTCAGCAGTCTCTGGCTTTGTGGCCTCCCCTCTTAAGTCCTTCAGACTATTTGAGGGAAATGCATAACACATCCTGCCCATTACAACATGTTAGAGAGATGTTCTGAATATTGGGCTTAGTTTTCCTTTTAGTGTGTTCTCCATCAACATGATAAAGTTAAGAATTCCTCTATCTTACTGGTGTGCTGTAAACATTGGTTAAGTGAAGAGCTGGAAGTATTTAATTATTGTGATAATACGAGGCCATTATATCCCATTGATTGTAGGTAGCTGGCTCTGGGGAATGTATAAGCAACTGAAGTGCTTTCCAGACATTAATTATTGCCACAAGACTGTAATTCCCACTTGAAGGCAGGGAAATTAAGGCATGGATCAGTAAGCACTGGGGCTTTCAAATACAGCAGCTCCCAGTCTGGACTCTGAAATCCATACTGAAAAATTCCAGCTTACTGCAGTGCTTCACTCTTTCCAAGCTTGTGGGAAATTTGTTGTTGAAATACAGAAGTATTCGAAAGATCTGAGTGATGCCTTTTGGTTTGGTTAACACATCTTTGTCCTTCACTTTTGGTCAGTTTCATTAGTGCAAAACTGCTGGTGGTAAATACACCTTGTGCCTAGGTGATTTCAGGGCAAATGCTGGAAACTGCAGACCAAGGAGCTTGTTCCTTCACAAGCTGTGAGCTGTTGGGGTGAGGCCTTGGAATTCCAAATTCAGCCTCCTGGACCTCCTTCCCTTCTAACTTTCAGTCTCCAGCAGCAGCAAGTCACACTCATGGCCCAGCACAGATGGAAATTTCAAAAGGCACTGCTATATACATCCTTGTTCACCTCCTTATCAATAATGAAGCATTTCTGCTGTTGCAGCACTGGGGGATCCAGGGCCTGCATAGTGCCAGGTATTGTAGTCTCAAAGCATTAAAGCTGTAATGCTCCAGTGAACTCTGCACTGGCCTTGGAAGAAAATGAAGCACAGGACCAAGACAAACAGCTGCTCAGTGAATGGAATACAGAATGACATTGATCACAGACACATGCAGAGAATAAGTAATAGCAGGAAGAGAAAGTGAGATCTTTTAAGTTCTACACCTAAATATTAATTGTCAAATCAACTCTGCTCCTGAGCAGGTGTGAGAGCAAATCTTGTTCCTTCCTGCTGTGTCTTCCAGGCCCACTATCTCTGATCATTGTTTCTTTGGGTAGTCTATTCTGAAATCAATCTAAGCAATAACATGATTTAAGGACCACATCCATACTGTCACTGGTCAGGTACCATGGACTCACCCAGACCCACATTTACAACGTTCCAGCCGAGAGCAACTTGCTGGGTAGGCAGAGAGCTGCTCCAAAACAGAGCTGTGTGACCTTTCTCTGGTGTCATGGTTCAGGACCAGCTGGTAATGACCAGGTCTCTACTCACCAACCCCCAGCTCTTCACCCCCACTTTGGGACAGGCAGGAGGAAATCCACCCAAAGGCTCAATAATACACACAAGTACAGGGAGGTTTTAATTCCCCAGTTATGGTAATGGCCAAAACCAGACAGACTCAACTTAGGAAAGATAAAAATTAATCTATCAGGAGAAACAGAGCACATGACCAGACCTTAATACCTCTTCCCCACCCTTCATTTCTTCCTGGACATGAATTTCTTCACTGCTGCCTCCCCTCAGGGCACAGGGGTCGGGCAGGGGGGGTTCAGGGTCAGTTCCCCACACGGTGTTTCTGCTGCTCCTTCCTCCTCAGGGGAGGACTCTTCACATTCTTACCCTGCTCCAACGCGGGGTACCTCTCACGGGAGAGTCTTTCAGGAACCCCTGGGACATGAGTCCCTCCCAGGAGGTGCAGTCCTTCAGGAACTGCTCCAGCCCAGGCTGCCCACAGAGCCACGGCTGCTGTGGAAACAGTCACCTCCCCTGGCATGGGGTCCTCCGTGGCTGCAGATCCACATCTGCCCCTCTCTGCAAACCTGCACCGCCTGCTTCTGCATGTCTGCTCCACCATGCTCCTCCATAGGCTGCAGTGGGACAGCTGCCATCTCACCATGGGCTTCAGGGGAATCCTTGCTTGGGCACCTTCTTGCTCTCCTTCCTCACTGACCCTGGGGTCTCTTCTCTGACATTGTTCTCAACTCCTCTCCTCTGTGCTGCAAGTCTTTTTTTAAATTACTTTTTCAGTTTCATTTCCCCTTTCTTGAATATGTTACTCAGAAAGGTGCATCCAGTGCCTTGGACTGAGGCAGGTCCAGAACTGGAACTGGGGAACCTTCCAGCAGTTTCTCATGGCAGCTACCTCTGTAGACCCCTGGCTTCCAAATTCCCACTGCACTAACCCAAGACAGCTACTTCCTAATCAGCTCTTTCAAAGAACAGCAAAATTATTGGTAGTAGAAACAGGGTCCTCTGAAAGCTAGGGGCCCCAAGTCACTCAAGATGGGAGCTGTGGATATTTGTTGTCCAGGGAATAAATATTAAATTTGACAGATTCCTGGTGCATCCTTTGGTCACTAAGCTACAAGCATTATGCTATAGCTAGGAGCTGCAACAGCACTATAGTCACACCACAATTTCTTGCCTGAAGCTGGCTTTGATACAGTGCAGGTTGATCAATATTTATCCTTGTGCAGTATAGTTTTCCACAATCAATGGTAACCCTTTTCTCTTACTGAAAACTAGCACACAGAGGGTGCAAATTATGAGTTAGAAAGGCAACATTTGAGAACAATGGTAATAGATTTGTGAGCATCATTCATAGGGAATGTGTGCATTAGGGTGGGTCTGTTCAGCTGCAAACCAGCTAGAAAAAACAATTCTGAGCTTTTGGTATTGTGCAGCTCAGAGTTGTTTTCAACATGAAGAGAGCATGGTCAGGAGAGCTGATTCTGGCCATGCAAAAGAAAATCTGCATGTGATCTGACATGATTCTGGGCAACTGGTTTTAGGTTTTCTTGCTGGAGCAAGGGAGTTGTACTAGATGACTTCCAGAAGTCCTTTACAACCTCAACCAGTCTGACTCTGTGATGATCCTGTGATGATGTGAGTATGTGAAGACATCTTCCTATCCATTAGTGTGGTTCTGCTGAAGTTATTAGGACTCTGTTGGAAAACTAATACTGAGTCTTGCAAAGAAAACTGTACCATGATGGCTTGACAGCCAACATCACCATTTCAGTTTGTGTGATGCTTTATACAACCAGTTATGGTCCTACCCAGAGCTGGTCATAATCCTGTATCATCTTAATATTTTATCAACAGTAATGGAGCCCATAATTCAGGTACCCCAGATATTCAAAGCAAAGGCCTCTTTGTCTATCTCCACTAGAAGGGACTTGACTAAAGAATTCACAAGGGGTTAATTTATAGCAAATATAAACTGATATTCAAAGTTTTTCCCCACATGAGGCCACCCTTCCTGCCTCCTCTATTTCCCATCATTCCATGTGGCTGTTCCTGTTCAGCATGAATTTAAAAACATTGGTTAAATATTTCCAGAAATACTTAGAAGAGATACTGCTTTGCTAAGCCAGGCTGCTTCCTTGTTAACAGTGTAAAGGAAAGCAGTGAGTATTTTCTTTGCAAGACACAGCCTTGCAGACATGGCTTCATCAGGTCTGAAAGGAGGCCCTTTGTAAAAGCAGTCACAGGCTGCATCTCCCAGTAACTCCAACATAACCTTGCTTGTTGTTGAATCCATAGCATGATCAGATTTCCAGTGCTGTCATTTTGATTCATTATGCTGAAGATAAGAAAAAATATCCAAACTAATAGACCCACTTTAATAGGGAAAGACTGCATTATATTGGGCACAATCTGAAAACTCAAAAATTTTTAGGAAAGAAATGGAAAAATAATTTCAGGCAGTAATGACTCCACTATGTGTTCTTCAGAGTTGCCAGCTGTAGTGATGCAAGTTGAAATGTCAGGATTTCAGGCTGATCTGTGATGTTTCAACACCTGGAAATGAGATTGTCACCTTACTTTCCATTCACTTACAGTCAGGAGGAGAAGTGAAAAATTCCAAGCAGGTAATAAAAAGTTGTAAGACATGAGGTTAGATGAGGGAAAGTGAAAGATCCGTGAAGACCTATCTTTATTTTCTTGTTTTTCTTCCCTGAAGAACTGTGCTATTTTTCAGGCAGCCCTTTGACTTTTAATGTTACTGTGCTGCTGTTCCTTCTGTGCTAAAGGGGCATGCCTGGAAATCAATCATAGTAAAGCAGATCCAAAAGGCTGAAAAGGTTAAGTGTGCTCTGCTCATTGGATTGAGGAATAAAAAAGTTTAGGACAAGTGTTTTTTTCAAGAAAGTAGGACTAAGATGGTCTGATCCTGGAAGGGAAAGAAGGGACCTAGGAGTCCAAGTCTGCTGCTGAACAAGGCCCATAAAATGCATAAACCTTGCTGCCTGAAATCCCTCCTCCTGTCTCCAAGGCAAGAACTCTGCCAAATGATGGGACAAGATTATGGATATGCTTTCTGCACTGCGCCATGGATTCAGTAAGGTGAGCATGAGTGAATTATGGATGCTCTTTTGATTGGTTTGCAACGATCCTTTAATGGCACTGAGACAGTGTGAAGTTACAGAGTATTGATTTTCTTTTGTTCATGCAGTAATTTGTAGTGGTGGAGATTTATTCTCCTCTTTATCTTTCCCATGAAGCTAGCAGGCAGCCAAGCCAGGGACAGCTGGCATTTGGTCTCCCATTTCTATGGAATGAAAACTGGAGACCAACTTTGTGCACTGCCACCTCTTGTGCTCAGAGGATCATTGAGTGCCAGGGAACTATCTTGGTGGTCCCTATGGCCTGATATTCACTCCTGACAGGCAGTGACATTGTCTGCTAGGCCAAACCTGCTGCAGTTGCACTCAAGCTGCCAGCTCTCAGACCAGGGGACCCATCCTAGTAAGCCTTTCCCTCAGGTAAGCACTCTTTCCATTAAGGTATTTTTCAGTTGGTGCTTTAGTATGTTGGGGTTTCTGTGTTTGGTTTTTGTTTGTTTATTGTTTTTGTTTGTTTTTTTTTTTCCTTTTTAAAAATGAGTTTTGTGCAGTTTGGGACCACAGTGCCAGCCCCTAGGTTCTTCTGACCCTGAACAGGATCTAATGTAGGCTCTGGTTTCCAGCTACACCTTGGCACTGCAGAAATAAGGAAAACAGCTTGAGGCAGCAGCCAGTTTTTATTAGGCTTATTTGCAGTCTAGGGAAGGAAGATCTGGTTGACAAAACTATCTTTGAGCTTTGAGATTTCATGGACATCTCCACTCCTCTTCCATCAGCAGATTCAAGGAGCAGACACTGATTGCAGTCTCCCCAACAAGACCTTTGTGTGCCTTACCACCTGGCCTGGTTTCAGAGTTCATGGAAGGATCTGGAAGCCAGGTGACCTTTTGATCACTTTGACCTTCTGCACGTCACAGACTGTAAATTCAAGTTAATCTAAACCACAGCTTTTAAAAATAATGATCAAACCTACAACTCTGACTTAAGACCAAGTCTGAGAGTGTTTTCTGTTTGACTAGGCTGTTCCTCTGATTGACTGTTGGGCTTCATTTTGTGCTAGTTTAGCAGGCAGAAGGATCTTAGGGTTTCTCAATGCTAAACCTTAAGAAACAAGCCCTGAAAAAAATAAAAGAGAGAGGTTGACATGTAATTATATAGAAGAAGGAGGAAATAGATGCAAAAAAGAGGACACCTTGAGCACACCTATGCTGCTGAACACAGAAGTTGCAGTATATGAGCCAGGCTGAGTGTTTGAACAATGTACCTGAGGCAGCAGAGAGCAGTGTCTGTGACAGCAACCCCATAAATCAGCCCTTGTGGGGCTTCAGGACTCCCCTCTGGTGAAACTGCTTCTTCTGCCCAGTTTAGCTGGGTTATCATTGGTCTGCTCTTAGCTACACTGCATCGCTTGGCTTTCTTTTGTAGGTGCTTCCAGACTGTGTGCAGGCATGTTAAGAGATTTTGTGGGCATCCCAGTAAGGAAGTTTAATAAAATGGTTGAAAGGGATCATGAGGTAAGTTTGTGTGTGGATGGGGTGGTCCTCAAAGCTTTTGGAACTTTAGAGGAGAGAGGATGAGGGTGCTTGATGGAGCTTTTACCAAAGGCTAATCTGAGGTTGGTGTAAAACCAACTAAAAATAGGATTAGGTCTTGTCACCCTAAATAAGCAATGAGAAGTACCTGCTTTTCAGCTTCCAGCTTTTCTTCTTGTAAACATGATACAGATGTTCCAGTTGGATGTCTGTGTGACTTCACTGAAACATATTCTATGTGTTTGTATGTGGTTTAACAAGCAGTCCTGTGCTTTTTCACTCACAAGAATCCAGCTGATCTATGAATAATCTAAGATAAAGCCATATTATCTTGGCAAACACATATAATTCTCTTTTCTTTTTGACAAGGGCCAGCACAACCTACTGGTTATAACCAACCCCTCTGCAAGCTCCCAACAGAGACTGTTTCAGCCTCCTAGCTGCAATCTCCAGAAACACTTACTTTTGATTACAGAGCTCTCCAGTGCCAGCCAAGAAGGTGGATATCAAGCCTGTGCATGCTGGGTGCTGCCAGCAACACATCATAAATAACACTAATAGAGAGTAATTGCTCATCAAGCCAAATCATAGCCTGGAGTGCTCCATCTGGTCAAACTCCCTTTGATGTCAGGGGGAGCTCTGCCAGCAGGTGTGCAACAGGGTTTGGGACTCAAGCAGCAGAACCACCAATAAGGTTCTGTTGTACCAGTCCTGGAATTGGATTCAGATCCTATTGAAACTGCTGCCTGTCTCTGCGCTGGTTTAGAAGAATTTATTTTAACTCCCTTTTTGTTACACTGCTTTCCAGGTAGTACAGGCACATCTGTGCAAGAATTATCTCTAGTAGATCAGGAAGGAGAATTCCTGACATTAAATGGTGGGATTTTAAATTCAGAGAGGAGATGGAAACCCTGTCCTGTTGAGTCCTAAAGGGCGGTTTGTACAGGAGGTGATATGGGACTTGCAAATATCTGAAAAGCCTGCCTTTTTGGAGAATGCAACTGAAAAAAACCAACATATAATTGATATTGAAAAGTGTTGTGTCCCTGGTGTAAGGGCTATAAAAGCCAAATACTGGTGTGCCTACCTATCAGTCACCTACTACTATTTGACGTTGACACAACCCTTTTCAAGTGAAAATAATTTACAGTTCCCGCTCTTACCCTCATGAAAATTATTTACCATCCCCATTTTGGTTTGTACATTTAGTGTTGTTGTTCAAAACTGTGAGGAACCGGGTAGCTATAGATTTTCTTTCTTTCCCCCTTCTCCTCTCAACTCTTCCTATGTACTGCTGGTCTAAAGGTTAAGGTATAGGGTGTTCTCTGAAGTAAGTGCTCTATTCTCTGTGCCCCATACATCCTCACTAATGCTTATAGCTCCCCTGTGGTATTGGGAAGTATCATTGCTATTGCACTGAGGTAGAACGGGAGCTGGAGAGAGATAAATGGCCTAGTTATCAAAACTTCCTTGCCTCCCACAGCCCTCCTTGGGAATACATTTATAAATGGCATTCAAATGATGCTGATAGATGTTAGCTGAGCATGGAGCAGAACACGTGCATTCCTGGGCCAGCCACTCCTTGCTGATAGTGTCCTGGAGATCTCAGCTAACCTGACGCTGGCTGCTGATGTGATAGCTGCCTGCGTGAGATATCATGCTGTCTGCTCACATCTGCTTCTGGACAAACCCCCTCAGGGCTGTGAAGGTTCAAAATCAGATGGTGCCTGAGACATATTAATGCTTGCAGAGCTGAAGGCAGATGTGTTAGCTACAAACTGGGAGGGGAATGGTAGCAGAAGGGAACTCCAGACTGTGAGCACCAATTTTTTCTTCTTTGACACTGAATATGCTCAATTTGGGCACTCAGAGGGTCCAAATATCAAACAGGAAGTAATTATTCTTCCAGCTGGCAATGCAGTGGCTGAGGTGCTGGTCTTGAGTGACATGAGACATCTCCAATTAGTGGCCTATAGCCTGGTCCAAGATAGTATGGCACCTGCAGCCCTCTTGGGCATCCAAAAATCATATCCAGGAGCTCCCTTTCCATCTATTGTTCTTGGTGTGTGAAACAGGAAAAGGACTGCTTAGATCGTAAATCCCCTGGAAAATGGTGCAGGAGCAGCCAGAGGAGGTGGCAAATCTGCTTTCCTTATGAGTCTGAAAGGGTGTCTTGGCATCTCTTCAGGAGATACCAGGAAAACTCCCCCATCTGGAGGAGGGAGGGCTTCTTATGAAAACAACCCTCAATCTGTATGGCTTTGTCTTTTAAGATTTATTTTACTACTATTATTATTATCTGGCAATAAAGAAAGGTTTGATTAGACCCTTTGTATCCTCCTAAGGCATAACTACACAAACGCTCAGCCCGGCAGGCAAGTTTTTATTCAAAAGCAGCTCTGGAGGACAGAGGATGTTTCTGATGTGTAGTGGCAGAACTCCCAGGGCATCAAGGGTGTAGGACACAAAAAGATGTCTCTTTCCATCTTCCTTGCAGCCAGCAAACTGAAAGGAGAAGGGTACAGAGCTGTCAATCTCATCCCTTCAGGAATTCGGTGTGACGCTGGATGCTAAAAGCGGGTGGATTGCTTTTGGGTCCCACGAGTCAGGGAAGAGCCCCCCGGGTCTGCAGCTGGGCTTGGACGCTGCTCCCTCGGAGTCCCCCGAGCTGGGGACTGCAACAGGGCTGGGACAGCAGCAACACCTTCCACAAGAGACCCGTGTAAAAACCTGCCCCCCCGCAGGGCTGGGGGCTGCCTGGGGGTGCTACTCCTCCGCCCCCCCAGACCTCGCTCCGCAGGCGAAGGCTCCGGTTCGGCTGGGCACAGCCGCATCGGCAGGCAGATCCCGCAGCCGCCCACCCGCCACCTCTCCCGGCATCCTTCATCCCCATCCTCCGCTTCTTCCTGCTCTGGCGGTGAAAGCAACCCCCCCGCCGGGGGCCGGGGATGCCCTCCCCCTCCCCTCCCTCCCCTCCAGCCGCAGCGGGGGAGGGGGTCTGTGATGCTGCAGGGGGATCCCCGGGTGTCGAGCGGGGTCTCCCTTTCTGCCGGCTGCCGGGATCTCCCCACTCGGCTCTGGCGGCTCCAGCGGCGGCTGCTGGGGGCTGGCAAGAGGGGCGGGGGTGGGGGAGGAAGGGGGGCATCCCCGTGGCGGAGGGTCGGCGCCGGGGTTCCACGTACCGTGGATGAGTAAACACCCCCGGTTGAGGGAGCGGGGAGCGGGCGCCCGGCTATTTGCTGGCTGCATACAATGGGCCACTCCCTAACGTGAGGGCTTGGGGGGGGGGGGGGGGAGGCAGGAGCTGGGAGGAGGAGGGAGAGGAGGCGGGGGGGGGGTGGGGAGGGGGGAGCGGGGTGGGGAGGTAGGGGCTCGGGCATTGAGCTGGTAAATAAACTCGGCGATGATTTCCCTCCCTTGCGCCGGCCCAGGTGCCCGCCGCGCTCCTGCCTCCCCGCTGCCTGCCGGCGAGGATGACCTGACGGGGATGTGACTGCCTCCCCCCATCCCACCTTTTTTTTTTTTTCACCCCCTCCTCCCCTAAATATATATATATACACACACAGACACATGTATATATATATATATAAATACATAAAGAAATAATTTTGGGGGGGGAGGGGCGGGGAGCTCGGATCATGGCCCTGGGGCTCCCGGGGCTACCGCCGCCGATCTGCAGCTCGCCTACGGGGCCCGACCATGGGGCTGAAGTCTCGGCGAGGCGCGGCGGGCGGTAGCGGGGCCGGCGGGGCAGCGGCGGGGCGGCGGGGGACGGCGGGGGGCGGCGGCGACCCCGAGCAGGGCTCGCTGGCCCTGGGCACCGGCACCGACCGCGACGGGACGCTGCTGCTGGAGGGCGGCGGAAAGGAGGAGGGCGGCAAGCGGAGCCCGCCGGGACTGGGGCTGCTAGCGAAGACCCCCCTGAGCCGCCCGGTGAAGCGGAACCACGCCAAGTACCGACGCATACAAACTTTGATCTACGACGCCCTGGAGCGGCCGCGGGGCTGGGCGCTGCTCTATCACGCCTTCGTGTGAGTACGCGGGCGCGCTGCCCCACAGGAGATGTGTCCGGGGCCACCGTTTTGCTTTATCATTCCGGGCGTAAGGCGCTCCGAGGGGCTCGCTTCAGCCCCGAGGTGTGTGTGTGGAGGGGGTTGGCGAGGGTCTTACTATGGGATGTGCTGCAGAGCGTGTTATTTATGGTTGGGTTTGGGGCTTTTTTGGGGGTTTTTTTTGAGTTTTCCCGTCGTCGGGGTTTCCAAAATGAGCAGCTTCTTCCGAGTCTGTGGCTGTCTCTTGCATGTACACTCGCGTTGCCTTGGAGCGGCATGCCCGAGTCCGTGTCTCTTAGAAAAAGAGATGCCCGAAAGACCAAGCTCTGAGCAGTTTTAAGGCTCGCAGTGTTTAAGGGGTTCAGTTCATCCTAGAGCATCGAGTGGTGTTAAAGTAACAGTTCTAAACCCCGAGTGAATCGGCTCTGTCAATAGTTGAAGCTGTCAAATGAAAACCGTCGGGTTTTGGTCCAATAAGCATCACCCTGCAGTGCATGAAAGCCGAGCATTGCAGCACTGTCAGCCAGAAAGTTAAACTGGCCACGGGTGAACCGGAGGGAAATAAATGCAAAGGTGACAACTCAAGTTAATAACCACTGTTTTGCACTCCTAAAAATTGCATTCCCTTAAGTTTCTAAAAGGAATATAGGAGTAATAAATGTGTTTACAGCATGTAATGGATTGGAAGAGTCCTGTTAATATATATATGTGGTTTTTAGTGTTGTGAATGTGCCTGGAAATCCAGGGATTATCAGTGCCCATGGTATTACAGTTTTCCTTTAACACTGTAACATGTGCAGGGCTCTCTGTGATAGGGAATTGAAGCAGTGGTTTCTGAAATTGGTTTATTTGCCAAAGACAAACAAAGTTCTTCAGGGTAGTTCTGCATGGGCTGTGAGTCTTGAGCTGGAGGTTGGGTAGTCCTGATCAGTGCTGTAGTGTTTGCACTTGCAAATAAACAATTTGTGTGTAGGGCTGTGGTTTTACCTTCATGCGAATTTATCTCTGGTGTTTGCAGGGATTTAGCTCTGGGTGAGGAGTAAGAGGCAGTGTTCCCTGTTGAACTGCTGCTGTGTACCATTCACTTCTTGCTGCTCCTTTCCTGTTAGTGTTTTCATAAAGTGTGTCTTGGGAAAAAAGTTCTTGCATTACAGCTTAATTTCTGTGGAAATGTGGATGCTGGATGATGCCATGATGTTTTTTCAGTTCTTTTGCCCCTTTTTGCCATTAGAAAACAGGTGCTAGCAAGCAGGGTGTGTTATGCTGGGAAGACTCTTTGGTCCCAAGCTGGCTCTGTGATGGTGCTCAGTATTGCAGAGTGCTGCTTCTTGCTGGAGAGGCTTGTGGCTGGATGGAGGGCACCCTGTTCCTCCTGCCTTGGTCTGTGCCCACACACTGCAGAAGGGAGGCTGTAGCACACATCAGAGCAATAGAAGCACGTGGCATCTCTCTGTTTGTGGCCAGCTGTTGCAGCTAGGTCAAATCCATGCCCAGGCTCGTGTCTAAATATTCGTGACAGGACACTGGATGAGTCTAGAGAGGCTCAAGTGAGCTGGGAGTTTCTTGTTATAGCATTAATTGTAGCTGGCACTCTGGATGTGTAGTTAACCTTAAGACCCTTGTGCAATCATAGATTGGAAAAAAACCCAATGTGTTTGTAAGATTTGATCCTTCTTGGGAGTAGATTTGATGGTCTGTATGTCTGGCTTCTCTTTGGGGACTACTCAGTCCTGCAAAACTGGGATGTTAGTCTGACCTGGTCTCACAGAAGTCGGTAATTGTCTTGTTATGACAAAATAGTGCCAAATTCAACACTAATGAAAAAAACAAACAAACCCAACACTTCCAGGAGGCCTTTTTCCTTAATAGCAGTAAAATACACAAGTCCTGGTCTGCCAGACAGACATCCTGTTCCCTCCCAAGACACCCAGGAGGCTCAGAAGTCCCAGCTTCCAGTTGGCCACGCTGGTTTTGTTCAGTCTCAGCTCCTTCTGAGCTCAGTAGAAACTGTGGGCTCTTATCTCACTGCAGAATCAAACCTTACAAAAGTATTCTGCAAAAAATACTGGAAGAGTGTGCTGAGATCTTGCTGTCAGTCTTCAAGAGCTTGTTCATGCAACTGGAGAACAATGACCTTCTGGAGAGCAGGAGGAGTGCTGTGGGGAAGCAGCACCTAAGGTGACCTCCCGAGTCTTTGTTCTCACTTTCAAATGGTCTTTTAACCTTTTTCATTTTGCAAAGGATCATCTCAGGTTGGAGGTGCTGCTGTGACACTGCTTTTAGTGCCATCCCAGCAGTCCCCCAGAGCTTCTCTTCACACTAGAACACTTTCCTTTGGGTAGGTGAGACATTGTCAGCTTTTCCATAAAATCTACAAATCTGATGCTGTTTTAATTTTGAGGAAGAGTTCCATTTATCCTAATGACATCTTGTACTTTCTCAGTCTTCTGAGTAGCTTTGCAAAAAAATACCATGCAACCAAATTAAGAGTAGGAAAGTTACTTGTACATGCAAAAATCTATCAAATAAACAGCTGAGGATCAAAAGGAATTGCAGCATGGGTGAATACGATGACTTCCATATAGATCCAAACATTCCAAGGTGCTTAAGGAAGAATGGATACAAAGGACTGCAGTATCTCAGGACAGGGGGAAGCTGCTGATGGAAGGAATTGCCAAATTTCTGGATGCACCAAGGGTGTTGTGGGGGAACAAAAAGGGACTTTGCAAAGGTTTTTGCAAAAATTTTGGATGACAGAATGTCTAAAAGGGTGGCACAGGTGGGATCTTTTTAAGTTGTGCAGTGATGCCCACCTGGCTGCAAAGGGGTTGTGATCCTTTGCATATCTCACTGTTACAATGTGCACAGAAATAGGGCTTGATGCAGTCCCTGTTGTAAACACTCACTTTGTTTTAGATGGGGTTAGATCTGCTGAAAATATTCAGTCTCCTGAAATAATTCCATGTGAATGCATAAACACAGTCAGGCCCTATCAAGCCCTCAAAAGCTTGAGCTTTACTCCTCAAAGATGGAGGGGAGAAAAGGAGAAATTCCTGATGCCAATTTTAGTCTTCAGCTTTCACTGGACGTGATTTAAGGAAAGAGATTTGAGATCCTTTTCTTGTGATTCTGCTTCCATCATTGTTCTGCCTTTGTGAGTTTGTCCAAGCCTATCCTTATTGCAAAGAGAAAGGTCGTTCGGTCCCAAAGAAGTTGACTCTGTTTCCTTCAGCATCTGAAAACATTTATTCTCTGGCAGCTCTGCTAGACAGGAGATTCATGTAACTCCTGTGAAGTTCCCCTCTGCTGGAACACCAGGGTTCACAGACTTCTTGGCAATATGGCAATATCTTAATGGCATAGCTGATAAGAGAAAATTGATTTTCCCATGAAAAATTTCACCTCTGTGAAGCAAAAGTCCCGCTGGATATTTTCAGTAAAAAAAAAAAAAAAAGGAAAAAAAAATCTCGTTTCAGCTTTGAGGTTTTTAATATGGAAATTCACGTTGGGGGCTGCAGGTCAGGCTACAATCTCTCCCTGCTCTTTTTCTGAGCCAGTCTCCCTGTAGGTACAACTGCTGTTCCAGTGATGTGCTGTATTTTCTTTTTTGTTGAGGAGTGCAATATGTTGCAAGAAACCCTTGTGATTGTGCCTTGTGGGATGTGTACTTTGGCCAGGGAAGACTGGCTTGGGACTCCTTTGCCTTCATGAGCCATCCAAATGCTTTATTTATGCACAGAAGCACAAATGAATCAATTGAAAAACTGAAAACAAATAAGATTCTAATTTTCCAGATTGCTTTTAATTGTAAACACAAAATATTTGGTGGATAATGGGTAGAGTCCTGAAAGATAACAAAATAGACATGAAGTTTGCAATTACAATTCATGGAAAATTTTCAGCCTGACTGAAAAGACAAGAGAGGCTGAAGGAGGGGTAGCCAGGAGATATTTTCATAGTATCCTCTGAGACAACTGCAGCCTTTACTTTCACAGAAAAATAAGACTAGGAAAAGATTTGGTATTAGATTTTGTGGGTTTTTTTGGGGGAGCATGTAATACTGGCTGCACTCTGCTGATGTAGATCACCACAGTGTGCCTGGTGTTGAGCAAGGGAAACTATGGGAAACATTTGAAGACCCCCTTCTCTGTAATCTCCATGTAATCTCCTTTCAACACCACTTAATACCTGTAATAAAAAGAGGAGGCAGAGCCATGCAATCCATGAGATTGTCAGTACTTCTGGGGTGCACCACTGAGTACCTATTGCATGACTGATCATAGGTGGGTTGTTTGCAGAAAAAGACTTGGGGAACAGGTTGAAGATTTGCCATTATTTTTCTCTTTGCCCTTCAGGAGATGCTCCCCAAGGTGTGCTGAGCCATCAACATGTGCCAGCCATCTGGGGTGGGATGGGAAAAGGCTCAGGGCAAAAAGGAGGACAGAAAAATCCTTCCTTGGCCCATTAGGTATGAACTCTAAGTGACTCCCTGGAGCAGCAGAGCAAGCCTGGACCATTAGCAAGTGCCCTTTGCTTATGTGCTTGCCTATCCAAGTTCTCTTTTAATTATTTATGCTAATTCATCATAATGCATGGATAAATATTCTGCAGTATACTTTGTAAAAAATAATGAAGTCTTAGTCACTGGAGACCTCATTGCACACCTCTGCTATTGCAAGAGGCTTGTGGAGTCCCTCATGGGTTGGCATACAGTTTATTGAGATGTGACTGGAGCATCACAGATGCTGGGATCAGCTGGCACCACAGGCTGTAGTCACTGCTGCCCAAACCTGGAGTTTGCTGGTAGGAAAGAGGAAGGGCAACAGAGCCTGGAGAAGCCACAGGATGGATAATGTGAGTGGCTTTCAAACCATAGCTTTGGAATCACTTTTGCAGGTCATAGGTGCCCAGCACTTGTTTAGGCACCTCTGGTGCTTTGGTGGGAATAGGTGTGTTTGCACCTACAGCCTCAGGGCTTTTTGCCAGGGCATCAACAGTGAGAGCCACTCCTGGAGCAGGTACCTGCAGGTTGGTTGGTCAGTCGGTGCTCAGTGTTGCCATGGTTACGCTGCTAACTTGCTGAGTTTTGGTGCTGCTTCCCACCTGCTCCACAGGCTCATGTGAGCTGCAGGCATGTGGCTGTCTCTGTGCCCCTGCATCCCAAAACCCTGGGAGATGCAGGTGTGGGTGCCCTTCTGCAAGTGCAATCCCCTGCTCATGCCACAGGGACCAGCAACACGGCCTCATCCAGAAGGGTGCTGAGATCCACCACAGCCAGAAATGTACAAGGGAGGGTGCAGTGTTCAGGTGAGCACTGGTATGGCCAGTGGAAGCAAACTCTCAGCAGCCCATTGTTTGATGCCTTCAGCTAGACCCAGGAATAAGCCCTTCAGAAAGAAGTCACAGCCCCTGGTGTAATTACTGTAAAATTGAAGAGACCCAAGTTCTGTCATTTTGGTGAGTGGTGACACAGCAAAGTACCTCCAGCAGCCATCAAATACCCCCCTTTTTTTTTTTATTTTCAGTTGAAAGGTACCTTAAAGACCATCCTACCACCTTGCCATAGGCAGGGAGGAACATCTCCCACCAGACAAGGTTGCTCAAAGCCCCATCCAACTTGGCCTTGAACTGCCCCCTCTCACTTCCAGAGAGGGGGCATCCACAGCTTCTCTGAGAAACCTGTGCCAGTGTCTCTGCATCCTCACAATAAAGAATTTTTTTCTAATGTTTAACTTAAATCTACTCTCTGCCATCTTAATATCATTAGCCCTTTTCCTGTCACTACACACCCTTTTAAGAAGTCCCTCTACAGCTTTTCTGTAGGCTCCAGTGTTTTCTTCTCTCATGTGACATTAGTTGCTAGCAGAAACACCATCTCAGTGCTATCCTGGCAGTCTCAGAGGCTCTATCAGTGGTAAAACCCAGGATTAGATTTATCAAAATATTTCCACTGCAGCAGCTGGGGCTCTGGTTGAAGATACCACTCAGATCATAAGAGCCAGCTCAGTTTCTTCTTGTGCCTCTTTCCTCCTGGCAGCAAACATGAGATCATCACTGGGCACAGGAGGGGCTGGGCACCTCTGGGTCAGATGCTGGGCTTTTTTCTTGTTTTAATCTGAGATGGAGATTAGGGAAATGTTTCAAGAATGCATAGAGAGAGACTTTCCACACCCCTTTTGCTAATTGTGGTGCAGAATGTAAAAGCATTCAAAACAAACCTAATGGAAAAAATAGTAACTAAAGACTTACTGGATTAAAAAAATCCTCACATACATAGCACCAGTTATGTATCACTGTGTGCTTGAGTGTGTGCAGGGGAACATGAAGGTGCCCCAGCAGTACATACCCCTCCCAAACATCATCCCAAAAGGCATCTCACCTGGCATCTTCCTTTTTTTTAATTTTATTTTGATACTCCCTGTCTTCAAATATTGCTTGGCCAGATCCTCTTTATTTATGACTTACCCAACATAGGAACCTGTGTGTGTGTGTAGAGCCCAAGGCTGTACTTCTTGGTCAGTAAAAGATCCTTTCCAGCATCGAGATATATGCTCAAGGTCAGGTGATGGTGTGAATATTTAAGAACAAGTTCTGAACTTGAGTAATTTGAATCTCTTTTAACATCTGTGAGAAACTTCCAAAAAAAATCAGTCAAGTAAGTGTTAAGATGATTTATATCTTGTTTAGAAACACAACAGATTGGTGACCTTTGACATAGCCAGGCAGCTGGGTGGTTGGGTACTGCCATGATCAGCCTTGCATGGTATAAATAAATGATAATGTTTATTCTTGTGGTTAATAATTCTCTATTCCTTTCTTGTGCTTGGAACTTTGCGGAAGGAATGGAGCTACAGAGAAATTGCAACTGTTATTGCTTCTGGCAGATACTGTATTAAATGGGATAACTTAAATATTAATAGCTTTACAAGGAATATGGTCCACAAGACCTGCTAAGTATATGCTGCCTTCTGTTTTAGGATTAGAGTTGAGAAGCTTAGCATTTTCTGTGGAGAGAGGGCCGTGCCCAGGGATATTTAAGTTCATGGTAACCTACTTTTGAAAAAGGCCCTTTGGGACAACTTTCTGGCTGGAAATCTGTAAATTGCCTTCCCCAGCCTTAAGTGAGCAAACTACTTAAAAGCATGTTTAACTTGGATGAAGTGAAAGTCCCACTGATGTCTGGAGGAACCTATCCAAGGTGATGCTGAAGTCATCCAAAGCAGATGAGTGTGACTGAGATTTTGTGGAAAGCAGCACTAGGTATCATCACCTTCCTCTACACAATCAACTTGCTGCTCTACTTGGGCTTGATCTGTCACAGACCTTCACCCCTTCTGTGCCTTAGTAACAACCTCTCATTATAGTAATCAGGGTAAACTCTTGCCCTCCTTAGAGGTGCTGACTTCTGCTTGTTTGTGAGGGTTTTAAAAACCATGCTGAAGTGGAGTTGCATCTCTCCAACACTGCTGAATCTCACTTTGGAGAGATGCTGAGACTGACATGAGAAGCATTCAGCATCTCCCGTGTTGCCTATGCTCTCATTCCCTTCTCCTGCATAAATCTTGCCAGACTCTTTCCTACCTTACTGTTTCTAGGTGGCTGTTGCAGGTCAGTGGAGCATTGCAGGCTCATTATGTGGCATTGGCAGTGCAGGAATCCTAATCCTGGCTTGCTGGCTCTTGCCTGTTTCTTCCTTTGACTTTCCTGACTTTATTATTTTCCTTTTATGAATACCTGCATCTCACACTGGATGTGTTTGGCATTCCTTTGCCAGCCTATTGGTTTGTGATTGGTGTTTTTTAACCTCAGATACTTTTCATATTTAATTTCTTCTGTCCTCACTGGTGTTTTGATCACCTTCCAGATTAGTACTTAGTAATCTTTTTAACATTCAATTGAATTCTTTTTATAGGTCATTAAGGAAGCACTTAATAAGACCAGAACTAAGAAAATCCATTCAGCATTTCACTAAATATTCCCATACTAAATTCTCCCATTCCTGGTTTATGAGATATTTTTATTCTGTCTTTGTCTATAGCTCTGAAGACAGTTTTTAATTTCATGCAGTTTCTCCCAGCCAACTGAATGGACACTGGAAATAAGATTTTATGAGGTATTGTACCTATGTCAAAACAACAAATATTTCCTCATTTTTTTTTTGTTCAAACATGGCTGCTGGGCTATGTTTATCTATTTAGTTCAGTGATATGCATTTAGTTATCTTCCTGTCTCAGATTTGTCATGCTTATGACATAGTGCATGTCCTCTATAACAGAATAGTTCAGTGTTCCTATTCCTGTTCACCACTGGAGTCGACCAAAAGTAAAGCTAAAAGCTTTGCCCTGATCCATTTAAGTCCTGGCTCTTAGATATTTTACAGGAGCCACTAGATTTGGGTTATACCTAACTCCAGGTGAATGACAGAGATGTTAATCCTAAACCAGAAGCCTCTTTACAGGAGAGATGGAGAGATGACTGTAAATACAGAGAATAAAAACTTCTGTTTTCTCAGGGGATGGAGGGGAAGCAAGTGCAGGTGGTGCAGGACTGATAGTGAAATCCCTTAAGTGCACAGTGGGGAGTTGCCCACCAGGCTCTCAGCAGTGCAGCATCAACTCTGCTTTGTCTTTCTTCCCTTCATGCCTCTCCATGCACTGCTCCCAGCACTTCTGAGCAGGGATTTTACACCCTGAGGAGGGAATGTCAAGAGCAGCTGATTGAAAGTGCAGGGGAATTAATTGAGGAAGGTAATTACACAAACTGGAATTTGCTCTTCTACCTTTGCTAATGCTGCTGCTCTTGTGGGATGTGCAGGGAGAATTTCAATGCACACAGCTGGCTGAGGGTCCCTGATCAGATCTCAGACATGTCTGCCTGGTGGTATCAGATGCACAGGGCCATGGGCTTTGCCAGCTTTGCACTGCAGCTCCAGCAGCAGCTTTTTTCATGCCTGCAGTAGTCATTAGCTATGGCTACATTAATTAGCAAAGCCATGCTGGGGCTGTTCTCACAGTGACACACACTGGGCACTAACACAACATTGCTGGATGGTCATTACCATGGTTTTAGTCTGAGACAACTGAGTGACTGGGCACAGAACATGTCCTGCCACAGACCTGGGACCACTCCCAGCAGGAATCTGGATGTGTCTCCCTGCTTTGGAGGCAACTGAAGTAGTGATATGGACACTGATCATGACATCTGGCCTCATGGAGAGAGAGCAGGGGTGAGTGGCTTTGGGTTACTAGAGTAGATACAATCATTGTATGTGAGATTTTCCCACTTTGAGGATATCCTTCTGGGTCTATGCAGAAAGCCACTTTGCTTTGAGAAAAGACCCTTCACTTAAATAAAGACCCCCAAGTCAGTCCTACCCCATTGAAATAATATGGGCTTCACCCTCTATGTGTGTATAATAACACATTTTGTTTTCATACCTTTTCCTTTTCCTGCTCATGGGACTTGGCCAAGGTTTCTACCTTCCTTGTCCTGATCAGGTTCCTATGAAGGTTCAAATACTTTACCCCGATATCTTGGCATATCAACAAAAGAGTAATTTTTTGGGGTACTAATCCAGGAGGAAGAACAGTCATTACCAAACATCTTATGATTTGTGCAAAACACAGCAGAAGATGTTACTGGTTGTTTTGTTGCTGATATTTGGAGATTTCTCCTGGTTTTATCTCACTGTTGTTTTGACCTTGTCAGGTCCTGGGTGCAATGACACTGCTCAGAGATGGGGTCTGGCAGCCCCATGCTCATTTCTGCTCTCAGGGTGTGGTGTTATCACAGAGAACATTCTCAAATATGCAACTCTTTTCACTGCTAAATTGCTTAAAACATCTGTATTTCCCTGGTTTTTCCTCAGGCCTTGAGAGGCAGTCTCTCAACATTCACAATGGGACCCATCCATCTAGGGCCTTATCTGAAGTAGCTGGTTCCTTTTACAGCTTCTGAAGAAAAAACAGGAAATAGAAATTTCTGGAATGCGATTAATCTTATCCTAGAGACAGTTCTAAAATAGGTGACATTAATCACTTCTTGCAGTTCCTGAAACTTTCCACTGACTAAAACAGAGCCCTCAGGTGACCAACTTGAATTTAGTTATTTACAACTGAAGCACCTGAAAAATGGGAAACTTTTTTGCCTGACCCAAGAGTCAAGACTCAGACACTGATAAGTAAATTTAGGTATGTTCATGGACAGTTCTGTATGGGAAATAGGTATTTAAATTCTCTTTACAGTCAGTGGGTTTCTAGTCAGTACAGCCAGCAGATTTTATGGTGCAGTTAATCCAAGCAGATATAGGGCTCTGCTTTACATGGAGATAACTCACATCTTCAGCTCCATTGAGTGACTTTCCATTGGCCATAGCAGGAGCTGAGGTGACTTAATCTCTGGTAAATGTCTCCAGTAAAAGCCACTTTCAGACACATGAGTCTGACATCTAAAGACAAGAGACTTATGACTCATTATTACATAGGCTTTTATCAATATTAGGCTCAACATAAAATTCTAATTCCCTTTCCTGCACGGATGTGGCTGCATATTATCCCAGGCCATGGCAGGCCTGCAGTCACTCCTGACATTATGCTGAAGAGAGATATGATGATGTCCTCAGCTTCAGCATCCTACTTAAGCTGCTGATTCCAGTAGCTTAAAGTTCTTTCCCTAGTTGGGAGACTTGAATTTACTTTTCTACCTCCCTTAGTTTTGTCTGGTTGGCCATGGAGCCTTACCATAAATTTGTTCTTTATTTATAATCAGAGCTGAAGTTGAGGTCATGTGCAAACCCACACTTAACTATCTCTATACTTAGCCTCAAATCCAAGGGCTGTGATTGACTCTGTTTTTCCTCCGTTTTCCTGTGGCCATTTGGGATTTACCTGTTACTGTGGGTGGAATTTGCCAGCAGCACTCCTACTTCTTTCCATTCCTGGGTTCTTGTCCATTTGCATTGCTCCTCTTGTCTTCATAACTCAAAATAAGTTCCCCAAATCAATGAGCAAACACCACTTCTAGAAACATCTTCTGCTTTCACAGAAAATTCTGTGAACAGCTTGCTCATTGTCCTTTTTAAATGCAGAAGGCCAATTTGAATGGCCTGGATGAATAAACCTGGCTATAAGGGTCATTCATATGCTTAGACTGGTGTTCATGTGCTATAGTTTTCTCTATAAAACTGGAGACTTTTGTAGCTATGTAAGCACCAACCAGTATTTTTGAGGGCATACTCACTTTCATACAGCAGCTGAATCAGTGAAATAGCATAATTGAATCTAATACTGAAATCATCAGAGAATGATACAAAATTGAAATACATGTAAATGCCCTGACAGAAGGAAGCATTTTTCAGTGATGGTGTATTCCTTTCACAGCTGCTGATATGTGTTTTGCTTGTTTTTGCAGAA
This sequence comes from Calypte anna, assembly GCF_003957555.1. Classification (NCBI taxonomy): domain Eukaryota; kingdom Metazoa; phylum Chordata; class Aves; order Apodiformes; family Trochilidae; genus Calypte; species Calypte anna. The sequence continues at coordinate 142,921,890 of NC_044245.1, read as the reverse complement.
ATACTGAGCCAGCAACCTCTTTTAGTCATGTCAGTACAAATGTAGAGTAAATCCATTAAAGTCAGAAGAACATTTAAATTTGGCTGCTGGACTGTGAGCTTGTTCTGGACCCGCTACAAAATCTTTCTGTTTTTTACTGATATTTTGTTAGTGCCAGAGGCCAAGGTCAGGTCCTGCAGCTCTGGTGAGATTCATCTCTGACACAATGAACTTGCCCTCCCAGTAAGGTGAGACAGGTTAAGGAATGGGGGAAATAGAGATGGAGATCCCCTGGCAAGATAACCAGGGAGCACCAACCTCCCTGACACAGCAGTACTCCTAACATGGTGTTCTTGGCTATTTTTCTTCCGTTCAGGATCTGGCTTATACAGGCATAGAGTTTTTCTTTCCCTCTCTGCTCCCCAAAGTGAAGAGAGGATTTTTTCCCCCTTTCACAAATAACAAGTAAGTTATTTAATTAGCAAAGACAGTGCAGATAAGATGGAGAAGCTGTGCAAGCAAAATGCCTTTCTGCCCATTTCTTGGTGTAGGTTGTGTCTGATGTTGGCTGTAGGAAGGAATGGAAAATTGCACCCATAAAAACGTCTAAGTTGGAATGACTTAGAGGTCTCCAGTCCAATCTGCAGAGCAGAAAAGTTAAGTGGTTGAGTTTTGTTCATCTTTAAGATTTGAACTACTTTATATTGTGTAGAGTGTGATACATTTGGTTGCACTTCATGGAATATGTTGTTTTATGCATTTCTGATGATGGGCAGACTTCTGGGCCCAGTGTCATAGAGACTCTTGCTTCCTCCCTACTGCATCCTAAATATGCAGGACAGAAATAAGACATAATGTCTAGACAGAGATGCTGGACAGGTCACCCACTGTGGAGAAAACCACTCATATGAAGTACTAAGAAAGCTGCTTGTTTCTAGGCGAACTAGCACCAAGGTTTTCTGTTTGGAATACTGAGTGGGTAATACCAGGAATAATCTTCAGTGTGCTCCAGAGTTCATTGAAAATAGGAAACCTTTCACAACTACTTAGCCATTTTTAATTGATGTTGTTCTAACGTGACATTTCCACCAATTTTTCATAATTCAGAAGAATCATATGGTTTCCAATAGTTTATCCCTACTCTACAACTCCTCCTGACTTCTGTCTCTTTATCCCTGTCCCTTCCTACTTAGTCCCATCTTTCCTTCTTCCTTTGATGGTATTCAGCTACTCACTGCTGAAGCACACCACCAATCTCTGGATCATCCAGCTGGGCTTTGGGTGTCACCTCTCATCCTATCATACTTTATGTCACTAAGACAATGGAGCTCAGTCATCCTAAGGGATGATAGCTGACATGACAATAAGGGTTGATGGAGCTGACGTGACAATTTGTCCCTTATCCAGACATAGCTATATTTACTTTCTGGTGGCTTTTATACTTCTTTTTATACTTACTGCACTTCAACATTGAGTTCATTTATGCCAGGATTAAAATTTTGCTTCTAATTCCCTCAGAGTAGGAACTCAATACTTTATCCATATGGTGTGAAGCATTTAGGTGCAGGAATTATCTCTGAATCACCTTGTATTTCATCATCATCATTCGTGTTTCTTTTTTGGTTGTGCAGCTCCCTGATGTTGAATTTGGTGGTAAGGTGGTCTCTTTGGACCAGCCTGTGACTTTGGGCACAGGCTAAAGTTAGAGTCCCTGTGCAAAGAGCATCACTGTAGGAGACTCTCTTGGAGTTGTGATTCAGAACCACACACATCTGAGTCACTGCTCCTGATCACTCTTTGCTCTAGGGGTGATGGTGGTGTTAGGGAAAGAGTGATTTATTGATGACCTGTGTACATAACAGATTTCTTGATGTGACTCAGCTGCTTTCTCCAGGAGGAGGGAAGACAAAGCGAAGGTGGACACCTACCTCTCTTCCCAGAAAGGGTACAAACTGAGCTAATATCCATGTCTTCAGTTTATCCACATTCCTGGTCTCAGTGGTAGGAAGAAGAGGTTTAGGAGCACCACATCCAGGCTAATCCAAGCTCAGCATGGAATTTAATATACAGTCTGAAGCTCACCTGCACTTGTTGCTCCCATGGTCAAGATGCTAATACAAGGACCTGGTTTGCAGCTCCATTTGCTGCCAGTGTTGAGAACCAAGGAAAACAAAGGATGGGAGCTCCTGGTGTAACATTAACTGGGCAGCAACTTTCTCTAGTGAATAAGTTTATAGGCAGGACTGAGGGGTCTGTCTGACTGCCTGGAGCACCACATTGCCCAGCAAAAGGGATGACAACACTACATTGCCCCCACAGACCAAAGCAGGACATAATCACCTCCAAAGCAACAATTTGTTGGAGACCATAGGAAAACTCTTCTGTTATAGTCTTATAGTTTTCTGCAACTCTAAAGAAAACTGTAGGATGATTGAAAGAAATAGATTAGGGGCAGATGAAAATGTGTGAGTGATCATCTTAGAGATATGCTTATTTTCACTGACTCTATGGTCAGTTAATTTCCAAGCAACTTGAAGCAGATAATGTGTTTGTAAGCATTCATCTGAATGCTCTATCAGTGTTGGCTAAAGCCTATGAAGACTGGGATCTTCTCTTATTGTAGTGAGTTTTTTAATTGCATATATTATGATACAGCAGCAGTTGGATAATGATACAAAAGTAATTCAGGCTATAGGTAGGATCTAATGGTGGAGTAGTTGTCTGCTGGAAGAATTTGCACAAGAAATTACCAATTTTCCACTTGTCATTTTTAAACCAAGCTTGGAAAACTTTCCAAAAGACAGAAGTAGGCTGTAGTTTAGCTGCAAAATATGGGCTTGAATTAATAATTCGTATTCTTTGCTAGTGATTAAGCAGTGCTTCAAGTTATACCCAGGAACATGTTGGAGTTTAATTTTTTATTTTTATAATTTGATTTAGCAACAGGTCATAGAATGATAAGCAAACAGGCCATGAAGTAACTCAGGAAAAAGAGATTAACTTGTTTTTTAACTAGATCGTTAACATCATAGTGTAACATAACATCAGTAGTAGTAGTAATAGTCAGAGCCCTGGCATAAATGTTAGGAATAAATGTAAATGTCTTCCCTGTAAATGTCTAAATGTGGCCAAATCATTTCAGTGTCCTCAAATGCCAGCACAGAGCAATGTTAAAAGAGTTTTGGTGACTGTTCAACATATCCTGAAATAAATTATGACACTGTTAAATCACATCCTGATTATCAGGGATGATACCAAAGAAATGGATATCCCTTGATTATAATAGGGGCCTCAATACATGGCTTAGATGTAGACACTACATTACAAACATTACCTTTTAAGTGAGATGAATCCTATCCTAATCACATTGCTGAAGGCTTTACAAGATTAGTTAATAACTCTACAAAGTAGTCTGGACAAGAGGTAAAAACTGAGCCATCCTTCTTGGACTTCAAGGTGGCTATCAAGCTGGCTATCCCCAAATATTAAAATCTGTTTTAAGTCTGGAATACCCTTCTCAGAGCAGATGAATATATGAACTAAGGTCATAATTTTTTTGCAACACTGTATTCTGATTCAGTCTTGTAACTAAATCTTGTGGTGCCTCTTACCCTCACCTTGTGTTCCTGTGGGATTCTGCTGATGTCCCCCAAGTTCCCTGTGCATTCAGAAATGAAATCTTGTCAAGTGAATCTTTGCAGGACTGGGGTTATAAATTGTTGCTGGTCCCTCTGGGCAATATAGGCCCTGCACTGATAGTCAAATAAGAAAAATAGTCAGAATTTTTTTTGTTTTGTTTTCTGTGTGTGTGTGTCTGGAAAAAGCCCTGAGTCAATATTATCCTATCCAGTACACAAATATCTAGTTGTATCTCTGGTTTATTTTAAACAGTAATTACACTTTGGTCATTCCTTTGGAGCTGTCAGCTCTGTTGAAGAGTGGGATGTAATTTTTAGGTGTCCGTGCAGTCTCTTTGCCACTGATACTGCAAGGAGAACAGATGGACCTGTCTGGTTTCTGCCTTGTCCAAAGTGAAAAAAAAGAATGTTTCTCAGCCCACTTGGTTAAAAAAGAATAGGGGTCGGTGGGGTTAGGGAATAAGTAATGAAATCAAATAATTTTTTTTAGAGTGAGGTTAGAGCAGCAATGGAGCAGGGAAGAAGCCAGCAGCTGCTGAATTCAGTTCCGATGACAATGACAAAAAAGCAGCTAAGATGGGGGAGAAGGCATTTATTCCCATTTTATTTGGAATAAAATGCAAAAGGGAGAAGGAGTAGTAACTGCACTATGAGAGGCAAAACAGAAAGAGGAGGGGAATTAAAGCTCCTCTTGTAGGTGACCATGTTATGAGCTACTCAATTCAGGTACTGCTTGTACAGAGAAAACAACTTTATTGCCCTCCTGGTGTTTCAGTGCCTCTGTCAGCCAAATTGTCTATTTTCCTCTAATTGCCAAGTGTATTCAGTGTAAAACTGGTTGGTGCTGTTGGCCTACTTGGGAGACCCCATGTGCTCTGGGTGGTTTGAGGACAAGCCCAAGACCCAGGTCTGCAACGATGTCAGAAGTAGTGCTGTAAAGTAACCACTTTCCTGCTTTGTTGTGTTATTCCTGCTTTTTGGGCAGCCAGGGGATGGTGATCATAAGTTATATCCATCTTTGTACATGTCATGGTTGTCATCTTCACTTGGCAGCACAAAGTTACACTGGCACCCAAACAGCAGAAGAGTTCAACTTCATTTGTTATTTTACTGCAGAGCCCTCAGAGCTGAAATCCAAGGGCAGTGCACTCTGTGGAAATTTGGGGCTGTCCCTGGGACAGTGAACCTTCCTTGGTCCCCTACAGACTCATGGCTTAGCTACAAAACCTGAAGAAGGTCCAAAGAATAAAGAGAGATTAAAGGAGCAGGATGCTCAAGGCATATTAGATATAACTTCAGTTGTGGGGGTAAAGAAGAATTGCTTCATTTACTTGAGCTATAAAAAGGGATGCCAGTGAGACACAAAGCAGGTTACACTTCTCCTTAAGCACTCTTAGGAGCAGTCTCTCTGTTGCCTCAAATAACAGGAATATCTTTAAAGAGCATGCAAGTTTAGAGCTTCAGCCCCTTGATGCAGAAGTAAAGCAACACTGGCGTTGCTGTTGGGCATCACAGCAGTGCAGTGGTTTAGAAAAGGTTAACAAACAATTGCCAGTTCATCTACTTTCTCCCTGATGCTGGATCCCAAGGCTTTAGTGGTCTGTCCTTGAAAAGACAGCATCTGCTCATGCAGAAAGCAGCCTTGTGCAGAATCAGGCCTGAAAAGGTGTCTGCTTTAGACATTGCTGGTTGCTAAGAACACATTTGAGGGGATTTTCTTTACCAAATTGTCATTCAGTCTCATACCACATGGTCAGATTTTCCAGATTTTCTTTGTAACAATGAAGCAAAAATTCTAAAAATTAAAAAAAGCAAAAAAAAAAAGCAAAAAAGCAAAAAAGAAAAAAAAAAAAAAAGCTGTGTCTGCCATGACATATCCTGGCTCTGCAACCTGCGGATTAAGAGAAACAATAATAAATCTGAGACTTTGCATCACTGTGAAAGGCCCTTAAGTGGGGTGATGATTTTAGCTGTTCTCTCTGTTCTCCTGTTGTGACAGGGCCTCTCTTCACTTGGTTTCTTTTCTTCTGTGACTCATGTAGTGCCTTGACCTGCAGCATGGCACAAGAACTTCTGCAATTCTCTGTTTATGGTTTTATATCATCTACAGGATGTTCCCTAAAAGTTAGTAGTGTTGTTTTTTGTTGTTGTTGGTTTTTTGGTGTGTTTTTTGTTTTGTTTTGTTTTGTTTTTTAAGATTAGGCAAAGTCATTGGCCTTGTTCTCATTCAGCAAATCTAGCATAAAACCAGGCTTTTAGTTGGAGATGAATCTTCATGTCATGGCACCCTTTTTAAGGCCCCAAGTAATTTCCAGTGCATATGAGGAAATTATTAGCAGTGTGCAGTCATGTGATAAGCTAAAATGAATGGCAGGGAATGTGATGGCAAAGGTTGTGTCTGACATACCTGCAGACATGTGTTTGGATAGCATAGGACCACACAGCTCAAATTTCTATTTGGGTGCAATAATTCCTTTTTTACAAAGCCAGAAATTCCAATGTATTTATGTTCACCACAGTAGTACCTTCAGGGATAAGCAGAGATTTGGGCTATGCATCTTAGTACCTCCCAGAGTACCCAAGCTTCTTCTGGCACTTTTAGGTCCCATCACATTGCTTCCATGACACATCCAAGCTTTTCCTGAGGGGCTGGGGAGATCCAGAAACACCTGACCTCCTCAGTGAGATTCAGTCTGCCCTTCACAGCTGTACCTTGTGCTGTGTGCTCCATAAGAGGATTACAGAATGGTTTGGCTTGGAAGGGACCTTAAAGATCATCTAGTTCCAGCCCCCTTGCATGTGCAGGGACACTTCCCACCCACTAGTTCATGGAATCGTGGTATCATAAGAGTCATTCTGGTTGGAAAGGACCTTCAAGGTCAAGTCTAATGTCAGTCCTACACCTCCTTAGATAACCACCCCTAAGTGGCCTACACAACCACTAAATCATCTCCCAAAGCACCACATCTACCTGTTTTTTAATAACTCCAGGGATGGAAACTCCACTACCTCTCTAGGCAACCTGTTCCAATGCTTCCCCACTCTTTCAGTGAATACATTTTTCATAATATCTAATCTGAACCTCCCCTGATGCAACCTGAACCTGTTACCTCTTGTCCTATTGCTGGTCACTGGGGAGAAGAGGCCAACACTACAGCCTCCTTTCAGGCAGTTGTAGAGGGGAATAAGAGAGTGGTCTCATTCCAGGGGTAGCAGTGGTTCAACATCAGTAAGTGTTCTCCAAGAACTGGGTATTCAGCCCTTCATGGTGCATTCTGGGAAGACATTGGGAATTAAAGCTCCAGGACTGTGAGAGATACTGAGCCCTCTAACTGGCCTGGAAATGATATGCAAAAGCCATCCCCAAAACTGACAACCTCACAGGCAGAATCCTTGGTTATGTCACTGATTAAATGACTTTCTTAGGGCAGCTCTGCTTTGTCACTGCTCCAGGGAGGGTGGACTCAAAGCCCAGGTGGGGCTCATTGGTAATGAAAGGTGTGGACACAGAAACTGCTGTTGATTGTGGTGTTTTCACTCCCAGGGAGAGAACACAAACCAACTAAAGGTTGTCATGCTGCAGGGCTGCTCATTCAGCTTCTTATATAGCACTTCAGCTCGCAAGGGATGAAGGAGCTATTGACTGTGGGACTTGGGGACTGGCTCTCACAGGCAACAGTCTGCATCTTCACAACAAGCAGGTCTTGTAGGAAGGAAGATATTTGTTTTAATGGGAGAAAAGCTACAGTGAGGAGACATGGGCCAGAAGGGCTGGCCAGGAAAAGCTAATTTTCTCATTTCAGTGGCAAAAACTTGTTACAGGGGGGTGACACTGGTAACTGGGATACAGAAGGTCAAACTTTGCTATTCAATAATTGGGGGGCGATGAAGCAAGGGAAGTGGAAGGCCACTTTATCAGAAGTAGGGCTTTAATGAAAATATATGAGTTGCAGCAGCAACAAGAATGCCGTTAAGGTCTGCTACATCACTGGGTGAAAAGCTGTTCAGACTCATCTAACAAACTGGATTTTGCCCCGAAGACCTCACAACTTCAGTGTAATAGAGGACTTAACAGTTGGGTCCAGAGGAAGAGGGGTGAAACAAGAACCACTAGCAGTACTCCCAGTTTGCCCTCAGTATAAGGTGTTAAAAATGTTGCAATTATGACAGGAATGGCTAATTTGAAGAAAGGCTATTAAAGCAGTCATTGAGGTGGCTTCATGTGTCTTTGCATCTTCCACTGAATGCCATAGCAACTCATGTGTCTGGGTGTGTGCAATGAAGATCTGACACATGATCAGTAAGGGCTGCAACAGCTCTGGGAGAAATTGCCTTTCCCAGCAAGAAGCAAGTAAAAACCCAGGAGGAATCATGTCTCAGATGTACATTTCTCAGTCTCCTAGCACTTGGGCTGTGTTCCAGCACCAGCACTGAAGCCCAGCCCTTAATGGTGAAGCTTACCTAAGGACAGAGTGCTGAGCTTTGCAAAACACAGTGTAGTCCTCCAAGTGGGGCACCTCTGCTCAGTGTTTGCTCCTCAGCCATGGAATATGGGGAAATTCTGAATGGACCTTCCAGAGCTCTGGAGAGCTCACTTCAGTAGCATGCAAATTAACACATTTTGCTGTAAGATGTTTGTTGTGTCTCAGGAAAAAAACCAACACCCTACAAACCTCAGTACCTCTCTGGATTCAGCTGCAGATGGTTTTTCCAGAAGGATCCTTGTCTAGTCTGTTAGCACACTGGAGGTTCTTGCTGACAACATGAATGGAAAGAAGAATGAATTAGCAGCTCTGAGTAGCACCCTGAACGGCCTTCAGTGCCATTTCCATGTGTCATAAGCTGAGCTGGAAGTTGGCTGGATCTTCTGGTGAAGATGAAGTGAGCTAAGAACTAAACCTGCTGCAGAGAGGCCTTGTTGTGCTTAAATGCCAAAACCATGTTCCTGGCAAAGCTGTGAGATGCTCTGTCCATCAGCATCTTTCAGTGTTGTGTCCTTTCTCTTTGTAGTCTGACTGACACAGGGAGGAGCAGAGGCTGGAAATCAGAACTGTAACTGTGCAGCTAATTTTAGAAATGCTGATATGGCACACCACAGCTCAAGGGTTTATTTAAATCTCTGGGCAGAAAACTGCTGGTTGTGGAGGAATGAATAAAGAGAGCTTATTCTAGGGACAACAGTTGAAAACCACTAAAAGCGCGAGAGATAAAATGTCTTTTGGATTTCCATCATTTCTTGCAGTAGTCAGCCATTAAGAAACCTCAACCAATTCCTTTTAAAAAACCCCAAAATACTTCCAAGGTACAGAAAGATTTATGCCACACTTCTGACTTGGCAAACTGCAGGTACCAGGAGAAGCTGCTCAATGTGTCTACATCTGGCTTTAACTTGGAAGTGTGACCATTTTAAATGTCACCACTGATTTAAACAGTTACGGCCTTAGTATTGAACAATGTTTCTGGATAACACATATATTACAAACAAGACAATATTTGATTTTTTTTCTCCGTTGTGGTGTATTAAGGCAGCCATTATCCTTCACTACTAAACATACTGTAGGTAAGTTTCCAGGACTACAGTTCAGTGCTAATATCTCATCATGGCTAATAGCTGCCAAACTTATTTCTTGATCTGTGATGTACTTGCACAGGCATTGTCACTGATAGAAGCAGGGACACTCCTGTAAACTCACAGACCTGCAAGGTACAGATTCATCCCTTTACAGCTCAGAAGGGAGAAGCATTTCCAGGTTGTCATCTCCCCTTACACACTTCTTTTGATCACCTCTACCTGTTCATATTATTATGGGTCCCTTTCTGGCTGTGGTTGGGGCATCAGATACAATGCTGAGACAGCTCAGGGCCATGGTATTACTGAGCAGTGCCACATCCCTGGAGCTCCTCATTGTGGCTCCTGTGCCTGCAGCTACCCCTGGCCACCACGGGCCTCTGATAGAACCCAGGGTACTGTTTCCTTCTGAGCTGCTTCTCATTGAAAGAGTGGTTAATTTGATGATGCTTTTGCCTCAGCACAAAGAACAGAAAGGAGGGGTCAGTGAATGATGAGGATTTGCTGTTTCCATCACAGGTGGTGTAAGCCTCCAGTCCAAAGATATTTTCCCCAGAGTATTTATTTTCTGCTTAAAGTTGCCAGTGCTTTTTCAAACATGGTATTTTCTATAAATTGATTTTTTCTGGATACAGTGTTTTCTTGGGTATGAGGTGTTCTGTTTCAGGAGGGATCTTTCCTTGTTTTTTTAAGTGGTATAAATCCTGTGATGTATGGGCACTTAATTCACTGTAAGGTAGAATATTGTTAGCAAAAGAGACTGATAATCCAAATTTGCTAAACTACTCGTGGAACACTAGTGAGTAAAAAAATGTGGTTTCCAGAGAGAAGGAGAGGAGAGCATGTAATGGAGCACATATCTTTCTCTGTTGTGAACTGAGTGATTACTAGGCAGGTAGAGGCTGGAAACAATTGATTGTAATTGCTCTGTTGGGATTTTAATAAAACCCTTAAAGCAATTAAAATGCTTTTATTCAAAACAGATTTGGGCATCTTTTCTAAGGAGGTCTTAAGTCTAAGTGCTGTTTTCAGTGTAAATTATGGTTTTGTGAAATGTCTCCTTGCAGCAAGTGATGCCAGGGTGGGTGCTCTGCAGTCAAGACTGGATCTGATGGAAGAGAGGAAGGAGATCTGGTGTAGCCAGCCCAATGCCTGTGAGATCACTGCCCTTTGGAGCACAGGGCTTTTCACTGCTTTCTTCTTGTCCATGCCCATATCCATGACCATGTTCTGCTTGAAATGTGGACAGCTCAGGAATGATTTATAAATTCCTCCTGCAGACTCCTCGGTGTATCTGCACCTGGTAGAGATGCAAGGGGTCTGTGGGAATGCTGTGTCATGTGAAGGAGGTCTATTTATATCCAGGAAAGATGGAAAGGTAGGTATTGAAAATAAGGAGATTACATAAAGATCAGTCAAATGTGCCAGTCTCCCTCTGGGTTATAAAACAGCCTTTGTTTAAATAGAAAAGCACAGCCTTTAAAATATATCTATATTTTGGCTAAATATTGTTTGGGGAAAGCACAGTGATCCTTCTACAAAAATTAGTTTTATAACTGTTGTTGCTAGCATCTAGGACTTAGGAGCTGTAGGAGTTAAAAGGTGCAAAGCCTTTTCCAAACAAATCTTTCTTTTGTATGTATTCCTAATTTAAAAAAAAAAAATCACTTTAGACCCATAGTGCCTCTATTTTATCACCATTAGGTAAATACACTTTAAAAGAAATTTCAACACATTTCTTTATTGAATTTTGAATCATAGATGACCTGGCCATCTTTTAAACAATGTGTCTTAGAGGTGCCAGCTCTCAGTTTCAATACAGATCCCAAGATACTTGTGGTGTTTCTTGCATTTCTAACCATAAGAACTCTTTTGTGTTAATAATAGCATGTTTTCTGCATAAAGTTTTACGTATCTTTGTTTATTCTTTTTGCCTATGTTACCAAGCAGTCACAGAGATGTATGTGGATATATAAGCTTTCCAGGACACTAACTGGGAAATTAAAACTTCCAGCTCTCTCAAATGTGCTTTCTTTTTTTTTAAAAAAAAATCTTTGATAAAAAAGAAATCATAAAACTGCTAATTTCTCCTGGGAACTTAGTTCTCATTTTGCCTGTGAAGGGCTGCTGCTATTGTATCTTTCCAGAACAAAAATGCAGATCTCTGAAACTTAAGAGGTTCTTAGTCTGAAAAAATGGTGTGGGTAAGATTGTGAGGGCAGAGACAGAAATAGCTGATGTTCATAAGTGTAAAAAGTGGCAAGTCTGTTCAGTAGGTATTGTATGAGACACTATCCCATTTACTTGTGTGATGTTACAGGAGCACCTGGCAAGTGTCCTGGTGAATGGGGACTGCACTGGGCTGTGCCTTGTAGCCAGGGGTAAATTTGGATCCTTTTCTCATGTGCTCAGAAAGCTCTTCCTTCATTTGGACATGAGAAAGAACTTTATAGCTCTCAGATTCTCTTGGCAATCTAATGACAAAAATATTGGGACGAAGGAAATTTTAATTTATTACTCTAAAAAACAGCAGTGAGCAATGTAAGAGTCCAGGACAGGAAGGAAATCTTCGCAGGAACTGAGTTCTGTCCTCTTCTATCCAAGGCAGGAACATAATGTGATTTTTCTTTAAATGAATAAAATCTTTGTAAAAGCTAATTAAAGGCTGTCCATACCGGACTGGGAACAGGACTGTCTCTAGTTTTGAATGATGAGCTCAAGTGTCAGTAGCAGCTGAGAATGGAGCTCTACAGAGGCCATGAGAGAGGCTGAGAAAGAAGCAAAGAGGCTGAAATACTCAGTAAATTAGCCTGAACTGAGGTCTATGCTTCTGTAGCCAGGCAATTCCCAAGAGCAAACAGGATAGGGAGAGCCTGGGCACATCTGCACATCACTGCTGTGTACATGGATCCTGCTGGCTTGCTCCCATGACTGCTATTTGAAGGCTGTTCAAGGCTTTTGCTATTTTAGTGGCTCAAAGCTTTTCAATTCCATATCTGTATTTATGCGCAGTCTGTGTTATATTCATTTCTATCTTTTACCAATGCTGTTTTTCAGTTCAGACAGCTCTTCTACTTCCCCTATACCTCACTTTCCCAGCATAATTAAATGGGACAGCCATCTTCTATCTTAACAGCTTACTGAAAAAAATAAAATTTGTGGATCTAAGAGGAAAAGACCCCAAACCCCAAACTCCTGACTTTTTTTCAACCTCTTCGTAATTTTTCCACCTTGTTCTGAAATATATAAATGAAAAGTTAACTTAAGACAGACCCCAAACCCCAAACTCCTGACTTTTTTTCAACCTCTTCGCAATTTTTCCACCTTGTTCTGAAATATATAAATGAAAAGTTAACTTAAGACAGACTCACTGCTTTATGATTTATTGACATCAATGTTGAAAAACTTGATCTCAATCAAAATCAGACTCCCAGTTTTCCTAGGCACTGCAAAAACACACAGCAGAAGGACCCTCCTTCTACCTGCTCAGTCAATAATTATAACGAACGGGAGAGACAACAGAAATATGGGGCATGAGAGACCTTGTTAATGGATCTGCTTCCTCCTCTTAAAGGTTTGTTAAAAATAGTTAGTTAAATTTAAATGTTGGTTCTTTTTGTTCCTTGATGATTTATTATAGGAAAAGTAACATAGGCAGGAAAAGTGCCTAAAAATATACAGACTGCTTTTTTCTTACTTTGTACCTTACAATACTGGAAATGTCAAAGCTAATCTTTGCTCCTCTGGAGGAGGCTCTGGCATGTGTTGGAACCCAGTCACTGGGAACTCCTGAGATCTCTGTCCAGCTCTGCTATCTGAGTGCTGGGGAGCAGAGCTGGTGGCACCAAGGAGTCCCTCAGTGGCCAACATCTCACTGACATCTCACCTGCATCTCCAGTAAACCTACAGGCTTTGGTTCCTCTCATTTACAAAGGCAGGCTACAGCTTTATTATCTACCAGTCCCTTGAGGTGGTGACAGTGAGTTTGCCTCTCTGATTAGCAGTTCCCTATGAATTTATGATTTCCCCTATGAATTTCCATAATTTTCCCTACTAACACCTCCAAACTATTTGAGGTATTATTCTGGTATTCAGGTATCATTCTGCTCTTTGCTTAATCAAATCAGTTTCTTTTAACATCTCCTTATTAGATACTTCTGTCCTTGATTTCCACTTTTCCACATTTTTTAGAACAGATCAGTATTTCCTCTAGGTGATAACCTGAATGAGAAAAAATCACCTTTTAAAAATTTAACTTCACATCTGCAGAATTCAGCGCATGGAGTTGTTCAGTGAAACTAAGCCCCAGCTTCAAGAAGGGATCAGTCAAACAGCTTATCTTTGTTCAGATTTTTAGTCTGCCTTTACCCTAAACTGCAGAATTCATCCCAGACATGGACTAAAGTGGGACTCAGCTTCCCTGATGATTCATGGTCAGAGCAATCTGCATTTGCAACTGTGCTGCTCCTTCAGTAGAGATGAAGTTGCTGTGTTTGTGACAAAGCTGGGCACTGATTTTACAGCATTCACTTCAGACGGTAGAAATGCATTAATTACAGCCTCCTCCTTGATTTCTTTTTGTTCCTGTCACAAGGTAGTTGCAGAGGTGGGGAAAATGCATAAATTATTTTGCAGGACTGCTGAAAACTCCCATCAAAGATTTAACAAGAGAAGTGCGACAGGTGATGAGAGCAATGCACAAAGGGGAAGCATCTGAAGCTGCCTTGTTACAGGTTTTTTTTTTCCCTAAAGCTGTGCAGATAAATGATGACAAAGAAATAAGACAAAAATGACTGTGATTGACTATCCCCTTTGTGTTAAATTTGGGGCCAATGATTTGATGGAGAAGGAGGAGGAAGAAACCCCAAGTAACTAATAGGCATCCAGGATATTTTAATCTTTTTTTTTTCTTTCTTTCTTCTTTTCTTTCTTTAAATAGCTTCTAAAATTTCATTATAATCCAGTGGATGATTGTCCTGTGTTATTAACAAGCTTCACTAGATGCCATGTAGAATATTAAAAAGCCATTGTGGTGATGTAGGGCTCAGAAAAACCTATGAACCTTTTCTCTCCTTTGGAGTCCAGTTTTATTAAAGCAGCTAAGAGCAATTTTTTCACTTTACAAGGAAATTAACTTTGGGAGGAAGATTTTGTGGAACCTCTGAGTGTTTTACCTCTTTATAACACTTCCCTGAAATCCTCCCATTCTTTTCATATTCTTCTGTACACCAGGATTAGATGTATTCTGGAGAACACAAACATTCTCCCCTATACTCAGTAGAGCCTCAAAATATAAGATTGGGTGGGACCTTAACTGGTCACCTAATCCACCCCTAAGCCAGGAACTAAAGCAAATCAACATATCTATGTTTTTGTGAAAGGTAATTGTCCAACCTCCTCTTAAAAGTCTGACATCCTCTTGAGTGAATAATGCCTGAGACCATCTACCTCCATTTCATTACCCTTCCTGTCAGTTTTCCTCCATCTTTGTTGGTAACCAGTTTCTTCTTACCTTTTTCTCTACACAGACTCACTGTTGTTTGATATCTCTTTTCTTACAAATCCTGCATCCCTTGCTCCTCTGCAGTCATGTTGTGACCATAATCGATGAAGAATTTCCATCTGAATCACCTTACCTGGGTTCATGGTTGGGTTTGCAGCTCTGGCATATTTTCTAGTAGTGCCTTGTTTTCCTTACTTTGTACCTACTGATCTCTCCATCACTGCAGACTTCACTGCTAAAACCAATCTGTCAGGGACCATGGGGATGAAAAACACAAGGGTGCTAGACCAAGGACTGGTTCTTGGGGAGTTCTTCTGAAAAATATCTCCCATTAACATTTGTCTTTTGAGATCTGTCAGTAAGATGACTGTAACCCATTTATTGTATGTTCCTGCAGGTTTTTAATGTCAAAATGCTGTGTGGTGCTAAGTCATGTGCTTTTAAATACAGGCACTCTAATTAATTGATCAATTGTTCTTTAAGCCACAAATGGAATTGCTTGAAAAATCCACTTAACATGAGATCACTCTGAAGGGTTTAATTACGTTTTTGTTTCAAATTTTTGTTTGTACACTCCGTAATTTAGCATTATATTATTTACCCAGGATCAGCATCAGCTTGGGTGGATTGTAATTCCCTAGTTCATCTCTTTTATACTTTTCAATAGTCAAATGGTTTTGGGAGTCCTGCATTTTAGATTTGCTTTTTTCCCCAAGATTTGTTGAAATTAACTTTACTGAGAGTTCCTCATCCCTTGGAGGCTCTTGGTGCAAGATATGTGTCTGTAGTTTTAAAAAAAAGTGTTTAATTTTAGCAAATGCTACCTCACATCCCCTTTCCATCACAGATGGCAATCTTTCTGTTCCACCCTCGGTATAAAATTCCTGCTTGGTTTGATGTACAGACAAAAATATCTATCTTCTGAAAATTTCTACTTTTTCTACTTGCCTAAGAACATTTTTGCTGTGTGCTTCTAGCAATAACTCACACTGAAAAATACACCATGACTTCTAGCTGTATTCGTCATTTAATTCTTCCCTTCCTTTCCCCATTATCAGTAATTTGTTTTGTAAATTATATTAATTGTAATTTCCTTTCCATTTTTTGGTTAAATCTAGAAATATATAAAAATTAATGCCTTACTGCCACTTCCATATGTCCTTTCAATATTTAAGACTTGTTTGTTTTCTTGATTTTTTGTTTTTTTCCCCCAGCAAACCAATGTCATGGCAGGAGATCCTGGCTTTTGGAGCCTCCAGTAGGATGTTTGACAACAATTCCCACTATAGTCTTCTATTAGGATTTCTTGCTTGAAATTTTTGTCCCTGATGGTGATGCTGAGAATCTCACTCACCTGGCAGAAGTTAACCCTTCCAAAAATTCTTATACTGCTGGTCACTGGTGTGTTCTCTTTGCAAACAAGAAATGTAACCCTATCAGCATCATAATAATCACTATTTAAGCAACTATTGATTTTTTAGTTCACCAAATTATTTTTCTTTGTCCATAAAAATGAAGTCTGACATTAAGTTCCACTTTGCTAGGTGGAAGATCTTTCCCAAAAAACTGCCAGTTATTTTTACTATATCTAGGGAAGTTTTATTACTGATTATACTTGACCAAAAATGGATCTCAAGTAAGGTCACACGTAATTAATATGATGCCTGAGGATCAGGTAATTTTATTCTGCAGTGATATCTAGAAATAGTTAATGGGTAGCATCCAATTTTCCCTCTTCATGTGGAAGAATGATCCAAAGGAGTAAAATGCCTTGTTTGCTGTCACTCAGCAAGCCAATGGCAGATTTAAGAGAGTTTACTCCTACCCTGTTACAGCTGGGAAAAATCAGAACACTGAAGTCAGAGGCTATGGGTGCCTTTCGCCCATGACCCCAAGTGTCACAGATGAGAGTGGAAGGTCTTAATATCACTTAAGTATCACCAAAAATGGTATCAGGAAAAGGTGGGATTTATTATAAATTTATGAAGAAGTGACAGCAGAATTTGATGACAAGGTTCACTCTGTTACTTATTGTGAGGAAGGGACATAGGGGTTGGGAATGAATGGGAGTGAAACTGAGTCAAGGACAGGCTGGAGTGATTTGGACAGTATTTAGGGAATACATTGAGGAAGGCTCTCCTGTTGAGTCACAAAGTAGAGAATGGTTCTGCTTGCTTTGTAAACTCTGTCTCAGAGAGGATTCTGGGTGCAGCTGAACCCTACTCTCATACTTGGTAAGCATTTTTACAACTAAAGGGTTTAACTGTAAGGATTTCAATGTAGTGCTTAATGCGTAATTATGGGACTGGTGTGATTTAGCATAGCAGGAAATTAAGATTGTTTAATGCTAGTCACAAAATTAGATTATACAATTTTTCTAATATTTTAACCAATAACCAAGAAAAAAGAATCTAACAAAGTTTTTTAATTATATTGTGCACAAACACAGATATAGAGGTTAACCTGTTAAGATGTTAAATTTTGGTATCTAATGTCATGAAGGAAGTTGCATTCTTCTCCCACCCATTTACCAACAGAGTCAAATTATGCCCACCTAATATGATTTGATTTTCCCTTGTGTTTAAGAGAAGTGGCTGGCAACTTATTGTATCACTTGGATGAACCATCTCCCTTTGTGAGAGCTGTAAGAGCTCGATGAGATCCTGGAGTACTCCTTACAGTCTCCCTCTTTAAACCAATATTTATAGGACCCAAGAAGATTGACTTTGGCCAGAATTTTATTATGATAGCCACAATTCATCTTGAACAGTTTTTGGCAGCTTTGAGAATGGGCCTGTGTTCTGAGAAGAAAAGGGGTCTCAGGTACATTCTGCAAACCAGGTTTCAGGTTGGGTTAAGGAGTGCCAAATCCCCCTGAATTGCTGTGAGTGCATTAGAATGGAAAGGAAACCAAGTTTTCAGGCCCATTGCTCCAGTAAGCAAGACTAGGAAGTGCCAGATAGTATCAGCCTTCTGTACTTGCTATTGAAACAAGAACAATGTTAGACCCACCACTCTTCTTTCATAATTTAAAGCAAGAACAGTGTTGGCTGATGCTGGTGTTGCAGTGTGGCTCAGTGAACAGGGGGGTTTTGCCCTCCCCCATCAAGGGGGCTGAAAAACTTTACTCCAGGTTTCAAAAGTTTTTAGGTGCTCATTCCTCATTGCATCATGTAACTTTTTAGCTCCTTCTTGGAAGGGAAAGGAAGTCCTAAGGTGAACTCCATAAGCTTCCAAACTGAAAGGCTTTTTTTCTGTCTCCTGAACATCAAAGATCTCTTTCAGGCAGCACAGGAACATTATGGTGGTACATGTTTTTTTTGCACAGTGCTACTGCAGCAACAATTTAATGCTACTGCAGGCTCTTGAGGGACTGCTGGATTATTTCCTTCTCAGTAGTCTGGGTGACTTTTCACATTTGGTGCAATATCTTCTATATTAAGTAAATACTCAACTAAGATGTGATTTAGAAGACACTGTTCCTTGTGAGGCAGCAGCAAAGCACTGAAGTGTTGTACACTCTCAAGGCCTGAAGTCTAAAGATAAGAGACTGTGTATCCATAATAAAAGCTGGCACATGACATGGGAAAGAGCTCCAGAGCTGTTTTCTGATATATCTTGAGACTGTGTTTAAGAAAAGCAGGAAAGATGGAACTCTAGACTTGATTTCATGTTGATAGCAGCAGGAGCACCTCCCAAAAGAGACACTGGCATCCCAAAGGAAGAGCTCACCATGTGCCACAGATGCTGGGCTGGATTGTGCTGTTGAAGCACCAGCCTCTCTCTTGACATTTACCCATCCAAACCTTTGCTTTTGGGGCTACAGCTCAGTGAGTTGCCTGATGCATCCCAACCTGTACATAGGTCATGAGACATGTCCCATTCAGAGAGAAATTCACTGCAGAGCTGCCAGTTAAACTCGAGTCTCTTGGTTCAGATTAACATAGCATAAGCTTGGAGTCTCACTTCCCTTGTATGCCTTTTTCTTTTGTTCTCTCTGTGGTACCTTGCTCATACAACTGCATTTGTAAGTGCACTGGAATATGCCACTTTATCTTAGCCGTAGCACATTAGGGATGGGAAAACAGTTCATCTCCTGAAATTCCAAATGAATATTTAAACACACATCTTTTTATTAGATGCTAATTAATATTGTGGATAAGGGATTCTAGGGGATTTGGGGAGGGGAATTGTTTTAAATGGGCAAATTATTTCATTTAGAAGTACATTTACTATACATAATAATGGATGGCTTTCTTATGCTGCTTTGCAACTTCAAAGTGCTTTGCAACTATTAATTAATTAACTTACATGTGTGCTCTTTTGGAGGTAGGGAAATAATTATTAACAGCCCCATCTTGTACATGAGGAACTGAATGATAAACATTCATGTTATTTGAACAATTTAGCCATTGTATTGCATGGTTTATCTGTCTCTGCAAATACCACTTCGTCAGACATAATCTGAATTAATACACATGCAAATTAATACATTAAATAGTGTTGATACAATGCATGGTGATCCCCATGCATAATTATGTGACCAGTGCCTTGTATCTTAGGACTCCCTGAAAATGACACTCCTTGAGTGAGTCCTTCCTTGAGTTCTCTTGAAGTCATTTAAGATTGGTATTTGTTGCCAAATGGGAGATGAATGATGTCATGAGCCTAGAGGTGTCTAGGAAGATGGTCCCTGATGTAGTTAGTTCTGGAGCAGATCCTGTAGTTAGTTCTGGAGCACAGCAGGGAAACAACCTCAGACTTTCTGAAGGTAGTGCTGCATGTGGTTAGATACACTCCCATGCCCAAAACTCCTCAACACTGTCCCACTTAAGCACCAAATCTTATCCTCCAGGAATACCAGGAGATCACCCAGGAGCACGTGCAAAGTATGGACAGGCAGCAAATCATGATTCAGGCTGTCCCTGCAGAACAGCACTGTCAGAGCTGGAGATAGGAAATGACCTGCTCAGGCTCCAGCACTTATATTGTGACGTGTGATTTAAGGCTAATTTTCCTTCCAAAGTGATATCCAGTTCAGAGTTTGGGATTCTGGTGACAGGAAGTGATTGGCATCAGAGAAAGAAGTGGATAAATCCATGAGGAGCAGAAGGCTCCACGTGTAACTGGTGATGAACTTCCCACCTCTCAGTGATGAGAAGAAAAGCTGTGCTGTGAGATTTAGGAGTTGCTGAACAGAACTCTGAGGACATAAGGGAAGCTAAAGAGAGTCTGCTTGCTTTGGAGGGCACAAAAGGAGAGTGGCAGCTGAGGGTGGAGCAGGACTTGCTGAGTAACTGAAGCATCATCAGGCTCAGAGACTTGGGAAGCTTGAAAAAAAGCAACAGGAATCAAACACCTGTGACTGTGAGTGTGAGAGAGCCTGTGGGATCTTAAGGGAGTAAATCTGTCCAGACCCTTCCCAGGATTTCAGGACATCCAATCTCTGAGCTGATGAGAAATTGCTGACATGAACTTCTGATTTCTGCCTGGGCATGTGTTCCTGTAAAGCTTTCTGTGCTGGGAAGTGGCTGTCCTTAGCTCAGCTCCTGACTATGCCACTAAGAGTTCGCTTCAATTTTTCTATTTACCAATAATCCCACCTCCTTCCTTGTGGTCTTTTCTAATTTAGCATTGATTCTCTACCTTTTGGACTTCCCTGTGCCTTCTCAGCAGCATCTACACTCTGTTGAACCCGCCCCACAGAGAAACCCAGCATTAGTCAGTTCACCACACTGGGCTGACCTTTGCATCTCTCCTTACAGCTCTCCTGCTATCTGCTCTCCCTCCCCCATATTTTTCTACCCCTTATGATGTTCTCAGCCCTGTTCTGATGTACGTTGCCCTATCCTCTCTTTAAACAGCTCCTGGCATGCTTGTTTCTGATCTGAACTGATGCCTTTAGGCATTGCCTTCACACTATTAACAAAAGGAACCACATAGCTATTTAATTTCTTGTTGTGTTTTTAGGAAAACCTATGTTTAACTCTTAATCCTGGTGTAGATGGTGTGTTCTTACCAATAATTGGCCTATTAAGTTATGGGTACAGCTGAGTAAATTTCATGCTTATAAAAATGTTTGAGCAGGCAATGCATTTAGCTGACTGCAGACTGATATTTATGTAGTTCCGGGAGAGTAAATAAAGCCTATTCTGTGGCCATCAATATAGCATTATTTTCTCTCCCTCCTTCCTCCACTCTCATTTTGATGTCAAGGCCCAACCTTATGCACAGAGTTATGCCTCCCAGAGGGTGTTAAATTTCATCAATTGCTACTGAAATGAATGGCACTGGGGACATTCCCTGCCCTCCAAGACCAAGCTTCAGTTCCAAAAGTCTAAGCCTGAAAGGTTGTGAGTCTGTTTTTAATGTTCATTCCCATTGTGGCTGATGTTCAGTGCAGAAATTGTATTACCTTTGCCTATCCAGCTCCTTTTGTGCACAGCACTGATGGCACTGATGGCACTCATCTGATTCTTAAATTAATATATACATCATGCAGGGGAGTGTTTCTGAATGCAGGGCAAAGTAGAGATTTCATTTCTTTTTCTTTTAATTTTGTGCTTGGAATAACTTGTCTAATTCTACTCTCCTTATCTTGTAACAGATTTACAAACTAGCCTTCTACAAGAAGTGCTTATCTTGAAGTCATTAAACAGACAGCTGAATCTCCCTGTAACACCTTGAACAAGTCTATGTATTTGTTGATATTTGTGTTTGAATGCCAGCTTTGGAAAGCACTCAGCTTGGTTGGTTTTCTTTCAGTTCTAACAGCTTAAGCTGTATGAGTGGACATCTTTAAAATTTTTAGGTAGGTTTAAAATTAAGCACATCCCTGTAATCAATTTCTTTTAGGTCTGAATCTCAAAAAGGTTGTCCCAGGTAAAAAGTGAGCCTGAGGTGGTACCCAAGAAAATGAAATCTTTCTATCTGTTTAAAACCAACCAACCAACCAACCAATCAACCAACCAGCTTTCATTAATTAGGACTTCATCTTTCTTGATATTCAAAATAAGATGATATAGGCAGAGATTAAAGTATATACATGTACTGAAATGTATTTAAACATGATTAGTACTGGCACTCAATAGTGTAATTATAAGAGACTGATACCAAGATGTGGAGTGTTTGTGAAGCTAAAGAGACCCTGTCAGTTTCTGGCATTTTGGAATAACCCCTTGCAGTTTCCCAATGAAGACACAGGACTTACTGGCTTACACCAAAGCACTTGCTCACTTTAGAGTCACCAAACACCAAGCTGCAGACATACCCCTTGCTTGGACAAATAAACCAAAATTAGGTTGTTGTGTCACATTAGGTGCTTGTAAAAGAATATGTGAAGAATATGTAAATATAGCCTGAAGAACAATGGGAGTCAATCAATGCCTCTGGAAATAGGAAGAAATCAGGAAGGAGAGTGAGCTTACATAAACAGCCAACAAACCAGATAAATACATGACAGCATGAACAGAACCTCTGCTATAGATTACGTACAATTGATTTTAGGGTCCCAGTGTTTCCCAGCCTGGCACATCCTTTCCTGAGGATTCTCTCTGCCCTTGATCACATTGCAGTGAAGTGCAGCAATTATACTGACCTGCAACTGCCATCAGTGTCAAATGTTGCTGAAATTACTTTTATTTATTTATTTATTTTTGATTGAAGTTTTTCTTTCCTCTTTCACCAGCTGGTATGTCATCTCCAGGAGTAGGTGGAGAAGACCGTGTTGCAATAAAACTAGAATAGATGTAGGGGGGAGTGAAGCCCCTGTGCTCAGGGACTGGCAAAGTCATGTCAGCCCAGTTTGAAATGGAGGAATGGTTTATGTATTTAAAGTGTGAGTGATTAAGTGCAAGGACAGATTAACTGAGGAGGTGCATCCAAATGCTGTCTGGCAGCGAGTCTTTTTTGCTGAGAATAGCTCTGTTTCTGTTTTGCTTAACCCAAAATAACCGAATGCATTCCAGAAAATTTCTGTGTTAATTTCTCCATTACACCACAAAATCAGGGCAGATGATCCTAGTAGTCCCTCAGAGATTTTCCTGCATTCCCCTATTAAGATCAATTAGTCTGACCTCTCATGTCATGTGGACCACAGATTTAAATGTGGAGATTTTCCAGTATCAACCTAGTCCCTTCTGAGCTCCAAATCAATGCCTCTGACTCTCCCAAGCTGATGCACAGAGACAGTTGGTACTTGGAACAGAGAAATCCAGATCTCCCCACTCCCACACCCCTGCTGTGGTGCCACATTCACCATCCCTCATATCAAGGATCAGCTTTTCAGGCTCCAGGGAGCTGGTGGTTCCTCCTAGGCTGAACAGTCCTAGAAAAGCCAGGGTGAATTTTTTGCGATGAATAATTTAAAGTGAGACTTTTTGACCTCATTTTCTATATGCATCTCCTAGCAGAAAGTTGAAGCTAAAGCCATTTGTTACGGCTGAGTGTAAATCCAAGGGGAGCAGATGGGGGTTTCCCTGCCATGGAGCTGTGCAGGCACTGTGGGCATGAAAATGGACAAGGCAGGCAAAACTTTCAGAAACCAAAATGTATCTGCTGCTTAATTTTTCAAAATCAGTACCCTGAGTTTTTTGATGGGGCTTTGTTCTCCTGTAAACCTAGTCTAGACTTCCATTAGCTATGTGGCAGTGTCCTTGTCAATTATTTCAACTTGGTTTGTTTGCTTGTTAGTTGGTTTGTTTGCTTTATGCACTTTGAATGCTTATTTCTTTTCAATAAACTGAGTTTTTTCCTGGGAAATGCTGGCAAAGGCTTTGCAGCACTCTATGGGAAGGGCTGAATACACTGCCTGGGATTTTATTAACCATAATTTCCTCCATCTTTGCCTCACTAAAAAATGCTGGAGACATCTGGGGGGAGGGGAGGGTGTGCATTTAAGAGTCCAAAGACTGCAGCGCCACACACGTAATTTCTGGCCATGTTTGGATGCTGAGTTAGAAACAGAATTGAGTTGGAGAAATCTTTCTTTTACCATCATGTGCTCTTTGTGACCTTTAAAGGTCACTTCTTTGACTCCAAACTTAGTCATTTGTGAAGTGGGTGCCAGTGGGGGAGGGCTGGCTGGAAGTGTCTGAGTGAGAAACCCCCCCCTCATTTGAAATGGTTACATCCAGTCCAGTGGCTTCTTGAAAGTGGTGTTGTAGCTGCATTAACCATCTCCATGAAAAAAATATTATATTGTTAACACTCCTTTACCAGGAGTGTCCTAATGGTGATGGAACAGCTTTCTGTTTTCCTGGGAACTCCCAGTTATCTTCTTTTAGTTTTCATTACTGTGCAGAACCACACAGCCTGCCAAAGAGCAGTATCGATTCCAGCATATCAAGCAGATCAGGCCTTTGTTTGTTGTGCAAATAGCAGAACAGCAGCAGCACTGCAGACGGCAGCAGCAAAATGAGACAAGGCTCTGCCTCAGACATTTGAATTTATTCCTCATCCTGGGGTGTGCAGTGCAGCATGAGGAGATGAGGAGATACCATCATCTCCATCACGTTTTGCACAGGGGCTCGAGGCTGCTCAGTGCACCATGGGGAGGAGGCAGCTCTCTCTGGAGCGTGCCCTTGGAAGGGCTGATGTGAGCTCTTAGAGATAAATTATTTAGACAGCCTTGCAAGCATCTTCTAACCAAAGCTAATGTTACATCTCCTTGTCATGGCAGCCATAACTCTGACGAGAGCAAGGGGGTTTCCCCATGCCCCAGCCTGTTGCTCACTGCAGCAATGAGCAGCCTGAATTCCAGGAATGGTAAGCAAGGGAATACTCTGCTCATACAAGTGGTTTGCTTTGCATCACTGCAGTGATATGATACCTCACATGTGAGCTTCAGCTGGAACAAAATTGTAGACAATCAGACTAGCATTTTGCTGAGATTCTGGCTGATCAAGAACAGGGCTGTGGTCTGGTGTGGGTCTGAGAGGAAGGTGCTGGTCCTGGGAGCTCTCACTTGTGAGGCTGTTTGTACATTCAGATGATGTCTTTTATTCTGAAAATATACTCTAGTGAGGTTTGCAGCAGTTTAAGCCCTGCCCTGAGCCAGTGCAGGTGACTGCATTATGGATTTTCCACTGATGTGGTCACATTGTTCAACATAAACAGGGCCCAAATGCCTTAGGTAAATCATTTAGCATCCCTATCTCCTTTAGCTGTCAGATCAACAAGCTGTGACCTGTCTGCCTTGAGTGAGGAACAGTTTTACCTTTATCTTCCAAATAATATGAGACTTGAAAGACCATTTTCTTGAGGTTAGATTCCTCTGTTCTGGGTTGCTGTGAGATTTTTTTACATGTTCCTCTGAACTCTTCTGTGGGAGATGAGATGCCGTAACTACGGAGACCTGAACTGGCTGATCTGAACTGGCAGTTCCTCCCCTCCTGCTGGTGTGGGAATTAATTAGTATTTTTTGTGCTGCATGAAATAATGCAATAGTAAAGCAAAATGTGATGGTTTGATATTTCATCACTGAACGTTTTTCAAAGGATATTTCTTGGTGTATAACCTCTGACTGCTCACTGCTGCATTGTGCAGTGCAATTAAGCCTGTCTGGAGCACCTCTAGTAGCAGCAATAATAATAATGATAATGATGATGATAATAATAATTTCTAGATCTTATATAACCCTCCTTTGCAAGGTTTCCCAAAGGACTTTTCTAAGGAGGTTAGTGTGTAACAGAAAGATAAAATTATTTTCCCTGGGTCCCTCCAAGCTCATATGATGCAAGCACGAGAGGAAGTGAATTTTTTAAGCTCTGTATCTGGGCAGGCAGCATCTCCCAGGACACCAGCTAATGTAGGTTAACTCCAGAAATTGAAATGGGTCATCTCAATTGCTTGGGCTGTGAGTTTGGGCAATTTGTGTACTCCACAAAGGGGGTTTGAAAGTAGGTTTTGAAAGCAGGTTTTAAAAAGGGGAAAGGGTCATAGATCCCTCACCTGCAGGACCACAGCTCACAGAAAAGAGCAGCTGCCTTTCTTATGTCCCTTTGCACATTTCATTCTCTGCTTGTTTCCTTCCTCACTGCATGGGTAGTTCCATAGATTGAGTCATTAGCATCCTGGGTGGGAGGCATTAAGTAGAGCAATAATGACTCTGATGCCTGACTCAGTTTGATACTAAGTGTCAGGAAATGGTGTATTTTTATTGGGAAATAATGTCTTCTTTGTATAAGTTAGTCTTAAGTATGGTTAACTGTGAGACCCCACCAGTGGAAAGACAGTGGGGACCAGGCAGAGGGCTCAGCCCTGCCAGTGCTCCTGGACTGAACAGGCCAGCACAGTTCAGGAATATTTGCAGACTGAAAATGCATAAAATGATAAGGCCTAGTCAATCCTCATCCCAAGGATAACAGCTTTGTCCCAGAGGCAAAGTGCTTTATGAGCAAAGACCATAAGTGAAAGAGTCCCATTCTTTTGAAAAAGTTAATTGAAGGCTGAAAATGGACATTGCAGGAAATTGTTGGCAGCCTTGAAATCACAGCTGTGAGTGAGGTATTGGTCATGTCTAGAAATGCCCTTCCTAAGAGTTTAGATGCTCAAGTATGAGCTGCCAAAACACACCTTTTAATTTAAAAGGTGAATAAATCAGCAGTCTTCTTTGGGGAGGGATGTTTTTTCCTTCTTCATGGCCCAACAGGGTTAGATTGCTGGTTTGGGAAAACAAGTATCCTTGTAGATGAGAAGAATGGGGGAAGCACAAATGGACAAAAGAAGAGGGGGCACAAATGGACAAGCCCAAGAGGAGTTCTTGAACTCAGACTGGTGGCCTCACTTGGACTGTTACAGTACCAGAGTGTTTGGCCCAAAGGAGGGACAGTGGAGCTGATAACTCTCTAGAGGAGAATCAGGACCTTCTAGACATTATCAAAATTAAGCAAGAGGTTAAGCTCTTGGAGAAATGTATTGCTTAAAAGAAACAGGACTGAATTACGTTTGCTTGAACTGAGGTACTGAAATTCTTTTAAGGGATTTTCTGCTGGGTTCATTTTGAGCAGAACATCTGATTTCAGCTTATAGTCAGATCTGTTTTTCCTTTTCACTCAATATACTTGTTCATACTTTGAATGATGCATATTAAATGCCAGGTACACAGCTTGTAAATGCATTATAAGTTAGCATTACCAACAGCTATGTTGCAGAATTCATGTGGAACTCTCTGGGCTTTTTTAACAGCTGTTGCTTCTTCCCTGTGTAGCACATTCTGGTGAGATACGTTTCCTGTCTGTCCAAAGAGAACAGAAAGAAGATTAGATCTGAGAACTGTCATTTATTGGGAAGATAAACAGTTTATGGTTTGTATCTTAGAATTTCTTTCCCTATTCAATAGAAAAACACATATGCCAGCTCTTGGTTTTAGAACAAAAGATGAAATAATTTCTGAGAAGATTGAATATATTATTTTAAAAACCATTTGGTTTTGCTCTTTTGAGGAATATGGAAAGTACATATGAGAAGGCTTTAATTTTGTTAAAGAACATCTTTTTTTGTTTCATCTTGCTTTTTTTATTAGGATGTTTCCAATCCCTTGTTATGCATTATTAAAACAGATAATGAGATACAATTCTTGCTCCAGGGAATTTCAGCCATCACAAGCAAGGACTTTACAGCCGAAGAATCTGTACTTAATAAGATAGACAAATGGTGGTAGGAAGGAAAACATTATTGTGCCCAATCTTAATGTGGGGAGTTACAAGGAGATGGAATCTTCAGTTAGAAAACTCAAATGTGTGTAACATGTGCCTAGATTCAGCCCACAAAAGAATGTCTTTAAGTTCTTCTGATCTTGGGTGGCTTCTCAAAAAGGCCATGGAATCCAATGTAATAGTAGTCAGGTATGCATTTCTTAGTTAAAAAGATGCTTTTAGACATCCAAACATTAATACTTTAATATTAGCCCTGTGTTGCTGTTTCAGACAGTGACCTTTTGAGTGCTCTTATTTTCTAGGCTCATTTGCCAATAAAGTGAGAAGTGTTCATCTCATTAATATTTTATCCTGAACTAACACTTTCTGTTACTCTTTTTTCCACGTAAAGCTGCAGTTTCATTATTTTAAGTTTTGATTCATCATACTTTAAAATCTCTGCTGCTGCAGGTGGTCTGAGATACCTTACTCAGGCATGCAGGCAGTGTGGCTGTTCCCATCAAGAGGTCCCATTTTCAGAATAAATTAACCACTTGCAATCTCTTCCCCGAGCACCCAAAGTATAGGTCCATCTAACTGATCATTTCAGTTTGTCAGTCTTAGGTATGCATTCTATCTGTTCCCCTCTTTCAAAGCCTTTAAATCTCTCTGAAGTTGGCTCTAAAAAGGGTGGATTACTGAGCTGGGTTTGGGTTTCTTTGCATCCATCAAATGACGAAATTTCCTCTGGATACTTTCTGTTCTTGCAGCCAGAGCCTGCTTTGGATTTTGTCTTTAGCATTGGGCCTGTAGGTTTTTTTCCTAAGCTTTTATCTTCCATGTAAAAGATATATCAGCTGCACAGTCTCTTCTGTGGGACTGGCTGAGTCATTCCTGCTTTCACGAATAGTCTCAGACCTGCTGTGCATTGATAATATCCGTTCTTATTGATGACCACAGCTGAAGCCCCTGTATCTCTCTCCTACTGAAGTTCTCTCTCTTCCCTTTAAGACACTGCACAACATGTTTTGATTTTCCTCTCCCTATGCACCTTGAGGAGTTCATACTGACTGAAGAATTTTCTTCAACAGGGGCTGGGACTGCAGTCCCTACATGGCAGCCATGTCTAGCAAGATGATAGAGGAGTGTCCACAGCAATAAAGTGGCACTGGGAAATGATGATGAAGTAGAGGTAGTGGTTCACCTAGGAGATATCTTCTCACCACAAGGTCTTGTTACATGCCATGCTCCTCTCCTGACAGAGACACCACTTCTCCTGAGATCCATTCCCTTACATACTGGGGACAGACAGCACACCAATTTGCAAAGCACTTTTGCCTGGGGACAGAAGAGAGGTCATAAACATTCATTGCAAGGGTGTCAGGTACAGACACTGGTTGGAGAGATGGAAGCAGCTGCATGAGGCCAGTGCTCAATGTCTCACCTGTAAGGTGTCTGGGTGTGCCCTGGGACAAAATTATTTCAGTTTCTACTCTACCCCTCAGACCTGAGGCATAAAGTGAGCAGTGCAGTGAGACCTGACAACTCCCTGCTGGTGCACATACCCATTGCATTCCCCCTTGGGACTCAGTTTGATCAGTGCAACTCTTGCATGAGATCCCTACAATACTTCTCTTGTTTTTGCCTCTGCTGCTTTAATTTAATGCCCTGCTGCCAGTGATGGTTCCCAAATTCCCTCGTTACCCCAGAGGAATCCACTCCTCAGCATATCCCCAAGGATATCCCCTCAGTAGCAATGGTCCAGCAATCTTTTTAGCTTCGCCATCAGTGTAGCTACTCTTTGCCTTGGTTTTTTCACCCTGTCATGCAACTTGAGAGCTTCCATCATAGTATGTGGCTTGGGCTTGTGGCCACTTTGTTAAGGTCCTCTGTAGTTTTCACAGGCTTTTATCTCCTGCTTTCTAGAGTTGTAATTAATTCCTAAAATAGACTACGTAAGTGAAGAATGTTAATTTCAGTCTGTCCTTCCCAATAACCTCATTTTCAAGAAAATAGCTCAAATATTGTCATTAATCATTCTTCTACACAGTCAGTAAGCCAGCTGACTTTCTTCTGTTTTCTTGGTCAACAGTTTTATAAGTCCTGGGTACAGGAGTAAGTTGTCTTGATGATCAAAGAATTTGATGGTGGAGAGGATGGTAATGGACAAGAGAGAAGCCCCATCCTGTAATACCCCAGTGAAAACAATTCACTTGATAATGAGCATTTCCTACATGTGGATCATACACCTGAGGAAATATTTGGTAATCAGTCATGGATGCTTTGCCTCTCCAGTTGTAGTGATACCATTGTGATTATTGATCCTAACCTTGGGTAAAGTGTTTGGAAAGCAGGAAGAGAGCTGCGCCAGCAGCAGTCCTCGAACAGAGCATCTGGGGCCAGAGGAGCTGTCATTGGAAAGACAACTTTTTGTTATTTTCCCAAGTGCAGGCACAGAGGTTTCCTTTCTCTCATGATTTACATAATTCCATCATGTATTTTGAGAAATATCCTTCTATCTCCCCCCTCTCATTTTAATTAGCTTCATGGTGGGAAATGAAGAAGACTTCCCAATCTGTTGTCATATGACGTAGGGAAAGGATAACCTCTGGATCTCAGTGCTGGTTTTGTTTGAAACTGTTTGCTGGTTCCCATTCAGCTGCAGATACAATTAATTCTTTGCATCTGGCTGTAAATAGTGTTATGCCTGGCTGTGGCAGGGAGACAAGGAGCCCAATTAACACAGCACTGTTTATCTGCTACTTTGCTTTGCAGACCCATTTCTGTTTTGTGTTAGAATGCTTAAAGCACAGAGGAAAAAGAGGAGCAGAAGAAATTTTAGGTATGGTCTTGTCTCATTTAATGTTGATTCAGTGAATACAGTATGATAAATATTGTTGAATTCATGAAATTATTCTTTCCCTGCTCAGCAATGTGATGCTGGTAATTACATGCACAGAATGTAGTAAAATACTTAAATAACTTCCTCCAGTGAATTACTTTCAAAAGTAATTTGCTGAGGATTCATAATTAATAGATAGTGAGAAAAGGGTCCTGACTGTAGGAGCAGGAGAGTATCAAGGAGGCAGCTTAATTTGGTGGACACTGTACTGTGTCCAACCCTAGTAGGCTCTGAGAAAAAAAGAGAAAGGTTCTGTTCAATCTGAGGTTTTCAGAATGTCCTTTTGAGACATCTGAATGTGGAAATATTTAATTTATCCAGGGAAAGGTCCCCTTAAGTTCTTAAGTTAATTTACAAGGGGTTTGTGGAAACCAACATGGAGAAGATGTTGCTTAGAATATATTGCTGTATCAGAAAAAGCAAAGAAAGAGCCAAAGTGTAGAAACTGAAGCAGCTGCTACTAAAAAATACACAGAAAACCTATCTTTACACTGAAGCAACTTAGTGGTAGTTTCTGCATTGTTTAAAAGTGTCTTTCCCAATGTCATGTAAAATGTGAAATCAAAATTGTGTGTTTGAAGCAAGCTCTGTGGGAAGGAGCTATGGCCTGTGTGATGCAGGTCAGAATATCCTACATGACCAGAAGGCTTAAAAATTAAAACAAAATATTTTTTCTCCCAGAATGTGTACTATAACAGACTGAGGCAATATTCTAGGACTCTCTGGTTGTGGTGTCCTCAGGAGAACCTCTTTGAAAATTTGCTTCTTTTTCCCCTTTTTATGTTTTCACAAATGATTCACATAAGTTTTGGCCTGGAATATCTCCACTTCAACTACTTAAAAACCACCACTCTGTGAAAAAAAACAAAAACACCTAATGTAACACACTGTACTTGGACTATTTAAATTCTGTTTGCTTTTATTTTCCAAAACTGATACACAAACATAAGGATCAAAACTTAAGGATGGGATTCAGTTTAAATTTGAGACATTCTGGGAGGAGATGCCTGCTAATGATTTAGATGCCTGCACATGGGCATCTCTGTATGAGATATCCCCATGGAGGGAGAAGATGCAGGCTTTGGGATCATTGGAGGACCTGCAGGAAACCCAAAGACTTCTGGATTGGCAGCTGGAAGCCAGATGGGATTCCAGAGTAGCTTGAAGAGCATTGGGATGATTAAGTGTGAACAGAGCATACTCACTGAAATCCAGAGCACGAATCAGCTCACCCAGGAGGCAGAAGCTGCTGATGCTGAGAAAGGGCAGGAAGTGGATTTGCTCAGCTTGAGGCTGTGCTGCTGCTATGAGTGATTATCTGATCATGGTTCTCCATCATTCATAATGATGCAGATGGAGGGACTTTAAACCTGGGGTTGATGGGTCCAAGGAGGAGGGGCTGATGGAGTCAGGAAACCTGTGGGATCCTGTTCAGCTGCAGGACATCACACAAACCCTGGAGCAGGGAAGAGCCCTTCAATACTCTGACATTTGCTACCCAGCTCCAACATTTTTCAGGGCCTTTGAGAGGAGAACACAGGCAAATGTTGTCCACCTTTCAGCCTTTCTTAAATATTATGGAAATGCTCAAATAAATTAAAAATTTTTCAAAGGGCTGGAGCACTTCTTCTGTTAGTAAAGGCTGAGAGAGTTGGGGTTTTTCAGCCTGGAACAAAAAGGCTCCAAGGAGACCTTGCGGTGGCTTTTCAATAATTAAAGGGGGCTTATAAGAAAGATGCAGACACTTATTAAAAGGACCTATTGGAACAAGGGATGATGGGTCTAAACTAAAAGAGAATAGATTCTGACTAGATATATTGATTTTTATTTTTTATTTTATTATGAAGGCAGTGAAATACTGGCACAGAGGTGGTAGATGCCCCATCACTGGAAACATTCAATGTCAGGTTGGATGGAGCTCTAAGCAGCCTGATCTAGTTGAAGATTTCCTTGCTTACTGCATAGGGATGGAATAGATGACCTCTAAAGGTGCCTTCCAACCCGAGCTAGTCTACAGTTCTATGATTCTATAAACATAAACTTATCATAAAGACTTATGGGTAACAGGAGAGGTGCCTGAGGACTGGAGAATAGCAAATGTCACTCCAGTCTACAAAAAGGGCAAAAAGGAGGACCCGGGTAACTATAGACCGGTCAGCCTCACCTCCGTCCCTGGAAAGGTGATGGAACAACTTGTTCTTGTCGCTATCTCCAGGCATATCAAGGACATGGGGGTCATCAAGAGCAGTCAGCATGGTTTTATCAAGGGTAAATCATGTTTGACTAACCTCATAGCCTTCTATGAGGAAATTACTAGGTGGATAGATGATGGAAGAGCGGTAGATGTGGTTTATCTTGATTTCAGTAAAGCATTTGACACAGTCTCTCACAGCATCCTTGTAGATAAGTTGACCAAGTATGGGTTTGGTGATCAGGTAGTGAGGTGGATCAGGAACTGGTTGAAAGGAAGGAGTCAGAGAGTTGTAGTCAATGGGGCAGAATCTGGTTGGAGGTGTGTGACTAGTGGAGTCCCTCAGGGGTCGGTACTGGGACCGGTGTTGTTCAATATCTTCATCAACGACTTGGGATGAGGGTATAGAGTGTACCCTCAGCAAGTTTGCTGATGACACTAAGCTGGGAGGAGTGGCTGACACACCGGAAGGCCGTGCTGCCATTCAGAGAGACTTAGACAGGCTAGAGAGTTGGGCAGAGAGAAACATGATGAAGTTCAACAAGGGGAAGTGTAGGGTTTTGCATTTGGGGAAGAACAACACGATGTCCCAGTATAGGTTGGGGGCTGACCTGCTGGAGAGCAGTGTAGGTGAAAGAGACCTGGGGGTCCTGGTAGACAAGAGGATGACCATGAGCCAGCAATGTGCCCTTGTGGCCAAGAAGGCCAATGGCATCCTGGGGTGCATTAGGAAGGGTGTGGTTAGTAGGTCAAGAGAGGTTCTCCTCCCCCTCTATTATGCATTGGTGAGGCCGCACCTGGAGTATTGTGTCCAGTTCTGGGCCCCTCAGTTCAAGAAGGACAGGGAAGTGCTTGAAAGAGTCCAGCGCAGAGCTACGAAGATGATTAAGGGAGTGGAACATCTCCCTTATGAGGAAAGGCTGAGGGAGCTGGGTCTCTTTAGTTTGGAGAAAAGGAGACTGAGGGGTGACCTCATCAATGTTTTCAAATATGTAAGGAGCGAGTGTCAGGGAGATGGAGTTAGGCTTTTCTCAGTGATTACCAGTGATAGGACAAGGGGTAATGGGTGTAAATTGGAGCATAGGAGGTTCAAGTTGAATATTCGAAAAAATTTTTTTACTGTAAGGGTGACAGAGCCCTGGAACAGGCTGCCCAGGGAGGTTGTGGAGTCTCCTTCACTGGAGACATTCAAAACCCGCTTGGACACGTTCCTGCGCGATGTACTCTAGGTGGCCCTGCTCTGGCAGGGGGGGTTGGACTAGATGATCTTTCGAGGTCCCTTCCAACCCCTAGGATTCTATGATTCTATGATTCTATGATTCTATGATTTCAATAGTTTCACTGACAGTCCTGAGGAGGCTTTTCAGGATCTGGATTCAGAAGTCTCCAAGAAGGTTCTTGACATACAAATTAAAGCCCTAGCACAGTGAGATGTGTTATAAGGGTTCAGTAGGAACCTCTCAGGCTTTGAGAAGTCATGTCCCAAGTGCATAAACACAGCAAGACTTCTAAAGTCAGGAGATAACAAAGTGTTTGGCTATTCTCTACCAGTGCTTAGGCAGCACTGGCTTCCTGTTTTCTAGAAGCTGTGACATTAACAACACAGTACAGATCAACCAATCTCAGAGCAATGTTCATCTCCATAAACTTGCCTTCCAGTCAGAAATTATAAAATGTAATGGGAGGTGCTGATGTTTCCTCTTTGGCATGGGTAGGAAACCATCTGTGCTGTAGGATCAGGCTCTTCAGTTGCAATTTTAGGTCTTGGACACATTTTTCCATTTGGGACGTGCATTGCATTTGCAGTGTGACCCTGAATACTCTCTGTTAACTTTTGTGACACTGATAGAATTAGTAGGGATATTTCTGTAATAAGCAATTTTCACTCAGCAGAAGAGCATTTCCTTCTGAAGGTCGTCCTAGGAATCAAAACTGTTTTGAACCTTTCCCAGCTGTAGGTGAAAAAAGCAGCTCTGTGCAAGTTGGTTGCAGAAAACTGGTCTGTTCAGGAAGAAAATGTCCTTACTGTAGCATCTGCTCCACTTCCCCTTCACTGTTTGAAAGCTTCTCATTAAAGACTGGGAGCTGAGTCTTTTTTAGGTGATACTTGTAGGGAGAAGAGGTAAATCTATCTTTAATCACAACTGAGTGTCAGCAGTAGTGTTATCAAAAAACCAAACCAATTTGTAACTAAAATTGTTTTGTATGTTCTGAGGCTGTTAAATTCTTCATTGTCTTTTTCTCTGCCAATTGTCAGTTCTTTCTCTAGGCTTATCAATTATTAAGTCTGTTAATAAAGTTTATTTAGCTGAGCTAAAAACCCTGCATAATCCTCACTTCCTCACTGGTCTTACACCAGATGACATCAGCAGCTGAGCTGGAAAAAAAACCAAACAAACCACAAACAAAAATAAACCAACCCAAAACTTTTTAACTCACTGTGACAAGTTTCAAGGTTTTTGTGTATGTGTCTGTAATTGGAAATCAAAGTTAAAATTACCTTTTTATTATTATTTCTTTTTCCATTTCAGAAAGTGTTCAGGAACATTTTGATAGGGAAACATCAAAAGAAGAAGTACCAGGTTCTTGGACCAAACCAAAAAAGATTGTTGGCTCATCACTGGCTATTTAAGACACTTCTTTGAAAATTATTTTTAGTTGAAACTGGCATCCCTGAATTTAAATTTCTTTGGATAACCTGAGGGAAGAGTGAATGAAGAATAAACTGCTGCCATATCAATCATATTTTGTCTGTATCAGCATTCCCAAAGCAAAGGTTGTGTCTTAAATTTCCTCTTAAGACCTTAAAAACAGATCATGCAGAGTCCCACCAGTACCCAGCTGAGACAGCTCAGAGTTACCCAAACCACAGCTGAAGTTAGAGATGCCAACTGATCCATCACCATTGCTATTGGGTTTCAGGAGCTCTAAAATCTGATCTGTGGCTGAAAAAAGCAAGTCACAGAAAATAACAAAAAACACCTCTGCTGTGGGGTTTTTTTTTTGCTAGCAGGGGAAACATTTCTAGTGTGAAACAGTTCACTGATGTATTATTTCTACGTGTCTTGAAGGTGATGACAGAGACATGGAGGATGGAATAACTGTTTTATGTCTGAGCTTTTGCTCACATACACTGTCATATCAATTCCCTATGTCAACAAATATAATATACAGCATTTAATATCTCAGTTTGGCATCCCCAGCTGACTGCAGCTGAGAGAGCAGTACTGAGTGGTTTTATTCTGAGTGAAGAAGCAGCCCACAGACCAGACAGAATTTCTGCCCTAAAGAATCAAAGCCCAAAAAGCTCCTCAGAGACCAACATTGAGCCAACCTTAAGGGCTGTATCTCCTCTGCTGTTCCAGGTAGTGGTCACATGAGCATGAAGTGCAATACTAAGCTTTCTGACAGTATAAATGTACTGAAAGCAGCCAGCAGAATAAGAACACTGAATTTTCTGGAAGTACAAGCTGCTTTTTGCACTTGAGTTGCATGAAAATAATACCCACCCACCTTCTACCCAGTGCCTACCTTCCTGCTCTGTTCAGCTGTGAATAGGACATTGTGCAGATGCAAACAAGTGCCTACACACACATCCTGTTCAAGATTTACAGTTTACAGCTTTAACATATTTTAATAAATCAGCAGATTAGATTTTTCTTCCTCCCTCTTTTCAATGACTGACTCCCAGATCTAAGAGTTGGCTCTGAAGTGATGGAGGTAAAAGCTTTAGTTTACAAAATGGAGAAAAAAGTCTGGGATGTTATGAAGATACCTTATTTTTGCCTTTCTGTTTGAGTACTCTGCTCTCTTCAATGTCTGATGAAAATCCCCAAATCTTAATACAAATAGAGATTACAATAGTAAACAGAAGATTCTTGCTGTTATCAGCCAGAGTACAGCGGAGGCACAGTGAAAGCAAATAAAACCAATCTACTCTATTATTTATCCCTCAATATCTAGGAATTTTTCTTTCCCTAAACATTTCTCCCATCCTTTGCTAGGACTGCCTCATGCCACCTGCCTCCCCATGTAAAAGATGGACACAGAAATGGAGAGGCAAACCTTTGAAAAATGAACATGGGACAAATTACAGTGAAAAGGGATGAACATGGGAATAACTTGTCATTCATGAGAGGTGAGAAAGGTGTGCTTTGAAGGTTGGGCACCCAGGAACACTGCTCAGACTTGGCATGGGTTCATTCTTACTGAGATGCCCTGGTCAGTTGAATATTGATGTACTTAGACAGAGTAGCCCTTAATGCAGCCAACCAACCAACAAAACCAAATAATAATAAGAAAATTAAAAACCCAAACACAAACAAACAAAAAAAAGTTAAAAGTTAAAAACTGTTGGCTAGTAAGAATTGTAGCTGTACAGCACAGTTCACTACTCTTCACTTCAGCCTGGAAGAACAGCTTTTGATGTTCAGCTTTGCCACTGCCCTCCTGGCTCACTCAGAGCAATGTCTTGGTTTTCCTAGCACAGGTGGGATACTGAATCTTCCTTTCCTGAATGCTTCAGACTT
Source organism: Calypte anna (assembly GCF_003957555.1). NCBI lineage: Eukaryota > Metazoa > Chordata > Aves > Apodiformes > Trochilidae > Calypte > Calypte anna. Next base: position 142,884,944 of record NC_044245.1, on the reverse strand, counting down.
GCTGATGAAAAAAAAACACAACAGTGTGAGAGCCTCCAGAGGCAGCCTTGGCCACTGCAGGGAGGTGGAGTTTTATGTTCTGCCCAAGCTGACTCTGGCTCAGCACCTCTCTCAGCTCAGGGTTGGTGCCATATTGCTGCTAGTCAGCTCCTGCTTGCCTCAAGGAGAGCAGAACAGTGTTATTTCTAGCTGGAAAAACTCCTGACAAACCCACCATGTCTCTGTTGGTTCCCAAACCTCTCCATCTTGCTTTTGCTCAGCAAAGGATGAGTGCACAGCTTCCTGCAAATCACCAAAGGAGAGTTTTATCTAAACTCTCAGGGGAGGTAACATCCATGCAAAACAACCAGATGATACTTTTCATGTACCCTACTGTTAGCTCTTTTGCAGTCCCCTTTTCCACTGATTTTAGGGTAGTTGTGGACCTGCCATTCCTGAAACCACCCCCACCTCCTTGCCCAACCAAAGGAGGATTGGCTGAAATGGCAGCTGGAAGCAATGCTGCAGCTGCTAATTAATGAGCCCAGACTTGATGGGCTGAAGGAAAAGTCACAGGTTGTGTTTTGGAGTGACTGCAGGAGTGGCTGCAGCTGCACATGGAGCTGGGCTGCAGTGAGGAGGGAGCAGGTAGAGGGATCACAGGGCTCACACAGCCCTTCAGCCACTATGAAAAATCCCCCTGGAGGCCCTTGAAACTTAAAAGCTCAGCAGTTCTCCTGCCTCTTAGAAGTCAGGTAGTAGGAGAAACAAGAAACTCAAGGAATACAGGAATATGATTGTTTCCTCCAAAATTGCTACACTCCTGGATGCAGCAGTAGGTACCCAGCTCCTTTTGTATCAGTCATGGGCAGGACTGGTGTTGATGTTTATCATTAAGATATTAATATGAATTAGGCAATACTGGCAAAATTTTGTCCATTGACCCCTACTGAAAGTCTGTCACCAGACTGTTAAAATTTTCAGTAAAAACTGTTTCACAAAATGAAATCAGAAAATATTTACTATTATAAAAGGATTCTTCATTTGATTTTATAGTATCTTTATGAACAAGGTCTAGTGCTGCTAAGAAATGCTGACTTTATGTCTGGGATATTCCATTTGCTGTTGCTGTAGAAGTATATACAGGGCTTTTTACAAGGGCAGATATCATAGGACACAAGGGAACAATTTCAAACTGAAAAAGGGTAGATTTAAATTAGATATTAGGAAGAAATTCTTCAGTGTGAGGATGATGAGAAACTGGCACAGGTTGCCTAGAGAAACTTTGTATTTCCCCCACCCTGAAAGTGTTGAGGCCAGGTTGGATGGGGATTTGATCTAGTGGGAGGTGTCCCTGCCCATGCAGGGGTTTGGAACTGGATGATCTTTAAGGTCCCTTCTGACCCAAACCATTCTGTGCTTCGATAGAAAAAAGGTGAGTTTTGTAAAAAATCCTGGTCTCGAAGAAATTAATTGAAAATTGACAGCCAATTTCTTCCCAGATTAGTTCTGATTCTACTAAAGATGGAGGGTCTTGGCTGGACTTCTCTAGAGATAAGTCTCCTTGCAGGGAGCAGCAGGAGGCTTGAAGATGAGACCAGGATGACTTTGCTTCTTATCACCCCAAGGAGAAGGAGGGCTGGGTGTCTGCGTGGGAGCAGTGGGGCAGAACATCTCATCTGCAGCAATACTCATCATTTCACACTGGAGCCAAAGTCAGTGAGAGCTGTGCTGTGGACTGATAAAAACTCTGAGAATAGAAAAAAGAAATGTGGTGTCCCTAGTCTGAGACATCAAAAATTAAATTGTTCTTTTGATCCAATCCTCCGGGTCTGTTTCCCCCCTAAAAAAAAAAAAATAAATCTGGGACTGCTCTGATGTCACAGCAAATTTATGGAAACAACTTTGTGTGTGTCTGTGAAGCTTACAGGGCTGTGAGGAAACTAATAGACTTATTTTCCTGGCAGGGTTTTAGCAAGGTTATGCACAGTGCAGATCCAGGGTACAGAGATAAGGATCCACTCACAGTAGGTTTGCCTGATGTGCCCCATTCTCCCTGCTCATCGAGCAAGTTGTGAAACCTGTAAAAATAATAATATATGTTCATTTGCAATTAAAGGCTTCATCAGAATGCATGAGCACAGGGGAGGCAAATGAAGGTTTGTGCATCTGCAGTTGTTGAATAACTTTCTAAATTACAGCATCTTAGTAAAGCAGCTCGAGAATCAGGCTAATTTAGTGAGTGGATGGAAAAAGGCCTGTAATACTCTTCTATGCAGAAGTATTCTTATTCCCTACAGCAAGATTTTCTTTCCTTTATCAAAGCTCAGCATATTTACTTCATTTTTTATTTTCTGGATTCCAGGAAGGGAAAGTGGAAATAATTTTTTTTTTCTCTTCAGGGCAATGACTACTTGCAGCTTCGTATTTGTACAGTATCTGATACCAGGGCTACCGTTCTTGGAGGCCTTTTGGTTCTACACTGTCAAACATAGTAAATAATATTTTGACCTCCAGATTGCAGTGTGATTGTATCTTTATGCATATATATATGAATATGTGTGTTTTAAGAGTCCTGTCCTGCAGTTTATTCTGTTATGCTAGGTTATGCTTGGTTAAACAAAAAATGTAATTTTTTTCCATGAAGTTTTCTAACAAACCTTTTTTCCAGATGTGCATACAAAATTTAGTAGCAAGGTCTTTCTAAAATCTCAGCAGATGAAAATATTTCCTTATATCAAATAAGGATGATTTGGAAGACAAGGTGAGGGAGCTGGGGTTGTTCAGCTTGGAATAAAAAAGTCTCAGGGGACACCTAATAGCAACCTGTCAGTGTCTGAAAGGGACCTACAGGAATGCTGGAGAGGGACTGTTTGCAAGGGCCTGTAGTGATAGGACAAAGGGAATTGGTTTTATGTTAGAAAAAGTTGGTTTAGATTGGATGCTAGGAAAACAATCTTTACCATGAGGGTAGTGGAAAAATGGAACAGGTTGCCTAAGGAAGTAGCTGAGAACTCATTCCTGGAGCTATTCAGGGTGAGGCTTGACAAGGCTCTGAGCAGCCTGATCTAGCTGAGGATGTCCCTCCTTACTAAGGGCTGGTTGGACTAGATGACCTTTAGAGGTCCCTTCCAACCCAAATTATTCTGTGTTTCTATGATTTAATTTCTGCTTCTACATGAAGCCATAGTATTGAAGAAAATAAATGAAGGTGAAATCTTGACTCCACAAAAATTGAATTTCTCCATAGCTTTCAGTGAAATTGCAGTTTTGCTGTAAGTGTAGAAAAGAGCATTTGGGTGTAAACATTATGCCTTTCTCTGCTGCATTTCACTTTCTTGGGAAGGTTCATGCAGATATTTTTAGGCTCACCTGTGTTTTCTTATCTTTGGCTTCTGAAATCTGTGTAAAAGCAGTACCTGCCTTCCATTTTTTCGTGCACAGAAACCTCGATAATGCTGAGGTATATATGGAAGGATAAATTAAGTAAATGCATCCAAACACACTGGAGGAAGCTGGGCACTTAATTCCCTCTAACGTTTTACAATCCCCATCTGTTCAGAGCACACCATAAAATTGGTGACTGCATTCCCATACTCAGAGGACACTGGAGATCTCAGCCTGTACTCCCAACAGGAGTATGAAATGCTGCTGGGTTTCTGGACCATTGAAGAGCCCTGGGTGAGGTTATGCCAGCATAAATAGTTTTGGGTCTGTCTGCAGTGACCTTTCCTGGGCTCCAAGAGGAAATCAATGTTCTGAGGTGTTCAGTGTAGGTGAGTTGGGTGCAAATGCTCTGACCTCCCCAAAACATTTCTTCACTGCTGCAGCAACCCAAGCCCAACGTGGGTAACTTTCCACACTCCTTTTAGTCTCTGGCATGCAGCTGTCAAGTTCTTTTCCAACAGAGCTGAGACAGAAAACTGAAAAAACCCTGCTGGGGAAGGGCAGTTGTATGGGCAAGTTTTGACCCACCATGAAGGTAGTTTGCAATTCCCAGTATGGGAACACGGCTCATATACAAAAATGGGAATTTAGGATCATGTTTCCACAGTCCTTGTAAGAGATGTAAGGTGCTTCATACTGTATTAGATTACCCTCCATTCCTATTTTCCAATTAGAGACAGGAAGAGCAGCATATGGTGCAGAGGAAAATAACATTTACGTGCCTGGCAATGCTACTTAGATCCATTGCAATAGTGCCTCGTAACCTTTCTCTGGGATAAAAATCTCATTTACTGGGCACTGTGCAAACAGCACAAAAGACATGAAAGTCTCTGCCCCGGGGATCTCATGAGCCAAACAGGACCAATAGGCAAAACAGGTACCCGGAGGGTGAAGACAAAATGAGAAATCAAGTTAAGCAGAACTTTTTTTCTGACTACTGTCCTAGCTTCTGGGGGCAAGCAGTTCAGTTAAAGTAATTTTAAGTCATATATTTCGATGTTAGGGGCTTTTTAGGTGCAGGACATGTCAAAATATTAGCTTAAATTTGTTCCAAAGTATTCTTTTGCTTGGTTTAATAAACCATCAGAAAGATAAGAAATGTAATAATAACACAGTAAGAGTAATTTATAAAAAGCCAACTAAAATTATTCACTTTCCAACTCTGAGGTTATATTATAATGCTAATTTAGACCGCAGGATCTTCAAATGTCTACATAGGCTACTATGTTTATATAGTAGGGGATGGTCCAGCAGATCATTAGGACACAAACTATGAAATATTCTCACTGTAATAAAGAGGGCAGTGAACCAGAATCAAGAAACCTGTTTTCTGTCATGGAGTCTTTCACTGATTTGTTGAGTATTATAACTTATTCATTGTCTCTTTGGGTCCTAGTCAGGATGTGGATACTCGTGAGAGTAGTTGTGGCCCATAAAAGATGACACTGTCACCAAAAGCTCCCAAATGGAGTGGCTCAGAGCACTCTGTATTGTAGGGACACCTGCAGGGTAGTGACTTCTGCCAAACCTGAAAATTATTCATCCCTCCATTTCCAGAGATTTGAAAGGAAAGAGCTGAAAAATCAGATTTTTCTCAAAATTGACATCAAAACAAGGTGCTGACAGAGAACTTTTTACCAGCTGTACCTCAGTGTCATTGGGAGAGACAGGTGGTTCCTGTGAACAGATATAAAGGTGGAAATCTGTAGCAAGGAGATGATCATCCATGGGGTTTGTGTGTAGTGCTGTCTCAAGGAGTTCTTGCCAACTCTCTGCTCCTCTTTTTCTCCTGCCCTGAGGCATCTCCATGTGTGGTGAGACTAGAAAGGTAAATGGCTTCTGAGGTACCAGACTTCTGCAAATTCCATTGAGTCCATTTTTTATATTTTTTTAAAAAGATCTGATGAAACTGAAGTGTAATTGTATTACAAAGCTATACTTTATTTCATTAATAAATTCAAGGAATTCTTAGGTTGTTTGTATGGCTGAGAATGTTTTATTTGTTTTGTTTCTATGAATAAGATCCACTTTAATGTGAGGACAATATTTATTTCCTCACAGGGGGATTAATAGGGCATAATATAGTACAGGTTTTGTCACCCAGCTATACTCAGTGCCACTATAACCTGATTTTGCATAAAATATAGAAGCACATCAGGGAACATCTGATTTTATAGCTTTTAAACTCAGTATAATATAAACTCAGCTCACTCACCAAGACTTAAAGTTGTTCCAGCACAGAAATTTTTTCAACAAAGAACAAATCCATTATTCAAAATGCAGAGTTGCAGACATGGTGTTTTTCTTTAGATTCATTGCCTCCATACAGTGCTGACTTTGTTTGAGAAAGTTTAGGGTTTTTTTCTTTTTCATAATATGAAAATAATTTCACTGCAGTGGTGATTTTCCTTGGTTGTTTTTCTTTGGTTTTGTTTTTAAAGTCCAGGCCTACCTAATTGGTTTAGAGATTTATCTACCAAGTAACGTGGTGCTGAGAAGTCAGAACGAGGAGCAGCAAATCTGAGTCACCAACTTTTTGAATGTTAGAGACAAACTGTGTGCCCTGATTGGCACTGGGACCTACAGAATAAATACTAATAACCTGTGAATTAACTCATTCCCAGAAGAAGGGGATACCAAAGACATTTTAAGCCTAGTTAAAAAACAGTTTTTCAAAACACATGAGAAGAACTAAAGAATTCAGGGTTGGTACTAAATGCACTTAGACCAGCAGCACCACTCCTGGTTGTGGACTGAGACCAAGGAGCTCAGCTTCTCCTGAGGCCACAACTTGAATCCTATATTCAGTTTTGTCACTCACTACAAACAGGATATAAAGGTGCTGGAGCATGTCCAGAGAAGGGCAACAAAGCTGTTGAAGAGTCTAAGGCACAAATCTTATGAGGAGTGGCTAAAGGAACTGGTGTTCTTCAATCTAGAGAAGAGGAGGCTGTGGGGAGACCTCATCACTCCCTACAATTAACTGAAAAGAGGGAGTGAGGTGGGGATTGGTTTCTTCTCCCTAATAACAAGTGAAAGAACAAGAGGAAATGGCCTCAAGTTGTGCCCAGGCAGGTTTAGATTGGAAATTAGGAAAAAATTCCTCACCATAAGGGTTGTCAAGTATTGGAACAGGCTGCCCAGGGAAGTGGTGGAGTTACCATTCCTGGAGGTATTTAAAAAATGTGCATGTGGTGCTTAAGGATATGGTTTAGTGGAGAACATGGAATTGTGCTGGGTTAACAATTGGACTTGATGATCCTAAGAATATTTTCAAACCAAAAATATTGTCAATGATTGTCAGTGACCAAAACAAGTTAATGACTCTGTGATTCTAAGTCTCTGGAAACTTCAGCATATGTTAGGTACAAGATGGTTCTGTGAATCAAGTGCTTAGTTTGCTGTCTAAATACAAATGAAGTAATTTTGATAATTGTGGTCTCACTGTTGGTATTCTCTCTGGACTGAGGCTATGACAGACCCCAAGGAGAAGCTATGGGCCTTGTTTTCCAGTCCTTAGCCTAGCAGTAGCCCACTTATCAACCAGCAGATGTTCATTTCTCCTCCTCTTCACCAATCTAATCTTCTATACCGACCACTTGTTTTTAAATAGAACACAATATTTTTCAGTCTTTCATCATCTCTTGTGTTACAAAGAGAAAAATAACACCTCTGAGGAGAATTCTTTATGAAGAAATTACGTGTTACAAGTTTGTTTGTACTAACAAATATCCATCAACTTCCTTTGTGCCTTTATGTATTTATTTCTGGGCTTGAACTACTTGCTAAAGTGGATATAGCCTCAGAGTTTATTCTGCAGTTTGCTGGTACTCCCACATTCATTTTATGTAAGGGTCTTCTTGCATGTTGGACCTATTATGTTTCAGCATCTGTTAAGATATTTTCCTTTTCAAATGAACAATGAAGTGCATGACCTCTGAACAAATGTATTTACACTGAGGCTGGAAACAAAGACCAAGGTTTGAGACTCCACCTTCTGTTATGAGACATTGCTGAGAAACCAGAGGATGTGTCACCTGGTCCTTTACCTCTGTCACACCTGTGTGCCTTTAAATCACAGAGTGGGCATTTGCAATAGGCAATGCAGTGTGCATTTGAGAAATCAAGGCATGGGACTATGGAAGCTCATGTGTATCAAACTAAAAGAGAACAGAGCCTGTAATAAGGACATGAGGGTGCTGTCTTTGGATACCTGCACAGCAGGATCATCACTGTTTCTGGACTTGCCACTGCATGGAAAGCTTCACCTATGGTTTGGAAATATTTTTTTACAATTATTATTATGTACTTTTAAAAAGTGTAGCTTACTGCTGTAACTGTGGTGTATCCAAAAATGTGGGTTTTTTCCCCTGCAGACACCAAAATGAGCTGGAAGGAGCATGCTGACACAACTCGCTGCACTGCAGTCAGAATTGCTTTGTGAACCTATGACAGATGACTGATAAATCCCATCTGTGGTGCTGTGAATATGAAGCTCATTATTTAGGAACTACTTATTTAATGGCCAGGATCTGTCTGGTTTGTGATGCTCATAAACAGTAGTAATAACAAAAAGGGCAAAATAAGATATAGCAAATGGTGACACTGGAAATCACATTTGGGTGGTTGGTGCAGATCAGCTTGTCTGAATGTTGTTTTAGTTGAGTCTGAAAGTAGCTGAAAATTTGTTAAAAAAATTCTTTTCACAAAACAAGCAGACAGCTGAATTCCCTGCTGTTCAGTCGGCTCTGGAAAGAAACTTTTGTTGTTGTGATTGATCTGAAGAGTTTAGAAAAGCATTTGCTTTCCACAGTTTTCTCCCTTATTGTACTGGGGACTCTGTTTTCTCCTGTGATCCCAGCTTCTGTTTCCTCTTTTTTTTGGTTCCATTTCATCACAGAAAAAGAAAGGATGAGACAAAGAAAAAAGACATGAAGAAGAGAAAGAGTTGTTATTAATTTTGTTTTGTTGGAAACCTTTTCATTTCTAATGAGGTTTTTTTTCACTCCCAAAGGAAACAGTTCATTTTTAACAACATGCAGTGCACAGACTATTGCTTTCACTTTTCCTGTGGAAAGTAAATGAGGTGAAGCTCAGGTACCTCCTTAATATGCAAATGCACATAACCAAATTCACAGTGCTTAAGATAATAAGATTAGAGGACTCAAATCTCCCAAACAGAAAATTTTTGGATAGCTCTGCAACTGACCTCAGTGCTGACTCCACTGACCAAAGGTGCCAGGGCCACTGTTCCACTCATTGAGCCATCAGAGATGCCCTGGAGGACCCAGCCCAGCTTCCAGCTGCCTGTCCAGAAGGATGCAGCTCTCTTAAAGGTCCTCAGTCACTTTAGAGCATCTAGATGGCACTAGCAGCCTATATTTAGGCATTTGACCTGAGCCCCAGGGGTATGATTCAGCTTCGGATTCAGACATTTGGATGTCTACAGTGTACTTTAAGTGTCTATGCTCTCATGATGCTCTCACCCACATCTCAGTTTGTCTACACTCGTCTAATGTTATCTGAAAAGCCCTTGGATGATGGAGGTATCTCTATGGGTCTGGCAGGTACAAGTGTGAATGTGTGGAATAATTGCTAGAATTGTTAGAAATGACCCAGACTGCATTTGTGAAAGATATGCTTGACTAGAGTCACTCCAGCTCCACCTGTCAAGTATAAAAGTATAAAAATAGTTACTGGAGGCACAGATGTTGGGGAAGATACTATCACAGGGAAGGACCTCTGGGACCAGTCAATGACCTAAGCCTCTCTTATCCCTCACTGGGACACCTCTGGGTAAGATTTGAATGCTAGTGTACCACTTTTCCCTTTACCTCTGTAAAGTCTCCTTAATAGTACAAATCTCTACATCCAGAGTTTCTGGCTAGGTTCCCCTCCTACCCTCAGGAAATCTCTATAGAGTACTCATAGCCTGGGCATTTTGCATGTGCAGCTTTTGCAGACAGGAATCTATCACCAGCAGTCCAGAAGAATCTTTATACTGTTGCTTTAATAAATCACACTATTCATTAATCTTGTGCTAAGAAACCTCATTTAAGTGTGACTGAATTCCAGAGCATGTCCACAGTAATTTCTTTCCTAGTGTGGAGTCAGCAGTGTATCTGGGCCCTTGTTTTCTGGCCTACTAAAGATGAGTTGCCCATCACTCAGAATCTAAACCCAACTCCCCCCAGCTCCTCTAATATCTGAGGGTAAGCTGGATTGCAAGGGGGTTTCTTTTCTACCAAATTTCTTTGCTCACTTTAACACAAGAGGATGAGCAGAACCTGTCCCAAAACTCTTTTGACTATGCTGGGTTTCCACACGTTGCTCCCGGACAGGTACCTCTGCTGTAGAGGTTTCCATTGAGGTGTCTCAGCCCAGAGCTAGCAGCCCCTTGGGCTACATCCAGGCTTTCCAGCCCCTGACACTCAGAGTACACTTACTGCTAACCAGACCCTGCCTGCCCAAGGTGCAGCTCCATAACATGACAGTCTTATCATCTCCTTTCACCACCATTCTTCAGAAACCATGAAGGAGGAGAGCCAGGATAACCTGGTGATAGTCTTGCTGTGTTGCACTATCCCCTTTAGCCTGCTGGGTAGTAACAGCCCCTGCTGGGTGACTCCCACTAGGTCTGATGACATTTTAGCAGAGCTGCTGCTCAGGGGAAAACATTTTGTGAAACTGATCTGTAAGGGAAGAGGTCACAGGAAATCCTTCTCATAAAACACATTTCAGCCTGTATGTAACTCGAAGGCCAGGGCAAAATTTTTGACACCTGCTCTCAGCCTACTTTTTGGAATGATGTGTAAATCTGTGTCTTTCTCTGAATTGCAGAACTGAAGGAAGACTGTGCTGAGCAGGGATATACTTGTAAAGAAACTTGCCTGAATCCCTGAACTGTATCAAAGCTAGTAACTTGGAAACCTAGTAAGTAGGGTCACTGTTCTTTCAAGAAACCATTTAGGTGAACAGGGGAGAAAAGTAGATCTTTAAGTATCTCAGAAGCATTTTGACTAGAAAATGTTGATATATTTACAAGGAGGAAAAAACAAATCACCTGGAAGTCCAGGTCTGGCAGAGAACCCTGAGAAACTGTGTATTCCAGCCCTATGTCAGTTATTTCCTGTTTTCTCATGCAACAGGTAGGGAAACTGAGGCATAGTACAATTAGAAGTTTTCACTGGAAGGGCCTAAAGAAGGGCTCCTAGGATCATGGAATCATAGGATTGTAGGATCATTTTGGTTGGACAATACCCCTAGGTTCAAGTCTATTAACCTAGCACACTGCCAAGTCCACTACTAAACCATGTCCCTAAAGTACCACATCTACATATGACTTTTAAATACCTCCTGAGATGGTCACTCCACCACTTCCCTGGGCAGCCTGTGCCAGTGCCTGCAAATCCTTTCAGTGAAGAATTTTTTTCTAATATCCAATATAAACCTTCCCTGGCACAACTTGAGGCAATTTCCTCTTACCACTTGTTACTAGGAAGAAGAGACCAACTCTCACCTCACTACAACCTCCATTCAGGTAGTTGTAGAGAGCAATAAAGTCTCCCCCTCAGCCTCCTCATCTCTAGACTTCTCCAGAGTAATCAATTCCAATTCTTTCAGTCTCATAAGAATTGTGCTCCAGACCCTTCACCAGCTTCTTTGCTTGTGAGGAGGCTTCTTTGGACGTGCTCCAGCACCTCAATGTCCTTCTTGTAGTGAGGGGTCCAGACCTGGACACAATACTCGAGGTGTGGCCTCATCAGTGTGGAGTACAAGGGACAATCTGCCCTGGTCTGCCTGGCCACACTGTTTATGGTACAGTTTATGCTACAATGCATGAACACTTTCCCCCTTATTTTACAACACTGGGCCTCAGACACTCCAGCAGCCCTTTACATTAGCTGCAAATCTTTTACACTTTTGGGTGCTTTTTTCTTGCCCCAGGCTTAGACTGAGCCTTTGGCAATACTCAAAGGTCTGATTCATCTCAGGAAGGCAAGAATTGACTTTGACATGTGTGACACTGAACTCGGTGGCTGTATGACAAGGACAAGCCTTTCTTCAACTAGTAGGGGAACTTAGATTTGAGCCTTCACCTTTTGTACCTGTCAGTGGCCAGCAATGCTCAGATGATGCTACATGCTTGCAATTCTGATATCCCACTTCTAGTCAGCCCACCCCACATCTGAGCTTCCTTTCTCATCAGTGAAGAGAAAGAGGTCTTTTGGGGAAGATTTCTCTTACCTTAAAATAGAGCAGAGAAGCTGTGAAAGCTATGTTCTACACACACCTGCTCCTTTTCACATTCTGTAAAAAAAGCCAAGGAAATTTGCTCAGATACAGATAGATGAGGTGATCTCATCCATTGTCATCAGGTGCAGGCATAGAGATGTGAGATGCCCCAGAGCATCATGGCTGTTCCTAGTTCCCCTCTTTGGAAGGCTCCAGTTCTGGGCTATATCCGCCAGTCATACAAATGTCTCAAGGATCTTGGACATCTCCAGTGGCACTTGACATAACAGGTAAGTGATTTGACTCCTTTGTGTTGTTTATTTGCACTCCTCCCTGCCCCTTGCAAGATTCCTACTTACTTAAAATAGGGAAATAATCCCTCTTGTCAACACTTTAAGAGTGAAAGGACCTATTTTTTATGAGAGCCTGATAGAAATACAGGAAATTAGAGCCAAAACTGAACTTTTCCGTTGTGGTCTCCAAAAAATAAGGCCTCTTTTTCATCTTACTGGCAAGCAGACCAGCAGCTTGTGCAAGCCAGGTGTAGACCAGTGGCATTTAGAATCATAGAATTGTTTGGGTTGGAAAGGACCTTAAAACTCACCTAGTTCCAACCCTGCTTTGTGGACCACTAGACCAGGTTGCTCAAAGCTCCAGCCATCCTGGCCTTGAACACTTCTAGGCAGGGGGCATTTAGGTCAGAAGGGTTCTGGCTGTTGCTGACTGGGCTTGTGATTGTGCAGATCACATTTTCAGCATCCTGTGGACTACATCTGACCTTCATTTGCTTGCTTCTTTTCTCGGCAGGCTATTTGCTTCCCACAGTTTGATTTCCTTGGGAAGTTGGGAAACTTTCCCCTTCCTTTTACTACTGCCCCAGTTAGCAACATCTGATGAGCTGTGAGCATCTGGCAGCTGGAGCTGCTGGCACAGATCTCTGCAGCACAGGTGTCTTCATTGTGCTTCTGTCTAACAGCTGAACACCTGCATGGCATAAGACATTCAAGGATTTTGAGAAAGCAGGACATTATTTGTATCAAAAATTGCCTCTAGTTTCAGACTACTTCTCTAAATTCAATTTTGATTTTTGATGGGAGATGCTGAAAGAGGTAACTTAGGTCTCTGCTGTAGAGGTTGTTTTTCATGGGGCTTTTCTTCTACTAGCAAACTGAACTAGAACACCTTTACTAGCAAAGTGCTTATATAACCAAAATAACTGTTTGTAACTGCATCAGATTGGGAAATGCAGAGTGGTAGGATGAACAGAGCTGATGGAATTTCTTGTATCATTTGATAAAATGATTAGTATCTATCACAATTTAGACTTGATGCTCCATACTGGGTGTAATTTGACTACATAAAACCCATAATATAGAACAGAGTGCACCAACCTCCTCTTATCTGATGCTGGAGAAAGAAAGTCCAAGGAAAGCAATCAAGCCAGCTAATTGAGAGCTAAAAGTAGAGAAAGCAGACAGTACATTTTAGCAATGCTGGAAAGTCTTTTCTTTCCTTTTCTCTGTCTTGCTTTTTCCTGTTAATATCTCTATTTTTGAATTCTCTTAATATGTAACTGGATAGAAAAACTTGTACATTAGGTTGGCTTAATAGAAAATAAACCTTGTAAACATTTTGCTGGAAGTTTTAACTGCAATGAGCCAGAGGGAAGTTTTAGCAGTGGGCAACCCACACATATCTGGAAAGTGTAAACAGCAAGGAGGAAGGGGAATTACAGAGGATGATGCAAGGTCATATAATTATCTGTAATGGGCTGCAAATACTGAAGGGAAGATGTAGGTGAAATTGGAAGGGAAAAGACTTTGGGCATTGGTATGGCGAAGCTGATTTGCTTGAAATGGTGTTGTTGCAATAGGCAACAGAGAACTTTGTTAAGGGACAGGAAGTCCATTAAAATAGTTGCCCAGCAGTAAGGTAGGATGTTTACTGGGTCTACATCTAGACTTCTTTCTTTGGTCCCATCCCTGCCATGGATTAGGGATGTGTCTGGCAATGTGGAAAAAGTGGACAATTGTGGTAACAGTTCATTTCATCAGCTGCTCTCTGCCTTACTCCAAAACACTCTGAAGAACAAGGATAATTGTTGATTTTTGTTCCTGAGGTCAAAACAGAACTACTGTTGGATGTACAGTGCAAACAATGTTTGTTGGATGCAAGTTCAGCTTTTCTAGAATCTTAGACCTCAGTGAAGAGATTCACTGTGCTGTCATACACCAGAGATTTAAGTTACATATTAGAGGAGAAGCTACAGCTCAGAGTCCTCTCATACCAATGCAACTTGATATGAGGAATTTTTCCCCCACAAAAAAAGTGAAGTGCCACTGGTCAAAGATTTTTTTTTTAAGAAAGTTCTTGAGATGTTTTGCTTTCACAAGGAGAAAAGAAATCAAGAAACCATATGAATTCATGTAAATATGTTAAATAAAGACAAATTGTAATGAGTGTTTAAACTAGAGGAAGACAAGTGGTTGTGCTCGTACAAAAATATAAATAGTTGGAAAGATCTTCTGAATCTGAAGTCAGACTAGACTGGAACCTACTCACTAATATCATTCTAGAAGAAACTGAAGCTGTTACAGAAGTGATTTTCCACTCAAGAAAACCTGTGGGAAGCCAGGCTTTCCTGCCTCTCATCAGAATTAACACAAAACCTTACAGAAAAGGAGTCTTCTCAAGTAACAGATAATGATAGCAGTGGAGAACTGAAATTCTGCTTCCTGCTCCGTCTGGTTCAAATCAGGGACCTGACCTCCAAGCTTTAATTCCTTAGCTAAAGCTATAGAACCACAAAAGCAGGGTGGAAATAACCCAAAGCTAAATGTGGGAAATGTGGAACCATGTCATGAGTGGTGAGCACGTGTGACAGCACCTGGTGCTGATGGGGAACAGAAGCAGCTGTGGCAGTAAATGCAGAGCACCTCTGTCTCTCCTTTGTGTTAGCAGTAATTACATATGCAAAGTGGAGCAATTTCCACAGGAAGCTGGAGAGACCAAGGAAGGCCTGGTTAGTGGAGGGACTTAACAGATCAATCTCTTTCTGCCTTTTTCATTTTAATTAAATGCTTTGTTTCTGTTAAAATTGGTACAGGCATCCCTAAAACAGAGCTCCATTGTGAGTGATTCTTGTTTTCCTGCCAAAAGTCATCTTAGTGGGAAATGCTGGAAAATCCTTTTGTTTGCTGGCAATCTCTCTTTGTGGATACCAGCTGCTCATTTCTACTAACAGAACAGGTCTTGATTCCTCCAGGGAAATACACTGTACCAGCATGGCCTGCCCAGATGCAGGTGTGAAAGCACAGGAAAGGAACTGGGGAGGAAGACAAAGATTGGAAGACTAAGATGATTTTTGGCTGGAATAGGATCTGGCTTTGCTTGGGGAATGACTCCTGACCTTGTGGCAGGATGCATTGCAATTCTTCCTCTTGTTAACATTTTTGGCCACATTGGACCCTACCACACCAACCTGTGTTTGTTCTTTGGGTTTTTCCTAATTCTCTTCCAAGTCAGGAACTTCAGACAGAGACTGGGGTTCCAGAAGAGGCTGTGGGAAGCACACCTGCACAGATGGCCTCTTGGGGAGAGGTAGAAATGGTTGATGCCATCTGTCAGGCCATCAGTCAGTAATATCCAAACCTGTGAGCACTGCAGAAGTATTGGCAGAAGTTTTAGATACAGGCATCACACAGGCACTGGTAAGCCTGTGACATATAATGGGGCAATTTCCTCACCAGGGGCTATTCCTTTCATGCAGTGCCTGTGTTCCTGTCTGATCTTCACTCCCCTCTCTTTAGTCAAAATATCAAGAATTAATTCTTTGCTTTAATGTAGATGTTGCTTGTCTTGGGGAAAAACTGTTTCATCTGTCTAGGTAATGAGCTCTCTTACCTAGGTATTTTTAGGTACTTGGTATTTTAAGGACTTCCTTGCATATCTAATCATTCTTTGCATTGCCAGGGATTTTATAGCATGCCAGATTTTCCAGCATTGTCAGATTCTCTTTATTTCCTTCCTGACAAATAAGTATATATCTCATTCCCAATGATGATAAGCTTTGCTCCAGGAGCTACAAGAGTTGAAATCGGAGACCAAAGATGGCTTTTGGTACCTGCAATCCTATTCTTCATCTTCCTGCTAATGCTGGTTGAGAGGCTCTGGATTTACATAGGGGAATGTGAAGAATTTCTTTTCCTGTGAATCTAAGAGATGCAGCAGATAGTCTGCACTTAACTCAGTGAATGCTGTACTGCTTTGTTTGTTAGAGGAATTAACTAAATGAATAAATAATTGTCTGCCCCTAGGAAAATAAAGTCTAATATACAATTAAAAAGAAAAATGTTCTTTCTGAGGGTGTTAGATAAAACTATAGGAGGAACAGATGTGAAAAGTACTGTTGTTTTGCATATTTAAAAATGAGGATAATTCAAAGAAGTTAAAAATATAGAATCTGTCTTTAAAGGGGAATGCATTTTTAAGCCCCCATGCTAGTAACTGTATCATTAGAGAGAATATAAGGGCTAGTTACAGTATATTGCAGATAGAAGACTAATTACTGAACACACACTTGGTTTCCCTTAATACAATAATGAGAGTTCATTAAACAGTGGCAGGGAAACAGCAAGATCAGAGCTTCAATCTTCTCATTATTTATTTCTATTACAGTGCTGTGTGTAGGAATCAAATGAAATGGGAAACCCTGTTGTGCTCAGTGCTGCCTAAGCACAAATTAGGTGATTGACTCCTGGGGTTTAAACACTGCTCTCTGAAGCCATTGCCTGTGGGGATCAGGGTCCAGTTCTGCAAGGGTTGAAGCAGGTAACTTGTGGGAATTAATTTTCTGTTGAGGATGTCAAAGGTTTACCTGGCTAAGCACTGGCAGAGGGATCTTGGGCTCAGGATGTAGATGAAAGGGCAGAAGTGGAAGTTGTGTTGGGTAAGTGGGGTAGTGGCACAGACATAGAAACTGAATTATTCATGATCTTTAGGTGAAGAAGTTGGATTGTTGCAAGAACTGCTTATTTCAGAAATAAAAAAAGGGAAAGTGATCAATTCTGATTTCCTAAAGCTTCCTATTTGTCCCAGAGACTATGGAAGATCCAACATAATATCTGTGTGATGTAACCAGGTCCTAATTCTCTTCCATTTGTAGGAACAGGATTTTTGGGGACTTTCTGGAAATGAAAGGGATTCTAAAAAAAATTAATCACCAATCAGCTAAATCCCACAGTTTTCTCCTGCTTTGTTCTCTGCTTTGGGAGCACACCACCATGTTCTTGATCTGTTGGAAGCCCTGCAGCAGGCTGGCTGGTCAGGATATATTGGAGGAATCCCAACAGTTCCCAGCTGCAGCCCCATCCCACAAGCCTTCTATTGTCACCTACGAAAGGAAGCAACATGTAGCATGTCACTCATGGGGTCAGGAAAGTATCAAGAAGTTTGTCAACAGCTGAGATTTCTGTCAAGGGAAAAATTCATTTAGCTGGTGTTTCATTCCACTAAAATGTTTTATGTCTTTCGTAATCTTACTGATTTGTACCCAATGATTTAGATAATGGTGTAATTATAAAGAAAGGAAACCAAGACGCATTTGGGTTATTTTTGTCACCAATTTTTCTTTCATCCCAGTGAACACTTGCAGCATTTATTTCACATACACTTGGCTAAGATAAGGCTTCACTATCAGGAAAGATCAAAGAGCTCAGGATCCTCTTCCCAGTATTTAGCTGATCTGGATGCAGATAAAGAGATTAAGACTAAGCTAACCATATCCTGATGTTGTCCCAAGATACTTTTCCTGTTTCTTAAGAATACTAACTCAGAAATTCCTGGAAGTAAAGATGCCCTTCTGGATTCTTTTCTTCTCATCTGCTTTCTTTTTTGTTATTATTTAATGGCTTCTATCTACAGTCACTTGTAAACCTGGTATGCAATGAATTATCTCATTTTTCTTTGGGAGATATAACCCTATGCTTGAACAAACCAGGTTTATTTGGGATGTTATAGATTTCCTTTGACAGTAGTTGGAGTATATGCATAACTGGTTTTATTTTGAGAACTCTGTCTGCAGCAGTCAATTTCTTTGGTCAGGAGCCAATATTGGCTTTCCAAAAGTCTTGCATTATCAGCATTTCCAAGATGAACTGTTTGATGGAAATAAGTCAGTTGCCTGAACATAGGTGTCTAATATAAGAAGTTCTAAATTATCCAATATAACTACACAGAGTAGCAGAAATTAGATGGGATCTGAAGGGCACCCAAACTTTCTGGAATCTCATCTGGGCTTTCTTTCAAGGGCAGATCAGGTAACCTAGACATGTTAAGTGCTGTTTACTGACTCCTTTTAGCCAAACTACAACACTGAGTTAACCCTTGTTTATGAAGATACCCACATAAAAGAATTAAGTGCTGGCTATAAAAGGTATTTCTGTTTAAGAAAGTTGTCAACATGATTCTCACACACAATGATAAATGTTATTCTAATCTAAAAGGGAGCTCCAGCTGTGCTGTAAGTAACTGTTTAGTGAATCCACATTTGGTTAGCACTGCTGTAATTTCTCTAGATGTTCTTGTCTGGCTTTATTTCTATGTTCTAATTAAAAGAACTCAGAAGCTCTTGGATGTCTTCTTTATTTATGCATTTTTTTAATTAGAAAATCCAATAGCTAAGAATTGGGGCATACGAAGTTACAGCCATTTCATCTCCTTCTGTGATCTTGTTATACGTCCCAAATTAATTGATATCAAGCCAAGTTAGAACTTGGATAAAAATGCCTTTAGTGATTAATCCTGGGTGTATTTGCAGGTCAGGCTGATGATTTAATATGTGTCAGCTGTACAAGACTGCTGAGTCTTGTATTTGTTCTTGTGTGGTGCCAGGCATCCTTGCTATGGGGATACTCCATGACTAGAGACCCCTTGAAGCATTTTCCAAAAAGGAGAGAGGTTTTTCTGGATGGTCTAGTCCATTTCCAAAGGCCTTGGAAATAACCTCTGGAGTTACACTCATACCTGTCTCAGTGGCACAACTGACAAAACCCTCTGGGGCTAAGGGATCTCTTACAGTGGAAATGGACACACAACCATCCACTCTACTTGGGTTCTACAAAGTGCTTCACAGGGGCCATACACAGCTGTCTACACATAAATAATCAAATTTGATCCTTGAAAAAGGTGTTTTTTTAAAAGGCACATGTATGCTGTCGTTTTCTTACAGGAGACCCTGTGCCCCTTTTTTGTGGTTGTAGGAATAAGTTAGTTGGTCACAGCAGTGAACACTTTAATTTTTCTGTTCTCACGAGTGGGTGAACTTTACGAAGTTTTCTCAGCTGCTGCTGTTTAGCTGGAAAGAACAAAGATGTGGACAAAAGACTTGGCTGGTTGAGTACCTGTTTCCTCCTGAGAGAGTAAAGGGGGGCAAAGGGCTAGGGACAAGGCTGCCAGACTTGTCAGTTTTTCAATTTCTTCCTTTACTTGCAGCCTGCAAGGAAACAGATTGATAGGTATCATGAACCACATAACTTCACTGGAGAACTGACAAAAATCTTTTTGCCTTTTCTCTTGTGCTACCTCTGAAAACAAGGAAACCAGACCTATTATTTTAGTGAAGCCAAGATTTTCACCTGCATTCTTCTGACAGTAATGCTGTGTGGCACTCATAAGAAATTCCGCAAAAAGAATGCCTTAATATGATTCTATTCATACATATGCACTGGTAAATGAATAAAGCTATGCATAGATGATTGTAATATACCAGCACTGAAGAACTGATAGAAGTAAACAACACCCTTGCTCAGACTCAATTCAAAGGCTTGAACAGGCCAAAAAAAATGAGGTCCTCATTTTCCCATACAGAGAGGAGGCTCAAAGTAAACTCCAAATTGTCTCATGATTGCTGCTGCTGGATCTGCTGTAGAACAGTTTAGTTACTTGCAGGAGGAGTTGGTATTATCTCCTGTTCTATTCCTTTCTCTGCTATAATTCTGCTCAGCAGATTCTGCCTTGGGTCAGCTCTTCATGCCACTAATTAGATTGTAAGTCCAAGTAACCTCCCCCTGCTCTCGTGGAAGTACATGGGAAAAGGAAAACCAGAATTTATGAGAAATTGATGGGCAGAATATATTCAGCTATATCACACCACCAGTTGGTATCAGCTGAGAATCTGACCCTAGCAGTGGGTTTTTTCCATCACCCATATTTGATTAGAAATCTTTCTTAAAACCTATGTAAACATGTGTTCTTTAATTCTATTTTAAATTCTCAGTGGAAGAAGAATATGTCTAATTTACACCTACAGAATGTGGCTGGAAAATGCTCTTCAGTGCTAAAACACTTTGTAAAGCATCTTTAAAAGACTTTATGGAGACACTAATGGAATTTTCCTCCTTTCTACCCAGCATTCCCGTTTCTAAAACTTAAAAAATATACCAGCCAGCATAATGCAGAACATCAGTTGCTTAAAATCAGGCATCTTGCCTCTCCTTCCCTTCCCCCACATAAAGCAATTTTCTTTTTAAATGTTTCAAAATTTGCAGCTGTGCTACTGTAACAGGATGTTCTTAGCCATGGGAAACATATGAGCATCTGTATGCTTTCTGACTCAAACTGTTTTAATTCAATTTTAGTGTACACTTGACATGATGAATTCAAGTCCTGTAACTATTGAATAAGCATTGGGGAAGATGGATTGAGATGGGGAAAAGTAATGTGTCATCAAAAAACACATTTTCTTGCATCCTATCTCAATGTCAAGGGCAGAAAAGGAAGTATATTACTTTGAACAAATATACTTAGACTCTTGTATTCTGGTATCTATTGCCTTGCTCCCTGTTTGAATTCAGACTGTCAAGGACACATTTGGGTATTGAACTAAAGATATAAAGGGAAGAGGTAGCAGCACTAAGGCAGAAGTATGAAAAATGGAGCTCCTGGTGAACTCCCTGTGATATTTTATGTTTCCTGGTGTTGCCAGTGTTGGATCTTGTCCAGGTTTCCCTTGAGATCATTACAGATGAAGGATGATCCCATGATGAGAATGCTTTCGGAAGTCCCACAGCCCCTTTGTTTTTCTGGTCCAGAATTTCCATATGATCTTGGGCTAACCACACAGCAAGGCTTGGGGCACAGCCACAGAAGAGGTGGGGAGTGGATTAATGCAGCTCAAATAGCACTGGGATGGCTGCTCATGTTTGGGCTTTTGGCTGCCCCCAGAAGGAATGTGTCAGCTCCAGCCCCTGTGAAGTGGTTGGTAGAAGCAAAGGGCACTGTTTTGAGCACTGTCACCACTAAGCTGTCATCTATGATCATGTGATAAACAGTAGCTGTGAATTATATGATGGAATAGGTAACAATATATTGTCAAAATAGTCATCTGTTGGTTTTAAAATACATTAAATTCATTCTGATTTATTAATAACTCAACAGCACCCTTCAGTTCCAGTAGGTGAAGGTGCAGAGAACCACATATTTCATCTTTTGAGGGTGTGGGGTCTAAATTCTTGTTCAGACTATTCCTCTTTAGTACCTAGTACTGCTATAAATCCTTCCTATGCTGGTTAAATGGCATTTTATATTCCTGATATATTGATTAAGAGACTAAATTAAATAGTGTCTGTTAGATTAGCATTTTCTTTGGGGAGCAGTGGAGCAGTGAAGGCTGCATGACCTCTTCTGGAGTCTTTGGGGACACTCCACAGGTCTGCAATGTGATGGATACTCAGTGAGGGCAAGAGCCTGCCATGTGATATTGGAGTTTATTTGGAAAAACTTCATAAGAGGATAAACATAGTGGGCCAAGAGTATGAATCTACATACCATCTCTGCTTTTAGATGACTTGAGAAGTCAACCATGATGTAGTAGAGAACTACTGACTGCTGGCAATGTATGACCACTGCCGAGAAACTTCCTCTCTCAACAGGTTTTTCCTCTATGAATTGTACCTACTGCCTTTCTGAGTATGAGGAGACATCATCTGTACCTTGCAAAATGCTTTCCAGTCCTTCTCTGAGATGCATCCCATGCCTGATTTTCAGGATGTACTATTGCTTAGTAAAGATTGGTACTTTTGCTAGCAACAGTTCTCACTCATGGCCTCTATTCACTGGCAGCACAAGTGCCCTGATTTGAATGTGTGCTTGGCTCAGATCCTGCTTTCCTTGAGATTTTCTTCTGTACCAGGTTCAGAGATTTTTTTGAACAAGACTCCCTGTGCCCTTCTGAATCTGTCAGGCTTTTTGTTCTGTTTTGTTTTGTTAACAGTGACTGTTGGGTGTTTTGAACAAAGCTGTTCACAGCAAACATCTCAAGGTTTCCTTTGCCTGCTGCTGCTCCTCAACATACACCCAGGAGACATTTTTTGAAAAGTGCCTCTGCCAAGATGCACATGTGCATGCAAACAACACCCATACAAAGGGGTGCCCCCAAACACAGCCTTGTAACTGTGAAAAACTCTGAAGTGGAATAATGATTTTAGATTTATATTGTATTCAGTGGACAAATATCTGAAGCTTTGAGATTGCTTTGGAAATGTCATTCTCAAAATGTGTGCTGCACCTCTTACCTTTTTATACTGCAGACTCCCTCTCAGGGAAAGCCACATCTCAGGTACTGCACATTGCTGAAATATTTGATGCCTATGTAAGGATAGCTGAAACCAGACATAAATCATTGTGAAGGAAGAGACCACACTACAAGTATGATGCTTTCACACTAGAAGTATGATGTGGCCACACACTTTATCATCTGCATCATCTTAAACCACAACACTTACCCTTTGGTAATTGTTCTTGTGCTAAGATGAGGTTGGAGAATGGTTCTCTCAGAAAAAATTATTATACAGCAAATAGTTCTTCCAGAAGTTTACTATTAAGATGCAAATCCTAGGCAAGAAGGCTTTGATAGGTCCTTAAAATTGTAGTTATCTGCTAAATCAAAAAACAGGGACAGAACACACTTGTGGAGGACTTGAGTTTAAAGCCATATTTTATCAAGTCAAAATTATGTTTTTATTTATTATTATTTTTTCCCATATTTTCCCATTATCTGGAAAGTAAAGACTGAAAAATGTCTTGGACTCATCCATGAAAATCTTACACTCTGCAAAAGCTGTTTTTAACAGCTTAGAAAGTGAGAACTTCTCCCTCTCTCTCTCTCTCTCTGGGCTTGTTATGCCATCAAATACCTTTCTGTACCTCCCATGATGGTGTCAGTTTCCCTTACACAGGCTAATGGTTTTGCTAAGACAAAATACATGAAGGTGAATCCTACAGTGAGATAAACTTCCCTCCAGTGTTTACAAACTTTCAGAGATGTCTTGACTGGGGTGAGGTGAACTGCAGGATTCCCTCTGTTGCCCCTCGGTTTTCCGAGTTGTAATTCAAAGTCTGTATTTCAGTTGTTTTTTTGTTTTTTTTTTTTTTCCTATCAAGTTCTGTGTTGTTCTGAGGACTCCTCCATAATGTCTGGGAAAGCAATTTACCTCTGTACTGTTTTCATCATGACCAGTTGCCCCGTGTGTTTCTTGTCAACTCTGGTGCCAGATCAGCTCTCCAAGGACTTTGCTGTTTCTGTTGGTGGCAAGTGCTGGGAAGTTACCTCAGTGACATAATTTGATTTGCTGAGGAAGCTGATAAGAATTGGAGTCATGTACATTACTGAGACCATCCCTCCTCTTTAACTTTATGAGGCAGTAACATTTTGCAGTTCAACTGTTTCATAAAAGTCTCCATGCCAGGGCCTGGTATAGGCTACAAGTTGATTGAAATAATTCTGGACTTCTGTGGAAATGGAACACAACCTTCTGGGAAAGCCATATAGCTTCAAGTGAGTGCTAGGAAACTGCAGAGTCTTTAGACTTTCAGAGATTTCTTCTGCTTGCAAGGTTTTGGTGTTTTTCTGCTAATTAGCAGCAGAAGGTAATCATAAAAAAAAATTAAAAAATCCAGGAAATGATGGGAAAATTTGCTTAAGTGCAATAGCACCCATTGGCATGGAGGTCCCTCCCCACAATGAGACAAAGCTTCCTCCAGGGTGAAATTTAATTCCTAAAAGTATTAAAATTCAAAACAAATTGAAGAACAGCATCTGAGGCTGAATGATCAGTAAAGGGGATCCAAAGAGTCACAACAAAGTGCCTACCAGATAGAATAATTTCCTGATCTGAGACTCATTCTTGCTCTGAGTGTAAGGATCTGATTTTCAGAGTTGCTGATCCTGGCTTTTATCTGTAGCTTTTGGCACCTGCAACCAAAGGCAGTGGTTTGCATCAGAAATTGTGTGTCCAGCAGTACCAAGGCAGTGGTTGTCCCCCTGTGCTTGGCACTGGTGAGGTTGCACCTCAAGTACTGTGCTCAGTTTTAAGCCCCTCACTACAAGAAGGATACTGAGGTTCTGGAGCATCTCCTGAGAAGGGCAGCAAAGCTGATGAAGGGTCTAGAATACAAGTCTTAGAAGAAGTGGCTGAGGGAACTGTGGTTTTTTCATATGGAGAAGAGGAAGCTGAGGGGAGAACTTACTGGGCTCTGCAACCACCTTAAGGGAGGTTGTAGCAAGATAAGGGATGGTCTTTTATCACAAGTAACAAGTGATGGGACACAAGGAAATTGCACCAGGATATTGCACCAGGGGAGGTTCAGATTGGGTATTAGGAAAAACTTCTTTACTGAAAGAGTGGCCAGGGTACCCAGGGAAGTGGTGGAGCTCTTTATCATCACTGGAGGTATTTAAAAAATATGTTGTATGTGACACTTAAGGACATGGCTTAGTTGGCATGGTGGTGTTTGTTTGATGGTTGGACTCAAGGATCTTAGAGGTCTTTTCCAAGCCCAATGATTCTATGACTGAAACACATGGGAGTGTCTGGCAGGCAGATTGTCAAATCCTTGGTGTCTCATGAAACTGGGCTGAGGTGTGAGTATGTGGTGAGTATGTGCTTATGATATCAAAGAGGCTGATTTTGTTGCACAAAATTTAGATATGGTTAAAAAGTAGAAATAAAATTTTAAAACCATTAATTTTAAGCAATGGCATTTATTTCTTTTTAGTCTTGTTTGTGCATCAAATCATCATAGCATTTTTATACTTATTTTTCTTCCTTTTGCTTTGTTCCTTGCCTCTAGCATATTTTCTTTTTAAGCTGAACTAGTCTATGGTGTTTCCACTTGGCTGCAGCAGCACTGTTCCTTTATTTTAGTAGAAGGCAAACACACAGGTGCTCTAGATGCTTCAGACAGACAGCACAGGAATTCACTGTAAACATGAGTCCTGCTGCCTTACCAGGCAGCAACAAATCTGACTTCCCAATACTGCCAAGGGTGGTGATGGAACTGGTGAGAAAGTGTCAATGAAAAACTCTCCTCAAATGTCTTGAGAACCAAGGTTAACAATATTAACATGCTCAATTGAATGACTTTTCTTCAGCATCTGCCCAGGGCTACACAAGGGAACCATCTCTTTGCTGTCCTGGTGAAAGTAAAGCTCAATGTCACCTTCTGATTTCTATTGCCCCTCCCTCTTGGTAGCTCTCCTTTCATTGCTGGCCCAACCCAATTCTGCTTAGTTTGTAAAGCTTGACAAGATCACCACTCAAGGTGGTAAGTTTTTAAGGCACATTCATTTTTCATTTAAAATTCTACCTCTCCTGATCTGTATAGTTCAGCATTTAGGCTCCAAATAGAGCTGTAGCTGGTGAGCTGAACAGAAAAAAAAAAAAAGATGATATATGAGTTAATGCTGAGTTTGTCACAAGGCCATTTGCTCTATGAATTAAAACACAAATTGACCTCTGGGTTTAGGGTTTCCCAGCCCTGCTACAAAATATATTAGTGCAGAAATCAGAGGATAGGGTGTTTGAAGGTCCATTTTTCTTGAAGGTAGGCAACTTGGGTGTCCTCTCTCTCACTCTGGCACAATGTCAAAGGAATAGAGAAGAACACTCTTCTCGTGTGAGTGATTCTTTAAAAGGGGAGTGTCATACAGTCATTAAATTAATTTCTTCAGGTCAGGGGAGCTGTCTGCTTAGCAGTGTCTGTCTATAAAGTGTTATGTACTTGTGGTCCCATTTCCTGATGTCTAATTTATTTTTATGTTAAATGGTGCTCTTTGCTGGCCTTTTCTCCTTTCAGTAGTCACCGATAACCACTGCTGCTCATTAAAGTAATACCTGACTCATTAGTGAGCAGGACCACAGACTATGAGAACAGTACATCCCTACAACTCAAAACAGCTCCTGTCATGAAAAACCAAAGACACTCCAGACCTGTATGAGAAAGGATTTAACACAGAAAAAGAGGAGGTCATGTGCTGAATGCACATTAACCTCCATTTTTATTGCCCTTGGCTAAGAGGGCAGCTTGCCTTTCAATCCCTCTCATGCAGCCCGTGGACATCAGGTCTGGATTCATGAGGTTTCTGCTCCATCACTGTGTCCCTCTCAGAGACTGAGAATCTGTAGGGTTGGACTTTTCAGCCACAGTCTGTCTCCATTTGGTGACTCAAAGCTCTTTTCTTCACTTGAAAGCAAATAATTATCTCTTCACCCATGGCAAACTGAATAACAACAGGAGCACAGGACTGTGTATATCTGGCTAATGAAAACAATAAATGTCCTAACATATTCTCATATATCCCAGCCATCCAAGTAGCCTCCATCTCAGTGCGTGAGACATTCTTACCTCTTCTGGATGTCCTCTGGGCTCCATGTGCCTGCACAGAATCCACCAGCACTAAAGATTTTCTACCACAGGGCATCTGTGGTTCCTTACAGTCCCTGCTGGAAGCCTGGGAAAAGCAAACTACAGCAGGAATTGAGTAGCTTTCCATGAGCTACACCATTCTCTTCTTTTGCAAGGAATTAATAGTTACTAATTTATGTTCGCCGTGTTATATTTCTTTTATTTTTATTTAAATTTACCCAGCCACCTTGGGCAAAATGCATAATGGAAAAGTGAAATCTTCTAGTACAGATAAAAACACTGTGCAGCTCCTCAGCCTTCTGGCTGCCTGTTGTTGCAAAGTGTCAGGGTTTATTTATCTTCCCTACCTTGCAATAAATTCAGGGAATAACACCTTTATCTTGAAGATGAGAAAGGGAAGCAGTGGGTAAAGCCTTGATCTTCAAAGTTATGTAGGTGAACTGGGATCCAGAGGAAATCAGGAGTTTAAACCATAAGCAGATTCTTAACTAACTCTGGACATATGAGATTTCTCAGTCAGGCAGAGAAAGCTGCAGATGAGCAAGGAGCTGACCCAAATTGCTTTCTGAACAGATAAACACTTTTTATTGATCTCAGATTTCACTACATCCAGATATGCAGAGCCAAAGGTAGGTAGGATTCAAGTGCTAAATATTTTTTTCTCCTGAGTGAGTTTATGAGGAGCTTTGCTCTTGTCAGCAAATGTGGACATAAAACCCACAGAAAGGGTTGGCACTTTTTTATATATCACTCTGAGCAGTTTCCTAAGAAGTAGATCAAGGAAAGGGCTGCCTTGCTCTGAAAGGCAGGTTCCAGCTCTTGGTTTCACCTCCTGTTTGGGTGTTTCATCTCTGTGAAAAAATTGCCTGAATCTGTCAAGAGATCTGAGATCTTGTTTTCTGTGGTCCTTGTGGAGACAGTAGAGATGAATTATCCCACTGTTCTGACTTTGTTAAACTTATTCCAGCCTCTTCTTCTTCTACTGTGTTGTAGTGATTTGCATTCAGCCCATTCCCCATGCTACTGAACAAATGTCAAATCAGAGATAGGAAAAGTGTGCCCTTGGTTCCTGATCCTTGACATTAGGATTTGTTTGCAAGAATTGAAAACAAGAAAGAAAACTGGTTGTATTCCCAGAGCCCCTCATTTCCCTACCAAGGCAGTGTCAAAGAAGATGAGAAGGAGCTCCATCTCATTCCTGGAAGGGCTGTGAGTCCCAGTTGAATGATGAGACAACAATATTATGCAGTTACCTAGAGGATCACCCAGGCACACCCCGGAATGTGATTCAGCCTTAAATCACACTTTCATATAAGTCTGATAAATTGTGCCTTGCTCAAAGTGGTTTTCTTTCCCAGAGTGTGCAACACTTGAGGTTCATCTAGAGAAGGATCAGATGCTGGTGTTTTCAGATTAAATGTGAGAAATGGTGTCAAGATATACAGAGCTGGAGTTACTGGTGAGTTAAATGCATGGAAATCAATCAATCAAGCTTTATAGTTGTGTAGCTGGACTGTGCCTGTTTGTGAACATCCTCTGTACTTAAGACACAAACTTCTTCAGCAGTCCAGGAACTTATTGGCTTGAGTTGTTTGAGAAGATGAGACACTAAGCTGCTTTAAGACAACAAATTGATTTGAAAGTAGATATGAACTGAGCCATTATAATTACTTGTTGACCAATGGCCTCAGGAGCCATCCGGGTGGGAATTTTAGACAGTTATAAAGATCTCTCCCATCAGCTCCTGCTGTGCTTAAATGTGTTGCTTAACATCCTGACTGGAATAACCAGGCAGGAGACTCCCAGAGGTGATCATATTGTGCTTAGGTAAGACACTTGTAAATATCAAATAGAAATTATTCCTGCAGGTGCAGGATTGCTTATATGAAACAGTCTGCTTAGTGTAGTTAATTGTGAGGTGTTTTACGTGTAGTTATGATATATCAGTATCCATAAACTATGTGAACTGGGCTGTTCATATAGGACCACAGGCCAGCTGGAATATAGGGACTGAAGAGAAGAGCCTTACCCAGTCCAGCTAAAAATTTTGCTGCAAGGATATTCACAACAGAGACTCCCATCATCAGTGGCAATCAATTGCCTCTGCTTGAGGCATCTGATTCCTCACATGAGCATTATTCTGTACCAAGATACCAATAAGCCCGTTCTCCTTCTTGACAGACACTGTGTCTGTGTCTGTACAACAAATGGTGGACAGAAGTGCCACAAATATATCAGATAATCAGGAAAATCAATCCCTAAGAATAACAAACTGGAATCTCAAAGTTAACAGTGTGCCTAAATCTCTCTCAGCCCCATTCCTCATATTTAAAATGAAGATATTAACATTTTTGAAGTCTTATGAAGATAAGTCCCTCTTGAAGAACATAAAGGCAATCATGAGACACTTAGAAAAAAATTAACAATGAATTCAAAATATGCAGAATCTGGATGAGTCATTGCAAAAGTGGTAAAGAGCTCCTTTTCAACAGTGTCATTAACTTGGGGTTTTGAATAGCTACCTGGTCAGTGTGTCTTACATGCAATGAATGGAGTAGGGAGGCAGTGGGAAACTAGTCTGTGATTATGTAGTTGAAGACTATCATAGTGCCTGTGAAGAATGAATATAAAATAAAAAGATATAGAAGGTTAAATGGCTGTTCCGTTTTTGTTTTTTTTCTTGAATCTTCAGTGCTTTCACCCCAAAACTTGCTACTGTTTCACATATACCCCTGCACCTCAGTGATAATGAAAATCAATTCATTGGGGCTAAAAAACTCATTTACAATATTCCCTTAGAGCTTCTTGATGAAATAGTTTGTTTCCCATGAGACTATCTTTATAAGAAGTGGAATATTTCTATTTCTTTTTCTTTTCATAAAGCTTTACCATTACACATGCAATAACAAACGTTGCACTACACCAGGATGTGTTTGTGTTTACTCTGGTTGAGATTCCCCTTCAGCCCTTGCTGAATAATTCTGTCACCAAAGTTGAGATTGCCATGGGAAACATATAGACAAAGTTAAACAAACAATGTGAGGGACTAAGGAAAAATAAACAACTTGCATCATGGAAATCTGTGTCCCTGCACTGTGCTAAGAACATACCAGCATATGGAAGAATTGCCAAGAAAGGAATTAGAGAACTTCAGAGTTCCTTAAAGAGGAATCCAGGCAGGCAGACCTCGCTAAAATGGACACTATTTGTTTCTTGTGGATCCAGATTGTTCCTTTCTCTGAGCTTATTTCTAGCTTTCTTTATTCAATGTGACTCTTCTTCTTGGTGTATTTGGCCACTCTGTGCTTTTAGAGTTACTTTGGCAGTATTTTATCTGAGCTGGTATCTCTGTAGTATCTGGGGGGGAGGGGGAGTTGGGGGGGGAGGGAACAAGAGAAAAACAAACAAAAAAAGCAATACAGAAAATGGTGCTAATGTGAAGCTTGATTTTAGAATCAAAAGGAGATACCCATCTTGAACAGAGAAGAATCAGCCCATAGTCTGTATGTTGCCATTACTGTGACAAAAGAAGAAGAAGAAGAAACATCACAGCGATATTAATGAGTATTTTGGCATTGCACAGTTCAGGATTACCAATGAGGCATCTGTTGGTATCACTGTATTAGTGATGTGTTATGGCTTGCCTGTGTTTTACAATTAATTCATGAAGGCCAGGGAGGGATGTGTTGTTATTGCTGTGTAATTATACTCTGGAGAATCTTTCACTAAACCCCATTCAACAGCACCTGAGCATTTGTTTCATGCAGTAGGTGCTATGGAAAAGCAGCAGTGGCCCTGCTTTTCAAGTAAGGAAAAGAAGCCAGCAGGGATGTGCATCCCTGCCTATGCAACACAGGAATAGCAGAAATGAAAGACATCTCAGAGAGAAACAACTTCCTTGCTTCAGGCAGGTTCTGACTCTGGTTTGTTCTCTGATTTACCCAAGAGAAGGAGGCTACAAAGAAGATTAAAAAAGGCCAGATGTGTTACAAAGGGTGTGTCCTTGTACAATGTGTCTCTGAGGTTGGTGATGCTTTTTGCCCATCTCCAGTACCATGCTGGGAGGAAGAAATAATTGGGCATTACCTGTAACTCAGTTGCCATGCTCAGCCCCAGCAGCTGCGTGCCCTGCACCTGCAGTCAGATTAGCTCCAGGCATGTTCACCTTTTAAAGCATCATATAATTGGCTTGATAGAGGCAGTTTTCTAAGTGAGGTGTCCAAGATTTAAGCTGAAATGCCAGCCAACACATGGAAGTACCTGGCTCTGAGGCAGGTGACCCTTGGCCCCTTGAGAATGCCAATCATTACATTGTGTTGGTAAAGTCCCTCACCCATAATAAAATATAAACTGATTTGCACTTGCCTGAACTAGACTTGTGAGTGCTAGACAGGGTGAGTGCTGAGGAACAGGAAGAGAGACACTGGGCAGCTACAGACTTTTGACCTTTCTGTGCAGGTTCCCTCCTGGTGAGTGCCAGAAAAGGAACAAAGCCAAAGAGAGCAAGCTGTCTGACACTACATTTTCCCCTCATCTTTTATCTAAACCAGCTGAAGCCTGCCAGTTATAGCCAGAAGTCAGAACACGCTTCCTAGCTGGAGCTGTGCATTTTAATTAGCTGCTGTGCACTTGGTGGCTGAGCAGTAACATAAAGCAGTTTTCTTAGGTGTTTCTCGAAATGCTGATACTTTACATTGAGGAATCCCCTCTTTTTAGTAATTTTCTTTGTCTGAGTGCAGGTGCAGACTGTCTTTAAACATTTTTTACAGCATGAACATTCAGTTTTGTATGTGCCAGATCCTGAGATACTGCAGACCAACACTGCTCGACTGAAGCCGTGAATTGTTCTGATTTATCTCAGCAGCAGACAGGCAGTCGCTCAGGAAATGGGGGAAAAAACAGGGAAAATGCAAAGGAAAAGACAAACCCTGCCAGTTTGCTGCTTTGCTGAAGTTTACTTTTTAATTCATAGAATATTATTTTCATCCCCATTTCCAATGGTGCCACTGGACTGTGCCAGCTTACAGGCAGCTATTAGAAAATCTTTGGCTAAGCCTGGTGAGGCTGAGGGAAAGACTTACCTTCTTTTACGTGAGCCTGACAGTAGTCACAGCATCACTGGGTGGTTTCTAAGAAATAACAGACCCTTATGAATATTTTCCTCCTGCTGTGCAGGGGAGATGTCTCAGAGCTGTTGTTGCCTTTGTTCCATCCTGAGGCTCCTCTGTCAGCCTCAGTGCTGTCAGAGCCTTCTTGCAGGGGAGGATTCCACCTCTGGCAAGTGATTCCCCCTTCTTTTATTTTTAGCATCAAGATGTCTTTTATTCTTGCTGAAGGACAAAATCCTTTTTTTTTTCACAGGGGCTGCTTGAACAGCAGAAATGAGTGGCTATTAAAAGAAGGCTTACTGTAAAATAGGATAATAACCTAGTTATTTTGCATTTCTAAGTCGTTCTTGCATTGATATTTCCTTTCCTACAATGCACACCAATTAAAAGCCACTGAGCGATTAAAAAAAAAAAAAAAAAGCAGTCTGTGCAATAATCTGACAAAGAATCACGAGCTGTGGAATGAAAGCTTTATTTTGTTGCATTAATGTGAAGATCCATAGCAAATTTTTACAAAGCAGGTTTTGTCCTAGACTATTTCTACAAATGTCCTTTAAGTCTCTGAAATATCTTGTTCATTTTAATGACTTTCATATACAAATAAACATAGGCAACACATTAGGTTTCAAGGACAGCTGATCTTTTTGCCTGTCCCCTGAAAACTCCTTCAATGTCCTCTATTTTTCTACTTTTGCACAGGTACAAGGGCTGTGCAAAGCTTTCTTAACCCCTAATGCAGTAGATGAGGTTATTGAGAATACATGATTATTTCTCCAGAGAAGTAGGAGTTGTTGTCTGGAGGGCAGAACATTCACTAGGGATGAGGGTAGCAGGATGTTCTCTCGCAGTGCCTAATACTTACAGAATGATACATTTCAATACCCCTGAGGTTAATGGGAAGGTTGGGACAACCCTCAGTCAAGCTGCTTAGCAAATAGCATTAAAAAAACAGCCCTAACTGCACTGCAGAATTGGATGCAAGAATGGAAGAGGACAGATGAAGCTTGTAAACAGAGAAGGCACTCATTATGCTAACTTGATTGTAGCTAATTAAAAAGGGATATTAGCTGATTGGATTACAGGGGATGGAGCAGAATGACCCTTTGTTCATGCCTCTGCTAGCATCAGTAGGAATCTCTGCTCCGTCCAAGAGCTCTTCTGCATTATCCTCATTCTTGTTTCTCCTCTTCTTTCAGGGACAGATGCTCCCACACAGTCTGTTCACCAGAGCAATGTGCCAAATGGCCCAGTAGCTGCTGGCCCAGGCTGGCTGGTGTCCTTGTCACTCTGCTGTCAGGCCCCAGCAGGGAGAAGCTGCCAGAGCTCATCCTGTGCTCCCCGGCTGCTCTCAGCGGGTGTGCGGGCTGCTGGCTGAGCCAACTGGAACTTGGACTGGAGAATCGAGAAACTAAATCCATGACCTAACAGCAAGGCAAAGCTCTTACTTCTTCCATAAACACAATCTCTGCAAGTTTCTGGTGCAAACTTGTAAGTATATTTAGAAAGGAGTGTTGTGTGCCCTCCAGATGTGAGATGATACCAGAAGTGAGCACTATTGGAAGATGCATTTCAGAACTAAACCTTGCAAAGGCTGAAACAAAGCCTCATATTCCTCCATATAAACCAAAAGAAAGTCATTACATAGTCTATTTAGTGGTTGATCTTGTGAAACCACAGCTCGTAGAAAATCAGTCTTAGTTGTGTACTAATTCTTTAGCTTTTGGTGGCAAGTTTGCCTTTGGTGGCAAGATTGAAGTTGTTATGGTTTGCCATGGTTGCCTCATGTTTTAAATTCAGAGCAGCAGCAATATTAGGAAGGCTGAGAGAAGAGAGAGCTGCATATGCATATGCATATGCATATCTGGGCAAGGAGAGAAGAGTGTGAAGTCTTTTTCTGTGATGACATCAGCCAAGAGAGTCTATTTCCAGATTTTCTAGCTGGCCATGCCCTTCTCAATCTGTTAAGAGGGCAGATATGAAGTGTGGACACTAGAAACTGTTCAGTTCAATTGTCATTTGAAAATAGGGTTACCACCAGACTTTCAAAGAAGGAAAGAAAATGATATGACAAAAACATACAGCATATCTTATTTATTAAGGAACCATCTCAGCATTAGCTGGAGTGGAACAACACTGTGGCTTATCCACTGTGCCACCATATGTTAAGGGCATTATTTTTATCTGATTTTGTGTTCCTGTCAATTACAGTCAATGAACATAAATGCAAATCTCATTTCTCCTGTCTTAAGCTCATTGATGGGTACGGCCCCAACCTACACTGCCCATCCAGGCTCATGGTATAACAATGGAGAAAGAACAGTGCTTTTGAGGGCTGTGATCTCAACACAGTTGAATATACTGTCTTATGGAGATGCCTTTCTCCATAAGCTGCAATTAGTGGTGTGTAAGGAGATCTTAAGACATTCTCTTTTCTGTGAAGCAGGTATCTCCTTCTAGGACTTAATTGAGGCTTTTGTTGTAGTCAACAAGATAAAATTTTACCAACCAACTAGTTTATTCTTGGGATTATCTCAGCATGCCTGAAAAGTGGTCATATAACTCATAGTTTATGCAAATAATAGGAATAATCTAAGAGGAATTTTACCCTAAATTCCATTGAATGGTGGGTTAGATCTCTGTTGACTACTTTGGAGACTTACTTAAATACAGACATCCACAATTAAAAGATTTACCCCTGGAGTGAAGTGAATGATATGTCACCAATCAATGTGAAGTTTCTTATCAAACAAACTCTTGATCCCCCTGAGGATAAAGAGGTTGCATTACTCTTTTCCCTTTTACTAGCAGAATGGTGTCAGAGTGCATACAGAAGTCAAGACTTCATGCAAAAACATCTCTGTATATATGACTATACCATTCACTACCTATTGATTTTAAGGCTATTGATTTTCTACACCTGCCCAGACAGAAAACTTTTTTTTGTTTGTTAGTTTGGGTTTTTTTGTTTGGTTTGGTTTTTTATTGGATCCAGAGCTCCTACTGAAGGAAAACCTTTGTTGAAGCAAAATTCAAATACAAGAACTATTAAGGGAAGCTCAGTCAGTCTCCAGAGATACTGCTGGTATTGTGGTCAGAAATGCAAGATGGTTAATAACATTACTCCTTTGAATCAAGGTAGATTTGATTGATAACACCATGCCCTATTATCACAAAGTAGGGCAGACACAGTAGGAGGTAGGACTACTTAGCAGTAAATTTTTGGCTGCCCTAGGACAAGTGAATAGCAGCAGATTTTATAGTGAGAAAATAGGGCACTCTTACTGCAGGGAGTTTTATGGCCCGGCAACAACCATTTTGTTTGGAAGGAAACATGGTCACTGGTGTCCATCCAAACAGCAACACGGACAAAGGAGACTCTGAAAATCTGGAATGAAAATAAGGATTTATTTTAAAAGTTTTTCTGTCCTTTCATTTCAATTCTTGGGCTTTAAAAACAAAAAGATATCTTCAACCTATGTGGATTGTGTGTATTGAGGTCTATTTCAGGTTAAAAATACCAAACTCAATGAATGCTCAATGCTCTGTCGCCTGGAGTTTTTTTTTCACCTCACCTGTGAGATCATACTGAGAATTCTTCCAGAAATATCTGTGTCTCCCTTCAATGGGAAAGTGAAGATAATGATGAAAGGATTAATGTAGAAACCTTGCTGCACTGGTTTCTGTTCTGCACTTGTGGTCAGTAATGCCAATGATGCAGCACACTTTGGCTTCTGGGAGGTCCTCTCCAAGTTTGCTGTTGCTTGGAGTCTGGCTAAAAGCACATCAGATTAATCCGTCTGTTCTGAAATGAGGAGTATAGAACATGTAAACACATTCCAGTAAGAAGTTTTAAATTCAGGAAATATATTGATTTTATATTTTAAAGTTCAGTTGAAGGCAAAGAGCTTGGAGGATTACATTAGAGAAATAAAATGGTCTAGCGTGAGCAGAATATTAAGGAATTCAGTGGCAAACACCATAGGTAAGATTACTCTTCTTTCACTTGCTTACATTTTTCCAAGAAGCTGACACATATAAATAATGCACTGTTCTGGTGAAAGCTGTAATTAGAAAAAGTTTAGGTAAGTGTGGGTTTTCTTGTATGAGTACACACTAGATGACACCTTAAAGACATTTCTGTATTTTTTTTTATTCTCTCTGTAGAATGAACTTAAAGTATGTAAGTGATTTGACTGAAGAGTCTCATAAATCCCTGTTTTCTGAAGAATAGTATCCTGACTGTGTCCATAGGCATAAATTTGAACCAAATCTCTCTAGAATGAGATTCCCTGAAGCTAGGAGTGAAATAAAACTGAAGTAAACCAGTTTAGCAATTTAAATTCCAGCATCTCTTTTCAAAAACTATAAAATCCTTAAGTTTGTGCCCTATGTTATCCCCCTCAAATGTGAAAAAATTTCCTGCAGTTCACAGAGGAGTGGAAAGAAATAATGGATGCAATAATATTCAAGTTAAAACCTTTTAAGTTAGGTTGGGTTTTTTGTTTGCTTTCTCTTTCTGTCTTTTTTTTTTATGTGTGTGTGTGTGATTTTCATTTAGTTGTAATCAGCAAGATTACATTCTACTCTTTAGTTCATAGTTGGCTATGCCAACCAAGCTGTCTATCCTTACCTACCTCTCATCCAGTCCTTGTGGTTTATTGTTTTTGAGAAAAAGTCTGTGGGTTTTCCTGGGAGTGAAGTTATTGACAGACCAAATTTCCAGGCCAGACATTTGACAGCTCTCAGAATTCAGTCTTTACAATGTTGAGGCCTTTGAATAAGTTCAAGAAGCTTCTTTTTTGGTAGTGTGATTAACAGTTGTAGGAAAAACTACAATGTTCCCCCTTCCTTGCAGACACTGTCTCACAGAGGTGTCAGTCTCTGTATTTTCCTTTAAATTTTTGTGAGTTATGTGCTGTCCTTCCAATGACAGAAGAATAATGCCCTGAATGAATCAAGCATGGCTTCTCTGCATTAATGGTTATTGATGAAAAGAACCTAGAGTTGCTCTATGATTCATTTTGTCCTTCTTGGGAATGCTGAGCCTCAGTGTGTCAGTTGACCCACATACTAACCTGGGAAATTGCTCTGTGAAAGACATTCTAAGTCATATTTTCCCTAGTTTATGTTAACATATTTCCCTATAGATTCTTATCATGCAGTTGATTAATTTATTATTAGAACACATTATGCGCGGCACGGAGATAATTTTTTCAATTTACTTCTTGTGACACATCTTGCCCTCTCTTTATTTCAGTAAAGTTTATTCTTTGTCCCTGATTAGCAGTTTCATCTTAGATTCACAGTCTGCATTTGAAGAATACGTGTTAGGTCATCCAGGACAAGTTTTGCTAAATGTTTAGGTAATAGATGGAGGAACCACCGTAAGTGTTTCTGTAGCAAGGGGAAGTCTGAGCATTTGGCAGTGAATTCACATAGCAGAACAAGGGTAACCAGGCAATTGTCCATCTCCTGTGCTTTGCTAGGTGCCTTCTGTCTGGAAGGAGTCACAGGGAGAAAATCTAAGTCTCTAATTGACCTGTTGCCTGTCTAACCTATCTTGCAGTGAATTTCACAGAATCCCAGATTGTATTCAAATTCTGTTCAAATCGCAGATTTGAACACAAAATGTACGAAAAGTGGCTGTAAAAATAAAAGGAGAACCCAGGGATCTGGGTAAAAATAGTATGGAGTGAGTCATTAGATCTGGTTTTTCAGTGTGATTTAGGCACGTTTCTTGTCTGCCACACACTGAATCTGACTCTCGTGGACTGAACATGTCTCAAGATGAGAAAGATGATTCTATTTTGCTTCATGCATTTCTACCAAAAAACCCCCAAATCAGCTAAATTCTGACCACGAATATTTTCATTCGTGGTGAAGGGGAAGGAGGCAGAAAGGTCATAATTTGACTTTCAGATCTGCAGTTACATTTGCAAGGCTGACACGTGGTATGTGTATGTGGAGATCATTTCACTTGCAAATTGAGCATATTTATTGATGGGTTCTCCTTATGCCTTCCTCTTTCATACGTCTTGTCCATCTCATTCAGACATTCTCAGAATAAGGACTATATTTATGGACTGGAGGAGACTGGGAGAGTTTTCCAAGACTGATTTCAGTGCTATCATTTCATACAACCCCTCACTTGATATCAAGCTCAGTCTGAAATGATTTTTGTTATTTCACACTCAACAATTCCAAAATGAATCTTAGTTTTGGAGAGTCATTCTCTGATACTTAATAGGCTTTTTCTATTACTCTGGGGTAATTTATTCCTCACAGATTTTGTCAGTGTTGGTTTATGCTCTGAATGCTTCATCTTTCCCTACAATTTACTCTCCTGATGATACAAAAAACTTTATTTACCTAAATTGTCCAGATTATTACCTGGTACTCTCTTCTTAGATGGGACTCCATTCTCTCCTACATGTCATTGATTGTTGACTCTCTTTGACACAGAATCCTTTTTCATGAACAGCATTGATCCCACGTAGACGTAGTATTTCAGCATTCATAGCAACCACAGTGGTTACTTGTTATTTGTTTACAATAAGAACAAAAATTGAGAACTAGTGCCTAAAATAATGTATCAAAACAACTTCCAGAGCAAGAGCCTATGCTCCTGGAGGGGAAAAAAATAAAGACAAACCAATTTTTTTGAGTCTCAATGAAATTTTAGTAATCTGGGGTGTATAGTCTGTTACCAAGACATGACTAGAATTAAATGGTAATGGTGTCTTGGTACTTCTATCTTCATAAATCTTTGCCATCATTATCTAATTTTTCCTCACTGCACACCCGAAAAATAAATGTAGTCGATTTCTTAGGAGACACCCTGACTATAACCTAAATGAGAAATACTTCTAATTAGGCCATTTAAATTAGAGACAGTTCAGAAAAATCTGTAGTGACAGAAAATGATAGAAAATGCTGTGCTGAGCAAATACATCCCCAAATAAGATGGAGGGTGGGCCCCTTCCCTGAATTTTTAATCATTTTCTTAAAACATCATTTTAAAATAAAGAAAACCCTAAAGATGTACGAGAATTTTATTTGCGTGACAAAACATCATTTAGCTTCTTAGCAATGGTGAAATGCACCACTATGGAAGTGATGCTGCTGCTGAGAGTATGACTGCACTAAAGATGAGAAGCACAGACTTGATCCTGGTGCACATTTTGTCTCACTGCCACTGTGTCTCTAGTCAAGCAGGAGTTTCAGCCATCCTGTGCCTGACTATGGGAGGGCATCCTCTCCATGCTGGTCATGGATTTTATTCATCAGGTGATGGCAGAGGCTTGGCATGCCAGGGATGGAGAACTTCATTCTACAGGGCTACTATCAGCTGGTTGGTAACATCCATGGAGTGGTTAGGAGCAGTCACCAGACCAAAAATGTGCTGTATTTCGCTTCCCATTTCAAAAGACCCAGCTCACCTCACCAACTTTGGACTTGAGGATTCTCAGGAAGAAAATGGTCTGGTTGGATAGGATTATCAAACAAAAAGAGCTTTAAATGCTCAAATGCTCAATTCCTGCTCCTAGATTGGGCTTGAGGTATGACATGGTTCTAAGTGTGCTCATTCACAGTTATGGAATTCAAACAGTTCCCTAGGATGATCAACATACCTGGATTGCCATGCAGCAGAGTATAAAAGGAGGGCACAGTTACTGAACTCCTCTGTACTGTAGTGATACAGTGGAGAATGGGAGGTGTGTGTAGTCATGGCTCCATGCTTATCTAACCAATTGTTTAGCAGGGTTTTACTGTTTGATCAGAGACCTCTCTGTGCAAAAGGACCTTGTTAATTCTTCTCTCAGAATAGTGAGGAACAAGTAGGAATGTGGAGTTGACTGGGTCAAATAGGCTTTCCTTTTTTCCTTCCTTTCTTTTTTTTTTTTTTTTTTTTTTTTTTTTTTTTTTTTTTTTTTCCCCCAGGGATAGCTAAATTAGAATTAGATACCAAACTGGTCTAACTCAGGGACATTCTGAAGGACCACAGCCAAATTGAATATCACCTGCTTCCTGATAAGAACAGATACTTCTGTCCTGAATTTCAGGGCATTCTTGGCATCACTTCCCTGCTCACGAACATAATTCCTAGGATAGGTGGGATTTTTGTATATATCCCAGTTTTTTAGCTAGGGTGAACCACAGGGTACAGATGATTTCCCAGACCACAGAGGAAGTTAAAGCAAACAACAGAACATTTCTGTGCAGCTCATTACTTTACATTATCCAAAGTAATTAAAGACTGATTCAGACTGATAACAAGAATTGTTCATGTAAGTAAGAGCTAATGATAGGTAAGGTTTACCCACATAAAGGGCCTCAGGATGCCAGTCGAAGACGGTGCTGAGATCATGTTTAGTAAACAAGAGAAGTACAGAACTGGGGATCAGTGGACCAAACGGGGGCTTATTTGTTTGAAATTATAGGAGTTATGACTGGAAAAGGGATAGATAAAGCAGAAAGGAGCAGAGTCATCTGCTGGATCCCAGTGACTATTCTGATGTTATTTAAACTTTCATATACTGACCTCAAGAGAAGACTGGGCAAGCTGGATGAGAGGAAATGGGTTTAGCTTTTTTTTGCCTTCATCAGTTGGCTTGTGCTAAATCCTTACTTTTCTCTTTCTGATCTCTTTTTGCCATGTGCTTAAAGCGTAGATCATGCTCGGAGAACATTTGGCTGTGATCTCATCACCAAAAAGGCAGCTAAATAGCAATGCTCTAAAGAACACCACAGTGACATAAGTTTGACAGTTCTCCAGGTGGCCTGAAAGAATGTTATGTCTGCCTTTCTCCTACAGTGAGCACGTTTACAAGAGCTGGCATCAAAATCAGAAATGGCAGGTTTTATCTTTGCTGTTCTTTTCTCTCTCCTATGTGTATTCTGTTGTTACTCTGTCCAAGGCGACTGCTTAGAATGTAAGAAAGAGCAACAGAGCTCATTCCCATCTTCTACTTTTTTTTTTCCCTAAAGGCAGATGAATTCAATGTCAAAGACTCTGTAGGAATTAGCTGTAGGAGAAGGAAAAGAGGGATGCTGTTTTCCAAAGAAATTTGAAAATCAATAGTTTACTATATGTTTGCACTGGTTTTCCTCTTCCTTTCCTCTTTCTCCTGAAAGCCATCATTGCTCTGACCTAAAATATCAGTCCCATGCAGGGTATGTCTCCAAATGAAGTAATGTGATGAGCACATACCTTGTCTGATGACAAGAGAGACTGGAGCTGTGGCATGGTGAGGAGAGGGAATTTTTGTGAAGCTCCCTTTGCCATGGCAAGACCCCAGGGTTTTGTGTCTCTAGATGATCTGAAACTTCTCTTTTGATTTTCATCCTTCCAGGCCACTACCAGGAAATCAGCTGGTCACAGTTCTGGCCCAGTAGATGTAACAAACAGGTTCAATGATAACAGTAGTAATAATAACAAATACCTATGTGGCATAGATATGTGGGAGTCTGTAATTGCCTCTCTCCTGATTTCTTCTACTTGAGCATTAGAAGTAGTGATCTGAGAGTCAAGAGCCTCTCAAAAAAAGTTTAGTTTTAGGGCTGAGGGCATTTTCTCACCATCTCAGCTCCTGTTTAATTCATCTTGCTGACACACTTGTCTGTCAGATCCACTAAAACAGACCTTCCAAAACTTGAGATTTTCCAGCTTCAGTTACCAGATCTCACAAGAAAACCAAGTGTGAAAAACAGAAGCTAAACAAAGGAATAAACAAGAGAAATTCTCAATGAAAAGGGTTGGTGCTGAAGTAACAATATTCAGACCTACTGTGCTATCCCATCCTTTTTGTGCCAATGGAGATGTTAATATTTGTGACTAAATGTGACACTGCCCAAGGCTTGCATGCAAGTCACTGTTGGACTGTATACAAGGGTGACTCTTTCTGGGGTGAATATACAATTTTGGGTTGAAAAATCATGTTCAACTACCTCTAAAAACAGAAAGGTTTTGCATCCTGAGTTAACTGCCTCTGCAGGATCTTCTCTCCTGTTGCAAGTTTGAGTTTTCCAAACCTGGTGCAGCACTACAAGAAGGAAAAAAAGCCTATCACTGACTTCACTTTGCATGTCCTTTGCATCAGGGTCTGTGTAGGTCAGATGTAACTGATTTCTGACATTACACACATCTACAGCATCCATCTGGCTGAGATCTAGGGAAGATCAAAAGGAAGGAACAGCCATAAAACATAAACGAAGGGGCACAAAGATGTGTAAAAATGAAGGGATTTTATGGTGTTGTTTTTAACATGCTGATTTACCTGTCACATAAATCTGTAAGGCACAATGTGCTGGGTGTTCCCTGGAGGTGAATCACAGCAGTTCTCAGGGAGCAGCGTGGGCCAGATGCACCTGTCTGCTTGCCCTCCTCTGACTCAGTGCAGGAATAAAAACCTGATCTGACATCTGAGCTGGGGCTGGAGTGCTTTCCCTGTTAAGCTAGAAGGAACCTCTTTTCTCTTGCTTTCTCTCATCTTCTTACGATACTGTATATTTTGCTTGTCTTTTTGACAAGTGTGTGTTGGCAACCCAGTTCTCTGACATGAATAAGCCCTTAATAAATTGACTTTAACCCATTGTATTGACTCTGTTATCCTCAGCCTTCATTGTTTTTAAGTCTTGAATGTAGTCCCCTCATCTCATTAGCTGCATATGGCCATATGATGTTCTCTGCCCTTAGTGAATGCAAGGACAACATAAACCTCTTGTTCTCTATTTACACACATGCTCTGAGCCACTATGGCTATTGTCTTATTATGTATTAAATGAAGAACATATTTGGCAACATCATCCTGACAGAAGCTGCATTTGTGTGCTTTACAGTCAACCTTCATGAGAATTGCTGATATTTGCTTGCACTCAGAGCATCAGAAGCATTCACAGAGAGGAATTTTCAGGAAGAAGCTGATTTCAGATGAGCCTTTGCAGATCTGAGAAACATCTCATCAGGAGATGCGAGTTCTCACTCTCTTGTCCACCAACTTCTTATTTCACCTCAAGTTCTTGTTGGCAATGTTTGTATTTTTACTAACCATATTGCAAGCAGACAGAAGGACAGTACATCCTAAATACGTAAAAAAATATGCTTTGTTCTGTCAAATATTATACCAAAACAATGGAGAAATTAATTTAACTTTGCTGACACACAGGATGAAGTTTTCAAATACTGATGTGTCAGTTTAGCCCTGTAAAAAAATCCCTTGCAAGACATTTCTTTTGAAATGGAAATACAAGGCTGCTTTTCACAGTTACCTGCTGTATTCATTTTCATGCCCCATCGTTTGTTTTTGTGAGCATATCCATGTGCAGAGTAAAGTATTATGCTGGAAATATAAGAATATGTAGACACATTTAAAGCTCACAGAGTGTAACGATTTCTCCACTTTCAATAAAGTGTTTTTTAAGTAGAAGCCTAGTTAAATCTTATCCTAGACATCAAGTGTGGAGAAACTTGCCCTTAATGATTTAATCTGGAATCAGTGGTTATGTCTGCA
This sequence comes from Calypte anna, assembly GCF_003957555.1. Classification (NCBI taxonomy): domain Eukaryota; kingdom Metazoa; phylum Chordata; class Aves; order Apodiformes; family Trochilidae; genus Calypte; species Calypte anna. The sequence continues at coordinate 142,841,962 of NC_044245.1, read as the reverse complement.
CTAGTAAATTAAACAGATCTAAGGCACAAGTGTCAGAATTGTCCAGACAGTGAAATCATAGAATATATCATAGAATGGTTTGTGTTGGAAGGGAGCTTAAAAATCATCCAATTCCAACCCCTCTGCATGGGCAGGAACACCTTCTACTGGACCAGGTTTCACAAGGCCCCATCCAACCTGACCTTGAACACTTCCAGGGAGGGGGCAGCCACAACTTCCTTGGGTAACCTGTTCTAATGTTTCACCACCCTCATATTAAAGAATTTCTTCCTAATGTCTAACTTAAATCTCCCTCCTCAAGTTTTCAACCATTTCCCCTTGTCCTCTCACTGCAAACCCATGCAAAAAGCCCCACCCCAGCTTTCTTGTAGCCCCCCTTCAGGTATTGGAAAGTGGCCATAAGTTCACCTTGGAGCCTCCTATTCTCTGTAGAAGGGAAGGACTTTTTCCTCTGGGAAGGACCAGGAAAAGAATACAGGGTGTAAGGAAGAACCCCTAACCAAAGAGCAAAGGATGAGCATTTCCTCCTCTGTGGAGCCCAGCTGGCTTCACTCTTTTCCCAGTTTAGTGCAGCATCTGTAGTGGTGCTTCCATTTAGGTGTGATGTTCTTGAAGCTAACCAGCCTTATCCTCCCCATGGCTAGCCTGATAAAAAGGACCAAGTGGTATTAGCCTCCTTATTGTTTCTGTACATTGTCTCTTTGTTTTCCAGCTTGGTGTTAGCTCTGATATGCTCAAAAAAACCCAAATGGATATGCTCTAGGCACCTTAATGAGGAAAGTGCTATGTACACATCCTCTGTGTAGTTTGACCCAGCTTTCTTATTGAGAGCATGAGGATGACAACATGATTGTGTTCCTGAGCTTGAGGGCCAAGGTCTGGTGTCCCCTTTGCTGTGGATGTGACATGACAGCAACTGGGCAAAGAGGCTGGACCAACCTGGAGTGAAACAATGCCCAACCGGTGCTGAACAGTGTACAAGAAAGACAAGAAACCCTCAAAAGATAGAGAAACACTTCAGATGTCTTTTTCCTGGCTTAGCTTGCCTGCCTTCCTTGACTCAGGCTATTCTTGGTCACACATGTGCACACTGGGGATCTCAGAAGTAACCCTGTTTCAAATGTCAGCAATTTTAGGATTTTTTTCTTTTCAGGCTTTATTACATTTGGCAGTAGACACTGCTACACTTGTCCAAGCTCTTGGCTTAGGACTTGATTTGCATTTCTAGTACACAGGCATTATTTTTTAGCCATTGTGGAATCCCTCAGGAATCTCTTCCTATTTGTTCAGAAAATGCAAATCACAAGTACAAATACAAATATATTTGTACAATTTGTACAAATACAAATGTATTCTAAATATCTTCTAATTCCACAAGACACCAGTTTTACTAATTCCCATCTTGATCAATTAAAATGGAAATAAATTAAGATGCTGTTTCCTTCTGACTAGGAAGGTAATTTTAATTTTTTTATTAACTGAGTTTGAAATTTAAAACTTGGTCAATCTATTAATCAAGTTCATGTTGTATATTATCATTTTCCTTTCCTGATTACCTTTTCAATAGGATCACATGGTCTTGTTCATGATTTCAGCAATGATGGGGACTGTTACTTAAGGCTCACCCTCCTTTCTAAAGGACTCAGTTTGCTGAGTTAGTGTAAGCTTTCAAAAGATCCCGGTCTCTTCAATCCCCAGTTCAGCTCCAAGGTGCTTATCCCTTTTAAAAAAATTATCTAAAATAAAGACTTGTTTGGAGAGAGGACAACTGTCACCATCACATTATTTCTTCATATGTGTACAGATACATTCAGTGATGAGATCAACAATTTAGGAGTCTTTTGCATCTCATCTGTCCTGCAGCTCAGGTTTGAAAATATGCAGTTAAGTCCCTGGGAGTGGTGGTACAGCTGGTACAGCTCAACACCAGTCACAGGCAAGAGTAATCTGTCCTTATCAATGGGACAAGTGGCACATCCTCTCCTCAACATCTAAAATAAGCAGCCCCATCAGGCCATTAGCAATCTGATCCAAAGCCCCTCAGCATTACCTGGTCAGCCTTCCACTGATATTTGTGGGGTCTGGGTCTCACCAGTGTGTTTATCTGGTGTACTATCTGGAGCCTGAGGCTAGGAGCAGCATTTTGACAGCAACAGCAGTTCTGTTGAAGTATCTGTTGTGTAATTTGATCACAGTGCTTAAAGGTTATGGTGGCTTTACATATTTCTTACTCTCTTCCATGTAGACCTTAGGTAGGGGGGTTAAAGCAGTCATCACTGTTTAGCAGGAATATTTTCTGAACTGACTTAAACAGGATTTTTAAAACTATTATTAAACACCAGGGAATATCTTATTTGACAGGCCAACAGATTATTTGGTTTGGCTTAAATATCAAAAGCCGTACTTGACACTTTTCAGCCTGCTGGGGAAATGCTTTAAATTCATGGCAAATAAAATATTTAAACACTGATTACCTAATTTTCTGCAAGGAAAGCAATGAGGAGACAATTTGTAACCCAGCACTGTGATTTAGCTGGGCTTGTAGCTTCTCATTTATTGATCCACTTTTACAGTGTCTGTAGGAATTTTCCAATAATGTCTTGTAGACTTCATCAAACATGAGGCTCTTTTAGACCTCTCTATCTCTCCTTCCTCCTGCTTCCATGGAAATATCCTCTGACACAGTAGGTGTCCAAAGTCTGGTCCACCAGGCTCTGCCTGCCTCACTCTTCACATAGTCCAACAGATCACTACTGTGGTCTCTGTCCCCAGCTTCCTATCAGAAAATATCTGAGTCAAGTGACAAAACAGTGAAAGAAGTGGGACAATTCCCTGTTAGTTTCAGTTGTTCAAGGTATGCTGACTTCTATAACCCTGTGACAGTACAGTATAGCTCAGGATCTGCCTTAACATTAGGTTTTAATGATAAATAGTCTCTGGAAGCCTGTTCCACTGATCTGCATGGGAAGTTTGCCATTGCTTCTAGTCCTTGGCAGCAGGTCTGGAGTTCAAGCACATTGGCCAAGATCCACAAAAGCACTCTTGCTCTGGACTCCCATTAATTTCAGTGTGGCTCAGGCAGTGAAATGTCTTTATGAATCTTGCCTTTCATTCCAAAAGTCCTGAGAATTCAAGGAAGTTTATTTAGCACACACTATCCTCAGAGACTGTGAGTCTCAAACATTTGTGTGTCAATGCCAGTCCTTCTTTCCCAGTATTAATATACAACTTAATGGAATTAATGGCCACATAACTTAAAGCTGGTGTCAATCAAAAGGGTCTTTACCTTTGCTGACTCTTCATTTAAAAGCACAGAACTTGCCTTTAGGTGTAAAACCACACAAAGATAGGTCAAACCTTAGAAACAGAAGGGAAAAGCAAGGCAAGCTGACAGATGAATAGCCACCCCGGCAGGAAACCCAGTCAGAAACCCCAACAACACATGTAGCTTTGGAAGCTGTTTTATTTGTTTTTTTCCTTCATTTTTGAGCCATCAGTAAGTTGTTTAGTTGCACTTATCAACTTAGTGAAGCTGAAACCTCCTCAAAATTAATTCCTCCACAGCATCATTAGTCACCCTTATGCTAATAAGACCAGTGACTTTCAATGAGTGCAGTTTGTTGTACAGTGGGAGGGAAGGGTCTTGGTGTTTGATGTCTTTCTCAGACACAAAATTCTATTAAATATGATCATTTTTTCTGAATCGTGACATTTACAGAAGCCATCTCTGTGGAGTTGTCCCCACTTTGCAGTGAAGCAAGACCAGTGTACAGCATGTACAAAGTGATGCAGCAAAGGAGGAAAACAGGCTTCTGGATAAACTGCTGGGCTGTCAGTCTGGGGTCTGGCTGTAAACTATTTACCCTTGGCTTGTTACAGTCTTCTTACCAGGGAGAGCTGTAAACAGAGCCCCATGTTCATTATGATTTTTGACCACCTCTACTCTGCTCTCATGAGATCGCAGCTGGAGTACTACATCCAGCTCTGGAGCCACCAGTTCAAGAATGACATGGACATGTTGCAGCAAGTCCAGAAGAAGGCCATGCAGATGATCAGAGGTCTGGAGCACTTCTCCTATGAAGAAAGGCTGAGAGAGTTGGGGTTGTTCAGCTTGGAAAAGAGGAGGCTCCAAGGAGACTTCAGAGCAGGCTACAGGAAAGCTGGGGAAGGGCTTTTTACAGGTAGGATGGGGCTTTGAGCTACCTGGTCTAGAGGGAGGTGTCCCTGACCAGACAATGTGATTTGAACTAGATGATCTTTAAGGTCTGTTCCAACCCAAAGAATTGTGTGATTCTGTGATTATATCCCTTAGTTGGTATGAAATATATCCTAAAGAAGGCCTAAAAAAAAATGAGGTTTCCCAGTTCAGCAAGCTCATCTTAGGTCCTTCGGACTAAAGGAACAGTGGAGATCTTTTACCTTTTTAGGACTGCTTGAAGAGATGTGATTTATTCACTTATTGCTGCATGAGGCACTCCAAGGAGAAGCAAATGATAGATACCCTGGGTCATCTCAAATGTCAGTGGGTAAAGGCACATGTGGACAACTGAAATGAGCCCATTGTGTCTAAAGAATCCATTGTAGCCCATGGATATCCAGTCAGTAAAGTCAATGCAGCCCAGAGGGTAATTCAGCTTACCCTACAGTAGACAGCTAGTGTCTGGATGGCTGAATCACTCCTCAGGCAGACTCCTATACATATATATGTTTCTTTGTTTTTGAACTGATATCCACCCAAGATAATACTGGCTTTTTTCCCAGACCAGGAGGTTGAGTTCAAACCACAGGCAGAATTTCATCTGTGGGTCCAATTCAAAATAAATCCATTCTGAGAACTTCTCTTTCTTTGCAGGACAGGTATTTATACTGTGGTATCCTATCTATAATATAAAAAAAGAATGAAAGCTCTCTCAATCAAGATATTTTTGTGCTAGATTCTCCTTTGATTTTTGTGCAAACACTTTCTTTGGGTGTATAGATTTCTTTTGGAAGTGTTAAATCAAGGAATAAGTGCTTTCTGGTAGACTAGGAGAGACAGAAACACCAACCAAAAGATGCCCTCAAAAGACTTTACAGGCCAAATTACAGCTAAATTAGGAAAGTGCTTTTAGCAGTGAATCTATCTAAACAGGCAAAGAGAATGTAAGAGGCTTAGAAATATCTCTTTTGGGAGTTTGACAGTCATCTATCCAAAACTGGTTATCCTAATATCAAACCTTTCCACAGGAATTGATGGTAGACAGCTATAGTTATTGCTTCTGGTTTGCCTCGGCTGAGGAGAACCTTGTTGTCTGGAGAGGAAGCACATGGACTGGATGAATCTGTATTAGGGGAATGATTTGTACCCAGCTTTTTTTTTTTGTTTCATTCATGCAAGCTTAGCTCTGCTGGCCACTGTAGTGGGATGGGAGAGGGCATCCACCCCCTCTCAGTCTTTGTCAGTCTGCATATGGGAGAGAACAGTGAGGGCTTCTTCCACCATACTATGATCCAGGATATCAGTACAGGACACTGAAGTGAATTATATCATCACCCTAGGACACTGTAGTCTTGTTTCTGGCTGTGTGATGACAATGAGTGTTGGGATTTTTAGGTAACAAAAGGCTGATAACTGTAACAAGTTAGATGGTCTCATCATGCTCTCTGAAGAGAAGAATTTGAGCTAATGACATGCTTTGCTTCGGTCTTTGCTTCTTCTCATGCAGTGAAATGCTGTTTTTTTAAAGCATGCAAGATGATATTCTCACCCATGACCATTGTTATGTTCAGGGGAAGCACAAGTGTATCTGTGCTGAACTCATTTTCACTTCCCACCTTTTATCTCTTGGCTTTTGGAAATAGATGTTTCCAGCACTCCAGTAGCTGGGTGCCATTTTTTGCATGTGTTTGACTCTCTTACTTCAAAATAGAAAACAGCAATGGAGATCACCTGCTTTGTACCATTTTCTAATGTGAAATTCTGCAAAGTAAAGATATGCTTTATGATGAATGCCAGTTAGACACCTTATAGCCAGGCCCAACAGAGATGACGTTTGGGTTAAACATGCTGAAGACATCCTCTTTTATTCAGAAAGCTTGCCCTTGAATGTAGAGCTAGGAAATAATGTGGGTAAATACACAGCAGATACAGTGTTGCTCCTAGGTGTCGTTCCAGAAATTATCCTTTTATTTTTTTAAAATATAGCCTGGAACAACTAGGTTTGGGTGTCCAGGTATAAAATCTTGGAATGTTAAAAAGAAAGGATTTTGAATTATTTTTGTCTTTTTGCTTGGTTGACTTAAATCTCTGTGTCCACATGTGTGTGTATGAACTGTGATGATGAATGGTGGCAGTCTGCTTTCCAAAGGAGCAATGATGAGTTGTTCCAATGCAGCAATGCTGATAGTGCTACTGTTATGCCAAACACGAGGAAAATAAAGCCAATACAAACAGAACTCCACATTTTGAGAAGTACTTGTTTACATGTTTTAAAATGACAGGATAATGATTTTCTCTAGCTATTACTTCATATATAATTTTCCCCAGTAGAAGCCATTTTCAGCTCAGATACATTCTTTGCTAGAATAACAGGATAGTCAAGTGTCAGGTTGACCATTTAAAGTCAGAACTAAAGCTAAATAACTACAAAAGGAGAGATCTGAAGGACAGGAAAGACTAAGAAGATATGGATGGTATGGACAACAAAGGACTTTGGTCTAAAAGTGGATTATCTTTTGGAGGAAACTACAGCTCTTGTTTACTAGGTGTTTTCTGTTGTTCGTATCTTAATGGTTGAATTTGAAGAGATGCAGTTGTTATTGAATTCAGAATTAGTGTAAAGAAATATAATTTGACAGTTGAAGCGTACAAGCCAACAGCACGATGGAAGAATAAAACAAAGGACTTAGCAGAAAACAAGACCTGGCAGCTCAGAGTGCAGCACTCATTAGCTCAGTAGGATTTTAGAAAGTGACTTCATGCAGTGGACCTCATTCTAAAGGAATAAGTACAGAAATTAAGGATTGGGTAAAAACCATGGAGGAATACCTTGTACATATTTTGAGGGGCCTTTGTAATTTACCTAAAACTAACACTCTAACAGGTTTGAGTATTGGCCAATTTAACAACCCCAAGAGCATAAAAAGTTTCTGGTTTAGCTCAAGTACAGCATTGAATGTAATTAATTTACTAACTCTTGTCACTCCAGCAGTTTTATTAGAGGCTGTGTACATGGATCAGCCTTTGATTCACTTTCTAATGAGGGAAGACAGAAAGTCTCAAAAACCAAATAAGTACCCAATGCTGAAATAACATGAATAATTTTCACAGATCACTACAGCACAAACACCCATATCTTAATAGGTGTCCCTGCCTCCCCAATATATTCAGTGGAAGAGCTGATCAGTAACATCAGTGGAGTTTGGAATTCAATTTGCCTTGTCCTAAATCTCCTATATTTGATCCCCATTGACTTGCTTTTTGATTCACCAGTGGAGGTTTGGATGACAGCTCAGGTGTAACAAAGCTGGGACACCTAAGTTATGTCACCTGCATCTTTATTTCCCACCAGCATGGTAATAGGTATTTTGAATATATTATGCATAGATCTGGCATCTCATGTATCTGTCCTCAGGAAAAAAATGGAATTGTCAGCATGTTCCTGTGTATAGATCTTCCAGATTTCATAAGATTATAGAATCTTGTTGGTTGAAGAAGACCTTTAAGATTATCAAGTCCAACCATTAACCCAGCACTGCCAAGTCCACCACTAAACCATGCCCTAAGTACCACGTCTCTATGTCTTTTAAATACCTCCAGGGGTGGCAGTTCTGCCACTTCCCCGTACAGCCTGTTCCAGGGCCTCACAATCCTTTCAGTGATTAAGTTTTCCTAATATCCAGTATGAACCTTCCCTGATACAATTTGAGCCCACTGCCTCATGTCCCACCACTTGTTACTTGGGAAAGGTTATTTGGGGAGGTGCTTTTCCATGTGTCAGCTCCACTGTACAGTGGCCTCCAAGATTTGCTTTAAGTGCAAAGGCATTTTAGACACAATTGGAAAGTCCTGCACTGGGCTTGAGTGGGTTTATTTCCCTTTTCGCTCAGAGTCTGGTGGCTTCAGGACAAGCTGTGGGTGCAACTCTGAAAAGGTCACCAGAGTAGTAGGGAGAGTGAATAATTTTTATAGCCAAATAAAGGCTGACAGTGACCATGGAATGATGCTTCCCATCTGTGAAAGGAGGGTTGTGGTCCTAGATGTGTTGCTTTGGTAAGGATTGATTCTGAGTCTACCTTTGAACAGTGAAGAGTAGCTGCAAATTTGCAGTGCAAGCATGGAAGGTAGATATACAGGGAGGGAAAGGTAGACTACAGAGTGGATGAGAATGCTGCAGAGCTTGGTAAAAATCTAAGACGAACCTGGAAGGACCATAGGTGTAAATAGGCAGAGGTAAACTGAGGAAGTCCTCAGACAATAAAGAGTTACTATCTGCTTCAGCCACCTTTCTTCCTTATGCGCCAGACCAGTGCTGACACTGACTCTGGCTTTCAGACTTTGTGGCTCTGGATGACCAGAGTTCAAAATCATTGTATCTAACAGCATCTTACCCTCTTCTTATTTTTAATTAATATTAATATTTAGGGAATCCCTATAAATAGTTTAAAAAGGTTAAATAAAAATAAAGAAGTTTCAAAAGCATATTACAAACAGGCATAGCAGGTACGCTGCTGTTTATAGACAGTACAGTCCCATCACATTAGCAACCCTGTGTACCTCTTGGATTCTTGACTGTCATAACCACTGACCAACCATTTATTGATAGTCATTAATCATTTATTACCTCTGCCTGAACAGCTTCTAAATGTTCCAGTAATATAAATTGTTCTTTCTTTCAAAATTCAATAATGCAGCTGAGCTTTACCTGCAGTGGTAATGCAGCTCTCTTTGCTCAGCATTTAATGTTTAAAGTCCCCTCTGAGCAAAAAATTCTGCAGAAAGCCATTAGAAGGTGTGTGCTCTTTACCACACTAATCCTCCATCTATGTGTCTCTGTTAATTGAGCTATTTTTCTATGCAATAATCACAGTTTATTCAAGACCTCTGAAGAACTTTGCTGTTATTTTACCTGACATTTTCTCAATCAATGTGCAGTCTCACCAGTGTAACAGGGGGCTTCTCCCTCAAATCACAGGGCACACATTTAAGCTGTGTTGTCATGTCAGTGCTGGCAATCCACACTTTTTGCATGGGTTCATTTTCCATGATCCCTCCATGCTGGCACAGCCCTGACAGACCATGCAGAGCAAGATGAAGCTCACAGCTACAACCCTGCTCTGCAGATGTGTAGCATCTGCCCTGGATGGCATCTCAGTGGGTTTAATTGCTGAAATAGGTATAAAAAAAAAAAAAATGCTCTTCCTAATATTATCTTGTACTTTTCAATATCTGAGACTTGGAACTGTATTTATAGGCTGGGACCTGTTACTGTTGTGATGCTGACTGTATAGTTTGGGTTTGCTTTTCATGTAAGACAAATCCAGTCAGCATGGTCTTGTTTCTGCTGAAGGCAATGTTTGCATCCCCAGTGTTTTGACCAGTGACTGGGCAGGGGATCAGATTTAGCAAGTGCAGCACGTTTGGCTTCCTGAGCCTGAAAATATTCTCTTTCATAGTTCAAAGATATCACAGAGAAACACTAGCAAAACATTTGGAGTGAAGAAACAGAATATAGGAACAAGATTTTTTGTTATGAGCATTCTGAAATGTTAAACAAGTGAGTGGGCTTTTGCAGTGATTATTTTTCCATGTCTAATAATTTATTTGATTGTTAAAGCTGCTTCTCTTTCTAACTTATGTAATTCTGGATATCACTTCTGGAGAAAAGCCATCTGTTTACTTGTGAGTAAATAGTCACTTCTTAACCTATCAATATTTAATACTTTATAAATACTTATTTGAGCAATCCATATTCATGGAGGGAGGTTTATCATTGGATGAGAGTTTTTAGGGAGACAACAGATAAATTCCAGCAGCCAAAAAAATAATTTTCAGAGTGAATTACACAGGGGCTGCAAAAGTCATCACTATTTACCAGCATCACTTCAAAACTCATTTCCAGCATCTGATGCTTTTCCCATTAACACAAGGGAAAGACTCCAAAGAGGAACCCCAAACTAGTTTGAAGCTGAAGTCTGATGAAGGACAGGGATGGTTAAAGGTTATTGGTTTTTAATGGACTACCTGGTACATGTTGAACTGCATCCAGAATGCTAAGGTTAAGTGCACGACATAGTTGGCAGTGTTGGTAAACAATAAATAGAGATGGTCTGAATAGAAAAAGGTCTGTTTTCTAAATAGAAAAGGTCTGAAACTGAATGTTGGCTTGGGACATTTTGAATGTCTGGAAAAACTCTCTGTAACTTGTCGATCCCCTCTGCAAAACAAACAACCAAACAACCAAACAAAACAGAGTCTGAGTAAGCTCTCCATTAGTACTGATTTTTCTAACACCAGGATTATGTCTGGTGTGAGGAAATGTTGCTATGGCTTCTATCACTCCCTGCATACCCTGGTAGCACTCATTCTGCACCTTTCACTGATTTCACCTTTCACCTTTTCCTGGGTAGAATTAACTGCCCAATCCTTGTCCAATCCTTGGAGAAACGCTGCAGTTCCACAGAGCTAAAAAGTATAAAAGAACAAAGTAGAGACATAGCTGGGCCCCAGCTCCTGTGGATGCTCAATGAATTGTTTTGTGAGCAAGCTGGTAAGCTGTTTGCTTGCAAAGGAGGCTGAAGAAGCTTGCAGAGCTATCATTGTGCCAGATGGGCCCAATCTCACACAACTGCTATTGCTTTGTCAGCTGAGAGTTTTCAGACCCATGGTAATTATGCTATTGCTTGAAATTATTTTGGGGAGGCTCTCATGATGTTGCCATTAAGGCTTCCATCTTAAAGGAAAAGCTCAGACATAAGAGAAATATGGTAAAGTGAATCAGGCAATGGTGGAGGCTGAGTTAATTTCATCAAGATTTTATCCTCATGCTCACCTCCATGCAAGTTCTCCATTTCACCTTCTGTCTGCTGAAGAAAAAGCTGTAGCCTTCCTCTTTGGAATTTGCTTAAGTGGAAGGAAAGGGAAAAAATACCAAACCTCTTCCTTTCTTTAGCCAGAAACAAGCCAAGACTGTCAATGCTTTTACATTAAAACCATGTTTAGCCCTTGTTGTCACCTACTAGGCTATGAATCAAGTCTCTGCTTGCCGCTCATTTCATCACAGAGCTTACTTACGAACTCGTGTGAAGGACAGAGATTTAAATTTACAGCTGAAACTTTAAAGGTGAAAGTAAGTGTGATTTAATTAATTGCTCTGGCTTCCTCCCTTTTAAGCTGCATCATGGACAGGACGTGGTTGAAATACCCTTCTGTGTTCCACTTTGTAGCTCTTTACCCTTTATGTCTAACCAGTGACATCATTATTAGTGAGAAATGTCCTAGTTCTACACACTGTGTGTAATGGTGCATAGCAATTTTAAACAGCCTTTAAAACCCTATTTTCTAATTTTCTAATTGAATACTAAGTGAAGGAAAAAACAGTCCTATGAATCTGTGATGGTCTTGTAATAGCAATGTTTTATTCTAGAAATAAGAGAAAAGCAATTCTAATGAAATAATTTGGCTTCATTATACTTGGTAATTTGGCTTTTGCAATTACAAAAAAAAATGCAAAATGGTGTAGTTTGTAACTTTCTGGTATCAAAAGATGAAAAGCTTCATGAACATGTCTTTATGAAGTGTTACAGTGTGTTTCTGCAGATGAGCATCTCCGTGTGTTCAGTCTGACAATAGAAAATATAATGGGCTCTGAAGCTGCCATTATGTTCATCATGTCAATGATCCATAGATTAGGAAGTGGCACAATCATGCTGAAGAGTCCTTAAAGGAACTGTAATCCTCTAACTTGTCATCAGTCAGAATACTGAACCAAATGCTCTCCCTTCCAGTCCTGTGCCCTTTCACCTTTTTAAAGTTGGGAGACTTGTCCGCTTTGGGAAATACAATGTTCAGCATCTGTTTCTAAAAAAGGGAGCTTTTTGTGTGATAACAAGTTCTTCTGTGGGAAAATCAGGGAGAAAATCTGTCCTCAAATGTGGTGGGGGCTTTCCCATTGCAAATGAGGGCCATAATGATGATCAGAGGACTGAAGCACTTCTATGAAGACAGGATGAGAGAGTTGGGGTTTTTCAGCCTGGAGAAGGGAAGGCTCTGAGGAGACCTTATAATGGCCTTCCAGTACCTGAAGGAGCTACAGGAAACAGGGGGCAATGGTTTTAAATTGGAAGAGGGTAGATTTAGATTAGACATTAGGAAGAACTTCTTTACTGTGAGGGTGGTGAGACACTGGAACAGCTTGCCCAGGGAGATTGTGGATGGCTTCCCTGAAAGTGTTCAGGGAGAAGTTGGATGGGGCTGTGAGCAGCCTGGTCTGCTGGAGGTGGTTGGATGCAGGGGAGCTCTCAGAACTAGATGAACTTTCTGTCCCTTCCAACCCAAAACATTCCAGTATTCTATGATTACAAATGTGTTTGGCTGTGATCATTCCATCTTTAAATCATTTCTCTGCTCCAGTAGAGCCAATCCACCCATCCTTGGTCGTATCACTGGGATTGCTTTGCCAGTCCCTCCTTGCTAGGTCCATCAGTGTGCCAGCCCTAGTGCAGGTGAGCTCCTCATGGGATCTACTGGGGGCACCTGCATGTGAGATGAAGCATGAAATGATTCCCAGTGCTTGATCCACACTTGGTCTGTACAGAGCAAGTGCATGGGTTTCAGTGTGGAGGTGCTGCAATGAAAACCCTGCTAAGCCCTGAGCAGCAGTGGTCCTCCTAAACATAAGGACTTTGCACTGCACTCCAGTGTTTCCTCTGTTATCAGCATGATCCTACAACGGAACAGGGTCTGTGCATTGTAATGGTGGTGTTTATGCCCCTACACAATCCTTTGGGACTTCAGGGAGCTGGAGTGGTCAGTGGCTTTACAAGAACTAATCCAAATCTTGCAGGACTTCACCTGGAGCTGGAAGCTAATGAGTCCTGCTGGAGTCCAGTCTCTGCAGCTTGCATCAATATCACATTTTTTTTCTGCTAATCGAGTTACCTTAACCCACCATTTTCCTGGGTGACTGAGAGTTGGTCTTTAAGCTGATAGCCTCTATGTCATGACATCTGCAAGACATTTTTTTAGACTTAACATTAGAAATCAAGTGAAACTAGGTGAAATATCAATTACTCATTTAAAGATTTGAATGGGATCCACCTTATGCTTTTGTAATGGAATAACATTTATCTTTGGTCACCACTCACCTGGAGCAGATCCAGCTGAATGACCTACATGGAAAAGCATCTATATCTGTTGCTGAGCATCTGAGCCAGACATTCCCTAGCAAAATGGATTTACAGCACTTAATCCTGCAAATAAATCCAGAAAAACAGTCTTATGACCAGTGTGGTATTTGTTGAAGTCTGTGAGGTTCTGTGAGAAGGAGCAAGGATCACAGTCAGGGGTTTCAGGAGGAATAGTTTACATGTGCCAGGCAAATTCAGAATACTGCAAACCCTGTATCATCCAGATCTCAAGGGCTTCAGGCTCAAAAAGTCAGGACTATGCACTGAAGTATCAAAGTTTGATCTTTGCCATTTATATCCTAGTAAAAGCTTAAAACTTTCCTGCCTGGCTTTGTTCACATGATAATTTTGTTTTCTAGTCATATCTTTGACTTGTGTCATTTGCTTGTATGGATCAGGTAACTGAGCCACATTCTCATCTCTCCTCTTCCTCACTCTATCATCTCTTTTCTTCTTCCTCAAATTCAGTGAGAAGATAATTTCATTCCAGATTCACAGTAGTTACATATATAATGCAGAATCTTTTAAATTTTTTTTTAATTTATGAGGTGCTATTAAATTAATGCTACCTCCATTAATCTAACATTGCTTAGACACTGTATTCCTTAGAGAAGACAAGAAAAAAAATTCATTTAGCATCATTCTATCATCCTCCTATGCATAGGTATGAACTTCAGGATCTGAAAGGATCCTCCAAAGCCCGTTGCAGAAGGAAAGGAAGCTATCTTTCTTTACTGGGAAATTCAGTCCATCTATCTTACACATTTATTCTACTCCTTGTTTTTAAGATGCTTGCATATTATTTCCAGTCAAAACTTTCTGACAAGGTTTGGATCCTCTTTTCTGTTTTTCTGATAGATTAACTTTTCCTACTTCTTTTTATTTTTTTCTTTCTCATGGCCCTTTGTTAGTTCTGGTACACCTTAAAAACCAATACACATTTGCTTCACTTCTCTCAATCAAAATTACATAGGTATTACATAAGAGAGGTAATTATGGTTATAAAAAGAGTCCTTCCCTGTGCAAGAATAAATCTTACACAGTTTTCAGTACAATAGGATTGAAAGAGACCTTTTTTAATATATATCCAATCATCTGCTGCTCCAGTTTACAGACTCCACACTGTAATCATGCTGCATATATTTGCTTGCACTGTCCCTTCTGTAAGACCATGCTAGAGCTCCTGCCATCTAATTAGTACCAATTTTGTAGCCTAAAATTTTCATGGCAAATATTTACTTTTTTATAAACACTGGGACAGGATACTCTCTTAACCTAAACACTTTTTCTTCTCAGTGTTTCTACCTGAATCATTATTTTCATCTCTCTTGTTCTGTGGGATTGATGGTTTCTTGTATCAAATAATGCAGGTTCTGTCATGCTGATGTTTATAGCTTTCTGCAATAAGGGAGGGAGTATTAAATGCCAGGAAACAGTTCTGATAAACTGTGGAGCTTTGTATTTGATACACACCCCTATCTTTGTGCAGCCTAAAAATTCACTGGTTTAATAGTTTAAAGGTCTTCATCCCCACTCAACCCCATGTTCCCACACATGTTAAAAAGTGCTTTGTCCTCTCTTTGCAAATGGAAAAACAAGGTGAAGTCTGGAGGCATGGAGGGCTTCCTAACCACTCTATAATTCCATGATTCTATGATTCTGTGGAGAGCTGCCCAGGCAGCCACAGCATAAAAAGACCCTGGCTGCTGGAATATCCCCCTTTCCATTCTGAAGCTTTTGTAGCTGTTTAAGTGGTTTGATTCTCCATCCTGATTAAATTAAATGGGATGAGGGCATCCGTACACCTGAACGTACTCTGAAAATTTCAGCAGTAGAAGACAGCTTCTTAGGCCATTTCCTCCATGTCATGCAAGCAGAAAAAGATTCATTGTGAATGAAAACAAGAGACCAGTACATCATAATAAAATAAGAGAAATGGCTACTACTTTGTAATTCAGTTGTAACTTTGTTTTGAATTTAATAATGCAGACATTTAAACTTCGTGTTCTTATTAAGAGAAACGAAAGTGTCCCAGGCAAGCAAGCAAATAAACAGCAATATTAAAAAATGAATTAATTGCATGGAGCTTAAATGTGTATCACTTTTATAGCAGCCCACATGATTTAGAAGCTGTGTCCCTAAAAATGAAGCATTCTGCAAGCTTTTGAAAGCGCTCTAGAAATTCTAACATCAGACCTAAGTTTTCACAGTGTGAATACCTCTTGAGACACAAGGTTGCTTATTATTTCATGATCCCCAACATGGGCTGTATTAAATATAGGAACATTGAAGGTAAGTCCACATTAAGTGACAGAAAAGGCTGCAGTGTGGCACTGGCAATACCTGAGCTGCTTTTGAGTGAGCTACCTGGGATATCAGGATTCTACTTCTTAACAAGCTGAAGGAAGAAATGCTGTTTTCCAACAAATGTGGGTAGCTGAAGTAACAAATTCAAAACACAACAAAAATCACTCCAGTTCCCGGTGGCAACTGCCAGATGGACCAGCATTATCCATATAGATGAGACCCAATATTTAGGTTCTGAAAATTGAGATGTCATGAAACCACTGAGCCAAATTCTGGTGCTCTCTAAGGGCATCCATACTATGAGAAATTTACCTGAAGAGCTTGAAGTGAAGCCAGTGGAGCTGATTTCAGCCAGTTTCGTCTTTACAAATGCATTCAAACTTGACCTTTTTGAGACCTCCTCACATTTATTGCCCCAAATTTTCCCAGATTGCACAGATCTTTTTTCCCTAGAGATATTCCTTCTTCAGTCAGAATTTTTTCTGTCCCCAAACTGTCTGCAGAGAACAGACAAGAAAAGGACAGGGCACACTTAAATACACCAAGGTAAATGTCTACTTAATTCAATTGATATCTCTCTTATATGCCTCTTTAAAGCTTTCATTCAACAAAATCCATTATCAGTAGATAAATATTATCTGGATGTTCCAGATCAAATCACTGCAAAAACGTAGAAATTTTGACACTGAAATGTCAAGAATTATCCTACTAAGGAGAACTGTAAATTATTTCTTTAACAAGCCAAAGTCATCTTTTATATTTAGAGCTTAAGAAGTGCTATTGCAAGGCCAGACAGGCAACCTACAGAAGAGGAAACCTTGGTTTCTTCAGCGTTACCTACGCAAAAGCTGTTCACCTTGGTGCCTGAAGTAAGCTTTACAGTATCAGCATTCCTTACAGTATCAGCATTCCTCTTTATTTTCTTTCCTCTGCTGGTGAACATAACATTACATACCCTTTTTACATGCTGATTTCAAAGCCTTGGGAGAAAGGGCATCCTTTTTTAACTTTCCCAAAACTCTGACTCTTTCTGCTTCAGAATACCTTCAGTCCTGCTGCCAGCAACCCCACATGGTGCACATGGACATAGCTACCTAACTTTTGCCTTTGAGATTTGTTTTTCTAAGCAGCATTATTTGTAGTCATGTCCATGCTTAGTAGTATTCGTTGGTATTCCTTTTCAGCAGAGGCTTTCTTTGAAATGCCAGGAAGCAGGAGCACCAGAAATCATAGAATCAAAGCCTAATTTAAGTTGAAAGGTGCTTTAAAGATCATCTTGCTTCCACCCTCCAGCATGGGCAAGGACACCTTCCAAGGACACCTTCAGACTAAATACTACACAGAGAAGAAAAATAGCATGAGGTCAGAGCACTGAAGGTGAAATACCTGCTGGGAAAGACCTGCTTAGCAGGTGAGTGAGAGGGCTACCAAAGGTGTGGAAGTCTTTGACCAAGAAGGGAGCTGAGGAGCTGTAGAGCCTGATGCCAGAGCCAGGCTGCACTGCACATTGTGCTATAGAGCTGAAAGACAGATTGGGCTTCAAAAGAAAACCTGTGTCATAGTTGCTAATGACAGTGACAAGCAGCCAGCTACCCATTGGCAAAGGAGTGAGTTTAGTTTTGCAGCATCAAGGCAGGATGACAGGATGGGCCAGACAGATGATCTGTGAGACTGGTGGTGTAACAATGGGTGAAGTTAAAAGCCTCCTCACCCCTTTGTTCTGCTGGGCAGGATGCTATTTCTCTTAGGGACAATGTGCTGTATTGCTCTAGGGTAATTTTGATGGGCTACTTGCCACTGAGCACAGAGGTTCTGTAAATAAAACATAAACCCTGATTTAGTGCCAGTCTCTACAGATTGCTTCAGATTTCCAGACAGGTGAATACACATGGCTATACATGTCCTAAGCCTGAAATATAGCAGGACATAACTTCATTTCTCACTCAGTCTTGCAGTGGGAACAAACCATATGAGGGTGGCAAAACACAAGATGAAGGAACAAAACCAGAAAGTCAGGGGTCCTGCACAGAGCAGGCAGGATATAGGGAAATCCTTTTTTAGAAATCACAGTGGGAACAAAATCTTTCTGCACTTCATTTCCCCAGTGAGAATATCAGGACAAGAATTTGGTGTGGGCAACAAACCTTGTCACCACCTGGGCTTGTGGTTGGTTAAAAATGTCAGGATGCTTGAAGTGTTCTGCAGAAAAGCTAATATTTAAATGGACCAAGAGTCAGATTCTAACCTCTCAGGAGCAAATGGGATTCTTGTTATTTTTCTAAATGGGTTTTGGCATAAGGCAAAGGCAAAGGTATCTAATTTACTCCAGTGCCTCTGAAAACTTCTATTCAGAGCTTTCTGGAGGTTCTTTGATAAAAAGGACCCAGAGAACCAGAACACCACTTTTAAAGGATGCTTCTCTGCCATGTTGAGTAGAGGTGAGTCTTCAGCTGTTGCTGACCCATGTTGTTTTTTCCCTGCATCTAACTACTGGCATTCATTAAAAGTAGCTTTCTATGGGCAAAATGAATAATGTGTGGTTTTTCAAATGTTGAAAACTCTGCAAACTGTTCCTAGTAGGGACATACATGAACAGTTTTTTGAGGATTTGGGTACTTCTGCTTTCAAAGGGAAGCAGATGGGTATTAAGTAGTTATGGAAACGTCTATAGTTAGCAGGAGTCAGATAGGTGCATGTAAACATGGGGAGCTAAAACTGCATGATTGAAATGTTTCCCATCTTAATAGTCTCATCACTGCAGAACGAAATACATGGCAGTTGAGCAAGGTATGCCTGATCTATTGATTGAACATGCTTCTGAAGCATATCTGAAGAAACTGGAAATTTTTCCATTAAGGGTGATGGTTTTTTATAGTTTATGCCATGATTCCAATCTCAACCCTTGATATGGCAATATACATTTTTAAATAGAACAATATTTGAAAGGATTACAGTAAAGAATATATTATCATGAGACATATAGAGATCTCTTCATGGGAGAATTAGTGTTATAATCATATACCACATATTGCTGTCTATTCTGGAGTTAGAATGAAGGACAGAAAGATTCTGTTTTCACCTGTAAAATTCATATGTCACCATGTAAATTATTGTGCCTTGAAAAATTCACTCATATTAAAAAAATGCACTGGAAACAAAAGGTTTGGTTTTGGAGGGAGCATTTGTTTCACTTTTAATAAGAGCAACTTCCCAAATGGGAAAGTTTATAAGTGAAAAGTAGCAACAATCATCTCAGCTTAAAAAAGAGATTTCCTTTCCACAGTGAACAGAGAACCCTGTGATGATGTTTGTTGCCTCTGCTTTCTGGAAGTAGCAGGAAATTGAAATCAGTCTGTGAACTGTGCCAGTTCCTAGTGATATAAATCAAAAGCTTGCTGAAGTCAAAATGGTGTATTGCATAACTGTTTACATGCTCTTAATAAATTTATTCCTTACCATATTTGATCTGGTCTAGACCAACTTTCCATCTTCTGGATGAACTGGTTAAATGTGGGGCTGCTTCCCAGGCCAGCATATCTTATTTCAGGGTGTTTTCCTGCCTTTTTTTTCCAGTATTTTTTTTATCTCTTAGCTATTGTTTTCTTTGTCTTTTCATTCACTTGCTCTGCTGTTTGTTTTCACTGATAAGAAGAAGGCAAATGCACTTTTGCAAGGTGAAGCTTTATAGTTAAAGCCTGTTTGGGTTTACGCTGGAGTTTGCCAGCACAAGTCAGAAGTAGGATTAGGGGTCTGACCTACGTGGAGCTTTAACATTTTTTTCCCACCAAGACCCTGCTGTAAGACAGTAAAAAGTGATTTTTAGCAGTGAGCTCTGATTCTTCTCCTCATCTCTTTCAGTTTGTCCTCATCCAATAACTACAGGCTGTGATTTCCCAAGTGGAATTATGGGGACAGCCCTGTTCACCCACAGGATTATCATAATTCTGTTCCTGCTTCTCTGCAATGAATGTTGTAGGTAGTCATTTTAGTCATTTTTATTTTTCTTTTTGGCTTTTTTAGTAATTTCCTTGATTTAAGGCCTCTTTTATGCTGGGGCTAACAGAATAGACATCTGGAAGTCTCAGGCTGTTCTATATAACTCACATCCTTCTCCTTATAAGAAAGGGTAAAAAAAGAAAGCAGTGCAGACAGTAGAGTCCTTAAATAGTGCAAAGAATTCTTATAATTTCTGATCTAGATGTTAAAGGGAGATAACATCATGGAACTGTCATTCTGAAATAACAACTTTGTTTAGAAGTTAAAGAAAGACTGAGATTGCAGTGTTTACTCTGTGATTTTCAGATAAACATCCTATCTTCCTCCTCCCCCATAGCTGGATCCACAGCCTTTTTCACATCCGTCATACTGTGTAAGCATTATTAATCCTCACCATTGCTTCCAAATAAAATTGCAGTAGAAGCTACCTGCCATTTTGGTACTTAACAAAAGCTACTAAAAATCAATTCAAATACATATTATCTGTATTGTATTTTAAATTAGAGATTTTTAAAGGAAAACTTGGCAATCATGGATATTGCCAAATTTTGTGCCAATAAATCATTTTAAATTTCATTGCCTTGCTCTATGTGAGCAACACTCAGTCAAGGAATTTTACTATGCATGAACAGCTGGATACTGGTGCCTCGTTTTATCAGAGTGGGATACTGAGCCAAAGCAACACAGAGCAGGCTCAGCAGTGGTGATGAGCTGCATCTCTGCAATTCCAGGGGGGGGTGAATATTACTCCAAGTCCAAATGTGGAAAAAGTGAGGGAGGAGAGGCCTGAGCTAAAAATTTTAAGTGTCAGTATTATTTGTATTCTGTAAAACAGGTAAAAAACATTCAGAAATGTTTTGCATTCAACTGTGTTAAATAATAGATTACAACACTTTCAGCTGCTAGCAGGTTAAGTTGAAATGTAATGTACTTTAGATTGAAAAAGAAATGATTGAAAAGTTCATTCCAGTACTTGGATGTACAGTGAGAGGTTGCTTGTGCCACACTCATTTCTTCACATGTGGTGTGTTTTGGAAGAAATAATCTATACAGAAAACAAAATTAAGTAAAGTTTGGACCCTGTTATCCAAAAGCCAGCCATTTATAGACTGTGGGAGCTGTGTTTCAGGACAACATGGAGAGCAGCTCCATGGTTTTCACATTTTACATGGCTGCATGGTGTTACCAGAACTGAATGGATGGATCCAGGATGTATCTCATGCCTTAAATTCAGACCACTCACCAATCCAATCCTACCACTCTTGAGACAAAGATTACAAATACAAAATACTGGTGGATTGTATTAGGGATGTAGAATCTGCTCAGACTTTTTTTTCACTGCTTAACTATGCAGCACTGAGAAGTTAAAGCAAAGTGTCTACTAAATAAATTCATAGGTTTTTGAGGGAGATTTAGACAGTGAATAAGCACACTAACAAACTCACACAAAAAATCCAGTGTTAGTTGCAAAAACTGAGCCCTGCACCAAAGTATGATCCACATGGAAACCAAAGCACTTAGTGTAACATTAGTGTTTTTAGTGGTTTTTACAGCATTATGATTTAATATTCCATCTATACATGAAAAAAGCTTTCTAAGATACATTTTACAATACTGAATTAACAATTGTTTCTGGAGTTTGCCTGATTTGTGTTTTAAAAACCTATTAGCTGGAGCTAACAGCAGTGAAGGCATTTTCTTTTAAATGTGTATTATGGAAAGGAAAAAATAGGGAAGGGGATGGTAGAGATTTTATGCAATTACATAAATATATTTCAATAGATAGCAAAGTTAATGTGAAATTTTACAGTCTTCTGCCTATAATTTAAATGACCTCACTCTCAAACTGGCATTTGGCCAATTTAGTTCTGAAACTCAAATACCAACTAGGATATTAGGTCCAAGAGGATGAATCAGTAGTCACTACTTCATTGAGTTATTTAAAATAGTTCAGCGATTTATTATAAAAGTTTCCCAAAACTCTCACAAATAATTGCTATCACCTCACAGGTTTACACAACCAGACATCCAAAGTGAGTACTTTTCTTCCATTTCTCAGTTTGACTCTGCTTACAGCAGTTTTGTGTATAAATATCTTTCTACCTGGCAAGAGCGAACTCAAGGTTTGTAAGCTCAAAGCCCACAGCAAGGACTTTCATTTTAAGGTAGAGCAACATTTGAATATAAATTGCTTACATTCCCCCAAGTTAATAGCCTCATTCATCCTGTAACCATTTTGGCTACAGTATCAGAGGCATTAGGATATGATACATAACATTCACTCTGCAGTACTAATGGGCACCGATACAGCACCCAAGCAATATTTCTATTTTGCAGCAGTGTTAATAAAGCAACTGTGGAAGCTATAAACTGCCAGGATGGAAGTTACAACTGTGTGATGTTCCAGAGAGGAATCTGAGGTGACCATTAGATCTTGACAGACCATCAGTCATTTCTATAATCAGGGGAAAAAAATAATCCGATTCATGACGATAAAAAACCCCAACCTGTTAGTCTTGGGAGATTGAGTGCCTATTAGCCTTTGAATAACTGGTAATATATCTACCAGGGAGTTTATCTAACTAGTGAGGCAGAAGGCTCAGCAAAACACGTTTTTAGGGAAAAGGTTTAAGGCATTCTGAATGTTTACTGCTTTATTGACAGAAACTCCATTCTGTTTGAGTGCTGAGAAGACGGCAGGGCTGGTGTTTGTTTTGTGCATTAGAGGCTGCTGAGCTCTGGCTGGAGCTGGATTATCCCTGTGAGTTTGCATCCGGATAACCAACAGCTCCTGCCTTTCTCTGCAGTAATGTTGCTAGGCAGTTGCTAAGGCTGCTTTTGCTCCAAGCTAGGAGATGATCTATGTTCTCTGCTTTAAACAGTGCGATTTAGGGATGAATTACTCTCCTCAGCCTTGTGCGGTAAGACCTGGCTACTCCTTGCTGATGAAGGATACCTTCCTGCTGTGACTCAGTAAAGACCTGTGTAGCCCCAGCATCCCAGATAGCAGCTTGGATTAGAGCCAGGAGGCAGCAGGGAACTCCCGAGGCCCCAAGAAGGGATCTTCCTTGGCTGTCTAACGTCTCAGCTTGAGGACTGGGGCTTCTTCCTCTGAAAGCAGGATCAGAGTCCAAACAGTGGCACTGCACAAGCAGGAAGGATTGTTCTGCCTGAGTCTGACTGGGGATTACAGCTGAGTTTGTTGCTTTCATGATTCATACAGTATTCCTAGTTACACCCAAAGTAGTTTTCCCTTGGGCGAAGTCTTTCATTACATTGATAGTAGCTAATATCCTTTAGTGATTAGTAGTGTTTCCTGCAAAAAAATTTAGAGCAGGGCCAGCATGGTCAGATGTCCTATGTTCAACCCCTTATGGCAGTACTCACTTTTACTACCAAGACATAACCCCAAACTTGCATCTGCCTTATACAGGGACAAATGAAATGTGCATAACATATCCATATCTCTTAGTGCTGAAGTCCCACTAACAGTTTTGATAAAATTTAATCTGGGAAATTGGATTAATGAGATGTGGGTTTAATCCTCAGTTCAGCTGTTGCTGGTTCTTTTGCTGGGTAGCTATCAAAGCCTGTCATGAAACAGTCCTATGCACTCTTGGGTAG
The DNA here is from genome assembly GCF_003957555.1 of Calypte anna. Classification (NCBI taxonomy): domain Eukaryota; kingdom Metazoa; phylum Chordata; class Aves; order Apodiformes; family Trochilidae; genus Calypte; species Calypte anna. Next base: position 142,818,649 of record NC_044245.1, on the reverse strand, counting down.
CTCACTTAATCCACTTTATGGTTTGATTCCTCCTCAGCGAAATAAGGCTAATACCTTATTACCTACCTTAGTAAAAAAGCAAAAAAACATTACTGAATATGAGCTATTCAGGTGTTTGGAGGGCTGTGATGCAGAGAAGAGTCTGTCTGTATTTTGCTCTTTTTGAGTACAGTGAAATTTTCTAAGAGTAATCCAGTAATCAAATTTTATTCCAGAAAAATTATTTCATATGGCCAAATCATTCTTCCTGATGTCAGTTCTTTACAGTCCCTTTTTAGGGAGAGATATTTTAGAGTTTTCTCTTTTCCACCTCTTAGTGTAGTTGATGTCCTGCTGGGTACTTCATCACTTCTCCCATCTCCAAGGTTTTAGAACACATTTTATTCACCTAGTAAATTACAATGATCTCTTGTGATATCTTAGAAGATGCAACAAAGCAGAGGTGCTTACTCTGTACCTTAGCCAAGAATTTTCAATTTTTCCTTTCTCTGTGACTGCTACAAAAGTTAATTCATTTGAAGTTCACAGAGAGTAAGATCAAGCACATAGGTTGTGAAAGGATGTGAAATGTGGTCTTACAAAACTACTAAAGGGGTTTTTTTGACAGTTATATATAATCTTTTTGCATCTAGACATAGTCTGTTTCAGCTTCAAAATGTTTCCTTTACTGAACTCATTGCAGTTAACTTTACTGAGCTTCTTTAGGCTTGTGAAAAGAGCTGGCTGGCAGAGCTCCAGCTTCAGCTTCCTACCTCCAGACAGATGTAAGACCAGCCCAGAAGGGACCTGGAGAGGTTGTCTTGACATTCTTTTGCTGGAAGGAAAGTTTAGCATTGCAGAAACTATTTTTGACTGGTCCTTTTGAGATTCCAGTGATGGAGATGGTCACTGCCTGTGAAACAGATCACTACTGGTGTATTCCTAGTATATAACCCTAGTGATGTGCAGATGTTGTTTGCTGTCATTCTCTCTATCATGGCACCATCCACATATCTCCACTAATATAATTTCTCCTTTAGTGTTAATCAGGAAAGAAATGACCTGTGGCTGATATGCTGTGACCACTATGAATAACATCTATTAGAGATTCACAGAACTGTTCTGGTTGGAAGAGACCTTCAAGATGATCATCTTCAACCAGCAACTAAACTGTACAGAGTACAGTGCTAGACTCACTGAGAAAAGCATTAGCCTTAACTTAGAGGACCAGTACCAACTTTTTAGCACTTGCCATTGCAGGATAACTTTATAATCAAGTACTCAAAAAGGAAATGTCAATGGGGCATGTGTTTGGTAAATATTCTACTGCTGAATAAAACTAATACAGAGCTGATGCTTCTGTTGGACCCTGGATCTCTGTGACAGAAGAATAAATTCCTTTGCTCATAGTTTACAGATGAGATTTGTTGCTTCTGCCAGCTCACTTTCTTCTCTGATATTCTCCACAGACCTTCCAAAAACTTTTTTTCAAGTGGAGTTTTTCTATTCCCAGTTTTGTCCCCATACTAGTCTGATACCTCTCTGGAAGTCTGTCACATGTAGCTGTACCAGGTTTGAGGCTCACCCTACAGTTGCATTTTTTGCTAATGGGTTGTTTGAGGGGATTGGGTCTTTGGGGTACACCATTTGCACTGGGATTGATTTGGAAATGTATAGGTTTATTGCAGAAATTGGTTTGAAAAAGAGTTCCTATCTTACTCATCTGTGAAATTACGAGTAAATGAGGAGAAGCTATAAACATATATATGTTTTAAAAGATCTAAGAAAGGGAGTGATTTGAGAGGCAGAAGGGGGAAAATTAGGAAGTAATCAAGTGCCACTGAGAAAAAAAGGAATTTAAATTGACCATTGATTACACCAGAATAGTTCAACAAGAGAGGCAACAAACAGTCTGCTAATCACAAGCAACTTGGATCTGACAGAACATGAAATAGTGAATATCTTTGTTTATCTCCTTGACTGTTCAGTTTTTGCTTTTTTCTGTCTAAAATAAAGCATACAAGGTATGTAAGGCAAAAACTGTTTTTCTATAAGCTACTTATACTAGGGGCAAGATCCAGGCACCTCTAGAGTTTGTGAGAATGGGCAAAAAGTGGGTAGGTTTCTCAATAAATGGGTAGAATATTCCACACAAGGCACTTCTCTCTTCATTCAGTGTTGGAAGAGCCTAGGAAAAGCAGTCATTTTAAAGGCAACCTAACAAAATAGGGCCAGCTTAGTGTATGCCCCAGCCCTGTTGTATCTCAAATCCTTACCCATCCAATGTTCCTTTTCCTCATGAGAGAGCAAAATTTTGTTAAAGCTCTTTTCCAGCAAGCTGGTTTGAATACATTGAGGATGATTCAGCAAAGCACTTAATTATACATCTCAGCCTATCCCTAATCAGCAAAAATCTTAAATTCTTGTACAATACTAAGCATATCCTTTCAATTAACCCAGGTACATACTAATGAGTACGTCTGGTGGAAAGTAGGTAAGTGAAGCAAGTCCTGTAGTACTAGACCATGTAACTTGCCAAAAGACAAAGACAATATCTGTGGTAAGACCAACATCTGGACTTCTTTAATCTATAATTACAGAATTACCTTCCTAAATAAGCTTCACCCCCTTCTTTCTTCAACTGTATGGATGTGAATTTGCTTTATCTCCCTGATACTGGAGCATTGTTCTCTGCATATTGATGGGTGTTTTGAAATAAAGGATGTTTTAAAATGTAGAAGTTTGAAATATCTTTGGGAAGCTGTTCCTCTTCACTGAACCTTATTGAACTTGACTGCTTCGTGTTTCACTCTGAGAACAGCTGACTTTCCTTTTCCCAGGCTTTTGGAGTTCACTTTTCAAGTGTGGGGAGGACAAGTATTATTGGCTTTTTTCCACATCTGTGTGCCTGAGTTTCTGCAGGAGACAAATTGTTAATAATAGAAATTGCTCAATATTCTCTGGTATTCTGATGGATGTCAGTATCCTTGCTCTGTGTCTCTTGGTACAGCAAAACACTTCAGCTGAAGAGGTTTTAAAAATCTATTTTGTCTACTTGAATACACAAGTTTTGTAATAATGAACAGCCTTCATACCAAGGTCAAAGCAGAATAATTGTAACTAAACAGATTTGATAGTGAACACAAGGCTGCATTATTTGATAAGGGAGTAAGAACTGTAGTTATCCTGTGCTCTTGCTACTTTTGGCCTTTATTGAGAACTCACAGGAAACTTGGACAGATTTCCTAAGGAACACTTATCTGCCCCTCTGCTTTTGCCCTTCACATTGTCTGGTATAGGGGGACACAGTTTGGATCTTGTAATGGTCCAGATATACAAACCCCATAGCTGGATCCAGCCCAACATTCAGTCCTCAGTCAGCTTAGTCTCAATTAGCTTTTTTTTGTTTATGACATTTAATTTGTTCCAAAATGCACTGGCTGGTTGCCAGTGACAGGTGTCAAGGATATCCTCCTCCCTTGGCATCCTAAAGCTGGCACATCTATTGTTTTCATAGAAAAAAGTGATTGTCACCTTTTTGTTATTCGGCAGCGACTTCCTATGACAAGAGATGGGATGATGGCCAGAACACTCTGGTATTCCTACAGGTGCTGGATGTCTTGTTCCTGAGTTTTATTCTCACAGCCTGGGTTAAACTGACTATCAGATATATGGTTTGAAGGAAATTTTGTCCATTTTGGATGATCAAAAAATGAGGGTTTCTTTTCCTCTTATGTTATTTCTATGGTTTTGGGTATAATACACCAAGCAGGAAGAACAGGGTATTTTCATCTAAATGCTTTTGCAATTGAAGGAATGAAGTCCTTGACCTCTCCTGTTTTCTTCTGCTGTATTGTGTAGCTCTGATGAGTTTCAATCTTTTGTACTTTTACATTGTTACAGTGTCTAAAGATGACTTGTGGAGAGGAGATTTTGTGGGTACTTCAACACAAAATGTCTCCATAGTTACCTGCAATTGCAAAGACTGACTGGAGACCCAGCTGGTCTCATCCACCCTGTGTTCCTGGTATAGTCAAATATATATATATATATATACCCTTACAAGCAAAGCAGCATATAGTTATTTTCAGAAGTTCCTCTGAACACACTTGCTTCAACTCTGTCGAGCTAACCTCAACCTTCATTTCTGACTGCAGATGTCATTTCTGCATCCTGTTTTATATAACTGTGTAGCATGTTTGCCATTGCTCTTCATGATGTGTTCTATAAGGGAATTCTTACAGATTTTTAAGCATTACAGCCCTTGGACATGGAAAGATGAGTGAGTAAAATCTTGACTTCTTACAACAGTGTGCCCAGGTGGCCAAGAAGGCCAATGGCATCCTGGCCTGTATCCGGAACAGCGTGGCCAGCAGGTCCAAGGAAGTGATTCTGCCCCTGTACTCAGCCCTGGTGAGGCCACACCTCGAGTCCTGTGTCCAGTTCTGGGCCCCTCAGTTCAGGAAGGATATCGAGGTCCTGGAGCGGGTCCAAAGGAGGGCAACCAGGCTGGTGAAAGGACTTGAGCACAGATCCTATGAGGAGAGAATGAGGGAGCTGGGGCTGTTAAGCCTGGAGAAGAGGAGGCTCAGGGGAGACCTCATCACTCTCTACAACTCCCTGAAAGGAGGTTTTAGCCAGGGGGGGGGTTGGTCTCTTTTCCCAGGCAACTCTCAGCAAGACAAGAGGACACGGTCTCAAGTTGTGCCAGGGGAGGTTTAGCTTGGACATTAGAAAGAATTTCTTTATGGAGAGAGTGATCAAGCATTGGAATGGGCTGCCCAGGGAAGTAGTGGATTCTCCGTCCCTGGAGATATTTAAAAAGAGACTGGATGTGGCACTCAGTGCCATGGTCTAGTTACTGCAACAGTAGTGGATCAAGGGTTGGACTTGATGATCTCTGAGGTCCCTTCCAACCCAGCCAATTCTATGATTCTATGATTCTATAAGTTGATCTTAGGAGTATTGATAGCAAGTCACTACTTGCTGCTAGTTGTCACTTACAGCATTAGATGCCCAGCCACGCTGTCCAAGGTGGGTTATTTTAATAGAAAGATTTTAAGGCCAGAGATGTTTCCCCAGTAATTTTATTGTAATGCCTGATGAAATGAGACAATCTCCTTGGAAAACTGATAGCTCCACTCCGCTTGCTCCTGAGATCTGTGTAGCACGAGTGAGTTTGCATTTGAAATAGATCCTAATCATCTGGCATGACTTGAAAATACTTATGGCTTGGGTTTTGGGGTAACAGGTGTGCTAGAGACTGTAGTAACTTCACAGTTCACTCCCTCTTTTTGACCTATACAACTAGAGCCTTCTCTGAGTCCTGAGGGCCCAGGACAGGTGAGAGGCTGTCTATTGGGACATAATTCCTCATGGGTGACACAGTGAGGCTCCATATGCTGGCACCTGTCTGCAAAGCTAATGCAGTGTAACCTCCTGGTGGTAATCTCTGTTGTTTCTCTCCTTGAACTATAGTGAGACCTACCATAAGCAAAGTTATCACAATGTACTTCTGTCTTTCCTGCTTTCTTCCCAGATGTGAAAGTGACTTTTATGTGGGGAAGGATGTCTACCTTGCTGAAACCTGGGCTGTAGGCCTGTTATTCTAACATTTTAATTTTCTCCTTTTTATTTGTCTGGGGTTTTTTGACTTAAGAGAATTCCTGCTTGATTCAAAGCAGACCCAGACTTGCAGGAGTGGGGTAGGAGGTTACGAAACACAATCAGAACTTATCCACAGTGAAAGAGAGTGAGTTAATTTCAGTGTCTACCTCAAAGGATTAAATGAACCTCAGAAATACTATGAAATTAAATTACTATAAAATTCCTTCTGACTTTCTCATTAAAGTTCTAATTAAAATAACATTAGTTGGCAGTATACTGTTCCACTACTTTGTAAAATATATTAGACTGGAGCTTCTACAGCCTCTCCTTTCTTCCCTTCCCTTTCCCTTTCCCTTTCCCTTCCCTTCCCTTCCCTTCCCTTCCCTTCCCTTCCCTTCCCTTCCCTTCCCTTCCCTTCCCTTCCCTTCCCTTCCCTTCCCTTCCTTCCCTTCCCTTCCCTTCCCTTCCCTTCCCTTCCCTTCCCTTCCCTTCCCTTCCCTTCCCTTCCCTTCCCTTCCCTTCCCTTCCCTTCCCTTCCCTTCCCTTCCCTTCCCTTCCCTTCCCTTCCCTTTCCCTTCCCTTCCCTTCCCTTCCCTTCCCTTCCCTTCCCTTCCCTTCCTTCCCTTCCCTTCCCTCTTTTTCACATCTTCCCTCCCTCCCCTTTCTCTTTTCCTCCCTTTCTTGGTCTCTCTCAGCACTCTGGGCAGCACAAATTTACTTTATTTTGAGTTCAGTATTGTAGTTTCCAACCTGGGGTCTGCAGAGCCTCAGGGCTGCTTGTAAGAAGTGAAAAATATTAAAGGGAACAAGCAAAAACAAATTGAGATACTAAATCCCTGCATGATAGCTGTGCCTCTGGAAGTAAAATTGGACCTTCAAGTAGCAAAAAAAAAAGCTGGAAGGTAGTGGTAAGGAAGGAATTACAGCAAGAAAAAAACATCAGGAGGTTTCGAAGGTCAATACGGGCAAATATATTGGGGAGGTAAATTTCAGAGGAAATCTGTTTGGTGTTAATACGATTTTAGATCAAAGGAACAGCACAGTACCTGAGCTGCAGACAGTGGAATTAAACATTTGAACCTCTGTAAGATTTTTCTGCCACTTCTCGTAGCCATTAAAAAATAAATAAATTCTCCAAATTCCTTGCTGTACTAAGATGACAGAAGTCTGTATATGAATTTGAACTTAAACATGAAGGCTCTGAAAAACCCTTTCTTTGCTTATGTCAGGTCTTTCATTCTAGTGGATCTCAGGATGATTTACAGGTTTGTATTTGATAGGGCACAGGTGGTGGCAGAAGCAGCATTTGGTACAGCTGTCTCTGCCACAGCCATCAATAACTTCACAAAAACATTTAGGGTGACTTTTTTAAGAGCTTCACAAAAAAATGAGAGATGGTTTACAAAACACAGGAGAACCACATGACTTTGACAGGTCTGGAAGTGAAGAATTCTCCATCCGATAAAGATAGAAGGATACAGAACAAAGTTATTTATAATTCAAACAATTAAGCAATATGTAATTAAAGCACACAGATTTAATTCAGGAGAATCTTTATATGCCTGTGCATGCAAAACAGTCCAGCACTTCTTGGATCAGTCCACAAATGTCCAGTTTTTTAAGGCACTGTGATTAGCAGCACCTGCTCTTGAGAAACAGGCTCAGGCTCTTTGCATAGACAGCTGAAAGGATCACCCTCCTCTACACAACAGGAACCTCCCTCCAAAAAAACCCAAACAAACCAAAACCAAACCTGCAGCATGTTTTGGTGCAAATTTTGGCAAAAAACAGGAGGAGGTGGAATCATCACTTACTGTGTTAGTGCCCTGACACTTGGCAGTGGATTAGGTGCTGGATTTGGAGCATATCAAAAGCATATTCCTTACGTCAGAAGGAAATCAATTGCAACACTCTTTGGTGTCACTGCATTGACTGACTTGGTTTGCACTCATACAGATCTATCTCTGAGATCCCTTTTGTTAATGAAGCTCAATGGGACAAAACTCATGGACAGTTTAACCATAATTAAACTAAAAAAGTCTCTGGTAATCTATTGTTCTTAGACATTAATTTGTAGTGCTTGTATCTCTAGGACTCTTAGCAAGTGGAGTTAAATTCTGAGAAGGGATGGAAGATGAGGAGGGGCTGAGCAGTGCTTTCCTAGTGCCCAAGTGCAACAGGACTGTGCTGTTCTGCAAGGAAGGATGTGTTGGGAGCTCCTAGGGATGGGCAAGGAGCACACAGACAAGGAGAACAGTTGTGTTCCTCCATTCCCTCGTGAATTTACTCCCAAGCTTGCAGCCTGTTAGGGTCCTTGGTGCTCCCAGGGCAAATTTTATGCCTGGTACAGTGGTTGTGATTCTTTAACCATGACACAAAGCCATTATTTTTGGAGTATATCATTCTCATGAGGGAAATACCAAGCATAGAGCTGCTCCAGGCTTGCAGCCATGCCCCAGTGCTCTGGTTCACAGACGTAAAGATGCTTTTGGACTTTTTCTTTTGTTTAGGTAAACTCAGTTTATAACCCAGAGTCTGGTCTTCAGTTTCTAGGAGACAGCATAGAGATCTGCTTTATTCCTGTTATTTAATGTTTCTCCTGAACAATACTGATATATAAGAGGATACAGTTTTTCAGGGACACTGCAGTGTGAACAAACATCATCTGGTTAGATTCCTACCATTATTTGTTGACCCCCACAGCAGTGTAAATGAAGTGAGTATGGTCCCCCAAACAAAATATTAAAAATTCTAAAAATTAAAATAAAGTTACCAGCTTTCTGAAGTTGGAGCTTTCATGTCTGATAGCCTCAGACATTTTTGTATAACTGTAACATTAACAGTTATTATTTATTATTTATTTCATTTTACATTTCATTATTTTCATTTCATTACTTACTATTTATTTCATTTTACCAAACCCAGGTATTCTTGTGTATTTGTGGAACTCAAGGATCTGGGGTTTAAGAAAATCTCTAAACATTATGTTACATTGTTGCAATTTGTCAGAGGACTTGTTTCTCCAAGAAATTTTGATTTATGAGGTGGTTAGGTTAAATTGTCAAGAATAAATCCTTTTTGATCAGAGCATCCAAAATAATAGATCCACATTTCAAAGCAGTATTTTCCTCCCTTCACCCTTGCCCCACCATGCAGCAAACACTCAGCTTTCTCCAGTAATCAGTTCATTTATTTACAGGGATTCCCCTTCAGCTGTGTTCTGGATTTCACAGCTCTCAGGGACTACATGTGCTCAGTATCCTGCAGCAATCAAAATGTGAGCAATAAAATAAGTATTGGATTTTTGGGAGCAGATTCTCAGTAGGTGTATGGAACGATCAACACCTTTGGCTGTTTCCTATGCCCTCAATATCCATATTAGACAGGGTGTAAATTTGGAACTGGGGAGCAGCTGCAGGGGGTGCACGGTAGCCACAACTCCAGCACTGCGGTGACTCCTGGCAGGGGACATGAGGCAGGAACATGTTCAATCTCTGCTAATGATCTTTTGTTCTGTCAGAGACACTGAAAAACCTTTCATTTTATGGAGAATCAGCCTCCTTTCACGCCATTCCAGCTTCACAGACAAAGACTTTGCCCACCCTCCCCACCCAGATCCCCAGTGACCACTCGGAGAGGTCCCAGTGGGTCCCTCCTGCCAAAGTGGGGAGCCTGCAATCTGCAGACATTCACTTAATTGCCTGCCAGCTCGGTGTTTCCAAAAGATCAGGATTTAGGATCCAAAAAGAGCTCATATGCTCGCTGTGTGGAGCCAGAACTTGTCAAATCACTCGCCAGCTGCTGCTGATTCACTGGATGCGCAAGACAAGCAGCTTAACTTTCTTTTCCCTCTGCTTCTGTTTTCAAAGAAACCACTTCTCGGTTGCACACCAGGGGGCTGTTGTGAGTTTGAATTAATTTGAGACTCCCAAATTAAAATTGCTGCAATACAGCAATTCATTTCACCCTGTAAGGAATATCTAAGATCTGCTGACTCTTCCTGTGGAGGCACCTGCTTCTCTCCAAAGCTGAGCTCATCCAGCTACCTCAGACTTTTCAGCAGATCAGGCATTGGCTCTACTGAGACTTATCCCAGTGTCAACTCTTCTGTTTGCAGGTCTTGGGGCAGAAAGCAGCACCCTAGCTTGTGTCACTGAGCCTATTAACAGAATACTTTGAAAATATCCTATTTCCATCAAGCACGGGCATGCTGCTGTTATATTTATGCTCTGGCTTAAAAACATTCATTTGAGGATGTCATTAGGGGGTTAATGGAAGCATTGTACTTAGAAAGTCTCTTGGTAAGCTAGGCTAGCCTCTTTACCTTACTGTGTGATTAAATTCATTATTTTCCAGCTCCTGCTGTGATTGCCAACAGTCAGATTTCAGCAAATGAGCTGAGGATGTATTTATATCAAGACAATAACACAAGGGGGGTTGCGGAATGGCATGCTGTGACAAGTTCAAGAAATAATGTAATTAAATTATTGTTTACAGAAAGAAGACTGGCACTTTCATGTAGATGATGTTTTTAAGCTTTCTTGGAAAGATACTGAAGTCTGGAACATCCTTTAAGAATGGAAATTAGAGGTCAAACATTGAATGAGAAAGTAAGAACAAAGGAATTTCAAATCCAGCATTTCAGTAACTGCACACAGACATGCACACACAAACATGGATGATCACAACTCCTGCTCAAGCAGATTTTAGGCAGAATGAAAGCATCACTCAATTAAGGCTGTGTGAGCAACTACTAAGCTCACATTTTGTCAGCTTTCAGGGTATTGAGTTTGACTGAACTTGAAACTAAAATAGGTGTAAGACACCAATATGCAGTCTTCGCCCTATGAATATATTGATCAAGGGGTCTTTTCTTTTTTCTTGAATTTTTGGGAGGAAGTAGGAGGGGAAGAGTTATCATCTTGGACTCTGTTGTTTACCTATAGGCATCTGGTGCCATTAAACATGCTTCAAAGTATCAGTAAGAGTGGCTAAGTAGGACACAGAGAAAATTCCCCGTAGGCAGCTCAAAAGATAACTGTGTTCAAATAACCCAAATCCTAGATCTCTTCTAATGAGAAGGAGAAATTTAGACACCTGGCCTACCTGCAGATGAAGCCCATAAGTGTAGACATTTGTTTTTCGTCTCAGAATTAACATTGTCCTGATGCTTTCATTCTGTTTGGGATTATTCTTTTGAAGAAACAATGATCAGTTTCATTCTTGCAATACTCATTTCAGCTGGGTTACTGCTGGGTCCAGTTATATAGTGCTTAGTGACTTCATGGGCACCTCCTCACTGCTATCTCTTTGGTTGTAGTGCTGTCATGACGTGGGAAATAGAAGTGCTGGAACATGTCCAGAGAAGGGCAGCAAAACTCACCAAGGGCTTGGAGCACAAGTCCTGCCCAGGACAGTGGTCGAGTGGCCATCACTGGAGGCATTTAAAAGGTGTTTGGACCTGGTTTAGTAGTTAGATTATGGTGTTGGTCAAAGGTTGGACTCGATGATCTTGGAGGTCTCTTCCAACCTGAAACAATCTGTGATTCTGTGAAGTGCATGCTGTGATCACAGATGAACATTATGCAACCATTCAATTTTGCTAATTTAGGTTGCATACATCAATATTACACAATCTCTCAGACCTTGGATGCCAGTACCCAGTAGCTGAACAGGTTTATCAGATAACACTTGGACTAACTTGAAACATGTGCAAAGCTTGGCCTGTCTCCAGAGCCAAACTAGAAAGCCACCTCCACGACTACATCTTGGTTGCATCCTCTTCCTACTTCAGGACAAACTTGGAGGCCACAAACAAGCTGTCTGCCATGCAGTCACTGTGCTGTAGCTTATACAGTCCAGATACTTCAGCCCTAGCAGCTGAAATCTCAAGTCTTGTTTCTTCCTCAGTCAGACTTTATCAGAAGTATGGCCCAAAACATGAGTCTATACTGTAGGCCAGGTCCTGTGACCTGACTGAACATTTTGGCATCCTCCCTACTATCTATTGACCTTTCTCTCTGATCAACAAACATTTGGCCACTTTTTTCTTCCCAGTCTCAATTTGATCAACCTACAGTTTTCATTCTCGTATTGAGTTTTACTTACATATAATAAAATCATCCTTGACTGAGCTCAAAGATAAACTTTTCAGAAGGATTCCACATAAGAGCTGAATTTTAGATGGATACTATCAGAATGGAGAGAGGCAATGTTGCTAATACAGCAGCTGTGTACAGAATGAGCAGGGACCAGAATGGGAAATACATTAAACTCTTAGCATTACTCCTACATAGCATATCCTACTGCTGTTGCTGGAAACGGAACACCTGGATAGATCGCTGCTCTGAACTGGCAGGACATTTCCTTAATAGCTCTTTTTCACACTAGTGTGTATGTATGTAGGCCACACAGCTCACCTGAAAAATGGTAAGGGAGAAAGTTTTTGGCTTCTCAAATTGCAGACAACATACCTTGTCAGGAGATAAATCAAAGAAAGTATTTCCTGCCTTTTCATACACCTCAACAGAATTCTCACCTCCTACCCTGACCTGGAAATTACCACCCTCTCAGGTGTCCTACAAAAGATGTGGTATGAACCCTTCTCATCCTGTTTCTGTCAAAATGACCCACAATAGAAGACAGTCTAGTTATCCTAAGCAATCTAACACTTTTTTGCTTTCCTTCCCAAAAGAGAAGGAGATGTCAAATATTGAATAAACTGCTGTGATTGAGAACATTGTGGGCAAGTTCTGAGGTGCTGTTTGATTCTCAGATCTGCAGAAAAGTCTGTTGCCATAAGAAAAAAGGTGGGAAGAAGGTTATGATGTGGAAACAGGAGAACCTCTTGATGAAATGCTGCTGCCTGTGGAAGGTTTGTAGACTGCATTTCAAAGCAATGTCAGAAAATGTAAAGGATATTGGTGAAACAAAAAGCTATTTCATTCTTCAACTAGAACTGAGCTGATGTTATTTATGTACTATGGAAGGTGTTTAAAAATCAGCTGCAGCCTTAGTGTATTTTGCTCTTTTGGGGCACTATTAAGGAGGTTTCACAGAATGCTACTAAATATGTCATAATTGAATAGTATATTCCTCTTGTTCTTCACCCCTTAAATGGAAACTCATACATTCTCAAACTTGAATTCCTTCATTTTTCAGTCAGGAAAGGATTCTCCTGACTAACTAGTATAATCAATTCTTATAATGACAAGGAGACTCACAATGTCATTCTGTAACCATGAAAGTACTCGGTGAATTTTGTTTTTTCAGAGCATCTTTTTTTTAGAAAGAAATGAGATTCTATTTTTTACAAAATCCTGGGAAGGAAAAGCCAGCATACTACTCTCAGTATAAAAGAAGCAAGTAAGAAATAAAACTGTTTGTCCTTTATAAACAAAATGAACTTAACAATCTTAAAACCCTAGATAATGTATTTTGCTTCTAAACTGATACTTTGGCTTCAGTAAGTTTTAGGAAAATGCTTTATTCACTGTCAGAAATTGTAAGAGTTCACAAAGCCAGACTCTGAAATTAATACTAAATCCAAGAAAACCAGAGTTGTCCCTGAGGAAACTTAATTTAAAATTAATTTGTAGTGCACTATAAGGGCCAGAGTCTTGTGGCTATCTTCATCACTGATGATTGTTACTGATGATCTGTTCCAATTTGGAACAGAGACAAAATGACAATTATGCTTCCTAACAAGTCTTGAAATAACTTGCCAGCTTTGAGGTGCTACAAGAAAATTCTCTTTCCTGTTATTATTATTGGCTGGGCTTCCAGATCCTGCTCCCATTTCTCTGCAGATATGCTTTTGTGCCAAACTCTGATTTCTTATTTAACTAATTTGTGAGCACAATCAGACTAAGCCAAAAACTTCAGCAAAGTGGTTAGAAACAGGAACACAGAGCTCATCCATGCCACTTCAGAATGCCTTGGGCACTACCAGGTGTATGAGGCTGTGCAGCTAAATCTCCCAAGCCTGTCAGACCTGTTGTATGTGTGTACTTCCAGCAATCCTGACAAAATGTAGTTAATCAACCAGATCCATCAGACCTGACTCCCAACCCAGAAAAGATTACATGCTTGGTGCAGGGCAGAGAATAAATAAAAGACCAGATGGTGTCCAGTTCATCAGCCTCCTTTTGAGCATTTCTTTGTATTGATCTTAGAATCACAGAATATGCTGAGCTGGATGGGACCATCAAGTTCCTGTGTTGGGCACCCCAAGAATCACACCAAGTGCCTGAGAGCATCATCCAAATGCTTCTTGAACTCAGGCAGGATTGGTACTGTGACCACTTCCCTAGAGAGCTTGTACCATTGCTCAATTGCCCTCTGGGTGAAAAAACCTTTTCCTGATATCTAACCTAAACCTCTCCTGATTTGGTTTCCTGTAGTGAAATGAGGCAACCAGGTGTCACTAATTGCCAGGGAGTGAGCATGAGCTTGTGTCATGCCACCTGTGCCTAATTAGGGCGGGCCCCAACTGCGCATGAGCAGGACCAGGGGGCCAATAAAAGGTGAGGCCTAAGACACAGGTGGAGCTCAGTCCTGAGCTAGCCAGCAGAGAGGTCAGTTACTCTTGGAGCAACAGCACCGATCTGGGCTAGTCAACTCTGAGGGCCATAGGCTTAGAGCATTGCTCATGAGTCTCTGCTGGAACACCTGGTTGGACCTTGAAGCGCCGTTCCCTAAGAGAGGTTCGTCTTGCTACAGCTTCCTACCATATCCCTGAGTCCTGTCATGGGTCACAGGAGTGAAGAAATCGGTGCCAGTCCCATCTCTTCCCCTTGTGAGGAAGCCACAGACTGCATTGAGGTCACTCCTCAGCCTCCTCTTGTACCAGTTAAACAATCCAAGTGACCTCAGCCACTCCTCAGAACTCATTCCTTCCAGACCCTTCAATCACCCTTAGTGGTCTCCTTTGGACACTCTCCAGTAGCTTGATGTCTTTATACTGCGGTGCCCAGAACTGCACACAGTACTCAAGGTGAGGCCATACCAGTGCAGATGACAATATTAAAGCTCCATAGTTATGCACATAGCACAACCATAATATAAGATGTAATCCCCCACCAAGTTTTTATTATTGAGATGGGACAGCAACTTAATGATAGAAAGATGACTGCAACAATAACAGAAAATATCAATCAATCCAATACACACTTTTAAGAGCCTTTTTACCATCAATTTTTGAAACATGAGTAAAAATCAGCAAGAACTTCACAAGCTTGCAGGAGACAAAAAACAAGCATTCTTGTGACATTTTCTGACCTGGCCAGTTAATGAATCAAAAAGTGTTGCTGTAATAAATGAAGGGCCATAGTGCAGTTTCTCACACTCTTTTGTGCAGGGTGTTTGTTTTTAGGGCTCTGATTTGCAGTACACTGGCATGCTGACATATCACATTTTTCATAAGATGCATGTTACTTCTTACCAAAGTCCATACTTTTCTGGGAAATTTTTCTGGTATAAAAATCAAGATTTGTCTTGCTTTACTATTTCTCTAGTTTCATACTTCCAGAGGCAGGTAACTGTGGGTGAATTTCCCATCTCTTGAGGTCAGCAGTAGAATACATAATAGGTTCTAATTTGAAGCCATTCATTATTTCCTTTTCAACTGCCTCTTTTCATATTTTGTTGCTTTGCCCTTCCCTAGTGCAGCTTAACATCATCCTTGTGGTTTTGCACAGCACAGCGCACTGAACAGATGTTTTCTTTGAGCTGTGCTCAGTCATATCTAGGCCTTTTCCCTCAGTAATTACAGTTAATTTTAGGAATCCTCAGTGAATATTAATAGTGGAAGTTGTTCCATTAGATATACATAACATTACACTGAATACTTCTTGACAATACGCTGTGCAATTACGCAGATGCATTACATCATCCTGGAGTTGCATGCAATTTTCTTGATGCTTAATTAGATTGAAAGAGAGTGCCAGGAGGAGTGGGGGAATGGTCAATGGGTTCCTATAAATCCCTAAAGCACATTACACTTTCACTCAGAGATGTCTGTCTCCCTAATGTTCTCTCTCTCATTTAGTGTAGTTTCTACATGGTTTATCATCTAACACGATGGAAAGGAGATAGCTGCCTTAACAATAATAAAGATTTTCTCTTCCCTATCCTGCTCATTTTCTCCTGATTGACCCTGCAGGAAAAACACAGATCTGCCATTGTTATAGACAGACCAGAACGCTGCCTATAACTATGTCACTGACTGTCAAAATCACAAATTTAGCCTGTGACTTCATCCCAGGGCCAGACAGGGGAGGGAAATGGGCAGCAAAGGAGAATGGCCGTGATTAAGTACAAATCACCAGAGCAATTAGAGAACGTGATCAGACTCTAAAAAGCTCAAGGAGAAATCTCTCAGCCCAATGGATTCACAAGATTTTTTCCTAGTTACAAAAGCCTGCTTTTGATGTTTGCCATCTTTGCTCCTGCTCTATTTAAGAAATGTTTGTTGGGCATAAAGAAGAGTTATAGAAGTAAATAACCTGGTCTTTTTATCCAGCTGCTGTAGTGCTGCAACCCAGGGTGGAAGTCGGAGAGACATTTTTCCAAGGCATGCAATGCTCCCTGAAGTCAACAGAAATGCATCTGCTGTCTGACTTGGGACATTATTCCTACTTGCAGCTTTCTTTATTGGCTGACTTCATAGGACTATAGAATGGTTTGGGTTGGAAGATCACTTAGGATTTGTTGAAAAATTCCCATCTTGTTTCAGTTGATTTTGCTTACCAAATCAGGTTCTTGAGGAGATGTGGCTCTCCTGCAGTTATGCAGAAATTTGCTTTATAAAGCTGGAATCATAATGTATATCAATTAGTCCTTCAGGTGACTCAGTCCAGACCATGACATCAGTCACTAAGCAGGACTAAATTCTGTGCAGAATCATAGGAAAACAGAACTGTGGTTAACATCATAAAAATTAGACTAATGTTTTTGTTATTTTCAGATCAAAGGAGAAAAAACTTGCTGTAAAGGAGGAGAGGGAAGCTAAGGAAACATATAGTGCAGGAGTGTCCTGTGAAACAGATCCAGACAGACCATCTGACCATCACTTGTAGTCATGTTTTGCAAAGGGCTGTGTCCCAGCAGTGAGCCACAGACCATACCAGTTTTCCTAGCAAGGCACTCCTGGATATTGTCATCCCCAAGAGCTATGCAGACAACATGACTGCAAGCAAAGACATTAGCCAGCATCAGGTCTGATGTCCCCTGTCAGATAAGGGCAAACAAAGATGCTATCAAGTGATAGGAGTTACTTTTTGTATTGGGAGACATGTTAGTTGCTTCAAAGTCATGTTCTGTAACATGAAGTTCTTGTCAGGCCACAGAGGATGCTCACGTGAGAGTCATGGGCCAGATAAAAGCCCTATCACATCAATGGATAGCCACCCATATGTAAACAAAGTGCAGGTACCTTTTTAGCATGTTATCACATGACATGTATCATATATCATATATCATCTTTCTGAATCTGTATGGACATATGTGATCTGACAGTGCAGGGCTTCAGGTTTAAGGTTTCCAGGTGCCTCTGCAAGATGTTGAATGCATCAGTTTGGGAAAAGTTTGGGTACCATATGTATAAAGGTCTTAATTTCTTTTTGTGGAACGTGCAACTGGTGCTAAGAAAAGTCCTTGTTAATGACATAACCATTCAAGGATATTGTTGGAATCGTGCCCATCTCAGCAGAGAAATAAGTAAGTTTCATGGTCCAATGCTGTAAAACTCTGCTCAGCAAAGGGCACATGGCTGTGTTCCACCTGTGTGTGTTATGTGACAGGTTTTGCTTTCTCATTAATGTTAACAACAACCCTTCAGCAGCTAAAAATCCCAAACCAGCTGACTAGTATAAATTACCAAAGCTTTACAGCACCCAGGGGGGAAGGGTAAGAGCTGCATCATTTTAATGCTCAGACATCAAATGGCAAAAGGAGGTTAAGTGACTTGTCCAGGGTCAGTCAGTGTGTGTCAGGATGGGAGCTGCAAGGTGGTACCCAGGAGTTACCATTCTGCTGCTGTTGATTCTGAACATGCAAGAGCAGGCAACTGGGGAGCAGGCAGCAGCAGGCAGCTGAACGATGTTTTCTTCATCTGGTGCTGAGTCTCCCAGCCCCTTTTTTCTCTGTGCATGATGCCCTCAATCCCTGAAGCTCAAACACACTCTCAGCCTCTATACTCAGGTGCTGACAGCATCACAGAGGCTTCTACAGGTGCTCTGGAGAGGATTTGTCTGGTCGGATGAATGCAGAGAATTATTTTAAGCAGTGTGAGAGTTTCATTATGAAAGGGGAATATGCACTGTTGGAATTCCTTTTCTTCATTTTCAGCAAATTCTTAAGGAGAGTTTTTCTGTTGCCATGGTCCTTCCAGACAGGAAGTGGTGTTTGGATTTTTTTTTTTTACATATCCGGCATCTGTAATAACAACAATAATATTTTAATGGTCCTTGATTTCATCATAAATTGCAAACGTTAGTTTGAAATGTGGATAAATCATAGTGTTTCTATTTCACAGATGAGTAAACCAAGGCTAAAGAAGTGCATCTGTAGTAGGACTAAGAACACAAAATCCTCTACTGACACTGGACAGCCTTTCTTTAGTGGCTATAGGGAATTTTTATTTATTGATAAATAAATCTGATAAAAATTGATAAAAATTTGAACTACTCTTCACTGATCCATCCAGAAAATGCTGTTAATAAACTTCTTCCCTAGATTATGAGCAATTATAATTGAATCTGCCAAGACATTGCCCTGGAGATTGACACTAATCTCACTTCCTAAAAAGCAGCACAATAAAGATCATTACTGTCCTTACCAGTCTAGCCAAAGCTATTGCCAAAACCATGGCACCTATTCTAGGCTAATGATTTTTATTTCACAGCTGTAGAAGGCAGTGGCTATGTGCATGACCAGTTACCATGCCCAGCTTGGCAGTCAGCACCATATTATACAATGAGGCATTGATTGCTTTGACTTTAGGGCTCACTTAGACTTCTTGTCTGAATTTTTTCTACATTAAAATACCCTTCATTTACCATTTTTTTCTCATTGTAGATGGAGTTTGTGTCCCATGTATACACTGGGCAGGGGATACTTTCCTCCTGCTGTCAAAAGGGCACTGGAAATAGGTCTTCCACTCTGTGTGTCATCCCCAAATAAATCCTGCTTGAATCAGTCATAAATCAGTAGCTGATCTCTGTAGTACAGTGGCTCCATGTTGCTCAGCCTAAGCTGATACAGTGTCGAGGACAGTGCCACAATCCAGCTATTAAGATATGAATAAATGACCACAAATAATTTATAGAGAAATTTAAATACTTCTGACTTGGGGAAATAAAATCACTGAAGCACTGAATGGTGCTGGCAGGCTTGAAGACAAAACCGTATTTGCTTTTATTCTGATCTGACATGGAGTGTAATTGAGTTAGAGCTACAATTTAGAGCTAATTCTCTTTTTTTTTTTTTTTAAAGTGAAGAACACAAACACACTTTTGACAGTGTCCAGTAGATTGTGACCAACACTAGTTTTTCATCAAGAGTACCTTCAGGACACTGAGACAGAGTGCATTAACTCCAGAAACATACTAACAAAAATTATCTTCTGCAATAAATGTCCCACTAATATTAAAAAAAAGAAACAACCAACTAACCAAGCAAACAAACAAAAAATAATAAAAACAAACCCTCCTAGTCTTCCTCCTCCTCTGCCTCTGCCACCTTTGGCCCTTTTGGAACCCTGTTTCCCCTGGCACAGCTCCAGGGAGCTGAACTCTCCCCGTGCTAAGTGGGAGAGCAACAGATGACGGAAATAGAAAGTAGAAGTGAGGCTGGGAGATGAATTTCTGTGTTTAAAAGTCCTTGGCCTTTGCAGTTTTTGAGTCGTAAATGTATTTTGAGTTGTCTGATACAGGGTCCCTGGGTTTTGCCAAGTCTCATGTATCACCAGGCTCTGTCTGAGGCAGCCAAGTCAGGTCCAGCTGTATCACCTCTTGGAGCGAATCCATCACTGTAAGTAACAGCTTTGGAGGATTTCACTTTGACATTTACTTGGCTCCTGCTTGCCTTACCATTAACACACTTTTGGTTTCTCCCTCAGAGAAACACGGGACACTGAATATGCCTTTAAATCACCTGTTTCAGCTATAAAGTTTTGTTAACAGAGCATGGCTTTTTTTTTCATTAGGGAACCCCAGTTGTTTCTCTGTGGCTGCACCGTGACCTTGGTCTCTCAGTCAGAGTGAGCAGCTCAGGGTGGGCTGCCTGAGGGTACTTGTGTTAACCTTGCAAGCACTCACAAAAGGTGTTGAATTCCCTGCATGGCTATTATTTATTAATGTATTAGACCTTCACTCACTATATATTCTTGGATTTATCTTGAAATGAGATATACCAATGTTCAGCCTCTTTGTCTAGCTGCTGAAAGTCGATTAAACGCCGTAACTTGAAGAGGGAGATAAGCTGTGTGTTATAGGGTCTGAATTTTAGTCCCCCTGATACTGCAGATGTATTTTTCCCAGTAGGATGGGAATGGCAGCTATCCCATGAGATGAAGCTTCATCTTTTTGAGTCTTTCATAGCCAGAAGGCTATATTTTTAAATGAAAGGTAAATGGATAAATATTTAAAGCAGACCAACAAAGATTCATTTTGTTGCTTTGAAGGTGATAACACTGTTTTGCTAAGCTAAGAAAGGAGTTCCTGTGAGAGGTATCTTGGTGGATTTTTCTCCCCCATTTTTTATTCCCTAGGACAAAGTTTCTGTCTCTTCATAGTGCAAAGGACAGTGTGTCTTCAGGGTAGGAAGCAAGACAGAAAAAAAAAAAAAAAAAGTGGGAAGTTTCAAGATAAATTTCAAAGTCTTTTGGCACTGGCAAGCCTTGAAGGCAAAAAACCCTAATTTGCTTTTTGTGTATATCCCAGTAGCATATCTGCTTTGGTGTGTTGAATCTTTGTGCTTGCTCATGTATAAAAATTACTGCTTGATGTGCAGTGCAAAGATAACATAAAATGTATCCTAAAGACCAGATATAAGTTTACAGCCTGAGGTGCTCTCTGGAGCTGTCATCACTTGTGGGTTGTGGTTGTGATGGGTTGTAATGTTTCATGCTCTGCAGCTTCTGGACAAAGGCACAGCAAAAGGGATTTAGAGAAGCTGACCAACAGCTGTAGGCTAGGAGACTGCTGAAGAAACAGTCAGGAGGTAATGAGGAATTACCAAGGAAGAGAAAAACAGCACAGAGGAACCAGATTAGAAATGTGGGTTATCACCAACTATCCTGCCTTGCTGTGTCAAAAGCTTGCAGGGACCTGGGGACCGACCAGAGCAAGTCCCAGGCTCTCATGCCAAAGAGAACGTGAAGCAAGTCACAGGTCCCAGGCAGTCAGAGATTGTTGTCATTCCTTCACCGAGGTCACAGCATCCTCCGTGCAGTAGATGAAGTTGCTTTATTTCTGTATTCATGGTACCAAACTTGCTTCCTTCAGTGGGGTGGAGAGAGATAAGACTTGAAACACGATGGCACCTGAAGGTGGCTATCTTTGATGTGGTCCTGGATAACCAAAAGTAACTCAGCTTTCCTTGAGATGGTATTACCTGTGAGATTTTGGTCACCATCCCCCATTACGTATCCACAGCATGGAAGGTCAAAGCACTGCAGAAATGAAATTTGCTTCAGCAGAGCACCCTGTCTGGTCTAACATGCCATGTTCCATGTACCAGAGATGTTTTTTACCCCATTCTTCAGGAAGAGAAGTGCTCCTGAATTGGGACAGGTGTGTTGACAGCAGATCTGTTCATTAAAAGGGACTGTGCTGGCAGACACCATGTGGCATTTGGGAAGGAACCAGGGAAGGAGAGGGTTCATTGCTGTCATCATGGGTACATCTCCTCCTTATGCTATGACACATTGGCTGGTTTATTGCAGGGTTTCATTTGTGATTGAGTTATTTTTGGCAATCTTAGAAAATACACCATAGTTTTCTTGTCACCAGATAACATTTTTCTCCTACTCAGCCTTGTGTTTTGGCTGTCAGGTTTGGGCTGAAATCAGACACTGAGCTGATTATGCACTTGAACGCAATGGACAATTTGAGTTTAAGCTGTATAAAGAGACCAGTTACTCTGTAAAAGCACCTCTGTGTGTGTTTGGTATAGATAGGAATGGTGCAAAATAATTCATATTCCAAGATTGTAACCTGGTTCCAAATTAAATAGTATATTCTTCAATGAGAATTACTAAGATGCTGTCTATTAATAATATTGAACATACATTTTAAAATTTATTTTATTAATTTTGAGTAACTGCCTCACACTTCAAGACTGTCTTGGCAAGCTATTACACCTTCTTTAATTAAAATTTTGTTAGCACACTGGCTTCTTGAAGTTTCCAGGAGATATCGGCCCTGTAGCCTGTGAAACTGTACTTCCTGAAGTTTCTTTCTGATTAACTGCATTTGTACTGCGTTCTGGGGTTATTTGTGTAACTCCAGGAAAATATCTCCTGGCGTCACCCAGGAGAATAATGAAGATAACAGAATTACTTTTTTTTATTACTTTTAATGTGGTTCCAATAGAAACCTCCTGAAAGAAATATTAAGGGAAGCACAAACATTGCTCCCCTTTGCTGTTTTGTGTCCTGACTCTGTGGAGTGTTTCAAAATTATGGGAATCACAAGAGCACTTCCAGACTCCACTGAGAAGCTGTTTGTGAAGTTACATCTCAGCTCTCTGCAAGAATAAATTACTGAGACATAGTGCTTTAAAAGTGCTTACAGACAGACATTAGACTGATACCAGAAAGTAAAAAAGGCATAATTTTAAGAAATGTGATTAGAGTCAAGCAGATTCTTTGCGTTATCTTATCTTGAATTGTGTGGACAATATCTCATAAGACAGGAAAGTGTAACCGTAAAACTTTTAGCATGTATTCGTGTAGGCTGACACTTGCCTACAAGTGCAATTCCTCTAGGTTTTGACCTAGGCAGGCAAACTTTACAACATTGAGCAGGTTGGCTAACATGCTGACTTCTATTTTTCAAACTGTGGGAAGCAGCAGGGCAAGTACCTTAGAGAGCTTTGATAGGTCAGCAGAAGGGTTTAAATGATTTGAACACAGACAAGGAGAATAAATGCAATTGTTTCATTTTAGCACCAGGCTAGATAAACCCCAGTCACTCGTTCTGAATGTAGACAATTCTGCTGGCTATACATCACTCTTCTGCTCTGTTCTTCCTTTCTTCCATCATTACGTGCATGGCAGTGGAGATCTTGCTCAGTTTAGGTGGTACCTTTAACCAGAAATGTTTGCATTAAAGTTCATAGCATTACAGAGGCACAGTAACACTGAGCATGTATAAAGATGCCTGCCACTTTCTGCCTTTAAATACTTACCAGGTCCCCTTAGCAACTGGGTTTTGCATGTGCAACAAAGTATTTTTAATGAGGGATAATCATCAGACATTGATGCCCATGCTGAAGAGTTAACATTGATGCCCTCTTCGTGCTGCAGCTGTTAAGCAGAGATTTGCTCAAGTTATATAAGTAGATTGAAAGATCCTCTTGTATGTGTCTCTTTAACAAATCCTTGAAGGTGAATGGAAGGATTTACTTAGGAAATAATTTGTTATTTATTTTTTACTCAGACAGGTTAAGCTTTGAAAACAACCACAGTTTCAAATCAGTGCTGATACTGACAGAAAACTTCACCCTGTTAGTTTGCAGTGATGTACTGTCCCATAAATCCATGAAATGTTCCCAAATTTTCTTGTTTATTCAATCACTGTATTCTAAATTAAAATAAAACCCTTTCCAGCCAGGAATAGGTTTTTTTCATGAGCCAGTGGCCGCATTTTTTCTTGTCTTGGTAAAGATCTCCTGCCAGCTGATTTGATCCAGATCTTGATTAAGCCAAAAATATCCACAAACCTCTCATCTTCCTAGCGCTTTTCTTTCTTCAGTTAAGGGTATAACATTCTTCCAACTCTTCAACTGCCTCCTAGAACAACAATTGCAGATTTTTAAAAAGTAGTTAATGATGGCAGGGAATAAAGAGAGGGATGCAATTTCATATTCCCCTGCCAAGGGACAGTGAAGGATCTGAGGTTTTTACCCCTGACTTTGAAATGGCTTTATAATTATGCCTTCTTAATACAGCATGTTTGAAAGTCTGGTCATCACTGGCTGAGTGGGAGAGGAGTCTTGTCATTCATGATGGCTGATAACTTGTTTGCCAGATCAAAATTAAGAATAACCTTTCATCACCAGCTGTAGTACAGCCATCATCCTTTTTGCCTTCTCAGTGGGTACCAATAAGATTACAGTCAGTTTGCACATGACAAACCAAAAATAACCCCAGAAGTCTGTTAAAATTTAACTCCTCCAAAGGATTACTTCCTAACAAGCTCTGCAGCGTAGTGCAGTTTAGTTGATCAATGGGAAATGAATCATATGCTTTATTTTTTTCAAAGTTTTCCAAAATCTCAATCAGAAAAGAACTGGGTTGTGAACAGGGAATGATCTATGGTGGTGTAATATCCAGCACTGATTGCACGGTAAAGTTTTTGCAGGATTAAAGTCTCAGGTCTTCAAAACTGTCACAGTAAAATTTAAAACTAATTCTTCCTTCTAATAAAAGCTTAGCTAAATCCTGTCTGCTTGCAAGCCTTTCATTGCTTTAGCAGGTTCTATTGTGTACATACCTCTCCCTTGGAAAGCACATGAAACACATAAGCTAAAAGGCATCTCAATTTGCCATCTTTATTCCAAGTATTACAATGCAAGGGTTTTCTTTACAATCTTAAGATCTCTCTTTAAATTGCTCTTTAAGGCTTCTCTCATTCACCGGGGACGTGGGAACTCAGAATTAGTGGGTAAAGATTCATCAGCTGCCAGGAGATAGACTATGGGGGAAAAGAAAGAAAGAAAGAAAGAAAAAAAAAAAAATCAAAGAAAAATAATCAGTAGCTTTGAACATCTGTAGTTCAGTGCATAGTAGCAGTATTTTTGGGGATATCTTTCCCGAAAAGGGAAATTACCGATCGTCAGAAGTGCGTAGGTCATTGAAAGATGCAGCTTTTGACATGAAAGTGTTTGGCTCTGGGCGTTGCTGTCAGACTGTCACCATTTCTCTGTGCCTACTGCCTTTCAGCACAGACCTGATTCTTTGCTTCCTCTCTTGGGCTCATGCTTTGAGCTCTCATCTTTCACTGTTAAAGTCAGTGAGAGTTTTGCCAGTAATTTCTGTAAGCATAAGATCAAGCTTTTACTTTCCTTTCAGGCTCTTTCTTAAGTTTCCTGAATATTTCTTTCTAGGCTTCAGTCCCCAACGAACAGATGTATTTCAGTCTCTTTGTCTTTTTTCCTCTTTTTTTTTTTTTTTTTTTTTTTTCCCCATGTATTTTTAAAATTATTTTTAGCATTTTTGTTTATTTATTTATTTTTGGTTTTGTCTAACGGGAAGAAACACTTCAGAGATCAGTGAATAATTTGGTTTGTCAGATTTCTTCAGCCATTTTGGGAAATCCTCTTTAGGATAGGAGTGATTATCAATCTAGCTCACATTTTCCAGCTCTACTAGAAGTAGCAAATCAACATCTGTAGGATGTTATTTGCCAAAAAATAAATGCAAATACACATGCACATGCTCACTACCACGGACAAACCTGTAAGCAATGGGGTATTCACATTAAAAACAACAAAATCATTTCTGTTTGCCTGCATCATAACACGCCGTTAAGGCTGTTCAATTAGACATTCCTCATTCCAGAATGCTCATATACAAAGCAGATGTATTCTGGAGTGCTACCCACTGGCTTGCTATCTACTGACTAATGGCATAAAACCAGAGAAGAACACTCATGTAACACTGTCTATAAATATAGCAACCATCATGCACTCCCGAGATGTTGTAAGGGCTCCAAAGTTAAGTTTCCTTTGAGGTTTTAGCTTAAACCAGAACTAAAACTGCAGTAAAAGATGTTACAATGATTGAATATACTTTCCAGATTTAACATCTTCACAGCCCTATTTAATTTCCTGTAATATTTTTAGTTCACATAAAAAGATGTTCTCCCTATTCATCAAAAGATATTTTAATGCTGATGGGGGGAAATGAAGCTACTGATGTCAGCTTCCTTTATTTAGTACTTTTTGTTTGACACTCTGTGCTCCCGAATCAGCTGTTCTGGGAACTAGAGAGAGGAGCTGGGTCAGTGAAAGAGCAGAAAGTCTAGGAAGTTGGAAGGAAAAGACAGATGTGCATTTCATCTGCTGGATATGCTGGAGTTACAGCCCCTTCTGCACCTCTCTGCTGGAGGGGTCAGGCTGAAGATGGGGTCTTCTGTTCCACTGGAAAAGGACCAACAGCTTTGGTCACATGCAGCAACAGAAAGTTGGGTGTGTTTTTCAGATCATGTCAGAGATCACCAACTTCAGCACTGCATTCATCAGAACAATGACAGGGTCACCTGTATGATGAGTCTGAAGCTTTAAAAAAGTTTAAATGTCTATCATTAAAAGTGTCTCAGCTGTGATGGGCATGAGGAAGACTGAGACTGTAATAATTTCCTGCTACAGCAAAAATCCCAAATAAGCCGAAGAAACTGGTAAAGCTTTATGTTAGAGGCAAAAGAAAAAAAAAAAAAATCCTGTCCTAAGCCAGTACTCCATGCCAGAGTGATGTGATGATCTATCCCTTCCTCATGCCTAAGGTGGTGCTTGGCTTAACTCAGACTTCGGAAGGAAGAAACACAAAGTGTGTCATCCTGTGCTTCAAGGACTTTCTGAATTTTATTATACTTCTGTTGAATCACAGAATCACAGAATGTTAGGGATTGGAAGGAAAGCACCTCTGGAGTCTAATCCCCAGCTGGGGTTAAAGCTGTCATTATTTTCCTTAAATTGTGACCCTTGTATGTGTACTGCATTCTAGAAAGAAACAAACAAAAACACCTAAACCAAACCCAACAAACAAACAAACAAAAAAACCCAAAACAACTATGTGATATGTTTCAGTGGGATGTGGAAACGCCTGAGCTAGCTTTAACCAGGCTGTGTTGATAATGGAAGCAGATTAACTGTGACAGCACAAGGCTTTGTACTGTCAGGTAATTCATTGCTCTAATTAATTGGTTCTCAGGATGGAAAAAAAAAACATTCTACTTCAGTTACATTCACTTAATAACCTAGGTAGCTTTATTAATGCTAACATTTTTGTACTAGAACATCCTACTATTAAGTTAGAGGTGCTAAAACCTAGCAATAATAGCGTGGCTTGCTATTTAATTGCATCTGGACCTCCAGCTTAAGGTAAGATTGTAAAGCTGTGCACAAGAAACTTGTCCTCAGGAACCACAGATAATGGTTTGGGTTTTTTACTCACCTGGATTGAAATCCCATTGCAGAGCAAAGTACCTAGAGTGATTTCCATAGAAATTTGTGGCATGTAGTGGAAACTGAGAAACAGATTCATGGGGCCTAGCCTACCCCCACCTTTCCTTTCATCCTTGACTCAACTTCACTCCCAATTTCTTTACCTCCTCCCCCTGAGTGATTCAGGGAGATGCAAAATGGGGTCTGTGGTCAGTTCATCACACATTGTTCCTGCTACACTTTCATCCTGACACTTTAACATTGCTCCAGCATGAAGTCCCCCCAGTGGGATAAATTTTTCCATGAACATTTCCCAACATGAGTCCTTTCTATAGGATGCAGATCTTCAGAGCCTGCTTCACCTTGGTTCTATTTCATGGTGTTCAGTTCTTCAGGAACAGAATTGCTCCATCTTGGGCCTCAAGTACTTCCAGCAAACCTGCTCCAGTGTGAGATCCTCTCCATGGGGTAACAGCCTCCTTTGGGCATCTGCACCTTCTCTGGTGTGGGGTCCTTCACAGAAAGCTGGGTATCTTCTCCACCATTAGCCTCCATTGGCTGCAGGGTGCCAACGTGCCTTACCATAGTCTTACCCACAATCTGCAGGGGAATCTTGGCTCTGGCACCTGGAACACCTCCCACTCCTTCATTGATCTTCCTGCCTTCCAAGCTTTCACTCACATTTTCTCACTCCTTTCTTCTGGCTGCTGTAGCTCAGCAGTTTTTTCCCCTTCTTAAAGATATTATCCTAGAGGTGCTTCTACCATCACCATCATGCCTTGTCCAGCAGTGTGTCTGTCTTGGAGCTGACTGGCATTGGCTCTGCTGGACATGGAAGAAGCTTCTAGTGGCTTCTCTCACCCCCCACTAGCAAAACTTGCACACAAACACATCACAGCAGGTGTAAGAATACTCAGCATGCTCATGCATGTTGACTCTAGAGAGCCAGTAAGGTGTAAGAACTGGTCACTCCCAAAAAATATTTAGCCTCCATACTTGTGAAGTACAAAGTGGTCTGGCTTTTATATGCACAGATCCTAAAAAATATATCTATGGATAAATTGTTCCTAGCTGGAAGTGAAGAATACAGGAAACTCATACATGACAGTATCCTTCAGCATAAGGAATTTCCACATATTAAGAAATGACAGAAAAGACTCTTTCCTGTGAGGGTGATGAGACACTGGCACAGGTTGCTCAAGGAAGTTGTGGATGCCTTCTCCCTGGAAGTGTTCAAAGCTGGGTTGTGTGGGGCCTTGAGCTGCCATGCAGGGGGGTTGAAACTAGGTGATATTTAATATCCCTTCCAACCTATTCTATGATTTTGTGATTCTTTCTGTCCTGTGAAGGACTGAACACAGTG
Source organism: Calypte anna (assembly GCF_003957555.1). Taxonomy (NCBI): domain Eukaryota; kingdom Metazoa; phylum Chordata; class Aves; order Apodiformes; family Trochilidae; genus Calypte; species Calypte anna. The sequence continues at coordinate 142,790,310 of NC_044245.1, read as the reverse complement.
ATCCATTCTGGAGGAAGGAGCACAAGTTCCTTCAAGAGTCTAAAGCATGAAATACTTCTTAGCCTCCCTGTAACTCCAATAATGGTTCGTGCAGAACTTAATTGCATGCTTTCTGTTATGGGCATGTTGAATCATTTGTGTTACATAAACAAAACCCATAGCCCCATTACAGCTGTTTAACATACACGTGGAGTGGGCATCTTGAGATACATCTAATAACCTTACAAGCAAGCTGAGTATAAACATGTGCCTATTTTATAAATGTCATAATGACTGAAATAGTGCTTGTAATTTAATGTGAAGTACTCACCATGAAAATCTTTCAAATTTTGTTCTTGTGTGTAATTAGCTTTATCATCAGATTTACCACAGTACCCTCTGAATTCAAATAACTTGAAAACTAATAGTTTCTAGGTCTCATAATTTCACTGGTTGAGGTGGGTTAAGAGTGCTTGTCTTCTTCAACCTTTCTCTGTTAACATTATCATCATAGTAGATACTAAGCTTTTTTCCTTTAGAAACTATTACTTTAATAACTGTCTTGACTGTGGAAAAATACTGGAATGCATGCACCCTCAAGGGTAAAAGTGCATGGAGGGAGGTTATTTCTAAGAACATCACATTATTAGTTTTGGCTTCATCTCATGTTATTTCAATATTGAGTTTGGCAAACATTTGAGTGTCAAACATTTCATGTCTGGTGCCACTGGTCAGACAGAGAAAAGACAACTCTTTTTTTCCTGTTCTTAATTGTGTTTAGACATTTGTGCCCTGGTGCCTAGCAGAAAGTTTTCTTCCCTTTTACTTCTTTTTTATCCTTTCCAACATTGCAAGATAATGTTAGGTTTGATTCATGGCTTGTTATCTGAGGCTGTAAGTGAGATTCATTTGACCTGGTCACTTGAGGCTCTTTTCTCCAGTTGGAGAAGTTGGCACTTCTGAGGTTCATCTCCTCCTAAAGTAGATACCTAAAATACAGCTGATGAATCATGCTTTTAATGTTCCTAGTTTGCCCATTGCTTTAAAGCAAGCCAGGCATGCTGAGATGAAGACATTTGAACTGTCAATGTCTGCAATAAGCTGAGGTGAATCCCAGGCTGCATTTCACAAGCACCTGGCCTAATTTTCATTGAGTCAAAATATAGACAGGAACCTTAACTGGCAAAAGGGTAAGGCTGGGTTCCAAATCTCACTGGAGCAAAGAAAAACATTCTCATTGATTGAAAGGCACTTTGAATCAGTCCCTCAGAAAAAAAACAAGAAGAATGGGATGTTGGAGGAGTAATCTTGCTCAGCTCAATTTTCTGTTTAAAAAAATGCGTATGGCTTTGAGTATAGGCCAACGTTTTGATCCTCTGAAGGTAAGCAATGGAAGCATCCATGTACAATCAGATGTGATCAAGATTACTCAGAAGTCATTGTAACATTGCTGGAACAGTTAAGGCCCATGACCTAAATAATTAATCAGTATTGAGAACAACTTCAAGCCATGCTATATCAAATACAAAGGTACAGGCAGTACTGCAGATAGGCAAGAATAATACTCATATAGAATCAGAGCACTGAGATACTGGAGAGATCAACTACTTTATTTAGTTTCCCATATTCCAGTATTCACAGCTGGCAGAGGCACTGCAAGCTGTGAGCACAGCATCAGCATCGTTGCTTTCTGCTTTAAGCTTCCCAGTTTTGTTCACCTATATGGGACGAGATTCATCTCATGATTAGAAATTCACTTGAGGCATTCAAATATGTGTCTGTGTGTGAGTTAAGGATTTTCTATCTCACTAATCTAGTCAGTTCAGTCATTTGAGATCACAGAAGGCAGTTCAGCTCAAGAAATGAGCTTTATTGGGTGGCTGGCTGGTCAGTTTGTTCATGCTATAAATGAAAATGGATTTAACTCTCTGTAGCAGGTTCATTTTACCATCGATGTTCCAGCACCTTTCTTCATTGATGACTCAACAGAAGAAAGTGGCAAAACTCAAATCAGGAACAGGAATTCCTGTTCCCATGGATGCTGAATAAGAATAGGAAAGTTATGCCAAGGCTGTGTCCCACGGTGCCCAAATGTACCCACCGAAACCATCTGCTCCAATTAGAAGAGAACCGAAGATCCATATTCTTTTAGGGTACAAACATTTGAGTCCCAACAGAGCTGCTTAGTACAGACATAACTACTTCGCTGGATTGTATTCTGAATGCAGAACTTCTCATTACTGCAAATTGACTTTTATTTTTCTAAATGTACTTATGTATGCAGAATTCTGTGCCATTTGAAATTAGTTACTCGACTAAATAGAGCTTTTTCTTCAAAGAAAAACATAAAAATATTCCCTTCTATATTGCCATTTTTTCCTGAAGGTTTGATAGAATTGTCATTGTTTCAAACTGTCAGGTTAAACAGGGATAATGTAATATGAGATATTAATGAGGCAGTAGAGCAAAAGGGCCATCCTATATTGTGTTGAGAATCATTGTTGCAAATGCTGGTGAAACACTTCAGGAATAAAATCGGGCAGGTCTGGAAAAGGCTGATAACCTCCCCCAAAGACTTCAACTTCAGACTTCAAATGAAGTATCACATGCTTACAGATGATCATTCTGAATTTTCAGTGCTGACTAATTGCTTTTGGTAATGCAAAGCAGCAGAAATGCTTCAAAACAGCACCAAATTTACATAGGTACAAATGCTGTTGTTTAGCTGTGTAAATCAGAGTTCTGAGGATTCAATGACCATTACAGAACTTATACAGAGTTCACCTTCAGGAAGGATGTGATTCATTTACTATGTGAACACAATTCATAATTGACTAATGAATGTGAGCTGGAGGTGAGGAGCAGATGTAACTTATCTGTACTATATGCTTCTCTGTTCCTGTGTTGGCCTTAGGGGCTGTATTAGCACCTCAGGGCTGCAGCCCGCTAGGAGCTGCAAATTCTTCAATGCTCTTTCTTGTGGAGGTGCAGATCCTATAAAATACCCCATGACACAGCCCCTGGAAGCACCTTTGCAGAATCAGTGTGCTTGGCATATTCTCATTAATTCAAAGATGAGACATTGAAAACTATTGTTAAAGGGATTTGCCTGTGAGCAACTGATTATCCCCATCATATTTCTATCTAGACCATATATATCTTGTCTGACATTTTAGGGTTGAAATCTGCTTTCTCTCCTTCTTCTTTCTTCCTATAAATTGTAACAAAAATCTTCCCAATGTCCCTTTGGCGCTTCCCAAAAGAAGCGCCCTCAAATGTATCAAATGCAGGTATAAAAGGGTATTAAAATGCAGCTGAGTTACAGTCAGTGTTTTCATTTCTGCATTGTGAGGAAGGGCATGGCAGTGAGCATTTGGCCAGCTGGGAAAAGAGATTAGGTGACCATGCTGCCCAGGTTGACATCCAAAAAGCATTTTCATCCACGTGACACCGTGTTCACCATGAGGGAACAGTCATGGAGTCATAATGGAGTCATCAGCTAGGATTGAGCTATGTGCACCATGAGTGATCTTCATTCTCCATATGCAGCTGGCAAATATGTAACAGGACATACAGGATATCTGCATCCCTGTGGAGAAGCAGCTGGGGAGTGAAGTTGCACCACGATGTCCATCATTACTTGATGAAATCCCATCCCTTGAGACAAGCCCCCTATACTGATGTGTTTTAAAATAATAAAATAATCAAAAGCCTCTGATATATCCCCAGTTCTTTTGTAGAAAGAGGTATGCAAGAGTATTCTGCTTTCAACATCCTGTGGCCTTCCTCTGGCCTTCAGCTAATGCCATTTTATGGGGTATTGGCACTAGGCCAGAGCTGTGGAGCCTCATCACCTGACTGGTCAGCAATGCCAAAATACAGCTCACTTATCTGTAGAGCATGAAGGAAAAATTAAAGGTCTGATGTAAGAAAAGGTTTGTAGGAACAGCATCAAATCAAACTGGGCTCAGAAGCTGGTTTAATTTGTGGGGAAGTTTGGTCTGTCGATTAATATACTATTTTATCTGTGCTGAGCCCTTGCGTTTTCTAGCAGGAATTCTTTATTCTCCTCCTGAATGTCCCACGTGAAAAACTGAGCTCATTGCATAAAGTGCTCATGTTCACACCTATGAGTGGTGGAGATGGAGATGGTACAGGTAAAGAAGATATAGTCCAGACTGGAAATTGTTTTTTTCACTTGGCAATCCCACCTTTCTGAAAGTGCTAGGTTAGGTTGAAAGTGTTCAGATTGTTTAATAAAACAAGGTTGTTTGGTTTGTTTTGGGGGTTTTTTTCTGAGTTAAAAAAAAAAAAATAAAACAAAACAAAAAACTGACTGTTGAAACTCCCAAATGAGTCCAAATTTTGAGTAATTATTTTCAGTTCTCTGTAAGAATCTGTCCAGCCAACAAATTAGTGTTATCACTTCCCTGCCTAGAAACTGTTTTAGAGACTACAGAGGCTGTTTCTGCAATGTTGTCTTCCTGATACTAGAAATTGACTTGCAGCTGTATCACTTTTGGAGAGCCTAATATATCTGATGTGAGTGCCTGTGAGAAAAGGGAATTTAGTCATGTAGAGGAAAGGGTGGGTAGGCTGTTTGAATGGATTGCTTGCTTGTTTGTTTTCTTCTCTCCCTGTAGTCTTTTGATCTTCATTGTTTTCAAATGTGAAGGTAGAAAATATGGCAACAGTATGTTCAGTCCAGGGAAAAATCACAACAGTGGATTTTGAAGTTAGTCCCTTTTGTATTCTTTGAAATTCCCTGAAAATATATTCAGAGGACCTAACACATTTCTCTCCTCTTTTCTAAAGAAATGGGAAGGTTTTGGGGAGAGATCACTGCATGTGTGTTTGAGAGATGCTGAGTCTTTGGTATCTCTGATATTTTATTCATGTTTGGAAGTGGACTCCTTGATCATTCATCTCTCTGGACACAAGAGTGCTGGTGAATCTTAGAAAGTTACCTTCCTGGAAATTCCTACTCAGGATGCTTAAGCACTGACATGGATTATTAATGCTCTTACCTTATGCTATTTATTTACTGTAAGTTCACTTTACTCCTTTATGGGGTTTCATGAAGGCTGGGAACTTGACTCCTGAATTACAAGCTGGCTTTCAGGTGTCCTACACTTTTGCTTCACAAAGTTAGTAGAAGCCAGTGTATGAATTCAGTCTTTGGCTCTCCACAAATATAGTAATGTCCTCTGGAGAAGGTCCTGTTAGAAGCATTTCTGAAGCTCAATTGATTTGCAGCTATTGCAGTTGGGGCTGCTGGGTTTGGCTCTGTGGCATTCCTGCTTTCTGTGCTGCATGGCTCCCCATGTTTCACAATCTGTGAATTACCAGCATCCTGCCAGCCAGAGATAAGCCCACGGACAGGCACACCAGTCATGGCAGATAAAAGCCTCAAACAGTAATTCAGTCCAATGTCATTCACTTAATATAAAAATAGAATTTAAAGCCACTCAGAATATTTAGTTGCAACAGTCACATGTTTCCCCATCCTTACTCAAGCTGCGAGAGGTTAAGAGATATGTAGCTCCCTGGTAGGTAATTGCCTTTCCTTCACTTTTGCAATCTGTCCCCCAGCCATCCATGTGACAAGGTGTTTAGGTCTCTTCTGGTAACCAGTGTATTCTATGCCTTTCAGAGCATCTTTATAACTTGTCTCAGAGACAAGATGAAAATGGGGTCTTGGTGAATGGTTCCTGTCTTCCAAACTGAGAAAAAAATGGGAAATGTAGTGCTCTGGGCTTTCTATTATATAGTGCTTATGCCAGCAAACCTGGGAAATGTGTCAGGCCATTCTTCCAAAATGTCCTTAAGAACAGGAAATCCAGGATGGTGGTGTTTTTGCTGTGTGACATTGCTGACCCAAAATATTTCATACAGCCATGCCAGACTCCCTAAGAAATCTGGCAACACTGAAACAGTAAGTTTTTTAGGAGCAGATCTGTAGAAAAATCAACAAGAGCAGATCTTTGCCAGGCTCTTGGCTTGTATGTGAAGGACAGGAGAGAGTAATCATCAGCTGCTCTTTTGCACCTTCAGAGCTTTGTTGTGAACCACAGATTTCCTCCCCCAGCTCTTGCTTATTAAAAGCTTTCCAAACTTAGAGAACCAGAAGTGAAACCTGATCAAAGGAACTCCTGCTAATGAGAACCCAAAGTCATAAAAATTCTGGCATGAGTAAACATTTAGGTTTTTCTTGTTCAATTTCCTACTGTGGGAGGGACAGTGGGTCTCACTTGTGTCACCAATGGGCAAATGTCACTCTGGGATACCACTTCATCACCTGACAGATGAGCTGTGACACTAGGGAACCTTTGGGTATCTTACTTCCTAGGGTTTCCTCCAGCATCTTTTGGAGGATCTTGCTCTGTCTCTCTCACTGCAGCAGAACAAGAGTGCAATGGATCTTACTGAGTGTGGCATTTCTATCTTATCCTTGCTGTCTGATGGTCCTGGGCCAGGGGTTCTTGGATGGAGCTGTGGATGTGTGTGTGTACTCACTGAAATCTGTGGACCCAGAGAAAGAGGAACCTTTGAACATCCCTACTGCCTTTTCCCTCCTTCTCCAGGACCTTCTCTGAGTTTCTCAGTGTACTTCCCCCTGCCCCTCTTCACAGTGCCCATTTGTATCCCCACAAAGTTTTTTGATTTTTCTTATCTGCTCTTTCTCAGTACTAATCTCTGTAACAGTAACTATCCTGTAGCTTGGGATATCAGAGATGCAAGAATCTAAATATTAAACAGTAAGTATTCCCAAAACTGTGAAAATCAAGCAAGCATTCCTTTCTCTCTGAAGAGCTGTTCTCAAATATTTGGTAATGTCATTTTTTTTGTGTGTGTTAAAAACCCCAACTCGAGCCTCTCATTAGCAACCATAAAACGATCAGTACAAGATTCTGCAGATGTTCTGTGAAAACTGAAGTTTGGCTGCAGAGAAAAAGATGGTGGGTAGGAATACAGATCAACTGAAAGAACTGTGAGAATAGATACATTTTTAATCTTTATGGGTAAATGCCAATAGCTGAAGAAAATAAGGTTGTTCCAGTATGAAATTTGGAAAAGCGTGTGGGAACCATGGTTTTAGGGCCATATGGGAAGCATAAACCAAAAAATTGAGCAAAATACTGCCAGATTTTCCTAAGATAGTTTTAGAGAATTCCATTAGCATTTACCAGGTGGCAGAACATAGTGAAACTAGAACATAACTTTTAAGTAAAAACAAGAGAAGACCACATGGAGCAAAGCAGAAAAATCTCAGATTCATACAAACATTTAGAGACAGAGGAAATTCCAATGGCTTGCAAAAATGGTACTGAATATGTGGGACCAAATGCAAATCTATGCAGTGTCACATTGGAGGGGATTTCTTACTAGCAACTGTTCAAGAGACTTTCTTGGCCAGAGCTTGGATTGTTATTTTATTTTGATTCTCAGCCATGTGAAGATGTGATACCTGAATTTATACCCAGGGATTTCAGAGAAAACAGGTCATGTAAGAAGTGGGCTAATTCTGTTAGTATTAAAAGATATAAACATTATTGAAAGGTGGTGTTTGTAATTACATCCAAACCAGGGCTGAATGTAAGGGGTGATATTCAGCCAATTGAAACATTAAACCTCTCCAGAGGAGCTAATCTTTAAGAGTCTTTCCTTACAGATATAGAGAAGAAAATGTTCTGTAGGTGCTTCTGACTAGCTTGGCCTGTCCATCTTAAAAGAACATGAGTTGTACACTAGAAGCACATGTTCCTTTCTGCTAATTCTAGGACTACTTGAGACATAAAAATCTGTCACGCAGCATAAAAATGTGCCAGAATTATGCCAGATGCAAATATGGTTCAGCCTTCCTATGATGAATCTCGTCCTCATGACAGCTTCAAAAGGGATGCTATATTTTGCAGTGGATTATAGTCAAATCGCTATGTGATCTGCTCCTAAAATCTTGAAGAAAAAGATAACAAACAGGTTACATGTTGAGCACCTATGTATAGAAACTATATAAAAATTCTCAGCTATATCTGCATTATATTTGCTTCAAATGAAAGCAGATATACAAGGAAAACTCAAAGAACCTGAAATATTAAGTCCAAATTTATCAAACAAAGCAGCCTGCAACATTCACCCAAGAAACATTAGATTCATGGTCTAGCACTGTCATAAATTACTTATTTCCTGGAAAAAAAAAAGTATTTTTTCTGGAATATTGTCTTTAGTACACCAACATAGTATAATTAGAAATATATGAGTACAAAACACATGATTTCCCATAAAAGAACATTTACTTATTAGAATAGCATGTTAGTTGTGACAGTGTCAAAAGAGCACTGCTGTTTGTTGGACTAGAATTTATACAAACAACAAACTAATCAGGATTTTACTCCAAAAAGGTTCAATATAATGGGCTGTGGAAAATTATGTAAAATGATAGCAAGAATGATTCTAAAAACTGAAGAACAAAATTCTGATCAGCATGTGGCATATTGGATTTATAGTCTTGAATACTGAGCTGTCATCTGCTGAAACACTACTCCATAGGAAGCTTGGGCTTAACAGGACTCAGATTAATTACCGAACCTTGACTTTTACCCTATTTCTTCAGGAGGTTTAGACTACATATTAGGAAGAACTTCTTTACTGAAAGAGTGGTCAGACACTTGAACAGGCTGTCCATGGAGGTGGTAGAGTCACCATCCCTGCAGGTGCCCCTCAGTTCAAGAAGGACAGGGAAGTGCTTGAAAGAGTCCAGCGCAGAGCTACTAAGATGATTAAGGGAGTGGAACATCTCCCTTATGAGGAAAGGCTGAGGGAGCTGGGTCTCTTTAGTTTGGAGAAAAGGAGACTGAGGGGTGACCTCATCAATGTTTTCAAATATGTAAGGGGTGAGTGTCAGGGAGATGGAGTTAGGCTCTTCTCAGTAGTGACCAGTGATAGGACAAGGGGTAATGGGTGTAAATTGGAGCATAGGAGGTTCAAGTTGAATATTCAAAAAAATTTTTTTACTGTAAGGGTGACAGAGCCCTGGAACAGGCTGCCCAGGGGGGTCGTGGAGTCTCCTTCACTGGAGACATTCAAAACCCGTCTGGACACGTTCCTATGTGATGTACTCTAGGTGGCCCTGCTCTGGCAGGGGGGGTTGGACTAGATGATCTTTCGAGGTCCCTTCCAACCCCTAGGATTCTGTGATTCTGTGATTCTGTGATATGTCACTTCAGGACATGCTCTAGTGGTCATGGTGTTTTTTCCTGGGTGATCTTAGAGGTCTTTTCCAACCACAACAATCCTGTGATTCTGTGATCTTTTCTTCTAAGGCGTGATGTTCTGTGTTCCATGGATGGTATCATTGGAACTGTAAGTGTGAGACTTTGTCTTTCTCTGCCTTAATATTTAATGTTAGCCTCCCCTCTGCTAATCCCCTGTGATTTCAGCAGTTTCTTTCCTGGTGATGAGCCTGCAATGATTTTTCAGTCAGGTTAACAACTGGACCCAGATTGCTTCCTCTGAAGGATGAAATTAGGCAACTTAGACTCAGCTATTGTCCTGTTGCCATAACACAGTGCAGATCCAGCAACACCCAAACAAGCTGGAGTTTTTATGTTTGCAAGGTGTCAGTACCAGCATAGGTGGTACATATGCCCCCAGTATGGCCATAAGCAGCAAGGTGAAGATGTATCTTGTTATCATTGTGTCTGAGCATGGGGGGCTGATCAAAAAAATATTACATCTGTGCAGCATCTTCCATAGAAAAAGGACTAGAAAACTTGCAGACTTCAGAAACACAAAGATCTGAAACAGAAGAGGCTGAAGGGAAATCAGTGGGCTGCATAGTATTGGTGGGGATTAAAATTCATGAAGTGCTCTGAACAGTCCTCATTTCAGATGCTAAGGGAGGATTGCTGAGAAGTGATTGGATTAACCTGCAGTTGGTGTTTGTCCTTCAGAAACAGTGTTTGGTGGGATAGTTGAGCCTTCCAAGGTGGATTGGGGTTATGTGTCCCATCCCTGTACACCCCAGAGTATTCCAGCAAGGACCAGAAGCCTCTCTTTGTGAGCTGTGTGAATTTTGGGACTGCAGTTCCTGCTCAGCAGTTGCACCTCTGAGAAAACTCTTCTGGGCTGCATTCACAGGCTTGTGCAACTGGGGGTTCAGAACATGTTCCCTTCTGGGATTCACACTCAAAATTATTTATGGTGACTTGTGAACTGCTGTCTCACCCTTCCACACTGTTTTCACTTTATTTTTTTGTCATACACAATCTGCTGTTTCCAAAGGGGGGGTCTCACCTTGAACAGTGGGGCTTGCAGCAAGGATTGTGCCTCACAGAAGGATGGAGCAAGCAGCACCCTTTGTCCTTTAATGACAACGTTTGGGGTTTTTTAGTGGGCAAGGAATAGATTTTCAATACTGTGAGACTTATTTTCAAATACGTGGGTGCAATCACCTAAATATTACCTGGGCGGAATTTGGTTCACGGGAAAGGAAACCGAGAGCTCTATCCCCATGCTCTGTGGAGCATCGGTACCCTCTAGTGGTAAAACCGCAGGAAGTTTTAGGGAAAAGACGATTTCACTAATGTTTTATTTTCCTTCTTCCTCTTCGACAAAAATCTTCACATCATCTTTAATTGATAGTGATATTATGTAAAATGATATTGTAAATGTACAGCTTTTTATTTTAAATTATTCGTTATATAATTTCTTAGGATTGTTTTCGGGGTGTATCACCTTTCATTAAATCATTGAAATGATACTTGTGAGGTGATGGGTGACCAAATATACACACATGGTGTAATGAAATGTCTATAATGCAAAGCATCAAGTAGAAGTATCTGAAGGCTTTAAATTGAGAATTAATGATGGTTGGTACCACTGTAATTACTGTAATGTTTCAGATCATAGGTGGCTTACAGCTAACTGAAGGAAAATATATTGTCTTGCTTGAGTTCTCACCAGTTTGCTCATAAGAGTTGCAGTGTGGCTGGATTGTGGGTTGTGGGAACCAGTGAATTGCTTCATAATTGCAAAGTGGGGACAGCAAGGAATGAGTGTGACAAAGGAAGGCTGAGGACATGGCAGGTACATCACAGAACTGCTAAATTAACTTCCAAATGTCTTGAGCAATGGGAGTGTGGTTACAATAGATGGATGGTAAAAGACAGAGGATGTTTCCAACCAACTACATAAACCCTGATCTAGAGCATGGCTCATGTGTGGGAAGTCAAACTTGTCAAGGAAATCCAGAATTATTTAGAATGAGCAAACACATTTATTTATGTTCTAATCTTGTTTAAAATGAAGTTTTCTTGGCATAGGAAACTTCACTCTGAATAGCTGATATTGGGAAAGCCATACCAAAGTAATCAGTCAGGATTTGCTGTGAAGTGTTTCACTGTTGCCTGCCCCCTGCATGGAGGTTGCCAGTTGATGCTGTTTGGAGGAAAATCCCAAAAGGTAGCAAGTGCCATCTGACGCTCATGTCTCTTCTTTCACCCTAGCTGCAAAAATGTTGTGCAGGTTCTCAGAACATGCTCCCTTAGCCCAAGATTTCTGTGCACATGAAGGAAACAAAACCCAAAGACAAGCTAGAGGGATGTGTGTCCCTGAACCGCTTCCCTGCGGTCCTTGTTCACTGCCTACACACTACAAGCTCTGGACTGTTTATTTCAGCCAGGAAACACATTAGAGTTTTATTCAGCAAGCAATGAAATCACACTTTAGCTATCAGATTGAGATTCAAAACAGGTAGCACACACTAAACCCACTTTGATTCTTAACAAGCTTTTTCTCCTGGATGATTTCATTATCTAATGCTGATCATTTCTTTGACGTACCCTAGCTATGAAAGCAAGGGAGCTGGAGCTTTTATGGAGTCATTCATCCAATTTGTTTATTCCATGGCCACCTGCCCCTCTGTTGCTGTGGCTCAGGCTTTGAGAGCATATAAAAATGCGCAAGATTTGGGTACATGAAGTACTAGAATAAGAGTTCCCCCAGCTCTGCTTTGCAGTAATCACTTACAAGACTTCCTTCATTTTTCTTACCTCTTTATGCATAAAAGAATTTGAATAGCTTGAACCTGGGAATAGTTTTACAAAGCAGATCAGTGTGACTTCAGAAAGAACTGAATTGGATTTATCAACAGTGGGAGTTAAATTTTCTTTCAGATCTCTCTGTTCTGGAGCCTCACAGACAGACAATAGCACAGGGGCAGTGATTTATAACACACAGCATTTGTTGGAGAGCAGAAATTTACACTCTGTTGTTTCTTTTTCAAGCCTTTTTATCTTTTCATGTGTACAGAAATGAGTGCAAAAAGGGAAAGAAAAACTAGATGCAGAGAAGTTTTCAAGAGAGGGTTTGTCTGGTGCTGCATTGTATTGAAGCGTTTACTGTTTCTCAGGTCTCAGGATGTGCCAAGTAGGTTTATTCCACAGTAACTGCACTGCCATTTTGTGAAGCACACAGCACATAGCTTGGAACAGACCCCTGGAGCATTATAGTCCTCTACCATGCCATACAACTCTTTCCCAAAATGCAGCATCATCCATTTCTTCCTGAAGAATGCAGATAAGTTAGTTAATGCATGCCTGTCCCAGGAACATTCTGATTTAGGATCTTGCCATCCCCCCATGTCCAGGATGACATCCCTTGGTCTTCATGAGAGCAAACCTTGCTGCTGATGGGAAGTAGCCATCCCCTGAAGGTCTCCACACAGGATTCTTATAGGCTGCATTTACAGTGCAGATACAGAGAGGGGTAACAATATTGTGTTTTTTTCTTTTATTTATTCCAGGTTTCTGATTGTCTTGGGGTGTTTGATCTTAGCTGTCCTGACAACTTTCAAGGAGTATGAAACTGTTTCAGGAGACTGGCTTCTCTTGCTGGTAAGTAAACTGGCTGTTTCATCACCCTTGTGATGTCCTTGAGTTGAAATCAACCCCATCAGCAGGGAAGGAATCTTATTCCCAGCTCTGCATGCAATAAGATTTCTTCTGTTGGTTCTGCAGCAATGACTGCACATTAGTACTGGAGAATTCTCAGACCAATGTCAACACCAGCTGAGCAAAAGGGAAGTAAGGAGAGAAGAAAAAATACTATCTCCAGGCTTCTAAGTAGTGGCTTTTAAGCATTTTCCTAACAGTTCCCCCATCAAAGTACCAATACATTTCCTGTTGACCATGCCAGACCTGAGCACATTTTTAAACTTTTTTTTTTTTCTTTTGTGTTCTACCAGTCCCAGCATTTCTTTCAAGGGAGGTCATCAGAATTGGACTCGTGCTTGGGCGTAAAAACTGAAATTATTGCTAGCAGTGACTCCAGCTACTATCCATGTGAGAAAATGTATTTGCTAGAAATATATTCCTTTCTCTGTGTTTCCAGAATGTTTATTTTATAAATGCTGGAATTCATGCTCAAGATTGTATTCTTGTAGGTCTCCCATTTGGCAGAAGAAGCATATATAAAATAGGAAAACCCCTTGCTAAGTCTAAGCATGGCATATTTATCTTTTTATGAAAATGACCCTAACAAAGTATTTCCTCTGCTCCCATAGTTGTCATGAAGCAGAGAATGCAACCTCCCACTTAACGTGGCCTTGCAGAAAAGTATCCCTAGGGAAAATGCAAAGCAAGAGTAGTTCTGGGATCTCAATTTCCATTTCCCCTTGTACCCCCAGAGAAATGTAAATTCAAGCAAGAACTAAATGCCAAAAGTAATAAAAGGTGAATTCTGCTTGCATGTTCCTTCTCAAAATGACCTGTAGGAAAACACCCTGATTCCCTAGGGAATGGGAAACTTACTTCTGGTCCCTGTTACCCTTCTTAGACCATCTTTCCTTATTTAAAAAAAAAAACCCTGAGGTTATTTTTCCTTCTCTTGTTCTTGCTTTTATGTGCCTATCGGTGGTTTTCAGAAGTGCCCAGCAGCTGTGGAGATGAGCATCATGGAAAATCCCCTTTCCTCTTTGCCAGCTGTTCACAGAGAGGAAAGGTGACTGTGTGCCCCATGCTGCCCTTTGTCTGTCTCCACTGAGCACCTTGGAACCTCTGTCTCCCTCCCATTCCCTTTCCATGCTTAGAAGAGCTCTTAAGCACAGTGGGAAATCCCATTCTTTATGGAAAATTTAAAGGGATAATATATGACTGGATGAATACATTTTTTCCTGTCCCTGTCTCTCCAGATACAGCTGCACGTATGAGCTGATGGTGGGTACGGTAACCCTAGGGTGTGGGTACAGAGTTCAGTGGGGACTGTGCAGTCACCACTCACAAATGTCTTCTCATTTACTCTGAAACAGGAGGTTTTTTTGTGAAGTAACCACCCTTCCATCAAGGCAGGGTAAGCACTTCAGGTTTAACCCTCAACATGGGCACATCTTTTCTGCAGAGCAGGTTGTAAAGCTGTGTCCTCCTTTGCCTTGCCTCTTTCATCAACCTGTATTCTCCTCCTCACTTTTCCCTCCTCTCTCGCACACACATTACCCAACACTTCCTCCTCATCTCTTTCCTTCAGCTATATACTTGTGTCCAGAGTTATTATAAAACTTGTTGTAAGTCTGACAATGTAGTTGGTGTCTTTGATACAGGAAACTTTTGCCATTTTCATCTTTGGAGCAGAGTTTGCCTTAAGAATCTGGGCTGCTGGGTGTTGCTGTCGCTACAAAGGATGGAGGGGGAGACTCAAATTTGCCAGGAAGCCTTTGTGCATGCTGGGTAAGCACATGCTCTCCTCTACTGTTTTCCCTGTTACATCTTTTTCCTTCGAAACCCACTTGAGAGCTTCTGCAAGAAATGGCAGTGCAAAGAGCACTGAAATCAGATATGCCTTTTGTGCTAGGAGCTATGTCCTGTTTGGAGTAGTTATATTGAAGTACCTGGTAATAACAGTTCATTTTAGAAACTTCTGGATGGATGCTCAGTGAGAAAAAAAAATGGGTATTTCTACTCTTCAAATACATTTTTATTGTCCTGACTCCCATTGCATTTTTCTTAGGCTCATCCCAAAATATACTTTGAATTTTCAAACCACTTCAGATCTCAATACTGAGCCTTCTTTCTCAGCCCTCTTTCTTATTCAAATGTTGTGTTTTGCCTTTGTAATGTTGGTCTGCATTTGCAAACAAGTATCAAGTATCTTTGTGATTTTACCCATATTATTTCTCAAGCTTCGAAGCCATTGCCTACAACTGTCATAAAGCTGCTCATTCTTCATGTTTCAGTCCACTCTGAAATCTCCCCATCATGTCCACAAACCAACCAGTCAACATGGAGGAGCCTGCTCTGCCCTGAGCACCTCTCATGTATATCCACATTTGTGCAGTGCTTCCAGGACTCCCTCATTTGTTTTGATGGTTTTTATTTGCACAGCACATAGCACTCTGGGGAGCTGTGATGCTGCAGTTCTGTGAATACATGCTGCCCTTTTCCTTCTCCCTCTTATTTTTTTTTTTCATTGTGTGGGTCTAAATGGTAGACAAATTGGAACAGATTTTCTTCATGTGTCTGTGCTGTCTTCAATTAGCAGTGCTCCTTTGGGTGCTACAGCTGTGCAAATGCTTCTTCTGCTTCTATTAGCACTGTGAAGGCAGTAGGGAGTACTGTGGGATTGATGCTGTCTCATGCCTTCCCAGTAAAATTGTCAGCTCGCTTCTAAGAATGAATCTTCATTCATATCTGGGTAAAGAACAGAGAAGATCCCACTGGATTTATTAATATCATTTCTTGCTTGCCACCAGCACAAGTTTGTTTTGAGAACAATTGAAATCCATCCAGTGCCACTCTTAGAACAATTGAAATCCATCCAGTGCCACTCTTTTTGTCTGGAAATACAATACAAAGATAATTTAAATACTGAATGCCCAGAGAATGTTTGAAGACTTTTGGTGCCACATTTTTTTGTTGCCTACGTATATAATGAAAAAGCAGGGGGAACAAGGAAAAGAAAGAAAAAGAAATAAAGGAAGAAGAAGTAATGGGATTTGCATTTCAAACCTCTCTAATGATCAGCAAATCGGCCTTGTTAAACACTTTAAAAAAAAGTAGTACTGGTTTTGAGATTTTAATGGGAAAAAAAGAGTAAAAAGAGCACTATCAGAAAATAAATTCTTATTTTCTGACCTCTGCACTGTGGTGTTCCTGTAGGACAGATGAATATAAGGTTGTTTTTCTGTCCTCATTTGGAAACTATTTCTGTCCATTCTTAAGCTATCTCAGTGTCTCAAGTCTAGTGCATTGGTCTGTGAATAGATTACTGGGCTTTCTTGTGGGTTCTGTCTGTGCATGATACTGACTGTGTGACAGGTGCAGAGATCTGTATAATTGGTAGGAGAAAGCATTTTCAGGCAGCTTTAAAATTTGCCTAGGGAAATTTGCAGCACAACCAGATGGGATTAAGGAGCAGGTGATGGGGCCACTGTTGTTGGCAGGCTTTGTTCTTTTTGCCTTGCAGATATCTTTGTGCTGATTGCTTCGGTGCCTGTGGTGGCTGTTGGGAACCAGGGCAATGTTCTGGCCACATCTCTCAGAAGCCTCCGCTTCCTTCAGATCCTACGGATGCTCCGAATGGACAGGCGGGGCGGGACATGGAAACTTTTGGGATCAGCCATTTGTGCACATAGCAAAGTAAGTGAGGAGCTTGCAAATCTTATCTGGGTCTTGGGGGAGAGATGCTCAAGGGTAAGAGTGGGAATGCACAGTTACGACATCACCTTGGAATTACGTCTAATAAGCCAAGCAATAGTTTTGTCCTTTTGGCTTTATTCCCTCTTCTGTTCTCTTAACCATTTCTACCCCTGGTTTGACTCTTCAATACTCAATAGTGGTGCTAAGAAGTGGTGAGACAGAGTGTTGATTCTCACACATTCTCACACTCCTTGCAACTGAAATTTTGCCTTTACACTGAACGAGAGCATGGACATCCCTTTAATGGTGAAGTATGTTGAAATCAATGACAGAAGTGCCTCTTATTTGCAACATGTTTGCAGTTGCTTCTCAGAGATGTCTGATCAACAGATGGAGAAGGACTCCAGAGGGATGGAGAAAGACTGGTTAGCAGAAATGTGGCTTCAGAAGGAGATGCTGTTATAATTTCTCTTCAGAAGATTGGGTCAAGCAATACAAAGATGCAGGCAGTGTGAACAGACAGTCAGAATCATCTTTGTTCAGTCTAACTTGATGCTGTAGTCAGACACATCCTGTCTCACACCAGACAGATAGGTTGTGGTCTTGTGTTTTCACCAAACATAATTACAAGTAAAAACTATCTGCATAAAAATCTTCTAGATGACATTTCTCATCTTCACAAGGTGGAGAAAAATTGCATATACTCTGTGCTAGATACTGCTTTTTCTAAGCCATGGATGACATTCCTGACATTTTAGGGGTTTTTGAAAATTAAAATGCCAGCTGTCACAATATAATTAGACTTTGTTTCTTTATAGGGGCTGATAGGGATACCCAGCCTGCTTCATTTCATACCAACTTCTGTTTCTTTCCCATATAAAGTTTCTACAAGGCAGGTGGCACATAAACATTTATGTTAAAAATGTTTCTCAGGAAACTGAGATTATGGAAGAAATCTTTGTGCCAGAGGTTGTTTGAAATTCTTTAAAGCTTCGTTGTATGGGATTTCATGCACATGTTCTTTGTGTGCTTCCCTGCTACCACCCTTTGGACCTCAGCTGGCTGTGGGAGATAAGAAAGGATTGCAAGAAGTTTATTTCACTGGAGACAGTAATGAAACAACTTTGATAATTTGCTAGCCAAAACATTTGCTTCTGTGGCTGCACACAAGAAATCAGCAAAGAAAGCTGACTTGTTTCAAAACTCAGTTATGAAATTTTCAAAATACTCAGATATATTCAGTTATCCAAAACCAAAAGGAATATTGAATATATTGATTTTTTTTTTTTTCCCACTTATCAAGACCTTCACGAAAAGAGTTTATTCTTTTTGCAGACATTTGGGGGATTTGAACTTGGGTTGCTGCGTATACCTCCTCAATGGGATTAACCACACACCCCCTTGTAGCTGCTCCCTCTAAAACAAGGAACTTTAGTCTGGTTTTCACACAGATGAAGGTCTGTTCTTACTGCATCAGTTGATGGTGAAATCCCACCTCAGACCCTGCTTTGACATGTCTAAAGAAAAGAAACTGCACCCTGCAGCCTTGGCTCTCTGGAAGAAGGGAGAGGGGAGATCTGTTGATTTTCCTGCCAAAGCTGAGCAAGCCCAAGGGCAGCAGCAATGGGAAGGGTCAAGGTCAGGGACAGATCCCTGCATCCCCCTTTGCCATGTGTGCAGCTAGCCCCTTAACCCAGTTTTGCACAGAACTACAACTTCAGATTCCTTCAAACTATTCCCAAGGAAGATGACTTGTAAGGCCTAGTTCTTGTAATTCTCTGCATTATTTCCCAGGAAATACTGAGGTGGGCTGGTCATAGTGTGTGACAAAGCCAGCAGTGACAGCCCTGCTGGTATCCTCAGTGTTTCTCTCGTCTCTTGATGTTTATTCTGCCACCGTGTTTTCAGCCCCTCTGTTGTTCATCTGCTTTTTTTGCAGGAGCTCATCACTGCTTGGTACATTGGGTTCCTGACACTCATCCTATCTTCATTTCTTGTTTATCTGGTTGAAAAAGATGTTCCTGAAAAGGATGCTAATGGGGTAGAGATGAAGGAAGAGTTTGAAACCTATGCAGATGCACTGTGGTGGGGACTGGTAAGTGACTCAAAAAATACCTTATCCCTTTCTTAAAAGCTATATCCAAGAAGAGATCAAGTATTGATGTTAAGGATTGCAGTACAAATGCTGCTGAAATTGGGTGAGGAGAATTTTACTGGCATAACATTGACAAAGTAAGGATGCCCCTACAACCAATTAACAGAACTTACATCCCTGTTGATTTTCAATCAAAGTCCCTTAGGTGCTTAAACAAGGCTTTCAGAAATCAGTCTGTACTCTAGGCTTCCAAAAAAATTTGCTTTTAGAGGAGTGTTTCTTTGGGTGTAACTGCTCTGCCTATGCCTATGGGAGACCTAACTTATGAGAGTAGTATCCTGCCTGTGAGAGCTACACCAGAGGTGACCAAACTGGGAGAAGCTGTTGTGTGTCTTGAGGTCCAAGAGGCTTTGCAGAAGGATCTAGATGTGTTGAAGATTGGATAATTGTTAATGGGATGAAATTTAGCAAGTTAAAAATGTCTCTGGAAGGATAAGTCAATACTTCTTTCATTATCACTGAGATAATAGGTGGTAGGTTACTGAGAGAGAAGGACCTTTGATACATCTGTTCGGGTCTCTTCTGTGGTGGTTTGTGTCAGTGGTAATTTGATCATAATATATTCCTGTCACCTGGTAGACAGAATTTGTTTTGCTTTGCTACCAATAGTAGAAGTGTCTATATCATTCTGAGACTAAAATTCAGCAGCCTTTTTTTTTTTATTTACTGAAGTTCACTCATAAATGGCTAGATCTTTCCTCACCAAAATTAATCAAGAGGTCTCAGGTGTTGCATAGAATGCCTGGATATTTTCATACTTTAGTTATCCAAGATATTTAGGTAGGAATGCACCAATAGGAAAAGGTACACAGCTGGAAATGAGCAGTTGTGCAGAAAAGAAGCAAGTTTTCACAGTCAACTTTTTTTTAATAGAAACTAAGACTTCAGGGCAGGTAGCCCTGGTTGTTTGCTAAAGATCTGCTAGTTGTAAACAGTCAAGTCCCATTCCTAACTGTGAATTGGTGGTGGGCAGGAGACTCAGTCTGTGAACATGCTAGAGAGGCATCTACTTTAAGATGGATTTATCTGTTCTCCCTTGTGCAGTGCCTCTGGACTGTGATGCCATAAAAAAATTTGGTTGCCCCATCATCAGGTTCCTGTTTTAAGAAGCTGTGCATGAGCACTCATAAAACTAAGTGAATTACATAGGTAAAGCAGAATTATTGGCTTTGTTTGTCTTGTGGGAAGTTCTGGTCATTTGGTTGAGTAGTTAGATTATGGTGTTGGTCAAAGGTTGGACTGGATGAACTTGGAGGTCTCTTCCAACCTAAATAATCTGTGGGATTCTGTGCCCACAGATCACCCTGGCTACCATTGGTTATGGTGACAAGACCCCCAAAACATGGGAGGGCCGGCTGATTGCAGCTACATTCTCTCTCATTGGAGTCTCCTTCTTTGCTCTTCCTGCAGTAAGTACCTTCTGCCTCCTCTGTTGGGTGCAGTCCAGCACTAATCTAGAATTTCAGGGAGGATGGGAAGTTCCCCACACCCACATACAGATTATGGTTAGTGTAGCTTTTTTATCATACAAGCACAGTTTCACTCTACCTGGAGTGGAGAATAAATACACCATCTGGACACCTCCAGCGTGGAAATGTGTAGACATTCAATAAGCCTGTAGGCCTTATGAATAATTTGATGTGGCCTGTGGTCCTTGAAAGGATCATGACACTCATGTTTTATGAGCAGAGCAGTGTTGTACTGCTCAAAAGTCCTATGCAGCCATATTCATCTCTACCTACAGACCTGATTCCTCTCATTGATTTTTTTTTTTTTTTTCTGAGTAAGAAATGTCTAAAATCTTGCATCACTCTATGCTTTCAGGGCATTTTGGGTTCAGGGCTGGCACTGAAGGTCCAGGAGCAGCATCGTCAAAAGCATTTTGAGAAAAGAAGAAAGCCAGCAGCTGAACTCATTCAGGTTTGCTGCCACTTAAATCTTTATTGAGAAAGTGTTGTGTATGAAGACTGCTACATCATGTTAAGAAGGGCCACTGCTTCCCCCATGCCCAAATCCTCATTTCCCATTGCAGGAGGTGAGAAGCTGTGTTTGTAAATGTGCCAGGTTTTTTTCACTTTGAGCTAAATAATCCACTGGCCTTTGCAATTTTTGAGGAATCTTTCAATTCCCAGCATATCTTTCAGAAGAACTGTATCTTTAGGAGAAAAGGTCTCATCTGCTAGCTTCTGGAAACCAAACAACTTCTGCATCAGAGCAACAAAATTATAGAAAACAAGCTGTAGAAAATATAATCTTTGCAAAATCCACTTTTAGTGAGTTCCCTTGAGAGAGTGCAAAGTCATGTTGTTACTGATATGAAAACAGCAGTAGTAGCAACACCATAGACAGTAACAGTTTGAATCAAAACAAATAAAATAAACAGTATGTGAAATTGGTAAAAACCAATACACACTCTGTATTTCACAGACTAACAGAGGATTCAGTGGGAAGAGAGCCCTTAGCTTGTTTGGACATCATTTATCATCTTTGTTACAAATTCAGAAAATTAAGCTTTGAAACTACTAATCTAGGGGCTGACAAATTTGACTGGAGTTACTCTTAGTAGCTGTGGAGCACACCTGATGGTGATGAGGTAAATGGCAGCATTTCCACAGAGGGACAGCAAAAGTTTCTGTGACACCAGATGGAAATGTTGGTGCTCAGGGCTGCTCAGTATCAAACCAATCCTCAGGAGAAACAGGCTGAGTGGCATATTATGCTGTTCTCATTAAAAACACTACTTAGCAAGTAGAAGGAGCTGCAGGCATGAGTGGTAAATTGAATTCACCTTTTAAATTAAAGTATTTCCACTTAGTAGGTAGCTGATTTAGCTACAGTGGTTTTAAGGTATATGCTTAGAGAATTTTGATTGGATTTAAATGCTGCAATAGAAAGTGCTCAGCAAAATTCCCTTCGTTGGTACATTAATAGTAAGCTAGATCAAGCTCTTTCAGAAATACTGGGCCAATCCAGCAGTGCTTGAAGCTCTTTTAGACATACCAGACAGAAGAATAAATCCAATTTTGTCAAATGTTGGTGTTAGTGGTTCTCTCTTCTCTCCTGTCTCCTTTAATAGCCCTCCTAGATCATAACCCAGTGCCAAGAATATTGCTGTATTGTGCCACTCATTTGGCACGGCTGATTAGTAATTAATTTCCAGATAGTGACTCAGGTGCATCATTGTGTTCTTTGGAACAATCTGGCTGCCATCAGCCTTGGGAATAGCTTTACCTAACACTAATTATTTCCTCCCTTGTAATTCAGGCTGCTTGGAGATACTATGCTACAAACCCCAACAGGATTGATCTAGTTGCTACCTGGAGGTTTTATGAATCAATTGTATCATTTCCATTTTTCAGGTAAGTGCATTGTCTACCTCATAATTACCATCATAATTTTCTGCAAGGTATAAGTCAGGACAGCAAACACAGAGTTGAATGGATCAATGAGGCTTTTGTAGGCAGCAGTGTTGACATTTAACCAAGTTCCTGGCTGAGACTGAAAAACATGTTTTTTGTCTTCTGGATCCATTTGATGGAATCATGGAATGGTTTTGGTTGGAAGGAACTTTAAAGATCATTTAGTTCCACCCCACCTGCATAGGCAGGGACACCTTCCAGAGGACCAGGTTTCTCAAATCCCTATCCAGCCTGGCTTTTAACACTTCCAGGGAAGGGACAGGCACAACCTCCCTGGGCAGTCTGGGCCAGTGTACTGTCACCCTCACATTAAAGAATTTCTTCTTAATATCTAACCTAAATCTACCTTCTTCCAGCTTTAAATCATTACCCCTTGTCCTGTCACTACATGCCCTTGTAAAAAGTCCCTCCCCAGTTTCTTGTAGCCTCTTCAGGTACTTTAAGGCCTCTATAAGGTCTCCTTAGAGCCCTCCCTTCTCAAGGCTGAATTAGCCAAACTCTCTCAGCCTGTATTCAGAGGGGAGGTGCTCCAACAAGCTGATCATCATTGTGACCCTTGTCAGGACTTGCTCCAAGAGCTTCATATCCTTCCTGTGTTAAGGGCCATTGAAATAGACACAGCACTCCAAATGGCATCTCACAATGGCAGAGCAGAGGGTTATTATCATCTCCCTCAGCCTGCTGGCCATGCTCCTTTTAATGCAGCCCAGGACATGGTTGGTTTTCTGGTCTGCAAGTGTACATTGCTAGCTTTTGGTGAACTTCTCTTGGCGAGCTTCTCATCCACCAGGAGTCCCAAGTCTTCTCCTCAGGGCTGTTCCCAAACCATTCCCCACCCCAGCTGTATTTGTGCTCAGGAGTGCCATGACCCTGGTACAGGACCTTGTACTTGGCCTTGTTGAACTTCATGAGGTTGGCAATGGCAAACCTCAAGCCCTTCAAGGTCCCTCTGGATGTCCTCCCTCCAGTGTGTCAGCCACACCACACAGCTTGGCATCAACAGTGACCTTCTGTGAGTGTGCTCAGATCCACTCTCTGTGTCACCAACAAAGATGTTAAACAGCACTGGCACCAATGCCAGCCCTAGAGGAACTCCCCTCATCACTGGTCTTCACGTGGACATCCATTTGAGTGGGACCATCCATTCAGAACTTTACCTGATTTTCACAAATTTTCAAATATGATGAAAAGAGGAAATTTATTCTCCCTTCCCCAGGTGGGATATGGGGCACATGGATAGCTCCATCAGTAACTCTCCCGTTGGCATTTAATAAAGTAGAAGTCTGCTTTACTGACAGTTGCCCTTTGTAAGACTCTGGAGTTTATTGCCCTGGCAATCTCAATTTCTCCCTCCTGTAATTTCAATCCTGATAAAATTTTAGTGTGTTAAGTGTCTGTATTTCTTGCACCCCTTGTGATGTTGTTGTGTCAATACGGGCTATGATGAAAATTCTTACTTTTCTGTCTTCAACTCAACTGCCCTGAGAACTGTGTTGTTCACAGAGGTTGCCATGGCATGTAAACATAATTAACGCTTGTTAAATGCTTTGGTTTTGGCAACAGTAGTTGCTCAGGGGTAAAATTCAGTGAAGGACAGCCCAAGCATGTTTAAAACTGCGTACCACTGCAACTAGGAACTGAAGGAAACTTTTTATGGCAGTTGGGGTCATGATTTTTTTCAGTCACTGCTTCTGAGTTCAGTGGAAAGAATTCCATAATTAAAGACTTAATTGAGACTTAACAAACACACATATGTCTGTGGATATAAGCCTGTCTGATTCTCACTTTTCTTGCTTATCTACCAGACACTTTCCTCTCCCTGAGTTCTTAACATTTTAAAATGTTGGCCCAGTGAAAGCCAAGACTTTTAACTGCAGACTACCAGCTGCTAATAATGGGCATTAGTTACCCAAGTAATTCAAACTTTCATTCTGGACTTGCTGTAATGCCTCATTCTGACAAATAATGCCCTTGAACTACTCAGCTCAAGCAGAGGTCTCCACATGTAAGTTGTGCTCACTGCAGATCCAGCTGTTGCTCAAAACATTTCAGACTTCTGCCTTTATGAAGGGCAAATAAAAAATACTAACTCTTTCTTTGCTTTATTCACAATATATTACTTTAGAATATAGTTCACTTCGGTCAAAGAGGAAATCTCTAAGAAAAACATCACAGGTATTTAATTAAGGCTCAGTACTTTCCTTTCCTTTGTCCTTTTTCAGTCTCTATCTATTCCCTCATTAGCCATTATAAATTAAGTTCTAGGAGGTTTCTTGACCTCAGTTGTTTTTTTCAGAGAATAACTTAGACCTTGCCTGGAGTCTAGCATCACTACTGGGATTTCAAGCTTTTTCATTGTATATTCTTCTGTTATTCAGATTTGACTTGAAATTTAATAGGTCGGAGAGAGGGCAAGGAAGATCACTTGTCACAAAAAACTAGACTTCCAGTTTAAGTAGCACAGACTGATTTCAGGAACCTATAGCACTGTCTTTGCTTTGTGGCTAGTCGAAAATGTAGCTTTTATTCTGCTGTCATTTTTGGTCTCAGAACCAAAGAGGTGCAAGCCAGTAACAACAACAGATTCAAAATGTCTGTTTAAAAAATCTGCTGAATTTTTTCTCTCCTTGCTTTCTTGTAATGCTTCCTCTCTTCTATAAAAGGAAAGAGCAATTGGATGGTACTGCCAGGTATGTAACTGCCATTATTAAAGCCTTTTTTAATATATTATTAGAGGATGCAGGTTAAATGGTTCTTTGTGGATACACGGGCTGTGAACCTAACCATGGTACTAACATCACAGGTAGTCACTGAAGATTATTAACCAATTCAGTTCCTAATTGCTTGCTTTTTTTTTCCAATTTAACAGCACAGCTAAAATGCTAACTGTACAAATACAGTGTTGCTTGCTGATTGTATGTAAACAGCTTTACTGTTCATTATAATTAATTGCAGTCTATATTTCTCCTAATACATGGTACAGAGCCAAGGCTTAGCATCCAGGTTATTCTGGAGTGAATTTATAGTTCTGCTTCATGTTATTGTTTGTCAGTCCTGTATAGAGCAATATTGCTGTGTAAGGGATCAAATCTGCAGAATTCACCATGTGTAAAGATTTCTTTATGATAAATACTCGGAAGGATGGCTAAAACAGATCAGTAGGATAGTCCATCTCTCTGGCAGGACTAAAAAAGTTACATTAGGTTTGAGGCCTTGGTCCCACTCCTGCTGAAACAGATGGGAAAGCTCCCAGTCTCTTTGGGGAATTTACAAGGAAATAGAACAAAGGAATCATCTATCCTAATGATGCCCAGTTACTGAAGAATTCAACAGAGACACCGTTGCCAGTCACCCTGCAAGGTTAGAAACGTAAATGATATATTTATGCACTCCAGCTAAGCTGCAGATTCAAAATCACATAAAATAATTCAACCTCTTAGGTCAAAAATGTGAACTACTTAAAGCTAAATTGCTATAAATGTGTCACCCTATAAATGAATAGGGTGACATTCATATAAATGAATGCTATAAATGAAAGTCAATAGCAATTAAAGGATAAATAGTTCCACGGACTCACGCTGAAGCTATTTCCATTTGCATCCTCATTTATAGTGCAGTGAAAAAGAGTAAGAATTGTAGCAAACTTTGGAAACTGTTAGTCAGAGTGCAGCCCTGGTCCTGATGAAAAGTTATCTTTTATTTCTTTTTCTTTTTTAAACATTTCATGCAGCACGTGACAGCTGCAATAGAGGAAGCTGAAAAAAACAGGCTCAGACTTGTTCTCCTATGATTTTTGGGGCTGCAAACCTCCTTTAACAAAAGAAAAACCTATCACAAATTTTTCATATGATCTAGGCAAGAGTTGTAGTGCTGAATTATTGGGAAAAGATTACTTCCTATTCCAGACACCCTCATCATGAGATAATCCAATAATTTTAGCCATCTCCAGAGTTGACAGCAGCTGAATTTTGGTCTTTAATATGTAGAAGAGAGTTAAGAGCTGTAACTCCATACCTTGAGCAAAAAATGTGTTCTGACTCAGATGCAGCAGCAGTAAAAAATTAGGAAAATGAATGAATGCTGCAGTTTGGTGTTGGTCACAGCTCCCCTGGAGAAGTTGCTGCACCTGTTCAATGACAGAATACTTAATGGAGATGCTTCTGAGTTACTGCATCTTTCAGGCCTGTAGAAGAAGCCATTTTATGTTGAAGCACAGGAGTAAAGACTGCAAAGTATGACTCACAGCTCAAAATCTTTAAAACTGTAATCCCAAGGCTCCTAGTTCTATCTGGATATATCTTGCTTTTATGTTGTTACGTATGTTATAACCCTCAGGAAACCTGCATTGGAGAATTCCTGTTAGCAGGAATGTGTTTGTGGAAACAGGCATTCAGTAAAGGGGTTGCAAAATTGTGCAGGTAAACAGAAAAATGATGGTGTTTGTGGGAGCATCTACTGACTTCAGTAGACATGGGACTGAGCTATAAAATCTGGTTGTTTTGACAGTCACATCTCCCATCTCTCATAAAACTCCTCATAAAACTCTTATTTAAAGACCAGATAATTTAAAAAAATCCTATTCCTTGTACAGCAATTTGGTGCAGAAAGTATTACTAGTACTCCACTTCAATTTGCATTTAAAGCTGTGTTGAAATAAATGAGCAATAATGGTCCTAGTGGAGAGAACAGCCTACAAGCACCCTCAGTCTCCAGGTTCTTGCATTAGTTAAGCTCTTAATGGCAAAGTTCTGGTAATAAACTGCACTTTCTGAACAGGTGTTAATAAAGGAGACAGAATTGATCCAACACCTTCCCAGAAGAGTCAGAAAGTTTGACTAGTTAATAAACTAAAAATGAGGCTTGGCTGTGGGAAAATTTGAGGATGGGTGGTGGTTTCAGTGGCAGGGCTTCTATTCTGTGATGCAAAAGCTCTTAGAAATTCTACATTAGAAGTGCTGAACTATGGGACAGATCCTTCTAGGATTTCTCCTTGGAAGTAGAAGCTGACATCACAACAAAGTCACTGCTAGATGCAGCTCCTTGTTCTTAGACCATTTGGGAAAAACCCAGGGAAGAAAACAGTGAAGAAGAGTCAGAAGCTGGATCCCCAAGGCAAGGGTTCAGGGAAAGACTTGGGATGGTAGAAAGCCAATTAAAGGTTGCCAGCAGTCCGAGGCTGTACTGAAGCTCCCTTTAAACTAAAACTGTGAAGATGAGAGATATGATGAAAAGCATCTTGGAGTCCCCCTGAGCTAGACAGCAGCCTGGCTCCTGTAAGCAGTGAAATGGTACACGTGGTGCTGCTCTGCTAGGAACAGCTATTTCCCTACATGTCTTCTATTCTGCCCCAAAAGAGGAGGAGCTGGGAAGTGTACTATTTATTGCTTGATGGTGGGGAGTTTACTGACTTAATACGAGACATGCCACAGGCTTTTTCTTCCTTAATCAATATCTTAAACTACCAGCTCATGAAATCTGAGATAGCAATTGCTCTTCTGAATGTATTGCAAAGCCTTTTCATCTGTTCAGCTCCCAAGAATCAAGGTGTGTGAGAAAGATATATTAATATATCATTTCTGCTGGAGTGAATGTTGGGTGATTGACCTAGTTTTCCCAGCCTCTAAGATGGACTTTTGCTGGATGGACAAATTATTTATTTTGAACTGACTTTTTATGTCTATGTTTGAGAAAGTTATCGTGGGCCTGATTTTTCAGCACTGTTAGTGTATGAGTTTTGAATCACTTCCGTGTGCAGACACATTACCAAAAGTATCTTGCTCTTTATCAGCATTGTGCAGCTATAGAACCTGACATCAGGAGAACATTTTCATTCTTAGATCTATTATTATGGGATTGTAAAAAGACACTCATCTCTGTTTCCTTATTTCTCAAAACTAAATAATATTTCTCTGCCTTTAAAAAGTTGGTTAAAATTTTTTCAGTGCCAGAATTGCTACTAGTCTTTCCTATTATGTTAGTATGAACAAATGCATATAATGTGGTGCATTTTTGTATTGCCAGTACTAACAGCATAATGAAAATAAAATCATATTTGCAAGGTAGATAATTCCACTCTCAGCATTTCTTCTTAATGCGTCTGCCCAAAACAGGAAGGGGTAAAAAGCCACTCTGATCTGCACACTCCATTAACTACAAATGAAAGGCTGTTCCCATTTTTTTCATAGAGCTTTTCATGGGTAACCATTAACGTCTCATCTTAATAACTTTTCTTCACTTTACAGTAATGTCATGATTAGTAGGGAGTCATTCTTTGGATCAAGCCTCACAAGAAAACTTAGGTATATACATTCAAGTAACAATTGAGCCTTACTCTTTTCATATTTCTTGCATGCCATTCTCTGCCTGCACTTTCTGTTTTACTGAAGTAGTTCATCCAATCACCATAAAAAATAAGGGGGGGATAAGAGCGAAAAGTTATTTAAACCTTAAAAGAAACTTGCATGACCTTGCAGATATTCACTGTTCTGCTGTTCAGAAAACATGGGATCTATCCTGGCTCTGCCAATGATCTGCTTAGAAACAAGTACTATTCTCTGTTTTTTTAGAATGGGAATGATACTTGCCTACTCTGAAAATCATTTAGAAATATACTGTGAGAAAAAGATACTAGAAGAGCTAAGTACCATTCTTTATTCAGTCCCAATCTTGCCAACACAAATTCATACAACTCACTTTGCATTTGAGTTCAGTGGAACAACATCTCTGCATGTGTATTAACAGGTTCTGTTTCAGCAAATGGAAAACAAGTTGATTCTTTTGAACATCTGGATAAAGTTAGAGACCTACTGAAATACTGTGGTGAACTGTGACCTAAGATGTGGGGCAAGAACTCTTATCTTCCTGCAAAGAAAGATAAAAATATTTCAGGAATCTGAAAGACTACATTTTCAGAAATACTAATATTTTGACTGAATTGTTAAGCATTTTATTCTGTCTCACACAGATATTTTCCTATCATTCACCCCTAGCTCATTGTTCTCATTCCCACTTCATTCCACAAACATGAAATCACCAGCACACAACTCAGCTCTTCAATTTTGGAACAATTGCTACTGAAACACTCTGATTTTTCACTGGATAATTGGCCCATGCAAACCAGTCAAGAGACATTGATTTTGCAGTTTGGTTTAACTTTCTAGTAGTTGATAAATGGAGCTACATTCACTGCAACATATAGTGGGTCAACATTCATATTGTTTCTTCCTATGTTGCTGGATGTATCTGTTGGTGAAAAATATCTATTCTGTTTTCACAAAGAATTGAATTTGGAGAACTTAGATTTTTCTTCCCATGGGTTTGTGTGACTTTTTTTTTTTTTTTTAACCCATTTCCAATCACTTTAGAAAGTGTGGATGAAAAGAGAGGCTGAGAAAAAAATGCCTTTAGTGGGCTTGAGGGCTCTTTCTGAAGAACATCAAAGTTGAGCAAAGTTAGTCTTCATGTTTCTGGGCAATTAATCTGGATGGTAGGTGAGTTTGGGTTAAGAGTTATGCCTACAATTAAATACCAATAAGGACATACACAACCAAAAAGTGTGAAAGTTGGTTGGCTTGAAGGGGATGTTTTCCTCCTCAGACATCAGGAACTTGCAAGTTTACACCTCAAGATTCAGGGTGCATAGTACTTTTCAAGTGAGCACATTATTTGTTTAGAAGTTACAGTCAATTATTTTGAGACTGAACCTAATTTTGAGTTCATCAGTTTAGAAAACAATGTTACTTGATTTTCTTATAAGGTAAAGCTGACTGATGAAAGTTCAGAAGTACCTCGGAAAAGCAAAATTTTCTGTTTTACATTAAGAAAACACATGATCTCTGAGGTCAGCTGAATGTATTCAGGGCAGGATTCATGGCTGTCCTCATTCTTGATTATTGCACCTCTGTGTTAGGTGATAATAGTAAATGCATGGAAGAGAGCTGTGTTTGATTCACTGTTAGCATTAATTCATTCTTCTTCTTCTCATACATGTACCATTTGTTTATGAAACTTCAATAATAGGCAAAGCCCAGAGAGGAGAGTATCTGGTTTGCATGGTGGGATGTAACTGCATTATTTCCTTGCATGACTGTTTCTGGAGAAGTATTTCTAGTGCAGTGGTTCCCACTCTTTATTCTGAGCAAAGTTAAAATATCTGCTGCTGAAGGCATCCATCTCTTATGTATTCAGCCACCCAATTCATCCCTCAGATTTTCCAAAATAATTCCCATTGCTCTTGGGGAGCACAGTCTGAGAGGTGAATTGTTCTGTACTCAGGAAATTTTCAAGACAAACTGTCTGCACTTCTGCCTTCCTTCCTTGGTGGTCGTCAATATTGACCACAGAATTAAGGAGTTCTCATACTGGGACAACAAAGACAAAAACTTTGAGAAAATTTTTATTCCACCACAAGGGAGAGGATGCAATAGACTGCAGACAACCAATGGAAATGTATTCAAGCTAGTCAAGGAAATTACTCGACAATTCCAATAGCATATTTGGGGTGCATTTGAATCCCTTCAGTTACTGGGATTACACCAGAAGTTAGGGATAATATTTTATCTAATGTAAGGAGGCAAAAATAAGTGAAACCACTGTCCCAAGGAGAGGTAGAGTAGCAAGCATCAGTAGGAAAAGTCTGGAATACAGGCAGTAGTGCATGACCCTGTGGGTGGGAACCACTGTCCTAGCCACTCTCATGAAGGATGATGTGATCTGCGCATGCTTCATACTCTGAGACTGAGCCATGCGCATGCTGGTTTAATGAAGGAGATTGTGTCATGAGAACAAATGTTTCCTAAGTCTTTTTAAAAAGCACAGTGAAAACAAAAACCCCAGCAGACCCAGATTTCATCCCTTGGAAATGAGAGTAAAGTCCATTTTTTTCTCTGATGACAGCTGGTCATTATCTGGAAAGAAGCTTGGGTTTTGTTTTGGTTTGGTTTGGGTTTTTTTGTATACAACATACTGTTGAATTTTTTCGTGTGAAACTGATGAATTATTTGCTGATGATTCTACTGCTCTGGCTGCCTGGATACGAAAACAATTGTCTGTATTTATTGCATAAAAATACTGTTATGAATCTGAATGTTACTTTAAGGGTTACTCATATGAATGCAATTAATGAGGAAAGCTTCAGATCAGGTAATTGTAGCTTAGCCCAGGGACTTACTAAGTGACTTCTCATCTACATCTTTCTCTAGTCAATGACAGGAGACAGGTTCCCCAGCTGTAAAATCATCCCTAAGTGAAATGCAACCCTGCACTCTGAAGGACCCTGGGTTATAGAAAGGGGTCTAAAGACAAATCTTAAAACATTTAACTTTCTAAATAGCTTAAGACAGATGAATTCCAGCTCCTAAATCTAAGATGTTGAGCACCAGTACTGGGACAACAGTTTGTTCCTAAACTGACACTTATCAACGGGGAAAGCTGAGAAACTTTCCAGAAAGGGAATTTGGAAAATGCTTTTGGTTTAAGTTATCTACCTGAAACCCCTTCCTCAGCAAAGCAAAAAGAAACGAAACAAAACAAAAGAGTCCACAAATGATTGTGCCTATGTGTGCAGTGTAAACATCACTGCAAGTAAGGAAGGCAGTTATTAGAGGAGTTTTAACCTGCAGACTTTGGGAGATCTGAATATGGAGTTTGAAGGACCGAGCAAGTTTCTGGAGAGAAAGTCAGAGACCATATTAATGACAACTCTGTTCCTCTAAAATAACATCAAACTGCTATTTATCAACAATAGGAATCTGCTGTCTTACCTATTTTTCTATTTCTTCATCTTTCAGGTTCTCTGCCTTAAACATTTTCTTCTCTTGAGCACTGCTCTTTAGTATTACTAAACCTAATCTTATGACATTTAATATATTGTTCAAAGCCAATGTGTATTATGTGACTGCCTCTAGCCTTACTATTTGAGGAACTCACCTTACTATTTGAAATCATTCGATTTCATCCTAGGAGCTTCAATCTCATCCTGGAGGGTCTTGAACCACAATGATCAATCATGAAGTCCTGAAGAATAAGTGGACTCAGTCTCCCCTAACATTTGAGATTTCTCTACTATTGGTGATCTGTTAATCCCCTCACCAAGAAAAGCTGATCTCCACAGCAAGCTGTACATGAAGAATACAAATTCCACAAAAATGCTGTAGAGTTAAGACATCCTTCTTGCAAAGCCATGGCCAGTGAAAGAACAGAGAGTGACAGTGATGCAGAAAAGATATCACAGGATACTCCCTATCCTCGTAGAACACAGAGTACATGTTTCAGCCCTGCACTCACCGTCAGTTTTACCTTTAGAGCACCTTGATGGATCAGTCAGATCAAGATTCTTACCCAAAAGCAAGCATTGTGGGAACCACTTGTTAAACAAGTGCTTAAGACTGAGCATGAGACTGCCCTGTGGTGACTACTTTGCCACAGATATTCAATAGGTAACATCTAATATTTTTCAACGAAGAAACAACAAAAAAACAATCCCTTATTTTTATGCTCTATACATTTGTCTATGTCTGTATGTGTTTCCTTATGCCATGAATTCCACAGGAAATTAGTAGGGCCAAGTCAGGGTAATATTGGTAGCATTCACTTAGCCTGTTATAGTTTTCACACAAATCCATGCTTTTATCTTCTTGTATCAGTCCTTCTTCTGCCTTCAGTCCTATTGATGCTGATATAGTTGGACTAGCTGTGTGTCTCCTTACTCACACCAGTCCTTCCTAGCATCCACTTCTGTACTTGCACACACATACACACTTCATACATGTGGTACCAGGGCAAATATCTGAATTCATTAGTCTACAGATACTGCAGTCACAAATATTATCATGTTGTCAACAAGAAAATTTAGAAGGCCTGAAAAAACATCCTATGCAAAACCTTAGTGCTTAGGTCTTTTGTGACAGGGAAGCCTTTATTTCATTACCTTCTGGGTCAAAGATATGTCAATCAGAAACAGATTGTGGCAAATTCATATAAAAAAAACAACAGCCAAAAAAACCCAACAACAACAACAACAAAAAAGCATGCTGCAAACTGCAGTATCCCTACTAGAGTCAGCACTCTTATGAAAACTGCAAAATCATTAAAACTAAATGCATCTCACCTCTATCATTCTAGGAGGAATGTCCTAAGAACTTCCATTTTAGAGGATGCTGCTACAGAGAGAACTCTGAAACAGAAATAGATCCTACTCTCAAAGGCACCAATGGCACCAGAAATGCCAGAACTCAAAAATAATCCATCTCACCAAAATAACTCCTTAAATACAGAATAAATAGTTCTGTGATTTCAAGCCTTCAAGTGCAATATGTGCACACAAGTCGTTGTCCACTATATCCTTGCATGGTGGAGCTTCCCCATGCTTGTCCCTCCTTGCCAACAAGTTTACTGGCTTAAGCTGAGCTGCACAGATGCCTCTCTGTATACCTATGAAATCTTTTTCTTCTGATCACCACTGCTGTCCATCCTTCAGCTCTGCTCCTATCTGTGGCTCTCAGATTCCTGATTGCTGGACTGGCTGCCTCTCTCTCCCCACTCACCCTGCCTGCCCCTCTTTGAAGAGTCTCTTAACCATGTCTGCTCAATTCATCTCCCCCCAGAGATGTCCACCACTGCAACATTGAGGAAAAGGTTAAAAGACAGGGTTTCTTTCCATGGCATAGCCTTATATTTTTAAACAAATACACAGATGACAAATATTTAAGCAGCAAAGTGAACAAGCAAATCAAATAATTATACCATCTTTCTCTAATAAAGTGTTCAGAGCATGTTTAAGCTCTTAAGCTAACAAATTAATTCTGTGTTGCTCTTTAGTGCAGTTAGTAATTGCCTTTAAGTCATCAGGCTGTCAGAAGGGTTGCTGATACTGATAAGGTGGCAAGAAGATGCAGTTCTAGGCATATGTCACTGAAGGGAAAATTACTTTGGTCAGTAAATCTGTAAGTGCAAAGCATCTTGGATTTCTTGCATCTTGACAGTGCAAGGAATCATTGGAGCTAAAAATTATGTCAGTCTCCTACAATTCTTCTGGGGTCACCTCAGTTGCTAGTGTAGTGAGATGGCTGAAAGGTAATGGTGGAGAGAACTGCCTTACCATGTACCTAGTAATTGCTTGGCAATGCCTTTCCAGTGCTTTACTGAGAATTTATTTGGTTCAAAGCACATCTGACTTCCTTTCAATCCTGGCTCTGCATTTGCATTATTCATTTAATAGCCTGCCATGGACCTAGTAGCTAAAGCACTGAACAGGAGAGGCCAAGCATCCTTATCATTAGACAATGTAATTGCCTCACCAGTGCTGTTTCTTAGATTTCTTAGTAAATCTAATGCTTCAGACATGCTGCTGAAGCTGAAGCATTGTGATACATTATGTAGAGAAGATAGCGAGACCCTCTGGTAACATTTTCAGCATCAATATGAAAAAAAAGCTCATAAAATTTCATCAATTATGCATGGACCTTAGCTGTTGCTTACAAAGATGTTGATGTATGGTAGCCCCAGCAGTGTCCTTGTATACAATATATTTATTTAGCCCATTATATACTTAAAGCATCATGAAAACAAGTTATACGTGTACAAAGGAGGAAAATGATTACTTTTGCTTATTTTGTAGCCAAAAGCTGGGTCTCTTGGATCGGGTTCGTGGTACCAATACTAAAGGAAAGCTATTTACCCCTCTGAATGTAGATGCCATTGAAGAAAGTCCTTCAAAAGAGCCTAAGAATGTTGTCTTGAATAATAAGGAGCGTTTTCGCACAGCATTCCGAATGAAAGCGTACGCCTTTTGGCAGAGCTCAGAAGGTAGCCCATCTGTGTTGATTCCTTTCAATCCA
The DNA here is from genome assembly GCF_003957555.1 of Calypte anna. Lineage (NCBI taxonomy): Eukaryota > Metazoa > Chordata > Aves > Apodiformes > Trochilidae > Calypte > Calypte anna. The sequence continues at coordinate 142,755,290 of NC_044245.1, read as the reverse complement.
TCCCCTATTCTTCCCATTTTACTTTGTTCTGCATATTCTGTTGAAGGTTTGTAACTTTCAGGGCCAAGCACGGCTGGTCCCTGGTTTTATATTGCACTTTTGAGAAAGCTCCAGAAAATGAATGCTGGAGTCCAGGCAACACAGTGCCTGAAATAAGGCAATGGCCCTGCCAACCCAGCAGCCAGTTTGGGAAATAGTCAGTGGTGTGGTCAAACTATTTGACCTGGAACAGGAGGGAGCATTGGGCAGAGATGTTATACTAAGGTAGCTCCCTCCTAGACTGCAGCCAGTCCTGCAGGGCTTGTGTCCAGGCTTCTCAAATATCTGCTTGCTGCAATCTCTTAAAACCTTGTTTTCTAGAGTCAAAGGCTGCTTCCCTCCCACTGTCCCTAAGACTGCTGCCTCTCAGCAGGTTTCTGTTTGGTGTCTGTGCATCACAGGACGTTTTTCCTCTCAGCTTCCCTGGGCATGTATTTTCCTCTTATTATTTAAAGTGTCTCAATGATCTGTAAATAACAATTTTTTTCCTTTAATGTGCCACCAGGCATCAGTGCATGCTGGGCAAACTACCATGGACATAGTCTGGGTGTCCACACTGGGAACTTGGTTATCCTCTTCTACACAGCTCCAGTAGTGCAAGTAGGAGGAGAACTGGGCCTGTAGTTCTATGCCTGTTTTAAACTTACGTAAAATAATTCTGGCAAGTAATTACCACTGTAAAATGTCCTAAGAGTGGAAATCTATAAATCCATTGGAAAGGAAGTTTCAGAATTTCTGGAATCTGAGAGGAGATCCCTCAATGTGGGAAATCATGAATGCCCTTTCACAAGCTGACCAGAGAAAGAGGACCCTGCAAGATGATCCTTTAATAAATGACACTTACTTTATGTAGTGTTTTAGTTAGCCAAAGCATCCTCCAAACATTGCATGGGCAGATGTTCATTCAGCTTTTTTTGACCTTCTTTGCAGATGCAGGAACAGGGGAACCCATGGCAGAAGAGAGAGGAGACAGTGGTGACTTCCTTATGGAAGACATGATCCCCACATTCAAGACAGCCATCCGAGCTGTCAGGTAAAAGTCTCTGATACTTCTCAATTCTTTGCTTTGACTTTGAATGCTTTTGCTTCAGAAAATCACCTTACTATGTTACTACATGTTGATCCATTGTTGCTGTTATTACTTGTGTTTTAAATGCAATAGATTAGGTAATTCTGGATATTTTGAAAAGCACAGACAGACTCTATTTGAAGTCCTCTTTGAAAATATCCAGAAAGGAAAATGTATTTCAGTAACATTGACTGTGCCATTTTTGCAAGATATGTAATAAGTATATTTATTATATAAGTATATTTATATATTGTATGCAGTTCTGCATTAAAATATGCTATGAATATAGTATCTTGTTCTATTTAGTGCTTACAGTATTTATGTGAAACTGGAGTTTTTGCTTAGCAATAAAACCTGAGCCAACTCAACTCTTTTTAATTCACAATTTTATGAGTGTACAATATATTTTTCAGTTGTTATATCTTAATAGATAATAAGGGCTCCATTTCAGAAGTCTTCAGCTTGTAAGATGTCACTTTTATTTTCATATCACAAGAGATATTCCCTTGGGTTAGAAAACTGCTAGTAAATCTTGATACTGTACTTAGCACATCAAGAACATAGTATTCATTCACTGATGTCCTGTTACTCCTCTACTCAATATTTTTTACTCTCTTCCCTCAAAAAATGCCCTCATGGGAAAATAGCTCTTCTTTCATTGCAGTTGCTTTTTGTTCCAGAAGTTGTTATATGTTGGCCAGGAAGTTCCTTCCTTCCAGGTGAAATACTGCAAGTCTGGAGTGCCCTAAAATTATTTTTTTAGAAAAACTTCAAGGAAAATGGTTATAAGAATATAAGCATATACTTACAAGTGTGTAGCCATAATATATATATATCTTCCTGGTTCTTTTCCAGTTGGGTGCAGGAGAACCTGTCATTAAAAATTCCAAGTTGTCTGAAGTCAGCTGAAAGCCATGTCCCACAGGTTATTCTCATGGTACCCATGGCTGCTTCCCACCTTCTGGAAGTTTCTTCATCCCTATTTTCTCCACAGCTTTCCCTTTCTTTCCCTGGTATCTGCTTGCTTTCAAATACAAACTATACATATTCCAGTTTCCCAGCCCCACCTCCATGAAGTGTGCTGTTATTACCTTTGGAAAACTTCATTTCCCACATCCTGTGAAAATATAATTGATACATGTAATTTTCCTTTAAATCAATCATGAGCCAGGCTTTTTTTTTTTATTTCTTGTATTATTTACACAGACCCTGAATGCTAATTCAGAATTATTTCAGACAAAATGCTTAATAGGTTTTCAAGGTGATTTTAAATTCAAATTACTATTATTGTGATTCCTATTCTTCATTTGTGGGGTTTTTTTAAGTATAGTTTTGCTGTTATCATATATAATTTCATTATAAAAATTATAATTTTGAAATTTTAAAAGATTTATATGCAACAGATTAAGAACTCAAAAACCCTTAAGAAGTCATAATAGAACTATCTTTGCTAAATGAAAGTTTATACAGATTAAAAACGCCCACAAACCTTGAATAAGTAGGACAGAATCTTAAAAAACAACAGTGATTCCCCACTTGAGACCAGTAAGAACATGTAAACTCTAGTGAGAAAGAAAACCCTTGAATCCCAGGTCTAAGACAGATTAAAGAAAGAAAATGCTTTTCATTCTTTATGTATGTTTCTTTTCTATTTGCCAAGAAGAGAAATATTTTACCAAGATATGACACTGTAAACTGATTTATAAAGAAAAAAAGATGGAGAAAAGAATGCTGAATAGTTTTCTAGTGCTCTGACCAGCACTGATCCTTGTTAGAAGAATTCTGTTATGAATTACTGGGTCATTAAAAAAAAATAATATAAATTTATTATTACTATTATTATTATAATTATAACAGCAACAATGTTGTACTGCTGCTTTTTCAAGGACATTTGAGGTAGTTCTATCACTTTTTCTTTTCACCACATTTTGAACTGCTGCCGACTTCTTAACTTCCACATTTTTATCTGATTTTCATATCCTATCCAAAACACTGGGTGCAAAATGCAAACAATTTAGCACTGTAGATCCAATAGATTACCTTCATAATAGGGTGAATGAAAAAAAAAGTGGCTCCAAGTTTACAGCTTGAAAATCTCCTGTGACTTCTGATGTTCAATATCTAATTCCTGAGCCTGCAGCTTTGAACTATTTCTAGTTATGATAGTGCTGAAAAAATACATTTTGTGTGTATGATTTGTTTTAGCCTATTAATAATGAAGAGCCAAATATTACATATTTACTAATGTGGAATGGTGTTAGAGAGGCCCTGCTTATGTTTTCTTGTCTTGTTTTGAATATGCTCAATTTCCAAACATCCCTAGTTGTTCGTCAATTATTTGATAAAATTGCAAATTATCATTATGGAATTTAAACAAGAAGTTAGTAATTTTTTTTCTGTTCATGATGCAGAATACTACAGTTTCGTCTTTACAAAAAAAAATTCAAGGAGACTTTGAGGCCTTATGATGTAAAGGATGTGATAGAGCAATACTCAGCAGGGCATCTTGATATGCTTTCCAGAATAAAGTATCTTCAGGCAAGGTAAGAATCCTCTGGTAAATGGGGAAACTGTAGCCATCCTAGCAAAATAAAATCATAGTTGCCCTATTTGCCTGAAAGACCACCCAGAAGCTATGTCTTTGCACAGTGAAAGCCTTTTCCTCAAAGAATAAAGGCAAGTGAGGAGCTAGCAAGGGTAGCTGTAGAGAAACAAGATAAACCAGGTGCCTTGAGTTGCCAAAGAGTGGGTGTGAGTCCACCTGTGCCTGGTTAGGGCAGGCCCCCTATTACCGGGGGCCAATAAAGGTGGGACACACAGCCACAGAGAGAAGCTAAGCTCAGCTCACTCTTGTGCAAGGCAATGGAGAGGCCAGCAGCTCGTCGAGCCCCAGGAGCAAGAAAGGCTCCTCCCGCTACGGGTAACTGCAGCAGAGGAGACCACTTACAAAGAAAATGGAGTAAAATAATCTTGTCAATTTTCTTGCTTATTGCCTTATTTGATTAGGGTCAAGTTTCTCCTCTTTCTGCATGAGTTTTTCTTCTTTTCTTTGGGCTGGATTCTCTGCTGACCTCTAACTGATGAAACATCATATACATGTGCAAAAATATGCCAGACAGAAGGCCTTACATCCCCTTCACTCAGGTGTATATTGTCCTATATGAAAAAATTGAATTTTCAGGCCCTGGTGACCCTTCAGATGCAATTTGCTCCCACAGTTGTTTCCTCACAGAATTGGTACATCCTGATGTGCTTTCGAGGCATGTCTGCAAAATTTTATGATGCTTGCACCCTGAAACATGTGGCAGGTCAGAGTTTGAGCTAGTAGGCTTGGCTGGGTCCATGTGTATATGTGTGTAGCTGTATTTTTTTGAGTCTCAGCACAGCATTTTCCACATTCCCTGAGCCCCCCAGTCACCCTGAACAGCAAAATGCCACTCAGATACAACCTTGATTTCTCAGAAGAAGGAGCTGATCAAGTGCATAAAACATGATTGTTACTCAATAAAATGATCTCTGCATCACACAAGCTTGGATTTCAATGTGGCAATATCTTTTTGGGCTCAGGAAGTTGAAGAGTGCTCATGGTGTTAGAAACCTACACCATATCTATGGTGGGGTCTATAAACCTTATACTGGAGGTCCTTCTTTTACCTGAGACCAAGGTGCTCTGTGAATTTTGGACAGCAGAGCACCTCTCAGATACTTGCTTGAGTTTTAGCAGCAGTAAAGATGCCTGACATGATTAGGCTCAGCTCAGCCAATGGTTATGTCAGATGAAACAGGGTGAAAATCAGAGCACAGCCTCAGCCTTGCAATATTCAACCCAGTGGTTTCAGGCCCCAGTACAAAGAATCACCAGTAGTGAAGGAACCACAGAATTCCAGAAGCCATTTTGCATGTATCCAGGGGAGAACTTTTTAGAGGTCTTTGAATAAAAACCCATAACCCTGGCAAACCATGTGAGATTCCTTTTATGATTAAGAGAGAACCAGTCAACATAAATCATGGAATTTATGACAAAATTAACCCCTGCTTAATCTATATGTCTTTATTTGATCAGAGATGATCCTTTACTCACCCCAGTTTTTCTTCACTGTCTTGACTAGATCTCCAATAATTATAATTGGACAACACCAGGGAGGTGACGATAACTCATTGTGTCCATGAACAGAGAGATGCCACAGGACTTTAATGAGACATTAACTGACAGTCCATCAACACTCAAACAATTAGCAAATATCAACCTTGCTTTGTGAGGTTTCAAAATCCCATGGGGCATCATGCAATGTATCTGCATGGTTTGTCTGATAATAAAGATAAATGCTCCCTGGGCTAGTGCTGGCTGCTGACAAGCAAGTTTGGTGTCTGGGCCAAATAAACAGAGGTTTTCTTGCATCTGAGCAGTTGGATATTACAAAAGACAGAATATATTGACAGAGCTAAAGAGTGGAACTAAATATGCTGGAGCATCCCAAACAATACTTCTGGTGTTGTTCCAAATAAAATGCCACCTAGGGGTCTTTGTAAAGCTTCATTTATAGTTATATTTTTTTTAACCCCAAAGGATTAGTAGCTTAAAAAATACGTATTACCCATAATTAGGCACAATAAAGTTAGAAAATAATTGGTTTATTAAGAGTATAAAAAATTACTACTCTTTGCCAAATTCTGATTTTCACTATCCAGCAGACGACCTGATAAGTCTCTCCTGATGTTTTTAGGAGAAGCAGCTTTTTTGACAATCACACTATAGAATCATAGAATCATAGAATCATAGAATCATAGAATAGGCTGGGTTGGAAGGGACCTCAGAGATCATCGAGTCCAACCCTTGATCAACTACCGCCACAGTCACTAGACTATGGCACTGAGTGCCATATCGAGTCGCTTTTTAAATGTCTCCAGGGACGAAGAGTCCACCACCTCCCCAGGCAGCCCATTCCAATGTCTGATCACCCTTTCCGTGAAAAAATTCTTTCTAATATCCAATCTGAACTTCCCCCGGCACAATTTAAGACCATGCCCTCTTGTCTTACTGAGGGTTGCCTGGGAAAAGAGACCAACCCCTGCCTGGCTCCATCCTCCTTTCAGGTAGTTGTAGAGAGCAATGAGGTCTCCCCTGAGCCTCCTCTTCTTCAGGCTGAACAGCCCCAGCTCCCTCAGCCTCTCCTCATAGGATCTGTGTTCGAGTCCCTTCACCAACTTGGTTGCCCTCCTTTGGACCTGTTCGAGGACCTCAATATCCTTCTTGAACTGAGGGGCCCAGAACTGAACACAGTACTCAAGGTGTGGCCTTACCAGGGCTGAGTATAGGGGCAGAATCACCTCCTTGGACCTGCTGGTGACGCTGTTTCTGATACATGCCAGGATGCCATTGGCCTTCTTGGCCACTTGGACATACTGCTGGCTCATGTTCAGCTTCCTGTCAATCCAGACTCCCAGGTCCCTTTCTGCCTGGCTGCTCTCCAACCACTCTGTGCCCAGCCTGGAGCTCCCCATGGGGTTGTTGTGGCCAAAGTGCAGGACCCGGCACTTGGCTGTGTTGAAGCTCATCCCATTGGAGTCAGCCCATCTCTCCAGTCTGTCCAGGTCCCTCTGCAGAATCCTCCTGCCTTCCAGCTGATCAACACTTCTCCCCAGCTTGGTGTCATCAGCAAACTTGCTGATGATGGACTCAATCCCCTCATCCAAGTCATCAATGAAGATATTGAACAGGACTGGGCCCAGCACTGATCCCTGGGGGACACCGCTGGTGACCGGCCGCCAACTGGAAGCAGCCCCATTCAGTACCGGCCCTCTGGGCCCGGTACTGGGCCCGGCTCTCCAGCCAATTCTTAACCCAGTGCAGAGTACGCTTGTCCAAGCTGTGGGCAGCCAGCTTTCTCAGGAGGATGCTGTGGGAGACGGTGTCGAAGGCCTTGCTGAAGTCCAGATAGACCACATCCACAGCCTTCCCCTCATCCACCATATGTAGTGCCTTTGAAGAAAATGAAGTCAGGTATTTTGGAAATCACAAATTTTATAAACAGAGAGCTAAATAGTAACTTGATTATCAGATAATTACAATTATTTGTATTGATTGTGAACCCAGAAGAGAAAAAATGCATCGTGACCCTCAATTTATCACCAAACCAAAATGTGCTCCTCTTTCAAATTTTTGCTACTGTTTCCTGCAGCATTTCCTGTCATGGATTGGCATACAGAGATGGACTTACACAGTTGCACTTTTCTTTTTTTCAGAGTAGATATGATTTTTACACCTGGACCTCCATCTACTCCCAAGCATAAGAAATCCCAAAAGGGAGGAGCTTTTTCTTACCCTTCACAACAGTCTCCCAGGTGAATTTTTTATGCCTTGTTATTGCTACAGACCAAAACAGAAATAAAAGGTTCATTCATAGCAATAAGCATACCTCTCCTTCATCCAGCCAGTACACTGTTATGATGCTGAGAGGATTTGCTGCTACAAGACATATAAATGTAAATGTTGAGCCAGAAAGATGCTAACTTCCTGAAAAACAATTTATTGTGGGAATATAAACTTAATGTCTTCTTAGTTGCCTAGCTCAGCTTCTCCACAGTTTGGAAATGTGATTTTACATGAAGAGCATACACGTGAATACTTATATGCTGAATTTCTAACATTCAACCCAGTTAAAACTCAGTAAAAATCACCAATAGTTTGATGGCAAACCAGGTATTTTCCTGAAGTGAAACAAGTTTCGGTATAGCCCTCACCAAACGGCAAACTCAGAGTTTCAAAGATGCTGCTTTTAAACAGTGTTTGGTGAAAATTGATGAAAATACATTGTAATACCAGGATTTTTGGTATGAAACATATATTGTGTTTTATATATTGTGTTATTGTGTTTCTGGTAGCAAGAATTCAATAGGAAATGACATTTTTTCTTTTATTTACAACTGTGCATCTGTCAGCAATTACCCATCACAAGACCATCGACCATCTGTCTCAAAGATGCTATGGTGCCCAGAGTGAATGGTGTTGGGGTACAGAAAGTAAACTAACTTGGCTCTATTTGGTTTGTCCCACCCAGTGAAAAATCTAAAAACATGTAAATGTGAATACAGAGACCTGTATATATGGAAGATGCAATGATCATTTGGGAAACAATTAGATTACAGATTTTTGAATGAACTGGTACCAAATCTGACGTTTTAGATGAAGTTTCTGTTTTATTAAGATATATGCAAAACTAAATTTTTTTTTTGTCAGGAAGAGAACTGGACCTGGTAAAACAAATGTTTCAAGGTATATTTTTTCTAAATCATGTTAAAGAACAAGGGCTTAGAAACTGTTTTTCTAGGCTTTGACATAGGTTATGGAATGGTGTACTTTGAGGTTGGTTTGGAACCCTTTAGATGAACATTTAAGTTATCATTGAATGGTTTTGGTTGGAAGGGACCTAAATGATCATATAGTTCCAATCCCCAAGATGGGAAGGGACACCTTTCACTAGGTCAGGTTGCTTACAGGCCCATCCAACCTGGACTTGAACGCTTCCAGCAATGAGGTATCTACAAACTCGTTGGGCAGCCTGTACCAGTATCTCACCACCCTCACACTAAAGAATTTCTTCCTAATGTCAAACTGAAATTTACCCTCTTCCAGCTTAAAACCATTACCCTTTGTCCTATCACTACACACGCTTGTAAAAAGTCCCTCCCTACCTTTCCTGTAGGCTCCTTTCAGATACTGGAAGACTGTTGATAATGACCATTCCAGATTCCATGAAGTTATAAATCCAAGTTCTTTACTTAAGCAGAGATCATCTTCTTACCTCCTGAAATCCGTCCATTTGATGGGCAGGCAGTAGGAAATAACACAAAGGAAATTTTTTTTTAAAATCTCTTTTCAGCATTTCCATTCTTTGTCAGTTACTCTTAAATTTAACAAATCTGAGAAAAAAAACACAACACACTCAGCCTGGAAACAGATTCAGTCTTCAAATATGCTAATTAGGAAGAATTAGGCCACCTGTATACCCACTATCTAGACTATCTCAATGTTTTTCACAAAGCTGACACCATACCACCAAGTCTGAGCTTAATCTCATTTCCGTTTGAACATTTTGTTTACTTTTGGTTTTAGTTAATCTTTAATTTCAAACCAAAATAATTTTCAATAAAATCCAGCAATATATGTTTTAGAAATGCATTGGAATCACATAGACTTTTGCTTACATTTTTATGATAAATAACTGAATTTAATCTTTACTTAAATAGGGCTCCAAGGTACTATATGATTATAAAGCCAAGATTGTAATAATTATTTATAATGAAAATTACAATTATGCAAAGGAAATTTGAACACTAATAAAGCTATTAATTCCTTATAGAAATGAACCGTACGTAGCCAAAGCATCTACAACAGATACTGAAGACCAAAGTATGATGGGCAAATTTGTTAAAGTTGAACGACAGGTATGTACTTTCATTACAGAGATGGAGTCTGGGGAGCTTATACAGAAATTATAAAGCTAACATGAATTCTATATGAGTCTTTGACTGACCCAGGCAGATTTGTATTGTTGGTGATCAAGATTTACAGAGATCCTGTCCTAATCATTACAAAACTATACTGTTATTTTTTTGTGAAATAATTTAATTACCTAAGAAGTGTGCATTTTGAAAAGTGTTGAATGAAGATCAATTTGTATGGCAGCAAGACACTGACCATAATGTTTAGATGGAAAGTTTTCATTCCCTTAAACTCTGTGAGCACAACCTTATTTTGCAAGGTCTAGCAATGAAAAGTATTGCTGGGCCCTCTTTGTGCATCCTAAACTATTGCTTAGCAAGTCAAGGCACTCTCATTTGTAAATGCATAATGTAAGTAAGATAGAGGCAAGTGGCATTAGTTCACATAATTTCCTTTCATGGAATGTAAATGTTCAGGCACAAAGTACTATCTAAAGAAAAAGAAAATTAGTCCTGGTATTCAACCTTAATGTTGTGAGGCTGTTATGAGTTAGAGAATAAGTCTGTGTACAAAGGTAATCCTATATGCTGTAGCTTTTTACCACATGGAATAAAGACTTTGGTCACCCCATTTAGACTGCTGTTTCATGCTGGACTGCAAAATAGCCAGCAAATGCTAACAGGTTTTTTGACACAGTTTATAGGGCTGGGTCTTCTTAATCTGAGGTGGTTAGAGGATCAGATAGCATCCACAGCAGTCCAGCTTCCTAAGCAAAGTAATTACTGTTTTATAATTAGCTTCATGATTAATATAGATGGTAGCACATGATTGCTGGGGGCAGTGGAGTTGACTCTTTCATTGAAGAACTGACTTGAGACAACATCATAACATTTGTATTTTTCAGGTTAATGACATGGGGAGGAAACTGGATTTTCTTGTTGACATGCATATGCATCATATGGAACAGCTACAAATACAAGTTGCTGAGATAAGTCCAATGAAAGAAACTGCTTCTCCTGCAAAGGAGAAGAGAGAAGATAACAAGTATTCTGAATTAAAAACAATAATATATAAATATACTGAGCAGTGTGCTCATGAAACTCCTTTCAATTTCCAGCAGGTTCCAGTCAACAAAGTGAGTCCTTATGGTTTCTCAGCACATGGTCACACGACTCATTCCCAACCTTTATCATTAGGTGGGCAAAACTCTGCCAAACTGCAAGCTACTCCCTCCTCAACTTCATATGCAGAAAGGCCAACAGTTTTGCCTATTTTTAAATTAATGGACTCCCAGGTTAGCTACCACTCACAAGGAGACCTACAAAGCTCTTCCTCAGACAAGGTGTCTCCAAGGCAGAGAAGGAGCTTAACAAGAGACAGTGATACTCCATTATCCCTTCTCTCCGTCAACCATGAGGAACTTGAGCGCTCCCCAAGTGGCTTCAGTATCTCCCAAGAGAGAGATGACTTCCCCTTTGGCCCCAACGGGGGCTCCTCGGCGTGGATGAGAGAGAAGCGGTACCTGGCGGAGGGGGAAACGGACACAGACACCGACCCTTTCACACCGAGTGGTTCCATGCCTCTGTCTTCTACAGGAGATGGGATTTCAGATTCCATATGGACCCCATCAAATAAGCCAGTTTAAAAGTGCGTGTGGGGGCAAGTCACTGGTTGACTTCTCCATGTAATGTAAGCATACTTTGTATATCTCACTTACTCTACACCCAAAAGCTTACTGGCTCTGAACACCAATGGCTGCATAAGATGCATGTGATATTAGCGGTAGTCATTCTGCACCATTTCATCCAATTTACTAATGCAGTTTTTTTCATGCTACCAAAACTAAGGAGCTTAGTTTTGAGCATGGTTTGCATGACTTTGCCCTATATAAATGGTACAGCTGATTTCTTCTATGATGCATATCTATCTGATACTCTTCAGTACAACAATGGTGAATTGGTAACAGGCAAGAGATGGTGGTCCTTGCTACATTTTATTAACAGAGCAGCAAAGTAAAAATACTTTCAGGAGCAATATCCCTTGGTGGAAACAAAACATCTGAATCCATTTTGCAAGATAAGTATTTCAATCTCTAAACAAACTAGCAAGAATATCTAATACTCAAAGCAGGGAAGAATCTGAATCAAATTAAAATGACCTTACTGAAATAGTTTTGAGAACTAAATGTTTCTCATGTGATCTATTATACAAATACCCATGAAACACAATGTCAAAATGTAATTAAGCATAGAATTTAAAAATATCAAAGCCATCTCTTGGGATTGATCATGGGAATTTATTTATTTTAAAAATGTAAATATAAATCCCTCAAACCACTCTGAAAATCCACTAATTTTTATGAAGTTTCTGGAAAAGTGACTACAATAACATTTTGTAGAAAAACTTTTTCTCTGGCCATTTATTACTTATGGGGCCAAATTTTCTTTCTGTTCCAAAACCCAGGTTGTTTAGCATAGAGAATTCCAGGTTTATACACTCTGCTCTTTTATTGATTTATGTGCTGCTAAGTAAGCTGCATAATGTAACTGTGCCTCAATTTCCCAATCTGTTAATTAGGAGTTTTGCTTCCATACAAATACACAAGTTGTAAGGCTCAATTCACTAATAACTGCTAAGCACTCTGAGCTCCTCAGATGTGCAGAATATGGCTACTCTGCTTTTTGGGAGTTCCACATTGTGGGATGCTGCCAGGATCTGTTTCTGTCTGTTTACTGTTTCTCTTGGAAATGGACTGCTCCAAATGCCTGGATGAATGCCATATTTAAGATCCATGTACAAATAAATAAATAAATAAATGCCATTCTTGTCACCTGTCCCTGAGCAACAGAGGGATAACTATGGTCCATAGGCCTCAGCCAAATATTTTTCATGGGAACTGGAAATTATGTTGAAGGAGAGCAGGAAAACAATCCAGCCCACTGGGAACAGGGAAAAAATGAATCAAAGATCAGATCACACCACTACAGTGAGAATGAAGTATCTTTACAGCTAGTGAAATTAGCCTGTCCAAGTATCCTGAAGGATATAGCAGATTTCATCTGATGTCAGTCCAGATGTCCAACAAAATAGTGTCTATTTGATGTCAATTCCAATGGCTGTGCACTCTTTACAGCTGATTGAAAACTGATCAGTACAGTTGGTGAGCACAGGTTCAATAACCAAAGCATAAATCATCTTTCGGATGAGATTTATTTTGTCTTTAACTCAGTTATTCACAATGACCAAATTTCTCTACTGACTTCAGAAGGAGCAGGGGGTGACTTGCTTAAATGTCAGATGATCAAAGACACCCACAGTCAGTGGGAAGTCACCCCTACCTGACTGATTCAAGGTGCAATCTCTCTGCCATGGCTCGTGTCCACCTCCTGGTGAGAATGACCCATGTCACTCCACTGTGACAACATCACCATGGCTAGAGCACTAACCCAAAAAAGATACAAAGATTTGACCCATGTAAGGTGTTAGAATTTGAACTTTCTGTAGTGACTGCTTGGGTGATACTCCAGCTGCTCAACTGAGCATCTTTGGCACATTGCATCAGAGCACAAAAAAAGACACTTTACCAGGCTCCCCATCTGTAACTGAGTACTGCACAGGCCTGGACAGAGTGTACTTCAATGGAAGATCCCTCGTTGGGTTTTGCTCACTCTAATAAGCTTTGTGTTTGATTACTCAGTATCAATGATATCTCATAATAGTTATTCCATCCAGAGAGCTTCTGTTTTTTTCCAGATATAGGCACTGCCTTCATCTTCATTGTTTATTATCTATTTAAAGACACTTCTAAAGGATTAGCATCTTCTTATCTCATCTGCTTCCTCAGCTAAATCATGATCCATTCTGGGACAGATCTTTAGGGAGAACAAATTCGGTAATGCAGACCATTAAAGACTTTGAAAGCTGAGCTGAGTCCATGAAGATGTTATAAGACCAGTAACTATGGTGATGTGAGACACAATTATGGTAATTATTTAATTGAAAAAATAGCAATTGACCTAAAATGTAATCTCTATTTGGTGAGTTTCACTGCTAAACTTGAAAAGAGTAAAATCAGCTGACAAAAGTGTAATTCATTACAATTTGCCATATTGAGGAGAATTCTTTGGCCATCAGTGATTCATGGAAATACTTGTATTGCATCTGCTGCATTTCTAATACATATCTATGGCAACTCATAAGACTTAACCTTCAAATGACAAATGGATGAAAAGGAGTGAAAACTGATGTTGACATTGCTGGACTTCTGAAATTGGTGTAAATGTGCACTAGATAAGCCTGCTGCACTTCTCTTGTATGTCAAGTGTCTGGAATGCCTACTGATTTCATTTATGTTTGGCCCTTCTTAAAATACTTTCTAGATTCAAGCAATCAAAAATTAAGGCAGCCAAAAACCAAGTGAAGTCTGAGAAATTATGAATGTCTTTGACAGTGGTTATGCCATGCAGTTCCCTGCTCAATTTCCCCTCAAATTCTTTAGTTTAATTCTCTGATCTCTCTCATGCAAGGTCAAGTAAAGGGAATTTTTTCTCGGTGTTAAATCTAGCCGAAAATCTATAAACCACCTCATTATAAAGATATGTTGATTCCAAGATGAAATCCAAGAGAGCCTTAGATGAGTCTTCACCTGCATGTAGAGTGCAGCCCCAGAGGAAGCAGGATTTGGGCTGCCCTGCTCTGTGTACACACAGCAGCTGACCTGCCTTCAAGCCAGGATTCTTTATGGGCTCTAAGCAACAATTTACTATATGTAGCTTAAAGCCACCAGGTCAGGTGTTTGTAGTCACATGAATTATTTAATGATGTGCTAACTGGCCAGATAAAGTCTAACTCTTCTTAAAAGGCACCAGTGGTAAGATGAGAAAAATGCCCTGCAATGAACTTTCCTGAATCCTCTGGAAGATACCCAAGAAAAAGGTTATGACAGGTCTGTTTAGCTTCTTTTAATACTTAGTTTGTCTAACTCCTTTCTTTTCAGTGAAACCATTTCCTGGTCTGTTTAGAAGGGTGATCTGCTTTGCAGTTCTCTGCCTGCTAAATAATCTGGGTTAAAAATAGGGTGTGCATCAGTTCTGCTGTCTGTGCTGATAACAGATATGCATCAAGATGTCACCAACAAGGTGAGATCTGGAGCCTGTCCCTGATCTGGCATGTGCACACCAACCCTCAGATGTGTCTGCCATAGCTACTGGACAAAATTAAAATAAAGTATCTCTGGTTATTGGCCCTGGCAACATTTAAAAGCTCAGGACCTGTTTTGCCAAGTAGTTTTCCCCATTCAGGGAATCAGATATTCCCAAATTCATTTGAGAGAGGCATCTGGGTCAATAATACTGTTTGTACATGGAATGCATGAGGTTCACCCCTTCTTCCATTTGAATGGGATGTTTCAGTTGGGTCAGCTCTTCCTAGCATCCAGACTTACACTGACACTTGGTCTACATTAAAGATAATTAAGCCATGGAATCCACTCTTTGATGACACATAACTCCTACAAGTGACCAAGGTGTTTCTGGCCTTGAGATGTTTTTCTTGATGGGGAAGTGTAGGACTTTCCTTTGCTCTCCTTTAATCTAGTAAGAAACCTTCTCAAACTGATGCACTGGAGTCAGGATTGAGTCTCAATCTGCCTTTATTTATGAATTTCCCTGAGACAGACTTCACTGGTCTGCAGGTGATTTTCTTAGCGATGTTTTTATGCTGATTTTTTTAGGCACTAACAAATGACACATCTGCACATGTTTGAAAATGTGAATGTGTTTGCATTGTGTACCTTTCTTTGCAGCATTACTAATAACCAAGCTTCCTCACTTTAGGTTCAAACTGAGAATATTTCATTAAGGCAGAAGTAAATATTTATCTAAAGAATGCAGGTATAAAAGGTGTGATTTATGCTCTATTTAAGGAGTTGGTTCTTTAAAAAGCATCTAGTCAGGTAATGGATGTTGTCCTTGCCTTGAATCTTCCCTGCACTGAATTAATCAGTCTGGCTCCTATCAAAATAAAGGGGAATTCAACATGTGGAGACATTGACTGAAAAATACCTAAACAGACTTTGGCTCTATTTGCTCTGTTCTTTTCTGTAACTTTGCTGCATTGTTAAGGTTCAGAGTGGAAATAGTTTCAATTTCTTTGGCTTCAAATTGTGGCCCAGCAGCACAAAAAGTGATCCCCACCTGAACCCCTGTGTAGCAGGGCTGCTCACTTGTAGCCTTCAGGTGGGCACCATGGTCCACTCAGTTTGCAAGATCACAGCCTAAGGCAATCAGAAAATGCAGATTCTGGATCAAATTTGACCTTGCTGGTAGCACAGTTCTTGGAGCAGCATCCCATTTGCCCAGGTAAGAACTGGGTTTCTCCTGCCTAGTGGGAGAATGAGCTGGATCCTGATTCCTTGCACCCCACAGCCCCCTCACTAAGCTTTAGGTTCTAAAGAGCTGCAAACCTTATTTTTCTACAGCACCTCATGAATTTGTTGTGATACTGCTTTTCTTCAAGAGCTCAGTGGAATGTGGGTATTTACTTTTGGATGTTCAGAGGTGCTGAGTTAAGAAAAGGGCCATTTTCAAGTGTTTTTTTCTGGGCACTATGGGAATGAAGATCCTGGGTATCAACATTGCTTCTGATTATTTAGGCTATAATATTTGATACTTCCCAATTCAGCTTTTAGTAGCTTCCCTCTGAAGTTAAGTGAAGCAAAATACTGGAAGTGGGATCCTATTTCCATCCTTGAAAATATGCTGAGACTGAAGGTTACATGGCCAACTGCATTTTGTTTTCTAGTTATGGCATCTTATTATTACTAGTATTTGTGCCTTGCTCACTGAAATTTTCTCCATGCTACAAAGATGCTTTTCAGATTCTGGCTGACAAGGGAACACAACTTTTATACAAGTGGCCTTTAGTGCTCTTTATAATATTATTTATTGTAATTTTTAAACTGTATGTGTAATTTATATTCTGGCACTGTCCAATATTTGAACAACTTTACTATGTTTATTTCAATATATTATGCAAACAATCCTTCTTAACTGATTTTTTATGTTCTGTCTTTAAAAATGGCACCACTTATTAATAAATAGAAATTTCAATTATGATGTGGAGGAATTTCTTTCAATTTAACCTGTGATATCTTCATACATATTCAAGGAACACAGTGTCAAATATCCCCCCAGCAAAGACATTGGCCAATAGAATTTTGATCTTATCTATGCAGGACTGACCTCTTAGCTCCAAGTGGGCTTTAGTTGGGTTCTCTAGAAGGTCCAGTTGCAATATCACACACAATAGATCTCATTATTTGTGACTCCTTTTGATTTAGTGGCCATACAACTTTCACGGCTTTGATCATATTTGTGGGGGAAAATGAAAAATAGAGGAAAATACATTGAAATTATTTAGCACATTATAAGCTAAAATATGAAGTTGCATGGAAAATATATGGAGAACATTATGTCACAAGGCTGCTCTGAATATCATCCACAGGGAATTTAACAGAGTTAGGTAGGGAGTTCCTGAGTTCTGTCCCTGGCTCTGTTACTGTGTTTCTGTGTGCTCTTGGCCTCATGTCTTCAGATCTCTGTCTGTCTGTCCTCATGGTGCGTAAAACCAGCAGAAGTCTGCCCACCTGCCTTCCAGCTACACTGGAGGACTCTAAAAACTATGTCCAAAATCTTGTCCCCTTATAAAGGTAGGAGGGTGTTGCTGAGCAAAATTCATCTCAAACACCTTTTCTGCAAATGGTTCTGTTGATAGTTCTGGCTGGGGATAGAATTTTAATTTTATTGCAAGTATAAATACAGAAATACTTCCATTATGTAGGGTTTTTGCTCTTAACAGCTGATTTGGAAAGTCTCCTGTGTCCTTGGAAAAGGCAGGGAGTGTGTGTGCACATTTGCACAACTGGGTTTGCTTGGCTGTTGGTATTCTGGGAGGATTGGTTTGTGTGGAAGGAGAGGGACCTTGTACAGCCTGTCTGGCTGAGCAGGTTTTTCAGTGACAACAGTCAGGTAACAGTTTAGTATTGAGTCAAAGAGACCTGCTGATGTTCTTAAACTCTTTTTACAGCGACTGGAAGAAAATCAGCACTTATCAGAGTTATGGTCCAGTCAGTCCTACATAAAAGGGCCCATTCTGCCTCCCTCAGATGATGTCTGTCTCTAGCAGGCATCTTGCTTAACTTGAAGAACAGCTTGGACAAAAATATATTTCAGATGAGATGAATCCTTTTCTATCTGTTTGGATAGAAGATTGATGGGTAATTTTCCTGACTGAGACAGGAAGAGAGCATGTGAAACATCACTTCTTCCCAGAACTATAGCTGGACCCAGTGAGAAGTGGGACCTCCAGAGAGGGCTGGAGCATCTCTCCTATGAAGACAAGTTGAGAAAGTTGTGGTTGTTCAGCCTGGAGAAGAGAAGAAAGTTCTGGACAGACAAGATAGCAGCCTTCCAGTACCTTAAGAGAGCCCACAGAAAAGCTGGAGAGGGACTTTTTTTGCAGGGACATGGAGTCACAGGACAAGGGGTAATGGCTTTTAACTGGAAGAGCATCGATTAGATGTGAATGCCACATCTCTGAAAGTGTTAAAAGCCAGGTCAGACGGGGCTTTGAGCAACCTGGTCTAGTGGGAGGTGTCCCTGCCCATGCAGGGGGTTTGAAATTAGATGATCTTCAAGGTCCTTTTCAACCCAAACAATTCAGTGATTCTATGCGATACCTTTAAGGCCTTCCCTGCAGCTTCAGGGTCATGATCGTCACCAAGGAACTGGTTCTGCTCAACACTTGAAATGGAACCTAGAAAATTATTTCTTACATTTTGTTTTACTTGGCAGTTTTTCCAATTTCTTGTCTTGCTTCAATATCCCTGTTAACTGGTAGTTTGGGAATTGGAAATAATGTAAAGAAATCCTGTAGCACTGGTGCTGGTTTAGGTTTTTTGTTGTGGGTTTTGCTTTGGTTGGGTTTGGGGCTTTTTTTGTTGTTATTGTTTGATTCCTTCTTTTGGAGGGTTGTTTTGGTTTTTTGTCAGGTGTTTTGGAACAAATGGATCAATTAAAATAGGATCAGTGCTAGACTCTTATAGCCAGGCTCTAGAACTTTTTCCAAAGATTGGCAGTAATTTTCTGTAAACTAAATCACTGGAGTGTGGAATTCTGAATCTCTCAGGTTCCGTTTTCCACACAGCCTTAAAGAGTACATACACCAATAAATTTTCTTTATTCTCTGAATTTCTTTCAAGGCAAACACAAAGGTTCTTCAAATGCATTCACAACCTTTTATAGCCAAGATTACCACGTGTTATCATTACCAGCTTAGTGTTGAATGTCCCACTTTGAACAGAACAGCAATTGCACAGCAGAATCCTTTACAAAGAAAAGCAGCAGTCCCAGCAACGACATTTAAATGAATATTTCACTGACACAATAAATGAACCACTCAGATTTCATTCACCTAAACTGGAATATATTGCATTAAAATTTTCCCTTGGTTTTCACCCAAATACATAAGCCTGCCAAATTGTTGGGTTTTGCTGAGGACCTGGAACTGTTTTTTTAAGAAATGGATTCTAAAAGTGGAACAAGATGTGATATCTATCCACAGGCATAGCCCTGCTTATGTCAAGGGTTTTTTCCCCTCCTGCAGGCTCTGCTTACATCAATACAGTACTACTGAAACTGTATAAAATTGTCTGCCTGAACAGAGTAAGACTGACTACAGTTCAGAAAGGGTAAATATCAATGTTTCCAGGATGGCACAAGCACCACTGCCAGGAGTGCAAGTTTCTCCATGTATCCTTCCCTTTCTTCCCAGGGTACTTATCAGGGAGCTTTGATTTTCAACACTTCCAGAGTATTGACAAACATTCAGATAAAATGCTTAACATGGAGCATTCTCCTGGATCCCAGATAAAGGATGGAAGCAGGACAGCCAAGTCACAGGGCACAGAACACACAGAGCCCTACACTCCCTTTAAAGAAATTGCCCTCTGGTAGCTGGTAGCCCCGTGGGTTTGGGACAGCACCACAGCTTCTCTCCTGCTTCCTTGTATCAGATGCAGATCATCAGCAAAATATAGATAAAGGATCATGAAAAAAGATGTATGATGTGCTATAGATGTTTCAGCAAGTTT
This sequence comes from Calypte anna, assembly GCF_003957555.1. Taxonomy (NCBI): domain Eukaryota; kingdom Metazoa; phylum Chordata; class Aves; order Apodiformes; family Trochilidae; genus Calypte; species Calypte anna. The sequence goes on along the minus strand of NC_044245.1, from coordinate 142,735,589 downwards.
GGGACCAATTATGTCTCTGAAACACATTATATCAGAAATAATACCATAGAATAAATAAATACTAAGCTCTGGACTGCTTCAAATTCTCTGTATATAAAGCTTTATGTGACCCTAGAGATGAAAGGAAAACCCCCAGGAGTGCAGCAGAGATGACCTGGCTTGGAGCTTCAGATTATTCTCTGCAGTTCCCATTTTGGTTTACACACAAAACAGAAGAGTTTTGCAGTCACTGTGATGACAATTGTACTCATGTCTTTTCTGGAAGAACATTTGCACTATGGTGAATATCTGGTGGCACAGCTCTGAGGGAGGTGATGGTGTGGCTTTCTCTCTTCAAGGCCATCCAGTGAATATTTCGTGGCAAATGTTTTGCATTTCCAACCCAGTTGGCTCACCTGCCTCTGCTTTACATTTTTTTGTCACAACATGCCAACAACATTGCTGAGGAAACATCCAGCTACTCAGCTCTTATACATTTAATGCATCTTCCATGGGGCAAGCAGTGGCCATCCTCAGCTGATGAAATTCTTGGCCTGTTTGCAAAGAAAAGCAGCAGCCCCAGCAATGACATTTAAATGAGCATTTCACAGACATAATAAGTGAATCACTCAGCAAGATCTGGTGGCAGAAAAAAAGTCCTTCTGAGAACCATCATCTTTCTAGTTTTCAAGTGAGGTGATTTTCTGAGAAGGAATAAAGCAAGAGCAACTCACAGGCCTTTTCCACACCAGCTGTAATAACTTCATGTCTATTGTTGCTACAAATTTTCACAAAATTTCCATGCTTCCTTTTCTCCTGTCTCTCTCCTTTTCCTCCCTTCCTGAAGAATAGGCTTGAATTCACAAAAGCTTTCCAGTGCCAGACACTTTAAAAGAAAGTTTAAATTGCTTTAAGCAAATAAATGTACAAAACTGGAAACAGTCAAACTGAGTGGCTGTGGATCTAGTGCTTATTCTTTTCAGGGAGTTTTATGGCATAAGTATTAATCTTAGCAAAATATAAATGAAAAAGGAGAAAGAAATAATGTTTTAAAGGACAGGATTAAATTGCAATTCTACAGCAATTCCTGAAATGGGAGACAAATTTTATGAACAGGAATATATAAACATATATAGAGAGATATAACAAATTGTCCTTTTAAGACATGAAATCTGCTTTAGTCTTCTAAAATAAGAGTAACGAAGAACAATGATTAAATTTAGAGAATTTCCCTAATTAAATTTGGGCAAAAATAAATACAAGTAAAGACATATTGCTGATATCTAAAGTGAAACTTTATAAGACTTCACACATTTCTTAAAATAAACCAGGTATCTTGTAAAACTGTAATGGCAGAGGCCTAAAGGAGAAGTGCTGAATAGTAATCAGGCTTTTTCAGAAAAAAAGATGTAATTTACACATTTGATAGTTTTCTAAGCAAAGTTTATTAAACAAATACTCAAAGTTGCTTCCATGGAAGCATTTACTGTAGTATAATAAAATACTGCAGGAGATAAAACGTCAGTCCTCTGGAGGATGCTTGGAACATATCTGCAGGTGTGTTCTTTTCTTAACCCACTGGTCCATTCTCTATTGGACATCATCATCTGATGAGAGGCAAAGCTGGAGATGGGTTTCCATGCTGGGCATCTGAGATGGGCAGAGTTGCCAGAAGATTTAGGTACTACAGCATTGCATGTGCCACAGCTCCTCTTTTAGGGCAGAGATGGTTTGTACCCAGCCAGGTGGTGGGGAGTTGTCCCTGGGGATGCTGGCAGACTGGGACAGAGGGAGGGGATGCCAGGTGCTGGCTCTGCACTTGGGCACACATGTTGGGGCTGCTACATAGGAGCACATGTTTAAAATGCCTAAGAAAAAAGTCACAAGGAAGAAACAGTGCAGCACTTCCACATTGGGCTCTTGGCCTACCCAGGGAGAAAGCCCCAGAACTGAGATTGTTTTCTCCCTGTTTCACAGAAGTTTCTGCCATGCTGTCCTGTGCATGTCCAAACATTTGGCTTGGATGTGCATTTATTGAAGTTGCATTAGTGGGAAGTTACCCTGTGTAGCCTTCAGTGAATTAATGCATTTACTCAGTAATTTAAACGAATAATGTGCCTATACTGTATTATTAAGAAGCTAAAAATTACTCCTATTTTTGATTTTGGGATGCTAGCTATGGACACAGGGCTGTTACACAAAGAGATGGGAAAAAGGAGGTGTGTAAAGACTATACTCCTGAGAAAGCAACTTGCTCAGAGGTATGCTCTGAGTGAGAACACAGCATTGTCCCCAAGAATCGAAGTTGGGATTGAACAATAGCCCCCTGCCCTGTCACCTGAGCATTGCCCTGCAGCTGAGGAAAGTTAAAATTACAGAGTCCCAGGATAAAACACAGCATGAGGTACAACCTGCTGAAAGTCAAATTATCCTCATAGCAAAACATCAAACAATTGGAGCAGATCCCAGCACACACATTTTTCCTGGCTATACCTGGTTTTGTCAGCTGTTACAGAGACGACTTTCATTCCAGCCTTCCTGATGAGATACTGAACAATTTGTAATTAAATCAGTAAAAGTAAGTCTTGTCAGAGAAAAGGTGTTTCCATGTTCCTCAAAGTGTAGCATTTAGTCACAAGTCACAAAAAATATTCCTCTTATCATATCAGTGACTTTCATATAGAATCAGATAGTTTTTTGATATAATGTTTTTTTCATTAAAGGTAATATGAAAGAAAACAAAGGTAAGATCATACATATGTGGGAACACAGGCATACAAGCATCATATTTACCAGCTATAACTCTTTTAAATGGGGCTGCAGTTGCCTTCCAGCTTCCAAAGTTCTTGGGGAAACATGGGTTGAGTACAGATGCAGTCCTACCACACATATAATGGGATCCCATAAACATCTCTTCTGTGGGAAACCAGGACTTTCACTCTTTTGAAGTAAGGTGTAGCCAAATATGCTCATTAATTTGCTAATTACTTTGCTGCCCCCAGAGTGTATGACTGAAATCTGAAACCAGACAAAACCCTTTCTGATGCCTGACCAACTCCTGGTTGCAGTGTTTCAGCCACTGCAGCCTCTCCCTTCTTTGGGTAACATCCCAGCTTGCTTTATCTTAGCTGGTGGAAGTGCAAGACTGAGACAAGAAAATTAAGCAAAGACAAGTGACAACAAAACAAGACTGATGACACACCCATTATCCAGGCAGCAAGTAACCAATTCAATAGTGCTGGGGACCCCTGCAACCCAAACTTGCATAGTACTGGTAGGACCCATGACACTGAAAGGACAATCCCAAAATGCTGCTGACCAGAAGCTCCAACATTTCCCAAGTCAGATTTGTGACACTTTGTAAGCAGCCATCCTGTGCATCTCACCTGCAACCTCTTCTTGATCCTCCTCCTTTCTAACAGGGGTCAGAATATTTCTAAATTGAGCAATTGTGCAAATCCTAGAAGTACTTTTTCTTCCATGTCTGTGAATGCTTTTAGGTTGTTTCTCTCTAATTGTTACAAGCTTTTGAATTAATTTGTATGTTGAGATGTGTGGTAGCTTGTAAGAAAGCTACTGAATGAGGATTACCTGCTTGTAACAGTGTTGCATCCAAACCCAGTAATTTCAAAGGAATCACTTGCAGTCGGTGGGAGCAGAAATTTCACCCAGTGCTTCCAGTAGTGATTTTCTCTGGGGCAGTTCTAAATATCACTCCTCAGCAGATAAAATTGTCCTAGGTCACTCTTGTGAGCAGATCTCTCTCCTTTCCTCACCATGTAACTGCAATGAGAGGCAATTTTCTGGTTCAACTGTTGGTTTGTTCCTTTTACTTTTCTATATTCAAGATACACCTCGGGTTTCTTCTCCATCGTCTCAACAATGTCCCTTGCTTAAATTGCTTCTCCAGAGACAGCAAAAGCTTTACCAAAGGGGCTTATCCTAGCTGATCTCTTGACTTCAAAGGTGGCAATGGCCTAATTGCAGGCAGATGAGCTGCCCCTTTAAAAGGGAAAAAAAAATCCTTTCTGCTCTGCAGTCAAGTCATTACTGCCAAAAGGAGCTTCCAGTTCTCACCCGACCTGCCACAGAGCCTTCCACATGTGATAAAACTGGCACTTTGTGTGCCAGATTTTGTTACCTCTAGTTGGTCCTTCTGGGATTAAGATAACGATTTTCACAGGATTTTAGAGCAAGATTATCAAGCCTGTCTACTCAAAGTCTTTCACAAAGTGATTATCAAGACCTGGAAACAAACTTGTGTTATATAGGCTCTGCAGATAATCATCTTTGCCAAGCAAAATCAGGTAAGTTGATAGTAACTGTTCCAGATCTTAGTTCTTTTACCTGTATCTGGAGAAAACCATTTAAACTGCCCTATTCATGCTTGGTAGTAATGTAGCAAATGAAATGTATTTTTATTAAATATATATGTATTGCACTTTTTTGAATTATCATATAAATAAATCTGAACTTAATATTAGCTGTAGCACTTTATGAAACGTTATTGTAACGTGGGCATATTTTCACATCAATGTACAATATTTCTTTAGACCTGGTGTATCATGGTGTGCTTAAAATGAGAGGACCTTTAGATGTTGGAACTGAATGAAGGTAGGGAAATACACAAGTTTCCTTTTTTAATTCTTTGTTCTCCTAACCGATGTTCTACTCTGTTTGTCATGAAGACATGGAAAAACTACTTGATATCTGATTGCATTCTGTTTGTATGGGAAAAATGGCAACAATTCAAACTTCATGGTCATCTACCAAATTAAGCTTACTTCAAATGAAGAATTCCTAATAAAACTGTAGGGTTTAGGTTACTGTTAATCTAGAATAAGAGATTGCTGTTTAATCAGATGTCTTAGTGAGCATGTAAAGGTAATCTGAACGGGGCTGAAATCTCTAGTTCAGCAGAACTCTCCATCAACAGTTCTAAGTAAAACAAATCTGAGTAATACCATTCAGCTTAAAATAAACATGAGAGGAGGATTATCATATCCAGTAGAAGTGCAGGAGAATTTGTAACTAAAGACTTGACCTGCAGCCTGTATCAGGCAAATATTTGGAAGGAAAATATTCAATGAGAGTCAGTTTATGAGATGGTTGTGTGGCACCTGTGCCTGTAGTACCTGTGCACGTCTCGCACTGTTTTGAAATGGGAATTGTGAGTAATTTTGAGTTTCAGTACAATGGAGGCTTCATATCAGTAATCTGTACACGTATTTTACTCACTGCGGCAAGATGTATGCAGGCAAACAAAAGAGTTACAGTTACAAAGTAATAAAGACTGATAGATAAAAATTAGATATCAGGTAACTTGAGTAACTCAGACATGACATCTATCATAACAATATTACTAATACCAACATTGCTGAGGGATAGGATATTTTAGGCAGCAGTTCCAGAAATAGTTGTCAGAGATGACTTTGAAGTTTAGTTGGACAGCATAAATGTTCATAAAGGTAATGCTGGGAAAAGATTTTGGAAGGCAGCTAAAGCCTAATGCTTCAAATTTTAATCAGTGTCTACCTCTTGAGGAGTAAGGGCAACCCTTTCTGAAGCCTCACTTTTAGTACTGAGATTTTTCTGCAATTTATTTTTAAACATCATGTTCTGGACAAAGGACACCGCAGTATCTGACATTCAGGCAAAAAAAAATCTGCCACGAAGGGAGAGTTTTCTGTTGATTTTTATACCAACCTTATTTAATATTTCTCTTCTAGAAATAAAACAGGGTTTGGCTTAGTACAATTCATTCTTCCAGGTTTTGCTTGCACATTGTCCCAGACATTTGCTGCTTTGCTTGGTGGGGTCTGTAGCATGGAATCCCAACTCATTTCCCTTGGGGGGGTTATTGCCAGGCTGACACCTGCTCTGGATTCCTGCTGCAAATCAGTGTCTCATGCAGAGAAAATTGTGTGTGTGTGTGTGTGTGTGTGTGTGTGAGCAGGCAGGACAGAAGGGAGCTGCAACTTCAGGTGAGCAAGAAATTGTCTCTCGGTACGTATGGGGTGCTTCCAAATACACCTTTTTTATCTCACTCTCTTTTAGTTTTCTTTCTGTTTTTACAGCTTTTTTTTCTTCTCTCTATCTGTCTTAAGGTGCTTTGATAGGAACGTTCCTTTGTGTGTCTGTCTCACTGCCTCTTCTCTGTGTCTTGGGATCATGCCCACATTCCTCAAAGCAAGAAAACAAGTCTCCCTACTCGGGCATGAGCACTGACCAAAAGTGTGTAGGGACAGACAAGGCAGAGGATCTCCTCTCCTCCCACCTCCTAGGTCTGAGTCTCTTCATAGAACAAACCAAAAGGGGGAAAAAACTGAATATTGAGCAGAGTCATAGAATCACAGAATAGTTTGGGTTGGAAGGGACCTTATTAGTTCCATGGGTAAGAACATCTACATGGGTAGAACACCTCCCACTAGACCAGGTTGCTTGAAGACTTCCAGGGACTGGGCATCCAACCTGTTCCAGTATCTCACCACTCCAACAGTGAAAAATTTATTCCTAGTATTGAACTTAAATCTGCTCTCTTCCAGTCTAAAGCAATTCCCTCCCAGCCTGTCACTACATGCCCTTATAAAAATTCCTCCACAGCTTTCTTGTAGACTCCTTCAGGGGGATTAGTACAGACCACATCACCAGCATCAGACAACATCTAGCAACATCATTATTTTAGCAGGCTTGAGCTAACATGCTACACTTCCCCCTAACAGGAGTCCACAAATCCATAAATAAAGCTGTTACAATTCCCAGTAAGCTTCATAATACCAAATAGCAGAAGCAGCAATAGACTTGATGGGATTTCAGGCCCTGTGATCCTCATGTCAGCAATCCATTTGTGGTCTGTACTCTTGTTGTTGGTCAGATCCCAAATATGGTTGCACAAAGAACCAAGCTTAGGATTTTTGATGCTAGACAGGTCCACGGGACACTGGACTCTGTCCATGCATAATTAGTCCAATTCACGAAAAGGTGATGGAGCATGAAGTCTGGGGAGAGAGATTTGGCCATGGCTTTCCATCTGCCTCAGCCCTGCTCTTCTGCACATGCTGTGCCCTGATGAGTAAAGGCTTGAGTTTGAGTAAAGAGGATTAGGCAGACGAACTGAATAGATAGGATTAACTACCTAACAAATTTCTCAGAGATTTTCTTTAATTTGTTTTTGACACACCAGATGAGCAAACACAGACATTTCAAACACAGAAATTCTTGGCCTCATTTCATCATCCCAAGAATGAATCCATTTTCAGAATGTTTTAATTCTCTACTGAATTAAACACACGAAACATTTTAAACATGGTGATAATAATTTGTTAATGAAACACTATTATCTTCAAGATAATGCTTTGTTGTATACTCACAAGGTTAGCTACTCTTAGAGGATATGGAAAAAAATGTGGATTTTTTTTTCTTTTTGCTAATTTTAATACACTCCCACATCTTCTGATAACTACAGAGCTATCTGGAATGTTCTGATATTACCAAAACAGTGGGGAACATGTCAAAAAGCAAGAAATTTCCTTCTTTTTTTTTCTAACCACCTCTAAATTTCTGAAGTCTGAAGACCAACTCAACCTGAAGGGCAGAGCAACCTTAATCCCTCCCAGGCAACTAGGTGAAGCAGGACAGGACACCACCTGGTGACAATGGTTTAGAAATACAAGGCTAGGGGAGACTGGGCAAGCAACATTTCTGCAGAAAAAGAGTTCAGTTGATACCCGGTCTGAAATGGAACAAGAGTAACTTTTCCCTTGTTTCAACAAAAAGGGTTCAGGTTTCATATGTCAGTGTCATTTGGGCACAGATCTTCATGACAGGGTACTGTGTAGGTGACATTGCCAAGTTCCATCAAACCCACGGTTGCTTAGGACTCAAAAAATCAAAAGCTGTATACTAAGCTTTTAACACACTCATACACTGAAAACACTGGTGAAAAAATTTCTGATTCTTTGCCATTCTGATTCTTTGCCATTTAGACCAATCCCAGTTTGCATCCCAGAGACCTAATCTATCTCTCACAATCACACTATTCTGGGGCAAAGTTGGACAAAAATGCACAATACCACAAACTTTAACACCACCTATTTCTTCTTTTTCACCTAATTTCTTTCTCCTAGGGCAGCCCAAACTGCTGGAAATTGGATTCCACAATGCAGTGGTTCTGCTGGCATGGGTCAGCAAAGATGAGCCTGGGATTTCTGTATCTCTTTCTGGTGTACAACACAGGTAAGGACAATGGGAATAATCCAAGTGCCTCTTTCCCAGTTGGTGTCATAGTCCCACACCCACAGCTGTGTCAGGATTGTGTCTTTCACCCTGCACAGGCAAGGCTGATGGGCTGGAGCTCCAGGGCTGGTGCCATAAAGCAGGATAGACTGAGAAGCTGAAGCTTCAGAGAATCATTTAGCATTTTCTAGGACTGACTTATTTGGCAATGAAGGAAAACAAAGCTGTTGAAGGGTCTAGAAGCTGAATGAACTTGTGGAGCAGATGAGGCTGAGTAAAGACCTTATTGCTCTCTACAACTACCTAAGGGAACTTGTAATGAGATGGGTGTTGGTGTCTTCTCTCATGTAGCAAGAGATAGGATGAGAGGAAATAGCCTCAAGCTGCCAGGGAAAGTTTACATTGGATATTAGGAAAAATTCCTTCACGAAAAGGATTATCAGGTTCTGGAATATGCCGCCAGGGAAGTGGTGGAGTCACCATCCCTGGAGGTATCTAAAAGACACAAGATGTGGTGCTGAGGGACATGTGTTAGTGGTTGATTTGACAGTGTGTTGGATTAACAGTTGGATTTGATCATCTTAAAGGTTTTTTCCAATCTAAATGTTTCTGTGGTCCTATGATCTGTGAGCCTTCTGGATTATTCTTTGGAAGCACTCAGCTCTCCACTGATTGGATAGGAAGCTTAAGCACCAAATTCCTGCACTTCATCTTGGCCTGGGATGTCTAAGTCACTGTTCTGCACCTTGCTTGCTCCTCACTGTGGGAATCTGAGGAAACAAGTCCAATCTCCTGAACTCTGCTTCTGTTCATTCCTGCCACAACACAGCTCCAGAGAACAGTACTCTATCAAGTGACTGCTTTGAATACCAGACCTGCACACAGCCTGGAAAGGTCTGCTTGGATTTGGCCTCGTTTTACTACAGACCTCAGACAATGTTGTGTGCAAGGGCAGACCTCTACAACAGTGTGCAACTACTTTTTTGTTTGTTTGTTTAATTTTGATGCTTGAGTTAAGGGGGAGACCTCTGATATTTAATCGGTTTTCTTCCTTTATCTGGTATCTAAAGGTGCTGGCAAGTCCTTTAGGGCACTCTTGCTCTTAGGCATCTAATGGAGCTGCTGCAGTGGATACTCAGTGTCCTGCTTTGCAGTCTCCATCTGTTTCTGAGTTACAGTGAAGGAGAGCAGCAAAGCTCAATGGAGATCTGCTTGGTAACTCAACAAGGAAAACTGTTTCTCAGTCTCTTTCTTCACCTCACAGCTTCATGCATGAGAAGAGAACATAAGAAAGAGAAGCAAGTGGCAGTGCTGGCTACTGCAGGTAAGTAACGCATCAGGAAACCCTCTGTGGGTGCTAATGGGGGTGAGAGACATCGTGTTGGGCAGAGACGTGGTGGCAGAAGGGACCCCAACCCACCAGCAAGAGCTCCTCACCCAGCACAGAGCTTACGCAGATCTCTGGTCAGTTTAACCTCTATCCTTCCAGGAATCTAGAATGTTTTGGTTATTTTTTTCCTTTCTATCCTTTCCAGCTCTCCATTCCCTCTTGCTTTCCCTTTCCTCTCTTCAGTGCTGTGGACATGCCCTGCTTCCAGCCCTGGAGTGCTGGTTGAATTGGTGTAAAATGATCCTGATGTCATTGGAAAATTATATTTCTCCCCAAATTCAATTTTGTTCTCGTCTCAACTTTCGGTGCTTCTTATTCCATCCGGCTCTGTTTTTTCTCTCTCTGTCATGCACACAAAGAGCTTCCATCTCACACACAGAGCCACACTGCTCTGTGTCCTCTTGATTTTATCAGGGAGGAGCAAAAGAACCTTCTCAGAAATTTTCACTAGGGAAAACCAAATTACATCAGCAGAAGGAAAACGTCTGTTAAATAAAGTATGTAGCTAAGTGACAGTCAATTTATACTGTGGCAGCAGTGTTGCCACTGAAGCAGCTGAAAGAAAAATGAAATTTATCTTTTCATGTCAGATCCATGCAGCAGCAGGAAAGGGGGAACATTTCCTAGGCATTTTCTCCTCTGTGAGTGATCTGCAAAGAGAGACCTGCTGCAGTTTTGGCAGTAAATACCCACTGCCCAGCACGAGAGGGCATCAACATGTCAGGGCAGACTGTGGGTCCCAGCTGCCTGCTCAAGGGAAAAGATCACAGAAATCTCAGAGTGCCAGGGGTTGGAAGGGGCCTCTGAAGATCATTGAGTCCGACCACCCTGCCAGAGCAGGACCAAAACTAGGGCAGTTCACTCTGAAGTGAGTCCAGGTGGGTCTTGAGAGCCTCCAGAGAAGGCAATTCCACAAGACTTTTTCCTTCAGAAAGATGTCAGAGCCCAAGTCAAATTTTGGCCCACTCGGTCTTGCTGTTTTCCAGTCTCTTCTTTTTGCCCTACCCACATTTTCTCACTACAAGTTTTGAGGTTCACCACAATACATAATCTGCTCATTTTGTTTTTCATAGTCTGGAGGAATTTTGCCCTTTACACAATCAGTGGCCATTTCCTCATGCCCTCATGCAGCCTTCTGCTCAGAGAATCCTTCTTTTTCAGAGCTCTCTGCAAAGTCAGTGGATCTGGCTGCCCTGAACCTGACAGAGCTGGTGAACAACATGCTGGACACTGCCCTCCGAGGTAATGGCTTTCAGCCTGGTGGTCAGAGAGATGAAGGGTTAAAGGGGTTGGCAGGAGAAGCCATAAACACCCCCTTGTCTGCCTCCAGAATTGATTCCAGGAGCATGTTACCCTTTCGCAGTTACAATAGAGATAGCTGCCTGCCCCAAATGATTTAGAAATTAGTGTGTGTTTATATAGGAACACAGTATAATTACCTATGGGAGGTCTTCAGAAAGTACTCTATAATCCAGTGTCGGTTGAATTAAAATAATAATAAAAAATAAATAAATAAAAAACAAACAAAAAAACTCACCCAAAAGCAAAAAAAAAAAAAAAAAAAAACAACCCCAAAAACCTAACAAGCAAATAAACGAAAAAAAAAAAAAAAACCAAAACAAGAAGAAACACAAGTGATCCTTTCCTCAGAGAAAATGCAAAATTGTGACTCAGGCAGCTGTATGGTACCAGCACCTCAGTAATTAAATGAGTCAAAACATGCTGTTCTCATCATTTGTTCCAGCTGCTAACAGCACTGGCACGTGTTTCTGCAGGTACCAAAAAACTCTTCTCCTTGCTGAGTGTCACATCCTACAGCTCATTTGCCTTCCACAAAGTGTCAGTCACTATTTACAACAGTGAGTATCCCCATGCTATGCTCTGGGCAGGAGCTTTTTCTTTCACACAGCCTGTTCATCCAGATATTGATTTATCTCTGTCTCTCCCTACAGTTTCTAATGTGAAAAATGTTGACCCTGGCAAGTTCCCTATGCATTACTGCTATTGTTTGAGCAATGTAACAAATGACTTGACAGGTGGGTACACAGGAGAGGTGGAAACTGCATGTGATGAAGCTGAATTGTTTCCTTTGTACCTGAGAGCTGTAGCCTGAATTCTGCAGGTTTCATCCTTATGAGCAGCACATCCAGATTACCTTGGTGATTAGAGCATCCTCCCAAGAATTAGAAGAAGAGGGTCCTATACAGGGATCATGTCTGTCATTCCCTGAGTGAGAACATTGACCTGGTCCTCATAGACCCTGCTATGAACAAGTCATCCCACCATCAACAGCCTCTGTTTGAGCTGGTGACAACATCTGGGCTATTTCTGAAGTAAAGCTCAAATGCCTCTTGGGAGGTCCCACATGCATAGGCAGTACAAGCAAAGTCTGCAGACTTTGGGTCTCCTCCATATTTAAGCAGAATAAGTAGAGTGTCACTTTAAATTGTTCTCTTGAACAGATAAATTGCACTCAAGTTTGTTTTCATGCACATTGCTTCTATATTGGATATTGTCTTTGAAATACACTTCTGTAGAGTACTCCTGTGGCTTCCTAAGTCCACTCCCATTCAGCAGAAATATTTTGAACTTCAAAATAATTTAAACATAGTCAAGGAGAAGCATTAATACAAAATATTATCACATTTAAAAATTATTTTTTTTCTTTGCATCCATGATAGAATATATATTTTCAGCCACAATCTTTCTCTGTTTTGTTGTCTAGATTTTACAGCTTTACTTGTTGATATTATTGGGAACACCAGCAGTTACCTGACAGAAATTTTCAAATCCACTTCTATTCTCTCAGGTTTGCATTTCCTTTAACATTTAGCATTTTCTTTTTGTCTGGTTTGCTCCTGTGTTGGAAACAAGCATAGAGATGTGTATAAAAGCCTATTTCTCTTACCCAAAAGCATTTTTCTTACAAAGGATGGTTTGAAGTTTTAAACAAAGTCTCTTCACAGGAGTAAAATACAAATACAGGGTGAATATATATATAACATAGTGATACATGTGTTTCTATGAGCAGATATGTTTTGTTTGAAATTTTGTTCAGTTATTATTAAACACTGGTATTTCAGGGAATTATGATTGCAAAAGAATAATTATAGGCTAAATTATCCAAAGACTTTTTTTTTTTCTATGTAAAAATGCTTGTAACGTAGAATTTTAATTAGATAGAAACATTTCCCCTGGAAATACAAGCATTTGGATTTGGTGCTGGTTCAAGATATTTCTCAAAAATCATATCTGAAGGAAAATATTTGGCCAGTTGTAGTAGCCACATACCATTTTCTGCTTGTGTTTTCAACTGTTTAAAATAATATAATAAAAACTGCTAACAAAGATACTTTCATATTTTTTTGCCTTTCAGTGCATCAGAGCAATGATTCAGATTGTATCTACATCTGTGTGATGACAGGTCAGACAGATAAATGTTAAAACCATTCCACCCCAAAATATTGCCTTATTTACTTCCAGTGACAGTCCCAGAAACTGGACTGGGAGTAGTTTAGAAACAAGAACTTCCTGTTGGTTGTGTTTCTGTTTGCAGGGAGAAATTTGTCTGACTTTTGGGAAACTGTGGAGAACTCACCTAGTATTAATTACACATTTTCCAGTAACACATCTTCAGATCTGGGTAAGTACATCCTGGGGAATGAAAGGAAATAACAACAACAAGGAAAACCATGTCCAGGTAGAACTTTCAATAAGTACTCTACCTTCATAAATTAAAATAATTTAAAAATATTAGTTTATGCTATTAATATTATTTGTATATGGTTATACATTGTGATGTACTTTATTATTAAAACGGTGAATATTTTATTACGAGTGAAAAATAACATTTATATTACACAGCACATGATGGATGGTGAGCATACTAAATCGACCTTTTCATACTCCAAAGATCTAGATTCAGCTTTTTCAGGTTTCACTAAATTACAGGAAGACCAAAACAGAACAGTGGATCCATCAGCAGAACTTGGGTGGAGATTTAAAAGTAAGCCAGTATTGTCGAACCTAAACAAAACCTAAACCTAAAAACCAAACCTAAACCTAAACTTACATTTTTGCTTGACACCTTGTTAAGGGCTCATGTATGTTTGCTGCACAGTGCTGGGATGCTGAATGCCAATTACAGAGCAAGAAAAAATTTTGTCCCAGAAAACATCAGATCTGGTCAGTAGTGCACTGAGTAGCTGACAAATAGAAAAACTTCTTTCAAAAAAAAAAACCCAAAACCAAAAAACCCAAAACAAAAACTTACAAAAAAAATTTACAAAAACTAAAAGAGCATTGGACTTTGTATGACATTCAGTTGTCAGTACCTGAATATTTTGTAAACTCCAGTGCATTTAGAATGTCCATAAGCATTCAAGATGGAAAGTGTCAGTCTTCCTCCTTTTAAAAGCAGAAGTAAACCTTCACATTTGCTTCCCTATAGTAAGAGTAAAGAGAAATTCAGCATTTTACCTCATACCTTCTTATCATCTACAATATCTGCATCTGTCTATAACAAAATTTCTACATTTTCCCCAGAAGTCTGCTGTCTTTTTATGAGCTCTTTTGTTTTGCTGAACTACATTCCAGCCTTTATTATCTCTTCCAGCCCCCACTGTGACTTGTCCCACAAAATGTCATCAGTTCTCAAATACTAGTAGCTGCCCTCTGGTATCTGCCTACTCCTTATAGACAAGAGCTTTCATTTCTTTCCTCTGTAGTGAAGCAGTTTAGAAAATAGAAAATTAATGTGAAGGAAAAAGCCCCATCACTTTGCAGGAACCTTTCAGTTTCTTTTTCTGTTTTTTTAAAACTTGTACATTAAAATGTTCTTGGTTAAAATTTTAAATGTTATTGGCACTGCCCATGCTTCCATATCTAAAATGGAAAGGTGTGTGCTCACACTCAGAATGAGCCTTCATGCTCAGCAGGCTCTGGGAAGCCCTAATAGAGACCTTCCAGTATCTGAAGGGGACCTACGGGAAGGCTGGAGATGGACTGCTTATAAGGGCTTGTAGTGATAGGATGAGGGGCAATGGTTTTAAATTAGAGAAAAGTAAATTTTGATTGGATGTTAGGAAAAAATTATGTACCATGAGGGTGATGGAAAAATGGAACAGGTTGCCCAGGGAGGAAGTTGAAGCCTCATCCCTGGAGATCTTCAGGGTGAGGTTTGATAAGGCTCTGAGGAACCTGACCTAGTTGAGGATGTCCCTGCTTACTGCAGGGTGGATTGGACTGGATGGCCTTTACAGGTTCCTTCCAACCCAAGGTATCCTTTGATTCTATGGTCTGCCAGGGGAAGCAGGAAAGAGATAGGAGTTTCTAGGTGCATTTTAGATATTACTTTACACTTGCTGCTGCTGTGGGGCACCAGCATCTGCAGCCCATTGCTGGTGCCCTCTCTCTGTCTCTGCCTCTCTTGCTTGTCCAGCTACCAGGAGCCCTCTTGCCCTGAAAGGAGAGGAAATCCCCATTACAAGGTTCCCACCATGGCCAAAGACATCTGGAGCAAAAGGATCAGGTTTTCCATCACCCAATGTGGATGCTCCTAGACCACGAGGGACAGATGGAGCTCCTCCAGCTGCTGGTGGGAAGTGGGCCCCATGGCCAGCACTTCAGCCCAGCCCTGGTGAGTGCAATGCAGGGGAACCCCACATGTTTCAGCTGCTAGCCCTGGGGTTTGGCCAAAAGCTGAAACCACATCTCTGAGGCTGACCTTGGGAGGCCACTCAGGTCTTCACTCACATCTGGTTTCAAATCAGGTGAGCAGACCTGTGGAAAAGCTGCTTCTCTTCATCTCCACTAAACTTACCATCTTTAAGTCTTTCTTTTGGTAGACCATGGGCTTTTCAAGATCTAACAAAGATCTTGTCCTTCTTTTACCATCTTGATATTTTTAAATGCCTCTGGGTATACTAGGTGAGGGACCTTGGATGCTGAGACTGTCTCCTATAGAGCAGCTCTTCTTGGTAGACAGACAAATAACAATAATTCTGAATGCCATGAAGCACTGTGTCTTTCTGCTCCCACAGCTGACACAGCTGCAATTTGGATGCAGACAGCATCTCCTCAAGAAACCAAGAAACTGATGCAAACAGAACCAGGTGAGACTGATCTAGGATAATAACAAAGGGTTTCAGTTGGCACATTTATGAAATAGAAAATAGTATCTGTAGAAAAAGATGACTGAATATATCTAACATCAAAGAATCTAAGTGTTGATTAGGGGTCTGTGACTTCAGATTTTTTTCCCCTGCTATTCTTTACAACAACTTTCCTTTATTTTTTTACCCATTAAGATATCAAAGCAGCTAATATTGTTTTCCCTCCTTCAGATTTGCCTTCCTCAGTGATGTCCACACCACCCTACAGGCCTGAGGTGACAATGAAATTTTATTCAGCTACCAGTAAGTAGCTGCACCTCATGCAGCAAAAACATGTTCAAATGTATGTCAGTTTTCCCATGTGGAAACAACATACATGTGCAATTTACCTGATGTCTTATGTGTGTCACACACCCAAAATGCCAAAGGGACTAATACCATAGATGTTTCTGAACCATACACAGTTATGCATTCGAAACACAAATTACATCATGATGATAGAATTAGTAGATGTAGTCTGTGTGGCAATTTTACCGCGGGTTGTGAAATGTCCAGATTTGCCCTTAATCTTCCTCCTCAGATCATTATCAACTAGATTTTCATGAAAGCTCAATTGTCTCTTATAAGCTCTAAAATAGAGCTAGAATTTAAGAGCTCAGCAGGCTAAATGTATGATGATGTGCCACTCCACTTATAATATATTCATGTTGGCAATAAAATTATATTTACCTGTAAGTATTTAGTCAGAGATTACATTCTTTGAAACACGGCTTCACTCAATGCCAGGAAGGGAGTATGAACTCTGGGAGATGCCAGCACCTGCTTTGGATGCTGAGTGTTTGTGTGTGTGAGTCCAGGCTTCCTACACTCAGATTTACAAAGCAGGAGCAGAGCTCAATAACACAACGGGAATAACTCCCAGGCCCAAATCCCAGGCTCGAGAACAGAAGATGATTACTCCAGCTCTAGGCACCAGCACCGTGGACACCTACAATAAAAGATAAAATGCAAATCATGCTGTAGACATCTTTAGTCCCCTTGGGGGACTTCCAGTCTGGCCTCCTTCCTCCCAGTGGTCACACTGGAAACCATGGCACCTGGCCAGCTGAGCAGCAGACAAGGCCAGAATTCTGTGCTGTTACTTTTGCTGATTCTGAACGTGCTTTTCATAGCTCTCAGTCCATTCTGGTTGGCTGAGTTTATCAGCATATGTTGAGTTGCTTGTATTATTTTTTTCCTGTTTTAATTTCTTTTTGTGCATACAAAAGAAAGCACTGAGAGCACATGACTCAATGGTACATCTATTTTCAGAAGTAATATCAGAGTTTAAAACACTGGCTATGAGAAACAAATGACAACAGCTGACAATAGCATCAAGTGAGCACAGAAGCACAGCCTTGCAGGAAGGCAGCGTCAGGGAAGAGGAGGGGAAGCTATTGCCTGGCAAGCCAGAGAATACTGCATCAAAAAAACATCTGCTGTGACAGGTTTTCAAGGAGAAAAGTCACTGGTGCTGAGACAAGGAGGAGTTATTGGTATAAGAGTCTTTTCAAGTCACAAGAGATAGGAAGTCAAATACCCTTTTTTTGTATCCTGCTCTCACTTTACTTCTGTTTACACACTCAAAATACAAGATTTCTCTTCATATCTTCCATGACATAGGTCAGTTGTATGAAATGAACATAGTACATGAATAAAGTGTGACTTCCTGACACTATGGATAGTGTGAAAAAAATTATTTAAGACAAGCTTGATCTTCTGATCTTGAAAGGGAGCAGAGGAATGTGCTATGGTAATTGTCAGCCATAGAAAATTGTGCACAAAACTCAAGTTCTCTTCATGTCTTCTTTGCTTGGGATCAGTGTAGCTTAAGGATGAAATAGCAGGCAACCAACTGGAAGTTTCTGGAGTGGTAGAAAACATGGATTTCATTGAGATCAGGGAATAGAGATTCATCAAATGCCTCTTTTTCATGATGGCAGAGCCTATCTGCCTGCAGGTATTGATCATGCGTTTGGTCAAATGAATTGAACAGTGGAATCTCAGAGCATACACAGTGCTCTAAAGACTGAGACATTATTCCAAGAAGATATTTCTTAAATCACAGAAGTGGATGCCAACAGAGAATATATGCAAGTGTGCAAATGAGAGCACACAGGGAGGGATTATATAAGTCCAAATTATTCACAGTACCCCTAACATTGTCTTCCACTGGCAGCAAAATTTAATGTCAGTGTCAGAGAGATGTGACATGGAGTTAATAATAGAGAAGTCTGTTTACTGCAGCTATAGCTTGTCACCTGCCTGGGACAGTAACATGGCAATTTCAAATAGCCAAGAGCTCTGCACAGGGAGCTGTGGTTCCTGTGGTTCCTGTGGTTTCTGGCCTCTTTTGACTGCCTTGATTTCTTAGGAAAGAAAATTCATAGAAAAGAAAGTTCGGAAATAAATTCTTTTAATTTTATTTTTTTTTAAATTTCAATCCAAATCTTTAGGAATTTAGGAACTGAAGAAAAAACCTAACCATTTCACCATAGAAATTTGTTATGGAAAAATATAAAACATTACTGCAAAGTACTGAAAATTTTACTTTCATAAATATGTGAGTACATTGTCCAATTGATATACAACTAAATACAACATTATTTTCAAGACAATTTCAGCATTAAATATAGTATTATGTAAATATTGTATTATTTTGAGATTAAGTGATTATCAAAAATGAAACCCAAAGCAAGTTATTTAGCTTTCAGATTTCTACTTGACTTTTTCCTGCACAAATGAATCCCAATAGAAATTGCAGCCACTCAGTTTACATTTAGATAAAGGTGAATTTCTGCTGGTGAAACACAGACCTTGAGTAAAGTGTTTCACAGCTGACAGGCAGGATAACAAGTACCCAGGTGGAGGTTCCTTGGAGGGAACAGAAACAGTACTTTTTATGGACATTCCTCATTCTCTGGTGTTCAGATATTAACATGAAGAGTGTTATTAAAGCAAGAAATAATTAATCTTTAATTGTCATTGAAAAAATCAAGGTGTGGACAATGCTATTAAGTTGACAAAGCCTAATGACACTTATGCAAAGCTGCTAAGATTAAGACAAATGGGGCTGCCTCTTGCCCATCCCTGACTAATTATTCCTGATGTTTGTGTAGCATCTTTGACACACAGCTGGTTTTCAGAGGGGCTCATGAGTTTGGGTGCTGCAAGCATCTGCCCATTACTCCTCTGTGACTCTGATTGCCTTGGGCAAGTGCTGGCAGAAAAATGGTTTTGTAGCAATCTCTCAGGTTGGCAGACCCTTTATTTTCCTTCTGCAAAGGAATGCCATTTTATATTAAACTCCTTGTCAGCAGTAGACAACTCCAGCTTATTTCAACAGAACTTCATTAGTTCAAATTTAACCTTTGTAGCCTCTCCTATCACATAACATGAGATGGCCCAAAGCTATAAAGCATGTGAGACATGAGAACTTGGAAAAGCAATTACACTGTCTAAGGTGATTATAGTCAGCAGGTAAAGCAGTTTATCTGCACATGGCCAAAGCCTGATGCCAGTTACAGAAATGTAGAAGCCAAGTGACAGTCACACAGGGGCTCTCCCACCCCAATAGGTTCATGTGAAGGGGCACCCACATTAAGAAAAATGTGCCCTCTCACAGCCTGGTCCCCAGTTACCTTTTCAGAGCCATTTTCAGGAATGTCCCTTTTTTCTGGAGTGTTCCTGTGGGGGAGACATCCTTTTGGAAGGGTTGCTGTAGGCACACAGAAGCTCCTGGGGTCTGATGTGATGCCTGGCAGGGCAGGCAGCTTCACTTCACCCACCCCAAGTGTGCCCTCACGGCTATTAACTATGCAAAGGAGAGGTGGTTACACACCAATTTTAGCTACGCCTTGGCATCATTTTTTTAATAAAAGAAAGGGAGTCAGATCGTATTTGACACTAAAAAACCACGTAGCAATTCAGGATTTTGCTATAAGCTGCCATCTCCTATTTGGCAATATTGCTTCTTTTTTGCCATCTGGAACAGCTGCATTTGCTGGCAGGATGAAATGTTTGGATTGCAACTGGTTATCTCTTGCTGCTGACTGCAAAAGAGTCAATGAATAGAATAAACTAGATACTTTCCTTTTATCTAGCTCAAGAGAAGGGAAAAAGGAATGCTCATGTACCCCATTTCCCTGCATTTTTCTTATGTTAAAATTATATAATGGTTCTCAATTGAAGGCAAAAAAGTCTGATGAACCAGCTGGCTTCTGGCAACAAATAGTAAAATGAAGAAATTATTCCTATCTTCCTCTTAATGCAGGCAAACTTTGACCTTTTCTTCTCCAGTTTCTTGTAAATTCTATGAAACCTGTAGAAATGGTATTTATCCAGAGGATTCTCACACATTCCTTAAAAGTGGGTTTAAGTTCACTCATTATTGAGGTCATCAGAAACAAGGAGACAGTGGTGGACAGAGAGAAAGCCATAACCTCTGCACAGATCATGTTTGTTTTGTTAATGAGGCTAAAAAAAATGTGATGGAGAAAACAGTGAGAATCTGCTTATTTTTTCTCAGTCATATTTAATCTAAGGTTCAGATTTAGAGGGTGAGTGTAGGGAAGCAGGGGGAACTGGAAGTTTATTTTTCATTAAAATAGCATATGCACATTGAAAGTATCAAATATAATAAATGTACAGTCCTGGTTTTGTCTTGATGTTCTGCACTGTGGGAAATTTATATTTCAGTGGCAACTGAACTTGCACCTTAGAAGGTAACTAAAATAAATTAGATAATAATATTCTTTAATAATAACAATAAATCTTTAGAGTTATCTCTTACATTTGTGACAAATAAAAGCAATGCAGTTTTAAGCAACTAACTAGTAATTATGAATCATAACAAACTGAACAGAATATCTGTGATTTCACCTAAGCAACAGCCAGGCTGTGCCTTGGTTTATTTCCTGTTGCCTGCATCACTCAGATTTGATCTTAAGATACCTCCATGAGTTTATTAATCTGCATGTTTCCCATAACCCAGATGTGGTATTGCAAGAAATATAATGAGAGTAGTATGTGAACTAGTTTGGAGTTTCATTTTTTCCTAGGGTGTCCACAGGCAGTCCTCAAAGAGACCCCTGTGACCTCGCCACCCATCACACTTCTGGTGCAGAAGATCAACCCCTGTGTGATGGAGCTCTGTAGGTTTTTTCAGCTGTGCCTCTGTGTTGGTCAGAGAAGACATTCTCGGAAGGAAGCCATGAGGTAAAACCTGGCACTCGTCCCTTTGCTGTTTCTCTGCTTAAAATATTCCACTGGGCTTTTATCAATCCACATTTTCCAATCACTGATGGTTTTTTTGAGAGTTTGGAGCTACTGGTTGAGATCCAAATGGGTCCCCAGTGTGCCAATCGATACCTGATCCAGCTTTCAGTGTTCACAGTAAGTGAATTAAGTTTGACAGGATTTTTCCAAGTATCTAATGACATTATTGAGGTCAGAATATCTTTTTTTATTTCCATATTCAATATTAGCAATATGATGCACATACAGCTGTGCTTATGAAAGATAAAAGTCTATCACTCTGCTAATTTTAACTACTTGTTTAGGTACTGTGTTGAATACTACTCCTGGTTCTTGAAAAATGCAAATTATGTCTGTGAAAGAGTCAAAAGAGTTGCTTACTCCCACAGTAAGTATATTTTCTTTTTATAACTCTACAGACCTTATTATGAAGGTACATCGAAAAGTTTTAGGTTTGCCCAGAATATTTGCTGTCTTTTATCACATAGCTATTTAACTTGATTACAGTATTTTTAAGATATTTTTTTAAATATTTAATCTTCATGTATGGTTCTAATGTTTTTATCTTATGACAGTTTTCTTGTCATTTTTCAGCATTAAAACAAAAATGCCTTAAAAACATCTGCACTTTCGTCTAGAACACTGAGGAATTTAACTGCAAACTGGAAGACTGGTGACACTTTTAGTTTTCTCTTTCATTTCAGTATAAAAATCAGGATGCAACGTGTAATTTGTAATGATACAAGCTATTAACCAGATATGAATCTAGAGATGTGTCTTCCTCCAAGGGACTGTAAAAATAATGTGTAAAAAAGATGGTATTTTATACAAGTGTTGTAACTGCAATTAAAGAATTGAAAGGCTTTTAAAAATTGTATTTTATAAGAGATATTTATATAGTTTGCTATCGAATGTGAATAGTTTATTTTAGTTTTGTTTACAATTGTGATAAATAATCCAAATGAACAAATACAAAAAAATTTTAAATCGAGCTGAAATACTGAAGAAAAGAAGGATTTTTCCTGCTGTTAAACACTTGTAGATTACATATTATTCCAAACCAAGAGTCTGCCACTACTTCAGCAACTCATCTAATGCAGAGTTTGACCAAGGGAAGGTTCACACCTCTTGTCACTCACCCTGTGACATTTGTGTGAGCTTACCAAGATTCATGTCCTTCCTTATATGTACCCTTGGTGACCAGAAAGCCTGGTGACCTAAAAAACTATCAACCCAAAGTATATTACTGAGCTATTAATATTTAAAACCAAAATTATTTGCACTACAGCTGGTGCACATTGAAGTTTCACTGAAGAAATACATGTTCAAAATAGTAACAAGCCAATGAGAAAGGTGTCACCACAAGGATGCTGCCCCCAGGGAGACGTGGGATGCTGTAGCCCTCTTCCAAAAGACATTTCACTGTTGTGCCCAATAGCATAATGGAATTATTTCTGTAATATCAAAGAGCAGGAGGGATTGGAGTTCTACCAATTTTTATTTTTTGTACAATGAATGTACAAAGCAGGAATATTAACCTGGCTGTGGCACCACAGTGCTGGGGAGCAACCTTGCTCTGCTGCACCTCTTCTCACTCCAGGCAGCATCTGAAGAGCTGGTGAACTGCACCTCTGTGCAACTGTTGCCATTAAATCTCACAAAAACATGTAATGCCTGAAGATATAATTTAAAAATAACAAGAAGTCTGTATTGTTTCTTATATTTTTCTCATTAAGTTTTCTGAGAACTCAGGAAGAAAGGCATGAAAACGAAGGAAGGGGAGAAAAGAATTATTAAAGTCAGTTTGACTTTCTGGAGGTTTTTTTAGGATTGAATAAAAAGACAATATCAAAAGAAAAATATTTTCCAAAAACAATTTTAAAATATTTGTTTGCTATTATTTTAATGAATTTAATCACCTCTGAGCTGTAGCACTGATGCCCATGGTAAAGGGCATTTTTGTGTTTATAAGGAATCACCCTGTGTTTTTCCTGCAGGAATACAAGTCCTTAGGCAGAGCACTCACCTCTTGACACTGCCATGGGGTGTGCCTGACCCCCAGTAGGTCTTGGTGCTCAGGTTTGTACCTCCTCAAGTGTAGGAATTTGCACTTGTTGACCTTCATGAAGTTCCTGTTGAGCCATTTCCCCCAGCTGAGTGGGACACGCAGACTTGCTGAGGGCACATTGTACCCCAGCACCCAGGTCATTAATCAAGAGTGGATCCATTCTTGGTGGCTGATGTACACCCCTAGTCCCTGGCCTCCACCTGAATTTTGTGCCACTGCCCACCAGCCTCTGGGCCCTTCTATTCAGACATTTTTCAACCCACCTCACTGGGTTTATCCAATTGATATAACAACAGCTTTTCTATGAGGATCTTATGGAACCTGGTATCAAAGGCATTTCTGCAGACAGTGTAGTTCACAGGCCTTGGAAGAGCCAAGCCTTTTGCTCACAAAGGTATTTTTACAATTCCAGATTTATTAAACTTCTCATTGCTCCATGCTAAAACTCAGTAGACTGTTTGTCATTGTTGATGGCATCTTTGAAGGGCAAATTTGTTTGGCCCTGGCAGAAAGAATAACTTCCTGATGAGGAGAATCTTTCCCAAATCTCATTGACTCCCCCTTCCCCTGGATTTTTCTCAGCTTTGGATCCAAGCCACTGTGGATAGATGAGAGCAGACTTCTCAGTCATACTCAGAATACCAATGTTTAAAGCTGTATAAATTTTCACCCATCTTTCAACACTGAACACTACCTCCTGCTAAGTTATTACAGCCATATTCACATGCTCCAGAGATTTTCTGAGTGATTAATAACAATGAAATGATTGTTATTTAATTAAAGTCAAGAGTATTAGGGAAGTTACCATACAGTGAAGGCACCTGCAGAACAGACTTCTCAGTATAGATCCTTTACATGACTGGAGCTATATTACTAAGATACACTGTGGGCATAATGATTCTAAGGAATTTCATGGAAGAATTAATTAATAAATGTTGAAGGGGGGTTGATAAAAGCAAGTGATCACATGGGTGAAGTGTACATCCAAGTGTGTATAAATAACATAGTACTGACTTTGCTGAAATCCTTTTGTCCTTCATACAACTGCTTTTGAATTATACCCCTCAAGGTAAGCCTTTCTAGATGTTCTCTATAATACAGGACTCAGGATGAAAACAATATAGAAAACCCTTTTTGGGATTGTGAAGAATAAAAGTAGGTAAGAGATTTGGGATAGTAGACTATAAATATTTAGTGCTCTTGTAATTATAACCTTGTTTCCTGATGAGCTATTAAGAGTTTTAAATAAAACTGAATGCTGAATTTGAGCTTAGAGGAACAAATAGTCAAAAATAGGTGTATACTTGTAAACTGAGAGAAAAAAAATCTTGATTTATTTTATTTATACCTCACTCAAACCATAGTAAATTTAAAGAAAACTATGAGTGTAGTTCTAAACAAATCAACTCTCTGTGATTTAATGAATGCTAGTGAAATGATTTTAGCTTTGGAATAATACTTTATACACATTTTATACGGGCAAGCACAACCAGAACTTAAAAACTTACAAACATCAAAGTCTTTATCATTGGGAAAATGTATGATACATTATGTCAGGCTCAGTGCATATCAGAGTGTATGTACAAAATGGGAGAGATTTTTGTGATGTGAAGCAAAGTAACATAATGGATTGCAGATTAGCTGGGTTCCATAGATCTTATCCCAGAATGTCTCTTAATTTACAGTGTTTCAGAACATCTGCATTTAAACATAATGTGAAGAATTGTTTAAGCATCCTGTTAGAAAAGTGAGGTGTGAAAGCTCTTTGTAAAACAAATGAAAATTCAAGTACACCATTTTGTTGCTAAATAGACTTTCTCTGTCTGTGGCACTTTGGCAGAGCCTTTTGACTGATGACATTGGTAGAATTTGAATGATACCTAAAGCTCATCAATGTTGTGATATGTGCATTTACTGTGATAAGGACAAAAACCTAATTGCATCAAGGAGAAATATGGACAAGATATAAAATCATAATTTTCCAAGCTGCTGTCTTCCCAGTCTTCAATTCCAGACATAACATTTTGTCTAATATTTTACTTACCTCACCAGGCACACCAGGTTGCTGTGTGACTTTTTCTTGGTTTTGGATTAAACTAAAGATGATTTTAATTCTGCTGGTGTCCATGTCAATGGTGGTATACAGGGGTAAGTGGCAATATATGTTTATGATTACTTGACATTTACGCCTAAATACTATTTTCAGCGTGTGCATTTGGAAGCAGTCCTCCAGAAGCATGCTTTCTGAACCCTCAGACTTAGTTTTCAACACTCAGCTGCACTTAAATAAGTTCACCTCTGAGGGACACATAAAACATGTTTTTCTCAGGACTTGTAGTAAAGCAAGAAACATTTAGAGATCTTTAAAATGTGACCTAAAATTGCAACTTCCCTTCTGCTAGCATTAGGTCATTATTTAAGTCCTCTAGACTCCAAAAAAGTTATAAATTACATATAAAGAGTTTCTACTCTTTCTACTCATTAAACACAAGTGTACTGTCTAAATTCTCCAAACCACTCAGTGCATCCTGAAACATAACTCATGTTCAGGTAAAGCTCCTCCTTCAAATTTTACTATAAATATTTTAGGTTTTTTCCTTCCAATTCTCTTAGAATTTGAGAGATCTTAGAGATCTCCTTAGTTTTTCTTGTCATGGGTGAATGAGCTTCCCAGTGGCAGGGATGAGCAAACACTTCAGATTTCTGCAGCCCCTGCTCTGTGTAGGAATGTCACTAAGAGTAGCAGGGTGTAAATGAAGAGAAGGACTCTCACAGGTCCTAACACCACTTGTGGTCACTCTGTGGGTTTATTTCTAAAAAAGCTCAGCAGCTTGTCATAGATAAAACTCTGCACTGACCTACTTCAACTTCTCCCATTGCGTTGTTTCTAAGGGGTTATGTGTTGGGGAAACAGTTCAGAAATATACAGGTTGTGAGCAATCCTGACTTACTTCAATTTAGGCCACATTGGGTTAATGGTTATTGAGGCCTAGTTGGAGGCTTTCTGAGAATGAGCTACTGGGAAAGAGATAACTTAATTGGCAACAGAAGAGGAAAATGATTATGTGAGAAGAATCTTTCCGTGAGAATGGTATGTGTAATTGGAATACAAAGCCACCTGCATGATAAGATGGTGTAAACAAGGCTTCTCTATATAAAGTGAGTGCAAGTTGCTAATAAACGATTTCATACAATCATATTGATGTGCACATGGAATCCTTAAGCCTCCGCAGACTGTTTTCCCACAGTTATGTGAGTTATAAGTCAGTAAAGAAACAGGTTTAACGCAGAACACGTGGGATAAAATCTGGTGACAAAGCTGAACATTAAGGCTGCTACGATACGACTATAAATCAGTAAGATCTCTGCAGTGAGAGAGAATGCCAAAATACCTACACCTTTACTCATTAAAAAAAAAAAAGGTGTATTTAGTCACCACATGTAAAGGGGACTTTAATTGTATAAAGGGCTAATATCTTGTGCACTCAGAAATACCTGGACACAGAATATTTTCTGATGTAATGTTTGAAAGAGATTTCCCTCAAACCTCAAAAGGCTGTGACACAGTTTTAAATTCTTTTCCCCCACCTAAGCCCCTAAGATTTTAAATGTTACAATTTCTTGGTCTGAAGATGATTACTGGTTAGTATTTCTGTAGGATCTGTTCTGCTGAACAGATCTCTCTTGCTACTGAAGCAAACCCTTGTGCATTTACTGGTATCTTTGTGAGCAGCAAGTGTCTTCTAGACAGTCAAGGTTTTTGCTCCTTGAGGTTTTCAATGACTACATCCATGCCATGGATTATGACATTTTAAGTAGCCACAAATTCAAATAACAACTGGAGGCACAGTGATGTTTTCCTGATGAGCTTTTTTTTCGTTAACACTGCAGAAAAGCATTTTCAGAGTAGCCACATCACAGACATAGACCAGAAACCTTTTTATTTGTATCTGTATTTGTGTGGCCCAGGTATAGAGTTGGAAAGCCCAAGAGTTAATGAATCACACAAATTTCCCCAGACATTCAGCAAGTTTTAGAGAAAAGCAGAAGAATTTGACCTCCCTGGGATTTTCTGAGGCTTAAAGGATTGATTTTTGTAGTGCAGTCTTTCACTGGCTATAAAGGGAGCAAGGTAGGACCAATAGCCAGGGTAGCAAAAAAAGAGAATAATTCACCAAGAAGTTATTTTCTCTTTGTCCCTTTCCCCACAATTTAAACAAAATTAAACATTCTTGTTAGCAAAAAATAGTTGATGAACTTAGAGACAATTAGAAATACTGTTCTTCATAATTAGAAAAGTCAGAGGTTTACCAGCTTGCTGACCCTGTGGCAGAGATTTTTCTCCAGGAGAGCTTAAGACATTTATGTGTTAATTGGGTCTCTGCAAATTAATTTTGCTGAGAACTAAATGCAAGCAAAGGATGCTGAAGTATTCACAATTTCTGGCATTTCTGTAACATGGCTTTATCAGTTCCCTCCCTCTCTCATTTCAACTGAGTGGTATTTTCATGTTATCCAAAGTATTTCTAAAAGTATTAAGTGATCAATGGCTATTGATCAACAAACACTGAGTCTGAGCCATGGTGTCATGCATTATATCAAAACCTGGCTCTAGATGTACTCGATAAACCTTGGCTTGAGGGAAGGATCTTCGTTGTTGCAGAGAAAATACAATACATGCTTTAGGCCACAAAATAAGAGGCATTTTTATTTCACCAAGGAGGTGTACAAATTCAAAGCATTCCATACAATTTATTTTGCAAGAGCCACCACTTCAATTTCACTTGAATCTGAACTCCTCAAGGCCATCAAGCTTTTAACAGACCTGTTGCAGTTCTGGAAAAGGCCAAACCTTATTGGGAAACCTTTTCTTATTTTCTGGAAAGCAATTTGTTCTCCTGACACCTGCTGCAATTATGGACATTTCTGATGGATTTTTTTTCATCTAAAAGCTTTGCAGTGTGACCAAGACTTTTATGAAAAAAAACAGTGTAAGAGGAATAACCTCTGCCCACCTCCCTCAGTCCCATATCCATATTCTGCAAGTAAACTGGAAAAATGTGTTACTGGAGGCATCTCCAGCTGTTATCATGAACATCTGTTCACTCAACAAGAATTGTGGAAAGTCCCTTATATATGAGCTTAAAAAAAAAGGACTATTTTTTCCTAATCTTTTGCTAACTATATGGTTAAGCCTTATATCTAAAAAACCCCACAACTCCCTTTGCTGTCTTACACCTATATTTATTGCAAGAAAATGCAACTGCTTTGCAAGGTAACTATCAGCTTTTTCCCAGAATCATTTGTAGAGAATAACTGGCATTAGGAAAGCTGTCCATTTTCTCTAAAAAAGAGTCTTATTGTTACATTAGAAAAAAAAAAATAAAAGGAGAAAGACAAGTTTAAATACATCCAAAGCAGTGTGCTCTCTCCTGAAATTGTGCAGAAGACAGTAACAAGGAAAAAAATGGGAAGAGAGAAAACAAGTATTAGATTTCACCCTAATTCAGGACATGGCAAACAGAAGGAAAAAAATCCAAACACACAGAAAAACCCAATGGAAAAATATAACACAGCAGCTTCAAAAGGATAGAGTTGAGAAAGAAATACTGATAGGAGGGGAGGAAATACAACAATAGACCATAAGGACTTAGAGAAAACAAACCTTTTTACCTCAAATAAGTGAAGAGTACAGGGTTACAGAAACACTGGGAAAAAGGAACAACTAAAAAAGTTTCATACTACTCTACTGTTTCAGCCCAGCAAATGATTCTGTTCAGAAGAGTACAAGGGTTAGCATATGTTACTGATTCATTGTGGTTTGGTTTTTTTTTGTGTTTTGTTTTTTTTTGTTTTTTTTTTTTATTTATTTTGTTGATTTGTTTAAATTTTATTTTCTAATCTTCTCAAATCTGTTTCCTGAGATAGGTGGCCAAGGACTGGAGCCACCAGCATTCCTGCCGGAGCTTCTTGACACACCTGAAAGAATCTTGAGTAAGAACAGTTTTTTTATTTTCTACAATATTGCCTGGAAGTGGAGAGTTACTCTTACTCTAGAGAAGTGTGCTGTTAGCAAACAGCTAGTAACTCTCATCTCAAAAGAGTTTATTGAGGCAAGACCAGGGGAAGTCTGGGGACAGTTCTGGTCATTTTCTTTTTTTAAAAAGAAGTGTGGTTTGTTTATTTTTCATTTAGACAATGCCACATTCTTCAATGGAGTCTTTCAAAATGTGGAAAGTGTTGCATTATTTTTTGGTAAGTATCTGTTCCAGCTGTATTTGGGCACCTAATGGAAATTCTCTGAGATTTGCTTTTATGTATACTGAAAAGTGACAGGGATTTTTGAGACTGTACATTACCCCAAAGACTAATATGATACTGAATACTGCTGCCTTTTAAGCATTGTTCAATGTCCCTTTGTTACCACCTTGTTTAGACATGGTTTCACATGGAAGTCACTCATGTCTGACCCACACCAGTCCACTTACCATGCACTTTATGGCTGTTCTCTTTCCAGACTGCCTGGGTTCTCATTTCACCTGGTTACAGTCCATCTTCACTAATTTCCCTGCCCTGCTCAACTTCGTGAACAAACTGAAGTGTGTGACTGGATTTTGTCCCAGGGATTTTGAGGACTATGGTTGCTCTTGCCGGTTTGAGATGGAAGGGCTCCCTGTGGATGAAGCTGATGAGTAAGTCTTATCTGTGAGATGTTCTCTTCTGGCTGGCACTGCCCTTATGTTCTGATGACCTAGAGCATAGCACTTTCCTAAACAATTTAAAGACAGCTGTAAAAAAATAGAAGATTTATTCAGAGGGTATGTCAGTCCTACACCATCCAACTCTGATGTATCCATCACTCAGTTGCAACATAAATATCTGATATGACCTACAAAAATCACTTCAGCTCCAGTTTATCAGCCCTGTTCTGTGCTATTCTTGCCTGCTGGTGGACACTATCTTTTGCTGGGCCAACACTCTGCAACATTTTCTCCAGAGCATGGCCTGGAAACAGATGAAGATGGTTGTAACTTACAGCCTGTGATCACCCACTTACTTCTTTTCTCCCATAGCTTGTAGTCTCTCTTTATTTCCCCACACATCTATGTGGAGAAATGCTCCCATCCCCCAGGTAAAAGCAGAGGACACCATACCCACCTCCTTGGCACACCTTACCCAGAGAAGTCTCTAAATTCTGAACAGCTCTCTGTGAAAAAGAAACCTCAATAATTTCTAAGTACTTTTTTCTATCTCACACCTAAATCCATGCCAAAAACTGGAAGTCCTGTTAATGAGGGGAGCAGGAGAGCACTAATCCAAGCAGTTTAGTGGGTTTGCAGTCTTACCATAATGTTGTTTTTGGGATCTGTGTACTATCCCAGCAATGTCAGCTCATAGGGGACTATAAGGAAAATGTTGGCATCTGAGATGGCTTTAAGCAACAGAAATCAGGTTGCAGTAAAGTTTGACTCCAAGGGGCAGTCAGGAGATTAAGCAGAACTTGCCCTGAATACCTGTGAACATGCAGAGGTTGTAATACACTGGAGCATCTAGGCACAGAGGAGAAAAGTGCAGCTCAGTGCTACAAGTGTAGCTCCCAGCACCATGAACCAGGAAAAAAACCAACACCCAAACTCCACTCTGTGCTTTGGTTGAGTGCTGGCCCTAACCCTGACAGTAGGAAGAAATGTAAACTCAGGCCAGGACAATCAAATGCTTGTTCAATTATGCTGAGCAGGAGATGTGAAAAGAAGTTCAAAGTGAATCAAGATCCATCCATGTCTAAATAGTAAAAAGGTTTTTCCAGAAATGTAATGTAATGTAATTTATTAATTGCCTGAGTGAAGACAGCAGTGGCTTAGAAAGGATTAATGCCTATAGCTAGGTGGAAATCAATCCATCCACCTTCCAGCATGAGATGGCTGGGAAAATAAAGATCTAACCCTGCTCCTGGACAAAAGCCACGGGCCTTGAAATGAAAGGTTTTCTGCACAATCATGATGACATGCTGAAACCAGAGCTGTACTCAGTTCAATGGATTGATACCTGAAGAGCTGAGCACCTGGGCTTTCACTTCACTCAGCTTTGTTTTAATGCAGAGCAGCATAAATGCAGAAACAGCAGAATGAGCTCTCAGCAGTTCTGTCCTGAGAAATGTCCACAGACTCATGTTGTGTTTCTAGACTCTTACCAGTCCTGAGCTGAGGTGTCCTTAGCAGTGTGGCACCCCCAGTGCCTTTGCAGTAAATGGAAACTGTGGATATGTCCTTGGCTCACGGGAGCCTCCCAAAAAGTGGCTGCTATGAATTTTTTTCAGTGATAATTCCCAGTGTTGCAGTTTTTTCTCTAACTTGATTCCTTTGAAACTAGTTTTGTAAACCCTGGGTTGTGTCACTACAATTTCTGTTCCATTAAAAAATGGCTGAACATTTCACTGTAGGTGTTTAAGGCATTAGAAAATATGCCCATAAGCCCAACCTTTTACCATTTCCCAGAGAAGCCAATTCTCATATCTAAATTTGGATCTTAGTCCATTGTCCATAGGGAAAGAGAAGCATAAACCTATGTTTTAACAATTCACTGCTCTCAGAGTGAAGACACTCAGTAATTTTTTTTATTAACTCTTGCATGAAATGTTGATGTAATTGTGATGTCCTGAACAAACAAGCACTGTAGGGAGTTTACATTAGACTTAATTATTCAGTTAGAGGACCTTTCAGGTGCTGACACCTCACTAGAGCTCAGGCAGAGACAGGAGTGGGTCCTGAAGCACTTCATCAGCTGTATCTTCAGAACCCTGTTCCTGGTGGAGCTTGCAGACTTCAGCCTTACCTCTGAAGCAAGGCATGTCCATGTTTGCAGAGCCAAGGAACCATCAGGGTCTCTCTGTTGAATGCTACTTGACCTCACATTTGTTCAGATTTCTGCAATCTCCTAGACCAGGTTATAGCAAGGAATAAAATGATTAAGAGGTAGCAGAGACACTGGAGTACAAGAAATGGGGCTTTGAAACTTTATCAGCTGGGATAATGCCATTCCTGAGCTCCAATCCACTCCTGAGCAAACCTCATCACTGATGCCTTTCAGCAAGACACCAGCCTGGTCACAATTAGGACTTGGACTGCTTACCTGGTTATGAGGACATATTAGATGTTGTAATAATTATTTATTTATATAGCAAGTTGTTAAATATTAAATGCTTCCTAATTGTAAGCAGTGAGAAAGTGAATGTCATGGTTTAACACTGGCCTGGCAGTTAAACCGAGTAACAGACACTCTCTATTAATCTCTCTCTCCTCCCCGATAAATAAAGGAGAGAGAATAAGGGAGAGAGACTGATGGGTTGGAAACTAAACTACACAACTTTAATGAAACAGTAATGATAAATAGGAAAAATAACTAAATATATACAAATATACAGGAAAATGGATACCACCTTCCTCCCCCCTTCTCCCCCAATAGCTCTCATGTCACCACTGAGGCTTCAGGGCAGCCCTGGGAAAGTCCAGGCTGGACTCCTGGAGTCGGCAGCAGTTGGGAACTGGAGGCAGGAACACATAGATATGGGCTGGCACGGATCAGGAGCACAGGCAGACGAACGGATGGAATCCTTCCAGGATGCCGGGTGAAGGAAGGGAAGCAGGAAAGGCAGGAAGGGCAGGCAGCCGGAAGCTGGAAGCGATGCTTGGCCCTCATGATGCCTCAAATTTTTACTGAGTATGATGTATATGGGATGGAATACTCTGGTCAATTCTGGCATCTATCTTGTCTGTTCCTCCCCAAAGGAGGGCTGCAGGTGGGACCTCTTTCTTCCTTCTGGAAGGTAAAAGTTTTCCTCAGAGCTGAGCAGTGTCCTTGGCTCTGCACACCAGTCTGTAGCAGTACCTATAAACATCGAGTGTTATCAGTCCCAGAAGCAGACACTGTCTGAGAAACTTGCTGTTAATTTCAGCAAGTGCAACTACTTACAAGAGACTTAGCTGAAAGCAAAAGTACAAGACAGAAAATCACCTTTTTCCTGGCCCAAACCAGGACATTAACCCAGAAGGGTGCCTGCAAAGGGCAGGTATTTTCTCCTTGCTCTGGTCAGTGCAGGAGTGGTTCTGTCCACAGGTGAGGTCAGGGTATGTGCAGAGCTGCAGGTGATGTGTATTAACATCACATTAATCACTCTGTCTTTAACAAAAATCCCACAGAAGCTTAATGAAAGTTAACTGCTTAGATCAGGATCATGAGTGAATACTTCCTGGCAGCAGATGTTGCTTTTGAGTGTTAATGTTGCCTTTGCATTCAGCATTGTCAGAATCAGTGGCAGTCCAATAATAGAGCCCATTTCTCTGAAAGAAGGATATTTTCATCTAAATCTAACAGCAAGTCCCTGCTTAATTTATGTGGCCACCTTATCTGGGGTAAATGATGACTGTTTTACTGAATTCCCTTTGTAGTCTGTGCATGTATCTGTTTCTATAACAAAGAAGGAGATGGCTTGCCTGCTAAAAAGAGATGAAATAAAAAAAAGGATTGATGAAGAGCTTTTTTTTTTTTCTTTGAGTAGACTTTTCCTTGCTATTCACAGCTGAAGTGGTCATGCAGCTATTTGGGTTGTGCATGACAGCAGAGGTGTTAATGACCCCTTCCCATGTCTAAATGATGCATTTTTAACTCTGATTTTTGTATAGAAAAGAAAGTAAAAGAAACAGGATAATGCTAAACCTACTTAAAATGTCTCAATGAGACACAGGGATTCACAAGGCATTGCAGTCATCAACATTCCATGAGTTTCAAGTTCTGTGAAATTCTCCAAATCTGCAGTAAGAAAGGTTATAACAGGGCTGAAGCCAAGACCTCTAATGCTGGGCTGTAAGAACTCAGGCACTGCAGAAGGAGAGAAATGTAATTTGGTCTCTACCACTGAGTTTTGCATCCAGATCCACTTATCCCACCAGACTGAGTCAGCAAAAGGCAGTTCTCAGTCTTTGCTGTGTCTCAGGACTGTCCTAAGGATATCTTCCCTTTTGGCCCCTTTTACATCTTGTGTAAGAGTTACATGAAATGATTGCAGTCAGATCTTGTACTGAAACTAAATTGTGTGAAATTTGTGTTATTTCCTTTTTTAAGCTGTTGTTTCCAGCACCGCAAATGCTATGAGGAGGCAATGGAGATGGAATGCACATGGGATCCATCAAAAATATCTACAGACATCAACTGCTCTACTGAAAACCTGACTTGTGGTAAAATTAAGGCATTGCAAGATGATAATACAGGAGACTCACCATGATAAAATTCATATAAAATTATTTACAGACATAAGATCATGCAGAGATCATGCTTTTATAATAGGAGCTACTCTATGTAATACTAATACAGTCCTGGGAAGTGAAGAGTGAAGCTCTTTAATGCCTAATCAATTTTAATATAGTTTTTCACTTCACTTTTAAGTATTGCTTCTCAGAAAGATATATGGTAGGACGTGATTTGACGATACCAGCAAGAAGAGCAGAATCCTAAACCAATTCCCTTACAGTTTGTTTAAGCAACAATATGATGCAATTTCCTTTTCTTGATTTCATTTGGAACTATTTAGGACAATCTATAAAGTTCCAAACAGATTCAAATATGAATAGTTCTTTTTTATAACTTTCTATACTTAATAATCTGAAAATATTTTGTTCAAACTAACAAACAAACAAAAAAATTAGTTTCCATCAAACCCATGAAATCCATGAAATTAAATAAGTGTTACAGCTCTAAAAGGCCAAGGTTTTTTTCTCTGAAACTCTGAAAAGTAGAAGGTTTTGAAGTGGGAAAATAGTATTTGATGGGAAACTTTCATATCTTTTACAAGGGGCAAACCACACCTTCCATGACAGGCTTGGCTTATGGAATATGACTCCTTGAGGTTAAGAGGAACATTTTAATGAAGTCTGAGATATGTGAAAGTCAGTACCAGCTGGGTTAAGGTTTCCATGGAAGAAGCAGAGGCAGCAAAGTACTGCTCTGTAGCCCTCAGTCCTCTGCAGAATAAACCAGCCCAGGAATTCTATGGCCAGCTGGGCCTGGATACCTCTGATGGCATTTCAAACCCAATCTGTGTTGACTATGAAACTTGACTGTGTTAACATGAAGAAGCACTGTATGACAGGTTTGCAGTAATGAATATAGACACACACCTCACAGGGAGGAAAAAGCAGGAGGGGGAAAAGAGATATCATTAGTTTCTTGTTTGGATTTTTACTTTATTTGCAGAGTCTGGGGATCCCTGTGAACAGTTCCTCTGTAATTGTGACAAAGATGCCATTGAATGCTTTATGAATGCACATATTAACTCTTCCTTGAACGGGCTGGATGTCTCCTTCTGCCCACCTCTGGTTACAGGTAAGGACAAGGATCTGATTGCCTACCTCCTCCTGCCAGTCTTTCCACTGGCAAATTTGACCCAATGAGAATCAAATGGTGGTTTGGATGCTTCCCTGCACTAAATCTGTCAGTCTGTCCTGTTCTCCATTTCATGTGTCCTTTCATTTATTGCTAATCAAGTGAATGCCAACAGAGAGGAAGAAGATGGACTGACTGCTGTCCTGGAACAGGTCCAGGAGATGTAACCAACCTGGTGAGGGGATGGAAGCACATTATAGCACATAATGAAAAAGGAGGAGTATCAGGGGAGATATTCTGGTGTCCTCAATAGTAGTAGTCTCCACTAGGTAGCTGAGTGTGTAGGGAAGATGCAGCCAGACACTTTGGAGGTGCACAGGGACAGGAAGAGAGGAGAGAGACAACTGCAAGAGGGAAATTCCAGTTAGATATGAAGAATACTTTTTTTTTTCAGGAGGCTCCTGCCAACCCTTTGAAAGTCTTGCCAACATGAAAAGATGGGTGATATTTTGAGTGATCAGTGACCCCCTGAGGTCAAGAGCAGGAATGCCAAACTGAAAACATTGCTAGCTCAAATTTTCCCTTAGACCACAGAAAAAACAGCTGAAAGCCAAAAATAGACTTACTCTTCTCCATCACTTGCTTTCCATCTTGGGAGGAAAAATCCTCTTTTTAGATGAAGGGGATATTTATCTCCATCATCATCATACACTGCTCTGTGCTCTGCAGCTGAAATTACAGCCTTGTAAGACTGAATACCTGCTCTGCAGCAACAGAGCTGGATTAAGAACTTAATTCATATTTACTGGAATCAGAGCATGGCAGGAGGAGGACCTTTGAACTCCCAAGCTGAGATTGAAATGAAAATGCTATGTTTTCTAATCCTTTGGCTTCTACTCACAACCCCCAGTGCTAAGGACAGAAAGACACAGTTGTATCATGCCCTGGCAAATAGGTCAAGGGAGAGGAAAATACCACAGGGAAGTTCGCATCAAAGCCAGAAAACTGTTTCCTGGAAACTACTAATCCTTCACTGGGATCAGATGGCTCTCATATGAAGTGTGGTAGCTCCAACACATTGCAAATAAAGGGGAAATTGTTAGGTGCTAACAGGAAGATCATGTTGGCTTTAACACTGTTCATTAAGGCAGATTCAGCCACATACCTCCACTAATTTAAGGCTCCTGATTATATTTCTTAGTGGAAAAAAAAAAATAATCCTTTGATCCACTTTTATTTACTGTTCACTCATGCATTTATCTTTCTGTGTAGCTCTTCTGCCTGGCTCATGCTTTGATAAGCATGTCCTGTCTGACCAACTTCTAGGAAAAGGATTTTGATAGATTATTTTGGATAAAAATGTGAATGAGATACATTGGGATATATTTGCTTAAACCTTTGCTTTAATAGGAATCCATTAAATGATCTATGGATTTGTTGATTAAACAATGTCAAACACCCTTCAATCTTTGAGAAAGCTTTCTCCTTTTCAGAAACAACCAGCAAGAGAGAAATGACAACACTTCCCATGGAGGGTATGTCCTCATCCCTGTAATTCTCTGACTGGAATATATTAAATCAAATAGATCTAAACTCAGAACAATAACATAAGTATTTTGGAAGCTATTAATTCCTTTTTGAGACACACAGATGAGTTTTAGCAGTTTTTAGAAGGTTAGGTTTAGCAGGTATTTATCAAAATATAAAAGGAAGAGAAAATCCTAGTAAACTAAAGCACCATTTTGGTGTCAAACTTTACACAGGTGCCCAGGAAAATTTCAGCCAGATGACTCCTTTTTCTGAGAAGGAATTCATAAGAGAATGCTGAATCTGATTTATAAATGCTACAAGAACAAACACTAACAGTAGCTTCAAAATATTTTCAGATGGATCTTTTTCTATCTGCACGCACATTTAAGGTCCTGCTTCAGTAAGGATCTTAGCCAAGTGCATAGATTTAAACATTTAAGTTTTTTGTTTCAGTGTTTAATTCTTACCTTCGTACTTTACTCTAAGCCACAGATATAAATCCCTGCTGAAATGGGAGAATGCTGATTGCTACCTGATTTATAGTGTTTAGTTTGAAACTCTACTCTAGACACTTACAGATTTTTTTGTAATTCTGTTGCTGAGCAGAAATCAGTATTGTCAGTGAATAAATATCCGGGCAGGATTTTAATAATATTACTTTAATTATTAACAGTGACACTTGCATTTGCTATATTTACATCATTTAATAGCTGTCCAAAAAGTACAACAGTAATAATAGCTAGAAATAAACTCCATTCTGTTCACACAGATCCTGTTAGGCCAAGATCCTGCCTAGCAATCATCCCAAGACATGCCCCTGCAGTAAGGATGCTTTTATTTTTGCAGAGTTCCTTCATCATGGGACTGACAAAACACAGGCTGCAACTGCATCCATGGAAGAAGGTGTGCAACTGTTTTCAGCTCCCAAAAGCTGAAAAAATAAAATAGAAGAATAATCTGTTTCCTCCTTTTCTGCTCTTCTAAAAGGTCTGGTATAAAAGCAGATCTAATGTTTTGGTGACTGAATTCAAGACTGAATGAGAAGGTGCAGTTCTTCAGTTTGTCCATGCAATGTGCCTAACCAGTGTTTGCAGTAGGTTTTACCTGTTTTCATTCAAACAGACCCTTTTTTGCCTGGGAATACAGACTGCAGCAGGTAAGGTGTTTGGCAGAGACATGCTGCATGGGTGCCAACCACTGGACCCATATCCAATTGTGTATTTGTTGATTTTAAAGGGATATTAGTTCTACCAGATCAAGAAAGTAGCATGGGGAAAGACAGAGAATGGTTTGCTGCAAACAAGCCAGCAGTTCAATGGTTTATTTACTTTCAATGTAAAAAAAAAGTCTGATGTTAGCTTTACTTTGGTGCCTCCTGGGTGAGTTCCTAAACTATGAGACCAAGTGCCTCTTCCGAAAGTCATCCTGTTTTCCTTTTTTTATTTTTTTTATTTTTATTTTTATTTTTTCCCCCTGCTCCAATCAGTGGCTATCTGTGTTCAGAAGTGGTTGCTTGACAATTTCATTGCTGCAGCAGCAGAAAAATATTCTCTTCCTACCTACATGGTGTGCACGACATGGACAGAAGTCATCCAAAAGCCTTGGGTAGCTCTGTAAGGGAACCCCTAGTGAGGATCAAGTCATACAGCAGTGAAATAGAGGAGACCTGTCTTGGACCATCCCCTGCCCAATTTAGCTTCTGCACTCTTGTCATGTGGCCCCATCAGAGGCAAAGCCACCCTGTCACACACAGAGATCCCCCCCATCTGCCAAGCACCCAAGCAATGCACTCTAGATGGTTGCAGCCAGGCTGCTGCTTGACTCAGAGGAACTGGGGAGTTATTCTGTGGGAGGGGAGAGAGGTGGAAAGTTGCAAGAACTCAAAAACCTATTTCCAAGTTGCAACTTGGAAAAGTTGCTCCTAAAAGTGAGCCAGTGCCCCTAGTGTGAATCCAGAGCAGTGAAAAATAACGTGAAATTTATTTTTTTATTTTCCCCCTTCTCTTCCTCTTTGTTTTTTTTTCCTGTCGTTTCTTTATTTGTCCATTTGTTTGCTTGCTTGCTTTTAAGAAAAAAGTGCTTCAAATTTAAACAAGTTTTTAAAAATTTTTAAAAAAATTAAAGTGTTGACTCTCCTGTATGATCAAGGTGATTTTTTACCAGATATTTCTTGTTCTAGCAACAGCTCCAGTTTTGGTTCATGTTTTTCTAGCTACTTCTGTGAAGCTGACTAACAGAAAACTGAGAACTCCAAAAGGAGTAAGTGCAACTGGATTTGCACCTCTGCTGAAATATTGTATTTCCCAAAAAACACTTATTTGTGCTCTGTAAAGAAGCATAGCCCATCATAAGGCCTAAAATAGTGTCAAGACAAAGTATTACAGATAACATATCTAGCCAGACTTTGGAGGAACTATCTGGAGTACCATTTACCATTTAAAGTAGCTTTCTCCCCATTAAGCCCAGAGGAGTTTCACCACTGACAAATAATTATATCAAGCAAAGGTAAGGTGTACTCAGAAACTTGTCCAAAGGAAAAGACATTCTTCCTCACATCACAACATCCTAATATCAGACAAAAAGATGCAGAGATTATATTAAAAATAACATACATTTATAATTTATCAAAATGTAGCTGATGATAAATGAAAATGAGTTTATCAGGTAAAGAAATAAAATAGGGAAGTATTTGGGCTTGTAGCTGTCTGTCCACACTTGACTTTCCATGCAGGTAAAAGCAAGGTGTTCACAAGGAATGGGGCATCCATCCATGCACAGCAGTGAGACTCTGCATCTAATCTAATTCTCTTGATAGTATTTGTCTGCCAAATGCATTAAATACTGAATTTGTGATTTCAGTCATATTTATGCTGGTTCTTCATTAGTGTAAAGCACATCATTTACACACAGCAGTAAGAGGATTTTATCAGTATCACTTTGTCTACAATAATCAAGACACTGCAGAGAAAAGTGGGTAAATCTCTACCCATGAAATTGCCAGATCTCCCTGGTTTGCTGAAAATGCTCTTCTCAGCAGACTGAATTTTTTGTAAGAGTCTGTGCTGACAAGTTGCTTTCTGAGTTTACATTTTCTGTTTTCAACAGTGATTTCTTTTGAGCCCAGTGAGATGGCCCCAGGGACTTCCAAAGCCAGAGGTAAGGATCTGATTATACTTTTGTTGATGATCCAGACACTCCTGACTCCAAATGAGCTTAGGATTTCTGGATAATACCTTCACCTCGTCAGCTGACTTGCACATAATTCAGCAAACCACTTTGTTTCTTCCAATTATCCCCTTTATAAAACAAGGCTAATAGTGGTGTTTAAGTTTTATGATGCTTTCAGGAAGAGCAACTCCAGAAATGCCCTGCAGAAATACATCAGAGAGGTCACTACCATGATGCCTTTGTTTTTTTGTACAGTTACCTCAAAGGACCACAAAGGTACAGTTCCTGCTCCCTCCATCCCCTCAATAAAAGGTCAGTGATTCCCAGCTTTCCTTTTCCTTTGATGGCCACAGCAACAATTCAGCATCCCAGCTGAAAACCCATGCATGGTGACAAATGGGCTGCCAGAGAATCAAATTTAGTTCAGGGTCAGATAGCAGATGCACAAGCAATAAAACCAGACTGAGGAGTACCAGCTGTTCTTTGCCTGCAGTCACTCACTTGCACTCCCCATGTAAGCATTTGGGAACATCTCTTCACATCAGGTTTTCCAATAGGATGCTTGGGCCTTTAAATTACATTCATAGCATCTGCTGCCAGGAGGGTTCACTTCTATTTTGCCTTCTCCTTTTATTATATAGACTTTCACAGATCTCTTTCCCAGTCTGAAACCTGCTTCAGCTTTCACAGTTTTTATTGCTTTGAGGGTAGCCACAGGAGTGGTTAGAGCTAGAAGTGAAGAACATTGCTAGACTTGGAAATTTCCAATGGCTCATTTTTGTGTAAAAAGGATTGTTTGGGCAGATTGAAATATACCAGAAAAATCCCAAGGAACATTAAATATAAAAAATAGGCCATAGTAATTTTGAAACTCTGACTACAGTCTGGAGAGTGGCCATGTCTCCCACCTTGATACAGAAATCTGGCCTTGCTGTACTAAACATTGGCCAAATGTTCTTCTCTGTTACCTCAAATGTACCAGAACATCTCCATGTTGTATTGCAGGTCTGCATGCTCCAAATAATCCTGGACATTTTTTTTTTAATATCAGCCACGTGCAGAATTTCCTAAACTACAGTTTTATTTTCTAGAAGCAATCCCTTTAAACTCATCATTCTCAAAGAGACATGAAATGTGCACCTTGCTGAACTATTAGAACTCGTGTGTTGCTATTGATCCCTTTCTGCAACCTTTCATGGGCTGCTGTGAATGCTAGAAGTATTTTCATATTGTGTTTTTTTTTTTTTTTTTATTTCTGTATTTTATGTCAGGTTATTTTCAGTACATACTAAACCAGAATTTCAGAGTGACAAAAAAAAAAATAAAATTAATTTGAGTTTAATCCAATTAATATATCCAGCCAATGTATTTAAAATGAAATTCTTTAAAATTGTGGAAACACATGTCAAGCTGTATTTACAAAGTATTTTATTTGTGAAGTGCCACATTCTTCATATCAACATTTAGAAAAATCCCACTTGATTTCTGTTTGTTTACAGCATTTTCATTTAGAAGTCAGCTTGTATAAAAAGTGAAAGGTAAAAAAAGAAAGAAAAAAATGTTAAGTAATCCCCAAACTAAACAAAATATTCCTGGGGAAAAAAAAAACAAACTTCAGATAATCTAAAAGTAAATACCAATTTAATTTTTAGGATATAGAAGCCCTTTAAAATTAGTTTCTATTAACCTTCAATTTATTTTCCCCTTCATATTTGCTTGTAGTTAAATTACTTAAATCTTTCAGTTACCAAGCTTTGCAGCAGGCAAATAATTTTTTACCTTCCCTAATGCTGCTGCCAGGGGATACTTTTTTTCCAGTTTACTCAGAAGGTGAAATCTCACCTCACTTTATCTCTCAGTATGGCTGACTAATCAGTAACCCAGGACTTTCAGCAACTGGTGCAGCTCACCGATTCAGTATCCCACATACAACATTTTAGAAAAAAAAAAATCAGCAGTTATACTGGTCCTGTTTAACCAGCAACTTGTTTTCTTGAAGCCAAGAAATACAAAGTGTGGGTACTCCTTTCTTCTCCTATTTGCCAGGTTTTCTTTTTGTTTGTTTGTATTTTTCTCTCTGTCAGCTCACACAGATTTTGCCCGAGGATATTACTCTGGCCTGCTATCTAAAATGAAAATCTTCCTGTTTATTGCTCCATGTCACCTTCCACTTTTCTTTTTCTGCTTATTCAGAAGAAGACAGATTTATGGAAGCTGTGGTCCCTGTGGAAGAGATAACCACTTCCCCAGCTTCCTTCCCAGGAGATATTAACTCAATGCAAGGAAAAATTGTCCCCACCCAGAAGGTTCCTGAAGGGACATCTGCAAGAACAAAGGAAAAAGGCAAGTAAAAACTGAATTATGCCTGCTCTGATATATGGAATTCCTCTATTCCTGCCCACAGTTATCTGAGGATTCAGCACTTCTCATCTATATGTAGAATAACACAGTGTCCTCCCTAAATCTGAGTAGGATACAGGGAGCATAACACTGACTGCACAGGCAAGGGCAGTTCACTGTCAAACACTAATGAGGAAAGCTTCGCCACCATTCATGAACAGTCTTCCAACTATTAATTAAACGAAAGTTATCACGGCCAGCTGATTATCATGCTGAATCACTGCAGCTGGATGGTTCAGAATATGCACTTTTGGATACCTTACTGAAAGAAGAGTTCATTCTATCTTTGCAAGTCTAATCT
This sequence comes from Calypte anna, assembly GCF_003957555.1. Taxonomy (NCBI): domain Eukaryota; kingdom Metazoa; phylum Chordata; class Aves; order Apodiformes; family Trochilidae; genus Calypte; species Calypte anna. Next base: position 142,692,735 of record NC_044245.1, on the reverse strand, counting down.
CTGCATATGTCATCCCAGAAACAAGCCCTGCAAAGGGGGGCCAGGGCACAGCTTCCTCTGGATCAGCTCTGGAACCGGTGCTGTCTGACAAAGGAACCCATGGACCTGCAGGAGAAGGTAAATGAAGACTTTTTTTCCCCAGCTATATCTAGTGAAATACTTAGCTACCTCCATATGAAAAAATAGGTGTACATTACATATAGAGATTACAGTTATTCTAAACAGGTATGTACTGGTATTTACCACAACAGGAGACAGTCATCTGCAAATTGTTTAAACAACAGTTCAACTTCTTCTGCTACTGTGCTGTCATCAACACTTACAACTATTTGTGATTACATTATAAACACATTTTTTATACAGTACAAGTTCTAAAATGAACTCAGTGAATGTTTCCCATTGTTTTTGTTTTTAGGCAGTAATTTACTCACATCTTTGAGTTACTTCATTTTACAAGCAGCAGAAACAAGAATCAGACCTCCCCCTACTCCTCACTCTGACCTCTTCCCAAAGTTTTGACATATTCAGCCTATTTCTCAGCATTTTTAATTCTGTTTCAATTCTTGCCCAGAGTTCACAGAGACCCAAAGACACTTCAGACCTGTTACTGCTCACAGACTGTGTTGGTGTCCAATGGAGAGAAATTCTCCTAGAGCTGAAACAGAGCAGACATGAAGGATAAACCCAGACTGCCATGAAACTGAAAAACTTGATGGGATGTATCAGCTTTTAGAGTGTGCCTGTCAGTGCATGAACCTTTGCTACATTCTTGGTGAATCAACATGAGTGAGCAAAGGCTCAAGCAGGGATGGGGCAGAATTCCTCACTGGGGAAAGCAATCAAGGGTTGTCCCTAGAAGAAGCAGGGAAACTCAGTCTAGAGCTGCAGATGGGAGAAGGGAAGCTGCACAGGGCAGCCCACCCTCTCTCTCCCCAGTCCTTTCAAGTCCTTTCCCAAAATAGGCTTTTTCATGATGTGTTTCCTGACTTGGAACACAGTCTTCTCTCAAACCTGAGTGATTACTCCCACAGAATCAGTTCTTCCTGAGTGGGTGAAGCCAGACAAGTATTAGACTTGGAACATGCAGATGATGAGACTTTGGCAGGTCAGTAAGCATTTAACTAGGACAATTTTTGGAAGCATACTATGATGGAATCATGTACATTTTAGTCCTAGTACACTTTTAATACTAGGTGGGAAGTAATCCAAGTGGAAAAAAAAAAAAGTTATTGTTCCCTCCAGCACAGCACAGTCATTGCTCAGCTACCACTATGCAAGCAGAGAGTCAGGACTTTGTTTTCTGAATTAGCCAAGACAGAATCTACTGAGTATCCAGCGAGGTTTGAGTATTCTAGAAAAAAAACCAACCACAAAAACCCTAAAAAAACACCCAAACTATGAAGGATTACAAAGAACTGCAAAGTATTCACATTGCAATCCAATTTGATGTGCCATTTGTGTCTTCATCAGGACCTTTGAATATTCCCTCCCTCACTTCTGTCTTGCTCAGCAGTATTTTAAGAGCCATAGTTCATGGCTGAAACAATGATTTAGAAACATTCGTCTTTCTTGGAAAGATTCCGATAGCTCTGAAAATAGTTCTATCATCACCCAACCAGTGAAAACAAATAACATTTTTGCTTTATAGTTTGTGAGCGATTGACCTTTTTGCAAGAGAGAGGAAATGGAAGAGTGAAGAGGGAGCTGCCTCAGCTGGGAGAAATGCTCTTCTGTTTAACTGGGAGATGCCCAGAGGAATTTGAGTCTTATGGTTGTTATTGTGGCCGAGATGGAAGTGGTTATCCTACTGATGCACTGGACAGGTGGGGGCTCTTCTGTAATCTGACATTATCTATGGGTATTACCAGGATTCCTGTGGACCAACAAAGATCTCTACACTTTTTGTTTGGCCTTGTTTAGAAATGTGTTAATAGTCAGGCCACATTTTTGGGGGAAAAAAAAAAAAAATCAACCCAAAAGCCTAAGACTTAAATAGATAAAAAATGAAATATTCTATTATCACTTATACACCTTTAATTATTGCATCAATGTTTCAGGGAGGACTTACTAGCTCAAAATAAGAAAGCTGAACAATGGGAGGTAATTAGAGCAGAAGGAAGATTATATCAGAAGAAATGAGCACAAGGCTTGCCATGGAACTCGGCTAAGATGTAGTTTAGAAAGTGATTTGTGAGGATTTATTTACATTTGAGCAACACTGTCCTTCAGAAGAGAGTGCAGCTTGACTCAAGTCCTGCCCGACTCTGGAGTAATGCAGAGAATTCAACCAAAGTAAAGAAATCTACTTCAGACGTTTTACAACTGGAAATCTCTCCCTGTCTGGAAGTTCATAAGAGTTCAGGCCACCTAAGGCCTAAGTGTAGCACTTTGTATCCAGCACACACAGTTTTCCTACACTTGCAGACAAATAGAGCTGCCTGTGCATGATCAAGCACACTAGATGGAGGTCAGTCAAGACTTTGTCTGAAGTTTTCATATTTGCAACAAAAAAAGATTTGAACATTTGAAGATATTTCTGTAGATGTACAGGACATAGAATCACTAAGGCTGGAAAGGACCTCTACAATCATCAAGTCCAACCAGCAACCCAACACCAGTATGCCAACTAAACCATGTCGTGAAGTGCCATGTCTACATTTTTTTTAATAGCCCCAGGGATGGTGACTTCACCACTTCCCTGGGAAAAAATACATTAAAAATAATAAAAAAATAAAATTACATTTGCAATTATATAGCTTAACATTAAATTAAAACCCACCTAAAATCAAGACCATTGTTGAGAAAATGATACTAAAGGAATTATGAGTTGTGAAATTGGAAGTAGGTGTAGGAGGAAAGTAAGAATAGATTTGGTTTTTTCCCTTCATTCTTACGGAGATTTTTTCATGATGTGAAAAATAAATTTCTCAGTTTTAATGGGCGCCTAAAATAAATAGATGAAATACTATTGTGAGTACTCTATGAAGCAGCAAGATTAAGGATATTTCAGTTACATTTATTGTTTATTTTAGGTGCTGCTTCTCTCATCACTGTTGTATGGAACAAATTCAGAAACTTGGATGTCATGCAGAAAGAAGTTCAAGGGCTGAAGTTGTATGTTTTGATCATAAACCAAAATGTAAGTTCAGGTTAGAGGAAATTTTTTCTTTCCTGAAAATAGTGTATGAAAGCATTACAGCCTGAATGCTACCATGCCTGTGAGCTGCTGAAGCTGAGCTTGGAGACAGGAAAATTTAGTTTACAAAATATTAGCAATGCTGAATTGTAAAACTGAGTTTTTCTGGTAGTCAAGGTAAACGCTATTACACCACTGTGTATGACCAGTTCAGGATGAGAAAATTGCACTCAGATATTTCATGATTGAAGACCGAAATCAGTGTCTTTACATTCACAAACTCAACTATAGCCAGTCAGACCATCAGCTGCCCAGCACTTTGGTGTCAGGCTTGTCTTTAGAATGATAGAATGGTTTGGGTTGGAAGGGACCTTAAAGATCATCTAGTTCCAAGCTCCCTGCATGGGCAGGGACACCTTCTACTAGATCCAGTTGATCAAGGCCCCATTCAACCTGGCCCTGAACACTTCCAGGGATGGGGCAGCCACAACTTCCTTGGGTAACCTGTGCCAGCATTTCACCACCCTCACAGGAAAGAATTTTTTCCTAATGTCCAGCCTCAATCTCTTATCATTAAGTTTGAAACCATATCCTCTTGTTCTCTAGCTACACACTCATATAAAAAGCCCTGCCCCAGCTTTCTTGCAGCTCCCTTCAGATATTGGAAGTTTGCTATAAGGTCACTTAGATGAAGAAAGGTGAATTTGAAGACTAGAAGTCAAAATGGATTTTCAAATCTAATTTTCAAGAGTTTATCTACCTATGGGAAGCTAAGCTACAGCTACACATTAGCTCATTGTAACTGCTTTCAAACATTAATCCTGAAACTTCTTTTTAAGGCATCGGTTGGAGCATGTGTGAGAAACTACTGTGTGCTTGCGATAAGGCAGCAGCCGAGTGCATGGCTTCTGCCTTCTTCAATGAAAGCCTGAAGTCTCCCCACAGGCAGGAGTGCCAAGGGGAGAAGCTCTTATGTCAAAGAGACCCTTCTGAAAGGCCTTCAGTGGGCACAGAAACAGGCACTGGGGCTTCCAGCTCTGAGGAAAGCAGTGAGGAGGAAGGCCCAGTGCGGAGTGTGTTGAGAAGAGCAAAGAGACAGCCTCGTCGTCCTGCTGGAAACTCCAGAACTCTGCAACGTGAAGGCAGATAACCAACCCGCACAATGTGCTTCAGCCTCATGGCATAGGGACTTGAAGAGTCAGACATTATGTACCTTCCTCTTTCTTGCTCCACATGCTGCCTTACACTTCCAGCACGCAAATGACACAATGATAGATAGATGAGGTATTAGCTGTCAGGCTGTGGAAGTCCTTGCTGTAGTGCAGCTGGCACTGCAGACCATCTGTTTAGGTCAGATATTACTCTAGTTATTTCACTGAATTCTCTGTAATCTCATACAACTTCTGTGTAGAAACTGTTCTCATCAAAGACTGACTTTTGTTAACCATGTAGTTGCTTCACACTGGATCTTGCTGATGGTGGCTGAGTCTTCAAGCTTTTTGATTAAAGCAATTTGCAACTATTCCATTGTCTCTTGCTGCCATTTTTCCTTTACAGAGCTTAGCAGGAAACAGACCCCAGAAAAGCAAAAGTAATTACATGACAATGAGTTCTTTCTTCCCTTCCTCTCTAATTGCAATTCTCAACCCAGCAACCAGATCATGAAAGTAAAAGACACATTCCTTACCCCAAAGCTGTGTACTCTGCATCATCTCCAGCTTTGCAGGTTTTATGGGACCTCTGTCTGGGATGCCCTAGCAGTTCTGGTGAGTGCCGAGAACCCAGCTTTCTGCTGGTGGGTACAATAGCTCAGATCCTTCTAGGAGGGTGATGACCACCAATGTAACTCACTTCTTGAGCTGGCAGGGTGACGATGCCTTTCCTGTCACCTTTCTGCACTAAATGCCACCCTGCACTCGAGCTAACACACCATGCTCTATTTGCCTGCTGCTGGCAGTGCTCCCCAGGCTGCTTTTTATGGATGTAGGGGTGGATGCAGCTGCTCGTGGGATGCCCAGGCCTCAATAGTGTCTCAAAAAAGAGCTGCAGGCTCCCAGTTGTCTCTCTGGTGTGCTGATGTTTTCCTGACTCAAAAAACTCCCTTATACAGCAAGACCTGTTGCTCCACTGTGGACCAGGCTTGTTCTCTAAACTGGTGAGATACAGATTTACTAGATGGACTGCCTGGTGGATGAGGAATCAGTCGGATGGATGCATTCCGGGGGTAATGGACAAAGGCTCAATGTCCAGATGGAGAAAAAAAATAGTTGTCAAGTGTCCATTAATCCATTTACTGTAGCTGAACACATGTAAGCTATTGTTTTTTCCACATATTTCAAAATGTACAAGTTGGCTACCTGTGACAGCATGAACAGAAGGGAGCCAAGGTTACATTTATTAAGATGAAGCAAGCCAGAAACATTCTATTTAGATATATAATTAAGGTGGAGAGAACACAACAACCAAATGACCAAACAAAAAAAGCTTTGACATATTCTTCAGTTACAATATCTCAAATTAAAGGAAATTATTTTTGTGTTGTTGTATTCTCAAACTTTTAGCGGTCTCAGTAATATTAATGCTTAAATCACAAAAAATAGTAGTAGTTAAATAACACTGCAATGCTATAGCACTGGAGTGAAAAAAAAAAAAGCTGTGTAAAATACTGCAAATGCCAAGAAAACATTTCTTTGACATTTTAATTGTGAGCAATAAAAGTTAAATGACACACTAGAAAAGATTAATTTTAAATTTTGGCTTATTTTATTGCTTAAATATAGATTGCACAGTGTGTTCTCACATTTATTGAAACTGGTTCATTATGTACAGTACTGAATATATGACCATTAAAACAACAAATTAGCCCTATTCTCATTCTGAACAATATTTTGAACAACAGCCTATTTCTTATATTTTGAAATCAACAAGGATTTAATTTATTTTAAAGTGACCTACTACCAAACCATTACAATTTTTTTCAAAAGAACACAATGGGAGAGAGAATCCAGAGTAAAAGCTGGAATAAATCTAAACAGCTGGATACAATTTATAAAGATTATGACAGTACTTAATGTGTTGCAGATAACACAGGGCCAGTATGCACATAGAGCTTTTAAGTTCTCCAGTTTGTCTCAAGAACAGAAGGAGATAAGTGAAACAAAGCAGCTTTATATTATACAACAGCATTCTTAATTCATTTGGTTTCATTCATTAGCTACATATTACAATAGCTACCAAAACAATATATTTTACAGTCACTCCCATCTCACAGCTGTCTAGAAAGGCCAGAGTGAACCAATTATGGACTTGCAGACTCCCTGAATTTCCAGAAAGGAAGAAACTAAATACCACGTGATCACACAGAGTGTTACAAGCTCTTCACTCCCTGCACAATACCTGCACAACACCTGCATTTTCCAAATAAAATTCATTTGAACATTGAAATCATAGAAACCTATCATTAGTCTAAATGAAGAACAGTTCATAAACAGAACGAAAAATGAAATGCTGTAGCTAGTTATTTTCACATGCAGCATTCATGCAACAGAATTCAATCACAGAAACAATCCTGTATTTACAGCACAGTCTTCATTCTGCAAGAGTGCAAACGGAAGTACATTCTTTATTTCTTAGACTCCTCATTTTCTTTTTGTACAAAAGTGCACAGTGTTATTTTAAAAAAACGACAGAGTGGGTAAGTGGTTTACATTGTATCCCTAGGTTAAATTTACTGTTTAAAAAATTATACTCTTCATATAGGCCAAAAAACTATTATGTCTTACCTTAAAAAAAAAAAAGAAAAAAAAAAAGTGAAAACTAAAAGCTAGAGTCCTACTTAGACTGTGTAGACTGTGGTCTGATCAGGCTGATACGCTGCAGCAGTAAAAATCACAACGGAATGCTGTAGATAAGGGGCTGTTTCGTCATCCACTAACAGCTGTGATTGCACTGTTAAACTGAAAAGAAGGTCTCAATTACCTTTTGAGTTTTAAGAATGCTTTCTGAAAGTCTCAGCACGTTATATCATAGGTTTAAGTAGCTGATATTACTCTGATGTCGAGGCAAATCAGGCTTTTAAAAGTAGTCCAGTGGAGTACAGACCTACAGCTGAAAAAACATAAAATCTGTTCCACAGTGGGTTTGCAAATGCTCAAAACAACAAATTTGCTGGCCTGGTAACCATTCAGATCTTATAATTACACAGGTGTAAACTAATTTAGGTTGAAATTTCTGAAGGTCCAAGCTCCTGCTCAAAGCAGGGCTAACTGAAGTTAAATCACTTTGCTCATGGCTTGATCACTGTGTACCTAAGCCACTGGCTAACTTAGAAGTCTTACATTTATTAGAGATACTTGAGAATAATGATTCATGTTTGTGCTCCTTCAGTCAGATAAAGGGACTGCAAACTTATTATTCATGGTATCAAAACCCACTGTTTTTATTTTTTGCCTGCAGAATTTAGTGATTCATAAAGACAGCCTTGACAATTTTCATCAGTGATTTACTGTATAAGTGTTACTGTCTTTACATTAGAGTAGTAAACTCAGATACATAAACCTATGAAATTTACCACATTTTCCTTCTTTCTTGAAAGGTTTCAGAAATGAAACAGAAATGAACACAGAGATGCATCTCTAAAAATGCTTTTGCTTGAAAACATGTGTAACGGTATCTTGATCTTTAAATGGTTTTATCTATTTATCCAAATTACTAAAATATTATTTAAAAGCTGCAATAAACTCCAGAGAAACACCTCACAGAATACATTTGTAACTTCTGTATTTATGACTTAAAACGCCCTCAGTTTATTTTCTGCTATACTAAATATATCTCTTGTCTATTTATACTAAAGCAGACAGTAAAATACTACTGCATTTTCAAAAGTCTGTAAACCATACACCTTAAGACATGAAAAATATTGCACAGTTCAGTGCTTCAAGAGATTTCTCCTCTCTTATGCAAAGCAGTTAACTTTTAGCTAGAAGCACGGGACATATAGTGGGCGCATATATTTAAAAAAGCAGGTATGTTATGCATCAAAAAATAGTTAACGAGTGTCCATTAATCCATTTACTGTAGTTGAACACATGTAAGCTATTGTTTTTTCCACATATTTCAAAATGTACAAGTTGGCTACCTCTGACAGCATGAACAGAAGGGAGCCAAGGTTACATTTATTAAGATGAAGCAAGCCAAAAGCATTCTATTTAGATATATAATTAAGGTGGAGAGAACACAACAATGCTATTGGAGAGGAGAAAACAACAACAACAACCAAAGGACCAAACAAAAAAGCTTTAACATGTTCTTCAGTTACAATGTCTCAAATTAAAGGAATGAAAAGAAATCAAAATTCCTAATGTAATTGAAACATTCACCTATATGGCAAGTTAAGTTTTAAATCTGACTTACATATACTCAAATACGAAAACAAAGAAATGTGAAGAAATGTGTGCACTTCACATATATTACAGAAGAAAAAACAAGTCAGGACAGTCTTATGATTTTGGCTAGAGTAATCTGTATTTGGCTCATATTCATCATTACTTTAAAGTTATCTTAGATGAAATAAAAAACAAAATTTGAAAACTCATCTTGTTCTTTCTATTGTATTCTATTCTAAATAATGTCCAGCAGACTTCAGAAGACACTTAATACACACAAAGGTCTGGAAACTTCATCTCGTAGACTGGAACAGATTGGTAATGGGCATGTCCAGCAGTCATGGTCATCGTTCCTGAGGGGCTGGGTGGAGGACTATGTGAGAAGAACAACCAATAAAATTAATTTATAATCACATAGATTGCTTAACTTTTCATAACTTTATACGTTTATAGATGATAAACAAAAGCAAACCACCCACCCCTCAACCTGCTTTTACCCTGCTCCTGAAATTCTAATGAAAGTATGCTTTTTTTTAAAATTATGGTCCAAATCATAAACTTCACTAACGTTACAGAACTAGGAAAATCCATTTTATTAGTATTTATACTGCAAAACAGATATGCACAACTTTCTGTAATAATGTAATATACTATTTTCACTATTCAATACCTAATTGATACACCAATAAAAAACCAACAGCATTCTTCAATTTGACTCCTGATATACACAAAAATAATACAATAATAGAAGCATACTACTTTATGGTTTATACCATAGTACATATGATTTATGGATAATCTCCACTAACCAAAAGGTTCAAAATAATAAGAAAATCAAATTGACTGTTTTAGGTGAAGTCTACTCTTTCTCAGTGTGCTGGTTTTGGCTCAGAAAGAGATAATTTTCTTCATAGCAACTCATTGGGTTCTCTGGTTTGGATTTGCGATCGAAACAGTGCTGAAAATCCAGAGATGTTTTCCTTATTGCTGAGCAGTGCTTACACAGCTCAAGGACTTTTTTGCTTCTCCCCCAGCCCCCCAGAAATAAGGCTGGAGGTGAACAGAGAGTTGGTAGGTGACACAGCTGGCTCCAGTTGACCAAAGGGATATTCCAAACCAGATGTCATGGTCAGCATTAGGAATCAGGGGAGGTTTGGAGTGATGGTGTTTGTCCTCCCAACTAATGGTTACGTTGGGTGGATCCCTGCTTTCCTGGAGATGGCTCAACACCTGCCTGATGATGGGAAGCAGGGCATTAATTCTTTGTTTGGCATTGCTTGTGTGCACAGCTTTTGCTTTACCTGTTAAACTGCCTTTATCTCTCCTCATGAGTTTTCTCACTTCTACCCTTCCAGTTATCTTCCTTACCCCACTAGTGCTTTTGTGGGGCTTAAATGCCTGCCACAGTTAAACCACAACATTCAGTTATTATTTTGTGCCTACCACATGCATTTAAGAACTCCATGACACAACCCCCTGAAAGCAGTCACAGCTGCTTTACAGCTCATTTGGCATTCACCACATTCTCCTTGCATAAAGCCTTACCGAATGGTGAGTTCCAGTATCTGTGCAAGTCTATCATGAAGCAAGTTTGCCTAGAAAAAAAAATTAGAATTATTAACTTCTAGATATTGAACTAAGCTAAAAGGAATGTGCCAGCCCATACTCAGTGAGTGTGTTTCACAGCACCACATGGCAACTCTAGGCAGTATTTCCTATCTCAATTTCTTTTCTCACTGCTGCAAGGATTCTGAGACCTGAAGAGCCATATGAGATTGAGTGAGCCTATCTCAGAGTGCAAGGCACTATATAGCAAATTTTGCTGTCACAGACACAAGTTTAATAAATTTTAAATACACTTAGTTATTCAAAATACATAATGGTTTATATAGCATAATAAATACATAACAGGTGTATAGTTATTCCATGATGAAATAGGAATGGATTGTGACTCTACATTTTGAAGACAGTAAGGAAAACATTAAAATGACAACTATATGAGATTTCCATTCCTTTTCAAATGGTCTAGAAACAACCAAAAGTAGACTTTAAATAACTAGAATTTGCCAACACTAATAAGAGTAGAGATAAAAACTTGAAGACAATACTGAAATGCTAGCATAAAACATCTTCAGTCGGCACATTTCTACTGATGCTTATACTTGTACTGTAAAACATTTTTCAGGAACTCACTTTGGTTTCACATTGTGCTGCAATTTCTTCAAATGGTGCTTTCTGGAACTTCTCAATCACAAGGCGTCTTTTTTCTTTTTCCTGTTCTTCAAGCCCATTGTTATCTTAAAAACAACAACAACAAAAAAAGACATGTAATCTTTGTCTAGCAATTGTGAAGTAATATAAACCTTCAAATGAGGGAAGTAAACACTGGCACAGGTTGCCCAGAGATGTAGTAGATGCCTTTTTCCTGGAAACATTCAAGATCAGGTTGGATGAAGCTCTGAGCAAGCTTAGTTGAAGCTTTCCCTGCTTACTGCTGGGCGGTTGGACTAGATGACATTTGAAGGCCACTTCCAACCCAAACTAGTCTATTTTATTATACTATGTACACTGCAAAGGCAAACAAACATATTCAGAGTGATTAAACTCAAGCAAGCTATTATCTGTTGTTGCTTCTAAAGCCAAATGCAGATAGAATTTCAGGGAGCAGGTTTGAGGACCTCAGTTCTACCCCTTTCTTACTATGTGCTTTAATTAGGAGTACATCCAAAGCTCCTTTTTTTTAATTATTTGGACTCAAGACTGGACTCACTGCACACAAGTTCAGCTTCTAGAGAAAAGAAGGGAGGCTTCTCCCTCCCAGTATCATGCAGACAGGTGGGCATGGCTTCCTATTAGAACTTGAGAAGTGAAAATTCAACTGCTGAAGCTTTAAAGTCTCAAATAAATTTAAGTACTTCAGTGATTAGGAAGGTTTGGAAAACTGTCAGATTGAATTATCACTATTGTTTAAAACACCTAATCTGTATTTTTGACAGGATTCTGGTGGACTGTACAGCATTGATTAGTAAATGCTTATAGTGATGTGAAATAAGGAAATTAAATACTTGTGAGTTCTAGTTGGTGCACTCGTTGTTAGAAAAATATTTCTTTAAACAAATCTGACTGAAATGTATAAATAACTAACTGAAAAATGGAATGCTTTTGAAGTCCTTATAATCTTTCTTCTGAATGCACTGAAGACATGAAGAATCTGAGTATGTAAAAAATTATTGCTTTATAAGTAATCACTCAATGGAATTTGAAAATCTCATTATTTATAGCTTGGTCTGTAAGGGCAAATTTAACAGATGACAGGCATTTACAGATGCTTTTTATTCAGTCACATTAACTTTAGGAAATGAATTCACTAAGATTATATTGTTTCAGAAATGTAGAAATAACTTGAAATTTTAAATACATTTACTAGGTGAGGAGAAAAACAAGTAAATTTTAATCATGCTATTCTGGCAACACCTTTTTTGTTAGCAACTCCACAGCAACCAAGAACCATGCTGCATAAACACAATTGCAATAAATCTTACCAATTGCTTTCTTCAGAGCTTCAAAGGTTATTTCTTCAGTATTATCAACCTAAACACAAGGAAACAAAACCCTTTAAACCTCTCATATAAAATCTTCTAAAATGCTATGGAATATCATAAATACAGAAGGCCAAAATGGCCACAGAGCTTTTCTACCTTACAAGTTTCTAACAGCTTTGTCTGGACTTTCTATGCCAGCACTAATTCACCAACAGATCACTAATTAACATTTCTAAGCCACTGCAATAATTGCGAAATTTTAATCAAGTAAGATCAAGGAAAACTTTCAAAATTCTGCTCAAGATGCTCTATTGCTACAATACTTTCAGAAAGGACTTGAACTGTGGCAGAACACTCTTTTGGGTCAGGAATACGCTGTGGTGTTCCTATACCACTGAGGCTCAGTATTTTTTTTTTAGACAGCTGCTGCAAATAACAGCAACTGCTTCCTCAGCCTAGCTGAGTTACCAGCAGTATCATACTAAAATTAGAGATGATAGTGAAGGGTTGAGTGGAAAATGGTTATTGCTTTCAGCTAACTTCATACCCATATGAGTTCCAACTAATTTGGTGTTTATGCCATAAATGTTAGATCTAAAGGGCTCTTCACAACAAGCTATGTCTGATGCACTGGGAAAACTTGCTCATTTAGCAATATGTATATCCATTTGCTGATGCAGATGTACTTCATTAGGAATTGCTTGAGGCTGCAAAATTACCAAAGACCCATGAACATTTCTCTGAAGAGCTCCAGCTCATGGATCTTTGTGTTTCAAGTCTTTATAGACCTCGATTTTCTGTATCAGTAAGCACATTTACAGTGAAACCACTGTGATAAAATTAGGGGACAATGCTTAGATGGCAAAACAGTATTCATCTAAATATAATACAGCTTCTTGGCTTGGACTGCCTTACTTTAACTCTTTGAAGCTAACTACATGTAAACAGGCAGCACTGCCATTTTTCCTTGTAGACAGTTATGGTTTAGAATGGTTTTGAATTATCTAAGCAAAATAATTTGTAAGGAAGCAAGAAGTTATTTTACTCAATTCAGAAGAAAAGGAATTCTTTCCATTTTTCTATTAATTGACTTCACCTATCGTAAATGGAAAAATCAAGTAGATGTTTCCTTTTTACACCAGTGTTATATTTTGTTACTGATGGAGCTGCTATTTTTCTAACAGATTTTATTATATAAGCATCCTAGTCTCTACCTCTGAATATATAAAAGCTTAATAAATAAACAACAGAATGTCCTTTGTGTCGAATATTTGTGCATATGGCTAGAGAGAAGAGTATTTAGTCTTCAAACAATTGTCTTTTATACTATTCATAATATGAACATCACTTGTTTATGGAAGCTTTTACATTTTTAGTTAGCATTCACATTGGTTGCTGATATTAGCATTATATATGGCTAATATCATAGAAGCACTCTCTGCATTTACAAGTCCTTTCAACTTATAATAGGGATATATAGGGAATAAACCAACTTCTCAAACACAATACAGTAACAGAATTGTATAAAAGAATTGCATTCATATTGTATACAATAATATATATTTCATGAATAAACAGTTTTCTACCTCACATAGTGTAGAAATGATATAAATCTTTAATCTTAAAAGTTCCATTAATTAAGTAGTTTATCCTCTCAATCATTAAGTCTTATTATCCTTTTTTGGTATGTGCAGTTTACTTCTGCTGACAGTTATGGACTGTGCATAATTACTACCCTATACAGCAAGAGAACCAGATTAAAATCATCTTGGACTTTGGTTGGCTTTTTTCCCTCTTTTCAGTTCAGTCCAGCATATCATCTTGTGCTATAGGTGGCCAAAAACATGCATTATGAAGCAACAAGAATGAAAAAAAAGTTATAGCACAATTACTGAAGGAACAGGCTGCCCAGGGAAGTGGTGGAGTCCAGGAGATATTTAAAAGATCTGTAAATGTGCTGCTTAAGGATACGGTTTCTTGGTGGATTTAGCAGTGTGCTAGGTTAGTGATTGGACTTGATGATCCTAAGGGTCTTTTCCAACAGACATAATTCTGTGATTCTATGAAAGTTTTCCAAATGTTCATGATTTAGGTGCAGTCAGCAAATTGGAAAATACTGGTTTTCCCTTTGCATTCTAAACAAACATTGTAAATCAACAAAAGGGGAAATACTTTGTTTTATCTGTTTCTGGTTATTAATTTTCTTTTTCTTAAGAGAGACAAACAGTAATTCATTATCCAAGCCACTGTACCACATTAAACTGAGAACTCATACAAAGTTTTTGATTTATCTGCAACTGCTATACTGCTGTATCTTCTTAAAAAATGTCAATATATCAATGCTTAAGCTAACATCAGCATAATTTTTAAACAGGATATTAATGGCAAACATCCCCATTCTGATTATAAGCATTTACTTTCTTTCTAAGACTAAAAATAGTGATAATCTGTCTTATTTATCAAAGACTTTTTTCTTCTTTGTACTTAACTTTAATCTAGTTTATCTGTATCCTTGCTAATGCACAATACCAAGAGCTGAACACAAAATGCAATCATCAGCACAAACAAGAAAGGAATAATAATGATGCAAAACATAGAAGTGAGTTATGTTTTGCATAGGGTTTTTTTGTTTTGCACAGTGAGCAAGTTATAAAATGAGACTTGGTTCTTTAGAATAGCTAAATATTGAATTTTCTCTGTCCACACACTCTGTTTCATGTTCCTAGCCAGTTTGTGCTTTAAGATACTAAATGTAGGATTTATTGGCAGGTACAAACATCTCAATTTCAATGGCTGATCTCCATTGCATCCAGCAGAAATCTGGTTAATAAAAATCAGCAGAATTTAAAAAGATTCAGTAGAAACAGGAACTTATTTTAAGAAATACTTCAAATGAAGTGTCTGAAGATGTGGGATAATTTTAATTATAATGCAGTCTTCCTAAGAGATAATTAGCATCACATTCTGAACCCTATATACGAAGTTTTTTGTTGCTACCTTATTCTTCCCACGTCTCCAGGCACTGTGTGCTAAACTCTTCTGGGAAGGCAAAAGTGTGATCATAACACTGTGGCTTAAGTAGCCTGCCTAGTCTTTAACTGCTGTCTCAAAGTCAGCAGGTCTACCACTAGTCCTATATCAGCCCCATGTTAATTAATAAGACACCCAACTATTTCAAATAATGGAAGGATACAGAAATTTTATTTAAGTTCTCAAAATGCAAATAAATTTTTAAGAAAATTTAATCAGCAAATATTAGCTGTTTGGCATACAAAGACATATTGATACCCCTTATTCAGCAGCACTATCTGTAAAAAGTATAGTCACAAAAAAGTTCAGGTTTTTATACAGTAAGATCAGTATCAGTCTCTTTGACAACACATTTCTACAAATATTAATTTAAAAAAAATAAAATCAGAACCCAAAGGCATTTAACATTGCTACAACAATTAGACATTAAACCTTCTGAGAGAACTTCATTTGCATTCCCCACACAGCAAAGATGCTGCCTTAAAATATCTTGTGATTTTCATACCTTATCCTCTGTGCCGTTGCCAGGCAGAATATCCACCTGAAGAGATACTGTGTCCACAATGCTCTTCCTCCTGGAGAGTCTGTCCTCATCTGGAAGGAAAACAACTTATTTCCCCTTTTGTTTAACAGCTGCAACATCATCAGTCAAATTTCTACACATTTGATGCAGATTTGTTTTTATATGCCTATATAACACAACATCACCTATTTTAATATTTGTTGTTAAAAATTATCTGTGACTGCTCTAAATTATTAAATATGAAGGAAAAATTCATTCATGAAATCTTTTCATTGTCCCTTTCCCCTCTTACCCCAGATCTTGCCAACTTGAAAGCTTAGAATTTAAAAAATAAGATGCGATCTCATTAAAGCCATGATCAATAACATAGTGCATGATGACACATTGCTGCAGAATCTTTTATAAAAGAGTCCAAACTTATTTTTTGTTGTGAAATTAAAATATTAGTGTCTTAATTTGAAGGTATTCTGAAACAGAAAAGGGCTTCCTGAATGATGACTCAGAAGGAATAGATTTCTGAACGGAAATGAACTCCCAATATTTTCTAATTCTTGTTGCTACATATTCAGCAAGTCTAAAAATCTACTTGGTAAGAAACCTACCTCTCCCCATTTCTAACTTCCTTCAAATATTTTAGCATATCCAGCTGGCCAAAAAGTTGTCAGAAGAGGACCGATATGCTGCTACTTAAAGGGGCATATTAATTTCATTAATGTTTAAGCAGATATGTTAAAATATTCCATAAGTTGATAGCTCTTCTTTTCATTCCTCAGACTATACACCAATTATATTTTCTCTTTTTTTTTTTTGACATTTACTATATTTCCATAAGACTAAAAAACCTAGTAAGCATACATTTATACATGTGTCATGAGGATCTTGCACTGCACGTAATTCAAAGCATGTACAGGCACTTGACACTAAGATAACGATTAGTGTAAAACTGTGCACATCCTATACATCATAAGGTTCTTTCCCAACCTTTGTTTAACCCACTTCTAGCAAAGCATTTTTGCAGTGCAAATATTGAGCATGAGCAAACCGAATGCACTCCAGCAGAGCTGAACATACGCAGCTTTTAAGAACCAAGAATAACTTTCAGAAGTTATATAAATGAAGTGTCATTTTAAGATCAAGAGGCAGTGAAAGAACAAAATCAGTGAAAAACACCTGAATTCTGGCTATCCTTGCCAAGTTCTCAGAGTCCCTGAGCATTTAAATTAGCATTTTGAAGAATTTACTTGAGTATTAATTCCTGATGGCTCACTGGTTCATGATGCAATGCATCATGTCTGAGCAAAGCACCTTAGCTATCAAAAATAAACACAAGACAAAACTACCTCTTTGCTGCCATCTTTCTGCTCTCTCTGTAATTGACATGGAAATATCAGAACAGATTCCTAGGAGTACTGGATAGAATTCATTTTTGTAATGGGTACCTCGTTAGACTTGCCTCATAAGAACGCCCGTTCTTCTCTGATTTCAAGAGTAAAAAAATGTGAAAAGGAGAAAATTTTTTGTTCTAGACTATTAAACTCATCCCCACACCTGAGATGGAGCACAGAGGTGTGAGGATAGTGGTGAAGCCCCAACATCCATTGACCCAGCCTCAGCCAGGGCTGAGGGACCTGGAGGCCCAAGGCCAACCTTCAGGAAGACTACAAACCTCCAGGCAGGACAGGAGGTGACAAGGACCCACGTGTGTACGGGTGTGTGCATTGGAAATTCTGGACCAGCAGCTGGACTGGGGCTGTGGGCCTTGGGGATTCAACCAGCAAGTAAGATCAACTTCTGTCCTCTGATCAGCTGAGCCTTTCTTCCAACTTCCTACCAAGTCCTTGTAACATCAATCAAAAAGGTAATTAATGCTGTGCCAAAAAGTATACCTATAACCCTACTGCCTGATTTTACCTAGAACCCTACTCTATCATATTGTAGAGTTCCAAACCAAGAGTAAACACAAATGCAAACCTTGCAGCAGCTAGCACTGCTGCAAGTAAATCAAGGAGATAAAAAAAAATAAAAAAGAAGGAAACACTATATACAACACAATTTCTGACCTAGAGATCAAAAAGGTCTAAAGGTCTTCTAAAAGCGTGTGTTTTTTAGCTGTGCACATCCTACACAGACACATCACAGCTAGCAGGAGAGCAGGGTGACCTAGAACTCATTTTTACCTTTTAACCTGTGTCTGCATTTATGAGGTTTTTTGCCTGATGGAAATAGAGTTAAATTAAGTAAAAAAAAGGTCTATAAAAAATATTAAATGTACATTTCAATTATCAGCTTCCCCCAAATAAGGAACAGAAAAAGTACAAAAAATTGCAAACATGAATGTCTTTCAAGCTGATAATAAGTACCAAAACCTGAAACTGAGACAGGATTATGACTTTATAACTTATTGTTCTCATTGTTAACCATTATATCATTGATATTCAGAAATACTAGAAATAATTAGGATAAAACAGTTGAACCCAAAAAGCCAAGTATTATTTTCACATGAATATACAGAAAATTGTACTAAAATTAATGTTATAATTTGAAACACTAGCATTATAATAGAATAGTAGATGAGACATTTCATTGAAGTAAAAAGTAGAAGTTTCAGAATTCCAAAATATTTAGTTAAATGAAGACCTTGGAAGCTCAATATCCCACAGAATCAGATATTATGTATATATGTATATCATAATATAAATGGAATCAGTTTTGGTTAATTTTCTTTAGAAGAAAATCACAAAAAACCCCAACCATTTGATTCACATACCCTGAGATTTAGCATTCAATATGGCCATTTCTGATCACCTGGAGCAGCAGATCACTTAACCTTGATGCCAGAACTTACATCTCTTCCTGTATTTGAATATGTTTTTATTGAAGTATCCAATAAAATCCTATCAAGATTGTTTGGGTACAAATGCATCCCAATTTTTAGACAGGCTCAACATAGATTTTAGATCAGGCTATTTTTCTCATTAGTTTCTCATTCACTGAAAGACAGTAAAAATTTGAAAACACAACATTTCTTTACTTGCTACCTACCTTTTCTGCCAATACTAAAATACATGTTACTTTTTTTTGGATGCCAGAAGAAATAAGCTGCCAAGCATAGCAACATTTTTCATTTTAGAAGGAGACAACCAGAAACAGAAAACACAGACATTGCAGCTGTGTCAGAATCTATCACTAGTTTGCCTGCTAGCATTTGGGACAAAACCACATCTGCTGTTTTGGAGAACTTTTCCTCCCACAGTAGCTATCCAGAAAAGCTTCTTCAAGAGCAGGCAGCAATGTCTCTGAATTGTATTGCAATTGTGACAGGTCTGTCATGCACTGTCTGCATGTACCATGTTTTCTTTCTATGTGTGAACCATAAAACACAGGAATCACATTTTCCTGCTAGGCACTTTTATTTCACAAAAAGGTCATGCTGCAGACTGAGATGTCCCATAACTACTATCATAGCAACCAGTTGTGTACAGCCATAAGAGACACAATAAAAAATAATAAAAAACACACATTCAAATAAATTTTTTTCAGTAAGTTGCTCAACTGGATGATGAAAATATATTAAAAGCTGAAAATACACAATGTCAGATACTAGCTAGTCATTCACACACTATTCATGCATCCTAGGTAGCACAAACTCTCATTTATCTTCCTTAGACATATTTTACTTTCATCATGCTACACTAAGCTAGCATAGGTATCTAATGGAGTGAAACATAACGTTCAAAACTATATTCTGATCACATTTCCTTGCCAAGCAGTCAGCCTACATTTCATTGGTAGACAAAACATGAAGCAAGCATTCCTCCTAGCTGGTATTTAGCAGTTTTTGTTATTCATCAGGACTTACCTGTTACCTGAGGAACATATGGAACTGACAATCTTTCCACACTGTATCCACTGCCTCCTAATGATTCTGCAATCTTGTTTGTCAGGAAAAATAAGTTTTTTTCATGCTTCTCCAAGGACTTTGGAAGACTGTTAAAATATACATTTGAAGTTGTTATCTACCAGTAGAGATTTGTTCACGAAGTACAATACTTTTAGAATGTCTGCAAGCAACCAAAAATGGTCAATGGTAATGATATGATAGAAATAAAACTTGCTCAATATTTTAGGAATGAAAGTACAGTCCAAAATGATTCTGTTGAATACCTCTGCAATACTTTAAGCTACCTAACACTTCTTGGTTATTTACATTATGTTTCTCTTCTGCATAAGGAGGAATACTGTCAGCAGGTCAAGGGAAGTGATTACTCCCCTCTATACAGTACTGGTAAAGGCACATCTGGAGTGCTGTGTACTAAGCTGGGCTCCCAAAGACAGGAGAGACATGTGCTTACTGTCTACACTCCAACAAAGGAACACTAAGGTGGATTCAGGGTTTGGAGCATCTGTCTAATAAAGACAGAGTGCTGGGACAGTCCAACATGGAGAAAAGAAAGTGAATCTTATCAATATGTACAACTGCCTTAGAGAGGAAGGGTGGAAGACATTAGAGCCAGGCTCTTTACAGTGGTCCCTCTTTTTTATTGAGAGGGTGATCAAGCACTGGCACAGGTTGCCCAGAGAGGTTGTGGAGTCCATCCTTGCAGATCTTATAAAACTACCTGGATGTAGTAGCACTACATGTCCAGTAGGTACTGGACAGCCTGCTCTAGATGACTGAGTTTGAGCAGGGAGGTTAGACCAGAGGATCTCCAGAGGTCCCATTCAACCTCACCTTTTCTGAAATTCAGTGAAAATGCATTTTGCTGTGTTAACACTCGCATCAAACATCATCTTGTGCAGATGTAAATACCTCTAATTAAAAAAAAAAACAAACAAAACCAGATTTTTTTTTCATATATACTTTTAATATTTGGTTTTCTTCTGCCTATCCTGCACACGACTAAAACTATAAATTATTTTTCACATATGCATCACATTTTAATGCTCTGGGGTTTTTAATAGTAAGATAGCTACTTCACTGTACATTCATTCACATTCTGTATCTACTTACTTGCATTTGTCTTTGAAAATTGTTTCTGGTAGAAAATAGGATGCTTCTACACTTCTAGTTTCGATGACCTAAAAAATACAAATAGTACAAGTGGAGTAGTTGCATAGCTATTCTCTCCAACAACTACGTTATTTAGAGGTTCTACTGTAGTGGATTATCATTCCTTCACTAACATCTACCTCGGCCCAAATGAAGACTGAAAATCTGGTTCTCATGGTCTTATCCATGGCAGTAATGTTTTACCTAAGTCAGTGAGGCTGTAGTCTTAGATGGAGGTTTAATCCATTAAATGTGGTACCATAAATAACAGAAAAATGCTATAGCTTGAATGAAGCAATGTTGGTGGACATATATACAGGGGATAAAAACCACAGGCAATCCCTTGACAAGACTTATTTACCCATTTTACAGTAGAATGTGTACTGTTCTAAATGACTTAAAGTTCTTAATTATATATTACCTTGCTGACATGCTGACAAAAGGCAGGAACTGCAATCATCTGACTCAGAAAGTTTAGATATGCTGCCACCAGTGCCATGATGCCACACCGATTAAACATTGGCAAATTATCCTCATTGATGATGGCAACGTCCTGAAACATAAAGCACAGCATAGTACTCTCCAAAGTTACCCAGCTGTTCCCAATACATGGAAGTCAAAATAACTTGTAACACTAGCTCACAGATGATAACTATCTCGTATTACTTAGATTTAACATCTCTCATCCTAAAATCCTAGTCTTCCAGCTCACTCCTGAGTTAAGTATACATCAATCTGAAGTTAGCTTCAAGGATTCAAACTCAATGAAGAGAAGTCAACTCAAATTTGTTTCTCAGAGAGTACAGGTTAATGACTGGTAATCTCTTGCCCTTACAACCTGCTAACAATAAATCACTCTTGTGAGTCACAGATACAGTACCATAAAGGGAATTACTTAATGCTTATTAGTATTTCTATGTTTATTTATATTGCATTATTTTTGCCACAGTAAAACACATAATGACATTTTCATCAAGTACAGATTTGGTTCAGTGACATATATTAGAATTAAGGGTGTAATCTGCATTTCAGAGGTTTCATAATGTGGATGCACATTAGGGAGTAAGGGTAATGACAATAGAGTATACTGGCAACACATGATAGGACATAAGATTTCCGTGGCACATGATACTTAATGCTTAAATTTTAACATTTATAAAACTACTGAATTACACAGTTTCACTGAAGACTGTATGCAAGTATAACATAATGTTTGATCCTGTAAAAAAAAATGTTAAGAAATAAATCTTGTTAAAAAAATGATAGAATCTTACGTTTAGGTAGGACTAAATAACCTGGTTTGACAAGTATTTTCAACCAATCATTTAATCATAAGGTTTCTTCCAAGGTGAGAACAGCCCAGATATTTTATATGGAACACTGAAGCAAGATCACAGGTTTTAAGAATACTTTTCCAGTCTGCTAATGAATATATCAGTGATTCTAGAGAGTATTTCAACAAATTTCCACATCTGCTATATTTCTTGAAGAGGCCATGTTGAGGAAGCTGAAGCTTCCCTATTAGTAAATATATTGAGTACACTTCCTTAAGGGATGGATCAACATAGACCTAATGATGTAATTTCCAATATGCAAAAAAAAAAAACCAAAAAGTTGCCCACATTTCCAGTTACAGATGTAAATTGTCAATCAGTGAACTCAACACTGATTCAGACTCCTACCTGCAAAGCTATAGCTAATCGAATGAGGTCAATAACCACTTCTTCATTAGCAAGTTCAATTGTGGTAAGAGCTAGAGATGTAAACAGCAGCTCAAAATTCTTTTGGACATTGTCTTCTTCTTTGCATCCTAAGTAGATGTGTCTGTACAACTGCTGACCATGCTATGAAAGATAAAACAGAGAAAAAAAATGCTATTAAAATCAGAGTAATTTAGGTTAGAAAGGATATTTTAAGGTCCTCTAATCTGACTCTATTTCAAGCACAGCTAACTGAAGTTTAAATGATTTTAGACAGAGAATAAAAAAACCCCAAAAGATAAAACACGTATACACATACATATACAAACAAGTACCTGATTAATAAAGAAAACCATTAGTTTACTACAGTAACAGAAGCTTCTTTATTTATAAAGTACTGTTCTGTTTTATGTAGGGATGTTCAGTTGTATGTACAGGGAAAATGACTCAGAGAATTGCACATGAATACTGCACCATGTCAGACACTGAAATTCATTTCCTACTGAAATATTCAGAATAAAAATTGCCCATTTATGAAAAGAAGAAAATAAAAAGTAGTTTTTGTTATGTTCTCAAGAACATTCAAGTAGCTGAAGAGCTTAAAGGGCTACTCTTGTTCACTTAGTAAGCCTCCTTGAATAATAAACCAAAAAATTTTTTCTGGAGTGTTTCTCAGAAGATGAGTAGGATCCATCCAACACTACACAGGGAGACTCTAACTCTAGGGAAGATTATCTAATGAAAGACCCTCATCTTCAGAAGTGACTTTCCTTTCTTCATAGCACTGTGCTTAAACAAATCTTTGAAAAGAAAATATTACTTCAACACACAAAAATTTATAAAAACACAGAAAGGAAGGTTTAGCATGCAACATATGACTCCATAGCACCCTAGCATCTGTAATATTAGATGATACAGATCTGTATAAGTTGACACAGTTTTCAGGATGTAAGCACTAGGTCAGCTATAGCATGAGAATAAAAACTCACTTTTAACATCTGTTTTTCAAGAAGAACATACTGAGGAAATAACAACGATGCTCTTGGTCTTTTTATTAGACTATAGATCAAATCTATCATTGTTCAAATACACAGTTTATTTAAAAAGAAGAAAAATGGCTACTAGCAAGGCAGAGAAACTGCTATGAAATATGCACAGTGAAGGTTAGCTGTTTAAAGACACTACATTTGAAAAATAAAAGCAATGAAATTGGTTATCCCACTGATAAAGAAGTTTGCTTAGATAAAAGAAGAAATTATTATTGGTATAATCAGGATATTAAATTAAGTCAGTTCTCTGACATTTTTTATTTCATAGCTATCAGTAAACAAAGGCAAAACAATATGGGATAGTAGTGAGAAATAATCTACAGGAGTGACAGAACACACTAATAACTCTTTGTATTTCTGCCCACATAAAACCCAAGGTATTTATTGTGAAAGAAGTAATCTAACTTCACATAAAGAATAATTTAAAAAAAATAGTTTTTCTTTACAACCAAACACAATCAGAAGTCAACTGGCAGTGTCGGGTAAAAAAATATTTTAAGGAAGTGCTTTTCAGAATCATGCTTTAGATATAATGTTCTAATTTCACACATGTAAGGATTTTCACTGAAGATATAAATGAAAATTTGATTCCATGGAACCACCTCAAGTATCTAGAGCAAATCAACCCTGAAATCACCAAAATGTGAATTAAAATGACTCAACACTTCACAGCACATGGCCAAAACACAGACGCAGAGGAAAAGCGAAGTAATTCAGTTACTTTATGTTCTTAGTACATACAAAAGTTAACTTTTTAATCTATTACCTTTTTCATGAAGCTCACATCTTGCCTTGAAATTTTGTCTCGTTTTATCTTTAGATCAGAAACATCTGGTATTATTCTACAAAGGAAGCAAAAATGTCATTTATATAAAAAAAAAAAAGCTGAAAGAGCTATATATATATATGAACTGTTCAAACAAATTTTGAAATAATTTCTCTTTTAATTATATATATGCTTAACAATGATATTCAAATCTTAATCAAAGAGGGAAAATCATTAACAGAATTGTGACAACTACCTTTTTTTTTTCCCCCTACATAAAATACTATATTCTGTCTTCCATAGTGATACTAGCAGGTATGTATGGAATGGTCATTTCAGGTATCATGCACAAAGGTTTACCTATAAAACCTTGACATCAATAAATGACACCAAGATCATTCATCTGTCAAAGAAATCAACGTTTCACAGTAGGAAAAATATTTTAAAATCAACCATAATTCATACTAAGCTAGAAGTTAAAGCAGGCCACAGCAAAGGAAAAGAATTACCTTATCCCTCTGAGCTTTGCTCTGTTGTCATGTCGATCAATGAGATTGTGCAGGATCTCCAAGACCAGCTGCCTCAGCTCAGAGTCTTCCATGAGTGAAGGAGACAATAACGGGTCCAGAAACGGGGAAGGAAGTGCATTGGTTATTGTTGTGGCTTTGTATCCTGCAGTCACCTGTTTGTTGTTGGAAGTAAAATTAACATGTGTCATTATGGCATTGTAAAAATCACTTGCAGCTGTCACTCACTTTTTAGTGGGTTTGCTTTAGCATTTGAAAGGTGGATTTAACTGGAAGTACAGTATAAACTTCAGAAAATTCCTAATCTCACTATGAAGTTGGAAGGACTCTAATACTCATGTTCAAAGGAACTCCCTCATCTGTTTTGAAGGGTTTCCTTCCTCTAAGGTTCCTTTCACTACTAACACACTCCAAAAACAAAACAAAACAAAAGTATCATTTTTTTTGAAAAATGATGTATTAAAAGTTACAGGCCATAAAATGAAGATGGCAAGAATTGCAACATTCTCAGCTGCTCATATATAGTACTGAGTATGCTCATGTGAAGAAAAAAGGAGAAATCAGGGTCTATATATACATCTTGAAGAGAGGGGACATAGTCAGGACAGACAACTCCAACTGACCAAAGGTACATTCCATACTATATGACATTGTGTTCAAAAATAAAACTGGGGAGAAGGCAAAGTTTGCCAGGACTGAGAATGCTCAGGGACTTGCTGAGCGTAACTCCACTGGTTGTGAGCAATTGGGTTTTGTGGTTTTTTGGGGTTTTTTTGGTTTTGTTTTGGTTTTTGGTTTTTTTTTTGTTTGTTTTTGTTTGCTTGTTTGTTTTTTGGGTTTTTTTTTTGTGGTTTTATCACAGAATCATAAAAATCTGGGTTGGAAGGTACGTTTAGATGCTATCTAGTCCAATCTCCCCTGCAAAAAAGGATGAACATCTTCAACTAGATCAAGTTACTCAAAGCACTTGGCCTTGCTGAACCACATGAGATTTGCATGGCACCACTTCTCAAGCTTGTCCAGATCCCTCTGGATGACATCTCACTCCCCAGATGTGCCAACTGCACCACTAGGTTTGGTGTCATCTGCACACTTGCTGAAGGTGCACTGGATCCCACTATGTCATGGATGAAGATATTTAACAGTACTGGTCCCAGTACAGACACCTGAAGGACACCACTCATCACTTGTCTCCATTTGGTCATATAAAAAAGCCTTTGCCTACTAAACTCTGCATGGGACCATCCAACCAATTCTTCCTCCACCAAACAGTTCACCCATCAAATCCGTATCTCTCCAATTTAGAGAGAAGGATGTTGCAGAGGATCATGTCAAAAGCCTTACAGGAGTCCAGATAGCTGACATCATTCTGATGCAGTCAGAAGGGTACCAGGTGGATTAGGAAGGACTTGCCCCTGGTGAAGCCATGCTGACTGTCTCAGATCACTTCCCTGTCCTCCATGTGTCTTAGCATAGCTTCTAGGAGGATTTGTTTTGTGATATTTCTAAGCACAGAGGTAAGGTTGACAGGTCAGTAGTTCCCCTAACCTTCTTAAAAACAGGCACAATATTTCCCTTTTTCCAGAGACTTCACCTGACTGCCCTGACTTTTCAAATATCATGGACACTGGCTTGGCAAGACATCAGCCAATTTCCTCAGGACTGTGGGATGTATCACACCAGGTCCCCTAGATTTATGTATATTCAGCTTCCTCAGGTGGACACAAACCTCACCTCCTTTCACAGTGGGAAGCACCTTGCTCTCCCAGGCCCTTCCTTGCTGTTTATTGGTGGCTTTTTAATAATTTTTTGGTCTTAGTTTTCTTTTTTATACTCACTAAACTGTCTTCTCAACCCACTTTTCTCACTTGCAGTCGTCTAATTCTCTTCATGACCCCACTAGTGAAGCATGAACAAAGAACTGGGTGGTGATTTGCTGTCTGCTGGGGTGAGCCAGCACTACTCCTACAGCATAACTGAAGAGGTTGAAAGCAAATTGGATGGGAGAGGAGCATGAGGGCACATGGAGGTATCTAATAAATCATTTTGAAAATGGAAAATTAGTAATATAATAGGAAGAAAGGCTGCAAATAGAAGTGTATACTTTTAATGAAGTGCCAGATTTTAATTGACTACACAACATTAAATTGTCTGCCTGTGTGTGTGCATGACAACTGACTAATTATGTTACCAAGTATAATTCTTTTGCAAAGAATACACGATGTACAATTCTCAGTTCAGTACACTAAACAGGCAGAGTTCACCAGTTTTTAGTTCTTTATTATGTGTGCAGGCTACACCTTATATACCAAAATAAAAGCTGTGACATGAAAAAAAATTCCTTCCCATGTTTTTTCTACAATATTTATCAATGCATGAGTAATTAATTAAGCATCAAAATATTCACTTTCACATCTTTGTGCCATGATTGGATTTTACTTCCACATTCTAAAAGAGGATCCAAAACAATTCTCAGTGTAAAAAATGAGAAAAAATCCTTCCACAAGCACAATTTTAATCCCTTTAAGCCTACTTAAAAGCTATCAAGTACCCCAAATAATTAGAATAATTTTCAGACTTCTACTGAAGTTTTAAAAACTGAGATGAGATTAGTATTGTCTAGAAGAGTTTAAGCATATCTGAGTCTATCTTTAATGAAAACTGTACAAAATTACCCTAAGGTCCTTTCTGTCAGGTTTTCTATCCTTAAACTGCAACTGTGAATGCTCAAGCTCTTCTGTGAGCTAGAAACTAGGATCTGATATTCTGAAAAGCAAAGAATGGTTTAACTGATTTGCCCAACAGCACACACAAATTTCATGCTAAAGCAGAGATAGAAAGTCATTTTCCAGGAAAGTATTTTACTGCTTTAGACATGAAACCACTCTTTATGCTATTTTCCCCTACAGTTTTCAGCTTCTGCATCACAATAGGCCAGGATACCATAAGCAAGAGCCATTTTTATTACCCACGTCTGACTCTTCCCATAAGGATGTGTTTCCAGAAAAAGTCTTTGAAGGTTTACAGTTGAAAGATGTATTAGTGATAAAACAGTTAAATATGCCTTACAAGAATCTACTTGGGAAACACCAGGAAGGAAAGAACAATCAATGGTGCCTGAAGCTCTTAGGGACTTCAAAACAGGCATCCATTCCTAAAGCTTTAAAAATATTTACCATTTTACTAATGACAGCTTTTCTGGTGCTAGAGACAAAAGTGATTTCACTTTCATGTTGCTGGCAGAACCTACTCTATGATGTTCTTTTCAATCTGCAGTTCCAATTATCACTGATATTCATGAAAGTGCTCTAGGAGATGGAGGAATATTTCTTGAGCTGCTTGTAATATAAATTGGGAAAATGCTACCACAACTTTACTCAGCAGAACTACAGAGCTATGTAATATGAGCACACACTTCGTATGATAATACGGAGCTGCAATACTGTACATGTATGTATGAACATATAAATAAAGTAAAATATTGCATGCTTATGCCATAATATACTGAACACAGAGGGCTTACCATAAGTAAAGATCTCAATAACATGATTTGAATCCTCCTAGTTCCCAAATCTCTGCAATTTGAAAAAAGTTGAAAATTAGTTTCTTTGCATATCTGCAGAATATTCTTCTACTCCATCACTATAACAGCTGTATTTTTGAATACCACAGTCTTGGAAGGGATGCTGGATGACCACAAGTAAGAGGCAAATATCTCCAAATGAGGTGTAATAACTAAATGGTTTTGAAAGATGGACTTAAAAAAAAAGTACACACAATTAAAAAAGCAGTACTTGATACATATGAAGCAGGTATAAACCTTCATGTTTAATTCAGAAATTTCTTTGTACCTGAAATGTTCAACCTCTACACGCTTGGACTTAATTTTTACAAGCACTAGTGCTCAGAATTTAATCTGAATTAAAATATAATTGAGTTTTTTAAGAAACTAGGACACTTCTTGTTTAAGCCAGACCCCAGAATTTTGAGGGTGAAAAAAAGCTATCTGCAACTCAACAATAAAAACTGAAAGAGCCCTCAGTTTTCAGATAACAGGAAGGTACACAGAACACCAATTAGCCTGTACTTTGTATGTTCTCATTTTCCTTTCTGCTGGAAGAAGAAGTTCAATACCTACTGGTATACAGTCACATTGCACTGTTTTTGTAAGATCCTACGAGATAAAAGCATACTGGAAATACCTTTCTCTATTCAAAGAGACTTCACCAGAGTTGGCCACTATGTAACAGCAGAAACTTGTAACTCCATGGCTATAATCCTGGCTATATCCAGATGGCTGTACCATTCAAATGTTTTGTGTAGTGAGACCGAATCTTCAGTGTAATGCAAGTCTGTACCAGCAGTCCCAAAGCCTGCTTTATGCAGAATGACCTATGTGCATCACACTAAGATCCTGCTCTGTCTCATGTTTCCAAAGAACACCATAAAGGAAAATAGTATAGTTAAAAAAACCAAACAAAACCACCCCACAGCAGCTGGTAATCCAAATACAGTATTCTGAATGGGTCCACATTTAAATTACCTTTTTAGTGAGTGGTAACTGCCTGGCACAGACTAATTTCTATCTTATATGGAATAATGTCCCATACAGCAGGAACACAATACTATGTAAAAAGATAACAAGAAGCCAGCAGAATGACAATGACTTCCTACTTAAACTACCAGGTGATCAAAGTGTCAATGCACACTTTTGGAAAGAATAGCTGTGAACCTTTTCAGTGATTCCCCATACTGAGGAAAAGCAGTCTTTAAACATCATTATTCATGTTACAGGGGAAAATACTACTTCAGTGTACAGCAGCTTTTTAATCATGGGTTTATCACAGGAGTTTGCACATCTATAGCTTTTTCCTATTTCTAAATTAACAGGAACTTTCTAAACCAAAATAAATGTACTGTGATTTCTGCACTTTAATTCTTAATCTGAAGTCACCTTGTACAGAATGAAGAAAAAGCAAAAACCATTTGTAAATTGTACAGCCATTTGGAATAAACGTAGTCACAGATCAATCTTCTTTATTCACAAAACACAACTATGAGAATTTAAGGAATCTATCCTTATGTAGATAATTTCAGAAACATTTGTACAGAAAGGGACAGAGAAAGGTTTTAGTGGAAAATAAGTTGCATTCCAATCAGATATTCTTTATCACTTATGTACTCAAATTTTGAGTTCATACTGCTAACATTGTGCTTCCTTGATTATGCATAACATTTAATACAGCCCCTAAAGAGTGATATTTTGCATCTCACTTCTTACTTTGTTAGCTTTCTAAAACTAGATTTTTAATTAGAAAAGCTTAGAAATTTTAAAAAGTAGGATATACAAACCCAAGATGACTGGTATCAAGTGTTTGCAAAGCTGTCCCGAAAACAGGTACTTTTCCCATAATGAACATCATAATCTCTGATCTCTGGTAATCAGGGAGATTGCTTCCAAAAAATCCTAAATAAAAATTGAATGAAACCATAGAAGAAAAGATAAAGGGCCCTTCTCTTCATAAGAAAAGCCTTATAAATACAAGGAATACATTAACAAAGTAAAAAGAGATTAAGAATAATAGCAGGATTGTTTTAGAGCATAATACTTACATGTTTATTTCTACTGAATGGCTATAGAGGCTTTTTATAACACTTTCCTCTTTGAATCCTAAAACTTACTAATTTTATTCCCCTTTAAACATATAATTTTAAAAACCAAATCAACTACAAAATTTGTAACCGGTGAGGAATTGGAAGTGTTTCTCATGTAACACAGTATTGTTACGTTTGTCTATTTTATGCCACCATTAAATACAACAAGGTGTGCAAACAGAAATCTCAGCAGGATACAAGCATTATGTCACCAATTTGTAGAGACTGCTGAGGTGAGCAGCTCTGGTGCCAGCACCATCAGCAGCAGTGCACAAGGGGTTTCCTGAGCTAGGAGAACCTCAAAGGGAGTGGAGAGACCCACCAGGAATCCACAGCTCCACAACAGCACCTGATGAAACCTGAATTGAGCTGATGAGACAGAATGGAGAACGGGACAGGGAGATACAGCATGAGGTTCAACAAGGGCAAGTGTAGGCTACTGCACCTAGGGAGGAATAACTCCATGAACCAGTGCAAGTTAGGGGTTGATGCTAGATGTTGCTCTGTGCAAAAAGACCTGGGAGCCCTGGATCAACAGGATGACCATGAGGCAGAAATGTGTCCTTGTGGCCAAGAAGACCAGTGGCATCATGGGGTGCATCAAGAAGAGTGTGGCAAGCAGGTTGAGGGAGGTTATCCTCCCCATCTACTTAGCCTTGGCAAGGCCCCATCTGGAGCACTGCATCCAATTCTGAGCAGAGCCACTAAGATGTTTAGGGGATGAAGATTCTGAAACATCACTCATACAAGTAGATCCTGGAAGCACTGGGCCTGTCTGTTCAGCCTGGAGAAGAGTGAGGAGGGATCTCAGAAATGCTTATAAATATCTAAAGAATAGGTGTCATGAGGATAGGAACAGACTCTTCACTGGTGTCCAGTGACAGGATGAGGGGCAGTGGTCACAGGAGGCTCAAGCTAAACATCAAGAAAATCTTCTCTACTTATCTACTAAGGGTAACAGCACTGGAATGGGCTGTCCAGAGAGGCTGTGAAGTCTCCATCTCTGGAGACATTCAAAACCCACCTGGATGCTATCCTGCACAATCTAATGTAGATGAACCTGCTCTGGGCAAGGGAGTTGGACTAGTTGATCTTCAGAGGTCCCTCCTAACCCCCAGCATTCTGTGATTCTATGATAGGAACCAACAGCAATGACGGCCAAGCCCCAAGGACATTACAGTGTGCCTAGAGGAAGGCAACCAAGATGGTGAAAGGCCTTGAGGAGATGATAGAAGGAGTGGCTGAAGTCACTTGGTTTGTTCAGCTTGGAGAACAGAAGGCTGATGGGTGACCTTGTTCTGCAACTCCCTCTGTGGGGGCAGTGGCAGGGGAGGAGCTGATCTCCTATAGGATGCAAGGAAATGGAATGCAGCTTCACCAGTGGAAGTTCAGATTGGACATCAGGAAAAGATTCTTGACTGAGAGGGTGGTTGGTCAGTGGAACAGGCTTCCCAAGGAAGTGGGACATCAAGCCTATTAAAAGTTCAAGGACTATCTGGATGTTGCCCTTAATCACATGGTTTAGGTTCCTGTAGTCCCGCAAGGAGCTGGACTTGCTGGGTCCCTTCCGACTAGAGATACTCTCTTCTACTGCTGTGTAACAGCATAAATGTAACTTTAATAGAAAGCAGGTTTAATTAAAAGTTGGGATGTGGGTTTTTTGGGCCTTTTTTGGGGGGGTAGGGAGGAGTTAACATTTTACCTTGGAGATTTTTACTGTAATGGTGGAAAATAATCTACTGTATGTTTCCTACTGCTCTGAAAAGCTTCAAGGCATAAGCAAATGTACAGACTAGTGAACAACATTTAAGTTAATTAATTAAGTTAAATTAAATACTATTTTAATAAAATAATTTATGGAAACTGTTGCTCTTATTTTCTGTATTGTGCTTAAAAGGAATTCAGTTCTGTTGTGGTAGCACAACTGGCCATTAGGTGTCATTGTTGCCACTATGTTTTACACTGGTTTCTAAAATTTTTTAAATAGTACCTACTAATATACATTACTGTATATAATCGCTTGCAATATGATTTTCATAAAAGTACTAATATTAGTTCTGTACAAAAGATACAGAATGACTATATTTCAAGTACTATACATAATATAATCAAGAAATTTATTACAAGTTCACTAGCATTTTTAATTGAGCTTGACTACCTTCTCAGTTAACAATAAAAAGAAGAGTCTTTCATAAGTCAAATATATAAAGTGAGCCTGAGATTTAGAAGCAAGTAAAGTCAGAGATAGCACACTTGTCCTTTTTCCTTTTTGATTCAAGATATTTTAATGCCATCTCATTTAGAAGGGGGAGAAGGAGAGACATTTTAAAAGTGAGCCTAGGTTACTGTCATTACTCACCAATTGTTTGAATAATTGCATTCTGGACAATCCTCTCATCATTCTCTTTGGAGCTTGTGCTGAAAGTTGCACTTCCTGCTGAACTGCGCCGATCACTCAGCTCAAAGTCAACGCTGATGCGCAAGTGCTTCAACAAGGTATTAAAAACCTCCAGAACTGTTGGGCCTGGAAATAATATATAACAATGATTGTACTTGTCAAGGGAAAGGTGCCTTAAGAAATTGAAAGCTAACCTTTCTGATCCTTTTCTGGAGAAATCAGATTAAGCTGAAAAGAACAAGTAAAATACATTGTGTGAAGGGAGTACATACGGCCTCGGGAAAAAACTTGGACATGTGCCTGTGCCCTGGTATTTTACAAATTAGTTTTGAATCAGAAAATGCAGTCAGATACATATGAATAATACACTACTATCAACTTGTATGAGGTCTGGCTTGGATGGAGTTAACTTTTCTCTTAAAGCCTAAGGGTTGCTGTGCTTTGGATTTGTGACTGCTGACAATACACCAGTATTCCTGCTGTCATTGAAGGGTCAAGACTTTTACCCCACTCTGTCCCTCCAGGCTGGGGTGTGCATGAAACTGGGAGGAGACACAGACCAGGGCAGCTGACCCAACCTGACCAAAAATATTCCATGCCAGGAGGAGGAAGGGGGAGGCATATCTGTTTGTTTGACATTTGTCTTCCCAAGTAGCTATTATGCATGCTGAAGCCCTACTGTCCAGGACGCAGCTACACATCTGCCTGCCAACAGCAAGTACTGAATAAATTCCTCTGCTTTCCTTGTGCACGTAGCTTTTCCTTCTCCAATTAAACTGTCTTTATTTTGATCCATGAGAATTCTCATCTTCTTTCTACCTTCTTCCTGTCCTGTGCGAAAGGAGAGTGTGCAAATGGCTGTTGGCTGGAGTCAACCCACCACCTGAGTTTTACACAGAAAATATGACTGGTTGCTAAAATTAAGCAATGGGTCAAACAACAGGTACTTGCACCTGACTTCCAGTTATTTCAAAAACTGCTACTAAAATCTGTCCTACATATTGTATGAAATAATGAGCTCTTTACATTTTTAAGTCTTCACAGGTCTTTGTGTGCAGGTGGATCTTGTATAAAGAGAAAGAACTGTCTCAGACTCAACCTAATGAAGCAAAGCAATAATTTTTCAGCAGAAGAACAAAGAAAAAGAACAGCTGAAGATGTGCATATACACAACTTCACAACTACTCTTATTTCATGGAACTATGCTACCTTAAATTACATAATTCACCATATTTCAGCTGCATCACAGTTACTAAAGTAAAATGATCAACCTACTCTTGACTCTTGTATTACAGCTCATCTCAGTTCAGCTATATCACAAAACAACACTTGACTTTCTGTAGTCACACATAGTGCTCTCAGAATTGGTGACTTCTTGAAAAGCAGAAATTCCTGCCTTCCACAAGACTAAAAATAAATCTACTCATTTTCTTTCAGTACAAAGGACTACAAAACAAGCAAGTATTTGTAAGTAGTTATAAAACAAGTAAGATTTCAAGCATTTTATCAGCATAAAGAAGAAAAAAGTCATACAAAACTTCATCAAAATGTATGCTTTCATTCATTCTGAGAAAAAAGCAAAAAATGAGCACGACCCTTCAAATCTATCCTTTGGCCTTGTGCCATTAATTTCAGACAACTTACCTATTGATCCTTTAGCTGCTATAGCAACTGCTTCTAAAAGAACCTGAATAATGCCAGCACGAACTCGTGGGGAGTCCCTTTTGCGAAAATCAAGGTGTCCAAGAATTTCTTGTATTACATGATGGGAATATTGTGCCTATTAAAAAGCAAGCACACAGAAAAAAAGCTTAATCTGTGACTTTAATAACAATGAACTGCTACATGATTCAGCTATAGTCAGGAAATGTTCCTGTTATGCAACATTCTAACTCACAGATTTATCTAAACTTCAATCAGTTGATGATTAAATATGATTTTTTTAAAACTACAACAGATGAAGACATATGGGTCCATCCAGCAAAATATACAACAGCTTAGACTATTAAAATATCCAGGAACGTGTACAAGAACTGAAGCAGCAAGAATTGGTACTTCATTCACCTAACTGGAGGCAAAGGAATTCAGCTGGTCATCATGTCACTGATATACTCAAACTCATCTATTTTCCACAATCCTGAAATGTTATGACTTTATCCTTTGGGTATCAGTGCTTGACACATCCAAGAATCCAACTTTGATCATGTTTATAACAGACAATACAGCCTGGCCAGTTATAAAAACCAATTAACACAGTTCCATATGAAGTTGGTTTCTTGGATTTTAAAAGCAAACCAGCCATTTTAGCATGGAGACAGAACCAACCTAAGAGATTCATTTACCAAGCACAATGTCGGATCAGTATTGCTATCCTACTCATTGTTCTGGTGCTTTTTATGGACCTGAGCACTTAATAACTTTTTTTTTTTTTTTTT
This sequence comes from Calypte anna, assembly GCF_003957555.1. Taxonomy (NCBI): domain Eukaryota; kingdom Metazoa; phylum Chordata; class Aves; order Apodiformes; family Trochilidae; genus Calypte; species Calypte anna. The sequence continues at coordinate 142,657,540 of NC_044245.1, read as the reverse complement.
CTACAAGTGGACATTAAGAGAGAGCAAATCAGGAAACCTCTGATCAGGAACCACAATTAGGTTACTACTTGAAAAACTGTAAGAGTTGCTAAGGAGTTTCCTAAGAGACCTTCTGGATTCTTCAATTTTGTTTGTTATCATCATCATAGTGAGGTCAGCATTTAACCCTGTCTCATGTGCTTGAAACATGAATGTAATAAAAACAAACCCAGGAGAAAATCCTACCTGTATAGAGTACATGATGATTTTGAAGCAAGAAACAGCAAATTCATTTGGATCCCATAGTCTATGATGGTCTAAATGCCTGTAACCAAAAATTACAGGATCTGAAATAATGACTTCCCACAGATACAATAAATGGCACCTAACAGTCTTGTCAAAATTCACCTCAAAGGTCTTATTTTCTTACATCAAGCTTCTAAACAACTATTTATTATCTAGATCAGAAAAGTAGAACTTAAGAAATGCATTTTTTTAAAGGTTTATGATGTGATCACAAAATATTTGTCTAGGAAAGGAAATCCAAATCTTTAGCTTCAGGATTTTAAGGAACCTAGGCATACCAAAGATACACAGTTCTGATTTGCACACTGTTCTTAAGAAAGTGCATGCATAAAAATGGCTGTGGCATTATATACTTATTTACATGAGAGATACACTGAAAAGGGTGGTTTTAATACCCTGAACACACTTTTATTCTAAATAAGATACAGAATTTGTTTTGAATAAGGATCTACAAAACTGTTAGGGTTGAATGTTATAACCACAATAGACTCTGAAGAACTATTTTCATTTTCACAGTAGTTTCATGAATAATGTTTCTTTTCATGAATAATATATATAAACAAAAAAGAATTCCACTTAGTGTTTATACTCCTTTATCACTCTACAGCATTTCAATACTTTCTGCAAGAAACATCAAAACAGAATCAGAATGATAAATGCCTCAGAATCTCTTTTCATTGGTGGGTCCTATCCTATTTAAAGTTTCAGCATTTTCAAGCAAAGATGTGAAATTCTGCTTGAGCACTATGTTTAAAGCTACAATTAGGACAGAGAGCAAATTCCCCAAAAAGAAGGAAATTTTTTTAAACAGCAATAAATACATTTTTAAATCTAAAAGATGGTTATATGTAATTTGGGATGTCTTTTAACTGGATTGATTAGGTAAAGGAAAAAAAACAACAAACAAATGCAGAAAACCAAAATGAACTCCCCAGATAAAAAAATTACTTACAGTGTTTCTAAATAGATATCTCAGCTACAGAATCACTGTTGGTCTGCCTTTTCTCAAGGAACACAGTAAACATATAAAGATGCTTTAAATAACAAATACAAAAGCAAGCATATGAAGTAAGTCAGTACTCTGCACACAAGAGGACTGACTGGATGTTTGAACTTAGCTGCCCAGAACATGGAGCTCTCAACTCAATAGCCAGCTGCTACCAGCCTGGTGACCCAGCTGAGTGCACAGCTCTCCTTCAAGGCTGATTAAATCAGCTGGCACAGAGCCATCTTTCTCCTATGCCCTAAATTATCTTGCAGTTTATTGCAGAGCCTGAAAAATATACTGCCACTTAAACACATTACATACCTTTAATAGAAATACCTAAAAAAGTGAGTTTCAGGAAATTTAAAGGTGTGTATTTGCACTACTAACTATTGAATTGGACTACCTGTTGGGGGTATCTGTCTGTCTTGTGCACACTCCACAACACAGGTATATTTAATCTTGCCTTGGGGTAGAAAGACAAACAAAATTACATCTTTATCCTTCCAGGCTTAGTAGCTCATAATTTATTTATTCATCTTTCCTTTCTACCCAATATCATTCCAGTAAGTCCATTATTTCTTGTTCACAACAGCCTTGTTTAGCTAACCTATTTCTCACCAAATACAAAATAATACTCTCTACTATCTTCTCCTTATTGGAATTGATCCTTTGATATTTCAAGGTAGCATATGTTCTGTTACCCCTAACAGTTTCTCTTTAACTTCATCAAAGATCCATTCAGGCAGATTATGGTCAACTCTGTCTTGATATCAAGTTGTTTTTTTAAAAAACTTTTCCTCTCAAAGCAAGGCATACATTTTTTTTTCCAGAAAGGCAAAATATTAGCTGCTTCAGGTAGCCAAATTGGCAGGAAGACATCAGGGGAGGATGACTGCTCAGGTAATGTTTTGTTTATAGCTCAATTGGCCCATATTTTGTATACTGGAATTTCCTCCTAAGAAAACAAGTATTAGATTACTTCATGTGATATATTTACTCTGAATAATGCAGACACTATATTCAATAGAATTTTGTTTTTGTAAAAGACAGGTACACTTAGTTTAGTTAAAATCAAGTCTCATTTTGCCTATTTTTTTCCTAATAACATTACCTTTGATAAACAGTATCTAAGTGAGATTGCAAAGCCTTATTACTAAATGCCAAACTCTGCTTTCCATTAAGATTTATTGAATATATATGTAAGCAAATGTGCATAATTAGATTTCTCGTTATACATGCAATGGACTCACCATCTTAAGCTTTCATTGCGCCAGCTATCTCATTCAGAAAGTGAGGCTCATTTGCTCTTCAAAAATACTAAACCTTTACAGCAGTTATTTATAAAAATATAGTAATACAAATTTTATACATAATAAAGGATTTAAATTTATTGCTTCTGGGTGAAAAAAAGGGGCTTTAAAAGTTTTATACCCTTGATACCTAACTCATGTTCTTTTTGCATGTCATTTCTTACTTAACAGTAGTAACATGAAAATGGTTTTGAGCAGCTTGAAAGCCTTTCAGTGCAAGAATGGAATACTCAGGCTTTCTGGGAAGAACTAGGCCATTTAAGGTAAGATATTCCTATAACAAGCATTTGAAAATCTACAACAAGGAGCAAGCAGCTCTCTTCCTCACTGGAAAAAGCCAGGGTCTGAAAGTAGTATCACTAGTCTAGAATTTCCTGAAAAGATTTCTCCTGAGATTATGCATACTTTGTAGGCATTAGCAGAGGTGAAAGAAGCAGATGTAAGCAAGGCATATCCATGCTTGTACCTGTTTTCAAATTGTTTACAAGGAAGCAACTGGGGCAATACAGAGAAAATGTTGGACTTGACAGTTAATACATCATCTATTATTTCTACTGTGTGCAACTGTGCAGAGTGCATACTGTGTGAACATCTGCCATTCATTACTAAATGAGAAAATAAGTACATTGCTCACAGAATATCAAAACAGGATTTGGGAAGAAAATTGCAAGAAATTAGAAATCTTAATTTGATGTATGTTATCTGGGCACAGTATTCTTCTGTGCTACTTGTGTTTTACTTGGATTGCCTCTTCACTGACTGAGACAGTCATCTACAGGACAATACAGGACACCAGCCTCTTGAACAAACAGTTTTACATTAACAAGAAAAGCCAGCTGAGGCAACAACCCAACCAAATAGTTACATAGCAGTTCTAAAATCAGTAAAATGGGACACGTTTCTCTGTAACTACCCAGAAGTTAACAGACAAGTGACGAAGAGGCAATAAACATGAATAACTGTTAGTAAGGTTGAAAAGGAAAGAATTCAATGCAACGTAGTTAGAGGACGACATAATTTAAAAAAATAAAAAAGCCCCAAAACTCTTAAGACCTTCCATGTATTGTCAACTTACGCAAAAACTGGTCTGACAGCATTATTCATATTTCCATAGGTTGCTCTTCCCAGCAGTTCCCTGAAACAGTTCTCAGCCAGCAGGGCAGGATTTTCTTCTTTCTCTCCTTCTGTGGGAGAGGATGGAGGGCCTATTCTGCTGAAGTAAGACAAAAATACATGGATTTGACTGATTATTAATATCTATATTCCTTTCTGTACATACGCTGGGTTCTACAATTCTCATGAGTCACATTCTGAGTTAGGCATGAACTGTATCTCAAATATGTATGAAACCAGAATCCCAAATAAAATATTTTTTGCTTATAGCAGGACTATCCATTCTTATCTCTTCACTCATTACTGACCACTGTATTAGTAAATGTGTATGTGGCAAAACCAATGGCTGTTAATACTGATTTCATTTGTTTACCACTGTATTTTGACAAACTTACTCATTACTAATGATGAATGAAGGCCATGAAACCATGCAAAAAGTTAGGCAGAATCTTAGTCATTTTGTTCAGACTAATGATCTCATTCACCTGCCCACTACTGAATCCACACTGTGGGGGTGAGTGTTAAATAAAACTCTGCAATACTTCTGCAGAAACAGATGGCTTGTGAGTTGATAAAAAGTCAGACTGAACTAATTAGAACATTATCACCCACACAGTTACCTCTAACTGGATGGTGTACAAGTTAGTCACCTTCCAAGTGACTGTCCCCCAACACTGCTATGGAGAAGACTAATGAGTGAGTAGAAAAGTATCTGATACAGACACTGAGAGACACCAATGTATGGGCTGTCCCTGCCCAGGCACTCTCAGTCGGGCTCCAGGGACTTCTGTGAGTAGAGGATGGGGCTGCTCCATGCTGGACACAGAGACTGAGGAAGAAAGCAAGCAAAATTCCACCTGAGGTGCAGTATTACTTACCTATAGGTAAGTTTACCTATAGTTTACCTATAGGTGACATGTATTTTTTTTGCATAGAACACATTATAAAAACTCCAGTGACAATTTGTTCATTCACATCAACATTATGCAACCATACATTAGGAAAATTATTTTAGAATGCAGAAGTCAGTATCCTAAAGCCTTAATCATGTTTTCAGTTCTCAGTGCAAACTTGTGCATTAAATATTTTTGAAAGTGTTCCCTAAGAGCATCAGCTTTAAGGTTTACTCTTCAGCAACATAAAACCATAGCTTTAGAGCATTTTGAAAAGCCAGATACTGAAATGCCACAAGTCAAATAAACATGTTAACATCATACCTGTAATATCTTTTGATAGCAAAAGCTCTCCTAGTGTTTCAAGACTATTGCAATCTAAAAGTTGCAATATCCTGTTGCCTCCAGTAGCATAAATATTTCAGACGTTACTGTGACACTGCTAGCTTGTCAGATTTTAATAATAAAAGTCCCAGGCACTCTACCAGGTAAGTAAGGAGAAATAGTTTTTCAAATGCACAATGATTAGAGTTTTAAAAGGCATGGCAATTTGTATGGGATCTACCATGAGTATCACTAAACTACAGCTTTATCCCACTGCTCTCCCCCTTGATCTCCCTATCTTCTTTTCCAGTACTGCCTAGACTGTGAACCAGACAGACAGGTGTCTGTGCAGGTTGTCAGTGCAGAGAAGGCACAAATGGACTGTGATAACCATGGCTGTTTTGACCCAGATTCCCCTGAATGCAGCAGCATTACAAAGCTGGGTTGGTGGGGGTGAAAAAGAGAGCAGTATGCTGAACACAAACTCACAGAGGTAGTGTATATAGAAGAATTCTAGTTAAAATTCAGTAAAAATAAACTTTTAACTTTGTTATATGCAGTCCCACAGAAAGTGACTTATCAGCATTGCTTGGAGACTTAACTTTAGAATATGTTAAAGGAATAAATCGCAATCTAATCTTAGTCTAAAACATTAGACTGTGTGAGAAGTTCAAAATAATCTCCCTTTGTCTGTAGGAATTGTGTTTTTATTTGGAACTAACAGCACCTGTCTCTTAAGTATTTCTCACTAAGTGTTCCTTTGCACTGTCAGACAATGGATATAAAACTACTCTTTTAACTTTTTAATTTTACAGGAAAGCTTTGCAGAGCTTCTGTAGTTTCTGCACTGAAATGAGCAAGTCATACTCATTTTGTTTCAATGATTTGGTTTTTAAATAAAGATCAGAAAACCTCTGAAAAATCCAGCTGCAACTTAAATAATTGCTACAATTCCTCTGCGTTCAGACTCTCTCTACTACCACAAGTCCAAAGGGGTGAAACATGGATTTTGCAATGAAAAGGGCTAGAACTGCTTCCTTGAACTGCTTTACCAGAATTTTTATGGGTGATCTCTATCAGAGAAGGTGGCGACTAGGAACAAGAAGGAGGAATGTTTTGAAGTACAGAATCATAGAATTTTCAGGGTTGGAAGGGACCTTTAACATCTTCTAGTTCTAACCCCCCAGTACAGCAGTTTCCACAGCAAATCTCTACTTGCAGACTTAAAATGGCTCAGAGCAACTCAACATTCCACGCATGAGACTTTTTTAATACCACAAAACTAGGACTGGCCAAACTATATGATGGGACATGTGAAGTATGACTTAACAACTACTTGTGAGAAGAGTAGGTACAGGAATGTTTGGCTATGACTAACTCGCCCTAAGAAAGAAATACATTCTAATTTACCTCTAAAATAGAATTTATATGTACATTAGAATGATTTGAACTCAAGTCCACTGCTATAATGTCCTTCTGCCTTAAATAAGGCTGGCACTTTCAGCTTTGCAGTTACCATGAAGAATGTGTTACAAAGTGAATTTCCAATTTCATACATTCCTTCCCTATTTCAGAGACATACATACATTGACACATGACTGACTCTTCTGAATTTTCTTCTAAAAAACTTGAAGAAGGAAGGGAGAATCTTTCAGGCAATGCCTCATACTATACAGAAGGACAATTATTCAGTAATACAGAATCATAGTGAAGTAGAACTAAGAAATTATATATATGATTTGTAGAATGTTATGCTTGCAGATTTATCTGATAGTCATCTAACTAGAGCGTGCATTCACATACACAAATAATGACATCCACAAATACATCTGTCTTTTAAAAATGTTGTTTAAATATTAAATTCTTATTCTAAAAAGTGTCTCATCTGATGTACTCAGAATAGTCTTGAATTAAGGGTTCCACAGGTAAAAAATACAGTGATCTTTACAGTAAGGCTTATCAATGTATACTTCAGCTTTAACCAAAACCAGTTATTTTCTATGGATTTCAGTAAGGGGTATTTTCTGGAATTTCTGCTCTTTCTCAAATTATGCTTTGAATCCATCTCCCAGAACAATATGCTTCTTACTCCTACTCTTCAAGATGCCACTGTTTGGTCTCCACAAATCTGAAGTCACATATAAAACAGGACAAAAATTATCTGTAATATTATTTAAGGCCAGCAGATCAACAATTTATAAATATTAGTTTTGCCTTTTCTGTCACATGCACATGATACAAGGCCTCTGCTTGCCACCTGGAAAAACATTATAGTCTTTTTTTCTGTTCAACATGCACTACAGTAAAAAGTTTCAAGCAGACAGTTCAGATACTTAATTAGAGGCTGCTTCCTGACAGATTTGTTTTTCTACCACCACTATTGCATTGCTTAACAGATGATACAAACTCGTCCTGCAGTACATATAAACTGATCTGCTCTGAGTGACTGAGCCAAATGCTTTTTTGAGTCAGTTTTTCCATCAGTAGTTTGTTTCATTTTACTATATAAAGGAAAGTATACACTTGAGGGCACTGTAAATAGTACCAAAGGAAAGGGCCCATCTACTTCTAGAAGCACTGAGAGAAAGTGAGCAAAGGCAATAACAAACAGCAGTTTCAGAAACCTTTGTCTCTTATTCAAATCACTCTTCAGATGTAAAATCCAAGCAGCAAGTTTTAAAGCGGCTTAGGCTGGACATGAAAAAAACATTTGTTCACAGAATTGGTTGGGTTGGAAAGGACTTTAAAGATCACCTATTTCCCCCCTTAAAGATCAACTTCCCTGCGTGGGCAGCGACACCTCCCACTAGATCAGGTTGCTCAAGGCCCCATCCAGCCTGGCCTTGAACACCTCCACACAGAGGTTATCCACAACCTCCCTGAGCAACTTGTGCCAGTGTCTCATTACCCTCACAGTGTAAAAGTTCTTCCTAATGTCTAACCTAAATCTATCCTCTTTCAGTTTGAAACCGTCACCCCTTGTCCTACCACTACAAGCCCTTAGGAAAAGTCCCTCCCCAGCTTTCCTGTAGGTCCCCTTCAGGTACTGGAAGTCTGCAATAATATCTTCCCATTGACCTCTCTTCTCCATGCTGAACAACCCCAATTCTCTCAGCATGTTCTCATAGGAGAGCTGTGCCAGCTCTCTCATCAGGCCATCCTCTGGATCTGTTCAAGAGCTCCATGTCTTTCCTGTGTTGGGGGCTCCAGAACTGGACAAAGTACTCTGGGTGGAGTCTCATGAGAGTGGAGTAGAGGGGGAGAACCACCTGCCTGGACCTGGTGGTCATGCTTCTTTTGATGCAGCCCAGGACTGGGTTACCTTTCAGGGTTACACATTGCTGGCCCATGGTGAGTTTCTCATCAACCAGTATTCCCAAATCCTTCTCCTTAGGACTGTTCACAATTCATTCTCTGCCCAGTCTCTATTTATACTTGGGATTGTCCCCATCCATGTGCAAAACCTGGAAGTCTTGCACTTGGCCTTGTTGAACTTCATGAGGTTGGCACTGGATCACCTCTTAAGCCTGTCAAGGTCTCTCTGCAGGGCCACCTTTCCCTGCACCATGCCAGTCTCTCCAGCTTATCTGCATTGCAGAAGTTGGCTTTATTGAAATTTCCCAGTGCTAGCAAAAAAAAACATGTTTTGTCACAAAACCCAGTGTTTAGTCATAAACACATCCATGGACAAAAAAAATCTAAGTAGGAAAATCATGTTAGTTATGCATAAACCTCTGCCTCTGCTTATTAATCTCTTTATCTAACAAAAACCAAAAAGAGTTAATAATTTTTATTCCAAACATAACTGCAATTTCTGGAGCAATTTTTACACTGATAAGAGTCTACAGCAAGTGAAATGTAGGCAGTAGAAAATACTTTAACAGAATAAAGAAACACTAAGAGCAGTTAAGCAGAGCTGTGGTTTTGGTTTCAAGGAGACCCAGGTAGTAAAAGTCAGTAGTTATTTCCAATTAAAAAAAAATAGTTTTTACAGCTCATAAAAACTAAGCCTAAAGGTTTCTCAAAAACACGCCACAGAGCATGAATAAAAATACCTGTCAATATCTTCTATTTTCTGCATATTAAACAGCAATGATGGTACTATCTTGTCCATGTGCTGAGGTTCCCATATAGTTGCTCGAAGTTCATCATTAACTGTTTTTCGAACCACTCCCTGAATGCCCCTGATTCCAGCAATTCGGATCCTAGGGATAGAAAAAGATTATTACTGAAAAGGAGAAACACAGCACCTCCCTGTATAGTTCTTTACCTGTTTAGGAAGAGGTAATTATGTAGCATGGAATTCCATCAGGTTCTCACAAACAGTAATTTGGAAATCTGGCAAGTTCATTACAGTTGCCCATAATGCTTTCAAATGTCTTCATAGCTCACAAGGAAGCTGACAAAACAAGTAACTAGAAAGTTGATGATGGTGATGGCTAAGGATATGCTGTCACCCATCAATGAATAATGAAATTGTGTATTCTACCTGCAAAGAAAGTCATGTGGGTAAAAACCTCCCAACTCTACACAAATCACAAGCCATCAGTCTGCACGTGCAATCTCAACCTATTCCAGCACTGAAAAAAAATGCCATGAAGTTATTACAACACAGCTGAAACAGTAGCTACCACAGTCATCTGATCATGTCCTTAAAAATGGTAACTAAAACTGTGGATTAACCATAACAAAACTTTAACAGAGTTGTGAAAGGATCACAAGATGAAAAGACAATGATAATTCTGTTGACTTAAGCCTGATGAACAAAAGGAACCACCCCTTTTATCCTACAACCATTTGAACCAATTGAACTAAGAAATTGTCAAGAACAGCAATAAAACAATAAAGAGGAAAAATTAATATAAGTTTTTAAAAACACTAAGTCTAACTGTTAGCTATTTTCATTGCTTTGCTGAACAAAAATAGTTTGTAGGAAAATTTGTACAATGAATTGACTGGCAAAATACCCTCTTCTGTAGTGGTAACAAATTTTACTTAGAGAAAAAAAGCAGAAGAAATAGTGGTGCTTTCATCAAGTGAAATAAACACAGGCTTCAGTAAAATTTCATATTATTTCTATTAAAATTAATCCTCATTTTAAAATCTTAATTTCAGTATGGATAACATGTAGCTAGAACCTGTTCAAACTTGCTGTATTAAAACATTTGTTAGATGAACTAGAGAGATAACCAAACTCTGCCCCCTCTTCCTTCCCCCAGCTATTTCTGAACAAACTAATGTGAACTCAGTACAGATCCAATTCCATGCTAGACCTCTCCGTACAGTTTTAATAGGATTTCAAACTACACAGGGAAGAAGAGAGATCCACAAACAGCTAGAAAAGCACTTGCAATTGCTGTAGGACAGAGCAGTATTGTTACAATGACAGTGTGGTACGCAATGTTGATTTTTCAATATTAAGAATCTAAGATTAACATTGAAGACCCAGACCTTCCAAAATTCTATTACTTTTTTTTTTTTGTATTTTCTTTTTAATAAATATTTATCAAAGTAATAAAGTTTTGCTCATATTGTAACTTTAGGTCCATTAAATACTAGCACTAATTTAGCCTGCTGAAGAGGAAATCTCACTTACTAGTGAAATTCAGTTTCAGACTCAGAAGCCTTATTACCTGACTGTATGTGTATGTAATGTTCAAGCTCCAAGTCAAGCCATTCAGTTCAGGGGAAGCTCAAGCTATGCCAATGAAGAGTGACTCTGTAAGTCTGGTTTAGGATGAGTTGAATTACTCCCTAGCTCACATCAATGGTATTGACTCTTTGTAGTATCTGCATTTAGAATTTTAATTTAAAGTCACAATTCATTTTGTTGAATTACCACAGTACCTACAGCAAAAAGTATGATTCTTGTTCATGAAGATGTCTCTCAAAAGAAGTCATAGTCACGGTTTGGGTTGGAAAGGACCTTAAAGATCTTGTAATTCCAAGCCCACTGCCATGGGCTGGAAGACTTCCACTAGACCAAGTTGCTCAAAGCCTCATTCATCCTGGCCTTGAACATTTCTAAGGAGAGGGCATCCACAACTGGCAACATGTGCCAATGTCTCATTGCTCTCAGTGTGAAAAATTGCTTTCCAATGTTTAATCTAGATACAGATAAAAAGTCTAGGACAGTGTGGAAAAAGTCATATTGCTATACATTTGATTAACCTGGGTAAAAATCTTGCTGTTATGCTGAAAAAAGGCCACACTTCTGTGCCCTCAAGTGTCACTAACACTAATCTCATGTTCTTACTATTGCATGGACCAAAAAATGAGGGCTGAAGTACTGTGTAAGATGCAGCATTAAATTTCACCAGATAAAGGAAAGGTTTTACTCCCCTCAAGAAGGATCAGGTAGGTATTAAAGCAGAGATTACATTCAAATCAAGGTCATCTTCAGTCTTATGTCACTAGGATGAAATTCCTTCCTAAGGGTACACATCAGTATTGCAAGCTGAAGCACAGATAAAAGTGCAGGTTGACAATTTGAAAAACAAAAGATTAGCACAGTTATCTTTCTCCTACAGCGACCACAGCTTTGAGGTATTTTATCTTGGAGTATCCTTAAGAGTGGTAGGTCACATCTGGCAGACGACTCAGGGATGCACCAGTCTCTTAATTCATTTCATGTTCTAGTTCAATACTAATATTACCTCTCATTTGGAAGGGTCAATGAAGAGGAAAGTAATATAGAAATTCCTGAGCTGAGCTTCATATCCTAAATGCTTAGGAAGTCTTTTATAGTAAGTGTGCAGTTTAACATTTCTGCTTCAGTTTCACAAAGCCTAAGAAGGCAAATCTCAAAAAGCTCATTAACACATTTATGAATACCATTTGCAACCATCAGCATCAGGCAAGTTTGCTCTATCTAACAGAAGCCTACATTAGTTTCATGATGCACTGGCTGCACTAGTGACACTTGATGAAATAACTGAATTCAGTTATTTCAGTTATTTCCCAAACAATTCACGAGGTCATCCTGTAAAACCATTCAGTGAGATAATCTTCCTAAAGGGAAAAGGGATAGAGTAGGGGACAAAGTACACAAGCAGCAGATTTAATTGCAGCCCTTTTAGTGGCCAATTTACCAACAGAACTTTATACTCAGCTGTAGGGTAACAAATAAGATGGCAGCAAATTACAAAACAAAATGGAGGAATGAACCAGAAGACTAAAGAAGGAAATAATTCTGTTTTTGTTTAGTTTTGTTGCCTCCAAAGCAATATGCACAGTATTGATTCTTTAGAACAGATACAATTCACAGATTTTTTTAAACTTCAAACCTTAAGCAAAATCCTTATGCATTGCAGCTATCATAGCAACAGCACACCCAAAGGGTTGAATAAATGCTCAGCAGATGCAATTTTCATAGTTGGTTGAACAATTTAATGCATGGAAATAGAAACTATGAGTACAACAGAGATGCATATAATATAATCTCAAAACTCTTAAATTTTCAGGTCAGGAGTTAAACACTGATTAACAAGTCACATAAAGATCACATCACTAGGGGGAGCCGAAGTAAAAAAAGGAAAAAAAAGTTGCTTGCACACAAATGTAGAAATTTGCAATAATAATTCATTTCTGCAGATATCTAAGAAAATTTAATTTTAATGACTAATTCTCAAATATCAAAATATGCTTTTGATATTTATATAAGTAGCCCTATTAATTTATCAAAAGATCTATGCAACTTGTACACATTTCCAGTAATAAACAGTGCCTTTCTGGAGAGAGTCCATGCAATCTGGCAGGCATTATTCAGGTAAAATTCCACTTCAGCCTCCCAGGATCTCCAGCCAACTAAGATTTGAAATATTTGGTGCTGTTTAAAAAGCCAGACTTTTTTTTTTTTTTTTTCCCCACAGATTGAACTATACTTACATCCTAAGACAGCTTTCTGTAATACACAGAGAATGGCACTTACTCAGTTTGTATTTCTGGATCGTGGTCACAGGAATGACACATGGCACTGAATCGAGACACAAAGAAGTCATAGCGTCTGTGATAGGAAGGTGTGTCCTCCTCAATATTGGCAAATTTGACAAACTGGAAAATTTAATAAATTACAATACACATTTTTGATACCAATTTCCCAAAAAAGAATAACCAGCACTAAGCTTCATTTAAAAAGTAACATAACACATCAGGAAAGATTTAAGATTTGACAGTACTTAAATATTTAACTTATGTGAAGAAAAAGTGAAATTGCAAGGTTTTCTTTGTAAAGCCTTTCCATTAGGTCATTTAGATCATTATGAAAGAGTACAGTTGTGTGATATACAGCATACTATGCAATAGAAGATCAAGTGTCAACAATTCATAGAATCATAAGTCATTAAGGCTGGAAAAGACCTTTAAATGAAGTCCACCATTAAACCATGTCCCTAAGCACCACATCTAGATGTCTAAATACCTCAAGGGATGGTGACTCAACCACTTCCCTAGGCAGCCTGTTCCAATGCTTGACAACCTTTTCAAAGAACTTTTCCTTAATATCCAACGTAACCCTTGCCTAGCACAACTTGACACCATTTCCTCTCTTCCTATTGCTTTTTACTTAGGAAAAGCAACTGACAACCACCTTGCTGTAACCTTCTTTCAGGTATTTGTCCAAGCAATCAAATGGTACACTATCACTGGTGGGCTAACAAGCAACATTCTGCCTTATCAAAATTCAAGGGAAATAAACCTAGAGGCAATTCTGTCTATTTTTACAAAAGGTATAAAGAGGAACTTTAATTCCATACACAGGAAGATGCTCTGCAAAAAAAAAAAAAAAAAAAAAAAAAAAAAAGTTCCATTTGCAAACATCTACAAGTAACAAAGGGGTAAGTAATAGTCACCAGGGATTTGTCAGGAACGAATCACATCAACCCAGCCTTAATTATTACTATGCCAAGAAAATATACTTTGTGAATCCAGATGAAACAGCATCTGTCATAACTTAACTTCAGCGATGCTGCTGACCAAAAAAAATACACAAAATTCTCAAAGGGAAGCTAGAAAAACACTATCAAAAAAGCCACTCCCCATAAGACAGATGCAAAAGGGATTGGAAAAGATATAGAAAAACCTGTAAATCATCCAACTACAATAACCTACTGAATGAAGTTCTGAAGGGGCCTGTCCAGAACAGTGGTATTTGAGTTTCACTAGAGACTTATTTGGAAGAATGGCCTCACCAAATTTTCAAAGAACACTAAGCTGCCCCAAGCTACAGGCACACTTGATGCCTGGCTCTTGACAAACCAGAAATCAAGGAAGCAATTTAGGAATGAAATGGAAAATAGCATTTAAAGACAGCTGTAAAAATAAAAGCAACATACAGAATGTACAGAATACAGTTATAAAAAAAAAAATAGTAATTGTTTCTTTCTCCAATAGTAAAATGAAAAACAATAGTGGGTTTACAGTGAAGCAAAGGCTAGTTAAGTTAAACATTAAGAAAAACCCCCTTACTAAAGCAAGCAGGCTCCCTAAAGACCTTTTGGATTTTTCATCACTGTCAGTTTTAAGAACAGACTTCAAAGGGAAGAAAAAAGGGAAAGTAAAGGTTGCCAGGAAAATTTTAACAATATTGCCAGTTCTGCACTGAAGCAGAAAGAGGCTCCAGTAAATCCCTCTATGATTTCCCACCTCAGTATTTTCTAACCAATTGCCATGCACAAGCTGAGAATTTTTTTGCATACTTTCTGATACAGAACATGCGTTTATCAGCACTTTGCCCACACACATCTAGACAAGTGCAAAACACTCCAACATAATCTATAAGACACTGATTTGTGAGGGTTTTGAGGTATTTTTCAAGCTGAAAGTGAAAGCTGTGTATTTCAGAAAAAAATACCACTTTTTTTTTTACTCTTCTTTTTTTTTCTGTTTAATCTAGAACACTTAATCCCTTTTAACTGATCTACCAGTTCACCTACTGACAGCTACAGGAGCTGCTGAAAATGATATGGTTCATAAAAATCATTTTCAGCTGTTACTGAAAATAAAGCAGCAAAATTGTGCAATAGTAGTTCATTTTACATGTCCTTCTACAAAGAATATCCCATGTTGTCAGGTGATAAGAAAGTGATATACAATGAAAAAACAATTCTGTATAGTTTACTGCCACAATATTAAAGACAATCCACAAACAGCAACAATACTTTTTTTAATACAACAAATTACAAAAATGATCATTTACTTTCCAGACCGTGGAAAATTATTTAAATGTCTTATGTCTCATCATTTGTTTTTTCATTAAATTATTAGTTATAAAACTGAAATAGATTTTCCACAGTTCTTTGGAGAAAGGGACCTAATTAATCCTTAAAATCTAATTAGGCATAAAGTTCAGGAGTCAAAAATGATCAATATGATCTTAGCATTTTTCAGACATTCAACTGTTCAAGTCTATAACTGATTCACCCAGTATATTTCCATAAAAGCATGTAAAAATATGAAACAAAAAAGTTTAAAGAACACAAAACACTATGGGAGTGGCCATGAGAATATTAACTCATCTAACATTTAATATTAGCCCTTTAATGCTATCTAAATTACAAAAATATTTGATTGATAGGATCTTCCAACATACTTAATATAACTTAATATAACTCTAATAACTGATTTGCTAGAAGAAAGCTCTATGGTACCAAGAAATTGCTCTGTAAGGATAAATACTGAATTTAGGGCAAGAAAATATCAGGGTCTTCCTATCTCACTCCAGACCTTTCTTGCACATCATGATGCTGCTTTGCAACAGGGAAGCACCCAGACATCATGCCTCTCAAAATAGCATGCACAGTAATTTGTCCAGAAAGGGCAAAACCTTTTCATTTCTTCATGTGTATGACAAAACAATTTGACTCACTGAACATCAAGCATTTCTGAATCCCAGGATTAGCATTCAGATGAATGAGCATTTAGGCCACAGGAAAACCAACTGTGATTAGACTGTTTTGAGTTGCACTGTCACTCAGTAAAGAATACAAAAACATTTTATTATAGAACTTCTAAGTTTTTACAGCAGACAATACTCTATATTTGCTCAGTGGTTGTGCTCTTAAGCTGTTATTACATGAAGAATATTTTACTGCTAACCACTTCAGATATATTTGAGCATACTTCAAAATTAAAAATTATTCAACCTAAAAAGGACAAGACTCTTATGAAAGCCCAAGCACTTTATTGGGAAATATTTAAAAAGCTTTTATAGATGTAAACATGTCACTCAGCCACAGTAAAGGCCTGCAGTCACCCACTGGTAATTTATGGAAGTTTTACTGGTACAAGAATCTTCTATATTTGCATAATACATAAGGTACAAAAGGAACTTACATTAGTAATATCTTATTTCCATTAATTTTGAAACCAGTAAAATTCAGTCAGTATAAACCCACATAAATCTATCACAAAATAAGGAAGGAAGATAATATCTATATAGAAGATGTTTGTTCAAGAAAGTTGGACCATAATATGAGGGAGACGCCTGGAAGTTGTCATATATATTTGTGCTGTCTTCTCACTCTTATGTAGACAGAGCAACAGGAGAAAAAGTTTAACTTTTAAGACACCTTGGATATCTTTAAAGGTCAGGTTATTGCTGCAATTGCAGAACCAACAATCAGAATGCATCATATTTAAGTTTGAGTTATTTGAAGTATCTCCCTGTAAGAACTGTAGGCTGGATGTGAGCAATACCTTATATATATACATATTTATTTGAGCTCCACAGTCTGTCTTCTACAGCTTGCAATTTTCTCATGTTTCAGATGGCTGAAAGGGGATGCTGATGCTGACAGCTATCATCTTTTACAGACAAAGATACTGCATTTCATGATTAGGAAACGACTGCAGAGGAAGACACAATACCCTATAAGCATCAGATAAAGTCCTAGGCAATAGAAGTTAGTGATGTAGTTTAGTTATTAATAGCTAGATGAGCTGACACTTCTCATAGCTTACTGGGCCATATTAGTGTGGCTGTGGCACTGCAAGAGCAGAGAGTGCAAGCAGAAGGTAGGGATTGGAATGGGCTGCTCAGGGAAGTAGTGGATTCTCTGTCCCTGGAGATATTTAAGGAGAGACTGGATGTGGCACTCAGTGCCATGGGCTGGTAACTGCAGCAGCAGTGGATCAAGGGTTGGACTTGATGATCTCTGAGGTCCCTTCCAACCCAGCCCATTCTATGATTCTATGAAAGAGATACCAATATTTCTTTTGTGTATCAAATCCCTACTAGCACATAACACCATACTGGTACATCTTGTAACAGAACCTAACTTTCCATGGCATGTTTCCAGATCAGCATGCTGTAGACAAGCAAGAAAAATGAGGACTCTCGTGGGAATATAAATTCTGACATTCTTTAATTTCACAGCCTTAACATTTTATACTATTTTTACATACACATGCACTTCAATTCTGCCCAGAACAGTTGATTTTATAAGCCAACACTAACAAATACAAAAATCTTGTTCTTATCTGAGGCACTGGACAGGTCACTTTTCTATTCAGGACACAACTTCTCTTCTTTTAAATAATAAATGCTGCATCGAGTAGTAACAGTCCCCTTCTGCACAGGAAGCCCAACACTGTCACCACAGTATCATTATTTCACTGCTCCTAAGAAACAACTGCCCTTCTAAAATGAAGCACCCAACCAACTAAAGAAACCATTTGTGGTAAATAATTTTAAATGTGGTAATATTGGCTGTTGCATATATCTGATATTTTTCAGATGAAAAATAAACCAAAATAAAAAGAAAAATTCAACTCATCAACATTCCAAAAGAGCTCAATATGTGTTGCATTCAGATGAGCTCCTTCAACATAGTTTAAGATGAAAGTTTTAGTAAATCACACACTCCATTGATTTTTCCCAGCTGCTCCCTAAAGACATTTTCTGAACTCTCCCTAAAAAACTGTAAAATTGACAGAAAATTAAAAATTATGTCCTGACCTAAAAAATGTTGACCATAAGTTAAAAAAAAAATCAAGCTGTTCAAACCAGGAAAAACAGCATTATTAATTTATTCTATGCTAATAATGTAATAATAGACTAATATATATTTATATACAATGGTAATGTAACCACTATGTATCTAAGCAATAGATTTAGTTATTTTTGCATGAAAAGTAGAGATATTTTGCATGATATTTGATTACTGAAATTCTGTAAAATGGTTAGAGAAATTTAGTACTGCCATTAGTTTCTAAGTAAAGGATTACTGCAACCAGACTTCAGATTCTCTAATATGAAGCCAAGGAAATCTCACATTTTTGCACAGAATTTTTTCAGTTTCCTCACAAGCATATGCTATCCTAGCACATAGTTAATAAAAATATCTTCCATGATAAAAAAGGCATTTTCAACTTTACAGACACTGCCAATTTGAGATCTGTTTTACTTAAAAAAACCGAAACAATTTAACATATCCACTACTGAATTTCACCTGTTTTAAGTATCTGCCTGTACAGTAGATTTTCAACCATGTTTTTTAAAAGAAATTTTTTAAATTGCTGGTGTAGAAAATCAGCTGACATAATTTACAAATGAAACACATAAAATGCCATAGGAATTCATTACATATAACCTCAAGATCAGGCATAAAAGTAAATAAATAGGAAAAAAAATTCTAAAACAGTAATAATCAGGTTTGCTTTTTAAAAGTAAATTAATTTAAAAATAAATTAATTTAAAAATTAATTTAAATTCAGAAAAAATTTAATAGGTCTAACATCTGAATGAAGCATTCTTTGTTTTTTTTAAGATAAAGAGCAGCAAGTAGAATCCAAGTTCTGCATCCAAAACCAGATATTTGGAAATCAGGGAAAAAGCCTTGGAAGACTTTGGGAGCTTCCAGGTCTTTCCAAGCCTTTAAACTACTCAAAGACACAGATTTTTGTAATTTGAAACCCAAACTCCTGAGCAATCAGGAGTCCCCACAGCTGAAGCAAAATCTGTGAGGCTGAGGAAAAAGTGCAACTCAAGTAAGACAGTTCAGTCTGACCTGAAAGATATTACTGGCATTGCTTCCCAGTGGAGTTTTGAAAGCCATCTTTGGGATGGAAAATAATCAAGCCACAATCCTATTCCATATCTTTTCATGTGTAAGCAGAGTATACGTTTTCATTGGTGTGAAATTAAACGGGAAGCTTTTCAAAGGCTGACGTGAGTTCTTACCAGTTTAAAGACATTACTTCATATACAATTTATTCTTCTTTTCTACACAATACAATTTTCTAGTCTAAAGTTTTAGATCAGAATAAGCACAGTACAATAATTATTATTATGTCACTATCATTTTAAGTATTTTTGGTTTGGTTTTGTTAATCTGTTTGCTTATTTCCTTCAGAAGGAGAGGAAAAACTAAAAAAGGCTAAACCTGATGGTTAACTTTCTCCAACTCTGCAAAACTTATTTAAGAACACAGTAGGTCAGTGTCCTTGGTAACAGAAAAGCTGTCAGTGCCAATACACTTTGCTCCTCCTGAGCTTTTCTCTCCATCGACTATGGAAGGCACTTGGGGAAATGAGCATCACTGGACTTAAATTAGATTTAAATTAGCATTTGGAATACTGTTGAAGAGCCATAAAGATTCTCTCTTCTTACACAATTTGACATCTTATTTAGGAAAATGTATTATTTTTTGTTACTGAGTTTTACAACAGAACAAACACAAATGATCTCCCAATTCAGGAAGTCCATTAATCTGCTTTGCTCATAGAAGAGTTCATTAGGAACTGACAGAGATATCAAACAGATTACTGCAAGGTGGAGTTCTGCTCAGTACCATTGGCTTGGAATAGACAAGTCTTCTAAATCTAAGTGGAGTTTGGCAGTAACTGTTGCAAGCACGAATTTTAAATAACTGGAAAGCAACGTACATCTTGCTATTTGGCAGCCCAGGAAATAAGTTCCAAAGCTATTACCCTAAGAGGTTTTGCCCAGGCATTATTATACAAACAAATCAAAAGCAACAGGATAGTCTGGCTCAAAGATATTAAAATAAATTGATTTTTCTCATTACCCTAAGTAAAGCTGCCCTGTTAGTTTGGAAGCAAAAAGATCCTCATCCCCTTCATCAGGGCAAGAACTCTGTGTTCCACCATAATTCTGTAAAAATACTGCTCCAGAGTAGCATTACTCTGCTACACCTTCCTCTCTCCCTCAACTGCAGGGAGAACTCCATCATTTCAGAATGAGAAAGCCCAACTGTGTTACAGAATCCACAAAAAAACCCCACACCAGTAACAATGCAAATGTACAAGAAATTCAAGTGTTACTTCTTTACTTGTGTCAAAGCAATCACTCTGTGTGAAAACAGTCCACATCAGAACCCTGGAATTTGTGAGATTCTTATTGCACCAGCTGGAAATAAAATGTTGAGAAGTATGACAGAACTATAATGCTGTTTGTACTCATCACTCTTCGTGGAAAATTAGATCTGCAAATCTTAATCTTAACATTTTTCAATATGCCCTTCAAGCCTGGATCTGAATCCTGAAATATTTAATCTAACTAAGATGGTGAGGTTGCAAAGTCTTTGCTCCTGGCTAATATGCAGCTAATAAGAATCCCTCTGTGACTCGGTGTCACGTTGTTACTGTAGAGAAGGATGTCATTTTTTCCTTCTCAGTATCACTCTCCTTGCTGGCGAGCAAGAAAACACTGTATTACCTAAACAATGGCTTCAGGAGATCTGTTTAAAGATTTCAAATACAAATTTACAGCACACCTTTCCTTTTCCTTCTAGAAGAAATAGTTATTTCTGCAGAGGATGAGTCAAGCCACCAGAAGAATTTTAGAGACTGTAAGGAAACAGGTTTTTGGCCTCCATTAGGTACCTGCTGTGTGTTTAGGTCCACATGATATATACTCTGCCACATACAGAATGTTCTTGATTGATGTTAACTGGTAGATTGTGATATCTGAAAATACTTTCCCATAGAAAATAAGCAAACACTTATTCTGATTTGATTTACTATCTGAATTTACTCACAGAATTAGTTCCAAGAACCTGCAGCTTTGGTTCACCTGATTCCAGAAGCTTGGCCACCATATGAAGGAAACTTTCCACAAATGGTTTTATGCTTTGAGAATGGCAAGCCATTAGGAGCTGATCCAATGCCTCCATGGCAATTAAAACATACCTGAAATTTAATTAGACAGACTCAAATAAACACTTATCTTTATCATTGCCACAGTTAATTCAATTTAGATACTTACTACTTAAAAAAAAAAAAAAATCAGAAAACAAAGGGTGGAATGCACATAATTTTGCATTATCTAAACATGAAAATTACTGGTATTCCCTACTTTCATGTTCTTTTATTTTTAAGGGGGGGGGGGAAGGGGGAGCAGGGAGGGATGCAGGGAGAACAGAGTGTTTTTAGAAAAGATGTCATAATCCTTAGTGAGAGTAAATATAATTCAATTTTGTTTTCTAGCACAATTTATTTCCAAGTATACATCCTGGCTTTCTAGTTTCTAGCTTCTCTGTCTGTCCAAATCCTAGTATGGAAAAGCAAACAACTTCTTTGTTCTCCTTCACATTCAGAAAACATACTAAGTAAATGGACAGAGAAAAGAAAAGAAGGGAATAAAATTAATTACCCTCCAGAATGGATTAACCAATTCTACGAAGTTATAAAAACAGCCTTTTACATTTTGAAGGCAGTAATGGTGGCTTGTGATGCATATTGCCACTTCCTAGAATCAGTATTTTCCTGCTTTATTTTCATTCTTTAAAAACATCCCTTTCTTTTGACTCTTAATTCTTTCAAATTTCTACCTCAAAAAAGACAGAGTTTTGAAGTTCATATTTAAATAAAAAATAGCCAAAGGGGCTCAAAAGGTAATATCCCCACTTGCCAGTACTCTGAATGACATTCAAGGGTATACTATATTGGATTTATATGGCAAGGATTTGGTAGCAGGTGGGCTGCAGTGGTGGCTTCTGTGGGAAGACACCAGGAGCTGATTCTGACCCTCCCCATGGTCTCCCTGCACTGCTCAGCAGTTGTAGAGGTGACAGAGGATTCAGGAGTGAACTTGAGCCTAGGAAAAATGAGGAGTGGGGGAGCTTTGTTTTTATTTCTGACTATCCTGATCTGTTACAATTTGGCAAAAATTAAATTAATCTCCAAGTTGAGTCTGTTCCTCCCATGATGATAACTGCTGAGTGTTCTCCCTGTTCTTGTCTCAACCCAGCAAATCTTGCATCTTATTTGCTCTTCCTAACCTGCCAAGGAAAGGGAGTTAGGGAGCTGCTGTGTGGGCACCCGGAGGTCAGCCACACCATGAAGGGACAGGGACTGTTTTACTTCCTAAACACAATCAGAACAAATATGATGAAATGTAGGTAGCTGATATTTTTAATTGTGTGACTTAATTCCTTACCCATAGCGATGTCTGACAACATCTCTGCTCAGTCTCTCTGCCAGATAAGCACCAATTCTATCCAGCTTTTCTGGTGCAGAAACTGCATAGAAAGTCAGCTTCTCCATATCAGCTTTAACAAGGCCATCCTAAAGACAGACATATGAAATAGAGAATAAATACTTCAGAGAGAATATGAAGCTTTTAAAGTATTTTTCCTTTAGTCTACTCAACTTTTAAAGTATGAGCTATACTGATGGAAGTAAGTTAGTGGGGAAAAAAATTACACTTTTGCGAAAAATTATCAATAGCTTAGCTGCAAAAGTCAGCAACATTAAGTAAAATAATTTTATTTAAAAAAAATAAAATATTTTTATAGAAATGAAGTAATTATCTTCCACCATCTCTTCTCGAGAAGAGGGACGTATTCCAAAAGAAAGTATTTAGTGAGATACATCCTCAGTTTTAAGACACATTTTTTTCCCTACTGGTACAATGTAAACTTTTTTTCACATCCCCCACCCCCTCTGCAAAGTGTATTTAATGCATAATTTTGATTCTATATCCAAGTAAGAATGTAGTTTAAATATTTAAATTCATCAGTGTCACATCTTGGACAAGAAGGTACTTAAAGGCTGGAAAAGATCAAAGATTTAACTTACTAGTAACAATGTAAAATGCTATATGGACCCCCTCAGGTGAGGTTATAATTAAAACTATCAGGGGAGAGCAATAAAGCTTTGTTATCTTTCCCCTCACCCCTTTTTTTTTCCCTCGAAGTTCACAAAATCATTATCTTTTCAAATATTTACTTTGAATCTTTAAACATAGTCATTATTAATGAATGCATTTTATCAAGTCTTCTCACATTTCAGAAAAGGCCTTCAACTCAGCAAAACATCATGGACTTGGCTTGTGTCCTGCACTGACTCAACGAATATTAACAAAAGCAGAGACTAAGAAGTGCCAACTCAGAGCTACTGAGTGAAATTAAAGCTGAAGACTACTAGTGTAGGAATTCTGGGTGTTTCTACACCTCTATAAAACAAGTGGATTAAAATAAATAAGTCTATAAAACTATGTGTTCCATGCTTTCAACATGCTGTATATACAAAAACCATTTTATTGAAGCTAGCATCACGCACACATACAGACATACTCCTACTCACAGAGCTCTATCTAACCAGAGTTTATCTACCTAGCACTCAGTAACATAAAGGAAAGTACACCGACTTTATATATATAAATCAAACATTACATAAATACTGACTGTTTTATTTACTTCCAATAAAAATTAACAAAATCTGATAACACATTTAAAAAAACACAGCAGCAGAAATATAGCTCTGGATTACTCTGAACCACCATGGGATTATGTACAGATACTGGCATTACAAAATGGTAACACAGGAGGAACTTATTTTCAAGGAGTGTAAGAGCTGGGCTGTAACAGAACTCCAAGACTGCTCAAAAGAAATGAAAAATCTGTATATAAATAACTGAATTAAAAAACAGCAACAGCAAACCCCCTCTTTGGATCATGGCAATCTAGTACAACAGTAAAAAGTTTACACAGTCAAACATAACAAAACAAGTGTTTGCAATTCTAAGTAGTAACTAAATTAAGTGCTACCTCTGCAGAATACCCTGCTTAATTAACTCTCTTCTTCTCAACAAAACATACCAGTTTCTCTCTTCAGCATGCACAGCCTTGCTATGAAAAGGGAATTGGATCAGTTGATTTATAGAGTTCCCTTTTCAGCTAAACTATTCTTCTAACTTCTCTTACAAAGAGCTGAAGCAGAATTTACTGTAAAATGTTAAAATACAAGACAAAAAATAAAAAAAAAACCCATTGCTAGAGCATTAGTTAATAACCAGAATTTTTCAAATGCCAAACTCTTAAAATTTTAAAGTCATCACTCACTTTTGGATCTTCAGGAAATATGTTATCTACCAGGCGCTTGTAGCGAGGTCTCAAAGCAGCACAACAGCAGCACACTCCTGCAGAGAGATTTATCCAACATAATTTAAAATTAAGTTTCAGGAACTCTGATATCTTTATTTGAAGTGTGTAGCTGATACTCAGGAAGAAAAACGATCCAGTGATTCAGCAAAAAAGCAAAATTAAGGTAACTGGAAATAAATGAGAAGTCAAATATGGAAAACTGCTATTACAATGTAGTCCATGAGAAAGTATGCAAACATCTTGGCTACTAGAAATGTACCTGTCACCCAGCCATACTTCAAAACATGCAGAAAAAATAAAAATAAAAAAATAAAAATTTAAAAAAGCACAGAATTGAGTAATGTTAAAACCAAGGCCACTTCATTGGGTGTTTTCATTCTGAATGATTATTGCAAAACATAACTAAGTAAAACATAATAACTAAACATCCATTATATTCACTCTTCTACAGAAAAAAAAAAGTCAACTGTGTAATCTTCTGCTTTACAAACCCCAGTATGAAGCAATATAAACTACAGAACAAGCTCTCCCTTTGTTATCCCACTACATCACCAGCTATCAGAAAAAACAGTCACTTGATGTAGAAAAGGGAATTTTTCTACTACCAATACTGTACTCATACATAAGGTAATCAAAACAATACATGCAACAGAAACCTACAAAGCCTGCTTTGTTTTTCTAGCAATCAGTCCTACTAGAGTTTTTTGAATAATTTTAGCTTACATTAAAAATAGCACTTGAAAAAACTCAGTACAAAAAGAAAATGGAAAACTTTTTTTGATATTTGACCAACGATTTTATCAGTGCAGATTTATTCCCAAGAAATTTAAGTGTTTTGACAACTTAGGTTTGCAATGTTTCAGTGGTCATATTATCAGACTGAAACTCCAATCAGGTCTCAGATAACATTACAGCAGCTCTGAGCACAAGAACCAGCAGAAAATAATACACTGAATAATATTATACCAAGCATGGATGTAGATGAGCCGGCTTTCTGGTCTTGGAAATCCCAATATACAGAGCACACAGTATAGGTAAATATCTTACAAATATCTTAATAAAGGTATCTTCTTTGTACTACAAGTAACAACAAAATGCTTTGCTAAAAATAGTAAAAGCTACAAAAGCTTTTACTGCAAATCAAAATAGAAAAAGAATGAGTTTCTTGTCAGTAACTCTGATGATTACAATTAACCTGTAAAATTTTCAGGCACTGAAGAAGTATTAGACAAATACATCAGAATTTGTATTTCCTTGGTTGCTTGTAACCATATTTATCAGAACATCTGAGAAACTGACACATTCACTTTGCCTGCTGTACTTGTCTTTTCACAAGGTTCTATATGGGCAGACATTTTCCCTCTTCCACCTGTTTTTCTGATACTATTTGTCTTTTTGACAAAAAAAAAAAAAAAAAAAAAAAGCAGCATTGTGCTCATAGTCTGACAACTTAATTCTTGCAAGATATTTAATAAAAATATATCAAAGATACAGTTATGATTTTAAAACCAGGCTTTAGGTTCTCTCTTTTAGGTTTAAGTGTTTCTTAAACTCAGTTTATGAGTAAAAGAGTAATGTATCACCGTAAGATGAACACAGATTTATGACATAAGTACCTAATGTTATGAAAACAAAAAGCACTGTAGGAATAAACTGGAATACTGAGCAATTCTGTGTGAAATAGTACTTTTTTACTACTGCCAAGTCGTTCATACAACTAACTCCTGTTGACATTTCCTACTTACAAAGGTCTGACCAATGTAAAAAAAATCTACATTTACACAAAAACTACAGGTACCAAGTACCTACGGTCAAGGCTATTCCATGTGCCAGTATCAAGGTGTTAAAAGCCTACTTGAATTAAAAGAGAAGTAATTCAGATCTGTACAAAGATATTCTGCTGAGAGCAATATTGTATAACATTTTAGCAGTGAGTAAAACAGTGAGAAAGGAAGACTGAGAGAGTGACAGGTATATCACTCAGTATTGGGAAATTCAAGGGAGACCAATCCTAATCCACAAAAATTCTTGCAAATAATCTCAATTTAAATCTCCAAACATTGTTTTAGAACTGTGTTTATTACATAAATTTAAACATAAAACCTGTAAACAGTCCTTTGAGGATTAAAAAAACCTATCAGGTAACAGCACCAACTCATTCAGGCAGAACTGTGTGTTTTACCAGTGTTTTCAAACAATGTTCTTCAAATTTATGGCACACAGTGAATTTTGACATTAAAAAAGGCTTAACAATAAGTATAGTGCATAAGATCTGAAAAATTTCTCACCTTGCCATTCTGGAATTTCAGGAGTATCCTAAAATTTCTATCTATTGATTTATAGCAGAGTTTTACAAAAACCACCCCCACCCCCACAAAAAAAAAAAAATTAATTCAAACTTTTCTAAGATTTTTCTTGCATCAAAATATAACACTAAAATTAATATGAATGCTAATGTCATTAAGAACTTTCTATGAAGTACAATAAGTATAAGAAAGCAAGTAAGAAAGCAAGAGTTTATCAAAGTTTTCAGCCTCCAGAATTATTCTGATTAGAAAAGTTTAAGCAGAACACTAACAGAAAAAAACTAAGTGAGAGGCTCTCCAAAGAAACATTAAAAAGAAAAGTGAAAACCAAAACAATTAACAGTTATGAGACAGATTTTTATGGAAAATTTATTAATCATTCCTCAGTGTTTTGATATAACCATGAAGGATTAGTAAAACTGAGGAACAGGCTTGCAAAACTGTATGGATTTAAAAGGAAAAAAAATAAAAGAAGCACACCACAAACAAAATCAAGCCTTGACAGCATACAATAAAAATAGATTGAACTTTAAAAATTAAAATAAAATCTCAGTACATAGACCAGAAAAGATTAGTGCTGTTAAAGATGGATAGAAGCTGAGCAATTGAAAATGGATTCGGTTTAAAATTTAACCCAGATAAAATAAATTTGTTTCACAAAAAAAAGAGCTGCTTTGCCTTGTAGGTCTAGAGAACACAGACACTAAGCCAGGTAAAAAGAACATGTTCCATTTTCTGCACGTTTATCAATGAAAAATCCTATGACAATTTCCTTTCAGTGACAGAAAAATTTGCATTTTAGTAGCTCCCCCCTTGGAGACATCTTTACGTCACTGGATACAGGTAAATATAAAGGTTAAGAACCTTTATATTAAGGTTAAGAACCTCCAGAGGGGTTCGCACAGTTACGTGTCAGCCAACTTAAAGCTTTACAAAATACTCATTCTTTACTTCCCAGAGGTGGGATTTTCCAAGTCTAAACACATATGTACTCTTGTTCTAAAGGAATATATGCATTTTATATGTTAAGACTACATATTTACTAGCTTTACAGGTCCTTCTTTTTACACATACTTATTCTACACAACAGCAGTAAGAAGAAACAGTCCGCGTTACCAGAAAACGATAATTTCACCTACCCAAACACATACACGGTCTTGGTTCAAAAGCAGAATTATAATCATAGGCTTTTTCTTGCTCAACAGTTGGAACCTGAATATACTGCCTCATCCTGGCTACACTTCACTCCCCGGGTACTCTCCTCTTTTCAGGACTCTGCTCTCTCACACTAGCAGAGAAGCTGCTACTTCCCAGGAGGGCTCTGCAGTTCTGTGAGCTGAGCAGATCAGCTCCCTGACATCTACATAAAGCCACCAAACACGTGAAAAACTTCAGTATCAAATTCTGTGAACAAGGCCAAGCCCAAGAAAAAAAAAAAGAGTAAATGATACATTGTCAATGCATGAGTCACAACTTAAGGAAGCAAACTCCTACAAAGCCAGTTTCACCACCTGAACTTCCCCAGAACACGCAGTTCAGAATGGCTGTGACCAGAAGCAAAAATCAGTAGAGTTTCAGCAAAAACTGTGTCCTGTCAGCTGACACGTATATAGAGGGAGAAATATTTTAGCTATACACACTCACTTGGTCTGGCTGAAGAATGACCAGAGAAAAAAAAACTAAAATAATTAAAAGAAAAAATTAAGGCAGACTGCTGACAAAAAAAAAAAAAAAAAAAAAAAAAAAAAAAAAAAAAAAAAAAAAAAAAAAAAAAAGCTTTATAAACAGAAGGGTTTAACGCTAAGGTTAGAAGAGCACTTAAAATTATTAAGTTAATGAAATTAACAATCTATCTAATAACACTCCAGAATTTATGAAGCAAGGATTACAGAATTTAAATCCTTAATATCCTTGCTCACAAACATTATGATACATCACAATTTTGAATTAAGCAGTTCTGAAGTTTCTGGCTGCCCGTTACTTCTCATCATTTTTTTGTTTGTGTTCACATCCTACTTTTCATCCACTTTGGTGATAAAAATACAGGATTTTCACATAAGTATTTTTATATACCCTGGATATTGGAAGATGCTTTTAATAAAATCACAACCAATAATTTCCACTAAATAACAGCTCCATAACAATTCCAAACTTAAGGGCACTACTGCTAATAAAGTAGCATTTACTGCAAATAAACGCAGAGAAAACACTGAGCTGCAAAGAAACTGTCACCCATGGTTTACTAAAGAAGCCCTATGGCATGAATTAGAAAAATTCACATTACAATACAAGGAAGTTTTATTGCAATTGAGTTTGTGTGAACACTCACTGAGGAATCTTAGTCATAAAAAGTTAGAGAAAAACAAAACATTCAAGCTGGCTTTAAACATCAAAATACACAGGTCTGCCCATCAAGTTTAAAGCTGCCAGATCATTTTTGTTTATCAGAACCTAGCAAAACAGAAAAGAAAATGATTGTATTATTTACCTAATGCTAGATTTTTTCCTTGAGATTTTATCATGCTATTTAATATTGTTGTCATCTGTTCACAGAAAATTAACAACATGAACCATGATTTCATGTTCACTTACTGAATACTTTTTTTATGCCCCAAACTTGGTTCTGGTCATCCAAATCCTTATTTTCTGTCTCCTGAGATTTTCTCCCAAGATTTAAAAAAGAGAGAAAAAACAAAACAAAACAAACAGAACACCCAAACCAAAAGAAAAAACACTGATTCTATCACAAAAGAGTATAATTAACACAGACAGTTGAATCTACAAATGAGTGAATGTTTTCATAATATCAAGCAACTGAGCAGTATTAAAATTACATTTGATTGCTCAATGTAACTGAATATAACCATGTAAAAATTGAGTACTTTTATACATGAACCATGTAAAAATTGAGTAATCTTATACATTAAACCTTCATTTTACTTTTTCTATATCTGAGATGAGAAATCTAAAAAGAAATTTGGTTCAAATATCCAAGGGGAAGTGCAAAAAATAACACTTCAACCACTAAACTAACTATATGTGTTAAGTTTTAAACTGTTAATATCAACTGATGCATTTAATTCAGAACTAGAACTCTTTTCAAGGGCATTCCCCTTCCGCTATCAAAAACAGAACAAATATTTTAGGACAAGGAAATTATTGTGGCCATATTAAGGAAGTTAATTAAAAATACTATGTAGACTGCTATAAAAGGAACTGCTGCTGCAGGGATGTTCTCATCAGCTACTGCAATGTCCCTGTTACACACTCCCAGAGAGAGCAGGGGACTCAACATTCAGACAGCATCATGTCCCATCCCCCAGATAAGCCTCTCCTGTCTTCCATCTCCCATCCCCTAGTGCTATTTGACTTCTAAAAAGCTGGCTTCTAGACTCTCACCACCAAAATGCTGCAAATAAAATGTCCAACATGCAAATGAAATTTCTGTCTTGAGATTATTCTTTTCCATGTCAAGTCCTGACACCCATGACAGCAAAATCGCAGTATCAGCCAATGTGGAAAAGTGCACCCACTGCCTACGTTTGGCAATTTCACATTTATTTTTAAAAATACAGTGGTCCTCACAAAAACTGAAACAAATTTAAAAAACAAAACAAAACAACTATCTCCCAAGAACTTATTCTTGTAGTAGAGTTGTGAAGGTAATTATAAAGTTAATTCTGGTGTGATGTGACTTTCAAGTTGTGTTATACACTTGAATCAACATGGAGAGATGCACAGCATGATACATTGAAAAGCATGCAAAGTAATTGTAATATAAGCTTTTTGTGAAAATGAGAAATGACAATGCATGACAAGCTACTAGTAAGAAGTAGGAAAAAACCTATGACAACCTTGTCAAATAAGGCTTACCATTCAGCTTCTGCAATGAAGTATTCTTTACAGAACCATTAGCAATTAAAACAACTCCCCAGGGAAGACATTATCTTTGGGATGTGCCTCTTCTAATCCATTAAAAGGAAGTTTTCCATTACATCAGGTTCTCCGATTGCATCCTTTTTCACAAGTTCACCACCTACAGTGTTTCCATCCTGTCTCTCCTTTCTCCCACCTTTGCTGTTTTCACAGACTAACTTTGTTTTACTTGCTCATTTCTGTTCTCTTCATCACCGCCTCCTCCTTTCCTACTCTGAGATAGGACCAGCACTCTCTATTTTTAATACAGCATTAGGAATATCTAAAATTAATCTGGTTTCTGCTAAAGAAGCTCTACATCTTATTATAAATTTTGCTTCTCATTTCTTGTCCTTACTTACAGTCCTAGTAAGCTAGCAATAACAAGGTCATCCACTTCCCACCAAAGCAATACAAAAAGGAAATTTTGTCACTCTGACTTAAGAAGACACCTGGAAAGACATATTTCCTAGAGCTCTCTCCATCACAGCTGGGACAGACAACCTGTTCACATTTAAAAAAAGGGGGTAAAGTCCAACTTTCATTCCTACTTTCTCTATGGGCTTCCCAGTCAGGAAAAGAGACCTAGGTGACAAACCCGGAGAAGAAAAAAAGAAAAAGGTTTTTCATCATGATACTCCCATTTCTAAATAAATACTGATTTCATAGCAAGTTGTTTCATAAGCCAATAAAAAATAGAGACGTAAGTGAACTCCTGGGCTAAAGGGGAAGGGGAGGGAAAACAAGGCTCATGGAGTTTGGTGTAATCTCTAAAGCACAAGACCTGGCATTAATCCTCCATCCAGACAAACAGCAGATCATGGAGCAGATTATAAGAAAAGATTGACAAAATGTTCAATGTGCTTAAAGGCCTCATCCAGTAACACAATGAGGCAGTAGGACATCCTTTACCTACTACTTAATTTGAAATAAAACACAACAGTCTTCTTATACTTAACACAAATCCAACTCTCCCTTCTAAATAGTTGGCTTCTGTTTTGCTACGAGAATTCATGTGGATTAAGTCTCTAAGGAAACACCCACCCCTTGTATGCTATATTTTGAGGATGAGAGCAGAGGAAAAGAAAAGCCCATCAACAAAAGTCAGGACAAGAGCCTGAGTCTGGATACAACTGTAGGCAGAGCACTGGGACTTGCTGATAGTCTATTAAGCAGAGGCCTAAGCAAAGCAAACCATGTACCAGTGACTAGAAATTACACGAGCTCCCTTTGTAAATGTGGTAATATTCCAATTAATGGTACATTTGAAGTCAGGCTTATGGAAGCACTGCATATGGATGCATTAGAATCCCTTAGAACACACCCCGCCACCCAGCCAGTTCTGTCTTTCAGCAGATGTCTTCATTCCATGTCCCCCTCTATTCCACTCTCATGAGACTCCACCTGGAGTAGTGTCCAGTTCTGGAGCCCCCAACACAGAGAGGACATGGAGCTCTTGCACCAGTCCAGAGGAGGACCATGAATATGACCAGAGAGCTGGAGCATCCCTCCTGTGAGGACAGGCTAAGAAAGCTGGGGTTGTTCAGACTGGAGAACAGAAAGCTCTGAGGAGATCTTATAGAAGCCTTCCAGTACCTGAAGGGAGCCTACTTTGGGGGAAAGCTGGGGAGGGAATTTTATATATAGTCATATAATGATTGGACAATGGTTTAAAACTGAAAGAGGGTAGATTTAGGTCAGAAATTAGGAAGGAATTCTTTACTGTGAGCATGGTGGGAGACTGGAACAGGCTGCCCAGAAAGAGTTGTGGATGTCCCCTCTCTGAAAGTGTTCAGGATCAGGCTAGATGGGGCTTTGGACAATCCAGTCTAGTGGAAGGTG
Organism: Calypte anna; assembly: GCF_003957555.1. Taxonomy (NCBI): domain Eukaryota; kingdom Metazoa; phylum Chordata; class Aves; order Apodiformes; family Trochilidae; genus Calypte; species Calypte anna. The sequence goes on along the minus strand of NC_044245.1, from coordinate 142,625,218 downwards.
TCCCTTCCCATGCAGGGGTGTTGGAGCTATATGATATTTAAAGTCCCTTCCAACCCAAACCACTCTGTAATTCTGTATTTCCTCACATCTTAACAGCTTTCCAGAAGTCCAAGGAAGGATTACTGCTTTAGTATAATGTTATAGCTAAGTGTGAGATTGAAACTTCTTACTCATTCTTACAATGAAGAATGAGTAATCTTTCTCAAGCCACAATTAAAGACACTGGATACTCATTTCATGCCAAATTATAGACCTTAATCAGCACGATACTGTAAATTGTCAAATTCAGAAAAACAACTGTGCTCTTCTTAAAAAAATAAAAAAGACCAAAACCTTTATAAGATCTCAAGTTGGAAATGAAAAGGAAGGCTGAGTTATACAGGCATAAACTATTTTTAAAATCTTGGGGTCTCAAATTCTACTCAGATTACATTGTACAAATCTAGTTTTTATTAGCCACTGAATTTAGAGAGAACTAAAAAAAAAATGTTTATTTTGAAATCAAGCGTTTACCTTTTATTACAAAATGGTTTGGGATATTGCCCATTCTTACAAAAGATGAACTCTTACTGCCATGTTTCTAATTGAGGAAAACAATATTTGCAAGAAGCCAAAGTTCTTAAATACAAAAGACCAGTACTTCAGTAGCATTCACTTCATGAGCTCAGTTATTTGCACCTGGAAATTATAAGTGCTAGATAGTTCTTTACCTACAATGAAACCTTACTGCTGTGAATTAAAAGAATGCAATTGACTACTGCAGTATTCACTCTACACATATACATTTACTGATGTAAACAACTGTTCAAGGAAACAGCAAGGACTGCATAAACAGATTTAATCGATTTGCTTTTTATACTTTGGCAAATTAACAAGTTTCCCAGTGTATCAGTGACTAGCTTGTCCAAAGATTCTTAAATATACCTGTGGAAGGCAAAGAATCTATAAATGTTTTAAGTTTTGAAATGTAAAGAATTATGACTTGTCCCTTTTGTTAGAAAATTTCACCCTGTCCTCCCCATGGGTACCAGAAGGCTTGTATTCTTTGAGCCAGCTGGGTTACCAAGTGTCATGGGACACATCCTTGGCCATATCAGCTACAAACAGCATTCACTTCAGAGAAACCAACTCCAAAATATGGAATCAAACAGAACTCTGGATGTTCAGCTAAGCACCCTCAGAACAACATAATCTGTAGATGTTAACTTTGTGACATGATGATTAGCTGAAATCTACAAGGACAATCTATGAGGACAAGTGTCACTCATCTACCTACCCCAACTTCCAACTCATTCCTAATTCCTGCAGGAATTAATCTTGAATGATGTTAACTTTCCAGAAATTAAACCAATGAAGTTGAAAGCCAAATCACACACACAGCTAACTTCCATTTTCACCAATTCACCTTGTAGCTGATTCTCTAAACCATTGGGGATCCTAGTGGTCGATGATGGGAAAGTCTATAGAGCATGCACAGCAAAGGCCAAAATGTTTTTAAAAGCAGTTTATCCCAGTCTTTCCACAGAGACTTAATACCCTCCCAAAAATAAATTTTTCATTGCTATCAGGCATAAAAAAAATAGAGCACTTGCATGCATGTGCTCACAAGTAACAAGTCTTAAAGAAATCCATGCAGATTCATTAAAGAACATGGAAGCAGACACTCCACTGGCACACAAAATTGCTTAGGGTATCATAAATGAGATAAACAGATGTAGGAAGATGTAGTTTTCCAGCTACAAATTCTTAGGGTTACTTTCTTGACTTAAAGAATACATTAACAGAAGTCACTACTTTTTTTCTTTTCAATGCAGAAAACACAATCACCTAAAACTCAGATGGAAAAAATCTGTATCTAAGTGTTTATGCATTGAAAGCATTTATTGTATATTATTATGCAAAGAACCCACTACAACTTTTGTGAGCACAGTATTATCAGGAAATATTTTCCTTTGCTGACTTAGGCCTAGCAAAAAGGCAAACTGCCAAAGGCAGCCCAAAACATGACATTCTCTTGGCAGCTTTTGTCCAAGTTCCTTTCTAGGTTAGTTTAGTGATTGAAAGATGGATTTCCTATGGGTCTGTCTCTGATTCTCATCCAAGACATGGTACTGGATCTGCTACTAGAATCAAGCAGCAATGACTTGAGATACAGGCCCATGTAACTCTTCTGTCAGAGCTGAAATATAAAACTCTTACAGGAATTTATTTATTTAATGTGATTCTAAGTAGTCAACAATATTGTCAGAAAACCAACAGGGTTTCTACTGTCTGTAAGATAATGTAATTATGAAAAAATATTCATTAATTGGGAGGTTCCATTTAGAGATTTAAGTAACAAGGACATATGACAAATATATTGCAAATGAGGACAAAAGAACATTAGAAAGAGTAAAAAATATAATCAGTCAAAACTATGGCTTAATTTTCACTAAAAATATTAAAATGCCTAGTCCATGAAATATTTATACAGACAGTTTTAGGAACACATCTCCAGTCACCATGGGTGTTTTAGAATTGCATTGCCCAGGGAAATAAATCTTCCTCTCTCATAAATAACCATCTTATTACTTACTTACTATGTACACAAAAAAAGCACAAACAAACCAACCAAACAAAAAACACAAACAAACAAAACCACCTAGAACTGGAAAAGACAAATAAAAGAATTTCCCAAAGGAAAAAGGAAAGAACCCCAAAATGAGATTATCAACCTTTTAAACTCGGTTAAGAGCATTAATTACAAGTTCAAATTTCAAGTGCTGTTTACCTCCCTACACCTAGCAAGGAAGTTCTATTCAGAAAGAAAATTCAAATATTAGAAATTTGTTGGGTTGTTTTTCTTGTTTGTTTGAGTGGGTGGGATAGGGTTCTTTGTTTAAAGACCAGGAAGCAACTTAACTGAAAGCAGTAACATCCAATAACAAAGAAAAAAGGCAATCACTCTTCAATTAATAATCCTATTTAATCACTATTCAGTCAACTAATTGTCTCTGCAAACACAACTGGCCACATAATGTCTGGAAAGCTGAAGAAAGAAAATGTCATTGTTTAATGAGAAGCAATCAATGCATTGAGCATACCTGGAGCAGCATTCTGAATTTACCAAGAGCCATTTCACTGTAACCAAGAACATGATGGGAGATTTTTCTACATAACTGATACATGTATCTCTTAAATTAGGGCAGTCTCTTAACTGGGAAAAATTTGGCAGTATACTGAAGAGGATATTCAGGTTGCTAAACTACACAAAGTAATTCAAGGGAAGATAGTGGGAAAATTACATTTCTCAAAAATCCCTATTTTTATTTATTTGCTCTTCTAACTTGCATGTTGCAGTCAGCCATGCAAGCTAATCAGCAGCTAAAGTCAGCTTAATAGAACAATAATTATTAACCAAATTTCAAAAAACAAAGATTAAATTACAAATTTTATTGGCATAAGAAAAATAAAGGGAAAAGAACAAAAATCTGACACACATAGCTATCAGAAGATACATTCCTGTAGTCAGCAGGTGTTTTCAGCTATATGAAGTAATTTTTCTAGTGTAAAAATTTCATTTTAGTATAACATTTGCCTTTAAGTTAAATATTTAATTAAAATCAGGGAACATAGCCAGTAAGTAGGTCAGCTGTTTCTGAAAAAAATCTCATTATTAGCCAAATTGTATTTCAAACATCTGATTAAGTGTGGATATCTGAAAAATAAAGTCCAAAAAGAAAAGAGTCTTAAACAAATCTTTTGATACATGATTTAGCTACGCTTGTTGGTTTTTTTTTTATTAAGCATTTGTAATGTTTCAATCAAAATACAGCCAACAAAAGAACTGACAAAACAGACTCAGAAGTATTCTAAATGAAATTATATGTACAAATATTTGAGGAGAAAAATTAAGAGCAAACTTGTGACAAATGAAAAACATGTAATGCCTATACTGAAAAGGTTACATGGTTACAAGTTTTACTTTTAAATAAAAATACTACTTCATCTTTTCATCCATGGTTTCCTTGTTATTAGGCACAGGTAAATCAGTTAATGTAAAAGCTCTGGCTCACAGCAATCTAATCCTACTGTATTATAATACTAAGAAAACACATCTGCTTTTTCAACATTTCAGAACTTGCACTTCAACTTAAGATGAAGGCACTGTGTTTGTAAGGATAACTTGCATCAATGCCCATGTTATTTGCACAAGGGGAGCTGTATATAAAGTAACAGCTATGAAGAATGTAATGAAAAGCAATGCTTTGGTAGGGTTGCTACAAGTGCTGCAGCACCTATCAAGCAGTGCACCTGCACCACAGACCAGATGTCAATATGACTGCTATGCCACAGTTATTCAAAACCAAGCACTTACATCTTAAACGTGCAGATTTAAAATTTTCTGTTTATGAGCTATTACCATATTGAGACTAAAGCTTTAACACTATTTCATTAAGGACTCAATGCATCAATCCCCATGTTCTTAAACCCCAGCTCCCTCAGCCCTTCCTCACAGGACTTGTGCTGGATCCCTTTACCAGCCTGGTTGCTCTCCTTTGGACCTGCTCTAGGACCAAAATCTCCTTCCTGAACTTAGGGGCCCAGAACTGGACACAGGACTCAAGCTGGGCCTCACCAGGGCTGAGTACAGGGGCAGAATCCCTTCCCTGGACCTGCTGGCCACGCTGTTCCTGATGCAGGCCAGGATGCCATCGGCCTTCTTGGCCACCTGGGCACACTGCTGGCTCATGTTCAGCTTCCTGTCAATCCAGACTCCCAGGTCCCTTTCTGCCTGGCTGCTCTCAGCCACTCTGTGCCCAGAAATGTGGTAATCCAACAAGGACCAACTACTGCAGAGACCAGCAGACATGGCTGAGATGAGGTTAAATGAGAAGAGCACCACCTTTGGTTAACTGTCTGTTTATTTTTCTCTCCCAATGCAACATTCCAGTTCTGACCCAGTGCTTTTTTTTTTGACGGTTAAAACATTAAGAGAGATAAAAAGTAAATTGTCCTGTGTATGGTTTATGTACAACAACTTCAAAACTGACTTCTACAGAGTCTCTAGGAACAGTTAAGGTCCCCAGGAAGTCTCCTTGATTTCAAGGATGAATACTTTGAAATCTTAACACCAATTCTAGCAACATATTTTATCAATATGATCAGAAAAGAATCCTGGGGAATATCTAAAGAATCCTGAAGTGGCAAGCAGCTTTCCCTTCCACATGCTGCAAAGCAGAAGTCTTGAAGTCTGTCTCTATGTATGTTGATAAAAAGTACAACTAGCCACAAATTGATGCTTGCTTGCATTAATATCTAATCACACCTCTTTGTCACCAGAATTTTTGTAAGAAAAATATTAAGAAAGCACTGTTACTTTGTAAGAACTAAAATACGACATAAGTATATCTGGTTTAGAAAAAATTTTACTTTTTCACTTAAAAAACCCACAACTCTCCTTCACAGCAAAAGCAAGACTGATGATAAGGCCTTACTAGTACTAATTATTGGAATGGAAACATAGCAGCAACTTGTTGCATTACAGAGGCTGAACCTCAGAACAGATGGAATAATTTATGCCAGCTGCTTCTTGTATAAAGATTCAGTGTGACCAATATATTTGCCACTATTTTGTTAAAAAACCTCACGTTTATCTAGAGGAATAATTTCTGCTATTTACCACAAAGGCAGAAAACATCTAAACACTCCCAGTAAGGTATTGTACATGAGTTGTTCAATCAACAAAACCAACATGTCCAAGTATTTTCACAGTTCCAGAATAGCCATAAGTGGGAACATGTATCACAAAACCTAGAATTACTGTAGAACATTTTTAAGTACTCATCACAGCTTACAACAAAGGCTTCAACATTTGTGAAACTCATTACAAACCCATCACTAATAAGCATTCAGTATGATTTGTACTGTAACTTTATCACGTCTGCTTTATTCATAAAAAGAATTTCACTAGGCAGGATTTTTCTAAATAGAAAATTGAAAAATCAATTAAAAATTATTTTATTTCAATTATTATTTTATTATAATAAAAAATATTATTTTAACATATTTCGTAACTTGAACCTTTGTGTTCAAGAAATTTGCTATTCTTCAGGGTAAATAATTTGATTCTTAGAAAGACCTGCCTCAAAAATCTCATTTCACTTAAGATGCTAAAATTTTTGTCTTATCAGTTTATATTGTAAATAGTAATTCTGTCTATAAACAATATTTATTATTTTTCAAAGACATGATTATAGCTATATCAGAATCTTTTAATTTTCTGAGTACAACTATTTCAGATCATACTTGAAATCACAGAATTCATCAACATTAAGCAGTAACTTCTTATAGAAAAGGAAAATGCAGAGCCCATATGAAGTTCCTCTAAAAAATATACAAAGATTTAAAAAGGCAGAAGCCTGATAATACTGAGATCTTAAGCATGTTAGAAACTCATCAATCACCATAATTTGGCTTTTTTTCCAGTTTAATTTTGGTAAAATATTTAATCCCCAGAGAAAATAACACAATACCACTAAATCCTGTTTTAATGTAGGTAAGGTAGCAATACTTACTGCCAGGCATTGTTAATCAGGAATCTGTCTTCAATTTTGCAAAAACACAATAAGCTATAAAGAAAACAAAAATTAAGTCAAGACAATTGCTTTAGACAATTTAAATCCAAATGTACATAGGAAATATATGCAGAACCAGCAAAGACACATTCTTCAGCTCCAATACCAGAGGCTGTTACCACAGAAACCCAAGTATGACTTTAGCTGATCAGATTACATGTAAGGTTTGACACTTCTTGAAATTTAGTCATTCTGTTCCTCCATTTGATGCCTGAGTAAATATTCTTCTCAGTATTTATTGGGATGACTTTCAGAACTGACACTGTTTAGGAGGTTAAATAATGTGTGGCCTTACAGGACACTTGCACTTCAATTGTAAATCACAGCATTTTTCCCTTAAAATGCCTGTGAAAGGTTTCAGGTTCCATACAAAAACCAAACCAAACCAAACAGACAAAATTATTCTGAAAAATTTGTAAGTGGCACTTTATAGGACATTCTTCTCTATCAAAAAGATACAGATTTTTAGATGAGAGAGCCAAGTACTACAAACAATAGCTGCTCAAAGGATTTTTAATGCAATTCATCCAGTTTAATGCAGTTCATCCAATTAACTCCATGAAGTTACAAAATCTATTTTGGGGATAAAAGTAGCCTAACCTACCATTCAATTAATTAGTATTAAAATACACATCATTTGAGGACTTTTCTAAATTAAAGTAACACATTTGGGTTTTATTAACTGCCAAATGCAACCATACTGCAAATGTGCAAAAAATGTCAGTTAAAGAGCTCAAGTATTGTTATTTTCAAAGAAAAGAAAAAAAAAAAACAACCAAAACTAATGTTCAAATTTTTAAAAAATCCAGCTAATAGCTGTTGATAACACGAACACCAAGAACTATGATCTCAGACACTGGTAATGTGAGAATAAATACTTGGTTACAAAATATGTCTTAATGAGCACACACCAAAGGAGTGTTCAGAGATGCTAAAAATAAACTTTATTCTCATTGTATACATATTTTCATCAGAGGCTGTGATTTACTGTGATTAAACATAGTGCTTCAAAGTAATTTATTTAAAATATCCTATCCTTTTAGAAGCTTGCACATCCCTCTCCAAGGACATGTTAGAAGCAGCATCTTAGCAAAGGTAATGTGCTGTGGGTTGTGATGTTCAACAGACAGGTGGAAAAGTAAAATCTCTAATTTACAGTGGGGTTAAGAATTTTGCTGAGGTTTAATGACATATTAGAGCAAGAAGATGCAAAGAACCTGATGAGAGGTTCAAGGGAGTCAAGTGCCAGCGACTCAGCATTTTATTGACCATCACTGACAATCAGGAATTTAATACACTTTGCCAGGACATTATCACTGCTGCTGCTAGCAAAGTCACGTAACTTTAGAATATATTAATGCAGAAAAAGTTGTATGAGCACCTAAACCAGGCTCAAATTGAAGATTTTTTATTTTGTTTTTAAATTTTATGATCCTTTTATGATCTGTTACAGGACCATAAATTCATTATGAAAGTGGCTTGGCTTCTACATGCAGAACAGACCACACACAATTTCCTCTCCCTCCATAAACCATTCAACCCCAGGCTCATTAGGCCCCGAGCAAAGTTTAGTTCACAGATGATGACATCTTTTGAAGTAGAACAGAACTAAAATAAAATAAGAAGCTTCCTACCATGGGTCTGCTCTGCTGTTTGTCATGGAATTAAATTTTACATCTCAAGAGAGGGGGAAAAAAAAAAATCTAGAATCTGCTGGAGTAGAACTTGGCTACAGTAAGAAAAAGAGAAATGGCAAACTATGAGATATAATTTAGTTTTCCTAAATAGTTTTGTGATATTTGACAAATGAGCAGAAGCCAGTTAAGGATGTTATATAGCTATACAATGTCTCCTGCACCAAAGCAACCGTCATAGACTTTAAAGAGGTAAATAACAGTCAAGTCTGGCTTTTTGCAGAGGACTAAAAGTTATTTTGTCTTCCTAAGAATTACAGTACAAGCTGAATTCTACTGAATGTACCACAAAAGGCAGATCAGCATTTTTTTCTTTTTTTGTCAAATAAGGGTCATTTTTCTTAAAAAATTAATAAAGAAAAACCATCCAGTTTCAAGGAAATTCTACACAATTTGGCTAGGATAAGGAAATCCAAGTTTTATTTATTTGTCTATCAAGTTGAAGCACCCTTAACATAGTAACCAAAATACACTTAGTTCTGCTAATTGGTTCCAATTATCTCCTTCCTGAAGTCATATGTTTACATGTGATTTTTTGTCATTACTTTAAATAACCTGGTATATGGAATTAAAGGAAAGTTTATAAGCAGAAAGTATTTCATATTATCACATGATTCCATAAATAGCACAGAAATCCATAAATGGAACAGACATCTTTTTCCTGTCTGCTTTAAAACAACATAGCTCTGAAAAAGATCTAAAATGGAAAAATGTATATATCCTTGTGCTACAGTAAAAGAAATAGAAATTAGCATACCTAAGTTTTTGTATTTTCAAAGTCCACCATGATGTTTTTTCTATTATGCAACACTAAAAATTATTTACTTGATTTTGAGTATTCAAAATGAAACTGCCAGCTGGGCACCCAGCCATTTGTCCAAATCAAGCCAAATATGCATTTAAGCATCTATGACAGTCAGGCAACCCTAGACAAAAAATGAACTGAAAAATTAAAAAAACACTGCACATTGAGTTTTTACAACACTAGGTTCCCCACTTGTATTTCCTAGTTGAAAAATTAATCAGTGCCTTTAGATTTCAAGGTAGGCAAATGGCCAATGCAAGATTACCAAGTCACATGCTCATTCCTAAATATAGACAGGCTTCAACTACAATTCCAAGAATCAAAAAAAAAAAAAAAAATTAATATAAGATAGATTTACCAAGCACAGTGTAATTCTGCAAAAGTACCTGACTTTATTTGGAATTAGTTTCTCAGGAAGAGAAGACACAGACGAGCCTGGCTGTATCAATGAGGCTGCCCTGTTCTCTCACCCAAGAGTGTTCAGCTAAAGGGGCCCATCTAAAAGAGTATTTATCCTGCCACATCCTAGAGAATTCAGACTTGGGCATATGGTTTTAGGACAAGAAGAACCCTGCACATTAAATAAGTGTTCCTTAGCAACACTTCCCACCATCTCAAAGGCAAGTTTAACCCAATATCCATTTCACTGACAAAAATAAAATCACCATTCCTATGCCTAGGTTTATATATTACCAGTGGTGGTTAAAAACCCATCAGATAAAGAGGTTTTGCTCTGTTCCAACTATGGAAAACATTATTTGCTTTTACTTGGGGAAAAAAAAAACCAACAACAAACTCTACTAACATAAAAAAATCAAAACATCTTCAAAGATTTCATTACCAAATTAGGCTGTGCAGACTGAAGCCACTGATACCAAACAAATGTGTCTCTAAAATGCACATTTTTCAGTTTAAATACCATAATTAGAGGTGTAATATCCTTTCATTATACTTGAAGTTAAATTGCCACGTCTGATTAATATTCTAAAGTGTCCTTCCACTAGCATATATTAAAAAATGTTTATTCTTTCCTCTTGCACAAGTTTGGATTAGAAGTAGGGAGAAATTAAAGCTCATCATCAACTGCAAGCATGTTCATAAGAGGATTGTAAACTTAAATATTTAATCTTAAACCAGCTATTTAATTACAAACATTACTCTAAATCCCATTTTTTTAGACTTTTTCCCCATTCTTGCAGCATTTTTTTATACAAATTTAAAAAATGTTATTAAAAGGCTTAAGTTAATCTTACACACATCAGGGCACTACAATCAAGATTTCAACCCCAAACCACAAATGGAATTAATGAATTAATTTCACTATGTGAAATTTTACCACAAAGGCAGCAGGATTATAAGATTACCTTTTACCTTGGTTTTAGCCAACCTACTCAATTTGTACAGCAACCTTGTGATGAAGTTTTGCAAAGTACAACAGCTGGGCTAGGGAACTAGATATGGATACAGGTCTGTTTCTAAGTTACAGACTTTTCCACTAGTTCTCCACTAGATCACACAGATCTCTTAATCCACGCCAGGATCTTTTTTTCTTAGTATCTAAACACAAAGTACCACGGAATAACTTCCATACATGTATTCAGGTTAATGAAAGGCAACCTGAACTATAACTATAGCTCCGTAGTTACCTAAACTAACACCTCTGTATATAAAGCATGGCTACATGCTGCACAATTAACTTTAAAATAAAAGATGAAGCTCACAGTGTAGTCCCTTTTGAAAATTTGTATTGTGTTCTGTTAATGCTTGACAATTCCTCATTGTCTTATGGTCCACTGGAAGAAAACCAGCTCAGGGAAGTCCCAAAGCCACTGGTCCTCCACCGCTTCGCTGCTTTCTGACTGATGCCCCAGGAGGTTCCTGACCTCACCAGACACGTCTGACCCCTGATCATTAGGGTTTGACTCCGGACGGCCCGACGGAAGGCCTCTACCTCCGGAGGAGCGTCGTGCAGGCACCGCTCCATGGTGGCAGGGGTCCCACCCGGCTGTATCAGGGTCCCACCCCGCGGTAGCAGGGTCCCTCTCCGCGGTGGCAGGGTCCCACGCGGCTCTATCAGGGTCCGACCCCGCGGTGGCAGGGGTCCCACTCGGAGGTGGCAGGGTCCCACCCGGCTGTATCTGGGTCCCACCCCGCGGGGCAGGGTCCCACTCCGCGGTGGCAGGAGTCCCACCCGGCTCTATCGGGGTCCCACCCGGCTCTATCGGGGTTCCACTCCGCAGCAGCAGGTCCTGAGAGGCAAGGGAGCCCCGCTCGCTACCAGCCGCCTGCCGGGACAGTTCTGCGGTGTTCGGCCCGCCGGGAACAGCGCTCAGCAGCGCCCACCGGTGCACGGGCAGCGGCTGCCGTGCTGGCAGCCTGCAGGGAACCCGTGCTGCGGGCCGAGGCGAGGGTCTGCGGCTCCTTCTCCCTCCTGCCTCCGCCAGCCGCCCCGAGGGTCCCGGTGCTGCAGCTCAGCCCCAGCCTCCCGCTGCCCCCCCACCCGAAGCCTTTCCTGAGCGCTCGCCCATCTGACGCGGGCTCCTCGCTCCCAAACGTAGAATGGTGGGGAAGAACGGGAAAAGGAGACAGCTGTGAAAGGTGAAGACAAGGAAAGGGACCGCTTCCTGGCTGCCCCAGACTCACCTCAGCCACCTCTCCAACCCGGTCTAGCGGCCGCCATCTTTCCCCCCACCCCTGGCAGTAACTTGCTCAGGGCGCAATGCACGCCGGGAGCTGTAGTTCCGTGGGGAGCCCCGCAGGGGATTTTCTCGGCCCATCTCCCCACACACCGAGCAGCAGGGGCTCACGGCGAAGTCTGCGCAGCCCTGACAAGCTCGGCGGCTCTGGGACAAGCGGCCGCCGATGCAGGGCGGATCGCAGCCGCTGACAGAGAAGGGCACCGCGGGAGGACACAGCTCCCAGCAACCTTTGCTAAGCAGGCCCGCTGGCGCCTGAGGCGAGCCCAGCCCAGGCCGGCCCGCCCGGGCCGCCTCCCCGTGGCGGTTCCGGGGGATCGGTGGCGGCACCGGTGTGAGCTCTGGAGACTTTGCTGCCGGCTGAGCTCTGTGTTTGCCCGACTGAGCAGGAGTCCCGGTGCTGGTGCGCTGTGTGAAGGTGCTGTGCTGCCGCTGGCACCTTCATGGTCCTGTGAGGGGTGGCGGGTGAGGTGTGTGAGGGAAAGCTGTGGTGCCCGAGCAGCAAAGGGAGTTTCTTTCTTTAAACAATGTGAAGTCCAAGTTTGGCTCCAAAACAGCGTGTTGACACATGGTCATAGCATCATATTGGGATTGGGAGGTACTTCTAAAGGTGATCTAATCCGCTCGCCCTGAGGTGGATCTTAATTACATCGGGTTGTGCAGAGCACTCTGCATCCTGATCTTGAATGTTTCAAGAGTTGGGACATCCACCTCCTCTCGGGGCAGCCTGTGCCAGTAAACAAAGAATGTCCTTTCTCTAGTGTAAGTCTTCCCTTTTACTTTAAAACCATTACCACAACAGGCCCTACAGTAGCAGAACTCAGGTGGTCACTTCCACGGTTTGTGGAACTCACATGATACTGATCCAAGGCGGCATAACCACCGGATCCATTCTCCTTGAAATAATAGCACTAGTTTCAAAATCTGGTGTTTGTGGTGCCTGATTTTCTAGTCAAGCAATGGAAAAGTGAAAAGTTTGTTTCCTGCTATAGATAGGGTCTTCTGAAGGAAGATGCGCCCATCCAACTGGCATGTTAGGTGGAGTCAAAATGTATTTTCCACATTTGAGTTTATATATTTCATTGATGTCAGTCCTGCTTGTTACATCTGGTGAAAAACTAACATTGAATTTTCTATTTTTTTTTAAATTTATTTTTCTTCCTTTCACCAATGGTAGCAACAGTATTTCTGACTTGTGTTTCTTGAAAATAATCCCTAGAAATGCAAAACTAGGGAGGTGAGATGTCTCCATGCCTCACAGTTTTCAGCAGTGTCCAAAACACATTAATTTAGGAAAATTGGTCAGACTATCACATGTGGGTGCAAGTAGGGGAGTTAAAAGTATAAACTAAAGTCTTTATTTGATTATAAGATTTCTGAAATACAGCTTATAGATTTGAACTCTTGGGGCCAAACATATTGAAAGTAATAAAAAGTGAACAGTCTGCTTTCCATAGCTATGCTTAGAGTCACTGCCTATGAAGCATAACTCATTGGGGTTAGAGGGCAGTTTATTATTGTTTCAAGCAACAATTTGTCAGCCCAGAGAAACTGTATCACAACATTTGTCCTTCAAGAAGAACTGGTGGTGATTATTCTCCTTTTCTGATTATGTAGAGGAAGGTTTTAATAAATTTTTCATCATCCAAAAATACAAATGAGTTATCATGGTCTCGACTCAGCTCATGACAGATGCAGCTTGAATTCAAAGATCATTCTTCCAGCCATCAGCTCAAGGCATCCTGCCCTCTTTATCGAAGTGTTTCATTCAAGCTATTTCTCTCCTTTCTCTATTAGCTGTGCATAAGGGCAAGCATGCTCCAGTGGACTTGTCATGCCATATGGTTTCAGGAAATGTTGGCAAATAGTGTGGCTGTCAGTTCTTACTGGTTGTCCGAATAAGGCAAGCAGCAAGCCAGGTTGGTGTTTGTTCAGCTACTGCTGACAGATTTAAATATAGCATTTTGAGTAACATTCTGATTTTTCTATTTTTCTTTTTTTTAAAGCAACACTACATCTGTTTAAAACCAAAGCTTCAGTTGTCCAGCATTATAGCTCCTGCATCTGTGAAGATCTTTTATTCTCTGAGGGTTTTTCATTTTTTCCTTCATTTTCATTGTGTTACAAACACCTGTGAATATGAAGCAGACTTACAAAACTCGAATACTAGAATAAATATAGCGTTAGGATTGAGTTTTGTTGGAAGAGAGCTGACATTATTACATATGTAAAATGTATGACATTATTACATAAAGTATGTGGTATCTAATATTCAATAAAAGTCAGTGCAGCCCTTAGCATAATTGTAGTGCTGTTGTTTAAAAAAAACTGTTTCTTTAATTCAGTTTCAAAAGAGAGCAAACAACTGAAGCCCATGAATATGCACTTCTTGATCTCTTTGAGCTTCCTCGTGGGTTATGTAAGGGGGAACCTGTAAGGGGGAACCTGTAGGGGTTATGTAGTTGTAGAATAGAAGAATTTGTTGTTTTAGTGAAGAATATCCAGCCACCTTTCTGTCCAACACCAGTATTTCATATGCAGTCAATGAAAGATGGACCTGATCCTTTGACTGCACCTATGGTGACAAAAAAAACTACCCAGTAAGATTAAGAAAAACTTGAATTACACACACATGAAACTGCTGCATGGGTAATTTGCAGTCATTTGTAGTATTATTTCCCTTCATCCTGAGACCATTTAATTGGACTGGGCAGTTTTCTAGATTTTCTAGAGCAGGAGTGCATCCATGTGTTAATCCATACTTGTATAAAACTCTGTGTCCCATGTAATCTGCCTGTACTTTTTATTTTTTTAGATGCTAATCATTATATAGGCACAGCTTTTACTGCCTTCACTCTAGAGATATCTAGAGTGTGATATAAAAGTGTCCAGTTCTGTGTCAAATAACAAAGCATGAATAACATCAGTAATTTGGCAGTAGCATTTCTATTTTCTAATTAGATTAAAACACAAAGAAGTACCATAAAATGTTCAGTATCTGCAGCAAGCAGCAAAAAGTACCTTAGTTCAAAAGGAGGTTCAAAAGGGTAACAGGAATATTAGTTAGACTCAGATGGTCTAAGAAACTCTTTTCAAGGAGATAAAAAGAAAAAAATCATAAAACATCCAAAAGGAATTAATATACCTCAGTAAGAGTATAATGCAAGAAGGCAGGAACTTAAATGTTGTTTTAATACCTGTGTTAGAAAGATACAATTAAGTTTAAAATTTCTTAAGCAGAAGAAATAAACAAGGAAATGTACAGTACTGACCAACAGAAACAAGTAAAGGCTGGACTGGTGACTCATTTACAGCTGCTTGTCACCACATTGTGAAAATCCATTATAGCAATTAATTTTGTCTCCCAATAGTGAGAAGAGAGTGCTTTTCACAGGACTCATTCGATAGTACTTATTTGCTGGCATGGTTTTCCAGCCTTCTAAGTGTATGATTGGTTCTCTAAATGAGAATATTACAATATTTTATGAACATCTGAATATAACTGATGATAGAAGATATTTCTACCAAGTTTACTTAGACTTCAGAGATCAGATCCCCAGGGCATGTGTAGAAACATTTCCTTCATCACTGTTCATCTTGTCAGGAGGTGTAGTGGATGCAAACTGAGGATATTAACCAGCTCTGAAAGCAGAGCAAAGACCTCGTGCTGATGCAGCCCTGCAAGCCATCCAGTATTCCTGGTAGGCATCTTTGTTTTATTCAATGTCTGCTCAAGCAAGAGTTCTCAGTGACAGATATGCTTTCTAGGAAGGCAGCTGTCAGGAAAACAGAAAAAATAATTTGGAATGATTAACATTTTTTGGAAATTCTCAGAAAGTGCTGAGCAACCACTGGCAGAAAAGTTCGTATCTTGCAGATGTCTCAAAACAAGAATCTTAAAAATGTGCCCCAAATCCTCAAGTACTTCTCAAAACTATGTCCATATATACTTGGAGAATAAATCCCACACATTAAAATTAAAATTGTCAATATTATATAGATCTTCAAGTGTGCAAGAAAAGTTCTAATATATTGTATATATACATACAGGTATATAAACATGGTTTTGGTTCAAAAAAAGTTTATCATTCACGGGTGCTTTATTCCTAAGTCACTAATGTCATTATACTCAAAGAGGCTTTACAAGTTTATTTAGAGAAGGCAACATTATTATTCATTTGGACTAAATACTTTCCATCTTTTCCTCTGGCATCAGGAGTGTTTGCAGTTATCATTTTTCTGATATATTGGAGCAATTCTGATAGAATTTATTTTGTTATTAGGGTTGATAGTGTTTCTGTAAAGCAAATAGGTTTATAATACTATATTTAAATGAGATTTGTGTTATTAAAAGTTAACTTCTCCAGCTGGGCAGAAAGGTTGTGATTTCACCTGTATAGAGTGGGTTGTGGTGTGATGTTTGAAATACTGTATGGGAAACTCAGATTTCCTAATGTGATTTCCTAACTAATCCTCAGATTTCTAATGAGCTGCTGATGTACTTCAGCATATTTCCTCTTCCCTCTGTTATATAATAGGAGATTAATGTCATTTTTTTTATTACCATAACATCCAAAAATGTAATCTTAATTATTTTCTCTAATTTTTCATCTCAGCTAGATTTTGCTTTCAAGAACTGATTAAACCCTATGGAACAGCAGGAATGTGCTCCAGTTTTGCTGCAAAGGATATTGAATCTGTGTAATTTAAAGCACTGATAACAAATAATGCGTATTGTTGTGCACTGATAACAAATTTTGCACAAGTTTGCTGATGACACCAAATTGTG
Source organism: Calypte anna (assembly GCF_003957555.1). Classification (NCBI taxonomy): domain Eukaryota; kingdom Metazoa; phylum Chordata; class Aves; order Apodiformes; family Trochilidae; genus Calypte; species Calypte anna. Next base: position 142,608,617 of record NC_044245.1, on the reverse strand, counting down.
GTGAAGTCAACACCCTTGAAGCAAGGGATTCCACCCAGAGGGACCTTGACAGGCTCGAGAAGTGGGCTCATGTGTGAAGTTTTGCAGGGAAACTGCATGAAGTTCATGCCAGGTGGGGGTTGGTCTCTTTTGCCAGATGACTTTCAACAAGACAAGAGGGCATGGTCTTAAGTTGTGCCAGGGGAGGTTTAGGTTGGATATTAGAAAGAATTTCTTTACGGGGAGGGTGATCAGGCATTGGAATGGGCTGCCCAGGGAAGTAGTGGATTCTCCATCCCTGGAGATATTTAAAAAGAGACTGGATGTGGCACTCAGTGCCATGGTCTGGTAACCACAGGGGCAGTGGATCAAGGGTTGGACTTGATGATCTCAGAGGTCCTTTCCAACCCAGCCAATTCTATGATACTGTGAAGTCCAAGTGCAAGGTTCTGCACCTGGGTCAAGGCAATCCCATGCATGAATACAAATTGGAAGAAGAAGGGATGGAAGGCGGCCCTGAGAAGAAGGACATGGAGGGGATGGTGGATGAGAAGCTTAACATGAGCTGTCAATATGTGCTTGGATCCCAGAAGGCAACTGTGTCCTGGGCTGCTTCAAAAGAAGCACAGACAGCTGGTCAAGGGAAGGATTCTCCCCCTCTGCTCTTCTCCTGTGAGACCCCACCTGGAGTACTGTGTCCAGGTCTCTAGCCCCCAACATAAGAAGGACACAGAGCTCCTTAAGCATGTCCAGAGGAGAGCCACGAAAGTGATCACTGGGCTGGACCAACCTCCCCTATGAAGCCAGGCTGAGGAAATTGGGGTTGTTCAGCCTGGAGAAGAAGGGGCTCTGAGGTGACCAGTACCAGTGGCTTTCCAGTACGTGAAGGGGACCTACAAGAAAGCTGGGGTAGGGCTGTTTCACAGGTGTATAGTGAGAGAACAAGGAGCAATGGTGTAAAACATGAAGAGTGGAGATTTATATATTAGATATTAGGAGGAAATTCTTGACTATGAGGGTGATGAGACACAGGTACATGTTGCCCAGGGATTTTGTGGGTGACCTCTCTGTAGAAATGAATGTTCAAGGCCAGGTTGGATGGGGCCTTGAGCAACCTGACCTACTGGTAAGTGTCCCTGCACATAGCAGGGGGGTTGCATCTAGATGATTTAAGATCCCTTCCAACCCTCTCCTTTCTATGCATCTATGATTCTATGTTCCATACAATTTGTTTTTGTTTCCTTTTCCTTGTTTTCTAAGGTTTTTAAGATCACAGTAACTTGTGCATCAACAGGCCAGTTTCAGCCACAGATAGACACCATTAGAAGTCTCACAGGTAAAATAGTTCTGGAGGTTTTAAATCCATTAAAGGTTAGGGGAAAATGAACTGGATTAGTTACCTCACTGGGAGAAAAAGGCATCACATGAGCTTCCACGTTTTTTTATGCTGCCCAGGCATGCAATGCATACGAGCTACAGGTATAACAGCAGAGATACAACACCAATCCAGGCTGACATATACTTCCTTCTTTCCAGATGGTAGTGAGGGAATAGGGAGGGGATCTACTAAAAGTATTGGAGGATGAATGAGGTCATGGTGAAAGTTAGAGAGGAGCTGGCATTGTTGCAGTGGAGGCACAGGTAAGTGCAATGCAAACCCTGTGGTAAATCAGGTTTCACTTACTTCTGCTGATCACAGAAAAAAATTATTTGTGTTTTTCCTGTTAATAACGTTCTGCAAAAGACATGTCACATCCATTAAAATAGCTAGATATGTTTTTAAAAGGCCTATGGTTGAGGGAGAGCCTCTGCTGAGAAAAGGAGACTTCGTTTCCTATCACAGTGGGCCAGGTCCTCAGCTTGTGTGAACTGGCAGGATTAATCTGAAATTAATTTAGTTGTTCTGCTTTAATGCCAATTGGCCTGTTTTAGGATGTTAAAAATACTTCCAAGCAAATACAAAAATAAACAAATTAGGCAGGAATATGATTAGGGAAATTAAGCATAAAATTACAATATGAAAAGCTGCTATGTTGTAATAGGAAATGGCAGGGAGGTAAAATATTAACAATGTTAAGATCTAGTATCAAAGCTAAGTAGGAGATTCATTCTTTTCTATCCCAAAACATTTCTCAGTTTTTTTCACTCTGTTAGAGGAAGTAGTGTCAGTTTGGCAAGACGCCCTTTTCTGGGACAAAAGCCAAAGCATGAGTACAAAAGGAGACTGGGACTGTGAGGAGGAGGCAGTGTCACAGTGACACATGGAATGGGATTAGGAGAGAGAAGCCTGGGAATCAGTCTTGGTTGAAATGCACAGGGTCATCTGTGCTCACTACAGCATCTCCTTTCCTGTGCTAGGAACAGTGTCAAAGCTTTGCACAGGAATCCCACAGCCCCTCTGCTGTTAACTGATCAGTGTAAGAAGTTCTTGTTAACTGGAAATTCTGGGATTAGAGGTAGCTAACAAATTTCTTCAATCAACTCAAATAATTTCATTTCTTTTAAAAAATAGATACCCCTCTCCTGACTGCAGGTAAGTCCAGAACATTTTGTTCAGCAGGTTTATAATATTCTAACCCTGTTTTTCTTTTTATGTCAATTTTTAAACAATGCTCTATGAAGCAAAAGCCCCATTAGATTCCATTTTGAAAATAACAGTATAGATGCAATTTATTTATATCTTTCCCAGTTATAATTATTTCATAGAATCATAGAATTGGCTGGGTTGGAAGGGACCTCAGAGTCCAATCCTTGAACCACTACTGCTGCAGTTACCAGACCATGGCACTGGGTGCCACATCCAGTCTCTTCTTAAATATCTCCAGGGATGGAGAATCCACTACTTCCCAGGGCAGCCCATTCCAATGTCTGATCACCCTCTCGATAAAGAAATTCTTTCTAATATCCAACCTGAACCTCCCCTGGCACAACTTGAGACCATGCCCTCCTGTCTTGCTGAGAGTTGCCTGGGAAAAGAGACCAACCCCCACCTGGCTCCAACCTCCTTTCAGGGAGTTGTAGAGAGAGATGAGGTCTCCTCTGAGCCTCCTCTTCTTCAGGCTGAACAGCCCCAGCTCCCTCAGCCTCTCCTCATAGGGTCTGTGCTCGGGTCCTTTCACCAGCCTCGTTGCCCTCCTTTGGACCCTCTCCAGGACCTTAATCTCCTTCCTAAACTGAGGGGCTCAGAACTGGACACAATATTTGCCACATATGTCAGGTTTGCATTTTTTTGCAAAGGCACAATGTGGGAAATATATAAATAAATCACTGAGCTCTGCTTAAGAAATGCCAGCAGGTGGCGTGAGTTTACTTCTTTGGGCTCAGATTCCAGCGCAGAGTTTTGCACTGCAGGTATGTAATCATATGCATTTGCTTCCACTTGGACTTCTGCCACGCTTTAGGTACATACTAATTAGTGTTTACCAAATGAGGAGCTATTCTCTAATTTGTTTGCTCATCACTGTTCAATGTGTGTCCCAGTGGAGCATTTCTCACCTTTTTAGATTTTGCTTTGAAACTTAATTTCCTTGTGGACTTTGTGTTAGTGCTCACTAATACTTGAGTTCCTCACAAAATATAACATGTTAATTTGCTCTACACAGCACCTTTTTTTTTAAAAAACGGATAAGGCACTTTCACTTCGTTTGAACTGAGGCACAGAGAGATGAAAGATCTGGGATGCAGAATTTTCAGTGCAGAAAAGATGAGTGTTTTTCTGGAGTATTTGTCTAGAAAGGTGGTTGCTACTTCATACAGAATGGCCCCTTGCAAAAGTACTCACTGCCAGTATCTACCCTCTCCCAGAACCTCCAGTGGTTTCTCACTCTAGTCCTGTCCTCTAGGTCTGAAGTCCATCTTTTCCTTTCTTAATCCCTCTGCATCAGCATGGGTGGAGAGGAGTGGATGTTGTTTTGTTTTTTTTTTTTAAATTTACTAATTTTCCCTGAAGTGATCAGGAACTTGCACAGCCAAGTACCAAGTCCAGCCATGTACTTCATCCCCTGAGCCTCACCTCTGCTCTCTGGGAGCAGGTGGGTTTCTCAAATTCATCTGACTTTTCCAGGCTAATTAGGATTCATAGTGGGAGGAGGGAGCATGTATTTAAATAGAATGTAATCTGACTTTAAAAAAAAACAACACCTAAACACACTGAAAATATAAAGAGAATGTGGTGGCTGTTAAAATGCAGTTTTTCAACATTGCTGACTCCTAAAATCACTTAAAGAAATGTGATGTACTTAAAGAAAATTACTGATTTACTGTTGATTTCTGATGTCACTTTGCCTTATGGAAGTTCACTAAGTAAGCAAGATCATATACATATGAATGTATAAAATATAGCTCAGAGCTGTTCATCGACTATGACTTCAATGCAAAAAATACTAGCTGTTGCTTGACCATATCCTGGCCTTCATCTTGGTATTATCTTGGCAGAGAAACAGATATGGCTTTTATACTGTGTTTAGGATATCTGAGGAAACTCAGTTTTAAATAGAAAAATATCTTTAGTGCTTTCTAACCAATCCTGTCTCTACTGAATAGGTAATTATTGAGATTAAACAAGCATCTCTAAATGGTTTATGTATTCTAATTGCTTCTATTTTCTACTGGCTTTATGAATGTCATTCTAAAGAAAGCATAAAAGAGATATTTGTGGTTGTTTTGGTGGGGTTTTTTTGTTTATTTAGGTTTTTTTTTTTTTTTTAAATAGCCTGCAGAAGAACTGACTTTCATTTCAGGAATAAAAACATGTTGTTTTTTTCTGAGGAATAAAAGCTTTATTTTGCAATACTTGAACTAGTTTCCACTTCAGAGCTTCTGACGCAAGAGAGCTTGCATGTATTTTTCATCTTGTAAATTCAAATCCTCATAGTATGGAAGAAAATAAACCAAAGAAACCAAAACTTCTAGTTGAGTTAAAATAATGTGACTCCTTCCTCCTAGCAAAAAGTCATTTATGAAAGTAATTGCTGTGCCTGATCCTCAGACCTGGTTCCCAGCTCCTGCAGCAATCATAGCTGTTAATTTTTTTAAATCCTCTCTACCATAGTACTGGACATGTTGTTCTCATAATCTGAGACTAAAAAGGAAGAAATCATGGTCCTGCTGAAAGATATTCTTTTGACTTTAGCAGAACAATGATTTCATTCACAAGTCAGTGCAGTGCATATCTGAACAGGACTACGCACAGGTTTGCTAATTTATGTTTCTTGTTGAGTTTTTCAAGAGGAAAAACTTCATTTCTTCATGGCCTTTCAATCATACACCACCAAAAAAACCCCAACCCTAGAATTCCTAGGGTGCCTTGTGCATGGCTATATGTTTTTTTAACTTGTGAATGGGTCAGCAGGTAAAAAGTAGCTGCATAAAGTATTTGAATCTTTTGTTGCTTTACTTAGAATTTATTGCCATATTTTTGCATGAAGAAGAGAAAAAGACACAATTCACTCCTTCTTTACAGTTCTTTACAGCCTGCTGATACATAGAGAGAAAAGCAAACAAGTTTAGCAATGGGAAGCACCATTCCTTTTTTGTCACATGAAAGTGTTATGAAAGCAGATATATTGTTTCAAGTATACATTTTAATCTATATATTTTCACTCTTCAGAAGAAAGGAATCAAGTAAGTTAAAATATCTACTTCTATCTCAAAGACTCCTAAAGGTAGTATATGTCCTGTTGTAACTACTGCAATATCATGTAGGTTTTTTGTGCTTAGTTTATGGAAGGACAACTAGGTTACTTTAAAAGCAGCCATCTGTTTCCTTCCACTAAAATGGTTTTATTGTTCAGAAAACTGGATAGAATTGGCTGATGGAAATGGTGTCTAACTGGAAAATCTTGTACTGTGTGCTGAATGTTTATTATAGGTGCAAAGTGTTTTGTATGCATCATTGAAATGTGTGCCTCCAAGACAAAATAGACTTTAATAAACAGTACAGTACAGAAGTCTGTTTAAAAAAATCTGGTTAAATCTGGAGTTAAAGGTTGTTCTTCAGGACCATGTTAAAATCTTGTATAATGTTATGAAAAGGCCTATTTAAAATGCTTCTGTAGCACAGAGATACAGGAGTGGGACTCTGATTTATCACATAATTGCTCCCTTGGTGATTGTGAGTAATAAAGCCAAAGTGAGATGCATCTGATTTTTCATTTGTTTTCCTTTTATGAATATTAATCACATCTTCAGAAATTCAAATCAGTTCTGCAGACATATCTCATGTTCACCCCTTTTCCTCCCTCACTCCTTTCCTCCTGCCCTTTTCTGTTTAACCAGATAGCTTCTCCAGAAACTGTGGTGCTCTTCCCTTTGCAAATGGTGGATGTCAGCACTATTTCCTGGTGGTTTTTGAAAATGAAACAGCTGATTTCACAGGCTTGGCAGAGTGGAAGTTCTGTCTTGCACTCATTTGGCTTTTCATGCTATGGTTAGTGAATCTTGTTATCTGGTTAGTGCATAAGGAGAAAATTATTTATATACAAAATGTTTTTCACTTAGGCCTAATATTAAAATTTCCTTTTCTTGTATAATGCATTTTTTAGTAAAAATTCTGCATGTAAACCAAACCACAGCTATCAAGATGAGTACTGGACAGAAACAATTATGCCATGATGTAAATCAGAGCTGTTGCTGTAATTTTTCTGACCATCTTTTGAAGTCTTCTGACTATAGATATACTTGCAAATAAACCAGTGCATGTTTAGCCTCTATGCACATAGAATCAAGTTGTTGGTCATTACTGCTCAGAGTGGATCTGCATAACCCAGCAGAACAATCCTTTATTTTCAACTGCTACTTTTGTACCTGATTGTTAGGTGAAAAGCAGCTCTGTGAAACACATATTGTTCAGTTCTTCCTTTAGCACTGGAGTATCTCACTAGAATAATGGGTATGGTTCAGTTCATACACAATGTCCCTTGCCATTACAGAATCATAGAATCATAGAATTGGATGGGTTGGAAGGGACCTCAAAGAGTCCAACCCTTGAACCACCGTTGCAGTTGCTAGACCATGGCACTGAGTGCCACATCCAGTCTCTTTTTAAATATCTCCAGGGACGGAGAATCCACTACTTCTCTGGGCAGCCCATTCCAATGCCTGACCACCCTCTCGGTAAAGAATATCTAACCTAAACATTGCTAAGATTCAGAATATAATTCAGAAATAAATATAGCTATTAATTGCAATATCTCTAGGGACATGCTGAGACACTGATGCATAGCTCCTACATTACTTTATGATGCATCTTACACAGTCAGATTGCAAAAATATTTTTTTTTCGTTCTGTTCTGATTAATGAATGTATCTGCAGGAAACAGCTTATATCAAAACATCTTGCAAATTTACCTTTCCTATTACATTTTTTGGCTGGCTGAAAAATAAAGTCTGTGTAAACTACTCTTGTCATAAACAAGTGCATTCTCTGTGTGACTTTGGGGACTTTGGGGACTTTGGACTCAGACTCAGCCCTTGTCCCACTGTGTCCTTTGGAGCAAGGCACTTAATTTGTTCTCCTGCTTCCCATATTTTATTGAGATCAATAGCACTTACACCCTCTATAAAGAATGTTCACTGCCACTGATGGGAAGCACTTGTACCTGCAGCAAGATGATCTGATAATATTGTAAACTGGCCATCCTCCCACCTGCTATCCTGGTCTGTTATGACACATATTGCACTAAAAAGGTATTAATCTGCTCCACTTCTTTTCCTGCTTCTCTCAAACCATGATGCTAAACTATCATAAGATTTCAGTAATAAAGCCAAGCAATTGCTTGTTCTTATTTCCTTCAGGTGTCTGAGACTCAGCTTCCTTAGCCCCCCTTGTATAACATGACCCAGTCTCTTAATAATCATTGTGGCCCTTTGCTGGACTTACTTCAGTGTCTCTATTGACTGGAGAGATGAGAATAGGACCCAGCTCTTCAGATGTGTCTCATGAGGGCTGAACAGAGGAGGAGGATCACACCCCTCAACCAGCCACAGCATCCCTCTTCATAATGCAGCTCAGAAGGTTGTTGGATTTATTTGCTGTGACTTTTGATTTCTATGTCATTGTCAACCAGGATCCTCAGGGCCCTTCCTTCAAAGCCACCTCCCAGACAGCTGGATCTCAGACTGGGGTCATTCCTCCCCAGGTTGCAGGACTTTCCATTTACCTTTCTTCATGAGATCCCCATCAGCAGCTTGTTGAGTTTCCTCTGTGTAGCAGGACACATAGCTGGTATATCAGTCACCCCTGCAGTTATGTATCCTCTGCAAACTTTAGGAGGGTGCTTTCTGCCCCACAATCTGGATCATCAGTGGAGGTGTTAAAAAGTGCTGGCCTTTGAGTTACATGCCTGGTGACTTACCTCCAGCTAGACTTCATGCTGCTGCTTCCAACACTGAACCCCACCACTCAGTTAGTTTTCATTCCACGTCACTGTCCATTACCTACTCAATATTCTGTTGTTTTGTCAGTTAAGAGATGTCAAAAGCATTGCTCATGTCAAGCAAGATAAACAATATACAAAGCTTTAACTTTGTCCACCATGCCAGCTATTTTGTCATAGAAAACTATCAGGTTCTTCAGGCATGATTTCCTTTTCATAAATCCATCCTGAATATTCCCAGTCACTTTCACTTTCTTGTCCTTCATATATCTAGAGATGGTTTTGAGGATTTTTCGCTCCATCACTTTCCCAGGGATTGAGGTGACAGACTATAGCTGCTTCCAGCTGACAGTTCTCCTTGATCATTCCAGAATTTCAGCATAATAAGACTGAAGCAAATCGATTGCTCAGTATCCACCCAAAGCATTGGTTCAAAGAAGGCTGAATGACATATCCACTATGTTTTACAATTAATTTCCAGTTTTCATGTGTAATATAGTGACTCAAGTCCCTAAAGACCAACCTTCTATCTGTAAGTTTTGTAGTAGAACAGCTACCCAAATGTTTAACTGAGACAAGCTGCTTATGAATTATCATTGCAATTAACAGAGGTTCAATTTTTGCATCACTGACAGTAGAAACATCTGCCACTAAGACTGTAAAAACGCTTCAATTGAAAAGAAGGGTTCAGAGGCCACACTGAATGTATAACCACAACTGATGTGAAGTACAGGTGGGAATCAGCTGATGAACACTTCATACTGCACTAACTTCTCTGTGAGAGTGGATATGAATTCTGATGGCAACAGCAGAGCAAAAAGTACTCTAATACTCTCGTAAAAAGTCAATGGTTTGATTGTAACAACCGTGTTTCCCATCCTCCTTTCCAAACCTTTCCAAAAGCACTGAGCATCAGATAAAACTGAACTCTAAACTGAACAGGCAGCACTACCTCCTGATGGCTTTGCTCTCTGCAGAGCTCCTCTTCTCCCCTCTCCCCACCCTCTTGGTAAATGTAATGAGAACTTGGAACAAGTTATGCAAGATTTTGCTGTTATGAATCCATAATCTACAATTATTCTGCCATCCTTGAAGGCTGTAGGATCAATCTGCTCACACAAGTCCTGTAAAAAGCTGTCATTTACAGCTTTCAGGTTAGACCTACCCACTGGGGGCAAACTGCCTGATAAAGACCTCCACGAGTCATCATCCCAGGAGAACTCCAGTGGGTACTCCAGAGTCTATATTAGGACAGCTGTTGTGCTTTAACCAAGCCAGCAACCAAGCCCCACAGAGCCACTCTCTTTGTCACCCCTAGTGAGATGGGGGAGAGAATCAGAAGTGAGAAACCTCAGGAGTTGAAGTAAAAGCAGTTTAATAGGTAGAGCAAAAGCTGTGTGTGCAAGCAAAGCATTACAAGGAATTTGTTCACTGCTTTCTATCATCAAGTGGGTGTTCAGACAGCTCCAGGACAGAAGGGTTCCATAACTGTCACTTGGGGTCTGCAGAGGGACCTGGACAGACTAGAGAGCTGGGCTGATTCCAATGGGATGAGGCTGAACAAGGCCAAGTGCTGGGTCCTGCACTTTGGCCAAAACAACCCCATGGGGAGCTCCAGGCTGGGCACAAAGTGGCTGAGAGCAGCCAGGCAGAAAGGGACCTGGGAGTCTGGATTGACAGGAAGCTGAACATGAGCCAGCAGTGTGCCCAGGTAGCCAAGAAGGCCAATGGCATCCTGGCCTGGATCAGGAACAGCGTGGCCAGCAGGTCCAAGGAAGTGATTCTGCCCCTGTACTCAGCCCTGGAGAGGCCACACCTCTGTGTGTCCAGTTCTGGGCCCATTAGTTCAGGAAGGATATCGAGGTCCTGGAGCAGGTCCAAAGGAGGGCAACCAGGCTATTGAAGGGACTTGAGCACAGATCCTCTGAGGAGAGGCTGAGGGAACTGGGGCTGTTCAGCCTGGAGAAGAGGAGGCTCAGAGGAGACCTCATCACTCTCTACAACTCTCTGAAAGGAGGGTGTAGCCAGGTGGGGGTTGGTCTCTTTTGCCAGATGACTTTCAACAAGACAAGAGGGCATGGTCTTAAGTTGTGCCAGGGGAGGTTTAGGTTGGATATTAGAAAGAATTTCTTTACGGGGAGGGTGATCAGGCATTGGAATGGGCTACCCAGGGAAGTAGTGGATTCTCCATCCCTGGAGATATTTAAGGAGAGACTGGATGTGGCACTCAGTGCCATGGTCTGGTAACTGCAGCAGTAGTGGATCAAGGGTTGGACCTGATGATCTCTGAGGTCCCTTCCAACCCAGCCAATTCTATGATTCTATAACTCTAAATACCCTTTTCTTCCTCCCTCTTCCTCACAGCTTTTATTGCTGATGTCACATGGATGTCTCTCTCTGTCCCAGCTGTGTCCCCTCCCAACTTCTTGCCCACCCCCAGTGGTGTGAGAAACTGAAAAGGTCTTGATGCTGTGTAAGCACAGTTGAACACTAAAACATCCCAGTGTTACCAGCAAAGTTTTGGTCAGAAATCCAAACTAGCACCATATAAGCTATAACTCTGCCTTAGCCAAAAGCAGAACAGCATCTTAACTGGAACTGCCCCTTAAAATGAGCAACTGAGTCAGTTCCTCTGTTAAGAGGTAGGAACAAAATTTTGGATGCTCTAACAAGAAGGTGGATCTAGCATGGGTAGGAATTTCTTGAATTTTATCTGCTACCACCAAAAAAGTAATATGGTTGCCAGCCTGTAAAAAATTACACAAATTTTTTATATAATTTAGTCATCTGATTATGTAAGCCTACTTTATTTTTTTTTCTTTTTTATTTTATTGCTTTTGTAAAATTTGTAAAATTCCTTGGTCCTGAACTTTCCCTCAACAGATATTAAAGGAGCCAAAACTTCTCTCAATAAATATAAATCTTTGTTCAAGAATGCTTAAAATCTGTTAGAATCTAAAAAGTAAAAAAAAAAACCAAACCCCCTCAACAACAAAAAATATGGATCCATGGCAATCCAAGCACCTGCAAATCTAAATAACCTAAAAGGCCTAGAAACATTCACAAATTTCTAGAGATTAAGTGATAATACCTTATAAATATTATTGATATTTTTGTGTAATTTTGTCAAGGACTGGTTCTCTTTCAGTAGCAAAGGCTAACATGCATCATCACAGGCTGGCATGAAGAGGTTATAAACTTTGAAATTAGTCAGCCATTTTCCAAAAAACAAGTACAGTAAACAAAAAACAAGAAAAACGACAAAAAACAACCAGTGATGAGGCAGTATCTATAAATCATCCAAAAGGTGTAGATCCAGAAGAAAATGAATTAATAGATGGTTCATTTCTTTTACAAAGAATCATGAGCTCAGATCTTTGAGGACCTGAAACTTGAATAACTTGACCTGGTGGTTGGTTAGATCCTCATAATAACATTGTATTTCTGAGAAAGTCCTACAGGCAACAGTTTTGTACTGAGTACTGAATTCTATGCCAATTTTCATTAAGGAACATAATAAAAGAATATTTTCTGCATGTACAGAGGCTGGGGAAAACTTAAATATATGCTTTTAATTAGCATGAAATCTGTGGTCTTATCATAATTTTATTCTATTACCAAAACATATGACATTGCTGGAATTAAAAATTCTTTGCATGTTATCCATCATGCTACAGTCTTGTGCAGATAATATAATGAAGTGCCACAGGCTGATTTATGTTCTAAAGGTAAAAAGGGGTGTAAAGTAGATGTTCCAAAGTTCTGGTCATTGTCTCAGAAAAATAAATCATGTTGTCATTTTTATTTTATAGGCTATAAAAAATGTGACGGCTAATTAGAATGAGGAATGTTGTTTTGTTATTCATTTAATTGAGCTGCCTAACAAGTGCACTATCAAAAAGATTCAGAGAAAAAAAACTCCAAACATTAAATTAGTAACAACAAACTTCAAAATTTCTAAAAAGTGCATGTAAATAATTAGCCTCAAAGAGAAATATAAAAAAAAATTTAAAGATAACTTGAATCTTGTGAACATGTGCAGTCCTAATGCAAGCAAAACTCCCACAGAAACAATGTTTGCCTATGAAAGAAGTGAAGACCTCAGGGCTTAGGAGATGAGATCAGCTGAAAGAAAAATGAGCATTTTATTGGAAATAATCCAATGTATAAAACTCTTTCTTGAACTGAAGCAGTAGTCTAATCCTTCCTAATAAACATGATTATTCTCTAATCCTGTTTTTTCCACCTTAGCCTTTAAAACAAATACACAAACAGTGATTTTCAAAGATGATGATGCTGTAAGAGCTTTGCTACCTTGTTTGACTCTTTTAAAATGGCTCCATGTTCAAAACTTTAATCTTTTTCTTCTTCTTTTCATAATGCAAAGGGGTGGAAAAAAAGTAAGAACTGCTAAGTGACTTTTCTTCTGCTGCCTCCAGGAAATAGAGACACAAAACTATCCAAAGGTGATGGGTTAAGGCAGTGCTCACCGTGTGTTGCTGGCACCTAACTACAGACAGCTGACATCCTCTTGAGATGCAGCACAAACCCCTACTCCTCACTCAGTTCTAGTTCTTCTCCTTTTCTACTCTATTGTACTTAAATACTTACTATTAAACTTAAATACAACCACCTTCCATTTTTTCAGAACAGCTCCAGCAAGTTCAGCAGAAGACAAAAGTCAACTGAAGGAAACAAGTTTAAAGTTTTGCTGATAAACCATGAGCCTGGTTAGCAGGGAGTGAGGACTACAAGACCTGTGATGCTCCCCATCAGTAGCAGCTTGTTGTACTCTTCCTCAGTCCCAGTGTAAAAAAGGAAAAAAAAAAAGTTTCTGTTTCTCCTGTTTATCTGTGGACTTGAAGGTTTCCAGATTGCTCTTTTGCTGATAGGCCCTTGCCATGAAGTCCTCTGTCTGCTTTGCTGCCTCCCTTGTTCTCAGCCTCTGGAGAAAACAGGTCCAAATTAGTCAATAGAAAACTTTGAAATGAAGAAAATGTCCTCATCATGTCTAGTTGTTGCAGATCTATGAACTCTCCTTTACTCACAGCTGCCTGAGATGAGCAGGAAGATGGAGTGTAACTGATGTGTAACAAACTCAGATGTGCACATGGGAGAAACATTTCCTACTCATTCCCAGAGCCATATTTTAAGCAAGCTCTTGTGCCCCTCATTTTTCTCTTAGACCCTTTTCAGAGTGCTTTCCATTTGTTTGCCATGGGGGTGGATAACCACCTGCTCACTGACTCCTCAGAAATCTCCCAGATCTAATTTATTGAAGGCAAGAGCAATTGAAAAAAGAAGAAACGTAAGTGAAGTGCAGTGTAAGTAAAAATGACAAGCATTTTTAAAGAGGAATACTAAAATTATTTCCTTTTATTATTTTAGGCAATAATAGAGAAATCGACATACCAATAGGAGAGCCACCTACTTATTGTCTTCTAAAACATGCTGTTCTTCAATAGTGCTTGAATTTTTAGAAAACCTGTAAAAACTTGTGTTTGGAAGTGCAAGATGGATTGAATTGTATAAAGTTTTAGGCAAAATGAAGCTTTCAGGGATGCATAATGGCAGAGAACATAATAGATTTTAAAGTACTGGGCCATAAAGGATGGAACTGTTAACAAGTGAAAAAAAAACAAACCCATAACCCATGAAGAAGACTCCCAGAGCAAAGTAGTTATTTCATCCCATTAAGGGAATCGATTTCTTTTCTAATTTTTTAAACAGATGGCATGGCAAGATTGGCAATGCTCTACAGCATGAGCATAATCTCAGTCATTCAAAGATGAGCTGAAAATAACAAAATTAAACTCAGCATGGAAAAAGACTCAAGCTAACATATGTGTGGGGAAAGAAATTCAAAATAAAGAGATGCAACAGGAAACCTGGAAAGCAAGTGTACTGAAGGAGGCCAAGGAAAGGGTGGCACATGGATGATGTCCACTTAACCAGCAGAGGGGGCTTAGCCAGGCAGAGTTTAATTATCCAAACTGGAACATTCCTGGGATTTTCGGACTTGCACTTCTACACTTAGCTAATAGATCAGCAATTGAATGCCTTTTAACAATGAGAAATTACTGGAGCTAGAGTTTCTCTGCCTTTTCTAAATTTTTTCACACCTTTCTGACCTTCTTCATGGCAGATGCGATGCATTTAATTTTATGGTTCAGAAAACTGGTAAATCTTGTCAGAGCTGCAGATTGCTCTTTTTCCTCAGACTCCCCAGGAAGATCCAAGTCAGATCCACAGTGCCACCTTCTGAAACACCGAGTGCTGCGGGTTTGGACATTGGTCATGGACAAATAAATATTCATCAGGTGCTGCTGTTTGCAGCAAGATCAGACAAAGGGACAGAACCACCATTCCCTGACCAAAGTATCTGAATCCTTTTTGGAATACTTTACTTTTAGCAATACTTAAGAAATTGCCATATATTACATTTCCACAATATATTCCTTTATAACCAGTTATGTATAATAGTTCAATATATCTTTGTTTCTTTTCATCTTGGGTCAAAAGTTAAGTAAATTATAATTAATGCAGAGATTTAATGGATGTAAGCAACTCCATAAGTCTCAGGACTTAGAATTTTTGTCCTTTTATATTGTTTGCTTCAGTAATAATTTCAATACTTTTCATAATAGTCTCTTTCTTGTAGAGAGACATTGTCAACCAGGTGCCTCGAATTGCCAGTGAGTGGGTGTGAGTCCACCTGTGCCTGATTAGGACAGGCCCCTATTGGGCATGAGCAAGGCCAGGGGGCCAATAAAGGTGGAACACACACCCACAGAGAAAAACCTCAGCTCACTCTGGTGCGAGGCATGGAGAGGCCAGCAGCTCATCGAGCCTCTGGAGCAAGAAAGGCTCTTCCCACCACACTTCTACCCTGGAAGCGCTGTGTGGTGGCTGGAGTCCTGGAAGAGACCAGCAGCTCGTCGAGCATCAGGAGCAAGAATGGCTCCTCCCGCAACACTTTCTTGTGGTTACTAATGCATAGTTTCAAAAAATGCCCTGAATTTAACTGTATCCTGAAGAGAATCACTGTGATACTTCATGTAGTGCTTAATTTTCCATGGAAATCTCAATTTTGTTCTTTTTAACCAACAGTCTTTTTTTCTGCTAGCTTAAATTTAACATAGACTATTTGGAAATAAAACCCAAACTTATCCAGCTTTTAATAGAAATAAGTTAAGTGAAATCAGTTCAGAAACATTGGTAAATACTTCAGAGTGCTAAGTGGTTTCCTGGGAGGTCCATAAGGAATCTTCACTCTTGTTCTCCTTTCTGGCCACTTTGTACACATTTAACTCAAGTGCTTTTCTTGATTAATTCTGTAATGCTTATTGCCTTATTTGATCTGTGGAAAATGTTTATAAAGAAAACTGAAAAGAAAAAAACCCCACAGTTTTTTTCCCAAGTTGGTTTTGATTTCCCAAAATAGCAACGCCTGGCCCTGTACAGGCAGAGAAAACTGCAGCCATTCTGTGGAATTCTGTGCTTTGTTTCCTTAGAGACTGGCTACATATCTGGCTCTGGACACCTCCAGTTTTGGTCAGCAAAATTACAGGGGAAAGAGCAAACAAAATCAGTTTTCTATGATTTTATGCCTTTAACTTTTATTTCCTTAAGCTAAGAGGCTTCTTTCATTAGGGTTGCTACAGGAGATAGGTGAGACACAGTTACATCCCATAGTGCGCCTCAGAACACGTAAAATCCATGTTTATTTCTCTTTGAGAAAGCCTCTTCCTGCTTACTGATAACCTCACTCTTCTACATCAACCTGCAGAAGGTCCCTGTTGTAAAAAAAAACATATCCTCTGGTCTCAGTACTTGACTACTGGGACATCTCCCTTTTAGGTAGGTGGTTATATAATTTCATTTCCTTCTCCTCAGTCTTTTTTGTGGTTCATTATGTTGCTTTTTTTGCACAACTTTTCCTGCCAGCTTGGCTTTTCTGCTTACAGTCATTTGAAAGTTCAGCAGTACATATCCTTAACTTGCAGAGATCATATAGCTCAAAAAATTATTTCAAAATAACCTCAGGAAATGAATGACATTCATTCTGTCATGAGCTTCATATTGAGACCACAGTACAATCAGTGGTGAAATGGTGGAAAGGTGTTTAAGCAAATTAGCTCCAGTTTATAGGCACTGTCAGGAGAGTTGTTCTTGACATTTAGTAATTTAACATACTTGACCCACTTCTTTTAAACACACATAATAAAGAATCTGAGTGAAATTTATTTCCCTTTGTAATTCAAAGTATTAGAATAACATTTATTTTTTTAGCTAGGGTTTACATTTTCCATTAGCACAGCAGTAACCAAGGAAATGTTTTTTATTGCTTATAAAAAACTATTGCATCAGCAATATATATTTAATATTTCCTGAATATTTCATATTCCAATTAAAAGTATCATTTTATCAAAAGTATCTTTTTCTGACTTAATTTTAAGTCATTACAATGACTCATTAAAGTGTATTGTTTCTGAAGACTCCTAAGGCAGCAAATGAAATGTCACACAGACAGATCATCATCTGTATGACACTGTTTTGCAATTAGTATGACTTTTGTAACACAACTCCATTTTTTTTAACTGAAAATATGTCCTGAACTTCGTTTTTTTTACAGCATTACAGGCAGTTTTGAAGTGTGGGAAATCCTTCTGGTTATGTGCAGAGAGGGATGATCATGGACATACATCCCATCCTTGCCTCCCAGTATGTGAATACTGCACAGCCTCACTTGTAAATACAAAGGTTCTTTGTGTGTACAGATGTAAGAAACTGCTTGCAAGCCTGGTGAATGTAATATTAATAACTGTAGCACAGGTAACACACTGGCTGAATGACCAGAGGTTAAAAAGTGGGTACTGAGGTGAAGAGTCTGGGTAAAGACATCTGAAGGTTGCAAGGATGTAAGCACTTGCAATAGAGAGTGGAGAGAAAGATCAGGTTCAGCATTTCCCAGCACATGAGGGAGCTTTGTTCCAGCTGTACCTCACTCAGGAATATGCCTTTCTACCCTCCTGGAAAGGCAGGAGCCTTTCATGCTCTCTTGTTCATGCTTTTAAACACTCAGTATATCACTGTACGTAGATCTAAGTTAGTGCCCCAGCCACAGTCGCAGAGAACTATTTATATATTGCAAAGCATAAAAAGGTCAAACTGAAACCTTACTAAATAAGAGTATTTATTACAGCCAGATGTAGCACTTGCCTAACAAATCCAAAATCCTCTATCATGCATAACATTTTATTAAGAAAAAATACAGGTTTGGTTTTCCAAATTGACACACTTTCCTGATCTGTTTATTTTGCTAATAAGTTTCAATATCACATGGGGAATTCATCAAGGATGACTCAAGCAGTCAGTGCTGAGGACAGGGCCTACAGATGCTCTGAGCTACCCTCTGGGAATGATGCTCTCCCCAGTGCTTATGTACCCTGCCTGTGGAAATCAGCCTCCTGGTAAGAGGCTCAAAGCAGACAGGGTAGAAGGATGCACAGAGCCTGCCCTTGCTGCAGTTTCATGCCCTAGTGGGTCTGGGATCCCCAAGGAACTAAATTGTGCCTCTAACTAGAGGAATGATGCCTTGATGCTTTGCTCAGGCACATATAATCTCTGGTCTCGTGAATAGCTGGACTGTCTAAACCACTGCTAACTCCATTACTCCTCCTCTTGCAGAGGGGAAGCTTGTGTCTGGCAGGTATGCTTGACTGATAAGGAAATTAGTGACTTGAACCTTTTACCCCTGATGCTTTGAAAATCTGTATCTCATGACATCACTACCAGAGTGTGATGCAATACTTCTAGTAACAACTACAGTGTCAGGACAGAAAGGATTTCACATCATGGTGGTCTGTATTCCCTTTCTTGATAACTGCCTGTCTGTTCTCTTCTTCCTCCCTCCTTCCCTCTCACTCTACAGCTCTCCTCCCTTCCCTCTTTTCCCTTATGAAAGGATAAATGTTCCCTCTCCAGTTCCTTTTAAACTAATGGGAGGCATTGCATGTCCCAGTTCCATTTAGTTATTTGGCTCTAATCTAACCAAAACACTCCCAAAGAAGGTTTTATCATGCTCTGGAGATCTTTGAGTGACTCTAGGGACTAATAATGAATATTCAGCAGCTCAGTTATCTACTATGGAAACAGAGATGGATAACCTAGGGGAAAGAGAAATAAAAGGCCTAATCAAAGGAAAGAGATAATTTGAAGATGAAATGTGATGGAAACATGAACCAGAGAAATATAAAAGGCTCTTCCAGATTGCAGAGATTGTGGAGGAGAAAGATTTCCCCTGTAAAAGATAAAGCCCTCTATGAAGAAGAGTCATTGAGGTAGGAAAATATATTCCTGCTGTCATAGTTATGGCTCTCAGAATAAATGATACTTTTACTTGACATTTGTCCCTTGAAGATGGAGAGGTCCAGCTGCTGACCTGCTGTCTAGATCTGGTTCCTCCATCCATCCTAGAGTAGCCATTTAGGCAGGAAGGGTTCCCCTAATCCCTTAGTGCTTCCTTTCAAGCCCAGGGTGCCTCTGCCTGGAACATGCCCTGAGCTGCTCCTCTCTCTGCTGCCCAGAGAGGGTGCAACAAGGAGCAGAAATCTGCCTGCACAGTCAAGTCTTGTCTGTCTGAAATGGTTGGTACTGTCACATCCAGGTAACCTGCAAAGAAAAAGGAGACACCTCCTGCCTGAGTCTGTCCCCTACAACTAGTACATTTGACCCACTTTTTAAAGCTGTTGAGTTATATTAAATTGATTGTCCATAATAAACCCAGCACCATTAGTAAAAAGCCTTTCCAGGTGAAAGCCAGGTTTGTTAATTCCCTTTCAGTGCTCTTTGCTGTTCCATAAGGCATCCAATTTTTAAATTCTATTTCCTTAACACACTGATAACATGACACAGTCCCACGGAATAACTCTTTGCTGCTGGAAATGAAACTGGAAATATTTAAGCCTCCTGTATTTGCAAAGTGTTTTCTTGCTGGGTCATGAGGGACTGAAATGACTTTGCATGGTTTTCTTCCTTAATTTGGAATTTGTGAATGATCAGCAAGTAGTTTTTTGCTATCAATTAGGAGCTGTACTATATCTGAGCCATTCTGGTCCTAGAGTTCTACTAAACAAAAACTGGAAAGGTAAAAGCTGCTTTCAGGGTGAAATATGATGTTTCGTGGTTGGGACTGAACCTGAGGGACCTTACAATACACATTCTGCAATCAGCTACACATCTGGGGAGCATCCTCCCTAGATCCTCTCTGAATTTTGGAATTAAAAAGAAGAATCCATTTACTCATGTCTCCAAGCAAAGCAATTTGGTCTTTGATTTCCTGTAGCATCTTTGGCTGATTTATGCTATGATTAAAATTTCTGTTGCTGATGATACATTATGCATGCAATATCTGATGAAGTAAGATCACAGTAAAATCTAAAAATAGAGTCATTCAAGTATCCTTAAAAGAAAACCTGACATGAATACTAGCTCACACATCAATGAAACTGAGCTGCAAATGCACACTCCTCTTATCTGCACTTCAAGCAGAATTTAAAGCATAGACAGATCTCTGTTGTGCACATTCTACTGTCTAGACCTCAGAGGTGATTTGATTTAATTTAGTTTAATTTAATGAGACAAGAAGACTGGTAAGGTGTACACTGAGTTCTTCCATATAGCAGAGGCTGATAGTTTTGCCCATTTTACTGTAACCAGTTTATGTGTTGCAGCTGGCTCATACCAGTGGGTGCCACCACAAGTCAGGGGTAGCATTTTAAAACAGCCTTTATTTTCTTTCAAATAGAAGAATGAAGCAATTCAACCTTATCAACATCAACAGAAGAAAACATCTTTCTCTCTTTTAAACCAAGCAGCCACAGACTAAACATCTGCTCCCTGCCTCAATCAGTTATTCTTTCCCTGCTTTGAAAAGGTGCTCAGAATGGTTCAGGGCCTGAGGCTGATTCCCATAAACTGCTCACTAGTGTCCTAGCAGAAGGGTTTGCTGCCTTCTTTAGTCACTGTGGACCTTAAACCCTGTTGCAGCATTGCCTTCCCTTAGAATAAACACCCCTAAGGGTGGGAACATCACTCAGCCTTCTCCAGGTTGATAGGGAAGGTAACAAATGAATGTCGGGTCAGCTAAATAGAGTCATACACATTTTAGTCTGTATATTCAGTGAGATAATTTCTCTTTGTGGGTAAGATAGAGTTATCCAGCACTTGCTAGGGGATCCACTCATCCTTGGGCAGCACATCACTTCAGTATTGCCCCCTTACAGAGCAGGAGAAAAGGAAAGAACAGGGTAGAGAGATCCTGAAAAGTTTTAGTAAGTGATTCTTCCAGTTCAGGAATAGAATAATAAAACAATGGGATCAGAAAGCATGAATGACAGCTAGAGAAATGGGAATTCTTTGGAAAGAGAAGTGTGATGGAAAGAGCAGTGTGACTTCTGGACTTTTCCCTTCCCAGAGTACAAATGCTCTACAAAGTTTGCCCAGTGTGTGCTTCAATGTTTGCCTCCACACTGGAATCACTTTTCTTCTCTCTGGAGTTAACCCTGAAGAATGCAGATCTCCCTTTGAAGAATGCTTGCTGAGGTTTATTATTTTGCTTTTTGTATGATACTGTCTGTTGTTAGCAAATGGGAATTGACAGCTGGCTCAGGTTTTGAACACAGCAGTTATAAACTGACCTTCCTGTAGAGAGTGTGGAGTTGACACTGCAAACATTGTACACAGCTTGCTCTGTACTGAAGGGATTTATTTGTTTTCCTCCTGTATCTTCAGCAGGGAAAGCCTCTGACAAACTATCAGTGCAGTGGGTTATTTGTTTAAAGACAGCCTTCTCTTGGAATCGAAATTCCATCACTTTGAGACTTGAGAAAAACAGTACTTTTTAACTTACCCCCCAGCAGCACACAGCCTCTCGAGCTGCATCATCTGAGCCACATTTACAGCCTTTGAGTACATTTTCACTACTTCACAAACAAATAAGATACAAGCATTCAGTAAGTGTATGTAGGACAATTAGCCTGTTAACATCCAGCAAAAGGGATGACTTCAATTATTTCATTCTCAGATGCTGCTTCTAGCCTGGTTTGTTTTGAAGAACACAGCTATGGTAGTTAATGGCTGTAGCACAACCAGAGAAATAAACAGTGAGGTAGACATCCAAGCAAAGCTACATCAAACTGGCTTCATGCTACATTGCACCTCCATATTCAATATAATAAACAATTAATACATGCAGATTTTCACTCCCTATGGTAAGTAACAGGGACTATAGCAGCCTGGTTTTTAATAGCATGTGACAGAATTGCTTTTGCTCAAATTGTGTGGATTTTCAGAGCCGAAACCTCTATATTTATTCCCATTTAATGACACTAGCACTAGAGCCTACACATGTGTGCTATTTACATAGAAACAAAATTAAAACTTTGACAGAAGAGAGTATTTTTAAAAGATTTTTTCTGCTTTCATGAAGCAGTGGGAAGCAGTGATGCCATAACTGAGAGAGTAACAGTTAGATCTATCTTTGATACACCCAGAATTGACAATGCAATTTAGACAAAGGTCAAGGTATTCTAGAGCCATTCTTATCTAACAAGCTGGTGATCCATCTCCTCATCAAATAAGGTACTTCCACACCATGAAACTTTGAAAATTACAAGAAATGCACAAAGAATAGCTGCATTCTGAGAATTCTTTTTCAATTATTCAGGTCTATAGGAAAGACAAATCCATCAGCCAGGGTGTCATTTATTTTTTGGTGAGTCTGACAATCACCAGTATGCAGCCGAAACTGAAGTAGTTGGACTGCGTGCTGTTTTTGTCCTAAATGTATAAAAGTCAGATGAAAGCCCCTTTCTATCCACAAAAAAGGAAGCTCTTCCCTTGATCTACACTCTTACATTGCAGGAAAATATTTCACTGAAGCCAGTTAAGACAAGAATATCAAATATCTATTGGGAAAATAAGTAGTTTTGGCTCCTGAAATGTTAATAGAAATATGGATCCCTCTAGCATCAAGCCCATATAAAATTTTCAACAGTTTTAGAAGTAAAAGTTATGAGCAAAAGTTACCGAAAAGCCTAATTTATTATTGTGAAGATAAATATTTTATTCACCCATATTCACACTCTGAAAATTTGTTTTTATATTTAGACTCTGTTCTTAAAGTATAGCTGTTTACTCAGGTTTAGGATGAAACTCCATTTCTGCTCCACTTCCTTTTATCCCTTCCTGAAAATGGATTTTTCAAAACAAACATTTTTTTAAGGCTATCTAGTTGAGGGAAGATGGTATTTCCACTCACTTACATGAGACCAGTTCTGCAGCATCCTCAGGGACTATGATAACCTGAAGATTATCCTCAGACATCTCTGATTCTCACTACTGCCTTGTGTTCTGAATATGTTTCTCTTGTTTCTCCCCCTCGTTATTCCTTTGAGAAAGCTTGGATTTATTATCATATGAATAGATACAGCTCTTCAGTTTCTAAACTGAAACATTTTGAATCCCTTTTGATTTTACAGATTAAATCCTAAACTACTGAGGTCAGCCAGAATTCTGCTACACTGTTAAAATACATCCTACAACTCAGTAATTTAATGTATGGTCCAGTTACATTCGAGGTGTTCAGCTTGTGCTCCAGCCTCATTCCACTTAAATGATCCTTGTCATGAATACTCCACCATTTTGACTGAGAAAGAGGGAGAATTTGCTGTTAAAAGGCAAAATATTTGGACTATTAGCGACACCCTTGGATAATGGATTCTGTCCCAGCCAGTCCCCACGGGAGGGCAGTGTCCTCTCTGACTCCTTTGGAGCCCTGTGTTTGGACCTCTGGAGATCTTGCCTCTGGCAGGCAAGGGGAAAACAGTCTTCTTAGATGGTGTGTTTCAATCTACTGGGACTTTAAAACACCAAATACAACATTTCATACTCCAGCCTGCAAATACCTGACAGTCAGGGCTTGGTATGGTCCTGGTTGGACTCTTCACCAAGCTTTCAGGTTTTGTGGTATCTCTAATACTGTGGGATGCACAGAGAGAGTGGAAAACCCTATTCTGCATTAGGGCTTGAAAGATTTACCTAAAACCAGCCTGAAATGAGCCTGAGCCTCTGAGGTATTTTAGCACTGTGGAAACAGAGACAACAGAACAAAAGGGAACATTTTCAGAGCTGATTTAGCCAAAAAGGTGGAGGTCACTTGGATATGAAGAAATTTATCTATTTCCATCTCAGCAAAGCACCTGTGTGTGTGATTACACAACACCAGGTGCTTCAGAGTTGCCCTAAATATGGACAGTGCTGCAGATTTAAGCTCTCTATAGGCAACTGGGCTCTTACACAATGCTTAGCTCAGTGTTTACAAAGAAAAAAGCAACCAGATACGACAAAGAGTAAAAAAAAAAATATGTTTACCATGGAAAAGGAGATAAAATCACCATTTTTTTCAAACCATACTTCATTTTTACTGAGTGCTCAGCACAAGTGAGAATTACACTGGAGGGCAGAAGTCTGCTGCTGCTGAATCAACAAAGCCTTTCTAACTTTGATAGCTGAATAATTAAGACAGACAGTGCTTCCGTCAATCCTCACTTAACCATGAATTGCCTTGGTGCTATATTTACAGCTGTTACATAATCTTAAAGGTTGCTTATGATATAATGAAGAAATTCAGCAGATTGCCATCTGAAATAATATTTCATGGGGATGTTAAAATGAGTTATCTGTCCCTTTTCATTTATGTTGTTACAGTCTTGGGAAATCTTAATTTTTATTTATTTCCAGAATTGTATCAGATTCTGCTGCAGTATGGACCTAAGTTCTTTTTTTAAAAATGATGCTGATTGGATTATTACTCAGAAATAGAAGAAAAAATCAACAGATGTAACAGATATATTTAAACTAATTACCAACATATCACAGCAGAAACAGGCATGTGGCACGTGGATCATTTTTCCTGTACCAACCATCTGATGCATTCCTGTAATCAAAAATTTATCAGATGCTGAACTGTATTTTGAAACCCCTGCCAATGGGTTTGGTGAGCAGAAACTTGTGAGTTGTCTTTGAATCTCCTATTAGCTGGACTTGCAGTAAGCCCCCAGTAAAATATAATAAATGCATGTTGAACAGGGATTTGCACAGCTAAAAGCTGTGCTAGAGCTTGAGTTTAAAATGTGTAATTTTGAAGAATTAGACAATAACAACTCCTGACCAGTATGAAACAGAGCAAGAGAAATATCAACAAATGTACTTGCCTGAGCTGTCCCCTTCACGTTAGTGAGATGGTTCTCATAAATCATTACTTGCACAAACAAGATGCTGCAGTTTGCACCTTTGTTAGATAGGAAAACAGTCTCTTCCACATGTAGAAACTGTATATTTTTACAGTTATTCAAGATCCTTGGAGAGATTTCTGAGTCATGGAGCTTGTTATTTCATTAGTAACAACATTACCACAATGAGTGATATTAAACCTACACAAAGAACATGTATTTGAAATGTTAGCATTGGCAGGAAAGATACAAAACTTGGTGCTGCCTGGCTCCTGTTCTAGAGCTGGAAAATGCAGCCTGGGTGTCTTTTGCTTAGGGAGTCAATAGCATCATGGACAGTGGAAGGGCAAAGTAAAATCCATATTAACCCAAAGACATGTGATAGATTTGTGTTTATATGGGAAAGAAAGAAGCAATAATTATTGCTTTTTATATATGGAAAATGGAGACATATAAAGTATCACAGAAATTTCAGGGAATAAGAAACAGATTCAGAGGTTCAGGCTGCTGTAGAGAGGCTGGAAGAGCTTTACACTGGTACTGTCTTACTGCCTGGCAAAAATGAGGCTTCCCCCTTCCCATCCGACTGCTGCCCAAAGAGGCATCTGTCCCAATAGACAGAACCATGAAATTATTCCTCTATCAAACAACAAAAGTACAAAACTTCTTAATGTTACCCATTACCTATCCTTGCTCTTCCCTTGGTGATCTCATGATCTCTCACCCTTATAAAAGCACAAATTTCACAGTTTTCTCAGATTTCCTTTGTCCCAGAGAGCTGCCATTTCAGGTCTCCTGGGTTCTTCCTCTCCATCAAACTCCTTTGCTCTTTGGAATGAGCTTAGCAGAAGAGGCAGATGAGGGATGGGACTGTGTGAGTGGCACCTCCACCTGGTAGGCAATGTGATAATTTCTGATAGCCCCTGCTGACAGCCAGAGCAGGCAGCACCAGTGAGGAGAGACTCTCAGTATAGAACATTTATGGGTCTGAGGAAGGGGTGGTTGCTCTTGTTGGCTCCTCATCAGGAACAGTCACTGTCACAAATTCCCCTGCCTCAGACTGGGATGTGGGGCTTGATCTGTGCCCTGCAGGTCCACAGCTCCCATGCATCTGCTACCAAAAGGTGAGAGCTGCAGGCCTGGGCTGTTGAAGGCCATGGGTAGAGCTCATCCATCCCTTCAGCCTGAGACCACAGCACCAAAGTGGCACAGGAGTGATCTCATTCAGTCCCTGCCTTCACAGGCTCTGCTCATTCTCTGCCCAAATTACTAAAGGCCAGGTTTGAGAACAGCAGGCAGGAAGGTGGGTGGTAGCTAGGGGGAAGATTAAGGAATAGCAAGCTGGCGTTCTAAGAACAGTCAGAGATGCAATTGTGAGGTCTTTAATATTTTAAAGTATGGTTCACAAGGAACCTACAAAATCATATTTTGCCAGGCAGATCCAACACACCATAACCTTGTACAAATACTCTAGCTCTTCTGCAACCAAGAGATAATTTACAGA
This sequence comes from Calypte anna, assembly GCF_003957555.1. Taxonomy (NCBI): domain Eukaryota; kingdom Metazoa; phylum Chordata; class Aves; order Apodiformes; family Trochilidae; genus Calypte; species Calypte anna. The sequence continues at coordinate 142,582,464 of NC_044245.1, read as the reverse complement.
ATCACCAAATCACACAGAAGGAAGGTATATCAAGTGTCCTGGCATTTCTTTTTTTTAACAGCTGTGAAAGCCTCTTTGCATCTCTTCAAAGAGCTTCTTAGATGGGAAAACTGCATAAGCTGCCTTTTGTTCCCAGACAAGCTCTACAGTGGAGGAATTGTGGAGGATCAAAATGTGAAGAAAACAACACCCCCTCCGCATGGCCAGGCTACAAACATTCTGATATGTAAGTACATCCATCTTCAAAATTCTGTGATACCTAGGATAATGGCTACCATCTCACCTGTAGACTGCTAGGATGTGAAAGCTAAGAACCATTCCCTTCCTTACATGCCAAGTTCCCAGTCTTGCATGCCATGCAGCCTCACTCTTGTCCAAGTCTCATCCCAATCCACAGTGGAATTTAGCTCCAGGAACAAAGAACTTGTCTCAAATTTCAGAGAAAGTATAACAGGAGAAGGAAGGAAATGAGTGACAAGCAGTAGTAGAAAGCCCTGGGGAAAGAAGGGCAATGGCAAACATTAAAACAAATTGACTTTGCTCTGAGTTCCCAGTCAAGAGGTTTGGTGGCAATGCACCAGGAGCTCATCTGGTTTCTCCTGGAGGTGCTGCCAAAGGGTGTTCTGAGGTGAGGCTGAGGTGAGACAGGTTAACAGGCTTAAAACTTCCAAAATTATTTTTATCTCACAGAAGATGGCAGGAAGGAACTTAGGGCAGGGAGGAGAATTTAAATCAAGACTAAAGCCACCTAGAGAACAAAGGAAGAAGCTGACCTAGCTACTACCTGATGAGAAGATCAGACTGGGCAGAAGTAACTGGATACCTTTGAAGATTAGAGGATAAAATGAGCTTTGCTCAAGGGGAAGGATGTGAAAGGAATTGGCAGACCAAGAGTAGCAAAGCAGGATAGTCACAAGATCTGCACAAGAAGTAGCAGGTCCGCAGCAATTTGTCAGCTCTGCAAAGCTCCCACTTGCTGGTCCCAGTCACAAAGTTCTTCACACCACTGCCATCCACTCTGCAACCAGAGATGACGTTTTGCTTGTGCACTTAGACCCAGGACAGCATTCATGCCAACTGCATCTGCTGCTGAAAGCCCATTCTGAATTAAATAAACTATTTCCCTATGTTGAAACAGAACAGAATCTCTGGGTCTGGTCATCTCTTTTCCCTGCACTTCTGGTTTGACACCAGGCTGTGCTTTTAGAAGAGGCTGCAGTCAGCTTCCAAACAGATTCCACTAAAGTAAGTGCTGTGTCTGAAGTAAAAATAAACCTCTTAATAAAGCTTCTTTGCTTTTTACACACACACACACACACACACACACACACAGCCTCTTCTCTCAACAGGCTCTGATACCCTCATTTATAATTAAAAAATTAAATTCTGACTTAATTGTGGCTTTTTTTTGTTTGTTTTCTGTTTGTCTTTTTTTATTATTACTGTTTGGTTTGGGATTTTTTGGTTTTATGGGTTTGTTTTTGTTTGGTTTTCACTCTAACTGAGGACAGAGAGCAGTATGTTCTGTATAAAAGAAAGGAAAAAAACCTGTGCTCCTTAATTATACAGGAGAAAGGAGAACTCTCCCCCCACAGCATTCCCTTGCTGAGGCAGTAGATAGCTGATGCTGGAAGGTAATGCTGCTGATTCATTTTCAGATGACTGATGTAGGACTTATACAAGAAAGATTAAACTGAAAAATGCTTGTTTTGCTGTTTACTCTTGGAGACTGCACATTGTGCTGGGCTTTTTTTATCAGTTGTTTTTTTGGGTTTTTTTTTTGCTTATGTGGACTGCACATAAGCACCTTCTCCCCATTTTAACACCTTTGTTTCAGTCAAGTGTCTCTGAATCTACCTCCTTACTACTGGGTTTACTGAGGAAAGACTAATAGCTCCTTTCAGAGCTGGAAACCACATAATTTCAGCAGTGTAACTTAATAGGAGGAAGCTGTATGGTTGTTCTGGGAATGAGTACAGGTCCCTCAGCCCATCCAGGTTTGTCCAACTTTGTGCTTCACTTCCCCTAGGGCAGCCTCTAATCTCTTTTCAGTGTTCCCAATATTTTTTACCTCAACCACCTTGCTTTGGAAGCAAAGTAAACATTTATGAGTCTGTTTACCAGCCTCAGATTGGAGCTTGTTTTTCTTTGTTTTATTTGCCTTTCTCTTTGAAATAAAAACCCAGGGCAAAACCCTCACAACCAAGAACACCCTGAGATCTCAGGGTGATCTTTGTCTTTCCTTTCACTGGAAATCTTTTTATCTCATGCAGAGTAATCAGATACCTCTACTGCTTCCTTTTTTTACACCAACCTATGATATTCTCATGCCCTGGAAATTTTATGGCACTGAGACCAAGGTCAGAATTGGGTGTTGAACATGGGCCACAACAGGGTAGATTAAAAATAAAAAAAAGTAGTGTTGCCCTCTTAAGGAGTAAAATGCATTTTTTTTCTAGTATTTTCTCTTGCCTAAAGTAATTTTAAACCGGGAGGTTTTTGTGACCACTGTTTTTTCCTTTGCCACATGGCATCCTATTGGAGGCAAATTTTCCTAGGAACACTTTAATTAAGAAACAGAAACTGAAGTCTCATTTCCTTGAATATGGCAGGCCCAGAGCACATAGTCATAAAATCCAGACCACTTACAAGGCATGTGAGCCCTGGAGGTCTTTGTCTCCCAGAGGCTTTAATGGGGTCTTAAATTGTCTCTTGCATGAAAACACATCTCATCTCATCTCCTTGAGGCCAGACAACTTTGCTGGGATCCAGGTTTTTCCAGGTTAAAAATTCTGACCTTAGAAGCTTCCTTCAGTTTAAAATCTGTTAAAAGCTGCTTCTCCCATGACAGAGCATAATCCACAGTTATGATGCTACGTGACTGTATGGGGCAAGCAAACAAAAACCCTGATCATATTTAGGATCAGAAATCTCCAGATTTTGCAGAAGTGTGTTTTGGTTTGTTTTGGTTTTATTTGTTTGGGTTTTCTTATACTGCTAAAAATACAGAATGAGAAGAGCAGTAAAAAGAAAGATTTTTGAGATGCTGTTACTGAGAATATTATCCTTACTTAGTAGAACCACTCAGTGATGGAGTCATAATGTTTACCTTACCTTGACCTACACTTAAGTGCTTTTAGCATGCTTGCTAAAGGAAAAGAAGTTGGTTTCACATTCCTTGAATGCTGTACTGCAGTGTGCTTCCATGCAAGAAAAGTAGAAAGGCAATTTCTCAGGCTGGAACTGGCTGAAGCATTTGACCAGGAGCTGAGAAGGAGGAGGGCTTAGCTCCATAGCAATGTGTGTTCTCCATGATACAGTGATCCAGGTGATGTCAGTAGGGAAGGCTACAACCTCCTTACACACTTCTGCCAATACATCCTGTTTATGGTTTCACAGGTTAGAAGAAATGCAACTTCACTTAGAAACTGAATACAGCTTAAGTGCATCACAGAAAGCCCCTGACAGAGACTTAGATTTATATACACCATACCTGGCTGCCATGCTTAGCATAGATTCAAACCTCCTCCTGCTGCAAATTGCTCATTAAGCAAGGCACAACAGTTGTGCTGACCAAGCTGTTTAAATACAATGAACTACTCACTGTTTTCTCCTGTCCTCTTTAACATGGTTGGTTCATAGTATCTCACTTGTACTGGTGCCCATTCACAAATCAGTCTGTAAATATTCCTGATTTTGTTCTGTATCTGTTCACCCTCTTAGCCCTTGAAGTGCAGTAATGTGGAGTAGTACTTTGTAGGGCATCGCTGCATTCACCTTTCACTTTGGGAGTACTTGAAGGGAAACTAGTGGATTAACACTGGATATATAAAACCAGCAATATTTGTATAAACAGCTGATTATAGAAAAGTGAGAAGAGCAGAGAAGTTTTCATTAGGAAAAGAAAAAGCTGGCAAATCATATTTTCCAAATTGAGATCAGATTTGCACTGCATGTATCTCCATAAAAAAGCACTGGACTTACATCAGTGACTTTAATTGTGCCTTTACCATGGCTCAGTATGTTTCTCTTTTGTCCTTTCTTGATTATTCCCTTGTTCAATGTGATTGCTGGTTTTCAATATGCAGCACTCCAGTTGAGCTATTTGCATTCATTAACCTTTCAACCTGCATTTTGGATTTCAGATTTCAGCTTGACTTTTCAGTTTCAGTTTTACTTTTTTTTTTTTTTTTTTTCTTCATTCTCACTCTCCAACCTTCTCCCAGAACTAAACAGTCAGAGACACACTTTGCCTAAAGTTTTAAAAAGTAATTATCTGTGCAAATGAGCCTCCAGATAGACCTACTTGTGTTTTATAGTTCATTTATTTCTTGGATGTTGTCATTCTAAGCAATTATTTGTACTGTTGCACCCTCATTCAGGGCTTCCCTTTAAATTGTTCCCATATTTTTCCTTTCCCATTGATCCCATATTTGACTAAACCAACTGCAGAAAAATAGTCTTATTTTTATACCACTGCAGGGTTCTTCAGGCTGATACAAAGTGATGACTCTAATTGTAGCTTGGACCTCCAATCTTTCAGTCTTGTTTCCTCCTCCAATAGTTGCCATCAGCTCTTTCTGTTCACCTCAAGAGTGTTCTTGCTTTCTATTCAAATGGCTCACATCAATCATGGCTGCAGGGATGTAATTGCCCTTGCCACCCTCTTTGACTTTGAATGCCTCACTGGCAATGGGAAAAATCCATTAAGATTGCATTTGGACTTCACGCAGATGCTTCATAATGCCCATGATCCTGCTCCTCCCAGTCATCTCTCTCCTCCCACTCCCACTGCACATTCAGATTGTCTTCCATCTGAAGTGTTTCTCATTTCTTATGTTCAGATGAAGTCTCAATCATCTTTGTTGTAGCTGCCCTTCTGACAAAGGATTTGATGCAAACCTCAACTTAGCAGAGGGGTCAGTACCCCTCTGACTCATGCATTAATCACAGAATTATAGAAAGGCAAGGGCTGGAAGGTATCTTAAAGATTCAGGTCTAACCCCCCTGTAATGGGCAGTGACACCAACCACTGGATCATGTTGCTCAAGACCCCACCCAGCCTGGCCTTGAACCCTTCTAGGGATGAGGCATCCACAGCTTCTCTGGGCAACCTGTGCCAGTGTCTCAGCATCCTCATAGGAAAGAATTTCCTAATGTCTTTCTTCCCTATTAATGAATCATGTCTCTTCCAAAAAAAGGATCTTTTTCCTGACATCCTGTAACAATCCTCTTATCACCAGCTGTGTGCCCTTTGCTGTTGAAGTCTGCATTTGTTGTACTTCATTATTAAGAGGCAGATATCTGCAAAGGGCAATTTGGCACTTAACTCCAGTGAGAAATATGCTACCCTCGGAGTAAAATTCCAAGCCAGAGAAGGTTTTAAAAGATGTATGTTAAACAAGGATAGGATAAATCATTACTCTGGGGTATTTTTTCATATAAAAGAACTTTGTAATTGTGGTAACATGGGAAGATATAATCCTAGCTCCAGTCCATCTGGGTTACTGAGTTTATTCCTGTTGCACACAGGAACAAAACAGAACTGCAGATATTTCAACGTACAGTAACAGGCAATTTCCTTATCCAGCAGAAAATGGCATGACACAGGCAACCTGTATCAGACCTGAGCAGTGTTCCTGTTGTTTCCTTTTAGCAGTGAAGGATATGGAAATGAGGATATAGGTTCAAACAGCCCTCAGAAATGCAAAGTTTCACATCCAAGAAGGAGGAAACCAGTGAGACTGGAATAAGTAGAGCTTTTTTCATCACCATGATATGGTCAGTCCTTTGTGGTGCACAGGGCCAGGACTGGAATTACAGGCACAGAGTAATCCTATAGATGTTTGAACATGGAACCATTCTGCCTCTCTGCTTCTTGAGTTTCTTGTACTCCTGGAGAAGATGGTACCTTTCAGCAATTCCCAAAGCATGCTATTGAGTTCTTATCACCTTAAGAGTATTTAGTGTCTAGCACTAGATTTTGTAGGAAGATACAAAACTCCAAATAACCAAGGATAAAACAGCAAATAAATCATATTTCAAACTTCTGTTATAGGCTGCTAGGAACAGTAACTGTGGCCTTCTATCCACAGCCCTGAGCACAGGATGTTAGAGAGCTACTTTTGATGTTTTGGTTTGCTTGTTTGGGGTTTTGTTGTTGTTTTGTTTGACAGTGAGAAGCGCACCCTTTTTTTAATTAAATTTGCCTTTCTGCCTGAGGTGTGTCAGAAGATATTTGGAATTCTCCTGTACAAAAAGAGACGCAGGGAGTCTGTCTTGAAAGCAACATGCACTTTCTGCAGTCTTCTGAAGGGAAGAGTATTTCTGTGCCAGCAAACATTTATCAGTTTCTTTATGAGACCTGAAGGAACATAATGTTTCCTGAAGGTTTGAATCACTTTGACACACACTTTCTGACTACCAGTGGTCCCCACTTGACTTAAAATCCTTGCACACTAATTTCACCCCTAGCTTGCATGTCTTTGATCACCAGTGGTAGTCTCCAGCAGCCCAAGATGTATTTGAAACTTGAACTCTATGGGTTATCTGTCTTTTGATGCCTTTGATCTCAAATAGCTTTTGTCATGATAGATGATGTGGTGCCAGTGGCCAGACAGATCAGGACCTGAGCTTTTCAGGCTCACTGAGCTCCCACCAAGAATGTGGAAAATATCCTTTTGTTCTTCTTGTTATCTTATTATTATTTTCTTCATGAGAACTGCTCCTGGTCACAGGTGGTGTTTTGCTGTTACTTCACAACCAGTATATAACCTTTATGAACTCTGAAACTACTATGGCACTTTGACTCAGTTGTTACAGTAAAAAGGCCAGAACATTATAGAATCATAGGATGGCTTAGGTTGGAAGGGGCCTTAGAGATTATCTGCTCCAACCTACCTGCCATGGTAGGTCACCTTTGTGGTCCTCCTCTGGACTCATTCCAACAGATTCCAACAGTTCCTTCTTACGGTGGGGTCACCAGCACTGGACGCAACGTTCAATATAAGGTCTCACAAGAGCAAAGTAGAGGGGGAGAATCACCTGTCTTGATCTGCTGGCCATGGACTTCTTGATGGACCCCAGGATATGGCTGGCCTTCTGAGCTGCAGGAGTGCACTGCCAGCTCCTGCTGAGGTTCTTGTCAATCAACACCCCCAGAGCCTTCTCTTCAGGACTACTCTCAATGCCCTGTACCCAGCTTCTCCTTGTGCCTGGGACTGACCCCAGAGGCAGGACCTTGCACTTGGCTGCACTTGGCTGCACTTGGCACATGTCTACCTGGACTTCAGCAAGGCCTTTGACACCGTCTCCCACAGCATTCTCCTGAAAAAGCTGTCAGCCCACAGCTTGGACAGGGGCACGCTGTGCTGGGTTAAGAACTGGCTGGAAGGCTGGGCCCAGAGAGTGGTGCTGAATGGGGCTGCATCCAGTTGGTGGCCGGTGACTAGTGGTGTCGTCCAGGGATTAGTGTTGGGCCCAGTTCTGTTTAATATCTTCATTGATGATTTAGATGAGGGGATAGTCCATCATCAGCAAATTTGCAGATGACACTAAGCTGGGGGGGAGTGTCGATCAGCTGAAAGGCAGGAGGGCTCTGCAGAGGGACCTGGACAGACTGGAGAGTTGGGCTGATTCCAATGGGATGAGGTTCAACAAGGCCAAGTACCGGGTCCTGCACTTTGGCCACAACAACCCCATGGGGAGCTCCAGGCTGGGCACAGAGTGGTTGGAGAGCAGCCAGGCAGAAAGGGACCTGGGAGTCTGGATTGACAGGAAGCTGAACATGAGCCAGCAGTGTGCCCAGGTAGCCAAGAAGGCCAATGGCATCCTGGCCTGGATCAGGAACAGTGTGGCCAGCAGGCCCAAGGAAGGGATTCTGCCCCTGTACTCAGCCCTGGTGAGGCCACACCTCGAGTCCTGTGTCCAGTTCTGGGCCCATAAGTTTAGGAAGGAGATTGAGGTGCTGGAGCGGATCCAAAGGAGGGCAACCAGGCTGGTGAAAGAACTCAAGCACAGATCCTATGAGGAGAGGCTGAGGGAGCTGGGGCTGTTCAGCCTGGAGAAAAGGAGGCTCAGGGGAGACCTCATCACTCCCTGAAAGGAGGTTGTAACCGGGTGGACGTTGGTCTCTTTTGCCAGACGACTTTCAACAAGACAAGAGGGCACGGTCTCAAGTTGTGCCAGGGGAGGTTTAGGTTGGATATTAGAAATAATTTCTTTATGAAGAGGGTGATCAGACATTGGAATAGGCTGCCCCAGGAAGTAGTGGATTCTCCATCCCTGGAGATATTTAAGGAGAGACTGGATGTGGCACTCAGTGCCATGGTCTGGTAACTGCAGCAGTAGTGGATCAAGGGTTGGACTTGATGATCTCTGAGGTCCCTTCCAACCCAGCCGACTCTATGATTCTATGATCTATAATTTGTTCTCCATGGGGTGTGAATGACAGCTGGAATTCCAAGCTCGATGCTCTCATATGGAAGTACAATTGAGAGCAAAGGCTCTATTTCCCAAAGGAGGTAAAAGGCTTAATAAAGCTGAGCAGTCAGGGAGCTCCTCTTGTAATTTGGGAGGAAACTAAGCAACCTATTTGACAGTACATTTCAGCATGTGGATTACTCATCCTGAGGCTCCATTAAGAGTTTGCTGTGAGTCCTGCACAAAGGCAGCCGTGTCTCAGTGGGGAGCTGCTGGATACACTCCCTTTCTCAGGAGGAAATACCTTACACAGAAGCTGGTGTTGCTGAAACAGCTGCTTGGAACTCCCCAGACCTCCAGCAAGTAGCACATTGATAAAACAGAGCAGAAAGGGTGAGAGTTCCCTTCACTCATGGGGCCCCTGCTAAAAACATGGACTCTTGCTTCTCTCCCAAGCCCATATCACAGTACTGAATGTTGATCCTCACCTCTCTGCTTTGCATCCTGAAGCTTTTTTGCACAGATTTGCCTTCAAAACTTTGAATGTAGCATTGACAAAATGTCTAACTTCACTGCAATGTCTGTAGAAAATATGATATCCTTCGTGTGCACATACTCTGATTCACAGCTCTTAACACTGGGAGAAACTGAACTTCCTGAATCTTATAGTAGATTTTTTTTTGCCACTGTTGTGCTTCCATTTATTTTGTAATAGCAGTAACTGAGCCATTTTTAGATGATTGTAATTTATACGATTTTAATCTGAATTTTCTAAATTCCCAACTGTACCTAATATCCTTCTTCTAAACTAATATGCTTATTTCTTCTCACTCAAAGTATTTCATTGTTCCCCAGAAATATGGTATTTGAGTACATGTAGAAATTATTTCCACTGACATCAAGGTTCAACCTGATTCTTTGTGAAAATGGGAAGAGTGCATCAGGTATACAGGCACAGGTTTTTTTTTTTGTGTTCAATTACTGGGACTGGTTCCCAGAACACAGCTCATCTGCCTCCAGAAATAGTTCTTTAAAATCAGGCTGAAGCCCCAAATCCCTAAGTGAAATCTCAGAGATGCTAAATGAAATGAGAGCCAAAAGGGGTTTTCACACACCTGTGTGAATCTGGCCCATTTCACTTCAGACAGGTATCAGTGATATTTTCCACTATATATATACCTTATGTGTATTCCATATCTATAGTTTTTGCTCTTTGGTAGACATTTTCATTCACTGTGAAAGAATTCAGCCGGCTGTTGAAGAGAATTTCTCCCTCCCTGAAAAACATGTGAGGGTAGCAGGATAAATTTCTGTTCACAACCTATATTAGGCTGTTGATCTTCTCTCTAAGTGACTGTAAGCAGAGTCACATATTGAAAATGTGAAGCCCCTCAGACAGAAAATCCAATACCTTATTTTTTGTGTGTGTACTTAAGCTGCTGCCCTATAGCACAGCACATTATGGTACCAATCTGGGCTTTCTGTTGGTGTGCAGAAAAGCAGGAGGAGCAGCCAGCTGTGCTCCTTGAAGGAGATGCATGTGGGGAATACCAGTGTGGAGGTACCAGGAACACAGAGGGACCCCAAAGAGAAAAGAGATTTTTTTGAGCATTCCAACAAAGAATGAAGTCAGGACCTTGTAGAAAATGGAATGCCTTACTACTTTAAAAAACACTCTGGGTGAATTGTTACCAACTTTAAGGGTTAAGAGTGTTCTCATTGTAATTCCTTTATCTATGAATCCAACATTATTTTAACAATCAGTTTATATTTTATATCAATCAGGCACTGCAACTTTTCATAACAAGAAGAAGGAAAACATGATAGGCTTGTCATAAGAAATGCTTATGACCCTTGCCTGCTTAGTTTGTAGGGCCAGAACGGGGTCTTGAGTTCGTCCATCACTATTGGGCCATCTAATGCACAGCAATTCCAGCAGAGGAATTTGGAGGCAGGAGGGAAAATCAACATGTGAAGCATAAAACATAAATAGCAGAATGTGCAATGAATGTTCCTCAGTGTTGCTAAGCAATATGCCAGACGTGGGCAAGAGAGATGCCATCCTGGGAGCTCTCCAAGTTGCCAGCCCTTAATGTAATATTCTCCTGCCCAAGATGCCCAAAAGGCAAAATGGATTTGAGAACAAGGGCGAGTGCAGTGGAGAGCACATTAGGAAACTACTGGGGAGAAATAACAGCTTCTGAAATTCACATCCATTAATAAAATATGTGACATAAGCTTGAGAAGCCCTGGTGGAGTCATATTCAGAGGCATCAGTGAAGTTTACTGGCTCATTTCTTAGCTTAAAAATATATCCATGTCTTCTGTCCTTCAGACAATTTCCTATTTAATTCCAAAATGTGGCATGGAAACCACTCCATCTGGTGGTCTGGGCCTTGAAAACATGAAGAAAGATCACCCAGTGCTCCCACAAGGGAGGAACTTTGTAATGTTCATGTTACAACTTTCCCAGCATTTATTTAGTATCCTCTGGATGAAGATCTGGTGTTTTTAAAAAAATGAAACATTCTGCTAGCCATGGGAATAAAGGGAATTTGGAAGAGAACGGGCTAATGAAAGAGCACCTGCTTGAGGGGTATTCATCAGAAAACTTCTCAAAGTGAGCGTGAAAACAGCAATTCATTATTTTCCATAGGCAGCCTGAACTGTATCTTTCCAGCTGATAGACATTAGAAGTGTGGAGAAAATTCATATTTCTTGTCTGTTCAGCCCAGATTAATGTCCTGGCCACATCCCAGCTGTGTGTAAGGACAGTTTCAGATGGTCACTTGCCTTGCTTTCCTCAGTGCCTTGGTGAGTTAGCTCCGGAGAACAGCCAAGCATCCACCCAGCTGCTTGCTCTTCCATTCAACTTGTTGAGAGAAATAAGGATAAAAAAGCTAATTGATGGAGATGAAGACAGGGGCATGACTTGACAATTACCCTTGCAGGCAAAGCAGACTCAACTTGAGAAAAATCGATTAATTGCCAATTACAAAAAGATAAATATATACTGATTAGGACAGGTAGTGGGAACCAGAGACAAACATTAACAACTTTTCCTTTTGCCAGGCCCATCTTCAACCTTCCATTCTCAACAGGGCTCAGACAGACTGTTCCTGGGCTCAACAGCTGGGGCCAGACCCCACACCCCTGTGTGCATCCCACCTCCAGGGCATCATCAGCCTTTCCAGAGCTCAGCTGAAGTTGGTTACCCACAGCTCCTGAAGAGATAAAGAGCCTGTATGTACATGATTGTGAACCCTTACAGCTGCAGGACAAAACTCCTAAATGGGGTCTGCCTGCAGTAATCTGTACCACTACCTGAACCCTAAGAAGAGAAAAATCTCCACATATCCTCATGGACTCAGCCTGACTTTCAGAATTCCTTTTGAAAGCAGTTGCCTCAGGGCCCACCTGGGCCCACAGTTCTTGCTGAAGATGAGAAGCAAGCACCTCTTTTTTATGGAATAGGTCAAAGCCCATGGTAGAATCACATACCTGCTTTTCTGCATTATCAGGAAATTCTTAGTTGTTTCCTTTCTCCTTTATGTGAGAATCTACTTTTTCAGGAAATCGAATCTGCAAAGGAATCTGACACCCAGGAGGTTAAATGGGCAGGAAAGGGTTGTAGGATTTGCTTCTGGCCATCAGCAGAAGTCTATGTACAAACAAATAATTCCTGTTAGATTTTACCATAAAACTTAGTGGAACAGTGTAACAACAGTGACTTCCCCAGTCTCATTTGTTAGCATGTTTCCCCTATTGAAAGAGCTTTTCTTCCACAAAGAAAGGATGTTTTCAGGAGGTTGCAGAGAGGCAGATGTCTGAGTACTAGATAAGACAGCAAATCCCAGTCCCAAATGCTTCCCTAAGTACCAATCTCTTATTTCAGTTTTAATTTGACTTAAGCACTAAGAATACTGATGTACTTCAGTTTAGTAGGACTGTACACTTCTAGATATTAGGGGGTTTTTGTTTGCATTGTCAGTCTGAGAGAAAAAAAGAAGTCTAGTTTTTTCTAAGCTTGTGCCCTATGGAAGAAAGGGAAGGGAAGGGAAGGGAAGGGAAGGGAAGGGAAGGGAAGGGAAGGGAAGGGAAGGGAAGGGAAGGGAAGGGAAGGGAAGGGAAGGGAAGGGAAGGGAAGGGAAGGGAAGGGAAGGGAAGGGAAGGGAAGGGAAGGGAAGGGAAGGGAAGGGAAGGGAAGGGAAGGGAAGGGAAGGGAAGGGAAGGGAAGGGAAGGGAAGGGAAGGGAAGGGAAGGGAAGGGAAGGGAAGGACCTGTGGAAATAAATATCTGAGGTTTGTGATAATCTCTTGACAGTTAACTCAGTAAGGGATCAAGCAGAGTTTGTTTCTTTTGTGAGGAAGAAACCAGAGTACTATGGGGCTGGAAAGCATAATAAGGAATAATTTATTTTCTGTTTGGGGTCTTCTCACCACATCCTTTCTCTTGCATTCAGGAGCCAGGACTCTGCAGTACAAAGGTCACACTTTGTCTGTAATCTGAAGCATGGGTAAAGGACATAAATATAAGGTAAAGGACAGTTTTCTTCCTAGATCAGTCAGTTCTTTGTAGTTATTCTTATTACAAGTTAGCACATGGTATAGAGTTTTCTGGCTTTCAATGTGCCAAGGTCATTTGGGTAAGATGGACTGGTTCATTGATCTCACATTTATTCTGGGTCTGCAGTTACCTCTTTCTATTTTCCTGTCTCAATATATAATTTAAGGCTATAGCAAAGCATCCTTGCTCTCCTTTACTTGCAGAAACTGCCTTTTTCCAGTTCAGGTTGTCAAAAGCTATTCTGTTCATTTGACTTGTTGCCACAGTTGCCTCAATTTAGCTTCTGGTCTCTTCATGTTGACCTATGTTCTTTGATCCATAGATTTTCATGTCACTCCTTTAGCAGGATGTTAGTTGCTAATATTTTGTTCTTCTCAAAAGAAAAAAACCCCAAAAAACAAAACAGCAAAGTAAGAAAAGAGAAGGATGAAATTTCACAATAGTTACCAAATTTAGCTTAATTTTTACATAGCTAATTAATTTCTTTATTGGCTAAATTAATGTAATTAATTTTACATTTTAATTTTCAGACTCCTATGATGTGGAACAAAATTTGGTTGATCTCTCTAAGCTCCTGGTTTTGATATAAATGCAGAAGTTTTGTTCTGAATTCTAAGCAGGCTCTACCAATCCTGCATCTCTGCACAAGCTCTATAACAATATTTTTCCTTCTTCCCTACCTGTTACAGATGATTTATCACAGATATTAAACTATCCCCAGCCCCAACAAAATACTTCACTTTTCTGCTAAGAAGCAGATGCTTGCCAGCTTATATTTATTATATAGCAATGTTATCCTAGAGCAAATTGAAAAATGCATTCTGTAAAATTGAAGTTTGTTTTTTTTCTTTCCACCCCTGTTTTCTTTCAGTAAGAATGATCATGGAGAAATTTCACAGTGTTTTGCCATTGTGCTGTCCCACGAATGTCAGCTATGTTCAATTTATTCATCAAGGCATGGAGAATGTAGTAATAAAGGTTCCAGTCAGTCACTTTTCTTATTCAACAGAAAGAATGGTAAAAGGTGGATTTCTAGGTCTTGCAGAGTGATGCCCATCAGGGCTTTTTTTTGGCATGGGGTTATTGAAAGCCTGATCAGAAATAGGCCTTTGGAAGAAGGGAAACTGTGCTTACAAAGATTAATAAGGTGGCAGTTCATGGATATACATGAGCTTGTGGCTTTAAATTGTCATTCTGACCTGGGCAATAGCAGAAATACCTCCAGCTGTAAAACTTGAGGGACCACTGAGCTGTCTGAAGGTCTGAGGCTTTGGGCTTGGAAAGGCCTCAACACTCAGCTGTTTACATTGTACAAAAGTACCAGATCACTTCAACAGTAAGTTAAAGTGATTTGTGCTGAATTTTTACCATCTCTGTTAAAATTAGCTGTAAGAAAAATCTATGAGCTAGTTTCTTGGGTCAAACATTATCACTGCAGATATGGTTTGAAAATTTCTGAAGGAAAACCAACCCACAAACCTTTTGTCCTTTGGCTGTAGGATCCTCTACACATCACCCCAGTCTCTTGCATGAGACAGGTCTGTCAGAACAAGTCAGAACCCCTGTCACTGTCCCACACATGGAACAGATGGTTGTAATTTCCTCTCATGGTTTCCAAGTGACACTCTCCAGTTTGCCCTCTCCATTTCCCCACTTGGAGTTTGGATAATGTGCATGATGAGGTGCCACGTGGGAGTAACAGAAACTGAATCCTGTGCTTGCAGTGACAGGATACACTCAATAACAAACAATAAAAGGACCAGCCTTTGCTCCAGGCCCATCAGTGGCGGAGATGGAAGAGAGACAGAATGGCTCCCAGGGAGTCCTTGTCCTCACAACTGTCTTACCCTTGGGCAATCTCATACTCTGGGCCTGGAAGCTGAGCATGGGGGAACTGCAGCATCTTCAGGGTGTAGGGTGACAAAGACTGAGTGAATCCAAAAGTTTGACAGAGAAGAGGCATCATCTAGGGCTACCTGCCATGAACTGCTTCAGGATTCTCATGCTCATTTAAAGTGTTCTGAGCCCACTACTGTCCTTGAAAGTCTGGCTATGTCATCTCGTGGTACTTGTTAGCTAGTTAGTGGGTTACCTAGCAAACAGCTGTTTGCTGGTTAGATGGATAATTACATGCACTCCAAGCCAAGTGGTCATGCAGATGTGCAGTGTATAGCCCGGATTAATTGTCCAGCATTTTACTCTCTGAGCTGCCAGGAGACTTCTGACAGCTTTCATATTCCCATCTGCTCTCGTGCTTCTAGAGGCTGTAGATGTGTAAGTAGGAAGAGTGAAACTCCACTGTGGGGTCATGCAGACTTTACGTCCTTCCTCTTTAACTCAAAGATCACAAAAACCAATAGTAAGGATCTGGAATACATCTAGAGGCACAATTAAATCTCTCCTCAAAATCAGTATTTCCAAGAACTGAAAAAGTACAAGAGAGTGGAATTGCTGTTTTGCATCCTATATGCAGCTCCCAGAGGAACATGCTCACAGAGATTCCTTTGCTCTGTACTCAGATGAATTTCAGTCACGGTGTTTATTTGCAGCCTTCCCTGGCAGAAGGCAGATTTTTCCCTGTGAAGCCATTTGGTTCAAATCCAAATGACAGCATTTCTCAGAACAAGCACAAAGCTATTTGCTTTCTTGAAGCCACACAGGACATGCTCATTTCTATAAGATCTTCTTAACAGTTGAGCGATATCTTAACAAACCCTTTCATGAGGGATGTGAATGATAATAAAGTGAGCAAACTTGTTACTTTTCCACAGCCACAATTTGGAAAGAAATGCAGGTCTTGGTTATTTTGTTTTATTTTTACCTTCTGTGAAATGCCCCACAAAACCCCTCAAAAATTAAAAAAAAAAAACCGAACCCCTCACTTCTGGGAAGTGTAGTGTCTCTGTACTTATGGGAAGAGATAATGAAGTATTTCCTATCAACCAAGGACAGTTAGTGCCAAGATTAAAGAGAATATCTATATTCTCATGAAGAATATAAATATCTATAAATAGGCATGTCCTTAACAAGTGCACATCAAAGAAAGTCAGAGAGAGGAAAGATGGAGGCAGTTTCTCTGCACTCCCTCTCCTGCTGGTATATTTATGGCTGAATTGCAGGTATCCAAATTGTAGTCAGTAAACAGTACAATTTCAGTGGTTTTGTTTCAGTTCATCTGGATGGCCTCAGAACCACCTGGGACCTCACTGAGTTTGGTGTTGTACAACACATAGCAAAGTGCATTGCTGCCCCTTGGTTGTATATGAATAAAAAGGCTCAGAATGTAAGGGTCTGGAGAAGCAAATTCTCTTGTTATTAATGCTGGAGAAAGTGAGAGGGAAGATTGAAAAGGGCACAGGTCTCCCCTATGGCTGTCATGTTCCTTGGCAATTACAGTAAGGTTCATTTATAGTAAGACTGAGCTTCAGTTCCCTTCTTATTGGAAAAAATTGCCTCTACCTTCCACTGGAGTTAGACAAAACATACCATACTATACTAAAGATCAAAGTTTTTATTAACTTAACTTCTTAACTAGTATTTGTTCCTGGAATGAAAAGATGACTGGTGGTGATGGCTGCAGGGGAAAACTGTTTAATCATGTGGTTTAGGATTAAGGCTGTTTGTAGATTCATTAATGACACGTAATTAAGAAGCAGTCAACTATACATTCAGAATCAGTAATACAACAGATAAAGCCCAGTACTAGACAACTGCAATATGTTTAATGATTTAAACTTAACACCCTACTACAAACAGTCAAAGGCTACTGAAGGCAGACACCCAACCTGCATATTTTTTATTATTTTGCTATATTACAGAAGCACTGTGTGAGGCTTTACTGATGTGAAGTTTGTGCTTGTCATAATGGGGTGAATTAGTATGTAATGCAGCAAAAGTAAGTTTATTTTTCTCAATGCCTAAAGCCCTTCCTCAATTTTAGTATTGTACACCAGCTTCTTAGTCAAGGTATATGTATTTCCAGCTCACCTCATGGTTAGTTAGTATATCAAAGTGACAAATATTATGTACTTCCCATTTGTGAATTCTGCAGATGAACTGAAAGTTGCTGCAAAAAAGAATACAATAAATAAAGTATCCAGTTTCAGCTGTTATACATTGTGGAGCTTAGCAAGTGCTCAGAGGCAGAGAAAGGATTATGGATGTGGAAAGAGAAATATTGTGGTTTTTTCTCTTTATTTTTTAACTTAGCCTGAACATGATGTCAGGAATTTGTTTATTATTATGGACTTGAGAAATCAGAAGCTAACAAAAGCATGCAATTTATAGATAAATTACCTGATCCTTATTATTTCTTCTTTTGCTCTACATCCACATGTTCCTATCTGACTACAGAAGACAAGGTAACCCCAAATCATGGCCCCAGACAGTGGATGCCTGTGCTGAGTGGGTTGGGTAGGTTGGGTCTCAGAGACAGAAGAAAATTTCACAAGTTCTCAAAAAATATTCCAGTGTACAAAACTATGAAAATATATACACTTAATACAATAGTAATCTGGATTTAGAAGAAAAAGTAAAGGAAAGCAGGTACCTCTGATATTTTTCATACCACCAAGGAGTAACTGCTACTAGGTAAGAACAGAGGTGATGAATAATGGTGTTTTTGTGAGGATGCTCCATTGTACAAGGACACCAAGATACTGGCAAAGCTAGTGACCAAGTTCACCTCAAAAAGCAAGGCATAACAGGGAAATACTGAAACATGCTCATGCTGCCAACTAGAACTATGAAAATGCAGACAATAGGGCAATAGTTATGGATTTAGCCAACAGTCATTAAGAACTTCACGAGTTTCTCTAGGAAATGTTATTCCATCTGAACCTCATTCCACAAATTTACAAATTTTCTTGTGTGAAAGAGCAGCATTGCAGAGAACGTTTCTTAGGCACAGACACACTTCCCTCTTTGATGACAGCAACATCAAGTTACTACAGATCTTTGCTGGACATATCTTTGAAAATTATGCTGAAAAGAGTGTCCCTGGATTATTCAGTTTTTTCCACAATGTTTTTTATTGCTATCAGATTTTGTACCATTGTCCCTGGAGAAATGTTCTGGAAAGGAAAGGTTAATGAGATGCTATAGACAGTGACTGTGACCTATATTATCTTTCCTGGTGGTCAAAGAATAGGAACAACCACAGCTGGAAAATGAAACAAGAGAATTTTACCTTTAATCCTCCTGTCTTTGTAAAGAAAAAAAGTGAAAATTTAAAACAGGGCCTTTTCTTTTCTCATTTTCTTTTGTCATTGGTAAAAAATAGGTTATGTCAGCAAAGGAATGGCACCATTTAGAAAGGCAATGGAGAAACCAAGGAAATACAAAGGGAGACAAGAAAGATAAAAGTATCAGAGAAACAATTCTAAGTGGAGTCATGGAGGGAGCTGGATTTATATGTTCTATAACAATGAAGATTAATGAAGGATGTTATCATGATTTATATATAGTTTCAGAGTAACTATAAATATGCAGAAGAGAATTCTCAGAGGATGATATAATAAGACATAATTGTCTCAAAATATGAACAGCAGACTTTAGGATAGGTTATTTAGACATATTTCTTAATGAGAAGGATAATCAAGGGAAGGGGCTGAAACAACATCCTCATGGAGAATCTCAACTGGGTAAAGTGAGATCTTATCCTTACTGATCTTCTCATAGATTTGAAATACCAGACTGATATTAAGTGGATTGATATTAAATTAATCACAGATCACAGAGGCTAATTTTGGATTCCCTCATTTTCTGATGAGAAGTAACAAAAATCTAAGTGCTGTAGGTCAGATTCCTTACACTGAAATTGATTAAATTAATCAAATAGGTCATATATTATTTTTTATTATTTGTCCTTCTTTTTGCCCTTGAGTGGAGTGGGACTTTTTTTTTCAAGACTCATGGACAGCGTGTCAGTCAGTTCCCACCTTCAAGGACCCACTAATGTCTCATGAACTGTAACAAAGCATGTGAAAGTAATCAACAAAATCCACTGTTATGTGTTAAAATTCATGAAAATAAATCATGTCACGGACTGCACTTTTTCTTCAAAGGCTTAATCCTGTGCTAAGAAAAAAATATGAGTGCTATCTTGTTATTGCTACCAAAACAACATCTGAAAATACCTGAGTCAGAAGTGTGAGAGATACAAAGATGCAAAAGCATCTTTGATGATGAAAGTAGTGATTAATTTCAGGTAGGAGAAAGCACTTTCCAATGGATGCTATAGCATTAAAAATCCCCTGTCACCTTCAGGCATGACAGTATGAGGTGCCTGAGGTGCCTCAGGCATCACAGCAACAGTGTCATATATATAATATTTAGTGATGTTCTGAGATCCAGAAGTGTGTGCTTCCTCTAAGTCTTGGGAATGTCTCTCTCATTGAAGCTGTTAAGTACAAAGAAGTGAAATCTAACTCAGGCAACAATTCACTAATTATGGGTTCACCAAGGAAGGAAAGAATCTCTAGGTTATTCAACATATCAGCTCTATTCCAATCCTGGCACTTTGTGTGCACACCAGCAGATCTTATATCCTTGCTATTTGGTAGAACTAAAATGTGGAAGATACCTCTACATTTTTCTGCTTTCTAGTGTACTGAGAATTCAGTCAATTTTTATTCTCATAAAATTTAGCCCATGCAAGGATTAAAATATCCAATATCCAATTATATCAGGAGTACTATTATGAATCTATAATGGAGGAACATTTAAATTCCTGAATGATAAATATCTTGACTTTTTACATCCATTTCCCTCCCCATGGATCTCAATCACACAGCATTTCAGAAGGTGGGGTTAAGGTTCTCCCTGGGAGGAAACTAAATTTCAAAAATCATAAAACTCTTCAAACAAGATTAAGTTTTGCCCATTGCTGAAGCTTAATCATAGTCTTCTTCTCTGTCCTTCTGTCCCAGGGCTACAGTGACCTCTGATGATCTCTGTGCATGGTGCTGGCACATTTTTCTCTGCAGTCCTCAGTACCAGCACACACATGCTATGTAGACAACAAGGTTTTCCAAAGAAACCATAATTTTGCACAGACACACACAGAGACAGATTAAAAAATTCCATCTATTAATAAAGATAGATACCAATAATAAAATATTAGTGACTAGTAACCTAACCTGAAGCCATAGTAATCTGAACTAGATTTGCTGTTACCAGTTGCAGGTCAGAGATGAATCTATATTATCAGACATGTTTTAGACCTATCCAGGCCCTTGGTAGCACATGCTCTCAATAATTGGATTTTATCTGGACAAGCTAAGTCACAGAGACATGCTTCAAAGTGAAGATGACCAAGAGACAGGCCAAGATGAGCACTGTTGCCAGCTGGGGATGGGGAATTGTCATACAACTGAAAAGTTACACTCTAAAGAAAGACTTGGGAATTAACTAAAGGCTTACAGGTTTGCTTGTTTGTTTATTAAATGAGGTAACTTTTCCTCACTTAGGCTATCAGCAGAATTTCATTTTGGACTTTTAAAGCCCCATGATCTTCAGTTTGAGCTAAATAAGGCTTTTTATTGAACTAATTCCTTTGTCATGTGTATTAGTCTCCTGGGGGAAAATTACAAGTACATACTTTTTCTCATGAAAATGACAGCACTCAGAACTGATTTTGTTGATGATTTCTCTATCTAGGTAGATTGTAGGCTTTTTATTTTCTTAAAGATCTGATATGTGCCAATGAGAAGAAAGTCATTCTTATGGAGAATGAAACATTGTGGACTGAAAAGCAAAGCAGCAGCACAGTCCCACACTGTGGAATGTGGATTTTTGTAAATACATCACCAAAAGTCTGCTCACAAATAGAGTGCTAGTTCAGTGGGAAAATTTAGGAACACATCACTGGGAGGCTGTTTTATTCTTCAAATGGGAAACAGACACACTAAATATCAATACTGTTTGCAATTTGTAGTGATTTAATATACCAGGAATGATCCAGGGCAGTGACAAAAGAAGAGATCTCTAGAAACCTGGAACCTGAGCGTCTCAAAAAATATGAAATACAGACTACATGACAAAGCAGTGTGAACACTGTGCTTAGTGGTAACATGGTTATCTTATTATACAGCTTGTCTTTAAAAGAAAGCATGTGGTAGTTCTGCATTAGCAATAAATTAGCTAGGACAATTTTTATGCATTGCTAATGCTAAATTTATAGAATCTTACAGAATTTTATGATGATCAACAATTGACACTGAGGACTGCTAGAATTTTGAATGTGACAGGAGAGATAAACCAAGCAGTAAGATTAGGAAATGGTGTGTCTTCTGGTATATAGTAACTGCCTATGTGGAATTTACTCATTGATCATCAGCTACCCATATTTGTCAAGCAGTCAGTGAAGAACTTGCTCCATGACAGTGAATACTTAAAGGGTTTATAACTACTGTAAAAATCACATCTGTTATTATTTCATAGAGCAATTTTTATATGAAGAGAAAAAAAACTTGCTAAATCATGACAAAATATTGGATATGGTCTGATCTGTAATATTTTTGTCACAAGTAAGTGATGAAAGTTTCCTTTGTTTATTTTCTCTTTAGATAGTGTTATAATTTTGCTTCATACCTGAAAATTTTATTTGATTCTTTTCCAAGATATATCTAAAGCTTACAAAAACTATTGCAAATACAATCCAAAGTGTGTCAAATCTCCTGTAGTTTACTCTGGTAGTTGCATGGATAGATTTCAACCACTACAATATTTTCTCCTGCAAAGAGCTATTCTGGTTTTCTTCTTGCTTTTTGTTTACATACTTCTGCTGGGATGACTCAGTTCACAATCTAACTCCTGTTTCCATTTTTACTCTGGTGATACTTGTCCTGATTTTTTCCTACACTCATAATCAAAGAACGACCTCAAATAATCAAGAAGACTATAGCCTGCAAGAGAGCTTCTTACAGCTAAATTTAACTCAGCTGCAAATTCTCTAGGGGATGAGAGTGAGTGGGCTTGGAATATTGTTTGGAGTATGGTGCTAGTCTTTTAGGTCACATAACAAGCAGTTTTGACCTTCTGCTTCAGCTACATTTTCATAGCTGTTTTAACTTTTTATCTTTTTTCCCCCTTCCTTCAGATTATAGAAGGGAATTTTTAAGCTCAGGTGTTGTGAAACACTTCATGGATCTAAAAGTGCTTCAGTAGAATGTGATGCAGCACTTGATAACCTAAGCTAGACCTGAAGGTCTTACCAACTATATCTAACCAAATGATTGAATGAGAGACTGGGATCAGCTAACTGATGATTCAGGAAGCATTCATATTGTTTAATAATTACTGCAGAGCAGTGCACAATGTGGTCTGTACCAGTTGGATCTTTCAGGAGCTCAGGGGAGTTGTGGATGCTCACTCCCTGGAAGTTTTTATGAGGTTGCATGAGGCTTTCAGCCTAGTGGAAGGTGTCACTGCCCAAGCAGAGTTTGAAATAGATGATCTTTAAAGTCCCTTCCAACTGAAACCATTCTATGATTCCACGGCTTTCTGGGCATGTTCTGTCACTTGGAAATTTATGTGAAGCCACACTCATTTTCTCTGGTGGTGATGAGGATTTTATCCACGTGAATGAGAGCAATGGTGTGCTGCTTGGTTTCAGGGTCAAAGAATTGGCTTAGTTTAATTACTTCTACATATGTAGAAACTGAGATCTACTTTGTGCATGGTTAGTTTAGAAAGGGAGAAAATTCAGTTTGCTCCACTTCTTATGAATGATGGTACCATTAAAGGAGGATTTCACTGCTTGGTCCTTTCTGCTGGATGAGTCCATGAAGACTATTGAAACCAACTTCAAGGCTGCTCTGTACCTTAAAATGTAATAATAAGAAATTAGGGGTCATTTATAGATAAACATGCAACTGTGCAAGAAACCTCAAGAAATCACTTGATATTTCCTGTAATTCACTGAAAACCTAACACCTGCTCTGAAGATACCTACACCATCTCCTGTGCTGTTACAGCTCAGAAATTGTCTGATAGCACCATCACATCCTTGGTTCAAATGCATCAGCCTGGAAAAGTGGTACACAAGTCTCCCAAACCCCAGCTATGCAATTCCTACACCTCATGTAAGATATCTGTGGATATGGCCTGTCCTATTGAGCAAGTGGGTCTGACAGAGAGAAATATCCAAGAGTGGAAAGATGTCAAATCAATTGCCCACATCAACTAATTAAAGGTACAAGGAAGAACAAATATCCAGATAAGATTTCCTCAAGATTTCTTCAAGAGATGTTAGAGGAGAGCAGGGAAGAACAGATTTACTTACCATGTTTCAAAGACTAGTATTTCAGAAGTGTCTGTGAAACACATGAAAATATCTAGGTTTTCCAACTTCATGGGAAGGTCAATGTATTGTCTGGGAATGAACAAGAAAGATTATCTGAAATTATAGTAAGGGATGTTTATATTAAACTTTAGGAGAAATATTAAGAGTAGGATAGTTAAATTCACCAAAAGGTTTTAGGATGAGAAAAGAAATCTCTTCCAACTGTCACAAATGATGTCAATATTATGAGACTGCCAGCTACATGGCAGGGCACCAGATGACTTCTTCAGGATGCTTCTAGATCATTTGTTTGGTAATTTTCTGTGGATGGAGTTGGCAGTGGCAATTTTTTTTCAGCAGCGATCCTGAATTTATTGTACTGATGACCATAATGCCATAAAAAAATTGATTCAAGCACAGCTGGGCTCATACTAAAAGCAGTGCCATTATTGTGAAGTCAAAACAGGAACTGAAACAAGTGCAGCTGTATGGAAAGCATAATGGTTTGGAAACACAGAAGGATGTTAAAGCAAAACTTCTTAAACTTTTACTTACGACTCCTTCCAAGATGTAGCACTGAATTCCTTTGATCATTTGTTTTTAGACTTGCTACTTACAGAAACTGAAGAAACATGATTGCTACTAACATCCTAATCAATCAAATAGCAGGGAGGAGTGAAATGCCTGAGGGCAGCTGGTAAAGTGGTTAAAACAAGCTTTGGGTCAAGCTGCTCAAGGGATGTAAAGGCCAACAGGTAGTGTGGATGCTAGCTCGGAAAAAACAGTTTAGAGATCTTGCTCTTTTAGCACCCTTAGAACAGAAGCTTCTTAGCAAAACAGTCCTTCATTTGTATCTTATTCTAGACTGAGGTCAGTGGAGAATTACAGGGACAGTGATTAGAAGCCTGCAAGATGCAGCTGATGAGTTGCATTGACAAAGAGATAAGAATTAACTGTGGATCCACATCAAGCAGAGTCAGAAAGGAGGCTGTGGGTTACCACAGAAGAGGTAAAAGTCTAGAAAGGCAGACAGAAGATACACGTATATCAGCAATGGTTTAGAAGAAGACTTAGACCTGAAATCTTACTGGTTCTGGACACATGAATCTGGGACTGGACAAAATTAGAGTGGTCAATATAGTATGTGGCTCTCTCCTAGTGTTTGTCCTTGATGAGTCTATGCATAATTAAATGTTAAATAGTCTGTGGAGAGGTTCTTTTGATTCACATGATTATGGAGGCAATGGGCTGATTCAACCAAAAGAGACTACTCACAGCAGTTTGATAATGTCATATTTTACAATGAATGCAAATCCTGTAATAGAAATATTGAGAGAACAACATTAAATAAACTACAACTACAAATTGATTGCTACCAACTTGAAAACAGAGAGATCACCTTTCAATCAGTTCATTGCCATAATGCTTCAGAATCTGTTTGGATGTCCAGTGAACAAATCTAGTGACCTATTTTCTTATTTTAATCACAGAATCACACAGAATCACAGAATCCTAGGGGTTGGAAGGGACCTCGAAAGATCATCTAGTCCAACACCCCCTGCCAGAGCAGGGCCACCTAGAGTACATCACATAGGAACGTGTCCAGACGGGTTTTGAATGTCTCCAGTGAAGGAGACTCCACAACCTCCCTGGGCAGCCTGTTCCAGGGCTCTGTCACCCTTACAGTAAAAAAATTTTTTTGAATATTCAACTTGAACCTCCTATGCTCCAATTTACACCCATTACCCCTTGTCCTATCACTGGTCACCACTGAGAAAAGCCTAACTCCATCTCCCTGACACTCACCCCTTACATATTTGAAAACATTGATGAGGTCACCCCTCAGTCTCCTTTTCTCCAAACTAAAGAGACCCAGCTCCCTCAGCCTTTCCTCATAAGGGAGATGTCCCACTCCCTTAATCATCTTAGTAGCTCTGCGCTGGACTCTTTCAAGCACTTCCCTGTCCTTCTTGAACTGAGGGGCCCAGAACTGGACACAATACTCCAGGTGCGGCCTCACCAATGCAGAATAGAGGGGGAGGAGAACCTCTCTTGACCTACTAACCACACCCTTTCTAATGCACCCCAGGATGCCATTGGCCTTCTTGGCCACAAGGGCACACTGCTGGCTCATGGTCATCTTCTTGTCAACCAGGACCCCCAGGTCTCTTTCATCTACACTGCTCTCCAGCAGGTCAGCCCCCAACCTATACTGGGACATTGTGTTGTTCTTCCCCAAATGCAAAACTCTACACTTCCCCTTGTTGAATTTCATCATGTTTCTCCCTGCCCAACTCTCCAGCCTGTCCAAGTCTCTCTGAATGGCAGCACGGCCTTCCGGTGTGTCAGCCACTCCTCCCAGCTTAGTGTCATCAGCAAACTTGCTGAGGGTACATTCTATACCCTCATCCAAGTCGTTGATGAAGATATTAAACAACACCGGTCCCAGTACCGACCCCTGAGGGACTCCACTAGTCACACACCTCCAACCAGATTCTGCCCCATTGACTACAACTCTCTGACTCCTTCCTTTCAACCAGTTCCTGATCCACCTCACTACCTGATCACCAAACCCATATTTGATCAACTTATCTACAAGGATGCTGTGAGAGACGGTGTCAAATGCTTTACTGAAATCAAGATAAACCACATCTACTGCTCTTCCATCATCTATCCACCTAGTAATTTCCTCATAATATTCACTTCTAATCACTTACATGGAATTTCCTTTATTTACACTCTCTGAGCAAGTCAGGGGAAAAACACTGAGCACAGACCTGCAACCTGGTAGGGAGGGTGAGATCTTCCCCAGTGAAAAAAGATGTGTCCATAGAATTAGGTCTGAACATACACAGTCCCTAGGCCAGACAGGTTGAGAAGTCCATCAGTCAGATCTCCCTATTCCAGCTTCATTCTATGGCAATGAAAAATCTGAAATAATGTCTAAAAATCACTGATTAGTTGAGTATTTCCAGTGAGAGTCACAACTACCTTGCAAAGTCCCTTTAGCAAACTCTGGAGCTGGAGTCAGGGCAGGTGTGGTTAAAGACCACAGCTTTTCTCCTGGGGTGTTTATGGGATTTACTGCCAGATCCTGAAAAACCTCTGGGGTTTATTGAGCTCTCTGATCCATGCTGGGACCTTTTCAGGTTGGAAGTGAAAGCACAAATAGGATGAAAAAACAGTGTGGTTTTCTTGGGTGGGTGCTGTGTGCTGCCCATGTCCAAGCAGGCAGGGTGGATAACAGCAGCTAGATGGGCTCCATCTTCCCTGGAATATTTACAAAGTGCCTTGTTTCTGGTGTGGGAGAGTGAGGGAATATCTGATCCCCAGCTGACTTAACTGGGAAAATTCCAGTCTGCTTTTTATTGCCTGAACCATTCCAAGTTGCCAGAGAGAAGACTCCAGCATGCAAAGCATCTCTTGTTGGGATCAAGAATTGATGTCCAGTGTTCCAGCAGTGTCAATAGGAGCTGGGGCTGCTGCAAGAAGCCAAACTCACAAGGGATTCAGAAAATTGCATCTCTCAGGATTTTTTCTTAGATACTACACAAGGAGCTGCATCCAAAACATATTGTGAATAGCATCTTCCAGAAGATTTCCAGTGTCAGAAGTGGAATTGCCCCATTGTGCTGTCCCTCCTGGGTGGCATTGGCCAGAGCAGTCATGGCCCTGCTGCCCAAAGCTCTGAGCCCCTGCTGAGGAGATGGCATCATGGTGACATCCTCTTCCTTAGAGCCCTTTTGACAAAAAAAGTGGTGGCACTATTACAGCTTCCATCAAGTTTCCATCTTGGCATGACTCACACTTAGTTAAAACACTATGATTCATGGAAGAGTTTTAGCTCCATGATTCATTCACATTCACTTTTCAATGCTGTCCAAAAACTTTTAGTCAGTAGGGGACTTGCCCTAGCCAAGAAAAACTAAAAATGAGCCAAAATTACCAGTTTCTTCAAGAGAAAATTAAGGCTCTTCTTTTTCAGAGGTACATATCCAGCACTAAGGCAAGATTAGAGACACCAAAGCTTGGGATATTCACAAAGCAAATGCATTCCAGCCTAAAAAATATAGCAGGTGAATGAATAAATGAGTTTACATTTCTCTTACATTTAAGAGAAATTAAACTGGCATGAGATCCCAATTGTATGTGATGTCCTGCAGCTAACATTCCTTCTAAGGTGTTTTGCCCTGGAGTTTCTACAATTTTTCTTTGTGTAAATATACAGGAGAGAAGTTGCTTATTATGTCTGTAAAATTAAATGTAGCAGATCTATGAGTAGCCAAAGGTATAGATTCCTGGTCTTTCACTCTGCCTTCCCTAAAGGTTTTCATGCTCTCATCTGTACTCAGTTCTGGATCAATTATCTGCATCCTTCTACTGAGAAGGCAGAAAACTGCAGCATGAAAGAAGAGGGTGAGGCAGAGGGAGCCAGCAATATTTTGAAATCCTGAAAACAAATAAAACAATATTCATTGGCATAGGCATTAGCTATAGATTGGATTGTGATCTATAATATTTTCTGAGGAAAGGGACAGTGACAGCCATCTTTTCACTCCATCATAGATATGCCACTTATATTGGGAACTGCTGGCAGTTCTATAGAGATGGTTTCTATACTTGTTCCACATGAAAAAGCACTTTTGGTGTAGAGCATTATCCACAAGCAGATTCTTAGGGCCAAAACCACTCCTGGATTGCAAGTGCTTGACCAGGAAGCTTATACCAAGAGTAAATTTGACATTTTGGTTTGGTTTGGTAATAAAGAAATCATAACCTGATGGGACTTGTGGGATCACCAAGGTGATGAGTTTGTGTACAGTCAATAGCTTGTGATGGACTGATTTGTATGGGACCAATAATGGGCTTTTGTGGAGGAAAGGGTCACTCTGATGGTTGAGTTTTACAGAGGTTCATTTATGTTTCAGTATTTATGTTTCAGTTCCAAATCAGGGGCCTTGGCTCTAGAGCTGAAGAAGCTGTCTCTAAATCAGCTACCATTAAAGTTACACTTGACATAGCCTCAACAGGGACATCCTCTTTGTGTGCCTGGAGTGAACCCTAAATTAAATTGAGATATACATTTGATTACTTCAGTGGGTTAGAGCTCCAAGAAAAGAAATGAGCTGCCTGAAGCCACTGAATGCAGCATGTACTCCAAATTTTCATTTAGGGCATGAGCAGTCGTGGTCAATCAGCTAAAGAGAAATTAAAAGTCAGTCTGATGTCCTTTTCCAGAAAAAGTAATGAAGATAAACTTCCTTTTATACAAAATTTGTACAAGTGAGCAATGAAACAAAGGGGTTTACTGACTCATCTTTCTGGAAAGAACAGTGTGCAACAGCAGCAGCATCTCTCCTTATACAAGTTAAATTTGGCTGGCAGCCAGAGAGAAAAGAAGTGGAGAGATATTTGTAAAGTTAATTCACCTCTGTCCAGAGCCTGGGTTCAGATGGGGCTGGGTAAGTTAGAAAAGAAGGGGATGGAGCCTGGTGGCAAAAAACAGGTGAAAGTTACCAAGCATTTTATGTGGTATTAATTTGAATGTCCTGGCTCTTACAAAAGCTGTACACATAAGTGTCTGTCATAAAATGAGTTTCCTCCAAGGCACTTAAGAAACAAGCTAAGGAAAAAAAATACCACTTCAGTTTCTGATACAGACAATTCTGATCTTCCAAGAAGTCAATCTGCCCAGATCATGCAGTCAGGTCTCTGTCCATAAGGGTCTCTGTGTCAGTCCAGGATACCACACTCTTATAGCATAGACAAATGCCTTGAGCTTTCTATTTGCATGGTTTATAAAAATATAATATGGTATCTGATATTCATCACTGTAAAAACTGATGAATAGCTCTGCTATGCTCTTATCTTTCTTAGCACTCAGCTTGTTTTCTTTGCTGAACAGATAAACTAGTGAAAATTAACTTCATGAATTAGAAAAAACACATAATGGAAAATTCCATTTAAGAAAAAATATTGATTTTAAGCAGTCTTTAAATATCACAGGTACTTGTATATTATAGCATCCACATCAGCAAAAGGATCAAACTTCCCAGTTTCTGCTATGCCTACTGTATTTGGGTCTCACTGCGGATGAGCAAGGCCCTTGGCTTGCTCACAGGCAAGTGCATTCAGATCTGTGCGTATGCTTGGCACCTGCATGCTATTAAAAATATATTTCTGACATACCTGTGGGACAACACAGGGTGAAACTGTCTGCTATTGACCTCTTTCCTCTACTAAAGGCTGGAGCACACCTAGGCAAAAAGCACTGTGGTTCCCTGTGTGGTCAAAACCCCACTTTATTTAATAGACCTGGAATCCAACACCACTGCAATAGCCATTTCCCAATTCCAAGGGCTGAATTGATTTATATCTGTGAGGAGATAAGCCTTTAGGTTTTCCCTGTTCTTATCAGATGATAGCCATGTTGAATTTCCTCATTCACTTAAAATCCAATCAAAACTGGAAGAAAAAAGAACAATGCTAGTAAATCAATCATAGAATCACAGAATATCAACTTGAACAGGACCTCAAGGATCACCTGGTGCAGCCTTTCTAATATGACAGTTTATGTGAGATGTAAATGATCACAACTGATGTCAGTCCCTACGGCGACCTTAAGGTAGGAATTTCTGAAACCTGCTTAAAAGTTGTAACAAAGGACAGGTCTCAAGCTATGGCATAGAGAGAGTAATCTGAAACTGTGTGAGAGGCATAATCTTTGTGGGTGTCTACATACAACTCAGCCAGGGTGTGGAACTCAGCCCCTCTCTTAACTCTCACTGATGCTGGTATAAATACAAGATACTTTTATTTTTTATTTATTTTTCTTAATCCAGAGGTAGAGATAGTGATCATGCTGAGCTCAATTACCAACAACAAATTCAGAGTAGTAACTTGTCTTACTTACTTGGTGCTTCCCATTTCACTCTCTTCACAGCATCTAAACTGGGAGAACAGCCTAACATTCAAAGTTAAGCAAACTTCAGCTCAGCCTTAGAAAGATGAATAATAAATAATGAGTCATGGGCACGGGGCCATTAAAAACTTCCCCGTCAGTATAATCTGTTAGTATGTCAATTTATTTCTGTGTCGTTGTACTGATCACCAGGAAGGCTGCACAGCACAGAGCTGTCCACCTGGAAAAGAGCAAACTCAGGAGCACTGGAGATCTGCCTGAGGGGGGATGGAAGGAGCCAGGATCTCTAAGGACCTTTTTGGTAGATACTTGGGTTTGATAATAGCTTGTGGTGACACCCTGTTGTGACTTTTAGACCATAGTTTGAGGCAA
This sequence comes from Calypte anna, assembly GCF_003957555.1. Classification (NCBI taxonomy): domain Eukaryota; kingdom Metazoa; phylum Chordata; class Aves; order Apodiformes; family Trochilidae; genus Calypte; species Calypte anna. Next base: position 142,551,898 of record NC_044245.1, on the reverse strand, counting down.
CTCATCTTAAAGGGATTTTAAACAGATCAAGGTATCAAAACACCACCAGGTATTTTCAGTGCTTAACACTCTTTATTTTGTAGCTATTTTAATTAGATTCTCCTGAAGTCTTTCTTCTTTTACCTGTGGATGTTATAATCTCTCTTGTTTTCCTTCTCACTTTCCCTCAAATTGCACTGAGAACACTAAAGAAAGCAGCCTGGGAGTTCCTCTCCTTGAGCTGATTTCTGTTATCACTGTAATGACACCATTTTTCCAGGATGAGGAGAGAGTAGCTTTCCCCCATTCAGGTAACAGCACTCCTCTGGGTTTTCTAATACATGAATGATATGATTGCAAGTTCCTCAAATACCATCTGATAACACTGAGCTCACCAAGGCAGGGTCACCCAGTGGGACATTGCACAGGGATGTGTAAAAAGGAGAGTGTGAAAAATAGAGCATGGAAACTCTTCTAGTAAAATAACCCTGCTTCATTAGCATTTGAGGCTACAGTTGTAAGGTCTTGATGGATTCCTGTTTTATTTCAGCTATAAGCAAGCTGGCAGGTACTGTGACAATAGAATAATGGAACAGCTACACACAAAGGGGGCTTTTTGGGCTCAGAAGTGCAGTGCTTTGCCTCTGGTTCTGATTTTCTTAGGTATTCTGTGGTTTTGGGAGTGCTTCTAATTCATTAAGGAAAAAATGTACAGCTGTGAATTCAATGAGATGTGTGTATTTAGAAGTGATAACTGAATATGCAAGTGACATTTACAGGCTCTGAAACCCAATTTAGCAAATACATGCATAAGTTCAATTTGCAATCCTATACTTACATGTTACTATAATTGTGCCTTTTAAAGTCAGGTGTTTGTTGAAGTTGTTTTTAGGTTTGTCTTTTATTTTTAAAGGAAAACAGTATTTTCCTAATCCTCTAATTCTGCTGGAAAATTGCTTCACAAAATCTTGTTTAACTTAAAAAAAAATATAAAAAATAACCAGCTTGTTATCAGTCATAACATTCATTCGGTAGGTGAGCTTGGCTTTATTTTCAAGTATTACGAAAATGTAACAGAGGTGTGAGTAGACTCAGATTAATGGCTTTACAATGAACTGTACACATCTAATTCAATGAAACTATTTGCAGGGCAATGATGTGAGAATCTAAAGGTATGGAATTGAATTTGTAACCTTAACTACTCCTATAGCTATTGCTGTTCCCTGTAGAATCACCATGGCAACCCAGGTATGCCACAAAGCTACAAATCCTACTATTTCAGATGTACTCACAAGAGCTATTGTTTCTCTTTTTATTTTATTTATGTATGTTTCAGTCAATCTCTGGAGCTAACCAGGTCAAACCATGCTGCACATACTGACAGTTGCCCAATCATTGAGCAGTCTTTGGGTGAAAGAGAGATGGAACAAAAGACACAAGCCATTTCTTTGCTTATTGAATTCTGTGCCAGACTTTTACACATAGCCAGGCATCATTGAAAGTCAAAAAGTTCCTCTAGAATATTTGTTTTTTTCTGAAATTTCACCAGTTTCATTGTTCTTAAATATACAGTTCCCATTGAAATCTTCCAGCAAAGACACTTAATAAAAATGAAATAAGAACCATGCCCATCCTTTGGCAGTACTCTTACAACTGTACAAAAATTAACATTTGTTTTCCAAATTTCATGGAGGCAAACAAAGCCTGTGTATGGTAGCATTTGGAGAGAAGGGTAAAGGTTCTTGTTGCTGCTTTACAGTGCACTAAGTTGAATACAGATGTGGGATAACCCATTGTAAACCAGAAAGGATTAGTAGTCCCAAAGGGTCCTTTCCATCATTACCAGGAGAAACATGAGCAAAGAAGTAACACTTGTTACTTGTAGAAGATCAAAGTGAAGTGAGATACAACCTATTTCTAGGCCTACGGTATACCTTAGATTAAGCTCACATCCAGACTGAAACACATCTCCATGGTTTATATCACCAGAAATCCCCAAATAAAAGGTGCTGTGATAAGAAAAGACAGTTTTATGACATGATTTTCTTCTCACTCTTGCTGCTACAGAGGAAGTCACGAATCTTTGCTTCAGATGCTGCCTAATGTGTGTAAAATACCTGTCCGTAGGGATGCATTCATGCTATTCCAGCTTTGGCAGGCACTTGAAAAAACTCTCAGGGATGTTTTCAGGCTTGTAATAAACTTTACAGTTTGGCTTCTTACCAGCCAGTTACATAATTGTGAAAATATTTTTTTCCAAATATTTACTTAAAGAACCATTTAAACCCTTTGATTTAAAAATTATGAGTAATTAAATACTGAGTGCATCACACATATTTTTCATTGGTATGGTGTTAAATCTGAGTTTCAGCTGTCTGGTTGTCCCTTCTCTCCTCCTCAACAAACCTCTGAGTCTCAGAGAAGCATCAGTTATCCAGTGTGTGACAGTGGATGGATAATTGGGGCAGTTTTACATTTCCTGCTGTCATTTTTGTTATCATACTGAAGCAGACTGTTCAATGGATTCAGCAACCAGAGGATTCGAGTCTGTCTCATCAGCAGGGAATAAATATGTGGCAGTGACAGCTTTTTCTTATGGTGATTAAGAATTTCTGGCTGTCCTGGTGCATTTGCCTGGGCTGGTGTGACTACTCAGGTCCAGAGGAGAGTGTAGTATCTTTGTTTTTTGTCCTTAGAGGCAGGCCCATCAAAGTGCTACTGGGCCTTTCAGGTAAAACCTGCATTTCAGTTTATTCCTGTATTGTATAGATCACTAAGAAGCTTTTCTTTGTAATTGCTTTGTCAAGGAGGAATTGCAATTGAGAAAGCCTGTAAAATCACTCCTGCCCTGTGTGATTTCCAACATCATGTATTGTTTATCATGTGTGTTCTACCTTCAGAAGAATTTGTAATCAGAAGTATTGAGGGTAGTTTATCTTTCTCTGCAATGTACTGAACTATCCCAGCAATGTCACATCAGAAAGAAATGCCTTTCAGGCTCTAATGCTGCTCAGCATTCACCCTTAAGCATTTTTGTTTCCCTGGAGGTAGCACCAGGCTGTTTATAACATGCCCTGTTTCTGCTTCCCTCGCTGGAGACTGCTAATGGGAAATATCTTATGTGTCCCTAAAGATAACTCAAGAGACTGCTCAGTGCATCAGGGCTGGCTTCTCCAGAGTCCACTTAAAAACTTGGGAAGGACTTCAGCTCATGCCTAATGAATTTAGAAACCTAAATTCACATGTCTATGTCAGACATCTCGGGTTCCGCTGCAGCTGATGGAGATGGAAGCTTTTATTCAGATGTCTGCAGTGCTGCATGGGAAGTGACCACACAGGGCTGACAGCTCTGTGCCCTGCTAGACCTGCAGCTGGAGGCCAAGGCAGATCTCCTCTGGCATTTCAGATCTCCTGTGGGATTTCAGATCTACTCTGGCATTTCAAACAGCAATAGCTAGCCTCTGCTGAAGCCACTGCATCACATCTCCAGAGGTGGATGCCTAAATTAAGATGTGTATATGTTGGAGCTGAATCCCTTTACCCAGAACATTCATAGAACCACAGAATGGTTTGAGTTGTAAGGGACCTTAAAGATCATCTAGTTCCAACTCCCCTACATGGCCAGGGACACCTCCCACTAGGACAGGATGCTCAAGACCCCATTCAACCTGGCCTTGAACTCTTCCAGGGAAGGGGCAGCCACAGATAACCTTGGGCAACCTGCGCCAGTGTCTCACCACCCTCACAGTAAAGAATTTTTCCCTGATGTCCAGCCTAAATCTCCCCTCTTCAAGTTTTAAACCATTGCCCCTTCTCTCATTACAGACCCATGTAAAAAACCCCCTTCAGATACTGCAAAGTCACTATAAGGTTGGAGCCTCCTCTTCTCTAGGCTGAACAAACCCAGCTTCTTCAGCCTTCACAGGGAGGGTGCTCAGCTCTGTGATCAACACAGTTCACACTGTGCTGGAAGCAAACTGGAAACTTCTCAGGTTTGCACCAAAGTTTGTTGAAGTCCATGCAAATTTTTTAATGACTTTTGGAACATGTCCTTAAAGAAAAGTCACGCCTTTAGTGTATTTCATGGAAAAAAAACCTCTTTTTTTTTTTTTTTTCTGTTTCTTTCTCTTTTCACACTATTAAGTGCTCATAGTTTACAGGGGAGAAAAGATGATGTTTCTTTTAATTAGCAGTGATATCAACTGCCTCTGGGAACCACATTTCCCACCTTATCACATTTTTCCACTAGCTATAGCACATCCAAATGAGTGAACAATGTTGGTTTTTTATCTTTTAAAAAGTAGATTTATGTGGTGGAAGTGACTAAAAAAATACATAGATTTTTTACATTGAAATAGAACAATATGTTCATCCAGTCAGACCTCATATATAGCAAAAATCTGAGAATTTTACTAATTATGCCCTCAGGGAAGGAAACTGTTCACTCTCTGGGATGGATTCCCTAGCTGATCAGTAAAGGTGAGCACATAACTCACCCATCACCCTGTGTGCTTAAAGCACGTGAAGGAATATGCATTTATGACAACCTAAAAATCAGCCTAAAATGCTGAATTTTACTAGCAATCATAAATTCTTTTAAATAGCAAATTATTACTGTTTAATGAAATGAGCACTTCAGATTAAGAAGAAATGGAGGGCTGCAGCTATAAGCAAAAAATTGCACCTGTTTATCATCCACATATTTTTCTATAAAAAGCAATGAACAGCTCACTGTGATTTTCCCTTTATATCATTTTTATTGATCCTATGTACAGAGGTTGGCATCTAAGCCATTCAGTGGATGTGCTAATCTATTCATGTCTGTAACAGTGATGCCAGTTTAAAATTTATTTTTGGCTGGGATTTTTTAAGTACCTTGGTGAGAACTGTTTTGAAACATCATTGAATTTCTCACTGAAAATTCACCTTGACGTTTCAGAGCAAACTACCCCAAAACTGCCACTGAACTTTAAAATGTAGCTGTACCAGAATTGTATGCTCTAAAAATAGAGGAAAGGCTTAAAGAGGAATTAAACTGACTTAGACAAGTTTAATTAATCACTATGCCTTGGAGAAAAAGTAAAGTGCTTTTCTGTTTAAGTGGAGAGACAGTTCAGATGGAGATTGGGTTGTGCAGGGGCATTTTCAGAAGACATCAGTACATTAAGCAAGGGTGAACCCTATTCTTTTCAGCTGCTTTTGGAAGTCATGACAGAAGCCATTTTGATACATCCCCAGTGCATTTTTGCACTATTTGTTTGCACTGCTGTGGCTGCATTAGATCCATTAGAAGCTGATGCAAAAATCCCCTTTTTTAGTTTGCGTGGGTTGGATCCATGTCCTAGCACACCCTCAGTATGTTCATATATACACTTCAACTGAGCAACGACAAGAGCAGAAGAGGTGAACTGAGGCAGCAGGGAAAGGAGAAGATCCTTGGCCATGTTGTGTGTTAGTTGGAGTTCAGCATAAAATGAGGCTGGAGGCATCCAGAGCAGAAAGGAACAAGGTACAAAGTAGTTTGTTCCTAGTCCCATCTGCTATTCCTGACTGGTCTCTGATGGACCTGAATCATCACCTTATCTTGTCTGGGGCTGTCAGTGGAGCTGCACACTGTCACCAGCCCAGCTCCCCTCTGATGCTGTGGGACTGTGCCTGGCTTCTGAGGGTACAATCAATCCCTGCCTGTCTCCAGGCTTGTGTCCCTCCTGGAGCAGCCCCATTGATGCTGGTCCCTGACATTATTAGGTCATGTATATGTCAACACAACCTTTCTTTAGTTCAGTGGATACCTGGAGTGTCAAGAGGTCACTCCCCTGCTGTCCTCATTATTGGTGAGAAGCTGGGTTTGTTGGAGTTGGTTCATAGCTGACTCCTTGTGAGGAGGCAGGAACGGGTTTCCCAAATCAGTTCTCCAGTTATTGCTCAGACATGGAGAGCCCTGATTAGGCCCCATTTTAAGACAATTTGGAGTAGGCAGATCCATCTTTTGGCATCATGTAGGTGAACCCCAAAGCACTGAGAACCATTTTTTTTTTCCTCCTAAACTAGTCGCATGTCACCTGGGTGTCAAATTCAGCACAGTGGTAAAATGCATGCAAGTAGGTCAGCTGCACTGTTTTACAAGCTTATCCTCTGCAAATGATCTGTTACTACCAGCATAATTTTTTTCCAAAGAAGAAACAAGCAGTTTCTTCCCCTTTTTCCCATATAAAAAAAAGTCAGGCACAGGTAAACTTCTTCTGCATCAGGGGTGCCTGAGCTGGACCCGCTCCCCATTTGATGGGGGCTTTGACTCTGGGTAATTCACTCAGCCTTGCACAGCCATTGCTTGCTGCTTCCAGGATCTAGTTAAGGTCCCTCTGCTCTGTAGTCTGCCAGATAATTCAGCCAAAACACTAAGCACTTCAGATGCCTGATAGATTTGGGCAAGTTTGTTTGTATGACCTGTGTGGAGGAAGGATTTGCACAAACTCTTTACCAAGCCAAGGCTAGCAGCCTAATCACATCATCCTCTCTAAGATCATAAAATCATAGAATGGTTTGGGTTGGAAGGGACTTTAAAGATCATCTAGTTCCAAACCCCCTGCCATGGGAAGGGACACCTCCCACTAGACCAGGTTGTTCAAAGCTGCATCCAGCCTGGCCCTGAACACTTCCAGGGAGATTGTATCCATATCTTCTATGGGAAATCTGTCCTAGTGCCTCAGTGCCCTCACAGTAATTAATTTCTTCATAATTTGTAACCTAAATCCATCCTCTTCCAGCTTAAAACTTCCCCCTTGTCCTATTGCTCCTCGCCCTTTTAAGAAGTCCCCTCTCAGCTTTCCTTTCCTGTTCCTCCCTTCAGGAGATGATGCAGAGAAGCTAAACTTAGAGTATATTGTCCTAGCTGATCTGTAATCTTTTGAACACCAGAATTTGTTATTGGAAAACCAATAACCCCTCAAGTCTGGCAGTGCTGTTGAGTGCTACTGTAATAAGGTAGTTTATATTCAATGTAAGGGTAATGGACAATGTGGGATTTATACCAAAAGCCATAACTCAATAGAGGGGGTTCAGATGATATCATGAATCGCAGTCATGAAGTCTGATTGATCGATGAGATCATTAGAAAGCTGATATTGAATTACAGGACTGGTAATTTATCACTCTATGCCTTCAGCATTTTTTACATTTGAGGAGCACTCACAAGTTTTCCTGAGCTGTTTTTTTCAGGTCCCTAATTATAAATAAGGTGACTGTAGATTCTTTTTTGTCAGTGGTAAGTCTAGTGTCACTGCCTTTCACTGTAATCAGAGTTGCAGGCATACAGAGAACTTCCCTTTTGAATTATTTAATACGTAGATCATTGCAGAATTACAACATAGCTTTTTCTTTCTCAGTGTTCAACACAGCAGTGGAAAATTCCAGTGTAATAAGACTGGAAGGTAAGTTTATTTCATAGTTAATATTTTATTGTGATAACTAAAAGACAAAACAGAGAAAAAGATTCTACATTCTGTTTAATTGTTAATTGTTTTTCATATTAATTAATAAACATACAGCAGTCTGAGGCATGAGATTTTTCCACACTTTTTTTCAGCTGGTTTAGTAGATTATACTTGCATTTCTGTGCATGATACGTGGCCCATTGCATGGGTATATTTTGTGTATGCATACAAGCTGTTGGGAGCCACAATAATTTGATAAAGTAGCAATGCATTTCCTCTCTAGAGGATGGGAATTAACAGCCATAGGCAGACCTGAAAAATGAATGGATTCTAGTTAATTTTCCAGCTCTGACAGCTACTAATTCAGACTATTATACAGTAAAATGTTCAGGATAGCTGCTGGCATGGTTAAAAACAGTCTTGACAGTCTGTGGCAATGATAAGCAAACTGTGAGTTCACCTTGGTGATATTTCTGGACTTGTCTTCAGAAAGTGAAAATCAGAAGCACTGCTTACACTTCTTTTCTAATCAATTTTACACTTTTGTCCCTGTAACAGCTGGAGGACAGGAACTTGTCTTGCCTCTTTTGCTTCTTCCCATGTTTTGCTGCCCAAAATCCATATCCCACGGTGATGCATGTATGTTTTCCAGCCCCTTACTTCTGTGAAGCTCAGTTTGTGAGTATGCATCTCCAGTGTCTGTGGCTCCCCAGCTATCTTCATTCTTTCAAAAGTCTTGAGGATTCTGGAGTTGCTGCCGATCTCTGTATTCCACTGGGATTTTGAGACCTTGTGATGATTTTTTTCATGTAGCAGAATGAGAACGATATTCTCCCCTTGGGCTTCCCTACTGTGCTGCTGAAAAACAAGTATCCTTTGATACTTTTCAGGTCTCTTTTCAGAGACCTCTGAGAGGGTTTACCTTGTCCTGCTGAAGAACTGGATGACAATTCTCTACTCAGATCTCTGAAACTGTTCAATCAGCTCCCACTGTGTGGCAAAAGCTTGAGCAGCAGAAGACACAGAAGTGGCCTCTGCCTGAAACCTGACAAATCCTTGTGAATTTACTTTCAGAGATACGAGCTTTACCTTAAGTAGTCAGCAGCTTTGCACATAATAATTTCTCCCATCTTCCAGGCAGAACCCTGTAAAAAAGATTATTCTGTTTTGCCACAAACATAAATTGGCATCATGAATACACCAGTGTTAAACTGGGCTGGTCTGTGTTAGGGTCCAATATGCCTGCAGTACTGTAGAACCTTATATGTTTTCATTAATATACCAATTATTTAATATTCTGCATTGGTCATCCTAAATGCCTGGTGTCAGCCTTGACAAAATATATCATTCAAAACCTCCTGACTTTGGTTGCTTCAGGATATTTCTGTAGTACTTCATCTAGATTACATGAGCACTTCACAAAGATAATTGACTTAGTCTTAATAAACCTTTCTGAAGTATTAAGACACAAGTCTCTCTACCTGACAGTGAGAAAACACTGAGAATTACAGGTAAAGAAACACAGGCTAATTTGGGGTTGCTCAGAATGACCTGGCTGATGTTTGTGTTTTCAGCATTTGTGCCTTTTCCTGTCTCCCTGTCTCTCAGCAGCACAGCTCCCACCAGCACAAAATGCAGCTCTGAGTTTTTAGGTAAGCTGCAAATCATTCACTCCCTCCCAAAATATCATTTGGAGGAAATACTTTCCCCTTCCTATAACACCGTAAAGACACAGAAGTCAAATCCAGCTCTCCAGGGCAGTTTTCAGCTTCCTTGCCACTCTCTCCTTGTCTACAGACACCTCCCCACCATGTCCTCTATCAAAAAAGGGATGGTGGCAACAAATGGCTCCAGCACATCCTGTGGGAGGATCAAGGTCCTGCTGAGAGGTGATGGCTGCAATGGAGAGTCTATTGCAAAGCCTGTGCCAGCAGGGCACGGGCTGATGTGGAGTTGGATAGCCTCCCTTCTAGTTTTTCCCAGCCTTTTACACACAGGTCTCAATAACCTTAATGTTCTCTTTGTGCTTGAATGAGTTAGGGAGAGACCTGGCACAGCTGAGAAGATGGTGCTGCTGTCCCCTCCCCAAGAACAATTGGGAGACCCTGCTCATTTAGAAGCTACACTTTTCTTTTGTACTCTCTTTATAGGATTATGAAATGAAGCATAGAATTTCAAAGCACAGCTGAAACAGAAAAGCAAAGGTGAAGCCTCTCTAAAACCTTTGTTTTTTCCGGGGAGGGGGTGGGAGGGGGATTTTTCACAAGTTTTGGGTTAAATTATTTGTTATACTCTATTTCCAACTAAAAAGGTTCAGAGGTGGTGCTTATGGCACAGACAGGGTTTTGCAAGGCAGCAGCTGCTGGGAGAGCTCCAGTGTTGGTGAATGCAGCTCCTGTAATCCATGATGTTGGGGAGCTGGGTTAGCACAGGCCTCTGTCCTCACCTGTTCTGTGTTAGGACAGTCAAATCCCACCAAGACCAAAACCTTATTGTACAAAGCCTTACAAAGAGAGAGAAAAATTTCCTTTCCTAAATTTCCTAAATTTTTCCAGGTTAAGTCAAGATTTTTGTTTGTTTGTTTGTTTGTTTGTTTTTGTTTTCTGTTGATTCTGTTTTTGTGCTTTCTGTTGATTCACCCTGCTTTTCATTGAAGGGGAGGTATTTGTTGACAAAGTTGATCAATGGATTCTGATCCTGGACCTCTTTAGTGTCCTCTCCATGGCAGATAAAAAGGTTACAAAGGATACTGCAATAACCTTGGCATGGCTCCAGCCCACCATGTCTAGAGGATTGCCACTTTTTCTTTCTTTCTGGGTTTTTGTTTCATTGGTTGTGGGGTTTTGGTTTTTTTGTTTTGTTGGGTTTTAATTCAAAAACAGTAATAATTTTCATGGAAAACACAAACCCAGATCTAGAGATCACTTCAAAAACTTTGGCAAAAGTGCCATTGTCATCCTTATTTGCATCACAACAGAAATTTCTCAATATCCAGATATTTATAAATATCCCTATCTGAATAAATGGTAGAATTGTTAATAAACTATTCTGAAATTTTAACACTTTTGTATCTTTGAGTGAGGTTTCTAATAGCAACCTAGCAGTGCTTGCAATTTTATTATTATTTTGTTTTCCATTGAAAACAAAACTAACACTTTTTATTTAAAGTGTTTGGTATAACTATTTGCACGCTTTATTTCCAGAGTTTTTTGTAGCTTTGGGCATTGCTAGTAAGGCTTTAGTGCAGTTTTTTTCATGATGTATTATATTTTTGTTCCCAATTTAAAAAAAACTGCATATACAAGTGCATTTGCAGGAGCATAAATGAGATCATTGTAGGAACACTCAGCTTTAAAGGTTATGTCGTATCTGATCATATGATGTGACTTTGAAGGACACATCTGCCTCAGACCAAGTTATAAACTTCGGAGGAATTCAGAGAATTTTGGGACTGGGAAGAAATACTTGCTTTTCTTCACTAATTAATTAGCTGGCATTAGTAAGATCCAGCAATACCACACTGTTAAAAAACCCAACCAACCAACCAAAAAATTCCCCTCTCCCCAAAGCCCTAGCAACCAAAAAATCCAACTAAGAAGTATTGTGCAAATATTGACACTTGAAATAAATTATCTGCACAGTATATTTTGAAGTTTAAGGTCCAGGTTCAGCATCACAGCTCAATAAAGAAGTAGACTAGATATGATGATGTAGGATCCATGACCTACAAGGAATAACAGTTGCTTGGTCTTGAAAGAGGAAGACTGACTGGACACACCAAAACACTTTTCAGATATATAAAAGTCCACTATGAAGAATAGGTGACAACCTGTTTGCTGACATGGTCAGGATCAACAAAGGACCTGTTGGATTTAAACCCCGAAAAAGGGAAATTTCTACTATTTAAGATTAGTAGTATTTAAAACTTCACAATGGTGTAATAAGTGAATCACAAAGTAGAAAAGGGGTTGTCTAAAGAGTTCTGGTGTCTCAATCACTGAACGTTTTTAGGAAAAAAAAAATGACAAATACTGCTTGATTTATATATAATTACATATAATTAATCTTAGTTTGAAGTAAGAAGATGGGTAAATTGCCTCTTTCCTAATTGCATCTTTTAGGATTTAGATCAAAAACAAGAGCTTAGTACCATTTGGGTTTCCATGGGATTTTTAATGCTGGGCTTTTTAGCACAAGGTGGGAAGGAGAGACTTTCTAAATAATTCTGACAAGCAGTATATTGCAAAGAAGACTGCAAGTACAAAGGAGATAAGCAAGCTGAGCAAACAGTTCGTCACAGACGGGAACTTCAGCCAGTTTGGATATAATAAATAGAAGCAATTTATCATTAGAAAATGGCTCTGTGTTGAAGGATTTTGGAGAAATATATTTTTGTGGAGAAATTCTCTGTCTCTCCAATGAATGCTTTTTCATAACAGTTAATGTTCTGTCCTGATGCTTCCAGAATAAAATAGCTTTCGATTTTTTTCATCTAAAAATAACTCACAGAATATATATATATATGTAGTTAAATAGAAGAAATTGTGACTGGTGCAAAGTATTTTGACTTTTTTTGGAAGAAATTGTTTTTATTGGTTCTAAATCAAACATTTAGATGGAAAAACTTTGGGTTCTGGCTCAGAAGAAAAAATAAATAAATAAATGTCAGAATTATTCAATGTCCTGCAGAATGAGACTTCTTCTTCTCCTTGTAGTCACTGAGGTTAAATGTAGTTAACAGCAAGTCCCCAGTGCTGTCTTCCAGAGCTCACTTCTGGGGCTGGTTTTGTCCAATATCTGAATCGATCTAGATGAGGGCATTGAGTGCTTCCTTTGCAAGTTTGCAGGGGACACCAATTTGGGTGGGAATGTTGATCTGCTTGAGGGAAGGAAGGCTCTGCAGAGGGATAAGGTCAGACTGAATTGCTGGGATGAGACCCATCAGGTTTGAGGTTTAACAAGGGCAAGTTCTGGGTCCTGCATTTCAGTCACAGCAACACCAGGCTTGGGGGAGAGTGGCTGGGAAGTTCCTCAGCAGAAAAAGACCTGGAGATGCTGGTTGACACCCATCTGATCATGATCCAGCAATTTTTCTATGTGGCCAACAAGGCCAGCAGCATCCTGGCTTGTATCAGGAATAGTGTGCCTGGCAGAAGGAAAGCGATGGTGCCTCTGTACTTGGCACTGGTGGGGCTGCACCTCGAGTCCTGCATTCAGTTCTGGGTCCCTCACTACACGAAAGACTTTGAGCTGCTGGAGAGAGTTCAGAGAATGAGCAACCTTCTGGTGAAGGGTCTGGAGAACAAGTTCTGTGAGGAGTGGCTGAGGGAATTGGGATTGTTTAGTTTGGAAAAGAGGAGGATGAAAGGAGACCTTATTGTTCTTGACAACTACCTGAAAGTAAGCTGTAGGGAAGTGGGTGCTGGCCTTTTCCCTCAAGGGAACAGTGATGGGATTAGAGGAAATGGCCTGAAGTTACAGAAAGGGAGGTTTAGACTAGATATTAGGAAGAAGTTCTGTATGGAAAGAGTAGTGAGGTCCAGGACTGGGCTGCCCAGGGAGATGGTGGAATCATCATCCCTGGAGATATTTGTAAAATGTTTAGATGAGGCAATTCAGGGCATGCTCTAGTGGTCATTCTGATATTTTTTTGTTTGGGAATTTGGGCTTTTTTTGTGTTGACAACTAGACACGGTGATCTTAGAGGTCTTTTCCAACTATGATGATACTTCCCTTCAAACTTCAATAAAAATGGTCCTAGAATTTTAGTAAAATTAGATATTGTTTACACATGCAGTTGAGGACATTCTCTAAGTTTGGGGAAGCATATATATACGTAAAAGGAACTGAACAGTGCCTGTGTCTCCATGTTCAGTCTATAGCTGCAACATATTTTTTCTGTTTTCATTAGGATTTGGGTTACCTTCAGTTTTTCTGAAGGCAAATTATAGGCTTTAGAATAATATCACTCAAATATAGCTTATGACAAGACTTATAGTGAGACATAGGAATGGTGGGTGTGCTGTATCCCCTGAAAAAAAAATATTTGAGCAACGGCAGTTGTATTTGAGGTACCAAAGTACTCAGAATATTTAAGTTCTTTTTAGAGACTTAGCTGATGAAATATTAATATTCTTTTCTTCCCACTCAAACAAGGATGGATTTTTTTAATAATCTTGAGACGTAATTTGAAACTCATTACTTTGTTCTCTTTCAGAATTTTTTTACTAACTGTGAATTTCTTAGTCTTAGGATTTATCCAATTTTTAAGAAGTCACACATTGTGACGTTAGTTAACTGTCCAGCTCAACTTGGAAGAGCCAAGTAGAAGAGGACATTAATTACTTTTAATTTCACACAGAATCACAGAAACAGAGACTGTTAGGGGTTGGAAAGGGCCTTGAGAGACCATTGAGTCCAACCACCTTCCAGAGCAGGATCACTTAAAGGAATGCATCCAGGCAGATTTTGAATGTCTCAAGGACGGAGACTCCACAACCTCCCTGGGCAGCCTCTTCCACTGCTCTGTCACTCCCACAATGAAAATGTTTTTTTCTTATATTTATGTGGAACCTCCTATGCTCCAGCTTGCACCCTGGAGTAATAACTCCTTGTCCTGTTTTTAGGCACCCCTGAGGAGAGCTTTACTCTGTCTTCCTGGCACTCACCCCTTACATATTTATAAACATTAATGAGGTCACCCCTCATTCTCATCTTTTTCAAGCTGGAAAGCCCCAGCTCCCTCAGCCTTTCCTCAGAGGAAGATGTTCCACTTCTTTCATCATTTTTCTGGCTCTTCACCGGATTCTTTCAAGCAGTTCCCAGTCTTTCTTCAACTGAAGAGCTCAGAACTGGACACAATATTCCAGATGTGGCCCCACTAGGGCATGTTACTAGTGAAACGAGCTTTAAAAGAAAAAAGACTCAGGATGAAATTTGGAAATAATAATCAATCAGTGATAATGAGGTGAGGTCCCACCTCAAGTCCTGTGTCCGATTCTGGGCCCCTCAGTTCAGGAAGGACATTGAGGTCCTGAAGCAGGTCCAAAGGAGGGCAACGAGGCTGGTGAAGGGACTCGAGCACAGATCCTATGAGGAGAGGCTGAGGGAGCTGGGGCTGTTCAGCCTGGAGAAGAGGAGGCTCAGAGGAGACCTCATCACTCTCTACAACTCCCTGAAAGGAGGTTGTAGCCAGGGGGGGGTTGGTCTCTTTTCCCAGGCAACTCTCAGCAAGACAAGAGGGCATGGTCTTAAGTTGTGAGAGGGGAGGTTTAGGTTGGATATTAGATCAGACATTGGAATGGGCTGCCCCAGGAAGTAGTGGATTCTCCATCCCTGGAGATATTTAAAAAGAGACTGGATGTGGCACTAAGTGCCATGGGCTGGGAACTGCAGTGGATCAAGGGTTGGACTTGATGATCTCTGAGGTCCCTTCCAACCCAGCCAGTTCTATGATTCGATGATTGCCATTAACAGTAAATGAAAGAAATAACCTGCCAAGAAAAATTTGAATTAGTCACATTTATGAAAACTGGAAAATCTAGAGGTTTGAAATTCAGGGATACACTTGAAAAAAGAAGGGCTTTTACAAGCTGGTTAAGCAGTTAAAGGAAGGCTAGGAAAACTGTGAACCTGATGCTGAGTGGTCTTGGGGCCCTGGTAACAAAGGACATGAGAAGTCCAAGGTATTCCATGTCTTCTTCAACTCACTCTTTATAGGTAAGGAATCCCATGGCTCTGAGACCAACGGGGAAGCAAGGAGGGCTTGCCTTCAATAGAGGACACTCAGGCTAGGGAACACTTCAATGAATTGGATACACAGAAGTCCATGAAACCTAATGGGATGCAGCCATGAGTGCTGGGAGAGCTGCTGATGTCATTGCAAGGCCACTTGATTAACAAGGAGAATATTTCATCAGCTTCTTAATGCAGGTTGGGTGGTCTGTAACAGACTCCCACCATGATACTTGATGTGTTGGCCCTTACCCTGATTCTTAGTCATGAACAAGTGACCCTTTCATCATTGTAAAGCCCTGGACATCTAAACAGTGCTTAACAACCAGGACTACACCACCACTGCCTCTCCTTCCTTGCCTGTCCTCTCTGAAGAGTTTACAGCCATGCATTGCATCACTCCAGCAGTGTGAGTCTTCCCATCCTCTTTCCCTAGCGGCAACTACATCAAAACTTTCTGTCTGCACAATGGCTTCCAACTCCTCTGGCCCCTCCTGTGTGCACTGGTATAGATGGTTCAGGTGGACTGATAGTCCCACCATTTTTTCTGAGGGCAAAGTCCTAATTCCTATGTGAATTCAGGTGTTTTTATGTTTTCTAACACCTCACCAATCCTTATATCTTTGCTGCAGCATGGCTCTTCAATCCCCTGCCCCCCCTGAGATGGCTAAGGTGCTGCTTCCAGGGATATTTCAGGAGTACTCCAGTGTATCCAACACAGCATAGAACAGGCTGAAGGACCTCAATAGCACAGAGTCCCTCATACACTGGCATGCTACCCATAGGCTTATCTCTGGTAAGGCTGATTTTCTCTCTCTCCCCATTCAAACCTAGTTTAGAGCTCTTTCAATGAGCCCTTCTAGATCTTGCAAAATGATTTGTTTCCACCTTTGATACAGGTGCACCCTATCTGTTGCCAGCAGGTATGGTGTTGTAAAGATCAATCCATTTTCATAAAACCTGAAATTCTGCCAGTAACACCAGGCTCAGAGAGAGGTATTGGTCTGCTTGGGCTTTCTAATTCTTCCCTCTTCATTGCCTGCAACTGGAAGGACTGAGGACACTGCTACTTATGCTCCTGATCCCTAAACCAGCTATCCCAAGGCCCTGAAGTCTCTCTTGACTGCCCTTGGACTTCTTGGTGCTACTTTATGGCTGCCTACATAAAAATCAATAGTGGACAAAAATATAGTGGCTGTAGCAGGGTAGGAAGTTTTCTCTTCACATAATTAACCAGGATCCCAGGGAGGTTACAGACTTCCCTAAGTGGGTCTGGTTTGCATATTGGACCTTTTTACCCTACAGAAGAAGGTATCCTATGACAATGAGCTGTCTTTTTTTTTTTTCTTTATGGAAGTGGCTTTGACACAGGGAGTTGATTGACTTAACCTCAGTGACACATCCAAGCTAGAACCATGAACACTTGCCAGTGTTCAGTTCCACTTGCAGAACCTTTGTATTATACAAGGGCATCTGGGAAGGTTTTTGAACTTTGTAAGAACTGAAAAAGAGGCAAAAGAAAAAAAGTCTGTTTTTCTTGGTCGGTTTGCTTAGAAAAATAAATCCAAGTTTAACCTTTTTTATCATAATTGGTGAAATGAAACTGGAGTCAGGAGGATCACAGGTTTCCACATAATCATGCAGAAGTATTGATTACTTAAGTAGCTCAGATCAATACTCCTCAGCCTTGCTTAGAGAGTGCCTCCAATCTGAAAGAGGAGTGGTTACTACTCTCAACAATATTTATTACAAAATGAAGCTGAGACACTTTAATGATAGACTATGCATGAGTCCTTGTGTGTCCTTGGGAAAGTGGCAGGAATCCTTGATTTTATAAAGATGGTAATGGAGCAGGATTTTCTGTCCTCAGACCATAAAAAAATCCCAAGTGACCGTTTTAAGTTCCAGCAAGGCTGTAATCACTACCTTAAATAATGTTCATTGTTTATTTGAACTGAACAAGCAGGCAGCCTCAGGCTGTACCTTGTGGAGACAGAACACTCCACTTTTATTACAAAGCAGCTGCCGTATTCTAACATCACCATGATTCTAGATTAAAGCATTTAGATGAGTGAACACATTTTTCCCCAATGACCACTGTGCACAGCCATATCTTGGACTGTCTGCATGCTGGAGATGTGAAGAAATGTCATCCTACCCAAGGAAAACACCAGAAGCTGGATGTCAGAGAACCCAAGAAATGTGAATGCTATGTGATTAAGAAAGAGATTGACTCTGATGAAAACACTTCATCTTACATTTGTTTTCCATTGGAAAGTTTTAAATTTTTCTTGTCCAGCAGCCATTAATGATAACAGCTTTGTGGTGTTCTGAAAAAAGTCATTAATTTAGATGTATGTGCCAGTAATTCAAATAAAAACAAGAATTTAGGGATTTTTAAGTCCTAATCCATGAGCTAACATATACAGTTACATATGCAGTGCTGAGTTCATTAAAAAGAAAACACAAAAAACCCAACTATGTCTGTGCTCATTATGACCACTGTCTAAAAAGATAGATGCATATATGCATAACAAGATACTTATGTGCTGATGTGTCTGTTTTCTATATAGACTTTACTTCCTGAGGTGGCGGGGTAAGCAAAGAAAGTATTTTCTTGATTTCATTGTGTTGTGACTTGAAAGTCAAATGAGGCTGTTCAGGGAATGGAGAAAGGGATTTAGGCAGCTGTTAAAAAAAGGTGGGAGAGCAGCTTGTGAGAGAAGAGACATTTTCTTGAGGCTCTTCCCATGTGCTGATCCAAAGCTTTGTTAGCAGGAGTAGGCTGAATTGGTGAAGACCTCTTGATCTGAATTTATTTATTCTGCTAATTAAGTTTTTGAGCCTTTTATGAGAATATTATGGGACCTGGAAAAAAAGTTGAGAGCCTCAATAATTAATGAGTGTCTTGTCTTTCCTCCCAGAGCCCTTTATAAAATATATTCAGGAATAACTTCACCCAACAGAGACACAAAAAATATTGCTTGTCTTGTTGGCATCAGCACAGTGGCTTTTAACAGAGAAGAGGTCATTAAAAGGCAAGGTTGTGCAAGAGGTCAGGAGGAGTACATGAACTCCAGGTGACATCTGAGGCAGAAGCAGTGATTGCTTCAGGTGGAAGGGAGAGGGAAACCAGTACTAACACAATTAGTACAGTAGAGTCATATAAGTGCTTTGCAATGCAAGGTTTGTACTCTGTGAGTTCAACTTCTTTGGCTGTTCCTAAGATAATGAGGTTGGCCTGATTCCCAGAGCCAACAACCATCCTGACTATAAATCTCCCAGCTTTGTCTCCTACGAGGCCCATCCAGCTCAACCCTGCAAGCTCTTCTGAACTCCCAAGTCTAAATCTGGCTCTCTCCTTCAACCTTCCAGGCCTAATTTTTTTGTCACATCTGGGAACTTTGGAAGTGCTACAGGCACTAAGCATGGCTAGTTTGCCAAGGACAATTTTACAATTCCCTCCTGTGTAGTTGAATTTACTACCCACAAATAGAAACAACCCAGAAGCAGGAAGAAATTTTTTTACTAGGAGGCCCCCATTGACAATTGTGATAAGAAATTAAGGTTTGATAGAGACAAGTTAGGGTGGCTCTAGGTTGAATGAAGGCAGTAATCTGTAAATATGCAAGCTCCAAAAAGAGTGCAAATTCAGTTTCCCTTGGTTAGCATTGCCATGTGATAAGCTGTGTTTCCTTTTAGCATTTCTGCATGGCTTTTGGTCATTCTTGGGGAATTAGCTGGATAAAGTACCTGACTCTATGATTCTGCTCCATTTGAGGAAAAAAAAAAATCTGCTTTTTGGGTATCATATCAAATCAACTGGTTACTCAGCACAGGAAGTTAAAAAATTGATGTTCATTAAATATTTTTGAATCTATGTCTGACAGTGCTGAGAAAATAGTTGAACTTACTTTGTTTTCCTCATCTGTTCATCAACTTTCTTCTCAGTGACTTGTTAAGAATGGGAAGTCTCCTTCTAGCTGAGCTGCCTAGGACACAGATAATTTTCTAACAGAGAAACAGAAAAGTAGGTAAGAAAATAAATATGTCCAAGTAAGACTATGAAGGAAAAGGGGTCTATTTCAAGGGAAGGAGTCCTTCCTTTCTTCTCATTTCTAATATTAGGGAATGGGAAACAGTTCCTTAAAAGAGAAAATAGATAACACTCCTTTATTCTAGTCAGCCTTTAATTCACCTACATTCAATATGTGCTTCAACGGTGGCAACTGTTCAGAGAAAAACATAGGCAGTAGCTTGCCATATTAATGGGACATTTTGGTCCAGTCTGGCCAAGTTTGGAATCCTATGGGAAAAAGGGGCACTATCTGCAGAAGACCAAGGGAGAAGCAGAGAATAAGGAAAAGCTGGCAAGGCCTTCACTTGGCACAGTGATTTCCCTTTTGGTGGTTTTAATTTTCCAGTGTGTGAGTATGTAGCTCAGAAGATCTAATTGCTTTGGAGAGGCCTTTATTCTGGAAAAGTGTTGCTTTGAGTGTTCATTCCATTTTTCTTCTTTCACTTTTTAATTTAAAAAAATTGCAAATGCAAAAGGTAGCTGGGTGATCTACGATGAGAAAGACTTCATTCTAAAAAGGATTGGTAATGAGGGCTTGGAAGATACATTTGCTAGTTTGACTTCAATGCACTCATTTCCATCTATCCTGACCAATGTTACTTGCTGATGCAAAAATGACTGTAGACTCATGAGTCAGATGTTATTCTTAATTTTAATCACTACATTGTTTTTCATTCACAGGTAGTTTGCACTTTACTTTTTACCAAAAGAAGAAAAAATAATTTGTACTTTAAAAATTTTAGTGCTGCAAATTTAGAAGTAGAAAATGGTGGGAAAACATCTTCTGGAATTTTATCTGTCATGGAGGTCTTAGTTATGGAAAAAAACAGGCTGACTTCAGGCATAAGAAGCAGTTGTCTGCATAAAAAGACTGCTGGGAGCATATCACCATTCCTGGTGGTAAGTAACTGTGGTTTTGACTGTCAATTTTGAGTGAACCTGTCCTGATTTGTGCCTTGACCCTTCTTCTCTTTTTCTGGTCAGTCTGAGAGTGCAGGAAAGATGGACTTGCACCTTTCTGGTGGAGCAAGAGGAAAGCTACTGCTTTTGAGGGCTTGCAGGACAAATAATTTTACAAAGTTTGGCAGCCTGCTTTAGGAAATAGGTCTCTTGTCTTTGGGAAACAAAAAGTCAGTGGTCTCATGTTCCAAAGAGATGTGTGGGTGAACTGGTGATGCATGTGTAAACACAGAAAAAAATGTTAGAAACTCTGTTTTTTTGAAAGATGGGTTAGTGGTCATTTGGAATTTGCTTTTCTTTCTTTAGGGTGGCAGCTTATTTAACTCTGAGCTGCTAGATGGTAATGGGAAGGAAAAAACCTGGCTGGACTGCAACAACAAGCCCTTTGGTGAGGGAGCCCATAGGGAAAAAGGGTCCATTGGTATGTGGTAGAGCTTCAGAACTCCCTGTGTCACAACACTGTGAGTGCTAAAAGTTTGCATGACTGGGCCACTGCAGGGAGTCCAGATCTACTGGAGGCTATTAAAAGCAAAGACAACTCTCCAAGAAGTATGTGAGTCATAAGTGATTTGGAGGCTGGCATTGCACCTTGGAGAGAAATCACTGCATGCTTACCTCTTTCTTATGCTCCTTCCTTTGTATTCTCTTCCTGATCCTCGTAGGACACAGGATACTCTGCTCAGATAGTCTGATCCCCAAATGGCCTGGTCTAATATGGGCAGCAACCTCTCTCATACTTTAAATGATGGTGCCAGTTGTGCACTGACATAACACCCTTAGCACATAGTAAGCCACCAAAAGCCAGAATTATTAGCCTCAGCATGTTGTCACATCAGAGGTGGTTTTTACCTCCATGATAGAAGGGCTCATTCCCACCAGAACTTTATAAACCTCACAAAAATCTTTCCTTGTTTTCTGCTTAACAGTGGCAAGTAGTGGCAGCAAAACACAACTAAGTATATTCAACTAAGTCTTTCACATGTTGCAGGGTTCTTGTGCAGCTGTATACCAGCACAATAACCCTCAGGGAGGATTTTTTTAACTCTCCCAAAGTGCATAGGCATGGGATGGGCACAAAAGGTGTTTGTAGGAGAAAATTAGAAAGTCTTTTTTAGGTAGTGATCATATTCTCAATTTTCCAGGGAAGGAATTAAAAAAAACATTATTGTCTTGCTAGTTGTGTCTTGACAGAGGATAACCCCTACTATTCTTGCTCTGTAAGATGTTTTTCTTTAAAGCCTACGTTGTCTACACATGCACACAGCCTCATGTCTACTATTTTATTTTGTTGAGATCCCCAGCCACTCAAAAGCACTGAGGCTATCAGTAGTCACATGGATGCTGTAAATAAGTTTCAGGCCTGAGCCTGTTCCTTGCCCTGAGGTACTGTGTAGTGTTGACACTTCAGCTGGGGTAGCACGAAGTGAGATACCACTTCATCATTTAATGGTGTGAATGTGACTATGAAAAAGTTGGGTTTTGACCTAATTCTGACACTGTGTAATTGTTGATGTAAGTGGATTGCCTTAAATACATTGCTCCTAAGGACAGCATAGCCTCTGTACATGCATTTCTCTGGTAATCCCTTCATATCTTGCCTCCTTCTTTTCACAGCTGGGTTCCTATGTACCTTTCCAGAGCAGCACAGCATAGAATAATGAACTTTATAATACGATGGAGAAATCATTGTTCTGTCTGAAATGCTTCTTACTGGAATATAAAAAGTGGCCTACACATGGTGTCAAAGTGTAAAAATTTCTATTGGGGTCATCCCTAAGGCAGAACAAAGAATTTTTGTTGTTCATCTAAACAGTTACAAAAATAAAAAGGGTGGGAGGATGGGGGTGGAAAGTCATTTTAGATTTGTTTTTTTTTCTTGAGGAAGAAAAATAATTGAAAAATATTTGGCTTTTGAGCTGATAGTATTTTATTTGAGCAAATTCACTTTTTTATTACCTTTTTGTGTCACAAAGAGAAGAAAGTGTTCACAAGGAAAAGGTATCATTTTGATATGGTTTTAGTTAGCCTTTTCAATGCTCTTATTCAGTTTTGAAATAAAAATCCATTTTAAGAAAGAAAAGCATCAATGTGTAGCATTCACCATCAAAGGATCTCCTATTCCTTTGATCCAAATGTCCTCTGAGTTTATGAAGAGGGTCAGTCCTTACTGAGCTGTATTGCTCAGAGATGACAAACTTTTTGCCAAAACATTTTTCCAAGTTCTATATGTAATGTAATTATCATCAGCTTTATTGTTTCCCTGATTCATTACTTATAAACCTGATTGGTTTTCTACAACCTTATATGTAGAATTATTTGTGAAAGCAGGAAATACGTCTTAGTACCTTCTAATCATTTTAGGTATAAAGTGTCTCAGCTAATGTCTAATTATCTCACTCTGAGAAAGGGTCTTACCAAAATATGGGTGCATCTAGCAGTGGATAATTAATTCTATTAATCATAGCTAGTAATTTCAGATGGCTGTCTGGATCAGACACATTCTAATGCATCAGTTAAAAAGATGCCAAGCTCCTGGGCTGAGATCTAATAGAGGACAGGTCATCTACAGTAACACTTACACTTCTGAGTATAAATTATGTAGGTCACTAATTTCTTAATGAAATCATGCAATCATGTTCTGTGACCAATAATATCCTTCTAGAATGATTTCTTCTTTTTTTTTTTTTTTTTTTTTTTTTTGGTGAAAACAGGTGAGATAAGCAGAAGAGGTGATATATTGAAATGGCTCACACAGAACTTGTGTGACCCTGGTCAAACCATAGTCCCTCCCTCCCTTGAGACCAAGAAAGTGTGATATTGGATGTGATCTGCCTTGCCCCTCTCAGAAATGCCACTGCACTTTACATGACTTCTTAGCTAGAGCAAATTTCTCTTCCAAAATCTTTTTGCCTTTGATACCAGTGCTTGGGAAGATGTTATTAAAGTGTTGTCACAAACAGAGTGGAGCAGCAACAGCACAAAAAGTTCAATCTGCCACCTTCCTGCATTCCAGGAAGTCAATCTCAAGCCATTTTATCATTCCCTCAAAAGGGTATTATTTGTTCATAGCCATGAGAGCATCCTGAATATAAAAGAATGTAAAGAGGGCAGCAATTAGATCTGAAGAGAAATGCACGACACATAAATAATATGTTAATTTAACAACTTTTTCTGCTTCAAGAATGTTGAAAAGCAGGTTCTTGATTTCTCAAATGAATTTGATATGAGAAGTTAACTAGTGGCTATTTTTATCAATATTTAGCTTTACAAGCTGAGTTGATATATTTTAAGTCTCAACTAAGCTGTTGTTTCAGGTAACATATCTCTTTCCTAGGCTGCTCCTGAATAGACACTGTCATTGCAAGCACAAATGCTGGCAGGTACAAACTGCATCTTTAAATTCATTTGCCATGGGCATTAAAAACAGCAATTACTTGCATATTTGCAGAAAGGAGGAGGAAACCTGCGTGAGCACAGATGAAATATGATTCTTTCAAACTTGTATGGGATATTTCCTGATACTTTGTTCTGTTATTCACCAAGGTCTTCATGCAAAACAAATAAATAACACAAATCATCTACCAATGTTTTGCTATTGCTTTTCCTATATGCATGTTAAATGAGGCAGTCCTAATTATAAATAAGCATCCTCAGAGTATTGACAACTATCTGCAAGTGGTCTAACTACTCAACAAGTCAAATAGTGATTTTTGAGAATGTATTTTATACAGCAGGTTGAGATAGTGTAGGAAAATAAATACAAAATGTATCTGTGATTTAGCAGGTGACTGGGAGCTCATTAAATTCCTGTAATACAATGAGTTGTGATCCCCTGGCCTTTCCATAATTCTCAGCCTCCTTGGTAGAGTGTTATCCCAGCAGCAATCTTTTTTATTTTAGCTCTGGGCCATGAAAAGTTTTAGATAATTTGTTTTAGTTTGGTTTGGTTTGTTTTTTTGGGGGGTGGGGGTAGGTGAGTATCTTTAATACTTTAAACCCATAAATTTTATATTCACTTGAAAATTTTTGGGAATAGTAACATTAATAATGTGTGTTAAATTAATGCTTCTTCTCAAGAAAATATAGGCTGTAGAGTATGCAGTACCCTATGGATAAATGAAGAGATCTCTGATGAGAGTATTTCCAGTACAGGTGGGGACAGAAAGGTAAAGAAAGCAAAGTAATGAGTGTGTATGATAGTTAATCAGGTAGAGATATATTTAGTAGAAAAATAAGGTTGTTGGCTTGTTCTTTTCCCAAAATTAGAAACAGTCACCTTGTTTGGTTTGGGTGTTCAAATACCACATCAGTCTGCCTTATTAGCAAAGCAGCTGCTCTTTTATCCTCTGTACCTTTGGCTGCTTAGTGTCTGGACATTCACATATTTTTCTGTTATCCTGGATGAGATGAATGGTGTCTGACCAGCTCTGGGTTTCTGTGAGACAGTAAGTGCCCTGTGTGCCCTGTGCCCAGCTCCATCACATCACCAGCACATTGCTCATTGCTGACCCAGTGCAGACAGCAGTACCTGCTGCCATCTGTCACATCACAGGAACAGATGAAAGTGGTCTTCAGGCAGTTGCTCACTGGTGATGAGAGACAACTAATTAGGTGAGCAGAGAAAATATAACTGCAGCAGGGTTTATTACCAGCTGCTCCAAGAGGCTTACGACAAGGCTTGGTGTAAAGGACTCATCCCTGTAGTCTAACTTTGGGCCTCATCACTATGGCAAGAGATGTTTCTTGGCAAACAGGTCTTTATCCAGGTCATGGAAACAGAGCTGGCAAAAGAAAAAATGACAGATATGAAGAGAGAAGACCATTTTCTAAAGGTTTAATCTTCCAGCAGCAGGTACTCAGCTGCTTTTTCTATGAGCAATTGAACTCGACAAGGCAATTTCCTCTCTCTTCTCTGCAGAAAGGAGCTCCCTTTTGTTTTCTTCCTCAGAGCACTTTAAGTTCTGCCTTGTCCCTTCCATATAATTTCATGAAAGAGCTTTGGACAGATACACCAAGCATCCATTATTGTGTGCACCTGCTTCACACTAAAACACCCAGTTATGACTGATAGGCTGTCTTCCTATTCAGCACTTGTCTCTCAGTTAAAACACAGCCTGCTACAATCCATAGAAAGTTTCCCATTTTCTTCAACAGGCTGCATGTTTTGGTGTGTGTGGGGTTTGTCATTGGTTTTATTGAAGCCAGGATTTCAGGTTTGAACTAGTTTGAAGTCACTCTGATGATTTACCCTTGAGGGGTTTTGATCCTGAGATAAGGAGTTTGCTCCAGCAGGGGTATTTATTTCCTTTATGCTCATGTATCTCCAGTCAGGAGAGGTGATTGTGTCAGTGTGTGCTACTGCTGAATTGGTAATTAGGCAACGTGGAGGTGCTCCATAGAGATGTTGTGCTCCTCCTAAGGTCTTCATGTAACAATTACCTGTAAAAGGAAAAACTATTCATCTGCATTCTGATCTGGCAGCTGCTGATGATTATGTTATGAGAAATGCCCACAGTGTCTCTTGATTAAGAGAATCTTTCTTTTCATCTTAATTAAAGGGCCTTTTAAAACTTTCTGTCTGAGATCTGTGACTATTTCACCACTGAGTTCATGAAATAAGGTCTTTCTTGGTGATTAAATGTTACTCAGCAGTTGAAAGTTGTAATTTCAAGTCAAAAAAACGACTGCATAACTTAGAGCAAGTCTCTTGCTCAGTCTGTTTAATGATATTTGTTGCTTTAGGCAAAGGCGAAGCTTAATTAGTTAGAGTATGAAGTGCTTTGAATTCCTCAGCTAGAACTGAAAATTAAAATAATGTAGGTCTTGCAATAGCCTTTAACAGAAAAGCATTAAATACTTTATTAAATAACCATCTGGTTCCTATAGGGGTCTGATACTGCATATATGCAGTAGTTCAATAGATTTGTAGGAGTCTGCCAAGTTGACAGTGCACTTAATGAACACATTTGTAAATAAATAAGCTCTAGGGCCTCACATTTTTTCTAAAGAAGTTTCATTTTACACTCCTGTGCTGTCCAAGTGGGGTTTTTTAATTGCTGACATGTCCAAATAGCCTCTAGCTGAATCACACTTGCTTTTCCTCAGTGCCATTCAAGGCCAGAAAGATGCCATTTACAATCAGCCACATCCCTGGTTTCTGGAGGTTGGAAGACAAGCAAGAGAGAAAAGCTGAGTTCTATGTTTGTTTGAGCTCAAAGGCAGGGAAGTGGCTTGAAAAAGAGGTGGAATAGGGAAAGGGGATGAGCAAGAATGGGCTCTGGTGAGGAAGGTTCTGCACTAGGCAAGGGAATCTATTAACAGGTAGCAGCCTGCAGGAGCTTCCCAGGAGATACAAGAAGGCAGCTACAGGCTCTGAGGTGGAGTAGAATGCTTGGAGGGGATCTAGGGGCTGAGATATTAGCTGAGCATATACCTTCTTCAGTGTCCTTTGATTAAAACAAGATAAATACGTCCCCATGACAAATCACCAATTCCACTGGAAATTAGTGTCAGCTGGATGTCAGATTTACACTAATTCCTCTGAAAACCTGTCTTTATGTCTAATGTCAGAATGAGCAACTTCCTCAGCTGATTTTTCCTACCCTACAGGAAGAATGTGCTTGTTCTCTGTGCTATAGGAAAAGCCTCTGCATGGCAGTTGAAGGGATGCTCCAAAGCCAGACATAACTCAACCACCTCTTTTTCTTAGTGCCTTCCTAATGATAATGCTGTCTTTGACAAGTGCTATACTGGATACCCTTTGAACAGAACAAGAAGAGTTCTTTGAAGATGGTCCATTTATATAACTCAGATAATCTATACAGGATCCAGTTATAGCTTCTTAGGATCAGAGCCCATCTGTCAGCCTTTGTCCTCTCTCCCCTTTCAAAACAAAACAGTGAGAATATATTTGGGAAACAGAACTGTAATTGTTGGGGTTCTTGAGTAGTTGCTTAGAATTCTCCATGTTTAGATATGCTGACCTTGTCTGATTCTTTTTTTAGAGCCATCTGGTGAATGGGTGTCTGCAGCATACTTTGCCACTCAGTGTCAGTATCCTCATACATAGCTGAAGTCATCTTTGCTACAAACATTTTCTCTTGTTCTTTTCATGAAGAATGTGAAATGCAACCTTTTGGCATATTGGAAGACTGTTGTCATCCTTTTCTCTAATCTCACTTCTTTTTAACTCTTTCATAAGTCATGCCTACCACATTGCTTGTTATCCTGTTTCTTTTTTGCCTTCTACATTGGCTCAGATTTTTCACAAACATTTGTAGTGTATTGTTCCCAGAGCTGGTCACTGAATTCTACCTCAGGCTCCCCTAAAACTAAGTATAATAGAATAATCATGACTGATTTTGTACGAAGGTTACACATGGAAGATAATTTCAAAATTAATTTTTTTTTTTTTTTTTTAGCAGAAATCAATTTTAGAATCATAGACTCATAAAAGAGTTTGGGTTGGGAGGAACCTTCAAAGATCACCTTGTCAGTTCCCACTGACAGAGACTTTCATTAGACCAGGTTGCTGAAAGCCCCATCCAACTCGATCTTGAACACTTCCAGGGAAAGGACATCTACTACTTCTCTAAGCAATATGTTTCAGTGTGTCACCATCTGCTAGGTAGAGGTTTTCTTCTTTATGTCACATCTAAACCTACCCTCTTTCAGATTAAAAACCATTGCCCTTTGTCCTATCATGACTGGATGCAGTCTTTCTCAATCTTTCTTTTAAGCCTACTTTGTGTGTTGAAAAGCCACAATAAAGTAACACCAGAGCTTCTCTTTTCCTGGCTGAACAACCCCAACTCTCTCTCATAGGAGAGGTGTTCCAGCCCTCTGATAATTTTTGTGCCCCTCCTCTAGACCCGGTCCAATAGGGTCTTTCCTGTGCTGGAGACTCCAGAGATGGACACAATACTCCAGGTGGGTCACACAAGAGCCTAGCAGGGGAACAGTCACCTCCCTTGACCTGCTGGCCACTCTTTGATGCAGTACAGAATACAATTTGCTTTCTGGGCTGTGAGCTCACATTGCCGGCCCATGTCCAGCTTTTCATCTGATGGTTCCCTCTGTTCCCCGAGTTCCTTCTCCACAGGGCTGCTCTCAGTCAGGCTCATCAGTCCCAGCCTGTATTGATACCTGGGCTTCCACTTAGCCTTGTTGAGCTGCATGAGGTTCACACAGCCCAACTCCTCAAATCTGTTCAAGTCTCTCTGGATGGCCTCCCAACCCTCAAGTGTGTCAGTCACACACTCAGCTTGGCGGCTGTGACCTTGCTGAGGGTTCTCTCAGTCCCACTGCTTATGTCTTTGATGGATATACCAAGTGGTACTGGTCCCAGTACTACAATGAAGTCCCCTGCTCAGTACTGTGTGTTGAATTTACCATTATGTTGAATATACCTAGATTATGATAATATTCCTTAACCCGTTCTTACTTACACTACCTTGACTCTTATCCTCTTCTTTAAAACAATAGATGTAATACTACAATTTAGTTTCATTAGTATTTGAAGACAAGATTAATTTACCTTTCTTGTTCTCCTGTTTTTAATTCTTTCCAGCAAAGAAATAGACTCACATTCACCTTTGTCTTTTTTTAAGGTGTGTTTTGTTTTTTGTTTTTTGGTTTTTGTTTTTTTAACTCCTGATGTGTTTGTTTAATCTGTCCTGATTGCCTCTCTCTGTTCCATGATAGCTGCATGTGGTTGTGCAGTTTAGCATTTCCAACTGTAATTTTCATGATTACTTTGGGAAGAAGAAGGGCAAATTAGGCTCCTACTGAACAGATTTAATCTATGTGGGTGGTGCTACTATCCTAAAAGGGTTATCCTGCCCAGTCATCTTTTATATACATAATGAAAAGCTTTATCATTGGACTTTACCACCTCAAAGATTATCTTATGTCTACAACATCTTATCCCACCTTTAAGGGCATGATAATTTATATGTTCTTGAAAATTTTATTCAGGGAGAATAAGTGAACAGTTTTAGTGCCTTGATATCACAAATTTCAGCTGTTACTGTAGACACTGATTTATCATACTCGGTTGCCTTGATGAAATACTATAGCCAAGATTTGTGTTAAGATGTTTGTACAGCACATAGATGATAGCAATAATTCTGTGCTGAGCCATGCTTTTAACAACCATCATCAATTATCCCTTCTGACACAGGAAAGCCATAGAGCATCCGTTGAAGACTGATGAGTTATGAAACACCCTGACTCATTAGATACATGAACATCGCAGAAATTTTGGAACAAATTACCTGACTTGCAATGATAATTAATAATATTTATCTAGTGCTTTTCATCTGAAAGATTCGAAAGCATGTCTTAGATGTTCAGTAGTCAACACAGAAAATGAGACATAAAAATCAGCTGTACTCCCTCAGGAGTATATGAGGAAATTGCAGGTTGCCCAAGGCAGAGTCACATTGTAGCTGACAATTAGGAATTGTCACAGGAGCCACACACAATAATTCACTATCCCAGTTCAGCCTTAACCTTCTGCTTTACTCTAGGCAAGTTTTCCAGCTTATCTGCGCTAACATTCCTATATAAAAATACCTCTTGTTGAAAGCCACACAGAGACCCTGAAGTGCTGCTAGAATGAAGAGACCGTATGGCTCTTTTTCTGTCTATATGTAACCAGTATGTCTCCATCAGTATGGGTTAGTATATCATTAGACACAGCTTGGTGAATTTAGTATTTCCTTAGCACTCTACAAACACGAAATCATTACCTTCATCTCTGGCAAACTGAGTGGCTGACTGTGTGATCTCTCTTTCACAAGTCAAGGTGGGAGGCACAACACACTAATTAATCTACCATGTGAGACAATGTAAAGTGGAATAAGCGTCTTCATAAGTTGCCCTTCAGTTTCTAGATTATCAGTGAAAAATAGGGTGTGATTCATGTCAACCTAAAGTTGATACCTGTGTTTGCTTGAATGATTCACCCTGTGCCTCACTGATTCTGCAGACTTGTTTGCTGCTAACAATAGGAAAATGAGAAACTTGCTCAGATGCTAATTATTACATTGCTGGGTACCAAAATTAGTTAGGGAGGTTTTGGAAAGCTGGGAAGCATGAACTGTGACCTAAAAGCCACAAGGAAATGTAAATAACACAAGCTTTCAGCTCCTCATTAAGCCCACTAAACCCAGACTGCTCTAAACCATTTTTTAGCATCAAACCAATATCAGCAAAAAAAATGGACAAAATTGCATTCTTCTCTGCCATGACAAATGTCCCTTCCTTTTAAGAATGACTTGTAGTCACATATCACAGAAATAATCCCTCTATCATGGCTGTCATCTCTCTGCTTTAAGTACATATGAGAGCAGTGGCGAGACCATGGGGCAAACCCAGCAGCCTGCTACCTAAAGCTGCCAGATGGCAGCTGACTCTGTGAGTCCTGGAGAGGCATAACTCAGATCACATATTTAGCCATTTACTACAGATCCCAGATTTCAGGGCTGCAACCCCTTCTCTAATTGATGGCAGAGAGGGTCAGTGAGTGATAATCTGTATCCTCCATTACTTTCATATCGAAGAGCAGTTTCAGGAGTCTCTGGTGCATTAGGAGACTGAGCAATGAAACTGATTCCAACTATTGATCATATTGTCTATGATCATACTGCATATTGGTCTTATTGATAATTCTTTTCATATTTGAATTAAAAAAAAATGTTCTTACCATAACTCCACCTTAGACCCTGTGCTGCTTAGGGACCAACAAGCAGGTGAAACAATGGCCCTTCATCAGAAAGCATTGGGTAAGAAGCAGGAATAAAAACTTGGCAGATAAACTTGTTCTGTTTCTTTTTCTGAGACATATTTTCTGTTTTCAAAGAGAAAGAGTTAATGTTTCAAAAAATTTCATTTTCTAAGATGCTTTGCTGATGTATTTTGGGGAACTATGTGAAATGTCCTCATGCTTTCAAGGCTTCCTTGGGAGCATATGGTTAATTCAAAAATGAACTCGGCAAACTATGGCACAAACAGAATACCAGTGGCTTGCGCTCACCTCATCTATCCAACACATGCTGGAGCATAAACAAAGGGGCATATTAGCAGCCTTTGATGCCATCTGGTCTTTTTCCTATTCTGAATGTGTAACAGTTTCTGCATTTTAACACGTTGGTGGGAATTCATAGTGAGAAATAACAGCCATCCAAGCACAAGAAATTTAAATACTTAATGATGCGGAAAACGCATGAGAGAAATGAGGCTGGAACTTCAGTATCTCAGCTCATAAAGGTAACAGCAACCACATCTGCAACAAACAACACATCTGTTGTTTTAAGCACTGGATTTTTTTTCACAAAGGAAAAGAAATTACAATCTAGACTGAAAACAGTATAAACCACCATGACCAGGGAGGCTGTGGATGGTCCCCCCGTAGAAATGTTCAAGGCCAGGTTGGATGGGGCTTTGAGCAACCTGGTCCAGTGAGAGGTGTCCCTGCCCACTCAGGGGATTGGATCTTTGAGGTCCCTTCCCACCTAAACCATTCTATGATTCTATGACCCAGAAGAACGTTTCAGAAAAAGGAAATTAAAGAGCTTTAAGCTCTTTTGAACCTTTCTGGAGGATCAGGAAAAATGAACAGGCTCTATTTGCTGAGAGCTGAGTAGTCAGAAGCTGTACCTAGCAAGCACTTCTGCAAAGTGGGCTGCCCAAAGTGTGCAAGGCATAAATGTTTTTACTGTGTTAACAGGGCTTGTTAGTAACATCCAGTAGGTTGAATTTGTAAATGCAGATGAACTATTTTTACCCACTAGACCATCTTTCATTAACGATTCTAGGCATACAGTTAACACTAAACCTCAGGAAGAAATATAGGGTACAGCTATCTCTGCCTGGGGAATATTTTTAAAAGCTGCAAATAAGGAAGCTCTATGGTATTTTAGGATAACATGGTTTGTCTGTGGTTTTTTCGATTTAAAGAACTACATTAAACTAAGCTTATAAAAAAATCCAACTAACTGGTTGGCTACAGCAACTAACAATGAGAAACCCTGAGGACAGTCTGTAGCTGGTGGCTAAGCACAAGAATCTGTGATGTGAAAATCTGCACTTGTACTTAATATTTTGCCCTTCAGGCTGTCTTAGACTCTCCTCATACATCTGTCTCATGATTCTTAATAGTAGAATATTAACTGAATTAGGGATTTGGTCTGGTTTTCCTGTATCTTAGAGCACTATGAGACTCTGGGACTCTAGCTAGCTGCTATTTTGTATTCAGGTTTTGCCTAGAATTTCCATCTTGGATCTGATGGCCAAAGTTTCAGCAAAAGTCTGATTGTCATATGAAAATTTACAATGAATGGTAATTTTCCAACAAAAAATATTTTGTCAGAACATTTCCAAACAGGTTTTTGTAATCCCTTGCTTGAATGTATAATGCCTCTGCAGTGCTGTGGACAAGACAGAACCTAGAAACCCTGCAGCATCTCTGCCAAGGTTCCCGAGTGAACTTGCATGAATCAGTTAATTTTGGTCTTTGCTTCTCATCATGGATTTATGCCATTCTTTCTCAGCTGTAAAGTGGATGGCAGAATCACTTTGGGAGGGTGGTGGGTGATGGTATTTACTGTAGTTAAGGAGTGTGAAAGAAAAACTTTCTGTCTTTTCAACTGCTCCGAAAACTTCATACGCTCTGAAAGTTTCGATGCTTCCATTGCTCTTCATCAGCTAATCACAAGTTAGCTGTGTCATGGCCAAAGAATTTATCCTGTCATTATTATCTCATTTGTTTGACACATATTTCTTCCTAAATGATACAACATCAGAAGGAAAAAAAAAAAAAACCCACAACAAAACAACAAAGCACCTGCTGTTCCTGTCTAGGTTCTGCAGCTAGAGAAAGTGAGTCATTAGTTCAGTGGCAGTTTCCAGCCCACTTACAAAATCTGTGAATACTAACCTTATATTTGCCACCTGACTGTGTTTTAGGAAAATGTCCTGCCACAGAAAACTCTCTAGTAAGGTAAGCAACAGATTCCATTAAAAGGAACAACTTAGGCTCATTTCTGCTTTAATTAAAGCTGGTAGTGTTTACAGATCACTATATCACTTATTTTTCACTCATGTAACCACAGAAGTGTTTCCTGCAGACCTCCACGTAGGGAATTTCAGTCAAATGACAATATCCTTGCTTTTCTCAGCTATTTTACATGGAGTGTGCCAAAGCATTACATGGTCTGTCATCTCTCCAGTGCCTGTATAACAAGGGCTTGGGGACCACGCAATTACAGTCACTGATGCCAAAGATCAGTAAGGAAGAGAGCCTTTTTTTGGTGCACAGGAAAGGTTGTGGACGTGGGTGAGCCGTCCTACTTACCACCTCCTTGATACTCAAGCTGGGATGATCCATGCAGCCGTGGAACCTCAATACTCAATCATGTCACATCTACAGAGGGCTTAGCAGGCAGACCAGAGGAATTAAATGCTTAATACCAGGCTCTTTATGAGCAAAAGCACTCTGAGATTAATATCTTGAAGCCTTCCACATCCCCAGTGGATAAAGTATAATTTTTGTTTGTGAGGTATTAGTGTCTTTGATCTTGCTTATAGTTGATCAATCTTTGTATCATATTTTTCTCTTACTTTTGATTGGTTTGTGGTTTTTTAATTGTTTTTGTTTTGCTTTTTTTGTTCTTGTTGGTTTTTGGGGTTTTTTTTATCCATCTCTGATAATAGATACTGGGCACTACTGCCAATACTTTACTTGACCTGGTGCTAACAAGCTGGACCAAAGCCCTCTACAAGCCAGTGAAACCTTGGAGCAGTTTACTGCTTAGGGAGATGAGAAAAGCTGGGAAGCTGCTTTTAGTCAGAGCACAAAATGGAAGAGGAAAAGCAAACACACTAATTCCCTCTTAATCATTTCACAGTATGTCAGTCATTACATTGTCAGCACCAAAGCAACAAAGTGCCACCCTCCTCCCTGAATTTTAAGGGCAGAGCACACCTGTTTGCTGAGGAGAAAACCTGCAATTAGTGCTGAGTGACAGTGGATGAAGCAGAGCCCAGCACTGGCTGGCCACAGTCAGTAAATGTCTGCATCATTCACAAACTGCAGATTTGTTCACATTTAGCATCCTTTTCCTATCACTCCACTGAGAGTTTGACTGTAACAGCAAAAATACTTTGCAGCTTTAGACATGTCTCACCACAGTGCTTCAGAGTCCTCCACAGACACAAATTAATTCAGCTTCACAGAACTTCTGTTTCAAAACCTGATACCACTGGTTAAATGGAGGGAGAAATATTGTCTGTTAGATAAATAAATAAATAAATCAATAAATAAATAAAAAGAAGAGGTTTTGGGGCCCTGTAGACTCAGGACAATACTATGCTTCAAACACTAAAAATTGCAGGAGGCACTTGTATTAAAAAAATGGATTAAGTTCCCTGCCAGCTCATGTCCTTGTTTGCTGGGAATCTCTCAGCTGCTCCTCATACAAAGGGGATTCTTAATTTCATTAAAATCAGGTGGGAAAATTACTATAACGACCTTTTTCCAATTTAATGTGTTTCTCAGTTATTTCTGCTTGTTTTCTATTAGGATCAGCCCTATAGGGACTATTCAACTGTGGGATGATTAGGGGAATTTCTTCATTCTCTTTTTATTTGTCCATATGTTTTAATCCATCCTCAGAAATTTAATTTGAGTAAACTGGCAACGTGTTTGTTCAGAAGATGGGCCTGACAAAAATCATTCAGTATTTCTGAATCTGTCCTACAGCCCCACAATTTATAGTTAGGTCCAGCTGTTGTATGTTGCCATTGATCATTAGCTGAGAGGTGACCTACTAACTGGGTATGTGCCCATTCTATAGCAGTAAGTCAGAAGTTTGTTTTAAATCCCCCCTGCATGGGTTTGAGGCAAAAACATATAGAATCTAAGATGAGCCCGGGTTGAAAGGGACCTTGAAAGATATCTGAGCAAGCTTTTGTGGGAAAGGGAGCTAGATGAAATTATTTAACATACTGAATAGTGACATCTTGAAAATCCCCAGCAATGGGCATTTTATTGTGTCCCTGTAAAGGCTGTTTGGTAACTGATTGCTTTCACTGTAAACCATTTATTTGTGTTGAGATGAAACCTCTCCCAGTCCAGTTTGTACCGATTGTCCCCTTCTCTCTCCTCGTGGCTTCTCATGAAGGGACAGCCTCCATCAACTTGGTACCTACCCTTTTTAAGTACTGGAATAATATGACTGAGGTCCCCTAAGTTGTTTCTTCAGTGTGGAAAGGCCTAACTCCTTCAGTCTTCACAGGCCAGCTCTTTGGTCGTTTCATGACCCTCCTTTGGACCTTCTTCAGTCTGTCCACATCTCTTTTGAGCTGTGGGGACAAGAACCAGACACAGTACTCCAGGCGCAGCCTGACAAGCACTGAGTAGAACATGATGATCACATCTCCATCTCTGTGAGTAATGTCCCTCTAACTAACTAACTAACTAACCTCAGCCTTTTGTCTGCCAGCAACCCCAGGTTCTTTACAGCAAGGTTGCCCACCCTCCACACAGACGCTGGCTTGTCCTGGGCTCTTTGGTTATGTCATCCCAGGTGTTGGTTTTTGCACACTCTGACAGCTTGTTCAGGCCTCTCTGTAAGATAGATCTCCTATCTGATGTGTCCATCTCACCACCTTGTTGGGTGTCATCAGCAAACTTGGTGAGGGATCTTTCAGTCTCATCATCCAGATCATTTATTAAGATGCTGAACAGCGTGGGGCCCAGTACTGATCCCTGGGCAACCCGAATTATGCTGGGCTTCCACCCTGAGTAAAGACCATTGATCAGCACACTTGAGTGCATCTAGTTAGGCAGTTTCCGACCCATCTCACAGACCACCCATCCAATCTGTATCTTGCCAGCTTGTCTAGGAAGAGGCTGTGAAAGAGAGTGTGCAATGCTTTGCTGAAGTTTAGGTAAACAATATGCACTGCTCTCCCATGTCACCAGACAATGTAATATTATTAGAGAAGGTTATGATGTTGGTCTTATAAGTCTGGCTTTGGTAGATCTATGATGGTTAATTATGCTATACTGCAACTGACTGCAAGCTAGAAAAGATGAAATTCATCTCACGTGACTTTAAGTGTTATTGTAGTCAGAACAAAATTGTTCATATCACTGAATAATTTTCCTCCATGTGATTCCACATGGAAATTTATTTTCATTTCATTTCATTCTGTGGCACTCAGTGCCATGGTCTAGCAACTGCTCCGGTGGGTCAAGGGTTGGACTTGATGATCTCTGAGGTCCCTTCCAACCCGGCTAATTCTATGATTCTATGAAACTCTTGCCTTTTCAGGAATAACTGAAATAGTCAGTGGGTGAGTGGAAGATCACAGAATCATCACAGTTGGAAAAGACCTCTAAGATCAATGAGTACAACCATCAACCCAGAAAAAACCACCATGCCCACTAAAGCATGTTCTGAAGTGCCACAGATACATGATTTTTGAATACTAGGGATGGTGACTCCACTTCCTTGGGCAGCCTGTGCTAGTGCCTGACTCCTCTTTTTGTAAAGAATTCCTCCTAATGTCTACTCTAAACCTCCTCTGGTGCAGCTTCCGGACATTTCCTGTAATTATTATTTACTTGAGAGAAGAAACCACCACCCATCTCCCTGCAACATCCTTTCAGGTAATTGTAGAGAACCATAAAGTCTCCCTTCATCCTCCTCTTTCCAAACAAAACAATGCCAGTTCCCTCAGCCTCTCCTTATAAGACTGATTCTCTGCACCCTTCACCAGCTTAGTTACTCTTCTCTGGACATGTTCCAGCATCCAACCTCAGTGTCATTATTGTAGTGAGGGACCCAGAACTGAACACAGTACTCAAGGTGCACCAGTGGTGAGTACAGGGGCACCATCACTTCCCTCTCCTGCTGACCACACTATTCCTGACAGAAGCCAGGATGCTGTTGGCCTTCTTGGCCACCTGGATACACTGCTGGCTCATATTCAGCCATACATCAACTAACATCTCCATGTCCTTTTCCACAAGGCAGCTTTCCAACCACACTTCCTCAGGGTAATGTGTGAATGGTATCTTTCTGTTAGATAAGAATTGTAAGATTATGGTTTCTTTAGTAATTTATTTGGTGAAGTTTTTAAGCAAAAAATCTCAGTTATTTAGAAAATTATAGAATTATAGAAATAATTATAGAATCATAGAACCAGAGAATGGTTTGGGCTGGAAGAGACCTCAAAGACCACCTAGTTTCCACCCCCTTGCCATGGGCAGTGACACCTCTACTAGACCAAGTTGCTCCAAGCCCCATCCAACCTCCTTTGAACACCTCCAGGGATGGGGCATCCACAAGCTTCCCAAGCAATCTGTTCTAGTGTCTCACTTCCCTCATTTTGAAGAATTTCTTCCTAATATCTATAAAAATGTCCTTTGATTTATAGTGCTAACCACCAGTCCAGTGAGACAGAAAAGTATATAGTAAATAAAGAGTTGGCATGTATGATTACTTTTTTATGCAACAAGAAGAAAACAAATCATGCAAGCTGTAAAGGCAAGATGTTAAGAAGTCAAGAAACAGAAGGAATGTATAATAGTGTGGATTAATTCCTGACTTGAGGCTGAGTTATGGAGTGGAGGCATTCTGCTTAATAGGAGATGTTTGTTGATGTTTTCTTATTCTGTATTGTGCACGATCAATACTGTTTTTCTGTTTGCACAATTGGAACGATAACCATTAAAAGAAATGTACTTTGAGAGAGTGGGAATGCCCTCGCCAATTAGATAAGTTCCTCTCATCAATCATTTCACTTCCAGAATTCAATTTTAGTCTCTAGTGCTAATACTGCACTCCATCCAAAGGGAACACAAGCAACTTGGACAGCTGAAATGTAGGAATATGTACCTAAAATTCCATCAGTGCCTCCATTCCAAATTATGTCATAGAACGTCATATGGTTAGAAGGGACCTCAAGGATCCTCTGGTCCAACCGTTTTAAAATTTTTGTTTATATGAGATGTCTCAGCACCCCATCGAGCTGAGATTTAAAACTTTCTAGAGTGGTGGAATCCACCACTTCCCCTGGGAGACCATTCCAATGTCTGACTGTCCTCATGGTGAAAAATATTCCTCTTGTGTTCAATTGGAATCTCCCCAGGAGCAACTTGTGCCCATTGTCCATTGTGACTCCTTGGAAACTGAGAATCTCTGTCTTCTTTGTGGCTGCCCTTTAAATACTGGAACATTGGCTTTTTCTTCTCAAGGCTGAAGTGAATTCTGTCCCTCATTCTGCTCATTTCAAGCAGCCAGCATGCAGGCCCCTCTCTCTGACTGATGAATTTCGCTTGGGCTTTCAGACAGTAAAAATTCATAGCTAATGAATTTAAGTACATCATCAGGTTTATAGTGATATGAGGCTAGCTCATCCCAAAGGGTCCTTCAGAAGATATGCATTGTCCTGCATGACATCCTGGTCTCTAAATTGAGGATATGGATTTGATGGACAGACCACTCAGTGGATAAGGAATTGGCTGGATGATGACACACACAAAGTGTAGTGGTCAACAGCTCAGTGTCCAAATGGAGACTACTGACAAGTGGAGTTCCCTAGGGTTTTGTACTGGAGCTGGTTAACATCTATGTTGGTGACATGGAGAGTAGCATGGAGTGCAGCTTTGGTAACCATGACACCAAGCTGTACAGAGTGCTCAGCACATTGGTGGGAAGGGGTGTCATCCAGAGGAATCCTGACAGGCTTCATAGGTGGGCCAATGCCAACCCCATAAAGTTCAATAAGGCCAAACTGAAGGTCCTGCATATGGATTGGGGCAATCCCAAGCACAAATACAGACCGAATGGAGAATGGATTGAGAACAGCTCTGTGAAAAACGTCTTGATGAGTACTGGTTGATGAGAATCTCACCATGAGCCATCAATGTGCAATTGCAGCCCAGAAAGCCAACTATGTCCTGGGCTGCATCAGCAGAAGTGTGGCTAGCAGGCTGAGGGAGGTGATTCTCCCCCTTCAGTCTGTTCTTGTGAGACATCACCTGGAGTACTGTGTCCAGTTCTGGAGCTCCCAACACAGGAAGAACATGAGCTGCTGGAGTGAGTCAAGATGTGTGCCATGAAGATGATCAGAAGGACGGAGCAGCTCTTCTATGAGGACAGTCTGAGAGAGCTGGGGTTATCATAGATTGGTTTGTGTTGGATGGACCTTAAAGATCATCCAGTTCCAACCCCCCTGCATGGGCAGGGACACCTCCCACTGGACCAGGCTGCTCAAGCCTCATCCAGCCTGGCCTTCAACATTTCTAGGGAGGGGGCAGCAGCTTCCTTGGGCAACTTGTGCCAGGTTGTTTGGCCTGGAAGAAGTCTCCAGGGAGAACTTATTGTGGCCTTCCGGTACCTGACGGTGCTACAGGAAAGCTGGGGAGTGACTTTTTACAAGGGCATGTCATGAGAGGACAAAAGGTAATTGCTTTAAGCTGGAAGAGGATGGATTTTTGTTACACGTAAATGCATTTGAAATCATAGTTCTCCTTTATAATTTAGCTAATATGTATTTGTTTATTTTTCTCCACAAGACATATATCCTACTGTATATACTTATAACACCCTTTCCTCAACTACTGTAGGCTTTCTGGAAGGTTTATCTGGGGTGGAATTTTACTGTTGGAGAACCTTTACTAGAGGAAGATGAAGTTACCTTATGCTGGCACAAGTATTCCCTCCTGGGCTCTTCCATCTGCTCAGGTTTCTGGGAGCAGATGCCAGGATGGATTTCAGACCTGAGAAGAGCAGCTGAGTGAAAGAATGGCTTGTGGCAGCAGCAGCTTCCAAATTAAGAAGAAGCCTCTTTTAAAAAGGAGAGAAAAATAACCCTTAAACCCAGATTCAGTGAAATGCACTGGAAACAGAATGATGGGCAGATAATTAATCTGCAAAAATCTTCTTCCAAAGGCAAAGAGGACTTTATGAGGCAGAAGGAATGACATTTCTCCTTCTAATGGCTTGTTGCTACTTTGCAGAAATTAATCTATTGAAAGGTAACATTTTAAAGAGGAAAAACGTACTCAAAGAAGAATTGAATTTTTAAAGTAAACTTTTCTTTTTGGTTAGAAAACCATTGCAAGGTTAAAATGCTGGGAATCAATTAAGGGCTGGAAATATCATGGTAACAGTCCTCACAGGCTTAAAATAGCAGATTGGTTTTGCCACCAATAAGCCAGCTTTGTGTATCATGCATGAGATCTTCAGTCAGTGAAGCTTCCAGGCTGGAAATACCTTGAAGGTAACCACTTTCTTTCAATACCATCCTGTTCTTCCCTCAGTTTTTAAAGTAGATTCCTTTAAGGGTAATAAATCATCTATTTTTAGCCTGTAATACTAGTCCCAGAGGATATTTCCTCACAACCTGTAGCAGCAGGATTTGTCTGAAAATTCTCAGAAGTTGATGGATTATTTTCTCACACTTCAAATCAAATTCTGTGGAGTGTTTTGGGCTGTGGGGTTTTTTTTCAGGTCTTGAAATAATAGTGAAATTACAAAATAATATAATAATGACAACTTCTCTGAATTTAAATTTATAATTAGCAAACAGAATTAGGTACTTTTCTAAGTCAGCTTTTATTTACTTAACAGAGCATAATTACTCAATTACATTTAAATAAGAGTTTTTGTTATTAACTTAAATGAAATATTTTTATTCTTTTTACTTTCATCAATGAGCTCCCAGGTGATTTATATATTTTTTTTTTCCAGCAGATAGCACTATTGTGTATTATGTATGGGAAATGTAGATTATAACATAGAAAATAAAGATAATTTCAGGGAAAACATTTAAGACTGAAGCATTAAAAAGTCACACATTCTTGATTCTCTGTTTATAGCAAACATCTGACTGTTCTCATTGAATAGATAAATCTTACACTGCTAAGAGAACTTCTGCATTTGACATCATGGACTGTTTGCTATCTGATGTGAATATCAGAGTGGTTTATTGCTTGAACATTTTGGACTTTATCCATAGCTCACTGAATTTGTTGAAAGGTTTCAGTGAGCTTTGAGCTGAACTCAATATTTTCACAATTATTTTTTTCCTCCTCTTGATGAGGCTTCAGGTCAAAAGAGGCCACTGAAATATTCCTCTGTTAGGATGGACAGCTTTCCCCAATGGACTGAAATTATATGTCTGTCACTGGACTGAAGAGGGGAAAACACAGCAAGGAAGATAACAGAGAAGGTGCAGGACATCTCTAGGATCCAAGAAACTGAAGTCAAATTACTGTTTTGCCTCACTTCTACTGTGTAACCTTAAGCAAATAAAAACAGATAAACATATATATATAAACAAATTATTTGCTATTTATTTTAAACTTCTAATGTCATGAAACCAAGGCAGGAAAATTCTATCAAATCTTATTAGTTGCTAGACTGCCAAAAACTCCAAAGGTTGGCCCCAGCTGGAGTTTATAGTTATATTCTGTGTTTTCAAGAACAGAACATAGAGCATTCTCTAAATCCCAGTCTCTGGATAAAATGGTGTATCTTTATCTTTTGAATGAATATACTAAAAAGTATTACACAATAAGTCTGAGGGGAGTATTTGGGAGCTCCTTGTTACTCTTGTTTGGGATACAATGAAGTCAAGGATGTGATTTCCTTGGCCAACCATATGCACCTGCTTGAGGATGAAAGGTCTACCCTGTAATGACTTGGAATAGGATTTCAGTTACTTGGCCAGGTGCAGATGCCTGCACTGGCAATATATGTGTTTAAGCAGAAGAATTCAGTCTCTAAGATGTCCTTATTTTATGTTGCAACAGGTATTTGGAAAGGGTCCTTTGCCTATCTGGTACTTAGCTTATAGGGTACTTACCTGGGCCCCTGCTTTACAACAAGAAAATAGGAGTCTCAATGCCTCAGACTATCTTTTGGTACCCACAGGTTGCATTTCATTAATTTAAGAGCATATGGTAACTGTACCTGTTTTGTATTCCTTTATAATGCCCATCAGAAAAGCACAGAAAGCAAGGATTGAACATATTAAGCACTACAGCTCAAGCAGGATGTACAGAAAGCATTTCCTTGTAGATTGCCATGTAGGCCCCATGCCTGTGATCTGTGAAAAGCAACAAGAAAAAAACACTGAGCTTAAATCTGCCCTTCTGTAGCAGCATTCAGCTGTGAAACATAAATAAGCATTACCTGGTTTGACCCCCAAATAATTCAGGTATCTTCATGCACACGAATACATCCATGCTGAGAGGTCAAGTTGAGGGCATCAACCAGTCTCAGCTTTCTGTTTGGGTAAATCCAAGTTTCTAAAGACTATGGCTAATGATAGCTAAATGAAGAATATTCACCTCTGTTTTGCCCAGTGCCCAGTACAAACCTCAAATCATTTATTACTGTTACTTTCCCAAGGAGTCCATGTGAAGAGAACCAGGAGGATTTCAGGTGAAGTCTTGGGATCACTGTCACCTGGGACTCCCTAGTCTGTAAGGTATTTAGGCAACAGCTCCTCAGTCAAGGGGCCTTGTTCCTTGGCTAGAGAAGAGCATGAACATGAAAAGATAAAATCCAGTACTGTAAGACAATAATAGGCAAAATTTAACTTTTAAGACTGACTTTTGTACCCAGGTTATTTTTTGAGGTAGTTCAAGCATATAAAAGAGTGTAAGTACTGGCAAAATGATGTACACTGTACTTAAGAAGAAACAGCACAGGAAAGAGATCAGGAGTGTAAGAGCTTCTAAGGAAAGACACAATTATTAGGTCTGCTGTAGAAATTTGTTTCTCAATACTAAATAAAAAAGGAGAATGCTTTTTTTGGGATGTTTGCTTGCTCTTTGGCATGTTGATGGTTTGACACAGTGATCTTAAAGGTCTTTTCTAACCATGCCAACTCTGAGATCCTGTGTTATATGGCATGTACACAGGTCACCTTCTCTCCTACATTTGCCCCTCCAGCAGCCAGCAGTCACATTATAGCCTTCCTTTTAAAGTGTCATCTGTCATTTCCTCTGGCCCTGCAAGGAGACAATTTCTCCTCCAGCAGCCTCGCTGAACTATTGCAGGGCAGCAGCATTCTTTAACTCCCTGACAACATAATCACACTAAACCCTGTCAGGGTTTATATATTACTGATTATTATTCTGGCTTCCCCTCTACTCTCACCTCACATGCCATTCACTCCTGGTTGCCATGGGGATGTTACACAGTATTAGTCTAACTTTAGAGTAGCCTTGTAACCTTGCATACTTTAAAATTCTTTATGTTTCTTAGCAACTCGACTGCATATCTGGATCTTTCAGCTATTCTCCTAGACACTGGAAAAATGAGTTTACCATCCCTGGGCATAGGTAATTCTTGTTAGCTTGTGACAAGGGAGAGGATGGCGCATTGCCTGCATGGGGTAATCCATACCCATACTCATAGATCTGCTGATGTTCACAAAAGTCACCTGAAGAGAGTCCTTCCAGAAACACATCTTTCCAGGCCAAAGTCCTGCAAGGATTTGCATTATAGCAGACATTTTTTGCATCAGGAACAAAAGCAGAAGCTGGGGAAAAGATGGAGAAACAAAATGTTAAGAAAATTGCAGAGAATCTTGAAAAAATGAAGGTTTGACCAAAAAATGACATGGATGCACATTCCTACTTCAAAGTAATATTGTAGGACTGAACCTCAAAAAATATATTCACTATTACTTATCTAAACAAGAAACCTGCAAAAGTTTTTGGATACTTTAGGACATGGACTGTAAACTATCCTTGGCATAATTCCACGGTGGTTACTAGAAGAATCAATTCTAATTATTCCATGTTACAGTAGAAGTTCTTGATGCAAAGGAAGGATAGGAGGGAAAATCTCTAGGCAGCAGCATTTGTTCATTCATTCATTTATCCATTCATCCATTAATCCATCCATCCATCCATCCAATCATCTCTAGCTGATGTAAACCCCAGAACTTCTGACTGTTCCAGATTTGTAATGAACAGAAGTGCCAGGAAGATCTGAGTAAGTCCCTCAAACTGAATATACCTACACCAATCATCCTGGAGACAAAAATTCTCCATCAATTTTCTAACTACCCATTATAAGAAATGGCAATGAAGCTGTCTTCCTTTTCTTAGAGAACTTACCTTCTTACTTCATATGACCTCTT
Source organism: Calypte anna (assembly GCF_003957555.1). Taxonomy (NCBI): domain Eukaryota; kingdom Metazoa; phylum Chordata; class Aves; order Apodiformes; family Trochilidae; genus Calypte; species Calypte anna. The sequence goes on along the minus strand of NC_044245.1, from coordinate 142,507,537 downwards.
TAGGGTCATATGAAACCTCAGATAGTTACAAATATACTTGGCAGTTGTATCACAGGTCACTGGATATTTTAAATGGAAACCACAAGGATATTTTTTCTATTTTAACTTTTACAAGGTTGTGCAGTCCTTCTTAAGGATGACTCAATATAACAAAATATAAAACAAGTCAGATAAAGTATTTTTAAAGGGAACCAAGTGGGAATAAGATTTGTGCATTCACATCTAGTGCATGCCCTCTCTGTCATGTCTCATTTAGCTTCCTATTAGTCCTGTGCTTTTCCTCTCCTCTCTAACCTCGGCTCTGTTTTGTAATGTAAAAGGACAACAAAATGTGAATCCGGCCAATTTTATCTCCTACTCATAGGCACTCATATAGCATTAGATGGGAAGAAACTCACTAAACAGACATCAGAAAAATGCAGTCATAGAGTCATAGAATCATAGAATTGGCTGGGTTGGAAGGGACCTCAGAAATCATCGAGTCCAACCCTTGAACCACCGCTGCAGTTACTAGACCATGGCACTGAGTGCCACATCCAGTCTCTTTTTAAATATCTCCAGGGATGGAGAATCCAATACTTCACTGGGCAGCACATTCCAATGCCTGAAAATGCTAAACTTCAGACCACTTTTCTCATCATTTTTTGGTAATTAATTTCCTATAACTTCCATCTTGGTCTGTCCTCTTTTGGTTACAGAAAAATGCTTATGTCTACCTTCTCCTTCTCCTCCACTAAAAGTTTAGCCCTCAGTATTCTGGCAATCAGCTGATTGCAAATATCATCAGGAATGGTGAAATTCAGAGCCACATATTCTCTAACTAGCAAAGTCCAGAAAAGGCAAGTTATGACCAGAGCAGTTGTCCAGAACTCAGATGAGTTGCACCATATATGGGATTGCTGTGTACCTTGTAGAGGAAGACAAGTCCTTTTACCAGAATCAGTTTGCTATAAAAAACTGCTGTTTTATTACCTCTATTAGACTGCATGGCCTGGAAAGGCAAATGCAAATCAAAGGTATTCTAAGCAATGGGTTAAATTAATTAACTGTTCAGGCTGACATTAAGTTTTGATGCATTGTACCTAATGTTAAAAGAGTTACCTCACTTCTAAAATTATCACTACTCTTTGCATCCCCTGTGAAATACTCCTAACGAAACCAGTGGGTGTTTCAGTTGAAAGTCTAGATTAATCAAAAAAGAGGATGACATATGAGAAATGTAAAAAGAAGAGAAAATTGCTGATTAAATATCCAGACTTCCATTACTTTATTCTTACTGAGCTCTAAATTTCTCTGTTATCAATGAAGAACACAGCTTTGGTTGTCAGTCATGTTAAAAACTATCTTGGTTTCATTAATATCAGTCAAGCAAATTCCTATTCATAAAAGAGGTATTCCAGAAAAGTGTGCAACTGAAGTAATAAAAATATCACCTAAAATCCTATTTAATATTATCTCCATAGATGAGCTTTATAATTCAGCCTCGTCTTGTAAACAAAATTCAATTTACCATTTTAGTTGGGTAATACACTACATTCATATTTATTGAAAGTTGCTGAAATTCCCCAGAGCTGGATGGGATCACAATTGCTAATACCAAACCTGAATATTGAGCAGTATATCCATACAGCAAATAAATCAAATATCAAAATTATTCTTCTTCTCATTTACCTGACTTCCACAGAGTGAAGCTCAGGACAAATTTACCTCTGAGTTATGGTGCCAAAATCTAAGCAAAAAACTAGAAAAAACAAAGGGGTGTATTAAACAAGGAGGAACCATATTCATATAATTAAAATTTTCCTTATCAATCAAAGCTTTGAGAAATGATTATCAATAGGCTGACTCAAGTGTAATACTGTTCAGTCAAACTTGAAACAAATTTGAATGCTACTGGACAAGTCTTTGAGCTTACCTAAACCCACTTACAGCTGAGTGCTGTTGGGATGATCCCAGCTGGATAAAGTTATGTTCTGTTTATTGGCAATCTCTGCACCTAGGATGCTGAGACCATCCATAGAGAGAGAATTTTTGTTGGTCTTGAAAACTTTAGACAAAGCAGAGAAAGCAGAACCAATCCAAGCCAGAACTGTTTAATGTCTGGGCTGTTTAATACTAAGTACTGAGCCTCCTTCAACACTAATGTTACAGGAAAGATGATGCTGGAAAAGATGAAAATAAATGGAAAAACACTATGAATAGGTGCACTGCATCACAAGAAATGAGTCAGGTTCTGGTTGTTCTGAAGTTGTGTGTGGGGCAAGTTTTACAATACAAATAAATATCATTTGGGCCATTATCCATTTTAGAATTGTATTTCCAAACAGGTTAGACCAAGGTAGACAGATATTGCTTCAGAAAATAGCTCTTTGTGGTCATGCTTCCTTTTTTAAGTAAATGAAATAAATGAAAATACTGTTCTCTGAACTGTATTCCTATTGCTAGGAACACAGCCAGCTCTTTATCTTCCCTGGAGACCACCCTTTTTACTGACTGCTGTTCTATTTATATAGAGTCTGCTTGGTAAACGAAAGATTTATTCATTTCTCAGGAAAGGGTCAGCACTTCTTCTAGGCACAAATTCCATCTGCTGTCAGATCCATTATATCAGTTAATAGTTAAAGACAAATGGGAGGTGATTTTCTTCAGGAAACCATGCATGTCTCACTACAGAAGAAAAGCAGAGTTTTTAATGTCCAGGAGAATTAGCAGCTTGTTTCAGATCTTTCCTGAAGGGTGCTAATGCCTAGAAGGGATGTGTCTTGTAATATTTTTAGCTTTGAGAGTATTTCAGGTTTTGATCCGAGTCCTAGAAATCCTGACTCTCAGGAGTGTGTATGCAGAGGAGTCATTGGCTACTAACACCAGGTGCTCCTGGAGGGGTATAATAGCTTGGATTCCTTCTTAGAAACTGCAAATGCACCCAAGAAGTTGGGTAGGAGCTGTAGCCCCTCACTGCCTGGGGCGCCACGGAGCCTTAAGGGCTCTACTCTCAGCTCTTAAGTTTGAGGTCAAGTAAGGTGTCCCAGTCACAGCTCCCATAGCATAGGTGGGCTCAGGGGCTGCTGCCTGATTCCTGGAGCTGCCAGAGGTGAACTGAAGCTGAAATGGTCCCATCTGATGTGCTGGGACAGCAAAGGGATGTCAGATCCAGCCAGACATTGGTTTCACCCACTCATTTTGTCTGGCTGTAGCTGTAGATCTAACCTCTTATGGGAGTCTTTGTTATTTTCTGCTGTGAATGCCCTTCCTTGAGCTAGTTTAAATTGAGTGGAGTCACTAGAGGCAACGTCTTCTCTGTGTGCTGGAAAATGATGCAGACATGCCAGCACTACCTTTAGGCCAGGAACTGTATAAACTAATCAGCCTGTCTCTGTGTCTGAAATAATTAGTTCTGATGAAGGACAGAACCCACTAATTTGTCTGTGTCACCATGATGCACTGACCTGTTCTTATACCTGAGACATTGTTTCCTATATTGCTTTTCTTTACCTTAGTCTTCTAGGATAATATCATTTATTAGCAGCCACTCAGGTGACAAAGCCAATACATGACTTGAACTTGAGCTGTAACAAATGGCTTTTGAACTGCTACTGCCTCTCTGCAGCTGCAGTGATTTAAAGTAAGGATTCATGTTGGACTTGGTCCTGAGAGGCACCAGCTTCCAGCAACCTTGAGTGGGGGGGGGGAGAGGATTTAGTACTTCATCAGGCACACTCAGGGATGCTCACACACAGACAAACAAACCACACTCAGACAGCTGCAGAGGACACTTCTTTCTGACAGAGTGGCTGTACACCAGTGCTGTCATCTTCTGAAGTTCCTATTAAAATTCTGCATTAATTAGTCTCAACAGAACTTGCAGTACATCTCCTATTGAGATGCCATTATATTTGTTTCATGTTGTTTTGGATGTCACATCCATTGCACTTGTCACTGTGCTCTGTAACCACTTTCTCTGTCCTTGCAGACAGATTAGGAGTCCATAATTGGATGCAGTTTTAAGCCATTCTTTCAGATTTCCTTGAGATCCTTCCATTTAGCTTAATATCATATTTCTTATATGTCTTCACCAAATAGCAGTGTTGCAAAAGTAATGTCAAGCTTCTCTTGTAAACATCTTCATATTTTATCTACTTTAGTCCAGTAAATTGTTGCTATTTATCTTCACATCAGAATGCTTGACTTCTATTTTATTCTTAAAACTGTACTACCTAAACTGCATTTTTTGTTTGTTTTGGTGATGCTGCTTGAATATATTCCATTTCATTCATAATTGCTGGTTTCTACACACAGTCATGAAGACTCCAGGAGAAAATGCCTGATCTGTAATGCCAGACTGTGTTCTGGGGCTGATGTTTTGGGTAAAATTTTTTACCAGTTGATGGGTCCGAAAGAACTTGTATTTTTATACAAGGTACATTGTTTCTGGAGAATGGCTGAACTTTGGAGTCTAATCCATCATGGATCAGGGTATCAGATTTTAACTGTATCTCAAATCTATGGAACTTACCAATAGGTTATTTCAGCCAGGCATATTGAGGGTGACAAATGACCAGACAATATCTTTTTCTTGTGATGAGTACCTTAGAAATAGACACAAAACTTCATAGTGAACCTATGGTGTTTTTTTGATACTAACAGTAGCTAACCCACAGATAGCAGCTGAAGTTCTTTTTTTGCTTTAGTTGCTGGTTCAGCTATATATAATGCATATGTTCTAATGCAATCAAAATTAAAACCCACAAGTTAATAGCCTATCTGCAGTCACTGGATCACCAATTTAAAATGGTTAGTAAAATTACTTTTTAGTGCTGCCTTTAGATCTGTTTCCAACTCCAAAACATGGTCCAGGGAGACCTAATAGCAGGCTTCCAGTATCTGAAGAGGGGCTACAGGAAGGACTGTTTGCAAGGGCCTGGAGTGATAGGATGAGGAGCAATGGTTTTAAATTAGAGTGAAAAAAAAGAGTAGATTTTACTGGATGTTAGGAAAAAATTCTTTACCGTGAGGTGAGTGGAAAAATGGAACAGGTTGCCCAGGGAGAAAGTTTAGGCCTCATCCCTGGAGATATTCAAAGTGAGGCTTGAGGAAGCTCTGAGCAGATGGATCTATTTGAGGGTGTCTCTGCTTATTGCAGGGAGGTTGGACTAGATGACCTTTAATGGCCCCTTCCAACCCAAATTGTTCTATGATTCTACAATACATTAGCAAGAAATGAATATTTTTGAAAGTGTTCATGCAACACTTAATCTCTTAACATATTAGGTTGTCCTAGTTTCGGCCAGGATAAGGGTGGTTTTCTGTCTTGTACTTTTGCTTTCAGCTAAGTCTCTTGTAAGCAGTTGCACTTGCTGAAATTAACAGCAAGTTTCTCAGACAGTGTGTGCTTCTGGGACTGATAACAATCAATGTTTACAGTTACTGCTAGAGACTGGTGTGCAGAGCCAAGGACACTGCTCAGCTCTGAGGAACTTTTACCCTCCAGAAGGAAGAAAGAGGTCCCACCTGCAGCACTCCTTTGGGGAGGAACGGACAAGATAGATGCCAGAATTGACCAAACAGAGTATTCCATCCCATATACGCCATACTCAGTATAAATTTGAGGGATCACGAGGGCCCAGCCATTGATTTCCTGCTTCCAGCTTCTGGGTGCCTGCCCTTCCTGCCTTTCCTGCTTCCCTTCCTTCACCCAGCATCCTGGAAGGATTCCATCCGTTCGTCTGCCTGTGGTCCTGATCTGTGCCAGCCCATATCTGTGTGTTCCTGCCTCCAGTTCCCGACTGCTGCCGACTCCAGGAGTCCAGCCTGGACTTTCCCAGGGCTGCCCTGCAGCCTCGGTGGTGATGTGAGAGCTATTGGGGGAAAAGGGGGGAGGAACGTGGTATCCATTTTCCTGTATATTTGTATATATTTAGTAATTTTTTTCCTATGTATCATTACTGTTTCATTAAAGCTGTGTAGTTTTGGCTTCCAACCCATAAGTCTCTCTCCCTTATTCTCTCTCCTTTCTTTATCAAGGAGGAGAGAGAGATTAATAGAGAGCGTCTGTCACTCGGTTTAATTGCCGGGCCAGTGTTAAACCATGACATAGGTGGATAAAAGAATAGGTGAAAAAACAACAGGAAAAATTTAAGTGTCACTGTAAAAGAAAAGAACAAACCCTACTTGTCCAGGAGATAAATGAGAGTTTTTCACCAATAATTTATTTTATTTTTTAAATTATTTTATATTTCTTTTTTCAAAAGTAAAAATAGAACTTTTAATTTCTACAAATAAGGAAAACAATGGACAACAAGTGTGGGATATGCTCTTAGTCTAATAGAGATAAATATGTTACAGGCCTCAGGGCTAACAGTTACTTCCTTGTAGTGGGATATATGGAAATTTTGTAAAACTTTATAAACATTGTTGATTCACATTCTGGTTCATCTTCTTCATCTAAGTCTAAAAAGGATTACTATTGCCTATTGTAAATAGGGAAATGAAAAAAAAATGTAATTAAAACCACTTGAATTAAATCTTACAGCATTTTTCTAATACAGCTGGGCACAGCATAGGTCCTCTCTTGTTCCAGTAGAAACATCTCTTTGTAGATGATCATATGATGAGGTTCAAATGAGTAACCTAAATATCAGCTGCTTGTGTCCTTTGAGAATGGAGTAAGGAAAGTGCAGAGGAAAAGGACTTGAGGGTGTTGTTTGATGAGAAGTGCAATAGAAGCCATCAATGTGCGCCTGCAGCCCATAAAGCCAAATGTGTCCTGGGCTGCATCAAAAGAAGCACAGACAGTGGCTGAGGGAAGGAATTCTCCCTCAGTTCTCTGCTCTTTTGAGACCCCACCTGCAATGCTGTGTCCAGTTCTGGATTCCCCAACACAGGAAGGACATAGAGATGCTGGAGTGAGTCAAGGGGAGGGTCATAAAAGAGATCAGAAGGCTGAAGCATCTCTCCTATGAGGACAGTCAGAGCAAGTTGGGGTTTTCCAGCCTGGAGAAGAGAAGTCTCTGAGGGGAGACACTGGACTCAGTCTCTGGGACTGGGGAGACACTGGAACAGGTTGCCTGGGGAAGCTGTGGATGCCTCATCCCTGGAAGTGTGCAAGGCCAGGTTGGATGGGGCTTTGAGCAACTTGGTCTAGTGGAAGAGATTGGAACTAGATGACTTTTAAGATCTAGATGATCTTTAGGATCATCTTTAAGATCCTTTCCAACCCAATTCTATAATTCTAGAAGCTGTTCCACCTTCAAGAAATCATCGGTCACCTATAGGTCTTTGGGAAGATCTAATCCCAATGTGGATATCTCTGCTATCTGAGAGTGTTTTAGAGGTCACTCAGTGTCTATTATTTGGAAAAAAAATCGGTGTAGAGTCTACCCACCTTGGCATGTGTCTGCTGTCATCTGGAATGCCTGAGTGTGCCAGGTACATCCACAGGGAGACAGCAGAAATGACACCAGCTCTATAGGAAATTTTTGCTCTCTGGAGCACCCTGAAGCCTGTCTCATCTTCAAGGGCAGTGAAAATTCATACTTTAGCACGGAACCCTGCATTTCCACAGACCATATTCAAGCAGCACATAGGTAAATATCTGAAAGCTGGAAAGAAAAATCAGTTTTGTTAATCTCAAACCAAATCCTGTCCTTTGTGTCAGCTGCAGACAGTGGAGAATCCTGACTCTGGCACAGGTATAGAATGGAACTGACAAAATCCTATTATTAGCATTATTGAAAGAAAAAAAATAAGCTGGAATGAATTTCCTCAACAAATATCTGAGTATTGGATGACAGTGCTCCTTGGTGCTGTGTTTTGTTTGTGGAGTGAGATTGTCTTCTTTGGAAAAAAATGTGCAATGACTTATTCTGGGGTGGACATATAGACTCTGATTCTTCAGCTTCTGTTTCTGTGAGCTAATACCCCAGGCTCAGTATTTATGCACTGAATTATGTAGCACAGCTCCAGATCTCATACCCTGCAGCAGAAAAACAACTCAAATTGGAGAATTCACTCCAATGCACTTGTGTACTTTCTGTTCTTGAACAGCTCTTGATGTATCAAGAAGTGTGTGTGCTGTAACTAAAATGTTATTTAACAGAAGGGAGAATGTATCATTTAGGCTTTATGTTGCCTTTTATCAGGTTTAGACAGTCAGTCTCCTACTTTTCCTTGTCTACGTTTTGTTCCCACAGAAATCGAACAGTTTAAAAAACCCAATTTGCTAAAACCCGGCCAGTTTTATCCCTGATAACATTAATGAAATGTCACAGCAATTCAGCTCTAATAGCACTGAGTTCTGACCAGAATTTTGGAGTATCTTTGTGCCAGATTGCTCAGACACTGGACGTTGGGATGTCTGGTCCATCCTTCATCCTCTCCATGGTGCCCCTCAAATTGTGTGATGGAAACCAAGCAAGCACACAGGGATGGACAGAACAGAGCTTTATTTTCCTTCTCTTCAGGGATCAGATCCCACACTGCTCAACAGAGACTCCTCAATCATCAACACATCGTTTGCTCTACCTTATATTCTGCTTTTCTGCCCTTTTCCTCTCCCAGATAAGCAGCCAACTCATTCATTGCTCTTTTGCTACGGGCCCTGGTTTTCTTAATTTTACACTCTTAGATGATAATGTTGGCCTTTACAGGTGACTGCTGGTAAATTGATACCTTCATTTCAGTAACTTTTGATATATTTCATGCATTGTTGTTCCTAATACTCATTTCACACCTTTTCTCTCCTAGGTTGTCTGTTACTGGTTTATTATTTTAACCCCAGCTTGGGGCTGACCACCTGCTTTGGCCATTCCATTGCTGGCAGTGGTACACAATTTCTTGCACTTTTACCTTGCTGGATTAAACTCAGGGGACTTGTGGCCATTTGTGTGCATGCTTTATCTTTTCATATGTGCTGCAGGCTCTTTTGCTGGAAATACTGAGGGAGGAAATAAGCAAGGCAAATGGAAAAGGATGCTGAGTTTAACTGAGAAATTTGCTGGCTTTCATCAAGAATTGATTATAGCACAAATGTACAAAATAGATTTTAGTGCCAGAAGGAACCAGGAGTTTCTGTTTCTGGTTTTCTTAAGGGAGTTTTTGTCTTCTGTGAACCTTTGCAACTTGCTGAACTTTGCAGCTGCTGTGACAGCTCAGATATTTCCTCTTCCTTCTGCCATCAGATGATCAGCTTGCATTGAGACCACTGGTTCTGGTCACCACAAGGTTTCTTGCTCTGGCTTCAGGTGAGTTTTCTACTTTTATGGCTGTAAAATGGCATCACAAAGACTGAGAGCAATCTTGGAGTTGGCCTGGACAAACCCCACAGGAGGCAACACAGAGGGAAAGCTTGGTGTCCCTGAGCCCTGGTTGAGGTTCCCAGTGCTTTTTTGCCCAGCTTCAAGCATGCAAAGTGCTTGAAAAGTGGTTTAGAGCTGGATACATGTTCTTTGTAGCTACTCTGTGTCTTCTGAGACAAAGTGTTATGTTTGCCACTTAGAGCTGAATGTGTCTGCAAACACTCCCAGGCACTGGAGCCAGCTGACGTGTTTCAACAAACTCTCTCAGCCTCAAAACAAAGTGGCTCCATACACATTGCATATTGGGAACAGTCCCTGAGCTACTCTAACTTGCAGACACTGCTCTGGAGCTTTTGGGAGGATGCTGATAGGCACAATTTAAAATTGCACCAAGAGACTGTTCAAACAGTTTCATAGTACAGTCTGTCACATTTCCATGACCAAGAACATCCCCCAGCTCTAACTAATTTAGTGGTAGAATCACTGTCTCTACAGCTTGGTCAGTAAAGTTGGCCTCCTCCAGAACAAAGCACTCTGAGCATATGCATATGCCTGTGAAAAGGCATCCTTGGAGATGGACCCATAAAAACCAGAGCTTGAGAGGTGGATCTTGGTCATTGAATATCCTTGGACTCAGGCAGGGTTCTTATTTCATGTTTGAATCATAATATAGGCATCACTCTTACAGACTGGAAATAGGGAGAGAAAACCTTACCCTCAATATTGAGCAAAACAAACCCGTCATTATTAGTCTTAAATCTGCTACACATTCTCAGTATTACGTAGACCTGGGAGATTTCTGTCAGCATCATGGAACACTTAAAAGGTATCAGGCTGTCATAGTGCTGCATATATTTAAAAAAAAACTTAGTTTCAAAGTAGCAGGGAGAACTCCAGCAGGTTAGCAGTGAATAAATAAGCTTGCAGAGTTGCAGATGCAATTAAATAAATTAAACATCTGGGTATTATTTTGTCAGTTAAACTTAGTCTGATCAAAATGTTGTAACTTCTGGGATGTGTGAATCCCAAATGGCTTGATTCTGAGTTATGAAAATTATATATTAATCCAGGTTTGTGGAAGTTAAAATAACATAAAAATTGGTAAAGACATTTAACTCAACTTTACTACTGCAAGGGGAAAAATATTTGTAATTGAGAGGAGACCACCATCAGATAAGGCTGAATGGCCTGGACAGATTCCACAAGGTTCCCATTCAATGGATTGAAACAGGAAAGGAGAAGCAGCAATAACAGCTGATGTTGAGCTCAGTGATCTGTTAACAGCAGATATTTAGCATGAAATTCTCTGTGACCACCAGAGAGTAGCTTTTGAAAACACAATTTACTCTTCAATTTATTGTGTCCAGCTTCTTTTTCATCCATATAGCACCCAGGCTAAATCTTTGCTGACAGCAGAAAGTCCCCCAAAAAAGCACACCTGCAGACTCTCCCTTGCTCTGCTGCCACCCACAGAGTAACCCACTGTGTTCTGCTGAAAACACTGAAACTTTGATTACAGTCATTGCTCAGTTTATAATACAGTGATATCAACACCAAACGGGAACTTGAAGCAAATCCACAACAAAGAAATCATCAGAAAATTGGGCTTTCAAAAATCTGAAAGGTGTTAAAGAAATGCTTAAATTTTAACATCAAGCCAAAAATTTGTTTATGAAGGGATTTTTGGCTTCACAGAAAGAACAATAGGAAATTAAATTTCTGGAATGCTCGATGGTTGTTGTTTACAACATTGTTAAGGAGACACCGTGATAAGGATGCCAAAATATCGAACTGTCATTCTTGAGGAGGAAGAATAGTTACAACAAAGATGAGTGCTACAAGAACGAAAGAAATATTTTAACAACACTGTCATAAACTGAGTTATGGGAGCATGAACATGTCCTTACTAAAAACAAGCATAGGGTCAGAAAGATACCTAGACATAAAAAGAATTATAACAGATCCAATGTTTCTCCCTTCTCATGTCCTGTTGTCATTGTTTATTTTCTTAATTCTCAGGTGATGTGACTGAGTTTAGGAACCTAACTCTGTTTTGAAATAGCAGTACAAGAGCCATGAATCTTTCTCTCAAATGCTAAATCACCAGTGCAATATGGGTGTTTTGTAGTGCCCAGGAGGATCGCAGATCACTTCTAGATGTTATTGAGATGATAAAATCACAGAATGGTTTGGTCTGGAAGGGGCTCTAAAGATCATCCAGTTCCAAGCCCCCTGGATGGGCAGGGACACCTCCCACTTGACAATGTTTCTCCAAGCCCCATCCAACATGGCCTTGAACACTTCCAGGGATGAGGCATCCACAGCTTCCCTGGGCAACCTGTGCCAGTGTCTTACCACCTTCACAGCAAAGGATTTCTCTGCAATGTTTAACCTAAATGTACTCTTTCACAAAGCATACAAAAACATTCATTATAATTATTTAAAATGGAAATGAATTGTGGTTTTGTGAATGTTAAGTTTAGGGTGACTGCAGTACCAGGAGACATGCACTATATCTGTTTTTTTGTTGTTTTTCTTTTGTGCTTAGCATGAATACAATGACATACAGAACTTTAGCAAAGGGCAATGAATATGCAATTACCCTGCTTCTTGTCACAGTTCTCTCACACCAGGACTCTTCTTTTTCCAGAATTTTATATATTCAGTTCATAGATCAGCTCCTGCATGGACAAATAAAGTGGATTTCCCAGAGAATGACATTTTAACTATTCCTATCACTGTTATTATCCAGCATTGAGAGCCCCAGAAGTCAAGAGTATCAATTATCCTGCCTCAGTGCATTCATCAAAGTGCATTAATAGCAACAATGTATTCAGGATGGTCACACTGAGAGACATTGGACCATGATGCAATGATCCTGCATCCCACCTAGCTTTGTCCTAAACTTTCCATCTGAGCACAGGCAAATCACTCTGTTATGACTGTAAATACTCACAAAATTTCCTTTGTTGCCTTAATTTATGGCTCTACTGGGTTTCTGTGGTATGACTCTCCCCAGCACCTTGTAGCAGGCTCAGCTCAGAGTGGTTCTGCCATAAACCTGATCACCATCGGACTCAGTAGGCAGATGAAACAATCCCAATTGAGCCCAGGGACCTGGAAGAGAACATCTGCATTTGTGTTCCTGTTTCTGGATCAATGAGGGTCATGTTTTAATGTATTCACATTTCTCTGAGGTGTCTGAGAAGCTCTAGATGACATGTAGCACCCAGAAGAGTTGTGATTAGCAAATGACAATAAAATGCTTTGCCCACGAAAGAAAACTCCAACTCCTACAAGTCAGTGACTGGAAAAGACAGTTTTCAGGGGCTGCTTGATCTCTTTCTTCATGACATATTGGAAAAGGAGGTGGAGGGGACAACTAATACCTGATCTCTTTCAGAGAGGCTCCATCAAAGGCTGCAATTATATGCTGGCTCAACATTTATTGGTCTTTATTTCCAATGGAAACCAAGCTGTCTGTACAGCTATCAGTCATTTTTTACAAACCAATTTAAGTGACAAAATGCAATATGATAGTGGCAGCATGCACACCTCTGAGTGGTAAAATTGCTGCTTCCAAGGTGAATTGGCAGCGAATCCTCAGTGCATTGGCAGACACAGCAAGAGGTGCAAGGAAATGTTTTATGATTTCATTCAAGCTGGGATCTTTGCTCTTCTGCTGCTGCCCTCCTATCTCCTGGGCTGTCCTGTGTTGTAGCTGACATCGGATGCAAAGGAACAGAGGCAAAGGCATGGGAGACACAGAACCTGATAAACACAGCCATGGACTGCACAGGATGGGCGGACAGAGCTTCCTTTTGGCTTTGGTTTGTAATGAGCAGAAAAGGAAAAGCAGTGATCTGAGCAATTGTCCACCTCTTTGACTATGCTGTACTCTTTCTTCCATGGTGATTTTTTTTTTTTTTTTCCAGAAGACACATAGCTATTTTTACATTGTTTCTTTTATGTAGTCAGTCTTGCCATCTATGCTGGGAGGGGTAAAGCAGACACAGCTCTGCCTTCCAGCAAAGCTGGAACCTTTGGATGGCAAATATTTCTGTCTGTGCAGTTAAGCTACACTCTTCAAGGCTAAGGAATGCAAATTTCCTGTGTTTCTTACTATGGTTCCTAGAATTCCTTGAATATGAGGGAATTCAAGTCATCAGTTATATCCAGGGCAGAATTGAAGAGGACTGTGAGTTTTTAAGATACTCCAAGATATCCTAGGTTACTCATAGACTGGAGAGCTGCTTGTTCTATCTCTAGTACAGGACTCCTAGTGGATAAATGTTCTTCTTAATGTCCTTGTAAAAATAAAAATAAGCTTATATATATATATATATAAATAAGACGTCAGTATCCTCGTTGGCTTTTATTTTAGTTATGAATGTACAGCCATTTATTTTACTGCAGCTTCAGGCACTAGACACACAAACCTAAGGTTAATGCTTGAAGATACTCTAATCACACTTGTGTGCCACTGAGCAGCACTTGCTTACATGGGAAATGCAAATCAATCATCTAAATAAGCCATGTGCTTTGTTAGGTCTCATCTCCTTGATGTCAACACTCATCATGCTCATTCATTCCCAGGTTGAATTGAGTCAGTCACATAAAACCCAAATGCTCTGACTCAAGCAATAGTAGCACAAACAGCAGCACAGCACTTACTCTAAAGTGTTCGGCCTGTAAAAAAAGAAAAGGCCAAAAGTGACCCCCAGCTCTTGAAATACTGGGTGTTTTACCACAGTTCCATCATTTCATCCATTCTCTTTTCACCAAGTTTTGTCATTAAACTTCCCTTACTGCTCACCCACAGGTCCCCACTCACCCTCATCGATGGAGAGAGTTCCTTGGTAGTCAGCTTTGGTTTTCTTTTGCTTGGTTTGCCTACATCACTTCCAATCAATTTTAACATATTCCTGAATGCAGTTTAGTAAAAAAAAATCAGCAGATATAGAAAGAGGTTTTAAAAGACAGTACTATGAAAATAAGATCCCAAATATAATATGTGGACTCAAAACTTTTATTCTTCAAACAATAATGATAAAAGAAATTTTAAAAATATCAGCTCTTAAAGAAAGCTCTTATGAAGGATTTCAGACCTTGTCAAAATGAAATAGTTGGTTGGTGTAGTCTGTAACTCTGCCTGACTGCTATTCAGCCTGCTCCTATCAAGATTTCTCTTTGCCATTCTCTGTGCAAACAGTAAATGTAAAAACTTTGCTTCTAAAGGCAGAAGTGATACTGTAGATATTCTGAAAGAATACAGGTTGCCCCAGAAGCCAGTGCCTCAATTATAGTAGTGTTGCATATTTGTTGACACTTCTTCAGGGGTTTATGTAAGTTCCTTTCCATTTGTTGAGCATTAAAAGTATTTATTATCTCATTCAGACAGCAGCTGATGCCACACTGAAGATTAAGCTAACCTCAACAAAATTCATAATAATTTCTCAACTGTAAATAAATTCTGTACTAGAAAAAAAAAATCTCAATTTCTTTACATTTATGCCTATGTTTTATTCATAATCAAAAAAGCTTAAAGCAATTGCATGAAGACAACACCCTCCCTCTCCCCCCCCCAAAAAAAAGAAAAAGCTATCAAAAAGAACCTATGTAAAGAGTTTTGGTTGTTTTCCTTGAAAAAATACCAAAGAAGAAAAAAGGAAAAAGCCATCCCCTTAGAGTTAAGAGGATGACAACACAAAAAGAAAATCAACAGGGATGTGAGTACAAAGAATACCTTCCTTGAGCTGAAGGAAAAGCAGAAACCAACAACAACAAAATGTGGATTATTAAAGGAATTAATGAGTAACTTTGGTACAATATAAAGAAAACTTTTCTATGTCTCAATGAAATGGGATTGTTTTACTTCTACAAAGTGTTGATAAGCTTTTGAAAAATGAGGTCTTGAAATGTACTAATGCAAAATGTTAATGTAAAAATTTTGCTGTGATCATGCAGTTTCAGTTTCATCTCTTCACTGCAAAACTCCACCAGAAAATAAAGAAACAAACTAAGTAATTTGCTGAAGAAGAAATTCAGACACTTGGCATTACCTGTATTACGGATCTAATCAGGTTTTTTTTCTTAAATTTTGGAGCAAGATTGAATTGGTTTTCTTACCTCTGGAAGAACAAACATGAAAAACAGCATGAGAAAGACACACAGCATAGTCTTGCAATCACTTAGCTATTTCACAGATTTATTTAGAGCTCTGAGTATTGAAATATGTATAAAGGGAAGGGGAGGTTTTATTTCTTTGCAACCATGAAAATTGGACCTCAGAGTAAGTAATTGCCTAATGCTCTAGTGCAGGGTTCTACAGAGCTCCTCCAATGTTGGTTTTTGTTTTGTTTTGTTTTTTTAATGTATAAAAAAAGAAGAAATGCAATTTTACCCTGAATTATAATTTATACTACATATTGAATGAAAGCCAGTTCTCCCCAAGAATGTCTCAATCAATTAGGTTCAAGATTTTGCAAATGTATAAAAAAGTGACAAAAATTAAAAGAAATTATTGTTATATTAATAAATATTAGCTTATAGCAATAGTAACATAATGTACACAACCAGACATTTGGATTCCATCATTGGATTCCAGGAAGAGTTACGGCTGAGTTTAACCAGTCTGAAGAAGAGGGAAAAAAACCTATGAAAAGCTTTGAGATAATAGAAATATGTTGTTCTATGCACATTACCACCCTCTGACACCCTGCTTCCAGGTCCTTCCTCTTAGCACAATTTGGACTCACCTTATGAATAAAACCTCTTACTTCAGGGCTTACTTCAGGGATGTATCAGAACTTCAGGCTTAGAGGATATTTAGTGAACATTTGTTCATCGCTTTCTGTTGGGAATAAGGAAGGAAACAGAATTAATGCAAAGTGTATTTGGCTCATTAGGGGAAAGAATGAATAATAGAGCTGTTAGCAATAAATCTCATATAGTGAACTACTCCATATGGCAGGGAGCTGAAGAGTTTTCTTTATCTGTGCCTCTCTATATCTACATATATGGCCAGGATCAGGGGCTAGAGTATTTTCAAGGTAATCTTTCCTTTTCCCTTCAGCCTCTCAGACATTCTATGCTTTTGAATTAGCAATAGGCAAGATGTTTGTATAAAATGCTATGAAAGAAAGCAAATTTTAGTGGTAATCATTAAAAATTTCAGTAATTTCTGAAGACAGAGGAATTATCAATGACCTTACCTTTGACAAAACGAGATGCTGAGGGACTGAGGCCATGAAGTTTGGTGAAATGAAAGAAATTATATAAATCATTAGCTGTTTTTAGAAGAAACAGTGGCAGGGTGTGAAAACCAAATCTTTTTAATGACAAAATTAAAATTGGAAAAACTACATAGAGCCTCAATTCACTATGGGAAACCACCTATTTTTAGAACACATTGTCTCAAATATCTCCTTTAGGTGGCAGAATACTTTCAGAAAATATATCTGAGCTGAAGCCACATGATGTGCAGTCCTGGGGCAGTAGGTAGGGTATGCAGCACATTGGATTAGTGTGACACAGCCAGGGATGTAGTGAGCAAGGATGCAATAAGGGAGTAAGCACAGGTTTCTGTTGTGACAGGGATCACATCTTCTTCTGAACTTAATTCCTGGATTTGATATCTACTCAAATATATACTTTTTTTTAATTGAAAAATGTGATGGGGAGAGAAATATTTCTTCCTACAGCTACCTAATGATTTGTTACACTGAAGATGGAGCCATACCCTTGGAAGTGAGCATTGGCATTGAGCATTGGCAACACAGAGAGATTACATTTTTCATTAAGAATAAGGAAAAAAATCTTCATAAAAAATTCTCAGACAGTGGAACAGTGCTGGCCAGATGCAAAAGAAAATCATCTCTGGAGGCTCTGGGCTCATGTAGGTTCCTTGAAAAGATAATTTTCATTTTCATCTTCTGTGGACTTCCCAAAAGCTGTCAGCAATCCAATCAATGGACTTCCAGGGAAATGGACAGGGAATGGAATGAAAACAACTGGAACAGACTGAAACAGACTGGACTTTCTGTTCAGGACCATAGCTTGTTCAACTGTATCTGCTTTTCCCTAGATAACACAGATATAAAAGGATGATTTCTTCTGAAATAATATGTTTAATTTACTGTGAAATATTTACAAAATGAGTCCCTAAAGAGGACAAAGTAATTATCTTTTCTACCCTCAATGATGCATGAATTCCGTAGAAGCATACACAGAGGGAACTTATTTGCAGCTTTTCTTCTCCATAAGGGGAGTGTTAAAGCATTTCTGTCTTCAACAGTTCCAGTGGTGCCATGTGGTTTCACCCACTCTGATCCAAAACCTCCTCCTTTCCTCTGATTACTCTCTGCTGCTGGTGGGAGCTGTGGATAAAAAAGGCTCCAGACAGTGACCCTCCACAAGTTTTTGTTCAGAAATCTTCCCCCCAAGTTGCTTTACCAGATTCTGTAAAGCATATGTATCACAGAGACATTGTTATGGTAAAATCTCTAACTTTTACCATGTTTTGGTTAAGCTTAAAATCTCTTTAAATTCTTCAAGGCTACAAATTTAGCTTTAAAGTTAATGATGAATCTCTTCAGAAGGAGGGAAAGTGCTTTCCAGTGTGTCATAGTTTCCTAAGGGTGTTTCATAGAATCACAGAATCATAGAAAGGGGTTGGAAGGGACCTCAAAAGATCATTGAGTCCAACACCCCCTGCCAGATCAGGCTCACCTACAGCAGGTCACACAGGAATGCATCGAGCTGGGTTTTGAATGTCTCCAGGGAAGGAGAATCCAGAACCTCCCTGGGCACCTGTTCCAGTGCCCTGTAACCCTCACAGTGAAAAAATTCTTCCTAATACTTATGGGGAACCACCTATGCTCCAGTTAATAACCATTGCCCCTTGTCCTGTTGTTAGTCACCCCTGAGAAAAGCTTTACTTCATCCTGGCACTCACCCCTTACATATTTATAAACACTGATGAGGTCACCCCTCATTCTCCTCTTCTCCAAGCTGAAGAGCCCCAGCTCCCTCAGCCTTTCCTCACAGGGAGATGTTCCACTCCATCATCTTGGCCACTCTGCACTGGACTCTCTCAAGCAGTTCCCTGTCCTTCTGGAACTGAGGGGCCCAGAACTGGACACAATATTCCAGATGCAACCTCATCAGGGCAGAGCAGAGGGTGTGGAGAAACTCTGTTATCCTACTTACCATCCCCCTTCTAATGCACCCCAGGATGCCATTGGCCTTCTTGACCACAAGGGCACATTGCTGTTTCATGGTCATCCTTCCCTCCACCAGCGCCCCCAGTTTATGTGCTTTATGTTTAAAAATGATCATGGGAGCACACATCTGCAGCTTATATTAACTTATATATGGCAATACTGGAAAATAAAGTATGAACTGACTAATTTTACCCACTTACTTTTCTCAAGTAGGATCAAGATCTCACCTGTGGGAATGTCTCCTGCTCAGTCGGCCCTACCCATCGGTCTGACACTTCTGTTTATTTCTGAGCACTTCACTGTTGCCTCCCTCCCTCCTTGCTCTTCCTCTCCATCATAAGAAGTGGGCTGTAAAGGCCCACAGACTTTGGCCAAGAACTAGATCACCTAAAGTATCTCTGGCAGTCACTGTGATTACTATTAGTAGTGGAGAAGCATATAGCATTTCTGGTTAGTGTCTGTGCTTGAAAGATGAGGTGGTACTGAGTCTTGTTATTAATTGAAACAAGTAAATTATTTTTGAGAATTCACATAAAAGAGAACAAAGAGGCATGAGAATAAAACAGAGCTTACATAACACTGAAACAGGAAGAATTAGAGAAAAACACATCTCAATTAGTGAACTGCACTTGAGCTCTTGAGATGTAAGTCTGCAAGGCAGATGGAGGGGGTAGAAAGGAGTTCTCCCCACAATTTCTCTTAGTTATAGCCTTGAGCACTGGGTGGAAAACACTGAGTAATTTGACACAGTGTATTAACGTATCATCAGTATATTAATGTACTATTAGCACACCAAAATACCTACCTACTCCCTAGAGGGACCCTTACTAACAAAAAGCTCCATACTGTTTGGACATGCATGATGTAATCTTCAAGCACTGTCACTTTAAATGGAGGCAAAGAGCTAAATAAGCAATCATGTATATGAGTGATAAAATATAGTTATAAATAAAATAATTTTTATATATCTCCATGTATAAAAGTAACTCTTGTGCTTTGGCAAGCTGAGCTTGTTCTATGTAGTACTACCCTGCTCCTTTTTCTGCACAGGTCTGGCTATTAAAGCAAATATCTTGTCTGTATGTGGATCAGCTTCATGCACACAGGGAGATGGACCCCACTTTTGGGACAACAGCACTAGCAAAGAAACCACTGATTTTTTTTAACACGAAGTTTCCTGTCATGATTGAAGGTGAATTCCTTCTGGTAGACAACCCCATTAAAAAGCAAGTATCCTCTATTCTCTTCTGAAGAAACTAGTTTTTTTTTTTTCCAGAACAGTACTTCATAACTCAAGAGTTGACCCAGCGTAGTAAAGATTGATGATGGCACATCTTGATTAAAAACCTTCCTATGCAACAGTATAGTCTCCCCCATTCTGCTCTACAGAGTAAAACTGATGAGCCAATCAGCTGCTAAGTGGAAGCATCAGGAGGTCAGATCCACCTCTGAATATATTTGAAATATGCCACAGAAAACAGCTAGGGGGAATTTTACTGAAAGCCATAAGTCTTTCATAAAACTCCACCTAAAGCATGTCCTTTCTCTGCCCTTTTTGTTTGACCGACAGACTTATCTCCCTGTGATCTGAATGTTTAGTAGGTCTGCTCTCTAACACTAACAGAAAGATTAGAAGCCTTTTTTTGTTTCCTAGTATTCTGTGATCTAAAATGTGGGACATGAAATGAAACATAGGTATCAGAGGTCTGGATACAAGACAAAATGTCAAATATTGTCATACTGAGTGCTCTGCTACAAAGGACATTCATTTTATTTTTTCTCTCCCTGGTAATTTTCAGCAGACCTTTTTTAGCTCACAGCTGCAGATTTAATATTCCTCCTTTAATTGATCATGCATTTGTTATTATCAAATGTGATCCAGTTTCTATTGCGCTGTTACTCTCTAAATATCTCATTTTATGAAATTCTCAACGCTGTGTATTGACACTGTGTTAGACCTCCTCAGAACTTCATTACCTACTCTCTTCCATTGACAAAATTATAAATTAAGATATTGTGGAGTTATTCCACAGTGGTGTTGATTCTGTGTTCAAGACTGCCTTTAGCTTGGTGCTTGAAAACAATGCATCACCTTCCTTTAAGTCCTTATAAGATCTAAATTTTAGATCCCCCTCCTTACCAGCTTAGCTAATTCTTCTTGTGATACTGTATTAAATGCTTTTCTGCAGAATCATAGAATCATAGAATCATAGAATCCTAGGGGTTGGAAGGGACCTCGAAAGATCATCTAGTCCAACCCCCCCTGCCAGAGCAGGGCCACCTAGAGTACATCGCGCAGGAACGTGTCCAAGCGGGTTTTGAATGTCTCCAGTGAAGGAGACTCCACAACCTCCCTGGGCAGCCTGTTCCAGGGCTCTGTCACCCTTACAGTAAAAAAATTTTTTCGAATATTCAACTTGAACCTCCTATGCTCCAATTTACACCCATTACCCCTTGTCCTATCACTGGTAATCACTGAGAAAAGCCTAACTCCATCTCCCTGACACTCGCTCCTTAGATATTTGAAAACATTGATGAGGTCACCCCTCAGTCTCCTTTTCTCCAAACTAAAGAGACCCAGCTCCCTCAGCCTTTCCTCATAAGGGAGATGTTCCACTCCCTTAATCATCTTCGTAGCTCTGCGCTGGACTCTTTCAAGCACTTCCCTGTCCTTCTTGAACTGAGGGGCCCAGAATCCCAAATGACACATGTAATTTTAAGAATATTTGACATTTCATCTGTGAGTTCTCCAGAACTTCTGAAATAGCTCTGTTCTGTCCTAATTGCAGAATACCAGGGTTTGCCTTTCCTCACCTGGCTTAAGGTGCTGAAATCTCCCTGTAGTCAATAGATTGGCAATGGATATGAAACAAATGAGTAAATCCTACTTCATAGATCTCTACTTCCATTCTACTTCTACTATCACTTTGAGGGGGATGGTAGACCAGAAGCAGTCAAGGGAAGTGATTCTCCCCCAGTATTCTGTTTTTTTGAGACCCCACCTGGATTACTGTGTCCAGTTCTGGATTTCTCAACACAGGAAGGACACAGAGCTCTTGGAGTCGAGTGGAGGACTATGAGGATTATCAGAGGGCTGGAGGATCTCTCCTATGAGGACAGGTTGAGAGAGACAGCAGAAGAGGAGGCTCTGAGGTGACATTATAGCTGCTTTTCAGTACCTGAAATGGCCTTGCAAGAAAGCTGGGGTAGGACTTTTGCATGGGTTGTGTAGTGAGAGGACAAGGGCAATGGTTTAAAGAGGAGATATTTAGATTAGGTATTAAGGAGGAAATTCTTTACTATGCAGTGGTGAGACACTGGCACAGGATTCCAGGGGAAGTTGTGGCTGGAAGTGTTCAAGGCCAGGTCTGATGAGGCTTTATGCAACCTGGTCTAGTGGGAGGTGTGCCTGACCATTGCAGGGGGGTTGGAACTGGATGATATTTAAGGTCCCTTCCAACACTTGCAGTTCTGTGATTCTATCAAAGAGCACGTGTTGATTTAGCTAACTACTGTTAGAGATTCAATTTTAATTTTATGGCTCCCATCACAGCTTCCCCAGAAAAATAAACCTTAAGGTTTATTTAGTATTCTATATTTTAAAAGAACTTTAGATTTAAATGTTACTAGCCCTCATTGCCAAAAGCAAACCAACCTACACCCCACAGCCCCCAACCTATTCATTGTACAGAACTCTAACTAAACTGCTTTTTTCCTTTCTCATTTGTTCTGTCACTGATGATTTGGATTGTAGGAGTATTTGATGGCAACAGCTGAATAAGTAAGGGATCGATTGAGAGAAAGAACAGTGATACCTTTGATTCTGTTAGCAGCATTTAGTGCTAGGTATTCTGAGTGTTTGATTGTGTAAATCCAAATGGTAATGCTGCAAAAATATACAAGCATTTATAGTTCTTTTCCCAGAGTCTGGCAGATAGATATAATCCCCAGTGGATTCTAATAGGGCTAATAGTGTTCACAGAGTACAAGCTGAGAGGGACAGATGGAGTGATAAAGGCCCCAGTGAAACCACAGCAAATAGAGGCTTAGGGTTCAGAATGCTGTTAAATGCCTATATAAAAATGCTACCTTGCAAAAAGATTTGACGTTTTCTTGGAGGTGTTGTGTGGGCTTTATCATTCATGGACAATCATTCCAGGCCTCTCTGTGTTCAAAAAAGCGAGCCATTCGGGTTGACCTCTAGAGGTCCCTTTGAACCCTAATTATTCTCTGATTCTGGCCACATGTTAATGAGAGAAAGAGCCAGAGGAAGGGCCAGCATGTGTTGGTGTAGCCAGAAATAGTTTCCCTAATCCTCATGCAACCAACAACAGGACTGTGGGTACAGATCCTCTGGACTGTGCCAAACAATGTAATGCTGGAGGTGCACTCTATGATCAGAAAAACCCATAACTTGATATTCTTCTTCCAGTAGAATCTTTCCTCTCTGTTATTGCCCTAGAGACTTAATAAGTGTCTTCTTCTACCTGTGAGCTGTGTTCCCACTCCCATGTCAACCTTGTTCAAATCCCTATCAGCAGATTAGCAGTGCCACTCATTAAGATTCCCTTTCTTGGTTAGGTGAATTCCACCTCTTCTCTCCAGTGAAATGCTTGCTTCATCATCCCTAAAGAAGTACCGCTCCCACTCTCACCTAGATGAACATCTGAGGACCAGACTAGGCCCACAGCTATGCTAAGTCCTGGAATAAATTCTATGGCTATGACAAGGTAACTGGATCTTCAGCACATGGAAGGAGCCACCTTTGGTGTCTCTGCACTAAGAAAGGTCCTAGATATGACACTTGTCATTGAGGAGGATTTCCAGCAGAGGTAGCTCCAATTTTGTCCTAGTGCTCTCAACTTTGGTGGCATTTGAGAAGGAACAGACTGTGTCAAGGCAAGGATGTGCCTGCCTGAAGCAAGTCACAGAGGCAGCAGTGCTACCATCTGTGTTGTCTCCTTCTGTGGCTCTTGAAATACAGAGGTGGATCCAGTCCCCATGTACCTGTAAGTAAGAGAGAAATTGTGCTTTTTGAAATATAAATCTAATGGGAATAGTAGTAAATGGAGGGTGCACACAGAATAGAAAATGTTCTCTGCATAACCAACATGCCTCGCCTGCTTCCTGCTGTCTGCTTTAAAATCTGTCAGCCAGAAGTTTGCTAAACTGAGAAGGACAGCATTGGCTTTGGGCTGAAGTTCAGAACTATCCTTTCTATTGTAACTTTCATGGCATGAGGATTTTGTAACTAATTACAAGGATTTCCAGGCTTGGAGTCAGCAAATCTAAGACACAATTAACTGTCATGGGAAATAAAAAATTGTAAAAAGTCTCTTCTGAGCAAGTCTGGGTGTCTTGGTCCTGACATATAATCACTTTGGTTGATAGAAATTATTTATTTAGTGTTAAGTCTTTCCTAATAAAGATGTTCTGCCTGAATGATACAGGTCTCCAATTTCCATAAGATTAAAAAAAGCAACACATTAACCAACATTCACTTGTTGCTCACACTTATATGGAATGATGTGATTTCCATATGAAGTGCTGCTGCTTTCTGATGCTGATTTGCAAGAAATACTCTACAAGTGCTTCCCAGCCCCAAGGTTAAAAGCTGCTCTTTAATAAAATATGATCTCCACTGCACTTGTCTCATTCTTCTAAGGAAGTGTAAACCAGTGCAAAAAACTAACAAGCAAGACACTTGAATGATTGATACAGAGGAAAACCTGTTGGACTAATCCTGTCAATGATTTTGGTGGAGTATTTTGCTTTCAAATATTTATTAAAATTCTCACATTTCTCTTGTCTGAAATCTGAAAAAAATGAAGGAAAAATTGCTATTTTTACCTTTTGCTTGTGATATATGTAACTCTGACTGTCTGTCCTATTGGAACTATTTTTCATGTTGGAGCAGAATGTCTGTGTTTGGGACCAGGAAAGTGCTGCATGGGATAAACAACTCAAAGCAACTCTTAATTAAATGAAACTGAAATGAGATGAATGGAAAACTTAAAAGAGTGAATAATTGCATTTTCCTGCTGTAATTATCAGATAGAAACCTTTGCTTCAGGAAACAGTTGTAGGCTGGAGGATAAGAGGATTTAGAAAAGGAGGGGTTATAATTCTGTCTATAAAAATCATTATTCATTATAATTATAGGAAAGACTGATGGGGATGTAACTCTCTTGCTTCCAGCTTGATCCAATCTGTACAGAGTATTCTGTTCTCTGGATTGCTATGCCATGCGTTCATCTATTTACAACCTTCCCTAGACTTTTGCAGCTGGAAACAAGATATTAAAGCAGTGCAATCCAACTGAAATTCAGTATGGACTTTCTGGTTCTTTTAATATTACTAGTAAATCTGAAATCTGAACCTCAGAGATAAGTAGGCTTTTGTAGTATAATTCTAATCAAAGTAAATGTATGACACCCACTAAAAAACATTTAGATATTATAGTGGGCCTGTGTAGTTTCTACAGTGTTCGATCTGTTTTAGCAAAGCCAACAACCACCCTTGAGGAAGATGATAGATTTTTAGTTAACTGGTTCAGCAGTGCCTATTTTGTTACTGCCAAGAAAGACACATTCAAGTCTTCTTAACTGAGAGCTGAAGGCTGCACCCAGGCTTTTCAGTTTTAATCCAGAGAACTCCACAAGCAAGACCTTAGCAAGAGATAATAAGGTCTCCTTATGGTTTCTGGGCAATGATGGGAAAAAAACCTGAGGTGAACTTGCATTTAGATGATGCAGGATGCTAGGTGATACATCAATGGAAGCTTCAGCAAGTCCTCCTGGTTCACTGCTTTCACACACTTAAGCATTTGCTAATGCTAATTCTTGTACAACCCCATTGCCTGAAGTGGGATTTACCCTTTAAATACTGAAAAGCTTTTACGTCTCTAACAGGGGCCATGTTATTTCCTCTATTTTCATTTAAACTGTAGTCTGCATCATCTATATCCAACATGAAGCTCCTCAGCTTTTCAAAAGCAAACCTTTGCTTTATGGATGAGGATATCTAATGAATTCTGTTGTAAGTCATAAAAATATTTGACTTGTTCTTTCAGCACATTTAATTTTAACACAGCAAAACTAGTAAAAGTAGAATCACACATATAATGAGAATGCTTTTCTCAGTGGGTTTGATGGACTGTGCAGTTTCAACAAAATCAGCTGTGTTTTGCAAACCAGTTTTCAGTCACTTCCCCCCAATAAACAAAATACACATGAAGTTTTTTTTACAGGATGAAACTAATTAGAATCTGTATCTTTGTCATCTCAATGTCTTAAAAGTTAACAGATCAGATCCTTTGGTCACCACTGTCCTTGATGAAGACAATCTCCTCTGAGACAATCTTTGCTTGTGCAGTACTCCAGTATGGCACAGGAAACCCCGTAGTTCACATAGATCAACTATGATGAATTATAGAAAATGTGATTTGCCCATTGTGTTAATTTCATAGAAAATAAAGGGCTCTTGAAAGGAAAATCATTGTGGTGCTGAAACAACATTTTCTGTCCCTTTCCTAGCTTTCAAAACTATGTAAAGCTGTGAAAGAAGTAAAATTAAAAACACTGGAATATTTACATATGGAGAAAGTAATAATATGTCTGTCTGGAAGTACTGGCATTCAGGCTTTTAAGCCATACGGTTACACTCATGATGAAATTGTGCCATAAATACATCATATCTCTGATTGCCTATTCCCTTGTGGAAGGAGGGAACCAGAACAGTATATGATTATATTGTATATGGTTTTATATATATATATGTACAATATATATGTACAATATGTATTTCTTTTCCAGACAACAGTCCTATTTCAACATCTCTTATTTTAAAGAACGCTCCACCCCAGGGTCCCTTTGCAGTTTATTTTCAGTCTTTTGAGCCTGAATAGTATCTCACTGATATTTTAGTTCCTAGTGTTTACTGAACAGCCTATAAAATTAAAACCTAAATTCCTATGTCTGAATTGGTTGTCAATCAGCAGTGCCCTCCTGTGTTCTTCCTTGCAGATCCAAACTGGCAGATGGATTGAAGTCACTCCCAGCCTGAGAGCTGCAAGGGCCTGAACTGAATATCTACATTCAGCATCTTCAAGAAACTCTTCATTTGCTTATGAAATAATTAAAAAACAAATTCTTTCTGTCAATCTGTTCAGCTACCAGCCCTTTAATTTGTTTGTTTTTTAAATGAATGAAAATGAATGAAAATTGTGTTTGCCTTGTGTTTGGAAAATACCAGTCCTTATTTACCCACTATCACAGAGAATTAGCTGTGTTATTTCAATTGGAGTAGAGTTGAATTAGACAATCATTGATCCAGATGGTTGACTTACAATGGAAATTAATAGGAACATTTCCCTGAATTGAATTATTTCTTGATAAGACTGCTCAGTGACTCTTGCAATATCATTCTGTAATGACACAAACACAGCACTCAGATTTCCTTAATCCCCTACATGTCAGCCCCAACAGACACACTTGAAATATCTTACATAGTGATAACTGTAGTTTGATTTACTTTAGTAAAACAAATCACAGTAATGCTGCTGCTTTGAAGTGGAGGTCTGGTCTGACAAGTCAGCTTGCAGAAGTGACAAGATTCTGAGTTCCAGATTGTGTTCATTGCACCACTCACTAAATGTCTTTCCCCCATGCAAGTGATATTCATGACAGCTCACACAGTGGAGCCCTGTGCAATGTTGCTGGTGGCAGTTTTCTGAATGTTTCCTGTCATGATTCAAGAGCATAAATATGAACTTTGCTTCTGACTCCTACTGAAGACCATTCCTCCAGGTTCTAGCTATGCATTGTCCCAGACATTCTCACCTTCACTGGTGGCTGGAAAATGTGGCATGTGGCAACCAAATGCACCCACAGGCTGTCTTGATTCAGGTTACCTCCAATTCTGGTACTGTGCTAGGTTCATTAAAGCAAGGATAACCTCACTGTTACAGTGGGACTTGTCACCACATCCAAGTAGTCCTGAAATAGATTAATAACAGAAGGATATGCACCAACAAATAACATTCAGGAAATAAAGAGCCAGTCTGACATTGATTTATTTATTTTTTTCAGTCTTGGTTTAAATTCAAATGCCTTACTAATCTAAGTATAATAGGATCTATGCAATTTGTCTTTGATTTTTTTAATTACAGAACTCACAGAAGTTCACTCACTTCTTCAAGTAGCTTCAGGTCCATAATGATAAATATAATCCAGATAGAAATAAATAATTGTTTCTATGACAACAGAGCCACACAATACTTAACTCATTCTCTTAGAGCTATATTGGTACCAAATTGAAAATTACTGAAAAAAAATTGTTTTAATAAAGTAAGGTGACATGATTCTAAATACATAGACTACAAACAGATTTGTGAGCTGAATCTGTAGCCTGCTTTGTGTACTTCTTGCCATGTTTAAAATTTGTTTCCTCAAATACTGTGTAACCACAGAACAGGGATAATGCCTTCTCTCTTCACTAAGGAAGCCTCCTTCACTTCTGTTGTATATGTTCTGTTGCTTCATTTTGACTTTTCCATTACATAAAGTAGCAACTGTTCCTTATATTCAATTTTCCAAATCTGTCCAAATCCCTTCTTGTATATTTGTGGACCAGTTTCTTGCTTACTGAAACTCTAATCTTCATGATTTCACTTTAATGAATCATTGTTTATTGATCCTGTAATTTAAAGTGCAGAGAGTTCAGATTCTATAGCTGGTAGGCATTGCAGGAGTATTGCTTAAACCACAGTACAGAACTGAGATTTCTTTTTTAGTTTTGAAGGCTAACACAAGGGAGATCAGTTACCCAGGAACAGGAGGTCTCTCATGGAACTTTGACACTATGAAATATTGCCCAGTGTGAGCCACCAATGTGCATTTGCAGCCCAGAAAGCCACCCATGTCCTGGGCTACACCAAAGGAAGCATGGCCAGCAGGTTGAGGGAGGGGATTCTCCCCCTCTACTACAGCCCCATGAGACTCCACCTGTAGTGCTGTGTCCTGTTCTGGAAGCTCCAACACAGGAAGGGGATGGAGCTCTTGGAGCAAGTCCAGAGGAGGGCCACAAAAGTAATCCAAGGGCTGGAACACCAATGTGGACAGACTGAGGGAATTGTGTGGGAATTGGAGGTGTTCATCTCAGAGAAGTCTCTGAGAAGATTGTTGTGGCCTTCCAGTACCCAAAAGTGCCTTTTTACAAGGGTGTGTAGTGATCAGACAAGGTGTAAGGGGTTTAAAACTTAATGAAGGGAGATCTAGGTTAGACATTAGGAAGGAATCCTTTCCTGTAAGAGTGGTGAGGCACTGGTAGAGGTTGGCCAGGGAAACTGTGGATGCCTTAAATGTGGAAGTGTTCAAGCCCAGGTTGTATGGAGCTTTGAGCAACCTGGTCTAGTGGGAGGTATCATTGCCCATGTGGCTGGGTATGGGTTTAGCCCATTGCCCATTTCCCATGGGTTTAGGCTGTGCCTCCCAGCCTAAACCATGCTATGATTTCAGTCACTACAGAGAGTTTGTCAGATTATGCAGAGATGTTTAGAGCACAATTTCTTTATAATAAAGCATGTGCTACCTACAGTTTGTGTGATGAAACACACCTGAAACACCATTAATTCTATTTCTACCATCAGCGTGTACCAGAAAAGCAGCTTAGGTAGCCATGACAGATGCTGGCACTGGAAGAACATTGAGTAAGATGAGATTACTCACTTTTTTTAAATGCAATATTTATATAGTTGATGTTATTTGTACCTCAACTGCAAACGCAATAACAATCATAGGAAAAAAACCCCAGAATATAAAGGGCAGTATTAATTATTAATATTAGACAGGATAAATAGCTGATATGGGAGACCACTTCACATTCTGGAAGTGTTATTTTATGTTTGTTTTTGTTTTCTTGTTGTTTGCTTGTTTTTATCTTTTTATTAATCCAATGGTACTTTCATAACTTCACTTGAAATATTAGCTCAGGATTTAATAATCTCCTTAGTATGGTTTCTGATGGATGTTAGAATGGGTGAAAATACCAGAATCTAGCTCCAATCTGTAATAAACTGAAACTTATATATACCTGAGGCTATCATATACATGGAATTTCATCATCTGCACTTTAGTTCTTTATCTCTGCATTTTATGGGTTTGATGGGATTGTTGTGGATTGGAGTTTGTTTGCTTTCCTTTCTGTTTTCGTTCTACCCTTAAACAGTTGCAGGAGAAGAGACTGAAATAAAAACTACTTAGACAAGAACAAGTTCATTGAAAGCTTAGCCCAGAATGACTGCTTAATTCCTTGGTTTTATTTTCCCCTGCTATGAAATATATTAGCCAACAGCCTGCTTCATAAAAATGCTGCACCTCAAAGCTGGCTTCCATGTCTGCAGGGTAATGAGAAAATCAAGAAGAAAATCTAGAGAGGCATACCTGAATGCATTTGTTTCCTTCCAGTGTTTGGGGTGGGTTTCTTCAGTCCCATGGCAAACTTCACGTCTCAAAGAACGTGTTTGAGGTTTGTCAGTTATTAGCAAAAAAAAAGGGGAAGAGTTGTAGGTTGTGACAGCATCCAAAATAATGAAATCACAGGTGTTTTACCTGATTAATGCTTACAGAATAACTACGAAATATGCAGGTGACAGCAGGAAATCTGCTGCTGCTTAAATCTTTTAACTTGCATTAGTTGTTGTGGTGTGGTTAAACTTCGTGGCAGGACATGTTGTGGTAGGACAAGGGCTAATGGTTTGAAACTAAAAGATGATAATTTTGTACTAGATATAAGGAAGAAATCTTTTACCATGAGGGTTGTGAAACACTGGCACAGGTTGCCCAAAGAAGTGGTAGAAGCCCCATACCTAAAAACACTCCCAGTGGGGTTGGACAGGGCTCTGAGTGATCTGATCTCATGAAGATGTCCTTGCTCAAGGGTGAGTTAGACTTAGATGACCTGGAAAACCCTCTTCCAACCCAAACTATCTCATGATTCCATGATTGTATGATTCTACTTTAATTGCTGACTGTAAGAGACACATGCTACAAACCTTTATACCCAGTTTGCAAAGCTATTCTTGATCACCCTTGAAATATTCATTTTTTTAATACACTGCATAAGATCACTTGAAATAATCTATGCCAGTGATGAGATGTGTAAAGAGGCAATAAGTACTTTTGGTTAATATTCAGTTTTTCATCATGTAGATTGATTTTTAATAGGCTGGAATCCTAATTTCCAAATAGCTTTATGAGTACAGCTTTCTGTAAAATTCTTGAATTCAAGCAAGATACAATATTTTAAAAAATGAAATTACAGAAATAAAACATCAGCAGTGGAGAAATCCAGAAAGAAATTTCCATTCAACATCTACACAACTGTCTTCTATTCAGAGAATAAGAAGAGAAGAAGAACAGTCATTCAGGTGTACTTTGCAATAAATAGGGTTCCTCTGTTTATTTTTTACTGCATATGCTAATAATATTAACTGAAATATGTAAAAATGTCTGAAGCATCCATTTTATTTTATTTTATTTTATTTTATTTTATTTTATTTTATCTTATTTTTTCAGCTACCTCTGAATCCAACTAAGAAAGCTCTGATCTAGTTATTCGTTTCGTTAGTGGACATTACAGCCTGAATTTATAAATGCAAATAATTGTTTCCTCATAAATAACTCCTATTTCAAGCAACAGATACTTTCAAGATCACAATTTCCTCAGAGATATTCAGTAAACAGGAAAGAAATCCCATCTTCACCCTGCTACTTTTCTTTGTCATGCTATTTGCAGATTTTTATTCCGAGTGGCACTTGAACTATTCCTGCACCCACACTAAGAGCTGTTCTCCCCAGAAACTTCTGGAGGCCTTCTTGGTACACAAAAGGCCACAAGCTGTTCTTGAATATGGGATGTCACTGTTGCTTTGAGAGCCTTCATAACCATCAAAGATCTTTTCTGCTTTATCTGTACCATATTCTCACTAAAGAAAGATGATGTAGAGCTATAGAGAGCTGTATTACAAGTGCACACATATTTCTCCAGCAAGTCAATGTCTGTACTAAGGGATTAGAAGGTAAATGTATCCTAAATATGATGTGCATGAGTATGGGTATTAAGCACTGTATTCTTATTTGAAGGAAAATTGCATATTTGCTTTTCCAAGAATTCTGCCATGAAAAGTAAATCTGCTGCAATTTCCAGTGTCTGAGTTACTCTTGAAATCCTCTCAGTCAGGTTAGGAGGTCAAGGTAATCTCATTTCCTGTTTTACTGTCTTCACCTTTTGAGAAATGAGGCCATTTTTAATGGCAAGTTGCTCTTTTCTTTAAAAAGAAAAAATACAAACCTAGCAGAAAAAAACAAACCAAACCAAAAAACAAGCTTGAGAAAACAAAAACAACCCTACCCTTCATTTGAAAACAACCACTTCAGTTACTTTGTCAAGTTTACTTTTAAGCAAAGGCTTCTTTGTTTCCCCCTGTGCACAATTCCACAAATCATCCCATTTCCCAGATGTGTCTGGAGAAAATGAGACAGGTGTCTGGAACCATTTATTTCTACTAAGCACAGAAAACATTAGCATTCAATTTAGGGCACACATTATGCCATGTAATCAACAAGATGATTTAAATGTTGGCTCTGAAAAGCTAAAGGCTGGGTAGAAAAAAAGATGTTCATTGAAAACCCAATGTTTTGGCCTGTGTTCCTGTGAACAAACTTTAAAATACTTCGCAACTTTTTGGACAAAAGATTGGATTTCCCCTATTCAACATTCTCCAAAGGATCCTTAGCTCAGTAATAGTAATATATTATTTTAATGTAGTTATAACCTGTGCATTTCAAATCATTTGTCCCTAAGGATCCTATTAGTGAGTGGGTTCTTGATGATGGGATTAATTCTTATGGAAGTAAAAGTTTAATCACTCCCTTTGCAACACTGCAGTAAAATCATAATAATGCTGCTGAATTCGATGCTGATATTTTATAACCAACTTGCATAAATGATCATTGCACATCAGTACCTCTTACATATATCTATACCATGTGCCCATATACTTGTATGCCTATATTATAGATGCCTAGATTTACATGAGAGTACAGAAAAAGGCCAAGTACCGGAAAATGTGAAGAATGTCAGTCATGAAGGACCATGTTTCAGAGCTTCAGTGGAGTTGGGAGAACAACTACTAGCTGAAAGTATAGCTATATAATTCATAATTATATAGCCCACCATAATTCAGCTCATGATGACTTCCATCCTACATCCCAAAGAGCTGTTAGTAGGAGGGTAAAGAGTCACTCACCTACTTTGTGAGTGAATGAAAGCAAGCAAATGTTGTTAAATGTCACTAAAAAGAAAGGGCTGATAGCCTAACTTTTCTGGTTGCCATTCAGATTTTATACTCAGGAACTGTGGTTTTCAGTCTCAAAATCCATCTGATGGTAAAGATAAGCATGAGAGAAAACGGCTAAGGAAAACAGGCCTATTTTCAGTCAAATTAAACCTTCCAGATGGGTTCTGCTGCTTTAATGGATCAGTTGCTTCAAATCCAAAAGCTGAGAAAACAAACACTCTTCTTTACAGTTGGTGCTGAATTTGCATCTGGTTCCAAATGTTTTGGTATCACCCTATTCTTACTACACAGATTGTGGAGACATAAAGGGCAACATAACCTTACAAATCATGTGCCAGTCCTGCCATAATACTCTGATACATCTTTGCTGCCTGTTCTGACAGGAGACTACAAGAGCAGAGCAGCTCCATCCTGTTTCTACCCTTGCCAGAAACCCACAACCTTCTTTCAACAACTTTTTTTCAGTTCTTTGAGCTTCTTTTCCCAATATATTGCAACTGAACTTGTGAATAAAATAAAGACAGACTTTTTTTTTTCAACCATTCTTGTTTATCCTTAAACTTTGAGAGGCTTGAATTTTATATTCAAGTACAATTCTGATCTTGCCCTCTAGAGCTATTAATAACAACAGAATGTTCTTACATTTTCTCTGCAGACTTCTGCATTCTGCTGAAGGCATTGTTTATGTAATGAGTTCAGGCTCAATAGGGACACTGTAAATAGTCTAAGGAACCTTTTATTTTGTGTATTGACATTTCATATTTTCTTTATTACTTTGTGAAATGTCCTTATCACAATAGTGAAATCCATCTTCTTTGAGTGTTAAAGAGTTATTTTTTTTTAATTGTTTTAATTCTGAAGAGGCCATACCTTCTGTTTTTAGGCAGTCTACTTAATTTTTGAGATTACATAAAATGAAGCCATTAATTATGTCTATATTTATAGAACTTTGGAATGGTCTCCAAGAACTTTGTGTAGCTCTGTATTCATATATCACAACAATATTAATCTTTCTGTTATATCTAGATGCCTGACAACAGATGTTATTCTAACCCATTTTTTAAACCTCTTAGTGAACTACAATACACAAAACCCATTCCTATGTTTAATCTATCTTAGAGCCAATTTTTTTTCTTATATGCATTCTGTCTCATGCTGAAAAAGCAATCCAAATATTTCTTGTCCTTCTTTACTGAATACATGGAATGATGTACCATGGTCCTCCTTACACTGGAAGATGGCTGAGACCAAATGATTACCTGTTAACCTTTCAATTAAAATGAAATATGTCATGTCTATAAAAGACAGAAAAAACCCAAGGGAAACTCTGGCTTGCTAAATCTTGGAGAAGAGTTTCAATGTAGAATGTGTCAGGATCATGAGGAGAAACTGGTGAAGTTCTCCAGAAAATGGGGTTTGGTTCAATTAAAAACCCCAAAATTTCACTACATAAAGGCCTTTTGGAAAAGAAGTTAGTAAATACAATCCTTGGAATGTACTATGAAGGTGTGTTTTTGTTGTGATTTTTTTTTTTTTTTGCAGCAGGAAAACTTAAAATAGTTAGAGGATTTACCAGATATATTTGAAATAAGGAAGGAATAAGCATTTAAGAATGGAAAGATTAAATGAGTCAGTGACATGACAGGTTTCACAACCCTTACAATTTAATGAAGGAAAAATAAAAAGAGATAAAATAGAAAGCAAGATGGTGGTCTTCAATACAGTCAGGGAAATGACAGGTTGGGGCATATGGGAGGTCAAGCTACACAAAAAGTATTAAAGAAAACCAGCAGTACTTAAAATATGTATTAGGGAGGGTAAGCAGGGATGGGAGTGGGAGTGTCAAGGAAAAGGTTTTGGTACATTTCAAAACTTGATAGCTGTTCATACTGATGTAAAATTCTCCTAAAGAAAGCTGAAACGCTCCATCACCATCAGATACAGTCTTTTTGACACCTTCTTTGTTGTTCTCAAATATCTCTAATTAAGCTGACTAGAATATACCAACTCACACATTGTGCCAAGAGGGCTTTTAGTCTCCCGTAGGTCTTGCTTTTTATATGTGCTGTATAGATCTGACTCTGTTTATTCTTACTGACATGAATGCATGACCTGCTTTCTCAGGGATGTTCATGTTCAGGGTATTTTTTGTGTGTGTGCAACATTTCTCTCTGCTAGTCAAAACCATGGTAGTTCAGAAATACAGCTCATGGTATTTTCCAGAGCTCAGGTAAATGTTGGGATAATAAGGCTCTGTGAGACTGTGTAAGAAGACAGGCAAGAACTCCTAGTGGTTACAGTACCAAAGTGGGAAAGGAAAAATCTAGGGTCTTACATCTGTTTCTAAGATATCTTGTGGATATTTTATATTAAAGAGCTACTGGAAGAAAAAAACAACCAAACAAACAAATAAAAAAAAATCCCAAACAAACCACTGCCTTTCTTTCCAGAAACAAGCTGATCCCAGGGTTTATACCCTGGGTTAACCTGCCAGAGCATCTCAGTAATTCTGGGCTTGGTTTAACTCTTCTGCTGTGAAACCTGGGTCATTCCGGGAAATGCAAAGGGACCTGGTGTTCCCAAATGCCACCATGAAACCCTAATTTACCTTAGGCAGAGTTTGTAGCCACAGAAAATACCTGCATTTTTCATTGAAGCTAGTCCAGCATTCAAATTACATCCAGTTTTTAGAAGCTCTTACTCAATTTTTTGAGATAGTGTTCAGAGCTTGTGTGAGTGCATGTGAGAGAAAAGTGAAAAGAAAAAAGGCAAAGATGTTTTCCTTTTTTAATATTGTTTTTACCAATCACCCAGGCTTTTCCATTTGGAGCAGCGTGCTCCAAAATGCTACAAATTTATCTGAGATCCAACTGCTCTCTGAATTTCAGACACAACATCTGCTCTTTCTTTCTGAAGACCTGATCAGGGACTCGACAGCAGTTTCCTTCCTGTGAAACAGATGATAAGATGATGCTGTCCTTTACTTACACTACCAGGAAGATTTTTCCCCTGCTTTGTGCAGCTGTTATTGTTGTGACAGATTGAACTCTTCCATGATAAAAAGCAAAACCTTCTCCTTTTCCAAGCCAGAGAATGGAAATGACACCTATGTTATTCATATGTTATCAGCAGTCACATTATTCTAGAGACTGGCCCAGAAGATTAAAAAACAGAATGCCAGATTAAAGATGAAATCAGGAAGCAATTTTCAGAGTCCTCTAAGGTCATGCCTTGAATTTTAATTCCTACAGAGAGAAAATTAATCAGATGTGAGATTTCTAAGTCTAAAGATCCTGTGATTGGAAGGGAACATAATTTAAAAGAACGAAGTTAAGCCTTTCTGAATAATTCTAAATCAGGCATAGTAAGGAAATGCAGTTAATATGAGAGCATTTATGATGTTTTATATCACATTAATAAATCTGGTTAGAGGTTTTTAATTTTTTGGCAGGAACAGTAATGGTTGCAAGTAATTCAGGTGTGTAGTACAGCAATGTGCTTTACAGAAATAGGAAAGAGACTAAATTGCTGTGACTGAATGTTGATGCATATAAATTAGGATCTATGAATTTGACAATATGTTTTTCTAGGGAGATACCAAGCCATGGCTTTGAGTGATTGTTCCTGCACTCACCACTCTAGATGGCAAATACAGCTGCCCAGCACCAGAAGAGCCTTGGAGCTGTCAGTTTTACACAGTGCCTTTCATTTACCTCCAGCATTCTGCACCCCCAACTTTCAAAACACTCAACATCTCTGAAGGGATCTCAGGAACAAAAAAATTAGGTAGAGAATCAATGCCAAGGACCTAAAGTCAAAACTTTTCTTTTTTTTTTTTTTTTTTTTCAGCAGAGAAAAAAAATACACACTTCATTGCAATGCAGAAGCAGGTGAGAAGGAACACAACAGTTTTCCTGCAATTGTGGTTAAACTTCAGCTTCATGTAATCTCAGATGCCTGTAGAGCAAAGAGCAAACTGTTGAATCTCAGGTTATAGGCAATGGAAAGCAGAGAGATGGCTATGAATGGCCAAGTAGTCTCTCTAACTGCCCTTTGACCTGCTTGACAGAGAAGAAGCAGATGCTAAAAGTCAGAGCAAGGTCCTTGCTGAATGCTGTCCCACTCACCTATCCCATCATTGCTCAGGTGGGGAAGCAGCATCCCCAGTGCTCATCATCGGGCTGCAGCTTCTTGACCTGTGCAAAAGCAGTGGAAAACCCCCTCCTCAAACACCTACAGCAAGTCATGGAGCTCTGAGCTGACTCTTCACATTCTAACCCTGCTTACTGTAGTGTAACAAGGCAACCAGGTGCCCCTAATTGCCAGGGAGTGGGCATGAGCTCCTTTTATTGGCCCCCAGTCCTGCTCATGCGCAGTGGGGGCCCACCCTAATTAGGCACAGGTGGGCTTGACACAAGCTCATGCTCACTCCCTGGCAATTAGTGGCACCTGATTGCCTCGTTACACTACAGCTTACAGCACAACCTGCAAGGCCAAGTGACACCTGGATTTCTCGATTTCTCCATTACCACCTCCCTCCTTTTTTGGGTGCCACAGACTTAAAATCTTCCCCTTCTAGGCAGGAACCCAGCAAGAGCTGGCAGTGCAAAGACATATCTGCCCTGTTGGCTAGCAGGAGGATGATGATGCTCTGTATTTGGCCCACCTCTGTGCTCTTCTAAATGCATGTGGCTATACTCAGC
Source organism: Calypte anna (assembly GCF_003957555.1). NCBI lineage: Eukaryota > Metazoa > Chordata > Aves > Apodiformes > Trochilidae > Calypte > Calypte anna. The sequence continues at coordinate 142,469,958 of NC_044245.1, read as the reverse complement.
ATTTGACTGGAGTTCCAGTTTAACACATCCTGAACAGCCTTGATCCTCAAGGGTCTACTTTTCCTGAAAAGTGAAGGGCAACTTGACCTTTCCTGTTGCTACATCTCCTGAAAGTGGAGTGCTCAGTAAACAAGGCCTTTAAAATGACTAGGTATTTTTTTGGAAATCTTTGTTGTGGTCTTGTGAATTCTTAAGCGAGTTTTAACTTCCCAGAGATAGAGATTACTTTGTAATCTCTATAATAGAGATTACTTTGTACATCTCTTGATCATCCTGTTAATGCTGTTTAGCTCAATTGTCATAGAATGGTTTCAGTTGGGTGGGACCTTATAGGTGTGTGTTCCAGCCCACCTATGATGGGCAGGAACACCTTCCACCAGACCAGGTTGTTTGAGCCTCTATCAAACACAGTCTTGAACATTTCCAGAGAGGGGGAATCCACAGCTTCCCTGGGCAACCTGTGCCAGTGTCTCACCACCCTCACAGAAAAGAATTTCTTCCTTATGTCTAACCTAAATCTACTCTCTTCCATCTTAAAACTATTACCCCTTGTCCTGTCACTACAAGCACTTGTAAAAATTCCCTCCTAGCTTTCCTGTAGCCCCTTCAGTTACTGGAAGGCCACTATTAGGTCTCCTCAGAGCATTCTCTTCTCCAGGCTCAACAACCCCAACTCTCTCAGCCTATCTATATCACAGAGATGCTGCAGCCCTATCATAATTTTCACTCCAACAGCTCTATGTCCTTATGCTGGGGGCTCCAGAACTGGACACAGTTCTTTAGGTGGTCTCAAGCTTGATCTTCTACAGTAAACAGATCTTCCTTCTCTTTCACTCTGCCTTTTTCTTCTGTGACTTGGACAGTGTAGCCAGAACCCTTGCCAGTGAAGACTGAGGCAAAAAAGTTGTTGAGTCCTTCTCCATATCCTGTAAAATCAGGTCTCCTGTTTCCTTCTGTAGAGGGGCCACATTTTCCCTATTCTGCCTCTTATCACTGATGTACTTTTAGAAAAACTTCTTATTACTCTTGATGTCCCTGCCCAGGTTTAATATCATCTGGGCTTTCCTAACCCGATCCCTAACTTTTGAGACAACTTTGTATTTCTTCCAAGAAATAAAAATTTCCAAGAAATTCTTAGAAGAAATAAAAATATAAGAATTTCTTCCTGCTTCCATCTTCTGGAGATATTATTTTTACATCTCAGAGTGTCCAGGAGCTCCTTGTTCATGCAGGCCTCCAGGCAATTATAATCAGTACCCACACAAACGAAAGCCTTTAGCTCTCTGTTAAAACAATCATCTAGACAAAAGGGCTCATTGCTCTGAGCTAAATATTGAAACTGCTTACAGCACTGTATTTTCTGGTTCACTTGAGCTGCTGTAAAGTTCTACCCATGGTGACACTTAATTTTCATAAACACTTCCAAGAATAGTAAATTATTCATTATCAAGACCTTTTTCATTAACCACTGACATATTATTAGCTCCTCTCTTTGCTCCGATGAGAGAAATATAGGATTCTATTACAACAAGAGCAAGAAAAAGTAGCTTTTGGGCACCTGAATTCCATTTGATTCTATAAATACCAAGGATCATTCTTAACCTATGATTAGAAACTTTAGCTCAAGATTCAGGGCTATAGGTTCAGCTCTAGTGATTTACAGTTTCCATCTCATTTTTATCCCTGATAGAAAATGTTGATTTTACCTAAATGAACTATATAAAACCAAAATGAACTTAGATCAAACCACAACTGTTTTATCTCTATAAATGATTGTAAATCAGGAATAACCTAAAAGCACTAAACTTGCCTTCATCCGGATTAGTCTAGATGTAAAACACTTTCCTGAATATGAGTAATCAAGGTGTCACATTCCCCAGCAGAGAAGGTGATATTAATGAGCAAGAGGTTGATTTGCCAGGTGAACTGAAGAAGCTAAGAAAAAAACCAAACCAAAGCAAAATAAAATAAAATAAAATAAAATAAAACAAAAACAAACCCCCAAACCTCATTGCTTCAAACCTAAATATTCTTGCTTTCCCTCTTACAAAATAAAAAATTCCCGAGGTGATAAATTGGGGACAAACTTGGAGGAGGTCTTAATTTTAAAGCTTTTTAAATATACTTTGAAAAATAAAGCAAAGCTGCATTTTAAACATACAAGATCTTTCAAAATGAAAAGTCAAACTTTCTCTACCAAATTTTGTGGAAATGAAATGATTTTTAAAAATAATTACATTTTATTTTCATCAGAATTCACTGCCTAATTTGATTAGAATTCTTGCTTATTATCAATATTTATAAAAACATCTTCTTTTTTTTCATCTGAGATGCTATTTTTGGAGGTTTTATGGCCATCATTTTAACAGTGTAGATTTACATTCCATATTTCTGTCAAAAGCAATTATCATATCTTACATTTGAGTGCCCCCCCTGGATTATAGGCCTCTTCTAATGAGATGATCTCATTCATATCAGGATGATGATCAACAGCTTGGGGCAGAACTTCATCAGAGATCCCTTAGGAATTTTCAAATTGTCAGATAGATGAAGAAGGCTGCTTGTACATTGTGTTTATGACTCCTGTATTATTTTTAGAAACTGTCTATGAAAGCCCTCAAAGTCATTATGTCTCTTCCATGTTTGTCTTTACACAAAAATGTAAGTAATTATTGCTTTACAAATGGTTATCTGCTATGGATTCTTATATTAAAATGTCTCCTGTGCATTTTCAGTACTCATCTCTCTGCACCATGGTTATTCTTTCTTTCAGTGAAATCTGGTTTTTTCCTGAAGGCAATACCCACTGTGTAGAAAACAAACAAACAAATGAAGTTATTTTCTGTAGATTATGGCCTCATTTTGTTAAAATTTTTAAAAATGCATCAATAAGCCTAGTCTTTAGACTAATAAACTTTGGAGTGTCTAACAATGGTGAGAGGTTCCTGTCCAAGTGTTACTCTACATGCTACATTTCTCTGAATAATCTTTATTATCCATTAAAACAAAACAAAACAAAAACAAAAACCAAAAACCTGAAACCACCAAAATAAAGTTTTAGCTGCATTCCATTAATTTGATGACATAAATGTGAATGAGACTCCTGAACATCTTTGTTGAGTAAGATTTTTTCATTTCATTTGAACTCACAGGGAGTGGATATTCAAATACACCAAAAGGTAGAAAATAGAAACCCAGACTGATTTTCCTAAGTGGGAACTGGTTAGGTACTTCTGCTCTTATGTAATGAATTAAGGTAAAGACTTCTGAAAATCCCTGTAAAAATCTTTTTCTTCAAGCAAATATATCTTCCATTCATACTTGCATGATTAAAAAGTAATAACAGAATTAAAAATAATTCTCCTACATGCAAGTTGTTTGAAAGTATTTTGACACATGCAGTCTCCATCCCATGGTTAGCAGAGCTGCTGATGGCAATTTCAGTGGATTCTGGAAAACACACAAAAGATATTTCAAAGTTCATAGCTTAATTAGTGCCCTCACGAGGATCTCCAAGCAAAAGCACCTACTGACTCTGTCTTGGTTTTGAATCAAGTCTCATGTGACTGCTTATATCAGCCAAAAGAATAAAACCATTTCAGAAAGTTTAATATTCTCTTTTTCTGTGACAAAAATTCCACAGTACCTGTACTCAGTTGATGTTCACTCTGTGCATTGAAAAAAGAGAAGAGTTGATGTGTCCGGTCTGTATTAACTGAGCAATGACATTCAGCTACTGACAAGTCTTAATGTGTCAGCCTTCTGCCATTCATGGACTTGCCTTTGAAATTATGCAAATATAAACCAGTGAATATGCACTTTCTTTCTTTTTACTTTTGTGGGGTTTTGGGGGGATTTTGCTTTTTATGTTGTTATGTTGTTTTGTTATGTATTTATTTGTAGGTTTTATTTGTTTGTTTTTTTTCCTGGAAGGTTAGTTATGGGTTTTTTTAGCTTGTTTACTTGGAAAAAAAGAATAAAATAAAAAAAGCTTGCCAACAATATATTTAATATGACTGATGATACACTCCTGGAAAGTTCTTTAAATTATTTGACAGTTCTCAAAATAGACTGATGGACTGACAATAATTTAATTTTGAAATATTCATGATACCCTAAAATCCAAGTTAGTCAGTAATTCAGATACATGTTCATTAGTGCTTTGGTGAGCTTACTAAATGAAGGAAACACAGAAGGTTAATGAAATCTCTTCAATGTTGGTGAGGTATTCAAATCTTTAGAGGAGCATTAAATTGGAATACTATTGGTAGTATCTTTGTACTTCTGAAGTTTAAACAAAATGACTGCAACAACTTTTTCATTTTTTATAGAGTGAGAGACCTCTGCAAATAATTTCTGCTGATTAAGTCTATTTTACCTGACACTTGTACCAGAGATCCTTTACTCAAGATTCTACCAAAATATTTTTGGCTTAAAACTGAGACTGAAAATATCACCCAACAGCAGCAACAACAGAAGTTATTGCACATCTGGATGATACAGGTGATTGCTTCTGGAATACAGCACACAAACCTTCACAGAAAGATCACTGCACAAAATGTGGTGGAAATGAAAAATAATGCTCAAGAACTATTCTTTTGGTAATACTTCCCTGTTTATGAGGTGGAAAAATGCCAAGTAGAAATACCAGTAACGTTGATTAAACATCTTATAAAGTTTTATTCCATGCATTTTTCCAGAACATAAATGACTCAAAAATATCCACTTACACAGCAGAGAAACTTGATGGTCCTCAGGACAGAGAATGCTGCTCCTTGCTGAACAGTGAGGGAGCAGATGTGATCATCAGTCACTCCACTGCCAACTTCAGTGACTAAATGACACAAGTGCCACCTTTGTGGCCCTTTCATTAGGAAGAACAAGAAGGTGCATGATTTTTATTGTTGTTTACCTTTGTTTTTCCCATTGTTAGCGGTGTTTAGAAATAGAGGAATGTTTCCAAGGTTGACTGGACAGGATTTCTTGCCAGCACAATGTAATAGATCCAACACACAAGCATCAAGCCTGAAACAAAAACTCCAAGGACTTTGCTCAGCAAGCTTGTTGTTTGGAAAAAGGTGAGAAATAAAAGATGCAGATGAAACAACATACTGCTGAAAAGGTTTATTCCAATACTCATTGTAGGCCGTACTCAAAAATAATTAAAAGTCAGTATCAGTCAATGAATACTTTTGCCCAGTTTTTTAAATTTTTCCTATTTGTACAGGTGATGAAAAAAAAGCTCAGAAAGTGGTCCAAAGTGTGTTTTAGAAGTGATTATGCTCTCTGGTGCTTGATCCTCGCCTTCATATTTGTGTTTCCAGAGGCTGAGGTGCAGCTTTGTTATTGCTCCCTCCCCAACACTTTGAGCCTGAAGTGCAGAAAATTCCTCACTGAGACACCAGGTATTAACATCCCACATGGAAGGAAAATGAGCCTCTGGGGCCAGAGAGGTGCCTTCCCCACAGTGCCAGTGGGACACTTTGCTGAGCTCTGCAGTGGGATTCAGCTCACCAGATGTTTTGGGTCTATGAATCTTTCCCTGTCCAAGCATCTGGAGCTATGATGCTAAATGCACAAGAGACCAATGCCTTTCTGAGGACGTGTTAGAAAGCCACATGGGGTAGCATAAAGCTTCTAAAAGGGAAGCAGAAACTAATATTTTAGCACCTAAATATGTCTCTGGTTGTCTGGATTTGAACTAGTTTCCCTGAACTTCTTTTATGCATGGTTCATCCATTCACAAGTATATATTTAGTTTTATTAACTTTAGTACAGCTAAAGACTCAAGGAAGTCTAGCACCCAGATTTTAGCAGTAGTAGGAGCTGCTAAAGAATCTTTGGATGCTGTGCTAGTCTGCACTTTTTTTGGGACCTTCAAGTCTCTTTTTCTTCCCAGTAAACACCCACCCCATAGGAGGCTATGAAGAAGATCACTGAGTTCTCTTCAGAATAGTTTATCTTACTTTCTTACATCTGAGGTACAGCTTAGATGCTATTTTTGTCTCTCCAGAGGTAAGCAGCACTGTGTCCTCCAGTGTGGAAGTGCCATGGAATATTTTTCTCCCTCAGTAGTTGAAGAAGGATTATATTCATCACTCTCATTATCTCGGTCATTGTGATTTCTTTACTCTTTGACTTTAATTTTAATGTGTAAACTTTCCATATCTCTAATTTTTTTAGTTCTTCATTATCATTTGGTTCTAGCTGCTTGTGATTAACATCAAAAGAAGAAAAGATGACAGAGAATGGGTGAGTATAACACACTTTTAAATCTTGTACCAAAATGCTGGTTCCAATTTCTTTAGTAATTAGTAAACCACATAAATAACCATAGATTATTTTTTTTCCTTTCTGCTTTTTTTAACCTTTAAAATTCCAAATGCCTTGTAAAGGAAACTAAATAATATCCATGAACTATCAGAATCAGGCAAATTCACATACTTGCAAATACCCTTGCAAATTATCTTTTTGTTTGAGGTTACTCACATACAGGTTACTCTCCCTGTATGTACCCTACCTATGCCTCTTAAAATCCACATCACTTGAGAAGGAAGCAGCATGAATTAGCAATATCAACAGAAGATGGATTATGAAAAACATCTTCATTTCTGCCAGCTGATTCGTTGCATGCTGTGAATGAAATCAGTCCTGCGTTACAGTACCAGGAAAAGAAAATCAGATCTCCAAATATCTTAAAAAGAAACTTTGTGTTGGCATGCAGAAAGCCTAAGGGAGTTGTGTTTCCATGGTAACCACAAATGGATTTTTTGTGGCTTTTAAGTCATTCCTCCCTTGCCTCATGAGGCTGTTTGTCATAGCCTCTCACATATGCCCAGGTACTAGGATACCCTACCCCAAGAGCAAGAGATAACAGCCATGGCAGTCACATTACCTGACATTATTCTCGTCTTGCTCATGAAAATTTGGGAGTTACTGATGGCCTTAAAGCCCAGCACTCACAGAACCAGACCCTTAGAGGATGCTTACAATAGACATCAGCAAAAGTAAAGGCTGGCAAAGGGAGTTGGAGGGGATGACCACTGAAATGATTGAGGCCTCTTTCCTTCATGGACAAAGGATACAAAAAGAACCCCCTATCAGTCTTAAAAAAAATAGAATCATAAAGTAAAATCGTCAGCTCCATGTAAAAGCTGGAAAATGTTTCAGGTTGTGCATTCAAGAAAGGCAGCATTCAGTCCTCTGGAATATTGTTAATTTATGTACTTACTTTAAAAAGCACATTGCCTGTAAAGGTGTTAATTGAATGTAACACATTCTATCTCGTGAGATTTATTTAAATGAAAGTGTCATGCTGGTTATATTTAAAATTTGAGTTAATTATAAGTGTTACTTTTTTAATTTGTTAGATCACTGTGATTTTATCTCAACTATTGGCCACAGTAAATGATGCTGTTAGATTTCTGTGTTTTTGAGTGTCAAGGCCCATTAGGGCCTGTGAGTACCTGCAGAACTACCTTCTTGTTATGCCAGAGAGAAAAAAACACAATGTTACAGTAAAGTTAAAGTAAGAATCCAAGCACCACCTATGAATGCTTTGAATTTTGAAATTAAGATTATTTGTGCTCTGGCCCAAAAGGAAAGAAGATTTTGATCATGTAAAACATCCCTTTGGGATTGCTCCTGATCCTACTTGACCCACCAGAAACCCAAAAGAAGTGACATTTTTTCCCCTGAATAGTCGATACTGTTTGAGTTAGAAGATGCAGTGGGCTGATGAAAACTGACCTCTCAGACTGAGCACTCAACAATAAATCTCACTGTTAAGGAGCAGTCACCTTTCATTCCTCACCTAGTCAATGGAGAGAAGATGGCAATTCAGTCATCCTAAAATACAAGCCTGGGGGTGCCCATTTTAAGCTGAAAATGCATCAAAAGTTTCTTGCTTCCTTGTAGTGGATAGCATGGAATTTTTGGTAAGTCATTGGAGAAAAAGGATTATGTGTTGCAAATTTGCCATGCATCCTCTTTTGCCTTAATTTTATCTCCTATATGAAGGAAGCAAAAGTAAAACGAGAGCATTTTCTCCCTGCAAATTTACTGTCATGGCCATCCAGAAAGCTCCAAGTTGCTTTGCAATAACCGGTATCTTTTGAGAGGTCCACATGAACTGTTCCCAGTTTCTGATTACCATAAAGCACATATTGTTTCTCCACTACCAAGGCAAAACTGAGACCCAAAACCCAAAACCCTCTGTGCCCCTGGGAAAGAGGAGGATAACCAGAAATATCCTAGGTCTCTCCATCTCTATGAGTACTGGAAATGCAGAGAATCTCAGAAAGCAGGTCATGCCCTGAGCATGGAGGATAGCAAAACCCAACTAATGTCCTTGCAGACTGGTTCCATTTTTTTTTCCAGCCTCAGGCTAATAGATCAGTTTAACCAGGAACATGTGAGTGAACACAGTGCCACTAACAGGGCATTGAAAATTTTTGGCTGTCATGGATGCACAAAAATTCTCTGCATGGGTCATGTTTTCCAGCTGTAGCTAATCTCTGATATTTCAGAAGAAATCCAATTTTTTCCATCTCCCAAAAGCAGAGTTAGACATCAAGCAAGAAAATATTTCTTCCCATTGGCTGCAGGCAACAGTAGACCCCAGGAGAGATGCAGTGAACCAATTAGGTACTGTTATAAACAGAGTATAACAAATTCACTATGATCTATCTCCTTTCATCCTCAAAATAAATGATTTTATTCTGATATCGCAGTTTAATTTCAATCTTCCATTTCATCCTTTTCCTATCCTATGAACACCCCTCCAAAAAATAATATTCCAAGTTTCTCTAATTTAAAGACTTCCACTGAAACGAATCAAATTCCTCATCTAAATAACAGTCTGGGAACCTCCTTACAGAATTTCCCTTGCTGTTAGAGTTCTTCTAATTTTCAGTTTAGAAAGATTTATTTCCAGATAACAGTTCTTTGACTTTGTACCACTTCCTACTATTAACCCCCAAATGTAAGCTTCTTCCTCTCACTCCTAATTTTTCCAGGCTGCCCCAACCATATTTTTAAATCAGTTTTAAAATAAATCCTCCATTTCCCTAACTATTAATCCCCATTCAATTTGTTAATCCTTTTTTTACTGTAGGGGAGCAAAACATGGTTTTAAAATGCCAAATAAACTTTAGGCAAACTTAACTTATGGAATAAATTTAGCCCTCAATGAGAGAGAAGACACATAAGGCCAGAATAAATGACAGAGAGGATGGGTCCACATAGATTTAAACCTCAGGATATTATGGTCTGTGCTATCTGTGAACCTCTAGAAAGGAATGATTTCTGCAAGATTTATCTGAAGATTTTCTGCTAGCAAACACGTTCAGGGGAGACAAATATTGATGAATTTTAACAGTAAATTATAGTGACATCCCCCAGGACTGTGTGGTTGAGCCAGGTGTTGGTGAACCTTCAGGCACCATCTCATTTGACCCCACTGAATTATGATGTAAGAGCTGAAGCTGCTGACACTTTCGGTTACTTTTGCATTAAGATACTTCTGGTTTGTTATTCTCTTAAAAACAAGAGGGAATTATCTACAGCTGTTGTAGCTGCCCATGATAATCTTTACATTTGCAGCTATTGAACACATCCTGCAGGATAATTAAGATTCCAGCCTAACATGTTCAATATTTTGAGACAGCCTGGCCAGAAAGACTTTTTAAAAACTGATGCTTTTACTTCTTGTGGCAACAGATTGCAAAGATACATTCAAACAAGAAAATTATTGAAATTTAATATTAATCAAGAGTGAAAATTTCCATTCCAAATGCAAATTATCTATTTCAACATGAACATCTGGAGAGAGAATGTCAGGTCTCCTGTTAAATCAACAAATCAAACCTGACTTTTATTTGCCACTGAAGTCCAAAATGCAGCATGTTTTAGGGTATCTGATGATTCTGTGCTGGGCAAGGTAAGATGTTCAGGAACATGTCACTGTCTGCTGGCTTCAACAGGGACAGAAGAGGAATTCTCCACAAGTACTTTTTTGCTATGTGTTCTGAAATTTTCCTCTCCATTCTCTGTACCTATGCATTTCCTCTACAAATTTTAGTAGATAGTTTAGTAGATAGTTTCTAGTCACACCAAACAAGCACTGAATGAAGATTTCTTGAACATTTGTGTTGCACCAGATCCACTTTCTGCTTTCTATCCCATTCAGAGGCCAGTGCTGTCAAAAATCCTTTTAGAGAAGAGAGCTCAAAGGCAAACAGGTTTGGTTAAAGTGACAAAAGAAATCCATAAGGCAGTGCTAATGCTTTCTACTTTCAGTCCTCATGCTTGTCTTCATAACCTTTATGGCCACACTGATGGTGAGGATCGGGCATAGTGGTGGGGAAGGCATTTTAAAGAAAAAAGCCCAACCCTCTACTCGTGCCCTTGTGCTGCTGAAGAGAGTGCAGATAACTAAAGTTCTTTTAAAATTTTCCTGCTCACATTCCAATTTCCTTGCCTCTGTCATGAAGCTAGTGCATAGGGCAGCAACATAATGTAGCATGGGAAGCTAGTCTGACCCATTGTCACTTCAGAAAGTTGAAGTCTGTCCTAAGGAGACCAATTGTAATAGCAACAGCTTTTCACAGTTGTTACATGCTGGTTTTTTACCAAATTGTTCTTTCTCCCACAGGCTATTATTCTGCTCCACCTGAGCAGAATAGAAAGTGCTCCTCTACCCATTAGTGAAGAAAAGGCCATAGAGTAGGTAGCACCTCCCTGTGCAAGCTGGAAACCTAACAGCAAGAAAGGGAGTTTTCAGTTGTTTCTGAAAATGCCACAAACGCAGAGGGTTACCATTCACTTTAGAAGGAGGCAAATAAATAACTGAAATAGAATAAACAGGACAAAATTCCCCAACACAAACTGCAGGGCAATATCCTGTGAAGCAAAAATTAGCTGGAATAAGGGTGACTCTCCACTTGCAGTAAAACACCAATAATAGGTAATGTTCCCAGTTCATCCTTCAAAATTCATTGCAAATTACTGAGTAGAAGTATTACACAGGCAAGAATTAAATGTCACAGAAAAATATATCTGTGATCTGCTATATTTTCTATCTAGGGAAAGTTTTTTAATGTAAAAATTTGAATGTTGCAGGTGTTATACGGGGGCTGCTTCCTGTTGTCAAGAAATACATTTCTATTATGAAAACTCAGAGTGAATTTTTTAGATGAAATCAGATGAAGAGACAAACATGGCATTTCATGATAGGCTAAAAGCTGCTACTCCAAATAGCTCAATGGATTTGCCTGAGTAAAAACAACATTGTGAAAAAAAAAAAAAAGTCTCCTTATCCGGCTCTACATCTGTGAGATACGTATGTATCTCCCTCAACTCATCATATATTTTCTGTGAGCTTCATTAGGAAGTTTGGGGTTTTTTTTTTTGTCTCCTCAGTCATTGATCTTTAACTGCTCTTAGCATGATTCTGTATCTCTGCCCAGTAGCTGCTCCAAAACACAAGAGATCAACCTGCAGTTTGCTAATTCTGTGCATTAAGATATGTTAGAGCAGTTGGGAATGCCCAATATGGGATGTGATGAAGGAGTAACCAGTGATAAGTGTGATACAAAGCAGTCTAACCTTAGTGATAACAGAGAGGGGAGAAACAGAAAAAACCCTCCTATCATAGTGTACCAGAGCCAGAATCATAGAGTCATAAAATCTTTTTCATTTGAAAAGAATTTTAAGCTCATCAAGTCCAAGTGTTTGGCTTGCAAACTGCCAAGTTCACCAATAAACCACGTCTCTAAGAACCATATTGACAAGTCTAAATGCCTCCAGTGATGGTGACTCAACCATTGCCTTGGACAGCCTCTTTCAGTGTCTGACAACTCTTTCAGTACAGACATTTTTCTTCCAATATCCATTCTAAACCTCACCTGAAAAAAATTGAGCCCATTTCCTCTTTTTCTATTTTTTGTAACCTGGGAGAAGCTGTCTCCCTACAACCTCCCTTTAAGTAGTTGTAGAGAGATACAAGGTCTCTCAGCCTCTTCTTCTCCAAACTAAATAATTCCAATTCCTTCAGCCTCTCCCCATAAGACTTGTTCTCCAGACCCTTCACCAGCTTTGTTACCCTTCTCTGGACCTGCTCCAGCACCTCAATCTCCTTCCAGTATTGAGGGGCCCAGAACTGAACACAGGACTCAAGGTGCAGCCTTACCAGTGCTGAGTACAGGGGCACCATCACTTCCTTTCTCCTGCTGGCCACACTATTCCTCACACAAGCCAGCCTGCTGATGGCCTTTTGGCCACCTGGGCACACTGCTGGCTCATATTTAGTTGGGTGTCAACCAACATCCCCAGGTCCTTTTCCATTGGGCAACTTTCCAGTAACTCTTCCCCGAGCCTGTAGAGTTGCATGGTGCTAGACAAGCTTTTGGACACTTCCCCTCATCATAATGTGAATAATTTTCTTAGACAATGGGGACACAATGTCTTTTGTGACATAAATGGCCCCATTCCTCAGTTGAGTGGCTAATGAAGTAAATCACTGCTTTTTATTTATGCCCAGTTGAGCATGGGCAGCAATGATTCAGTCCAAGAGCTGATGCTGAGCCTCTCCCATGCAGGCTACTTGACTGGTGTAGTCTTTAGAAGAATAACAGACTTTGCAAACAACACACAAGGTGTTGGAGGTTCACAGTTCATATCTCTGTGACTGATAGAATAATGGTCATCAGCAGTTCTCAAGGGTAACATTTGGTTTGCTCTGAATAAATTATTGAATAAGTGTGTCTCTGCAGATCTGATAGAAAGACTACTGAAAGCAAAAAAGTCTTTGCACTCAGGACAGTAGCTATTTGGATCAAGTACTTCTGTCATAAAAAGATCCTGAAAGATACCTTTATAAACAAAAAAACTTGAAAAATTTCAGCAGTGTCTCTTACATAGGGAAAATCCATTTGACAGATCTGTCACTGTAAATCTATTTTTAAACAAGGTTAGAGGCTTTATTTTGTCATTTGGTTTCAAGTGGAATTTAGACTATGATGTCAAAATTTGGAGGCAGCTTTGGATGCCCACCTGTGCCCAAGTCTGCTTTGTTTGTGAACCTCATACAAGTGCAGGAGGAGCTGCAAGGGGCTCAGGGAAGCAGTAATGCTGTGATCTTGGCCTTTCTTGGTGGCTGACACTTGGTGCCTCTGTGTGGTGGCAGAATCACAGGCAATCAAATCTGCAGTGATTAGAGAGGTCCCTATGCTTATCAACAGGAAGCACAGGCACCTGTCAGCTGCCAGGTTCATCCCTGCTGTGGAGCAGGAATGGACATGGAATCAGATCTTTTTAGGAGTTTAGAAGAAAGAAACTTCACCTTTAAATACAGAGGTACATATATACATTGGAAAAAAGCTCTGTAACACAGAAAAGCACATAATAAACCAGACTTCTGTGTTGCTTTCACATTCAACCTGAGAGAGAAGATCCAAACTCCAACCCCTTTCAGCTATTTTCAGAGAAAGATTTGCTTTCTGAAGTTTGGATATAAAAGAAATGAGATGTAAGACTTTTTGTGGATGCCTAGACCTGAGAAATCTGTGTCTGGTGCTTGCATTACATTTTGCAGTGAATGCTGCCCTTCTCTCACCCTCCTGTTCCCTATCAGTCTGTTGCTGTTGCCTGAATTACAACCACCAAATCCTCATCGAAATAAATATCACCCTCAGAGAAAATTGTGAAACTGAATTCCTTTGTGTTTCTAAAAGACCTTGAAGCCTCCAATATGAAAGTTCCAGTAAAAGCACAACATTGTCTTCTCCTTGGGGCAAGGTAAAAATTGGGCTTATCTACGGCTGAGGAAGAATCTTATAGCTCTGAAATGGAGAAGAAACATGAGCAACAAGGAAAGGATACATGTTCAGGTTTGCAAAGTCATCATTTGGCTCCTATGGCTCCCTGGTTTTCATTAGAAGAAACAGGACCTTGTGATGCGGTGTTGTCTGTACAAAGTCTATTGCTCTTATGCCATTAACTGAGACTTTGGGGTCCTTGATTATATCAGATGAATTTAATTGTCTCTCTCAAAGATGTGATGTGTATCCTCTGCATCTATTTATGTTTTAGAACTTTCATTCAAGACAGAGAAATAGCCTAACACTGACGTTAGAAGCATATTCCCTTATAATTCTATATATTAAAACCTAAGAACCTGCACAAGCTGTTAAGTGCTTCTTCTCTGTGCTGTTAATGAAAACTTATTTTCATGATCTCATATTCAGAAAAGAAAAAAATAAAAACATTCTTGCTTATAGGAGTTCTTATGAGGAGTTCTGGAAAACTTTGATACAATTAAGTCTCTGTGGTTTAGGCTCCAGTTCCTCTTGCTGTATAATTGATGTATAATTGCTGTAATTTTGCATTAGACTCTATTGTTAACTTTCTGATTAAATTCTGGAATGTGGCTCTTTTAGAGTCTGGGTTGTAATAGAAAATTTAATGATATACACATTATATAATGTTTTAAACAATGAGAGAAAAGAACATATTATTTTCTTAAACCACTTCTTCCTAAACTACAAGATCTCTATTTCTCATTCACACTAAAACCTTTTTCTACCCTGCCAGGTACAGCAATAAGATATGAATTGTGTAAATTCATAAATTCCATTTATGTCATTTTTACCACAAATAAAAGGGCTCAATATGCCTTCTTCTCAATATGCTTTGTAGTGTAGACATTCATGCTCTGATTCATCCAGTTTTCCTTTTGTAGTGAGGAATAAAGCTATCCAGATCCTATTACTTATCTATTTTTTAATCTTAAATAGCTTATCAGCACACACAAGGTCATTACAATGCAATGCAATGTAGTATGCCCACCACAATACAGAATGATCAAATATCTTTTTTCTAGCTTCAAATTCCTGTCCCAGACCCATGCAGAAGTGAACAAATACATAAAAAAAAAATCAGAGCTGCTACAGATTTCAGCTAGGGTTTCTCTTTGTTAGAAAAGAGAGGGAAGGTGACTGTATCTTTCTATAAGTATTACCTCTCTGTTTCAGGTGTTTTCCATCTGTTGCCACTTCAGAAATCCTTGTCAGAATTCAGGAGGCCTTTGTGAAATAATGAAATAGATAATTTACCAGACATATTTCTTACTTTCATGAAGGAAGATGGACAGTTTAGGGAGGGTGCTTGTCATCTTATTGAAAACCAGCCTCTATCTCCCATTAAAGGTAGAACCAGACATGGAGAGAGGGTTTCTTATAATATTAAGGGTTGCTTAACATTTTTTATGATCAGCAGGAGTATTTTCAAGAAGAATTACTGCAGATAAGAAATCTCCCAAGTAGTTCTGTGTGTCTTATTTCTCTGTTTTGCCTTAACAAATTCAACTGAAAACCTCCCTGGCACATTGGGGGAGCACGTACAAGAAGAGATCATGGAGAAGGGTTAGGAGCTCAGGATTGGGTAGGATAACTTTGAAGGATGATATTCTAGGGAAAGCTGCCAGAAAGCTGATCTAAGCTTACACATGTACTTTATAGACTTGGAGGAATTGTCTCCCTTTGCAAAAGTGCACTGGGCAGAGTGGTGCTTGGCCAGACTGTGACACACACACTGAGACATTAACTGAGGCAGGATTGAAGACTCTGGTAATAGAAAAATAAATAATAAAGATAGTAGAAAGTTGACTAAATATTTCTGGGCAGTTATGCTGAAAGGACTCTCTCCAGGTGCACCAGTACTTGTGCTGGAGATTGCAGGGGAAGTCAGTCCAGATTTCTCTGTTCCTACAGATGGACTGCATCAGATTATGGGACTTGAGAAGTTATCTTGTCCCTTGGCCTGGCACAGTGTAAATGTAACAAATTTCAGTTCCCACTGAGGAACCCATTTTGGGTGCTTTGGAAATGTAGCTGGTTCATCATTATGTTTTAATAATTTTGTAATGAATGTTGATTTACTGATGGAGTACAGTAATTCTTAGGGAAAGTAACTGCAGAAATTCTCAGTCCCATTTTGGGTGACTAATCCTTACTTTTGCTACTCTTGTCCTTTTAGATACTCACTGTATAGCATTTTCCTTCAGATGAATAGAAAAAAAGAAAGAGAAAAAGAAAAAAAGAAAAATTACTGCAACTCTGTGTAAACAGATTAGAGCTTTCATTAAACTTTTTAATGACAAAAGCATTAAGCCTTTATCTAGTCACTATTTCTCTTTCTAAGTCCTGGCCAAATAACACATTCTTTAACTGTACTTTTCAGTGAAATTCTGCTTATAGTTAAACTGGAATAATTATTTTCAGTAGTTTCAAAAAGAAAAATAATGACTAATAATATAAAGTGCAATTGTATTCCTGAAAGAAAAGCATTTTCTTAGGGAAATGTATTCACTATCAGATTTTATGTCTTTTTGGTGTAGTAAACATTTTAAAAGTGTTTCATAAATCAATATTTACATATGTCAGTAATGGGTATATGACCTCGATTTTTTTCTAGCATGTTAATTTCCAATGAAGTACTTGGCTGTCTTTACAAAATATGGTAAAATAAAGACAAATAATTTGATGGGAAGCAGGATTACTTGTGGCAGATAAGTGACATTATGAAATAATAGTGAATTGACATTAGCGAAAATATTAGAATGTCAGTGTGAAAACCTTAGAATGGCCCAAAAAACAAAATATACATATTTTATTTCCAGTAAATGCTTCCTATTTTAGCCGTTTTCCTCAGCAATATATTTATTGCCATTCTATTCTTGGACCCATGGAAGGTCATTTGCATTGCCGTAAATCCAAAAAAGCATTTAAATATGCAAATTGAATCTGGAATGGTGTGAAAGGAGGTTCATGTCTCTTTCATATTTAAACAATAGCATCTAAACTGTAATCATCTTTCTGTGCTTTTATTAGCAGAACCAGTTACAAGATACTGAATTTTAAAGTGTTGAAAAGAACTTCAGATAGCTTTCAAATAGCAGACTCTGTAACAGTAATATGTTAGGATTATTTTTTAAAATCATAAGATGCTGGCTGTTAGAGCTGTATCCACTTTACCAAAAGTTTCCCTTTTTACAATAGAAATTTGTGTGGAAGCAATGCCATAAGAGCTGGCACACTGAGCTGTCTTTTAAACAGCTGCTTTGGAAAATGCATGAGCTATAATAAGACATGTGCTGTTCTGGGGGCTTTTACCCTAACAGCTCTGCTGTAACTTTTTCAGTTCATAAAGAAAAAATATGTAAACGGTTTATGATGTCAGGTCCTTCTATTTGGGAGATGGTAAAAAGTGTATTTTGTATTTTGACCAGGCAAAAAAAATGACTCATATTATATAAATCATCCTCCAAAGGCCTGACCCTAAAGCTGATGAAGATAATGGGAAGCTTTTTGCTAATTTTCATAGAGAATGAACTAACATATCCACCAAAGGTCCCAGACTATCAGTTTTCATCCTACTTTTAAATAAACTTTCTTAATGTAAAACTGATCTCCTCGAGGACCATGTTTTGTTGTCTAGCAATGAAGTTAAAACCATTAAAAAAATATTAAGTGCAAATGAATCTCCAATGAGATCTTATTCCTTTCATGTCACAGTAAACAAAATTATATGATACTACTAAGAACAGTATTAAGGAGAGTAAGAACTTGTAACTGAATATATGCCATTATGAAATGCATCTCTCATGGCTCATTTCAAGGTCCATTTGAAGTTTTCTTGCTATCTAGAATATTTTTAAGGTGTTCTCCCCGTATTAATTATCTAGAGCCTCATATTGGCCCAGACTGACCAAGAGTCTGCTCTCAGTCTGGTGGCCTATTTTCACTAAAGTCACAATAGTTTATTTTTCTGTGGGATTTCTATGTCTCTGATAACTTTATAAACTTAGTTAAGTAGTTCAAAGATAATCTGAGGATAAGAGACAGGCATTCATGTACACAGAGACTGAGAAATTCATAGTCTAATGTCTTCAGAAAAAAACAACCAAACAAAAAATAGACTACAAGTTATCCCCAAACATACAAATTGATAGAAAAGAGTTATTTTATACTTTTAAAAATATTTCCTAGTGTTAAAGTTATGAGTTTGACTTATTTTGGGATATTTGCTTATCAAACTCTGTCATCAGCTTCTACCACTCTAATGCCTTGCAGTGTGTAACATCATTCCTCATAATTTGTCTTAGCTTTAATATTAAGAAACTCCAAACAAAGCTTTTTCAATCCTGCTCTGTGTGGATCTGATTTTTTAATGACTTTTCAACTCACTGGATTTCAGCAGGTGACAGTAACCTCAAAGCCATTACCCAGTTCTGGTTCCCATAACCCAGCTTCTGCTTGAACATCACTGCAATGTGCAGCGTCAACTTGGGAACAGTCATTTTTTTTGTTGCTTCATTGGTAACTTGTTCTTTGAATGAGTTAGCTGGAGAGCCCACTGGAAGACAAACCATTTCAGAATTCCTCACAGTGTTTGAGACATCCTCAAGGAATTCTCTATAAATCCCAGCCTAGCCACCACTCAGAAGAAGGCAGGCAAGCAGCAAAATATCCACCTCTCAGTGATTTTAGTCCATCATGTCTGTATGCTTTGAGAGACCTAACTTTAGCAAAAGACATTAAAAAGTACTATGATGGTAGAGGAGAAACCCGAATAGCTATTTTTTTAATTGAAAAAATAGTTCAGCTTCTCCCTTCTTTGTTTCAATCCTGAGAGTGGTGAGTCTTGATTTCGGAGGCTGTAGTTTATTTATTCGTGTCTCATTGCTGTGTTCTACATCCTCAGCTCATGTGGGCTCTTCTAAACCTGACAAATTGCCAGGTAATACCAGATTAAACTTTCCTTTTCACACTCCAGCAGGGAAGCATTTAGTGACCTTTATCAATCAGTCTTTCCTGTCTGAAAAGCAGTTTTATTTATAGGATTTGTTAGTCTGTAGCTATTATAACCACCCAGAGCAAAGGCTCTTAGTGAAAAGCCTTGCTTGGCTGGCACGTTTTTTCTGCATTATTTATGCAGCAAAGGGGAGGAAAAATGCCCACTCAGACTGAATACAAACCTTCTTCTGCCACTCCAGAGAGACCAAAAGAATTTTTTTAAGATGTTTGAGGCAAAGAAGGAGGCAAAGAAAATCCCATGGCACAGATATAAAAATCAGCTCATCAGCAATATTTGGCATTGTAAAACCAGCTGTGGATCCTAAAGGCCATTTCAGTGGAAACCAGGGTGACACATCAGGGTCCACCTAGTTTTGGTCAACCTTTGTACTTTCAAGAACTGTGAAGAGTAGTATTTTTAATTCTGAAACTTCAGGGTGAGAAAGTTTGTCATTAAAGAGAATTTGTCAACAGTCAGGCTAAAAACACCCAAAATGGATTGTCACCCTGCCTAGACACAGGTAGTAAGGAGAACAGCAACTGCTGTGACAACAGCAAATGGCCACAGAGTCATGTCCTCAGGGTCCTCAAGAAATATCAGACTCATATCAGTGGGACTCTGACCTTGAGCCTTCAAATTGGAGAAGAGGCAAGGAGGATGTGATGTCTGGAGTGATGGAGCACTCTAGGACAATGAGCTAACAATTTGCCTCAATTTGGTCTTCCTTAGTTAATAGGAAGATAAATGGCATTTTGCCATGTCCACTGGAAAATTTTTCTAATAACCAATCATAGCATCTGACCATGTTAAAAAAATCTAAAGATAGTGAAGAGGTGTCAGCACTTATCCTGCAGTAAACAACTAAAATGGGTTAGATGTGCCATAAGAATGCTAATTTCTTCCATCAGCTACAAAGTGGTGCCTGTGTGAGTAGATCAGAGGAAATTGCACTGCAAACACTTGCAATCAGGCAAAACCAATCTGACATCAAGTGTCTCACTGCAAGCATCTGTAACAATCACAGATGATGCTTTCTGTATTTACAAAAAATATAAAACTCCTTGGGTCGTGTCTGAGGTGCACATCAGAAGAAGGAACAAAGTTCCAACTGGAGACAGGACTCCTACTAACTGTCCAAGTTGATGCTCAATAAATATCATTCACTGGGACAATCATCTCTGTTGAAGAGAGATGTTTTTGTTCATCTGTCAGCTGAAATGCTCCACTGTCATGTACAACTTGGAGGACATAGCAAAGGAAAGCAATCATATCTAACATTAGGCTGTATTTAAGAATATTCTTGTTTTTATGTCTGAAAACAAACAAAAAAACCCTAACCCCAGATATTTATGGTTTGTTTTCCAAAGTATATTGCTTCCAAACAAGTTTATGACAGCTAGAGGTAGATTCCATCTGGCGGGTTTTCTTCTACAGCAATATGGTGAGATTCTTTTGGAAGGATCTGAGGGTCAAATCTTATTTTTGCTTTATGTAATGCTATTTTTCTGCTTTCTTCACTTCTCCTGTGCAGTGTTCTATATAAAATGTTTTCTGACATGGAAGATGTCTTTGGCACTTTATATTTGCCACAAATCAAACTCATGTGATTGCTGTCATCTTATGTAAAGGGATTTGTCCACATGTGCTGGCAACCTGAAACACTGGGAGTGCAGAGGACCCTGGAACTGGTACTCTTCTGCAAATTTCCTAATTTATTCAGGAAGAAAGAGGGAATTATTTCACTTGTAAAAGGCAGTGTTAGATAAACTAAGGTAGAACTATATTTTGCCTTTTAGAAAAGCCATGAGGAAAAAGAATTGCGTAAATTCTTTGGAAAGCACTATAAAAAGCTATAATAATAGCTATTGATATGAAAATAATGCCTTTTGGAGTAAGCCAAGCAGTTGAGTCCATAATTTACTTGAAAAGATGGTTGAGAGGTGCATAAGTACCTCGGAGTGAAGAGATTTCTCATGCTGCACAACCCTGGGATTACAAAATGGCAAGAGGAAATCCCAAGGCTGAAAACTGAAGTGAGATATAATGAGACAAGAATTCAGACACAGTTTTTATTAGTGTTTGTTTGGTTGTCTTTTTAATTAAAGTTTGGAAATGTTTATTCATGAAAGGATTGAGCTCTGTATCATTCTAATTTTTTTGAAAATCATAGATATCTTTCTATAAGAAACACAAAATTATAATGTGACCTGATGACATTTTATTTAGAGAAATTTTTCAGTCTATATTATGAAGAAAGTAAGACTGAAATATATTAGGAAACTTATTGCTTAACTGCAGTGTTGGATCCCACTCTGGACTGGCCTAGAAGAGAAACCTAGCAGTGATTGATGAGGCTATATATGGGGTTGTGCTCCTATCATCTCAGCAGGTTCTAAAAGTTAAATATCCATGAAACTGGAAAGATTGCTTTCTCTTGGTTCAAAATAGTTGATAGCAAGAATATTTGGACAAGTTAAGGTGATGTTGAAAAGCAAACTGGAATTTCCATCCATCTTTCTCACCAATCATGTCCAGCCTCCCAAGGTCCAGTTAAATCTTACAAAAAAGATATTTTTGTTTTCACTTAGTATCTTCTGAAACTTGGAAAAACAAACCTTTATCAGTCTTGCTGTAAGATGTTTGTAATGCTGGCAGACTTCCCATCTCCAGCTTTGGTGCAGTTACCTGAGCTCTGTCAGTGACCCTCTGTTAATTCACATCTCCATCAGTTCTTTCACTAACAGCATGAGGATGTCTTACAATGTAGCAGTCCACACTCCTTAGGTCATTAAACAGGTTCTGTTGTCATCCCAAATGGGCAGAGAGATGAAAAAATTACAGTCACCAAAAATCATTGAATAGTTTGGGTTGGAAGGGACCTTAAAGATCACCTAGTTCCAGCTTCCCTGACATGGGCAAGGAAAACTTCCACTAGACCAGATTGCTCAAAGCCCCATCCAAAATACGCTAGAGTACCAATTCATGCCCAACATCCAAAAGCTATTTTAAGGTTGTGATTTTACAGTTCTATAAAAATGAACATTTGCCTTTTGTGCAACAGAAGCTAGCAGATATTCAGAAAAGAAATGGCATGAAGTAACAGATGCATGGCAGTCACCTCTGGAATTATGTTGCCTTTGGTCATCTTCTTAATAGCACTGCTAAGGATTTTTCCTGTTTTGTAGCACTGAAAATATTCACCTGGGGTCTGAGAGTGCATTTGAAACGTTTCATCAGTGTAGTGGATAGCCATGGCTTCAAAATAGATTTGCCAAAGGACCAAAAAAAAAAATATTTTTGTTCAGTTTGTTTTTCACTGTGATTAGAATTCCCAGACTTTGAATACTTCTCGGTCTTATCTCTGTATCATGCCGAGCGCTGGTTCAGCTTCTCAGTGCTCTGGACCCACATTACAATACTTGCTTTTACCATGATGTTCTAGAGCATCAGAGACATCTCCTTCATATGTACTACTGCAGAGAACATTGCCTCTCTAAGAGAAAGAAAATTGATTATGAAATTGATTATGAAAATTGATTATTATGAAATAAAAATAATTGAGGTGTATCAAGCATGTGTATATCAATACAGGCAGAGCAGATATTTTGCAGACATCCTTAATATAAGCAGCTATGGGACTGAGCTCTTTTAAGAGCTTAAAATAAACAATTTATCCTCTTTCTTTCTGCTGTGGATACTACCACAGTAACCTCTGTTTTGTGACTGTCAAGATTAAGATCGTAGCACTACATAAACCATATGAAACACTGAAGAGGGTTTGTTTGGTAGCTCAGATGGAGACTGGACTCTCATAAGACAAAGTTATGCAATGGAACAAACAGAACAAAAATTGGTTTTTTGTTCTTTGTCAAACATTTGAGAAGATTCACTTTCAAGATTCTGGTTTTCTGGCACTAATTTTTATTCAAGTGACTCTGACAATTAATATCATCTGGCAATAACTTAATAACAGTTCCTCAATATGAATGCTGAATATTAAACCAAACAGAGCAGGTATCACTGTTTGTATCCCAGACCAGGCTGACTCAAATGTCAGTAGTTTTACAGTGACAAGACCATGTGGTCTGAAGATGCCATCAGGAGAAAGAACCGTAGAGAAAAGTAGGAAACCAATTGATTGAGAGGGAAACACCTACTTTCTAAAGTAGAACTGTCAATAACCTCACTGATGCTGGTCAGGCTTTCTTGAACTGTTTTGCTGATGGTTTCCTGCAGTGAATCATTAAAAAAAAAAAAAATCAGAAAAAAAAAAGGCCAGGTAGTGGAAAATTCTTCCTTGAAATAGAAGAATTTTTTCAGTTTGTTTTCCATTTTCAAATCTGGTTTAAAAATTATGGCCCTAAAAATACCTGCAGACCTTTCCCACAGGCTGCTCTTCCCCGTGGTTTGCCTGTCATGGTGCTTAATCCCTTCCCCTGATCTGAACACAAGACTCTACCTGACATTTAAGTGAGATGCACACCCACAACTGAAGGTGAACCTTGGCACTTTGAATCCAGATTTGTCTCTCTTTTATTTGCAGATAACAGAGTCCAGGGAAGAAAAAACTCAAGGAATATTTTATGGCCTACTCTCATCTGTTCTCTGCTAACAAAATTTAAAAGTTTTCCTTTAACGCAGGTAAAACTCACATTAAATGAAATATTAAATGAAGTTTCCATACATGAAATAGGCCATAACTATTTGCTTTTTTGGAAGGAATTAGCTTGCTGGATTTTTTTTTTTGTAAAACACCTTCATTTTGTTCTTTTAAGCAGTTCCATTATTTTTTTGTGTGCAGTGTGTTATACAAAATGTCTTTGAAGATTAAATTGAAAAACCATAATGGATTTTCTAGAGATTGTATTTATATTCTATATTCTATATTCTATATTCTATATTCTATATTCTATATTCTATATTCTATATCATACATTATACGTTATACATTATATATTGTTATGTATTCTATATTCTATATTCTAAATTCTATATTCTGTATTATGTTATATTTACTGTCTTTATTATATTTATTACATTTTTAATATTTATTATACTTATTATAAAGTGTTAAGGTAGTAATTTAAATTGACCAGGTTATTTATAATATGCCACACAGATCGATTTTTAAATGCTCTTGACAAGCTAGTTTTAAGGGATGGTTTTTTTCACTTAAAACTCCTCTTTGTTTATGGACTCTAATTTTAGGCTCACATCCAGGTAGTAAGGTACTAACCCATTCTGCAACAGTGTCCCACTAAGCTCACTGGATACAGTAATTTAATAATAGCACAGTTTTAACACTTACTTTATGCATTTATTTGTGAAGTGTGTGGATGCATTCTCATCCAATTTCCTTGAAGGAGTTCCAACATTTTTTCTTATCACATAAATATTTATAATACATGCACTGAGACAGCATCCAGAAAATAAAACGCCAGATGTTAATAAAAAATTTTACACAAATGCTGTTTTATTTTAAGTGCATAATAATAATTCCTAATGCTTTATAAATAACAGGAATTTCTGAGAACTTCTTGTTTAACCCTCCTCCTGTTCTCATATAATGATTGCCTAAAGAACTGGGGGCCAGTACAACAAAGTGCAGGAAATGAAGAGCTCTGAACTTTGGCTGGCTTAGTAAGAATAAGTTTTAGAAACAGAAAGAGCTCATTTGTGCCCTCAGATGGATACTCCAAGAGGCCTTTGAAACCACTGCAGTTAATAAGATTCCAGGCATGAACTGCATGAACTCCCTTCCTTCAAATGATGCTTTGCGTAACATAAGTCCAGAGGCTGATGGCTGAGTTTAAGCAAAATGTGGACTTTGATGAAAGGAGCACTTGGTGAAGATGTCATGAGCTGATAATTACATAATGCTCATAATATCTGTGAAGTTCTGTGCTATGCAGGGGAAGGGTAGAAAGATGCACAGTGTGGTTAGGGGATCAGCTCCTTCTTTGGAAGGTTATAATTCAGAAATCCTTCAGAAACACAAAGACCACAGCACCCCACTTCTCTCGCTCCAGTCCACACCACAGAGACAGAAGAACCAGTGTCTGCTTGGAAGCACAAAAATGCATATTTTGCCATGTTGCTAAATTAGAGAAAAGGAAGAAATATCCTGCTTCATCCCTTACCTGCAGTCTGGGAATAAGCAGCTTCCCACATCTACTTTATTACAAAGCAAGAGCAGCAGTCTGGAGACTGTGTCCTGCATTTTGACATTGAATAAGGCTGAAATCAGGAGAAAAAGCCCAGTGCAAGTTGCAGGAAAGTCACATTTCTCTCTGGTAACCATGAAGTCAGCTGTGGGCATCCCTGTCAGAACCTATTACTTTCTACCTGGTTTGTCCACCCCTCACCTGTGTTTCCCTGGATTCATTTTTAACATTTATGCTCCTGCTACTGCAATGGATGGTGAAATGCTCATGAGAGCAGCCACAGCTGAATGCCTCTGTTTCTGCAGGATGCAACTGGAAACGTTGCATGAATAAATACATAGATGGAATTAATACAGGTTTTTTACTGCCATTGGACTTTTTTCTCTCTACAGCTCTGCAAAATTCGTGGTGATCCACAAAATTTCCACCCTTTTGTTGCTGGCTTGCTCACTTGCACATGTTTCTGACGCAAGGCTCTGGCCTGTTGCTAGCAATATTATATTAATCCATTTATAAAGCAGGCTGCTCCTTGTGTTCATTTCAATAGGTGTTGGTATCTGGGAAACATGTATAGGAACTTATTTTTGCCACGTGCTATATACATAAGATATATATATACGGCACCTCCAGTTATAATATTTTCTATGTAATCTTAGCTTATTTATCTTTATATTTAGCTTATTTAGCTTTATTTATATAAAATATAAATAAATATCAATGCATACAATAAGAATAAAATGCATATTAAATTTTATATACAAATGTGCTTGCAAACTGCATATATGGATATATATACAACGTATTTGTGTGGATATTTGCAGATATATAAAAAAAAATCTATCTATACTGTTATATGCAGTGTATTTGTTTCTCACAGTCTTGATAGGCTTCCCATTTGCTAATTTTCAAAGCCAGAATGTTTTCCCCAGCTAGACACAACATTCAACACAATAGACCATGAGCATTTTTGTAGGTCAAGGAAGTGCTTGAACAATCCAGTCATATTTCTGAGAAGGCCATTTCCACTAAGTTGGCATTTCCTAATGTGGAAATACCAACCAAGGAGCCAGCAGAGAACAACTGACAGCAAATTACAGAACCCCAGCCCCCATACAAATGCTGTGTCTTCTGCTGGGTAGTCTGGTCCAGTCTCAGGTTAGAAAACACAAAACCCCTGAGCATTTAATCCTAGTTTAGGATTTGAATATCAAGTCAGAAGCGCAGATGACAGCATATCACAGGTCTATAAATAAAGTCAACTTTGCAAGCAGGCTAAATCTCTGTTGCAATCTAGCCATGTTGGTTTCAAAATATAGCCCTTTCTCATGATGCCTTTGTGTATTCTGGGCAAATAATGACAGCAAAATAAGAACAGTCATGTAACCTCTCTACCCTAAGCTTGGCTGTCTCTATAGTTTCCTCCTGGGCTTTCACTGTCCTCCTTCCCTGCTCTAATAAGTCAGCAGAATTCCTTAAGAGGAGTGGGAGCCTTGCCTCTGCTGATGCTGTGAGTCAGCAGAACATGCTGACCTCTTGTTCAGTGAAAATTTTGGGAAAAAAACAACTAAAACCCAGCTGGAGGAGCAGCTTTTAAAAATAGAAGTTTTATCCTTGGCAACCCAGTTATCTGCATCACTGGCACTCTGATTTGTCACCAGTCAACAAATGTGAATCCTTGTATTTATAAACCCTTCTGCATACAAAATCCCTTTTCCATTAGATTCATCCCTGGTGCACACTGTTGGGGGGAGGAGGGACTGTCACACTACCTTGTGACTTCTAAAGATCAATGGGCTTGCAGCTCCTTTTCAGGTTCAGTGAACTGATGTCTTTTTGGGGAAGTTATGTCCAAATCACTGCCTTCAGTTCAGCACAGACAGGGGCTAAATGGAGAGAATCCAAAACTGCATGGCAAGCACTACATGGGAAAAGACCCGAACACAGAGTGGTCATTGCTACTGATGTTCAGCAAAATATGACAAACATCACAGTGGTATTACTGAAACTGGAAGGGTTTGTATGCAAACTGCAGCTCTAGTGCTTTCAGGGAGTACCAAAAGTGTCTGATTAAGGCACGGAGAAGAATTTTGTTTAAAGGTGGTTTTGATGTTCAAAAGCAGCCCCTGCCATGTTGTGAGGACCGTGACCTTTCTGCTTCCTTACCTTCTAATGCTTCTGGTATATGAATATACATGAATATATGAATATATAAGCATATGAATATGTAAGTATATATGAATATATAAGTATATTAATATATACTTGTTGTATATTTATGCTATATGAATATTAGCTGTCAATCATGCTTTGAGACAGAACTTAAGGTGCTGCTGTCCCATTTTATATAAGCCCTTTGGGTAGTCTATGCAGAAAGGGATGAATGCTTTAGCCTGAGCCTGGGTTTGGTTGTTAAAGCTAATTTTAGGATCTGGGATGATTTTGACATGAAGGAGTTCATAGTGTAGGAATAGTAAAGAGTTGTGCTGATGCAGTCCTGAGAAGAGGATGGGACAATTTTTTTCCCCTGGAAGGAAAACTAGAAAACCTCCAAATCTACTGGGAAAAATTACCAGGTTGATAAGTGCATGCAGCTCAACAACAGATGGCAGTGGAGTTGATCTCACCCTGTTGGTCAGAAACCATGGAGTTCCTGATATTCAGTTAAAAATCTCCTCATAAAAATAAAAAAAGAGGGCATAATCACCTTGCATGGCTCCTATTTTTCACTGAAATTTTCCTGCTTTTCTTCTGGATGTAGTCCTGGGACCATAAACCAAACTTTAATTGCTGCTTTCCCAATGGAACTTCCACAGTTTATTTCCACTGGACATACACTTGTGACATCCAAGAACAGCAGCTCAGGTGCTAAATCACTGACAACCCAGTTTTCACTGCAGCTCTTAAAGATACTTTTTTTTCATTTGGTAGCTCTTGGCTTTCAATACTGCTGCATTCAATTTCTTTTTTGTGCAAGCATCACTTATCCCCATCTGCTACCTACATCCTTTCTCTTCACAGAACCCTTATTATGATAGACATTGTCCAAACATGTATGAATACCTAGGTTTTGTACCTTAGGGCTTCAACAAACAAAATGCCAAATAGTAATAAAATCAGATTTTGGAGAACAAGCAGCATTTTAATCCATTTTAAAGTTGCTGCCTCACATTTTAGAGGCTTTGTACAGAGCTCTTCAACAGTAAGAAGAGATGAATTCCCTGGAAAGCATGTTCTTTTCTGTTGTAGCATCATTGGTATGGTGACATTTCTCTCATGAAGCATCCCAAAAATCCCAAATCAATACCAAAGGCAGAGTTGTGTCCACACTGCCGTGTCACCACCTTTGAAGATGACAGCATCAGCATCCATGTGTTGTAGATGTAAAGAAAAGGTTTCTGCTTAAATCCCCAGCTCAGTGAGGGCTTAGGGGCACAGACTGCACAGACTTGAAGTTTCCAAGGAGGCTCTGAGTAAGGCTTAAGCCTACAGCTTAAGAAAAGTTAGGTCAGAGCTCATGTACAGAAGAGCAGAGGATCTAATTCCTTCCTCTAAGACAGCCTGTGCTCCAGAGATGTTCATTTACCTTCTCTCCTGTTGGACAGGGTAGTCTAAATCTGTTCACCTCTGGTAATCAGGTTATAGAAAGAGGGTGAAATTATGCATGTGTGTATTTAACCCTCTCAGTATCTCTCTTCTTCCCAGGCATGTATTTCAAGCAGGTCTCTGCTTTCCCAGCAAAATGACACAGAATCCCTGCCTTTCCAAGTCTCATTACCCTTTGGAAACAGCTTCCTCATTTGCTCTGCTTCAGTGCCGTCAGTGCAGCCAGAGGGAAATGGCTTTGAAATTTACCTTTTCAAATCTCAGCTCCCTACTTCTCCTTTGATGTTTCTTGTCAGGTTTTCCAGTTGTCCTCTCCTCTCTCAGCTCGCTGCAGCTCCCTCTCCACAGGATGTACTTTCCCCAGGCTCGTGGGCATCCTAACTGATTAAGACATTTCTGTCACAGGGTGGCTGTCACTGGAGCACAAATTCACACTGATGCCAACCACAACGTGTGACACACTCAGCAGCTCTGTCAGCCACTGAAAAAAAACATGGAAATGTTCTGACAGAGGATTTGGGGGTTCTGGAAGTTACAGTTGAATGGTCAATCAAGGCTGAGGAGTACACTATGAACAGTGTCCACAAAGCAGCAGCTGGGACAGTGCAGAGTTGGTGTCTGCAAACTATTTCGTGGTTGAGGTTGATCTGAAAGTCACAGAAGGCCTCGAGGTGTGGTGAAATGTGACAACTGATACTGATTCAGCCTTTTGGCTTTCTCTCTGTATTTGGAATGAATTGGTTAGGGGAATAGTCCTCAAAGGAGCTGTTCTTTTTGTTACTATATTAAATTTGATTCACACTCAAGAGATTTCACACAGACATTTGAGGGAAAACCTTACTGCAGTGTTTGTAGTACATCAGTGCCAAAGTAAATGGATGGTATTCCAACCTGATTTACACATCAGGCAAGACCCTGGTGCCCCTCACTCATAAACAATTGCTGTGTACAGTGTTGCATAAAGCATCCATAAAATTGTTTTTCCAAGGATATGTAAAATAAATATATAAAAAAAAATATGCATACACATATTTAATATATGTTTTTATATTAAAATTATATTGTATAACTTGTTAGAGGGAGTCTTTTCACAGCCTGGCATATGATTCTTGCTTTACTCCAGATTTTTCTGCAGTCAGCTACCAGAGTTCATGTTTAAAAGGCAGCTTTCCAGGACTGGGGAAGGCAAGCAAGATGTCTCCAGAATACTGTCTTAAAAAAGCCCTTTAAATATTTTGGGACAACTAAATGAATGTGAATATATTATTTACCTTGCTATTGCAAATCAGTGCTACATACATCAAAGGCTGCTCCAGAATTGGCTGCATAGTCTAACAAATATGTTTATATAAGCAGCCCAAGTAAAATAAAGCAAATCCTTCTTCAGAAAAAGAACTTGAATCTTAATCAACAGAAGTGGCTTAACTGACTTACGTGAGAGCTCAAAATGAAAAACTCAGGTTTTCTGGTCCTTTACCTAAACACACCTAATATCACTAAGCAGATTATGTGAACATGATAAAATAGGCTCTCACGATGCTAAAATCATTGGAGCAAAGTGATGAGAGCACAAACATGAGCAAATTCCTATTTATCTAAGTGTAAATTTCTTCTTTTGCATGGTCTTGGTGGCAATTTTTTCCTTCCCTTAGATAAATCATTCTGTGCTACAACCTCCGCAACAAAGCGTAAAATTGGAACAGAAATCAGGATTGTCAAAATGAATGCAAGAAGAAGGAAAATTATTATTTAACCCTACCTTGCTGCTCAGACTCTCCTCCTTGTGCTGAGTACAATCTATGGCATTTGAATCTGAGACTGAACATGTGGGCTGGGAATCAGCATATCCTGAATTGCTTTATTCAAGACCTTTACTTTTGTTTAAATCCAAGTCTGGTCCAACTGAAGCTGCAGCAGCAGTGCCAGCAGAGTGGTCAAATCCTTGCAACCTCTTTTGTTTATTTTTATACCTTCCTTCAAAGGCCTTGGTGAAAAAATGTGTTCTATTACTTGATAACAGATCTTTCTGGAGAATGTAAAGCTCTCTGTAATCTTCACTAAGGTTTGTCCATGAGTGATCTCACCATAGCCTATACTATCATAGTATTGAAGATATTCAGATGAACTTTGTTAAACTTCATGGGATGAGTGAGGCATTAATTGATCTGTCTGAAAAGAAGGGCTGAATCTGTTTCTAATATTTCTTGACTCTCTTCACTGCCAAGAGTGAAACCTTAGGGCTGCTAAACATAACCTTCTCCAAGTGGAAATGATAGAGACCTTTATGTTCTCTAGGGGTTCTTTTCCATCAAAGTTGTTATTTGGATTGCAGCTTTTTGCCTCAGTAGCATAAAAAAAGCTAAAGGCTTTAGCTTTCCAAGGTTTGATTCACCTCCTGCTAACCTCAGTAGAAATTGTATGAAACCACAGAAACAGTCAAAAAACTTGTTGTGAAAGAGTAACTGATTCCTAACTTTAAATGGAAAGGATTAGAAAGGATAAGAAGGAACAACAATGACCTTTTCTATTTCTGATTTCTGTCACATATATTACTCATATTGAAAGTTAACATGAAAAACTGGTCTGAAAAAAATGTAGCCCAAAGCGCTACAGTACAGACAGAAAGAAACCTCCACTCTGTATAATCCAGGACCAGATAACCAGATTGGAATATTCATACTTAGGGAATGGGAATGCTTTCCCGTGTTAATTGCTGAGCATGTTCCTACTGGCTCCTTTCAGGTCCTCTAAAAAAAATCTCCGCTCAAACACACTTGAGGCAAAGTCATTATACAGTAAGCTTTCTCCTTTTAAAGTCTGTAAATAACGTAGTACCCTCTAATTAACTTCTGTAAACATGCATCCAGCAGGCAAAAAAAACAATAGGAAAAAACAAGGGGCAATGCAGCCATCCACTGCTTCAGGCACAACAATTTGAAGTATTTGCCTGAATGATGGCATTACAGTAATCCTGCACAGTATAAACAGAAATTGCCCCTTTCCTTCATCCTCAAACTGAATGACAAGTCTTTCAGGCAGGTCACTGGTGCCAAGACCCACAATCATACAGAAAGATGTTTTCAGATAGAGAGTCTCAATGTGGATTTTCCTGCAGGGCATAAGCAATCTGTGAAAAATGTTTCCAAGAAAAAATGTGGACTTTTTTGTTAATGATCAGCCTGGTGTTTCTCAGGCAGAAACATGCTTCCTCTATCCTTTTGTTTTTCCTAAGGGTCTCATTCCAGTACATCTGTCCCAAAAGCACATTTATATCAATCCTATTATTTTTAGCTTTGCTTGCGATTTAGCCAGACATCAAGCTGGGGTTTCAAATAGAGGCAATTTTCTTCTATGATTTTTTTGAGCATTTGGTCTTGAGAGGAAAAACTTCAGATAATTTCTCATTTATGGGCATTTTAATTTCCATCATGCAAAACCTTCTTAAGTTATTTTAGATGTAGTAAGCAATGAGAAATCAAGTTTTCCAGTTACAAACTATCTCCAAAAAAGAATGCCAGCCTCTTTGGGGTAATACTTGAGTGTCTGATAAAGCATTTCTTCCCTTTTAAAGTTAACTACATTTTATACATCAACGTTGACAAAGCCCTTCAAAGGTCTTCATGGTCTCCCTCTTCCACAGCATGTAGTAGTCTCCAAGGCAGAGCTGCTACCCAGAGCATCTTTCTGGAGGAGAACAATCCCAGACAAAGGCCAAAAAGAACCACAGTTAGTCCTTCCTTCAGTAACTCTGTAACTCTTATAGCAAAGGTTGCAAAAGCCCTCCCCAAAAATATTGAAATGAGGGAAGAAGGGCAGGGAGGCAAAATTCAGGAAATCAGTTAAAAACAAACAAACAAACAAACAAACAAACCTTATGTGGAAGAAGGAAAGACATTTAATTTGTGTCAATTAAAAGAAAAATAATATTTTAACTTCTCTTTTGGGTCTTCCTTGGAGCCCTTCCCATATTATAGCAAAGACTAAGGAAAAAAAAATCTCAGCTTGCTCATTACTAAAACTCTCTTTGTTTCAGAAAAGCAATTCTGTGGCCTAGTTTGTTGATAATTAGAAATATTATCTTTTCTTAATTTTGAGACAAATATATAAAAAGTTCCTGAGGTAACCACACTTCCAGTTCCCTTATGATATCAGCTCCCTTGAGGCAGGACCCCATAGTGTAGCCCCTTTTAACTAAGCCTTAGCTAAACCACTCCTGTCTGATCCAGTGAGAAGCTTCTCTGCTTCCTTTTCCAAGCTCTCCAGCTCTCCTGAAGTTATGAACTATTTATCCAGAATAAAATAAGAGGAAATGTGTCTTAAAACAACTGCCACCCTATGCACCTACTTGGTGGTCATCCATCTTCCAGCAGTTATCACTTCATGCTTTATACCGTTTTCTGAAGCATTTGTCCTTGTTAGTCTTAGTGAGTTTTTAGATGACATCTCTGTCCCCTGTGAGGACTATAATTTTATAAATGGTTGAAGCTTTCTTTGGTTTGCCTTTAGGCCTTAGCAGTCTGCATGGCAGTTCCCTTAGAGAATGAGCTCCAAATGCCTTCCACTTGAAGTAATTTCAAAGTTGAAAACAGTATTAATTACCTCTCCTCATCTTCTTTTTTGTCTTGAAGGAAGCATCTCATGTCTTATTTATCTGGTAACACAACTACTGTCAAAAACTTGTAGTTAGTTAAGCAACATTTCTAGCATTTATAAAGTTAATGCAATCTTCTTTAAATACTCTGTAGCTTGAGAGCATCTGTCACGAGTCTTTTTTGGCTTCCTTCATCCTTTTAACATCAACAGAGTCTGCCACACCCCCGAAGCCATCTGTGTATCTCGTGTAAAACTTCTATGAGGGCTTTTGTTTCCCTTGACCACCTACATCCCACAAATGGAAAGTATCACTTTTGTTTCTCTCTCCTAAGCCCCCACAGTATCACCCCCACCGTGGGGGAAGAAAGTCAACAATCCCTTGGGCTGCAGCCTGCAGGGAAGTGCTGCCCTCCCAGGAACCAGGTGCCTGCAGTAGAAATGGTGGATGGTGAGGAGCTGAAGGGCATCTGTGTCTGAGAATAAAAAGAAGTGTGTGGACAGGCTGAAACAGCAGGTAGGAACAGGGATTCATGTCATTGCCCAGAACTCACTGTCTAGGAGTAGCAACCAAAGCATTTTATCAGGATGCCACTCTATGTTGTTAGCATTAAACTAAAGTAACCCTGAAAAGCAAAACTATCATATTCTTAAGATGGTAGTTTACTTTTTCCCTATGATCAGAAGAGTGATTCACTTGTTTTCTCTGTATCTCACTTTTGTTCCACAGCATTTTTTTATATCCAGAAAATAATTCCCTTCTACATTGTCACTCAGAGCTTCAACTTAAGCTTTCTTTGAGATTTTTAATAGCTTCAGTTCTGACTTTCTTATAAACTTCTGGTCTATTTCTGTACCTCAAGGACCTGCTCAGCAGCCAATCCATAATGCTCAAATGTATGAAAAGAATCTGTCCCTGGGAGGTCCCAATAACAGTTTGCAAACTCATGAAACGTGGGGTCCTGCACTTGGGTTGCAACGACCCCAGGAAATGCCACATGTCCAGGGAAGAGTGGCTGGAAAGTTGACCTCCAGAAAAAGACCTGGAGGTCCTGGTTGATTGTGAGCCAGCACTGTGCCTAGATGTCCAAGAAGGCCACCAGCATGCTGGTTTGTATGAGAAATAGTGTGGCCAGCTGGACTAAGGAGGTGACTATTCCCCTGAACTCAGCACTGGTGTGGCCACAACTTGAACCCTGTGTTCAGTTTTGGGCCTCCCACTACAAGGACATTTTGGTGTGGAGTGTGTCCAGAGAAGAGCAACCACATTGGTGAAGGCTTTAAAGCACAAGTCTTGCAAAGAGTGGCTGATGGAACTGGTCTTGTTTCATCTGAAGAAGAGGAGGCTGAGGGGAGACCTTACTGTTCTCTACAGCAACCTGAAAGGAGTATGTCACGAGGCTGGGGCTTGCTCTCTTCTCCTTCATAAGCAGAAATGCCCTGAAATTGTATCAGGGAAGGTTCAGGCTGGATATTAGGAAAAATTTCTTCACTAAGAGTGGCCAGGCATTGGAACAGTCTACCCAGGGAAGTGGTAGAGTCACCATCCCTGGAGGTGCATTCAAAAACTTGCAGACATGGCACTTCAGGATATGGTTTAGTTGGCATGCTAATGCTTGGCTGACACTTGGACTTCATGATTTTAGAGGTCTTTTCCAAACTTAATGAATGATTCTATGATGCTATGTTTGGTCCCACGTTTCAAAGCCAACTTCAGTCAGATAGGCCTTTCCCACTAACTCCAATAGCTCTTTTCATTGAAATAAATAACTTTAAAAAGGGATTTGTGAGCCAGGATTTTTGTCAGTCTGGACATTATTGATTCTGGATTTCAACTGGAGAGAATATAGCCAAGAAGAGGAGAGAAGAAATCGTAAAAAAAAAATTGGTATGATTGTCATTCTGTAGTTCTTTGAAGTGAGATTAAGACACGGTGTAGGAAGGACTAGATCCAAGCCAGAACAGACTCTCCATTTTTTTTCTTTTGTGCTTCAAGCTGTGGAGGTTTTTTTGGTACCACTGCTGCTCCAGAGCTGAGCTGCCTCCCCTGGAGCATGGCAGCTGCTCAGCAGAGAAGCAGCCACTAGAGAGCATGACGAGACCACTAACCTCTCTGTGCCTGCTCCAGATCAGGACTGGACCCAAGTCTCCTGAGGTAGAAGGCTGGTGCTTTCAAGCATCTTGGTGACTGAGCACTAGATGCAAAGACAAAATGCCAACACAAATCTAAAGATTTCAAAAGCAAACTAAAAGAGCATTGCCCTTCGAGCCCTGTGTATTGAATGGAAGACAGCATGAAGCTGTCTCATCTTTATTGGGACTTTCATATGAAAATTATGTATAAATGTCTGCATTATACATGTATTTGGACACCATGGAAAGTCTTCAGTATGAAGTTCATATAAATATTTATGTATTGTTGATAAATCTCTGAACATCACTGCTTTGTGGTTATTTATTCTGTAAAAGCAGCCTACAAGACTGCACAAAAAAGGATATAAAAGGAAGAAGTAAGATATGCTCAATACATTTGGAGGAGAAAAGCAAAGCCAAATAATGAGTATGCTACACAAAATTATTCAAATCCTTCTATAGAAGTTTACTATAACAAAAGGAGAAATGGGAGACCTTTGGAATGACGAAGAGCTCTAGATTTTTTATCCTTATCTCTCTGATTATCTCTTTAATATCTATAAATCAATATTGGGAGAATATCAGAAATAAGTTGGGGTCTGTAATTTTCTTTCTACTGGAGAAGCAATTCCTACTATGAAGCAGGAGAACTGGAAAATTTGGCACTTATTCAAGGACTGAACAGAGTAGAAAGAAAAGAACGAAATTTCTTTCTCCCACCTTGTGAGAAATGTTTCTTTTCCTGCAGTGAGGATCCAGGATACAGCATCATCCTGGATGATGCTGATATGCTGTGTTTTTCTATGGCCTAAAATCTTGACTTTTTTTTAAAGGGTAAGAAAGATTCAAGAATGGCTCTGTACCAATCCTGGTACTAGGGAGCACCCACCAGTGGGCGCTAGGATGACCTCAGGTCTCTCTCATCAGAGTTGGTGTCTCCACAGTGTTTCATGACACCATTCCAGCAAACAGCATTAGGTGGAAAAGGGGGAAGTTGAAAAGATGCAGAAACAAACAAAAAAACTCAACCCAAACTCACAATGCCCTTCCTAGCCCCCACCTCACCTCTCCAACAAACTGACGTTGGATAAAAGAGTGGCAGAATCCATAGCTCATGCTGGGTAAAGAAGTGCATCTCCAAAGAACAGCAAACTATTGCTAGGTTCAATTTGTGTAGCTGACACCAACAGATTTTTGATGGTATGCTTGTTTTAAAAACCAGGAGGGATATTTCAGTGACCTTGTCTAGCAACTAATTTCCTTTGTGGGCTCTCACCTATTCCAAATATCCACATATTTTTTTCTATATTAAGTTTAAAAACCACCACCTCTCTATGCCAAATAAACCTCCTGCCCCATTCCAGAACTTGGAGAGCAGGGCACAGTGGTCACAGCTTTGTAACCTTTCTCAGCTATTTCCTTGGCATGGCTTAGATTCTCCCCTGAAAGAACTTTTAGACTATTCCCCAAATCACCAAGGCTCTCCAACATCCAGGCTAAAGAGGGCTCAATCATTTGGTTTGTGTGTGTTTGTATTGAATGAGAAAGGTTGGAATTTGATCAACTTAAAGAATACAAGTCAGGAGACAAGATTCTTATTGACAGGTACAGTGAACTTTATTTCTGTTGAGCACAATCAATTATAATCCAGTATAAAACAGTTTAAACCATTGACCACAAAATCAAGGGCAGAACCTTCAGAGCCAATCAAAAAGAAGAGAAAACCAAAGTAGTCTCATGGCCTCATGCCATACAATGGTCCAGAAAACACACTTGGAACTTTCATAAGGTATTAAATTTCTAGACAGAGTTTATTTTAATATAGTGGTTTAAGTTTTGAGCCAGGCAAATTCAAAGTGCCAGAGAAAAAAAAAGGAGAGAACACTCTCAGACACAGCAGTGACTATTAGAAACGTGCATCCCTGGGATGGAAAAAACTTGCCAATGGTTGGTGCCACCCTACTTGTACATGTTGATGGCCTGTGTAAAGACTGTTGCTCTCTGCCAATACTCTCTTTTCTAACCAGATTGCAGTGCTGGTGTAGGACCAGCATTAGTAGGTGTGGATGATGCCTGCCTTGTAACTGTGATGCTGAAGCAGGCTTTAGGTATGGCAGCCTTGCTGATGACAGCAGTCAGCATGTGCTATAAATGTTATGAACAATGTTGCCGTAGAGGGAGTGCAAAGTGATGCTTTGGATGGTGGAAATGGCAATCTTCCTGAGTAACAGGCTGGAACTGTCATTCAAGGAGACAAGGGATTAGATCCTGCCTATCATCATCATTCAGGAGAGCCCAGGTGAGACATATGGAAACAGCAATTTGAGCTTTGCTTCTTGAAATAGCTTCTAAAAGAATAGTGAGGATATGTAATCTCCTGACACCCCACCAGTGAGAGCCTTGGAGGGCACAGTGTAAGCCCTTGAGACACTAGCCAAGATGTTCTCCAGAGCATCTCTGTGAACAGAAAGCTTATTTGTTTTCCTGGGAGTGTTGTTTCAACAGAGTCTGGTTTTTTGTCAATAATATGTACTTTGTGTTCACTTGACATTGGTAAGTATAAATGAAAAATGGGGGAAAAATTATTAAGACGTATAAATGAAAAAAAAAAAAAGGAAATCCTGACACCTACCCCAAGAACTCTGCATTGGAGGTATGGAGAGGTGTTGTAAAATAACAGTTCATAGGTCATCCATTTGAAATGGGTTCCAACTTGGGAAATAATGCATGAACAAAAAGGGGAATCAGTTTTATTCTTGCTTTCATTGGGAACAACACGGTGGGCATAGCTCTAATCTTGTCCTGTAAAATATGAAGGATATGAGCTGCAAACATGTTATTCCCCATTGCAGTTGTCCCCACAGAGATTTGTCATCCTACATAATTTAGCTATCATTAAGAAAAAGAGAGATTTAAAGGAAAGTACAGAAGCTTTATTCTATGTATAGGAGTCTGTGTGTGCACATGTGTTTGTGTGTGTGAACCTGTGCTTGAAAGGAAAAACAAAAGGATGAGACTGGAGAGGGTTCACAAGAGGTCTCCAAAATGCTAAGATGGAAGCCTAAGTGCTTGTGAATGTTTGTGTCAATGAGAGGGAGTGAAGATACCAGGAGAGGAGAAAAAGATTAGGAGAATATACAAGCATTCACACCAAGGAATTTTAAAGCGGCTCCACATGCAAGATTGTTTCAAGGTTTGAAGGACTCACTGCTTGCTGTCTTTTTCTGCCAGGGAACTGAAAACTCAAAAAGCAATGTCTGAGAAACCACTGGATTTGCTGGGGAATTTTGTGGTGATTGGTTGGTTTTTGATAGAAAATGTTGTCCACTCCATTCAAAATTTAAATTTGGGGTTTTTTCTTCCTGACTCTCTTTTGTGTTGTGTCAACTTGAATTGACCCATCTGGCTTGTCACACTGAGCTGAAATATTCTGTGTCAATTCAGTATTAATCCAGACACTCACCTTCATGGAAGTTGAAGGTCAATGGCTCTTATTCTTGGTTTCTGCTGTAGGTGAGTCTTGGCCTACATAGATTTTGCAGAAATGCTACAATACACTGACCTGCTTTGTTTGAACCCTGGAGCAGTGAGATCAAAGCATGTCCTGGAATTGTCCATCTGGAAATGCAAAGCCACAGGAGAGATTAGGAGCCTGAAGCATTCAAACTGAAACTCCTATGAGGCTCTCCAGCTGTCAAGGAAGCTAATCAATCTTGGACCATGCTGGAAAAACATGTTTTGACATTTCCAAAGCATATTTTAATTTCATGTTCTATAATGCGCACACACACATGTATCTATTAATTAAAGTTGGTTCAATTTAGGCTGAAAACAAATGTGTAACTATTTAAATGTATCTTTTAACCAGCTTTAGTTGGGTTGAAATGCTCTATCAACACGTTCACTCTGCCTGATTATAATTTTTTGGGGGCAGACAGTAATGAGAAAAAGTCATGATGGATGAAAATCTTTCCCCCTCTCATCCCCTGCCCCACTCAGACATCAACCAAATATAAGCTGAATACTTTAGATTTACAAAGAGTTCCTTATTTAATAGGTATTTTTGCATCTCAAGAAACCAGGTTTAACTGTGTTTCATCCTACGTCAACATGGGCAATATGTTTTCTAAAGAGGCAACGAGGGAATTCCAGGTAACAGTTTGAACAAAACTCTACAAGAATGTACAGAAGTATTAGAAAGATTCACAAATCTTGATCTCCATCATCACATAGTTGTAATGTCTGTGTGCACCTACCAGATGCTATTGCATTTAGTAATCATTATAAATTGACTTCAAAAGGTTAGATGGAAAGTGATTTCTTTAACTTCTGTGAAGGAGGTACTACTTGGGTTTTATTAAGTCTGGAAACAAAATGTGTACATTGCACCAAATATTTAGCTTTATATTTCATCTCTAGTTACTGTTTAAATAATGATAGAAAACAGGAGATCACTAGATGTAAAGTTTAGATTTTGGAATAGAAAGTCCAAAGTTAATTTTCTAATAATTATAACCTATCTTACAGTACCTGAAATTTACTTTCATGTCAATAGTATGATGCTTCTTTGACAATGGTCAATGTGTCTGTCTTTCTTAGTACATTCACAGTATCCACTGCATTGACTGTGATGAGAGCAAATGTGTAAACTGGATTACTATGATTCTGTTTGATGTGCTGCTCAATTTTTTGTTATCAATCAAGACAACATTACCTAGTCTTTACATCACTGAAATAACAGTAATTCCAGACATTTTGCTTTATTATTGAAAAAGGCAGGAGCTATGCTTTACACAGAAGTTATTTTTTTTTTTATCATTACAAAGAGAATAAGGGAAAATTTATTTCTGCCAACATGCATGTGTGTTGTGCAGAGAGGTTAAGTGCAGCCATGCTATCTGCTATTGATTCCTGTTGCATCTCTGACAGTTTATTTCTGTTCCAGACAGAACCCACCTAAGGGAAGAATTAAAGTGGGCAAAGAGTGGAAAATACCATGTAATTCTTGAGGTTTGACAAAATGGCAGATTAGGAAATAATGTATTTTTGGGATGCTTTAATGAAGGTGGACACATGAAGGGAGGGAGACAACAGTCATTGCCTCATTCCTATTACTTCCTTTGCTAGTTTTGCCACAAAACTCAGTGTCCTATATTTGGGGTGGTGGTTATCTCATAAAATGTAGGTATCAAAAATAGCAGCCTGGACCTCTGAGTAGGTCCTCACTCTTGACAGTCTTTACAATCAATGTGTAACCTCAACTTGTCTCCATTCATCTAATCTTAAATTAGATGTTAGCATGTGGGCAGATCAGCTGATTCCTAGTCTCCATTGACAATGTTGGCATCATTTTCATCAGCTGCAATGGGAGTCTCAGCAGTGGGAACCTCTAATATACCCAGGTCTGCAAAGTTAGATAAGAGGATTCTGATGCCTCAGGTTTGCCAGGAGGTCCAGGAGAAGCTAGGGAAGCTGGCAAGTGTGTGGAGGTGAGTCCTGGCCAGGCATAGCTTGATTTCACTCCATTACCTTGTTTGTCCTCAGCCACAAGCATGTGACATAAACCAGAATCATTTTGCCATAGTATTTGCCAAAATTTATGCCATAGCATGTCATAAAGGTGATGAAACAAAGCTGATGATCACCTTTTCATTGGGCTTGCACTTCACATGATATTTCACTGAGTGGGAAATCAGGTCCAATGCTTCCTTTGAAGGATAAAATACCCACACAGGTGAAGCAACCGAAATAAAGGGAACAGTAAAAAACTGTCACATATTGCATTCTCCTCATTATGCCATGGAAACAGCCCACATTCCTCCACAGAAGATATATTTGGAAAGATGTTGAGTCGGGCTTACAATTTAATTAAGGTAGAGAGTAAATGAAAGGAGAACTATAATCAGATAGTAGCTACAAGGTATATATTCCTGCCTTCTTAATCACACTGCCAGATCTGAAACACCACAATGTGACAGTGTCAAGAATTAAAACAATTCTAAGGATGGAAGAAGACCATATCAGATCCTAAATTAATCAGTATAGATTCCAACATATGACAGTAATATCTCAGTTTGCTTGCATGCTATTCATAACCATCTGAGTAAGCCTACTCAATATTAATTAAAGATTAATTAAAAATTTATGGAATATTCTAGACTTCTCTTGTGATTCTACTGGACTGATAAAGCTCCATAGTAATGAAAAGCTTGCAATGAAAGAAAAGCTTTAAAAATTCAAGGCCCTTGAAGGTCTATCAGATTTCTATTTATCACCATTTTTTGTCTCAATCCTTTTGTTTGCAAATACCATTTTATTTGCAAAGCCCCTTCCAAAGGATCAGCAGAAAGCAGAATTTTACATCCTGAAGTGCACTGATCAAGAAATAAAGCTCATCAGTGTTATCAGGACCCCTGCATACACTCAAGTGATATTTTTAATAGGTCTACCTCTGGCAGTCATGGTCTCTTCTGATCTATCTTTAATTATCCTTGAAAACAAAACAAAACACAGAAGAAAAATGCAAAATTACATAGACTGTAAAACTTTGCCAGAACTGTGGTTTCACCTCTGGAAACCATGTAGGTTATTTTATTTCCCAGTTACACACAGCCAGTGCATCACTGCTTTTCAGGGGAAGAAAATCAGGAAGAGAAAATAGAAAAATCAACATGTTTTAAGGACTATCAGAATGATGAAACTACCTCTTTCAAAAAGATCTAGGGTATATGAGAATTGAAGAGGCATCTGCCAAAATTTCATCCCAGTCTAATCCCAGTCCTTGTCTCCTATTACACATAATATGCTTACCTGCAATGAAGAGAGGTTTCTTGACTTGTAACCAAGCAATAGGTTTTTGTAGCAGCCTGTGTCCCCACTCCCATATCAGAGAACCACAATGGTTGATGACCTCTCAAAATCATCTTGTCCAACCCTCCTGCCAAGGAGGAACACCTAGAGCTGAATATCCCCAAGGACTGCCACTTCACAACCATGCCAGTGCTCAGTCAGCTTCACAGTAAAAAAGTGGGGTTAGAGGGAACTTCCTGTGTTTCAATGTGAACCCAGTGCCTCTTGCTCTGTCATGAAGCACCACTGAAAAGAGCTGGTTCTATCTTCTCTATGTCCTACCTTCAGGTATATCAAATATACATTGATAAGTGTGCCATAATTACCAGCATTAGAAAATCTTAAAGAATGTATCCAACATATCAAATAAAGTAGCAACTAATTCAGTATCTTCATGGACCTGACTGATCCCATGTCTATGCACAGCAATTTTATTGAAATGAATTTAGGCAGAATAGTAGGTTATGATTTTTTGGTCTTTCATTCATTTAATTCTCTCATTTTTGTAAACATATTCCCTGGATCATAAAACTATATCTCTGTTAAGACACTTGAAAAAACTCACTTGGCCTTCAAATATTTTCTTTTGTTTACCAAAGTTCATACACTGCTTTCTTCTGTTCTGCTGGTGTTTTGTATTCAAATCTCTACTTGTCCAGCTACAGATATGGGGTTTAAATGAAGCAGGACCAATTATGTGAGACAGATGGCCATTTAAAAGACATTTTAAAAAAAGCTAATTGTGAAAAAATGGGCAATGGCCTACATAAATCCTCTCTGAAAAATATTTAGCAATAAGAAATAAATCTTATCTGTATTGGAAAACTAATGGAGGAAACAAAATACAGAAATCACAAAAGAAATATTAGAAGTTATAGCAGGAATTAAAACACAAGGCGAAAAAACAAGTCAGAGAATAAAATAAACAGAAACAAAAGAGAGTTAACTGCAGTGGCTGAAAAGGAAGGAGAGAAGAGATCTGACATGAAGCAGCACAGCACTGGGGTAGGGCTTTTTAAATAGGTGTGTAGGGAGAGGAAAAGGGGAAATAATTTAAAACTGGAAGAGGGGAAATTTAGGTTAGCCATTAGGAAGAAATTCTTTCCTGTGAGGGTGGTGAGACACTGGTACAGGCTGCCCAGGGAAGTCGTGGCTGTCCCTTCCCTGGAAGAGTTCAAGGCCAGGTTGAATGGGGCCTTGAGTAACCTGGTCCAGTGGGAAGTGTCCCTGCCCATGCAGGGGGGTTGGAACTGGATGATCTTTAAAGGTCCCTTTCAATCCAAACCATTCTACAACTGTCTGACAGTTCTGTGATTTTTGGTGACTGTGTTGTAACTGTTTCATGTCTCTTTCTGCCCATTTGAGATGACATTTGATACACATCAATTATTTGCTTTGAAAAATTCAAGTACCATAATTAGCAGCACCAGTAAATCTTAAACAATGTACCCAATGTGTCAAAAAAGTAGTATCTAATTAAGTATCTTCATGGACCTGACTGATCCCGTGTCTATGCACAGCAATTTTATTGAAATTAATTTAGGCAGAATGGCAGATAATGATTTTTTGGTCTGTCATCCATTTAAGTCTCTCATTTTTGTAAGTAAACATATTCCCTGGATCATAAAACTGCATCTCTGCTAGAACATTTAAAAAAACTCACTTGGCTTTCAGAAGCACATGACCAGTTTATGGAAAATGCAGGATGAAAACATGAAGGAAAATGCCTTCACAGGAATGTCACATAATTCACCAACTGCACAACTGGTCACGTACTTGCTGCTTTATCTGATGTGTTTATCTTTCATCCTTTGTTCATCTGAAGATACAACAATATATTCACAAGGAGATGGTGATTGAAGACCTGTGACAGGAATGCTCATGTTTGTGAACTGAGGGGTAAGCAAGGAAGTTCTCATGTAAATAAGATCCCCTGCCAGAATTTCTGGGCAGC
The DNA here is from genome assembly GCF_003957555.1 of Calypte anna. Classification (NCBI taxonomy): domain Eukaryota; kingdom Metazoa; phylum Chordata; class Aves; order Apodiformes; family Trochilidae; genus Calypte; species Calypte anna. The sequence continues at coordinate 142,425,810 of NC_044245.1, read as the reverse complement.
AAGAGGCATTTGGGGCATTTTTCTTACAGCATTTCCTGTTTGTGTATGTACACAAGCAACCCCACCCCATAGGTTTAACCATATTTATACAATGAGAGAAAAAGCACACAAATGCCATACTTTTCCTTTGTCACTTATAACCCTGTTTTCATTTAACAAAGCTGTACATTTTCACATCTAAGGCAAATTTCATAGTTCAGTAATTCATCTATCTATAAACTTTATAAAAGGTCTTGGTTTAGGTCTCTTTTGTCTGCAGAAGACTTAATGTAAAAGACAAAAAGAGCCTGTGAGACTGGGAGAATTGTGTCCCTAAAGGAGTTTTCACTGATCTCCTAAAAAAGTCATAAGTAACTATGATTATGAGCTTGAGATTTTTGACTGACATATTTCTATAAAGTGCCTTGTTGCTTCTCTTTACTAATTACCATCTCAAATGGTGATTTTTTTTCTTATTAGGCTGGGTTTTTTCTCATTTGCTAGATTTTTTTCTCATTAAGCATTCTTATTAGGTAAAAACTTCCTCAGAGAAGAACTGCTGTGCTCTAACCTCTTTTGTCACACTTATTTCCAAGGACAAATGGGCACTTAGCCATCCACTGGCTGTGAGAAACAGTTAATGGGGAAGCACAAAACTCATTTTCTTTCAGAGAGAGCACTTCCTGCAGCCAATTAATTTTATTTTGCTGCCTGTGCTAATAATTAATAATTTCTTAATCTTTTTTTTTTCTTATTAGCAGGTACACTTGAGTAACAAATATTACACTGTAATGTTACTTCACAAAAATAGATGTGATATCATGTGATAAAATAAAGCTGCTAACCAACAGATAAGCTCCAAATGCTCACAAGCTTCACAAGGCTACACACAATAAAGCTGAGAATACATAATTGAAAAGTAACATCCATGCCTGATGTTAGCTACCCAAAATAATTTTGGTTACTGACATCAGTAAGAGTACAGATGTTCACATCTGCTATGGACATACCAGCTACTTAAAGGTTCAAGGATTTACCAGACATCTTATTTTCACCATGACTTGCAGAAAACTAGAAATGCAATATTATTGCTTGTTCCTTCAGGTCAGATGTCCCTTCTAACATTAAAAATTTTCCTCACTAAGACTGGAGAGTTAGGATTACCAGTAGGCTGGCCAGTGAAGCCAATGTGGTGTGGCACTGTCACAGTATATTCTTCAGGACTTTATTCCACATACATACATCAAACCAGACACTTAAACAAATGCAGAGCAGTCACCTTTCCTGCTAACCTGCAGACACTGCTGCCAAAAGGAAATACTGTTCTAAGACTTGGAGCCTGGTATATATATATATATAAAAAAATAAATTAAAAAATTGAAAGCTCTGATGGTGCTAGAACTTATGAACCACAGGAGAATGCACTCAGCCTTGGAGAGCTACAAAGATTCACCTTACTCAGCTATGAGGGCCTGCAGTGGGTAAGTTTTGTTTTACAAGTTAAGATAGCAAGTTTCCAACTGATGCCATTTGCAGATTGCTGTAACACTGTGTTTAATTACCATTTAATGTGGAAGACACATTTTTAGCTCTAAAAAACATGGGTAGATTTGTGTTTTAAAGCCTAACAGGAGTGAGCATTTCATAGAACAAGTAACTTCACTTAACGGGTTCAATAAACTTTGTTGCTTGCATTCTTTTCAGTACCACCTATTTAAATTCTGAAAGGATTTTAGTATGACAGCAGGCTCTACCAAGACTTGTAAACTCCAGGGTATAACAAACCTACTGCTCTGCAGAACCAAGTGTCAGTAAAAAATTCAGTTCCAAGCTATTGACACACGAACCAGAGTTTTCTGGCTCCTCATTGCTCTAGCTATGCACTCTTCTGCTTCTCTTATGCATGCCTTAGGAATGACATATCTGTGATCTATGCCTGGGCAATATGTTGCCTAAGGTACTCCAGAGCAAAACTCAAGTCTCCTAGACTTTGTGATAGCACAGTAAGTAATATTAGGGGCAGAGCTAAGAGCAGAAATGTCTTCAGGCTCCTCCAGGATCTCATCCAACAGACATCACCTCTTGCACTTTGCTTATTTACCAAGCAGCCCATTTGATGAGCAGGGTCAGTAAGGGAATAGCCACAGTTCACATCATACCCAGCTCAGGCCATTCCCCTGGGGTTCTTTTTCCTTCTTTTGTGGGGTGTGGACATTACCAAAAAAACAGGATACGACTCTCTTTCTGAAACCACTGTGACCACCTTGCATTCTATCACTCTAGCTAGCTCTTACCATCTGAATAACTTATTTCCCCAAAATAACATCCACCTTGAAATCTGGATGTAAAGCTTAGCCTGACACAAAAAAAAAAAATCAGCTTTTGAACTGTTTTAGATTTGTTAACATAAATTTGTAGCAAAGCAGAGTGAGAAACTGTCCCTCTGCAGATTGTCCAGGTTTGGCTATCCTGTTTTCATTCCCTTTTAAAAGACAGGGAACCTCAGAAGATGAAATTGTCAGTCTCTTTCTGAGAAGCACTTCATCACTTCATTGTGGAAATGAAACAGTGGAATGATTGCAATTAGTAAATCAAATCAGCCTGCCAGAGTGAGTAGTATGAACAAACACACAGACAGCTAGCCAGTTATTCATATACTCACATGTCAGTTTTACAAATACAGAAGAGGAAATCGAGCCTCCTAATAAAATAAGGTTGGTTAGGTTTGTTTTTAATCTTACTGGATAGGGAATCATCTGCTGTAAGGGATATTGCTGATAATGAGAGAAAGAGGGCAGTTAATTTCATGCATATTTTATTGGGAATTTACTCCATCCATGAAATAATTTCACATAACAGTAGGTGGAATACAAACAGCTTAAACTGGTAGTATGTGCATGGTGAAGAAGAACAATTTAAACCAGAAGGGAACGTTTTGTAGAAATAATAATTTGACAGAATAATAGAAGTCTTTCTGTTCCAATTCAACTGGAAACACATGCAGTATAAGGTGGATTTGCTAATCAGAAAGCCTAGTCCTCCTGGTAAATACATACAGCAGGGTGGGCTCTGCAGCCTTTTCTATTAATTATCTAATGAATTACCTTACCTTGAGTTCCTGTGCACACTGACAAAGACCTAATTCCATCAGAGCAATTCTACTGCACTCACACCAGCCAGCTGTAGTGCCTGACTCTATTCTCTGTAATAATGTGACGTAGTACGGATAAAAGACCCATTTATTAGCTGTGCTAGAAAAAAAAGCTCTTGTAGGTCCCATGTGTGCATAGGCCAGGTAATATATGTACAAAACCTGCAGTAAACTATGTATTGGAGCATGGTCTTGGGTAGTCAGCTATGAAAGGCATATTCTGAATTGATTGTGGAGATCAGTTATGGGAGGAAAACTCATCCAGCCTTGAGGCTTGCAGTTTTAAAGAAGACAGTGAATTATAACCCTCAGTTCAGAAATCTTGAAGGCAGATGATAGTGTAGTTTGTCATCTGCCTCTTAACCTGTTTCACCTTTTTCATCTTGCCCCTGCAGGGATGTGCATGTAAAACATTTATAAATATTTTGAGATGCCTTATAACCCTGTTTTAGCACTATTTTATTTTATTTTTTTAATATGTTTCCTTGCTTCTAAAAGCATTGCCTGAAGATAGTAGATTGAGAAAGCTGCATACCAGCTCAAGCGAGTCGATACTGTAAACAATTTGGATGTTCACATTTCTCAACAAGCAGAGGCTTAATTTCTTTGGGACTGAACTTTTAGCCCTGAAGGGGAGATCAGACAGACATGACAGACATGCCCAAGGTGTTATATGCTCCCTGTGCCATTGTTACACACTTCCCATTCCATTATAGCTGTTTCTTCAGATCAGTGACATTCCCTTCTATGCACAGGCCATGATTGTTTGCACTGTAGTTCACAAAAAATGGAAAGATAATCCAAATACAGCACTTTGTATGTCTTATGCCCAGGAGGTGTTTGAATACTTATTAAACCTTTCTAGTGCAAATTCTTCTGTGGCCAGTTAAAATATGCCTGCCTAATGGAAGAAGTAAGTTTAAAGGGAGACTTTGAAGAGTGAGAGAAAAAAAGCAGACTGGTGCACAGAGAAAAGCCTGACAGAGCAGCAGGCATGCTACACAAACATAGAGCACAGACTCATTAAAAAATTTCAGTGAAAGGATGTTAGGTTCCTCAAGAAAAGAGAAGAGAAAGATTTGTCCTAGAAACAGAGATGAAAATGGGTAGGGGAAAAAAAAAAGCAATAGCATCTGGTGACAAGCTGGATGATAAAGATGCTGGAGATGATTGTGCTGGCAAGTGATGAAAGCTGGCAACTCTGAATGTTGGTGTGTAATTTCGGAGAAGTTACAAAAGGAGGAGAATAAAACATATGTATGCTTAATTTTTTATTTGGCATGTAAGAGAGTTGTGACCAGTGACAAAGGTGTAAACGTTGTCCAAAAAATCCAAACAGACTTCAGTTATTTAATATCAGTAATCTAATAGTGGTGTTTAAGCTGGAAAAGCCATTTCTTCTCCTGACAACTTAACTTCTGGAAATGCCACCTGAGTGGGTGAATATATTAGAGAACTAGAGACAAAAAGGGCTGAGGGAGGAAGTGATGACTGGTCCCAAGACATGGTTTAAGCCATAGCAGATGTAGAACCAATATGAAGAATGCCAGTTGATGTCAACCAGAAGATGACAGTTGAAAATCAAATTCCATTCCTCAGAAAATAATTATTTAAGAAGTATTTAAAAGTGAGTTGTGCACCACAATTCTGCTTCTTTCTTTAGAATTGTACAATGACACAGTACTGGTTCCAAACCAGGTGTTATTTCCCTTTAGAAAAAAAAGCCAGAGCATATGGCAACCTGCTTCATTTAACTATGTACAATTAAAATAAAGACATCAAAGACACTCATGCTGTCTGACAAAATTAGTAGAGGGCATTTCAGGTACTTGGAATTGTAATGTGTAGAATTTTATATATATATAAATATATGTATATTTTAACTACAGCGCTCCTGGGTTTGGGAATTTCTGTTATGCTGTTTTCACTATGGTTGTCTGAGAACAAATAATACAAATTTCATAGTTTCTATTAATACTTAAACCCAAAAAGCATTGCTTCAGGTGTTGGTTGATAAGAGAACTGCCCATTTAATTTTTAGATATGAATGAATGTTAATTTTAAAATTCCAGCTGGATTTATATCTGGTCAAATATATTTCAACCTGTAAATCTTATATGGGATTGAAATTGGGTTTATCTGCAGCTTTTCCATCCTAAATTATAAATCTGTGATTAGAAGAGAGGATGGAAGGTAAAAATAAACGGTGAAGACAAAAAAGAAAATCAGAATAAAATCTATTTCATTGATGAGAAACTTCTCATTATAATTGCTTCATCTAGAAACAGCTTGATTTGGAAAGCAACTATTTCAAAAACATTCCTTTTTCCCACAGTAGATTGTATATTGCAGAACCTCAAAGGGATTATGGCCTCACCTTAGTTACTCAGCATAGAAATGATCAAGGTATTGACAAGAACAACAGAAGAACATTTTTTCTTTCCAATTGATTAAATGCTGCAGAAATTTGTTAAGAAGAAAATTTACTGAAAACATAAATGATCTTCCTGTGACTTTATGAACCTTTGGTGTTGGTGAGATGGAAAAAAGAAACACCCCAACACAGTTGTGAAGTTCTGGAATCAATCTTTCTGAAAAATAATACTAATGGCAACTAAAGTTATCCGTAAAGTGATGCTTTTTCATTATGAAATTGTCAAAAGAGATGAATGGCCATAACATTTTTATAATTTATTTTTCTAAGCAGAACTGTATTTTTTAAACAAATGAGTTTGCTTCTGTCCAGACAAGTTCAATTTAGAAGAAGGAATTTATCAATATTAATTCTAACTTTTTTTCAGCATACAGAAAGCACACAGGAGCAGAAGAAACACCACTCCTATCACTTGAAATAAAATCAAGAATGACTGAAGTTATCAAAAGAATTAAAATCTCTTCTCAAACACTGTGTTTCAGTCTTAAAGACCTCTGCATTTTCCTCTGATGTAACATTCTGAAAAAAAAAAAAAAAAGAAAAAAACCAAACCAATAATTGGGCACCTGCCATAGGCTCCAGGCATACGTGGCTGTTAGGGAGTTTAAGTTTGTAACCTACCTCCTGCTCCACTATATCCATCTATAAATGTGAAGGTTTCAAGAACAAAGCTAAGCAAGAACATTGTACCCACAAACTTCTTGCTGCAGAACCTCAGGTCAGACAAGACAGCTAAATCTTAGGCTGTGGGGGAGAATTAGCTCAACGATAAACAGTGCTGGCAAGGTGTCATTGTCAAACAAAAGCAGAATTTTGGTGTCTGGCTGCACATCAACCAAGTACACATCAGGGCATAGAGAAGTCCCTCTCCATGCATCTTCTGTGCAAACGAATTACAGGCACCAAGGAACAGAATTTAAGGAGAAGTGAGCACTCCAATCTAGTTATTAGGGATTAAGAATTAGCTATAAAGCTAATTGTGGCTGCTCTTTTAGGGTAGGTATGTGGAAGACCTACTCTGCTCAAGAGCTACTGGTATCAGTGACTAGAGATTTCCAGGCAGCCTATGCAAAAGCCATACTGAAAAAAATAAAAACTTTGTTTTTTGCTGTTGCTTGAGATAGCAAGTATATGTAAGAAAAAGGCTAAAGCTGACATTATGCTGCTGTAATAAATTTTGTAGGAAGAATGAAGAAAAGATTATCAGATCATACATCCAACATGTTTGCACTGAAGTCTTGACCCCCAGTTTCCCTTTTGTATCCAGGCAACCACTAATTATGGGCATCTTCCCTATCTACCTTTTCCCAGGGAACTGAACTCTATCTTTCCTAGTTCCCTGTGGTTTCAAATTCCTTCTTATTTCATATTCCAAGTCTTCAGTGAAAATAGCAGTGAAGACAACAAAATTGACTAGTTGGTCACTTATAAGGAAGTGGTTTTAACTCTGCCTCCTACAGAACATTCTGGTTGCACCTTCTACTCCGATTTAAACTATCTGCTTGCATCTGTTCCCATGCCAATGAGATTTGTCTTTGTCAGACTGTGCCCTTAGCTATTAGCCTGTTATGTGTTGCCTTTTCAACTTTTAATAACTGATGCAGAGGACTATATATGCCTGCTAAGATCTCTTTCAGCAAGATACCATTGGTTTTTCTTTGGTTACCAAACACTCTCAATGTGAGTTGTGCTGTTATTCTTCCTCTGTGTAGTTTGTGGCTTCACTTAAGGAGAATCATGGAATCATAGTATGGTTTGGGTTGGAAGAGACCCTAAAGATCATCAAGATCCAACCCCCTTGTATGGGCAGGGGCACCTCCCACTAGACCAGGTTGTACAAGGCTTCATCCAACATGGCCTTAAACACTTCCAGGGATGGGGCATCAACAACCTCCCTAGGCAACTTATTCCAATGTCTTACTACCCTCATGGTGAGGGATTACTTTTTAATATCTAACCTAAATCTACCTACCCTCTTTTTGTTGGAAAACATTAGCCTTTGTCCTGTCACTATCCTCTCCAGTGAAAAGTCCCTCCCCAGATTTCCTCTAGCCCCTTCAGGTACTGGAAGGCCACTACAAGGTCTCCCTGGAGCCTTCTCTTCTCCAGGCTGAATAGCCCCAACTGTCTGCCTGTGTTTATAGCAGAGGTACTCATCTTTGTGGCCCTTCTATGGACCCTCTCCAACAGGTCAAAATTCTTCCTGTCCTAGGGGCTCCAAAGCTGTATGCAGCATTCCAGGTGTGGTCTCACAAGAGCAGAGTAGAGGGGCAGCATCACCTCCCTTGCCCTGCTGACCATTCTTCTTTTGATGCAGACCAGGATGCAGTTGGTCTTCTGGGCAGTGAGCAGCTCGTGTCAAACTTCTCTACTCTCACCCCACATCCCTTTCCCCAGGGCTGCTCTCTATCCATTCTGCCCCCAGAATGTTATCTGTGCCTGCCTGGGGCTGCACCCACCCAGCACAAGACCTTGCACTTGGCCACCCTGAAAAACTCTGTTGTTCCAAAAATAAGACATTCACATCTCTGACTTTAGAACTGGGCAAAACAAATCCAGTCTTCTCTAATTTGCCCTAAGTGAAGTTTTGCTTTATGTCCTCTTTTAGAGCCTCTGTGGCCCCAGTTAATATAGGGGGTCAAACAGGCTCAACCATCAATCACAGTGAAGGTTGTGGGTGAAGAGGTAAATTTCCTGGAACTGTACCTTTCACAGATCATTGGCACTTTTTATTGCAAATTCCATTAGAGATAATCAGATCACTCTATTCTTCCCTGTAGCCCATAGTCCAGGTTAACTTTTTCATTCAAAGAATGTTGTCCAAAACTTATTAATGCCTGCTTAAACATACTGGTAAGCTTTTGCTCAGCTAAAATGCTGGTAAGACAATGACATTTTGAGTGCTTCTTCTCTGAGGATTCTTTGGTTGCAGAGAATTGTGAGTTTTCCAGTTATTCTTTTTTGCTGACCACACATCCAATATTATCCATGCTGATCTCCAGTCCTTAATCAAGGCTTTCTGGATAAACATTTGTATGCATTACCTTCCCAGATTGCAGAGCAGAGTTCCCTGTCAAGGAAAGGTGTATGATGATTAATTTAATATGTCATGGCAAGCCAAATTATGGAAGTCAACCCCTATCTTAGTTTTCACAGATGTATTTATAAAGATGCAAGAACAAAAAACTTCAAGACAGTAAAGTTACACAAGACTGAAGCATATCTTCCATCATTTTTATTTTGTGGTGTGAATGGAAAACTTTTCTACACTGCTTTCCCCAATGACAATGCAAACATCAATTAATCTCAGTCTGAAATCTGCCTACTGGATGATTTGTGTCTTTTCCAGTGAATAGAAGGTTGTCCACACTCAGGAACAAACCAATGGACTTCTGGTGACAGAGGTGATTGAATGGTATGAGTTTTCTGGAAGAGACTTTTGTGGGGGGAAAGCCTATTTTGAAAGATATACAAAGCAATTAAACCAAATTTTAGCATTAGCATGATCCATGGTTCTGGTTCCTTAGATCATTTCAGTCCACAAAGTCACCAAAACTTCTCAAAACCAAAAAAACCAGTCATAGGTTCTATACTGAGCATTTCCCTGACATAAGACAGGCTGCAGGGGACATATGACTACAAACCTGACACTGCTTAAGGGCATTGCCACATTCTATTGTTGGTTCTAACCTTTTCCTTTTCACTTCTAAAAGTGAAGTGAAAGGGTTAGGGTTAGGGTTCCTTCCACTTCAGAAAGGAACCTTGCTAGAAGCTAGTCTAAACTGAGGATCAGCCAGTCTTCTATGCTGATCTTTCAAGGAACTAAAAGGCCTGAGAGAACCTGTACTTCTTTATTCTACAAGTCCAAAGATAACTGGATTAGACAACAAAGAACTGGAGTAGCCAGCTGTAATCATGGTGCAGAGGCTTCAGAGGTGATTACATAGAGACATTATATAGAGTGTTCTCTGCTCCCCATGCTTACCTCTGGGTCATGATGTCTAAGTTGCCTGTTAACTAACATAATGGGGAGTTAATTTCCTTGTGTTCATGACACCGTTTTAATCACTCATGAACTGACCATTTCACATGTCCTAAAGGAAAAAAAATTCTGTGTCTGAATTCACCAAAGAAATAATTATTTCAGTGTTCAGTCCTATTCTCCAAAAGACACAATGTCTGTGTCTTTCTCTGACTACTTATATTAATAGATTCCTGTGCTCAAATTATAACCTCTTCTTTATTTTCTCTGTCTTCAAAATTTGGCTTATCTAACAAGTCCCTAGGACTTGCAGATGTAATCTCATGCCCCCTCAAAAGCACATTCTTACAAATGTGTGCTGGTTTAGCTGCAAAAACCACGTGTTCTAGTTGTCCCCAGACTGCCTGATAGAACCAGAAGATGGACACCAAACCTACTGTTTCTAGTCTGCTAAACACAGTTTTAATATTCTAGGCTTCACAAGCTGCACTCACCTGTGTTGTAGTGGCACAGATCCAGGGTGTAAAAATATTAACAGTTTTCAAGGTTTAATTTGACAGACAGATGAAATTATTGGTGATTAATTTCATTTTCATAACTCCTGTTTTTGACTAATTAGTATTAAGATGTATTTACTTGGCAGTGTTTACCAGACCATCTGTACTTTATTGAATATCTTTCACTGATTTATTTGGAAGACTGATGTCTGCATAGTCAAATTCCTAGCTCACCTCCAATGCCATCTGAACTGATGGTACATTGTGTAATGGGAATAACAATTATTCCAAACAAGATGGGGAACTAAGATATGACAAAATCTTTGTTAAAAAACATTGTTAATTTTTCTTCCTGTATGTCACGTGCCTTCAGTAATAATCACCTTTGTGCTTGCTTGAAGAATTACAGAGATTTGTAGAACCTCCTTCTCACATCATAAACTTTACCTCTGATATTCAAATGAAATTTGGGAGCACTGTTTGAAAAAAACATTATCTAAACAAAGTTGTACTTTCAAGCCAGGCTGCATCATTTCAGGGATCTCATGTCATTGTAAAAATTTACTCATTCTTCTATCATGCTTTTTATAAAAAAAAGAAATTATAAAAAGGAAAGGGAAGGAAAGGGAAGGAAAGAAAGGGAAGGAAAGGGAAGGAAAGGGAAGGAAAGGGAAGGAAAGGGAAGGAAAGGGAAGGAAAGGAAAGGAAAGGAAAGGAAAGGAAAGGAAAGGAAAGGAAAGGAAAGGAAAGGAAAGGAAAGGAAAGGAAAGGAAAGGAAAGGAAAGGAAAGGAAAGGAAAGGAAAGGAAAGGAAAGGAAAGGAAAGGAAAGGAAAGGAAAGGAAAGGAAAGGAAAGGAAAGGAAAGGAAAGGAAAGGAAAGGAAAGGAAAGGAAAGGAAAGAAAAAAGAAAAGAAAAGAAAGAAAAGAAAAGAAAAGAAAAGAAAAGAAAAGAAAAGAAAAGAAAAGAAAAGAAAAGAAAAAAGAAAAGAAAAGAAAAGAAAAGAAAAGAAAAGAAAAGAAAAGAAAAGAAAAAAGAAAAGAAAAGAAAAGAAAAAAGAAAAGAAAAGAAAAGAAAAGAAAAGAAAGAAAAGAAATTACAACAGTTTATTAAAAATAATTTTTTTTTTACTGCTGAAGTCTGTTTATGAAACTTCTAGTTCCTAGCCAGAAGAGACATTGTTCAATGTGAGTTTTCTACATCTACCTTTCAGCTATCCTACTCATCCACTGTACTCTTTGTGGTTTGGTTTTTTTATGAGTTCAGCTTTTGAATAGCTGTTGGAGAGAAAAATGACAAATTGTTATCTGTCTTTAATGAGCCTACATACTTGCATAATTGTTTACTGCAGTCTGAATCTGTGGAAACTGCTGCTATAATGGAAACCTTCTTATGGAAGAAAAGAAACACATCTTATATGCAGAGCTGAGAATTCATTGGTGATTTAATTAAAATTTTAACAATCTAATAAAAATAAGACAAGGACTTGTTATTGATTGAGTAATACTGACAGTCATGGACCATATTATTTAATCCAGGAAAGTCTTGATATAGTATCATCAGAATTATACAAATTTTCCTAAAACTCCTTTTCTGTGAAATTTTACCCAAACTTTCATTCTTCTCCTGGATTCTAAAGTCATTAAGAGCATTTTTTCTTGAGAAAGGGAAGCTGGGATGGTTGTACCAAATCCAGAGTTGTTTGCCAGAAGGCTGCAGTCTGATTGCTGGGATTTTCTTTATTCTTATCTTTGTGTTCAATGAAGGTGATTTTTATATTTTATAACATAATATATATAACATAATATTTATAACATAATATTTTATTTTATTTTATAACACGCTTTGGGCCCTGTCTAAAGTTCCACATTACATCTGCATTTGCTATATGTTGCATAGCTTACATATTTTGGTTATTCAATCCTTTTAAATTTTATTTTCCATAAAAACTTTCTTACTTCACTCCTGAAATCACATTCCTTTAACAATCAGTAACTCCACATTGCTGCATTTTTTAGAACCCCTGGTATAATTAATTGGTTATACTGTCTAAGTCTGTGTTACCTCCAACTCTTCACACTTGTACTCTTTGTCATATCATTATTCTGAACTCATAGTTAGTTTATTCCAAAGTGAATAAGTATTTTCTAACACTACCTGCCACTTTCAGATAATATAATCAAATTATTTTAGCAATTGGCTTTACACCATACAGTTATAAAAAGCAAAGAAAAACAAGGTAATAGTTACCTGCTCAACACACAACTTCTATAATCAAAATCAAATCTTAGGGCATGGCCTAGACAGAGCAAGCCTGACAAACCCCAGTACAGAGGCCTCACACCATTAATTCGAAACTTTCAATCTTTTTATTATTAGCAGTGGCATCACCGAAGAAGAGGAGATTGAGGGGAGACCTTATTGCCCAAGTATCTGGTAACAGGATGAGAGGATATGGCCTCAAGTTGCACCAGGGGAGGTTCAGCTTGGAGATTAGGGAAAAAAAATACTGAAAGTGTGATCAGGCTTTGGAAGAGTCTTTCCCAGAGAAGTGATGGAGTCACCATCCCTAAAAATGTTCAAACAACCTGGAGATGTGGCACTTTGGTACACGGTTTAGTGAGTATAGGAGTGTTTGGTTGATGGTTGGACTTGATGATCACAGGGGTCTTTTCCCAACTTAAAGATTTTATGATAAATTAATGGGACTAGTGGCACCCCAGCAGATATCTGAGTGTTGTTTCAGTATAGGAGAGGCAGGGTATGTAAGGCCTTTACTTCAGCAGAATTTAGGCTCCTAAATAGTGCCTCTGAGTCTTCATAAGTCATTTATTTGGTATCTGAATTTGGCAGGTCTGGAGGCATCCAGGAGGCAGACTTTCTTAGGCATGGCTCCAGGGCATGCTCAGTGGGTGATATTTGAAGGAATATTATCTTGCTGGATGTGCTCATAGGCTTGTGGGTTTACTCCCTGTATAAACAGACACAACAGTTTTAAAACTGTCATGAGGATGGCCCTCAAGTTAATGAAGACAACTTCTGGGCTCTGAAGTTCTGCCAGTGAAATGGGAACATACTATTTAGCAGTGCTGTGATGCTGTGACAGCAACAGTAACCAAATAAGTAGATAACAATTTGTTCTTTTTCCAGCCAGTACCATTCCACAGGGCCTGGATGGTTTCTTGTGTAAAGGAGGTGGCCCTGGAAAAGTGAAGGAAAACTTTGCTGTTGACTAAATTCCAGTCATGCTGCCTGAGGATATTTAATATCCAAATTTCTTATTACTAAAAAAGTAGAGCTCTTGATACAAAAAGAAAGACTTTATGTGGTCTCTTTTGCCTCCAGTTCCAGATGGCAGCAGTTGCAGATTTAAATACTATATTTTTTAATATAACACCTTTTTTTTTTTCCCAGATTGCTACCCTTTTATTCACAAAATTTTTTAAACTGTTCAAATAACTGCCAAAAAATGCACAGGAGTTGATGTATATTTTCTCATTTAAAATTCATTCTGAGCATCAGTGAGCTCTGTTTATCAGTCTTGTGCAGGAGTTTCTGGTTCTGAAGCCACAAAAAAATTATTTGCTCTTTCCTTCTTTAGGTCATTCATATTATAAAAGACAATTATTTTCATCATTATTACTTGGACTAAATATCTGTACCTTCTAAGTCTACTTTACATCTGAGGATTTTGCAATATGCTGTAATTGAATTCACATTTTCTGGCATCTGTTTATAGCCTTTCCTGTTCTTGGTATTATAGTGAATTACAATGCTTGTAAGTGGATGTAGAATACATCAAAGTGACATTTTTCTCTGCCTCCTGCAATACAGAAATCTCAGGCAGTTTAAATGCCTTAGCAGACATTTAGGGCCCTGTAGCTGTGACTACTGTAACACAATCCAAACTCACTTTTCCTAGATTTCTACCAAATCTCATTCTTCAGAAGGTCACTTTATTTCAGTGAGAGAATCCACCACGGTTCCAGGGTTTCCACGGAGAACAAGTTTAATTTGGAAGGTAAGACAAGTTCAAGGTTGACTGACCAGGACTTCCAAAGGTCAGAACTGCTTAAGACACATTGGTGACTGTCTACCTAGCACAGATGTCTGAAAGTTCAGAGAAACAAGGCAAAAGACAGGCAATACTCACAGCTTTTGTATCACCACTTTTGTGTACAAGAGCTGCAGGACAGCAGTGTGTCAGAATTTCCATTCCCCCTCCTGAGGTACCTACATCATCACACCTACTAGCAAAGTAGGATACTTTTTAAAAGAATTAAAAAGGCAACGTCAGATGATTTCATTAATAGCCACGGGGGACTCATGGGCTGCAACACAGCTAATAGCAACTATAATCCCAGTTTTTTTACAGTTTCAATACAAGTTCCATCATCAACAGGGAAAAAAAGTTCTAGACTGAAAACTCTCACTGAAGAGTTAACTTAGGAAGTGAAGACAAAGAAAATATGAAGGCAGCTGACAGTGATTAACACAGCATCTCTAATAACCTTCTTTATTTAATGTTCTTAACTCCCAGAATCTTGTTTCATCTGTTATCTCTCATTTTATTTGAAGATTAAACCATTTGAAAAAAAAAAATAACACCATATTTTTCTCTTTATGACACTACCACCAGTTCATCCTTGGAATTTTTCCTCTTCTCAAAAACTTTTTCTATTATTTAGATAGATGAAGATGTAGAAGATGATGAATATTTATTTAATTTCTCCTGGTTTGTTTTTAATTTGTCCATAGCATCCAGTCGGGGTAATGGTAATAGTTTTAAAACCTTCCTCTTTACCAATTCTGCACGTATTTCTCATATGAGGTTCAAATTTCAGTTCCTGTAAATAGCCCAGTGATCATATTTTCCTGTCAACTCCCTCCTCCCCCCCAGCCCAGAGCCAATCCTGGGTTTAATGACTTCATTTCCCAGCATTTTCAATATCAAGACTTTTAAAGACAAAAATAAACCAATATCAAAATGTACAAAAGGATATGGGACAGTTTCACTCTGATGTGTAGCTCAGGAAAAGTAACAATTCATCCAGAAAATGCTGTTTATCCCTTGGGCTAAACATGCATATTAGGTACAGATCTTTGTGAATTTATCTATAGTCTAACTCCACTTACCTCCCTACCTCTTGTAAGGTATAAATGAAATTGTAAACAAAGGTTGTGTATATTTCTTACTTTTTCCTGATACAGTTGATAAATAAATCTCTTGTTCTGCATTTATCTTAATCTCTGCTAATGTGTGCTATTAGATACTTCTCTTGGTCTCTGATTTTCTAAGTATATGGGGCTTGTATTCAACAGTGCTCTTGTACTGGTTTGATTTGAACCATGTGTTCAAAATGAAGCAAAACTGAATCATGTTAGAAGTTACTGTATTGAATGAATTTAGAAGTCATCCTCTAGGTAGGACCAAAGCCCTACAAGTCATCACATCAACCAAGAAGGAATCAGATTGAAAGAAGAATTTGTTAGTAATGGCAATGGCCTTAAAATACAGAGTTTAATCCCTTGCACTGAGTCCTGGCAAAATCATATTTATTATACTGATCTACAAAGGTTACATGGGTTCCATTGGGCATCAGGACAAAATTAGATTTGATATTACAGCTAAGAGTATCCCCCAGAAGGCAAATGTGACAATAAACTGTAAAAGGGCAAACTCTAAATGTTGATAGAGAATGTTAACAGCATGTTGAAGAATGTAAAACAAAAGGAACACCCTACACTCTACAGATCTTACATAGAAAGTATATAAGGAATAATTCCAGAGACAATGAATACCAAGAGAAAAAATAAAACCCAAATCATTAAACAGAAAAATGAGCATATTTTTTTGAGGCTAAAGAAGCCTTCTTAAAAACCATATGGGACTCTGGTGTGAATAACACAATATAAGACAGATCTTGTCCAAACAAGACAGACGCCAGGGTCTGGTGTAAATCGGAAGTAAGGAAAGCCAAGGGAATCTCAGAAAACTGGCAAAGTAATAACATGGAGATGTTAGCTATCAAAAATAAAACAAACAAAAAACCCAAAACCAAACCAAAAACAGCAACACAGGACACAAGAGACTAATGGCAAGAGAAAGACCATAACTGAGATTTTTAAAAAAAGCAAAGGAATTTAGTATTCTTTTTAACCTACCTTCACCAGATAAAGAATAGGGAAATTTTTACACCAAAGTCCTTTCTGTATCCTTCTGTATCTTTAAAGTCTCTGAAGAGAAAATTTAAAAGGACTTACAATGTCACAAGTACAGTAGTAAATAAACTGTCATAGTTGCATTTCATCTGGGATCAGAATGAAATGAAGTGTGAAAGAAGTGACATATTTATGGGTCTGCTACTTTTTTCCTGCAAAAGAGCTGCTCTCCAGTTCAGGAGAAGCAGGATTACATATGTCTTGCTCTCCACCTTTCCCTACATTTCTTCTTTCATCCTGATGGCTTTTTCACTTTTTCTAGGGCTTTGAGCAATCCCCTGCCTCTAGAAACATATAGGTTGTTAATCCCTTGTCATCTTCTGCCTTTCCTATTCTTATCTTTTTTGTCTGCCTTGTTCATCTTGTGTTTCCTGCAGGCTTCAAACTAACATGTTTCTTCATTTGGAATCTCTCAACAAGAAGCCTATGGTTTTTTGTGTTTTTAGTAGGTTTTTTGTTTGTTTGGGTTTTTTTGTTGTGTTTTGTTTTGGTTTGGTTTGGGTTTTTTTCTGGAAATCTGTATTAGCTCCTTAGATGTCCAAACTGCCAACAATGGCAACTGTGTCTCCTTTTAAGAATGGTGCCAGGCAAAAGGAAGGAGGGAATGTGATAACCTAGGCAGGTGAGAAGTGTAGTGAGACAGGATCAGGTGCCCTGAGTTATTGATGAGTGGGTGTGGGTTCACCTGTGTCTGGCCTCCCTCCTGAGCATGTGCAGGAGCAGGGGGCCAATAAGAGAGCAGCTGACACCCACAGAGAGAGCTCCCACTCTTCAGTAAGGATGGAGAAGCCCACAGCTCGAGGAGCCCCAGAAGCAGGCAAGAAAGGGTAGATCCTGGAGCCCCAGGAACAGCCCTAGGACATCGTCCAGGAATGGGCTAAGCCCCGAGGCCTCAGGATCAGCCCTAGGAGCAAGAAGGGCTCCTCCCGCAACATTTGGTGGAGAATGCAGGCAGCCTGCAGAAAACCTAGCTGGCACAGAAACTGCAAGAACGTTCTCCCTGTAAGGTATGATCAACAAGCTCTCTGGACAGGAAACCCCAGAGCAGAGGGGAAAATCCCATGAGGAAGGGTTAAATCCCGAGGCCCATGAGGAAAGAAACCCTGGAACAGAGGGAAACCAAGCCAGAAGAGCAGATACAGGAGGGAGAATAATAACTAGAAGAACAACTTGCAGAGACTCTGTGAAAAGTGCCTGGTGCAACTTGCAGAGGCTTTGTGAAATATGCCTAGGCTAAGCCCTTGAGCAGAGGGAAATCCCATGAGGAAGGGTTAAATCCCGAGGCCCATGAGGAAAGAAACCCCGGAACAGAGGGCAAGTGCCTGGGACAATTTGCAGAGACTTTGTGAAGAGTGCTCAGACAGCTTGCGGAGACTTTGCCAGAAAGGGGCTGACATCGAGCGAATATATGGGTATGCTTAATTCCCCTTAAAGGGGGTTGAAAGAAAGAAGGTTGAGAATTCTCCCCAAAATACGTGTAAGGGTTGAGAATTCTCCCTAAAAATATATGTAAAATAAGTTATATGTTATATGTAAGTTATATGTTTAAATCTTGTAAGTTATATTTTTGTGTAAAAATCCTTTAACCTCTCGGCGCCTCCTCGATGCTCTTAGTTGAGTGTCCCGCGGGGCCCGAAGAAAAATCCTGTAAAAGTCCTGTATGTCTATGTCTAAATCCTGTATAAGTGTGTTTTGTACTGCCCCTCGGCGCCCCCTTGATGCTCTTAGCTGAGTGTCCTGCGGGGCCCGAAGAAAAATCCTGTAAGTGTATTCTTGTGTATAAAAAATCGTGCTATGTAAATATGTAAATGTCTATGTAAATGTCTGTGTAAAAAAAAAAAAAAAAAAAAAAAAGGGGGAAATGTAGTGAGACAGGATCAGGTGCCCTGAGTTATTGATGAGTGGGTGTGGGTTCACCTGTGTCTGGCCTCCCTCCTGAGCATGTGCAGGAGCAGGGGGCCAATAAGAGAGCAGCTGACACCCACAGAGAGAGCTCTCACTCTTCAGTGGTGATGGAGAAGCCCACAGCTCAAGGAGCCCCAGGAGCAGGCAAGAAGGGGTAGATCCCGGAGCCCCAGGAACAGCCCTAGGACATCGTCCAGGAATGGGCTAAGCCCCGAGGCCTCAGGATCAGCCCTAGGAGCAAGAAGGGCTCCTCCCGCTTCAGAGAAGCACTATAAATACGTTTTAAAAAACTAAAGGTGCTGAGTATGAAGCTACTTTCAGACTTTCAGACACATTTTCATATTTTAGATAAGTGAGAATCATTTTCCAGCTCTTGTCATACAAAAGTTGAGCATCCAACTTTATCTTCTTCAGTTCTCAATGAAAACAGACAGGTTATTTCTGAAGACAGTTGACTACATCCCAATAGAGCTAGTAGAATTTTTATGTTGACTTTAAAAAAAAAATAATAAAAAATTATCATTATTGGTTTAAGATTTCACTAAAATTAGAATGATTCCAAAGGGAAAGCAAAGCTGTTTGCATTTGGGAAAGGTTTATTTTTCTGAGTTTTTGAGTTTGGTTGAAAACAAAACAAAACAAAACAAAAGTATCTGCATTTCTCATACTTTTTATTTCACTTCATGGATAATGGGGATCAAATTCAGAGTTAAGAAGTACCCCTGTGGAAAACAAATGAAGTGACAGCAGAGTGGGAGGAATAAGAGTGGTTATCCAAAATGTTCCTGACACCATCACACCCCTTCAAGTGTTTGTTAAATAATGTATTAATAGTACATACAGCCTGGGAAAACGTCACTCTGAACAGATGCTGTAGGGAAGGCAAATGTTGTGATCACTGTGGTAACACAACAGCCTGGGCTCTAACCACCACCCGGCAGCAAAGCCTGTTCAGTCCCAGTTGCTTTTACAAATAATTTAATATTACTTACTGACAGCGGCCCCAGTATTTTTACTATTCCAAGTGCAGTTCTATGAGGAGCACAAGCTCCACAAGGTCTGCTGATGCAATGTGCAACGTCCATCAGAGCACTCTCTTGCCATCTTTCTTTTGCCCTGGCAGGCTGTCATGTTATATTTCAAAGTGGCAAAAACCTTAAACACCCAAAGTACTTGATGACCTTAATATTTGGTCTCAGGCAAATAACAGTGATGATCTACATTTAACTCATGTGTCTGCCTCCATAAAAATATGTTGGTTTAGATGCTGTCTGTAAAATACTCGAGCTGGCTCTGAAAAGACATCAGTCTGAGGTGTGAAATTTCCCCACTCACTAGAAAAGGGCACCATGCTTCACTGCTCATTAGAGACTTGTTAGAAGTTTAGAGAAGAAATATTGTTTTTATTAACCCACTAGAAACAAAGATAAAACTGTTTGTGCCAGGCCTACAGACACCAGCATGTTCAAGCAAGTGCGATGAGAAGAATATCCAATAAATCCTCTTTCTGCTTCTCTCTGAGGTTCATAATAATTGTGAATGATCCAGATGCGCCAGGACTACAAAATAGATGTGACCTAACTCTTTGGACTGGTTTTGTGCAGGGGATACTAGAGTTCAGTTGCTGGTGAGAGCTGAAATTTTCAGCAACATAGATGAAGAAAGCCATCCAGTGTATTCAGTGTACGGGGTGAGGTAAAAGCGTAGAGGTGATCTCTAGAAGGGAATGTATTTTTTTCTTCTTTTCACCTTATGCTTTGCAAATCTGTGGTTTGGGTTTAGTAAAAGCATCCTTCTTCCCATCAAATATGATTTTCAAGGTGACTGTAATGAGCTACAATCAGATTACTTTCATATCTCCAGGTGTGATGTGTAGGAACTAGGCAGTATCCACCTCCTGCACCTGTCACTGCTGTGTCCCCAGAGGGTGTACATTTAGACTGCACAAACTATTTGGGGAAATGAAAATTCAGTGGCCTTGAGGAATTTTTTCCAGTAAGCACTGACAAGCAGAAGACTATTCTGACATTGAGCAAGGCAGTGGGAAGCACACTTTGACCAGAGGTTTCAAGGGAAGCTGTGATGTCACTTAATTTACAATTTTAGGTATCTGAAGCAAAAAGAGGCTAGGAAAACCTATGTTAGCAGCAAAGGGGTCTGTTGTTGTCAAAAATATAGCAAATCTAAATAGACAGTTTGTTGCACAGACTTCAATAGAAAATCTTAAAAATCACTTCAGGAAATCTTTGTGGGAACTTTCTAGTCTGATGATGGGGGATCACCCCTGGTAAAGGGCCAAACTCCCACCCAGCCATTCATTTATTTCCTTTCTCAGCCAGAGAGCAGGGATAAAACAGGATGGAAAAGCTCATGGGTGAAGATAAAACCACCTATTAGTTACCATCACAGACAAAAGAAGATGACTTGGGGGAAATTAATTTAACTTAATGGGAATTAACAACAGCTCAGTGACGAGAAACGAAGAGAAAAACCAAAACACATCCCTCCAGGCTCCCCTCCTCCTCCTCCTCCTCAAGGTCATTGTCATCTTCAGAAACTGTACCTACCTATGTCAGCTAAAGATGAGATTAATTCCTTTTTTCCCTTACACCAGCATATTAGTAAGAAAACCTTAGATTTGGCCTTGGAAAATGCTTTACATTAGTTTTGCTTTGTTTTGGTTTGGTTTTTTTTGTTACTGTTACATATGGTGTGATTTCGTGTGATAGCTCCTAAACCAGAACATACTGATACAGACCCTGTTGGTGTTGCCAGGGAAACACTTGGACCTCTTGGAGTATGATCCCTCCCCATCTCAGATCTACCCCAGCTTCTTGCCACCTTTTCTGACCAGGAAGCGCCCAGCATGGTACCCCCTTTTGAACTAATATTTCTTTATCATTACCTCTGGTTTTCAACCTCCCTCGACTTGAAAGCAGACCTTAAGCCAGATCTCTTTTCTCTGTAGGTGTAAAACAGTGCAACCCCACACTGCTTGTATGTTTAACCAGTACTTTCTTCATAGAAAGAATAAAATGCCAGTAGATAGACTGGAAAGCAAAATATTATTTAATAGCCTAAATCAAAGTTTAGTGATGCCAGTGAAAATATCCCTACAGAAAGACCGCAAGAAAAAATGATATGAACAACATCAAATCAAAGAGTCCAGATAACAAATTTAGGTGATTTCTTTGGAAAGAGCTTATCATGAAGTTAACTACACCTCCACACATAAACAAACACCCCCACAGTATTACGCAAGCTTGGTTTAGATACAATGACAGAGAAAAAGAGGAGAATCTTAAAATGGTCCTTTTAGCTTTTGTTGTATTTTTTACTTCTCTTTCTTTATGCCTGTGCTCCTTCCACATATGAGATTTTTCTTTTCATTATTTGTTCATGTGTGGATTTTCTGTCTGAGATCATTCACATCGAGAACACAAAAGAAGGATTTTTTTTTTTTTTTGATCCTGACTTCAGAGAAAAAGTCAGCAATTTATTGAGGAAGAAAAATATTACATGAACAGAAGGGAGAAAGCTGGCTGGTGCTTACAGTATGCACAGTGAGAGTTGTCTCAGTTGTTTTCCATGGATATGAGAAACAAGGAGCAATTCAGTCATTCATTGGAGGTGTCTCCACTTTTTACAAACCTCTCTGACAATGTAATAGCACAGTGTGGAGGAGCACATGCTGCTAAGAGCTGTTTAGAATTAACAGTAAGGGTTTAGGTCATTTTCCCACAGCAAAGTCCAATGTAGTGTATTCTACAATCACTTGTCAGAGCTGTCACTTACCCTGCCACTTTTTAGTGCTTCTCTGAGTCCCAGAGCTGCTTGACACAGCTCCACTCAAGGAAGTCTGGTGACAAAGCTATCAAATCTATCAGCGGCCTCACTGGGAAGCTGGCCTGCCAAGCACTTCTTGATGCATATTCCTCATGTTAAAAATTAAAATATACAAACACAGAACCATTTAAAAGGGAACCTTTGTACCCCAAAGACTTCAAGAAGTCATTAGCTTTTAAAGCACAGTCATTGTAAAAACATCAGGGTTTTTTCCCCCCAAAATGTTTAGTCACTTTAATGGTAGCTGCCACTAATTGAAATATTTTAGGGTCCATTTTCTTGCTATTCAAGTTGAGAGACAGTGAAAACAAGACTGCCAAGACAGTGCAGCTTTCAACCTCTGTTCACAAAATATTCTTGTAATACACCCAATATTTCTCTGCATCATTCTCAGTAATTGCAGTTTTTTGTGGGTTTTTTTTGGTTTGGTTTGGTTTGCTTTTTTTCCAGTTTTGGTATTTCAATGCATAGCTCCTCATGTACACTTCAGATTATAAAGTTTTTAGTGTGTATGTGCACATAATAACCATTAGCACCAACTCATTTTTATTTTCTCACTTTTAACTTTCTAGGCAGCTAAGAAAGCTCCTGGAAGGGTGTTCTTTCCCACCTTAGCATTGCCCCCAAAATTTTCTGTACAGTGGAGGTGGTTTGATGTTGTCAAGGATAACCTTTCTGATTCTGAGGAGCCTTTGTCCTACTGTAAATTAAAAACTTTAAGTGCCTTCTGCTATCTATCATCAATCCTTCATGGGTTTGCTCATGGCATGTAAATGAAGTCTTGCTGGGTGTGCATTTTACCATCTCCACAAATGTCCTCTGAGTAGTATTTGAGTGAGTTATATGTCTGTTCACAGACTTGTTACTCAGTTCTCTTGAATCCTATATTCTGAGATAATCTGTTCTTGACATCTGCCCCAGTGGACATCTGCACATTCTCTACATTTCCTTTATTCTCTGTTACAGGCAGAAATATATGGCAGCATTTTGACATCAGGTGTTGCATAAAGTTCTTAATTAACATGTTTTGTGATAGTTTCTACATCCAGCTGTTGCCTGCAATAGGTTTTCTTTGATGCTTACAGCTTTATTTAGCAGTCTTAATCTTTTCAGCTTCTAGGTCAGTGTTGACATTTGACTGGCTGTGGGAAGGTGGTGTTGTGCTGTGAGTGAATTCTCATTGCTGGGTAAATTGTACAAACTGCCTGCCAGTAAACTGCAGTTTTCTGCCAAAACCAGAACAGGGTGGAATAGCAGACCTGGGGGAAAAGCCCCACTGCTCTCTCTGTGATGGTTGTTCTGACACTGTGAGACAAGTTGCTTACTTTGCAGAAACCAGAATAACAACTTGCAATAAAGTGGAAGTTTTACAGCTTGCAAGCAGTGAAAGAATTAGTCAAAATATTAGCTTCTGCTTTGTTCTGTGGTCTTTGGGGTGCACAGTGTCTCGATATTATCTCTTTCTTCTGCTTTCTCTGCTTTTCACAGCTTTTATGAAACCTGGAGACAACCTGGAGCTAGAGTTTACACAGAAGTAAAATTTGACTTTGTCCTCACTGTTTTGGGGAGAGAATTTTGCATATCTCAATCCCCCCCTTACCAGCCTGTAGTTTTTACACTTCAGCATCATGAACGGGTCATAGTGGGTAGCCAAGAAGATGTGACTTTTCAGAAAATGTTCCAAAACAACTTGCTGATGACACCAAAGTGTGGCGAAGTCAACACACTAGAGGGAAGGAATCCCATCCAGAGGCAGGCTTGAGAAATGGGATCATGCAAACTGCTTGGAGTTCAACAAGTCCAAGAGCAAGGTTCTGCACCTGGGTCAAGGCAATCAAAGCATGAATACAGGTTAGGAGGAGAAAGGATTGAGGACAGCCCTTGTGGAAAAGGACTTTGGGGTGATAGTGGAAAAGAATCTTAACATGAGCTGTCAATGTGCACTTGCAGCATAGAAAGCTGCAAGGTCCTGGGCTGCATCAAAAGAAGCACAGACAGCCAGGGGAGGGAAGTGATTCTCCCTCTCTACTCTGTTCATGTGAGACCTCACCTGGAGTACTGTGTCCAGTTCTGAAGTCACCAACATGAAAAGAACATCGACCTGCTAGACCATGTGCAGAGGAGAACAACTAAAATGATCAGAGGCTTGGAGCACCTCCCCTATGAAGACAGGCTCAAGAATTTGTGGTTGTTCAGCCTGGAGAAAAGGAGGCTTCAAAGTCCCCTTATAGTAGCTTTCCAATATCTGAAAGGGGCCTACAAGAAAGCTGGGGTAGGGCTTTTTGCATGGGTGTGTAGTGAGAAGACAAGGGACAATGATTTCAAACTTGAACAGGGGAGTTAGGTTAGACATTAGGAAGAAAATTCTTTACTGTGAGGGTTGTGAGATGCTGGGACAGGTTGCCCAAGGAAGTTGTGGCTGTTCCCTGCTCAGAAATGTTCAAGGACAGGTTAGATGGGGCCTTGAGCAACCTGGTCTAGTGGAAGGTGTCCCTGCCCATGCAGGGGAATTAGAACTAGATGATCTTTAAGGTCTCTTCCTACTCAAACCATTCTGTGATTCTGTGATTCTAATATATTCCTATTTTGGGTATAGTTGATTGACTAGAACATGTGAATGTTATAGCTGAACTTCTTCCTGACCACACACATCCCCTTTCACATGGATGATGTCTCTTTCTTCCCATAAGAGTGGACCTGGCAGAAAAGCCACTTATCATGGCCCTATAGACTTTGCTTCACTGCATCACCATGCAGCACTTCTTGCCCATTTACACAGAAGCAGCTGAGGGTTGCTGCTTTACAGGTTCTTTCTGTGCAGTGAATTTTGTAAAAATAACAATATCCACATTTTCTCTTTACTCAGACAGTCTAGGCAGCTCAAAAAAGAAGATGCTGTTAGAAAGGCTCAAATTTTTCTCACTGATTATGATCTGCTTTGTTCCCTGTTCTTTGTCCAGAGTCGGGATAGAGCTCTTAGGAGGTGAGTGAGGGGCCCAAATATCAGTAACTAAGAAAGCAATCTTGTTCTGATGTAAGTTTAGCTTTGCTACCCTGTTATTCCTAGTAGAGGGATGAGACAAGGGATGTGGTCTGCCACATCTTGCTGTAGAGAAACAAGATAAACCAGGTGCTCGAGTTGCCAAAGAGTGGGTGTGAGTCCACCTGTGCCTGGTTAGGACAGGCCCCCTATTACCAGGGGGCCAATAAAGGTGGGACACACACCCACAGAGAGAAGCTCACTCTGGTGTGAGGCAATGGAGAGGCCAGCAGCTTGTTGAGCCTCAGGAGCAAGAAAGCCTCTTCCCGCTATATCTTGCCTCTACTGTTTTCAATTCCAAACACTAGTGTTGTCATTGGCAACTCTGGAAAAGATTATTGCAGGCCACACAAATTCTCTCAATCACAAATCTGATGCGATATGACCTGGTCAGGTATATACATAAACCAATATTACCCAAGATGGGTTGAAGCAATCACCTTCCTAATGTAACAGCCTCCCATGGCTAGCTCTTGCCAGTGTCTGTCTCTGGTCCCAAGCACACCAGTTTTGCCTTGAGTAATTCTTCATCAATGTGAGACTTTTGCCGTATTCTCAGTTTAGTTCCTACAGTCTATGCAAATTCAGAGTTTCCTTTTCCTTCAGCAGGTACACCTCAGTTTATCCAGCTTGTGAGCCCATTCATGAAGCTAAAAGGACTCATCACAGAATTACAGAACTATCAGAGTAGAGATCTCTGGAGATCATCTACTCCAACTCTCCCACTAAACCAGGATGACCTAGTACACATTACATATGACTGCATCCAGGTGGGTTTTGAATATCTCTAGAGAAGGGAAAAACCTTGCTGGGCTGCTTTGTCATCTGCAAATTAAAGAAGCTTTCCTTATGTTTAAATGGAACTTCCTATGTTCCAGATTCTGTCCTGTCACTGGGAACTACTGAGAAGTGGTTCCATCCTCCTTGGACCCACCCTTTAGATACTTGAAGACACTGATAAGGTCTCCCCTCAGCTTTCTCTTCTCCAGGATAAGGAGTCCCAGCTCTCTCAGCCTTTCTCATAAAAGACGTTCCAATCCCCCAGTCATCTTTGTTGCCCTCTGATGGACTATATCCAGGAGTTTTCTGTCTCTCTTGAGCTAGGGAGCCCAGAACTGGATGCAATAATTATTTTCTTCTGTTAATTTACTTTACATCATTATTCCAAGTACATATTGCACTGAGTGAAGAGTAACTTAAAGGATCTCTGGAAGAAAGGCAGTGCTTTCCTGGCAGTGAGTTAGCAGCTCTGCTGCAAAATTTCATAATGCATTGTTTGAGCTCAGTATTTTTCCCTTTTCCATCAAATTTCTTTTTCTGCCTACATAGCTGGTCTCAGATTTAGCACTGCTAAGCTGTTGCATTGACAAGTTTTAGTTGAAATTGTCTGTATGTCAACAGAATCAGCAGCAATGTTAGTCTTCATCCATTCTTTGGTATTCTACTTTGATTTTTCATTGCCAAAGCAATTTTACAATCAGTCATGATATACTAATGTAAGTTTTCTCAACTGCCATATTGCTTTTTTATCTGATAAATAGCTGAGTGGGTGCACAGCTGATATTGCCGACACTGAGCTGTTTCTGATGCCTGTCATTGCATCTTCTCCTGGTTGAAAGTGTACAAAGCAGGATGGCTGTTTGTTTGTTCACTTTTTCTTTTGTTTTGGTTTTGGGTTTGGTTTTTTTTTTTTTTTATGGTTATATCATAAATATAATTAATGTTCAAGTAAATTATTTCCTAAAAATTACTGTTTACTTACTTTACATAGGATGCATTTTATTCAGGCCTTAGTATTAAGAAGTTGCAAAATATTATTTACAACTGGCATATGTAGGGTATGTTGTAGGGTATTTTCTGCACTGTTCCCCAAATCTTTTTTTTTTTTTTTTCATTCTGGTGCACCTACAGGTTTTTACTGCTGCTATGAATTAGCCTCATTTCAGATTTCCACTTTTAGGTTTCAGAAAAGGTGATTTGGGTCCCTGAGTATTTATACTGAAACCTTTTTTTCTTTCTACTAATCTGGTGATATATCTATATCTTCTCCAGTTCTCTCAGATTTAATATTTGCCATTGATGTGATGCCTTGTGGACTGGCAAATGCTTGGAGAATTTTCTAAGAAATTACCTGAATTTGAACATGTCACAGCCTTACACTGTTACAGTGTTTCTGGTCTTTATTATTGCTTGACCTAGTTTGGTAGAAAGGTGTGACTTTTAAAGGATTGATTTCTGTGTCATTAGAGACAGAAATTTGGTAGGTTGCCATAATTAATGTTTTCACTGTGCTGGAGGAAATTATCTGCCCATTTTTTTACTTTTTTTTTTTTTTTTTAACTCCAGTGTTCTGATTTTTCACCATGTAACACCATATTTAAGATTCAACAAAGGCAAAAAGAAAACAAAGGGCTGATTCAGTCTTTCCTCCTTCCCTGCAGTATCTCTGCCATGCCACTTTTCAAAGTAGTGTTCCTGGAGGATAGAGTTGAAATAAATGTCCAGAAATAGTGTACTTTACATGCATTATCCCATATTTGAGACCACTGAGAGGACTGAATACCAATCTTTGGGATTTGACTGGGGCTGTCACTTGTCACCTGTGTCTAGGAAGGCTCCATTGTAGACTACAGACCTGATAGCCTCATCCTGCTCTGCACCCCAGAGGCATCTTGTCTACACACTGGGACACATAACAAAATCTCAGTGTGTGCCCTGTTTCAGAGGAAGGAGAAGCTGTCTCATATGTGGGTGGGAGCCTATAAAGTCCTTAATTTGGACAGCTTGGAAAGCAGGATTCTGGTGAAAGACAGGAGCATGTACCCACAGGTGTGCCATGCTTTTTCCCTCCATGACTGAAGAGAGAGTTGCCATTAAAGCAGACATAGCTATTCACATCAGGGCTGACTGCTGGAAATCTTGACAGATGCATTGGATTTCCTTAAAGATTTCCATTTCAGTGGAGTAGTGCTCTGGAGCATCTTAAGCCACTGCCCTCCAAATGGTGGTCCTCCAATTGACCATGGTAATGCCCCAGGGGTATCTGAAGCATGGAGACATTCCAGAGTAAAATTAAATTTTTTTTGCTGGAAGGAAAGGAATCTAACTATCTATCTATATATTTAGTTAATTAGCTTTATTTCTATACATATAGTTGTGTCCCCTCCAAACTTCTTGTGCACCCCCAGCCTACTCTCTGGTGGGATGCAAAGCAGAAAAGCCCTTGACATTGTGTAAAGCACTGTTCAGCAGTAACAGAAATATCCCTGTGTTGTCACCAATGTTTTGGCCACATATCCAAAGCACAGATGCATACTTTCTGCTATGAAGAAAATTCACCTTACTCCAGCCAAAACCAGCGCATCAGAGACTAAAAGACATGTGATTCCACAAATATGCTTTTATTCTTAAATAATGTAAAAGTTTTTCTTTGCAATTGCCTAAATATTTGCCATGCTTTGAAATGTTTTATGTTTACAATCCTGTCCACTATAATGAGTAAAATGCTTTTGTCTTTTTTTATTTTTTTTCCCCCAAGGGATTGAACATTGAAAATAAAATATCTGCTTGAAGTTCCTCTCAACTCCAACTTCTTTTACAATATCTCATATATGGCTCTGCATTTCACATAGATACTTCTTTGAGCCTTTCATGAATTACGTCTGGAGTAAGATAACTTCTACCAAAAAGATCACTTTTTCATTCCTTCTCACTCGTGCACTTTGTATACCACTGTATATCTTTCTCATCTTTTTGAAGGCTTAATGCTTTCGTTTAGAGACTGATTTTATTCTTTGAACAATACAGGAATCCACTGCTTCTCATACCATTTTTTTTTTTTTTTTTTAACTGTTCTGTAAATTAGATAGTTTTCAGCAGATAATTCATGTGAAATAATAGCACACAACTAAGCTAATATCAAGTCAAGAAAATTACTGTGATTGTGAATGCTGCCTACTTGTTTTATTTTGTTTTCTTTGCTCCTTGTTCCAGTTATTCTTATAATCAATGATTGGCAGTTTTGATACTGGCAAATCTCTCTCTCCTTTAGATTGGTACATTTCATCATCCATTATGTTAAATCCAAGTTATTCTGCTCTTGACTGTTACCTGTGGGATGTTAGTTATTTGAATGAGTCTACTTACTGTATTTGGTATAATTCTGATGTAGCTATCAAAATATAGCATTCACATCTCTCTGCTTGCCAGTTCTGATGAGGGGAATTCACAATGTAAAAAAATGCCTCTTCCAGATCCTTCTTTGCACCCCTTTTTTCTCTAGTTGTCCTTTTTTCTTGTCTTTAGCTTTGTGCTTCTACTTCTTTTGCCAGCGCTTAAACTGCTGTTCAGCTATTCCAGGGCTCACCAGGTCCCTTCTGCATCTGTGACAAGTGTCCTCTTGCAGTGTTATGTGCACTTCAACACTTGGATCTTTCCTTTAGTGTCTGTGCATCATCAGCTCTTCATCTGTGACTCCCCCTGACAAAAGTCAATGAAGTGAACATTTTAAAGCTGATGCTTTCTAGTGGTTTTCCAAAGGCTCCAGGTTGTAATCAGCCTTCCACTTGCATTTCTTCAGGAAATTTTCTTGGAGGAAATTAAGAAAAACCACTTCATTATCCATCAGCTCTAATAAGGGCAGGTGGATTTGAATAATTCTCTCAAGGGTGTTAGTCACTGAGGGGGGCTGATCCTGGGAGGAGATGACAGTGTGATTAGCATCTTTTCATAAATTGGTTAAAAGTTGCTGGGAAACATGAAGGAGTTGAGGCTGAGGTCAAAATTGGGAGGATTTCTACCAAGGTTCAGTTATTTTACCAATCTGGGCTGCATATCTATGGCCATGGAGCTGCAAGACAAATACAACATCACTCTTTGATAGCCACTGTTCACAGCCATGGCTCTTACCCATTAATGAGCTCAGCTTTCATCTCTAATTATGCTGAGGAGTGCACCTGCATCATCCACCTGTAATAAAAACCAAGAGAGGGATCTTTTCAGAGGGGCATCCTTGAAGCCTTAGGAGGATATCTGAAAATCTTTGGGAAACTGGGACTCAGAAGCTGAAGAACATGCCAGTTCTCATGTATCCCTGGCATAACTCTACAACACAATCCTGTTGCTTGGATGAGCAGAGGAATAGTTACAGCTTGCACTGAGATGAGGCTAAGCTGTTACTCTGCTCCTTTTCCTATCACAGTTCCCTTGCAGCTCTTCTCATCTTCCAAACCTCTTGCTCTATCTTTGCTTTCCCAAGTGTGGTGCATGATTTTTCCACCTTCCTGGCTGTACTGACTGACTTGATCAAGAGATTTTACTTTAAAAGTTTGTGAGAGCTTCATCTCTTGTAACAGCTATCAGACCTTGATCAAATCCTTAGTCATAACTCAAACTTTTTAAGGCTTGTTCTCCAAGAAGACTGGACATCACTTAGTGAAGTTGAAAATTTTTGCACACTTTTGCATTATTGCCTGTGCTACTGGCCTTATGTATTACAAAACAGTTCAGTTCAGTGCTCATTGTGAAAAAAAATTGTGTGTACTAAGGTGTTTAACTAAAAGTGATTCCTCTAAAGAGCAAATTTAACTGGAAAATTTGTGTAAAGTAAGCTTTATCTTCAGGTGTAGACTTTGCAGTTTTTTACAAGACTGATTTTCTAATCTTAATCACATGGCTGCTCAAAGAATTGTGTTAAAAACTTAAATCCTCTCCAAAAGAAGTTCAAGTATCTCCCTGCTTAGAGAACAATTATCAGTACCTGAACACTATGATGTTAAGCACAACTTAAAGCACTAGGAAGGGCAAGCTATTCACCCGGAATAATAAAAATGTGGTGTCTATACAAGAGTACAAAAATATGATTGCTTCCCAATACTCAAACCTGGAAATGTTCACTAGATTTGATTGTACAACTGAAAAGGAGAAACAGAAGCCTTGAAAACTTTCCAGATTTCATAAACAGGTCCTCTTTTGGCAGCAGCATTCTCATGTGTCTTAGTACTTCATATTCCCATTCTTCTCTTCACCATATTCAGCTTTCAGATGGATATTTCATAAATCCAGTACCTTTCCTTTTCTCACAGCTCTGTGTGTGAGATTGACCGAAGACACTTTTTTTGCTGTCTCTCTCTTAGATATATCTTGAAGACAATTTTTTTCCCTACAATCTGTTCTCAGTCATGGGGCTGCAATCCACAGAAATGAAGTTGATCCTTCTATAAAATCAGAGGAAGTTTTAGGTTAGAATGGACCTTAAAGATCACCTAATTCCAAGCCCCCTGCCATGGGCAAGGACACTGTCCAGAGCCAAGTGAGCCGGACTATTTCTAAAGATTTCTTTAAAATCTTAGGCAAGGAAAGTCTTAGTATAGGAAAAGTGCTTTTCTCTAGAGCAGAGCAATTAACCTGGGAGGTGTAAGTAATGGGGAGTAATTAATGATTTTAAGTACTATTGTGGAAGGCACGGAGAGGAACAGATAGACATAGTAGAAGCAAATCAAATGGAAGGAAAATTGGCTGTTAATAAGTTCAGGATAGAAATTAGAAGAAAATGTTTGTCTTCATATTTCTCACCCAGATATTGAAGATACCAAGGGAGCATGCTCAACCACTTAAGTTGCCCAATGCATCACCTCCAATTTTATGTTTTTTATTATTTTCAGCATATATTTAATATCTGTGAGATACTGATGTCCCAGTAAAATATAGAAACAGGAGCTTAGATTTACAGAACAGAAACGTCAACACTGTCAGTTCCAAAGAGATGCTAAGTAACTGAATTTTGCAGAAAATCTAACCTGAAAAGAGTCACTCCTGTTGTGGTTCCTCAGCAACTAAATATAATGTAGAAAGTTATTTGACTGAACAAAAATGGTATCAATCAGCAAAAAAGTGGGGTTCACCTCAAATTTTTTCAATTATTTTTGTTTTGGTTTATTGCATTAAAAAAAATCAAGTGTTTAGATCTTAAGTTTATCACCTAGGCTTCTTCCTTCATCAGAAGTCAGACTTTTACCTCTGAAGACTGAGTTAAATTTTATATTTGACATCTTCCTTAGCATGGGATGAATCCCCCTAGACTGCTGATGTTTGGCTTGCTGCATTCCCTCACACAGATGTTGCTTCTAGAATTCAGACAAATGAAATGAAATGAACCGTTATGTTTGTTGTAGTATGTGCTGGTGAAATTTTGAAATATTTAGCCAATAATTTTATGCCAAGCAAAACCATTCTTTTTTAATAAGAAGACTACAGAAACGTATATTAAATGGCTAATGTTGTAAGGCTGGTGTGTATTTAAGATTTTAAAAATGCAGTTGTAGTTAAAATATAGCCTACAGATGAAGCGTAACCTTCACCTTTCCCTTTGCAAGTTCTGTGTTGTGAAAAACTTGTCAAATTAATATGTCTTCAGATAATTAAAATTAAACATAAGTAGACCGAAGTGTTATATAATTTGGAGTTCTGCTCCTTAAATCAGTATTTTTGAACAATAAGAACTGTGTGGTTTAATTAAGAATAGGTCTCTTCAGTTTGGCCCTGTAGCACATCTTGTATAAAACAAAGCTTCTAATCCTGAATTAATTTACAACCCACCATGACTAGCACAGTTCAAAGACAAAAATTAATATTTTCAGGGCTTAGCTATGCACAGTTATCTAGACTCCTATCTTCTAATCTTGATTTCCACCCACACCCACAGCTCCACAAGTAAGGGGATTAAGAAAGTAGGACAGTCAGTGCTTTACTACCACTACTCTAATGCATGTGGAAGTTGTTGGGGTATAATATGGTACTTTATCTCACCTCAGTCTACCCCAAAGTATGCTCTTCAAGTCACATTTAAATGTCCCACTGTGTATACTGTTGGTCTCTTTTCCCAGGCAACTATCAGCAAGACAAGAAGGCATGGTCTCAAGTTGTGCCAGGGGAGGTTTAAGTTGGACATTAGAAAGAATTTCTTTACAGAGAGGGTGATCAGCCATTGGAATGGGCTGCTTAGGAAAGTAGTGGATTCTCCATCCCTGGAGATATTTAAAAAGAGACTGGATGTGGCACTCAGTGCCATTGTCTGGTAACAGTGGCGGTAGTGGATCAAGGGTTGGACTTGATGATCTCAGAGGTCCCTTCCAACCCAGCCAATTCTATGATTCTATGATTCTATGATTCTATGACTTTGTCCTTGCACATCCTTGACACCGACAGGCAATGGCTTGTGAAGCCTGGTATCCATCTTCCACAGGGGGAAGTGAACTAACACATAAGAACCAAGATGGACTTTTTTCCAACCCTACCCACATGGCTTTTCTCAGATCAGTCCTAAGATGCATCATCTCAGTTGGATGCTGTATGAGTATCAAGTTAGAAAAATGTCACTAAGGTTGCAAGATGTCAGTGTAAACACTGGTTCTAATCAGCATATTATTTCTCATTTCAAAGGTTCTGATCCCTTGCACCTGCAGATGCTTTGATGGCAGCAAAATGGCTGTACCATCTGGAATGGCTGGGAGCCCTATTCAGTGGCTGAATGTCACAATTTTAGGAAAAAGGAAGTGAAATTCCCTTGGATTGGCAATGCAGTAATAACAGATTTCTATCATATCTCTACTGGAACAATAAAAGCATGTGGTATGTTTGAGGCAGAAAGGTGAGATACCCAGCAACTTGTTGCTCTCTAGAATTTTCTCTCTCTGAAACACTTTTTTTTCAGAAAGTTTATCCCTGACTGGGAAAATCTGTCACCACGATGGCTGGACCTGCAAGAGCTGTATGTTGCTAACATGTTAGCATGGAACCTAGAAATAGGTGGAGGAGAGGAGGGGGGGAAAAATATTACAAAAACAATTTTATTCACTTCAGAAGAATAATGACTGTGTTCTATTTTTACACCTTCATTGTTGGCAGTGACACAGTTGCATCTTGCTGATGCCACCTGGGTGGAGTAGAGTTAAGACACTCAGTCTCATTAAATTTAATTATGGCTCACTAAGATCCTTCTGCCTACTATTCCATTTGGTGAAACACTTAATTAAAAACAAGTTCTCATGACTGTTTCATTCTTTGAAGTTGTTATTCTACTGAGATATATCTCTATTAGCATAGAAAAAATTAACTTTTGTGCCCATAGATACTGGTCTGAACGGATACAGAACTATAGCCCTTTTGCCTAACAAATGGCTTGTTCACAGTGAGTCTCATTACAGAAATAAAATTAGATGGTGTTCAGAAAAAGAAGGAAAAAATAGGAGTCAAAATGTTGTTTGGTGATGGACAATAAGCATGGATTTAATTTTTAAATTTTTCTATTTGTACATATGACCAATGTGACAGCTTAAAGAAAAGGAGAATCAGAACATAAATGACTGTCCATTTGAATGTTCTTATTTTGTGAAGTAAAAAGGGAGATATTGCTTTTTCACTGGCATTTTGGGCTTCCACAACACATCACCTCACAAGTGACTACTTAGGTACAGGTACACAGAGAGTTACTTTGGAGTTAAACTTTGGTATCCAGTAACATTTGTTGTGCCATAGTATTTGATTTCAATTTTCTATCCAGAAAAGTCTGACTGGCTTAACATTTATGTTGTATCTGCCAGAGCCTTGAAGATGCCTCTGATAACACGAGCCAGTTCAAGTAGTGGGAAGAACTTCCATTCAGCTGACTGAATTATCCTCTCCATCAGCTACAGAAGTTCAAGTGGCATGCAAGAACTTTATGCACCAAAATTATTCACTTCACAGAATGCTGAGAAACCTGCTTCATTTATGTGAATCTGTCATTATTTGCTATGTTAGGTAACAGATTTTTTTTCTGAATGAGAAGAAAATGCTACATAGAAAGTTGAATGACTTAGCACCTTCAAAACATCTATGCATGCGGGTAACTTTTGAAGCTTCTCAGTGTATTCTAAAATCTCTTCAATAAGACCCTTGGATGCTTTATCTATTTTTAAATCACTCTAAAGATTGTCTCAAAAAAAAAAAAAAAAAAGCCAACAAAACCTCTTTTTGCTCTGCACTTAACCACAGCATGCAGGAGGTTGGATTTGATTATAATTATATAAAAATAATCATATTACTTCTGCTCTTCTATCTGTAAGAGTGACCAGCAGTGACTATCTGGGACATAATATCAGGCAACAAATCTTAAGACTTCTGGAAAATACTCTCCTTGCCTCGAACAGTTTATGTCCCAGTGACTGCCAGAAACAGACAGATGTCCTTGTAAACAGGAGCCTGGGAAGATTATTCACACCATATGAAAGCTGCTCTTCTTAATTTCTTTTCAATTTGCCACTTGTTAGTTTTCTTATAGGTTCATTTCCATTAGGTGGTTTGGTTTTGTAATGGAAAAAGCAGCAAACAGCTGATCCTCATCCCACTTTTTTAGGACACCCAGGGTTTATAGGTCTCATTAACAGCTCCTGCACCGTCTGTTTGTAGCCTGAAAAACATTGCACTAGATGTGAATGCAGAACCTGTTCCAGACCTTGATCACCCTTTTTGCTCTTCTGAAACTTTAAATTATTATTTTATGTTTATTTTGATTTTTTGTTTTCTAAGATGAAAACTGGGGGGGATGAGGTGGACACACTGTGGACCTGTAGAGTGGCAAAAATTATGTTCTTTATTTTGCTTTTTTCTCTGTAATTCTGTATATTCGTTTTGCTTTGTTGACACTGCTTAGCATTAAGATAATATTTTCAGAGAATTATATTCTCTGATCCCAGGTGTTCTTCCTGGGTGAGAACACTTTACTCAAACTCAGTAATTTTCTGTGTAGTGTTTGGACTGTATTACTGCTTGAGCACCACTAAATTTATCTACATTCAATCTCATCTGTCATTTTATTGCTTAGTTTTTCTGTGTTGTAATATCTTCCAGAAGCCATCAGCTATCCTATCTTTCCTACCACAAATTACTTATATCATCAGCAAATCTTGTTGACCCATTCCTCACAGCTGTTTCCCAGGACAGTGACTGGGGAACTCCACTGCTGACCTACCTATATAGTAAGTCTGATTCCTTACTACTATCCCCCTTTTTTTAGCAATTAACAAATTATTCCACCATAGAAGTAACTTCCATTTTGTACTACAGCAGCTTAATTTTGGCTTTTAACAAAATGCCTCTTGTAAGTCGAAAAAAATGTGTTAACACATTCACATCTATATCGATCTTTCAGACTATCCAAGAATATAAAGTATGAATTGTCTTCCAAATAACACATTGGCACTCACCCACTATTTATCTGTATGTCCATTAATTCTACTCTTCATTAGGGGTTTTACTGGATATCACACATTGCAGTTCCTGGAGTCTCCCTCAAAAGATCTGCTAGCTTTGCATTCACCATCTTCTGGTTCTCTGGAGCTTTTGCACTTCAAATATATTGATCATATCTAGTTTATTTAATTTTCTTTATGATAATCATACCTGCCTTCTTATACATGAAAATTCCATTCTAGTAGTATTTTTGTTATGAAAAGACTATTAAGTAATAGAAGATATGATCAGCCATTAGATTTTGTTTATTGCTTCACTTTTACAGTAATTACAGCACTTCAGTGAGCAAAGAAATCCACAGTTCACCTTTTAAAATTAAAATCTCCATGACCATAATCTCTGTGAGATTTTATTTTCAGTGGTTCTGCATTGTCTCTAGCTCACAATCTACTTTAAAAGTCAATTAGCATAAAACACTACTTTCTCCTGTCATTCTGATCATATATTTCTCCTGATCAGTGTTTAGCACTGCCACTAAATCAGAGAGGAAAACTGACTATTGATTCTATGAATAATATTTACTATAGAAGTTTAAGAAATGATACAAAACCACATAGCAAATTATATTTTAATTTGACTACTGGAACATTATCTTCAACCAGTACAGTGGAATATACCCTACTTAGCAAATAAATGGTAAATTCACAACTAAGCAGTACCTATTCTATTTAAAGCTATGAAATCAGGCCTTCACTGAATCTCAGTTTGCACTGTGGGAATCAGCAGGGAATGTGAAAACAATTGCATTTTTCAAATGCAGATAAATAGATTATTTTTTTCACTGTTAAAATACAGTATGCTTTTGAAGATCAGTACTTCCCCAACATAACAGTTGTGCACTCAGTAATCTGATATTGCCTTTTAATTCAATTTGATGCTCTTACAAGTATAAAGTTAATATCAATGCCTTGATCACAGGGGAAATCTGAAAAAAAATATGCTCCTCAGACCCACTATATACAATTTTAGAAACTAAATCAGCTTCTGTCTTTAGCAACATTTGCTGAGGAGGATGTTTTTTTAGAAAGAGATGTGAAATTGGAAGCTACTTAGGGTCACAGGACATTTTTAAGCAATCTTGCTCATGTTGTTGAGGTCAGATTTGGCCTTTGGGTACTTAGCCAGTAATCTGTGCATTTTCAGTCTGACATTATAGTCTTTGGCTATGGTAGGAGCCACACTTTGCTGAACAGATGACAAGTTTCATGCCAGAAGCAGCTTTCTGAGAAACAGGTGATCTGTCCAGGATCTGTAAAACACAGTGGGAAAAGTAAAGTGGATGTATATTGTTATGCTATATGATTCAAGCATCACATACTCAAAGAAGCCCAGAAGCACAATGGTCAGAACCTGGAATAGAACCATCATGGGCCCATATTTTTGGACAGCAACTGGTGACACTGGAGCATGTGTATATAACGTGGATATATATGTCAGTGTGTGGCTGACAGCATTAAGCAGGACTTGGTGGCAAGTAGGTGAGAAGCTTAGGAAGCAGGTATTGAAGTAGTCATAAATCTGGAACAAGGATACCAGGAAGCTACCAGAGGGACCAGGAGGTCCAAGCCAGCTACTGGAGACACTGTAAGGTCTGGGATCATCTATTTGCATGTGTGCATCTCTGTATATGAGGCAACTGGAAATTGGAGGATCCAAGGGACAGTTACTGGGTGGATGAATGACTGATGCTTGGTGAGTTCCACAGTGAGTGTGTCTGCATGTCTACATGTATTTTTATTCACATGCACGAGCAACTGGAGTCAGGCAGCACCACAGCCTCCTTTTCCCAAGTATCAGCAACTGGACAGAGTGGGTCCCAGAGGCAGCTGGTGGTTTGAATGATTACAGCTGATCACAGCTGTAAAAAAATAATAAAATAACAAGGATCTACGTGAAGTACACTTAAGTTTCCCACTGACAGACGTTCATCCTGATCAGCTAGAGAAGGAAACAGGATGAGGCCATTGGTGCCATTTATGTCTGTGTGCTGGGCTGATGTATCTGTGTTGCTCTATGTGGTCAGCCATGAACAGATGTGTTGTATATACATGTTTTGTGTGTGTATGTATGTTTGTATGCTTACTGGGAAAAAATGCTTAATCTTGCATCTACACGGACCTGGCGATGTGGAGCTACAGTAGCCTCATCACTTATCAGACTATCAGATTTGACACCCCTAACATATAAAGCAAGTCTGGTTGTTTTTGTTTTTTTTTTTTATTTTAATGTACTGCAAAAAAAATTCTCTGAAATGATCACCTAATTGGAAGAAATTTTTATATCAGACTACTATCAGAGAAGTGAAAAAATGCATAAAAAGAGGTGAAAAACATGGTACACTGATCTACATCTAACTGAAAAAATAAGCCTCTGGTCTAAAGTATTCTTTTCAGTTGTCCTGTTATTTGTAGATCAACAGACACAGCTTAAAAAATTACTGATCCCATCCTAAAAAAGTTTTGCGAGAGACGTGGTGAATTGTGTGATATTTTCCTCCTTCACAGATTCTATAAGGAATCTGGACATCTCACTTTTAGAAAACTAAAATTAGGTAAAATGAGTGCTACGTAGAGAAGCAGAAAAGATTCACAACCAATAAAAACTTTCCTTCAACCTCCAATTTCCCACACCACTGGTTTTAATAATTTGTAAGACCAGATTGATACTAAAAGGGATTCCTGTAGTGATATGCTGCTGTAAAAAGGGTACCTTCACCTGTTCTCTCTTCCAGACCAATGAACTGTCATAATGACCCAAATGTCTATTTAAGGACCATATCAGTTAAGAAAGAATTTCAAGGGGCCTGAGTTGTCAGAGTGAATAACACATAAAAAGCTGTTCAATGGTCACAAGAAGAGTGTGTGGATAAAACCATCTTTCTTATATAAATGATCATTTGGTGAATAGTAATCTTATTTGTACCTTATTCATGGCTAAGAAACCAAATTTTAAGGAAATTTTTAGATTTTGCTTTGGTTGTGTTGTTGTGGGGTTTTTTTTCCTAAAAATAAGCTGTATTGGTTTTGGTTTTTTTTTTTAAAAAAAGATAACTAGTTTAGTTTTAACACCGCAGAAACCATAAGTCTTTGGATAACAGTTTAGACAATTTGGCACAAATTATTTTGTGACTGTAATACAATCCTGAATTAATCAAGACTGTGTTTGTTGCACTTTGGTATTAAAAAGATGGTTTGTTTTTAGGCCTCAGTCAAGATGGTAGATCCCTTGCAATGGATGTACAGTTCTAGTACAGAAATACAATATATACCAGATGGAGATCCACTGAAGTATGAAGGTTTTCTGTACTTTTTTCTCCTACTCTTTTTCTCTGTATTAGGATGTTCATGTTCCTGAATCACATCAGTTGAAATCAGTGCCACTCATTTATCTTTAAGGTGTGGCTGTCTCTGTCTCTTACCCCCAGAATCTCTGCATCAAAGTAGGTGAGAATGAAAACAGATGTGAGAGGGGAAGCCTCATAGAAATAGGGTGGTGACCTAAGTGAATTTCTGGTCGCATAAGAAGTCTATTGCTAATTGGAAATTTGGACTGTGAGATCTGGACCATAAAATCTGCTGTCAAAAAAGCAATTATCTGAACAATTACTGGTTTCAGCCTCATTAGTCCCTCCTCTGTTAATTTCCTCAATACTTGCACAACAGGAAGCTGCTAACTAATACACTATGAGAGAGAGGTGTTTGAGGAGAGAGGGTATTTATGAAGACATGCAACTAATCTAATAAATCATCCAGGTATCAAAGGAGATGCAAGAATCTAAAATAAATTCCATCACTTCCATAGATGATTGCATTTTATACAGATGAGCATCCTTTCTGTCTTACCAGAATTGAAAGGCTGAAAAGCCACAGCGAGAGGTGAAAAGGACCTGGTGTGAAATGGTGCCTGGGAGGAAGGGAGCCTCCCTTATCCTTCCAGTTTGTTTCTCCAGGGGATCTTCATTTCTAGTTTTAAAGTAGACTAACAGAAGCCCCCAGTGATGAATTTTTTAACAGAACACCTAGATCAAGCTAATGCTGGGTGCCAGGCTCCATGTTCTCCCAGATGTTAAAGGGAAAGGGTATCCAGTGTCTGAGCCCTGTAAGTGGAGCTGTTTGAGCACAGCCTCATGAATGAGAAAGGTTAGACCTTGTCTATTAAATCCTACAGAGGTTCAAGCCACTTCCTAATGGTACATTAGTCCTGCTTCATGCTGAATTCCATCTGGTTTTGCACAGAAATATGTTGTCATGAAAACTTGAAACAATCCAGTCATTAACTTTTTTCACATGAGAACTTGATTTTTACAGACTGAATAAAGTTACAAGTCACTCATCTGACACCAACATCAAAGAAATCTATGAAAATATGTTCCCTAATGGTCTGGCAATGTGTCATGCAAATATAATTTAATAAGTATAACATATGAAACTGTTATGTAACTAATATCTAAAATCTAAACTAGTAGCTTTTATGAGAACTATGTATTTGTGTATCTTTAATAATATTTAGAAATATTCATAACATATATGTAGAGTTGCAATTTTGATTAAAACCTTGCCAAGTTGCTTCCTGATGTCACAGTTTAATTGCTTCTCATTCTTTATTTTCCCCCTATACTCAGGCTCACTGACCCATACACATCGTCCATATGGTACCTCTGGCTGTGGGACTTTCCTGACATACTGAAGTAGCACAATAAGAATAGAATATCAAAAACACAGTGGGCAAAGTGGACTTCCTGATCAGGAAAAAAAAAAAAATTAAAAAGAAAATTTCTAAGAGCACAGTGACTGGATACTGCAAATCTCAAGATAGCAGAACTTTTGATTTTAGGCCAGAGCTTTTGAAATATTCGTCAGGTGTTTGGCTTCATATTTCTAAAAAAAAATTTGATGGTTTCAAAACAAGAAAAAAACAACTTTCTGACAAGTCCTAGTTACTATTATAGTGACTTCTGTGACCAAGCAAATATAGAAACACACAGAGAATTGGGAAGCCTGGTTTTATTCTTGATTTTGCCATCCAGTTTGACATGGGATACATCACTCTCCTCTTCATTTCCACTAAATATTTGGCATATGTCTCCTGAGTTGGGCTTCTATTTTCCTCTGGCTGTTCACAAAAGGATCTAAGCCTCTTTTCAGAGCTGTGAATTTTAAGGACAAACACTGATCTGACCTGAACTGAGCTGCTGGCAAACACAAGCAATAGCTTTTCACTGTGGAACTGCTGTATCTGGATAATCATTTTCCAAACAAAGAATAAATCTAGAGAATTATTAGAATGGAAAGAGTCTTTTTTTACTCACTCTCTGCTCAAGTCTAACAGTTAAGGCTTTTGTCTAAAATTATATTGCCTAGTATCAGCTTCTAACCACTGATCGCTGTTAGCTTTTCTCTCCTAGATTAAGGAGAAATGTGTCATCAGAAATGTACTATCTCTGTTGGTACTTCTGAGATAAATCTTCTGCTAACTATTTTAAACAAACTAAAATCAACTTTCTAAATTCTTGACTGGAAAAAAAATTCTCAGACCTCTAATCATTCTTGCAACATTCTCTGGGCTTTTCATTCTGGCATCATTTTTACTGCAGGTTGGCAGTCAGTGCTGTATCCACTGTATCCAAAAATCTCTGTCTCAGGTAACAGTTCCACTTATGGAGGATGAATAGAAGTGGATATCCAGTTGTTACAGGCAATTTACATTTAAATAAGTAACAAGACACCAAATCTAGTCAAATAGGGGTATGGTTCAAGAAGGCATATCACAATGAGCTGCAGTAGCAGTTGTACAGAGTGGAAGGAATAAGTATTATGGAAAAACATGGTTATTGCCAAAGCTATGTGTGCCTGGAGTTGTACACAGGGCACACGGGGGTGAAGTGAAGCTCCAAGATCAGTCCCTATCAGTTTACAGGTAAAACCTTCCCTGATAATAGGCAGGTTTGTGACACAGCAGTTAGAGGAAAAAAACCCAAGTATAAATGTATGCAAAATGTGTGATTTTTAAACTGGGATGACAGCACTTCTGTGAAGCACTGATCTATGTAATCTCAAAGGTGACTTGTCCACAGGCATCCACAACAACAATTCTGAAGCCTTTCCTGGGTGAGGCAGTCAGTATCTGTGTTACTCCATTGGAAATAAATTGCACCAGTCAGAAAAGGACAGAAACTTGCATTCCCAAAGCTTTGAAGAAATATTAGAATTCTAATGTTGAGTATCCGTTAGTAACCAAATTATAACTGTAACCATGGCCTTTGCCTACTGAAGTCACCTTCTCCTTAATACCTCCTTATCATTTCATGAAATTGTTTTAACTTCATTACATGTGATAAGAAAAACTGTTGTTGCCATTTCATATGCTTCCTATTGTACTATGACAAAGGCAAAGGCAGGTTTCATTCTCCATCAGTCTTTGGAAGCCCTGGGTATGAAACCTTCCTTGCATCCTGTCATGTTTGTGCAGACAGCTGGCCTGACAAATAACTGCTTTCATGCAATCAGTGCACAAATTTCACCAATATTTATGGATCCTGTGGAAGAGCATATTTTTGTCTCTTTCAATATCTATTATTACTGCATTCTATCTATCTATCCATCTATCCATCCATCCATCTATTTAGTGTGTTATGCATACTAAGTACATAACAATTACTTTGCCATTTATCCTATTTTAACACAAGAATCATTCTTACACAAATCAATATCTAAACACGACAGTAAAAACTGGTATTCATTTCATTTTTAAGATTTTTCTCTGAAAATGCCTAATATTCTAGGTGACATCTGTGGTCCTCTTGATTTGCTTTGGGATTCACAGAATAAGAGCATGGCTCAGATGAGCCTTGTATCGAAGCCACAGTTTATCTACAGGCCAGAAAATATTGCGGTCCCTGATCTCACCAATTGCCACCAATTGCCTCCAAAGGAAAACCAAAATGATGAGGACAGAGGTCCCTGGATAGTGATTTCCAAAGGGATTTTGGAATTTTGGACTCTAATACCTCTAACTGCATCTGTTTGAGCAGCACAGACATTCACCAAAGAGCAGTGGTGGTTATCCCAAAAACTGCAGTGTTTCCTAGGCTTTAGTGAGGAAAAAGACTTATTTATTAACTTTTCCTCTGAGCTCTGTTGAAAAGGCATGCTCGGATTGTTCCCACTAAAGCAAATTTGAAATCAATAAAAGATTCTTGGTAGCTAATACATTGTAAATAAATAAGAGCTAGAAGTGTGTGACTGTAAGTACTCTGAGTTCCTGTAAGTTTTGCTCAGTTCCTTCAGTACTAAATGTAGATCTCCTTCATGATTGTCAAAAGGGCTATCAGCAGCTGGTAGGGAACTTGAAGTGACTGGAAATTATCAAATACTTTCACTGCAGAGGATACAATAACTTCTGAGGGCTGTTAATACTCAGCTTTACAGTATTGAAGATTTTATCTCCTGCATGACTTTCCTTTTTAAAAAGGGAAAGAGCTTGAAATGATGTAACCAGAGGGAAGAAATACTTCAGGCTACACAACATTAGTGGTTAGAATAATAATGAGGTTTGACGAGACCACATTTTCCATCTCATAGATTAAACCAAAGGAAATCTCCAGGCTTTTGAAGAGTAATAAAGATAAAAACGGATCAGCCGAGAGCAGAAAGAATCTTTGACT
Source organism: Calypte anna (assembly GCF_003957555.1). Taxonomy (NCBI): domain Eukaryota; kingdom Metazoa; phylum Chordata; class Aves; order Apodiformes; family Trochilidae; genus Calypte; species Calypte anna. Next base: position 142,381,804 of record NC_044245.1, on the reverse strand, counting down.
TTATCCAGCTTCCAAGTGCTTTAATGGCCCAAGCAGAACCATCAATTACAGCAGCAGAGTTCTGGTTTGTACACAGCTATGTTAGTGATGTTGCACTGTGGTCCAGTAGCACCAAACATCTCTGTTAGCAGTGTCAGCTATACCAGCAATTGCCCTTCTTAGCACATGGATGATATATATTAAAAATCCTGACAGACAGATGCCAGCTGATTCATAAGGTTGGCTTAGCCTTAGGTAGAAACAATATAATATCTAAATTATAACACTCTCCAGTATTTATTTTGCAATTCTATAGCTTATAATTTCTTACTTCTTGCCTCTCCTCAGTCTCTCTGTATTCATTCCACCAACTTTAGTAAAGCCAGGCCTCTGATCAGCCACGTGGGAAAGGTAGGATGGTCATGGTGCCACAACACCTGATATCTCAGGAGAATCTCTGGCACTCTGTTGCAGTAAATTATTAGTTCATTTCTGAAATTTATTAAGTCTTTGTAGATCGTTAAATGCTGATTAGGCTAGGTGGGCTGTAATGCCACGTAAGGTAGTACAGGCAAACTAGTTAGGCTAAGAGGAATTTCTAGGATCAGACAATGTCATATGCATGAGAAAGAGCTGAGTCAAGGCTTTTGATAGGCAAAAAGTTAGAAGAAACCACTTAATTTCCAAGCAGACATATACATAATCTTTGCCTTGTTTAGACTGCAAGAAAACAAAGTAATAATAGCCCATTACATTTTTATAGATTAAAAAGTTTTATAGTATTGATTGAAGTAATAAAAGATGTTTCTGGCTCCCCAGATATCTTCTGTCCTTGAAGACTGGAACTGGAACTTCTCATCTGTGATATATAAATAGTTCTTAAAACTGAGTTGTTAAACTTAGGTAAATTAGGTAAGATTTCTGCTGTAAAATAAATAATTTTCCTCTAAGAAAATTTTCTTTTAGTTTTGTATTTACATTCCTTTGTACATATTTCTTACAGGTCACAGCAGCATACGTATTTGCCATGTCATGATCTGCATGGAATGATCTGTATTTACTTACATTTATTCTCATTTTGTTCAGTGAAATTATTTTAAGCCTATTTTCACAGGAATCTATGGGGATTTTTTTCAACTCGTGTTTTCCCAAGTGAGATCAGAAGGTCAGCAAATCCAAATAGTCACATATAAAGAAAAAACCAACCAACCAACAAAACAGAAAACACAAAACACCATATTTGTGCCTTTCTTTATGTTATTTTCCTTTACTGATAACAAACAGACCATTTCCAGTATGGCTGCATCCATAGCGTGGCTTCTTGGCTGCTATTCTGTAACCAGTAAAGTGCTTTTGCTATCTGTATCACTGTAGTGTTGAAAGTATGCTTTTTACTGCTCTCCTTGAATTCCTAACATGCACAGGCTTTGTTTAAATAAAAAAGGGGAAAAAAATAGAAAAATAACTCTTTGCTTCTTGTTGCACAAAATATAAAACAGGACATCCCCTGAGGAAAGAAGAGTAACTAAAGAATGAATTTTTTTTGGACAGAACAGGCAAGGGAACATTTCTGAGAAGGTATAAAGAAACTTCTGTTTCAGAGGTTACTAAAATTCAGCTATTAAAATTCAGAATGTGAAAAAACAACCAAACCAAACCAATTAAAAAAACCTCGGAAACAAAAGAAGGCTGAAAGAAAAAAACCTGGCTTATCAAACTGCAGCACAAGAATAGCATAGTCTTGTGTTCTGAGAAACAGTAATAAGCAGCAAACTCCTACAATCTCATGCTGTCTCTGACTGCAACATCCTTTGCTTCTCTACTCCCCAAGTATAGAGGGTAACCAACTGGATCCAAAGGATGAGAAATTCCTCTGCTGTCTTATTTGTAGTGCTCAGGTCTACAGATGATGAAGTCAGCAAGAGGACACCTGCAAGCTGGATGCAAACAATTGCTTTGAAGGAACAGAGACATTCTGCATCCAGACAGAGCGTAGGGCAAAATGCACAAGTTCTGTTTCACCAGATCTTCTCTGGAGTGTCCTATGTGACTACAAGGTTTTTTTATCTTCTAAAATTACAGAACACTGATGACACATTATCCCTTTCTAAATCATTGAATGTCAGGTCACTCAATCTCAGGAGCTCACATGTAGACTCCATGTGATCCCAACCCAAACACACTGTGATTAAGTGATTAAGTGGGTATAAAAGTGCCTCAGCAACTAACTCAAACTGCCAGGCTCTCCTAGTAATTCAGAGATTTCACTGAGTATACTACAGCTATGCATGCTTTAGAGACCAGTAACACATGGATGCCAGAGATAACCCCGAGACTAAAGTAAACAACATGCAGTTGATGGAGGCAGATTTTGAGAGTCACTAAGCTGTTTTCTCTCTGATGGGTCAGAAGTCCTTAAAATCAATGTAAATACAAAACATGAAGTCTGTTTTATAGAGCTAGGGAAATGGAAAGGGGCTCTATTGTGGAAAGAATGAAGGCACAGAAAGTAATTTGCACAAAACTGAACTGCATAAGAAACAGAATGAAGAGGAATTTGAGTAGATCAGGTACCTCACCAGCAGAATTGGACCTGTCAAACATGTCCTGATGGTTTTGTTGCTCCTGTAACAAACTTGAACAACCAAAAAAACAACTCAGAGAAGTAGTTTTTCTTGTCTGTTGCATTTTTTCCCCAAGTCCAGTCTCCTGTTTTGTATCTCCTGTATCCTACCACAATAAAATGTGCTACTTTGATGAAACAGTTGGTGTTTCTATTTGCTTTTCTTCAGCAGGGGTGGATGAAACAGAAGTGACAGGGCTGGGAAGAGAGCAGGGACCAGGACCTATTTTGTGTGTTACATTTTTAGTGCAGGAAAGGCTGAACACCCACAAAGCTCTGTTTTGCTGTACAAACTGGCCACTTCTGATTTCTGCTGCTCCCTCCTCCTCATGTTTGCCTTTTTCAAAGGCTCTTTTTTCTCTTTTATGTACAATATACCAAGTCCATATTGTATAAGATGGGAATAGCTCCTCTGCTCCCCCAGGTTTTGAAATATTTCTGTTGGATTTTGTTTCTCATTTCAGCAGTGTTTAATGTTCTCTAGCTCCTTCAAAAGAATGGAAGGCTTCTGTCACTCTGAAACAGAAAAAAGTAAGCAAGGAGAAAAGCTTCTCATGCAGATGGGAAAATATAGCAAAGGTTGCAAAGAATGGAGAATAAGATTTCTTTTGTGGCTCCCTGACTCAGAAAAATTAAACTGAAGGCAGATTTATGTATTTGGTAAAAAGTATGCACTCTCTAATCCTGTCTAAATTGAAAATTTCCCCGGTTCCATCTAGGCAGATATTCTCAATTATGTTTCATATGGAACAAAATAAATGAAAATTCAGTTATATGAAAAAGGTAAAAAATTAATTTAAAAGTTGCTATCCATGTTTAGCAGATTTTAAAAATAGTGGATGAATTATTCAAGCTAAAGGATGCATTTACATCCATTTTATTGGTGATTTATTTCACCTCTATGGGTTCAGTAGTTGTTTATCTCACCAGAACATAAACACCTCTGAATTGTGTTGTAGCACAGATTAAGATGTTAAAGCAAGCTAAAACTGCAAATAACCCATACTACAGAAAACAAAGAAATAGGCTGAGGGCACTAGCAGAGCCGTGCTGTCTTCAGAGAGGAGCTTCAAATAAAGTCTCAAGTCTGAGCTCACTTGAAATTTGAGAAACTTGGATCAGGATCTCAGTGTGCCCTTGTGCCAGTTTTTGCCTTATCGTACTGATGCCTATACTGGGAACACTTTAAAACTTTGAAGTAATAAATTATTATCATAAAACTACACAGTACTGCAAGAGCAGTCTGGCACAAGAAAAACAAACAGATCTTTGACTTCTGGTCACAAACACACTTTCTGCTACTTTGACAGTGTCCATGATTTTTTCGTCATTACTGGTTTACTCTGTCAGAATGTTTAAAATAAACCTGCTATCCTTTTTGTCCTATTATATTCTTTTGGTTGAGGTTGTCCCTTTTCCAAGTGTGCTTTCTGCAAACAGCATAACTCAATATTGCTGGGCTGTTTTCTTGGTTTCTCACAAGCACTGATATTACAGTCAACTTCAAGATGGGGACAGAATTTTCTTGAAAAGTAACTGGGTTTTTTGGCACAGGGAAGACAGCAGCACCCTGATCAAATCTTGTCCCCTCAAATTCATAATCTGTGTTTGGAAATGTCAGTGCTTGAAAGATACTTTTAAGAAACTGAACATGACCATCAAAGTTGGGAATATATGGACCTCTGCTGTCATATATTATTGGGTGCTAGAAGTTACCATCTCACTGGTGGGACAAATCTCAAGTAACCTCTCACTGACCAAATTCCAAATTGAACAATGATTATGAATATTTGCATATGAAGTTTCCAGATAAAAAAACTCATATTTTCTTCTTTTATTTCCACCATAAAAAATGATGGATTCAAATCAGAATCAAGAGGCAAATATTTGTTTTCATTTTATACCCCTCTCCTCTCTGAATGGGACTCCCTGTATTATTGCTTCTATATGTTAATTTTCTCAGTCGTGCAAGACAGAAGAATCAGCAGTTTTGCCCAGAGGTTCCCACAATCAGATCAGTTCAGCCTTGTCTGTATGCAAAGAAGAATATTGTAATGATAAGCACAAACTGTAGTTAATTATTCAAGCTGTAAGTAACTTTTAAGAAACAAAATAGCACATTAAGCACAGACAGTAAAACTACTGCAAGTCATTCCCTACTGAAATGAGTTTGCTTTATAGTAGATTAAATCATAGCCTCAAGCTACTTGGTAGTTCAGCTTTAATGTTTCCAGTTTGTCAAACTTTAATATTAAATGTGTGTGAAATTTCAGCCAGAGGTAAAGCAGAGTTTCATGGATAGAAAGTTGTTGCTAGATAAGTTAAAGGAAAAAAAAAAAAAAAAAGATTATTTAGGAAAATAAATAGGTTCTGGATGTACTGGCTGTTTGTATTTTGACTGTGAACATCTTAGTCAACATCAAGGAATTCATAGACCAATTATCTTTCCCTATTTCAGTTTAGGACTAAAGAAACACACAATGGTCAGTTGAGTATGCACTATACACAAAATTTCTAACTTAATAATTCAGTGGTTTGCATGAAATTCTGGCTTCATTGGATCCACAGTAAAACTCTCATATAGAGCATTTATATCACACCAAAATATTATTTTTTCTCCTTAAAACAGCTTATGACTTTGCCCCCCCAACAGTCCAGTATGAGTGTTCTGTGATGAGAATTTAATATGTCTCCACAGATAACTTTACATTTTTCTGGTCAAGGTCTTCCAAGGTGTTCTGGTATGGTGGTGAGGTGTTGGCACGTTAAAGTGGTCAGAAGGTTTCAGCTGAATGCATAATGCCAAAATACACACCTAAACAGCTACTGTCATTTAAAAAGTTCCAGGCAGGTTGAATACTTTCAAAATCCAATTAAAAAAGGAAGGGTGGAAAAAGGATGCTCTATTAAGCAATGAATCAGTGTTTAGATCACTTATACCAGACATCCTCTACCTGACAGGGCTTGAATTCATGCCCCATTCCTCTGATATAACACCATAAACTTGATAGGTGATGTTAAGACCTCTTAACCTCTCACTTCTGCCTTTAGTATATGATTTGGTTTATATATAATATTTAACTAGTTACTAGAACAAAGAGAGGAGCCCCAGTAACCCCTTTTCTAGCAACGTGTCCTAATGTAGTTCTGCTGCTGCCTTATGCAGACCTAGCTCTATGCCTCAGTACTGGGGAATGGAAATTCACAGATGTCTATGTGGATTTTTTAGTGTTGAAATTTCCCAAATATTAGCATTAAATATTTTCAAGCAACTCTATGACTCTACACTACTAGTACACTATGGGTATATATGGCATCTGGATACAGATGGTGTATTTAGAAATGGTGTGGAGTGGCAAATCTGAGATTCCAAAGGAAATCTTTGGCAACTAATTTGTGATTTGTCAACCCAAGAGTTGAAAATAAAATCTCATGTCTTGATTCCTAATATTGACAAACATTAAAATCCCTGAACAGGGCAAGCTACTTTATCTGTCACATCCTCTGAGAGTTTTAACAGGTCAGCACTTGATGCCTGTTTTTATATGGATATGAAAATCAAACTCTCACTGTCTAGTTAATTCACTCCACCTACCCATAGACAGGAGCAAGGTATCCACTCTTATTTGAATAGATCTATTATTAGCCTCTGAAATTATTGATCAGAGTTGCCTGTGATCTTTTGGGTTGAAAACTTTGATGGCTCCAGGTAGGGAAGAACACAAGGTAGCTGATTATCACAAAACCCTTCCTATTCATGCGTTTCCATCTTGCTTGGGACTTAAATAAGGCCACAGAGGAGACTGAACAATAAATGGGACTTCAATGCCCTCCATATGCTGCAGATATAACAATGCCATGACACCCAAGGCCACGTTTTGGCTGTGCTTTATTCCCAGTGCCTGGCAGGCCCTGGATGGAAGTGCACACGGCGTGAGTCATCTTGGAGGAGAGGGAAGTGCTGAGTTGTGAGTGGGAGGAAGCATTTGGATGAGCTGGCAGAAGCTGTGACTGCTGTAGGATGCAATGATCAGTCATTGCTCCTGGACTCAGTAGTACCAGTGGCCAGAAATAATTCCTAATTTCCTTGCCTGCTGACTGTACCCAGCCTGGTAGATGGAGATATCTTGATGGCCTCTCTGAGCTAGTTAACTCCTGACTGAGGCTCTGGACTGCTGAATGGGTTTAGGGTCACCTCTGATGTGGTAGGTGCTAGGAGATCCACTGAAGTCCTGTTAAGATCCACTTCAGGTCTTCTCTCAAGCTTTGCTTGAGGGTGGGTTGTACCCAGGCGTATTTTTGAGGACAGAGCAAGGAGCTACAATCTCTGGTGATATCTGTCAGAAATGTAGGCACAGAATGAGACCAGCACAGTGCAGCAGCCTCTGCTTCCTGCTGGATTAGGTGAGAGCTTGCAACACAGCATGATGGGGATGAGAATTCCTTTAAACCCTCCTAGCTGCAAGTGTCCCAGGTACTGTGTGCCCATCATACCTATCTTCAGAAGTGTATCTTCAACATTTACAAGGCAACTCTGACTCTGAAGAGGGAAGTGTGGACCTGCCATTGAGGCATCTTGGCTCAATGGTTAGGACATAAGGTGAGGGCTCAGGCCTGCACCTATTTTCCTGCTGTGCCTCATCTTTCCTTCCTTTAGCTGCATCTTTCCATCCCAAGGGCTCTGCAAAATCTCCAAGACAGTGGTGAAAGCAGGACCCATGGAAGCACCAGAAATAAGCACTCGCCTCAAGTCAGGCTCTTTACTTTAGCAAAGCTGCTTTCATCTCTTCTGGTAGCTTGTCAGAATTAGAATCAAGTGATCTTAAATGTGTTTATCTTTTTATTATGCAATTATCCACATTGCAGAGTCCTGTGATTTCTTTTTGTGACTTAATCCTTGTCACTGAATTGCTGAGCGACCCTAAATATAGATTCAATAGAAACTTGGGAATAGTGATAATTACAAACCTCCTGTGCATTCCAGTTGCCCAAATTAATGTATGTTTTAATTAGCTATTGGTACCTAATTCACTCCTAGAGGTGGTTCATTTAAACCACTGCAAAATCATTCTAAAGTTATTTCCATATTTGCATCGGAATATGAAATCAATGCTTAAAATACCTAGAAGGTTCATGCTTTTTGTTTACATTTTCACAATTAATTTCAGAGAGAAAAGGACGAGAATAACAGTTTTCATTTTACCTTCGTTTTTTCAGTGCAGCATCACAAAAATTCAGTACTTAACAGCCCCATCTCCTGGTGAAAAAGCAATGATAAAACAAAAATTTGGGTTTTGCTGGGGATATAAATTCCCTGGCAATGTTTCCTAGCTCTAGCTTACATAATTTTTAAATTTTTTTTATTTTTTACCCTATATTCCCTTGTTTTTTTTTTTTTCTCGCTTCACAAGGATGATATATTTTAATCACCAGTTCTCTAATCCTTAACATCTCCTTTAAAATAGCAGAGAAATACATTCTCTGTCTTTTTATGCCTCTCTATTGAGAAATCCAAAGGTGGAAATTAGGAAAAATCCATTAGGATAAGGGAACTTCTGAAGCTGTTCTTGTGTACATTGTCTTCAGGAATTAATGCCTTAAACAATGAAGAATTGGACAATGGTGCAAATCTTAGAGAATAAATCATTAGGTGTCAGAAAACCATCACCTAGTAGCATGGATCAGGCTGTACCTGCATTTAAGAAGGGCATTCCCTGTGTGGATCTTTTCTGTGCAGAAATCTAGGGTTTTAATTAATTTTGTTTCACAGTAACCTCCTAATAGCAACTCTTGATACCTTAGATTCTCTTCCACTGGTTCCTTTTCTCCAGAAGCAGACTTTAAAAATTCAAAGAAACCTCAGATGGTTAATAATGAGGGCTGCCAGTATTCGGGGAGATAAAAACAACCTAGATTCAATCCTTGGAAGCATCATGAGGACAACAAAAAGGTCAGTGACTTCACTGCTAAACAGAGCATGTAAGGAAGGCGCATGGCATGTGCCTGAAGAGGGGCTGGATGCTTCTCCAGGAGACACCTTCAGTACAAATCATGGGCAAGCTTGCCTAAGATCTGACACTTTTACTTTCCTGATTCAGTCCTTGCTTCAACATCTGTGCCATCCTTAGGCTTGCCAGCACCTCTGTCCTCCAGCTACATGTCAGCCCACATCTTCCCCAACCTCAGGATGCCCATCATTGTGGCTGGCCCTGCAGCATGTTGCAGAGGAGAGGCTGCTTTGCAGGGATCATCATCTGAAGGTGATGAAACCTCACTTTACCTCATACTGCTGGACAGCTGCAGTCTGGTTGGGGTGGGCAGTGGTGACAAGGTAATTCTTTTCTAGAATGGAATACAGATTGTATTAAGGAGTGTATTTTAAAGCACCACAGAGAGCAGGAATGATGTGCTTTTTACAGGCATCAGCTCATACTTTTCTCATGCAAGCTGTCTAGAAAGCACATTTTAGTTTCCTCACTTGTCTGTAGGGTTAAAATGCCTCAGCTAATTCTTTTCAACAGTATGTCTTTAAACACTAATCAAGATCAATACTGAGGCTATGGACCCCTGCTCCTATACAGCACATTAGCATTCGAGGGAAACCTTCTCCTCCCATACCTGAAAAGGGAAACCAGCCAGGACCCAGCATTTAGCCCCAGGTAATCATTATTCCATTTGGAAGCTTAACAAAGTGCTGCATTAAATTTCAGGAACTATTGATTGCTTTCAAGGTGGTTATACAAAATCAGTTGTGGGGTTTTATTTTAGGGAAACCTGTAAGAAGGGGGAGGGCGGGGGAAAGGAATGCATGCTAGGATTTAAGAGAAAATGCCTGCGGTTGAGAGGCATAGGAATGTCATGGGGTTACGATTTCAAAGATGGAAGGTCCATCTGGCCAAGTCCTTTCTGTTGCTTAGATATCCCATCACAGGTTGCTTGAGACTGCCTCAAAGAATCCTCTAGCTTTGTTCATCTCCTTTTCATTGCATAGGCAGCTCTCTATGATTTGCTAGTTTAAGAAATAAATTAAGTCACCGAGGAGGAAGAGGAAAGGGGAGAAAGAGTATCTGCACATGCCTTAAGGTTGAACTGAACCTTTTTATCTTTAAAATGTTGTTTACAGCAAGAAAGAAATAGAATTGTTACTGGGATGTGGTCTGCAGTTCTTCCAGCTTCTAAACACATAAGCAAACAAAATATTTTGGTGCTTAAATAATTTGCCAAAACAGGCTAAATTGATTCACTTATCACAGAAGCAAACTCTGTAAGAATCCCACCTCATCCACTGCACCTACAAAACCACCAGTGCAAGAATCAAAATGAGTCCCAGGGATCCAGTTCAGCCTACGCTGATGGAAAATAAAAGCCATTTAGGACTGAAATATACGTGGTAATGTTGAATCACCTCCCAGTGACCATGGCACAAAAGACTCTCGTATCAAGTACTGAGCTGCCTGCAAGTGACATCAAAGATACAGGCACTGAAAATGAAGGATGTGGCTCCTCATCCCTCACTGGACTACGCAGGGAGCTTGTAGCATTGCTTCTACACTGCATTTAGCCATCTATATAAAGAGGAGTTTGTTTTTCCAGGCTGTCAGGGCAAATCCTCTCAGGGAAGACTAAATTCACACAAAACCACTCTGTCAGTGCCTGGGGCTGGTATAGGGGTAACAGTGGCACGACTCAAGAATTTAAGGAATGAAGTTAAGGCAGTATATAACAAGCAAACAGAAATGTGAAAGGAAAAAAGCAATTACTAGGGTGGTTTGTGTTTTAGAGCCTCTAGAAATAGAAAAATTTATAACTAGTGAACTAAAAAACGGCTTTTGTTGAGTTTGGGGTAGGTTTTATTGTGGGTTGGTGGTTTTTTTGTTTGTTTGTTTGTTTTTCCCAGAACACTGTGCACAGCCTTGCAAAGTAACCAATTAATAAATTCTTCATGAGCAGCTCATTGTACTGACCTGTGAGCTGTGTTGTATTGCCACATGAAAAAGATTGAGATTGTTATGTGGACCCAACCAAAGTAAAACTTTAATCAAAAGAATTGTTGTGTAAGTCAATTCTGTAATAAATAAGCAATTCATGCTGTTTATGATTCAATCATAAGTACCTTTTTAAGGGTTGGTTCCTAGTAGTCATTTCTTTGAGCTTACTGTTCCATTCACATATGTTTCTTGCCATGTGTTCAAGCTGAATGTTTATCTACTGTATTTTTTCTAGGAGAAAAGAAGATTTTTAAATTAACAACTATCCATAATTATTATATAGAAATAATACCTAAATACTAATAAATTAATAAGAAAGTCTGTGGGCAAGAACTGAAAGCAAATACAAAGCTCATTAATTCAAAGTGGAGAAAGTATTAGGAAGCATTAGGAGACCAGTGGTGCCAACAACATTGTCTATGACTGTGAGGAAGCCATGTCACTTCGGGATACCTTTATTTCCCCTTTTAATACTTTACTAACTTTGGAATGGAGCACATCATTGCCAGCAGGTCACTGGCTGCCACTGGCTGTGACAGAAAGAAACTTTTCATGCAGGAATTTCACAAACATTTTTCCATCATGTTACTTCACTAGTTCAGCCTATTAACCAAACCTGTTGGCTGTTTATGTGTACCAAAAAAAGGAACCTTTCTCAATGTGACTGTCCTCCAGAGCAATATATATACAGCCTGGCTTCAGACTGAGCAGACAGACAACAAGGGCAGCACCTTGTAAAGAGAGAAGTAGCCCTGGGAAAGCCTGCAGCCCCATCTCCAGTACAGGTGTAAGGAGCTGCTTTATTCAAACACCACCTGGCTCCTGTTGGTAGAGCCAGCATCAAAACTTCTTCTGTTGCACTGACACATCTGCAGCAACCAACAACAGCTCATCCCAGCCCTGCCAGCCTTACCTGTGGTCAAGGCAGGGTTAATAAGCAAAACAGTCCCAGGTCCCTCCTCACCTCAGGTGATAATCCACAAGTTGTTTGAATTTTACCTGCCTGTGAGGACTCAAAAATGCTGTGGAGTTCCAGGCTGAGCAGCGTGGAGCAATCACCCCTGTGCATCTTCTGATGTGCAACAAGTGACTGAGACAGAAAGAATGTAGGCAATGAATAGAAACCATGTGTTCCTTCAAGAGTGTGGGATTTCTGTGCCTTGCTGTGCATGTGGGTAGAAAAAAAATTGAAAGTGTTCAACTAATGCTCTGGTGCACAGTTTTTCATAGGGAGCTGCTTTAAGACTGAGTTAACTTGTGAAAGCTAAACTATCTGGGTCTAAAGTACTGAATTCCACTGAAAAAATAATTGTTTCAGGTTCTAACATCAACCAGCAACTTTCAAAAGATGACCTGTGGAACTTACATTAGAAAGAAAGAGTAGCAGAGTTTACGTGTATGTAAGAGCTTTTTTGAATGGGTCAACAACCACATGAAGAGGGATAAACTGAGTCTGAGCTGACTCCAAAGGAAACTGAAAGGGCTCAGGCTAGAAATAAGCAAAGGGAAGGTCTTCAAGTATCAGGCAATAGATTTATGAAACTTCTTGCCATAGATTAGAGACAAGGCTAGAAGAGATGGCCCTGTCAGCCTCAGAAAATCTCAGATGAAAATAGTTTCAGGCTGGAAGAATCATAACTAATAGGTTTGTTCTTATGCTTTATGATCTGAAAAGGGGAGAAGATGGTTGGAAGATAAAAGAAATTAAATCTTGCAGTGATACAGAAAGAGGAAAAAAAGACTTTCCAGTAAAATCACAGCTGTGTAAATGTAGTTGTGCCCTCTGTCAGCTCTTTCCTTTGTCTTTTAACATTCTGAAGTATTAGGACTTTTTTTTTCTCCCAGGTCTTATATTAGTTTTGATGGGATGAGCAGTGTTGTGTGGCATGTAGGCTGCATGAGTTAACACATTAAATCTTGGGGGTTGTTTTATGCAAAGCATCTGTTACATGTTTGCCTGTGATTGCCATGGGTGGGACACACTGGGGGTGTCTGCTGCTCCTTCAGCAGCTCAGCAGGTAAGGGATCAAGTCAATCCTACCATTGATAAGGGTCTCTGGGACAGAAGGAGGAGGATTTCACCCCCTACAGGATTCCCCAGATTATGTTTTTTCCATGATGCATGCATGTTTTAAAACTTGGCTACCACCCTCTGTTTTTACAGCTTACTCATGTTAATATCAAGCCTTTCTTCCAGAAAGCTCTGAAGAAATTTTCCTTTCACAGACACAGCCCATTAGAGAAAGTTGTACTCCATGGGCTTGATGGCAGTTTTGTCAGGCAGCTGCTGCTCTGTAAAGGGTTTTGCCAGTTTCCCTACATCTTTCTTGTGTTTTGATTCATTATTCACATGGAGAGAAAATAATCTAATCAAAATATTAAGACTCTGCCTGTACTTTTTACTGCCTTTGTTAGTTGTTTAGGTTTGGGGTTTTTTTCCCATTTCAACTTTACAGAAAAGCTATTGCTGTTTTATAACAAATATCTTGCTATTGACAATGACACTAAAAAATTAAAGAGGACATGTGTCCCTGCTTTACTTGTAAAGGAATTCTCTTCTTTTATTTTTTCCTTCCTACTGAATAAGAAGAGTAACCATCAAGGCTGGCACTTGGCAGCAAATAGTCAAGAACACAAACATTTGAGAAGAGACATCAAGATGACTTCTGCTGAGCTTTTTTCACCTGACTGTTTATTTTCTTTTAGACTCCCTGGGAATCAGTACTTGCTGCAGGTGCTTTTTTATTTGGAACAAATTCCTCAAAGTTTATGAGGAAAAATGGATGATGACAAGATTCCCCAAAATAACTTCCTTTGAACCTTATCAGAATTTTTGGTATGGATGAATGAAACTTAAATAGACTTTCTGGATGGTGAACAGGAAGGGCACAATGCCCTCCACTGTGCAGCAGAGCATGTTCTCTCATGAACAGAATACAATCATATTTGGAAATGTCAGAGGCTACTCAAAAACTCTTACATAGTTCCAGACACAAAAACCTCTCTACATGTATTTTTTTTCCTTTCATTTACTGATATTTAGCTCCTAATACATGGATGACACATGCCTTGAAGAATTTTAAGGGTACCTATGTTGTTACAATCATTATGGCCCAAGTTAAAAAATCAAGATTAACTTGAATCTGCTCTCCAACTTCTGCTGACATCATGCTCAAACAATTTGACACAATACTTAGAAAAGAAGTAGAAAGATGAGCCAACTGAGGTCAGTGAGAGAGTTCTGAACTAATAATACGAGTAATATCTGACATGGTTAGAACTCAGTCTAGAAGTCAGAGGATTAGTATTAGCATTAGTAATACTGCAGAAGGTAATATACATGGCACACCACCTGACTTACCACTTTGGAGTGTTTCAAAGACCTTGCAGCACCTGGCTGATGTAGGTATGCAGATTTATCTATGGGTATTTATTCTGCAGTGTTAGTGGTTATTTGCTAGAGGGTGATGTTATTTCTGGCCAGCTTGTGCCTTGAACATGGTCTGACTGATTTAGCAACAAAAATATTTCTTTGCTTCATTCACAGAGAAAACACCTCCTAATAGAATTAAGTAGATACTCTTGAAGTCATTCCCCAGTTCTGGGAAATAAACACTTTTCTTTAGCTACACACACTTTTTCCTTATGGCTACTTTACAAGGTCCCCCTCATTCACACAATCAGCTCTGCAGAGGTCAAGGACCTCAGCTGACTTTCCCTGTGGCATGATAAAGAGACCAGAGGTCAATATCTCTGATATTGGTGCAAAGTCAAATCTGTCATTACCCATTCACATCCTGCATCCTGCAGCAGCTTTCCAAGGTCACACAGGAAGTGTGGAGCAAATCAAGAATTTAATGCAAAACTAATTTTTAGCCCCATTTCAAGGTCTGGACCAGAAAATAAGCATTTTCTTTCTCAACCTGTTTCAAAACTGCAAGTTAATAACTTGAATTATTCCACAGGAAATATGAATTTTAAATAAAAATTAGTTTTCCTTATGCTTATATTTATTTCATTTCTCTGTCTTCTAGATAAAAAAAAAAAACCTAAAATCCATCTTTTGCTATGTAATAACAAAGCATTTATTGTGAGTAGAAAACTTAGGGGGAAATGAAGAATCCTAACAGACACCATTAAACCTAATTAGACATGCTTTCAAGGAGATGGTTAAACACTTTACAAAATTATGCACAAGTTCTCTGGTGATTCTAGTCCACAAAAAACATTTCTTGTATGCAACTTTTGGACCAGTATTATTATAACTTCCAGTCCATTGCACCTTTCAAAGTATCCTATAGCTTTTGTGGGACAAGTGTAATGAAGAGCAGTTTTCTCATATGAAACATCGATGAAAACGTGACAACAGAGGTGCTGAAATGATGGAGCAAATGCACTAGAGTAATTATTGATTTTGCTATTCTTCCATCTGAAGTTGGATGTAAGAGAGCCAAGGCTTGCAGGATGTCATGGTATCTTTTATTTTGCCACCTAGTACTGCTGGCAAAAAGCCCAAACTGTTAAAGCCATGGTCTTTTTTTCTATCCTTTTTTTCTATCAGCTCTTCATGTTCTGTCAGTAGCTTCCATGTCAACCTGGAAATGTTGTCTCAGCCAAACTGGTCTAAGAAAACGACATTCCCAAGGTTAATTACTGACATTGTTCTCCCTGCTTCAGCCTAGTGAGGGCAGGAGGTGTTACAGGCAGAATTATTTTGCTCTTGGTACTTTAATGACCAGCCAGAGTTGATTTCAGTGACACAAGTGACTGGTGGCATAAAGCAAAGAAATGATTTGATGGTGCATGCTGAGAGGAAACAGAAGTACTAAAGACATTTCATTTCTCTTTTTCTTTTCTTTCTCCTGAAGCAAATAACCCTAGGAAAACACTTAAAATCCACCATAAATCTATGTAAGCAAACTTTGTTCTCCATAGAAAACAATTTATATTTGTGGATGCACTTGCATGAGTATTCCCTCTGTCTGTAAAGCTTATTACAGACACATTTACAGCTGAAATGTTTTAAATATTCCATTATTCAATCGTACCCAATAAGTATGTGTGTCGATCTGTTCTACAAAATCTTTTAAATTAGTTTTCCTCAAAATGGGGGCACTGGAGCATTCTGGTCTCCAAGTCTTGTGAGAGAATTAGATTCAGTATTGTGAGCTTGCTTGATTTCATTTGAATCTTGCTGTGAATACAAGAGTCAAAAGTTGTTGGGAGACTTTATTGCTGAGGGTTGGGTTTGTTTTGTATTCATTGTGGAACACACGTAGGCAGGAGAATTCATGCTGTACTGCAGTAAAGCCTAAAATGCCATTGGAATATATTTGTGATAGCATGAGAAGAAAACATCAAACTCCAGGATAAAATTAAGAACATGAAAATCAAATGAGATGACCTTTGTTTCTTACCTATTTATTTGCTTTTGGATTTTACGTAGAATCAAAGGAAGCCATTGTTTTAATTCACATATTCACATAAAGATGCATCCCAGTGGTGCCTGATAATCTTTTTAATGAATACCTTCTTCTGTCATTACAAGACCTGAATCTGTCAAGGATTTTCCATTCCTATTTTACACTAAAATATCCTCAGTTCATTCATAGATGATTTTTTTCTTTTCCTGTAAAACACACTGACTTATTGACTGACCAACACAGTCACTTGCTAATAATCAATTTTTTTCAAGACATGATAATAGTCTGGAGAGGAAGAAAGAGGCAGCACAATTCTTCCTGAAGGGAGGTCAGTATCAAGTATGGGGACAACTATGGAGAAACCTGAGGTTACTGCTGTGCTTTAGTGTTTCACAGCTCTCAGTCATGCATAGATGTACACATTCTAATGAAGCAGAAAAGGGGAAAGATGTTTCCTTGCCCTTTCTACTCACTCCTAATTTCTCCACTCCACAATTTTTCTCACTGTTATCTATTTCTTTTTAAATGACAGTATAGTTTGCAGATGCCCTAAAGCTTGCCTGAATGAATGAGGCTGAGGTTGTTATATGGAGCATCTATACCTCTAGCCATCCAAAGAGACAAAAATAAATATCACTGCATCCAAACAACAGCCTAGGAAAAGGAATGAAACCCAGAGCAAAGGAGAGTAGAATGATATCCTCAAAAAGTCACTGACCCTGAGAAGGATTTAGGCATTGGAATGCACTGGAAGTCACTCAGTGTGAATACCAAATTGGATGCCAGAGCTAATATATTTTTATAGCATTTTGAACCAGCTATTAATGGAGGAGTAACAGGAAAACCCTTTTATTTTATTATTTGTTTCTGTATTTATTCATGTATTTAGTTATTTCTTACTTCTGTAAACATCACAGGAAAAAAGAAGAGAGGAACACTCTATTCAAACGCAGTCACTAGACTGGGAAAAACTGGAGCAGGCACAAAAATTTGTTACAAAAAATAATTAGAGGGCTGGAGTACATGCCTTCCTATGGGAGAGCTGAAGAACTGAATCTGTTCTGCTTATTAAAAGGTGACTGAGAGATTAATTGATTACAAAATGTCTATGTTAATGAGAAGAAAACAGAGCTCTTTCATCTAGTGGTGAAAAGCATAGCAACAATTAATGACTACAAGCTTCAGCCACAAAAATTGAAATCGGGTGTTTGGCACATGGTTTTAAAAAATAAGTTGATTAGCCAGTGGTTTAGGATGCCTAAAGGAGATGCTGCCCACTTTGGTTATGGTTGGATGATGTGCTAAAGCTGTCTGCAGGGTTGCTATCTCCAGATCATAGAATCATAACACCCATGCCATGATGTGTGAGCACTGAGCCAGAACTGATTCTTCTGCTTGTTTGTGTCTATTCCAGTGTCCATCTACATAACTCCTTTCTTAATCTCTCTCTGCTCATTTTCCCTAACAGTCCCGGCCCTGAGGTGGTTTTGGCATTGTTTAAATTACAGAATTGGATGGCCATGTTTGAGATTTTCCTTCAAAAATAATTTTAGTCAAGGTTTTTTGAATTTTAACCCTTCACCATGCAGTTTATGCAGCATAAGAGCATCGTGGTTTATGGGATTTTCCCTTTTCATGTGACTTCTGGTTCAAAGTTTGCTTTTGATGTGACAGCAAGGCTGTGGCCTGGGATAATCACACCACCCAAGCTGCAATGGATACTTCCTTTGTCTCCCCAATTCTGTTTATTCCCTCTGACATCTAGGATGGACAGGGAAGGGAATACTTAGGCAACAGAGGGAAGTTGCTGTGCAAGCTCTCCACTATCAAGGTGCTCAGCAATGTCTACTAAGTCACAGATTTTGAAGTCCACTGTCAAATAACCTATCAAGTTCCATCCCAAATTCTGATTCCTTGAGCAGCAACACTTAATAACTGATGGTAGACTGTCCCTTAGACTGAACCAACAAAATTTCCCTGAAACAAAGTGCCCTTGCACAGTCAGAAGTACTTCTCCAAAGAATCCTCTCATAATAGGTATAAGGACATGTCCTCTAACAATATCTGAGCTGGTTTTCTATCCTCCAGTATCACTATGTGTTTTCATGCCACACTCCAGGGCAAAAAAAAAAAAAAAGAGACAGAAAAAGAGAAAAAAACTTTGCTTTTATCCTGTAACTACATCATTTTCACAGGATTTAGCAGAGATACTTTTTTTTTTCTTTTTACTGAAAAAATATATAACGAGTGATAATTATATCTTAAGGCCATGGTGATCTATGGATCCTGGAGTGCTTCCAAGAATTATGGAATGAAGATATAGCAAGGGCACTCCAGAGGGGCCAGTCCCACACTCTGTAGTACTTGACCTGGCAGCCTGGGAATATCCCCCAGCATGGACACATTTAACAGCATATGTAGAACCATCTGTGTTATGTTGCAGAGACAAAAAGGGATTGAAACAGACTTTACCTATAAGAAAGACAAGGTAGTGTGGTGCTATAGGAACTGTCAAACCAAAACTACAGTAAGTGCACATCAAATGGAAAAAAGGATATTGAGGCTGAACGACCCAATCTTTTTTTCTAAAAACCTGTTTTCTTCTTGCAAGAAAGGAGTACCATCCAGATCTTCATTTAAATGGTGACCATCAAAATGATTAGATGATTTATCACCACTGAGGACCATGATGACATGATTAGGATGGATGACACCCATGCTTTTTTGTTGGTTTGCTTTTTTCCAATCTCTTACCAGGTCTTACACATTTCTGAGCACTCAGACAGGTCCTATGTGCTTTGCCATCCTTGAGTAGAATGTCAGGGTTGATAAAACAGAATGCGGTATCAGACAGCAATGCTGTATTACCAGGCAGGTCCCAAAATGCTGGGTTTATGCTGATCCTCCTTCAGATGCTGTCAAGTCCAAGAACTCAGCTTTTCTCATGGACTCAGGGATTTCAGTGTGACAGTACATGCTTACTAAGTTGCTCTTAAATAAAATAATCATGAAATCACATAATTGTAAAATGGTTTGAGTGGAAAGAGACCTTAAAAGTCATTTAGGTCCAACCACTCTGCATGGGCAGGGACCTTCCACTAGACGAGGTGGCTTCTAGCCTGGCCTTGAACACTTCCAGGGAGCGGGTATCCACATCTTCTCTGAGAAACCTGAGACAGGGTGTCAGCATCCTCAGAGTGAAGAATTTCTTCCTCATATCTGACCAAAACAGTTTGAAACTGTTACCCCCCATCCTATCACTACACACCGTTGTAAGATGTCCATCCCCATCTTTCCTATATCCTCTTTAGGTACTGTAAGGCCACTACAAGTAATACCCAGAGCCTTCTTTTCTCCAGGCTGAACAACCCTAACTCTCTCAGCCTGTCTTCATAGGAGAGGTGCTCCAGACTTCTGATCATCTTTATAGCCCTCCCCTGGACTTGCTCCAACAGTTCCATCCTAGACAGAAAAGGGAAGGGCTGAGAGTGCTGTGAAGTCAGCAAGAGGCAGGCTTCTCTATGGAGCAACAGCTATGCCCATGTCTGGAGATGAAACTTCAAGTGGCCTCAAAGCTAGGACCTGCAGGTCCAGGTTAAAGGGACTGCATAAGAAAGCACTGAATTACATCAAAAAAATTCCAAGTTTTATTTCTTGAATCATGTATATATAGTATTTCAAGTTGCTATTAATTTTTTTCCAGAAAAGAATAGCTAGGGATTCCTTCACTATTATTTGTACAGTTCCTGTGGATAAGTAAATTAATCTCAACTGGTGAGAAGGTGAAGGTCACTCCACTGAATCTTTCCAGAGCCACCTTGTTGCCAGCTGCTTCCCTTCCATCTTGCCATTATTGTGCAGAAAACAGCAAATACAGTGAGGAAGATGGGGTTAGATTTGACTCTGCCATTAAGGACTCTACCTCCAAGCCACAGCTGCTGAAGCAACATCTTGAGAGGACCTAATAAGTTATGAGGTTGCCTCTGAAAAAGCCACAGCAGCACAAGACAAGAGACCCATGGCAGGAAGAACTGCCAAGTATTCAGGGTTGCATTGCAGCTCCGCTGATTTCAAAGCATCAGGAGCATACGGGCTCTTTGGCATGGTGTGAGCTGAGAAGAAGCTGTGGAAGACACTGCTGCCATATTCTGAGCCAGACCAGCTGGTGTCAGCTGCAGTAGACCATTTTCCAGTGACCTACAATACTTGTAGTGCAACGGAGTGAAAACTTTCTTCCTAGTGAGAGGGATCTCAGCTTGGATCGATGGGCAGAGAAAGCATCCTGCCAGCCACAGGGGGGGCAACTGCATGCAAACAGCCTGTTTTGACTTTCATGCTCACTGTAAGTTAAGACATAGTCTTCTTAACCTACCTTAATTCTTAACCTACCTGTGATTTTCTGCATGCCATTATCACCTCAGAGCCTTTAACTGGTACAAAAGAGGGAGTTAGAGGTTACCAGAGTTCAAATAACAAAGGAATCCACTTTTTTCCCCTATTCTTATTTCCCCAGTACTACACAGACAGTTTCCTTGGGAGGAAGGCCTCTCTCCTCATCTACACACTGAACTTCATACCAGGGCACGAAATGGATACTGGAATTATGATGAGGAAAGGCTGAGGGATCTGTGTCTCTTTAGCCTGGAGGAGACTGAGGGGCAACCTTATTAATGTTTACAAATATGTAAAGGGTGCGTGTCAGAAGATGGAGCCGGGCTCTTCTCAGTGATGACAAATGATAGGACAAAGGGTAATGGGTTCAATGGATTGTTTGCTTCAATACATACTGACTGCCTGTGACTTCAGCCCTGTACTTGTAATGTCCATCCCTCTTGGAAATCTTTCCATGAATTCAGAGCCACAGCCATGACCTTGCAGAGCTTGTACTATTATTGAAATCATTAGTCTCATCGTAGCACCTGCTCCTCAGCTTACAAACATTTCAGGTATTTAAGTTCAGAGCCATTCATGCAAATGACAGCATGACAAAAATGCGGGGCCTGTTCTTTCAAAAAAAGGAAAACCATGGTTAAATTCAAAGGAAGAAAGAAGGGAAGAAAGAAAAAAGGAAAGAAGGAAAGAAAGCAGGAAAGCAAGCAAGCAAGAGAAGCAACAAAAGCAAGCAAGCTCTCAGTTTGACACTCCTCTAAACACAAAGCCTTTTGGTTACTTCTTTTCTTTATTAAAATAGTAGATCATGGCATTTAAATGATGAAAAAATGCACTTTGCTTTTCTTGTTTTATTATTGCAGTTTAATATGAGTGACAAACTTGGATGCAGATTTACTGAACAATCTTATTCCTGTGAATAACAGAGGCAGTCTGTGCAAGCAGGTAAGGCTCCTGCACCTCATCTGCAGATTTCATTTTATTATTTTGGTAGACCACTGTGATTTGTAGGAAGGGCAAAAATGCTGAAAAATGGGGATGAAATGCAAACACAACAGGGTGGTGGGAGAAAACTTGGTGGACACTGAATGAGCATTAGATTTGTGCCCTGACCAGACCAGCTCTGGAAGGTGGATGTTGTCAGAGGGGCTCCTGATGAAAGCTGTATCCATGATTTACTCCCTGACTTTTGAGAATCTGGTTCACCTGGATGGATAGGCTCTTGTAACTAATGTGAAAATATTTACAAGAATTCAAAAGGTTTTACATAACAACCTGCTCCTCAAGACTTATGGAAAATGTATCCCACCAACATGGCTATGTAGAGACAAGCTTTGAAGTCCCAGTCTCTCTGTGAAGCACACACATTTAGATACAACTGAATTTGCAAATTCACTGCCTCAAGATTAGGGCTTATGCACAGACAAGGCAGCTGGATCCCTCTCTCCACTGACAATCAGCAGTAAGCCTGACTGCCTCCAGAATTTGCAGTGAATTTCTTTGAGTCTATCTTTCTTATTAGGGCTGCATGGATATTTATAGAGCAGTGGCTGAGACTCCAGACCAAGTGCCTGTGAAAAGGCACAGCAATGAGTGCTGGCTCAAAATGTTGCACTTGACCTGTTTGGTCAGAAGAGCTGATGGAAAACTTCTTTTGGGGAGAAGGTAGTATCTATTTTTCAATGAAGCTTTAACAATTAAACACAAAAACTGACTGAAGATGGGGTAACTGGAAGTTATGTATTTAAAAATGTTGCCAGAGTCCCTCATGATTAACTCTAATCCAGTTGCACCATGCCACCTTTCTCTGCCAAACCTCATCTTCCATGATTCACTGGAGACAACACCAGAACACAGTCTCTCTGATAAAAACCATCTGATCTCTCAAGATATAAATGCTAATGTACATGTCCATGCTAATGTACAGAAAGTAAATACACATTTATCAAAGCTGTACTACCTGTGAAACATCCTTGAAGTATTGTCAAACTGAAATTTTTCAGGGCTCCACAAATTTTTCAGTATTTTAATCTGTACAGTCAAAACAAGCAAACAAAAACAATTAACTGCTGATGTAACAGGCAAAATGCCAGAAAGAAAACAGAGATACAGATAGGTGAAGGGATCTTCCCCAGAGACTGAGTTTATTTTCATTAACTCTTCATTATTTAGCATATTGTTTCATGTCACCAGCTCTATGACTGGAAGCAAAGTCAAGCAAGGCACCCGAGCAGGCTGTCAGGATGAAACATTAGTCATATTCTTAAATAATTCCCATGTGTGCTGTAACACTATGTTAAATATACTGGGTCTCACTTTCAGCTCTGTTACACTTTCATGAAACAACTGAAAGCAAGGAATTGCACTAATGTGCTTTAGAAGAGAATTAAGCCTGTTGTCTTCATTAAAAAAATAATAATCACTTGTAATTGGTTAGTCTGCATCTTTAAACACATGGATCAACCTTTCTCTTTTCCTTGGGGAAAATGAAACTCACTGTTTCTTCTGTAAGCCTGCAGTCATTTGGGAGAGAGAATCAGAGATCAGCTGTCGTTGCAGGGAATGTCAGCAAAGTTTGTGGCAGAACACCAGGGTGAGGAGGTTAAAAAATTCTTCAACCTCCATCAAGCATTTTGATCACATTGTTGTAGAGATATTAATGTTAAAATTAGTAGGTCATGATGATTCTTAGGGAAAAGGACCATAAATGTCTAGTTTACACTGATAAAATGCCTGCTGTAGCATTACATACACAGCAGAGCTGGAACAGAAAAGTAATCAGACTATAGAGGAGAAAGAGGACTCAGGACCCAGTCATGTTTCCTGTCCTCTCCCCTTGGCTGTACCCCCCACCAGCTTTCAGGATGAGAACAATTTTCTGGGGAAGAGGATGATTTACTGTCCCAGCCAAATAAGCTGAGGAATGTGGAGGTCAATGGGATGAGCCAGCAGCAACAAGAGAATGAAGGACTCCATTTTCTCACCAGTGCCACCCTCACCTCATCTGTGGACATTGTTTTTTTTCTGCCATCTTACTTTCTTCTCACTTAACAGTAATAATAAATGGCTTAACCCATGCCCTTTTCCTCTGCTCAGCCTATAACATTCACATTTTCATTTTTATTTTCGAACACTTACTCCTGCTCCAAAAAAACCCTGCCCTAAAATGTTAAAAATGACAGCCAAATGATAAAATAAAAGGTCATCTGTGATGCAAGCAAGGTGTTTTGCCAAACTTCTCTCAGATCATAATGTTTATCTGCCACATTACATTGCCCAGCTCTGCTTCCATCCAGAGCAGTCAGTTAATAAACCTCCTGTAATACAGGCTCTCTGTCCTCTTTGTATAGAAAGTCAGATTTGGCTTGGAGCCTCAGATGCAGGTTTTTACATGAATGGAGTTGTTAAGCTACAAAATTTAGCTGCTTCCATAAATTTCAGTAGTCTTTAAGAAAAATAGCTGCTTAGGATAGAGGCAATGAGCAGTCATGCTCCCACTCACCTTTAGCAGGAGCCATGGACATCCCAGACAGCTGCAATCTGTTCCATTCTCTGAAAAGGTGACATTCTAGAAGCCAACAGAAGACTCTCAGCTGTCTGCTTTTAAAGGTGGTGGGGCAAGGCTCAGTACAATTATTTCAGGTTGGTTGTATTTTCTTTTTCCCCACAAAACACCATTTCAATGTGCAACAATTTCCCACTGGAATTGTTCAGGACCAAGAAAGCAGCTTGAGGTGAGGAGGGACTGCATGTACTTGTAAATGATGAGACATGGAGTAGCTAAGGTAAAGAAAACAGCCAAGATTAGCAAAGACAGATGAATCCTCATGATACAAAGCTCAAGACAAACAGTAACTATAAAGATTTAGGGTAAGAGCATTACTCAGGCAGATTATCACATAGCTGTCTCCTGTGAAAGCTATTTTGTTTTATTCTGAAGTATTTGGTGCTGGCCCTAGTCCATGAGTGGATAAATGAGTTGACAAATGTTATTTTTGACATTGTGGTAAATCTTATGTTTCACAAGCAGGGCAGCTGGCAGGTTTGGAGACAGTCTGCTGTATTAGACTCTAATCACACAAATCTACAAAGAGACTGAACTATAAAGCATTGCTGTATCATACCTCTGCTCTTATGCCAAGCTTCCTGAAAAGTTTTTTGGTTTTTTCCCCCCAAAGGACAGAATGCTGAAGTCCAGTGAATCTTCAATTAATTGACTGTGGATAAGGCCTATAGGGCATTTATAGGCTACAGGGAAGTTTGCTTGACTGAAAAAACACTAGAGCATTTAGCTCAAATCTTTAATTCCAGCATCCCATTCCTTCTGGGGCAGGACACAGGTGAGATTCATTATAAAGAATAACACCTTATTATCTGAGTAATCTTGCAATAAATTATGCACAGTTTTCTGGCCAAGAAGTGTCTGTTATTGTAAAACCTTGATTTAATGCAGCTACTTTCTACACCTCAACTTCTGCATGTCAGTTTTCATAACTGAGTATCTTTCTCTTTATTTTCCATAGTTTTTGTTTTTCCTGCCTTTTTGCCATTTTTCTTCTCTTCTCACACTGAATTTTCTCCAGCAATCTACTTCATAGTATGGCAGCTTTCTTTGATGTGACATATTTTTAGATTTTCCTCATCATCAGAGTCCTTTGCTATTTTCCAGTTCTCTTCTTGAGAAGACTTTTGAGGATTCTTCTTGCTTTTTGCACACTTCATAGAAAAGCTAAAATGCACAGGATCTGATCAGGAAGAAATGTCAGCTGCTAATAGGAAAAGGCTGCATTACAAGAACTGGGGACACCAATCACAGCAAAGGACACCTCAGTGTGGTGAGCACCTCTTGTGTTCTGAAGGAATGTTCCCTCCTGCTGTCACATCTTCCTATGCAAATAGGAACAGCACAGAATAGATTTAGACCCAGAGGCTGATAAACATTTGAGAACATATAATTTAAAAAAAGCTTTGGAAAGTAGCTGAAAGAGAATTAAAGTTTAAGTGGCCTTCACTGTGGAGTGAGAAAATTTAAAGTGCTACAGCAGGGGATGGGGAGATGAGATCTGGACTTCTGTTTTGTTAGGTTTTTGTTTATTTCTTTATTCTTTCACCCAGTCCCATGTGGCCTTGGGCTATTTGGGTAACTTACTGTGCTTTGGTTTCTCCATCTTAGTCACTGTTTTGCAGCAAATTACAGAGAGCTATGACACTTCCAAAGCCAAATGAAAGTATAGAAAATGGTGCTTTGAATTCAGTATGTGGTCTTAAAGCCCTATTAGTTACTCTTAGCATCTCACTTTCAGTTCAATTCAAACTTCAGACCAATTAAAGCAAAACTCAGTTGCACTTAAATATTTTTCTCCAGACTGACAACCAAAACAACACTCCTCTTTAACCCAGCTTCTGTCTAGCTGAATTTTATCACAGCACAAGCTGGCAAAGAAAACTCTGAATTCAATATAAAATGTTTTAGTATTTATCATATTCTTAGGAGTGGGAATAGGAAGGGGAGCACTAGAATGGTTGTTGTCCCAGTTCATCTTCCATTGCTTCTGATATAACATGCAGATGGATGATTTATGAGCAGCTAAGTTACTCTGCAGCCCGGCTACAATTTCATGCTTTAGAATTCTCTGTTTTCTTCCTAGACTACAAGATGTTCTCACTACTGATATATCAGCAACCTCCTCATAAATTTTGTGGTACTTGATATTTACTGAGTGTTCTTCAAGAATATAGAGTGATGGACAGATGATGGATTGAAGAAGAGAAGGAATGGAAGAAAGGGAAGGGGGGAGAGAGGCAAGGAGGGAAGAAAAATCATAGAATCATAGAAAGCGGGAGAGAAGGAAGGAGGAAAGAAGGAAAGAAAGAAGAAAAACATACAGACAGTCAGGCAAGAAGTCAGGCAGGTAAGAGGGCATTCAATAAAAAATACTGGCAGTCAAAACCAGGTTCCTGTGCCTAGTTCTGCAAAACACATGAAGTTTATTCATCTTTTATCTTTTATTCCAGCAGCACTAGTTAAAGCCTCGAGACCCTCATGTATGTGGTTCATTGCAGGATGACAGGGTAAGAGGCATGCAGAAATTCTCCAGCAATTATCTTCACTATTTTACAATCCATCTTGAAAATGGTATCAAACCAGAGGTGTTAACCCAAGTGCCTGGAATTATGTGGCAGTAGTGATCCCTTGAAGCATTTCTGGCCATCCGTGGATACACCTTTCATTTTCAGTCCACCTGAACCAGCTCAGACAGCTACAAGAGAGCATCAGTGTGAGCTGACAGTGCATAAGTGGCTGCTGAGGTAGGGGATACATGGAGAGTGGTTTGGCATAGTGGACATCTGGCTGATGTGCATGTGCTTCATGTGGCTTTAGACCACTCTGTTTCTTTGCTTAAATGTTGGAAAATTACTATGGCAAAGGCATTCTGCAGAGGCACCTGCAGTTCTAGGAAAACTGGGAGAAGTAAGTATCTTTGCTAATTGGTTGCCAACATTAAAAGAGTCCTGTCAAGGAGTAAATGAAATATTATCTTTGTGGAAATTAGCCATCAGGGTTGAGCTTATCACTGAAGGACTGGAAGCAAAAACTGCAATTGTGCAAGACTTCTTAGATGTCCAGGGATTTGATATTTTATTAGATTCTTACTTTGATTTATGTTAGAATAGCAACTGCACTATTTGTCTTTTAAAATCAATTTCTAAATAACAATGTGAATTTCTCAGATGTTGGATAAACAGATCATGAAAAACTAGTATATTTGTAAATGCAATGTTTTTGAAATAAAACTTAATTCTTAGCACAATCTATCCAACTGACTCCATCACTTGTCAAAAATCCTGGCATAATGGAGTACCAATAAAGGTGGAATATCTATCTACCCCCTGATTAGTTTTCTTTAGGGTTCTGGTTTTTGTTTGGTTTTTTTGTTTGTTTTTTCAGTTAAACTCAAGAGTATAAAGACCTTCCTCACGCACCATTTTTAAATCACATGGAATTTTAACTGAGTGAAAAATATGTGGGACACTAATGCACATATTAAAACCATATCTATTTATTTATTTATTTAACTCTCATCACAGCAATAACTGAATTTCTAGGCTTATTCCTGAGAAAAAAACATCAGGGTCTTGACCCACTCTAAAAGAAGCTCTGGAAAAGACATTTGTCTGATAAGCACAGGTCCTAATGATGTTTCTCTTATGGGTACAAACATACACTGCAGTTCCCTTTTAAATATGCAACAGATTTTCCTTTAAAAGTCTGGCTGGCTGTGGACAGAGGTATGTGCAGAGCTGCACCTTCCTGATACTCCCTATCCTTTTTCATGCTCCCATTTAGCACACCAAGATGAATCTGCCTGTGTCTTTGGTGCAACACACACTGATTTCTAAAGAGCAGGCTGGATTTTCCTGCTCTCATCCACAGGCACTGGGGACTGGGAGGGCAGGATCTGGGCACTGCAGTAGGTAGAAAGGGGAAGTCTGATTGGATCAGATACATAGGAAGTTCTCTCTCATTTCCATTTCCTATCTGTTCCCCTGAGTAATATAAGGTAAATATATATTTTTAATATAGAAAGCAGCAATTCACATGGTGTGGGAGTAATAAATGCTGAAAGGATAGATACATCTTACTCTTATGCACAACTGCCTTTTATCTATGTATTGAGGAATAGAAATGCCTTCAGTCTCTCATTCGCCCATTTAAAAGACTGTTTGATGAGCTACACTGAATATCTGCATAGTACAGCCCATTGATTTTCACCCAGAGAGTCCTGCATTGAGCTTTAAGCTTCTGGATGAGCAAAGCAAAGGAATCAAACCTATCCTCTTCTCCCCATTGCTTCCAGCATCCTCATTGGAGTTTTTTGTGGGCCACAACAGGAGCCACATGAAGCATCCCATCTCCATGTGGTGTGCTCACATCTCCATGGATGGAGACTCCAAGCCTTTGTGGTTCTTGAGTCACTGCTCAGAATGATTGAGCTGTCACATACCTTTGAAAATGTGATATCTTTGTTAATTTTTTTAAAAAAGCCAAGCAACAAAAAGATACCCTTATTTTAACTGGTCACAGATGAAGACAGGATGTAGGATGTTCCTTTTCTGTTTACAGGCTTTCCTGGGAATCACTTGTCTATCTATATATCCATGATAGCATCATCTGTAGCACTCAGTTAGGAGTGTTGAGAATGGAGGCAGTCTGAATGGCTACTGAATTCCTAGAAAAAGTCTAAGTATATCAATAGCCTGCTATGTGGGTAGATACAAAATTACATGGCAGGGGCAGAGATTGTGAGGAGAGAGATGAGCCTGAAAGTAATGATAAAAAAATCTAGAATGTTTTAATTATACTTATACTATGCATAAATTATAATAGCTTTTCTAACGAACTGAGTATGTTCAGTTAGAAATATTGATGCTTCCTCACAGAAAACATAAAATTATAATAATGCTCATATTTCATTATTAGAATTAGCACGCAGCACTGCCTGGGTTTTTTTGACCATCAAAAAGATTGTCATTCAAGACTGAAAAGCAAGTTACATGCTCTATAAAAAAATTATAACATTCATATTTTATGAATGTTTTATGAATGTTTATAATATTCATATATTAATTTAACATTCATATTTATAACATTCATATTATAACATCATTATTGAAATAATATATTTCACAGCTCTTTCTTTTCATTCCTGTTCAGAAAAAAATAGGATTTAAAAGTTTTTTAGGAAGTTGATAAGTTCATGATACTTTGGCTCTATGCAGATAGAACTGTGTGAAACAGAACTGCTATCTTTGTTAAAAAAAAAAAATTACTGTTTGCAGTATCTGACAAATTACATTTACCACCTACATTTGGAAATTTTTCACATTGTCTGTGTAAAAATAGTAAGAAACTAAGGACTGAAAATTAACAGCTTTCAAGACACATTGGTTTTATCACAGTCAAGTTCTGTGACTGACTTTTTTCTTCTGTTTTATACATGACATAATCATCTAAGAATATTTTCCACTTACCACTTAAGGTAATGAAACATATCTTTGGAAATAAATTATTTGAGACCAAAAAATGAAATCAAACTGAAAGGGAGGAGCGGATGAATCAGGAAATTTGTAATGGTGAAATGAAGCAATGTGCTGCACACAGGAGGCAAATGCACAGTGATGGAGGTGAGGGTGGATGAGGCTCCAAGAAATGAGAACTGTCCATTTATTTCAGCTGCCCAGGGAAATGTGTCAACACTGGGAATGTGTCAACTGGAAATAATTTCATTTCCCAGGGAGAAAAGTGGATTTCCAATTTGTATAAATTACTGTAAGCATACATGTCACTCTGAATGACCATGAGGAGAATCTATTACCATTTCCTTTTTTCAGAACAGACCATTAACTTTTTCAAGCCTGAGAAAAAAATGCTTTTTTAAGAATGCAGTACATGGAAAGAGGAATGTCATCATATTTAGACTATCCATAAAGTCCTTGGTGAGAAATATAGTGCTTTACTAACCCACGAGGTCAGAGCTTATATTTTTAATTTGTCTGGGGAAATGGCATCTTACAATTTCCAACAAACCTAAATGTTGCTTGAAATGGAGTGACAGACTTCTTCAGTCAAATGCACTGAAATGCAGCCTGTGTCAGCATGGTATTGGTGTCTATGATGCCCACATAACAGATAGAGATTGTTGAGGCAGAAGGGCACCTGGGCTGACAGAAGGAAATGAGGACTATACAGACCTGAAAGAGACATCCTCATCTTCTAGGGTTTTGTGTTTGTCTGAGTTATTATATAGAAAATATGAAAGGACAGCCAGTATGAAAGGACTTTGAGAGATGACCCCCAGAAAGTTGTTACCTGTTACCTATATTCTTCATCTCTATGTAAGGGTTATGCTTGTTGAATCCTTCCAGGTCATAGTTCTGTAGGCAAAAGATGTAGCTTAAATCACTGAAGAAGGTCTATTTTTTGATGAGAATTCAGGCAGAGAACGGCTGTGGCTCAAACTTAGTGTTCTCTCAACTCCTGCACATTTGGGATTAGATGGTATCCTTTCTCAGAAAGGAGATGTGGCCAAGGGGAGTCACTTCTGGAGACACTGTCTTAGACACCATGAGTGAGAGTCCTGAGCCTCTAAATTAACTGGCAACACAGCCTTGTTTCTTTCCACTCACAGACACAAAATGAGTCCCAAAACGAGCAATATGGCACAAAACTTTACAAGGAAGATTAAAAAAAAACACATGGAAAATTACACAAAATATTCCACAGATAAAAATAAAGTAACTGCCAAAGTCAATTATGAAAAAAAAATAAATTCTTCAGTTCAAATCTGCAATAGAATTAGGAGGCATAAACAAACAGGGAAAGAAAGAACAGAAGGGAGACCAGAAGTTATCTCACATGATTAAATGTACCTTCCCAATACCAAATGAGTCAAACAAAAATCCTTTATTATCTGACCCTAATGAAGCCAATAAATAGGAAGATATAAATGAGATAAGCAGCTATTAAGTAAGAAGAAAATTAGGAAGACTGAGATGAATTTCAAAGAACAAATAGCTAGTGGTGTGAAAACAAATGAAAATTGAGAAGTCTGCAAGAGATCAATAATCCCACTGAATCATCAGGGACTAAAGGGATCTATGAAGGAATATACACAAACTGATGAGAGGCTTAGCAGCTTTTAGTAGAAGTTTCATGAAGGAGACTGCTGGGTAAATATGTACCTTGAACTTGTACTTTTCTGGCATGGGAAAGGAGATATTTTTGGACATTGAAATGTCAGGAAAATAAATAATAATAGAGTGATGAAATTCATCGGACCCAAATGACACACCTGAGGGTTCTAAGGAAGCATAAGTATTGGGGAGGGGGGGGGAATCAACAAAACAATGCAGTCTCTCTTTGAATTACCCTTTCTTCCAAAGCAGAGGTTGGCAGTAAATGTCATATGTAAACAGCTGCAGCCAGAATAACAAATGTCTGGAGGGTATCTCAAGAGAGGGACCAGCTAGCCTGACCCTTGCAGAAGAAAATTACATCACCCTACTCCCTTGGACTTCTCTATATGTCATTAACGTAGCAGATAAAGGAAATATCACCATGGCAACATATATATTTAGGCTTAACACCATATTGTGACATGCCTTTGATAAATATTTTGATAGCAGGAACAGGCTGAACAGCAGGATCCATAGGGAAAGAACTGGGTTTGGTGCTACACAGTGCTATGATTCTGACCAACAAATGTCAGAGTGAATATTCAGGGTTCTCTGTTTTCCACTGGTGAAATATGCTGTCAAGTTCATGATGAGTGGGGCTGACACACTGAGGAGAGGCCAGATCACACATGCTCTGCACACATGAATGTCATGTCTGCACTAGAACAAATACAGGGATGTTGTCAAATGTGTCCAGAAATTCAGCATTTTTCCTCAAAAATCCAAATATTCCTGGGAAACACCAATGCCACTGCTCTGACTGGCAGATACTGAGATCTGCAGAATCTAGGTGCTTTCCTAAATGTTGCTAGTGGAAAAGTTACAGCACCTTTAATCATGTCAGGTATATTAATCCTATGTGATGTTCATCAGATGAAGCATCATTGTTGAGAGCTGTGAGGGATCAAGAAACAAAAAGAATAGTGCAAATGGAAATAATGAAAACAGAAATGTTCACTTCCTGGAAAGGAGTGTAACTGGGGAGATAACTGTATCACACAACTATTTAGATTTAAAAAGAACAAATTTTGAGATTTTTTTTAAGATTTACCTAAACTCAGTGATCAGGTGAAATAATAGCAGATACAAATGCCAGTACTGAGACCTCAGAAAAGGTTCAATACCTAATATGCTAGCACCAAACAGTGACTGTGTATCCTGAATGTGCACTTGGCTCCAGAAAATCTTGGCTTATATCTCTCATATCTCATATCCCTCAAAATTAGGGATGTTTCAACTAATGAGCATTACAAATAGAGACTTAAGCTTGGACTAAGCAATGTAGATGGCTGTTTTAGCTGTAGGAAACCAAGGGTTTCCAAAGTGTTTCAAAGTCTGCAGAAATGAGCACAGGATGTGGGACTGAGATCTGCTTAAACAGTCACAAAAAGTGAGGTGAAAAGGCAATGTTATGGTTGCCAGTTGCCAGGCATGAGTAAGTTACCTGCCATTTTTGGGCAGATTAATCATTAGTGAACACCACTCTTATTGATTGATTGTCAAATTTGCTCATCTTTCTTTTTTTGCCTTGACACAGTCTGCAATCAGTTTTTGAGGGTTTTTGAAGCTGACAGGGTCCCGCTTGGATTTCCAGATAGGGTAGCACACAGTCAGAATGCTGGGGAGAAGCACAAGTTCTTGGGGTGGTTTGTTGAACATTGTCCCCTTCCTTCTATCAAAATTGAATGGAAAACAAGCAAACAAACCAGAACAAAGAACAGCTGAATTATAAGCAAGGGCTGCAACTGGGCTGTACTCTGAGGAGCTGGCAGATGGACACCAATGGGTTTTTACACAGAGACTTTCAAAGGTCCTGAAATCCAACGAACAATCTCTTTTAGCTGCAAAACCATGATACTTCCAGCTAAGTTATATGGAAGAAACAACCCACAGAACCCAGAAGGCTTTCTCAGAATTTTATCATCTCAGAATGTAATGACCAGCCCATATTACACTTCCTCCCATCTTACTGTGTATTGAAGGACTTCTGTGGGGGGGGGCACTGACCTGACTGTTCTTTAGAACCTCGAGTTACTTGTGTACTATTAAATTAAAAGAACCAAGGCTGTTCTTCAGTGCTGATGGGTTTTTTTAGCAGTTTTCTAAATCTCTTCTCAAATAAAGCTGAGGATGTCTGACTAAGTCCTCTCGGTATTTCAAAGGGACTACTCACCTAATACCAGTCTATTTCATGAGTCCGTTTTCTAGAGTAACACTGCTGAAGAGACTGCTAGCAGAAGAATCAAACTGAAGGTAAAGGAGAGAAATATGGGTAAAGACACTAAAAAAAACCCCTGTTTGTTCACAAGAAGGGTGAAAGAAAAGTGAGAATCCACTGGGGCTGAGGAATGATGCTATGTAGTAACATGATGTACTTGCTGAAGACAAGAACTAGAGCAGAAAGTTGAAGAAAGAGAAACCTGAAGGTGTTGTAAATAGTCAGGAAGTGGGAGAAGTAGATTAAGGGGAAAGGATGAAATATCTGAGTAACCTCAGAAATAAGGGAGATTTAATTCCATTTTAACTGTAGATTGGCAAACTAACTTTGTCCAAATCTCCATCAGGCATAAATCTAGTGATATTAAAAGTGATATGAAACTTCAGTGGTATAAAAAGTGGTTATTGATGGACAGGTGGTCCAGCTCTTTAGCACCTATGGTTGCTTATAGTCCCTGTCACTACTAGCAACTAGGAACTACACAAGAATGTTTTCTTTGAAATCCCCAAGTAGAAATTGCCTCATAATAAGATTGTGTGCTGTGAAATAATTATTGCTCTATCCTACAGTGATGGCAGTAGCACTACTTCTGTGTGAAATTTTCCCTTTTGGTAAAGTGTCTCAAGACTCTCCTTGTGCAATGAGAGATAACGCAAGTAAGTGAAATATTCCTGGTAGCAGAGTACAGGGCATTGCTCTACCAGCAGCCTTTTTTTCTATTACCTCTAACAAATTTAAGTTGATATCACTTGGCTGCAGTGTGTGCTGTGTTTGTTCATTCTCTATAACTGCAATCCTACAAAGATTGGATGTTTTACTAAAGATAATTAAATGTTAGCAGCAATCTTCTGCTGTGTAAGCGACCACACAGAGCTCCAAAGTGCCTTCTATTAAGGTGCATTACTCCAATGGCTGAGGTTAAAAGTTTCTGACTTTGTTGCTTCCAGCACAGTATCTGCACAGGTGCACAGGATTTCCAGGTCCAATCTGAAAATTCTCCTCTGTTCCCTCTTGCCTCCATGGATCAGGGTCAGTTCCCCATCTGGAACTGGAGAGACTGGTTTCCTGTACCCAGCTGGGAGTGCAGAGTTTCTTACAGATTTTTTTGGTATATGAGCTTGGGTCATGCTTGATGTCTTGAGAACATGTCTTAAATGGCAATACATGTCTGTGTTTAGGCATATGGATTATGTTTCATTTAAATTTAAAGAGCTGAATTTGCTGAACACTTCAATAAATCATTTAGGTATCTGAACATGGATGCTATGCCTCCACTTAGGTATCCAAGCTTGAAAATTTTAATAGAAGCCATGGATAACTTTAGTCATTACATAACTTTATGTTTGGGCAAATCAATTAATCTCTTAAACAGTTATTTTAGAAATTACCTTGAAATGTTTTCAGATCACATAACATTATCTAAACCAAGGCTAGTATACACTGATCACTGACCTGTTAACAGATTTGCAATTTCTAAATCTTGTTCCCACAACAGAAGTCGACAAGGTTAACCCAAGTTATTCAGCAAAAAATTTCTTCAATATTGAAAACAGCTCAGTTGGTAATTAACTGTTCAGAAAACTGTTTCTGATTAAATCAGAGCTGTCATGAAAACCAGCTAGAAGAAGTTTAGTAAGATGGAGAGATATGTAGGGTGGACTTCATCTCATTTAGCTGCACACACCATTAAAAATATAACTCCAGTTTTAAAGTAACTTAAATTCTTTATTTAGAAAGTGTAAAGACAGAGCACTTTTGGAGAAAAATTCCTGTGTTCACTTCCAGACTCCTCCTTTTTGGGTGAGATGTGTGGTACCGGGTTTCCCTCTCTAACTGTCCAAGCAGTAGAGACAGACAGCAGGAGGTCAGATGGGCCCCATCCTACAAATAAGTGTTTTGACACCACCTTACATTAAACATCACAGTCAGAGGTCCATACTAGGAAGTAAGTCCCCCTGCTTCCAGTATCTATACACAAAGAGAGAAAAGTCATCAATTCCAGCAATTGATGCAGAACTAAAACCTTAATACATACATATTGAACAGCAACAAAGTTGATCTCCATAGAGCTAATCAGATCTGAAGAAACATGTTTTAACTTGGCACCAAGATACAGATGCCTATGGTTAGATGATATGATTACTTCCAGAAGTGGAAAGTTAAAAGCAAAGATAGTGTCTTCCATATTTTTCTCCCTGTAGGTCTCACTTCATTTGTTAGGTACAAGCTGAAGTTTTTCTGGGATATTCAACCCAGATGCTTACAAAATATTTCAATTCTTTAGTTTTAGGTATAATGAAATATAAAAGTAGAACTTAATATATGCATAGAGGCTTGTTTTAGTCGTGTTACCTCTGGCTGTGCCATTTTTTCTGATTTTTTTTTTGTCCCTCTTTTCTAGGGTGTGATCTGAAGGAATATGAAACTAAAACTGGAAAGAGAGCAAGACTTAGACTGGGAAAGAAATCTGCAGTACATGCACATTTCACTGATATTTTCTTGCCTGCAGCAATAATTGTTCTCCAATTTCCTGTCTCGAAATTTTCTTACCTGCAATGGAAAATAAATAGTAATTCAGAAAAAAACCACTACAAATCTCATTTGGTTGGTTCTGACAATCTTATCTGCTTAGGTCTCAGACTGCCACTGGCCATTGTTGTTCACATACATGTTAAATCACTGGAATACAAGTCTGAAAGGTGTGTAGTACTGCATCTGACAGAAAAATTCATTTAGAACATTGAGCTGGTAAGGCTCTCTCTGCAGTAAAGGTGTTAGCAGCAGGTACAAATGTGAGAAGGTTCAGGCAATAAATGATTATGGCTTAAGTCTAAGATCTCGTTTGATAAAACTAACACATTTTGAATAAAGTAAAATAAATAATTTCTAGAAGGTTTCTTTAATAAGGACTATGGAACAGGTCAGTGGTTTACTGAATTCACCTTGTCTCCAAAGACAGAGCTTATGTCTGCAGCAAGCCACTATATACATTGATTTATAATTTTTTTATTGCTCTGTGTGTCATTGTTTAGCTTCTTACTCTGCAAGTAGCCTTTAGGTAGAAAAAAAATAGATGCACTTTGGGCAAAATGTTTACAAAGAACACTGACAATTTTATGTGCCCTTCAGAGAAGAAGCATAGCAAAAAGTAGTCAGAGATATTATATGGATTTTAGATTTCCTGTATACATATATAATAACATTGTCCTACTTTTTTTTTCTTGTGTATTTAATTCTATTTTTAATATTTGCTGCAGGATTAAAATGAGACCACTTTCTCCCAGATTGGAATCATTATCCTTTTTGTACACTGCTATTAGATTTCATGGATTTCATTATAGTCTTCATCAAAGAATATGTAATACTCAAAATGTGAAGGACTTAGATGATCAGCTCACTGGAGTCTCCAGGGATGATTGTGACCTTGGAAATTTCACTTCAGGAAGTGCAATATTTCCCCCTAAAGAGGGAACTTGATGACCAGTGATGCCAGCAGAGTGTCAAAAATGTGAACTAATTGGGTGATGATCACCTCAGTAAAACTGGTAAGGTTTCTACACAACTCTAGACAAAAGTAGTCTTCCTCAGAGCCCTTTATACAGGGGCCAATAGTGTTTTATCTCTTCTTAAAGAACTGAGGTGGGGAGATGGAATGCATTCTCTGCAAGGTGGCAAATGACACTAAACCAGAGAGAGTCTGGTTTGGGCTTCCCAGACACTGAAAAAGTGCAGCAAGTTGAGCAGAAGGGCACCAAGTTGTTCAGGATGCTGAATCACCTGACATATAGGGAGGGACAGAGTCCTTTTCAACCTAAAGTATTTTGTGATGCTAAGTAAACTTCAAATGGCACTTCTCTTTCTGTTGTCATATATATAACTGTCTGGGATAGTTTTGCTTTCATCATTTCTTTTCCTCAGTGATTAAAAAAAAAGGGGGGGGGGGGGGAAATGAGTGGGAAAGAATGAAGATCATAGGAGAAGAAGAAACCTAAATCCCTTGTAAGGAGGTTGTTCTCAAGAAGGAGGCATATAGGTTCAACATGGTAAATACAGTTGCCATAACCTCATCATCAATCATATGCATGAGAAATCATGCATACCTTTAGCTGTGAGTATAGCAGAGCTGTGACTGCTTGAGCTCTCCCTCTTTTGGGATATTCAGGAACTTAGGGGCAGACTCCTGACACTGATCTGAGAATTTGTGCAGTGTCATGGCACTGAGAAGCCAGACCTGACACAGTTTAACCAATGATATTGGCATATGACACATTGCCTGGATGTATTAGCTACTCAGTGTCTTCTTTGAAATGTCCATGAGATCAGGAATGCATCACTTAATTATTCCTATCTTCAAGCCAGGTTAAAGAGTTATTTTCAGAGAGTTTGTTGCAGTATTTGTTGGCATTCTCAATAGAAAGTACTGTGGGTAAATTGCCTCTCTTAAACTTCTTGAAATTTAGCCTCGCAGAAAGGTGCAGCTGTGTTATTTTTACTCTTTCCTATATTGAGTTGCATCCCTCTGTACATTTTTTTATAGATTCATTTTATATAGTAGCATCCTCTCAAAAGTACATTATATTGTGCATTAACAGAAACTTGTGATTATGGGACAAGCAGACAAAAAAAGTAAACCTGGAAGCCAGGCCGAAAGGCCTTCACAATTCATTTTTCAAAATTAAGAATGGAAATACAATAATTTCTTATGTATCTCAATGCAACCTATACAGCTAATGTTAATTTGGTTTGGGCATTACAGTCTGTACATGATGTGGAGCACTGAAGGACTAAGAAGAAATCTGTGTCCTGAACTACCATTACACCTTTTCTGGCAGACATAAATTTTCCCTTGATAAACTTCATACCGATTTAAGTCCTTACAGTAGGAGCATTTAAACTGGGATAACTTAGTCCCTTCCTGTTTAGTACAGAAATAACTCCTATGTAGACTGATAAATGCTTGAGGGTACAAAATAAAGCACTCAGAAATCAACAAATATCACAGTCAGTATGTCCATGGGGAAGGCAATTTTTGTATAAGCATTATAATGCCATATTTAAATACCTGATCATGGATTATTTTACTTCCTTGCTCTTGGGCTGAGCCAAATGCACACAGGAGAGGATTTGGTTGGGTTTACTGCAAGAATCTCCTTTGCTTGTTGCAACACCAAGGCAGTTTTAATAGGGTGACAGGATGAAGTCAAGGATCTTCCCCTTCCCTCTGCTATAGATTTCATGTGATGCTGGACAAGATTACCTCAGAAGACATTGTTCTCTGAGCTTCCCTTTAACTGGGAAGGAGCCAAACAGATTTTGGGCCTGATTTACTAAAATGCTAAGGACTCACATCTGCTACCAAAATCACTTCAAGCTATTCTTTTAGCAGAGAAACTAAGAAAATAATCTAAACAGTCTCAGACAAAAGAAGTATTAAGTGTCTCCATTGGGCTGGTAGTCAGAAGACAGGTGAACAATATTGTGATTCTTGCTTTTTCAGTCCCTGTGAATTATAAATACCTACCCACAGTAGAGGGTTGTCTGGGATCCAGGCATTTGAGAGCTTCAACAGAGCCAGTAAGCAGTCTTGTGTGAGTACCTCTTCTTTCCATAACCTCTTTCTTTTAGATTGTAGTAATTGAGTCCTGCTCTTTGCCTCTGTTCATATGAATGACTGCTTGATGTCAGACAGTACCAAGCTGGTCTTCAGATGTGCAGATTGACCTTCTTGCATCAGGATTAAGAAATAACTTTTCATGAGGGCTACCAGATTGCTCTGAGGTTACCTGAACTTCTTAGCACTTTGGTGTAGCCTTGAGAAACAGGAGTTTAAGACTGCAGAGACGTACATGAATACTTCAAAGCTGTGAACCCACTCTACTGAAGCTAAGACTCTGGTGCCTGTTGGGGATAGATGTAGAAAAGAATATGAGCAAGAGAGCACTCAGGGTTAGAATAAATGCCTCGAAGTAGTAAAATTTTATCTTACTGATAAATTACCTCTCTAGTTGGATTCTGTTTAAAGCCCTGTTGGCCAAAGAATAAAGAGTAATGGCTGCATTTTTTCTTTTTTTTTCTCTCACTTTCTGCTTTTACATCACAATTATGTGCATCCAGTTTGGATTTTAAGAGTCTCATCTGAGTGACACAATTGTAAAATGACCATTAATGGCTCAGCAAGCACTTGTGTCCTCTCTGATCTTAGAGGGGCTTCCAGACAATGGAGATGTGGTGGTTTTATTTTTAGCCTTATTTCTGGTGCTTTATCTGTGCTTCTTCATGTGTTTTGGTCTTTCCAATGAAAAAATCAAATTGATTTATCCAGAAATTAGTGAGGCTGTACTGTAATTACATTTTTTTAATTGATGATGCAACTTTATAGCTTTTATAGCTTTAGGAATCCACAAATGCATAGTAGAGAAAACATATAAAAATGATACTTTGCAGAAGGTTTTGATGATTACCTTCATTTGATGATCAGCACAATGCTGTGGATAAGTTCAAGTATTTGTCATCCAGGTTTTGGAGAGAAGTTTAACATTTGAGTGAATGTGTTCCAACTCTGCCATGACACTCTGGTACCTCTTTCCCACATGTATCCTACATGTGAACTCTCATGGTTCTCATTGCCTCCAGTCTGTTGTGACATCTCATTGATTCACAAGAAAAATAATTAAATAAATAAAAATACTAATTACTTTTTCTTCATGTCAGCAAAAAGATTGAGGCCACCCTAAAGACAACCACTAGATTTGCTAAAGAAGAGGAGGTGGGAGACTGCTCTTCTGGAAGCAACTTGACTTGAGATCAAGTGAAGTACAACATGATATTGCTCTTGGTCTAAAGAGAGAAATATTTCTTGGCCAAAGGAAGAGGGGCCACAAAGGCCCTCTCTCATTCAGTGAATAAATCCTCTTTGCTGCTGTCTGTATGGATAGGGGAATAGTTGCCAGAAAACAGGCCAGAAAGAGGGAAACAATATACTTAGAAGATTTTCATTAAAAAGTTTGCTCTGGACAAGTAAGGGTCTGCTGTTGAATTTTCAAGAGCTGATGAATTCACAGTACCAAAAGTCTGTTGAATCTGTACACGGACATGAGCACATACTGGTATCAAACACTGGTTGTGTAACTCGGGTCATGTGCAAGAGGGGGTGGCAGCCATATGCAAGTTAAGACTAGAGGAGTATATATATCCTCAGTGAAGCTAGGGATCTCTCAGGGATTTGAACCCTTACCTAAAAGCTAACTGTACTTCTGAGTGAGCAGCCGAGGTTGTTTTCCCAGATATTACTCCAATTACTGTGTGAATGAGCTGAGTGAATGAATAACTGGATATGTTGTATGAATAGCTATCTGCTACCAGTAATAACAGCTTAATGAATAGCAGATATTGTAAAAAAAATTGATTGCAATCTATGCTTTGTCTCCACATAGAAACATACTTGATTTGTATTAGGAAAAAAAGGGAATCTAAAAGAGAGGTAAGCAATGACTCCATTTTGCATTAACTTACCTACAGTGAAAAAATCCAGGACTCAAGAATCTATAAGACCAGAAATAAATATCAGTTTGGAAAAGGTAAGAACTATTTCTAGGGTATGTGGTAGACAAGTGATAGAGGTAGGAACTGAATTCAGAAATCCAACATCTCCTGCTTAGCTCATCATAACGAAAAAACATGAAAAGCAAGGGTAGTGGACTAAATTTCATAAGGGAGAAGTGTATTCTGCCAACAGCTGCCCTCAAAGAAGTCTCATGGGAAGGTTTTATAGTTTCTAATACCCCTTGCTGCATGCCTGAATTGCTAATGTATCAGTTGTTACTCTCATGGGGCACAGAAATTCTAATTTCATTTTGCTACCTTCTCTTGAACTAGAGCTCAAGGGTGGCAATTCTTACAGAAGAGTCTGGCAAAGGATTCAGTGTCTGTGGTCCATAGCAAGAGCATTCAAACTTGTAGATACATAGAGTTACTGGATTTTCTAGGCCATGAGCTACAAATAAAGGAAACTCCTGAAAATTTGTGAATAGAGAGAATCCTCTAGGGACAAGCCAGATTTTAGCAATTGGAAAGTGTGGCTGGGATCCCAGCAACAAGAATTAATAAAGAGCAGACAAGGAAACTTAGTGTATTGCTGTGGGGAGATCTAGTTATGCTACCAGACATGGGATTAAAAAACCATGTCTGTGAACCATCCACTCCTGTGTTATGGTGGGGAGAGACCCTTTGTACATGGCCCCACTGAACACTTCATTCTCCCCCAGCCTCCCCACTAGGATGTAATGAGAAGAGCAGCTGACACCTCCCTGGCACTTACTGAGGAATATTTACAAAGCCTTTGGATGCTCCAACATAAATAAGATACCTTCCTTAGGAGTATTTCAGCAGAGCATGATTTTGCCCCCCTTTTCTCATATTTACTTACCTGGAATTTTAAACACAATGACACTTCCTTCAATTATTCACAGATGCCCAATCAGCCTTCACATTAAAAGCTCTACCTTCCTTTTCTATCAAATGAAAATGAACAACCAGTCTCTCCCACCATCATAGGTTGAGCATCAGAGACTACTGCTTTACCTGCTTTTCAAATAATTCTTCTCCATTCTCTGATTCCTTTTATCACCCAGAGAGCAGCAGAGCTCCCTAGTCCTGAGAATACAAGTATTTACAGTAAAACCAGTCATAAGATTAATTTCTGACTAGCTTCTAATTAGTTCCAAAGGCAGGTCAAGTAAAAGCTCAGATGAAGTGCAGAAGCACAGTGGTGCTAAAAAACTGAATCAGTCAATATATTTTAATGTCCCACTTCTTCACTACTCCCAAAAAGTTGGTGACTTTAAAACTGAATAGAAAATCTGAAATGGCACAAAGCATCATTATCCTAGTGAGCACTGACAGAGGCTCACTCAGCTTAGCCCTCAGCTGTTTTTTTCCTCAATTAACTGAACTGATTTCAGCTGCACTCAACTGCTTTCTGCCAACTGAGGGCTGGACATGGTGCTCATCTGCTCTCTTCTTTGATTCATAAATAAGTGAATAAACGTATAAACAAATGAAACTCATGGGTCTGGGTCTAAGGGGGTTTGCCTAAGACCAGAAACTGGATACTAGGAAGGTACCACCTCAGATTTTACAAAATAATTAGGTATTTACTTTTTTTTTTTTTTTTTTTTAATGTAGATGGATTTCATAAACCAATGAGCAGATACATTCACACATGAGCAAAGGCCTGCCTACAGGTCCCAGTTTCCTGCAGTGACAGACTGTGGGAAACAGCTGCTGGCACAAACAGCAGCTTTGAACTCAGAGCTGTCATACAGAGATGAGAGTCTGATGGGAAAAGATCAAATTCAAGCTATTTAAACTGAAAAGAAACAAGGACTAAGAAAATTACTGTTATAAAGAGACACACAGGCAGCACCAACTGAGCAATTACATATTACTTTTTAGAGTTAATTGAAGGTATCAAAGTGCAGCCCTCTTCATCAGCAGACCTTGCTAATCCTTTGCTGACCTTTAATTCAGAATTGGGTTTAAGGTGCAATGAAGCTGGAAGAGGAACAGCTGGAGCAGAGGGTCAAAAATAGAAACTCTCAGCAAGCTGCTGAGGGTGAGATGGTGGTGGCACATGCAGCCACATGCCACTAGTCTGTGCTTTTGGCAGCTCAGGCAGAGGACAGGCTACTCTCTGTCCTTCCCCTGTGCTGCACTGACCTGCAGATTGCAGTGGGATGCTTTCCTCAGAGAGGAGGAATCTGTAAGCAGGAAACTAGGAGAAAGCACAGATCTGCATGGGTGAGAGAAGTGCAGGCTTCAGCTTCTCTCTGCTGTAAAGGACCTGAAACAATCTTGCCCAGATGAAGACATCATTCTTCCAACTCTAGAGATTCATACACAGAGGCCAAGCTAACACTGTTAGTCCAAAGGTTCACAAATAAACACTGATCACTGCTAGATGTGTGTTTCCCTCACTGTGCGTTCCATGATGGCTGTACAGGCTGCATACACTCATCCTGGAAGTGAAAGTGACTTTCCTTGTGCTCCTGTCCCCCCAAAAATGGACTGCTGCTTAGCTAATTGGGAACTAATGAAACCATATTAATCAGTCTACCAAAGCATCTTGTGATTCTGAGCAGGCAGATTTTAAAATGATGCCCATAACAAAAATAAACCAAACATAGGAAGGCCTGCAGAAAAACTTGCTGTACTGGCAGGAATTGACAATTTTCTAGACCAGGAGCTTTCTCTTAAACTATGCCTGCTGAGAGCTTCTATCTCAGGAGCTTTGCTCTGCACAGCACAGGCTTCACCTTTGGTGACAAATAACTAAGGTTTCAGGGGAGGGGAGGATGCCTCAGCATCTGCTGTCTCTAGCCACGAATTAACTTCTGGATGAATTAGGCCGTGAATTTATTTGGCACATTCACCCACTAGGAACAAAGTGACAGCTACAGGCAACAGTATTTATGCTCATTTAGCCAGGATTTTCCCAGATGGAAACAGGGCATCTGCTCATTCAGCCTGGGATACAGATATCCTGTTACTGTCCCCTGTGCCACAGGATGCAGGAAACAGGACATTTTCTATCTGCTTGGACTGCCTGGCCACCAAGCCTCAGCCTGTCATTTGCTATGGAGGTATCACCTTTTGAGGGCTGTTTTCGTGCCAGACTTGTACAAGGACAAGGCAAATGGCAGTTTTCTTTTCAAATACAAATGCATGAGACAAAGAGCAATTCAGAGCAGACTGAGAAAATAAAGATGCACTCTATTTTTAGCTGCCGGTGAACTATTATCACAATGAAGTCTTCATATGGCTGTAAGCCTATCAGACAAAATTTACAGTGCTATCTAGACCTCTAAAGATAAGCAGGTGTCAAGGGAGAGCTATTATAGCATTCAAATTAATTTCCCCTTTACCTTCCACAAGGTTCAATGTCCTACCTAGCTGGAGATATTTTGCAAATCATCCAGACATTTTTAAGGCACTTGAACACTGCAGAGTCCTCCAGGAAGGTCCCATTTTAAAACCAGATGCAGTGTCTAGGCCCTGTGTACAGTAGCTGGTCATCTCAGAAGCACTGATAGCTAGAAGGAATTTGTCTGTGGATCCCTGTATGTAGGTGGCACCTAAATAGGGCTTTGAAAATGTTCCTTGTAGGCATCAGTGTACTGGCTTTACGTACTATCTCATACTCATCCCCTGCAATGTATCCAAAATAGCCAGGTGGTGGTGTGAGTGTTGCC
This sequence comes from Calypte anna, assembly GCF_003957555.1. Lineage (NCBI taxonomy): Eukaryota > Metazoa > Chordata > Aves > Apodiformes > Trochilidae > Calypte > Calypte anna. The sequence goes on along the minus strand of NC_044245.1, from coordinate 142,337,198 downwards.
CTCCATCCAAGCCAAAACGTCTTCCTTGTTATCTTATGTATAACACATATGTATATCACATATGTAAACACATATGGTATCTTATGCATAATACACATTATGGCATGAGTGAAGGGTGGGATACCTAACACCTAATTTCAGCCAACTAATTACGCTTTTTAAGTTTGTCCCACTTAAGTCTGAAGGGATTAAAAAAAAAATTAAAAAGCAATACACCTGTACTATAATACTTCACCCTTAAGATAGCCTGGGTCACCCACCAGAGACAGTTACTTGGCAAAACAAGTAGGGAGAAAGCAAAACGTTGATCTCAGACAGCAAGTCAGGCTTTTTATTTCTTCATTTGAGCTAGATTGTATTTAAAAAACAGAAAAAACAAAATCTTACAGACATAGGCTTGAAAGTTAGTATAATGCAAAACTGACTGAGTTCTTTATTATTTTTTCTCCTAGTTTCATGAGTTAATATAATAATTTTTTCTCATGTCTGTACACTATCATGACTATACTATGAATTTACAATAGAAAGCTGGCTAAGAGCTGAGCAAGAGCTCATAGAGCGAGTGTCTTCTGTCAAGTCACAGCTCCATGTTACAACAGAGGAGCTGCAGCTGTGGGGGTTTGACCATGCCCAGCAACCAGGCACCCATCCAGCTGCTGTCACCCCCTCTCCTCAGAACGAGGGATAAAACAGGACAAAAAAAATGCTGATGGCTTAAGATAAAGACGGGGAGATCTCTTACCAGTTCTCATAAAAAGCAGGGGTGGACAAACATTAAATGGTATCTTCGTACCACCCCGCCTTTCCCCATCCCCACCCTGACCCCTTCCCTCCCGGCTCCTCTCGCCCAGGGCCGCAGGGCTGGGCTGGGGGTTGCGCTCAGTCCATCGCAGCCCCTCTCGGCCGCTCCTCCCTCCTCACACCTTTCCCTGCTCCAGCGCCGGCCCTTCCCCGGGCTGCAGTCCTTCAGGGACAACCTGCTCCCGCCTGGGCTGTCCACGGCCCCAGCTCCTGCAGGAAATATCCCCCTGCTGCGGCCTGGGGCCCTCCCCGGGCTGCAGGGTGGGTCTCTGCTCCAGCGGGGGCTCTCCAGGGCTGCAGGGGATCCCTGCTCGGGGACTGCAGCACCTCCTGCACTCCTCCTCCTCCTCCCTCCCTCGGGCTCCCTCTGCTGCTGCTGCTCCCTCCTTGGCTTCCTCCTCCTCTGCCTCTGCCGCCTTCGGCCCTTACGGAAACCTCTTTCCCCCCTTCCTTCTCCAGGCACCTCCAGTTTGGCTGACGGGCTCAGCTGTGTCCTGCGGTGGGGCCATTGGAGCCGGCTGGGACCGGCATGGAGCAGCCCCGGGCACTCCTCACACAGACCCCGGCATCCCCAGTGAGGGACAGCCCATACAGTGACAGTGACAGTAACAGTTCAGGTGTTGCTCACAGCTCTGTGGAAGCAGTAGTAGACTCACACTCCTTAGGGCAAGAGCCCCTTACCCGTGGGAGTGCAGGGGGAAAGGTGAACAGCTTGCCAAGGTACAGCTCGCTGCGAGTGTTGACCCCCGGCATACCTGTGAAGTCCTTCACTCCGGCAGCTCCTCTGTTGATGAGTGGTTTGAGCTGTCTCAGTTTGAAACGATGGCTCTCCCTGCGGCAGCAGGGTTTTCTCCCTCTCTTGTGTTGGTACTTCGTCACACAAATCCCCAAACTCCATGGGGAATGTGGGATGTGCCTTCCTCTTTTTGTACCTTGCACAAGGGCCACATAGTCAGTGGTGCAAGCAATGGTAAAAAAAAACAAACCAAAAACAAACAAACAAAAACAAAACAAAACCAAAATAAAACCCCAAATAAAACTAAAGAGGAAAAAAAAAAAAAGTCAAATGAGATGTTCAAGGAATCTGTCCACCACAAAGGCAGGATGCCACTGAGGGGTCTGTTGTACTCCTGGACCTGTCGGGTCATGAAGCCACATAAATCCATGGAAGGTCCTTCTCTGCACCACCCTTTCCCTCAGGCTGTCCCTGAGCTACCTCCTATTTATTATGAGAGTGATTTACATGAATATGTAATATTACTCAGGCTTGCCAGTGTACATCCCACCTGAAATCATTATCCTCTGCCTCAGCCTTCTTAATCGTTATTCCACAGCAATCAATTAGGAGGTGACTAACAAGCAATTAGGACTTCAGGAGAGTGGATAAACACTGGAATCACTAAGATCTGGCTTCGTGTTAGTATGCTTTGTAATCAAAAATGAAATCAAAGAATAACTAAATGTTCCAAAACCAGAATTAATCCTCAGATAGAACAATGAAAGATAAATGAGCGTGGCCTTTTGCTGGCACATTGGATGGTGTCATCTCTGCCCGGAGGCTCTTTCCAGGGATGTGAGTAATGTACTAGAAGAAAAAAGTTGCTCTTGGAGTCTTACCCAAGGTAGTTTTTAAACCAGGAGATTCTTGGCCCTGTAGCAACAGCAAAAAGGAAGCCAGGTTGATCGGAGTCCAGCACATCTGAGAAGCTGAATTAATACCATAGTGGCTCGCCAGCCTCCACTGGTATTTTAAAGGTGTCACAGGGGCACCTGTCTAAAAAGCTGTATTTGGTACATGCTTGAGGACATAAAGTAAATCTCTTTTGTTTTCCTGGACTGTGGCAGGTTAACTCATCCATCAGACCCTTAGCTGTATGACAATGGTGAAGGTCATGTTCCTCCTTCTCAGAGACAAGTTGCACTAACTAAGGAAACCAGCAAAACCAAAAATTAAATTGTTCATGTTTCTGGGTCTGTGGATTTTTCACAAGCAGTGGCATTTCAAGGCAATAGACTTACCTTTATTGGCAGAGGGGGAGGGAAGAAAAGAAAAAGACTTTTTTATTATTATGTTGGTTTGATAAGTGGCTCTCTTGGATGTTGTTATAATTTTAATCTATCCCTCCCTGGTTTTCTTTAGGTTAATGTGTATGTTTTGGAACTGCAGGAAAGGGACTATCCTTGGGGCAAAGCTCCCAGTTGACTTAGATCTTTGTGGGGTGTGTGCTTTGCGTGGGACCAGTGATCTCTGTGGGCACCTGAGTAAATACCAAACAATGTGACCCTTATTTCACTGTAGAACCAATAAAGGATCGGGCCTAGGAGAAGTGAGGATCTTGGGAATGAATAGTTTCATCATCAGTTTGGATGAGGTAGCTTAATAAATATCTTTTTGTGGTGTCTTTGATAGTGGCCTCCTGAGGTTGTCAGCCCCATGGAAGCAACTGTTCCTACAGCAATTCTTCCCTTATAGAGCTCTCCTCTTAAATTAACAGATGGGGGTGCAGAATGAAGCTGGAATGAAAGTTCTGTTATTTGAAAATTGTGAGCTTTCCTTGTTTTATTCTCTATGTTTATAGCTTTGTTCTTTTAGTGGATGGCCCAGAACCCTGGTCATTCTTGCATCAAATCATATACTGAAAGCAAATAGCATGGCAAAGCTAGGTGCAAAGCAAGTGTCAGGGAGATTTAAGTTAATGTGTCAGCCATGGGAAAGGAGAGTTTGTTTCAAGGATGAGAAAAGGTCTGGCACAGAGAAGGTCCCACATAGAAGAGAAAGAAAGGCTGTGAGATGAAGAAATTATTTTTTTAAAACTCTTAAAACCTGGGCCAATACTGGATTTGATATTCACATGGAATGGAAATGATATCTGTACTTAATGTGTTTGTAAAGTACAGGCAGTGCTGGATCCACTTCACAAATACTTTTCTTGTAGCCAGTGATAATAGAAATTGATTAAACTTTGTGCTTGTATCAGTAATTGCACAATAGGTAGACTTGGCACTTGAAGTTTTCATCTTGACTTATTACAGGAAGAGATTTGCCAAAAACCCCACATAAAATTACAAAAGGTTACTGTGAACACAGACAGTATGAAGGGTTCAAAAGACCCAGAGCCATGGCAGCAGGGCTTTATGCAGCAATAGTCTGTTTGATTGCTCAGTGAAGAAAACTGAAGACTGAAATCCAAGACTTTAAATTCAATGGGAGGATTAATTTGTATCAGAGACTTCACTGCAGAAGGACCAGGGTCTTAGCCTTCAGAAATCACAAAAAAAAGTAAGTTCATGGGCTTTGTATATGTCTTAGTGGATGTGCCCAAACTGCTGGTGTTTTTCTTCATACAGGATAGGTAAGAAATTTGCAATGTGGATGCAAGGTCAACAATTGCAGTGACTAACTGCCAGTCTCAGTTATATTTCCTGAAGCCTGAATTATTTTTTTTTCTATAGTAAAAGAGATTTTTTGAATACAGAAGGATGCTTCCACATATATCTGAGATCAGAAAATTTATTAAAATCCCAATCCTATTATTTTTTCTTTAGTTTCAAAATACATAGCTGCTTAAAGCAGTTATATTTTCCCCCTGTCTGTCTCCTGACTGCTTAATGCCAGGCTGGTGGACAAGAAAGGGATGAAGGATCACATCAGGTATCTACAGAACATTAAAATAAGAGTAGATTACTCCAGGATTTGCACCACTCCTACTCACCTCTTCTCTTCTCCAACGTAAAGTATTAGGCATTGCTTAGTTCTGCTCCTGCATTCCCTCTTCTCTAAACTGAAGTTGCTTTGGGATCAGGGGACTAAAGACATTTAATCTTTTTCCTTCTCTGCAGCTAACAGGGGCCTCTTACAATAAGAACACTTGTTGTTGGAAAAGATACTTAGCCTTGCCCTGTGTCTCTTCACCCACCTAGAAGATGAAGGCAGTGGGCTCCAGAGTGAGCAGTGACTGTATTTGTATTATCAATATTTTCCTGTCAAACTAACTGATAGATGTCTCTTCTCTCTCTCATCTTTTGGTCCTACAACACATGGGCCACATGAACCAGAAGAACCAAAGTTATTACTAAAATAAGGAAAAGTAAGCCAAAACTCAGGAGGTTATTGTTAGCTTTGATTCAGCTTTGTGTTGTTACAGTAATTTTCCTTTTTTGTTAAAAGCACAGCACAAAACTTACTTGGCCAAATGTGAATTGTGGCATTAAGGTATTCCCAAGCTTTACAGGTTAGTAAAGTAAGGGTGTATAATTTGCTGCTGCTGCTACAAGCACAGAATAACCAGGCACTTCTAATTGCACTAAACCACTGGGTTATCCACCTTAAAGTGTGTGATCTGGAGGTAGCCTTTAATACAAATCTGGAGGCTTACTAGAAGTTGTGTGTTTGCAGTAAGAGCCATGTAAACGTAAATCTTACTTGGCTTTCAGCTTCCCCTATATATTTCTTGCAACATTGATAATAAACCAGTTAATAACTCAAAAGTTTGTATGAACACTCAATTTTTTTGTCCATCTGAGGCTGGATTAATCTCACTGCCAGTCTCAATGGCATCTAGGCTTTGGTTTTATTTTTAGGCTGAGAACATACACTTCAAAATTGAGTTTGATAGTAGAAAAGTTGAATGGTGAATACTTCTGTTGTGCACATCTGCTTGAACTATTTTTAAGCACTTATAATATACTGGACCATGACTTCCTGAGCATCAAACCTCACAAACATTTTCCAACTGCCATGGGAAATACAGAGCCCATGTTCATCCTGGCTAACTGCAGGCACCAGGCAGAGGTCTGTCTAAATCTCCCATGTATCCTGGAGAGATGGACATCCTCAAGAAAGCAGCTGAAAGTATCAACTTTGTACATGGACTCCATCTCTCTCCCGGTGGGAAAATGGGGCATCTCAACTCCTGTCTTAGAAAATCACTAAGTTCTTACTACAATAAATATGACTAAGAAAAGTAGAGTGTGTTGGACACAGCAACAAGCACTCAAAGGCTAAAGCTACTTTCCTAATAAACAGAATGGAGGAATATCAGTGGGCATCAGATGCAGACTGTGTCTATTGCTGTGTTCTAGCAGAGGGCAGAACCAACTCTCAGTAACCAGTCTCTGCATAGTTACCCTTTAGATAACAAGAAAATTTGGACATGGGCCATTCTGTGCCAGTTGACTGGAGTACCAAAGAGTGATTCTGGACATAGGCAATTTACTAGGGTAGATGTGGCTGAGGCTTAGATTAGTCCCAGCTGCCTCCAAACACCCCCTAACCAGTGCCAGATGCAGATATTTTCAAGCTTCTTTTTTGTTAAAATATCACTGCCCATAAATCAATACTGTAACAGCATCTCATTTGAAGAATGTGGGCAGCACTTTGAGATATTTCCATTGCCATGTCACTGGGTTATGATCTGCTTGTGATTTAATGTTCTGATTGTTTTTATTCAAACCAAACAATTTATGTCTCTCTTTGTGACCTTGCCAATGTAAACATAGCAGGGATGAAAGGTCACAATTTGAGAGACCTGCATCCATGGATGTAGGAAATGGCTCCCAACCAGACAAACCTGACTTAGAGAATAATTTGCTTTTAATCAAATGGAAGCCCGCACTGGGAAAACAGAGCTTGATGTTTAACAAAATATCTGAAATAGAAAAGAAAATAGTAAGGAATGTCCTGGGCTATTCTTCAGGGAACAGTATCAGCAATCCATCATCATCAAAGGAACACCAGGTGTCCCAAGGACCTCTGACACTATCATGCAATGGAAAATATAAACTAAGAATGAATGAAATCAGGTGTATCTTTTTATATTTTTTTTATTGTATGTATGTTTACTTTTTTCTACCATTAATATGTCTTTGCCAAATTAAAGTCAATGTATGAAAGTAATTCAAAATTAGTATTTCCCATGAGCTTAGTGGGAGTATGGCCATGAGCATTCTGCACTTTTAAGAACACTAAGAAAGGTCACAGATTACACATTCAAAACAATTGGATTTTTTTATTTACTATTTTGATGACTCAGTGTTTGTGTTCTACAATTTAGAAATGAAAGATCAAATCCCAAGAATCCCAAGCACTCACATCACGTAGATCTTTAATTCTGAAAACTGACTCTCAATTAAGAAAGACTTGGAATCCAAAATAAGAGATTGTTATTTTTTAATAATAGCTTTATTTTGTCCAGTTAGCTGGTATAAAATAAGCATGAAAGTTAGCAAGTTCCTTCTCTGTTAGTCTCAGATATCTAGATCTTGTATCTTTCCCTACTTAGTGTCTCTCTCATATTCAGATTTGTTGTTTGTGCTTAAACCAAAGGAGGCTCATAAGATGGGGACAATTTCATCACCAGACCTGTTGCAATAGGACAAGTGGTGGTGGTTTTAGACTGAAAGAGGGTAGATATTAGGAAGAAATGTTAAGGCTGGAGAAACACTGGAACATGTTGCCCAGGGAGGTGCTAGAAGCCCCACCCCTGGAAACATTGAAGATCAGGCTGGATGGGGCTCTGAGCAACCTGGTCTAATGAAACAGGTCCCTGCTCACTGTAAGGGCTTGGACTGGATGACATTTAAAGGCCCATCTCAACCTGAATCATTCTGTAGAAAGTCTCCTCTAATTTCTGAAACCTAGCCCAGTTTCTCAGACATTTCAAAAGAAAAAAAAACATAATCAAAATGGAAATTACTATTCTGATATTGAGAAACTCAGGCAGCTTTTTAGCTCTTTCTTACCTTTTTTCCCCCCCCAAAATTTGTCAGTCGACCTTTTCAGTTACAATTAAAATGTCATTATTGTTGTTTTATTATGAGTAATGTTCTTGTAGCCACAACTGTCTACAGTTCCGCAGAAGGTTTTATTTGCCTTAAATTTTTTTTTCTAGGTGTATCATTTAAAATAATAAAAAGATATGCCTTTTCTTTTCCTCTAAACCTGGCTTTTTTGTTGCTTTTGTCATGAACTATCTTGTCAGCAGCTCAAATATCAGAGAAATCTAAGCAGACCTCATGTAAATTAATTTGTCTGATCTTCATTTATTTCACATCATATTTTAATAAAAATTCTTCTTGGGAAGAACTGAAGCAGAATTTAAATGTCTCATCTCTGGGCTTCATATCACTTTTAATTTATGCCTTTCTAGCAGCCTACGGACTGAACAAAATATAATTGTGTTTCATTTACATTCTGAATTGCATAATATCCTCCCTACTCTAGTAGACTTATTGTATTTTACCTAACAATTGTTAATATGGGAACATAAGTAATAAAACACAGGAGTAATTTGGGAGAATTAGGAGCAGAAAGTTTTTCCCCATCCCCAGCTGTGTGCTGTAATCACAGTACTAAAACTATGTCTTCATTTTTGTTCCTTTTCCAGGCTCAGAGGCCCCTTTTTGGAAGGAAGGGGATGCCCTTACTCAGCAAGGATGACTGGCTAGTAAGTTCCAAACCTTGAAGGTGAAGTAGAAAATGCAAGCTGGTTCTGTGACAAATCCTCTAATCATTCAACTTCTTCATAAAGGAAGCTGAAGAGGATCATGATGGGCATTGCTGTGGGTTCATAGCAAAAACCCGAGAAACATCTCCTTCTAAGAGTCCCAGTTGGGTTGAGCATATTGATTGGAAAGAAGTCCATAGAATTCAAGAAACTACAGGCTTTGGTTCATGCACTTATGGACTTGATAACCTTAATTCTACCACCTTTTTACTATCTTGTAAAACATGCTTGGAGATTTTCAGAAATACTTGGGAATATAAGACCATCTGTGCCTGGACACTCCCACTTTTAGACAGAAAAGTCTCTCATTTCACCTTGTATCAATCTGATATCAATTGTACCAGTCAATGCATGAATTAACTGAGTGACTGACTATTGCTGCAAGGGCATGTGTCTAAAAACTGACAGCACTGCTTTTCAGTGGCAACTGAAGAAGGGGCAAGCTCTTTTCCTTTCCTTGTGAAAGAAATGCAATTGAATTTATGCTGTGTCAACTCAGTTCATGCCAAAGAGCTGCACAGGCTCCTTTGTGATTTGGGTTTAAGATGTGTCCCCATCTGGTCTGGCAATACCCACCCACTTTTTAAAACTTTGTACGTACGTAGAAGGGTGTAGATCTCAAAAGAAAACATCAAAATGTACAAGTAGGTATTTAAGGCTTGAATTTCTTCTTGGATGCAGTTCAGAACTTCCTAGCTTTCATAGCCAAAATTCTAAAACAGCTCAGATTAAATGATTGAATAACCTTTTCTGCATTTCAGTTCTAAAAGTAAAAACACCCTGGGATAAGAACACATCATTGAAAACCTTAGGTTAGAAAAGACTCTGGAAGTGAGGCAGCTCAGACCCTGATTTAAGGTTCAGTCAAGGTCTGAACATCCCCAAGGATGGAGCTTTCACCATCTCTGTGGACCCTTCCAGTGGTTAACTACTTTCATGGTGATTATTTTTTATTTTATGTTCTCATGTTCCTTCTATCCTAACTGTAGGACAGAGAGTTCCTAATGATCAGGAAAATGAGGACAGGCTGATGAGAGAAATCAGGTAAATGGGATGCAGAGAGAAGTTTTGAAGTGCTGCTTTCCAAGGGAAGCAGCCATTCTCATCAGCACTTCTAGATCTTGAAAGAACTGTATATAAGAAGAAGGAAAGCAATGGAGGGCTTGGGGAATAATCATACTCTTCAAAAGGTCCTAAGCCAAGTTTTTTAGATTAAAAAATTGATCACAAAGTGAGCTTTGCAAAGCTTTCATGCTCCTCACTCTCACAGTAATGCTCCAGTTATCAGAATCTTAATTACCAAAACAAACGACAGGAAAAAAAAAATAAAATCCAGCATTCCATTTTTAGCTGCAGCCAGCTGCAGCTGGGCATGAGTGTAATAGCAATGATTATTTGCCCATGGAAATTACAATGAAGTTTGTGAATAAACTTCCCCAAGTTTACATTGGAAGATTATTAACAACAATCTGGTCAGTTGCATTTAGAGGTTCCCTGCAGGTGGTTTCCCCTCAGCCATGCTTTTAAAAAGCTATAACTTTATTGCTTCTCATCATTTATCTGCTAATGCTGTGGGCTCACATGGCCTCCTCAGACAAAGCCAACTTATCTTCACTTTTCTACTTACTCTTCTTAGGGTACATGGATTTCATTTGTTATTTCAGGGAGAATGTTTCCAGCAGACATCCAAACACTGCTGAAATGTTACTGAAATCTTTCCTTCCTGCAATACAGAGAAGAACTATCAAGCCAGCACATCAGTGTTATTTAGTTTGCTGGTGAGACACTTCCAGCTGCTAGGGCTGTGTAGAAGCTCACATTAATCTGTAATGCAGGGGACTTCAGGGAGACTATTCTAATGTGGCATGACCAATTAATTAACATCAGAATGACCTTAACAATTCAGATTACACCAGGATAATTGAGTGCATGAGATCATGCCTCTGAAGTGATATAAAAGGATAGCTTGGATGTACTGAGAGACAGCAGATTTTGCAGAGACATCACCACACACTGATCTCCAGGTGGAAGTTGCTTCAGTGCAGCTGCTGATGTGGAGTCACATCTGGATCATCAGAGTAATCCCAGAGGCTATGTGAGTTCATATTTCAGCAGCAGAATTGCTTACTTTAGGCTGTTTTATGACTGTGTCTAAAAAGGGTAAGCTGTTTGCCAGAGCTATTTTTTTTTTTGTATAGCACTTGCACTAAGGTTATCCCAAAATAAAAATCTCTATATGATACAAACTAAACTCTGCATCACAACCCTTCAGTCCCTTTTAAACACTGCTGTCTGCCAATCAGTGCTCGTTCTTTCTCTTTTACCAAGTCACAGCTGCTCGGGAACTCGGTCTCACTCTCTCAGCCACACTTAAAACTCCAATAAACTCTTCCAGGAACGTTTTGCTCACAAGTGATGTAAAAGAGTTTGTCAAAATGAAGGATTGCTGACTTACTCAAACAGCTTCCAGATGAGAGGGTTAACCCTGGGGTAAACATCATTGAGGCTTACTGAAGTTCAAAATCTCCTCACAAATTTAGGATACTTCTGTTAAACTTGGACAGGCTCATTGCTCAGTTTCCTGGTCCTCCTATCCCTCTCTTGATCTTGCTCCTGCACCATCTTCCTCAAATACCTTTTTTGCTGCCTCCCTTACTCCCTACACCAGCTCCTGCTTCCTCATAACTGTCTATAGGAATGGTTTATGAGAGTTTACTTATTTTTAGATCTCAGATCAGAACATTTAAAAAATCCAAACATGCCCAAGTGCTTGACTGCAGCCAGATAAATAGGCACTTCCCCTAAGCCTCTTCTGTTCTTTTCAGGCCTTTCTGATTTTTCCTTTGAAGATGTTTTATCTCTGCCTTTGTTTCATTTCTGACAGATTTTACCAACAGCCCTTTGTCTGAAGTTCCTCATAGCAATGTAAACAATACCAAGTAGGTAAATTGAAGGATGTACACAATAGTTAAAAATGAAAGAAACATTTCCATCATCTATGAACTCTTACAAGATGTCATTCCAAAAGCTGGCTGAGCCGAAATAATTATAGTACTTTGAAAACAAAATAATTATTTCAAATTAAATCACTTTCATTTAGCAATTAAGAGTGCCATAAGGAAGAGGTTTTGTTTTCAGAACAGCTAGAAGTCATCTGAAGGTTGTAAAGAGGCTGGTCCTTTCCCACTGTGGAGACTGGAGGGAAATTCCTTGGGAGCAAGCCTAACTCAGCTGTTCCCTGGCTTTTGCAGCCTCAGGTAGTGGTTCAACTGTGATGAATTAAAATCTGGTTTAAATACATTAGCACTGTTTTTAAGCTTCTCTAGGAGAAAGGTTACAGCTGCTTATTGCAATGTTTCCAACTTCCAGAATGCTTAAAGACACTAAGGACTGAAAACAACCTGACATATACTTCTGACTGGTAAAAGGTGAGTAGCCATCTGACAATTTTTTCATTCTACAGATGGAGACTTTAAGAATAGAAAAAGGGAAAAGAGGAGTTGGTATGTGCAAAGCTGCTAAACTTTAAAGTTCAATTTTAATAAGAATGGGAAAAACCCAGCACCAGTCTTGCCACAAATAGGTAAGAGTGAAAGCAGAAGAAAAAATATCCCCAGTTTAGGTAACTTCAGTGCTAGTTGTTCTCAGACTTTGTGCTTTGCCACAGATGCTGAGTGCACAGGGGGCTCAGGGCAGCAAGCTCTGCTGTGGCAGATGTTGAACATTAGGGGCTGGTCCATGATGGGCAGGAGCTATCACACATCCAAGCAGCTGTGTCCTGCCATTGCAGTCCAATTATTCTGCTGTTCCTTGCATTTCCTAGATAAATACCTGAGATTCTTCTAAATTTATTTGCATTCTGTGAAGACACCATTAAAACTGAAGATCTGAAATCTAATATACATCTGCTTCTGTGTCTTACTAGTTTTGCAGTGACAGAAATTACAAATCTGCCCTTCGACAGATATTTGGGTGAAACTTTGTTGGCTATAACAGTGCACAGCTTAAAGAATGGGTAGTGCAAATGCAATTTGGTTTCATGCACCTATGTACATCAAACATACGGCATCAGGCATGATGAGCTGGGAGTACAGATCAACAGCAAGCCCAAAAACCTGTGTTCAAGTTGTATTTTTTTTCCAGTGCTGCAAAATGTGTTGAATTTTGAATTTTTGTATGTAAAAGTTCTGTATGTAAAACTATGTAATATGTAATAATATGTAAACATTTTTACTTTTTCCAGCCCTGATCCACAAAAGTCGACAGTTATATTTCATGCTTCCAATTAATTATTGTAGAAATATTTTTCCAGATGTGTTCATCTTTCAAGGTTTCTCAGGAAGAGATACTAAAATTTCAGGTTTCAATAGAGCAGTTCTCTCCTCAACAGAGCATCTACTTATGACACACTTTATAGCTACTAACAGCAATTTGTTCATTTTCCCAGTGTCTCAAATGCGCTTTAACAAAGATGGCCAAAACCAATCATTCTCTACAAAACACTCAGTGAGGAAACACCAAATGAAACCTTTCCATGGATTTTTTTGGAAAAAAAAGTGCTTAGCTTTTACATAATTGTTTTTCCACTGATTAGACTGGGTTTTTTTTTAAATCCAAACTGTACCTTTTCTTGACATTAAAGTTTGAAAGAAACCTATCTTAAATAAGATTAGTCCAAGCCCTAGCTGGAAGATATACATCAAAATTACCCAGTAGATTAGAATTTTGACTACCAAGGAGATATTTATTTTTCATAGTATCTGATTTCTTCAGAACATTCTAGCTTTTTACTGAAAATGGAGCACAAGTCAAAATGCTTCCCTTGGTTCTAAAAAGCTGCTATAGTGACTCATGATGATTATAGTTTAAGTGCACTGCTCTCCTTTCTGGACAAGTTTATCTGTTAGCATCCCAGTTTCTATAGTAAAGTATGTGCTGCCAGTGTAACACAAGCTTGTTTTGAAAATGAAGATTAGGGATATAGAATGGAGGTCAACATGGAAGTGTTGTACATATAACTGAAGAGGAACTCTGAGTTCTGAGAACTCATTTGAGTCCAGTGGATGCTTTGTCCATGTAGTTAAAGGAGAGGGAAAAGGAAGAACATGAATCATTTGCCAAAATGACTATGACATAGGAACTTCCAGACCTGAGCACAAAAAAAAAAAAAAAAAAGATTAAAAAAGAGAAGACTATTACATCATCCTGGAAAGTTCTCATCTTCTGTCTGAGCTTGTCAGGTAACTTACCCATGGTACCAAAAATGAGCTTAGGTACTGGCTGTAGGCATCTGAATGCTATCAAGTGTTCAGCTCAGTATGTGTACAACAGCACAGACATCACTATCTGATAGCAATGCCTGTGGCCAGCTGAGTTGCCCTGGGGATTCCCACCTGGCCTCCAGAACTTCAGACATGTGCTCATCTTCTCCAGTCAGCTCCTTGCAGATGTTTCTGACAGATTTGTGTATTGCCAATGACCTATGACCTACATTTAGGCAGGTTCATTAAGCCCTAGGTGTATGTCAGCTCTGATGGAGCAACAATCACATGTGCATTAGAATAATAAAGTTTAGGTGTCTGAACTTTTATTCATTTGCCATCCTTAGTAGCGAGGTAAAGCCCTGAGGGCTCTGATGGACATAAATGTCACTGCCCAGTCTTGGCTGGGGCCTCTGCCTGAGCCCATGGGCCCAGGATGCCCATTTCAGCTCAGCCCTGGACTTTCAATCCTTGCTTACTCTGTGGTGTCAGGATCTCTATCTTGCCTCTGGTTCGGACTCCTGGATGGGCCAAACCCCTTTGATGTATACTGTATCTTGTTGCTAGTCCTACCTTTAGTGTGATCTACTGGATGGACTCAGGAGCCCAGTCTTGTAGAGACAGTCTTCAGCCCTGTCTCTTGCTGCATCACCTCCTACTCACGACTGAAACCCCTGTATGGATTCATAATCCAGGGTTCATTATAAACCCTGCTCTAGTTCATCATTTGCCATGTCTGAGGCTGCCAGTGGATGCTGCTACCTGCACCCAACTCTGCCCACCATATCAAGACCCTGAGGGATTCTGTCCTATTAGTGGATGCATTACCTGCATCCACTAATGCAGGTAAGATTCTTGGGTCCTGTCTCTCTCTCTTCCTTGAAGTACAGTCAGCCCTCACCACATCCTGATGGTGAACTACATTTGATTGGTGTTGTAGGTGCTATTCATCTCAGGGACCTATGGCAGATACCAGATCTGGCTGACCATTTATAAAATGAAATTCACAGTGGGATCACGGCTATCTCCCTCCCATGAAGTGGCATAAACAGGATGTAAATTTATGAGAAACTTCATAATTATACTCTAAAATCCTGCTTTCTAAAGTTGCACTGAAAACTTCCAAAACATCAGGCAAAAAATACTCCGTCTCTCTGAGACAGAAAGTTAGTAACAACATATCTGAAGGAAGAAAATGATTTAGCACCAATGTGTGCTTTACAAATACTCATTGCCAACATGTGCTACTACTCTGCTGTTCAAATTACATGAGAGGAGAAAGAACTTTTTCATAACATGATAGCACATCAAGGTTAGTTTAAGTATTCCAAGGTGGGAAGAAAGAAAGGCTTTAGAAGACCATCTGGCAGGAGGAGATACAGAAAGTTAAGCTGTTACTAACAACTTACAACTGTGGGGAATCATCATCAGTTTTCGTGACACACATGAGCCAAGAATTTCAGTATCAAGGAACCACTGCCCACCGGGAAGAAAATAAACAGCATAATTTGTTCTAGCATTTTTTAAATCCTAATTAGACAATAACAGAGTATGTGTATGAAAAATTTGGCACAGCCTGTACACACAGCAGGATCCTGAGAGAGTACTGAAGTATGGCACTTATGGTTAGAACAGGGATAGGGTTCCTGTCCTCCTCAGCAAGGTAGAGCTTTTAAAATATATGTAAGACAAAAGAGGCATCTGAAACTGGACACTCTCATAGGCATTAAGTAGAACTTTAAATTATGGAAATTCACATTGCCTCAGCTACAGAAGGAGTTAGTGGACTTGTCCTGAAGAAGTTACCTGACCTGGTCTGTTACTTCTTGACCTACTGTGACTTACTCTAATAACAAAGAAATAGAGCCACCAAAATGGGATAAAGATTTAATGCATCTTAGATAAAATACTTCCTTGAACTGTTGACTTCTTCTGTCTCTAGATGCTGACAGTGTGTCTGAGAGGCAGCCTGCAATTCAAAACATTAGAGATTCTAGTCAGAGGTATTCAGCTTTCATCCTTATCCTTGGCAATTATGTTAGAGGTGTAGTTATCCCCAGAAACCTCTGTTTTGGAGGCAAGCAAATTATAAATATAACGTTGTGTACACACAAGCTGTTCTATTCCCAGCCTTGAAACTCCTTTCACCTGCACTGCTGCATACTGAGGAGACTGTTGAAAAGGCAGAGTGTCTCTAAATTGGAGGTTCTGTCAGGGAAAAAATTAAATCCATTTTGTGTATCATAATGCTCAAGGAATTTGTTCTTTAATACAGTTTTAGATCATAGAATGGCTAGGGTTGGAAAGGACCTTAAAGATCATCCAGTTCCACTCCCCTCTGCATGGGCAGGGACACCTCCCACTGGACCAGGTTGCTCAAGGTCCCATCCAACCTGGCCTTGAACACTTCCAGGGAGGGGGCAGCCACAACTTCCTTGCCTGTGCCAGTGTCCCACCACCCTCATAAGAAAGCATTTTTTCTTAATATCTAACCTAAATCTCCCCTCTAAATGTGGGGCTCAGAGACGGGGAATATACCCGCTGAAGCAGTTTAAAGAAACAAAAAGGCTGGAGTTTGTACTACTAATTTAAAACAAGTGAAAATGAAGAAGCTGTATATCACTTAAGCAAAGATAGGTATGCAGGAGATAAAAATATCTATTATATTATTCTGGAGAAGAAAAAAAGTTATTTTACAATGGAGGAAAATAAATAGAAGGTATAGAATGACACAGAGAAAAAATACCTGTAGATTTGCCTCTAGGAAATACATTGATGGTGATGTCTGTTAGTCAGAGTAGAAACATACCCATGGTAGGCAGAACTTCATTTTAGTCATTGAAAACTGGGTAAAATGGAACAAGGAGTCTATCTCTATAAGTGGAGAGATGGGGGAGGTTACTGAATAACAAAACTTTCCCTTCAACCTTATCTCTGACTTGAAAATATGACAGGCAGTCAGGAATTAGTCTGTAGAACAATACAAGCTAAGATTCATTGTCTTCAGGGGGATGTGTGTAGGATTGATTTTGTATTTGGCAACTGGAAACAGAAACTCTTTTTTATTCAAATAGAGAAAATAAAGAGCATGGATGATTTTTTGATTGCAGCTGAGTCAGAAAAGCTTCAAGATCTCAGTCAAAATAGACCTGTTAAAGGCACTGCAGTAACTGCTGCCAAAGTTGGTAAAAGCCTGTTGATATATTCAGCCCATTTCTCTGCACATCTGAATTTCATCTTGTTGGGCTCTGTTTCCCAGTTTATTCATGGAGACTGGTAACAGGACTCCAGGACTTGGCCCCGTGAGCTGCACATCATTGCTGACTAAAGAAGAGAAAATTTCAATTAGTGAGTGCAGAACATGTTTTTGATAGTTTGGGCTGACGGTGTTTCTTCCAATTGAAATTCAGTTGTCACAGTATCCCTAATTAGAGTGGTGAACTCAGTGATTGCTGAACTGCTCCTTATTTTTTTCTGGGTTTCTCTGTCCCTTCCCACTAGATGGCCTGACAGGGACAGGTGAAAGACATTGCTCCAGACGTGCAGAAGGGAGTAGGAAGCTGTGCTGTGGGAGACCCTATCGATGTTGTCACCTGGCACAAGGAATGTCAGCATGTCACCACACGTCAAATGCCATCAGCATGACACCTGGAAAGAGGAAGAGTCAAGTAAATTATGTTCCAGACCAAGCAGCCCATTTGTAAATGCTGCTCCAAGGAGCTCTGTCAGATTCCAGGAGGGAGAGGACCAAGAAAGCATTCCTTAGAAGAAAAGATTTCTCCCAGCTGTATGTCATGGAGCATTCAACCAAGATATCCCCTTCCTTATGCTTTTTTTTTTTTTTTTTTTTTTTTGCAGCACTTCTTCACCCAGACACTTCCCACTCTTATTGTGTGTTCCCAAGGAACACACAAGGGGAAGGCAAACACACATAAGGGAAAAACACCTCAGGGAAAGCAACCTTCCCCCTCTGATTGTTCCTCTCAACACAGAGTGGCCTCTTACCCTATTGGCAGACTCTTACCACTGAATAGAGGAAGAGCACCATTTTTTTCCTTAAAAGTATGATCCAGAAATGCAACAAACTCACTTCATTCTCCCTGGACACTCAATTAATCCTCATAGCCCACTTCCCTGCACTTAAGTGTAGCTTTCACCTCCAACTCATCAAGTTGTGAAGGAGCTAAAAGATCTCATTTAGCCAAAGGGTCTCTTGAGTGTGTCCTCTGCCTTGGCAGCTGAGAGCCCAGCCACCAGCCCTCCTCAAATAAATGGGATAATTTAACTGTGACACAGATAATGATATTTTGTTTTTCTAATCTGCTGACTTGAAACTCTGCCTGGTGTTTTTAGGATCCCACAGCTCTGCTGAAACCACCTGTTTTCAGTCTAGATCATTCTGCACATTTACTGCTTATCCAACTAAAGTGATTATTATTATGCATTAGAAATATTCATTTGCATTTCCCCCTCCTTATTCCAGTGAAATTAAAGGCCTAGTTCAATAAATCACTGGCTTTCCAAATTGTTGTGGGGACAGCAAACACCTCTGACTTCAAAAGTGTATTTTAGGAAAGACATTGCAGGTATATAACATTTCTGGTTTTTTACCAAGTGTAATGGCACAAATCATACAAATTGTACCATCTCCAGCCCATCCAGCATTCTTCTGCCTGCGCAGTACTTTTAGGGGGAAAAAAAACCCATAAAGGTCATTCTGTTCATCTGAGGCAGCTACTCTAATATAAATGGAAAATCTGTGAGGTTGCCCCACAGTTTTTCCTACGTCCAAAGGACTCAGAGGGTAAAGCAGTTTCAAATAAGATATTATCAAAATCACTGTGGTAATCCTGACTAAATGTATGATATGAATCAAGTGCTTAGGTGAAAGAAGATGGCGTGAGAAAGGGCAGAGTGGATGACATTGTGTATCCCCCTACAACTCCTGCTACCAACTACTTCAGTGTGAGAGACAGTCACAGGTAGTTGGGAAAGAATGGAGTCACTCTGGGTGGGTCATTTTCATGTTCCTGTTCAAGCAGTTTCCCTTTGTATAAATGATTCCACTTTCAGTGGGCTAGACATAGATTGTCCCAGCACCTGTCTGATGAGGGGCCCACAAGACATTTAAAGATGTAGCTTCAAATCCTGCTCTGCTTCAGACAAAATAGGAATTGGTAAATTAATTTCTCTTTTTTCAGATAAGTATCTAATTCAGTAGATCTCTGCCAGGAATACCTTCTACAGCCTTTCTCATATGCCAATAAGCCTTGTCTTGATAGGGTTTTGAGGGGAAAAAAAATCTTTGGTTGAACTTACCTGACTGTGCTATGACCAGCACTGAGTAAAACACCAGTCATGTTCTTTGGTGCTGTTTCAGGTTCCTGCCTTGGACCATGGTTGTCATGTACTTCCCTGATACTTCCTCACAATTTCCTTATCTTTTCAGTGGTTTGAATCACATCCTAAAATTCCTGTAAAAAAGTACAACGGTATAATTTGGATTTTTTTCCTTTGGGCTCTTTTCTGCACTTCCTGTAAAGTGGTACAAGTGCATGCTGCTGGCCACTTTCATGAACGTCTGGCACCTCCCAAGAGAGAAAGATCTTACCAAGCTGACAGCACCTCTGTCTTCCCAGGATTTATCACTGCTATTGTCTTTTTCTCCATTTCTGGACTCATGCTGTACTCATTGTATGACTAAGGAGACTGTGGGAGTGAGAATTTCCCTCTGTGCATTACACCACCAGCTTTCAAAAAGCCATGGCAAAGGAAAGACACATCCACCACATGACCCTGGGGTGATCTAAGAGAAATTTATTGGGAATCCACCTCCACAATATCCCTCCTCTGAGGAAAGCATCATTCTACATTAATATGAAAATGGCAAAATGAAAGCCCTATCCTAGATGAAGATTTACCCCCAGTGGGTCATTCCCTGCATGTCCTCATCTGGTGTATAGTCAGACTGGAACACAGATACACAAGTTGTAGGCATTCCCTGATGTCAGACTTTAGAATACATGGAAAAATTTGCTTTGCTTTCTACTCAGTTAAGAGTCTGAAAAGCTCTGAGGTGACCTATCTTTGAAGTGTCCTTTTCTTACAAGCTACCAACAGTCCCATTCCACAACATCCAAGTATATGAGTTTCAGAGCATAGATTGTCAGTGATGCCATCAATCATGCAGTGGCATCAGTGTCAGAATTTTATAGCTTCAGGCATCTGTAGTTCAGCACAGCACTGATACCCCATGACTATATAAAAATACACTGGGAGACAAGCTGGCAAGGTGGAATAGATTTACCCTTTGGATGAAAACTGTGCTTCTCAGGAGAGCACAGCAAAGCAAGAGGCTTCCAAGCATTTCTCAACTGAGCAGACCAGAACAGGTGTCAGTGGAGCTGGCTTGGAAAAAAATGAATAGCTAAAGGATTCAGCACCACCATTCAGCAGCTTTTGTTCTGCTGTTCCAAAGGAACTATTACAGCAAATGAGGTAGTAAAGGGAGGCCCAGTTGAATGGTCGTTCATTCTGCATCACGAGTGCTCTAACATATAGTGAGAAATAAAATATATATAGGCACACACTGAACCCAGAAGGGTGAATCCTGCCTTCTGGGGATTAGTCTCCTTCCAGGAATGGGCAACTCTGTTGGGTTTGGCCCTGTGCCAAACACAGAACTGGAAAGAAGTAGTTGGACCTCTGCCAGATTCACTCTGTTGAGTCAGGAGAGTCTCAATGGAATAAGAACACGGCCTTGTTATGCTCGTACAAAATACTGAGGTCTGCAGAAATACAGAGCATTATTAGAGTCAATGTACAAGCATCTATGACTGAGCTCTTGAAATAATAAAAGATGAATAGTTACATTTCAACAGCTAATAGCCCATCAAGAGTAAAAAAGGAATTCCTGCCTGTGCTGCAGAAATTGTTAAAATTGAGCTGTTAGAAGCTGACATTTCATTAAAAGGAAATTCTTAACTTGTCCCCTCCCCATGAATGTGAAATTTAAATTAACACAAAGTAAATGAAGTTTTGAAATGCAAAGGTGAACATGAGTCAAGAATTCATTATGCATGAAGTTTACATATGGTGATGACAAGTGCCATCACATCTAACCAGCATTCACCACGCTACTCAGAAAATTTCTAATGCAGTTTCAATGCCATCTTTCTTTAGTGAAATATGTACCAGTCAGGTAGAAATACCTAAATAGCAATATTCCCTACATTTATAAAACATTAATACTTGCTGTGTGTTGCCTTATTTCCTTACTTTTATTATAATGCTATGAGTTAATTTTATTAGGAGGTAATGTTTGAAGGCAACATCTGAACAAGACTAAACAAGTGATACTTTCAAACTTTCCTGCTGGTTACACTTGCTGCATCTCAGGTCACACCTCACTAAATGACTTCTGGAAGGTCCAGTACTTCTTGACCTGCATTTTTCAAAACCAGTGTCTGTCCCTTGAGCACACGAGCAGCTCTTTACTGGCCCTGATTCACCACACCCAGGGCCTCACTCACTCCTGTCCATAGCCCAGGACCGCATCACAGCCCATCCCAGAGCCATCAGTCCCTGTCCCAGCAGTGCTATAGGATGCTGGTCCCAGCTTGGTTAATGTTTCAGCCTCAGCCTGTCTCTGTCCCCACAGAGGTTCCTGATGATGTGGGCACTCCCACGAGGGGAGTGTTCCCTGGACCATCCCCCAGATAGTCTCCAACCCATGCTGTACTCTTACAATGGGAAAGGATCCAGCTATGACCTTACCAGTATTGAACAGAGTGGAAGGGTTATTTCACAAGCCTTATACACCTTTCTGCTTATGCACAATGTTTGTTTTTCCTACAGCAGCATGACATTGTTGGCTCAATTTCAATAACCCCGAGATCAATTTTTGCAGAACTGCTATTTAAGCAGCTGTTCCCCATCATGTGCTGGTGTAACAGATTATTTCTGCCTATATACAGTACCTTCCACAGAACTGCATCTTCTGTTCTTTGTTTTTCTAGACTATATCATGAATTAGCAAAAATTTTTTTTAAATCTCGTTGTGCCCTTCAACTACTGGTGCTCTTGCTTGGCCTGGTACTTAGTAAACCCAGCATTTATTCCATCATACAGGCTTTTAACCCAGGGAATATTTTAAAGTGTAAATAATGCAATGCTACTAAAGTTTAAAAAAGAAAATTATCTATGATCACAGACAAAATGATCTTTGAATATTTTTTAAGAATACCCAATTTTAACTAGCAAAAAAATATACAAGCTGAATGATCAGGAGCACAACTACTGCTGGAGTGGTTTTGGACAACTCCTTGTACAAACCAGGTTAAAGATCATTTTCTGGACTAAATTTGTGGCAATAAAACTTCAACACTTTGCCAGCCTTTTCCTAAGAGTCTGTCAACTTCTGTAAAAATAAGGAATGTTATCATCTTTCCCCCTAAGTGTTTAAATACTTCCCTGCCATAATTCCTCTGGACATCTCAAGAGGTCAATTGCCATTTAAGGGCCATTGCTTACCACAGTGGTCACAACTGCTTCCACACATACTTCTTTTATTATCTGTAATTCCACATGGTTCTTTACTGTATTTAAGTGCTGTCCCCCATCCTGGGCTGCAAATCCATTGAACAAGAAATGGTTTTTTGTTATACATTCGTAGAGAGAATTGTGCAATGGGGTTGAGACTGATTCAAAGAAAAAATATATGCACAAGCTTAAAGCAATCAAAACCACAGTGGAATTTCATTTCAGGGGCATCTCTCATATGTTCTGATATGAACCAGATTGGAGCAACACTTGGGACCAAGATCAATGGTACAATAGCAGTCTTTTACTGCTAAAACAAAATGTCTGAGCTGTGGCATGCTGAAAACATCCACTGAAAATATCTTGATTAACAAGATGCCAAAATCCTTGCAGCAGAGTGTAGTGTAATGTTTGGCTTCCTCCTTAAAAAGCACTGGAATTTAAGGTATTTTGTCTCTCATTATGACTCAAGAACAAATAATTTTGTTTGCTTCCCTGTACAACTAAGAGCTGACTATAGAATGTATAAATCATTGGTGTTGCCATCATAAATAGTTTTAAACACGAAAACAGAACCTATGCTTTGATTCCCATATGAAGCTATTTAAGATGGCTTTAGAGGCCTCTAGATGTTGTATGCATTCTTCATGCCTGTTTCCTAGAGCAGGCTTTTGGATGTTCTATAGATCCCTGTGTGAGATTATATTCTCTTTGGCTCTTAGAAACCTCATGAAGCTGAAAACTGCACAGACACAGATCTTAAGGCTGACATTGCATTTCAGGTCATGTCAGAGAAGATCAAATTAATTTTATGTGTAAAGTAGACCACCTACAGCTCAGTTTTTCATTTTAATTTGGAGCACCAACAACCTGCCATTGCTATCAAAAGGAGACCAGATTTAAACTGCTACAGCAAATCCTGCAACACTAGAAAATGACAAGTTTTGGTGGTTTAGAGAAATGCAGTATCAAATAGATTGCTCAAACATGAATCTGTTATCCTCCCCCTATGCCAAGGAGGATGCTACTGAATATAAAAAAAGATAATAGAATGGAGAAACAAGTACTCTGCTGATCCCATACATATTAATAGTATCATTTCAGAGAATGACTAAAGATTGCCATGAGTCAATGATTCCTCCTAAACATTTTGTCTAAGAACACCTACCATCCCCAGCTTGACTGGCAATGAGCAGATTAACATGCTTCAGTTCTGATGAGAGCTCAGATTGAAATAAATCGCTGTTAATATCAGCACACCAGGCAACAGTGCTTTCTCTATGACACAGCAAGTCACTTAAAGGGTTATTTTATATACTCTCTATTTTCTAATGCAAGAAAGCCTCATATAGAAGATTAGGAAGGTGGGGACAAGAGTTCTGTTGCTGTATTAAATCTTGTGCTTATCTGCAGGCCAGCGGAGTCCTAAATGTTTGCATATGCAAAGTATTAGATGAACCAGTATTTCAGAAACAAAAGCCAGGTTCTTTCCAAAACCTGTCTGTCATTCTGTCAGCTCCTTAAATAGCTGCTTGAGAAGCCCACTCAGGGGCTCTGCATCTATGGTGACATAGTACAAGCCTTTTCCAGCCAGGCTTCCAGCATTTACCATCCTTGCAAACCTAGCATCCCTGGAAGTCCAAGCTACAGTCCTAGGGCTTCCTAACTTGCGAAAGAAACAGTGATGCAAAGAAAGGAGTTCTCAGGAGCCAAGAGGTTGGCTTCATATTTTATTCAAAAATTATATAGAATTTTTTTCCTCTAGACAGAAGAAACAAAAAGGAATTTCCTTTCCCTTGGAAACATCCTAGGTTTTGTTCCTGTTCCAAGGAACATGCACATACACGTCCCTACCAAACTTTCCCTCCTTTGATGTGGCTGACAGAGGGATTTCCTCTTAGGATATGTCTTATACTGCAGTAACTGCAAGATATTGATCTAGATGGATTTAAAATCTCGTACAATATAGCAGCTCCCTATTTGCAGCCTAATTAGATTTATTGTATACATCCACAGGAAACATCTCCATCCTGTAACAAGAAAAACACATTGAGATCTGTTTGTTAAAACCTCTACACGGAGCCACGTTAATTATTCTGGGTAGAAAAGTTATACAGTATAGCCTTAGGTGGGCTTTTTTTGGTTTTTAGTTTATTTTGAATGTCTCAAATTCAAGTCTGCTTTCTACTATCAATTTCAATTGTGTGTTCACTGATCAAGCTATCAGTCCTACCAACTGCTGCTTCAGATAGCAAATCAAGAACAAAATGCCTGAATGGTTTGGCTGCTGTATATTATAAAAAAAAACCACTTGTAGTTCTTGAAAGGTGAATTTAAAAGTACATTTCCTTTAAACTTCTGTTGCAATTAATGTCCAAGTCAAAGGTCTTTTGTATTAAAAGAAAAAAATTTGCTTCTTCAGAGGAATCCCATAAGCATCAATAACTGTCTACTGCTTTGTAAAAAGTATTATTTATTCAGCAATGCAGGTGCCCTGGAGATTCATGAGTCTTAACAGCATTACAGGAGAATGATGTTCTGTGAAGAACAGAGAGATGAGTGGAGAAACAGCAAGACTCTGAAACTTGGTTGGAAGAGGACAAAAAGGTGGGAAACAACTTCTAGGTGGGCTGCAGAGTGATGCAAAGGGCAGCAGTTCTATTGTGGGAAGTTTTTTTCAAGTTACTGAAACTGCACAAGATTTTGAATTAGAATAAAGACTTTCCTTTCCCAACAAAGAAAAATGGCCTGCTTTTCTAATCAGTCTTATTTACCTTAAGGACTCCATCGTGTTTCACCTCTGATTCTGAAAAAAAAAAAACCCATATTATCCACAACCAAAAATTGAAAGAATAATTTGAAAATTAAAAACTTTTATTTGCTCTTTTGATTTTTTTTCCTAAGAGCTGAAAATTTTCATCATGTTATTTCCTTTCTGAAGGTTAATTTTCAGTGAAACTACAATTATAGCTTGAATAGACAGACCAATATTTTCAGCACAAAGCAGCCTGCCTAATATATTCCTGGTCACCACCACTGCCTACAGAGTCATAGGTAAAAGGCTTGTGATGGTCACAGCTGCTAATCCATTTTAAAAAGTGGAGTAATAGCTAAGTGGATGAGGGAGTAGATGTGGAAGAGAGCATAAAAACACATCTTCACTCATTGATTAAAAGGTAAATAATCTACCTCCAGTCCCTACCTTGCTCAAAATAATCTGTATGCTTAAATCATGTCCTGACCTTTGTATGTAGGTATGTGTCTCTGTGGATGGAGGGAGAGATAAGAATCCATTTGCATATGAGGGAACTGTTGCTTTACAACATGGAGAAGCAACATCATGCACAGACAAAAGAAAAACTAAATGAAAACAGGAAGAAAACATAGGCATTAAAATTGACATTTATTACTATCTCTTTATGCTATGACTACGCAAGTATTTTTTTTCATTCCTTTTTTCTTTCCTTTTTTTTTTTTTTTTCTTCCATACGGTATTGTTCAGTTATGCAATAATTTAACTTAATTGCCTGAAAACTTTTAAATTTTTCATTGATATTTGCACTGGTACTAAGAAAAGTCATCTGCAAACCCCAATGAACCTTGGTTGTTTCCATCATTTGTTAGGCTATGTGTCCTCTTTCTGATCTTTCAGTCCATGAAGCATTGCATTTATTTTACCATGGTTTTCATTAATCATCCTGAGTGCTTTACCTAGCTAGTGCTAGAATTTTTAGTCCAATCTCTCATATCTTTTGCTTGCTTTCATACAAACATCATATGGAGATATGCATTTATTTGAGAAAAATGATAGACAGGTTTCAAAAAAGAGACTCAATCAATACTAGAAGATATTTTTCTTTTTTTTTCATCATTATTAGAATGACTAAATTGCTGCCAAAAGGAAAAGAGGGGGGGGGGGGGGGTTGGGGTGGGGGGGGAAACAACAAACAGGTAAGAAGGAAATCAAAGCTAATTTCTTCATATTCTATCATTTCCATCACACATTTCATGTTTCACATTTCCTTTGTGCATGAAGAGATAGATAGGCTGAATGTTAATTTTTTGCTTTTCCTCTTTTTAATTATTATGTGTGGTCTGTATTTAAATAAGATGTATAGTAACACAAGTGTCCCTTTATAATGTGTTAGATATTGAGGCTACCTTCATTAGAGAACCCTGGAGCACTTTGCAGAGCATTGTGCCAGGCTTGCAGTCCTAGGGACATAAATAGCTTCACTGAAGTGAATGAGATCATTATTTGCATGATTAAATATCACAACAGAAAAATGTACATAAATGTTACTGCTGTGGGTAGAGAGGGGGAAGGAGAAGAAGAGGAGATGAGTGTGACATAAACTTTCAGGTGACAAAAGAGGAATGAATTCTGCCTGCTTTCATCCTGCAGTGACAGTATTATTTTTAAATGGCTTTTAGTGATTTTGTGACACTGCCAAGTCATTTAGCTCTATTTAAAAAAGATAAATCCAGTAGCAACAAAGATTGAATAATGCACAGTATTAATCTAGGGCCAACTGAGCCCCATCAGGATTCACAGGACTCAGGACATATGTGTGAAATTACCTCACTGGACCCCCAGCTCATTCATTCTTTGGTGGCAACCAGGGCTTTGGCATTCTTATCCCTCCAGCTCCCCAGGATGGGCAGGCTTCCTCCTTACTCTGCAGAGCCCAGAGCATGACTGCAGTTCATCCCTATGCTCAGAAAGGTCCTGTGCTCCCTTAATTGCCATGTACAAAGGTGTCCAGTACTTTTGAGACCGAGATTCAGAAATGCATGGAAGAAATGTGTGCATGTTCTGTTACCTAAATGCACTGTGCTGCTTTGCCATCATCACTGAGGAGAGAGTAGGCACACAGATGGCACAGAGCTGGCATGGAGGAGGGCAGGTTTAGTATTCAACATGTTCTAAACAAATTGGGCATACAGGATGGAGAAACCACAATGCAGTTCAGTGAGAAAAAATGCAATGTACATCATGTAGGCTGCTATGCACATATGGAGCAAGTAACACCTGCCCAGGCCTTGAGGACACCAAAGAAGTTTCAGCAGGTCACCACTTGTGGATGAGCATGTGATGAAAGGAAGACAGACATCTCACAGGATGTATAAATAGGAGTGCAGATTGTAAAGTGCTGAGACATAAGAAATCTTTCAGTGTATAACCGAGCTGTGGGCATCTCACAGGAGGGGAAAAAGGAAAATAAAATAATGAAACAAGTGCACAGAAAACGAAAAAAGAATAATCAGATGCCAAGAAAATGTGACCTATATGGGAAAAAATGTCATAATATTAAGATTATTTAGCCTAAGAAATGAAAAGGGGAAGAGGGAACCAATGAAAGAGCTGTTATTAAATATGTATAGACTGCTGCCAAGATAATTTGTTCTACCTGTCCATGGTGGACAGGACAAGAATTGATATG
The DNA here is from genome assembly GCF_003957555.1 of Calypte anna. Taxonomy (NCBI): domain Eukaryota; kingdom Metazoa; phylum Chordata; class Aves; order Apodiformes; family Trochilidae; genus Calypte; species Calypte anna. The sequence continues at coordinate 142,309,646 of NC_044245.1, read as the reverse complement.
CTTGATATGCTATGCTGCAAAGAAAATTCAGATTAGGTATGAAAATGATAAGGATGAAGAAGTGTAGAAGTAGATAGCTTGGGGAGGTACAGAGCCTCCATGGCAGGAACAGTGGTGAGGGTTAAGCTCACTCTGCCATAGACAGAGCCCAAGGACCCTTCCAGCACTGTGATTCAGTGATTGCAGCAACATTAGAGAACTGAGAGCTGCCTGTCTGAGCTTCATCTTAACTTTTTGAACTGAGTGTATCCTTAAGCTAAGCTACATATTTATCTCCTTTTCCTTTGATTAGTATGATTTGTGTTGAACAATCTGAAGAAGCAAGATGCTTTCTTGCAGTGTTCTGGGGTAATACCAGTAATGATTAGAATTTCTTTTAAAAAATAAGTCTTTATATGACTTCCCCACTTAGAGTAACATTTTAATCTTCAAGCAGTGCTACAATTTCCATTGAAATAATCTCAGAGTAAGGATGTGTATCTCTGTTATTACTGTAAAACTAGTATTAACCCTTTCCAGGTTAGCAGGGTCATGCTGAACCACAGGAAAGACCCATTCCTGTTCACAAAAAACTCCACTTATTCCACTTATCTGGGCTCCTGAGAACAAGAATTTCCTCTGCTTATATCTGTACAAAACGTGACTCACACATGAGACACAGACTTGGCTGGAGTCCCCAGATCTATTGTAGTGCAAATATAGAAACAATCAGTGAAATCCTTCCTAAATCTCCAAGCATTCCTCCCAATAATGACAAAAGGTGAATTAAATAATCACAGTCCCAGGGGTGCTCATGGAGGGTCAAGCATCATATGCCATGCTCAAGCACCCAGTCCCCCATCAGACACCAGAGCTCTGAGCAGGGTAGCACAGCTGCCTTCTAGGCAGGGCCTCTGTCCACACATATCCTCACTGCTGACAGAAGGCAGCTGTGCATTTATCTCAAAGAATTCAGCAGGCATCACCCTTGGTCTTTTGAAACAAAAAGAAAACATCTCTGCCTTCATTTGCAATAGTCCAATGTGTAGATTGTTTCTGTTTCAGCTGCTTCTAGTGATAGGGTTTCAGCTCCACAGCTGCCTTTCCTCCTGGACAGGTTTCACCTACTTTGACAAGGTTTAATCGACAGAGGAGGAATGGGAGAGGTAGCATCCATCCTCTTATCCCTCTTCTCCAGGCTGTGCCACCATGCACAAAGCATCCAGGTTTGCTGGCACAGAGCCCGCAAGCAAAGAAGCAGGGACAACTACTATGTGCCAGTCTGAGGGAGCAAGGAGTGGCTCAGCCTCCAGCCACTGCGGACGGGAAAGTCTCTGTACTTTGTCCAGTGGCTTGAATGCAAATGGTGATTGGAGCCATCAAACACCCAGATACACATAACACGGAGTGGTTCACAGCTACAGTCCCGGCAGCGACAGCATCTTTCTCAAAGGGGCTGAGCTCCCCCAGGCAGAGGTGGGGTGGTGCCCAAGGATCCCCAACCCAGGGCAAGAGTCCTGACTCCCAGGCAAGGCCCGAGGCCGCTCTCCCTTGGGCCCACGCAGAGGAATGCCCGACTTCAGCGTCATCTCTCACTTATTGCAACGCATGAACAAGTCTGCTGCGCATTGCAGGACAGTCCGAGCTACCTATGAAAGTACAACTTGGAGAAACCGAAGTGACACACGGAAGAGCCTCCTGGAACCAGGGAACCTGCCCCTGCCTACCCCCGAGCCTCCACCCCCGGTCCCCCTCCGGGCGCCGCAGCTGCGGCTTCTTTAACCGGGCAGAGGGGAGCGGGCAGCCCCCCCCGACGTCGTGGGCATCAGCTGACCGCGCCGGGCTCTGCCTCCTCCCGGGCCGCCCTCCCGCAGCACCACTACGGCGGAGGTGGCAGAGGCGACGGCGGAGGCTCCGCCGTGCCGGTCCCCGCGGCTCCCGGGGCAGCACCCGCCGCCCGCTCCCCGCAACCCCGCAGCCATCGCGCCTGCCCCTCGCCCTTTCCTCCTGCTCCTCCCGCCATCTGCCGAGGGAAGCTCCAGTGCTGGAGCCGTCCCTGCCCCGCGGAGAAGTTGGGATGCACCCAGCGGTCTTCCCAGAGCGCTGAGTTTAGGGCGGAATTGTCGTTCCCTGCTGTTTCGCTTATTTATTTAAATTTTTTTTAGCTTGTATTTTGGTGGGATTCTTTTTCTGTCCTTTCTTTCTTCCTTCTCCGCATTTTTCTCGTTACCAAGCAAGCCGAGTGTCTACGATGGATGGCAGTCCCGAGCTCCCCTCGGGGAGAGGCACCCGGTGAGCCGCAGGGCGCGCCCGGTGGGGCATGCCCCTCCGCCGGGGGGATGCGGACGGGCAGCCTCCGGCCGACGGCTCCGACGCCGTGACCGAGGATGCCCGCGACCCGGCCGGCTCTCCCTTGCCGCCCGAGCTCGCAAGACTCCCGCTGACCGCAGCCGCGGGGATTACAGCAGCTCCCGGGAACCAGACCTCGGAGCGGAGCCCCGGGATCCCCGGAGAGAGGAGCTTCCCGCTGTGAACGTCTCTCTGCAAGGCGGCTCCCCCCACCCCTCCGCACCCCCAGTCTCCGCATGGGGCCAAGGATCGCCTGCCGGGCAGCGGGGCTGCGCCCGTAGATGATCCGCTCCTCCCTCCTCCTCCTCCCCGGACCCGTGGCTCGGCTCCCTCCCTGCTCTCCGCCCCGAGGAGGGCGCGCACGCAGCCCGCCGGGGCGCCGGGGCTACTCCGCCGCCGGGCTCCGCGGGATGCTGCTCCGCGGGGAGCCGCGGGAGAGGGCGCGGAGTGAGAGCCACCTGCGCTGAGCCCCACGGCAAACCACCCCTGCCACCAGCCACACCGCCGGACCCAGGGACCTGCCTATAAATGTGATACCACCACCACCACCGACCCGCCGCTGCCACCCGCCCTGCTCCATCCCCTCCCTCCGCTCCCGCGGCTCCATCCCTCCCCCCGGCTCCCCTACCCAAAGACGGTCCGTCCTCCCTCCGCCCTCCTCTTTCCCCCCCCGCCCCCCCTCCTCCGGTGCTCTGCCCCCCGCCAGTCACCGCCATGGAGCTCTCGGAGGTGCGGTGCCTGAGCGACAGCGATGAACTTTACACCATCAACAGGACCCCCCCCGGGAGCAGCAGACCCCAGCGCCTGCTGTGGCAGACGGCCGTGCGCCACATCACGGAGCAGCGCTTCATCCAGGAACACAGCAGCAGCAGCGGCGGCAGCAGCAGCGGTGGGGGCAAGGGCTTCAGCTCCGAGGAGACCTGCTGCCCCAACCACCACCCCCACCCGCCACACCACCACCACCACCTCCGGCGACAGTCGGCCGGACGGAGTTTGGGCAGTGAACGCCACAACAACAACGGAGGCACCAAAGTCTTCCCGGAGCGCACGAGCAGCAGCGGGGACCTGGGCTTCCTACCCCTGGACTGTGCTCCCAGCAACTCCGACTTCTTCCTCAACTGGGGCTATACCTATCGCGGGGTGATCTTCCCCACTCTCCGCAACTCTTTCAAGTCCAGGGACTTGGAGCGCCTTTACCAGCGCTACTTCTTGGGCCAGCGGCGCAAATCCGAGGTGGTCATGAACATCCTGGACGTGCTGACCAAGCTGACCCTGCTGTTTCTCCACCTGACCCTGGCCTCTGCTCCCATGGACCCCATTAAGGGCATCCTCTTGGGCTTCTTCACCGGCATCGAGGTTGTGATCTGTGCCTTAGTGGTGGTCAGGAAGGACACAACCTCGTACACCTACCTGCAGTACAGTGGTGTGGTCACTTGGGTGGCCATGGCCACACAGATCCTGGCAGCTGGTCTGGGCTGTGGCCTCCTTGGGGACGGCATTGGCTATGTGCTCTTCACGCTTTTTGCAACCTACAGCATGCTTCCACTGCCACTTACCTGGGCCATCCTGGCTGGTCTGGTCACCTCTGTCCTGCAGCTCGTCATGCAGCTGGTTATCCCCAGGCTGGCCGTGACTTCCCTCAACCAGGTACCGTGGTGAGGAAAGGGTGGGAACCTTCCTCTTTCCCCATCACTCTGGGTGAGAGGAGATATGGGGTGTCCCAAGAGATTCTGTCTCTTTTAGTCAGGTGCTCAGAGATTCATTACCTGGAGGGAGACCATAGGCAAAATGCAACCTTCTCTTCTCCTCCCCCTCACTCCCTCGCTGCCTATAGAAAGTATCACCTGAAGTTGGGGATGGGGACACCCTCCAACCACACTCTCTCCTCTCACCTTGTACATTGACTACACTGCTGTCCCTTGAAATAACTTCAGGTAGAGGAGCACCACCTGGAGCAGGTGGGCAAGATGGGTCATTTATCATTCTCCTTCCTTACTTCCAGATGTGATCTGTGGCATGAGATGACTCTGCCTTGGCCAAACTTGCCCCCTGCTCATCTCTCATTTTACTTGCCTTGCTGTGCCTTTTAACTCTGTATCTACTGAGAGTACTGGTACTTTCATATGTGCCATGCAGCTTGTTCAGGGCTATGGGAGAAGAGGAACAAAGCATATTGTTCTTTGCCATGAGAACAAAGCTTGGTGAAATCGAGTGAAAGCTCCCCTTGGAGGTTTAGTGTGAGATCCTAGGCTGTCTTGGGAGGGCAACAAGAAACCTTTTCTGCTGGTGGTTGTGGGGCAAATAATGTGCTGCAATGTTTCAAGTGCTGTCTGGGACAGAGTACTAGTTACAAGGGGAGTGGGTTGCTGTGCAAAGTGCTGAGATGTATGGGGCAAAATATGGCTCTGAGGAGTTAAGACCAGGGCTAACCTGGCTTCACACTTACCTGGATTCTTCTACATCAAAGTGAGAATGTACTGACCTCCTCACATCTCTGCAAGGCAAGAAAATACTGCCTTTCTAGGGCGACTTAGTCCTAGAGATTCTTGCTGCTCCCTTTTGCCCATCCTCCTTCCCCCTTCCCATACTGTCACAGCTCTATGCTACCAATATTTCACAGCAGATTATCATCTCCATTTGGCTAACTCCAGGGAGTTAAGGAGAAGGGGGTGGGGAAGGAAGGCGGCAGATAATCCCCGGAGAACGAGGGTACAGAGGAATGTGTTGTATGTGATATTCTGTTTACTTGAATGGTGGATGTACAGCTGGGAAGTGGCTGATCTTGCACCTGGAAGTTTTGATGATGACGGTCCTTGGGGCAAATCTACTTACCTCAGACACTGTCCCTCCTGAAATGCCTGCCTACCCCTGTCTATCCCCTTCTTCCATGCACTTGTTACCTGTGGGCTTCCTGACCTCACTTTGCAGTGGCCAGGATCACCCTCTTTGGGGAAAAGCTGCCCCAGTGTGTTGTGCCTGAATCCTGTGGATGTGAGATAATTGGACTGCGCAGAGTTGTTCTCCAGCTCTTGGTAATGTGCTGATGAATGAACTGCAGCCACACACCACGTCCCGCTCCCATGTGCTGCTGGTGCTGGGTCAAAAGCTGTATGAATTATGCTGATTTCTTAATTTACTTCCATTTCCCATCCTGGAGTGCTGAGTAATGTGCGGCTATCTCATTATACACGTCTGTTTCAGCCATTTAGCCAGTCCACACACACACACACACACACACATTCCCTACAGACATTCCTAACAAAGACATTTTTCAGGAGAGATACTGAATATCTTCACTTTGCAGCCCAGTACCTTGCCAACTGTGTGAATGAACTGCCTTTGAGCGGTGCACAATGAGAGATTACCGGCCAGACGATTGCCTTCATGAACTACACATATAAATCTCCTTAACAGGATCCGCACAGCTTGTCGCATGTCGGTGTTGATTTACACCGCCTCCCCCCCTCCCGCAGACCGCGGAACCTGCCTTAATTAGGCACCACTTCGGCCCTTTGCTTCCATCCCCCAAAGGAAGAGGCCAGATCCTTTCCCTCTGCCCCTCTGCTGCTGGGGGAGGGGGAACCCGCTCCCTTCCCTCCCCTATTCCAGTCGCAGCGAGCGTCCCGCGGGCATCGCTGCTCACCCCCCCCCCCCCCCCGCCCCTTCCCGACCGCCGCGGAAGATGCGCGGGGCGCGGGCGCTGTCCGCCGGCGCGGTGCTGAAGCGGCCCGGGGGCTCCCCCCAGTGGCAGCCCTACCGCCGCCTTCCCCCCACGCCCTCGGGAGTTGTGTCCGCCCTCCCCCTTCGGCCCAGGGGAAAAGGGGAGCAGGACCTGGCGCCCAGAGAGAGGCCCAGCCCCACTTAGTCACTTTCTAGTGTGGCACAATTTAATTTATTTTTCCCAAAGCACTGCAGATCGCTTTCAGGAGTGAGGGCTTTTATGGCAAATGAAGGGTATTTAACTATTGCTTTACAGATAAACGTAGAGAATTTATATTACTGTGTCATCAAGGTTATAGAGGAAGTCTTCCAGACAACAGGGATCTCTTGAACCACCTCTCTTTTATTGTGGGGTTTATTTCCCCATCTAAAATACTTCACCTTCCCATCAGAGAAGCCTTGCAAGACTAGACAAACTATTTCCTCATGTAGCAATACCTTTGCCCATCTTGCTGGGACTTAGAATGCAGGGAACTCCTTACAGTGGATGTAAAACAGGAATGAAAGTATACAATGAAAAAAAAAAAAAAAAAACCAGAAGAAATAAACAGGCAGTAACACTCTGGACATGGTACAGGTAAAGTGTTTTCCACTGATTTTTATGAGACCAGGATTTCATGCAGAGAAAATATTGAATTCAATTCTGAACAGAAGGAATTTCTGCTCAGTTCATTACTGAGTACCCAATAGTATCCACAGGCGCAATGGCTCTGATTCTTCTCTGAGTCACAAGGGTATAAATCTTATAAATTTTCCCAAGCTACCATAAAGTTTCAACAGTTTATACAAGAGGAAAATCGAGTGCAGTGATCTGTTTTCCCTTAATCTCTTAATTAATCTTAGCTTTCATTGATAAATATGTTCAAATCATTAGTAATGCTGAACACAACCATGCAGTACTACTGCCTGATTCAGCTGTTTTTTGAAGTTAACAAAGTATGTTTGATCAGGAATACAAATAATGCCCACCACTCACCATTTGCTCTTGCATTAACACTTAAGAGGTCATCTGATTTTTCTTCCCTGGCATCTCAAAATTAAGTTGAACCAGCATCCTATAGATGTGAAGTAGAAAGGCTGCCTTGAAACTAGGGTTTAAAGACAGCACCAACCAACCAAGCAATCTACCAAAAAAACAAACAAACAAACAAACAAAAGTTTCAATCCTGCTAAGTGTTCAGTGTTTCTGGAGAGATATGACTTCCCTGAAACACAGCTGATCCCAGGCCGAAATGCTGGGCAACACACTGTTGCTCATCCTGGGCAGGGCCATGAAAAAAGGACCTGATACCATGATTGAGGTCAAGGAAACCCTGGTACTGACTTGGCTAAAGATTCTTTCAGAAAACAAACAAGAAATGTGAGATCTTGCTGGTAAACAAATAAAATGCATTGATATGTGTTCCTGATCAGATCCTGTGCTGGTGTTTGCCTCTGATGTTCCCCAAAATGAAAATGTACCTTGTATTGCATTCATTCTTGCCTTCTCCCTTTTCTTACTATTTCCTTATAAATGTACTATAAATCCAAATTCCTAAAGCCATGTATGTGTTTCAGGCCTCTGGGGAAGATTAAACAACTGAGAGCTCCTGCAGTGTAGGCAGATGATAATATAGATTTGAATTTTGACAGGCTTGAAATTATGTAAACTACAAACATATTCTGAATTTTAATCCCTTGCCTGTGCATTCTTTACTCACAGTAAATTCCAGTGGATTCAATAAGCCTACTCTTGTAAGTGACCTGCATGATGGATGCCTTGAAGCATCAAGTCCCAGATTAAGCATATTAAATTAAACTTTAAAAATACACTTGGAAATAGTCTTGAAGTAAATAATGCCAAGACGTAGGAAACTCATTCTTTCCTCTCTGTTTCTGTCTTTCAAAGTCCAGGCAGTTCTGTGAATTAATGTAATGGTTTTTGCTTGCTTTTTTTTTTCTCCAAACGAATTCTCTCTCAGGGTTGCCAATAGAGGAAAAGTCACAACTCATGAAGTCACAAGGAGTCCTATAGAGAGAAATCTGTATAATTATACAATGGCAACCAATAGCTTTTACATGCTTATTTCAGCTACATGTTTTCCAAAATCTGCTTGTAGATACCAGCATATGAGTATGTGCAAACCACAGTAGTCTGTTCAAAATCTCTGCCCAGTCCTTATGGGATATCTGTTAAACCTGTAAGACAGAAGGATATTTCAAAGTTGTCTCTCATTAGGGAATCATAATCAAAACATGCCACCTTTATCTCTATGGTTGTTTTCATAGCATTATTTAATTATAGTTTGTTTCCATACTCTGTTGTAATTATGTAGTTTTTAGGCTGGGTCATGATCTGGTTTCCTTTTATACCCTGTAATATCACCTGACGTGATCATCACATCATCAGTGGGTCACAGAATAATTAGATTAGAACTGGATACCCTTTCCCTGAAGCAGCTGCATCATTGTTGTGCTAAGCAGGCAATGCATTAGTTATATTTACTATTTGATGATTAATTGCCTTCAGAGAGTTCCTCCAAAATGGAGGAACTCAGGCAGAAACATAAATCAGGCAGAAACATGAATGAAACTTGCTTTTTTAATTTTTTTTTCAGTGAGTTTCAGCCTACAACAGTTAATACACTTGTTCTCAGTGAAAGTTACTCAGCTATATTTGATGAGACATTTTTTTTTAATTCTGTCAGGACACTTCTGGGTTGTTTTTAAGGTTCTGGTTATTGTTTGCTTGTTGTTATTCATGGCCCACAAAGAAAAATATGCTCTAAAATAGCAGCATCTAATGCAAAATAATCACACAGTGGAGCAGGGCACTTAGTGACAGTTAACAGCAGATCATGCTGGAATGATGTTTATTAGTCTGTACAGAAGTCTGAAGGGGATAAATGTCTCCAGTCCATCCTCTTACAGCAATTCCCAACCCTGTCAATGATGTGATCTGAACAGGAAAGAGAAGACGGCAAAATTAGAACTGTTTAATGGATTATTCTCTTTCTAGAGGGCAGAGAAGGTGGAGAGTAAAAGGACTTTTTCCTCCATTTTCCATATTTACAGACTATCTGGCTACACACAAGAAAATGGGAGTGTTTCGTGCAAAAAGTGAAATAACCACAAAGGAATTAAAGTGATGATGAGGCTGATGGAAACTCCAAACCTGAAACCCCATTCTCAGTTCCTGCCTAGCACCCCATCCCAGCAGGCACTTTGTTAACACCATGTTGCTTTAAGTGCAGTCTTCTTGCACTTGACTGTGTTTCTGTTTCGGATCATCCCAGGATGTGCCTCAATGACTCAATGTTAAAGTTACCACACAGCTTAGCCAGAATCCAACACTAATCCATTGGGAACACATTTTGGAGTTGTACTACACCCACAGTACCTGCTTGATGTAGAAGCCAGATGAGAAGGAGGTTGTACTCTTCCTCTGTTTAACAAATGTTGTGATGATGTTCTTGGGATGTGGCAAGCCAAGTCTTAAATCCCTTTTTCTCCAGAGAGATTTGAAATTCACTTCTTTTACCTCACCAGGGAGTTTTCAAAGCAAACCTTCCTCTATTCCAAGCACAGCTGTTCCTCTGGGAAGATAAAAGTTGAAGATTTAGTGGGCCAAAAAAGAAAGAACAATCTTGACTCTGTAACCAGGTGATTAAGGAATTCATCTCTGGTGGAGTCCTTGCTGAACATTTTAGTGTTTCATATAGTGCTATTAAATCATTCCCTCAAGCACATGTCCCAACCAGCAGACTGCACAGTCCATAAGAGCCTGGTGGTATTCAACAGAGGCTTCTGGCTTAAAGTCTAGCAGTGGCATGTTTGGAATTAAGGTGTACAAGGACCTTTCTTTGTGACTTATGAGCCCTTTTTTCTTCTTCTAGCCCTTCCTTCAGAGACAAACACTGTCTCTCTTGCTCTGTTCCTGGTGCAGTGCAGCTTGTGTACCCATCCCCAGTGCAGAAGGCTCTGTAGAGCTGCAATCTGTTCCAAGGAGAGACATGAATGCAAAGCACTGAATTAGCAGCGCAGTGTATCCTGAGCATTTTGGTACCAGCCACTCTCATTCAAACCAGGGATAAAAGAGACCTAGCTGATCAAAAGAGGTCAATCATTAAAAGGTCTGAATACTTGGCATTTCTTGGAACTAAGGATGTTGCTAACATACATTACTTACTTGGGCCTTACTACTTATTAGGGCCTGCCTGACTCAGAGACTCACAAGAGCTTGATTTACAGACCTGATTTAAATCCCACAGAGCATAATATAAGGAATCCTACAGACATTAGGATCTAGGATAGGATCACAGACCTTAGTGTGACCAAAGAAGGGCAATGAAGCTGGTGAAGGGTCTAGAGCACAGGTTACAGGAGGAGAGTCTAAGGGAACTGGGGCTATTTGGCCTGGAGAAAAGGAAGCTGAGGGAAGACCTTCTTACTCTCCACAACCTCCCAAAAGGTGGTTGTAGTAAGGTGGGGGTCAGTCTGTTCTCCTGATGTCTCTCTACATCTCCTTTTGTAGGAGAAAAGGAAATGGCCTCAAGTTGTGCCAGGGGAGCTGTATTGGATGGTACAGAAAACTTCTTCACTGAAAGGGTTGTCAGGCACTGGAACAGGCTGCTCAGGGAAAAGGTGGATCCACTATATCTGGAGGCATTTAGAAAACATATAGATGTGATGCTTAGGAGATGGATTAAGTGGTGGACTTGGCAGAGGTAGGTTAATGGTTATACTTGGTGATCTTAAAGGTCTTTTCCAACCAAGACACTTCTGCGATTCTTTTCTGTCTTTAGTTGAACCAAGCTCATGCCTCAGGATCTTTTTTAAGGAACACAAACATAGACATCCAGCTCCTCCAAGAATCTCTTGGAGTGAGCTCTGTCACTCTTATCTCTGCAAACACCCAGGTCTCTAGACATAGGTACAAGAGGAGTCTGCCTCATCTGGAGTGAAAAATACCAGGAAATGAACAGAGGACAAACTGCAAAGCCAGGCAGCCATTGGCTGGAAGAGTAACATTTCATCGTGCGAGTTTTGTTTATTAGCAACTATTTTAAGAAGTGCTGCTATTTCATTTGCCAGCTTCTTCTGCTGCAAGGCTCTGTGCAGTTAGCCCTAGGGAGAGACGAAGGCTGCGAGTTCATTAATTAACCATTGCTGCAGTCTGAGAAACAGCTGAAGCATATCAGTGTGAAAAATAAAGCAAAATTAACCCACGCAAATTATTTTTTCACAACCCTAGTTTTCTTTCTCCCAAACAGTCTGATGTTGATGTTAGAGGCTTATATGATGCTCTTAGATTTAATCAAGAAAACAGTTGCCCCCAGTGCAAATGAAGGACTATTTGAATGAGTTTAATTATTTAATTCTTTTACCTGTCCAGTTTTCTCTTTCAATTTTGAATTAATCATTACTTCACAGTTTTGAATTTTTCTGTATTTTCATTTTCTTTTATTTTAACAGAACAGACCCTTGAAAATAAAATGCAGACATCCCTCTTACTGAAATCAATGGAAGCATTGAACAGTGGCAGAATCCTAATTAGGAAAATCAGTTTGTTTCTTAGGAGGAATCTCATCTCCAGGCACTTTACTATTGCTCCTTTGTTTGAACTGTGCTGCTTTGTTTACCTGGGAGCTATTCAGAGACGTAGGTATCTATTTTCCATGCTGCTTGCTTTACATCTACCACAGTAGGAGCTTCATCCATCAATCCAGAGGTATCATCACATTGCGAATAGAAAATAATAGTACTACTACTAATAATAATCAGGAAAATCAATCAGCACAAATATCTACATGATATTACACTGTTCCCTAGGTGTTTCATAATTCCACAGTAAGGGTTTTAGGCAAGGAAATAACTTAGATCTCATGGCAGTTATTCAAATAACTATACAAGATCTAGATATATGTTATTTTAGCCTCTGTCATATGTGAAAGGACCTCTTATGCTGTATTAATAATCTTCATAAGCATACTAGATAGGGTTATAATTGACATTAAAATCATCCCACACGTGCTCAGTATGGATCTAATTCAGTGTGCTCCAGGCATGCATATCCTTTTAGAGGAAGGAGTAATATTCACCACAGATTTCTGCTGCACACTGGGAGTGAGGATCATTCCTGTCTTGTCAGTGAATTTATCACTGCCCTGTGCTGACCCCCACACACCATGTGTGCTTCATTTGATTTGGAAATTTGCCTTTCTCTGTTGCTGTAATATGTGACTAATGCATTCAATTGCTTTATAATTTTTGTGCAAAATATGCCCATCACTTTCTATGGTTCATCAAAAGAAGAATATTGTCTTCTGTCATCCACACACATTTTTCTTAAATAGAGAATACACTAAATGTGATGGGAATGTTTGCATTTAATTTCACTCTTCTTTAAAAGACCACATTCCACATAGTTCTCTTCAGGGCTTGTAGGCATGTCCTATGAGGAGCAGTTAAAGATCTTGGGTTTGTTGAGTCTGGAGAAAAGAAGGCTGAGGTGCAAACTCATTGGTCTCCACAGCTTGCTGAGGAGGGGAGGACCTGAGCTCTTCTTCCTGGTATCCAGTGACAAGATACATGGGAATGGTTCAAAACTGGACATTAGGAAGCATTTCTTTACTGAGATAGTTGTCCAGGACTGGAACAGGCTTCCTAAAGAAGTGATTGAAGTCCCTGGCCTGTCAGTATTTAAGAAGCACTTGGGCAAAGATGCCTTGGATTGGTCACACAGTTGGACTGGGTGATCACTGTAGGTCCCTTCCAACTAAACCTCTCCTCTCCTCCCTACCCTACCCTACCCTACCCTACCCTACCCTACCCTACCCTACCCTACCCTACCCTACCCTACCCTACCCTACCCTACCCTATTCAGCCTGATCAGCAACAACTCCAAGATCTTTTTACATTAGTCCATCTGTGCTGGGAGGGGTTTAAAGTAGATGTCACAGAGTTTATTCAAGGCTGTTATTGCATCACAGGGATACAGAGAGAGCTTCCTCTTCAAATAGCCTCTTTGTAATCCTGTGCTTCTTGCTTTCATATACATGCAGTGAACCAGTTTCAATGAGTGTAATGGAGAACATTCTCCTCTTGGTGAATTTGTTGCCTTAATATGTCTCTTTCTTAGAACTGGGACCCATAGATCCAAACTTCTTCACCCAGAATCGAGAGAAAACCAGACATGAAGTTCTGATCCTTGTGCAAATGGTGTAAGCTCTTGGGTAGGAAGAAATTCCCTCCTTCCTGGGCACTGAGTAACATAATTGGCTGAAGACTGTGTCTCAGGTTGAGCTCTGTGCTGCCCAAAGGGTCAGGACACATTTCAGGATTCAGCCCCTCCCCCTCTATATTAACACTAACCAAACAGAGTGCTTGCATCCAGACTGTGAGGTGGGAAAATCAGGTCCACGGTGATACCTGAACTACATGTGGGAATTGTGAAGGGAGGGTTGGTTGACATAGACCCAAACAGTGGCTGGGATTGTTCTGGTGATCTAGTGGCACAGGCAATGGCATTCTAAAGACATTCCTTGATGCTTTTTAGTGCACTGCAAGGATGCAGCCCTCCCCCTGCCTGCCCTTCTCTGGGTTGTGATGAAGCTGAGTGGGAGGTGTATACTGGGTTTGCCTGCAAAGGTGCTGAATGAATTTAGTAGCCTCTACTCGAAGCATTAAGGGAGTGATGTATCTCAAAATGGATGGAGAGATTTATAGTAGGCTACTCCGAGATCTGGAAGTCCTTGAAAGTAACCCAGGAAAATTGTTTTTTGAGAATTATACTGGACTTAAGTCATACGAATCTTGCCCAAGGACACTACTGTAAAAGATTTTTTGACATTTCAATAAGGCAGCTGAATACCACTCTGACTAATCATAGAATCATACTAATGGTGTGGTAGTTCCCATGTTTACCCCCATCCCTATAGTAATAGCAGTTTGTTGACAATAACGGGAAGAGAAGAAGAATTTATTCTATGTATTTTATTTGTGCTAATGTGATTGGTTTTTTTCTGCCATGTTTCACTAGCCACCTGTGAGGCTACAAGAAATGGTGTAAGAACATATGAAGTGTTTTCAGTTTCTGTGTGATGGTACAAGAGTATAATCTTCTCTATAATCTTAATACCTCTTCATGCTTAGAAATGATTTTTCCAATGACGTATCACTTTCTTTCCTGGGAAAATATACTTGTGTCTACTTATTCTTAAAGGATAGTTATGTACATTTTCTGATGACAGCCACACTTCTTTGCTATTCATTCACAGTAGAATATCTAAGGCAATCATTTAGTCACTCCAAATCCCATTAACAATCAACACAGTGAAATTCAGAAGCTTGGAAGAGGACTAATATGACTTTGGAGGAGTGTAAAAGAGTGCATCTCAGCATTATGCCAATTATTTTAATGTCAGGAAAAGCACCTATATGCTTAAAGATGGGTGTAAGTATAAGTTATTTGACAGCCTGGGGCCATGAAAGTGAGAACAAAGATTGCTAAGGTAGCTGTTCTTTTCAAGTAGCTAACAAAGCTTCTGCTGGCCAGATTGCTTTCCATGGCACCAGAACACACTAAATTTATTATTGAATTTACAAATGGTATAGCTAAGTGTCATTTATACAAGAACTCTTTTAATGTATGAGAAGCAAGAGTATTTGAGTCCACTTCTGGTTTTCTTCTACAACACAAGACTTCTGTAATTAAACTTCACACAGCTATTTTTTTTAATTCAAACCCAACCAAATATATATAATAAAATTGAATAATATCCCATATTTTAATTTCCAAAGGTTAGAAACACTTTATAATTTTACATATACTTAAATTAGAAGGATACAGATACTCAACAGAGGCAATGGAGTGAATTTGATGATTTTTTTCTTTTTTTCTTTTTTTTAAATTTGCGTTCAGGTTCAGTAATTGCATTTGCAAGTCAAAATAATATTTACTATGTTTCTAACATTTGTGTATACCTAAAGAGAATTTATAGGTTCAATTTAAAGTGGAAAATGCACACAGCATTAATTAAGAAACTTCTTTTGTAATTGCTATCATTAAAAACTCAAACTATAATCTGGAAATCAGACTGACTTATTCTGGCTAACAGCAACATGGATTTAGCAGTTGCAGCCTGCCTTTACCAAATAATTACTAGTGAAAGTATCTCAGATTTAAAAAAAAAGTATCCAACAAAAAAAGGAACATGTTGAAAATACAAATGATAAACACAGAGACCTTTTATGAACCCTATAGGCTACAAAACATGGAAGGATAGCTGGGCATTGTAATTATTTCCTGGATAGACATCAGACATTAAGCCTGCTTTTCAAGGTAATCTAGGGGTTTAAAAATCTCAATAAGTGAATTTTTCAACACTCTGCAAACTAAAGGATTCCTTAAATCACTTAAGTGGTTATCAGTATCCCATGGGACTACTTAAGTCCCAGAAGGCCCCACCAGTCTCAATAGGTTTAAGCAATCTTCCCTAGTGCAGATGATACAAAACTGGGAGGGGTGGCTGATACATTGGATGATTGCACTGCCATTCAGAGGGACCTCACTGGGCTCCAGAAATGAGTTGACAAGAATGTCGTGGAGTTCAGGGAAAAGTGAAGTCTTGCACCTGCAGAGAAATAACCTCATACATCAGCCCAGACTGAAAGCAGGTCAGCAGAGAAGCCCTGAGGTTTCCTGGTGTACACCAAATTGACCAGGAAGCAGCAATGTGAAGGCAAATGTCCTCCTGAGTTACATTGCATAGAACATTCTTGGTTGCTGAAGACAGTGATTCTCTTCCCCTGCTCAGCCCTGGTGAAACACATCTCAACTTCAGTGCCAAATGTGCTGGGATACCCAGTACAGGAGAGACATACTGGAGTGAGTCCAGAGAAAGGCTTTGAAGGGCTATCTAACAAATGGGACTGTTCATCCTGGAGAGAAGTTTTGAGGAAAGGAGTGGGAGGGCAATATGATTAAAATGTATAAATGTTACGGGGGGTAGTAAAATAGACAGAACCAAACTCAGTGGTGCCCAGTGACAGGAGAATCAGTAGGCACAAATTGAAGAACAGCAAGTTCCACTTAAACCTTTTTTACTCCAAGGGTGATTCCCTTGGAGATATTGTGGAGTTGTCATCCTTGGAAATATTCAAAATCTGACTGAGACCCTAAACAACTTGTTCTAGCTCTAAGGAAGGAGGTTTGACTACAGGGTATCCAGATGTCCCTTCCACACTCATTTATTCCATGATTCTGTGGTAGCAGTACAGGTACTGTACACTCTCAAGCAGAGAGATCCAAAGATGTACTGAGGATCTGGAGTGCAGAACTAACATCTCCAAATCCATCCTGAAGCAAACACACAACCAGCTCAGGGCACAGTTCCTGTGATCACAGCATGAGACCTGGTTTAATATACATGCCATGCCTTCTGCACTCACTTCAGTTAATCCCAGGATTGAGTCCTACTGTGGAACTTAACTGCTGCCCTGTATCATAGAATCATTGAATGATTTTGGTTGGAAAAGACCCTTAAGATCACCAAGTCCAACCATAAACTGAAGTCCACCCCACATCATCACCTGACCTTGGCACATCACTTCTGCATGAGAATTGTTCTGTAGCCTTATTACCATCATAGGGTACAAAGCTCAAAGCAGCCCTATTTATTTCCCCAATTCCATCTGGTGACATCAGGCAGTCCTAGAGCACATGCTCACAGCAAACATCAGTCACACACACTCTCTGTACTCCTTTTGGAGAACTATTCAATCTCCACCTGCCAGATCTCTGTGGGATGTGCAATACTTCAGGTGGGAGAGTTTGAAGAATGTACCAGTGGTTCCTTTCCACCAGCAATCTCCTTTCCTCCAGCTCAGTGGCAGCCATTCAGTTTTAGATGCTACAGGAGTGTTAGAAGATACCTGCTCAAACTGGGTGTGAACTGTGGCTTTCTCAGGAGTCTTTAGATGCAGGTTTACCCTTAGGCAGGCTGCCAATGCCAGGACAATATTTTGAGCAATTTGCACTATCCTTTTTTTTAAAAGCCAGAAATTAACCTCCCAACCAAACACTTTAAACACACTGTTTTCTGTTGGAATGGATACTGGTCATTTTCACAACATTTGTAGAGAGATGGTTGCGCTAGAGAAAAGGAAGCACAGGGTAGACTGCAACAGCCTTCACGATAACGATTAAGGTAATATTAAGCAGTTTTGACAGACTTGGTTTTAGGAGTGATATAGATAATATCCAGAAACAGAAACATAGGTTGAATGACCTGTCAGGGTCCCTTGATGCCCTACTTTCTATAATTACATGATACTGGTTCTTAATCCCAGCTATGATGCAACATGTTTGCAACCCCCAGTTTCCAAAGAAGCAAACTATTTTCTGATCCTAATTATTGGTATTCAGAGGCTGATGGATTAGTCCAAACTAGCTTCACTAATGTTGCTTGAAATGCCACAGCTTCAAAGATTTCTATGATTCTGTTATTCTGTGATTTATATCTCTGGTTTGCTAATGGCATGTTGGATGAACCAGTGGCCAGTAATATTGCTTATGGTGCAAGAAAATGACAGAGTTTAGCCATCTCTTCCAAGAGGCTAGTGACTGGTGAAAAGGTTGTATTGTCAAGGATGTCCCATTGAATGCAAAGAAACAGCAGAGAGTGAATCAGCTGAATAAGGAGGGGGCATTTTTACACAGTGAAAAATATTTTTCAGGTCATCATAAACTCATTTTAACTGACCTTCAATCTTCTTCATCTTAAACCTGATAAATAAACCTGATCAGATTTGTTTTACTTCTATATGAATATTAAGAAAAAAAAAATCAGATGGCCACATTACAAAGAATAAGAATTTTCCTTGTTGCTTCTGCTCTAAGCAAAATATCTAAGTACCTGTTTACATTAAGAGATATAGATGTGGCTCCTAAAATCTTTGAGACTGACTTTCAAAGTATTCTTAGATATGTGGTAGACATGAAAATAATGGAAAAAATACAGCCATATAGTGCCATAAGTAAATATAGAGCTTAGTTCATGGTTGTTGAGTAGCTGGAGCATTGCTAAGAGGTGGAAGAGTTTTCATCCCTGGGAAGCCTCATGCACAGTTAGTCTCTTGCAAAGTTTCTCCATGTGTGACACCTTCGTGGGTCTGTGAGACCTGGAACTGCTTTCTGCTCCTGGCATCCAGCACCTTCCCTGGGGCTGGGTACCCCACCCAGCCAGAAAGCCAGGAACTTGGCTTTTCCTTTTGAATAGACACGAAATGTTCCCTTCATTCTCCAAATAAAGCAAAAGACCTTAACAGCACACAATTGTAATTCAGGGAAAATGGTGGCTAATGTTCTCTTCAAGGGCAATAAACTCTGACCATGCCAGGGTATTTTTAATCACATTTTTCATGTTCTAAAGAGCACTTCAGCCTTTCAGCAAAATGCCTTTATTTCCAGACTACAAAATCAGCATCAGCAGCTCAGAGAAACCATAGAGATACCTTCAATAAAAAGTTTTCCAGCAGCCATTTCTACTTCAGTTGGACACAGGAATCTCTTTGCAATGAATACTTTGCAAATTCATGATGGGTTTTTTGTTCAGAGGGGAGAATGGCATAAAACACAGACATAAAATGCAAAGTTTTTGTGTTGTTCTTGGTGAAAATAGAGTGGCAGATAGAGGTAGGTCATCGTGGGGTTTTTTGTCATTACAATCATTTTTGCAGGTGCCATATGGACAGTTTATGGATATGGACATATTTTTCCAAAATGTCTGGATGATCCCATCCAAATCCAGTGGTATTGCTCTGTTCCTTATCTACCACGTCACAAATGCAAGTCCTGCAGCTCAGTAATGTCTGCTCCCAGCAAGGAGTGTTTATTGAATACTGAGATCTGCAGGATTCCCCATCTCCCAGAGGAGGGATTTTCCAGCTCTGAGTGTTAATGGCTCTTCCATGCCAGTTTCATTTGAAATCAGTGGAAAATGGGACCTGAGAGTTACCATAGGTTGCCCATGTGCTATAGGTGCATTCTGAATCTTATATACCTCGAGGTCACCTTCTGGGTACCACCAGAGTTGTACCTTAGAAATGCATTTGCACACCTATGAGGCTGTGCTGCTCAGAAATGCAGTAATTACACCTCTTACTACTAAAGAAAAAGAAAAAAATATGTTTTGGGATGGGTTGATTTTTTTTTTAGAATCTGCTAAGAACTGAAAATTTCAAAACACACACAGACTCACATGTAGCAAGACGAACCTCTTTTAGGGTACAGCGCTTCAAGGTACAACCAGGTGTTCCAGCAGAGACTCACGAACAGTGCTCTGAGCCAATAGCCCACAGGGTTGACTAGCCTGGATCGGTGCTGTTGCTCTGAGAGCAACTGATCTCTCTGCTCACTAGCTCAGGACTGAGCTCTGCCTGTGTCTCAGGCTTCACCTTTTATTGGCCCCCTGGTCCTGCTCATGCGCAGTGGGGGCCCACCCTAATTGGGCACAGGTGGGCATGACACAAGCTCATGCTCACTCCCTGGCAATTAGTGGCACCTGGTTGCCTCGTTACACTACACTCATACTTTCTGGCTTTCATTAAAGAGTTTAAAAAAAAAATTTTTTTTTATTTTTTTTTATAAACTTCTCCAGTTATACAAATTTGTCTCTCCTGTCTTCAGATGTTGATCCCAAATTTACTTACTGTTTTTAATATAATCCTGTGAGGTCTGGCTAATTCTACATTTTTAAAAAATATTTTTCACCTAAAAAAAATAATTGGCATGATTTTTTCTCTTTTTTTATAAACCCCTTGTGTAAATAATACATCAGAACATGTCAGAAGACAAGAAAGAAGACAAGAATGTGTGACAAAAGCCATTTATTATACAACTCCATTGTCTTTTTATTGCTGGGACATGTTGGCTTCCTGTTCACAGAACCATTAATTGAGCTGACTTTAACAAATGGATGTGGATGTTCCTGAGGAAGGCAACATGAAACAGCCATTTGAGCTTGTTCTTGCTTTTAGGCAGAATTTACTGTAGGTTACACATGTAGTTACTGTGCAGAGTCAGCTATCAGATGTCAGATTAATACTGACAAGTAGCATGTTTGTAGACACAGTTTTAATTGCTTTCAGCACTGTACTTTTTGAATTAAAAAGAAAATAATATGAACATTGGGGCCTCTCTGGGGCTTTTTTTAACTTTCTGAACAAAAATTCTAGCATTTTGCATTTTTAAACTTTTGTACATACCTTGGCAAGGGTGTATCTGGCCAATGCTGACTGGTTAGATGGCAGAGATTGCACTCTTAAGACCTGATTTCATCCTTCTAGGAAAAAAAAAATAGTTCAAATTCTTATCATAGAATCTTCCTGGGATGGTACAACCTGTGCCAGGGTTTCACCATCCTCACAGGAAAAAATTTTTTCCTAACATCTAGCAAACAGAACAAGCATTAAACAGTAAAAAATGCCTTATCATGTCCTTATTAACTGTGTCCTTTCTCTGCAAGCCCTTTTGTAGATTTTACTATTAGCAATATCAGGTTTCCAAAAATATCAACCACTTGGGCAGGTCAGTTCCTAAAACTCATTGCCTTTGGGTTTCTTCTAAAGCTCAGAAGTAGTGTTCTCTTTACTGACTGCAATTCCAGTAAGAAATCTACTTTGTTGGCTATTTCTTGACTTAAATTCTGGCATGGTTTTTGTGCAACGAAACACAGCATTTTCAAGCCTTGATATTTGTACTGCAGCAACTCCAAGGCCATACACAATTTCTTCTCAAGCACTCATCCTTTAAGTGCTCCTAAGAGAGCAATGTTTACATATCACAACTGCTGCTACATTGATCTAAATAGGAGATACATGAGCTAAATACTCAGGAAGGCCAAACACTGCTTTGTGCAAGCAATTATCCCTTTGAAGTCAATCATCTTCTGTGTGAGCAGGTTAAGAATGGCTTTGCTTCTGAGTGGGTGTCTCTAAACACCCTGAGCTGCAAAAAGGTGTAGAGCATTCATGGCTCTGCGATGGATCAAACTTTGTGTGGATTTACACACAGCTGTGCTGATGTAAAACATCCGGAGAGTGGGGACTTCTCTGGTTACGTCCATCAAGATTTAATACTCTCCAGTAGCTCTCACTGGTATTAGCAGGATTCATTATTCCACAGCAGAGACAGTGATTGTTTTGTCTTGTGTCATTTATTTAACATTCCATGAGCAGCCCAGTTTCTATTCCTCATGCTTACACATGCAGTGAAAACAAAGGCATGGTTTGTATTGTCAGGCAAGGAGAATTTGGCATCAAGTAAATATCAGGGTTTGATGTTAATCCCATCCTTGTTTTACACAGGAGTGAGCCACTGCCTTTAAAAGAATTAGTCCTAGATCACACCAGCGTCACTACAGAATGAATCCTGTGCTGTCTCCTCTGCTAGCAAAGTAGCAGAAGCAACCTAATCCTTCGTTATTTTTCTGTGGTGGATTCTGCCAGCCAAAGGATTGAGTCAACTTTTTCCCACAGCACTCTCTGTACTTTTGATGTCAGTCTGACTTCTTCTAGCTCACCACACTGAAGCGCTCACTGTGACTAATAGCAAAACAACACCCACAGGTTTCACAAAGGAAAATGTTTGTCCTCGCCTAACTCTCTGAGATAAAGTTTTAATCCAGCTGGTCTGGAATGCTGTAACCTCTCACAGTTTCTGTCTGGTACATTTCCACTTGCTTCCACATCCCTTCCCTGTTTTCTCACCAGGGAAATTCCTATTCAGAGTGAAAAAAGATGAGATAAACAGATTTAAAGAAAATATTAAGTGAAGTAAGATAGCTATCAATAAAATTCCCATTTAAGCTTGAGAGATTCATGTCTTTCATAGAATCATAGAAAGTTAGTGTTTGGAAGGGAAGTTGAGAGATCATCTATTCCAACCTCCCTGCCAGAGCAGGGTCACCTACAGTAGGTCACATAGGAATGTCTCCAGGTGGGGCTTGAGTATCTCCAGAGAAGTAGACTCCACAGCCTTCCTGGTCACCTTGTTCCAGTGCTCTGTCAACCTCACAAGTGAAATTTTTTTCCTTATATTTCTGTGGAACCTCCTCTGCTCTAGTTTCATTTGCCTAACTTGTGTTCAGATCAGCTCTGGAAGAGAAAAGGCCCTGGACCCTACTGCCCCAACCATAACCATCCTAAAGTTTTCTTTATCTTTCTTAAAAATATAAGATAAAAAAGATATCTTTATCTATTATTAAAGTTTATCTGCACAGGCTCTCCATTTCCTGTGGTCTCCCAAGGTCATAGCAGCACTGGTTCTCAGTGTGGTTAGAGATGACTGAAATTTTGTGGACACTGAAGTCAAACTTCAATCCACAATCTTTATGCTACCCAGGTTTTCTCCAACATCAGGGGACACCCAAGGTGCTATGTTTACAATCCAGTGTTAGCAGCAGGAATAGCTGAAAAAAATAGGTGTTTGAAGGTTTTGTTGATTTTTTTTTAATGTTTTGCTAGGAAAGGACTCTCAAAATGTCATTGCTAAATCCTGCCTTTTCTTGATTTTTGGTGGAATCATCACAGTCACAACCGAAAGGAGATAGGGGGAAAAAATCATATTAAATTGCTTTCATTGAGTTTTCATGTCATTTAAAAATAATTTAAAATAGAGCAGAGCAGTCTTAATGGGAAATTTGGAGGGAGGAGATATTTGCCTTATTATTTCTGGCCTAGCAAACCTAAAGCTTGGGATCTGTCTGACTGCTCCTGGCATCTCAGATATCAATCAGCTGCAGAGTCAGTGGGTGAACTCTGTCCCTGATGAAACCAGTGCAAAAGGAGAGCCACTTATAGACACAACTGTGAGGTAAACTCAGCCTTGCCTTTGACTTTTAATTAAAAATGCTGATAATAAAGTGTAAAGACCCTTTATTACCAACACTGGTTTGGGTTTCGCTTTTTTTTTTGTGTGTGTGTGTGGTTTTGGCTTTTTTTGTTGGTTTGTGTTTTTTTTCTGAACAGCTGCGGGGGGTGGTTTGTTTGCCAGCAGGTACAGCTGCTTAACACAACCAGCTGATCAGCAGAGCTTCCCATCAGAGCAGAAGCAGGCTTTGAAGGACAAGGGTGGTTTAGCAAAGGACATTCAACACTATGATATCCCTCATCTATTTTTCAGTTAAACCAATGAACTTTTTAATAGGTATTAATCTCCCTCTCGCCTGGACTGGAGTGGCTATCATAAGGCTGTCTTTATTTCTTGATAAAGAGTCCAAGAGTAATTTAAGATCATTAAGTTTTGCTATATATTTTTCCATTGCAGCACCAAAGGGGAAAAAATCATTTTCAAAATTTTCCCTCTTTCCTCCACCTGTGGCCACAGCTTGATAATTCAGAGGAAAGTACACATGACCCAGCCTAGCATAGCTAGGAACTAAAAAAAAAAAAAAAAGTTCCTCCTGTGCAGGCTGTTGGTGTAATTCTGTAGAATACACCAAAGCAGGGTCACCTGTGCATGGACCATGACAACTGCCAGTTCCACTGCAGGTAATTGCAGGGATGTGCATACATTTGGTCAGATGAAAACAGCAATGAACTGTGTCACAGAAGATGAACTGCTGTCAGCCCTACAAACATAATTATGGTTTGCTCAGTTTTGACATCCCACTTCCACATTATCTAGAGCAATAAAACCAGCTGTGCCGAGCAGCACCCCAAACTCATTTAGCAGAAATGCAGACTGCCTAATTCTGTCTTCCTTAAAATGTAGTTATATTTTTTCCAATGGTGCAAAGCAGTTTTGATGACATTTTTTTTCCTGTATAATCTATTAAGGGAAGTACCAGGAGTTCTTCTGCCTTGGCTATCTTGCATTGGTCGAGGCAGAACTACTGAGATAATTCTAGGAAAATTTCCAAAAGTGATTTTCACTTTAGAGGTCCTTGTTTTAGGCTGCCCAGGCTCATCTTTATGTTCAGTGATGCTTTCAGACATTTCCAGATGGGTTGTCAGCTGGAATTTTTTGTCACTGTGAGGATATCTATGATGTCTGATGCCTATTCCCCAAACACTGGTACATCTGAATTGGAAGACAGTTATTTACAGTTCAGACATTCATGTAAGTAAAGTAAGGGGAAAAATTAGCATTTGGCAAAGGTTGTTTAAAAAACAATCCAGGAATTATTTTAAATTCTTAATATCCAGGGTGTTGTAAGTGTGCCTCTCTATTTGAGATTATTTTTATATAAATGTTTAGATGCTGAAACTCTTATTAGGAGTTATTTATTTCTCTAGTGGTTTTAAGTGGAATGTGGCTTCTTTTGAATATAGTTACTCTGGTATTTGCTTTGAACAGTAAACAGGCAGCCTGTAAGGGAGATCAACTTCTACCTTATAAAAAAAATATAAGGAAAATTTTACTGTCAGACAGAGCTTTATGGGTCTGAAATATGGAAGTGCAGAAAGAGGAACTCCACAGTTGCTTTACACACGCTTTTAAGCAGTGAGCAGGTGATGCCATCACTTCAGCTGTTTCCTAACCCACCCTGACTGCCATGAGCTGCTTCCAGCGTATTTCTCTTTTTTCAGGTATTTGTGTTGTGCCTTGTTTTTTACTCATTTTGGTGGGTTGTCACAGGATCTCTCCTTGGTTAGACAGCACAGGTAATTTAAAGTAATTTTATAGTTCATGTAGTGTGGTTTCAAAGTGGCATATATTTGGAGAAAACAGCGATTCCTGTCTTAGTTTTTTAAGTTTAACTAAACACACCAAAAGAGGTGAAGCTTTTGGACAGAAAAATTATGTCATCTGGAAGGTCTGGCTTTAGATTTCTCTTTATAATTACCCTGCAATGCAGCTGTCTTGGAGTAGAGGGAGAAGGTACCTAACCAGCACACAGAAAACACTGAATAAGGAAGGTTATTTGCATCAAGAATAAAGTTGTTCCTTCTAAACAAGAACATTTCAGGGACTTGTGATAGCATCCTTTGTGCAAAATTATGATGAAAGTGTGATGTGCTGCACAGGGAACAGGAGACATGATCAGCAGATTTCATTGTGTGGTTCAAGATCAGTTTCTAGGTGAGGGTCAGAGGGATAGTTCAGCAGAGCACCCCGTAGCCATGGAAAACAGTTGCTAAAAACTGAAGATCAGTTACCCTTTTCTGTCCATTTGCCTGGGTGCATGGGCTGTGACCCTACTGCTGACATTTTCACAGACATGTCCAGTCACTTCAACATGCATGAAAAGAAAAGCAACAAAGAAGGTTATTAAAAGTACCAGGATAGATTTATTTATATATATATATATTTATTAAGATCATGCCTAAATCTTAAAATTCAGAAAAACTCAAGGGGGAGTTAGAGGAGATGTACTGTAAATTAAGTTCCATTTGGGGCTGCTTGATATCGCTAGCAGGGTTTTGTATTTGCTTGTCTTCTTCTGTGCATTACTCAAGTTGTGTCAGCCCTTATGTGTCTGATATGATATAATATGATAAGGTTTTTTTTTTGGTCATAGACCAAACCAAATTATATGGCTTGAACAACCTATAAACAATTTAATCAAACATTAAATTTTCTAAACTTTGTCACGGTTTAACACTGGCCCGGCGATTAAACCAAATAACAGACGCTCTCTATTAATCTCTCTCTCCTTGATAAAGAAAGGAGAGAGAATAAGGGAGAGAGACTTATGGGTTGGAAACTAAACTACACAACTTTAATGAACAGTAATGATAAATAGGAAAAATTACTAAATATATACAAATATACAGGAAAATGGAAACCACATTCCTCCCCCTTTCCCCCAATAACTCTCACGTCACCACCGAGGCTGTAGGGCAGCACTGGGAAAGTCCAGGCTGGACTCCTGGAGTCGGCAGCAGTCGGGAACCGGAGGCAGGAACACACAGATGTGGGCTGGCACGGATCAGGACCACAGGCAAACGAACGGACGGGATCCTTCCAGGATGCTGGGTGAAGGAAGGGAAGCAGGGAAGCAGGAAATCAGGAAATCCGGAAATCCGGCTTGGCCCTCGTGATGCTTCAAATTTGTACTGAGTGTGACGTATATGGGATGGAATACTCTGTTTGGTCAATTCTGGCATCTGTCTTGTCCATTCCTCCCCAAAGGAGGGCTCAGGTGGGACCTCTGTATCCTCCTGGACGGTAAAATGTTTTCCTCAGAGCTGAGCAGTGTCCTTGGCTCTGCATACCAATCTCTAGCAGTAACTATAAACATCAAGTGTTATCAATCCTAGAAGCACACACTGTCTGAGAAACTTGCTGTTAATTTCAGCAAGTGCAACTACTTACAAGAGACTTAGCTAAAAGTAAAAGTACAAAACAGAAAATCACCTTTATCCTGGCCCAAACCAGGACAAACTTCTAATGCATTCAATAAGAAGAACAAGAAGGAAATAACTATTTTTCTAGCAGCAAATTAAACTCTTGCTCTGAATATTAAATATTCAGATATACATATTTTGCTCTCACTCTGAATTATTAAATATTCAGATATACATCTATCTGAATTCTGTCTTGAGCTAGAACAATTTATTTTATGCAAACGTGTCGTTGTTCAGAGGGAAAATGATCTTTGGTTTTTTACCATTAGCAGTGAAGGAGCAGTAGGAATTTTAGGATTTTCTACAAGAGGATGGAGAAAAAACATGTCTGAGCCCTGTTAATCTCATTGAGGGTGACCTAACAACTCCTTGGGATTGAGTCTGGGTTTTGATGGGGCCAGCCTGGCTTGTAGGCTACAGATTTTATGCACAATAAAGGCCAGAACTGACATACTGAAGTCCTTTAATGCCTGCTCTGGAAGCAGCAAAGCCAGGCTGGATCTCAGCTCTCCTAAAGGCATAAATAAGATCTGAGTTTTTGAAGAATCAGACAATATTCCCATGGGAGCTCAGCACAACTGAACCACAAAATTTGTTTATAAAGGCAAAACCAGGAGGTGACACTGATACAGACTGCTCATTTCACATTTGGCAAATCAGAGATGGGTGGGGCAAAGCACTGCTCTACTAAATTTACCAGAAATAAATAAGTAATGCACCTTTCTCCAGTCCTGTCTTCTCGGGTGTATGGCATATTCATATCTTTCAGAAAACTGTATATTTAGGTCAGATAAAAGTGTCAGCACTCACTCCAGCTGTGAGTAGGAGTTAAACAGTTGTTATGCACTGGACAGTATAGAGGATTAGACACAGATGAGCTTTCTGGAAAGTCATGGCAGCAGTTTGGGCACCTCCATGGGACACTTGGGTTTCCAGTAAATTACAAAGGAGCATCCATAATACAAGCAAAACAAAAAAACCCTCTATTGTGGCTGCTGGCATTTAGCAGTTACAACCAGGAGAAATCAGGAGTGAACCTGGAGAAAAAAAAAACCCAACACTCCTTAGAAGGTGATTTAACAATAAGGCAGCAATGATTTCAGTTTAATGAGTTGGCAGCAGTGCCAGCTATGAATGTTCACGTGCTTCCTCTCCCTGTGGAGCCTGTGCTGGAAACTCAATCAGGCAACTGCTCTGAATACAGAATCATTGCCAATGCCAAATGTTTGTTTTTTAAGTTGGCCAAGTTCCCTGAGATAGTTCACAGTATGGTCCCACAAATAATTGATCTGGCACGAAAAAGGGGAAGCTGTGCTGAGGGATCAAGGTAGGCAAGAGGCAGGACAGAGATATAGGTACTTACTCATTTTGCTGCCAGGAGCTTTGATTCATAAAATCATGATCTCAGCTGGAGATAGAGGCTTGCTGCAGTCCAACAGAGAGTCTGTGCTGCCAGATGTTCCTATTCTATACAAAGTAAACCATTTTTGTCTCAAATCCCACACTTCTCATTCAACCCTCAGTTCATTTCTGGTTCATTCCTCAGTTCTTACAAAAGGCGAAGTTACTTTCTCTCAAAGTAATCTAAGCAAGGGGGTGATGGAGAAAAGAGAGAGGGCAATGAGGTTTCAGTGACATTTTGCTTATAAAAAAATAAATATGTGGCAAGCTGCTATTTTTAGTTAATCAAGCAATGATGAATCAAAATGATTTTCCAAACCTACTTAACCAATAATAATCACCATAGCAACCAGTTCTTTATGTGGCCCATTCTGAAAGTACTGTTAAAGAATCATAATATCTTTAGTTTCCTAGTTTTCCCAAAACAGACAAGAACTACTTTAACACTTTGTTGAAGCCAATCCAAAATTAGAAAGCAAAATAGGAAAAGAATTAAATGGTTTCCCACAGGCTCATTTTAAGGACTGATTAAATTCCTGCTCTGTAGGACTGACCTTCCTTGGGAATGTCCAATTGGAGATTCCATTGAAAACCATTCTTTTCAGATGTGTTTTTTGTTTCTATGCAGCAGAACAAAATTATGAGCTGAAGATGGTTTGTTAATAATGAATAATACATTTGTTTCTGCAGAACACACTTGGATTTTTTCTGCACTTCAGTAACACACAAGTTTGATGTCCTCCTGGATATCAGAATTGTTTCTAAACTTTTTCAGCTTTCTTTCCTCCACCTCCACCATGATTTCCATGTGAATGTATCCTTCTATTAGTTGAGCTATTCATATTGAGGATTTCCTATGGGAATTACTAACTTTTAGGGCTAGCTATCAGTCAACATATTTCCAGTCTATTTAGTTTGTTGAGTTTACCTAAATGTTTAGTTTTCCTCAGGTTTTGGCCCTTTGGAAGTACTGAACTCAATCACTCTACACTACATAAATGTCTATTATTGGCAGGTTTTAGAAAGTACTGAATTAGGAGACTATAGAGATGGCCTTGTGGCTTTATGTAATTATCCCTGATGGACAATTGCACTGTTTCAAACAGGAAACTTGTGGCAAAATCAAAGTTATGATGTTTGCAGCTTTTAAATTCCTGGCATTTGTGAACCCTTCTCTAACTCAGTCCCATTTGTTCATAAAGTCACAGGAATATGTGTAAACTCCAATTTGAAGTAAACTCAACTAGGCACTCTTAATGGCAGAAATGCCCACAAATCACTGTCATCCTTAGACCAGCTCAGCTCTCACTAACTCTCTTGCACCCTTTTGACCTTCTTGTTTCCTGAAGTACATTCAATTATGCCAGATGCCTTATCTAAGATGCCTGTGGTTTATCTACAACTTTGCAACAGACTTGTGAGCTCCTTCTTCTTTTCAATGAATTCTTCTTTTCCTGTCCTAATGCATTGCTGTACTGTACATTGATTGATACTTCTTCCTCACCAGCTGTGCCATGTGCCTTTGAATTATTTCTTTGCCAAGATTTGGTGGTTCCCAAATTCACTCAAAATGTTATATTGGTTTCCACTGTCTTGTCAAAGTCCTTTTTATACATGAGTCCTTTTTATACATACATTTATACATTCGTATATGCATATATATATATATTTATATATATACGAGTGACAGATAAAATGAAATTATTTGAATAAATGTGTACTGTCAAATTTAAACCTAGCTTTCTCATCTGACCTGCATCCTCTCTTTTCATTGCTTTTGATTTCAGATGGTTTTCATGTTGATTTTACAAAGAGCTCCAAGGTACCTACATGAAGGACACTTTATAAATGTAAATATATTTGACAAGTGGTTTTCTGTGAACTTAGCTTTTAATCACCTTCTAGGAGAAATATGGGAACTTTCTTTAGCTGTCTTCATCCTATTATGAAATAATGGGCAACTTCAGGTGCAGCAGAGACAGTGCAGGTCCTGTTACACAGGTATTCATAAGCAGCATGGTCATGGGTACCATTTTGTTTGCATTTTTTTAATGTTTGAGAAGCACACCTCCCCAAAAATCTTATTTAACATGAAAATGTATCGCTCATAGCTTACTTTTTGTCTCTGATACATTTGCTTATTTGAATGCTGTGCAATGTAGAAATAGCCTAAAGAGCTTATAAATATTATGAAAAGTTGGGGGCGGGGGGGTGATTTTTTTTGTTTGTTTGGTTTGGTTTTGCTTACTTGTGGGTTTTTGGGGGGGTGTGGTTTTGTTTTCCATGTTATTCTGCAGTTTTCTCACTGTGTGAACATTGATTATTTTCAAGTCAGTCAAAAACTGTGTACGTCTTATAAAATCAGTCTGCCATTGCTTGTTGCCCTGGTATGCAGTAGAAAATCCTGCAAGACTTCTGGAATTGGCTACAGTTAGGTGTAGGAAAAGGCACGGAAATGAGGTACTAAAGTTTTATATGTCCTTTTTATTCTTTTATTAAGAGTCACAAATCAGTGTCCTTGCAGAGCAGAGTGCTCTACTCTTCAGTCAGGTTTCAATCAGAAGAAGAAGATTCTGCTGCTGAGTAAGCTGACGTTTTACCTGCAACATGTTTTCTCTAATTTCATTTATCCAAATCAGGTTATGTACCCATGAAATCTAATTGAAGGCCAAATTCTACTGCATTTGCTCTCAGGAGATCTGCTGAAGTGAGTGGCACTACTCCCAAGCATTAGCAAAGACAGGTGACTGAACCGGGCTGATGGAGAAATTGCAATTGAATTTGCAAGCAAACAAGAGCACCTTGCCACTGGTTTCATGGTTAAAATGCACATTTCAAATGTTGTGAAAGGCTTCTCTTATTTTTCACCCTATACTCCAGGTTTCCTAGTGTCTGAGGACTGACTTTTTTTAAGCTTTAAGGCAGTCAAAAAAGTACAAAATGTTGACTCCTCCAGCCACCCAGAGCTGATTTCAGTTTTTCTGCTGAATAATGTAATTCTAAACTGGTCTTATCTCATGTCAGCTCATCATATGCCTCTTTGTAGCCTGCACCAGACAGGAGTTATCTCAGGGGCTGAATTACTGCATTCTCTGTTTTATCTTGGAGCAAAGGCAGAAAGTGTCTGGGGGAAGCTGGGTCCGGGGCAACCTGTCTCCAGTAAAACAGGGTGAAGCAGATGACAGGGATAAGACAGCAAGCACAGAAGTGGACTGGTGACAAATGCAGAGAGAGAGTAAATAGTCTCGATTTCCTTTCTTTTAAAAAGGAAAAGGCTGAGAGGGTTAGTGCTAAAAGTCAGTAAAATCAGAAATTATGAGAGGAAGATGAATTGGAAATGATTAAGTACTGTTTCTCAGACTACAAGGATGATACATCACTCAAAGAAATAATTGCAGCAAACAAAAGGAAACAATTTTATCACAAAGTGCCTAATTGTAGAAATCTTCATCATTGAATACCAGAGGGACTAAAAGTATAATTATCTTCAGAAAGGTATCAGAAAAAGCCAAGCAGATGGATAGAGTGTGCCACCTCCAGATCAGAGGTGCTGTGAAACATAGGATCCTGGAAGCCAAGAAGATGCAGACTGTGCTAATTGTGCCCTGTTTCTCACAAAGTTTGCCTAGACATCTATTACTGTCAAAGGTTAAACAAAACCAATTGGAGCCAGGCATATTTAGTCATGGCATACAAATTGTGAAGTGGTTGAACAATACTCCAGATTCAGAAATACAGGAATATATAAAGATGAAGTTTCTGCCAGATGCATTTGCTTTGATATCAAATCTCTCAAACCCACATGAATGTGAGGACCAAGACTTGCAGATCTGAGGCATCACAATGAGATTAAAGAGTTCTGCTTAGCATTGTTTCTCTTCTGTTAGGACAAGGAACACTTTGATTTTAGAGGGACTGATTATCAGACAATACTTTAAAAAATGCCACCTCTAGTCCATGGATTTCTGGAGTGTTCAAGACTGTTTTGTCAAAAACTTGCTTTTTTCTTGTACTTATATATGGCTTATATGAGAACTTGAACAGTTGATCTATCATGGCATGGCTGTTCTGATGTTTTTATGATACTGTAGGTATCACCCATAGTATTATGATCCAGAGCTGTCAGAGCCTGGGCAGCTCTGCTGTGGAGGTGTTTTGCCCACAGGGCATTGAAGCTGCTGCCTGCTCCACAGCTGCTGTGCCACTGGGAGAGAGGTGTGATCCTGCCATGCCACCCAGGGTGCACTCAGGGGGACTTCATCAGCACAGTTTCTGTGATGGGACCATGGCAGGAAGACAGGGAGCTGCACTTTGCAGACTTTCTCATAAGTTAAAAAAGGCAGAATGAAGAATTCAGCATGTCCGCAGTAAAGCAATGAAGCTGGTGAGGTGTCTAGATAACAAATCTTAGGAGGGGTGTCTGAGGGACCTGGGTTTGTTTAGCCTGGAAAAGAGAAGGCTGAAGGGAGCAATTTTCACTCTCTACAACTACCTGAAAGAAGGTTGTAGTGACATAAGTGCTGTATCTGGTGACAGAAAAAGAGGAAATGGCCTCAAGTTGTGCCAGGACAGGTTTATATTGGATATTAGGAAAAATTTCTTTACTGAAAGAGTTGTCAGACACTGGAAGAGGCTGCCCAGGGAAGTGGTGAAGTCACCATCCCTGGAGGTCTTTAAAAGATGTTTAGACATTTCACTTAGGGACATGGTTTATTGGTGCACTTGGCAGTGTTAGGTTTACTGTTGGACTTGATAATCTTAAAGGTCTTTTCAACCAATGATTCTGTGATTCTAAGTAGGAGATCAGAGGAGTTCACATGAATTTTTAACCTACGGGAGGGATGAGGTGTTGCATAAAGCTCCTGAAACTGCAGGTCTGTGTTTCTGTCTGTAGCCCATGCTAATATTGTTTGCTACTTGGTTTCCTGAGCAATCCTCATTTCTGGGGTGTGCTATGATGTGCTCTGTGTTACAAACACGCAGAGCACAAAGAGGTGTCCATGAAAGACAAATAAACTGCCAGAATTTGCACAGTCCAAGGATCCACTCCCATTTGGCTCTTCTAAGTTCATATCGCAAAGGAAGAAGCTGTGACGCACAAGGAAGAAGTTGCAGCTTTTACGTAGGCATTGGTGAAGGAAAGGTCAGTGCACACAGTCACAGGCTATGCAAGCATTTGGTGATCCTTTCAGCTTCCCTGGGTCAGGATTCAGATTGTGCAAACTTGTGCTTTGGCATCAGTTGAAAATGAACTTATTTAATTGGGTCAATAATAACAGAATAACTAGCATCACTGGTATTAATTCTTAGCTAACTGGCATTCTTTGTTTTCCTTAATATGGCTTTATTCTCAAGCTAACGCATGGAACAAATCACAAAGTTGCTTTTACAGAAGAGGCAGTGCAAAAACAAATTGTTAATTATGTTTGTAATCATTCCTGACTAGGGCCCTGTGAGTCAGTTCTTGGAAGCCTCATTTCTGGTTCAAAGAGAGTTTAATGCCCCCAAATACAGCATATTTCTTCCTCAAGGCAGAGAGAATTTTACACGTTTGATGCCTCTAAATAAGATCCAAGAGATTCTTTAATGCAAACTTTCTCAACCGTTTAGTTTTACAGCCTACATGACTGCAAAGCAGTATTTCTCTTGCTCTTTTCTTTTTTTTTAAACAGATAATTTTGCTTCTCCTGTCTGATCAAATTCTATTTGTTCTTTGTTGCAGATAGCAGCCCAGGCAGTGTTATTTATGTGTATGAACACTGCAGGAATCTTCATTAGCTACCTATCAGACAGAGCCCAACGCCAAGCCTTCCTGGAGACCAGAAGATGCGTAGAAGCCCGACTGAGGCTAGAGACAGAAAATCAGCGACAGGTATTGGAGAAATAATTCCATTTTTGTATTAACCAGAACTGATAATTGGGGAAAGACTGAGCTTTTGGAGCCTTGCTGACTCCAATGTGATGTCGCCTGATTTCTGTAGGTTGTGTGGGTTTGATGCTGTTGTTTTGCTGGTGTGCATTTGTTGAAGATGATATGACATCTTAAATGACATCATTTTCTCTGGGCAGCAGGATGGATAGAGAATGGATGTTCATTGTCCTTTCTCATGAAAGAAGAAGAGGCTGTTATGTGAAATAGCAACTGGCAGCTGCTTAAAAACAGTTCTTTAAACAAGAGAGGAACTTAATGTTTCGGAATGTTGTGGATGCTAAAACTGGCATCAGTCAAGTGAAAACTAAACAAGCTTGTACAAGTGAACTCTATTTAGGCAAAGAAGTAGCTAAAACATTACCTTTGACTCACAGATGAATTTTTGAGCCAGAAGACTGCTGCAGGGAAGTATCACTGTATGTTTCCTCTGGTTTTTAACTCTTCCTTAAATATGTCCTTTTGACCACTATGCACAATAGCATAGGTGTGCTAGGTGAACCTTTCATCCAGGCAGGTATGATTGTTCTCAGATACATCATCTTTTCCAATCCAGAATAAGAGGCATTGAATAAAAACAAGTTTGCAGCTCATTATTTTTCACTAAGGAAGCAGAAACAAGATGTAACATGATGTATGTAGTGTACATTCACGTTGAAGTATCAAAAGTTTATAATCAATAAGCTTACATTAAAGCCAAAATACAACCTGTGTATATACATATATATATATATACCCATATATATAATTTACATATTTATTAATATATATATATACACACATACATATTTGTTCAATTGCTATTTCATTCTCAAATTAGTTTATCAATTTATTTTGTTCTGTTGTATAGACAGGTGAAATGCTTCTAATTGTTATTTCATTAGCTTCTCAAAAGCCATGTTCTTCTACAGAGGAAGACTGTACTGACTAATAGACTTTACTGACTAATGACTCAAAATGAAGGCATGACTATGCTGAGAGATGAAAATTACCTATGCTAGAATATCTCTCCACTCATAGCTGACTGAGGGGTCTTGCAGGAATTCTTTGCTCTTATTTTAGGCTTTTAGAGTGGGGTTTTTTTGTGAGTTTGGGTTATTTTGCCTTTCTCTGCTTTTGGACTCTTTTTATAAGCTAATATTTTATAAGCTTTACTTTGATTATTGTTTTGTAGAGCTTATTGCAAAAAAAGCTTTATAAAGCACTAGAAAAACGTCCCTGTTTCAGGGTTTCAGATGATTCTAAGGATTTTTCATTATAATTATATAATTTTCTCAGGAAAAAATGAAATTTCTATGAAGACATCTGTTTTGCTGTTGCTTGTTTTGAATCAGTCAGTGTTGAACTGGGCATTTTGTCTTGGCCCAGTGTCTTGCAAGGCTTCAGGGCTGTGTTGTCCCCTGAAGGCAGAACTTCCTGGAGTGTTACCTCACTGCCATTGACATTCACGTATAACCAAACAAAAAGTAGTTTGTCCCAGGCATCATATGACTGGAAATGCATAAGGGAAAATGCATTCAGGCCAAGGAAAATGCCCACAAGCAAAAAAATAAAATAAAATAATAAAAAAAAACATCAGAACACTGAAAGGAAGATCTGAAGTCAGCTTCTTGATAAACTAAATGAAAATTTAGGACCAAACATTTTTAAATATTTCAAATTAACTTTGTTGGAACTTTGAAACCATTATAATGCACACCTATCTCTCTCTCTCTCTCTCTCTCTCTCTATATATATATATATATATATATATATTAAAAATACAACTTTTCATTGGTATTTGGGATAACAACGACAAAATATTCCAATACTGGCATATCTTGGGAAATGGAGTGCCTGTTTCCCTCAGTCTTCTCTTCTTTCCCTTTACTTCTGAAGCAGTGTCTCGTTTAATAAATCTCTAAAAGTGCTTCCACATTATCAGTGCCTGCTTTCTTTGATTACTTTGTTCATGCTTGCTTGGTCAGTATCCACAGGCAGTAATTCCGTGACGGGTAGAATTTTCCTATCTTGAGGATATGTATTTAATGATACAGGGGATCTGTAGTTCACATGAATGTAAAAATCATATTAACTGTTAATGAGTATAGTGTTTTAGAAAGGATTAAATCATGATGAAGTTTAATAAATTCATTCTTGGACTTTCCAGAAAATACAAAGAGGAGAAAAAAGGAGAGGAAGTGTGTGCGGGCCAATAGTTGTGATGTGGCTCTTGAAAATTTCTAGAAATATGGCTGAGGAGCTAAACTTGTGAAAAGAAAATGTAGAAATAATTATTTGTTTAATTATTTCAGATAATAATTCCAGGAATTCCAAATTCTTTTCCACTTTGATTTATTTCTTCTTCACTTGTCATAAATTATCTAAATGTCAGGTTTCTTACAGCAGGGTCAAGCTTTTTGTGTTTTTTAGAGGTGGTACTGCAATCCTTTACAATAACAAGTGACAGAATTAAAATCTCTCAAGGTTTGTTTCCACCCCACGCAGCTTCCACTTCTTAACTAAAAAAGATAGATAACTACAATGGGTATTTCATTGACATGCCATACAAATGACATATCATATGAGGTATGAACTTTCCAGGTAGGTCCCATAGAGTCTGGGTTTGTCCCTACTTTGTTTAAAACAGTGACAGTAAAATTACAATAACAAAAAACATGAACTAAATAATACAACAGGGAATCGTATGCTCTTCCATAAGTAATTGCAGAATAAGACTTCAATTTTTTATCATTCTAAAGGTTATATAAATGTTTCAGATATACTTCTGTTTAGTTTTTTTGTAATTCAAAGAAATCATGTTTCTGCACTCTCAAAATGACCCTTCTGCTTTCTCAGTATCCTTTGTTTTGTCATCTCTAATCATCTGTCATTCTAATAACTATGAATGCTATTTTTGTCATTATTCAGTTTTGTGTAGTGCCTAAAAGAGCCACTCATTGAAAGTCACTCAGTTGTGACCCAAACATTTCAGAACCCAGTTTTTAGAGACAGCTCAGAGGTACCATCAGACATGTGGAGTTGTACAAGGAAACAATAATGCTGATAAGTAATGGGGTTTCAGAGATTTTTAACAATCCTCTCATGAGTATTTGCAGATTTTCCCTCATACAAATATAAAGTTTCTATCATATCATTTCTGTCTTGTAGTGGAAAACGTGATGTGGTTCTGTATGTTTTGATAAATTAGGAAAAGCATGAGATGGAGAAAAGCATTAGGTGGAAAACAGGAGATGGTTCTGTATGTCCTTGTGTGGCTCAACTGAAATTTTTAACAGAAAGCAGTCTAATTCATTCATTTGCCATCATGCTTTCTTGTAGAGTGCAATAAAATAAAAACAGAAGATGAAACCACCAAAATTCCATTAGGCAGAAGAAATTCTTTTTTGTTGTTGTTGTTTGTTGATGCCCACACTCAGTTGCTCTGAGCTGAAATTTTGGACAGTTCAATGTCATAGTTTGTTTTCCAGTTGTCATTATTTCCAGCAGCCTGTGATTGCTCCCTTCTGTGGGTTTTTCAGGGCTTAAGGAATCCTTTATCTATTTCAGTATTTCTCTGAGGTTTTCTGGTTTGGCAGTCAAGGCCCTTTTGCCGTATAGAAATGTCTGTGTACCAGGTATGGACTCTGTAAATCTGAGTTAGTACTGTTGATTCATTGTCCACAGAAAGTTTCTGTAGGTGCAAGTTCATCTTTTACAGCAGTTCATTCACTTACTGCACAAGAAGGAAAAGAGTGCAATGCAGAGCTGTCTGGTGGAAAAGAATTTAGGGAGCTTGGCCAAAGTTTCTCAAAGCTTTTAAGCTACTTCATTTCCAGTTTCGACATTTCCAAAACTCATCAGTTGAGCTCTACCTTCTTTTTTCATCCATTCCCTCCCATCATCATTTAGTCTCAACAAGGCTTTTGAGTAAAATTTTCAGAAGTATTTCAGAAAGTTAGGAGTTTTAGTTGTATTTTCAAAAGTGACTAAATCATTAAAGATCTGATTTTTTTGTTTGTTTTCAATTATTATTTTCAAGCACCTGGGGTTGCTAAAAAGTTCATATTAGCATTTTCAATCACAACAATTTTTCTAACTTAAATCACTCTATTAATAACATACTGGAGATCCAAAGGAGAATTGCTCCAGAAGTCATTGCTAATGATGTTTATGCACTTGACTCTGTGGTGTTATTTTTATCACACCATTCAGAAATCCCAGCACTGTGAAGCTAAAGGAACATCCGTGTCTAATGTTTTCCTATTTTTTTGTTACAAAATTAAAATTTTGGTGAAGATCTGAAACATTTCAAAGAATGGGTTACTTAAATGAGGCTCCACCTATGATGACTGTGAGAAAACCTGTATCATAGAAAGATACAAACATCAGAGAAGCAAGCTAGAGAAGGCAGCACACAAATTATAATGTGTTGTAAAGACAGTCTCAGTTTACCAGTTATTGACCAAATTGTTAATCTATTAATGAAATACATGTAGTGGCTTGTACAGAAGATATGTAGGCATATCAACCAATCAAAAATGTCAGCCATAAAATGTCCTCCTGGGTTTTTTTCAGCGTTATAATTATTCAAAAACAAAAAACATGAGATTCTCCGTTTTCTTAAGTCCAATTTGATTTGAAATCTTGGGTCAATATTTTTATCTGCCATCTATGCATTTCAAAAAGGTTGACACCTAGTGCTGTACTTTTTTAACAGCCACTTCAAAAGCACTGTTTTCCTTTTTACCTTGATTTTAATATAAAGTACACAGCAGGTAATTCTGCTTTCATCATATCTGGGAAATGAAAATAGAAAGTATAACTTACTTAATTAGTGTCTGCATAACTTTCACAAACAATGAACATGTCATTTCCCTCACTGTGAAAATGGTCTCACTGAAGAGCAGGAACCTGTATTAAATTTCATTTTAATTTCTATTTCTCATCATACAAAATCCCCAAGTTTTAAATGAATGACATACTAAATCCAGACACATATTGAAATGATGATTTTATGAAGAACTGAATTTATAATATATCTCTGGTGCCCTTAGCTGCTCTTTCTCCAGCAATTCATCTTTACTTGAAATTTGTCTAACATTTTTAAAGCCTCAAATATTACCATTTAATTATAAAGACCCTCTCTGATGAGTTTGTCAATCTGCCTCTTGCTCCATCACACATACATATACCAAGTTATATATGCTTGGAAACAATTATTGTGCAAGGAGGTTAATATTTGTCTTACAAAATTTCTTATGACTGGAAATGGAGGCTTAAAATGTCTGGCAGGGGATCATTAAAGATTTTAAACAGCTAAAAATCTTTAAAAATCAACCCAGCGCTTACCTTGTAAAAAGGTCTCAACTTTACAGGACTGCTATTCAGAGAAAAGTCATTCTTCTCATTACAGAATCATATGATGATGTGTTTCTCTGATAATCATCTCTAAAAGACCTCTCTAGACCTATATGATGCCCACACTTCTACTCTCCATCCAAGACCTCTCTAGACCTATGAGATTTATGAAGCCCAGATAAAGCAATAGGGAAATAAGGGTGGAAAGCTGCTTTTGAAGTTGTTAAACTGTGTCCTACTACCATGAATAACCTGAGGACTGGACTAGTGTTCAAAACAACAATAGAAAGCATCTCTGAAATGTTTTATTTGTTCTATTTCTGATGTATTTAGAGCATCTGATGGTATCTTATTAAAGAAGGATCTTCTCTGAAGTTGTTTGAGATGACAGGCTGAATCAGTCCAGATCTGTGTGATGCTTATATTCATCCTTTGGTGAGGTGTTTGTTCTTCTCATGGTAGCAAGTTCTTCATTATTTGAAAAGAAATCTCCCTACTTGTTTCAGAGAGCTCAGCAGCCAAGCTACACAACCACTCCTGTGCTAAATTACTGGGAGGGGCAAAGACTCAAATCAAAAATAAATCCTCCAGGTTTAAAACCCTGAGAAGAAAAAAAATTATTCTGCTTTAGCATCAAATTTGTGCAATTTCAGTGGAGTTCACTTGTTTTAGAAGGTACAAAAGACATGATGCATTTTTATATCCCACTCCAACACTGCCTTCAGGAAGCAGACCCCTTGCTCTGCATGCATCATCTTAACATCTCAAATTCCTCTTACATGGAAATAAGACTCCATCTCAATTTTCCCTGAGCCTTCCAAATATTTTCTTGGGTGTCTGGCAGAGGAGATGGAGGTGAAGTTAAGAAGAAGGAGCAATTAAGACATAGAGCTGGTGAGGAATAGCCACTGTAAGCCTCCATTCTTTCCAGGAGTACTCAGGAGAGAAGGTTCAGTCTGCCATCCCACCTGATCCACCCCTCTTCTGGGGATGCTTCCCATCAAGTGGGGTGAAGACAGGCATCTTCAGGCATAGTTATGGGTTTGGTCAAATTAGTGAGAAACAAGAAGAAAAGCCTTTTTTTCATTAAATAGCTAATGAGAACAGTCCTGTATGAGATCCCCCTAACAATATATCCTCCCTGCAAGTCCTGCCATGGTTTTGCTGGATATCAACTTTTCAGCTCATGTCATTCTCTTCAGGGGTTTCACAAATTCAGTTAAAGCTAAATTTGAATGTTAAAGCATTTTAGAAATTATTTCATTTTATTTCCACAGAGACTTTGAGATCAAGAACCCTTAAAATACTTGTCCAGGTGAAAAGAGGGTTGTTTTGTTTTATGGGTATGAACACATTCCATTGACATTCTATTTTTCCACTGTGGGTTTGAGGGCCATTGAAGACACCTCTTAGTTTTCAGAACAGTCTGCTTTTGGCATAGTTCCTGCCTGTTGTCTATGGAAAAAACCTAACCCTTGGTCTCTTTTTTCATTAGAGAATTTTCTGTATGGCCATTTGTTTCCCATTTTACTTCTACTTTCAGAGGATTTTTTTCTAACTTTCCTCTGCAACAATCTCTGTTTCCTACAGCTTTAAGATGATTTCTGCAGATACATGAACTCTGGTTTGTTTTATGTGTTTTTAAAAGAAGCTTATGTATCATGTAGGTTTTACGAGGCTCTTACAGATCTAGATTTTAATCAACCATCAGTACTTTGCAACCTCTAAAGAAAAAGCAGATTGGACTGGGATTGGAAAGGATACTTTAAGAAGGTTAAACACAGTAAAGTCATCTTTTTTTAAACTGGTGCTAAGAATATGAAAATCACTCTAAAGTGGCATGAGGATAAAGTTCAGATTTGGTTTAAAAATAATCTGAATTTTTGAGAAGACATAGCTTTCCTTTTTCATTGTAGAATTACTTCAAAATGCTTCATAAATAAAACCTGTGGTGAAGGTATTATCTTTTTTTTCCTAAGGGCAAACAATGACTTCCCATTTAAAAATTCAGTGTTAATCTCTGGTTAGATACTGCATTTTATCCAGATTTATAGGAAATGGTTTGTTGAATGTGATATGCATAGAAAGGTTTAACACTTTTTCAGACTTTTTTTGATCTCCACTCCTTTCTCTGAAGAATCATGATCTCAATAGAAATTTGTTTACACATTACTCCTTTTGCTACTTAGATGATCATAGTAAAAGTACATACTGGTTAATCCAGCAAGCCAGGGAATATGCAAACTTTCAATTGTTCCTTTGGATTCATATCCGTATTGTGGTTCTAAGTCCATTGGCAGACTTTTCTTACTTAATGGAGTCAGGATCAGCAACATTTACATGGATTATTGATTTGCGGGTATCAGGGAACACATCACAGGACCATCATGCAAATTTTCTATATCTTCTTGTCTCAAAACACCCCATCTCCTCAACCCATTTGCAGTTGAAAACACAACACTTTTCATGTCAGATTTTATATGCTGTTCCTGCTCATTTGCTGTTGATGTGTGTTTCTTACCATCAGAGCATAACCTCTGCAATTTGGTTTCAAGTAGAAATCTGAGGTAAAATCAAGACCATTGAATCATAGAATGGTAGGGGTTAGAAAGGACCTCTGGAGAACACCCAGTCCAAAGCCCCTGATAAAGCAGGTTCACCTGGACAAGGCTGCACAGGATTGATACAAATAATCCTCTAGCTTCTTTCTCATTCCTTGCAAATTTGGAGTAGCCACATGGACTCAAACAGAATAATGAGAATTGCAGCCAATGCTAGAGAAACATACCCTGAGCTGCAATTTATTTAGGAGAGAAATAATTGCAAGGAGTGTCAGAACTTCAAGCATTGGGATTTTCCCTAAACAAATAAGTGAGACAGGAGCCTCTGATTCCCCTCCCTAGTTGGTAACTTTTGGATTTGCTAGTGATAACACTACTTTCTGAAAATCTATGTTTTTTTTTTCTTTTTTGTTATCTCTACACCAGGCTGTTTAAATGCTGTTCTCCTCAACAGTGAATGAGATCAATGCCTTCTTGATCAGGTTTTGGTGGTCTGTGCCTTCCAGATATTTCCATCTGTGTCAAAAAAAAAAAAAAAGCCATGCTGCTGACTAGCGACCCTTGCTGATTGTCCCAGAGAATGGGCAAAAGTGAAATAAGTAAAGGGAATGAAATCTTTTCACCCCCTACAGTGATGAGACACTTGTGCCAGCTGGTCTGCAGTACAGTCATTTCTGCTTAAATAAAGAACCCCAGGCTCCAGATTCATCAAGCTAGTACCTTTCCTGAGCTCTCAATATACTTACTCATTTTAAGGTTATTTTTCTCATTCAGGATCAGAATTTTTAGGAAAGTTTATACTGACTTTCCTTAGTGCCCTGAAATGAATCTAGGAAGACTCCAAAAATGTCTTTACAAGCTTCACAATTAGTAGAGAGACTTTGTGCTCCATATAACAGTTTTAAATTGTCTGACCATGAGCCAGAATCAAGTCACTGGAGAGAGTTGTGCTGAATGGAGTTAAATCCAGTTGGCAGCCAGACACCAGTCATGTTTCCCAGGGTTCAGTATTTGGGCTAGTTTTGTTCAATACCTTTATCAATGATCTAGATGAGGGGATTGAGTGCTTCCTCAGCAAGTTGGGAAATGACACCCAGTCAGATGGGAGTGTTGATCTGCTTGAGTGTAGGAAGGCTCTGGACAGGCTGGATTGATGGGTTAGTTGTATGAGGTTGAACAAGGACAAGTTTTCAGGTCATTCATTTTGGTCACAACAACCCCAGGGAATGCTACAGGCTTGGGGAAGAGTGGCTGAAAAACTGCCCAGCAGAGAAAGACCTGGGGGTTCTGATCAAGACCTGGCTCAATATGGGCTAGCAGTGTGCCCAGGTGGCCAAGAAGGCCAACAGCATCCTGGCTTGTATCAGGAATAGTGTGGCCAGCAGGAGAAGGGAAGTGATGGTGCCCTGCACTGCTGAGGCTTCATCTCAAGGACCGTGTTCAGTTCTGGGCCACAGTTCACTACAAGAAGGACATTCAGGTGCTTGAGGAAGTTCAGAGAAGAGAAACCAAGCTGGTGAAGGGTCTAGAGCACCAGTCTTGTAAGGAGATGCTGAGGGAACTGTTATTGTTTAGTATGGAGAAGAGGAAGCTGAGGGGGAAACCTTATCGCTTTCTACAACTACCTGAAAAGAGGTTGTGGGGAGGTTGGTGTTGGCCTCTGCTCCCAAGTAAATAACAACAGGACCAGAGGAAATGGCCTGAAGCTGCACTAGGGGAGGTTTAGACTAGATGGAAGAATTTCTATACTAGAACAGTAGTCAAGCCCTGGAACAGCCTTGCCCAAGGAAGTGGTGGAGTTACCACCCCTGGTATTCAAAACCCATGTATATGTGGCACTTCAGGACATGTTCTAGAGGGCATGGTGATTTTTTGGGGGTTGATGGTTTGATTTGGTGATCTTAGAGGTCCTTTCTAACCGTGATGATTCTTTGATTCTGTGCATATTATTGGAGCTTTGGAAGTTTCTGAAATGGTGTATTTCTTGTTTTGACCAGAACAGAGGACCTCCTAGCTCTTCTATGTCTTTTCCTGCAGTGAGGTAGTCATATAAAACTGAAAAATAAATGGCAGGTGGGCTTGCTTTCTCCCATTTTCCATGTAATTAGCTGCAATACCTAGTACTGTCAAGAAATACGTGTTTTGCTGACATTGCCTAGTAATTTCTGAAACAGCAAAAAAGTAACAAAATGGAAAAAGAAACATGAAATTAACAGAAAGGAGAAAGAGTGCAGAACAATTACATGAAGATTCATCAGGAGATGAGTCAAAGCAGTCCTAGAGAAATGAAAGTGTACTGGGATATATTACTGCTTACAATAAAGTGAGATGAGGCCATTCTGATATTTTGGAGCAAAATTGAATTGTAGGAGTTGTTTTGCTCTCATTTTCTATTCCTGTAAAATAAGGAATTGCTTAAGGTTATACCATTATGGAATCAGTCTCTAGTAGATTTGTCTATCTTTCTTCTGTT
Source organism: Calypte anna (assembly GCF_003957555.1). Taxonomy (NCBI): domain Eukaryota; kingdom Metazoa; phylum Chordata; class Aves; order Apodiformes; family Trochilidae; genus Calypte; species Calypte anna. Next base: position 142,265,560 of record NC_044245.1, on the reverse strand, counting down.
TTTAAAAATGTCCATCCTGTCCAAACTAACTGTAATTTATTGAAGCCAATACACTATAGGATAGTACATTGCTTTTTGTTGATATATGTCTTTTTTCCATGGACATGTTTTTATTCTGGATATTTTCCTTCTCTTGAATTGTTTAATATAGAATAAATCATTGGAAAAAAAATCATTATGACATTTAGAAGGAACAAAATTTCAAAACTATACACTTTTCATGTGTTAGATATGTCTAATTGATTCCTGTGAGGCTGGACAGTATTACTTGTAAGCATAAATGTTCACATCAACAAGCCAGGGTGAAGTTATAAATTGTTTTGTAACTCCTGCTTTTCACTACATGTGTTTGTTACATGGCTGGGTTTCACAATGGAATGTAAGTTTAACGTGCTCTTCATTCAGGAAGTAAAACACCACGTATTAGGATCCAGAGGGACTGGAAAAACCAGTGCATGGGCACTGGCACTAAACTTGAGACCTATAGTTCCTATTGTCTAAGCCAAAAGACAGCTCAAAAGACAAAGCTGTGTCAGGAGAAGGTTTCATGATGTAGCTGAGCAGATCTAACAGCTGCCCACTGCTGTCCAGGAATCCAGACTTGCTACCTGCAACTCCAACACCTAAACATGTGCTCCCACCCCTGCCCTGTGTGTGAGTGATGCTCATGAGGCCTCACTGTGAGCTGACTCACTGAATCTGTCCTGTACCATGGAAGCATCAGCTGCACTTAGTTTCGTGATTAATCGTATTACTTTTAAAAACAATTTTATAAATAATTTTGTATGGAGAGATACAATTCTTCATTTAAACAAATATGCAGCAGAAGTAACAAGTACCACACCAAAAAAAATTGACACAGAGGGTTTTTCCACCTCTTCCAAGCAGGCTACAGGATGTGCTAAGTGTTTATAAAGCCAAAATGATACCGGGAAAGCATGGAAATACAAACTGGCATCTCTAGAATCAGCTTTCTACTCTTCAGGGAGCACACAGAGCAAGCAGCCTTTAAGATCTCAATATTCTTACACTGGCTCCAGAGGAAAGCATCTCATTTGACACCTGGCAGTACACTGATAATCACCAAGCCCTGTCAGGATTTTGTTCTATGGCTTCAAACCATCTTCAAACCATTCAGTACCCAAAGCAAAGTCCTTCCTATCAGCAGGTGCTACACATCTCATGATTTTTTGGACAATAATACTGAGGAAACAGTTGGAAGGAAGAAGTGTGTAGAAGAGGCTTTTTTCTTCTTGCATTGCCACAAACTTTATGAGACTCCTCAGCTAACAACTAATTAGACACCATTATAAAAAATCGTGACTCTCATAAACACCAGCTTATCAGTTTGGATGAGACCTGAGTTATGTTTCATAGCCAACAGCTAAACAAAAGGAGATTCCAAAACCTCCTGTGCAATCTGGCCCTTTTTTTTCTCTTTGAGAGCAGCAGATGCCTAAAAGGAACATGAAGCCAAGGACAGGATGAGTGAGAATGGTAACTGCCTAATTTAAAAGAAGGTTGATAGAGCTCATATCATGTATTGCAGCAGTAAGTAGTAAAAGCTTACAGACAAGCTCATAACCCTACAAGTCTGAACAAATTAGATAATGCAGTTTATGCTGTATTTTTTAATTACTTGTCATTGTCCTGATAATGCATGAGGAAGAACAGCTGCAGAGTATCCATTTTGGACTAAGTAGGAATAAAGAAATTTCTCTTTAGAGCTGTTCATCATAATGAGAAGTACTAATTCTCATTTTCCAGAGTGGCATCTATAGTAATTACATCTATTCTGAACATTTTCAGTTTTTCAGTAGAAAACAATACCACTTGTAGCTACTTCCCTTAAACATGACAAAAGCTCATGCTCTGAAAAGGCTAAAACCACTTCTTATTCTTACAAGTTTGGTGCTTAAGAAAATACCTTTATGTTATTAGCTGCAAATGTTAATGCCAAGATCGATGGTTCTGGCAAAATTTTTCTTAAAAATAGAGATGGAAAGTGCAGGGAAGTTTCTCTACAGTCTGTTGACTTGAACATTTCTGGTGTATGTCAACTCTAGTTTCACATAAGTGTCTTAGCACCAGTCATATGCAACTTGTTGCCTGATATGGAGACGTCCTTCCACAAGATATATGTATTTGAGCTATCTGAAAGAATATGTAGAGAAGGAAGAACAAAACCAGAACTGAACTGTTATTCAAGAAGAGCTTTTCATCTCTCATCAGAGCCAACCTTGATAAAGGTGTTGAAAACAAAGGAAAACCCCAAGGCAGTATAACCAGTATTTCATCATTTGCCCTGTACCATTGAAAGGGATTTGGTGCAGGGAGCTTATGCTGACAGCAGCCCCTGTAGGGGTGATATCCTCACCTGATCCATAGGAAAACCTTGAGGAGTTTGACCTTCCTCTCGGAAACTTCCTGCAGGCCCAGATTGCTTGTTGATGTTTTGTATTTGTTGGCCTTTGGTTTTCTTTAAATAGCACCAGTGGAAAGGTCTCCAGCTCAGTTTATGTTCACAAAACAGACCTTGTTTTAATTGACTCATCTCAAAAATTGTTCCAAATGTTGTTATTTACTCATCAGGTATATATCCCACTTTCCCATGAATGTGTCTAGCTACATTTGTGCAGTTCTAAGCACAGTTGATACCCCCTGATTTCAATATAAAACACACAAAGGATCAGTGTATGCAGGGAAGTTGTTCAACAGGGTGACTATTGCAGATGCATAAAACAAGAATTGGCATTAGAGAAAGTATCAGTGTTACTGTCTTGGGACTTTAAAGAGACATATATGTGACTCATGAAGTTAATTTGCTTTATGACTGTAGGATTTATTTCACTGTTCCTAAATTTTCCTGAAGGAGTACATTGGGTAGGAGTTAGCTCCATATTGATATACCTCCTAAACTAGGTGGCTTCATGCTCTTTAAACTTCTGAGATCCTGCTGACATCCAGTGAACACAGGCAATGGAACCCAGCTGTCGTTGTAGTGACACCACAGTAGTTATTCACTTACCTTGTTGAGTGTCTCTCCAGATTCACTGAGTGAAATGGAAGCTTCAACATACCTACATTGTAGTCACCAGAATGCAGGTGTCTGAAACCAGACCTGAATTACACCAACAGTGTGTTACATTGTGATTCCTAATGGTCTTTTTTCTTTTACTTCATTATTTTTTGGGTTAAAGGTTCTTTATTCATTTAGTCTAAACTGACTACTACCTCCTAAAGACTAGGACTGATTCATGTTGTGAATTGGCAATAGCAGAAAATCACCAGGTCTTTTATAACATCTCTCTGTTGCTACCTTCTTTCTTCTGTGTCTTTTCTCCTGAACAAATATATCCCTGTTCCTTTTCAAACCACTTAGCACTACTGCTGTTCACCTTTGAATTGTTCCCACTTATGCAATTGCTCAACTAGCAAGCTTTCAATAAAACTGGATTGCATCGTTTCCCTCATCCTAGATTTCATGACATTTCTTTATTCTGAAAAAGAGGTGGGTTTTTTGTCTTGTGTCTTTCTTTCTCTGAAAGTAGTTTTCTTCTCTGTGATTTGCTACTGATCTTCTGTACAGGACCTCCACTGGTTTGTGCCATTCTTCTCTGCCACAGGATCTTTTAAATTTGTGAAATGGGAATAAAAGTATTTAACTGGTTTTAAAGGCAGTTGTGTGGCAATGAGTTTTGTATGAAGGGAACAGTGACCTGACATTCTTGGATAACTAAAAATGTTTTTTAACTACTGGATTGAAGAAAAATGGATCAAAGGCCTGTGAAGAGGGACATAACTTGGTCCATAGAATATTACCATCAGCTGTGGGAAAAAAACAATGGATGTGATCCACATATGATGCATTTGATCTGGACACTCAGTGCATGACTTGTGGAAGGGGCCAGTTTCACCCTGTCAGTCTGGCGTGGTGGAGGAGAAGCTTGGAATAACAAAGGACAGCTGATACCTGTAGAAGGAAAAAATTTCTGTCCTTTGAATGTTTCAGTACGAGAGAATTGACTGGTGTCTGGAGAGCTTTATAAAAATACATTTAAAAGCACAAACACCTACATGATCTTTTCTTGTACTGTTCCTCCATATCATGGCACACATAACAGTGACATGACCTGTATGTGCAGTTTCCACTGAGATCCTGACAAGAGCACTTCACGTGCTACAGTATCATTAGAGGAGGACTAGTAGAGGCATATTAATTAACCTCTGTTTTTATGGGTCCTTGCCAGGTGGTATGTGCAGCCAAGAAAGTTTAACTTACCTAATGAGTAGCATGAAGGTTAAGATAGATATTTTCCCTGGCTTCTGAATGTGTGCCAAATGAACTATGTTTATTTTGAATAAACATTCTAGAGCCATTGATTGATACCTACTTACGTGAATGCAAACAAAGAATGTAAGATTTTCCTGTTGTGAAAAAGATACATTCTCCATTTTAGCCATATGTCTATGAAGAAATGGCCTTTTATTTTTTTTAATGTCCTGATCTGATCATAGATTTCATTAGCAGTTCAAATATTAACCAGAATTTTCATTAGCTTCCTTTTTTGTCTTCTTTTATTTTTGAATTTGTATTCTTATTTGCCTTCCTACAAGGATAAGGTAGGAAACAAAATATTGTTTTCACAGTAAAAATATTTTGTGCTGTTGTGAATATATCTTCACAGGAACTCATCAATCACTTCAATCATGTAGCTCCCTGAAAGACTGATCTGATTTATCTGAAGGGTGGATTTAGTATATGGTCATATTGAGCAATGTATCTTAATAGTGAAGGAATAAGAGAATATATAGCCTAAATGCCTTCTATTACAGGAGCCTGAAAGATACAAAATATCAAAAATATTTCTTGTTCCTGGCATATACACAAACAGCTCTTCTCAAACGTGCCATCTTAAGATGCCATGGGACGTCTTTTTGAAAGTGTAGCTACCTTAGGGCTAGACTTCTCTATGAAACCTGGGTTTGCAGGAGTGTAAAATAGATCCTAAATTACTGGTTTTCTTCTTGCTATCACAAGCACCATATCCAGTGTTTAAATATCAGAAAAATTCTAGAATCGCTTATTTGGAAAAGATCTTTAGCCCAGCACATTGCCAAATCCATCACTAAACCATGTCCCTAAGCAACACATCTTCATGTCTCTTAAATACATCAAGGTATTGTGGTATAACCACTCCCCTTAACAGCCTCTTCCAGTGCCTGTAAACCAATTTAGTGAATTTTTTTTTTCTTATTTCCAACCTAAACCTTCTCTGCCACAACTTGAGGCCATTTCCTCTCTTCCTAGCACTTGCTACTAGGGGCAAGAGACTGACCTTCAGCCCTACCTCATCATGTAGCTGCAGAGAGAGATTAACAAGAAGCTTAACACTTCCTTTCAACTTCAATTCATCTGCAAATTTACTGAGGGAGCACTTGAACTCCCCATCTGGATCACTGATAAAGTTATTAAACAAAACTAGTCCAAGTACTAGTCCTGGGGAACACCACTTCTAACTAGCTGCCAGCTAGATTTAACTCCATTCACCACAAGAAGAGAGGAGGAGCAGAATTCCCAGATGGGAAGGGTGGAAGAAGGTCAAGAGAATGTAGGTGTGCTAAAATTAGTATCACACTATGAGCAAATGGGAGATCTGAGCTGAGCTTTTTACTAGAGTCAAGGATGAGCTCGCTGCATGGTAACCCATTGCCTGCTCTAGATCAGCTGTTACTGCCTCACACTTTTTTTTTTTTTCTCTTACTCCCAAATGCAGCCCTTGGTTTAGTAAATTTCTGTAGAACAGATGGATTAAGATCAGCAGAGTCTTGATTCTCTCATCTTCTGTGTTAGGACACTATGCAGGCAGGAGCCCAGGAGAAAACTGCCATGTCAGAGTAGAGCACTGCACGCACACCTCCACTCCATCAGAAGCCAACAGCAGCGTGTGTTTTGCCTTCTTAAGTCAACATACTGTTCACCTCAGCTGGGGCTGCCACTTAGACAAACGAAGGTGTTTATCTACAATGTGTTTTCATTGTAGCTGGGGATTGTTTACTAACTTCTGACTAAGAGTGCTCAGAGCGGGAATTCTCCATGATCTTCACCGTAAAAATTGTAGGCTGGAAAAAATATGACCTCCTATGAATGCTGGAGAGGGGGTCTTGCCTTTTATTTTTTCATCTGCTTCATCTATGACTTCATTTCATCCACAGCATGTAATCCTGCTGGAGACAAAACCAACACTTTCATGATTGGCTTTCTTCTATCTCATGTCACTTAGTCATCCATCTTTGAATGGCTTTCTTTACCCTCATCAACTTTTATGCCCCAAAGTGTGACATAACCCCCAGCCTGGATAATGTTATTTTATGTTATATACTTCTAATATCAAGTTGCCTCATAACGCCCTCAACATCAGTTTCTCTGGTGGAGAACAGAAAGTGCGTATAACGTCTTTAATCTTTCACAAAAATACAATAGTGCAATCAGGAACAGAAGTCAGGACTCCTGGGTGCTTCATACTTGGGTACTTGTGAAAAGTGGCCCAGAGTTCATCCTTAAGCATCATCTCACTGGAGCCTGTCAAAGCAATCATGGGGGTAAGCAACTACAGCCAGAAAGGAAGCTGAACAGCACCAAGGTAAATGCCAAGATACCATTATGGTGATACTCTGAAAAGCTCAGAACCAAAACCCTTCAGTTTTGTTAAACTGAAGATTTCAGTGCCAAGAAGCATTGTCTTGCCTTTGGCGTGCATTTTCACTTGTAGTTACTCTACAAGTGCTGTCCTTACAGCTGGCACAAAAATTAACCATATTCTTCTAAATCAACCTAAAATTACCTTTCATTCTCATATGTCTTCTGAGTGTGACCAAAATAGATGTCTAGGGGACCAAACTGCTTCTGCAGACTTAGGGGTACAAACAGAAGGAAAAAACTGTTTCTAATTTAAGGAATAAGTAAGGAATATTCTTAATTTGCTGAGAAACAGATTAGGGTGGGATACTTGTAAAATCTGCCAAAGCTGTCAAATTGATGAGCCACTGAAACAGAGACATTGTAAAATTTCTCCAGTGATGATCTAGGGCTTTAATGAAAGAATTCAATAATATTTTGAAGACTTGCCTGGCCCTCCTTAAATGTAGTTAGTCATTATATCATGTCAGGGGCTGAAAAACAGCACTCTTGTGTATATAAGTTTATATACTTGATCACTAATACTGTATGTATATGTACACAGATATGCACTGATGTACTGTCTGTACACACTAAAATGAAACTAATATACACTAACCCTCTAATAATATAAATAAACAACAGACATTATTAATAAACATGTGCATGTATATAGTTATACGTCACTTCAACTTGTCTCGAATATTTACTCTTCCTGAGTGTTCCTCAGACACAGACCAAGCTAATTAGAAATGCTGAATATGCTCTACAGTCTTCCTAGGAGAGAGGCCACTGTGAAAGGCTTTATTTAAATTAATTTTCATTCTTCCTTGCCTATATCAGTCAAACAAGAGACATGTTAGCCCCGAGTCCTGGATGTACAATCTAAAAATCCCAGTTTAGGGAGCTCAGGCATCTTCCTCCAGTAGCAGATCTCTACTGCAGCTGAGCAGAAGGGTCAGCCCTTCTAAGAAGAACTATAAAACACACCTATGTGTGTGAAAGGAGCTAAGAGGTTTGAATTACAGGTATAACTAAATAATTGGTTTCCATAATTGGAGTCTAGCACCAGAGATGTGTGTATGCTCACATAGTAGACTTACATCACCAGCTGTCTGTGTCACCCAGCAACTCATTGGCTACTCATCTGTGTAGATGAGATAACAGACTGGTTGGACACAATGGACTAATGTGAAACCACCCTGAAAGCAGGAGGTTGGCTAAACCTTCATAATTAACTACTGATGAATTCTCACAGGAGCTGGAAATTTTGGGTGATTCTGGAAATTCTCTGCACCCCCTGCTTTATCTTGGCACATTTATATGTTTAAGGATGTTATTTAATATTCTGCATGGTGTGTCCCATCCAGAACCTAATCCAGACCCTGATTCCTGCTGCTGGAGTGAATAAACTGTGCATAGGTGGGGCATTTGTAAATGCCCAATAGAAACTATCCTTGTGGAAGTGCTTTATATTTATGGTTTTGGTTGGGTTTTTTTGGGTTTTTTTGTTTGTTTGTTTGTTTGGGGTTTTTTGTAGGTAGTTTAGATATTTAAGATATAAGCATGTGGATAAAATATACCAACAGTGATGAATTATGTAGGGCTGGGTTTGTCACATGGGCTCATGGGCCAGCCAGGCTGTAAGAACTGAGCAGAAGAGTGATGTTAGGAGTCTGTGCTGACCTAGCTGAAGACACTGCTATGAGGACCCATGCAATGGAGACCCAACTGCCCATTTTCTGAGATTTGAGACTGTATGTGAGCATCACCCTATGCAGGCATCCCAATAAATAAATTTATTCTTTCTCAATAAGCATTATGCCATAAATGTCCATATAGTAATGAGTGAAAGTCTATCTGCTCACGTAGGGCCTAAGAGATGGCCAGGATCAGGCTGTCATCTGCAGAACAACTCCTTCTGTCCACTCCCACATGTCTTTGGTGGTGGGAGAAGGCTGTAGATTCCATGAAGTGTTTGGGTTGCTGTGGATGTACAGCCTTCCCAGTATGGTGTGAATGGATATGAATCCATTATGCAACATAGAGGTTGTACAAGGCCTTTGGGAAAGAGAAGGCTCATCCCCTGAGTGGTCAGCAGAAGAGCTCAGTCCACAACCTGTCTTGGGGGTGATCTAAAGAGAGGTGAAGCGGGCCACAAACTGAATGAGTTATCCTGGAAACATGCTTCACTGACCCATATACATACTTTTTTTCTGAGATTACATAGATGGTTTTCAAGGAAATTTGTGTCACGGTTTAACACTGGCCCGGCAATTAAACCGAATAACAGACGCTCTCTATTAATCTCTCTCTCTCCTTGATAGAGAAAGGAGAGAGAATAAGGGAGAGAGACTTATGGGTTGGAAACTAAACTACACAACTTTAATGAACAGTAATGATAAATAGGAAAAATTACTAAATATATACAAATATACAGGAAAATGGAAACCACATTCCTCCCCCTTCCCCCAATAACTCTCACGTCACCACCGAGGCTGTAGGGCAGCCTTGGGAAAGTCCAGGCTGGACTCCTGGAGTCGGCAGCAGTCGGGAACCGGAGGCAGGAACACACAGATATGGGCTGGCACGGATCAGGACCACAGGCAAACGAATGGACAGGATCCTTCCAGGATGCCGGGTGAAGGAAGGGAAGCAGGAAATCAGGAAAAGATCTGGCTCGGCCCTCGTGATGCCTCAAATTTATACTGAGTGTGACGTATATGGGATGGAATACTCTGTTTGGTCAATTCTGGCATCTATCTTGTCTGTTCCTCCCCAAAGGAGGGTTCAGGTGGGACCTCTTTACTCCTTCTGGAGGGTAAAATGTTTTCCTCAGAGCTGAGCAGTGTCCTTGGCTCTGCATACCAGTCTCTAGCAGTAACTATAAACATCAAGTGTTATCAGTCCTAGAAGCACACACACTGCATGAGAAACTTGCTGTTAATTTCAGCAAATGCAACTACTTACAAGGGACTTAGCTAAAAGCAAAAGTACAGAAACAGAAAACCACCTTTATCCTGGCCCAAACCAGGACATTTGAAACCCGGTCCCAGTGTCAAAATGGTGTCAGCATTGTAAGCATTGCAGTGTCAAACTGTTGAGAATTTTCTGAGATTCCCAATTCAATTTATAATATTGTTTCTATTAACTGTTTTAACACTATTAATACACCCAGTCTAATGCTACATCTTTTCTATAAAACATTTTAGGTGTTCACTGGTTTATATTATCCCTGTCTTTAACCTCTGAAAATACAACTAAATGTTGTATAAATGCTGTCCTTTTTTGCACTTAATAAAGAGGACTCAGGTTTTTCTGCATATTTTTTGCTTTATCTGTTCTCCAGATTTATTATTAATTATACAGTTTATGAATGCTAAACAGACAGTCTGTAAGTTTTGATAAATAAGCAGCAATAAAGATCTGATCCTACCTGTTGCTGAAGACTTTCTAATTCCTATGGCCTACATCTGTTAATCAAGCTGCCACTGCCTGAAATGTAGCACTTGATATGTTTGGGAGTGATGTTTAGAGAGAAGTTTGTAATGAAAGTAATAAGTGAATGGATCTTTAAATAACCCAAGAGCAAGAACATATAGGAGGGCAAGGAGAGAGAAACATGTATATTCTGGACTCAAACTGGTAATATGAATTATCCCAGATGATTGGAAGTAGAATTTTCAGATGAGAGGGTCAGATCTTAAACTGCCAGTTATCCAGTTCTTTTAAAGGGCAGAGCTCAATCAGTTTCCTATACTAATTTAAAGTACTCCTTTAGACAGATCCTGCCATGTTTTTTCCTCTTTGTTTTAGGAACGGCTGGTCCTCTCTGTCCTACCGCGGTTTGTAGTCCTGGAAATGATAAATGATATGACCAATGTAGAAGATGAACATTTGCAGCACCAGTTTCATAAGATCTACATTCACCGTTATGAGAATGTCAGGTGGGTGGAGAAGCCTTTCCCTCATGTTTAAGGTCTCAGATGCTGCTAAGTGTCTCTGGTTTGAGAGTTTCCCTTCTGTCGTTTAACTCATTCATAAAACTTAAAATTAGTGTACCCTTGTTTAGTCCCTGAGCAGATAGGAACTTTGGTGCCTTTTTTACTTACTCATCAGGATGGCTGCGTGCCTTTGCTATGACAATACCCACTTGAGCTGAACACTGAGTCTGGACCATTTGTGTATTTTTTTATTTGCATATTTTCACTTTAACTAAGTAGTCAGGGTTGCACAGAAATGGGAACCTTGCCTGCACATAAATTCATGTTCTGACAAAACTTTCTGGTTTACCCCACACACTGGAAAATGAGATGATGCTCTCAAAGATGTAGGCATGCCATGTGGCTCCCCTGTTTAGGAGCCATTTTCATTCAGTCATTCTTATTATCATATTTCTAATTCCATTTCCCTTTTTTTATTCTCCTCCAAATTTCTTTACTTCTAAAATTAGTTAGTTGGAAAATAATTGTTATCTATAAGGTGCTGCTCAAGGTAATTGTACATTTACACCAGAAAGATTAATTTCCTCTCCAGGATATTACAGCATCTCTAACTTTATTGTCTTTTTGAACATTAGTACTTTTTAAAGTAGACAATACTTTCTTCAGTTGCTATGTACTGAGCTATAATATGCTTTGGTCTGGGTGACAGTTTGCACACCACAGACTTTGTGTGCATTTGTGTGTGTATTTTTTCTCTATATTTACATTTGCTCATCATAGGCATAGTGAACAGTCAAAGTAACATGGCTAAGAAATTCTCTGGCTATTGAAATGTGGGTTTAGCTTTGTTTGAGGGTTGTTTGTTGGCAAAGGTCCCACCATAACTTAAGGCATTCAATCTGATGCACCTATATTCAAATTATGGTCACACCAGGCCCCCTGTGAAGTCAATGGAAAGCACAAGAAATCATCCAAATAAAGATTCATACTCTAAATAGAGGCTACACATCTTCTCAAGTATTTCTGTAAAGCCCCTAAAATTAGATGTCATAAAGCTGGCCCAAGCTTGGTGTGTATCAACTGTCATGAATCTATTATCTCAGGACTTGAGTCTTCTATGGCACATAGGTGAGTAAAGCCTGAAAATCACACTAAAATTTGAAATTACTGAAGTCAAACCCACTGTGAAAAACAGCTATATATAAACCTACCCTCAAAGAACACTGTCAGATACTAGCAGATAGCTGGGTGCACACAAAAATCTGTCTGTGTATATACAGCCCTCTGTGTATATATATATATATATGTTTATATATACATATACACACCTCAATCTTTTCTCTGATGAATGGGAACTATTGTGCTTATTAAGGATTTACTTCATCTTCCTGAATGATTTGATAATCCAAAATTTCATAGCACACATGTTTTAGCAAGGTCCTTTCTCATTTTTGGTAGTATCCCTTTAGTCCCTTCAGTGTTTATATTCAATATTCCAGAATATTGAATATTCTGGAAGGTATAGCATTTGGTTATCAAAGGAAATAGACTGCAATACTGATACACCTTCCTTTTTTAGCATTCTTTTTGCAGATGTTAAAGGATTCACCAACCTCTCCACAACTCTGTCAGCCCAAGAGTTGGTCCGAATGCTGAATGAACTCTTTGCCAGATTTGATCGACTGGCACATGTAAGTTCAACCCTGTACATTTTCAAAAGGATATGAAGCCAACTCCATATTTGGGGGTTAGGAGAAATATCCTCTGATCATTTTGAATATTTACTTAGATTTCCCCCACTGGGATTTCATACAGCTGCTGAGATTGGAAGGCCCTGACAAGTTTTATCAAAAATGATGAGTTCTGATAGCAAGAGAAAGCTGAGACAGGCATCAAACTTCATGCTTCTGTAGTGCTAAACCAAGAATAGAATCACAGAATTGTCTTGGCTGGAAAAAGACATCTCTACGATCACCGTGTCCAGTTGTTAAGTTCACCCACCCCCCGATAATATAAATAAAATATATTTATATCATCATGCCCACTAGAGCATGTCCTGAAATGCCTCATCTACAAGGTTTTTAAATACTTCCAGGGAGGGTGACTTCACCATTTCCTGGGCAGCCCATTCCAGCACTTGACAACTTTTTCAGTAAAGAAATTCTTCCTAATATCTAGTCTAGACCTCTCATGGTGCAACTTCAGGCCATTTCCCCTAGTCCTAGTATGAAAGAAGATCACCTAACACGGTTTCCAAGGACATCTTATAGCTCTGGTCCTTGCTGAAAATTTAATATTTTTTCAATACTGTAGTTTAGTTTGACTTTTCTTTTAAAACTGAGGAACGTTAAAAGATGTATTCATTTAAAGGTTGTATAATCAGCCACCACTGTTATTCTAGGTTTTTGCTGGATTCTTTCTCTCTCAACAATGAAAACAATTAAACACAGTAGGGAAATTCATTACATTAGGCAAATTATTTGCTACTGGTTATTTGGTACTGGTTAGAAAAACAAAACAAAGCAAAACAAACAAAAAAAAAAAGAAAAACCAAAAAAACCCAGACAGCTCATAGAGCACATACTAAATTTTGCTAGGCTTTCATTCTTTTCTTTATGTTTCTTTGATCAAGGTTTCACTTCATATGAATATCTTCAGGTGTCAGTATCTGAGCTTGGCTAATAAGACTTGTAGTATCAGCAATGAAGTACATCTAATGAAATTTCTCTTATAATTTATCCAGCCAGTGTAGGCACCATTGACCATGCTCTCTATTTACTCTAAAGGCATCTTAGAGTGACTTGCTGTGATGTACAGACCTGTGTCCCTCACTGATTTTTATACATTTCTGCTTCAGGGGTATTTTGCACATATTATACAAGCCCCTTGGTATCATCTCTTAGGTTGCAAATTAAAGTCAAGACAGGTGAGACTTCTGTAATTATTCAGCACTCTTTTGACTCAGCTATTTATATCTCAAATAGTAATGTATTTTTCTCATGTACAAAATGATGCCATAAGACATTGCCTGGACCCTGAAAAATTGGTAAAAGCAACCTACAATATTTGTTTTGCAAGCAAAACAACTCTGATCTACATTAAAAACTGAGTAGGGTGAAAGAAATTACCCAGTCCTGTATTTTAGAAAACTTATGGGACTAATATTTGCCTCAGTATGGCTTGACAAAAATAGCTGCTCTAACTGTAGACACGTATTTTAAACCAAATTAAATGTAAGTATGTCACAGAGGTATTTTAGGAAGAAAACGTACACAATATGATTTATTGCCTTGCCTCACATTTTAATTTTGCCTAGCATTCTTGGTAGAAGAGATTCTTTTTTGTGATCATTAACCATATTTTCTAATAATCCTATAAACTATATTTAACCAATACTGAGTTTGTATTGAAGGACTAGATCCAGTAAAGGAGTGAAGAACTAGGAAGGCATTTGTAACTAAAATCCAGGGAATACTCTCACACTTGCCACTTGATGCTGAAGGCACTTCTCTGCTTTGTTTAAAGGAGCTGAAAATTTGCTTCTTTATATGCCCAGAGGGTTCCCCCTTCTCTGGAGTTTGTCACCCATCTTAAACCTTCTAGAAAGTAGCAGTCCTAAACTCAGAAACCTTAACAGAGAACACTGAATGTTCTATAGGAGTGCTATACCAAAATACAGCTGAGTTTTTAATAAATAAAAGTAATAAGTATACCAGTTTTTCTAGAATTTATTACTCAGACATTGGCATTTAGGGATCGAAGACCTTCAAACTTCATCACTGGGACAGTCACCTGTCAAGTGGATGTTTCAGTGACTAAAATCAAGACTCTAGGATCCTTAATGTATTTTCTTTGTCTGTGAATTTTCTTTTCTCTTCTACACATAACGACCTGAATAATCCATCTGTCTTGGTAAGTCCTCTGAAAGGCAGAAGACATGGGAAAGAATCACTGCAGAAACTGAACAGACTTTACTACAAAGATTCTTATCACCTAACCATGACTAATTAAATATTAAAAAGAAAGGCATTCTGATTGTGTTCCTTGTTTGTGGCTCCTGAGACCTGGATATCATGATACCTGTCTGATATCCTGACAATAGTGATACCCAACAGCCCTAGAGAGGAACAGAAGCTCTACACAGCTTGTGGTGTTTCTGTGTCCAGCCCAAGGAGATGAACCCTTTGAGCTTTACAGGAAACTGAGACTTCTCACTCAGAGTTCTGGACTCTTATGAAGGGCCCAGCTGCCTAAAATACAAGGGTCTAAATCTTGCATTGAACTTAACCTTTGTGAGATTTTGGAAGTGGATGCTGACTGGTCCATAACCTAAAATTTAAGGGCTTGTGACCTATCACCCAACTCACCTGATATTGTCTGAAGATTTCACACAAAGGTGTATCTTGGAAAAATAACGTCTTTATATGAAGGTTCCAGGAGACTGAGAAATACTTTTGTATCTTGTGAGTCTATTCCACTGTTATTTTTCACTGTTTATTCAGTGAATAAAAAATATGGCTTCTTGGTTTTTTCTGACTTGAATTACATGAGTTGAATCTTGCTATGACCTATTTTTCCTAGACAAAAGGATCATCTTGAAACCACTGATTTTCTTTGAGAATACATTTGTGTGCTTTGATCAAGACACTTTTCAGGTTTCCTTTTGGTAAAAGGAACAGACCAAGCTCACTGGGAGGCTTTTTCTCTGTAAGATTTATTTCTTCAAATATTTTGGGGGCTTTTTTTTTGCACTGCCTCCTATTTTTTGGAATCTCTTTTAAGGCATAGGTATATGCACTGAAAGCAGTGTTCCTAGACTAAGCTCCTTAAGTGCAGTGGAGGCAAATTACCACCATTCTTCCTGTTCTCTCTTTCCTTGATTACTGTCCAAAGATCACATATTCCAGAATATACAGTGATGATAATACTGTGTTGAAACATTGTATTTTTGGTTTTTCATGTCTTACTGTTTTGTTATGGCCACCATGCCTGCATGGTAATTGCTCATTCCACCAGTGTTATCCATTCTGTTAATGCCATTAGCAATGGTTTAATATATGCCTGTATGTCCTTGACAAACCTTTTGGAAAGTGGTCCTTTCAAGACCTCCTTAGAAGGATCTTCTCCTTATGAGGATTACCCACTCACAACTAGATTTCTGATCTTTCACTCCACTGTTTCTTAATCAGCTTAAATAGAGTTATCGTAACTCTTTAAAATAGACACAGTTAATTAAATTTGTGGGGTTTGCTAAGAGTAAAAGCATCAAAGCACAAAGAGGTCAGCTGTGGAAAGCTCCAGGCAGTTTCCTTAGGTTATAAGGAAAATCCTTTTAAATCCTGATTTATTTCCATATAAAATTAACATTTTATAGGAGTCTACAGAGGTTTATTTTATCTGTTCTGTCATCTTATCTAAATTATATAATATTAAAGAAGACACAATTTCACAGCTCACTGAAGAATGTATCTTAGCTTACTTTCTTGTTTTTCCTATTCAGCTTTCTTTTGTCTTTTGACAGAGAGAAAATTAGAGCTTTGATTATTTTTTTTTTCTTCAGTCAGTTACATCAAGTATTAAAGTAAATGTTGATGCATATAATTAATAACAAAAAGTTTCATAATGACAATATCACTACCACAGAACATTCTGAATAAAAATTAGAACTCAGTTTAATATTTCTTACTAGAAATGCAATATTGTTATGTACAGCTACTTCTTTACAGTTAACAAAGAGGAAAGTGACAGTTAGAAAAGAAGACAAATAAGTTTACATAAACAGAATATATATCCCTCTACTGGAAGGCCTAAACAGAAACTTAATTAATATTAATATTTCCTTGGGCATAAATTTTGAGGAGAGAGGGGAAATAAGATGACATTCTATAAGATACTTAAGCCAAAAAAAGTTCCTGCTTTGATGAATAGTAGATATTTTTGATATTTGTTTTTCCTCTGCCTACTCAGCTGACAGTATGATTTAAGTTGTCATATTTCTAAATGTACCTACACTGTGTGTAGATTCAGTTTCAGATATGACAAGAGAAGAAGGAATAAAACCCTCCATAGAGTAATTGACTTCTGTAAGCTTTGTTGGAACAGCAGCTGGAATGTTGGCCAGAGTCACTGAGACCTAAAGATAAAAGCAAGCTATAACATTTTTGAGTTTAGATGAATGCATAAAGATGAGCCCAGACAGTCTTAGATTTGAGTTTAAACACATCCTTAATATGCAGTATTGATGCTGAGACAGAAATTTTCCCCTGAAAGATTAAAACTCCTGTGTTTAATATATAGAATAAAGTGACTGACCTGTAAGACTCTTCATTTCTCACCACCTCTCATACAATAAACAAGAATACTGGTGCTTCTTACTCAGAGGAACTGCAGATGAACTGCAGATGCTTAGTAGAAAACTCACATTTTAATATGAGCCTTTTTTTTCTATTTATGTCACTAGCCTGGTGTTAGTGGGAGAGTTATTTATATAGTGTGAATCACAGGTTGCTTTTGCATATTGAAGAACCGAATTTATTTATTTTTTTCTAAAAGAGGTGGTCTTTTTCTGTAACCTTGGTTAAAATCTCTCTTGTGAGATTGGAGGCCACCTGGCAAAAATTCCTCCAACAACACATTACCTACCAGTGACTTGCATTTCCAGAGATGGATCCAGCCTCACTACAGAGCTCCACAAGAATGCAGCATCCTATGCTCTCAGTGCAATACCTCCACCAGCTGCTATTAACAGGGAAAAGTGGAGGGTGTTAAAGGCTCTTTTGTCCCTTCAATAAAGACACTCCTGTTGAAGTGCTTTACTGCTGTTCCCAGCCACACCTAACTACCAAGCTTTTTTCTTTTGTGAAATGATCTTTAAGTACCCAACCTGAAGGATTCTAGAGACTCTGTAAAAAAACAAACAAACAAACAAACAAACAAAAAACTGTGTTAATAATTACTTGTCTAATAATAGTGAATAAATAGCAGTATTAAACTGTGTTCATACTAAAGTTATAGTATTTTAGGTGCTTAAGAGCCCAATAATCAAAAGATCTGAAAAGTCAAATAAAAACCCAGTCCACAAAATGTTTTTTATGAAATAAAGTCAGATGAAAATGACAGATTAAATAACATTTAAATGTCAACGTTTCAGTGATTTAGAAACTAAGAGTTACATAAATCCAAAACCTAAAAAAAACCCTGGCTCCACTTTGTTGACTTAGTTGGGGTCTGAATGAAATTTAGGCTCTAGAAGTATATTGAGAAATGTCTACCTCCCCTTTTATATATCTGCAGTCCTAGCAAGGGGCAGAATTTCCATATGGAATTGATCCTGCCTTAGCAGGGTAGAAACACACCTTGTATGTTACTAACAGGGATTTCTGTGCCTAAAAACATTTATGATATAATCTCCTAATTAGCGCTCGCTGGCAAGGATGGTTGCTCACCAGACACAACAGCCACAGCTGTTTTTCTTCCTCAGTATGGCAAGGGACAGAAGTGTTGATATCATATGTTGAAAAACTCAGGCAGAAACATGCCTCAGTTCCTTCTGTAACACGAGAGACCCCAAATCTATATTTTTTGTCAGCCTGGAGAAATCCTAACCACCCTGCTAAAGGCAATTCCATGAAAAGAAAGAATTCCTTACATGATCTGATAACTATGGAAAAAGAATTTAACACAGGCCTATATTTAAATACTGCATGGTCCAGGTAGAGAATGAATGGTTACCACATTTTTCCCTTTATGTATTTACAAAAGAGGAGCAATCCCTGCAGCCATGACCAAGCCTGGTCCCTCTTTTTGCCTTCACCACCCAAGTCGAGAACTTTCCTCCATCTGGCTCTGTCAAGGTCCCAGTTCTCTTTTCCAGAGCAACAGAGCTGTAATAGTAGGAATTTGGACAAACCTCTCTCTCCAGCCCACCCCAAAACCAACCTGCTGATTAAGAACCTTGGCCTTGCCCCCATTCATGCTGAGAAAAGCCTTTTGTCTTGGTTTCCTATACCTTTGGCAATCATTTCAGGAACTAAGCTATTGTACACAAAGGCCAAGTCCCTGCCCCCTCCTACTCTGGCGACCTCTTGGAAGGAGATTTATGTGTATGATCTTTTTTGTTCAGCAGTTCAGCATTAATAATTTCTCATGCACAATGTTTAACTTTTTAGCTTGAAATGATAAAAATTGTGAATGCAGATTCCTCTGTGGAATCCCCTCACTAGCCGAGGGGATTCCTTCCAAAAGGAGGTGAAGTAAATTAATTCACCACAGGCAGAATTGAAAAAGTGGCATAACTTATAGACCACAGTCATTTTTTATCCTTCATCAGAAATTTAGCCCAAGGAAACAAGAAACGTTAATGAAGTTTCTCACTGAGTCTTTCAGTAACTCGATATATTTTCAGTAACTAAATTTTTCAGCTCCACTTTATGCCAATTTGCTTTGCTTCCTTTCTAGTCACTAGGGGTGTATTTAATAAGCTTAAACATAAATCTTTCACATGTATGAGGTATGATTTATGAAAAATCTGCATAATTTCTTTTGATCTGGATCAAGGTGATTTGGAAAAAGATTTCTTATCAAGTGCCAGTGAATTAATCTAGAATTATTATTATCAATAGTTGAGTCTTTGAGTCTGCTCAATATCAACTGGGAAAATTTCGACTTATTTAATTGGTCTTGACAGAA
Source organism: Calypte anna (assembly GCF_003957555.1). Classification (NCBI taxonomy): domain Eukaryota; kingdom Metazoa; phylum Chordata; class Aves; order Apodiformes; family Trochilidae; genus Calypte; species Calypte anna. Next base: position 142,246,249 of record NC_044245.1, on the reverse strand, counting down.
TCAGTCCCCTTAATCTTTCACTTGTACCAAATGAGAATCTGCAACTAAGGTGAAAAAGGCTGCTCCTTATGACATGCTGAGAAATTAATTTATGCCTTCAGTAAATGAAATTAATGAATGAGTATGGGGAGGAGTGTGAGGCTGATGTGAATGTCATCAGCTGTCATTTGCATGCTCAAGGACAACTTCTGGAATTGCTTATGGGAAGGGGAGGAGGAATGGAATAGAATGGAATGAAATGAAGAACAGATCACAACAGCCTCACAACAGTGAGTGTAAGAATTTATTGTAATATCTGCTACATTAAAGTTCCTTTATGGCCTTTTCTTTTATTACATAATTTTATCATTTTAAAGTTTCTTCAAAAATATTTATACTTTTCATTCATTTTCATTTAATATCCACCTGCAGCTCTTAGTGTTATAGTGAGGAGGCTTAGGAAGCAGGTTTGAGCTCTAGAGTGTGAGGAAAATCTTGAATGCTATTATCACTTTATTAAAAACTAGGTAGGCCCTTACAGATCTCAGGCCTATATACAACAATGTGGGTACCCACATTAGCCATGAATCTAACCTTAATGTAATAATACAACCATCCTGATAAAGCATCTAGTCTAAATTGTAGATGTGATTAAACTACAGAGTTATCAAAGGAAATCTCAGGAGACCACAAAATTCTTCTCTGCCAAAGGCAGATACCATTAGCCCTCTGTCTTTCCTGGCAGTAGATGAATTATCTCCTAGCTGAAACATTTCCAGAGGTAAAAAAACACACCATTTACTTTTAAAAATGGTGTAATGGGAATATTAAGGGAAGAATAAAAAAGAGTAAGGACAATATAGTCAGACTGCAACACCGTTCATGTTTAACAGTCATGATGATTTAACTAGCAGGAAAAATAAGGAATAAAAGGAGGCATTTAAGTGGTTCTTGTATCTTCTTGCACCAACAGAGCCACCCTGCCTGGCCCTCACACCACTCCAAAGGAATATAAATCTTACATCATGTCTGTTAGTCCTGTGTCGGTGCCTCACATACCCAGGGATCTTACTGCTGGACTCTAAGGTTATGTGTAGACTATTGAACTGAAGCCAACTGCTTTAGCTGTGAGCTGGATTGGTCCCTAGGCTTTCCTGACTTCATTGCCTGGATCTCCTTTGACTGTGATGGCAGCCTTGACTGCTGGCTGACATATGGACATCTGTAGAGTCATCTCCATTTGGGTATCTCACTCTGTAGATGACTTCCTGAGCTTCAGCAAATGAGTGTAGAGATGATGTATCCTGACAAGAGAAAGCTTACATCCATGTGCAGCTGACTGGATTTATTTCCTGTGTCACACACATTTGCAGACATCAAACCCTCATCAAGTCTTGCTGTGCATTAAGACTCTTCTTTATTTTTGTAATAGAAATCACATCTTTTTTTTAAAGTGATCTGCCTTGTTCTGATTAACAGCAAATGAGGAGACATGCAGCCAGGTGACGGAGGTCTCACCTGTCTTGAATGGAATTGAATCACCACTTCAATCAGTTTAAATGAGTCATTAAGAACCAAAGAGCTGTGCAATTTCATCTGCAACCCTATAAACATAACCAGTGTTCACTCATGTGGGTCTGCAGAGTGGCTGAAGAGAAGGGGACAAGGAAAGAGGAGAGTTACTAATGAATGTTAACATTTTAGAAGCATGACTTTAGCCTTGAATTTCCTTGTGAAACTTGGGCAACTAAGCATAGAACCCTCAGAGCCAGCAATGGTATTAGCTGGTGGCTTAGCCAAAGCTTCAAAACCAGTCATCTCCTACTGATGGTTTAAGGAGATTTCAGGGAATCAGATTACTTTGGCCCTGTGCCCAGAGCAGATTTTATCCTCACTGGCATGCTTAAAGCTTCAGCTGACTTCTGCAAAAGCTTTGGGTGCAAGTGTGTATGTTCCCTTTGCCACTCTAGAAGGTTGTTGTCTGATGCTGACTACAAAGCTTCATTATTCCTAAGCAGAATCTTGAATAATAGCCTAGAGTTACATTTGTTTGGCCAGTAATCAGTTCCTGTGGTACAATCAACATCCACTTTTGCTCCTACATTCTACTTCCTCAGTGTGTTTAATGTATCTCCAGTCCTTTGATTACCGCAGCCTCCAGGTATCCAAGAGAAAAATTGAAATAATACTGCAGGCCAAATTTTGCTGTCATCCAATGGACCAGTTTTACAAATCATCACCCTGCTCCCCAGAAATGATAGGTCTTCATTCTAATCTTCTGTCATGGCAGCTTTTACTGATTGAGTGCTAATACTGCACTTTGTATTTCAATGATTCCTCATCATAAAAAAATCTTCCCTGAGTGAACTTGTAATCCTGTCTGCCCCTAAACACTTGCAGCTCTGTCTTAAGATTCTTGTGATCTTTGTTCTTGTGCACTGATGATCTTCTGTGAGTACCAAGCCAGCAGAACACATTGACCAAGTTTACATCTAATCGTGGTCTCACTTGTTTTACTTGCCTGGGAACTTCAAAGTTTTTGCACCTCAGGTGTTTCTGCTCTCCAGAATCATAGAATAGAATCATAGAATGACTAGGGTTGGAAGGGACCTTAAAGATCATCTACTTCTATTCCCCCCCTGCATGGGCAGGGACACCTCCCACTAGACCAGGTTGCTCTAGGCCCCATCCAACCTGGCCTTGAACGCTTCCAGGGCTGGGGCAGCCACAGCTTCCTTAGGCAACTTCCAGTGTCTCACCACCCTCAAATTAAAGAATTTCTTTCTAATGTCTAACTTAAATCTCCCCTCTGAGTTTGAAAACATTTCCCCTTGTCGTTTCACTACACACCCATGTAAAAAGTCCCTTTTAGATATTGGAAGGTTGCTCTAAGGTCACCTTGGAGCCTCCTCTTCTGCAGGCTGAAATACCCCAAATTCTTTAGCCTATCTTTGCAGAGAAGGTGCTCCAGCCCTCTGATCATCTTAGTGTCTCTCCTCTGGACACATTCCAATAGCTCTACATCCTTCATATGTTGGGTACTCCAGAACTGGACACAGTATTCCAGGTGGGGTGTCACAAGATCAGAGGGAGAAAAAAAGATTGTCTAAAACAGTCATCCAATCACTCAGTAATATATTGCTTCAGTCTATATTGTACTATTAATATGTACTTTAACAATGAAACTCAGTATTTGCTCCTAGGGTACAGAATGTCTTTATCTGGATGCAAAATAAATGTGATTTTCCCACGTGATTAATGCAAGACACCTTCTTCAATATCTTTGGCTCACAGATGCTTGATCAGCTCCTGTAGATGTTGGGAATGCATTAGCGGGACAGTGGAAACTTTAGGTGGAAAGGGATTATCAGTTGGAGGAAAGAGTTTTTTCCTTTACTTCTAGTGTAAAAAAGGGGGCAGAAAGAATGTCCTGGAGGAATACAGCCTCAAGTGGGTTATCCATTATCTCAGTTGATTTTTCTGAATCTCTAGCCTAGCTTCCAACCCAACTCTGATGAAACCTTTCTCACCATCAGCAAGGGCATCTTTGATTAGTATAACACAAACATTAATATGTCCTTTTTTATGGAAGATGTAAAGGTTCTTTATTTCAAAAATTAAATAAGTCAAGATTGCATTAATCACAAGCAGGAAACATCCAGCAACAAGTTTTTAATGGTTTTTCCATTCTTTTTTTCAACTACTTTCAAATTCAACTTAAAATTATGAATGAAATCATAAATGCAAATCTTTGTTTTCTCCTTGATACATTTATGTATAGGAACATCACTGTCTCAGAATAAAGATCCTGGGGGACTGTTACTATTGTGTGTCGGGGCTTCCAGAACCTCGCCAGGACCATGCACACTGCTGTGTTGAAATGGGGCTCAGCATGATCAAAACTATCAGGTAATGCTTTTTTTCTCCTTCTTCTTCTTGTTTCATTGTTGCTGACACTGTCTTAAACTTCATATCTGAGAACGCTATTACTAAACAAGTAATTCCTATGGTTGTTCAGAGAACTCAGGATTATCACTGTGAAAACAGGCAGGACATTTTTTCATCTGTGTACTGCATGGGAACACATATTAAATGCATTATAGTAACCTGTGCTGTTTCAGAGCATGTAACACAGTAGCTATGTGTGCATTGTGAGTGATGGATTTCACAGATCCTGACAGTTCTCACTTTGTACTCTTTTCATTTTGAAGAGGCTGAGAAAGAGATGGAATTTCATACAGAAATCTCTCCAATAAAATAAAACAACAGTAAATGCACTAAACAGACACCTGTAGCAATACTCTAGCTTAGACACTCCCTCACAGACAAACACACAAGTAATAAGATTTGCCAGATTTTTGCTTGTTAAATTAAGTTGATGCTTAAACCCACAAGGGCTGAAAGTGTCTTAATTAGGGGATGTATCCCCATTATGTAAATATAGTTGCACAGCTGATAGATTCTTGGATTTTTATGCAATCAGGATTAATGATAACAATATTTCAGCAGTCCATATATAGATTGTCAAATGATCTACTGTAACAGTGGCCAATATCTAATTCTCCAGAAAATGTCTTCTTCTTTTTATTCTCATTATCCTCCATCTTTTTTACATCAGTGTTTCTGAGCTCCCCTTCTCCAAATTCATCTTCTGTTGACATCTTCCCCAAACAGTGTTGCTTAACCCAAGCACTCTTCTTTTTCCATGGCTGATTTGCTGTCCAATCTTTCTCTACTTCTTTTCCAGACTGCTTTCCTCCTTTAATCTGAGTGTGTCTCATTACATATATCAGACAGTTAATGAATACTGCAGCTACATTACTGAGACCTCAATAGATAAATAATTTGACAGAAATTAATTAATGGAAAACATAACAACAATTATTAGGCAACAATGATCTCTAAGAAGATTGGATTCAATTATCATAGACTAAACATTGTACAAAGTAATAAATATTTTCCTTCTGGAATCCCCACAGTGAAAGTGAAGCATGAATTAGAGAACCCAGAGATAAAACAAGCTAACAGCATTGTTAAAAATTGTTGGAAAGACACATCAAATCATTTGCTTTTGCTTGCTAGTACCATCTGTAACTAATTTTTTTTTCCTAAGAGTAAATTTCCCTGCATCTTCTTACAGATGAACTGAGTCTCAAAGGCATAAATGGTACTGGAGTCTTGGTATTTTAACTGACAGTTATGTTCAGAAGTCCATTAGAATTTTGATCATTGAAGGATAATTCAGTTCAGATTGCCTCCAATTTATTGGATAATCTCAGAATCTGGATTTCTGGCCATCCAGTGAGCATGATTTATTCCACAGGCTTTTCTGTGCAGGGTGTAGGAGCCTTTTGTTTCTTATCTTAATGTATACTCATATAGTTCACAGGGAGGACCAGTCTGTCCATGGGATATTACAAATACTTCAGTCCACATTTCTGAGTTATCTACAATCTATTGATAAGAATGCAAGTTAGTAGATATCTCCAACAATTAAAATGAAAAAAAAAAAAAAAAAAACCCAAAACCAAAACCACCTTCTTTAGAAAACTGAGTTCCTCCTGTATTGATCACTCAGAAGTGGATCAGATACAAAACCTTCATCTGAGGATTTCACAAAACAATATAGTTTCAAAATTATAGGGAGATGATCTAACATGTGAGAAATCATCATTAATATTTCACAATTGCATTGAAGTTATATAGACAAACTCAAAACCTTCTTAGAAATCAGAAGATGTTTACAGGAATTTTCAAAAAACTTCACTACTCATAAAACCTACACGAATATTTGTTCCTTCTTGTTCTTGCAAAACTTTATTTTAGCTTTTAGATCTTAGCTGTATTTTAGCTCAAGTACTAAGCCTAGCTTAAGAATTAGGCATTAAAACAAAACCCAGTATTTATGCCACAACATCCTACTTATAATTGGGATTTAGGCACCTAGATCATAGAGAGCAATCCAGGTACCTTCAGAACTCCTGAATCTTGTACCAGTTTAAATTCTTTAAGCAACGAATCTAGCAGGAAGCTTTACATTAGGCAGATCAGATTTTCTCCTGCAGGCCCTCCAAGATTCCCTGTCTTTTTTTTGATAACAAATAGTTGGTAACATTGCTGGGATCAGTATCAATGCTTCTGGTGAAGCAGTGCCCCAAAACCTACCAGTTCAGGGTACCAGTACTGAATTTTCCCTTTAGTCTTCTTGGTGGCTGCATTCTTAGCAGGAACTGAACAATGATGTTCTTTACACAAGAGGTACAATAAATATACATGGACAGATTGACTCCCGGGAGACTTCTGTGTTTTAATAGAGCTCATATCCATACAGCTAAAATGCTAAATTGTTATTTGACACTCTCTAATTATCTTAAGCTTATACACTAAGGACTTAGACCTAAGTCTTGCTACGCCATTTCCCTCTTTACAGATATATGGAACGGTTCAGAACACAGCAAAATAATTCAAGGTCATTGTTTTCTCTATAATGATTTTTCACATCACTGTGTCTTGTTACAAATCTTGTAAAAGAAAAGCTATAACTGTTATTCCATTCTGCCTTCTTGTATTTTGCTCCCTTAACCACTGACTACAGTTGAAATACAACTTTCATTGCATGAAATCTGATATTTACTCTAAAGCAAGGAAGTTTTGCCCCATCACATTAGTGCATGAAAAAGAATTCTAACACCAGCTGTCTTGCAAACCTCAGTCTCCTGTAAATAGTCCTTAGCTGCAGGTGGAAGTGCAAATTCAAATAAAAAAATCAGTCTGCTCCCAAAGGTTCTTCTATTTATCTGGTTTTTGTATCTTTTCACATGCAGCATAAACCTCCCTGTATTTAACTGTATTGTATTAATTCCTGTCTAAACTGACAGTAGATAGAAATGAGATACTAGTGGAATGCTGAGTCATCAGATGATGTTTTTTCATTTTAATAGTTATCACCCAGCATAATTGGGTGTCAGAGATAACACTCAAGGAAACTAATTCTGCATCTGTTTTAACATACAAAAAAGAACAGACATCTTATCTTTATGCCAATAGAGGGAGGGAAAGATTTGTAAGAAGAAAGAAGTCACTGTCTTTTTCATTGCATGTTACAGAAATTCCAGAGCTGTGCTGGAGTGCCAGATGGACAGGATTATAGATGGGATATGTGATAAAATTCAAGATGGGAGTATCTGTTTGATGACAATCTCTTTGCTCTTTTGTTATTGGGAGTTCCCGTTCTTCAGGCTGAGCTGTGAGGAGAGAATTAGCTACATAAAGCATCCTAAGAATAGTTCAGAGGAAAAGTGAGCTAAAGGAGAGAGGAGAGGAAACATGAAAGCAGAGGAAGGACTGTGATGGAAATAATCATAAGGAAGAGGAGAGAGTACTTCCAAAGTTGAAATCATAGAGCATAGTCTGTCAATGTCAAGAGCAAAATGAGAATAATGATTCCTGATGTGATGGCCTCGTTTTAAAGAGCTTGTTAAACATTTTTATAAGGGTACGGGGGAAAGTCACAAAATGACTTTCACAAAAGTCAAAAGTCAAAAGTCAAAAGTCACAAAATGACTTTATGAGACAGAAGTGCCTTTAAAAGGAGAGAACTGAGAAGCCTGATCTGTTTAGCTGAGTAAAAGAAAAGGATTGATAAGTTGTTTGGTAGCAGCACATAAAAAATTTTATGGGCAGGAAGCACTAGATTTAAGAAATGGATGATGGTATGTCTAAGAGAAGTGATGACTTTTCTGTCCCTCAGTGTTTTTAAATCGAAACTGATTTTCTTCCTAGGCTAAATACAGGCATAGTTAGTGGACTAAAAACAAGCTTGTGTGGTTAAAATTTACCAGCCCCTGTGGCACAAGGTATCAGGGTGGATAATGTATCTGTCCTCTCTGCTCTTAGCTTGGGACACACTGGCAGAGTAAGAGGCAGGAGCTGCCTCCAAGGGTAGAAGGCTGATGATTTTGTCACCACCTTCTCAAAGGTCCTTAAAATTCCTGTGACAGGGGAGCAGGGTGGGATTGAGTGAGGTTCAGTTCCTTCAGGTCTCACTCACAGGGTACAATGGTGGAAAATCAATAACAATCAACATAATGGTGGAAACTCAAACAAACCTTTTTGCTGCTTCATTTGTTAAGTCAAGCAGTTCTGAGTGGTTTCATTTCTTGGGTTACTTCCCATTAAAATAGCATCTGAAGTAGTAATTATTATGACAAAAAAAAAATAGTCCCAGCATACAATGTAAACTGAAGTCCAGAAATTAGATAACAGCTTGTCTTCATTAAATGTCTGTAATTAACTGCTAATATTAACATAATTTTTAAAAAGTGGGGAAAAAAGGAAAACATAACAGAGAACCTTCCCAACAAACAAACAATCGAACAAAAAGACACAAAACCCCTACAATCCACACACCCAACTATTTCAGATTATCTCAGGGACTGACCTGGCAATTTTCTCAGTTTTTGAATAAAAACTCCTTTTAAGTTAATCTGTGAACTATTAAAAAAATACAACATAAATTGATCAACGCTTGTTAAAGAAGTTATTTAGGCAGTTAAACAGCCAGGAATTGCTTTCATATTCCATGATTAGGAAATAATTATTTAATTATGTAGTAGTACAATTGAGCCAGATATCCAGTTCTGAATTGTTTCCACAGATTATTTCTGGTATCATACACAAGGCTCAGCCCATGTTGTTATGAGCCCTGATTCTCAGAAGACAGAATAATGCTTCACAGAAAAAGAAAAACAAAAACAACCTGTTGCTTACCTTCATTTCTGTCAGATGATGGAAAGGGGAAATGCAAGATATTCACAAGTTTATCCAGTAGTTTTCAGGCAGGTCACAGACTGAATAGGTTTCACACTGGGACTGGATCACACCATCACCTCCACGTGTCCCTTTCAGGCACTTACTGAGAAGAAGAGAGCATCAGGACAGGTCATCTTTCCCTGGTTTTTCTGTTGGGTGATTAAAGGAATTAAAGAGAGCAGAGATTAATAGGTTTGTCTGCCTCTGAGACTTCTTTTCTTTATTGCACCACCAAATAAAATTGAGGATATGCTGGTAACATGGCACAGGAACCTATATATTTATATAGCTTTTTAGAAAATAGTTTTCAGCTGAAAAAGCAGACTTATGATAATATTAGTCCCTTGTGCTTCATTTTCCTTCCTCTCAGAGCAGATAGACATAAAGACCAGGAAAACACCAGTGGTTTAACTCTGTCCATGTTGCTGTAGTATCTGTCTGAACTCAGAGCAAGGCAATTATATTACTGATAAGTCTGATGACATGAAATTTCTCTGGCCTTGCACTATTTTAAGCTGGCTTCTTGGGATACCAATTTACATTAAACTGTAACATCAGTACGACATAAAGTCCATTTACAAAGTGTTATACCCTATGAGTCATGGTACCTGAGCTGTATTCTTCAAACTGTTCAGTAGTTTGGTGCATCCTGTTACCCAGCTTTTGAAAAATAATAGATATCACCTTCGTAAGCCTGACACAGTTCCCAGAATCACACCAGAAAAAGAGCACTTACCTCAGTTCACCAGAAAAGCACTTGAGTACATTTTGGAAAATTCCACAAATCTGTTAAACCAAAAAGTTGTCCATAAAATCAAACCTTCAGATCATAGGACAGTTCAGTTTGAAGGTGATTACAGGACATCATTAGTCCCACCCTCTACTCAAATCATGGTCAGGTATGACCCTTATTTACTTCAACCAGAATACATAGGGATATTTTCCTATATTTGTTTGAGAATGGTAGTGGCTATGTCTTCATGGGTAAATTAAACAGCCCCAGAGAATGCCCACCAAGAAAAAGTGACACGGACTGGCCAACTCCATTCTTTCAGACCATTTTTGCTTCCAAAACTGGTCAGCTGCCTTGAAATTGCTACATGCAAACTCCTGCACCTGGGCACAGGTAGTGAGGCAGCTGCTTGGTCAGGAAAAAAAATTGTGGGGCTGTTTTAAGTATTTCAAAGCATAAACAGAACCTTGCACAATTAAGCTGCTTAGCACAGATCTCTCCAGTGTGTTACTGCCTGAATCAAATTCCAGTGCAGTCAGATTTTAGGCAGCTACAGGAATGGCTGAAAAGCAGATTTCTGTCTTCTGGCTCACTTTCTACCTGCCAATAGAAAAGCCTTTGATTAGCAGTACAGAAATCAAATACCCATTAAAGAATGCTGTCCAGAAAGAAACACCAATATCCAGTTAAAATCAATGAAATTTTTATCATTGACTTGACTGAAATGAGATATGGCATGGATAGTATCAGTCACAGTTGCCTCATCCTGGAAAGATATCAGAGAACTTGTGAGGTAACAAGAGCAATTTTATAGAACATTAATAATTCAGCTTCATGCTTTGTCAAAGTATTTGCAGAGAGCCTGTAAAACGGGAGAAGCAGATAAATTTTTTTTAATGAGAAGCTTTGTTGATAGTTACATAAATTTAAGAGTCAGAAGAACTAAAACAATGTAAAATGCCTGAGCTGCTCAAGATTCTTAATTTTTTCAGTACGATGTTATTTTTGAGAAGCTTTGTCCTGAATAAACAAGAATTACTGATGATCCATTGTGTGCTATTTCAAAGATTCTACTGGGTTTTTTTTCCCTATAGGAATATATAAACAAGACTTCTTAAAGTCTGTGGTAGTCTGGCTATTATTAGGAAGATTGATTTGACCACAGTGAAGTCCCTTTTTCTACATAATTTTAAATCTGTTTCACCCCACATAACTCCAAATTTTAAAGAAAATCTCTGTTGTTTTGGTATTTTTTTTACATACTAATCAGTCACCTCACTTTTAAACAACAACCATTTGTTCTTTAGTCAATTTAAAATGTTACACCAAAAATTCAGTGAAAACTAACATCTCCACAAACAGGTTCTCAACTTATCTGCTCTCAGCCTTGTGCTGTAAATAGTAAAGTAACGGGATCAGGACCAGATTGCTGTTCTGCTTTGATTCATGTTCATGGAACATGGACAGGGGGTGTTTAAATATATCTCAGACTGCCTGTGGCTCGATTCAATCAGGTTTCCTCATGCAATTAGTTTCCTACCTATCAACATAAGAACACATTGCTGTGAAGGGCAAGTAAGAGGAGGATGTGAAGATGGGGGCCCTGCAGGTGCACCAGCAATGCTGCAGGCAGAAAAGCAGAGCAGCCCTTGGTGCAGGGATGTGGGCAGGTGGCCAAATGTGAGAGATGGAGAGATAAGATCAAATGACACCTGAGCAGCACAAAGGAATAAGGTGCTGGGAGGTTATGAAAGATAATACAATGAGGCAAAGGAGATAGGACCTTAGGTCTAGGGGTCTGCAGTGTCATGCAGGAGGCTGTGTGGACAGCACAGCTATGGGAAGTTTTGAAAATATGCAGAAGTTCTATGTGGCTATTGAGGCTGACAAAGCCTTTTCAGGCCATAATCACATTTTTATGACAAAGGAAGAGTTACAGACCAGTGATCCTTAGTTAATATTCTGGGGATGTGTTGCTGCATAATCCCTGGTCTCTCAAATGAGAAATTTGTGTGTTCTCATATAGGGTACAAATGCAAAAACATATTTTACAGTATGTATTTCATAGAATGGTTTGGGTTGGAATGGATCTTAAAGATCATCTAGTTCTACCACAAACTCCCTGGACCACCCCTGCCAGTGTCTTACCACCTACATATTAAAGAATTTCCTCTTAGTATTGTATCTAAATCTTCCCTCTTCAAGTTTTAAACCATTCCCCCTTGTTGTCTTGCTACATGCATGTGCAAGAAGCCCTACCCCAGCTTTCTTGTAGGTCCTCTTCAGGAAAGCTGCCTTTGAGCAGGTCACCTTCGAGCCTTCTCTTCTCCAGGCTGAACAACCCCAACTTCCTCAGCCTGGCTTCATAGGGGAGGTGATCTGTCCCTCTGATCATATTTGTGACTCTCCTCTGGACATGCTCAAAGACTTTGAATAGAATACAATCATTTTAGTTGGAAGGGACCTTCATGTAGTCCAGCTGCCTGGCCATTTCAGGACCAACCAAAAGTTAAAGCATGTTACCAAAGGCATTGCCCAAGTGCCTCTTAAACACTGACAGGCTTGAGGCAGTGACCACCTCTCTAGGAAGCCTGTTCCAGTGTTTGACTATCTTCTCATTAAAGAAATGCTTCCCTATGTCCAGTTTAAACCTCTCCAGACTCAAATATGAACCATTCACACATATCCTATCACTAGATATTGGGGAAAAGAGCTCAGCACCTCCCTCACCACTTCCCTTGCTCAGAAGCTGTAGAGAGCAATCAGGTCATCCCTCAGGCTCCTTTTCTCCGGATTAGACAGATCCAATGTCCTTAATAGCTACTCATAGGACATTTATTCCATCCCTCTCATCTTTGCTGCCCTACTCTGAACACATTCAAGGATTTTCACATCCATTTTAAATTGTGGGGCCCAGCAGTGCACACAATGCTCATAGCAAGGCTGCTCCAACTCTGAACACAGCAGAATAATCACCTCTGACCAGCTGGTGATGTTGTGTTTGGTGCAACCCAGGATGGAATTTGTCCTCTTGGCTGAAAGGACACGTGGATAACACAGATTGAGCCTGGTGTCCACAAGCATCCCCAGATCCTTTCTGTAGGGCTGCTCTCCAGCCTCTCTTCTCCTAGTTTAGACTTTTCCCTGGCATTACACCATCTGACACTTGGACATTCTAAATTCCATGCCATTGATGATTGCCCAATGCTAGTATGTGTCTAATGTTAAGCACTAGTATTTACTAGTAAATAATACGATCTTGCTTTAAATCTAAATTGATCTAATACAATGTGTGTGCATATATGTATATTACATAAATGTATGTATTAGGCCATTTTCTTAACTTTGAAGTCCTTTTATTACGTGCATTTTTTTAGGAAAAGCTTTTGCTCAAGTGTTCCTTTGGACCCAATTAGCTTTTTAGTTCAAGATAAGGAAATCAGACATGAAATGAAAAATTATTATCTTAGTCTGACAAAAGAAAAATGCTGACGGAGGAAATTATCATATGGGGAGTTGTGTGATAATTCCTCTGGCAGTTACAGGTGTTAATTTAGATATTCTTGTAGCATATCAATAATAATTCTTCAAAGCACTTTAAAAATCTGAATGCTTTCACTTCTCTTAGCTGTTCTCACAACATTTAAGTCACTATTTCAGTGTGGAAGACTTGTTTCCATATTCCACCATCCAGAGACATGTGTTTGTTTAATTTTGATATTTCAAGTCCACTTGCTTGCAAACCAGCAATGATTTTGTACATTAAAACTATAAACTTGGACTATGAGAACGCAGATACATCCCTCCCCAAAGCTTTCATTATTATTATTATTATTATTAACTTTTAAAAAATAGTCTTTCTGATATCTGAAATATGATATCTGAAATAAGTTATCTTCCTGATATGATGAACAGATCTTCTCTAATGGGCAAACAATGGGACATATTATTTTTATGTTTTTCTCCCTGGTTTTGCAATATGCAAGGAAGGGAAATATATATGAATTTGTTATTTTCAGTTTCACACATTTTTATACAACTGATTTATCTACATTTTAAACTTTTTTTTTTTTCCCCCAAACTGAACAGATGCCCCATTACAACAACGAAAGGCCAAGTACTGAATGCAGTGAGCAATTCACCCTTTTCTCCCCCAGAGAGGGTCTGTCAAGGTCATGACTGAGGCACCTGAGGTAGTTAGTTTCAGAGTTGTGAAACAGAGCTGTTTATTCTTTGTCTGCTCTGTTTAGTGGTCTTGCTGTGCTGATATTGACTTCAGTGACAGCAGAACTGGGGTTCTACAGAGAAACAGCAACCTTGTTTGTGGACCAGCAGTAACAATGTGCTTTTCCTTTCCTGAGCATGCTATTCCAGTATTAATGAACACTGGCTTAAATAGTATTTCTGGTGCCAATAATTTTCACACAGGCAGAACTAAAAAAGTGTTCTCTTTGTAATCCCAATGGATACAGATCAACAATTTTAGTTGTGAGCTTACAGTGATGGTGAGCTGGATTATCTTAACATTGAACTGGAAGAGACTACTAGTTCTGAGACACTGCTAAGGTGCTTTTGACTATGAATGGTATATGTTGTCTTCTATCAGAAGAGGAAGATACTATTTTAACACAGTAAAATTCCCTTTGTAACTGACTTATTAATTTAAAGCAGTACTGGGACAAAGTCTTTTTTTTGAGACTGTTAACAAATAAGCTCATATGTTTACTTTTTAAGAGGTGAAATGACCTTTGTTATCACATAGAATAGAAGAAAATTAATGTAAGAATCACACCATTATCACAACAGAGCAAATGGTGTTCTGGCCAAATCTACTGAAAATAATAAGGTTGTACAAAACATAACGCTGAAAAATTTCAATCAATAAAATAACATTTTTTAAATATTGAAAATTATTCTAAAAATTGCAATAGAACATAAAAGTTTATGCAGGTTTGGTGACAATGTTGTTGAATGGGCTTTTGTGATGTTGAATAATGCAAAGCTCAAGGATTCAATGAGACCAGACACTTCGCCCAGTGATTTTTTTTTCTCCCTGTCCTTCTCTTTCTGTCTGATAGCAATATTACCATGTGCCACCGAACCATGCATGCAATTAATATTAATTGCATGATAATCTGGTTTTCAGAGTTATTTTATCAGTACTTGTAATTTGCTACCTACAAAACCTTCTATTCTTTTTACAGATTAGGTGTTTCTTTATAAAAAATGACTTTGTATTTTATACTCTACCCTTTTCTTAAACCTATTAACAATCTTTTCTCTTTTTTGTTTGTTTTTGTTCTTGTATAACAGATATGTTAGGTCAAGAACGAAACATGACATTGACATGAGGATAGGGATCCATTCTGGATCGGTTCTGTGTGGAGTTCTGGGCCTGCGAAAGTGGCAATTTGATGTCTGGTCATGGGATGTGGATATTGCAAACAAACTCGAGTCAGGTGGAATTCCTGGGTAAGGCAACGTGTATTTCCCACAGTCAGAAAATGCTGCCAACAGAGTACACTGCTAACCTTGCCAAGAGATTAACTGTTTTACATTATTTCATCAACTATGATCTTTTTTTTCCTTTTTTTTTCTTTTTTTTTTTTCTATTTTGTAGTTGAAAATGGTTTGTGAGGCTATAGTCAAAAAAAGGTGGAAATGCTCAGCTAGCAGAGGTATTATAAAAGACAAAAATATTTTTTTTTTCTTTATAACTATGATTTCCTGAAGAAGGTCAGGTGGAATGGTTGCATTCCACCATTCTGTTTAGTAGACCTTTATACTAATATGTATTCTTAGAATCATAAGAAAATAAAATATTGTATGGTCTCAAAGTAACTTCTCTACTCTTGATATGTAACTAGTGTATAAAACTGCAGAAAAAAAAAATTCTTTCCTAGCTGCTTATCCCAACTGGTAACCCCAGACGACTCAGAAAGGTCACGTGCAGCTTTGTCAACTTGAGCAAATAGATCATCTAACTTTCATCATCCACACCTGCAAAAAGTCTCCTGTATTACTGTTAATGCATGCAATAGTACAGCTATTAATGAATAACCCAGGAAGGCACCACCTTGCTGTTGCTGATAAAATGTGGGGCTATTGGAGCAGAGTGATTTCCACTCCTCTATATCAATCTGCCAACAGAACAAAGCCTGTGTCTGACAGCAATTCACTGAGTTCCTCAAAACAGTGATTTACATCAGGCTTTCCTAGTGATTTAGCAGAGTATTTAAGTTCACTTCAGCCTCTCCTTACTTCTCCCTCCTGCCAGCATCCACATTCTCTTGCTTGCCACAATAGTGAGATCATTCCTGTTTCCAGAGCTGCTCTGCTTTCCTCTGTTTTGTCAGAAAATCCACCCTGGGGTTAGGAATGGTCCTGGTTCCACCGTGTAAAACAAGAGCAAAGATGGACCAGAGGCCTTTCCTGAGTGCACAGCAGCAGGAGGCAGCTCACCCACCTGCCATGGAGAGGATTCCCCCACCTCATCCAGGCTGAAGAGAGGGGGCTCAGTTCTTCCCCTCACTTAAGATTTGAAGATGGTTGGAGAGCCAGAGCAGTTCTCTGATGAGGACAGCATGAGACAGTTGGAATTATTCAGGAACTGTATGATCTTCAAGCACCTGAGCAATGGTGGGACAGGGGCAAATTGCCCCCTGGTGAAGAAGCAGAAGCCCAAATGTCCAGGAAGGAGGCATGCAGGAGGACTGAGAAAATACAATAATTTCTGCTTTTCTGAGAAATAAAAAAAAATGCATCTATAACAAGTTAGAAGGAAATATGTAAGATCCTGACATGTTATTTCAGACTCATTCTTCTGCCAAGATCCCATCTTCTAGTAGTCTACATTTTGTTTATCTAGGTATTAATCCATGGTATTGAATTGGCATTAAACCTAGCTAATAATTAATTTCTCAGGATGTTTCAATGGCAGGTATTGTCTAAAACTTCAGGCCTGTTATGTTTTAAGAGTAGGACAGTGTATATATTTTGATCTCGATACTGATTTTCCAGATTTACTCTATTTTTTTAAGCAAATTGTAAAAAAGGTGAAAACAGAAAATATTTTTTATCTACTCTTTATTAATATTTGGTCCATTTAAGGTTATACATCAATAGCCGGTTCCACACACAAGCTAAAGCTGTTATCTGTTATAGTCTAAAATCTACATTTCAGGACACTATAACGTAATCTTTCCAAGTTTTACTAGTTGAAACTCAGCACAAGGATAGTCACCCTGGCAACTAATGTATTATTTTTTTTTTTTTTAAATTAGTACTTTACTTAAGTCAATTTATGCTCTTCGGTTTTCTAAGGCCTAGGAAATACATCATCTGGATTTACTCTGGATGTAAAGTCCAGGCCAAATGTTGCTTATATTCAAGAAACATTTTTACTCTTTTGACTTCTGTTTTACTGATGACTGACATCATAACAGCACAACTTTAGACAGTGAAAGTTGTACAGACTTATGTTCACTTTGGAGGAAAGCTGAGATAGATAAAAATATGACTGAGATAGATACAAATTGTTGATCTTGTTATTAGATACTGATATTTATTATTCCACATAGTCCAAGTTTGTGCCAAAGTCTCATATTCCTGGACATTTCACACTGCTTAAATATAGCTAGTGCTTTATTTTGAGGCAACACACATCATGTATGCACTTACAACTTTTTACTCCATTAGTGTTTTATGCAAATTAACTCTAGTGGCATCTTGTAAGTTCCAGGAGAAAGTTCCCAAGGGGTGTGCTGGGACTATTTCTCTTGGTGGAGATAAGCTGATTTGTGGTGCCTGAGAAAAATGGCTCAAAATCTATCATCTAGAAATGATCAATAGTTTTATCTGACTGAATTTTAGGGATCTGTCTGCAAACCTGACTTTCAGAAAGAGCCGTGCATCCAAAGTTTGATAAATGAGACAGTTTTAATGAAGTCACTACAGGCTTTTGCTTGAGTTAGGTCCATGTCTAATTAACATCTCTTATTGCATTTCCAATGCTGCATTTTAAAGTATACCATGGCTATGTGAATGTATTTTAGAGGTGTATGCAATTCACTTGGAATGTAGGAATTTGAATCTTTCTTAAACAGAGAAAGAAGACTCTCCTTTTTTTTCTTGGCTTTGTTTTGTTTTGGTTTGGGGTTTTTTTGTGGTTTTTTGTTTTGGTTTGGTTTTTGTTGGTTTTGTTGGTTCTTTTTTTACTTGAACATCATTCTGTCTGTCTCAAGCAGTGGCATAACTGTGGTCAGGGAATTCCAAATAGCAACACACATGCACTCAGACCACTAATTCCAACTGCCTAAGGTACCTCAGGTAAACAAAGAAAATTAAAGAGCTTCACATAAATAGTTCTAACACATACCATATATTTTCTCCTCATCATATATACCAGAAATGGTAATTTTCATTCACCCTGAAAAGTATTTTACTCAGGAAGATCTCTCATAATACTAATACTAAGAGTAAAAATATCAGGTATGAATATCAAAGTTAGACCTATGACTTTTGCATTCATGAGATCCTGTTCATGTGATCATGTCTTGAGAATATTTGTCCCTAAATGAAGCTCATGTTTGTTGAATACACTATTTAATTTTCTTTACAGAAATCATTATAGTGCAACACAAAACATTCCATATATCCATCATGTTAAAAATGATACAGAGTTCATAAAGCACTTCTTACCTATGTGTACTACAGTACAATCAGTGTTTGCTACAACTTCTTTCACTTATGCAGGAGAATTCACATTTCCAAAGCCACTCTGGACTGCCTGAATGGGGATTATAAGGTTGAAGAAGGGCATGGCAAAGAACGTAATGAATTCTTGAGGAAACATAACATTGAGACTTACTTAATTAAACAACCTGAGGAGAGTCTGTTGACTTTGCCTGAAGATATTGTGAAAGAGGCTGTCAGCTCCTCTGACAGGAGAAACAGCGGAGCGACATTTACTGAAGGATCCTGGAGCCCTGAACTTCCATTTGATAACATAGTGGGAAAACAGAACGTAAGTCAAACTTCCTTTAATGTCATAAAGTCTGAATGCATGCATGAATGCATTTCAAT
Source organism: Calypte anna (assembly GCF_003957555.1). Lineage (NCBI taxonomy): Eukaryota > Metazoa > Chordata > Aves > Apodiformes > Trochilidae > Calypte > Calypte anna. Next base: position 142,227,642 of record NC_044245.1, on the reverse strand, counting down.
AATGGAAGCCTCAGAGGAGACAATTTCATCTGTAACCTTTATTCTAACACGTATTGTAACAGCAGAGGATTAAACAAATCATTTCAAGGTAGAAATAATTTATGTATCCAAACTGGTAAAATGCCAGGGGATGAGAGATTTGGGGTTTTTTTTCTGAGTGAAATTAAATACTTCACAGCTTAGTTTTGACTGAAGCAGTCCATAAAGAAGTAAATTAAAAGTAAAGCTAATATTACTAAGGTGGCTGTGACATTCTCAGTGTATGTATCTCACTGCATAGCTTCACAGCACTGCCATCAAAGTAAATGGATGAGTGAATTGACATTTTGCCAGAGGAAAAAGTGCAGTGTAGGTTGCTGATATATAAAGGAAAGAAAAAATACGTACCTTTAAAAAGTGCCTTGTGAAAACATTTTATCCACTTTTTTCTTTTTTTTTTTTTTAATAAGAAAAAAATATAAAAAATTAGATTCTAAGACATAATTAAAGTTCTCTAGCAGGTGAGTTAGCCTCTAATGTCATGTGTAGCTCAGCAGAAGTATGAGATAATAACAACTGCTCCTGATTAGATCTTTTCCAAAAGCATCGCATGGCTAATTGCTTGCACCCTGGGAAGCAGCAGTTCTTGTACAGTCATAAGAATCACTTGTGAAGTTTGCTTGCATAGAGGAATTAAAGATGGAAAGCTTGAAATGCCTCAGACACCACTCTTTTCACTGCACTGAAAGGCTGATAAGTCTTTATGAAACAAGGTCAGCAGGAATTTTCTTCCATTTTTCTGAGGGATCTGTAGTGACATGATAAATCCTTTCTTCTGCTGCACACTCTTAGTCCCCCTTGTCTGCAGTCTCTGTTGAACTTCAAGTGTTGCTGTGTAGAGGTCTTGCTTTGTCAACCACGGTCTGCTTTTTACAAATCTGCTCAGAAGTGATAAACCCTCACAATCAATCAGCCCATGGTGGTGTGTTTGTCTCTCCAGACTGAATCAGAGCATGGCTTAGTTTGCTGCTATATAAAACAACTGTTTCATATGTATTCTGTACATCTCTGGATCAGCATGCACACTGCCTATTAGTATTCTCTGTATTTTGTTGACCTGTCTCTAGATTCTCATTTCATTAGGAGCAGAAGTATGAGTGCATGCTACCGTGACTGTCTTCTGATCTCCCTCCATTTCTTCTTTCTCCTTATGACATTCATCTTTCTATAGTCTGAAAAAATCTATGCAGGGCAGGCTATCATCTTGTTGGTCATTTTCTCAGCTAAACCTGACCTTGGTAGTAAAAAAGAGAAGGAATGAAATAAAGGCTTAGTGTTGCTACCCGATTATTGAACAACTCCTGCCCAATAAAGTATTAAAAGTCTTTTATATGTCTTTTATTAAAAGACCAGGAAAATAGTTGCAATAAGCATAACTGAAAAGTTGGTTTAATGCAGATTTTTGTCTTATGGCAAAAAACAATCCATTTTTTAATAGTTTCTCATTTATTTTTAAGACCTTGGTTTTGTGCTGGAAATAACTATAATTTTATAATATACAAATTTATCATAAACTTCACAGCGAAAAGATTAAAAATCTGCTGTGTGATTCATGTTGATTCAATTATTATGTAATTTTAAATTTTTAAGTTGAGACAATAGGCATTACTGCTTGTAAATAAGTGATTTCTGCTCAAAATTTAGATGAAAAATTATAATTGTAGAAGTATATAGTAGCTTTTTATAGAGGTGTGTCAGCCTTGGAGAGAATAAGCATTTAATAACATTAATTATGCAGCATAAAGGTCACTGGCAGCAACAGGTATTGAGAATACAAGTAACAGGAACCCAACAATGAATTACTCCATATGTTTGAATATTTGCCAATAGAATTTAAGAGATTTCTTTACCCAATGTAAGTTGCAGCAAAATTGGAGCAATTCTATTCACCTGTCATACTTTCAGCTGTATCAAATCTCTGGTGAGTTCTCTGCCAAACTCAGATTCATCACAATCTCTCTTCTTTACCTTAAAATCATCTTCTATAGGCAGCCTAAGACACTGAAGTTGTGCTGATGTGAGGAAGGAACAGAAAAATTTTCTTTATGTACCCAGTTGCAGACATTTGTAAATTTGCATGTGTCTACAGCACAGCAAGCACCATGAGTCTTAACTCTGGTGGTGGGGTAAGATAAGGATGCAAGTATCTGCTTTGAAATTCAGACCATGCCAAATATGGCTGGAGTTTTCTGTTGCTGGATCAGGTGTCTGGGCTTCTTTTCTAAAGCATAGAAAGTTGAACAGAAGTTATTTTGTGTTAAGAGAGTGACAGTCCATGTGCCCAAAGTGGTGATAGGTGCCCCATCCCTGGAAACATTCAAGGTCAGGTAGGACAGAGCTCTGAGCAACCTGATCTGGTTAAAGGTGCCCCTGCTCATTGCAGACCTTTATCTGACCTTTAAAAGTCCCTTCCACCACAAACCATATTCTGATTCTGTGATCTCAAGGCCCCCTTAGCTGAATAAACTAATAGTTGATAAATCAGATTTCCTCTCTGGGTCTTCCAGAAGAAGTAGCAGACAGCCTGGTCACTGTGTGTGGTGCTGGAGGCACCTGATGGGCCTGTAATGACATGAATGAGGAAAAAAAGACAAATTAAAATGCCTGTGTCTTGTATAAGCATATTTATTGGTGGCTGCAATGACTCCTGAAAATCATCACAAAAATTATACTTCCAAGACTTCCAAGATGACAGATTAGTATAAACAACAGGGTGGAAGTCAGTTCAAAACAAAGGCACCTGCATTTGTGTATTTCCTGACTGTGTCAGGTGTCAATCTCCCACACAGCTCATCTCCTAAATATAAAGTTCTAGTGCTACCTGTGGTGCTCAGGGGTGCCTGAGACATCAAGGTGACAATGGGCCTGTGAAAGAGTTGTGATCATCTGGGCTATCAGATAGAAGCCAGGTAGGAGACTGATGTCTCAAACAGTGCTAGACTCCTATGCTGAAACATGCTGAGTAAGAGCTTGGCTCATCTTCTGAACTGTGGCTGTCCATTACAGATACCCTTGAGATCCCCTTGCTCATGCCAGTAGTGTGTGACATCCAGACTGTTGTCCAGGATACCTTAGGGCATCTCAGCTGCATATGACTGGGCAAATGGAAGTATTCAGAGTGTGTGTTGCCAGTAACAGAAGCTTAGACACTAAGCACCTAGACACCTTAGCTTAGGTATTCTCTTCTCAAAACAAAACCTACCTGAAACCTGTGTCTTTAAACATGTAACCTTATATTGCCCTTTTCCCCTGCAAGAGCTGATGTTTGATGTTTGAAAAGAATAATTCACAGTATTTCTAGAGTTTTCTAATTGACACTGATTTAAAATCATACTTCTTACTAGAACTTGTTGCATGAAAATTTTGCAGGAGGGATTAAAAATCCAATCCAAGCTGTCTTTTAAAAATATTTATAGATTATCTCTAAAGTTGGAGTTTTATTATTTGTTTTCATTCATCCTGTCTTTCAGTCTCAGCTGAAGTCTGGCTAGGGTTTTTCCTAACAGAACTTTGTGTGTGTTCCTGTACAATGAATGGTTATTGTCAGCATCTGAAAAGTTCAAAAGCCCATTGTAGAAGTCACAATTGTGTCTTCCATACAGCTGTTCACAAAAATGTAGGAGAGGTAAAAAACTCTTTACACTGGCATAACACAGTCTAGAGGGTGATACAGAGACACAATGTGTTTAGAATATATACTTGGGAAAATAATGTGTATGATACTTTTCATTATTTTTATTATTAATTACAGGGAAGTTTTCTTAAGTATGCATATGGGTGTGAAGGAGAGAAGACTCCACTAAACTCAAAAACTAATTTCCTGTTTATCCTCTGAAAATAAACCCACCTTCAGAGTCCATTTTTGCAGCAATATTATTGGAATAGTGGTGATATTTATCTCATGTTCAACTATCATGAATTGTAAACCACTTCATACATACAGCAAAAAGACAATTCTTCATATCAATCAAATTTTAAAAGATAATTTGAAGCAAAATGTAGTCACCTACTAGGATTGAGATTGTTCTCCTCATGTACATTAAAAACAGAATCACAGAAATCACAGGAAGTCAGGGGATGGAAGGGACCTTGAAAGATGATCAAGTCCAACCCCTCTGCCAGAGCAGGGTCACCTAAAGAAGGTCACACAGGAATGGATACAGGTGGGATTTGAACATCTCCAGAGAAGAAGACTCCACAGCCTGCCTGGGCAGCCTATTCCAGTGCTTTGTCACCCTCAGAGTAATGAAAAACCAAAACACAATGCCCAGCTAAAATATTAGGGACTTCCAGAGGAGATATAGCGATATGAGTTAATTCAGAGGGATTAGTGCACAACAACTGATATAATCTTATCCTTTAATGGTGACTTCAAAACCACTTGTGTGCTTTCAGCTTCCACAAATTAATAATGATTTTTCTGAATAGCTCAGTTTAAAAGAGATAGGAATATCTAAATTAAAGTAGTGCCTTAGTGTTCAGTAATATAGTATTTATTGATTCAATGAATTTTTTTCCTGGGATTTGACTCTAATGTTAGAGTTTCCACTTAAAATCCAAGACTGAGATATGGATTCAGGCATACCTGAAATCTTAGTATGGCAAAAGTTTCCTTGATAATTTTTTTCCATCCAGATGTTGATGGCTCTGATTTTCTACATGGAAGATGGGGAGATTTGAGTAGAGTGGTTTGCCAGACCCTTTCTAAGGAAGTTCTTTTGCCAATAAAGCAAACCGAAAGATTGCTTTTCACTTAAATAGAGAGAAGATTTCAATGCAGATATTCTGTTCTACATATATTTTGGCCTCAAGTTTTACTCATTAGAAGATGGAATATGAGAAAACAAGATATTGTCTGTGACTACAGAGTCCATAGACTTAACTTTAGGATTAAAAAGAAAGTTGTGGATTTGGTGATAGATACTTGAGAACCTTCCTATGTTTCAAATGTGCACTCCAAGATTCCTTAGAATTTCTGGCTACAGCTTGAATATGAATAAGGGAAACCTCCCTCCCTATATCATTCACTGCAGATAATCCCATGATCCAAAAGAGCTGGATTTCAGATAAATCTAGTGATAATCCATCCCAGACTTCTGCTTCCAGCAATATCCAGTAGGAGATACAGCAGAAAATCTTTCCAGCAAGGACCTATGGGAAAACTTTTCTTGTCCCTGATAATTTTGAAATGTCTTATGCTGTTATGTATGAAGGTTTATACCCTTCCATTCATTAACATTTCTTAACACTTGGGAATATCACAGGTAGCTTATTTTATTTTCTTGTTCAAGTGGAACAGTGATGCTTCATTGTGGTTTGCGTCATGAATTGATACCATGGAACTGGACTGAGTGGTTATTTTTGTGAAAGGAAATTCTACCACTTTCCTGAAGATGCAGCACCCTTCATACTATCTCTGCTAGCTTTCCTTTGCAAAGCTGTGCAAATGTTTGGGATTTCTTTTTCTTTTGATTAGTCAATGAACTACCAAAGGAATAATGCATTTGAGATAATATTTAAAATCATAACCTGAATTACAGTTACATTAAATCATATAGCCTAACTGTAATATAGACTGGATTAAATAAACCAGTAGTGAAGAAGAACACAGTATTTGAAAACCCATGCTGAAGTACTCAGAAATGTCACCTTCTTCACTCCTGCCTAACTGTTCTGTTCCTTAACTAAACACATCCAGTAAGTTTAAGATCAACAAGAACATCATTACTCCTATTTTGTGACATCTGTTTTCTGTAGCTTCTGTTCTTGGCTGTTAAACACACCATTGAGTTAGATACCCCACTGTGACTTCGGTGTGTAGTCCTCTCATGCAAGCTCTAATATTTAATTAGCAGAATCTGGAAATTCTGGACCCAGTATTCAGTGCAACAGTAAAACTCCTAGTCTGTAAAAGAAGGACATTAAAGTGCTCCCCTTAATGTACTGTATGTGTTTAGTGGAACAGACTTATTATTTTACACTTCTATAGATTTCATTGAATGAATTGCATGGAATGCTGTAATGGTTTGCAATGCAACATGATCTAAAACATTGCATTTTTAACCCAAGGGGACCAGCAGGTTTATTCTGTTTGCATGTGCTTTCCCCTAGACTCTGGCTGCCCTAACAAGAAATTCAATAAATCTGCTTCCAAACCATCTTGCACAAGCTTTGCATGTCCAGTCTGGGCCTGAGGAAATTAACAAGAGAATAGAGCACACCATCGACTTACGGAGTGGAGATAAGTTGAGAAGAGAGCATATCAAGCCTTTTTCACTGATGTTTAAAGACTCCAGCCTGGAGCATAAGGTAGCTGAGTCTTGGTAGCTGGATTATTCACATCTCAAACTGTAATAAATGTCCACTGAAGTAGAGGAGCTGTAGGTTCTAGCTTGCATTATCTGTTTTCTGGTTTTGTTTTCCTTTTTCATTTTGTTTCAGTTTTCAGAAGTTGGTACTGAGCTATAGATCATAATAGACAGTGTCATGATGGAGGTCTCACAGCATTGCAATGGTCACATTTCATTGATGGAAAATGCCACTGAGAAAACTCTGCTTCTGAAAACAACAGCCATTTGCTGGGTTCCACTTGCTCTCAAGTACAAGCAGGTTTCCACCAGATGAGATGTTGCTTTGGCACAAACAGTGGTTGAACTGACACTTCATTTCAAAATATATATCTATATTTGTATAGATACGTTTCTCTAACTCAGTCTTAGGATACACCTGATGTTCTCTAGGCTTTTATGTTTATTTCAAGTCAAAATTAATTTGTCATCTCTTTGTGTTAAATATAATTTTTAATGTCTGCTTCTAAGAGGTAAATATTTTTAATATATATGCTGCTTCTCAACGGCCATGTGATCTCACTAATTTCTATTTCAATCAACATCTAGATGTGATTTACAAAAGACAAGTCAATTGCAAGCTGATGACATGAGGTGGGGTTGCACAAATCACAAAGAATTTCATTGTCTTCTGTGCTATTACGATGCAGCAAAAGTAGTTCTGCAATAGGATGTGTGCTTGACTGAAAAGAGAGAAAATGAATGGGGAGTTGGAAGCATGGAGGCCCACTTGTACATCAGCACTTTAACCTCTAGTGGAAAACAGACTTCTTTACTTGACTTACAGGAGACTGGTCCTCAGGTTGTCTCAGTGGTGGGAGCGTAATGAAAACCACTAGAAAAAAATAATCTGCTTGAAGTATATCTTAGCTTTTACTTCACAAGCATACCTGAAGGAAAAAAAAAAAAGGTTCATTTAAAAGAAAAGAAAAATATTCCATTTCCCTGTGAGGTTATTTAGGACACTGAGACACGAGGTAGAATCGCCAAAGCTGTAGTAGCCACTACTGCTGCAAGACAAGATACAAAAATATTTCTTTCTGTGTAGTCATCATGCAAAGCTGACAGGATTCCATAGGAAATTAAAAGCTTCTTATATCCTGTGAATTACCATGTAAAGGCCCAAGACTCATGAGTAATCTTCAATCTTTTCAAGACACAAGGTCAAAAGATAAAGTGAACCAGTTCTAGATAAAGCAGTGTATATCCCGGAAGGTGGGTGATGGTATATTAGGTTTTTTTGTGTAGAAGACTGGACAGCCTGGTCACAAATAACTTTCTGAATGAGCAAACTTGTCAATGGTTCACCTATCTTGACATTATTTTTTTAATAAAAACAAAAAACAAGGCCTGAACATCGGCTGGAATAAAGAGCCACTGCCCAGAACTAGATCCCACATCTAGAATGTAAACTTCCTTGTCATATTAGATTTCACAATTAGCAACCACAAAGAAAATCTGTAGGGAAAACACAGAATTTTCTTTTAATGCAATTTAAGGAGGAGGGGGAAGAAAGAGCTATGTTCTATTCCATCATATTACATAAATCATACATAGGTCATACATAGGTCATCATTACATATTACATAGGTCAGATTTTAAATATTAATAAAGGGTTTCATTACTTCTGAACGACAATAATTCTATTTAAAATCAAAATTTTTAACAGTTTTGATACCTATGATCTTTCCAATGGAAGACTGTGATGTAATGTTTGGAAAGTGGTACTTTCATTCAATATTTCTTTAGGTGTTAGTCCCAGCCATCAAGCACAGGCAATAGAAACACAAAATCCTTTCAGTAAGGTAGGTTGAATCTTCTTTTTGTCCTGTAAATTGAGTTGTTTTTTAGCAATGCACAGAAGTAAAATTAAAAAAAAAGAAATAGCAACACTGCTTTACTTGTTCTGGCTCATCCACCTCAAGCAGTTGGATAGTTGCTGGCCAGCAACCTCCTTGCTTATGTGGGTTCCAGGGTTCCATGAGTGTGCTCAAAGAAGGATGGGGAAAGCAGCAGGATGCAAAGGGATGATGTGGATTAAGGAAAGATGAATCACACTGTCCTCTTCATTATAGTTAGAGGCATTGCTTTGTGTGGGACCATCTGGGAAATGTCCCTCCCCTCCTCATTTGCCTGTGCAGTAATAACAGGTTTATCCTGATAGCCTTATTGTTAACCTGTAGACTCCAGGCAGTTATGAAAAAATAATTTGTGACTACAAAAAATCACTATTTCCTCCACATGATCTTTTAGTACAACCACTTTCCTGTTTCTTCCTGCCCATTTAGGAAACAAAACAAACCAAGCTCAGATTTAAATCAGAGTCTCATAAAGCTATTTTAGCAGCCTTTGCACTCTCATCTCCTCAACTTTATCTTTTCAGTCTGGAAATAATGTTTTCTTCTAGACATTAACATTTTGCAACTGCTTACATGGCCTTCTACATCAGCATTTTGAGCCACTCCTCGCAACTTTGCTAAACAAGTTCCCAGAGATGTCTATGGGACACCCAGCTCACTCTGCTATCATTTGCAGCTTCAAGTCAGAGGCAACTCTTCCTATGTAAAATCTTGCACATTTAGACAACATACTTTTAGGCAATGCTGGCATCTACCTAATATCTCTAATATTTATGTCTGCAAGAAATTCTTGTCCCAGACTTTCCAGGTACTCATCAGGTAGAACAACCAGTACCCATAGCTGAGATCTTGATCAAGAAGTGTTATGGTCATCTTGCTCAGATAGACCTGTGTTAATCTTCTGTGCCTCAGACCACAGAGAAGTGAATAACTGTATGAACCATAAACTGTATTTCTGCCTCCAATGTTAGTAACAGAACTACCATGCAGTAGGATCATAAATCTTTTGGGGTGGCTTGAACAGATTTGAAATGTCATGCTGGACTTCTGTTTAAGCACTCTTGGTTATTTCAGGGGAGGTTCACTGTGAAATAATTGCAGATGGAAGATTTGTGCTGACAATGGAAGTGTTGTTTAGCTTCTTTTAAGGTTTCCAAATGTAAAAAAAATATATATAATTTCTGGCCTCAGCATTCCCAATACTACCATTGGAGCTAGCACTGCTCCTAGTTCATAATGGCTTAAATCACTAGCATATCACACCAGTTTAAGCGATTGGTACATCTTTCCACTTCCCTCTTCTCATTGCTCTATTTCTTCATGACAAAATAAATGTAGTTTTCACAGCAGGCAGTAACAGTTGCACTAGTGAGTGGTTTCTTGAGGCAACATGGATATGTCCACATGAATTGCTTGATACTTAATTTTTCAGAGATTTGTGTAGAATCCACAGCCACTATATTTTATACATTCTTTAACCAAATGGAATAGTCATTACTAATCTGTAGTTCACTCATTAACACTTGCTATCTCATTTATAGACTAATTCACTCTCAGTTTTGCTAGAGATTGCTTTCACAAATAGGAGAGACAACAAAAGACTCATCAGAGGAGAATACTTCTAGTGGTAGCATGAAAATACACCAAGTGATTCCAAATATGTAATAGTTCAGAAAGAAATCTGATGCTGCTTTAGGTTATTTCCAATAATTTAAAAATATCATCATGATGCTCTAACTGACAGCAGTGACTTGGAAATATAAATAACATGTACTTTCATACAGGATAAAGCACAGTAACAAGGCAGAGAATTTTACATGCTGGTAGGGTTTTTGTTAAGGAAAGTTTCTAACATAAAGATTTGTATAAAGGTACCCTAAGTCTTCCTGCATATTTGTATTGCGATCATAAGTCAGTGTGGGCTTAGAGGTGAGCAAACTGGAAATATCAAAAGGGCTTGAAATTTCACAGTGTGGGTTCCCTTAGTTCAAATATTAGGCCTAAATATCTGAGTTTCTCTGTTTCACAATTTCTAACAAGAAATAAATAGAAATCAAATTAGTAGGAAAAGAATTTTGCTTTCCTGAATGCTATATTGTTGCAGATATGGGCCTCACCTCTTTCTTTCAGCCCAGAAACTCAGTGGCAAGAAGATCTTCAAGAAACAGTGAGCTAACTCTGGGGACTTATCAAATCTTCTTTTCTTTCATTGGTCAGTAACTGGATCTTTGCCTTCCATTTGGTCTTCTCAGGAATTCATCCATCTCTTCTCCCTTTGACTTCCTCATACATTTTCTCCTGTCACTCCCCTGTACTGCAGAATCTTTTCCACTATGGCACAAAAACCAGTGAACTATAATAAATTAAAAGACCAAACAACAAGCAACAAACAAGGTCTTCCTTTTTATCAATAAGGTACTATCTGAGTCAAAAAGCAACAGTGAGAATAAGAACAAAAACATTCCTCCTCAGTGCACAAACACTGTTTCAAATAGCTCCAGGAAAAAAAGAGGAGGGGTGGGGAATAAGCAACATTACTTAGCAGAGGACACATGGCCTTTCTCAAACAGTTTCAGGGAGCTGACTGGGCTAGCCAGTTGACAACAATGTCCCCTCAGCAGCTCAGGCAAGTGGCTTCAGCCCTGTGGGAAGCAGAGGGAACCTTTGCTGGGCCAAAAGCAATTCATGCCAATGCAGGTAGTTCTGTGGGATGCTGCAGATGAGGTTTGCATAGCAGAGCAGGTCACACCATGAGTCTTCCTACCACTCCACGTGGCTCTAGTTGGCTGCATGCTTCCTCCTACTTGTGGAAGTGTCTGGAGACTTAGTCTGTTCTTCAATTACTTCTAAAAATCATTAAGGAGTAGACTACTGTGAAGTGCTATGTTTATCACTGGTGGTTGTTCTGCCTCTGAGATGCTAACAATTTCCCATTGCACCATGGTTACTGATTAGACCACAGCATTCATCCTGTAGACACAAGGCTTGACACAGCAGGCATTTCCATGTTTGCTACTCATTCAATTAGTTTCCTATAATTTCCCTAAGGAACCGTTGTGGGATTTCATGTTATATTTTACGGAAAGTACCTTTCTTTTCCCCTTTGGTTCTTTTTGCACCGAAACAAAAAAAAAACCACAAACCAATCCTGCTCCATTGGTGCAGTTCTACTTTCCTACACAGCTGATGGATGAACTCTCTCAATGTATATTTCTGATCCATTTATTGATTTATTTTAATTTTTCTGAACTATAATGTGCTCCCTATGCATTTATAACTGCAACATGCTTAATTTCTAAATTGCTGGAGAAAAGTACTGGCATCTGATATCTCTGACTTGTTGCCTTTATTTCTGCACATGTAACTCTGAGCTCCTTTAAAACTGCAAGAGATTAAATAAAATGGAGTTATAGTTCAGAGGAGGAAATATGAGCAGGGCTGGCGTCCATGGGGTTTTTAATTAGGTAAAGAAAATTTAGTGGCATCAGTATAGGATAAAGAGATTTTCAAATCTATGTCTAGGTGCCAATCTCCATCTGCTGTAAAAAATTGGAGTTTGACAGAATTATCAGTGAGAAATTATTGCTGAGGTTACTCAGCTGACAACTTGAGTAACCTTCCCACTTTGATCCACTGTGATTCACTCATGTATCTGTTGCTCTTCTTCTTCATAAAAGAGGAACCTGCTAATATCTTCAGTAGCTTGATTGCTGGAGAAAATTAATTTTGCAATAAATCATTATAGTAATGCAACTCAGATGGTCCTTTTCATAATAACGCCCTTATTTTTCCCTTGGAAAACTCCTATATTGCCAAGTTTCTGCACTGTCTCATCCACAAATAAGATACAGAATCATGACCCTCATCCCCTATAGTCACAGAATAAAATAAATAAATAAATAAATAAAAAGTAAAGAAAAAAGAGTGGCCACAATTTGATGGCTATGGAGACACCTCCATGACATCATGCATGCAGTCACAGCTGATTTCCAAATCTGTCTTCTGGCGACTTCCACAGCTGTCTTCAGGTGAGGAGACCCACGGTTCCTCTGGTTAAGAGTATTTGGTATTTCCTCAGCAGCACAAGTCCCTAGTATCTGTCTGGGAATTTTTAAAGCAAAATAATTTTTAAAGAGACAACAAGTTAAAACAACATTTTATTGTTGATTACCGAGTTTTGCTCTCTTGGATAAAGTATTTTACCATCTTATTAATTTGGTTGTTTTTCTTTTAATTTTAAAAACAAATGCAAGTTTATTGATTTAATCACTCTTCCTGCTAATTTCGCTGAAGTCTTCTGTATAGAAGCATTAGTCCTTATGAAACTACTGCATGGGTTAACAGCTAATTTACTCTTATGTTTATTTTTTCCTTATTCCAGTATTCTCAAATGCGGGATGAAGTCTTCAAATCAAACTTGGTGTGTGCATTTATTGTTCTTGTATTCATCACGGCTATCCAAAGCCTACTTCCTTCTTCCAGGTAAATACAGAAATCTCTCTCTCTGTGTCTGAAAGTACTCTTGGGGAAGCATCAGGGTAGCATTTCTAGAACTGACATGGAATGAATGGATAAGAAATATGCTTGTTCCCTAGAAGTGTTTAGAAATATTCTTTTTTACTTTTTTTCTCAACATTAATTACTGTTGTATCACATTAGCTGCAGCTCCATGGTTTCATGTAAGGCAGCAACATCTACAGACATGTTGTTCTGTTTTTAAGCAGAACCCCCACTGAGATAAGTGGGAACTTAAGGTTGTGAAAGATTGACATGATCACGCCTGCTGCTTCCAGTGCTGGAGTAAAACAGGATCCAGACTCTTTCCTGGGTCTGACCTTGGGAATCAGTGATTGTTTTAGTTTTGTTTCTTACATGCTATATAAGAAAAGTGTACTGTTGTGTTTTGTTGCTGATGATACGTTTTACTCAGCTGGGGAAAGCAATCTTGTGCCATTAAGAAGCAAGGAGGTGATCTCCTGGATCTTTTCTCACTTTTGCTTTTATCTGTGGCTGACCAACAAAAAGCTTCCTATCAAGGTGATGAAAATGTGACATAGATGAGCCCTTTGTGACTATGTTTCACGTGGTCAAACCCATCAACTTGAATTTTCTTCTGCTATTTAATAGTGAGACACAAGAGTGTGTACAAGGACTAAGGCCAATTTTCTACAATCACAGAAGAGTCAGCAGAACATCACTGCCATAAAAACATGCCTGTGGTCCCACTTGGTCTTTGGCAGAGCCAGTACTAAAATAAAAATTCCCAGATGAAGATAATTCTTAGTTGGATTCTAACTCTCAGGTTAGCCTTAACTGATGAATGTCTGTAGAAAAACCTTGGGAGTAGACTATTTGTAGTAGTCATAAGACCTGTGTTGTGTTACAGACCTTCTCACCTTGCTTATGTCTAAGAATACTAAACTGGTGGTTAGATGCACACAGGTAACAGCACTGCAGCAGTGGTGTTCCATGTAGTTTGTAGTTATCAGCTTGTAAAGTACACAAAATAGTTCCTGATCTGCTGCGGCTCCTTATTTCATATATTGCTCTAATACTAGTAAGTTTGTTAGTTCTTTTTAAGTTCTTCTACTCATACAGGTACAAAATTCTTCTCTTCTGGTTGCTGCTTTTGTTTGGCTGGTTAGTTGTTGGGGTTTTTTTCTCTGTGTACAAGAAGATTTATGGATCTTATTAATGGAACCTGTTTTCTAAACAGATTTCTTCTGCTATATCAATCACTGCTATACTAGCAAAAAACTATGACATTTTTTCTGTCAGCACAGATTAATCTCTGTTAATTCTCATGAGGATGTCTAGTGCCATTGGAATTAGGGGAGAAGAGGTCACGTAACCAACCACATGGCCTCCAGCTGCCTAATTGCCTGTTTCCCATCTTGCACAGCAGCCTTCTGTTTTTCCCTGAACTTCAGCAATGCTTTTTGGACCTTTTTGTCAGAAAATGTTAAAGAAGATGTAAATACAGTTTCAAGTGCAGATTAGAAAAACTCATACAATATGAGATCAGCAGAAGTTTCTAATCAAAAGTATGGAACCTTGGCCTCAAGAATGTCCTTATAGGTTCATTTCTGGTACCTGGGAGGATATTTAGGGACAAGATATTTACTACCATCCCTTTTGTGAGAGATTTGAAGCCACATGGGAGCTGCAAGGCAGTTCCTATGTTCTTTCAGAAGCTAAAAATCACTGTCGAGATTTAAGAGGGCATATTTTGGTGTTCATTTTTCCAGTTCTGATAATCTGCTTCAAAAATGTCTTATAAAAAAGCAGAGCTCAAGAGATGAGCAACCCTAGAATAACATATTAGGGGGAATGTGTGAGATGATTTCAATGTGCTTAAATGTATTGAATGAAGAAATCATGGATGTTCAAATTCTGTAAGCTCCAATTCTGAAAACAATTTGAGGTATAAGCACATGAACAAACTGTCACAATGTTAGACAGAATTTGGATTCAGAGAATGTTGGAGAAAACTGCCTCTAGTACCTAAGAGAAGTAAACCACCAACCACAGTGGAAGAGCATGAACAGCATTTCAAAATATTGTTCACAATCTTTATGGGAACTTACCCATTTTCTAACAGCATATATGTGTCTTCCCATTATTTTTTTTTGAGCTCTGTAAAACAAGGATGGAATTTTGTATTTCCTTAAATACAGGACTGAATTTTTTTCTAAGCTTAGTCTTTTGGTGATTTCTGGAAATTTGGTGAAAGAAAGCATGACTTAAATCATTATAAAACATATCTTACTAAGGATCTTCAAGGAGTTTTCCAAGTAGGCTGCCTCTGTTTGTTAATGAATGGAATATTCTTTCTGCTATTGAACATACAGCATATGAAAGTTTCAGAATTTTATCTCAGTTTATATCTGTCTCTCACAGGATAAATATTTGATCCCTTCATACTTTTCCCTGACAGGGCAGGCACATCACTGAATTTAAAATCTTTGTAATAGTTTTCATTCTTTGAAATATTGAGTTTGGGAAGTTACTCTAAGTGACATAAATTAATGCTATATTTCTGCTGTACTTATCCTCTATGGAGCTATTAAGGTACATTGCCAACCTTGCAGTGATTCATCTTCTCCATCCTTGAGGCCTGGGGAGTTTGGTTCATTTCCACTTTCTATATTGTCACATGGGCAATATATCATACCAGAGTAGACTGCTGAACTACTCTTATTTCTACCAGTTTTTCATTTGGTTATCCTTGTGAGGGGAGAAAAACAGATTTCAAATTGCTGTTCATTTAAACATCTGCAGCTTTTGATTTTATGTAAGTGTTCCTTCTGGCTCATCTCTTGACTTGTGACTCTTCACAAAGAAGGAGAAGGTAAAGTTCCATTTCAAACTTCACTTGATTTAGACAGTAAGGGAAACCTGAGAAAGAAAAGCTTTACATATTGAATATCTTCTTTAATGAAGAGGAGATTCAACTCAGATGCTCCCATTCTGGGAGAAGCTCTTGAAGAATAGAGTATTATCACTGTTTGTTCCTATGGCTACATTCCATAGCCATGTTCCTTGGCTTTGTTTTCTACTGCATATCATCCTATCAGCATACTGCCAGCAAAACTTAGTGCAAACACTGGACTGATCCTCTGTGAGGTCAGACATGGGCAGACTTCACTTTTTTTTTTTTTTTTTCTCAGGTGGGCTTAAACAAGAGACAAATCAATGTTCAACTGAACAGCTACATTGTAGGAATTTTTTTGCCTGTGCATGTATTACAACAAATGCAAGGCCATGGTTTCTCAGGTACTTAAGAGAGCTATGCTGCATTTTGGATTGTTATTCCTGACTTAGGGCCCTACATGCTCTCTTTGTAGTATCTTCATTCAATATCACTAGGTGTGACATGTAGCGTTTGGTAGTCCAAAACATGAACTCATGTCCAGTATCCTCAGGTCTAATCTCTTGAAGGCTGACCTAATCTTTCTGAAAGCCTGAACTAGTAGGCTTTCAGGAGTTGGTAGGCTAAATCTGTGTAGATAGGCTGTCTGTATATTTCTGGGATATAGATAGAAACTGGTAATTCCAAAGAGGATCTCAGTAATTTGTTTTTGGAAACCAAGAAGCTATTGCAGAAGACTGAAATTTTTGTGGGAAACTGAAGGAATTAATCTCATAGCACTATCTGTTAGTGCCTATATCCCAGTTTCACAGAACAGCCACTGGAGTACACATCAATCTGGATCTCAAGGTGCCTTCCACCTCAATAAGTGTAAGAGATTGCTGTGCAGTGAGATGAATCATATCCTAAACTGCACAGTTTTCTTGATTGAACCCTCCTGACAAGTTCTATATGAGCATATTGTTCAGATTTTCCCTGGCTTTATTGACTGTTTCTCCCTTGGCTTTCTGTGTGTTTCCAGAGATAGAAGCTTCTCTCAAGGCATCACTGCATTGACTCTCTGCTTGGCAGCCTTGGGACTTTCTACAAGTCCTGAGACTCTTCCCACAAAACAGTTGCACAGCATGAGATCTGTGGCTTCAGTCTTTGTTTCCTCACTTTTCACTCCTCCCTTCATAATACAGTTTGGTTTTACTGACAACATTGTTTCTTCTTTCAAAAGCAAGTTTTTCTTCTGAGTGAGGTTGCTGGAGGGGATGTGACTTTTGGGGGGAAACTCCACTGTGTCCTGCATTCAAGTCATGCAAAAACTGACAAAGCTTGTTGGAGTGAAACACTGACTCAAGTGGAAGATTCCCTCAACACAATCATTATTTCTCCACATATACTCTGACTTCTGCTTCTTTGCAGAAAGACTGATTTCCTTTTGATCATAAGCATTTTAATTTACACTCTTTTCTCAAGCTATTTCCTACAAACATCAGCACTATGAGGAAGACATATCCACAGTTTTTATATAAATACCCAATAGATCTTTGGGGTCTTCTTGGTGCAAATATTTTGAACTGTATCCATCATCTGCAAACCTGGCCAGAGCTAAGAAATACCAGTCCTCACAGACTGAATCTCAAGCTTGACCTGCTCTGTTCATGTGTCCTCTCCTGCCATTGTCTCAGTTGATTACAACTTCTTCCTGTTCATTACATAACTGTTAACTTATGGCAAAACTTTTTAAGTTAATAGGTTTAAACTACAGATCTGAACTCAGATCTGTATGAATTTAGACTTTGCTCTTCTAAATTCAAATTTTAGCAGCCTGAAACTGAGAAGAATTTCATGTAGGTTGACCTATAATCCATTCAGATTCCAGGAGTGCATATGGCTTACCAAATGGAAAATGTGGACAAAAGATTCATGTTATTTTCAATTCAGTTTTCACTTTACACCCTTATATTTGTCTTATCATAGGGGCACAACTATACAAATAGCACCCTAAGCAAAGAGAGATAGGTGATGTGTAGCAAAATTTGAAACCTCATGTTTTCAATAAGACAAGCATACATTTACTGAAGTCTGAATGAGCAGAGCATAGCCTAACATTCAGGCACCTGGAAGTGCAGAAGTCTCCCCAGAGCACCCTGATGGTCCACTTTGAAAGGTTTTTTTGTTGGTTTTTTTTTTGGAAAGACATCATGATTAGATCACTGCAGTGTACTGGCAATTATACAGCTAGGTTATTAGACATTTCAATTAATTCAAAGAATGAAGTTTGATCATTTTCCTGATAATAAAAAGGGAATGGGGAAGCAGAGTGAAGAGGGGAGAGGTTTGCTAGAGCATTGGAGTTACTTCTAATGTGCATTCTTTTGATCTTTGGCAAAAGAGACACAGAAGGAAAATGACTCACAAATGGGGACAAAAGGTTGATGTGAAGTGCTGAGTGCTTTTTTCTCAACAAAATAAAATAATTACTACAATTCCTGATCATTCCAGTTGCTTGACTTCCTTCAGGTCCCAGATTTAAGTGAGAAAACCGAGTAAATTTAGGAAAAAAAATGTAATGAAAATTTGACTAGAAGAAATTATGGCGTTTATTGAAAGGAGCTGGATTGTCTATTCTGTATACACAATTAACAAAACTTGATTAAGGATCACATTTGCAAGAACAGTATTTAAAGGGTATGCCAGATGACATGTTTGGATCACAGAACAACTTTTTGTCTGCTTTATATTTCAAAGGGCTTCCATGAAAACAGTAGATCGGTTATTTTGCTTTTTTAGAAACCAGTGAAATTCTCAGCTACAATTTGCTCACTATTAAATAAAATGAGGGGAGTCTTATGTTTCTGTAATTATTATATGCTGACATATCAGAATCCAAGTTGCATCACTTCATTCACTTTAGAGCCTTTAAACCTCAGCATAAAGAGTTCAAGACACCTGTGTTGTGCTGTATACAAAATAACACTCTCCTAAACTTTCTCCAAACTATCCTGTGAGGATGGGAACCAGCTCATGCATAAAAGGCATCAGGATCCTACAGGCTAAATATATTTACTCTGAGAGAAAACTAAGGGACAGATTTATTATTTCTCAGATTTATGACAACTGATTTTTCCTGGTCTTAACTGTTTACACATTTCTGTTTATTAGAAGTGGTATTATACTGGAATTTAATGCTGGGTTCTCTTCTTTTCTTCATCCCAGGGTGATACCAATGGTCATCCAGTTTTCTATTCTGATTATGCTGCACTCCGCTCTTGTGCTAATTACCACAGCAGAGGATTACAAATGTTTACCCTTAATGCTCCGGAAAACCTGCTGCTGGATTAATGAGACCTACCTGGCCAGGAATGTCATTATATTTGCATCCATTCTGATCAATTTTCTTGGAGCCATCATCAATATTGTAAGCTTATAGGGAACCAGGGAGTATTGTACAGGAAAAGATGATTTATGAATTATTAAGCTTGCTACAGGATTTACTAACTAATGTGTTTATAACCCAGCTGTGATTTAAACATAAAAGTACCACAGCTTCAGGAAATTCAGAGTGTTGTTTAAACTATGTATTTCTTAAATATCTAATTATTTTTCCCTCATGAGTATCATCTATTTTTAAAATGCTTTTGCAACTGTCTGTTCAATATATCTACACTTAAAGGAACATTTATAATTTTCCTTGAAGACTGTTAATCCACATAATGCTTAAAGATATTAATCATCTCACAGATATCCCATTAATAAGATTACTGAAAAAATGAGAAGTGTCCACAAACCTGGAAAACACCTTCAAAGAAAAGACTGAGCATGTCAAGCTGAGCCAGTAACCTCAGCCTGTAAAAAGAAATTAAAAAGCATCAATTCTTAACATGCTTTTCCCTGCTTACTTATTGGTTTGATAAATCCCTTTGGCCCGGATTCCCCTCAAGTGAAGCACCAAACAATGACACAGTCATGCTCAGCTTTCCTTAGAGTCAGTACAGAAAAATGTGCTTCCCCTAAGATTTCTTCTGATCATACTGGTCCCAGTAAAGAAGTTTTATTTTCTCTACTGCCCACACGGGGATTTTTCATCTGATTGGTCTCCTAATACGCACATCTCCATGAAGATCCTAAAGTATGATGAGTCTAGAGCAGTTGTCAGTGTATCTGATATATACTGATATATATCATATAACTGTGTCATCAGTATATCTATATCATCTATCTAATATATATGAGTGAGGAAATGAATGTACCAACCTTTGCTTAACATCTGTGGTTAGATAAAAATATTGGTAATTAAATACTGTGGGCCTGGCTCTGTACAACATCACATGGTAAAAAAGTGGGAGCTTTGGAAGACATGTAAAATAAATACAAATGCATCAGAGCCTTAATTATCTGGATATCTTCAAAATATGAGAGACATTTGTATAAATTAGGCAGATTATCATGCCAGACAACCTGGCAGGTGCTGAAGCCTGAGCCAAGAATAGACAAATAGATTAAAAGTATCATTTTCATCACTCTTTCCTGTCGTAGGGCACTTTTTGGCTGTGGATGTGGCAGTGCGTTTTCATCTGAACTTTATTCTTTAGAAATATTTCTTTCCTTTTAGATGAGACCAAGAAATCATGTAGTGACAGTAATAACAACAGCAACTGTAACAACACAACAGGAAGGATAATTATCCTATATAATTTATTATTATTATTATTGTTGTTATTGCAATAAGTATGATGAAGTCTGATAATACAAGGCTTTGCCTTATCTTCTGCTAACAGATATGAGATTTTATTATATTCTATTGCTGTCATTCTTCTATTATTGAATTCAGATTGCCAATATGCTGCGACTCCTCATCTCCCTTGTTTTTTTAGTGATACCATGCAGTCACTGATAGAAGAGTTAGTCAGAGGAAGAAAAATGTTGCAACTAGTTGCTATCCTTACACAGAAGATACGAATACAGTAAAGTTTAATCCAGGAAGTTAAATAGGGCTGAAAGCTTCCTGAAGATAAGGACAGTGACACATCTTGGACCAAGTTCAGAGGAGAGCCATGAAGATGATCAGAGGTCTGGAGCACCTCTCCTATGAAAATAGGTTGAGAGAGCTGGGGTTGTTCAGCCTGGAGAAGAGAAGGCTCTGGGGAGACCATAAAGGTCTTCTATAGGCCTTCTAGTTCCTCAAAGGGATACAGGAAAGCTGTGGCAGGGACTTTTTACAAGGGCATGTAGTGACTGAATGAGGGGTAATAGCTTTAATCTGAAAGACAATAGATTTACAGTAGATATTAGGAAGAAATTCTTTCCTGTGAGGACGATGAGACAATGGCATAGGTTGCCCAGGGAAGTTGTGGCTGCCCCCTCCCTTCAAGGTCAGGTTGGATGGGGCCTCAAGCAACCTTTTCCAGTGGGAGGAATCTCTGCCCATGAAGAGGCACGTGAAAACTGGATATCTTTAAGGTCCCCTTTCTTCTAACCCAAACCATTCTACGATTCTATGATTATGGTATAGATAAGTGTTGAAAAATTTAGACTTTTACAAATCAAGTTTGACAAATATCTGTCAGGAAATATTTTAGTAGAATTAATATTGCTCTTGAAACAAGATGACCTCCAAAAGGCTATCCATAGCCAATTTGCTGTGGATGTGTTAATAATGCAACTTGTGGGTTGTTTTTTAAGATTTTTTCCACTAAAATTTTTTGTTTCGTTAAACCAAAAACAATCAAAAGAAATATAATTATTTTTACTGTCATATTAGTGGTTTTCAACAAGCTGTAAAGTTATATTTATTGTCATATATTTAGAATGGCAATGACTTGAATCACCAAGTCCCAGCCTCTTCAGAAAATCACAACATTCACATAAACTGGAAGAAAATGTTAACTACCTGTTGTCACTGAGGACTGCACAAGCAACCAAAAAAAAATGCTGCTGCATTGCAGACCTGATGCAGTTGCTGAAAGAAAAAACAAGAGAGTTTTGAGTTCAAAATTCATTAGAATTTAATTATAAGAAATAGGACCTCATTAAAAACTCTCTAAATCTGTTGGAAAGAAAGACAGGAGAAATAGCTTGTACTTACCAGGCTGATGGAATGACCTAGTATAAACATCCAGATTGGATTAATAAATGTAACATGAGACTCCATCTGCTTTAACTTTTAAATCATGAAAACATTAATGATTTTTTTCCTGTGTTCTAAGACCGTGATATATTGCAGCTCAACACTGCCGTTTTGTTTATATGTAATACAGTTGGTTTGAAATACCATTAAAATGAATGCAGGGCATAAGAGTAAAAGGCAGTATTACATTCTCAAAAGGAATGTATCAGGAATGAATTTTCATTGCCTTCTATTCTAGAGATCACATTTGCATTTCTGGGTCCATAACTTACTTTGACACAAGCCAGTTCTGCATGATGGCATGGAATTTTGTCTAGTGTTTGGTTATTTTCTGTTTTAGTGTTATCTAGGATAACAATGTAACAGGAAAAAAAATGCTTGTGGACAAGTGCACACATGCAATTTGATTTTATACTCCCAATTTAGTATTTTTCTCTATATAAAAGTACATAACATTAATGTATATATAAAGTACAAATATTTTGAGAGGGTAATTCTTAAGAGTCCAATATCAGTCCTCTGAAGCTCATGAAGGAGTTAATCTTTCCCCTTTGGGAAAAAGAGAAAATAATAAAGCTGCTCAGATTCTGAATGTAGTGTGAATAGCTCCCCCTTTCCATTTCATCTCTTCATTATCTCTCCCCACTGTCCATTTGGCCACGGATGCCAGTTTGGGAGCTTGCATAGAGAGCAGCAGGTCAGCCACCCCCATCCCTGAACCCAGCCAGCCACACAGGCTCTTAGTCAGCAGTGCACAATCTAGCCCTGAATTAAATAGCCCTAACTTTCTTTCTTTTTGTTTCCTTTCTTCACAGCTGTGGTGTGATTTTGACAAACCAGTGGTCCTGAAGAACCAGACATTTAATTCATCTGCATCTTTTACGGACATCTGTTCTTATCCTGAGGTATTTCAGAGGGAACTTTTGAATCTGAGACACAGCTCCACAAAGAGTACAGGGCAACCACTACCTAGAATCAATGCTCTGTGTCCTGGTGCTGGAGTCAGGTGCCTCAACAACGCTGTGAAGCTGATCCTATCTATCCATATGCTGATAGAAAAAGCAGAGGCGGGTCAGAGAAGGAATTAATCTTTTGGTCTAGATGGGGCATTACAGCCAAGTTTCAACCTTTGAACTTCATACACAGCCATTATGCTGGCAACACATTCAGCAAGGAATCAATGAACCCACTGCAATAAAACACATGACTTAATTCATGTGAATCTAATGGAGATTAATACGTACATAGTAAACCAGCAGGCATACTGCTCTAGTTATTTTAAAGTTGCATTTGGATCAAAAAAAATCCTCACAGTGATGAGCAAGCAGGCAACAAAATCAATGTGTTAGTAATGTGCAGATTAAAGAAGTATCTTGCTTAGAAAGTCCTATGGCAGTGTTGTCATACTGCCAGCAGTCTGCCATATCCTGTAGGGCTGTAAACTTTTCTGTAGAGGAACAATACTAAAGAAAACTCTACTCAGAAAACTGAATACTATCTCCCCTAAGGCTGTATGATGGGGAAGGAAAGAAAAGGGCAGGGAAGGGAAGAGAAGGGGAGGGAAGGGAGGGGAACACATCTTGTGTCTTTATTCTCTGTTCAAGTAGCATGTGAGAGGGATTAAGGTAGGACTGTGATTCTCTCATCCTAATTAACATGGGTCTTCAGAGTCCAAGAAAATATAAATTATTTTCTCTCAGTTGACTTTTCATTACCAAACTACTACATGCAGCATCTTTCCTTTTTACTCTAAAGGTTGTCCTTGCCATTCTAATACAATGAAATGCCATAAGGTTCCCATGAGAATTTCTGCTAAGAGGCAGGTGTCATGAAAAACAGTGAATTTGTAATTTCACATTCTATTTTAGCAAAAGTCCTATTTTTAAAGTGCCCTGTACCTCAAGATGACTTATCTGAGAAGTGAAATTCAGTGCAGTATTTTTTATACTTCTGATCACTTGATCATCTATGTAGATATTTATGGAGTGAATATGTAGTCACTGGTTGCCAAAAGTAACCACTGCTGTTTTCTGTTCAGTATTTTGTCTTCACTGGTGTGCTGGCAATGGTGACTTGTGCAGTCTTTCTCCGTCTCAACTCTGTCCTGAAGCTGGCAGTACTTCTCATCATGATTGCAATCTATTCTCTGCTGACTGAGACCATTTATGCTTCCCTTTTTCTGCAATATGACAACTTTAACCACAATGGAGAGTAAGTGTTTACATCTCCCTTTAGGAGCTGCTTTCAGTAAGGTAATGGGTCAAGTCTTGCCAGAGTATGTGTGCACTGGACAGCACCACCGTTATGTATGAAATGAAGATTGCAAGATGCAATGAATAATTCAGAAAGATTTATGAGATGATTCCATCTCAGGTCCTTTTATTAAAATGCTCATTTCATGAGGACATTTAAATACATTCAAATCATAAAGACATTTAAATAGTTTACTGCTTATATCTCTCATGGTCTATCCATGTTGCTAAAAATAAGATTAATGTCCATATACATTGGTTGCTTCTGTTCTTGAAAACACCAGAGATACTGACTGAAACGCACCTCAGTTGAAGAAAACAGGAGTGACCAATTTATTTTTTAGGGGCAGGGTTTTTACTGCATACATTTCTAACCATAACATGTAGCTGTGAAAGATAACATAAAATCATAGAATTGTTAGAGTTGGAAAGGACATTAAATATCATCTAGTTCCAACCCCCCTGTGTGGGCAGGGACACCTTCCACTAGATCAGGTGGCTCAAAGCCCCATCCTACCTGGCCTTAAACGCATCCAAAAGGCTTCTACAACTTCCCTGTACAACCTGTTCCAGTGTCTCACCACCCTCACACTAAAGAATTTCCCCCTAATCTCTAACCTGAATCTCCCCTCTTCCAGTTTAAAATCTTGTCCTCTCACTACAAGCCCTTGTTAAAATTTCCTCCCTGGCTTTCCTGTAGGCCCCCATCAGGTATTGGATAGCCACTATTGGGTCCCCCTGGAGCCTTCTCCAGGGAGAACAGCCTGAACTCCACAGCCTGTCTTCACAGGATAGGTGCTCCAGTCCCCTGATCATTTTTACGACCTTCCACTGGACATGCTCCAACAGCTCCACTTCCTTCTTGTGTTGAGGGCTCCAGAGCTGGACACAGTATTCTAGGTGAGGTCTCACCAGTTCAGAGTGAAGGAGCAGAATCCCCTCTCTTGATCTGCTGGCCACAATTCTTTTGATGCAGCCCAGGATGTGGTTGGCCTTCTGGGCTGCAATTGCACATTGGTGGCTCATGTCCAGCTTTTGATCCACTGGTACTCTCAGGTCTTTTTCCACATTGCTGCTCTCCAATGTGTCCTCCCGCAGACTGCATTCATGTCACAAAGGATCACAGAAACTTAGGGGCTGGAAGGGACCTCAAAAGATGACCGAGTCCAGTATCCCCTGCCAGAGCAGAGGCACCTACAGGAGGCCATGTAGGACTGCATTCAGAGGGGTTTAAGTGTCTCTGGAGATGGAGAGTCCACAATCTCTCTGGGCAGTCTGTTCCAGTGCTTTGTCACCCTCACAGTAAAAAAATTTTTCCTCGTATTTATATGGAACCTCCTATGCTCAAGTTTATATCCATTGCCTCTTGTCCAGTCATTGGGCATAATTAGAATCATAGAATCATAGAATTGGCTGGGTTGGAAGGGACCTCAGAGATCATCAAGTCCAACCCTTGAACCACTACTGCTGCAGTTACTAGATCATGGCACTGAGTGCCACACTCAGTCTCTTTTTAAATATCTCAAGGGATGGAGAATCCACTACTTCCCGGGGCAGTCCATTCCAATGTCTGACCACCCTCTCAGTAAAGAAATTCTTTCTAATGTCCAATCTAAACCTCCCCTGGCACAACTTAGGACCGTGCCCTCTTTGAGAAGGGCCTGGCAACATTCCCCTGGCTCTCTCCCTTTATATATTTATATACATTGAAGAAGTCACCCCTCATTCTTCTCCAAACTGAAGAGCCCCAGCTCCCTCAGCCTTTCCTCATAGGGAGATGTTCCACTCCCTTCATCATCTTGGTCTCTCTGCACTGGACTCTTTCAAGCAGTTCCCTGTCCTTCTGGAACTGAGGGTCCCAGGACTGGACACAATATTCCAGATGTGGCCTCACCAGGGTAGAGTAGAGGGCAAGGAAAACCTCTCTCAACCTACTAACCACCCCCCTTCTAATGCACCCCAGGATGCCATTGGCCTTCTTGGTCACCAGCGCATATTGCTGGCTCATGGTCATCCTTCCATCCACCAGCACCCCCAGGTCCCTTTCCCCTTCACTGCTCTACAAGTCCTCAGCCTCCAACCTGTACTGGTATTTGAGGTTCTTCCAACCCAGATGTAAGACTCTACATTTGCCCTTGTTGTAATTATTAAATTTTTCCCTGCCCAGCTCTCCAGCCTGTCTAGGTCCCTCTATAGCACAGCCTTCTGTCAGACACTCCTTCCAGTTTTGTGTCTTTGGCAAAATTGCTGAGAAGACATTCTGTCCCATCATCAAGGTCATTGATAAAGATGCTGAACAGGACTGGTCTTTGGGGGGACTCCACTAGTCACAGGTCTCCAGATGGACTCTGTGCCATTGATCACCACTCTCTGGGCTTTATTTTGTGGGCTCTATATGTCTTGGGCTGCTTTGGCCCAGATGAAAGACCCTGCCTCTCTCTTGGGGTCCATCTTTTATCTCTAGCCCATTCACTGGGCTTCTACTTGGACAATTTGGAAGTTTTGCTTTCCCAGCTCCAGCCTCAACCTTACCTCATGCAGATCCCACACCCTGCACTCCACAGGGGCCGAGATGTTCATGGTTGTTTACCAAGCTCCCATGAAAAGAGAATTATTAGCTCACAGCTTGTATGTCACATTTGAGAAAGTTCATCACCCTCTGCCCACCTACAGTAAAGTACAATTTAGATAATTAATAAATTTTTCTGCAAGCAGGGAGCACTCTAATTGCACTCCTGTTCTCTTCAATTATTGTTAAGTTAAATTTTCAAATACAGGGAGTTTTTAAAGAAAACCAAAGACTACCGGGGTTCTTTATGTAATGAAACTTCTGAACAATTACAACACAAACAAATCAATAATTGTATTTTACTTTGGATTTTTTTTCCAGCACAGACTTCCTGGGTACAAAGGAGGCATCTCTACTACTGATGGCAATGTTCCTTTTAGCTGTATTTTATCATGGTCAACAGGTAATGCAAACATTTGTTTTAACCATTCCCTATATCACTTGCAATTGCAGGATGTGACAATAATTACTTTCAAAATACCAACTGCCTTTTTATTCACCTGAGCATATGACCTTTAACAATTTAATAAACCATATGCAGGATCTGATTAAAGAAAATCCACATCTGACACTGCCTAGCATTCTCAAAGAACATGTGCAATATTATATTCAGTAATACCCAACCTATATATAGCATTTTCTGATAGAAACTGAAGGAACAAATGTGACTTTGTTTATCTTAGGTACACATGCAATTCCAGTGGCATCTCACTACTTCAGTGCACTTGAGTAGGCATAAAACCAAAAAGAAGAAAGGGAATAGCAGACAATAAATAATAAAACACCCATGAAATATCTTATTATGTTCATAGAAGAAAAACACTAGATTTGAGGAAATAAGGAAAAATTGCTATTAAGCATCAACACAAACTTCTTTGGGCTCTTCTTCTTAGTACTTCATGAGTACTAAGACCATAACCACAACATGGTGATCTCAGAGCTTTAAGGATGATATCCTCAAGGAAGAACTAAGAATCCAGGTATTTCAAGAATCCATACACAGTGTACAGAAAAAGTGAAGTAAAATAAATTCAAATTTAAAACAAAACATGCTTTGAGTAAAATCCACCTAGAGCAGGGTATTTTCTCCACTCACTTCTGCACTCAAAATACCCATGGAAACAGTCCCTAAAATCTGCCAACTCTGGCATGCTTTCCCAAACACTTCATAGGGCTACTCTATCAGTTTAACAATATCCAAAATCAGTGCCCAGGAATATTTCCTTGTATCATTTAATTCCATGTTACAGAGTTAACCTTAGGGTCTCTATATGAATACAAACCAAAAACATACATTAAAAGAACTTCACTTTAATAGTCTGAAATTATGGAGAGCACAGTGAATCAAATAAAGTCTTCCTTGCTTCTCAGAAACTGCAGAAGTATTCTGAAGTAGAATAGCTTAAGAATTGCCTCATTCTAGGTGGCTGATATTCCATGATTCTTTTTTATCCACTGTGATTTAAAGTTAATCCTCACTTTGCACCCAGAATTTTAAGTTAGTTTCAAATGAAGTTTTGTAGGACTGTCTATTTAGACTCAGAGCTTTCTTAAAATCTTATGTGTACTTCAGCCAATAAATCTCAAGGGTCTTTGGTGTTAAATCCATAATTTAAAATAGTTACGTTTCTGTTACATGACATCAGGCTAAACAGACTAATTACCTATTCAAATTCCATTTCATCTGGAAGCACATCTTTTCAATATGAGTAATACATATTTGACAGCAGTGTTTCTGCAAATTAAGCTTGGGCTTATTAAATTTATAGCACATGGCAGAAGTGTTGTGGATAATTTTGAGGCTAGACTTACTCTGATGAAAATATGCTCATCTTTTTAATGAGTTAAGTAGAACATTTTGTATGAGCATGAACTATCCCTTAAAACAGTATCAAAATACAATACCATGTAGAGTCTTTTACTAGAAATACATCTCCAGGGAGAGCACACAATATAAATAGCTTGTTAGTCCTAAGTGAAACCGTCTGCTATGGCTTTAAATTGGAAGGTTTTAGCAGCTGTATAGAGGGAATAAAACTGCCCACAGCAGTCACAGTCCCTACTCCCTCTCCACCCCAATTAAACCTAAAAAGAGTCCTTACAAAACAGAGGACAAAATTCACTCTTGTTTCTTTTAGACTGCAGATCTGAACATAGATCTTGCCTACATGAGATGAGTGTTATGATGTAGGCAAGTGTTGACTGACAAGCTGGTTTTCTCTGCATCTTCTGGGGCATTTTGGTACAAAGCAAGCATTGAAGAAGGAAGGAAAGGAAGGAGAGGAAGGAGAGGAAGGAGAGGAAGGAGAGGAAGGAGAGGAAGGAGAGGAAGGAAGGAAGGAAGGAGAGGAAGGAAGGAAGGAAGGAAGGAAGGAAGGAAGGAAGGAAGGAAGGAAGGAAGGAAGGAAGGAAGGAAGGAAGGAAGGAAGGAAGGAAGGAAGGAAGGAAGGAAGGAAGGAAGGAAGGAAGGAAGGAAGGAAGGAAGGAAGGAAGGAAGGAAGGAAGGAAGGAAGGAAGGAAGGAAGGAAGGAAGGAAGGAAGGAAGGAAGGAAGGAAGGAAGGAAGGAAGGAAGGAAGGAAGGAAGGAAGGAAGGAAGGAAAGGAAGGAAGGAAGGAAGGAAGGAAGGAAGGAAAGGAAGGAAGGAAGGAAGGAAGGAAGGAAGGAAGGAAGGAAGGAAGGAAGGAAGGAAGGAATTTACCTTATCTTGCTATTATGGCCACATCTTTATACTGCTATATTTGGGTTTTAGTGTAGTGAAGAAAGGATATTGCTTGTTTTGATTGCAGGCAATCATTTTTATTGGCACCGCTGTGCCCAGAAATGTTTCTATATATGATCAAAAAATAAACCCAAAACTCAACCCTATAATTTTGTCGATTTTCAAAAATATCAGAACTCAGCAAAGCATCTTAAAATTTTCTGTTTTCAAATCCCATATATAGCACATCCTTTTATCTCTGAACAGACATTGTCATCTCAGTTGTCCACTTATTTTGCAAGAAAAAAATTTCATATTAAAATGTGATTATAAAGAAATAAAATAATTTTATATAAAATGTAAAGATTAGTTGCTACTCTTCTGAGCTAGGTGTAGAAATTCGATATTTTCCTGTACAGACACATAAAAAAAATCAGGTGTCAAAACCTGTACTACATTTTTTTGCAAATCTCTTATTACAAATCTTTGAACCATCAAAAACTCAGAATCTACCAGCAGCTGCTGCTCCAAAATACATTTAGAACTCCTTGCACAATTATAGTTAGTGTTGCCTTCTCAGTCAGGTAGTGTAGATAAAAGTCAGTTATCATATGCTACAGGCCTTGTCTTCTAGAACAAAAGGAAAGGGGAGAAGAAACTAAAAAATGTTGAAAAAATATTTTAAAATACTTTTTCCTGACACTTATTTGGGGATTTAATTTAGGAAATTAATAGCTACATGATGCAATATCAAAATATTAGAACTAGAAAAGAGATTAACTGTTTATAAAGGTGAAAATAGCATCCAGAGGACACGTAAATTACTTTTTAAAAGCGTGAAAGCTTTGGAAGTTTATACTAAGCCAGTTTCACCTTTAGCTTTTACAAAGGAAAGCTCCCTGGAGCACAGTCAGCCTGCAACCCCCCTTGCAAGATGCTTTGCATTTTCTTCAGAAAGACTTTGCTGCTGGTGACAAAAAGTGTGGACAAGATGAGTCACTAAATAATGCCTGAACCCCCTCCAAGTCACTCCCACCCACTGCAGGCTTGCCCTTTTACTTTTTTTCACTTGGCAGGTGAGTTCTACCTCAACCACTTCCTTAACCCAAGCATCCTTTGGCAAACCATTTGAAGACTCCCCCAGTTGCAAAGTCTATTATTTGATGGTATTATACACTGCTCTGTGGGTGTTTATTATCTCTGGTTAGAACATCTCGAGCTTCACAATATATTTTCTCTTTCAGCTTCCTGCAGACAGATGTATTTCCAGCATGTTCAATAAGGCCATAGCTTAATAATTCACCCTTTCTGCAAGATACAGTATCACCTGCCATAAAATCAATTAAAACTCTCCATTTAATGTACCTCCACGTAATGCACCTAAAAGTTCTAGTAGTGTTGCTGTTGTCCATGTGCTGACCCATGGGCCTCTCAGACAGACCACATGGTGCTTTGACATGTTCCCCTCCCCATCTAGCAGATGGTTGCCATTTTAACCTATATGAATTTACATTTATATGTACATTTATAAAAATACACATGTATATACATGTATAAGTTGTGTTCTGCAGGAATCTACATTTGGTCTGTACACATTCAGCACTGAAATCATTTAATTTGCTATCAGGCACTGCCACTGCCCATGTGCTAAATTGTGACTGCAGTATCTGGACCCAAAATCCATGAGGGACAGAATACTCAAGGAGCTATCAAACAGCATGGTTTTCTCTATTTTTAAAAGACTTAAATTAAAAACAACTTCATGTACCAAAAGTAAAAATACCTCAGTTTCTTGTCACAGATTTGAAAGTCCTCTTTGGGAGTGTGTTGGGCTGCTTTATATAGTTTTGCTGAAAGATGGTCATCCTTAATGAGTAAACTGCCCCTCTCTGTGTTTAGAATGACCCTTGTACTATTTCCTCATCAAATTTGAAAACACATATGAAACCAGGAACATATTTATTTCATACCTATACTAGTATCTTCCAAAACCTTATCTGCTAACTCCCTTATCTAATAAAGAGGTTTTTAAAAGGAAAATAATTTTGTGACATTTTTTAGCTACTCATCACAGCAGTAGTGTGGCAAATACTATTTTGCCTTTGACTTTTGATAAACTCACCATACAAAAGACAAAAGAAATATTCTCTTTTTCTGTCCATGATATCAAATTCTTTCAGAGTCAAAGATCTTCAGCAGCACTGAAGGCAGTTACATGGCAGGAGCAGCCTGCCAGCATCACCACACGGCATCTACTCTTGTCAGGTTTTATTTTTGCCTTTTTTATCTTTCTGGTAATACAGCTCGAATATACAGCAAGGCTGGATTTTCTATGGCGTGTCCAAGCAAAAGAAGAAATCAATGAAATGAAGGAGTTAAGGGAGCACAATGAAAATATGCTACGGAATATTTTACCCAGTCACGTCGCCCGTCACTTCCTGGAGAAAGATCGGGATAACGAAGTGCGTAACAGTTTTATTTCTGATACTTTTGTCAAATTAGCAAAAGAAATGCAATTCTGTTAGGAATTTTTTACAGCTTAGTTCTGGATAGGATTCGTTATACAAATATTTTCAATATTTGGTATCTCATCCACATTAAAAAAAAACCCAACTGTTTTAAATTCTGCGCGTGTAGGACCAGATCTGGAGTGGTGTTTGCAGGTTGAGGCTCACAAGTATGAGACACATGGACCTACTAGAGCCTGTCTAGTGAAGGGCTACAAGATGATTAGAGGCATATGACAAATGAAGAGAGGTTGATAAAGCTGAGTTAATTCAACCAATCAATTTACTTAAAAACAAAAGGATGAAAGAGGATCTCATCACTGACTTCAAATATCTAGTGGGTTTTTATAGACAAGATAGAGCCAAAATCTTCCCCAGTGTGCAAGTGGAATTACAAGAGGCAATGACATGAGTTGAAGGAAGAAAAATCACAGTTAGATACAAGGGGAAAAAAAATCCCTAGGAAAGAAGTCATCGCATCAGGCAGGGCTCAGAGAGGTTGTGAAATTTTCAATCTTGAATATATTCAGCTCTCAGCTGAACCAGGTCATAAAAGCCTGATGTAATTGTCCCTTCTTTGTGTGGTAACTATGTTAGATGACCTCCAGAAGTCCCTTCAAACCTATATGTCTATGATAAAAATTCATTAAAACTTACACAAATTTAACAGAATACCTGTACAACCTTTCGATAGCCCAGTGTTGTAGCAGTGTTATTACAGCCCTGCTACTTATGGAAGGAATGCAACAGGCTGCAGTAGTCCTGAACCTCTCACATCTTCAGACCCAAGATAACATTTTTTCCATTACATATTGCCCCTCATTTACCTCTTTATGGCAGTTAACAAAATACCCGTTTCAGAAACTGTGTGTGGCTGTGGTCCTAAAGTGTAGTACACAAAGAGAAGCTTGATAACGGAGTTTCTGGGTACTCTTAAGACAGAGTTTGAAGAGATGTTCCTGAAGGGATAAAGTCCAGCATTTTCGTCAGGAAACAGTAGTAAGTCACTTACTGCTCAGGTAGAATAAGGCAGATGAATACTTTAATAATAATAATATTATCTGTGAATAGAGGCTATTGTATGATGAAACTAGAATTTTCTAAAGTAATGATGGAATTGTCTTTTATAATGAATATGTGACAAGTATTGCAAGATTCAGTTTGCAGCATTGAGATATATATGTATTCATCTTTCAGCTAAACAGAATTAAGGTTACCCTTTTCTGATTGCACATATAGGAAAGAGATGTAGCCAGATGAATTAGACTGCACAATGAGAAATCTTTTTGTATTGAAGGTGTGATTTCTAATGCCGTCACTTTAGAATCCAGCCTCTTGGGAAATTTTACACTGTGGGTATTAAACTGCCATGAAAAACTTACCTACACATAGGAAAATTACTTTTTGAAAGCAACAAGATTAAAATACTTTATTGCAAGCAGAGCAGATCCCAGTGCTAACTATGAATTTGTTCTGGCATATCTACAATATGGATTTCAGGGAATGTGTCCTCTGTTACACATTTGCATACACTCACATTCATAATAATCTTCAAAAGCAAACAGATGCCCCATGGATCACTGATAATTCTTCAGTAATTTGCCACTGAATTCAATTCTAGCAGCACTGTTTTTTTGTAAGGCTATTTCCAGAGTGACTGTACTTGGGCATGATTTATGCACGAGGTGGCTGGCTGTAACATCTATCAGATTTCAGTACAATCAATCCTGCAGCTCATGTCTAGCCATTAAGTTAATTTCTCTGCTCTCAAAAAATGAATTCCCAAATGTGTACTGTAAGCATTTTCTCATGGATGCATTATTTCTGTCTTGAGGCTTTCTACCAAAATAGAAAAACTGAGTAGCTGAAGGCTCAGACAGTTGTTTTCTGTCTTCATGATCTGATGAAATAGTGTGCCTGAGTAAATATATGCTTCTCCTAGCACAAATTGCCTTGTTTTCCATGAGCATCCATGAGCTAACGTGTGTATTTTTTTTTTCTATACCCATTAAAGGGAACAGGAGAATCCTTATAGTATGTCTTTCATGTCCCTGCAGATGATCTTCAGTGAAAGAAAGTTTAAGGACAGGAAGGGAATCAATCATGTTTTTTCCTCAGTCAAAGCTTTGCAGTGTCCTTACAAACTAGCAGTATTTTGCCACTTTTAGTGTAGGATGCATTGTTTAAGAGTCTAGATAAAAGGTAGTATAGCAAAGCACAGGGCAGGGGTTCAGGGTGCTTTTCTAGGGATGAAGGAAAAAAAGGAGCTTGAGGTGTTCACGTCATGTATATGGCATCCATCAGTAAGTGCTTATATCATGTAAATGACAAAATTTCCTAAAACACACTAACAAGGACATTGAGAAACAACTACTCCATTTAAGTCCCAGAGCAGAAATGAAAGGATCCATCATTGGGTAAAACTGCAGAAGCTGAAGCTGGAAAAAAATTAAACAAAAGAGAATGCAGGTGTCTGTGGTGTATTAGCCACTAAAAAGCATACTGGGAGTTGCTGATGGGCTATATCCTTGGCATTTTTAAAGTTGAAATTAATTTTCTTGATAAAAATTTGTTTGAATTCAAAGAACAGACCATACTTTCACATATTCATGGCAAGAACCTGTGCATAAATACATCTGTCATTCAGTACCAGAGTGAATTATATGTATAACATAAGTGGAAGTAAATCCCAGAGCATACTTTATCCTGATGTCCCATCCCTTATAAGCTGCTTTCTGTCCCCCATAACTCCATTATCACCCCCACTTCTGTTTCTCCCTATTTCTAAGCTGTAACAACAGAAACCTCTTCCAGAGCTGAGCAACCAAGTGGCTCCATAGAAATCTTAAGAGAACCACAGATTACCAGAGTAAGGGTGCTCTGAAAACCTGTGAATAAACAAACTTGCAAAGAGCTGCAGTGGTGTGATGCATAAATTATCCACTTGAAAATGTGCTGAGAGGACTCATTACAAAGAGGTCATGTTAGACATTTGAAATGGTCCCATCTGATCCATGTTAATAAACTAATTTAGAAATGTATTGTCAACTGCAAACAGTTTATGAGACAGATAAATAACAAACATTTTGGTCCTTTTATTTGCCTAATGTTTTTTGATTCTTTGGTATTCATACCTCATTTCTTCAAATGGTTTCCGATATAAATCAAAATGAAAAATTCTCTTTCATTTTTGATGGTATATCCCCTTGACCTCAGAATCAAAAAGAACAGTCTTTCAAAGAAAGAGCAAACCCTGCATATAATCCATTATAAAAATGCAATAGCTGCCAGGCTCCTGCTGTTGAGCTTGGCTAGCACTTCATACACTAATCCTAACCTCAGATATTAAGGTATTATGCATGGGGAAAAAGAAAAACCTATTTTAATTGCAGCTGGTTATATGCTCTTCTCTATATTACCACAACTAATTTTTTTTCATTGCTCTTTTAGGAGTTATACTCTCAGTCTTATGATGCTGTTGGTGTGATGTTTGCTTCTATTCCTGGATTTGCTGACTTCTATTCCCAGACTGAGATGAATAACCAGGGAGTAGAGTGTCTGCGTTTGCTGAATGAAATCATTGCAGACTTTGATGAGGTAATACCAGCTACTAAAGAAATCCAATAATTCATAAATAATGAGTTCTCAAATACTAAATATGTCATTCTTAATTATCAGATTTACTGACTATTCTGCTTCCAATCATTGTGTGGGTTCTTTACTTCAATAACAATTATCTATTTTGCTTGTAGTACTTTGTCTTGCCAAACTTGGATCTGAATGACCTAGAGACTGAAATCAATTATTGAGTGTAATAACATATAAATTAAAGCACAATCTGTTCCAGCGTATCTAGAAGTAGAACATGCCTCAATTCTATAGAAGGAAGAATGATGAAGATATTTTTAACAGTTCTGCAAAATACTGTTTTGGAGAAGAAAGGAGAAGAAACGCCAGTCCCCAAATGTAGCTATTTCCAGGTGGAAACAAGTAGAAATTGCAAAGTGAAGAGGAAGTCAGGAGGAAGTTTCATACTTGGTATTGCACACTCTACCAATTAATTAATAAGGAAGCTTAAACAGATGGTATCATGTCCTGCAATGAACACAAGAGGAATTAAGAGACGAAGGACAGACCACCAAAAAAACTTTAAAACTAGGCAGTCTGCAAATGTAAGGCCAGTTACCTGTCATGAGGAATTTTTACCTACACACTGGAAGCAGTTTTCAGGAGTGTGACCCCCTCCTGAGCTCCTTGAGTCATAGAAGCAGAATCTGATTCACCTTTACTTAGGACTGAGATTGGATTTGTGTTCCAGATTGGAACGGTCCAGGGAGAACAAGGGAGGGAAAAGGTGGACGTGGTAGTGGTTTTCAGAGAAGTTATTTAAAATGAAAGTACAAAGGAAAATACATCCTTTTCAGAATTCTGAAAATTAAGATTAACACTAAACTGGACAGAAGGGGAGGGGGCATATGTGTCATGTTCCACAGGCTGGAAATATGGAAATTCTTGGAATCCCACAAGAAGAAAGTAAAGATAACACAGTATCAGGTGCAACTAGACAATTTTATTGTACACAGAACTGGTAGGCATTAAAACCATAGTAGTTAGCCTAATCCTATAGAGGGAAGAAAATAGAAAGAAAAAAAAAGGAAAAATAAAGCAATACCCAAAGGTAGAGGGAGAGAGAGAGAAATTCACCACCCACAGATCCAGCAATGTTCCCTTGATCTCATGGCAGAGAAGAAGGCGAGTGGGGATGGTGGTCCATGAAAAAGTTACAAGGTCTTTTCCTTTTGTGCCATGCTTTTCTTGCTGCTCCTCAGCCACTAGCCAACTGTGGCTTGTCCACCATCTGCTGGATCAGCAAAAAAACCAGGTTTTGGCCAGGTGTTGCTCTGCCAATTATCTCTCTCAATTAGGAGTATCCAACCTGGCCCTGTCAAGGAGCTGGTTTTTCTCAAACTTTATGACTTATCTCTTCTCATGCTGTCTCTTCTCAAGCTTTACAGCCTCACTTCCCATCTCTTCTCAAGGCCTTCAGACTGCTTGAGACAATACATCATTCATCCTGCTTGTTAGAAAGATAAGAGTATCACCACCTGCAGGATTCTGAGTATCAACTGGTGGTGCTAAGTGTCTTGACAGCTTAAAATAAAGATGCAGTTTGTTCTCTCAAAGAGAGCTGGATCTGGATCTTGCATCCTACATGAGCTCAGTGCCATAGTCTAGCAACCGCAACGGTGGTAAAAGGGTTGGACTTGATGATCTCTGAGGTCCCTTCCAACCCAGCCAATTCTATGATTCTATGATTCTATGTAACCATGAAGCAATTGTCTAAAATAGAGAGGGGAAAAACTCCACTTGGGTTGTGGTTTGAAAAAAGAAAATCTTTTATCACTTTTACTGCTTTTAGCACTTTCAACTCAAAAAGCAGTATCAGAGTGTGAAAGGTAGAGTGCTTGAGAAGCTGAGAAAGTATCCTTGGTCTTTGCATCTGGACCAGGATTGTGTCCAGAGATTAAGCATACAGAAATCTTTTCTCCAGAAAAATAAAGCAATAGCAGAGTTCTTACCTCTCCAGGGTTTAGAGAAATCTTCATTCCAGCAGAATGTAAATTTGAGAACCACTTTGTTTATTTTATTTGTTTAGTAAGTTAGTTCTATTTCATCCCTATTTTGAGCACCTAACTCTCTTATGGGATCTAGCCTAGAGGTTTTGTTTGGGGGTTTTTGCTTTAAAATGAAAAAATATATTCAAGGGCTTCAGAGAAGGGTTCTAGAGAAAAAGATTAAATTAGAAGGCATACCAATTAGAAAAAAAGTTAGAAAAAATTTACTTTTTTTTTCTTACTTCCATCCTGAGCAGCAAGTAGCTAAAGCCTCTGACAAGTTTTGAGGAATTTATTTTTAATTTGCCTCTTTGATAGAAGTTATGTTATCTTCATTTGATAAATGGAAAACAAAGGCACCAAGGGTGAATTAACTTTCCTGCATTCTTTTTTTTTTTTTTTTTTTTGAAATACATATACCTGTGCACTTGACAGAAGGTAGAATGTGAATATGACCCCAGATGAGAGCCTTAGTTGTACCTCCATCCTTCCTCATCCTGGGCATCTGCATCATGAGTGTCCATAGAGTGATAGTTAATACAAACTGGACTAGTGTTAAGATTACCAAACTCTTGAGACAATTAAATTGTGAGGTTATCCATATAATTGATCAGTTACTAAAATTACTACTAGAAAATATAAGAATTCATAGGGGATGAATCCCAGTGCATTTCAGTAGAAAACAAAAATAATCTCCTACTAGAACTCTGCAGAGTGCTAAGCTCCTGCACTGCTTTCCCCACAGGTATTAATACCTGCTTCTAATTTCTGAGCTCTTGCACAGCTGTCAGCATGCTTCTTGATTAATAGTTTTGTTTTTCTTTCCAGATCTTATTAAAATTATTATGGCTCAAACTTAATGCAAAGCCTGTTGCTATGAATTAATTTAAGGTATTTTGTCATGCACGTTCATATAATCTTCACAACAAAACTCCGTTGCTGTTTTGGTGATTACTGAAGACAAGTTTTTCATCAAAAGCCCCAACATAATATTACATTCAGACCCCTAACACCTGCTCTGTAATTAATAAAGGACCTAATTAGGGATTGTTTTTTGTCTCAGACATGTTTAGTTGAATAATAGATACGGTCTTGATGCAGTAGTAAATGAAATTATGTGATCCCCTGATGACTGCTAACCTATTTCCAGCATGGTGATGCCATTAGTTTATTCTGTCTGAGCAATGTGAAGTTATAAGCCAGACAGAACAACTGAAGTGAATAATTCCTGTAAAGGAACCAGCAATAATTTCCAATATGATGTTTCAGGGCCAGCAATGTTTCCGTGTGAATATTGGTGGACACTACAGGATGTTCCTTGTTTTTCATGATGCTTCTTGTCAAGATTTTATGCTGTCTCAATACAGACCTGGAAGCAAAATGTAGATGTGCATCTTGAGAGAAGAGCAGATTTTTTAGATATGGGAAAATCTTGCTCCTAAGCATCATGTGAACACTGCTGTAGAAATACCCAATGGTAGAAGTCTTCGTTCAAGAGTGTAAGACATTGGTACCTGATACCACATGAGATACCCTAGGTGACTTGGGACACCCACAAGGGATTTTCAGGTCTCATTCTGTACCATCAGAAAACTCATGCAGTTCTGGAGAAAGCCATTGCAGGTTTTCCAGGGAAGCAAGTCTGATGACACAAGGCATCTATGTTTAGAAAAGTGAATTAGTTCCCAATCTCAAACCAGATTCCACACTATGAGTCCCCTCTTCATCTTATATAGATAATGGTAGTAGAAATATTATCTCTATAGAGCCAGGAAAATATTTCAGAATGAAATTAGTGGTAAAAATACAAGTAGACTTGGTTTAGAAAATGTGATAAGTGCACAAGAAAGATCTTGGTTTACTTCTTTCTTCTGTTTGGTGAAGTTTCCTTGTTACTACAGAACTGAATCAAGTTCTGTTACTTAGTTTTCCAGGTAAGGGATCTATGTTAGAGAGTCAAAGCCAGTCAAATAAAAAATATTTAATGGTGGAACAGGACCTGCCACCAAGAAGTGCATGGGGTAGGAGTCCACAGAGGAGTCAGGTTGTAGCTTTGTCTTTCTTAGGGATTAGGGGAACCTGGGCCAAATGATGGTTTTAAGGAGCAGGTGACTGACATTTCCTGAAGCACAGTCTTTACAGAGTTTTTTTTTCCCCTGATGACTTCCAAATCCATTGCAGTCCAAATTATCCAGGCTGCCTGTTGACTGAGGCAGAATGAGAGGTGTTGGTTTCTGAAACTAAAAAAATTAAATTATTATTTTCAATTAGACATCTAGAATATACAGCTATATATAATTTTCCCTTTTGTACTCAAGCACAGAGGTACTGACAGAAACGATTCAAACATCAAAAAATAAACATGAATATTGAAAATCTACTTTAAAAATTATCCATTTTTATATAACTATGCTCTTAATACACATACAGGGCTAAATTCCCATTCTTAGAGATATTGCACCAAAAATAAATAAATTGGAACAGTTCTTCTGAAAATTATGACTCTTGAAGGAGTTGTTTTTTTGTTTTTTTATTTTAATATTCTTTCCAGATCAATCATTTATGTATCCTAGTGATGTTACAGTTGGGATTTGCGCTTTAATAAGAGCTTTCTAGTTCATGGATTCTTTCTCCTCCATCTTCTTTATCCTGCAGTGATTTACACAGTGGGTATCACAACAGATTTTCATATATTATGTTTTCATAAATAAAACTTTCTGCAGAACAGCAGGATCCTGCTTTCAGACTTCAGTGACTACTTTGCAACTGTGTGCCCTGTCCTGGAACATCCTCTTTTGTGCTACTTTGTACATGATTCATGAAATGTGCACATCCCAGGGTCTGACCTCCAGATAACCTTGGCTGAACATTAATTCCAGCATCAAGCCATTAATTTCTTCTCAGATACCAACCACATTCCAGTGTTTGAAAATGTTCCCTGGACTATCTTGGTAAATTAGCAAGCCTACTTAAAATGTTATTACAAATTGCAGCTGATATAGGAATGAGTTGGAGTATCTGTCCCCAGTATCAAAATCCATCATCCTGTGATACTGTGAAGAAAGTATTTGGTAAATAAACCATTATCTGAAGAAGGAAAGAAGCTACCTGACAGATAAGATAAAGCAGGAAAAAACAGATTTGGAAATGATAATGAATGAGAAGAAAACAGATAACTTCAGATTATTTCTTCTATATAGCATCATAGCCAATAGGCTCTTTCTTCCTTAAAAAGATAATTTTAGGTATTTATCATACATTTTAAATTACTGTACTGCTTGCTGTTGCTTCCAGCAGCCATCTGGAAATGAAAATATAGGCTGTTTTTAACCAAGACCATTTTTTCCCCTTGCCCACACACCTGGTGCTCTCAGACTGCTCACAAAAGCAGAGCTACAAGAAATGGTCCTTTTCTGTAAGAGAGCAGTTGGAAGAGCTGCCCTTGTAGGAGGAAAAGAGAGATAATGGGTTTATCTGCCAGTACGAAGAAAAACAAGAAGCAGGTCAAGTTTTTGGACTTCCCTGACTTGGAAGGGAGCCATGAAGCATATGGGTTTGTATTCCCTGAGCACAATGCTGTACAGCCTCCCATTAGAGACAGATGGTGAAATATCTGCACATGAGCATCAAAGCTTCCAGGACCCCAACGCTGTGGCTGATGTCCTCTGTCGTTATTTCAATGGCAAGGGATATTTCATGTAAGGCTTTTGGTGTGTTCCTCCCTTTGAAGGAAATAATCTCTTTAGTTTTTAATTGACAGGAAACTCGAACCCACAAGTCAGAAAAATAATCTGTGATGCTGTATTAAAAAAAAGGAAGAAATGCTTCATTAAGTTATCACCTCACCACAGCAAGAATTTTTTTCATTCAAATTCTAAGTTGAGCCTTTAGAACTGAAAGTATGAAATGCCTTGTGTCTGTGAACTGTTTGCTTTTTTTTTTCCAGAACTACCTAACAGCACTGATGTGCAAATTTATTAGATATCATACTGTTTATCATGAAGTTTCTCTGGGGTTTTTTTGTTATTAACATCAGCAATTCACATTTTTAAAGGCTATTGATGAGGTGATACATGCCCATTTTCAACATCAAGTTCTGCTGTCATTAATAGAGTTCACAGCCTGAATTCTGCTTAGGTCTCTCAAAGAATGTAGGTTCTGGCTTCTATTTCATGGAGAGATCTCAGATAAACTGTGAATATGGACTTGGAATAAGGACCAAACTGTCACTCCCACTCTAGTCATTGCTTCAGTAACTAAACTAAATGTATTCCTCCGCATGTGGGTTCTCAAGCTGACAAATTCTTCAAGCCTACTTGGCACTAATTGCTATCCCAAATAAATACAGATGTTTACCACTCCCATTGGTACCCTGTGTTTTTGGCAGAAGTTGGATACATAACAAAATACATAATGAAAGTGCAGATTAAATGACCCAATAGACATTAAATTATTAGTCCTGACAGGAAGCAAAGGGAAGTGTGGGATACAGAAGGAACTGATGTCTCATAGAAGTTTTTGGAGCCATCTACCTCTATCCATTAACTGTGTAAGATAATTAAAATAGTAATTTCAAGGGGACTGGATTCCCTTACGCATTGGTCTCATCACTGAATAATTTCTGTAGCAGCACTTAATTTTTATACTAAGCTCCTCCAAAAGAGATTTCAGAAGATTTTTAAGTTATCAGGTCTACTTATATTCACACATACCTACACAGCGAGTTTGTCTCCAATATTTTTCAGTGATTATTCCTTGGGAAATGAATGGCTTACCTGTATTTGAGTTAGGCTGTTTTATTCATTATGTGTTTTACCAAATGGTTTTACAGGATTTAGCCTTAATTCTGTTTGTGATTTTGCAAAGAGTCCCAGCTCAGTATGCTCCAGAACCCAACTGGAAGATACCATGAGCGTAATGATTTATTTTTATGTCTGTAGAAGCATTTTTCATTAAGAATTACAGAAGTAACAGTGTTTTTTAACATGTCTATTAGTTACTAGGTGAAGAGAGATTTCAAGATATTGAAAAAATTAAAACAATTGGCAGCACATACATGGCCGTGTCAGGATTATCACCTGAAAAGCAGGTAAGAGAACAGTCTTCTTTACAAAGCAAAGCTTTTAGCATGGCCCACCATTCATATTAGAGAATATTATGTTGTCTTTCTGTTGTTCATAGAGCTGATTTTTCTAAAAGATAATAGACATTTGGGGCTTCTGGCAGACAACAGCTGCACTTCCTCATGAATTGAAATGCCATCTTGTGCTCAGAACAAGAACCATATGGATTATTTCCTCAAATTTAGGTTTATAAAAGAGAAAAAAGCTCTCCTTTCAATCACACTGATGTGAATCTAGAGCAGCTCTATCTGTACCTTCATACATAATCTGAAGTTACCACTGTAACTCAAACTGGAATCAGGCTGACAGCTTCCAGTTATCTATGAAGAGAGAGGTTCTACTGACAGCATATCCCTGCAAGTGCAAGGTTACATTTAAACATTTTCCAGATTATGTAGCTGCATATCTACAGGCAGCATGATAAACTATACATGAAAAAGAAAGCAGACTCCTCAGTTCAACTGAAGAACATCACAAAGCCCCAAGTCTGCCTGCATTGCAGAGCTGGAAACCAAGCTGGGAGGAAAATTAACCACAGAGGACACATGCACAATCACAGCTATAAACCTCAGATAAATCAGATGAGAGAAATCCATTCATAATTACAGTCAAGGATATTCCTGAAAGTGAGGCCTCCAAAGGAATGAGGCAAAGCCCTAAATTACACCCAGGGAGAAATCAGCTGTTGCTAAAAGCTCTTTGGCTTTGCAGCCTCTCCCCATGAAAGAACACCACAAAAAAGGTTGTGCTGCCCCAGATCAACCACAGTGTGCAAATCAGATCTGCCCACATTGATTACAACTGTCAGAAAAATAGAAATCAGATTAGCATGAGCTTTATAAACAAGAAAATTTCCACTGTTTATATGGAATACATTATAAAACATGTGGAGTGTAACTAGCTGAGCATCTCCCACCTACAGAGTAACAAGTGATTCTGACAGCTAGGACTTCACAGAACTAGGCATGCATGAGATTTTTGCTTGTTCAAACTCACAATGCTTCTGTACAGAGATGAGCAGAGGACTGAACACAAGGGAGGTAGCTGGTCATAGTAACACAGCTCTTAACTGCTTTTGACTCCTCATGTGGGTAAAAATTCAAAGTGAAAAAATCTTTATGGCATTTCCAAGACTGATTAACTCATTCGTTTTCTCTAATAGCCTAGAGAGAATTTTATGTATGTTTTATAAATACTTATCTTCATACATATGTCTATATCACCTTGTCAGCATCAAAAAGGTGTGAGGTGCTGAGGGGCATTGGCATGCCTTGAACTGAATGAGGCTGAGGACAAGGACTGAGCACGGTGTGAACAGAACAGGGTGATGCCAGGGAGATGCTTATGTTCAGGATTAAACATTGAGGATAATGAAAATTGAAAAAAGACTGGACTGCATGACCCAGGGAACCAAAGGTCTGGTTCCTATGGAGCAGAAATTTGTTTGATAAATTACCTGCCTTCAGAGTAGATGAGATGACTTCTTACTGCTATCAGAACCAAACCATTGCTGTTCCTTAATCCACTGTCCCCTCAGAGAAACAATTAAGGAGTTCACTGTCTCTTTAGACTCTTGAGAGTCTCTGCCCCACTATCTGCTCTGTTCTGGGAAGACCAAAATCCACTCCTGGTCCCCATCTGTCTATTGGCTGCCCTGCAGGAACAGGAACCCAGGGAAAGGAGTAGGGAATAATGTGACTGCTCT
Organism: Calypte anna; assembly: GCF_003957555.1. Taxonomy (NCBI): domain Eukaryota; kingdom Metazoa; phylum Chordata; class Aves; order Apodiformes; family Trochilidae; genus Calypte; species Calypte anna. The sequence goes on along the minus strand of NC_044245.1, from coordinate 142,183,437 downwards.
GAGCAGAGGCAATTAATGAGCTACAGAATAGCCTTTTCTCTTGCACTTAACTGATCCCAGATTTCCTGGCTTGCTCTGTTGTTCTTGTTGTTGTTCCTGAGAGCCCTGGAGTTGGTGCTTATCCTGGGTGACAGTTTCAGCAAAGGAGAATTATGTTTTTCACATATTTTACTCTGCTTCTTGCTTACGTGCGTCATCCCTGGTTCTCACCTGGTTTTGTCTGTTACATCTCACCCAGCTCAGTTCTCTCTGTACTCTCTTTGTCTGCCTTGGAGTTCATATACCTTATTAATTCCCATGATTACCTATCAGACTATTTACAGGAAATTACTTTGGTACTTCATGCTAAGCTTCTCTGCATCCAGGTATGCAAATGCTGTAATATAAATGGGAAGTGTTACTATTAATAATACCCTACTTGTCTTGGATCTAATGTGTTGAGACTGTTCTTACAAATTCTATATTCAGATAATTGTCACTTGGCAGGGGTTGGTGGGAGGTGGGCAAATGGCAAAACCTTTCTAACATTGGCTTATAACTTACTCCTCAGCAATGTGAAGATAAATGGGGGCATTTGTGTGCTCTGGCTGACTTCTCCATAGCTCTGAATGAAAGCATACAGGAGATCAACAAGCATTCATTTAACAACTTTGAACTTCGTATTGGTAAGCAGAGTACAAGTGTGTGAATTAAAATGTGGTTTTGTCTGCAAGGACCTGACTCTGTAAGTGCACCACAGAAGCACTGAAAGAACACATACAATTGAAAATACTTCACATAATATACCTCCTGTTTTCAAATTGACTTGATCCAAGGCAAAGTTAAAAATAAAAAATAGTCTGTTAGCAGAATGGTGGCAGTAGAAGTTCTAAGGTTTAGTGAAATGTGAATACATTATGAAGCTCCCGTCTTTAGCAAGTCTAGCCAAGACCTGATAGGTATAAGACAAATAGCAAACTGACCTAACCCCAAGCTTGATACTGGCTTGCACAGCCCCTAATTAATGTCCCTATCCTAGATTTTTCTGCAGTGAAGGAGTAATAGTGGCTTATTCTAAACCCTGCATGTAGTTCTTTGGGTGTGAACAAAAATTGAACTCTAGCTCTGACCTGACCTGTCCCAGTGGCAGAAGCTCTTAACGTCCGTGAAGAGGACCCTATTATCTTGGATGGGATGTCCTGATGGCTAGTAGGATGGGACATGAAAAGATGGCCTTAATATATGGCACAGGGCAGGAGCAAATCTGATGGCTTCTTACACTGAGTAGATCACCGGCCAAAAGCCACAAAGAATAAACATGTCCTTTATATTCATCCCTGCCTTAAAAAAGCTGAAGTATATTCATAAGTCATAGCATAGAGGGTCACAGGATAACTATTTGAGATCTGCACTTCCTAATGGTCTTGAACAGAAAACCCTCAGTTCCCAAGATTCCTCAGGGAACATGCATCCACTTTTTGTGTCAATCACTTGCTAAGATTTCATAGAGCATGAATGGGTATTTAAAAACAGTTTTTATTGCCAATGTTAAAAAAAAAAAAAAAGGTAAAAAAAAATCTAAAATCTAAGATTCTGTTCAGCATCAATAAATTTATTCTTAAATCACTGCAGTAGGAAAAAACATTGCTTTTATTGAATTCATGCAACAGTCTCACAAGTTACAGTCTTTCAATAACTTCATAGAATATTGTAGTGTTTCCACTTCATGGAGCATAATTTCTCTACTGTATATAACTAACAAGGTTGCCTTCAAAAAATGTAGACCCAGAAAGATCCTTCCAGAGAGATCTTTGCTAGTACATCAGAATCAGTTTGTGGGAGCTTTAGCAATAGTGTTCAGTACACAGATGATGAACAAGGACTGAGGTTCCACTGTAACAGGTGCCCTGTAAAATAACTTTTCATGTCTTCTAGCTTTTATGGCCTTTTTTCCTTTATTTATTTGCACCTTTATTTATATTGCACCCTTTCTTACACTTAGATATAAATGTATCTGAATGAGGCTTTGTCTAGTTCTTAACTGCAAATATGGTTTTCAGCCATTCTTGTCTAATTCTTCTCAAATTTTTAACTTCCTTTTTCATTAGGGATTAGCCATGGCTCCGTCGTAGCAGGAGTTATCGGTGCTAAGAAACCCCAATATGATATCTGGGGCAAAACAGTTAATTTAGCAAGTCGGATGGACAGCACAGGTGTTAGTGACAGAATACAAGTGCCTGAAGAAACGTATCTGATCCTGAAGGACCGAGGATTTGCCTTCGACTACCGAGGAGAGATTTATGTCAAAGGTATCAGTGAACAGGAAGGAAAAATCAAAACATATTTTCTTCTAGGAAGAGTTCAACCAAATCCTTTAATCTTACAACCAAGAAAACTGACTGGACAGTATTCATTAGCAGCTGTTGTGTTAGGACTTGTACAGTCTCTTAACAGGCAAAAACAGAAGCAAATCCTTAATGAGAACAATAACTCTGGAATCATAAAAGGACATTACAACCGGAGGACTTTGCTCACTCCTGGTGGATCCGAGGCAGCAGCCCAGGCAGAGGGGGCTGACAAAACTGAATTGCCATAAAAAGCATTTTGTTTGTGTTCTTTTTTTTATTATTATTTCTTTTATATATAAAAATAAATATACAAATAAAAAGGGTTTAATTTTTTTTAGAAGAAGCGTGATTATTTTCTGGTGTGATGTTTCTATGAGATTCAAATTCCCACATTTTAATAAATGGTGCCAACATCTCTCATCCCAGCTGCAACTAAACTCTGAATGCCCAGGCATAGAAGCTGAAAGCCACCACTCTGTTGTGCCAGTTACCTGCAGGAGGGTGTGGGGATAAATTTCTGACTTGAGAAATTCAGAACGTTTGTGTGGGGAGTTAATCATGGGGAATGGAGGCAACACTGTCCACTTTTCTGGGGTGAAAGCAAAGGCATAAAGAGATTGAGTAGGTACCTCTCACTTTAAATTGCCTCCAAGTAGGGTTATATGCATCTAAACTAGTTGCCTGGTGTTCGTAACAGCCAGGAGGAAATTATAGTCATTACAGCCAAAGGCTTTTCAAGTGTATCTATCTGGAAGATAGATGAGGTGGATCTAACCCTAAACACACTGACTGCATTGAGCCCCTGTGGGCTGTTAAATCAGCTTAAAGCTTTCTCATCACACCTGTGTGACTGCACTGCAGAGAGATAAATTGCATGTCAGGATCCACCTGACCTCTTGCACCCTCATGAGGAGGTCGAAGCTGTCCTGTAGGCACCACATCATAACTGTGAGCCACATTTAGAGGGGTGAAATATATTATGATATCTCAACTGGTACAAGACACCTATGAATGGACAACAGAATTAGACCCTGAATGATGTGTCTGGAGTCTATAGAAGAGGCTTTTTTCCAGCCAAGGGATTAATAAAATTCTCTGGAGTCACGATCCAGAGTTTAGCTCTTAACCCTATCACCGGGCTGTATTTTTACTAAAACAAGGGCTGTCTGAGGCTGTAAAATGAGTACGTGCTGAAATACAGCAAGAGATAAAGTTCACTGCTAAACCCAAGACTGAGGGTGCTCCAAATTATTCAGGTACCAGCACAGAGACAGCCTTGCTGGGCTGCTACAAAGGGGTATAATTTGGGGTGTGGGACTGTTAATCAGGTTCCCCTTGGAAACAGTAAATATATAGCACAGGTTGCTATCATTCATACTGAGCTGTAAAGTGCATAGATGCAACTTTCATCAAATCCATATGCTTAAAGGAGCTGAGTTTGACTCAGTAAATATTACCTTTAAAATAAACGACAGTTGGAAGCAGCAGAACCTGTAACCACACAGCAATCCCCAGACAGGACCCCACACAACCAATGCAGTGCAACATAACCCATTCTTTCTAAAACAGACCTTGCTTTTTACAGGCTTTTACCCAGTCCTTAATGAAAAATGGGGTTTCTGGAGACTGTCACTACTGGAACAGGTACACTCTTATAAAACAGCCAGTATGGATGAGATATCTTAAATCCTACATTTTGTTTACTTGCAAAAGAGGCACTAAACATGAGTGTCTGATTATTGGAAGATAAAAATAGTGCTCAATGTAAGATAACCCAATGAATGGGTTTGTGGAATAACATTAGCTGAGTGCCATATTCAGAAATAAAATATAATAAAAATGACCACATAGATTTCACAGAAAACAGGATCACAGAACAATAGGTCTAAGCACAGAAAGAAAAGAGCAGTTTGAAATGTTACATCCAGTGTTCCTGCTGCCAGTAACTGAGCTCTCATTCCAAACTGATTACTTCTTTGAATCCCCACAAATACTATTTTTTTATGCCACACAGGGAAAGCTGAACTCCTCAGCTCACCCAGGCCTGTGCTGATACTGTAGGAGATGAAGTCAAGGGCTGGCATCTGAAGCAGTTAAATTAACCTCTTATTTAGAGTGCTATTTAAGGCACTAAAGAAGGAAGTTCTGACATGTTTAAACAGCTCATTATCAGCTGTCTCCTCCTTCCCAGCTTATTTGTCTGCTGGATGGGTTTACTTCTCCTGCTTCCCTAAACATTTAATTCTTGCTAATATCCCAGATGAACTGTTTTCTAATTCTCACCACTGCTTGCAACCTGTGGAATGGCAATCAGCAGTGAGTGGGAGGCATTAACTAGATAACAGGATTGGAGACTGGAGCTATGAGGGAAACTTCAGTGTTCCTTAGCATGGGTCCAAATCACTTGATTCTTATCACAGGCATGGATGGCTTTCTGTGTTATTCCTCTCTAAATCCCCATTAGCACAACCACATTCTCAAGCAAAAGTGTCTGCTAATGAAGCCTGGGTCTGTCTTGACCTGGTAGAGTTTGCTAAATCTGCTCATTGCCATGAATAATTCTTTAGTGACAAATTTCACCTATGACTGCAGAAGCTAAATCCTTGCCTGGGACTATTTGGCCACACTTGATGGCTATTTGTCAGCCCAGCAATTACACTGTTCCTGTCTTTTCCAAGTGCAATGGCCTTAAAGGTTCAGTATTGTTATTTCTCATTGTAGCATCAGTTTTCACTGAAGCAGCAGCTATTATCTATGCTCTCAGTTTTCTAGTTTTACTCCATAACTTTGTGGTACCATTAGAGTATTCAGCTTGCTCTCACACCTCTCTCTTCAGGGTTTATTGTTCATACAGGACAGAATTGCTCATACAAGAAGGACCTATAAAGCCAAAAGACCTGGTTAATATCCTTTCAAATTGGGCCTGAGCTAATAATAGTAGTAATAATAATTGCTTGATATTGTATTTGGCCAAACCAGCTAGCCAATATTGAGAGGTTTCTTAGACTTTCCCCCTTAAGAGGAGAGAGCCTTGGCAGAAACTGATTGTATTTTTTATGTCACTTTATTTATTTCTATAAATATGCACCATGGAAACAAATAGTAGCCAGCTGCTTTCTCAGAAATTTGTGCCCAGGTCCCTCCAACAAGCTCCATCCCATAAACTCTGATGACCTAAATGTTTTCTAAACAAAGAGGCTGAAATCCAAAGCTTCTCTGAAAAGCAACATATATTCAACTACATCAAGAACAGTTTATGCCAGCTTTGAAGTACTCAATCATTAAAGCAGAGGGGTTATTCAGTGTCCTGACAATAGTTCTGTTGTAAAAATTATTACTCTGTTATGCAATGCTCCACGTGCACATTTGCAACCATCTCCCTAATATACTACCAAAGTTCAGATCTGTGGCAGGAGTGCTTGTCTGCAGGATAATGAAAAGGTTTCAGTGTTGATTAATTTATGCCATTCACCAATTTTAGTAATATCTATCCAGCTAGTTGCAGCTTCATACTGACACCTGTTGAGGTATCTACTCTTAGTTCACATTAAGGCTCAAGACAGAAGAGGGCTCACCTCTACCAAGAACAGTGTGATAGGTGTGATAACATTTCGAGGTGTGTGCTGAGAAAAAAAGCTACTAAAAAAAACAAACGCGAAAAAAAAAAAACCCAAAAAACCAAACAACCCTCCTTTAAACCTTTTCTCATTAGAAGAACTTCAGCTGCCTTTCTAAAGTGCAATGGGAGTCAAGGAGTTTATACAAACACGCAGCAGAGCAGAGGTGGCTGACAGCCAAACATCCCATCACTGCAAGGCAGGGAGCAGAGCCTGGCTCCAGAGCTGACCCCACAAACACTCAGAGAAATGATGAGAGGAGCAGGAAATAACCACATTAACCATGTAACCCTGGTACATGGCAAGCAGTGTAATTGCACAGTCAACTTATTAACCTCCCCATCAATCTTTCTCCGTCGCTCAGTGGCAGCCACACGACGCAGTGTTTGTGGCTGCCCCAGCTCTGAGCTCTGCTGGAGGAGGGGGAGAAACAGGACAGAGGAGCAGCGGGCAGATGGGAGGGAAAGGGTATGAATTCAATACACATCTCTAGACACTTAAAACTTACTGCAGTTCAATTAGTATTTAAGGAATGCTCTCATTAGCCCTGCTGTTAGAACAAGGTATTTCTTTGGTTTATGTAACTTCAGTACATAAGGCTCAGGTTTCTTCCAAAAAAATATTTCTTTTTTCTGTCCATTTCCCACTAAGCTCTTTTTTTAGGTGATGGCTGTCAGAGCTACAGAGCCACCCAGAGACTGAATCATTCAGCTGTTTTGTGTGAATATGACAGCAATGTGCAGGGCTGGTTAGACAGCATTTCCTGTAAAATGTCACTCATGCTACTTCTCCTATTCCAAATCTTCTTCAGCCCAAAGTGCTTTTTTTTTGGCTGATAAACATATTAATGTTGATGTGGTTAATGTGTTGATTTGTGGTTAATGTTAATGTGTTAAACATCTCTCTGTTTCATAGTTCATGTACCTTTTGAGGGACTTGAAATCAGTGCCTCCTTCGGCTTTGCAATATTAAAAAAAAAAAAAAAAAACACGACTGTTGCCAAATAGACAAAAAGAAGAAATCTCAGATAGTCTGCTGAAAATCTAAGGCTCTAAACTAAATTACATATGTCTGAAATGATTTTTGATTGCAAAACCCACACCCAGCAGCAGTGACATGGGATACAGCAAGGGATGTTTTCACAGCAACAAGATATTAAATAGCATTTTATGTTACTCATCAGTTACTTAAAATAATAAAAATACAATAGATTCTTCCTGCTCATCTTCCCTCACAGGGAATATTGTGACATGCTGTCAGTTTTTTAAGTTTCTATATATCACCAAGCAATTTTTCTTCAGAAAAGTGATTACCTACTCTGGAGGTGCCCAGACCAGTGGTGTAAAGCTCCATCCAGGGGTCACATCCCTGACAGCACACTTTGTATGGGTAAGACCAAAAGTTGCAGTGGTACCAGTTCTTTCCCCATGGCCTTACCCCTGGGAAAGACAAGGCCAGGGGCTTGGGCAGGCTGGGAGCTGCAGCCCAACACTTTTCCCATCTGAATGAGGGAGCAGGATTCACAAAATCACAGAATTGCTTTGGTTGGAAAAGACCCTTAAGATCATGAAATCCAACCATTAACCTAGCACACTAAGCCATGTCTCTAAGGACCACATCTACATGTCTTAAATACTTCCAGGGATAGTGAATCCACCACTTCCCTGGGCAGCCTGTGGCAGTACCTGATAACTCTTTCAGTAAAGAAATGTTTCCCAGTGTTCTCCTAAGGGACAACTTGCAATTTTCTCTTGTCCTGTTGCTTGTTATTTGGGAGAAGAGACCAACACCCAGTTTGCTACAACCTCTTTTCAAGTAGCTCTAGAGAGTGATAAAGTCTCCCCTCCCACAGGGTGAGCCAAGACTCTGCCTTTACAGCTCCTTCTCCATTAGCTGCCCAATTATCTGCAAGCTGTAACAGCCCCTCAGCAGCAGGGCTGTCCCAAACCTCACAGCGTAATGGGGACACAGCTGACCCCACAGTATCCAGTTACCCTCATGTCCCATTAAATTGCCCCTTTCCTGGCAATTACCTTGGCAGAATCCATTAGCTTTCAGAAACCTTTGTATGGCTGTTCACAGGAAAGTTTTCATGGAACCACTTCCAAGAAATCCTTCTTTAGTTTTAATTTTTCAGATGCTGTTATATACTCTTTACTGCTGAAAAATAAATATCCATATTTTCATAGTTGCCATTTTACTTACCAGTTCAGAATTTACTTGGAAACAAAAGGCATGCTCATATTCAGTACTTAAAAATCAACTTAAGCTCCATGCCTGCTTCGTATGCTCTCAGATGAGGCTGATCATGTGTTCACTGCTACCTAAAGATTTTCACCACACTTCCCTCCCAGAGTTATTCCACCCTCAGCTAAATTAACTGAAAGTTCACACACAGCATTCTTGTAAGGAGACCTCAGACACCAATTCACCCCACTTTTCTGCTCCCATCACACCTAAATCTAGAGGACTAGAGCAGAAAGGCCTCTGTGTACTTGAGAATTATATGAAAAAGAAAAATTCTCCATGAAAGAAGTTCTGAGCTATTCTGAGCTGTACAGATAAAAGTCAAGATTTTATTTACAGCTTTAAATTCAGAGTGACTAAAGAAAACACCAGCATCACTTATTGCCTCTCAAACATATTTTCACAGGTTTTGTGTTCCCATTTGTTGCTGCCTCTGCATTTAAGCTGTATTCCCAAGCAAACCATGTTAACACTAACCAGTCTCAGTGAGGCATAGCATCCCATGCCTTTGTATTCTCTCTTTGGCCCATCACCTGACAAACACACAAAAAAGAAATGTTTGATTGCAACAGCTGCAATGCAAGCTTCACTTTTTAAGATAGCCATACCCCAATCTGTAGCCTACGTCCACAAAACCATCCTTACAGCCCTGATATATTATCCTTTTTTTTTTTCTTTTAAACTCATACTAGAATATGTCCATGAGGATATCAGAAGGCATTGCATCTTAGCATCAACACAGTCAAGAATTTGTTCTTACTCTATTTTACAAGGATTTAGTAATTGCCTGTAAAACAAAGAAACAAAAAACACCCCCCCTAAAAAAAAAGAAAAGGAAACAAAAAAACCCCCCAAAAATAAAGAAAACCAACCAACAACAAAAAAACCCAATCCTAACAAAACCCTTAATATCTCTTTGGAGAAGAGACTGGTATGCAACCAGGGTTCCTCCTTTGAGATGGAAGCTACTACATTTAGACAACAGCCCTTATTCCCTTTGGTCAAGGTCATAACTTCAGATCTGGACACTTGTCTTTGGTGTAGGTCCATGTTGCATCTCAGGCTCTTTCAGCCCCAGTTCACAGTTCTGTAATTAGTTCTGTCTTAGTTACTCTATCTTGCTGGAGATCAGTGGCTGAACTGAGCCAAGCAGAATGGATTATGAAAATAAGGGCTTCACTGTAGTTAATTGACTTAATTCCAATATATATACTGTTGTGGGCCAAAATTAGTAGTTTCTTGAGATGTCTTTAAGCTATTGAAGAAAAGCAGAACAAAAATTATGATGGGAAGTTAAACAAGGTCAAAATGGAAATAAAGCACATACTTTTGACAGCAAACATAAACCACTGGAAAAAACAACCATGAAAAACAGTGAATCTGTTATCTCCCAAAGAGTTCAAAATAAGAGAGCAGAGACATTTGTGGAAACTGTATTTTACTCAGATAGAAGTGCCTGAATCTACCGATAAGGGAACAACAAGTCATTCCATGTGAAGTCCAACAGGCAAACTGGATATTTCAAGATTTTTTTATATTAAATCCATGAATTTGGCAACCAAAACAAAAGGTGTAAAATCTTCAGTCCTGGGAATGTTTCACAGCTCTTGCAACTAGTGATTGAAGATGAGGGAGGCAAACCTTTACCATTTCTTACATTGATTCATAGCCCAGAAAAAACATTTGTTTCATTTCTCCCTTTGTGGAAGGAACTGAAAGAATTTCAAACCAGTGGCTCAGCTCACTGGCAGACACTCTACCCAGTTGTTGAACTTCTCTACTACTTATATAACTGCTTCATTGATTTTAGCAAAACAACTTGGTAGTCGAGCATCAGAAAAGCAATTTCATTGCTCCTTCAACTGCATTCCACCCTCCCCACCTCACCACCTCTCACTGTGCAATTCTTCCCTAACTTACCCTTGTGCTCAAGGCAGTAGCTCCCCACTGCATTTGTTCTAAGCAAGGGGTCTAAAACCCACTGGGGAAGAGCATCTGTTTCTTAACAGGAGACTGTTCACAGAGCATTTAGTGAGATCTCAATAATTCTTTGTGTCAGCTGAGCTGAGTGACCTTGGCTGCAATGAGGGTGTTGATCCCTTCCCTTATAGCTAAAAATGTGGCCTTGAGTTAAATGAATGAAGTCTGCTGTAAGAGTAGTTTTTTACATGATGTCTGCCTGTTTATTTTTATATAAGCATATGATGCTACATACATAAGATACCCAGCCTGACAAGGCTTCTGGAGGCTTTTGTTCCACAGCCAAAAAAGCCTCTGATGAATGGAAAACATGGGATGCAGTAAAAAAAGGATTCAAATAAAAGCTTCCTCTGAAGTTGTGTGGAGAGAAGAAAAAGAGGCATGTTAAATTCTCAGGCAGTAGCTTCCAAATACCCCCCTTGCCTACTTGCAACCTATAATTTATGGTGTATTTCTCACACTCCTCAAAAAGACTGACAAGAAGAAATTTTCCCCTACTTTTCCCTAACTACACCATTACCTAATTCTGCCACCAAGATGAGAACAAGTTAAGTCCTAATATCTCACTTGGATCAGCAGTTCCCACTGAATGACAGAGGTGAGAGATTGGCACTGGAAAGTAACAATGGGAAGGTGGAATAAAAGCCTCTCCTGCTCTGAATTATTAATAATGTCTCACCACAGTGCATGTATGGATCACACTGTTCTTGTTCCTGGTGCCTCAGGAGAAAGGAGCAGGCTTTGCAGCATACTTCAATCCTTTTAGAACCTCTTTGAGTCTACTCAGCTACTTCACACCACGGATAGTTACAGGGCAGGGCAGACTTCTTAAAGACATATCATCCTGCTTAGGGGCATGAAATGAGGATTTTATGTGGGTTATTTTGGGAAGGTATTTTCAACAACATTCAAATGGAGGGAGAACAGTTTAGAGTTCCTAAACTCCTCAGGTTTGATTTAAAAAACAAACAAAAAAAAAGTAATTATATAAGCATACAATTGTGTCTGGATTGTCATGCACCATGAGTCCCTGCCTTTCTGCAGCTTATTCCACGGGCTCTAACATTTGGACTTTTCCTTACACATCCAACAAGCTTGAATGATATTTGTGAGGCAGAAGAGCAACTTTGCTAAGACAAACAGAAAGTACTTTGCTGCACATGTATTAATGGTGTCCTGGCCTCATGGGAGATGAGGGCAATGAAGATGGTGAAGGGACTAGGGGGAAAGTCTTATAAGGAGAGGCTACAGGAGCTGGGGTTATTTAGCCTGGAGGAGACTCAGTGGGTACCTTATGCTCTACAACCACTTGAAGGGAGGTTGTAATCAGGTGGGGGTCAGGCTCTTCTCCCAGGCAATCAGTGACAGGACAATAAAGCATGGTCTGAAGTTGTGCCAAGGGAGGTTTAGGTTGGGTTATCAAAAGCATTTCCTCATGGAGAGGGTGATCATACATTGGAATGGACTGCACAGGGAAGAGGTGGAGTTACCATCCCAGGAAGTGTTTAAGGAAAGCCTGGATGTGGCATTTAGTGCCATGGTCTAGGTGATGAGGTAGTGTTAGGTCATAGGCTGAACTTGATGGTGTTAGAGCCTCTTTTCCAGCCTCAATACCTCTGTGATTCTCTGTGACAGAAGCAAACACAGCCCAGGGGGTTGTCAAAGGTGCATTTGCTCTGTACAAATATATGCTGTGAAGTATGATGACCTTGCTCTCTAACTGGTTGGAGGTTGAAATTGCAGCAAACTATAGTAAGTTGCTTCTGTAGTGCCCTTTTGTAACAGCCCCCACAGGCTGCTCCTGAACTATGAAAAAATTTCTTTCTGCAGAGACATCTTTATTTACAGCCTCTCCTCCCTCCTTCTCTGTCTTTGATATATTAAAAGATTCAAGGTGTGAGAGGTTGCAGAGGAATCATGAATCTGCCTCATTAAATTAATTTACCTAGAAGCCTTAAAATTGTGTTTCTACAGCACAGGATCACTTTCTACTCTTTATAAGAAGAAAGCATTTCAAGCCTGAAACAAGTATAAGTGACATGGCAATGTCTTTCTGCACCTGCAGGCAGGATGAAAATATTGTCTTGAGAAATGGAAAAGATGAAGCACACACAACTGACCAAGTTACAGATTTGTCCTCCAATAGCAGGAAATTTCCTTGCTCAGGATAAATCTAGCTTTTTTATCATAAGCCACCCAGAAGCTGCTTTTGTGTAAGTATCCATTTCACATTGCCATCATAAGGAAATGCAGGGATAATGTAGGCAGAGCTGTGGATAATGCCCCTGGGCATAGTGCTCCTACCCACAGGAGACATCTGCATAGACCAAGGTTTTTATTATCCTGCACTGAAAGCACCTCTGGCTGGATAATCTAAATAAATTAGTTTTATGGCCCAGCACAAAATTATTAATTTCTGACCTCTGTTGCTTTTAACCTATGACCTGGAGCCTGTCTGTCTACCAAGTCCTGCAATTTCTATCCCAGCCAGGGGGACAGCAAATACTTTCTTCAGTGGTACATATATTGCATTTCTTCAAGGCTTTATAGAAACCCAACTCCTCCCCACCGTGTCTAAAGACTCCTTAGTGAGTTCAGGCCTCTACTCTGCTGATGTCCATCTCAGTTACAGAGGGATGGATTGGAGAGCCATGGGAATAAATGGGATCAAAGTTCTACTAGAGCACCGACCACCTCTATTGGAACACTTGTTACCAAGCCAAACAGTGTAAGGTGGCTACTTACATCTCAGAAACCTCTGTGAATTTTTCTCCTAGACTGATATTTGCTGTCAGCTTTCCCTCATGATCATGATCCTACCAGTATTGAAATGCCAGTCTAGGCACTGGTCTCAACACTCTTTCTGTTGAATCTTGTACTCCTGCTGGATTCAAACCTTCAAGACCATGAGGTTCATTGATGTGGTTGCCAAAAGGGACTGTTAAAGTTGGAAAGCTTTTTTTCCAGGGCAATCAGACCATAATAGATATGTTTCCTGGCCTTCACTGTGGCACTTGGCTGCACCACATCAAGTTTGGTGTTAGAATACTTTTATACACATTCTTATAAAACAAACTTATTGATGAAGCTTCTCAAACCTGGTATTACCTGAACCTTGTTAGAGTCCAGTGAAAAGTCTTCCTTTGTTTTTGTTAAGACAATGGATCTCATGATCAAAATTATGGAAGTTATAAAAAGCCACAAGTACAGAAATAGAAAGGATGCAAAATTGCATGCAGATGGGCAAAAACAGGCTCAGACGTGGATACCTGAAACAAGCTGCCATGAAAACCACTTCTAAGTGTCACCTCAGTTTTAAATCATTGAAGACCAAAATACCTCAGATGGTGGGATAAGGGTCAGGTAGATTAAAAAAAAAAGAAGCAATACAATACAAGCTCCTGTTGGAAGCAAGGAGACTGGGAAAAAAAAAAATAATAATCAGATTTTCAGTAGGGTTGTCTTAAAAATGACTCTGGGAAACAATCACATCTGCTGACTACTGCAGTCTAATTCATCTGAAAATCTGTCATGCTCCTTGCAGAAGAAAACCACCAGCATTAGAAACACTTCCAGTATTTTCTGAAAGATCCATTTACTGTGTAATCACTGTTTAGGTAGCTATGAACAATTTTCTCTCTTCCTTGCTTTCCTCTGACACCTTTAAATAACACTCACTCTTTTACCAGCTCAGAATGCTAATGTACAAAAAGGTCAGATGCTTTCAGACCTCTCCAGAGCATCATTTTTTAAAGGCAGCTCTCATCTCACATGCACCTCTAACAAAGAACCATCAGATGCCCTTCTCCCACTCATCACCCTATCTGCCTGGGGCAAGGAAGGCAGATATGCCCAAAAATGTAATGCTACTGTATTTATAGCAAAAAAAAAGTTTAGAGTGCAAATTAAAGTGCATCACTTGACTTTGCTCAAAGATCACAGCAGTTTCCAAGAAGATTACTTCAGCAAGGCCTTTGACACCGTCTCCCACAGCATACTCCTGAAGAAGCTGTCAGCCCACAGCTTGGACAGGGGCACTCTGTGCTGGGTTAGGAACTGGCTGGAGGGCCAGGCCCAGAGAGTGGTGCTGAACGGGGCTGCATCCAGTTGGCGGCCGGTCACTAGTGGTGTCCCCCAGGGATCAGTGTTGGGCCCAGTTCTGTTCAATATCTTTATTGATGATTTAGATGAGGGGACTGAGTCCATCATCAGCAAGTTTGCAGATGACACTAAGCTTGGGGGGAGTGTGGATCAGCTGGAAGGCAGGAGGGCTCTGCAGAGGGACCTGGACAGACTGGAGAGTTGGGCTGATTCCAACAGGATGAGGTTCAACAAGGCCAAGTGCCGGGTCCTGTACTTTGGCCACAACAACCCCATGAGGAGCTCCAGGCTGGGCACAGAGTGGTTGGAGAGCAGTCAGACAGAAAGGGACCTTGGAGTTTCGATTGACAGGAAGCTTAACATGAGCCAACGGTGTGCCCAGGTAGCCAAGAAGGCCAATGGCATCCTGGCCTGTATCAGGAACAGTGTGGCCAGCAGGTCCAAGGAAGCGATTCTGCCCCTTTACTCAGCTCTCGTGAGGCCACACCTCAAGTACTGTGTCCAGTTCTGGGCCCCTCAGTTTAGGAAGGAGATTAAGGTCCTGGAGCAGGTCCAAAGGAGGGCAACCAGGCTGGTGAAGGGACTCGAGCACAGACCCTATGAGGAGAGGCTGAGGGAGCTGGGGCTGCTCAGCCTAAAGAAGAGGTGGCTCAGGGGAGACATCATCGCTCTCAACAACTACCTGAAAGGAGGTTGGAGCCAGGTGGGGGTTGGTCTCTTTTGCCAGATGACTTTCAACAAGACAAGAGGGCATGGTCTTAAGTTGTGCCAGGGGAAGTTTAGGCCAGATGTTAGAAAGAATTTCTTTACGGAGAGGGTGATCAGACATTGGAATGGGCTGCCCAGGGAAGTAGTGGATTCTCCATCCCTGGAGATATTTAAAAAGAGACTGGATGTGGCACTCAGTGCCATGGTCTGGTAACTGCAGCAGTAGTGGATCAAGGGTTGGACTTGATGATCTCTGAGGTCCCTTCCAACCCAGTCGATTCTATGATTCTATGAAGATCACATACTATTTCTGAGATGTTGAGGTAAGATGTAGGGCCCAACCTAATAGTGAAATGTGTGGTTTCGATAGGAGATGATCATGCTTTGAATGAGACAGGAAATAAAATGGGAAGTAAGAACAGATGGAGTTTTCTAACTTGGTTTCTCCCTGGCAATCCCTGTGTTCCACTCCAGCCTGGGACGGATATTGGTTTAGTATCTTTATTCTCTACAGTAGCCAGATACAGCGTGAAGACTTAAATGAAAGTAAGAGTGAGAATTAGCACCCAAGGCATCACCATCCTCCCTGCTGGAACTCAATAAGCCATTAATTTTATAGGTCTGCAGCTACCCTGTGTATAAACCTCTGTATGTCTAACACAAGATGTTGTAGTAGTCAACACAACCAAGCTCCACCTGCACAGACAAACTGGTTTTCCCCACAAGGTTCCAGTTGCCACTGACTGGGTGCCTGCTGGCAGTCCCTGGCAATTGCAAAGTAGAATCTGTTTCTTTAAAAAACTTCCATGATATATTGTGATACATTGAGTTCTGTGGCTCTGATCTTTCTCTCTGATCAGGAGGATATAACCTGAGACCAAGCTCCAGTTTGTGAATAACATCAGTCATAGGAAAGTCGTTTTCATGACCTGAGAGAAATAAAACTTTAGTAGTTTCATCTGTATGATACATAATCCAACCCTTTCTAATGTTAAAGCAGAAGCTTAACTTTAAAAGCACTTTCTACTGGCGTTGAAAGTACCAGAAAATCCTGAGAACTCTACCCAATGCATTATCTTCTCCAAAACATTATCTTCCATGAACAAAAAGAAAGGGTCAAGCTGTCTGTTTAATTCATCCTGCACTTCTCTTATATGACACCAGTCTCTTGTTGACTGGTAATACAGTTTTTAGTCAAGCCTGGAATCCCACTCCACCCCATATGGTGTAAGCGGATTTATTTGTCTCTTCAGTGCCCCCTGTTATCACACACAGGGGCATGTGCAGTCACACTGTGGGTGAAGGGAACCACCCAGCAATCCTCTTGCACTCCTACAATCCCATATGGAATGCTGGCACCCCAGGAGGCAGTGCTAGAGGGAGGTTTCCTTGGTAGCCCTCACCTCCATCCTGGCACATAGAGGTAGCATGGTGGGACTCCACAAGATGCCCTGTGTAGGTCTCAGGTTGTATTAATACCTTCTCCAACTGCTTCATAAAGCACATCTACAGTGACAGCCTTGAAGAGTTTGCAACCAAAGCAGACAAATCAGATTAATAAGGAAAGAAATTAAAAGCCCCAAGGAACAGAAGGATTTGTTTGATGCATCTTGGCTTTTTGGTGTCAGACTCAAAATCATATTTGAAGTCCTTGATCCTGATCCAGATGTGAAGAACCAGCTTGTGTCACTTCTGATAGCATATGAGGGTTTTACAGTCTGCTTTGTTGAACTGCCCATACATATCTGTCAGACTTTTCTTTCTCCCCATAAACAAGCCCTTATAGAAGAGTTCCTGCCTGAGGAGTCTAATCCTCTTAGAGCTTCAAAAGAGACTCACATGGATTTTTGTCTGTTTTCTGTCACTGTTAGAGGATTTGATTGATTCTTTCATTATTCTTCCAGCTCAGAATAATGGAGAGTGATATTTCGCTGGGAGAGATGCACATTGGCTTAAAAAAACACTCCCAGTTCATCCATCTGCTAGAGCTCTGGAGAACTGAGAAGTACTTACTATTTTAGATGTTTAGTCTAACATAGAAAAGATTGTGTTTTCTCTGGCTTGAAAGTGTTACACTGAGTTCATGGTTGTATCCCATGTATGCTTCTCTTTTGGTCCTAACCAGGGCTTCACCAGGGCCCTTACAAACCCAGAAGAGACTCTTTTTTTATTCTTGCAATCCTGAAGGGATAGGACCACAAACCCTGTCCCATAGCAGAAGCATGATACAGAGACCACCATGGCTTGGCATTGCCCTGGCACCAGACACATACACTCAGAAAACTTGTGCCCAGCTGCAAGCAGGTCCTTGACAAGACCCAGTCTGCTGCTTGCATGGTGCATAGCAGGTGATGCTCTGCAGTGTTTGTTGGACCATGCCAGGCTATTAAGTAACAACAGCTGCAGTGGTTGTCACTTCTAGTTTGAGTCTGAGGAGGAGAGAGCTTCACTAGGAAATAAAAATAGGCCAGTTTGGAGCCAAAATAAATAAATAAATAAATCAATAAATGTATGGCCACATCTACAACAGATGGCAGTGGGGACACGGTCTCCTTCACCTGAGCAGCAGGTTGGAGCATGTTGGTGCTTTCCCAGGGAAAGGTTTCCTCAGGTTTCTTTTTTGGCAATCAGGCACAAGCTGGAGCAACAATGCCAGATCTTATACCCAGATCCAATAGCTCCTGATAGCTTATCTTTCCCCTCAGCCTCAGCTAAACTGTGAAGCTTTTTTAGTTATGCTTGTTGTTTGCTGCATTTCACATCTCATTCTGCATTCTTTGGAAGTAACCAGCATGGGGTGGGATCCTGCTTTGAATAAACAAACCTGTCCTTGTGTGGCCCCACTGACCTGTGTTCTGGTGTCACCAAGAGCACACTTTCTGTCAGGTACAATATGGCAGCAGTGGTAGCAGAAAACACCAAGAACCTAAGGTGACACTGTGATTGAGACTTGGGTCCACATCCAAGCTCTAATACAGCCTTTGGAAAGATGCCTTCATTTTTCAGTGCAGGTTTTTGTTTTGGTTTTTGGGTTTGGTTTTTGGGTTTGGTTTGGTTTGGTTTGGTTTTTTTGTTGGTTTGGGTGTTGTTTTGTTGTGGGTTTTTTGTTTTGGTTTTGGTTTTTTTCCCTCTTTTTTGTTTGTCATTTATTTAGAAGCTGAAACATTCAAAATGTGGACAAATCTCTTGTCTGTGATAAAGATAATTAATATGATGGTGCCCTGGTTGCCTACAGGATTGCAGAATGAACATGCAGGATGCAACACAGAATCACTGCTTTTGACTAAACCTCTATTTGCATTCAGCACGGTTGCTGTGACACACAAACATTTTCCCAGCAACTCCAACCACCTAAAATACCCCGGCTCCTGCTTGAATAGCTCTAGCAGAGCCTGCAGGACAAAAAAACCAGCCCTAGACAAGGATTACCTAGGTGGGACCTTGAGATAAAACAGCCAGAAGTGCAGTGGTTTTGTTGTCACCAGGTTGTTGTGAAACCCTCAAGTGAAACCCTCCCCATTTGTGTGCTTCCTCAGGAGAGGAGTGGCTCAGGGAGGGAGTAAGGGATTTGGAGGAAAACACTTAAATTCTGTGAGAATAGAGGAATTAACACTGCAAATAAGGACAGTAAAGCCCAGTAGACCCTTGCATCTCTGCTGTGCTGTAACCACATGACCGGGGAGGAGATTTGAAGATAATAGCAAGTAACTGCATTATTTCTCAATAGATTAGGAAGCTTGGAGAGCATTTAAACAAACAAAGAAATATATATATATATATATATATATATATCTTTTTCTCTCACCAGGTGGCTTTCTACAAGATCCTTTAGTTCCCACACAATGGTATTTTCAGGATCTTACTAAATGCAGTACGAAACTCAAATGATTAAATGTCCTTGACCGTGTTTGTCGTCTGCTTCAGCTCTCGTTTGCCTTTGCTGCCCTCTTGTGGGAAGAGAGGCAAAACGTCCATTCACAACAAAAATAAAAGCCTTCATTCACCAAAATACATCCTGACCTAAATTCACCCAGACTGCAGATAAATCTCTGTGAAAGAAGTTTGGTTTGTTTCATACGGTTTCTTCAAGAACGGAGGTTTTCTTTGAGTGCAGTCCCTGTATGGTGAAACAGCTGAAATAAAACATATCCATGTCACAAACCATTGTAACTCAGGCCAGATAAAACCAGTATGAAATGATTTTTTTATTGAATGAACTGGGGGAGAATGTGCATGTATGCATGTATACTTATACCTGTATGTACTGTTTACACAGATATTATGTAAAAATATACATATATATGTGTATATCATGGAAGCATAGAATCATTGAGGTTAGAAAAGACCTTTAAGACAATTAAATTCAAACATAAACCAAACACATAGTCCACCACTAAACCATGTTCCTAAGTACCACATTTACACAGCTCTTAAATTCCTCCAGGGATCATGACTCAACCACTTCCCTGTGCAGCCTGTTTCAATACTTCACAATGCTTTCCATGAAGAATTTTTTCCCTAATATCCCTTCTAAACCTCCCTGGGGCAACCTGAGGCTATTTCCTCTTGTTCTAGTACTTGTTATGTGGGAGAAGAGACCAACACCTACATCACTACAACCTCCTTTCAGGTAGTTGTAGAGACTGAGAAGGTCTCCCCTAAGACTCCTCCAGGCTAAACAACCACGGTTCCTTCAGCCACTGCCTCCTAAGACTTGTCCTCTAGACCCTTCACCAGCTTTGTTGCCCACTTTTGGGAACACTCCAGCACCCCAGTGTCTTTCTTGTAGTGAGGGACCCAGCACAGTACTTGAGCTGCAGCCTCATCAGTGCCAAGGACAGGTAGACAATCACTTTCCTACTCCTGCTGGCCACTCTGTTTTTGATACAAGCCAGGATGCTGTTGCCCTCTTGGACACCTGGACACACTGCTGGCTCATATTCAGATGGTTATTGACCAAACTCCCAGGTTCAGTGGAGAACCTTCTCATCAGCTGTGCCAGGAACTTATCTTCCACACACTCCAGGAACTTCTAGGCTGTTTCCTCACTGCTGTATTGTATTTCCAAGAGACATCTGGCAAGTTGAATTCCCCCACAAGAAAAAGAGGGTGTGAGACATCTTCCTCTATACAGTCAAAATACTTTCTAACATACCAGGCTATCCTACCACCTCTCCTTCCTTCACTGTCCCCTCTGAAGAGTTTACAGCCATCCCTTGCAGCTCTCCAGTTGTGTAAGTCATCCCACCACGTCTCCGTGATTGTAAATGTATCTTAGTTTTCCAGCTGTACAACAGCTTCCAAGTCCTCTTGTTTGCTGCCCATTTGTGTAGATGCACTTCAGCTGGACTCATGGTCCCACCACCTTTCTTGGGGAAGAAGCCCTAAGTCTCACATGACAATTCTCAGGTACTCCCATGGTTTCTAGCACTATCCTAGTTTGGGCCAGGAGAGAGCTAATTTTCTGTCTTATAATTTTGCTTTCAGCTAACCCTCCTGTAAGTAGCTGTACTTGCTGAAATTAACAGCAAATTTCTCAGTCAGTGTCTGCTTCTAGGACTGATAATGCTCGATGTTTATACTTACAGCTGGAGAATGTTAAGCAGAACCAAGGCCGCTGCTTGGTTCTGGGGAACATCTTGTATTCCAGAAAGAGAAATTGAGCAAAGAGGTCACACCTGCAACCCTCCTTTAGGGAGGAGAAGACAAGAAAAATTACCAAAATTGACCAAACAGAGTATTCCATCCCATACACATCATACTTGATCACGAGGGTCAAACTCCTTCTGCCCTCTTCCTTCTACCTTCATGTGTCATTGTTTGCTTCAGCATCCTGGGAGGATTCCATCCATTCATCTGCCTGTGATCCTGATCCATGCCAGCCTGAATCTGTGTATTCCTGCCTCCAGCTCCTGACTGCTGCTGACTCCAGGAGTCCAGCCTGGACTTTCCCAGGGCTGTCCTGCAGCCTTGGTGGTGATGTGAGAGTTACTGGGGGAGAAGGGGGAGGAACGTGGGATCATTTTCCTGTATATTTGCATATATTTAATAATTTTTCCTTTTTATCATTACTGATTAAAAAAAAAAGATTCATTAAATTTGTGTAGTTTTGGCTTCCAACCCATAAGTCTCTCTCCCTTATTCTCTCTCCTTTCTTTATCAGGGAGGGGAATTAACAGAGAGTATCTGTCGTTCAGTTAACTGCTGTCCCAGTGTTAAACCATGACAAGCAAAATGCCCCTTGAATCTTTGGTGCTGTGTGGAGCCAGCACCCCCGTGCTAGCTGAACATCATCTTCTTTATTGTCTGGTTCCACTTCAGAGCCTGAGAAGTTGGGGGAGTCACAGAAGAGATGCACATGCTGCCCCAGGCATGAATTTATCACCATTATCCCCTATCCCTTAAGTCCCCATGGTTTGCTGGGTGGGGACAGGACAGGGAATTCTCCATATCATGTGTCTCAGGGATGACAGGGTACATGTATATACATACACACACATACATATACATTTATATATATATAAATAACAGTATACATAGAATTTTACTTACTGCAGCTCAAGCAAAATTCTCTTTCTTACTCTCTTGACTTCTTGTACGGACAAATAAAATGTTCTTGGATTAAATATGAAGCCAATCCTGTTCTTGGGAGACTAATCCCATAACAGGTCTTGAAGGAAAAGAGTCAGACAAGATTAACAACCAAAGTCTGTGTTCCATTGAATAAGAAAATGCTGACATGAAAAAACAATATATGATGAAGACATTAAATGCTCATTAGCTCTTAGTGAGACTGAAGAGGGATCTCACAAACAGTTGTTGCATTTCAGAATGACACGTTTTTCTGAGAACTTAGGTCACAAGGCAAGTTTGCAGCCTGTGACACCTCTTCTTTGGGGTAATGCAGCTTTAACCCTGAAAAAAAAATGAAGAACCATCATTCTTGGGTTTATCTGTTTAAAAAACTGCTTCAGCTAATGAATGCTGAAGATGGTGCAAATCCTATTGTGGAGGAAATACTATCTCATTTGCACAGGTATTTTTAGGATAATAAAAATTGCACTGTATGGCTTCCAAATTAGGGAAAAAGCAGAAAATTATCAAAAAATAAAGTGTTAAGCTAGACACTATAATGACTACTCAAGTTGGTAGGAATGACAAAATCACAAGCAATTTAAGGATAACTCCTCCCAGTGACATCATGGATATATAGTAGAACTTTATGGTGGTAAATCATAACTGACCCGAATGTTGCATTTTATAGTTGTAGTAAGTTCCCCTTCACAGCTCTTGTTTATTAACATCTTTAATTCCCACTGAATAACGGTGCCACATCTTCTTTATTTATGAGTAACCAAATGTTATTATCTAATACATGTTGGCCCAGAGTAGATAATTAAATCATCTCTGGATGAGCTGCAGCTAAAGCTGCCTCCATCTTGCTTCACTGTCAAGGAAAATATCCACATCCTACATGACATAAACCTGTGAGGCCTGAAGGTCTTGATGCCATCACAGCAAAGCAAGGCTGTAAGAGCCCATGGGTCTGCAAGGCTCTTTGTGTACAGCCCTGCAATGAAAACAGCATCAATGGAGACACTTTAAATATGTCAGCTTGGAATTATTTCTGCCTCTTTTTATCTCTCTGGTTAAAATTAATTTATTTAGGAAGACAAAGTTTGAATCCCATAAAAAGTAGGCAGATACTCACATATTTCAGAAGTAGCTGACATGTCTAAAATTCAGGCAGTTTGTGCAATCATAGCATTTTCCCATGAGTTTTCAGCAGGATGCACCAAATGTCTCTTTACTTAAGCATGAGCTGTCATTGGCCTGACAACAGAACTAAACTTTGGGGTTGTCTAAGATTTGCAGTGGTCATTAACCCAAGCAGAGTTAGGAGCCCTCTTCATTAAATCCACCACAGACCCCTTTAAGATGTCTTTTTGGGTGATGGTGGCATGTACAAGCAAGCCAGGTTAATTTTTGGAGATACCTTGGCTACACTAAATGCCAGATCTAAAGCAGATGGATTTGGAGGATTATCCCACATGCCCCCCAGCACAAGAAGATTTATGCATTAAACCTGTGTGTTCTTTGGGATATTTCAGAGTCACTGCTGAAGTAAGTCCAGACATTAGAGTTTTATATAAAGTGTTTGCATTTCAAAAGGTAGTGAGGTCACCTGAGGGGACATTTTCAGGTGTCCCCATCAAGCACTCTGATGTTTTCAGAGAATATCAGTACAGGTCTTCCTGTTGGATTGGGTTGCACCTCAGTTTTTAATAAATGTGAACTCCAAAATCCAGGACAACTACAAATGCTTTGTGTTCATGGCTCTGTGCTCATTCAGAGAAACAAGGAGTATTCTTTGTGTAAATTCTCTGAATTAATAAAGTTTAAAGGGGAAAACCACACTTCCTAGAAGAGGACATGTGGCACATGGAGTAGGGAAGTTAATCATCAGGGATTTTATTCATGGTGCTGAAGCAATGTAGAACAGCTACTTTCCTGCTAGTTTTGCAGGAGACACCAGTAAATACCTTGTCAAAAGTGGTAAGTGGGAGAGAGGACCTCAGTTCAGGAGGGTTAATCACTGCAATGGGATGGATTAATCTACTATCAGTTTAGCACTCAAATTTAAAGCCCTCTACCTGGAGCTTGTTAGAGATAATGGAGTAGACAATACCAGGATGCCCTTTACAGCAGTTTATCACAAAGTATTTTACAATGGAGTTCTGCAACACAGCCACAAATCTACAGATAAGAAAACTAAGACAAAGAGAGGTGAATTAATTTATTCAAGGTCATGAAGCAGGCAAGAAAACCCCATTCTCTGAATTAGAGAGCGTTACCCTGCCTACTTGACCACATCACATAATGTTTGCATTCTCTCTGAGGCCAGAAAATGCTCTATTTATTCATATATTGGCTAGCATAACTACCTGTGAGTGCCTTTCTAAGGGTGATGAATGCAATTCAGTGTGCAAAATAATCTGGCAATTCACTGATGTTCCTTCATCCATGCAGACTCCAAGCTCTCCTCTGACCATTTAACAGCACACAGTAAGAAATGGCACTACTTTATGATGGAGCCAGGGAAGTGTTATCATCAGTAATTTGCTACAGTAATTACTGTTTTGTTTAAATCAGTGTCACTTCAGTAAACTCATGCACTGCCTGTCATATATCTCATTAACAAACAGTCCAAACATGAAGAGAAAAAACACCTGCTGCACTGAAATATGGGGAAGGTGTGCGAAGAGAATTAGGATGTTGTTCTAAGACATTGCAAATTTTTGTAAAGTGTCTATTGGTGCAAATTGGTATAGTTTTTTTGCATAAATTGATGCTAGCTTAATTAACACCTGCAGAAATTCTACCCCATAAGTCATCATCTTCTTCATGTCTAATTTAAGGAACAACCTAAGCAATCTCATGCTCTGAGTGTTAAACACAAACCAGCATCTTCAGGTCCTAATTTCCTACCAATATTTTTCTTATGTCCTCATGCAGAATCTAACCAAATGGGTGAACCAAATGTCAGGTCACAGTTGACTACTCACTGACCCCACAGCAGCATTTAACATCCACAACACACACAGAATAGATGACAAGAGAAAGAAGTGATGCCCATTAATATCAGACATGTTGATTTTCAGTAATGAGCAACACATTCATTGCTGTAGCAATTCAGGGACACATAGAAGAGTCCTGGTTGCCAAACTGTACTGACAGCCCTGCTTATTCATACTTTATGAATTCACCACATTATTTTTTCTGGGAACAGTAACAATACACTTATTCACTGAAGAAAATAATGTATTTCACTTCCAGGCCTTTGCTTTGTTCCTTTCTTTAGTTTTTCTTTTTTTTTTTTTTTCTTTTTTTTTTTCCGCAAGAGAATATGTCAAGATCTAATGGGTTGCAGAATCACACAGTACTTTGTTATGGCTGGAAGAGTCACTATTTTTTTCTCCTACTTACTTTCAATTTTCAAAAAAAATTCTATTTGTGGTGCTTGTCAAAGGGAAGTACATATTTTCCTTTCATTAAATACATTTCTTTGTGTTATATATAAACAACAAAGAGCAAGTCCCTTTTACTTTTATGCTTTTGTAAACTATATCCTTTAAGTGTTACCCATGAAGTATGAGACAAAGCATAGGATAAACCCTGTCCCCAAATTCTCAGATTGAAAGGAAAGACTGAAAGAAGATCTAGGAAAAGAGGCAGTATTAGTGCCTTCTACCCTTACAGTGGTGGTGTTTGTCATTACATGTGAGGTTTTTAGTGAAGAAGGGACCAAACAGAGAAATTAAACCAAGGAGAAGGTCAGGAGAATAAGGCTTATACTGATGGATGAGTAGCTCAGCCCTGCTGGGGTGGTCAGATCTGATGAAATTTGGAAATGTTTAGAGAAAAACAGCTCAGTTACACCCCAAGGAGAACCTTGTCTTTTCATCTCAGGTTGACATGTGAAGTTTCTAATCAAAAGCCTTGCTTTTGAGCTAGGTTTCAGCTGCTGACTGGACAGGACAGCAGTCTGCAGTATTATGAGCCAGGTGCATATAAGAAACCAGCTTTGTTATAGAGTGCCATCTTTGCATGCCACAGTTTTCTCTGCCCTGCAGAAAAGTGGGGAGTCCCCTGTACAGCATCCAAAATGAAGGGAGATAAGAGGTCCCCATCCTGTATCTACAAATAGGGCTGCTGCTTTGTGTTGGGAAAGAATGCCTAGAAAGGAAGGCAGGAACAGATGTCCCCTTTTTTCTATCCTCAGATACTCTGGGGACAACTGCAAGTATCTATAGTGCCACTTATGATTCATCCAGGTGTCAGCTGCTGCTCATGAAAGGTGCAGAACCCCCACCCCACATATCATTTGCTCACTGTGTCTAGGAGACCTGCCCTATAATGAGTGAACTGATGGGTCTGAAATGCCACATCTGAGTCACAGTGCTATGGCATGGAAGAGCATCTATTGTCTGTCTGTTCTGTGTCTTCACCCAGCCCTAGTTACACCACCTTACATAGTTAGAATAATTTACCATGTTATCTTTTCTTTTTTATTTAATTCCTTCAGTTTCCCAAATGCCGCATATTTTGTTCTTTGAATCTTCACCATTCTGAATGCAGGACCCTATGTTCAGTGATGCTCTGGGTATATAGATAAGACTGATGCCTCTCAACTAAACCATCACTTCTTTGCTCAGCTTGTTTATGCTGCACAAAAGTTTCAGTAGTAGCTTGTTGAAAACTTGCAGAGTCCTAGAAAAATAGGACTGAAAGGATGAAAACATCTGGACCATCCTCCTAATCCAAACCCTGTCATATCTACCTATATGTATAGATACATATAGTTGCATAATAAATGCATAGATGCATTTCTGTCACTAGATTTTATTCAGCACCAGTATTTTAATAGTCCTCTACCCACTGCATAAAACAAAAATCATTTTCACTGAATCATTTTGCTTCTTTTCCTCTAAATTGTATCTCTTTTTGTTATTTGCTAGCAGCTCTGTGTCCTTTTATCTTTATTATTGTCTCCTGCTGGTTATTCACATCTTCCTTCAATTTAATAGTCAAAGAATTCCATTAACAAGCAGGCTACTCAGCCTTCTTCTACCATTAACACAGGTGTTAAACAGGACCGACTGATAATGTATCAGCCACATCTTCAAAAATGTATAGACATTTTGAATTAATGTTTTGGGTAAGATATATTCACGCACCATTCATAATATCTCCTTGAAATCAAAGCTGGTTCTCATATTTCTGCATCTATCTAGACACTAATATTTACGGAGAGATACAGATGACAAACTTTTACAGCATAATTCTGTCAAAAGTCAAGTCTTAAAACATGCCCTGTGGGGTTTTTTTTGCACACACTGTCAGTATTTTCTTGATTTCAGGACACTCCCATAACTATTTTGCAGTTAAAGGAACAGCAATCAGCAAGATCATTTACCCTTCATCTTCTGAACACACTTCTCTACATTTTCAGAGATACCCCAACTGTTTGATGTTTTTCAAATTATTATGTCATTCACCTGAATGAATATATTTCCTTGTTATTCAGATCACAGGAGAAGATGAAAGATCCTTTTTCACAATACTTGGGGCAGTTAGACTCTATATCTGGGCACTGAGCATGAGGGAGCTGAAGGCAGTGGGAGCACCATTCAGCTAAATAGGGCAATGGCAGTATGGCATTGTTGTTGTCTTTTTCTACTGCTGAGAAGTTGGCAGAAGATCCTAGAACTTTTAGGTGGATGACTGATGATCTACAGTTCTCCGAAGTGCGGCACTCCTGGGGCACCAAGGTCTCATTTCTCAGCAGCTAAACCACTCAAGGTGCTTGCTGGCCTTGGGTGCCACTGGGATTATGTTCTCCCCAGACCTTCACTCACTGTTGCACGAGGCCAAGATACCTCAATGTCAGCCTGTTACAAAAAAAGGAGTGTAGATTTGAGACAATTGCTCTCCAGCTGACATCAATGGCTCCACAGACCTGAAATATGTCTCTGTCTTGACATCACCAGCTTCAAACCCAATGGTTTAAAAGCTTTGCTGAAAAGGGTTAATTAATTTTGGGAGATATTTTTCTATGCTGTTAACTGATTTTAACCTTTAGGAAATTTTGTCTGAGAGAGATTTTCAGGTAGCAGAGAAATTGTCTATTCACACAAATAAGAGGCTCCATAGATTTTTGCCCAGCTCTGTGAGTGGGAAAAAATATTCCAAAACTTCAGTCAGATGGCATGAAGAACAGCAGCTCAATTATACATTTACCAATCTTAGAACAGGAAATGATCTGTGTAATAGACCCCTAATTCAACCACCTGCTTTAATTAGGAGAGAATGAGAATGCAATTAACATTGAATCACTACCTTGAGACATAGGTTTAGAGGAAGAATGAGCAATTGGTCACATTCAAAAGTTCAGGATATTTAAGTGTCCATTTCACACCAAAGAAGTGCAACAGAACTCTTAAAACAATAATTGATTCTTACACTCTTGGCCAGTTTACATATTGTTCTTTTATTGTTGCACAGGAAATATTAGCAAAAATTGTGCTTTCCTAAAAATATATCAGACACATATTGTCATCTGCTCAGAACTAATCCTCAACAGACATACACAGAGAACTCATCCAGTCTTGCACAAAGCTATAAGTTTCTGCAAAAATGCTGATACAGTTCTTTAGACATCCTTCTTCGGTGAGTCCACAAACAAGCTCCAATTTTATACACCTCAAGTCTGGGAAGAGTCTCAAATGAGATCTGAGCTAGCACATTAAGGCTGTGTATTTTACAGAACTGGTAAACCAGACATTTTCTAGAGATATACCTCAGCAATTGACAGTCTCCAAAGAGGACTTATTTTTATTCCAACAGAAGGCTTTCCACAGCAGGGCTATAAACCATGACTGCCCTGTCAGCTCACAACAAAACATCTCACACTTAAAGCCCAACTAACAGCTTCTCTCCTATCTCATTAAAACCAGCTGGAGCCTTTCCGTGGTTTGACTAGGCCCCAAACAGCTACAGAAAGACTGTGATTAATGTTTAACATTCATAAATTCAATACAAAAAGCAGCATTTGTAGTAAATGACTCTGAGAGGTTTCAGTGCCACAAGCAACCAGTTGAAATTAATGCTACTTGAATACTTCTGGGGCTGTGTTTTTTTTCTATGTCAACACATGCATATAATGCTGCAGATCCACTCTGTCAGGACACTGAACCTCCAGACCTGTAACCAATGTCATGGGGTGAGTGGGCACAAAAAAACTGTGAGAGATCCCAGTGAAACACTAAGAACAGACTTTAACCCATAGTGTCACCTGTCTGCTTACCCTGGCACCTTGCCAGGCAGAGCCCAAGGAGGAATTCATCACAGATGTTGGCCCTTGCCTTTACCATTGTTAATGGAGAGTCAGAGGAGTGTGGGATGTCACCTGTCCAGTAAATTGTCACTTACTTTGCAGTGGGAAGACTCACACCCCACACTCCATTGACTCTGCTGAGCAGCTCTCTGATGGTTATCAAGGTTCTCTTGGTCCCATAGAGGACTCTGTGTTATAAACACCTAAAACTATGCAAGAAAAATCTTGCCACAGATACCCCCAGCTTGGCATCTGGGGACAGTGGGTGTCACACAGAGTAGCTGGCAGGGTCATGCAAAGCTGAATTAGGTTTCTGGAGATGAGCTCGGCTCTTCTGAGCAATGAGAACTGCAAGGTCCAACCTGTGCACTGAAAGCTGAGTAGGCATTTCAGTACTTAGTGTCCATAACCAAGGTCTTCCAAAGTCATTCTACCCCCTCTTACTCTTTAATGGTCTCAATAAAAGGTAATGAAAAAATCCTACTATGCTTTTATTATTCAGGATTTTATGGTACATTATCTTCCCACTTTGCTTTTGACCAAGCAAGGTGTTTAATTTTCTAGCTAATGTTGAAGCTGGTATTTCTCTTCAGAAACTTTCTTTTTATCATGGTTGTTATTATGATGTCTAGCGTTCAAGCAAATTCAAATTTTTCATAAGAACACTATACAGAAAATTAAAGATGATCTCTCATGGCTGTTGGAAAATAAGTTCCTGTGTTATCCTTCATTATCATAATGAATTGTCACTACTGACAAGAAGAGATGTAAAATGAGGTTTAAAAATATCCTGCTTCTAAAGCTAAAGTTAATCAGAACATCCTTAGGGATGGAGAGATTTTAGTTTGTGATATCCATCAGACTCTCAGTAAGGAAAAAAACCTGTACATAAGAAGGAGACTTCAGCCAGAGGGATTTCTTCATTTACAGCAGGATATAAACCCCCAAATGAGATTAATGTCCTTCAATTTTTGTCCTTTTGAGACCATGCAACGCTTCTACTGTATACAGAAGACTATTGGAGAAGTGTTATATCTGTATCACATTAAGAGTGCTAATGTATGAAAAGCATAATTTGAGAAAGATCACAGAGAATGTGGTAAAAGTCAGAAGTGACCTGAGGCCTGAGATACTGTCTTACTCACAAGATTATCCTCGAATACATATCCTATGGCTCTGGACCATGAAAAGCTTTCGTTGACCTTTTACTGTGTCAGTTTTGGCCTACACAAAGAGGAAAGATCAGAGGTCAAATCCTTCCACATCAATTTATGTGGCTGCTTCTTCAGTTCATAAAGACTGAGATTTACAAGTTTGTCACTTATTAGCATTTCATACACCTTGTATAAACTCTTGGAAGTGCAGTACAACAAATAATTTACTGTATTCCCTCTATACTATTATTTACCAGACACATAACTATCCCTTCTTTAAAATCCAGGAAATCCTGCATAGCATTAGTGTCCCCATTGCTTCGGTGTTTTATCACCCCCTCACAGTTGTGTAGTCAGCAATCAATGAAGACATTTCATTTGATCAGCAATTATACTTCCTGCCATCTAATCAAGATAACTGTGATTGACATTGTTGAGTTTTCAGATTAAGAAGAAAAGGTTTTCTCCTTGGTAATAGATAAAGAGGTAATGGCTTATGCAACATTATATTATATGAGAATCTCTCCTCACATATCACATCCACAAGTGGAGCTGCTCATAGCACACAAATATCTCTCCTTTCTAAGAAATGTTTGTTTCATCCAGAAGATTCATGCCTTGAAAACCTAATGTAGGTTTATATT
This sequence comes from Calypte anna, assembly GCF_003957555.1. NCBI lineage: Eukaryota > Metazoa > Chordata > Aves > Apodiformes > Trochilidae > Calypte > Calypte anna. Next base: position 142,152,762 of record NC_044245.1, on the reverse strand, counting down.
TTATACAAAGTTAAATATCTGAGGTTAAATTTTGGAAAGAAACTATTAGCTCTATATTGGCTAATGATGCCTCAAATGTAAAAAATAATAAAAAAAAATTACTGAGCTAAATTATTACACACAAGCTGAGAAACAATGAGAAACAAAACCTTTTAAGCAAAAGAAGGAAATTTTACATGTCCTTGGAAAATGAATCTGCCAGATGCCCATTGTAAACCACTGGTGTGGAGCAAGTGCTGGAGCTAGCAAAGAGCTTACTCTTACTACATAGATAGTCAGTTGAACTAGCACCTAAGAAGAGTACCTGTAAGTGTGAAAATTAGGAAGTTCTGGGAATTTTCTTACATGACATTGTGGTATACATGTGGAACCGAAAATATAAAATATGTCTCTTGAATCAGTTTTTCCTTTTTCTTTCACCCGGCTTGTAATTATCATATGTTTACCTCAATGTATGCCTGACAGACACCTAGAAGATAAAGGTTACTTAACAGGTCGCCCAAACCTAGCAGGGTTCCAGGAAACAAAGATAAGAAATGACTCATCCCAGGAAGCCTGGAGATTTGTATGTATCAGGGCAATCTTGAATGAAGTAAACCCCCTTTCTTTTGGGGGGAAAAAGAACCCTAGAAAAAGACGGAAAAGTGGGCTGCTTCGTCTCGACGTTTCCCCAGCTCGTCACCTCGGCTTCCAGCTACGAAAAGGCAGAGCAGCGACTCGAACGGCAGAGAACCAGGAGCAGTCCCCAGCCCGAAGCCGGGCCCCGCGCATGGTGACAATCTCTCTCTTTTGTTCTCCCTTTTGCTACACTAACGATTCTTTAGTTAAGGTAATTATACAAAAGGCCTGGTTTCTAGCAACCGACTTTCCCTGTTTTTAGAAATAAACCTTTGTAACTAATTTTAAATCCAACAGTCTCGATACTTCTTAATTCAAGCGTCGTCTCTGAAGCAGTGGCTGAATTTTCCTGATAACTGATATATTAAATAATAAGCGGATCGTGACAGGCATTCTCACAGACAAATGGAATACAGCATCTACTAATCCAACTAAAAGTGTCTGAGCAATCGCTTCACAATAACCTTGTGAAGTTTCATATAAATACCATGACTACAATGGTAAATAGCCTTTGGAAGACACATTTGGGCAGCCTTTGATGCTGCGTTACAGAAAAGAAATATCCTTCCATAAAGAATGAACAGGTGAGTTGTGTAAGCTGTGGGACATCACCATTCTTCTAAACTTCACCTCACTAAAGCATCAGATACAAAAACAAGCTTAGGGATGCTGGTGAGAGTCCAGAGGAGAGGAACAAAAAAAGATGAACACTGCAAAATATGGCCTCTGAGAATATTTTTCAAGAATTCCTGGTTTCAGTCCTGAAAAGAAAAAAAAAATAATGATGAAAAAACAGATATGAAGAAAAATAGGAAGGAATGGGAGTGAAAAAGAGCAGATGAGACTTAATAAATGACAGTCAGTACTAAAAGGAATCATGATTAGATATTTGCTAACAGTGCTCCTAATTCTGCTTTCCACATACTCTCACATAAATCCTGAGTTTAATTTCCAGCACGGTAAATCTGGTTTAAAAAGGGGAAAGCCCTCCCACAATGCAGAAAGAAGATGAACTCTCCTTCCATGGAGTTTTCAAAGCCTGATTGGGCAAAAAAAATGCCTTTCCCATGAGATGCTTTAAGTTTAAATCCTCACTAGACATACAGCTTATTTTCTGCCATCAGAGCTTTGCCCACATTCTCTCTCCTGCCCAGCATGGTCTGCATACACTTACTCTTGGTGTAGTACCAAGGTACTTCCAGCCCAACATTTCTGGGATCTTTCTCTGATGATGAAGACAGATAAGTACCTTAAAATATTTACTCTTTGTGGTATTAATAACAGGTAATTAATAACAGTAATTGTAAATACATTCAGTGAAAAAAGAAAAAAAGGAGGTTAAAATAGTATGACAGTTCCAGAAAGTGATTGCAAGAGTACTACTTTCAGTGCCTAGATCAAAGTTATGATGATTTATTGTTAACAACTCATGAATTTTAAATCAAAATAAATGAAGTGGGTTTAAAATGGACTGTGATATTATGAATAGTTACAGAGCCCACCCCAGGAATGAACTTTCACCAAGGCTATGACTAAATTATGTTTAAAAGTTAAAGTTTTCTTTTTCCCTTAAGTGTTGAATTGTTCCACATCTCCAATCAGAGACCTGAAGAGAAGATACTGGAACCAGAGGCTTTGTCATCTTTACTGCCAGCTCTGACTCATGTTCTACTTTTGGTCACTAGCCCTTCATTGTATGTCAGGGTTGCTTGCTCCCTCATGTTTGATAAATTATCTGTCTTATATGATTTCACATCTGCTTTGCAGAGCTCACTACCTTATGAATTAAAATGTGGCTTAAGAGCCACATCCATCAGCTTTCAGTTATCCTTCCAGTTTTTGGTGGCTTTGTTTCAGAACACTTCCTGTGACAAGTAACACCTTTTCAACTTGTGAAAGAAATTATAACATTAACCCCAAGGGTCACGGATTAATTATGTGACTGATTTTAAGTGAAGTTAGTAAATTATAACAAATGGGGGAAAAGAACATCTTAATCTGCATGTCAGTATATGAGCACCTAAAAATGAAGAAGGGGCTGACCTGGTCCGAAGGCAGTAAGTTAGGGAGGAAGAAGAAAGTCGTCCTCTGGAAAACCTGCATGTGGGACCAGCCCTACTTTTGCCACCTGAGGCTCATGTACCAATCCTGCAGTGGGGGACAAGCCCCACAGAATCTTCCATAGGAAAACCACTCAGTGTCTGGCATTGCAATGGTAGTGCTTTATAGGCTTTGTGGATTGACCCTTCAACAAGAGAATTTACTAATACATTTATGAAAAAAATTTACCTGACTTTAAAATGACCTTTTAGGGACACATAGGTATCATATGTGCATTTTCTCATATGTCTTAAAAAGTCATGAACGTAAGATAAAAAGTAACTATATTCTGCAATATGCTGACTAAATACTGTATGGTGAGTACTCCCACTAAATGTTCTCTCTCACTTCCTCTCGTGCCTTACTGTTTGTTAATCTTATATTGTTATACTGAAGATTCATCAAAATTATAAATTTTATCTCAGTTTCCATTAATTGTCATTTAACGAACTACAAGTAACCCCAATCAGATTATGTAAATTTGTAACTCCTGAAAACTCTTAACTGATAGATCACTAGCTCAGCTAGTTTCTAGATAATAGTCTATATACTGTTTTAATTGATGTATAGTGTTTTGTTATTAGGCTGTAGCCCTATAATTGTTTCTTCAATTCCATGAAGATAACTTCATGAAGTTAACTTAATGAAGGTAATGCTAATGGGTTATTTGCAAGAAGAGAAAAAGCTAAGCAAGGCTTCACATGGAATCTTTCATAATACAAGGAAAATGGGCTACACCAGCACTGATGCTGTAGCCTATTTTTGCAGCTTCAGGACCAGACTCTTACATACCCCGTACTGTGAGCTCACACCTGATGTGTGCACAGGTAAGTATCTCAAATCCATGTAGGTTATTCACTCAGCTTCAGGGGAAGAAAAGCACAGGCTGGGAAGCATACAGTGAGTGGTACAGCCACAATTCTCACATACTGTATCTGTAAGCTAAAAGAATTGGGAGAGCCCACAGACTTCATACTGCTACAACAGCAAAGTTCTTCACCTTACCTCTCCTTACATCATAACTCCTTTGGGGTAATCCTTCATGGGTGACTACTCTGGGTGACCCTAACTCCTTTGGGGCAACTCTTCTCTGGTAAAGGGTCTGGAGAACAAGCCCTATCAGGAGAGGCTGAGGGTAATGGGATTGTTTGAAGGAGACTGAGAGGAGAACTCACTGCTCTCTACAGATCCCTGAAAGAAGGATGTAGGGAGATGGGTGCTGACCACTACTCTCAAGTAAATAGTGATAGGACTAGAGGAAATGACCAGAAGGTGCACCAGGGGACGTTTAGGTTAGATATGAGAGAATAGTAGGGTGCTGGAATGGGCTGCCCAGGGAGGTGGTGGCATCACAATCCCTGCATTTTTATATTATTGTATTTTATCTTTGAGGATGTTGATGGTTGGATGCAGTGATCTTAGAGGTCTTTTCCAACCATGACAGTTCTGTGATTTTGAGATTCATCTTGCTCTGTGCTCCTCTGCGTTCTCAAACTAATTGTCCTCACCCATTAGATTGGGGAGCCATCATGGAGGGCACCAGGCCTCTTTCTCTCTATCACAGCAGCCAGGAGGATGGCAATAGATATGGGTTTTCCTCCACCAAAGTTAATTACACAGTTCTGGAAGTGTAGAGAGAAAAGTAAACTGTATTGAATTAAACATTGACACAGCTTTCCCCAGATACAAGTGGGAAACAAGGAGCATGTTGTAACACTGATGTGAAAGATCTAGCATATAACATGTGCCACTTTCTCTGCAGAGCTTTGATAAAGATCTGAAATCTGAAGTTACATTGGCACATCTAGCTTAAATAAAAGATAACACATTTTGCAGCCAACATCTAAAAATACAGGATACTAAATATACATCCTCTTTCTTCTTTTATATTTTATCTAATTCTGTTGGGTTGGTATTTTTTACTCTTTAGGTGGGATTGATTAACTAAAATCTCTGATTTTCCTTTAAATCTTATAGACTGCTTTTGTTGCCTGCAGCCTGGCACAACTGTTTTTCTTCCTTCTCTTCCCCCCCGCCCCTTCTCCCCCAATATGCACTGCAAGGCAGAAAGTTAATATGCTTTTTGCAAGCAACACAATCAGCTAGGTGATGTTGGAATGCCTCCAAAAAGCCTTACCAAGTGCAATGTGCTCGGATCTCTTCCGAGGCAGCAGCAGCAGAAGCCTTTAGGGATAAATATTAAATGTGATGTGGTGAGATTTAGCTCCACTCCTCCTATTATCATTTGTGGGAGGCACACAGCTGAAGCTTTCTGCACCGTGTTAACAATTTAGGCCTTGATGTTTAAATATTGAACAAAATGTTTAATGTGAGAACAGCAGTTGCTCTTTCTTTGTTGTTCAGCCACTATCAAAAGGGGGTAGAAACAGTTCATGAGTTTTCATATGGGCTCTTTTCACTGATGCTGTTACAAATGAGGGCACCATTCAGCCAAAATGTGGCCCCCAGCCAATGACACAGAAGTGCCAATTTTAATTTCTTTCCTAGTTCATAAATGCACACACCGGGAGCATTAAAATTCCCACCCTGGCTTTCACAATCAAAAGTGTTACAGGACAGCAGACTACAGGGGAAGATAAAGGCATCAAATTATTATCTCAGGAGGGAAGGTTCTGCCTCCCACCAGGTTTAGGAAGCTCTGGTTGATGGGAATATGAGTGACCCTGGGGAAAGTGCAGCTTCCATACAATCAGGAATAAAGATCCCTGCACAGGGACCCCTTGCCACTTGCTGTGCCTTTTTGTCTGGAATATTATTGATATCTGTTCTCATTTTACTATTTCACTGTGTACTTGTTATGCTGTAAAATGGGATAACAGTTACAGAATTTTCTTGTGTTTCACTGTAAGAGTTAATTTAGGCAATCAGTATGAGGGGCTCTTTTGTGAGTTGGCTCTTATGTGATATTTAGCACCTGTAAGTTAATCACAGTCTCCTGGGAACTATGGAACAATGAAGTTCCCAAGAGCACCCAAGAGCTATGAAGGGCATGCAGAGATAAAATTGCACTCAAAGGATCTAAGGCCACCAAAGTCAGCAAATTTTGGATGGGTAGATATGGTCAAAGGGTTTAAATAGGTCTTTTGCTAGCTTATAATACTTGATGCTCTTATTTTTCAGTACTGATTTCCTTTTCCAGCTCTTCCTGCTGGTCCATGTTCTATCCTGCTTGACAAAAGCACTGGTCTTCTGGAAATTATTTCATCCCCTAAGTAAAGAATATGCTCAAGGCAACTGCCTATGGGTCATAGGCTGGGAAACTGAGTATTCCCCTGATTAATGCAACTATCCCATTTAGTTGGTCTGAATTGTAATTTGGAAGAAACATTTTGCTGAGCTGATATTATAGGGGATTGATCAAATAATGTAACAAGTAGCTGCTACCTCCTGGGACAGAGAGAGCAACCCAAGGAGAGAAAAATGAAGGGAATGAATGAGAGTGACACAATAAGAAAACAAGGGAGGAAACAAAACAAAACAAAAGGAAGAGGGGTCAGATTAAGTATAGAGCTTCTGAAGACACAGAAAAAAATGAGGAGATTAGATGAAAACCAAGAAGCAATTGGAAGGCTTCAGATATTGTTTAATGGTGTTTGTCCCTTTTATACCAGCTGCATCCCATGAAGAATACAGGTTGACAAATGATAAACATCAGTTAAGGATAACCATCATCCAGAAATCCTAGAAATTTGACATCATGGTCTTCTTTCCTTCTCAGGAATGCAAGACTCTCAAAGTTAGGAGTGGAAGCTAAGATAATAAATCGAGAATTGCTCAAATAGGTCTTTTGTGGCAACTTATTATGATAATGCACTGGAAGCCTGGTTTGCTCCATAACATTATCTTACAATTGTCCTCTGAGTTCTTGCACACAAATTCTTTTTATCATTCCTGTGACTACAAAGAAGAACCTGAAGTAAATCACTTTTCAGTGGCAGTTACCCTATATGTCTCCTGAGTAACTGGAGATGTTATTCCATAGAAATTTAAGTCAGACACCTTTGCAGGTTTCTTTCAGTTCCCATACTTTATGATGATTGTGTGACCTTCCCCAAGTCAGCTTATCTCTTTGACTTTTGTATCCTAGCCTGCAGAAAGAAGACAGTAATGTTTTCTTCCCAGAAGCTTCAGATCCTCCAAAGGCAGCACAACTGCTATTAATGGAATTAAGAATGGGGAGATGCTCCTTCTTTTGTTTTTTCTTAATTTACTTTAATGACTTTATGAACTGCAGACACACTCCTAAGTGGTTTAGTCTGTTCATTTTCTGCCTGTTTAATAAGAAACAGCTCATCAGAACCAGTTAAGCTTAGCCACATGGATTTGAATAGGAAACATCAAGATCATCAGCTTCAGTTGTATGGCCTAAGGCTGCAATGTCTCTGCACAGCCCTCTGCAGTGATGCCAGTGTAATCTTCCATAGCAGCAGCCACTTTTAAATATCTCCTCTCACTAAAACCCTTGCCTGCTTGGTCCACTGGTTTCTGAAATGCAGGAGCTACATCTTGTCTGTCTTAAATTCTGTCAAGTATCCCAGTAGGGTTCCAGGGGACAACTGTGCTGCTGTTAGGTCACCAGAAGCCTCCAGCTTCAGCAGCATGAGCTGGGACCTTGCTGGGGACCAGCACTGAAGGCCACGTCAAAGTGACCCAGTTCTAAGTAGGTATCTGATCATTGCACAGAGAATTCAGGGTGGGCAGATGGAAATGCTGGTCATACATTCCTCTGACCTTGGGTGCTGCTTGCTGTGAAACTGGAGCTACTGAACCTCAACTAGATGGGTGTTTTGGGTACTATTTGCCTGTGCTCAGCAAGATGGATTAGATGACCTATTGAAGTCCATTCTAACCTTATAGTCTTACTGCTAGTTATTAGCCAGAAGAAAGGGTAAAACAGTAAGGAGTAAAGATGTAAAATTACCCAGAACCTGATAAACTGTCTAAGGGAAGATGGATTACACAGTGTGATCTAGAACATATGCAAGATAGACTCATTCAATATGTTATTTTACTCAAGATATATTAAGGTTCATCAGTGTCATGAAGATGCACTTTCATAATAAAGAAACATGTCTTTTAAAAAGGCAGCTCAGACTCCACTGAATATAACCAGATGAAAACCATCCCTTTTTGTAAAAAATAGCTAAAGAGACCAAGCCTAATACCCAACATTGGGAAGGAAATACTGATCAGGAAAAGGGAGTATTATTTTTGTATCATGAGCTTGGTGGTAGGATTATGAGCCCATTGGGAAGGGTTGCACTTGGAGAATGATGGATTCCACCAGCTGTAGAGTTTGTGGGATATTTTTTATTTATTTATTTTCGTTAGTTTATAAGAAATAAAGGTCTCAAGAAAGGTTGGAGACAGCACAAGGGAGAGAGGCTAAAAAAGGTCAATAGAGATGTCTAACAAAAAGGATGGTGAGCAGGTGATTTAATCACAGAGGATGAAAGCTTCCATGAGGAAGAGATGAGCACTAGAAAGATTCTTCAATGTAACAGAAAGGGACAGAATGCAATCTCTTCTAAAGCTAGGCAAACTCAGACTGGAAATAAAATAACATGTTTCAATGGATTATTAAGCACTCAAAACCTTTTTTTACAAAGCAATCAAATCCCCATCACCCTTTAAATGCATATTCCATGCCATGCTACCTTTCTGAAAAGATATTTTTTTAACTCAACCATGGATGTGAATCTAAATCAGAGTTAAACCCAGAGGCTTGAGTTATCCATGAAGTCAAATCACTCAGCAGTAATGATGGGTTAAGACAGTAAGACACAATTCTTTCAACTTCTTGTCCACAGTCCCTATCTAGTATTAGGTTCTGCTTCTCTAAAACTTTCTGTTCTATGTAACCCTTCCAGCAGGTGAAGTTCACTGATCTCTGTGAGCAAATTTTTGATCATATTTCAGCACCGAGTGGTAAAGGTTATTACCACTGAAACTGTGCTAAGCCATATTCCTGTCTCCAGTGCATTCACCTTCAAGTGTCCTTGGGTCATGACTTAAAAAATATTGAAAGACATTACTCTCTGAAGCTATCTTCTAGACCCTTAGATCCAGCATAAATTCATTCCTTCACTCTGACTAGCAATTTCTTTTGCACATCTACCACTGAGAAGTGCTGGGGGAAAAAGAAAAAGAAAAAAAAATAAAAAGAAAATAAAAAAATAAAAAGAAGAAAAGAAAAAAAAAAAGAAAAAAAAAAGGAAAAAGAAAATAAAAGAAAATAAAAAAAAGAAAAAGAAGGAAGGAAAGAAGAAAAAAAAGAAATTAAAAAGAAAAGAAGAAAAGAAAAAAAAAAAAAAAAAGAAAAAAGAAGAAAGGAGGAAAAAGAAAAGAATAAAAGAAAAAGAAAAAAAAAAAGGTAGTTTCCCAAAAAACTTCAGTGCGTATTTTGTGTTTTCATCTCTTTGACAAGATAACACTTAGAATTTCACTGGCTATTTTCTTGGTTTCTAGGTGACAGCAGAATTGAGGATGAGGAAAATTCACTTTGCAGGAAAGCACCCACAGAATGCTGTTCTTGGGATAACACTTCTCCTGTTACAGTGCAACACATGTCATGGAAAATGATAAGCTAAAGAATCTAAGGGACTCCTTCAGCAAAGAAGGCAGTCTGCAAATTTGAACTGAAACAGTCATTGCCCTAAAAAAAAAATGTGAGTTTCAGAGTGATATCCATGCTGTCATATTCAATTGATACTTCCAGGTCATGTAGCAGCCTTAACCATGCTACCATAACTCAGCCATGCAAGGACATGTGTGGTGTCAGTGGCTAAATTTGTTCTCCAGAAGATTTGATCCCAATTTAGGTCCAATCCAGGAGTGCTCTGTCTCCATGCAGATGCCTCAGAAAGGGCTGAGGATTGTCTCACACTCACTATTTGGAAAAGAATGCACCTAAATCTATGTTTGCTGGCTTCCTGTGCCCATGGACTATTATTCTAAGACTTAAACTTCTGAGCAGCTTTTCCATCACTATATTCAGTGGGAAGCCTTGCTGAGGATTTGGACCATATGACAGTGCAATGATACAGCAGAGCAATAGCCCAGCATCACACAACTTATTCTTTCAGGGCAGGAAAGAGGTTTGTGTATATCTGAAATATAATAGGAATCCCAAGCCAAAATTTTGCGTGGTGAGGCACTTTTACTGTACCAAGACGAACCTCTTTTAGGGTACGGCGCTTCAAGGCCCAACCAGGTGTTCCAGCAGAGACTCACGAACAGTGCTCCGAGCCTATAGCCACAGGGTTGACTAGCCTGGATCCATGCTGTTGCTCTGAGAGCGACTGATCTCTCTGCTCGCTAGCTCAGGAGTGAGCCCTGCCTGTGTCTCAGGCCTCACCTTTTATTGGCCCCCTGGTCCTGCTCACCCTAATTGGGCACAGGTGGGCTTGACACAAGCTCATGCTCACTCCCTGGCAATTAGTGGCACCTGGTTGCCTCGTTACACTACATTTACAAATATAAATCTTGCAAACTTTCAGGCTGCATATAGTACCACTTGTCTTCTACCTTTCCACTAGTTTTGTTCACATGAAGTCTTCACACCACCTGAAGAAGCATCTCGAAGAAGCAAATGAAGATTATCCATTCTGAAATTCTTATTTTAAAAATATAAAAGGGCCTTATAGGAGTTCAGGCTCTGTGTTTTATAACCTGGCAGAATAAGATTAATTTAGAGTTCCAAAGGGCAAATTTGGTTTTGTTTCTTGATTTGCATCTGTTTTGAATTTTCCAGCAAGGTGAAAATGTTATGCCATCCCATCTGTTTCATTCTGCACCAGCTTCTCTCCTTGTAGCACGTCAGTATTTTCAGTTGCTGGTTTGCCCACTTACGGAACTGGCCAACTGGCCATGGATCCAATTCCACCAGCTTGGGGTGCTCAGAGAGGGAATAGCTGTGCTAGGAAGGGATACAACACTGATGTGCAACCTTCATATAAAGTTCTGAATAGCTACTTGTGAAATAATCCTTCCCTTGCTTATTCCGTCAGTGGATTCATGAAGTACTTCTCACACCTCAAAGTGGTTCACAGCTTGTTGAGTATTAATGATTAATTAATAATTATGACTTCAGAAGACCAGCTTGGTTCAATCTGCTTATTGAATGAAGCTGTAAAAGACCACAGCTAATCAGCTTTGAAAAGATATGCATTATAATGTCCTATGTTCTTGTTCCTGCTATAAGCAACAGATCAGAATAATACAAATTTTTAAAATTAAATATTATAAAAATGCATAGTTATATTTCTGGTCATTACTTATTGTTAATTGCATGTTTTCTGAAGACTCATAATTTTTATTTGACCATCAGATAAGCAACTGTACCAATCTACTAAAATATTAATCATAAAGCCCACCTACAGGCCTTCCTGTTCTCTAGAAACCATCTGCCTGTTACAGAAAACCTGGCTCAGGGAAGGGAAATAAAATGCAGAACTCTGAATTAGCTCATATTTGTGGAAAACTAAAAAAAAAAAAAAACCAAACAAACAAATAAACAAAAAAAACCCAAACACAAAAACCAGCAAACCATTAAGCTCTGTATTAGCAATCTGATAAACCCACAACACTGCTGGGTGGAATACAAGATCTTGAAAAGTTAAAAAGGTAGATAGGGCACTGACTTTCCCTCTTACCTTCAAACCAGTCCCTGAGGCAGCACTCAGCTGTGAGCCTCTGTAGGAGATTTACAAGTTGCTAAATGTTGCTTATTCCTTCTTGGATACTCTCTTCTCTATATACATGCATAAGTGTATATTTTCATATACATATATATTTTTTTCCATAAAGGAGTTTTACTTATGGTATAATTGTATAGTTTTGCCTCAGCACCTTGAGTATTTAATGCTATTTTGGAAAAATCAAAAGTCATCTCATAACCTTTGTCTGGCCTCATAAGAGATTCTCTTCATGCTTTTTCTGAACTATAAAACATTTTATTCGTAGTTATGAGGATTAATGAGTTGATGTTATGAAAGCACACGGAAAGTGTAAAGTGTAATATTAGATGCTAAATATGGTTTGTATTATTATTTTTACATCCAAGGCTTTGGTTGAACTTCAAATGCCACCAGCACTTTCAGTCCTGTTATGTATCATTTCATGAAACTATTTTAACTAGAACAAGATAAAAGTGGTTTCTGGACAATAAATTTCATCTTTCTCATTTTATTACCTTAAAAGAAACCTAAAGATGGAAAAAAAACCCAAACCCAAAACAAACAAGACTGTGTTTTGAGAAGGGCCTACAGATCTTTCTCTCCATGGTCACACACACTGGGCCATCAGGTGAACAGCTACTTCTCCAGGTGCTGACCAGAAGCCTGATTCAGCCCTGCAAGATACTGCACATTCTGTCATCACTCTGCAACAATGCAGGACTAAGATGTCACTCACTCAGAACCACCCAGACTACTTTGTCTTGCCTTTTACTTACTGACTGGGGAAGACATGATTGAGAACCAGAGGTGATGTTTAGGTGGGATGCTGTTGGTTGAAGACAATTCATATAAGATGAAGGAGCCTACCCCTCTGTAAGGATATGATTATTTGGAAGGAGTATCTGAGAACTAGGAACTGACCCCACTGATTCAAAGAATAAGGCAAATAGGTCTGAGAACTTAAAATTTCTCTGTCCTCATTTAGCCTATCACTTATCTTATGCTCCCCATATATTGGTTTCGGGAGATAAAATTAATGTCTTTAAATTATTTGGAGCATCCCAAATGAGTGATTTGAACCAGGAGCTGAAATATAAAATCATAGAAATGTTTGGTTTGGGTTGAATAGGACCTTAAAGATCATCTAGTTCCTACCACCCTGCATGGGCAGGGACACCTCCTGCTAAACCACGTTGCTACAATCCCCATCCATCCTGGCCTTGAACACTTCCAGAGAGGGCCATCCACAGCCTTCCTGGTCAAACTGTGCCACTGTCTCACCAAACACTTCACTCAGTTATCACTGAGTAAGGTACAATACGGTCACAGCAATAAAGAGGACCATATTGACAAGGTGGAGTTGACATTTTTGTGCCTTTGGTTTCCATTTCACATGCAGTTTGGAGTAACTGGGGTGATTTTTCCTGGACTGGTAAATTGTCTGCTTGGACACTTGTGCTGAAGACTTGATGAAGTACGCCCAGAGGTCTATATAGATCCAGATTTCTGTGTTTTTAACAGTGGGAAACTTTTTGCTGCCTATTCTAAAAGAAAGATGAGGCCTGTGTTCCACTGTTTTGTCTCCAAACTACATAAATTTCACTCTTGAAGATAAATCACGTATTCGTGCCAGACAGCCTTTTAGAAGCCTGCAGCAATTAAAAACCCAGGAAGAACAGATTTGTGCTCTATTCCTATAGTTGCCCAGACACTGTCTATAAAAAAAAAATTTGGCTGAGAACAAGGCGGAAATGCTGAACTTTCAGACTTATCAGTTCTGGAAGTTGCTTATGAAAAACCCTGCACTTTCAGACCTAGTATTCTCTAGATTGAAAATGTCTATTTATTTAAGGACAACTGAGAGGTTTCTTTGTCGTATTCAGAGTAAATTTTTTTTTCAAAATGCTGATGTCACTTATTAGGATGTAAACATAAGTGTAAAAATGTTTGGATTTTTTGTAGTTGCTTTATTGTGGTATAAATATAAATATAGAGGTAAATACTACAAAAGACCAGAACTTGCCCCACCAAGTGCAAATTAGTTTTTTTAATTTGCCCGTTTCATGTCACCAAGCAAAATGAAGATTTTAAATAACTCCTGAAGATGAATATAAAAATTAGCAGTGTGTATATTTATGTATGCACATAAACATGTACATGACATCCTTTCAAACCCTTGCCTGAGTCTCTCTCCCTGTCAGATTGATTCTAATTTCATCAGATGGGAAAGACAAATCCTGAGTTACATGTTACTTCTTCAGAAACTCCAGAAGCAATATCCTGACAGCTCTTAGCAATTCACTTCATAAGAGACTGCTGCTGGATTCAGAGAGATACACAAACTGGATTTTATTCTGATCCATGTGGGAGAGAGGCATACTGACTAAAGGCATGCATGGGGCAGATACTGTCCTTAAAAATACCTGCCAGTTACTAATTAATTCTGCTCTAATCCAGGGATGGCAAATCAGACATTCCGTAAATTAAGAAACATGTTACATCTTCTGCTTTCCTCCTCTCCATTTTCCTGGGGAGATGAGCTTGGGTATGAATAACTGAGTATTTGAGTTTTCCATTGAACCAGACTTTGCTGTAAAGCAAAACTGAAGAAATAAAAACATTACTTGAGAAAGAACACCCCTGGGCTACATTCATGCATGTATTGATACTCAGCATGCCTGTTGCTGAGGCATGCATTGAATATGTGATAAAATGCAGGAGAAAAGGCCTCTGTACTAAATAAAATTAAAAAAAAAATAAAACAGGATTTTTCCACTCTGAATTCTAGTAGGAAGGTAGGTGTCAGCTGGGAACTGCAGCCCCATCCAGGATATCATTTAAGTGCTCATCCTTGCTCCACACAAGTGTTCACCATGAGGTGGGAGCATGTGTTTCACTACTTTGTGGAAGTAGGACTAACCGATTTTGTTACCAGGTCTACAACCTCCTGAATGCAAATGTCTTAGGATTTTGGCTGTCATAGGAAGAAATATTTATTTTATTTCAAATAGTTATGCCTTCCCATTTTCATTTCTGTCTCAGCCCCTTTCTTATCTCTGCCTTGGGGATGAATGCAATATGCCTCTACTTTGAGGAGGTCAGTGATGTTCACTGGTGTTTCAATCTTCTCAAGGAAAGAGAGGGAGAAAAGCAGGATGGAAAAAAAACCTATTTAGCATACGAATGAAACTTTCCCTTTTTCCCTAGGCAAGTGTTCCCTGCTAGAGCAGGTTTGCATGCAGTCAGGTCCTGCTACCACAAGAGCTCGCAAGAGAACTGCTGGAGCCAGCCCTGGATTCCTGCAGGAGTTGCTGCTCCTCCACTAAACCCGGGCTGTGATGCAGCTTCCTGCCAGCTGACAAGGAGAGATGGAGATCCTGGGGAGCCAATCTACACAGCAAGGAATCTTACAGCCCTTGCTATGAGAAACTGGGGGATGCCCCAATACCTAAAGGATCCAGGCTCAGGGGATGCTGCCAGCCATGCCTGGGGAAGTGGATCCCTTGGGATCTGGATGTGCTGCCACTGTTCCTGGGATGTTTGTGAGCCTTGGCTGGGCACACACGGGTATGATGACTTTTTGTTCAGTCTCATTGCTGTGCAAGCCCTGACAGAGTGAGAAAAGGATTTTTCCAAAACAACCACGCTGTTCCACCCAAAAAAAACCACCTCTGAGCAGTGAAATGCCCCGTGATAATTTAATGTTTAATCACATCGCTTCTTCTGGCTGGGCACATAGCACCACTGGCAGCAGCTATGTGTGGATTGTGCCTTGACACCAACATCAGCATTTTGTTGTCATCTCCCTCCCATTCCAACACCCCTGACTGCACTGCAGGGAAGGGGAACAGGACCAGCTGCATCTCTAAAGCACATTCAAAGCCATTTCTGGATGCTGTGTCTCTACAAGGCTGGAGCAACTTGGCATAATTATTGTGCCTCACAAACCTTTTCCTAAACCACATGGCTGCTGTCAGAAAGCTCTTTGATAGGCATTCACTGCTGGCTTTTAAAAATAATTGGTTCTCATTTTTACAGGTGCTGAGCTTGTGTAATCCCAGTCATTTCATTGCAGGGTACATTCAGTACAATGAACAAAGAAGGGCAGCTGCCATGGCATCACAGAGGAAAAGGGGATCATCCCTTCCTGGGTTTACAACAAGAGGGGAGAAATATTCTCATACCTACTCCCACTTAATTAGCATCTCATTTGTATTTGGCTATGCAGCTTCTCAGCTGCACTAATAAATTGCATGACTCTGAGATATGAATGGCCCTGAAAACAGTGTTTGGCAAACATTAGTTTGACTTTGCCAGTTGTGGGCCACAGGCCTTGCAAAGCCAAACAAGTGATAAGACTGTGACCCATTTGCTGGGAAGTTTTTGTGGTTGACTGGTCATGGAAAAGGCTTAAGAGGGGCAGAGACAGGTTTTTTCCCCCTGCTCTGAATTCTAAAGTGCCCTCCCATGTGTGAGGTGAGTGTACGAGACTATGTGATGGAAGAAGGACACAGCAGCATCTTGTCCCTGCATTAAGACTCCATCCTTTTGTGACTCTGTCATTCAGATGAGGACATTGCTCCTAGGAAATACACAGTTTTTGTCATTCCTAAAAATTGTTCATCACACTTGATTTAGTTGAAATTGCATTTTGGGGGCAGAGAGATGATTCACTGGTAGAAAGTCAGTCTGAGTTCAAGACTGCATTAAAGAAGGGAGCAAAGCAGCAGCCCAGCAGCCCTGGTGAGAGCAGGGTTCTTGCTGACCTCAAAGGACTTCACACCAAGGCTTCTGGGAGCCAAGACCTTCTTAGTCTCCATTTCAGTAGTCTTCTGAGTTAGTGATTAAAGGAAGATGTAAAAGCAGTTCAGGTTTTCTGAACTTGTTGGGTGGCATCCCTAACACCTCACGACATCATTTTCGAGGAGAGGCAGAGAGGACGAGGAGAGGCTCACAGATCTGCTGGCTTCTGTGAAAAAGATTTGTCTTGGAGAGATGTGAAAAAGCAGGAAATATCCAGCAGTATCCAGGATTTGCTTCTGCTGTGTGGCTGCAGTGTGAGCCACAGGAAGCTGGAGAACTGAAGAAAAAGAAAGCTCTTCCAAGTGCTGATATCCTGATTTTGGGGGTGTCTGTCCAAGTCACTCAGAAACCCAGATGTCTGCAGGAGATGTGTGCACTTAGGAAAGCAGCTGGCCCAGATAAGCAATTTAGGGCCTTCAAATCTTTTCATTTGTAGGCTACTGGCAGGAACACCTAAGTTCCTTGCAGAAATAAAAAGATAAAACAGTAACAGTTCCACCCCAAATCTATCACTGTATGACAGAAAAATAGGTGCACTGAAGTGGTTTGACTGTCATACCAGGGCTGTTTATTCAATAGAGAGATAGAGATAGATAGAGATAGAGATAGAGATAGAGATAGAGATAGAGATAGAGATAGAGATAGAGATAGATAGAGATGATAGAGATAGAGATAGAGATAGAGATAGAGATGATATAGAGATAGAGGGGCCAAGGGAAGTAAACTGAGGGCATAAAAAAGTGAAAGATCACTCTGAAGGAGTTCAGGAGCTCATTCAGGAGGCAAAGTTAAGAACTTTTGTATAAAGTGTTGGGGTGCTTCTTGGACAGAAAATAGGGATGTTATTACTGATTTCTTTTTGCTGTGTAACAAGGATTTTGTACATTACAACAGAACAAAAAATAAATCGAAGAAAAAGCATCTCTCTCTCCTCTTTAGAGATAAATAGAAGTTTGAATTTTCCCGTCCATGTGGGCTATGAAAGAATGATGTTACTTTTCTGTCTCACAATTATTCTGTGAGCTATTAATTAAAATGCTTGTAGAGCATTTACAACCTCATATGAATGATACAGTATCTGTGAATTGTATCCCTTGTTTTATTACAGTCCTAGAAGTCAAACACATTTCTCAGTACAGTTTAGTCCTTTTACATTTCTGAAGCAGTGCTCTCTGTTTTTTTGTCCTGGTTTTTAATCATGGTGAAGTTTAACTTCATATCTATTTTGTTTACAACCCTGTTCAGCAGCATCCTCACTCAGTACCTGTCAGCACAACACCAGGAACACCAGAATTTCAGAAAACACTGGTCCAAATGCCTCTCAGTCCTTCATCAGAAGCAATTAGTCACTATTCGTCAGAACCATCTATCCAGGTGCCCTCCTTTTAAATACATATATGCACTGTTAGTCCCTCCAACGAAGTTCTTTTTTACCAAGCTGATGCACACTGGTGAGATAGCCATGAGAAAGTAACCTTCATAAAGCAAAGCAAGCCTCAGTCCATGATCAGGATGTGCTGCTTTTTTGAAGCAAGATATGACCCCTGAACTTTGCTTATGCAAACAGTGGAGAGCAGGTGCAGCTGCCTGTGGGAGAGGCAAGGTTCACTGCATTGATAAAGTATGTGTCAGCCCTAGGGCTCTGCAGACTTGCTTTCCCAAGCAGAAGGCTGAGGTAGAGGATAAAAGTTTTTTCAACTTTAGTGCCAAGGGTGAAGTTCAGCTCCCATGATTTCATCCATATCAAACTCCAGGTTCCCTCCTATCAGTGGGAAAATGGTAGCAGGCACCAGACTGAAAACTCTCTTCCCTGATTCCTTCTCAGATATGCTCTTCCCCACTGATTCCACATTTACCATTTCACTGAAGGCTGTCAGCTGAATCTGACAGTTCACACCTTCCCAGCCTGGATAGAAGATGCAAATAACTCACTGCCTCATAACTCCAAGGAAATTCCTTTGGCATATAAGGTCCCAGATCCAAACCTTGCTTCCTACTAGTGCAGCAAAATACTATAGGGAGCTTCTCTGGGAGACCACATGGGTGTGCAGCATCTTCCTCCTGATTCTGGTGTGGTAGTTACTTCACTTGGGGCATGCTCAGAGAGACATCTCCACTTGCCACTTCTGTCAGACCACCTATGACTTGGTACTTCAGCCAATGTGTTTAAATGGGGACCTTCTGCATCACCCATTGCAAAAGAAAGACAGAAAAAAGTCACTAGATACTCATACCTGATAATACTTGCTTTTGAATTGTTCTCCTGTCTCCTTCATCTCAGTAATAATGTTCAAGTGTTTTTCTGTACTCATAGATATATCTTTGTTAAAAAGTATAGCTGGGAATATGGAAAGTAAAATAAAAAACTCTTTCCTTGATAGAGAAATGTTGTCCTTGCAAACCAGTTTGACATATAATAATTAAATCTAGTAATTAGAAAAGCAGTTTGATTTACCAGCCAATATGAATCAATACAAACATGTAGAAAACAAGAAGTACATGCTGACATTCAAGTTCCTTTAGGGGCAAACATACTGTTTCTGTGTATACAAGGAAAGTAAGAGTGACAAGTGTAGGGCAAGGGAAAAAAATGCAGGACAAAGCCACAGTGACCACAAGTCACTGTTCATTTAGGTGATCTTTTCAGAATATAGACATAAGATCAAAGTTTGTTTAAATAAAAGCAATAGGGTGAGATAATTGTTTATTCCTTTCATGTCCTCTGACCTAGCTGAAGGACAAGATACTGCTCCATGGTTTTGATTATCACGTCTGAATTCCTTACACACTGTAATGAGGGACTCAGCACCTGACAGCCCTGACCCGGGATCTGATCTGATCTGAGCCTGGTTTGTCATCTCCTGCAGGGAGCTCACAGGCTCCCTGGAGCAGTCTGGAGATCTGCCTGGATATTTTTAGAGCATCTTTGGGGACAGTCATTCAGCTTTCCCAAGGACTGAAAAATAAAGACAAACAGACTGTCTTTGTAGTTAGAACAGGCTGGGGCCAACTGAGGCTCCTCAGAAATAAGTGATTTTCACCTCCTCCTGTGATGAAAGGAAACCATGAGTGCTCCTGTTTCTTTCTTCCTCTTGTTAGCCAGGATCATCTCAACCCCCAGCTGTCACCCCAGGGCTGCCACAGGGCCACCACACAGAGATAACAACAGGGTGTGGGCTCTCACCAGAGCCAGACATTGCTCTCCATCACCTTGCTCAAATCAGGCCATTATTTGCTTGCAGTCATTCTTCCTGCCTTCCATCAAAGTGGAGATTTGGGAAGAATGGGCCTCTCTTAGTGCTCTCTCCTGTAGTATATATGTCAAAACCTCATCTGGAGACATGCTATGGAGACAGAGATTATTAACTTGAAGGACCCCTAAGCTGGACTGGGTAGGATTTTTATGATGGCACTGAAACTCATATCAGCAGATTGTGGCCAAGTGCAGCAGCAGCTGCCTCTGCAAAAAGTAAGCTGAATTCTCTTTTAGCACCTCTCTATCCATGCTAAATTCATTCCTAGTAAGAAGTAGAAATAATGTGTCATCCAAAGCAGTTAGCAAGTGCTTGTTCTGCCAGTTCTCACTAAAAAATAAGGAGGCATTCACCAAAATTGAAAACTGAAAATTTAAATCCAGTAAGGTTTTCATACATTATACATGGGGTTGTTCCACCTGGAGAAGAGAACGATCCAGGTAGACTTTATTGTGGCTTTCCAGGGCCTGAAGGGGCTACAGAAAAGCTGGAGAAGGACTTTTTGCAAGAGTGTGTAGGCATAGGACAAGGGGTAATGGTTTTATCCTGTAAAAGGATAGATTTAGATTAGACATGAGGAAGAAATTCTTCACTGCAAGGATGGTGAGACACTGGCACAGGTTTTACAGGGAAGTTGTGGATGCCCCATGCCTGAACAATTTGGTTATTAGAGACCAAGGTGACATCTGATGGAGGGCAGGCTTTCAGGTGACCATTGCAGAGGTAAACCTTCCTCTGAATTATCAAAATTGGCCATTTTAAGACCATTATGCCATGCAAATGCATAGCTTGTGTTTTATGCAACCTGGTTTATGACAGATGGAATGGAAGGACTCAACTGTATTTGCTTGCCAAACACTGCCTAAGGCTGGAATTATACATTGTGTGGCCAAATGCCATGTGTCTGTGGTGTGGTATGAGCCCTGTGGGATGTAACGTGGGCTGAGACAGTGGCTGGATAACGTAGCTTCAGCCTTAAATATTATCCAGGCCTGTGGGTTGCTGGATAGCCACCTTCCCCCAGGGATATGGATGAAATGACACAGCACTGGCAGAGTTTGAACAGACAGAGGGGCTCAATCCCTGCACTCAGATGACAGAAATTACCACATTGTTTTACCAGGGACCAGATTTGGAAATAAAAACCCTTTTCCATCCCCAACATCCATCCACAGGATACTGTGGCCTGCATGCTTGCCATATGTGTGGGTAGAAGGGCAAAAATGGAGTGGGCAAGGGTGTACCAAAGTAGTTCCCCAGGGCTCTTTTTCCATGGTAGTCAGTCACACATCCAAGCCTCCCCTCACCCCTCTGCCTGCTCCAGGCATTTACAACCATCACTGCTTCCTTTAGCAAATATTTGTTCTGGAGCCCAACACTTAGAGGCTTTGCATGAGGACATCCTAACCATGCCCTGCAGCCACTCCATCCCTTTACCATGGGATGACAAGGAGTAGCCTTATGACAATCACTAAGGTTTTCCAGTAATTTCTTGGCTAGTGTTGGGGGGCAAGATGGGAATTACATATCAATTGCCTATTGATTGTAACTTTAAATTGTCAGGGACATAACACTGTCCCTAAAGGACCGGCCATTTGGGACATTTGAGGAGAAAAGAGGTAGCTGCTTTCCTAGATGGAGACCCTATCAGCACCATCTCCTCACCTAGAAAATGCTTAATTTCACACCAGGTATTTCCATTCCTCAGTAGATTATACTGCCCAGATACTGATCCCATGAAAAGGCCATCACCTCAGTTTTGCAGATGGCAGCTGGTATTTTAGCTCCATTTCCAGCAGTGGATTAGATGCAGATGCATGGGGGGTGTTACTGCAAAACACTCACACGCTGGCTGAAGGCTTTCTCAGACTGGGGCTGCTGTCCCAGCAGCATTGCCTTCACACATAAACAGCACAGACAACATCTTGCAGTAATGTTTGTTATTTATAGCAGCCAAGAGCTTTCTGATTGACTGTTCTGCCTGAGGGCAGCCCATGCCCATCAGATCATGGCCAAGCTACTCCAGGACACCTCTTTATGAATTTGATGAGACTGAAAAACAAGTAAGCTTTAACAAGTCTGCTATGACTCAACATAAACTCAACATAAATCTCATTTAACCAGCTGTTCCTTCTTGAAAGTGCAAGGTAATGCTTCTGCAGAAGTGCCTCACTCTTCTGCTACTGTAAAACCTCATAGCTCTACTGAAATTAAACCTTAATTCCCCTTTAAGGAGTTTTATAGTTGGTTAAGATCCCTAAAGTCACAATGCTGATGAATTTTATTCCAGGCTCTGACTTGCTTACCAAATAAATTTTTTTACTTCTGCTTCATTGTCCCCATCTAAAAACAGATTTACTAATATTAAGAACCTTCCTTTTTCAAAGTGTTTTCTAGCTTGAGGATGATTTAACATACAGGATTTAAGCATTGTTATTATAACCTGGGCCTATCATGAAAGCAAGGATTTTATTAAGCCAAAGATATATTTTGAAGACATTATTGTTGCTGAGATGGGTCAAAATAGAAACTTTTTTGCAAGAAGGCAACCAGCTAACCTCACATCTCATAATTTCTGTCTCGTATGACCAAAGGGATGTAAAATAAACACACAAGAGAGGCTGCATACAATGAAACAGGGAATGGATTTACCAGGCCTGATAACATTTTTTCCTTTTGAACTCAGTGGTGCTGCATGCCAGAAAACTTCCATTCATCACTGCCAGTTCAGAGGTTCCTTGGCATTTGAAGTAAATAGAAAAACAAAAGTACGATAGTGTTTAATAAATGGCACGCTGACAAGCCCGAGTCCATTTTTCTTTATATAAAGGAATACTGAGTTATTCTATTATTTTTTCTAATGGTTTCTTTCCTTTCAGTCCCTTGTTCCCTATTGCTGGTTTACAGTAATAGAATAATCACTGGGACAGTTTAAAGCTGATATTTTAAACTCTTTTAATGTCTATATCTTGATGATAAATAGCAGTAGCAGAATAATCTTTCTTTGTGCTCCATATTGCACATGAAAGAGCTTCCTGGAGGCACTACATGAGAGAGACCACACTTACATCCAAGGAAAATATAAGCCAGAATTGTCTATGAGACTCTGGAGCAGTGCAGCACTTTTATGTTTATAAATAGGAAAACGCTTGTGTAAGCACATAAGGGGAAGCAAAGTTTAGGGAAGAGGACATGTCTTCTGTCAGCCCAGCTGATAACATCAGAGAAGATGTGCTTCATCAGCTCACTTAAACCATTATTTGCAATTGTTGCAGATGCAATAACACAGATACTACCAGGACATACACATTTACAACAGACCTGCAGGGCCTCACATACTGAACATGAGGCTCACAATTGTCCTACTGATAGCATCACAGCCACAACTTCCCAGACAGCATCTTCATCAAGCATCCCAGGCTCATCCCTTCCTGTGAAGGGGACCAGACAGGACATTGTGCTTCACCATGGTGTAGGAGAGGGACACAGGCCTGTGTCACAGCTGCTGATGTTACAAGAAGCCCTGGTTGTGAACCTGGCAATGAGCATGAGTCCTGACAATGAGCAAACCTATTCATCAGGGAACTCCCCAAACACAGAATTTGGTTACATGGATCTTTTTTGTGATGGTGAGGTCTGAGAAGTCCAACATGAACAGGACTTTACCTACAATTTAAGGCTTAGCTGAAGCAGAATACCTGGAGGTTAATTTAACTCATTATGTGCTTTTTGAAACATTAAAAACTGTTTTATGGGTGGGTGTATATCAGAATTGTATTTTCAAGTGAGGGAAAAAACCATAATGCCAGTCTACAACACAATGAAATGAAATGCTCAATGAGTAAGAAAAGCCAGAGTTGACAGCCTTTGTGTTCCTCTGTGTTGTCCTCTGGCTGCATCGTGGCTGGTTTCTGATCCTGTACTGTTTGTCAGACAATATAAATAAAAGAGAGACAACATTTCAATGCAGATATTCTACATTGAGAAGGGTCAAAGCTCCTGGATGAAGTAAACCGTGAAGACTGGCTGAACATATGCCACTAGAAGGCAGCCCAGGCCAAGCATCACATAACCCAGTATATTGTCCAAATCCCATGACCCAGTGCATAAGGCCTTGTACCCTTAGAGACAAAATACTTGTGAGGTCTGATAAATGAGCTATGTCTGTATATAAAACATTGATGACTTCTTTCAGCTATGCTGTACATTGAAGAGTTTATGGTTTGGATTTCTGATTGGCATTTTGACTGGTTGGTTTTGGGGATTTTGTTTTGTTATTTTTTCATCAGAACTTCTTGAATCAGCCCTGCATTACTGAGAGGCCAAGGAGATGGTGTTTTCCAACACTGTTCCACATCCTGGGTGGTCTTTGATGCTGACCATTGTGAGAGATGGACACTACAGCTCTAAGAAGACTTAAAATATATTACCCATGAAAATTGGCTACAGCTTGGAGAAAGGAACAAGAGTCTCCCTACGTAAAAACAGACACTAGGAACATCCCAGCTCCTCCACCATTCTCTCTCACAAAAGGGTCCTAATGAAGGCATCATGGTGGAGTGTCCCTCCTACTTTGACCCAATAAGTATAACTTAGCAATTCATTTTCACTCCAGTCCTCTGAGACTGATGAAAATATTATTAGGCCTTTTGCACAATGTTTGTGAATAAGAAAAGATGAATATGACAAGAAAACTGTAAGTTACTCCACAACACCTCAAAAGAGTGGGTGAAGTGAGACATTGGCAAGCACAGAACACTTACATATGCTGTGACCTCTCAGACCTTCTTTATGGATGTGTCTATCACATGTCAATAACAATTAAACAATAAAAGTGTTCAGCAAAACTTTATCTAACCCTCCTGCCCAGTCATCTCAGGTAATAATCAGCTGTCCCAGAATGCTGGTAAGTTAGCCACTAACTTCAGTGAGTTTTCCTCATGACACTTTTGACTATTAAAACAGGCTAAGAGAAAATTCTTCACAATATTGACATTAGCACTTATATAAGCACCCCTAGCCAAAATTTTCAGAGCACTTCATGAACAGGAATTAATTAATCTTCACAGTGGAAATAGAAATGAAGTGACTTTGACTATTGTCCCCTTGGGTTTAAAGCAGAGTGTACAAGCTGGTTTTGCCAGCATTAGTATTAATTAGAGAAATAAAAAAATATATGCAAGAGTGGAGCAGAATGGATTAAAATCCACTTTTAAAAATTGCCTTGAAACATAAGCCTTACAAGGAAAGTGCCAGTAAAAGTGTAATAATACTTCCAGAATTAATGAAACAGAAATAGCAATTTAATACTTTTAGGTCAATAGAGCACAGTCATGAAGGAGTTTCATTGATGCTCTGCTAGAATGGAAAGACATTATAAAAAAAATCTAGATGTGGTCAATTTCAAAGCAGTTTAAAATATAAAACCATAGCTACACCTCAGAATAATAAGTTCCATATTCTGTTCTAGAATGTCATCAGACAAATATATACCTACTTATGACCCCTCCATCCCAAGACCTTAGATTCTGTCAGTGATGCTGAATCATGGTATTTAAAATTGGGGTTTTTTTTCCATTAGCGGTGCTTGATCACTGCACCCTTTTTACCTGGGATACTGAACTCAAGAGATGACTTCAGTATTTGTGATTTGCTATTAGCACAGGTGCATATTTGAAAAGTATTTCTGAGCTTATTTTTGTCTTTCTCAATAATGAGGTCCTGATAGTCAGGACACTCCAAGGATCAAAAAATCATAGAATCATGGAACAGCTAGAGTTGGAAGGGACCTTAAAAATCATCTAGTTCCAAACCCCTGCCATGGGCAGGTGTACCTATCTCTAGATCATGTTGTTCAAGGCTCCATTCAACCTGGCCTTGAACACTTCTATGGAGCAGGCAATCACAAATTCCCTGGGTAACCTGTTCCAGTGTCTCACCACCCTCATGGAAAAGAATTTCTTCCTAAAATTTAATCTAAATCTCCCCTCTTCAAGTTTTAAATCATTACCCCTTGTGCAAAAAACTCTACTCCAGCTTTCTTGTAGGCCCCCTTCGGGTAGTGGAAAACCACTATAAGGTCACCTCAGGACACTCATCAGGAATGCAGACATTAGATACTGGGCAAAGCTGGGCATCATGCAGCTTTAAGCAAAGATTGTGTGCACTTTGTGTCATATCTAAAGTTCAACAACTTGTGAATCACCACTATGAAGAAACATGGGCATCACATGTGGATCCTTTTGTACCCTTCCTGATTGCTTATAGCTCCAAGGTCACTGTTTTAATCCCTTCTTCTCTACTTCTCTATCCCACTTCCTTTATTCTTCAGGGCTTATTACAAATTATGACTTGGATTTCTCTGTATTCTCTATTCTCTTCTAAACTTTTTCTTTAATGTCTTCCAGAACCTTTTTGTCCTAACCCAATAGCTCCTCCAATGAGATGTTCACTGAGACAGGCTAAACTGAACTGTGCAAGACATATCTAAAAAGCTTCAAGAAGTGGGGCTCTGTGGTTCTTATCCAAAACGAGCCAGAGAGCAGTCAGTTCCTTCCTGATGTTACCAAAGCCTCTCCATCCCCTTTCCTGCTTCAGCACATCCTGACAATGTTTTACATGCAGGCAGCCAGCATGGATGGCTAAATTCATTTAATCGCTTAATCAGGCATATATGTAAATATAGGACAAGAAGACCAGAATTAAAAAAGACTATTTTACTCAAAGGACATGTATTTATATTTAGATTGCACCTGCAGATTATGTCCTGCTACCCTTAGAAACTGTGAATAAGATCCCACAAAATCTGCACTCTGTGCTTTGCATCTTTCATATTTTGAAATAATTTCCAAATATGTAATGTACCTTTTCCTAGCTGATTAAATTAATTAAAATTAACTGCTTTATTCTAGCACAAGCATAAATGATAGCTTGATTCTTGTTGGCCTCATCACACCATTTTGCCCACTGACTGACCGTGACTTAACCTGTGCTTTTTAGATCACCACACTTTCTCAAGCCTTTTAAAACATCTCTTGCTTCTGTGGATTGCATCTGGATTCTTTTAATATTGCTTATACCATCTTTATAAATTGTTCTGAAATTCATACTTCTTCAGTCTTACATCCAAACTCTTGATCAATCTGTCTCAGAAGAAAATTTTTCACCCTTGCAACACCATCTCATTTTGAGGTAGATTCAATTTGTGACCCACTATTCTCACCACACTCTCTTTTGGCAGTTTTGTTAATGCAAGCATTTGTCACTTTGTAGCTGCCCATTTTTCTTCAAAGAGTATGACACTTTACTCCTGAATTTCATTGAGCTTCCTCTGACTGGTTTCAGACACCATCTCCAAGTCATCAAGATTATTTTCAAAGCAGATCTCCTACTGTAGAGCCCACTTCCATCCAGAGGCCTCTTCAGCTGCCCTAAGTATGCTGCCTCTTCATCATCAAAATCATTCACAAAAATAATGATCAGCACAGGAGCCCAGACTGGGCCCCACTAAATTCCTCTTTTACTGTGAAAGTCCACACTTTGTCCATAGCTTCTCAATCAGTGTTTGCATCAATTGACATATTTTACACCCTGGTCTTCAACCTTGTACCTTCGTAACAGAAAATGCTGTGGAAAAGAAGAAAACACTAACACAAACCATTATCTGTCCTCCCCAAATCCTATGCCATGCTTTCAGGGATCTAAACTGCATTTTCATAGTTTATTTGCTACTGATGACTCAGAGATAATCAATAGCATCACTAAAGCTGGACCTATAGTTTACTAAACAGATGTCATCTTTTGTGTCCATACAATTTTCCAATTGTCTTTTTAAAAAGGAAATTAAGTTAGTTTAGCCTGATTGACATACCTACACTCATTGCTTTTTAAGCACCTTTTAATTATTCTACAAAACTGATTATCTAATAATCTTTTCTGGTTCCTACCTGGGTGACAAAGCTAAACTAGCTGATCTCAAAATCCCTGATATGATGAATACTTTCTTCCAGCCCTCTGGGACCACAGTGCCCTTGCTGAGTTCTTGGAGATAATCACCAACAGTTCAGAGCTGCCTCAGATTGTTCATTAAATCTGCTCAATTTTATCAGGCCCTGCTGAGCTGAACACATCTATTTTATATAAATACCCATCGACTTTTGGTTCACTCCCTGATCTCATTTGCATTTCAATCTCTGTGTTAAAATTAATTTTGTCATGTATCTAGGCATATGTAATCTATTTTGGGGAGAAAAGTAAAAGAAAAACGGCAATTATTTTCAGCCTTCACTCCAATAACTCATTTTTTTGTTCTTGCCATTAAATGATGGATCGTTATGCATTCTCTTTTCCTATTTTATATTTCTAACATATTTACAGAACATTTTTTTGTTAGTGTGGTGATTTTAAATGTTGAATTAGAACCTGGACTTTCTGTGTTCAGTTTTTACTTTGTGAAGAAGTTAAAGAGGAACAAGGAAAGAATCAAAGGAGAAAACCAGTGAGAAATTGAAGTTAAAAGAAAGGACAAGGCAGAAAAGGAATAGAGGAGATGTAACAGAGTGTCAGATATAATAATATCTCAGTAAGTGACAGTCACATTTTATCAAATTCAGTTTAAAGACATCTTCTGTGTATGAAAATGAAAAATATTAATCTAGGAAAATGACACTGATGTTTTTGAATTATTTCAATTTCTGGGGACACATGAAAGGGACTCAGGTGATCTGTGAATCTGAGCCACTCTGTCATCTTAAAAATTAGGTGCTTTGGTTTCTTAAAGCATGACATGAGCCATCTACTACTGCAGTGGTAAAGGTCAATTTTCAAACACACTTGGTGTCAGCAGTGACCCCTTTGATACCCTTTGATAGAGTTGTTTAAGGTAACCTTTTTCAGAACTGCACCTATGAACACACAGCTAATAAAATTGGGTTCTTGTTTCACCCAGTCCCAAAGCCTTGTAGAATACCCTGGAGAAATCTTCACTGGATTCACAGGTGCCAGGATTTCCCCACATCCTGTTCCCAAGGGAAAAAGGAGACAGAATCTCTGCTGATGCCTCCACAGAAGGAGTAGGATCACTCCATTGAGCTCACACAGTGCAGAAGGGCTAGGACAGTGGTAATATTAATACAAGGACTTTTTGTTATATCTCTTCTATAGGAATTTGTGCATTCAGTGCCAGAGGATTGCACTGCAGATATCATTTTAAAGATTCTAAACTGCAGTGATGTGATGTTTTTTGACCACTGTCAATATGTTCAGCACTGGATACTGCAGAAAAGATCTTGGTCTGCTGATATTACCTGTACATTTGTCAACTCCTGAAGAAGGAATGAAGGATCTGATAGAGAATTATTAGTCCACCTACCTCCTTAATGTCTTCTTATGACTCCTTGCCTATTGTGAGAGCGTGCCCAGATAAAGATACCCATCTAGCAGCCTATGAAAACCTGCAGGCACTTAGCATGCAGTGTTTACAGTGCTCTCCTTGGATAGCTTTAGATTTTTTGATCTGATTTGGTATCTCAGATTTACAGAATGATACTGAATTTCATCTCCCCAAGAGATGCCTGGCAGCTCATGTTTTCCACACAGCAGACTCATGGAACAGGTACAATGTGGATCACATTTGAATAAAGCAGTCAAATATTTGGTAGCTGTTCCCAGGAGCTCAGAATACTATCACTACTTCATTAGTTAGTGCTCTTTTATATAATTGCTCTCCTAGGGTGCTTTCCTGATTTAGAGCTATGACACTGAACCTTGCAATTTGATATCAACTATTACTTATCTAACAGCCCAAGCACATTGGATGATTTAGATCCAAAGCAAGAGGAACATACCCAGGCCTTAGGAGTTAATAATTTTAAAAGGTTTGACAAGAGATCAAGTTGGAGAGAGGGTAGGATAGAAGCAGGAGTAGGTTAATGGGCTCTGTGCTGAAGGAATTCCTCTTAACCTACATATTTGTCCCTAAAGGGGATTGGGGCTTTGTGACAGTTTGTTGTTCTGTTTTTTTTTTAATAATCAGTGATGAACAGCTGCTGAAATAAGTCACTTTTAATGCTCTGATAGTATAATCATCAATGGTATAAATAAACCAAGGCCAAAGCTCCACCAGAGCAGATCTTTAAAGCAAGAACAAAATTATGTTTTAGCTCTGCACAGAAGTATATTTATGATGCAGAATCCCATGGATGACATCTTATGGCGTCTGGTAGAAAGTAGATTAAGCTATTTTATCACAGTGTTTATTTTCAGTCTTAGTATTTTTTCTTTATAATTTCAATCATGTTCCAGGTAATCATCTGTATCTCAGAGAGCATTTAGCCATATGCTTACTCTGCAAAATGACAACCAGCTTAAATATTATGAACTCCACAGTGAGACACAAATGCATACAAAAGAGTTCATTTGAATTGGTTTTACGTTAAAAGCAGGATTCACCATGCCAGTGAACTGTATCCTAATTTCTCTTTTTCCTGCACCAACATTAAGTATCAGAGGATCATTATGAGCATCCTGAACTTGCACTTGTAACTTTGGCTCAGATCTGTTCAGTCCAGATCCTATGGGTTCTGCAAAGCCAAGGGTATGTTAGAATCCCTACATAACCTCAGCAGTTTTGATGTGGTTTGGTTTGTTTATAACAACAAGCTGTTGTATGTAATAATTACTGCTTCAAAGATTTCAGTCAGTCTCAAGTTCTTGGCCCTATGCTACTCACTCTGCAGAAAAATAGTCATCTTATCTGTGCACTTTCCTACCACCCATGGGGGGAGTGAACACAATGAAAATGCCCAGTCTTTCAGTTTGATTCACTGCAAGTTGGTCAGTGCTCAGCACAATACCATCAATCAGGAAATTAAGTCACTAGATTGTCAACATTTTTAGACACGAGTTTGATGTTCAGCCTGAGCTTTTTGTCCTCTACTGCTTATTTTTAGAGGCTCTTGCCACTGGCATTGGTGAAATATTTACAGATGAATTCTTTTACTTTTGTTGGCATCCAAATGCTCTAGGTGGCAATTAAACCCCAAAATAGAGCACTGAAAAACTTGAAGTTGCGAAAAAAAGTTTATTTGCTTGAGACGATGTTTCACTTCCATCTATTCACTGAATTTCTATTGACAGACACAGGAAATTTGCCCAAGGGCCTTTGAAGAGAGAGAAACCATTTGTGCCAGTATTGCATAAAGATTTTTAAAGCATTGTGTTTCACCAATATGATCTGAGTTTCTGTCGTAAGAGGAAGGCATGAAGTACTTGGAAAAGACGAGGCTGAAAGAAGAAATTCAAAGGGATTTTCCAGCCCTTGGCTTTGTGGCTATAGGAACAGAATTTCAGGGTCAGAAGGCATGAGAAATTAATAAAGCTGGTGTTTCTGGATTAAACTGGATTTGCATGTCACTAGCTAACATATCAGAACTGGCATTCACCTACACTGGAGTCCTTTGAAGATCTAGGTGGTGTGGAAAACCCCATGTGAAGAGATTTGTGAAGCAATTATCTCATCATTTCATTTTTTCAAGGATAAGCTTTTATCTACCTCATCTTTCCTCCTTAGGTCAGTAATTTCAGGCACCTAATCATTTTTATTGCTCTTCTGAATGCCTTCTTATTTCCAGTAGTTATAACTTAATGCACTATGCCCAGTGCAGTTACAGCAAAGCCTCTAAGAGCTACAAAGAGCTTCAATTACCTCTTTGGTTGTTAACTGCAATTCTGCTTTGCTTTATTTGCTGATAATAGCAAAGTGACAAATTATATGTCCCTCATCATCATAATGCCTTTCCTCAAACTATTTTGCACACACTACAGGAGAGCAACTAGCGTTTTTCTGATGCTTACTGTGTTACTTTTTGTTCTGTATTTCTAGATTTCTTCTCTGTGTCATATTTTTTTCTGGTTTCATTAGCATGCACAGAAGCTTTAGTCCATTTAAGAGCTGTATTCATCTGCTCCAGGTCATGTGAGCAATTGCCTTATTACAAAAATCTTTTAATTACAAGGAACTGAGGCAAAATCCATCTGCCATCAAGGAACAACCCAAATCTGAGTATGTCCCTGAACAGCACACAGTCCAAGAAGGACACCCACGCACAGGCACTGACATCTGGATTTCCTCTACAGAGAACAGAAAAAAATAATGGGCACTTTCAGGGAGATCCTTTCTGGTCTGCTTCAGGCATCTATTTTGGCATGGCATGCTCTAAAGAAGCTACATCACTCACTGAAAGGAGCAGAGATTATTTCTCTTGTGGGCAGTGCTCTACAATGTGGGTTTCTGCAGCAGGGTGAAATAAATCCCATTTTGTCTCTCTCACAAAATGGGGCATGTTAGAGCCCCATTCAGAGTTATGTACAGGTGCAACAAATACTTGAATTCAGCTGCAGCAGCCACTCAGACATCTGAAACAGAGGGAGATGATAAAGGAGTCAGGATCAGGACTCATTTCCAAGGAGCTGCACAGATGGTAGAGAATTCTTAGACCACCTAAGCAAGGCTCACAGAATAGGCTAATTAACAGCAGCTCTGGCCCACTTTCACATTTTTATCACTTTGAGCCAGACTCCTGCCTCCTACATTGCATATGTACAGAATCTAGCACAACCATCCCAGTTTGCCTAAGGAACCCCTGGGTGTGACTTAAGAAATAATACTAGCATAAAATGAGATTTTCAGTTTTTCTAAATATAATTCAAGGGGTCAGGCATGTTGCCCTTAGTGATACTTGTCTGATAGTATGATCAACAATGAAAATATCTTCTGTAAATATCTTTTCTGCAATGAATAATAAAGAATTTACTTGGTCATTATTCCTAAAGGCAAATTTCAGCTTCTGGAAGCTGAACAGCCTGAGCTACAGGTCAGGATGATAAAGAGGATTAAAGAGCTTGGGTAGATGTATCCAACAAACCAAGCACCACAATTCCTCCACACCTTTTTTTAATTGGAGAAGGTTTTTGTAACCTACCCCTGTGTCTCAACCTCCCTCTCCTTCCCTCAGGCTTCACACCAGAGCTGTGCTCTGCAAGGTGAAACACAGTGAAAATGGAAAATGTTTTTCATTCAGTGCTGCTCTAGGACTGTTCATCTCTCAAGGTCATTAGCAAATCTGCCTAAAGCCTCATTTAACAAGCACCTAAGATGCAGAGTCTAAGCACTCAGTGGAAATGATGAGATTCCACAAGCTATATTCAGCTTGTTAAGATATAAGCAGCCTCCCTCCAGGCACTCACAGATCTCTCAAGCTGAGCAAGGCAGCCTGGGAGCCAGGGCTGACTTGACCACTCTGTGACATGTCCCCAAAATGACAGAACAAAAACCAGCAGGTCAGAATGATAGCCATGAGAGTGCTTCAATGCACAGATAAAGTTTTATATTGCCTTGGGCTCCAGATTCAGTATTGCTTATTAGAGGAAAAAGGAATAAAAAATATTGAGAGAAAACACCAGGTTTTTACAAGACAAATAATACCAAAGGGACATGCAAGACAAACTTCTTTTTTCCCACCTCTTGCAAAACATCTGGCTTCATTCACTTTCTTTGTTCACTTTTCCTACTTCTTGTATCAGCATTTTTATTCAGACTTTTTAAAAAATTGCACTGACTTCTATTTTCATTCCTGAGCTTTCCTCAGTCATCCTTAGGCTTGACTGTTTACTCCAGAAAAATGTGAGATCTCCCAGGACGTGGCACACGGTAGATGGTGGCAGGGTTGATGTGACCCAGGCTCTTCTTGTCATCTACAAAATGTGGGCAGGAATTAGCCCCTAGTAGAAACCCCTGACTGCTTGACACATAGAAGGTAATCATTAATTTAATCTGCTCTGAACAGCCCCTAGGAACAGGAGATTGGAAGGTTCTCCTGGGTCAAGTCTCATTCCCAACTGCTAAATATCATTAATTTCTGTTTATAAACTGATCACATTGCAAATTAAAAGAAAAATAAAAATAGAAATAAAAAATTAAAAAAAAAATAATAATAAAAAATAACGAAAGAGGAGGGATTTTTATCCTCAATACAGCTGCTTAGGGGTCTTCCAGCCTCTCACTGCCGCAACAGCTTGAAGTACCATTCTAACTTTCATCCAGATTTATCCATAAGCAGTTGGTATATAATTGTTCTTCTGGTTGTATCTGTTAAATTAATTTGTTCTGATCTTTCCTTGGTATATTTCTAGCTGATAGCCACATCCCTTCTCCCTCTCCCTTCTGCAGGACTGGGCAAGCTCCCAGCTCATTTAGATTCTTTTAAAATGATGAACTCTCCCTTCCCTGGTGACCACCACGACCTCTCTTGGTGAACGATGAACTATAAACTCATCTTTCTTTTTCAAATGGGTGATGAAAACTGTGCAATATGCAGCACAACTTAATGCTTTCTTCCTGGAAATACTTTCTGTGAGACACTCCAGGACTACTTTTGCCTTCTTCACACTTGCATCATTCCTGTGACTCATGCTCAGCTTTTATCTGACTGTCACACACAAGCCTTTTTCTCCTTAGTTATTTCCTGCTGATGAGCTCCCAGCTTATAGCAGAAATCCATCTTATTAATGCCTAAGCCCCTGCTATAAAAAAGTGTTTAGGTCTTTAATTCCTGTTTAGATGGCTCCTAACATCCCGCTGCTATTAGGTGAAATCAACTGATGCTACCCTGCACTCACTGATTTCAGTGGGAGTGAGGTTTTGTGGTATACAAAAGACCAAGTTTTCAACTTTTCTTTCAGATGTTTACAATAGAAACATTATCAGGAGGAGACCAGACACCATGAGCCTTAATAGTGCTAATAATTATTCCTGGAATACTAAATCAGAAATTGTCTTTAGAGACTCAGTAATGAATTCAGAAAATAAAATGAGCATGCACATCAGTTTGGCAGCATCTGTTATTTTAAAAAAGCTTTTCTAACTGAGCAGCCCAGTACTGTATCTTCTGTTTGCTATGGGGAAAGATGTTGATACAAAGACAAAAAGGCAACCAAGTGATGATGATATAACAGTTCTAGCTTTCCTCACTGAGTCAGAAGGGCCAAGAGGGACTGTGTTAAAAAAAAATAAATTATACATCCTGGCATGCTGATCCCCTAAATCATTATTGGTACCCAAAGTAATATTTCAGTCTCAGTAGTTCCTGTGAGGGCATCTTGTAAAACAGTCTTTGCAGGGAGTGTCAATTTTGTTTACGATATTTTCTACATCACAATTTGTGACATTATCCAAACCCATCTCACTTTTTTCTCAATGCTACAGTCTAGCTTTGCCATATTGCTAAATTATTAAAGGATGGCACTGCTTGGGATATCACTTGAAGAAATAAGGAACAAGAGAAAATTATCTGATGCAAAAATAACAATAGTTTAGGACTGGCTTATTTCCAAGCAAATCAAAACTAGACAATTATTTATTGAAAGTAGTCTGTAAGAATACTTTAGATCACTGGGTTCTGCAAATAGAAGTGTGAACTTCTGATGTGCTTTATAAACATTAAACACATAAAATGTTTATATATCATTACTGTTTATTATTGCTATACATTATTACTATAACTATGAAACAAGATTGTATTCTAGTATTTCCATGACTGCTCAGAAGCAAGGGTGTATTAATTTTCTCCCAAGACACTTAGTTTCCTGGAATTTTACCAGAGATGACTGGCATTTCTTCATATGTTAGAGATAAGACCTTGTGGCAGAAATGGGTATGAGAAAAAAAAAGTATGGGAAACCAGAACTGCTGTGGGAGGTTCTCTGTGGCCATATTGGCCTCTCCCTGTTGCAGGCTCAGGCAGAGGCTGCAACATGCAGAGCAGCAATTTGACTGCAGCTCCACATCACCACACAGCACTGTGTCTGCCCCCAAACCACAGATTCATTCACCCTTCAGTTAATTAGGGATTCCTTTCTAACCTTATAAACTTTATTTTGTCAAGTAAAAGGGCTGTTGTACTTCAAATCATCTCTCTATAGCTAGATTTCCCCAGCACAAGCATTTCAGAAGAAAATTGCAAATAATCTTTTCTAATAAGCCCCAAGCCAGGCACAAACGGTGACAGAGGGAAATAGCTAAAATGTGTCATTTAAGACATCAGGGGATACACAGAGCAGCCTGACCACACAGTTGAATGTTTTGCCACTGTTTCAGGCTTTTTATATTACATCAGCACCAAGAAAAGTCCAGATTTATAGTTTCAAAAGTAATGTTTTTCAGCTGGTCCTGTATATCGAAGAATCACAATGGAGAGACTTAAACTCAGCACTATGAATATTAAATTAATAGAAGAGGGTCAGCCAGGGAAGATGCATGGAGGTATAAGTAGAAAAGGTTCATTGACAAAAAAATTCCCATTCTGTAGATTAAGAGTCGGATTTCAAGGTCAGGAGGAGATGAATCACCAGGATCCTTCAGGGCTGCACAGGCCTCTGCATTCTACAAAAAAACCCAAACAACTGGGCCAAGAATGTGTTTAGTAGAGATAGCTAGGGTATTTTTGTAAAGACTTCAAGTGAGAAAGAGTTCAGCACCTTTGCTGGTAGCTGCTTCAATTTAATTAATCTCACAACTAGGACATTTACACATTTTTCTAATTTTTAATCCATCTGGTTTTGGTACCATAGAGGATAAGGCTGGAAGGGACCCTGAGAGGTCTCTTGGTCCATCTTGTTCCAGGAAGGGATCAGTTTTACCTAAGCTGCTGACAAATTTGACATCAGTTCATAATGACTTCAAGGAACACAGATAAGACCAAACTCCTCACACACCTTTTCTTGAACAACCTGAACAGATTGTGTTCTTTAATCCTTCAATATGTCTCACTTCCTAGGTTCTAAGTCTCATTTCCTAGGGTCTTCTGGACTTTTGTTGTTACTTCCACATCTGTCTGGAAGGTCAGCTCAGCTGGGTACATTTTATTAATGAACTGTAACATGTGTCCAAGGAAAGTACTACACCCCTACAAACCTACTCTCTTTTTTTCATATATCCCCTCTGGAGACACTTGTTTTCTTTCATTCCTGTCCTTGTACCTTGATTAAGCTACATGAGAATTAATTTCCTGGGCAAAACCTAAACAAGCAGGCATTCCCAGCCACCTTTCTCACAGCATGTGTTAACCAGCAAATATTTGTTATTGCCTTGTACATTGGTGATGAAAACATCATACGGTTTTTGACTAAGACCTGGTGTCCAGACAAGTCCTGTACTAATGGCCTCTCTCAGAAACAGCAACATTAACAACTCCATTTTAAGGTGTGTCAGTGAGCCAGTACTTCATCCATCTATTTTGTGCCCTGATGATTCCTTTTAATGAATGGTTTTAATCAGTGTGTCAAGCAATATTAAGGAAAGCGCCTTGGAGAAATCCAAAGGTACCACCTTAGCACAGCTATCTTAATCATTCAAACCTATAATCTTAACAAAAGGAGATAACAGACTTGTTAAACAAGATGTACCTTCCATTAAAACCATTTTGCCTGGCGTCAATTACCTTCTTAAGCTCTAATGCTTCACTGACAGAGTCCTGATTTCACTGCCTCACTGTCTGGTCCATAAGGAACATCAGGAGGACTGACCTGCTCTGGTTTATCCCTTTTCTCTCATCCTATAGGAATCACAAGAGGATTCTCTGATGTTACAGTGTCACCTTATTTACCAGGATGAATTGCCAACCAGTCACAGAGAGGCAAAGAAATTCTTGCCTCATCCCTTCTCAAGTGTTAAATGTAAACTATTTTCTGGATTTTATTAATTTGAAGAAGCCTAATATTAAAAGCCACTTCATAGTTTCTTTTGATACAGTTGTAAAAATTCTTTTGCACCCAGAATATTAATTTGGCTGAAATTTTATTCATTTTGTGTTCTTCAAATATAAAAAGTAAGTATCTGTTGTATAGTTTTGAATTACTACTTATGATTCTATGTATAATTATTAGATTATTTTACATCTGTATCCAGCAAACTACTTACATCAACTCTGATTTTTTTAACTCCTCTGAAATGTTGCTTCTTATTCTCTGCAATCCTGAAAATTTTTGCTGTTTCCTTAATTTTTAGGTTCATTTTTTAATCTATTTTAAAACCTTTAACTTACATTAATGATTGTTAACTCTGATTTCATTCCTGAATTGTTATTTTTTGTGGGTTTTGTTGTTTTGGTTTTGGTTCTTTTTTCCTACAGGATGCCTTTTTTCCTAAAAAAAATATATATATATATATATATGTACATATATATATTTTTTCCTAAAAAATATATATATATGTACATATATATATATTCTTGGGTTTGGAAGATCATGACTTTATGGACCTTCAGAAGTATTAATATAACCAAGTCACAGCGTTCATTAACATTTTCCACTTTGCTCACATATTACAAACAGATGTTTAAGGAAAAGACACTTGTGTTATCCAGTGAGAGCTGGGCAGAAGTGATAACTGCTAAACATCTAACAGTTTAGTATTTAAAATCTGTAAATATTCAAGCATCTCACTCATCACAGAATCACAGAATCACAGAATCCTAGGGGTTGGAAGGGACCTCGAAAGATCATCTAGTCCAACCCCCCTTGCCAGAGCAGGGCCACCTAGAGTACATCACATAGGAACGTGTCCAGACGGGTTTTGAATGTCTCCAGTGAAGGAGACTCCACAACCTCCCTGGGCAGCCTGTTCCAGGGCTCTGTCACCCTTACAGTAAAAAAATTTTTTTCGAATATTCAACTTGAACCTCCTATGCTCCAATTTACACCCATTACCCCTTGTCCTATCACTGGTCACTACTGAGAAGAGCCTAACTCCATCTCCCTGACACTCACCCCTTACATATTTGAAAACATTGATGAGGTCACCCCTCAGTCTCCTTTTCTCCAAACTAAAGAGACCCAGCTCCCTCAGCCTTTCCTCATAAGGGAGATGTTCCACTCCCTTAATCATCTTAGTAGCTCTGCGCTGGACTCTTTCAAGCACTTCCCTGTCCTTCTTGAACTGAGGGGCCCAGAACTGGACACAATACTCCAGGTGCGGCCTCACCAATGCAGAATAGAGGGGGAGGAGAACCTCTCTTGACCTACTAACCACACCCTTTCTAATGCACCCCAGGATGCCATTGGCCTTCTTGGCCACAAGGGCACATTGCTGGCTCATGGTCATCTTCTTGTCAACCAGGACCCCCAGGTCTCTTTCACCTACACTGCTCCCCAGCAGGTCAGCCCCCAACCTATACTGGAACATCTTGTTGTTCTTCCCCAAATGCAAGACTCTACACTTCCCCTTGTTGAATTTCATCATGTTTCTCCCTGCCCAACTCTCCAGCCTGTCTAAGTCTCTCTGAATGGCAGCACAGCCCTCTGGTGTGTCAGCCACTCCTCCCAGCTTAGTGTCATCAGCAAACTTGCTGAGGGTACATTCTATACCCTCATCCAAGTCATTGATGAAGATATTAAACAACACCGGTCCCAGCACCGACCCCTGAGGGACTCCACTAGTCACACACCTCCAACCAGATTCTGCCCCATTGACTACAACTCTCTGACTCCTTCCTTTCAACCAGTTCCTGATCCACCTCACTACCTGATCACCAAACCCATAATTGATCAACTTATCTACAAGGATGCTGTGAGAGACGGTGTCAAATGCTTTACTGAAATCAAGATAAACCACATCTACTGCTCTTCCATCATCTATCCACCTAGTAATTTCCTCATAGAAGGCTATGAGGTTAGTCAAACATGAATTACCCTTGATAAAACCATGCTGACTGCTCTTGATGACTCCCATGTCCTTGATATGCCTGGAGATAGTGACAAGAACAAGTTGTTCCATCACCTTTCCAGGGATGGAGGTGAGGCTGACCGGTCTATAGTTACCCGGGTCCTCCTTCTTGCCCTTTTTGTAGACTGGAGTGACATTTGCTATCCTCCAGTCCTCAGGCACCTCTCCTGTTACCCATGACTTACTGAAAATGATGGAGAGTGGCCTAGCAATGACCTCCGCCAGCTCCCTCAGCACCCTTGGATGCATTCCATCTGGACCCATCGACTTATGGATGTCCAGATTACTCAGCTGATCCCTAACCCAATCCTCATCTACTATGTCTAACTCCTCATCTATCTCGACTACTTCTGGGGCTGAATGAATCTGGGGCTCATGCGGAAACCTCGCAGGAGTAAAGACAGAGGCAAAGAAGGCATTCAGCACCTCATAACAGTAACATAAGCTGTGATGAAAAGTGTCTCTTCTTTTTCCTTTCCATTCCAATTTTACAGAACCAAAAGGACCTTCTTATCCCCTCCAAGATGTTGCTTTTCTGATACTGAAAGGTATCTCCTCCCATTTGCAATGTATCCCAGCATCTGTACAGTGAAGACTCATATGATGTCACCAGTTCCAGTTCAGATCTCTGCAAGAGGACTCCTCCTCCATAATTCCAGATCTTGTCTGTGATTAATAAAAGCTTCCCCTTCCTCTCCTGGAAAGTAATTGCACTATTGCACTCTTCTCCTGCAGGAGACCTGCTCAGTTTTCCTAAGATTTTCCTCTTTTGGCCAATCCTAGCTACTTCTTAAGTTGCACAGTTTGAGTTCAACAGAATTTATTTTCTTTCCCTATGTTTTAGCACGTACTGTTAGTTCTTGCAGATTCTTCCCCTCTATCCCACCTCACAGGCACATCATTTCTTTTTCTCTCCTTTTCCAAAATGTTTTATTCCTTGTCCTTAACCTCCATTTCTGTGGTATGATGTCATGCTAATGCTTGAACATGGATGTCAAGGAAAACATCTCTGCTCCTGACACATACAAAAAGGATCAGCTATTCCTCAAGAACATATTTCTTCTATACCTTATAGACAAAGCCACTTCCACTTCAGGCAGGAATATTCAAGGCATGTAATTACCATTGATTTTTCTATCAACCCTTGATAGTGAATTAAACCTGTACCTAGAAAGCAAGACCACGAATCTGTCTCCCATTAATTCCCATGTAAAATCCACTAACAAAAGAGATCTTACTTCTTTCCATAGACCTTTATATTATTCAGCAGGGAGAGAATGGAAGAAAAAAATGTCAAATAGTCTCTTTCTCTCAAAGAAACCTGAAGCAAACTACTGATGTTTCTGACCTAAAGGAAAATATAGCTCTTTGGGCAGGTTAGCTGAGTTTGCTTCACTGTACAATTCATTATTTCCAGAATTCCAGACAGACAAATTACCCACTTTCCATCAGTTCATCTGAGATGTACTTTGTACAAGTAATTGAGTAGAAGACTATATTTGAGTGTACCATGACATCAATATAAACAACATACACTGCAGGAGAAGAGATGGAAAAGAAGTCTGATATCCATTTAAGATTCAATCTTACCATCCTTGCATACACAAAACTTCATATATTTTTAGTATATGGATACCGGATCAAGAGAGGGAGCACACAGTTAAACTCCCTATCAAAAATGTAATGTCAGAAGTGGTGATTGAGCCTCACATTCTTTTAAGTAAATTGCAGATCATTAAAATGTCACAAACAGAGATCTGCTTCTCCAATCTGAACTTCTGAAATGAGAATCAAGGTCATATAATTTCAGAGGCTGCAAATGTCAACAAAACTTCACAGACTGGGGTGATTAACATTCAACTGCAGCAACTGCCACAAGTGAAATCTTTTCTTTTGTTCCAAAGCCTTAAGACTGTAACCATAAAACTGTCTATTCAGCAGTTATTGATGCTGAATTGGGTTTCTCTTGATTGTTTGGGGAGTTCTGCACACAATTTCCAAAATGGTGCAATTCATACAATGATTTTCAATACCTAGTTTAAAAGACGCTGGAGGAGGATGAAATGAGCAGTAATGAGCCTATTTATGTGCATCACTGAGTCTGTCTGAGACTTGGGTGAAGACATCAGGCTACTGCAGTCTTCAGTCTTTGTAAATGTCTCCTGTCTGTGCTCCTCCCTGTCCTGATGGGGGTACACAAGAGGGCTCAGTGAATTTTACTGTAGCTCAAAAATTTGAGCCCTTGAGTTATCCTCTATGATAAGGGAGAGAAAGGGATAAAATACCCTCCAGCCTGGAATAGCTGGGGAGAGCAGCCTACTACATTCCCCAAGATTCATCTTCTAGAATAAGAGTTCAAGTCCACAGCCATAGGCCACCAAACAGGGTAGGTGGTGATGTAATTTCAGTGTATGTATGGAAGAAGAGATGGACTCAAAACTCCTCCTACGGCACCTTGTGTTTCCATGTCTTACATCAGCCAGGGTGAGGCAGGTCTGTCACTGGAAGGAAGATCAATGCACCCTGCTGGAAACACATCAGAACAAGAACAGGGCTTCAGTGGAAGTCTGATCGTGTTTGTTCAGTTGTCTGTAGATGTTTCAAGCATGGAACACCTCCAAGAACAGACCCTAAATCAGCAAGTTATTGCTTGGCAGGCTCTGCCATGTGCAATATACTCTTCCTTGGAATTCCTCTGTGTCTCTTTTGCTCTGCCTTCAATAAGTATATGCAGTTAAATTATTAGCACACCTGCTGTCCCCAAGGTGTGTTTCAGAATGACTCTGACTCTGTGTTATAATCATTCCCTCCCATCATCATTTGAATCATGTCCCTTTCTTACATTTGTCTCATCTGAATTTCAAGGGGGTCAGGAAGCAGAGTTTAATTACAGTCTCAATGACTTTATTATATTATGGCACTGACCCCCACACTTGGCTATAAGGGGAGCTTTATAATAAGCCATAACAATCAACCTCTTCTTACATACTGTGAATTTTAAACCCCTCTTATTGATTATTTATTATTATAACTTGCTGTATGAATTGTTTAATTCTTCCAAGTTCTAGCATGTAGAAAATAATTCTACAAAGCAATGAAGATCTAGACTTCCTTCCACTGAATTAAAAAAAAAAACAGTCCCTGGCAAATTTAGTGGAATCTAAATTAACCAGCATGATTTTAAAATGGAAATTTCTTCATTGCCATGGTGACTTGCAATGTTATCTATAGAGTTGTTTGTCAAGACCCATGTAGAAACATAAATAATATCCTGGTGCAACTCCTAAAATCATTGCTTGAGTGTCTTGTAGACCTATTGGAAAGTCACCTTCTCCATTCCTCTCTCATTCACTCCTCCAAACTTCAGCTTAGCTATTGTCTGGGTCCTGAGAGAAGGTATTGGTTTGATATTTATGGTTGATGTATAGAAACTACCTGCTGTGAAGTTCTGTTTTAGTTTTCAGCCTGGAATAACTGTTAAAGATCATTCTTCAAGACTGGCATAGACAAAACTCTTCCAGGAAGCAGGCATTATATGGTAAAGGTCCAAGCATTGCCAAAGAAAAGGAGTGAGTTCCAGAAGAGACATTTATGCATCTCCTGGAAAGCATCTGCATCTAAGGAACAGATTCCAAACTTCTAGGCAAAAGATCAGAAAACAAAAAACAGAAAGCTCACTTTCCTTCAGCAGCAGCTGTCTTTGAGGGGGATGGAGATGCTGCCCATGCCATGCTCCTGTCTCCTGTTGCTATGGTGATCCTGAAGTTCTTTTTTTTCAGGACAGAGCTTTTTAAGTGTCACTATTTACATTAGGTCGCTCTCTTTGTTTCCTTCCACTCCTCTTGCTAATTTCCCACTCTCCCCATTCCCATGGACACATTGTTGAATAATTAATACTCCTTTGAATTGTGCACCTGGGAGAGCATTGCCAGCACCAGCCATAACGTGCAATTTAAAATTGCAGAAATTTGTCTCTGATTTGAAATTAAGCAGGGGAAATGTTAAATCTCTGAGATCATATTTTTCAGTGCATTTACATTTTCTATGTCATCCACAGCAAATAATTTTAAAAATGCAATTTGCATTTCAATTTGTGTCGTTTCATACTTACTTTCTGTATTTAGCTCCACATAAAAAATGAAAATAGACTGTGAAACTTACTGGAAGCTAACGAATCTGGCTCTTCTTTTCTAGCAAAATAATTCAGTGTTTGGCTCACAAATCTAACAAGGGAATAATTCCAGTCAAAACTGTTTTCATTGGAATACTTAAACATGGAAAATATTCTATTGGTTTGAATCTTCATTTCATAGAACTTAAATTCAGCTCTAACCTGACTTGATGGTGTATTCTGAAGAATCCTTCTGCATATATTTTCATCCCATCCTTCAGACCCTGCAGTTGACTAAACTAAACAGGAGATTTTAAGTTGAGTTATTGAAACCTTTGTAGAAACAGCAAGATCTCATACTACTTTTGAACATGGTGATAAGCTTTCTGCTTCTATAAAGAAATTAATTCAAACAAGAAAAATATAACAAAATATATATGAGAAAACAAGAATTTGGGAAGTGTATTGTGAACAAATGTGAAACAAGACAGCCCCATTTTCTCCTAGTTAGTTGCAAGTGAAATAAGAATTTGTCATCTGCTCTGGGCTGGAGTTAATGTGCTTTTTAAAGTTCTTTAGATCTTAAAAAAAAATAAAAAATGTAGGAGAAAATCCAAAATTGGCTGTATGAACTGATTTCCTTCCACTAGACTTTATTTTTTTTTGTGAAACAGAAACCCTAACTTCATTATTTTCATGTCCAAAACCAACAGAGAATGCTTCCAAATGTAGACATACGGATTTAGTGTACTTCCACTGAAAACATGTGTAAATCTCCAGCTACCTTTCTTTGCCTGGAGGAAAATTCCCTGCTCTTCTTAGCCCTTGAAATTAACTGGAACAACAAAAAAAGGATGATTTCTGACAGTTAGGAATAGTTTGTGATGGAAGAAGGTATCTAGGAGGTCATCTCAAAGGAATATCCAGAATGACTCTCAGATCTCCACAGAAATAGTTCTTGTCCCTTGTGACACTGAACATGTCTGTGCAACATGATGATTCAAAGGCTTGGTTTTGTTTGGGTCTTCTTTAAATTATCCCCAGAGTACTTCCAGTGACAGTCCTTGTATTAGAGAAATGAATATGGGCTGAGCACCAAATCCATGGAAGTCATGTTGCCACTGATTAGAATGAAACCTTGGAAGGTTTGAAATAACACCAGTTCTGCCACTACATGAAAACAGCCTAGCTGTTGTTCAGCAAAGAAATCTCTGATTACCTATCTGTAAGTAATCAAAGGGCCATTCAGAGGTCAAGAAAGTGGCAAGATGAAGAGTTTTGGCCATCACACTGTTTTGAATCAGCAAGGGATCCTGACTCAGTGCATGTTGGAATCTTCTACCATAGATCAAGCTTCAGAATGTGGTTTTTATCTCAGAACCATGTACCATATTATTCATTACCGTGCATGTATACACTCCAGTGGAATGGTGTGGCTGTTCCTCTGCTAGACTGAAGCCAGGGAGCCCTAACGGGATGCACAAGGGGCTGTGGTTCCTTCTGAGACACAAGTGAGATCA
Organism: Calypte anna; assembly: GCF_003957555.1. Classification (NCBI taxonomy): domain Eukaryota; kingdom Metazoa; phylum Chordata; class Aves; order Apodiformes; family Trochilidae; genus Calypte; species Calypte anna. The sequence continues at coordinate 142,107,880 of NC_044245.1, read as the reverse complement.
CTTCAATATTGCTGGCCACCTAGAGGCAAGGTGGGAAGACTAATCCCCTCTCCCTGTTCCCAGTGTGCATGGAGAAGTTGCCACATGGCTGCTCCTGGCTGGCATCCACCAGGCTGCTGAGAGGCTTTGGACCCCATTTGCTTGGCAGACAACTCCTCAACTGAGTGCCAGGTCAGCACTCTGTAATACAGCCCAGAGCAAAGCCCCAAGCCTGAGCTCTGCTGTGAAAACACTGATTGAGAAACAGAAGCAAAAGATGAGGTCCCTGCAGACTTGAAGGAGGTAGCTGTGGAGATGAAGAGGTCATCCAGCGGTGAGACCGCTTGCTTCCAAGGGGGAAATTTGAGCTAAGCTCTTGACCTCCCACAGACTTCCAGTGTGGAATCAAAGACAAATTATATGGTCTACTTATGTTTTAAGTCCCCATGAACAGCACAGGTGTAATTCTATTTTTCCTGCTTCAGGGAAATGTTGGAAGGATGAGATGTGGGGAAGCGCTCCTGTAACTCAGCAGTGGCAGCAACAAAAAGCAGGATCTGAAGCCCTGGATGGGACACAAGCCTGGATGGTCTGTGAAATTGGAGGGAGGTTGCATGAGTCAGAAGTCTGCCAGGCCAATCCTTTCCACAGCAGAGGAACAGGGATGCAGAATGATGACTTTTTACATTCTCACAGCAACTTCAGAAAATTGTAATAACACTACTAATACACATTCATTTCACTTTTACACCCAAAAAAACGACGGAAAGCTCAGCTAAATGTCAGATCTCCTCCACTGTCATGAAAGAGATTGTGCAATGCTGACAGTCAGAAACAAAACGTTTTAGGGGACTCAGGAAGACTGTAATTACAAATGTCAGGGAAACAGAAATAGCTGGTCCCCCCATAAATCCACCTTCAAGGAACTCTTTCTTACAGGATGAGACTGCGGATAGAAGGGGGTGAAGGAAGGTTATGAATAGAATAGTATATGCCCTAGAAAGTCCTTGTTAGAGTGTTTTATATAAATATATATCTTGTAAAGAGGATCTTTTGCTCAGCCTCATCAGAAAGGCAACACTGTTCAGAGAAGAATGTCATGAATGCTGTAACTGAGGAGATATTCAAAGTTTTCTTGTTTGTTTATTTGTACTCCAATGAATATTATGCAGTTTCCACCATGTTCACACTTGCATCTGCAAAGTGCACTGGCAAAGTGTTGTTGTGTTTAACCTCATGAAAGACTTCAGTAGGCATAGGCACAGTTGGAGGACACAGTTTCTAGGGCAGCAAACTGCCAAGGAGAACAAACATTCTCAGTTAAAAGGCAACCATGGCCTAGCTGCCCTCCATGCTTGTGCCAAGGTGAAGCATAGCCAGTGAGAGGTGGGACAGATGGAGGAGAAGCTTGGTGACAAAGAGCTGTGGGTAATCACTCACCCTGCTTAAGACACCAACCTCAGAGCACACAAAGGAGGTGCAGAAGAGGTGAATGTTCTTCAGCCGTACTCAGGGATTCCTCATCCAACCCAGTTTAGGCCTTACAGAGAACCATTCATCTTAGCCCAGAATTTCTTTACCACACATATCCACACTGCTCATCCTGCCCGAGGCTTTTATACAGTTCAGAGCAACCTCCACCATCTCAACCCAGACGATGAGCAGTCACAGATGTTAACATTCATCCTTCCAGCCTCATTAGAACCTCATTCCTTGAGAGGCTAAGGGGGGGGTTGAAAACTCAGAGTGTAGAGGGAGAAAAGAAGCCTAAGCACAGAAGAGCAGGAGTTGTATTCCTCATCTGTTCTGCAGGAATGGGCACTAACTCCAGCCAGGGTTGTCTCACTGAGTGTAAAAGGACTTGGCTGAAGCATGGTTGAGTAGCCAGGCCCTATGACTTGTCATTTCAGAACCTTCCTGGTACTGTATGCAACACCAGTGAGGGTTTTCTCAAGGGATTAGCAGCTTTCTTATTTTTAAATAATTTACACAAAAGCATCTTCCTTCCCTAAGTCTGGTTATTGTTAGTCAGGCAAAAAATACACACTCTTATCTATATAAATAATCAGAACCATATGGCCTAAGCATTCCAAATAGATTAGTTAAACCAGCTTTCTGAGAGAGGGACTTTAGGAGTGTTTGTCAGTAAGGATGCTTAGCAGGGATGAACCAGCACTATCCTGGCAGCTTTGGAGACCTGAGTAAAGGATTGATCCACTACAGACTTACAGCAGCTGTACAGCCAAAGAACCTTCTTACAGCACCACTGTAAAAGTGCCTAAAAGGAAGAGGCAGGACATTTTCTGTAGCATAATTGTGTGTGGCTGACTCAACACAGCAGAAAATGCAGTTTTTCTTGGAGCCACTAAAAAACCTGAGACAGTTCAGTCCACCAAGGTGACCAGAAGGCTGCAGAACTTGACATATGAGGAAAGGCTGATCTTGACATATGAAGAAGGAACTGAGCTTGTTAAGCCTCAAGAAGAGGAGACTAAGTGGAATCTAATCACAATCTGCCAATACCTAAACGTAGTTGTAGAGAAGATGAAGATAATTTCTTCACAAAGATGCACAGAAACAAGACAGGAAGCAATGGACACAATTGGCTTCAAGAAAGATTCTTCCTGGATGTCAAAAATATGCTTTGCTGTGACAATTGTAAAACATTGGAACAGGTTGCCCAAAGAAACATATGGGCTCTTCCTCACTGGAAACATTCAAGGCTTGGCTTGGCAAACCTGATTAACCTATTCTAAAACCTGCTTTGGAAAGAATGTGGGACTGAATGATCTCCAGAGGTCTTTTCCAGCCTAAACTTGCTTGTGATCCTGTGATTCAGAGTTCTTCATGTAGTTCAACTCTCCAAGTGCAGTAATTAAAAATTAAATCCCCTTAATCCATCAGCTGAGCTCAGATGGCAAAGTGGGGTACGGCTCATAAACTATTTTCTAATGCTCTGAGTTCTGCAGGCCCAAAGGGTTTGATAGTCTGGGGGAACTGAAGGTGTATTCAAAAAGGAAGGATTTTCTATGTTTAAGACAGGTGCACTAGAAGTATCTCATGTCAATTTATTTTTCACCATGATTTACAAAATACAGCTGGTCCTTAGGCCCATCTGTCAATGGAGTCTCAGTGTAGAATGCCTTGCAGCCCACAACAGACTGATCATGTTGGAATCAAGTGCAAAAGGATAAGCAAGACCATTCCCCATGTTTCTTTGGAAGACAGTGTTCCCTTTGCTGAAAACACTCAGCAGTTTCCATAATTTCTCTGTTGGCTTCCACTGCCGTTCTGCCACATGGCAGGTCTGCACAGAGCTCTGGGATATAAATCTCCACACAGCCAGGAGGAATCATGCAGCAACCTGCACATGGGAGCTGAGGAGACAAACACATACCCCAGGAGAGCTTGTTTATTTTTAGGACTGAAAAACCCACTAAAAATCTGTTGAGGAAAATAAAGACTGAGTCCCCTGGTGACAGCCAACGCTGTAAGTAAGAAGACAGATGCATGTATGTGCGGAGTAGATCAGTTGAGAGAGCACTGCCAAAATCAGTTGGCATATAATTTTCAGGTCATAAAACTGTTTTTAATAGCAGGGCAGAAGCAGGCTAACATTGCTTCTCTGTTTACTTGTTTATTTTAATTCCTAATCTCAGGAAGTTGTCACTTTGAGTGTTCTGTGCAGGATCTATGCAGTCAGCAAGTCTTCATATCAGGAGCCCCCACTGGGAAGTGAATGAAGATCTTGTGCAGCCCATCCTCCACCTCTCTTTGGCCAGATGGAATTTTCCCTCATGTGGGGAGTTCTTTGATGGATGGCATAATGGGGCTCAGAGGGGTACTTATCCCCCAAGGGTTCAGGAGGGTCGTGCAGGGGGTATGAAAGGTCACACCATAGCAGACTCCAGTGACTTTCAGCCAACAGCCACTTTGGCACCATTCCCAGCCAGCGTAGGTTGCTGCAGTCTCTGGAGGATTTCTAGCTCTGATGGGGACAGGAGTGTAAGAGGGGAAGGAAGAGTGAGTAGGTTGTGGCATCTGTAACTCCCTCAGTAAAAAGCACAGTCCCAGCTTTCCTTTTTTAGACACATGTACATGTTTGGCCTCACATGGACAGGAGCAACTGAGCCCTGGAAGAGGGAGGCAGCCAGCAAACACAACCATAATAAGCTAAAAAAGCAGGTTCACAATGGCTGCTGGATCCTCAAACTTAGTAGAAGGTTGTTGATTTCTGCTTACACTGGGGGCTACAAAGCCAATCCAGTGGGGTGGCCATCAGTTTCTGTGATGGTATATTTATAAACATCAAAAGTTAAGGGATGATCAAGCATCAGCTAGTGCATCTGTATAGAGTGGTAAAACAGTGAAACAAGATTACATGGCTCATCACTATGTTTTCACGCACCTAGCAGTAAATTAGACACAGAAAAATTCCCCTTCTCCCTGTCTCTCTTTCCATCAACATTATTGCAAACTCTGGTTCTTTTGACCTGTATTGGAGGAATAAAAATCAAACACACACGTCCCTGAAATTAATGACTTTAAAGTTATTTACCTGTTATTTCTATCCAAGCACTCCACTGCAGGGGCTTTCTATTACAGCATGTTAGTTACTGCTCTGGCTTCAGCCTTTTGATTTTTATTGGCTCTTTAAAAGGAATGTTTTTCTTTCTAAATCAGCGCTTAGTTTGAAATCAGTGCTTAGCCCCATTAGTCATCAAAGTATTCATTATTTCTCAGTTCACTGATATTTATTCATCCATATTTGATCCAATTCCGTTCTCTTTCATCTGTTGTTCAGAGCTTCCACACTTTGTCTCTGGACCCTGGTGTACACAAATGCTTTTCTCTCTGTAAAATTGTTCTATAGGCGTTTCATTTTTTGCTTCATGCATAGTTAGGAGCAGAAGATTAATCCTTCATTTGAGTGTTTGCCTTAATATTCATCCCTTTTTTTTGCCTTTTTGTGTGCATTACTTGCCTTTTGTACACATGAGATATGTGTCATGAGAGGCTAATTTTTTCCTCTGATGTGGGTGTTGTAAGAGACTGTTTTTAATAAGGTTTGATCTGTGACTTTTCTTTTATCAAACCTAAGGGTTTTTCTTCTCACATTATCTGTCTCTTTAATGCCTTTGATAGATGACATGGAACTGCATATCAAGACATATTAGAGAGGTCTCATTGATAATTATATGTTTAGGATGTACTCCACTCACTCTCACTGTGAACTGATCCTTGACCAAAGAGCATTTCATATACTCTTATTTGACTACTTTGACTTCCAAGGAAAATGCACCTATTCCTTCCCAATGGAGCCTTGGAAGGGTAGAAAAAAGGAGAAGAAAGCATGGTGGCAAAGAAATATCCACATGTGTGTTTAACCCTTGCTCTCCCCACAGAAACTCCATTTTATTCTTCCTGAGACTGACATTTCTCAGTAGTTACTAACCAGGATTTCCTTAGCAAAGAAACCTTCCGTCAGGTTGAGACTTTGCCCTAATAGCAGTGACTCAACAGCTACAAATTTCTAACTGGAAATAAGCCAACCATTAAACAGGTTTGGAGTCTTTACAGAAAGCAGTGGGCAGAAAGCAACATTGCACTTTCCTCTAGGAGCACCCCAGGCTCCAGCCTTTTCTGCCTTTGATGTGTTGTCCTCTCACCATTGCAGGGAGCCAATGTGAATGTAGAGGGGTGTAAGAGGGGTTCAGCTGTAAGTTCAGCTGTAAGTTCAGCTGTAAGAGGGGTGCATTTTCCTGCACCAAGTTCTGGCACCTAAAAGTGATTTTTCCTTTGGAAGGGGCAGCATGTTCTTGTAGGGGGGTTGGCACTCACAGTGTTACTTAGATCCTGTTCACATCTCCACAAGCTGCTGCTTCTGCTGACCTACTTCTGATATTAAATGCTGCCTCAGCTAGTACCAGGGCTTCAGTCTGGGTGTCTGCAGCTTAACTGTTTAGCCTCTCTCTGTAGTATGGAGAAAGAAATGGGAATTTACATGGGAGAATTCATTGCTCCTGGGAATAGGTGTCAAAGTGAGGAAGTAAACCTTTTCAGACACAAGACTAACCCAGATTTTGACATCTGTGTGGTGTAAGATAGTTGTCATATTCACATCTAGGTGATATGAACTCCAACCTTGCCCTCTTTTCAGTGGCTTTTTCTAATGTTTTTTACCTTACCAGAGTGTTTCCTTGGTAGAGAAGAGCACAAAGATCTTTTCAGCCTCACAGCATTCTGCAAACGTACTACTCTGGACCCACTGTTAACTGCTAAATACTAACTAAAATTTTAACATACTGGCAAAAATAATATTTCAAAGTTCCCATCCTACCAACATTGCTAAATCCAGTTGGTTCCTTCAGTAAAATTCCTTTATATGAATTGAGTTGTTTATCGTGTTTGAGCAGAAAAGGTTAATATCATCTATAAGAACTCCTTTTCAGGATGCCCCTGAAAACTCCCAAGAGAATGAGAAACTTGCCCATAATGAAATCCACCTGCATGAAGGCTTTGTCCATGGCCAAACCATGTCTCTGCAGCCTTCAGCATCTGAGGGAAACTGAACACTTGCTGTTTTCCAGTACTAATATATGTCTCCTCATATTATTCTCCTCAACAAACAAACAACATCTTTAAAGTAATGACAGTAAGTTAGAATTATAATTATCCCACCAGCAGGGAGGGAGAGAACAAACTATGGAAGAGCTACTCATTTATTTCTTAGTTAGTGGGGCATCCTAACACTGCAGAATACACCACCCTAAGGAGAAGTCCCAGTTCCAGTGAATAGGAACCCACATCAGAAGAAGTCACATTAACAGCCATGGCAGAGGTCAATGAATTTCATTGATGCAGGGTACCAGCTGGAAATGGCAGGGGGTCTTTCCACAGCACCACATCCTGCCATGGCATTGCTTATCTTCCATATGCTGTGGGTATTAAATAGAAATCATTAGCATTCAACTGCCCTACTGGCAGTGAATGTCACACAGAAATTTCTTTTAAAAAATATATCAATAAATAACCCTTTACACTTAATTTGTAGCTGTTGAAGTGGGAAAGAGAAGAAAGAAAATCCACCAGTATTTACGTGTCTCACAATTTCTTGACAGTTTTGTTAGACCTGTCCTCAGTTAGTCATGCATTTTTCTGTCAATGGAAATGTTTCTCTCCTCAGATATTCACTGGCTTAAAAACACATTAATTGACTACTGGGAACTCCTCACTGTAGCTGTGCACTGAGAGGAGAAAAAACCTGTGGTCAAAGAGAATAAACTGCTGGAGGACTCAGTTCTCTCACCCTGTACTAAATGTGGCTATCACAGCTGTACTAAACAGGTGCAAAACTCACAACAGGAGTAAATATTCACTTTGCAGTCACATCAGTGACCATGTAGGGTGCCAGGCATCAATGAGTCAAAACTTTATAGTGGAGAGTGCACAGATTAAGAAAGAAAATGAACCTTCTGCACATACATATTTTATGTATCTCTGTTTGTATATGTGTGCATAAACAGACAGAAAACAAGCACTTCAGACCAGCCATGCCTCACCCCTTTGAAGTTCTGCCATCTGAGTCATCATGGAATGTGTTAAGAGCTCCATGGCACAAATGTTAATATGACTGTGAAAAGATGCTGCTTTCTACTTCCATCTCTTGGAAGAAGATTCATCTGTAATGGTCAGACAGGAGATAATCAACAGAGACATTGCTGTGGTGCCTTTCATTTCATCCCAAAATGGCCATCTCAGGTAGCCAATGATTAGTTATATAAAAAGATTAGATATATAAAATTAGGATGAATCTCACCATTGAGGTTTACCTCTGACTAGGAAATCTTCGTGATCTCTGAAGAAAACAAGAAAATGTCTTGCTATTTCTGTCCTACCAAACCCAAATGCAATCTGGTTTGGATCTTACTGATAGGCTAGAAAACAGAATAACTTTAGACACCTGAACTCCTGAAGTCAGTCAAAGTGACTCTTGTGGACATTTGTGGGTTTTGAAAACACACCTATGAGAAAAGTATGAAATAGATCTTTAAATCAAATACCTACTTGAAGTAGAAGCAATGTCACACTTTTTATTTTTCTACCCCACAGATTTGTTGATTGCCTCCATCCAGGAAGGTCCTGTAAGGCTGTCTTGCCCATTTTCACATCTGTATTTTTCCTCACCTGTTGCTGGACTTTCTCAGCTATGTGGATGTGGTGGATTGACCCTGTCTAGAGACCAGGTACCCACCAAAGCTGCTCTATCACTCCCATCCTCAGCTGGACAGGGGTGAGAAAATATAATTAAGGCCTCATGGATTAAGATAAGGACAAATAGAGATCATTCATTAATTATGGTTACGGGCAAAATAGATTTGGGGAAATTAGTTTAATTGATTACCAGTCCAACTCAAAGTAGGGTAATGAGAAAATAAAACCTAAATCTTAAAACATTTTTCCTTACCTCTCCCTTCTTCCTGGGCTTAACTTTACTCACAAATTTCAGATATACCTTGGGCAGGTATTGCTGCCAATGCTTCATCATAGGCAACCACAGCCTGAGAGTTTTGATCACCCAGTGGGAGTGTCACATACTTAATGATCTGATCACAGTGATCCTTGGTACTACAAAACAACAACTCACAGAAAAAAATCTCCTCTGACATAGCTGCCTCTTTTCCAAGTCTCATATAATGAAAAATGCTTTGCTGTTCCATGGTAATATGAACCTCTTGATTCAATATTTAGCATCTTGAACAGATGTCAAGCAGTAAAGTTATTTGGGTATTTTTCAGAACCATGGCTTATCATTGGAAAATGCCAGTTTGTCGAAATGGAGGCTTTTCTTGGGAATATGCCAGTTTTGATGAAATTTTCATAAGAAAGGTTTCCATGGTAGGATAGGATTTCTGGTCAAAATGCCAAAAAGAAAGAGAGACACTCCTCTCTCCTGTAGGAAAGCCAATACACTATTATCAGGGCACCTGCTGAGGTCAGAACATCCAGCTCCAAATCTGCATCCAGACCACAGCTTTGGTCCCGACTGCCCAGATACCTTGCTGACTAATTTAGCAGCCTGTCCAGTGCTCTCAGTTGCCTGTGTTTCAGTATCTCCTATAAAAACTATTCTACAGCCTGTGAGTAACTATTGTTTCAAAATCAAATTGTAGGAATTTGAACCTTAGTCCAAACAACAAGGCTTGAGACTCAGCCAAGGTCTTTCTCCTTTCCTGGCAAAATATTGTTTATTCATTAGAAATGTAGTCACTGGAATTCCTCACTTAGGCTTAGTCTGTGCCCCCAAATCTCATTAGTTGTTTCTGTGCAACTGAAGAGTGGTGTCCATGTTTAGAGCCATGTCTTGTTTGCCTTCCACCCACACAGCAAATTGGTAGATAGCCTGCAGCTTGCATGTTGATGAAAAAGTGCTGAGCAGCAACATGTGAGACAGAAAGTTGCCTGAGTGGTCCCAGAAGCTCTGGTGGGTACATCCAAGCTACACTTAAATCCAACAGAGGATTTGAGTGAAGGTCCATGGGTGAGTCTGGACTGAAAACCCAGGGCCATCTCCGTAAGGACAGTAAATTGGACATTGACGTCAGCAGGAGTTAAGCACACAGAGCACAGTGGGAAGATGCCTGTTAAGATTGTTTGGATCCACATACTTAAGTGAATTAGTTGAAATTAGGATAAATCTTCTTTATTTGAATTAAGAGAGGGGTGCTGGATATCATCTTTTGGTTTGGCTTATCTATGATGTCTCCAGCTGAGTGATTTTCTCACTTTTTTAACTGGTAAATTTCCACAGTTTTTTTCATTCTTAATGTCATCTGAACAGCAGATCTTTTATAATTTAACCAAGAACCATTTCATTATACCCATATCTAATGGAGTAACTGTGGACAGTGATCAGTGAGAATATTTTTAGGTGTTTTCCATGGAGTAAACATTATTTGCAAGTGCATGATCCATCAGGGTTCTCTGGGGTACAGTAGTAAACAGTAGCATGAAGAGGATTTTTCTTTACTGTGTTCCCAGCAGGCTCTTTTCTTATCAATAGGCTCAGTGCTTTGGATTTTGTAGAAAAGGGTACATAGGAAGCTTACAGAATCTGAAACTTTTTCATTGCCTGTTTCACTACCATGTGTGTTGAATCAAGGCAGAAAACTTGAATTTCTATACTCAGTTCTGGGAAGGGGCAAGTCCTCATTGTTCCTGAGTCACTAAGAGTAGGTCTAGCAAGCAAGGAAGGGGAAGTTTAAAGACTGCAATAGTTGGTTCCCCAGAATAGCTTCCAGTTACACCACTTGACATTCCCTCCATGTCATGATGTGACAGCAAGAAAAAGAATCTGTGCAGGGGCTGCTCTGCCCCTCAGCAGCAGGCACATTTCTGCAGAGCTGAGATATCAGCAGAGCTTTGGGGATGCTTAGTCAAAGTAGAAGCTATGGGAGCAAACATTGATGATAAAGGTGAAGGCAGGGAGAGAAAACAACCGAAGGGAAAGTCTTTGTGGAAAAATTTCTATACTTCCTTTACTAACAGCTGCCAAAGAAACCCTCCATGGCCCTGCAGGTAAAGACAAACTAAAAGAGTGGTGACTACCATTGTAATTTCTCACTTTCACAGTGCCACTGATGTGTTGGCCTTCATCTCAGGATGAATTACAGGTTGCATACACGGTGCAAGTGACCCTGAGGTGGTATTTGGTGGTTTTGAAATCTCAAATGCACACACCTCTCACCCTTTACACACACCCAGGTGAACCTGCATTTCCTCCTAATATTACAAAGGGGTCATTGGGAGAGAATAGAATATTGATTTCTTTCCCCTGGCAAATTTAATAGCAGACAGGCAGCTGAAGCTTTGAGGATGAACAGAGTAACATCAAACCAAACAGATGATAATGAAGATTTATCTAGCAAACAGCTCACTTTAAAGCATTAGTCTGGGGCAATCTATGGAGTGTAAGATGACCACCTGTCCTCAAGATACCACCAGCCTCTAGAGAGTCTGTGCTGAAATAAAAATTGACTGGAATTTTACCACCATGATAAATGTTTTCTATGATACGAGCATCTTAAATATTTATTTTTTCAATCACTGTGGTACAGAGCCATGCTTTATTACATTTACATAGATTTGCAAACATCTAATAAACAAAAAGAAATATTAAAATACCAATCCTGGAGAAATCTGGACACTTTATATATCCTAATTCATTTGGAAGGGAGAATGATGAGACTCTCAAAGGACTGGGACTCTGTTGTATAGTTTATAGGCAAAATCTTAGCAAGAGCAACTAAAAGATCTTAGGCACTAGTTTAATAAATCCAATCCCGATGAAAAAAAAAACTACCTAAGAACATAAATAGGTTTCAATTTTAACCTCAAATCCCTCACTGAGATAGAAGCCAAGAAGCTGAGTTAAGTAAATGGCTGCAAGACGCTGTTAGCTGCCACATCATGCCTGACCCAGGTGTCACTCTGCCGTCTGGCTTGAACCCAATATGCAAGCAAAAGCATTTTAATCTCTGTCCAGCAGGCTGCAACCACACCTGGAGTTCTAGGATATCACCTGGGAACATGACATGGAAGAGCAACAGCCCCAAATTATTGTCACAGCAGGCACCAATCCCCACACACTTCTTTTCTCTGGAAAACTGAGTCATCTTTTCTTCTGAAGACTCATAAAACATGGGGGAAAGTGTTTAGGTGAGCCAAATGCTGGGAATGAAGGTAATATACCACTGAAATTGTGGTTAATCTCTGTGCACATTAGAATAGAGATGGAAGTTCATAGCAAATGTGTCAGAGGTAGACATCATACAGGCTCTTACTTGAGTCTAAGTCAATTCTTTCCTTGAAATCATAAAAGGTTCTTAAATATCTATAGATGAGAGGCCATCAGTAAATTTTTATTGATTCATGACCCTCTGTCTCTACTAATTGCTGTGTTTTCAAGTTTAAGAAAATGCAGCACAGTCCTTTCTTCCCTCACTTCCTTCTTGATTATATCAAGACCTGATGAAATAATTAATTGCTGCAAAGATTTTACAATTAAATGCTTAGTTAGAGGTTGGATAGGACATTGAGCAACCTGGTCTGGTGGAAGGTGTCCCTGCCCATGTAGAGGGGATGGAACTAGATGATCTTTAAGGTCCCTTCTAACCTTAGCCTTTCTATGATTCAATGATTGTTTCACTAATACCTTTGTATTCAAACATGGATATAAAATTTACATGGATGTCATCAGTACCAAACCTTATATACAGTTAATTCAATTTCTTTGTTAGTAATCTTTGAGGAAAATAGAGTTAAAAGCAATTTAACTGGCAGAATGTACAAACTCCACCAGAGACCTCAGCAGCAATTACAAACTCCACAACTACTGAGCTGTGCAAAATTTTGTAAATACTACTGTATTTTTAAGAAACTTTCAGAGCTCCAAGTATATTCTGCAGATAGCATCAAAATGAATCAATCAGCATTGCAGGTAGATAGGCAAGTATTTTAGCCAGGAATTAAATATATTTAGATATAATATTTAGGCTAGTTTACACTAGTTCTGAGACCCAGATTTTAAATTCCTTCTTTTTTCCCTTTTCTCCCCCAAAATCAATATGAGAATGAAAAAAGCCTTCCAATTTTTCATAATCCTGCCCCAAGAAAATGTCTGCTCTGATTTAGCTAAAACTTCCTGGAGAGCAAACATGTGTCTCACAGGAGACCAGACCAGAAACATAAAGGTTCCAGGAAACATTTCCAAATCAAGCTGTAGTGTAGAGTGAGCTTTAACCAGAGGTGACTTAGGAGTTCTGCTTTTTTGCTTGCTTGTTTTTCTCATTGTTGTAATTTCAGCAAAATATAACCTTAAAAAGGAATATTTTTTCTGGAAAGACTTTGGGGACTTTGCATTAGCAAAACTGGAATGAAAGCAACTACTGTAGTGCTCCAAGGCCCTATAGCTGGGGCAATGTTACAGAATAAAGGTGAAACCAATGGGTTCAATTTTTCTTAAATGGTGACAAAAAAACCCAAACCTTGTTTCCCTACCTTTTCGGCTGCCTTTCTTATTTTGGCCCCAAACATTCTAAAAACAAACAGATTATCTATCCCTTTATGTGCAGCAGAACAAGCATCAGATTTGGATTGAACTGGGGCTTCTGACCCATATTATTTTACAAACAATTATATCCTTGTGATCTATTTCTAACTGCTACCAACCAGCTATCCAGGCACCGATCATGCTGTGCATGATGTCTTCAACAAGGAGACTCAGAGCATCCCTGGCATTTCTGCTGCTGTGGGAGCCAGAGTGGCCACTGGTCAGTGGTAACAACATCCAGACAAGGCTGTGGGTGCCATTTCATCTCAAGGACTCACTGCAGGGAAAGACTAATAGTGTTATGTCTCTGTTTCAAGGATGAAGATGGTGACTGAAGTTGACTTTAATGAATCTGCTCTTCCTAAGAAGAGTCTGAGCACACCATATTAAGCTGGGTGGTGGCTCTGCTAGGATTACCATGGTAGCTCCTAGATATTTAAAACCCTAAAATCCAGTCTGTTCCTGATTTTCTCCCTCTAGACACAGATTCTGGGACCTTTTATCTTTGAAGTAAAATCTTATGCATCTTTTCCTCATTGACTTCCAAATGCAATCCTGGTCAGGCCAAAAACTTTCCATTGAAAATACTTCAGCAGACACCCATTAACCTTGGCCTTGCATGTGGCAAGGTTGGATCTGAGGACAGACACTGTTATCCTTGGATCCACAACTCCCTTCTGCTGCAGCTTTTCAAACCTGCATTGCTTCTGTTCTCCCCAGCATCAGCTGCTTTAGGCAATGTAGTGTCAGCTCAAAGTCACACAGTGGCTCCAGCTCCCAGATCCAAATTTAAGCAAGTTTCTATAATTTGACTACAGCAAACCCAGGGGTTTTTGGCTTAACACAAAATTGCAGAATGTAACACAGAGAGTTAAAGCTCGCCAAGGAGGCCCTGAGTTTGTTTTCTCTCCTAAAAAAGAAGCAGTAATCCATGCAAAGAATTACTGAGGTATTTTGGAATCAAGCTATCCCATTTCTGAAGTTCACACTGAGTTAATGTGTTATTAACCTCAATTGTTCTGTTTTAATCTTCTCTGTCCATGTGAACAAAGTTGGGGTTTGGCTCTGGCTTAGTTATGAAAATATTCATTTACCATCCTGACAAAGCTCAGCAGTGAAGGGAGCTGTGTGAAGGAGAGGACAGCAAAGGGCACGGCACTGCTATATTCTGCTGAGCCAAAAAAAGAGAAGGATAGACACTATTTTCTGGACCATTTAATACCAGAGGCTCATATATCACAGGCTTACTCACCTGAGCAGAGGTTGCACCTCTCCCCAGTGCTATCTGCCCACTTCAGCCCATGGTGTCACAGCTGTTAAACTCCCTTGGGGTGCTCCCAGTTTGGGAAGCAAGGAGCAGAAGGAGAGGAGGCTGATGAGCTCTGTGATCTTTGAGTGATGAACCTGCTGATAAGCCTCAAGTCTACACAGATGCCACCTGCTAACCCCCTGCTTTATACAAAGAGCCAGGGAGCATGACAAACTAACAGTGACTGTGGCTGGAGGAGCTCTTCAGAAGCCACCAGTTGGCACTTTTATCCATGAGCTATAATCCAAGCTTACTGGCCAATTCCTTCTGAGCTGATTCTTTGCCATGTAAAATGGATCTGCCTTCTCCATTGTACTGTTGGACAGAAAAAAAAATTAATAACAAAACAGGAGCCAAAAAGCTTGGGAGTGGAGCTAATAGGAAATGCCAGTTAGCACTGCAAGATGTGATGTGCTTAGTACAGAAATGATGGTGTTTCATAGCCTGTAGTATGCCCCAGGTCAGGCTTAAAAACTCTCCATCTAGGAAATAAGAAATATTATTTTGCTATTTTTTTAAAAATATAATAGCTCTTTACTTGTCCTAAAAATATCAGAAGTGGCACAATCTGGAAACACCTTGACCAGTTCTCCAGCCTTCCTCACAGCAGGAATTAAAGGGTGGTTAGGGCAGATGCCAATAGGAAAACATCTGGTTCAACACCTGGCAGGGCAGCAAGATGGGAATGTGGGTGGCTACATGTTCCTGAAGAGAGCCTCAGCTCTCAAAAGATTGGGAAACATTTCTCAGGGCTGTTCAAGAGTAGCTTGACAGTATAAGAGCAATACAGTCTATGTAGAGTCCCCAAATAGCTGCTCACATCTCTTCTGTTTGTTCTCTTGGCAAGGAGATCTATATGCTGATTTCACTGAAGTCAGCAGATTTCACACTTCTTTCCCTCTTCCCTCTGAAGTGCAGTTTCTGCCTTTGTCTTCTTCCCTCCTTAATTATATCCTCATCACCCAGCTGCCCTTCTTGTCATTCCTGGTTTTAAATGTTCTTAGATTTATATGGTTTCCACTGATAATCCTTAAAACTAAAGTCTATTGTTATCTTTTTAATCCTTTTTTTCTGCCTCCCTTCCTTTTCATCTGTGTAATGTGATTCTCTCCCTCTTTTTTTTTTTTTTTTTCCTGCAGGCTGCCAATGCCAAAACAAAGCTAGTCTTATTACTCTGGCCATACATTTTTAATGAATTTTTGTTTCATGATCACTATTCAGTTTTTGTGCACAGATTTCTATGTTTCTTTCATGTATTATTATTTATAAAGCTTTCTCACAGGTCTCCCTGCTGAGTCTCTTTGACAGTACCTCTCAGAGACGTAGAAAAATGCACATTTGCCATCCAGAGACAAGCTGGTCCCAGAGCACTGGGGTTTTTGGGATGTCCAGTACTCAATACTGCACCTTTACCTGCACCCCAAGTGGAGTATTTTGCCCACTTCTGGTGCCTCCAGCACAGAAAGGACATGGAGCTGTTGGAGGGAGTCCAGAGGAGGGCTACAAAGCTCATAAGAGGGCTGGATCACCTTTTCTGTGAAGACAGGCAAAAAGAGCTGGGGCTGTGCAGCCTGGAGAAAAAAAGGGTCATGGGGAGACCTTATAGTGACCTTGAGTACCTGAAGGGAGCTACAGATAAGCTGAGGAGTGCAGTGATAGGATGAGGGGAATGTTTTCCAACTGAAAAAGGATAGATTTAGGTTAGGAAAAAAATAGATAGATCTAGGCTAGGAAGAAATTCTTTAATGTGAGAGAGGTAGTGAGAAACTGTCACATGTTGCCTAGTGGTGTCATGGATGCCCCATCCCTGGAAGTGTTCAAGGCCAGGTTGGATTAAGCTTTGAGCAGGAGGATTGGAACTGGATGATCTTTAGGGTCCCTTCCAGCTGAAACCATCCTGTGATTCTACAGTTCTAGTTTATGTTCATTTAATATTTTTTTAACCTCTAGATTTTTGTTTTGTTTTCTCTTTTCCAAGGAGCCTGCACAGGCATTTGTCTTCAAAGTCCTTCAAAGGAGTTGCTTCCCCATTAGAATTCTCTTTTCATTTCCATAGTTGACTGCAATCAAGAAAGTGCAAAGGCTTTGGATTCTGGCTGTTCTTGCATTTCAGACAAACTATCAGTCTCTTCAGACAGCAGAAGGCTTCACCTGTCCCTGCCAAAAAACGACACGATAAAAAAGTCTTTCTTTTTTCTCCCCCCTCCCCCACTCCCCATACATTTCTGCTCAAATATTCCATCACACAGTGATCAAATAAATTGGTCAGAAACCTCCATCAGGAACTTTCTTTAGCAGCTAGGGCCAAAACCAGTGTTCCATTCTTCCTTTTCATAATTCCAACTCAGTATTACCTATTCTAATTCAAAACCCCAAATCTAATTTTGAGGATCCTCCATGGACTGTGGTTAGCTTGTATCACGTTTCCAAAGCCATTCTGGCTTTAAAGTCTGTTCAGACAGAAGGAAAAATTCACATTGAAGAGGCTGAGAAGCCAGTCCATGGATTCACATTTCATCTCCATGGAATATGTTGTTCAAAATATCATAATTCTGAGCAACAAATCCCCCTGCTCTGCTTCAGAAGCCATTTGGAACACCTATGCTTAGATGCTACATAACATGAAAAAAAGATAAAAAGCCGAAGGGTGTCCTGCAGTAGTATACAAGAAAAGCAATATTCTTTAAATATACAAATGGGGGCTTTTCTATGTCCTTTATTCTACACAAAATATTTAACCCATAATTTCTTAACTTCAATTTTAAGCTATTTAGGTTGTCTTCTTGGAGTGCAATTTTACAAAACCAAGTATCAGTAAACACATTTTATGTGCGGAACCTGGGAAAAAATGTTATAGGAAGAAAACATTCTCAAAGCATTTTTGTTTTTTAAAAGAGAACTAGAGCTTCTGGAAAATTCTGCAAGTATATTGTAAATCTGGCTGCTCTCTTGGTTTCCTCTTCCAAATTCCACAGTGATATGGACGACTCTGTACACAATAGTGGCTGACATTTGAATAGCTTGCAAGAGGTTCTGCTGTTAGCATCCCAGCCTCAAACACCCGGCAGTATTTCAATTTCCCAAAAAAATGTTTAGAAGGAAAACAATTCAGGATTGAGATGTCTGGAATTATTTTTGGCCTGAACCAGAATCACCTTTGGCATTAAGCATGCCTTTCATTTTGGCACTTGATCTTTGCTTGAGGAGATGGGGAAGAGCACAGGCACCGTGCCATGGTTCAGAACAAAACACTCATTTCACATTGCATTCCCACTGCCTGTATCTAATTGCATGTGAATATCTGACAGGATATGGAACAGGATACTCAGCATTCAGTGCTTTTAGGAAACAGATTATTGGTAAATCGCTCTTTGCTATAGTTAAAGAAATTATTGTCTTACTGGACTGACCAAAACCAAATTGTACCCAGGACACCAAAGAAGACTGACAATCTGTACCCTACTATGTGAAAACAGGATAGATCCTTCTCCTCTTTTTCAGGTTTTGCTGCATTTCTTTCTCTAGCCTC
Source organism: Calypte anna (assembly GCF_003957555.1). Lineage (NCBI taxonomy): Eukaryota > Metazoa > Chordata > Aves > Apodiformes > Trochilidae > Calypte > Calypte anna. Next base: position 142,089,952 of record NC_044245.1, on the reverse strand, counting down.
ACTGTCTTTCCTTGTATGTGTAAGAAAAAAATTTTTACTTCAAATGCTGTTAAGATAATTAGCTGTCATATACAGTTTTTGCTTATTCCACATGCAGGATAATGTCATTTACAACAAATTACCAGGGTTGGCCCAGCATCATAGAAATCAGTTATGTTCCTAATTATAATTTTCCAGGCTTTGAGATAGAATAGGCTTTGCACTTTTTGAGCATCCTGAGACAGTGATCTATTTGAATAATTGTAATGAAGCAGTTCAAAGACATGTGATATTATTTTTCTTTTTTTGTTGTTTTTTTTTCTTGGTGTACTTCCAAGGAGACACAATACTCTTAACTTACACTTAGTAATAGCTGTTAATGATCTTCCTATGAAACTTTACCTTAAGCAAGTTTTTGTCTAGGCCATTCTAGTGTGGTTGGTGACTCCACATTTAAACACACTGTAAACATGCTCATTCTTCTGTAAACATGCTCAACCATTGCTCAGTATTCTGGGATCTAAAAGATTGTGGTTAAGTCCTCACAGGTCCATGACTGACCTGCCTGATCTTCCCTTTCTCATTTCACTGAAGATTGTATTCTCACCTAGTACTATAAATTATGGAAACCACCGAAGTGATTTTTTTGTCTTTGCAGGGGGTCAGAAAATCTAAGCACATAAGTTGGATGTCAACTTTTCTTGTCTTCTTTGTACAACATAATCTGCAAGTGTCACAGATGTCATTGGAGTGGATGTGGTTTGTGTTCCCAGTTCAGTCCCAGCCTATCAAATGCAGCACTTTTTTCTCAGGGAGTCATCAGAACTTGTCATTTTGCTCAGTGTGGTTTTGTTGCTATTCATCACATTAAAATATAATATACCTATTAGAGACCAGAACTCTAACTGAATGATACAGCTAGGAACAAAAATTCAGAGATGAGCCCAGGGGACAATCTGAGTAGCTTTTGCAGTTCTAAATCATTTCCTTTATAATGAAAAAAGGAAACAGTGAGGAAAAGAGTATAAATATCTATATAACTTTAAATAAGGCTTGTGGCAGCAAGATTACCTTTTACTTTGTACACTTCTGCAGGAGAGAAATAAAATAATTATTTTAGAAAGCAGAGATGCAATTTACATTAAGCCATTTGAAGACTTATGGGACTGATGACAATTAATTCAATGATACTTTGCAGATTTTGGCATCTCTAACATTAGGATAGTGAATCACTTCATCAGTCTTTACAATGGTCCTGTCAGGCATTGCCATTAGAGATATCTAAAAGGAAGTGACTTGCCCAGGGAAGCTCTATACTGGAAATGAACCTGAGGTTTATTCCCTGGTCTAACTACAAAACCCAAACTATGTCAGCCCAGTCCCTTCCACTAGATCAGGCTGCTCAAAGCCCCATCCAGCCTGAACTTGAACACTTCCAGGGGTGGGGAATTTACAACTTCCCCAGGCAACATGTGCCAGTTTCTCAACACCCTCACAGTGAAGAATTTCTTCCTAAGGATTAACCTAAACCTGCTCACATCATGGTGTGTACAGTGTACAGTGTACAGTGCACAGTGTACAGTGGCTGACCCTGCAGTCACATCTTGTTGCTGTGTGTGTCTTCAGTCAGCTCTCTCTGTCTGTCTGGTCTTCTTCCTAAACCCCATCTCAGCTGGAGATAAGGTAATTTTTGTGGATTTTGTGTGAATAACACCAAGTTCAGCAATCCTAGCCTGCCATGTGACTGTGTGGCAGCTAAGTGACAGTGTTGCCGTACAGAACGAGAACATCAGCTTTTTCTAGTGGGAGCAGCAAACACAAGCAGCCCTGAAAAATTATACACATGTCCATTTGCTTCTTAAAGATCCATTAATCTTTCAGAAAAGTGTTTCTGAAGTTGCATTTTGGACTTGGCTTTGTTTGACATCCATATAGCTAATTGATTTTTCTGACCTTCCCAGCCCACAGGAAAACAGGGCGGCTGTGACTGCGGAGGGGAAGAACTGTTTGGTGCCACGGAGCTGCATGGCCAGCAGCCAGCTGCACAATTACACCATGTGCCTGGAATGAGAATTGAGATATTGGTTGCTCCCTTCTTTACTTCTAACCTTGGTATTAGCACCAATGCAGCCTTTGCTTGAGAGAGTGACAAAGATGGACTGTGGAGTTGCATTATGAAGACATCGTATAGAAGGGTCACCACAGTGAAAGTCCACCTGGGTTTACCTGGTGAGGGATTGCCTCTAGGGAAAAGAGGATAAATTGTTATCATTGTTATTATTATTATTAATAATTATTACTGTTGCTGCTGCTTCTGTTGCTGCTGCTAATACTGTTGTGATTACTATTATTACCTGCTGCATCCAAGAAGGATCTAGGAGGTGCTAAGGTGTTAGATGCTAAGCAGGGAAAATGATGGAGAGGAACATCTTGTCCCATGAGGAAGATTTTGCCATTTTCTATCCCCCTTATCCCCTTTGTAAAGCTTCTCCATCCTCTTCCAGAGCTCTGATTTACCTTTTTTTCCTTCTCTCATTCACATTTGCCTGTAGCCTGATGTCCACCCCTCATCACCAGGGCTGCAAAACTCCTGGGAAGCCTGAAGATAGTTCCAGAATTTGGATTTAAAACAAGAAATGAGGCTTAGAGCTGAAATCAGAACCGGGCCACCAGCAAAGAATTTGGCAGCATTTTTTCCCTAGGAATGGGACCCTTTGGAGATCTGTGGTGCTTGAGTGTCTATAGCACATAATGAGAGACAGTCCCTTCCTTTAAAAAAATCTACAATCTAAGCTTTAGAGGGGAGGCCAAAGAATGGAAAATATATGCTAGGAAATAATAATCAAGGACAACGAATAGCATTTACTAAGAGAGAAAAAAAAGTTTGCTTTAAAATCAGAAATGAGGCAGAGGGAGTAAACAGTGGTAAAAGTGTAAATCCTTGCATGTAGATCTGGACTAAAAAAGGACTTTCAGATTTCAATATTCCTAATTTTTAGAGGGTTTTTTATCTTTTGTTTTGGAGTTTTTCAGTTCAGTTTGTACAATTATGGAGATTTTTGCTGGGTTTTTTTCCTTTATTTCGATATTTTGGGGTTTTGTAAATGCAGAAGCCCCAGATTTTTACTTTTCTTCATACAGGGTATTTTGTCTTATAGATAATGAGGTTATTTTTTTTAATCCACAAGGTTTTTGTCTTTAGGTTTAACATATAAAAATTACTTCTGCATTAGTTTAAACCTTCTTTTCTCCTTAGTGGATCCTTTTATCAGTATTTTACACCTTTTACACACATCTCATGGGTAACAGGCCAGTAATTTTTAAGGCCAAATTTACCATAAGAAGTCAGTCCAAATTTAATAACACAATAACTTAATAACCATACACACAGCACCAGATGAATAAAAGCCTCTGAGGCAACATGAGTCATAATGATCCATTATTTGCTGTCCTTTGCTTTTTTCCTCTTCTACCTTTCAAAATTAAATCCTAATGGTCATGAAGAGATTCTCTGGGGCTTTTACACAATGTAATTTCTCTCAGAAGCATCTACAATTTCTCATACAGTATTGTTCAAAACATACAAATTAGCTGCCCTATCCAATATTTTTAAAGTAGGATTTTACTGCCAGTTGGAGAACGTTTAAAGTGCTCTTTTCCAATTACTGTTTGATAGAGGCCAGGGAAGAGATGTTAACAGAGATGTAATGCACTGTAGGGGTGGATGCAGCTGTAAGCTTGTAGGGGGCTGTGCAGTATTACTGCCTCTCCCATCACTGCACTGAGCACTGCTGATGAAAGATTAAATCCCACTAAACTGTTATCTTCTCTTCCTTTTATTCTCCTCCCTCCCAAAAAACTGTCCTGCACCAGGCTAGGGATCAAGGCAGTGCAGATCACATTTGGCATCATCTCTGGTTTTGCACTGGGGCTCAGAGAATTTACTCTAAAGATGGTATCTGCCAGCTGCATCCTGACTTCTCCCACTCTCATCTCTGCTCAGCTTCAGAAGCTGTAAATTTCTACCCACAAAAGACACATGAGCTGAGGAAGAATAGTTGATTTGGCCACTCCTATTGGAAAAAAAAAAAAGAAAGTAGGAAAGAATATTAAAAACCTATCCAATAAATACAATGCCAGTGTCAGCCACTTTGGGAGAGGAAATAATTTTGAGTTGTTCACATAGAGCAGCACCGGTTTAGTGATTATTTTTTCGTCCTTAAATTATCAAAAACAAAGTGTAGTGATTTTGGTGCAGGATGTGAAGGAAAATTCAGGCTTTTAAATACTCTGAAAAAGAGGAAATTCAACATTCTTATGGACCTAGTTTGGCATAACATACATAGCTCAGTTCAATATAAACACAGGAGTTCAAGTTCAGATTGACACTCCATTCTTTGCACCTCGTTGCTGCGCTCACAGAGCCACAGCCTACCATCTCTTCTGCAATACTGCCAGCCTCAATGGTTTTTCTTATATCTCTCATTATTTCATTTTTTTCTTAAAGACCTTGCTCTTGGAAACAGGCATTGCACAAGAATCTCAGCTTTCTCTTAAAGAAAATTATGTTTCCAGACCTCACTGTCACAGAACACGGCTTGGAAAACATGAATCTTAGTCAATCTAAAAGCCTCAGCAACCAGAAGGAAACCCTGAATAATACAATCTTTTTTTCTTTCTCTTCTCTTCTCTTCTCTTCTCTTCTCTTCTCTTCTCTTCTCTTCTCTTCTCTTCTCTTCTCTTCTCTTCTCTTCTCTTCTCTTCTCTTCTCTTCTCTTCTCTTCTCTTCTCTTCTCTTCTCTTCTCTTCTCTTCTCTTCCTTCCCTTCCTTCCCTTCCCTTCCCTTCCCTTCCCTTCCCTTCCCTTCCCTTCCCTTCCCTTCCCTTCCCTTCCCTTCCCTTCCCTTCCCTTCCCTTCCCTTCCCTTCCCTTCCCTTCCCTTCCCTTCCCTTCCCTTCCCTTCCCTTCCCTTCCCTTCCCTTCCCTTCCCTTCCCTTCCCTTCCCTTCCCTCCCCTCCCCTCCCCTCCCCTCCCTTCCCCTCCCCTTCCCTCCCCTCCCCTCCACTTCCCTCCCCTCCCCTCCACTCCCCTCCCTTCCCATCTTCCTTCAGAGCTGCATTAACAAATACATGAGGTTCATACAGAAATGCCTTTAAAAAAGCCCAACCTTTTCATTGTGTATTTCAAACCAAAGGTTTTTATGGTGGTAGGAGAGCAACACAATATTCCTTACAGCAAGAAGCAGGGACTTTTCCTCAGGGGTCAGTGAGATAGCAGGACACTGCTTTCTGACACCACCTGTGACAATGTCTGAAGTGTCTCCTTTGCACACACCTCTCTCAGGCTTGCTGAGTCAGATGAATTCTGCAGTGGTTCCCTCCACATGGGCCATGATCTGGGCAGCAGATGCAGAGGCTGAGCAAACCATTCCCTCCAGTCCCACCCTAAATATTTGTGGTTTCAGGAACTGGAAAGAAGAACCACAGACCTCTTCATGCCCAAGTGCTGGGGAGGACAAGGCAATGGCAGCCCTGTGGTATGTGGGCAGGTGGGAGCTAAAGGGAGAGAAGATGTTCCAAAAACTTGAGGAAGTTCAGGAGGAGGAGGATGGTGTTATCAGAGACAGAGGGCACTACATGGATGCAAACAAACAAAAAGAAGAGGCAAAAGACTTTCTGAAGCCTGCATTTCAGAAATACCAGAATTAAAGTTGCCAGGGCAACCATAATTGACCCTACTGTTTAAAAGCTTTATTGTACAGTCTTTAATTAGATGACCACAAACTATTTTTTTCCAAAGGGCCTAAGGATCATTTTCAGTGCAGGGAGTGGGTGTGGGCACAGAGGCTGCTGTCCCCAGCACTCCTGCTCACAGGGCAGGGGACAGTTGGGAGGACAAGAGGGCAGAGCTGTGCAAGCAGCAGCAAAGATGCTCCCACATCTGAAGCAAACAGAATCTCAGCTCCAGCAAGGCAGGACTCTTCCCCTGCCCTCTGACACCATGTTGGCAACTCACTGATCCCTGTATTTTCACAGCCAGTGTGTAATTGATGTTTTTCATTGGATATGTGGCTTAACACTCCCAGGTCTAGAGAGAAACACACATTATGGAAGCCAGTGAGTGCTACACTGTGGAGCAACCTGATGCACAAGGCTGACCCTCTTCAAATACCCCAGTCTGTGCTCCAGCAGGCTTTAGACACTTCTGAGACCCTTATAGAAACACCAGAGAAAAGTGGTATTTTCAGATCACTTGAAGGCTGAATGGTTCACCTTCAGTTTTGGGGTCGCAAACCGCCTACAGTAGATAAACCAGCTGCTGGGGCTGGGCAGAGAATCAGCACAGGACCCTCTACCACACACCTGCATGGTGTTTGAGAAGAAGCTGTGCAGCCATCTGTAACACTGGCCTTACCTCTCCTTTTGTGAGCACCACCCACCAGCAGCCCTGTTCCTTCAACACTGCAGGCAGGGACATTACCAACATTAGAACAAGACACGTGGCAGCAGTGACCCCCCAGCTGTGTGACTCTGTTCTTCTTTCTGCTGCTGCTGGACTCGAGTGACCTCATGGAGGTCATCACCCAGACCCCCTGCATCTCCTCCCTCCTCACATTCTGTCTCACTTTTTTTAGGCTGGTAGCTTTTGCATCTTACTTATCCTCAATGCCTGTCCACAAAATGAGATGTGATTTTAGTCTGGGGTTTTAAGCCTTCTCATAATCCAAGGAAAACCATCTAAAGCACTCCGAGGTCTTTACTATGTCACCACTGTCACAATGGTATCAGTACTGTCATTTCAATTTGTCTGTTCAGCTCCAACACTACAGGGGCCCCATGGATGCATAGAGAAGCAATTGTGAAGGTGGTTTTTTGCTGATCTGAAGAGCAGAGTGTTATTTTGGACCTTCCTTTTAAATATTAACACAAAGGAAAATGAAGGGGAACCAGAAAGAAAGCAAGCGGCTCACATAGCAAAATTGTTTTCAAGAAGAAATGACTCAGCCATTTTCTGCTTAAACACAAACACATACACAAAAATATCCCTGCCACATTATGCAGAAATCACCCTTATTTCAGCTGGAAAAATAAAGAGTTGCTGAAGCATTATGAAAGCAGCAGAGCCAGCCAGCTCCTGTGCTGAATCCACCACCCTGCCCTCCCCCTCGGCACTGCTCTGCTGCGGCTTAAATCTGACCAAAAGAAAAGGGTTTTGAAAATCAGGAGGGGAGGGGGATCATTCCTGGCACAAAATCATATTTTTGCTGCCAAGTTCGAGCCAGAAGCAATTTCATACAGCTGAGCTGTAAAACTCTGGGAAAAAAAAAAGAGGCTGGGACAGAGAGAAGGGAGGGAGATGGAGGGATTTGAAATGGAAAGGCAGACATGACCTTCACTTCAGCAGCACTGGTGGGTGAGGCTGAAATCTTCCAGGGGCAGAAAGGTTTTGCACTGAATCAAAAAGATGAGACAACTTCTGACAGCAACAAGAAAACTTTATGAGATAATTTCCTTCCTTCCTTCCTTCCTTCCTTCCTTCCTTCCTTCCTTCCTTCCTTCCTTCCTTCCTTTCTTCCTTTCTTCCTTCCCTCCCTCCCACCTCCCCTCTCTCCCTCTCTTCTTTCCTTCTTCTCTCCTTTCCTCTCATTTTTACATTTATTTTCAGGCCATTCTTCATCATTTATCTGAGTTGGTTTAAAGTACCTGCCAGTTGAACCACCAAGACATATAATCAGGTATTTTTCATTGAACTGTGTTTTAGGCCTATAAATTTCCACACCAAAAACCAACCAAACAAACAAACAAAACCAAACAAAAAAAAAAACCCAGTTCAGCAAGCTCAAAGGTGAGTTGGTAACAATTACAGTTTATCTGCATAAATATTGTCTCCTAATATTAATTTTCCATAGTTACTAAGGTTATCTATTTCTCTATTAAATGTTTAAAAGCTGAAAATGTCTTACTTCAGACCAGTGGCTCAAATACCAGCCAGTAATCTTTTTGTGACTACATTAACACAAGCCTGTACTTGTAACAGAGGACTCCTCTGATGCCCTAAATATTTGTTCAAATACTGAAGAAGAAAAAATGTACCCTAGACATAGTGAAGTTGTGAAGCAACTTGACTAATTTCACATGTAGGGTTTTGGAAAATGAAGGACCTGTGTCTCATCACAGAGTCTGGAGCTGTGCACTTTTTATCTCTGCTCTGACTCCAGGAGAGTGTTTCCCACCCTTGTTAATTAAAGGGTGCACTGTTTGTTTAGAAACAAAATACAAAATACACAAAGAAAAACATTCACAGAAAGTTTGCTGCAATATTGTAGCAATAGAATTTCTTTCTAGTGGAATAAATAGCAGACTAAATGTTAAACATTTTTTTTATTTTACCCATTTTGCTTGCCTGCATGTCTGAGGATAGATGGGAATAGTGTTTACACTTGTGGAAATGTCTCTTTATATTCAGCACCAGTCAGCCTTGTACGAGGGTTTTGCCCTGGCATAACTACTTCACAGTGAGCCTGATGTTGACCCCTGCTATGCACACTGATAACACCCTCTCTCTGTACAAAACATCACAGTGCAGGAAAACAGCAATTCTGTCTCCAAGCCACGTCTTTAGTCTTGTGGTTTATTCCACTAAGTATGACAGCATCTGTGATTTAGGTAGAGGTTTACCAGAGCTCAGCTGCCAGAGGTCATTCAACAGTCATCAACAATACCATCTATGAGGCAGGATCTGATTTAGTTGAAAAGGGAGATTTCAAGCTGATCTTGAAACATTTATGAGTTGCATTGTGTGGCATAGGGCAAGGCTTCTACTTCACATCTTACATACAGCTGTGTTTGGGCTCAGGGAGCACCAATTGTCAGGGCTGGTTGAAAAGTTAATTTCTTTTTTGTTTTGACAATGCTAAGAGCTCCATGTATCCAGTTTGAGGAACTGGTTTTAAAAGGGAACTATGACTCATTTTGGATTTTAAGAAAGTAGTAACTATACCCCAGCCTACAGAGACAGACCAGGTCAGTAGATGCTCAGGAATTTTCCTATTCATCTGCTGGTGGTGGTTCATATGCATGGTCATGTGAGAGTCACTGAGTGCCTGAATAATAGATGCGAAGGAAATACCTTGCAGTAATTGGGATTACAAGTCACGAAAACATGTCTCCCTCCTCCAGACTTGACATATTTTTGTAAAAGACCTTTCAGTGCACTCTGCAGTGCAGCAGCCATTTGTGTAGCTAATTTCCTCTATATTCTCTAAAAATAGTTTACACGTTTGTATCAAGCACCCTCTGCTCTGTGTCAGAATTAGGAATGGGGCCAGACCATATCCAGTTACTAAAGTTACTACTGATGCTGGAAAGTAGGAAAAAAATAAAATCTGAAGCTATCCTGCCAAACCTCATTTAAACACTGCACAATTTGAAAGAGAAATAGATTGAAAAAATTTGAAGAATTTGCAGAACTGAAGTCCCATTTTATGTTTCACTTCAGCCAGATCTTCAAAAACAGGTATCTATCTCCCTCTGAAGTCATTTGAAGGCAGCTGTGTGATGGGTGCCTTATGAATTTAAAAACTTTGAGCATCAGATGTGCTAGATCTTAAATCTTAATCAAAGTAAAAAAAAAAAAAAAAAGGGCTTGCAAGTGACTCATCCTGGCTGAAAGCATTTAACTAGCATCATCCTGCTGTCAACAAGACTCGGGGTTTGAGCTACAGTGATGTCCCTCACATGTTTCCCACTGAAAACCTGAGAATAAAGTCCTTCTGATTTTGATCATTCATAGTGAAGATGCTTAGCCTATCTTCCATGCACTGTCATGTTGTTATATCACAGCAGGTGTAAAATGGCCTCAGTTCAAGTCTGGCTCTCAGTGAGTTCTAGGGACTTTTATTGTCACTGTTTTGCCTCTCAGATTCCATGTGTTTGCTTCTTTTTGAAGTTTAGTTCCAGTTTCACACATGAAAAGTCCGACCCAGGATGCTGGTTTGACTTGGCATCTCTGTGAGCTCTGCAGGAAGCCAGCAGTAGCATCCTAAACATAACTGAAATGTAGGTAAAAGTAAAGCACAGAAGGCTAATGCAAATTCTTCTGTCTGCTCCTAGATTATTCAGTCAAAAATTATTTTTTGGTATCTAGCCAATTCTCGGTCTTTCCTAAATGGAAAACTCAGTCAGCTCTAACTCCAATCTTTTTAGATGTTTGTCACCGAGTTGAAATCAACTGGAAAGATGCAGGACAAGAGTCTGTCTGCCAGGAGGCAGGGTTTTCATCCCACTCCTACACATAAAGTTAAATCATATTTTGCCATCAGATCATTATTTTTCTTCTGTTTCTTATAAACACAGCAGCAGCATCAAACGAAATATGAGCTTTCCAAGGCAGTTGGATTTCCTTGTATGTACTGTAGAAAGCAACATTTGCAGACATATGGCATGCAGGCTACTCTTAGAGAAGCATTTTAAAAACTGAACTTGGACATTTTTCAGTCCAATAATGTGTAGGTGGTCTGAGTTACTAACCCTAAATCCCTTCAATGTTAACTTTTTCCCCTAGTCCCACACATCGGTCTATATGACATTAGGTTTGAGGGTTTTTCATTAAATAGAAACCTCAGTTATAATCGCATGAAATGAACTGTAAAAGATTATCTTCTGGATGCACATCTCTTTTTTTATTATTTTTGCTCATTCAGTTATAACATCCAGGAGTATGTGGGTCAAGCACACACCATTTAGAGTGCTCTGGTATACAGGCTGTGGGCCTACTACCTGTTCCTCTACCAATTTATCTTTCTTCTGGCCTGTTTTCTCTCCTTTGTCATGGAAATTTTATTGGGATACTAACACAAAGTTTGTCAGGACTTCAGTTGTTAAGGGAACGGAGGGAAGCACCTCAAATATTGAGGAAACACCTCAAATATTTTGTTAGTTTTGCCCTTTTAGCTTCATTTTACCTCCCTGTCTATAGGTGGTGATATATATATACATAAGTGGAAGTACAAACACACATATATTCACATCCATAGATAAATATGCAGACCACATTTTATAATTGGTTGGTTTTACATTATTTACTACTAAGTTACAGTCTTCTATACAAGAACTGGGCTGCATAGGCTGTTCTAGAAAGGCTGCATTTCAGGGATGGCAATGGAAAAGAGCAAAGGAAGAGTAGTGGAAGGGGGTTTTTTTGGCACACTGAGCTGTATGGGTAGAGGCCTGGAGACGACAAGGAGAGATGCAGATTGTTGTGGCAGGCAAGCTGATTTGAAAAGTTCTGTGAAAAGACAATGGGGCAGAATCCAACATGAAACCTTATGTGCAAGAGTGGCAACATTGTCTTGACACCAAGCACATCCAAAATCCTCCTATGAACTCCCAAGCTCTGCTTCTTTCACATTCTCCCTCTGGATGCTCCAAGCCTGCTGTGAGCAGTGCAAGGCCTGGACCCAAGCCCAGATGTCCAGGTCTGCAGGAGTCTGGGTGGGGAACCCTAAACCAGCAAGCCACATGTGCCAGGGTTGCTTTTCAGCAGATTTTGGAGAACAACCAGTGTGTGCTCTGTGGACTAAGGTGGCCACATTCAAACCCCCATGAAGAGGGATCCCTGCCCCATGACCTCAGTTCGTGGTCTGGGGAGATTTAAGAGGCGACCAATTTGAGCCAAGCCAAAACAATGGCAGAGGCTGGACTGGTATTTTCACAGCACAAAAGATCAAGTTCCAGTTCTCCACTCAACAAAAAGAATATGGACAGGCTGGAGAGGGCCCAGAGCAGAGCCACAAAGATGATCAGAGGACTGGAGTGCCTGCAATATGAGTGGAGGCTGAGGAGACTGGGTTTGCTCTTGAGAAGAGAAGGCTTAACAGAGACCTTATTACAATGCTCCAGTACAGCTACAAAGAAGATGGAGACTCTCTATTTACAAGGAGTCACTTGGACAAGACAAAAGGCAATAGGCACAATTGCTCCTGGGGACATTCCATTAGAACACAAGAGGAAATTTTTTCACTGTCAGGACAGTCAGACATTGGCATAGTCTCCCAAGGGAAGTGGTGGATTCCCCCATTCTGGAAAGTTTTAAGTCTTAGCTCGATGCTGTGCTGAGACATCTCATATAAACAATAATATCAGAAGGGTTGGAACTGATCAAGCTGATCCTTGAGGTCCCTTCCAACCTGACATTATATGATCTATGATCTATGAAATGTTCTCTGACAGCATTTAAATCACTGGTGTGAACACAGCCCATCACCTTGCTCTAGCTGGGGCATGCACCCCCCAGGAGCTCATGGGCAGCCAGTGTTCCTCACTATAAATCCCTGCCATGGTGTATAGCAGATGTGACCCATCTACTGTAAAACAGGTCTGATGACATCTTTTGTGCTGAGCCTGCAGCAGGTTTAATCACACCGTGCACCCTGCAACATGATTGCATTCATATTTATTGCTGCACTGACACTGGCAGTTCAGCAAGACTCCTGATGGATGCCCTAGAAAACCTCATACATTAGCTCAGTTAGAAAACCTGATTTCCTGTTTCTAAATGAACAGAGAGATGCTTTAGATGCTGATACAAATCCCCTGTAATCCAGCTATAGCATACCATTAAGGAAATTGTCTTGAGACCAGATGCTGCCAGATTGATAGTCTGGGCTTCGTTTGCCAGTAGCGCAGGTGCAGATGCTATTAACAAATGCATTGAGGCCTTTCTAAAAAACTACCAAGCAATTTGCTCCAAGGCTAACCTGCAGCAAGGAGTGCCTTGAGTTAATTATTCACTGTGTCAGTGCAGATAAAAACCCCAATTTAGAATTAATAAAACACTAGAAAGTTTACCCTGAAGGGAATACCTCAAAGAAGGATCCGACATTGACAAGGAGGTTGAGTACACAACTTAATAGGAACAAGTCCCTTTTCTAATTTTTGTTGTAAGACTTTATAGTATGTGCTTAAATCCCAAACACAGTTCGTGTGTAGGAGAACTTTTTCATCCCAGGGTGCCTCTCAGACTGATTTTTTCTTTGGATATAATTTTGCTCACTGTTGTCTCTTTGGCCTTGTTACTTCTGATGAGCCCAATGTGTGCATTCATGCTCAGTTCAGTTCCATTAACACTTATTGTTTGTGCTTGAGTGTTTGTAGTGAAACAGCTTTAGAGAACACTTTGGATAAAGCATGAAATTTTATTAGTTATTTGCATTTCTTTGTTCTTACCCCACCTCAGCTTCTAGTTGTGTCTGCAGAATTATAAGTATTTAATACTAATGAAGTTAAGAGCAAAGGCAGAACCAAATGATCAAATAGGTCTTCCTCATGGTTGAACTCTGAGATTTTAAGTGGTTCAAAATTCAGCCTGAGCTGCAGCCATGTTTTCTTGTGCTCATTCAATTCTTGATCTTGAATTGGAAGCATTCATTATTTATCCACATCTGTCACTCATAAATCTGTTTATTATGAAGGGAATTGGATGCTTCCCCCATACAAATCCCACTATTCCATAGGATTTATAGTTGTACCAACCTTCCTCTTTGAAAATGCTGCTCTCTGTCCTTTAGCAACATTGAGCACTGGGTTACTGCCATTTACTGCAACATAACATAAATTCCACATTGCAAGGGCCCTTCTCAAAATAGCTCTGGCTTGCACCTTACCAGCCACTTGCACTGAGTAAAGCAATAGTAAGACCATGCACAGCAGAGGAGAAATGCCTGAGGGTCTTTCCTCCCTCCCCTACATGTGGTGGGAGAAAATCTGATCCCCAGACCAGGTGTGTGGAGTTACTCTGGACAATAGATCTACCATGCTGGCACAACCAGTCCACCCTTGACACATGGGACAAGAAAAAGGCCCACAGACTGCACAAGAAATAAATACTGGTAGGAGAGTGATGTTTATAGTAGGAATGAAAAGATGACTAAAAAACAGCACTGAGGGATCAAAACCATGTCAGACATAGAAGCTGCCCTTAGAAACTGAGCTAATAGACTGTCCTTACAGTCAGAGAAGGAAGCAGACAGCCTGTGCCAGGCTTTTTCATGTGATAGGGGATTTATGGTATGTACTATTCCAAAGGTAGACCTTTGAAAGGTGAGCATTAGAGTAAATACCCTTTTGAAATGCAAATTCTCTACACAAATGTCCCCAGGCAGCAGCATGCATCTGAGATTTATTTTTATTATTGCCATATTACTCTTGGATTGAATAGGATGGCAGCACATAGTGTAACAGGGAAAGATCACTTGGTAGAAGCACAAGAAGGTGTGACCATTCTGAAAGCAACCTTATTTTCCTTCATTCCCTCATTCCAGGAGGCTGCAGAAAAGTACTGATACATAGCCTGGGTTCAATCACTCCGAGGCACTATATAGGCACTGAGAAGCAAATCTGGTGGTACTGCTCCCTGCATTTCTGAGCATGCTGCTGGCTGCATGGCTGAGCTGGGCACTGAGCTCTGCTTCCCTGATCAGGAAGCACTGCACAGCCAACACAACTTTTCTCTTTTTTTTTTCCCTTCCAGGAAAGCAGCAGATGGCTCCAGGGACCAGAGTCATCCCTGGCATAAGCCATCAGTTTTCACTGAGGTGGGACTGCAGCTACTGTCACCCCAGGGGTCCGGACCTTGACTGCTCATCTGCATTGCCATATGCTCTGCTATAATTGTAAGCTGTAAAGCCAAAAACAAACACACAGCTTAAAGAAGTCTGCTCTGTGTGGTGTTATTTCACTTAAGGATTAGGTGAATCAGCCTCCCTGAAGAAGACAATCTCTCACCGTATGCTCAGACAGACCCACGGCTCCCCCCTGGAGAAGCTGCAGGGCAGAAGGGAGGGAGACACATGCTGTGAGCTCTGTGCCAGCTCTGTGTCTCTCCATTATTAATGCTTGGCTATAACAAATGGTATTTAGAGAAACAGATGTATCTTTAAATGAGACCTCGCTGGAGAAATATCTGAAATCCGGCAAGGACTGACCTGAGTTCTCAGAAAAAGGAGTCTTGTACCTTATTAAGGCCAATGTCAAAATTCCCACTGCCATCAGTGAGCCAGGAGCATCACCTCCAGACTCCTCTATTTCAATGCACAAACTCAGAGCTGTGAAATTTTAAAAATAGCATAACCTCAGATCTTCTTAAGGCTTGCATCTCTGAGGCAGCATTTAGTTGCTCCCTAAAGCTCTCCTTTCATGAAGGGGTGAAGTAATTAGCAGAATGAGTACCATGCACAGTCAGGCACCTATACATCACTGAGCATCAAGCTGTGACAACCAAAGTAATGGGGCATCAGAAGACAAATAGGCAGGCATTGTGTTTGCTCCTCAGACAGGGACACAGAAAAAAAAAATCCCAAACAACAAAACAAAAAATTAAGCCTGACTATCAATGAGGAACAGCAGAAAATACCAAGAGAAGATGAAAAATAACAACCTGCTATTAAAATTATTGTAGTACTTCTTGAGGAAACGTTCAACCTCTTTATGAAACAGGAAGACAAGAAGTGATTCTGTGAGTTTCATAAGCAGAAGTTATATCCTTTATGAAACCAATTAGTATAATGGGTAAAAATGACATATACTGGTGGGCACACAACCTTTCTTCAGGTCTGTGGACATCTGCAGTTGCCTTCCATAGACACTACAAGCTTACCTCTCAATTTCAGGTACATTCCAGTTCCTATCCATCTCCCTTCAAGCTGACAGTGTATGGCCTGACTTTGACCTGTGCAAAGCTTCAAATCATAGTCTGAAATATGACTCTGTAATTCCACCACTTTTATAGCTATACAGAGCAAAGTCTTGATGGGAAACTAGTTAGATATTCCTTCCATGAGGCAAAAGGAAAGGCAGAATTCTGCTTCCCTCTCCCTGAAGTGCTGTTGTGCACGGCTAGCAGAAATAAAACACTGTTTATGTCACTAGCTGTATCATATTTTATTCTGAGTCCTTGCAGGGAACAGACCTTGAGACTAATGAAGGGACAATAACTATAATAATTTCCTCGGAGGAGAGAGATGCTTTAAAATTATAAAAAATACTGGGCCTGTTGCTTTTATAGGAACCATTTATCTTGCATCTGCTCCTTCAACCTTCTCTCGAGCTCCAGTTATGTACGAACACACTCATGTGCATGGAGGGTACATAACCACATGAGACCACAAGCCCAAGAATTGAAAGTCATGCTTTTCTTTCTTTCAATTTTCCATTTCATCTCTTAATGCAACCCTACTTACCCTATAGGTCTGACTTTAAAAACTCAGCCTGAGAAAGTGACAGAAGCTCTTTCTGCAACCAGCACAATAATTCGAATCTCCTCAAAATACACCTCAAACATATCCAAAAGTCTTTAGATAGGGAGGAGGGGTCCTACTATTCAAGGAATTTTGTTCATTACAGCTAGAAAATAAACCATTTTTTTTTGCACTCAGATTCTACTTAGTAGTCTGTAAGGTATTCATTGAATTATTTCACCTAACAGTATCAGAAAACCACTACAGGCATGAAAAAAATAAAAAAAAATGGCACTGATTCTCTTCTCATTTAATTTAACTTCATGCCATTTTAGCATCAGTTAACAAATTTTTCAGTTAATATAAATGAGTAGGTTCCTATTGCAACTGATAACTGATAACCAGAGTGATTTCATTAATTGAGGTTTAGGTCACTTGAGCTCAGTGAAACTGCTGCTACTGATGCCAAAGTAAATAAGTAAACAATCAAGTTCCAAATATTATATTTTACTATAATTTTCCTTCTGAAAAATATTATTCACTACATAAGAAGGAAAGTATCACGGAGTTAAGAATAGAGGAATGCAGCATCTCCACAGGATTTCCTAAGCAGGAAGATAAATATATTTCATTATGTGCAATAATTAGCACTAACAACATTCTCAGTGCATCCACAGTATGCTCACACAGCAGCTTGGTCACAGTATCTTTTTGAGCTTGCTTATTCTAATGCCCCAGACAGTTTAGTTTGCTGCATAAAGATGAAAAAAATTAATTCTGATTAAATGCATCATCAAAGGCCCATTCCATCACTGAAGTGCAGTTGTTTCATCCTAGCCTCTCCAAGATCTCCAGTAGGGACATGGCCATTTACTCGCTTCCCTACGCACTCCCCAGAGTTCTGTAGGGCAGAGATAATTTTCTTGTACCTCTGTATGGCTTTGATTCTGAAACAGAGAGTCATGGATTAAGGAAACACCCCAGCTGAGCATCTGTTATTTGTGAATCTATCCCTCCAGGCTAATCATGTAGCTCAAGACCTAATAAACCAATGAAACAGGAGCCTGAATGCTGGCAGGGCATTTTTGGCATGAATTGCAACTCATCCTAACCAAAAAGGTAAAACAGTGAAAATCTAAGAGGATTACATCTAAAGCAGCAAGATATTGTTCTTAATAAACCAGATTCTGACCCTCCTCTCCCCACTTTGATCACAAAATAGAGACAAGACAAACCCTGACAGCCTGGAATTTCAGGTGCTTTGGTATACAGCCAGGAGAGGTATTTTTCTAAGTTTTGAAGTTAATTCCAACAAGTCATTTCTAAAACAACAGCAATACCTTGAAAAGTATGTGTTCAGAAATAGCCCTTATTTGAAAGGTCTGCTCCTCATGTTCACTGAACAGACAACTTTCATGTGGAGTTTCTGTCTCTAGCAGTAAAAAGGGAAAAAGAAACCCACAACCTTTTAATTTGCAAATGGACTCTATTTGATCTTATACCATCCGGACACAATCAGAAGACAACTCCATAATTGCTAACATCATATTTCCAAACAGTGCTTTTTGATCTTCACATAAGACAGCTGCAAATTTAGCTTCCCTTCCCTTCCCTTCATATTTTCCAACCAATTGTAAGTCAGGAGACATGCAAGTGAATGAATTCTCAAGTTTGGGAACAGTACCTGGCAAGGCCCAATGTATAAATATGAAACATTTACAGACTTAGTTGCTTAAAAGCAAAAAAAAAAGCCATATGTTTCTACTGCAGCCTCTTTCATAGGAAATAAAAAAACCAAACCAAAACAATAACAAAAACAAGCAAACAAAAAATAAAAACAAAAAAATACAATTTCTTTCTAATGGTTCCCACAGGTACTGGCACCTCTTTACTCAGGGGTTGCAGATTCCAGCCAGGGAGGTAGAAGACTGGGGCTCAGTTCCTACTTTTCACACAGAGATCTGAATGTAGAGAAGGAAGTTACAGCTATTTCACAAGGGAATATTCTGCTGGGAAATACTTTCTATTTTGTGGCTTTTCCTCTTGTTGATTTTGTTCCACTGCATATAGAATATTGAAATATTCATTAAGTCAGAGAGAAAGACTCTATATCATGGTTTAGGCTCTGCAGTGAAGAGACAGGACATCACTCTCATGAATATTTCAATATTGTAAATAAAGGAGAAGTACTCTAACAGTAGTATTGAAAACCCAACCTTTCTCTCTCCCACACTGGGAGATACTGAAAATCTGGTGATTAGGGGCCATTCCTGGAAAATTAAGATGGGCTCACATCTCCTCAGGCAGATGAGGAAACTAAAGCCTTATCTTCTGCATTTTGAATGAGTCCCTTGCCAAATGAACTATTCAAATAAAGGAGACAGGTGGCTTTAAATTCAGTAATCTATTATTGTAGATCTCTTTCCCTTTTCTCCCTCACCTTCAAAAGTGACAAATTTAACCTGACTTTTGGAACAGTTGTAAGCACACTGAAATACCACTTTTGGACAAAAGACTTAACAACCAAAGCCTACTCAAACCTGGTCATATTTTATGGTCTTTATATGATTTTAACAGCTCTAGCATGACACAAATCATGTTTAGTGTTCATTCTATAGCTCCTCACACCTGAACAATATCTTTCCCAGTATCTGGCTGTACACTGCAGACTGTGTTAGCAAACTGCTGGAAAAAGTTGTCATCCAAAAGAGGCCTCTGGTAGGTGCTCATGTCCATTTGGAGGTGGAAATCTATCTTGGTGGAGTAGATAGATATACTGGAGGGAAGAAAGTGGTACACAGGAACACAAAAAAGTCTTGCTGTAACTAAACAGTTACTTATTAGAACTGACATATAAAAAATATTAATCTCATTTCTATGTTGCACGATTCAGTCTCAAAGCTAGTTTTTGCAAAGTGCCTCAAAAAGTCATAATTGCTATTATATTTCTGTCTTATAAAATAAATAATTTTTTTAAAAAAAGGAATAAGGAAAAAAAGTCAGCATGCTTTGGTGAGCAAGGCTCCCTGAATAATGTTTGAGTCCACAGTGAAGACACAGCATGGTATTGCTTCACAAGCTATATGGAATACTGTTCTCCTTTCCTACCTGAAAGGAGCTGACCTGAGGGAGTAGAATTTAAGGTAGCCATTTAGTTTTATTGTAAAGTTTGCTTTTATGCCTATATTGTGTTACTTAGGGGCATGAATAAAGTCAGGTAAGAACTGGAACAGCTGAGGACTTAGAAGAACCTTTGGATTTTCAAAGCTTCAAGTTCCCTGGGTCTGAACGATCAGCATACTTAGATCTGGACAAAATTTCTTTAGTTGTCTTCAGAGCTGAGAATATCTCTGGCTAAAAAAAAATAATGTTGGGAAAATTTATGTGTGATATCATATTATTTATATTATTTGTTTTGCCTGATTTTGTTCTGTAGCAAACACTCTGGAAGTAATGCAAATAAAATAACTCTGCAAGGAATGACATTAATGCAGTGAACTGTCATTGCATATGGCTCCAAGAAACACTTTCCAGATATTTTCACCTAGGTTTCTTGGAGCAGTTGTCACAAGGGAGTTTGCTAAGAATCCTAGATGACAGAAATTTCACACGTGCAATTTATTTAACAAAGAATCCCCAAGTCCCAAGTGAACCATCATTGAGACAGGCTGTCACAGACAGGCAATGAACTTCCTTGTATGCAGATGCTCCTTATAGACACACAGGGATTCAGGCTATGTCTGTCTTCACAAGTGAAGTGGTGCAACTGAAGCACCAGATTATTCTTTTGCAGACTGCAACAGCAGCAAAACCATTTGTACTAAGAACCTAGCAGCCACACTGCAAGGCCCCTGGTTTTGCGTCAGGACAGCTCTAATCAGGTCCATGGGACAGAAGTTCTGTTAATTGATGGAGCACATCAGGTGCTTGGTTGCCTGGAGCACACAGTTTGGCTGTCAGAGATTTGGTTCATGCACTTTGAGACAAATGGTGCAAACCAAAATACAGAAACTGGGGATAATCAGAAGAGTCAAAAGCACCAAGCTTGAAGCTAAAAGCTTGCTTATTCCTGACTTCAAACCCAGGTGTTATACGCTGTGAATTCAATTCAGAAAACCATGTGTTTCATAAGAACCTCCAAGCTCCATTCTCACAGTGGTTGATAAACCCAAGGACTATTACAAGCCACCAAAACCAGGGTGGCAGAGTGCATGAGAGCCCCAGGTGCAGCTCCCATGGTAGCTGTGACCCATCTTGGATGCCTTTGTGGAGGCAGCTGGGGTGTTAGGGGTTGCTGGCCAAGAGCTGTAAGCCATGGGGTGTCTGCCCAAGGTCCTTCCCTGGTAAGAAGCAGGTGAATTCATTCATGCAAAGCTCTCTAGCAAAATAGCACTAATCCTGGAGTTACTTCAGCGAACTGAAGATGCAATTTAGATATTCTGCTAGATTTATACATCTACATAGATTTGGAGGTTCTGGCCAGAGACTAACTTTCCCGATCAAACTTATGTATGTTGAAAGAGAAGACAGTAAAACTTAAGCTAAAGATACTAAAATGACCTGAGAGTCATGGTAATACCTGGTCATGGTAACAGCAGTAGTAGAAGTGATACTATGATCTTATTTGATGGTTATGCTGAAGGGCCCAGTTCATATCCTGGCAAAAACCTCATGGCATGTAATGCATAAATTAAGGGATATGGAGTGTTCACAAGACTAGGAAAATACCCAGGGAGACTCATTTTATGAGGTTGTCTAATCCTTTGAAAAACTCAAGAGGCTTTAAAAAAACAAAGCATCTCAATTACTTCACTGGAGGTTCAAACTATCTGTTTTGATACCTCTACACAGAGATAAAATGCCACAATCCCTAAGTTTTCCATGTTGAAAAAAACCTCACACATTAATTTTCTTCTGCAACTTTATCCCAGCCATGGGAAATGACTTTTTCCACTTCTCAGTAACATCCTGAAACGGTGTTGCCAAAGTCAGATTCCATACTTCTCTGATTTGACATATATACCCAGCTTTTAATTCAATGTCAGAAAACTGCAAAGAAAGAATTTTACTTGAAACCCTCACAGTTATACAATCTAATTGTCCTAAATGTACATCTAAGCCCTTTGGAGCTGGGCCCACATCTTGGCAGGCACAATGGGGTTGCAGCACATGACAATGGTTCCTCAACATAAATAAAAATAATCTAAATTATTTGTGGTGTCTGCACATCTCACTCAGTAAAGACCAGACTCGATTGGCCTCCTGATGACAGTGTCATGTAAATATTAAATATTAATAGTATTTTTACTGTTAATTTGGCAAAATGTGATACCGTGTAAATGGAAATTTGTCTCTTTTGGCTGTGCAGCAACAAGGAAAACACATGTTTTCAACAGTTGTCACTGGATGAATTTCTTTTACAAATGTTTGCTTTTCTTAAATTAACATACATGGGGAGGTGGGAGGGAGGGGGGCAGGGTTTAGGCTGTTGCCTTTACCTGAAGTCTTTCAGCTTCCTTTCTTGTGAGTCACATTTGCATCTACTGGACATCTAGGCTTGGGTGACAGCTGTCTCTAATTCAGAGACAGCCTTTTATTCATCAGATAAAAAGCTATCTAAAACCATTCCTGTCTTTTACTTTTGTATGTTTTAATGTAGTTCTTGACATAAATGTAGGTCAGAGACTGGATTTCATGTCTGGAGCAATTCAGTGCCCCACTTGACACATCTGAAAATCAAATAAAATACTTGAGTGTTCAACTATCACATATACACATTTAGTTTTATATTTTATGTGCTGTAATTAGGATATATTTATCTTCATACAATCTCGAGCCACAGTATCAACAGTGAGAAATAATCCTCATGATTATGGCTATTGGGATATTTGCCAGCATTCTCTCTTCTTTAACCTAACAAAAATGTTTCTATTTTACTTCTTCATAAATGTACTTGAACCTTGAAAGATGTAGAAAAAGTCTTGAGTAGGTACTCTTAACCCCCTCTAAGTACATAGGGTAGAATATGAATTGCACTCTTAAATAGCTCTGCTCCTAAAAGCTTGGGAACAGCTCTTAGTAGCAAAGTGATGGAAGCTTAAATGTTATTAGTTGCAACACTGCCCAAAAAATGAGGTTTTGTTGAGTATTTTGTTTTGAATGGGGTGAAAATGAGAAATAACCAAGAAAATACAAGAACAGCTGTGATGAAAGAAAATGCAAAGGCACACTGAAGAAGCACAACTGTGAAAAGACTAAAAGCTGGTAGCAACTCTGTTCAGAACTGACTGTGGAATACTGGTGAGAAAACAATGCAAAACTCCTTCATTATCCCACTGGGTAAAAAAGAAGAAACAACACACCACTGAAACAAATAACAGTGTTTGTGGAGGTATTTGGCAGATTAATCAGCTGAGATAATGCTCTGGCACTTCACAAACATGATGAGATAGATGCATCTTCCCAAACCAGGCGCAAAAGATGCCCAGGAACAGCAACCAGAAGCTAAACAAAGCATCCAGGGATATTTCAAGTAGCCCCAGTGTCCTGATAGTGAGATAGACAAAATTATGTGTCTACATGTGTGGTAGATGTCTGTAAGCAAAGGCTGATGTGTCCAGTGCAGTTTTAGGTTCTGTGGAGTATTTGCTCTGGTCTCCATCTGTTGCTCTCTGTCATATTGGCCTGCAGATGTCCCAGGTACCCTAGCAGATTCCAAACAGCATCAGATTTGTTTTAAGTGAAAGCATTCCTTCCTTTGTCACTACAGACAATGGAGATTGTCATGAGAGATATCCAGCTATTCTGCCTCAAAGTAGGCACTCAAAGTTGTCCAGCTGAATTATCCTTTCATCACTGTGGACTGGACCTTCATTGACTATAACATAAGCTTAGACATCTTCTGTATGTGTGGACCCCTCCAGGTAATGTTCACAAGTATTTTATTCTTGGGAAGGAAACAGAAGGAAACAAAAGCTTGGAGAAATAAATCTTAGTCAGAGGCATTTCTTGGAAATTTTTGAGAGCTGCTGATCTGTTGAAGGGAGAGAAGCAGACAGTAGCAGTCATGAGGTCAGCAAACATTGGTTAAAGGCAGAGACAGAACTGGGTCAATTCAATTGCCTGATGCAGCCTCACATTGCCTGGAGGAGGTGGCTGCCATCCATGCAACCAGTAGACCCACCACAAGGATCAACTATGGATTCATTTCCATGCAAACATTGGAGTCATCTGCAGAGCTCTACCCAGCAACTATAAACATAAGGCTGCAAAAACATGACTACATGTAGGTGATACATAAAAAGCCATGAATAAACCATCAGATAAGTAAAACCTCTCATTAAAAAACTCTTAAAAATGCATTGCCTGGGTTTTATAGGACCCAGCAGGAGGCAAGACAATGTAAACTCTGATCCGGTAAAGCAGAGCCAGAGAAGGTCCTCAGGGTGAGACAGCAGGCACTGCAGGTCAAGCACTGTAATGGACAAGGGCACAAGACAAGGAAGTGAAACTATAAATAAGGTTATGTGCAGCCAGTGAGAGATGGAAAAAGAGCTGTGTAGTCACTAAGGAAGGAAGTTACAAGGCTGCAAAGAAAATGGATTGCTACCTCTCTAGAAACTAGCAGGGACTGACTTACTAGTCTGATAGCACTGAAAGCCTTGCAGATACTTGGGTGTTCACATCATCCCAAGACCACCAAACAGAATCACCAAAAAAAGTGTCACTGCTGGTTGCCAGTGAGTGAAGTCAGAGCATTTGGTTTGTTCAAGGCAAAACTCTCTACTGATGGCTGCATCAAGAAGAGCCTTCTGGGGCAGTGCTGTGCATAGTGGATTTCTCTGAGCTCAAGCTCAGCCTCAGCAAAACCCAGGGAGGGTCTGGTGAACACTGACTCACAACTGGAAACCCAACCAGCAAGATTTATATGTGTCTTACAGAGTGTAACCAAGAGCTTGCTGGATTAAGGGAACCTCTGTGAGATCACAATAACATGGCTATGACCTGATGGGGCAGTAGTACAAACAGCTGACATTTTGGAATTATACAACTGGCCAAATCACAGGGAGAAATGAATGCCCAACAATATACAGAAAGAGCAAAAAATAAACTAGCTATCCAACCCAAACCAGTTTTTTGGAAAAGATGAAACCAGATTTTTAAGAGCGGAATTACGTCATGAGAGAGAACTTTCCCAGCTCCTAGGAGGTGGATAGTTTGGAAGCCGTTCAGGCAAAACTCCAATGGGGAAACAGAAAACACATTTTGCAAGATATGACATAACCAGGTCCCATACTCAGACAACCGAGCACATGACACAGTAGCAGAGTTTAAGTGACTCAGCACTCCAGGAGAATTTTAATACAAAACCTCTTCCCCTGGGTACACACAAAGCAATAGCAAAACCAGATCAGCATTAAATAGCCTGAGCTAAACATGCATCTGGACAAAAGAAAAATCTTGCAGGCAAATCTGGCAGGCTTACATGGAATAGCAACAGACTCAGGAGAGCAGACAAAATAAAACCAGTAGCAATTGAAGAGCAATGGCAGGGAGCTGGAGGCCTTGTAGAACTGAGGCCAAGGCTGGGAAGCTGTTGCAAGGTGATCAGCAACCAGCTGAGTGAGAGGAAACGCAGAGTATGAGAGGAGCAGACCCCAGGGAGGACCAAACTGGAATGCCTGAGGAAGCAGAGGCAAATCCTGTGCTCATAGCAAAGGAATGCTGGAAGTGGCAGCTTTCTTCAAAGACCTACGCATGAGAGGGACCATGCAGCTGAGGAGGTTGCAGCAAAAATACTGTAAAAGGAGAAAACATATATCTGGAACTTCAAGTTAGCACATTTTTTTTTTTAAATAATAATAATAATAACGGGAAAAATAAGAGTATTTAGCGCAACAATTGCCTTAAATTGTTACTGAGCCAGAGGGAGGAAGACAAAACCCTTTTGGAACTTCTGAGCAGGCCAAAAGGAAACAGCCCTGAAGCTTAGATCCCTCTTTTTGTCTTTCCTTTCGTTGTTCCCTTCTAACTCTTGCAATATGTGCTACCCCTCTGTGGGTAACCACAAACTGTGTGGGTCAGTGCACCAAGAGACTCCACATATTGAGCTGGAAATGCTGTAGTCTGTCTGCTGCTAAAAGCTTGAGTAATACAAGTATTTTTGAAGCTCTTCTGCTTCAAAGTGGGCAGAGACACATCAGCACACTTCCTCCTAATTCTCTCTTGCTCAAACATCCCCTATTGCTCAGGCACATTTAACTTCTTTTTAGGCCACTGCTACCTTAAGGTCAGTCATGATTGTACCACTCAGAATTTCCTAATGTTTCTTTCCCATCGACTTACCACATCATACAGTGGACTAATTAACTCACCAGGTTCTCATTAAGCAGTATTCTTTTACACTCCTGCAGGAGCACCAGCTGTGCTGCAGATTTCCTCTGAGTTTAGGAAAATAATAAGATTCATTATCAGAAATGGATTTTTTTTTTTCCTTCGGCATGTCACAAGGTGTAGGGTAAGGTTTAAAATAGAAGCCCCCAGATCCTGGGACCTGGGACATAATTTAGACAGCATCCTGCAGGAGACTGGGATGATGTTTCAGCAGTGCCATGGGAAGGGAGGGGTGGATTCCATCATGAGGAGACCTGGATTCCTCCCCACATTCCCAGGATGGCATAGACCATAATGCAATAAATACCACTGCTCAAAAAAGGACTCTTTTCATTGTGTGTCAATAATTTTGAGGTCAATGTGGACATGTTTCTAACACTGCCAGTTTGAGAGGTTTCTCAGTTTCTCAGTCATGGGCCTAATACAGTGATTGGTAGGATTTTAAGATTGTAAAGGAATGTTTATTCATCGGTTAAAAGATCACTGATGTGTTTCTGTAGTTAAAAGGTATGTTAATTTAACTTAAGTATAATAAAATATCTATTGTAGATAGATAGAAATTTATATTGGCCTGTTTTAATTAATAAAAGCAAAGAATTTTAAAACTAATTAGAGTATAGAAGTGGATCCCCCATTTCTTGAGAGTCAGCAACATGTTCCCAATTTGAATTGCAAGAAAAAAAAATTAAGACTTAAACAATTATCATTAAAATATAGTTTAAAAATTATTTTGGTCTGACAGGTTCCTTGATCTCAGTCACTTTGGAATATTTCCTTTAAAATTTAACATTGCTGTTTATAAAAATACATTCTTTTTCTTTTTAAAAAAAAAAAAAATGCTTTGGCTAAAATCAACATGTTTTCCTTCAGATTTTTTGAGTCTAATTTTTGTTTGAATGTGACACTCTTAAACAAACTAACAAACTATTTTATTTTCTTACTAAAACAGGGGTTTTTGCAAGTTGGGCTATCAGAAAATAAAGGTATACTGAAAGATTTGAAGGCCACAGCCGGTCTCCAGCCAATGTGTTCTCCCTTTATATTCAATAAAATATTTTCCTTTCATAGAAAACCTCAACTTTTAAAGTTTCTAATTTTTTTAAGAAGACTGTGCAAAAGGGAAATACAAGGGATAAAATATTAATCAGAAAGAAAAGTGTGTATATTAGATGAACTACATTAGAGTTTATCGATTTCACAAGGTTATCTTTCAACTGCTAATTATAGATTCATTACAGGATTATAAATATTAATAAAGTTATTGAGTCAGTGTATCAGAAGGAAGGAATCCTTTCAGTACATGATTTACAAGACCAGACTCTGGGTTTCCAGCATCACACCCAGGCATGTCTGCCATGAGAACAGCTCTTCAGACAGTGCAAGACCTTTGCATGAAGCCAGGAGCAGCCTGATGGGATTTCTCCCTCCCTATTCTTCATGGGTGGGATTTCCACCCATCCCCCTCCTCCATCCCTCTCTGCAGAGATGGAGCTGGGACTGCTTGATGCAGGGCCAAGCTGCAGAGTGATACAACAGCTCAAGGGGAACCTAAAGATTTCGAGTTATTGTAAGAGGAAGCAGCTTCCTGAGCACTGAACCAATGATTAAAAAGGCTATTTTAACAGATACTCCAGGTTGCTTGCAAGTATTTCCTGTTGTTCTAAAATCCCTGGACAATCAAAGCTCAGTCTTCCGCAAACCATATTGTGCAGTGTGAACTGCTAAGTCTGAGAGAGAAATGCACACATCCTAAGAGTACATCCTTATTCAAACACTGGTTTTGATTTGGCTTTCCCAAAAATCACAGCCTGATGCACTATTTGGTGCTAAAGGGTCAAAATGAGACCATTTGATCCTGAAAAAAAGGCCACTGGGAAACATGAAAGCACTGAGCACAAAGGACAAGACAGGCAGGTTCAAGCAGTTCTAGCTGAGAAATTTCTTGCTTTGATGATCTTGAACTGGGATCCCTATGCACAAATAACCTAAGAAAATGGGGGTTACATGAAAATACAGTTCTGAAAGAGTAAGGGCTAGTTTAGTGAAGTATGCAATATTCCACTTGGATCCCAGTGCAGTCATTCAGCCACGTTTCCCCCAACTGGTGAACTCTGCCCAGCTCTGATTCACAGCATGTTCTGTTTTACAAAATCTATTTAGTCAACATATGGGAACAAGGATGGAGGAGGAGCTGGAAACATCTGCTTTCCTTGTCTTGGGCTTTCACTGTTGCTGCATACAGCTTTTTGCTCTGGAAGACTGTCAAACCTGTAATAGTCACCAACCACTTGGATGCTATAGTGTGCTCTTATGTTGTTGCTGTCTGCCTGCTTGCTGAGACTAACTCAGGATTTTTCTGGTTTTAACAGAGTGCTGACGTGCCTGGTGGTTCACTTGCACCAGGGCCAGTGTCCTGGGTCTCCATACCACATATCCACCAGCCACCTTATGCTCATGCTAAATGTTATCAATACTACTGGTGAAACAACTGCTTCTTATTAAAGATTTCCAATAAGCTGATTCAGAAAACAACGGTTTGTCACAATCTGTCATTTTCTGTGTGCATTTCTGGGAAGAGATTATTATTTTCAAGAAAGACCAGCATTTTCATTTCAAAGGTGGCACCAAGGGAGAAGAAGCAGCCAGATGTAGCATTTGGTTTTGGACTGTGATAGGGTCTGGGTCCAGAAGACAGAGTAGAGGACTGGCTCCAACATGGTTGTGCTGCAGAGACTGGTTGCATTCTGTCAAAAGTAAGATATTGACTGAAGAAGATATGGGCACAAATCTTATGAAAGGTTGTCCCTCCAGATTCTTCTGCCCTAGGATAAAAAAGCTTGAAATACTTTTTCATAACCTTGTGGTTACAACTATGAGTTCTTATCCCCAAAACCATAATTTGTTTGGAGTGTGGCAGGAATTTGACCCTTCCCTTGAGAAACCTCTTACCCAGGGCATGCAAGTGGAACATTCTGCTTCCCTCAAATGCCTATCTGCTCTTGGTCAGAATATTCTGGGACCAGCATTTGTACAGAAGTGATCCCTCATGTCTGCACACACCACTGCTCTCCCACAAATATACCTGCTCCTGCTGTGCTTCCAGGGACACAGGAATCCTCAAGCCAGAGGCAAGGTGGCTGCTCTGCTTCACTTTATTATTGTGGTAATCAATTATAAAATCAGTGACTCCCCAAGGCACAAGGATAAGCAGTTGCTGATGTGTTAAACCACTACAGTGGTGGCCATGGGTTTGAGGGTGCCAGGAGCATGGCTAGCTTAAGGGAAAGAGAAGTGAGCAGCTCCTATTGTTCTCACGGGGCCAGAACCTGGCACTCTCACATTTTGCCCTCTGAAATCCCTGAAGCATTAAAGATTCAGTGGCTGATTTGCCCAGCTGGTAGGTGGTGAATCAAGTCCAGGCTAAGAATTAACCTTGAGCAAGGAAGAAAATAAAGCCCATGGCCAGAAGCCTGCTCAGATGATGTCTGGAGACTGTATGACCAGGATGCTCAGAGAGACACCCAACAAAAAGCACCATTCTGTGAACTGGAACAGATTACTCACATGCTTGTTGTCCCATGCAAACAAATCCCCTTTTGGTCCCATGTCCTCCAGGCAGCAGACCTGCTCCCCAAAGTGATGATCTGGGCCTCTGAGCACCGTGGGGGAACAGGAGAACAGTGAACTGGAAAATGAGACTGAGAGCAGCTGTGTGGCTTCTGCTCCCAGCCATGTAATCACAGGCTTGTCTGCAGCTCAAAACCATCACAAGTCACCACTAATGAGTATCTTCAAAAACAGTGCTATTTCTTGTCTCCATTCCATTTCTCTATTTTCAATTTTTCTGGGTCACACAGTGCCAAAGGATATTACTTTGGTTGCCTTGCGTTTTTTTCTCTTCGCACAGCAGATGAAAGGTTACCCCAGACACGGCCTTGTCCATGGCTTTGCCATTTCTCTGGCAGGTTATTTCCCACATTGCGAGGTCATCCTGTACTCTTCACATCACTGAGCCATAGCAGTACTTGATCACCACTTTTCCAGTATCAACTATGATTGCAGCTATAGAGAAATAATGTCTCATAGGCTTCCCCATCCCTCTCCCAACCCTAAAGGGAAGTGTGCAAAGTAACACATCAGGACATCACCCCAGGTGGTGTCTTTTTTGTGCCATTCACATGTTTCTCACACCAACAGTGTAGCAAACAAGGCAGTTTGATGCAGGAGTCCTCCCAGGTCACATAGCTGTGTCTTCCTGACTTCCTGCAAAACCCTGCCCTCCCTCCTGGCACATCCTCCTTCTCAGTCCCCTGTGTGGGCTCATACACTTCTGTCATATTGTTAACAGGCTACCAGTTTCTCATCTCCCCATTTGTCAGCTTTTGGAGCCCTCAGGACCCAGATGAGAAAGCACAACGTGCCCTGGGGAGAGACCCAATGCAGAGGCAGAGCCCAGCACTAGTGAAAAAAGGGGATACAGCCCAAGAGCACAGCCTCCCTCCTGCCCAGTCCTGCTCCTGCATCATTCCTGCCCCCATCCATATGTTCAGGCTGGCTTCCATGTTAACGCCCAGATCTCTTGTATTATCCCTGAGGAACGTAGTTCATCCAGTGGGCTTTGGCACTGGTGTAGCAACCAGCTCTGCTGAACAACTACCACTAGATTTTCTGAAGATACAGCATAGCTTGGACTTGACATCTGCCTGTGTCTCTGTGGGCCCAAAGGCCAATCTCAACCAAATCCAGGAGAGGGCAAGACATCCCAAAGTGACTGCATTGTTAGCCACCTAACAGTTGGCAGTGAGAGACTCAGCCAAGAGGAAGCCAAGAAAGCAAGCTCAGCCCTTGTTGCATACAGGAGAAAGATCTCATTAATACTTGAGCCAACATCAAGAAATAAACATCAATAGCCTCAAGGCAGAAGAGGAATTGAGATGCATCATTTTTAATCATGAAGCAAGTACCTGATTTTCAAAAAGCTGTTTGAAATCAGAGTGGCCAAGACCCCCTCATTACAAATGACTGAGTCTTTAACTCCAAGAGCTGACTTGGTTTTTCGTGGCCCTTTCCAGCACTCCCTCCTCACATGTCCTGCATCAGCTCTTTAGGATCAGGGTCCATCACACAAGGCTCAATCCTGCAGCCACTCCAGCAACCTGCAGGTCTCTGCTATCTCCACCCACACCTGAGAAGCCAGGGTCACCATTGTCTCTGGACTTATGCAGCCTTATCCAAAGGACATTTCATGTTGTTTTCTCCAGTGGGACAGCTTTTGGCTTCCTGATCTTCTGTGCAGAGGAAATCTGCTCTTCAGAAATGTTTCTCTGGAGCATGACAACTGGATATTTCTGTTCAGTCAGCATTTTGGTTTTATTCCTATTTAACACTCCTGAAATTGCCAGAACCATTCCAGATTATAGCTCTCTAACCCTTGTCACTTGCTTTGACCATTTCATCCTATTTTCTGGAGCTGCTGGGGTAAGTGGAAGGAAGCAGGGAGGAGGGTTGCAGACAGTTACTCCAGAGACCACTAATTTGTCAGCCCAGGCCTGACACTTCCTTTTGAAATAGTGTTGCAAAGTTTCAGCCTGGTA
Organism: Calypte anna; assembly: GCF_003957555.1. NCBI lineage: Eukaryota > Metazoa > Chordata > Aves > Apodiformes > Trochilidae > Calypte > Calypte anna. The sequence goes on along the minus strand of NC_044245.1, from coordinate 142,058,753 downwards.
TTGCTGAAGTGGTAAAAGAGTGAATCTGGATCTGAACATCCAAATTGCACACCCAAGGGATTTTTGCTGATCAGATTTGAAAAGTCAGTTACTGTCCAATCATCTACCAGATGCTAAGCCTGAGCAGTGCTGTGAACATTATCTCTTTCCAAAATATTCTCAAATATTTGGTAAACAGCATGAAAGGAAAAAAAATTCAAAGCACTGACTCAGTCTGCACTACCCTGAATAAGTGGCAGTGAAAATCTGGTAGCCAGATTTGTCAGATAAGGAACAAAACATGAAGATGTGTCCTGAGGAACATCTCCCAGTCTCAAAAATGTAGCTGTATCTCACCATGGTGTTTTACTGATACCTTCAATAAGACCTCAGTGTGTTTCTAGGGGTGCTTCAACTTTTTGTGTGTGTGTTATCCTTCCTTCTGTACTACTGTTGCTCATGCAGTCAGTAAGGAGACATCACAGGGGATTTATGGAGGTATAGTGTGGATCTACGAGACAGTTGCACATCACTCCAGGGAAACACCTTGGTCTGGACCATTGTCTGTGCTGGTACCCCAGCAGGGGCCATGGTCTTCATGAATCAACAGCCATACCTCCCAATGTTCCCTGGAAGTGAGTAGCCCCAAATCTTGATCCAGACTGAGAACAATGTTGTGTCTCTCTCAGCCTGCCTAGATCTTAACATTATCCTTGATGTTACCTTGGTATCATTTGCTGAAATACAATTGTATTTTAGGTCCTCAAGGGAAACACAGGAGGAAGCTGGGTTTCTGTTCACCTTCCCTTAGAGAGCTTTCCTGTGAAAATGGAAACAGTGGGCTGAGGAAAGAATTTTAAAAATAATAAATTAAAACCCCATAATCATTGCATCTGGTTTATATAGTTGCACAGAGTGCCTCATAAAACCCATGAATGTCTTCATTTTTTGATTCAGCACCATGCATGTTAGGTAGAAATGGCACAAGGGACTGGAGCATACAACACAGAAATTGTTTCAGGGCACAAATATCTGAAACTATTCTTGAAAGAGGAATGGGCTGGAGTTGTTGTGAGAGCACTAGTCAAAGGACAGCCTGTAGAAATGCAGAAACCCACGCAACCAAGGGAGACATGGAACGGAACCAAACAAGAGGAAAAGGCATAATGTTGTGCTAAATGCACCAACTGTATTTAAGAAAAATTAGAAGCAATATTTTGCTTGTCTTTTTAAATGACTTAATGATAGAGAAACACAGCAGAGGCAGCCCTACAATTGAAAGCCTTCCATCTCACTAGAGAGAGGTTATCACAAGCATTGATCCTCCCAACACAGCTTCTGCCAAATCTGCTCCTGAGCTAAGCAGTTTGTTGTGCCACTTTCCAAACCAGGGAGAGCCACAACCATAGCAGTTAACCAACAAAAATGGACCAGAGGTTTGATTCAGCTTTCAGAGAAAACCAAAACCTCTGTCAATTACAAGAAAAAAATACAAATGACACAGAAATCACTGAAAGCAAGGCTCACAACAGCCCCTTGGCGATTTGGATGCCCTGCCCCAAGCGCTGAAAATTAAGGTATGAAAGCCAGGGATGTGCCAGCTGGCAGCTTTCCACCTCCCTAGTGGTGTGGGGACTGAAATCCCCTCCCCGGAACCCCATTTTTTGCCACCCAGCAGCTGGGTGCTGTGGGCAGCTCAGCCAGCAGCTTCATGGACAGAACAGGCATGGAAGATTTCTCTTTGCTGAAACAAACTTTTAACTTTTCTTGCCTACAATTTTCCTCCCTTTTGCTTGCCTGTGGTAATGTAACCTGTTCTGTGAAATGAGATAATCTGAGACTCAACAGGCAATTCCCCACTTCTCTGGTGAACTCCATGGCTTTATTTGCAACCAACCTCTCTGCCTATAGCATACAAGCAAACCCATCCCTGATATGGGAGAAAAGAGGTCTTAAAAAATGTTTTTCTCTTCCCAGGCCTCTATATTCATTGTCTTAACTTTGGAAGTTGTTGAGTTTTTTCCTTCTTTTGCTTGTTGAGGAGCAAGTTTGTTTCTAAGTAAAAACTGATGTGCTTGTGTAGGGCCCTACCACCTTTTAGCACCACCTGCAAACAGAGCATTTCATGGGTAGACAGAGTATAATCAGTTTAAAAATCACAATGCCTACTGAGTGTACTGAATTAGGAACAGTCTTTCAGTGGCTTCTCAATATCTGAAGAGGCCATCTTAGGAAGATGCACACATGCGATTTTGGTAGCAAATGAAACTGAAATGTGCTGTGGGACTCAATGAGGTTTTCAGGGGACTGAATGGGCTTTGTGAAAAGTGCCCACGTGTGTACAGCCTCTTGTGGATCCACAAAGAAATAGAGAAAATAGCTATTCTCCACTTTTCCCTTGGTTACTCCATTTTGCCCATCCTACATCATTTTCTTTCCTTCATACCCCAGGCACTGCTGGCAACAACAGCACTTCTTAGTTCTTAACTAGAACTCTGTGTCTGCTGACAAATTGCAAATTATTTGGCAATGGAAAAACGCTGTGGTTATCTCCATGTTACCAATGAAGAAACTACTATAGGAGGAGGACTTTCCAGGAATTTGTCTTGTTTACAGTATAGTTCATTGCTCAGTTATCCCACTTGCAATAACTGCTACAACAGATAAAATTTTCCTTTCACTCTAATATTATCAGGAACTCAGAAAAATACATTGAACAGAGATGAAATGTCAAAATAATGAAAAGATTTTGTGGATCAAAACTCCTAAAAATATCTGGGTAGGGTTTGATTGAAAGCCTTATTTTCAGTATTTGAAATTTTTAGTTTAATTCTTACATTATTTTCCCTTATTTTTCTTTTTACTTATTAGTGCCTTAATCAAAAATAATCCATTATTTCATATATTAATTCATACATTAATGTATCCATAAACTCAAATAGCATGCATCTCAAAAATAGCTGTTCCATGTAATGTTGTTTATTTAGATTTATGCTACTTAAAGTAAAAACAACAAAGCAAAACACCAGCTCAGTGATTCAGGATTAGCAGAATGTTTTGCTCCCATCACTAGTTAAACAGTTTGCCTTTTTCCGTTTCTCAGCACCATGAATTTCCCTCAAACAATTCAACACACCTGGACACAGTTAGGAAGAAAAATATAAAACACCTCCCAAGTACTGCAATTAGGTTTGTTCTGGCAAGTTGTGCATCTGTATTCTGGTGGCAACTGGCTTCTGGCACAAAAAGTTGTGCCAAGAGTAATGTTTTCTTTTGCATACAACATATGGAGCTTTTTTTCTGAATTGCAGTGGGCTTCTGGTAATGCTGGTGGCCAGCCTGGAAGCAGGACAGCCCAGCACTGCCAGTTACTACTTGGACTACCCAGATGTTATCAGTGCTACTGAAAGTAGAGAGTGGCTTCTAAGTTGGTGAAATGGCTTTTTAATGCAGACAGAGCCTAACAGGCAGCAAAAGGCTTCCAGAAGGGGGAAATTTCTGATCTCCAGAGGTGATGGCTTCTAGCACCCTCAAACCCAAAAGGTGGAGATGGAAAGGAGATTTGAATGAGCTGGTACTGTTTAGCTGGAAGAAGAGGAGGCTGAGGGGACACTTCATCACTTTCTAGAGCTACCTGAGAGGAGAGAGTTTTGTGCTGGTCTCTTCTCACAGGTAATTAGAGATAGAACAAGAGGGAATGGATTCAAGCTGCAACAGGGTGGGCTTAGACTGGACATTAGGAAAAAAATTTTCACAGAAAGAGTGGTCAGACACTGGAATAGGCTGCCCAGGGAGGTATTTCAGTCACCATACCTGGATGTGTTCAAGGGTTGTTTAGATGTGGTGTTGGGAGATATGGTTTAGGGGAGAACTTTGTAGAGTGAGGATGATGATCGTAAGGGTCTTGATGATCCTAAGGGTCTTTTCCAGCCTGAAAGATTCTATGATTTACTGAGATGTGAAACAAGGAAACTACACAATTTACAATATTTTCCAGCCCGAGCCTGTACCTGCAAATAGTAAAAACCTGTGCGTCATGCAGGGTGTAGCTGGGTCTCTAGTTACAAAGTACTGTTTTATGTCAAGTATCTTGGGCCTCAAACATAAAACATTTTCCAAGCAGAGCACTTGCAAAGAACTTGATATTATTTGCAGAATATTTGCATTACTTCAGTTTCCTCTTAAACTGGTATTGAAGCACTTCTGAAGATGGTTTTCAGGCCTCATACATAATGTAGTCATATCATTTGAATTATTAGTATTTTCTTTGCGAAACTCTTTAGAAATTGAAAGTGAATTGTCCCAAGCCAGTCTCAGAGCACTTATTTTTCCCTCAACTTCCAAAAACTTTAGGGCGACAAATGAGTGTGACACTGCACAAATTGATCCTTGGAGGGGGAGAGATTTCCAGCCCTCCTGGTGCCCAGACAGTGAATTTGGACCCATGCCAGAGCTGAGGCATTGTGTAACAGTGGGACCTGATTAAAGGGATACAACTATTACAAGAGAAGCTTTGTTGTATTTCTTCTATGCCCACAGAAACTCCACTATCTGGCTAATATAATAGAAAAGCACTTGTGGGGCAGAGCCTGACACAGGTCAATGTGGTCCTGGAATAACAGCTTGAAAGTCCAGAGGAGGGATATGCAGAGAGACTTGTGCCTTGGATTGTACCCTGGACCCAGATGGAGCTGGGAGGAAGGCTCTAGCTGTGGAGGTCTCAGTGGAAATACCCACAGCCCTGGCTAGGAGAAAGCCCTGAAGAAGAAATCAAGACTCTGGAAAGTGGGAAGTGTTCAGTCTGAAGAAGAAACTGGGTAATTTAAATTACAAATTAAAACAGCTCTTTCATGTTCAGAAGCTAGGCCAACCCATCCTAATGAGGAGTGAGCCAGAGGGGGCCTTGCAGGGCAGGTTTAGGGGTTTGCAGAAATAGGAAGCTGTATTATTTCTGAGCAAACTGACCCTTTCAGAGCCACAAAGCTGCCCCTCATGGGCATCCCAGCAACTTCAAAGTGTTGGAGACTTGTGGCCCGTTCCCACATGTATCCTCAGACTCATACCTGGGAACAGCAGAACTAACTCCATTGACACTTTTAAAAAATGTTGGTTTTGGCAGATCTTGAGCAAAATGAGACATATTTTAAAACCAGGGACCTATAGTGGAAATGTTTGATAAACCTGAGCAATGGTGTGGTTGGGGACAGCTCTATCACAGGGGTGGGAGAAGGCTGCAAATCTGCTCCATCACTGTGTCCTGTGAGTGCTTCAGAAGCCAGGGAGGGGATTCAGTGTCCTCAAACTGCTCGTCAGCAAATTTGTGCATTAAAATGACATCTTGTTTGCAATAAGGAATAGAGACACTAGAACATTAATGATTTTGTCCCCCAAAAGGCTGATAAGATGTGAAAATTTGGCCTTTTTTCATCCCTTTTTTTTAAAACCCTGAACATTTTCCTTAACTCCTGAATTGGAAAAATAAGCCAGTAATGTTCACTTTAAATAAAATAAAATAAAATTAAATTAAATTAAAAAAAAAAAAAAAGCAATGGCAGTGATAGAGGACAGTTTGGGAGTCTTAAAGCAAACCTTAGCCTCAGTCCTGTTTCAGACCTCCTAATCTTATCATTGACTGAGGCATTCTTAATGGGCTTTTCTTTAAAAAATAAAATTAAATTAAAACGGACAGTTCAATCAATGCTCTCTCTTTAATCCAATATTCATCCCAATTAATTTTCACTTCCAGGTTCCACTTCGGCATGAAACAGGGTATTGTGTAAAGGAAGCTGTGGGGGAACTCGGAGGTTTTGGCAGCTGGAGTGAGGGGAAACCGTGGTTTATAGATTAGAGGAAGGTGTGGGAATCAGCTCTTCAGCTAGCAGCTGGAGAATCAGGGCTTGTGCACTTTTTCTCTGCCTTTTTGTTGTCAGCCTTTGGAAGCTGCTGCCTGGTGGAGGTGAGAGGGATGGGAAGGCACTGAGGGGCCCTGGTCCTCACCCTGCTGCCGGCACCACACGGTCCCGACATCCCCCAGATGCTCCCCAGCTCTCCCCTGCTCTCCTAACAGAGGAGAAGGATTTCCAGGCACCACCCCCAAGCAATTCTGCTTTAGCAAGGGGGTTCCAGCTCTGATGATTGATTCTGTGGTCCCATCCCCATGACCACATGAGCTGCCTGCAGAAAAGAAATTCCCTTTCCCAGCTGGGGCATCTCCATTTACAAGGCTGCCAAGCTCCTGAGGACTGCAGCTCTTGGGCAAATGTATTTCCAGATATTTTCTGTGGCTGCACTAAATATTCTGTGGTTTGGTCTCATGAGATACACAGGGCTTGCCATGGCAACCGCAGAGATAGCTTTCTTCTTAAAGAAACAGTGAGTAACAGAAAATGAGAAGTTTACATGGATAAAATCAACCAATTTAAAGACATCAGGAATCCCATGAAAGTAAACCCTACTCTCAGGAATGCAGCTCTGTCCCTCTTGGGAGCAGAAGTGGGGAACAGCATGTGACAGATGTTAGTCACAGTCTCAGTTGCACTATGGAAAAAGGCAAATCAAGACAAGAGGAGCCAAGCAAAACCCCACAGTGTTCCTGCCTCACCTCTCTCTGCACCTCCTCGTCTCACCCAGCTGAGCATGTCCCAGTTCCCTCACCAGTGTCTTGGGGGCTGCTTTTAAAGTGCATTCACATTATTCACATTTTTTAAAATCTTTTAGTGGGAGATCCTTCATGAGGGTGTCTTTCCACTTTTAGGTGTGGTGATAGAGGCAGGGAGCAAGCACTCCTGGGTTATTCTGCCAGGTATTGCATGTGCTGGGTAACACTAGAGCTTCAAGAGAGAAAATAAGTGTTGATAAATCAGAGGGAAATTCAGAAAAATGACAGCAACAGCAAGGTACCAAAAGGGACTAAGGATCACTGAAATTTCTAAATCTCCCTAAGAAAGGGTTTAGAAAATTCTCTGCCCAATTCATAGAGAGGTACAGGGTACAGACAGAAGGAAAATACATGGTTAGGATGGAGTTTGGAAAGCAAGTGAACTTCAAAGAATATTAAGAAAAAAAACTCTGAGAGAAACCTTCCTCCTGGTAATCTCTAGAGGCTGGGGAGTTGCCACCATGGCAGACAGCAGAAATCTCTCCTTTGACACTTTTCTTTATTGCCAGTTTAACTGTAATTTTGAGCTGCTGTCTCACACCATCCAGAAGAAAATCACAGCAGCCAGTTATAAAGCCATCTAGGATGGCATGACTTAAATCTCTCCTTTCTAAAGCACTTCTGCTGTATGAATCCATGACACACATTGATGCAGGGACCTGGGCCAGATCCATGCCTATACAATTATGCTAATGAAGCAAAGATCCCACTATTTCTCTTTCCTATGAGCCTTACTATGCTGAAAGTCAGCACTTACCTCCCCACCACCACTCCAGAAAGAGAATCTAAAATGACTTACTTGCCTGAAGTGATTTGTCCTCACCAGTGAGAGATGAGGCTTAATCTTGCCAGTTTCTGGGGATGTTCTGCCCAAAGGCTTGGCTCCACATAACTGCCTACACAGTGTGAAGAACTGAAACCAAGGGCTGCCACAGCTACACTGCCTTGTGAAGAGAGCTCTAAGCAAGCAGTAAGTCACCCATGTTCCACAGATGATGAGGATATGGATCTAAAGTAGCCTGGATTTAACCCCGGGGAAATCAACCTCAAACCCTTGAGGAAATAAATACCTTTGCCAGAATGAGCAGGATTTCCAGAGGAGGCCAAATAATTACCGTCCCTTCGTGCTTTGCCTTCAGAACATGGGCGTCACCATTTGGAGAAGTTTATACAAAAACAGTGAAAATCATTTGTTTGACACCAGTCAGAGGATGCAGCCACAGGATGCAGTGACATGGTGCACTGTGCAAATACTATGGAGCACTTTGGAAAGCAGGTTACATGATTTACTCTGAGCTGCATGGAAACAAGAGGACAGGACAAGCAGCAAAGCCCTGGCATCCCAGCTTTCAAATCCGAGCCATAACCACAAAACTCTCCTTCCTTCCTCCCACGGCCAGCCTTGTGCAGCTTCACTGGGGGAGGGAAAAAAGCAGTCAGTGCTTGCTAACTGGAAAATGAACTCAGTAGCAAAAGCAATTTTGTTTCTGAACTTTTAAACTACAGAGTCAGGGGAGGGAAGGGAACCTATAAACACCAGAAAATCTACAGCATTCTGCTGACTAGGATATACTACCATCTTTATAAGAGAACTGTTTTCCAGCTAGAATATGTATTCATCCTCACAAAATGTCTGGACTAAGAGCCACAATAAATTGTTGCAGTTCCTTTGAAGTTCGCCAAGCTTCTGCAAGCTGGGCAGGATGAGGACCAGCTCTGGAAAACTTTCTCTTCATTTGAATATTAAGAGGACCAATAAAACAAAAAGGACATGTTAAGTTCTGGATGTTTTTCTTTAGTTGCCAAGGGACAATTTGGATGTGAGCATGTTTTTTAACAGCTCTCTTCGCTCTAGTCTGTTAGTCATGCTTACAGAACCAGTCACAAAGAGCATGTCCTGCTGCTTTACAGATTAATTACCCAATGTTTGGATGAAGTGCTGTGTCAGTGCTAAGTGTTATTACTTCCAACTGTACCACCCTGCAGCCAATGCACACAGCCATTTCTGAGAGAGCCATCATTGCCTCTGCAATGCCTCCACGCTTCTCAAAGCCACATCCTGCCCTCTGCTCCACCAGGTGACATTTCCCCATAAAGCTGGAGATACTGGTCTGCTCCAGCAAGCAGGAACGTGGGCAGCTAAATCCACATGGCACTTTGTGCACTCCAGCAGACTGAATAGTAGCCCTCAAGGGACAAAGCCTGATCACCCATCTTAGCTTGTACCTCCAATTTGCTGCGTAATTGGACCCTACACAGTCATCCCCACAGAATTTATACAGCCAAGGTGTCAAGTGACACTAATGTGTTAAAGGTGATGGCTTTATGGCCCTATATTCAGTGGTAATTGAAGGGATTCTTCCATGATGACAGCTCACTGCAGAGTATCTCTAGTGCCTGGTTATAGAAGACAGGGGTTTAGGGTCAAGAATACCTGCTTCTGGGCTCCCCCCAGCAGTGGCTAATAAGAGCCACAGCACAGAGGAATTTATGTATTTTCCACAGCCCCTGGGACAATGCCTTGTCTACAGAAGTCCACATGTGTGCCTTTAGAGTAGAAACTCATAAAAAACCTTTTTCTCTCCCTGCCTCTTTTACTCAAAAACCATCCATCATCCCATCCTAGACTCCAGAGAGGTGATCTGTGGTCAGCTTCCATGTTGTCCTTTCTCTAGCTCCCTTGAACTCCTGTTTGCATTGATACCCTGGCAAGGCCCTAGGAAGATGAAGCTCCACTTCTCTCTTGTCTGGGCACTATTTAAAGAATAGCCTTGGCAGTTTTCCCTCCTACATATGCTATGAACCATCCCATGCACATTTGTCATTGTTTCCAGGACGTGGAGGAGGAGAGTATGGAGCAGATCAGAATCAGTCTTTGTTTTCTCGTCACCTTTATAGCAGAAATCAGGGACAAAAGAGGAAGCAGTTCTGAGACCTGAGGTTCCTCTTTATGCTTCTATAGAAATTTCCTATAAAATAGGGTGTGTATTTTCCAAGGAAATGAGTTATTCACTCAACACTTGTGCTGAGAAAGTCCCACAGGGAAGAGAGATGGGAAGGGAACACTCCTAGAAAATGCATCCATCCACAGGAAACTTGTATTAATGCAAGGTCACAGCCTGTTGCTGAAATGTACATGGAAAAAATTTCACATCACTTTTCTACTGCTCCCTGAATGAGTACATGCCTAAAAGGAGCATTACAGAGAAGACAGAGCCAAAACTTCTCAGAGGTGTACTCCAAAGGCACAACAGGCAACTTGATGGAACTTTAAAGATGAGCCTGCTTTGAGAGACCTCCAGAGGTCCCTGCCAAACCCAGTTAGTCTATGGTTCCATAATATTTAACAATGAAATGTAGGGTTTGTGGAATGTCTACTAGGAGGTAACAATCTTATTGTTAAAGATGCTTGGTTATTTTCAGTACTATGATTCAATTTAAAGTCATTGTTATCTCCCAAAAATTCTCCCTGAAATTTTCTCCATTTAGCTCACAATTTTCCTGGTTTTCTTCAGAAATCAAAATGAATCAGGTGTCAGTGCATAAGAGCATAAACTCATGAGAAATATCATGCTGTGTCAGATCCATCTCTCATCTATAGCACCAGGAGATGCTGTTTAGGGAGAACACACAAGCCCAGATACTATCTGTGGTTTATTTCCCTCACACTTCTTCAGCATTGACACTCACTAGAAAAGTCCCTCTGGTTGGTGTTCATACCCTGTTTCACCCTTTGACGCAACAGCAATACCAGAATACACCCTATGTAAAGCAACACTTTCTCTTCTGTGTTTTTTAAAAATCCTCTGCAGGTTCCAGTGAGTGCTGGGTGGGATGTGGTCAGGAACCATTCTGCAGCTACACTGCCCACCACCTCCCTGAGGCTGCCAGTCCCAATCACAACCCCATTCTGCTTTTCCTTCAGTAAAAAAGACCCACTCTTTCTAGTACTATCTCATAAGGCAGCTTTTACAGTCCTTAGGTTATTTTAGTCACCTTCTTCACCACTTCCCCTAACTCTTTAATGTCTTTGAGATGCAGAAACCAGGATCATGTGCAAGACTCAGAGGATGGGAACACCAAAAATGTTGCTCAAAATAATTCTTTGTCATGATTGCAATGTCCTTCCTGATGAGCTCCAGCATCTTATTGACTTTGTTTGCATTTAACATTAAGTCAACGATTTCAGAGAGCTGTCGGTGATGCCTCTAAGACATCTTTCCTAAGTTATAACAGCAGCTGTAATTTTTGTTATAAAAATCCATATAGATAAGAAAGAGCAAGAGAGCTCTGTGAGTAGGTGGTGTAAAATCAGGAGTACCTAAAAATACTTAACTCATTTTTAAATAATGAGCTATTAAGCTAAATAATTAAAAATAACTACCTTAGGACTACAATCGAAATAAAGCTTCATTGCACAATCTTAACTCTGTCCAGTGCCAGTAAATGGGCTGGCCTGGTCTTTACCTACATTATCACATTATTACCCCTTGAGCAATAAGTTGGTTCCATTACTGGAGTTCAGATTGTGTTTCTTTGCAGAGTTGCATTTCATTCTATATACATCTTTTCTGGGATTTTTTTTCACACTTTACTTTCTTACAGTGTTTAAAAGAAATTATGCACTTGCTATAAAGATGCCTGAAGTATAAATATCAGTGTGTTTTTTTATAGCTGTATGAATGTTCTTTATCTGGACTGCAGTAATATTCCTGCCATACTTTTCCTCTTGCATAAGCACAAAGGACAAAATTCTCCTGCAAAATTCCCATAGTTAAACATTTGTTTGAAGATGAAACATACCACTGAGGTGCACAGGACTGATTCCAGGACTGATCCAAAGAAGAGTGATCTTCTGGCTTGAAAAAAGCTGAACAGTAATCACAGACTCCAAAATCAGTATCAGAAATGTACTGTGCCTTGAACACTAGTACTTTTTTTAAAAAAAAGGAAGCCAAATAATCAGATAATTTACTACTATGACTACAAAAATAGCATGTGGGGGGAGGGAGTGTACAAAAAACTTTACTGGGTAGTATCTGAAAATAAACTAAAGTAATCAGTTTACTATTTTATGTCATCAGTGACACCAGCCAGTGATTGTGCAGGGGATATTAATTGTCAGTGTTTGTAGCTGCTGAGTTCTGAGCTGGGAATTGTGCAGTCTGAATTTTTCAGTGATTTTTACTTTTTCATAGCCAATAATTATGAAACCTTTGCTCTAAAGAGCTCTTAGTAGCTTTTCACATTGCTGCCTCTTTCATTGCTATAAAATGGGAATACACACAACCTAAGGCTAAGTGCTGCACTGCACTGGACAATGGATAAGTTACTATGGAGAAAGCCATGTGTGCAACTCGTTTCAAAATCTGCCTCCAGGTCCTGAACACAAACTAAAACCTTCTTATACTGACTTATCAGTTTCCAGAATAAATATGAATGTGGGTGAAGGGCAGATCCATCCATACTGGGACCCAACCACCTCTCAGGGCACTGCTGGTGCTGCAAACCTGAAGGCTGGGCTGTCACACCACAAGGAAGCGACACAGGATACTACATGAAAATAGAAAAATCCATGGACTTCAGCATCAAGGAGAGCAGTCAAGTCTTTAATAACCCAATTTTGTTCCTGAGAAAGTAATTTCTGCACTGGCAACAAGCTGACATGGCAATAACATCTCCTTGGTGCTTATATATGGAAACATTCAAAGAAAAGACCTGGGATTGGGGGCCACTGAGAGCCTCTAAACCCACATGCCCAGTAAATTTCTTTGAAATTGCCCTGTAAGGATTCTGTGATATGACAGCAGTAGAAAGCACATGCCCAAATTCCCCAAAGACCAGAACAAAGATGGAGAAGGAGGAAGAGGAGGTAGTGATGGTGGAATTGAAGCTCCTTTTAATGCTGCTAATTATGCTTCCAATGTCAAGTCTGAGAAGGATTTCAGGTGACACAGTGGCTTTTAATCCCCAGCATGAGGAATCACTTGGTTCTGGCAGAGTCTGAACACTTGGCCTGGGAACTCCCTGTGCCTCACCCATCCTCACCCAGGCCAGACATTGAATTGATGCCTTTGCTCAGATGAGAGATATCTTCCTCAGAACTCAATTTTTTAAAGACCTTGTCTTCCCTAAATTATGCTTCCTTTTTTTTTTTTTAATCCACTGAATGGCTTTCACAGACATGCACAGGATGCAAAGGCTGATCCTAGAAATCGATCTGTGCTGGAGAAGGCATTGAAGCCAGAATAGTTAGGACGCTGAGGCTCCAATACAGTCTGCAGTGAGGCTGCCCAAAAGCAATTAGCTTCGTTCTGAGTTAGGATGTTCTCTCCTCTGCCTTAGAAACCACTGTGGCCAAGCCTGCCTCTGCTATTTTGATGGCAACTAGCTTTAAAGAAAAAAAGATGGTAATAATTGGATTAACATACTTACATCATAAACCCAGACATATGTGAATTACATGCACCCATTCTCAAGCTGTGAAACTATATAGTCAGAGCCACTGTACCAGCAAGGACAGGAAATATTTTTTTTTTTTTTAATGATGCAAGGATCAAGACCTGGAGTGGCTGTGGTGGGCGCTGCTGCTGCCATAAAAGCCAGTGATCAAAACAAGATGATGTTTATTCAGAGCCAGCACTGAAACAAGCTGTTTAAAAGGGAAGTTTGTTTACAGCACAGTAGTACCTACACTTGCCCTAAATCTATTCCCTCTTCCAGGACCCATCTGTTCTGTGATGTGCAGATCTGCCCAAAGGCAGCTTGTGGGCTTGGTGAGGACAAGCAGCCTGCTTGACCCTAACATCCTTCCTTTCCTCTCCATTTAGCAAAACCCTAACATCAAACAGGAAGTAAATCCATGGCTACCTTCTCAGCAGTGATGTGTTATGAGAATATTTGCTTTTTTCTTTCCCAGCACATTCCAGATGTCAGAAGTTGTCAATGAATGGAGATGACAAACAGGAGCAGAAATAGCCACATAGGAGTCACACATCCACCCTTGATGTTGGGAGACAATTTCTTTGGGGAGATGAAGCCAGAACTCCAGGATGATTTAGGTGTCATACCAGAAGTGCCCAGGCAAATTATGGAGTGTTCTTCAGCTCAAGCAGAAAAATCTTTAGAAACACTATGGTACTACAAGACTGAGGTACAGTCAATAATGTTACTGCAGTCTACACCTGGTGGAGACCTGGTCCTACATCAGTGATGTTTCCTGGCTCCTCTCTTGAAGAAAGTTCTAATCAGCTCAGCTTCATACACCCTTCTGAGCCCACATGAGTTCCTTGTTTGCAGAGTACTCTCTACATTGCTCAGGTTTTGGTGTTCATATCTTTGCAAGAAGGACAGCAACCATCTCAAGAACCTCAGCTCCACATTCATCGTTTTCTCTGTATTTCTATCTCATCAGCTTTAAGTAGTAGGACATGATGGCAGCTGTTTTAAGGGATACCATCAGTCTTGCCAGTCTTTGCTGGAAGAAAAATCTCTTGCTCTGTGGGCTGGCTATTGGGGTAGTAGAGTTAACAGTATAGCAAACAGCCTGTACTCCATACCCTTCAAGTTCATTCTGTTCTCAAAAGGAAAACCCTTTGTGTCTTCTATTAAGCACTAATCTGTGGCTAGCCATTCATGGACATGCAAAAACAAGTGGTGTTATTGCACAAGCCTATATCATACTCAGTTTTAGACCCTGTTCTAGTTCATTTAGGAAAACACACACTACATCTGGCAAGACTGGTATTCCTTTTATTAAAAACAATGAGTTGCATTTTGATCTGACTCCTGTTTTGTTAAAGCTGTGCAGCTGTTAAATATAATGCATATGAGTATTAAATAGTTCTTTCTCTGTGCTCATGAGAGCACATGCATGTGAGGAATTGGCAAGTCTTCCGGCCTTAAAAGGAAAAAAAAAAAACCAAAAACATTTGAGCTTGGTACAACACAAAAAGAACTTGGACAATTGGATGAATTTATTATCAAGAGGGAAGTTCTCTCTGCTGAGCTGTGAAATGTCGCCAGATGGCCTTGGGCAAACTTGTCACACACACAGAGGGGAAAAATATTCATCAAGCCTTAGCCTCAACCATAATTTTCTTCTGGCAAAATAACTTCCACCAAATAAAATAACATCTAATGCTGTTCTGTATAATCAGACCACAGAAAGGTAGCCCTCAGGAGCCACATCTGACACCAGGTGAGAGAAAGATACTGGTACAAGATACCATACAGGTACCTTAGAAAACTTACAGCTTCACCACAGCTTCTTCTTGACAAAAGCAAACTCCAAAATAAACTATGCTGAACATGATGAAAAATTCTCAAAGGTTGAGCAATACTCTGTGTCTATTGTAGACATCTGACGTTGTTCAACATCTGCCAATGTCCTCCCCAAGCTACTGCAGTGCATCTGACTGTAAGAGAGCCATGGTTGGGTTACCTTGGCCCTAAGACTGCTTTGCTGGTCAAGTCGTATTAGACTAGCAGGTATACTGTCAAAATTACATAATGGTGTTATAATAAAACCACTCCTTTGGGGGGAACAGCTTTTACCCTTAAAAACACACATATTTCCAGTAAGATCACCTGTAGCAGGGACCAGGAGAGTAGAGCTGTTAAGGCCAAACCACTGCACCCACCCCTAATGTGACTACGCAGAAGGGCATCACGGAGATAGAGTTCACCTGGGACTTGCTTTGCCTAGGATAAAGCCCCAGGGAAAACACTGAAGCTGTATCACACCACAGTCACACAAACACAACTGAAAGAATAACCAGAACAGTGCTGTGCTTTCCAAATTCCAGCTGAAATATAAACACAAATCCCCATCCTCCATGCAAGGAGAGGTGCAGGCTGCCTCTTCTCTCCCATCTTTGCAGACCAATATTTAATTTCTTTGAATTAAAGTCCAGGACAACACTAGGGACAAAATAATCCATAAGGATGAGGCCTGCTTTTTTCATTGCTCTGCAGTTCCCTGGCCTGGGATATTATCTGAAAATACTAAATGGTAGACTTGGACTTTAGAATCTAAGTGTGACATTAAAAAAAAAAAAGTTCTAGACCAAGCAGCTATTAAAAAAAACCACAACATGTGAACTTTCATTAGACTGTATCCTGTAATCAGAAGGGATATTTTCTTCTCCTCTAATCTCACTGCAATCAAACCTTACGTTACATTGGACACTTTAACCAGGACATCTAACACAAATATCAATTTTGTTAATCCTTTCTGTGTGGTCCAACTTCACTGAAAGCTCAGTAGTTATTTTTATCATGGGCATATTCCACAGCACCCAATTGCTTCTCACTGCATTCACGCACTCGGAAATCTCCACCTCTCCCAGACTTCTGCAATGATGCCATGAGCCTGCACTATAAAATACTGTAGTCCACAGAAGAGAAAAGCAAATATTTAGGGCAGATTAGAATAAATCAAGCTAAAATAATACTTTTTTTGGCAGCCAGATTTTTTGTGAATTTTTTTTTTTTAATTACATTCTGGGAAGGAAAAAAGAAAAAACCTTAATGTTTAAGATTTGATGCAGCCTGTGATCTGCTGCTTAGGTAAGCTCAGTGATGCAGGTGTTTTGATGGAGAAACTAGGTCAAGTTTCTCTGAGACATGGGCAAGGTCTCAGATGCTATTTATCATCACAAGAGTCTCTGTTACTTACAGGCACTGCTGTGAGGAGAAGACTCAGAGGAAGAGTCGTTCTTGTGTAGTACCACAGCAAGACAGCGCTAGAGGCTGGGGATAGAGGCATTTAATTTGCATCTCTCCCTTCCCTGTCCCTGGGTAATTGGCTGCTGAGAACTGAGGTGAGTTGTGAGGTGAGATAATTTGCATCTAGCAGAGAGCAATAGAAAATGAAGGAGGCTTTCACTGGTTCTGTCTTTAGGTTTCACATGCCACCTGTTTATTCATAGAATCACAGAATCACACAATCACAGAATGTTTAGGTTGGAAGAGATCATCCAGTCAGCATAAAAGTAAGTGCAGCATGTGAAACACCACAGAGCCCATAGAGAAATGAAAACCAGCTTCTTCACAATGAGCCCAGATAAATCAGAGAGGGCAAAGACTAGAAAAGGCTACTTCCTCCATCAGAGGCATCTGCTACTCCCCTGATGGCTAGCAGACCATGACAAGGACATCTGGCACATGGGCTCATCTTCCACTGTCACAGGACAACACTAAAACTTCCTGCCATCTTCAGTCCAACTAGCAATATGAATGGAAAGTTTGGTCACACCAAAGCAAAGGGAGGTCCTGTTGGTGTTTCCAGCAGACCCTGTCCATGGCCAAGAAGAAAACACAATGAGCACTATGGTTGTGGATCTTCCTGATCTGTACTCATCTCCCTTTTCACATGTCTGCCTTGTATCAGAGCAGAAGAGCAGAGCAGGCCAGTTGAGGACTGACCTTCAGGTTTCCCTCTGGCATGGAGGCAAAGGGACAGCAGAAGGCAGCAGTGCTGCTCCACAGCACCAGCACAAACACCCTTTTCTGCTTTTCTCAACTATAGGTAACACTGGACTACAACCATCCCAGCCAACTTGACTGGACAATGCAAGAGCAGCATGGCATGGCATGGCATGGATAGCAAATATCACCAAAACACAAATTCCCTAGGGGACATGGGCTAGAGGATACCAAGTGGGATCAAGGGAGATGATTTTCCCCCTCTACATTGCTCTCATGAGCACCCGTCCCCAAGTACTGGAGTACACCTCCAGTTCTGAAGCCTCCAGTACAAGGAGTACTGGAGCTGTTGGAGGGAGTCCAGAGAGACAGAAAGATGATGAGAGGGCTGGAGCACCTCTCATACGAGGACAGTCTGACACAGTTGAGGTTGTTCATCCTGGAGAAAAGAAGGCTCTGGGGAGACGTTATAGTGGCCTTCCAGTACCTGAAGGGACTCAGAAAAACTGAGGAGGAACGTTTTACAAGGGCATGGAGTGATAGGACAAGAGACAATAGTTTTAAACTGGAAGATGGTAGATTTACGTTAGACATGAGGAAAAAGTTTTTTACCGTGAGGGAGGTGAGACAGTGGAACAGATTGCCCAAGGAAACTGTGGAACCACTCCCTGGAAGTGTTCAAGTCCAGGTTGGATGGGGTCTTGAGCAACCTGGTCTTGAGCAACAAGGTGTCCCTGGCCATGGAGGGGGATTGGACTTTAAGATGATCTTTAGGGTCCTTTCCAACCCAAACTATTTTGATTCTGTGAATTAAAAATGGAAAAGCAAACTGACTACCAGTTGGGCCAGAAACCCTTCATATTGGGTCATCGCTGCTAACTCAGTGGTCTGCCATTTCCAGTCCATTTCAGGTGGTGACAGCAGAGCCATTTCAGGATCTGCTCGTGCTTCAGCAGCCTCTCTATTCATGACTTGCTGACCCAGCTCTGCTGGTAATAAATGGCTTCCAGACACAAGCTCCCTGACAGGAAAACAGAATGAGCCTGTAAGCATGTAAGCATGACACTTCTCTGCACGTGGCACATGACTCACCTTCTTCACAGATCTCTTTCCCAGAATAAGAAGGATAAAAAAAAAATAAAAAAAAATAAAAAGGAAGTACGGCAAGAGGAAAACCTCAGAAACACAGAAACAAATTAGCACTAAAGAATGAAAACAGTTGCTACAGACAGCTCTACAAATGTTCATTATGATGTCATTGGACAAGTTTATCATGAAGAAGCCCTGGGAACATGAACACCAGCATGGTGTGGTGAGGGTCAGCGTTTGCAAGAGGATTGTTAATCTCTGCACCCAGGAACCTCCTATTGGTGAGATCTCTGTCAGGCCACCTTCACGCTGCAGTGACCTGCAAAAAGCATCCAAGGGAGAAGGTAAACAAGCTTCCAAGCAGCATGTCACTGGAGCTTATATCCTGCTAGCAGCTAAGTCAAACTCAGCTGAATAGCTCTGCCAAGCCAAAGCTCACTGCCTGAGGCCCTCATGTGAGCAGCAGTTACAAAGATTCACAATCCACCATTACTACTGCTGGCAATAAATAAAAATTTGGCCCTTGGTTTGGCCAGGCATGTATCCAGAAAGGAAGAGTGAGGTTGTCATAGTTTGAGTACCAGGCACTACAGAAGGAGGGCTTTCAGATTCTGAGAGGGGCAGGACACAGAGGGTAGTATCCCCTACCATTCCCTGCCCATACTCTATCAAGGTCAGGCTGTATACATATATTTGTATATATTTATATTTTCTTTATCCCTTATGTTACTGCCTTTTTCCTGTGCTAGTAAATCTTTTTACAATTTTTTTAATTTCCAGCTTCAAATCTCTGTTCCCCTTTTATCTTCCAGTTGGAGTGAGGGTAATAGAGAATAATTGTCTTCTTTGTTTTTCAGTCTGCCCAAACTGCTAAGCCATCATGTGTTCATCTGAAGAGATGTATGTAATTAAAATCTGGAGAAGTGCATCTCAGCTCATCACTGAGTCTTGTCTAGTTATGAAATAAGAGAAACCAAACCTTGGAGGTAATTAATTCACCCATCCTAAAGGCAGCAAATCCAGGCAAGTTTTGGAGGGCTGGTATTGAAGGAAAGACCCTGGACAAGCTCAGGTGCAGATGTCAAACATGAGGGGATGATTCCTATTCCCAAATTCTGACATATGTTGTAGTAGAGCTGGTCCAAGAGACCACTAACTCTCAGGCCCAGGTCTGGTGATTCCCTGAATGAAATTATTCAGCAGACTGCCATTTAAATCAAAGGCACCAAAGAATTGGGCAAATTGAAATATAGTGTCACACCGGTCACATTTGGTCTGATTTCCTGATTTTCTAAGTCTTCTGAATTTTTTCATTATTTTATTTCTTGAAGCTATGGGGTTTTCTCCCCATTGCTGGGGCTGGCATGGGACACCCATCCAAACACTGACACGAAAACAACCCAGATGAAAGAAACACTAGTGGAAAGGAATGGAAAGAAAAGAGACTGTTCAGAAAAACAGCAAAACAAAACCCCCTTGGCAGCCCTGAGCTTTTCACACTTTTTTGGTGTTGCAAAGATAAATTCCCTGGTCAGTTCTGGAATGCTGGAATACATGGCAAGGGCTCTTTCTGTTCCATAGCAGAACTAAGTCCAAATAAATGCTGGCTGTCCCTTCTGTGAGGTCTCCCCTCCTTACTCCCTCTCTGAGGAGTCCATACTGAGCAGGTTTGGCCCAACTGCTCTCCCCCTGTGATCCTCTGGGAGCCCTGGCAAGAGAGGGACAGAGAAGACCTCTGGGGCCATTGTGAAGGCAGAACATGTTACATTTATGCCCTTAAGAACTGCTCACAAGGCACCACCGCCAGTCCTCAAAAGACGGAACAGCTTTTCCTCTAATGCTGTGTGGTTTGCACTGAAATCCTGAAGCCTCCTCCTCCATCCAGCAGCTGAGCAGACAAACAGGTGACATCAGCCAGCTACTTGTGCTGTGTTTCAGTTGTCCTGTTAGCAGAGGGGATAATAAAATTAACCAGCCCTCAGGAATGCTGTTGCTTTAATTAATTAATATCTCCAAGGAGCTTAGGGATCCTCAGCTGTAAGGGGCTCTGGAAATGACAGCAGAGATGCTTTGCATCTTGTTGCTGTGTTCCATGTTTCAACATTCCCCTGCTGAATCCACTGATATGAGTGATTTGGGTTCTGAGTTTTTTGACTCAGCAAATATGATTCAGCTTTTCACTATGATGTGAGGAGTAAAAATGTGCTCTTTGTCAGTGAGAAGGAGCAGGCAGCAGCACTGAGCTCTCTATGCAGCAGGAGTCAGCCACAGTTTGTGCACCTGCTGTGACTTAGAGGTCTGAATGCACTCAGAGATGCTGGTTTCGCACACAGAGGAATTTTGTAAATCCTGTTAACATTTCTGTGTGTAAAAGCTTCCCAGCAGAATAGGAGCATGTCCACGTGAGTATCGAATCTACTTACCCTTACAGATTTTAGAACAGTAGCTTCATTAAACTCAGGCTGGAGATAGAAATAGCTTCATCGTAGGCTGGGCACCCTCATTGTGTTCATGAGAATGGCGATGTTCAGGAAGTTAACATTTAAATTATCTGCTCTAAGCTGTAAGAAGGGGAGAGATGTGTGTCTCTAAAGACACATCATCTCTAGGAGGGCTCAGTTAAACCATGCTCCAGTTAACTAACCTGTTTGGAGGTGACACAGGGCTGTGTGTGCAAACTGCTTGTTGTTCCACTTTTCAATTGCAGGGTTTTACTAAGAAAACGTTACTGGAATGTTTTGTTCTCGTAAGGTTTAAGCAGCTTATGCAGGGAAAATCGCATAACCCTTTTGCTACGTAAGCTTCAGTATTTGACAACTGCTTCTTGCATGTACATTTGTGCCTGCTCTTTGCACGGGACAGGACCAGAGATGTAAACAAGGAAACTGAGCCTGATAAGAAGGGGGAAAGGGTCCTGGGAGAGGCTGTTATGAATACAGGAGAAATGGGGACCAGCAGAAGCACAGCCTGTGTGTCAGCACCTTATACACAAAATTGCTGAAATCCTTCTGTTCACCCAGTCAGGGAGGCTGCCATGGGGCAGGGCACGCATATGCCATGCACCCGGCCATGCCCATCATCACCTGCCTGATGTGCTGGCTGTCCCAAATTGACCCAAAATACACTCCAAAACATAGCAAAAATGGTGAGTGGAGAAGGTTAGCAGGCTTCAGGAATCACAGCAGGACATTCTTCATTACCCTAGAAATGGCCTTTTAGGGCTACACAGTCAGCCATTGTCAGTGGGCTTAAGCATGGCCATTGTTCAGGAGGAGGTGGAACATGCTAAAAATTCATGCTTTTGTATATTTATGAACATAGTGGTCTGTACTGAGGTGCTCAGGCAGTGAGCTGGTGCTCTGGCTGTGACCCCATCACCTCAGTGCAGAGGAGATGAGCAGAGGTTGCATTAGAAGTTGGTACCCAACAGGCTGAACCCAGCTCTCAGACTCATTTCCATTTAAAGAGACTTCATGGCTCAGCTCTGCTGCCATCAGCACTTAGTGAATGCTGGAAACCCACTGTATACTGTAAGATCCTATCTGTTGGTATCAGTATTTATCATGTGGGCAATTAACACAGGCAATCCTATTACCACTGATGGGATCTATCTGAGTAAATCTCGCATGTGTTATTCTCCTAGAAAAACAAGCCATCAACTTTTTGGCTTGGCCTATGTTTCCAAAGATAAATGTATTAACTCATTTATTACTAACTACACAGCATGTGGCCATGTGGTGTGAGTATAAACAAGCTGAACAAATGTCTAGTGCAGGCAGGAATAAAATGTTAATGCAAAAAATTGATCTGGTGATCTCTTTGCATCCAGGGAGACTGTTATTTCATTGCCAGGTCTGAATATGCAAAATAGCATTTATGTGATTATCACTTGATGACTCAGGCTAGTTTCTTTTCCTTCCCAGTCACTAGGACCATGTTGATCTGCTCAGAACACATTAATAATTTCTGAACATATAGGCAAAAAAATCAGAAACCACAACATACTCAGGCTCTGTCTATTTCTCAGCATCGAAGTGCAGTAGACCTCACCAGATAAAGATGTCTTCAGCGTAGTAGGGCAGAGGACAAGGAACAAGGAGATGTAGCAGTAACTGAGCTGTTACCCCTTAGAAATACCAAGTCACAAGGGCACATCCATCCCACTGGGCCAGTGCTGCTGTAAAAGCTGGGGACAGTGTTTTATGCAGCTGCTGAGCATATAAAGAAGCCTCTCTCTTGCTGCACACTATACACAGATTACACCCATGAGTACAAATGTCAGCTGCATGTGTCAGACCCAAAACACTTCTCCAGTCCAGTCCAGGCCACAAAAGACTTGCTTTTAGAGGTGGTTTCCTGCTTCCCTCCCCCATTACTTTCTGCAGCATTTTGCAGCCTGCAGAACAAGGCTGCACTTAATCCGAAGGGCCTAGGTTCTCTGCAACCTCTGTAGTTTGGTCTTTTAACATAGCTACAGCTATAATTTTGGTTTTGACTACATCTATAGCAGACTGGGAAGTCCCAGTTCTAGGAAAGCTGACCCTTCACCACAACTCATGCTGCTTAAGTGGTGCTCAAAGTGAGGCTGTTGAGCACCGTGGCTGGGATTTTTGAAGATGTGTGAGGGGCTAGATGCCTCCCTACTGAGGTTTTACAGGAAAAGAGAATGGCTATTGCTTTTGATTATGCCTACTTGTAAGAAAAGAGGCTTTCTGTACACAATGTGCAGCAAGGACACTGTCAAGCACACTGTGAAGGCTAATTGTCAGCACACTTAGGTCCCTGCTCATCTCTTGGCCCAGGGCAAGATGTGATGTCTGTAGGCTTTTTGCCAAAATCCCTGCAGAGATTCTTGCTCTGCAGAAGGAAAATTCCATTGCAGAACAAACTACAGATATGGTTAAATATTCATCTGGCATCCAAGAGAAATACATAGATGCATAATGAGTTGGTTTCCATCTGTAAGTGATGATTCTAAGTGCTGTCACTGGAGGCAGAACCCAAACGGTTAATTTGTCTCTATTGCATTACTCCTTCCATGCCACAACAGAAGGCCTATTTCCTGACCCAAGTCTGTGTTATCAGGCAAACTCTTTGTGTGAGTGATGGACTTTCTTATGAGCAGGAACAGTGCCAGTGCTTTGACTCTAAGCAGAAAGTGGCCACAGAACATTGGAGGGCAGCGTGGTCGAAGGGAGCAGCGCGTTGTTCCTAGTCTGTCCCTTCACCAAAGGATGCTTCTCTTAATTTGCAGGGATGATTGAGCCAGATCCAACCAGATCAGAGAGAAACAGTGCTGTCATAGAGCCTACATGTAAAAAAATCGGGTTTGAGTCAATGGAAAATCACATACTGGTAAATAAGACAAGGCAGAATATTTTGCATGTACTTAAGGGCAAGGGAAGCATGTAGCTCGCATCCAAGAATCTCTGCACCCCAAACCAGAATAGCTTCATCCTTGCTACCTCCTGGCCCCTGCTGTCCTCTGAGCTGTGGCAACAATGGTTGGGCCAGACCAAAACCTTCGAGGGACTGTGGTAATTAATAATTAAGAAGACAGGTCTTCAGCCAGTGCTCTGGCCCTGTTTTCCTCACTAGCTAAAGGGCCTGAATTGTGAGTCCAAAGCTGATTTTCTCAGCACTGTGGGCTGTGCTGAGCCTGTAAGTCTAAAATGGGAATTCCCAATGAGACTTGAATTCCCTCGTAGTTAGTAAGGGAGTCTGGAGACCACGTACTGTCCCACTTACAGCCCACTTCCACTGGACAGGCAGTGAGCCCAGATGGCTGGTTTTGATATAAAAACATGTTTTCCCTATTTTAGTCTCACGTGTTTGCTTCAACCAGCAGTGACTCCTTCCTTATTGCAGCTCGACTGTGGCTGTGACATGGCAGTACAGACATTCATGCAGGACTTGATTCCAGAGTTCAATCCAACACACCACCACAAAGCAGAAACCATCAGTAATAGAACTGGGAAATAGAAGTCTTTCTGAATCCAGCTTCAAAAAAAAAAAAAAAGGAAAATAAGATACTAAAGTGACTTTATTTCTGGTTTTGTATTTCCGATTTGATGCTACTGTAGGTGGATGTGCAAAAAATTGTAGGTGTCCTGCTGATTTAAATTCGGAGGCAACTGATGATGCCATGTTACATTATAAATAGCATCTAAAGCAGTTGAATTTATTCTTATAATGGGTTTTTTTCCTCCTTAAAACCCTGTTGCCAAGCCAAATAAATTCAATAAATTGACAGAAGGACTCCTACTCACTTCAACAAATTTTGGATCAGGTTCTGCAGAATTAGCCCACAGGAGTTTTACAGTCCAAGGACATGCACACAGCAGTAACAGATTAATGGGACCATTTCTGTGACCAAGCATTTGCCGACAGGGGTTAAGTTTACATGGCAAAGCACTAACAGACTTAAGTCATCATTTTAATAGCCTGCACATCCATTACATTGAAAGTGAAATGAGCACATCTGGGTGCCTAGAGATGAGAATAATTAATAAATAAATAAAATAAAAAAACAAAAAAAAAAAAACAAAAACAAAAAACAAAAAAACAAAAAAAAAAAACAAAAAAAACAAAAAAAAAAAAAACAAAAAAAAAAACAGAGAAATAATCAAGTGAAGTAAAGAAACCATATGAAGAGTATGGGACTGTCATTCAGAGGGTCATGCTTAGACCTGGAGAGTTTGTGTATCTGATGAGTGGTGTGTGCTGTCTCACAAACACATCATGCTGACAGATGAGCCCAGGGTTTCATTTCCATTTGTCTCAAAGCTGTGCTGCTGACCTAGAAGTGCAATGCCTACTTCCTTTGTTAGAAGCTGCCCATATGTGATGGAGAGCACAGTGGGAACAGCAGAGTCCAGGTTGAACCACCTAAAGTGAGGAAACTGGGAGTTAAGTCTAACAACTGACTACATGCATGGAGAGAGGGTTTAAATAAACATGCTTCAGTGCAGGGACAGGAGATATGTTTGGAAATCTGGGCAAGCTCTCTGCCGTCTGTGTTTTGTTTCTGAATCCAATGCTATCATAATGAATAAGCTGTTTGCTCTTTCGACTGCACACCACATGACAGCTAGTTTCCATCCAAAAGCTTTGGCCCCTGCGTGTAAATTGATCCTGTAAAGTTAACTCCTTTGTTCAAGAGGTTAAGTATGTGATGTATCAATTGGGCTTTTTGTGTAAAAGTCACAGAGCGGTGCATTTACTGAGCCATGTGTGTATTGCAGAATAATTTGCAGTAAAGGTATGTGGAGGAGAAAAGATGGATCATAGAAAAAAAATTTAGGCTTCAGTTCAAGAAAGTATCCACTTAGAATAGAGCAGAATTTAAGCATATGCTTTACTTCCACTAAAATCTGATTTCTAATCACGTTTTGGGTTAGGTTAATGCTGTCCCCAATAGGGAGGGATTTAGACACGTGCTTAAAAACTCCAAACTAGGCCAGGGGTATCAAAAAGGCCTCTGGAGCCTGGTCTCACCAGACTAGGGATCCAAACTTGCACCCAGTCCCTACTAAACTGTCAGAGAGACTCACAAGGGGAAGGGAAAGTCTGAAGAAAACAGCAGGATCATCTGGAGACTCTCCAGAAGTCCAAAAATGCAAGCTGGGTTTTACCCTAACCATGAGACACAGCAAATTCACCTTCCTGGGATGCAGCAGCATAGGCAGGAGTTGACAACACCTGGGATTTCACCACTCCCATATGGATCCCCTGCTTACAGGCTCAGGGCAGGTGCTGAGGACACAGGCCCTGAACTCACAAGCTTCATTTGTTCTTCTGACTCATTGCACATGACCTTAGACAACATTCCCTCTGCAACATGGTAACTCTAGCATCTTCCCCAGCCTCCCACATGGCCATGGAAGACCATGAGATTCTCTCAGACATGGGGGAATCACAGTAGTGTTTTTTTTTAATTGATGAAGTACCTCCGCCCTATATCATCATTGCTGTCACCTTACAGACATTCCAGGGAGAAAATGGGCTTTGGTGAAAGTAGCCTTGCCCAATGGATAGTTCAGAAAGAATCATGAGGGAAAAAGAGACTTCCTTGCAGCAAACAGGATTTCACATTCTGGAGGCTTTGCATTGTCTTCTTCAGTGAAATCAGCATTGCCTGGGTAGGATGATGTCTCCTCTGACATCTTAATCCCTGCCGCCTACCCGACTGGCTGGGGGATCACATGCATCTTTGGCAACAGACAACTGGCATTTTCAAAACATGTTAAATTCTTCCCTTCTGCTGCAGTGCATCTGGACACAGACCATACTGGCAGCCTCACTCAACGTTATTTTATTAGAGACTCTTGAAGGAGCATATTTGTCTTATCCCTTCAGCTTTTTGTTATTTCTCTCTGGTAGCGAGAACCAACAGCCAGTGAAGTTCTTTCCAAAGAAAATAGAGGCACAACCTCTGCCTTTCAGAGCCATCAATCCCTTTAAGATCCTTTGCAGTGTTGTGAAATAAGAGAACCAGAAATCTAACCCCACCGTTGTGAAAATGTAAAGGTACTTTTAATATTTCTCTTTTGTGTGTGTCTGCGTGTAGGTGTGTGTGAGTGTATTTAACCTTCGTCCTATTTAATAAGGAGCTTTATTTTTTACAACCTAAACGGGGAGACTGGGAAAAGAATTGATGTCCGTGATTTCCCTGCCTTAATCCAGTTTCTGCTCCAAAGTGGAGCATGGTACCAGCTGTGATGTTGAACACCTAACATGTTCTTCCTCCTTGGGGACCCTGGATTAAGCAGTTCCTACAGAGGAATGAGCAAATCCTGGAACGGCTCAAAGGTTCTTGCAGAGATTTCAGGCTCACACTCGGTCTCCTGTCTGATCTAAACCATCATAGCTCTGCTGCCTTCCTCAGAGTTCTGCCAACTCATTCCAGGTGGGGATCTGGCCCTCAGCCTTTATTAATTAGCATATGCACTCAGAGATAAAAAATACGTTTATCACGAAGCAGAGAGAAACCCATCAGCTGCCAAAAGGGAAGGTGATCGCTTGGCTTGGCTCAAAGAGACATCACCTTGATGGCACAGGGCACATATCTGTCAGGAGCAGGTTACCTCTCTCTGATGGTAACCAGAGGTGATGGAGAAAGACCAAACAGCATTTTGGAGTCTCTCCCTGCCCTGTTTTTCTATGATGTCTGCTATTTAACAAGGGATAGAGTCTTCCCTCTTGGTACAAACATTGCCTAGGCTGGGCAATGTCTTGCAGCAGCAGAGGGCTCAGTGGGCTTTGAGCTTCCATTCATATAGGATTTGGGGCTTCTGGCAACTGGAGCTATGAAAGCAGTGACTGGGAGCTTTCAGCATGTAGGGCTACATGTGGTGAAGGTGGTGGACAAATTCAGAGCAGCCAAGTTTCCTCTGGTGTTTCTGTGCCTTGTGTGGGAGGTTTCACATGGCTTAGGGAAGGATTTGTCACGCTGCAGTGCCAAACCAGTGTTTTTCCTCAGAAGCCTTTTTATTTTTAATTGTGTCAGAGATCTCTAGCTGGCATCTCTCACTCCAAACCTGGCCAGTCAGTGGAGATTGAAGATTTATTCACAGCCTTTGTTTAAAGGCTGTTTGGGCGAGAGGAGGGCTGAGGTTTTCCTTTGCCCCCCTTCTCTTCATCAGCTTCCAGCTCATCTTCCTGGCTGGCAGACATGGAGGTTTCCCTGCCAGGGCTGGGGAGGGAGAGGGAAGCCCACAATGGTTCCCTTGGTGTGAGAGCATCAGTAATAACACAGAGCCCCCTCAGATCCATGTGTGTCTATCTGCTGATTGCTGTGGGAGCTGCCTGCATATTTTAGGAGACAATTAGGCTGATGCAGTGTACACTGCCTCTTCACTCTTCCATCTCCCAGCCTGAGGAGCAGGAGGGATGATTTATTAGGGAGACAGACACAACATCCTCTGGTATCGGTCAGCTGTGGTGTGAAAATAGCCTCACTGAAGGCAATTAGTATCAAACTCTAATTAAAACCAAAATCTTTCACTGGTTTGCTTGCAGACAGCTACTGCACTGAGAGGATGCTTTGCAGTGGGAGGATGAGGAAAGTGGGAGATGGGAAGCGGAGAGAAGGGAGAGGGCAGGGACACAGCAGAGAGCACCCTGAGGTGGCCCACCACCCCCAGCTCCCACACAAACTAAGGGCACTTGTGGGCTCAGCTCCTCACAAGGGATCTCCCAGCAAGGGGAAAGTCTCTTTGATGCTCTGCTGGGGCTGGCAATTATCTGAAAGGCTGAAAAAAAGAGATTTTGGGTTGGCCTGTGTCTACCCAGGCAGTTCAGCAGAAACCAGCACTATTCCACATGACAAATCTTCCAAAGGCAGAAACACAAGTGATGCAGCCTAAGCTTGTTAACAGGCTTGGGTGCCATTGTTCCACCTTTTGCTCCTGCCCAGGGAGTTCTGACTAATCCCCCAGCACTCCTGCAAGGGTTACACCAGCAGAAAGCCCATCATTCCTTGGGCACTGGGATTTTTGCTTGCCAAACCTTCATCCCGTGCTGCAGCCCTGAAGCACAGTGTGGAGCCCCACATCAGCTCTCTCATTCAAAACTTGTTTCCCCTTTGTGCCTGGCCCTGTGTGAGGTTTGTTTAGTGACACTGATTAAAACCACCACAGCAAGGGTGTCCTGTGCCTTTGCACTTCAATGTGCCTTCTTTTGGGTGTCCCACCCCAAGCCAGGGGCTAAAAGAATGGGAGACAGTGAGTGCTGGGGAAAGCCCTCTGAGGCTGGGTTACAGTCACCAGAACCCATGAGCCCTGTGGTGGGGGTGGTCCCTTTGCCCACCAACTGCTGGCAAGCAAGGAGCCCCTGGCAGAGCTACTCACTACTCAGTGTTCCACACGTAGACTGTCTATTATACCTATATTAGTCAATCAAACATGCCCAGGACTCTGCTCTGGAACTCAGGCCAGCCAGTTTGGAACATCCTGTGCCTATACACTTAAGCTTTTTTGCTCTGCAAAACAGTGTAACCCCTTCCTGATTGCCTATTGGGAGAGGTGATGGACCCATGGTAATTCCCAATCTGTGCTGGGGACTTTCCCACCAATACAACAATGCAAACAATTTCTAGCACTCGGAAAAATCCCCTGGCATTATTTAATTTGTCAAGATGTAGATTAGACACCTTCAGTATATTCAGGTGACTGCAGGACTTCTGTGTTAGAGGGACCTGCTCCAGAACAGCAGCTGCACAGGAGAGCTCTGTCCTGGGGAACACAATCCCTGCTGGAGCCAAAGCCATTACTAATCTGAGCATGAGTCTGTTCAGCATGTTCACATCCTCCACATCTGCTGCAGCCAGTGTCTGCAGGGCTCTGGGTGGCTGCCTGCCCATCTGCTGAGCATCACACCCCATCCCTCCCTGCCCCAGCCTGGCTTTCTACACTCAAGGAAGGAGCCAGAGCCGGGGACCGCAGGTGTTTCCAGTGCAGCCCTGCTGGGATGCTGCCAGCAGTGTCAGTGAGGGATGTGCTGAATGGACACATGTCTCCTTCCACACCACCCCTTTGCTCTGCCTGCACTGCTGCCTTCACACTCAGACCCATGAGCAGGCTGAAGAGAAACTCAGGGAAAAGCTGGGCCACAAGTATTATGCATTGCTTCTTCTACTGGGAAATAAATCATTACAAATGTTAGGTAAATTGGGACCCGGAGTCTGCTCCATGGGCTGATTTAGAGCTTTGTAAAAATTTAATATATTTCAGTTAAGTATCCATATTCCTCATCACTGCTTCATAAATCAGATGGAAAATTACAGTCAATTAAATCAACTCTACAGTAAGCAGGAATGTACAGTGTGTGGTACAGCATGCTGTAATGTATTCTGTGGTAAGAGAAACTCATTTAAGAGTCTGGACTAAAACAGGCAATCCCACTCACTTCTGGTATGATTTACATATAAAGACGAGGCTTCCTTTGCTGAGGTCTCAGTAAATCTTGTATTCCTGTTCCTAAAAGGAACTGATGGATGTCATCCTCTGTACAATTTATTTTGAGATGTTTTTCACCTCTGATCTGCCTGCATCCCTATGAGTCATTTCCCCAGAATTATGGGTGGATATTTAAAATGTATGCCTGATGTATTTAAAAAGCTGAGCTAATTGCCAGTTTGGGGTTCCTTTAGCATAGTCTACCAAAAAGATTTTGAAGATCAGCTCTTTTAATAGATAGCAAGAATTAGATCTTCAGATGTATAAACTGGGCTGGTCTCATTGCACATTCCCTAATATGATCCTTATCTCAATAATGCACGTGTCTTCAGCCTTAACCTACACCTGTTTTTTCTGCATCCTGGGAAAAACCCAATGGGAGGAATATCAAGTTATGTAACCCAGCGTGGGCAAAGTGCTGTTATAGCACCTACCCTGGAGCCCACTGAAGGCAGCAAAAAAGCTGCACTTTGGTTTTAGGGTCAGGCCTAATCCTGACACAGCAAAGCAGTATTTAAATAAGTAATTAACTTTTATCATATGCCTCACTTTCAATGACTTCAGAGACTCAGATATTAGATTTTTCCAGAGACTTGATCTGAGGACATGTGGCTGAATTTGAGAGAGGCTGCAGCTGTTTCATTTTCAGAAACTGGAGCAGGGGTTGCACTGAGTGATGCTGCTCAGCTCTGCCTTTGCAGGGTGGGTGCTCTCCCTGCCACCCAGTCCCTCCCATGCAAGAGCTAGGGCTTTCAGATGCTGCAGCTGACCTGACACAGCCCCTGTGGAAAATCCCTCTCAGCTTAATAGGAAATACTATCCTTGCTAAAGTTCAGCTGAGGGCCTTTTAATCACTGTCATTTTAACAAGAAGTAACATAAGAAAGGCTATGGAATAGATAGGAAATCTCAGGAATTCCAGGCAGATTTTTTCCATGGTCTCTCATCCTTGAAGATCCTCATGGCTTCACCCATATTAAATTATGCAGAACTTTTCCTCAGAGGGAAGATCTCTTTACAGTCCTGACCGAGCAAATATAAGGAAGATAAAGTTTATCACAGCACAAGGGAGACTTGAATTTGAAATCACCTTTCTATCACTTGGTGTTACAAATACCTAAAGCTGTGACTGGTATCTCATGTCCACAGCTGAGTATGTTGCTTGAAAAAGCCATTAGTGTGAATGGAAAGGGTAAAATATATCACTCAAAGTTTTTCATTTTTTTCCTTTGTCTGCCTTGATTTCAAGAGGCAGACTCAAAAAAATGTGCTTTTTCCAGTCAAGAGAGGACTGTAACCTCAAAATTATCACACCTAGTCCAAACTCATCCTTGATCCATGTATGTGTTTTCTCCAAGCCCAAGACTATTTCAGAGTCAGTTTTGTGATTCAGGTGCATCTTCCTAACGGAGGTTAACCACATATGGGTTTCCTTGCAGCTTCAGAGACCTAAGAGTCTGCAGTGACACCAGCAGAGATTTTTAAATGAGGAAAGACCCACTGGTGCATGTACGTCTTTATAGGCCCTAGTCATATAAGCAAGAACATGACAATTCTTTGCATATGCCATTGTCTAATTGAAAGACTAATTATTCAAGTAGAGGTTTAAAAAACTGGGGGAAGAGGGCTGAAAAGAGGTAGAAGGGTGGATTACTCCATCATATGCAGCCTGTGCTCCTGCCTATCCCAAATATCTATGCTGTCCCCTCCCTGGTGTTGGTCTCCATCCACTCCTGTCACTCAGGCACTTTCTCATGCACACAGAGGCATTACATTGCCAGGTCCTACAGGCACCTGTGTGCACTCTGTATGCCTCCAGCTTTGAAATTTGAGCCCTGCTATCAAAGCTGGTGGCTAATGATAAGTAACATAAAAATCAGATTCCAGAGGAGCCTTGAGTTATCACAGCAGTGCAGGGGACCATTCATGGTTTTGGAGTGGCTGCTGCAAAATGCATGTTTTCATTCAGTGCCCTAGGAGTCTCAAGTCTGAAGCCAGTATTTCTTTTCCAGCTATTGGTGTGAATGGATAAAATATATTTTAATATCTTTGTGTTAGGAGTCCTACCTAGAGAGAGAAATATATTTCCCCTGCACTGCAAACCCATTATATTTATTTGCACAATTCACTTAACTCTGGTCCATGATATTGCAAGAAGCCCTTGATGGAATTATGGTTCCATAATTATAGCTTTATAAATTACATGCCTTAATAGCTTCAGGGCTGTATTCTTACTTGCAATAAATCATCAGGGCTTCATTGATTTTATTGAAGTATATGGAGGTATGTCAGCTTATACCAGATGAAAACTGAGGTGAGATCTTCACCCTTTGATGTCATTGGGAGTTCTGCCATCAGCTTAAAGGCAGCCAGAAATTAACCTTTGGTCCCCATATTTCATAGCCACTTAGCTACCACGAACTGCATCAGTGCAATAAATTGCTGAAGATCACAATATCACAAACCAAGATGATGCTGCTAATTAAAATCTTTCATTACCACTCATGCTCTGAAAGGTTGGTCACTAAAAGGGTTTGATTTCCTAACACTCTGCACCTTAGATCCTTTTGGAGAGATGGAATGCAGCAACACACCCTCAGCTGCTGCAATTCTGTAATATCTTTTTATGGATGTTCTGAAATATGCATACATAAATAAAATGTTTCAGAGAATGTCACTCTGCACTCTCAGCTGATTTATAGTTTATACATCAGCCTCAGTGAGAGGAAGAGATAAATAACTGGAAGACATCCAGCATTTCACACAGCTTCCAAATGGGTGGATGAGCTCACTCCAACTCCTCTGGCAACCTGCACAGCCTTCTGCCAAGAAGCCAGACAGTGCAAAAAGAGGTAAAAATACTGAGCATGGAGGAAAGTATTGCACTGAATGAAATAAATAGTATATTCATCTCTAAGCAGTGAAAGCCACTATTCACTGCCTTGGGTCAGATTTGACCTAGTATTGATCACTCAGGATGGATGCAACTGGCATTCACTGAAGGAATAAGTAGAATAAACTGTCAAATCTTTCCCATTACAATAACATATATGGTATTTATATAGCTTCAGTGTATTTTAATGACTGGAGTACTTTTGTGAGCTTAAATTTGGCCATCTGCATTTTCAGTTATGGAAATGGAGCTATTGAAAGGTTCAGTCCAAAACAGCCATTGATTTTTTTTTTTTGGCCACTAAAATGTGCTTGTCTGTGTCTTGCCTGGAGTCGATTTTGGCAGGCACATCAGAGATCAGCAGTTCCTAAGTCCAGGCAGTGAACTCTCGATTAAAGCTTATTCTCTCTGAATGTAATTCCTTTAAAAATCAAAACAGGTCCTGCAGAAGGATTATGAGGGGTCTGTTAAGGACAGCAAAGCACAGGCCCACATTTACCAACAAATGAGGCAGCTGTGGCGTAGGAGAAGGAAGGCAGAAAATGTTCACCCCTTTAAGCCATGGTGACTGAGGAAGGGGAAGCTCAAGAGGGTGCTCTCCTGAGACCGAGACCACTCCTGCTCTGCACTTCTGTAGTTTTCCTTTCCTGTCTGCTTATGGTTACAACTGTATTATTTGTCCCTCAGCTAAGACAGACATAACTTTCCCACATTTGAATCCCTTACTACAAATTTATTGGTTTCACTCAGACAAAAAGTCCAGCTGTTGCTTCCAGATAGCTCCACCACAGAAAGATAAGGAAAGGCTGGTGAAAATGTTGAGCTTCTGATAACACAGGAATTAATGGCCACAAGACAGGCAGGCAGTGAAGGAGCTCCTGCTCCAGGGCAGGCCATGTTCTCCTCAAGGAGCCTGGGGCAGCTGGAGCACTGGTTTCAGTCTGAGGCATCAAATGTGGGATTTGGGAAGCAGGCCAGTGCTTTGGCATGTGTCAGGAACAGGGCAAAGCACTGCAGCCAAACCATACCCAAGGAGCTTATACCTGAGGAGTTAAAGGCACTTGGCCAGACACTTACAAAAGGATAATTCAGCTTAGAGGACAATGTGCTGAAGCCACAAGCTGCCTATCAAGAGTAGAGCAGCTCCATCACAGTGGGAACCTGAAGTCCTTTCAAGTCCACTGCAGCACAAAATGGGATGGCAGACAGAAGCCCAGGCCAGCAAGTACTCCTGAACCCACATGCTTTCATGTGAACCAAGCCCTAAAAATAACATGACAGTGATATCATAAGTGAATTGATAAAGTCAGTCCAGGGACTTTTTTTTCTCCTGTTTCTTGAAGGATGTTGTAAGCACAGTTTGATGTTAGTCTTTCAGTACTAACACATGCTCTGCTCATTGTCCTGATGAAGGAGAGTGAAGTTTTCATACATGGTTACTCAGAACAACCTTCAAGGCAGTGTTGAATAGAGCCCTGGGGACACCACTTTTCTGGGTACTGTGCATTAGCAGAGTGTTAACCAGAAGAACATTAATTACACATTGTCACTGCTACTCACCCAGAAGGAATTCAGCCTGGCAAACCACAGTCATAAAATGGAAGGCATTTGTAAGGAATCTATGTGTGTGACATACATAAGTGCCATTTGCATCCTGCTCCACAAGCCTCGTGGCTTGCAGCTGGCTGCCAAGGTCTCCACAGCACCATCAAGCACCTCAGATGATGGTCCAGTGACTCTGATCTCCACTTAACAAGTGCTGACAGAGAGATAGAACAAAACCAAAAATACCCTCTCATAACATTTCTAGATATAAAACCTCCTTTTCTGGTGAAGTTGTAGGCTTGAACTCTTTTTCTCTTAATAATGCTGTTTTAAGGCAGACTTGCAACATTTCAGCCAAGACATCTGGGGCTCCAATGTGAGCAATGTGCTATAAGGACACAGATCCCTGAGTCTCTGCCTAATTTCATCCCCAGAGTCTCTCAATCTGCTCAAAACCACACTGTCCCCAGGGCCCACGAGCCAGCTGGAGAAAAGCCAGTGCAGCACATCCCAGGCACTCAGCTTGCACCCTCCACCCCTCAGAGAAGAAGTCCAGGGGTCTGCCACACCTGGGTCTGCTGGAGATGCCACAGCACAGGGAGACAGCCAAGACAGTCCTAAGGGGCCCAACTGGCTGCTCTCATTTATGGAGGATTATATTTGGTTTTTGCTCAGACCAGTTGTTTAGTGGAATACTGATCATCCATCCCAAGTTACTTGGGATAAAAGCATCACCCCTACCATGTGGCCAAATTGCTGTTCAGAAAAGTGACCTGTACTTTCAAATCTATACAAGAGGCATTGAGTTAGGTTCAACAGCTTGTTACTTTACAAGAATTCTGTGTTGTTAATGTATGCACACACACAGGGCCCAGCTTGGTGGGAGCTTTGCAATTTTGGGTTGGAGCCACCATCATTTTGTAAACTGTGCACAATCACCCGTGATCTGTGCAGAATAGAAGCTTTGCTCTCTGTGGCCTGTTCTGCACAGCCCTTTCATTACAGAAACATCTGGTAGAAGTGCTTTGGCTGAGGGTTCGTCAGAGTTTCCATTATAAACCCCTATATTCAAGGGGTTACTGCAACTGAGCCATAAAAAGTTGCTCCAGGCTCAAACTTGGCACTAAAGGTCTCCAGTGGGAAAATTTTAATATTTATTTTCTGAACCCAAAATGTTAAAATGCATGCAGTTAAACAAAAGAAATTCACTTTCCCTCAGAGACTGCCTCTCCCAAATCTGTGTTTGTTAGACATACATGTACACACACTGTGCATAGGCCTTTGAAAGCAAACTGTTAATTTATTTTTTAAGCTATAAGGCTAAAATCAAGTCATTAACTTCACAGACTTATTGATTTGTTTAAAATATAAGCGGTAAGGTGATTTCAGATAGAAAAACAGCAGCTACATAGACAATAAATTATCCTTTGATGTAAAAAGCAAAATTGGAGGACAGCACTTTTAGTGCATTTAACTAACCTTCCTCTTGAAGAAATGGGTGTATCCCTGTGCTGGCAGTAGGGTCCAATGACCAAAATGACCTGAGTGTAAGTGGACACAGTATTTCTTTTAAGAAGCAGTCTGCTCCAGCAGGATGGAGGAGATTAGCAGAAAGATGCTAAGCAGGAGGAAATATGCTTGTTTAGAGAAGATAAGCAGAGGGGAGAAGTTCATCAGGCTTTCCTGATCAAGGTGGTTAAGGTGATCCATGAGAAGTGGTAGACAACAAAAATCCTTCGTGCAGCCTGGGAACAATGAAGAAGAGTCAGAAACCACAGAAGAGTTAATTTTAGGAAATTAACTCATTTTAGTTTTCAGATAAAGGAAAATGAAGCAAAGCTTAAGTCCAGGAGAACTTTGAACTGAGGAAGGGCTCATTTTTCAGGCTTGAGGATATAAACAGTGCTGATGTGCAGGGAGGCAGCGCTTGGTTCTAGAAGGAGCAATACTCTGGTTACACCATTAATTGTGCTGCCCCTGGCAGCTGCAGCAACAGACCTCAGTGCTGATCCTGCAGGAGTTTAAGCCCATGAGTAATCCCATTTAAATTAATGGGATTATGCCTCAGAAGTGTAGAGTTAAGCATATGTCTGCTCTTGCTGGAGCAGGCCCTGGGCAACAAGTAGAGCTCCCTGCATGCAGTGATGCTCTCTGTGCTGCCATCCCAGCAGCTCCCCTTCCTGCATCAGGCAGGATGGTTCCAGAGTGAGCTGTGAGGTCTCTTAGGAAACCCCCCAAACTAAGGGAAGTCTCACATTGATTCACTGAGTGGCACCCTTTCCTCTGAGTCAGTCCTAAACAAAAGTTCCAGCTTGGCTTTGAGATGGAAAACTACATCTCAGTGTGCAGTGCCTTGGATGTGATGGAAAAAAATATCCTGCCTATGACCACCATGTAAGATCTCAACAGAGCAGTAGGAGAGTTTGGTTTTTAACCCTGGTGCTTCTGGCCAAGATCCATCTGCTGTAATTTCAGCTCTCTGGTTCATCCTTTCAACATGGGCTCCTGCAGTCTCGTGGCCTTGGTTGCATTTCTGAACACCAAAAAGCAGCTACTGCAGTTCTGATGGGTGAGGTCTCTGTACACACAGCAGATGACCCTGGCATCCTCAGAGAATAAGTGTAATGCAAAGAAATAACATTTTCTCCTTCACTTGCATTGAAGAGTGCTTTGGTTTGTATTAAAATCAGATATTGTGCAGCAGTCTTGATTTTGTGATTCCACTCCAGTGCCTCCCCAGCATCCATTAGCAGTGCAACAACTACAGATTTCACTGCAGCAAAATGGTTCCCTTTAAACCCTTCAAAGCTTCAGCTCTAGCAGTGAACTTGGGGAAAAGCTGAGAACATGGGACAGAACCTTATGTAAGGCACATATTGTGTCCTACTGCCTATGGATGTAAGAGAGGAAAATTTCTGCTCTGCATCCTCTTACCAGCATGAAAGCATGCTTGAGAGGCTTCTGATTTTTGGGTGCTGGCCAACCACCTCCAGTGCTCTGAAATCAACACTGCCCTACCCTGCTGCCTTGTGGCACACCTACTCTCAGGAGCTGCTAGAAAAGAAAAGCTGAGATAAGGAATCAGTCACCTAAGTCACAGCTTATCTGAAGTGGATGCTACCGGTGGTTTCCTTCCTTTTTCCTGTTTTCTGTAGCCTTCCTCTGAGGCTGTTGTCTCCACATTTCTTACATGATAAATGCTCAGATGACCTCTCCTTATATTATTAATTAGTATTATTATTACAAAATTGTGAAAGCCCTCTCAGTTAAAGAGATCTCCAGTGTAAAAGCTTTGACTGTATTGCTCCAAGCAATTCACTTTACCACTTTTGCTTTTTCGCAAAAAAGATACGTTTTGACTTGAAAACATAAACAAATATTAAACCTCTGAAAACAAAAGTTGACATTAAGTGGCTGGAGAGCTGGGATATACATAAGCTAATGGGAATTTCTTGCTTCTCCTACATGCATTTCTACCTTTAATCATGGCCATATTATTTTTTTATCCAAGATTGTCCTACATGCAATGATAGAAGAAGAATGATAGAAGGACATAAATTCTATGTATGTCCTACATAGAATGATGACAAGTCCTAAGGAAGACCAGAATAGACCAGGCTTCAAACATATGTCTGTGGTGCAAGAAGACAACAGTGTTCAAAAAAGTAATATACATTTCTGTACATTTAAATATTTTTCTTGGGCAGCCATGGCTAATACCAACTCTATCATTCCATTTTGAAATTTCCAACAATACGATCTCTACAAGTCCAAGGGACTTGTCCAAGTTATTTTCTTTGCACATTATTTTCATGAAATTGCTGAAATTCATGTATTTAAAATAAGTAGAGTCAATGTGAATCTGTTATTTTAACAAGAAAAAAATTGGTATTTCCATTAGCAATTATTCTATGTTAACAGTCTACAGTCTATCACACCAAGAAAGGACAGGAGCAACTTCTTAACTACATAAAAGTATCAAGTAACTCACATTTCAATCTGGATCCAGCTTGGCTGTTGTGAAAGAGCAGGATCAGCATCCAGAACAGCAGAAGCAGCAGAAGGTCAGAGTTCAGGTCCCAGTGCCATCCTGTTGTTTCTGGAAGAACAAGGCAAATGACCCTGGAAAAATACAGAATGCATCAGGGAGAGGTGTTATATTTGGCTGTAAAGCTCCCTCTTAAGTAATCACTGGGGGTGTTGACTTGCCTTGCTTTTATTTTGCTTATTAAATATGATCTGAGATCCTGTTAGCACTTTGCATGTCACATTGAAGCTTCACACTAGAAAAGGCCTGGCCTGGAGATTCCTTAGCTGTGGTCCACAGCTCACTGGTGAGCTCAGTGTGCCTGCAGTACTCTGGCTTTCATCCTGGACTCCAGTTGAGAGGAACAGAGCCAAGGGAAGGAGAAGAGATGAGATAAACAGCAAAAGCAGAAACCATGGTCAACTTTTACAGGAAGGTCAATACCCATATTCCTCTAAAGACCTTTTAAAAAGAGACACAAATGCTTTTTCATTATGGTTTTCCATGTAATGTAAATTGCCACAGGGATGTTACACAAGGACTCAGAGGATAAGTGCCCATGAGGTAATTTCTGTATTGAGATGTGGAGCTCATCACAGAAAAGCTGGAAAACACCTGTAGGCGTGGGAATAAGTTTTTACTCTTACTGGAATAAAATATACATATATTTCTCTCTGTCCTTGAAAGGATCTTCTTTTTTTTTTTTTTCCTCCCTCACAGATGAGCTCATTTACTTGTCTTCAAGCAGAAGAAAAAGCATTCAGCTGAACAGTTCAAGTGGCCCATGATGAGGAGAAGCTGAGTGACACTAGCAAAGTGAGGAAATATGTGAAGTGCATGATTATTCCAATTCATAGAACAATAGAATGGTTTGAATTGGAAGGGATCTTGAAAGATAATCCAGTTCCTACCCCTCTGCCATGGGCAGGGACACCTCCCACTGTACCAGGTTGCTCAAAGCCCCATCCAGCCTGGGCTTGGACACTGCCAGGGAGGGGGCATCCACAGCTTCTCTGGACAACCTGTTCCCAGTGTCTCACCAACCTCACACTAAAGAATTCCTTCCAAATACTCAATCTAAATCTCCAGTCTTTCACCCCAAAACCATTCCCCCTCATCCTATCACTCCCTGCCCTTTTAAAAGCTCTCTCTCCTGAGATGCACCATTGGAACTGGCTTTTGATGCATGGTTGTATTACCCATGAATATAATAAAAGACACAGCACCAAATGATTCAGAAATCTGACCTGAAGATCACAGAAGTTGAGGGAAAGCTCCCTGTTGAATCTAGTGGCCTTTGGATGACAATGTTGCAGAAAGTACCATCCACCACTGAAATAGCCTCAATCATATAAAAAATTGAGAATATTATTTCATGAAGCTGTATCTATTTGTGCCATATTTTCCTCTTTATCTATCTGTCTCAGGATGATCT
The DNA here is from genome assembly GCF_003957555.1 of Calypte anna. NCBI lineage: Eukaryota > Metazoa > Chordata > Aves > Apodiformes > Trochilidae > Calypte > Calypte anna. The sequence continues at coordinate 142,018,743 of NC_044245.1, read as the reverse complement.
ATTTTAAATAATTATTTCTTTCTGGAAGTTTAAAAATTTGAGTCATTTGAGATGATGAAGTTGCAGGGAAAGCTCCTTTCCCACCTCCTCTCCCTGCCCCCACAGCACTGTGGGAGCCTTGTTTGTGACACTTCACTCCTTCCCTCCATTAGAAAAACCTGAAATTTGACAATGAGGTGTCTTTTCAGACAGGGATGTGCCCTTCACATCTTTGAAAGCCAGCATGTTTGTAGACAAACCTAAGTTTTTATAACAAAAATTGCCTGAGACACCCTTAGTGCACAGGATAGGAAAACCCAAAGCAGCCCAGGACTCATCTAGACTAGAAGTGGGACAGTGCACAGACATCAGAGAGCTGGCAAACTCAATCTGCCGAGAAGAGAGGGAAGGAAAATCAGGGATGATTCAAGGAGAAACACACCTCCACTTATCTACCAGGGATGGGAAGAAACTTAGCTTCAAGGATGGGGAAGAGAAGAGGTTTGCAACAGCTCTGCCCACACAGCTTTAAGTGACCGAGATGCTCTCCCTCCCAGCACAGCTCTGTATTCTACACAGTACATCACATTTTCATTTTTCTGAGCAGATTTTCACAGCCTTTCCTTCCTGCTTTGGCTTTTACTACCTGAGAAGGGAGAGAGGCAGAACAAAAAGCTGCAAACCAAAGGGAGCGGGGGTGTGAGGGGGTTTATGTGTGCTTTGGTTTTGGCCTGAAAAGGGGTATTTGCGTTACCAGGCTCTGAAAGACAGATGATTTGCTCTGCTGAAAAAGTTAGAAACTCCTGCAATGTCAACACAGTTCATTGAAAGTTAAAAGGGGGGGCGTGTTATTTTTAGGTGCTAAGTAATTCACAACATTTTGTGTTTAAAATAAAATATTCAGCTCTATCATTATGAGTCATCTTTGCTCAGATAGTTCACTAAAATATTCTCCTTATGTAATACTATCATCCAACATACCTGATCTTTCTATTTTATCATAAAATTGGTGTACATTGGAACACCTACGGCTATATTTGTGCTTTTAAGGTTAATAACAAAGCAAAACAAAATTTCAACTACATTCACCATTAACAAGTTGTAAAATGTTGACTTACTTTGCTATATTTTCAAATACTCCATGTCTTTTCCATTATTATTTTTCTTCTGCAGTATATGTGCTGTCTGCCTGCAGCTAGGAACATGTGTTTCCAATTATATGAGCTTTCCAAACCAGCCTTGCATTCAATAGCAACCTTTTTTTTTAAGGTACAGCTCCTCCTCCCACAGAAATTAATATTCCTTTCCTTTTTCACACAGCAAACAGCAGTGGCTCTTGATCTCAGGCCCATTTTAGAAATTGTTCAGTTTGGATCTCCCCCACAGAAGAATGCAATCTTTTACACTTTTGCACATTTTATGAAACAGAATCAAGCTTTCATATTGAACATATAGAGAGTGTTGAAGCAAGAGAAGGAAAACTGATGTCATCCAGCCCACCCCATATGACATTTTCTTTAGTTTCTTATACAGCTAGGAATCCAATCTGACCACCAAAGCCATCATGGCAGAAATGGCATAATTGTATCCCACCCTTAGAGCTCATGCTTAGGCCTGCAGCATATCCAAGTCATGTGTTGTAAGGTCATAAAGTGTGATTGTCCCCATTTGTACATGGAGAATTGAGGCAGACACGTTTGTGCCTCTGTGTTAGCGTAGGGCTCCACCCTGGCTTTTGACTTTTCTCTGTGCAGTTCTGGCCCCCACAGGTTAAGAGGAATATGAAGACCCTTGAATGCATCCAGATAAGGGCCACTTAATCTGGTGAAAGGGCTGGAAGGCATGTCCTGTGAGGAGTGGCTAAGGACTTTGAGTTTGTCTGCTCTGGAAAACAGGAGGCTGAGGAGCCACCTCATTGCTCTCAGAAGCTTCCTGAGGAGGGGACGGGGAGAGAAAGGTCCTGAGCTCTTTTCCCTGGTATCCAGTCATAGGACGTGTGGGAATTGCTCAAAAACTGCACCAGGGGAGGTTTAGAACTCGGGTTTGAAATGACCCTTAAGATCCTGAAGTACAACAGCAAAACTAAGACTGCCATTTCCATGTCCCTTAGCACCACGTCTACATGCCTGAAATACCTCCAGGGATGGTGACTCAACCATTTCCCTGGGCAGCCTGTTCCAGTGGCTGACAGCCATTTCAGCAAAGGATTTTTCACTAATATCCAATCTAAACCTCTCCTGGCAACACATGAGGCCATTTCCTCATGTCCTATCTCTTCTTCCTTGGGAGAAGAGACCAACCCCTACTTTGCTACAATCTCCTTTCAGGTGTCTGTGGAGAGTGATAAGGTCTCCCCTCATCCTCTCTTTCTCCAAATTAAAGAACTCAAAATTAAACAACCAAATTAAACAAGTTCCCTCGGCTTCTCCTTGTAAGACTTGTGTTCCAGACCCTTTATCACCTTTGTTGCCCTTTGTTGTCAGCATCTCAATGTCCTCCTTTACAGAGAGTGTGGTCAAACACTGGAACAGGCTTCCTAGAGTCAGTTCCCCAAACCTGTCAGTGTTTAAGAAGTGTTTGGGCAATGCTCTTAACAACATGCTTTAAATTCTGATCAGTTGGCAGTTGTACCAGATGAAGACTGTAGGTCTGTTCCAACTGAAATATTCTATTCTATTGATCATCTGTATTGATGGGACATTGGCCTCCACTCAGGCTTCAGTCTGGGGAAGACCATAAACTACAAATTGAGATGCAGTCCTTATGGACAGCGCAACCACAACCAACATGAAGTCCCTTACAAGAAAACAGACCCTGCTCTGAAAGAGTTCATAAAAGTAAGAGATGCATTGAGAGAGACCCAGCCAGTGCCTTGCCTGAGCAGAAGGTGTGGGGCAGTGTATGTGGGATGTGGGGTTAATGCACATCACTGGGTCCTGCTCCAGGTTGGGATGAAGCCAAAACACAACTAGACAACAGTTTGCAAGTTCCCTGGGATTTGTCAGTTTAAATGAAGTGTGGGACAGCATAAGAGCTTAAAATTGGCCTCATTCATGAATTTGCTTAAGGAATCTTCATTAACAACTCAATCTGCTTCCTGGGAAGCAATCAGAAGGGGCAAGCCACACCAACCTTCATGGGCACCACTGGGGCAGAGTGTGCTCTGAGGCCCCAGTCAGTAGAAATGCTGGTCAGAAGGTGTTAAGGTGTTAGGAGTAGGTTATAAACCCCTGACCTTTAGTCACTGAGTAACAAAAAATTGAATAGCAGAACACTCATCTGACCTCCATGTGAAGAAAAGTTATGATCCCTCATTTGTATAAGATGCACAATATGAACAGTACTGCATGGTTGCCCTGAGCAATAGGAGATAAGGACACCTCTTTCTGAAGCACAAAGCTAGTGAGGCCGTGTGTGCTGCAATCAGAAAGAAGAAAAGCAAAATGTTTAACGCAAGAAATTCAGGCACATGAAGAGTCATTCAAAAAGAGGGTTAATTAATGCTTGGTGTCCTATGACCTCTCCTCATGGCTGTGCAGTGTAGCCCTAAAACAGATGTGTGGTCAGTGTAATACTGCAGTGTTTGAAAACTCTGATGATAAAGTGGCAGCGCAGAAGTGAGCCAGGATGAGCTCTTCCACCAGTGAACACTCACAGAGGCACCCACAGCAAGTAGGGGTTGGATGAAGGCAGCCACCACCTGCCACAGAAGAACTGAAGGAACTTTTCCCAAGAAGCCTTTACTTGGAATACAACCATCCAGAACAGCAATGTGATGGATAGAGAGAAATATGGAAATGAGACAGCTACAGAACCCATTTCTCCATTGGGGAAGTTCTGCATTCCTTCTGAGTCTCTTCACTGATCACTATGTTCTTCTTCCCTAAAGCCATCAGACTGCTCTGATGATGGTTCACTGGGAGGGGAGGACAGGAGCTGCTGCCCCTTGGAGCATGGGATACAGAAATTACTGACTCATTGGATCTAATGGAAGCAGCCCCAGCACCTACTCCCCATTGCCCTGGCTTCTCCCTACAAAAGACTCATCTCTCTGCAGCAGCCCCAACCTTCTGCTGGGCCATATAATTTTCATCTACATACTTCAGGGTCATAACAGTTCAGGCTTATATGTTACCCTTCTGCTTTTTTTCTCAGTTCTCTTTCCTCATCTGCACTTATGGGTTTGGATTATGACCACACATATGCATACTCATTAACATTTAAAGGCCAAAAGGATTAATTAGTGGGGAAAAAATCGACTCTGAGTTTATCTTCCTCAGTGTAGATATGTTTCTGTGATGGCCATTTCCAAAAGCTGTAACTGGAAATACAGCTAATATTTTTCCTGTGGCCTTTTGTGCTTCTAGCATATGAAGTCTGCAGAATTTATAGCAGTGTTGACTCTCACATGTCTATGACAAGTCTCATGGCATCCATCCATATTTTTTAATGCTCAGTTCCTTGTGATAAGGGATTGACAAGAATTTTAGCACTAATTTTTATGTATACTTCTAGTTGTCATTCTTAAACAATGCTTAAAACTGTTGCTCATATGACTCCCAAAGACTCAGATCACGAGAGGCTTACATTTTTTTTTTTCCAAAAATCCCATAATTGCTAAACCAATCTGGTGATCACCTGGGCATTCATCATAGTGTTTTTCACAGTTTGACAGAGTGTTTATTAATGTCTGGAACTCACGTGTTGTGTTTGTCATTTAAGGTTTCAGCAACAAATTGATGACATCTGATGCTGAGGAGGAATCTTTTTTTGCCCATTTTTAGAAATGAAGCTGAGAAGACTTTGATGATAAAGGATGAACAAGCCTGGTGTGATGCTCACAGCATGTCCAAGGGGTCCATCTAACCCAGCCTTTCAGCACAATTGATATCCCGGAAACTACTACAGGGAACAATGCAGAAATTCAAAATTCAGCCTTCTCTCCACACAGCAGCATTTCATTATTACTGGTGTCTGTGGTGAATAATTTAACTTCTAGTTGTCTCGGAACATTATCTGGAGTCTCCACAAATCTCTGGCAAATATGAAGTCAGCAGCTACACTCACACCATGGGGATGTCTTTAGGTGGCAGTTGTTACCATTTGTACCTTTACTGATTACATTTCTACACAGGATATTTTGAGCACAGCTTGTTAAAAAATTTTTGGACATATCATTGGTTTTTCTTTTCACAAAATTTGGAGAGGAAAAAAGAGAATTATTAAAAAATTCCACCTTTTTGCTACTGCAGTAAGGAAGGGTGGATGAAAAGGGAAGGCAAACAAGTAAATATTTTGTGGGGCTTTTTCCTATTAAAAAAACCCAAACAAACAAACAAACAAAACCAAACAGAAAACCCACTACTAAAATGTAAAAGCAGTTTAAAATGAAACAAGCACAGCATCCATCATGTTGCTACAGCCTGCAGTTGCCACCAAGGGTCAAACACTTCTTGTCAAAGGAGTTTCTAATGCCTGGACCCTTTTCTTAACATCAAGAGGTGCTATTTACTTAATAAATGTACAAACATGTTATTAAACTGGTTAGAAACACAGCTTCTGCTGTATTGCACTGAATGAACAGTGGGGAAAGTGGCAATGTTTCTTGTATAATGTAAGAGCACATGGTTTGCTGCTGGATGAAGGGTGCTCGGTGCTTCCCCTAATGCAACACTGCCAGCAGGGATGCTGGTCTCAAAAGTAAACCTCCTCAACCAGTCATGTAGGAAGGAGTGGACTAGTAAAAAAATTGGCAGGGATCTCCAAGAAAACATCTTAAAATTGAAAGCCAGTGTACAAAGAGATGTTTGGTAGCACAGCAAGAGATCTCTAAACCATTTCATTACTTAAGCTTCGCAAGAAAAATAGTGTTTATAGCTTATGGTAAGTTGTGTCAGTGTTTATGAAAGCCTTTTGGTTAATGTTTTTTACTCACTTTCTCTAATGTTTGCTAAATTTTAGCATATGTTGTTGTAAATCCAGATAGAGTCATAGTGTGAATGGGGAACTTTGTCTAAGTGTGTCACAGTATTTCTCTGGCATCCAGTTTGTGGTAGCTACTGAGAGGTCTGGGATTGCTGAGCTCTCAGGGCTGGCCAAGCTCTAAAAGGAAAGTAAATTACTTTCGTGTGAATATATTAAGTAATTTTCTTCAAGGGTGTAAAGCCTGAGGGTGACTGAAGGGTGAGGAGTGACAAAACTGGGACCTGTGATTTCTATCTTCAGATGTTTTAATTGATGCATTGGAATCTTCTCCAAATCCAATAAGTAAAGTGGTAAAAACTGGAGAACTGATCTTCATTTCAAATCTATACTGAGGAAAAAAATTTCCTAACTATTTATAAGATTTGTGATTGAAGCATGAAAAATAACAGAGCTTGGGGCCCCATAGGTTAATGATAGCTCTTTCACAAGCATTTTATTAATTTTAATCATAATTTCATGTGCTTTATCTTTCCCATACATAACTGAAGTCCTTCAGTCTTTAATGAACTGGTTTGCCTTAATTCAGTAGCTACAGAATTCTTTGTAGAAGTAAGAATTTTGTTATCAGGACTACAGAAAGTTACCACCTGGGGATACAGAGCAAGTGAGCAGAAAGCTCAGCTGCTGTGGGTACATAAAGGGTGGATGTGGTGGATGTTTTTTTCCCAACTTGAAGGCAAGCATCTTCACATCTGTATTGAGTAAGGCCACTGGCTTTTTTTTCTTAGGTGTGTGAGATTTTTTGCAGCTGCTGTGCCCTTTCAGGAATCTTTATCCACTGCTTAGCTTTGATAATTCTGCTGGCCTGAGTTTGAAGTTTTCTCTCTACTCTGTTTCTACTGAAATGTTTCTATATGGTTTATTTCTGTCACCTTTGTTCTATCTACCATGCTGTCCCTGTTCTCCCTTTTCCCAGGACTGACAGTAACACCTCTAAGCAGAGATTTTGAACAGAAATCTCTCATCATATAAAAACTTCATGATAAGCACAACCTCTGTTAACTTTTTTTTTTTTTAAAAAAAAAAAACAAGAAAAGCAGAAAAGCATAATACTTTCTGTGATTCTATAGGCAAATCATTGGTGATGTTTTATAAACTGGTAAGTTTCGACTGAACATACAAATGGCTATTTTTTTTCCTCTTTGCATTTTTTTTAGGCAGAAAAACAGTTTTGCAGTAAGCACTTGCTCTTCTGTTTGCAGCCTATTGAAGGTAGCTGGAGGACCCTGATCTTTTTAATTATTGCTTTATCCCCTCTCACCTTGACCTCACTGTGCCCTAGCAGGGAATGTTTGCCTACCTCTAACTAATTTACAGCACATGTTAGTGGTAATAAATTATATCCCACTTCCCCCAGCTTCTTTTTTTCTAGGGCTGCTTGAACATTTTCAAATGAAAAGTCTCTCACTCTTAGAAGGCATTTTTTTTCAAAATGCACAGTTTGAGGGTCTATGACTATTTTCACTTTTTCCCAGTTTAATTGAAATGCAAAGGCTGTGCTTTATTCTATTTCTCTACTTTTGCTTTCCTTTCACTATTGGAAAGAGTGGCAACAAAGAAAAGAGGAAAGTGAAAAAAATGTGACAACAGAAGAACTTCTACGGAAAAAAAGTGAATAACTGAAATAGCTCACTGGCAAAGCTTATGGAACAAGAAAAAAAAATCAGATCCTGACATGTTTTAATTTTTCCCTGTTTTTCCACCAGTTCCCTCCTGACATCACCAAGCAACCATTTAGTACTTGTTTCACGTAGCACACACTGGGCAAGGGGAATGACTTCATGCTTCTAAAGCCAAGCTTTTGTTCTACCAGCTCTTTGTGCAGATGCTGCCACCAGTGCTCCAGCCATACTTATAGGGTCCGTTCTCCACCAGTGGCCTCGTGAATTTTAAAAACTAATAGGAGAATAACTGGGAACCTGAGGACCCACCTTGGAAGAAGTTTCCTGACTCAGAACTGGGCAGGAGACCAAAGGAGATTTCCTGAGGCTGGGATGCTCCAAAATACCCATTTTACACCCCAGCTCTGCTGCCAGGCTCCTCACAGCATCACTTGGCCAACACTACCTATCTCGGCAGATAAGGTTTGCTTTCCAAGCCTGGCTTCTTCCAGGGAATGGTGGAACCGACGCTGGTTTGCCAGAGCTTATATCTTGAAATAATAGAATGATAAAATCATAATAATGTTGTTGGGAAAAGATCTTTAAAACCATTAAGTCCAACCATTAACCTAGCACACGGCCAAATCCACCACCAAACCATGTCCTGAATAAGCAGAAACTCACTGTAAGCAGAAGGTGCTGAAGGAAGCCTTTTCCTCTAGTAATGCTATTTTGTTCCTAGTGAGAACCTTAATATAATGATAGAGGTTAATATTGCATGTGGGACTTACATCAAGGCTATTTCAGATGAGCTAATTGCCAAAGCCTTAAGCAAGGGCACCAGTTGGTTGATGTTACCGCTGTGTCTAATTACTTCCACCAGCAAATGACAAAGTGAAATTCAAGGTACTAATTTTTATCATGTTTTAATAGCTATGAAGTCCTCAGAGAACCAGAAAATATGAAGACAAGACATTTTCTTTCCAGCATGCTTTAGGCAGGACTATCCCCAAAAGTCAATTTTAAGAAAGAAGAAGCATTTTTGGAACTCTGCCCTTGCCTTAGGAGTCAGTAACCTCTGAAAAGCCTGCAATTGTCATCCTACAGCAAACACAGTGAAGTCTCCATCTTGCAAATGTTCAAGGGCTTAAATGTGTGTGCTCAGTCCAATGGACTTCATTTGAACAAGTCTTATGTAAACTTCACTTTATTTATTACATCTATGATGACGAGGGGTCAGCTCTATGATTATTGATTCTTCTTGCTTTTGTAGCTAGCTGGGACTTCTACAATATTAGTTTAGCCAGGGTTGGTTATTTCAAAAATAATCAATTAAGAAGCTTCAAAGAAAAAAAACAAAGGTGTTGTTTTTAATGATAGGTAGTGAACCACAAGGCACAAAGAGCAAAGTCCATATTGCAGAAACAAGGAACAAAACAGTTTTCAACTTAATTTTAATAGACACTGCAGAGTTTGATCCTCAGTTCCTTGACAAAATGGCATAAAGGGAGTTTTCTAACTCCTCTGTTCCTCTAAGAACACTCTGAGGTGCTTCCTCACCCCTTCTGCACCAGCCCTGGAGTAAATCGTCCCTGGTACATTCAAGTACCCCACACCCAGCCATATAAACCTTGCACTACAGCAAAAGAGAGAGGGAAAAGCAGGTAACACTAACTCAGGACTCTACCAGGTAGCCACAGCTGGTGGCACAGAGGCATTCAGGGTGTGTTGCAGAACTCGGGGTACAATATCATCTCCTTCTCAGAGGTGGAAAATCACACACCTTTTAACGTTCTAACTGTAGAAATAAAGGGAGAAAAATACCCTTGCCAGAGCAGCAAGCACAGGAGAGGGCAGGGTTGCTGCTCAGGCGTGTGAGCCCCGCGGGCAGCTCTGTGTTTCCAGGCACTGCATATCTGATTTCAGGCTCAGCGTTGGGCAGGCAAAGGGTTAACAGGAGACGCAGCACGGTGACTGTATCTGTGGAGATTATGGCATGTTTATCCAGTGTTCAGATTTCCTGCCTGAGTGTTTGGATTTCCTGAAATCCTTGCTATCAGCCCAAGTGCTATCCACCGAGCAGACCTTTTTTTCTCTCCTTTTTTTTTTTTTTTTTTTTTTACTTTGTTCACATGGTAGGTTTTCCTTCCTGCTCTCTTTCCAGTTGTAGTGCCTGTGTCTCCTCACCGGTCCGGACATTTATGGATGCAGATCAGCACTCATAGACTCCAGAACTCTGGGGATTACTGTACACTGGATTTTCTTTTTTTTTTTTTTTCATTATTATATTTTGCTTTATTTTATCTTCTTGTGGTGAGAAAACCTGAAGAAACACTCTTTTTTCAGCTGCTCATGGGAGAATATATTTTAGTCTGAGATGGAATAATGGCCTTAGGTCTGAGGACCAAATCTGGAATGGGAATTCAGACCGCATGCATCCTGGTGAGTTACAACGCGTTGGGGCTGAGCGTGTTTGGTACTGAGCAGTTCTGGGATGGGGACAAAGGCTGAGCAAGTCCATTTGGTGTGGCTGCTGGGCAAACTGCAAAAAGCAGACTTATGAAGCTGGAGTTAAAACTTTTTCCAAAAAAACCCACAACAGAAGTCAATTTTAAATTCCTAAAAGTACAGGCTGCTCTGTAGCTTGGATAACATCCATGTAAACTTTACTGTAGTAAAATGTGTAAGGCCAGATTCTGCAAGTCCTTATTCATGTGAGGAACTTTTACTCATGTTAACAACCTCAGTGACTTTAAAAACAGCTCATGAAAGAAACGTCTTGCAGAATGGGGCCCCCATTGTGTAAATTGCAAAGTAGCTAAGTCAAAATTAATCTTAAAAGAAAAATGAGAATTTTTTTAAAAGATCTTTGCATGTTTCCTTGGCCTTTTGTTTTATTGTTGATCTGGATTTAACTTTTAAGAAGGAGCTAGCTACAAAGGCAAGAAGAATCCATGTGCCAACTCTTTCTCCTATTGTCTCTTAAATAAAAGTTTGCAAGAGTAGTGAAAACCTACTTCATGCAGCAATGTTCCGGGAGGCCAGAAAGGGGCTTTCTGTTGTTGGAGGGAAAATGCTGAGTGCTATGCAGTTCTGAATGAACTGGAAAGCTGCATTCAGATGTGAGGCTTAGCAAAGGTTTTAGCTTCACTTTTGGATGTGAGGGGCTATGATGACATTATTAGCCTTAGGTGGTTTTAGTTAAACTGTGGTTGCAAGTGCAACGAGTTGACCAGTCTCAAAATTGGTGATTCAGCATTTGAAAAGAACAAGTCTTCATCTCAGACCTCTTTGAAGCAGATTTCATTGCTGGCATCCATGGAAGTGTGACAAGTAAGATGTGGACGATAAAACATTATCACTGCTGCAACTTCTGTTCTGTCCCACAGCTGGAGGCTGTGGGTGCGCTGAACACTCCCGAGCTGCTCCTTGGAGCTGCTCCAGGGATTTGATTCTCCAATTTAAGGGAAAGAAACTCAATTCATTAATTGCTAGAAGTTAGGAAACATCTATAGGAAAAACAGCTTTCTACAGTAATTTTACGTTAGTACTGATTTTCCTTAGATTATATGTCCTCAGTTCTAGTGCATAATACTGCACGTCAATCAAGATACTTTAACATTTAATTTCCTTGGGATTAACAGGACAGAACACTTACCTTTTTTTATACCAATAAAGGAAAAGAGCCCTTTTCCAAATTTTTTGCAGAGTTTCCAAAACTGAAGTTTTAAACTAATTGCCTGGTGTGCTGTTTTTCCCCACAACCCTTCGAATGTGACCTGTTGCTCTCTTCAAGGCTTTCTTTGGTATCAGCAGAAGATTTGTGTGAGTCCAGCCAGAACAAACTCATGTCTTCTCTGCCTACAAGCCATCAGGAATTCAGTTTTAATTATTAAAATGGAGCAACACTGAAACTGGTGGCATTTTGTGCCTGGAAATGCCAGCTCTTGCTCTGCACATAGGTTTACCTTCTCATTGTAGGGTATAGCAAAACAAGGAACCCCTCACCTGAGTTAGACCAGAACATGGAGCTCTGCCCTGTGATTAACATGAAATTTGGTGGTCTGTGGTTATGGATGCAATTAGATTGGCTACAGCAGAAATGTGCTTCTCTCAAAGCTGGCAGAAGAGTCAAAACATCATCAACTAATGATCAGTGAACCACAGAAAATACAAAGGCTTCTCTAGGCCTACCCAAATAACAGAATCATAGAATCATAGAATCATAGAACGGTTTGGGCTAGAAGGGACCTCAAAGAGCCTTTAGTTCCAACCCCCCTGCATGGGCAGGAACACCTTTGAAATTTTATTGGCTTGATGCTTGGAACTAGGTCAGTTGTGGGGTTTCCCCCCCTTTTTTTCGGGTCTGTCAGAACATTCTGGTTTCAGTCAGGTTGGAAATGCTGTGGGAATAGTTTTTCTGGTGGTATTTTGGTATTTCCTCTTCTGCTCACACCCAGACCAGGAAGTGCAGAAGCACAACCTTCAGCTTATTGTGTGCGTGTTTCTTTTTATAAACCTCAATTCTCTCTCCCCCCCCACCCTCTTTTTTTTTTTCCCTTCTTTTTGTCCTGATAGCCCTCACATGGTTTTAAGGTTCTGTTTGATCTATACAGTGGGATTTTTTTATATCTCTTTATATAACTAGACCAAGCACTCAAGTTCCTTAATAAGTGATTATCACATTAGTTTTGAATCATCTATGTGCAATATTCCCATTCAACTGCCTACCACTAATAATGTTTCTACACTACAGCTGTTTCTGCTGTAATCTACTCCTCTACTAACTGGCCACCAAGACCTATCTGCTCAGTTGCCCATGAAGAAATTCTGCAAAATATAATTTTTTTGTAACCAGTTGCACCATTAAACTCTCTAAGAATAGACCCGTCCTACTTTAATGTTCTTTCCCTTCCTCTTTTTTCCTTTCTGCATCAGTGAGGAGGTCCAACTCATGCACCCTCACTCTATGTGTCCAACTTACTCACCATCACCACTGCCAGTCCTCCTGCTTTTCTTGCTGTTGTTGGCAAGTTCAGATAAACAGTTTTGACAGGCAGAGAGTCCTGCAGAGCTAACTTCATACACACAGTGATGTCTCTCTGCTCAGATGATAAATGGGCCAGAGGATCTAAACCACTTTCACTGAAACTGTTCCCCACACTCAAAGCTTTTAATCTCTCCTTTTCAAACCAGTTTCCACAAAAAATCAAAGCACACAATTTTGTTTCATATCTGAGCAAAGTGGATCATTTTTAGATTTTCCCTCAAAACTCTTATAGCCACTTTAGAGAGTCTTTAATATTCAATTTTAGAAATTAAAATAAACTTAAGATGGATCTTAAATTTGGCCCATGGAAAAATATTTCTCCTTCTTTCCACTTGGGTCCACTGCCATGAGTGCTTCATGAACAGTATGCCATCACGTTTGGAAACTGTCCTTGTAGTATTTGGTTTAGAAGACAATTTGCTCTTCAGGGCCTTTCTAGCCCTCAAAAATATAAGGAAATGCAAGCAAAGGGAAGTTAATTTACTGCACTAAAAAACTCTGTAATTTAAGAAGCTTTATATAGAGGTGATGGAATTACTGAGGTAGGTTGAGCTCTGTGGTTGTTTGGGGGTGTTTGCTTTTCCATTTCTGCTGGCTTTAAGTCTCTCTTGGGCTTTGGGGAGCTGCAGTGCTTCAGTGAGAGGGCACAAGGTGGGGGAGGGAATGACAGCGTGCTTCATTATTTCTGACACTGATTAGCAGCAGCAAGGCTTAGCCCAGTCCATGCTCTCCTCCCATGTGGTACTCATGAGCCAAACTCCATCCATGCAGTACAGGCTGTGATGTGAAGCTCCTCATTTGGTCCCCCGCTATCCCAAAGAAGGGTTCAGATTCACACTGAGAGCTCCGAGAGGCAGTGATGCTTTTTGTGAATCCTTCTCTGTCTTGGCTGGAGTTAACAAAATCCATCTGCCTCTGTGAGTCAGCAGAAAAGTATTCAACTTTTATAAGAGTTAAGGGATGAAGGATAGGGCAGCGTCAAAGCTCAGAAGTCTCTCCTCAGCTTGGTGCTTGCACAGCTCGCACAGAGAGAAGGTTGCATTTTCAGTTCCCATTCACCAGATGAGCTGTTTTACACCAGCAGAGGACTTGGCCCGTAGTATACATGGCCACAGCTGTCAAACAAGGCTCCTTTCATCAGCAGAAAACTTGCACAAATGTGCAAATGACAACAACCATCACGCACCACATTGAGGCTGCTGCTGGCAGTTTGGAAAAGTCAAAAGAAAACTCTATTTTCTTCTCATCAAAAGCAAAATGAGGAAGCCTCCCCCCTCCCTTTCTGCCCCCACCGCTACCACCCTGGCTGGAGCAAGTTGATCCGTAGGTATTTGTGTGGGGGGTTGTTCTCAGTGGTTAACCACATAACAATTTGAAGCATGTGGCTAACTCAAAAGAAACTGCCTTTAAACGTTTGCAGACTGTAATTGCATTAGGAAGAGAGAAGCCCCGGGCCAGGGGGCTGTTGGCTGCAGGAAGCCCTGAACATCCCACAGCAAGGTCCTGCAATGAGGGGAAAAAAATCTTACTTCATCTCTAAGAGATCAGCCTCTTGCTGATGTTCTGTGGCCAGGGCCAGATGTTCCTCACTCCTGTCTTTATCTGGTGTGTCAGGGTGAAACACTCGGCAGGAAACAAAATGGAGAGAAAAGAGTTGGTGATGAGGGGGAGGGTGTTTCAGCAGGCAGCTTTCATAAATAAAGCTGGAGGAAAAATAACAAACAAACTGGAGAAGCTCTGCTGCAAAGCCAAGCACGCCTGAGACCGCCGGGTGATTCCTGGGGAAGCAGTGAAAGGCGCGTGGCGTGGGGTGGCAGAGCCAGAATCTGGAGGACTGCCAGGAGCATCCATGGTCAGGATGGTAAAATGCCCCATTCTAGCTCTTCTATCCCTCAAACCTGAATTTATTGGGCAGGAAGGAAAGGCTGGAGGCAGGATACATGTGAACAAGATATGAGCAGTTTTGCTTGTGGGGATAAAGATCCCAGCACCCACAGGGTGCTATAGAGCTCCTTAACACAGAGCCACAGGGTTCTAGTAACATCCAGTTTTAAAGAATCTGAGACTTAAAGAAACCAGTAAAACTGAAGTTTGCAACATTTCCCCATGGGAGGAGATGCCTGTGAGACATAACTGCAAGAGGTTTGTGGATCTCAAAGGTCACAGGCTTTTAATTTCCACCCATTTCCAGTTTCTACTCACTCTGCGATTAGGAGAGTCTCTCCTTGGCTGCAAATAGACTGCTCCCTAGTATTCATTATGGAAATAAAACAGTGCAATTAATATTCCTCACCCATCTACAAGCCTCATTTGTAATTCAGCAAGTAAAAATACCATATCTGTACAACCACAAGAATGGCTCCTGATCAAGGAAAGCAAATGACTTATGGAGTGTAGCTGAAAATTCAACCTGCTCAGGAGAAAGAGCAAATAAGACCTTGCCCACTATGGCCTTTTGGCACAGGGTTAGGATGGGATTGCTGCTAGAAACCAAGCTGTGCTCCAGGGCCCTGGGAGGATCTCCAGCCACATGCATTTCTCTGTATCTATTCTTCAGTCTGGATTTAAAATAAACCAGCTTGTAGTTAGTGACTTTGGAATTGCAAAGGCAATCCCATTGTCACCGAATTACGATGTGACAATAGACAAGTCACTGCATGGCACTACCCAGATCAGCAGCAGGAAAAGCATGGCTGGCTCCCTCTTTCTTTTTCATCTCTGGAGTAGCCAGACAGGAGCAAGTAGGTGGGAAATGCTGAGCACGTGGTTGATGTGCTCCTCAAAACTACTGGGGCAAGAAGAAGGAGATGTATCCTGCCAGGGCTGGCACAGCTGTGTGCTCTTTTTGTAGCAGTTGGCCAAATTAATAGAAAGCAATGTTGTTCTGGTCAGAACTGCCAGCCAGAGAGGCAGCAGGACCTTTCAGGCACTAGGACAAGCTGTATGGAATCTAAATTCAGCATAACACCAAGCCCTTAACATAATACTGTGGTTGTATATAATAACATAAAGCCATCTGAGCCAACACTTCAGGATCCCATCTCCAGTACTGGATAGCATGTAGGATGCAAGAGTTGAACAGGGAAGGCACATAGCAGTATTTTCCCAGATTATGGTCCCAGCTTTATAGAATCTCACCTGGAGGACTTTGAATCAGAGTTCATATTTGGAATGAATTTGTCCTGAAGATATTTGGACCTTGGATTTGTAGTTGTTTTGTTTTTTTTTTTAACTTAAACTAATAGACATTTTAAGCATCCATTAAAAAACAAAACAAAACACCAAAAAACAAACAAAAAAAACCTTATAGGAGTACAACAAATGGTTAGACAAAAAAAGGTAGACAAAATCCCGGAAGGAATTTTATCTTGAATTTACAGTTATTAAATCATTACTAACAGTGAAGATATATAATAGCACTACGAACTGAATTGTGTAGAAATATTCCAGATCTATTTGTGAGCAAATAATATCAATACCAGAATCATGGAACTGGTTGGAACAGGATAATTCTTAAGGTCCCTTCCAACCCTAGCCATATAAAATGTGTTAGACTGTATTCTCTGCTAATGTAGGGTACTGGCTCCATCCATCTGATCAGAGGCAGCTTGTAGTTACATATCCTTTCATAATTATTTCAGCAGGTGTCCTTTTATTTTGGTTCACAATTAGTAGCTAAGTACTTAGAAAAGCTTGACAGGATCTGAAATTCCTACAATTCAGTAGTTATCTATATTCATGAATGAAGAGGTTACCCACCTTGGTAGAATAATTTCTGAAGGTATTTCATTAAAAATGATGGGTACCATAATTCTACATTAAATGTAAAGCTTTTAACTTTTTATCAACCAGTAGGGTATAATTATGGTCTTACGCTTGTCCTAAATTTATCTCACAATCTGACTCCAGATTTAATCAATGGTAATACAGATCTGAGCCATAATCCCAGATCTCATGGGTCATTTAAATGTTGGTTTTTTTCTGTGTTAATGAAGCTGTGGGTGAGAAGGAGCTTTCATATTCACGTATTGACTAGGATGGAGTTAAAAATCTACTTCTGACCCAAGATGATCTACAGCTGGTATTTGTTCTCACTATCTAGACAGACAAATGGGATTTGGCTCAGTTGAAACAAATTTCCTTACCATTGAGAATATCAGACTTAAAGGGCTTCAGTAGCAGTGGGAACAAGGATAAAAAGGTGATTGTAAGTCATGTCTTGCTCCCTTATGCTGGAGCCATATGACAGCCTACCTGACACCTGGTCTGAGTTACAGAAATTACTTGACTTTAGAGATTTATGTTTTTCTTTCTAGACTTCCCAGGAAGCTCAAAACAGCAATTACAAAGTTTCCCACTCCCCCCCTCCCCCCCGAGGTGGCATATATATATATATATATATATATGTATGCACACTGCATATCCAACTCCTACACTTGTCCCTTCCATTGCCTTCAGGAGCAGAAACAGCCTGGCTCTAAGGCTCCTCTTCAGCCACAACCCTCCTTTCCCCAAGGATCATTTCTAATGCTAATTCCACCTATTTTAAGACCATTTCATTTCTCAAAGAGCCAGAAGACCCCAAGCAGCTCCTTGTTGAGGCTGAGATCTGCAATAGGCCTATATCTTCTGAACTCTATTGACAGTTTCCTAAGTCAAGTCCTCCAATGGCTGCAATTGAGCAAGAGACTTAGATGCACAAGTAAGCTCCTACAAGAGATTTGCACCATTAGGCAGATCAGATGCAACAGGAAACATGACCCCAGCCAGTGAGACCAGGTTTCTGACCCCAAGAAAAACAAGGAGTCTTAGACAACACTGTTTCATGATGCTGGATGCTGAAGGACACCTTATGATTTAAGAGAATCTTATTTGTGTCATGATTTACACCCTGGGAGGAAAAAAAAAAAAGAACTTATATAATAGAAATTTAGATAATTTAAGGAGGGTTCAAATAACGTGTTACTGAGAACTCTGCAATGTTTGTGGCCAGGTGTCTTTGAATGAGGCTGAGGCATTATGTGTGCATGTGCCCACCAGGACTTTAACCCCTCTCAACCAAGGCACATAGAGGAACAGAGGTCTCTAGTGCTCCTACACATTTTGTAAAAACAGGAAAATGGCAAGAGTTAAAAAAAAGAGTTAAAAAAAATGTTTGTAACCTCTATCTCTTCCCTGAGGGAAAAGCTACAACTGCTGAAAGACAAAAAATAATTTCCACAGGAATGCAGCACTATGCTCACCACAACCTGGGAGAAAAGCTTCCACAGGGACTTGTCCTTCAGGCTGCCTGTGTGGGGTTTCAGGTCTCTCAAGTCCTCTGGGTGTTTGTTCAAACCTGTCTGTGCCAGCGTGACTTTAGGAGCAATAATAGTCGGGTGAAAGACACCTGTTGTTATTTATCTCAGTACTTAAATTGTCTCTGCTTGGTAGAAATGCCTTCTTGCAATATTACAGGCCATTAAAGCACCATGTTAATGTGAAAAGTGTTTCCTGGGGATAATAATATCCTGGCATCAGTGTTGCTTGCATACTGGTGCTGGCTGTTAGTACATGGGCAACTTTCTGCTTAGACAAGCAACACCAGGAGACGACCTTGTTTGCTGACAGTCACCATTACAGCTAAAGGCTTAAATCAGTATCTTTCAAAAGCTGGTTGCCTAAAATTCAGAGCCCCAGCTCATACTAAAGTCCTGGACATATTATTTCAATGTCCTTTTTATAGACAGGAGTACAGCATTTCCTCTTGAGTTCTCCAGTGCAAGACAATGTATCTCAGTCCTGAGCTGTGGAATATTTGTTTTTATAATTCAAGGGCTTTCTAAACAGAAATCATCAGCTGGGCCAGTCTGTTGAATACAAGTCAATTTGCATCTTGGGGAAAGACACGGGGCTTCTTCCACTATGTGAACTTAGATGGGAAAGAAACTTTGATCCCCAGAAAGGACCACTCAGTGCTTTGGCTCCTTAGCATCTCTAGACATCTGCAAGGCATATGAGTTTTCCAGGATCAGTGGGAGATGCGGTGGTCACAAACACCAGAACTGAAGGGTCTAACCCATCTCCTGCTCCCACAGGAGGTGCAGCAGATTGTGCAGCAGATACAGCACAAGAGAGGAAGAAGGACCACAGTGAGCAGGCAGCATCTCCATGAGCAGTGGCAACACCCTCTGTTTTCGACAGTGGTTATTAACAAGAAAATATATTTCTGCTTTGTCCTTTCCTCTGCATGACAAAAACAAACAAGATGTTTGTTTCCCAAAAAGGAAATAGATTCACTCTGGAATGCACTGGGCAGATCAGGTTCTTCTAAGTGCTGAAGGATGCATATGAGGGATTTCAACATTTTTAAGCCCTCCCAGGATATTTGTGCAATATTAATTGTGTCAGTTACTGCATTGCTTTTGCAGCAATTAGTAGACTTGATGTAAGGAAACCTGGCCTCATTTGTGCTGTTAATATAGTCTGTCTTAGAAGTAGAAGCTGTTTGCAAGATCATAATTTCCCTCACAGACACTATTTTTAATTGGGGAAGAGCTCTCTCAGAGGAGTAATAGTTTTACTTCTGTTCACATCTGTGAAGTATTTTCCTGAGCAGGAGATCAAGAGAAAGATCTGAGCAACTGCTTCTTTAAGTAATAATGAACAGAGAGCTGTGCAGTAAATCATAATGTGCAATAAAATAAAAAAAACAAAAGTTGGCTGGAGATTAGTGAGTAGAATGGGACTTACTGAATTAAATTGGATCAGATGTTCCCTGGAAAAAAAAATATGAGTAATAGTCACAGTACTCTATGGGTTTGGGTTTGTTTTTCACAAAGGAAAATTTAACTTGATTGTTCTGCAACTACTGACAATTTCTGGGCCTTGCAGAAGTGGTCTTAGGGGTCTGCAGGTGAAATCCTCAGGCAGAGGAAGGAACTGAACAGGGACACCCAAGACACCATGCCACCAACTCTTCAAGAGCTTCAGGGGCATCACATTCCTAGAAGATATGAAGGGCTGACTTTAGTTCGTATCTTCAGGGGCAGATTCATAGTTACAGGTCTGCTACTGAGACAGATATCCCTGAATTCTCAAAGGCTGCAATCAAGACCCAGTTGCATCTCTCGTGTTCCTCATAATGTGGTTTAGGTGCCTCGTTCTTACTGTCACTTCTTCTCTGAACCCAGTTTTAAGTGTCCAGCTTTCCAGATGCTGACTAAATAGATCTATGGGAAATCAACTTAGGCCTCTGAACTTGTCTAAGGACTAAGGGCCCCAAGATCTACATTTGGCTTTGTGCAAGATTTTCTTGTGACTCCAGCCTCAAGCAGCAAAATGTTTGGACCTCTAGCACTTTTCACTGCTTACTTAAAACTGTAAACCAGTGATAGGAACTGATGTTTCCTGTTGATGTTGGTGGTTATTTTATCAGAGGTATCTCTTGTTTTGTCAAGATTCAGATTCAGTTCATTAATATATCAGAGGAAGGAAACCAAAGCTTCATAAATCACCACTGATCTTGGTAGAGATACCAAAACTTTTTTTCTTTTCCCTGTAATTAATTTTATTTGCTGAGCTAAAAGTGAAACATCCCTAACATGACAGATAAGAAGGTCCATCTCAGCAGGCACACACCTGCCTTCTCACCTGCTCTCAGGCACCTGGCAGCTCTGCAGCAGTGGGTTTAGTGACTTTGCCTTATTAACTGAGTTCCCTCAGGTTTTTGTAAATAATGGACTTAATAATCACCTAGAGCCAGAAGAAGAGCAAGGCTATGTTATTAATACTCAGAATGCAATACCATTTTAAAATTCATCCAAGTGCTCAGAGCAAATTCTCCAGGGACTGGGAGCTTAGTCATCCCAGGTTTCTCCAACTCATTTAGATAATTGCCCTTTCAAATACTTGTCTTTCTCTTTCTTTTTTTTATTTTTTTTTTCTTCTCCTTTTTTTAACACTGGCACTTGGTAAGTATTCACTGAGCAGGCAGCTCAGCTCCACAGCTGCACAAGGGCAGAATAAACCTCAAGATTCCCACCATGCACATCTCAGCTTTCTATAACAGGAGCCAATGACATCTGAGTGCATCCAAAAGAGTCATCTCACAGTAACTTGCTGATATATTAGCAACTCATTAGCCAGTTTGACTAATTAATACATTGGTAAAATTAATTTCTTAATTTCTAAAGTGATTTACTAAATAAAAGGTATTCAGGAAGTGTAATGCGTGAGTTATTCAGTATTTTTAAATTACCATCAGGGCCTGGAAACACTCCATTTTAATGCCTTCTCACCTTCAAAACTCTGATTTGATTGCTTCTGTCTGGTATAAATTCATGCTGCCACCAAGAAAGGCAGTCAAAGTTCCATTACATGAGCTCGATCAGGAAACTGCTACAAATGAAACTGAAAACAGAAGGTTATTTTTCAGCTGCATCATTCTTCTCTTGGTAAGAATATAAAACAACAAATCATTACAACTTCCCATTAGATTGCAGTGGAAAGGATATCATCCCCGGTTGTTTTTTTCTGGGGATTTCTATTAAAAGTGTCCATGTTTTTAATTTGTTTTCTTCCTCCTGGAACCTCTTCTTGAATGTAGAATAAGACGTATGGTCCTCTGTCTGCCCATGGTATGGTTCAGGCAGAAATAAGAGGTTCTGCCACAATGCATTTAGGGCAAGCAGCATCCCTGGGGTAGGTGTCTACCTCTCAGCACCTCACTCTCTCTCTTTCAGTCAGTAGAATGAAAGAGACAGTTTAGGCTGTGGTTCATCTGGCCTTTGTAGACATCTGCTTCAACATCTCTGTTTTACAAACAATTACTTTTGAAGGATGAGGTGAGCTACAACCTACTTTCAGTTCTCTATATTAAGTAAGATCAGTGATGACATAGGGAGCCTGGGGTGAACAGGCGAAGACACTTGGTCAGATAGATCCAAATTTACAGTCTAAAAGTTGAGTCAGAGCTCACTGAAGTGGATGCAAAGAATTCCATTTGCATGGACTGAGTTTGGATTAAGTTTCAAAGGCTCTGTTCAGTTGCTTACTTTGAGTTAATATTTTTCTCTATATAGTATATTTCTATCTATTTATCTATCTAGATATATATAGTATATATATCCTAGAGATAGGATTTCAAAGAGCATGTTTGTGAATCTGAGCATGACTGACCATAGGGGTAGATGCAGACAGGAACAAAAGAGGACAAAATTTAAGAATATCTTTGTATTTCTGTATTGCACTCCACTGAAGGACAGGATGGCTGGCAGTGTTATGTCAGCCAGAAGACATTTTACAGGGCTCCTAAGGAAAGTGGTACTGCTTAGTGCCTGCTAAAGAAGAAGGCATGAAAAACACAGCATTTTGGAGGGCAGAGTGGTACCAAGACAAGAGGGAATAACAGAAGACACCATGGAGTCATCCTTGTAATCAGAGTTTGGTTCTGTACATGAGACACCAGACTGAAGATGTGCACACCAGGCTCTGGTTTATGTCAGAAACCACAAACTGGAGCTCAGTGCACATCTTCAGTCTGGAATCCCAAGTATAGAGCCAGGCTTTGATCACAAGGATATATAGCCATCCTGTAAATAGATGAGATATATTCATTAATTTCTGCCAGGTGTTCAGACACAAGGAGACCTTATTAGTACCTGACTTCATGAGGGCTAGAAGCAGGAGGTGTGCTGCTTGCTTTGCTTGAGAGCTGCCAACACAGAGTAGAAAAGCTGCTGTCAGAAGAACATGGAAAATCCATACACACCAGAGTTTTTGTGGAGAAACAAGTTGACCGAGTTCAACACAGCTACACCAGGTTTACTTCTAATTTTAATGATTTCTTCCTAAAAATCCATTCAGAAAGGGCTGATGTTGAATTCTGTCCACAATCAGTTGTTACTGAGAATGGGTGGGGGTGTGACAAGAGGACTTGATGTTGTGTTCAGATTTTAGTTTTAAGCTATGATCCATACACAGTGTACAGACCACGTAGTGAGTAAATAAGTAACCAGTGACTGACCTTACAGAGAAGGTGGAAAACACTCTTATGTGTAACTAGACCCTCACAGTCTTCTGAAATGGCTTGTAAGTAACTCAAAATTTTGGACTGCGGATGGCAGCCTTGTCATCAAATATAAAAGCATACCCTTGACAAGATCAGTAATAGCTCTCCAGAGGTCTGAGGCTGGGAAGCAAACACTCTGATGCCTCCACAAAATCAAAATTCTTTGCTGAGCTCAAGAAACAGATGATGGATGTAGTCAGAAGTGATAAAAAGGTCACTCCTAAGTGGATACAAGGAGATTTGAGTCACAATGCCATCATCCTGAAGCCCTCAGACAAATAACAAAAGACAGGCTTCAAAGACTAGGGAGTCCTTCAGTCTAAATACTTCCACAAATCTTTTTGTCATATATCTGAGTCTTAAAGATTTTGTCATATATCTGAGTCTTAAAGAAAATTCACCTTTAAATGAGACTTTATCAAACAAGTAAGCCTGAGCCCTCTGGCCCTCTAGAGCAAAGTGTTATCCATCAGCAGTGTTAGGTGTTACAAAACTGTTCAGTCTTAGAATTATCACCTTGTGCAGCATGAATTCCTAAACCAGATTTAAGCTGGTCAGTGAATCTCTTCTAGAGCACTTGCACAGCCCAAATATCTTATACCACAGTCATTTTATAACCATGTCAGCAGATAAGGGTAGAGAATTTATTTCCATTTCAACAGTAATGCTACCTCCTAGAACTAGATACTTTTAAAATCAGCTTTTATTTCTAAGAATACTGTCTGAATTTCAAAGGTGATTTTCCATACATATTCAAATACATGGGTATTTCAAGATGAATGGAAGCGAGCTCATAGTTTGACAATATATTGTAAAGTTCACTGGGATAACCTGAGAATTAATAACCCTCTCAGCCTTATATCAATCCAGCATAAAACACTGGAATGGATAATTCCAGGAACTATTCATAAAGAATCAGAGGAAAGTAATGCAATTCATGCCAATCAGGATGGAGTTAAGGAAGATATGTTTTGTTTCAAGAGAGCTATCTTGTTATTTTTGAGGCTTTATGTTTTCCTGAAAAATAAATAAATCAATACTATTGATTTAATACTTAGGAGCTTCAGTAAAACTGCTGGCACCAAACAATACTATGATTAAGAAATCAGAGCTACCTAAAGTCATCACTATAATTATTTAATAGATTAAAAACTGGGAAATTGTCATTTCTCAGAAACCATCATAAATAAGGACTCATCTTCAAGAGGCTGTCAGTCAGCTCTTCAGGGTGACTTAAGGGCTCTATGCTGGGTCTGCCAATGTATCAGCAACTTGTAAGGGAAACTGGTAAAATGAGCAGAAAATGAAGGGGGCAGTTCTGCACCACAAGCAGAGCAGGTGGTTGGTATGCAATGAGCTGACCATGCAGTTAAGTAGGTACCTGTGCAGAAAGGGAGATGAAACAGACAAGTTGTAGATTTTGTGACAAGAAATCCAGTCCTGGTGATCACCAGCCTCTGTGGTTGTCACTGAGGACTGCCTTCCCATGCCTTGAGTGCTCAGGCCCAGAAGTGATCATGCAATGCTCTTTGCCCTTGGAGTCCCAAAGTTAAGCTGCAGAAACTCCTAAGAACCAGTTCAAGTCCTCTTGTAATGCATGAACATCCAGGGCAAACCAGACTGTTTAACAAATACATACATACCCTGCCTTGATTAGTGCGATTTGGTGATGACTTTTCCATTATTAATTCTTTCAGGATATAGCTCCTGCCTATACACATGCTGGTATTTTGATAATCTATCTTTATGGAAGCACTGAAAATACATACAGGTAGAGTATAGGGTCAGGATGGAGCTTCTTTTGCTTAGGACATGACAAAAATTGTCTGAGAAGACTTCTCTACAGACAAATATCCTCAGATTTGCTTCACTGAAATTCGTTAGACCACGACCTAATAGTGTTATCCAAAGCATGGATTAGGGAGAGCGAAAGCACATGTTTGTTGCATCCTGTTTGGAGGATACCAACACAGACACAAAGAGAACAAACCTACAGCAGATTTTGGCATGAAATGAAAGGCATTTTCTTTAATCTCACAGTTGCTCAAGAACATACCAGTTACCCTAGGAAAATACTTTCAAAAGGCTTTGCAAACTGTGACTTTGAAGACAATCTTTAAATTTGTAAGAAGTGCTTATCACCAGAATACATAGAGAGCAATAAGCAGTTCAAATGGTCTGCTTAATTTTTTCATTTGCAGGAAATAAGATTTTTTATACCTGCTTTATTTTAAAACTTCTTGAGATATAAAAGCTTCCTGCTCAGTCATTAGCTGTAAATTGCAAAATGAACCAGTATCCTACAGCATTTCCAGATGAAGCAGTCTGTTTATACAGAAAGCACAAGAGCTATAATTACTACATGATCACATTTGTATATCAAGGTCAGAACTCTGTGATTCACACTATTGTTTGGACATAAAGGGAGTTGATTTTCAGCATGGTGGTTCACAACTACTATTATTGTTACATCAGTGACTGTAGAAACAATATTAACTTTTGCTTATCTGAGTTTTTCTAGTTAGGTTAAATCCAGTTCAAGCATACACGAAAATTTGCTGGTTAATATTTGCCCTAAAAACATTAATCAGATGTGCAAAATATATATTTACATTATTCTTGCTCAGGTTATGTAATCTACTATGAATAAAAACAAAACAAAAAAAATCCAAAAACAACTTTAAAAAAATAGCAAGGCAAAATTGGTGACTGATTGACATGAAATCACACAGCATTTAAGCAATATGAAATGCAGGTAACTGAAGATTGTAAAAATATTTCCTAATTTTTTCCTCTCCTTTCCAAATCCCTGCATAGGGGATCAAGAAGACTTTCTTCTTGACTATTACCCAATATGCTGGCAATTTTTACATTCTGTTTCTGAGAATCCATTGGCTTTCCACACTACTTAACCAGATCTATATGCTTAAAAATCTGTGGATTTAACTCATTATACTTACAAGGTAAGAGCAAGGGTTAGTCAAGCACTTTGCTTGTACCAGTTAATTCCATATGATTGTATGTACTTATCATCAGGCACAAAAACACACACTTTCCTTATCTAAGGACTAATACAATTGTTTTATTGTATTGAATTATCACCCAGGTGCCATTGATGTCACACTGTTCTCACCTAGGCCTCTTACTTAAGCCCCAACTTGTCTTTCTCTGCTCAGGTGTAGGTGTCTCCATGTAAAAATCAATCATATTTCCCCACGTTTTCATTGTTCTCAATCTGCTCTGGAATTTTATATTTCCTATTCACTCTCCACTCCCACTCACATACTGTCACATATAAGGACCTTACATAAATGCTATAGTGTTACCTTCACATTGCCAAGGATGGTTGAGAAGCAATGTTTTTTTTCTTTTCTTTTGGGTGTGAAACAGAGTCAAGGTGCCATCTTGAAACAACCCAAATTCTACCACTGACCCTGGGTCCAGGGTTTCAGAGCTTCTGCTCTATTTAGCCTCCAAAGGCTCTTTCCCCTAAGGAAACACTCACATGGGTATAAAGCCCAAGGAATTTTCCATCTGAATAGTGTACTTATAACTTGCCCAAGGTCACTTGTCACACATCTCTTCCTTATGGGCAGAACCTGTGCTGCTAAGCTGGTGGCATACCTGGTAGACTCTCAACTCCTTGCCAGCCAGCAGCTAAAAACCTGAAATCTGCTGGTTAAAGAGATGTCTAGCCTTCTGGCAAAAGAGCTCTGGACAACATCACTTGAAAGTGTAGAATACTTGGAAGTATTCTAAAGGCTCAGAAAAATAAGGGAAAAGAGATTTAGTGACATCCCATCCAAAACCTTTATGTCGCAATTTTTAATTGAATCCCATGCATCTTGGAGACAGGGATTATTCTATGTTATTTTTAATGTTAAGGGTTGGCAGACCTCCAGACCCACATGACACATTTGGAAACATAAAACAAACAGGACAAAACCCATAAACAAACTACAGCAGTCTCTTGGGAACTGGGTCAACAGAACAAACAAGACTTCTCTATGAGAGAAGGTAAAAACAAAACAAAAACTCATGGAGGAGGAGATGTCCTTTTCCTTATGGAACTGAGGGGTGTGCTCAAATGGAAATGATCAGACTGGTTTAGCAAAGCCTGTGATCTCAAGGTGGTCTCCCTCCCATTCATCTCCATCTTGACCCCTCTGTTTGATGCTAATCTCATCGTTACGGGTCTTTGTCAAGTCTCCTTGTCTTCCAGTCTGCCTGGTCCCCATCTCTCTGGATCATGTGGCTTGTCCTAGTCTCCTTGCTTTACCACCTTTCTAGTGGCACCTTTACCACCTAGTCTCCTTGCTTTCAAGGCAATGGCTTCTGGGTAGCCTTCTCCTTCCCAGCACCAATATCTGGCCCTAAGCCCTGGTCAATCTGTTTCCACTTCTTCCCTTTGGACCTAACATGAAGATGAGAAATTCTCAGAGGAGAAGGTATATCCCAGTCCTCCCCCCCTCCTGCAGAGGCTCTGCAGAATCTCTATCACCTTCCTTCCCCTGCAGCAACATAAGTCTTAAACTGGAAATAGTATATGAGATAATGGTGGAGAAGTCTGATGAAAAAATGTGAAACCACTTGTCCATGTCCCAGTATGACCATCTCACCACACCCTCCTCCTCTCTCCTACACACAGGATTCCTCCCTGTCAGGCCACTTCTTCCTCCCAGTCTGTTCATCCTTCATATCGTATCTACATCTTCCAAAAGAGATCAGTCTGGTGCATACACCTGACATGGAAATTTTCAGCCTGAATAGTTAGGCTGAGGTTATAGCTGAAAACAAGGTCTTCTAAAGTGTCAGGCAACTTGGCCAGGAGATGTTACCAGCTCTTCACTCAGTACAGCTGAGTCATTGTTGCCACATTTAGTTAGATTAAGAGTTTTTCCAGTCGGCTATGTGAAGTTCTCATGAAGCAATTTTTAACAAACTCTTATTTTCAGGGTATTTCTAATGGATTTGTTTACCACAATGGAATTCAAAATATCAAATAACAAATGATGAATTGTAGTTATTGAAAGACTTATAGATATTGTTTTGAACTAGCTGAATAACTGATCTTGTCAGTCCCCCAGTTTTAGTCAGTTTTACTTACTTGATCTTTTCTCCTTATCTAGGTAGGTTTCTGGTCGTGACAGATGAGACATGAGATCTTCAGCTTCCAGGCTTTCGAGTTTTTCTTCAAGAGATTCACTATGGAATCGGTAAGTAATAAGAAAGACATAAATATAAATAACTGGTATAAAATGTAAAAAAAAGTAGACCAGAATCATTGAAGAAATTATTCACAAAGAAATTGGTTTTATAATTTGTGATACTTGCCAGTAGTGGGCTTTTTTTCTGTGTTTGATGCTACTTTGGACATTACTGTAGTGGATGGATCTCCGAGAAAGTCTAACCTATTCATCCTTCCGAGGATAAAAAAACCCAACAAATCAGTAAATCTGTACAAATCATTGACTGCCTGAGCAAGTACTGGAACAAACATTAACATTTATTATGTGCTTTGCTTTGCTCTCATAGATTTCAAAGCCAGATTTGTGAGGGGGGCAGGGTATAAAAAGGACAATTTTTGTAACTCTTTTTGACTCATCTAGATCTTGTAACTGATGTTGTTTTAACTTTGAGAACAACAAATCTCTGAGATCAGCTTGAAAAATCTATGGCAAGATTTGTGCGGGGGCTTGAAAGAGGAGGGGCTCTCTTCTCATGATGCAAAGTGCTGAATAGCACACAGTTGTCTAAATACACTTTTGTTTATTCAGTCTCTGGATGGTGAGGGCTCTCGTTTTAAAGTTTTTACTGTGTTCCATTGAACCACTAAAAGCAACATTTGCATTGCCTTGCTTGAACCCCCTGCAACAACAACACTGATGGTTAAGGCTGAAGTTTTCTTTGTACCTGATGCACTGGCTGGATCTGCCCTGGCACGGGTCACAGCTCCCTGCGTGGCCATCACAGCAGCGGGGGACTTTCATCTTTTCTTCCTCCCAGGGGGAAATGGTTGACCATACTGTGCTCAATCCCTGCCAAGAAGGGTGAATCACTGCTGCTGATCTTCTGAAAACTGAATAAATCTTCCTTTCGTGCATTTGCTTTGTCACATGGCTACGCATATTTTTACTTTTTAAGTCCATGATGCCTTAAATAAGCAGGAGTTCAGAAGTCAAACAATCATCTTTTGAAAAGTATGAAGCTATTAGTCTGGACATTCCAATTTTATTTTGAAGAACTCTTAAGTTTTTACGTCCTACTGCATCTAGATTTTCTTGGCAGAATAAAATAAAAATACAAGCTAGCAATATAATACAATATAATTACAAGCTAGCAATATAATATAATACAAGCTTGCCCCTGTACTCAGCCCTGGTGAGGCCACAGCTTGAGTCCTGTGTCCAGTTCTGGGCCCCCCAGTTTAGGAATGATATCAAGGTCCTGGAGCAGGTCCAAAGGAGGGCAACCAGGCTGGTGAAGGGACTCAAGCACAGACCCTATGAGGAGAGGCTGAGGGAGCTGGGGCTGTTCAGCCTAAAGAAGAGGCGGCTCAGGGGAGACCTCATCGCTCTCTACAACTCCCTGAAAGGAGGTTGTAGCCAGGTGGGGGTTGGGCTCTTTTCCCAGATGACTTTCAACAAGACAAGAGGGCATGGTCTTAAGTTGTGCCAGGGGAAGTTTAGGTTGGATATTAGAAAGAATTTCTTTACCGAGAGGGTGATCAGACATTGGAATGGGCTGCCCAGGGAAGCAGTGGATTCTCCGTCCCTGGAGATATTTAAAAAGAGACTGGATGTGGCACTCAGTGCCATGGTCTAGCAACCGCAATGGTGGGTCAAGGGTTGGACTCGATGATCTCTGAGGTCCCTTCCAACCCAGCCAATTCTATGATTCTATGAAATAAGCAGTGGTGAGATAACTGAAATTAATGCAACTTAATTTCCTACGGATTTGGGTCTTGACTTGCTCCTGAGGAGGTGCAAACCACCCATGAAACTTTTCTCATGATTGGGACACTTTCAGGATCTTTCTCCTACACAAGTTATCTTGGTAAAGAACAAGATGAGGGTGAGCCTTTTCTATCCATAAGGACAAGAAACATCCTTCTCCGTTGGTCATTTTTGCTTTTCAAAAAAATTATAGGAACTGAAGAATTTTAACACCTTTCCTTTCCTCCTTTCAAACTTTCTGGGATCAACAATGCATTCAAAAAGTTAGAGGCAGGGAAGATGGGCAAATGATCACCCTCCAATGCAGTCAATGGAGAGACTTTCAACTTAAGCAGAAAGCTCAGTTTCAGTAATTAGAAGTAGAAGCAAATGAGCACTCACAAAGTGGCTGCTATGATGGACTTCTAGACTGACATTCCAGACCTCTTTATTTCAATTTAGCACTATGTGAATACTGACCCAACTGAGACTAGGTCCATACAGCAAGACCAGTTTCCAGAATCTTCCAGATGGTTGTCTGCTGTCCTAGATTTTAACAGAATCCCTCCACTGCTGCATTCAAATGTCTAGCTTAATGAAACATTCAGACCCTAATTTAAAATTTGAGTAATTTTTGCTTGGTGACAAGGCTTTAGCCACTAAGGCAGGGGTGCCTCAAATTATTTCAGGTCTTACGTATTGTCAAACATATTGATCTCCTTAATAAACATACAAGCAACTCCAATCTCCCCCTCCAAAGAAAAAAAAAAAAGACCCCAACAAACAAACAAACAAACCAAAACAAACAACCAAAAGCCAAATTACATTGCTTTTAAATTGAAAATTTGCTACACTAAGTTCAAGTCTAGAGTTTGGACAAGTGATGCACCCTTGAAAACAGAGGCTTATATAAGGGAAATGCAGATGTGCTGTAATTTCAGTGGTTGCAAAGGCCTTTTTTTATAAGATCCAACATCTGCAGATTTATTTCCAGCATTTCCCTAATGAGATGCTATTAAGGAAATTAAGAAATGAAGTATGTTCAGTCAACACTTTAAGCCAGCTTTTGAACTTCAACTCAGCAGACCCATACCCTTGCACGTGTGCAAACTGTGTCTTAGGAAAGTTCGTGTAAAGCCATAAATGGCTTTTGTGTATCTGTTTAGCATGATGGGATTTCAGTCCCTCTTCTTCCACTAAATACTGCCTTAATGCTAATAAATTCAGAATACAGAGGGGAAAAAATCCTCACAAAACTAGATCTCTCTGCTTTACATTTTTTCATCATGAAAAACTAGCAGAAAGCAACCTTTCATTTACCTTCCAAGTCAGTTTTGTTTATTCAATACTGTTGATAAAATTGTTTGGCCTTAGACCCCTTCTCATCTTTCAGCTATTTTTTGAAGTTCATGCAGTAAATGTATGATAAAAATACTTAGTTCTGATCTAGCACAACTTAGCTGGAAATGCCCAGTGTGCTTTCACCGAGAAAATATATGTAATTGTCTGTATTCCACAGATAAACAATGCACACAGAGATAAAATGCCATGCAACAGCCATGAGTGACAGCTCAAGCCATGATCCCATGTCTACAGAGCCTTTATTTCATTCTCAAAGTGCTTCCAAGGTTCATTTTGGCCTGAACCTCCAGTTTCACTGCAGGCAAGACTCACACTTTCATCAGCATACATTTAGCAGCTTAAGTAGAACCAGAGATGTGCTGGATAATGACACAGCCATATCATTTCCAAATATTGAAATGTTTGCAGTACGGGTTGAGGCTTTATTTCATTCTCTTTTTATACTGGAGAGCCTGCTATGCCAGCTGCCCTGCAACATGTTCATTTCTGCAGTATTGCTTCCTGATTTTAGTCATTGCTATTTTTCAATTAAAAAAAAAAAAGAAAAAAAGAAAAAAAAAAAGAAAAAAAAGAGTGCATTCAGCTACTATGATTCCTGCTTTGGAAAGACTCTTAAAGACTCTTACTTCTCTTGCATCCATCTAAGTACCCCTCTCTGTTCTCTGTGATATATTGTCCTTTATGTTGTGCTTTGCTATCCCACTGGCATGTCCTGCTCTCATGCTAATGTGGCTGCCCTGGCCTTCCAAGCAAACCTCCAAGGATTTGCTCAGGGACAAGAACACAAGGATAACACACACGTTTTTCCCATGCTGGTCCTCACCCTCCCTGACCTGGCTATGGTGAATATTGCTGGGAGAGCAGCTCCTGTGGGGCCAGCAGTCCTTGTACCACTCACACGGAGTAATTATCAGGCTCCAACCTTCACCCTGGACAAGGGTTAAATTTGACAGAGGCTCCACTGGCAGTTTTCTTACCCATCAGCATTCATAAGCATGTTATCTTCAGTCTGACCAAAATATGGTCCTTACAGAAGAATATACTGCTGAGTTTTTTATATTCTGTAGATATTTTCAGAGCTGTATTTGAACCTGATCTTTCCCAACACATGCAGTATTATGCTTCCCATGAACTGAAGTCGAGTTTCTTAAATGAGCATCTCCAACAAAAACACCTCCATGCAACAAAAGTACCATATTTAGCACACCTGCAACAAACAAAAACCCATTCCTTCCCTGTCTTGGCCTGCAGCCTCTTACTGCTGGTGAGCATTTTGCTGTTTTTCTCTTTGGAGGATGCAGAGGTTGCAGGGGAACAGCCCTTTGCTTGTTGTTGCTACTGTGAGCCTGGAATGCCATTCTGTGCTTGTCTGCATGACTCTTGATCTTGCATGACAAAACCAAAAAACAACGGCAAAACTGAATCAGCAGATTAGTCAGCTTAATCTTGTGTAACTCAGTGCTGTTCTTCATTTTCAGTGCTGTTATTTTCAGCTGTCCTTTGAGTTGGCTATTTGAGCTTACCAAAGTAAGCTTACAGTTCAGTCAAGCTGCTTGCACAGGGCATTTGAGTAAAAAAGATGCAAACTATATAATTCAATGAAATGTTTTGGGTGTTTTGATTTAATCTTTTTTATTTGGTACGTATAGTGTTAAAACTATAGATCTCAGTGTTAACAAAATGTCATTTATAATGAGAACACAATGGGTTTTCTTTGTCCTATCATATTAATATTGAAAGAATGAAAAAAGAACCTTTTGTTTAAGCCACTACTGTTAGTACTAAAAGACTTTAAAACTAATTCTGTAGTTTCTGAGACAGTTGCTTATGTTTTCTTATCTAATTTTAAATGCCAAATGAAGACAAATGCTCAGAGATGCCAGTATTAAAATTAAAATCAGCTGATCCTTGTATTCAAAACAGAGCAGCAAAACAAATTGTTGATGCAGCTCATGTAGTTCATAAGCCATCTTGGTAGATACTGTTGCTTAAAAATACAGAATTGCAATCAGCACAGATTTTGGTTTTCTGCATGTATAGCAACGTGATTTAAATAAGAACATGTTTCTGTGACTGGAAAGTTACCTAACTATTCTGTCCCAATAACAAATCAGATCAAGGATTTGTTTGCAAATGTCAAATCAACAGCCTTCTTTCTGAAGCAGAAACACTTTGCTGTTTACCATGTAAGTTCCCCTCAAGCAAATTAGCACCAATCAGAATGTGAGATGTAGGCTTCAATGTTTAAAATAGACTTTACTTTTTCCTGTGAGTACATCACACATTTATGTGATATTGAAAGTGTAAACATGCTGCAGGTTAAAATATGTCACTGCTACATCTCATACTGGGCTCAGTCAGCTGACAGGACTGTCCTTTGAGAGGACACTGCTCCTGGAGGTGAAACTCCTCCTGACTAAACATTTCCTGCTGAAGTACAAAGTACTGATGTTACGTGTTGGTACATCAGCAGGGTGGTTTTGTTTTTCTAATGAAACTATGGGAGTTCAATTAACACAAAAGGTTTATTGGGTTTTAGCACATGAGATGCTTCCAGATCATGCACCTGAGTCAAGGCAATCCCATGCACAAATACAGGTTGAGAGGCAAAAGAATTGCAGACAGCTCTGAGGAGAAGGACTTGGGGGAAGTGGACAGGGGGTGGACCAGAAGCTCAACATAAGTCATCAATGTGTGCTTGCAGCCCAAAAAGCCAACTGGGTCCTGGGCTGCATCAACAGAAGCACAGACAGCCAGTGGAGGGAGGTGAATCTCCCCCTCCACTCTGCTCTTGTGATACTTCACCTGGAGTACTGTGTCCAGTTCTGGAGTCCCCAACGTATGAGGGACACAGAACTGCTGGAATGTGTCCAGAGGAGAGCCACTAAAATGATCAGAGGGCTGGAGAACATCCCCTATGAATCCAGGCTGAGGAAGTTGGGGTTGTTCACCCTGGAGAAGAGGAAGCTCTGAGGTGACCTTATAGCAACCTGCCAATATCTGAAATGGACCTACAAGAAAGCTGGGGTTGGGCTTTTTACATGGATGTGTAGTGAGAGGACAAGAGGAAATGGTTTCTAACTTGAAGAGGGGAGATTTAGTTAGACATGATGAAGAAATTCTTTAATTTGAAGGTGGTGAGATGCTGGCACAGGTTGCCCAAGGAAGTTGTGGCTGCCCTCTCCCTGGAAGTGTTCAAGGCCAGGGTGGATGGGGCCTTGAGCAACCTGGTCTGGTGGGAGGTGTCCCTGCCCATGGAGGGGAGTTGGAATTAGATGATCTTTAAGGTCCCTTCAAATCCTAGTAATTCTATGATTCCCAAACTCACCCTGCTGAGATTCTTTTTAATTTGAAGGTCCTTTTGTCTTCTAAGCCAAACATTCAACTCAAATAAGATTAGCTGATGTTCATAAATATCTGTGGATATTCTAGTACTTTAGTACTTATGGCCATAGATCTAAATATGTACTTCCCATTAATTCTGTCATAAGTTATCTGAAAATGAAATTATAAAGAAGCATTAACAACAATTTACCTTAACAGACATTTTCTCAGGGAATCTCAGATCAACTTTATGGGGTATCAAATTCCATGGCTACCTTATGGTGTACAGTAATCCCATACAATGAGTTAGGATAGGAAGGAGGATGGAAAGTAATGCTGACTGCTGTGTTTAGCTGAACTGGATGAATGTAACAACAAACCACAAATTTATTCAGAATAGCTGTACAGTAGAGCAGCATAGCCTGAGGATATTTTCCCAATGAGTTTTAGCATGCCAGCAATTACGTTGCTATTTGCTGCAGAGCTGGTAGATACACTCCATGTTTGTGGAGATACTAAGGAGCACAAAAACAACAACTGTACAGTTTACTAACAAAAGCAGGTGCATTTCAATGATTTGATGTTTTAATTAAACAGTAATGTCTGCTCTTACCACTTTTATCAGCAATAATAGCCAAGATGGCAACACTGAAAATAAAGAAATGAGCGCAGGTGTAAGCCCTTATTAGCGAAGTGCCATCATCTTTTCATAGAAGAAAAAAACATGTGAGATCCTGGCATGATTATGTCTGTAATAATCCAGTAGAGTCATCTGCACAGTAGCCATGTACACAGTGGTTTCCTTCTTCAGTTAACAACTCACTTCACCACCACACTGACAGATTGCAAATGGCCCTGGAGGCAGCTTGTCTGAGCATGCTTGACAGCATATTTGGTGCACAGCCAGGGACCTGGGTCAAGCTTGCTTCCAAAAACCAAGAAGGAACTACACCTGAGATTGTATTTGTGAGCTCCCTATCTATGCAGCAGGCAAGTGTGGCCTCGGGGTGGTCCTGAGGCTGCTCCAAGAATAATTGTATCCCATGGGAGGATTGCTGGAGGACTGCCATCAGCATAACCATGTCCCATGGGAGAACCACCACTGGCTTCAGCACAGCTGCAGCGCTGATAGCCTGAAGAGCTGACTTTGCATGCCTAAAGCTAGACAGCCAAAAACACAGCCCTGCTTTTGGTCAGCGGAGCCACAGCTTCCTGTATCTGCCACTTTTGTATAGTGGAAAGATAACCTTGCTCTTCTCTATCTCACCACTGCGTGGTTTAAGCAGTCAATTGCATTGACAACATGGAGAAGAGCTATGCAAGAGCAATGTGGCTCTTCACCTCTGCCACGCATCTGTGATGTTTGAAAGTTCACAGTGACAACAGTCATCATCCCCTGATGACTACTGCTTGGCTCTTGTGAATGAACTGCTGATATTGATCTAAATATAAGATGAATAGAGTACTATAAAATGAAAAATACCATAGTTGCTATTCAGCTTATTGCAAAACACCTGTGTCAGCAGTTTGTGCTGTTGTTGCCGTGTTCCCTAGCCTCTCCCTAAGCATGGTGACTATTACCAATACTGCAAGTAATATTAGCTCGCCGTAATTAACTCTTCTGTTAACTGGCAATCACAGTAAAAAAGGCCAGGGAACCAAATGGATTTGTAGACTGAATTAGTGGGAGGGATGGCAAGACAGCACAACTGCTTTACTGCAGGGTGTCACCAGCAAGGAGTGTGCTTTCCAGGGCTGCCTGAACACTCCTCACCAGAGCTAGTTTGTCCCAGGATGGACACGAGACGCATTTCACATCAGAATACCAAGAGGACTGAGATAAGAACTTCCACTAGCAAGCCTTGACTGTGGTGCAGCCTCCCACAGGATCCAGCACAGTCTGAGATAGCGTTAGAGCAGACGCTATGAAATATAACTTTCACACTCTGATCATTCTCTGACATTTGTGAAGTGAAACAGTGATTTCAGTCAGTGACAATTTAGAGAGATGCATCTTACAAGTTTAGAAGCGAATCTCAGACACTGATCAGATTCAAAACAGGAAATATGGTTAAATCTAAAATCCGCTAAAGACTATCTGAAACAGTTACATAATTTGACTAGTTTAAATGTAAGCACATTTTTACAGGCAAGTTATATCATTTATTTTTTTATTAACATTGAATTAATTAACTAATCTTGCTTCCAGTTAGTTTAAGTGAAGATAATCCAAGCCTAAAGAGGTCATGTCCGCAGGGCTGTTTTTTGTGCTAGCATTGGTGTGGGGAAAGAGGAAATGCTACTTCAGAGCTGCAAAATGGAGCACCATTTTAAAAGTTAAAAATCTGAAAAATGTCAGAAAAAACAGATTAGCAGGCAATTATGATTGGTAGCTATTGATCCTCCTTTTTT
Source organism: Calypte anna (assembly GCF_003957555.1). Taxonomy (NCBI): domain Eukaryota; kingdom Metazoa; phylum Chordata; class Aves; order Apodiformes; family Trochilidae; genus Calypte; species Calypte anna. Next base: position 141,982,044 of record NC_044245.1, on the reverse strand, counting down.
AATTTTTAGGCCTCTTCTTTAATCTTTAGTGATGTTCTCTTTACTTCCCAGTACTCGCCTGTATTAATTCTTTTATATACATCTACTTAAGATTTTATTTTAAAAGATAATTTTTTTCCTGATGAGGAAATACAGAAGCTCAGCTACTGTTTCCCTCTGCTGTGCCTTCATTTTTGTCACTCTCATGGCTCCAGTTTCCCTGGCCTGCCTTCTCCCTTTCTTTGTTGAACATTCTCTTCAGCTCTGTGGTTTAAGTTTTCTCTAAATAGTATTAAAGAAATTATGTCTGTAGCTCTTTGGGGTAGGAATTGTTTAGGATAGCAGATGTAGTTATTTTGCAAACCAAAGACTAGTGCTCAAGCTCAATAACCTCAGCCTGAAAAGGAACAATTCAACTTCAATAGTTAGAGTACTCAATTAAACCAGTTTACTCATCAGTGTAACAGATTTATCCTCACTTGAAATCTGCTAGAGAGGGATCAGGTCTCCTAATGTGAACACCGTCACTGACCCACAGACCATAGGTCTGGCTCAGAGCAGCTGAGTGACAGCCCATGATAGATGTTCTGCAGGAAATTACAGGGGATGAACACAGAGACCCTGTTTGGCCCCTGGGCCATATCCCAGCCCCTCACCCATCCTGTTTCCATGCAGGCAAGGCACACTGAAACAGCTTTTTTTGATGCTACTATCAGCTCTTCCCAGGTCCAACCCCCCAGACACTTCTTCACTCTCCTTTCCTTACTGCTTTGGATATCACCACCATTTTTATCCTCTTGATCTCTCTTCCTCCTCCACTTGCTCTTACGAACACAATCCTCAGCTGATTTTCTTCCTACTCCTTCAGTCACTTCTTCAGTGCTTCAATTTTCTATTTTTTTTTTTCCCCAAATCCATTTTTCAGTGTAACTCCCACACGGTTCTTTTCTTAGCTTCCTCCTCCTCCTCCTCTTCCTCCTCATCTTGCCTACTCTACCTTTCAGAGTCTTATGACGTTTAACTCATCTGTAGGAGTCTGAAGCTTTGTGCCGGAAAGCTGGATCACGTGAAGCAGCAGCAGCAATCACCCAGCCATACAGAGGGCTTCTGCCAAGGCAAGGAAATGAAAGAAACATGTTCAGGCAGGACCGTTTCTCAGGAGAATTGGTCATATTTTTGCTGGCAGAACTACATGCAAATAATTTTTAATGGGTAGACAGAAATCAGGTATCTCCTTTTTATGCTTACTCAGGCATTGCAGCCTTTTGTTGATATTTTTTTTTGTTGATTTTTTTTTTTAGCTATACAGGTATTCTATTAGAATTACACACAAAATCATGGAAAAGCCTAGTATATTGTTGCACGGGGGTAGGACCTTGTACACAGAACGCTAAAGCCTTTGAAATGGATACAACCATAAAGTGTTCACTTTCAGTTGTTTAAATTTGAGAATATTTACTATTCCTGAATTTCCCAGCTTCTGTGGCGAGAATCCCAAATATAAAGGAAAACACAGTCTAACTAAATAAATCAGACTGAAACAGCAGATGACTGTAATTACTCGAGCCCCCTGAGACCCAGCCTTCTTTAGAAAGGCACATATGGGCCCCAAAACCTAACCTTGAAAAAACCAAAAACAAAAACACAACAAAAACGAATCCCTCCTCATTAGTTCTGTCAGTTCCGAGTTCCATGATGCAGTAAGGGATAAAGGGAATTTTAGCTTGTCAGAAACACAAGTTGTGAGAGGATGCAGCACAAAGGAGGCTCCGAGGGGCGGGATGAGGGTCTCAGGGTGCTGTGGGTGGGGAGTGGGGCAGCCCCGTGCTCCCCCCACATCCCTTTCCTGAACTCTTCGAGAAGGCTCAGGAACCGAATTACTGACAGGGGTTGGGAACAGCGGCTTCAAGGGTGTCACCGAGACACAGCAGAGCGCCTGAAAAACGACCCAAGTGTAAAAGGGGGTAAAAATATTTCTAATCACGTTGCTGGAAGTGATGACTCCATCAGCGGAGGTATCCTCACGCTTTACACCGTGGCAAAAGAGCTTGGAGGGAAAGAAAGGGCTTGGGCTGCGGCAGCGTTGGACTGAGGGAGGGAACAGGCACCCCGCAGACCGGCTCCCGGGTCTCCGCCGCGCCGGGCCACTCGCAGGGCTGCCGGGTTTGATGGACACAGCCGGAACCCAGCCACCAAAAGCCTTTTTTTTTTTTTTTTTTTTTTTTTTTTTTTTTTTTTTTTTAAATAATAAAAGGACAAATCGGAGGCCCCACCCCCCCCGCCGGGCCGGGCCGTGAGTCGGGGGGTGCGGGAGGCCGGGGGAGGGGGCGGTGCCGCCGGCGGGGCGGGAGGGCGGGGGAGGGGAGCGGGCGGCGCGCGTGCGCAGAGCGCATCCCCCGCCAACCACGTAACGGCTGCGGGCGGGCGCTGGGCCGCGCGTGTCAGTCACCGGGTGACTGTCAGCGGCGGCGGGAGCCCCCGCCACCCCCCGCCAACCCCCGCCGCCTCCCCCGGCCCTTCCCCTTCTTCCCTCCGGCCGGGGGGCGCAGCCGGAGCCTGCACAAGTTAGTGGTGGGCTGGAGCGGCGGTTAAGGCGAGGGGCGTGAGGAGGGTCGGCGGCGGGTGGGGAAAGGGGCTGAACCCGGCGGGTTGGGGGCTGGCGGGCGCCGCTCCCCTCACGCCTGTCCTTCCCTCCTTCTCCTCGTCATCCCTCCCTTCAAGCCGCCCTCCCCTCAGCGCCGGCGGCGGGGCCGGACTCTTCAGAGGCGGCCCCGTCCCCGCAGCCGTCGGGGGGCCGCAGTCTGCTCAGGGAGCGCTCCCCACCGGCGGGGCCGAGCGGCGCGGGGCGAAGGGGCCGTGTCGGGGCCTCTCCCCCCTTCACCTCCTGCCTGGGAGGAGGAGGGGGCGGCCGGGGGAGAGGCTGGGTGTGGAGGGTGAAGTCTCAGCCTCTCTCTGCGCCTCCTCTGCTTTGATGCTGCGGGTCTCTGCTGGTTGTTAACATCTTCCCTCTGCCTTTTTTTTTTTTTTTTATTTTTTCCCCTTTTTTTTTTTTCCCCCCCACCTTCTCACCCAAAACTTGGTTTCCCCTCTTCTGGATCTGTGTTCTTGGCTCCTTCTGGGCTCCACCGGTGGGTTAGGATCATGCCGGACCAGATCACCGTGTCGGAGTTCATCGCCGAGACCACCGAGGATTACAACTCCCCGACCACCTCCAGCTTCACCACTCGGTTGCAGAACTGCAGAAATACAGTCACGCTCCTGGAAGAGGTAAATCATCCTCCCCTTTATTCTTATTTCTTTTGTTTGTTTGTTTGTTTACAGCTGTTTTGTCTTGGTTTGGGCTTTTTGTTTGTTTTTTTGTCTTTGAGAAAGAGCATCATGGACGGGGCAGTACCACCCGCCCAAAATCCACGGGAGCTAGAGGCACTGGTATGCATGTAATCTGGTCTTTTAATTGTGGGACTTTGCTCTTGTGTTTAGCTAGTTACAGAAAGCTTTCCTGCCCTGGCGTCTTAAAGGCTAAAGCATGTTGCCTGAACTCTAACATTACTGTTGTACTTTTTGGTGTTTCTGATGTTGGCGGTTGTTGCAGTAGAAAAAAGTGTGAATGATGGGCTTTTTAGAGGGAAGATGAAGGCTGAGTTTTGTTTGGGAGCGTTAGCAGAGGTTTTCCCCAGCCACTCATTAGATCAAGTCAGCGCAGAACTCTGGCTGCAGAAACCTGCCAAGGGAGACCTCGTTTAAGAAATGAGGTAAGGATGAATGTGGAGTGAGGAAAACTATATGAAAACAAAATAGGTGGTGGAAGGAGAGGAGTAAAATAATGCAACAGAAGGGATTATACAGGCTCAGCATCTCAACTTTGAAGCCTCAGTGTTGCTTTTTTGTTGTTTTGTGCTGTTTTTAATGTTTATTATGAGCATCATTTAACTGCTCATCCTGCTTCACTGTTGAGAAATAGGAGTGTGAATATGGGTAAACTTCCAAGAGCAGGTTTTATGTGATACTGGTCCACTGCTTCCTATTTGAGCTTTCAGCATGATTTCCTATGGACAAGGTCAGCAGTTAGGAGGAAATGTCTTCCAAATGACTTTAAAACAAGACAGCGGGTAGCGTTTCTCCTACCCTGTGTGTGGTTGAAGGTACTTAGCATAAGGGCTCTGAAACACAACAGTCTTTTGCTATTGTTTCATAGATTGCAATTATTTGCTGGTTTGGTTTATACACTTTCTTCATCGAGTCTTTGTCAGTTCTTCAGGAGTCAGCATGTATGTGGGAGATATATTTAATAGATTCTTTTCAGTTTTGCTGAATGTGTTGGTATGAGCAAAGCATTTGGTATGCAAGGAGAGAGTATTAATCATGGCATTCTCTTGATAGTCTTGAGTATGAAAAATACAATTCCAGAGGGTTAGAATTAGCTAATGTTGGCTTAGTAGGAAAGGTATCTATGTTAAAAATTTAGCAGTGCTATTGTTTTCAGTAACTGGCCAGGTAATAGAGTGATTATAAGATTGCGTTTTAAGTTATGCTCTATTTGTCTTATGTAACCTGGATTAACTTCTTTAACTTTTCCGTAACTGTAACTGCTTTTTTTCCCATGTAACTAAGCCATGGAGTCTTACAGATTTTTCAGAAGTCAGCCTGGTTTTGTTTGTGTTTGACAGTATTGCTGCCCCCTAACTATGTGGAATAGGTACAGGCATCAGTATAGTTACTCATGCAGCTGACAGCGTTACAGCATTCATAGAGTTAAGTAAAAATATTTACTCTGCCATCACTGGTGGCTTCTAGGGTAAGACTACAGTGTAATACTTTCATGACTGAGAGATACATTAATGTAGTTTGAGTGTTGTAATACCTATCCAAAGAAAACCAAAATGTAGAAGATAAATACAGTGTTCTGCACCATTTGTGTGGATTGTGTATATTTTCAAAGTTTTTGTGTTTGATTTTATGGCAGTAAGTCGAAGAAATAAAGAATAGTGGGTCCTTCTAGTGTTTGTCTTCATATTTCTTGTATTTCTTTTGTTTATATAACATTTTATGTGCTCTATTTAAACTCCTTGCAGTTAATATTGATTCTGGACTTGCTGTGTATTATTGTTTTATTATCTGTACATATAAAACCTTATTTGATGGGAAACAAGATACAAATAGGCTCTACTGTTACATAGAGCAGGCTTTTTTTTAGTAATTTGTGTGAAGAAATGTAGATAGTCAGAATGTGGCAGGTGAGGTGCTTCATTAAAGTGTTTGTGTATCTTTGTTGTAGTCGTAGTTTGCATATGCTATTCTGCTGCTGCTGCTTTAAAGCTGCTGCTGCTTTCTGGACATCTGCTTACCTAAGGCTGGGATTCATATGAAGCAGGGGACTGAAAGTGGTTGAAGTGGCAGCTATGTAGCTGTTATTACTGCTGCTCTTGTACATCCATCCTAGATTACTGAAGAGCTCTTCAGGCTGCTCCTGATCTTCCTTTTTGAGCCCACTATATTGAGGCAAAAGGGATGTTCCTATCATGGCAGCTGTTTGGTTTTTAACTTAATGTTGCATGTGGGTTGGAGCTTTCATGGCTTTTGCAGTGTCAAGCTCTGTGATGTTATGGGACTGCAGTCTGAAGTACCTTGGATCACTATTTTAAAGTGAACTTAAATAACACAACCTGCACCTGCCTTAGTGACTATAACCTGGTTTGTGGATAAACTATTTTTTTTTAAAATAAAGATTGTGAGCTAGAACTATTTTCTGAACACAAATAGTATGGAAATTAAACAGATTTAGTGAAATTTAGGTGCATTTCATAGCCTCTGTTTGGTGTAGTTGCTGCCATGGCTCAGGTCAGTGGTTATCTCAGAACCACCTTTTCATAAAGAATGTGACAAAAAAGAAATAGACTTAATGGTGTGCCTGTGTCTTTACCTAATACCATGAAGGCATTACAGAATTGTGACTTTACTGTTCCTTAATCACAGTTTTTACTGAAACACTAAAATAGATGATGGAGTCACTTACTGATTTTTTTACTTGGTTGTTCTCTACCAGAATTGTAGTTAGTTCAAATTTGTGGATTGATACATACTCCTTCCTAGTTGTGACTCATCCTGTTATGGCTAAGATTCTTTTCACAGAAGACTTTGAACCCAGTTAGATGCAATTTTAGGGCAAGTTTCAGATGAAAAATAAGAGCAGGCATTTTTACTGATTCCAGTTACCATTGCTATTTGGTAATTTTTTAAATTGGAAAGTCCAACAAAATGTGAAGGCATACCTCAAGAATCAGAACCTTTGGAAAGTTTATTTGGAGAGCTTCTGTGTATTTGTGAGTGACTTGCAAGCAAACCCCACCCCAACCCCCAAAAAAAGAAAAAGAAAAAATAATTAAAAAAAAAGTACAGCACCAGATTTACATCTGTTGTAATATTATCAAAGGAGAAAATAAGTACAAACTGCTATGTAGCAGTTGTTTGACTGGGAAGACTGCTTGCTACCTCGTGTAGTAAACTTACTGGAATTCTTGAAAGTTTGCAAGCTTTTTCTTTTTAAAAGGCAAAGCATTTGGTTTGTCATTCAGTTACACCAGACCAGAAAAACAAAAGAAAACAAAACATCAGATCATCTTTGTAGCCAGGTTTAGACATTCTATATAGCAGTTCCTACAGAGGTGCAAAATTATTTTTTAATCAATTTTCTTAAAGCATGAGCATTATCCAATGGCTATCAGTAAACACAAATTTTAAGGTTCATTCTATTGCTAAAGTAATGATTTTGTTTGGTTGTCTTTTTTCTCAAAACTCTGAAGGGAGGGAACAAAACCATTAGGTTGTAGTCAAGGTCAAGTTCAAGAGAATTTGAAATCTGCAGTTTTTCCTGTATTCTTTTTTTCAGCATTCCACATTCATGGAAAGGAGACATTTTTAATTTCACATTTCTTCATGAAACTGGGAGAATATTTTTATAACATTCATATGAAGAGATGGATCTTGACCTATGTAGATAGGTGGTTAATTACCTAAAACATATTATTGATAGAATGCCATAAAATATACCCTCCTATTTGTTCTTATCAAACATGCTTTTAGATCCACAGTAGCTCAGTGTTTTGTGTTACTCAAATGGATTTTGGAGAGTTGATTTTAATCCTTGAGTTGATATTACTGTCTGAACTGGTTGAAATTTTTAGGGAATGATGACATCTGTTCTGAGAATTAGTAGTGCATCTGTGGGATCACCACAAGACTGACTTGATTTCCATTCCACTGTGTCCCAGCTCCAGCTGAAAGGACATCTTTGCACTCAAGGGATGACTCTGTTACCATGACCAGGCAGTTCTGAGTCTTTTTCCTAAAGCAGCAGATGTTTTTCAGCTCTGTCTTGAGATACAGTGGTTAAGCTTAAATGTTTAAATTTCATTTAGGCAGGCTGGTAGATAAGAAAGGGCAGTTGGAAGCTGATGATACAGTGAAGAATAGCTGCAGTTGCTTTGATGCCTGTTTTGCTGTTTGATACTTGTTTTACTGTTATAGTTTTATAACACTTGAGCATCTTTAATGCTTAACATTATTTCTTTCTTTTGCTCTTCAGTGGGAAGTTAAAAACTCACAACATGCTTTCTGACAATTAGATGTCATTATACACATCCTTTTTTATAAATGTTTAACTTATGAGTGTAATGAAATATGGCTGCAGGTATAGTTTTTTTCCTTGTTTTGTTTGTTTCATTTTTAAATAAAAACGCCCCAAGCCACCATTCCTGCCATGACTGTTACTCATTTGGATTCTAACTGTGCTGATCTGCTCAGGCTTATAGGTTTGCTGGTCTCAGCTGGTCCTGTAATAGATGCATGGAAGCTACACCAGTGAAAGAATGACTTTGTCTCCTGCTCAGCCTAACAAAATTTTTGTTGTCAGTAGTGCAAAGCTGTTACAATCTAAGGTAACTTAAAGGGGGCAGACTTCCCAATGTTCTTCATGGTATCATGGATGCTTACCTATCATTAGAGATGTAAAATTGGGGAAGTATGGGGGATTTTTTTGCCTCTTTAGAATTTTCTTTGTAAGCATGTTGTATATGTATCACTTTCGATTTCCTATTTGCAACTTTCCCTTCATGCCTCAATTTCTGTGGGTTTTTCTTATGCTGCTGGGAGAAGGACTTCTGGGACAAGTGTAAGGGGCTGAGTTACTTCTCATGATTTTGTAGAAACTCCTGTAGTACTGAAAATGCTAGACAGGCAGTTCATCTGCAGTGATTTCGTACTCTTTTCTATCACAACACGTGTTTCTTATGACAAAGTATTCTTTCAAGGGAGGCAGGTGAAACCATGCAAGAGAATACCAGCACTTTCACTTTAAATAAACTTCTTGTTTTAGTTGGCAGCCTGTGCAGACTTTGTTCATTAGCCTGGTCTGTAAAGACTTTTAGGATCTATTTATTTCCATTGAAGCATTCACTGCTATAGCATCTTTTTTTTTTTTTTAAATCCTTCTTTATATTTAATTTATTTTGGAGGTGGGGAGTGGGATGGGGGATTGGGTGGGAATCCATGAGACTTTAGCAGCACTAGACTTAAACCCAACTCTTCCTAGCCTTGTAACCTGTTACTTAAGACAGTTGGAAAGAGTCTTGCATCATAGAGACCTTTGTACTTCAGAGCTGGTTCTTGCATAATAGCCCACAAGCAATCTTCAGCTTTCAAAGATACCTTTGGTAGCAGACCATCCTAAAAGAACCAGACATAAGTTGGTGTTGTTTTGGGGGTTTTTTGATTTTTGTTGTGTTTGGTTTTTTCCTAGTAAATAAAAATTTGGATTATTATTACTATTTTTACATGGAATGGTAAATTTCACCAAAGACATAAACATGGGCACACGAGCATTCTAAGATACAGAGACCACAATGGACATAATACAAAAAATGTGACGGAGACTTGACAGCAATATCCTCTATTTACAGTTGCATATTTCACAAAAATGCAGTTGAAGATGCTTTTACATTTACATGGTACAGTACTTGCTCATTAAGGATGTAATTGATTTTACCCTTCATTTGATAGTAGTTGAAACATTTGGTTGGAATAAGCAGGCAATCTCCTTTTACCTAAGTGTGATTGATACAAGGAAAAACAAAAAAGTACTCACTGATAGCTCAAAGACCCAATCATGACAAATGATTAACCTTTACCTTTCAAGAATTTGAATTTTTTTAGGCAAGCTTTTGAAAGTACTGACTACTTTTTTGGTATCTCATATGTGTTTAAGAGAAGTACCTTTTCTTGTTTTGAACTTCTAACAGGCTTCTTCATGTTTGCTTGTCAGTTAAGAAACTCTGAAAGTGTTCTTGGTGCACTCTGTTCAGTATGCTGCTCAGATAAATCCTGACAGATCGTGTACCATGTAGCCATGGGAACTTGGGCCCTGGTTTAGAAAACAGACACACTTAAAGTAATATGACTTAAAGTTGTTTTAGTGTTTAGATTGGAGTTCTGTGGAAGGATTGTCTGTAGTAAAAAAGCAATAAAATAAAATTAAAAAAAATTGAAAGAAGAAAGGTGAGGGAGCAATGCACAAAACCATGGTTTTAGTCTAATATTATGTCACTGAAAAACTGCTGATGAATGATTCAGAACAGAACTAGGTCAGTTGATTTAATTTCCAGTATAATTTTTACTCCTATGAGTAAAATACAATTTTCTTAACTATTGTGATTTCTAAAGATGTGGTGTTTTGAAACAATGTTTAAAATCATCTGTGAAACAAATTTACAGAGGAGAATGGTAACAAAGAGCAAAACTACTTCCTTTGAATGAAGTAGTACCTTGCAATAAAGTCATTAGGCAGAATGAAGTGAAGAAAGCTAATTATTAGCAGTACATAAAATAAGCATTTTTAAAATATGCCCTAAATCAATAGTAATCTTAATCTTAATATTACTTAATATTATGATTACTTAATAGTAAACTTAATATTAATAGCAATCTTAATATTTCAAAGCAAACTTGAGAATTGAGTTGATCGCATGTGTCCTGGTACTTCTCTTAGAGACTGTTCTCTTAGCTTTGATTGATAATGGGTGAGAGGCTTGAAGTTTATAGGTGTGTGTGAAGGAAAACTCCTGAGGTAAGAGCATCAATTTCCTTTTCTGAAAAAGTACATCTGGGATTACATTTCTTACTGATAAGTACAGCAAACAACTACATTATATTTCTAAACAGACAATATTGATCTGCATTATACTTGTTGGGTTTTAAATATCAGCAAGCTAATGTTGAGTTTTTATATAAGCGTGTATAAGATAAGATCTTATAAAATCTTTTGTATAAAATTTTTGTGGGCAGTGTGTTTGTGAGGATTATGGAAAACTTTTCCTTTAATGCTCCTGTGAAAATTAAACAAAACTCCATTGGGATCCCATTTCGCCCTTTAGACACATAGATGTGCACATGGGCACACAGGAGCTCCTTACCTCTTTCACCTACTGGTGAAATGACAGGCCTGAAGTTATGCTACTCTCTCTAAGACAGGGTGTAGCTTTTTCTTTGTAACAGCCACTTTTTAAATCCTGTTTTTTATAGAATAGTAGAACTGCTTCATTTGTTATCAAGAGAAATACAGAATTCTCTCTGGTGCAGAAATAGATATTTAGGATACCAATGGAGTTGTTTGTTGCTTTTTCCTTGCCTAAGAGCTAAAAATCTGGTATGATTCTGGCAATAACTTTCTGCAAATAGAAGTCTGTAGGACTGCAAGGCCTTTGACATAGTCTGTTCTGGTAGCCTTCTACCCAGGTTGGTGGGAGGTGAGCCCCATAAGTGAACATTGGATGGAGTTGCCAGGCCTGGAGGATGGTGATGAGTGAAGCAAAGTTCAGCTGGTAGGAGATTGCAAATGGCATCCCTCCAGGATCAGTTTTGGGGCCTGTACTGTTAGGTGTCTTGTAGTTGTCCAGATGATAAGATGGTGTGTGATTTCAAAAAGTACACTTGGATGATACCAAGTTGCTTGATATGCTGGCAGGCAGTCACCATTCAGTGAGACCTGGAGAAATGGCCTGATAAGAGGAGTCTTGTGGGGTTCAGTGAAATGTGAAATCCTGTACCAGGGATGAAGTAGCCCTCTATCTGCAGCAGTACAGGCTGGCTAGAAGACAGCTTTCCAGAAAAGGACCTTGGTCTCAGGTGGATGGCAAGTTGCATGTGGGTTGGCAGGGACAAAGGCCAGCCACATACTGGGCTGCATTAGTAAAATTGAAGCCAGCAGCCAGAAAATATCGGTACATTCCCTTTATTCAGTGGTTGTGAGGCTACACCTGAACTACCATGTTTGAGGCTCATCAGTACATCAAAGAAATTACATACTGCCACAAGTCCAAATGAGGATCTCCAAGATGATTAGGTGGATAGGTGCATCACTTGGGGAGGGAAAACTGGATTTCTTCAACCTTAGGAGAGACACTTAAATTCATATTGCTTTCTTCAAGTAGGTAATGGGAAGAGACTGAGAAGGCAGAAATTCTCATATTTGAAGGGTCTGGGGGTTGTGTATGTTTGGTATTGGTGGTGGTGGTGTTGTTATTGCTGTTTTGGCAGTTTTTTGTTTTGAACCATGAGTGTGATGAACAGATGCCCAAAAAGAATGTGGAACCTCTGACCACAGAGATATTCAGACTCCACTTGATGCTAGAAGTAGTCCTCCTTAAAATTGTTTAGACTGCATAATTTAATCTTTCAGAAGACATGCAGGCAGAGTAAGGTGGTTATTTACTTTTGTGAATGTGTTTCTTGTGTTTTTGAGAACAAGTTTATGCTGAGCTTATTCTTGGAAAAACAGCATGTTTAAACGTAATATAACTGATATAAGCATAGTGGATAATTATTTTGTTTTCCTTCATTAAAAGACTACTTTAATAGAGGAAATGGGATATTACTTGCATTTTTACAAATCTGTATTTCAGCACGTTATAAAGTTTGAGTTTGATATAATTTCTAAGTTTAAAGTTACTGAGTGTTTCTTTAAAAACAAGATCAAACCCCTCTAATGATTACATGAAACTCAACATTTTTGTTATGCTCTGCTCCTGATATATCAGAGTTCCACTTTTTAATTACTTACCTCAATTTTAGAACTCAAAAATTTGCATGTTGAGCATATCACTGAGAAAGTGTTTCCATGTTTAAATATGGAAAAGTTAAAAAAGTTAAAGTTGAAATTCTTTTGATACTGGGGATGGAATTTGATTGTGTTTTATTCAGGTCATCTTACAGTGAGACTGTCATGTTACTGCTGACTGTAGAAACTTGCATCTCTGAGATGGTTCAGGTTGTAGTTAATGAAGACTATTTTTGGCCAAACAGTATTTAGGTTATTGCATGTCTCCTGGAAAAGTGATACTTTGACTGTACTCGAATTTGGATTGCATGATGGTTTTGTAAAGCTGTTTTTAGTAGTCATCATTAAGGTGGCATTTAGCACTATGCAGCATCTAGTTGCACTGCTTGCCAGTAATCACAGAATGGTTTGAGTTGGAAGTTGATCATCTATTCAAATGCCTTTGCCATGGACAGGGACATCTTTTGCTACAAAAGATTTTTCAAAGCCTTGTCTAACCTGACTTTGCTTACAATGATGGGGCATCCACAACTTTTGGGGCAACTTGTTTAATCCCTCACCACTCACCATAAAATTTCATAGAATCATACAGAATCATCATTGTTGGAAAAGATACCTAAGATGACTGAGTTCAACTATCCACCCAGGAGAAAGAAAACCCACGACAAAACAACCACTCCATGCATGCTAGAGCATGGCCTGAAGGGCTCTGTCTGCCAGGTTTTTGAATACCTCCAGGGACGGAGAATCCACCACCTCCCTGGGCGGCCCACTCCAGTGCTGCTATACTCTTTTCAGTAAAGAAATTCTTCCTGATATCTAATCTAAACCTCCCCTGATGCAGCTTCATGCATTTCCTCTAGTCCTATAGTTATTCACTTGGGAGAAAAGGCTCACAACCTTTCCAGTATTTGTAGAGAGATATAAGGTCAACCCTCAGCCTTCTCCAAATTAAACAGTTCTGTTAGCCTCTCTTCATGGGACTTATTCTCTGGAGCCTTCACCAGCTTGGTTGTTCTTCTCTGGACTTGTTCTAGCAACTGGGTGTCTTTATGTAGTGAGGGGCATAGAACTGAACACAGTATTCAAGATGCAGCCTTACCAGAACAAAGTACAGAGGTTCTCTTCCCCTGCTGTTGATGCAGACGCCAGGATGCTGTTGGCCCTTCTTGGCCACCTGGGCACACTGCACGCTTATATTCAGCCAGGTGTTGACCAACACTTCCAGGTCCTTTTCCACTGGGCAGGTTTCCAGCCACTCTTCTCCAAAGCTGTAACATTTCCTGGAGTTGTTGTGACTGAAATGCAGGACCTGGCACTTAGTCTTACTGAACCTCATACAGTTCACTTTGGGCCATCCAACCAGCCTGTCCAGGTTCCTCTGCAGAGCTTTCCTACCCTCAAGCAGATCAACACTCCCAACCAGTTTGGTGTTGTCTGCAAAAATATGGAGGAAGCACTCCATCCCCTCATCTAGATCATTGATAAAGATATTCAGTAAGACCAGTCCCAATACTGAGCCCTGGGGAACATCCCTGGTGACCACAAATTACTTTTCTGCAACCATCCTCAGTAAGTTTGCAGGTGATGCCAAGTTAGCTGGGAGTGTTGATCTGCTTGAGGGTAGGAAGACTCTACAGAAGTATCTGGGCAGACTATGGTCACAAGAACTCCATATTACAGGCCTGGGGAAGAGTGGCTGGAAAGCTGCACAGTGGAAAAGGACCTGGGGGTGTTGGTCAACAGCAGTTTGCTTAGGTGGCCAAGAAGGTGAATGGCATCCTGGCTTGTTTCAGAAATACTGTGGCCAGCAGACCTAGGGAAGTAATAGGAGAGGTGTCTGAGCCCTCTGACCACGTTTGTGTCTCTCTTTCTTGTACTGGATGCATGAGCAGAATGCAGAACTCCAGGTGAGGTCTCATGAGAGTGAAGTAGAGGGGGAGAGTTACTTCCCTTAAACTGACAGTCACAATTCTTTTGATGCAGCACAGGGTTCAGTTGTTTTTTTGGTCTGCAGTGCACATTGCTGGCTCAGTCCAGTGGTTTGGTTTTGTTGTTTTTGGGGGGTTTTTTTTGTTTGGGTTTTTTGGGGGCATTTGTTTTTTTGGTTGGTTGGTTTTGGTTTGTTTTTTTTGTCTACCATTATCCTCAAGACCTTCTCCACAGGGGTACTGCTTTTAACCCATTCATCCCCCAGTCTCTTAATATTGAAGATTGCACTGACCCAGGTACAGAACTTGCACTTGGCCTTGCTGAGGTTGAAGTTTGTGAGGTTCCCATGGTCCCACTCCTCAAGCCTGTCAAGGTGCCTCTGGGTGGCACCCCATCTCTCAGGCCTGTCAAATGCACCACTCACTGTGGTGTCATTTATGCACTTGCAGAGGGTACACTGAATCCCACTGTCATTAATAAAGAGCACTGTTCCAAATTAGACCCTTGAGGGACACCACTAATTACTGATCTCCATTTGGACACTGAGCCATTGACTAAAAGTCTTTTGTATGTGGTCATCCAGCCAATTTCTTATCCATCAAATAGTCTGTCCAGTCTGTCCATGTCTCTCCAGTGTGGCAACAAGGATATTGTGTGGGACTGTGCTAAAGGCTTTATAGAAGTCAAGGTATATGACAACAAAAGTACATGAATGAGATGCTCACTACAGACAAACAAGACTACTTGGATAAATTCTTCTAGGTTTTAATGTCACTGTCTTGACAGTACAGTAACAGTGGAAGTAGTTGAGCTGTTGTTTTGTCCAGTGTGTATCAAGGAAGTGAAGATAACACTACTGTTACATTTTTCTAGCAGATAAAATCCACTTGAATACTTTTGTTCAGTGATGACCATTCCTGTTTACTATTTGCTACCTGTCAGTTCATGAAATTGTTGAATTTTAATAAAGTTGAGCTATACTGGGATGGCTCCCAGTCCCCAAGAATATTGTCTTGGACCTCCAGAAAAGTGGTCGGTAAAGTGAAATAGAATGTGCAAACTTTGTGCCAGCCTGTGCCACATTGTAAGCACAGGAGCATGTTGGTCCAGTCCTGTGTTCTTAATGTACAATGATGGTTGTGTTTTTGCAAATTTCAAGAATGATGACTTTTAACTAAGAATTTTTAAGGAGGTAGTTTAAATGTAATATCAACTAATGTTCTTGCTGGTTGTGTTTTGGTTTTGTATTTGTCTTCCCTGTCTATGTGTTAGAACTGTAGAACTAAGAGTGCTGATGCTTTGACAATGCAAGAGGGATATCCTGAGCATATCTGTAGTCTGATCCAACCTGCTCTTCCTCCTAGAAGAGTGCTTATACTATCTCTACTAGTCATTAAGATGGAACTTAGTGTAACAGACAATGAGTATAACCAACTTTCAAGAGAAAGCTGAATAAAATTTGCAAGTTTTGATAGAGTAGTTTGATTTTACTGGTAAACTGGCTTTGTGTGCTACATATTCCTAACCTTATAAATGATACTTTGATTTCTTTTGTAAGTTGTTCTTCATACAAGGCTTTGCCAAAATTAAACTTTTATTATTTGATCTGATGAAAATACTTGGGCAAAATGCTTGTGATTTTTGCACATCAGAGGGATATATATTATAGTTTTGGATATACTGTCATGTCTCCAGCATTTTGGTTTTTTCACTTCTTAGCCCCTTCTGGGAGGGATGAAAAAAGCCTGCAGAGGCTCCTTGATGTGAAGACCTACTTAGATTAGTTTTCAGTGTTATGATACCAGGGCTATCCCTACACAGAGTTGAAAAAAGTGGTATTCACGTAGCTGATGTGGTTTAAGCATACAAGAGGAGTAACATCTTTTTGTGTGGGGTCACAGCATGAGTGTCCGAAGTATTGTCTGCTCACTAGTAAGGTGTTAGGGAAGGATTTGCTAGTTCTCTCTAAAATCTCCCTTTTAAGAATGTTTATAGTGTTCTCACGGCAGTTGTGTTGCCAAGGTAGTGTTGCTTTCAGTTGCTTGCAAGGAGACTGTTTAAACTGGCAGAGGAAATACGAGGAGATATGCATATATTTTTTCTTTGCTGACATTTTGCATATTAATGAAGTTCTTTTTTAAAGATGCTGCTGTCTTAAGTCCTCAGATTGACTGCCTGCCCTTCCTTGTGTTCCAATTTCATGGGAAGTGCTTCGTATGCTTCCTTGCTCACTTTGTTCCACCATATCTAGCATAGGTCCTTCAAATATTTTTGACCATGGGTATGATACTTTCTGGTTAAAATATCTGTAACAGTGTTGATTTAATTCAGGGAAGCCTAGTCTATTTGCTGAACTCATTTCTAGTTTTATATAGCTTCCTGGGTTTTTTTTCATCTTAATTGGGCAACTAGTTGCAGAAAAGCAACTTTAATTTTCATCAGTGAATATTGTGCATATTCTAAATGTGTAAACAACTAATATATATTTGAATTATACAAAATTCTTGGACATTTTTCTATAGCTTTTAGTATTTGTGTGGAAGGCCAAACCTAGTTACTAATGAAGCAATTACCTGCCTTTTTGTGTATTCCTTTTCAATTTTATTCAGTTTATTTTTTCCCCTCTTGCTGTCTTTTGGTGGTATAAATAAATCTAATTCTGTCTAAGTTTATTTTTATTACATGGTCTCTATTGCTTCATGTCATATGTCTTGTTTCTACAAGTAACGGTGTTTCTTCATTGGGTCCAGGTGTTTGTTCCACTACCCTAAGATAATTATACAATAAAATTGATATGAAGAAATATTTATTAAAATTGTCTCAATTGTTCTACACTACTTATTGCCTGATATGGTTATTTTTATAGCAATACAACTATTTCTTTGAAACACTGAGTTTTTGTCTGTTTACCTTAAGAAGAGCAAAGGGAAATGAGAAGAGTAGTTACAGACAGCCTAGTGAGGTACAGATTACAGTCATACTATAAACCCAAGAAGCAATGTAGTATGGAATCATCAATTCATGAGTTAAACTATATAGGTGAGGTAATGGATGGAGTGGTAATATTCTTCTGGTAGTTGTATTGCACTGAAAAACAGTGCATACAAAGACATTTGGATGAGAGCCTCTTCTCTGAACTCTGCTTTAGAAGTAGAGTTGGACTACATGATCTCTAGAGGTTCCTTTCAACTCTGTTAATTCTGTGAGAATTATTTTGCCCATTGTAAGCTGGATCTTTGCTTGCTAAAAGTTAAACCACAAGGTTGTGATTTATGACTTATTCAACAGGGTATTTGAAATGTCTTTCATCAAGTTGCTATATGAACCCCTGATGCTAAAACAGACCTATAATCTATGGTAGAGGAAGAAAACCTGAGCTTTGTCATAGTGTGAAGTTCAGCTGGAGCTTTGCTGAAGGTTTTAAAAGTGAGTAGGATGCACCTGTAGAGACAATATTAGGTGCAAGAAGCATGGTATCTGTGTGTGATACCTGAGCATCAGAGTGAAGCTTGGTGCTGGAAGGACTTACTGTCAGTGTGGAAATGCACTGTGTTACCAACCTGCTGAGTAACTCCACCATGTGGAAGAGTTTACAGTATAGATTGACCATGATTAAGGATTTTTAAATAAAGATTAGATCACTCTTAAAACAACTCAAGATGAGCCAAATGCTTAAAGTGCTAGGGTTTGATTGTGTTGGTTTTGTTGTTTTTTTTTTTCACTGTTGCTTATTACACAAGCTGCTAGGCTTCCTACTGCTATTTCCTGTCTGGCCTCAAAAGCTGCATGTGAGCTGAAGTGAGCAATTGCAGGAAAAAGAAATGAGTAAGTCATGTAAACAACAGGTGATTAGTGATTGAGATCTCATAACTTCAGAGTGTTTTCCTTGGAGTAGTTTAGTTGAATGAAGAGAATATTGAGGTCTCCATGTGAAGAAAATTGAATATATTAATTGAATGCACAAAATTTTTTAAAATGTTTGCGTACTGGGAAGTTAACATTAGTGGAGAATTTTAACCCTAATCTGTCATTTTACTGCTTTTGACAGGGTTCCATGAAAATTGTTTCATATTGGAAAGCTCTGACATTTACGTAGAGTCTCATATAACAGCAAGAGGAAATTTATTTCTGGAGTGGGGTTTGAATAGCAGGTTGTTTCAGCAGGAAGGAAAAAGAATGCAAGCCTGCAAGTGTATGATCACAGTAGACTGAAAATGCTTTGAAAAACAATTCCTTGATTATCACACAGACTTTATAGAAGATGGTCTGGGTTAAGTTATAATAAAAGACTGTAGACACACATGGTCATTTTGGTGGCACAGTGTAGGGGTGTGTTTCACAGTAACAACTAAGATGTGAATGGAGGATGCAGTCAGGCTTCCATGCTCTATATTAACCTTACTGGGTTGTGGGCTGGGTTTTTTTTTTTGTTGTACAAAATTGTTTGTGTGAGTGAAGCTGCTTTTGTCCTGTTTCTGTGCTATGGTTTCTGGCCCACTAAGCAAGGCAAATGTAGTATGTAGAGAAACAGTGCTCTTTCTTCAGCAATATAGGCATTTCATATGAGTCAAGCTGAGGGATAAAGAATCAGCATTGCCCCAAGCATGTCACTTCTCTCCTGAAATTTAAAGACAGTCAATCAGTTTAGACTGGTATAGAACCATAGAATAGTTTGGGTTTGAAGGGATGTGTAAACATCATCTAATCCAGCCCACCTGCAATGAGCAAACATCTTCCACCAGCTCAGGTTCAGATGCTTTGTTTTTTTGATGCTTCAAATGGCCTTCCAGTAATCAATAGTTTTATTTGTGTTGGGCTTTGATCTGTGTGGATTAATTTTCAGATCCATTTTGCTCTTTCAGTTGAGTTTGAAGAAGCCCTACTTAGTATGTTGTAAATGTAGCCAAATGCATAATATGTATATTGTAGATGGTCTCTACAGCATAGTTTGCGTCTGTGGTTCTGCCTCATAGAGTTCATAGCCTTTGAAGCTTTTTTTTTTTCCTCTTAGTAATAGAGTTGACAAAATGGAAGAGAATAATATATTTGTCTAGAAGATTGTTTGTTAAGAAAAACAAAAATGCAGACAGGAGATGACGGATCAAAAGCAGAGAAACTGATGTGCTCCTAAAGTACATGTGATGTATTGGTGTAATGGGTTGTCAAGCAGCAGCAATATTGAAAAACTGTATCAGTATTAACCTTGAGCAGGTCTTTATAAAGAAGTTACATGAATTTCTGCTCTGGCTTTGAGCAGAGCATTTAGATATTACTAGCAGCCCAGAGTAGACAGTTTACTTAGATATTGCAAGATTTGTTTAAGTATATTTGCTGATGGGTATAAAAGGTAAATTCTTGAAAGGAGAAAGTCTTTCTTTTGCTGACTCAGTCTTGCATTGGTGTTTGTGCTGTCTACCCAATTTTCCCTTCTGGTGTACCTTGTATCTTGCCCTTTCTTGAGGGGTGTGATATGTTGACTGATGCCAATCTGTGTAAAAGGTTCAGTCCTTGTAGCAAGGATCTCCAGAAGATTTGCCTAACAATCCTTTCTATAAACAAATATGGCTTATTAGATTCTATTTTGGTGGGTAGGTTCTTCTGAAAGATAACATATGTCCCACTAAATTGTACCACTTATAACTTTTATTCTGTTCCACATTTTTGTAGCTGCTTTATTATAAAACTTCTCAGACTCTCTGAATATAAACATCTATATTAAGAAACAAGAAAGGTGAATTGGTAGGAATTCAAACACAATGTGTGGGATGAGAAATGTAGTTTAATTGTGTGCTATGGTTGAAACAGTAAAAGGTGTATTTGAGAATATCTTCTGAAGAAGTTTTTTATGTTGGTTTTTTTTTTCACTGTAGAGTTCCAGCACATTGAGTCTAAGCACGAGTTCACCTGACTCTGGGTCCTGCTCTTTAATACTCAGTGATCAATAGTAGGTGCTTTGGGGAGAATGTTAAGAACAGGGAAACTTGCTGTGTTACTGTTCCAACAGTTCTCAGATTAGAGAATTTCTGAGCTGAGGGTGATGAATTACTGAACACAGATTTCTTGGGTATCTTTCTCATTAATTACAGGAGTCCAGAAATCATTTGTAAGCATCCATGGAAACATAAATTTTGCAGCTTACCTAGATGGTGTTTAGGGGAAATAATAAAAGACTTCTAAAGAAAGCCTGCATCCTGATGATTTATTTTGATGTCCCCAGTTTTAATAGTGTGAGAAAGTAAGTAATCATTCCCTGTATATTTCATCTGCTCCTTACAGCCAGTAAGACCTCTTTTTACAGAATCACAGAATTATCAGAGTTGGAAGGGACTTCTGAAGATCATCCCATCCAACTCTCCCACTAAAGCAGGATCACCTAAAGCACATTATTATACAGGACTGCATCCAGGTGGGTTTTGAATATCTCTACAGAACGGGACTCCACAACCTCCCTGGGCAGCCTGTTCCAGTTCCTTGTCACCCTCATTGTAAAAAAAGATTTTTCTTATGTTTTAATGGAATTTCCTATGTTCTAGCTTGTGCCCATTACCCCTCATCCTGTCACTGGGAACTACTGAGTTTCTTTTCTTTATTGTTCTACATCTGTCATTTCTTCTTGAGATGGAAGAATCTTGGCATTGGTGTTGAGCACCACCTCTTAGGAAATGCTTGCCTGGTCGAAGTCAACCTGTTTGCCCTCTCTTATCAGCCATTACTATTGTGAGTTACAAAGAACAAGATGCAGATGTACCATGAGCTTGCATCTTGCTTGGTATAATGATACCCCGTGTGCTGCTTCTATTCCGTTGCTTATGGCTTCCAGCATTATGCTTTGAAATCCTGATAGAACCTGAATATTCAAGAGTGAGTTCAGGAAAGCTTCTCTTGAACTCCAGCATCTTTTTGCCTACCTTGGAAATAGGGAGTTCAGAGAATTTACAGAAGTGTTTTTCCTGTGTGAACTGCTTTAAGCATGTGTATCTATATTGATTTTTTTCATGTGCTGTCTTAATGAACAGTTAGTTTTTGTGAGGTTACCTGTACTCTCCACATCTACTTTTCATCTTTCTTATTTGAACAGCTTGTATCAACAGCAAACTTTGCCACCTTACCTTTCACATTTTTTCTAGATAATATATATACATTGAGCTGCACAGAAGATAGAATTGCTCCCTGATGATTTCCCTTGAATGAAAAAAAATCTATATTTTATTCCTGTTTCCTTTCTTTTTGAACGGTTGCTTCTCCAGGAGAATGTTTTCCCCTCATCTCCTGTCAGTTTTATTTTTTCAAGAACCTTTGGACACTGTTAGAACTTTTCAGCAACTCACAGTCTGTGTCAAATAGGTTGCCAACAAAGCTATTTTTCCACTAAAAAGCAAATATAGTATATTAAGACAGTTCTTGAGGAATCTGTTTATAAAATACATGATTTGGGTTATTTCTTTTCCAGCCCTCCCAGTGGTTTGTCACGTTCTTTGTTGGTCTGGGGTCTGTGAATGAAAGAGGATGTGCACAGCAGAATTAAGCCTTTTGCTTTGAATGTGTTTGAAAAAATGTAACAGTTCTTCTCCATTTAGAAAAATTACTTCTTTATAAATGTTTTGTGATTTTTTTTATTTAATTTGCAGAGTATTTGTGATTTTCTCATTTGCCCATGTCTTAAACCTGTTGAAGTATGTCTTCTTTTAATAATCTTTTGGCTTTTTTGTCATTGTGAAAAGATATGTTACTGAAATGACAGCCATTCATTTACTTGGGTACAATCACTTAAAATATTATTGTCAAAGATGTGAATAGGAGAAAATCCTTCAACATATCTTGCTCAAGCACTGCAAAATTGAAAATTATATATGAGTACTAATCTGGTATCACTAAATGTTTAAAGTGTTTCATCGAGAGACCATCTCATATTAAACTTAATTTTAATGTACTGTCAAAAGGATTATGTTTCCAAATAAACTGTTTCAATTGGGTTAATAACACCCATGCTAATAAATTTCCAAGAAAAACACCTTTTTAACCAGCTGGTCTCTGCTAAAAGCATGTGTGAGACTGGAACACTTAAGAAAGAATTTTACCTAGGAAGTATGCTGAAGACATAAACATACAAATTTTCCTATTACTGATTTGAAGACATTCTGACAGCCACTAGCACATGGGATTGGTGAATGCGCTTTCTGTGCATTGTCCCTGTCTGTTGAGCTGATATTAAAATGTCATGAAACTTCCTTCTTTCCCAGTGGAAAATCAGACAGCACTTGTGTGGGTAAGCAAGTATTAGAATTTCCTGCTACAAAGTGGTCTTTCGTGCTTTCTTACATCATCTGAGAACTGAATATATACTTACTCCAAAAAAAATGAGTACTTAAAATGAGTTACTTAAAAACATAGTAACTAATCTAGTGAAATGAGAAGTAAGGTTCACAGTATTACTGTTTTTTCTATTACCTGCTTGGATGAGTTAAATTGAAAAGAAAACTCTTTATTTCATTACGATGTCATCCTTGTGTCTTCACCAAGATTTTGGCTGCTTCTTGTTTTCTGTCCTTACCTCACCTCAGAACATTGTTGTCAGTCTCTGCTGTGGCCCTGCTGGAGCTTTAGTAACCACAGGACTGGCTGCAACAGGAAATGGAAACTCTCTTGCATGCGCTGCACAAGAAGTTGTGACATGGGCTGTGTAGGTGGCACTGCTGGCATCAAGTTCAGCCTCTGAACAGGAGAATGTACCTTCTGCACTCTCTATGGAATGGGGCTGAAGGGGGAGGAAGGTCAGGTACCAAACTTCCAGTGGAATTAGACATTGTCAGGCAAAGGAAAGGGTAACCTTGTTTTTTCAGATTGCTTTTGGGGTTGTTTTTCTCATCTTTTTGATCACTTGTGTAGTAGGCCCAGAAAAAAATGAAAGGTGTAGTATGCCAAGCTTAACTTGCTAACCAAGATGTTTCTTTGCTTCAATACACATCATATCAAAGGGTGCTTGGAGTTGCTCAGTTCAGATCAGCCAGTGATAGATGCCTGTAACAGCAGGAGTGGTGTTTGCTGCTGTCCTTCCTCCCCAGCCTGCTTTCTTGACCTGCTTCTATGTCTGGAAGAGGAAGTGGGCAGCACTGGACTGCACAAGTTCCTTGGCTCTTACTGCTGAAGGATGAGACTGCCTGCCTGGCCTTGCTTTGTTTCCTGTTGACTGGACATTTGTAGTTCTTTTCTAGTAGAATATTTGTTTCCTGAGCCAGATGTTTTGGCTGCTATTGTTTAGGTGTGACAAAAAATACCAAACAGTCATCTGCTTCACAAGTGATATTCAGGTGAAAATGCAGTTTTGGGGGTTGGGAAGAAGGCAACAGGTCTGAAAAAGGGGATGAAGATCTTTGTGCATAGGGAGGAATATGCTTCCATGTTATCTTCAGCATGTTGCAGTCATGGTCTTGTTTCTTCTTTTCTTTACGGACATAAAAAAATGTATCGTTGTTTTAGGCTGGAAGGTTTTGGCATCTTTGATCATTAGGGAGTAGCTCTGTTTCTGTGCCAGACAATGTTTACTTTATCCAGTTGGGTTTTTTTTGTTTCAATTGCAAACTTGGGTCTTACTGTTTCTAACTTTCTCCCATGACTGCTAATGTTTTTTTATTTAGCTTTTCTTTCCCAGACATGTGCCTAGGCTTCAGAAAACTTGGTAATATGACTTCTATGGGATTAAATTTAATGCAAAGAAAATTGAGACATTTTCTATTGCATTAGTGTTCTTTTTGTTTTATACAAAGGACTGTAATTTTTTTAACAGCATGTTAGTATTAAAATTACATATGGATGGATAAATTATCCCCATATAGTCATTAAAGCTAGTACTTAAAATATTAGTCATGCTGTCGTGCTCTGTATTTGCTTTTCTTTTACTTAGGATTGATAATAAATTTAAGTTAATATTATTTCCTGTTTATATTCTGGCTATTTCAGTGTTTGTTTTTTGAATAATTCTAAATAAATGTTTGGGGTTTTAAGTCTGTTGGAGTCATTTCACAGCTCTGGAGACAACTCTTCAAAAAATTAACAGAACTGTACATGTGTTGTCATATTTAAACTAAAACAGTGTTTAGAAAGAAAGATTAGTTCCCTGCAAGCCACCACTTGCAGCAAATTAGAACTGTTTATTTTTAGCTTGCAAAGATGTATGCACTATTTGGTTTTTCCTGTGTTCTGCAGTCTAAATATATTCAAACATCTCTTAGCCTTCACATCCTAAACTTCTGTATCAAATACTGCATGTAAACTGATACTACAACCAGGTGTGAAGCGTGCTTAATAAACAGATTAAAAGAAACTAGACAGATAAAGGAATCTGCACTGGAGGTCAGACTGTTACAGCATTTATGAAACATCTACATAGTATGTATAGGAAATTACCAGGTTTCAGTTTATGGCCAGAAGCAGATGAGACACCTGTACCGGGGTTACTTTGTGTGATTATTTGGAAAATAGTTCTCTGAAAGTTGATAAATAAACCAGATTCCTGACTTTGTAATCAGGTTATGTCCCAGGCTGGTCACAACAGGTCACAGGACCTGCAGCAGCTGAGAAGCAGGGGTTTTCAACCACTGAGATGTTGCAGGTCATCTAAGAGAAGTCCTGTCTGCTACAGATTCTCACTAGCATGTTGCAGGTGTCATTTTTTCTGTTTCTTAATGAGCAGCATTTGTTGGTTGTTGTGTTGTTTCATTAAAGGTGACTGTAAGGAATATACCTGAATAACTATACCCAGTTCATTAAAGTGATAATTTTTGTGATAAAGTTGAACAAATGTTAGATGATAAATGGAACTGTGAAGTTATTTTTTAAAAATTACTACCTAGATCAAAGACAAATTAAAAAGTTGTTTATAAATAAATAAAAAAGAAACAAAAAAAATTTAAAAAGCCAGATATATTGGGTCTTCCATGGAATTAGAGCTGACTGTCCAACATGAAGGCAGCTTCTGGTATTTTCTCACAGAAGCCACCTCTGCAGCTCCTCTCCCCCCTGCCAACCCTGTTACCAAAACCTTGCCATATAAACCCAAGTAGGACATCTCCCTGGCAGCAAAGCTATTTTAATGTTGAATTTGAAAATGTCCTTAGGTGAATGGTGGTAACAACAACTGTCAAATGTCACTGTGGATTAGAGAATAGAGCAGTGATAGACTGATGAAAATGAGTCAGACATCAGAACATAGTAAAGTATTTTTTGTAAGACTCACTAACATGAAATTGCCCAGAAGTGCTTAAAGGACATTGATAATGTGCTTAAAGGACATTTAAAGCAGTTCTTCAGCATTATTGCATGTGTATCAAGTTGGACAGTTTTGGAAGAAATTCAGTAGGGCTGGTCCAGAAGTGTTTGACAAATGCAGGGCTCTTAGGAGCTGCTTCATGCCTTGTAGATTTTACAGAATGGATGTAATGAGGAGCTTCTGCACACATTGTGGGCAGCATTTATGTCTGGTCACAAAACCTTTAGAAATTCAGACAGCTGCAGAAAATCCTCAATTCGTGTGGGTGTCATTCTGAATTTCTTAGCTTGTTACAGTACTTCATTGCTTAGACCATTCAGGTGAAATGTAAACTTGTGGTTTTGATAAGCCCTGGAGTAATCTAAAGGATATGGTCAGCAGCTGGGGGGTTAGTATCATATCTCTCTTTGGTAATTTGCTACATGGTGGAATGAAAAAAATGTTACTGTTTCTTTACCTTAAAATCACAGCAATTCAAACCATGGTAAAACAGAGCATAAATTCAAAACAATCATCATGACTTTGAGAATGGAGGGCATAATTGCAAGTGTCTCTCAAAGATGTAGGAAAAAAAGAATATTGGAGGGAGACACTCAGTTGACTGACTAACTTCATTTACAGCTTTTCTTCGCTCTCTGCCCAAAGTTCACAGTCCTGACTCAGCTGGAGCAGTGCCTGCCCTGCTTTATTTCTTTCATCATGCCTCCTGCTGCACCTGGTAGAAAGCACAACCAGTTTTGATGCAGAGTGTGTGTATGATTAATCTTACTCTTGAAGTTATGTGTGAAAAAGAGGGAGGGGGTCAAGACTTTTAATCTGTCTCCAAGTTTTTTCTTTGCTTCTTGGAGATGCAAATATGGGGTCAAGGTCTCTTGCAAATTAGCCTGGTGTATTTGATGGGCTACTTAACAAATGCTTCCCAGAGAGTGTGGAAAAATTTTCCTGTTCTTTTTTTGACTTGCTAAGTATGTTAGGTTGTTGCACAGTCTTTTTATGGTACAGACTCTGCTGTGTACACCAAGAATAATATTTTATACAGGGTACTGAATAGGACAGATTGTGTCATAACAGATGTTGAATTAAGTGTAGTGACAATGCAGTCTGCCATTTTTGGAGTAACTGATCTTCAACTTTTTTCTTAAGTTTATGATAACAGTAGATAGTAACCCATACCTGCCTATCAAAGGGGCTATGGAATGACTTTAATCAAGATAAACCGCATGGCTTTAATCCACAATTGGTTTTCTTCCCTCAGGATTAGGTGTACTGAACTCTTTTAACACAAGTGTTGTTGAAAGCATCATCTTGGAAAAGAATTCACTTGTGTAAGAATTCTCTCGAATAGTTGAAGGGTACTTTCAATGTATAATAAGATGTTGTAAATTTGTTGTAAATATTCCCTGTTTGTTGTGATTGGTGAGTTGCAGCACAACCTGTTAGAAAATTACTTCTTTATTGTTTACTTTTGCCTATGATAAGTGATTGATTTCTGATTTCAGTACAGTAACTGCACCAGTTACTTTACCTGATGTAAAGACCAGACAGATGTGTTGTTTTTCCTTAGAACACTTCAGATGGCTCAGACAATAATGGATACAGGCAAAACAAAACACTGAACAGCTGGTTTTTCACCCCTTGTACCAGCAGTTTGGATGGATTGTTTGGATGGACTCTAAGATGTCAATTATTCTTCAACTTTGTAGTGCCTAGAAGATACCTTTAAGGTATATATGTTTTAGTGTGACTCTTGGTACTTTTTGAACATTAATGCTGCTTCTAACGAGTGAGGTGCCTGAGAACTGCTAGGTGAGTTGGAAAACACTTCTGGTCATAATACTCCTTTGTAGCCAGTGGTGTGGATGTAAGTATGGTAGTCACAATGTTAATGTAGAGCTGTTAATGCAAAGTAACCTGTAAAAATGTGGGCTAAGCTTTGTGTTTGCTCCAGGCAATTAATTTTCAAGACTTGCATTTCTTTTTATTAATTTATGTGTTTTATTTCTACAGGAATTGTTTTGGTTCTTTGTTTTACACACACACACAAAATAAATCATTTAAAAACTGCTGCTTATGCTAATAAACAACAAAAAGCTTTGTATTGACTCAAGGCATAAACAAAATAGAGGTCTCAGCTGAGCATGTGACTGCTCAGGCATAACAAAATCAAAGCAGCTGGTTGAATAGCTTGGGGTTTTTTTTTTTGTGCCAACCTTGTCAAGATGTCTGTGTTCTATAAGACATAAAGGGGAGAAGGTGGTTTCAAATAGTGTTGTTTCTGTATATTAAATAGTGGTATGTTTTTGCATAAAGGATCTGTACAAGTTTCTGTAGCCAAAAAGGCAGAATGTGACTGTCCCTCTCACTGCATCTTTCTGAAATGCAAAGTATTCTAATCAGGCTCCATTTTAATTTGGAGTGCCATTTTTATGTTAGCTGCTCTCTGACCAAACAGGAAGGTATTTTGGGTTGATTGCAACAATTGCCAACTGTCTTTCAGTTTCACAAAGCATAGACTACAACTGAGAGGTTTTGATTTCCCAAGATTCCCAAGACACCCAATGGACACTTGATAATACCATACTTGAGCTATCCCAGACCCCTGCAGTTAGGTTACTTGGCTTTAAATGACATTATCAGGGTTGGAAGATGTATTGTGGGAAGGTTTGCTTGCTTCTGAGACCAAGGATTCTCTGAATTACTTGTGATCAGCTGAAGTCAATGGGAACACCGATCTTTTTTTAGCTGCATGGCTTTTTAGGTTTGTATTTTATCATATTAATCTTAAAAGTGTGTTAAAATGTGTTACTTGTCTGTTAGCTGCTTGGGTAGGGAGGGGAATTAATATTTTTTTGGAAGAAGGCAAACTTTACCAGAGCTCTCAGCAGGAAGAGTGGTAGTTAAAAATTTTTTAAATCTGTCTGTAAGGCACTGATTGACAACCAGAAAAGTAGGAAGGGAATAATGGAGACCTGGGCAAAAAGCCATGAAATTCTCTTAAGTGAAAGTGGGAGGAGACTAGATCAAATACTAGGTGTGCTGGCTCTGGTTAGACAGACACAATAAGGATTCAGAAAAGGAAGCAGCCCAGAGAACCTTAACAGGAGCCAGAGAAAGGGACATGAAGTAAGTGGGCTGTAGATCTCAGGTCAGTAAGTTAAAACAAATATTACCAGAGGTGCTGATAGATGGCATGCAACAAGGTAGGCATCAGGAAGCCATGGAGCTTTCAGAGGTGGATGAAATGCAGCATCTTGAGGCTTATAGATCTTGCCAGGATCTTCCATTTTTTCCCAACATTGACTCTGGCCTCCTGTGCTCATTGGCTTGTAGTCTCAGACATGACAGAAGCTCTCTGTGATAGCTCTTATGTTTGCTAGAGACTCCTTACAAGTCTGCTGAGATGTTAGGTATTTCTCCTTCATGATGTCAGCAAGAAGTTGAGAAGACTCCTGTTTGTCATGCTATCAAGTGGTGTCTTGCTGTACTCCTCCTTTGTGTAAGGAAGCGTATTAATTTTCTTCCATGTGTTGCCTCTGTCACAGCAGAGGCTTCATTCAGCATTTGCAGAGTTCTTACCCCAAAAGGAGTTCAGTTTGTGCTTGGGCACTTTGGAAATATTAGAATATTTCAGCCTTTGCTGAAGCT
The DNA here is from genome assembly GCF_003957555.1 of Calypte anna. Lineage (NCBI taxonomy): Eukaryota > Metazoa > Chordata > Aves > Apodiformes > Trochilidae > Calypte > Calypte anna. Next base: position 141,953,116 of record NC_044245.1, on the reverse strand, counting down.
GGTAATTTGACTTAATTTTTTTTTAATTGTTAGACTGTTCCATCTATGGGGAAGCTGTCATTAATTTTTCAAGGCAAGCCCTTATTGCCACTGCAAATTAATTTCTTCCTTTCATTTTTTTAAGGGGATAAGGAATGGCATGTATAGCCTAGTAAGTTTCTGATTTGATTTGCAGGCTTAAAATAAATCTTTATGAAAAATAAGATGCTGTGATATGGAAAAAAATGAACTTCTGAGTATTTGAGGTATAAAGTGTACAATGGTGCGGTTATCTCTGGCTTTCTTTTTAAGTGGAGGGGAGTGTTAGGGTAATCCCCACAAACACAAAGGAATCCTGTGGAACACTGGCAGGTGGGGAAATCCTAATCTGAGAACTGGAGCATTCTGACCTGGCTCTTCCTCAGTCTGCAACATGAAGGTGATCAGCTCTATCCTACTCATTATGGGATGGAGAGGAAGAGAGCACCATGGCATTCTTACTATAGAATGTTTAGGGCAACAACCAAAGGAAAGGGAGGATTTGAGGTGGTTTAGGAAGGAATATCTTTAGGAAAATAGGATAGGGGGATAAAGGGGCTGGTCACATGTAAACAGATTGCTACTTAGTGTAGTTTTGTGTGCCCTGTTCCTCATCAGTTCCTTGTCAGCCACGTTCCTTGTTATTTTATTAATTTCTAGCTATTTTCCTGGGTGGGTGGACTCTCATCTTGTATGTGGCTCTAAGTGCCCAGACTGGAGGTGAACCCTTGGGTCATAGGGGTCCATTTGGCTTGGATTGTCAGCAACTGGATCACTAACTTCTTGTGTGTCTGTGTGTGTGTGTGTGCAATATTAAACCAATTATTATTAAGCAGGACTGTTAGTAGTCTGGTGAGTAGGATGCTTGGGAGCTAAGCATTGAAGAAGCCATAAATCTGGGAGGGACTAAGAGAACAGAAGTTGACTGCTAGAGGGACCAGCAGATCCAAGCCAACTACTGGAGACACAACCAGTCTCTGGGCTGGTTGAGACACCCATTTGCATGTGTATGTCTCTGTCTCTGTGGGTGAGACTCATTATACTGCAGTAATGTACCTCTATCCTGGCCAGCCACAGTGGAGACCAGCTTGAGGAGCCCTTTGTGCTGTGTGTCTGCTGGAAATACATGCTCAACCTTGGTACTGGCTGGAACCAGTAATGTGGCAATTCAGTTGAGCTACTGGAATCAGCAACTCATAAACCATTTGGAAGGGGTTTGTGTGTGTTTGTCTTTTTCCTCTGCTCTCTTTTGAGTGTGGCTAAAAATAGCACAAGGTAGACTCTTGGGATATATCCAACATGGCAATAAGGATTTTTATAGATTCCAATTCAAAAGAGGTTTATTTATCAAATGACACATCTGAAGATAGCAAATCATTATTAAAGATGTAGCAAGTATCACTTTAGATTTATTTTTCTTTGTGCAGAAGGTAGTACCAAGTACCAGTGGTATTCCTATAAAAGCTTAGTTAAAGCTGCCCTTTTCTGCACAACCTAACACAGAGTTGCCAGTGTCAAGGAATTATAAATGGACAAAAAATTTGTATAGAAATGAGCACAAAAAATAAAGAAATAGAGGATATGTAAATATACAGTAGTAAATATTACCTTTTGAAAATCAGACTCATCTGTAATAGTGGTTTCAATTTTCATCATTGTTTGCTGTGTTCAAGTTTGGAGCCTAAGTGTTTTGAAGTGAATTTTCTAATTACACCTCTTACCTTTGTCTCATGTCAGGGAACTGGTTTATAGTAGACAAAACTGGCATGCTTTTGGATGGAAATAAACTGAAAGATGCACTACAACTTTTATTGAGCGTTCATTGCACACAGCAGTTTAGGTCTATCCCGTTTGGAGTAAACTCGTCTGAAATGCACCTTATGTGGATTAAATATGTTTTATTCATAGATCTTAACTTAATATTGTGCTGTACTTGTGGCTACAAATGTGGTCTTTGTGGAGTGGCACAAATATGTCTGGTGTGGGTTGTTTGCTTGATTTTCTTCCTTTTAACAACAGAAAGCTTCACCTAGGAGGAGTTCCCTTGCCATGCTCTGTAAGCTTTGTTTCTGTGCACCCTCCTGAAGAGGGAGGCACCAAGTAATAAATAACTCTTGAAAAGATTCTGGATTGCAAATCTGCTTAATCATTTTTCCTTATTGTGGTATGTATTTATAAGCTTCTATGCTCTGCTGCTTATTTTAATTCACTGTTTTTATTATTACCTTAACACCAGTTTTTCTCCTCACTGCCTATGACTTTGCCAGTTGAATGTCTGTAAAATAATGCATTATTTATGGTCCTCAGTCTCTGTCTTGCATCTTTTTATAACTACTGTGAAATGTACCATACAGTCACATCTACCATGGGAGAAAGTTATCTACATTTGCAATCACCTACTGTATTATGTGTCTTTAACTATGATTTCTATTTGTGTATATTACACAAACTGTATGTACCATTGGCATTAAATCAGTCTATTCCCAAACTCTGCAATGCTCCATTTTTGTGATTAACGAGTGTTGCCTTTTTATTATTGTTCAGTATATAACTAGATTTTGAATATATTCCAAATGCCAACATTTAGAAAAACAGTTCTTTACTGATTCTTCTATTTATATTCTTCCTGTGAATGAGCTGCTGGTTTTCTTAGTTTCTTCCTTGTATTCAGGCAGAATACAAATCAGCAATAGGATTTTTTTGCATCATTGCACACAGCTTCCTTTTCTGCTGCTCCATTCTATTTGTGGCCTGCCTTCAGCCCTGCTCAAATGCAGCCCTTAGCATTCTGTGCAGTGCTGGCTTCCAGAGAGCCAAACAATGAGACGTTCATGAAAGCTCTGAAAGACTGCAGTTGCCAGGTGTAGGATTTACTGTGATCTAGCTGCCTACTGGTAACTTGTAATAAGCCAAGACAAAAATAGAATCCTACAATATTCTCTTGTGAATTCACAAGGAGAGACTCATGGTCATGGGAATGTAAATACCTTTGCTTGCTCAGACCATAGCTGTCTAACCAAGGTGAGAAGTGGATCCAATATAGAATGAGTATAAAAACAATATGCAGTCATTTTTGTCTTGCTAAGTTGTTGCACCGGTTTATAAAGAGGGTATTTTTGTCTGGAGTTCCATAACAGCTATTGCAATTGAACCAACATTTTCTGACTTCAGGGCACCATCACTGCTTTGACTTATACCATTTCTGTTTTCCTTCAATTTCATCCAAACCTGTGGTAATGTAAACTGCATTTTTATTGCCTGATAGATATTCACCAGTAAAATTAAAAATTTTTTTTAGTCAAAATATTCTGTGTTGAGGTATTCTCAAATGCATACAATAATAAATGCTATACTCACAGATAGGGAAATCAATAAAGGGGTGAACTCAGTATGGTGGGTTTCTTCAGTGTATGCACTGATGCATATTCTTTCCAAAATGATATGTGTGTAAAGAAAATTTGTTTTAAAAATACTGCTTTTAAAAGACTCAGACCTAACTTAATAACAGCCCGTTCATTCTTCCATAAAGGATTATGGATTTTATCAAAACAAAATGGCCTTCTGAAGACTTTCCATATTTTTGTGTTTCAGTTAGAAGCATTAGTTCAGTAAGTGTCCTTTCACTGTATAAAAATTGGATGTCTTCAAATAACATAAAGAAGTTAATTAAGTTTTCACTCTTGTTGGGCATAGTGCAAAAAACAGAATATCAGACTGCTCTCCTTGTTAAGAGTGTTAATGTTAAGAGTGGCAATAAATCAGTTTTTCTATAACTATAAAAACAAACATTACCCAAAAAATAAGCTTTTCTTCTTTTGATTTTATGAGCTACAGTAAAATAAACAACAGAAATTTCAACAAATAGTTTATTTTGTTTTACCTTTAGTAATTTCTGATTACTAGAGCACATCAATGTAATTTGTGAAATGTGGACTACTATCTAAGGGATGTGTACATTAAAAAAACAATGTGAGAAAGTTTTCATTGGTCTGGTGAGCGTAGCTGTTCAGTTAATACCTTGCTGCTTAATTATTGCGAAACCTTTCAAAAATCTTCGCCCTTCTGCATATATTAAAATAGCTTTTGGGGGTTTTACAATAAAGAAAAGCTGTATGAAAGGAGATAAATTCTTCTAGTTTGTTAGAACTAGATTTTTTTTTTAGGGTTTTTTTTCCCAGTTTTTTTACAGAGGTTTGTCTGTTGCTTGCTATTGTGCATATATGGTTGTATATATACTGGTGAATTCCTTTTTGTTGCAGCTTACATAACAAATACCATAACTGAATGGAAGAACAGCTCCACTGGGATAGTCCAGAAGGGATAGCCTGGGACCTTTTCAGATGTAGCCAATAGGGGATGACAAGGGAAGAGTGTTAAAAAAGGGCAGAGATAGAGGAACACCTTCTCAAGTAGGGTCTTCCTGTCACCAGTAATGTGCCCCTCAGGGTATGTCAGAGCAAAGATGTTCCACAATATACCATATGTGGTGCAGAGAACTATGCTTTTCCATTTTTTATTTTGAATCTGCTACTTGGTCTTTTAAAAGTCCTCTGGCCTTTATTTCAGAATAGCACATTGAATATCTACTTTGCTTTTCCATTTAGGATTTCTATAGGCCTGTGAGAGTGGGCAGGGTGCTCGGCCTGTGTTTTGCAGTGTTCTCGTCTGCAGAGATGCAGCTTGTGCCTTCTGTAGCTCTTTTGTGGAGATGCACTGAAGGGTTGCACTTACTGTCTCAGGTAACAAAGGATGGGTTAAGTGGGACTTCTGAAGGGGCTGCCCTGTGAAAGGAAATTCAAAGTTAAGTATTTCTGGAAAAGCTATTGTCAATTTCCTACAAATTCTGTTGGGTCACTTAATACTTGCTTTCTGTTCTCTATTGAGGCCAGCCTCTGGCCTTCAGTTCTAAATTCACCTTGACTAAATAATGAACTCTCTGAGCAAGGATCATGCTGAAAGGAAGTACTGCTTGATTGGAGTGGTGTGTGGTGTGGGAATAAGTGGTCTTATAAAAAGTAGCAGCAGATTTTTACACTGGATTACTGGGGAGTTAAAAAGAGGGCACACTGAAGGTTGCATGAAGTGCTTTTCAGATTTTGCTTGAGTGGTATCAAGTGCTGTAATTCTCTATAGCTGTAAATGTAAAACTTCAGCAGTGGGTTACGCCCTTTTGCGTATCATGAGAAAGGGCGTAAGGGACTCCAGTTAGTTACTGTAGTTGAAATAGTTGTCTGAGTTTCTGAAGGATATAACCATTTTAAAATCAAGAGAAAGAATGTGAGATTAAAAAAGGAAATCTGTGGCCTGAGTCAACCCTGCTGGCAAAGGAGAAAATTTTAATTTAACTCCTACGTGCATGACTGTTGCTGCTTTTTCACACAGTTGGTTACCAAGGATCCAAGTTTCATGGTCTAGAAGTGTATCTTCACGAATCAGAAGTAGGAAGAATACAAGGGATGGATCTGGAATGGAAAAGATTTTAATGTAACTGAAATATTAAACAATCTGGTTTCCAAGGTTATGATCACATGACAATTTTAATCTGTTCCCAATTGTGCATCCACTGAGAGGGGTAGAGCCCCCATGTGAAGAGTTGTCCTGTGTGCTGGCCACAGTATAACAAAAAAGGCAGTCACCACCTAATCTTCTTTTGACTTTGTAGTTTTCTGAGCACTAGTGTTGTGGTACAGAGAAGGTAGTGGGAGTGAAAGCATGGCAGAGGGAATCAGAAAAAACATCTTTTTTAGGACCTGTGAAGCAACTGAGCACTGTAGCCTTTCACAAAAGCCTGCATGGATACCTCCTGACTTCTTGCTTCTCATCACAATATACCAACTAGAATATGGAATGCTATTGATTTGAAACCTTCATTTGTTTATCAGTCCAAATTTTCATCATATTACCCACCATTTTTCCTACACATTGGTTCTGTATTCCATGGAGGGTCTCTTAACCGCATGCATATCTTTACTACGTATCATGAGACATCTGTTGTATTTTGTACAGATCTGAAATAGTGAAATGGTTGTCACTTCCTAAGAGAAGAAAAATCCACTTTCATTTGTATGCCTCCGTTGAATTAAATTACATTTGGCAGTTTTGATTATTTAAAAAAACACAAGGAAGAAGCTGCAGAAATTTAAAAATGAAGAAAATATCTTTATGGCTAAGTAGGAGTGTTTGTGAAAAGGTATTATATGTATTGGTGATAAGTGTGTCACGTCTCATAGCATCTAACTATTAGCATTTGGCAAGAGAGCAGGCTTGCATTAAATTTAGGTATTTATGTTCTGTTCAGACTTCTTGCAACTTTGTGAGAGCTATTGTGCTTTTCCCTAACTTTAAAATACTGCAGCCTATCAATTTTGTATTGTTTTAGAACATCAGTCTGTTTAGTTTTTATGTAATATTCATCAATTGTGTGAGCTTCTTGTGTGAGTATCATTAAGACTGATGTTGATATGTTAATTTTATTTAAACCCTAACTGCATCCATTACAATTAGCTAATACAATTTTTAAAGCAAGTTGGAATGAATAAATGGGTTTTGAGAAGCAGAGTAAGTTTAACATAAATGCCATGAATTAGTGCTTTTAGTATAAGTCTTAATTTGTGCTTGGTGGGGGATTTGTGTAGTTAAAAGAAAAAAGCGTTGGACTAAATTATGAATAAGTTGATTTCTGATTAAACATACTTTATTACGTAATTACAGCTCTTTTGTGTGGGTTTTAAGCTACACCATTGCTTTTTCCTATGTTTAGGTGTAACCTATACTTTCTACATCTGTGTTACACAAGAATGAAAAGCTGCATGGTAATGATCAGCTTTGTCCATGCACTCTTTTCATGCTGTGGTAGTAATCTTGGTTTTCATTAGCTTTCCCAAATGCCTTTCTTGATCCCGAATCATAAAATATATTCTTTACTGTAGAGAAGAATATTTCCAAACCCTAATGTACACTTTTGAAGTAATAGGTATCATCTACAGCTGTAAGACTACTGTTTAAAAAACTCAAAGCAAAATAAACCCAAAACCCAACAATATTTTCCTTGTCACTGGTGTTTTCCAGTTCTTCCTGTATGCAGAAGTTTTGTTTCCAAACCTTGCTTTAGTTTCTGTTCTGGCTAATAATGTGGAAAATGTCTTTTGATGATTTACGGGACCTGATTCTACTTTCAACTTTCTTGCTGCTGCTTGCAGAAGACAAGGTCCAGGGACTCATTTGTTTTAAATCCCCTTAAATAGGTAGTAGTTATCTGAAGAATGGTTATAGGAATGCCTCTTCCAAAGGTGGGAACAAGAGTAAGGTGACCAGAAACCTACTTTCCATCTGGTATTTAATGTCACAAGGAAATGATAAACTGACAGCGTTCTGAAGGTTTGAAGGTTTGTTGCTGGTTTAATTTTTTGGTGGGGTTTTTTTGGTTTTTGTTTTGGTTTTTGTTTTGGGTTTGGGTTTTTGTGGGTGTGTTGGTTTTTTTTTGTTTTTTTTTTTTTTTTTTTTTTTTGGTTGTTGATTGGTTTGTTTTTTTTTGCTCCAGGCAAAAGTAAAAGTCAATAGCTGCTGCTAGAATATCACTGTTATTGAATAAACTGCTGTTGCCATTAGTAGAGCAGGAATATTGATTTCCAAGGGTTAATAATTATTGCTGTATTTAAGGCCACTTACATTTATGGTTCTCTAGATGTGAGTTTTGTACAAGGCTTATGTTTTATCGGACAAAATTGAACTAAAATAGTATATTATACAGTAGGCTTTGCATAGTTACTTGATAGTCTGAGTGTATGCTTGGGGGTTTAGCACAAGTGTTAACAAAAGTGTTTTGTCCTATGTTGAGGAAGAGAAAGGTGGCTGTGCATCATCTTCTCTGCCTCTGCTGAACTTGAATCTTCTAAGGTGCCACATATATAGGGAAGCTGTTATCTTTGACTAGTTTTTGCTTTTGAATCTGTGGAATTTGAATACTTCAGAAGCCTCAAGTCCTCAGTCACCTCTCTCCCATCTTATTGCTAAGATTTTTCCCTTCCTGAAAACTCCTCTGTTGTTATTTTGTGGGAGCTGCCTCACAAAACAATTATCAAACATAACTGAAAAAAAGGGTGTCATAGAATTGATTGGTTTGTTTTTTTTTTCAGTTAAATGCTCAGTAACAAAATGATTATCTATTTAGATGGTAGCAGAAATGTATGTGCTATGAATGTGGCATTATTTATGTTAACATTCAGTTAAATCTCTGCTCAGACAAATCAGTTGCATTTTCAAAATGGAATACAATGCAGCTATTATTACATCTGTCAGTATTTTAAAGAAAGCTATTGCTAGTGTAATTTAGTTGTGCTTAGGACCTTGGGTGCAAGTCATGTCTGAAGCCTGGTATTGTTAAGAAAATGTACAGAATATTCTCTAAGCACATCTGTTCTATTACAGTCTTAAAAGAGAAAGAGCGTAGGACATTTTTACCAAACACAACACGAGACTAAAAAATGCTGCAAAGTAAGGAGGAGCAGTTTGCTTGTGAAGCACTTATACTATTTCCTAACATACTGGAAATACTAATTTTTTTAAGTTTCATTATGGAAGGGGGCGTGGTAGCTTCTGTGTTTTTCCAATGACTTTTTCAGGTCATCTATGTATAAGGTTTCCTCTCAACAGTAGGATTAGTAGGATTTCAGTGTTGTTAGCATGTGCTTTTCTCTAACCTTTGACTGACTGGTAAAGTTGTATGTAAGTCAGAAATCTCTTTCTGGATTTAGCCAGACATTGGTCACAATGTCTGCCAGCATCTTCAAAATAAACTGTAGAGAATTTAATTGGATTATATTTGCCTCAGGCTGGATATCCCTTCTCATTTCTCTGTTATTTTACTGGTATATTTAGAAAGCTGATCTCATTCTGGTTTTAAGTTGTATATAGAATTACTCTGCTAATTAAAGCATATATATATTGTTACATAATATGTATTACGCACTTATTTACGGGTTGGGCTTTTATGGCATAGATTGCTTTTGGAGGTCTGTTATTTTTCTGTACCACAGTGAAGATGAGATGCACATTTTAGTTTCCTAATGCACATTTATGCTATTTTTTTCATGTTGGTCAAAAGAAATGAAAGAAAATGGAGGAGAAAGCAGAGATTTTTATTAAAATATTAAAAATTACTTCTTATCATATTTCCTTTTCTGTAATTTCCCACTGAATTTGGTTTAGCTCATGGTTGTGTCAAATGACATGAAATAGAAATTAAAAATTGAAAGTAATGTTTCACATCTAAATTATGTACTTCTGGTTTTATTGTTTTCTTCCTTTTCAGAGGGGAGACTCAACCCCCTTCTCTTGTGTTTTGTAAATAATTTCTAGCCAAAGTCTAATCATAACAACTAGAAACACAACTCCTCTTGCATATGGTAAAACTTCTCATTTCCATTTTAAAATTTCCTCTCAAAATCAACAGAAAAATTGAGTGGTCCTTATTTTCTAGAATGTTTCTAGTTTTGTTGTTATTCTCCCTCCCATTACTATCAGTCTACATTATGCACTGTAAAGGGTTAGATGCTAGACTCTTCTTTCTGGTCATCCAAGCTCTGAACTTCGTAGTAAGTGGTGGTGGTTACAGGTTTAATGTGTCATAAGATGAAGTCTTCATGAGTCTGTCATCATGGCACTCTAATAGCAAAATCAAACTTGAATTGTAAGCAGTGTCCCAGAATACTCTAGTAGTCTTCAAGGTCTGTTTTATAATGGAAATCCCATTTTTATTATTTTTTTTAAACCTAATGAAACTCTTGAAATCTGCAGGCTGGAACAAAGAGACACAATTCAATTTATTTTTTTACATGAAATGAATTTATTGTATAAGTATACTTGTGTTTGCTCTCTGAACTGAATAGTTCTGAAATGGAATATTGCAGTCATGCATCAGTGTATGCATTTCAGTATTTCTTCTGGGGTTAGGAGAAGGAGGATCATGGGTTTTATGTTTTCAAGTAAAGGGGCCACACTCTCCCCACCACAATGATGCACTTTTTAAAGGAAAGAAAAGGTCTGTAATAGTAGCAGTAACGTTTTGGCTTCCTTTTGGCATTAGTAGTAACTAATGGCATTGGTCTGCAATGAATATGTTTCTGATGTCCTTCCTTATCTCTGCTGATAGCTGATACCAGATGCTGATGAATAACAGGATGAGCTTGAAGGTTTAAGTGTTCCTGCAACACCACTCTGGGGATGGCAGTGCCGGGCTGAGGGACTACTTTATTTATCCCTGAGTGCCACTTTGATCTTCTGTAACATTCACAGAATCTCTGTACAATATGTGAATAATTTTGCTGCATGAGAATGTGATAATAAGCATAACTCACAAGTCCTGATATAGTGCCTCCTCCTTCCCTGACTCGGTAATACTTGTGAGGTACTGGCATAGCAGCTTAAATATGGACCATGCTGCAAAATATTCTGTGGTTTTAGAAGGAGAAGAAAGAAAAGTGTTAACACAGGAGGAAAATAATTCATAGTATTATCTCTGTTGCAGCAGAGCTCTCCTGTTAGTGAAATTTACAGTTAGGTGTGGTGGGGCTTCTGTGCTTTTTTCCAAACAAAGTTTCTAAGAATCATATTTCTTTCTAATAAATTTATGTCTGCTAAGAAGTCAATTTAGTACATCTGTGTTTATGCTGTTTGCATGACATCTTCACTTCCTTTTAAAATATCGTACTGCAACTATTTGCTGTTTTCTGATATTTTTTTTTTTTTACTATTCTAGAAAAGAAATAATCTTGTTCTATTTTGGACTGTTTCGAATTGTATTATTTTATGGATTTTGCATATAAAATGTTGAGAATAGATTTTGTTAAATGAAAATGGTATTTTATGATGCACTGGGTATTTTCAAATTACAAGTATCTTAATTAAAAATTTCATTTATACACTCTTTATAGGAAACTATATTTTTATACTAGAAAAAAAGATTTTGTAGGCTAGTACTTGTTAGCCAACAAATACTATTTAAAAAAGTAATGTGTTTCCACTGGACTTCAGAAAAAGTGCAAAGAGGGGTTTGTGAGAGCACAGGTACAGAATGCCCCTCTATTTCTTAGACTGTTAAGGTAATTTAACTCAGCAGTCTGCAAATGTGGACAAAAAGATCAAATGGAGGAAAAAAAGACTGACAAAATTCCATGACTTGCTGAAAAGTAGAGTGCAACAGCACTACTGACTTTTAAACACAGAAGCATTTATAATGTAGGAAGGTTCTACTGGTTTTGTTCTGTGCAACCACTCTATTGCTGTGCAGCTTTAATGATGGCAGAAGTTGTATGCACAGCTTGGGAAGTTTGTACAGTAGTATCTTCAGGAGCAGGGAGGGCTGGCAATGGGCTTGCTGGCTGCTGAGTTTTAACCATATTTTATCCATTAATGATGCAAGCATGTTTATCTGCTGCAGGAGTAAGAAATAGTGCTGCAGTGACATGGAAACTGGTGACTGTTTTTGCTGGTTTAGGCTTCTGATTAGTAGTAGTAAAGCTAATTTTATAATGATATGATATAATGTATAATGAAATCAGTTTGGGTATAGTGAAAGATAGCTCTTCCACCAATCTTGACTAATTCCAGGAATGTTATTTCCAGGGGAAAGGTAAGACCATTGGCACTAAATAGTTGTGGATGCCCCTTGTGACCAGAGAATTTATGGATGCCCCAAGTGTTCAGCACTAGGCTGGGAGGTGTCCCTGTCCATGGCAGGAGGGTTGGACTCTAACTGAAACCATTCTGTGATACTTATCACCAAGATCAGTTTTTACTCAGCAGAAGTTCCTTTAGAGCCTGGGCCTGTGGGGAAAATTTCTGTCTGCTACTGGATGTTTTTGAGTATTGTCACTAGCTGTAGGGCTTTCCAGTGTCTCCTGCAAAACAGAAGCTAGAAAATGGATCTGATCAGTCTCACCATTGTATCTGGAAACAAATCTGTTTTATTTTTCAGTTACCTCTAAATGTACCTTATACACAAAAATAGCTAAACTGAGAAACAGAAATTAAAGTAAGGAGCTGCCCAAAATATTGTTAAATATTCCCAAATCTGTCAGAGCATGCCCAAGATAAGTATCTGCTCCATGCTTATTAGGATGCTAACTTGATTTTATCTAGAAGCAATCATACAGAGATAGCAATTAGTATCTTCTTTCATGCCCTTGCAGAAAAGGTTTCTGGTAGGAGCATGGTTGCAAAGAGAGATTCAGAGATCAATTTTCAAAAGAAATTGCAGTTATCAATATTGGACTTTTTAGAGACAGATTTTACAAGCAATATCTACTGGGCTTCAATGCAAGTAATACTTGCACAGTAGTTTAGTAACTATTTTTTTTGCAGCTCTTCGAGATTCTACATATGGGCTTATATATTTACTCTCACTTTCACAGTACTGAAGGGCTGATGATTTTTCTCACATGCTGGTTTTCAGAGAGGTTGTTGGGTTACATCAGTCTATGTGACAGCAGAAGGCTGTAAGTTCAGCTGATGAATCTCTGTTAAGCTTTGGCATTATCTTAAAGTATTATTTTCTGGAAAAATGTATTTGCTGAATATGCTGATGCTCTTTTCATTAGTTCATAGTGAAACATTTGCAGTTTTACAATTTTAATGGAAATCACAATTTTTTAAAATTACTATCTTTTACTTGCTCTTACTTGGGGAGTGGCACATAAATGATGGTGTGCTGAATGATGGTGGCAGTTGTTACAGGGATAGATGCTTGTTGATGTTTTGGGTTGTTTTCTGTCCTCTGGATCCTTTGGGTTTGTAAGTAATTCAGGACAAGTTTGAACTGTGCCTGTCTATATAGCTGTCTTTTACATAAAGAGATTAAGTGTCTCTAAAAGACTCTTAACTGTTCCCCTGTCTTTGTCATGAAGATGTGCTGAGGCCAGCTGGAAACAGGCTTCATACTCATGACTGGCAGAGCCAGTACAAACTGAGTGGAGAGGGAGGACAGGAAGGATGGCTTGAATCACTTCATGTACAGAATTGTGAGTTTGACTGTCTGATCATTTCTCAGTGGGTAAGCTACAGGATTCCAACACCTGACTCTTCTGGTTGTGTTTAAGGGGTGAATTATGAGGGTTTTCCTGTTGCAGTTTCATTAGCATGTAATAACTAGTCTGCATTTATTATCCAACTGATAAAGTTTAAATTTTATTGTGAAAAAAACTAATGCTGGTGCTGAACAGCCATAACTGTGTAAGGTGCTGTTGCTGTACTTTGTCACATGAGGATTGTAACTGGGACTTGAGCAAACAGCAAGCATATTTTCTACTACTGATAATAGAGTATGTCAGTCACTTCTGTGCCAGGGTTGGGTTATTGTGTTAATTGTTCACTGAAAGACTTCATTTTAGTCTCTTGAAGTCCATAGATCATCTGTGTGCTTTCTGTGAAATAATTAATCTTGTGTTGTGGCAACACATGCATATGACTACCAGGCATTCATTATACCCACTTGTGTGTATAACCTCAAATATTTTATACATGTTTTCTAATATATGAAAAAAATTCTTTCTAAATACATAGGGGAGGGTTGTCAGGAGTATATAGGTTGTGCATGCTCTAATAGCCTTAAAGCTTCTGTCGTGGGTTTGTCTTGTGCATGATATTGTAATTGTTTAAGCTTCTGCTTTGGAGTGTTATTGTTGTGGATTGGTTTTGTAGTGGTAGGGTAAGGATTTTTTGAGAGCAAAGCTCCAAAAATGGAGTGAAATTCTAAACCTCCTCTGATATGAAATGAGCAGGTTTTTTTCAGTTGGAAAATGTATCTCCTCTGGATAATAATCTCCGTGAAGGCATTAATAATATATGTAAATATGATTGTCAGATTCTTGAGCCTCTCTTGCCTTTCATTATTGTAAAACAGTACCTGAAGGGACCCTGCAGGAAGGCTGGAGAGGGACTTTTCATAAGAGCATCCAGTGACAGGACAAGAAGAAATGGCTTTAAACTTGAAGGAGAATAGGTTTAGGCTGGATCTTAGGAAGAAGTTCTTCAGTACGAGGGTGGTGAGACTCTGGAACAGATTCCTTAGAGAAGTTGTGGATGCCCCCTCCCTGGAGGTGTTCAGGACCATGTTGGATGAGACTTTGAGCAAACTTGTCTAGTTGAGAAGCATCCCTGCCCACAGCAGGGAGGTTGGAGTAGATGATCTCTAAGGTCCAAGGTATATATACACAGGTCTAAGGTATATATACAAATAAATACGTATCTATACGGAATAAAGAGATACAAGGCTCTAAAGAAACAATCGTTGATCTATCTAAATGTGAGATTGGCAGGTTTAGTACATCAAAGATAGATTCCAGAATGTAGCACTTTACACACTGCACAGTAGTACAATTTCTGGGTTAAAATTCAGTAGCTGTTAAAACAGAGCATGGCCTAAAAATAGAAATGCCCCTTATTGAGATGAAATAAGATTCCAGAGTATCAACAAGAGACGAAAGCAGCTCCTATCTGTGTGAACAGCAGTACAGAGCTCTAATCAAGCAGAAAGGGCTGTGGTGGGTTAAAGGATGTCCACATACACCTTTTCTGACCTGATACTGACTCTTGTGCTGTGCCATGGTGATTAACATGCATGTGTAGCTACCCAGTGATCTAACCCACTGAAATCATGCTGTGGGAAGACTCAACTCTCCCTCCACCCCAGAATAAACTTGATTTTGTTTTCTTAGGTGGACAAGTTTCCAATTTTTATATTAATATGTCTACCTGCTAGTAAATGTACATCTTGAAGAGGGAGAGTGCTGCAAGAAGTGCAAATTTCTATCAGTGTGCAGTGCACTGATAGGAGATGAGCTAAAGCCAAGGGCTCCAAAGGAATGCCTGGTTTTTGTGGAGCTGAGGTGACCACAGCAGCTCCCAACGTAGACTTTGTGTAGCCAATGTGAGTGCTCTGTCTTGAGGAAGAGGAGACCCTGTTTTCTTCAGCAGGACAGATTTGAACCAGGTTTGTGTTTAGAAATTGCAGACTAGGCTTAAAGTAGCTAAATTTTAGCAGAAGGGTCAGATTAAATCTGGTGTGACTGGGGGATTCCAGACTGTTTAGTTAGAAGAGCTGATCTTGCATGATCAGGAGGTTTTCTTCTTGAGCATAAGCTTCAATATAAAGGAATGCTGGAAGATGGAACCTTGACAGGATGTTTGTCAGAGATCATGCATAGCAGGGAAGAGGGAGCTTTCCTTGTTTAATTTTGTATAAGCAGATTTAATATGTTTTTTTCCCTTAATTTCTTCACTGATTTGTCTTAAGGTTTTTTGTTACCTTGGAATTCGCATTACTTTGAATAAAGACAGCAGTTGTCTCCAAGATTACTCTCCTCAAGAAGTAAACTTTGTTCAACCAAGGAGGTAGCAAATCTCTGTTGAAGGTACCTTTACTAAGTTCTGTCTTTGCAGAACAATTATGAGCATAAGAAAAAGTTCTCTTATGGAAGTTAAAAAAAGCCCCTGGGAGATGGTATCACAAAAATGAAGAAAGAAGCATTTTCCAGGAATGGATTGTGCTGAGGAAGGGTTTAGTATGTAGGGAGGTAGAAGTGAGAATATCTGAATACCTACAGATCATCACAGGAACTCCTTGGTTCTCTAGGGCATTTTAGTTTTCAGTGATATAAATGTATGTTATTTATACTGGAGGATCAGCTTTTGGGTTTTCTGAATAGGGGGGTGAGAATACTAGTGTTCTAATACTGTCAAATAAAATTGGCAGATACTGCAAAAGCATGCTTTCATCTAAGCATGATAATGCAAGGTTGTTCCTTTCTATCTGAACATACTTAAAAAATGACATTACTCTGGAATGATAATTGAATTGAGCATCAAGTACAGCATATTTCTTTGCAGCAGAATGTACTAAGATTTATTAGCAAGAGACATTCAAGAAGAATGCAATATATTTAGAAACAAACTACCTACTGTTAGACAAAACAAATAAACAAAACCAACCAAAAAAGTACCCCACTCAGACCCCCAGTCCTTACTAAGTTTTGTGCACCTAGAATCCTACAGGGGGGTCAGGTTCCCTCTGCGGTGTAGGCATTTTACACCACGCCATAGTAGAGAGTTGTAAATGTGCATGGATTTGTTATTTTGAGAATTTTGGACTATGAAGAGCCAGTTCCTGTAAAGATTCTATTTGCAATGATAAAAATAAAAAAATGACCTGGGATGTCATTCTGCCTTAAATCACTGGCTCCTTCAGGCAGTGGATGTCATCTTTTTTTTTTTTTCACTTTGCCCAGTGATTACTCTCTTAAAGTAATGAATGTTCCCCTCCCTCCTGCTCCCATACTAATGATTAATATCAAATCCAATTTGCAAGATTTTTCTAGTCCATTTGTCTTGGTCTCCTATATTGATAACTTCAGGAACAAGTTCTGTCTTGGAGTTTTTCTACATGTTTTCTTCTCCTGAGTGTTCAGTTTTCTTCAGTATTAGAATTTAATACAGAAGTTTGAACCTCATCAGCGTTAGCCGTTGTCTTTTTTTCCAGAGTGTTGGTTTGAAATTCTTACACTATTTTGCCTTCAAACTCTCCAAATGCAAATGAGTCGTTTTTTTCTAATCATTGAACATTGAGATAACGTCAGTAGAAATGTACAATAACTGTCTGGCATAGCATGCATGCAGAAGCAAAAGCTTTTAACAGTTTTTGCAAAGGAATCTAAGGAGAATCACCTGCTGTGCACTGTCTCTAAAAGGCACACAGTGAACTCAATATTTTATTGAATTTGATAGAATATTAACTCCTTCATGATGAAATCAAGTAAAATTCCCCTGTTGTACTTAGGAGCAAAAGAAATAATTTACTTACAGTTTGTATATTTGAATCCATTGTTCTGCTGCTACTTAAAAACTGGAGATAAATAGTATTGAAAGCATTCACCTAAATTCTGTGGTTCTAAACTTTCATGTTTTAGCTAACACAGAAGTGGTTGTGTGATTTGAGAATATGGTGGTTACCAGAGCAGAAACACCGAATTTTATTATGTTACAGCTGCATACTACATGAAACTCTGTAATATTTTGCTTGGTTGAAATCGGGCCACTCCAAAACAGAATTATTAATATCTATGCATTGATTTATCTTTATATGGGTTCCTACTGTAAGCTTGCATACAGCAAAACACTTGAACTTCCTTCGCAGAGATACCCTCACATATGGCCATCTCCAGTGCTGAACAGTCCAGCTGACCTGGAGCTCCTGCTGTGGTTGGTTGGGGTTTTTTTGAGCTTTTTAATGCCTAGTGTAATATACTTCAATCATCTCAGATTTAACAGCAAAAGTTCTGCTTATGGGTTAAGTTTTCACTCACAGTGTTGGTGGTGATGACCCTGTGGTGAGGAACCACCCTACTGCAGGGGTAGCTGCTGTTCTGTGTTGGTCTGTCGGTGTTCAGCCCCCAGCCTCACAGGAGCTCTGGGCTGTAAGCTGTATGGAGAGCGTGGCTACCCAAAGGTGTCAGATAACAGGCTCAGCTGGGTTGCTATCCTGGCAGTAATTCTGTTGTCTAATCTTCAGTGGTACAAACTTGAATATAATAGGACAAATGCTGCAACCTTTATTAAAACTGGAGATTACTGATCTAACTTATATGATGGGAAATTGCCTATGATTTCTTAGGAAATAATTAAAACTTTCTCTTTATGTTCTCCATGGATAGCAGAGAACAGTGTACAACATATTATAAAAGCAGAATATACAAAACTCACACTATAGTGAAATTCCTTGTATCACTGCACTTAGTACCAATATGTGGCTTTTAGGGTTCTTAATTCCAGAACTCTGGACTAATATTTACTTCGATTTTATTTTTTTGTGTCATAACAGTTACCTGTTAATTTGATTTCTTACAGATTGTGAGTGGTAGGGAGAAATGACATTGCAGAGTTTGTGACAAGATATCAGTGTGATAATGTGTGTCTGTAGGTGGGAAAGCATAAGTTAGAAAGCAGTGGATTGTATTAGGAACTACAGTCCAACTCTATAGCAGAATCATCTACTGCTTCCTGTTGTTTTTTTTTTTCAAAATATATTACAGTTTGAATAAATGCTTTGTCCCTTTCAAAACCAAGTTAGTGTTTTTCTATTAGCATAGCCACTGCTGCTCTGCTCTGCCTCTAGAGCATTTTCAGTTCAGTTAATTAATCCTGAAGGGATTGTATGACCTCAGACCTTCCTGCAGGCTGAATATGTTGTATCTGCATTTTTTTCCAGACTGTGAAAGTACTTCCTTTGTGAATTTGTTTATAAATATTACACTATATTCTCTTGATCATAGAAATAAATCTTTAAAGCTTATTTGTTGTTTTCACAGGCATTGGATCAAGACAGAACTGCACTACAGAAGGTGAAAAAATCTGTGAAAGCAATATATAGTTCGGGGCAAGGTAAGACATTGGTTTTGGGTTTACATGAGAACATAAGTATTTGATTTCAAGTTTGAGAAGTGTCTTGCAATTTATCCTGCTGAAGTGTATACCATAAGAGATGCATATCTTTAGAAGAGTTTGGATTTAAACATTTTATTTCTTTGCTTCTGATTACACATGAACTTAAAATATTCTTCAGTGCTTTTACCTTCATACTCCTCAAAGGCCAGTGGAACTTACATGGGTAAATTTTCCTGGTCTCGTGACATTTCAAGCAGTTACCTTTAACTAAAATAGTGACAACACAGTATCATAGGTTGAACTGATGGAGTGCACTTCTAGGTGAAGTATGAGAACTTGTTGAAAAGCTTAAAAAATAAATAAAACCAAATACCTACCAATAGATGGTTTTGTTTCTTCAACACTTGATCTCCCCTCATAACATATATATTAAAAATTATTCCCTTCTTAGTTCAAATAGTGAAGATTTAGTATTATTTTGCTTGTTTGAAGATACTGTTGATGTTTTCTAGAAACTGTAGTAGTAAATTTGAGAGGGTAGGTGGCTGGAATTTAAATTGATAATTAGTTTAATTTCAGTAAAATTATTATCAAACACATTTCAACATACAAATTAGGTTTCAAAAACGTTACAAAATATACCTACCTTATACCCCTGTTTCTTCTAAAAACTGTGCCAAAGGTAGGTAGGGTAGCAGAGCAGTAGCACCTTTTAGTAGCCATGTGATTGTGAATACTGGTTTTTGGAAAATCCCAGTTCCTATTCCCTAGCAATAATAATTAGTTTAGGAAATACTTTCCTTATGCAGAGCTGCTTCGGAGTGCCCTTGGTTTCTGGGTTGCTTTGTGTGTGCTGTCCCATTAACTTGTGTTAATGAAAACATGTGAGGTTTTTGATGTGTAGTAGATTCTTTACTTTTCTGCCAGTCAGTAATAGTGGTCTGCTGGCACCATGTTTTAATGATCTTTTCTGTAAGTTCACTTGATGATGAATGTTTTCCCTATATTGTGTGAAGCCTGGTACGAGGCAAGAGTAGTATTTGGTACATGAGTATTTAGTTTTATGCTTATAACAGTATTTATATTCTCCAAGCATCTTTTCCATTTGAAAATAGATACTTATGGAATTTCAGAGCTGATGAAAACGGTAGAACACATGAAAGTTTTTTTCCTGTTTTGAAGCACCTAGTGATACTGGAGATTTTAGTTAGCATTTTATTAGAGTCTTGTAATAAAAGCTATAGTTTGTGTATGCAATATGAGTAATGCCTGTAAATAGGCCATATTATATAATGAATTAGTCACATGGATTAAAAGCCATAGGGGGCTGGCTAATGGCTTTAACTGGCTGCCTCTGCACTTAAAAAGGAACAGAGATAGGTGGCCATTTGGTTTTCTTTTCTTTTTTTCAAAGGTACATATTAGTATGAATTCTTTTGGATTAAAAGAAGCACTACACATAACACTCTAGCTCCCCCTTCAGAATGCTGTTGTCATAGGCTGTGTTATAAATTGAGAAGGTATGCACAGGAAGTAATTCATGTTCTTAATATTGATAAACGTAAACCAGGCTTATAATGCAAGAGCAAGCATAAAAGCATTTGTTATACATAGGAAACTTTTGAAAGATAAATTTAAATATAAAGTGGCCTAAGTAAAACTCAGTCTCGTTTTGCTTGTCTTTACAAAAACTTGCTAAGCCAATTTTTTTCTTCTTATGCTTCAGTGATGAAAGTTGATTTCACTGATGTTTAACTTCATGTAAAACAACTAAAGCAACTGTAAAATGCAATGGCATGCATTAACTCAAGCAAGAGTTTGGTGACTGTTTTCATATTGCACAAGAAAGCCTCAGTTACAGTTTGAGAATTCAAAATTTGAATTTTGGTTTTCAAACTAAGTTGTTTGCTACAAGCTAAGACTGTATTTAAATTTCTATTTCAAAACCTGCATGTTTTTTAAAACTCCATCTGGACTGTTAAGAAGGGGTTATTCAGGGTAGGCAGAAATCCTTTCTCTTCATTTCAGTAATCCATCTGAAATTTTGTACTCTAGCGAACTTCATAGCTAGGATTTCTTGTGTGGCATTCGGATTTTTGTTTCATTTTGTTGTTTGTTTTTTTTTTATCTCAAGCAAAGTCTGAATAGTGACATTCACACAATGCAAATTCTCATACACAATTCTTCAGAAAGCCCTAGCCCTCTGGTGTGTTGGTTTGTTCCTCTTCATTGATGAATTATGAACCACAAGGGACATTATTCTGTTACGAAGAGAGCTTAAGTGTCACCAAAATATTTTTTGCTTGTTGTGCACATCCCTCACATATTTGTTAGATTTATGTTGAGATCTACTGCAGTAGAAACATGAAAACATACCAGCACAGAAATTTAGAAATGGGAAAATTTGGAAATGTGGAAATTGGGTTAAGGATCAGTTAATGCATCTGAATCTCCATGAATCCATGGGTGGTCCTGATGGGATGCTGAGGGAACTGGCAGATGTCATTGCTAGGCTGCTCTCCATCATCTTTGCTAAGTTGCTGGGAACAGGAGAGGTGCCTGAGGACTGGAGGAAAGCAAATATCACTCCAGTCTTCAAGAAAGGCAAGAAAGAGGACTCAGGTAACTACAGACAGCTCAGCCTCACCTCCATGCCTGGAGAGGTGATGGAACAACTCATTCTTGATGTTGTCTCCAGGCACATCAAGGACAAGAGGTTTATCAGGAGCAGTCAACATGGCTTTACTAAGGGGAAGTCATGTCTGACCAACCTGATAGCCTTCTGTGAGGGTGTAACTAGGTGGATGGATGATGGCAGAGCAGTGGACATAATCCATCTGGATTTCAGTATGGCATTTGACACCATCTCCCACAGCATCCTTGGAGCTAAACTGAAGTGTGGCCTGGATGATTGGGTAATGAGGTGGATCAGGAGCTGATTGAAAGATAGGAGCCAGAGAGTTGTAGTCAATGGGACAGAGCCTAATTAGAAGTCTGTTTCTAGTGGAATCCCTCAAGGGTCAGTACTGGGACCAGTACTATTCAATATATTTATTGATGACCTGGATGAGGGAATAGAGTGTACTATGAGCAAGTTTGCTCCACCCACAAAACTGGATGGAGTGGTTGACACCCCAGAAGGCTGTGCTGCCATTCTGAGGGACTTAGACAGACTGGAGAGTTGGGCAGGGAGAAATTTAATGGATTACAAGGGCAAGTCTAAAGTCTTTCATCTGGGAAAGAACAGCCCCAAGTGCAGTACAGGTTGGGGACTGAGGTGTTGAAGAGCAGCATAGGGGAAAGGGACCTGGGGGTGCTGGTGGAGGGAAGGATGACCATGAGCCAGCAATGTGCCCTTGTGGCCAGGAAGTCCAGTGGCATCCTGGAGTGCATTAGAAGGGGGTGGTTAGTAGGATAACAGAGGTTCTCCTCCCCCTCTACTCTGCCCTGATGAGGTTGCATCTGGAGTATTGTGTCCAGTTCTGGACACCTCAGTTCCAGAAGGACAGGGAGCTGCTTGAGAGAGTCCAGTGCCGAGCGACCAAGATGATGAAGGGAGTGGAACATCTCCCTGTGAGAAAAGGCTGAGGGAGCTGGGGCTCTGCAGCGTGGAGGAGAATGAGGGGTGACCTCTTCAATGTTTATAAATATGTAAGGGGTGAGTGCCAGGATGGAGTAAAGCTTTTCTCAGAGGTGACTAACAACAGGACAAGGGGCAATGGTTATAAACTGGAGCATATGTGGTTCCATACAAATATAAGGAATTTTTTTACCATGAGGGTGAAGGAGCACTGGAACAGGTGCCCAGGGAGGTTGTGGAGTCTCCTCCACATTCAAAACCCACTTGGACATGTTCCTGTGTGACCTGCTGTAGGTGACCCTGCTCTGGCAGGGGGCTGGACTCAATGATCTTTCGAGGTCCCTAATTTTCTATGATTCTATGATATCTTTTAGAAAGGTCCCATCGTTAGACATTAGGAAGATACTCTTCACTATGAGGGTGGTCAGACACTGGCAGAGGTTGCCCAGGAAGGATATGGATGCCCCATTCCTGGAAGTGTTCGTGGCCAGGTTGGATGGGGCTTGGAGTAACCTTGTTCCTGCCCATGTCAGGAGAGTTGGACCCCCACCCAAACCATTCTGTGATTCTGTGATGTTTATCACCAAGATCAGTTTCTATTCAGCAGAAGCTCCTTTAGAGCCTGTGCCTGTGGGGTAATTTGTATCTGTCACTTGATGCTTTCAGGTGTTGTTACTAATTTTTCGGTGAGCTTTTCAACATCTCCTACTCAACAGAAGCTAGAAAACCAATCTGATCTGTCACCATTGTATCTGTAAACAAATCTCATAGTTTGATTTTATCTCTAAATGTACCTTATACAAAAAATTACATACGTGATCTTTAAGGTCCTTTCAACCCAAACCATTCTATGATCCCTTTTTTTTCCCTATCAGAAAGAACTCCTTGGGGAATAGTTATGAAATCCAGTGAGACACAAATTCATGCTTCTTTCTCACCACTTTCTCCTTATCTGGCTTGCAGTTGATTTCTGTCACGATAGACAGCGATTGCATCTTTAACTGGGAACCCATGACAAGTGCTTGAACTTAATAGTGAATCTAGCAGCAATAGATTGCACAACTAACTTTGTTGTAGATTTTTCAGTATCTCTTTTTCAATAGTTCCCTGGTAAAACTTCCAAATACAATCAAAAGAGTTTACACAATAGAGAAATAAAATGTAAAATCCACACAAGATCAAAGGTAGTAAGTTGAATAAGCAGTGCACAGGGTCTCCCACAATGATCAACAGCAGATGCTTGAAAGCAGAAAAACATTGGTAATGGTGTTGTGATGTTTTGATAGAACTCCAGAACCTTTTTAATGAAGTTTGTGTTTTCCCCTTTCTTATGCTCCTTAATGCACAATTTCTTGTACTGGCCATTCAAAATGGGATGCCTTACCTAACTTTGGAGCTTCTCAGATGTTTTATTGTAGACTCTGTGCACAAGAAATGAGCAACTTCCTCTTGGTTTACATTAGGATGAGCTGAGCTGTAGCTTTGCTGAATGGATGAGGAAGGGTTGACGCCAAGCTCCAGTATGGATATATTTGTGTTAGAAGGCTCTGTTTGGACAGATAAATCTCACTTTTGTAGCCAGCTTTTTTTTTTTCTGTTGACTTGGATAATTTATAGTATTGTATGGAAGGAGGAACAGAGTTTATCACTATGAATCTTATTTCCTAACTTGCATGTTGCTAAATGATGTGAACTTCATCAGTGTTCCATACTGGACTTCACTGGTGACCTTCCTGTTGAGAAAATCAACTCTTAGTTTCTTCCTTTCCCCCAGCTCATCTTTTTGACCTATTTTCCCTCTGTGTGAGTCTCATCCCTGTTATCCCTTGCTTAGTTACTTTTTGTGTTTAGGTGCAGGCCTTTTCAGAAATCCAAATCAATAATTTCATGTGGATTTCCTCTCTTCACAGGCTTGTTGATCCCCTGATGGGGAGGAGGGTAGGGTTTTGTAACGTAAAAGTTCCTTTTATAAAACCTGTGTTTCTTTTTCAGCAATTTTTATCCAATTGTCTGTGTAGTTTCTACAAATTTGCTTAAGGAACTAAGCATTACTGCTGTGCTAGTACACACTTGAATTCTCATTTCTCTCTGGAGCTCTTATGAAAAATAGCCATTATATTTGCTTCTACTTCTTCCTGCAGCATTGAGGCTATTATAAATAAGAGGCTTTACTTTACAAGTATGTATTTTCCTATTTGATTTTCTTATGCTGGAATTTTATGAGTTGTCATTGCTCATTTCATTAGCTTTTATGAATTCTACTGTTAGCACTCAGCTTTGGTGTGAATCCTCTGCAGCAGAGTTAAAAGAAAATTCTTCTGTGAGAACTTCTTCACATCAGAATGAACACAAATACAAAAAAAAAGTCATTTATCTTTCTGGGCTGGCTTATCTCTTGGTGCTGTTATACCATAATGATCTAGAGAACCTTGCACTCCTGCTATGCAGTGCTCCTTGCTCTGGAAATATTTGAAAGAGGCTTTTATTACTTTTTTCTTCAGCTGTCTCAGTCCAGAAGTCATTATTGTTATCAACTCCAGATAAGAATATGGTGGTAAAATATTTTTTTTCACATTATTTTTTCATTGGATTGCAGCTTTCTGAAGGATGAAATGAGAAAGGATGCTTTCTTATTTCAACTGGCTTCTTTTGCAGTCCTTTTTAACCTTGACAACTTTTTGCTTTTTCAAAAGTATTTGTGTCTATCTTTTTTCATGTGTATGTTTTTTCATTCATAAATGTAGCATGGCTCTGACCTTCATTATTTTCCCTCTGGCTATCTGTGGGACAAAGCTGTTTTATAACTGCATCATCAAGTAGTTTCAAGTAAATCATGATTCTGAATCATTATTTTTTGAGATTGTTTTTTTTGTTTTGGACTTATCCATGTATACAGAAATAATTCCCAGTAATTTAGACAGTCTTAATTTCTTTAGGTGTAATTTATGTATAGTCGGTAACAGAAAGGAGGTTTTTTTCCTCATTTTTCTTCGGTAAACTATTTATAACTTGTTTTGTTGTTCTCCAATGTTTGCTGGGTAATAGATCTGAGCAAAATTGTTCTAGACAAGAAAATTTGAGGCTTTAATTCTAGTGAAATGTTTTTTCCAGTATATAAGGGCTGTTCATTAACCTCTCTTCTGTATTTTTTTCTTCAGTTGCCTTGCTTAATATGCACAAATAGATATGAAATGCACTATGTTCAGAAGTATATGCTAAAATTCTGGTAGCTTTTGAATAGGAAATAAACATAATACTTAATGTTGATATCAGTGAAAGAGTACAAATTTTTTTAATGCCTTGGGAATCTGCTTTGAATCTTTTTGTCCTTGGAAAGGTTTACCACAGGGTGGCCTTAGGCACAACTTTATGTGGGTGGAATTCAGCTCTGGGAGTCTAAGCCTGAACCTGCACAGCCCTGGGCTCAGGGCAAGAGTGTTCCCTGCTTCTGGTGAGCACTGCTGAGAGGCTGCTGGGAGCTTCTGTGGCTCCATTGCTTGGATGTGTCTTCAAGATGCATTTGTATTATTTACTCCTCTTAACACACAATCAATACACACATTTCAGTGAGCCAGAGTGAGGGTTGTCACAACATGGCTGTGCAACGAGCCCTAGCAAGCTTTTGTAAAAATCTATGGTAAAATCTGGGTGAAAATATTTCTCATAGTTAAAACAAAATGAAGTCTTCCACTTGGAAGGGACCTGAATGTAGTCCCACTGCCTCCAGTAGAGGGTGTGAATTGTGGAGAAGAAAAGATGAATCTTTCAGTTCAGGAAAACTCACTGCTGCATTCAGCCCAGTACATTACTTCTTAACATCTGCACTTCTGTGGTGAGGTCCTCAACATTTGCTCAGGTACCAGAGGTTGCTTTGCCAGATCACATCAGGGAGGCAGCTCTGAAGGCAGCTCCCTAGAGTCCATCATCAGGTGCACAGGATTCTGGCACCTCGTGGGGAGCTGCTGGAGGAGGAAGATGTCTGCCTGGTGAAGCTGTTCTATTTTCATCATAGCACTGAGCTTTATTTATGATACTGAGAAGACACCAGCCAGAAGACAAACCAGTATCCTGTCTAAGTATTGTTGCCAGTGTTCGTGTCTTGTCTCTCTCCAGTTACTGAAGTCCTTCCTACAGTATTTGTATCTAAGGAAGTAAACACGAAGTCCTGCATTTCATAGCTTACTTTCTACACAGGAAATTCTGTTAGGACACTGGGAAGTCATTTTTGGTTTTGCATGCAGCACCTACAGGGATATCAAAGCAGATTCTTTGCTCTAAGCCTGTTGGTTTCCATATGTTGAATTTTAGCATAAGCTACATCGCTGATAATCTTTTCATATGTGTGCTTTTTGGATCACATAGGGAGTTATGTTAACTCTTCATCAGAAAATATTTCTGCTTCATTTGCAACAATAAGTTGATACTTAATTGATAGTTATGTACTATAAGAGGTGCCTTATTCTTACACAGTACTTGAATTTTGTGTGTATGTTTGTGGCAGTTACAGGCATACTCCTTTTAAATCACAATCAAAGCCTCCTCTCCAGATTTAGGTGATTTTCAATCTGGGATTCTTGAGAATTTCCTCTACATTGTTCTGGAACAATTACCCACTTCCTGCTTCCTCTTATAACTGGGAATTTCTTTTGGCTTTCCACAGATAAAGGAAACAGTCATCTTCAGCTCTTTTAAATTCTCTCTACAAAATTATTTTTAAAAATGCTCTATTAAACAACACAACATTTAAAATCAAAATGTGAGGTAGCATGGTGATGTTCAAAGAGCTTCCCTGGCAAGGGCCAGGGGTTCCCTGAAAGCAGATTTCTTTCCAACCTTATTCCATTTTATCCTTCCTTCAGAACAACAGGGTACATTTGAGCTTTATTAGCTCAGCACTGTGTAAGCAAAAGCTCCTTCTGAGATACTCCTGTGTATACAAATGCAACAGCTTTCCCATTTAAAAAAAAAAACCCAACATATTTTATTATTATATAGTGGTTTCCTTGGTTTTAATGCTAAGTTATTTTATTAAACCCATATGCTTTTAGAACAATTTCATTCTTGTTAAAAACATACTGTTTAAGTTACAACTTCATATTAATATATGATTAAGCATTTGGCCTTTTGAAAACCTCAGTGTGACTCGTGTGAGGGGTTTGGGCTTTGTTTTGGTAAATGAGCATTGTGATTGTTATTTGGTTTTTTGTTTGGGGTTTTTTTTGTATTTTAAAAAGTTTTGTTGTTATGTTGTCCTTTTACCCCCCCTGTGTAATTCAAATGCCCTCAGGCAATACCACAACTTGAAGAAAATAAAACTTGCAGGTCTTTTGGGTGAAAAATAAAGTACCTACTGGCAAATATTCTCCCTTTTTCTCCTCCCTTTTTATTGCATGTAACTTATAGTTGGAATAGATCTGTGGTTTTGTGTTTGTGGCTTACAGAAAGCAACTTACTAAGACTAGGAAACTCATTAAAATGAAATACTGATTTAATTATGCTAACAGTATTCCTCTAAGAGAGATGAAGGTGTCCTACAGGGCTGTAGTGGCAAATTTTCTATTTGAAGATGCTAAAATATAAGTAATAAAAATAAAAAATAGAAACAGATGACGAAGGGGAAAGTAACGGAAGCAAGAAAATAATTTCAGTCACACTGGTCTGTGATTCAGAATTTCCTTCATACATTAGTAAAGGATTTTGCTCACTGCCATTGACTTCAGTTTCATCCTCTTGGTTACTGTTTGTATTTGCAATTTACTGTTAAATATATTGAAGCACTACTTTGGCAATATATCAATATCCATTCCAGCCTGTGGGATGACTCATTTGTACAAAGCAGATGAGAAGGGAATCTTAATCTGTAAGAGATGTTTCTTCTTTTAAAGTAGCAGTCTGGTTTAGAATTGTTCCCTTAGTGTTATATCTGATAATATTGACTGTATTTATTCTGCAAAATAGTTCTACATTACAGTTAAAAAGTTATTACAGTAGATAATTCTTACGTTGTTTACCAGATGAGTGTGTATACTTACACTGCTTGATCTTCTACTGATCTTATTACTTTTTTATTAACTATAGAACTTTATCTTGTTGATATATTACAAATTCAAGTCACTGATATAAAAGAAACATGTATATGTCTACTGGCTAACTAGTTTTTAATATTGTAAATTCCAGCAATAGCATTAATTTGGGGGTTTTTTTAAAGTACTGTTTTTCAGTTGGTTTGTCACTCTATTGCAATACATAATCTTGACCTTTTTGACTGTATATAAGAGAAGCTTTTTCTGACTTTTTAATTTTTCTTTGCAGATCATGTTCAAAATGAAGAAAACTATGCACAAGTGCTAGATAAATTTGGAAGTAATTTTTTAAGTCGGGATAATCCAGATCTTGGCACAGCTTTTGTTAAATTTTCCACGCTTACTAAAGAACTATCAACACTGCTGAAGAACCTGGTGAGGAATTTCAAACTTTCTTAGTATTCTAGTTTCTCCAGAATAATGTAAAATACAACAGCTTCTTGGTCCTGATGATAGTTATCGAGGTGCTTTAAGGTTTTTTTTTCCAAAAGCCCACACACTAATTTCTGCAGAGGTTCTCTCTAAAAGGGTGTTACTTGACCCTCACTGTGTTTGACTTGCAATTAGCAGTTAAGAAGAAAAATTTGAGGCATCATTTTCAAGCGATTGACAGTGTCAGATACCTCTTCTTTTGGACCTTATTTTAAGATGTACCTGTTGAAGGTAACACTAAATATGACAGCAGAAACTTAAAACATATAAATAGCATACATCTGTGAGTGTTTGGGCTTTTTATAAGACTGTGGGAATGAGACAGTGAGACCCACTTGTGTAATATATTATAAAGGTAATTACATTGCATTGGCCCACTGTCAGTGCTGGTCTTTGTTTTCAGCAATCTTGAGTGTCCTACCAGAATAGATTACTCTGCTTTTTGCTACTTCTGCTTCTTTTCCTGTTCCACATTACATTCTTTATTCAGTAATTCATTACAATAGTGCATTAAAAAGCTGTATGAAGATCTGCATAGGTGGAACTGAGTGTGTCAGTGTCTTTAAATTGGTCTAGATGAGGTTTTGGAAGAGCATTTGGAGCACTTGCAGATTGATTATTTTTTTGTTTTTTAATTTTGAATGGTGCTTGGCTTTTCCCAATTGTTTAAAGCCTCTTTTTTCTCTCCCCTTTCCTGTAAATGTCCTCTGGTAATCTTTTGGGGCAATTTATCTTCACATCCCTTCTTCACAAATTATCCTATGTATTTCCATCTGTTAAGGTTTTTTTTTTAATTGTAATGATACTTAAGGTCCCTTCCAGCCAAACCACTCTGTGATTCATAAGTGACGTTAAAAAGCTTGTTTGCAGTAGTTTGATATCATAAATCTTTTTGATTGGTAACACTATAATACTTTTCTTTTTTAGCTTCAGGGTTTAAGCCACAATGTTATTTTCACTTTGGATTCTCTATTAAAAGGAGACTTAAAAGGTGTTAAAGGGGTAAGTGTTGAAAACTAACTTCTTATTTATGGAAATGATTTCAGATTGAGCTGGTTTGTGACCTTTTTCCATTCACCCATGAGATTATTTCTTATGCTGGCATCCATTAATATTCTGTATGTAGTCCAAAGAGCAAATTCAAAATTGGTGTGACTGGTGCTTCTTTAGAATGTCATTGTAAATTTCCATCTTAAGGTGCAACGTGATACTCTGAGATTAAAAAATAGCTTTTTTTTCAATTAAAGTAAAAAAATTTTAAAGAAAAATGGAATTTTTTTCCTGTTGCTTATGATTATTATGAATAACTGTAATGACAAAGTTTTAAACATGCCCTAAGCAAATTTTATGTTTCCTAAGGATCTCAAAAAACCTTTTGACAAAGCCTGGAAGGATTATGAAACCAAATTGTAAGTATTGCCCTTCTCCCCCTCCTCCCCCCCTCTCCCCCTCCTCCCCCCCTCTCCCTTCCCCCCCTTTTTTTTTCTCTCCTTCTGCTCCCAGCTACATGATGTCTGTGGATATTGTTAATATGAGCAAGACACATCTTCTGTTCACTCCTCTTCTGCACTAATAGAAATAAAATATTTTATGTTTTCTATGTAGTAGTTGAATGACTGCCCAGTATTTCTTTATAGTGTGAGGAAGACAATGCATAGATACTGAACATTGTAAAGTGTATTGTGGAGATTTCATTTGGCATTTACACATTCTTATAATCATATACATAAAATCTACCAATTGTAAAAACTATGAGATTTTTATCTTACACTGTGTTGCACAAATACGTGTTGTTGAGAGCTTGGTTGAGTTGGTGTGAATTTAAAAGTATCTGAGGTTTTAAAAGTAATTTCTTATTTTGATACCTGTCTTCTGTGGGTGAAGATTTATTTATAAAAATAGAAGATTGGAAACAAGTAGTGTTGTAGTTGCATAAGTACTAGGGGAATGGTTCAGAATGCTCAAGGAACTGATGGGCAGTAGTTTTATCAGAATTCAGGAGTGATCAGGAGTTAATTGATTTTCGTATCCTTTAAAATACTCCCCTTTTTAATCTTATTATTAGCTTTATTTATATCTATCCAGGAGTGGAAAAAAGCAAAGAAATACTGAAGCATTTATTAACAACATAATTTTATTAACTAGTATAGTAACTTTTGCCTTTTAGATTCATTATAGTGTGGAAACGTTGTGAACAACTGAACTGGATATGAGGTTGTTGCTAATGCAAGGCAAAAAGGAGATTCTTGTCCTAAAATCTCAGCACTGAACTCACTTTAGCCTTCAGACTAAATATGCATAATTGGAATATTTTTTTTTTTAGTTAATTAGTTCTTACAGATCCTGCATATTTTGCAAAATATATTAAATAGTTTTCTTTATATAGCAAAACTAGTAAAAAAGTATAAAATTTCTGCCTCTCAAATTGGTATGTGTAAAATCAGGGATATCTTTGCCATCCCCTTTATAAGAAATGCCATTAAAAAGAAGACAGAGGTATCTCATACAGATTTAATACATGAAATAATCTGTGTAAATCTGTTCTGAATGTGGAAAGTTTACAGAAAGATTCCTGTTGTCTTGGTACTTTTTTTTATTATTATTTTAGTTGTTTTTGTAAGCAAATTTCACTTGGACTTATGAAGACCAAGAAGATGTCCCTTAGATTTCTCAGAGGAACCCAGTTTCCCAAAAAGTCATGTCAAGTTTGGAGGCACAGTGCTGAAAAGTGCTTTGTTCTGCAAGCAAACATTATGCAAACATTTTTTTTTTTCTGGTGAGGAAAGAATACAAAGCACACAGTGTTTTGTCACCTGCAGAAGTACAGATTAAGCTGTATTTTTTCTCAAAAGGGCTCCTGGAGAAGAAAAACTTTTAGTAAAAAAAAAATTTAGAAAATAGGTTTTTCTGCCCTTATGGAGAATCTCAAGTTTGTTTACAAATGGAGTGTCTTTTTAGTCTGCAGAGTGGATAGGTGGGGACAGAGACATTGTAAAGCTCTAATTAACGTCTCCTGAACTCTCATTTCCATATTTGCATTTCACTGTTTCAGAATTAGTGTTTAGTTTCTCTGAACATGTAAGTCATGTCATGTTTTTTTAATTCCTTCCTTATGAGCATGAAACACATTTAAGATATTCTGCCTATTTTCTGATGAGTCAGTAATTTCTTACTTTTGTGGTTTACACTGCAGTAGGTAGAGATGAAGACTCTGGTGCATGTGTCATGGAAAGAATGAGAATTTTTTGGTTTTTCCCAATTAGCATACAAACTAGAGAAAACATTTGAAGGGTGAAAGGAAGCAGCTTTGTGATTCCATTACTTCTGGACATACAGGGTCTGGTGTCACAGTCTAATCTGGTGTCAAGAACTAATTTGCAGAATGGCATCTTAATATTTCTTGACATAATTTTTTGTTTGTTTTCTAAAGAGATTGCATGATAGTAGAAGAAATTTTCTAAAATGTTTTCTAATTAAAATTTCAGTACAAAAATTGAAAAGGAAAAACGAGAACATGCAAAGCAGCATGGGATGATAAGAACTGAAATAACAGGAGCTGAGATAGCAGAGGAAATGGAGAAAGAAAGGCGACTCTTTCAGCTGCAGATGTGTGAAGTAAGAAACGAGTTTCAGCCTTTAATTATGACACCATAACTGAAAATTCCCTTGTGGGCCTTACTCTAAAGGTGTTGAAATCTACTTCTTTGTTTTATGGGGGCAGAGGGAGGAAACTATTTCAATGTCACATAATATAGCATCATAAAGGTAATTATTTTAGCAACTCTGCAAAATTTGGATTCTTTTTTCTTTATTCCTTTTCTTTGTTTTTAAATTATGCTCAGGTTCTCAGGGTGAAAATATTTTATGGAAATATTTTGGGTTTTTTCAGCTTTATGGTTGGGCATTTGGGAAGTACTTTTGATGTCTTTCTTCATCATGCTTTATGCAGATTTGAAAATAAAATGGTAAATCATAGTGATATATTACTTCCATAAAGGTGCTCTTCATATTATTAATTCTCTCTATTCCATTTTAGTGGTGATTACTATAAATTGAATAATATGTATATTTTTAATATGTTTCACTAATTACTACAGCAGCATAACAAAAGGGACATCTTGGAACAGTTGGAAAAGATGAAGCTTTTTCCTTGATTTTTTTTTAATGTTTTGGCCAAATAAACTGTTGCCTGTTTCTGTCTTGCTTAACTGTGGTGGACTGGTGGCTTATGAGTCAGCACCCAGGTTAAACACAGATAATTCATTGAGCAAATAATAATTTATTGACTGAAAACTGTTGAAGGTTGTGAGACATGACTATCAATATTTTTTTTCACTGTCTATGCAGTATCTTATTAAGGTTAATGAAATCAAGACAAAAAAAGGCGTGGATCTTCTACAGAACCTGATCAAGTATTACCATGCACAGTGCAAGTAAGTGGGATGTTTTAACCTTTAATTAAAATTTTCTCTTTTACACAAGTGTTTCTTTCCCATTGCATTAAACTTGTTTTGGTTACATCAGGAATTTCCACCCAGTGTCTGCAGCTTCATTTTATTTGGTTGTTATCTTTCAGTAGAGTATGAAAGTGTGTGGGGCAGAGGGCTGAGAGACAAAGAGACTAATGGAAAATGCAGCATGTTAAATACAGTTAATGGTAGTTCCTGAGGAATACATCTAGAATATACTTCTAGAAATAGCTTCTTTGCTTTATTTATAGTTCTTCTGTAAATTCTTGTACTGTGAAATCCAGTAATTTATTTGAAGTTCCTTGAGCTGAAACGGGTAAGATATGACCTTATCATCAGGAGAACCACAGAGCCAAACGTGCAGCAGCTTTTACTTAAATGAAGGAAAGAAAATTTAAAAATTACTGAAGGGAAACATGTTGGCTAGCTGATAAAAATAAGCTACTTATACCCTCTCTAATTCAGTGTTTGTTAAGGTCACAATGGTGTATTTGAAAATGACCATACTTTTAAAGTACTGGGAAGGGTTTTAAACAAAACAAAAAAACCCCCACAAAAAACAGCAACAACCAGAAAAAGCTCTTAAAGAAACAATGACCATAAAAAGCTTTGTAGTGGTGAATAATCAACTGCTTGCCTTCAGATTGGTAACTTAGAATAAATAAAGTTAAATTTCTATTTATGTATAACCTCACCTTTCATTTGTTGCCATTTCATATGCTAACATGTGAAGTGATTTTTTGGCTCATTGTATTTTTATACAGTGAAACTAAATCAACAAATTACATTAAGCTGCATTTCAGTCCAGAAAAATATAATCAGACCTTTCTGAAATATATTACTGTAGAAGAATGTGGAAGCTGTGCAGTTGTATGGTTAGTTGGATAGTAAAGCAGTTCACACTGGGACAGAGGGGTTTTTTTGTTTCTGAACTTGGAATAAGCTATATAAGTTTTAGTGATTTTTACTGTTTTTTTCTGCAAGACAGTCTGCTTTATGTTACAAGTTAGATGTATTCCTGATAAATCACAAGTATTTTTCATTGTAGTTTCTTCCAAGATGGCTTGAAAACAGCTGATAAACTTAAACAATATATTGAAAAGTTGGCTGCTGACTTATATAATGTAAGTTTATTTATAAGTAATTTAATCTCTGAAAATGGGATTTTTTAAAATATGAATATGTTTTAGGTACGACTACAAGGGTGTTAAATGGTTTATTTCAAACTGAATATAGCTATTCTGAAGAAAAAACATCTTAACTATCTTAAACTTTGTATTCTGTTTTTACAGTTATTAGTAAAAACAAATTTCATTTTTTAATATATTAAAATAAAACTGCTTTATAGTGGGAATCTTTGAATCAGATTATGCTATTGTCACCAATTTAGGTACCATTTTCATTTTTCTCAAACTGGCTGCAATAATCCCATTTGCTATTGTAATTTGTGATTAATTTAAATGGTTATTTTCAGTCCTTAAGTCATCCGTCAAGGTTATAGGAGTTAATTTAATTAATGTTTCAGAGACTAATTTGGTTACTGTTAGAGAGTACCAGGAGTGACCGTGTGAAGTTTTACATTCATGATAGCTTGCTTTCAATATTGTATACATAGAAGGTGAACATATAAAATAAACTCAGCTACAGCAGAAATACAGAATAGTTGAGCTGCCTGTTCACAATGTTAAAAATTATATCTTGGAATGCATAAAAAATTCAAGTTGCATCCAGAAAGCAAACCCAGTTTCTTTCCATAGATAAAGCAGACACAAGATGAAGAAAAGAAACAACTTACTGCTCTCCGTGATTTGATAAAATCTTCTCTGCAGCTTGATCAGAAGGAGGTAAATAATTTAGATGTGTTATTCTCAGAGATAATGTAAATTTATTGATTCTGTATTCAGAAATTGGCTTGAGTGATGTCCAGTTTTTGTAGATATTGGTTCAGAAGAGTTGGACTTTGAACATTATGATGAAACTTATATTTAGTATGTCCAACTACTTATTAACAAACAATAGTTTTAGATTAATGTTCTGTTTCCATTTTATATATAAAGGAAATTTATTCCTTTGTGTGTGTGTGTTTATAATTTTGTATTGTCTATGTACCCTTTTTATGTTCTATAAGAAGAGTAATAGATCAGGTAAATGTTTCATCTAGCCTGGTATTATGCCCTTGACCATGATAATGAGTGTTCAGGAAAAAAAACAAGTGGGATGCACTTTCTTCTCATGTCTTGCCAGCCTCCAGCCAGATCATGTTCAGGTTATTTGTGACCTAGGTGATTCTGAGTAAGCCAGAATGAAAACTGGAAGCTTGTCTTAACATGCAGTTTCCATATTACTACTCATCTACCAATTCACATAGATTTTGCGATGGTATTCCCCTTCCTAAACCCCTTTGCTAATCCTGTATCATAGGGGAGACAACTCTTGTGTTAATTAGATGGAAGTGGCTGAGACAGGGCAATTAAAAAGAAAAATAAAAATACATTGGGAATTACAGTGGTATCAGAACTGAAGGGGGAAGATCAGACATCCATTGTAGATATGCTGGGATACTTCTTCAACTAGGACAAAGTATACAATAAATATCAAATCTTTTACCTAAGGTATAATGTGATGCTTCCAAATCATAGAGCCTAAGAGTAAGAAATGCTGAATATTCTTTGGTGATGCTGAATGTTGGGAGGAGGGGCTGGAGGGAAGGATGTGGCTTTCCTTTAGGAAAAGATCACTTCCTCTCTGCTCAGTTTTCTCTTATATAAATAAAATATTAGTATTTGCTAGTTCTCTGCTCAATTTAAAGAAATTTTATTAAATATTAATTATTATTGTTTTAATTAAACATTAGGCAAATGCCATTCTGCTGTATATATATTATCATCCACATATACAATTGGTCAGTATTGCTAATAATTAAGTATGCATAAGAATAATATAATTTACAATCAAATGTAGTGAGTTAGCTGGGTTTCCAACAGCAATCTATCATGGCTGTTTAGAGTAAAATGCAGGGCAACAAACACTGATAATTACCCTGAATACTCTCCCATTAGTAGTTCTTTTTCCTCTCTATATCACTTTGTATTTGTTTATGCTGATCTTCACCTGCCATTTCTTGTTAAGTTATCCACTTTTGTGAGTTCCTTGAGAAAAACTTCACTCAGCCATTCTTGGCTATCCTGAATAATTCAATACCTTATCGGCAACTTTGATAGTTTAAAGTTCACCCTTTTCTAGACTTCTGTGGTGTTGAACACAATGTGCTTCATCTTCCTGTGAAACTCACCTGTTAATTTCTTACTTTTTAACTTGGTAATTCATCTGAAAACTTTTCAACTTGTCCTGTAGCAATGTAATTCTCGTTGTTAAGGAACACAAAGTAGTGCCCATAGAAAGTTCAGGTATGCTCTCTCTGATTTCTCATGTGTCTACTTACTGATTCCTTCAGAGAACTCCAGCAGATTTTTGAGACGTAACATTCCATACAAAATCTGCAATGATTTTCCAGTATATATAAGACTAAATATACTCTTAAAAGTAGTTTTCTGAAGTCTTCTTTTCCCATGTGGTGTGAAACTTACTTTCCCAGAATTCTTCTGGAGTTTCTTTAAAAATAGGACTTGAGTACTTGAGTAAATAAATATTTTTATGAGCTTTCATATAATTTTGTAGGTAGCACATTGTTATTATGGCTATTGTGTGCAGGTGAATGGCTTGAATTTAGAGAATTGTTCCAGAGAGAATCACAATTAATAAGGAATGCTTGAAGAGTCATTTCTTACAAGGTTTTGGTGGTGGTGTTTTTTTATTTTTGAATACTTGCTGTGTGTGTTTTTGTAATGGAGATGTATGTTATGTAGTGGCCAGAAGGCTGTTCCACTCCCTGCATCTTTAATCCAATCATTTTGAATGACATCACAACCTTACAAAACACAGTACATGGTTTTTAGAATTTCTTGATCACAAATGATGATAGGAGCAATACAGAGCACTTTTGAATAGATCCCAGTTAATTGTAAGACCTACCAGCTCTCTCTGGTACTCAGTTTGTCTCATAGATTTTTTCCTTCTTTCTCCCCTGTCCACATAGCTTTGTCAAATCTCTTCCATAAAACTTAGAGCTTCCCATACATGAGTTACATTTGTAATCTGAGTATCACAATCACTCAACATGTCTCAGGCTTGCTGTCCATCCTCTCCCCCAGAAGCTGAACAGAATACTTTAATTTTCAGTAGCTATTTGGAAAGAATTTTGAAGTGTTTTGATGAATCCATTCCCAACACATGGAGGAACAAGACTTGCTCTCTTCTCACATACCTTTTTTTCTTCCACAAGCTGATTATCTGGGAGGCAAAGAAAGTACATCCTTCTCTCCTGTCTGCTTTGTATATTAAGTTCAAGCTGCTTGGTAATCAGCCAGTTCTTGGAAATAAAATAGGACAAATGAGTTGTTCTTGTTTGGTGCTGTATATTGTACATACATGGCTGCATACAGTACAACTCAAGTTTCTCAAGTTCCTCACAGAGTACTATGAGGTAGAATAACTAAGTGAAATACAGTGTTTGGGGTTTGTTTTGTTTTTTTTTTTTTTTGGCTACCTATGTGTAGTAAAAATTACTCTGCTTCAGTGGAAAGTAACCTTATTTAAAATATAAAAATTAAGCATTTCAAATTGTGAAACTTCAGTACATGATGTAATAAAGCAGTTTCACAGGCATCATCAAAATAACCTATGCAACTGTTCTGACTTCAGTTATAGTGTAGATAAATCCTAGGACTCTGGAAAAGCTGTGTGTGTACATGTATCTTGAGACTGTGTCTTGGGAGCAATAAAAGGAGCAATATTGTGCTTTTTAGATATTCAGGAAAATTATGGGGGAGAAGGAGATCTGTTGTCAGGAAGGAATCCACAGTTTTGGTTAAAATAACCCTTAGATCACATTGATGTTCAAGAACCTCTTTCAAAATCAACGTGAGGATTTCCACTCGTGGTTTTGCTGCATTACATGAGGCAGAGTGTAATGATGGCAGATATTAAGGAGCCTGATAAAACAATGTCTTTGTTAGTTTAGGTATACTCAGTATTTTAATCCTGAAATAGCCTGGCAGCATCCATTACTACTTATTTAAGTGGCAATGAAACTTGAAGACACAGACCCTGAGTTTCACCAGTCAGCTTTCTATTATTTTGTATACCCAAATCCTCAGGTATTTGAAGCTGGGCTTTATTACTGTG
The DNA here is from genome assembly GCF_003957555.1 of Calypte anna. NCBI lineage: Eukaryota > Metazoa > Chordata > Aves > Apodiformes > Trochilidae > Calypte > Calypte anna. Next base: position 141,914,858 of record NC_044245.1, on the reverse strand, counting down.
ACAGATGGCTTGCTCAGTTGCTATTAAGAATCCATTTCCCCTCTTACATTTGTGTGTAATAATCTCACCATTGGAAAATTTATGGATTAATGAAAATATTGAAGAACATTAAATGAATGGGACTTTCTCCTGTGTATTTGTAAAGATTTGGAAGTAGTCTTACAAAAAATTACTTTGGCATGGAAACAGTTTGAAATAATAAAATTGAGGCCCTGGTTGTCAAGAGTTTTAAGCTTCTTTGACCATTTGTGCAAGAGAAGGAAGTTGAAACTAGTGATTCCTGTCCAAATTGTAAATTCTTCTACCTTTGTCATCTTTAGAGTTGCTGGTTGGTAACTGACACTTCCTACCCAGCTCAGAGTGACCTCCTGTCACAGATGACAAAAGAGACTCTTGTGTGGCTTTTAATTTTATTGAAGCATTTAGTGTATTTTTAAATTTGAAATGGTCTGTATGGAAAAAGTACTCTACAGCACCCATATTTTAACTCAGGAAAAAATACTGGTGTACTAAATGAGCAAACCTCATCGGTGACACTTTCAGGTTCTCATAATGCACCTCTTATTTTACTGTTGCATTCATTCAGGGTTTTTATTCAGTAGTATGAACATCAGTAATGTTCTTACACATTTTACTGGCATGCCTTTCCTTTGACTGGTAAAAAAACTACGACTGTAATCCTTGCAGTTACCTGGTTCTTGGAAAGCACATCTCGACAGCCTTTGAATCTTGACTTGCACAGAAGTGCAAGAGCTGTAGCTTTACTACAGAAGTACAATTTACTGTGGTTCTCTTAGGTGCAGTGTCTCATCTTGCCATTATATACTGTCTTGGTATCAAGTTACGGCAATTTCTGTTACTTTGCACAAGAATTCCCTGATTTGGTAAAGTGTCTATGGTTTAAAGCTCTAGGGGAACAGTATTTTAAGGGGTACTAGTGTAATTTTAATTGTGTATTTATTTTACATGCTGAAAAATGCTTCTATGTTAAGAAGCTTAAATTTTAAAGGAAAGCAGGCCTTTAGCCTTTTATTCTCTGTTTTTCTGTATGAACTATAGATGCAAATGTAACTTAACAGCTTTAAATTGAGTATGGCTCGTCTTTAGAATCATGCTTTGTGTCTGTTTTGTTAACTAGTTCTTCACATTTTGACTTAATTCCTCAGTTCTCCATCTAATATGCTCATTCATTCCTGTGCTAATAGCAATAGGACCCTAATTCCACTGTGGGTCAAGATTTACTTATAGCACATCACTGCTCACTGTGGAGCTGTAACCACTGCTGACAGCACATGGGACAGAGCAGCCTTCAGGCTGCTTACAGCCACAACTGCCAGTTTCGCCACAGCACTTTTCTCTAAACTCTTATGACAAAGTTGTTATAAAATGAAAACCAGTTGTAAGGACCCTGAGTAGGAGGGAGTAAATCTTAAATATATATATATATATATATATATATAGTAAGAAAGTGGGCCTTGAAAGCGTAGCTGTTATTGCCAAGGCAGTAATTGAAAGGGGTGAGGTAGGATTTTGTCACATTTTGCAGATAATTGTTATGAAAGTACATTTAAAATGATGTGTCCTTGATTATACCTTTTTATATAGATTTTCAAAAATTAAAATTTAGCTTTGGGCCTGACCTTTTTCAATGGAAATTCAGAATTAGCTCCAGTTTAGTGTAGGATACAACATGGCTATCATTTTAGACAATTTAAATATAGTAAAGACTGGGACACATTTAGTAAAATTTGATCCTGTAATCATCTTAATTGCTTTTTGAAACCAATGTCATAATGCAAGGTCGAGCAGATTATTATAATGTTTTATTAATTGATGAGCAAAAGCACCAGTGTGCCTAAAAAAGTAATTCTTGCCTTATTTCTAGTAGTGCCATTAGAAAGTGGAAAACTTGTTTTACTAGATATGGGGCCAATGAAATTTTTTTTAAGGAACGTGTTTCTTAAATAAAATAATAATTCTTGTTTTAAATTATTTGCTTTCTCTTTTCTCTTGCTTTTGCCTTTCGTGATCGAAGTCTAGGAGAGTAAGTCAATGTTTTAATGAACTTTTGGGGATTTTTTTTCTGATGTGCTTGTAACAAGTTAATCCATTTCACTTAGTTGTTTCACTAGATCAGGCCAAAAGTTATTTCAGTTTACTTCATTCACTAAAACTCATGAATTATACACATATTTTTAATTGGATTAAAAAGGAAGATATTTTTACCATTTATTATTGTTCATCTATATAGATTTCTGTATATATGCATGCTATATTCTGTTGCTTTCTTTTTGAAATTTTGTCATAGCTTTTTACTCTTTACTTAAGATTATGCAATATTAAATGTCTATATTATAAGAATTTACTATTTTGAGATGCATATTTTCATCCACACTATACTTCTAATGTCTAAGGAAGTAATTGAATCTTGAATATGCAGTTCAAGATCATGTGAAGTAAAAGCAAGCTCTCCTATGGATGTAAAGCATGCATTAGGAGTTTTCTCTCTTTTTTAATCTTTATTCATTTGTGAAATTGTGATAGAGAAGAGAAATTTAAAAATAGGCTTATAGGTTAGGAAAACTTAATATGCACATCAGGAAACATTAATGGTGGTGTTTTCCTTTTTTTAGGATTCACAGAGCAGGCAAGGAGGATATAGTATGCATCAGCTTCAGGGGAATAAAGAATATGGCAGTGAGAAGAAAGGTTATCTTTTAAAGAAGAGTGATGGGTATGTTCTTGGAGTCCATAGTTAGATAATAACTATTACTATGTTCATGCACTGATTTTTATTGTTCTCTTCTGTGGGTGCTTAAGGCACATTCTCCTAATGCATGTGTCACAAGTACTCAAGAATTTTATAGTTCTGAAACTGAACACAGACCTGAATTTAATACAGTAAATATAAAAAGCATGACAAGCAATCACAAAAAAAAAGGTACTTAACAAGCAAGCAAACAAAAATATTGCCTTTGTAAGTCTCTAAAAGTTGATTAGGACCTGTAATAAATCTCCAGGTTATTTTTGGTGAGGCATTTGATAAAATTGAGTGCATCTGTTTCTCAGTACTAATTTTCTCAAAAAGTTAATGGATTTAATGTGTTAAGAAATCACATCTACTTACTGATTTAATTGTTTTTGACATGCTTATGTAGGTTAAGGAAGGTATGGCAAAGAAGGAAGTGCACTGTTAAAAATGGAATTCTTACCATATCACATGCAACGGTAAGTTATAAAAATAACTTTTTACTAAAATAATAAATTCACATTATCCTTTCCTAGTGAATCTGTTCGTCTTAATCTGCTATTACAAAAAATATGCCACTCATGCTTCTGGCTTTTGAAGTGGGTTATCAGAAGTTGGAGACTGATTTATGGAAGTCTCATTATACTTGCTATGTTAAAATTTTTCCCAGTTTTCTGCTGCTGACCACTAGTGGGAACTAGTGGGTTACATGGAGCAGTACACCTGTTCTTATTAAACCTTTGAGATAAAACATGTGATTCTTCTGAATAAAATGAAGTGTCAATAGTGTAGCTGTCTGCATCAGAGCAAGATACTATAGACTTCTTTTTAGCCACTGGAGAGCCGTTCAATGTAATTAAAAGGACTCTGGATAGATCTGGTCAGATGTTTTGTTTAAACTTAATTTTGTCTTTTGACTGTACTAGAAGTTCAGCAATTAGCTCATGCATAGATGTGTTATGTATTACAGATGGTATATTCTTACACAGGATATTAATTATTTAAAACATTTGAATACTTACACATTAATTTCATAAAAGATTTAAAATCATTCAACTAATCAGAATGAGAAAATGAGAATAGACGCTGGTTCAAAACAATTTTTTAAATTCCTGTGGGCTTTATGTAGCCTTCTAAATTTTTCTTCTATTTTACCCCACTTCTATAGCTTATGATAGCTGATTTAATACTTAAGTGTATTTATCAATACTTTAATAAGAAAATGGCAAATATATGGAACAGGCTTTTTAATGAATGCTCCAGCTGTTTTTTTTCTGAAAGGGTTGTCAAGGTCTATCTGTGAAGCACATGATTTGGAAACTTTGAAGTGTCAAATTGATGTTAGATGTTATGTAAGTCTGACATGTTAACACATTAACATAGAGTGAATGTGTTAATATTTTGACTGTTTTCAACTAATAGTATGAAACATTTGATCACAGTGAGTTCTGTGAGTCAGGCATATATCTGATTAAGATCATAGAGTCCAGGCGTGACCTATCTCTATCAAACATTCATGTAACTCTGTCAAATACAGTACTTAAACTGTGTTCTTAAGCACCACCTCTACATGTCTGTTAAACACAGGGATAGTCATTCAACCACTCCCCTGGGCAGTCTGTTCACGTGTTTAATTACCCTTTCAGTGAAGAAGTTTCTTCTAATATATTATCTGAACATCCCCTGTCACAACTTGAGGCCATTTCCTCTTGGTCTAGCACTTGTTATTTGGGAGAAGAGACCAATTCCCACCACACTACAACTTTCTGTCAGGTTGTTGTAGAGAGTGATATGGTCTCCCCTCAGCCTTCTTTTTTTTCATGGTTAAGCAACCCCAGTTCCCTCAGACACTCATCATGGGAATTGTAAATCGTGAGAAAGTAGTAACATTATAGAACCATACATCCATCATGGTTGGGAAGGACCTTCAAGATGAAAGCAAAAATAATCCTAAATCAAGACATTTTTAAAATAAAATAAATTTTCTTTTTAGTCCAACAGGCAACCAGCTAAATTGAATTTATTGACCTGCCAGGTGAAGCCAAATGCTGAAGATAAGAAGTCTTTTGATCTGATATCACGTATGTAGCAACTTTAGTGCCATCTTGTATTATGTGGGATTTCTAAAATCATTATTATGTGATAGTTTTTACTGCAGTAAAAGGAAAGACCTCTGGCCTCATCTTGTTTTTCTTTGTTGTCTGTTCTGTTTTTTGAGTGCTGTTTGAGGCACTGGGGTAGGGACTTGCCTCAGCATTAAAGCTCCTCTAATTTCCCTTCTCCTCATTTTGGTCTTGTATAGCAGGTGTTTGAAATTTTAAAACCCTTTTGAGGTCAGTGAGTCAACTTAGTGTTTTTAGTCTTTACATATATAGTAACAACACAGTTCCAACACTGTGTTTACAAGGACAGTCTATGACACCTTTAAATAGGGGGCATAATACCCAGTTCTTATCTCATTCTTTGGTTTGTAAAGAGTATGTGTTTCTTAACCCAGACAAAAGCAATGGTATATAATAGGATCAAATTAATTTTGTCCTTTTCTGCTGATGATGTTTCACATTTGGTGTGAGAAGAGCAAAATTTGTTTAATAAGTTCATTTTCCTTTAGTATTTCTAAACATTAGACTTTTTGAAATACATATATTTGGTGTAAATCAAAATTTACTTTTATCTTTCTCTGCTTTTTTTAAAAATCTTTTCCATGAGTTTCCATGAGTTAAGTATTAATGTTACTGATTAAGAGCAATTGCTCTTAAATGCCAAATAGGTTTTAGTAACAAATACGTAGGTACCAAGTAAAAGTATGTATTTCTTTATTTCAGATAACAGAACATACCACTTTCAAGCAGAAGATGAACAGGAATACGTAGCGTAAGAATGTTTACATTTCTTTAAGTTTATTTTGCCAATAGAGGTCTATAAAATCACATATGATAGTGGAAATTGTATTCTCAGTGCAGTGTCTGTCTGTTTTGTCTACTGCTGTGAATCTGTAAATGAAAACTACATTGTGTCACACTATAGGGCTCTTTAAAAGCCTCACAACATTAAAAACAAAACAAAGCAAAAACTCAACCCAACCAACAAAAAAGCCAAACTCTGTTATCATTGTGCTCCCCGCCAGCAGTTGCTTGGCATGATACAGTAGATCAGGTTATTATGTTTCAAATGTAATATTTTAAAATTCTTCTTAAATCTTCTGTGTCAACCCTCTTTTGCAGTTACTTCTTTTCTTCCTGATCCTGCCTTTTCCTTTAAGTTAAAAGTAATAAATAGGTAAAAGATTTCCAAATGACACACAGAAAATATTTGCAGGTAATGCATCTTTTCCTCTGTAGGTCTAGAAATAAACACCAAAGCAGATCTCTGAGATTTGTATATTTCAGAATCTAGTAACTTGCCTTATTAATGCCAATTTTTCAGCCAGATTATTTCCTTTGAAACAATCTTTCTTCCTGCTACATCAGAACTACTTCTTTTCCTGAGAACCACATACCACCTTTTTTTTTCTCTCTCCAGAATATTGCTCTGTGTGTCATCTAACATGTGTTGTAAGCCTGAGCCCCTTCCAGGCTGCCTCGTTCTTCAGGACTTGAGCTGTTTTGTTACATGTCCCTGTTCTAATTCAATGCTGTGTTGTTCCATATGTATTTTAAAGCTACAGGGAATGTTTGTGTGGTATTTCAGTTGTCTGATAGGTTTGTGAGGCAGTGGCATTGACAGTTCAATCTTGGAGGGCATGAATGAAAAGGGAAGGCTGAAGAGTCCTTTGTCATGCAGCTATTTCCTTCCAGAGTTTTCCACAGCTTTATGTTGCCTCTTAGAATGCAAAACTGACTTGCTAGTCATGCTTACTGCATTCCTTCTGGAACTTAATTATTCCAGTGAGTTTCTTAGTGAAGAAAGTACTTTTATTGCTGATCAGTAGTGCATTTGATGAGTCAGAAATTTTTATATCTCTGCCATAAATTAGTTTTTACTGTAATTCTTGGTTGAAAAGATGAAGTTTATTTTTTTGTCTTAATGCATGAGCAGGGCAGGGGGAGAATACATTAGTAACTTAATTCTTTGGATGAGCAGGTCAATAACTTTAGCTGGCTGCCTGTTGGACTGCTTTGTAATTCCAGGCTTGTTTTGCTTCCCATTAGAACTCCAGTTCCCATGTGATAGCCACTAAAGCCTGATTTATCACTGTAAGGTCCAGTGGCTGAGAAGATGACTTGTACCTGCATATTTTTATCTTGCTGCAAGTTTAAAAAGTTTTACTTGGCTAAGGAGACATTAGTTGCATCCAAGTGTTGGAATGCATGCAGACAAACTAATAGATGCTAAGAAGACCAAGAAGTGGAAAGTTGAACAACCTGTCTCAATGTACTCAGTAGAAGACAAAAAATTCTGTGGGACTTGAGTAATTTTTAAAGTATCTGAAAGATGAGTACAAAGTATTACCAGAAGTTTTTTGAATGTAAGCTTGATGCTGATGAAATAAAACAAATATATTTTTAAAATAAAGAAAATAAAAAAATAACAGGCTAGCCTTTAGAAAAAAGGGGAAGGACAACAATCACAGGACAGCTTTTATAAATTGTTGACTTTTAATTAACTTTACCATATTTACTGATTGCACTTGTTTGAGTGTGCAGCCTGCCAGGAAGGGTCTGGCTTCTTGTATAAATAACATTACTCATTAAGAATGTGTCTGCTACAACACACACTGTGATGGTTCTTGTTCTGCTCTCTCACAGATAACACCAATGATCTGCAGCCTTGGGCAGTGGATTCCTCTAGCTGAGGAAACCCAACCAAAATAAGTTACTGCTCTTATGGCTTAAACAGTCTCAATATGGAAATGTGTAGTATCAAACTAACAGCAGGCTCAGTTACATCATGTTTATTTTAATAGCATCTAATAATTCTTCAACTGTTACTGCGTAATTGAGTTTTATTCAAATTCTGCATTTTTAACAAACTAATCAAATTTTAACCCTGAAAGAAGTTGTCAAAAAATGTCAGAATAAATGCTGTCCATCTGAGTTTAATGATTATTTTACTCTGTGTTTAACACAACATTACTGTATCAGAAACAAGACACTGCCACCTCTTATCTTTTTAATCTTATTTCATCAGAAAACTTGCATAAGTGTGCCATCTAGTGTGGGTTCTTATGTCATGTAGCTAGGGGGAGCTACATTAATGTAAATCTGCTTTCAGCATATAAATTATGGAAGAAATTAGTTTTCAAATCTTTCAATTTCTATTTTATTTTATGTTGCTCTTTCTATTTTTAAAGCATTTTATTTTAAGTATAAGTTCTCAGATTATTCCCTGCCCATAAAAACTAAAAAAACAAAAGTATATGTATGAAGCAAAAAATATGCCCACATATCAGTTCAGGCTTTGAATCTATATTGCAAGATGATACACATGATTTTCCTTCTGAAACCTTAAACTTTCTTTGCATTATTTCAGGGAGAAATTAGGAATTTCAATTTGAAGTTCTGTTACTTTGTTTAGGTGACCATAGCCATTTTGGCACTTTTCAGAAGACTGGTTGCAGATAATTTTGATATTTTAAACAGGAAATTAATTGAGGCCACTACCATTTCAAAATATTTCCGTGTAAAAAAGTGTGTATTTACATTACATTTAAAAACATCTAAAATCACTATATCTGGGAGGTGTTTTTTCACTTTGTTTTTTTTCTAAACTCGGCATCTTGTCCTTAATAGAACTGATTTCCCCTTTTTTGCTTCTACCTTTCCTTCTTGTACCTCAAAAGCCACTGAGAGTTTTTTTTTAATATTTTTAATTAAAACATTATTTTGTAAACAAAAACTTGCAGAGTTGGTGGGGCGCAGGGGACTAGAGCCTGAAATATCATTTAAGACTCTTGATTTGTTGCAGTCAACAGTTGCTCCTAAAATTTTATGTTGTCTGTCAATATTGTTACTCTCCTGTCATTTTCTCTTCCTTACCCCATTTGTTACCATGGCAGTTTTCATTAATTTGGCCATTACAGTCTGAGTCTGATTAGTGCACTGAGCCCTGCATTTTGAAAGGCAAAGAGACATCAACACATTAAAAAATCTGCTTGCTGTCTCCTCAATGAAGAGCAATGCACACTGGAGAAAGCAGTGGATTTCAGGAAGATTTTTCAATCCTTCTTTTCAAGCAGTTTAATTTGCAGGAGCTTAATTGTGCCCTTTCTCTTCCACAGCTTCTGTTTATTTGAGGAACCTGAGAAATGCTTTGATTTTAAAATAGTTCACCAAGGGGACATGAGAATTAAGACTTCTTGTCTTTTCTTATTCTTACTTACCTTTGCTCAGTTATTTCTTTTCTGTCTCTCGTATTTCCCCCACTCAGTCTCTCCCACTGTGCAGTCCTTCCCTGTATTCCCATAAATATTTTGTTCTTGGTGAGCTTTCAATGGTTTATACATTAACTTTGTATTTGCAAATGCAGATCTTCATTAAGGTCTTTATCTTGTGCTAGATGGATATCAGTATTGACTAACAGCAAAGAAGAAGCATTAAATATGGCATTCCGTGGAGAGCAGAGCACAGGGGAAAACAGTTTAGAGGATCTGACAAAAGCCATTATTGATGACATACAGAGATTACCGGGAAATGAAGTCTGTTGTGATTGTGGCTCACCAGGTATCTCAATTTGTTAATGTCATCAACTTCTTGTTAGGAGCAAAGTAATTTCTTTAAAGAAGTGTTTGTAGAGTGCAAACTAATTTTCTAAGTGATGTGTTGATCGGTCTTCAACCTGTTTTTAAAAGAACAAATGTGACTTTCATACATTAGTTCCGTTTAATTCACTAAAATATTTTTGTGTGTTGTCTGTGCTTACTTCCAGCAGTTCAAGCCCCTCTGGAGTTTGAACTGTTCTTGTTGCACTGTCTCTAGATGCTTGTTGCACTTGAATGGAAGTTGCTTGGCATCACTGATCCTGTGCATGCTACTAAGTAGAAGTGAGTAATGCTTAGACAATGATTGTAGAAAAATTGACCTGGCCAGGATCTTACTCTGAGGTTGTATCTTGACACCAGGCTACTGAAATTGCAGTATTAAAAATACTCAGAGGCAGAATAAGTAATCTTGTGCAAAACGTGAGACCTGGAGTTGAAATCCTATCAGATTATTTCTTCAGAAGAACAGAGTTACGGGTCAGTTGTATGTCACTTACAGCTTGAGAAGAGTCCCTTTGTCATAGAATTACTGACTCGATGTGGTAGTTGGCAGCTCTTGCAGCTTTCACATCTAAAGTAACTTCAAGAAGGTGATACTCATTTGGAACTGAGTTGATAGTATGCATCTTGAAGATGCTCACAGACTCAGAACTGATCCAAGTGAAAAATACTTAGATAAAAATAGAAAGTGGAATGTAATCATGTCAAATTCTGGTATTGTCCATTCAGTTCTCATCATGTAAAGCTGCAGAAACTTTGGAATACATTTTTGCATTTATCTTTTAATTTATAGTGAAGTTTTAAGCTTCATTCCTGCACCCGAGCTTACTGCTTTAAAACTCTTGTTTAATGCTTTATCAGTTACTATTTAAGATTAAGGAAGAGATTAATTCGAAGACATGTATGTATACAAAATATGTCTGGAGTTTTTTTCTTTTCCTTAAAAACTGGTCTTGCTTCTTATGTAGCATTTATAGTGTAAAATCTACTTGAATAGTGAATGCAAATTTCCTCCATGACAGCTTTTTTTTTTTTTTTTTTTTTTCCTCTGGAACAGTAAGTGTTCCTTAAATTTTCTGCAACATATCACTGTTTCATATATTGGAAAATACTATGGTTAGTGTTTTATGAAGAAAGATTATTTAAAATGTGAGAAGATTAAAAATTCAGAGGTTGCCAACAGTGGAATTTAGGACACTCATCCCTTTTAAAAACAGGAAGCAAAAAACTTAACTTCTTTCTGCAAGAAACAAATCCTAAATGTATTCAAATATGGTTATTCAGCATGGTTTTATAAGTCTAAATTCAGTGCATTTGTTACTGTCCCTAAATCTTAAAAACTTTATTTCACTGGTACTAATTTGAGGTGGAATTTGTACTGCTCTTTGGAGAAAATGGAATATTCTTAATATATTTTCCTTTGTTAAACATTAAATGACAGCTCATTTCAGAATACATTGGGCTTTCTTACCACCATTAAACAGCTTTTCCTGGAATTTGATTGAATGCTTTGGTTTTCAATTCTACAGATCCAACATGGCTGTCAACTAATTTGGGCATTTTAACCTGCATTGAGTGTTCTGGAATACATAGGGAAATGGGTGTCCATATTTCTCGAATCCAGTCTTTGGAATTAGACAAATTAGGAACGTCTGAACTCTTGGTAAGTTTCTTAGTTTATTATATTATATTATATTATATTATATTATTATATTTTTTTTTAGCCAAACATTAATCTGTATATAGGAAGCATTCATATGTCTACTTTACAGATAATTTTTTTCCAGGCATGGGGTTTGCAGAATATATTCTTCATAGCTTTGTATGTATCATGGGAGGTTTTTTTGCTATTGTGTGTTATAAATGCTTTTGGCCATTATGTTAATTTCCTGAGGTTTTGCAGAATCTGTTGTGATCAGTGCCTTCAGAATGTTGCCTGTTACCTGATCTTGACCCTCAATCAGGACAGTCTAAAATCTGACATCAAGTTAAATCAGCTTTCTTTTTTTTTTTTTAATCACAAGTGATAATTGCTAATTTTGACAAAAATATTCTTCCAATATTCCAGTATTGGAAGAATCTTTTAGTGTGATGGCAGGAAATGTATAACTTTAAAGTTATGGAACGATTTTTTAAGTGAGACTACTAAAAAAAAAAAAGGAGGAATTAAAAATAGAAACAAACAAACAAAAAATCACTCAGTTGCACAGTTAGAGCAGTTTTATTGCCCCAACTCTGTTTGCCCTGTAAAAAGACACCTGTTAAACCAATTTACATGGAAAAATTGAGAGATGATAGAAAACAATTTTGGATTTGTGTAAGTATTTCAATATTCTCTTTGAAATCTTGTTTCAAAGTTACTACTTATTTAAATGAATTTTTAGTATTTGTCACTTTCCAGCAGCTCTGAGCTTTTTTCCAAAAGTAACTTCTTGATCAGTGTACTAGCACAGTTTCAATGTCTATGCTGCTTGTTTCTCCTTCTCTTTTTATATTGGAGGCAAATTGTCTTGAAGTCCAAATAATTAGCTGTGACTCTGAAGTCTGGTTTTACAAGTTCTGGATTGATAGGATTCACACTTGGAAATAGTTTTTAGTTTACATTTCAATGTATTAATTGTGATTTAATTTTGCAATTCTGTGAGTTCCATCTTTTATTAATAATTAGAAAGTACATTTACTACTTCAGGCTTTAGGATGCTGTTGAACCCAAAAAAACCCATCCTCATACATTTTTTTTCTTATTGCAGCTGGCCAAGAATGTAGGAAATACTAGTTTTAATGATATTATGGAAGGGAATTTACCTAGTCCTTCACCTAAACCAAATCCATCAAGTGATATGTAAGTTTTGAATCTCTAACTTCTTTACAGTTAAGTTTACTGTGGAATGTGCATGTAATATAAAATGTCCTAAACAGTAACCATGGCAAAAACCAGAAGCTTTTTACTCCAACTGTGAAGTTCAGTGGCTTGTCATGTAGTTACATTTTACCTATATTTATCTACATTTTAGCAGTGTAGAAAATTTTAAGTTTGGGTTTCAGAATTTATAATAAAAACATTCAAGAGTGGAGATTAAGTTTTGTGTTATACTTCAAGTGATAAAGTTGGACTAAATGACACTAGCTCTAGGTGCATGTTGGTGATGAACTTTTCATCCTTTCCCTGGTGTGGGAGTTATTGCATAGAAAGTGTAACAGATGTGATTTCACCACAGAATACCATTTAACCTGTTTTCTAGCTGACTTAGTATTTTTTCTTTTGTCCTTTTCAATATGTTTTTCATACTTACCTTGTTTTTAACAAGTAGGCATGTTTCCATGAGAGAGCATGCTTCAGGCTTTGTTTTTTTCTTTGGTCTTAGTCCTCAGATTCAGAGTAATTTTTGTATGTAACAAGAAGGCAGGATAAAATTGAATATGTACCTTAGTTTGGACTTCTTTTCAAGAAAGAAATGCAATAATAACTAACACAGTCTTTATCTAATAGTTTTCTTCTTCCCTTCTCAGACCCTGAGTTAGACAAGGTGATTTAAATTTAAAATAATTGACCTATTTTTCTAAAAATTTCTAAACCGAGCTCTATTTTCACACCCCACAGGACTGCACGTAAAGAATTTATCACTGCTAAATATGTAGATCATAAGTTCTCTAGGAAGACTTGTTCATCTGCAGCAGCTAAACTGAATGAATTACTTGAGGCTGTCAAATCCAGGGATTTACTTGCACTAATTCAAGTCTATGCAGAGGGGGTAGAGCTAATGGAGCCACTGATAGAGCCTGGACAGGTAAGCTTATCAGGTAAACAAAGCAGAGTATTTTAAACAATGTGTATTTTTAAAATGTCCAGGGCCTGGGGCTGCTACCTTAAATGTTAAAAAAAAGATAAATAATATGAAAATTCTGGTTTTTTACTTCCTTTTCTTAATCTAGCATCCTTGTGGGGAGAGAAGACTGTTGTCATCAACCAGTCTAAAGTAACATAAGATGCTGTAGTAATGTCCTACACTGCTCCGAGTGCAACTCTTGTGTTGAAAAGCAGCAGTTCTGCTGTATGTTTATTTTAGGAAAAGGTTCAAAGATTCTGGGCTTGACTTGACAACCCAGAGTCACCTGATATCATGGACAGTATCCTGTCTGATTTTAAAGTAGTTGCTCAAGGAACGTAATATTGACTGTATATGGGTCTCTGTTTACATGAGGAAAGAGTAAATCCTATACCTTCACACCTTCTGATGAGGCATTTACAGAAGTACAATGTATTTTAACCAGGAAGAGAGATTTTTCTTTTTTTAATAACGTTTTGAATACTTCATTTTCCTTCTGAAGTCAGTAGCAGTTTTTTTGAAAAATAAGTACAGGTTCTACTTGAATCCATGTAGAAATGTTGTTCAAGAGCAACATAAACTGTTTCTATAGCTAACTGATGCTGCATAACCACTTGGTTGGCAATGTTTTCTCCCATTACCTTTAAACCAAACTTGGAGACATCTCGGATGATGTTTTCAACCAGTTCTGTGAAAATAGCTACCTTGGCAAAGGACAGAGGGTTTGTCTGTGTCTAGTGGAGGGAATAAACTCAATACAGACTTAGCACATGAGATATCACAGAGTGCTTATCATGGAAACACATTACAAATTCTTTAACTACAGGGTATTTAACTACATCCATAGCAGTTACCACAGAATTAGCTTCTTAGTAATTCTCAGCTGTTACAGTCAGTAATACCTAGAATGGTAGGAAGACCAGCTGAAATGTATGTAGACTGCAGTTTTAGGGCATTTATAGCAGCACTGTAAATTCTGTAAAATCTGGTCTTAGATTTTCTCATACAATTTTAAACCAAATTAAACAGCATTGATCTTTTAATTTAAATGTATTAATGCATATGCTATATTTATAAAAAATAAAGTATGATTCACTTGAAGTTCAACAAGGAGAAACCCCGTCTCTGTGGAGAAACAACCCCACACATCCCAATATATTCTGGGAACCTCCCAGCTTTGCAGGAAAAGACCTGGGTATCTTGGTGGACCCCAAGTTAACACAAATTAACAGCAGTGTGCTTTGTGGCAAAGAGGAGCAATGGCTTCTCAGGTTGCATGGGATGAAATACTGCCAGCAGGTCGAGGCAAGTGATCCTTCTCCTCTGCTGAGCAGTAATCACACCACAGCTGGAGAACTGGATCCAGTTCTGGGCTCTGCAGTACGAGCGTGGCTTGGACGTACTAGAGAAAGTGTAATGAAGGGCTACAAATTTAGGGAAGGCTGAGAGATCTGGGACTGTTCAGGGAGACCTTAGCAATGTATTTAAATAGCTGAAGGGAGAATGCAAAGAAGACAGAGCCAGGCTCTTTTCAGTGGTGCCTAGTGACAGGACCAAAGGCAATGGGCACAGACTGAAAAACAGAAGGTTCCTTCTGGACATCAGAAAACATTTTTACTTTTTTTTTATTGTGAGGGTCACACACTATGCAACTGGCATAGGTTGTGGAGTCTCCATCTCAAAAGCTGTCTCAACATGGTCCTGGGGAATCAGCCTTAGGTAGCCATGCTTGGGCAGGGTGACCTTCACAAGTCCCTTTCAACTTCCACCATTCTGTAAGAGTTTCACTGTATGCAGAGTTGTTATTTTTGTGGATTTTTCCCCCTGGTTTTGTGGGAAATAATATTGTGGCAATGCCTGGTGCTCACCAAGGTGTCATAAAGCAGTAAGTACTGCCAACTCACCTTTTAGTTACTAGTAGACAAAATGGCTCAAGGCTCCTTATGATTATTAAATCCATCTGAGAAAAAGGGAAGACTGATTTTCAGAAATCTGTGATCTCAAAATGTGATGCCATTTTCTTTTTGAGACTGGAGAGGCAGTAACTGTTTTCATCATAACTTCTTAATATTTTTCTATTGCAAGACTTGTAAAAGTGATTGACATATATATGTTGGTCTTATATTCAGAGCCTTGCAGAAATAAGACACACAAAAATTAACTTCTATTTGCATATATTTAGGAGCCAGGTGAAACAGCTCTTCATTTAGCAGTCCGGACTGCTGACCAAACCTCTCTCCATCTGGTTGACTTCCTTGTACAAAACTGGTATGGATTGTTAATTTTTCATTAAATTATGCATGAAAAATGTAGATGTTCAAAGCTAGGCTTCCAGTGCTTTGACAAGTGTCACTTAAAATTGTTCTCCTTAGATATATTTCAAAAGAGTGTAATTTAATACCTTTAGGTGACCTTTGTGATCCTAATGAGTACATAGTGGGGAAAAAAGTTTAAATTTAAAACATGGAAAGCAGCTATATAAAGATAGGATGAAAGGAAAAACAGAGCAATAAAGAACATTGGCTGGGAAGACATGACAGTATGAAACAATGCAAATGGTCAGGTAAGGGAGAGATAGCAAGTAAATGTTCCAAAAAACAAAGAGAAATGATGGGGGTAGAAACAGGATCTTTTTCAAAAGATTATTTAAAAGAAGCTCGATTGACTTTGAAAAAGGCATTCTAATACTTAATAAACTGTCTTGAAGGTATGAAGAGCATAATCTTTTGAACTAGTAATTTTCAGCAAAAGTTTATTGGCTGAGCTGTTTGCTTTCAAGACGTTCTCTTATGATCTCAGTGATCTCAAGACATTTTCATAATTCAAATGGTGTAGTGTTGCAACACTATCATATATATAGATAATATTATATACATAGAAAACGATTAAATGAGATCAAGGTCCAGTCTACTTCTATAGTAAGCTATTATGTGAAAGAAGGAGCAGTTGTTTGCTGTGTCAGATGGTTGTTTTTTCAGAATGATGACAAGAGTAGGACTGGGAAGAAACAGAAGACTCATCACAGTTGTTTGAGCTGGCAGGGGGAAGGCTTTGAGGATGTTTTTTGATTTTTTGTTTTTCCCTCAGCATAGCAGGCATCCCTTCAGTCAGTCAATAGTTTTTCCTTCTCCCTCTCTAATAGTTTGTGTAGTGGTTCTCCTATATGAAATGCGTACCAAGTTTTGGTCTTCTGGATAACAGCACAGACTTGGAATCTGTATTTATGACACCATCTCTTGGGCTATGTGACTTGCTGTGTAGACTTCACTTAAACTCTCTTCTGCCATTGCTTCCTCATGTTAAATGGAGTGCTGACTATCCTAGGATTGTTACTAAAATTAAAAATAAAATAAAAAATAAGCTTGCTAGTATTCACCAAGCTGTTTGAGATCGTAATTTGGAAAATGTCATTGTACTGGGCATTGTTAAAGGACTTGATACTTTGAATAATTTTAAATTATTTTTAGTTATAAAACTTCATATTTTCTTCAGACAGCTATCATGTTTTACATGTGTCTGTTCAATGTGGGTACTGCTTGAGTGGAAGAACTGTTGTATTCTAAGCCTTTTTGTTACATTTTTATAGATGCATGATATCAATCCCTTTATGTTAACTTTTTTGAGAAATGTTTTCTTTAGAAATTCAAAACTGAAGAAGTTCTGAAGAGCCCAGTGAACCCCTTCACAAAGCTTCTTTCCCTAACTCAGTTTGTATCCTTACATTCTTTCTATTTACTCTTTTGTAACATCCTTGCAGCAATTCTCTTTATAGTTCTTTCAATGCATGAGACTTATGAACCTGTTCTAACTGTATCAAAAAAATTTTTCAGATACTTTTATTGGGGCTAGTTTGGCATGTTTGAAAAAGAAATTCAGTGAAGTAGCAGGTAGAAAACAACTGTTTATGACTTTGCAAAGGATTAGGCTTTGAATCTTTGAATTTCACTTTTCTTTTTTATTAAAAAACATCTGTAAATGCTCAGTCCTTTTCAGCCACAGCTCAGGAATTTCTAGTGTTGTTGGAAGTCTTGAAAGTGATATTTAATTTCAAAATATATTTTCCTCCTCTATTTTGGTATTTGTCCAGGGAAGTATTTATGCATTTATTATTCTTGGGAATTTGATGTGAAGTGAATGCATTTCACAGCATACTATAACTTTTCTTGAATTGTTTTTTATGTTCAGTGGAAACCTGGATAAGCAAAACAAGCATTGGGTAATACCGGTCTACACTACTGCAGTATGTATAATAAGCCTGAGTGTTTGAAATTACTTTTTGAGGGGGAAGCCAACTATTGATGTAGGTAAGGTTCATTATTTAAAACTAGGAAATTAAGATTTCCTTAAAAGCTCTTTCTAACACTTTTTATTTATGTCTCACCTTGTTAAATGAACTTAATTCCACTCTAGATGATGTGGGCTTTGTGTGCACAACAGTTGGTTGGTTTGATTTTTTTTTTTAATATTCATGTTGGTGCTGCAGCCTCACCCCAGCAGCTCCCAGTCACCATGGTAAGCTGATTAGGAAGGGATTAGCTTTCTCAGCTGCCTTTCTTCTTTTTGTTTGCATTTGTGTGGTGTGAGAGACATATAACACCTCTCTACCTAAATCAGTCCCATTTTCATCATGATTACCAAAATTTTATTAAAAATACAATTTCTTCTTCCCACTTAGTAAATGAGAGATTATCCCAAGTGCTTTCCTTTCCCTGTCTTGCTGTCAGAGTTAGAGGTATTCCATGAACTCAGCATTCTCAGGCTCTCAGGAGCTAAGTCTCATCCAGGCATGTCCTATAAAACATTGCATTCTATCAGCTCTTGAGATAGATAGAGATAGCTTGAGATCTTGAGAAAGCACTTGCTTTCTGGTCTGGCATTATTTTTAAACCTAACATACCATAGCCTCAAGAAGACAAAATCAGCCAGAAAGGTTTAAAATCATTCTTGTTCAATTTGTCAAAATAGGACTTTTGTTTCCAGATTTGGGCTTCAAACCACTACATGTTAAGCAAAGTAGAACTTTGATCAACCTTTGTTTTTCATTTTTTAAATCATAGAATTTTTTTCCTTTTTTTAAACTGTCTCACCCTGACAGCTTGTTTATCCTGCTTATTCATGTAAGAAATCTACTGCAAAGGAGCTGCGTGGAGATTGAAAGACTAAATTTCTGTATATTCTCTGCTAGGATGGTTAGGAGGGATTTGGGAACTGTCCCAGTTGATGCTGCTGTTCAGAAAGAACCTGATGATCACATGAAGTGCATGAGCACTTAGAGTGGAATCTAAAGAGCTGCAGCTGCTATAGCGTAAATAGGACATTTTTGATCACTTTTAGAAATTACTCTGCTAAAACAAAACCAAACTTAAGGAATGGATTTATTTAGACATCTCAGAGAATCACTCTCTTTTTTATATTGTTCATTTGTAGTAAACCAAGCTGGAGAGACACCTCTGGACACAGCAAAAAAGAGCGAAAGCTGTTCAGTGTGAGGAACTGTAAGAACAGGGGCAGGAGGGTTGGAAGAGAGAGGGACGGGCTATTTATTATTTTAAAGATGTGATCTACTTAATGATATCATTACCACTGTATCTCAAACTTTGTGTAGCTGCCAGGTAGCTGTATGCTGATCCCAAGGCCCCGCCATAGATGAATATTTTCTAACTTCAAACACAACAGTTGTTTTTTTTGTAAAAGTTTAAGTAAAAGATCTTGATTCTATTGAAAGTACTTAGTTTTTTAACAAGTGTATTTTAAGACCCTAAATATTGGAAGGTCAAGTATTTGAGTATCAATTAGTGCACTGTTCTGTGACATTTGGGCATCATCACCTCTTCCTTAAGATATATCTACCAGAAGTACAAAACAACCCCTGAAATGTTACGTATCTAAAGACCATTTTGGTCTAGATCTCTGTTTGACTTTTCCTGCTTTGAATTTTTTTTTAGTTTATTTAATGGGACAGATACTTCAAAGATGGTGAAAGTGATCTTATAAGAACTGAAACAACTTGAAATTAAACCTCCTCTTCCTCCTTCTTCACAAAGAAGTGAAAATGAAATGTCTGGAAGTTAGGGTCTCAAAAAATGTAAAACACTTGCTTTGGGGTTACTTTGTCACTCTACTGAATGTGATCAGAGAAAAAACTTTCTGGAATTTTGAGAATGTGTGAGTGATATTAACAAGATGCCACTCAAGAACATTATTTGAGTTCAAGAAATAAAAGTGTTAGAGTTAAAGGATTTTCCCACATACTTTTCTGAAGCAGTGAGCCATGAATTCTATGGGATTCTACGGGAGAGCAACAAAATCTTTTGGGTTTAGCTCTCTAATGCACCTCTCACCAGTATGCATTTATAGGCAACTGAATTCAAGTACTGTCAAAGGATTTAAAAGTTTTAAGTAGTGCAGCAGTTTCACATTCAAGACAGTATCAGAAATATTTACAAAGCAGTTGTCACTTGCTGCTTGATGCTGTTTTAAAGAACTTTTCTGCCTAATTTTATTGATCCAAGGAGGAAATCTCCTTACTCTCTGCATCTGGTAATTTCAATACATCTCCTTTGAAGACTGAAAATTTTTGTTGTATATTAAGTAATGGTGTTTAATCGAGAGCTTGTCCTTCACAAATAAGAACAATTGTCCATATTTATGGTAATGTAAGTCAACATTTTGATATGTTTGCAAAGCTGGTACTCTCACTGACTTCTCAGTTACTCCTCTTGCTGCTCTGTAAGTACTGTTTCCAGTGTTTTGAGAATTCTGTCAGCTGCAAAACAGATCAGCTGTACAACACAGCTGTGGTATGGATTGCTTTTCTCTTTGCTGTGTATTTAATAAAGTAACATCTGTTACTAATGTGAACCAACTGATTGTATTGTAGAACAAACAAAAACAAGTAGGTATTATCAGTGAGCTTATCTAGCTGTTAACTGTTTAATTGTTGCAATTGAAATTCAGCTAATACCCGATTATTTCAGGTGGCAATAATGCAGCATTTACACCTTTTTTCTTGTTTTCTGAAGAAGAAAATTATTCCTGCCTTTTTCCCAAATGTGACAGTGAAATAAAGTTGAGTTCTTCCAAAATTTGGGGAGGGAAGATGATTCAGGCTCTCCTGAATCAACTAGAGCTAAGTAGGCTGTGTTTCAAAGGATATGAAGGAATAAATGACTATAAATCTAAGCACTGAAAACGATAACTTAGGATGTCAGAATAACCAGGAATTGCGTTTTGGATTTTTAGGGGTTTGTTGTTTTTTTTTTTTCCTGCTCATTTGAGTAGTAGATTTTTAAAGAATGTGAATACATAAGCTGTCAGTGTGTGCTTGCTGTCCAGAAAGTCAACTGTATCCTGGGCTGCATAGAAAAGTGGCCCGCTGGTCGAGGAGAGAGATTCTCCCCCCTGTGTACTGTGTCCAGTTCCCTGTGTCTTGTCCCTAGGACAAGAACTGTTGGAATGAGTCCAGAGGAGGGCTACAAAGATGGTCAGAGGGCTGAAGAACCTTTTCTATGAAGAAAAGCTGAGGAGTTGTTCAGCCTGGAGAACAGGAGGCTCCTTGGATATCTCCAGCCTTCCAGTACCTGAAGGGTGCCTAAAAGAAAGCTGGGGAGGGACTTCTTACAAGGTTGTGTAGTGACAGGACAAGGGACAAGGATTTAAACAAGAGGAGGGCAGATTTATGTTAGAAACTAGGAAGAAATACTTTACTGTGAGGGTGATGAGACACTGGCACAGGTTGCCAGGAAAGTTGTGGATGCTTCATCCCTGGAAGTGTTCAAGGTCAGGTTGGATGGGGCCTTGAGCAACCTGGCCAAGTGGGAAATGTCTCTGCCCATGCAGAGTGGTTAGACCAAATCATTCTGTAATTAGGTCCCAAATCATTCTGTAATTATTTGGGCTGGCAAGTAGGGTAATTTTGTGTGTAACCCACATCAGCCTCATCTGGTGAGAAGAAGGAAAATATCAAATAAAGGGATAAAAAACTGCTACTTTGCTTCCAACACAAGGACTGGGGTTTTAGAGTGGTAATTGTATGCACCAGAATTTATGAGTTAATTTTACCTTTCCTTCTTGGAAAGGAGGGCTCCAGATGCATTCTGCTTTGTTCATATAGCTTCTCTTTATGTCATCTTTTCAAATGCTTATCAAACACAGCAACTTCTCCCCTTTTGTCTTTTGTTTGTTTTTCTGTACCTCAATTAAATGAAGGATGTTTGTGTGATTGACCAGAAATTGGTTCTTTTTAGTGCCTGGAAAAGTTTTAAACCTTGAAATATTTTATTTTACTGCTTGCTGTTATGAGGCTAACTTTGTTGACACCAAAGAAACAGCAAGTATTTTAACAAGAATTGTTATTTCTTTCAGCTTTCTCAGGCCAAGGCAGGAAAGCTAAACCCACATGTCCATGTAGAGTATGAATGGAATCTTGGGCAGGAAGAAATCGATGAAAGTGATGATGACTTAGATGATAAGGTAAGACTGAATTACTTTCACAGATTTGTATTAAAAAACTGTCAGTTCTGTGGAAATGGATGGAAATAAAAACTCTGCTTTAACCTTTGTTTTCATTACAGTTTTTTTTTTTTTTTAAAAGTTTTCAGGCCTATATTAAGGACTGACAAAGTGCCTTTTGACACTCTGTCAACCAAGTTACTATGGATTAGAGTTTCAGAAGTTTTGCTTTGACAAGATGAGCAATGTGATATAAACCAGTAAAAGTAGATAACTTTGTCATTCTGTCCTCTTCTGAATTCTAGATTGTTCCTTTTTTAGCAGGAGGAAATCCAAAGTATACATACTTATTTTTCCCAAAGATTATTAAAAACCTATTTTTTGAAACAATTAACTTTGTTCTTCAAAAAAGTTTGCTATGCATTTCATTTCTGATTACAAAAAGAAGTAATGGAAAGATGAAACTTGAGGGCATAGGATAATTGCCATCCTAGAGCATGTGGAAATGGAGCTTCAGTGTCCCACTTAGCAAGTCATTTAATTACTCTGTGGTCTGTTTCTGTAGTAAGTGGGAAAATACCTATTTTTATGTGGTCAATTTTTTAATTTTCTGTGATGGTTGGGACCAAAAAATTCAGAAGCCCAAATAATTTACATATCTTGAAGGACAGAAGAGAACAAAAGTTTTATCTGTGCAAGGAGCCTCAGGAGGATGAGTAATGCTGTGTTGGAGATAATAGCTGCTTGAACCAGAGCTGCAGTGAGACAGTTCGTGCTCCATATGTAGCTATTAATATACAGCAAAAATTGCTGTGTAAAATTTCTCCAAAGAGCAGCTATGTAAGAGCTGTTCCACTGCATATATTGCTAGTTCAGGCAACAAATAAATCTGATGTGTCAGAAGTGGTTACTTTATTTTTGATATACATCAGTGGGGTAATACACTTGGTCTTTGAGGGTAACTGCCTGGGCTGAGTAAAGAGCTAATTGAACTGAAAATTACTCTTATATTCTAAAAACTTCAGTAGGCTCTTATTAGTGTATTATTTAGTATTTTATTACTGTGTATCTAGGGCTTCAAGAATAAATCTAACTTTGTGTGCATGGTGATCTGTTGATGCTACAATCTTTATTTTTCTGTTAGAGGAGAGGATCTCAGATCTCTGAGAAAGGGGGGAATGTGGGCTTATATGTCCAATAAAATAAAGAAATTGTCTTAGAATAAAAAACATCTAGTGAATGCTTTCTCAGACATATTGACTATATTTAATGTGTAGACACTTGTATAGTATATTTGTTTTTCTATTCACAGCCCAGCCCTATAAAAAAAGAAAGATCTCCAAGGCCCCAAAGTTTTTGTCATTCTTCAAGCATTTCTCCCCAAGACAAACTGACTCACCCTTCATTTAGCACTCCTAGAGACAAGCAAAGACTCTCCTATGGAGCTTTCACAAATCAGATTTTTGCTTCTACAAGCACAGACTCACCCACCTCTCCAACTGCAGACGCTCCTCCCCTTCCTCCTAGAAATGCTGGCAAGGGTAAGTTGGTCTTCAAGCTACAAACAACGATTTTTCCACAGTTGCCCTACTTTTCACCACAGACACTGCAGTATTTCAAGACATAGCATTTTTTTCTCATTGTGTAGATGCAGTAAATGGTACCATGCATTTGCAAAACTTAAGGAGAGGGGACGACACTGTTATAAAGGATTCATTCATGAAAGTCAATGTGAATAGGTGAAAAAATAAAATAATACTTTGCTAAATAAAGTTTCTTTTGATAATGTGGAGAAGCATTTTTAAGCATTTGCAGACACAAAAATAAAAGTGTTTTAGAAGAAAGCTGATGCTGCATGGTGGTATGCAATGATGTGCTGTATAGTGTTTGGCAGAGAGTGTAAAGAAACAAAGTTTTAGAGGAGAAGGAGATGCAAGAAGTCTCCCTCTGCTTACAGTCAGTGTGGGGAAAAAAGTAGCAGAATGACCTGTGAAGTTTTAAGCAGGTTGGTATTACAGTTACTTCTCTCTGAGCCATTAGCAGTCTCCTCTTCCATACTGATCAGTACTAAAGGGGCTGCAAAGAAAGGCAGAGAAAATACCAAGCCTATTGCCAGACAGTTAACGAGTCATTTATGCACTGAAGATATAAACTAAACATCACCCATTCTTCCCTGAGTTAAACAACCATTTTGCTCTTGTACAATTATCTGTAAGGAAGGTTTTTGCTTCAGTTCTGTCAGTTTTGCAGTCTACATTTAGTTGAAATGAATGAGGTGCTTTTTCTTCTTAGAAAAAAGAAAGAAGTGACACACTTCTTAGTGGCACTCTTGTAGTTCTTGAAAGGGAAGATAACTTAATTCTATGAAACTATTTCAGCTGTAGTGCATGGTGGTTCTTTGATCTGAATACCTATCAATTTAAAATTTAGAGAACATTCTTTAAGGAACAAAACCTGTTACATTATGATAATTTGTGCAAATCTATATTTTAGAAAAAAAAACAACCAACCTTCATCTCTCCTCTTTTTCTCTTATTTAATTTAGAGTGAAATAGTGTTTTGAGGGTTGACTTGTTAGAGAACTCTTCAGTTGTGATGAATGCTTCGGTATAGTTCAGTAGCTATGTTGAAGGATGCTCTCATTTATTAGCACTGATATAACTTCTTATTTTATTTCCTTATGGTAGTTGACTTTTTTTCAAAAAATACTAAATAATTGCTTCACTGGAATTTGAAAGAGTAAAAGGGACAGAACAGTCTGTTGGCATCAGCTATCTACTTTTATTGGGGTACAGATGCTCTGCTTGAGAACTACTGTTCTACCATCAGTCTTTGTCATCTACTGGTAACTTATGAATTAATTCTGTAGCTCTTCTTTATTTTTTTTCTTTTTTTAAACAGGTCTGTTTTCCATCAAGAGGAAAACCAATTTTGCTAGGATATGCATTTTTACAATCTTGAGTTTCTTTCTGCCATTTTCACTGGGGTCTCACTTGTGACTTTATTATGACGACCTTCCTTTTGGCATAACACATTCCTAACTTTTCCCCTTTTCTTCCTCCCCTTATTTACATGCTCCATCTGACAGTCTGCTGCAGATTGTTAGGCTTAGAAGGTCCTTCAGTCAGACCTGGGATAACTTTTGTTTTGTCACATAGTTTTAAGTCTTGAGAAGTAATAATGAATCCCATTTCCTCACAGAGGTTAAGGAGTTTGTGTCTTCTATCTGAACACTGTTTAGTATTTTGTCAACTTTCAGTGGATCATGATGAAAATTGTTTGTCATTATATAGTATAGTATAGTATATATATGGACTTACTCAGAAAATTCATTTTCTCTAGGATGGAAAATGTTTGTGTGCATATTTCACTCCAAGTATGTATTCAAGTTTCAGAAATATTAGATATTTTCCTAGGTGTTCCTGCAAAGTGTTTCCCAGATGAACGAATGAACACAACACCAAAGCTGCTTGGAAAGAAATGACATGTTGAAATCTCTTTCTGTTTTCATGGCAAGGATCAGTCAGAAAAAAAAACTTATTTATTTTTCAACAAGATAATATATTATCAGAAAAACACAGAACCATTGCCTTCTAAGGATAATAGTTACATAAATGGCTTTGTCAGGGTGGAAAAAGCCAGACTGACAGTGTAAGTCTGAGTGAAGGGTTGCATGGAACTACTGTTAAGTTAAAGGCACTAGGCTTTTCTGATTCGAACATAACAAAATTTTACCCATGTGACCTGGGTTTTTGGTTGATTTCTATTCAATAATTGTAAATTATATAATTAGTTTTAGAATATCTTTTAAATACAGGTCACTGTTGTTTGAGATAACAGGACTCAAAGGGACAGGGAAACAAAATTGCAAGTGCCTGGAAAAGTTGCTCTAGAAATGGTAATTGGAGATGAGGTTTGTGGCTTATACAAACCTTGCTCTGTGCTCCCAAATTGGATTGGGTCTTTAAAGAAAAAGTAGAGGTTTTTCACATCCATCGAGGAGACACTGGTAACACCATCTTATTTGAAACAATCTGAGATAATTGTGTTCTGTAGGCAAAAAAAAGAATCAGAATTTGTGTGGTCTTTTGAGATCAAGTATTAATAAAGTATATGCCTTACATCAAAGTTAAACTTATTTGATAAGCTTACTTATCAAATCCGTTTTTGTTAGTAAAGTTTGTTTTAATAGCTGCCTATTTGATTAAAGATTTTATGAAAATGCAGTATTATATTTTATTTAAAGTTCCCTAAATGGCACGGGCAAGAAGAGCATTGAATCATTGATTCATAGAAATTCAATAGAAATCAGCTGGGTTGCAAGGGACCTCAGAGATCATCGAGTCCAACCCTTGAACCTCTACTGCTGCAGTCACCAGACCATGGCACTGAGTGCCACATCCAGTCTCTTTTTAAATATCTCCAGGGGTGGAGAATCCACTACTTCCCTGGGCAGCCCATTCCAATGTCTGATCACCCTCTCAGTAAAGAAATTCTTTCTAATATCCAACCTAAACCTCCCCCGACACAACTCAAGACCGTGTCCTCTTGTCTTGCTGAGAGTTGCCTGGGAAAAGAGACCAACCCCCACCTGGCTCCAACCTCCTTTCAGATAGTTGTAGAGAGGGATGAGGTCTCTAATCTCTAATGACATTAAAGCTTACTATACATTCTGTCCCCAAATGTAATTTGTCCTTTGTCCTGCTCTGTTGTGAGGCCTCAGCGGGTACTGTGGGACCCTGCAGGAGCATGAAAGCAGTCTGTAGAGAGTGGGTAGCTGGGGGATCTGTGTTTTAGGAGAGGCAGAGAATTTTAAATTTCATGTTTTTTACCATTTGGGGCAGACAGCTATCTCTTCTCCAAAACATATTGTGTACTTAGACACAACCCCTTCCCTTTGGTCCTTTCTATAAGCTGGCTTCATTTGCCAGGGAAGTTCCCTTGATAGCAAAGTTTTGTGGTGTCTGCTGAGATGCCACAGTGGACTGGAAGCCAATCAAGTCTGAATATTGTGTGGGGAATGGAATGCAAGAATTAAAGCCATTTATATAATATACACCACTCTTGCCTGAGGTTTTTCATGTGGTTATGGGGTCTACAAAATAAGGTTGACTCCATGATTGAAATTGTGTAAGTACAATTGCTGAAGGCTATGTATGTGGGGATTTTTTAAAGTTTCTCTATGCTTTACTGCAATGCAAGTCCAAATTTTCCAGTTTAATAACTTCTCAAAAATATTCTTTAAAAATGCTGAAACTTAAGTAATATTCTACTCTATACCATCTCATTTGTAGATGCATCTTACTTTTTGCTATCTCTGCTAGAAAGTTAGTTACTCCTAATAGAATTGCAAAGTGCAGAATGAATCCAGTAGCTGTGCAAGCTGTATGCTTTTCCAGTTGCTTATTTAAGGTTATTCATGTTCAGCTTCCTTGTGTTTGTCAATCAAGTGTTTAGTCTATAACATGAGGAAAATCATCATTTTCATCAGAGCTTCCCAGCATTATTGCTTCAGGCGTTTATCAGGTCTTCTGACAGTTGTTTTTTGTTTGTCTTGTTTTGAAAAAAGCTTTAAAATAAAAATTATTAAAAATCACTGTATAATTAGTTGGCATGACTCAGCATAATAGCTAAATAAACTCTTGGACAGCCTTAATTGCAAATACAGTGTGAGGGTAGTGTTGCTAACTATTTTTGTGCAAGTATTAGGCAATCTACAGGTTTCCTTACTTTTAGCAGAAAGCTAGTTGATTTTTAATGGTTCTGACTGTTTCTCTCATGGGTTGAACATGCAAGTTAATGAAGTTTGGGTCTTCAGTACAAATTTGCATATTTTTTCTCTCTCTCTTGCAGCTCTAATGTTATGTACAGAAGCCTAGCAGGCATTTCCCTTGTGATTCCAGGCCACTGCAGACACTGAATCTGCAATCTTCAACTCTGATCAAACTCAATTTCTAAAGAGATTTTCTTATTTGCATTTACTATAACTTCCAGAAATTGTCTGACTGCATTGTTCATAGGATTAGGAGTCTTCTCAAGTTTAGACGTTGGCTCATGTACTAACACTGTCATTTAGCCTTAAGGGATTTTTCTGTCATTTCATGTCCATACAAGGCAGGATACCTGGAGAGCCATCATGCACACTCCTTTTTTCTGTTCTGCTTAGATTAAACAAAGCCATGTATCTTTCGACCTTTTCTGATAGTATTCAATACATCTGTCATCTTGTCCTTTTCCTCATACAGCCCTTCTCAGACCTTTGCTGTTTCAATCGCCTTCTTAAATACAACTGACTGAAAGTGCAGAAATGCCACTAAAATATTGTGGTTTCTGCTGGAAATACTACATGAAAATATCTTTTCGTCCTATTTTCTTTTTCATGGCTGCATCATTATGGTGTATCAGGTACTACACAGATTTTCCCTACTGCCATTTTTCAGCAGAGTCCCTAAAGCAAATGTACAAATGCTTCTTAATTTAGAACTACAGTGTTTGTGTGTACTGTGTGTCTATATTTAATCTCATTTCTGTTACAAGGCCTTTAAGGACTGCAAGTTCTTCTGTTTATTTTTAATTATTTCAGGACTCCACTGCTTTCTTGCATACATTTAAAGACTTAATTTTTTATCTTCTTATAATTGTGTTGATACATTTTAGTTAAATAATACTAGTTATTTATCCCACTCAAACTTTTTAGTACCATAATAGGATGGGAAGGCTGACAGGTGTTCCTATCGTGTGGTTTCTCATATTTGTGCATCAACCCAAAATACAACATTCTTTAATATAAATTTTAGCTCTTTTTTAAGACAGGACTTTCTTTTTGCATTAGTTATAGAAAATAATTCAGGTGCTAATGTTGAATCAATGTGTATTCTTAGCTTTCGTGTTCACCATGTTTGTGATAATTTTTTCTCTAATTGTTATTATTTTCAGTACTCAAGGTAGATGACAAGTAAGACAAACCCAAGAAGGCTTTTAGTAACAATATCTCTGCAAAGTTGTCACTCATAAAACTATAAAAAAATAAGTATTATACTTGTTAATGAAAACAGTATATGTAATATAAACTTAATTCTCTTTGCAGTACCTGTTCTGTCATTAACTGGAATACTGGTTCTTCCATATCTCTCATTAAGTGGTAAAAATAAAATGCAAATATGAGGTTTTTTACACTATAAACCCACAATTTCTTGAATGAATGGCAACAGCTTTGCATGGTTTCACAAGTACACAGATGATAGCTACTATATTAACTGCACAAAAGCTGAGGGGCAATGCACTAATAATTGCAAGCCTTTTTCAATCATTTAACTTCATACAATAAATTTGATATTTAGTCTATTTGCACATGAAAGTGTGATCCTTGTAATAAAGTTACAGAGGTTGACATCACTTTTTACTGAAAACAATGTTTCCCCCAGCAAACTGAAAAGAGCCCCAGTGGAACCAATCTTTAAAAATTCTAGGTCAAGGGTTTTGGGTTTTGCTTTGTTTGGTTTTTTTTCCTTTTTTTTTTTTGGTTGTGTGAGGAAAATGATTTATATGAAATGTGAAATTTACAAGTATGTTAAAAATCATCAAGGTAACTATGGGGAAGAAATGTTTGCCTTACTTGCTGCCTTGTTAGACTCACAAAATATCTTTGATCTGGAAAAATAACTGCTCTGAGTATTACTTAGAAATATCTGGTCAGCCTTGCATTTAAGAATAGCATGTAAGAATTTTTTTGAGATTTTGTAGATTCTTTGTAATACAAAGTATTTTATGGTAATTTTACTGGCACTTCGTACATCATTGGATCTTTGTACTATTCCATCATTTCTTTCCATAAACGGATTTAGATTCCAGAATGTTTCCCACATTTCTTTCTTTAAAGCATGATGTCACTTTAAACGTCTTACTGAAAAGATGTCTTGGACTTTCCTATAATTTCAAAATAGTTATTTAGTATTTCAGCCATCTAATCATTAGGGTATGCCTTCTAAATTCATATTTATTCCTTCCATGAAGATAATGTAGGAACAAATGCTAGGAGTCTGAAAAGTTAAATAGATTTTAATGCCTTAACATCTTTTCCCAGTAACTTTGGTATGCTATGTAAACGTTTGACAGCTATTCAGTGATAAAGATTTTCAACTATTCCGTGATGTCTGGAGATACACTAGCAGTAGGAAATACAAAAAAATATATCCATATGTAACCGCATTCAAAGCATTTTTATCCT
Organism: Calypte anna; assembly: GCF_003957555.1. Lineage (NCBI taxonomy): Eukaryota > Metazoa > Chordata > Aves > Apodiformes > Trochilidae > Calypte > Calypte anna. Next base: position 141,884,904 of record NC_044245.1, on the reverse strand, counting down.
ACTAATTTTTGTTTTTGTAGAGAAGGATTCCTTCATTTTACTGGCAATAAAAGATACAAATCTTACTTCACATCTGAAGTTTTATTTTTGCAATAACCACGCAGTGCTATATCAATGCACTTTTTTCCTTTGAGCCAATTTTCAACTCTTTGTCATTTGTGGTGGGGCTGGGGACGGTGTTGGCATTGGGTGGCCAGGCTTTTGTGTAATGCAGGCATCAGGACACCAGGTGGTGGTAGGGCAGAACCTCTGCAGTGTTGGCCAATGCCACTCGCTGACATTTCAGACGTGTGTTAATTCCTATTTGAGATGTCGGGACAAGAGAAAAATCCGATACTGACATCCTGTGTATGTTTCATATGTGCTTTTTAAAAAGGTACTGTAAACTCTGGATACTGAATTTTCCTTTCCCCCTCAGATATACTGTGAGTTACAGTATAGAACAAACTTCAGATCATATTTATATAAGCAAACTAAGAATTTTTAACTTGCAAAAGTTCAGGGGATTGTCAGTCAAAACTTAGTGTGAGGTAAGTTCTTCATTTTTGCTGGCAGAAAACATTTCAGTGCATGGTTAAACTAGGTTGCTTCCTTACAATCACAGGGGAAATTAAAATGAGAGAGGATATAACCTGGGGTAGAATCTTATTTGCAGTAGCATTTAACTGCTTGTCAGTTACTGGTTTTGTGAAAGTGGAAATAAACTGAGAGAACAATTGCAAGCTATATAATTTGATTTACAAGAGTAGACAATAAATGGAAAGCCAGGCCCAAAATATATGCTGGGGTTGTGGTTAAGAGATTCTCCCTGAGCAGCAAAGGCCTTCCAGGTTTTGAATCAGGAAGAGAATAGATTGAATTATTAACTCATTATGGGCAGTTTTATTAATCTTTTCTTTGGGCTTAAGAATAAAGAGGGAGGTCACTTGCTGAAAGTATCTGGCAAATGTACACGTGCTTACAGGTTGATAGAAGGTACTTTTTTCAGAGTTTAATATTTCATTTAAGAATTTTAGAAAAGAATATTCTGTATTGATTTTATACTTTTGTGATATGTAGTAATTTGGGAAGGAAGGCAGTCTTTGTTAATTTTCAGTCTAGCTATAGAGCTGGTAATAATATTTTTAAAACAGGCATCTCTACTTCTATGTGCAGGTTAGGGTATGTGCCAGTAAAGAAAATGAAGATTTTGTCTCATACTGTTCAACATAAGTTAGGTTTTAAAAAAATAACCAGGTTTGTTCGATAGTGATACAAACATATGATATGATAGATTTGAAATCTCAGTTATAAATTATTTTTTTTTAAAACTTACAATGTTTTTCTGTATTTATCCAGAGTCTGTGATGGCAAAATTCTGTTACCTGCAAAACTTAAATGCAAAATCATGACTGAAGTGTTGTTTGTTGGTTAGATTAAAAACAAAACAGAAACCAACAACAACAACAAAACCAACAAGCCAAACCCCAATAACAAAATCCTTACAGCCACTGTAGACCTCGTTTAAATAAATGTTACAAGTAATTTCTTTTGGTGGTTATGGCAGCTGACTTGAGCAGTTGTCTCCTCACTGCATATTTGCACCCTGCACAGCCTGCTTCTTGAGCTTCTTATTAAAGATGGTTTTGGATGTGGGAAAACTCTTGTTTTCCCTCTTGGTTATTTTGTCTTTTTAATCTGTATCTGTTCCCATATTCTGTAAATCATGTGTTGTGTTGAATAATACTTGTGTCAACATTGATGCTGGGGGAAACCAGAGTTTAAGAGCAGGGTGACACTGTAAATTCTTATAAGCAATGCTACCATTAAGTATCTAATCTTACCTTCAGCAAGGATTTTTCTGATGTTTATTTTGTATACCCTGCATACAACAATTTGCCTTGCTTTGAAAATCCATATTCTGATGTGTTTAAGCCACAGGAAAAAAAAAGAAAAAAAAACTTTAAAGAAAACTTTTTTTCAAAGGAAAATTCATAGATAGCTTTCTATGCCCCCAACCCCCAAGTTTGTTAAGCAGAATTTCATATGGGATGTTCTGGAGGACGAAAAATGTCCCCCCATGATATACCACCTGAAAGCTATTTCATTCTGGTACAATTTAATAGTAATTTGATTTCACATGCTAAAATATTATTGATTTTTAGGACTCCATACTTATTTCTTAAAAAATAAGTAAATTTTAAAAATTTAAAAAAATAGAAATCATGGAGTAAATTCATCACAATTTTTAAACATAAGTACATGTCTCTTTCTGTTGCCAGGTTGTGATATTCCCTCAGCTACCATGGTTAAAAATGTGGTGAATGTGTTGTTTAGTATAACACTGTTTTGCATGGCTTGTCTTTTATTTTATTCTTTGGCTGCACTTCACTCTGGTCTGACTGAATTTTTCAGTGCTGCTTTGATGTTTATGCACATGTATTTGTAAGAAGATTGTTTGTTATTTTGCAGGCCCACCTTCAACCCTCCCTCTAAGCACTCAAACCTCTAGTGGCAGCTCCACTCTTTCCAAGAAGAGACCACCTCCCCCACCCCCAGGACACAAAAAGAACCCTCTCTGACCCCACCAAGCCCACTACCTCATGGACCCCAGAATAAGGGCCCAATTTCCTTGGGGTGAGTTTTAAAATACAAACCAAAAGGGCAGGGGAAGACCTTTATGATGGATGACATATGCTCTTTGGTTTCTCTTTACCTGGTGCTTGCTTTCCAATGATTGCAGCGTGATGTAAAGTCAGCTCAGATAAATGAACACTTCTGTCTTCTGTCACTCTAGTTCCCAGGCTTCTGTATCTGTATCTCACTTGAGAAAACTGAAAATATTCCCATGCTCCCCTGGGGCCCAATCCAGTCTCCTCTGCTGCCTCCCTCTCTAGCCTAGCTGCCCAGGCTGCCCTCACCCCAGTCTGATCATCTACTGCATCTGCTCTGCATCTGCTTCCTCACCCCTGCTCCTTTTCTGACCAGCTCATTAATTGAGGCAGACCTTAATTTAGGGTAGATAGACCTCAGTTAACATGTGTGGGTTCTGACTGCCTGAAAAGTTTGTTTCCTTGGGCTCTGTGCCAGATCTCTCATAAAGTGTTTGCTCCTAGCTGTGGGGATGTGTTGTCTGAAATATGTTTTTGGGTTTTGTGATGTTGTCTGTACATTTACAAGACTGATAGGTTTGTTGCATCCTTCTACCTGCAGAAATTAGACAGAAACAGCACCTTTTTTTTTTTTCTTTTTTTTTTTTTTTAAAACCAGAATACTTCTCTGACAGGAGCCTTTTAGAAACTATTTTCCAGACTACTCATATTCTTTCTCTTTTCATTAACATGGCTCCATGCAAGCCAGCTTTGCTTGGTAGGTATAAATCTCAGGCCCGTGTAGTTTTTCTATAATTTTAGTCTTGGTGACAGGATTTCCATAAATCTATAAACGTTTCAGCTGAAATCCAATGCTTCCATAGGGGAGTCATCGATACACTACTTCAGTCCTAAAAGTACCCTCCCTCTGTTCTAATATAAGCACAAAATTACTAGCCTAAAAATATTACAAGCTTAAAAGCACTGTTTTGAGGGTTTCTTTCAGCAAATTGACTTAAATGTGGTAAATCATGGAGTATTTTTGTGTAGAATCTGTGATTTAATCTAAGACGTAATGTGAAGAGGAGTGCAGAGTCCAATGAAAAGTTAAATCTTTTCTCAAGGAACACAAATAGTGGCAATCTTTTCAGTTTGCTACTTTTCTGATGTCTGGGATATGAAAAAAATGTTCCCTGTATTCTGGAGTCTTAACAGCCCTGTAGTATTTTCAGGGGTAATAAAGATATTTTGAAGGGCCTCAACTTAAACATTTTAAGAAGCCCAAATATTTAAGTCCAAAAAAGCATATAAAAATACCTTATCTTGGAATACTACGCAGTGTAACACTACTAGAATGAAAGGTGTGATAGGAATAGATGCTAAGCTAGTGCCAACTTCAAAAAAAAAAAAAAATAGACAACAGATAAAGGAAAAGAAAAATATGGGAAAGGTGCAGATGTGGAGTTGAAGAGCCTTATGGCAATGGGTGACCTTTTCAAAGCAGGGCCAGAGAAGAACATGAGTTATTGTGTGTCCTTTCTGCTCTGCAGTACAGACCTAAATTTCAGTGGGTGGAAGAGAGATCTTTCCTCTGTTTTGTTAGCTAAGGTCTGTACAAAAACCTCTTTCAAAGTTTGTGTGGATTTTAAGCAAGTAATAAGATTTGTATTTATGAAAGAGGGAGTTTCTTCTCTCTGCCATTGAGTTTTTATTTAAGAATATTTTCCGATGTTCACTGCTTTTCCTTTCAGAAGCTCTTTTTCTGTGCTGTTAAATTACTTATATATATACTGTTGAATTTCAGCATTTGTTTCCTTATCTGTGCATTAATTGAAGTTTCAAGCAGAGCAATTCTTAGCTTATATCTAAGCAAAGGAAGTTAGCAAGGCTCAACATGAGTCTTCTGCTGTTTCATATAGACTTCAGTGCATTAAGAATATTATCTAGGCAGATACATCATTCTTTTGCATTGGAAGTACTTTGTGTTCCTGGATCATCAAATGCCACTTTACATCTGTTTCAGTGACAAAATTTACAAATGGCTGCTGAAGATGGTTCTCAGTTTTTTTAGACATACTGTAATAGAAAAGGGAAAAGGGAATGATAAAGACACTAAAACAAAGTACGTAATTGTACCCTGGGAATGAGGGAATGATGATAGTTAAAGAGAGAGAAGCCTTTTGCTGAAGGAGTTCAGAAGCACCTGAGTTTGGATTTTGCTGCTTTTGACAGAATTGACTATACCTAGGGGCTTTCCTTTTCCATTGGTTAACATTCAGGTTATGGTAACATATGTACTCATTAAATCAGTAAAGACTTCTCTTTATGTAGGTTAAGATACTAATCCTTGGAAATTTGACGTTTTGTGAATAATATCACATCCATGGTGGTTTTAAAAAGATGTGCCTTGTAACACAGAATGTAAACATCTGCGATAAATTTACTTGATACTGGCCTGCAGTATCTCCTTCCATTCAGAGAACTGAAACCCTATATTCAAAACAAATGTCCTACAGCAATAACTCAGCAATGTCATTCATTCTTTCCTTGCCAGCAGATGTGAACTACCAGTGAGTTGTTTTAAAATGTACTGTGTGAAAAGTCAAGTTGGATTGTTACGGTCTCTGCCACTTTTTCAGTCACAAAATTATTAATAAATGCTGTTCTTTAAAATGTTTAGACCTGTTGTATAGAGGATACTTAGAAGAATGTGCACCTAGCTTTTAATTTCCACCCTCTGAAGATGGTATTTCATTATCTTAATGATTCTTTTTTTTAATTGCTTTTTTTCACCTCAGGTAATGATTTGGGCCCACCTTCAACCAAGGCTGCAAACAAGTTTGAGGGGATGTTTCAGCAGTCAAGGTAAAATCTGTGTGTGGAGGCACAGATGAAAATTTATCTAAGCATAGCTAATTTGAAAATTAGAAAAAAAGTGCCTTTCATGTGAAGTAAAATCCTAGCTGTGTTTCCTCATTAGTTTTCTGCATTCCTTACTACCATACAAATACTTTGGCTTCATTAAACCTCCTACGTTCATAGCTGTCCATACACAATTCATCCTTTGAGCAGGATGGACAGAACAACTTGTACCAGAATCTATCTACTGCTCCTACAGAAGTGCTCTCTGAGCTGGGGAATGTTGTCTCAGAGTGCAGTCCATCAGGACAAAAGTTTTATTTTTATGTCTCCTGGCATTTCATTTTATCTGCTTCAGAGTGAGGTCTCATGCATGTTGCTGCAGAAGTGTCACTCTGGTACAGGCTGGCACTGAAGACATCTCTATGACAGAGAGAATTTTTCTCAGTCCTCCAGTTTAACTTTTTTTTCTGTCTGTGGAGTTTATGTGCTGACATGCAGTCTGTAATAACAAACTGCTTTGAGCTCGTTGTTTCTCAGGTCAGTACATTACAACTGTCTTTGTCAATAGCTGGAGTAGTAAGGATAGCCATGAATTCCTGTCGCTTAGTGTTTGTTACTCCTTCATCTTTGTTGTGATTCCAAAGCCCTGAGGTTCAAAGCTTAGTAATTCTATTAAACATCTGCCTCAGGCAACATGATAGAGACCTTGCATGATCACAGATCAGGCCATGACTAGAGATGGATGTGTAACATCTAACAAATCACAGTAGGAGATGTGTAGGTCGAGTTTTAGGGCACTCCTCAGTCTGATCTACATTGACCAGACAGGCAGTGCACGTGCTGTTGGCAGCTTACCTGACTTGTCCTGTTTGCTGAATCCATCCAGGTTACACTGGGTATTCAGGGGAAAAGTGCTGGTGTTCTGCAATACAAAGAGCTGGTGTCATTCTTGTAAGAGAGGGTAAAAGTGGGGTACTTGTGCTTGATGGAATTAGGTAATGGCTGAGGTAATTATGGTGGAAGACTTTTGGTGGGGTTTTGTTGAAATTTATAGTATGGTTTGCCCTCTCCTGCAATGTTTGCAAATTTGAGCAAGCCTGGTGTTAAGTCTGAAAAGAAACATCAGCAAAAAGTAGCTTTGGCAGTATGCAACTATCTCAGATTTTTATTCTATAATTAAATTACTCATAACTGTCCTGCTTGTATTTTTGCTTATAACTACAAGTAGCTAACACAGCTGTAATACATTTATGGAACAAACCATGTTGTTTTCCCACAATTATCAGTATTTCCTTGGAGTAGTAGAGACTTCATCTCCTAGTATAGCTGCAGCCCCTGTGCAATACAACACTCATGCAGTAGGCTACAAGGCATTGGCTTAGTCCTGGAAAACTTCAAAACACTGACATAAAGGACAGATTATGCTTCAAATGCTTCAGTAGTTATTTTAATGATCAAATTTTCCTTAATTTTTGGGATCTGCTTGGTGAGCTCATCTTTCAGCTTCACCTATTTTTATAGTACATTTTTGCACATATCTTTGTGTGAAGAATAAATTTTCCCTTCAGCATTAAAGCTGTGTGGGGTTCTTATGTCTCTTTCCAAGCAAAAGCAGTTCATTCTTCACAGTGCTTTGAGTTTTGGGATTGATCCACAGACAAGGTGACAAATTTGTAATATAGAAGAAGCATATAAATGTGGAATTTTTTTGGATTGTGGATGTCTAAAAGAAAAAGAAAAAAAGGGGAAAAAAGTATATTTTACAGCACTTTTAAGCACTAATAATTTATATCTATTGATTTAGCACTGGCTCTGCGAAGACTGCACTTGGCCCTAGAGTTCTTCCCAAACTACCTCAAAAAGGTAAGAGTTGGGTTTTTTTGTTGGTATTGCTATAGTGATATATTTTTAATGTGTGTAAAAGTAGACATTTGTTTAAAACATCTGAATCTTTTCAGCAGAAATTGTGTTTCTAAAATGCCACAAACCATGAACACTTAGCAAAACTGAAAGGATTTTGGAAGATAGGGAAGGTTTTATTAAACTAAAAAGTAGTTAGACCTATGGAAGATAAGGAGTACAGGGGAAAAAATCAAAGTAATTGAAGCTGGAAGAAACCTCAAGAGTCAGATGGAAGAGTCCACCACTCCAAGTAGGGCCAACTTTTTGACATGAGAGCAGGCTGCACAAGGCCACCTCCAGTCCTATACTGAGCATCTCCAGGGCTCCTGTTTCTGTTTTTAACAACTCTCACAGGTAAATTATTTTTCTTCCTAATACACATAAGTCCAATTTATTGACACTTTTGAAGCAAGTTGTGTCTATTGCCTTGTCTTGGCAGTCAGGGTTGTTGTCGTTAAAATTACTTAGAAAATAATCAGGTACTGTTATATACTTGCTTAAATGCTGGGAAACAAACCATTGCAAAGGAAGGCAACACTCCCTTGATTTAAAATGATATAGGTGAAAATTTAAGATGTAGTCAATCAGAGCACTCTAAGGGCTACTATAATTTTTTGTATTATTTACTTGAGCCTGAAATCATGGTGGATGATCAGTGCTTGTACATTTTCTATCAGATATGTTAAGGAGAGAAAGCCATATACAGGTATCAACACAGACATTTTTTTTAAAACATGGCATTTTACAGTAGCTATGCAATTTATTTTGTGGAAATATGTAGGTTTGTTTTGGTTTGTGGTATTGTTTTTTATAAATAACCATAGATGTAGCTTGGAAGTTTATTGCAGTAGGTGATAACCAAAGAGAGTGCTGTTGCTTTCATGGTAAAACACCAGGCCACCAGGTAGAACATGATATTCTAGAATTCTGCCACCAAGTAGAACATGGGCAATGCTGAATAAAAGAGGAAATTATTCCATCTAGTCAAAACATGTTGCTTTTATCATGAAACATCTTTTCTCTCCTCTCCACCTTCATCTGCTTATATAGGGTTGTTTGTTTTAGGAGTTTAGGTTGGGTTTTTGTTTGTTTGTTTGTTTTAAGGTAGATTTCAGTCAAGTTTAGGAACTTAGCAGTAGAATCAATGCATGACACTGTGAGAAAATTATTTGAAAAGCTATTTTCAACTTCCTTCCATAAAAACTGCAAAACGCAGGGGTTTAAAACTTCTTGTCTTTACTAAAATATAAATATATACAATAATTTGAATGCCAATAATACAGTTTATTCTATACACTGTATATGATCCACAACATGCTCAGTCACTCTCTTCTTAAAGACTTTAAAGTCACTAATCCTGAGCTTTGGGGGTTTTTTGTATGAAGTTCACCTCTATGTATAATTTATATTACAGAGAATTTTCATTGCAGTCAAGTCAGTGGTTGATAAGTAATTTTGTCTTTTTTTTTCCTTTTTTTGAGGGGGGGTCCAAAAAGCAATCAGTTTATAAATGGAGACCTGGTAGCTGCTGGATTAAGCCCTCATGGCCTCCAGAAGGAGCAATGAAATGAGACCTCAGTGACAGAGGGTTATGTGAAGTTGTATTATTTGTCATAGATATGGACAGTTATTGAGGCTCAGTGAATATATTGTCATTGACAGAGAGTTTTAATCTGTGCCTAAGTTCTTCAATATTAAAATGAGACTGTGAAAAACCACTGTTATGCTCTTCTGTTTTAGTGGCACTAAGAAAAATAGAAACCAGTCATCATCTTTCAATAGATAAATCCCATCACCACACGGAAATGTTTCAGAAGCCCTCACTGTCCATCGATATACCACAGAAACCACAGCCTGGAGACTTGCCCCCAAAGCCTCTGCCTCTGGAATTAACCCAGAAACCTCAAGTGGGAGATTTACCCCCAAAGCCTGGAGAACTACCCCCAAAGCCTCAGCTAGGAGACTTGCCACCAAAACCACAACTTGGAGACTTACCTCCAAAGCCGCAGATGAAGGACCTTCCCCCAAAACCTCAGCTAGGAGAGCTGTTGGCTAAAACTCAAGGTGGAGAAGCATCACCGAAGCCTCAGCCTTCAGAGGCAAATCAGAAGTCTCACTCCATAGATCTTTCTCCAAATGTACAGTCCAGAGACACCGTCCAAAGGCAAGCATCTGAAGAGTCTAATGACATAACACATACCCTGCCAGAAACCCCAGTGCCACTTCCCAGGAAAATAAACATGGTAGGTATTATTCCAGCTAGTTAAGTGTATGGAAGTGGAAGGCTTTGAATTTACTGTAGGACTGTCTTTGCAGAAAAAAAAAACAAAAACAAAACACCCTTGAGCTATGCACACACAGCAATACAACATTATGGGCTAGGATGGGGAATGAGGAACTATTTTTGTTTCTCTCAAGCAGCTTCAGCAACTGCTGGGAGTTTACAAAGCCTTTTGCATGCTGAAACATATTTGAGCAACATAAAGGAATAATCTTGGGAACATGACAGCATATTTAGATTTATTAGAGAACTTGGGAATTTTTATCTGCTCCAGTCATAATTCTGAATTAACTAGGGGTTTTCTCTGCTTTGTTCACTGCTTTGTATGCCTTAGATTGCTAGAATATTTATATATTTGATTTTTGTCATTTTTGAGAAAGAATGTTAGTACTGACTATGTCAGTAAAAAATTAAAAGTACAAGGCAACTGTGACAAACTAGTAAATGTTCCTGTCGTGACTTAAGTGATTATACACTTCTGTTGGTATAGTTAAGTGGTTAACAAAGGTTCACATTCATTGCTGAAGTGGCAAAACTGACATTGCTGAATGGTGTGTAGTAACAGAGCTGGAACTACTAACAAGGTTTCAGGTCTCTTTGTTCAACCCCCAGTTCATCTTCATCTTGCTGCTCATCTTGCTAACCAGTGCAATTTCCATCCAACAGAGGATTCTTCATGCATATTTATACTGAAATCTTTTTATGAAACTTCAGAGCTTGCTTAAGATTTTCGTCATTAAGAATACATCAAAAAGGAGATGGTTTTGCTTGTCAAATTGGCTATGCAAAGCACTTATGTAAAAGGAAATAAGGCTTCTGTTCTTGTAGTGTAAGCAGAGGGTGAGTTTTCTCCCTTCTTGTGCTTGTCTGAGGAGGAACATTTCTCTGAACCCATCACTCTGCTTGGCTCCCGTCTTGGACTTGTCTGTAAGCTCCTATTTGAACTGAGAATGATAGGGTTGTTCCTTGGGCTTCCTGGGTTTTCTGCAGATTAAAGAAAATAGTACAGAGATCTGATCAAAAAGTATCTGCAACTATGATTTATTTACTTATGTACATTTGAATATAAGCAGACAGTGGTGCTGGAGATTCTCAGCTACTTGTCATTTTATTAAATAAGTAAAAAAAAAAGAAAATGGTAGGCTAGTTCTTTGGGGGTTTGTTTTTTTTTTTTTTAGCTCACAGCTTTGTACAGAAAACAAACGAGGAAGAATTCAGTGTTCTCCAAATTAAGCCATTTTAACATGTGGAGCAAATTAAATAGTTCCACTGTTCTGCAGTGATCAAAATTACATCGTACCTGTGATAATTACTTTCCAGTTTTCTACATGTCAGTGCATGCATGCTTCTATCCCTTCTTGTTCACTGCAGTCTTTCTTAAATAATAATGTGCAAGAATTCCTCTTAAATGTATCTTGCCTCCATTTTCATCCTCTGGCTGTATCCTCTCTGCACAAAGTGGGGAAATGCTACATCACAGCACAACAGTAAGAGCTCTGAGGGCAGCCACTGGTACTTGTGGGTACTTCACTTTTGGCTTTGACTGTTTAACCTCTGAATAGATGACCACAAATTCTTTTTAGATTTAGAAAACCATTTGTTCAGAATTGTTTGGTAAAAAAATGCCAGTGCTGTTAATATAAAAGGACTAGAAAGGATATTTTTAGATAAATGAAATTTGGGCCGAGTGCTTCTAAAATCACTTGGAGCACTGAAGTGTTATTTTGTCTGTCTTGTGTGTTTTTGGTGAAGGAGACAAAATTACTCTTTTCAATAGAAAGAAAAAGGTGAATGTAAATAAGAACATGGAAAGATAAATGACCACAGCAGCTGATAGTTATTTTAAGCATAAAAATATCTTGTTAATAAGTACTAATATTATAAACAAGGAGTTGGGTGTGAGGTGGGTGATATTTATTTTATATTTGCAAATTACATGTTTTGGAATTTCTTTTATTTCTTTATACACCAGTGCTCCAAATTGTGCTCTGGAAAATCTATTCTCTCCTTTGAACCATCATTTTTGAAACCCTCCCAAGATTAAATACACCTCCAGCTTGAATTCTCCTTTCTTGCTGCTCTCCTAATTGAAAAGAATAGAATATTAAAATGTCATCTCTGGTACTAATCAGAAGGAACCAGAACCAATTGCCATAATTTTTCATGCATTCTTAGAAGCTGAGTTTCATACCGTTCTTTAAGATTAAAGGCATTTAACTTTTTTTTAGTCTCTCTGTTGAATGAGACAATTTTTATCTGGCAGAAGTAGTTGCTTCCCTTCATCACCAGGGGATCGATTGGAATCGTTCTTAGTTTGTAAAGGTTCTCTGGAGTTGAAAGTTGGGACTGGCCCCAAATACCCATTAATACTGAGTTCCAGTCCCTGGTGATAGTTAGGGGTTTTGTTTAAATTACATTAATTCATTTTAAAAAGAGAGAACGTGTTCTTTGAAGTAACTCCTTGCTGCAGCAATCCCTTGCTGTAAAAAACCCTTTGATCTTGTATGAACTTCATGTTTTTCTGTTCCTTTGTCTTGAGAGTGTGAGTTCTTTTAGTCTTACGTTGTTCTGTTGAGTGCTTTTTCCCTTAAATCCCTTTATAATTGTTACTTTTCTGTACCTTGAGTTCAGTATGAGAGATATTTGCTGTGTGTCTGTTCTGCTGTTGATCTGCAGAGAAAATTTTTTTGCCAAAACATGAGGGTATTTCAAGTGGGTAGGTAACAGCAAAGAGCAGGCTCCCTAGGAAATTTCCTCTGTGAAGCTACTTTTGGCTCAAATTCCTCTAAACCTGCTGACTTTCCTGTCGTAGCCCTTCTGTTTCTCATCTTGTGCTGCTTTGGGGTTTTTTTTACTTTCTGATCTGACTACTTCTGTGCAAAGAGGGAACTGTAGTTTTTTGAAGAGGTGCTGGTATGAAAATGCAGGAATATAAAGTAGCAGGATTGTTTTGTGGTGAAACTTACCTCCTTACTCTATTTGGAAATAATTTAAACATTTTCCCTGCTATGAGAAACATATGTTTGGGGAGGAATCCATGGCTGAGGCATTTTCATATGAATTAGCAGTATGCAGCAAAGTGTGACCTAGAAAATACTTAGACTCATAATGGTAGAGCTGTGAGAATATCTCTTCTGAATTCTCACTGCAAAATAGTACTGCTGTCTGAAATAGAGAGTCTTTTAGTTAGAAATTGCTAAGGTACTCAATGAAAAATAATTCACAATATAATTGAGTCCTATAAGCTGATCTGAAATCAAAGGTTACTGTAATTTTGCAGTAAATTCAAGACCAAAGCTGTAAGAAATACTGAAGTTCCAAGACAGCATTTTCTTTGACCTTGACCTGTTTTATAACTTTCAGAGCAGATTCAGTTCATTGTCTGTTGATGGTGGTTTGTTAATGAAGTATGTATTAAGTGAAAGAGGATGTTTGTGGACTGGAATGATGTAAAGACATTTAAACTTTCTTTATTGGAGGAAGTTTAGGTTACTTAAGCTATGCATTACACATTAAAGTCTCTTGGGACTTCTGCATCTTGGAAAGAAAACCAATACTATGTACATAATTGATTATTATCTTTTTTATAATATCATTGTTGAAAGAGTTTTTAAATTTCATGTCCCCAAATGCAGAGAAAGCAATTTTCTTTACTTTCTTATAAAATAAAACAAGACTAAAATGTAAAATTTGTATTGGATATATATTTTTTTTCGTTCCTCAACCTTTCCTCTAAAACTTCGTTATATTTTTAGGGAAAAAATAAAGTTAGGCGAGTGAAGACCATTTATGACTGTCAGGCAGATAATGATGATGAGCTGACATTTGTTGAAGGAGAAGTCATTATTGTAACTGGTGAAGAGGACCAAGAGTGGTGGGTATGTATCTTTTCCTTTCACAGTTTTACACATAATTCATAATTATCTTCAGTTCACCAGAAACGTTAAGTTATACCTAGAGGGATTGCTGGAAGACTGAACAACTATTTGTAATTAGTGCTGTGAGCTGATGCTTTCTCTTCTTAAATGTGAAGTAGTTAAAATTTTCTGTCCCTTCTTCCCTTCCATACCATTGGTCTGTATCAAACTCCTCCCCCTACTCTGGACCACACACTGTCTTTGGTTCTTGTATGTTAACATCAGTGTTTACTGAACCCTGCTTGAAGACTCCCAGCACTCCCTGGACACTCTGCTTCTTGGCTTCAAAGCCTTCCTATGCCATACTTCCCTACCTACAAATTATTGGGAAGAACAAGACAGATTTCATCTTAATTAAAACAAATTCTTACCACAATGCTGCATCTGATTCCCTTCTCTTAAGTGCAGCACAGCCTTCACTGGTTTGGTTCTAGCTTTATGGTTTCCTCTCACTCATCATTTAAGTGTGGAAGGTTTTCAACTCTAAAGGTGGTATCAAAACAGCAGTGTCCAGTGAAAAGCTAGTGTATTAACCATTTCCTCCAATCCCTGATTATAATTGCATTAGTTGCTAAATCTGTTTTGTGAAGTGGCTTTTTAAGATCCCTGGTTACATGCCTGAGTGTTTCTGGGAAGGGAAATGAAGCCTGTTGACTCATATGCTTCAAAAATTTGGCTCTACAAGAGGAAATGGCCAGCCCTGCATGTTTCCCCTTCCCATTTTTTTTAATTTGTGGAAGAGGAAGGAGGTACACTATTCTGTAAGTAGTGAGCAGCACTGTAGGAAGATGAGAAGAGGGTTATGTTGTCAGTCAAGGCTGCTACTCCAGTGCTGTCGTTTGGTTGTAATCATGTATTTAAACATGTAAATTTTGTATGGAAGGTATCTTTTTTGTTTTAGAAGTTGGTAGGCAATTTCTTTGTAAATAATTATGTAAGACTTGTATGTGAAGGATACTTAATAAGACAATACTGTAATTTGTTATAAACACTACTATGCCCATAAGTCATTAGGAGTGATACTAATTCAATATCTGGAACTTTATCACTTAAAGTGAAGCATGCAAATTATCAGAAGGAATCACAACTGGAGCTGACATGTCCCTCAAGTGAGTTGTTCAGGATTTATTCAGTTAGTTAAGAAGAATGAATTTGAAAAACATCTTGCAGTAGCAAGATGTATCAAACAGAAGAAAATAAGGCTTCTGTTTTGGTGAGTCTTGAAAATCAGTGGTCTGTATAGCCCTTTCAGGTTTCCATATTCTATTGTTGTTTTTTTTCTCCTTGGATTTAGTTGCCTTAATTTATCTTATTTATAATACGCATGTACAGGGGTTTTTTGTTCCATTATGCAAATTCAAATGTTAACTAAGGTCTGGTTCAGACTACCCAGGAACTTGGAAATGCTCTGTAGGCTCTGTGCAGTTCTACTTTTTAAATGAAGTGTACGAACTCCATGCATACACACACATGTATATATGTATATGGATGTTTTTCTCCTGTGTTGCAGATTGGCCACATCGAAGGACAGCCAGAGAGGAAAGGGGTCTTTCCAGTGTCCTTCGTGCACATTCTGTCAGACTAGTAAAAACAAACAAAGAATCCTAAACTTGAGCATTGCACATTCTTCATGCAAGACGGGCTTTTTAGCAAAAGCGAACGCTGCTGCCTCCCTGTAATCCTGTGCACAATTGTATATATAGCTGCTGTTACAAATTAAGAATTCATTTAAGTTTCACCTCATGAGGTTGAATTATATGTATTGTAAATATACTGTGTTATTCTGCCTTTGCCAGTATTATGGTAGCCTTGGAACCTGGCACGCCTTATTGGGTTTGTTGAAGCCATCCTCGGCATCTAGCACTTACATCTCTGTCTGTGCTGTTCAAAATACATATGAACTGCCAGCTTTCCAAATATAGGTGGTCTCTGTCAACCATATAACTGTACAGAAATGACTGTTCCTAATAACTCGGTATTCTTGATATACAATTAGCAGAAAGTTAGAATGAGTGAATGGTTTTGGACAATTTAAAAATCAGTCTGCAGTTTATAAGTGTATGCAGTTTACAGCTATGAAACCCACTTCGGTATTTATTTAATATAGTGCTCAGTTAAGTGTAATTATGAAGACAAATATTCACTGACTTTACAGATAACAGTAATGTTTTATGGTGTGCATACAGCATTTCATGTTTATATTACGTGGACCTATGCCAAACTGTGATTGCAGTTCCCCTGTGATATTACCTCACTATAAAAGTTACAAATTCATTTCATTCAAAAACTTACTTTAATGAAAATTAGTCATATTGTTCTTTAGTAGTTATATGTGGAATTTGCTGGTTTCTTTCACTGAATTCTTAGTAACCAAGGACTTGAGAAGATGTTAACTGTTGACATTATGCATGCATTTAGACGCTTACTTGAAACCTGCCTTTGTACAAAAGTAGTACTGTAGTCATATAGCTACATTTAAAGACAAGAACATTTTAAATTAATTGCTATTCAGATTACTGTGAGCTTGCAACAGTATTTGTTCATAGCTAAATTGGCTCTTTGAAAAATGATTTGTGGGTTTTTTTCCTCTGTCTTCAACCTTGCTAAAGTTTAGTTATCTAAAATAAAACTTCTTAAGTGGTGATATAAGCATAAATTTAAATTATTTTTAATTGCTCTAAAAGTGGAAGTTAAGATGACCTCTCATGAATTTGATCTGGTTGTTAATGATAGAACTCAGATCACAAGTATCAGGCTAGTTTTAGCAGAGTTCACTAAGCTGTGTCTGTCGTAGTCTTAGTTCAAAGCACCAAGTAACAGACGTTCTGTTACAAAGCTGATTTCTCAGAAAATCTTTGGAAGGCGGCATTTGACCTGAGGTTTCTTGAAAGTTGGTGTAAAGCTGCATTGCCAGAAAACACTTAAATGTATTACTGGAAACTTTTATTTCCTATGTCACTTTAAACATAATTTTTTTAACTTCTGAAACATAACGTAGTTGTGTTTTTCCCATAGTTTGTCTGTAGCGGGTTCCATGACTTTCATATGTAGTTTTGTATTACATGCTTTAAATGTTATTTTTGCTTCAGTACCTAGTACTGCTATTTCAGAGCAGATTGTCTTGGCTGCATGGAAAGATTTTCATTTCATAAAAGCACATCTCAGGCGTTCTGAGGGCTTTTGTTTTTATTTCAGTTTTACAAGACTGTAGTCAGTGAATATTTAATTCTGTTTATGATCAATATAGGAACAAGTATCAGTCTAAGCCCCCTATGGAAAAAAATGCAAAACATTTATCAATTGTTAATGGTTTTATCATTTATAACAAAAGTGCATTACAAAGAAAATAATGACGCAATGAGTGAGTGAGCCTGCTGGCATTTAATCTTCAGTATTACCAGCTCCAGTATTTCAGACTTTATTCTGGTTTTTTATGGAAAGGAAGTCAGAACTAGCATTTTATCATTCCTTTTTATCCATTAATACAATGTTTTAAGTTGCATTAAAGAACAAAACCTATTCACTTTTGTGGTCAATTGTATTTTTAAGTGATCTTGAAATAAACTGATAAAAGAAATCATATAAAGAAAACGTAGGCATGTAAAATTATGTAGAGTCAAATGTCTATTCTTTTCTATGCTCTTAAAAATAGTATACATATGCATTTTCTAAAATTAAATTAGTTCCATCGGGAACAATAGTTCTGTTTATTCTGGCTTATTGTGGGTCATAAGAAATCTGAAAATGTATGATATTGATTGAGTTTAAGGACGGTATTATATTTGAACTCAGTGAGCCACTGTCTGCAATTTTGTACATGACATAGTATTTGGTAAGTCTAAATCTTTATGATAAATTAGCTGATAAAGGGTTGGGGGGAGGGCCAGGGGAAGGTGCCCCCAGAGGGGGAAGTATGCTCTGCAGATGATGTCTTATTTACTGTTGAACAACAGTTGCTATTTATTTTTTTATTACATAGTACATCAATGTGTACAGAAATCAGATCTGGTCATGCCACTAGTTAAAATCTTGACTTCTCATTGAATGTTAAGGTAAAAACATCAGTACACATGTCTATTCACATGTATTTAATGTGACAGTTTTTGAGTATTGTATGTGTTAATTTCTACTTTTTTAATATTTAAAATTGCTTTTAAATAAATGTATTCAGTTGATCCCAGATATCTGAACAAGGCCCTTTTGTCAACTGGAATATCTTCTAGGTAGAAAGTCTGGATTCCAAACAGGTAGAACTAAAACACTTGAAATGTTCTCTCTTTAATATAAGGCACCCCATATATAAAATGCAATTAAATGTGTATCTCTTTAACAGCTGTTAAATATGGATGCAATTGTCTTTATCTGGAAAATTTTACTTACTAAAGTTAGCATCAAAACACTTGATTTTGTCCATGAGTTTCGATTACTTTCTCTCCAGCTTCAGTAGACTCTACAGAAAGCCAGCCTGGTCTGTGTTGTTCCCTACAGCTGGCCCTTTGGGTTGAAAAGAACCACTCAGCATGGCCCTCTGTCCCTGGGCAGGATTCCCAAACCCAACAGCAGCTCTCAAACTGACTTGAGCACCTTTCCTGGATGGAATGATTTTATTGCTTAGGATTTCAGTTCTGACCCAGCTTGCAGTGGTTATTTCTCCTGCCCCTGACTTGGTTCTTGGAAGTTCCTCATTTAAGACCTGTTCTTGTCAAAACTGCTTAAAAAAGAACAAGTCACTTGAAAATGCTAGAATGCAATGAGAACATACTTTATCCACTAGAAAATTTGGAATGTGGAGTTATCAGATCTGGTTTGTATCAAAAATAGTAACTGCAAGAGCTCAGGGATCCGGAGAGGGCTCTGATAAGATAGCTTCTTGAACACTGAATTGTAGAGCAGGCATACCCTGGGTTCCTCATAGAATATTAATCTCAGTTAGTTTTAGACTTTTAAGTTTACATAGGCTAAACATACGGGCTGAGGGGTGTGTGAAATATGAACAGGGGCAGGGGAAGCAGTCTGGTTAAATATTCTGCTCTTGCTCAGTTTCTTGTCACAGTATTTCAGATAACAGAATTCAGAAATCTGTTTATTCCAGTATCTTCTGTTCTTCTCTGTCCTGCTCGTATTGTTCTTCAGTGACATGGATTGATTTCCTTTTGCAAGTAAAAATTGGGGTGGATATCTCATATACTGTTTGGAGCCAAAGAGACCCAAGACAAACACATGCCCGTAACTCCCTTGTTGTTCAAAGTTTCAGTCTTCTTAACCTTTTCCTGGTAATTTTCAAGCTCATAGCTGAACATTGGTAATCCAAACCACTGAAAGTGGTGCAAATCTTAAATACCTATCAGTGAAATTCAAGCAGCTCCCCCTCTCTGCCCAACTAAAATCCAAACAAGACCAGTAACCTTTGTATGCCAAGAAATCAGAATATGACAGAGGAGCAAATGTCCCTAAGTAAGTAAATTTCAGCTCCAGACCTTAAATTCTTACAGGCAACAACTGAGACTTGAGTTTAAGGCTGCTGGTGGTGCTTTTATGAGACTTTAGCCCTTTTACAGTGCAGCTGGAGGCTTTTCAGATGGATACAGAATGCACACAGATGTTTTCATCTACATAGCTGCAAGCCAAAAATTTTCTTATCTACTACAAACTAACTGTTTCAAGTTGTCTTAATGATACTTTTATGGCTATACATAACTTGATTTACAGCTCTGTCATCTGCTGTGAGACTGCTCAAGTTTCTTCTTGAGATAAGCTAAGTGCTGTTTGTCAACTTGTGCTGAAGCTTGCAACCCCCTCTGCTGTGGCATGCACAAAACCTGCGAGTCCCGGCTGGCTCTCCTCAGCTGCTGTTTGAGTAACACTCAAACCGATAGTTTGTCCTGGTACAGGCTTTGCCTTGTTCCTCTCTGAATTACAGAACAGATCCTCCTGTCTGCAGCGAGGCGGATGTCTGCTCTGGTCACTTTTTGTAATAGTGGGGGCGGGGGACAAACAGTTTGTGACAGCTGTCAGATTATCTGTCACATCCTAACCATGTCAGAGCAGAGGAGAAGCTGATCATTTGTTTGCTGTACCCCCTGAAGAATATTTTGAATGAGCTTTAAGCTTACCTGAAACTTTAGAGCCAGTGTTAATACTATTCTGCCATTACTACCAGTTTGGTCATGGTTCTTGTAGAAACATTGCCTCTCATGCTTGTTGGTTTTCACTAAAGGGCAGTTTGGAACTAGATCTGTTTCTCCATGGGACATTTCTCCCCAAGACTTGAAGATGTTTCTTGTGCTTCAGTTACCATCAGAAATCTAGAAATCTGTATTTTTTCTCAGTCAGGTCATGTAGATGCATCACCTGTGAAGACTCAGACTACCAACTGCTCCAGAATGGCTGCATTAGTAGCTATTTCATTCTGTTTACCTTAGTGCAGTTCAAAGCAATAGCGTTAGGCTTGTGGTTTTTGTAACTAGTGAATGTCCCCAGTTTCTTCCACAGGGAATATTATGGGAAGAACTTAGAAGAGTTGCCTGTAACTTAACAAGAGTAAGGAGTAGTGTGTAATAGCCTAAGTCTAAAGCTTTTCTCAAAAGTAGTTCAGTAATGTTACTCATCTCTCCCTGCTCCCATACCGCAGCTACACTTGTGTCATCATGTCTCTGATTTGGAATTCCTAGTGTTTAAATGAAGTTACTTATCAAAAAGGATTGAAATATGCCCCTGAATGTAAGTCTGAAGAAAGACAAGCCACCTCTTCAGCTGAATGTGGACAGAAGAGGTCAGCAGCTGTTATCTGGTTAAGTGCCTGGGTTTTGTGGTGGTTTTCTGACAGAGCCTGCAGACTTCCTTAGTGACCTGGTGACACCAGTGGCCATGTACTGCTTCAAAGATGAAAGCAGACATTTTCTTTCAAATTATTAAAGATTATATTGCCCGTCCATACTGCATGTCATCCCACCCATGGCTCTAGACCTACATACTTGTGTGCTAGTTTTCCCTGTATTCATTGTAGATTTCCAATTCAAAGCTGAAACTCTGCTTCAGTAGCCAGGCAGGAAAGCAAGATACCTCAGGTGGCTGAACAGTAAGTGAGCTGCAGTCAGCCACAGGGTCTCATTTCAAATTAAATTTTTTATTGTGTGAAAACCCACCCAGGACCTGGAAAAAAAGCCCTACGGAACAACTCCATTGCCATAGTTCTGACCTCTGTGGAAAGAAGCATAGGGATGAAAGGCAAATTTGTGATCCAGGATCTTCCTCAATTTACCTCCCTGCTGGGCCAACCTTTGCAGAAAAAAACAGGAGAACAAATGCTAAACCTGCTTCAGTATTATGCACAGAGCTGCTGGCCTGCTTACTAGAGAATTTTAGCTGCTTGGACATCTGGACCAAGGAGGATTGAGTTTCATGTGAAGTCAGCTTAGAGGGAGTGATGCTGGGAGATGGGGATTTCAAAGTCTTGTGTGGAGTGTGAGAAAAGTGCTACACATGTGCTACAGGGTGGAGATGTGAGGAGAGCAGGGGCTGGGGGCAGGATAAACCACAACTTGGGCTCCTTGGAAAGAGTAGGAATTGCTCCATCACTGACGTGAAGATCAATCACAGTGCAGTCAGCAGCTCCTGTGAGCAGTGCCTATAGGTGGGACATACACTTACCTCAGATCTCAAGGTAATGCAAAGACTGAAGTGCAATGAAGGAGTGAAGGTTTCTTATCAAGGAGAAGCAGCCAGATCTTAACAAACAAAGGAGGAAGGAAGGAAGCAGGGCAGTCAGACCATCTGGTCAGTACTCTGCAAGTAGCTCCTGTAAAGGAACAGAGGCACCAGGTGTTCAGGCAGGGTCCACCCTCCAGTGACACTGAGCATTTGACCGCTGTTGTCCTGCCAGACCAGTTTCTGGCAGCAGCCTTGCACCAGGGCCCAAGTCCATGTTAGACATGGTTCTGGCACCCCTGTTACCTCCCTGGAGCAGGTCTGGAACCATCACCTTGGTTAGGGAGTAATTTTTCTCAGGGCCACCCTTGTGTTCCCACTAGGTATGTCTGAATGAAGGAGGTGCTGCCAGGTTCATCTGAAAAGCTCCTTCTGCTCCCCTTTCCCTGCTAGGATGCAGAGAGAACTGAAAAGCAAATACTAAAATTTGGAATAGAAAAAATGTAGCTTCTCCAAAACCCTTGAGAACAGGATTTTGTTCCTTTCACTTCCCCATGGCAGTGTTCTGACCTATATGTTTTCCGTGTAAAACATGACCCCTGAAGGAGTTCATGTAGCTTGTGGGTCACCCTCTCTGTATAGCCAACACCTGGTTTGCCCATGCCCATAGCTTTAGCTGCTTGCCTGGTGGAATACAAAAGAAGAAACTGAGCCTAGCACCTCTGCATGTTACCTCCATGACTTCTTTGTGCCCTGGCCTTGTCCTCATCTGCTTTGAGCTGAAGACAATACTTGCAGCCATTGCAGTTGATGCAGTGGGACCCATGCCATGGTATGGGGTTTCTAGGGCTGAAGCATCACAGCCCCCCCACTATCGGCTGACAGTAAAGCTGAGCAGCAAATGCCAGTTACAGAAATTACCTTAAGATTTGTTACCCCCATCTAATCCCAGTCCCTGAAAGGGATTGACAGTGCTGGAGAAAAACAGCATCTGTTGCTGGAGGGAGTCTTCCTGGTGGGCAGATGGGGACCCTTGTTTCCCCTGTGCCCAGGATGCTGTTGGTCATCAACCTAACATGGAGGAGAAACTGAGCAAGGTGCTTCAGGGACGCCACAGCTGCTGCAGTGTCTGAGTACAGCTCCAGAGATGGAAGGAGCTGCTTAGGCTTGAAAGAAAAATTCAGCTTTGATTTTTTTTTTTTTCCTTTAGTTTGGGAGGATCCATCTTAAAGGCAACATCTCACTGCAGTGGCTCAGCTGCCAGGCTGCATAAGCAGGCAGGCCCTGACTGTAGCAGGGACCAACACCTGCATTTGGCGTTGTCACCAGCCCCTTACCCCAGTCTTGTCACCTGCTGTGTCCTTCCCCAGGTGGCAGCCGGCAGCCCCAGCCTCCTCTTCAGGCCAGGGCAGTGCTCCAGCAGAGGCTGCAGCCGGAAGGTTGATGTAGATGGTTGGGTTTGGTGCACTCGAGTGTGAAGTTTGCAAGGTGCTCCTGCATGGGGCTGGTACCTTCATGTGATTGCAAAGCCCTCCCTCATGCTCTGCTTTGTCGCATGTTTGCCCGGAGCCGGCTGCCCTGCTGTGTAAGGCCATGCACATCCATCCTCACCCCCTGGGACACGGCCACGGACCCCACACACCTCGGGAAGGGATTGAGGCGGAGGGCTCTGACCTTCTCTTACTCTCATTCCCACCCCCGGCCAGCCGGACCACCCCCGCGTCTGCAGAGGGCAGGGACACCCCATCCCAGTGCCACCTGCCCCGCGGGAGGGCTGCCCGGGGTGAAGCCACCGCTCCCCGTGGCGAGGGAAGACCGGGGGGAATCGGGGCCGGCCGAGGCGGAGGTGCCGGAGCCGCCTCTCCCTCCCCCCGCGCCGCTTCCTTTTATAGCGATGCGGCACCGCGCCCGCCGCCGGCAGCCAACCTGTGCCCGTGACGCCGCCGCCCGGCAGCGCGGAAGGCCAGGCTGCGCCCCGCGGGCTGCCCGCCACACCGGTAAGGCTGCCCGAACCCCCCGCCGCGGGCGGAGCAGGGAGGGGAGGGACGCGGCTCGGCGGGAGAGGGGCGGTGGCAGCTGCCGGAGAGCGGACCCTGCCTCAGGGGCTGAGGGGAGCGCGGGCCGGGCACCTGGGGGGGAGCTGGGCGTCCCCTGAAGGCAGCCGGGGGTGGGCGCCTGAGGGCAGCGGGTGATCGCCTGTGGGGAGCGGGGGGTGGGCACCTGTGGGGAGCCGGGGAGTCGCCTGAGGGGAGCTGGGAGGAGCCGGAGGGGAGGGGAGAGGGAGGCGAGGGGAGCCGGGGAGGAACCGAATGTAGTCCGGGGTAAGGCTCGCCCTGTGCTCTGCTGCCCCAGGACAGAAAGGCGCAGTCCCGCGGGGCCGGCGAAGGGTGCTCGGCACCGCCCGGGGCAGCCAAGGGCTCCTTCCCGGCCGCCCTGCCCGCAGCGCCGGGCCCTCCATGAGGCTGCGGCCAGAGCTGGCGTCGGTAGTGAAGGCACTCGGGGGGAGCCCCGTGTCGGTCCAAAGGCCGAAGCCGCCGCTTCAGTTTCCCTCGGTGTGCGAAGGCGGCTGAGTCAGCGGGTGCCGAGGGACCGCGCTTGTGTCTGCGAGGGGCACGGGGGTGACAGATCAGGGAGCGGGATCAGCCCTCGCACCAGCCCTCCCCATCTCCGGCAGCTGCCAGGTTGAAACAGAGCAGCAGTAAGATGGGCTGGTCGGCTTCAGGAGGAGGGCACGGTGTGTGTCCTGCTTATGTATGGCCTGGGAGCAGCGGTGAGGATGTGCGCTGCTTCTTGCAACTGAGCTGGGTGCGTTGCGTTTGACTGTCTCCTGATGCTCAGACAAGTGCCCAGGCTGGAGAATTATCAGTCATCATCGTTCATGCAAATCCTGCATCTGCTACTGACTAAATATCTAAAAGTTCAGCCTAGCAGCCAGAAATGCACTGGACTGGCCAGGAAGGAGGCAAGCACTTCTGCTTTAGGGGATCTGGTTCTTCCTCGCCTGGGCAGGGACAAGTGATGTGGTTGATATGTGACTGTAGGTGAAAACTACCCCTCTCGTAAGCAAGTTGTAGCATTTCAAAAGGATTGGTGGTGAAACAGAAAGGAAATGGCACAGAGCATCCTCTGAGCTCTGAAGATTACCTGGCTGTGTGGTTTAGAGTGGTGTTACCCTTCTGCCATCTAAAAATTAACTCTTATCTCTAAAAATCATTCTCTAATATACATGCTCAAGAAAGCCAAAAGATATACAGCTTTATTTGGTGTTTGTTAGATGTGTAACTAAACCAGGAGAAAGGACCTTTTTTTTCATTCAGACAAATCAAACCCTACATTTGCACCCCAAAACGTGTTTTGACGAGATGTGGGGTTTCATCTGAAGTGCAACATCATCTCTGTTTCAGTGCTTGACTGAAACCAAGCCTGGTTGTGTGCTGCTGCCTGTTTAATTACTGAGGATGCCAGTACTGCTGCAGGGACAGGGGGCATTCAGGGTGCCTGCATGAGCTCTGAGGGACCCTCCTATGGGCAGACAACCACCCTGGGTCATCTTGATGCTCAGCCCTGCACAGAAGAGCTGCTCGGGGTCATCTTGCCTCGGTGAGAGGCAGCACATGGCTCCTGCTGTGTCCCCTCCCTGCAGGGACCAGGAGCCCATGCTTGTCTGGGCAGCAGGATGCTCTCAAGCTGCTTTTGCAGGCAGCAGTTCCCACACGCTGCTCTGCTCTTGCTTCAAGGACTGATCAGACTGAGAGGCCTCATTAGTCCCTTTTCTGATGGTTGTCACCACTTGCTTTCCCAGGGCACACCAGAGGCTGGTGGTGCAGTTTCCTCCATGGTTCAGCAGAAGCACCTCCAGCACTACGGAGTTTCTGAGCAGGTCTGAGGCAGTGCCATGCACAGAGTTCAGGAACTGCTCAAGACTCAGCAGGAATGGTCATACCAGAAGGACTTTTAGAAGTGTTTCCAATAAAGTCTAGAGCATCCATTTCTCTAACTGGGATCAATAGGTCAGACTGCTCAGCAAGGAGCATGTGCGATGGATTTTCCATAATCTGCACAGCACAGCTCAGGCTTGAGGAAAAAAAAATAAAAATAAAAAAATTAGGCTGCATTCTGTGCCTCTAAATGTGAGTGTGCCCAGGAAGAGCAGTGGAAGAAGCTGATGCACTGAGGGTAGTTAAAAGCTTAATGCTGCCTGTAGAGCTTGGGAGGGCATGGCTGCTTTTAACTGCTCTCTCTTTTCACTCAAAGGTATTAGAAGATAAACAGGGGCTCACAAGAATAAAGAATGATGTTTGATTAAGATACTTCCTCTGCTTGTTGGAGAAGAGCAAGGCCAAGAGAATTTTGAAAGTAAAAGCTTATTTCCTGTGAAAAACTTTTGCTGAATTGAAGGGTGAGATCGTTTTAGAGCTGGAGCTGCAGGTGTGGTGATTCTGTCCAGCCAGGCTGGAAGCAGGATGGGGCTTGGCCAGGTTGGTCAGAGGCAGAGTGGAGGGCACTGCACATTGGTCTGTCTGAACCTGCAGATGGGTGCTGCACAGCATCATGTGCTCCTCTTGCTTCACTGGGAACAGGAAAAGAGGCTGTGTCTTCTGCCTGCAAACAGCCTCCAAAACTTCATTAGAGACTACAGGCTGGTTCATCTGCAGGTATAAACTGGTCTGCTCTGGTTGATTAAATACACACTTCAGAGGCTCAGATGAGAGTCATTGTAAGCTTCTTGTCCACCCAAGCAATGCAGATGCAGGAGTGTCACCTCGTCGTGGGAACAGGACTGTTTCCTGTTAAGCTAAAGGTTATTCCTGCAGCCCTCCTGTAACCCATACTCAGGATGAGGTTATCTCAGTCAAAGACCTCTCTTCCTAATCGCCTGGTTTAGGTTTCCCTTTGGTTCTTACCATGGCCCTGAGCTCGCTTATCTGCTGAATCACGGCCCTGATGCAGAGCTGCCGGGTTCCACCGGGAGCTGCATCAGGCTCCCTGGCTCCCCGGCGCTGCCTCTCCCGCAGCCGCGGAGCTCCGGGGGAGGAGGAGGTTGGGATCAGAGCAGCGCTGACAGCCTGCTGGAATACAGCTGCTGGAGAAGGGATTGCAAATCTGCAGTCAGGCTGGATCTCGCAGTGGGTAGGAAGCACTTAGCAGTTACTCAGCTGCTGGAAACCTTTGTTCTGTGCTGCTGTGTGCAGAGCTTGATATAGCTTGTTGGATTTTCTTTTAGAGCCCGAGTTCTATTACTGTCTTTGCTGAGTATATTTTAAAACTCTTCCCCCTAGTGCTTTTTTGTTGTTGCTTTTTTTTTTCGTTGGGTTTTGAATACTGCACACATTAATTTATTGCCTTAAGATATTTTCTACACCAGAGATGTTCAAATGGAGTGAATGTGTAACCTTGTGTTTTATCTGGGGCAAGTTTAATAGATAGCTTTGGTTTCCATTCCCAGCAAGTTTTTTACATGGCCCAATCTGCCTTTCTATCATCAAAAATGCAATTTTTTCAAATGCACTGAGTTTGATTCCTGTTCTGCAGAAATGCTGTAAAATCTATTCCAAGGTATCTAGTGGCCAAACTCTTTATTTTTCAAAGTCATGGTGGATAGAAAGGGAAGAACACTCAGTCTTCTTGCTGCAGCAGAAAACTAGGAATTTCATCTGAGTTTTGCTAAGACAATCTTTGTCTCAGCCAGAAATTAGCATCCCCTCTACCCCCCAAGCATCTGCCTCCATCCCAATCATAAGGTCAAACATCCTGGCCATAACCCTCTCTATTTAGGGGAAAAAAAAAAAAAAAAAAAAACACTAGTTGTAATCTGTGCTATGAAAATCTAATCTGTGACCTAATTTGTTGTGATACCATGAAGAACCTGTCAGTAGCAATCACTGTAACCCGTGGCATGAACCCACTGCCTGCTTTCCAAGAGAGCTCACTCGTAGCCTCAGAGGGAGCAGTGTCACACTGAGTATGTATATTTGGTCTCCTCTTCTGCCAAATTTGGGAAATAATAACCAGACAAGTCTCAGATCACTTTAGTTACTCTTTTAAAATGAAAGTGACACAAGCATTCTTACTATGTGTGGAAGTGAACCTCTTCTGCAGGCAGTCTCCAAGCAGAACATGTGGGTTTGAAATACGTGGGAAGGAAAATGAGATGCAACCAAAACTGGACAATTTTCTATGTATGTCATAATGGCTGTTTACCTGTTACTGGCTCATTCACCTTGTCTGTGGCAGAGACCTGGATGCAACTAACTCTCTGGGTGAGTTGTTAGAGGAGTGACTTGTCTGAGTAACTTTGCACCAGTGTGAGCTGAGGTTTCATGGGCTAATTAATGCTCAGGGAGCAAAATTGGCTGGCTTTGGGTACACCCCCTTTTTTTGAGTCAAGTTTGTTGGCCTTTAAGGGGAAAAAGAAGTCATTTTCTGTGGTGTATTACCAAAAACATAGCATTGCTAATCTTACTCTGCAAGGCTAGAGAAGGGAGGAAGGTTTCACAGGTCAGGAGTGCACAAATAATAGGCTGAAAAACTGGGAATCATATTCCTTGGTCTCTGCACTGCTACATCTGACAAGGAGAAATCTGAACTGAAAATCTACTGTGCTATCAGAAACAGACAGCAGAGCTGAGCTTCCGGTTTGATTGTTCTAGAAATAACAGTTCCTTTTTTTTAAAAAAAAAAAATATTATCTTTAAACTGCTCTACTTGGAAGTACTAAATCAAAATGTGCAGAGCCATGCATTCTGTTAATAACTACTAGGGTCTGTGTCCCTCCTTAGTGAGAGACCACCAGGCTGTTTGGACTGTGAGAGCCGCTGTGTGACTCGCTGGGCTTTTGGCACCAGTAAGATTCATGTTCAGAACGAGGCCATCATCCATGGTCTGATGCACCCTGCTCACCCTCCCGGGAGCATCCTGTGCTGCTGTTAGGGCAGTAGCTCTTACACTTTTTATTTTAAACCTTCTCTTTACCTTCAGTATTTGTACACCTCTGGTTCTCCTGGGGTACATCAGTCCTGCGTCTGAACAGATGCATTTGCCCAGTGTTCTGTAAACTCCGTGTCCTTTTACCCATGTGGAGCACTCCGTGCTCAAGTTTCATTGTGTTATTTGTTGCTTTTTGTTCACTCCAGGCTTTTCCCTCCACCCACTCACTTCCTGTCACAAATGTTTCCTCACTTCGCCACTTTTTCACACAGTTTGAGTGCAGGGTTGCTGCCTGTTGCGGGCAGGCTCAGCGCTTCATCTGCCATCCAGCCTGCAGGAGATGAGCAGCAGATCAGTGTGAGAGGAGGAGCAGAGGCAGGGACGGGGTCCTTGAACGAGTAGGGGGAAATGTGCAGAGGGAGAAGGGGTCAGGGTGCAGGTGTGTTTTGGGGCAAGAGGAGCAAAGGCTTGCAAACAAGGTGCCTTTATGGGTGCAGGGAGTGAAGGTAGAAGAGCAAGGATGGTGATACGTGTGCTCAGGGATAGGTAACAGCAACATCATAGAAGGTTTTTAGTTGTAAGGGACCTTAAGGATCATCTAGGTTGAACTCCTCTGCATGGGCAGGGGTACCTCCCACTAGAACAGGTTGATCAAAGCCCCATCCCACCAGGCTTTGAACACTTTAGGGATGAGACATCCACAGCTTCCCCAGGTAACCTGTTCCACTGTCTCACCACCCTCACAGTAAAGAATTTCTTCCTAATGTCTAATCTAAATCTACCCTCTTCCAGTGTGTAGCTATCACCCCTTGTCCTATTGTACATGCCCTCCCTGGAGCCCTCTCTTCTCCCGCCCCAACTTCCTCAGCCTGTCTTCACAGCAGAGGTGCTACAGCCCTCTGGTAAGTTTAGAGTCTCTTCCCTGGACTCTCTCCAACAGCTCCATGTCCTTCTTGTGCTGGGGGTGTCTGTGTGTACTCAGCTGGGTGCTGGCAGCACCCATAAGGCTGGCACATGTGCAGGGTTTCAGGAAGGTGCACATTCCAAATCAGAATGCCAGCCAGGCCAGGGCCTCTGCTTCCTTCCTCGGCCCAGCAGAGGCAATCTGGTCTGCCACAGACTTGTTATTGCAGCTGAATAGCATGCTTTAAAATGCATTTTTTCCTACCTGCTTCTTATTTCTAACAAATGTTTCCCATCTATCCATGGACATCACCAATTTCTCATGGGGTGCATCTGGCAGCTTACAAACCACTGAGGGGGAAAAGCCTACGAAAATAGCATGTATGTAGTTTCAAATTAGGCAAGGGCTAAAATTTGCAAGAATGCATCTGTCTGTGGCTGTGTAAACCAGTGGAGAGTTAATATTCACCTGATGCTGAGCAAGGCAAACAGAGGTTTGCAGCTTGCACTTCCTTTGCTTTGTCTCACTGCTGTCCTTGCAGCTCCTCTTCCCTGTAGGGCTCAGTTGCCAGTCAGCAGAGAGCTGTACAGATGCTGCTGACCTTGTGCCAATACCAATGCTGCGTTCAGCACCATGAAATGTTTGCAATTCCCTGTGCTTTTACTGCACTCCTTTAATTTCTTTGCTCAGCTGCTATGCATGCAGCTCGGGCTAAGGTCACTCATCAAACCCCTGCATGTGGCCTAAGTCCCACTCTGGGGCCTGGGTCCACCCACTGTTTCCTCCTCAAGAGAGGTGTCCCCAGAATGCTTGTTCTTCTTTCCTCTCCCCAGCTGTGATTTACTTTTCTCTGTTGTAACTGTGTTGGTGTTAATGGGGCTGCAGTATAAAACAGTCACCAAATAATTGACATCGGGAGAATGACTACAGGTTGGTTTGGTTCCTTGCCAGGTCCATTTTTCATTTTATATCCTGGCATTGTTTTCATTTGCAGCATTGAACCATGCAAACAGGTTTACTTGCTCAAGTTAAAGTGGGCAACAGACTGGTAGGAGAGGTTAGAAATTTGGTGGTGGAGGAGAAACCTATAGGAGCTGCTAGGGAAGGGAGTTGTGGGAAGGGTTGTGGAGCTACTTTGGCCCTGATGATGGACATGATAGAGCTGCTGATCTCTGGAGGGTGGGGAGAATGGTAAGTTTGAAGGAGCTGAGGAGAGCAAGACTCTTCACTCCTCTCCCCTCTCCCCTGGGAATTGCTGGCTTAGGCCCTGTGCCTGCCACCAGAGAAAAACTCCTGGGAGTGGATGTTCTTCAAGCCCTACCATATCCAGAGGAATTGGAGGTCACTTGGAAATCAAAATTAAACAATGCCTTAGTGCAGCTTTGAAAGTTTACTCAGAGGACTGGCGTTACTCCAGTGCCACTCAGTTAAACTGATGACCTCCCTCTCATAACAGTGCAGGAGAGAAGGATTAGGTTTGGCTGTCAGCAGCCAGTGGTGGCTGCAGAGCTTCATCTTAGGTGGCAAGGATGGATTCCTGCCCCCCCTCACCTTGCTCCCATCAGAGCACACAGGGTGCAAAAGCAGGGGAGCTGACTGCATCAGGCAGCATCTGGTGAGGAGCGTTCTGGAGGCTGCTGGAGGCAAGAGGCAGCACTGAGGGACCATCCTAAAATGAGAGCACCTCTGTGGCTGTTCTCTGGAGGACTGCAGCAGTCTGCAAAAGACCTGGAAGTTGGTTTGTTCCCCTGGATTTTGCCTCCCCAGAGCTGCCCCATGGAAGGACTACCAGAGCCTGTCTTTGTGGGCATCATTCAGCAGCATGTTCCTGACAGTGGGCAGCTGCTGCCAACAGGGTAGAGTTCCATAATGGATGATTTCTATTCCCTCCTGAACTCAGTGTCCTGCCAGAGACACAGGGACAGGGAGTAGTAGTTAGAATCTGCAGCCTGCAGCCTGCAGGGAGTTTTCATGGAGGTGGGTCTGGATTAGTCAACAAAACTTGAAGGAAAATAATAGGAGCCCCATTCCCAACGCCGTTTTTCCAATTCCAGCACTGAGGAGGGCAGATGTTCCAGCCTGAGAATCCTAACTCCTCTGAAGGACAAAATACAATCTTCTCTGTATTAGTAGGTCTGTCTGGCATCCTGCTTATGTTGAGGCCTGAAGAAATATTTACTGTATACGGTAGTGTTCATGAGTTTGTGTGCTCTGAGTGTCACAGATATCCACTGGCAATGACCTACAGCAGTCTGTCAAATTAGAACATTTTTTGGTAGGATTCCCTGTGAATGAAGAGGCCACTCGCATCTCTGTTTAAGGGTTGGGACTAAGTTTATTTCCCAGAATTACCACTTTGGAAGGAGATTGTTTGTTTTAGGAATGGCTCTGACTTGCAACACTTGTACTGGTACTACCTGTGGCCAGGACCCACAGCTGATCAGACAACCCAGTTATTTGCATTGCTATCACTACATTTACGAGCAAAAAATTGCTTTAGGTCCACTGAAACTTGATCTTTTGTTGCTACCCAGCTGTATGTCCTGGACATAACATGAATAACACCATCTCTAAAATACAGTTTGAATCTGAGGACTTGTAGCTGCTGTTCATAAAAAAAAAAAAAAAAAAAAAAAAAAAGAAAGATCTTTTTATCTTCTTGAGGTTCTGTTTGGTGTGTCCTCTTTTTCCTGAACATCTTGATGTGAGAAGCAGTTGGTAGATGTACTCAGAGCTCTTGTTCTGTGGGGAAAAGCCACTTGGGTGGAGACTGCAACCTCTTGCATGCTTTTTGCACAGGGCTCCCATGCGATCATGTAGCTGATACAGGACCAGTAAATTCTTCCCCCCACAGACTCCTGCAGCACGTCAGTCAGATTGAGGAAGCAAGAGAAGGGAGCAGGGGTCCAGAAGGAAAACAGTATGCTTGGGTGAGCATGTAGAAAAGAAAAGGACTGATGCTGATAATCTTGTGAGCCTGCTGATCCCACTGGCAGGTCGGAGCCCTTGGAGAGGACCATTCGATACAAGGCCACCAAAAAGATCGTGGCTTATCAGCACACTGCTCAGTGCTGCCCAGGTTTGGAGCAATTCCTGGGCACTTGTTTTCACTGAGCTGAATACAGCTGTTTGCATAATGCACAGGGCTTGGGCTTTTCCTCTTCCTCTTAACTCTGCTGGGCACTGCTGTACGTGTGGCTGTGAGGGAAGTCGTGTTCTCAGTCAGTGCCTAAATTGGTGTAACTTCCCCTGGGCAGTGGCTCCCAGAAATGCAACCCCCTCTCTGCCAGCCCTGCTGGGGAAGGGGAAGGGCAGAGGCTGCTTTGTGGGGGACCTCAGTGAGGAACTTCCCCTGCACTTGTTCTCCTCCCTTGGTTCCTCATGCATCAGATAGGCTGAGTCCTCACTCCTTCTCTGTCATGCGACATTAACCACCTGCTGGTTCTGCAGCAGGGGATGCCCATGTCCACTGAAGAGGAGCCAAAGCCTTCCTGTGGCATCTCCCTGTGAAATAGTAACACACACCCCATCCAAATTCCTACCCAGGATGGCGCCTTGTCAGGCCTGCCACTGGGGAGACCTTGAGGGGCAGCCAGAAAGTGTTCTTTGGTGCTGGAAACCAGAGCCAGCACCCCCTCTGGCCCTGTCTGCCAGGGGCAGCAAAGGGAGATGATGTTCCTTCCAATCCTCTCTGCTGGTGGGTGCAGCACTTGCTGAAGTTCAGGGAGACAGAAGGAAGATGAGCATTGCTTCTGCCCCCACTGCCCTGCTTACAGCCATGCCAGTGCATCCCAAGTCTTGGTCCAAGTACAGGGCAAGCTGAGACCCAGCAATTTGACAAGTTCCTTTCTCCAAAGTTGCTCCAAGCCTGCCCCAACCTCTTCTGCAGGATGGAGCCCAAACCAACATTGCGGCTTCATTGGGTTTTGCTAAGGTTTGACGTATCAGGAGCTCATTATCTAGAAGGCAGTTGTGAATGTGTCCTAAATATTTGTTTAGATCATCTTTCTCACAGCATGCTCAATAATTTTGGAGCTGGAAGAGTAGCCAGAGCCTGTGCCTGGGAACCAGGGAAGCTACCCCCCTCTTGCTGTGTTTTGATTAGTTTCTTGCACTGTTCTGCTGGGCTCCAGTCCTACCATGAATTTCACTGACATCACAGAAACACTGACAGCTCCTCCAGGTGGAGCTCAGCAGGATCAGGGCCCTTTGGAGATGAAAGCATATCCAATAGTGCAAAGACATTTTCAGAGGTCACTGAAACTCAGTCCTTTATCTCAGTGCTTCCATTTGTCCAAGATACTATTATTGCAAGTGCAAAAGGTGAATTTAGGTTCCAGCCCCACGAGGATATGCCAGCTAATACAGAGAACCTTAGAAATTGCCCTTCCTTTCTGTGATGTCACTTTAATTCCTTGAGTGTACAGAGATTAAAAGATACTTGATGAACATACTAAGCATTCATTCCACATTTCTCTTCCAGTATCCAGCTGACCTCAAACCCTGAATGCAATGAATTTGCATTCGTTTCTAAAAGTGTCTCATTTTGGGAATCAAAATGTCAACACATTTGAAAATGGTTCTACATGAGATGTTTGTATCTCTTGGAGTTTAAATTGCTGGATCAATTTCCCATTAATACTAAGGGTATTTAAAGGACAAATTCTCTGCCTACTGCAGTGAAAATTTACCCCGAGGTATGACATTTCACCTGCCACTGAGTGTAAGCTTGTTGAATATAATGGACTGGAATAGCTAGATTTGCACATACTGGTAACAAAAGAGGGTGAGAAGTAGATCCCATTACAGAAAACCTTTCTTTTTTTTTTTTTTTTTTTTTTTTTTTTCCCAGTCCTCCTTTTTCAGCCATCAAAACTTGCATGCTCTTTGCAATTTATATTTCTGCACTACTCAGAAACCACTGCTTGAATTCGGGCACAGTTTAATTATATACCATAGGAGTGGATAAAGTGATCCCCTCAAAGAGCTTCCACTCCAAAGGGTGTGAAGAAATGGGAGCACCAGAGTACATCTGAGGTCTCGTAGCTGAGCAGCAGCCACAAGGCCTGGCTCCAGCTTCACCAGTTCCTGCGTTGGACCACAGAGCTA
This sequence comes from Calypte anna, assembly GCF_003957555.1. Lineage (NCBI taxonomy): Eukaryota > Metazoa > Chordata > Aves > Apodiformes > Trochilidae > Calypte > Calypte anna. The sequence continues at coordinate 141,850,785 of NC_044245.1, read as the reverse complement.
CAAGCCCCATCACATGCTTCTCATTGCAGCTATGCTGCCTGACAGGGCTTTGCCACAGCTTGTCTTTGTTCCTCAGTGTGGCTCTGTCCTGAGTTAGAAGAAAACAGGAGATCAGCTGGCAAGCCTTGACCTCCTTCTCCTCAAATGAAATATGGGGACAACTGGAATGAGGTATTAGGAAGCCAAAGCAGACAGTATAGCTGCAAATAATTTGAACCCAGGGGCATGGTGAACCTGAGCCTGCACTAACTAAGGCATGTTTACCCAAGGAAGTGCCAACATAACCTAGGAGAACATACCATAAAATTGCACCATACTGTCCCTCCCTTGCGCTATCACAGAAAGCAGATGCCAGGATGGAAAAGCACCAGGAGCTGAATAAAAAAGCTTTAAGCGTCAGAGAGCCCTGCTCAGCCCTACCTTCTGCTGCAGGCCATCTCTGCTTCCCAGCATTCCCTGGTCTCTTGCCAATTCCCATCAACAGCTGTGGTTTGTGGTTGTAATGCTCAGCATTTGTCTCCTCAATCTTATAAAAGACTTGCATCAAAGCTAGATGTGCAGCATATAGCAGTTTAAAAGTCCCAGGACTCCTAGAACAGGCCTCCAAGCACAAAATCAAACTCTGCTTCACTCCTTTATATTCCCCAAGGTCTCAGAAACAGCAAGTGTAGGTTTTTGATGGGCCCTTCTGGGGCCCTTGTGATGGAGTTTGTGAGGAAAGATTATAATACAGTGTTTTGTAATACATTATTTTTTTACTTTAAAAAATAAGAAAGTGCCACTAGTATATCTAAATCTGAATCACTAGCCCAGAAGCAGTCTACTTCTTGCATTGAGCAGATAAACTGTTCTTCACTCTACTGTTCTTATATATTCCCATTTTCTGTGTCTGTGTGTTACTGTTGAGACTGCAGTTTGAGTAGGAGCTGCTTCAGGATGTATGTAAGTGTGTAGTAGGAATCCCAGTCCTTGTTCCAGGAGGCCCCAGAACTTCGTAAGATGTTTAAATAGCTTCCAGTCAGTGCTGTGCTGGGTGGACCTGAACCGGTGACCGAGAGAGGAAAGGTTCTCTCACAGATACACAACCTCTGAGGCATCTGCTCCCCAGACACAGATTTGTCTAATTTCCCTAAACCACTGATGACCTGCCCTGAAATGATACTCTCATTCCCTTAGGAAATCCCTTGAGCTGATATCAAGTAGATAGTTATTTTTGGGTTCTTTCCCAGAGAAAGTGCACTGTATTGCTCTGAACCTTACACACCAAGTAAATATATCATCAGACTGCAGTGAAGGTCCAAAAAGCTTTATTGAAGGGGAAGCAGATTATTAATAATTAAGGGTGGTTCACTGCATTGTTTTTGAGCCAAGTAAAGCTAATATAGCTTTTTTATAGCAGAGATAAAAGTGTAGAATATTGAAACTGAATTGATTGCAACATTTAATGGCAACGTAAAAGTCTATTAATGAATTGTAATGGTTAACTCTGCATTAAACTGAAACATGTAGTTCACAAGCAATGTATTAAGCATTTTTAAAGATTACAAAAAGCAGAGACAAAAAAATACAACTCCAAGCCTCTTATTAACTAGTAATTGCCTATATTATTTTTTCCTAGGAGGCTAACTCATTTGACCATATTATTAATTCTTTTATCCTAAAGCTCTGGGTGCACATATGTATGTGTGTTCTTTTCCCTCAGCACCTTTCAGAATTAAATAAAGGCTTTACATGAAGTTGATCAGTGATTAATTCTAACAAAATTCTCTCAAGGCTGCCTGAGATTTCTCGTGGCAGGGAGGATGGTAGTGCAGAGAGAACAGGCTTTGACAGATGCATTTGTAAGAAAGGCTCTAAATGAGGAGAATTCCAAACTGTTCTGTATTTGAACCACTCCATGCTGTTTATTGTCTTCACAACACTGTTTCCTAAATTAAAAGTATATTTTCTATTTTCACGATATCAGAAGAACATAACATTGAATAGAAAAAACAAAAAATATTGGGTGGAATAGCTGTACTTCTGGAGGATGAGGAAGGTTGGAAAATGTTCTGCATTGAACAAATTAAAGGCTCATGGTGGAAAAAACCTGCAGCCATTCCTTCTCACCAACAGTCATTACATTGTAATTTCATCCCTTTGCAGCCTTTCCAAACCCATCCATTTTTTTTCTGAAGCCTTTGTCCAAGGCTCAGTCTGACATGAGGTCTTTTCTTCTGCTCTCTGCCTTATTTCATGGTAGCCATTCAATCTTCCAGTGGGGACACATGCCCCCTCTTTGCCATCTGGCTGCATTCAGGTCCTCTGAGTGCAATCCTCTCTGTGCTGAGCCCAAGCTTGTCACACTCATCTGCAAAACCTTTCACAAGCTCAGGGCCAGAGCCTGTCATCTGAATGGCAGTGTGTTACGCCTTAGGACAGTACTGACCCCATTAAAACCATTTAGGAGCAGGCAGACTTAGGATTGTCTCGCTGCCCTTATGTTTTTCGCTCTTCCCACATGGTTTCCCAGGCCATTTCACATCCCTGCTTAAGCTGCTGCTCTTTGAGCAAACCACAGAAATGCCATAGTCTCTACATTTGCCCCTACCATCCTTTGAAAGTAAAATTCAACAGATAAGTAGTTAGTATTAAAATAGTATTGGGAACAGAATGGGAGCATGGAGAAGCTAGTACTGTTTGTCTTTTCTTACAAGAGAAGAAGCTATAACTGAAAAATAGAGTGAAGAGGACTCTATTAAACTTCAGTAATGGACTTCAAGGACCTTTAGGACTTCAAGGCCAGGTTGGATGACTCTGAGCCCCCTGCTCGAGTAGGAGCTGTCCCTACTCAAGGCAGGGGGGTGAGAACCAGGTGATCTTTAAGGTCCCTGCCAACCCAAACCATTCTCTGATTCTATGCATAGTGTAACTAATGAATCCTAATTTTCTCCTGATTTGGGCTCTGTTTACTCACTCACTTTCTCACTGCAAAACCTCTGGTCCCTTCCCTGTTCCCAGATCTCTTCTTCCCTGCCATGCTCCCAGTGCTTCCTCTGCAGTTCCCTTCAGTCACACTCTTACATCTTGCCAGAGATGACATGTGCAGGTTGACTGGGCAGTATAGACACTGTTTAGCATCATAAACCAAATTTCCAGGGGGAAGCAGGCTATGTGTCCTGCAACAGGGAGAACTGCTACTTAGCACAGGCCAAGGGCTCACCAGCAAGTTAGAGATCACTCTGAATCACTCTGGATCACTCTAAATGATCAGGAAGCACATAGTACTGCTCTATCTTTTTCAGGTTGGGTGGCTTAAGGACAAACTTGGTGACTGTGTTACCATGTGGAAACACCTTGCTATAAGAAGCAGAAAACCAATGGCTCCAGCTGATTTCAGTATTTGTATTTTCCTCTCACCTCTGAATTAAATTGTGAGCTGCTTGGAACATGAATGCACCAGCATTTCTGTAAAGCACCATACAAATCTATCCAACTTATTTTTTAATGTATGATGTTTAGATGTATATTGAAGTTTAATGGTATCACTTTAGGCACTTAGTAATGCCTGGAATAAGAGGTACCACTGGCAGGCTACCTAGTCCTCTCAATTAAGTTCATATAAAATGTCCAAGGCCAGAAACATGGCTGAGGCTTCTCTGAATTTCAGCCTAGTACATCACGAGAGATTTTTTTTCCTCTTTTCATGATTTAGCTTGTTCACTGCCTGAGACAGTAATAATTTAGAATATGGAGTATATATGACCACATATTTAAAAAAAGAACACTGGTTTGTGATGCCATCTTGTAGAGGCATCAAAGCTATAGTGGGAAGCTGCTTATTCTAGTCTGATCACTGCTATAATATGTGCCTGAGCTTTGACTCCAGGAACCCTTATGTCTCAAATGTGACAGTATCCAGTTTTGTATGAACAGGCACAGAATATTTCCCAGCTCATAAATGGGGTTTATAAGCTAGGCATAAAAAATATTATCTTTTCATCAAATGAGTGAGCTCAGAATAAGTTCAAGTAATTGCAATGTGCAGTGTCAGTTTTAGTCCCTTTTCTTGCTAACTGAATAATAAACAGCTGCCTCTGGTGCTAGATTTAGTCTTAGGTGCATATATATATATACACAGACATAGATCTGCTCAGGAAGAAGGAAGAGAAAGGCGTCTGGTGTGTAGTGTTTCAGTTGCTCAGCAAAGGAAGTGCTTGCTCAAATGCTTTGTTTTAGGGCAGCCTTCATCTGCACCCAGTCTGTCCCTCACAGTATGGGGAGAAGTCCTGCCTTTCCATGCCCTCTGCTAGCAAACTCTTCCTTGAAGTCAGAGAGACTTCTGCTTATGGGAACAGTAAGAACTCTCTTTCTGGCCTTCTAGCTACCTGGGCTTTTTAAAATGGTCACTCTCAAAAACTTTACTTTGGAAACCCAACTGCCATGCAGGTGATGAGTGACTGGGGATTTCTTATGCCCCACAAAAAAAGTGCTGCTGGACCACTTAATATGAGGTCGCTGGGTGGTCTACAATGGAAATGTGTGTACAGCTGGGGAAGGATTTCTTAAAAATTCTTTACATTAAGCAATTGGGTGCACTAAGTGTTTTAATGCCTACTGCTCCTTGGAGCATATTGATGGGCTGCATGAAGATAATAGTGTAGTGGGGTACAGCAGCTTATTGTATCATAGTGTTATTGTAGAGGTAGATACAGTTGGTGAGCCAATAACTCACCAATAATGGGTTGTTTTCCTCTCGTTATTCAGTAGCTTTGTACTCAACATCACTTAGATCACAAATGAAGATGAATTTATCATAGTTTCTAGCAATTTGAGTGAATGTTGCAAAACCCACTCCAGGTTTTGATCAGCTAAATTAGAATCTGCTTTTCAGATGGGAATTAACAGCCAGGTCCTTTCAAACCAAGCTAGGTGGTGCAAGGACAGAACAGCAGCAACAGTGACACTGCAGCCCCATGGGGGACGATCGTGCCACAAGAGACTGAGGAACACATCCTATGGGTTCCAGCCTGAGATGCTTGTCCTTGCTCAGATTTTGCTCAGTGATGCCCAGCACTTGTTTTATGAAGTCCATGTTTGTTCACTGAATTTTGAAATTGGCCTCTGACACTCTCCAGAAGGTTAAAGCACCTTCCCTGAGGTGCTTTAATTAATTTACCTATTTCCCCACAGAAAGATTGCAGCATCCCCTGTGACCTGATGAGGAAAAGAATCACTGATGTAGCAAAGCAAACAGCTGAGGAGAAGTGAAATGGTCTCTTGATGATGTCCCTTGGCAGCACCTTGAGACAGCCCAAAAATCACTTATGAGCCAAACGCTATTCTGAGGATTTCTAATAACAAATGAATTGAGCACTTTGGGGCAAGAGGAAAAAAGTAAGCAATAAACAAAAAAACTCCAATGATTATATCACTACAAAGGATGTGATCAAAGTAAAATGCCAGTCTCATGCTCCTGAGGTAGGCAGAATTCTCAATGAAATCGATGAGTGTGTGTTTCCATCAGGGTAGGACGATTGTGTTTACTAAAAAAAAAAAAAAAAAAAGCCCACAATAAACAACAACAAAAAAAGGGTTCTCTTCCAGAGAGTAATGAAACAGTCTAACCCTCTTAAATATTGCCTTCCCTATTCCCTGAATCATTGATTCTGTCCATTAAATGGATTACTATTATGCTGCTGATTGATCTGAAACATTTTGGGGTGGGGGAAGAGGAGGGGGCAAGAAAGAGGCTTGTGAGGAATTTCCAGTTCAGATACATGGTTTATTTTTTACAGTGGTCCTGATGGTTTACCTTGTTTAATAAATGGGGTTGATTGAAGGCTAATGGGAGGTCAAGTGAAATGCCTGACACTCTGCATTCCCCCCCACCCTGCTCACCCCCAGTTCACAGCCTCTCCTGACTTAGTAGAGCCCTAAGTGCCCCCCAGAGTGAATAAATCCAGTGACATTTAGGAACTTTGCTGGAGAAAGGTGCCTTTAATATCAGCAGAGGTGATGACCCAGCACGTGCTGAAAGGATTGCAGCGTTTCCACTACACTGACCAAACCCCTGCTGAAGAATGGGTGTATCTCGGGTTTTTTTTCACCTGAGTGCCATAAATTTGGAAGTGCTGTCTGTGGTCATGACCTCCTCAACTTGGTAATTCTGGATTATCTTGATTGCTTAGCAGACCTCTACTTGCTGGCCAGCTCACCTGCTTGCTAGCACCAAACATTTTACTGCTGCAATTGCTCAAAGTGCTTCTTAGTGCAACGGTGTCCATGCAGTGATCTCTGAAGAAATTCTGTTTTTCACAAACTTCAACAGGCATCTTAAAGATCTCAGTGTCTAGTACCATGTTCTGCTTTATTCTGTAACAGGTCTAATTTATCTTTCTATTTTCCAGTAGAGATAAAATTTTATTAAAATAGCTGCAGTTCCTCTTTCCACCTTCCCTAATGCTTACTGTTCTACCGTCTTCTTTCTGATGCAGGCTTAACACCTGCCATTTTCTCCTTATTCCTCTTTTTGCTTCCCCATCTCGTAGGGGTGAGCTGTACTGTTGAGGAAAGGCAGCAAAATGGGGGAAGAAAAAAAAAAAAGAGCTTTATGTTGTAAAATCACCATTAAATTTGATCAAAACCCAACACTGAGCCCTGCATCGTTTGACCTAATGAAGTGTTCATGAATTGAGAGTGTGCTGCATTTGTAGGCTGAGGCTCCCCAAATAAAGAGGCTGTGCTGATCATTTCTGGGGAGTAATTGCATCAACAGATGAGCAAACTTGAAAATAATCTCAGACTTTGTAGTGGAAGAAGAGGAGATGAGTAATGTAATTAGTTACATGAAGTGACTGGGCCACAGCATGAGGAGAGGACAGGACAGACTTTCACCAGGTTTGTCAGAGTAAAAAGAATGAACTTCTAAAGCTTTTCTGTTCCCCCACTTGTGACCTAAATATCAAATTTTTTTTTTTTTTTTTTTTTTTTTTTTTTGGGGGGGGGAGGGGTGGAGGGGTGGAAGGGAGGGCAGAGCAGGGAGTAGGAAGGCATTTTGAGAGTGTTAGTGCCTGTCTCCATACCAGTATGAAACACTGTAGTTGTTTGGCATTACAGTATCTGGAAGCACTTCAGGCATCCTGGTAAGCCTCCAATGATTTGACCTTGGCTTTTTGTTTTGTCTGTGCTTTTCAAAATTTATGTAGATCATTCATATTTTGTTTCAACTGTTTATATTTCTGAAGAGCTACATTTATATCAGAAGATGTGCACTATCCTAAGAGCCCTAAAGGACACCCTAGCATGAATGTGACTGCTTCTGCAATCCCTCATTTACTGGCTGTGCACTTGGGGAAGTGGAGAAGTCTGGAAGGGGGAGGGTGAAACCTGATGTTGGCTTGATCTGAACTGAAAGGTGCTATGAACCACAACAGTGTAACAAGGGATCTCTGCAAAGCTGCCTCTCTTTTCTATACTTGAAATTTTGCTTTAAGAAATTCCCTCTCTTTAAAAAATAATAAAAAAAATCTTTGGATATAGGATGCTTGCTTTCTATTTTCATCCATGTAATGAAAAAGTTAGTGGTCTCCTCTCCCTGGAGACAAACAAGGCTGTTGTCAGTAGACAGTGCATCCTATTGTCCCCACTGGGTACAAATGGGAGAGTGTGACCAAGCCTCCCTTTTCTCCTTGTGACTTTCTCCCGTAGGCTACCATTAAGCTTAAAAGTAGCCAAAGTATCCTAACTGTGCATGGCACCTAAGGGCAGGTTTGTTTCTGTGGTTTTATTTACCTGCCTGGTTGTCTGTATACAAAATAAAGTAATCTTTTGTCACTGGTGTGTATGCACACATATGCAGTACATACACATCCAGTAGCACGTTTGGAGCTCTATAATCTTTGCTCTCTGGAAATGCTCTCATCTGCTTTCTTTCTAAAGTGTCAGCTATTCCTACCTGGCAGCAAAATTCCTTCTAACAAAACAATCCAGAGGCATTTAGCATCATAAGAGCAGTTATGTTCTATTAGCACTCCTTTATTTTATGATACTAGTGCCAAATATAATCTCTAACTTATATTTATATATATATGGTTATCACAGCAATAACCTGGTAAAATAATTTTCTATTTAGAAGAAGCAGTTAAGAAATTAAAAGTCCAGGCAGAACTAATAGAAAATCGGTGGGTTTTTTTAGTCATGCAATGTTTTCCAGAGTGTTCAATATTTTTTTATGCTTCAGTTATTATGTGGAATGTGGATGTCTTGTGGGTGTATGCAGCTGCTGTTTAAGCATCGGTGATGCTCAGGGTCTGGGCATTCTTGTACTTCTGAAAGAAGAGAGATCCAAATCAAGGATACCTTACAATTTTGGAGAGTCCTAAAGAGTTAATACTATTACAAAATTGCTTATGGTTTCAGTAGGAAATTTTCCTTGTTTCACCCCACCCTGCCAAGCCCCAGGCAGTTAATACTGTTATGAACATTAAAAATCATTCATCCTTGAGGCTGGTTGTATGGTTTCCCTACCTCTGACAAAGTTCTGTAATTCAAGAGGTGAGAGCTCCCAGGTTTTGTATTAAGCCTACACAGTAATGAGTCTCGTGCAAAATCAGAGGATGGCTCTGCTTCCATTTAAATCAGTTCAGCAGTACCTGGATAGCTTCCTGCCTGGCACACAGGCTTTCAAAGGTCTGCAGCTTTGGAGAAGGAGGTCTGGTAGTGAGCTGCCATCATCTCAGGATGGAGAGGGAATCAATCTGCAGTTCAACATTTATATCTGCTAGAGGCAAAAATTCCTTTTCCTAGCAGAAGTGAAGTCATGTCAAGCACTTAGTGTAGCCTACCCACTTAGACAAACCAAGCACAAGCAGAAATGAGAAAATGGGACTTCTGTCATTCTGCCCATAAGCTGCTTCTGTGAAAATCTTTCATATCTTCTTGGACATCTCCCCTGTTTGCTGCAATCTACAAAAACCTCCAGGAGCCTTCAAGGCTTGGCTGAGCTCTCCCCTTTCCCTGCTTAAATGAACACAGCAGACAGGTAAGTGGCACCAGCCCTGGTCTTGCCTGAATGTTCTCAAGGAACAAAACTAAATTGTAATGATTTCCATTGAGTTCATCAGGTGGGTTTTGTGGTTGACTAAACAGCTTCCATTATATCCTAGGATACTCTTTTATCTAGAATACTTTAAAGATGTTAGCTTAGTGAATCCATATGCTCCGAATCGTATCATGTTACGAGAGGAACTAAATTTGTCAGTTTTAAGTCAACAGGTATGAAAATAAAGCAAAGAGAAATGGGCTGACGTACAAATAAAACTCTGAGGCCCATTTTTTGTTCTTTCTCAAAGGGAGTTTGAGGGAACCTGGTATTCACTGATAAATGGAAGTGATCAAACAGCTATTTGGCCTCTGAAGAGAAAGTAGCAGAACTGGTTAGACTTTCAGGTGGTTGGTTTGCCTCTTTCACATTGAACAATCACCTTTGCCAGTGACAACACTCTACTGTTTGAGGCTGCAGGAGTTTTGCCTTGGCTGTATCTCTATGCTACTGCCCAGCTTAGTGAGGCCAAACAGGGTAAGTCCTTCAGCTTCAGAAAGACCATCCAACTTGAAGGACAGATGAGACTTCATGGCAAAACAGTGAAATCATGGCCTAGACTCCAGGTTACTTCAAGAAAAAAAGAAAATATACAAGCAGAGAGCCACTAAAATGATCAGAGGGATGGAGCACCTCCCCTATGAAGCCAGGCTGGGGAATTTGGGGTTGTTCAACCTGGAGGAGGCTCTGAGGTGACCTTACAGCAACCTTCCAATATCTGAAGGGGTCCTACAAGAAAGCTGGGGTAGGGCTTTTCACATGGTTGTGTATTGAGAGAACAAGGGTAAATGGTTTGAAACTTGAGGAGGGGATTTTTATGCTAGATATTACGAAAAAATTCTTCCCTGTGAGGGGGGTGAGATGCTGGCACAAGTTGCCCAGGGAAGTTGTGGCTGCCCTGTCCCTGGAAGTGTTCAAGGCCAGGTTGGATGGGTCCTGCAGCACCTGATCTAATGGAACCCCATGCAGGGGAGTTAGAACCAGATTATCCTTAAGGTCACTTCCAATCCAAACCATTCTATGATTCTACGATCCTTGTTATTCTTTCTTGGTGTGTATATGTATTTTACTAAGGAAGCAAGCTCCAAAAGAGGCTATTTGTGCTATCCTTCTGCTTTGGCAAGTTTATCCATACCACAGTAGTTCCAAGTGTGCGACGTACCAGTGTAATGACACCAAAATCTCAAGCAAGGAAATAGGTAAGACCTTTGTCAATAGATGTGTGTGTAGCGAGGAAAGTACATAAGTAAGTGTGTGAAGTGCCCTCAAAATGTATATTTTTGTGTTTCTTAGAACATTTTTCATATCTTTTCCATGTTAGAGGGAGAGGTTTGGCAGCAGCCATGAGCAGCAGGAATGTTCTTCCTGCACGGGGGCTCTGGCAGCAGGGAGCTCACAGGGATGTAACTTCCCTCTTATTGCTTGATTTTACAACATGATCTATTTGGGAAGAAACGCAACTTTCATCGAGTAACCCTTTTCTTTCGCTAAGGAGCCTTAGTTTCCTTCCCATCCTGTCTTTGCCAACGGCAAACATATAAACCCCCTGACGCAGGCCTTAAAGAAACGTATCTCGAAATCACCCAACTGGCTTAAGGAGCCATAATAATAAGTTAGTGTCTTTCATGAGTTGCTGGTGGCAGCTGGCGAGGCAGAGGGTCACCTCATCCCCGCACTCCGGGAAGATGGCTGCCCCCTCCCCGCCCGGCCGGGCCCCTTTAAGGAGCTTGACCCACTCGCCCGCCCGCCTCTGTTTCGCTACCCCTCCCCTGCCTGAGACACTTGGAGTCGAAGCAGGTGCATGCGCAGTGGGCTGGCAGCCCGGCGCGCATGCGCAGTCACCTGCTGGCCGCCCCCCCTTTCCCCCTTCCACCCCCCCCTCCCTTCCCGCCGGTACATCCGGGTCATTGCCCGCCCGCCCGCACGGCCGGTCCCCTGTGGTGCGGTGCTGCTCACTCCCCCTCCCCCTCCTCCTCCTCCCCCCTCCCCCACAGTCCGGGCGGCTCCGACGCTGTCGCCATCCGCGCCCTCCCCTGCGCGGGGCTCCGGCCACGCTGCTGCTGGCGCTGCCTCCGGCCGAGCGGGGGGAGGCGGCGGCTCCGGCTCCAGCTCCCGTCTGCATCGCCGTCCGTGGGGCAGCTCGGTGAGTGTCAGCGGCGTGGAGGGCGGAGGGGGGGGGTCCGGGCGGGGCACCTCGCTTCATCCCCCGCGTTTTCTCAGCCCTGGCGGCGCGACCCCCGCTCTCGCTGCCGCCGGGGCCCAGCCTGCTCCTGAGGGGAAGGGGGTCCCGGAGCCCGCCGCCTCGGCTCCCATCTGTTGCTCTACCCTCTCCCCTGCCCAAACCCGCCTCCCCTCAGCCCTCCGTAACTTCTACGCATCTCTGCCCTCCCTCCCCGTCCCATTGCCGCTTCGCCCCCGCTCTGCCCGGGGTGCCCGGCAGGGTGAGGAGGGGGCTGCCCTCCCTCCGGGGCCTCCCGCCTCGGGGCGGAGGTGGGGGTGAAGCGGTGGCCGCTGCCTCCCTGGCTTGGGAAAACCACGTTAATTGCCGGGGACCTGCCCTGTGTGCTGGATAACTTTCCACTGGGTTTCCCCTGCTCTCCGGCGGGGCTCCTATAACCTCGCCGCGGCGGATCGGAGGCTGAGGATCCGGTTTGCACGCCAGTGCAAGTGCAGGAGACTTCCCTGGCCACGGCAGCCCCACCGGCTCGGGGCAGTCCCGCTGGTGGTGGTCTGAGGAACGCGTCCTCCCCTTCTCCCCTCCCTGCTCGCCGGCCTCCAGCCCGCCTGATGCTCCAGCCCTGCGCTCCCGGCCCCAGCGGGATATCCGCAGGTAGTGGTTGGGGATGTGGAGAAAGGGAGTGACAGTGTTAATGGTTAACCAGGAGGAGGAAGCCTCCTGAAGGGGCATCTGCAGTCTTTCAGACTGTAGCTAAAAACATGCAGCGAGTTAAGCAGAATACAGGAATCGTGGCAAATTTGTCCTAGTTAGGGTGTATCCTGCAGGTCTGTGTGCAGTAGTTGTGGTGCTGGAACTGTCATTCCAGGTGAGGTTAGCGTGCATTCAGAATCTGTAACAAGAGGGTGCTGTTTTTAACAACATGTTCGTTAAATAGATGATTAAATAAAATTTTAATTCTCTATTTTGCAATTCAAGAATAAGGAAAATTCAGTTCTATTTTGTTACTTTTTAATTTGGCATCTATCTTACCTGGTAGTAAAATAGAAGAAGCTTTTTTCACAGAAACATTTCAGGTCCAAGAGATAACGTTTTAGGAAGGTTTTTGAAGTGTTTTTATGTTCCATTGCATTAGCATCCTGGATCCAAATGTCAGTGACAGTATGACCGCTGTCTTTCTGCTTTTGTAATGGAGTCTTACTAATATTCTGAATTTTTGATAATAGGAATAAAAGTGTTAATTAAACATGTGTGTTAACCCTCAAACCAGTAAAATATCTTCTAGGTTGATCTAAAAATCTATGTTCTTTGTTATTACCGTTTTAGTTTTTATAAGCTGCAAAGTCTGTTTTGCTCAAACTTTCCCCCACCTCCATCCCATTTACACTGTTTTCTTGCTTTGAGTTCTGACTGTTTGGACTTTACAAATACCTTTAAGTTAATAGGTTAATAAGCATTTTCCATACTAGGTTGTGGCAAATAGGGTGGTGGACAGGAGACATCTAGTAATTAGCCTGAGGTTACTATTGTCAAGGTTGGAACATGAGTCCAGGCTTGGAAGGTTCTGCCTGGCAGATACCTTTGTTAGCAAGGTGTGCTGTTTTGCAAAATGTATCTTAGTTTCATGTGGCAAGTTTAACAGCAAAATCCTAAACCATGTGAATAGGACACTGCTGCTCCATGAACCAGGAATGTTTTTTGTCTGGCATACATTGCTGAAGCAGCAGCTTTCAGTAGAATAGTACATAGCTTTTTATCCAAGTCACATAAAGATATTGCATATACTGGCTGCCTTTTTTTCTTCAAAATAAGAAGTAGTCCTAGAATCTGTTTTAAAATATCCCTGCCAAGAAGTACTATGGCTATATCAAGGTAAGGAATGAATATGATCCTGTTATACAACTTCCGTTTTCATCAGGTGCTCCAGATTTTCTTCCAGTTTAGCTGGGGCCACCTGATACGGTGGATTATTGAAGAGGTGGTCTTCTGAAATTCTCTTCCTTTTCATATGAAACCTTTCCTAATGGAACCTCTCTGGCAGTCAAAATATGATATTAGCTGGTCCTGTTCTTGCATACATAACTGTCCTGACCTCTTATCTGAGTTTTGCTGGAGTTTTAATGGCTAGAAAGGAAAAAGGAATCAGATTTTTATCGTGTCTTTCAGTAGTTTGTCTTTACAGAACAAGTAATTATAAAGTTATTTGACTGCAATAGCTAAAATAGTTTTGGGACAGTTATGTGGGAAATTTAATTCAAGGAATCTATCACCAGACTTACAGTAATGCTTTGTAGACACCTGGAATTGCTACTGTAAGGAGACAGAAGGGTGGGGAACTTTTCTATAGCAAACTGCTGAATTATTGAGTAATACAGTAACAGGAATTGTCTCTGTCATTTTCTGTGGGCATGGCGAATGTAAATGCAGGTTTTTTCCCCTCACTATGTATCTAGGATAATAGAGATACACAAACAGCCTGCAGTACCCTTCTTTTGGTTATTGTCTGCCAGCTGGGGGCATAGATGGAACTAATGCATACAGTGTCGTACAGACAGGCAAAATAAAAGCTTATTTGCAAGAAGTCACATTTGGTTTTAAGTAATAAGGTTTGTGTGTGTATTGAGTTTGGCTTTTGTGTTGTGTATTTGGTCTTCTTTCAGGAAATAATGGTGCTAGTGTACATTAAGGTTACAACCTTTGCCCTTTCCTAAAAGCTTGCTCTTATTATAATTACACAGAGTTTTAGTCATTGATGTAGATGGGCTGAAGATTAGAAGAATCATTCGTGTTTCTTAAGGTAATGTTAACTGCACTGAAATACATTATGAATCAATTTAATGAGAGCTGTTCATGTAAAAATGTTTGAAAATATTTCTTCAAAGCCGAAATATTTTGAGTACTGTCAAATTGCATCTCATGGACTATCAGTTGTCAAGCAAATGCACTACAGGCAAAATATGCAGGCCTAGTGAATATATGTGCTGAATCCACACAGGGTTTGAATGTCAGTGCCACTCTCCCTCACTCAGCAGCAGAATGTAGGGAGTTGTCCTGGTAATCATTTTGATCTGAATCTCTCCAGGTCTGTTAACATGCCTTCAGAGGTGACGAGAGTGAGGGGACTGGGGATGTGAAAGAAGCTGCACTTGGATTTTCATGTAGATGGTTGGTTTTAGCAGTGCTAAGTTAAAGGGATAGACTTGATGATCCTAAAGGTCTTTTCCAACCAAAATGATTCTGTGGATTAGAAAGATTTAAGTGCTGTGAAGCATTGGCACTGCTTGCTAGCTGTGGCAGCTGAAACACATGCATCAATTAGGCAGTTTAAGATTTATTTTGAAGTATTTTCCAGCTATAAATGATGGCCAGTTGTATGCACTTTTTGACATATTTTCTACTCCCATTGATTTTCATGCATCAAGCACTTAGGAATAAATGGATGGTACTCTTGCATACCTCATAAGTCTTCCTTTAATATTAAATCTGTGATTTAACATAAACATGTGAACATGTAAAGTTTACTTAAGAATATTAGTGTCTTCTTCCTTGTGATTGTGGAAAATTTAACACCACTAACTATTCTATGTGGAGAAGTCTGCTTTCCTTGTCTTGTGTGTGAATCACTAAATGGTTTGAGTTAAAAGGGACCTTAAAGATCATCAGGATCCAACCCCCCCTGCATGGGCAGGGAGACCTCCCACTAGGCCAGTTTACTCAAAGCCCCATCCAGCCTTGGTCTTGAACGCTTCCACATCCACAACTTCCTTGGGCAACCTCTGCCAGTGTCTCACCACTTTCACACTGAAGGATTGCTTCCCTATCTCTTTCAGTTCAAAACTGTCACCCCTTGTCCCTTCACTACCTGCCCTTGTAGAAAGTCCCTCCCCAGTTTTCCTGTAGCCACTTCAGGTACTGGATGGCTTCTGTAAAGTCTTCCTGGACCCTTATTTTCTCCAGGCTGAACAACCCCAACTGTCTCAGCCACTTCACATAGGAAGACAGGGGCTTATTTGAGCTTTTATAAATTCACCTCAGTTTCCCCCTCTCTGTGATTCATGAATGTTCTTTCAAGTGCCACAAGTTGGCTGCTGCAGCTGGCAGAGTGTTTCTTACTGTCTAATTTTGCTGAGAGTAATAGGCTCTCTTATATAGATGCTGTTTTACATTTGCAGTTCCAGTGCTTACTGGAGATATTTGTATTGGAATTATGTAAACAGCAGAGCTTAACAGAAATCAACAGCAAACAATGAGCAGTTTTAGAATTGACTAAAGCTGAAAGTATTTTTAGGTACAGCACTTTCTCCTGCGTTCCCCATCTCCTGTGGTTTTAATTACATTCTCCTTTTTAGAAATGGCATTTTGTCTTCTCTGTCATGTGAAAGCCTGATGCACAGAGAATACCCTCACTGTGCAAATAATTAAAGTAGTTACAGACAAAGCAATATTGAAAGCATAGTGAACTAAAATGGTTTTGTCCTCTACCTTTCACCCATGATAATTTGAATTTCAAGGTAGATATGAGGTAGAGGCTGACAGTGTCCTGTTCAGTATGTGTATGTGTCTAATGGACTCGCATCTGTCATTACAGCCTTTGTAATCTACTTATGCTACCATCTTCATTTACTGTTGCTATGGAATAAGGTGGTCTTGATGAAATGTTTAGTAATTTATTTCTGGTTAATTCTGGAAAAGTTAATTTCTTTATATAAGGGCTTTTAGTATGGGCTATACTGTTTTGAGTGTTCTTTATCACTGCTGTTTCAGCACCTAGAGAAAAGAACTTCTATGCTTTTAGTACCTAGGCAAGTATTTTCTAATTTGTGTGTATCAGGAAAGATTGTTGTTTGCCTTATTTACACTAACCTAAAGTTCTAGTCCTGCATTTGCTGGATAATGTATGACTGACCAAATCCAACATGTTTTTCTACTGCACAAAATTGTTGTGAGACAGTAGCAAAAACTGTAGATTAAGTATCTGAAACAACGAGATTGTACTGAAGTACAATCATTGAGTCTATAAATCCAGTTTCCTCTAATGCTGTTTGTATGGGAGGATTTATTTTTATTGTTTTACTCCTGTTCAGTGGAAATGCTGTATGGTTTGTGGTCTAGTTTACTAAGTGTTTGGCTGATTCTCTGGCTTACATCTACAGCACTTGGGATTCCCAGGTGGTCCCTGTGCAAATAGTGTAATTGGGTCTGGGACAGCTTAGCTTGGGAGATTGAGTGCATTCAGTTTGGTGTGGCTGTAGCTCCAGAAATAGCATGCCTTGCAAAACAGTCCTTCTGTCTGCCACCCACACCAAAACCTAAAGCTTGATCCTGCAGGCAGTTAATACATTTGTCTGGAAGGCTGATTCCCATCAGCACATGCTTTACCTGCATCAATGACCACTAGGCAAAAAAAAAAAAAGTAAAAGGAAGAATTGTATTGGTAGTCACTTTATATATAAGAAAGTGCAGCAGAAGTGTCCTAGATACATTTTAAAAGCACTTTTTCCTTCAGACTGTGGGGCTTAACCATTCCCCACTTGCAGGAGGCTGTTCTGTGAGCAGATTCTATTTAACTGGTGTAGTTCAAAAGACTTAAATTCAGCCAGGAGGCAATTCTGGTTCTCCATCAGTACTAGATGATTAAATTAAATGGAGTGTTAGTGTGAGTAACTTTTTCTGGTGTACTATTCAAAGTAACAGATGAGTTACTAGGAGCCCTAGTTGTAAATTAGCTGACTGGAAAGCCCTGTTTCTGTGACTAGTGGCTGTAGCAATTGTATAACTTCAAAAGTTGGATCTAATTGTGAATTCTCCCAGTCAGGTGTGGCACTGGGTGATGGCTGGTTCTTCTTTTTATTATAGCAGTCTTGTGGGTAACATGGAAAGGGATTTCTTGTCTTTTTTGTGTTGGACAACAAAGGAGTTTATTTCAGTTTCTGATGTACAAATCAGTTTGACCTTTCTACTTGAAAAAAAAAAAAAGTAAATCACTTTTCTGAGTTCTAGCACCTTCAGTCTGCTAGGGTGAGGGGGGGGGAAATCTGTAAGAGTTAACAAGAAATACATTCATAGCTCTTATTTTTTAAAACAAAGCATTCCTGTTTAGGGTTCCTGAAACTGAAGCTTCTCAGGTAAAGTGCATTTCTGGGCATGAAAAGCTAGTTTACTTTCTTTTGTTATATTTGCACCTTTTATGTACTGAGAAATGAAGTTATTTGAAACTGCTTCTTCTCAGTGTGGATGTGAACTATGAAACCACTCAACTTCATGAGGCTTCATCTCAAAGATAAAATTGCTGACCTTTTATATAGATGATCATCCAGACAAAGCAGAGCCTTATGTAAGGATGGCTTATGAATAGTAGTTAATTGATTGAGAGTTTAGATTTCCTGCTTATGTGTAGAAGTCTTATGTGGTAAGATGCAGATTTGTCAGCTGAATAGACAACTGAATTGTAATGATAGCTTCAAAATTTTTTGCTCTGGTCAGTCTTGCTGCTCGTTCTCACATGCAACTGACTAAAGTCATATTCATCTGAGCACTGAAATAGTACTTCAGATGCTTTATCTGTTCTTACCTTTGCATCTCAGAGTTGAGAGCTTACTTCCTTTCTTAGCGGTAGTAACAGAATAACATGTCCCAGTTGATACCTACTAGCATGAAGTTCAAAGGATGGTATTAGAAGAGCTTTCAACCAGCCTAACAAAACCCAGGTTGTTTTCCTACCTTTCCTGAAGCTTCTGATTTTAGCAACATCCAAACTTGTTATGAAGAACACTATTCATTGTTCTGTAACTATGGCTTCTTAATAAACACAGAGTTGAATTGTGTGCCAGTAGGGAATTTACTGTAGGTAAGTTTTTTTACTTAGGAGTAAAGTCTAGTAAATGGCAATATAAGAGACTATTGATTAAATCCTAATACTTTGAGCAAATAATGTTATATAACACTCATGTTAATATTGTGTCAGGTTTTCAAAGGAATTTCAGTCGAACTACTTGAGTATCTGCCAAAAGTGAGGCTTGGAAACAGATGTTGTAACTGTAGTCTTAAAATTTTCTGTCAGCTCTTCAAATAGCTCTGTTGTGTCTCAGCTTTAGGGCTGAGTGTTTTTACAGGGCTTAAGCCTCTTGCTTTGCTTCTCTCCCTGTCTCTAGTCCAGAATGGGCCTCAGTTTGACCCCATTAGAGTCCTGTGAAAACTCATGCTCTAATAAACATGTATCCAGCTAGGCAGCATGGGAGAAGAAACAGGTTTGGATGGAGATGACAGCTGAGGTGAGAAGTGATTTCAATTAAGTAGTAGGAGGAGCAGCTTGCTTTGAGCTTAAAGCAAGGAAGAATATTAATTAGAATCTGGGACTGAGTTGGAGACAAGTTTTTCAAAAACTGTTGGAGAGGCTGGGCTGGGAACTTGTTGGCTGTGTGAAGAGTTCTGGGTCAGGTACTGAGGGAACCTGTGGGAATGATGCTGCCTGTCATCCAGTGTCTTGGGGACAGCAAGGGAAATGAGGACTTCTTGTGAGCTGGACAAAGAAAATACAGGAAAGAGAGCTGGTGGGGAGAAGGCTGAGCAGAAGAAGCAGGACAAGAAGCTGTGTTTTTGTAAAGAAGGCAGTAAAGACTTAATAGGTCTGTTGAACAAGGAACTCGGTATGGTGAAAGTAGGCTAAAAAAATACTGGAAGGAAGGGACTACAGTGAAACAGAACGTACTGAGTTTTGTCCATGGCCATTAGTAACCATCATGTCTGGTGACCACTTCAGCTTTATATAGTAGAAATAGGTATTGTGAGCAAATGGTTCTGAGTCTGATATGCCATGCAACTACTAGGATGAAGTGTCTGGGCTCTTCTTCTGGTGAAGAGTTTATACTTAGCCTTTTCTGTTACGTTGTGAAGCAGAGTGTTTAAAAGAGAAGAAACTGCAGAAAAAAAAAGCAGCTATAGTAGTTTCTTCCATTAGGACCCTTACTTTATCTGCAGAAGTGGCTGATGCTATAGGTCAGTTAACAAATGCTCAATAGTTTGTCTTCATTGTGTAATACCTTACCGTGATCTTATTAGATTGCTCCAGAGATTCAGTTAATTTCCTCTTGGATAGTCTGGTGCTGCTTTCTGTACAGTTATTTATTATTAGAATGGTGTAGTGAGATGAGGAAGTGGTTTGCTTCCTATTTTACACATGAGGAGCAAAGGCACAAGGAAGAGAAGTTGAGCTAGTTTTGCATGGTTAGAAATGACTGGAACCTGAGTCGTTTTAGACTAGTTTACATATTGTAGCCACATCCCCATTGAACTTGCTGCTTTTCTCTTGCTATGACTCAATTTTAATACCATATTCTAATTTCACATTTGTTTCTTGTGTTGTTTATAGCCAGTTTGGACACGTAGCTACCATAACTGAATTGGAGATCATGGCACCCCTTAAGATTATTCTGTTTGTTGCAGCAGCAGAGTATAGCAATTTTATTTTGTCAGAAAGACAAAGTTACTTCTGGTTTCTTCTGTAAATATGTTGCTTGCTCAGAGAAATGAGGAAGGATTGATTCTGGTGTTGTATGACTCTCAGCTCACACTCTGGTGTTAGTAACTCCCACAGACTTTTGGTGTTGATGAGGATGAAGGTGTTTCCTGTGTTCTTTAGCTGGATTTCGTTTGCACAGTTTTAGGGCCAAATTTCAAAGGCTGAACTGCCACATTTTTTTAAAAAACCACCAATTTTTAGTGTGTAAATGTTATGGAAAAGTCAAAGGGGGAGTGTGGCTTCATTAACAGAATTGTGGGCAAATTCTTTTTTTTTTTTGAGATGGTGAAGGAAGGGAGGAAGAAGGATTTCTATTTTTCAGTTGGAACTTTCAGTTGTCCACAGTGCTCTGCTTAACTGTTTAATTTGAGAGAGAGTTCTGTCATATTATGGCCACTGGAAGGAGAAACCGTAAGTTCTTTCTGTTTTGTAGAGCCTTGTGGCTTCTCAAGTTTCTCTGCAGAAGCAAAATCCTATCAACCAATGTAAGAAGTGTAAAGCTACTGTTTCTGCTGCTATTAGAGGGAAGAGTTAAAAGTGTTTGCTGCCATGTGATTTTTTTTTTTTGAGAGTAAGTTTTTGTTATGTTTTTTGGGTTTTTTTTTTTATCCTTTTACTAGCTCATAACTCAAAAGTTTTTCTTGGGAGCTTCTTGAAGAGAGACTATCAGTGAGGCTTACGCTGGTTAAAAAATGTATAGTATTAACAACAAAAAAAAATTTACTCCTGGGTAAAGAAAAGAACAGGAACCCTTACTGATGGAGCTGTGGTTTTTTGCTTTTCCTTGCCAGGTCTACTGTGTTGGCTTATGTTCAGTTAATATTTTGGCTGATCAGCTTTGCAGCTAGGAGGAGTAGGAACAGTTTTAACTTTGAAAACTTTGTGGTGGAAACTTGGTTTCTCTTGAAAGCATTGGTAGCAAATCTCTTTTTGGATTTTAAGGTAGAGATTTTTCTTCCCTGTTAGGGGTCGGAGTGATCACATGATCTGAAAACTCTATACTGGGTTTCTCAGAAGCACAGCTGTCTTCTGCTGTGATTATGAGTATGTGACAAATATTACTGTTCAAACTTAAGGTACATTCTTCTGCAGAAGGTTTTTAGTGAGTATCTTAGGTGCTCTTTTCTTACCTTACGTAGGCTTTTTGTGTGCAGTTATGTGATCTGTAAGCTCTGCCCACCTTTACCTCAGTGAGTGGATTTGTGCAATTTAAATACCTTCAGTTTAAGAAAGAACTGTAGTGACACTTTATAAAAGAACATGAAGTACAACAGGCTGAAGCATAGCTTCGTGTGGGTGAGTCAGGAGAGAGCTGGGAGTAGCAGCACTGAAAAAGAAAAGGAAGTACAGTCATGATAAAACTTTGTTTAAAAAGGAAAAAACCAAACCAACAGCCATCTGTCTCCAGAAGATGGAAATGCAAAAAGGTGATGTAGTTTGTGTCTTACAGCTGTGTATATAGATTTTGTGTGTGTGTGTATATATGTAAAAACACGTGCACCCACATACTTGCATGTGTACTCAAGCAGGGCAGTTTATCCCAAGCTAATTGTGTTGATATAGAACCCACACGTATTTTTAGGAAAATAATATTTTAATTGCTGGCCAAAATATGTGATTCTGAAGCCTCTGTTTTGGTCTATCAGTGATACAGGCTTTGCTTATGTTCTTGTTCCATCTGTTGAGGACAGATCTCTGCCAGGGGACAAGCATCCATGCACTCACCCATCAGGACATACTGTGTACTGCTGACAGTTGCCAGGAAATACAAAATACTGAGTGCAGTATAGTTCAGTTTTCACAATGCATTTGCTTTACAGCACTGCCAGAACGATTCAGTGCTGCTTAATGCTGTGCTGTTGATGTATATGCAATAGCTTCAGAAAAAGAACTAAAAATCACTGATTAACTTCAAGTAGTTTGTGTTTAGCATCTGAAATTACATAGCTTTAACTTCTCAGAGAACATGTTGGTCTTAAGACTTTTGCATGATAAAAAAACTGAAAGCCAAATGCTTTCTTTAAAATGAAAAGCACATTTGTTGTGCTCAGAATGGGTCTATATGCTGGTTCTGAATGAGCCTGTAGGGGAAAAAAAAAGAACAAAACAAAAACAGCCAAACAAAAAAACCTGAAACCACTAAATGTGTTTGCTCTAGTCCTGGTAAAATGCAAATGGATTGGATGTTTCATTTTTATCGTGTTGTAAACAAGCACAGGTCTGATTTACCAGTTCAAGATAATTCTTGGTAACATCATCAGAAGAAAAAATAAGCTATTTTAAGCTATTACTTAAGTGTATCTTTTTTTCAAGAACAGTATTCTGTCTTAATTTGAGATAATGTTACAACTCATCTTTGGAAGTTCAGAGAAAGAAAACAAAGACAGTATGTGTGCTACAGTGTGTAACATCATCTCTTCCTTACTGCTGTCGGCTGTGGTCTGCTTCATAAATTGCTGAGACTGCTGCTGCAGGATCTGCTTGGAACAGAAACGTGTGGTGAGGCCGTGTCCTGCCTGTCAGCAGTCACACAAGTAGCTGGAAGGTTTGAGCTCTTGCCTTGTGTCTGACCAGGTCAGGTAGTTTCACTCCTACTGCTCTGTCCTTTCTAATACTCTTTTATTTAGTGTTTATGTAGAAAGCTCTTCTTGTACTTCAGGAAATATCTGACATAGGTAACATTCTTCATTTATTTTTGCCTTGACCAACCACGTTTCTCTGCTTTGTTCATCCCTGAATGTAAAACTGAAATATTCAGAGCAACTGCTACTGGTAGCTCCTAATTCAGTAGTACAGTAGCTGTAATTGTTACTCTAGTGCTTCCTTCACTTGCCATAGTTAATACTCGTTATCATCTCTATAAAGTTGAGGCTGGAGCCACCTGAAATGGTAATAGTTTAACTTTTTTGTTTTTGTTTGTTTGTTTGTTATTGTTTTCTGTCTCCCTCCCTCCCACACACACTTCCTGACTGATCAAGTTGAGGATCCTGTGAGCATGCTCATTAGGGTCTGTTTTTCAGCTCTTAATGCAGGGCCAGTAAGTTGAGACAGATTTTGTTTGAACTGTGCTTTGGAATTGGGGACAGCTTGTTGAACAAGGCATGTCTTTTTTTTTTTCTTTTTCTTTTTTTTTCTTTTTTCTTTGCGCTGTGGTTCTCAAGGTTTCTCAAGGTTTTTCAGCACTTGTAATTGGGGCAGACTGTGTGCCTGTAGTTGTCTGGTTTTCTGACAAGTGCTCCTTTACAGTGCAGAGGCAAACCTTTACTCTGTGAAGAGCCATGAGCACTAAGTAGTATTACACTGTCTAAAACACAGCTTCTGGACAAAAGTTCCTGTTTTTGCAGTGAAACTCATGTTCAGGATCAATACTTCCAAGTTTTTCTGGTGTCGTTTGAGCAGAAGTAAATTTAGCATCTCCTGTTTTGTTTTGGTATTTTTTGTTTGTTTGTTTGTTTTATAGGTGTTTATCAGAGTCTTCAGGTAATCCCTATTGAAAGATGCAACTCTCATTTGTCACTATTATTGTCTGAGACTCTATAATAGCATAAATGTTGTAGTTACATAGAATTTTGAAAATTTGGGTGGCTTGTGTAGTTTGTCTTGAGCCAATGTGAAAAAGGTGATCTTCCACCCCACTTCTGTAGATAAAAGGAAGTCTTTTGCAGAAGTTGGTCTGTGACACAGCAGCCATATCCTCAGCCTTGAAACTTAGCAATTAGTTCCTCCTTTGCTGGAGCACCTGCTCCAAGTAGTTGACCTGTGTACCTTGCAAAATGGCACTGACTTAATCTTCAAATAGAAATAACGTTTTTTAAATATGCTGCATTGTTGTTATAATGGCTATCTAGGCTTAAATAGTTTTGGAAAATATTTCTGAAAGCTACACCCTCAGAACTGTCCCATGCTTAATGAGCCTTGCACCTTTTACAATGGACTTCCCTGTTTTAGTTTTACCTGCACCTGTGTTTATAGAAGACCACATTACATACCAAGATTCAAACAGTATATCAAGGTGTTTAACCTGTCCACAGCAGGAAGGGTGGAAATGTGTTATCTGGTCTATTTGCCTGCTAACAGGGAATCAGTTTGTTCTGCTTATCACATTTATAAGAAAAACACTACATTTGTGTTTGTTATTGCACAGCTTCTGGTGCACTGGAAAACATGGATAGTAATTAATAATGGAATGTGTAATAAATAAAAATAGAGGATTTAAAATATATTGATACAAAAATATCTGTAGATACACAGTATTAAATAATATGAGGGTAATTGTTCATTTCAGAATCTAATATACAGAGCATGGAGTTGAAAGTTGTATGGACAAAAAAGCTTCTACCAGCAGATCTGGGATTGTCATTTCATTTGCTTTGTTGACTGAGGTGCTCTAATCCAAGTTACTTAATTATTCTGATCACCTAAGCGTGTAAAGTAGATGATCTGAAGGGGTCCATCAGTTTCAGTGTGGTAATATGGGCTGTAACAGTAGTGTGTTGCATACTGCTTCCTTAATAGTTTTGCTTGTCCCAGCTTGTGTACTACTTGGGCTGCACAAAACAGACTGGGGAAACTTGCCCGGATTTCAAACAAACCTGTGTGGTTGGAATAGTTTTAACTAGGGAACTTACCTATGTTAACCCAGTGATGTTCATATTGGTACAATAGAGGAAAATAAGGCAACAACTGTTTGTTCTGTTGGCTTTCATGGCTTAAAATATAACAGGATTAAAGCTTTATTTTATTTGATGGGATAGACACCAAAAGAAAAATGCAGATCTTAATTTTATACTGAACTTGCTCTTTAGAAAGGCATCCTGTTGGCTTTAAAGGTAGTTGAACATCCTGCTTTCCCTCATATTTGAGGGTTTGTTTTGTTTTGGTTTTAATACAGTAATTTCAAGGAATTTGTTTGCACTAATTCATTCCTTATAAATGTTAATGCCTTTCATTTATCTCTGAAACCTTTGAAGTTATCTATAGCTGTGAAGAGCATCAGATTTTGCTTCTAACAAGAAAAAAAGTGTGCAGTTCTCTTGTCTGTGTCACTGCAGAAAATGAGCCAAAGAAATGAACTGTGGTCTGTGTCAGTGCTGTGTGTTCTCCTGAGTGCAAGGCTTCTCCATTAAAGAGGCTTCTTTTCTTTTTCTACTATGGTTTGTTAGCTTTCTAAAAGGAGACCTAAGGATGTGACTCAACCTTGCAGAAGGAAGGAAATATGAAATGTAGGCTGTTCTCCTGTTCTGAACTTTCAGCAAAACCTTTGCAGAGGCCTGGCTATTGTTGCTAAATAAATGTAGAGCTACTGAACTGTGCATGGCAAAGAGGGAAAGCATAGCTATGTGTGAGTGTTCTTTGCTTTGTGAAAGAGACGTTGCTGTTTGTCTTTTATCTCCTATGTAAGTAAAACAAAAAAGCTACCTACCCCCTAATTTAAGTAATTTCAGTCCAAAGGAGTATGCAGTCCCTCCCCCCCCAGACAGTTCTGTTTCCCCCACTTTCTTAGGATGTGAGAGCAAAATGCTGTGAAACCTTGTTGGTGTCAGATGAGAGTTTGAGATGATGGATTCAGGTCTGCTGTCACAGCTGTGCAAGCAAGTGAAGTGTGGACAGGAGGGCAGTAATACTGATAGTTCACTGTTTTTATGGACACAATAATTATTTTGTGATTTACAGGTCTGGATGTGATGTTTCCTTTCATCTGTTGATCCAGAATGAACTTGTGCTGAGTACAAATGTAGAAGCCCAAGTAGCAAGTAGCAGTGTGAAACTTCTTGGTTTATCATAAGCTTTTTTTGTTTAGAAGTAGTGTGCTAGCTAAGAAATAGAAGATGCAGCAGCCAAAAATTTCAGCTTTTATTCCATTTATTGCCATTAGTACTGAACGGGCTTTCTACAGTTTTAAGAATGCTATCTTCATGGTAACACTGTGGGTTTTGTTTTGATTTTACTTTTATTTTTTCCCCCCAGACTGGAATTTGGGCAGAGTATAAGAAGTAAACCAACAACAGCAGTACCAAATCCCCAACCCTGAATAACCATTGCCCACCCCACAGAGCACTACTGGTGGTACTTCTGAGCCAGAGGACAGGTTTCCACAACCAAACAGTTCTCTTGGCATCCACTGCAGCTGGGGGGAGTGGAAATTCTCGGTACTTTAGGGGTAGGAACAAAAGGCTGTGGTATGATCGAGACACTGCTGGCTGATCCAGGGCTCGTGCATCTCCTGCTCACTGCTGTTCTGTTGTGCTGCTTGGTGTATCTGCCATTTTGAGGAGCAGGGGAAGTGAAGAAGGGGAGACCTTCAGGAAAGCAGAGGTTAGAGAAGAACAGGTGGCAGAAAATGGATGTTGTTAAAGATGCAGCCCTGATGGCTTGATAATTGGTTTAATGATCTCTTTAGGTGTCATTCTCAGAGAGTACAGACATCCAGGGCACTAAACTTTAGTCAGGGATTAAAAAACATCATGAAGCTTCTGAAGAACAGCCTTAATCCAATAAAGACTGAAGAGTTGTAACCAACCAATACAAAACTCCACTGTAGCATCACTGCTCTTTCCCACATGTTTGCAGAGACTGAACCTGCATGGATTTCAGAAAATGTAAATAATATATTATCATATACCTGCCTGCTTTCTATAATTTCTGGTCATAGAACAAGCTAATGTTTAAGGTGGTTGAAAATCTTAGAATATAAAGATGAGATACTAACCTAAATATGTTAGTACTAATCTGAGGCCTAGATTTTATGGAAGTTGAGAGGTGACATGGTAAATGTATATGAAATAAATGATAGAGCACAGGCTGACAGGGAATGCTTTTATTCACACCACCTGAAGCTGGTACCCAGTTACCAGGCAGTAAGTGTAAAATAAATCCATTCAGGCTTCTGATTTTTCCCACACAGTGCCTGATTGGTGTGTGGCACTTGCTGTTTGTGATAGGTGAGGAGGCTGAGGATGTGCACAGCCACCAAATGTGCAGATAGAACTTCTAGTTTGGGCAGTGTCTACACTACCTTTGAAGTGGTCCTGAGAATATTTCCCTAAATACTTGTTGTTGGACTGGGTGAGCATCTTGTGTGAATCTCTGTGGCTGTTCAGTCCTTGTCAAAAGCAACCCAGCTGGATTTGGTAAATGTGAGTGTAATGGACTACTTTCAGTGTCAAGATCCTTTAACTTTTAATGAGAAGGTTCAAGGCTTTTGTTTGTCCTTGGACTTCAGAAAGTATAAGGTTAAAGAAAAGATATTGCAAAAAAAAGAGGCTTTTAATTGATCCCCAACCCCCATGACATGCATACTTGAATCAGTCTATTCATTACTATCTCTTCCTCTGCAAACCCAAGGTTTGAGACTGAGTTAATCTTCAGTAAGAGTCTATTTTTCCTACTGTGTGTAGCAGGAGTAGCAGGTTAACCTGAATGGAAGAGAAGCAAGTTCTTCCTCCTTTTGTCTGTATGAAGCTGACAGTGCTAAAAGGGGAAAGAGGGACAGGAAGAATGTACTTAGCGATTTTCAGCTACTGCAGTTCTCAAACAGAGAGCTGCACTTAATGCTATTCAGTGTTAGACAGTCTTGTTCAATCTGTATTTGTACAATGCTTCATAAAGATAACACTTTACTTACTGTGTGGTGACTTTTCTGTGCCAGTATTGGTTTTCTTCCCTTTATGAGAATATTGTAGGAGCTGGATTGTTGAGACTGAACTGCGCGCAAATGAACTTGATGAGTTTTGTTGCTTGAAAGTGGGACTTTTCTGCTACCAGGTATAGTTCAGATTGGTTTTCAGTTCAAGTGATTCCCATTTGTGTTAAATGGGAGTTTTTGTAACTATTCTGTTGGCTTCAGTTTTTCCTGAAGTTAATAGTCCACGTGTAATTTAGCATGCTACACTAAAAAACAAGAGCAAAGGTGTCATGAGAGCTTTTATAATGAGACATCACCCTCCCCAGCTACACCACCACCTCCTGCCCATCTGACTCCCATCTCTCCATCTCCATTTCTGCATTTCATCCAACCTTCCTACCCCAGTGCTCTCACTGGATGGGTTTGGAAAGGTGACTTTCAGATTTCCCTCTTGTTCTTATAGCCTGCTAGAGTTTGATGGTGACAAATCTGTCCCTGAATTGCACCCCAGTTCGTGGTGCCTCATCTTGATGGTTTTGAATTTCTGTAAGCTCTGGACTGCATTGGAGATCTTGGGGATGCTGGAGCTGAGGGTGTGGCTACTCCATGGGCAGTAATGGAGCCAATGTCACAGTGGGAAATGGCTCCAGTGGTGCCCGATGGCTTGGATGTGAGGGGCAGCACAGGGGCTGGGATGTTGCTGCCCCAGCAGGGTGGTCATGTTGGAGAGGTTGAGCTGTGCAAAGTGCCTCTCCATGCCCTGTTATGTGGGAAAGCATGGGAGCAGCATGGGGGGGCTGGGGACACCACAATTCCCTGTAGGTTGGAGGATATGAAGTTTTGTGGTTGGCCCATCGGGGCCCCAGGAGATGTCTCGGCCATGAGGGAGGGAGGAATGGTCCTTTGTCCCACGGGACCCTCAGGGCAGCAGCTGTCAGGGATGCAGTGATGTGGCCAGGGGGTGAGCAGGCAGGCTGATGCTCATCTATTAGATGCAGAAGATCCAGGCATCAAATAAGCAAACACATGGAGCCATCAGCAGACCTGCACAGATGTGTGGGAGCCATGCAGAGCTGAAGGGACTGTCCAGGGTCACCTTCTGAGCTGGCCCTGATCACCAGTGTCCCCTGGCTCTGTGTCAGGCACATGGGGAGCTTGTGGCTGGGGTGAGCTGCTGTGCTGGTGGGGCAGGTTTGCAGATCAGGGAGGAGACCGCCTTCTAGGAGATGATAGGGGAGATGTGGCCCCATGTTCTTGGGAAGTTCTCTGTAAATTGTGTTTATGGGTCACCTATCAGCCAGGCAGGGGTGGGGATGCTTGCCCTGAATTGCTGAACCTTCATGCCAAAAATCCACAGGTGCCAAAGCAGATGAGGGTGCCACCTCTGCTGAGGGTGCTCAGCCTGCAGGGAAGGGGCTGCTCCAACCTTGGTGTTCAGCACGGATTTGCTGAGCCTGAGACAGGAGTGATCATGAGTGGTCACCTCTGCTTGCTCCAAGTGTCCCCAGGCTGCACAGGTCAGGCTTGGTACCCATCTTGGGAGCAGAAGGTTTCAGAAGGGGCAAAAGGCTGAAGCAGCCAGGGCACCAGGGGTGGGAGGGATAGGACTGCATGGTGGGAGCTGCAGTGCTGGCAGCACCGTGGTCTTTTCTGTCTCTTGGTTGCTGGCTGTGGAGCATCTCTGCTATGAAGACAGACTGAGAGCTGTTCAGCTTGTGGAAGAGAAGGCTCCAGGGAGACTTTACAGCAGCCTTTCAGTACTTAAAGGGAGATTATAAGAAAGAGTGGGACAGAATTTTTAGCAGTCTGTTGTGATATAACAGTGGGGTAATGGTTTAAAACTGGTAGATTTAAACTAGATGTAAGGAAGTAATTTTTCTATAACAGAGGTGAAACCCTGGAACAGGTTTCCCAGAGAGGTGGCATAACTGGTCTGTGATTCTCATCGGTAAGTGATGGGTTGGGAAAACCTATTTTTACAAGTTTCTCATCTGATTTGCATTGGCTTTGCATTATGCATTCATAGTCTGAACTAATGTTTCTTTCTTGTTCTATTAAGAATGAGTAGTTAATCAGAACAATATAAAACAGTGTGGTTCAAGGTAATTTTTTGACTTTTGAATTATTAAAGAACTTAAGCAACTTTTCGCCTCCTTTAGTGTCAGTAAAGAAGGAGCAGTTTCACAAACACTTGGTTGAACATGCTCAAATGGCAAAATTGAAATGGATTTAACCTTTTTACTATCTAAAAGCTAAGTACAGATTGTCCTAATCTGAAGGTCATGGAAAGGCAGTCAATAACATTCTTTTGAAGAAAGATGGAATTTAACTTGCCCTAGATATTAACTGTGCTTGTTATTTTCTTTGTGGCACTGTGCTGCTAGTGAAAGTGTCACATATGTAGACATACGTAGTACTGGTGTGGAATATCCTAAAGATCCAAGATTTTGCTGATTTACATTTCATGTTAAACATAAGCCCTACCAGAAAGTTAAGCAGCACATTCTTTCAGGTTTAGATTTGTTTCAAAGTGATGTTTCACTTCTGATCTTTCCAGAAATCTGTTCCAAGTGTGACTCATCTCTTTACTGTGGTCATTATTTAAGATCTTGTTTTACTAAGTTCTCTCAAGGGAAACTTGTGATAAGTACTATCCTCCCAAATAGTTTTGACAAACTTCTTTGTTTAAAGATAATTGGGAGGCTTATCTTTGTAGTGGCTTCAGACTCACAAAGGAACCCAAATGAGAACTCCAAAGGGAGTAGTATAAAAACTTGACAAACAGTGTGTGTAACTGAAACAGTAAGGCAGATGTATTTGTTAATGATGGTGGTTGAGCAGCAGCTTTTTTATATATGTGTAAAGATGAGCAGGAAATGATTGCTGTTCCATCTGTACAGGGGATTATTGTGCTAGCTACTGTTAAAATACCTGGCAGAGTGCTCTAAATGGTGTCTGGGAAATTGAAAAAAAATTTACATACTTCAGCAAATTCTTTTTGCTGTTATCTCTGTACTCAGACAAAGTCTTTTTATATTTTTATATCTCAGTATTCATTAAGCACCATTAGGTGGCTGCATTTAAAACTATATAATGGGAGTGGTCAGTATTTTTCTTCCCATGATATAGCAGGAATCCATGTGAATTAGAAGGAATAGACTCAGCTGTAGGAAAAATAGGATGGAAGGTTTAAATAAAAAAACCAAAAAACAACAAAACAACCAACCAACCAAAAAACACCCCCAAAAACCAAAAGCAACCCCCCTGCCTCCACACACAAATTCAACTGATAAAAAAATCTCTGGTCTGTGAACTCAAAAGATGGTATTACTGTGTAATAAGAGCACAAAAAATGGAAGAGAAATCTTCATTTATTTTTAAAAGTTGGGAGGAATTGTGTTGAATAAGCATGTGAAGTAAAACTGAAATCTGAAAATCTGAGTCCATTAACAGTGATGTCTTGACTGAATGTCATGCTTGTGCTGAGGGCTGTATATTCTAGAGACTGAAGTTACTCTGGAGTATGATTGTTTGTATGAATGGTAAAGCCTAAACAATAAAAGAAGGTTGATGAAAATTTGCAGGTTTTACTCCAACCTGTGATTAAGAAAGTTGAGATTTGTTTGCAGAGGTTAGATGGAGTAAAGATGTAAGTGTATACAGGTATTAAATCTTGCAAATGGTTGACAGGTAGAACTCTTGTAACACAAAAGTTGATGAATGTTTGACTCCAGTAGAAAGACAGGCTGCTACCTAACTTGTTACTACAGCTGCCTTGTTGGAACCAGTTACATTCCAGCCTTCCCCCCTCACAATTTTTCTGTGTTTTTTGTGGGGTTTTTTGTTGGTTTTTTGTTTGGTTGGTTGGTTATTTTTTAATTCCCTACTCCTTCTCACAGCTAACCTTTTTGTATTGTACAACAATTAAAGATGTTTTCCTATCTCTTCCTGGGTGAAAATGGGATCAGATGACCCCTGTCTAGGCTTCAAGCTCCATCTAGGCTTTAATAAACTTGAAGCAGTTTTTGTCAACATTTATAATTCATTGTGCTTATTTTCAGGTTTTGAGTCTG
This sequence comes from Calypte anna, assembly GCF_003957555.1. NCBI lineage: Eukaryota > Metazoa > Chordata > Aves > Apodiformes > Trochilidae > Calypte > Calypte anna. The sequence goes on along the minus strand of NC_044245.1, from coordinate 141,819,312 downwards.
TATCTTAAGGCTTTTCTTCTGATATTATCAGGTTTGTCAAGAAGTGGCATTAATTCTTACAAATCCAGCCTTGGTAAACTGTTGTCACTGAAAAGTTACTTGTGGGGGAACCTGAAATGGTTTTCTCTGTAACTGTCTTAGGAAATTCCATGATTCTTTCTGCTTTTAGATGGTTCAGTGGGGGGGGGGGGGGGGGGGGAAGCAAGATGGTAATTCAGGCCAGGTGGCCTTTCTTTTGTGGGGATGAGAAACTGGGCATTTTCAGGTCTGATAACAGATCAAACCATTCATCTTTAAGCTTCAAACTTCTTACTGTGTTGCAAATGCCTTTTAAAGAAGAATGTCTTCCATCAAGTTGTGAAGGCAGGTGCTTTAAATGAAGGGTTTTGGATATAAAACCCTGTGATCTTTGTCACAAGCAATTTCAACTGTAAGTGTGAATTCAGAAATAACATGGGATTGGTTGCCTTGATGCCTGCCTTTTAATTCTGTACGTTTGTTCCAGTTTGTGTATTTGTTTTGTACTTTAGGATATAATGGTAGATTCCCTTCACCTAGAATGTACATGTTTGTATGCTCTCTCAACATTGAAAGCAACCAGGAATGGCATTCATTAATTTTTTTCTGCTTTTTACCATGGAAAGGAATAAAATGCCAAGACCTCTCTGACAACAAAGAGTATTTTTCTGCATTTCTTTGTGAGTATAGTTATATAGTGACAGTGTAAATTAAAAAATGTTTTAAAACTACAATTCTAGACTAGAACCTGATTCTAGACTGATGAAGCAGGTATTACATCTTCCCCTTTTAGCCAAGTAGCAGTGGTAGGCTGAAAAGCCTGCCAGCACATAATCTTAATTCAATACAGCTGTATAAATTAATGTTTTGAATAGTTCTCAGTTGAGATTTACCAAGAAAAAGGCTGGTAGCCACAGGTACTTCTTGATTCTCCCTAACACCTCAGGTAAGGTCAAAGTTGGCCTCATATTTGAGTAAACTGACCATGGATTTGCTTCCATATGCAGAGATTTCTCCCAGCACTGTATTATTTTGGCCTGGTCTGTTTTCCTCAGATAATTTTAGGATAGTTTTGTGTCATTCCTAACTAAGCTGAGCATCTGGAACTGCTTGTTCTCTGCCTTCAGAAATGGAAAAAAAGAATCTATGCATGTGGCTAGGTTTTGGTTTCTCTAACTTACAGTGGTGGCTATTTCAGTCTCTGAGTATCTATTTTGTAAGTAGGGGAAAGTAGGTGGTTAGAATTTTTGAAAGCAGAAATGAAGTCTTAAAGGTCAGTAACTTCAGAAGTGCTCATTTTTCCTTAAATTATCCAGTTAGGCATTTTTAAAGAGTAAACAGCCCAGAAATAAATTCTTATTCTTCAACAGAAGTTTACAGGATTTTTAGAGCTACTGCTTTTTTGTGTGTATTGTAGCTGATATTTGTATTTTTATGCAAGTAACTGTATTAGCACAAAAATGGGGGAGATGGAGGTGAGTGATAAGACATTCAATAAGTTAGTATTTGTTTTGCTCTTAAAACTTTCAAAGCCAGGTTAATTTTTATTGAAGGACAAAAAAGCCAGTTGATCAGTCAAAGTGATTTGGCATTGCTCTTTATCAAATTGGCTTTCCTGTTTTGGTGTGCTTTCTGTGTTGCTCATGAAAATCTCATAAGGCAAAAGTAATTTTCCTGTTTAGCCACAATGTCAAGTGCATCTTCATTAATGAAGTTTATAGTTATTTGCATCTTCTCACTTCCTCTGTCTTTTTTTTTGTCATATTCCAATATTCAGAGATTGCTGGCAAATATCTGCTGCATTGGGAAGTTCCTACTGTAGGAAGTTGTTCTATAAGAAGACCCATAAATCATCCAGGTCTTTGGGAGTGTCCTTGCCCCGTGTGAGATGTCCCTGATAAACTGTGAGCTCATGAATGGCAGTGTGAATAATTCCATAGTAGGTAATGTTTGTTCTAGCCCAACCTGGGCATGCAGAGCCTCAAACTGAACCTTGCCATGCAAGTTAACTTCCTGTGTTCTGAGGCTGCTTACAGAAGAGATGATACAGAATATTTCTGTAGTTGTGCTGTGTGGGTCTGAGGCCTGGAAGGCTTTAATCAGTAGTGCTATAGCAGATGATTTGACTTCTCTGAGCGCTCTTGTGTACGGGTTTATAGCCTTTTGGCAGCCAGACACGTAAGTCGTGTGCAATTAATCTCTGCATCTGTACCAAATCCAACGTGCCCTGTAGGCAATGAATCATCGTCCTTGCACAGCTCTGTAGGTACTGAATCATAGTCCTTGAGCAGATGAGTACTACAGCACCATGTGATGGATCCAGTTTCTTCCTAGAAGGCATGCATCTATGGGGCACGTGCATACACTTTCTCTACCTCTTGCCAAGATGGAGATTGCTTCTGGGCTTCTGTTACCCTGTTCATATAACCATTTTCCTGATAACCATGTTTCTGGAGAGCTCAGGACATGGCTTTTTTTGAACGTTCAGTTTTGTTGAACATTAACCTCGTACCTGGTGCTTCCTGAGCTCTGGTTACACTATGTGGTGAGGGCCCCGTTGGCTCTTTGTGAGGGAGCAGCTTAAAGCAGGCTCCACCTGTGGAGCAACTCTCATCATGTGGTTTGAAACCACTGTACAGATGGAGTCCCTGTTTTAAATTAGGAAACTTGCATTAGGTAGGAACCTTAACTTCAAGTCTAGTTACACTATTATTGTTAACACTAGTTACCATTTATCCATGTTATTCTATTCCTACTGGAATTTGTGGTCCTAGGATTTTGTTTCAATGCCTGTAGTTGTGTGCAGTGTTTATACTGATGATACTCTGTTGCATGTGTTTATTTCTACTGCAAATCTAATAGTAAGAGGATGGAGGGAAACTGCTGTGGGTGCTTGTCCACTTTTGGAGATGTACTTAGGTCCAGACACTTCGTGTCTACTGGAGTTCTGCAGGGCATGACTCTACAGTGTGTATTTTGCATTGTTATGTGAATTCTATGTAATAGTGTCATTGCTTCGTGTGTGTATTTAACTTCATAAAAAAAACCAACTGTTGTTCATAATCTGTTTTCAAATAAGCACTTCTTTTAGTAACAAAAATGCCTTGCAGTGTGACCAGCCTCTAAATAAAAGTAAGGAATTTTTTCTGCTTGACTGCTCTTCCAGGGTAAAATTTGATACAAAAAGGATGAATTGTTGCAGTCTCTAGAACATGTATAGGACTATTTGAATGTTGGTGATTATTTCACTTCAGCAGGAAAGTATGACTTGTTCTTAAATGCTTCCTTTGTTACTTCAAATGCAGGGTGATATCAGAACAATTGTTGTCCTCCTGTTTTGACTGAGGTTGTAACATGCACATGAAATTTAGGGAAAATGCTCCTAGAGTTAATGGCACCTGTAAGTACACTTTGAAAAAGCCTTGTGCTCTCTCAACACAGACCTAAATGGGAAGATGTGGGAGTGTAAGAATGGCTTGAAGTTCATCAGATTTCCTGTGCAGAAATAGCATTGCCATTGCCTTTAATATCCTTCCAGTGAGAAGCAGTTGCTGACAACCTTCAGAGGGTGAAACTCCCTACTCAAGGTCTCTAGCGTAAGCTCTGTGGTGTCTTTTTTATTATTATTATTATTAAAGTAAATACTGGATCTTAAAAAGATCATTCAGAATGTTTAAACTGAGAGCTTAAACTGTTGACACAGAAGATAAAGTTGGGTACTGTAAACATGGCAAAGAGCTGGAAGTAATGCCTGCCTCTCTGTGGACTAGATAACAAGCTTGTCTAAATCCAACTGATGAGGAAATGGGGAACTAAAAAAAAAAAAATAAAAAATATTGACCTACTAGCCAGAGACAGATCTTGGCAGCCTCTCTCCTTTCTCCCTCCCCCACGCTTCAGAGTTTTAAAATGGCAGATTCTTTTGCATAGTAACCTACTGGTTGTAGCATAAGGGGAAACCTAACTTTAATCTCTGTTTCACAAGTCTTTTATACAGCATCTGCTTGTGAGCCAGCCTGGTGCCTCTCTGAGCTGAGGCTGGGACACATTATGAATAAGCACTTAAGGGATGGATCCACTAAAGACTAAGCACAGCAGAACCTAGTATCTTGTAATTTTTATCAAATGGGCAAGTCTTTGGGTTTAGTCTTAGCTTACAATAGATTTTGTCCAATGAAAGTCTGAAATTGTTCTGGAGTTGGGATATGCAACTTCTGTCCTCTCATAACAAGCTTTAACTTATTGAAGTGCTCATGTAATTTCTTCATACTGTAAATTTTTAAAAGTAGGCTCTTTGAAAGCAGTCTTACTGGTCTGCTGGTTCTGGTCATGCATTTGTTGTGCCTCTGAAGAGTGCAGAAAAATTAGGACTGGTCTAATGTTCATTCTGTGGGATAATTCCTGGTTTCATACAATGTTTTTCAATCCCTTGGTCAGGTGTTGTGTATCCAAGGAACAAGCCTACATTAACTGAGTTCTAGGATCAAAAGATACATGGCATCTGTATATCAGAATGGAGAAATCTTCTAGGTTGTGTCTGTTTCTCTGTGGCTCAAAGTTTAAAGGTAAAAGCATACATATCAGTAACTTTCTCCTGACATCTGATTGCTGTAATTATCAGAGCTTTTGCAAGGATTGTGCATTTCTGACTAACTTTTTAATGTTACATGGTGTTACTTAATTGTCCCCTTCATTATTGCATTGGGTCACGAACATCCTTGCACCACTAGTAGGAAAAGATTACTCCCGTTTCAGTCTGTATGTACCAGTCCTGTTCAACCCTGCTATGGAAACCTGTTCCATAACTAATCTTGAGAACATGTCATCTGTGTCCTGCCACTTCATCTCTCTGTTGAGTCACTCTGACAACTTAGGTTGTTCTCTAAAGAGTAGCTTTATTTTAAGAAAGAACTGAATAGTAGTTATGCTTTTTTTTTTTTATTCCCTTGCTGGAATATATTCTACCTGTCCATAAATGAGCAGCCCATCTTAGAGTATTCAAATGATTGCTCAATTTACAGTTCCACTTCTGGATTTGTCTCTGAAACCCAGGCATAGTCTCATTGTATGGTTAAATGGAACAAGTGTTTAGCAGTTTCCATTTTCTGTTTTACACAACAGCTGCATTCTTCCAACTGCTGCATTTGTGGTTAATATAGGCATAAGTTCCAGAGGTCCAAAAAGCTGGGTGAATGAAAGTTTGAAGTAAACAAATGATCTGACAGCAGTTAAAACTTCTGAGGTGTAAGGTAACGCTCCTAGACCTGGAGCACACACTACTTTGCACTGTAGCTGTAAATAAAGCTGATAAGGGCAGGCACCTTGTAAGATTCAGACCATCTGTAATGATTATTTTGGAAACATGTATTTTTAAGGCAAATAGCTAAACCATGTAATACTACTAAGCTCAAAATATCAAGTTCAGTGTTTGAAAGCTGAAATGTGGCCCTGACAGGAGAAAAAGTGTTTGCAGTTGATAGCCCTTCCTATGACTTTGGAGTAATTAACAGGAAGAGCTGGTCAGTGTTCTGTTTGGTAAGTTACACTTCATTTAATGCATTGTGTTGGTCTGATAATACTTCAGACCTTTGCCAAATGTTTGCTGTGGGAACAAGGGAAGGTTATATGTGAGTCCTTTTTATCTGACTTTGAAACTCTGAATTAACTGGCTAATCTTCAGTTATACACAAAATTAACTTCTCGTATAGAATCATAGAATAACTTGGGTTGGAAGGAACCTCTAAAGGTCATCTAGTCCAACCCCCCCTGCAGTAAGCAGGGATACCCTCAATTAGGTCAGGTTGCTCAGAGCTTCATCAAGCCTCACCTTGAACATCTCCAGGGAAAAGGCTTCAACTACCACCCTGGGCAAACTGTTCCATTTTTCCACCACCGTCATGGTAAAGAATTTTTTTCTAGCATCCAATCTAAATCTACTTTAATTTAAAACCTTTCCCACTCGTCCTATCACTACAGGCCCTTGTAAACAGTCTCTCTCCAGACCCCCACCAGGTCGCTGATGATACTCAAAGGTCACTCTTAGGTCTCCCTGGAGCCTTTTTTTCTCAAGGCTGAACAACCCCAGCTGCCTCACCCTATCTTCATATGAGAGTGTTCCAGCCTCCTGGTAATTTTTGTAACCCTCCTTTGGACCTGCTCCATCAGGTCTGTGTCCTTCCTGTGTTGAGGGCTCCAGAGCTGGATGCTATGCTCCAGATGAGGTCTTACCAGAGCAAAGTAAAGTGGCAGAATCATGTCTCGATCTGCTGGCCGTGCTTCTGAAGCCCAGAATTGATTGACCTTCTGGAGCAATTGTCTGCATTGTTGGCTCATGTCCAGCTTTTCATCCACCAGCATTCCCAAGTCCTTTTCTGCAGGGCAGCTTTCTAGAACTTCATCCCCAAAACTGTACTGATAATGTGGATTGTTCTGACCCAGGTGCAGGACTCTGCACTTGGTCTTGCTGAATTTGATGAGGTTCACCTGGGCCCACCTCTCCAGTTTGTCCAGGTCCTTCTGGATGACATCTCATCCTTCTGGTTTATTGACTCAACACTACTTGGTGTAATCGGCAAACTTGATGATGACTTGATCCCACTGTCTGTATCATTGATAAAAATATTAAGCAGGTCCCAGTACAGAACCCTGGGGGACACTGCTTGTGACTGCTCTCCATCTTGACTTTGAGCAGTTGACCACAACTCTCTGGATGTGGCCATCTAGCCAATTCCTTGTTGACTGAAAAGTCTACCCATCAAATCTGCATTTCTCCAACTCTTCATACTCTATCCACTTCTTTACATAGAGAGCAACACCTCCATCCATTCCTCCTCTCCTGTCCTTTCGGAACATCTTGCAGCTGTCAATGGCCACACTCCAGTCATAAGATTCATCCCACCAACTTTCCATAATCACCACTGTGTTACAGCTTTCCTGTAGCACGGTGGCTTCCAACTCTTCCTGTTTGTTGCCCAGGCTACGGGCATTAGTGTAGAGGCACTTCAGATGGGCTGGCCTTCTTACAAGGACATGAAGGCAATATGGGAGTATGTTTTGATGATTTCCAGCTCAAACCTGTACGGTGACTGATGTTTGTTCTGATGAATGCAGAAAAATAATAATTGGATGTTGAAAATGGTCGGAGTATCTCTTGAATGCTGTGGTGCTGCATGGAAGCAGAGCTGGGCAATCTTCTGAAGTCAGTTACTTTGCAATGTTTCACAGCATCATTATTTAACTGTATGATGTACAGCTGAAGCTCCAACTATTAATATCATTATTTTGATCTTAAACATTGTTTCATTGCTGTCTGGAAAATAACAGTACAAGAACTTACATTTTCAGCTGTGTAGAAGAAAACTACTGGGGATTTTTTAACAGTTCTCTGACCACCAATTCCTCATACCACAGGAGTGTCCTCTTTCAACCAAAAAGTAAAGTTTTGGAAAGTAAGGGAGTGAAAAAAAGTAGTCTATCATTTGAGTGAGGGATAAAATTCTCGAACAAGTTTTGTTTTCCACAGAAATGTCATTGTGAGTTCTAGTATGCACAGGTTTTCCTGTTATTGTAGGATCCTGGATGTGTTGCCTTCTTCTTTCTTCATAGGTGCCTTGCTGTGAAGAGTAATCTGTCAGAAGCTCAACAGCAATTATTTTGATTACTCAGGTTGTGTGCTGCTTTGTTTGGCAACAGAATCCTTTGTAAACCACCGCAAGCCTTCTGACAGTTATCTTTATTTTTAAAAAAACTTGTTTACTCTGCTTCTCAAATAGGTCTTAACTTGTTGATACACTGTTGTTGCTAGCAGTGATCAGTTGTGATCAGTTTTGGAGAGGATGCATCACCTCAAGTCCCTGTTGCTTTCTTTTCTGTACTTTCTGTCTTTGGAGCTAAATAAAATCAAGCATAAGCAAAGGTGATGTAACATGATTTTAAATGTTGTTTGTATCTATACAGCAGTGTTATACAAGCTACGTTGAGTTATTCTAAGCATACTTTAGACAAAGCTTTTGAGTTGAAATAATCTGCATATTAAGTTGTGAAATCTGCATTTCTCTAGGCTTTTGAAGATGCTGTATAAGGTACTAATCACAGAGGAAGTGGAAAGGGGTCTCAGGCCACTCCAGCTGGTCACCTTGGGAGTAAACTTGGGAGACAGTGAGTGCAGCAAGGCAGTGAACTGGAGTATGAGTTGTTGGGTCTGCAGCCAGGGGTTTGTGCAGAATTCCAGGAAATGCTTTGATATTGGTTCCCTTCTGCCTCTCAGCCCTGACTTCTCTCTGTTACCTGTTTTTGAAGACTTGGAGCCAATTCTGACAGCACTTACCTGGGCTGTGAATGATAATCTTGCTTTAATAGTGGCAGAGGCTAGAAAATTAATTGAGGTACCTTTTAAGAGCCTCCCTAGAAAGTGTCATATCTGGCAGTAGCTAGCTCTTCTGCCAGTGTTTCAGCAAAATGTCTTGCGTGGAGCACACTGAATCTGCCAGTAAAACCTAATAGCCCCTGTGTTACTGGCTCTTCCATTCTCTCCTGAGAATTTAGCCATTAATACATTTCTCAGAGGTGTTCTTCCTTGTTGCCCAAATGAGTGCAAAAGTTGGAGCCTTGGGAAGCAGTGACTGTGATTCTGCCTGTTGGAACATGTGCACCAGGGAAAACCACGATGCAATCTTTGCATCTCTATGGTTAATAGTTTTAGTTTAGTATGAAATTTGTATGGAGAACAAGATTTAATCAGGTGTTGTACTTCAGAGCTTATTCCACCTTCCCCTTAAGTGACAAAACTAATGAAGTAAGGTACGGTTGCTTAAATGGATAGGTTAAGACACCCTGATTTACCAGGGACAAGTAGGTTCATTGTCTGCTTCCTTCTTTTGAACTCATAATTCTACAAAGCTACTCCAGCACTGTGTGGAAGGCAAGCAAGGATATCTCCTGAGAATGAGCTTACTCTTTTGTTGTTCACCTGCTATTCTAATTAGCCTGTCAAAGAAACAGTGTTAATTTACCTCACAAAGGTCTATTGAAGTAAAGAAAATCAATTTCTAAACAAATATTGACTGAAAATAAGGATGGCAGCTTAGTTTTTTTCAGCTGTGTTAGTTATACCATAGGTTAGAGATCCATTATTTAAAAAGGAGGGAGAGGAAAAAAAAAAAAAAGTTGTCCTTTCAGTCTTATCAACTTACTTAGGTTAAGCTAAAGCATGTATAAGGAATTATTTCCGTGAAAGCTGGGGAGGTCATCTTAAGGGACCCACATGTCTTCAGCTTCCTGTGTGTGCCTCTGCTTCAGCACCTCTGTCCTCTCCAGTTCCTCTTGTCACACCAGAATTTATTCTTTGCTAATGAATAGTTCCTCTGCATGTGGATGTCCCCATCATCCCTCCTGCCATCTGTACCTACTGCTGTTCTGCCATGTCAACTTTTCCTATCCAGAATTGCTGTGCTCTTAGCACTTGCTTCCCTTTCTCACCTCAAGGCCAATCTGCAGGAATGGGTTTTGAACAGCCAGTGGGAGCAGTGCAGAGCCATGTGAAACTGGGGGGAGGGTGGGGAAGAAGGGTCTCCAACAGGCTTAGATACTGCTTTTAGTAGAACCAAATCCTTCATGCTACTTGAGTTAGTTATAACAAAGTTTAAACATTCTAATTTGGTAACATGGCAATATGTGAGTTGGTCCAGTACAAGTGTAACACAAATTTCGTTTAATGAAATGATCAATCATGTTTGAAAAACATCTGTTCTCTGATAATGAATTGGAAGCTTTTCATACTGTGCTGTAGTATTTTTGTGTGTATTGAAGGAAACTGCATGTTACAATTGTACAGATGATCAGTCAGAACTTTCACATCCTCTTACCAGTCAGTAGACAGTGACATTGCTGCTCTGCTCACCAACTTAGCAAACAGCATGTGAGTAGATCTTACAGCTTCCATTCAGAAGTTTTTAACTGCTTTGTTAACTTTTTACAGTTTGTCAAGAAAACCCTGAATAAAAAAGGGACTGAAATAGGGTGATGGAATATTTGTTAAAACAAATCCTATGCTTTAACAAAATTAATAGGGTGTCATGGACATTTTTTAGTTTTCCCTTTCTTCATGAGAGAAGCAGTGCTTCATTCAACACTTGAAGGGAAAAAGAAATACACTAATTTTCCAGGCACCTGCTTATTTTAGATGCTGGCTTGAGATAAAGTGGTAAAAAATACTGTTGCCTAACGTTACTCTCATTTGGTTTTACTTTTGGAGTGCCTGTTGTAACTGCTTCAGTGTTGCTGCAAAAAGGATCTCATCAATTTTATAACTTTATTGATAATTTTTATAAGTCCTTTTCACCTTTATATCTTATATATTCTATTTATCTATTCAATTTTGCATAGTAACTTGCATATTTCTTGCATTGTCCTGTTCTCCTATCTGTGCTGCTCAGGTCACAAGGTTCTTCTCTCCTGTGCAGCAGGGGCAGTAGGGGAAATGGGATGGTATCTTTTGATCATAGTATTCACTGTGACTAAAATCATCCTTCAGTCTCAATACTGTATAGTTTTTCCCCTTCCCTCCACCTTTCCCAAGCTGGGGCAAATCAGTAATACTGTGACCTTTGTGATTAGAAATTTCACTGTAAAGTAGCATAGTTTTTGTTGAATGGTTCTCAATCAGGATTATCTGATGTAAGAGGAGCTTCTGATAGCTGATTAAATACCAATTAACATGGAATATTTTATGACTCTCCAGCTGGATCTGCAAAGTCATTAACATGACAAGGCTTTTATATTTGTAAAACAAGTTTATGCTAAAAAAAGATGTTTTGCAGAATGTGGTTTACTGTAGGAGAAGACTTGTAGTATAAAATTAGCTGAAATCCCTGAAACAGAAGCAGCCTCCAAATTCCCAAATGGAAAAACCCAAACCCTTCACCACAACAGAAAGGTGCCAGTTTTGGCCAGTTCATCATTCTATTACTCTGCTAAGAAAGGTAGACTCTTTGCTATGTAAACCACTCCAAATGAACTTAAATACCCTTTTAATGCCCGCAGTAGGTCCGGGTGGCACACTGCCATAGGAAATGCTGTTCTGTCTGACTAAGGTACTGATTTGCTGAATCAGAAACTTAGTTTCCATGGAATAATAGGATGGTTTGGGTTGGAAGGGACCTTAAAGATGATTTAGTTCCAAGCAGGAAATCTCAGTAATCCTAGAATAAGTTCAGAAAGGTAAAAACTGCCATTGGCCAAATTCAGCTTTAACTGATGAAAACTGCAGCAATGAAGCATTTTTCCCTGTGTGCAGTATATGTGACACTGCAAATAAAACTTGACCTGAGACCTACTTTTTTCTGCTGCAGCTATATTGCAGAGGTGTAATGCTCTATTTTTGTGTGTTTCACTGTGTAACTTAACTCAGTAGTGCCAAGATGCAAGGCTCTGTTTCTGATGCTTGTGATCATGGGTGGCTGATTGCCTCACAGAAGAGTTTGTCAGGATGCCTCTCCATTGGCTTGTACTGTCACTTCTGTAAAAGGACAAATGTTTTTGGAAATCTGCATGTTTAATTTTTGTTCCTAAAGAGTTATCTAGATTCCTTGGCACTGCAGGAATAACTTTGACTTGCTCCTCACACCAGTTTATGTAAATGAAATACTGTGTATTGTTTATGTTTAATGGATTCTTCTGTTTGTTCAGATTCTGAAGACGAGCTGCTGCATCATTAATCTGAGGAAGGGAGTTCTCTGTTAAGACTGCAAGGAGACAAGACCAACTGGTAAACACTTCCTTAGGTGTCTTTGCTTGTAGAATGTTTCTTTGTTGTCAATAATCAAAGTATTTTTGCCTATTGAAAGCAAGAAGTAGTTTTTTAATTAACTTACCAGACAAAATGCTCGGTAGCAGTGAATAATATGTGGGTATTTAAATTGGAATACAAAGTGGTTAAATTCCTGCTCTCACAGTAGGACAATAAAGACCAGCCTTTTTATGTTTAGTGGGACATTAAGCATTGCTTATTTAGCTTTTCCACCGAGACTGATACAACATGTCTGTACCTCTTACTATATAAAGACTACATGACATGTGATAGTGCAAACACTGGAACTTCAAATCTGATGCTTCAAAGTCTGGAGACAGAGAAAAAGGAACCTTCAACAAAATGTCTAGAAGTAGATTGTGGCTAAGCACACTAATTTGGTTCAGGTACTTTGGAAGATGCCATTAATGTGCTTGTAATTATTTTGTGGGTGCTTGTTGAGGCATAATTTTAACTGAAAATGTGTGATAATAAAAATGAGTGTATTTTAATTCACAGGCATTTAAAGTCATCTGTAGATTGCCTGTAAGTTCAGAATGGTAAAAAGATCATACATGAAAAGCTGTAACCACTTAGTGGCAGTTTACCAGCCCATAAGTTAAGCCATGGAGCTGCTGATGTGCATTAGAAGGAAGGCTATGACAAAGAAACATTCAGGACATATAAATATGTTTTGACATAGCTAAGTCATATGCACGTTGATGGAGAGTTCCAGATTTACAGCTCACTTCTCAAATTCCTGGTGTTGTAATTGAAGTAGCAGTCTTTGGTACAGGGAATACATCCACAGGATTGTAAATTAAATATGTGTTCAATTCTCCACTGTGATTATAGCTTACTATGTGCCTTCTATAAGGCTTGAAACCTACCCTTCTGTTTGCTGCTACCATTTGAGCTACAGGGCTAAATAAACTCATGGCAGGAGAGAGTTCTTAGCCCAGAATGGTGTTATGCAGCTGGGATGAATGTGGAAAGAAGGCAGCATCCTAGCCAGTAAAGAAACATTAAGCTTTTATGTCCCAGATATTTACAGATGCCTTATTAGTCTTCAAATGCCAGTTAATTCACCAAGATTTTATAAGCAGTCAAGGATAAATTTATGAAGTGTTGTGTAGCTGTTGCTAATAACCAGGATTCACAAAGGATATTAAAGTATTTTGTTATTACTCTGCCAAGTCTAGATTGATGATAGGAAAGCTGTGAAGGCTTGCAGTGGTAAATAATGTGCATCTGTCAGAAATGACAGTGAAAACAGTGTTTGACTTGAAGTAGTCTTTTTTTTTTATATATATATAAAGGTGATTTATATGGTACACATATTTGTGAGCGTTAATTTGAAGAGTTTTGTTTACCCCTGTAAAATTGCAGCTCCTCACACTAAATGTGTAGGAGAACTCCTTCCTAAATACCCTGTTTGAAAATGCGTCTCCCTCAGTTTACAGGGGGAGGAACAACTGGTGTGTAATGTATCACTATTTAAAGTATCCCATTGTAATTATCTGATAGTTATTTTTAGATTAGTCCTTTGGATTATTTTGAGAATGTATGGTGTGGAATTACTTGTCGTACTTCATAATTTCCTTTAAGACCAAGCAGTGCTTTCTAGTGCAAGGGTAGTGCTGCACAAACTTAATTTCACTGTTTTCAACATGAGCTTTGGTTTGGAAAGACTTCTGCTGAGAACCTACTGAGGTCAGCTGCATTTTAGACCTGGCCAAGTCTCAGTTTAGGCCCCCAACTCTGGGACTATTCTGAAAAGAGAATGTGTAATACATGAGCACTGCATCCCTTGTGGCATAGTGTGTCTGATGTGACTGGTGCTGCAATGGAAATATTAAGCCACCTGGACCTTAATGTGGTGCAGACTACCTCAAGTTGTTGTATAAGACATGCATGCCTATTTTATTCAAGTGATATTTCTGGTTTTGATTTTTCAGCTGTTCATTATTACAGACATTAAAGGACATAAAACATTTCAGTGATTGCCCTGTTTTTCTTGTATTAATATTTCTTTTTCATTATGTTAACTTGTACGGGATTATTTTTCCAGAGTATCAGTCGTTCTGAAAAGATGTTGATAATTATCTCCTGCTTTTGCATATAATCTCTGATAATTATTCATTCTTATTTTATAGCTTTATCTCTCATATGCAGGCTGAACTTGTCTGCATGCCTAAAGATATTAAAACCTTCGCATGCAACTTATAGTTGTTCCCCTGTAGTGATGATGTGGAGATGTTTTCAGCAAACCGATTACCATGCTGTGTTATTTAATATTTGATAAATATGAAAACACCTTTGGTATTATGTTTGCAAAGTGGAAGCAAATGCATGCGTGTCATTTTCTTATTAACTTTTAAGAGCACCATTGTGGCTTGTATAGCTCTTACAAGAGTAGCATTTGTCTAGCTGACATATCTTTAAATGTTCTGCTCTCTTGGGGGGTCAATCTTCAAAATCTCTTTAGTAATGATTTCAGTCTTTTAGTGCAAATCCCTTCATATATGCTAAACTCGGAGCATGAAAGTTTGTTACAAAAGGTGACAAGTGGCAGAGCTCATGCACAAGAAAAAACTTTAAGCCGTATTACATGTGTTACGGGTTTCTGTATGGCTTTGACTGTCTGGGAAGTTTATATGAAAACAACTGTGCTGCAGGAAATACAAAGTAAGGTTCTGTTTTCTTTTGCTCAATGCTAAATGTTTCCTCTGTTAAATAAGAAATTTGGTGATAAAAATGTGCCAGATTTCCATTTGAGCAAGCCATGTAACTCATATATAAAGTGGTGAAGTTACAAATGCTTCTGAGCAACTTGAAAAGCTTTCACTGCAGAGACTTAACAGATACCAACAGTAATGTAGGAACCATCGGGGTAAAAGAACAATCTGTCACAATAAGTCTATATGCTGTAAATACATGAAGCTCTTTCTGACAACTGAAACCTCTCTTACTTCCCATTAGTGCCTCAAATTAAAACCACTGTCCTTTGGTAATGTTGTTCTAAATATATTGATGTAGCTTTGCTTATAAATGCTATTTGCAATCAGCAGATCTTGAATTGGTTTGTCATCCATGTGAAAGCAGGTGTGTTGAAATTCAAATGGAGGTTAAGTACTTCTTGTGGGTTTGACTTTCTCTACAATGTATTTTGATTTAAATTCTGATCTTGTTATTGATGGTCTCCCGCCACACATTTATTTTGTATTAATGCTGGTATCTAAGGCAAGAAGGAGCAATAGCTGACAGTTTTTTAGGCCAAGCAGAGTTTCCTCCTGTTTATTTGCTGTATCTTATCTTAGGATTTGTTTAATGTGGTTGTCTAGGACAGCTTCTGTGCAGTTCTGTTTTTTAAAATGTAATGCTGCATGTTGGCAGTAAAGGTAAATAATCTGCCTGTGCTGATGCAGTGTAATATGTTATCTTTTTTTTCTCAGAGTGGACATTAAATCACTTAAAACTTTGAAGATGGTAGTAATCTGCAGAATGATCAGTGACAAGCTCTGGGTTTCCTGTACTGTAATCAAGCAGAATTCAGTGTCAAGTTCTTCCAAAACACCCTCCCTTTATATGCAGTAGTCCTACTGCAGCAGTCAGTAGAGTAAGTTTAAAAAGAAGTGAGTTTTGAATCTCGTTTATTGGCTCATTTAGTAAACTGTATTCTGCTTGAGACGTCAGCCATGCTGACTTGTTTATGAAGGTAAAGCTGCTGTTTTTCTCTACCTGTAAATAAGTGCTCAGGACAACATGAACTGTTTAATTCTGCTTGTCCAATGAGCCTTCAAATTGAAGACATAGATTAAAGCGTTGTTTTGACCTTTTGAAAAGTCACTTTTAAACAGACCAGCAAAATATGTAAACTTTTCTCATCAGGGAGATGTTTGACCTGGAAAGCTGTGCTTCTTGAGAGACAGTAGGCTGGACTTTCATATTACATTTTATGGGGTCTGTTCTCTTAGCTTAATGTCAGATGTTGCTTGTTTCACTTCCTGACTTACCACAGGACTCTTAAGTGCTTTTTAAAGGACATTTCTGCATTTTGTAGGGAATTTCATTTATTTTAACTCTGCAGGGACTTGGATGTTTTAATGTGTAGTCCTTCATATCTGGTCGCCCTACTGTAATCCTACATGACTGTAGTTTTATAATTTAGAATGTAGACTATCTCAAGTTGGAAGAGACCCATCAGACTTATCAAGTCCAACTTGCTGCTCCTTGCAGGACTGCCCAAACCCATATGACGAAGAGTGTCAGTCAGATTGCTCGTTGAACTCTGGCAGGCTTTGTGCTCTGACCACTTCCCTGGGAAGCCTCTTCCAGTTACTGATCACCCTCTTTGTGAAGAACATTTTTCTTATGTCCAGTCTGAACTTTCCCTGAGGCAGCTTGCCTCCTTTTAGCACATTGTGGAATTGATTATTGAATTAATTGAACAGAAATTCTGTTGAGACTCAAGACAATGTAGGAATAAAGGCCTTGTTGTATGACTCCTGTATTTTGTTTGTTTTCCTAATTGTTGGACAAAGCTGTTGAATACATGCAATGCAGGAGCTGGGCCCAGACATTCCCATGTTACATATCTCATGTTTGTTACCCTGTATTCTATAACTTTTGTGTTTCTGTCTTAAATGCTACCCAGTAAACAGGAGGTCACAGGCAAAAATAACATGGTGAGGTTTTTACTTTCTTGACACCAATTTATATGTATGATTGTTTTGATTATTCATTTTATCATTTTTTCAGGCACCAAGTCACCATGTTTTTCTTTGTATTAGAAATAGCATCAAACTTCTACTAATGGAACATTGTTTACCTGAAAAACTTTGTTTTGTTTTCTTTTCCCCCCACTTTGTAAAATTTCAGCTGAAACAGTTATCTCAAATCTTTCCATATATGTGGAGCTCATGGCACTTCTGGGGAAGCTGGAGACACTGTCAAGAGTCTCAATGGTGTGACTGGTACTCTGTCTGGAGCAGATCTCTCGTCCTTCTCAGCAGCAATCACTGCTTGTCCCAAGGCTCTGTCATAGGGTCACTCTTGCACAGTGTTGCCTCGTGGTTTGTGCATGAGTTCCAACTAGAGAGGAGGTTCCCGTACTTGCTTGGTTCTGGTAGAGCAGTAGTAGGGACCTCAGGAGTAAGGAATTGCTTGTTACATCTCAGTCTTTGAGTCTGAGAAGCATGTGGCAAAACTTATTGCTGTTGTTTTTCATAGAAAAGCCTTTCTAGGCTTTTAAAAAAGCCAGTCTGTGTTCTTTGGAATCTGAAATAGTGAAATCCATTCCCTCTGAGCAGCAGAGATGCTCTCTGTGAAACTGAGATCCTAGCTCTAGCCAAATCAGCTTAGGTCTAGATTCAGCTTACAATTTTGTCTATTAAGAGCGTTAGCTATGGCTTCAGCTGTCAATTTCTGATACTGCTGAGGAACTGGTTAGAACTCATTAAAACTGGTGGTGTTTTAGGTAGTAAGTTACTTTCCTATGTGGTTGGTTTCTATTCACAATAGAAATTCTTTCTTTTCATGTGACCTAGTGTAGTCTTGAAGAAAATGGTTTACCCTGAGTGTAGAAATCTAGATTCTGTCAAATAAGGACTCTGCTGTTTAAATGTTACTGAGCAGGGCTGTGGGTCTTGGGGTCTCTCAGAGCTGATAATATGCTACTAATAATGTTGAATGGGAAAGCCCTTTTGACCTTGTCTTACTGTTTTTATTATGCAATTGGATGAGTATTGCTGCAAACTTCCTGGGGCAGGGTATGGTTTCGTTTCTGTTATGCTGATACTGACTCAGAACTCTCAGTATTAAACTCTGCCATATTCCTAAGACATTATATCATTTGTATAGCTTAGATATAAAAGCTGTTGAATGACTTGGTATACAGGAACACTTCACAATTGGGTTTTAAGAGAATAACATCAAAGGACGCATCAACTGCAGAAAAATAGCAGTGCTAATTAGTCATAAAGAAGTTAAACATACAGATAAATAGCAAGCAACAATATAATTTATCTTGTAAACTAATCCATTGTCTCTTACTAGCTAAGGAGTACTTAAATCATTTTTGAGGAGTGAAAGCCTGAAGGCTTCTTCAGAATTCTGCTCATGAAATACCTGGTACTAAATCACTTCAGGTTTTAGATTTATGAAAGTTCAAAAGAAATGTTAGGAGATAATATAATATGAGAAATAGGAAGTTCAGTTTTTTGAATAAGGGACTATTAGACACAGGTGTTGCTTCAGTAATTCTTGCAAGCTTCCTCCCCCTCTCCCTGCCCCCTTAAAACAGGAAATTGAGTAGCCCAGACTAAAATATCACAGTTATGTTCCCCAACCCCATGGCCAAAAAAAACCAACCACCACAAAAGAAAAAAAACCCTGACCAAACAGCAAACAGAAAAACTTCAAAACCAAACAAATGAAGAAATCATGGTTTTTCCGAAAATTCATTATTTGTCTTCTAATTACCTAGGATTTATTGTTCTTACTTGCTTGAGAATTGAAAAAAAATTATTTGGAAATATTAAAATTCAATTCCTGATTTGGTTTAAAAGAGCCTTGTACTTGGTCGTGACTTGCAGCTTTTTTTTTTCCTAGGTAAAGCTTTGGTAAGATGCAAAAATGAGGGTTATAATAGTTTGTTTTACTGTTTCCAGTAATGGCTTGTTGTGAAAAACACACCTGTAAGTGGATGGAAATACAAGTTTTCATGCTGAGTATTGGTCTTGTATATGTGTGAGTGTCCTCATATGGCTGTCCTATCCAAGCTTTTCAATTATCTGTGGTTTCTTTTTTTTTTTAGTTATAAAAGAGGCATCTGTATATAGTTTTGTCCTTGTCTTCCTCTTATTAATGCATGGTGCAGTATCTAAACGTCTCTGAAATGTTCAAAGGGAAGGTGATAGCTCTACACTACATCCTTTTTAAGTCAGATCTTCAGATTAAACTTCAGAGAAACTGAAACTCCTTTGTGGGCTTCATTTGGAGTGTACTGAGTAATTAGTTGCATTCCTAATTTACCATGTGATAACAAGAGTGCCACTCAGTGTTTGGATGTGCAGTATGAAGAACTGGATGCCAGTACAGCTCTGTAGAGTATAAGATGTATAAATGTATTTTAATCTGTGAATAACTGACAGAAAGCATAATGCCTGCTTTTGGCAGGTGTTTTAACACAGGTCAAGAACTGTCAAGAAAGCTTTCATTTCAAATCGCCATTTCAGTCATTAAATGGGAAACCTAAAACAGGTCGGGGTGTAGCAAGTAATGAATTAGCATAAGACAACACTGAGAAATTATATAGAACAAGGAAAGGCTTAATATAAACTTCTGTGCAATAATTTTACTTTAGAAACATAAAAATGGAGAAGACTTAAGCTGCAGCTTTCTATAGCCAGAAGTCAAGAATGTGGTTTAATAGCTGGCAAGCAGTAGATTTGCTTTCTTATGAAGAACTATGGTCACTTTGCAGGAGTGATAGGCTGTGTTTGCTTATACTTTATTGTTTGATTGCCATACAGATAGAGCAGAATCTTTTTCAGAATCACTGATATTTATGCTGATGTTTGCATCCATTTAGCATGGAACCATGGGTTCACCTGCAGATGGCTTGATAATTCATTTGAAACATGATCTTAGCTATGACTTATTTTTTATAGCTTAGCTATATGTT
This sequence comes from Calypte anna, assembly GCF_003957555.1. Taxonomy (NCBI): domain Eukaryota; kingdom Metazoa; phylum Chordata; class Aves; order Apodiformes; family Trochilidae; genus Calypte; species Calypte anna. The sequence continues at coordinate 141,799,822 of NC_044245.1, read as the reverse complement.
ATTTTTACTAAAGTAAAAATCAAGTTTTATTACTAAACATTTCTTAGTGTTCTCTTTTTATTACCTGCAAAACATGGCATGTGTTTGACCAGCAGTTTTGTTTTGATTAGGAGTAATTTTTTGTGATTTATTGTGTACTAAGAGGAATTGTTAAAGTAGTTTCTTCAAACTTAATTTCTAGTTTACAACTGAAGCAATATAATGGGAGTTGCCTAAAAATTTTTTGAGCAATGTAATCCTTGAGCTAGGTTCTGTGCTATTCAGCAGTATGAAGAGGACAGTTGAGGTTCATGGACTGAGAAATCTCCACTTCTGGCTTACAGTATTGGTTGGTGATACTTAGCAAGGGAAGTTTTGGTACTTGCCTGAATGGCAAACAACAAGTTTAAACATTTGTCCTATGAAAGTGATAGAGTGGACTGTATTTTGAAGACAGATACTAAAGCCTGGGTGCCTAGCACCTCAAATGTACACAAATCCTGTGCAAGGTTTTTTTAACTGTTGTTCTATAATAACTTTATGAAATAACTATTTCTGAAGTTTCCTGATGAGCTGAGGTACCAACTGAGTGCAGAGACAGTAACTTAAGATTCTTACTGCAAACTTATTGTCAATTCTTTCTTACTACTCAGTCTTTTCAGTTAATAGGCAGAAAAACCTGAGTTCTGGAAAGCCTGCAAAATCACCATTCCTCTAGCAAATTGTGACTGACAGTTGCTGACAAGTTGATGCATGTGTGTAGTGGCTTCTTAATTAGTTCAGTCAGTGCTGGGCAGAAGACACTACTGGCTTCATACTGGAAATAATTGGTTAGCTTTTCTAAAATCTGTTTTCATGTCCCACCGAGGTAAGCGGCATTAGTTCCAGCATGAGGTGGTACCAAAAACACAGGGCTTGCTCACTGATTAGCCAGTTCTTATTTTTTTTTCAAGTTTTAATATCTCCAGTGATGCCAAGTTTACTTAATGCCCCTTTTATATTTGGGTACTGTTTGACTTGTGTCAGCTTGAGGCTTACCCTCTGACAAACTGAAAGATGCTTGGCTTTGTTTTCTTCTGAAAATTAAAAGCTGACGTTTAGTTGATTCACTGTTCCTGTTTAATGGCTGGAGATATTTTTCCACATTTGCTCTCCAACTGTTGTGACAATTCTTTGAATTCCTGTAGAAGTTGGCCTGAGATGTTAGCATATGCTTTGACCTGTTGCTGCTGTGGTGAAATTAGACTGCAAGTCAAGGGAGGGGATGTTTCTAATAGAGATTCCTAGGATGGGAAGCATTAATCTTTCTGCTGTTTAACTCTGTAAAATAGTATTTAAAAAGGCTAAACAGTGTCCATAAGCTGTTAACCCATTGGATAAAAGGTTTTCCTTCCCAAAGAGCAGCTTCTTTCTGTAACGTAACATAAAATACTTGGCTTCCTCAGAATCACAAGCAGTTGAAAAAATGCCTGGTTCTGTTATGCAATTTTCACTACTTATTAAAGTATATAGTATTCAAGTCTCATCTTGTGCCTGCTGGTATAATTTCTATATTAGTCTGCACATCCAAACCTTGAGAATCAGTCAGAAGAAAGCTCAGATGTTTTGCAGATGCTCTGCAAAACTTGTATTCTCCTAGTTAGTACACTCTAAACCTGACAATAGGCAATTGTTCATTTAGATTCTCTTGTCTGAATTAAGGTACATCTGGAAGTGCAAAAATTAATTGTGTAAAGAATCCATCACACCACTGATTTCACATCTGGCTATTTTTAATGGATGTTCACTGATCATTCCCCACTGACTGCCAGAGATCTGAAAGTCAATTTCTTATCCATTCAGACAGTACTTTATTATATTGTATGCTGCTAACCTCTAAGTTTAAAATACCATGTGATGTGAAGTCACAGTGTGAAAAAATCAAATATCTGTCAGCTCTCCAATACAAACCATGCTGATGGCATCAAGTGTGTTCAGTCTGGTCTGGGTTGCATAAAGGCATTATCATTGCTACTAAAACTGAAATCCATTAACTGGATTCCTGTGCTAACATCACTTTGCTTGTTATTGGTGGTAGTGCAACTGACCTGTAATGCTCAGTTTTCCTGGTCACTTCCCTTTTGCCCAGCATCTCTCTTAGACCATTCACTGAAGCCTGTAGGACAAGCTGCCTGAGCATCAACACCCCTTTCTTGCAGGTGATGTTTGTGGCTATAAGTGCAGTGTTCTGTCCAGAAACATGCAAAGAGCTGAGCAGTTCTAGGTGTTCTTTTCTTAATGATTTTATCAGTTGGAAAAGCAGGCATTTCTGTTTTGTAATGTTCTTAGGAAACATTATTTAAGAAGTCCCTAGCCTTGCTGCTATAGTGTATTGTAGGTTGTTTTCTCTGTTGCTTTCACATTTGCTTCTGAAAAGTGGCCATTATAATGAATCTGGACTTTTCCTTTTTGTTTGTATCTCAGTGAGTTAAGTTGGGCTTTCAAAAATCATCATAGCCCAAGCTCTTGACTACTCAGAAAAATTTAAAAAAAATTTAGGTATAATTTTTTAGTATAAAATGTTCTGTTTGGCTTTTCTTTCATTTTCATGAAATTAGCCTTTTGAAGTACTGTTGGTTCTAGCTTTGGTTTTGGTTTCTCTACCTGCAATGTAAGTTCTGTGCATCCCTGTGACCTGCAGGGAGCCAGTGTTTTCCAGTCAGTGTTAGATTTTGCTGCTTTGTCTCAAAGCATGAATTGAGCAGCCTGTGGCTGTGAGGAGAGGGGGGAAAAAAGTATTTAATATAGGCATAGTGAGAGTGGATGAATTTTAGGGAGGTTGCAACTGCTCTTGTGCAGGTAGAGCTTGTTAACCATCTTTTTGTCCTGGAAAATAGTTGTCCTGAAGGACTGATTGTTGCTTAGGGGAAGCTGAAGCCAAGTTGCAAAGGGAAAAGCAGATCCTAGTCAAAGAAATCCTACCCATGGAAAAAGGCAGCTTCTTTGAGTGAGAAGCATACACTGTAAAGGATGGAGAAATAAATTTCTACAGTTGTAACAGTGTCAAGTTGTGTTTTTGTTTATGTTCAGTTCTGTGGGTTGTAAAGAGTAATTCTCACAGTGATCTTCACTCTGCTTCAGATCCCTATAGGCTAATGTTATACAATGAATTCCTTTCAAATTTTGAGATACTGTAGTATTCCATATCCCCTCCTTTCTTCTGTACTATTTACCTAATTATTTCACCAGCTTTAAGCTGGTAGTTAATAATGTTTATAGCAGACTGAGGCTGTCTAAGAACACTTGATTTCTTCATTAAGCAAATGATTTTCCTTGGTGACTCCAAAGTGTCTTCTCTGGAGGTCAGCATGCAAGCCATGAATTTTTTCAAGAGCTATCTTATGTGGTTGAATTCAGGATCTTGTGTTACTCTTTTTATGGTTTTTGTCTGCAAAATGCAGGTGGAACAACTTGCCATTGGACTTTTATTACAACTTTGACTCATTAGAATTAAATTTACTGTGGGATGTATGTTCTTATGGATTATCTGACACCAGCAGCCTTTTTCCCTAGAAACATGTTCATTGCCAAATAATTGTGTCCCCTATTTATTTATACACCTAGAGATAAAAACACTGCTCTGCATTGCATTTTTAATGTGTTTTTGTAATCGTCATGGTGGCATATAGAGCCAGAATGATGGATATCAAGCAAATCCAGAAAAATAGTATGTGTGGAATGGATGAGTGCTTTTTCAAGGTCACATAGCATTATATTTAAGAATTTCAGTACAAAAAAATGAATTTTCATGATCTCTCTTTCTTTTAAAACAGACTGGAGACCAAGAAAAGAGTGCAGCACTGGCTGTAGGTAAGAACTGAAACTTAACCTGCTTGAAAACTCTCCTGCCCTATAAGAAGCAAAAATTGTAATCTGTCAAAGGACAGAAAATGGGACTGCTCTGAATGCCAGTAATTTTCTCTTCCCCTATTTGCTTCTACAACTTCTGAAATTTCTGGTGTTCATTAGGAGGTCTCAGTCTGTAACCTAACTTTTGCCTCTGGCTGGTTAAAGATGCTATACAACACTGAAAGTTTTTAATCACACTTCATCTCACAGCTTTGTAATGATTTGGAAAACCTTTTTACTGTAGTGATATGAAGAATTCTCATTGTTTCAGTAAAAGCATTTTTACTGTACACAGAGTGTAGTCTTTTGGCCACGTTCAAGAACTTATCCTGGAAGATTGTGTGTAACCTTCATGGAGAACTTGCTCTGGTGGTTTTACTTAATCTCTTTACTACGAAGTTGCTGTGCAACTTTAAACCTTTTCTGAACCAGAAACCGTGTGCCAGAAAACAATATTCTGAACCAACTTGTAATACTGAAGAGGTAGCATATGCTCATGAAGGTTTTAGCTTTTAGTTTTTATAACCTTTTAGTTGTCATCAAAGCTACTGCATAGATTGTATCTGTTATACTTCATGTTTATTCTGCTGTGCCAGCATAGCCAACTATCTTCTGTCAGTCTGGAAAGGTAATGCTACCAGATGTCAGGTAGGATTTATTTTTCTTCCATTTCTGATTAATCATCAGAATTGAGTTCTGGGAAGCTGACTAAACTGTTTTATCAATTTTTGTTGACAACAGCAGAAAATATTTCCATTTGGGAATTAAGAATATGAGGCATTATAAATGTGTCACTAAAGTAATTGTACTTTATTTTAATGCATGATTGATGTATTAAAATACTTGTTTTGCAGAATCACTGGTTTTGATGAGATTTACATGACATTTTTGTAAATCTTGGAAGAACTTAGTGCAATACTGGCTTAGACCAGCAGTCTTTCTCCTGTGGTCTTACAACTGACATTACAGAATGATTTTAGGAACTGGGCAAGCATTCAGCAACGTTCTCCAAATCTACAGTGAATTAAGGGAAGAACATCCAGTGATAGTGGTAACAGTACTTTTTGGTAGCTTTTACTTCTGGTGTCAAGGCTAAGTCTATGAGCGAAGTTGAAAATTCAGGTAGTGCAAACTTTTGTTCCTAGAACTGTGTGCATTTGTAAAGGATACATAGTAAGGGTTACTGAACTGAGTCAGACCATGGGTCCCTGTACCAAGTGCAGTCTCCACCCTTATTTCTCTCTGCATGTGTGTGCTTGGTTTTGCTCATATTTTCACAGCCCCTATTTATTCCTCTACTGGAACAGTGCTTCTGCTCAGGAAGGGGACAATTATCCAGAAAAGCTAGAAAAACTCAAGGGGCATTGCTGAGAATGGTACTGCCTGCAGAAGGAGGAAGGATGTCCAGCATAATCACTACAGCACATGGCAAGAAACTTCTGTTTTCTTTTAAGAAACTGTGGATCAACTATATTTCAGGTATTGGAAGGAAAATGTTTAAATCAAGGTTATGGTGTCCACTTCAGCATACTTAAACTTCAGGTGTCTAAATGCTGATACTCTCATCTTCTCCAGCTATGCTGAGACAAAGTAGCTGTCAAATGCTTAACAGCATCTTAAAACAGCTGGAAATCAGCAGTGTGAAGGATTGAAGGGACTGGCAGAAGCCTTACCCAAGAAACACTTTCAATAGGGTAGTGTTAGTAAGATAACAGTGGTGAAAATCTGGAGAACGTTGAAAACTTTGAGCTCCAAATAAAGGGACAAATTTAAATAGATATCACTTTGTGAATAAGGTGGAAACTTGAAAAAACTTGAATATCCAATAAAACCTGAACCTCTGAATGCAAGCAGAAGCCTAGGGAAGAACAGGAAGAGGAAGAGTGTATATTGGTAATTCTTCTAGTCTGTAAGTATTTTCAGGTCAAATATTTTTCTGAGTGAGATGTGATTATTAAATGTAATCAGTATTCATTTAATGGGTTTGTGTTCCACATATATACCTAGATTTCCTCAAGAACTGCTGCAGACTCCATGTGAAATGAGATGGACTTTTAGAGTTCACAGATGGACTGGTGCAAGAAATCATAACTCAGCGTGATATTCTGCAGACTAGCTACTTATTTTAATGTGTTGCTGGTTGTATAATATCACTAAGAAAAGCAGTATTTCAAGTAGGTGGATTAAAATAAATTGTCTTATGGGACACCTTAAGTTTGATTTTAAGATTTAAATAAAATTTGAGGTATGTTGGGATGGATGGAAAATGAGATAAAAGGTAAGATTTAGTGAAGCTATTTAGTGCATCTTTTTTATTTTTTTAGACATGCTTTCTAACAAGAAAAACTATCTGGACAATAGAAGTAGTTGATAGTATGCCTTGTGAGGCTGTTGAAGAAGTAATTGGAAATAACAAAGATGGCTGTAGAACATTGGTCTTGCAAGAAATCTGTGAAACTTTAAAGAAGCAAACAAGCCCCTCTTCCCCTTCCTCTGTCCCCCTGTTGCCTATCTGTTTTGTTACTGTTTCTGGAAACAGCTGGGGTGGGAATGAGCATCATTCTGCTGATCGTCTTCTGTTGTACCATCTGTAACTAGATGTGTTTTGTTAGCCTGCTGTATTCTGAACACATACTTTGTCTGACTGGTGTCTGGTAAAAAGAAAACTAAACAAAATAATCAGAAAGCTGGAAACATGAATATCTGCCCTTTTAGCTATGTGATCTAGAATGCCTTAGGACTTCCCTTCCTCCTTGGGAGCTCAGCACTAGTCTGTCATTGACCTGAATTCCCATGTGAACAGTTGGTGTCAGGTTCCTACACATGAGGTTTGCAGTTGAGTGCTGTGACATTCCAAAATGATCCCTTGAGATAAAATATGTCAATGAATATTTATACCCATGATCATTCATAATCATAATAATAATTCATAATACTGTTGTTGTAGGATTTTTCATCATAATACTTTATATAATTCATCATAATACTGTTAATGTAGGATTTTCAAGCTAAGGCACTAAAGGAGTGCAACGGTTCCAAGCCAAACAAAATGGAAACATTTCATTTGAATGTTTGAGTGGCTTATTGTACTCCTTTTCCTAGTACATTAGATGGCAGCATTACCAAGGCTGTTGTTAGAACCTTAGTGCAACTTCATCCAGTTTGGACACAGTAATACATAGGAGTCTGATCCTTAGGAATTCAGCTGTTCTGAAAGAAACCAGGTTTCCAGATGAAATTAGTCTTGAAGAGGAGTGCTTTTTCACGAGTTGAAATACCAATGAAAAGATGGCAGATCAGTTGAAGTAGGTGCTGTAATGAAGTTAGGATTGAAAAGAATTTTTTTTTCCCTCTAGCAGTTTGGTAATACTTGCAGGTTTTGTGTTGGTTTTTTGTTTGTTTGTTTGTTTTGGTTTTTTTTTTTAGTTTGTTATTTTTTGGGGGGGTTATTTGGTTTATTTTTTGTTTATTTGAAATGAAGATCTGTCAGGAGGAGGACTTACACAGATTACTATTACTGGGTTTAGGTTTTGGGGTTTTCTGGAGATGAGAGCTTGGCAGTTGTTAAATTAGAGGCTGACATTATTGAAATATGAAACTTTCTTAGTAATGTGGTAGTGTAGCACAGCTTTAATGGGCATGCAATCTTTTGTAGAATAAGAAGCTTTTCTGTGAAAGAATAAAAAAAACAACCTGTAAATCTGTAAACCTACCATGTCTCTTGTTAAATATATATATATATATATTTTTTTTTTTTTTTTTTTGTACCTGATAAAGATAGAATGTTTTCAGATTACATTGAAAGAAAACAAGCTTGCAGATCAGCCACTGTTTTCCGGATAAAGTCACAGTATTATGGACTGAATGCAGTGTTTGGGATGGAAGGAAGCTGCCGGCACTCGTAGCTCTAAGGCACTGGTGTGCAATGCGCTGATCCCACACGTGTGTACAAGTTTCCCTTTCCCTGGAAGATGAAATTGTAAGGTAGTGACCTCTGTTGGAGGAGTTACAGCAGTGCAACAGTTACTGCTCTTGAGATTTCAAAAACTTTAAGGAGAAGGCAAAAGTGTCAGTTGTGTTTGAATGTAAGTGTCCCTGAACTAAAAAAAGTTGGTTTTTTTTTCATGATGGTTGCAATGTAATTGAGTTTAAAAGAGCATTATGAGGAATTAAGTTAGAAAGCATGTTGAGTTTGTATCATTTTGAAAGAGGAAAGCTTATAGTTATTTTTTAACCTCACATCACTCTTGGATGAATTGGGCAGTTACTTGTTGAAGGGTAAATCAGAGCAGATTTTTTGAGCATTAGTCTCTCCTCTTTTCAATACAAGTTCTGTTTTAAAAATAAGAGTAATCCTTCCAGACAAATCAGGTTTTATTCCAGACTTGTGTGGGCATGCTTAGTTGTTTTGTTGTATCTCCTCTCAAATGAGTTATTCAGTGTCAGCTGTGCTACTAAAATATTCCCAAGTTAACAAGGCTTTAAGACTGCCTCTTCTTAAGGAACTGTGGATTCTTCAGTGCCTTTCCCTTGATTTCCTCTAAGTGGAAAAATGAACTGAATAAACAGTGACCTGACTGAACTTTACAATTCTGGTTTTGGGGAATGTGAGCTTTTTCTGCTAGACTGTTTTCCCTGGCAAGCCACCATTTCCCTGATACGACAAGTTTTGAATTTAGTGTTGTTCAGCAGTGAGTCATTATTGATGATGTGTGATCTCAAAAAAAGTAATTTCAATTTCAACTAAAACAGTTCATTGTATCAAAGTTAGTTTAGCCAAAACGACTGACATCAGAGGTGGCTTTAAACAGCTTTTAAAAGTAGCCTGAATACTTATTTTTCTATACAAAAAAATACTTGGCTGTATAAACTGTTTTTCCACTATTCAGATAAGGTATTGGTGACTGAGGCCCCAGGAATTCAGTGGTGTATGTGTATTATTTTTTTTGACCTGCAAATCTTTCAGTCTTCTTTCTTATGGATGAGTTGCAATTAGTGGCATGTGGAAGAACAACCAGTAGGTGTCAGAAGTGGAAAGCTGTGCATAGACAATTGCATAAGTTTAGTCTGCGATGTCATAAATGTGTGTATAAAATCTGGTGAAATCTTACATTTAGTAGAACAAATTGTCCTGCAGTATAGGAAGTTGCATCTTTCATGCACAACTCGTGTGGTACTTTGTAAATATGTTTGATTCAGCAGTTTGATTTCAGTATCAAACTTTTAGTATTAACAATGATACTATAGCTATAAAGAGTCCTTAAAATGAGATCCAAATCTACTTGTTTTAAGATAATATTAAATTCTCTGTCCTAAATCTATAGTTGAGAATTTCCATGTGTTGGCCTTTTTTCCAAACCATGAGTGATAACTGCTGGGGATTTTTTTACCATTACCTGAGTAATTATATTGTGTCTGGACAACATATCTTATTAATTTGGAATTTTGGTTTAACACAAGATCTTTATTATTTTTGTAACACCACTAATCTCAGTAGTAGGAGTTCGAATGTGTTAGAGGGCATATACACTTCTTCAGCACTATCCAGAAGAGAAATAAACGTGCCTTAGGCTAGGAAAAACGTGTTTGGATCCAAGGAAAATATTACAACTTTCTGAAAAGGCTGTAGGTTACACACTGTAGGTTACAAACCTGTTTCCATCTCTACAGCATTCTCTGCCTCTTGGGGTTGAGGGCAGACAAATTCTCACTGCCTGTGAAGCTCAACTGCTGCATCAGGAGAGAAAACGGCACTGGCTCTTATAGGCTGCCAGCCCTGTGATATCCGTGTTGCTAAGGGCTGCCTTGGATTCCAGCTGATGTGAGGAGCCACTTATTCACTGGCTGGGTGTTGGGTTTTTTTTGTTTCAGCTTTTTTTTTTCTCCCTCTTCATGGCTAGATACTGTAAGCAGAAAATGTCAAGCCTTAACAATTGCCAGGCTGATGGGATTATAATTCTACAAAAACTGTGTAGGGAGACATTCAGCTAGGTTTTTCTTGATGTCTTAGCACTGTAGATATTATAACACCATGGTGTTCTAGTGTAATGTAAGACTTTTAACATCAGAAGGGTTTTTTACTTACTGTTTTGTCAAAATGCTTCTGAATCAGAGGTTTATGCCACACATTTGTGACCAATGGAAAATATAAAACCCAGTGTTGCAATTAATTCCCTCTTCCTGACTCCAGAGCATAAGGCTTTTGTTGAGTACAGTTTATGTACTCAATGTCCCTTATTTAGTCTTAAGCTTTATTAGAAGCAGTCTTAGGAAATAGCATGTTCAGGAAATAGCATTCCAAAAGGTGGACTGATGATTTCTTGAAGCAGGTGTTCTTCAGTGATCTCAAATGCAAAAGCAAAATTAAAAATGTCCCTTGCAAATGTAGTATTTACCTTGAGCAAGAGTAAGTTTTCCAGCTGCTCATTAGTTGCAAGCAAATACTTGGGGTTTTGTCTTTTTGGTTTTTTTCAGATGCAGAGGGGCAAATTTCTGTAGTGCTTGGCTGAATTTAGTTGCATCATTTATTTCTATTAAATTTCCCCCAGGCTTTTAGCTTAGGAAAAAAAAATAAAAAATGAAATGTGCCAGGGATGTCTTCAGCATGAAGGGCATGCGTGCAAGACTTGTTTTGAAAATATGCCTTTGCTTTCCGCTTGTCTGATCATGACACTACACGCAGCATCATACAACCCCATAAGGCTGTAATGGGCCAAATCATTGTAATCAAATGTGGCATTCCTTATGTCTTCCTCTGCAAGTAGGTCAAGTTTAAACCATGTTCTTGGCTTGTGCTCTCATTTCCCATAACCTGCTCCACGTGGCTCGAGGATTGTGCTGGGGTACAGAGTATGCCAGCAGGGCTTCTGGGCAGCTTCACAGGGACAGTTTGCTTTTTGACAGAGACTTGTGGGGTTTTTTTTCTCTGCATTGATTTTTGTGGTGCTGGATTCATGGCAAGAAAAACTTCAGTGGTCTACATTGTTCATTAACTGAATTTTACGTTGTCAGTTTACCTAGTGAGTTATATTTGGACACTACACTATAGAATCTTAAAATAAAAGTGGAGAAGATAAAAAATAAAAATGGAGAAGATGACTGGGAGAAAAAATTTTTACAAGTGTTAAAGTGTTGTTTATTCTGAGTGAGAGTACCCAATAAAAGTGGACAGATGTTAATAATCTGAAGCTGTATAAGATCAAGTAAGGAGTGATCTAAATTGTACTTAAAGCTGGGCACGCAAATATTTTGATGTTGCTGATTTGAACATATGCAAAATTCTTTTTGGCGACCATTGCAACAGTGTGCACAGATTTTGTTCCATTTTCACTGGAACGATAGTGGGTCAAAAGGTGTGCTGGTACCCACAAAAGTCACCTCCAGTCCATGTCCTGAGTCAGCTATTTGGCTCTGAGACAAGAACCAGCTGCAGAATGTAGCAGGCAGTAGTAGTGCTTGCTGTTGGCTTTGGTCTTTATGTAGGCTCAAATCTTTCTTGAATTGGGGCTGACTGGTGTGGCAATGAGCTGAAGGAGGATGCAGTTAGTGCTGGATGATGTCCTTGATGTGATAGCCCAGTATCAGGGCTACTTAAATGGAACTGCCCCTGACTTTCTAAAACAGTAGTTCTAATGACTTCATATGAAGCTGTGGAGGAGATTGGATGAGTGCTTGGTAAATCATTACTGACAGGGCATGCCACTGTGGTGGTTAATTACCAAGTAAGTTTTCATAGAACTACCAAATCTTCTGTGCCAGTGATGCTGTTACAGTGTGTCAAATAGCAGAAGAGGTGCCTGATGAGAAAGCTGTCATGGCTATTTTTTTCAGTTGTGTCTTTACTATGTGCATATTGTCAAGAATCTCTAATTCTTGGATTTGTCAGTTTAGGCTGCTTTATTCTTGATTGATCCAGATATTCTGCTGAGAATGCAGCCTCTCAGGTCAGTTTTCCCTTTCACCTCTGTAGGGTTCCATCTGAGTGTAACAAGTCAGCTCTTCTTGCTACTTACCTTTAGAAGGAAAATTAAGTACTATATAAAGTAGTATATAAAGAAGTATAGAGCCATCTAATCTGAGCCATGGTGTTGCTCTGCAGCCATGCAGCTGGGAAGTTCCACACTGTGACACCATGGTCTCATTTCTAGAAGGCCATTTCAGACAGTGAGAAGATAGGAATTTACTCTTCCAGCAAGGCTAAGTACTGTCTGTTGGATCATGGTTCATTACCTTGAATGCTAAGGAGAGAAGAACATGTCCACCAAGAAAAAGCTATATCAATTACATCTCAGCTTTTGTTTAAACTGAGTTTTCAAACTCTCTTTCTAGCTTTTTAAAGTTTTTCTGCTTTACAACTCGGAGGTATGGTCATTTTCACAGTTAGTAAAACACAGCAAATCTTCCAGTATTGAGCAGTACTTGATAACCATGTGTAACTGTTTAGAACTAATCTTGATACAAGTTTCAGAAATACTGTGTTTGTCAGCTTCTGCTAGATTTCCATTCACTCCACAAAAACTGAATGGACAGTGAATGTTTTACTGCTAAAAAAGTAAATGTGGTCATGTGTCTTGTATGTGAAACTGAGATGTAACTAAATTTCATCAAGATTTTTTTAGTAGACTGAAAGCATGAGCAAACAGGTTGGTTACAAACTTCATTCCTAACAGATGTTCATGCAGATTTGTACTCAAGTAAATTGAAATGTATTCCTGTATCATGTTATTGTTGTGTGAGCTGAATTAATCCGCTCTCATAATCTTCAGTTTCTTTTCTTTTCTTAGAGAGGCTGGTCACTGAACTGTTAGGTCAGTTGCATCTTCTGTTTGGATTTGTTGAATATCTAATGCTGCACTGGAGGTGCAAACCTTTTATTGTGCTTCTCAATTTGTTAAACTCCCAGAGAAGAAACCTTATATTCTTACTGGCAATGTTCTGTGAGGGATGAAGGTCTACAGGGAAGGTATTTGTATTGCAAAACTGAGTCCCTGACCCCTTACTAATTTCTGGTAGGGATGCAGTTAAGCAATGTGTTCTGCATTGGCTGCATGCTTGTCTGTAAACTCCTCTTCAAAATATTTCAACTCTCTAAGCATCCCCCTGCTCTGACCTTCAGGAGTTAGGTTAACCAATGTTATCCAATATTTAAACTACACACATGACCCTGCAAACTTTTAGGAGACTGGTCAATATCAGAACAAAGACAAAAACCTACACAGAGGTATTTATTTGAGGTAAAGAAATTATTTTGGTGGAGGAGGGGGGATGGTGCAGCTGAAGAGCTGAAGCATGGAGGTAATTGTAGGTATAGTTAAGAGTTCTCTTTCAGCAGTTAACACCATTCACTGCTGTGTGTTTGCTACTTGCTTGTGAATGTTGGAATTGACATATGTAATGAGCTTCTGAGGTTGAGGTTTGTTTTTTAAATATGAATGTGCAGGCTCAGTCATAAACATTAGGCAGCTTATACTTCTGGCTTTTTATTGCCTCTGAAAATATTTAAGAATGCCTCTGTATTATTTCAGCTTTTTTCAGATCATGAATGGTCTCATTGTTGGGGAGTGGTCTTAGTGGCCTTTTCAGTCTTGTTGTTGCAGAGCATGCTTGCAAGATACAGAAGAGCAGTTTCTCTTCTTTCTGATGTTGCTTGTTTACACAGCACTGGTGCACGTGTAGCACTTGAAGAGTTCACTAAGCTATGGAATTGTAAGGTCTGAAAAAGCTGCCTCTTAGAAGAAACAGGTTTTGATGGATTACTTTTTTTGATAAGTGTCTAAACTGGGCACTATTTCAAACCCCATTAAATAATGGGTGTTTTCTGTAGGCTTAGAAATCTGATCAGACTTTCAACAAAAAATTAAGTTCAAATGCTTAGGAAGCAGAACTTGCATTTTCTGCAATCTTAAGGAGAAATCTGAATGTGCAAAAAAGCGAGCATACACCTAGTGATGAGGTTCTTTGTGCAGAATGCACTGTAAACAGTTGGATTGCACTCAAAATTGTTTTTATAAACTATTTGGTCTTTCCGTAGAAGTTGTTGGAGCAAGGACTGAGTAACTTCTGATGATCTGGGATTAATTCACATCTCCTTCTCTAGCTTTTGTTGGTTGGTTGATGTATTGCTGAATCCTGTGGGTCCTGAAAAATAAATTGTGTGTGGTTCTTAGTTTGCTTTTCCCTCATACACCAGTTTCACTTTTCTTATAGGACTCAAGAAATCTGGGTAGGTTCTCAAAATGTGTTTTCCAATTTGTTTTGACTTCACATTACTTCACTTTTCTTGATAACTTATAATTTGATTATTCTTACTGTCATGGTACCTCCCTCCAAGCTAACATCAGTCTTTGGGAAAAGTAGAAATCAGAAGAAGGAAAAAAAGGGCACACACTCATAGGTTGGTATAGTTACACTAATTTGAAATGATTTTTAGATTGAAAAGACTGCCTTGTTATGAAATGCAGTTTTCACAGTCCTACTGAAGGTATTGATTTCTGAAACTTATGGTAACAGTTGAAATGATTTTGTTAATTTATCTGACCTAGATTAATCTAATGGCTATTCAATTTTTCTTCCATTTTTTCTTTTAGCTGGGATGTGACAGCAAACATAAGAAGAACTATTGAAACTGAATTATCTCCTGTTTTAGAGAAATCTAACACATTTAACCTGTCGTTTTACATGATTTGATGGGGAAAATTGTTCATTAGCCAGAGATGACTGTTAATAAGAGGCTTTCTGAAATTTGCCTTGCATTATGGAGATACAGCAAAAATCAGGCGTATTATGACACCAGATCCATTCGAGGTTGCTTTTGCCCTAAGCAAGAAGGGTGTTGTTGTCTGTGGGTTGCTGCAGTTAGAAAAATAATTGCTCAGTGATCATAGGTAACATATTTCTTTATATGTATTAAACAAAGATGAAAAAGAGCTAGTAATTCATGGTTTCATCAAAGCTATAATACTTCAATTTTTCAATAATTACTCCTCCCTGAAAAGAAGGGAAGTGGAAGTACTTTCTACACTGCACATTTTCTACTTCTCACCAGAAGGTGGGAAGGATGAAGGATGAATCCACTGTGCCAAACCCAACAGGAGCCCTGCTCTGGTGAGCCACAGGCGTGTACTTAAAATAGAAGATGGTTATTGGAACTAAATTATTTTGCCGTTTTTATTTTTAGGTTTGCTGGCATGGGTAATCTCATTAAGGTGCTAACCAGGGACATTGACCACAATGCAGCACATTTTTTCTTGGATTTTGAAAGTAAGTCTCTCAGCCCTTCACAGCTGGTGCATTTAAAATGGTAACAGTAGGGTTGTTTATACCTACTGCAGTGAAGGCTAGGGGACTCAGTTGCAAATCTCCAATTTGAAAGAGTAGCATGTGGTTTTCCATTTTTTATTTATTTATTTTTTTTTTTCCTCCCCCCCTCTCCAGTAGAGGCCAAGCCACCATCATGCTAGTGTGTAAATTTTCTTTCCTTGTGCTTAATCATTCTGGCTCTTTGTGGTCATTGATGTCCATCCATCTGCCTGCAAATCAAATAATCATAAAACAAAAAATTCTGTCCGTATGCCTTAGTGATCTGTGCTGAGCAGTCGTTCGCTGATACCCACTCTTAAAGCAGAGTGAATACTAAATCATTCTTGATCCTGGTTTGGTCATTCATGGTGCAGTTAATGTGTACTTTTTACATCCAAGAGTCCACAGGGGAATTGTCTGAGCTTCACAAATGTGTTGGACAACTTTCGATGATGTAAAAGATGAGTGGCATACTTGTTATCACCATTTTCTGCACACTGCAATGATGTCTCTTGATGCAGTTTTCTATAATGACTTTCTGACAAAATTGTAAGGGCTGACATAATGAAAGCTCTTTCCTTCTGCTGTCCCCATCAGGTAAAAAACTGTAGCATGGCTACCATGTTGGTGCTTGCACATAGCAATAGCACTTACGCCTCTCTGTGTACTCCTGCTCAGGACACTGGTGCTAGGGTGTACCAGCACAGAATTGGTCACTGGCAATGCCTTCAGTTGGAGCTCTGTCCCTTTTTGAAGGGGCAGCTGTGAAGATGTTGGTGACCTAGTCACTCCTTACAGGAAAGCTGCATTGCATCTCTGGGATCACCAGCTGTGCGTCCTCCAGGTGGGGGTCTCCCTCCACCCATCAGGGCCGCAGCCTGAAGGATGGGTTCATGCCTGATGGAACTCTCTGATCTTCTTCCCCCCACTGCTTCAATCAACTGTGTTTTGGCTGTTCCTTATAAAAAGAAAAATTTCTTTTCTCTCATTCTTGTCTTGGCAGGTACCTTAACATGGGGAACCTTCTAAAAGTTTTGACATGCACAGACCTTGAGCAGGGGCCAAATTTTTTCCTTGATTTTGAAAGTGAGATGATGATTTTATATATCTATTACTCTTTGCCTGCAGTAGACTGCATTTGTCATGTACTAAATGTATGTTTTCACCTTGCCATCCTTTACAACAGCTTTGCATGCCTGAGCTATGGATAATTGTTCAGCAAACTTCTGTAGAAAGCAATAATCTGCTTTAAAAAACCCTAAGTTTCTAAAATGTGAAATCTTCATTTCAGGGAAGGTTTTCAAAGTATACTTTGGAATGTGGTATCATTCTTGTTTTAAACCAAAATTGTCTTTGCTTCAAATCAAAACTTTAAAAAGAATTTGAATTATTTTAAGACTTCTGGAAATTGCAAGTATGTACATGCACCTTAAAGGAAGGACTGAGCATGGAACCGGATTCACTTTTCTTCCGGTGTGCCACTGCATGCTGAATGCTGCTGCAGATACAGATGGGCTCACAACAGCTATTCATAGCTCTTCAACCTCGTCACTTTAAAGGTGTATATGTGAACCTTATTTGGTTTGGCATTGAAATTTTTCAGTTAGCTTCATCCCTTGATAAAAAAGGGGGCTCTGGAAGCATAGAGATGAAATAGTTTTTGAAAATGTGAGACATACAGCTTGTCTGATCAATGCCAAGTGCTCTGGAAGGTTCACATATTGTTAGCATTTCTTGCTTGTAGTTCTTGTTGCATGACATAGTATAGCCTAAGAATGGCAGGTAAGTGTTGTTGGCTGCTGCTATACATGTTTAATTACTTTCTTTTGGGAAATGCAATTGCTTTACCCAAGTGCACAGCAAGCATATAATAATAAACTAATGTTCAAGTGCATTCTGACCATGTAATAAAATGTATCAGACCAGGATAATAAAGTTGAAGTATTGTGATATTGATAATTAGAGATCCATGGTATCTTTTTTTCTTCCCCAAATTATTTTATAGTTATATTTGAAACAGTAGCAATTGGTTACATGAGTTCTAATGTGAAAGTGAGTTTGCAGAAATATGTTTTTGTTTCATTGATGTTTAAAGTTATAACTTCTCTAAACCTTTATCCTATACTGTTGATTTTATCAATTGTCTCTTTTGAATCTATTCTTATTGGAAGATGATAGCCATGCAAATTATTCATAAAGCAAATATAGTCAAGGGTTATATTAAAAAAAAAAACAAAACAAGGTAAAACTGTTGTTTAGAACCACCTCAGGTCTCGCATATCAGCAGAATAGGTACAACTTAGGAAAGTAGGAGGGACTGCTACAGCAGAATATGGAGATGTAAATTTCCAGCTTAATCTGCAAATTCTGACCATTTAATTGGACTGTATTACATTCAAGTAAGCTGTTATACAACAGGTATAATTCTAAAACAAATTGCAATAAAAATTGCTATTTTTAAAAGTACTTCTTCGTTAGCAATTATTTTGTTTTAAAGTGCATGTTTTGAGCATGACAAGATTTGGCATGAGAGTAAGCAGGTTGCTGACATGAAATGTTTACATATGCAGTCAAATTAAGTGACATATTATGGCTGAATTGTTAGACTGTTCTTTATTCATTTTGGACCCTGTCCTGTGTTTGTTTCTGCTGCTATACTGTGTATCCATGCTTCTTTCTACTCTGTTTGAGATAGCTTGCCTTGACAGGATCTTGGCTTTGACACAGTCAAGATCTTTCTTCAAGACTTGGCACTTAATCTTGCAATACTGAACGCTGTGTTTTTATATCAAAAAGCAAGTAAGTTCTGTATCAAAAATAAATTTGCCCGTTCTATGCTATGTGTGGCCCAGTTATAGAGTTTGAAGTCTTTTGTTCTTAAATCAATACATATCTTTGAAGTAAGTGGGCTTGTTAAACAATTCTTGCACAATAAGCTAAAGAGCTGAAATCCTCATAAAGCTTTATAAGGATACAAATTCTAAATTTAGGAATGTTTTGGACTGGTTTCTAACACTTTTTTCCCCCAGATACTTATCCTGGTGCTAGATTCCAGTGATTTGTATCGCTGACAATAAATACATACAAAAAATGTTCTGACAGTACAATGAGCTGTTGGCTTTTCCTTGCCATAACACTGCTTAGGTTTTCTTTGGTCATTCATCAGATCGATTTGAAACAAGTAGTTGTCTTAAGTATTTTACTAAAGTCTCTGCAGTACCACTTTAGCATGAGCAGAGGAAAATAGACAGATTTGTGAGGGCAGTGTTGTTTACATGAAACAGCCACCTACAAGGTGGGAAACTTACAGCTCAACATTTACATTGGTGTCATTACTGTCACAGTACAAATCCTTCCCAAAATACTGATTTGAATAGTAGCTAAAATGCAGAGTACTTTTTATTGCAGATGGTGATCTTAAGCTAGCATTGCAAGTGTTCTGCATTACCTCCAAAGAACTTGGCTAGGGTTCAGAGGAGCCACAAAGATAGCATTCTCCATAGTAATGATGATAGTGGTAAATAAATTCATCTCCAGTCCGGAGTTTTCCTCTCCCTTGCTTGTGAGTTTTGTCCCAGACAGTTTCAGACGACTTAATGTGTTCTTCTCTGGGAAAAATCTCAGTTTAAATAGCATTTGCTTTGCAATATAAACTTTTAACCCCAAATTTCTCCCTACTACTTTTGTAGGCTAGCCAAATACTTTTTAAAAGAGTCACTAAATGTGTGTGTTGCCCGCATGCAATATGTTGTCATATTTCCATAGCATTTAATTCACATAACAGCATTTGTATATTGTTTCAAGTCTACTCTGTCCTTAGTGCGTTATTGTGTGAGCTTTCTGAACTCTAAATTTCTATTGCATCTAGTGTTGTAATATTATGAATAAATTAAAAATTTAATGTTGAACTCCCCATAAACTTGAGACACCTGAGTTTTCATTTTACTATTGGATTAGAGAGGGGGAAATTGCCCTGTGTAACCAAGGGCAGCAATATCAAACCTCAGAACATTTCAGTGAGCTCTGCTGCACTTACTGTATTTCTTCCTGTGGGCAATATTGCTGGGTGAAGGCAAAGCTTTGTCATAAAGCAGGAATTTACATCCCTGACAGGGGAAAGAGGAAATCACTGAAATTGTATGCCTCCTTCATCCTGCTTTTTGGATGCCTGGCAGTGCTAGCTGCTTTTTTGTAGTTGTCAAGACTAACTCCAGAAGTACAATTACAATTCCCCTTCCTGCTCTGTGCACTTCAACAAGTTCCCCAATTAATGATTTTCAAGTGAAAGTCCTGTAGGTGAAGTTCTCAGGTAGTTGGTCATATGTGGGAATGCTCCATGTATTCAAAATTACACCAGTGCTCAGGAAGAGAAACCTCCCCTCTATCTGTAATGGGCCTTCAGAATACAGTGCCCTGAGGACCATATAAGAGGCCATAGGTTTACTTCTGTGAGCTCTTTTCTAGGTGCAGAAGATCCACAGATGTGAGAAGAATTTAGTTGAGACAAACCAGGTTTACAGCTGACTTGTACTGGAGAGGATGAGATGGATCAAAATGAAATGCATACTTTAAGAAATAATCCAGTGGCTACTGGATTTAAAAGCACATATTTATAAGGTTTTTTTATAATCAAAATAAGAAAAAAAAAAGCCACCATCCCAACAAATAGAGTAAAAGGCATTGTCTTAGGTTAGCGGGAACATTTTAAGAAAAAGAAGCACAGTAGCTGACTGATTGCATTCTAAGTTAAACACTAGCAGGGATGTACAAGGTGTTGACTTGCTTAGCCAGTTATTTAGTGGAGACCACTTAATTTGTGTCTGAAAGATGATTTTCATTCCTGAACTTGAAAGCTCATGGTGCTACATCTGTCCTGCTTGTCAGTGGGTTTTGAAAAGAAGAGGAGGAGTTCTTGTGGGCCCTTCTACTTTGTACTTCCCCTCTACTTTAAAATGTGAACTCTCTTTGCTAGAGAGAGTAAAGAAGAAATTGCATGAAACATTAAATAGGCAAGAGATGTGCTCAGCAAGTGGCAAGTCTTGATTGCATTATTTAACAACAAAATCTGGAATGCTACAGAGCTTCACATTTTAGTCTGTATTTCACTATAGCATTTCATGTTTGTGCATGAACTGCTCTCAGTCAACTGGTGCTTACCTGTCTGCTCTTTTCCCTCATTTTTTTTTTGTCTTCATTTCTTACAGCAGTCTTCAGCAGCTTTCAAAATTATAAATATGACCTTTGTGATGATCTGAAAAGCACTGGCCACTTTTATTCAATGTCTAATCAATGTGGTGCTCTTACATCTTTTTACAAGGAGTAACCAGCTTTTTTTATCCATGCTGATTCTTGATGGTTCTCAAAATACCACAGATAAACTGTTACAAGGTCTATATAAAGGCATATTTCCTAATAATGCCCACTATCTGTGAATTAAAGCATAAAAATAAAAAACATGCAAAAATTTACAGCAAAATCCAGACAGGCAATGCATGTGGAACTTATTTTCATGTAATACAAATTTCATTTTTCAGTGTTTTTTTCTAGTGTGTAACTCTAAAGTATTGTGATTTGATTTTTATTTTTATTATTTTCTTTTCAATGTAAGTATGTACCTAATGTCCATCACTGTTAGTAGGAGTTACACATAATGGATCATGGAAAAAACTCTTAGACATTTTCCAACTCTAAGCTGCACCAAATCATGAGGATATGTTGTCTGTAGGTAGCTTTTGTTTGTCCCTATAAAAAAAGGATCTGTTTTTAATATAATGACACTTTTAGCACTGGAAATTCTGCATTAAAATATCCTGATTATTTATTTCATAACATTTTCTCCTGTAAAAAGAGAAGTGATAGTTTGGGGTTTTTTTCCTCTAAGAACTTCAGTAACTAAATTTTTATATCAGTCTAAGAGGCACTAGCCTTGTAGCTTCCATCAGAATTTTGAAAGAAAAAATGGTCTCATGTCAGTTAAACCAGGAATGAGATAATTGAACTAGGTGGTTATTTGTAAAGGTTAAAGCCTTTAATTGATTTTTTTCAAGACATACTTCTTGAATGACATATGTGTGAAGCTTTTTTGAAATGAGAATGAAGTATACTTTTGGAAAGTCTTTAATTATAGAAGAACTGGGAGACAGGATAGATCCTAAAAGAGGGGTGGGGGGAGGGGAGAAAAGAGAACAAATTTACAATGGATCTTTTAGTTTTCATCTCTGATTTTGCAATTAATGCAATAAAGAATATGTTTTGAAAACTAAATATATTTAGGAGTATAAAATAAAGTTCCACTTCCAAATGGTAAAACAGGAGGCAGAGGAGATGGAACATAGTCCAATGCAGTGTTTCTAGATAGCAGTGGACAAAAACAGCTCCTGCAGTGTCTGCAGTGAGTGTCTTTTGAGTGCTTTCCTAAGTCTCTTCCATTGAGCTTTTACTGCACTCTTAAGGTGAGTTTGGTCCCAGAGTCATAAAGAGAACTTGTCAAGATTTCTTCTCTTACCTCAGTTTTAAATAAGTCAGGAAGGATAGATTGCAAGTGAATGTTTGGAATGCTAAATGAAGATATAAAGGACAACTAAAATGAATGCAGTTACTTTCTTCTATAGCAGTTCTTCATACACTGTAGTAGCTCTTCAGAGAATGAAAATTCTTGATGAGTTGCTGCATGAAGAATTTGTCCAACAGATGATGGCGTACCTGTTGAATTCCATATTGTTGTTAAAAAATATATATATATTTAATATGTTCTACTGTCTAGATGCCCAACCTACAGAATCTGAAAAGGAAATTTATAATCAGGTGAATGTAGTGTTAAAGGATGCAGAAGGAATACTGGAAGACTTGCAGTCATATAGAGGAGCTGGCCATGAGATACGAGAGGTGAGCTAGAGTGTTATGATTGTGCACATCCTGTGCATGTTCATTGTCTAATCCTAACCAAATACTGCTGGATTTTAACTTTGCTTGCAGGAGCTGTTTTGGCAGAGCATGTTGTCTGTTAAAATTGCTGTCTTGAATTTCTGCTGTGGAATGTTTCTTTTTAACAGTGAAACAGTTGTTGCTTGTTTCAATAATATTCCTGCACATATGTAGTAGCAAATAATGTGTGTCAGAATTCTTATGGAACTGTTGCTTTTTTTTTTTTTTTTTTTTATTCCCACATAAGCTCTTTTTGAGTTAGTGGTGAATTTGGAAAGACTGTGGTGTAACTACAATGCAATATTGAGTAGCGTTGACATCTTTCTGTATGCTGGTTGGGAAGTCCTATGTGTGGTAATCCTAACACAAAAGACATCTCATTTTCAATCTAATTGGCTTTTATTTACTAAAGTAGTTGTTTGGAGCAGAGGCAAAATTTCTTTACAGCATGTCACTGTGTTTTTCCTTTATCTTTAAGAAAAGGTGGAAGAAATACTCTCTCAACCCCCTTTCCCTTCTTCCTCAGATGCAGTAGTGAGGTTACTTGCTCCTGAAGTCAGGAGTTACTGTAGCACACTTAAGAAATCCTAATACATAGGGGCAGTTTTTGTTCACTCTAGATTAATTTGAGATACTCAGAGCCATTCAGCTTTAAAGCACCGTGAGTTTTTATTCAGTCTCTGTTGAATTCATAAGGAAGGTTTAAGGAAGGTAACTGCATCACATAAAACCCTTAGGAAGGGAGTCAGACTACTTGTTCTTCAAAGAAGGAGCATGTTTGGGGAGAGGCTGTTGCATCTGGCAGGAATGTGTGTGTCTGCAACAAATCCTGCAGCTTCCACTGAGAAGAAGATAGAGGTTCCTAAGAGGAGGTAGAGAGCAAATAGAGACCATAGAGCGCAAACTTCTAGGGACCAGGGGGGACTGTGCTGCATCTCATAGCACAGGGATGACTGAAACAAATTTTGGAATCAAGGAGTTGTCTCTGAAGATGCAGCAGGAGAGTATGAGCATTTTTATTCCTTTTTTCTTCATACTTTTCAGTTGCTAAGTAGTCCAGTTTCTGTCTTAAAACCTGGAGAGACTAATTAAAGGCTTTTTATATGTCTGGGAAGCTTACTGTAAAAACAAGCTCTGCATGTATACCTCAAAGCTCTGATATTTGCTGTGTCTTGGTGGTGCTTTATGTTGTTGAATATGCTTATATGTTCCTACTGTCTTATTTAGCCTGATTTTCACAGCAAATTCATTTATCTTTTTTCTCTTCACAAAGTCAGAAATTGGTGGGTGAGAAATAGCAACATGAGCATGAGTCTTTGATCACTAAACTTTTTTGCTTGGATTCTTCCCAGTAAAGTTGTTGATTTTAATTAAACTAGATTGGGTTATATAAATTTTCTTATTGAGTAACAATTTTTAAGAATTTCTGTATACTCTCTCCAAGCAGTTTTCCTGTTCAGGATACTTACTTTCAACACAAGTATTTAGAGCTTTTTGGAACATACATGGGTTAGTACAGGCTTGTCTTCCAACTGGAAACTTCTCAGTAGGTAGAATTTTTAATTACTAGTTTCTCAAACACTGCACAGATTATATTTTTTTCAGTAGTGTATCAGTTATTCCTAAAATAAGCATACTGTTTTCCTCTCTTTTATAATTTAAGGCAATTCAGCATCCTAATGATGAGAAGCTGCAAGAGAAAGCATGGGGTGCAGTTGTACCACTAGTAGGCAAACTAAAGAAATTCTATGAATTTTCTCAAAGACTAGGTAAGTGGAATGGTATTAACTTTTTTTTTTTTCACCTTTAATTAGAATATCTGGCATATTCAGATGTGATCAGCTGTGAGACAGCCCCTTGTTAGCAGATAAAAGCTTATGTTGCATAGATTCTTTCTACACCATGGGTTGGATCTTACTGATACCTCTGTGCTGTCTCACAAACTTGCTTCAGTGGATACCTGAGAGGGGAAAGAGAATGGGAGCATGCTCATCATCCTCTTTCTCTGACCTTTTATTAATTCTGGAAAACACTAAGCAGCAGGTTGTTTTACGAAGTGATAGACTAACCAGGAATGAATTTTTTTAATGTTTCGGTTACCAAGAGTAATTAAAAGTGACTGTATAATCCCCCTCCTGAACATCAGGAACAATTTAGTCTGTGGAAATGCCTGATACTGGTTCATGCAGGTGCAATACTTACAGTGACACTTCATGCTTTTTACGAAACCAACTGGACTAATCTTACCTCCAAGCTAATAAAAGAGACTCCATTAGTTTTGTTCATGAGCTAACTGTTGTTACCTTTTAGAAAGTTACTATCATAGCTCATGAAAAAATAAGCTAAAAAAGCAGATGCTTTTTTCATGCAAATTCTGCTTAGTTAAAGAGGAGGTCAGGTGTGGGTTTTTTCCCTCAGGAAGATCTGCAAGAAGTTGGATTAGAAATTTATCTTAAAAACCAATAAAACAGTACTTGGTCGATAAGTATGTACCTCTTGAATTCTGCTTTATCTTAAAGGTTACAGTCTGCTTAAACAGGTTATTGAAATATGTTTTACACAAGTGTTGCAGACAAAGCTTGAATAAATCTTTTCAGCGCTGATGAGAACTAACCTTTACGGGAGCTTGGAAGTAAATATGATAACATTGGCATATAGAAGCAATTTATTAAGCCCCATTATTATTAACTAGTATATCGTTGATATATATTGGAGATATATAATATATAATATATAATAATATATATGGAGAGCAGCCAGACAGAAAGGGACCTGGGAGTCTGGATTGACAGGAAGCTGAACATGAGCCAGCAGTGTGTCCAGGTGGCCAAGAAGGCCAATGGCATCCTGGCCTGTATCAGGAACAGCGTGGCCAGCAGGTGCAAGGAAGTGATTCTGCCCCTGTACTCAGCCCTGGAGAGGCCACACCTCGAGTACTGTGTCCAGTTCTGGGCCCCCCAGTTCAGGAAGGATATCGAGGTCCTGGAGCAGGTCCAAAGGAGGGCAACCAGGCTGGTGAAGGGACTCAAGCACAGACCCTATGAGGAGAGGCTGAGGGAGCTGGGAGTGTTCAGCCTGGAGAAGAGGCGGCTCAGGGGAGACCTCATCACTCTCTACAACTCCCTGAAAGGAGGTTGGAGCCAGGTGGGGGTTGGTCTCTTTTGCCAGGCAACTCTCAGCAAGACAAGAGGGCATGGTCTTAAGTTGTGCCAGGGGAGGTTTAGGTTGGACATTAGAAAGAATTTCTTTCTGGAGAGGGTGATCAGACATTGGAATGGGCTGCCCAGGGAAGTAGTGGATTCTCCATCCCTGGAGATATTTAAAAAGAGACTGGATGTGGCACTCAGTGCCATGGTCTGGTAACTGCAGCAGTAGTGGATCAAGGGTTGGACTTGATGATCTCAGAGGTCCCTTCCAACCCAGCCAATTCTATGATGATATTTTAAGAGTAGCATGCAGAATATCAGTAGCAGAGAGACAAGAAGCAGGTGCAGTTGTATATTGCAAATCCTCTCCTCTCATTTAAGAGGCAGGACTGCGTGGTCTGTTGGGAGCCCTGACCAGCACTCCTTATTCTCCAACGCAACACCTGGAGCGAGAGCAGGCTCTTGCTAAGCAGTTTGCAGAAATTCTTCACTTTACACTCCGTTTTGATGAGCTCAAGGTAAGAACTTTCTGCAATTTTTTTAAGTACAAAGGCTAAGAAAAATAGAACAAATGAATTTACTAAAGCAGTCTGGATTGTGTTCTGTTCTAGAATAGAGCACCCAGTAGATACTCAAATATCCACTGTGTGCCACTTGTTCATATGAGTTAGACTCTGGAAAGCAGATGAAACACCCTATTAGCTTTACGCAGTTTTTTAATTGCAGTTTTTATATTTCAGTTTGTATTAATCATGTTTCTTTGGCTGAACTTGGAGTATCTCTTGGGATAATGCTGCTGCTTTTGCTTTAGTATGTGCAACCCTATAGTCCAGCATGTTCTTGCTGATGTGCATAGAACTAAGCTAAAATGATCTTAATTTGCTGGTCTGATCCTTGGAGTCAAACTGGCAAAGCCATGTTTTTTGATCTACTGATCTCAAACTCCAGTATAGGAGACAACTCCTTTTCCTGTTCTTGTTAAATCTGTTTTTTGAAAAATATGAGAATTTAACCAGAAAGCTTTATGTTCTACATAACCTTTTCAAAATGTCACAGGCCTTTTTACTTCAGAAAAGTGAGTATTTTCTTACTGTCAGAATTATATGAAAACCTGCCCTTCTATTTTTGAGTTTGTCACAACTCTTTTGCTTCCATATCTATATAGATGACAAATCCTGCTATACAGAATGACTTCAGCTACTATAGAAGAACCCTGAGCCGTATGAGGATTAACAATGTCCCAGTAGGTAACCCTTGGATGAGATGAAATGTGATCTTTTACTACCACCTATCTTTTTCATGTACAGAGCAACTACATTCTTTTTTCATTCTGTTTTATAGGCAGAGGGAGAAAATGAAGTAAATAATGAGTTGGCAAACAGAATGTCTTTATTTTACGCAGAAGCAACGCCAATGTTGAAAACCTTAAGTGATGCTACAACAAAGTTTGTGTCAGAGGTAAGAGTATAAATTTATGGATCAGATAGTGTACTTCAGTAGCACTTCAGGGCCAGACATAGTTCTGGATCCAAAAGCTCTCCTACCAGGCATAATCAGGCATCTAGAAATTAAACCCTTTCTTTTGAAGCTTCAAGAAACATAAAGTATATTTCATAGATGCTGTAAAGATCAGACTGTTCAGCCAGCCACCTTGTGGCTGCATTGCAGAAATATAATGGACAACAAATAACATGACAACATTGGTAGAAATAGCTTTCCTCAAGGAGGGAGGTAGAAGTAAGTACATCATCTGCATTTTGGTGGTGACTTAGAGGAGAAACTTCAGGAAACTGAAAAGGAAACAGCTTGATTCTCTGTGCCTCATACAGGCAAGAGAATTGAAAAGTTAGCTTCCTTTGCTCCTTCCTGAAATACTTATGTTTTGCTGTGTGAAGTCAAGTGTACTCACATTACTACAGAAGAGGGGAGCTGAGCCTGAACTGAAAAATTGTTCCAACATTTTCACATCCTTATGTTTTCTTAACTACCTAAATAAATATTAGTGACAAAGTCCATTCAGTACAAGTATTGTGCTTGACTTCGAGAACTGTGATTATTTGTTTTACATTCAAAGAATGCACTGTTTCTTAATAAATAATAACTATACATTATATGATTAACGAAAAAATATGTTTAGTTTAAAGTATTTTTTCCTTAAGTTCTGCTTTACATTTGAAACAGCTTTGTATTACATTTCTTTTGAGGTGTTTGTCTGCAGCAATTTTAGATCTTACTGTTGCAACAGATGGAGGTATTTGGAGGTATTTGGTATAGAAATTTCAGTCTTTAAAGTATTGTTTGCTGAATTTTGGGAAGTTTTAAAGGAATCAACTGTGTCAGTGGAGTATTTCTTTACAAACAAGCAAGCATAATTCATATGATAGACATAGTTCTTTAAGTTGCTAGTCTTTATTGTAATGTTACTAAAATCCAGTGCAAGGCTTACCATCTTTGTGTGGATGTTTTTAATTCCTCCACACTGCAATGCCAGCACAAGACTGTTTTTATTTATGTTTTGCAGTATAATATTTCATGACAATTGAATTGAAAAGTGTTTATTTTCTTTGGCAGAATAAAAATTTACCGATAGAAAATACTACAGATTGCTTAAGCACCATGGCCAGTGTGTGCAGGGTCATGCTGGAAACCCCGTGAGTATAAACAGTGCTTGCATTGTGCATGAATCATTTCTTTATTGCAGACTTCTGAGGCTAAGGAAGTATAATTTGGTAATCAGGAGTCTACAGTGTTTTCTTTTTACCAACTTAGTTGTTTACCTCGACAGGAAATTAACTTGTCTCATTTCATTCACCATGCAAATTCTGTGGTCTACTTTCCTGAACATATTAATATTTTAAAATAGAATGTCTATGAAAGCTAGACAATCTCTTGGCAGTCTTTATAAATGGTTTTCTCATGTATAATTCAGGAAAATTTACTATTTGAACATGATTGCCTAGGGCCTTCTGAAAAAGGGGCTGTGGGCAGCACATGGGGTAGTGCTTCCTTGGAAGTTGTCTTGGCTGATGGCTGTAACAAAACTGCAACTCCCCTGTCTGGGGAATTGTGAGATGACTTTTAGCTATGAAGGCAGTCTGTTGTCTACTGTAAATTTCAGAGGCACTGGGAGTATGAACAAAAAATCAAAGTAAACTTAGGGTTTTTATCTGTTTCTTCTGGGATCTAAATAGTTTCCCAGTGGTAAAAATAATGAAGTATGTCTTATTATTTAACCCAAATACTACAGCACATGAAAAACTCCAAACTTTTATATTCTTACGAATGGTCTGTCCTATTCAAGAAAGCACTAAAGCTAGCTTTTTCTTTTGCCTTTTGTTTTCCCTGAGTCAGGAGTTTGGTTTGTGTGTTATAGTAAGAGAGTGGTGCAGAAAAGGATAGGGCACCTTGAAAGCAAAGTTAGTATGTATTAATCACACTTGTGGTTTTTTTTGTGAACCAAAATGGACAAAAAAACCTTTGCCTGAAAATGGTAGAGCATCAGGACAACGTTAGGTTTGAGACTCTTCATCAGTCTTCATTACAGGCAGGGTATTGAAAGGAAGAAGAAAAACTTAAACATTTGCAGAGTTGGTGGGATTTTAAGTTATGGGTTTTGGTTGGTTTTGCTTTCTTTTTTCTTTTTTTTTCTTTTCTTTTTCCCTTCTTTTCCTTTCTTTTCCCTTTCTTTTTCCCTTTCTTTTTCCCTTTCTTTTCCCTTTCTTTTTCCCTTTCTTTTCCCTTTCTTTTTCCCTTTCTTTTCCCTTTTTTTCCCTTTCTTTTCCCTTTCTTTTTCCCTTTCTTTTTCCCTTTCTTTTTCCCTTTCTTTTTCCCTTTCTTTTTCCCTTTCTTTTTTCCCTTTCTTTTTCCCTTTCTTTTTCCCTTTCTTTTTCCCTTTCTTTTTCCCTTTCTTTTTCCCTTTCTTTTTCCCTTTTCTTTTTCCCTTTCTTTTTCCCTTTCTTTTCCCTTTCTTTTTCCCTTTCTTTTTCCCTTTCTTTTCCCTTTCTTTTTCCCTTTCTTTTTCCCTTTCTTTTTCCCTTTCTTTTCTTTTTCCCTTTCTTTTTCCCTTCTTTCCTTCTTTCCCTTTCTTTTTCCTTTCTTTTTCCCTTTCTTTTTCCCTTTCTTTTTCCCTTTCTTTTTCCCTTTTCTTTTTCCCTTTCTTTTTCCCTTTCTTTTTCCCTTTCTTTTTCCCTTTCTTTTTCCCCTTTCTTTTTCCCTTTCTTTTCCCTTTCTTTTCCCCTTTCTTTTCCCTTTCTTTTTCCCTTTCTTTTTCCCTTTCTTTTTCCCTTTCTTTTTCCCTTTCTTTTTCCCTTTCTTTTTCCCTTTCTTTTCCCTTTCTTTTTCCCTTTCTTTTTCCCTTTCTTTTTCCCTTTCTTTTTCCCTTTCTTTTTCCCTTTCTTTTTCCCTTTCTTTTTCCCTTTCTTTTTCCCTTTCTTTTTCCCTTTCTTTTCCCTTTCTTTTTCCCTTTCTTTTTCCCTTTCTTTTTCCCTTTCTTTTTCCCTTTCTTTTTCCCTTTCTTTTTTCCCTTTCTTTTTCCCTTTCTTTTTTCCCTTCTTTTTCCCTTCTTTTTCCCTTTCTTTTTCCTTCTTTTTCCTCTCCCTCTCCCCTTTCCTCTCCCCTTTCCTCTCCCCTTTCCTCTCCCCTTTCCTCTCCCCTTTCCTCTCCCCTTTCCTCTCCCCTTTCCTCTCCCTTTCCTCTCCCCTTTCCTCTCCCCTTTCCTCTCCCCTTTCCTCTCCCCTTTCCTCTCCCTTTCCTCTCCCCTTTCCTCTCCCCTTTCCTCTCCCCTTTCCTCTCCCCTTTCCTCTCCCCTTTCCTCTCCCCTTTCCTCTCCCTTTCCTCTCCCCTTTCCTCTCCCCTTTCCTCTCCCCTTTCCTCTCCCCTTTCCTCTCCCCTTTCCTCTCCCCTTTCCTCTCCTTCCTTTGAGGGTTTATAGGAGTATTTTTCTTTTTAATCCTAATTCTGCTGTTACTAGTAGGCACTAGCATCTTGTGTTTGATACCTAATAGCCTGTGTTTTTAAATTACAGTGAATATAGAAGCAGGTTTACAAATGAGGAAACGGTATCGTTCTGTCTGAGGGTAATGGTGGGGGTCATCATACTCTATGACCACGTGCATCCGGTGGGCGCTTTTGCCAAAACTTCAAAAATTGATGTAAGTTTATTGTTACTAAATAATCTTTGGAGTTTTTGTATCATGTATAGGCTCATTTTCTGTCCTTCACTTTCTAGTAGCATGTGTATGCTATGGCTTGACATTAAGTGGATAGTGATAGCTGTTAGCAAACATAAGAGTGAGAAATACAAACTAGGGTCTCAGATGTGTAAGTGGCCATTGATAAACAAAGATTTTTGCTTGCAGTCTTTTTTTTTTTTTTTTTTTTTTTTTAGGTCAATTAAGCAGAGCCTGACATCAAAGTTACATTGTCTAAAGAGGTGCAGATACTTAAGTGGTTAAGCCACTCTGTCATAGAAGAATATAATACTGAAAGCTTGATGTCAGTCTGATACCAAGGAAATGTCTTTGCAGTCTGCAATTTTTAAATGTGTATTTTTTCTCTTTGACAATCTGAATATAAAACACTTTGGTAAACTTAGAAGGTATTAGCATGAATGCCTTCTAAACTGAATGAAAACCTATCATTTTTTAAATTTCTAGATGAAAGGATGCATCAAAGTTCTTAAGGACCAGCCTCCTAACAGTGTAGAAGGCCTTCTAAATGCTCTCAGGTACTCTTATTCTTTTATTTGAAATATTTTATGCTGAATTTTCTTAAGTTGTCCAGGGGGTGTCCCTCAGCAGCAAGGTATTCAGTGTTACAGGTAAAGGTGATTGTAGTTATTTCAGGATTCTTTCCCAATGTGTACTGAGACAGAGATGAGTGAAGAGGCTACTGTTCCTTCAAATCTCAGCTAAGATTACTTTTTGCATATTTAACTGCATGTAAGAATGAATCCGTAGAGGTAAATGTGATAGAGCAGATACTGTACCTGAAGTTAAAAATGATGACATAATATATCTTAAAAGCTCATTAGTGGTTTACTGTGATCTCATCTACTGACTGAACTACCAGGTTAGCAGATGGGGAGCTGCATCATGTGAACTGAGATTTGTGCCAGCTTACCAACAAAATAGCTGGGTTAATTTGCATTGGCCATATCCTCAGTTGTGTTTGGCTTGACCATGGCTTAACAATATTTTTAGTAGTAAAACAGAAGTGTAGTTTCATCTGATTTTTGTTTCACAGATAGCTTCAGACATGTGACAGGTAGTTTTTTTGTATGTTAACACTTCATACAATGCTCTTCTTTCACAAAGTGAAAAGGTATTTGTAGGGAGGTTCTTAAGGCAAGTATCTCTGTTTTTTCTGCTGTGGAATAGATGAGACAAAAAGTTGCTACATTAATTGGAGAGCTAAAGAAAAATTAATTCTGCATAGAAACCTAAAACCAGCTAATTTGAATCTTCAAGTTGTGTCTGTAGTCAGTAACATGTTCTTCATGTGGGTGTCCAGCATCAGAGTGGCAAGAAATGCCAGAACATAATGGGCATATGAAAGCTTCATTCTTGTCCTTACTTGAATAAGAATTGTATTTACTTTGGTAGCAGTGAACTGTAACTAGGTATTATTATTCATGCACTCACTTTTAAATGTGGAAGCTTTAGTTTTTCTTGCCTGTAAGTGTGCAGATTTACTTTTTCTTATCTTTAGCGAAACTGCTTTTATTTCATTTGTCCTCTTTGTTAAGATCTAGTAAGAAGTGAAATGATGTGGTACTATAAGCTTTTTCACTTGCAGTTTTTTTCAGATTGTCAGCTAAGAAAAATAAATAGTCTGGGCTTAAGTTGAATCTTCCATGTGAATATTTCCATTCCTAATTAATTTTCTTAGTTCTCAACCTCTGGTACATGATCAGTCTTTGAGATGGTCATCAGTAAAAACCACAAGATTCCAGAAGGAAAACACTGCATTAACATTCATTTTTCTGATTATTGCAGCTGCAAATGGCCACCAGTTTTTAGTGGAAACTCATTTTTTGCCATTATGGTTGATACTGTTAAAGTACATGGAGAGTGCAGTTCTGGTTCTCATGCTGTTACATGTTATTTTGTGGTTGATAGTGTAAATTCAGTCCAGGCTATCATGCTGACCTTCCACCACACCAGCCCATTTCATGCGTAGATACTTTGACAGTACTGGTTTCATACATTTGATTACTCATTTGGGTAGGATATTTTAATGTTTTCAAATTCACATTTGGAATTGTTAGGAAGAGATGCAGAGAGAGAGCACACGCTGCTGTGTGCATGTGAGGTGAAAGCAGATTCAAGATGCTATCCTGAGAAATAAAGTCCCAAGTCAGGTTTTTGATTCTGGAGCAGTGTTGGAACTCTCAGGAGATAGTGTGTCTTCAAAGCAAATGGAAGGTCGCGTGGATTTTTGAAGTGAGATCAGCTGTTTATAATTTGATATTCATTATTGTAGTCATGTTCAGTGTTTTCACAAGAGCAGAATATGAAGTGCAATAACTTGTCAGGATTTTAGAAATTTCAGCCTCTTGTTGGTGGAAAATATAAATTACCAAAAAGTGCTGAAAGCTATATTGATAGTAATTTACAAAATGAAAAGTTATTATAAATTCTTCAAGTGAACAACTAAATATCACTGCAGCTGTGGATAACAATAAAAGTGCTAATTTAACATGTTAAATTACAGCATAACTTTTTACTTTCATTTTTAGATCACAGTTTGGTAAAGAAGATCAGGGAAATTAATCATACAAAGAAGCCAGCATTGAGGATATACAGTACTTCTAAAATAAGACATGACTGTTTTTTTGTAGTGATTTTAAAATGTGCTGAATGCTTAGAGAATTTTGAAGGGGGAAAGGACTGGAATAAACATGTGTATACACTTGCAGCAGCACAGTTACTTAACTAAGGAGGAAATTAAGCTGAAATGTGATTAAATGGCATTTTCTCATCAGAATGTCTCATTTGGCTTCTTGGTGGAGTGGGTGATGGTCAGTGGCTGAGGGCTTTTCTCTGGTACAGTCAGATTGAGCCATAAGCAAATAAATTCTAAAATTAAGCCAAAGTAAAATAGCATCTATGCATCTATGCTCTACTCAACTTGATTTTTATTTCTGTGTTTAGGTACACAACAAAGCATTTGAATGATGAGACTACCTCCAAGCAAATTAAATCCATGTTGCAATAACAGTTACCTGGAATTCGCACCTGCTGTAGACAGACAGTATTCTGCAATGACTGAGATGCACAGATTATTTTGTTTTTTTAGTGATTGCAACTACTATCTCCCTCATTCTTGCTTTTTATTTTCTCTCTTCCTGTTTACCCTTTTTTTTTTTTTTTTTTTTTAATCACTTTCTTGTTCTTAAGTAAGCTCAGACTTCTTTTCTGTGCCAAATCAATGAAAATTTTCAGTTCTGGAAAGTATTTCTACTTTTCAGAATAGCCATCCTAAGTGGCAGCTAATTATGCGTTGCATTTGGATTTCTCTGTACTGGGGAAAGATTTGTGACTTGAACTAAATATTTTTAAACTTGTGGGTTTTTTCTTTTTTTGAAAAACTAATATTTAATATTGCTTCTTCTGCATGGCAAGACTGCCTACTTCTGCTATTTAAAAATCCCTTGATGAGTTCATTTTCTGTTGCAGCTTATTTTCATGTGGAACCATGAGGAAACTAAAAGCAGATTTGTTTAAATTAACTGTGTTTGTACAAAATGGTACCCAACACAAAGGTTTTTTTAAATGAGTAAAAACTGTTTTGTTTAAAAGTTACGTTTGCATTTTGACTCATTTTTGTAAGGATGTATGTTGTATGTTTAACCTTAAATAACTAACGTTAAACTGTGGTGTGTGCGTAGCAAAATTACGTATGCATGTTCATGTCAAATGATTGGCTGTGGATAAGATAATAAAATCAGCTTTCATTTTTCTAAGTGTGGTTTGATTTACCAGTATTTTGAGTGAGATGTCTTCGTGCTCTTTGAATTTTTACAAAAATAAATTTATAAATTTTATATAGTGAAAACTCTGCTGTTTCATTACCAGTAACCACTAGTCTAACCCACTGATTTAAGTCTACTGTTTTCCAGAGTTTTTGCTCTCCACTCTGTGCTACTTCCCTGGCTGCAGAAATAGTACTTGTACAGGGGTTTGGGTGAAGAATTTTGTCCAGTCCATATAGTTCTCAGCAGATGCTGCTGAAGAACCTGAATCTTAGCTACGAGTTTTGAAATTTCAGCACAGTGCTCAGAAGTGATGTTGTAAGATTAGTCTGGCTCTCTGGTGAGGATTGAGGTATTTTGAACTGTGTGTAAAATCTGAATAATCTTAGCATAGTAAAGAATGTTTCCTGTTTGGCCTCTTGTCACACGTGTTAAGCTTTGATAGATTGGTGAGGAAAGTAAAAGTTTTTTAGAATCAAAGGGAGAAACAAGAATTGAGAATTACTCAGAAGAACATTGCTGTGAAGTGAGCAAATGTTTGTGCAGCTTGTGTGTGTGATGCTGTTGTGATTAAAACTAAAATGAGTTGTCAATATTCTGGCAAGGACTTTTGAAACCTGCTATAAGTGTGAACACCCTCACCTTTATTTGTTCGCAAATACTATTTTGTAACTCCATGGCATGCTAGCTCCAAATACAACATCACTGGTGTGACCTGGATGGGTTTCTTGTGGACACCCTTTCAAGAAAGAGTCTTTTTATCTTTTCTGTGTTTGCTTTTTAAAGTAGAGAACTGTAAAATTTTAAATTATGACACTTGAGGAAGCATTTGAGGGAGGTACAAGTGTGCTGGTACAATTATATCCTCTTCGTTAGGCAGGGTAATGCATTTTTTTTCTATCTGCTAAAGATTCATATTCAAGGTCTCTCCTCCAGAGAAAGTAAACCATGTGCTATGCTTGCTGCAGGAATAAAATACTCTTGTTTTAACATGATACTGCTCTACAGCCCTTTTGGCATCATTACAGTGAATGCAGCTGAGATACACAAAACTTGATTTAGTTGGTTTTTGTTTTTTTCTGTTAACGAAAAAAAAATCTTTCCCAGAATTGTATGAATGTTACAAACTGCACAACCAACCATTCTGCATGTGTCTGAAAGAGCAACTGTCCTCATGCGTTCATCACTCCTGGGAAAAAAATAATTTTATCTCAGTCTTGTTCCATGTGAATACAGTTATTGAATAATAATCATGGGGGGGGGGGGGGGGGGAAATGCAAATAATACTTCTGCCCAGTGTTACTTTTTGGAAGTAAAGCTTTCTACAGGAAACCTAACCTACAGAGAACAGGTTTTTTAGCATGACTTGACTATCTGGCAGCTTTTATTTCTGATTTTGTTAGAAATTGCTTAAAGCAGTAAATCCAGCCTTGGTGCCACTGTGGAGGAACTGTAGATACAGCAGATTTCTTCTTTGCTTCAATGGCCACTGACTAAAACAATATGGGATTTCTTCAGTGGGCTGTTTTGGACAGCTCTTCCTTTCTGCTCTCCTGCCCCTGTCTTTGCTTTTAAACATTGTAGCTCTTGTGGTCTGAGAATAATTGGAACTCTCCCTTTTTTTCCTCCAGCGTTTGTGTTCTGCAGATTCTCTGTGTACACAGCTGGGGTAGGAGATTAGAGCTGGCGTGCCTTGGAGTTGGCTGGCCCACAACTCCACGAGCTTCCCAACTTGTGAGCTTCCAGAGATGAAAACAGAACTTCCAGGGCATCAGGAATCAGCTGCTTGTGTTCTTGAACTGGAACTGCTGTGTGCTCGCTGCTCGAGCTTTGGTGGTTGTTCCTCACAAAACCACTCTTTCATCTTTTCACCGTCTCTGCTTTAATTTTTCTGTTATCTGTGGTAGTGGACAGAAAAGTAGCTGGTGTGCTTAGCAGTAAGTAGAATCAGGATGGCTTAGGTTGGAAGGGACCTTAGAGATCATCTACTCCAACCTCTCTGCCATGGGCAGAGTTACCTTTCATCAGGACGAAGTTGCTCAAAGCCTCACCCTGCCTGGCCTTGAAACACCTTCAGGGAGGGGTCACCCACAGCTTCTCTGGGCAATCTGTTCTGTAGTCTCACCACCCAAATACTGGCACTGAAGAGATCTGATGGAAGTTGGGGAAAATTGCTTACTTTGGGTGGCACCACCCTGGTGCATGTGATAGTCTTGGGGTGCTGGGCTGGGTGGCACTCAGTGGTTTAAATAAATGCTCTGCTCAAATTAGCCATCCTCCTGCTGGGAGCTGGTGTAACCACCCTGTAGCTGCTGTGGATAGGTGGCCTTCTTGTAGTGCTGCCTCAGTGTAAACAATATTCCTGCTTTCTTTTGAGCCTCAAGTTCTGAGCACAGGTGGGTCTCTGAGAGATGGATCCACAGTGTCTGGGCTGATGCACCTCACCATTCACAGGCAGTAAATTGGCCTCATAACTTCAATCCTGATCTTACAGTGTTTGCCACCCCACAATCCCTTCATGATTTTATTTTGGTTTTTTGCAGTTCTTCAGTACCAGCTTGCTTATATACAATACTGGTTTGGGTCTTAAAGTCTCAGATAAAAAGAACATAAATTATAAAAATGTTAAAAAATAAAAAAATTCTTTCCTCTATCTTCTGCTTCTAAACCACATCAGGATTTCACTTTGCCAAGAATGCTGCCTATTTACTAGCAATATTTTATGGCTGGAGTGGGTTTGGAGTGGGAGATCCTGAAATGGGTTGTTGCAGGTGGACTTGCATCTGCTGGATGCACCATGCTCTGGCTGTTTGCCTCTGGCTTGCAAAGCCAATGCCATTGTGTCTTCTGCAGTGGGGATGGTCTGGGGTGACTCTTCAGTATCTTTCTTCACTAGAAGGATGTTCATCCTCCTTTTCTTCAGGTATTCAAAGCTTAATTTTGTATTTCTGTCCTCGAAATGACTTTTACCTCTGAAGTAAATGTAAATAATTAACAAGGAGCAGCTTATGCAGCTGCAGTGAGTTCACAGTTCTAGCATTTAAAAAGTGTCTGTGTGGAACCTTACTGGGATGTTCACTGACTGCTTCAGACACGTGCACTAACAAGGTCTGCTTGTGGTGATGGATGGGGTTACTTAATTCTCAATTTTTTTGAGAATGCCTCTTTGTGAAGCAGCCTCTTTTATCAAAATAGAGAACTAGGTTTGAATTATTAGACTGGATGCTCTTGCTCTTTTGGTCTTTTTATTGACTAGCCAATTTTTTTCATTCCTTTTCCTAACTCCAGTGCAATGTCTGCTGGCTGATCAGTAGTAGCAGCTCTCCATCACAGTGATGCAAGGATGAAAGCAATCCCCGTATAAAGTTAATGCTTTCAATTTGCATGTGAATTTTGTAATGAATTACTATCACATGGGATATTTAAAACCTGGATGATTACATCCAAATAGGTGTCCTGGATCTGGGGCAGTGCTTTGTTTCCTCCTTCCCACTTAAGTGCAAATGTTCCTACATGTCTGTCTTACCCTTCTGCTTTATTACCATGATGGCACAAGGGTGTGGGACAGGCTCTTTGCTTCCATCAAAGTTAGGACACCAAGAAGGGTGAGGTAGCAAATCGAGCCAGGTACAGTCTGACCCTGTCTCTTGAATCTGAGCAATATTCTGGCCCCTTTTTGTTGCAGGTGTGTTAAGTTTTTGTGGAGTTGTATGGGCAGAAGTGAAGTTGTCTTGTTACTGCAGGGATGTTATAAGACTTTTGTAGGTGGTAGAGTAAAGCTTTCCAAGTGCTGTAATTGTTTCACCAGCAAATGCTTGAGTGTATGGTAGGCTGGTAGCAAGTTACATGTTCTTGGTGTGTCACAAACATGCTTTCTGAGGTTGGCTTTATGTATGAGTGTTCTCAAAGCTCCTGGGGCCACAGATTGGCTGCCCTGCTCAACCCTGTACAGCTCCTCACAAGACTTTTCCTCTAATACATGCAGAAACATATTGGTGCTGTCTGGTATTTTCCATGTGCTGTTGTCATTAGGAGTGACTGAGGACAGACCTTAGGGCCTCAGCTTGTGCAATAGGAGTTGGAGAAATTTAGGTGGTGTATTGGCCTTCTCTCCTGTAGCAGGGTGCTGTGAACTGCAGTAGTCTGGTACCCTCTGCAGGGTCCTGCCCAGGGCCCCTACGTTCTCTACCCATGCATGAGCCTCATGCAGAATC
Organism: Calypte anna; assembly: GCF_003957555.1. Lineage (NCBI taxonomy): Eukaryota > Metazoa > Chordata > Aves > Apodiformes > Trochilidae > Calypte > Calypte anna. Next base: position 141,761,399 of record NC_044245.1, on the reverse strand, counting down.
CAACAAGTTTCTGCAGGGGACAGAGGTGTTTGATAAATGAGTTGAGGTGTTACCAGCAGCTGGTAAATGGGATGATGAAATGGGACATTGGAGCGTTCTGGCTTCTGCCACAGGGTTCATTGTTAGTGATGGCAGATCTCTTTTGGTCCCAAGGTCTCCAGGGCTGTCTCTCTGTATGCTCTCCCCATCCAGGGTGTATCCACAATGCTCCCATCTATGGAAGCCTGGAGAGTTCCTGCTGCAGGTGATATCTGTGACAGGTCCCTTATGGCCTTGTTTCTTGCAGGTAACCAGGTGCTCTGAGAACTGACTGAAGCAGAGGAGAGATGGGCTCTATAGTCACAGAGCCGAAGACAATCCCAAGTCAGAGCTGGCTTGGCAAGAGTGTGTGTCTGGCCTGGTCCATGGGTAATCTTTTCCTTGGATGAAGACAAGAAAACAAGATGCTTATTTTATCCTGGGCCCTCATTTTTCCATATTGTGATATCACATCTGCCCATTGTGTCAAAGTGGTGCTTGAACAGCAGCCAAATGGTGGGCTGGTGTCCAGCCTTGGGAAAGGATTGTGCACATCCAGCTCATCCCGTGTGGCTGGAAACAAACCCATCATGTGAAGGGGCATGTGAGGCAGACTACTGATTGCAGGGTGGAGGGAGAGAGATGTTGCCATCTAAAGCTGATGTCCCCATAGCCAGCTATGTGACCTCTGGTTGATATTGGAGTAATTAAAAGTAGTGTTGGAGTGTGTTTGCAGTGAGACTTAAGCTCAAATAATGTAGAAGTCTTAATTGTGCTATTCTCTAGCTTTTAAGCAATTGCCTTTAGCATTCTTACTGTTGTTCTTAAGGTGATGTTCTGCACTCAGCACTGTGCATCTTTGGAGTGGTTTGTAGTGCCTGATAGAAAAATGCAGCTTTAAGCCCTGGCCTAGAGGTGCTTTCTGTGTTAATCAGCTGACTGACTGCATGCTGGATAGAAGAATGATGATCTAATGCCCTGGGAAGGAAAGTTGGCTGATGTCACCAGGAGTTTCCTAACACAGCTCTTACGCTAACATGGACATCTTGCAAAAGAAGTGGAAGAGGATGGCTCCTTGGAGACATTTAAACTAGACTGACTAAAGGGTGAGAGGTGTCTCTTAGGAAATGTTGCTGCACTGAAATGGGCTGGACTGACCAAAAAGTTCTTTCCATCTTAAACTGAAGTTTGCACTGGAAATTATGCTTGTGAAATGTTCCTTTGTAAGGAGTTTGAGGTGTCAGAATTCAGTAGCTGGGAGGGGCTGGACCAAACCATCATCTGCAGAGCTTCAGTAATAACTAAAAATGTAACTGTGGCCAGAAAACATTTTCTTCTGCACTGCATAAACCAAAAAATGCTGCCGGGAAAGCTGCTGCATGGCAGGAAAGAGAAACCGGCTCTCCTGAAGGTGGCAGTGATGCTCTTCTCAAACGAGCCGCATTTCCTGGCTGAATGCCACTGTTCTTTGAGAGCGACTGTCCCACCCACAAACTCTCCCTTCTATAAATTACTGCAATATTACTTTTCCCTTCAAAGACTCAGTGATCCATTGCTCTCTTTATTTCTCCCCTCATTTCGACACATTAACACAACTTGCTTCATGCTCTGGCTTTGCAAATGAGGAACAATTGATACCGTGGTGTAATCGTGTGTCTGCTCTCGAGGAGGGAACTCATTTAAAAAAACAAATGCCCCCAGACCCCAAAGCTGTGCCTCTGCCTATCTTCAAGTCTCGAAAGAATTTTGAAATACGCTGTTAATCAAAAGCTAATTAAATGGTTTAATTAGTTTGGACAGGGTGGGTTTGGTTGTGGAAGGTACTGGCTTTGTGGCAAGGGAAGCTCTTGCTTGGGAAGTGGAGCAGGTAGAGCAGAGCAATAGGGTTTCAATCACTCACTGTGCTGGAGGACGCTCAGCCTCAAAGGCACTGTCATCTTCAGTGTCTGTCCCCCTTCACCTCTAGCAAAGAGAGCTTTGGAGATGATGCTGTTTGCAGAGCTGGCATCATCTGCTTTTATCCCGAGGAATGGCTGCTCCATGGTCAGTCAAACTCGTGGCCCCTTCCCATGTGGTGGATTCCTATTTACTTGTTGCGTCTGAGCCCTGTTCTCCTCAGCCCCAGTCAGCTTCCAAGTGCAGAGGTGGCTCCTCTGAGACTCAGTCTGGAAACCCTTTAAAGGCAGATCCCATGGGAGACCAAGCCCACCCCATCTGCACTGGGGATAGACTTCTGGAGTCTGGGGAAGCTGCAGATCAGGCCATGGGAAATTTCTGATCTGAACCTCCATCAGCATTTAGAGCTATTGCTATAGAGTGTGTTCTGTGCAACTGTGTGTATATGTTATATGTCTTTTAAATAGCCTACTAGATCCCTTTTGTGGAGGCTATGTTTACAATAAAACATCTGTTGCAGGTAAGGGAGGAGCTGATACTGTGCACTGTGGTGGTTCCTTCAGTCTGCAAGCATCTCTCCAATCGCTGGGCTAAAGCTTTGGCTTCAGTCTTTCCCAGAACGTGGTGGGGTTTTTTGTTTGCTTTTTTTTTTTTTTTTTTTTCTTTCACTCTCACTTTAAACAGTGTCTATAAAACCAGATGCAGCTTGAGACTACATCCAACACAGAGAAGTTTCGGGGTTGTGATTAGCCTAAGGTTAGGAAGATCCCACACTCGACTGCTCTTGTACAGGAAGACTTTGGCTCTCTGAATCCTCCCTACGTTTTGGGGTCTGAGGAAGCAGCGGAGGGCTCGGCAGAGCCGCCCGGGAGCAGCTGGGAGGGGCTGTGTAAGGGGATCGGAATTCGCTTAGTCTGCGCCGCTTCCTCTCCGGGAAGGCATTGGGGATGGGGATGGAGGATGAGGGATGCATGCAGCCCAACCCAGCCCTGGGATGGGTTTGGGGGCTGTGCCGGAGGGGTGGCAGTGGGTGGCAGGGACGCTGAGACCCCTTCAGGTGCGGGTGACACTTGGTAAAGTGTGCAGGATGTGGGTATTGAGGAGCAGGGCTCTGGAATCCTATCAATGCCTGTGTGACCGAGCTGCTGGTGAGATTCAGGATGCTCTCTCTAGGGTGACTTTTTTTGTGTGCAAGGACAACCTGGATGCTGACAAGGGCAGGGTGGGCTATACATGGGGAGAACAGACAAACCTGCAGTATGGAATGTTCTGGGGATGCTGTTTGAATATGATCCAAAGACAGAATCTTCCTTTTCATTTTTCAGGAGTGATTAATCCACTCAGCAGTCCTGTCACCTCTTCAAACTAACAGCCCATTGCCAAAAATGCCAATTCCTCAGCAGGCAAACAGCATCAGTGCTCACTGAACCTCAGGTTTCAAACAAGGGCTTTGGATTCAGGCCAGGAGAAAAGACTGGTAGCTCTTTAGTGGCAGCATTGGAAGATTATCACATATCAGGACTCAGAGCACACACAGCTTCCCAGCCTATCAGTCTCTGTTAGTGCTGCTGACCATTAGCTGCCATCTTGCTAGAAGGAGGGTTCTAGGGAAATGAATTAAAATAATATGAGTTTTTCATAGAGAGGTTCACAGAGTGAACAGTGAGAGCAAATGGACTACCCAGGGTTGGTGCTGATAAATGTGCCAAGCCCTGCAGGAATCAACCTCCTCCCACTTCTGCATCCAGCCACCCCTGGAACTCATGAGGTGGGCCCAGCTTTAGTGCAAATCAGGTGTGCAATGTACCAGAGGCAAACCATTGCTCCCAGCAGGGCAGCTCATGGGCAGATGTGCACAGCCCACCTGGCTGACACTGCTGGTTTGGAGATGGTGGCACTTTGTGGTGGCATTGTTGGTGTTTGGGGGTGCTACCATTGCATCACCTCATCTGTTGGTCACAGCACTGCCTGGTCTGCCTTGGAGTGTTTGTGCTTTCCATGTTTTTTATCAACTCCATGGCTTTGACAAATCCCAGAAAATCTGTTTGTTCCTGTTCTCCTGCTAAGCCATGGCTCAGCAGGGCCCCAGAAGGTGGCCAAACAGGCACACTGAATGGGCATCTCTTCTGAGGCTCACCAGCTCTGTGTCAGTACTATCTGGCCTGGATGCACAAGGTGTTTCTGTGTCTCCTCAGTGCAGAAAGGACTGATTTACCCTTGCTGAGGCTGTGCTTACAGGGTAAGGCTGCAGAGCACACGTGGCTCTCACTGGTACAAAAAGCTGCCATGTGTCTCTGGACCAGCACTGGCTGCCCTGACACAGCTGTTTTTGCTCCTGCCCTATGTGCCACTTTCCCACAATATTCCTTATCTTACCCCTTCTCCAGAGAATTTATGGACCAGAGCACAAAACATCACTGGGTGTTGGGGGACAGAAGTTTAGGGTTGACCATTACATCCTCTGGTGACCTACTACAGAAAAAACCCCCACATTTGGGTGGTATCTGAGGACCACCATCAACCTTCCCATCTGTAAGAAGCTTTTTTTTTGCCCTCCTTTGTGTAAGACTTGCCCCAAACCAGCTGCTTCCAGAGCAGACTGAAAGTAGAAGGAATGGTAACCTATAGCTATGTATGTCATGGCATGTTTGTATTAAAGGACCCAGCTGAGGTTGGAAAGTGATTGATATAGCCATTAAAAAATGGGTTGTAAGAATATTTTTACTAAAAGATTACAATAAAATAATAAATGGATCTTTATGGAGGAAGGAGGACTAAAGCAAGTTTTTGGTCAAAAGCTTCAGTGAATGGAATAGATGATACTGTAAACCAGTCAGTACCGTGGTCTTCATCCAGCTTATCTATAAAGGTGTTTGAGCTCATGTCTTCTGTGCTGGGAAACTTTTCTCATTCTAGATTTCTCATGTGCTAGAAAAGCACTTTGACAAATAGTTTGCAGCATCTACTTTTCGTGTTTATACATATATATAACACATATATTATATAAATAAAAAACAGATGTTTGTAATGGACGAACTATTAATTCTGTCTCCGGAGGGGGAGGGGAGTGGTAGCTATAGTAATGCTTTTCCTTCAACAAAACATCTGATTTTATGTAACAATGTATTTCTATAATTTGTGTAGAAAATCAAACATTTATAGCAAGCAAAGTATAAGTTACAATTTCTTTTATAGGAATTTAGGAGTTGCTAAGCCCTCTCAGACCTGCAAGCCTTCTAGCCCAGGATTTTGATGATGACCAGAATGGGGCAGACCGAGGGTGTTCCAACAAACCCTGTAGCAAGCAGTCAGGTTATCCCTTATCTCAGAAGAGTTTCCCTTCCTCCCCTTCCCTCTCTAATTAGAGGTTAGCTAATGCCTCAAATCATGAGACTTCATTTGAAAAATAATTGAAAATATTTATTGCTGGAACCCTGGTGGTGCTTGTTACTCACTGTAGTGTCTGATCACAGTTGGAGTCTTGCCAAGATTTTATCTTTCAGCTATATCCCATTTTCCTGCTGCATGATGAGCTAAGGATGGTTGAGAGCAGTCATCTGTAGAATGACCAAAGAAAGAATGGTAGGAGCTTGGGGAAATCACCAACAAAATTTTCCTATTAAGTTTTTCTGTTTTATATAACTTCCTGTAACAGGAGTGCAAAAGCACAGCCACAGGCTTTCACACCACATTTTGGGGTTGTTTTCCACCTTGATGATCCTCTGTTGGTGGCAATCCTGAGTTATGCTGCAATTCTGCTGGGTCCCCCCTTGTGGAAGCTGTGATGTGCTGCTGGCCCAGTGACATCTCAGGTGGTGGGGTCCAAGACCTCAGCTAGGCCAGCCACTTCCTCATCCTTTTTATGCACTAGTGGTAGGTCTTGAGAGCAGAGCTGCAAGTGTTGCCCCATATGGAGCAGAAAAGAGGATTGCTAGCAACCCAGGGATGGAGATGATTGGTGACAAGGGATTTTAGAGAGCCTGGGCACAGCATGCTGTAGAACTTGTGCCATCTGAGGCAGGTCAGTCATGCCAGCAGGGAGGCACATGTGGGTGACTTGGCCACATTTGGTATAGGGGTGAAGAAGAGCCAGACACAGAGGTCAGCAGCACACAGAGGTCAGCAGCACACAGATGCATGGCAGGCTGGGCACCTCTCTTGTGCCTGGGGATCACCACAGGATGGTTGGGATTGGAAGGGACCATTGGAGATCATCTACTCCAATCCCTCTTCTAGAGCAGGTTCACCCAGAGCAGGTGGCACAGGTCCACATCCAAGTGGGTTTTGGATGTCTCCAGAGAAGAGGCCCCTTGACATCTCTGGGCAGCCTGTTCCAGTGCTGTCACCCTCAAAGTGACCTCATCTGTCATCTTATATAATGGGATCTTTTCTGGTAACTCTCTAGCCAAATGTCATGCTAGTGCTGATACATGATACCAAAAAAATCCCATAGCCATGTCTGTTTTCCCTGTGAGCCAGAGGCTGTGGAACTACATGTCAGAAACCTGTCAGCAACCTCATCAGAGGGTGCCATGTGCAAAAGAAAAGCCTCCTGAGAGCACAGAGCTTTTCTGAGACACCTTGGTCCCTCTGGGATTAGTCTGGTGAGGTTGGGATGCTGTTACTTGGATAAAAGCAAGGCACTGTGGAAATGAAATGGGGTTCTGGTGGGATGATAACCTCATTACAGACTCCCTGTTTGGAGTTGGTGATGGGCGAGATCTTGCTGATAAACTGTCTGCTGTGATACTATCAGGATGGATCTTGCTGTTAAAAGCCAGTTTGATGTAGTGGAGTTTGGTTTCCTTCTTACAGCTATCACTGTAATAAGACAGTAATGTCTAGCTGGGACAAATCCTCTGCTTCTGTACACAGCCTGGCTTTCCCCATTTCCCTCATCCTCCCCTTTATTTGTATTAATAGCAGGCATTACTATAAATGTATTGCTGGGGTCAGGAGGGATTTGTGAAATTGGCAGCTGAAAGGCTCCCTTGCAAGAGGAAGACAGCTTCTGAGCTCTTCTCTTCTTAAATGAATATTTAAACTTGGATCAGCCCTCCCCCATATCTGCCTCCATGGTCAAAGCTGCTGAACTGAAGGAAATTTAATCTGGCTTTGAAAATTCTGTGAATATTCAGTAAGTGCTGTTCACTACAGGGGAGGCCTCGCATTTGCTTGAAAATGTGGAATCAAAGAGACAACTGAACTGGTAGAATCAGCCAGTCATAAAAGGAAGGGAGTTTTTCAGAAAAGATAGTATCCTACCTGTTGTCTTCTGGGCACATCTTGGTGGTCACCAGGTGCATCAGGAATGTGGCATGATTTAAAGTGACCATGTTGCAAATTTGGATGGGAAGTTTGCCAGGAAGTGGGAAAAAGCTACTGGCCTCAGAAAGGCCAAATCTCACAGCTCCAAGAGGTGAGCAGTGATCTCCTGGGCTGCCTCTTCAAAGACCTTGAATGTAAAGGCAGACACCTTAGACCAGCATGGGAGGGGATGCTCAGGTGTGAAGCTGAGACTGTTCAGGGTGGTGTTTTTATCCCAGCTTAACAATTGCTTAAAATCATGCTTGTTCTTCAGGTTTTGTTTATTGTTCTAGCAGGCAATTTGTCGAAGTGAGAAAACAGCAAGCTCTTTTCCTTCAGCTCCAGCTGATTCTGATCCTGTTCATGTCTCTGTCCACTTGAAATTGCTCTTTGCTGGTTGGGTTGCCTGGTGCCTCCCCGCAAGCCAGCACAGGGGCTGAGGCTTGTGAAATGTCCAAGACTTCTTCCCCATCCCCAGAACTCCTGACAGAGAGGCTGAGGTAGCACATAAACCCATCCTCATGCATTTAGATGCCTTCATCAGCAGAGAGCACCGTTTGGGAAGGAGACATTTAAAGATCTCTTTGTTGGGTTTATAGGTTCTTTAAAGCCACTTAGTCATTTGATAGCAGGTTAAAATTAGTCCATACAAGATGAGGCATCAACACAACCTTTCCCCAAAGCTCCTTATTAGCATTGATTTTTCAGTCAGGAGGAGTTGAGTAGGGGAAGATTAAATAAATGATGCTGCAGTCTGTACGATTTGCCTGGAAATGCCTGGCACCTTGTGAAGGGACCTTATATTGTGGATTTCCATAATAAAAAACCTGGAGATTTAGCAACAAGAATACAAAAAGGTCATTCCTGTTTTTAGGGTTTTATTTTGACTGAGATGAAATCCATTTTTCCCTCTGTCTTTCTGACTGATATTTCTGACTATTTCACTAATAGTCAGTGGTTGACATGACATGACCCTCATTATTCACAACTTCATTTAGATAATCTCCTGGTGATGATGGTCTTTGAATTAATGAGTGTACTTAGAAATAAACTGTGTATCCCTTCAGAAAAATCCAGTAAGAATTACCTTTTTTTTTTCTTTTCTTTTTTTCTTTTGTTTTGTTTTTTAAAAGCCATGTGTGAGGGAATGCTCTGCTGAATCGTATGCTGGAAGGTTGGGATCTTTTTGGATCTGTATGGCATCTGTTTGGATGCAGACAAATGAAGCAACATCAATTGAAATTAATGGGACTTTTCCCTGGCATCAGTGGGTGAGGGGAGGAGGGGGAGGAGGCAGCCTGGCCAAGGCAGGAGCACTTCCTATGCTTCTGGTGCTTTTGAACACATAGGGATCAATGTGTTGGTGCCTTGTAGAGTATGCTGGAAGGAATCAGTTGTTAGAGGAAGAAAAAAGGGCCTAGATGGCAGTGGGTTCCCTCAGGCACCTTTATTTTTCTTACAAGGCTTTTTGTCTTGGGTTTGTCAGACCTACCTTGAACAATGCTGAAGTAGGAGTCCCATCTGAGCTCTCCTGGGAGAGAGTGGAAAGAGAAGCTGTGCCTCTTGCCAGGGGAAGTGGTAGAGTCCCCATCCCTGGAGGTGTTTAAGGAAAGGATGGGTGTGCCATGGTCTGGCCAATATGGTACTGTTAGGACTTGATGATCTCAGAGGTCTTTTCCAGCCTCAATAACTCTGTGATTCTGTGTGTCTGCACACATAAGACCCTAGGTGGCCTTATTTATTTCTTAGATAAATCAAGCTGTGTCAAATAAATCCTATTTTTTATTTTCTGTCTTTTACTGAAGGGACACACTTGGACCAGAACTATATGGTATATACTCATGTCTTGGACGTCCGAGTTATAAGGTGTCTGCAAGACAAAGGAGGTCACAAAACTTTGGCACAAATTATTCTGACGTTTTCTGTTTCCTTTTTGCTACTTTGAAAGCAGCAGGGATTAGATAGCAAGAAGTTGGTGCACTAGTAATGTTAGGTTATGATTGAACCATAATGGAATGATTGAACCATAAAGCCTTTTTGAGAAAAATCTACAGACCAGCTTGGTTTGCAGCAGAGAAATTGTCAGAACTGTACTCTTAGGCAAAGCTGTAACTACAAACTTCTTAAATGAGAAACAACCATAATAAAAAATAATGAGCATTGTCTGCCAGTCATCAGCATTCTCCATAGACAAATGGAGACAAATACCTGTTGTTATGTGAAAAATCCTTTTTTGGTTTGTTTGCTTTTCCTTGCAGCATTTCACAGATCCAGTTCCAGTTCCTTGCAGCCCATTACTGGTTGGTCCATACCGGACAGGCTGCAAATTGGTGGTTTAGCAAATATGTGGAAATTAGACCCCTGCATCCCATGGGAGGAGGACCTCAGAGGCTATATAAGAACTAATGAGGTGACTTCTTGGACAAAGCAGGCCTGAAGATGACCATAGAGGGGCCACAGTAAGGAGCCAGGTCTGTTTATTAACTTTCAGTGGGGCAATCCTGTGCTGAGTACAACGGGGGGGGTCTCTCTGGAGAGAGGGGACAGCAGCTAAGGAGAATTTAAAGGAAGGAAGGAAGGAGTAGAAATAATGGAGGGAAGAAATCTTCCCTTTTACTTGTTTATTTTTGTCTCAAGGATCTCCCTGAGAGGGATTATGCAAATTTCCAAGCCAAAATTCTGACTTGTGGGGAAAAAAAACACCCCAAAACTGAATTCATAATGTTGTTTCTTGGGATGTACATGCCAGGCTGGGGCTCTTGAGGAAAATGAAAGCTGTCTCTGCAGCTGCTTTAGGTCTCCTTCTGCTTCTCCCCAAAACCATATGTTTGAGCACTGCAGGAGCATCATGTCATCAGCACCATAGAAGCCAATTGCTTTATCCAATTTGATGCCATCATTTCATAAATCAGATCAGAAGGTGACACTGGGTCATTCTGTCCTCACTGCAGTGATTAAGTAGATCTGTGCTATTAACTGCAGTTATCTTCTGAAAATGTCAGACTGCCTGCCAAGATCTTACCATGAGTTAAATAAGCATCTGCTGGCTGATGATTCAAGCTTTGGACTGGATGTGGTTGTGTGTAACTGTGAAATGAAACCCCACAGATAGAGCAGCCACCTTGGACCACCAAATCCTGCACCTGGCTGCCCCTCAATGTTGTGGTTCTGCACAGAAAACTTATGTGCCCAGCAGTGTTATCCCAGCTCTGTGGGGTTTGTCCAGATGAGATTTCATGTAGATGAGAGTTGTTTCTTGGAGGGATGGGATGAAGAAATTCTGAGGAAGTGAAATGTATTTTGAAAAAGACAGGACTTCTGCATATATAGTGAGTACATATACATTTTATATATACATCTGTGTATTCACTGTATTAATACAGTGATTCCCTCAGACATCTGGCAGGTATTGTAGTTTTGTAGTTGCATCTGGGAGATTTTGGAGGCAGATCATTGGCACTGACATTAAATGCAGTACAAGAGAACAGAGAGAAGAAAAATCAGCGCTTTAAGGATGGAGGACGTTTGCAGCATTGCAAAATGGCACAAGGAGCTTTTACTGCAGGCTGAGATTGGATCAACCCCCCTGCAGCAGGGTTTTGAACTCCTCCTGCTTGGCTGGAGGTCGTTCAGGACCTTTAACCCCCCCCCCCGCCGCGGCAGTGCCGGCCCTGAGCATTCCTCATCCACGAATGGATGCTGGCTCACACACTGGCTCCTTAATGGTCCCCTTTAGGATCCGAGGACATAAAGCATTAGTGAACTTGCAGTGCTGTAATAAAATCACTGGGGAGGCTTGATAAGGCAAAGTATTAGGGGTTTCTCTTTGCATGAGTAGTGTATATGTATACACACACACACACACATATATATACACACACAGGATTCAGGTTGGTGTGTAGATCAAAAGTCCAGTTTTACCACCCTGTCCTAGATTAGGGAAAGACCACTGATGTTCCTAACATGTGAAAAGACAATTTTGTGTATTGTTTTATCAGGATTCCTTAACAGGTATGTGAAGATGCTGCAGAAGGGTAGGTTAAGAGAGTTTAGAACAGAAATGCTTTTTACATTGACAGTGTAGGGAAAGCAGGATTCCTAAATTTTTTTTCTCTTTCACTTTTAAATGTTATCTTGCCTATTACACTGACCCTCTCTGGACCTCCTTTATCACTAAAACAGTAATTCCCCTGCTGCTGTGTGGCTGCAGGAAGCAGACCAGACTGCTGGGACAGTAGAAGAAGGACGATTTGTGTTGTTTGGCTGATGCCTATGTCCTAGCTTGTCACTGTCACAGGACATTGGCTATATTTACCATTAACTTTACTTCCAGTGGAAGGATGCAGAATTATGGGTATTTGAAAGAGCATAATCAGTTGCAGGCTGTTAAAGAAATGGCATAAGGTCACTGTCACTCAGTTCCTGAAAGTGATTTAATGGCAAGGTCCAGCTAGGTTTGCTGGGTTCAACTTCTTATTTATAAGGGTGGATGCCACAGCAAAGACTGAGCATCTCTAGGAGCATCCCAAGAAGAGCTTCTCAGCTTTAGAGGAAGGAGTGGCCAAGTGACCTGGGAAGGATGGGGCTGATAGGTCCTCCAGCTAATGGGGTTGTGCTAATAATGGGGGTCTCAGTCCCAAGTCCCACAGGATTAACCCATTTCTTCAGGCAAGGATTTTCTCTTTGTGAAGGTAACAGAACTGATCTGTGCAAGACATTTCTTTCCTGCTAATTCAGTCTCCCAGTGTGCTGGGAGAATTGGCCCCTTGGGGGGGGAGTCAGTGGCTGCAGGCATTTCCCCTCGCAGCATGCTGCAGCCATATGGATGCAAGGACACACGCCCCATTCACAGCTGGTGGTTTTGCTGCAGCTGACTCTTTTCCCTTTAAAGTTTTGATTGTCTGAGATAATACCAAACTCAGGAGAAATGTGGCAGTGATGATCCCTTGCTTGTTGGCTGTAAGAATTTATTTTCTTGTTTATCACCCACCCTTGTAATAACTTAAGCGCAAGGTCAGAAGAAGGAAAGATTAAAAAGGCTATTTTTACAGGCTCATGTAAATAGCAGTGCCATCAACAGCATTGTCCCAGCAGGATGTTAGACCTCAAATTCTTCTATGAGTTTTAAAATAAAGTCTAAAATCAGGACATAATTCCAAATAAGTTTATTTTCAAATACATCTTATTGAATTTTTGCATAGTTTTGTAGACATTCACAGGGAGTGAAAACCGTCGTGTCACATCATCAGCTGCTGCAAACTGGCACGATGCCACTGAAGCCAAAGGGGGACTGATAATTTCCACCAATTGAGGTTTTTGGCCTTGTGAAGTGGTGAGGAAGGGACACAAATGGTTTCCCCACATGCCCAATCATGAGTGACCCACTGTGTCCAAATTCTGCATAGCAGGTTTATAATTTTCTTTTGCTACTTGGCAGTTGCAGGCTAATCCCTTTTCCCCATTTCTTCCTGCCATAAGCAGAATATAAAAAAGGAGTCAGGTCTCCCTGGCTCTGCATGCATCTCATAATCCCTTGGAAATATTGTTGCTGCATTCTAGTAATAGTTGGAATGGATTTTTTGCATCCACAGCACATGGCTACTAATTATGGGCTTTTTCAGGCAGTTGCAGAGGGCTGAGTGGGATTCAAGAGTACTGTGGGCTTTAAAGTATGCAATTCATCTCCCTCCCATTTGGGGTGACAGGTGTTGTTTTGTGAAATATAACAAAGAACCCCAAAGTTCACTGGAAGATGGGGTCATCCTTCTTCTATTAGGCTTTTAACAAAGAAATGTGTGTGTGTATATATATGTGTGTATTTTATTTTTTTAATTTCTTTTCCTCTTTCTCTGTTTTCCTCTTTTTCTGTTTTTTTACTCCTCTGTTGTTCCCGGAAAAAGTATTTCTTGGCCATGGAATTAGTTTTAACCATGTGTTTATTTCCTTAGAGACACACTTACCAATTATTTTTTGCTGCTTCCTCTCCTCAGTTTCTTTGCTTACCACAGACTCATTCCCAACCTCTGATATTAGTGATATGCAATGGTAAATCTAAAGTTGGTGCAAAATTGACAGATTTTCACTGGTTTCTCTGGGAAGGAATGGAGAACATTATGCATGAGCTATGGGTGTCCTTTAGCCTCACTTGTATCAGTGCTTTATGTGGGCCCAGATACCATGGTGCTGAAACACAGATGGGGCTTGGACATGGAGCAGGGAACAACAGGGGCTCGGATGCCAGGATTCTGTGCTTTACCTCCAAATCTGTATTGCTCCTCTCCTCCAAGTTCTCACGTCTTACAAACCAAAATATATGCTGTTGAAGAGAAGAACAAAGCAGCATTTGCTCCTTGCCAGCTGCCAGTGTCACACATGTGCGGCATCCTGAGGATGAAGAGATGATGGGGAGAGGAGATGCACTCAGATGCCAGGTAGAGGGTGAGACCAAAGGAAAGCTGCTTTACTACAGCCTCTCTCACCTGGTATATCTGAGACACCTCTGTTTCAAGTTTTTGAGATTTTGTGATATGGCAAAATGTTGTGTGAGAGCTGGAGCCCTTCCAGGTACCTTTGGTAAGGAAAAGCTACAGTGGTTCCACCTCCAAGCTCAGGCTGGCTTGGGGACCCACCAAAGTTACAGATATGTTTAGTTGGGTTTGCATGAAGTGTTGAGTTGTTCTGCTGCATTCAAATCATACCCACCATATGCTGTGAATGAAGAGAAGGCAAATCATACTAGGGCAAAGTATAGGCTTTTTTCCTGCTTTCTCCCCTCCTCCTGCCTTTCCCCAAATGAGAAGTCTTTTTCACTCTCCTGACCTTACCTCGAGTTCAATAGGACCCCATCTAAGGGAACACACTCTGTATGGTAAATTAATGAGTTCAAATGGTCACCTTACACAGCAGAAATGTGTGGGGAACAAAACCTGTGTCAATGTGAAACATGTGTGCTCCCATCCTGAGAATGAGGCATCTGATTCATAAATCAGTGACAGGGAGGTAAGGAGAGATGTGTGAGATTGTCAGGCTTAAATGGTGCATTTTACTCTTTCTCATCTTAGGTCTCCCAAGAAGATCATATTTTTGACTTACATGTTTTCTTTCTGATGCTGACCAGAGTTCAAAGTATCCAGGTCAACCCATTCCTGTTGCATGTCAGGCTGTGATCCCTGGTGATGCTCAGTGCACAGGAGCACTGTCAGGGTATATGTTTGGGGGGAAGAAGGAAGGCTGCAAAAGCTGACCCAGAGCTGGGTCTTGCCTGCCCCTTTGGGCTGGTTGGTGACTTGGAGTGTGTTGATCCTGCAGTGAGTAGGACATGAGGAAATTCAAAAGCTGCTTATCTACGTTGGAAACACTTCCAACAAAGACACAGGAATGTGTCTCAGAGGATGACACAGAGGAAATCTTGCCTCTCTTGTGTCAGTTGCTCCTTTAAAAAAGACTCAGACTGAACTTGGAGTGGCTCTGTATGTCTGCAGCCCACCAAGAAGGGGCTGGGGTTAATGTGGGCCTGAGTTCCAAAACTAGCTTTGTGAGTGAGCCTGTAGATTGCAGGATCTTCTCTTCCCTGTTGTGATTCCACATTAGTTGTGGCAGCTGTAGCAGGTGTGGAGGTGGAGGAGAGCCCCAACCCTGGGGTTCTGGCCTTGCCCATGGGCCAGGCTAGGGCAGGAAGACCCTAGCCTAGGTCAGAGAGAAAATAGGTGGAAAGAAACCTGACTCAGCTGAGGCAGATGAGGGCAAGGCCATCAGGTGTTTTTGAAATGCCTTTTTGCCTTTGCACTATCTGCAGTAGCTGTCTCTTCAGTATTGCCCGCTGGGCTGAGGGAGGGGAAGGCAGTGCCAAAGCAAACTCTACTCTGTCTTCTCCCACACCACAGAGACCAAGCAGGTCCTGACAAGACTGTAGCTGCTCTTTACACCATACATGATATTCTCAATCCCTTTAGCACATGTGGTGGTTTCTGCAGTTCTTCCTCAATAACTCCAACTGGCAGAGCTGAGACATCAGCAAGGTGAATCCTTGGAGAGCAGCCAGCTCTTGCTGTTATTTTTACTTGTTACTGATGCCAAGCCTTTGAACAGGCCCTCAGGTCCCCGTTAGAGCATGGGCCAAGTGAACAAAAGGAAGGGATTCTTGTCTTGTGGGGATGACAAGAGTCAGAAGATCTCCAGTGAGATGCCAGACTGCAAGCATTTGTTGTGGCACAAGCCACTGTTTATTTCATCCAGTGACTCAAACCCCTGTCAGTCCTTCTTGGTGGCTGAGCCTGTGTGGAGGGAGGTGCTGACCTCCCCAGAATGTCTGCTTTTACATGAACACGTGTTTGTGCAACCCAGAAATGACAGGCTTGGGTCAAAGACTCAAGCTGGGGTGGGGATGCTTGGTCTGTGTGCTGCTAGAGGTCTGAACCAGGCACTGCTGGGCTGGAAACCTCTGGGTCAAGATCTTGAAGGAGCATGGGGTGTGTAGCACCTCAGATTTCTGAGACCAGCAGAAGCTGGGTTTTAAACTCCTCAAGCTCTAAGCAAGAGTTTCCCAGCAAGAGTGAGGCATTTGGCATAGACATCTGTAACAGGTGTGGGAAAGAAATAACACTCTTAACTAGCTTGCAATAATAATCACAGCCTTTATCCTCCTGCCAGTGGTTTCCAGTGCAACTGTTTACAATCCAGTCAAAGCAGAGACAAAGCTTCATGTTTGCCTGTCACTGAATTTGCCTCCTGCTCTGCAAAGAGGGAAGAAAACTTTTGCTATTGAATGATGTATATTTTATAAGCTATCTGATTGTTTGTTAAGTAGAACTATTTAATCCAAATACCTCAGCAGTCTCTTCCCATTTAATCACAGAATCACAGAATGATTTGGAAGGGACAATAAAAAGCATCCAGTTCCAACACCCCTGCATGGGCAGGGACACCTCCCACTAGACCAGGTTGCTCTAAGCCCCATCCAACCTGGGCTTGATCCATTCCAGGGAGGGGGCAGCCACAACCTCCATGGGCAAGCTGTGTCACTGCCTCACCACCCCCACACTAAAGAATTTCTTCCTAATATCTAACGTAAATCTACCTTCCTTCAGCTTAAAATCATTCTCCCTCATACTGTCACTACAAAAGCCCCCAAACCATTCCTCTCTGGTCTCTGGCTTTGCTGTAGTTTGCTGTATGCTTTTCAGTAGTGAAGCCAGAGCAGGACTCCTCATGATAGCATTGATGTAATGCTCATTGCTACTCCCTTGCAGCACCTTACTGAGTATTAATGGTTTTAATCAGATTTCCTTGGGTTTATTGCCTTTTATACAGACAGGGTTATAATGTGCACACAAACTGAACCTCTGACTTGATATCCTCAGCAAGACATGGGGCTTCAAAAGCCTGTATCTAAGCTAAAATATTTGGCTGAGAAATTTGGCTGAGCCACCTGCAGCTGTGGAGCTCCTGTGCAGAAGGACTTCATGATGCTGAAGTGGATGTGGCTATGTCTCAAATAGCTTTTTCAACAGGAACCTTTGCTCCTATATTTGAGAAAAAAGTTTCTACAGAGCCAAAGCAACACATGTTTTGATTTGCCCTAATTTGAGTTGGAAAATATGAGTAAAATGATTGTAAAAGTTTTCCTGGCTGATAGATTTTCCCCTCCCCACTTTCAAATATTGTATTTTTATTTCTTTAGGTCTCAGATCTTATTCTTGAAATAAATTATATTTTGTCAGATTCCCAGAGGGTATAAAAATAAATTCCTTTCTATTATAAATTAATTAAATAACAGATAAGACTGCAGGTGCAGAAAACTTTCCTCTGCCTTCCTAACCTCCTCAATCTCATTATCTGGCATAAAAAATTTCCTACCTACAACTGACCTATGAGCTTTTCAGCAGCTAAGTATATGGCCAGCCATTTCTCTTAATGAAAATAAGCCAATAATTTTTAACATGGAATTAATGAAGTGATTAATATTTACATCAGCAAAGGAGTTGTTGCAGTATTTTACAGTCTTAGTACTGTTTTAAAGACATTGAATAGTTCCATAAATACAATTGTTGATAATTCAGGACTTGAAGTATTAACTGTGCCACTCTGTAATTAATCTAGTAGATAATAATTATGAGATTTCTTTCCTTTAGTTCAAAATATACTTATTTTATTGCTTCAATAAAGAGAAATGATTACTTGAGCAAAACGTATGATTATTCTAGTTGATGATCTAATAAATCTCTGGGGTTTTAGGTAGAAGGTTTATATTGTGTGCAACAAAACCATATTCTGGTATCCCTACAGCTTTCCTCTTTTATATTTGCATCTGCTGTACAGAGTATTCAAGTGTCAAATGCCAATATGCATGTGGCCAAATGGGCCCATGAGTCCTCCTTTTGTCTTCTTCACTGAAATCTTTATTTCACTTTAATGAGTGGAAGCTGTTAATATGGCCTGACACCTTGCTGATCATCTGTAGCTCAAATGAGACCTTGAAGAGCATGAGTATCCAGAAGGAAAGAACCTGTGCTGTCATTGTGAATCTACTCAGAAAACCTGACAGCCCCAGAAACAGCATTCATAAAATATATACTCATCAGTGATTCATTTTTCCAGTAGCATGGGTGGGCACAGGGGGCTGTTGCTATTGCACACTGTCCCCAGCTGTTTCCTGGTGTGTTTGAAGAAAACATACCTGGATTTGTGCTCTTACTATTGGATGTAGGCAGAGTCTATGTGAAATAATGATTGGAAGAGAGTGAGATCATACAGGTAGGCAGTGAGATAAAGATGGGGCATTACCTGAACTCAAAATCAGCCAGATATGGAGACAAGGAGTGGTTCCAGACTAATAAGCAAAGCCAAGTCCCAAATGTCATGACTAAACTATTTCTTCTTGGCTTCTGCCAAGCAGACAGGACATATCCACAGTGCTGAGAAAATACTTCTCCCTGAACCATGTCCAAATGTCACCTGGGGGGAACATGGTTGTCATAGATCAAACCATGTCTGGGAGACCACCAGCACTTCCATGTTTCAGTGCTCAAATCATTTCCCTGACCAGGGTTCATTTGCCAGTATGGATGTAAGGCTGCTAACCACAAATACTGATTCTGGGCAGAAGGCAGGATTGTTGGGCATTGCAGTAGTTCAGAAATAATTAATATGTTCAAGACCTTGCTTAAGAACATACTTAGATATTATGACATGTTTTTATGTGTCCCTCAAAAGTCTTAATTCAAGGTCCAGATATGGACTATTTCTTGGTTCTAGAATGACACTGAGATGATGATGACTCTGGGCCCCTCATTACAAGAAGGACATTGACATGCTGGAAAAAGTTCAGAGAAGAACAATCAAACTGGTGAAGGGTTTCGAGAACAAGTCCTGTGAAAAGGCTGAGGGAACAGAGATAGTGTAGTTTGGAGAAGAGGAGGCTGAAGGGGAACCTTACTGCTCTCTACAACTACCTGAAAGAAGGTTGTAGAGAGGTGAGCGTTGGCCTCTTCTCCCAAGTAAACAACAAGAGGACCAGAGGAAATGCCCTGAAGCTGCACCGGAGTTTTACACTAGATATTAGGAAGAATTTCTCTACTGAGAAGGTAGTCAGGCACTGGAACAGGCTGCCCAGGGATGTGGTAGAGCCACTATCCCTGGAGGTATTAAAAAAAATGTGAGAAATGTGTAGATGTAGCACTTCAGAACATGCTCTAGTCAGGATGGTGTTTTTTTCTGGATTGCTGATTGGACTCGGTGATCTTAGTGCTCTTTTCCAACCATAAGGATTCTGTGTGTGTGTGTGATCCTCAAACATGCTATAACTAAAAAGACCAAGTCTATTCAGACTTACTGAAGGATTTGAGGTTTTTGCTCTTGTTTGGGGCTACTTGTTTAAATGGCAGAGAGACTGGGAACTGATGGCCTCTGTCTTGGTGTAAATCCCCTGCACCTGACTTCATCACTGAACAGACACAAAGCCATCTCTGCTTCAAGAGATAACTGGAAGGGAGCATGGGGTAAAACTCCTTATTGCAGGCTCCTTCCCAAACCCAAATCCTGGCTCTTGAGTTTGTAGACTCATTCTGTTGACAGGCCACTATTCATCATGATTCCATAGGAAAACAGGAGAGGAGATGAAATAACTTTTTCATTTGTTTTTTATCTTCCCAACTACCTATGAGCAATCAAGAAGTGGACCAACATATCCATTCAAAAGAAATGACAGATTTGAGACAAGAACAATGAGATCTCTATTAAAAGTGGGTGTTGACTACCAGCTTCAGCCCAAAGCCACATCCTTTTGGTGCTCCTCTGTTCTCTTACCATGTATATATGACCTTGATCTGACCTTAGCATAACTGCCCCATGCTTAGAATTGCCTTTCTGGGCCCCTGGTGTCAGCACAAGATATTTCCATGGCACAGTGATAGCAACATTGCAATTTGTAATCTTTTCAAGCCAACAGTGTCATCCACCTTGTATTGCTAATGACTGTTACACTCCTAAAAAACAAGAGAAGCCTGCAGGGAATTTGTTGAACTCCTTCACACTGTCACAAAACAGGAGAGCTTAGGGGATCTCCTGTGGCTGGGACACGAGGATCAAGGGTTGGGTTGGGAAGAACCATTTCGGGGTTTTGCAAGGCAGAGGTGTCAGTGCAGGATGTCAGGGCAGACATGCACACTCGGGTGCTCTGATGATGCAGAGGAGCCCCTGCATGGCTCAGGGAGGAGAGGCTGTGGCCACCAAAGTGGATTTGGGGTAACAGACTTTGAGGGGATCTGAAACTATCAGAGAGAGCAGGCAAGAGTGTTTTTACCTCAGCCTGATGGCAAGCCTGCCTTGTACCTCAGGACTAGTGGTGTGTGGAGTGGAGTTGCAGCTCTGTGTTTGCGCTTTGCTGTTGCTTTTTGTCTCTGAGCTTGAAGGAAGATGTGGGAAGGGATTTAAGTTCTGCTTCTAACACTGCTGTGCGGACACCCAACTGGTAAGGCAGTGTACCCAGCCCTTTGACACCAGGTGTTCCCCAGGGAAGGTTCAAGGTTCAGGAACTTAGGGGTTCACAGACCAAACTGCAGTCACAGGTCCACATTGAAGCAGTGACAGTTGCATGGGCTCTCTTTTGAAAGCTGTCTTGTTGTCCCTAAATGCTGGTTTTTCTTACTTTTAATCCTCTGCTGCCACGAAATAACTGAGAATTTCAGTTTGCCTTGAATTTTCCAGCTTCCTCTGCCATGCCTCAGCCTTACTTGGTTCATGTGGTTCTCCTCAGCCCACCTCAGTGGGTGGTCATGCTCGGTGGTTTGGTGGTTTGTGTTGGTGGTGGTCCAGCTCTGAGTAAGATATGGTGAAGGACACTGAGGTTACTTCTCACAACCATCACTTGGACCATGGTGTCCTTTGAAACACACACTCTTTGCAATGGCATTCACAAAAAGCACTCTTGCCATCTCCCCATGTTACTAAGAAACTAGGAACTCTTCCTTCCTAAGAAACTAAGAAACAAACTCACCTTTGTAAAGGTGAGAAATTCCTGCTGGCAGCTACCTGAGACACCACGATGAACACAATGGAATTTGCTGGATCAGATGGATGACTGCCTTCTTGACTGCCACCAAAAGAGTCTGAGAGAGCCCAGCAAGGAATTCCCCTCCAGCTTGTTCCAAGTCAGGGTAAGGTTTGAGCTCAGATCCAAATTGTTCTCATTTGGGTCTGGCTGCCGGTGGTGGATATGTCCCAAGATCCAATGGTTGCATAATAATTTTGCAGTCTTGGCTGGAGATCAAGGAGAGATTTTTCAGCTTCCTACTGGTGAAACAGGCCCTTTTCTGAAAATATAGAAAGCATTTTTTTAGAAGTGTAGATACAAGTTTGGAAGAGTAAAGTAAGAACTCAGGGACCAGTCCGGAGTAGTAACAATTGGTGCAAATAGTCCAAGCAAAAGCTTGCTCTGGAAATGACAATGTTTGTTTCCATCAGCAAAAGCTGTTCCAGAAGTGATTCCTTGAGGAGCAGTGAGCTCATGGCCAGGTTTTCCCTGAGGAAGGCTGTGTTTCCCATACTATTACTGCCTTCTGCATTTTTTTTAGGCAAAACCCTTTGTACAAAGTGTGGGCAGCCATGACAGCAGCGGATGGTTACCATGACCCAGTGGAGATACACTCAGGTTGGGATGGTGTCCAGGTGATCAGGCAGGACCATGAAAATGTGAAGTATCCTCCAGCAAATTCACCAGCAGTAACATTAAAATTGAGGTCATGCTTTATGAAGGGTGGAACAAGAGATTTCACCGTCTATGTAATTTGCTCTGTGCTTTGGGAGAGGACTATGCACAAACTCAGATGTCCCCAAGTACATTGATGGCCACAATTTTGTTGTTTTTTTCTGTGTAGACCAAGACACATGCACTTTGCTTAGTTCTGTACTCAGAGCCACCACTCCCCTCCCTTTTTTTTTTTTTCCCTGCCCCCTGGCTTCATTGTCCTTTGACTTATTGACCTTTATCTTCATACTGCATGACAGGACATAGTTCTTGCTTTATTTCTAGAAATGGGTCAGACATAAACAAAAGCTGTTGACACTTCTGTTGACTTGGTAAAGCTCTGGTGACTGTGGGGATTTTGGACAATGAGATTGGGGCAGGTTGGGTTCATTTCATGCTGGAGGTACCAGTGACAACATAAACTTTACCCTCTTTTCCATACTCACCTGGTTGGTTTTACCTTTCTTCAGCATCACTTTGGGTTAGGTATGGCTGCAGGAACCTCTCCAAAATCCTCACATGGTACAGTCATTAAAAAACCTTTTTTTGAGATTGGGATCTAAAGCCCCTTTGAGTAGGACTTCTATGTGAAGAGATATTCTGTCTCTATGACTAACTATGGTTTTTTTTCTTTGTTTTGTTTTTTTCCCCTTTGTTGTTGTGTTGGTGCAATCCTGTGATGTGAAATGTGTCAGTCTTGAGCTGTGTTCAGATGTTGTAGAGTGTGCTGGGAATCTCTCAGGACATAGAAATCTAGAGACACATTTTCTTTCCAACCCTGGTTAGTCTTGATGCCCAGATTAAATAGGCAATTCTCCTCCAGGAAAAGGGAAGGAAAAGGGGAAGAAGAGTGAAAAAGAGAGAAGGAAAGGGAAGGAAATGAAAGAGGAAAGGGAAAATGTTTAAAAAGGATGGGATGGTTTTCAGTAAAACCAGATTTTTTTAAGTGGTAATTTTGTGTTTGAACATACCAGTAGGTTTGCCTGATCTCATCCTGATATTTTTTTAGTGTGTACTATTAAAGTGCATGCATTTGATTTTAAAATTAATATATTTATTATGTAAAAAGTAACCTTACGTTAAGGTGTATTTTCTAAGTTTGCCATTTATGCCTGTGCATATCAGGAGAGATGGGAGCTCATACCTCCCAGTGCCTAGGAATCAGGCTGGCCTCTGTATGGGTGCAGTTACTGAAATCCAGCCTCCAGTTTAGCCCTGGGGTGTCCTCTAAAGAGAATCCTGACCTTTTGTGTCCAGCTACAGTGATATTTGTTGCCACTCTGGCAGATACGGAGACTTGTTGTGAGAGTCCTTTCTATAGGAGTTAATGCTTTTATGTTGGGGTGGTGTTGTGACAAGGATGCTGGTACTGAGAGAAGAGAGGATGATTTGAGAATGCACCCATTTGCAGTGCTGGGTAATCTGTAGTATTACAGGGGGACAGGGGAGGGGACTGGTCTCGGCTGTGTGAGGTCTCATTCAGATTCCCACTGCTATCTACCTCAGTTTCTCTTTGTTCCTCAACTAACAGCAATCATTCCACCTATAAAGGCATGGGATTTGAGGTAAGCATTTAGCAGCATTAATTCATAGTCTTTGTAAAATCTTCTTCCCTCTTCACCCCACCCCGGAGCAGTTAAAACTCTCTCTGCCAAAATATAATAAATTGCAGGTCTGGCCCCTAACGATTCCTCGTCCGGGAAGCTGGGGATGCGGGCGATTTATCTCCCAATGATTAAACCTGCAGACAAAAAAGGGCGAAATGCCTGAGCTAAATTACTGCCCATGCATTATTCATCCGGCTGTGGGCAGCGCTGGGGAGAGGGGAGAAGGAGGGGGAAGGGTGAGGGCCGCAGAGCACCGTGGCTCTTGGGATGGTTCTCATGAGGTGGGCACCCCCTGGCAGTTCCCATCCCCCCCGGGGAGACCTAGGGCTGTAGATGGCAGCAGAGGCTGCAGGATGAGAAAGAGCTTTAGGGGCTGGTTTCAGTTTGGGGTGTGCAGTCGATGGTCCCAGCTTTGCCAAGTGGTGGGGAAAGGAAGGGTATTCACCATGCTGTTGGGGACAAGAAGATGTGGTAGAGGATCTGTGGAGAGGTGACAGGAGAGAGGAGGGGAGAGGATGCTGCATTTTTTAATGTTTAACTGGCAAACCCATTGCCCTCTCTAGATTATCCAAATCCCATCTGTGCTTTTGCTGGTGTCAGTCCCACTGTAGGCCCATGGACGGGGCTGGCACTGCAAAGAGCAGCCTGGGGGTGTTTTCCTCCTCCCCAGGTGCACAGGAACCTCTCTGCTGCTTGGAGATGGGAAGGGACAGTGGGGGAAGCACAGCAAATCATCTCTCCTGCTTCTCTGTTTTGATGATACTAATTGACTGTTTTCCCTGGATTTGATTATAGTGCCCAACAGAATGTGCAGATATTAGGCTTTTGGTTTTAGATGCAACTTATGGGGTCTTCTCTGATCTGCATCTGCAGTGTGCCTCAGCCTGCGTGGCTGTTTGACTCTTATCTCCTTAGTCAAACAAAGATTCAACAGGTGGGACGTGGTGCTCTGGGATGAAGTCCCTAATATCTGTTCCCAGGGATGCTGGGGACTGTAATCAAGGTGGGGCTGATGAATGGGCAGTGTGGCACACCTTGAGGCTGAACAAGATTTCGGGGAACATTGCTGTTACCCACTCTGGTTTAGGACTGATGGGGCAGCTTTAGTGCACTGGCCTTTTTCTGGCAGGGTAACCAGGCTGGGAGAAATCTTATCCTTTTAACTCACAGGGCTAGGAAATGTAGGTATAGGGGAATACAGCCAGTTAAATGCTCCTCGGTGAGCTCAGATGTTGGCCTTTCATCCTGATCATGGCTGTGGTGTCCCTGATTGCTGGAGAACAGATGCAATAAACCCACTCAGCTGATTTTATGCTAATTCTTCCCTGAGCTCTCAGTTGCATTGCTGATTAGGTGCCCACAAGTGTATTTGCCAACATGGAAAACTGCATTTTCCTCTTGGAAAATCCAATTAAAGATTCACTGTCAGGCATAGAATCATAGAATCATAGAATTGGCTGGGTTGGTGAAATCTTCTTCTTTAAGTTCCTCCTAGGTTTGGATGATATAAGACTAGGGCAGGAGTGTGCACAAGTCCTACAGTGCTCTTTGCTGAAATAAGGTTATTTGGCAGCCTAAAAATCTGAGTGCGAGCCACCTTTAAACTGTGCCAACCAGTTATTTTGAGTCTGGGAAATAGGCAGTACTTCTAGGGTGCTATAAGTTCAGGAATTCTCTTTATTTTGGTTGCACATACATAATAGAGAAACCAGTGCTCCTGCCCCAGCAAGACATAAACAAGTGCTGAGAAGCAGCAGGGTCCTGGCTGATGTCTCTCCAAAGTAAATTGCATCTTCTACTTCCCAGTCTCAAAGTATGTGAAAGGCTTTTGGCCAGTGTTCAGGGTCAGAGTCTTTCATCCCAGAGCAGTGAGGAAAACTGCCTGGCTGTGGGTGAATGTGCTGTGTTGGTGCTGCAGGAAGAAGTTTGGCATCTCTGTGACAGGGATGGATGGCAGTCCCAAGGAACTGCTCCAGTGCAATGTGTAGCCTCATCCCCTGTGATTCAGAACTGCCTCATACCCAAATGACATCTTACCCTTGGGCAATCCTTATGTGGCACATCATGTCACTGAGGCTCATCCAATTACAAAACCCAGCCCAGCTGAAGATAGGCAAGATGCACTTTGGGGTCTGTCACTGAAACTCTCCTAAAAAATCCTGGGGACTTGCGTGACAGGGTCTAGTGTTGGTCTCATTTACATCAGTTTCTGTCCAGATTTATTGAAACTGGTGGAACTGGATGGCTGCAATTGTAATGTGGGAACAGAAAGAAACCCATCAACTTTTGTCCACAAATAATAGAGATTCCTGGTTTGCAGGATGTGGGGCAATTTTTAAATTATCTCAGTGTTTGCTGGCATTATTTTTAATTTTTTTTTCCCCCATAGAATTACAGAATCATTTGTGTTGCTTCCTTTAAAGGAGCATGTTTAAAAAACAGGGTTGCAGGAGGATAGAGGGAGTCCATGGAGCTCTCATGAGCCTTCATGGCATACAGACCTCCAGCAACACCACCCCCAAGAGCTGTTCCCTGGGGACTTCACCTTTCCCATCCCCATGGCCCAGCAATAGCACTGTGAGATTTGCACACTTCTACTCAAAGGGCCTTTGAAGGAGACAGTGAGAGCTAAGGGAGAGCTAACAAACGATCCCTCCTGCTCCTCCTTGCCCTCCTGGCAGCCTGGGGGCTGTGTGGCTTTGATTAATCAGTCAGCTCATGCAGTGATGCTGACACTCATGGCACCTGATGTCAGCCTCTCCCACCTAAGTGCAGGTGATAAATGGCACGGGGTGTGCTGGGCAGTGATTCCAGTTGGCCAAGCAGAGATGGATGTGTGTGTTCCTCTCTGTGATAGAGGAGTTAATCATAGTGAAGAGTGAACAAGGAGGACAAGCTGCTCCAGCCTGCTCTTCCAAGGAGGGTGCTGTGGACTGGTTCCCAGGGAGCCTTTGCCAGTGGGTTAGAAAGGCACAGAAGGGTCTCTCTTAACTGGGTTTCAAGCAGGTTGGTTACATTTTGGAGGATATTTTAGGTATCTGTGTATGGGGGGCTGGTAGCTGCTCTTCATCCTTAGCCCTTCCTGGGTGCATGGTACTATGAGTTCCTCACCTCCTGCAGAAATATCCAAGCTGGTGCCACCAGGAATGCAGTTCTGCTCCAGCTTTCAGGAGCTGGAGGCACTGCTTCTGCCATTCCCAGCCAAGGCTCCAAGATGGGTCTAGGTTCCTCAGAAGAAATGGTCACTAGGTCAGTCTTCAGATCCTGCTCACCCAGAGGGTTTTCATGATCCTTTTGGTACACGGAGAGGGAGGAGTCTGGGTTTTCCAACTAGCCTGAATCTCCCATTGTTCTTCTTTCTGTAAGCACTGTCTCACTGTGAAATCTCAAACACCCATCCACCATCTGCCTTCTAGGACAGGAGATTGTATGTTGACTGGGTCAACAGTGATGTGACCCACCACAGAGCATATTATGAAGTGTTGAGGCATGGACTCTCTCTGTGTCTGGAGTATTTGAAAAGGGGCAATGCCATAAGAGGCCTGTGTGAAGTGTCAGCATGACTCCTAGTACCATTCCTCCCATGGCACCTGTGCTCAGCCACTGCTCTCTGTCACATGTGCTTGTAAGAGTAAAAATATTTTGAAAGGAACCAGGACAGGCACTTATGCATGTGCCCAACTTGCTTTTTGCAGAATTGTTTCACAGGTGATGGGCTACCTGGTCATGGAAATTACACAGGAGCTAGAGGGGGAGCATAGTGATGAGGCCAAAAGCATGTCCAGTTTGCCACTGCTCAGCTCCATGGGTTTGGTCTTGTCCATGGGACTGCATGGAGCTTGCAAAGCCTGGAGCAAAAGCCTTTACTCCCTAGTGCTCATGTTAGCTGCACACAGGCCCCAAAATATCTGGAATCTCTCTCAGGCCTGGCTTACCAGATAAAGTCATTGATGGCTTCCACCAAGGATTCTTTGGAGTAAGCAAAGAATGAGCCTGTAGTGTCTATAGTGTTTTTTTGACTATTCCACATGAGTGAAAAATTAATATTTGTATTGTAACTGACTTCTCCAGGATGATTTCAGCAACCCCTATCAAGGGTCTTATTCTTGAAGTACTTCTGTAGTTATTAAGAGTAATCTTTATAAATTATGCAATGGTTCTGTGTAATCTCATTCAATTAATCTTACTGTATCTCCTATGGTTGGTTTTTTGTGGGTTTTTTTTTTGTTTTTGTTTTTGTTTTTTTGTAAGGTGTAGAGTTCCTTGTCATTTTACTAAAAGAAGACCACGAGAAACCTTCCAAGCAAGAACTTTTTCAGTCTGTACTGAGCATTGTGATTTAAGGCTGAAAATACATGTTTTTGTCTGAAGTTTTCGACAGTGCAATGTAAATGTGAAGCAGTGTCTTTTGTCTGACAGCTCATTGCAGTGGTCTGTGTGTCAGTGCACCATATGGGGACATTACCCAGACTGGGGTCACCAGGGTGACCTTTACTCATCACTCTGCCACTGAGCTGGACACTCAGGGAACTGGAGATGCTGCCTGCATGCCAAATGAGATCAGTGTTCATCATCTCCCCTTTTCTCTGCTTTGGGACCCATTGATCACTGTCAGTCAGTGTCTGCTGGATGCCCCTGAAATAAAGCCTTGCTCTGTTGCTTGCTGTCCAGATCCCATCAAGGGCTGAAAACTCCTTTTGACTTACGAGATGTTTGGATCCTTTTCTTTGAAAAAGAGAAAACAAAATACATTATTAACTCTGCTCCAAATGCCCTGAAGAATTAGAAATAGTATCAGCAAAAAAAGGTGTGATTGACTTAAGAATGACCCATGCTGCTCCAGACACACAGGGCAGGTTTTTATTGTAAAGAAGAAGGCAGTGAGGTCTGCAGGCAGTGTGTGAGTTCACATCCATGGACCAGCCTGGGTCTCCTGCCTTCTCAGACTCCAGTTTCTGACTGCTGTCCAAGATGGAACACAAGATCTTGCATAAGACTAAATGTTCCCTATCTCCCCATCCATGTGAAACAGAAAAAATCCCTTTCTTTCCTCTTTCCATTCTATGATGCTGTGACTCTTATCGCTCCAGGCTAGAAGTTGTTGAAGCCCCAAAGTGCTGGGTATAGGCTACCCAGAGTTTTACTGGTAACCTTCTTTATGCCACTGTGAGAGCTGAAGGAAATTCTGAGATACGTGGGAACACAGACTCCAGTGTATTTCAGAGCTTTGTTCCAATGACCCCAGACTGCTCAGGTTTCTGTTCTCTCTTTCAGTACTGGACTGGTGGTCCTCCTGGAGCCCTGCTCCTGATTGATGCTGGTGTCCAGGAGGGCAGAGATGACCCTACCAACTCATAAGTGGCTCCTGAGCAAGCTGATATAAGGGGTTAGAATTGGATGGATATCTCACATTTCCAGCATGCATCAGCCCCTTCCAGGCAGTGGTCAAGTGTTTACTTGGAAAGTAGAAATTTAAAGTGGAATGAGATGGTGGAGTCTGCCCA
This sequence comes from Calypte anna, assembly GCF_003957555.1. NCBI lineage: Eukaryota > Metazoa > Chordata > Aves > Apodiformes > Trochilidae > Calypte > Calypte anna. Next base: position 141,732,825 of record NC_044245.1, on the reverse strand, counting down.
CTTCTAAGTGATCACACATGTTTTTACCCTTGGTTACTAGTCCCATGGAGCTGCATTGGCAGCACTCCTTGTGTTTTCAGCACAGACACCTTGATGTGACTTGAGAGTGGAAACCTAAACCCTCCTCCAGCTACTGCAGTGTGTCTGGTGTCAGGACTTAAATGACCACTGATGCTGTTTTTCTGCACCAACTTTGTGGGTAATCAAAACTCTTCATAAGCCACATGGCAGGAAAGTTAAGGTACATTTGATCCTTAAATAGCTGAATTTTCTTCATTTTCCAGTGAAACCTCAAAAAAATGAAGATTAATGTAGCACATAACTATAACTAGACTTTCCCAGGGTATTCCCTGTACCCTTGGTTCCCACAGAGCCTGTTCCGGTCTTCTCCCTTTGGACCATTTCTAAAGTGTGAGCCCCCTGTAAAGACCCTTTATAAATCAACCCTTATTTATGCCTGTGGAAAGATAACTTAGTACTGTGGCACCATTTTGTTCAGGCACTGCTACCAGAGCCTGCTCAATGACCTAATGGAAAATTCTCCCCAGAAGGAAAACGTTTGGAAAGTTGAAATAACTTGAGCAAATTCTTCCCTTCGTCAATATGGCCATGAGTTATAGTGAGAGAAGAGGTACTGCCAAGGCTTCTTTTCACCAGGTGCTTCCTGACCACTCAAGTGTCTCTTTCTTTGTTGCGGGCTCCTTCTTGTTGCTTCCAGGATGCTTTGGTGATCATAAGAAATCAAGAACTGGCACCATCTGAGCTGTGAATGGCATGGGAGTGAAGCATGAGTGTAGAAACATTACTAATTTAAATCTGGAGCATTTACAGAGCCCTGGATTTCACCACTTTGTACAAATCCTTGTGAGTATGTTGAGTCTCAAGCAAAAAACTATCTCTGTGTGTCCTTTACAAGGCAAGACAGCAGATGAAATGTCTATGTATAGAATAGAATTAATTGTAAATAACAAAAAAATCTTAAAAAATACACTAAAAAGGTATAAATTGGATTACATGAGTGCTGGGATATTAAGGTAGCTAAACAGGGCATTAGGATAACGAGAAAATATACAAATAACATAACTGTGACACAAGGCTAATTGCGTGCTAGCAACTTACTTATTAATAGGTCATATACTAGCTCCAGAACAATGATAAAAATAATACCTATAAGACATTATGGTAATACAATGACTATAAAGTCTTAAAGTTAAGAATTCATTTATAGGCATTTAGTACTTCTTACCATTTTATGGCAACAGCTGGGTATCCCTTTCCTCTCAGGCTCTTGAGAAGTAACCACTCAAGCAGCTGTCCTGCTGAAGGGCAGAGCACAAACTCTAATTTAAATGTACAGGATTCTCCCTGATCAAGAGATGGGACTAGGATTTTATAGAACAAAGTGGTTGGCTGCTGTCATTTAACTACTTAACCATACCTCCAAAACCTTCTATTGGAGAACTAAAAGGAAAACAAAGGAAAAGCCAAGAAAGCCTTTTCCTTCATTACACAAATTATTTTGTTTATCTACTTATTCTTGATTTGTCTTTGGCCTGGCTGGAGCCAGACTGAGCTCCATGTTTTTCAACACAGGAGAGCAACTGGCACTATAGACATGAACTTGGCCTTCTATTGGTACTTTCAAGATTGTTACCAGTTCAGAGTTTGCTATGCCTCTTGCTTTCCTTTGAACATCTCCAATTCCAGCCTAAGGACAGTGAAGATGAGGAAAAGAGTGTGAATCTGAGACACAAAGAGCAATTGAGTCATCAAGGGAAGCTGAGGCATGGAGGCAGAGTGTCAGGTCCCACTGTATTTATTGGGAGTCTACAGTTTTGTATTCCTCCCAGTTCTCTATTTGGATATAGTTAGGCTTGATTTCCCAAGGTCGGGTTGGATAGAACTTGGAGAAACTTTATCTGGTGAATGATGTCCCTGCCCATGGCAGGGTGGTTGGACTGGATGAACCTTAAATTTACCTTCCAACCCAAACGTTTCTGTGTTTCTATGATTTTCTCTGGGTCTCAGCATTGACAAGGTCTGTCACTGTTTAATCACATACTTTCACCCAAATCCCCCCTTTGCAACACATTCCTTCCCAATTTTGAACTGGGATAGAACTGTGATTTGATTCTGCATATCCAAAACCTACTATCAATCTAGAGCTGCTCCCTTGCTTTCTCTCAAGTATTTTTACTTTATTGTGTTTCCCAGACACATACATTTTTAAATCCCTTGTCACGTTAGTAGCAGACACAGGGGGAAGCACAGACTGCTGAGTTAAATCACACAGCAGCAGTGAGCCCAAGCGATACTCAGTGGTGCATGGATGTGCCAATTAGGAAGGCATCCTACTTGTGCAGTCTGGATGCTTTTCTCCTTCAGAGGGGTCTGATTGTTTGCTTGCAATTATTTGGTAAGCCTAATGAGGCTGAAAAGAGGTCAGATCACCTGTAAATGTCTTAGAAGTGTGGAAGCAGATGTGAATCTATGTCTGTAAAATGTAATGTTCCAAAGACTACAAAGTAAAACAAAACTATTTCCCTGGAGTCCTGACTCTGCAGACTGAATGTAAAAATAGTTGTCTCCTAGTCTGTATAACCTTCAGAACTTTAGAAAGAAGCTGCCTGCCAGAATCAAAGACTTGTTGCATTCAGTCTGTCACTTCTCAGACCCAGCTGTCACTTTAGAGTAAAGATTAATATCCTTATATTTTCGTTCATCACATCCTGGCTGTAGGCATCACTGCTAGAAAAAACCCACAGGGCTAATGATATTTTCCTTCAGTTGCAGGTGATTTCTACTGAAAATGGTGGATAATATTCCTCCACTGATTTTCCTAGAAGAAGGGCTCAGACTCTTGTGTGTGTTTATCAGCACAGCAAACTGTACTTTATGCAAGACTAAGGCTATAAAGATCATGGCTTCTTATTCCCTGTCCTGGGAAATGTTCCTACCCCAGAAAGATAAGAGGACATGTATGAACCTTAATTCATCTTCGAATCAGACCTTCTTTCACTTTGGGAAAGCTGTGATGACCTCGGCTGGAGATAAGCAGAAGTAAAGTTGAGTCTGCCTCTTTAAAGATTAAAAAGGTCTTGCCTTTTTAATTTTACTCTTTCATTACCAATAATTGCTTATAACATTGCTATTCCTTTGTGAGTTAGCTTTAGGCATGGAATAAGCATGTAGGTTATTGACTCTCAAAATATTTTCTTGGACAAACAAGTGAATAAGCAAACAATATTAGAAACTCCAGTTTACAGAGAGAGATCCAAGCACAGAGTTAGCAAGACCTCAGGCTGGCAAATGTATATATACAATACTAAGCATGCATGTAGTCTCCAGAGCTTATCACCAGTGCCAGATTCAGGAGATACCAGAGATATTTTTTCTCTCCAAAGACTCCTGTAAAGGTTTTGTATTAAAAAATCAAAAATTTGAAGATCTGGCTGGGTAACCAAATTTCTTTAAACGTCTTTGAATTTTGGGCTGAAGTAGCTTTCCTGAACTTATGCTGAGTATTTCTGACAGGACTGGCACAGGAATCCAGATTCCCATAGTCTCATTTCAGTACCTTAAAGCTTCCTATCCTCCTCTTACTCTACAGGGATATGAAATAGGGATATTTGTACCTGTTCAATGCCCTCCTTCAAGCTTTGTAGAACTCTTGCACAATGTTTGCAGAGTGCCTGGAAGATTTCTAGTTGAGAAAATGCAGTACTGGAACTAACACCTTTCTTTTTCTTTTTTTCCTTCCTCTTTCTTTTTTTTTTTAAATTTTTTTAGGAGTTATAAATCTACTTGCCAAAGTTACATCCTTCTGTGGCTTGGTCGTTGGTCAGTTCCACATCAATGTTTTCATTCTATAATATTCTGATGTGGAAATTGCCGGAAATTATTGCCTCCCATTAAATAACTGTTGCTGCATATCTGATGTGTTTTCTGATGCTTGGGGGAACAGAAAGAGCAGCAGCTCTAATTGCTGGTACATTTTTTGCAGACCCTTGACTGTACATTGACATTAGCCTTTGACAGCTGCAAAACATGATTTCCTTGGCACATCTGAGTTTTTTCTTGAATTATCTTTAAGTTTACAGATTTCTCTACTGTGCCTATAAAATTAAAGCTGGTATTCATATTTTTGCATATTTATATGGGAAGTTGATAATGAGGTCAAGTCTCTTATCTTAAGCTTTGATAAAGAACATTAAAGTTACATTATATTTCCACATATCTGGACATAAGCAACCATATGGGCAGTCTCCACAATTCAGCTGATCACTGATAAGAAATGAATCCACTGTGTCTGAGTGTGTGCACCAAACCCTTGGTGATATGAATATTTGATAGGGCTACTGCCTTCTGTGGAGTAACATCAAGGTTGTCACAATGGCAGCCTGTGTTCTCTCTTTTAATGGACTGCAGAATGATAATACAGCATCAACAAACTAAACTGGGCCAGTAGGAAGTATGATAGTGTCACACTTCAGCAAACTGAAGTCAGAGTTGGTTTGCTAGGTTTGAGTCAACTTTGAAGTTGTCAGCCTATGGTAGAAGTGATTTATCCAACCAGAGTCTATGCAATAAACTCTTGTGGCACAGCCTACAGCACATCATCCAGCAAATGTTTCATCAATCAAATGTGCCATATGACTGGCTCAAATAATTTTGGGAAGGGAGACAGCACTGATTTAAAGTTTTCTATGACAAAAACATATGCTGCTTCTGAACAAACATAACATGTAAATATCCAGTAACAAGCAAGAAGAATAATGCTCTTGGGATGTGTTGAGTAGTAATGAACAAACCTAGTCAAAATTCAAGACCCTGTGTAGTAGGTGTTTTATAAACCATTTAGATAGGACAACGACTGTCTGGTCTAAATGAATTAATATGTGAAAGACAAGACACCAGTGCTATCTTCTGCTATGGCTTTGTGCCCTAGTGCCTTGCCTGGCCTTGACTGACAACTGCAAAGACACAACTGGGCTTCTACTGCCCATGTGTTTTGCAGTTCCTTACATGTGCACAGCCACTCACACATGATTTCATCTGAGCCATGCATGCAATCCTGCATACACAGTGCTTGGGGCTTTGAGGTGCTTCAAGGGTCTCTGCTGATGTGAGTTGATGTATGGCAGGTGGCAGCATGGGGAGCACAAGATTCCGAATGGGCCAGGACATCACTTTTCAATATACCCTTTATCACATCTCTATTAGATTTCCTATTGAGAGTCATACACCTGAGAGCAACATCAGAAGGTTATTAGGCTATCTGACTGCTGTTGGAATCACCACTGCAGGTATCAATGACACAAATGACTTCTTAGTGTCTGATATCAAATTCATACAGACAGAAGAGTCACTTTTACTCCTGTCTTTACTGGTGAGACAGTTTAAACTGAATCACGTTGCAGAATTTGGTGTGTTTTTAAAATAAGAGTTGACTTCCGTAGGGCTAATCATCTGTCTCACACACTAAGATAATAAGATCATGGGATAAATCCAGGTTGGGAGGGACCTCAGGAGGTTTATTCTCCAACCTCATACTCAGAGGAGTCAGTTGTGAGAGTGAACCCTGTTGCTGAGAGCTTTATCCCATTGAGTTTTCTAAGCCTTCAAGGATGGGGAGAACACAGTCTTTCTGAGAAGCCTGTTCCAGTGCTTGGCTGTCTTCATCATGATCTCTTATTGCCTTCTGAAAAGTATATTTCATGGGTATAATTCTGCTTGATTTCTTCACACCAGCCAATCCAGTCAGTGCACTGGCACCAGTCATCTGAAGAAGGTGGACAAATCCCTCAGATTGTAGGTAAGGAACACAAGTGTCTGCAGAAACACAGTGAGCAGGAGTATTTGCTGAGCACCTAAAGAGCCCATAGTGAAAGGAAATCCAGGATCTTAATTGAATCTTAAGCTATCTGAGAATATATCTAAGTGGATTTTGTTAGAAGTAACTGTCAGATTTTCTTAGTATTTTTTTGTAATGGTCATAATTAAAAACAAAACCCCAGATTCTGAAAGTGCCCTGGAATGTACTTTTGTTTGTTTACTTTCTATTTTCACAGGCGTTAGAGGTCTGAAGAGTTGTAGATTCTGTAGATTCTGTAAGAGAATGAGTTGTAGTCAGGAAGGGTTGACCTGTGATTAGGTCAGGTGATTGCTGTATCAGTGGTCATTCACCACTGACTGACCAAGGAGCTGGGATCACATCAGGGCCTTACTAGTGATTTCTGCAATGTTTTGGGGCATGTTTTTAAAATTTCATACAGAAAAATACGTTGCTTTCTTTCTCCCCATATTTGTCATGTCTATTTAGAACAGCTTTTGACTGTAGTGTCTCTTACAATGCTTATGTGAGAAACCTAACACAGAAGACTTTTTTTTTTTTTGGAGACCTCTACCTCCTACTGTTATACAAATGAACAAAGTGCATAGCTCATGCTGAAAGAAGGACTATTTTAAAAGATGGATTTTTGTTCTGTTGGATTTTTTTCTCCTTTCTTGCCTGAGCTCTCCATGCATTTCTGTGATTCTATTTTGTTTTTCTTTTTTTTTTTTTTCTTTTTTTTTTTTTTTTTTTTTTTTTTTGTTTTTTTTGTTTTGTTTTTTTGTTTTCCTGTAATTGTAGCAGAATTTCTATTATATAGCAAAACTTTCAGTCCACTTTCTCTCTCGTAAATCTTTCCTCTGCAGGTGTCTTAGTGAAAGTGAGAGAAACTGGCATGTCTGATCCATTCAGATTTATAGACATGTTCTGCTGGGTCATGGGTCCTCTCAGATATTTTTCCTGGGCTTTTCTTGGCAGACTCTGATTGCATTTTATGTCAGAGCCAAGAAGCAGAATATTTTTGCTGACTTCTCAAAATGCTGCCAAAATGTCTGTGAAGGAGAAAGTGAGCTGCAAGAGATGGCACTTTTCAGCTTGGAAGGTGCCTGCCAAGGCTGACCACAGCTCCACAGGACTCAGGGTTTAAACCACTGTGTTATGATTTGTGAACAGCTTTGCAGGGGATGAAAGAAGCAGGACTCCTCACTTCTTGCATCTCTTCCTGGCATATTACATCATTTCCCAGGCTGGTTCCCAATTTTGCGGTGAAGGTAAAAATAAGCCAATGAAAAAAACTGTAATCAAGCAAGCTTGGTTTGCCCAAAGGCCTAGGGAAGATCATCCTCTTAGGGTACTACAGTTAAGGAATCTTACCAAAGTGTTGAAGTTTCTTCTTCATTTTTTCCCCGTGTTTCTTAAGTTTCCATCAGTGTGCTGCTTGAGCAAGTCATTAATTCTGCCAAACCAAGTCAAAGGGTGCTGCAGGTACCCCTCTATATACCTCTCTGTTGGAAGAGAGGTGTATAGAGAGGTATACTTCTCTATACAGGAAGGAAGAGAGGTATACTTCTCTGAGGGCCAGAAATACCATTACCGAGGTGGGGTTATCTATAGAAATCCTGCCTTGAATAATAATGGTTTTTTGTCTACTTTTTCTTAATTTAGATCATATTATTTTCTCTTGCAGTGGTAAGTAAAGACTGGTTATTTACAGTTCTGAAAAAAAATGGCTGTGGTTCATCTGTAAGAATTAGGACTCTATAGGAGTAATCAAGGCTGATGGCTACAATGCTGAAGACTTCATTTTCTACTTTAAATATGTGCCCATATAAAGCTCATGATGTTGATGGGATAACTGATGGGTCAACACCTGACACTTGACCAAATATTGAGCACTTCCAAGTCAGGCACTGTTTCCTTCTGTCAGGCACGAATGAGAGCTGCAATGTTACATAAAGTCTGTCATTGTGAATAAGATCCTTATAATCTTGGTCTTGTTTTTTTCTCTATTGTTAAAACTTAGCTGAAAAGGGAGATTAGGTTAACATAAAAAAGAGTCTGTCTCTTTGTCAGTATTGTCTGCTGCCTGCTGTAAGCAGGGAAGCATTATGAACAGTGGAACTCAAGAAATCTTATTCTTTACATGTTTGTAAGCAACTCATCAGAGGACCATGGTGGTATTATTTCTGCGATTTCTTTATATCTAAACTAAATTACTGCCTATTGACCTTGCTGTCATTAAGAAGTCCTCCTTCCCTGCTCAAACACCTATATCCAGAAAAATCTGTAGCAATGCAGCATTTCTAAGGTTGTGACTCCTTTGCCACATTCAATAAAGGCAAACTGACACATTCAAACTATTGCTCTGTCTGTCTGAGTGTCCTGAGCCTTTTTTATTTAAGAAACCAGGTTAGAAAGGAATACAAACTTTGGAATGAGATTCTTGAAACCGATTGTCTAGGACTCCTCAGCTGTAATGTCTGGTGTATGGGTGACATTTTTCGCATGGTGCTTCTGATTTAAACCAAGAGGAACACTAATTGGTTTAAAAGAAATCTGAGCCTTGCTAGAATATTTTACCAATGCAAATGTTGGAAGCAGGTATTAGATTAGTAAAATGGAACTACAGGATCAAAAAGGACTTTAAGACTATGGCTCTTCTACTCCAACTTGTATGTTCCCTTCTGCTGAAGCCCCAGCAGCAATACTAACATAAATGCAGGTCTTGTGCTCTGCTTGGAGCCATTCTGACAACAAGCACTGAGACCAAGTCTAGTATATTATTATACAATTACTCTGTGAGCAAAGTTACTACAAAGCTGAGTGTAGTATTTTGAGCTGGATGTTGGTGAGTCTTGTCTATATCAATAGGTCAAGTGTTGAGCAATAAAGGAAAGAATTTTCAAAGGAAAAAATGCTCATTAGTAGTAGATGCAAAGGTAATGTAAAGCTCAAGGGTTCATTAAAAAATCAACACATGCCTTTTCTTTGCTTTTATGCTTTACCTTTGAATAGCAGAATTTTAGTTTCATATCATGCTAACATTTCTCTAACCACACAAGTGCAGTAATGAGTAAGATTTTTATCACTGTCCAAACTGTTTAAGATTTTGTTTACTTGCATTACCAATTTTTTGAGAATGGAAACAATCAAGCATGCAAAGTTTTACTGCAATAAAATAAGAAATAGAGTCAATTGAGTGGCTCCTGTGGGATCTTTGACTGTTCTTGTTCTTATAGTGTCCGTCCTTTAAAGCTTAGCAGTATTTTATACAGCCTATAAAGAGTCGAACATAAGTACTGAACACAGGGGTGTCCTACTTAACGTGTAGAATCACAGCAAAGGCAGGTCTGAAGAAAAATGAATTAGAAATACTCATAAATATGTTAAATTTGAATTGGGAGAGAGGTGTGGGCAGATGAGGCTTTTCCCCACCTATTTATTCTGTCTATAGAGAATTGTTTATGTGTATAATATGTCAACATATCCACACTTCTAACACACACACACACTTTAACAGAAAAGCGTGCTGCACTGATGATCACCAGGGCTATGCTGGTATTTTTCAGAAATGGGCAAGAGGATGAATAGTTAGAATGGGGCTGGTGAATGAAGTAATTTATTACCTGCTGCAGAGATGTGGCTTACTGGCACCAGCAGGTGTCCAAAGCACTCAACTCTTGCGTGCTTTTCTTTGGGTGAAGGTGGATCTTGGTGATTACCCCAAAGCTGTCTGATTTTTTTACCTCTAGGAAGCTGATTCCTCTATAGGCCTCCATTGCAGTCCTAAATGTACTTTGTTCTGTGTAGGACTTTCTCAAGGATAAACCTAGTGTTGAATGCATATATTTAAAAAAACAGTCCCAGACATCACTGGATCTGAAGAATCCTGAAGCTTTGAGCTGTGTCACTCCTGGGGCTGAATCTGAGTCTCTAAACTGAGAGTGCATTGTGCCAAAGATTTCAGCTCCCAATCATTTTTTAAGGACCTAAGACAGAGATTTTATTTTGAATCCTACAAATGCCACAGTAATTTGGTGCAACAGTTTCAGATGGCTGATTTAATTTTATTTTTTCTTTGTTTCATTATTCTATCTGATTGTAATGTTATTGAATCATGTTAGAATTTTCTTCTGGCAATTACACAGTATGATTTTGTAATGTATTCAATTTTCTCCCTTGGTTGGAGACTGGCTAGGTTCTCTCTTTTTTGCAGACAGGTAACTCAGGTTTAAAAGAATCAAACAAATAAAATAACAAGTAAAGTAACAACTATAGTATACAGACAAACAAATCCATCTTTTGGTAAATCTACATTTCCCTCAATTTTGACATAAGGAATCTCCCAGTTTTGCTTGACTGTGAACAGTGTGAAATTTGTTAGTCTATATATAAGTCCAGTGTCGTTACGATGTGCTATCTCATATTCGTGGTTACCAGCTGTCAACTCATATAACAAGATGTGCTCATCACTTCTGATGGAAAACACTCTGGAACATTTCCTCATCTTTCTCACAATATCACTAAAACATTTTTCTATAACTAGGATAATGTTTCTTCAGCCATGGAAGTTGTTAATGAAAATATACCATTAAACAGTTTGTTTCCAGGGAGCTGCAAGTATCTGTGGGAACAGAGTGTGCCTCCTATCTTTATGATGTTATTCATGGAAGTCTAACTTTGGTCTGAATTGTGGTGTTTTTTTTGATTGTGTTTTTTTTTTTTGTTTGTTTGTTTTCTTTTTCTTTTTTGTTTTTTATGAATAAGCTTAAAATACAAATTGTCTTTTAGAGGTTTCAACAAAGTACATGCTGAAGGCAGAATGTGCATGACAAGTGTTTTGCAACACACCAAAGCATTTTACTTCCTTTCTTCCTGTTAAAAGATCTGAAGAATCAAGTATCTTCAGCGAACCCATTTTGGGAAAGTGGTGGGCAAATAAATCCATGGTACATGCAACCATACATAGATATTCACATTGATATATGAAGGCAAAGACAGTGGGACTGCACAGATAATTTTTTCCCAGGAACTAGCCGTATTTATTTTGTGTGCTTTTGTTGATACTGGCCACATGTATTACTGTGGTGCAGCTCAGAGACACAGGATCCTGCAGGATCACCTCTGCCTCTCCTCTGGGTTGTTGGCTCTCCCTCCAGTCTCCCAGCATCCCCACAGGTGAAATTGTGCCCTCATTCAGTGCTCAAATGATCAAACAGGTCACTGTGCTTTGAATTGGACAAGTTTATGCAGGAATTACCCAAGCTGGTTAGTTGGTAGATCAGAGGAGTAGTGACTTCCAATAGAGAGAAAGGTGACAGTGAGCTGCTGGGGGTAAGCTGGCAGAGAAACCTCATACCAGGGCTGACCTGAAGCAGGACAGGGGACATTATTCCTATGTCCTGCTTGTTTCTGCTCTCCTAGACAGCTCACAAGCCTCCATCCTGTCTGTCTGTGTGGCCTTTGGATCCAAGCCTGCTCTCAGGCTCTGCCTCCCTGCTGGTGCTGTCTCTCTTCTCCCTGCTCTTTCCTGCCTTTTCTTTACTCCTTATTCCCTGTGGCTTTGCAGCTCATTAGACACAAATTATCATCTCAACTTGACACTCTGGGAACAGCAATTCACATTTTTTTTCAGTTGATTACTCTTCTGCTTCTCCTGGATTTATGATGAAGTGGAGGGTTAGAGACACTTTGGCCATCTGAATGGTTAATAATGACCTTGGACTGAGGAGCAGCCGAAACAAACTCCCTGAATTATGAAACTTAGGCAATAGGCAGAGCAAGGGTCACCCAGATGCAGGCATATTTTCCCCCAGCTGCCTCAGGGTTAAGAGAAGGTAATTGGTATTTCCAGTTTGGCTTCTTTCTCATTTTGTGTCATCCCATCATGGGATGCCAGGATGCATTACATTAAATGGCATCAAATAGTTGGGGAGTGTGACATGATACATTATCTGACATGTCACCTCACACCCTGTCATAACACAGTGCACTCAAAGATCAGTAGGGACCAAAAATTCATTTGTCTGATTCCATTTTATCAGTCAACCCAAAGGGAGGCAAGTGTGTTAATTATTTGCACGGTTGTTTGCATCCAGTGCTGGTGGGAAGAGGATGGGATATGATGGGAGTAGGACAATTTCTGTGTTTCAGAACTACTTTACACCTATTCTCCATGTGTATAGGCGATGATGAGGAGAGTGTATAAGTAAAAGATAAGTCTCTAATACTTGATGCAGGATGCAAAATTAACAAAAAGAATGAAGAGATAGTTGAAGAAGTGCTGGCTCCCCAGTTGCAGCAGGCACTGGAATTTGAATTAAGTTTCCTTTGTGCTCCAGAAGAAAAGTGTGATTACACAAGCCAAAAATGAAAGAATCCTAAAAAATCTTGTTCTGAGACAACTGATCTTAATATGTAGATTTTCATATGCTCCTTAAAATTCACTTGCATGGACAGACCTAAAGCTTATTAAATAAGCCTTCAATGGATCTAGCTGTGATGACATTTCCTCCTCGTACTTAAGATCTAAACTCTTAGCAAAAGGCAGCAAGTCTGTTGGTCTCTGCTATGCCTATATATAATATGATGTGTCAGCTAATTTCTCAGGAAAGTTTTGTTCTGTCTCATGGCATGTGATTCTGGGTAGAAAATGTGAAAGCACCTGATTTGGACAGTTAAAAGAAAAAATGTTCTGTTGCCAACTGATTTGCTAAACCTGGAATCAACCTGGGCTCTTCTCAACTTCTTCGTGTTATTTTTGTGAGCAATTGTATTTCTGTGACCAGATTTCTGAGCTCTCAAGTGAGATTTTTACAAATAAATGAAGTGAGGTTGTTTGAATTCATCAAAGACATGAACGTGACAGCAGCCTAGAAAGTGTTACTTTAAAAGCTACAAGTGTCACATGAACTCATAGACATAGTGCGTAACCAGAAGAAGCATCCATGCAACTCAGTGCATTAATTTATAGAGAAATAAAGGAATATGTGCTGCAACAGAAGTGATCAACACCTCCCTCTATGATTGCTTTTAAAGAGGAGGAGGTTGAATTGTGGAGCACTTTGCAGGAATTTGTGACTGAGCCTTGCTGAAGAAAGTACACTGGTAACTTGCACACATGAGCAAACCACAGCTGTTGTCTTGTACTTTTGGCTGTGGTATCAAGCTGCATATTAGTGCAACTGTGTCCCTTATGTCTCTTTGAAATGGCTTGTACATTATGATGTAAGTAATATTAATGCTGGAGTAACACTAAGCTCTGCCCACTGTATTTACTTCTGGTCCACATTTCTCCATGCTTTTTGGACTAGTATGTAGTTTGAATTGTGGGTGAAAGTTCACCTTGGTTCCTTGATGTAAATTGGGTTTTGCATCCCTAGAAAACACAGATCTGAAGAGAAGAGCACACATTAAACATCTGCACTGGCAGCTTCGTGGTAGAAAATTGTGTTCCTGTCCTTTGGCTGCAGATGTCCTTGGCAATGTCCCAGGTTTGTGGAGTGGGATAAGGGACTGACCACAGCTTCCCTCTGGGAAACAGAACAGGAAGGTGTTGCTGACTTCAGTGATGAATCTGCAGCAGGAAAAGGGATTTCCCTCACCTCCTTCAGGGTAATATCCTGAAAGTGTTTCAGCTTCATGGCTTGGATCCATGGAGGCTGCACGGTGGTGAGATGGGTGGAATCAGGATGTCAGTGAAAAGTATAACCCCATCCTGTAAAATGTGTGTTAAAGTATATGAGAATATTGAATTCTTGTTCAGTAGATCACAGTTCCAGCAGAGTCTTTTATTCTGGAGAACTAGTAGATATGAAAAACCCTCAAAGACCAAGTTTGGTCACACAAAATTTTGAGCAGAAATGTGTTTAGGTAGAACTCACCATTGCTTGTAATAAGACCATGCTCCTATCCCCAGATGTACCCTAAAACATCCTTAAGTTAGAGTATTCCTGTTTCTCAGTTGCTAAAGCAAGTAATGACATGGCAGCTATACTTACAGGATATTCTCAGCTGTTTTCAGAAAAGAGCTTTCTTCTTGGTGTTGCTTATTTTAGTCCAGAACTGGCATATTATGAAAGGCAAGAAAGAAAATTGGTGGGTTTTATCAACCATGATATTAAACAAGGAAGTAGAAAAGGAAAATTATTTATATCTTCCAAAAGAATTTTCTCAACAAAGAAATACTGAAAATGGGAGTGAATTTTAGGAAATGGGAGTGTTTTATACAGAATATGACTTACGACTCTCTTGTGGTTCAGGCCACAGTACAACAGGGCTGCAATCTTTAGTATAAAGTGGTATAGGCGTGGTAAAGGAGAAAACAGGAAGGAGTGTGACATGGGAACTTCAGGATGCATACAGTAAAAGTGTCAGAGGAGAGGAAAGGATTAAATGTTAGTTGGAAGAAGAGAGTAAACAAGAGAATACACTTGGGGCTTTAAGGTGAGTGAGTTTTAGTGACACTCCTGATGCTCACCAGTGCTATTTCAATTTCTAGTGGGAGGATGTGTCTACAAAAGCAGGCAAAAGGCTGAGATTTTATTGGGACTGCAGAATCCCAATGCAGATTTGTACTGCATAATATTACCTTTGCAGGTACTGCAAAGAAATAACTGCAGAGAATGTCAGGAAAGGAGAGATTTTGCCCATCTCATTTCAGTCATTCAATTGAGGTGTCTCACTTAGGAGCCTAGTAACTTTAAACTCCTTCAATAACCAATGAAGACAGGGAAGGATACAGATCTTGGTGGTCTCACAGAGGATAGGCATCCTTCTTCATGCTCTTATTTGCTCATATTTGCTCTGGTTTGAAGCCAAGATAAGTCAGTAAAGTGGATTTCAATAGGCTTAGGTCACATCCATTGAAATTGTACTCTGAAGTCAGAAAGTAAGGGTATAATTCAGACCATCAACATGGCCATCTGCACATTCAGTCCCCATATGTCATCAAAGGAGCAAGACAGTCATCTCCCTGAGGCACCTCTGTTGTGTTTCATTAGTTGCTCTAAGATGAATCCTTCTAGATAGAGTCCAGACAAAAAGCTTAGACTGGATGAACAGCCAATGACAGATGAGTAAAAGGCTGTTCTAAAAGTTGTGGTATTATTATCTGCTTGGGTTATATCATACCATGGGCAAAGTGCATGATTTCTTAAGGAGCCAAACTCAACAGATAAAAATTGTTTTTGCTGGCCTCTGACTGGTGTAATGGATTTGCAAGATGGACTGAGAAAACTTCATACTCATGGCAGAGAACGAGCCAGACTCTGTTCAGGTGAATCATTGGTTCAAATACCTGAAGGCCATTTGAAAATTTGGGGGGTTGATTTTTCAAAGAGGATTTCTCACAAGCATCAGGGCTGGTTCCAGGAACAGCACTTGTGGTGGCAGGGTGTGGAGAAGACAATGGCATTCCCCATGTTTGCCTCATTGTTATTTTGATTATGCAACATTCTCCTCTGCCCACAATACTTGGGTCACTGTCCCATAACCCGTGAACTATTTTTCCCCTCGGCCACACTTTATTGCTATTATCCCTCAAGCCAGGCAACATCTAATTGAATGTGGGTTTTGTTGTATGTGCAATGAATTCCATCTGTTTGTCTCTTAGAAGCAATTTGACAACAATGAAGACACGAAAATTACAAAAATAATGAGGACTCCTTTTTCAGGAAAATTAATTGAAATGATACAAACCCAAATCATGAGTGATGCTGAGTTGTATGGTGCCTGACTAGGCTTGAAGAGAAGGTGCCAGAGGTCTAGGAAGGCTTATTCCAGAATGTATGAAAATGTCCGGGAAAAGATACATTCATCATAATAGAATCTGTCGAGTTGGAAGGTACTCATCAGGATTATCAAGTCCAGCTCCTGTCTCTGTGTAGGTACCCCAATAATCACACCACATCATCCAAATGCTTCTTGAACTCAGGCAGGCTTGGTGCCATAACTACTTCCCTGGGGATCCTGTTCCACTGCTCAACCACCCTCTGGGTGAAAAAAATGTCCTAATATCTAACCTAAACTTCTCCCAGCACATCTTCCTACCATTCCCTTGGGTCCTATCATTTGTTACCAGAAAAAAGAGGTCAGTGCCTTCTGCAGCTCCTTCTGTAGTGAGGAAGCAGTGAGCTGCCATGAGGTCTCCCCTCAGTCTCCTCTTCTCCAGGCCGAACAGACCTTGTGCCTTTAGCCACTCCTCATACAGCTTTCCCTCTAAACCCTTCACCAGCCTCGTAGCCCTTCACTGAACTCCACAAGATTCCACAAGATTTGTGACACAGCAAAATAAGTCTTTGAGAAATGTAAAAAGATAATAAAAAGTCTTCTAAAAGCTGTTTTTGCTATTAAAAGAATCAAGGTCAAGGGACCTGTACAAGAGATACAGTTTCTGGGGATTTAATGGCAAGATGGATATTGCCACATCCCAATGGATGTGACTGACAGAAAAACAGCTGTGGCCCCACCAACTGCCAAAAATGAAACTCAGTCCTTCTTAGGAACTGTTGGTTTCTGGAGGATGCATATTCCTGTCTACAATCAGACTGTGAAACCTCTCTATGAGGTTACCTGAAAGAAGAAAGACTTTAAATGGGGCTCAGAACAACAAGCTGCTTTTAAAAATATTGAACAGGAGATTGTGTAGGCAGTGGCCCTTGGACCAATTTGAACAGGGCCAGACATTAAAAATGTGCTCTGCACTGCAGCCAGGAATGATGGTCCTACATGGAGTCTCTGGCAGAAAGCTCCAGGAGAGACTCAAGGTTGACATCTAGGTCAAAACTACAAAGGCTCCAAGGCTAACTACACAGCCACTGAAAAAGAGATTTTGGCTGCATACAAAGGAGTCAGAGCTGCTTCAGAAGTGATTGGTACTGAAGCACAGCTCCTCCTGGTGCCCCAATTACCTCTACTGGGTTTTATGTACAGAGGGAGAGAATCTTCCCTCCGTCATGCTACTGATGCTGAGAGCTAGAACAGAAAGATTCAGTTGTCCAGGAATTGTAGAAGTGGCAACAGATGGTCCAGAAGGCACACACTTTGGAATGCCACCAGAAAAAGTGGTAAAACAGGCTCTGGATCCAGCCCTCCAGGACTCCTCTCTAGTAGCTCTATGTCCTTTTTGTACTGTGGGGTCCAAAACTGCACACAGTAGTGAAGATAGGGCTGCACCAGTGAAGTGCCAAGTGGGACAATCACCTCCCGTGACCAGATAACCATGCAGTGCTTTATGGACCCCAGAGCTGATTCATTACAACACAGATAGAGGTTTAACCTCTGTCTCTTACTTGTGAAGCCCAGAAAGGTGTAAGCAAAAGAATTTTATTTACCTCACATGAATTAATATATAACAATAAAACCCCAAAACACATAAGATACCCTGATCAAAACTGGAACTTAAACAGCTCACACTATGTAACTGCTTGAGTAGACTGAGAAAAGGATGTGGTGTTTATGTTGGGCATCTTTTACAAAAAATCCTTTTCCATAATCTGGGATGTTATATTGAGTGGCTGATGGTCATGTTTGATCATTGACCAACATGTAATACTGAAGGATAAACATTCACTTACACGCAGAGCAAACAAAGAAACAAACAGACAAGGCCAGGGAAGCAGTAACCTGAGAGCTGACTGGGGACAGAATATATTTTGCTTTGAAGAAGATTCAGTTTCTTGTGTAAGGGATGAGAAACTACTGAATTTACTGTTTCTGTCAATTTCTTAATTAATCATGACAGCACAAGCACTTTGTGCCTTTCTTCTCTCCCTTCTTTTCCTCTAATAAACATTTTTCCTAACAGCATCTGGTTCATTAAGCACTCAACAGCCTATTACACTATGCTAACCCAGAGCTATCTGATGGTGGACGTAGTGTAGATTTCCAGTTTATCATATTTTTCTCAGTCATCTGCTCATCTCAGTGCCTCTGCTCCCCACAGTAGCTGTGGTGATGGCCCATTCACTCATATGGTGTTGAAGTGCTAACTGTAAAATTCTTCTTTCTTTCCTCCCTCCTCTTCTTGCAACTTAATGCCTCCTCTGACTCTTTGATTCTGGCTGCATTCCTATGGGATTAAGGGTTTTCTGTTTCCTAGAAGAAATAAAATGTGGCTATCTGATCCAGAGGGGTAGGAAATATCTCCGTAAACTCCTTAATGGGGAGTTTTATTGGATATATTTTCACCTCATTTAGCTTTTATTTCAGTATGGCTCTTTCATCAGGCTGAGCATCTGAAGGAAGTGACAACTTTAGGGGAAGGCAAGGAGGAATTGCTTGGATTAAAAGAAGACACGAAAACAGAACTCAAAGAATAGAAATGTTTAGAAAGAATGAATGCCTAATAGGTGGCTCACTGAACTTAAAATAAATGTGCTTGTTGGGTGGAGAGATTCCTGAGAGACTCTGCTCTGTGACCAACAGTTTGTAGGTGATGGTCTGTAAAAGTGGGCAGATTAGCTTTCTTCACAGGTCTTAAAATCATTTAAAGGGCTTTGATCTCCTGTGCTGCTTTCTTCTCAGCAGGGGCTCTGCTCTGGTCAATCCCATATGAACTCTTTCTTCATCCAGGTCATGTCATTATGGAAGATACCTGACCTTTCAGACCTCCTGAGATTTACAAATCTACCGAATATTTCTTTGGTAAATTGTTTCAGTGATTATCTGAACTCATTGTCAAAAATGTATATTTTGTCTCATTGAATCTAATTTCAAATTCTAGCTGGTCAGACAGTGTTTGCCTTTTGTCTGCTAAACCAAGCAACTTTTTATTATCAGAAATATTTTCCATTCCCCAAATACAGACTATGATTTCATTGCCTCTCAACTTTTTCTTAAGGAAGTAAAAGAGTTGGAGCTTCTTAAATTTTTTGTTTGAAGGCAGATTTTCCAGACATAAAATCATTGCTGTAGCCTTTTTCTGATCCCCTTCCAGTGTTTCAGCTACCTCCTTGGGCTGCACATGTTTTTTGAGTAATGGTCTCACCAGCACTGTATACAGAGATAATAATTGCATTTCACTTTGGCACAACATGCTCTTTGTATAACCAAGCACTGTATCTGCTGTTTTACAGGAAAGTATTCAGGGTGTTTGGGCATGCCTACTTCTGAATATGCTCAAAGAGTGACTTTGCCTTAAATGTAAGAATAGTGCCTTATACTACAGCATGAGGTTCAAAATAACACAGTTCACCCAGCTGTGAGTGGAACTGACCCGTTCCCCTTATTGTTTAATGTTCTTCAAATGTCTGTGTCCTCTGAAAACTTCACCATCCTGGCTGAAGATGTTGAAAAATGCTGGATAAAAGGAAATATCTGTAGGACCCACAGAAAATATCCCCTCTTTGATGATGATTCCCCATTAACAATTGCTTCTGAGGAGCATAACTCTGGAATAGACCTCCTGGGTCACTGAGTCTAATCCCCAGCTATTTCATGTAACCACATCATACAGTAACTATTAGAAATCTAGTTAAATTTTAATCCATTTAATATGTGCTGCATTGGTTTTATGTAGTGCTGCTTGTGTAATCTGAATGCCATGTGACATTCAAGTCACTATTTTATTTCTAGCAATGACAAAAAACAGCTGAACTGATTTTTATATACTGCAACTTTAGTCTTGAAACAATGAGAAAAAAAAAGAACCTGAGGTTTTTCTTGTTTAATTATTTCAAATGAAATATTTTTTAAAATTAAAATAACAAATAAGATGACACCCATAATGCCTAGTGACAAGATGCTGAAAAAGAAAAACGCATAGGATTTTTTTAGTGTGACAGTTCAAAGTTCCAAATGAATTTTTCCTAAGGATGGGAAAATAAAACTGAGATAGAGGAGGTAATTGTCTCCCTCAATATTTCCTTCCTCCCATCTCCCAGAGGTTGCTCCTTTCCTTTCCAGGGAAGCTGAACTGCATTTGAAGTAACTTTTGGACTACAGCCACTTGCGTCTTGCTCTGTTAAAATCACCCAGGCTATAGAGGATGGTTTGGGAACTGCATCACATGTGGTTTGATTCCATCTACTGCAGTTTAGCAGTCTCTAGAAAATGGGTGGAATGGTCAGGCAAGGGAGGGACCACCTCCAACTTCCATTTTTAACCTGCCAGTTGGCATGAATCAAAAGCTGTACTTCCAGGCTTTTGTAGGGCTCGTGATGCTGAAAAATACCAGGCAGTCTCTGAAGCAGTATCCCACAGAAGTCACAACCTGCAGGGGTGAATATCAGGTGGCCAAAGTCACCAGTGACAGCTGATGGCACGAGGCACCTTATGGTACTGATGCTGATTCCTGCAGGTGTGTGAGTGTGTAAGCCTCTGTATGATATATCCATCAGTGGTCAAACAAAATGCCTTTGTGTCTTGTGGAACTAATGAATACACTGCCCAAGGCAGATGACAGTGTTTTGAGGATTTTGCTATACAACTTCCTTTCTGTTTGGCAGCTGGGAACAAGATAGAGCTTATTTGTTTATAGGGATATACTTTAATATCTAGCTGTCAAAATAGATTTAAGGAATGTGTATATTCTTCTTCAATGTTGGAGGCTGAGCAGTTCTGAGCTCATCTTTAGAAGAAGGGGTGGGAGAAGAGGGGGAAAAATCTTCTAAAAATGTTCAACACAGTAGTGGTGAACCCCAATTTCCAAACTGACCCCAACACTGATGCTAAGATTTTAATGATTTCCCACCATGTCTGAAGCAAATCTAGCTGGCCTATCTACATGGTGCTATAAGCCAATTACTGCTTTGGGTTGTTTTTTCATGAGAAATTACAAGTTTCTGTTTTTCTGAGCAAAATTTGCAGGCACAAGGTCTTTGGTAAGGTGACAGCACACTGAATCTTAATTTTAACCCACCCTTCTTTGAACTAAACCCCGAACAAATGGCTCTTCTTTCTTCTCAGTCCTATTCTCAGCCTTATTTCTTTGGTGAATTACACTTCTAAGAACTAGCCCCCATTATAGAAGATTTTCCTGCCTTATACATGCTTAAATGAGATGCTTTAATGTCAGTGACATGAATTCAAATGGAGAAAAAGGGTTTGGAAGCTGCAAAAGCAAGGTTATTTGGTCCTGCTCAGTAACCTCAGAACTACCAATCTTGCCACTTCTATAAATGTAATTCATCATAGACCCGTTCAGTTTGGGTGTCAGAGTGGAAAACACTTAGGTACATGAGTGAGTTCAATCACTCAGGTGAGCTTCCTTCCAGGACGGCTGAGTGCTGGTGGGATGAAGGCACAGGTGTGATGGTTTGGGACCAAAGGCAAAGGAGCAGAATCATAATCTCAGATCACTTTCCTTCCTCCTGGATGGGGCTGCTGTTGCTCCAGGGAGACAGCAAGTTTATCACATCCTTACCCACCCAGGTGGAGTGAGTGCATTAAGAAATTTGCAGAAGGAAGGAGCTAGGGGCTGAAGGATCTTTGTAATCTGCAAAGACTATGGTCAAGTGTTCAAAAAAAAAAAAAAGCCACCTGGTTTCTAAATCTGTATGTTCATCAGGTGTGTATTACTTCAATTCTGCTGGATGCCAGGACTCTTCTATTTTGGCAGTGTTCCAAAATGTGAATGCCCCAGGGAATTTGATAGATAGATCAAATACCTATGATAGATAGATAGTTCTCCTTGCTTTCCAAGAGGGCACGTAGGCTTTACAATTGTCTGGCTTTTTAAGCACTCCAGTGTGCAATATCTACTCCTAATTTCTAGGCGTTGCAATATGCAAACTGAAAGCAGGTAAGGCAATTCATTGTGCACAGCCTCTGTTGTGCCTTAGTTTCCATTGGGAATGGTAGCCCATCCTCCCTTCCATGGGTGGAATAAAAGAGTGTGTGCAATAAAAGAGGTGAAGTGCTCAATTATTATGGTAATAGGACTCCTATAAATACCAATGATATATGTGTATATTTGGATTTTAGCAGAACCTAACTTACAACTGCAGCTTAAAAAAACTGCCATAAACCCCTATATAAATTCCATCTGTGAATATTTGATCAGATGCTATGTGGGTGGAAAAGTATGTTTCATTGCTATTGTGATTGCTTTCTTTAGCTTTTCACGAGTAATAAATGTGAAGAATGTCCCAACACTTTTATGCTCTCCCAGTCAGTAATATTTTCTCTGAACCTGTATGCGAATGTTTAATTCATTAAATGGTATCATGGAGTTTACGGTGAAATCATAAATCTGTTCTGTTACATTGCTTATTGGAAAATCTTCAACCCCAAGAAAACTGCTATCAAACCCCGAGCACTATAGATTGCTTCCCTTGATTACATATGGCTTTTACTGGTTGCTTTCCACTTTCTCTTAGGCTACTTTCTCCTTTGCTTCCAAATTCTCCATTCCACTTTGGAGTAGTGAATCTCACTGGTTCGAGAGGGTGGAGTTTTCATGAGCATTTAGAAAGCAAAAAGGGAGATACTGTGTGTCCTGCATTTAGCTTATATAAGGCATAAGTTCTCAGTACTGCTCAGATTTTCAGGATGAAGGTCATTGCAGAGGCACTGGAAAATTCACTGTAGGAATGAGATGTCTGTGATAGAACCTGAGGTTATAAAAAAATATAATTCTTCTTTTAGCTTTCTTGTTTTCTTAAATTATCCATTTCCAGTGTCAGCAAAGCCATGCAGAATGGTGGGCCACAAACAGTATCATACATTGGTGTTCTCAGAATAATGCTTTGCTTTCCAGTTTCTTATAGTCAAGACTAATCTCATAGGACCCTCAGGAAATATCTCAGGAGGCCTGGAGATGGGTACCACTACTCAAGAGTTGGATAAAGGGAACACAGGCTGCTTCAAGCTCTACAGAACCATCATGCAGCTTGCACAGCCAGTTCTACCAGAAGGGACAAAGTTTTGATTGTGCTTATACACGAAATACCCGGCCAGACTCATGGTAACCAGGCTTCTCTTTCTAGAGTGCTGTTGCCTTGCTTTTTTACAGAATTCCAATGAAACTGAGTCAAAACCAGCATGTCTGTGAATAGCACTCCAAGAAACAGATGAAGATGCTCCCTGCTTCTGGCTATTTGCATCTGGCTTCTCTGCCAGACCATCAGCATGAGCAGCTGTGAGACAGACAGGGCAAGTCACCCAGTGCTAGCCAGTCCCAGACTCTGTTAAAAACTACCTTCAGATTCTTCTTCCTGAGCTGCTCTGTGCTTTCAGTGGTTACAGCTGAGGTTGTACCACAGTAATTATTACTGAAGACTTGCTAGTGGATCTTTGTCTGCATCACAGAAACTGCCCAGGCAGCACCTTGGCAGTGCCAGCAGAAACACTCAAAAGAGATTAATCCTTAACTCCAAAGCTGGTCCAGGAACCCAACTCCAAAGCTGGTTCAGGAACCCATAAGTTACAAGAAAATTATCTCTTGCTACATCTACGGCTCATCCTCTGGTTACTACTGCCTTGGATCTCATCTGTCCCCATGTTCTGACTTCCAGAGCAGTCAGCAGTTAGGCTTCAGTCCAACAAGATAGGCTGTATGGCTGCCAGCACTGTGGCATCCCTGAGGATAATGGTGCAACTCATGATTGTGCTTAAAAGAAGCTCTTCTAAGTGCCTGGGTCTTACCAAGAGCAACAGAATACAATAGTGTTTAAGCATCTAAATGCAAAAAACCACCCTGTTTTTTCAGCCCACACACCTCCTGCATTGTGTGGGTTGTTTTTTTTTTGTTTTTTTTTGTTTTTTAATATATATTTGCATCAAGGAGTGTCCTTCGTACAAAGGATGGGATTCCAGAGTATTTTCAGTAACCAGAGAATTCTCTTGCAGGACTGGTGTAGATGCCAGAACGAGGAGGTGTGGTAAAGGGGAATGTGTGATTGATTTCTTTTCTTTTCCAAAGCTGGATGTAATGCCTGACCCAGCTGTTAGCTCACACTGCTTACAAGAACGAGGAATCAATCTCACCAGATGTTGTTCATTTCCTCTGTTGCTGTGTGGCCAGCTTGAACAGAGGATGCAGGGGGCGGAGGAGAGGGAGGGAAAAGAAAGGGGAGAAAATCTCAGTCTAAATTACACAAGAAGGGCCCAGTGTGGGAATTTAACATGAGGAACACAAAAACAGGCCATGAATGGGAAAGTGGAAGCTGGAAAACAGAGCCTACTCATTCATGAATCTGATTCATTTACTGGGGAGCAAAGCAGACTCACTCCCCTGTGGGTCAATGACCATCTTAGGTATTCTCCTGAAAACTCTTGTTTCCCATTAAAAGGATGCAGGAGGTACATGGGGAGGGCTCAGCAGCTAACAAGCCAATGATTCAAGGCCACATCTACCAGCTGCATTGCACACTGTCATGGATGAGTCTGTAGGACACTTACATGTGTAGAGTCTTTGAGCAAAATTTGGGAAAGGGATCACAGTAACAGTGTGATGTGCTGCTACCACAAACAAATTGCCTAGGTGCTTGTGTGCCAGAACCATCTCAAAATGCCTTCTTTCTGAATGCTAGAACAAGCTCCTGTGCTCAGAGGTGCAGCTAGGGAGATCAGTACTGACAGGGGAGGCACTTGGCGCTGGGAAGCTACTGAGACATTGTGTAAACTGAGCCCTTTCATCAGAACAATGTCTTTTTTAGACCACCTAAAGATTTCTTTGCCTGTGTAAGTGGTTGAGAAGAAAACAGAGAGGCAGAGGAAAGGATCTTTAAATGAGGAGGGCATTTTGAGCTGAGGGTAAATGGTTCTGGATGAAAAAATTTTTCAGGTGGTCTGTGAAGGTGCTGGTGCCAAGGAGAGGGCATCTGCTTCTCATGGAGAAAAGCTAATTTAATAAACCAGTTGAACTCTCACCTACTGATTATAATTTCCTGTGGAACGTCCACTTCAAGATGAATTGATCTCTGTTGTATGGTTTTTGACACTCTTTTTTGCATGTTCTCCAACTCTCTGAAGTATCAACCAGGTAGGTTCTTGTCACCTCTGAAGTCACAAGTCAATCTGGAGAGGTACAGTGACAGGACCATGATGGGCTGACGTTCCTTCCTTGAAATAAAACCATCACCACTGATGAGAAAGGGACAGCCAGTCTCTTGCTCTTGGGCTTTAGGACAGATACATACTTTGAGCTGGGAGTAGTTAAAGAAACAGGACCATAAGGGTCCCATGGACACTGTTGTGTTGCATGATGTGTAGCCATGTTTGGCCTTCAGTTAATGAGCAAGATGGACCTAATCTAATATGTCTTATCATGAAATACTTCTGCCAAGGGTGGGAGACTGGCTTGTGTGGAGTACTCATTTCTCCTTTGTGCCAGTTTCTGTGATTTTGGTTAACAAATGGAGTATAAATTAACTGGGGGACTGTTGGGGGGGAAAATAATGCAAAGATTCTGTTCTCCAGTTGCAAGGTTGCTAAACTCTGAGTCAATCTATTGACATCACTGCAGACAATCTAGATTTACAGCAGCTGAAATGATTCCTTAAGGGTGAATAAAATGCTTTCACAGGGCATGTTAGAAGCTCTGATGAAAGGATTTATTGTATTGTTCCTGGGAATGTGGATGAGACACTCTGATACTCCGTACTTATATTGATCAAATCCTAGCTACCACTCAAGGCTATCACTAAATTTAATTCTCAATTTCCCATTTTCTTGCAATTATACCCAACCAAATGTTACCTTGCCATGTTGCTTGAACAGGCTGTCCTGAGTATCATCAGGCATATCAGTTACTTGTCATTTCCAAAGACTTATTCAGTTTATGAGATGTTCCAAGGGTACCTGATCCTTCAGTGCCAATGCTGTCAATTTCTAAGTCCCCTGCTTTATGCAAACCTCCCTTTACCATCCCTGAAAAGCAGATGAGGTATGTGCAGTTTGAAGTTACGGTTAAAATTACATGGAAATAAAATGACAGGAGCAGCTGTCACATTTTTAACAAAATTTGGTCACTGCGGATATGAAACCTGAGAACTTGCATAAGAGACCCACTGCACTGAGTGTTGGTTTAGTCCACAGAGCAGCTGCAGATAGAGGGGGGGATATTAGGGGGGGCATATCCCCGCTCTTCTGGAGCTCCTTGCCTGGGGAATTGTGGCTGCAGGTTCCCGAGGGCCCCCTGGTGTTTTGCGCAATCTATCTTTAGAGAACTGCAAGTTCATTTCTGAGAAGGGCACTGGCTTTGAGCACAGACTACCTCCAAACTGACAAACCACTTCCTGCAATCGTTAACTGAATTAAGAGCTTCTCGGTCCCCTCACTCCCCTGAAAAGACCCCCCCAGACACCTCTTCGCCACACCCCCCCCCTGGTCTGGCATCAAGAAATATTAGCAATGACAAGAGGGCATGAAGGGTTGAAGTGATACTAACTCATAGGCCTCCTCCCTGCTAGTGTCTTCTACAAAGATCTATGATATCAATTCCATTGGGTTTCTGCAGGAGTTAAAGCCATGAAATTTCCGGAGTTTTCTAGCCTTGGGAAAGAAGGTGCCTCAGGTGTCTGTTCATTTGATGTTTCTACCAGCATGGCCCTCCTTTTGGTCATATTCTGAGAAATAATAGTGTGCCTACACTGGGACATTAGCTGGGACATTATCCCCTGCTAAAAACATCCCAGATGTGGTCTGTATTAGCTTCCACTATAGGATACAGCAAAAGCTTCCAATCATCAGTGTTGACTTCAATGGTAATGCTTGCGTCCATTAAGAAAAGAACCCCAAATTTACACTGAATTCTTCCAGCCTGATTTCATGCTTGGTCATTCTGTTGGTGG
This sequence comes from Calypte anna, assembly GCF_003957555.1. Taxonomy (NCBI): domain Eukaryota; kingdom Metazoa; phylum Chordata; class Aves; order Apodiformes; family Trochilidae; genus Calypte; species Calypte anna. Next base: position 141,706,257 of record NC_044245.1, on the reverse strand, counting down.
GCCTTTCCCACTCCCCCACCCTGATTTGTGCTCTTCTAACATCTGTTCTACCCAGACTTTGCACATACATGTGTCCAAGCCCTCTTCCTACTAGGTGAGATTTACAAGAGCTAACTTAGAACCCGGTGCTCTCTCCCTGGGTCCTGGTCCTTCCTTTCAGAAGCTTTTCAGGCAGCTTTATTCCCTGTAGAACTGAGGGATGCAGACTACTGTTCTGCTAACTAGTAACAGAAACTGAAATGTTAGCTAAATAACATTTTTCAAGAACTTTTCAATGATGGGCAAAGTAATTCATTCAAACATGGGCAAGGTAATTAATTCAAAGAATGTTTTCTTGCATTTTAAGGATTTCAGCATAACTGCAGAATCTGGTTGGATCTATACACATGAAGCATACTGGTACTATAAGACTACAAGACCTATGGTTTTCTACTTAATTTTTATTGGATAAGTTCCATTAAAACATAACTTAAATGGTCATGAAAGATATTCTTCCTGCAGACATGCTTACCTCAAAGAAGAATATAAAGGTCTTGACTGTTTTCACATACAAATATATAGAATAGTTTAGTTTGCAAACATTTTCTCTGAAAGCAACTGTTTTGCTTCTTCTTTGCCTCAGACATGATGGCAACAAGAATTTAGGAAGAGCTAATTGGGAAACATGCCGTATATTAGCATTCAAATTATGGGAAATGCATGGAGGAGTGAGTAGCTTGAGTAGAAGAAGCCAAAATCAAGAATATATACAAATCTAGAAGATGCCATTTGAATTACCCATTGATCTTTGAAATCTACATATAGATGTTTATTTTTTACACTGAAGACATTGATAGAGCTGAAGTGCTATGGTGTAGAAGACCTTCCAAATGTTGCTAACTTTTGTCCCAAAAAGCAGCCTCTATTGCTACTGTCTGTGCAGAATGAGCAAGAAAAAATGACCAGAGGCAGTTTGTCATCACTCTCCAGCTGTAAAAGGGACCCACCCTGGTGCATTTTAATGCTTGCAGAAGGTGGACTGAAGAACAGTGTAATCACTCTCACAGGTGTTTTGTTTCAGTATTTCCTGGGTGTGCAGGGCACCTGAAGACAAGATGAGCCTTTGAGTTATCTCAAAAGAACCAGTGAAGAACTTTTCAGAACATTTTTTTTTCATTTAGTAGTGACAATTCTATAAAATGAAAGCTTTCTCTGGGAACACACCATTTGGAACGAAACTTGCCATTGTCATTGATGGCAAAGCTGCAAACTCCAGAGGTTTATAAAAACTGAAACCACATAGGAAATACGTACAGGCACGTAGCTTGAATGCAGTCTGCCATATGCACCCCAGGAGGCTGGAGTGTATAGGACCAGGCATTTGCTCCCACCAAAAGCACTTGGAGTGTTTCCATCTTTCCTAATGGAAGCAAGATCAGGCCTTGAGTATGGAAACATAAGAAGACAGATAGTGTGAGACCAAGAGGGTTGCTCATTTGTTTGGCTGTTGTTGCGTGTAGGGTGGTTATTCACTTTAGCTGCAATATTCCTTGTTCATTAGAGAGCTGTTGATACCATGAGTGTAATTTCTCACACACATATAAAATGAGGTTCAATCCATAGATGCACTGGAGCCTTCACTGGCCTCTCCATAAACCTGGGAGTGAGAGTCGAACCATTTTCCATTGCTGTAGGCAGCATGTAGAAAGCTTTTTGAGATAAGTAAATAAAATTCTGCTATCAACACATGCAGAATTGTGTCATTTTATGGTTCACACAGTCCCGACTGCAGCTGCCTCTTGGTCTGTGTCATCATTTATTGCATTTTTCCCACATAGGCTCACGTGGGACTAGATGGCTGTGGCTCACAGCCACTCATGCACCCTGGGGTATTTGAACCTGTTGTCCTCACTTGTCAGGAGAGCATCCTGCCTGGCACACCCAGAAGGCATTTGCAGCAAGATTGAGCTCAAGTTGCATTTTTGAATTCCTCACCAGTAATGGAAGATTCACAGGTCCCTGAGCAGATCAGGAGGTATGTGTGAGCCTCTGCAGCCCAGGGGCTTTGGCTCAAAGTGGGGAGCTCTGAGCTGGGCAGTGGGGAGCCCCTGGACCAACAGCAGAGTCTGGGCTTGATGCAGTGTCTGCCTGGTGTCACAGATGGAAAAGAGTATCAACAGAGCACTGAGAGAAACCAGGCCAAGAACATGTCTCTGTAAGGAGTTTTTGAACCCTACATCTCCAAATCATACATTGATCATTTCTTTGAATTTTAAATTCTAACTTGCAAGTTCTTTGTTTGATAATGTTGCTTTCTAGTGGTATAATTTTCACCTAAGCACTTAGTGATCTAAAGAGGAGTCTCCTAAGCTGCTCTGACTTCTCTGACATTGGACTACAGACTTCATTCTCAAGAGGTTAGACCAAACACAAGTGTGGTGGGCTCCATGTACACACAGGAGATGGTATTTTTCACTCACCCCCTGCCATAGCCTGCCAGGTTTAACTTGATATGATGTAAAGGTCTTTGATTCCAATTCATCAACCGTTCATGCAGAAGACGACCTTCTAAGACATTCAGACAGCAAAGGAAAGCTCAGCCACCCACAAAGGAAATCTCTGGGTGACTAGAGTGAGCAGAAGTGACTTTTGGGGAAGGTCTGTAGACCTTATTTACCCTTTTCAAGAAGATAATTTCCAGTCATCCTGCCCAAGTTCTGGGCAGCAGAACTTGGCAGAACAACAGCAGAATTTGTTGTCTTTCTATAGTTATCTTGCTTGTGCAATCAGCCATTCATGGTGCTCTGTTTGTTGGCTACTCCCTCATTTTTTTTCTTTCCCTTTCTCTGCCCCCATGTAATTTCAGAAAGTTCTATGAACTATCTGAAAAGTTCAGCTTCTCAGTGTAAAGCAATAGAAACCATGCCCTGAATGGATTTTCTGCTAGGTGTCTAGCCCATTCCCCTTGTCCATAGAAATTTTGCTATGCCTAAATTTGTATATGAGGAAGAGGAGGAAGGGGCAGAGAAGCTGTCAGGCTGCAAACTACTTTTGGCTTGGCTCTGATTAATGCCAAGCACAGGTGCTAAACACCTCCTCACTGTCAGACTTTCCATTCAGTGTGTGTCCTTAATATAGGCAGAAACTATTCCTGGTCACAACACAATCAGCTATCTTTATCAAGGGGTTTTCTGCAGCACCCATCTGTATAGCAGCCAAGTACTTCCCAAACAGATTCGGTCTTCATGGCATGAATGAGAAAGCATTTCTCTGACAAATTATTTAAAAATAGTATGGGTAGATCTATAACACCTTATAAAAACCTAGGCAGCTGCAGCTAAGTATAAAGTCACACAGCAAAATGGTAGAATAAAATCTGGTTAATGTTTAACAAGAAGTTTTCTAGACAAAAGAGGTAACTTCTTTCAAAACTGATTTTTTTTGGAGAAAGGATGCCTTTGAAAACTTCTGTTTGCAATTCACTTACACATCCCAGATACACAACCCACATAATAAACTTGAGCACCTCATTTCAATTTACTTTATTCCAGTTAGTAATTATGGATTCTAAATTTCTGGATGTAACATTTAATATAAGTTTACATTGTCTGCAGAAAGGTTTGCACCATTTAAATCAATTTAGAAATCTGTTAAGTAAGTCTGACGCAAGTTTAGTTATAGCAAATGCCTTAGCTAATAAATTTCTTGGGACTGGGTTGTATCTTTTCTGCATGCATGGATGAAACTCAAGTGCTCTCAAGGCCTCAGTGAATAAATAATAAATGGTACAAAATAGCTTTTTGATACATAATAATATCATAACTTTAAAATGTGTTTTTTCAGGGCTAGAAATGAGTCTGGTGTGTCCCTCTGGGAAGCTATTAAATACAAAGAAAGAAAGAGCTATTTCTAGTGTTGGAAGCTGGTCAATGCATCTCTCACCACACCCAGGTTCCTGGCAATCATTTACACTCATCTCTTGCATTCTTTCAAAGGGATGTAAATTATTGCCAACTCAGTATGTTACAATCACCTTTTCACAGGTGAAAATAAATTGTAAATCATAGAATCATAGAATCATAGAATCATAGAATCCTAGGGGTTAGAAGGGACCTTGAAAGATCATCTAGTCCAACCCCCCCTGCCAGAGCAGGGCCACCTAGAGTACATCGTGCAGGAACGTGTCCAAGCGGGTTTTGAATGTCTCCAGTGAAGGAGACTCCACGACCCCCCTGGGCAGCCTGTTCCAGGGCTCTGTCACCCTTACAGTAAAAAAATTTTTCCGAATATTCAACTTGAACCTCCTGTGCTCCAATTTACACCCATTACCCCTTGTCCTATCACTGGTCATCACTGAGAAAAGCCTAACTCCATCTCCCTGACACTCACTCCTTACATATTTGAAAACATTGATGAGGTCACCCCTCAGTCTCCTTTTCTCCAAACTAAAGAGACCCAGCTCCCTCAGCCTTTCCTCATAAGGGAGATGTTCCACTCCCTTAATCATCTTAGTAGCTCTGTGCTGGACTCTTTCAAGCACTTCCCTGTCCTTCTTGAACTGAGGGGCCCAGAACTGGACACAATACTCCAGGTGCGGCCTCACCAATGCAGAATAGAGGGGGAGGAGAACCTTTCTTGACCTACTAACCACACCCTTTCTAATGCACCCCAGGATGCCATTGGCCTTCTTGGCCACAAGGGCACATTGCTGGCTCATGGTCATCCTCTTGTCTACCAGGACCCCCAGGTCTCTTTCACCTACACTGCTCTCCAGCAGGTCAGCCCCCAACCTATACTGGGACATTGTGTTGTTCTTCCCCAAATGCAAAACTCTACACTTCCCCTTGTTGAACTTCATCATGTTTCTCTCTGCCCAACTCTCCAGCCTGCCTAAGTCTCTCTGAATGGCAGCACGGCCTTCCGGTGTGTCAGCCACTCCTCCCAGCTTAGTGTCATCAGCAAACTTGCTGAGGGTACACTCTATACCCTCATCCAAGTCGTTGATGAAGATATTGAACAACACCGGTCCCAGTACCGACCCCTGAGGGACTCCACTAGTCACACAACAAGTAATGAAGATTCAGTTCTGTGGTATTTACCTGGTCAGAAATGCCTTAGCTTATCAACTACTTTTTTTAAACTTCACTCCATTATGTTTAACCTTATGTTTAATACTCTTAACCCTCTCTCAGATGACATTTGGTCCTATATATATCAGAAGTCTGTTTCTTCCTTGTTGTGTATCTGTAAAGCTTTCTTGATCAGATTAATCTCCATTCAGACTAAAAGTGTTTCTCTGCTCACTAAACTTGTATTTAGTGATCCCCTGTGACTGCATCACTTTTCCTCAGTGTTCTTAGGACTTTAGGTGATCCAAAGCCAAAGCTGGAATCACTTACCTGATACAGTCAAGTGGAGTATAATCAGTGTTACTGCTCAACAAAGTTTCTTAATCCAGTTTCAATCATATGTAAGTAGCTTTTAAATCAGTTTTATTATAACCCCAGATAAAAAATTAAAAATGCCCAATTTTTCCCCTCTGTGGTAATCATAGAATGGTTTGGGATGGAAGGGACCTTCGAGATCAGAAGCAGAAATGGAAGTTAGAGTTATCCCTCAATTTCCCTTCCTGGCAGGAGCCAGGGAGGCTAAGCACATTGTACCTTTTCCTCCTTTTCTTCATTCATTTGTAGGAGAAATGCTCTTCTTTTCAACAAACCTGATGTCCCCCATGCAGCCCCCTACAGTGGTTCCTGTGTAAAGCTCTCCAGCAGGCACAGAGGTCTTGTCTGCTTTTCTGCTGCTGGCCACATCTCAGTCCCAGGGACACTCCTAGGACAAAGAAAGAGCTACTGGCCATCAGATCTGATAAATGAGATCTATAAGGTCAGGCATAGTAATTCAGAAAAGTTCCTTGTGATACTTTTTAAAATCTTTGAAATAATCCTCTGTGTGAGTACTAAAAGAAGTACCACTACCCTGGTGGCAAATTTAAGTACCCCCAAATTTGGAGACAAAAAAAATAAAGTTGTCTAGGCAGCCCCAACCCAGTCTCTTCATATGAACAGGTCACTTTTAATGATGTGATTGCAGACCCTTGTACCTCCTGGGGCTCCCATAGACAGTGCTCATTGAACACTGGCCAGCTCAGCACAGCCAGTGTGAGGCTCATGTTACTTGTCAGACCCACACAAACCATGCCCTGAGCACAGGATCCCTCATTTGCAAAAGCTTTTCTATCATGGTAGCAGTCCAAAGCTAGGTCAACTCTAAGGAAAACATTTTCCCACTAATGCCAAAACGTGACATTCAGCTATTTGTCTCATTTTTTTGGTGGCAGAGAGAGATTCAACAGCCACTAGTCACAGGCCATGAGTTTTGAAGCTGCTGGTGTATCAGCTGCAAACCAGTTTTGTTCTGGGCACTGAATAATGATGTGAAAAGCAGGCGGAGTCCCTACCAGTGAATCTATAAAATGTGCAAAAAGGGGCTGGTGTGTGAGCTTTACTTCAGTGTGTACTTGCTAACTTTGTAACCTAAATACTACCTCCTGCTAAATACTGCTATTTCAGTGAGTATACAGTGCATTTTTAGATTATACTTACAATATATTAAAAAAATCAGAAACACGGCATGTGGCATTGTGTAGAAATCTCAACTTGGTATCAGCTGGACTAAACTCTTTAAATTCCCTGTGTAAAGCCCCACAAAAGGTGTTACTAGGATAATTCACAGCAGCAGCAGGTCCCCCATCTTCCCTACTGCTTTGAAGGAAACGAAACATATTGCCCCTAAGTGTCCCAGATGTTTGTGGAGAGTGGACAAATAAGGGGATTTGAAAAATAAGAGGCTTGGACCATGGGGGGGAAATGGTTCTAGGGCAGAATTTGGAGCAGGAGTATTGAGCTACCATGATTTGTTAATGAAACAAGAGCTCAGCTAAAAGAAAGAGCTAGGAAGGAAGGACTGGGGATCTCTGTGTGCTGTTCAAGCCACTGACATCAGTGCAGACTCCCTTGATAGCTGTTTTCAACTCAGACATGCTGGGAGGGAGTATATAACATTTTATTTCAATCATCTTAAAGACCCATTTACTCCAACAACTCATCCCAACTCAAAGACAAAATAGAGATTCCTAGTGAAGCACCCTGAGGTCTCAACCAGTCTCCAAGTTGACCATCTCTGTCCTGGGGTGTCAGAAGCATCTCATGAGTTTTAGCTCTGCTTTGCCTTTTGCCTTCCCTTGCTTCATCCCTCCTTTCTGTTCATTCTGTTTTTGATGCCAAGGGTTTAGACTCATTCCTTTTTCCTCTCTTCCTTTTGTTATGGAAGCTGTAGGTCTGTCTTACATTAGTAATTACCTTTTAGGGGAGAGGCTACTTTGCAAGAGACTATTATCTTTTGATTTAATATACTATCCAGTGTCCAGTATGACACTGGTTTTCTGGTTCACTTTCTTTTTTTTTTTTTTTTTTTTTTTTGGTGAAAATGCCCCAAAGTTAAGCATCAGCACCAAAAATAACCTGCAAGATGGGCTGAAGGTTTCTCTGCAGGTGACAGCTCTGTTCAGAGGGTACTGTTCTGAAATTTAGCATCATTGAATAAAGATCCAGACCTGACTCTTCATCTCTTTTAAGCACCCTTTTAACAGTATTCTTTTATAGCAGCAATATAATAAAGCCATCCTGGAGCTGAAATAATGGCATTCTTAAATCAAACTTCTGCTGCAAAACAGTCATGGCAATTGTGGTCTGTGACCAATTGCTGCTGCAGATGGTATTCTGTGGCCCACAAAGAAAGATTTTACATGTGAGATTGCATGTTTAGTGGTTGTATTCTCTAGTAATCCTGTTTATGGATAAAAAGGAAAATAATCTAGAATGAATAGATATTTTTCTGACCAGTATATAAAAATCAATTGATATCAGTCTTGGATCATAAATTCAATTTTTTTTTAATTAACATTCCAGGCTGCTTCTGTTTTACTCTTTTGGTCTTTCAAAATTGCCTTTTCTTTACAGCATTACTCAGACTGTATTGGTCTGTATTGCTTTCTTTATGATATTTCTCTACATCCTGAGAGTTTTCTTTCAAATTAAGAGTTTTCTTTTGTACTTTCTGTAATTAAATCTAGTTCTCCCTTCTCCTTATCTCTCTCTGCTTTTTACTTTGTCTTTTCCTATTTCTCTGAAGTCCTCTTCTGTTCTGCACTCTTCCAGTGACAATCAGTGACAATGTTTCAGGTCCACTTTCTCCCACAGTAATTGCAAACTACATCTTTTAAAGATTTTCTTCTATCCCAATTTTAGTGCTCTCATGATGGGGACATTTTTTTTTTTTCTTTTCAAGACTGCCCAAATGTTGACCCCATCCCTGCACCCTTTCCTTCTCCTTTATGTTGAGAGAGAAACCCAGGGCATCAGTGGATACAGAGGCTGTGGTATTATCAAGGATGCAGCTGGACCCAGGGAGGTTTCAGCATGTGCTGAGTCTGCAATGAGTTTGATTTGGCCTCAGTAAGGAAAGGACAAATCTCCCTAGAGAAGGAGAAACTGGGCTACATAACAAGTGCTTGTGCTGGCTGGAAGCAAGGAGACCCTGGCAGAACAGAGGTCATGTTTGTGTGTAAAAAATGCTCCTTCCATCCTGGCTTACCAAGCTGAACTCACTTAATTTAAAAATTGAGTGTTCACCCAAAGCAAAAATATCTTTTTGGGTAGTATACTTCCCAGGAAGGGTCTTGGCAGTTCCAGCCCTCTAGCCAGGTCCCATCATACACATAATGCTATCTCTTCAAGAGTGTTTCAGTCCCTGCATGACCTTAGCATTGGTGGGTTTGGTTCTGTCTTCACACCCTGTACTGTAAATCAGGTATCACACTCTTCTGTATACCCAATCTAAAATCAATAAGGGATCTGCTAATGTGAAAAGTAACAATACTGTCCATTTAGGTATCACTTAAATTTTCCCCATAATGACTTCCACTTTCTTGAGTAGAGGCAATGTATTAACACCCACTTTGGTAAATTCTGTCTTTCCAGCAGGCCTTTGCAAAATTAATTTGCTTGCTGCAAAATATATCAGCTCCTGACAAACACTAGACATAAACTTGGTTTGTGTTTTCTTCTACTTCTTGTGCAGCTCTTCATGCTCCTTCTTTCAAACTTCTGTGCACAATTTTCCTGTTCCCTTCTGAGCTTTCCATTGTCTTCCAGTTGCTCCTTTGACTAATCCAATCCTCTGAATGAGGTTTTCTTCAGAGTTTTCAAAATCAAATTGATGTTGCCCAGTCCTGATCTAATTGCTTTTTCCAAACTGAAGTCAGAATTTTTTCTGCAATATTTTACTTAATTTTTTCTCTTCTGCCCCAAATTAAGGATTCCATCAGCCCTACAAAACCAATGGGTTCAACAGTTGCAATCTGTTCTCAAAGACGCAAAAGACTTTTTTTCTGAGTTCTCATATGATATCTTGTTGGATGTCATAAGATTTCTCTCAAAGGCTGCATTCTATCTAAAATGAAGGTTTTTCCCAATGTCTTAGTCATAATGTCATCACTAGTTTGATCTTCACTTACATGTATATTATTGAACAGTTTGTGATTAATGAAAAGGCTGCTTTTAGTCCTTTTCAAGTATCTTTGATGGCTTCCTGTGGGCTGTGGGTCAGAGCTGTTTCAGCCTTCCCACTTCCATGTTCTTTGCTCTTTTTTCACTCTTCTTTTTTTAGGCACAGTCATTTGTAGGTACTTCTACCACACAGCATTGCCAGTGTACTGCCTGAGAATTTTCTAAACAAAATTATAATAAAATTATAAATATTTGCTAGTGCCAAAATAATGTTTTCCTTGTGTTGGATTTTCTGTGGTTTTTTCATTTGTGTGGGTTTTTTACTCAATATTTACAAGATGTTTGTCTGCTTTTCCAGATTTTCACTGGTTTGTCTCTGCATATAAAAAAAAATCCTAAATAATATAAGTTTTGCAGATGTTATGAGTACCTTAAATAGTTTTTAGAGTGGCTAATACAAAGTAACTAAGACTTGCTTCAATCCCCCCATAAAGGTCACCTCTCTCAGAGAGAAAGGGCCTTGGGGCAAGGTGTCAATAACAAACATATTAATCTCCAATACTTGATCATCTTCCCAGCTTTTTACCTGCAAATCTGTGATCCCACATCCCTGCCTTTGACTGTTGCATGCTCTGATTTCCTATAGCACATCATCTGTACCACAGTTCTGTAACCAAAACTCTGCTGGGCTTTATATGCCTGGTAGCTGAGTGCAGAAATGGACAAGGATGTACAAGCACCACGGTGTCATCACATCCCTTTGGGCCTAAGCTTATTCCCTTACCTTGTGCTGAGCTGGATTTGGGAAAATAAGTGGATGCTGAGCTAATCCCACACCCTGGCTGGTCTGGCTGCAGTACTTCCCCTGGGTACCAAGGGCCCAAGTGGCTCTGCTAGGACAAAATACTTGGAAGGTCATCATGAATTTATTGTTCACTTATAGCATTTTAGTGTTTTTAGAGTTGTTCTGCTTCTTTATTTTGTGCTGCACTGGCAGAATGGGGAGAGAAGGAAATGCTCTCAAATAGCTGTGCAGCAGGGTTAAGGGAGGACACATCCTCAGTGTGAAAGGTTGTGAGAGTTCAGGCTCATTTGGAGATCTAATGCATACATAATGCATTTCTAATACCATAAATAGATAGCAGGTCATGAGAAAAAATCACATGGTTAGAGCTGGCTGGAAACCAAAGCTGTTGATTATATACAAGTAAAGCGAGCAAGGGTCACCATTTGCATGCATTAGGATAAATCTGGGGCTAGTTCATTGTGGATCACTGGGTGTTTCTAAATTTGTGCCAGAAGGATGAAGAAGTCTGTGATTCAGTGGCATCTCATTCACTGAAACTAATGAGCTCTTCCTGTCCTCACACTGACCACAGGGTATGAGGAGATGAGGAGATTAATCCAAGCTGAAGAAAGGTATGAAAGGGAAATGAATTTTTCAAGTGTAACTAAAAGCCAAAACAGAAGCTCCTACTCAGAGCTAAGGCGACCTTAATTCACATGTGTTTGACTAACTCAGAGCACTAACCTCTGGCTCTCCTGTGGGTAAGGACATCCAGGTTCAGCTGTTCCATAAGGAGTAACACACTGAGGATACAGAGGGTGACTCCAAGTTTCCCTTTTAACAGATGGATTTGTACATTTATTGCATCTATACATTAACATATTTCCCTTATCCTTCAATAAGAACAAAGAACAGCTGTACAGCTGTTGTTAGTAGTGATGTGAATGTGCACACATCCCTAGAGACTGTCCCCTCCCAGGCCTGTGTGCTTATCTCAGAACTGACTTTCTGAGACAGTTTGCTCTGTTTTTCATGTCCAAACTTTTCTAATTTGCTCTCTCTCTATCTTTACAAGACTAGCAACAGCAAGAGTTCCTGAAACATCTGAGTGGCCAGACCATTCCTGCTTTGGTCAGTGTTGAGTTTTTGTAATTCAGTATCAGCAAGGGGCAGTGGAAAGTAGTTTCTAGATGAAAATGCCTCTTTTACTTCCCATTAGATGCTGGCCACATGAAGTGAGCCCTGAGGTTGTGCAATTCATCCCCTTGACCTCAGCTCTTCACTCTGTGCTGTGACAGTGGCTGACTGAAACATGCTCTTGCCTTGGGCAGATGCTCTCTGAAATTTGTCTTAAATTAAATTTATTACTGTCCTCTGTTTCTTGCCTTTACCTGCTGTTTTTGACTTTAACCTCTGCTGGCCATGACAGAACTCTCTAGCAGATGTCTCTCTGTAGCTATAACTTTGGCACAAGGGAGATTCTGCCTCAGTTGTCACAGAGGAGGCCATGAGTGGCTGGGAGTGAGTGGGAACCAGGCTCCTCTTCCTCACCAGTGATAGTCCAAAGGCTGGAAGATACAAAGCTGGGCGGGCACACTTGACTGGCATATGTGTCAGGTGAAACTTGGAATTTCCATTTCCCAGGAATGATTGAATTATTTTTTCATTTGAAATGAAAAGAAAATGAGATAAAGTCATGACTCTTAATGGCTTAAAAAGCAAGACCAAAAAGTGACAATAGCTTTTAGCTTTTTTTGTGTTGATATATGAGCAGTGGTAGCTCAGAATGTCATTCTGGAATATTCTCTAGTGAAATTTCAAGGTTTTTCCACAATGAAACTTTTTAAGACTTAAATTTTAATAGATTTTTAAATTTTTTCCTGCAGGAAAATGAACTCAATTTTACATAATGTTACAAGCATTTTTGTTTGATTTGTGATTTAGCAGGAGTGTTCTTTCTGTACTGACTGGCACCAAAAGTATAAAGCTGATGGAGCTCCCCACTAACATATAGGAAAAAAAAATAAAATCCTTGAATATTTATGTTTATAAAAGTTGTACTGGTATTTGGCAGAAAACACAACACCCCCGGTACTTCAAATCTCTGCATTCTGGTTAATTTGCAACCTGTATTTTCCTCCAATAAATATTCCTCTCAAGAGAATAAAAGTGGTCTTCTTCACATCTCCAACTTTATCTTTCACTTTATCTCCATAGGAGCATGCAGAGAAAGAGCACTGTGAGTTGCAATGGTCCTAGGAGTTGCACTGTGAGTTGCACTGTGAGTTGCAGATGGAGGCACAGATCCTAGAACCTAGTTGCCATGACTGTGTCAGGAGAAGATGAATGTTATACTATAGATATACATTAGCAAAAATATTAGATAGGTCAGATTTTCCTCTTTGCTTTTGGTCTCCATGCTCAGGGCAGGGTGCTTAATACATTGTAGATCCTAATGGAAATCCTGACAGATTATTAGCAAGCCTTAACACTTCTTGGGCCCCAAATCAAGCATCTGATTGAATTTCAAGATGTTGCACACTGTGAATGGGTGTTGATGATTTTTGCTTTCTTTGTTCTTTTTAAAGTTAAGAATTGCATTGAATGTAAGAGATGGTGATATTGCATGTGCACAAGACATATGTGGGTATGTATGACCTCAGTTCTCACTGACAGTACAATCTCTGCCTGTCTTTTTCTAAACTCTACACTGCACTTCTCAAAGATATCATGTTGTCTTTAGTCTGCAGATATTGGTATGATGTGATTTGTTCAAACAATCAAGTTTAGATGGAACTTGGAAGTAAGTTCATGTGCAAGAAGATGAGGTCCTGCACATCTGGACTGTAAATGTAGGTATAAGTGTGAGAAGTGAAGGAGACTGAAGAATAGTTGGTTCCAGTCCATCCACCTGCTTTGAAGACTGTTTAGGCACTGGAGGAGCTGTGGACTGAACAGGTGTGTTTCTCACATCCAAGACCCACACGCTGTCTGTGGCTCTGTGGGGGTGATGAGCCTGGTAATATGCAGACCAGGTTTTATTTGGTGAAACAGATTTCACTTTTTATCTTGGACAACTTTTTTTCTTGGGCAACTTTTGATCTTGGGCACTAGAAATGAAAAAGAAAAATTACAGTTGGGCCTCCTTTCGGAGGGAATATAGAATATTCAACCAGAAAGATATAAAGCAACAAGGAAATAAAACAATTATGCACAAGTTATGTTTTCTTTAGTTTTCTTTAGTTTTACGAATTCACATGAAATCATCAAGGGTTCTCGCCAATCTTTCAGTCTATTGTGTCTGTCTGATGAACAATATTTATTTTGGGTGATTATGAGGTGAGTAAAGACAAACCACAGGAGCACATGTGTTTTCTTGATTATGTCTTACGAAAGAATTCACTTGGCTACAATTATTTTCAGATATTCCCAATTGTAAAAATACCCATTGCAAAACCAGCTAAAATTGGAAGCATATTTGACTGAATCTATTTTAGCTTTCCTTTCTCCAACTGCTTTGGAGCTGCCTGCTTTCTTTCTGTTTCTTTTCAATTTGCATTAACACAGTTTCTCTGCCTGGCTGGGGGAAAGCAAACCCGATTTTTTGCCGGGGTATTCACTGCAATCCCTCTGCTGATCAGCAGGGGCTCCTCTTGGACTGTGGCTGCCTTGGCTTTCTGCTCCCTCAGCCATCGACCACCCCATGGAGTTCGCACGCTGGCTGCCCAATGAGGACCATGTAACGCTGGGGTAATACATTAATGTAATTTTGTATCCACAAATTCCTTATTTTTTATTTCACCTCAAAAAATAATCTGAAAAGGGGAATGGATGCGTAACCATAGATGTGTTACCAAAGGACATCTTTTGTATTCCAAAGGCAGGTGGTGAAAGAGCAGCAGCACCATCGTTTCAGGAGATTATGATCACTGATGAAAGGGGACAGACTTTGCTATAGTCTTGCTACACCTGCAGCTAATACTTAATGAATGTCAGATCTGGATAATAGGAATTCACCCTTCCCCCTCCCTTTCCCCCAGATAACTTCTTTGATCCTCTCTGTGCCCGGCAAGATTATAGAGCAGATCCTCCTGGAAATGATGATGCTGTGATTCACAAATGTGAAGATGAGTTTAAAGCACATCTTGAATCTACTGATCTTGTTTGTGTGCAATATGTTCAGTGTCACTTCCATGGATTTGAAGAGTATTTAGACTCAGAACTCAGGCTTCGCATGCCACTGGGAGCTGAAGAATTTGATCCAGATAGCAGTGAGGATGTAGGTGACTGTGGTGACCAGGGTAGCTCATGTGATAGGGTGACCACCATGCCCAGGGGAACAAAATGACTCACGTGCTTTCCTTCACATGCTGAAAAAAAAAAGGGAAAGGAAGAAACAGCTCCATTCTACCAACAAGACTAACTAATTGGTCACAAACATGTTATTGATATGTAGATAGCCTGGAGTAAATACAGTGCAAAGGTGTGCTTGCAAGACCAATACCAACGAAACTGGACAGTTGATAAATCTAATTAGCTCAGGTGGGGCTTAGGAGAGGCCTAGTTTTCAGAAGAAAACTGAAGAAGATGGAAAAGGTAAGTGTTTTACTAGTTTTCGGTGAATAATTTATTTCATTACTGAAAATCTGAGAGGATAAATTATTTACTAAGCTATTTTCCAACAGACAAAACCTAGCCTAGTTATAACATTCCTGGAAGGCTATTATGATTGATCATGAAGGAAATAAGCCACAGAACAGTGGCTGTAAACAGAGTTGTGGATATGTTATATAATGGAAATTAATAAGATGCCTTTTTCATCTTGTTACAGAAAGATGAAGAGCAGTAATGACTGCTGGCTCAATCTTTCCTAGCTATTTTTTTTTGTATGTGTGTGGGAGATAAAGGAAGCAAATTTTTTGCTAACTAACATTTATGTGGTCCTGCTTCCAGACTGCCATCCTGTATATTGCCATTGTTCACCAAGGCTCAGATGAAAGATGTTTTTAAGATCTATTTCATGTGTTCAAACTTCAGGTGTTCTCAGTGTAGATGTCTGGATCTGAATGGCAGCCTATGGAGATGTGTCAGTGCAGCCAACTGAGCTCATGGTGAGAACTGACTCCTCAGTCAGAGGTCTGACTGTATTTAAAAGCCATGTAGATGAGGCAGTTCAGGACATGTTCTAATGGATGATACAGAGATTGATATATATATATATATTTTTTTCCTTGGGGAGAGGAGGATGTTAACAGTTGGATGTGGTGATCTTGGAGGTCTTTCCCAACTGTCACAATTCTGTGAACTGAATCACTTATTCAGTCCCAGCTCCTGTAACATCTCTTATACCCCAGATCTTCTGTGGACTTTAAAACATTTTTAGGGAGGTTTCATTTCTTGCAGAATTCACCTACAATTATACTCATGATGGGGCTTACAGAGATTACAGTTATGCAGATCCTATCTGGCTAATAAAAGCAGTCCTAAAATTTGTGGTTATTACAATGAATGTGTAACAGTTCCAGTCCCTATTTCTTTATACTTCAGTATGCTAGTATGATAGTTATGAATTACCAGATAAGGGTATGCTTTGAGTATGGTTACTGAGGAAACAGCCATGCTATTCTCCTGACAAGCAATAGGATCTGCATGACTTATTCCCTGAGAAATGAAAAGTCAATGTTCTTCGTTAATAGTAGAGAGAAAGAAAACATTTGCATGGTGAATGCAGTGAATTTACAGATGAATGTAATAGGCTTTGCTCAGTCTATTGCACTTAAATGATTTCTGTGTCTAGTGTGCAAAGCAAAAAAAACATTTCACAGCCCCTCATGAAAGGTGGTCAACCATTACTGCAACCCTTGGGACTGGCTGTGATAATATTAATCAGGATGAATCCGTGTAGCATTTATAGGATCATAATATGCAGATCTATGAGAATGCTATTGAGTTTTGTTTTGAACTATTGCAGACTAGTTTATATTTTTCTTTTCACTCACAGAGAGCTTCTTCCAGTCACTTAAAATACCTTATTCACAGCAACATCTCAGAGGATTGTTTGCTCCAGTGCAATCGCTGGATTTTTGCTTTTGTAAGCTCAGAACCATAGATTTTCCTCTCTTGATATGAAATGACTTAACAATTAGCAAGCTCCAAACTATACAATCAACAATTTTAAAATACAAGTGAAGCTGTTCACAGTAAAAATAAAGATCAAGGGAAAAACTTATCTCTTCCTGTGTGATTGATCTTTTTCTCTTGCAATTGCCCTCTGACCTACAATAAATCATTTTAGAGTGTGTCAGGAAAATCTCTTCAATAGCTTTTGAGCTTGGAGGAGGAAAGTTTTGTATCTCAAAGTATTATCACACAAAAACATCCAAACAATTGAAGCTTTTTTGTTACTTTTCCCACATTCAGTGAGATGATGGAAGAAGGTTTTTCCTCATGTTGATGTGAAATGATAGTATCTAATGAATATTTCCATCTGAAATCCATATACAATTTTAATGCTGTAGGAGCTATATAGGGTTTCCTTATGGACTAAGAACCTAAGAGGAAAGAAACACAATGGAGAAATTACACCCCTACTTTATGGAGAAGATGCTCATTTGAAAAGAAGAATATTTTCAAAATTATTCCCTATCAACAAAAAATTATTATTGCTGAAGCCATTGCCACACTTGGTCTCCAGAGACAGGAATGGCTATAAAAGCTGACCCTCCTCTGATCTATTTTCAAATAGTCTGATCCCTTGTGGTAATTTTTGTGGTAAGGTGTTTGTAGTTCTTCCACACAGAAAACCACTGTGTCTGCAAAATCACCTGAGCTACATCCCTGCCTTGCTGTGAAAATGTTGTGCTGTAACTCCAGTGTGAGAGGTGGCAATGCCTTCTGACCCATGTCAGAACCTAAATTTTAGTGGCCTTTCACACATGCATCCTGAACAAGACATCCATTTGGAAAGCAATTTGAAAGTGGCTGATGCCTCCTATAATGACAAAAAATTGTAAATGACTTCCTACAGGAAATTCAGTTCCCATTAAAATATTTTTAAAAGTTATTATTATGCTATGTTATTTAATGTATGTTAGGACATTTGGGTTGGGATTCCTGTGGGTAAATACAGGCATCTAGATTACAGATATTTACATCTGGGCTAATAAGAATGTTATTGGTATCCACTAGAGAACCCAGAACACTTTTATGTATCCTGAAGGACATGTATTAAACTGTCATCTTAACAACATCCTAAAAGTGCCTATTTCTTTTAATGGGCTTTTTACTTTCTTTTTCAGGAGCTCTAAGAGATGTGCTTATATGCCAATGTTTCAGGTACATGATGTTAGGTGAGATGCATTCCTATGGATCACAAGCAATATTATAGGCAATCTAAAAGCAGAACTCTCAGTCTAAATACACTAATATATCAAATAGATTTCAAATACTGACTTGTTATATTTAACATATACAAATATATGTATCCGTTTTACGTTATACATTACAAGAATTTGTTAAATTTTCCTCCCATTTAAATTCAATTTCTTGTGGTTTTGCTATCCACAACCCCCATCCCTCTCTCTGAAGAGGCCCCCCACATCTTTACAGTAAAACAGCCCAGAAATGTTGTGATGCAACTCTGATACCCTCCTAATCAGTTGGGCTCTGGCTGGGTGGGTAACCCCTGAGGCAGCGAGAATCTCCCGCACCTCCAGCTTGTCCAGCTTCCCGTTCTCAGAACTACCAACCACAAGAAACTCCTGTGGTTACTAACAGAAGAAACAAGTTCCCTCCAATCTCCCAGTGCACCTTGTCAGTTGTGGTTTGTGAGAATTACTCTGTGCTCTTATCCAAGCCAGTCAGGACCGGTGCAGGCTTTGTGTCCCTTTCTGCTGTCAGTTTGGGGTCCTCAGCCTAGGGCTCCATTCTGTGGGAATTTGTCCCACAAAGAAAACCATAGCCTTGTTAAAACTACCTGCACACAATCACAACCACTCTGTGGGAATGAAACAAGGCTTCCCTTGAGATTTTTTTATTTTTCATTTATGTCTCTACTAATGAGTGAGATGAGTCTGTGATGAGGATCTTGGCACCTTTTTCCATTTAACACTTTCTGAAAAAAACAAAGCACCCTCTATTCACCTATATCATTGCTCTAACACTACCTTTACTGTTAGAATAATAAGAAATGAATGATTCAATGGTAGTGAGGTGGGGAACTGGAGCTGACTGTCTCCTAATTAAAACACTAATAACAAAAGATGCCACCAGGTTCTTCAGTTATAACACATGGATACAGCAGGAAAACCTTTGTTGTAATATCTCACTCTTCCCATTTCCTTGTGGCTTTTGTTTTTAATAAAATCCAAAAGATCAGGCCTTGCAAAAACCTCTGCTTTTAAAAAGTTACCCTGTGATCTGTCAGTGCATCTCTCACATTGCAGCTTTGTCCTGTGACTGCTTGGCTGTGATCCTGGGGGGATTGCACCAGCCTCTAATGGCCATGTTTTCCCTGGTTGCTCCTGGCTATTCTGCAATAGCACCACTCAGCTCCATCAAGGAAATAACTGCAATTTTCTCTTCCCTAATGAATTTCATAATGTAATCAGTGGCAGGCCATGACTGAGAATGAAACTAAAACTTGATGTAATGGTCAGGCAAGAAATTAGACGTTGTTTTGACTGGGTCCCAAATGAGGAGAGGCATTGCTGACAGCTCTGTGTATACTCTGTGGATACTGATGGCTCCAGCAGCAATAAAAATGTTCACAGTTTTTTGGTTTTGTCTTGTTTTCATTACCACTGTAATGTGGCTTCTTTCTGTGAAGTCTGGGCTGCCAGCCTTTGGCTTCCTGCAGAGATTAATTAAAGAAAATACCATCAAATCACCTGGGAATTACTGTGTGGAAGTGCAGCCTATACCAGGTGCTGGCTGAGAGCAGGTACACAGCTGAAGGTGTCACCAGGTGTCTGGGGGTTCTCAGAAATATTCAGCTATTGAATGTGCTTGGGATGATGTGTATGAGTTATTTAGGTGTAAAGCATCAGGGACAAACTGATGAAGGGCCACCAAGCTGCACTCACACAAGGAAACTCCACATTGTTTTTGTAATCTTCAGCAGGATTCATATTAGGTTTGACATAGCAGGATAAACAACAAAGAGCCAAGCACTGACAAGCCTGACTCCTGCATCCTTTCCTGCTTCCCAATCTGCTGAGTTTAGCAGCAGCTGACCACTTCAACCAGGCTGAGGCAAAATTTTCTTTGCATCTGAACATCTCTTTTAGGTGTGGGACAGGATAGTTCAGGACTCCAAAGCCAAACATTTGTGGGAATTTGAAGATTTATATAGTCCATCTCCAAAGGATTTTAATATAAGAAGCAAATTTAGCTTAGTCATTGTGTGGGCAAGAGGGACATCTCATAGAATTATAATCCTCATAGAATGTCAGGTTGGAAGGGACCTCAAGGATCATCTGGTCCAACCTTTCTAATACTATAGTTTATATGAGATGTCTCAACACCCTCTTGATCTGAGACTTAAAGCTTTCCAAAGTGGGGAAATTCACCACTTCTCCTGAGGGACCATTCCAATGTTAGACTGTCCTCACAGTGAAAAAAATCACTTCTTGTGTCCAACTGGAATCTTCCCAGGAGCAACTCTGTGCCCACAGCCCCATGTCTTCTCCATGATTCCCTGTAAATAGAGTCTCCATCACCAGATCAGGAGGAGACCACCCTAGCAATGACTGAGCAAAGCAGTATGACAAGTCCTTCAACACATCAGCCCAAGCACATGCCACACAGCACCATGAGTGCTACAGCTTCTCTAAGGTCCCTTAAGCTGGGGCTGGCAGTGAATCACTGTGATTATTGTCTCTCTGCAAATCCTGATTTCCCAGGAGGATGGAAGAGGATGAGGATGACTGTCTGGGAGCCCTTGAGATTTGCAACCAAAAAAACCCCAAAAGGCACTCAAAGTTTTATTGTGTTCATTTGTGGCTGTAGTTACTGTGCCAACTTTTCCCCCTGCAGAGCCCAGTCTAGACATTGTAGTTCCTTTCCCTGGGCTGGTGGCTCAAGAGCTGAAGTCATGGGAGTTTTCTGGAAAAGTAGCTGGGTTTTCTCTTTCTACAGGTGAAGTGGCTGCTGCTTTCACACTACAGAGGGTGAAGGTGAACTTTCCTCATGGGCTTCTGTTGGCTCATTATGCTAATAAGCAGAAACCCACACTTCTGGAGTGCTTTGGAGGGGCAAGACAGGCTGGAATACTTTAGGTGAAGTGAACGCAAGGCTTCACAGAGTCATTTATTAGGACTTCTGTTCCATTGCCAGAATCTTTGCTATGGTCATTTGGCACCTGTCCGTGGAGTTGAGCACAACTGTGCCAATTGCCACCAACAGAGACTTGGCCCTCTCTGCTGGAAAATCCCAGCCTTCCAGGATATGCTTATCTGGCTGGAGCTATTTTATTTTGTCTGCAGTAAAGCTGGACAAGTGATTTGGCATTGCTTGGCTGGGCTGTTGAAAGCACTCGTAAATGTGAGAAGTTTCATTATGGCAGAGGACCCAGCTCCACAGCCTTCTGAGGAGAGCACTCTCACTGCAGGGAAGGCAGGGATTCAACAGTGCTGACCTTCTGGTGACTGCACCCCAGAATTAGGCCAATCTGCCCTGCTCACTGCCTTAATGCCTTTTATTTTGGACCTGTCTCACCTGAAACCTTGCATTTCCATACCCTGTGGCTCACCCAGTTAAGAGTATCCCCCATCCCCAGCCCTGTGCAGATCCTTTCTCCTCCCCTTGGCTGGGATGCTCTGATGCTATGCCCCTGGATGTGTGGCCTCCCCTGCTTGACGGTGGCTCATTGCTACACTTAGACCATATGTACCTTGCACACAAAGAAAAACCCTATGAAACTGCTGATGTGCCTGAGCTATTTCTGGCTTGGTCCCAGGCGGTCTCTTGAATAGACTAAACTCAAAGCTGGTCCACAGGACAGTTTGGGAAGGCGGTGTTCCCACAGACAGACACCCAACACACGGCAGAATAAACAAACGGTTTCTTCTAAAATATCATGACATACTTTCTCCTGCTCATGAACTGAAAAATGAATATTAATGTTAGGCAGTGTTTATGACCTTGATATTTTGTGTTTGTGATCAGAGAAGTGCAGTAAGAGATTGATTTGGTGTTCCCTTTAGTTCAGAGCAAAGGAGGGAAGCTCCTTCCCACTGTGCAGAGCTCAGTTCTCTCAACCAGGCAAGGGTAATATTGATGATACAACATGCACTGAAGTTCCACGTGTCTTTTTTGGGATGGAAATACTGCTCCATACTAAATATGTATGATGGGATACAGCAAATGTTGGCAATAATGGTAAAAGTAAACCTTGTAGGGCTGTCACCTCTTCACAGACCTTCTGTAAAGAGGAGAGCGGAATTGCTGAGACAAATGATTTAAAATAACTGCAATAGTTGTGGCTTGTTTTTTTGGTTGTTCTTTGTGATAATGTGATTGATTCAAGGTACATGCTGCCCTCCCTCCAAGGACTCCAGTCAAAACATGGCTTGTGGAAACCAGTTCCCTTTTACACTTCAGCAGCCTGGTATTTACATTCTCCTCTCATTGTTTGTTCTCACTTTCCTCTTGCCTCTGCAGAAGTGCCTGCTGTGAGTCCTGCCATTTGTTAGGGGCAGTCAGAAGATGTTGACTCTACTGCCTTCCCCACAGGAATCCTCTGTGCAGTGATGTTCACCCCAGCTGTGTTCGATTTCCTCAGAGGTGTGCAAGGTAAACATGCACTCGCTGAAGTGATCACATTTGCTAGAATTCATTGATTTTAAAAGCAGAAAGGACTGCTATCATGTAGCCTGACCTTGCATTTTCAAGGTTGTGTTGAACAATTTATTAAATACCCTTTCTCTTGCCTGTGGTCTGTAGGACCAAAATGGTCTAAATTCACTAAAATGGGGTATGTAAATAGTAATCAGAAGTTTCTACACTTCTTAGAAGCAAACATTGCCCCTCCATTAACATCTCCCTAAGCAATTAGTGAATTCTGATTATATGCCTATTCTTGATGTCTCTGTACAGCCAGAACTCCTGTTAGTTTGACTGGTCCTAAGGCAGAGGCTGTGGGGTCTTCATAAGACTATTTTAACTTCTTTTGGTTTCATAAGTCTTCAAATCAAATAGCCGATGTTCAGGAAACAGAGCATATGGGTGAGCTTGTTTTTTGGGGGGAGTTTGTAGAATTTACCATAGCTGGGAGTAGAGGATGGTCCTCACTGCATTGCACATGGGGTGAGAATGGCACTGGAATGGCCTGCCCAGGACAGTGGTGGAGTCACCATCCCTGGAGACATTTAAAAGGCATTTGGATCTGGTCCTTAAGGACACAGTTTGGTAATTAGATTGTGGTGTTGGTCCAAAGTTGGACTGGATGGTCTTGGAGGTCTCTTCCAACCCAAACATTCTGTGATTCAGAGAACCAAGTGTGCCCAAAGAGTGTGAGTGGATGTTCTGCTAGATCAGAGCTGCAGCATTTGCTTTCCACTTTGCTTTGGTGTAAAGGACCCTGTGTACCCCACAGCAGTGCCAGCCACACTGCATGCTATAAACTGAACTCGGGTTACTTTCAGCACCCGACTAAAGAGTTCAGATAATGGGGACAGCTCTTAACTAAATATCTTCGCCAACCGAGGACAGAACTTAAGGAGAAATGTTTATTGACTTCATCATCTTAACTGAGCTCCTGCAAGTGTGTCTGAGAATCTCAGATCATTCAAGTGATTGCTGGTCACCATACAGCACTTACTAACATAGACAGAAGCAAGAAGTGCTGTGTAGTTGGGAATCTTGATGGCTCCAGAGGATAGGAGTTCAAAAGTCTTCCAGAAGAAAAGCCTTGTAACTTAGCCAAAGTTATTAGTGAAGCAAAGTAACAAATGAACTTCTTATATATATATATATATATATATATATAAAACATCTATCACCATATTGATAAACATTCTTTGGAACCACTCTGACAGTGGTAAGTTACATGAAGCTTTCTGGATACATGAATGAAGAAATGTTTTCAGCCATATTCTCCCTGAGACTAACAGAAAACTCTTGGTGATTTCTGAGATCAGACTTTAAAGTGTTATCCTAAGCAGGCAGATCTTAAGGGGAGAAAAAGAAAAAACACCCCAAACCCCAAACCAAAACAATGTTTACTGAAGCCAGAACAGTATTAGCCATCTGGAACAAAACCCAGCACAGTCTGGCCAGAAATGTCCCCCTCCAACCTCTGCAGTGGCCACCCCTTCACAATGCAGCCACAACAGCACATTTCATTACAGGCAGCCTTACTGCTGCTACCTATTTATGTTTAGTTTTCTCTGTGTGAATAAAAGGGTGGCTTCCATCAGTGACTGAAGAAAAAGTCAGCCCAAGCAGCCAGAGCTACAGTAAAAAAAGTGCATGCGTGTGACTACTGCAGTTCAACCCTAATCTGTTCCTCCTGTTAAAATGCTGTTTATTGCTGATTGTCAGGAACGACTGACCAGTTAAATGGAGATGCCAGCTCCATCTGGGTGCCAGATTACTGGGAGGAGACCTTCTTCCTTCGGATCTTCCTGTCACATTTCCTAAATTTCAGCAAGGATCTCTCCTGCCTCGCGGCTAGCTTCTATCATTAGAGGGAGCTGTTGCCCCATCAAGCCCCGACCTCTCTTTTTGCTCTTCAAACCTGCTCTGAACTTCCGTGCAAGGAAAAAAATGCAATTGATTCATGAGTTGGCACCTTTCTGTACAACACTGTCAATCACGTCAGCTCTTGAGGGTGCTTTGTAAATAAATATCTTCATTTTCATTTGTTTGGCTTTCTGTACACAACAGAAGAAAGATGTCTGAGATAAATTGTGGATACTGATGACTGGGGGAGCTGGGGAAGCCTTTTAGCCTTTCTGTTAACCTGCACTAAAAAAGCAGGGGAGAGCTTTGACATAATTTTCTTCTGTCATTTCACCAGCCCTTTGTTTGAACCATCAGTCTTTTCCCTCATACTGACCCTGTTCTCATTTCCATCACAACTGGAGTAGTTTAAACCAAGCTGGGGAAGTTGCATGGATGCAAAATCCTGTGAATGAGATTGGAAATGGACTGAAAAAAGACAATGGCCCACAATCAAAATTTTAGCAAAGTAGAGCATCTGACTCAGTAGTTAACCTTTGCTTTTAACTTGTACCCATTTTTCTTCAAAACAAATGTCAGAATTGTGGCTTGGTGTACCCTGTCTGCACTCTTTCTGTGCTTGTTTTCCTAATTGGGGGTGAGCATGTTGTTAGGGTTTGTTTTCTGACCAGAAATGTGTGGGGATTAGATACACAGTGTCACTGGTGTTATTGCAGGCTGATAACATCACATGGCACACACCCTAAAAGAGGATGTAGATTGAATTACTGCAGGCCCAGCATGTTGTGCACCAAGTGTGTAAGAGTGTATTTCAGCTGCATGAAGCAATCTGTGGGGTATTGTTTTAAATGTGCATGGGCTGAATTAAAAATGTCAGCTATCACATGAGGGTTGTTTTTTAACAGACAGGAACAATTGTGTAACTGGATCTACATGCTTATTAAACCAAATTCAGATTGGTGGATAAAATTTAAAAAGGAATGAATTTGCCTGTTTACTTTTAGTATCTTGAAGCTGGGAGTTGGCTCATTTACAGCAGAGGGGCTGTGCTCTGTATACCTGTAAACCACTGCTCTTAAAACTATGCAACTCATTTGAAGCAGATAAGGTTATCTCAATATTTGCAGTTTTCCTTCAACTCTTCTCTTTTTTGTATGCAGAGCACTCAGGTGTCCCTGCTCTCAGGTAATACTATTTCATTTTCCTAAGCAATTTTTCAGGTTTCTAAGTGTGACCACGCAGCATGTAAATTCAACGTATAATCCTTGTGCTGTCATTTTACTCATTTAAATGGACTGAATACAAGGCATACTTTTGTAATCTGTCTGTACTCTCTTGGGACAGCTTTCTAAATGATATGTTACATTCCCAAGTCTCAGCCAGGCAAAGAGGTTCATTCAGTGCCAATAAAGAGCTGTTATTTCCTAATAAGTATATTAACTGCTCAAAATGCAGTGCTGAAGATCTGAGAAGAAGCTCTGTCAGAGAGCAAGCAAGTGGGAGTGAAGCAGGGTGCATGTCTTCTTGGAGTGTGTGTCCATCAGTAGTACTGTGTCCAGCACACTGCTGGCAGCTCTGGCAGACTTCCCTCAGTGGGGTGATCCAAGTGCTGTGAGTTAAGCTGGTCTGTGGTCAAAGGGCACACCACCAAGCAGATGATACCCAGGAGTCAAGTGCTGTGTTTCCAGGCTCACTGTAAGTTAGCAGCAGCCACTGTTGTCACTAAAAGAAGCAGCTCTGCCTTTTCCTGCCCTTCCTGTAGCCATTACTTAGTAGGTTTTTCTTGGCTTTGCAAGCAGCTGGGTTTTGTAAGTGTCCTGGCTTAAGACTATCCAGGAAACAGCCATAAGAAGTAATTTTAACTGATTTGATTTACTGTACAGACACAGTCACTGGTCCCAAGGCTTGGTTGCACCAGAGCATAAATAAATTGCAGGGAGCAGGGAGGAAGACCAGGACTTCTGGATGCAGTGCTGGTTTATTTTGGCTTAAAGAGATCATGAAGCTCCAGGTAAAGCTACAAAAACTACCTCCTGCCTGCCTCAACTCTGCAGTGCTGTGCTGTTAACTCCCTTAAGTTAAAGAACTGCTGCAGGAGGTTAGCTCTGTCAGAGCCCCAGCTTTGTACCTACACCTTGTCTGGGGTAGTTTGGTTCAATCAGTGCCAGTATCTCCTCCAGGGAGTTCTCTTTGCTGCTTCTCCTTTTGTTGCCTAGGGCTGTCAAGTCATGGTCTTAAATTTCAAGCAAAGAAAATAAAGTAGGCTCTTCACAAGGTGCAGAATCAAGCTGTGGAACACAGTGCCATGCAATGTTGTAGAGTCAAAAGCATAATGGAGTTTTTGTGTTTTGGTTTGGTTTGGTTTGACTTTTTTTCCCCAAAAGGCTTTGATAATTCATGGAGGAGGGCTATCATGATAGTTATTAAATATGATGTTCTCAGGAAGGCTGCTATTAGCCAACTGATGTGAAAGGATCATTCTGCACATAACCTGCTTCACTCTGTTCCTTAAATCTTACTGTATGCCCACAATCCCCTCTCTCATCTGGCAGGGGCTGAGGTTCAGGAAATCAAACTGGGGCTTCAGACTTTTGACCTCATCCAGCACAGCCATTCCTATACTTCATAAACAATATTTTAATAATCTGTGAGTGGAACTTAAGACATGAATGTGCATTGTCACACTTTGTGCACAAATTATCACCTGCAAATGCAGTAGCTTATCTGGCAAACTGTATGCTCATATATTCTCAAGGAAGAATAAGATCTGGGTGTTAGCTTACAAACATGAAGTTATCCAGTCCTGCACAGCAAAGATAAAGCAAACTATGTCAAATTTCCAATGCCTTTACTCCATCTGGTATTCTGCTGTGGACACTGAGCACTTGAGAAGAAAGGAGGAATATGAATCTTGTTCTTTTTGGTATACAGCTTTAAGATAATCAATTACGTATCCCACAGGCAAGTGTTTATAACTATAAATATTCAAGGAGTGTTTGGAGACTGACTTTGTTTTTATTTGCATGGGGATAAATAAAGAAGCATTCCTTTGTATTTGGTGGATGTGGGGCAGTGGAGGTCAGCATGGGTGATCACGTTGATTTCTTCATGGTCAGCTCCAGACCACGTGAGAGCTTTTTAAACCCATGCCATTATCTACTGCTGGCCCACAAGGTGCCCTGTGTGCTTACAAACACTGTCACTCCTAATGACTTTTGAGCTGTATCAGGTGAGAGAGGGTTTCATCACTGCTGGGAAGCCCTTGGAAATAATGCCACGTGGTGTGAGAAGAAGGGTGAGTTTGAGGCTGGCTCCCAGGGTCCCTGGAGCTCCTGGACACAAGCAGGAGAGCTCTCAGACCGTGTTTCATACATCTGACCTCTGGTGCACCCAGCACACTGCAGGCGTGTGGGATTTATCGAGAAAGAGAGAGAGGGCTGTACCCTTTCACCATGCAGTCTGTAGGACATGCACAGCACAGCATTGCCGAGTGAACATGGTCTGCACCACAGCATACGTGGGGCACAACAAATATTTTAGTAGCAAAGTGCACAGGGAAGTCACAGGTCTCCTGTCACATCAACCACTGACAGAGATGTGTCTGTTTCAGCACTGAATGGAACAGAGCAAGCAGTGGGGTGGCTTGCTCAAACACAGCAAAATAATTAGTGGTTTCATTCAGAAAGGCAGTTTCTGCTTTTTGTTCAGAGTGGGAAGTTTGCAACAGGATCCAGTGGGGCGACAGAGGGAAGTAAGCTTTACACACGGTGGGAAACTGAATTAATTGAAGAAAAACCCGCCCCATCTCTACCCAGCTCCTAAATGAGTCTTCTGACCCGGGAGAGATAATCTATCAGATACAGACCACGCTCTCCTTTTCCTCAATGAAAAATAGGAAGCTGGAAATGCCAGGCAGACAAGTCCTGCTTCAGGACGCTTTCAGGCTGCCTTGTGGGGGAAGAAAATGCTCTTTGTGGGGCTTGGCCTTCACGGCAGCTATGGCTATCTCTCTTGTCTTCGAGTCATGTGCCTTAATCCTCCAAAGTGGCCTGCCCGGGAGTTTAACATTCCCCGAATTCCTGCCGCCTGCTGACACGCAGCCCCGTTCAAAGGCAGCTCAGGAAACCTGCCTATGAACAGAGGTGTCTGCTGCTCCTGCTCCTGTCCCTTGTGCCAGGAGTGCCTTTCTATTTGGAGGTGCCAGGCCACCCGTGCTGGGGACCGATATAGCAGCGAGAAAAAGTATTGGAGAGACAGCCAGCACCTACAGCTGGCTCCCCATGGGTGCTCCGAGCCCTGCTGCCATCCCACTGTCCCAGGGAGTGAAACAGAGACAGGCATCTGGAAGGTTTTTTTTGGGAGTCTGGATCTCCGATAACAGGGGAACATGGAGGTGGAGTTGGGAAGGGAGGGCTAGAGAAGAGGACAAAATATGGTGGCCCCCTGTGCCTCAGCCCCATTGAGGCTGAGGATGAGACACAGTAAGGTGGATGGACATTGTTTCCGTCTTCTGAGGGTGCTGTGGGCAAGGTCTTGTAAGACCTGAAAGTTCAGAAGAAACTGACTGCTTTTGATGTGCCAGGAGAATGGAAAGCTTCATCCTTATCCTGACTGGTGCTTGCCAAATCTTAACCTCATTGATCCTGAGCAGGACTGAAAAGTAAGGCCATCTTCCCCCTTTGTAAAGTGGAAACAACAACAATAATAATAATAATTAAAAGAATTGATAATTCTGTCTCATAAGGAGTATTTTCATGTTGACTAGAACTAAAACAAGTCACCAAGGTGTCTGCAGCCTTTGAAAAGACTGAGAATTTTGCTTGACCTTCTGGCTTTGCGAACACTTAAAGAAAGTACAAGTCTGGAGAGTATCAATGGGATGGCTCTGTGGAGCAAGGGTTATGCTCACAGGCAAGTGCTGGGGACCCAAGTGCTGGCAGGAAAGGAAGGATCACAGTTATATTTTCTCCATCTGTTATGGTTTCTCATTTTCTAAGAATTTCAGTGACAGGTAGGAATTTGGAAGCTTTTGTGTGCTGATAACAATGGCCGTTAGGATTTGACAAATGTGAAAGACAGGCGTATGTTGTCCCCAAAGATATGCAACACTAACCATCCATGCATCATCTGTGGATGAGTGTTTACATTTTACAACTTTCTGAATCAACTGTCACTTCTCCCATTCTCGCTTTTTTTTTATGAATGAAGTCTGAGGCAAGACAGACAGAAGGAAGGCTGCAACATGTTTTATAGCTTGTGTTTCCTTCTGATGAGGATGTTACATTTGCTGAAGCAAATTTCTGAAAGAGATGTGGAAGGGTTTTCTGGTCAGGGTTAGGGGATATTTCATTCATGCAGGAAGTTGCAAAAGCTGAACAGAAAGTGTATATTCTAGAAGTTTCAATTAAGAAAAAAAAAAGCTGGAGGGTAAAATTGCAAAATACCAACTGGGGCTCAGAAATAGAGTTCACTTCATAGTCCTAGTAAAGCTTAATGTTAATAGCAATAACAAAATTCCTTTAAATCCAAGACACAGGAATATTCTTCCAGCCAGTCTGCTAACTTAGATTTTTGAAAATACTTATTTTTGTAATGTATTTCTGTGATGAATGGTAGCTGCCACTGACATAAGCTGGTCTGATACAGAAACTTGGGACTGAGTATAGGGAATTCTTCAGAGCAGGGGTGAACGAGATGGACATAATATCACTTGAGTTTGGGTTCATTGAGTTCCAACATGTTACCACCAAGCAAATCACCAGCACAGCAAGAAATGGGAATGCTGCTCTGTTGTCCATAGGGGATGCAAAAGCTGATCTATGCAGGGATTGTAGTTCAAATGCCTCTAATACTACACATACCAGTGCATCAGGGAGTGGAAAGTGATGTATTTTTATCTTTGTTCTGCTAAGCAGTTAGGTTTTCCCATTCATTTGTCCTAGACTTACGGCACACAGCTTTTTACAGACTCAATGTAGCTTCAGTGGGCCAGATGCCAGGAGGGTGGGAAGAGGGTGTTGTCACAAGCTGTGAATTATACCTTACTGACCCACAGGGACTCATGGCTTTATAGGTTTTAATGTCAGGAAGAATTCATTGTGGCCACCTAGGCTGACCCTCTGTGTCACACAGGTGAAAGAAGCTCTTCCTAAACTTTCTACATGAAGCTCATAGTTTCTCTATTAGTGTCTGTGTATTTTTTGAGTGACTAATCCAATCTTGATTTAGAAGACTATCAGTGATTTTGCCACATCTCTAGTGAAGGTTGCTCATAGATATAACTGAATCTGGGTGAGCCCTATGTGGAGACTAGTTTCAGCTAGTTTAATCCTCTCTTACATCACTTTCCAAAAGGGTAAATTCCCAGGTCTGAGCACATGATAGGAAATAATTTAGTTACTGAAGATGCCCATCATTTGAAACCTGCTAACTGACCATGTGCATGCCTTCATCTTGACCCAATAAGAAGTGTGTTAGTTTAAGCTGTCTCTACAGTGGATTTAATTTTCATTAGGATCTAAGCTGTCACGATTTACTTTGCAGCTGCGTTATGCTAAGGACACATGCACTGTCAGGCACCAACCATCACTGTGGCTTAGCTGACAATCAGGATCTTGACTAACTGCCTGAATTCACTCATGCACCCAAGACCAAAAGGAGCTGGTGGAAAAGATCTAAATAGCTATATTGTTATCTCATTTAGTTGTCCCTGGACACATTTTATGAGCTAGAGGAGGCCTTGGATATACTTCAGGAGTCAGTTTACTGTGTTATTTGAAAGAGAAGGGCAAACAGAGGCAAAATTTACATTTCTCCAATAAGAAATAGGACCTCTAACTTAAGCTTTTTTTGTTAGAGAAAGCAGTCTCTGATCTTCAAAGGTCACAGGCATTCAGAACAGGCAGCTTAGTGTCTCATCCAGCAAAAGAACTTCTGTATCTTAGCTGCCTCCTAAAATCACGAGGGCACACGAGGGCACTGCTGAGGGGCCTGTAGCTGCTTTGCCTATGTGATCTCATGTGATCAGAGCCTGGAATGGCATGTAAAGGGACAGGTTGGCTCAGCAGATGGTTTCAGTAGTACTTCACAGGTCATGACAGCAATGCCTGCAGTAGCCTGTGCACATATCAAGAACCCAGTGCCAGAAGACTTAGGAAAAGTAAAGATAAGTTTGCAAAATTAGCACATTAAAACCTTAGAGGAGTGAGCAGCTGAAACCTGTGTGCAGAACTGGTTTGTTCCTGGTCTGCAAACCTGCCTTTCCAATATGCAATATGCTCAAGTGCCTGACATGGACTCCAACAAGCATTCAAAATCTTGCAGTGCTTGAAAGTCTCTGTCTTGTGTTTGTCTTTGCCCTTATTCCTAAACCCTTGGAGGTTTACAAAAGGGGTGTTTGTTGAACAGTTCAGTTTCTCTCAGCCTCCTTGGAGTCTGGTTGAACCACCATCCCCAAGTGACCCACAAACCCCATCTTATATGGGGTCCCTAATGTTTGATGGTGTGTTGTGTAGAGCAGGGATTGCTCCTTGCTCTGCCTGTGGTACATGGGATCCCAGAAATGATAGATGGAAGGGAACTTTGGAGTTCATCTAGTCCTTTTCCCCCCAGGAGGCAGGGATATCTCCAAATGGGGTAAAATGAAGAGGCACTGCATGGATGGGAGCCCAGTTCAGGATGATCAAGAATGTAGCATGTTAGTGCAGTCAAGAAACACCAGAAGGAAAAAGGAAACAAAGGAAAGGGGTACTATCCCCATAGTTTTCCTAGGAAAAAAAGAGGTGCTTAGACATATGTTATGGAAGAAATATACTGGGGAAGATATAGGACTGGAGAGAAATAATTAATTTTCTGTGTACTCTGGAAGTTTTCCACTCTCATGGGATGAAGGTTTGGGGTTCAAGCAGCCAACACCCAGTTGCATTGGCAAAAAAGTTTTACGCATTGCTGGTTATTGTTCCAGCTCTGGCTGCACGCACAGTGGAGCAGACTGGCCCAAACAGTACAGTCTGGCAAGATTTTTCCTCCTCTGAATGTGAATGCTATTGATCCGCTGAGCTTAATTAAACTGTCTGCCTTTTTCAGCTTGCACAATTTAGATAAGAAAATGACTATTCCTTCCAGACTCAGAAAGAAACCACTGGCCCTCTTCCTTGTTTGGTGTCTGTCCTTGTCACACTACCCAATTTGTAGTCTGAACTGGCTGTACTCAAACAGAAAGCTGCTCCCCGCCAGAGATCAACATCAGTGTCTTGCTTGCCCTCTAGATGGCAAACTCTCCTTAATTTTGGAATGGTAACAGACACCGCTGATGCTGATGGCTTTTGCAGTTGAAGATTGGTAGCACAACTTCGGTTTGTAGTTTTGAATCAACCAGGGACAAAAAGACAAATCCCAGCAATGGTAATGGAAGAGGAGGGGAAGTGGGGATCAGTGGTGACATAAGCAAGTTTCACAGCGAGAATTCCTGTGAGATGAAATGGGAAATAACAAGCACAAGTTTACCATGTGCATGTGGGACATGCTGGCTGTCCTCTGCAATTGGGTGCTGTGGATCTCCAGTTACTCCTCCAGGAGTGCTATATAGTTCTGCTTAGGTGATTTAATTGTGATTGAAGCAAGAATAAAACTGAGATTTTATTTCTTTCTTTATTTTTTCTTTCTTCAAAAAATAATTTGCTGGTGAGAGGAGCCTCAGGCAAGGAATTAAGGGTCCCAATTACTCTGTAGGCAGCTGGTTCTGTTCTTTCCTTGGCAGCCCATTCCCTTGGTTTATCTATCATCCAGTCTGTAATTCCATTCTTCCTTTTCAGGTTCTTTTTCATGCCAAATGCTTTTTTCCCTCCTTTTCAACCATAACCCAGTCCTGGAGTTCCTTCTTTAACACCTCCATCTATTCATCCCTCATTCCTAGCCTGAGCTCCCCTCTCTGCCAAATTCCCATTTGCCCTAGACATTCAGGTCCAAAACATGCTCAGCACTTGCACAGAGCACTGTGAAAAAGTCAGAAATGACCACCGTACAGTTGCCTCTCATTATCTTAAACCCCCAGCATATGCAGATATTTTAAGTCCTACAAAATGAAGAAAGCTTGCTGGCCCGGGTCTCAACCATCTCTCTCCTTCCCAGAAGCACAGGGCCTCAGGGAAGTGTGTGGCCTTCCAGGGAGGGATTTATCTGCTTAAAGTGGTTGTCTACAGCACAGGCATCTATATCTGAGCTGGTCACCTGGGCTGCCTTTAGAATCAGTGGAGAGCTGTCAGCAGAGCTCGGGGAATCTAGGGCACTTCCCAAAGTGGTCACCCACATGGGTTAGAAGTGTTGTACTCCCTACACTGCACATAAAGAGCCTGAGCACCCTGCTTAGATGGTAACTTGTACCACAAGCAGAATTAGGGAAGAGGAATCTCATTCTTGAGCTTAGCTGAGGTGACATTTTTATTTTATCTGGTTCTTGGAATTCAGAATATTTCAAACTTCCTCTTTGTTCAGGAAACAGAAGAGTCTTTGACATGACCAGCAAGACTTCCTCCTTACTCTCTCCTTGAAAGCTTTTAGAAATCAATCCTCAGCTACGGTCATGGAGGTAGATAACAGATTATGTGAGCTCAGCCCTTTGGAAAACAGAGAAAGAAGATAAACTCAGTAATTTCCAAATTGGAATTGGGTAAAACCCATTTCCTATGTATGCCCTTGATTATAAACCTAAGCAGCAATCAAAATTAAAATTGTTTGTGTGAACAAGTGCTGTCTTCTAAGTATTTTTCACCCACAAACTATCCACATTCAGAGATCTATAGAGAGCTATGGTGGAAAACAATGGACCTATGAATGTGGTGGCCTGGAGACCACAGTAATGTGGCCCTTTAGAGTGCTCCACCAGAGCTTGTTTAGAGGTGTTGCAAATGCAAAATGTAGGGTTTGCAGCTGCTTTGCAAAATGTATGTAAAGGCACACCAGCTCATGGTATCTGGTCTTTGATTGTATGAAGGTCTCCATGGCTTTTTAGCTGCAAATTTAACTTAGTTATCACGTGGATAGTTACAGAAGCCTGGATTTGTATTTTAAATGTTTTTGGGACTCCAACAAGCAGGTTAAATCTATATGTAAAGCAAGAGGTGTGAAAGGTACCAGTGTTAGATCTCAATTTATTACTCTTTCCAAGCAAAGAGACCCCCACCAGAATCAGGCTAATTACATTACTATGATCACACTGCAGTAGCACTTTTATTCCTCCTGGGAAACTATTATTTTTTTAATTGATATGTACTTAACAGTTTCAACTATGTCTCAGTGCCTGTATCTCAAGCATTATAGGGGGGAGAAGAAAAAGGCAAAAGCCAGAGACTGTCTTTTCCAGAACTATATAGAGATGGTTGGAAATTTTCCAACTAGGAGATACTATTTTTTTTCAGAACTAAACTTTGCATTAGGGAAAACATAAAATTTTCATGAAAATGTTGAATTTTCTGTTGGGAACTTGAAAAATGGTGGGTGTCTATTGACCTGGGAGCCCACTGACCCCTTCTGTTGCTCTCACAGACACAAGCCATGGAAAAAAACAACCTGTCTTACATCTGAGCTGGTGACTCAGTGTAGGAAGAGAGGCAGACAGAACAGTCCCAGATAAATCAGATCTCCTAAAAAATGTAATGACCCAGTACCTCCACATACAGTGTGTCCTGGGAATGGGGGTCTGTGTGGGACATTCAGCCCTGTGAATGATTTGATGTTTTTTTTTTACTGTTGGTCCCACCTGACAGTAATATTTTTCTGAAACCCTGATGCTTTCTGTGGAACAGAAATCTCACTGATGGCCAAGTGTGTAGTACAAACCTTTCTCTTCACAGTCCTAGTTAGTGTTGACTGATAGTGTTATGATGGTTCAAGCACACTAGAAGGTAGATCATTTAATCATTCATCTCAATTGCTTCATCGTATCTCCTGGAACATGCTTAAATCCAAATTGATTACTTTTATTGCTGTCTCAGGATACACTCTACACAAGTTAGTCTTTTGATGCTTTGTAAATGCATACCTCTCCATAGGCTGTTTATCTGACATGTCATATAGAATTAATGATGTTTATTCCCAGTTGACCAATTTGCACTAGTGCCACCTTCACCCAGTTGCAGGATAGGCTTGAGCTGACCCTCCCTGATTAATCAAACCCATCAACACAGCCTGTGTGACCTTCACTCCGTCACATCAACCAGATGGCAGCTATTGATTCCCTATAGGTGGACGTACTTGTTGAAGTCCCTTTGTTAGAAAAGCAGAATTTTAATCTCAGACTATATTCTTCTAGATGCAAATACAAAAAATCTGGGTTTTATTCTGGACTAAAAAAGGAGAAAACTTCTCAAGCATACCGCACTCTCGGCTTAGACTAATAAGCTCTAATACTTGTACTCATCCACCTTGTTTTATTTGTTTAATTCAGAAGCCAAATGGAAATATTTTACCATCGGAGCTGTTATAGTCAAGAGAGAGAGAGATGGTTTTCTCCAGGGCATGCTTTAGCCCACCAAAAATCAAACTACAGGAGGTATGTCCACTGATGAGTCTTAAGCTTATAAAGAATAATTGTGGGCCAAAATGGGTAAGAATGGCCAAAAAAAGGGCAGAATGGAAGTACAATGAAATTTTCATTGGTGTATTTCCAAATGAAGTTCTAGTTGAAAGTTAAGCTTCTCCTTAAGAATGAGGGGAGTCAACTGTGCTGGCAGAGAAGGATCTTGCTTAGGTCAGGTTTCAAGTTATCTGTATTCTGCTTCAATCATTACTCTAAATATGGGGTCTGGGGACATTCCAGATGCCCTGCCTTCTCCTACCCGGCTTTCAGCTGCTGGAGAAGAGCACAAGTTTCTTGTAGCATATGTGCCACATCTAACTGTGTGAGCACAGCTACCTATTTCAGATACACAAAGGCATCTCAAACAGCATCAGACACCTAGGTTTAAATAATCCAAATATCCTTGGGAGATAATATGTGATAGTGCTTTATTAAAAGGTTAAAGAGTCCATCAGACTAAAGGACAGAACCTGGTATTCACAAATTTTTGTGCAGGTAAATTGTTTGTGTCCTGCTTCC
The DNA here is from genome assembly GCF_003957555.1 of Calypte anna. Lineage (NCBI taxonomy): Eukaryota > Metazoa > Chordata > Aves > Apodiformes > Trochilidae > Calypte > Calypte anna. The sequence continues at coordinate 141,670,145 of NC_044245.1, read as the reverse complement.
ACTTCTGTTGAAGGAGATATCCCTGCCAAAATGTTGAGTCACTGACCAGTCTCTTGGGGCTTCTCATACAGTGGTCAGGAAAGGTGTCTGCCGACAGATTCAGTTCTATATGGGTTGAATTATTCAGGTCTCTCAAAGACTGATCAGAAAGAGAGAATAGGAGAAATGAGTATTTTTAATCATGGTCTTGTGGGCTGGCTTTGTCTCAGTGGCATTATTTAAAATCAGGATGGTCAAAATTTAAACCACATCCTCACACTGAGTTGAGAGCATGAAAAAGTATTTCTTCTGTTTTCTTTCTTTATCCTATACCACTCCTTTTCCTAGTAAGATCCTTTTTGCAAGGGAATATCACTTTTGTCAAGGTGTCATTACTTTTAACGGTGCAAGAGACTGTCTTTGAGCGTGAATGACCCAGAATGCAGGGTCTTACTGATTGTCCCAGTCAATAGGGAAAACCGGGGATGTGTAAGGTTCCTCTTATAGTCCTGTGACAGTAAGGGGGGGATGAGTTTTCTGTTCCTTAGTGGGATCAGTAAGAGGTCCTAAGGATGCTCACACTTCCCTTTAGGTACCTGTCTTTGCACCCTCTGTTCAACTTCCCAGCTTCTGACTCACAGGGACACATGGATGGAACCTAGACGCATCCATAAAAGCAAAGGTTAGGTTTCTCTTGGAGCAGATTTCTTAATATACATACCTAAAATCAATGGCCTGCCTCAGTCTCTTCTCGGAGATTTTATCTTCTTTCTGCTCCACCACTTGCTCCCTCTTTGTAAGGTTTGTTTCATAGCCTTCTCAGGATTGGATCTGGTGCTTTTTTGCTAATTTTTCTGTCAGCCTTTCTCACACATCACATTTCGCAGTGGAAATCTGCTGGTCCACAGATGCTTTCCATATGCCCATGATTGGGAGTGGGCTCACATACTCAGTGGGGGTGGAGGCTGCAATTGTTTCTCTTGCCAGGGAGGCTTGGCCCAAACCAGAATACTTCTCTTGAGCACGTGTCAGTGTTTTCCCCAACATACAAGGCTGGGCAACAGTCAATTTTAAGTTCTGTTGAAACAGCAGAAATTAACTTATCCTTTTATCAGACATGGTTTTAGGCCTCTCTGTGTGCCTTTATTAACTGTGTGGAGCTAGTGGCAGTGTTTTCTGAGAGCAAGATCAGATAACAGTGTATTTGGTATTCATGCATATGTGTGAATCATATCATTCTTTCCTCACCCCAATACACTCATTTTCTCAGGTGGACATTTCAATCCTTTGGCTACCTTGAACTAAACCTTCAAAAGTCAAATACAAAACTTGCTATTTAGCTGGAAAAGCAATAATTTCTTTTTTAGTCCCTTTACCCCTAAATTTGTTAATCTCATAGTCATCCAAATAATTTTCATTGGTGGATGAAAATTCTATCCAGAATTGTTTGGTTAACAGATGCTTTTCTAGCAGGCTTCAGTAGATTATCAAGGCTGTAGGAATTGCTCTACAGTAGGGTTATCCATCAGTGTAACCATCCCTCTTTACTGCTAGAGATGGAGTGAGTTTAGCAGTTTTTTAGGTTCATGTGGCAAGGTTTTTGTTGAAGGGGGGCTACAGGGATGTATTCTGTGCTAAGTTGCTGGAAGCTTCCCCCATTCCCATAGAGCCATGTTTTGATGCAACACAGGGTACAGTTGGCTTTCTGAACTCAACAGCACACATTGCTGACTCCTGTCCAGCTTTTCACCCATCAGTACCCTTAAATCCTTCTCTTCAGGGCTGCTCTCAATCCCCCAGCCTGTATTAGATACCAGGATTTGTTCTGATCCAGGTGCAGGATCTTACACCTGGCTTACTTGAACCTCATGAGGTTCACATGGCCCCACTTCTTGAGCATGCCTCTAGATGACATTCCATCATCCCTCAGGTGTGTCAATTGCACCACACAGCTTGGTGTCACCTTCTCACTTGCTGAGGGTGCACTCAGTCCCACTGTCCATGTCACTGATGAATATGATAAGCAGTACTGGTCTGAATCTCCTGCCTGGGGATTCTTATGGGGGCAAGAGAAGAGGTGACCACTGGCAATCACTTCTATCTCTCTTTCAGGCTCAGCAATTGTGCCAAGGGTGGAAGCAGCCAGGCTGAGGCAGCCTGGGCACCCCCATCAGGGATAGCACCCTCAGCAGGTTTGGCACTTTGACACCTTCAGCACCCCCAGCACTACCACTCACCTGGCATTTTTGGCACAGGGGGTCAGTAATCCTGTACAAATGACCCTGCTCTCCTGTGGGTGATGCATGTACTCAGTTAACACAATTTACAGAGAATCTCCCAAATATAAGTGAGCCTTTTCCCTGATCTGCAAACCTGTCCCACCAGCACAGCAGCTCACCCTGTGGGGAGTGCCCCAGCCACAAGCTCCCCATGTGCCTGACACAGACCCAGCTCTCATGACACCTCTCCTCTTGCTTTTTTGTGTAGCATGCTAAACTACACATGGGCTATTAACTTCAAGAAAAACTGAAGCCACCAGAATAGTTACAAAAAGTCTCATTTAACACAAATGGGAATCACTTGAACTGGAAACCAATCAGAACTACACCTTCTAGCAGAAAATTCCCACTCTCAAGCAACAGAACACAAGTTCAATTGCAAACACATTCCTTGAAATTATTATTAAAAAAAACCAACAAAAAACCCCAACCCCCACATAGATGAGAAAACAGGAAGTTCACTACCTTTAGAGACAAAAGCATGCATTTCTAAAGAGCAAGTTCAGTATAAAATTAAGATCTACATTTGTTTCCTTTGGTCTCACTAGCACCACAAATAAAATAAAGTGTTTATCCTCTTATATTTTAAGCCAGGACTGCTGAACAGTTCTTGCATTATATAATGTATTTTAGTTGCCTACCTCACTGTGAGGTGAATTATGCCCCAGAAGAGCCTGTTTTTCTCCACTGATGATAAAGGAAATCTAAATGGTTAGCTCAGAGGTCAACAATTACAAGGAGCTTACTGGAGTGCTGCCTGACAGAATATGCAGGAAAAAAATGAATCTGATGGCTTCAAGCTGTGTGTATTCTCTGCACAGCCACATTCTTCTGGAAATGGACCCCTTTCCATTTTGTTGTGATTAATGCCATATTTTCTGCAAGTAGATTTTGTTCGGGCCATTTGCTGACCTTTGCAGCCCATCTTTGCACTTCAGTATGCATTTTTAATTAGATACCCTTTGGTCTTCCTGAACTTTTCATTTGGAAAGTAGAGTTTTGACTTGCCCTGCCAAATATCAACTCTTTTTCTGCAATATCCTTGCTCTGACCTTGTTACCAGTTACACTGCAAATAATCTGCTAACTAATCCATTTACTGACATGTTCATTCTTACAAGTCTTATTTTAGCAGCTTCCAGTAGTTCTCATGCTTCTTCCAAAGCATATTGTCACTTTCCAGTGCCTTTGAAGCTGACACATCCAATACAGGGGAATATTTCAGTCTGTTTAACACCCTTGCAGTAATGCTTTGTTCTGGATACAATTAACAAAACTACAATTATTTCTTCTACGTCTGTGCCACAAAGAAAGAATCTTGGATCACACTGGCAGAGTGGTAGAAGTTTGCTGCTTCTGTTATGTCTGATACATGTAGTTACTTTCTTTTTGAGCCCCACAGGGTCCTATTGAAAGTGAATAGAAATTCCTGTGTGCCACTAAATGGTAGACATACCAGAATGAAAAGATATTGATGAAGATTCAGTCCAGGCCTTGGAATCGGTGGTCAGAAAAATCTATGGAGTATCCAGCTTGCACCATTCCTGACAGCCTACATCCATGACAACATCCCAATGATTTCTTTTAATAAAATTCATCTAGGAAAAAGTCTGCCATCCATCAGAACTAGCATGCTTCAGAAAGCAGGCAGAGACAACAGCAAGGATATAAGCAGAAGACATCAAGAGCATCAATAATATTGTGTTTCCACAGAACAGAAAAAGGGAGATGCTGAGGTTGTTTGGACCACAAGATAGGGAGCCAGGAGGTGTGGAAAGTGCTGATGCCATCTGCTTAGTGAAAAATCACTAGATTTGTGAAACACTAAAGGCATGAAATCATTTGCTTAATAATGAAAAGAAACCATGGTACTGAAAATTGCTCAAAATATAAAAGGAGGATTCATCTCACTGGACTTTAACTAAAAGGTAGGCAAGTTCCCTTGAAGACAGTGGGGAGCTATATAGTAGAGTTTAGGGTGCAGTATGATCTTTTTTAGAAGGCAATGATAGTTGGTCAAGTGTCTTTCATCTGACCTTACTCTTTTAAAACTGAAAAATTTTGTAAGTCCTTGGATGTTTATCATTGGAGATCAAGCCAAATACCTCACCATGTAACCAATTTATAGATGTTTGTTTCCTGCACTATAAATGGCACCTTCATGTGCCTTCACCAAGCAAATTGTTTTTAACTTTATTCAATTAGTAATGAAGAAGCAGAGAAAATTAAAAACTAGGAACTTTGGTGATTTTGCACACTAATGTTTGGCACTTCAGCAGCAAGCAAACCCAGGTTTCCTGTGGACGTAGCTACACACTGGTGGGGGCAAAACCAAAGTCAACAAACATCTTAATTACCCTGGGTACCATATCCGCAGGGATCAGATTGCAGCACATGGACTTCAGAGAAAGCCGCAGCTTTGCTGCAAGAAGACCAGAGTCTTTGCATCAGGGAAGGTCAAAAGTCAGAGGAAGTGCCAGTAGAAGTAGTAGTCACAGTAAAAGAGCTTAATAAACCCCTCACCTTCTTGTTTACCCTTGATTTCTCATTTATTGTATAATAGAGGGAAATCTAAATGCATAACCACACAAGAAGCAGCTGGACTGTGTTTGTTCAGGAAGGGGACTCAGCTGACAGCATAGACAGAAACTGTTAATCAAACCACACTGGTTTTCTGCTCACCAGCGCCCTAAGGCCATGCATGCAGTAGCTGGAATTAAGTCCTCACGTTTGCACTGATGGGTAGGATGTCTTTGACAAACCCCATGGCAGAAGGAAAATATTGCCACTGATGTTAAGCATATAAATAAAACCAGTGGATGAGACTGATGCAATTGGATGTCTAATGTGTATACATAGTTACTTTACTTGGATATGGGCTCCAGATAATGCTGGATATTGCTGGACAACTGCATATCCATCAGGATGTCTTCCCACCCTCCTGTAGCCATCTGGGTCTGTCTTTTCATCACACCTACTGTGGTATAGTCTTTCTCTCTTAATGGACTTAAGTCAGATCTCAACAAGGCCCAGATGTGCTAGGGCAAGCCTTTCAGTAGATGTGGTTAAGGCACAATTATCTCATTGTGAGATGAGGGTTTGTGGTATGAGATGACCCAAGCATTGGGCAGCTGCTTTTGCAGTATGAGATGACCCAAGCATTGGGCAGCTGCTTTTGCAGGCATTGTACCAAGGTCCAAGTGCCCCTGGACCTGGCCCTGGCCCTGGCCCTGACCCTGACCCTGACCTGTGTGCTTTCTCACCTAATTTGTGGTCTTCAAACTCTGCTGCTACTAACAATGTGAACATGTTGGAACTGTCTATTATACACGGCCTATTCCTGTTCTGCTTAGCATACTACAGCTGGACCATGACAGGGACTGCCAGGACATGCATCAAAATTGCCAGCTTTTCAAGTGGTCTCATAATTGTGGTGCAGATGTGTCATGAAGATCTAAAGCAAGGACCAATCCCCAAGTGCATTTTCCTCTGGTTAAAAAAGGATAAATTTTGCTGTTTCTCTGATGATTCTTGCTATCTTAAGTCCTTGTATCTTCCCTGAGTGACCCTGTGGGGTGCTTCTGGAATGGAGCGTGTATGGCACGTCCCTTGCAGAAACCCAGAGCTCAACTGTTGGGCAAAAAGTTGTACAGGGTCTCAGTCAAATTTCATGCTCTGCTGCTGATTTCTTTGGGGCATTGCACAGTCTCTTTGGTCATCCAGAAATAGCTAGAAAGCTGTGTGTTCTTCTGTGGCTCAGATGCCTTTTGCACAGCTTACCCTTCACTTCCACTTGTGACTCCATATCTAAGGGAGTGTTAAGGGAGATAGGATCCTGTTGTTGAGCAAAGAGCAGAGAAGTGACAGCCACAGTTAACATAGCTGCTCCAAGGAACTGATCTTAACATGGTATCTTAGGGACTACAAGGTGCTCAGGTGCTTAACAGACCAATTTTAAACATTCAGCATTTGCCAAAAACATCACAACCTTTATCTGGCTTAAATGGTTAATTTTGATAGTTAAATTGTCCATTTAGTTATGTGACCATTTCAAATAGCCTGTTACACATTAAAGCACACAACCTGCTCTAAAGTCAGTAATAGTTACTTACATTTTTGTGCCCTTTTAGTGTATCTCACTGGCATAAGCAGTTTCACTCCTGTAATTAAATTTATCCTGGTACATGATCTGAATTTTCATTACCACCCAAAAGAAAGTTTATATTCAGGCTAACTGCAGAATTAGATCCTTAGTATTACAACAGATGGTGGTTGTTTATCAGTATCCCATAGAATTTAAAACTGTAGATGCAGTATTATCTGTTAAATGCAGTCATCCAACAGTTAATCTGATTTTTTTGTTTTTTTGAGGTGCTTGCAGGTCATGCTTGCCATGGAAAAACGTGAATGGCCAAAGTGACTTTTCTTCCACATTCACAGAAAGTTTAGAAGATTGCTAAGGCTGCTACCAGGTCACCTGTAACAAGTTCCAATTCCCAGAAGCATGTGGGAGAATTTTCAAAGTCAAAAATCAATGGCTATGAAATTACACATTAGTCTAGGGGAGTGTACTTTGTCTGTTTTCACAGCTAACATTCATCTTCCTACAGTACTAGTGGCACAGACAATTTGCCAAGGTAAAGTTGATCTATAAGTGTTTTAATTAAAATTCTGGCAGCAAATTGAAATCTTATTTTACTTACAGAGTAGACAGAATTCATCTCCCTCTCACCTGAGAACTCAAGCTCACAGGAGGACCTCAGGACCAGAACAAGTCTGAGGGAAACATTAGGAAAACACAAGCACTCATCAAGTTCTAAGTTAATATTGTTAAGTCTTCTCTCCTGTGAGGGAGAGGACAGGCTATAAGAACTGGGATTTTGTGGCTTGGACACTTCAAGAGTGATGGTTTGCAGGATGTGGTGGGTATTTTATATCTGGCTAACACACATGCCTGAAATGAAGTACGTTGCCCTCTGAGCGAGGCTGAGACTGAATGGAGGAAGGAGATGACAGTAAATAAAGTGTTACATCTGTTCTGAGGAATCTCTGATATCTTTCCTAATAGCAGAATAAGGTGGCAGCAGAAAGGAAGGAGAGGATTATCACAGGGCTTTGACAGGCCCCAAGCAAATGCTCAGAAATGATGAGGAAGCTGGGGCAAGAGTAATTTGCAAATGTTATTGATTTCTATGGATGTGGTGTGCTGTGCAAGACAAAAAGCAGGACTGAGCAGGCTTAAGACAAAGGCCAAGTAGGTATCTGACCAAAGTGGAAAAATAGAAATGGCAAAATTACAGTTTTGAGCCACAATGAGAGAGACCCTTCTGGGTTCAGAGCCACATTAATTTGATGTGTTAGGATGGGACAGACTGAAACCCCCTGCAACACCAAAAAATACTTGTTTCCTGGGGGAACCACCCCCAAAGCAGGGGGGCAGGGCCTCTTCCACCACTGAGCAAAAGTTTATGTGTGTTGCAGGGTTGCATACGTTGAGAAAACAACATGTGGGAGACCTTCCTGTGTGCATGGATCCTTCACCCTGTGGCGTGTGGTGTGGTGTGTCCACCACCAGCTGTGGGAGAGGAATGGGCTGAGGACAGGTAGTGCAGGGCCATGATGGACTGCTGCAAGGACAGGGCACTGATTTTTTGTTCTCCTGAATTATTTAGGTGATGCTGATGCTCAGAAGATCTTCTCTGCTTTCCCTGCTACCATGACCTTTGCCTTCACTTGTGAGAAATCCTTTACTCCTTGAATTTTGAAATCCCACCTTTTACTGATTTCTGCATGAAATGTGTCTGTCCCATTCCCCTGACTCAGAGGGGATCTTTAAGGGCATGGAAGGATGCTCAAGAGTGTCTCAGAGGTCCTGAGAAAAAGCTAATATGTGTAACCAAAGCTTTGCAGCCATAAGAAGAAAAATGTTGTCTTCTAGGAGTTCAGAAAGAGAGTGAAGTGATTTAGAACATGATATATAATGGCCTAATACCTTGTCAGTTAAACTTGCACTGGGATCAGCTGAGATCATAACGGAATTTTCTGCGTTCCCAGTTGTCCCTGTGCAAAAGTGAGTATAAAGCATCAAAGTGCAAAAATCTCCACTTGAAAGGATGCTAATTTTTTGATTAATCTTTGATTTGAGAAGTGACCTAAGAATTGGCAAACCATAAAAATACCCTCTGCAAATGATGTATATATTGTTTAACTTCTTCTTCACCCAGGGCAGAAAGTCCTAGAAATCTACCAAAATGCATGTTTAATTTTCACAAAGTGTGAGACCGTGGAAAAGATCCTTGTCTCTCTCCTGTGGGTTAATCACTAAATCTGGCATCTCCTTTTGAGACTCACAAAGCAGCTTGGTTTTGTAATTATTTATAGAACATTAATTTTCAGTCAGGAAAGAAGTAATTGTTTACTATTAGCATAACACTCCATTTGAAATAATTATGGAGAACTAAGGAATCTAAGTTTTAAATGTATCCCCAAAGTCCATTAAAAATGAAGCAAAATCCACTGTTAATTAGTGATTTACTCTATTACAATAGCTGGGAGTTTTAATAAGTTCAACCAAAGACTATAAAACATTATAAAATAAGTCTCCTGCTTGTCACATTTGAGAGTTACTAATAAAGAGGGTAATTCAGCTTTATAAAAGTGCTTGCTCTGTTTGTGGAGGCCTCCCAGCATGTCAGTGTTGTATAATTCACATGATGGCAGATCAGAGGAGAGATATAAATTGTTTGGTTGGGGAAATTAACCAAGGATTGATTCTCTCTGTTTTAATTTAGCATCAGAATGCTGGAATTCTCCTAAAAACAGATGGGCTATTGATCCGACACGAGGGTAATCAGTACATCAAAACAAGGGGAGGACAAGAAATGGAAACTCTCAAGGGTCTTCTCTGAGGGCTGCCTTGTGCAGAGAAGTCTTATCCTTCTATTCACAGTGAGTGAGGTTGGAAGAGGGAGCTGGGGGGAGGAGAGGCTGCTTTGGGACACACCTTTGCCTGTGTAAGATGAAAAAGTACATCTAGTAGGGAAGGAAATACAGAATCAAAGAGGGAAGATCTTGAATTATAAGAGGATGGGGGAAAAAAAGACCTCACAATCACTCACTGAGGACACACAATCCATCAATGTCCATCTTGTCTGCAGAGTATTAATTGTCCTGTTCATGAAAGGAACTTGAGAGACCTCAAGGGGTGGGCTCCCAAGAAACTGAGTGTCTTCTGCTATGTGGGGTACAAGCCCTGGCATGAGCTTCCATGATTATTTATTTCTCTGAGAAATTTCTGAAGGAATGGAAATAATTAATGAGCTGGTTGTGTTTCTTTGGCTCTGGGAGCACAGCATTTCTCTGTCCATGTTAACCACACAAAAATGATGCAGTCCAATGGGAGCCTGCATTATGGCCAAAGTCAGGACGTTCTGACTCCTGGCACGGCAGTGATGTTCAGTGTCCTCAAAGCAGCATGGGAGCATCACTGTTTGAGGAGGACAATAGGGAGTAGAGGATAAAATCCTCATGTTCAGCCAGCAGTACTTAACACAGATGTTGGTAAGAACCCAGGTGGACTTACAACAATATTTGTCTTTTCTTGATCTTGGTTGCTTTCCTGATACAGCTTCCCTGGCAAAATTTGGATGACCCAGAAGGGACTCTGACTTGTCCACACCCTTGTAACCCTGTAGTCTTAATATAGTACTTGAAAAAGAGGTGGGTAAGGCTGCACTCCTTTGCCAGATAGTACACCCTACTCTGAGCTGTCACAGAGCAGAGCTATGGGATGGACCATAAAGGAGAGTGGTCTGTGAACAATAGACTTTGTCAGTGACTCTATGCAAACCATTGTTTCTGCCTACTAATGTGAAAACAAGATGATAGTTGCTCTCCCCTTAACCCTCATGTGGCTGTTTTGATTGTAAGGCTGTCTAGAAGATTTGCTCCCTCATTGTGAAGAACAAACACCTCACATGGGAAAGTGTGTTGTCATTTAGTTGTGAAGTGGGGAGTTTGTGGATAAAAGATGTTTGTGCATCTGTAGGATTTTTGCCACAGTTGCTTCATGCACTAAGAACCTCCTAAGCTTTAACTCTTTTGCTAGATGTTATTCTGTCTATGCTAAAATAGGCTGCTTGGACAAAAGAGACTGCTGGTAACTTCCAACATTGTAGATGGCTTTCTCAGTAAATAAACCTAAGAGGATTATGGCAATCAAAATGGTAGCTTCTGGTGTCTGGTGGTTTTTGAATACTCTATGCACTATGCCTAAGTAATTTCCCAGTTTATTGTGTTCCGCTCTTCAGTGTTTAGTGGTTTATGGAAATTTATGTGACATGTTCACAAAGGAAATAAAATACTTCAATTGGCTTAATGCCTCTTACACATAACATTTATAGCAATTCTTTCACTAAGTAAAAGTATGAGTTTATTGGCCAATATTGAGGTAAGAAGCTGAGTTTGATTGCGTCATTCAGTCTGGTTACGTTAAAGATATCCAGATAAATGTCACTGTAAAACCACGTAGAACATTTGTGGTGTGTTGCACCCATCACAGGCCAGTGTTTTAGCTGACACTGTAGTCAGTTTTATTATAACAGTAGTAGTTTTATTATACCTGTATCATCAGGTTTAATCATATTATTATACCTGTATTACTAGCAAGTCTTTGAAAGAAAGCATCCTGATGAAAGTTGGATGAGAGAACAAAACCCAAAAAAACTGAGGCTCAACCCATTTCAAGAATCAAACAAAAACCTCTGTCCCTGGAAAAATGATGGAGCGGCTCATTCTGGAGGTCATTTCTAAACATATGGAAGAGAAGGTTATCAGGAGAAGTCAGTATGGATTTACCAAGGGGAAATTGGGCTTGACTTATCTGATAGCCTTCTATGGTGTTGTAACTGAATGGATAGATGCGGGGAGACCAGTGGGTGTAGTCTACCTTAGCAAGTATTTTGACACATCCCATAACATCCTCTTGAGTAAGCTCAGGAAATGTGAAATAAAAGAATGGACAGTGAGATGGATTAAGAACTGGCTACACAGTAGAGACCAAAGAGTGCAGAGTCAATGGTGCAGAGTCCATCTGGAGACCTGTAACTAGTGGAGTACCCCAGGGATCAGCCCAGTCCTGGTCAACATCTTTATCAATGACCTTGATGATGGGACAGAATGTCTTCTCAACAAGTTTGCTGATGACACAAAGCTGGGAGGAGTGGCTGGCATTCCAGAAGGCTGTGCCAGAGAGTTGGGCACAGAGAAATCCAATGAATTACTACAAGGACAAGTGTAAAGTCTTGCATTTGGGAAAGAACAACCCCATGTGCCAGTATAGGTTGGGGACTGACCTCTTACAAAGCAGCACAGAGGAAAGGAACCTGGAAGTTCTAGTGGACAGAAAGATGACCATGAGCCACCAACGTGCTCTTGTGGCCAACAACGTTAATGGCATTCTGGCGTGCATTAGAAAGGGGATGGTAAGTAGGTTCAGAGATTCTCCTCCCCATCTACTCTGCCCTGGTGAGGCTGCATCTGGAATATTGTGTCCAGTCCTGGCCCCCTCAGTTCAAGAAGAACTGGGAACTTCTTGAAAGAGTCCAGTGAAGAGAGACCAAGATGATGAAGGGAGTGGAACATCTCCCTGTGAGGAAAGGCTGAGGTAGCTGGGGCTCTTCAGCTTGGAGGAGTTTGGGGGCAACCTCATTAATGTTTATGAATATGTGAAGGAGGATGGAACCAGGCTCTTCTCAGTGATGACTGATGACAAATGATAGGACAAAAGATAATGGGTGCAAGTTAGTTCTGTGTAAACATAAGTAAAAGCTTTTTCACTGTGAGGGTGACAGAACACTGAAACAGGCTGCCCAGTAAGGTTGTGGAGTCTCCTTCTTTAGGGATATTCAAAACAGGACATGTTCCTGTGTGACTTACACTAGGTGGTCCTGCTCTGGAAAGGGAGTTTGACCCAATGATCTCTCAAGGCCCCTTCCAACCCCAAACATTCTGTTTACTGTGAAAAGCAATGCAGTTTAGACATTCATGTTCTTAGGGCTCTGAAAATGCATATTGCTTTTAAAAGACAAACACACTAGCAGTATTCCTGTTCCTTTATTCTCCTTTTCAGGGCAAACTCAAAAGTAAAGTCTATTTTACCATCCTGTTAAGTAAAGAATGTCTTGTAGGAGTACTTGTTTGAATCTTGGCAGTGTATCATTGCTATGCACCTTTCAAACAAAACCACAAAACTCATGATGTTTAATGTGTAACAGGGAGTTCTGCTGCTATTGTAAAAATACCAGCTGACTTTTAACAGGACCATTAATTGATACTGTATCTTATTAGAACTCTTGTTTAAATGGCAGTAAAATGTTAAACGTTCTTAAATGTATTAATAAAGCAGGGCAATTAGACATGCTTGTTTCAGGAATCTTGATAAATTAATAAATCTTGAGTTAATTACAGTGCTGGGCACTGAGATTTATCTCTCAGAGGATGCAATCAGTACATTTCATAAAAGGCTCTTATCACGGTTAAGTATGTGTGTGCAGCAATGGTTAACTGACACTAAATCTGGAAGGAATGCTTCTGAGGCATGACAACTCTACAGCTTATTCTTTTAATCTTAATAGATTTAATCTATCATTAATTATTTTAAGTTTTAGATGAAATCAAGTTAACATTGACATCTGGACATCTCCAGGGATGTAGGGTGAGGTTTGTCCATCTATTTTTCCTTTGGATCCTTGGTACCATTCACAGCCAGAGGATTTTGATCAGAACTAAGTCACATGAAATAATAGGCAAGTGACACTGCACATAAACCAAAGCCATTTCCCACCTACCATTTTCATCTCACTCTGTCTCTGAGGTGGAAGAGCAAACAGATTAGACCCATGGCTGAATATAGACCTGAAATGCTATCTGCTTTCTCACTTGCTCTAGGACTATATCAGTAAGTACAGGAGGTGCTTGCTTAAATCTCTGTATGCACATGGTGACTCACCTTACATTTAGCACTGTTTTTAGTAAGCATGGATATTTTTACACAGAAGGACTTTGATACAATACACCCTTGCTAACATTCTGTAAATTGTTGTGCTGCAGTATTTATGCCTGTCTGTTTGAACATCTGGTCTGCTGTAATTGGTGGCAATGTTCTAGTTGATTTTTAAAGGTGATTATTCATTTAATCTGTATATTTATGGGTATCCTGTATCCAGTAGTGATGTTTAGTAGCCTTTCTACTTTTACAACTGTTTTACTGTCTTTGAAATGTTGAGTTATTCTCTTGAACTTTGCCTGTACTGGCCAAGCCCCAACAGAACTATTCTGCACAGTATGGGGTAAATAATATGTGGATTATTTACTTTTATATTTATCTTTCAGTAACACCCTACTCCACCTCTGATCCCCACGAAATTCTCTGGAACCCATTGCTTTTCAGCTTTTGGTTTCTGAGGTGGAATTTAAATACAACTTGCTGGAAATGCAGAGGGGAGAGATTACTGGCTCCAGCTATAGGACATGAGAAGCCTGGGCTCCTACCACTACTCCCCAAACTCAAAAGCAAGAGAAATGATATTTTGAAAAGATGCATGTGGTTAGTAGCACAACAGTTTCAACAGTATACATGTATATGATGCAAGCTGGAAATGACCCCATGCTGAGTACAACTCAGAGTGTAAAATTAAATTTAAGAACACTATTCTGCCATACTGCTGCAATTTAAATTATATATGTTGCACCATCTTCTCAAATTAATGATAAATTTTTCCCAGAAAGAGCATGGATTTGAAGCTGAAGAACAGTACAAAGGTGAAAATGTGAGCAGAAACCTTTCTTTTAAGACTATGTTAAGAGGACCCAAAGACTTGACTTAATGTAACTCAAAACCCAGTAAAAGCAGATAAGTAGTATTCCTCAGGAGCAAGCATAGCAAAAAACTGACCCATAAACAATTGTGTGGAGATCATATTTTATTAATTCTGCTCTTTACTAGGTTACTGACACATAAACACAAAAGCTTAAGTGACCCCATTTAATAGAAAGATAAGACTCTTAAATAGACTCATAATACAAAGCTGTATGAAAGGCAATTGGAGGGATAAAAATCTGGTTTCAATTTTGCAGAGCATCCTTTCCCATCCCTTCCTTTTAAGCAGATAGTTATTCAAGATCATGTTTGCATTCAATAAATCCAGTGGATACACACTATATTTTGCTTTGGGTAAGTTATTGTTTTACGTGGATAATTTTTTATTGATGCCTGCAAGCCTGAGATTCTCTTTGCTGGAGTCCTGCAGTAACCAGCAGTCAAGTCTGATAATAAACCATAGGTCTGTGTTAGCTATTACTAAAGAATGCCAACTTTTTTTGAAACCAGCAGACATTTCTGCTCTCTCTCACTCTTTGAACACAATGACATTACCTCAGTTTTACAACAGTTGCCCTGAACCCAGAGATCTGTCCCAAGAAGCTTATGTTTGAGAGGGATGGGTGAAGAATTATGATTATGGCTCTAAATAGTACTCCTTCTAGACAAGCCTAGCAGAATGACAACAGGGTGGGAAGCAACAGGGTCATTTCTGTAATAAGCCATTTGTGTTGTGTGGGGTTTTCTTATTATTAGAGAAGCAAATCCAAGCAATTTGTAAGGAAGTTAATTACTTTACAAATGTGTTCAGATTTTCTCATCTGCAAAGCTGTGTGCCAAAAGATGTTTACCCAGGTCTTGCTTGGGTTAATGGTGAGAGGCCAGGCAACCACTGGTGCAGTGCAGAGCTGTGGGAGGGAGCCCTGGTCTCTCCCTGAGTGGGTGGCTGTGAGCACCCTGTGCAGAACACTCTCTTTGAGTCTCTTCCTCACACAGAGACATTAAGAGTTTGATTTAAGTGGGTGTCTTGTTTCTGTGAGCAATCACATCTCCCGTTCCACAGACTTTCTAAAAGGGGGGATCAGGAAACACTTGTCTCATTCTGGGGAAGGACACCAATTCTCAGTGCTGTATTTGCTCTGTTTCAAGCAGGGACTTGGCCTGCTGCTTCTTTTATGATTTTTGTGTTTCTCCGGCTGTCTGGCTGCGATGCTCATTTGGTCTCTGCTTCCTGGGTACAGAGGCATCCAGCTCACTTGGGCTGAACAAATGAGTTAACCTGAACAGCTCATCAGGCATCACCGTGGTCTGCATCTACTTGTTTGTGTCTCCTCATGTGAATACAAGCAACCAAACTGGTGAAGGGTCTGGAGAACAAGTCCTACCAAGAGAGGCTGAGGGGACTGAGAATATTTAGTTTGGAGAAGAGGAGGCTGAGGGGTGTCCTTATTGATCTCAAGGCTTGTGCTTTATCACTTTTCTTAAGCTTTAGCTTTCTTTACCTCATTTTTACAGGCTGTAGCCTCAAAACTGGTCTCTCTTAATTTCTTTCTCAGAAAGCAGCCTTAAAATGAGATTGGCCAAGTAATTTTCTGCCTTCTCGGGAGATATTCCTAGGCAAGTGGCCACTTCTTCCATATGAAGTTAAGGTCTAAGTGAATTCAAGGCGGTGCTTTTTGTATTGTACTTAAGGGAAAATGATATGAGCAACAGACACTATGCTGTCCTGAGCACTTAATGGGGTTCGGTTCACCAAAAAGTGCTGTCAAAAAAAGAATAACATGTCTATCCCAAGTCCATCTCCCACTTGTGACAAGCTGCTATCCTCACAGGGGTGTCACACTACTCTTTTGATGACTCCTCTTTTGACCGTTCTTCAATGCTTTGAACCTGTGTAAATTTTTTTGTGTTCAAATACTAGGTTTTTTGTTTATATACTGCACACACTGCTAATAATATATTAAAAGAATAACTTATCCATGATGATCATGGCACTGCTTTTGAACTGCTTTTCCTTGGCCCCAGGATGTCAAGAAAAGGCTAAAATTGAGAGCTTTAGAAACAAGATTAGTTCATTAAGAGACTCCATCCCTGACGCCCTGGTGAAGAAGTGGGAAAGGAAGGTGATGACGGATTTGCATAAGGAAGGGAACATAACCAGGAAGAGGACTTGTTGCCTGCAGTGAGACTTGCATGGCCACAGGTCTACAATGGGCTTCAGCTGCATTTGTCTGGCATATGCTGCCCACATTCCACATCTGGGGTGCGGGAGGAAATCTGTGCAAACCCCCTGATCTCCTTGTCCTCTCATCCTGATTACTAGAGTGAGGACACACAAGTGTGAGGGTGATGCTGCTTTCAGTAGTGGTATTGCTTCAGCTGGTGGGAGTTGCTCTGTTATGATGCTCCATGGGGTTGTACTCAGGTGATGGGAGAAGCAGAGCTGTTATATTTCTGGGCACCAGGTACCCTTGTCTGGCTCTGAGCAGCCATCACAGCCATCACAGTTTCCCTTCCAGCATGTGACACACAGCATACACCGGGCCAGATGGAGCTGTGAGAAGATTTTCCTTATAAAGCCTTAGTAAATCTGCTCTCTAGGAGCTGTGTGCGTCCAGTCCAGGGTCTTAAAAGGAGAATGCAAACCTTGAATTGTGGTGAGAATTCCCTCAGGTACTGCAGATGTGCCACATCTGGCTTTTAGGCTGAAACATGAGACACTCCAACATGTGTTTGGCTGGTTGCAAATATCTTCTGCATCTATCTCCTTCAACTGTCAGTGTAGCTGTGAACAGGGCTGAGATTCTTTCTGCCACAATGAAGGAAAGGGAAGCAAACCTACCAGTTGCATTTTCAGAAATGTAGCGGAGACATTTCTTTCAGCTGGGAGAGCCGCCATGGGACTATTACACATTAATCCTTTTTTAAAAATTGAACTCTCTTGTATTGTTTTGGAAGCATCAGTATGGAGTCCAGATTCCTGGGAAGGTGAGCAGTTAGTCCTAATGGTTACATCCTCCTAGGGAAGCTGGGAGGCAACAAAAGTTTTCTGCATTGAATGATGAAACTGAGAGTTATGGCATGCTGTGACTGACAGTAATGTACCTGTTAAAGGAAAGTGATGTAAAGGAAAACCTGATGGAAGCTGGTGTTGCCCCTTCATTTAGGGGATTCATACCCACTTCCACAGGATCACACTGGTCCTGCCTGAAAACAACTTTAAAAATCCACAGTGATCACATACAATTGCAACTAATGAATTTGCGGATGTCTCTAAAACCACAATGGACATTGGCAAAACAACAGAGAGAAGTTTCATGTAATACAAGTTAAGCTGCCTCCTGTCAGCTGACTATGAAAGGTTTCTTGCTTTATGTTCTCTGGGAGAGCCATTTGAAGTCTCCACTTAAAACCAGACTGAAATGTAATCCTACCCTATATAGCCATTGGCAGAAAGGTCTCCAGACAAATTAACCAGGTCAGAAAAGAAGAACATTCACCTTAAAATCAAATTCACCATACGCTTTTGGTCCTGCCAGCGAGCTGATCGGTTTGAAACAGTAGCCTGGAGCAGGAGAATCTAGATTTATTTCAAGACATCTGGAGTTTTTTATTTCTGTTATGTTTCAGAATTAATAGCCACTGAAATACAGGCTTATGCATGTGGTCCATGGAAGCTGTTTTGTACCACATATGGAGAATAAGAAGCAATCCCATGCATAGGAGCCAATATCACCCACTATCCTTTCCTGCAAAAGAGTTCAAACGTAAAGCTGTTATCAACACATTTTTGGTTTATACCACTTAAATATTGCCTACTACTCCTTAGAGCTGTACTTTACCTTGGGTCAGGGCACAGCTATTATTAGCTGTTTGGCAGCCAGGTAGCAAACAAAAATCCTGATACAGGGGATAATAGTTACCTAGGTATTTAGATTGGTACTAACTCATTGATACTTATGCACAAACAATCTGATATAATTAAATATATGAAGAAAAGTACAGTTCTTGAATTCCAGGACTTTCTTTTTTTTTGAGAAACGGCCAGTTAAGCATCCAGAGACAGAGTTGTTTATTATTATGTGTCTGCCCTAGTGAACTACAAAGCAATGACATCTGCAGGTCTATGTCCTTTTCCTTCCCTAAATAGCCAAGCTGTAAACTTAAGGCTTTAATCGTTGGGTCAGAATTAACCAGAAGTTTAGAACAGAGCTAAGATTAACACTGAGAGCTGGATTATTAATCTCTCATTCTTTCAAGATGCATAAATGTAGGGTTGAAATTCAAGGCCACTGCTGGTTTCATTGCTATTGAAAAGCCATCAGGCTTTCGGTGTAAGCATCTTTTTACAGAATAATGTAACAATGATATCAGTATTCATACTGGGACTTTAGAACTAAGTTCAAAAGTTTCAAAATCTTTAAGAGTTATTTAGCTTCTGGATTCTGCTGTTAAAAATCTCTGCAAATAGCTACAGATCTTTCAGAAAACCCAGCCTCTTACTGGTGATTTTATGTCGGCAGCAGTCAGATCCTCTGTGCTATAAGCCTTCTGGGCATTAAAAGCTAATGGCTGAAACTGAGTAGCAGTAAAAGAATGATTAATGGAAGAATCTCATGTGTCCCTATTGAAGCTGACTCAAGAGCTACGCTCATACATCAGCAGTTACAATATTTCTCAGTTTTGCAATCTCCAGACAATGAATAATGGTATCTTATATATTTCTAAGATATATAGTTCCCTTAATGGTGACTCGATTATATGAGAAAACCGTGCTTTAAATAAGAATAAATATTGACATATTTTATTATGGAAAATAAACTCACATTTGAATCAACATGCCACAACTGTCTTCTTTAGTGAATTATTGTTTCATCATCATTTAAATTTTGGGTTTATTTACTAGACAAAAAGACACTTCAAAAAGAGATGGTTTAAGAAGCCAGAGCTGCATAGAAGTAACAAAACCCCAAATATTTAAGAAGCACAGAGAGCTAAGAGTGACACAATTGGGAAAATACTGCAAGGGGGGTTTTAATGAAAGGAATCGCGACAAGTTAATACCTATCAAAACATGTGCTATTAGCTTTGGGTTAGAAGTGTTCCATGTAGGCAGTTTTAGAAACAATGTGGGTGAGGTTCCCAGGAAATGACACCAGATGCTGAGTCTCATCAAGCCTAGACAAGCTTTGGAGGGTCATGGGTGGGTGAGGATTATATACTTGTCTCAAAATGTGCTGTGGTCCTGATGCCTTTTCTTCCAGAACCTTGATGCCCCCTGCAGTCTCAAGCTCTGATGAAGACAGAAAAGGAATTCCTGGCATGGGATATAGGCTATCCATGGGCCTTGGATCCAAATGTAAGATTACAGAAGAGGTGGCCTTCACACTGGGGAGGCACTTCTTAATATTGATGGCAAAAGCTAGGACCTAAATTTGCCGGTGACACTGGGATTACATTGCATTATTGCTCACTGGATTTCTATTTTTTCCCAGAAAAAAGTGTCCTGTCTTTTGTCTTGTCTTGTCTTGTCTTGTCTTATCTTATCTTACCTTATAATTTTTAATTACTTAAATTATTTTGTTTTGTTTTATTTTATTTTATTTTATTTTAAATCATTTGGGTTAGCTCTATTTTATAAGAAAACAACGTTCAGTCCCTCGGTGTTTTATGTGCAAAAAGCAGGCAAGAGGTACTGTGCTCATGTCCTTTGGATTAAGGCACTCAGGATGGCAGATCTGAACAGTCTGTTTCTAGGTTACTGATTTGTTCTCAAACTACTTTCAGTCTCCCATCCTTTCAGGTATAGGACCTTTGTCCTGGTCTTTGCTGATAGAACCTCTTCTGGAATTTAATATCTCTGTAAAAATTATTTTTTCCCCCAGATAGGTTCTGTCTTTTGGACAGCATCCTTTCTCTCAATCTGTACATATAAAAATGTTTAGTTAAAGACATTTTGAGCTCCTTGGAGAGCATGAGTGCTCATTCCTACTTGGCAGCATCCTTGCTCCCAGCGAGACAATTGTCAAAAGACAGAAACAGCAGCTGCAGAGAGGGAGGTGAGAGCTGCTGTGTAAGACACATCCACTTCTTAAAGGCTTTGGATATTAACACATAGACCTGGAGCTTGAGTCTCTCCAGCAGTGACAGGACTGGCATATTTTGGTTTTAGGACATTTCAACATCTACAGCATTTCCTCAACAAATTGCGGCAGAAACCTGCACAGAGAAATGGACTCTGCACTGAGCTTCAGGTGAATATCTGGACTGCAGGATCAAGTCTTGTAATTGCTGCAGCCTCCAGTAAAATTAATTTGTAAGCCATTGGCTTTCTAAAGGCCACATGTCTACAATTACTTTTTTTTTCTCCCTTTGTGCCAAGATACATTCTTTCAAGAAAAAAGTATTGCTCAGCAAAGGGCACCTGTCTGAAATTACTAAGGCTCAAGTAAGAGATTTGCAGATCAACTTTGCTGCCCTTTTCCCCTTGTGGTAAAACTATATGCTTTGCCTACTGAGAACATGAGAACATGCCCTTGCCTTGATTTGTGAACTTTAAAAAATGCTGAAAAAAATATCTGGGAGGAAATAGAATGCAAAACTGGCCTTCAGCTCTGCAGGTTTTATTTTTCCTGGTTTCTTAAAAAGAAAATGGGGAAGCCATAAACATAGCTCTCCTTATTTATTTTTGTGGTCCTCTGTTTTGCCTCAAAATAATTATTGCAAGAAAGAATTCACACTCAAATTTGTGTATTTCATCTGTATTTAGACCTAGTCAGATGTACAACCTACATGGACTTGTGGAAAATCTATTTCATTTTGGTCTTCACTCACTACAAGACCTCTATCACTGATGGAATAAAATGCTGCAAGATAATTTGATTTAGAAATACCTAAACGTTATTTTTTCTGACATTGAAGTTGACTGCAATTTTCTTCTGTGAAATGATCATCTGCCCACGTCCTCACCAGGTGTGTATTCTCTGATGGGGCTTTAAACTGAAAAAATATTAGCTGTATAACACATTTTTCCCCGAAAATAATAATTTTATTAAAACAGCTTCCAAATGATGCTCATTAAGAACCTGATTATGCCATAGGGATAGTAAATCCAAATTATTTTCAAGCTGGCTTTCTAAAGCTGGTGGAAGAAATCCAGGAAAGGTTTTGCTCAGATGGGCATGACCCATCTTCTTTCCACATCTCAGGTCTTTACCATTACAAGTCTGGGATATTCCTCTGCGCCACTGTGATCTCTTGTACACTGGATCTCAACTGACTCAAATCACAGCTCACACTGTGGGCACTTTATTTGTTGCTTTGTTGCTGTCTTAAACTGCGAAAGGACAGGAGCAGCTGTGCAAAGCCCATGAACGTATTTTGCATTCTCGATTGCTGCAAGATTTTTTTTAACTTATTAGAAGAGGATAAAAAAAATATAAAAAAAAAACCACCTTGATTATTTGGTAGCATAAAACAAATTGCTAATACCATTTCTTGCTACTGATAAAACCATTCACAAGTGTAAGCCAGTGTTTGGGCTTTTGCTGTTGATCTGTTATGATTCAAGCATGTCTGGTGTCACCCCTTGCCTGCTAAAACTGCTAAAGATCTAGTTCCTGAAATCCTCTGTAGTGGAAGACATCATCATCTAGTAATAACTACATTTTACTATTATGTTTTTTTTTGTCCTGATACTAAACATTAGTATGACATTGGTTTTTGGTTTTGTTTTTTTTTTAACCCAATGAAAACACCAGCAAAATTCACTCTGTATTTTTGTACACTACAAATCACTTTCCAGTGAAAATAGTTTTGCAATTGGAAATATCAGGAAAAAAATGCAGGAAAGTAAATGACTTAGTGTATCTTAACTATTGCCAGTCTATGCTGTGCATGAAAATTAAAGGTACAAAACAGGATGGAGAGTCAGAGTTCAGCATCACCCCACATTTTAGAGATATCTACAGGATATCTGCTGGTATCCTTCAGATTTGTTATAATAACTCTTCAGCTACTGCACTCATCTGAACTATAGCAGTTTACTCCATTGCAAGATTTGTGCTCCAATTCAAATTATTAAATTCCCCAATGGCTGGGGAAAGCTGTGGATCAATCTGTCTCTTCCTCTCTCTTCCTAATTCTAGCTATCCCACATTTCAACATGATGCAGCTTTAGGCACAACAGTTCTTTCTCCCAACCATCTGTTCTATGAAAGCAAGAAAACAGCTTGAAGATCCAGAAGCTGCTTTCCTTCCCGCAAAAGAAAACAACTTTTTTCTGCTCATCCCAGTGTGTGCATTATGCCGAAGGAAGACTTAACTCCATTTAATTAAAAATTAATCTCATTTTTAATAAGACTCTGGAGTTTCTTTGGGTCATTTCCTGGAAGTATATGTACATGTTTTACTTGTAAAGAATGTGTGTGTCAGGTAATGGTGTATAGACTTGTACCTGCTTGTTTTAGGTGCATGAGAGTCAAACGAATGTACTTGAAAAGTTTCTAAATTTTGCACAAATTCAGATTCTCCCAGTAGCTCAGATACATAAAAGTATTAGGGCAGTACTGTTACCTGGGTTTAAAAAAAAACCCCAAACATCTTCTCTGGTTGTTTTCTTTTTCATGCATGCTCCCTACAACTCTGTGCAGAATAACCACAGGAGCAAAACCAGGCTACAGCCACTAACATGAAAGATGGCTCAAAGTGTGACAATCAGTGGA
This sequence comes from Calypte anna, assembly GCF_003957555.1. Lineage (NCBI taxonomy): Eukaryota > Metazoa > Chordata > Aves > Apodiformes > Trochilidae > Calypte > Calypte anna. The sequence goes on along the minus strand of NC_044245.1, from coordinate 141,647,287 downwards.
TCTGGGAAGCATTTCTATCTCATGAAGTAATGTGTGCTAATAATCCTTCATACCCTTCAGCAGGAAGAACAGCTTTTTATAGGGCTCAATTTTCTGCTTTGAATGAGATTTGCTGAGTGTCTCGGTTACTGTGAACCATGGGAGATATTTTCAAAGGCATCTCAGGCGCCAAAGAGCTCAAATCAAAAGAAGCTTGATGGCTGCTGGATCCTCGAGCTGCTTCTGAAATCACATATATATGGAAAAATGTTAAAGAAATATTGAAAAATTTAAAAACATGAGAAGCAAATCCAAACACTTGCATGGGACAAGTGATATTTGATGTGGGGACAAGACTTGAAGCAACAGTGAATAGGTCAGTATTTTAAAGCACAGACTGAAAACATCACCATTGTTATTTTATATATATATATATATATATTTTTTTTACAATGACCTTTTGAACTGGAGATCTCAGGAAATTCAATAACAAGGTTAAAGTAAGACATAAAGGTTCACCCCATGCATAGTTGCATTCCCTTCAAGGCTGATAGCAGCAAACTTCTCCCAAACCCTGTTATTCCCAGGGAGCCCTGTCTCCCCCTACAGCTTTCAGCAAAAGATACTTCAGGTCCTTGAGCAGTTTGCACCCTATCTCCATGCCTTGGGATTTCACTCCATTTTCAGTGCATTAGCTCAGCTTGACAGATTTGAGCATCGGCGCCTGGTGTGGTTATGACTCTGACCTGGCACACTCACCCGCTGGTTTGAGCACTGAAAGCACTGCACCCAGGAGGAATCAGTAGCTGATCCAGCAGTTGCCTGCTGTTTATAGGAACCGCTGTCGATCCCACAGTAAATTGCCAGAAAGCTGCTTTCATGACAGACCACATTCCTTTCCCCCTCATCGCTCCCCTCTCCACACGGCGTAGCTGGATTTCCAATTATGGTTGAGCACTGATGTGTCTTTTATTCCCCTTTTATTTTTGTTTCTAACCTCAGAAGCCATTGCCAACCTGCTCTTCTCTTAACTAACCATATTCTTCCCTCATCAACAAGTGCGGCACCATCGAGCCCTGTGTAAATAGCCACAGTGACATCTGAAACAACAGAGATGTTAGTATTTGCTTGATGGGGGTTTTTAACAACATGCTTGGAGATGTCGAGGGTTTGCTTTACATCTGCAGCAAATTCACTATGTGATCTGCTGATGGGTTGCAGATGGCATCATGAGCCACTGCTTGCAGCAGAAGTAACAACCCTGGTCACATTTTACCACATTAAACAATTTACTTGGGTGGTAATTATATGGCAATTAACTTTGCTGCCTCACAAATGCTATGTGAGCAGTCTGTCTTTTCCAGTTTTTTCTTCTCCGTCAGCTCCAGCCTTTTATCTATGGCAGGGTACAAGTGTTCCTGCCAGAACAAGCTATTAGGAAATGAGAGCCAGCCCTGAGCTGTTTGGGAAATAATATCTGCTCCTTTGGGCAGGACTGGGAGAAAAGCTACCAGGGCAGTATTGTAGCTACCACAGGTTTACTGTTTCTGCTTAAAGGATGGGGTCCATCTTGATCAAAATATTTGATCTGTAGTCAAAAGCTACTGCCCAGGCTCTTTCTGCAGTCACAATTCAGGTACTGGAGGTCCACACCAGTACCTCCACAGGGTGAATCACACCATCTCTCGTGGGAGGTGAATTTCTTGAGCTGAACAAAGAAGTGAGGTGAATAAAATGCTAGTTTTAGATAACCATATATAGGTGAAATGAGCCCTGCTCTGCACGGTAACAATATGAAACAGCTTAAATATTATATAGGGTGTGGAGAAAGTCTATACAATGAGGAAGAGCTTGGCACAGCTGCCTTAAAAAGGTGTGGTTACAGCTGATAAGGTGATATTATTAAGCTTTGTAAGCAGGAAATTTACAGTAGAAACTTTTGTGTGGAACTAAGGGTGGTATCAATCACTGGGATTCTTCGTAGGGCTCTGTGGTAAATCACTGAACACTTAAAGACTGTACATCCAAAGGATGAGTGATATCACATACAAATGATGTGTAAGAAATAAATGGATTGAGTACAGTGTGGACATTTTTTAGACAGGAAGGCCATTGTAACTTGCCTGGAACATAGTCTGTGAAAAATCTGTTACAAATTTATTTTTGTCTACAAGTTTTGCTGTGAATTTTTTTGCATGGTTTGATGTCCTGGCAATAAAATTCCATACAGGCCACTTTGGGTGCATATCTAATGATGATCCAGCTGTAGGATCTGGTCCTCAGGCATGTGACACATCTTTGTGGCGTCAATATATTTTCATCACTAAAATTACTAAAAACCATCTTTAAAGACGAAAGGTGAGCATGGAAGAAGGCACTGCGCTGAGGACAGAAGTCATCCAACTTCCATTCTGCCAGGGGTTTCCTTTGAGATTTTGTTTGAGTCATTCAGATTCAGCACTTCCAATGCTTTTAAGATTCCTTTTGAAAACAGTAGAAGTTTGATTCATAGCTGAGCTTCAGGCTGTATAGGCTGCATATAGACTTTCTACTTAAGAGTGTAACTATCCCATTGCTACATCTACACTAGCTGAGTTAATGTGGCTGTCTGCTATCCAGAGCTGCCAGACTTCTGCTCACTAATCAGTCTCAGGCCTTAGTTTGGCATCTTCAGTAGGAGGTCTGAATGTGTTCTTTTTTTTTTCCCCCCCTCATTTTTTCCCCATTCCTCTTCCCTTTCTACACAGACTGTAATCACATCATGTGTAGACACTTCTAATTGCAGATTCAGCTCCAAGTGATACTTTGAGATGACTAAAAGCCAGCTACACAGGGTAGCCACACTTGGTAAGTTTCTTTCAAAGGCTTTGCTATTTTAAGCAATGGGGGATTGTGGGACATTGTGGGATTGCCTATGTTGTACTGAATGGACTGTTTACTGATAAATTTTACATTATGGTGGTGTCTGCAGAAGACAGGAGTTTCAAGTCCATTAGAAGTCAGTAGCATTGTTGTTTTATAATCTCCTCATATAGCTTTTACTATCCCTGCCCATCTGTTCTGACAGAAGTTCTCTGTATTCTGAACAAAATCCTGAATAAGGTATTTTTCTAGTGCCATAAATTTAATATAATCTGAGCTCTGATTAGGGTAGGGTTGTTGTTTTTTTACCTGTATTTAGATAATTACTGTGCTAAGACTGTTGTAAAGCAAATGGTGTGTTGACTACTTAAAAATTTAGACAACTTTGGTTTTTCTCCCTTTCTAACATTTAGCAATTGTCATTTAGCTCTGTGGCATCTGGAAAAGTGCAGTCCAGTAAAAGCAGTTAACATTATTTTGATGATATGTTTCCTTCTCTAATTGGCTTGATATGCCAGCTGCTAACAGCACTAGAAGTTTTTAGAGTTGCTATTCTTATTCTTACTATTATCTTACTGTGATGCACACACAGCAAAAAAAGTTCCATAATAAACAACTTCATTTCCAGATGGAACTTCTGCTGTGGCTTATTTCTTCCAAAATTACAAGAATCATCTCAAATTTAAGCCAGCTATGGAAAGTGTCTAATATTGCTGAGATTGGTAGTAAGCTATCACTACTGATAGTTTGTCCTAGTTTATATACAGGACTGGCCAGGAATTTCTGTGGAAATAACTGTGCTACAGAAAATCCAGTTCTGGAAAAAAGACTTTGATATGATTTAGTTTTGGTCAATGAAATAGAAAATTCTAATTTTTTAAATGAAACTGAAATATTTAATGCTGGGCCATTTTGAGATTAACAGATGTTTGTGTAAGACTGTGGCAACATTTAATAGTTGTCTGACTTTTCTGTACAGATCAGTACTTCCCCACAGGATAGTGTAGACATCCTAAGGTAAGGCTTCTTTTTTCTCAAAGTAGTTTCAACTTGGACTAGGTGAAAACCAAGAAATTTCCTCATCTAGGTTTTCAATACTATAGTGCAAGGTCACATCAATGTCTTCCTTCTCCAACTTCCTTTGGAGGCAGATGGGGTTTATTTCCTGTTTTACATAAGAGATTTGAAGGGCAGATCACAGAAATGCTCTCTGTACCTGTGAAGAGGAACAGACAGCAAGCTATGCTGTCTGAGTGGTTACTAAATTGATTGAAAAAGACAGAAGGAAGGAGCTTGAGTTTAATAGCTGCCAGACGTAAGAGAAATGTAAAGTTTGCTCTTCATGGACAGACAGGGAATATTCAAATCTTACTTCTGCTTGTTTTGGAGCAGGGTTTGAGAATCAAGTGTCCCTTCTCCAAAGTGAGTGTCTGAAGATAAAAGCCTTTCTACTGGAAAATTTCCACTTTTTTTGGAATCCTTCTTCACCGTGCCAGTATTTAATGCCAGGCTGCACTAAATCAGTTAAGGACCACAACTGTTAGGACATCTTTGTCTTATTCCCTGTGGCCTCCTAAATACTTTCTTACATTATAACAAGCTGTGAAGCCTCAAGAAGAGAATATAATAGCCTGGTGACTCAAGAACTCTTCTAGAGCTGAGTCATGATATCAGGTTCCTGCTTTGGTCTGCAGGAATGAAAAGCCTTGTTCCCTTGATGCAGGGATAGGCTGTAATAACTGGATCATGAAGGACAGAGGTGATTCCAGCCCTGCTGTCACCACTTCATGCCTCAGGTGTGGTGACAGACAGTGATAAACAAACAGTGAATGCAGATGAAGTTTTGAAGATCACCAGGTCACTTTGCACATCACTAGAATAAGAAATGTAGCTTCTGGAGGCACTTTGCTGCAAAAAAATCCTTAGGTGTCTTTAGGGTAGGCAGAAAGTGAGTGACAGCTTTGACATTTCTGTGATATTAAAACATTGGACTTTTTCATCTAATATCCTGAGGTCAACCTGAAAAGTTTAACCAATCTTCTTTACTAGGTTTCTCATGTTGCTGGTTAACACCTTAAAGGAAAAGGACTGTAAGATTATACTTGTCCATTGTCTTTCTGGAAACCCTGTGGAATATGACTGTCCCATGACTATTCACTAAGAAACTTCCTCTTCTTCTGTGGTCTAACCACCTTACGTGGCTGAGATTTGTAGACTGAGATAAAACACAAGTGTGATTGCTAAGGTGTCAGACCTGAGATGGGAGCACAGAACCACCCATAGTGAAGAGCAACCTGAGCTGTGTCCTCCACTGGTGACACTAATGTTACAAAAAAAGGTGGGTATGGGGAGTAGAACAAGCAAGAGATTTGGCTGCTGCCTTGATTTCTGACTGCTGAAGGTAGAAAATCTTTAACTCAGCCTGGCATAGCTTCAGAGCAGCTAAGATCAACTGGATATTACCAAACCTGCTGTGAAATTTTGATTTCTCATAGATCTCTACTTCTACCTGAGAAACCCTGGTTAAAATAGGCAAGGCTACTCTGCAGAGGAGGAGAAAAAAGAGTGAAGAAAGTAATGGAAGCCACATGAGGAGACAGATATGCAAGGAAAAGTTTAAGTCTTTGATTTTCATGCTGTCGTCACCCATTTTAGCTGTTTGTACCCTAAAATTATAGAATCATAAATCATAGGATAATTCAGATTGGAAAAGACCTCAAGAGACTGTCTGGTGCCAACATATGTGTCTTTTATATTATTCAGACCTTCTTCTGACCTGAGTGTGGCAATCTGTGAAATAACATCCTTGTTATTAGATGTCACATTTTAACTACATTGCAGTGATCCAATCTGAGATATAATCTGGGGATTTTCCTGTTCTGACAAAGCAAATACAGCCTCAGTATTCATAAAAACTTAGGTACTGTTGAGTACAAAACTTAGGTAGTGTTGAGTAATCCTTTAACTGTAAACAATGTGGTCAAAGGATTCTGTGTGAGAAGAGTGGGGACATGCAATATGGATTCACATCCATACTATGTGTGATCCCTGCTGTATACATGGTCAAAGGAAGAAAGTCATGCATGGATGACTGCTTAGTAGATCCAGTTCAGGAACAAAAAACCCCGTGTGTGAACTGTAAACACATGACTACTAGTTCAGTTTGCCTTATTCTAGATTTTCTTAGTGATGCCTTCTTCTCCTAGTTATGCCTAATATCTCTCCATAATCTGTATAGACATAGGAGGATACATATTACAGATAGGGTAAGTGCAGAATTCTAATAATTTGGTAGAAGGCATTACATGTCTTTTTATATGCCTGCATATTTTGTGAGTGCAGGTTGCAGTGAAAGTTATTTGCCAGCTTCATTCCCCCATCTGCTATAGAGATGAAGGTACTTTAGAGATCTGGTAACCTTGCATTCATGCCATTAAAAACTGAAAAAAGCCCAACAAAATAATATAGGAAATTATGCAGCACTGGGTGAAGATGGACAGACTGGCTGCATTTCTTATGTTCAGTAGGAGGTTTCTGTTCCAGGCTTCAAAAATGTAAATGTGATGAGTTCTCAGAGAAGTCAATGAGAGCTAAACTGCATCTGAGGTAAAAATAAAGGTCTATTGTTCAGCACCCCTCTCCTGGCCATCTTGTACTCAGCATAGGACAAGCAATATATTCTTGGGACTGTGCAAGAACTTCAGGAGAAACACTTTATAAGAAGGAAATAATTCACTGGTTTGGTCTTTTATGTGGTGCTTATTGGAGGAATCAGTACGGGTCATTTGGGGGTTAGACATAGAGGGGAAACAAAGGGATGCAACTTGGAGTTCTCTTGTTCTTCTTCACCCTCTTGCTTAGCTTTCAAGAATGTACTTTATTCTTTTGCTGAAAAAAAGCAAAACCAAACACAAGAATAACATAAGCAGATAGACCTTTCCACAAAGTATGTCTGCACAACTACTTCATTTCTGCATTTAATGCCTTCTCAAAGGTCCCCTTGCCCATTAGCTGCCAAGACCACAGGATCTTTGTTCTCACGTTTGATTATTGACCTACTTTGTTCTCTGCCCCTTGAGGTACAGAGCTGTTGTTCTAACCTGTTTGTACAGTGCCTCTGATTGGGGCTTTTCTTCTTTCCTTGTCTCTCCTTGACAACTCAAATGCTCTGAGAGACTTTGAGGTGAAAGTAGCCCCGTGGTCCATATGAAACTTCCTGGAAATGATCCCTTCCAGCCTGTATGACTCCCTGATTTTGTGGATTTGTCAGGGCTGGATTCAGTGAGAAGGGAGAGACAGCTTGTCCTGTCTTGCCCTGGTTTCTGCACCTCAGGAACAATCACTCCAGCTTGGGATGAAGCTCAGTCTCATCACGTCATGCCGGAGTCAACCATGTGGTTGCTTACATCTGTCCAAATTAACATAGGGCTGGGTTCAGTTGGGCAGACACTGGCACCAGCTGTATTTAGTTCTCACAGCCTTGGCAGGTGCAGTAATTCGATGAGGTTAACCACCAGTAAAAAGGATGCAGAAACCACTTCTCATGTTTCAAGCTGTTGTATTTTGTGTGGTAGGAAATGCCCCTTCTATCTATATGGTTATTGATCATATCATTAAAATGTAACAGTGGAATGTAACAGTGGCTGGAAACTAGAGCTATGCCAAAGTCTCAGCAGTTTCATTTCCCAGAGATATTATCAGGAAATATCACCTCTCAATCAGGTTTTTGTTCAGGTGAACTCATTATTTCTAAATTTAAAAAGAAAATGCATAGTAAGTGACATGCATTTAATTTTGTCTTTTTTTAAAAAAAAAAAAAACAACACAAATTTAGCAGGGATGAAGGAATGGTCAAAAACCCAGATGAACCACAAGCACCTTGAAAACTCAGTTCAGGTAGCTATTAGTTTGCAAGTCTTGGTCGAAGTTTTTGATCAGGAATTATTTAAAAAACAACCTAAACAGCTCCATTCCAACATTAGGTAGAAATTCTTTACTGTGGGGCTGGTAAGACACTGGCACATATTGCCCAGGGAGGCTGTGGATGCCCCATCCCTGGAAGTGTTCCAGGCCAGGTTGGATGGGGCTTTGAGCAAATGTTTTTGGTAACTCATCATTTAGCTACCAGGTCATGGATGTTTCACTGGCAGCATGAACTCCCTCAGTTGGCCTCCTTTTTCCTGTTCTTGCTGGGGAAGAGCTACCTTATTGCCCCTGGGTGTAGTGCTTTGCATAGTAGTGCCCTATAACCTTGTGCTACATATGTAGTTCACCACTCTGTTGGTGTGACCCACAGACCTTCAGCTGGATTCATAAGTTCTATAGATTTCACAAGTTTTTCCTATGTTTGATTTATGTTTAATTGTCTATTTTATTTCTTTTTTCAGAAATTTACCATGTTAATTTTCTGAAGTTATCATTAAACAAATTAATAAATTTCTAAGGGCTTGTAACTGCTAATTAACCCAGCATGGGAAGAATCACAGTGAAATATGTGCTGTTTGTCACCACGAATGCCAGAGCTCTCAGAGGGTTCTCAAAGCTTGCTCACTAAAACCAGTCCTATGAATCTTCATTAGGGCAGATATTATAAGTACTATCACAGCTTTAATTCTCTTTCCACATCCTTATCTGAGAGACTGTGCATAGCAAAGATGACACTTCATTTCCAAATAATTTACAAAGGATATATTTTTCCCCACTGAGAACTTGCATTGTAACAGCAATCAGCAATTCAGAGCTTTCAATTAAACATTGAGTCATTTAAATGCCAGTAAAAATGCAATGGTAAAACAGAATGAGAAAGAATCTAAAAACAGGTGCAATTACACTCATTTTTATTTCAGACTCTTAAATTTTAATGCCTTTTACAGGCACATGAATAAATGAATTCTGCAGGATTCACAACTCTTGGGAATTAATTCAGACTGCTCCAGAAAGCTCTATTTTAGCAGAGGAAGCAAATGGAATAACAGGTTCTAAAGGCTCCAGCTGTTGCTCTAGCCATGGGTCTTCCAGTGATTCCAGTTACATGCCAGCAAGTTACAACCCCTGCTGTTTGGGTAGGGATTAGGGAGAGTGATCCCACCATATCCTGACAAAATCATTTCCTACCAATAGCAGTGGAAGAAAGAAGGCTTCTTACTTCATCTTCTCTGGTACCTTTTGATAATAAGGACAATTTCACCTCATCTGCAAGTACTATTGACAATATAAGTTCTTTTCCTTGACTAGCCAAGTCCCATACTTGTGACTTTGGTAACTACAAGTAATCACTCAGTCGTCTCTCATGAAGATTGATTTGGAGTTAGATTCACACTGCATAAGTGTCTCTGTAACTTGGGACCATTTGTTTCAGGCTCCTTGTTGGTTGCAAGTTTTCTTCAATTCAAGGCCGTTTACACCCAATGGGATTTAAACTTGTTAAGTGTAACTCTGGAACTGAAGCTGCTGCTGTGGTCAATAAGAGTCTGAACATTCCTCACAGGATCTTACTTGGATGTTTGAAGCTTGATGATGTGAATATTCCTCCTTTATCTTTCTGTAGCAACGGACATGTCTGAAATCACAGTTCCAAAAAGAAGCTCTGGTTTGATTAAAACAAGCACCTCCTTTCTCTTTTAAAGGTTTAGTATGTCCCTAAAAGCACTGGAATAAAGCTTGACCTGGGTTATTTTGTTATTTTAGGCAGGACTACAACCCTTAACATATTTAATGGAACATCAGCTGCTGACTTGAATCATACCAAGCCTCTTTTGCCACGTTTTCAGTAGCCCTGTGTTCTCACCAGTCAATAGAAATGGAAGAAGATGAGAAGATTCTTGGGATTTTCTGTAGCTTGTACAACCAGGAGCTTATTACACCATTGCTCCCTCCTAGATTCTGCAAACTGTTGTAAATGTGCAGAGTGCCTTTCTCCAGTACCTCTATCTGAAGTGAATTGTTCATGGAAAAAACTATTTTCCAGATGTATTTGCAGCATATGCACACACATCATGTATTCAGGTGTCTTTTCTTAGGTGTGAAATAGCAACACAAGATTAGATGACCACAACACTTGTTCGCAGTGTGAGTCTTATACCAAACATGAGATGCTGCCTGGTGTTTCTTGGTTGGCAGCCATTGTCCTCCAGCTCCAGCATCACGTCCATGTGCTTCTGAAGGTTGTCTCACAGTGAGCATCTGGCACAGTGGTCATGGAGCATGAGTAAAGCCATAGCACACCCCATTAGATTTTGCCTGGGCTGCAAAAGTCTGTGAAGAGGGCATGGAGTTACTTGCTTATGTAAATGTAACCCATTTGTGATGGGTTCAGTATCTGGTCATCTTAAACTATGTTGAACATGCAGGAACACATAGGAACAGAAACAGGAAATTTTCAGCTTTACCTACATCCATTTTTAAGTTTAGGAGTCTTTTGGTTTCATGATCTTGCTTACAGGCTCTCGAAAATGTAGCAAAAAACCCTTCCCGTCCATTTCCCTGCCAGAGTTTCTACAGTGGGTAAGGAACTGCAGACCAGCTGTGGTCACAGCACTGCATTTCTTTGTGTTACAATTTTTTTTTTAAACCTTCATTATTATTCTTCAGGGCATTACACTGACATCACTGCCACTCCCATCACATCAGGGGAAACTTATGAGATAAAAAGACAATCCTGTCTGTACTCTGTCTGCAGCAAAGACAGCACTTTTGGAGAAGAATTACAATATGAGGCTATTAAAATTATTAAGAGTATCAGATTATAACTTTGCTAGCAGCAGTGTAACTTCACTCCCTTTTTCCATAGTGCTTTTTAATTTCTTCACATCTGAGAATATCCTTGATTCTTGGGCTAGGAACACACATGGAGTTCACACGATTTGTCTTGGAATTAAACTTGTTGCTGCATCTCAGATGAAGAACTGAGATAGCGCTAAGATGAACAAAGAATTAGCCCAGTACTTCCCTCCCTTCCATCCCTTGTAGTGAGATCAAATGTCCCTGAAGTGTAACAAAAGTTTATAGAGGAGAGAAAGGCAAATCTTTATCCCCCTCCTGCTGAGGCCTTTCCCTGGTTTCAGGCTGCTTTCTGTGTGGAGTCAATGAGATCTGTAGAGTAGCGTGCTCCCAGAAGAGTCCCAAACTCTTTGATCCCTGACTACTCTGGCTTGGCTTTTTGACTCCCTTGTAGTCTGCGTTTGCATCCCCAGCCAAGGTGCATCATGGAACCCTTGACAGCAGACTGGCTGATGCCTCAGGAGTTGCTCTCCCACTGATAAGCATTTAGTTAAGATAAATATAAACATGGAAGGTTTTCTTACATTACAAAGGATAAGCAGCAGCCAGGGAGGCAAATGCTTCTTGGTCATGCACTGAAATTTATCTCCTATTACTGCAATGGGATCTCCCACAAGAAATTCTGCACCTCCACCAGCTGATCTACACTACCTTTTCCCTTTGTGTACATTTGCAAGAAGGGTAAAAACAAATCCCACTTTGCTCCAGAAGACAGGTTACTTATCTCAATCAGCTCAATGTCACTCTCATCTGGGATTTAAGCTCCTTTAGCAAAAGGCATAACAAACTCCAGCTCATACTCTCTCTTTCAGAGCTTTCAGCTCCTCTCTGCTACCCATCTGCCCTGTCCAGGGATGGTTCTTCCAGTTTCTGCACAAACAAGTGAAACCTCCAGCCTACCCCAAGTAACCTGTGGGAATCCATCACACAACACCTCTGTCTGTCAGAGTCAGTCAAGAGGACCCCACTTTTCTTTGCTCTTTCATCTGTGAGAAGGACTGGATTCCCTCTGGGTAGTGACCAGGCTGTGTTGTTAGATTCACTGGGAAAGAAAAGTGTTCTGAATACAGACCGAAGACCTGTTGTGGTAGTGAGCACATGCCTAGCTCCAGGAAGAACTTTGGTGTTTTCAAAGTGTTTTAATTGTGAGACTATCATAAGTGTGTATTTATAATTTCCAAGATTTAGTGAGTCACTGCCTGAGAAAATCCTTTGACTCAAGTATATTCTAATGTTTTCCTCACAGGGATAAAAGTGCTTTTTTCAGTCCTAAGAGTTTCACATCACTAAATTGCACTGGAGCTAGTTAAGAAAGATTTATTTTTATAACTGTGTCTTCACAGAGCTGACCTACTGTCAGAGCCATATTATCTCTTTTAGCACATCTGAGTTACCAAGATTTGATTTAGGTAATGTTCTCTCCCTTCCTTATAACACAAATGTTAAAATGGGGAACTTTTGTAAGCATTGTAAAAATAGGAGAAAGATATAAAGATAGCTCAGTGGTTATTTAAGAATAGCTCTTTCCACAAGAGGAAATTTATATTTGAAAATATAAATGTTCAAAAATCTGATTTAAATAAATATATTTGGTTAGTAGGTCACTGACCAGAGATGGTACATAAGCCTTAGTAAGACAATTCATGAAATTACTACAAAAACATAAAAATGAAACAAACACCACTCCCATAACTGCAAACAAAATGTGGGAAATGTGAGAGATTTCAGTGTTCAGCTCGATCTTTATTTGCTTTTAAATGACATGCCACTGGGGCAACACTGCATAAAATTGTCCTAAGACTTCCTGAAAAAGGTGTTGTTTTTTCATTCAAAACAGTTGGAAAAATACACATCTAAATGAAAGTTCACTCAGAGCACCAGCTGTTGAGATGACCATGCAACTTAACATCTTGGAGAATATAGTGGAAAATTGTCTCAGACCTGGCAAAGAAACAAACTCACAACTGATCTTCAAATCAGGAGTCTGTGTGCCAACAGAATTCCAAATATGAGGGCATGTAAAAACTTGGATGGGAAGCTACAGTCTTTACAGAGAAGTAACAAGGACTATAAGTGTGCCAAATTCTCGAAACATTCTGGTTTTGGTGCTTCTTGAATTTGGAAAATTTCCCTGGGCAATGGCCACCTTACTCTGGGTGAAAAGTAGAAAACAGAACATTTTGAGGAAAAATAATCAGTGGCAAAACCAATGTGATTTCAGAGATATGACACAGATTAATTATGCAATTATCAAACTCCCTTGATTTATATAGGAAGTTATGTAGGTGATCCCTTACAAGTGGCCATTGTCAGCCTCTAATGGACATAAAATGAAAATACGTGACTGAAGGGTGTACATAAACAAAAAGAAGAAAGATCTATGATATCCTTCTTTTTATGTTTTTTGAAGGTAACAGGAGATACTGAGAAAATATCTGATAATGAAATGCTGTTGACTAGTCTTGCAGAAAAATCTCTGAAAACTGCAGGAGAGGGAGCACTTATGGAGACTTGGAAGAGATATCTGTAGGGTAAGGCCACTCACCCTTGTATCCTTAACTGTCTTTAAGCACTTCTGTTTCATTCAGTGAAAGTTGGCAAGTATCTTCTAGAACGAGCTGACACTTAAGTACCCTAATGCCTCCCTGTTCACAGTCAGGATGTGCATTTTCACCCACACTTTTTCTGGGGTCTCTGCTCATTCAAACTAATCAGCTGTATGTAGGAGATGCTCCTGGTCCCTCTTATTCCTGACACACACCAATCTAGCACACAAATTTCAAGACCCTGAGTGATGCTATGCTCATACATGGAGGGGAGGGGGAGAATGCATGCTAGAGCTGTCCCTTTGCAGCTTGCCAAAAAGTAGGGGGAGAAATGGGAGCAGTGGCCAGGCATAAAAATCAGGAAGTCACCATATCACTGGTTCAGCTGTGCTCTGAATGCAGGGAACTCTGAGAGAAAGAGGCAGCAAGAGATGGAGGAATACAGCTGATGTAGTATGAAATAAACAGATGTGGAATTTTAAGGCCTAAACAGGTGTGGACATCTCTGAATGCACTTTTGTCTGGGCTGCAGAGCCCAGAGATCAAAGTTAGCCTCTGGTAGTGGAAAGGAGGTTTGTCTTTTGAAGAAGTGGGGGAAAGCTCATTTTGTGAGCAGACGATAAGTGGATAAGTGCTGGCTGGGAGGGTTCAGGGCTGAGAAAATCAGAACAATTAAAACTTTGGCAGGATTAAAAGCATCATCCTCTGCATGTTTCCTCATTACATTCTTTCACTTGACTGGCTCTCTTCCAGCAGACGCTTGGGTAGAGCTCATGGTTACATAAAGGAAAGCACCCAAAATACCTCTTTTTCATATATGCACCCACATGTAGCATAGATTTATAACCTATAGATTTAAAACTTGTCTTACTGGGAATTGAAGAAGGGCCACCAGTCTTGCTCACGGGGCATCACCCTTTCCTTCATCTCCATACAGTTTCTTTGTCTGTGACATGACCGAGGTTGAAAAGGGACTCGCAATTTTGTGTGGCTGCCACTAGAAGCAAATAGGAAATAAAAAAATCTGGTGCAAGGAAAACAATGAACTTTATTCAGCTCCTAGAGACTTTGTTTTCCTTCTGGCCACACGCATAGGCTCTGCTACTATCCTGCTTTTCACTAAGTCCATTTCCTATAGGTCTCTTCTTCCTCAGATAATACCAGGTTCACACAGATCTTTCTGGATAGGCATTCGCTGTTGATTTCTACAGGAGACACTTCTTTGACATGTATCATATTCACGCTGTAAATTTTATTTATACTATTGTTGTGATGGCATAGCATGGCTGTGGTCCTAAGCACTGCACAAGCAGAGCTGGTAAAATAGTCCCTGGCTAGAGGAGCTTGAAGGCAAACAGGCATAAATCAGCAACCACCACCACAGCCACCCAACCAGAAATGGAGAGCACAGATATTTTTTTTTTTGTTTTCTCCTCCTTCAGCTTTTGCTAACCACCCCTCTCATCTCTGTCCAGTGGTGAGACACGTGCTCCACCCTGCATTGTCCATGCAGAATGCTGCCCCTGGCAGAGGAGCCAGGGCTTCTTGTCACCACTGCGTTGCACAGTGAGGACAAGGAAAAGAACAGGCTGGCATGTCTCTGACTGACCAGTTCTGTTGCTGTGGGTAACACCAGCACAGATGGACTCCAGCAGGCAGTGACACCCTGATGCCTACATGCACACAAATGAAGCTGTGCTGCTGCTCTCAGCTCTACTCAGCAGTGGGTTGTGTTGGCACAGGCACAGTGGTAGTGCATGCATCTGTGTTTTGGAAGAGAGAAAAGAGAAAGTCATGGATCTCCAACCTACTCTCTCCCAGGCTCACTTGTCCCTGGTCCCATTCTCTCCCAAAGAAAGTCGTGGCAGGGCAGAGATGGGAGCTCTCTCACAAAACCCACAGACTGGAGATCAGCTGTCACTGGCATGTTCAGCCAGGAGCTTTTCTCCCATGTGAGGCAGTACAGCCTCAGACTGTCTGCACCGAACAATTGCTGATAATTTCAACATAAGCTTTGGGCTATGTGCAAGGACAGTGCTGCTTAAAGCATATTTTGTAACCACAAGGAACAGCACGTTAGAACATTCGAAGGTTAAGGAGTAACCAAGACGATTAGATTAAGGGACTCGGCATGATTACAACATCCACGAAGAAGCTCGAATGTGTGAAAGATAAGCTTTGTTAGTTAATTGTTGCTAAAGGTTTTGTAGCCAATCAAGTTAAAACGTGTGTAACGAGATGTAGAAATCACCAATCAGCAATATGTATACGTGGCATTAGCTCTTAGATTAGTGTATAAATATCGCCTTCTGATTCAATAAAGTTGGACATTTGTTTGCATCAAACAAGTCTCCGTCTCGCATCTGTTTGCATCAAACACCCACTGCGACACCCATGTATATGGGAAGGTTACCATATGAAGGCAATTTCCAACTCTTGGATAGAAGGCAGTGACTCCTTTCACCTCCTCCTAGTAACAGACATTAATAATATGATGACACAGGCAGCAATAATTTAGTCTGAATTTTAGGAAGTCTGTCCTTGGCTACTGATGTTCATATTGCACTGAGCATGAGTTTTTCAGTTCTTGCATTGCCATTTTTGAGTATGAAGAGTTCTGCACTGACAGTTTTTAAACTGCATCAAAGAAGTTGTCAGAGGTGTAGCTACATGTTTTGACAGCTAGAGAGTTGACTGCCAATGCTTTAGACACCTGGGGGGGCCTTAGGGGTCAGTTTACAGCTCTAGGATAAGCACATTAAGTGGATGTATTGGCAAAGTAGCAAAGTTATTAAGAATGTTGGGATTTAATCTGTCATCAGAAAACAGTCACCATCCTGGCTTGCACTTGATTCTTGCTTTCCTGGCTACCTGTACAATGACACAGTGACTCTTTATACCTGGTGGATTCCATAGCAGTGCAGTCCCACATTATCATGGGCCCTCTTCACCTGTACTCTGGGACGGGTTCAGTTTTGCCTTTTACCTCAACTAGTCTTCTTCCCCATTCTTTCTGAATGGCCTGTACCCTAGCTTTCAAAGACTGAATGCAATAAACTAAGGTGCTTTAAAGAAATTGAGTATATTGTTACCATTCTCATTTCACTGGATTTGAGAATTCAGCACTAAATCTTCACCAGCCTTGTTTTCTGGGCTTTGACAAACCAGGATTTCTCCCTGAAATATATAACATTTATTGCACAGATGTAAGAAATCCTTTTGTGGTGACACATATACACAACTCAAACTCACTTTCAGACTAATACATCATGGTAGTGACTCTTTTCCTTTCCTTGTTTTCCCATGGACAAGATTAATTCACTTCAAAACTCATTCCTTCATCTTGAGAACTAATGCAAGGCTTAGTTAGGAGTAGTTCTAACCAAGATACGTGAGGACATTTGTAGCAAAGCCAAGAGGCCTAGCTCCAGCTGACATGCAGCCCTAACAGCTGATCCAGTTATCTACCAAATAGCTGGCAGGATGCGGCCCACAGCTGTCAGAAAAAAAAAGAGAGAGAACAATGTCTGTTTAAAGAAGCAGAAGAGAGTATAAATCCTATGGCCTAGGGACCAGCAATACAAAAGGGAAGATGTTTTCAATCACCCTATGTCATGCATACCTGTATGTGCATATGCACACAGGCTTAATGGCAAAGGGCTATAAAGGAACTGGGGATGATGGTAGCCTGGGTGCAGCACATCATGTCAAGACTGCATCTGTTGTTCAGCTCCCTCCATGTCAGGCAGAGAAAAGGGGGAAATGATGAGATATATGTGTGTGGCTGCTCTAGCTTGTATGGGTGTGGAGATGGCTAAGTAAAATCAGTTCCTTGTGTCCTCGTGATGCAAAGCCACTCCAAAGCTTTAATGGATCCCTATGCCTCAGGTAGCAAAAGATACTGAGGCCATCTGTCTTGCTGCTAAAGACCACTGCTTAGTTGTCAGAGTAGCTAAGGTCAGATTTGAAAAGAAGTTTAGGACCCTAGAAGTCATGTTCTGCAATGCTTGACATTTATGAGCCAGGTCTCTGGATCAAGTCAGAAATAAAAGTGTCTTTGGTCCTTACATGAAGTCTGAGGAGCAGTGGTGTCTCTAACCTGATGGACAGACAAAGAGCAAATGCAGCTAAAAATACTGAGGATATACTCAGGACAGTAGTGTGGGTGAATTCTAGTCCTATCTGATGCCCCACTTTGAATAACAGGAAAAAGACAAGAAAAATATTGTACTGACTTGATGAGGTACCTGAGCTGATATTCTTCAAGTGAGGCCAAACCATAAATTGCACTGGGATGACATGAGTTTGTACATAGATCATCTGTTGAGATGCATCCATCCACATCTTGCAGTCTCCTGTACTTTGACACATGAAAGCTTAAGGATTAACTGCAGTCAGAAATGGAAAAGCCCTCTTAGCTGCTGAACCTCAACCCCCTGCAGCATGGGATTATCCTCTTGGTAGATCCTGCTGTAGCTCAGTAAATAGGGGAAACAGAAAACCAAATGAAATGAGATATTTGGCTTCATGGAATTCATCTTGGAAGCTGAACTTTTATGAACATCTGGTAGTACTGCCTCCCACTCATAAATGTCAAATGCAGGACCCTCCACGTCCCTTTGGTCAGGATCTACCCCTTCTGCTGCAGCACTTTAACCAGGGAAGAATTTAAAGCATTTCCTCTTCCCAGCAGGTTAGAAACTGCAGGCTTTTAAGAAAAAAAAGGTTTATTTCCCACTACTTTATTTTTACTTTCTGGTCATGTCACAGCTTAGCACCGAAGGCCCTCCTTTAGTTCTTCGTGTTCAAACTATGACAGGGCAGAAGGGACTATTTTATGTATCCTCATTCATTAAAAGTCTTCACACATTTCTCTGATAATTCAATCAGAAACAGGTTCATCTTTCCATATTATGTTCTTAAATTTCAATTGAGCCACAAAGTTAGTATCTTTCTGTAAGTAACTGGGGGTCAGATCCTTTAATTCATTATGTAGCAATTCTTTTTTTTTTAACTGGATCTTTCTGAAAACTCCAAATCAGACAAGCCAGGTGGGGATCTAGAAGTTGGCTGTGGCCTGTGGACCAAATCCCCATAGAAGAGACAGGGACATCTGTTTTGGCAGTGAATATGTTGCCATAATTGCAGCTTGCTTCAATGCCAACCCTTGGTGGACACATGAGCCCAGGCATCACGACAGTTGTGTGAACACAGAAGAAGAACACAAGTACCCCTGTTTATGAGCTAAGCTGTGCAGTTAGCTCTGGATCACGTCTCTAATTTGGCCTCCAAAAAAAGATTCATGAAGCTAGGATTTGGGCCCTGTGGTTGGCAAAGTCAGATGATCCCTGTTAAGGCATCCATCATCCTAAATACAATGAAAACTTAACAACTGTTGGCCAGTGGATCACATTGGCAACCAAAGATGGGTCTAATACAGAATTTTAATGGATGAAACTTAGGTAGTTATATCCACAACTAACCTGAGGGCAGGCTCTCCTCCTGCCATACTTTGTGCTGCCCACATAGGCAGAATATCTACAAGATTTCAAGCTAAGCATAGGAGCAGCAGCAGACATCATTTGCCCCCGTTGGCTCCAGCCCCAACTCTGTTGCCATCAATGTTAATTGCTTTCCATGGGCTTCAGTTTAAAACTGCTGAAGATAAATATTGTTCAGGGAAAAAAAATGGAGCCACTGATTTCTTCTCAAAGGTAAAGCTACAGGCCTGCACTGGAAGTATGCAACCTCCATTAATGAGCTCCGGTATGTGAAAAAGGTAAGATATTCTAAAGGATAAAACATTAACTTTCTTACTAACAAATTTATGGAGTTAATCCAGATGAAATAGCTGCAGATGATCCTCTCCAAGAATCAGCACCTTTACACTTGTACAGTTTATCACTTCTCTTAGAATAGTATTCAGTGGTTCAGCCCAGAAGGAAAAGTACCTAATTAGAGAGTGCTTTTGATTTTAAGGACTTACAGACTAAATTCAGATGGTACACAGTGTAAGAAAAACACTACAGAAGCCTAGTAAGATAACCTTGCTGAAACTCTGTAACTCAAATATGGGGAACTGTTTCTGTGTTCCTCATTACTATGTTACTTAGTAGGGCTCTTCTGAATCCCCTTTAGCCAATGTTTTTGCTTTTTCCCTCTTCCGTTTCCCCAGGATTGTCTGTAGCTGTCTAAAAATGGCTTAGGATTTTCCTCCTTTACCTTTCTCTCAAACAATAATTACTCCTAGCAGAAATCCCCTTTCCAAGTACATGCTAACTGCAGTAAAAAAGTAATGCTCTTGTTCTCTGAGAGCTGCCAAGGGGTTTTTTGGCTGATGCAGCTTCATTTCCTTATGGGCAGTATCTGTAAGGCACAATCCAGGTTCACTGGTTAGAAAATTCAGTGGCTAATCATTCTCCAACAAGCAGTTCTCTTTAGGTGATATTTTTTGCCTCTCTTTGTCTTCTGCTTATGGAACTGTGGACCAGAACACACAATTGAGTGTTACTAAATTTTAATGCAAAATATTATATTTTTAGAGACACAATTTGGCTAAGTTTACTGGATAAATTCAGTGAGCTCTGCTGAAATATTTTATTCATAATTTCAACAGCTTTTTGCTTGACCTTTCTTAAGCATACTTCAAGAAACTTCAGTGTTTCAGTGTGGCAGATGATCCACTCCAAGCCTGCAGTACAGGATACAGCTCAGCCCTGTTCCTCACATTCACCTTAACAATGTTGCTGTGTTCTGCCACAGTGCATTTCCAAATCTGATTCCAGGGACTTATCCTCCAACTACTCCATGGCAACACTAGGTGACAAAAAAGAACTGCAGATATTCTGATTGTGGCCAGTACAGCCAATAACATAGCTTCAAAAACTCCATGTCAGCAAAAGTACATACTGATTTCTTCAAAACATGTTAGCTTAATAGAATCCATAAGGTAGCAGTAATTTTGTTGATGTGGTGAAGATTGTATGTTTGCTTACCTACATCTGTCTGTCTTTTGTCTTATAATTTAGACCTCTTTGGGATCTGGAGCACCCATTTTTTCTGAGCACAGCATGGTCATGACTAAGAACAGTATGCTTGGTATATATGTTTATTCAACTAAAACCAGCTGAAAATTGTTCCATGTTCCTGGACATCCTAGAACAGGAAAATATTAAAGAATTCCTCAGGGCTGCCAGTGAAAAAATAATCCTTTAAAAAGTGCACCCTTTAAAACACAGAAACTACCTAATAGTCACTTCTCCCCTCTAAATATCTACACCAAAGGCACTAATAGTCTCATGTATATAAAAACTTAAAAGCATAAATTGGTAGAAACTTTCATTCTATCATTATTGCTCAACACCCAGAAGGGACAGAATAATTTTGTACACAGGCTTGTGTGAAACAACACTGAAATATGATGACCCACACTTGATGTTGCTTCCCTGCCACCATAACATCAGCCTCTAAATGGTTTTTACCATTGTGCACAGCGTGGTGTCTCTGCTATACATCAGCCTTCAACGCTTGAGTGTATCTCCCTGCTAAGGTAGTTAAAATTGCACAGGTTTAAGATCCCAAGCTGCTAATGGAACGACGTGAGTTGTTACCAACCATAAAATGGAATTGATCAGAACTGTCAATATTTCAAAGGAGTATAACTTTGGTAAAATCATAAACAAATTCTTGCTACAGTTTAGGTAACATTTAGACTTTCTGTATCATTCCTTTCCAAATTATATGTAACCAGGGAATTGTTTGGCTGGGCTGGGGATGTGGGCAGGTGACAGTGTAAAATATGAGAATCTCAGTGAAAAGGAAAGGACAGTCAGACTGGCAGGAATAGTTAATCTTATTATATTATCATACTGGAAAGAGTAGAACTTGCATTTGAATAATGCAACTAAGAACTGCACATGTTCCAAAAAACTTGTGAACAAAGGCTAAGGTAGAAATCAATGCAAGAATACAGATTGAAAAAAAGTTGAAGGCAGTGCAAGTTATAGAGCTAGACATGGTGGTGTCATTTTAATGGTAGATTCTTCAATAATTAATGAGTCTTATGATTATTTTAAGCACAGAGTATGACAGAAAGGTCCCACGTCCCCCTTATTCTCTTAGTTTGAAAGATCTGTGTATTTCTGCTTCTTGTCTCAGCAGAAGACAGAGCATGAAGACCTGTAGGGAGATGCTTGTTTAGAATATCAACTTTATGATTTTCACAAAAGAATCAAAGTTGGAACGAGTTCTGTAGGAAGTTTTTATCTGGACTGCTGAACCCCTTTCTGACAGAGGTGATCTGGCCATACAGTTTAACACTATCTTGTGAGATCACCCTGTCAATCGCACCAGCGCACCAGGTGGGAGAATGGTTGATAAAATGTGTGGGTACCTCATTCTGGGAAACTACTGAGTGATTATGATTCCTCAGCCCAGAGGAAAGACAGTAATGATAGAGGTCTACAAAGTGATAAGCAATACAGGGAAAGTGAAAAAGTAGTGATTGTTCACTGCCCCTTGCAGGACAAGAGGACTTCATGTGAAAGAATCAGGAAGCAAGCACGGGGACAACTCTTCACACAGTGTGTGGTTAAGCTGTAGGACTGCTCCCTGCAGGATGTGGGGTTCTGGGTTCAGGAAGGAACTGGTTTTTCATGAATGAAAAACCTATTGAGGGCTATTAAGTACAAAATTTCTAAGTCTGGTTTAGAACATCACTGACTTAGAAATTATTGGCAGCTGGATAGTATTCTGGGAAAGTATCCCTGGATGCTTTCCCTAGCTCTTCCAAAGGGATCCACAATGGGGCTAGGCTGACCTTTGGAGTCAGGTGGTGTAGCTGCTCATGTGTATCACAGAACTAGTTTAGACTAAAAGGAAGATGCGCCCAGCTTGTATGATGACTGTAAAAGTGTACTTTTCAGGATGTCTCTCCTGTGTTCTGCTTCAGAAAGCTAGCCAAGCCTGTAGGCAGCTTCCTAATGCATTTAGCTCCAGTGAAATTAATGCCAAACTTAAAGCTCCTGTTTAAGCTAAACTGTAACCTAAACTACAGTTTCAAAGACACAAGTAGAAAAGTCTGTGATGGGAAGTCTCATTTGCAATATGGACACTTCCAGGACTGTATTGTATTCTGTTACATATAAATTAAAATAGGCCTGTGAACTGTTCTTGTAAGGAACATGCTTCAGCTCTGCTTGTTTGTTTTGAAACTTAGAAAGCTATTTTAAACAATGAACCTGGAAGATAATGTGGTTAATGGTTGGGTTATGTCAGTGTCCCTGACGTGGCTTCTCATGTGAAAAAGCACCAGTGGGTTTCTCTTCTTTAACTGAAAACTCAACCAGGAAACCCAGTGCAATTCATCATCAAACAGATTTTTCACACCTGTTCGGAAAAGGCAAAAACCACCAAGGAACCATCTGGGTGTCAGAAGCAGCATCTGGAGTTGTGGGAACTGCTGATTCACCACCTAGCTAGGAAACAGAGGTGTTATTTTTTTTCCTAGGCTACTGACCTATGTTCCACCACTCCTTTCTTGTGCAGTTGAGAGATTAGTCTATCTTTGTCCTCTACTTTATCTACAAGGAAGAGGACTATGAAATGTGCAATGAACTGGGTGCAGTATTGCTGACTGGAGATGCTGGTAAACAGGCAGATTGTTCTAGCTGAAAGCCAAAGCAGAACATTTTCTTTCCCTTGATGCCAGAGCTACTTAGCTGTGGGGCAGGTGTGAATGAATGACTTCACCTTAGGAAAAAAAAAAAAAGTGAATGCATTTTATTACTTTATTTATTAGCTTTAATTATTCAAGAAATGGCAACTTGTATTTCGTATGCTTCTTATCTCTCTTCAATTGAGATGCTGACACTTTTGATTAAATCTTTGATTAACCCAACCCTGAACCCATTTTCTCAAGCACAGAACAAGGAAACTAAACTCTATTTTTTTTTCATACCCTTTTGGATCACTGGTAATTTTTTTTGTCCTTACTATTACACTTTTCAGGATGTGCAATCTTGCAGTATCACCTAAACCTTTTAATTCCACCCAGAAAAATAAATTGAACTCAGTGCAAATTATGCCAGATAAAGTTGCTTTTCACACAGGATAAAAGAACAGCAAATGCAAACGACTAGAACTTAGATTATTTGTTTAATCCTACACGGTGTTTAAGGCTACATTGCTCAATATAATGAGATCCTGCACATAAAAACATTATTGTATTTTGAAGAAATCAATAAAAGACATCAGATTTGGGATAAAGTCAAGAGCAGTGAGTCAGTGCTTTCAATGAAGAGTTATATGGAAAATGTGACTGTAGGTATCTAATAAACTATCTGGTATAAAGGCCACTAATTTAGGTGTCCAACCTCAGTGAAGATATGTAGCAGTTAGAAATCTATGTCTCAGAAATCTCTGTCTTTGGAATTTCAGATTTTAGGGGGAAGTTAAACAATAATTAGAGGTTGTCCTCTGAACAATATAGAAACAAGGATACTCATGTTGTGATCTACATTGTAAGATGTTCTGCCATGAAATAATAACCAGAAAATAATACACTGTGTAACACTGGAGTATTAATTCCCTTGATATTTTTATAAATATACCACCCTTTGTCATCAATCCAACCTTAGGCTAGTTATTATTCCATCACCATGCCAATTTGTGTAGTGATGAGCTGTCTGATGAAGCCCTCAAGTTGAGGGTTTTCCATAAGATCACTGTAAGTTATCCCACATAACAGGACTCAATACACCAGAGAAATTGCATGTGATGTGTTTAGGACTGGTATGATATAATGCATTCATTTGCAAATTTAGTACTTGTCAGAGTAGATGAATTAATAATGATCCTGTCTGGTCTATTTGCAACAGCATCTCTGTGGAACAATCATAATGCAATTTCAGTCATTAGCTCTAAATTTTAGGCAGCCAACATTATGAATTTTGTCCATAGTTGTTTTGTTGGTTTTTTTTTTTCCCTAGGTATTTTTAGAGCAAATAGTATTGCTTTTGTTATTTTACTGGTGTACAAGTAAAGCCTTTTGTTTGCATGCTGGTAAAAAAAAAGCTCTGCTTGCATCTTCTCCCTGCAGAACCAGTCATGCTGTATTGTAATAATAACCAAATCCCTCCCCACATCAATGTCACAATGTTTGTTTTAGCAATCTTAAATTCTGCTGCCAGCTGTTCTGTTCTTTGGATTTTATTGCAGGAAGTATAAATTCCCATTGGTTTGGCTGGAGGTACTTTTAGAAGCCTTTGACTGAGGGAGGAAGGGTAAGGGAGGAGGGACTGGAAAGGAAAGAACAGCATGTCTATTTTTGTTGGGGTGGAGTGACAATCAGTTAAGGACTATTAAGCTTGATGGCCTTGATGTTATAGCTTTGCATCTCTTTTTACCATTTCTTAATCACTACAGAGTAATAACATCTTTAAAATTTATTGGGACAATTAGAAGAAAGCAGAGTTCCTTTGACCCCAGCTATTTCAAAGACTTTCTTGTCTTCTACCTTTTTCAAGTTCTAAGTTGTTGATCGCATAATTAATTCAAAAAAGAAAAGGAGGAATGAATTAGTGAATAACATAACTACCTCTATTAATTCAAACTTCTGTTATAAAAGAGAAACTCACTTGGTAAGACAAAACAGTCTATCCTTGCCTGAAATTTGACTAAAATGCTTTTTGAAGAGGTTGGAAGAAAGAGAAGGGAATTTAGTTAACACTTCCCTTTGTTTACATTCCTAGTGGCACTTGAAGTCAAGTGATACTGAAACACAGTAACAGAGGTTGCTTCTTGTCTTTTATCAGAATACGGATACTGACCCATGCCCACTCTTCATCACCTGTCCTCCTTCCAGTTCAGCTTTTCTATTTTTCAGTTCACCCTCTTCTATTTTGTTAGAAATCTGTGAATGTTGTGGTTCCAAATTTCTCTCTTATTCTTCGTTTTTCCCCCAAGTCCTTGGTAAAAATAATGCAAGTCTTAATTTTGGCTCTGTTCCCCACACTAAAAGACACTTCTCTGCTCTGGTACCAATACAGAACCAGTTTCATCTATCATCTTGTTTATGATAATTTTTACATTGATTGTTTATAGCTCCCTTATCAGGGAGAGAGGGAATTACACATTTAAAGAGGAGAGGTGAAACTCATAACTGAGAACATTAAACACCTAAATGAGATGACAAAGTTATGAGTCCAGCCAACACTGCTTCACTAAATGGCTATCAGAAAGAGATAATTATATCCAGAGGACTACTCAGCTCAGCTAAAACACAATCTAATTTGTCAACTACTATCTCTTTCCATCATCTGTATAAAATGCCTACATAAAAAGAAGAATCGTATTTGAACTCAGGTATCCCAAAGACAAAGACCTGGGCAAATGCCACATTGTTGCACTAAAAATTGCACCAGGATACAGCTTTTGTTCAAACAGAAACATAAGGTATCCTGGACAACCATTACAGCTTTTCAGAAAAGACAAGTGAACTTCAGGTTCCCACTTTCCACCTGAGCATCCTAACTGGTGCAATAGGGCATCAGTCTCTCTTTTAGGACCTGTTCCATTTGAGTAATATATTTCAATTAATTCAGAGTGAGAGTAACAACACAGCCTGCCTAAACATCCAGTGCTTCTGAATTCATCCATTCATAGGGACAGCCCTGTGAGCTCTTTTGTCACATCAGAAGTGGTGTCCTAATGAAAGTTTTCATTCCTTGAACTTATTTAATGATGGTTCTCTTGGTTCTCTCTGCATTATGTTATGAAAAGCATATCCTGAAGCAGTATGGAAGCTATTGTTGAAATATCAACATTTCTCTAAATTAATTTTTCTTTTCTAGCCAGTTTTGTTCTCATGTTTCTGCTTTAGTCACTAGACTAACATTCTTCCATTGCTGTCTCAGGATTGTTATTATGTGGCTATGATCCTTTTATGACCTTCATGACTGAAATCGTATCATAACATATGCTTTGAGAAATACCATTCATTTTCAGAACATTGTGTAATCTAGTTATGATCATTGAGACCCAACTTATTAATCACTTCAAATGAAAATCTAAGCAGTAACATGAAGTAACACACCGCATAACATTAAGGCCTCAGTAGTTCACAGCACAAAACATGAAGGTTCAGAGTTTTTTCCTGAAGTCCTGTTGAGAGACTTAGTTCAGTGAGATCAGGATTCACTTACAAACATTTCAGCATCTGTATACTCCCACAGAATTTTATCCAGAAAGCACTTCACCTTGGACAAGCACTAGTCTGTCATAGCTTCCTTCATTTTTTGTTTCTCCTTCTTGTGTCCAGATATTGTACTCTCTGATAATCCAGCTCCAACCCATAACTGCAGAAATTTTAGATTAGAGAATTACTGCTATAATCTGGCAAAAGTAACTCCAACAATATTTTATTCTTCTTTTCCTCTCTTTTTGAAGTCTACAAACTCAGCTTTCTCTACTGAAGTTAAAAGGTAGACGGAAAGTTGCAAAAAATTGCTGAAATATTTCTCTTTTAAAAAAGAAACACTTAAGATTTTGAATTGCATTATTTGACAAGTTGGAGTTGCTCTAATTTCAATCTCTCTTTCCTTCCAGTTAGAAGGTTCATGCTTTTCTGGCATAAGTCCTGACACAAATCATTTAGATGTTATGTATTCAATAAGGCTCTATAAACAGACACTATGGAGATGGCATATAGAGAGCTGGAAAATCAGTGGTATAAATAGGCATAGTAACAGTAATTATGTAGGAAGCACATACATGTGTCTCTCTGTGTTTATTTATATATAATGTGAACAGTATTTTATTATTGCTATGCTTTATTGAGTCTATTGATTACATTTACATAATGTCATCAAATATCTCCAAAGAGGCTCATCTGCATCAATGTTGTTCTGCTCTAAATCACCAATGCCTTAGGCTTTACAGCCAGGTTAAATAGCTCCCTTTAATGTGTGCTATAGAGAAGGAAAAGGAAACTGTGAAAGGCCCTAAGACATTGCTGTCCTACAAATTTAGTAGTCTTGATACTGCTGAGGGCTGAAGTCTGACTAGTTGAGCAGACAAAAATGTCAATGGGAACGAGGGGAAAAAGAAACACTGATGAAGTCCTGGAAGACCAGTGGAGACCTCTGCAAGTTCCTTCAGCAACATCATAAAGAATAAGAAACTTAAAGCAAAGCCAAGGCTTCCATGAACACATGCTAGAACGGTGTATATCAAAAGAGCAGAGTTCACAAATGGAGCCTGAGAAAATCATCATTCTAAAGCTAGAAGTGTAAAACTCTTGAGTTTACTTAATTTACCAGAAGGCATGTGTGTGCTAAGTCTCAATATCCTGAGCCCATCCCCTTTCTTAAGTTAAGGGGCTCATCTGACTGAGTCAGCCTTTGCTGGTAAGAGCTGTTGTGAGGAAAACCAGAGAGAGAAGGAACAACACCAAACAGAGACAGAGCTGTCATGAACCTGCAGCGTAGCACAGGTGAGGGCCAACAGTAAAATCATAGAATCATCATGGCTGGGAAAGACCTTCAAGATCATTGAGTCCAACCATCAGTCCACCACCTTAACCACTAAATCATCTCCCAAAGTGACACATCTCATTTTTTAATATCTCCAGCGATGGTAACTCAACCACGTCCCTGGGCAACCTGTTCCAATGCTTCATGATTCTTTTGGTGAAAATTTCTTCCTAATATCTAATCTGAATGTCCCCTGGAGTAACTTGAACCCATTACCTCTTGTGCTCTCACTAGTGATGGGGGAGAAGACTTCTCAGCTTAGAAGCAAATCCCAAGGGAAAGGAGGGACAGGCTATCACTTCTAGCTCTACAGAGGTGTGTTCAGGAGCCTGATGCTAGGGGAAAACAGCACGAGGAATTATAAGCCCTATGTGTAACATCTGCTCTTGGTCCACACTCACAAATGTTCAGTGAAGCTCATACGTGGTGCTTGGTGAGCTTTACATTAAAGGTAGTTGGGCTGATCCCAAATGTCATAATTTTCAACATCTGAAACTGGGAAGAGTGGTAAGTGGTACTGCTTTTAGAGAAGTGATCCAAAATTTTGCAATAGTCAATTTCCACTGAAAATACAAACTTAAACTGTTTCAGCTTCTGTATAAGGAGTTCAATAAGAGGTGCTTGTACATTTGCAGAAGCCGGGGCCATTTTTATGGACCTTTGCTGAAATGTCGTTCATGGCTCTGAGTTGTCCTTCCAGGGGAATGCTGGGTTTCAAGCAATTTTGCCAGCAGGTATTCTCTGCCTGCACAGCATTGCTGTAAAATGAATCAGAGCCACATAAATGTCAACATGAGGTGTCTCTCTGCAGCATCTTATACAGTGCTGAAAACTATTTCTGCACCTTGAAAGTCAGAAAACATGGAAGAAAATTATCAATTTAAACCTAGACACATAAGTTAATATACAAATGTTTATGGGTGTGTATAGGTTTATCTGTGTGTATTATATGCATTTTATGGGCTGTAGAGAACTAGCTATTTGAAAATATATTGCCAAGTTTGCTTGACATCTCATACTGTAAGTCTCTGATTTGGTTGCTTTAGCTTCACCAAGGGTAAACAATTTAAGTTTCTAGACAATTCTCTGTTTCAGGGGATTCTTTTTGTGAACATGTTTGAGAGGAATTTACTTACAAGTTCCAGGAAAAAAGTGGTTTAGTTATTTTAATGAAAAAGATTAGGGGAAAAATATTCAGTTTTGTCCCTATTGAAACATATTTTATGGAAACAGTGTTTTGAAATAAGTGTTTCAAATTTGGCAGTTTGTGAGCTTTGATAGTGATAGATCTCTTGATGCTGTCATGTTGAAAATGCCATCATAAGTAGCTAAGCTATAAATAAATGAAAAATCTTAGTTAACAGATGCTCTGAATTTTATTTTGGGCAAGTGCCTTTCCAAAGCATCTCTCTTCACTGAGCTCATGTTCTCCCTGCAACTTCTTGATCACCCCACCATCACCACTGCAAATGGGATTAAACCAGGCCAACCAGAGTAGTGTAAGTTTTTTTTCTTCATCTGTTTTCTTAAATGAGAAACAAAAGGTCAGCCTCCTGAAGTGTATGTATACAAATGCAAGCAGTATGGGAAATAAACAGGAGGAACTGGAGCTCCATGGCCAGTCAAACATTTATATCATAGGAATAAATGAAACATGGTGGGATGAGGCACATGGCTGGGAAATCAAGATAGAATGCTATAGGCTGTTCTGTAAAGCCAGGCAGGAGAGAAGATGTAGAGGAGTCACACTCTATGTTGAAGAAAACCTGGAATGTATAGATGTCAACTATGGTAATTTTGGTAGCCTTATTGAATGCCTCTGAGTCAAAATCAGAGGGGTTGTCTCCAAGGCTGACTATACAGGAGGCATCTGTTACTGACCCCCAAGCCAGTGGGGTGACCAATGAAGCAATACGTGGATCATATAAACAATAATGTTAGAAGGGTTGTTCAAACTGATCCTTGAGGTCCCTTCCAACCTAACATTCTATGATTCTGCTCCAAACTCACTCTTCAGTGTGTATCAGCTGAGAGCAGGGATCCTCCCTCCTCTGGTCTGGTACCCAAACTCTGGTGTGATGATAGGAGGGCATCTTCCTTCAACTTTAGATAGGATGAAAGCCAGACCAACAGAGAAAAGATAGCATCATACTGGCATAAGAAATGTCTCTGGATGAATCAGTATAACTCAGATAGTGACTGAGTTTGCCCAATGAACATGTTTTGTGGTTTTTTTCTTGCCATGACTTCAGCTATTCTTCCTTATGTTTCTTACTGTTCTCCTTTTTGACCATGAAGTATTTCGGTGTGTGACCAGTGTTTCTGGATGTTAAGAAACTTGTAGTGCTGCTTTTGGTTAGGTAAATGACCCAAAGGACCATGGGCTGAATTAACACAGTAGTCCTGAATTTTATTCAAAGTCCCAATAGGACTCATTAAGAGGTTGTTAAGTAAGAGTAATGAAAGCATTAAAGACATGAAAGATGGTTGATTTCTGAATAGTCTAATGCTGTGGTCCAGCCTCCGCTACTATCCAGATGAGGAGTCTGTTTTGAATGCATCACAGCTATCTTCTGGCCTACAACTTGGGCTTTCCTTTCATGGAAACCAGGTGAGAAACTAAAGCAGAGGATACAGAAAGCTGATGTTCTCTTCTGGGTCATCTCAGTGTGGAGTTGAAGCATGAACAAGATGTATGTCTGGACCACAGATGTGCTCCTGGATTTAACCAAGACCAATACTCCTGGACGAGATCTGAAATTAACACTGTTTTTATGAGATTTGGAGAGATGGTGTATAAAAATATAGCTGGACATCAAGAAGCTAAGAAATCATGATGACTATTGTCACTTTTTCTACTTGTAGAAGGAGAGTAACAGCTTCTTCTCCAAACAGCTGATTAGTGAAGCAAACTTTGCAGAATTGTTTCATTTGCTATTTAGTCTAGGTGATCAAAGCATCTCAATGCACAGCTTATGATACTCCCTCTAAAAGATATCACAAACATACAGGTTCCAATGTCTGAGAAGAAAACAGATGAAAGCCAGAGAAGCTCTATTTGGAGAACAACTGGGAAATGGTGTGCTAAACAAAGCAAGAAAGCAGATACTGATTGGTGATGTTGAAGGAAGAAAATGCAAGATGTGAATTCAGTGAATATAATTGCTTTTACATAGTTAATATGGCACATGGAAAGAAATGTCTTTCTGTAATTAAAGGCTATTTGATAATGTGTGCTCACAAGATTTGTGTAGTATATTCACTCTTAATGTAGGCATTTCCTAACTGAGGATTACTTGATCTCACCACTTTACTGCTTTTTAAACCAAAGAGTTGGGTTTAATTTATTTATATACTGCAAAATATGTACGTCTGTAAAGCACCTCTTCATTCAGACCATGTACAGATAGCAAGTAAAATAAAGAAAAAGTGTGGGTAATCAAATATTTTCATATATTTTAAAAGATCTAAAAATAGTGTTTAAAACTATCCCAAACCAGAAATAAAAATGAGCCCAATATTGTGTATGATAAAATAAAAGGATGCCTATGAGAGTTCAAATAGCTGATGACTTTCAGTCAGGAAGGATGACAAAAGGATTTTGAATAAACAAGTATAATTACTAATGTGATAATGGTATATTAATAGCACAGAAAAACAAATGACATATTGAAGATCGTTTTCTAAATTAAAGTTGTGCTGTTGTTAACTTGCTTGCATGTAACCCTGAAGGTGAATGATCATCAACAGGATATGGACACATGCTTAAAATCAAGCATATATTTAAGTATTTTTCTTCAACTTTGAGCCAGTGCAAATGTGAACACACAACTTTTCATCTCACCATGAAGGAAAAGTGGGGAGCAGCGTGCTGCTTACAAAGGCTGGGATTCAAATGGGTCAAAGGGAAAAGCAGTGATAATCACTGTGTCAATTATTATTATTATTTAAAAGAAGTAAAGAGAGTATAGTGCTTATTTTTCTTCTCTAAAATTGATAAAAAAAACATGCCAAAGAAAGACACATTTAGACATAACATAACATCACAAGTAAAATTAAGTTCTAAATGTGGTGAGACATGAAATGCAAAACCTCTATCTCAGAGTAAGCCCATAGTATCTCATATTAAGAAGATTATGTAGGGATTAGTTCCACTGTAACTGCCATATGAAAATACATGATGACAGGTGTTTTTAAATTACTATAACAAGGTGGAACCTTATCTCACAGCCAAAAATTTTGGCAACAAAAGAAACTGAGTTTTACAGATAAGAAGATGCAGACAGCTGGAACAAAAAGAAATCTATTGACAAGTGGAAGTCTCTTGCATATATTTATCATAGAAAAAAAGAGAGAAGTTAAAAAAAGAGAAAAGGTGTTATTTCTGATGAAAAAAATCCCCCCCTACTCTGTTGACAGTTCTCCTAGCAGCACAATTCCTCCCAGCTTTCCTGAGATTACTTAACATTTCTGTGTTGTTTGACAATGAGTTGCAGACAAAAAGGAAAGGAAAAGCCTCAGATGTGAGCTACTCATCAAGTTTAAGAATTTTTGTTCTGAATTCAGTAGCTTAAATCCAACCCTACAGATAAACAGCATCCAGTAAGTGGCAAAGATCCATGCAAGATGTATTCTCTCACTGAGACACTTTTTTTAAGTTATTGACCCACAGAGGTGTGAGGTGACTTATGTGATGCCTTTCCCACACAGAAGGAGGAGGGTCCAAATTTAAGTCCAGAGTGAGTTCTGAAGTCCCCTTTTTTAAACCTGTACGGAGACAACATCTTTGAGCCACCACTGTGCTTCTGGAAAAAACAACCCAAAACAACCTAGCAATAAAACTGGTTAAAATTATTTTTGTGAACACTGCCAATTAAATTGGTGACTTAAAATTTTACAGTGTAATTTAGAACCTAGCACTGCAGTGAATGAGGGAAGGGAATGGACAGTTAAGGTGGAGTATCCTGATATGGAAGTGGAATAATGAGAAATGGAACCCAAGGATGTAGGCAATATCAATTATATGACCCATTACTGCACTTTTGCATCATAGAAAGTTCACCTCAATCCCACACTTTCCTGAAATTTAAGATTATAGGAAAAAAGGAATCTTCCCCTCTGTTACATGGATTTAATGTCTCCTCTAATATATTTGAACTGGGTTTAATCTCAGTTTACTTTAGGTGTTTAGAGCACATGTGTTTGCATCTGAGTTAGTCCTCTGCTACTTGTTTGGATTCTGTTAAAGCTCATTAAGGTGTAATCAATATGAGCCAATGGAGGCTGATTGCCACTCATTTGATCTCTTAGCATCATGTGTTTAAGATGAGATAGCTTCATACACTTAAGTGTCAGGCTCTCTACTGATTATAAAGGGAGTCAAGATGATTTTCTTAGTTGTGATTCACAGAATGTTAGGGTCAGGAATGGATCTCAAAAGATTGAATCCAACCCCTGCTGTGAATACTGGGAATACCAACATTGTAGAAATCTCCATTGAGTCCAACAAATTCCACAATGATGTAACTTTTTCTTTCCTACTGGAAGAGTATGCAGACCTCCCAACTCCCCTGTTGTGTGTATGACATGACACGTGCTAGGTTACATGGTAAAGAATGTGGGACTGGCTTCTGGGCAACCTGTTCCAGGGTTCTACCATCCTCACCATAAAAGATTTATTCCTTATATCAAATCTGAATCTACCATCTTTTAGTTTAAAACCAGCACGACTTGTCCTGTCAATAAGAGCCCTGGTAAGAAGTTTGTATCCATCTTTCTTATAAGCTCCCTTTCAGTACTGGAAGGCTGCTATACAGTCTCCTGGACTCTTCTCCAGGCTGAACAACCTCAATTCTATCAGCCTGCCTTCATGGGAGAGGTGTTCCAGCTTTCTGATTATTTTTGTGGCCCTGCTCTGGAGAACTGAGTATGCATAGGTCCAATTTTTACAGCAAGCATTATGGAGAGAAAAGGTAGCACAGAATCTCTTAGTAGGAGCTGAGTTTATGAAAGTTCTCCAGCACCTTCTCAGCTGACCTACATCAAGCAGTCATCTCCTGCCACCCTCATAGCACAATGACATAGGAACAGAAATCCTTCATTATGAAATGTAGCAGGAAAAGCTCTCCCTGAGTTTCCATGCTACTTTGCTGAAGCAGTAACAGCAGTTGCAGTGTAACACACCCCACACGTAAAACAATGGCTTAGGCAAAATTGTTTAATCAGAGCTTGGGGAAAGCTCAGATACAGGTGTCTGTTTGGAAAGTGTTTACCAGAGCAGAGCTCAAATTAGTCTTGGCTGATACAGCTTTGCTGAAGCCAGCACAGCCATCTGATTTGCACTGCTGAGAGTCTGTCTCATTAGTTTTATTACGCTGTCAATATTTGTGTTTATATATGTGGATTCTTTTGATTTTTTTAATGCTTTTTAACTATTCTCTTGCAATTGAATAGTTAAATACCCTCCCCCCTCTGCACTTAATAGAATGAGTAGCATTTTCAGGGCTTGTAAGAGCACATGCCAAGTAAAAGCACTTTAAGCACCACAAGAAAGTGGGTTCTTGTGTTCTCTTGGCTGGGAATATATGTGGGAGACTTGTGGGGTGGCACTGCAGTCTGCAGATCCTGGCACCATTCAGTTTTGCATGTGCCTAGGAATGCCTGCCCTTCCTCTGCATTCAATTTTCCTGTCTCCAGCTTTATTTAGTCAGATGTTTCTCTTGTGCATCCAGTAAAACTTAACCACAAAAATGAGTAGTTGCTGTTTATAAAATCAGCACATTGTTGTGTAATCCAGATGACAGGAGAAGTGTGAAATGCTGTTAAATACTTGACTATAACCACAGTTCAGTTAGATCTAGATAGTTAAAGTGCAGTGGCGTCTAGGTTTCCTGAAGAGCTGATTCTAGAACTGGAAGGTCCACTTTACTTTCAGAGTGCAGGAAACAGAACAGCTCTCTCTGAAGTCTACAAACTTATTGTGACTTTTCAATGGTCTTAATAAAGACCAGTGTAATAAAAAATGTAAGATGCATTCATAGCTCTGAAAAAAAATAGTAAAAACAAATAGTAAAAAAATACAGGTTTTGTAACACATTTATCTGCACATTGAAAAAGTAGAGCCATAAAAAAAAAAGGGATGTCAATATGACAACAAGAATGATATTGCTGCCCTTAGAAGTTTTCAAACACAAAATTATTCTAGGATTTTTTCTTAAAATATTAAGCTCCAGAACATTTCCATTCACTGATAGAAAGATCTCACTGGTAATATAGCTGTTTTGTCAACAAACATGTTTGAATGAAATTCTTTCATCTCATTACTTTAATAGGAACCAAAAAAAAAAAAAAACAAAAAACCAAACCACTGAGGAGTTCAAGGCACTAGATTTCAGATCTGGTATTTTGACCAGGAATAGTAGTAACTAAATATATATATATATGCATATATATATATAGTTTCTTGTTCATGATTGACTTTTTCTTCAGTGCTGTTAGTATGGCTGGCAGAAATTTGGTTCTTTCTTTACAAACATGATTCCTTTACCTTCTGGTACCTTGTAAACTAGCTTATGTATTTGATTCTGTAACCAAATAAGATAGTCAAGTCTGAAAATGAACTATAATTGCCAGAGTGTAATCCTCTCTACTCCTATTCTGGTTTCTGTACACAGATCCTATGCACAGGGAATAGTAGGGAAAGAACTGGGTAACAACTTTCATGTCATCTTGAATTGCTTCCTAAAACTGAACACCATACTATGTGCTCAAACATTTTAGCTCCTATAACCCACTATGTGTGACAACAAACTCATTAAACTTACACAAACCAATATTTATACTGATTACAGTTTGTTCACATGAATAAGATGGGACAGTTTCTGTTAATGAACTGCACACCCAGACATATTTTCTTTTCAGGAAATGTATTATTCAAAACAAGAAAAGCTGAATTTAAAACACCTACACTTCATAAAACAAAGAAATACTGTTAGCTTGAGTCTCACACCCAGACACCAGGGGGAAAGAAATACCTCCCCCAACGTGTCTTCAGACATGGTGTTTATCTAGCCATAAGCACAGGAATTTTGTGAAAAACAAGGAAACGCTTTGTAAATAAGAAGGTCTTTGGGAGAAAAAACTGGTACTCAGACATTATTTCATTTCCCCGTTCAAGGGTGTGGATTTCCTGCAAGTAAAACCTGCTTGCTTTCTTTTTGTCTCTGGCACATGCATGTCATGATTTTGAATGTGTCTTTCACCAAGATCCATGTATCCAGGGTTTGCCTTCCGCTTCTAAGAGTGTTGCTTGGATCACCATTGGAGACAGTTGCAACAATTTCAGTTTTACAGATACTGAGTGAATTCTTACCTGGATTTACTCAGTTTCATTGCAGTCATGTTAGGAGAACCACAATAATCTTTGATGCTACCTCCTGCTGCCCAGCTATTTGTAGAAAACCCCATTCCTAAACTCTCAGGAGTGATGTGTCAAAAGCATAATTTGTCACAAAACCAATTCCTTCAAGGTAGGAGTCCTTGTTCTCTTTTGCCTTTCCCTTCTTAGTCCTACCACCTCCTGAGCTCTGAGTCTCTGTCAGTTCTTTAGGCTCTTCAGGCCTGACATTGGTCAAGGTAAAAGCGAAGAAAATGAGTCCTAATGTGCAGTGTGAACCTCCCCTAGGAGAACTTGAGGCCATTTCCTCTCACCTTATCACTTGGTACTTGGGAGAAGAGACAAACCCTTACCTCACTACAACCTCCTCTCAGGGACCTGTAGAAAGCAGTAAGGTCTCCCCTCATTTTCCTCTTCTCCAGGCTAAACCCCAACTCCCTTAGACATTTTCTTGTATGAGAAAGCTTTACCAGCTTTGTAGTCCTTATCTGAACTCACTCCAACACCTCAATATCCTTCTTACAATGAAAAGTACAAAATTTAATACAGTGTTTAAGGCGCAGCCTCACCAGTGCCAAGTACAGGGGGACAATCCCTTCCCTAATCCTTCTGGCCATGCTATTTCTGATACAAGCCAGGATGCTAATGATCTTCATGACCACTGATGATTTAACGATTCTTCATGATTCTTCTTCCCCTTATGCTCACAAGGAACTCATCTTCCTTTCCCCAACCCCTCTGCACTTATCCCTTCAGTGAGATGAAGCAGCAAGAGGTGTAGCTACAGGCAAACCAGTGGCATACACCAGTGAAGGAAGGAAGGAACCTTCAGCCCTGACTTGGGCTGTGAGGTGAAGTGAATCCCCATGGGCCACCCACAGGTCCGTTTTCATTGTGACAGACACCCCAGTACTCCTGTGGCTTCCTCCCACCCTCTGGCTCTACAGCAGAGCCTCTGCCACAGCCCTTTTTCCAGGAAATGCTTTTAACAACAGAGAGTATGAAATGTTATCTCCAATCTAAATTCTGGATAAGTGCATTATCAGGCCATGCATTGTGAACAGGGGTTAATTTGAACCTAAAGAAAAAAAAAAAAAAAAAGCAAATATTTTATATAAGAATGTTCTGGTGTACAATTCCCCCAGAAAATTATGACTTAATATTTCAAGCAAATGAGTAGATCATATTTATGTAACAGACCTTTAAAGGTAGGAAATTAGGGACTTGCATGAATTTGTGTCACAGCCTCCATTTTATGAGCTACATTTTATCATCCACAGTACAAAATGAAAATAGAGAGCTCTGTTTCATCAGTTACTCATATGCAGCTGCTGTGAAAAGAATATGTTTGATATAATTCATTTGACATTTGATGAGTTTAAGGTTCCTCTGACAAGATATAATCAAGTCATTATGGAGAAACAGAAGCCTTCCTTGTTACAAATAAATTATTCCTAGTCATGATTGAATTACTGTGTATTCAATGAAACTAGGATGGTGGGGCTTCTACTAGAACTGGGTATTTTATCATCAGGCCTGTATGATAAAAGCCAACTCAAGTCACTTCATGTTTTTTCTCTTCAGTGCTCTAATTAATGAGTGGCATTACTCTTCTAAACCAACAAATTAGGTCTTTCCTCTCAATTTTTTTCACACTAAAGCTGTTAGATCAAAGTATAAAAAAACCCTGTCTTTCCTTTTTATGCACCAAGACTGGATCAACAGCTTGGGAGGGTATTATTTTGCTTTATTTTGTTAGTTTATTTTTAAAAATCTCACACAGCTTTTGTGAAACAGGACTAGCTTTACGGGGGGCGTGAATTTTCTGTTTTAAATCAAAACCTATGTTAATTTAATTTTGGCTTTAACTTTAAATCTGTGGCATGCTCTATTCTGCACCTTTACTCTGGGGAAATAAGAAAAAAAGTTGTGTCACTTTGCTGGCATCAAAGACTTAAAAAATGCATCATCAGAGGGAGCTGAGGCAATGCAGCCAACCAGGACTACAGATCAATGCTCGTGCTTGGGACTGAGAGTCTGGCCCAATATTCACAGTCCTGTGAGCTCAGCTTCCTCAATTTCAAAGGAATTTGCACATGCAAAACCTTTTTACAGTTTTTATGGCCTGTAAAATAGATCAAAATAATGTTACATGGTGGAGACATAAAAACAGCAATAAAAATAAGTCTGGGATGACAAGTTTGGGGAGCAAAGTAACACATGAGGTGGAACCCTGCAAATACCACCAAAAGACCAGGTTGCCTGCTTCAAAGCTTCTAATTACAAGAGTGCTTGTTAGACATTAGAAGAAATAACAGTAGGGCTGTTTTGAAGCAAAGGCACATAAATTACTCAGCAGCTACTGATTGTTTCTTTGGATTTCCAGAAATATTACCTCTCACAGGAGCCACTTATTATTTCTGCATATCTAAAACATAAAAAAAGGTTTCATGTGTAGTTAAAAGGAAGAAGAGAAGACCTGAGGGCTATGTACCATTTCCTTTGTTCTTATTTCTTCATCTTTAGAAGGAAAGTGACTATTTCTTTGTTCTTTGCCATTCATACAGGATACTATGTATAAAGGGTGCATGGCTTCCTAGATCATGAAAAAATATCTTATACTTTGCTTAGTTAATGTTAACACACAGAGTCAGCCTAAGTCCAGACAGATCAAAGCAATCTAAAAATGAACTAATGACACCACTAATACTGAAGAAAACTAGAATGATGCAATGCACATAAAGTCACTTGAAGTCTCACTAATTCCACATATGCCAGTCCTCACTCTGTATATTATCTTATTGCCAGTTACAAGCAATCCAATTCACTATGATGCAGAGGGATTTAAAAATTAGCCTCCAGCTATTCCACTAAGTACCATTCACTAAAACGTGATGATCACTCACAGGAAAGTTTGCAAGCTCTCACAAACTGCCTGTTGAGACTGAATGGTAAAGCAATATACTCTCATGAGTCCCTGCTGCTTTTCAAAGTGCAGCTCTGTAACCCTTGCCAAAAGTCAGAATAATCTCATGTTGCCATACTTTTAACTCTCTAAAGTGGCTTTGAAAACCCCGGCATCCAATGTCTCCATCATGCTGACAGGTTTTAGTTTGCAGTTTCCTCTTGATTGCTGGCATTCTTTGTCCTTTTCAGTTCTATCACTCAAGATAACTTTGACATCTTTTATTTGGGCTTTGGTTCTTTCTGCATTTTCTACCTTGTTTCCTGGAGCAGTGAGTCATGTTTCTCACCTATTTGCAAATGTATTTAAGGTTATGTTTTGCTGTGAGTTGGTTGATGATGCTTGCTTTTCAGACAGTGTTGTGAAATCAAAAGAAGGAAGAGATTTAATATATCATTACCGTACCAATTACTTATAGCATTGTTTTACATATTTTGGCAAAATTAGACTGATTCCACTACACTAAATGCATGTCTGCAGTCTATGGAAAAAAAAAAGAGAGTTTGACATATATGTAGCTAGTCAGGATTTCTTTAATGCTTTTCATTTCTATTGTTGTTTGTAAGCAGACATGAGAATTATGTCTCTTTCTCACTGAACTAATTAGATCTGATAACCAATTTTTGGAATTCAAACCCTTTTGAATCACTAAATTTTTCGAACAATAATTTGCCCAGTGCAACAGAGCTCACGCTTGGCTATCATGTATCTGTACTTCTCACTCATATATACATCTTTTATATATCTTGCTAGTAGACAGAGGAACCAGGAAGTGGCAATCTCCATTTTTAGAGTGCTAGTTTCTGGCTTTTACACTACCACTAATTACCTGTAGACATGATTTAGTTATTGACCATAGTCTTTCTCAGTTACATTTTAAAAGTTCCTGCACATCTGGAAGAGGATCCGAGAACAAGATCTCTGTAGATACTTGCTCTTCTTTAGGTGGAGAAATTTCCAGGCCTGAGGTGGGAGGGAGTCAGAGGTCATGAGAAATACAAAATCCACAGCATGAGGCCTGCAGCAAAACTCAGAAGAGAGGTAAAATTTATCTGCTGGTGGTAGTAAAATAGTCTATAGAAAAAACTTGAATTGAAACTAGAAGAACCAGAGGTTCTCTTTCCACAGTTCTCTCTTTACAGTGGCCTGGTTTTACAGGAAAGACAATTGAATTGGTTGGAAAAGAAGAAATAGCCTTGGCCATCAATGCTGGAAACGCAGAAAAGAACATAAAAGGAGGTTAAACTGTCTATTTTACATTAATCTGTCTCCAGTTTATCTGCACTGAGAAATGCTGCCCAGGATAACTCCTTTTGTTGCCATGGGAATAGAAACCAACTGATTTACCAGCACAGAAACCAGTCGGATTGGGTTGACCTGTAAGTATTTCACAAAAGAGTGTTTCTCAGCTTCATGGTCCAAGTTGTCATGAGCATCAACATGTTCATTTTACAATAGGCAACAACAACAAAATCACACACACTAAAATTATTTTACAAGATCTGAACATTTATTTTGTAAAAGCTGAACCCAAAAAGCCTTTTTAAAAAAAAAAACAAACAAAACCAAAACAGCACAAAAACACAGAAGACAAGCAAAGCAAGGTTACTAGATTGGTATAGATTTTTGACTGCTTCTTGCTAAAATCTATTGCATAGACAAGCTGATGCCAATAGTAAAGCTATTTCCTCTGATCAGCAATAAAAAAATGATTAGGGATTGGCAAATGGATTCAATAAGATAATTTAAACAATCATTACTTTATAAACGATGTTTTAACTGTCCTCAATAACTGTAGAATGTGATTAGCTTGGTGCCCTTCAATCAAGGCTTACTCTGCTTTCCCCAGTTGAGACTTGAGCAGATTTTTTCTCAAATCAGAAATTACTTTACCTAGAATTATAGAGCTTCACAGTCCTATTTCCTGAATTAAACTTCTACCGTAGAAACAGGTTATAAATGAAATGGCATGTTTGTTTAACATTCTTTCAGTTCTAGTTTGAGAAAAAAAGGCATTACAGCAGCTCAGATTTATAGATTTGGATTTTATATAATGGAATTTCTATTGGCATCAGGCTGTCTATGCAATAGCTTTTAACAAGGGCAGTTAAAAAGACTGGGACCATAAAAATAATTTTTAAGATTGTCCGTTTCAAACAAAATTATTTTCATTACTTTGTACAGAGAATATGGATAAATTGTTGGATGTCTTTTAAATGATAATCTGGATGAAAAATCTGGATGATCAAACTGGATTCTAGATGGCAAATTCATTAGCTTGTTGAAAATTCAAGTAGACTTTCATAAGAGGAAAGTCACCCAGGAGCTATTTAATGCAAAGAAACAGTCTCTTATTTGGAAATTTTTTAAGATACAAACTTCAAGAGAAGTTCCTAGGAGAATTATCACACTGGTTACAATTTGATGTATAATTTGCTATTAGCTCAGCAAAAATGCTTACTAAGAAGCTGAGTATTTGCTTCTGGGTCCTCTCTTTGTTGTAAAGAAGCACCATTGTTTTGATCTTCTGGTTGATATTAATCAATCACAAAGGACTAATCAATCACCTTCTCCAGCCTCCCATGTACCACTTTGGCTTCAGATACATCTGCACATACAATGTCTTCATCTGCAGTGTCAGGCAGCCTTGTTGTGCAGACCTCAGGGAGAAGAGTCCAAAACTTCCAAATAGTCTGTCCAAGGGGAGGATCTCACTGACTGATAATCAGTTCTTAATGTGCGTTACACTATATCTAGCTTTGACTCTCATGTTGTAGATAAACATTCTTATGTCTTTTGTGAAGAGTTAAAAGGGTGTTTGCATCTTACTGTTCTTTCTGAGGGAAATGTGTTTTGCTAACCTGTTAGTGTCAATTTTAAATTAAATGCTGTTTTTTTGTTGTTTGTTTGGTTTGGTTTGGTTTTTTTGTTTTGTTTTTTTTGTTTGTTTGTTTTTGTTGGGTTTTTTGTGTTTTTTTGTTTTTTTTTGTTAGTTTGTTTTGTTTGCTAGTGCTAGGATAAATTTCCAGGTAGGGGCTGTGGCACAAGTTGTAACACCAAATGCCAAGCCCAAGCTTTCAGCTAGGTGGTAGCAGCAAAGGCTGCAGGCTTTGAGGAATCCATGAAGGGTTAGTTTTGGAGTAAAATATCCTGCTGATTCCCAAGAATTAACAAGAGTGACATTTGGCATGCTTTTGCATCTCTCTCATAACTCTACATGATTTCCTTAGTCCAAAAAATGGAAGGACAGGATTCAGATGACTAAGCTATACTGTACATCTTATGCTACAGGCATTGCCATGCTTTGTTTGTGACTCCTAAGAAGAGTGGGGATGAAATCTTTTGTATTGAAGAGCAGTTGTTTTTTTTTTAAATAAATACTCTTTACATTTGGGAAAAGTCCTAAGGTTTTTTTGACATTTTTAGTCTCAGCTTGGAACCTTTTTTTGCTCTATTGTATGATACTTAATAACAGCATCTTACCATAATGACAGGTTATATTATTTTAATTTTACTTCAGAGTCACTGGGGAATTGCTACTACCATTGTAATATTTGTCCTTCTAGATCAAACTACTTCCTTTTTATTAAGTTGTAGGAAACTCCATAAAGAGAACATAAACAAAACAGACATGGGAAGAAATTTTGTTTCCATTTTGAATAATTTACATTAAATAGAAATTTCATGCAACGATGTTATAGAAAATGAATATTAATAACATAGGATTTGAATAAAACTCTGTATTTAAAATATTATGCAATTAAAATATTCTGGATGTCTGTCATTAAAATACTTTGAAACTAGATGAAAGCACATCTCATCATGAAAGAATTTCTTCAGAAAACTAGAAATTCCTATTTTTCACCTGTTTAATTTTGTACTCTCTTACCCAGCATCAGCTATACATCTAAATCTTCTAGTTGACATGAAACTTATTTAAAACATAACTCTGAGGGGCAGGCTTATGAGACACAGATCTCATTTCCAAGGTGGGCCTAGTGGGATAGCAATTAAGCAATCATCTTCCATCCCAGTTCAATAATAGCATATAAGGCTTGAAAATCAACCAAAACATTACTTGAACATATTCTAGTATTGTTTATTATTAAGTAAAATTGTCAAATATATTTTGCTCCTGCCTCTCAGACATTCCATGAAGCCTCGACACAATGACAGGAGCATCACTTTTATTAACATCTTCCACAGGCAGAAGGCAGTAAATTTTTTTGCATCAGGGGAACTATACTGTGAACAACTTCAGCAAAAATCTGTTCTTCCTGGGATGTTTCATGTCGTGCCCTGTACTCATTTTTGTTACTGTTGTTTGGTGATAGGAATGGAGTCTTAGTAAGTCCTGTGAATGCCCCTAAGTCCCATAAGTAACTCCAAGAGGATTGACAGTGCTTCTATCAATGGCAATATCCCAAGACCATTCAGAATTTCAGTTAAAGCAGCCTGGAGACTTCTTTGATTGATGTTGGATCATCTTGATTTGTAGGGACAGTTCCTGTGCTGAGGTAATTTTGCCTTCCACTGTATTAATTTTCTCCCTCTGATTCTGACTCCTTGGGTGTTCACCCCT
This sequence comes from Calypte anna, assembly GCF_003957555.1. Classification (NCBI taxonomy): domain Eukaryota; kingdom Metazoa; phylum Chordata; class Aves; order Apodiformes; family Trochilidae; genus Calypte; species Calypte anna. The sequence continues at coordinate 141,603,648 of NC_044245.1, read as the reverse complement.
TCACAAAGAAAACTTGGGAAAATCCCAGGAGGACAAGTTTGTTGGCTTTAAATCTCCTTTATGTTGCTGCCAGGGTGCAGTGTAGAGCTGGGCATAGCATATACACTGTGGTATTCTGCTATAGGAGCAGGCACGGCTGCAAATATGCTTTCCAACCAGTTTATTTTGATATTTATTTGTTTCTTGTCTGTCTCCTGAAGAAGCAGAGCAGTTTCATGAAGTGTCCACAGTTTTGTTGGCTGGGAGGAAAAAAATAAAATGCAGCCACTAAGGGAAACAGGCAGATAAAAGATATCAATGCCTTTGTCCTTACCTTCCTGTCCAACAGCAGCAACAGTTGAGAGAGGCACAGAAAAATGCTTTGATTACTTAACTTGATGTGTCAGAGAAATGCATTTTTTTAAAAATTAGTTTTACATACGGTGAGGTTTTTTTCCTTTTGTAGAAGCAAGATAGTAAAACATTGAAGCATACGTCACCTTTTGGGAAAGTTTGTGTCAAGAAGACTTAGCAAAATAATTTTTTTCATCAGAGCTAAAAAAATAAAAAAATAAAAAAAGCACACTTAACTCTTTGAAAGAAAATAATAATATCTGTTCCATTAATAATTTAAAGAAATATGAGAAAACTGGCACAGGGATTTCTAATGTAGAATTGCATCACTGTGTTTAATCAAACATTTAATAAGACTGACAAGTGTAACTAGAGGAGAACCTGGACTTTTAAGAATTTTTCCAGCATCTTTGGAGTTAACCATCTGCATTTCCTAAAGACTTTTTTTCACAAATATTGTACTCTTAGTGCCTGATGTGACCAGCCAAAGCTGCTTATTGATCCAGAAGCCTCATTACAACTTGTACAATGTGAACTTAGCATCACTGGTCATGCCATTAGTGTAATTATCTTATTTCATTAGTGATAATGCCATTTTGCATTACAGTATATTGGCTCACTTATAAAGTAATAAAGATTTGCAATCAAGGGATGCATTTGTTAACTTCAAAGCGTGCCTCTGAACTTGTCCTTGGTCAAGCTAAGTGCCTGGGTCTGCCCTGTTCAGTAATACTGGAGATTAGGGGATACAACAGTATCTCCAGAGTGTGGATCCTAAAAGACAGTTTATTTCTCATTAATATGCCACTAACTGTAGGCCAGAACCCACTGAGGAAATAATTGTGTTCCCAACATCATGGTTTCATAGCAGGATCCAACCTTTCACAGCGATTTCAAAGCACATAAATGGCTGTTGAGCAGAATGCAAACACTGATGGGTTAAACACCAAAAAGATAATGTATGTGAGCATCTTCCATAGTGATTTCCTCTTCTCTTTCCTTCCACACACTGACTTTGAGTAGAGTGAAATGGGAACTCCTATGGGACTAGCAATGCCAGTCATCTGCTTGAGTGCAGAAACAGTAAGTGAGGCTATACCTGAGGTGTTTCATTGCAAGTCAGTAGAACTGGTGGCTGAATCCTGAATATTTGTTAATCTTAGCAGGCAAATCCCATTTCCAGTCAAGTGGAGGCAGGCAGATATTTTCTACTCCTTCATGGCTTCCTTGTGTATCCTCCCATCTGTGAGCCAGCAAGGAGGTAAGCTCTGGGATGGTTCCACCTCTCATGCCTTTGCTCCCCAAGCCTGTAGTCAATGGGCAGAACATTCTTTTACAGAAGATGCTTTTGTAATGACAAAACAACATCAGAGACCTGCAGAACTTGGGGTTCCAACCCCAGATCACAAAGCCCACCCAGGCCTGGCACTGGGATCCTTAAATATCTCAACGTATCAACTGCATTTTGGTATGTTTGCTTCACCCTTATGTATTTTAACACTGGAGAAACTGTTCAGGGTTTGTTGGCCAAGCAAAAAGCTAAAGTAATTGGAGGCTAAATTGTTCAGAAGAAAACCAGGAATCTAGGGTGATAACTGAAAACTGCTATGACTCTATTATCCTTGCTGCCAGTTATGAAAACAACCTCATAGCCCCTCCCTACCACAGTTGACAATCAACTTTTCTTAACTCTGCCTCAGAGAGAGTCTTTCAGAGTGGACCAAACCTGGATTCTCTCTTGTAGTTACACAAAAAACTAATTCACATTTTAAGCAGTCCCTGTGGTCTCTGTTTTTCTTTCTTCTGACTAGTTAGTATTAGTGGAATCTGCTGCCTTAGGTTTTTTGATTTGTTCTTATTCTTTATAACAACTTGAAGTAACGTTTCAGATTACTTATTTCTGACCAGGCCTTGGAAATACACTAACACCACTGTGTTGCTTTTCTTTCACTGGGCTTTTGTTCCTCCAGGGCTGCCATTAAAACCACAGTTCATAGACAGGGGTATCTCAGTGTGCTAGTCTGGTCAGTCTCAAGCATTTGAAATATTTTGTAAGGGATGCAAGAATTCCCATCTCCAGTCTTAGCACTGAATTCTGTCTTGTTCAGTGTCCAAAAGTACTAAAACCAGGTCTAGATTTGTCATATATAATTAGTACTTTATAAGCAATTGTAAATCCAGTCTGGCGCTGGAACATTATTTAGTAGTTGAATAACATTTGAAAGATGCTTTTCATCCCAGTAGAACTATGAATCATTTCTACTGTCACAGAAACTGATTCTAATCTTTGCCCCCAGTGCTCTTGCCACTGTGAGATAGGTACAAATCTTGTACATAAAAAAAAAAACAAGCCCGAGAAGCTCAGAAGTAGAAAAGAATTTATTCAAATTAATATGTAATAAATGCTTTTAACACACGAATATCTTGGAAAAGGATGACTTAGGACTTCCCTACTGTAATACTGTGCAAGAAGAAACTTCAGCCATTTCATGGTAACTTAAATTCTTGAAGTCATAGAAACCAGTGATGAGTCCCCCTTAGCAGTTGGTGGCACAGACCTTTAATGTAAATAGATGCTGTTCTTCCCTGGCAGATGCATTCAGTAAACTCATGTTTTAACTCCTTGACTCCAGGACACAAGTCAAGAAGCATGCAAAATATTTGCATTGAAGCATAAAATAAGAAGCTTGAGCAACAAAATCTTTTTCAAAATTGCTGCCTTATCATGTTCTTGTCATACAAATAAATTGCCTTCACAGTGAAAACAAGTGGGCTAAACATTAGAAATCATTATGCTTTTGACACTCATAGACACACAAAATGATCTCAGTTCAGCACAGATAGTCGATCATTTCATTCTGTAAGTCTAGACAATATCAGAGTTCTACCATACACAATTTGAGAAACAATCTCACATAGTCAAAGTGATGGATTTAGCAGATTTCATCACTCTTTTCTAAGTCTGTGATTTTATGAATTGTACATTGAGATTTTTTATTAGATGTTATGAAAGATGGACTGGATAAATGCATTGTTTATATATATTTATTTTTTCACTAAAGTTCTAGAGGTAACATAGATGACAATTTATTTACAGCATATATGAAGATAGTACGGTTGAAGGTAGCTAACAGTATGATATATATGCAAAGTGTCTAATTTTTGGAGGAAACAGCTGCTCATTTCAAGATCAATCTCAGGTATCAAGGGTGTGAATTACTACTTTATAATCTCCTCAGTCATGCCTCTAGACTGTAAAATCAAAGGCTTTATTGCAGAATCACTCCTAGAGAAACATCTAATAATTATCTGATCTTTGAAATGTATACAAACTCACCATATCCTTGGGAGCAGCAGATAAAGGTCACATACTGAAATTACTTGCTAGTACACACAACCAGACATGCTGGCTATTGATAGCTTAAATATATTTATAATGACTACCTAAATCTTACTGAACCATCAAAACTGTGTAAAATATGGTTAGAATCCAGTCAGGAACTTATTACATGTAGCACTGATGAAATTAATGGTAGATATTACAAGTAGTTGATCCTGTTCTGTAAGCACTTTCCTAAAATTTTTTTACTGCATCTTTGCCTCTAGAATTCCACTGTATTCAAAGGAAAGATCCCACAGAAAATGATTTAAAGCTAGAATCTTCCTTTGATAATTTGAATATCACACCAAACTGCAGGTAGTGCTCTGTAAATACACATCCTGGCTCACTAACTTTTCTCCAGAGTTTACACAAAGCTTCTCGATGAAGGCAAAGCTGAATTCTGTGGCTGTAGGGTCGATGTCTGGGACCTGGCTTGAAAACAGGAGAGGAAAACAGGAGCACCCAGGAGAGCCAAGCCTGCTTTTCCCATGGTCCCTGCAAAGACATAGCATTGCTGAGGGGACTAGGAATGAGAGGGGCCATCCCACATTTCACACCCCAGGTAGATGCTACTGCTTCAGGCACTCTCATAGACATATTGTTAGCCTGGTTTCTCTGCATCTTGACATGCATGGTGTGGATAGGGGGATCTTGCTGCTCGGCTTTGGAAGTCCTGTTTGTCAGAATTCTTGAAAACCTGCAGAGCTGAGATATGCCCTTCTGTTTAATAAAAGTCTACTCAAAGATAATGGAAGAAATATTCCAGTGGATTACTAACAGCTGTGGCTGAAAACAGTGATCAGTGCTCCTTCCTTTACAGATATTTCACTGGCTGGGAACAGGGTATTACTGGAAGAAAAATTATTCACCTGACTAAAGACTAATGCTGTCAATTTGTGCTCATCAAGTCTTTCCTCTGAGATTTGATTAATAGGAACTACAGACATAAAATAACAGGAAAAGGAAGAAAACAACAGAAAAAAAAAAAAAAGGACACTGTAAGAAATAAAACAATAACCCAAAGCACATACAGGAGACATGTCAGAAGACTGATGTCCTGCTGCAGGGAAGCAAGCTCTGTTTGGACAGATAGGTCACTAAGGAGAGTATGAGGCTTGCTTCTGAGTATCTCTGTCTTGTAGGAGTATCATCTAAAATCTGTGTAAATAGTGAAAACAGGGGGCATGGTGGAAAGGGCAAAATGGGGCAAGGCAACTAAAACAAAGGGCCAGATGAGAAAGTAATTGTTATCTCACATTTGAAGGAGATTTGTGAGTGCCTTGCCCTGAACAGAGAGTACACTGCGACTCTTTTTTATTGTCCGAGGTTTCCAAAGGATTTCTGAGCAAACAACCACGGGTATTTCAATGTCCTAATTATAGCCTGCTCACCACCCATTTCTGAAGTGTTGCTGAGTTCCCTGGCACAACAGCTGTGTGAGCACACTTCCCAGAAGTGTTGGGCTCCCTGCCACGGTAACACACTTGATTTATGTCAGACTTTTAACAGAGGATCTAGAGGAGCCTTGATTGTGCAGCTGATGATGTTTTTTTTCCTTCAGACCCAGGAGCCAAGAGCAGCCCTTGTCCTGTTCATTCCTTTAGGTGTCCAAGCAAAAGCCCTGGAGTCAGCTGCTACCTCGAGGACTCCCTGGGGAAACCAAATCTCCCTTTGTGTGGGATGAAGAGCTTTTCCTTCCACTTGCTAGCTCACTTGACAAAGTGCTAGACTTGTTAAAAGGGACTTCTTTTTTATTAGGTTGTTGGAGGTTTTAAAGCTTCTAAGCACAAACCACATTTTTATATATACATATATTATTTTTTTTTTTTTTAAAGAAAATAGCAAACCCCTGGCCTCAGTCCATGGAACGAACAAGACTGAGTCCTTCCACACTGGCAGCAGAGGGATTAAGAACAGTGAGTTTTGGACCTCTGAATAACATAACTTCTATGTTTTCTGTATACCACAGATCCAACCTATTGAAAAAGTTTACAGCTCAGATGAAGCTGGCTAAGGCAGGCTTACTCCTTTTTGTATATGGAGTAGCATTTACGTTTCCACTGCATCAAGATTATTTGTTTCCAGGAGGCATGGAAACATGTTTGACAAATAGTGCAGAAAAATCATACAGCTTGAAACTTTCTTGGCTGGAAGCTCCAGAGTGTGACTGTAACTGATTATAGTTTCTTTTATATTCTGAGAGGGTTCAACAATCCTTAATCCAGCTTTGTAAATAAGAGCTGATCGTTACATTCCAGTAAATAAAATTAACTATAAAGTTGTGACTGTCAAGCTTCTAGTGTCCATAGCTTATTTATGAACACAACATGGACTAAGTGCTTCACTGCAAAGGTTGTGTATAGAATAAAGTATGTAAAATGTGAACAACCTGTGATTGCAAAGTGCCATCAACCTCAAGGCTAAGTGCTCTTCTGAGTTAAGCACCCTTCAGTTGTTTGCTTCTGTACTACACAAGTGGAGATGGAAACTGCAATGATGATGTAAGAACTGAAAAACAGATAAAACATCTTTGTAATGGTTGTTCTGTTGAACTCAAATGTCAAAGCTGGTCACAAAAAAAGAGCCAAAAGCCAAGAGGTAAGGAGGTTCAAATTCATGTTTTTCTCTCTGAAATGGTCACCAGTAATACCCACAGCAGAAAGCAAAGGTTATGAGGGTTGGTGGACAGATTTTCAGAAGTCATAACTAATTTGGATGTCTACATTGGGAGTTTCTGGCAGCCTGATTTGGAAAAGGGAAATATTAAATGCCAGCTGGGAAAAACAAAAACAAAAACCCAACAACAAACAAAACACAAAAGGATAAGCCATCCAAACCTGGATAAGCATCCAGTGAAATTACAGCAGAGCTGGCAACGATCTGCCCTGGCATATGGAAGACCTGCAATATTTTTATCTACAACCCCACCTAAATACCTGCTCATGGTTGTGGGATAAAAATGGACTTTTCTACAAAACTCACCATCAGAGATTCAGTCTTACCAGAGAACATGCTGCAACGGGGTAATTAATTTCAGCATGTTAGATTCTTATCCTTGTCCTTGAATAAAAATTAGAATGTACTTCTCTTGAGTGCAGATACTGAATAGTAGAATGAATGTGAACCCTGTAGGGAATATGCTATTTTGTTTTGAATGATGATAAATTAAGTTATTGATTGGTTATTACATTACCAATATTGTGTGTAGTCATAGCTTTTCAAATGCTCCTGAAATACCAGGTGCAGCCTACTGATGGAGGGAGAGAGACCTGGCATGTTTAAATATGAAATCTCCTTTCTTGTTTAAATATGTTCTTCTCCTTTCATGTTTAAATATGAAATACTCACCCATGTTCTTGAGTGAGTAGCTTGAACCATTAACCTAGGACCACGTGGCTGAATATCTTTGCAATAAAAATCAAGAGGTCAAGTAGAATAATCTGAAGGAGGGTGGGTTTAAAATAAATCCACCCAATTTTAACACAGATCAGGCTTATGCCCCCCAAAATTGCTAGAGATGTGAAATGCTTCTAAATGTTTGGGGAATCCACCATGGGATGATTTTTAAGGGTGTTAGTGGCTGACCGTTGTCATTTACAGAGAATTAGTACTTTTCCTGTTCCAAGGAAGATGTTGAAAACACCATTTTGGTGCCTTTCTTCACCAGCTGGTCCATACATATGTTTATCTGTGTACTGTGGCCACCCAGCCCAGAAATAAACTAGGTACAAGGCAACTGATGGAAGTGATGTCCCAAGTCTGGCCACAGTGCTGCTCTAATAGCATGCCTTGCATCTGTGGATCGTAGATACATCTCTGGAAGTGTTTTGTCAGTCCATCTTATCCAAGCTTTCTGAATTGTCAGGTTACATCATGTCATTCTGTGAAATGTCTACAGAATATATGATAAAGTTTTCTCTCCCTCAGTCAAGGTGAGTAAAGTAATCCAAAGAACAACCAAAAGGAAGGAGCATTTTTTCCCCATGCTATATATTTTGAAATAAATTTGTTCCTGACTAGTAAAGGATAATGCAGAACAATGAACCTACAATTGGTGGAGAGAGCCAAAACATCTCTTTAGGAGAAAGATTTCTCAGGTCTTCTGAAGATTGTAACTACATAGTTGCCTTGAGCCACAGCTATATTGCAGCCAGGAGAGATTAGTTACACTTGCAAAATGGGCAATCAGATAAGGGCTAGATAAAAGTGTGGACCTGATTTCATTGTGCTGGCTTTTGCATTTCCTTTAATATGTGGGATGGTGGGGGTCAAATGGAGAAAGTCAGACCAGTCTGTTCCCATATTCCAGTGAGCCAAATGACCTCTGTGAGCTAGTGAGATCCTGAAGTAGAAGCAGCATTAGGGATGGAGTTGTAGTCAAGGAGAGGAATAGTGAAGGTCTCAACACTTATAAAATTGATTACATAGTCTTCAAAAAGGTTGAAAAAACCCTTTTTGCTGATTTATTCAATCTGATGCAGAAGAGAGAAAAATATTTATATCAGTGTTTCAATCATCCAAGTTTTGAGTCATATAAGTATCCATTTATTTATTCATGTTAATTCAGTGAATACATCAGCTTCAAAGAGATCTCTCACATGACTCCAGATTTGGAGGATCAGGTCTTATTTATGTAATGGTTTGAGGAGTGAGAAAATGAAGAACTGTCATTTTTGATATTCCCTTCCTGTATAATTTATTTACATTTTTATAAACATTGATTAGCACAGATGTTTTTAATAAGGTTTTCACATCAGATCTGAATACATTTTTCTATTATTATGGCCCTGACAAGCTAGAAAAAGAGGGAAAAAGATTCACCACTATCATTTTCCTTAAAAGAAAAAGAGAGCTTTTATTTATTGTATGAACAAAAAGAAAAGAACAAAACAAAAACAAAGATATAACTGCAGAAACCAAATTTTAATCAACACATGTATAACATTACTTTACCAAGTTATTTTCATTAGGTATGAGATGGAATAAATATTAACTCTGGGCAAAAGACCTTGAAATAATTTCAGAGATCATGGTGGAAGTAAGCACAATGACAATGAGCTCATTGTCTAGCCTTAAGTATCTTTTAAGAAGCAGCTTAATCAGGAAATGCTAGCAGGCTTTTTGACAAATAAACTACTAGTGAGGGCTGCAAATGTCTCTCTATAGAAATCCAGGCTCATTGTGACAGAGATCCCCCTGTGACTGGACTCTAGTGAGCATGTGGCAAAATGGCCATTGGGCCTAGATTCATTTTTGTACTTACAGAGTTAAAAATTATTAAAAACATTTAAAAGTAGCACACAAATAAATAAATTAATTTTACTTCCTCAACACTATTAACCAACTAATTTTTAGAATTTTTTTTCCCATGGACTGTGTTAATCAGGACCAAGGAAAAATACTCCAGGGAAATTACTGATCATGGATTTAATTTCTAGAAGAGCAAATACTTTTTACACTCTAAAAGTCTATTTTCTGTACCTGAAAAATTAAATGGAATTTGACTAGATTTTGAACACTGAGTTGCAACTTTCAGCATTTATTCCTGAGGGGCAAACAGTAAAACTTATTATAATGATCACTACTTGTATTATTAGCCTTTTGTTGGAAAAATCTGCTTAATTGCTAAGTATCTGATACACATGAAGACAGCTTTGAATGCAGAGACAGTGGAAACCATGTTTCAGAACAAGCTGTTTTCTAGTTGCTTTGATACTCACTTGGGTAGACAAACATCTGAGATAAGGGTCTGAACCACAGTCTGTCATTCCATATAAAGATTTTAGCAATATCTGACACAATCCTTTATCAACAGAGGCACCATTCTAGTAACAAAAACCCCATGCATAGTCTCATAACCTTTTAAGTAGCTTCCTTGGGCTCATCATTAGAATCATAGAATCATAGAATTGGCTGGGTTGGAAGGGACCTCAGAGATCATCGAGTCCAACCCTTGAACCACCGTTGCGGTTGCTAGACCATGGCACTGAGTGCCACATCCAGTCTCTTTTTAAATATCTCCAGGGATGGAGAATCCACTACTTCCCTGGGCAGCCCATTCCAATGTCTGATCACTCTCTCCGTAAAGAAATTCTTTCTAATATCTAACCTAAATTTCCCCTGGCACAACTTAAGACCATGCCCTCTTGTCTTGTTGAAAGTTGTCTGGCAAAAGAGACCAACCCCCACCTGGCTACAACCTCCTTTCAGGTAGTTGTAGAGAGCAATGAGGTCTCCCCTGAGCCGCCTCTTCTTTGGGCTGGAAAAAAAAATAAATTAAAAAAAATTTAAAAAAAAAAAAAAAAAATTTAAAAAAAGAGGCAACCTTCCTGCACTGCCCTCTGGAAACCTCAGTTTGCAGTAATAGTGCCTGGACCTTGGACACTAATTTAGTTTATATGCTTGGATCATATACCTTAAGTTAGATAATGTCAATATCTTCAGGATGTCCAGGCAGGATATAATACACCATTTTAGAATCCATATGTCAGCAAAGTCAAGTTATATTGAAGCAGCAGCTTTAACAGAATACTAGGCTGTACATCTTCATCTTCTACATAATCTAATTATCAAATTAAATTGAACATATATTTCCAATTTCGAGGAATTCATTTTGATTTATGAGAACTGAGATGGAGTTTCAACTTGCTGACTCTTTGGACTGCCACTGATTTTGTACACTGGAGAAGACTCATGCCACATACTCTGGATTTGAAACACAATGGCTTAATACCAGCCCTATACAAGTAGTTGTAAATCCTGCTGCTCATCTCCATCTCACCAGGCTGGCATTGACTGAGTAGACAGGAGACAGCAGCAGTGTTGTTAATGGCACAGAGATCTTGGCACGAATGCAGAGCAGTCATGAGGCTGCTGACTTCAAAAAAGAGAACGGTGACTTTGACATGTACTTGTACGGAGGCTTTAATTCAGTATTTGTGCTTTTTCATTTTAAACTTTATGCTATGTCACCATCCCAGCTCTGGATCACACATAGTAATGTATGGAACTGAAATTTAGCTTCTTTTAGTTTTACTAGGACATAACTTGCACAGCAAAATGTTGAAGTTCTAACTCAAAAACTGATGATCAGATGAGCCCACTGAACTGTAATATTTTATAGACATCACTGTACTTAAATTACCTCAGGAATACACTAGGTTTCCAGTCCTGATAAATGGAGTGGAAAAATAACTTAATTATGCAACTGATGACAAGGGCAGAGTTACTTCACCTAATTTTAAACAAAGAGAAAAGAAATAATACTTAAAATTTGTAAAGGACTCGAGATATATGCTTCAAACTTTAGTGTTAGGGCATTTTTTAATGTCTCTGTTTCTTAAGAAAGCACATCATTAAGCTTTCTGGTTTTCTTAATGTTAGAAGATAAGATTCACTCTCTGTTCAAATTTGAATGCTATTTTTCTTGTTAACAGCTACTTTGGGAAATTTAGTATCCTGCTTCCCAAGAACCATGTGGAACCAAGAGCAAAAGTCTTTGTACAAATAAACACTAGAAAAAATGTGAAAGGTATAGAATTTCATTAGTATTTCTCCAGCTTCTATTAAGAAGGTGAAGTCATGGCCAAAGAAACAACTGTTGTGTCTCTGCAACCCTATGTTGTTTCCAGAGGCTCTGGCCTAAAGGAATCATGGAAAGGAAGACTTGTTAGGAAACAGGACTGGAGAAATTAATTCCTAACATCCGAGAAACACATGTATGCTACTGAATAATAGGATGAAAAAGGAACCAATGTTTCATAGTACCAATGATCACTTGCTGTTTGTCTTTTGTGATGCTCCAAAAGGCACAAGAGCTTATGCTTCTCACAGGGATACATTACAGTTTTATGGAAAAAAACTGCAAGATAGGTATCACAATTATTTAGACCTGTCGAGCCAGATAAGAAATGAGGAAATCTTCATCCAGGTTTTAGATGTCTCTGTTTTCCATGCATACAGTTTCATTTGTTTGGGTTTTTTTAAAGTTCTTGCATGACCTAAACACTAACTACAAAAAAGGTTAAAGAGTTATTTTACATTTTTTTTACTACACATGGAGGTAGACCATTTTATCTTTATGACTGATGGATGATCAAAAAATTCACAAGAAGTGAAGTGCAGAGAAACCATCAGTGCCAATTACATAAGGGTGTACCCCTTGAATGAAAATAAATTGCTTGTTCTTAGCACCTCACACTGCATGTTTGATTTATAATGCCTTATGCTCTCTCTTTATATTTATTGTAATACTTTCAATACTTTCAGTTATCAGTACTGGCTACTGTCCTTGGGTTGGCACCAGAAACAATTTTACACCTAACTGACAAAGCACTGACAGAAGACATTTACCTAAGTAGCAATAAATATTTGTGCATAGTGTTAAAACTGTTGCTCACTTAAGATATCAAAGTACTTTATAAATGTTGGTTAAGCCTCATAATTTGGACCTTTGTGAGGCAGCAAAATTTATCACACATGCTATTTTACACTGAAAGGTTAGCAAACAGCATTTGATCCCAGCAGGCATAAGGATCTCAGGTAAACGGGGAAGCTGATGTTAAATGGACTTCCATGGATTTTTATTTTTTTGCCTTAAAAATGTTGTTAGAGATTCTCAAGATCTTAGGTCATGATGAAATACAAGTGACTTTTGTAAAACAGTAGTGTGGCTATAACCACTGTGGAGAAACTTGAAAGGAGAGGATACACATTTCTAAAAGAAAAATACAGTGGAATTGTTACTCTATTCTCAGTAAGGGGAATATATAAGGTGCAAATTCTCTAGAGCAACGCACAATTAAAAATGCTGGTTATGAATTACAAGACTCAAGGAATACCTTCTTCAGCCTCTACATCAACTACCAGGAAAGAAAGATGTTAAGGGGTTGAAATACCATGTTGGTGTCTTCCTTTACTCAGAGAAACGTAAGAGAAACCTGGGGTTGTTGCATTGAAGTACTTCACAAAGCACAAACCATAGTGGAGATTCTTTGAAGCACTAGTAATTTTGGAGGTCTCAGTTTTGGAAAACATCTTGGTACAGTTCAGTTTCCTGCTTATCTCTGAAAAGATCCTTGAAAATATCACATACTGGAATTTAAGACTGCTATATGCTATAGTATCTATACCTACAAATACTTTCTGCCACTGGGAAGGCAACACGAAATTTCATACTGCAGAGTTCGCCATCAGTGCTGAATCTCAGCTGCACCCAAAGCCACTTGGGGAAATGCTTCCTGGTCCAGGTCAACATTGTTCTGCAGCTCAAGTGATGGAAACTAAATGCTGGCACTTGATAGTTTAGCAGTATAGATGAAACCCCTAATACTGAGGCAGTTCTCTTGATGCATCTACTAAATTTTGCATTGTGCATGGACTTGGTGTAATACAGTGATACATTACTACAGTGCACCTAGGCAGATTCTAGGTTAACATAGTCTTAGGAAAATAATTGGTAAAAAACCTAACAACTTTAAATACCATTTGAGTCTGAAGACAACACTATAACAAGTATTGACCAAATCTTCTGAAGATTCTCTTCAGAAGAGTAAAATAAGTTTTTCTGTATAGCATTGTGTTTGGCATTTTGGTCAGCATCAACATCTTACAAATCAACATCAAGATCAGCAAGAAAAAGTCTTGTAAAAACTGAAAAATATTCCATGAACTGAGTTACATCTTCAGTTTCCAGGACACAGTCAACACCAATACATCAGAGGTGGAATTGAGCTGTTTCAGGGGCATTAAAGATTAAGCAAGCCTCATGGGAAAACAGTATTTGGATACAGCCTGGTTTCCACATGGAGTGTCCCAAAGAGAAGGAGCATGGCAAGTGCACTGGTTGAAGCATCTTGTTATCAATGACGTTGGACCATATCAGGGACTTCCCTTAGCAGGACACCCTTGGGTAATAATCACAGATGTGAAAATATGTAACAAGTCTTAAGGCAAACTTGTGAAGGTGACTTAACTGAGCAGTTGGTGGAGTCATAGATGTTCTTGTCTCCCTGATTTCCATAGGATTTTTGTCACTGATCTCAAGGATACCAGGAGCTGTCTTATTTTTTTCTAAGTTTTATCTACAGTTTCCATTAAGCTGGCTACAGTTCAGGAAAATTACTGAACCAGTGAATAGTTTCTCATAGTTTCTCCTTCCTAATTAATTTTAGGAAGACTGCTCTAAATGATACCTAGTGCAATCACTTCAGCACAGAGCAATACTTGTTCCTAAGGCACTTTTTTTTGTAAAAGAGAGAAGTATTCAAACTAGGATGCATTCCTCTTATTCCAGAACAAACTTTTATACCTTTTCTACACCATTTTCCTCGAGGCATATACCCCTCTTACTACAATCTCCAGTTTCACACTTCAAATGCTGAGAAATGCTGTTTTTCTTCAGGAAGGGAAAAGAAAGTTCCCTTTTGAGTTGGGTTTCTTTATAAAAGGTTGGCTGAACTTTGCAAACTTTACCAAAGGGGGAACCCTTTCCCACAATCCATTTCAAGACCAACACCTTTGATGTCACAGCTGGCTCAAGTAAACTCATTTCCTTCTTCCCTAATGTGTGTCTGATGCAATTTTGGCAAGCTTTCTCTCCCTGCTGTTACTGCTGCCTGTTTTGAAATGAGGCCAAGTGCAACGTTTAATGTGAATGCTTGGTTTGGCCTAATCATCTGTGCTTTATTTCACTGGTACTCTGCATTATGTGTGTATATATATATATATATATCTCCAGATCTATCTATGGAGCTCTATAGGCAATTTTCCCCCTCCATTCCTCCTTTGCAAATAATTCTCACCACATGTTTTCAGTTTATTCCTTTGTGGTCTACTCCACCCAGTTCCTGAATCAGTAAATAATCTTCATGCTTCTTCCCACACTGCAAGTTCTCAATTACAGAGGTCAAATAGCATTTTCAGGCCTTTGTGGTGGAAGTTGATTAGTTTCTTGGTAAAGCTTGAAGGTGCTTGAAAACAGTAGAAGAGGGTTTTGGAATGGCAATATTTGTCCAACATTATACATATTGCTTTCATGTCAATGGCTGCTTGAAGGTGTGAGGGGCAAGTCAGGAGCAGGTTGTGAAGGAAATGACATAGCATGTCATACACTGATCACTTAATGATGATGTTGATAGCAGGGTGACTCCACCCACTGCACCCACAGAATAGGATCTGTCATCCTGCAGGGCACTGTGTGTTGTGGGTCATGTGTGGTTCACACCCTTGTGGCCTCCTGCAAAACCTCTTTGACTCCACACATTCATTCAGATTTGATGCAGGGATTAAAATTGATTTGAAAGTTAAACTTGTACTATTAAATTAAACAGTACCAGGGCATGTTCCTGGTCCCTGGCGCTTGATTGCTTATATTGTTGTATTGGCAGAATGGCCCTTGACACCACCTTTGCCCAAGTCAACCCAGACTCTCCAAACAATGTTGTTTATTGTTAAGGGAACTTTCAGGCCAAAGGCCATTCACATTAAGTAAAAAGAATACACTCTTCACTATTTTAAACAATAAGGGAGTTTCAAGACAAGACTACAGCCAAATAATCTTTCATGTTTCTTGACATCTGTGCCAAAGAAGGTGCTTGGAACTGTTAATTTACTAACACAGATGTAGCCTAAGGGGCATTTTTTACAGTATATGGTATTAAACACTTTTTTACTGCCTAAATGCAGGAACAAACGCTTCCTTCTGTGTGAAATTCAGAGAGACATAACTTCTGTTTTTTCTCTGGAAGGAAATTCAAAGTGTCGGAGGTAGTTTGCACTGAATCACTGAATCATTGGGCAGACCCTCCTCTTCTTCATTGACTATAGAGAAGAAGTAGACTTCATCTTTCAGACAGTAACTTTGGGATCTATAGAACATTGCAATTTAAATCTTTGGCAAATCAGTAATAAGACACAAAATAGAGATGCTCCTGCATACAAATAAACAATATTATAATACATCAAGGTATCAGGTTGACATTGGCCAGTTGCTCTCTTACTCTCCCTCTTCATCAGAACAGGGGAGAAAATAGGACGTAAAAACTCATAGGGTGAGATAAGGTTAGGAGATTCACTTACCAGTTACCATCACAGTCAAACCAGACTGGAGAAAAATTAATTACCATTTAAAATAAGTTTAGATAGTAAGAATAAAACAAACAAACAAAAATAATTAAAGCAACACCTTCTCTCCACAGTTAATTTACATTCCCACCCTCACCTCTTCCCTCCTGGCTCCTCTCCTCCAGGGATGCAGGGCTGGGTTGGGGTCTTCCTCCTTTGCCACCTTTGCCTTTGGTTCTTTCGGGAACCTCTTTCCCCTCTTCCTTCCCCTGGCACCCCCAGCTTGGCTGAGAGGATCAACAATGTCCTGCGGTGGGGCCGTTGGAGCTGGATGGGACTGGCTAGGACTGGATGGGACCAGCTGGGACTGGTTGGGACTGAGTAGAACCTGCTGTGTCCGGCATGGGGCAGCCCTGACCTCTCCTCCCACAGACCCCGGCAGTCCCAGTACTACTTACACTTGGACACATAAACTCTATACAACCAACCACTCAAAAAAGATCCTGTGTTATGCAGGAAGGGAAGGAGAGGCTTTTACACTCCTATAATCTTTTTTTTTTTTTTTTTTTTTCCTGGAAGTCAAGTGAACTATGGCCACAAATCCAAGTAAATCTCAGTGCAACGCTCAACTAAACAAAAATAGCAAGTGCCCACCATCGTTGAAGGGAAATGGAAAAGACTTCAGATGCTCAGGTCACATACCTACAAGAGTCTGCCAATATTACCAGTCTTTGATATAAAAATTATGAGCCCTAAGGTTATTGGTTGGGTTTGAAAGCTCCTAGATTTTCTTTTTTAATGTGCACCTTTGGGGAAATAATGACCCCCATCAGTGCATTATAGGATGCATGCAGACTCCAGTCTCATGCTCTTCTGAATAACAGGAGAGAAAGGTGTGAGAAAGCAACAAGCTTAGAAAGTTGACAGAAGCTTATTACAAAGTTAGAACATCAACGTATTTGCATGGTGCCTGTGACCAGTACTTAAACAAAAAAAAACAACAAAAAAATCACAGACCTCTGAATGGCAAAAAACTGTTACAAAGGAAGGTACTTCTGATCAACCAGCCAAATAAATTTTCTGTTATCTTTAAAGGGAACATTATTTACATTCATATACACTCACCATCTTCAGTCAGCATCAGGGAGGGATTAGTGTGAGAGGAAATGTGAACTCAAAGAGTGAGGTCCTCAGCTGTTGTTGAAGAACATGAGTGCACAATTCCCACGGAGCAGGAGGAATAGAAAGTCCCAGAAGAGAAGCACTTTAAGAGTCACTTGTAATGGGCTAATTGCATCTGACTGAAGATTTTTTATGAATCAGCCCAACCAGTTTATCTAATTTCATCAGTCATTTACCAATGTAAAGAGACAGAAGGAATTATTTCATTAGCATTTACAGCAAAATACACTTTAATAAAAATCATGGCATTTAATTGGAAAGTATCAGGTTTGATAACTCAAAGTAGAAAAATTATTAAGGAGAATTGACTTTTTAATAAATTGACTCTGTTTCTTTCTGATTCATGTGCAGAACATACTTAATGTATTTGAAATACTTTCCATCTTATTCTTACATTAAAACATCAACTGTAATAAAAAAGATAGCTATTTTATTACATTGAATATTTAGGGTTTATTAAATGAATAGCATTAGATTAGATTCCTGGGCACTGTTTGCAGCTGTGTTTTAGATTTCAACTTTAATTCACAAAAAAACAAAACAAAACTGAATTTTCCTGCAGAAAATACGTTCCTGCTGGGAATCTCTTTGGGACAGGAACTGTTGTTTAAAGTAGATTTGAGTAGCACACAGGGTGACTGCAGTCATACTGATCACTAAGAATGATTGGACTGGATATAGATCAGATAACGATTTACAGATTGGAAAGAGTTCAGCAGATATACCTGACAATTTTCATTATCTACTGTAGTTCTTGTAAATCCTATAAATCCTTAACAGTAACTATATCACCTTTTTGCCTCCTAAGAGTGAGGCATTTTAAAGAAACTTGCAGAAAGCAAAGTATATATGACTTTGTGATGATATTACCTACATTGGTAAGATTTGAATCAGACTTGGGTGTCTGGCAAAAAAACAGTGCACTACTGTGGTCTAGGAATAATGGGAGGAAGAAAATTACAGTAACGTCATTCTTGCGCTGAGTCTAGAGAGATTCAGAATTGTGTGTTAAGTCATGTGTTCAAAGAACTTGAGCCCCAGGACCAAAAAGAGAGAAGTGAAGTGGCATCAAAATTCTCAAGACCAAATACAAATGTGATGGAAGAATAATCAGAAAAAAAAAAAGAGCAAAGACACAAGTTAGATTCAAATATAATTTATGGAAAGAAAAGGGCAAAATGTTGATATGATACTTAATAGCAATTGTAAATGATTGGTAGATAGAACTGAGAAGGCTTAAGCCCTTTTTTTTCCAGATTCTGATTATGACACAGGATGAACTGGATGGCCAGACATGTGTGAGCTGGGCCTAAAGAATGTGGGACCCAGGCCTTAAGAAATTCTTCCTGGGGTACTCAGGTAAAAGAGATTTCTAAGGAAATCAAGAATTTTCCAAGGAAATATCAAGGAAGTGAAAAACAATTTAGTATTGAGTGTTATTTAGGTTTGGCAATAAGAAGAGGCTTTTAACAGTAAGGAAAGTTAAGCTCT
Organism: Calypte anna; assembly: GCF_003957555.1. NCBI lineage: Eukaryota > Metazoa > Chordata > Aves > Apodiformes > Trochilidae > Calypte > Calypte anna. The sequence goes on along the minus strand of NC_044245.1, from coordinate 141,585,197 downwards.
CTAATAGATTGTCTAGGGAAATTTTTATGTCTTCATCAGAAGGAAATTTCAAAGAATATAGGAGATAAGTAACCTGAATACATAGCTTTGCTGTATACCTGGTCACATGATATTTATGTACTGCCAGGGAAATGGCAGGATACAAATCTGCTCTGCCTTTTCTAAAATGTATATTCCTATACACCCAGAAAAAGAGTAGAGTGGGAAATTTGCCAGAATATTGTTATTTCCACATGCACACACATATATAGATATGTTTCTATATAGAGAGAAATAGAAATACTATGACATGGTAACATTTTAACATGGAATTGACAGCTGCTTCTATTTACAAGAGGAACTTTAGCAGGGCTTTCATGATGGACACATATATACAAGGGACTATTAATAACTCAGTTGTTGAACTTAAACAACTTGCTTTATACCAGCTATCAGACACAGCTTTCCTGGTTTCCTCCTGGAAAAGGGAAACATTTTTTTGTTTTGTTTTGTTCTTCCTATATAAAAGACTATTATTTTATCACTATAAAAAATTCCAACTGAAATTACTTTTACTTTGAACTTTCAGTAAGACTTGAAAACTTCCTACCTCTGCAGTGGTTTAAACTCTACCGTGTACAGAAGCTGAACACATGAAAATCTACAGTAGCAGCGAGAAATTCACACACGTGTTGAAGAGAAGATTTGGGAATTTTGCAGCTTTACTACAGGTAGATAAATTGATTTGAAAAATATAGAAATAATCTGAATTTTTGGCACTTTATATTGAAACCAGACTGGATCTGTCTGTATAAAGTTCTAGACAATTTCAGAGTCATCATTCACCAGATACCTCAAACTGTGATGGCTGGACTGGCTTCACTTGATTCATGCCTGGTATCAATGCAATGAAATGAGTGAACAGTGGACTTCGGAATGAAAATAAATGGTGGGAATGAAAAAAATGGACAGACAGAGGGATAAAACTGTAACTTTGGTAACAAAAGCATGATCTAGGCAGGTTGTAGCCACTAAGTTTAGAACAGCCACCTCCAAATACGCCAGTCCCCTACAGCCCCTGAAGCCAGCTATAGAGGCAGGCTGAGCACTAGGGTTTCAAAGTATGGACCGTCCTGTGGACACCAGCATCTGCCTCAGCTCTCAGCCTTCAAGTGGGAGAGCTGTGTCCTACACCTCTCTTTGTGGTTGAGCACCAGGAGGATTTCTCAGCACGGTTTATAACCTGTGTATGCTTTTCCCTCCATGAGAAATCCTGTAGACCCACCCACTGCTTAGCTTTCTGACCACTGGCATGTTGCAGTGCACTATGTGGAAATTAACTATGTTTTCCAAGCTGTAGTCCAGGCTCTGCTGATATCTGTGTGTCTTTATGTCTTGAGGGAACTGAATCTCTCTGTATCTTTTTCTTTATCTGCAGGATTGTTATGAGACTGAGGTAATTGTTGCTTGTATGTGACTTAGAAGAGGTAAATGGTAACTATTATTATTCGAGAATCACTGTTGAGCTACAAAGAAAGAAATAAAAAAAAAGGGAAAAAAAAAGAAACCCTCCTGCAGCCAGGGTTCTCAAAAGAAGAGATAAATGCTGTGATGAAAGAGAGACCTTGAGCACAGATGTGAATTTACTCTTGAAACCTGTGTGATCTCCCCACCTGCACATCTCTCTCCACCTGGTTGGCAGCCCCTGCTGTCACCAAAGAGAAAACATTTGCCTTTTCTGCCAGTGCAACGAACTGAAACAGTGTGTACTAAATACCCTCAACTCCTTCTCTACATCTGTCTGTACTGTCTCTGATATATAGACTGTGTGAGCCCCTCTGAGAACATTTTTCTTACCTCCTGAATAGGTGTTGTAAGAAATGCTATGGAATACATCACCTCACGGGAATCCGTGAGTGTTCTTGGGAATTGCAAAGGGGCAGCAACAGCAGCATTTTGATTACCACTGTGAAAGCAAAACAAACCTCTTATATTTCGACAGTATTCAGACACAGTAGAAAGCACATCTCCAGCAAGCCCTCTGAATATTAAGTGATCACTCATACCACTCATACGACTCATACTCAGTGTTATTGGGTTCATTTTAATCCACTGGTAAGGGCACATTAAGAAGACAGTGACCAAAGGAACATGCATGGTTTCCCCAAAGAGTATTCCTGCTTCAGGTGAGATTGTCAAGGACAACAAATGGATTCATATTTTGGCCAACTGATATGCTCAGTGGAGAAGATCACAGACTCTTTGCCCAAATACTTCAAATAGGGGACTATTTTATGTCACAGCTGTGTGGCAGTGTTTTTTACTAAAAAGCATGGGAATATGTTGCCAAAAGGAGAGAAACAGAGCCATGGAAAAACATGAATGCTGCCTGAGCTCCTGCACACTTAAACCATGACCTCAGCCCTCTGCATCTTATGAGGTTATAATTTGATTACTCCTCATCACCAGAGAGACTTTTAAGGCAGAGAAGACTTTAATTGCTTATACAAAACATTTATGTTTTCTTATCTGGTTTGAAAGAAAGCTAGAACAAAACCAGACAATTTTTTCCTTGCAAGTCATCATTTATAAAGGGTTCAGCTGATCACAATGAAATAAAAAAGCATATCTTCACCTATTCTTTTAGGAGATAACAGATTAAGGTTCTTTCTGGTACTTATAACTCTAAGATTAACACAGCAATCTGGTTTCTTATCTGGCTCCTACCTCTTATGCCTATCTCTTCTTGTACTTGGGAGTCGATAGCACTTAACTTCTCTAATTGAAATCAGCCTACTGACTGAGTTTGCCCATGGATACAGGAGCTGGACTGTAATAATCTGTTCTATTGAGAATTAATCTCCTGGGAGTGAGGCAGACCTAATTACCAACCTCAGTGAAAAGTCTGGATTTGCTATTGCTGCTTGTGAGCCCAGCTGGAGGAAAAGGCCCAGCATACCATTTAACTAATGTCTTCCTGAAATGTTTTAAACATGCCTATATTGCATCTTGTGCAATTGGTTTTAGCAGCTCCAGTAACAGGGTAGAGGCTCTTTTTCAATCACACTTAACATTAAAAGAATCTGGGCCTCCCATCTGGCTCAAGGCAATGGTCTGAAAGCCTCTAGAACTTATGAGTCACCACAGGCTTACAAATAGCATTTAGACTACACTTTTTACAATTACAAGGGAGCATTTCTGTGGATGACAGCTATTTTGCTAGAAAGAAAAGAAAAATCTGCCAGTGTCAAACTGAGAGCATAAACTGATTCCTGTGCATGAACTATGTATCAGCATATTTTTTCAGCTTTGGTCAAATGATGTATCCTGCAGGGTAAAAGATGTGGAGGCTGCAGCCATTAAATGGTTAGCTGGCTTACTTTTCATGAAGGACTCACCTCTTCCTGAATTTCCTTTCATATTTGTCCAGAATAGTCTATTGAGCACTGTGAAGAATAATTTCCATCATTAAAAAAAAAAAAAAAAAAAAAAAAAGATTATTGAACCTAATTTCCTTAAGTGTAAAATGAGAAGTCAAATGCAAACACCAGATTATGGCAGGCACTCTGGGAAATAAAACTAACAGCTGTTATACTAGCTACCCCACGTTTATTAGAAAGCATTGTCTTGACGTAAAGAGCCCAAATTTGAACTTTAGAAGGAAAGAGCATATGCCAAATATATTTAAAGGTGTGATAGTTGTAAATAGACATCAAATGCCTCATACATTGTAACATATAGTTCTTTATACAAATATGAAATCCACGCAGGATTTATTTACCTGTTGCAGGCTTTGAGAATCATATTTTTTAGGATCAGTTGGAATATTCTGGCCTAATCTCAGTTCAAGAAATTGTAGAGCCCTAATTTTGCAATTTAATAGAACAGTGGTTCAAATGCAGTAGATGCAGTTGGCAGTGGAGTAGCTCATCTGACATTTCTCTTATTTCTTACCTGCACTGACTTTAGACAGACTCTGGGAAGTTTCTTGTAGGAGAGGAACGAATATCACTCCAAGCCTCCAGAGTAGTAAAGATACAATATCAGTAATTTTGTTGATCAAATGTTAATGAAATGCTGGAGTCTGGCTGATGTTGGGCAATGTATGCAGTGGCAGTCAGAAACAATTGCAGATGTCAGCTAAGCAGTCTGCATCATGGCTGTGTTCATGCAAGTAGAGATGAACCTTTCTTACTGCCAGACACTGCGATATTGATGAACTGTTGGCAACCAAAGCCAGCGTTTTGGAATGACATGATAATTCAGACCACATTTCCTGCTGCCCTTTCCCCAGTTGTAAACCTGCCCTCTAGCCTCCCTTTGAGGTCCAGGATCTCACAACCCCCCTGCTAGAAACAGGAACTCTGTGTGTGAATGGAAATCAGAGACCTGCGTCCTGCTGTGGCCGTGCAGAGGTTTCAGCTGAAAACAGGCAGCAGCAAGATGCTTAACAGAAGGCAGCCTGTGAAGCAAGTAAAAAGGAAGTAGCAGGAAGAGAGTCTGAAGACCTCTTTAAGTAATTGGCTTAACTAATTATGGCTCCATTAGCCAGAGGCACTACTGAATCTAAAAGCTAGGAACTCCTTAAGACTGCTGTATACAGCTACTAGTGTTACTGGAGTTCCTTCTCTACATTTTGTTACAATGATCAGCTTGTGTAGGGATAGCAATACTAGTTCTCTAATGGGAACTTGCAAAACATTCACAGAACAGGGCACTGATCCACAAATCAGACTAGTGTGCTCATTATGTTGAGTTCAGAATCAGCAAGTTTCACCGTGATACAACAGTTTTAGTTGTTAGTTATAAGTTTTTTCTTCCCCAACAGACACATCTGCAAAACCAGTCTTTTATTTTTCCCTTAGTGTGCAAATACTGCTTTTGCATCCATGTTTTATTTAGTTTGTTTTTCTTGGCTGTATGCAAATAGAAACTCAGCTTTCTCATTGTGCCAGCTCTCATTTTACAGTCTGCTCTCCCATGTTCATTTATATGACTTCAGGTATAAGATGAAACTGGTTGGCTTTAATATTTTACTTTATCAATAGAAAGATGACATCCCTTGTCACATGAGCAGGTCATAATTCATTCTGTATTCCTCTATTACTGTGTCAATATCCAGGCAGCTGAAATAAGCATCAAACTCCATATTTATGAACTTGGAGAGATCGACTTCCATTTTTAGGCTGGAGTGAGGAGCTTCAAGCTTATAAGGGTTTGTCCAAGCTGAGACAAGTCATGAGCTCTTCAATTGATTCAAACCCTAAGATAGAACCTGTAGTGCTGGGTGAACTGCACTTTGTATTCTGATGATCCTTGAAAGTCATGACATGGGAGAAGGTATCCCAGAGTGTAACAATTGTGTAAGTGACTTGTGTGTAAGCTCACTCGAGATATAGCTCATGTAAGGAAAAGGAGGACTGAGAGATACAGATCCATGGCAGGATATTTTTTTACATTAAAGGCATACATTGCAACAACAGTTGTTCAGATTTTACTCTGACTTATGGTCAGTTCTTGCTAAGTTCACTGAAAGTGTTTAAAAGAATCTCCAGACTCCTTCTTCCTAACACAGATATGCTTCCTAATCTTTCCACCCCCAATGTTTCCATGAAGCAATTTAAATATCATTAGCAAAATGATATTTTAAAGCAAAAATGCATATTAACTTGCCTTTATGTAAGAATATATTGCCTCCATAAACTGGTCTTAACCATGCTGCTAGACACAGTTGCAGCACAAAAAATAGAAATGAAAGAAATGAACTACTGAAATTATTACTTACTTTCAGGGGGAAAATTTCAGGAAAAAGGCTTCAGGAGAAATTACTTGTATGTTTTAGAAATAAAACTGTCAGTGTGCTGAAAAACAACTGTTACCCTGTCAGGACAGACCATGGGACAACATGCAGAAATCTTATGGCTTCCCTCTGTTGAAGCTTTTCTATAATCTAAGTGAAATAAAAGGATGTTGCAGTTTTCTAAGAAAAAGGAAATAATAAAAAGAGAAAGTATGATTCTGACTGAAACAAAGAGAGAGCTGACCACATTGCTCTGAGGGTAAGCATATTTGTGATGAAAAAAAAATGATGGTCTATGATTTTCAGCGAAGAAGCAATATATTGTCATAATTGTAAACTGAAAAATCCAATACCCAGTAGCTACATGAAAAGACAATTAAAAATCTTCTGGGGAAAAAACCTCCCAGTGAGGTATATGTTATCTGAGATAGAATTTTCAATAAGTGTCACCACTCAAGTATTAAAGACTAATGCTACAGAAATTTATAAAATAATTTGGAATTAATAAAATAATTTTAATGTATTTTAAGTAAAAAGTCCTAAACCTATAAAACATACAGAAAAGCCCAGGGAAGATACAGATGTGCATTTTTATAAAGAAACACCAATAAATATGTTGACTCAGAAAGGATTATTTGACCAAAGTGTTTTGGCTGGTGCCATCTTTCTGTAGCAAAATCTTACTCTTTCAGGACCAAAAAAAAAACCCCAACAAAAAAAAGAATTGCTAAATTTTTCTTAACTTCAAACTTTTAACAACTTCAAAACCAAGGAAACCACTACATTAGATATATTAGATATATTTTATGAAAATTTCTGAATTAAAATGAGCCATTATTTTAAATAGTCTTCCTCTATCCTCTATTTCCACCTTCTAATTAAGTAATTTATTTAACTAATTAATTCTGTGGTAGAAGCCACTCACCATTTCCTAATTGAACAACTTCTGGAAACTGCATTTCTTTGTCCATTTGCTATACAGTGAAAACATATCACCAAACTCTACTTATAAAAGCATTTATTAACGTCAGTGACTAATATGGCATATAGCATTGTTTCATTACATCATCTTATACTGTGAGGCCTTTGTGGCAGAGAGAATTTCTCAGCACAGGGAGCTGAGCTCCCAGGAGTACAAGGGAATCCAGAGCTCCCATCCTGGAGACCTCGTATAAGGCTGCATCAATGGGAGAAAGATTGTCACATTTTGCTTCCCTGTGGTGTTCTTCCCTCACCCTCAAAATAGACTCTGGTTGTGATTAAACCTTCTGACTATTTACCTCTTTATAGGAAGGAGAAAAATTGGGATAAAAGATTCAAATTTAGTCATTGGCCTTTTGTAAGAACACACTAACCTTTGCTAAGTTACCCTTGGCTTTCCTCACTGACTTGCTCTGAGATGGGGCTTTGCCTCCACCCTTCACTCCAAAACAGACAAACAGTGGATTGTTGCTTCTTAAGCACCACTTCTTGTTCTTAAGCACAATGGTAGAATAATTTTAGGTAGCATTTAGAAAACGGGTTTAGTGGGAGCTGAGAAAAAAAGGAGAGTCTTCTCCTTCTGTATTCCTTATCTCCAAGGAAGGGTGGGGATGTGTTGTATATATTTTAAACAATCTAGCTACAGCTGTGAAACTGGTGATGGAAATGCTTATCAAAGGGCCTTGAAAATGCCTGCAATTTGTGCACTTCTCCCCAAGGAGAGGAGGGGGAGGAAGGAATTCCACAGTAATCCATATTATAGAAAATGCTCAAATGTATGTAATGCTGATTATTACCACCTGCTCTGCCTCTTCTATGTTACAACCCTTTTGGGATACACATTCTTAAGGGTCTTGTCAAAAAATGTCAACTTTATTTTTTTTCACCAGATGCAATAACTTTCCTTGAAGACTGCCTGCTTTGGATCCCACGTGAAAATACCATTAAGTCTTCAGAGAAGGGGTTTGGGGATGGCAATCGATTTGGGAGTATTTTACGGCTGCTGTAGAACTTTGAAGAGCTCATTGCTTCCCCTTGCCCCTTGCTGAAAAGGCAAGGCTGGGGTAAATACTTTCATTGTTATTCCTTCTTTATTAAATAAAATACAAATAGGAAGCACTTGATTTCACTGTCTATACTTTCTTTTAATTATTACCCTGGAGCCATCCTTTTCCCAGAGGCTAATGCTGTTAGATGATCTTGAACAATGCGTGCATTACAAAACTGGCAATTTAAGCAGTTTTTGGCTACGGTTACATTTCACAAATGAGTTGACAGGAGGCATTAGGAGGTACCTCCCATGAGCCAGGAACAAGGATGTTATATATTTGTACATAAAGAAGTCAGGCAGGGTTTTTCTGGCTTCTGTAGCTTGGAAACAAAGAGAATGTGTTACCAGGATTTCCGGCAGCTGTAAAAAAGTCCTTTCACCTTTGTGCTTTAAAATGATGCTGTGATATTCACAGTGAAAACTGTTCTGCTTTAATCCATTGTTTTCTTATTTTTTTTTTGCTTGATAGTTTTCTTTGCCTTATGTATAAGTTTAAGGCAAGGAAAGTTGAAGTGTGTTATGTCTATCTAAAGGGTTTTAAATGGTAGTCACATGTCAAGGAATAGATCAGAAAAGAGAATCTTTGGTGTTTACAGGTCTGTCCCTAACACACTGCATACTACTCTTGATCCATGCTTAAGACTGGCCCCCGTCAAGGTTTTAGTTCTTTGGCTGGTTAATGTTTAATGTTACATACATCTAAAATAAGGGTCAGGGGTTGGTCACTTCTGCTTTTCTTCAGGCTTGTGGTGGGTTTGTAGTGGCAACCTTTGGAAAGCCCTTTCCTTTGAGCCTGGAGGAGTCTACTGCTGGTGGAAGGGTTAAATCATTCTACCTAGAGAACTCCAGGTTCAGGTCCTGACATTGATGCTTCTTCTCCATGTAGCCTGAGACAAATATCCCTGTCCCAGGATCATGCGTGTAAAAGCCCATCAGGTTTTTCTTATTTCCTTTTGCATATTTTCTTGCCAGATATATCATGAGCTTCTCAGGTCTCAAATAGAGGCCTTGAATGTGCTATAGAGTCTTAAATGCCATTGTAGTCAAATAGCAAATGGAAAGACAGAGATGTATAAGCTTTGAGGATGTTAAATTAGTTCTTCTGTCTGTAAGCAGCCATTCCATTTTCTGTCTTTCTTTTCTGTCTTGAGGAAAAACATGATTTCTGTAAATGGTAAAAAAAAAAACAAAACAGTAATTTGAGATGTTTATCTCAATGGTTGCTGATATATATGAATGAGATTTTGTATACAAGAGATAAGAGCTAGTGGTGGACTTGGCAATGTCAGGTTTATGGTTGGACTCAATGATCTTAATTGTCATTTCCAATCTAAGTGATTCTACGATTCTAAAAGGTCTTGGCTGAGCCATAGTGGTGAGCTACCTGATGATGAGTTCTGATGAGCTGTTCTGTATGGTAGAAGATAGAAATAGAGTCTGACAGGCTACTGGTCATTGATCCATTAAAAATAAAAAGGTATTCTCTGTTATTTTCTGTGAAGTATTGAGTACCTGTGATATTGGTTGAATTTGTATAGGTAATATTTAAAAGGTTTGAAGCTGGATTGTAGGCAGAGCTTGGCAGAGTCCTTCAACATATCTACAGAAGTTCATGTGATAGAGGCTTCTTGGGAGAATCTTCAATGAATAATCTATTAATTACTAGGTCATTACCTTGTACTGTTACTTGAAGGGTAAGTACCATTTGACAAGTAAGTATTTCCTTTTTTATCAGGCATCCTGTCACCTTGACTCTTCTGTGCATGTTTTGTTAATAGTTTTTTGTTGATTTCAGCCAACAGTCTTCAGTATTTCCAGTTCTGTTAGAAAGGAAAGAATGAAAGAAGGAAAATTGCCCTTCTTTTGTATAACCTATGACTTTTGTGCTACTGCAGAAAGCTGATTTTCCTGGATATAAAACACAGTCAGAGTCTGCTGTGAGTGGTGCTGGGCTGACTCTCAGAAGTTGGCTGTGTTTTCTGAGAAAGGGAGGATGCAGTGTGGTGTTCAGCTCTTCGTAAGAAGTGGGGGAAATTCAATTCAGTCTCTCCCATAGGACACTTCTGTGACCATCCCAAATGGTTTATAGCTGAATTGCTGTGGGAATTACTGGAATTCTCTGTGAGTCTGGTGCCAAACTGAGTGTATTTTCTCCTCTCAACAATAAAAGGAAAAAGCTTTTCAACTGAGAGTCCATCAGAAAAGGATTCTGTAATTTTGAGACAATTAAGAAAATAAAAGACTTCACTTGGAAGAAATCAGAGAGACTTATTCAAGCTATTGGTGCATAGCACAGCTCCAGATGATCAAGTCCAAGGCCATTTCACTCAGTGCTGGAACTGGACACCATTACACATAGGAAAGTTAACTTGGCAAAAGCATGATCCTGTGGATATGGCAGGAGAGGAAAGAAGCATTCATAGTGTATGAATTGTTTGTTGATGATCCAAGATACTTTCAGTGTTAGTCCATAGATACCAAAATAAGGCCTTTCAATATCTATATTATTTAGTTTTATTCACTGTAGAGTGATTGAGGAATGATCTTGTGGTTAAAGCACAGACCTTGAATAGATGAAATCTGAGCTGAAGCCAGACCACAATTGAAAACTTTATAAAATAACTCCAAGTACTTGCATTGGGCACTCAGAAACAGAGGTATCCCAAATTAACTGTCCCTTTTCTAACTGCTGACTTAATTTCTCTTTGCCTTCATTTTTCCCTATCCAATGTAAATGAGTTTATTAATAAGCATGGTGATTTATTTCCTTTATAAAAAAATTCTTATCTATGAAAAAGAGATTATAATACTCTCAACATACTACCTCATTATAATACTAAGAAATTTGCTACTTATTTGTTATCCAATATATCTATAAAATATGCTGAGATGCAGAAGAAATGCCCTAACCAAATACATGTTTTCACAATATAGTGTATTGCAAAAACATTCGGAATTATTTGTAGTAATTATTTTCTTCAAAATTCAGATTTTTTCCCATTTCTTCTGACACATTTGTGTTTTAACCTTATTAAAGTAACTATGGTCTTTGCTGTTGTAGTTCCTTGGCTTATGCCACATTACAAATGTTGAATGTTAAACAGAATTGATGGGGGGCATTCTTACTAATTGCCACTTGTGAAAAGATAATTATATTCTCTGTCTTGGATAATTTGCTGTGGCATTTGGGACTAGCTAAGCATGACCTACCTGACCTTCCCTGTTGTCAGTTTTGGAGTGAATGGTGTGGAAAAACAAAGGCTGGTTGAGACGAGAAAAAGTGATTGCAGGTCTTCAGCTTACCCTAATTTATTTAGGGGAAATACATTTAAAGTTAACTCAATTAAAAAATGACAGTATATGTTACTGGTAGTGACTGGGGTATGTTAGAAGTGAAAGTAGTTTTGTTTTATGTTGTGGCTCAGATCCAGTGTTCTTTTGAAGTCCAAATACATTAAATTTATCTGTCTATGTTGCACAAAATTGTTGTCAGCAAAATAGTACCAAGGGAAAAATTCTCTGCCAGCCTGCACTGCACCCTGGTAAATAAGGACTCAGAGCAGATGAAAAACTTTATTTTTTATGGAATGGTTACCTGGTGAAAAATGGCACACCATTAAAGCTAAAATGTCCCATCAATTCTGTGTACTGTTTTCACCAGGTCTAGGATGACTCTGCAAACATAAGTGGAGTGATTCAGAGTTTCAGGCCCTCATTTTTAACACTAACCAATCTAGTTCAAGTTGCCAGTTGTTTTCAGGAACATCTATGAGCCTGATGTCCTACATCACATGCTAGTACCTTGTATGAAATCTTCCTGGGGCTTCCTTTTCATTTTTTTCCTAAAAAAAATTCTTAAAAGCTTTGCTTACCTTCCTGTGTAGCTATGAAAACTCATTTGAGACTTTAATGTTATATGAAACAAAAGTGCTATTTTCTGCTTCTCCATAATTTGAATATTTTTGTTCTGCTTTCAAGGCATCCTGTCATTTCTGCAACCTTGATTGTGATGCTTGAAGTGTGAAGGAATAAAGGACCTTAGTGTTCCATGTATAAACTAGGGAGAATTCAGTCCTCTATTTGTAAGCCAGGGGGAATGCTCTCTCATGTCTTCTTTTTATTTGTCTAATTGTTGTTTTCTTCGTTTGTTTTTACATTTATGACACTTAATAGCATTGGGCAACACACTTAAGTGACAGTCTGATCTCCTTCAACACTCAGCATGCTTTTATTATAATGCAAATAATTAAGAAGATACAGAAAGCATTATTACAAAACTGCAGGAGAGCACAAAAAAGAGAAAAAATTAAAATTGAACTACTAGATATTTATTATCATATCTTGACACCATGTTTTCATGTAGTACAGGAGAAAGATAGATAAAGAGAATTTTTCATTCATCCACTGGATTTTTATTATAGACTTTGGCACTTTTCTTAGTGCCTTGCAAATTTATGGTCCACTTACTTTCGACTAATTTCTGCACTGTTTTACTTGTTGCTGTAATGTTCTCTTAATAGACTTCAAGCAAAACTTCACTTCTTACACTTCAGTGTGTTAGTCCTATTTATTTGTTTTTTTCCTTAAAGCTCTGCAGATCTACCACCACTGTTTTTCTTTATCTCACCTTGCAATCCTCTGGCAATTAAGATATATGCTTATGCTGTATTTTTGGTAAGTTACAGTAAAAATCCACAAAGCTGTGCAATGAAGGGAACTTAAAATTGTGCCTGTCGTAGGCAGAAAGAGCTGGTATCTTCTGACAGACAATTTTTTGACAGGATTCTGACATGTTCCCCTATGTAATTAAGCAGTTCTAGATTTCATCTCTTCATAAACCATAAAATTCCTGAAAACCAAGCTAGCCAAAGACATGAGTCAGCAATGTCTTCACTCACTTTGCTCTTATTGCTCTTTCTAGAGCAATGACTATTTCCAGCTGCGCATTGCTTACCTCTGAGTTAAATGTGGGTGGCAGCATGAACCATTGCTCACTGCTTTATGAGCCCAAGCCAATGCTGAAAGAAACCACTTCAAACAATGCTACCACAACAACTAAGTGATATCAGATGGACGTTGACTCAAATTTGGTCTATTTCAAAACAGTTCCCAAAAATGCAACCCCTTTTCCCTATTTAAGTGTGGTGTTCTTTTGTATAGCTAAATTGTGTAATTATGGGTGACATGTATCTTCATAGCTATATTCAGCCAAAGGTTTTTCTCGTCTTTATTTTAACAAAACAAGAGTATGTGAGGAACACTGATCCCTGACCCCCTGGGTGCTGAATACTCCCTTTTCACTCTCAAATCTACATGAGAGGAGGAAATGATGCTTGCCAGGAACTGGCTCTGAAGTCGTACTTGAACTATGGACAAGATCACTGTGTTGATCACTGAAGACTCTCAGTGAATAAGAAACAGTAATAACAAGTCAGGTCCTGCCATATAAGCAAGACAGAAATTTCCCACTAATGGTAAAGGCTGAGTTAAATCCTCAACTGTTACCCAACTGGTTTGACTCCTCTTCCTTTTGGCTTAAGACAACTCATATCCTAGGATGCACATCTAAAACGATGTACAACTTCAGTAAGCAGAAAAAGACGTGCTTTAAAGCCTCCTTAGCATCTTCCAAGTCCTCAGGCCATTCCGAAGGGAGTTCTAAGAAAGGATTAGGTGCAAGAGTTGGACCACCTGCCTTGGCACCAGAACAGCAGCCTACTTGTCCCTGCCCAAATATATGAAGAAGGCAGGAAGCAGTTTGGCAGTCTGATTTCCAGTTTTGTAAAGGCATTTTTCTGCTTGTCTGAACACAACGTCGCTGTTCAAGGGAGAGATGGTTGTTTTCAGACAGCTCTTCTTCAGATGTTTCCCATTGACTGTCTGGTGCTACCCACTTATCTCTCTTCACATGGTACAAACAGAATTTGATGCCTCTTTTAGGCATTTGAATGATACTTTCCCAACCACCAGCTCCAGATATCATGAAATATAACCTCCCTTTTATATCCCATCTCCAGGCTTTGATCATCATGTGTATATTTGTCTATTAGGAAAAGATGCAGGGACACTGGGAGCAGAACAAAGTGGCACTGAATTGCCTTCACATATATTATTAGTAGAATGCATTGGAAATAAAACCACTAATAACAGAGTCAATAGGAATGAGATACAGAGAGAGAAAAAAAGTATTAGGAGGAAGAGTGAAGAGAGGAGCACAGATGGGAAAACTTGTGAGAAAGAGCAAAGAAAGGGAAGGACACAAACATGAGCAAACAGAGATGAAAATAAGCAAGAAATAAGGAGACTTTTAAAACAATATGCATAAATTAAGGCAAAGCTAGACTAAGGAATAAATGTCACAACTGAACTTGAGTTGAGCTCTTCAGAATGTCTGGCTTCTGCTCTAGATGCTTGTGAATTTAATCTGATCTCTGTCAGTAGTTCGACCTCACTTGTCTGAAGTTAAACACTCTCCTAATACTGTAGACTACACACAGAGATAGATAGAAAACCATTTTTGGAGTATCTGTGACCACTTTCTTTAGATTCACACTCCTCTCATTTCCCCATGAAATTTAGGACAGTGGCAAAACTACATTTTAGCAGCATCTACACAAAATCCCAATACTGACTGAAGTGAACTGATCTGAAAATCTCATGTGCCCTCTTTTGCTCTTTCAGCAGGTATCTCATGCATTTCAAAGCATGATTTTTCAATATGCTTGAATTGTGCTCAGAACATGATGATTGCTTATATCTCTCTTTTCAAAATACCACGGGAGTACAAGCAAAGAGGCAACTGACCCACTGCTATGCTGTGATCCTCTTGCCCACTAAATGTGCTGTTGTAATTTATGGCCTTCCTTGTTTGTATCTATTTCCTCACAGTAATCTTAGCACTGCCATTTTAGAAGGTGATATATGTGAATCAATTACTGACCGAGGTTACTAGGATAGCAGCATCTGAGAAAATGCCTTGTCTGAAGCAGGAAGGTGAGTGTCTTGAGACCTGACCAGAGAGCAAATTAAAAAAAAAAATTAAAAAAAAAAAAGGGAGTAGAAGCAACAAAAAAACTAATGTGAAAATGGAAAGAAATAATGTGGTTTAATAAAACAGACAGCTCATTAGCCTTTCCCTGTGAACTTGCCCAGTTAAGCAATAATAATGCAAACCAATTCTTCCTATAAAACCTATGATGACAACTCTTTGGACCTGGTCAGTGATCAATTATGTTGCATGCCAAATTGCTGTGCCTTAATTCCAGTGTCCATTCTATTTCAGCAACACGCTTCAGCAATTGCCTAACCTGACCTATTCTGAAATCTTCAGATATTTAAAAACTGTTATCCTTTTCAAAAAGCAAAAGAAGGACTTCACCCTAGCTTGCTCATCCTTTTGGTCTCCATTTTAAAATGAAGGAATAGGGAACATCTGGACAAACATCTTTTTTAGTTATAATGTCTCAGGCCAAAGTTCCAGCAATGCCTTGTAGCATCCAGTCACAAGGCACAAAATGAATTTAGGTACTTAGAAATGAAAGATTTTGGAAAATTCCATACAAATGAGGCCCAGACATATAAGTCTTACAAGCAATTATGGTGTTTCTTTCCATTTAGCTTTGAATTGACATTTGTTTGAAATAAAAAGGAGCTTTCTTTCTCTCACAACTCTGTTTTTTTATTGAGTTTTGAAGACTTGGGGGTTTTTTTTGTTTGTTTTTTTTTTTTATTTAGGAGATCAGATTCTAGATGTTCATAATTTTGTGGAGGGCCCTATTCCTTCATATTATTTATTACCATAACCCTATACCAAACTTCTCCAAATTCAACCTAGATAAATATGTATGTATAATCTGAAAAAGTTTGAATGTTACTAGAAATATTATCACTCTAAATCACTAAAAAAGTCTGTGCAACATATGTGTAAGGTTTTGTTATTATGTTTTCTGTGTATGTGAATTAATTGGTCTCTGTATTCAAGTCAGTGAAATGGAATTTGCCATGATTTTTATTCTTATTTCCTTTAAATAGCTAACTGGACTGACTACAAAACTCTCCTTAAAACTACTGACGAATAGGTAGTAGCAAATTATGTCTTGTTGAAAGGAAGTTTCTGTTCTCAGCTTGTAAGGGTGGAGATATTTTTGCTTAGTTCCCAGGGGTGAAATTCTGCCCCATTGAAGTTTTGCCATTAATTTCAGTTGGGCCAGGATTTTGCCCCAGGTCTGCAAAACCAGCTTCCATATGTACAGTAAAATACCTGAATTTTGGCCAGTTTCCCTCCTCTCTTTGCCACGAGCATGTATAGAACAAATACATTAAGAAAAGAAATCTTACAGACAGTCTTACAAACCTTGACGCAATTTAAGCACAAAGGATTTAAAGAAATGTGCAGGTATTCTATGCATACAAGAAAGGAAAGTTTTGTAAAGTTGCTTGAAGGATAGAGCACCAATCAGACATTCAGGATACCACAGTCTTCTCCCAGCTCTTCCACTAATGTATGTGGTGACTTCGGTCAAATCATTGCAGTTTGCTGAGAGGTTCTTGAATAAAAAAGGGACCAATGGTTTATTTCCTCTATAAAATACTTAAATAACTACTGAGTAATGCCACTAAATAATATGCCTCTTTCTTTCCTTCCCCCTAGTGAAAACTGGACATTCATAGTTATTTTTTGGCATATTGCAATTTAAAGATTTGTCTTTACCATATGTATAGCTAAAACGTTATCTATTAGGAATCTTAATGATTCAGAAAAGAGATTCACCTCTATGGTGTGGTCCATCCAAAGTGTTCTTAAGAAATTTATGCCACAAATGTTGTGTTCTCCTATAAGAAAATAAAGATCCTATCTGTTGAAAGTAAGCACATGTCCACATCCCACTATGCTGTGAAGAATCCAAAGTTTGCTTAAAAGTTATTTTTTTTTTTTTTTTTTTTTATCTGCAGTGAAAATAACTATTTACAGTAGTAGTATGTGGCTTGTGAATGGAAGATTTCCTACCATTGTGCACTGTTTAATTACTTTGGGATTTGGTGGGAAATTTTATAATTTTTAACAATGTGTCATATTACCAGCAACCTATTTTATTTGAAGGAAATAAATATATGAATTATACCACTAAGATAAGTGAACTGACAGAGTTTAAAGCCAAGAGGTACCATTAGATTATTCACCTAGAACTCTGGTATGTTACGTTTCTTTAAACTTTTATATGAAAACTGCAATTTCTGCTTCTACTTCATCTTAAAGATGTATTCCAGACAGACAATCTACCCATGCTGTCAGTGGTTTGTTATACTGATTAACAATCCTCTATGTTAAATATTTGCCCATTATTTCATGTATTACGTGATGCCTTTCCCAGATCAAAGCAGCTTTTTAGAACTCTTCTCCCTGGGAAAGGGTTCGTAATTGTAATCTCTCCCATTCTTCCTGTGATCAGATAAACAGATTGAGACCTTTCAAGTGTCTCCATGGACAAAATTTTCATCATGTTCAAAACATTTTAAGCTCTCTTCTGAACACTCTCCAGCTTTTCTACAACAATTAAAAGATGTGCCAGAAACATATGCATAGCTCTTCTACAGAAAGTTGCAGTAGACTGCTGCACACAGGGCACGGTCACCTCTATGCTGGCTCAATGCTCTTCACTTGCACACTAAGAGTGACATTAATCTATTGTGTCACAGAATATATGTTGTGCTTGCACCCAATGTCTGCTAGATCCTCTTCAGACTCCTGATGTTTAGGAGCTCAGCTACAGTGTTCAATAGGGATAGGTGAATTATCACACCAAAAGCTACAGTGTCATGGTTACATATTTAGCTTTATCCATCACTCTAAGTGAGAATGCTTACAAGAGGTAGGTATAGAATGTAGAGTTAATAATTTCTACTCCAGGAAAAAAATTTGGGGAAAAGGTATTTATTATCACAGCTCCATTAACCTACTAACTTTTCTACAGGCTCCCTTTTCCAGAGTATCTAGGTCTCTCAGAAAGTTGAATGCTCAGAAGAGTATTCTGAGACTGTTACAAAGGTTTTTATTTGTGACATATTCTTGACCTAAACTCTTCCTAATTCTCCAGGAATACTACCTTATTAGTGGTAGCTACCTGTGTTGCTTTAACCAGAAATCTATGCAGCATTTGTAGAACTTGAGGGGCTAAGATACAAACTGATGCTTGGGCTGAATCTTCAGTGGTCACTTGCCTCCTTTGCCTTCCTGCAACATTTCCTCAGCAGAGTGCTCACTCGGGGGCCACCACAAGAGTTTTGCACCTGTACTGCATGAAAAGCATTTCCTTCAAACATTAAAACTCTGAGAAATAACCATGAGAAACATTTCTCTGAGCAATGTTCTATTATCTTTACACAACTCCTGTGTTCTGGGTACTTAACCCAGGAGATTTAATCTTTATGTGCCAGTGCAGAGAGATCATATCCCTGTAATTTTTCATATCTATAATTTCTCAGCTGCCATACTTTAAACCTGTCATACTTAAGGCACAACTGTAATTTAGATGAACACTTTAAAATGCCATTCTCAAAGGACAATTCTCTTGAACTAGTACAACAAATGCCTTTCCTTGGCAGTATAGTGGGTGGTGGAACTGATCAGTGCAGTCAGTTATATTTCTGAGCCAGTGACTTTTTAATATTCTCCAAGAGAAAAATCATTAGGGAGTTTGTGCCACTAAATTACAGTACAGTGTAATTGAAATAGGAACAAAAAGTAAGACTCCATACTTAACTGCATTTGCTGGAGAAGTGAGTGAGACAGGAGTAATTCACCTCAGATACCTAGAAAAAAAATGGTCTGGAGGAGATATTTATAAAAATTTAGCTGCTCCCAGTCTGCTTTTGGTGATTCTGTACCTATTCTTCATATTGTCTCTTCCTGTCCAATGATAAGCTAATAATTTCCATGTCTCCTATCAATCACTGCAGTATTTTCTGTATTTCCTACTACTGAGATCCTTTGTGCACACTGAGGATCTTTAAAAAGCCACATTTTGGGGGTACTCAAATTGCAGTCCAGCCTGTGCTTTACTAACTGAAGGTGGCTGGGATGACTAAAGCAGCTAAAGGCAGCTGACAAGGATCCTGTGCTGAAAGTGCACCAGATTCTGTGTGATTTAAGCATTTACTTACATGCAGAGCCAAACTGAAGCATTTGTGTTCCTATCAGCACTGAATTCTGGATTGAGCTGATTCTGCTTATCAGTCCCTAGGGAACGTGGTGGTCACGAAACCACACAACTGAGCACCTTTAGGCACACTGAGAAACACAACCTCAAAAAGTCAACTGCCGTTAGAGACTGAAGCAATGTGGGTAGCTACCAGGCAGTAAAATGCACTTTTGGAAGAATGCTGTTGGTTTATAGAATATTTCTGGTTACCCTCTTGCAAGATCTTTTAAAAAAAAACTTGGAATTTCCAAGAATACAAGAGAAGGAAAGCACAGACAGTTTTGGAGCTACAGACAGGGTACACCACATCACATAAACCTCCACCACCACTGGTATTCTTGCTGTTGGCCTTGGATGCCAGCCCAAGGACAGAGCAGGCAAACGAATCACAGCTCCTCCCTTTGACCCTTCACCAGGCTTGGAGCCCATGTGGAGAGCAGAGTCCAGAAATTCTCATTGACATTGTTGCTCAGGCTGCTTTTGTTTTCAGGGGAATAATTCAGACTCCAGAGTTGCTAAACTGGTGTCTGAATTATCTAACTTTCTGCACAGGCTTTTCTGTAAAGTGATTCCCTGAACCTCGGGTGCATTCTTGTTCCTCTTGTGGTGGAGCTTTCCTCTCTACGCAGCAAACTTAAGAGGCCTGGGCTGTTCCTGCATAGACACATAGTTCACCAAAATCAAGCCTTAACACAGAAGTGGATCTTCAGGGTTCCAGATGGAAAGATAATTTAATTCCCATTTAGCCCACCAAAATCATTAAGCTCTTCCTTCTTGGCAGATGAAAATTTTGTTTCATATCTTCATCTGCCCAGCAGATAAAGATCATGGATCCCGTGCAAAAATTGTATGTATGTGTGTATGTATGTATGTATGACAAAGCAAGATTCAGGTTAGATTTTTCTGAAAGCAAGCATGAAGAGAAAACTAAACTACAGCCACCAAGCAGAAAAACTGTGAGCCACCATGTTAACTGTATGGTATGAGGAGTGGTTTGGCAGTGGAGTGCCTGCCTAATAAAATGCTAAAATCAGTACTAAAAAATAAATTATCTCTTTCTAACTTCCAACCATGAGCTTTAACTTTTCTACTAGAATGTGCAGTTAAAAGGAAGATTGAAAAATAAATTAAGTTTCCATAAGAGACTGGAGTATGTGTCTTATCTGTAGCAAATCTGACAAAGAAATTGCATCTAGCCCCACAAATGAGCAGAACTCTTAGAAATATAAAAGGGTAGTTCACAGCAAAGGTTCTAGAGTTGTCAGTGTCCATATTCTGTCTAGACATCTGCAATGAGATCATCATCAGACATCTGCAAAAAAGCTGGATTGGGTTTTTCACTGGCCTAAAGAACACTCTTTCATATGAAGCAGACCTCAATATAGAGGGAAAGATCTCCATTTGGAAGGACTAGCAAAGAGCTGTGCTTCAGAATGTCTCTTTCAGTATTCTCCTCTAGGAATTTTGTGTATATTGTTCCAATGTGGCTTGCACTGCACACAGGTGGTGAAAGTTTCAGGTGTGATTTTGAATCTGGGACTGAGTTTTGTGAGTAGTAACCAGGCTGTAATGGTGTGAGGCTTAAGTTTCCTTTGCTAAATAAGCAGATGAGACAGAAGGGTCTACAGAAGATCGTGGTGCAGCAGTGCATCCATCAGAGCATTTGTAAAGTGAAGGCATCACATTTTCAGCTCTCATGTATGTAAATCCCTTTCAGTGCTGATCAGCTTTTCCAGGTGTGCATCATGTACATTTTTACCATGTAAAGCTTGCAATCATGACTTTCTAGGTCAGCAGGAATGCCTTCCTTTGAAACAAACAATTGGTTTATATCTGGAATAAACAATATCTGGAATACTCCTGGGATGCTTCTAAAAGAGGTACCCACAGATGTAATTTGCCAGTATAATCTCAAAAGCAAATATTCATATAAATATATATATATATGCACACATCTCTGAAAAAAACCTGCTGATTCAGGAAAAATAATATTTTTGTAGTATGCAACTGACTCACATCACCAAGTTCAGTTTTGATTTTTAGTGATAGTCTTGGAAGTGTGCAGGCTTATTTATTTGCCTTTTGATTTTATGAAGCACTGGCTTTCAAGACCTTTATTCCCTGCAGGACTGTTCAGGCAGGTTCTCCAGAGATTTAGGCTTTTGTACTGCTCTTCTGCAGAATCAATGGATGATGCTTTATTCAGTCAATTAGGTGACAGTTTTTTCCTACCAAAGTTAGGCATTCAGTCTAATCTAGTCACCCAGGCCCTATGCAGGCTTGTTGGGGTGAGAAATATATATAGAATGATTAAGTTCTTCTATCTGAGACATTAAGATTAGATGGCGTTTGGTTTTCCATAGAGTGTTTCTCACTTTAATACTTGGATATTGTCCAGCCATAGGAGCATGGAGAGTTATGAGAGTTATTCTCAAACTCACTGGAACTTAGTGTCTCTGTGACTGGATCATTTCCATTGCCTGTTTAGTTTCTTCAGGCTACCTCAAAGTATGACAGATTTCTCTGTTGTCTTCATTTGCAAATACCTCCCAGAAGACCTGGAACTCATAAATATTGTAGAAGTTGTGATGTGCTCAGACACCTAACATTCAGCTTGCTTCCTCAGCTGTGGTTATACAGCCACTATCATGTACCCATGAAAAAATAATAAAAAAAAAACAAACAAAAAAACCACAAAACCAGAAAAATTCAGATTTAGTCTGTCTAATCACAACTAGGTCATTTAATCTAGTGTCACGGAAAGATGGAAGAAATTTGAGGTGAAAAGTTTTAGTTTCTTTCCACTGGTGTTGAAATGCCAATTACTAATTAGAAAGAAATTCCTAATTCCTACATTGTGTGAATATTCTACTGATCTTTTGTTAGGCAGGCAGAATATCTTACTTTATGCTTTTTCATCAGTAATTTAGAAGGAAAGCACGATAATTATACACATTTCTCAGACAAAGATAGATGCAAATGCAGGCATGTATAAAAGAATAGATGAACCAGTGGCTACTTATGAAAATGTGAAAGGAAAAAAGCTGGCATGTATGGGCATGAGACCACTGCAAAAATCTCTGCTCTCTAAATTTGAGTCAACAGGTTCCAAATTGTGAGATTTCTTCTAACATTAGTGCACTTCCTTTAACATAGATGAGATGCTTAATTATAGGCACTCAGTTCTTAAAAGTATTGAAGAATTTAACTAAAGATTTGGGTATTTTCTTTGTTCTGAATGAACTACATATTCTATTCTCTCTTCACAGCTGTAGGACGCCTTGGATTTTGCTTAGACAGCACAGGTGTAGCTGGAAGATGAAATTGGCCCAGAAGGTTTTCCCACATTAACAATTCATTTGACATTTTAAATAAACCATACAAAGGCAACAGATTAATCAAGCCTGATATTGTAGATATGCCTGGAGCATAAAGTGAAACAACCCCACTGAGCTCAGAGCTGCGTTGCCTGAACTATAAAGCAGGATTTCATTAAGCGTATGATTCAGAGGAATTAGGAACTGAGTACAAGGGGGGGGGGGGGGAACCCAAATTATAACAATTTCTACACACTAAATTAAGATTAAAAAACCTAGTTTTCTGACACATTGCTGACCACGTGAATTTCTATGTCTAGCTTCTCAGACTATTTTGTCTCCAGCAGAATCTACCAATGGTTTTTGATTCCCCACACCACCTCCTGCTCTCTTCCGCTGCATTCTTAAAGGCTATTCCTCAGCCCACAGAGTTCAGGCATAGCTTAAGATCCCTGGTATAGCAAATGTACTATGCAGTCACTAAATCATCAGGATTGCATGCCTCTATTTTAAAATGTACACAGGTTTTTCAGATATGGCCAAAAATTACATCTTCCAAAGACACTGCTATTTTATTCAACACTAAGAACAAAACCAGTAATAATGCGTGTTTTCCATCCCTAATTTGAGAACTTTGTAATAACATAACTACATATTAATATTTTTCAAATTATTTTTCAAAATGCTATTAAATTTTACCACTATAGCAATTAAGATGAAAGATGTTCTACTGAGTATGGGACTAATTTAGTTTGGGTTGCTATTCTGTTACAAAAGCTTTTTGAACTTGAGTACGACTTTTAGAAATCAGTAGGCTACAGATGCCTAAGTTCCATTAAAAATATAAAGCTTTTTATCCATCTGTGCTCTTGCTTCCTTCATGTAAAATCAGAGTTAATAATATATCTCTAGTCCCCAAATATCTTGAAAACGTTAACAGTGTGCTATGAGAAATAATTAACTTTTGGGGGGACTTGCAAGATAAACCAAAAAAAAAAAAAATTGACATTTTTGCTTTTTGATTTTTTTAAGGGCTTCTTTTTCAGTGAAAACAATTATTTCAGTCACAAATTATTTCAGTCAGAGGTATCACACACAAAGATACCATCTAGGGTCAGTAATGTGGGTCACTCCATTCTTTCAGATGTGAGCTATACTAAGAGCAAAGTAATTAGATAAGACATTGTTCCTGGCATTAGTCCTATTTGGGTGACTAAATCTTTGAGTTGTGTCCTTTTATTTCTCCTTTTTTTTTTTTTTTTTTTTTTTAACAAAAATTCATTAATTTTATCTTTTATTAAGATTTGTTTCTGAATAATTTACAGATCTTTCTGTCCACTTCACCTGTTTGAATCTGTGGACCATTCCTATTGTGAGTGGCATCCTCCTTTGGAAGAGGTAATTGGTTTTTTCTTTAAGAGTTGCAAGACTGCAATTGCAAGTCTGCGAGTTCAAGCAGAAATCCTTCCTGCTTTTGAAGCTTCTTAGTGGAGACAGATCATCTAGAATCCCAACTGCAGCCTCATGGAGCTCCCATACTGCTTTACCCTCTCAGATTTCACAGTATCCAGTAGCTGCACATCACATAGTTGGACAGATTCCACTTCCACTGAAGTCACATCCCCATAAATGTGAATGGAGCTGCAGTTTCTAGATACATAAAGATTGCTATTGGAAATTAATTGAGGTTGAAGCTCCATGCTGTGTAGTCTTCATGAGCACTTTCAGTATACTTCAGATGAATTTAGCAACAGCAAAATCAGATTACTCTTGATAGAGTAATAAATTACACTTTCAGCCACAATGCAGGGCTGAAATCAGCTTTTGGAGTCTCTGAACCCAGTGTCCAAGTGTCACAGGCAACTAAACCAGCATATTACTGAGGAGGATCTGCAGAACACTGGCTCCATTAACTTGTTCAAGGCACCAGTCACAAAAACACCTCTACCACAATATAATACAAGGAACTTCCCAAATCTTTAAGGCACATTAACTCTGCCGCTATCTGGGCTCCTTGAAATATAAACATTTTTAGTTCATGGAAACCATGTTATTCTGGGGCTTCCTACCCACTGTATGAGAAAAATCCAGTGGCTTTTACAAAGCATGGAATATTGCAGCGTGGAAGAAATCACAATCACAGCCATCATTTGGAAAGGTGTAAATAGTGGCAGAATATCTGCTGATTTAATCACTACAATAGGCAGTGACTAGCAGCAGCTCCTGATGACATATCATAAATGCAAAGCTGTTAATTTTAACACGATAATGTTTTGCCAGTGCTAGTAAACATCACTGAAACTTGTGATTATTATTGTGGTTTTATTGAAAAGATAAGATACAATGATGTAATAATAGAGTCATTCACTTAAAATATTTTCAAGCTCTAATAAAAAAATATACTGTGGAAAAATACATTAGAAAAAGTCTCCTACTGCTTCTACTTTTTGTCATCTCACAGCCCTGTGGTGCAGTCTAGTTCTGAAAACTCTGGCCACAGCAAGCTAAGGAGCCAGTTATTTGAGAAGAGGACATGCTGGGGGCAAATGGAGGTGAACTGTTATATTTTAGGAAGAGGTCTGAGCCACAGTGTTCAGATACTGATTCAGCCTTCCCCAAATTACAGAGGTTTCCAGATGCAAAGTTTGGCTTCCGGCTAATCTCATCTGAATTTGTACTTTAAAAAAACACAGAGTTTGGTTGTCAGTGTTGCGTTGATCTTGTGAGAATACTTGGAGGAGAGTGCATACAGAGCATTTACAGTGTGACTGGTTCATACCTTCTCCTCCCACATCCATTTAATGTTAACAGAATAACACCCATTACCAAGTGTGGAAATGTAGTGAATTGAGAGCACAAGGACAAGAATTTACAAGCATCTCTGCTTTTTCTTTCACCTTCAAGAGAGAAAATATTTGTTCTCTGTGCTTCTTCATGAGGATATACTACAGGACCTAGTTGTTTTGGGAAAAAATTGTTAGTGTTGTATAAGATAAGAAATTCTAATCACAATCAGTCACTATTTATAATCTCAACAAACCCTTCTTAAAATGTGTGTGTTGAAGGGTATCATGGATGCAAATATCTTTTTCTTTTAATGAACTTGCAAAACATTCACAAGCTGTTCTAAGAAAGTTCATTGGAAGTTAGAAAATATAGTCTTTCCTCAACATTTTTCTAAATGTGAAGATTTCTAGACTACCTAGTAATGTTCATTAAAAACCCTTCCTTGTCTTTGATTGCCCCTTTCGCCTTTCCATATGATGAGTTGATTGAAATAAACTATATCTTGACTAACCGTGAAGCAAACCATGTGGATTTGGAACTGAGACTAAAACAGGGCTTTAAAAAGGACCATTCAGTGATTGGCATGCTTGTGTTGATCTGGAGTTCTCAAATCTGGCTGCTGTTCTGAAAATCTGGAGTGCGTTGCCAGAGTTATTGCTTGGGCAGAGCCTTTACTACAAAGGCTGTCTGGGGAAGAACGTTAATGAGCTCTTTCTCTGACGTAATTTTCACCCTCTTTTAACAACATTTCCATTGTTTGATGGGAATACTCTGCCTGAAGGCTTACCTGATGCTTTGAACTAGATACACTTCTCTTTGGCTACTGCTTGCTAGCATTTGAGGAGCCTGGGTTTCTCCTGCTGCCTTTCAGCCTCTCACAAGCCACCAGCCTGTCTACATTTGCTGTCAGCAGCAGAAGCAATTTTTACCTGCCTGCTTCACCACAGCACAAGTCTCCTCTACCATCAAGTTAATTTCAGTATGAGGGACTCAAATTATTTTTTTTTCATTTATGCCAAAACTCTCATGCATGTAGCTTAGAATGGGGCATATCACCAGGTAATAAAAGCCCACTCTTCAATGCTAAGGCCCTACTGTACGAAGCAGGGTGAAAGACAAAGGTCAAGATAATTACCTTATGTTAGGATGATGGCACGACCAGAGACTGTCAGAAGAGGCAACATACGGATTCAAAATTTCTTACATTGCCTAGAAAACTTATGGGCTCACAGGTGCTGCAAGATGAAACTGAGCAGTGCTAAATTTGCTTCTACAAATTGGGATGAAACTCAGCAACACCAAATGTATTGTGGACTGGGAAAAAGAACTGAATGGCCATTTATTGTCTCAGTTCCCTGGGAGCTATTTGCTAATTAGAGGACTTAACATTAATTTAATATTTTCATTGTAATAATAGTATTAATAAGCTATTTCTTTTCTGCATGATTGTAGGGAAATCAGAGGCAGAGATAGGGGTGGATTAATAAAGAGCAGGCCTAATTCATGAACCTACTGCAAAAGGCTTTATATTCCAACCCAGCACCTCAGGAGTTAAATCCTAATCTGAAGAGCGTGCAGAAGGAGCCCAGGTTCTTTTTTCTCCTTCACCTTGGGGAAGTGAACTGGATCTCTGCAGCAAAATACAAGTCACCAGCCCTATATTAAATGCTGTTTGCATTATTTCCTCTTCACACTGGCTTGATTAAGAATATTTATTTCTGACTATAGTGTGGCTTGAAATCAATTTGCTATCTTAGATGAGGAGTCACTTTTGTCACCCTGTCTTACCATTTTGAATGAGCTGAACACCTCTCCAACAGGAGAGGAATTTCTCACAAAAAATGAGAAATCAGGCTTCTTATGAGAGAGCAACCATTTTCAGAGTAATTGTTCCTGACTCAGGACAGGGATTTGAACTACAGGTTATAATTATTTGTAATCTCATTAGCACATTTTAACAAGGTTCATCCCCTCTTCTTAGATGTTGCAATTTATATAAATCCTTGGAGTTTTCATTCCAAAGTAAAATCTATTTTCATCTTTCCCACCCCACAGAAACAGGAAAACATTCAAGCAGGTAGTGAGGCTGTGGCTTTCAGCAGAAACAAACAGTAATAACTTCTTATGACCTCACTTTCTCCATATTCACAGGTGAATTTTCTTTCTCCCTGACTATCTCATACTATAGAAGACAGGCATTGTTTCCTTTTTTCAGGAATGAATTTGTTACAGCCCTGGGACACTGAGATAGTGATGAAGAAAAAAGTGCAGCCCCTCTTGGATGAAAATTAAGAGGTGTTATGAGGTGTGCAATCCTTAAATATCAGACCTTACTCCAGTGAATAATTAAAAGTACAAAGTATCTACAAAGGGAAATGAGGCAGTTTGCCTGTAAAATTTCATAGTTTTCAATGTTTTTTTAATTCCCCCAAAATTATTCTTTTTTCTAACGTGAGGATTCCTGGTTTTTGGCCAGCACTGAGGTATGCATTGCTCTGTTGGAATCCTCATTCTGCCTCTTCATGCCATTTGCAGAAGAAGCAAACAGAACTGAATACATTCAGTTGATGTTATTGTTGAAACACAATTTGAAAAACTAAGAGATAGAGATATTGACAGAAAAATGTCAAGCACTACATTGTGGGGTTGTTAGGCACTTACTTGTAAAAGAGGATATCCAATAAAATATTAAAAATATTTTTAAATATTTTAAAGAGCAGTCATGCTTTGAAAAGTGACTGTAAAACAGCTTTATAGGAACTGTATCTTCTCTTATAAATTTGCTTACTCTGTCTCAAAGTGCAGCATATTACACAGACCCTCTTTAGAAGCTGTGACTTTCTCCAACTTCTACACAGCCCCCTTGCACGTCTAGGAGAGCTGTGAGACAAGATTTTTCTCTGCTGCTGAGAGCTCTGCAGGAGGAAGGAGAAGAGTGATACAACCTCCTGGATACAACCTCTGGCAGCCTGCAGGGGTGAGAAGAGCACATGCCCAAGTACAGCAGGGAGCCTGTCGAGAGAATCAGGATCACTATCGGGGCACGGTGCCCAAGCTAATCAGCCTGAAGGCTGTCCTGAGTTCTGGGCTTGAAATCATCTCCCAGAATAGCTCTGCACCATGACCTGAGGAGGTGTTAACCTGTGAGGAGCTTGGGCAGAGATTTCTGTACCTCACACCTGGTGAGTATGGACTCACAGCTGAGTTAGCAGCACATTAGTGGAGCTCAGCAGTGCTGTTCTGGTGCAGTCACAGTTCCTGTGCACAGACGTGGGTCATCTGTGCACAAAGAAGTGATGTATGTCATCTTTGCATCCAGTCAATTGTTTTCTCCTTGTATGACCCAATCATTGACAATTTAGTTTGTAGCAGCTCTCGGACAAGAATTTTCCTGAATTAAGCAAGTGAGGTATGGGATTGTGCTGCAGCAAACAGGGGATTGAATTTACAATTAAATATTTACATTATTAAGGGTCTAGTTTTTAGATGCATTTGTAGTTTTACCTGCGTTTCTAGGTGTAGCATCTTATGTAGAAACATAGATACTGTTGCACATGTTCTTTGCCCTTTAATTAATCTTTGTCTTGCTTATTTACATGATAACATTTTCCAGCTTTGTTTTAGCCTCTTATAAAAAAAATGAAACACTAGGTGCAAAGACACTGAGCTGAAGATCTTTAAGTCTTTTACAACATGACAACTTGTCTGTTTCAAAGTTAAAGGTCTGATCCTTCTTGAGCTTAGAATGTGCAGGAACTGAGTATAAGGCATGAGTCTCCACAAAGCTATGCACCCATTTATTCTTTCTATAACAAAACCCAAAATAGATTTTAAATCCTGTTTCTACATACCCATATTTGAAAGCTTTGTTTG
The DNA here is from genome assembly GCF_003957555.1 of Calypte anna. Taxonomy (NCBI): domain Eukaryota; kingdom Metazoa; phylum Chordata; class Aves; order Apodiformes; family Trochilidae; genus Calypte; species Calypte anna. Next base: position 141,556,211 of record NC_044245.1, on the reverse strand, counting down.
TACTTCCTTCCATTTTTAAACATCATTAAAAAGAAAAGACACTCTTCAGAGAAATGCATACCAGCCTACAAAATTTCCCCTTTCCCAGGGCAGTAGACCAGAGACAGACAATGTTTCTTCTCCCCAAAATAGGTTCTGTGTGTTCTAAACCAAATACAGCAAGAGAATTAATTTTCTGTGGTCACAGATGAATCAGGGCTCTCTTTTAGTAATTTGGCTCAGGATATATGAAGACTGTATTTTTTAAATGGAATTTGAGTACACACATTTCAAAAGTAAAGATTGTATGAAATACATAGCTGTAGGTGGCATTCATTTCAGAGGATGAAGCAGTCAAATAGCAAACACATATGAAAAATCTATGTGCAATCTGTTTTTTTGGGCGGCTGAAACTCTGCACTCACACACAGGTATTTCAAGTGCTAAATCAACAGCTACATGCCTTAAAGGAAGCAAACACAGTTTTAAGTTGGAGCACAAATTATCAACAAATGATGATGAAAATAACAAGCTGAGATGTGGGGATACAGCTCATGTTTTTGGAAATATTACACAAACTGTATAGGGAGTTAGCTTGTTGAAAGTGGAGGGAGAGTGTGAGAGTAAACTTGTGGGGGGAGTTTATGTTTAGCATAAAGACAAATATGGCTGTGGGCTTAGCAATGCCATAATGTTGAACAAAGGAGTCCCTTTTCTGTGTAGGAGAAGAAAACCTGTTGACCAGCTGATAGTTGGAGTCATGCATTACAAGGAACTAAATGTTCACCATTTGCAGATTCCTTCCCACAGGGAGTCAGGACATCCAGCTCTCTCTCAATCTGTGCACCACAGCAAGCATGAAGATATTTCCTTGAAGCTCCTGTGACTTTGCTGAGCCTTTTCAGACTCTTTCTTCACCACTTGAAATAAGAGTATGCTTTTCCCTTGTTAAAGAAGATTAATCTGCCATGATGTCAATGACTGAGTGGACTTTATGTATTTGGTCTCAGTCACGGTATTTTTAGTCTAATTGGAGACAATGTTGCTGATTTAGACCATCTGTTGAAAGATGACATCCTTTTGAGGCACTCACAGATCATAAACAATAACTGTTCAACATGCATAACGATGTTTTACACTTCTACACACAATTTCCATTAGAGGATCTCAAAGCTCTCTACATACCAGTGCGTTCAGCTTCCCAGAGTCTTCGATAACTGGACAATACTCCTGCTTTACAGATGGCAAGATGAAAGCCCAAAGAAGCCAAGGAACCTGAATTCAAGATCACTCAGCAAATCTTTGGCAGGATGGGGAATAGAAACCAGGTCACCTTACATGTGGTTCTGCACTTTATTCACTCCCCTGGTGCTCTGACCTCACTATACTGCATGAACTCCATCATAACTGTATGGGTTATGCAGCTGTTAGTAATAATACACTACCTGTTTGAACTAAAAACACACAAGCAGATGCTAATACAGTAGGTTAATAGCTATTCCAAGAAGCAATCATTTAAGGTACCAAGAAATTGCTTCTGTTAACCTTTTCCTGTTGTGGCATTTGACCAGTTTATATGCAGGTTACAAAGGTGACCCATTATCACCACTTTATGAGCCTTGGGTTTCCTCTGATCTTTCTCTACATTCTGCATTCTATATCCTTTACCTGATCTGGAGAATGGTAATATTAACCAGTTACAATGCATTTTTTTCCTTTATGACCCAGGGTCCACAGTCTCAGAAAAAGTCTAATGTAGCTTTCTTTTCCCCTAGATTTTTGCTCTTAAACCATTTTTATGGTGAAATCTTATTCCCCTATATCTCTGACCCATCATCAGCTTCATATGTACCTTAGGGTTGCATATTATGTTTCTAAACTTATCCCTGATATTCTGTTTTTCAGTCATGCTTGTTTTGTTGATAATACCCCTCCAATTTTAACCTGTTATAGTTGTGTCAGCGTTCAGATATTTACAGCTTCTACTTTATGACAATCTTTTTACATAGATCTATGTGCTATCTAACACAGTTGTAAAATATTAGGGTATGTCTGGCTTATCAAGTCCTTTTAAGGTTCAGGCAATCAGCATGTCTAACTTTCTTGCCTGATTTGTATGCCTTCAAGGACAAAAGTCATTTGTGAAATAATTTTCCAAAGCAACATAACAAAGGACCCTTAGGGGAGAATGAGTATGTTTTGATCTAAATTCAAATTGTACAGGAAGTTGTACAGAGAAGAAGGAATGTGCTGGTGATTTAATTATTCTCTTCAAAGAAAAAAATCATGTTATTAACAAGAGACTCTGATTCAGGTCTATACTTGGTTTAAGTTCCTATTAGTGGCTTTGAAACAAGGGAGACTGATTGATTCTTGTTCACTCATTAAACTCATTAATTTACAAAGATTCACTGCACTGGTGTTAATTTGAGAGTTTCAGAAAGTTGCAGAAAGAAATTGAATATGGCACAGATAAAGTTATTTCTTAAAGGCTGACCATAGATTCCCTATGTGTTACAAAGCTTCCTTTGTAACACATTTTTGAGGATTGTTTTCTGTAACTTTAACATGTCTGACTAATGAAGGGTGGTGGGAATGGGCACTCACCTCCTGACCCAAAGTGTTTTGTAAAATTGTCTCCAGAAGTTGTTACTTTAAGAAACATCATTTTGACATCTAGTAGTTCTATTGCAGCTATTTTTACCTTCTTGAGTTTTTTCTAGGATGAGAAAACAAACATGAGGGTTTGAATTGTCTGCTGTTCCTGCATTTCCAGTACAACACCTAAGGACATAGTGGGATTACCTTTCTTTGAGTCAGACCTTACCCAATACAATTTCTTCCTCAGGTATCATACCATCAGTCAAAGATATGAATACATGGTCAGTCATGCAAAAAGGTATTGAGCTCCTTCACAAGCCTAAAGCAAACTAAGGTGTGGACTACAGGAGGTGATAAAAACATTATTTCAGCTATTGCCCTAAATCAAACCCAAACAGAATCAGTGCATGTGTATGACAAGAACTGTCAGGTTAAATCACCTTCCCTACTAACAACTGCCTGTAATTTGTTACACTTGCTTTACACTTTTAGTACAAACTGTCAGGACTTAAGGACCGGTCATAGATCTTGGTATCTGTTTGCCAGAAAGCAAGTGCCCAGTGCTTTTTCTAAAACTGAAGCACCTTTTAAATACCTTAGTTTGGCTATGAAACAGCAAATATCCCCCATTCACTACTAAGCCCTGTTTCAGAAAATATTGGTTGTGTTGAGACAGCTAAGCTGCCATTGATGGAAAGAATCTGTTCTCTGTTACACTCTTTAATGCATTAGCATCTTGTTGATTGAGGCAACACTTTTCCTCTCCAGTCCTTGATGCTGAAAGGTTAGGTAGGAGCACAGGAGGTCAACTCTGTTACTTTTTATGGAGGTAGAAAATGGCATAAAATGAAAATAATTTCCTGTGAAAGCTGAGGACATTCCTTCATTAGATTTGTTTCCTGTGCTAGGTCATATGGTTTTTTTCCTTTTTTTTTTTTTTTTTTTTTTTTTTTCCTTTTTTTCCTTTTTTTCCCTTTCCTTTCTTTTTTGTTTTTTTTTCTTTAAACATATGTTTTCTTGTTTCCTGTGCCCTGAGGGCCTTAGAGATCTGCTTTTATGAGACCAGGCCCACCAATGCTGTTTCGTTTTGTGTAGTAAGAATGAATTTAAAAAGTGAATCAAAAACATCAGAGGAGTGCTTGATAAGGGGCAACAGGTGATAGGTATTTGATAGAGACTAAACTACTGAAGTTATAAAAAATGACTTATTATGAAGCCACCTTCTAAACTGCCACTTCACCTCGGTACCTTATAAGTGCAGGTGACACATCCTCTTCCAAACAGCCCCAAGTGGACTTCAAAGAGTCCTGGTTAGTCACCTGCCTCTTTTTAAACTATTGAACATAAAATGTTCAGCAATAATAAGATCCAGAGGGTTTGTTTTCTGTTTTGTTTTGTTTTTCCATCCTCATAAAAGCTGTTGCCTGATGGGGGGCAGTGGTGAGGGGAACAGCTTGTCACCTCTTTCCCCAGATTTGGTGAAATGCAGGGTGAAATTGAGTCTTTCATTCCCACTGCCAATGGACCCAAATCTCAGGGAAATTGTCAAGAGAGTCTCAGAAATATGTTCTGGAGAGGGCATGAGCTTGACCAGCAGAAAGGAAAGACGTGACATGTCAGACTGTAGTGACTGACTGATTCATTTGCAATACCCCAGCTAAAGTTTACTTTCTCATAGTTTTTTTTTATGATTTTAAAGAAAAGCACAGCAAAGATGAAGTAACATACAGAAACAGGGCAATAGGGTTTGAACTGACTGCCACCACCAAAAGACACAGCCTTGTGGTAATAAAAAACAGTTTGGTGAAACTGTCAGTTCCTGATTTAGCAGTCCTCAGAAAAGCAGACTGAATATTTAGAGTTATCAGGAAATTAATAGGGAACAGAACAGAAAGCATCATGCTACTGTAAAATCCATGTACACTTGTGTTTCGGTTATGGTGCTTAACTCTGGATGCTTTCCTTCCTTCTCTCCCCCCAAACCTTCAAAAATGGTGTAGTAGAATTAAGAAAGTTTTCGAGAAGGACAAGGGTGTTCAGAGGCATGAAATAACTTCCATATGAAGAAAAAAAAATAAACTGGGACTTTTCAGCCTGGGAAAAAGACAATGAGTGGAGGGGGTGCTGTGAAAGCATAAACGACATGGAGAAGGTGAACAGGGAATTATAGTTCAATGTCTGTTCTAGTAAAAGAACTAGTACATCAAACCCACAAGAGAGTAGGTTCATAGACCAAAAGGTGATTTTTCTCCATCCAGACATGTCTAACTCCTTGACCTTGGACATTGTGGATGCTGAAAGATTTCATGGTTTCCAAAAGTGATTGGAAAAATCATGGGAAGAAAAAGAAACAGAGGAGTTTTTATTAAACACAAAGACACTTCTATCCATCTCAGCCACTGAGTTGATCTAAGCTGATTCAGCTGTTCGTATATTCTCATACTATGTTCTCAGAAGGGGATTATGAGATTTCTTGTAGCTCACCTCTAAGTATGGGCTATTTTGATTCTGACTGGTTTTTAAGCTCAAAAAGGTTTGCTTAGTTTACGTAGGAATTTTGTCTGAATATGGGTTTATTAGAGACTGGAAAAGAAAAGACATCCCCAGGAATTTATGTGGAATGAAATACCCGATCAATGCACGTGACTGTGGTAAATCAAAACCCTGAGTAATTACACTGAGAAGCTGTGTTTAAGTCTTTACTGATTTTAATGCATGAGCACATATAAGACTGTTTCCTAAGAATTTTCAATTGATTGTGTCAGGCAGATCATACCAAAAGCAATGAATCTGGGAAATGTTTGCCTTACTCTTCTTCTTGTTCAGTAGACTAACAACGCACTGTCCAAAGTAGAGCCTCTGAGATATTTCATTCCTTTAAACTTCAGACACCTCATCCACCATTTAAACCTTTGAACAAAAGCTGCTCTAGAACTCATATCATTATTTTGTGTCCTACTGTACATTAAATAAATTCACTTCTTGCTCAAGAAATACAAGACCTGGTTGCTATTTTCATTTAGTAGCTCTTTTTCTTTCCTCTAAACATTCCACTATTATATAGAAAATACTTGGCAGCACTGTCTAATGAACAATTTTCCTTCAATAATTACAGCAGATAGGCCATAAGAAAATAGGTGGTCAGAAACAGAAGAGTCCTTCTGTTGGCTGTATCTGGCAAATACTAAGGGCCCCCACAAGAATTTTTAGTATGACAAATGAGCTTATTATCCAAAGAAGATGCCTCAAAAGACAATGTACTTAGTTGTTAATGGATGACCTGTTATCCCCATCAGTCCAATTCACAACATTTCTGTTCAGTGGTTGGCTGTTTATGTAACTTTTAGCAGCAATTTGTAATACCTTAATTTTCCAGAATTGCTGTCCTAAAGGGAGGTGATGCAGAAATGCAAATTGTATCACAAGATGAACAAGGGACCACAAAAGCAGTGAGATTGAAGAGATATTAAACTACAACTAAAATGCTTTTATAATGGTGTTAACTGCAACCTTCCAGAGAGTCTCCAGAGGAAGGCAAAAGAACTGCTAAACTGAATAGTTTTAAATTACATTATATTAGTGTACATATGTATATCAAGAAAAGAGTCATTTTTATGTGAAGCCAACACAAGCTGTAATCCAGGACATCAATTGTTTAAAAGGGTCTATTTATGTCTTAAAAGAACAGAATACCAGTGGAAAGAGCAGCCAGAGAGATGAGGGAATTGGCTTTGGATCTGAAACAGGCAGTGAAAGAAAGCATGTGAAAGATAGATACAGACACAGATCTCTGTTTAGAGATTTAATCCTAGGTAGAGAGGAGTTACCAGGATATAAAGAAGAGGAGAAATGTGTCAGAACAGTTGTCATCCTTCCTAGTCTCAGCAGTGGACCTTTGGATGCTATCTTACCTGGAATTTGAATCTTAACCATAAACAACTGCAAGGTGACCTGTTTTCCAGGTTTTTACTAGAGAACAAATTAGACTTTAGCTTCCAAAAAGTGGTTAATGAAACTTATATTATGTATTACTGACACAAATATTCTACAGCTCAAGTAATCTGCACTTCTCTAAAGATAGAATTTCTTGAATGTAACCACTCATACATCTGTGGATAATTTACTTCATCAGGTAGTTCACCACAAAAATTCCTTAAAGAACTAATGGTAGTATGAGATAGTATTATCATGTTTAAAATAATTGCTTGATGAATAAATAGTGCTATAATTTAATATAATTTTAGAAAATGACAGAGTAACCCAAAATTTCCACCTTACTTATCAAAATGGAGTAAATTCTCTTGCTTCAAAACGTGTGCTGGATTTTTTCATTGAGAAGAGCCTTGCTTCTGACAGCTGTTTCATATTCATAATTGGCATTTGAAGACATCTGAAGAGCAAAGTTTCATCAGCTTAGTTTTCTGAAGTGTTGGCATGATCTTTTTTTGAATCCAGTGTTCATGTGCTTGAGGAACTTTTTGTTTTCTTTTTTTCCTTTTCCTTTTTCTTTTCCTTTTCTTTTCCCTTTTCTTTTCCCTTTCTTTCCCTTTCCTTTTCTTTCCCTTTCCTTTTCCTTTTCCTTTTCCTTTTCCTTTTCCTTTTCCTTTTCCTTTTCCTTTTCCTTTTCCTTTCCTTTTCCTTTTCCTTTTCCTTTTCCTTTTCCTTTCCTTTTCCTTTTCCTTTTCCTTTTCCTTTTCCTTTTCCTTTTCCTTTTCCTTTCCTTTCCCTTTCCTTTTCCTTTTCCTTTTCCTTTCCTTTCCTTTTCCTTTTCCTTTCCTTTTCCTTTTCCTTTTCCTTTCCTTTTCCTTTTCCTTTTCCTTTTCCTTTTCCTTTTCCTTTTCCTTTTCCTTTTCCTTTTCCTTTTCCTTTTCCTTTTTTCTGCTTTAATTTTATCCATAGTAATTTTTATTTTCAAAAATGCCCAACCTAATTCCTGCACAGAGATTTTCTGTTGTCTTTTTCACTAGCTAAAGTGAGACAATTTTGTGCATAAAACCCTCCACTATCAGTTTTCAATAGTTTGTCACCATAACTCACTTTTTTTTTTTATTTTTAATAAATGATTATCTTTTTATTAGAAGAACAATTTGAAACAAGCATAAAGGTAGTTTTTTAGGATATGCTAGAAATAATCATGCCTCTTGCATTTGCTTCATCAGCTGGTTTTCTTACAGGGTTGTCAAACAGGAGTTCATCAATGAGGTACAAACAGCTTTCTGCAACATTTGAGTTCACTGTTAGGTCAGTCCTACATGAAGAAAAGCTCATCACTTTTTCTAAGGAGACATCAGGCATCTCCTTGCCTGAGGTCTTACTGAGGGTGATCTCAGTTTCATCACCATATGCACTAATTTGGGCCATCTTTAAAGTTAACAATTTGTATTTTTTACACTTCCATCTGAACAGTTGCTGCTACAATCGAACTATTGTTCAGATGAATCGTGGCACCACACCTTTTCAGATGTGTCTTAACATTACTCTTCTGGCAAACACATTTCCCTGGGATGATGTATGCAAGGGAGCTTTTTCTTTCTGCTCTCTGCAGTGAGCAGCCACTTCGCCTGTTCTAACTTTGTGTTTCCACAGTGCAAGGCATAGGCTACAACTTCCAGGTTGAATTCAGCTGGAAGCATTTAACACATTGTTTATGGTGTCACTGAAACCCCTGCGTTCTCCTGTGAAATAGGCTTTACATGAGCAATTTGAGTGTCTCTCCATAACTGCCACCTTCCCTGGCTAAGGTGCTGTTGTGTAGCCAAAAGCAAGGGTACAGAGAACTATTTTTCAGAACTAAGAGGTAGGATTATAGTGGAGGAAGAGCTCAGGCCAGAAAGAAGTGATCCTGCCCTTGTGCAAATCCCACCTTCCCAAGGCAGCTGCAGAGTCCTTCCTTTCTTCTTAGAGGCTCTCAGGCACAGGGAAGGAGAACAAATCTAATGGGGATGGTATATCTTAAGGGTGAAAAAGGAAGTTTCATGGAGTAAGAAGTGAGTCATAAGTGCATAATTTCCTTTTGTGCTATACTCTTATTTCAATAAAACATGATTGGCTTTTATTTTTATATGGTTACACAAGTTCTGATCTTGAATGTACTGCATGTGTGAAAGAGATCGTCCCTTTGTTTATTTTAGCAGCAATGTTTCTATCTATGTACTGTGCTGTGAACCCTCAGATCCTTAACTATGAGAAAGAGACACTAATTTTACTGTATTCACCTTGTCCACAAGTCAGTTCTTTGTAGACCATCCTGCAGAAGGTTTCTGTGCTGTTATCATGCCTGGACAAGCTTTTTGTCTCTGGACTGGTGGTAGGTGAACTTTCCTCAGTCAGTGGGCTAATGGGTGGAAACTGCAACATGCTCATGCATATCCAGGCACAAGGAATAAATTAAGCATATCAAATTAATTATTCCTCACCTACAACTCTTTTGATACTCCTTAGGAGGCTGAGGTATTCTGGTAGCCTTAGTGGGATTTAGATTTCTGCTCTTAAGCAATTTGCCAAATTCTCATGTGAGGCCCAGAAGAAGGAGGAAACATTTTGTTGGAAGGTAAACAATAATCCCAGTGTCTACAATAAATGACTCCAGTCAGCAGTGCCAAGGTTCATTTCTGATCCTGTAATGAGAAATGCTCAAAACTCTGGCAGTGGAAGTTCCAAAATGTTATTTTTACCTCAGGCTTGTAAGGAAATGAGGCTTGTTTGATCATACGCTGTATACGTGTGTGAGTCTATCCATCCCTCTGACCTTTCTTAATAACATTTGAGGTCTTTGTCTAATTTCAAGAAAATCTGATGATGAATTAGAAATCCCCGGCAATGTTAAGTACCAAATGGCTTCAGAAAAGTAAGCAATTGCATATAAAAGAGACTTTGTTTTGGCGTCTCCATTGAGGGGAAGGAAAATATATTTTAATAGCTATCAGAAAGATCTGTTGAAAGCTGGGCTATATTAGCTCTTCTCTGCCTTGAAGGACTGCTTTTTATTCAGTTTTCTTTTACCACATGACTTTTACCCATGAGCGTTTTTGCAGCCATTGCATATAAAAATGGTAAAGTGCTACAGGCACTCAGCACCCCATGGGAAAAAAGCTCAGTCTGAGTAGCTCAATACTACAGATCCTCCAGTTTATGGAAAAGGAGAACATATGCCTTGTGACCTATGTTTCTTACATGTTGACAGCTCTCTTCTGATTCAGTATTCTAATACTTTCTAGAAGCTAAAAATGGGAAATGTGAATGGAAAGCCATGGCAGGGTTGTCAGATTTAAATATTCAAATGTTAGAAGTCATGCCACGGGAAAATACAGGCTACCTCAAGGCTTAGTTGCATTTTGCCTTCTTCCTGCTGTGATTTGGCATACTACACTGAAAAGGAAATATCTACTACATACAAACTCAGTAACCAGATGATGTACATATACAGAAATACCAACTGAAGGATTAGGCACGTGGGGTTTATCTGTTATAAATTTTGATGTAATTTTCATCTAAAACCCCTGGAGGTTCCACTTGTAGAAGTTTTGCATCAGCAGATGTGGAAGAAAATTCATTGCTGGTGGCAGAAGAATGCCACCCCACTGAATAGTCTGCTCCACAAAGCTTTCATTTATCTTACTTGTGATAACTTGTGACTCATTGCTACGCTAACAATCAGTATCGGGGCCAAATAAACCATATTAATGTACTTGGATCCACTTATATCTATTACTGTTAAACAGCAACTAAATTAGTAAAAAAGCCTGAAATACAAATATAAAAATAAGTACCTTATTAACTAGAACTAAGTAAATCATTACAACACATTGATAAGAAAAGATAAGGGTACTTACTGTAAAAATATGAAAGAGACAGAAACAATAACATAGGAACTCTTGTAAAAGGGTAGATCTGAAGTATATAGAGTGGTTAAAAGCACATACTACAGAGTAATCATCTACATTTATGATAGTAGTAGGTAATCTTTGTACCTAACTTAATTGTCCTGTGCTAGAAACTAGAAGTTTCATCACTAGATACTTTAGTTAGTTTTTCTTTTACCATAATACTGTTTTGTAGTATTTTAAAAAATACTAGGAAAGTGATATTTAAGTAAAATTCTCCAGAGGGCTTTGAAGGAGCCTAACTATTCTCACTGCAAGCCTAAAGAGCTGCAAATCTTCTTCATTTCTGGCCAGGACTTTTAGAGCTCCTGGACAGGGAGCTGTGTCAGATTTATTAAAATTCCCCAGGAATTAATGTCTTGTGTCTTCTGCTGCCTGTAAAGTTGCTTGGAAGGGGAAGTGAAGGGACAACATTTCGTGGCAAGCCTCTGCATTGTATAACACCAAGTCCAGTGCTCAGCGAAGGGGCTTCCCTCATGCTTACTCGTAAGACAAGTGGAGAAGTAGACATTTACAGTTATACAGAAGTTGAGTCTGATGGACCATAGTCTTTTAAACAGGCTGTGGTTTTTCCAGATATCTCTGATGAATTTTATAAACTATCAGACTACAGTGGGGCAAAATATCCTGGTGAAAATGAGCAACATACTTGAGATCATTTGGACAGCTTTTAGCCATTGACTTCAGTGAAGATGATAGAACTGAATGCAGGTACTTCAGGCATCCACCCTGTAGAATGGTTTGGGTTGGAAGAGACCCTAAAGATCATCTTGTTCCAACCCTCCCTGCCTCGGCAAACACACTTCCCAGGTGTCCAGGTTGCTCAAAGCCCCATCCAGCCCGGCCTTGAACTCTTCCATGGAGGGCTCATCTGCAACCTCCCTGGCAAAATTTGCTAGTGTCTCACCATCCTCACATTAAACTATTTCTGATATCTAATCTAAATCTCCCCTCTACTAGTTTAATGCCATTTATCTTGTCCTGTCACTACACAGTCTTGTAAAAAGTCCCTTCTAAGCTTTTCTGGAGGCTCCCATCAGGTACTGGAAGGATGCTATAAGGTCTCCCTGGAGCCTTCTCTTCTCCAGGTCGAAAAACTCCAACTGTCTGATCTTGTCTTCATAGGAGAGGTACTCCAGCCCCTTGATCATCTATGTGACCTTATTCTGGATTCACTCCAACAACTCTATGTCCTTCTTGTGTTGGAGGCTCCAGAACTGGACACAATACTCCAGGTGGGATCTCAAAAGAGCAGAGTAGAGGAGCAGAATCAACTCCCTTGACCTGCTGGCCACACTTCTTTTGATGCAACATAAGATAGCATTGGCTTTCTGTGCTGCAAGCACACGTTGCCATCAACCATCACCTCTAAGTCCTTCTCCTCAGTCCTCCTCCTAACATGTATTTGTGCTTGGGATTGCCCCAACCCAGGTGCAGAACCGTACACTTGGTCTTGTTGAATTTCATGTAATTTGAATGAGCCCATCTCTCAAGCCTGTCAAAGTCCTTCTGCATGGCATCCCTTTTCCCCAGCAAGTCGACCTAACTGCACAGTTTGGTGTTGGCAGGAAATTTGCTGATGGTGCATTCAACCTTACTATCCATGTCACCAGTGAAAATGTTAAACAGCACCAGTACCAGTACCAGAATGAGCACCAGTACCAACCCTTGAGGAATGCCACTCAAGACTGGTCTCCATTTTGACATTGAGAAATTGACCAAAATTCTTGCCATGAATAGCAGTTCTTTTACATTCTACATTTCTTGGGTTGTTTTTGATCTTATTCTTCTTTGTGTCCCTGAGTATAAGGACAAAAGGTAAATCTTTCCAATCAATAACATGATTGCAAAATTGTGGGAAGACCCAAGTGGTAGAAATACACAGTATGGTTTGTTTTTTTTTTCATCTCCCTGTTGAACAGCAAGAGCCATCTAAAATGGAAAGAGTGGAGAAGAAAAGAATTCAGAAATTCATTTTTGGACAATTTTTGTCTATAATAAAAGAATAATTATTCTAGAAATATTGCTGGTTTTTATTTTATTTCTTTCAAATCTGTAGAAAAGTATACTAGAAAAGTAGATTTTCTTATTTTAAAAGGAAATATTGAAGATCTGCCTATAAGATTATGTTTTTAATTTATCAGAATAGAAGGTTTTCATTGACCTGATAGGAATATATTTTTTACATATTGTTCTATAAAAGAATTTTGTTAAGACTGTTTTGTTTCTATTTTCAACTTAGTTGGAAAATCCATCTGCTGACCAGCTATACAGAATAGTCATGAAACAACATTTTCCCTTTCCTGTCAAGCAAATTCTTACTTGTATTTTGAGTAATGATACAACAATCTTTGGTGTCTTACAGAGACAATTCATAAAATATTTACCATGCACTTTGTGTACATCACTTGTTTCAACTCAGGACAAGTAGGCTTCTCAAACTTTAATTCATTCTTTTCAGAGCCCTCTGTGAATAAGAGAACAATTTGCAAAGTGGGGGTAAACAGATATAAGAGTAACCTGAAATGCAGATGAAGGGTGTCCTGTTCCAACCTAATCTGTTGGGAAGGCTGAACAAGTCCTTTTGCTTCTCCTTGCACTGCCCCTGCAGTAGAAATACTACTTTCTTAGCAATGTAGCTTTAGACTGAGAGATAAAATGTTACCTAAGATCTAGATAATAATAGTGGTTTATTACTGAATTTCTTTAGGAAATGAGAGAAGTACATTCTCTCCTGGCGGAGTGCCTGTGGTCATAAAGCAGAGGTTGGGATTAGAATGTGATAGTTGTACTTCCTAAACCCTTGTTTCTCATTCTCAAAGGGTAATTTCTCTCATTTTTAAATATTCTAGCATTGGTAAATACTTTCTCAGAATATAAACATAATTTTTTTTCTTATAAGGTTTCAAAACTTTCCTGTATGATCTTCAAATTCAGGGTGTGATTTCTTTATATCTTGATCTATTCCATGAGATTTAATAGTAACACATTAATCAAGAAATATAGTTGTGAAATCTAAGAGCATGTTCATTCTGCAATGGCCTAGAGGGTAAATATGGCAAATGAATACAAATGCTTCAGCACAGTAAACATCAATGACCTCGCAATCCAGCTATAAGTACTATATGTGTTCACCAAAGAGTGAAGCACAGGATTTACACAGGAGAAGGAGCTGTGAGTGATCTTATTCTCTAGCCTTTTCATAGGACTTTGCTGAGGTAACACCACTACTCAGGAGTTGTTGACATCACCAGACAGAGGCGACTTTTTTTTCCTCTGTAGTCGTTGGTAAAAAGCAGAGATTCTTCTAGAAATTAATTCTGAGCAGATGTCTCATTTAGGTGACCTGTACTGGCTTTCAGGAATGCTACTGAGTCTTTTTTGTTGACCAGAGATAAAGTCAGAGAAGACCAGCTGGAGGAATTAACCATCTCTGGTGTCAAGATGCAACAAGCTTCCTTTCTTTTCCCAGTTTTCTTGCCTCTATAACCCACAATTAATTCACAACATTGACACTATCCTTCTTCTTCAAGCCCATCCTAAGAACAGACTAAGCTGATCCTTTGGAAGGTAACATAGGAGAAGTTCCAGCATTTCCTGGATGAACTCGTACTGGGGACGACTGTGCCAATGAATAGCCAAAAGCATTGTGACCTCTTGGCAAGAAAGCGGTGAGTATCTTCATTCAGACTGCAACCAGAATCTTTAACACCATTATAATCTTTTCCCATCATTATAATTCCCATCATATAACAAAATGAGTTTGAAAGAATTTGTATTTGATTTCAGTTCAGATTCAACCTTCAGGGAAGAGTCCAAGACAGCCACATGATGTAGCTGGTTGTCATCTTCATGGCAGTGCTGTCCTTCAAAGGCATGATCAAATCAGCCAGTAAACGGAAACAGAGGACAAGTTCTCTTTCCACTGAAACCAGGGATGATTTTAAACACTGTGAACATCTCATCAAGGATCCTTTCATTAGCCTCAGCCCATGGCATTGTTACGAATATCTCAGTTATTTGTTCCTGTGGTGTGGAAAGAAGAGATAAAATCTAAAAGCTGGGAAGAAGGTGGTGTGTGGTCTGCCTTCAAAAAAAAAAAAAAAAAAAAAAGCCTGAAATCAAGTTTTCCTTTTGTCACAATGAAGATACACTAAAATATAGAATGTCACTATATGCCATATGTGCATGCCTTAATGTATTTCTCCTTCTTTTTAGTTTTCTAAATAGAGCATTGACTTCATGACTTAGCTTCTTAGCTTTCCAGAATTTGTGGTGGGTTTCATTTTGTTTTAAAATACTGGGACAGACCCAGGGAAATTACTTCAGTTGTGTGGTAAGAATTGCTAGCTGCTAACTCTGAACCACAGGGTACTGCTGGGAAACTGCATACTTGCATCTGATAACCATTTTATGGGAATGTGTGCTGACCCACAGCTGTGGTTGGCCGCAAAATGCTGGGAGCATGAGTCCTCTTTTACCAAACATACTTTATGGTCTATTCTTAGCCTCTTCTGTTGTAGCAGATTTGTTCTTTCCTCAACTCTGAGATTAAGTGGAAGAGAAAAAAAAAACATCAGTGACAAAGTTTCTTCTGCTCAATTCTGTCTGTAAATGGTTTGTAAATTGATTTAACTGAAGGTTTGGTATATGTTGGTGTGAGTCAGATAAAGACTGAACTATTTATTGTTTTTTTTTCAACTACAACTGTAATCTCTGAGGAATTCTCTTGCGATGTTTGTCAACTCAGACAGAGATCAAGGAAAGAAAAAACTTACCTGTCCATACTAGAACTACCCCAGCAATGGTAGGACAGATATTCTTCAGACTTCATACTCCCCAGGATGCACTTTTGTGAATTAAAAAATTTAAATACTTAATAAAGGATAATTAATGAGACAGAAGACAACTAAGCTGTGCAGTGAAAGTAAAATATTATACTTGATCTCTCTGGGGCAAATATTTCATATTGAGTTTTCCAAATGTTATCTCCTCTCAAGTGATTGGAAAGGTTTTAGTGCTCACAGCTGCAAATGATATGATACTTCAGTACTTTGAAATAGATTGAGTCACAAGTTTACAACATCATGCCTAAATGCATAGATGTATTAGATATGGCCCTATAAAATCCCATCAGGGTTACATTTAGTTCCTGGCAGAAATCTTCATCATGAACAGACCTTCCTGTCTCTTAGCAGGCATGAAAAACACAGCAGTGTCACAATTTGGACTTTAATGCCACCTGTTTCAAAAAGTGATGAAAATCCTAAAAGTGCACTGAACCTAGATAATCTACCTCAGGATAAGGGTTTCTTGTTTCCAAGTTGAAGAAATAGTTGTACCTTGTGCTTTTAGATTAATTTAGATGATATTAATTGATTTAATCATGACATTGATCAAAGTTGGTCAGCACTGGAGAAGAGGGCAACGTGGGTATGCCAGCACAGTCTCACTACACATACAGAGTCACACACATGCATAAGCACACAAACAGACTTGAATTTATACAAGTGTCTATATATTAATCTGGCAAAGTAAAACAATGTGCAAGAGAAGGTCATTAAATTCTATGTAAAGGATCTTTTCTTTTTTTACCCCTTTTTATTGCTTCTGGCAGTTACTTGGCTGCCTTTAGAAGCAATTAGCCTCTGGTCTGATAACTTTTTGCGTGACAAACTGGAGAGCTGTATTCAAACAGAGTGAAGACAGTTATAAAGTTTCCCTCCTGAATGCTCCAACTGACTAGGGAAGGCTCCATCCTGTTCCCTGCTTGAAAATGCACTGGAGTCTCATCAAACATTTTCACAGTCCTCATATCTCATGGGGCTGGAAACTGGCCAGGAATGTCTCCCCTTTTCTCTGTTGCCCCATTTGTCATCTTTTAAATACCTTTAGGCTATTCTCATGTATTCACACCTTAAATAAATTTAGTATAGTGGAAATACTGTGGTGATGAGAACTAGCAATACATGCTGAGTGCACATACTGCTTCTCAGGGATGCTTGTGTGGAAAGAAAATGAAAGACCCTGGTATGTGTCATCAAGCACCCTCCTGAGAAAAGGACCTTTCTTCTTGCTTTTCTCTTCTAAAAAGCTACCAAGCACCTCACTTACCTGGTGAGGCACGGTGGCAGTACCAGAAACCACTACTTCCATTCCTTCAGGAATCTGTTTTATACAGGAAAAATAATTGCAGAGAAGACTAAAAGGGCTCATGTACCATGGTGATGGGAATACTCGAGAGAGAAAACCATGATGCAATCTTCAGCTTTCTTGCAAGCACTTTGCAAACCTACCCAGTCTGACTGGGAGCTGCTCTTCCTTCCACACGTGGTGCCGAGTTACTTGCGTGACAACTGGAAAGCTGAGGAGCTGTGTCTGTACCATTTACCTTCTGCTAAGAGAATCGCTGGTGAGAGTTTAGGCCGCTTTGCTCCAGTGGACAGCGTGGATACAGCAGGGCTGAGCCTGGCTGCAACCTGGCTTCACATCAGCAGTGGCAAAGGAAGATGCTTCCCATGGTTTCTTCCCCTACATCCTTCTCTGTGGCACTTAAGGCAAGAAAAGTTTGCCAATTTGAAGTAATTCGTGTGAAGATTTCAAAGTGTTTGTCTGCTTTGGAGTCAGCAGTTTCACTTGCATGACAGTCTAGTTCAGTGAACAAATGAAATGGTTTATTTATAAGCTTGATTCTCACCAGGGAGTCAATTTATGTTTAAAATTAGCTAATTGTCCCTTTGATGGATTTCCACTTGAAGTAAATAGAGGTCATTAAGTTTCTCTGTTAGGCTGCATTCATAAAATAGTTATCTGACAAGAGGTTGATCTTTCTGAGAAATCCCAGGTAAAGTCATTTGTTTGAAAGAGCTATTTAGCTTTATATCTTAGTGAAGTGTGTAGGGAGCAAAGGGATGTCATTACCCTGACAGTCTCCTCATCCCTCATAACTTTTATGACTGGAGCTACAAGTTAAAATAACTTGTTATATAACACTTATCACCTTTTGGTAATTCTGAGCATTTCTGAGTGACCTTCCATAGTTTTGGTCCTGCTCTGGCAAGAGAGTTGGACTGAATGATATTCAGAGGTCCTTTCCAAGCCCTGACATTCTGTGATTCTGTGGTGTACAGAATTATTTTATTTTCCTCCTTTGAAACACCAGTGCTCCATTGATGAAACATTTCTCATCAGACCTCCCAAATGACTACTGACTTCTTTGAGAAGAAGCACCAGTGCTAATAAAACATAGGCATTCTCCCAGAGTCAAATAGTTGTCTCAATCTGTACTTTCCAAGATTGGCCAAACTCATTAATAGTAGGCCTCTGTCTACTAAGATATTTTACACCTGCATTTCAAGCTTCAAAGGTACAAGGAAAGATCTGAAAAGCAACATAACTAAGCCTAAGATATGGTAGTAGTCTCGTCTGCTCTTGTTTGTGATTTTACACTACAGGTCTTAACCAACACTGGGACATACAATGTTGGGGAGCATTCACTGTGATACAATTTAAGTAACATTCTATGGGGAAGTGTTGTAGGGATGAGAATTTGGCCCAGCATTGTTCAGTATTTTTATTAATGCTCTTGAAGAAGGAGCACACACCATGTTTGTTAAATATGAAGACACTACTAAATTAGGAGGTGCTGTGAGCACCAGGGAGGATGGGGAAGTAACAGAGAAGGACCTGGAGTTGTCAGATGTATGGGCTGGGAATATATAGCTGAAACAAATCCCAGACATGAGACAAGTCAAAGAGAAAAACATCCTCCAGCCTCTGTACTTAGCAAAAGGGAAATGCTGGCGAGCTAGAGAATGAGCAGAGATAGCAATTGGTTAGACAAAAATGTGCCAATCTAATACAGATCAGTGGATACAGACTCCCAGCACTGACAGCAACCCTCTGTGACCACAGCTACATTGTGTTTGTCAGAGACTAAGAAATGGTTCCTGCACCTCATACACAACACTGAGAATGATCTTAAGAATCCAAACTAGTGTGTTACATAATCAAATATGCTGTCTTCAGAAGGGACTAGTCCTAGATAGGTGAGAATAAGGAGTAAGAAATTTTGGAGCAAATACTCCTTGAAGGGATGGTAGAATCATTTTTGCACAAGTTCTTTCAGAGACTGGAAAGATTAGTCCTGGTGAGAGTGTCAAGTTGGAGCACTGCTCTAAGATGCTGAACTCCTGATAGGGCTGGAGTCAGTATTTCTACATGGCTCCACACAGGGGCAAGGAGCCTGGAGTTCTACCATACCCTGAGTGTCCTGTCTGCAGGGAAAATTCCATTTCCAACTTTGAGGTTCCTCAGTGTCCTGAAGAGTGATGGTTTACATCCATTGCAAAATTCCTGGAAATTAATGGTAAACTCCCACTGAGTTCAGTAGGAGCAGGGCTGCTTCCAATGTATACATCATATTCAAGGGCAGCGGAGTAATTGAAAATTCTGTGTAGACAACCTGCTTAGCTTCTTTCTCTTACAAATCTCTAATCTCCCTTTTGCTACTCCAGTAACAATTTACTTGCCCCAAAAATAATGTCTGGAAGATTTCAGCTATCCATGAAGAATCCTACTAATCTGTTTCCTAGTCAGGAAACAAGCCAAAAGAATCTTTCCTAGAACTACTTGAATATTTTGAAAGCTCTGCACAAAAGCAGCTTTGCAGGAAATTAAAATTTATTATTTGATTGCCTTTGTTTTAAAAGACACAAACAAAATTGGCAAAGTTACTTCTGCCATCAAAAGGGATAAAAGTGCTGAGTAGACATTTGTGGTTCTTTTCATAGAATCATAGAATTGGCTGGGTTGGAAGGGACCTCAGAGATCATCGAGTCCAACCCTTTTACCACCGTTGCGGTTGCTAGACTATGGCACTGAGTGCCACATCCAGTCTCTTTTTAAATATCTCCAGGGACGGAGAATCCACTACTTCCCTGGGCAGCCCATTCCAATGCCAGATCACTCTCTCCGTAAAGAAATTCTTTCTAATATCTAACCTAAATTTCCCCTGGCACAACTTAAGACCATGCCCTCTTGTCTTGTTGAAAGTCGTCTGGCAAAAGAGACCAACGTCCACCCGGTTACAACCTCCTTTCAGGTAGTTGTAGACAGCGATGAGGTCTCCCCTGAGCCTCCTCTTCTCTAGGCTGAACAGCCCCAGCTCTCTCAGCCTCTCCTCATAGGGTCTGTGCTTGAGTCCCTTCACCAGCCTGGTTGCCCTCCTTTGGACCTGCTCCAGGACCTCGATATCCTTCCTGAACTGGGGGGCCCAGAACTGGACACAGTACTTGAGGTGTGGCCTCACCAGGGATGAGTACAGGGGCAGAATCACTTCTTTCTCCTATCCTTTGATTTAACTACTGCTGGGAAGTAAAATAGCCAAAGGTACTTTCACCAAATGAACTGAGGAGAAAGGTGAAGTGAAATATATTAGATAAACAATTTTCTTTGTACTTTTTATTTTAACATGTTTTTTCCCCAAAACCATAATTTTTTTACTATAGATTCCACGGTAGCTAAAGGAGACTATGAAGCTGTAAACTAGGTTTGGTTCTCTCAGTAAGCTCCATTTCTGCAGAAGGTTGTCTCAGTAGAAGGGCAGGAATTCTGGGACAATGCTTTATGACACTATAGCAGACTGTAATATTATTTTTCTATGCATTTTTCAACCAAACTGAACTAACATATCCAAAAGCTCTCCATTTTTTTTTAAACAAACAAACAAACAAACAAACCCCCAAAAATCCAAACAAGACAAAAAGACCCCCATGACCGTGCTAGGAATTCGTCAGAGTAATAGGGCTGTAAAACTGACCAGAACCCTACATGATAACAATGTACAGCTATCTAGTTTCCTTCACAGTCTTATTATTTCATTTTTTTCTGGTGCTTATGAATCATATGTGTTCAGACTATATGAAAACAATGGTGCTTTTGAAGTTCATTCTCTATACAAATTTTATGTAGCTCATTTAAGCAATAACTATTATTTCATTTGCATCAGGCAATGATTACTTGCAGCATCATTCCAGCTTCTAAATTGGCCAGCTCTGATTCCTTCCCTTAAAGGAGGAAGAACTGACAAAATCTAATTGTCTGCAGTTTAGGCTGAACTGCTCTGATAAGCTCCTAGAACCAATGGAAAGCGAAGGGCTTCAGTTTAGCCTTATTTTAGTTTAATACTGAATGCTATAAATGATTACAAAAATATAAGAAACATTTTTTTTTTTAAACTTTATTTATTTGTGATTCTCTGTAGTGCTGTTATGTTCAAAATCAACAAATGCACAGAAAACACACGAAGGGATGCCATCCTGAGGGACCTTGACAAGCTTGAGAGGTGGGCCTATGCCAGTCTCACAAAGTTCAACAAAGCCAAGTGCAAGGTCCTGTAAATGGGTTGGGGCAATTCCAATTACAAATACAAGTTGGACAGAGTGGAGTGAGATCAGCCCTGAGGAGAAGGACTCAGAGTTGTTAGTTGATGAGAAGCCCAACACAAACCAGCAATGTGTGCTTGCAGCCCAAGAGCCAACAGTGTCCTGAGCTGCATCAAGAAAGTGTGACCCTCAGCTCTGCTCTCCTGACACCCCACCTGGAGTACTGTGATCACTTCTGGAGATCCAACACAGGAAGGTCATGAGCTGTTGGAACAAGTCCAGAGGAGGGCCACAAACATGATCAGGGCTGGAGCACTTCTATGAGAGACTGAGAGAATCAGGGTTGTTCAGCCTGGATGAAAGAAGGCTGTGAGGAGACCTTATAGCAACCAAAAAGGACCTTCAGAAAAGCTGGAGAGGAACTTTATAGAAGGACATATGGCCACAGGACAAAGGATAGTAGTTTTAAGCTGGAAGAAGGTAGATTTATATTAGATATTAATAAATTCTTTAGTGTGAGGGTGTTAAGACACTGGCACAGGTTTCCTGGTGAAGTTGTGGCTGCCCCATCCCTGGAAGTGTTCAAGGCCAGGTTGGATGGGTCCTTGAGCAACCTGGTCTAGTGGGAGGTTTCTTTTTTTTTTTTTTTTTTTTTTTTTTTTAATTATTTTTTTATTTTTCTTTTCCAAACTAATGTTGTTCCAGTGACTTTTACCACAGTATAATAATTTCCTGCTGCTCAGGCTATTTAGCAAATTGAGCAGTTTGTGAATGTTGACATTAACACATTCAGTGACCTGAAGAAGAGGTAAGAAAGGATTTATTGAGAGAAACACGCAAAACCTGGCTTTGTGGAAACAGTCAGAGATTAAACTTGCAGCAAGAAGCAGCACACTGACTGCATGAACATGCTGGCAAGTACCAAACAGAATACATATCTTTGAATTGTGTCTCCTTAGTAGCTAAGAATAGCTTATATTCCTATTTATTTTTATTACATATTTATTTCTGTAAGCAAACAGAAAAAACTAGCCAGCTATTTTATTGAAGCAGCAACACCAACAAAACATTAAGAAAAAATTAGGTATTTCTAATTTTTTCCTTATGGGAGTATAAGAGTACAGCAGCTGCCACAACTGTCAGTAAAGTTACCATTTCAGAGATCTTATTGAGCAGTAGCTGTTGAAAAATCCAGGTTGCCACTAAATCACAGTTCTTCACTTGGTTCCCACACTGTTGTAATGCCCTAAGCTGTTCACAGCTGCCATACATCTCCCCAGAGGTGGCTGCATTTCAGTGGCATGCAAAACAACACCAAAGTCACATCAGCTGGCAGATTAATACACTCTCTAATTTTTCAAGACAAGCAACAAACAAATGCAAGCCACCATTTTAGTCAATAGGTTACATGATTCCTTCTCAGACAATAGACACCAGTGTCCCAGCACATGGTTAGGAATGGCTTCAAATATTTGGCTGCTTCTCCTGCTTCACTGTGTGTGGTCACTTAAAACTATTTTGATGTCATTTTGTAATGTTATAGATTCAGCATGATATTTATACTAACATTTTATACTAATTTTATTTTGATTTCCAGAGTCAAATATGGTGTGATGTACAATGCAATGTTGAATGAAGTTTGTTCTTGTTGAAAACCCCAAAATAACAAATATGCATGCAGGGCAGAATTCTGAAAGGTTTATATTCACTGGGAAGGGATATTTTATGCAGGAGAAACACGGTAAAGTCAAAGATACTTAATCAGTAAGGTGAGAAGTTACTTGATCGATATAGGTCAGTGAAGGATGCTTCTGATGTATTTGCAAATTATCAAAGCACAAAAAAAGTTCATATGTAGAAATATCATAGAATCATAGAATCATAGAATTAGCCGGGTTGGAAGGAACCTCAGAGATCATCTAGTCCAACCCTTGACCCACCGGAGCAGTTGCTACACCATGGCACTGAGTGCCACATCCAGTCTTTTTTTAAATGTCTCCAGGGACGGAGAATCTACCACCTCACCGGGCAGTCCATTCCATAGCCTGATCACTCGCTCCGTGAAGAAATTCTTTCTAATATCTAACCTAAACCTCCCCTGGCACAACTTAAGACTGTGTCCTCTTGTCTTGTTGATGGTCGTCTGTGAAAAGAGTCCAGTTCCCACCTCGCTACAGCCTCCTTTCAGGTAGTTGTAGACAGCAATGAGGTCTCCCCTGAGCCTCCTCTTCTTCAGGCTGAACAGCCCCAGCTCTCTCAGCCTCTCCTCATAGGGCCTGTGCTCGAGTCCCTTCACCAGCCTGGTTGCCCTCCTTTGGACCTGTTCCAGGACCTCTACATCCTTCTTAAACTGAGGGGCCCAGAACTGGACACAGTACTCGAGGTGTGGCCTAACCAGCGCTGAGTACAGGGGAAGAATCACCTCCCTGGACCTGCTGGTGACGCTGTTTTTGATACAGGCCAGGATGCCATTGGCCTTCTTGGCCACCTGGGCACACTACTGGCTTATGTTCAGTTTCTTGTCGATGCAGACTCCCAGGTCCCTTTCTGCCTGGCTGCTCTCCAGCCACTCTGTCCCCAGCCTGTAGCGCTGCATGGGGTTGTTGTGGCCAAAGTGCAGGACCCGGCACTTGGCCTTGTTGAACCTCATCCCGTTGGAATCGGCCCAGCTCTCTAGTCTGTCCAGGTCCCTCTGCAGAGCCCTCCTGCCTTCGAGTTGGTCCACACTTCCTCCCAGCTTGGTGTCATCTGCGAATTTGCTGATGATGGACTCAATCCCTTCGTCTAAGTCGTCGATAAAGATATTAAACAGAACTGGGCCCAACACTGATCCCTGAGGGACACCACTAGTGACCGGCCGCCAACTGGATGCAGCCCCGTTCACCACCACTCTCTGGGCCCGGCCCTCCAGCCAGTTCCTAACCCAGCACAGGGTGCTCCTGTCCAAGCTGTGGGCTGACAGCTTTTTCAGGAGAATGCTATGGGGGACGGTGTCAAAGGCTTTGCTGAAATCCAGGTAGACCACATCCACAGCCTTCCCCTCATCCACCAGACGGGTCACCTGATCATAAAAGGAGATCAGGTTGGTCAGGCAGGACCTGCCCTTCCTAAACCCGTGCTGGCTGGGTCTGATCCCTTGCCCATCCTGCAGGTGCTGTGTGATTGCACTGAGGATGATCTGCTCCATAACCCTGCCAGGCACTGAGGTCAGGCTGACGGGCCTGTAGTTTCCCGGGTCCTCCTTCCGGCCCTTTTTGTGGATTGGTGTGACATTCGCCAACTTCCAGTCGTCTGGGATGTCAAATAAAGATAAAAAAAAAAAAATCAAAATATTTTTCTGTACCTGAAAGAGAAAACAGTAACCAGCACTTGATTGTCAAGAAGAAATTATAGAATTCTTTTCCAACATACACCAGTGTTTGTGATAAATCAGGGACTCAGTGACACAAAGGGAAAAGAGTTCCCAAAGACACAGGTAAGATGCTAAATGCAGCTGAAGAGAAAATAAACCCAAGTGTTTGTACATCTCACTAGAAGTAAAAAAGTTCCCTTATCTCTGCCGCTTAAATACCTCCATAATTACAAAGTGTCAATGTACTTAATGCAGCCCATAACTGCCCTAAAAATAAATAAGACCTTATTTATACAAGGTATTTCACAGACCCATACACAGACTTTAAAAATAATCTCACAGCAACCCCAGTATCATTCCTCCTATCTTTCTATACAGGCTTTATTAACTCAATATTTGATTATTAGATCTCCAGTCTGTTGGACAATTTTCCACAGAGATAGTGTTGATCCTCACAATTTATTTCTTCTAGAAACTTAAAAACACCTATGTTAGCAGAAAGTCCACAATTTGAAAAAATTACACTCACTCTAGCTTCTCTTTAACCAGAGGAGAGATTCTGGTTCTAAACTACTGCCCCAGCCTCAGTAGGAGTGATTTATTTGAGCTGATGCCATTGAGAACACAATCTTTTAATAGTGTGTATGAGCTGGGTGTTGAAATTGTTTATATAATTTCAGTTTGTTATTTTTAGAGTCTATTTTTTGCATATCTGTTTGAAGTGAATATCTGTAAGTGGCTCCCTCCCCTTGAACTGCACTTAGTAACTTGATCTGTAATGAAGTAACTTTTCTTGGTCTGTTTTCTCATTTTATTAGCCAAGGAACAATATAAGTTTAATGAGGATTGCACACAGCCAAGGTCATGTATGCATTAAAAAATGCCTTTTTTCCAGACTCTTTTCCTTCCTTTCTGACACAGGATGAAGAAGAGGTATCTTCAAAGTTAATCTGAGTTGACAAGTTTCCTTCATATTTTATATATGCTATAAACTCGTACTGGCACGAAGCAGCCATGTTCTGCTTACAATGCTCATGCAAGAACATCTTCTCCTTGGTCACTGAGCAAGTCCAGCATGACTGTCTCAAGTAAACACTGGAACAGCATCAAAAAAAGCACAGTCTGTACGAGAGTTTTCTCAGAGGTCAGATGTGTAAGGAAAAGGTGCAATGGGTTTTGAAGTGCTGGCCAGAGAAGTCTCTGTGAAACCAAAATCCACCACGTCTAGTCACACATTTAGAGGTCATATTTATACAGTGGTCATTCCAGACCAGACTTCCAACAATGAAAGAGATGGTTTCTTAGATGGTCAGGGTAGGTCCTAAATGTGCCTTTAGAGGCTGTAGCCAGGACCTGCTATTCTCATGTATACAGTAAAAACACTGGTAATATTAGAAAGATAATTAAGGGTAGATGTGAATGATAGAGGAGGTAATTGGTGGATTTGAAATGGCAGAAATATTATTAGCCAAAAATGTTCAGTCGTTTAAAACTAATGATCAGTCACTTGCAAGGTCCTGGTTAACCAGGGATTTTGAGTGGAGTTTTATACTGCCTCTGTAATGAGTAATTCAATTGATTGATACTTTCATGGGGTTTTTTTGTATTTCACTGTCCCAATCTGTTTTAACCACATATTGGAAAATGCACAAGAAAACATAACATTTAACTGTTGTTTCTTATTCATATCACCAGACCACATTAAGACATCTCAAATCAATCCACAATTCCAGATGCCACAGTTATAAATAAATTGAAGGGCGAGCAGGTGGAGGGAGTAAAAGCATATGCAAGATAAGTGTGAGAAAATTTTATTTGGAAAATCTCAACTAACAATTTCCTAACAGAAAAAGTATTGCAGTTTGGAAGGTTTGACATGTAGTTGTGAGCAGTTAAATTTCTTATTAATTTTCAATAATCTTTCATTTGTCCAGGCACGAGGCTTGTATACATATTCTTATTCTGTGTGCACACTTCCACAAATACACACGCAAATTTAAGGAAAGAAAAGATTAGGAACTTTTTTGAATAACAGTCTTTGGGTCTTGAATATATGTCCTTTTGTGACAGCACTTTGTGATCTGACGCTCCTCAATCCAGCACCCTTAATATATTTCTTTTGACAGTTCCATCTTGCTGCTCACAACAAATTTGCTTATCTAAAATATCTGAATCAGAATGAGCCAGGCCAGCAAAATGTGCTTTAAATGGCTTCAGCTAGCTGAGCTCATTTGCAGCTTAGTTAGGTTAGGGTGCATTCCGAGGAGCACACTGGCTGGCAGATCTGCAAGGGCTGTAATCTCTTCCAGATGCATGAATGAGCAGAAGGGATCAGATCACAAGGTCTTCAGCTGGTCTGGAGTCTGGAGAGTTCACAGCTCTTCTCAGCCCATGCTAAAACTTGCCTGCACTTACATCTTCACTACCATCTTATCAGTAGGTGAAGACCCTGAATTTGAACAGAACAAAAGTTAGGTTGAAGAATCTTTTCATTTATCCAAATTCCCTACAGTTCTCTGAACAGTTTAATCTACACTTTCTGTCCTCAAATACTGCTGAACATGCACATTTTGTTCTTAGCAAATTCTTAACTTGAAGCTTTCTCAAACTCAGTATCCCCAGTACCTTCCAGAGATAAACAAATATTGTCTTTCAGCCAGCTCTTCAAAGATGATGGGCACTGCCCTTGAAGTGACCTCCAGTGAGGCAGGACATCTCTTCTCCCTCTGGAGAGCACCTCCACCAAAGGAGGTGCTGTTCATGTCTTAATATTCCCTGCTGCACCTGGAAGGGATTGACATAAGACCAAGTCCATGGTCTGGCAGAAGCTGAGCACAGCAGCTGGCACAATCTCCCCAGAGGTGGCTGAATGGAATTCTGTTTCTGCTTGGGGGTAGAAAGTGAGGAACCACATAGGCTTCAACTTGTGGATATGCTGTCTTTTTTAAGATGTTTCTACAGCATGTATCTGCTGGGAAGCCCTGACTTGGTGCAGCAGAGGGCAGTAACTGACATACATATGGGTGACACACGTGCACATGTGCAGACACAACTAACACACTCAGCTCACACACCCCTTTGCTATAAATTGAGAATGGCTCCCTGGTCCCCATCAAACATGGACTAACATGCTTTGGATCCCTACAGACAAGTTAATCACTTTCAATATGAACATGTGACCATATAAAAATATGTTCCTCATACTGGAGAGAGGGTCAAGGGCATTTGCTGTGTTTTGCTTCTTCCTAAGTAACCTGCATACACAATCACAAGCACAGATGTGCTCTACAGTTCATTGCTGAGTTCACGGCAACAAGGATACACCTTTAGAAAAGAAGCAGGGACTTACTTATTCTGAGTACTTTCCATGCATGCCTCCATGGACTTTTGAACAATCAGATCTAACAAGACCAGAAGGTCAGAAAGTGTTTTGTAGACCAGAAAACTGACCATGGTGCTGGGTTCACTAATCAGTTCATTTGACTTTATTTGTGGTGGCTTTTTCTCAGTCTGCTTTCTGAGGCTGCCCTGATTACCACAAAAGCAGATTGCATTGAGGAGGGAGCCATTACTTAAGGTAAGAGTTAGATTCTCTTTGTATGGGAAACTATAAACATAGTTTCTTTCTATGAAACGTTTTTGGCAACAGAGACAGAGGTGTAGGGACGAATACTTCCATGACATGCTGGCCATTTTATCAGTTATGATCCTTGGGAAATGTTTGTTGGAGCTTGCCTCACTAAAGTGTTCTTGAAGAGTATTCTATAAGTCAACAAAGGGTTCTCATGTCTTTGATGAGAATGATTTAGTTGTTTTAAATATGTCTAAGAAAAATGGTCCTGATCTTTAGAGTGAAAATCTGGCTCAGATACTGAGTTTCCTCAAGGTTGATGCTGGTTACATTTGGTCTCTCTTCTGCTTGATAACAGAGGCTGCAACCATCTTGGAGTGAGTAAATACATCTAAATTTTGCTTAATCTGCAAATAATTTGGATGCAGTGCCCTTATCTGCCTGATATAAAACATTTAATTTGGTGCATTTAGGAGTGGTACACTAGATTCTGACACCATTACAAGAATGGTTCTTTATCTTGCCCAAACTGATGAAAGAAATCCCTAAATGGTTAAAGGACAAAAGTCTTCTCATAGAGAATTTATTTCTGAACTTCTAATGGTTAAAAACTTACATGTTTTCTTCAGATTGTTTGAACAACAATATTACTATCTAGCTCCCAGTCTTCTCGTTTCCCACCCTTAAGGAAGTATTAGTTTCCATGTTACTCCTTAGAAGTAAGATTTTCCAGCATAACTGCATTTAACAAAGTGAATCAGGTTTTAAATTATATAATTGGAAAAAATTTCCACCATAATTCCTTACTAAAAATACAGGAGCTGAAAGGTCAGAGTCCTAACATCCTAGTCTGAATAGTTACAGGTTAAATCTTTAAAATGTTAATCAAATGTCATTTAGTCTTACGAAACAGTAGACAAAATAGATCAATATTTAGTATTATAAGCCATTGTTACATAGAATCATAAAATTGTTTTAGTTAGAAATGATCTTGAAGACCCAACAGTTTGTAATTTAAAGTAATTTTAAATCCAACTATTAGTAATTGAATATTTATTAATTTAGGTTTTAGTAATGTAATTTCTGAATCCTAAGCCTCTCTCACAATTCTAGGGTTTCCTGATTAAAGATGTCTGAGTGCTCAGAGTTAGCAACATTATTTCTGCAGTGGAGCCCTTTGGAGTTGAAAATTCTGGCAAGCAAAAGCTATATGGCAAAGAAGAAGGGGAATACTGCTGGTCCAGAATCAAACAAATTTCATGAACACGCAGGCAGGATAGCAATAAATAGTTCTTTCAATGCAAATGGGAAGTGAACGGCAGAAAAAAAAACTTCATCCAAGTTTTCTGTGGGAAATTCTCACTGCCTTCACACACACAATTCCCTCAACTTTGCACTTTAATAAATTTCTAAAAGTTTATAAACTCACCAGGACTATGGCTCTAACTATGTCTACCTGGAATTAAGGGCAAGGCACCCAGTTCGTGGCCTCTCTTGGCCATGCCTCTGACAGGTTCATTTCCCTTTGCCTTCATGCCCTGACATTAAAGAAGGAAAACTCATGCCACACTAATCACTGCTGCAAAGGAAAGAAAGAACCTGAAAGCTGGGTTAAGCACACAGACCTCTGTGACCTGTGTATTTCCAGCCACATTCCTGGCTGTAGTTCAGGGTCAAATAATCTCCCTGTGTTTGTGAAGAGTTCTACTCAGGTTAGCTGCTTGATAGAGCAAATCATAGCACATTTAACCGAGTGCAAGCCTGACTTTACCAGACTGCATGAACAAGAGCTTCCCTTTGTGCAGCAGCACTGGGTAAGCCTGTACCTCCTCCCCAGTCACCAAGACAAACCAAGAGCTTGTGCTAGGAGGGTACTGAGGCACCAGGTCAGGTTTCCATTATGAATGGCAGAGAATGTTGTAATGGGCATTGACAGTATATTGAGGCTTATCACAGCTGGTTCATCTCCTTAATTACATTTCTTTATGTTAGGAGACTTCTATAGAGGTCTGGAGCTTTTGAAGGCTCTCATAGCTATGCAAACCTAGCATAGTGAGTGGTCCAAAAAAGGACAAAGGATTTACCTAGAACCTTCTGCTCTTTCAGGCTATACAAGTCATTCTTGTTTAAAACCATTTCTACTGAAAAATCATAACACCTTTTTTTTAAAAAAAAACATTCTCTTGCCATTTGTAGACCAATATTTCCTGGGTTTTAACAGTACATCAATATTTTTTGTTCTCTAACAATCACACATTTGAAGAATTCATTCAGATTAAGTTTCTGCTTCTTTTAGCATGTTGATAGTACATAAATTGAGCAAAGTACACTATATTTACAGAGCTTGGAGGGATCTTGATAGAGCCTGGTAAAGCAGAGATCAGTTTAGCGGAATATATAAAAGCAGTCAGACAATTCCATAAAGATTTTGTACATGAGACTAAAATTGTATCCCTTGGCATGAGTCTGTACAATGAGAAAAATTATCTCTATTTCTGGAGTTCTTTTATATACGCTGTTCATGATTTATAAGACAAAACAGGGTTTGTTGTGGCAAGACATTGGTCATGCTAGTTTTTCCTGTTTCCTACCATCAGCTTCTTTATGATTTTAAATATATATGACTACCAGTGTCTGGAGACTTCATTCTTAGACCCCTCAAAAACTGTGGAATTCGTAGACTGAGCATCAGACTAATGAGAAGTAATGCTGCTTGTGCCCAAAGGTGAATATACAGAAATAGACAGTCAAAATGCTTAATCTACTTATAGTCAGACTCTACATTTTGATTTCTACCCATCCTCTGCAGAAGCTGAGGTAACAATTTAGAGTTCAGTAACAAAGATGTTCATTAGCCTAATAAAGCAAATGCACCTGAAAGCATCTTTGCATAGTCACATTAAAGGTTCAGGAAAACAAACAAACAAACCAAACCAAACCAAACCAACCAACCAACCAAGCTACCAAAAAAACACCCAAAAACCAGAATACTGATAGGACTTGTGCAATTTTACTCATTACCACAGTACCAATGGAGCTGACATTTGAAAATCAGAGCTGTGATTTGCTTTATAAACTCTACTACCTATTAGTCTGCAACTGTCACTTCCAAATGATGTAAAAAAGCCAATTTCTGTGAGCAAGCAGGGATCAGTGGCAAGGAACAAAATAAAGCCAGCCATTGGGCTCTGTTTAACTCCACCTTTTCCCATCACTGTACCTGGCACCTGGTATCCTCTAGACATTCTTCAGAGTGCCATGACTGAAATGCAATTCATGTGAATGTTCCTTCTCCACTTCTCTATATTATATGAAACTTGTGTGTTCATCTCACTTCCAAACCTGTCACAAAACCAGTGAGTGAACAAGAAAGAAAACAAATCCATGTGTTGGTTAGTTCTTGAAGTTCACAGTGTTCATGTCTATACTCTTTGGATCATCTAATCCAAAGAATAATGATTGTAGGAATACATTTTTTCTTATGTCCATGATGCCATTGCAGTGAGAATATTAGTAGTATAGTGCACTTATACATTGGAAGATTTGACAGCCAGTCAGAGACAGAGAGATGCAAGCCAAAAAGATGAATTATTTGAAGATCCTGGGTACAATGAGCCTCAGTGTCTTGATAAAAGCAAATTCTGATCTCAAATATACCATATGCCAAAAAATCTAATTTTGACCAAAACAAAGAGGAAAGACTGAAAAAATAACACAGGTAAAGGTTGTATCAAGAAAACGAAAACTTTTTCAGTTGCTTTTTTTTCATAAGCTAATGTCAAATCATGTGTCTTTACACATGAACTAAAATAACAGATAGAGTGACAGTCATCAAGCTATTGATAAAGCTTGTATTGGAAGAAATGAATCTTTCCTTGTCTGTATTGCTTTGCTCCAGTACAGTAGTAGCACTTTATCTGCTCCCAGAATTATTTCAGGGAGGGAAGTATGGTTCCTCAAAAATTCTTTGACATGGAAGTAAAGCACAAAACATTTAATTAAAAGTTCTTGGTTTTATCTGACAAATAATCATGAGGCCAATTGAACTCTACACATTTGAAATAGAACATTGGTCAGAGAGTGTTAGGGGTTCTTCAGTCTATGATACAGTGTTAAAAAAACAGATCATTTCCTTCAAACATGTTATTTCCATTTAATATTTTAATTTTTAATATTTTTCTACAAAAGTTTAACAGACTTTCAATCAGTTAATTTTACATCAAGCCGCGATAATTATAATATCAGTGTTATAGATGGGAAATAGACATCCACGGTCTGAGGAATCAGCCAGAACTCACAGATTACATGACCCACATCATCATGAAGCTGGTAGTAGTCTTTGCATTCATTTTTATAGTACTTAAACTCAGGGGGAGCTGAGACCAGAGCTCAGTTAATTTCAGGGTCCTAGTACAAGCATGTATCTGTTGCCATTGCAGGAAACCCAGGTCATTTGTTCTGCCACTGGAGCATCCAACTGATCCTGTCATTAATCACTATGACATCACAGGACAGCTACCATATGGTGTAAAACAATCTCCTCCCTTGCTACAGAAATTAGATATCTTTAAAGAGAATCATATCTGCACCACTTGGAAAGTATATTAGACTTTTGTTTCCCCTTAAAACTTTGTCCTGAAAATGCTGGTTTAGATTATTTTTGAAGGAAAAGTGAGACCTTCAAACACTTTCTGAAAGAGAATGGGAGATCAGTCAATGCACCTCTTGCTACATGAATGTCTCTCTAACCACCTCAGCCTGATCATTAAAAATCCATCCCTTCCAATGCACTTGGGAGACAGCAGGTCAGAGACCATAATTCTTACATACACTCAGCCCCGTTAGCTCCTTTCCAGCAGATGGAAAGGCTTTTCAAAAGTCTTCTCCAGTGGTGGTTACAATGATTCAAGCATGGGTCTTTTACAATCCCACCATACATTACTCAACTAGAGTTTTACTGTTAATGCAAGCATGTTAGTTACACAGTTTTAGTTTTGATATTACATTTCAGTCATCTCTGGCACAAACCAGGGTGCTGGATGATTTGCTCTTCAAGCAGCAAAGTAGCTAGCAGCTTTCAGGATTTGAAAGTTCTCCCTCGCTGAAAAAATACTTTTCCTTTCACAGAGGGAAGTTGTGCCAAATCCAAACACTGCAATACCAAACTCCAGTGCTGAGTTTTTGTAGCAGAATCTGGGACAGCAAATACATCTGTACAACATATTCAAAATTCCTAACATATTCAGGCAGGAGGTACAGACATCAGCCAGAGTAAAACATTAAGCATGGCCTGCTGCTTTACAGACTTAGATTTATTAGAGAAAAGATTAAATACCAGAGGCTTGCTTCCATCTCTCATTATTTTCCATGTGTTTTTTCTTCAACAGGCTTCTAAGACACCTACTTGTAGGCTTTAGACCCCTGGAGAAGAGAGAATTGTGGTGCAGTCTGGGATTTTGGCTCCCGTAGTGTTCTGAATACATTCTTTAGTCTCCATGTTAGAGAATTTGCCTATGGGGTTAGAGAGAAGCACACCTGTCCTTCACACTCTCCATGCTCCTAGAGGAATATTACCAGGGAAGTGCCATGAGCTGCCTCTGTGTGCACACAGTCTGGATTGATTCCTGCTTGGAAAGATTTGTAATTTAAACAGAGAGAAAGGAAGGATTTAATCACTGACTATTTTCCTAATGTGAAATTGAGGCACAAGCGAGATTTAATTGAACTGAACCATAAGATCATTCAAACAAAGAAGAAACTGAGCCAAGACCTAAATCAAGTGTCTTAAGCATAAGATCATTCGTTGTTTTTATCTCAATCTCTTTTGAAATTCTTGATGACTTTAGTGGGTTGATTTCTTTCCTCTTGGTCTTCCATGGGAGATGTGAGGAATAGCAGGAATTCTTAAAGCTCCATTTAATAAATTTTGACTACTCATGAGTGCAAACGTTTCAATATTTTATTTTTATTTCTCCACAACATTAAATCAAACACATGAAATCTTTTGAGAGAGTACTTCATTTTGAAAGAGAAAGCTGGTAGGAGAAATTATAATGCAAACCATGTGATGCTCCATCTCTGTTTACAAGGTTGCTGAAAACTGTCTCCAAAGAAAAAGAAGGTTCCTCATGGATAACCAAGTCCAGATTC
Source organism: Calypte anna (assembly GCF_003957555.1). Classification (NCBI taxonomy): domain Eukaryota; kingdom Metazoa; phylum Chordata; class Aves; order Apodiformes; family Trochilidae; genus Calypte; species Calypte anna. The sequence continues at coordinate 141,522,290 of NC_044245.1, read as the reverse complement.
TTATACCATTTCATTTGGTTCAAACATATTGTTAACATTTTGCAGTATTTGTTTCATATACATTTAGCATACATACATCTGGCTCCAATTAAAAAAAAATGCTCTGTATCTGTGTCTCTAATTGCATTTTACTTAGAGTGAACACTCATTAACTGACAGATCTTCTAAATCTATATACACAGAAATAAAACTTAGCTGAAGAATGGTAACCTGTTAAGATGTTTCGGTAGTACTTACTGGTGGACATTAAATCAATATTTTTAAGGTGATAGAAAAGCAACCAAGTGTAAGTAAAACTAATCACTTTCCATCAAAGAATCTGAACAGACTGAGTAAAGGTCTACCTGTTAAATCAGATAAAATATCCCGGGATTTGTGTACTCATATGGTTTGTTTAAGAAACAGACAGGAACTTCTGTTGCAGGGATGTGTTTTACCCTTTTCTTTTACTTGAGAATATCCAAGACCAGTTAACTTCAGTTCTCCTTCCTAGTTCTCTTCCCTCTAATCTACAAAACAGACTTTAAAATGACAGCTTACAGAAACAACTGTGGTGTTCATTTAACATCTACAAAAATATGTAATATAGAGGTAAACTATTTACTTCCCCATCACCTCTTCAGTGCACTCAAGGCATAACAGAGGGTGTGCTCAAAGAAAACAAGAAAGGTGTTATGGCAGGGATCAGATGTGTCCCCACAGAGCAGAACTGTGACCTGAAAAAACTTCCTGACATGCTGTAAGTCCTTAAGAAACTGAGAGCTGTCATGACATTTGTCAAGAGCAAGTCTTGTCTGAGCATATCAGGAAAATTCATTTTGATCAGTTGTATCCAGTGAATTTTCATCTTAACTTTAAGTTCTCCCAGGATATTTGGTCCAGGGACAAGTGACTAAGATATTTAGGAGAAGTTAAACCTTGTTATTTACTTGCAACAAACTTAAATAGTTTGTATTCCTGAGTTCATCTGCACAACCAGTAAGATGGTTTCTCAGAATTAAAACCCTTACTTTCAGTTGCATAAATACGTAACTGGAGCATTCACAGCTAGGTTACAGTTGACATATAAAGATAAATAAATACAGCAACTCTTAAATAGTTAAATATTAAATTTGGATAAAGAATTAGATGTGATTAGATGTCATTTTCATGCCTATACCTTTTTTAATTACATAGTTATATCAGTCAGTTAGGCTTAAATAAAATATTAAATTATTATTAAATATTAATTTAGTATTAAGTTAATTAATCAGTTAATCAACAGTTTTTCTTTTCTTGGTTGAAAAGTATGTAACTCAGGTAACTAAATGCTTTTCTTTTTTTGCAGTCAGGCTACAATACTCATAAGCTTCAGTTATTTCAGTAAGTAAACTCTGTATTACTCCAGCTGAGATAACATTCTTTGGGTTCAATGCTGGTGCAACATCTGGAAAATTAATTCATTCTACATTAATAGTAACTTGTAGCCTAGCTCTTCACTTCTAATGCAAGTTGCTTATGGAGAAGAAATTCACACTACTTATATTTTTTTCAGATGTTTCCATCTTAAAATAATCAATGACATCATCTTCCTCTTTTTAGTGTAATTAAATCTCCATATCCTCTGTAACTGATTAATTGTGTCATTCAGACAGCATTAGTACACAGTGCTAAGAACCGGAATGTATCAATGGCCAGTCTGGCTCAGGCCGGAAGTCTTCCTATCCTGCCTCTATGAGTGATCACTAGCAGGTAGTAGAAGCAGAATGCAAATAAATTTCTAGAGAAAAAGCAAGCAGGTCTACAAAGACTCATCAGGAGACATTCTTTAGACTGTTTGACCTTGCAGTTGCTTGCAGAAAGTGTACGAGACCTGCAACATACTCCCTCTATGGATATTTAGGGGTTAATGATTAATAGATGTACTTATCTAGGAAGAGGAATAAGGGGAATTTTAGAGGTACTAATGGCTATTAATTGCTTTTGATAAATCATCTTTAACCTTTGAAAGTCTTCCCCCAGCCCATATGCCTCAAAGTCAGTAAACAAGTCTTGATTTTCAGCAGTGATGAACTCCCATATGTGATGGCCAGCACCTTTGGAAATCAGGAAAGCTTTTTCTGTCAAAGATAGCTGACATTCACCTCATGTAAAAGTTTTTTATATATTAAAGAATGCTTACCAGTATCTCTAAAGGTGCAAACTAAGAGGAAGATCTGTATGCTGTGTGGGACACTAGGGCAAGTAAATTTAGGTCTAAAACAAGTTTTAAAAGCCTTGCTTAGGTAATGGGTCTAATCTCTAAGGATGCCTCCCATTTTAGCTGTACATTTCTACAGATGGATGCAGTTCTGCAGCAGGATGTTGCTGTAGACAAAGATGGGTTTAAGCCAACTACATTGTGGCCAGTAAAATGTCTTACTGGCACACCTCTTCCTATTTGGATTTCAGCTGCACTGAAGTAGCATCTAGGTACCCATGCTGCTTCTGTACATACGCCGAAGCCTAAATTAATGCAGCTTAGGAAGCAAAAAGTGACATATTAAAGTGACAGATTTCCTAAATTATTAGTCACAGACATTACATATAAAGGAACAAGGCAGTCTGGATGTCAACACAGGATAAGGATACTATAAAGATTCCTTCCTGTGAACTTTTATTATGTCTGATTTCTTAAAGGAAAAATAGAAATAATGAGTCATTTGCAGTATTTTTTCCAGATAAATATGAAATGCATCCAACAAATAGTAGCATAGCCAGGTGCTACATCCTATGTTATGTCAGTCTAGTCCACAGCCAGCTACTTGTGGGTGTGGGAAGTGTGTCCAAAAACTCCATGTGAGAGGTTGGACAGATATATAAAAGCTTGAGATAAGCTACTACTCTTTATTAAAAATAAGTCTGTGATGCAGCACGGTTCACCTCTGAAGTGCATAGCCAGATTATTTCCCTTAGTTCAACATCATTATCACAGCCAGCATCTGGCAAGATAATTTCTAAGTCATCTGAACTCCAAATGTATATAACTTACTGTGAATTCATCTAAAAGAAAAACTTTTCTCTTTGTTTTATTGTTCTTCATGGCTCCAAGGAATAAATTTGCATTTGGCACCCAGCCAAATCCTGCTTCCAAGAAAACTGGATAAAAGTGTTTAATCTGTGAGGTCTCCCTCCACAGTATTCCCTGGTTTTATTTAATAGCTATGAGGAACAGACAGGGGGATTCCTCATAAAGGATTTCAGCCATGTCAGCAGAAGTAAGGCTGGAACAAGTCAGCTCTGCTGGAAAAATACCTCTCCTGGGCTCCAGTTCTCCTGTTCAGACCTCAAGATCCTGAGATAGCCCAGCTGATTCCTCTAAATGCCAAGTATTCTTGTCACCGTTCAAGTCTATTTCGAGGGGATACCATGCCAAGCATTAGAACACGGAATGCATATTTATCATGTTACACACTGTTGGATGAATGCCCACATCTGTTCCTCAAGCTGACTAGACAAAAATGAGAGAAGGTAATAAAAAATTACCAATACAGATGTCCTACACATAACACAAAAACTCAGAAAACTTCTGACCTTTCACTAGCACATTTCTAGTTCCTCCTGTTCGTGCTTCCATCAGAGCACAAGCTCATAAGCAGCCCCACTGGGTGCTGGCTGTTTCTAGGAACCGAGGAACTTCTTGGAAAGGAAGAAGGTTGATGCAATTTGAAGGCCAGAGATCAAAAAGCATTTCCAAGGAAAGAATTTTGTAATCACTGTAGCTCCCCATACTTAGCACACAGAGAAAACTGAGAGGATGAACATTTCTCTAGGTTGTTTGCCTAGAAGGACAACTTTCTCCGCTGATGACCATGGATGGGAGCTCTGGCAGAGATACTAATCCTTTTTTCCTGAAAATAGGAGGCTCTTAGAGCCTAGTCTACATCCATCTCAAAATGCTTCATCAAGGGAAAGACTGCATCATTTCCCACCTTCATTGGGGGAAGCCAAAGCATGGGAAGTTATTTCTTTGTTACATGAAAGTCCAGCTTCAGATCTGTGACTGTAACTCTGTTTGCTCGTTCAAAGTTGATACAGCTCCTTTAAGCCTGAACAGAACTTTGTTCTCTCTTTTTTTTATATGGCATTTGGGGGATGTTCTCTATGCAGACTTCACTTTAATCTTGATTTGTGCTCCTTTTTAAACATCTCCAAGTTTGTTTAGCTTTGCAGTGTAAGACCATCAGCTGTGTGGGAAGGAGCTCTTGCTTTCTGCAGTACTGGCTACTACACAGGCTGTTGTTTGAGATGTCATAGCTGCTTGTCTGGATACATCAGAATTCAGGTTGCTGGTAGACTTACCTACCTGTGTATACAAGACCACTTGGGATGGCATTTTTTGAACCCACCTAACTCAAGTAACTCTTTTGACATAAAATTTTCACCCGAAAAACTATTGCTTGCCTGAAAAAAAGCATTTTTTCTCCACAGAGAATACATCACTGAAATCCTTATTGAAAAGATACTTCTAAAACCAATAAAGGTCAACGTAAGCTTAAAATACAGTATTTTAAATGTAAAAACAAACACAAAACCCAAAACAAATGAAAAAATCTATTAAAAAAAAAAAAACCACCAAAACCCGCAATATACATTTTTGTTTATCAAAACATGGGAAGATTCATTAAAAAAAAACAAAAGAAATTAGCTGCTTCTTACAATAGTACCTTCTTTTATGTTGAAAATACAAAGATTTAGAGGAAATATTTACAAGGTAATCTTGTAACCAAAATGCATTTCAGGAACAACTCAGTGGAAAATGCCTTAAATGGCACAGCCACTTCACCCATAAGTTTTCTATGCCTTGTTTTCCCCATGCAATTCTTCAATTTCCCTCTGCTCATTCACTCGCCTTTAACAAACACTTAAAAGTTCCCCAGAAGTGAAGGTCACAGTTCTGTTCATCCTGGGCATGTGTAGTGAAAATGGGCAGTACTTTTACTGATAGATGATCATGTAAGAATGGAATTTCTCTGGCAGTTTAAAAATCTGATTATTAACTTTTGCATTATTTTAAGAAATAGTGAGGAAAAATTATACTAATTTTCTAAGCAGAAAATCCAAGACAAAGGTGTTTAGTGCTCAGTTACTGCTTAATTCAGTGAGGGACAGAAAATTAAATATCACAGAGAGCCAGTCTTAAGCATCCTGTGCAAAGACTCACAGGATACCTATGATGAAGCCACCCATGAACTATGGTCTTGCAAGTCCCTGTCTAGCAACCAACCCACTTGAGGAGCTGAATACAAAGCACATTCATTATTTGGATAAGCAGCCAAACCATGGAAAAGATAAATCCTTGCAACAAACTTCAGGCATTGAGAATTAGTGCATTTTTGGTTATATTTCTTTCATTCTCAGGCAAGGTCTAAACTGAATCACAACCAAAGCACCTCTCTGGTCCTCACCTTACACATTCACACTGAAAAAGAGAAAAGATCCTGACAGGATTAACCCCTGTAAGGAGAGTGGACCAAGCAAAGCGGTTTGTGTAAAGAAACAAACAAAGCAGCTGAGACAACGATTAACTTCTGTCTCGAGATAAGTAGGAGACACTGGGGGAGTGCAAACACCTGCGTGGAAGACAGGATGAGGCTGAGGCTACCATAACCAGCAGATAAGGGGAAGACAATTGCAAGAGTCCAAGGGTCCAATTATCCTCTATAACAAGAGGATGGAGTCATCAAAAGTAAGAACGGTAAAAAGTTCAACCCTGAGGAAGACTTCGTTACTTCATCTGAAGACCCCCAGAGACCCTGAGACATATCCCTAAAAAGACGACTCCACCCAGACTCCGCCCAGACTCCGCCTGTTATGAATATGCATGTCAGGATGATGTAACCTCTCCTTTTAATTTATAAATATCCTAACCCTTTCCCTTAACCCTTGGAACTCTTTGTCCAGCAAGAGTTGGGGGTTCCCCGGATTTGAAAATAAATACCTTTACTGTTTAAAGGCTCAAAACTTTGTCTCTAAACAGTTTTGCTGGCCTTTTTTGGCTTCAACACAGGAGAAAAATGTTCAGCTCAGGAAATTCAAAACTTCTGACCTTTATTCTGACTCTCTGGACCCACTTCCAAGGCTGTCTGGAGGTGGATGACAAGATGGAAACCTGTCATTATGGGTTTTAAACCAGTTCTAATTCCTGTGTTTCTTTGGTTTAGATCCACGATAGGCAACAAAGTGCGATCAGTCTGTGCTTTATGGATGAAAAATAAAAAAGAAAAAAGTGAGAATAATACCATTATCGAAACTAATAATTATGCATGTAACATTAAGACTTCTTAAAAGCACAGTACTGACTCAAGGAATAATGCTGAAAGAAGCAAGGAAGAAGCTCCGTGAAGCCCATTATTGAAAAGAAGTCAACATTCTTTACAATTTTAAAAAAGCTAAAACAAGAAGATGAAACATAGTGAATTTATGATGTGTGGTTTTCTGGAGGTAACTCTGAGATCAACGCCTTTTTGTGCGCATGTTTTCCTGCAAAGGAAAGTCCTTGTTTTAGGACTGAGGATGGCCCATGTCTGGAGCCAGAACTGTCAAAGAAGAACCCCAGAAAATGGCAAAGTTTTTGGGTGAGAACAGGGAGTGGGTACAGGCAGAGATAACAAGCTATGAGTTGTTTGCATTTAAATTTTGGTGCAACAAAAGGACAATACCCAACTGAATGTAAAATTTGCTGATTTTAGTAGAGCAAAAAGAGACGTTTGCTCATGATTTATTCTACTTATTATGAAGACTACCTTAATGGAAGATGTTCCCAAAAGCCTATTGAATCCAAGAGAGAAGATCCAGTTGATTTCATAGATCATGGGCAAGTAATGAAAGTATATTTGTATAAAACTCAAAGCTTCTGGTGATACATGTAAGAAAACCTCAGGGAAAAGCAAAAGGGAAAACACCTCTCACAGCCATAAGACTGCTGAGATGGTAAGAGAATGAAATATCAGTTTTGCCCCTGTGCTATAACTCTCTGGAAATTTCAGCAAAAAAAAAAAAAAAAAAAATGATAGCATATAGAGATCCAGAGGACAGTCAGTCTCCCACATGCAGAAAGGGGAGAGGTAGCAACAGGAGCATGCAGTTTCAAAGAAAATAAAACATACCAGTGTTTTCTCAGGAGACCTCATATTTTCAGCAAAGAAGAAAAAATATTCTGACTGAGAATGTTATTTTTTCTTCTGGAACCTGGAATACTTCCCCATGTAAGTTAACACTCCTGGCAATAGCCTGCACTCTAAAAACACATGATCATACTCTTAAAAAGTGGAAGGGATGTAATGGAGGTAGTCTTTGTGACTAGCTATGAAAGAAAGTCCATCATGGGACAAATGAGATGCGTGAGGACCACAAGGAGGAGAAAAAAAATGGCAAACATCATCCAGCTAGCCCAAAAGAATTGTTTCAGTCTTTTATTTGACTGAAATACTTTGGAGTCAATCATCTGATTACTTTTAAGTTTAAGGAAGTCCAGCATTTCCAATAAAAATGTACTGTAAGAGGAAAAAATATTTTTTGCCAAAAAAAGAAATTTCTTCAATTGAAAACCATGTCAGCTTATTTTCTGATGTGAGTACATCAAGTTAGCATACTGCTGATATACGTTTCCCTTTCATTTGTCAAGATGAGATGAGAAAACTTCCATCTTCCCAGTTCAGTTTCCCAGTTTTTACCCCTGTATTTTAAGGGGTGGTGTAAGCTGTGAGTTGGATTTTGAGGCTCTGCAACTGTGTCTGCAGGGATAAACATGATGCAGTAAGGGAGCTTAAGGAACATGAAATGCTTCATGTCCTGGTTGAATATGAGGCAGTAATACTCCTACTCCACTTCTGAGAAGGGTTTAGAAACCTGACAATAGGGCTAAAGAAGTGAGGACAACATCAGTTACTTGAATCAAGTTAAACATGAGAATTTGTGAAAGGAGATTAAAATCAGTGGACAGATAATATCTCTGTGTTCGCATCTTGCCAAAGAAGCAGCATTTTCCTCTCCCTTCACATCACCTGCAGTGTCACAACTGCAAATGTAACCACATGAAGAGAATGAAAGGTTGGATTATATTAGGTTGGATATTAGAAAGAATTTCTTTACCGAGAGGGTGATCAAGCATTGGAATGGGTTGCCCAGGGAAGTAGTGGATTCTCCATCCCTGGAGATATTTAAAAAGAGACTGGATGTGGCACTCAGTGCCATGGTCTAGTAACTGCAGCGGTAGTGGATCAAGGGTTGGATTTGATGATCTCTGAGGTCCCTTCCAACCCAGCCAATTCTATGATTCTATGAAAACTTCAGGCTTTGATGGTCTATGCTCTGCTTTACACAGCATCACATAGGAAAGTATGTGGGCTGTTTGGCTGAGCAAAGCAGTCCAACAAGCAGTGTTCAGCTCTGATGTATTGCCTGTTAGAGAGGATATTGATAGTGTGCTGATTGTACATCATGGCATAGTCAGACCCATGGCCCTGCTGGAAGGACTACATGGTCACTCCTTTCCTTTACACATATTTAGACACCATTTCTCAAAAGCATGCATGACCTGGACTGTAAAAACATGCTGGTGTTGTTAGCCCATCACCTGTACTGGTCAATAGCCATCAGAAATATAGTCTGCTTGTTTCTTTTAAGATATGCCAAGTGGCCTTTAAGAGCATTTTTTGTTATCATTCAAAATCTTCGTATAGTCCAACTTGGAGGGATATACTTAACGCACACTTTCAATTAGCTCTCAGAATTGGTGACCTAAAAGAAGAGTGATGTGGAACAGACACTACTGGGAATGGCTGTTCTGGAGCTGGGAGTAGGTCAGATGCTGAAGCACTGACACACCAGTCACTCATGAAAAGCAGCAATGTACAGCATCCAGTTTTGTATCAGACACATGCACAGATAAAATAGAGACCCAGCACATCATACAGACTGTGAGCCCCAGTGGAAGCTTAATGACTTCTTGATTCCAAGAAAATTAGTAGTTTAAGTCCCTTTGACCAAATGTTTCATTAATCAGGAAAGCACCCAAAACGTCTCTATGTATAGCAAGGTCCAAATTGCCAAAACCACTTCTTAATCTTCCCACTGTCTTCTGCTTGTTAGTTATGACTTTATTAGATTTCAGAATGATCCAGATTGTGAAGTTTGTAGTGTAGCTTCATGTGTTCTAGTACACCAATAAGCATCATGGGATTGTAATTCTTAATTTATTCCTCAAAATACCACACTGAAGGGTTTCCTTTTCCTTTCCTTTCCTTTCCTGGCCTTGCCGTGCCTTCCCTTCCCTTCCTCTTCCTTTTGCTTTTCCCCTTCCCCTTCCCCTTCCCCTTCCTCTTCCACTTCCCCTTTCCCACTCCCTTCCTCTTTCTCTTTCCTTTTTCGTTTCCCTTCCCCTTTCCTGTTCCCTTTCCCTTCCTGACAATCTGTGAGAAGTCATAGAAATATGATGAGGAAATCCAGATGGTACAAGCATTTTCTCCAGGCAGCTAAAGATGTGCAGTAGCCCTGCAATATTCTATTCTATTGGATTTTTACCAATGGCTTTTATTATTCTTGAATACAACTGAACTTTCAAGACACATCTGAGTAGCTAGATACTTACCTGACCTGTATCTAACCTCCCAACCTTTTGTGGCTGACACCACCACTTAATATCATATCTGTGTGTGTACACACACTGTAGATAGATGCATACAAACTGCTAGAACATAAATTCACTGTTGCTTTTTTTCCCCCTTGAGCTCCTTTTACTGTTCATGAAGAAGTTTCCTCCTCTGCATCATCAATTTCTGGAGCTATCTGCCCTACATGGATGACAGGGTGAGGAGTATAATCTGTCTGGTTATATGCCAGGAAAAAAAAAAAAACTAATTTTAGCAGACAAGTGTTGATGCAAAAGGTCACCAAAGTCTGTCAGCCCTTACGTGGGAATTAGGTATGAAGCACTGAAAAGTGGGGCTGTTGCCAAGAACGTGGCTCTATGGCTTTACATACTGTCAGTGATATGTGGGAGGGACAAAGGCAAGAAGGCAGAATTCTTGAAGGGCAGGATAGATTCTTCCCTTCCTGATCTGTAAAAAAAGGTAATAGATACATAGAATATACATGAGTGCTGTGCAGAAGAGGCAGTAAGAGGCAAAAGATCAGTTTAAGTGATCTCAATTAACAAATGATGCTGCACAGTTTGTAATTAAATAGCAGGTGGTTTTTTTTTTTTTAATATCATTTTTTAATTTCTTTCTTTCAAAAGTAAAATTTCTTAAAAGGCATAGTGTTCTGAAAAAAGTTCTCTGTCCTATAAGTTTTCTGCATTTCTTGTTTGTCCTGCCCCCATGTGCCTGGGCCAGGGAGGCAGAAGGTTGGAGAACTCCTTTAATATCCACATTGAGAACCACTTTGTTTGAAAGGTTGGATAAAGGAACGAAAAATTGAACCATTTCAAATCTTGCAACATGGAAACAACTCCAAGCTTCTTTTTCTTAAAATGTTCATTTAGAAAACCAAACCAACCAACAAAACAAAAACCAAGAAACCCACAACACATCACTTTTATAGCATTTTCCTTATCAAAGACAGACTCTAATGAATTTGACCTCACCCATTCCCAGTGGGAGGCAAGCAAGACCAATGTCAGTTGAGGATGTTCTTTTCATAATGAGAGATCAACCTGCTCCTTGAGATCATAGGTTCAGAACAGCTATTCTGCTGTAAATTAATGTGCCTGGTACTGGTGTAGCACTGTAAGCATACAGATAGTCACATTCCTGTGCATGAGAACATTTTCTGGCACTGGTTAATTTACTCATTCATTTAGCAAAACTCTGGATTCCTCCTTGAATGAAAGCATCAGCCACTGCTCAGTCCAGAGCCCCTGGCATTTTGCAGGTGAGGTGAAGACCTCAGTATTTCAGATATAAATCTACTGAAAACATCCTTGCTGCTTTTTAGTTACTTCTGGGGGACTACTTAGAAATAATCCAGGGACTGATGTTTGAAAAGCACACTGTGATCCACCTCACCTTGGAACTCTGCTCTCAGAGTGCTCAGATTATTTCTCTCCCAAATTTCTGTAGAGATCCAGCTGATGCAACTTCTGAGCCGTTGCAGTTTATACGTAGTCTATCCTGACATTTAGACCACAAGATATTTATATAGCTAAGCCAAATGGTTTAAATTTTCCAAAATAGGAGTGAGGAAATTAAAAGTAAATGAGGATGAGGAAACAAGCAGGGAGATACCTCTGATAGGTGTCAGGTAAAATTTATTTTAATTGATAGATCTGACAGCAACCAGGATCTATCATCCTATGTCTACTAGAGTCAGAGATACCACTTGAGTCTTTAATGTTTCGTGTAATTTGTTTCATGATTCCTTTCCTTATCACAGCCATTAAATTGCCTACCAGATTCTAGCAGGGGTGAGCACAACGACTGTTTTAATAGAAAGCTATTTGGTGGCTTCCCCTCTTGTCTCTTTTTTTGCACACGCACACATTTGCTATATATAAAACCAGCTTGGTTAAACTGATAGAGCCAAGGTCATAATTTCTGAGGGAAATGGCAGACTAATGGAAAAAGGGTTATAAATATAATGAAACATGAGTCCCGTGACATTTACCAAGGACAATAGTTTAATAATACAGTATTGGACACTTTGAAGCCTTCAATTAAGCCCCCAAAAGACATCCTGCATCATCAGTGAGGAGGGGGGTGGGAGCAGGGAATGGAGGGGAAACTAAGCAAACTTTGAAACAGCCGGGGAAAAGTATGCCTGTGGTTTCCAAAGTGGCCTGAGCTACCAGTGCTCTCTGAGGAATTAGAGGATTAAAAGTTCAAAAGGGCAGGTCACATGAGGGCACTGAGGTCTTGCAGTGCTCTGACCTAGGAAATACTGACTGGTCAGAGAGTGGACCCATCCACAGCATGTTACCAATTAGTGTTTAATGACCAAATGTGGAATGCATTAGTGCTTCTGAGAACTGAATATGTTTTCAAAGGGTCCAAGATGTTCTTTACAAACATTCCTGTGTGGTTTGATTCACACTGTGTTTGAGGAAATCTTCAAGCTTTGTCCAGACTACAAAGTAGATATGTTGCAGATTCCATTGGATATAAGAATGGAACAAACACGGTTTAAATTTCTAAAGAAACAAAAAGTTTGAGCCCAAGGATGCAGGTAGGGCCTCTAGGAGTTAAAAAGGAGATTCTCCCATCATTATTCTGTTGCTAACATGCTTGGTACTTAATTCAAAGCTAAGGACTATGGGAATTCAATGGAACTCTCTCAGTTTATACCAGCTGAAAAGCTAGCCCAAGCTCTGAAAATCTTGTTATTGTAGAATCCTAATCTTGTAAACACTTCCTACCATTCACATTGCTTTTACTTCACATCACAGTTGCAAACTGAACACATCAAAAGATTTTAGGGAGCATAAAATGGAATAAAGGAAGCCAAATTCACTACACTGCAAAGCCCTGGCTGTGCCTTCCCAAAGGCTAAAGAAAAGGACAAGGTAATTGGGCCAGAGTCAGTGTACCCCACTTATCTTTAATCTTCCACTCCTCTACCCTCTCCAAACCGAGTTTGCTTGAGATGCTTTTCCCCCTTCCTACAGTCCTTTTCAACTCCCTACCATTTCCTTCTTACAATATTTTTTCCTGGCCTTTCTTTTTCAACTTTCCCTTATTTTCAAAATTTTATTGTTCTTCCCTCTTCATCTCCATCTGCCTTTTGAGAAACTTGCTTTCCTACTTAAGGCCAAGTTGCTGTACACAAGACTGGCTCATCTCTAGAGCATGTATCAGGCTAAATTTTATACCAAATGCATTTCAAAATAGTTTTTTTCAGTCTGGATGCATATTCTTGGTGATCTATATTACAGGGATACATTAGAAAACCCTTTATTAACTAGCAAAGGGCAAAAACTTCTTGCTTCTTGGTCCATCCTGTTCCATCTTATTTGTGTTATCTGAAAAGTGGTTTAAGGTATTTAGTAACACCTCTATCTGCTAGAGGGAAAGTTCTCTTAGTATATATGCTATAGAAAATACATTATGAGACTGCCTTAATTAGGACGCTTTTTAAAATCACACTAAGGTGCAGGATGGAGGAGCAATGGGCCCATTTGGGTAGTATGCAATGGTGCTTGGCTGCACTGTTTTTAGAAAGATCAGCTAATTTGTAACTGCCCCATGGAGGTCCCAAAAAGAAGGAGCACAGTGATGCCTATAAGACATGGTAACATCTCTCTGTCTTCCTAGTGGCTTCATAAAAAAACACTGAAATACCTCACATCTGTGGAAACAGAGTAACAGTGATGGTGTGCTCATTCCTCCTTCATTTAAACACAAGGCACAAAAAGTTAGCTTAAATCATGTATGCACAACTTCCAGTTGCCAAAGGAATTAGATGAAAAATGGTGGAAAGTGAAAACTTGGGTAGGAGGGTAATGTTACTCATTGATTCAGAGATTTTGATGATCGTATTGTAGTAGATGTCAGGAGTTTCAGCTCTGTGTTTGTGCAGTTTAACATAAAGCATACACATTCTAGGCTTTGCATACCTAGTCTAAGCCTTTCTGTCACAGTGCTATCACAGAATCCATGCACTTTCAGATGTTTAAATAGTCCTTGTGTCCTTTTGAGTAAAGCCCATCCCTGAAAGTACTATGAGATTTTGTACATCTCTGTGTTAGGATGCCTGAAAACACCTTTTGATTTATTGTAGGTCTTAGTTGGTAAAACATTGTCAGACATATATATTGGGGTTTTTCTGGCTGAACAGACATAAGCAATTTCAAAGCTAGCCTGCCTATGTGGAAAACACTTTTCTTCTGATTTTACCACTCTCTTGGTAAATGCAGCATAAATAATCCATAGCTTCTACACTCACCCATAGATTCCTCCAGCCATCATCCATTTCCAACTAGGACATTCACAACTACACAGATATTTCCCAGAAGTGGCTCTGAGGTACAGTGACAGGGTGCTGCCAGTTTGGATGTGCAGTTTAGAAACATAACTTTAAATGTCTACCTCTGCTAGTTTTTTGCAGGTTATGTTCTGTTAAGCCAATAGCTGTTTGTAAAAAAATAAAAAGTAACTGGCAGAGAGTTCAGAGGACTGATCTGTAGAAATATTCTCTATTAATAGGTCCAGCCTATTTTCTTTGTTGGAAAAGGGTATCCTGGTAGCAGTGACACAAATTGTGCATTACAGCATGGTTCCATGCAATACACATGGATAGCTCTCTGTATCCTGCAACACATACAGTACCTCTCGACCCAGAAGGTAAGCCTAGCTTACTTTCAGATATTTACATTACAGACTTTTGAAGGTACAAAGTAGATGTTGGAGTAAAGACTACATGTGGATGAGACAATTGTTAACACACTCTGTTCTTCCCTTGCAGTTTTCAGCTTTTAGTTCTTGCTGCACTAGAAAAGCTGAAATGCCAGAAGTGGGTATTGAAGTATGAACCCGAACTCAGTCACCCAGGGCATGTTTTGAAAAGTTACTTTTCCATATTCTTTCTAATTTCTTCAGACTTTCTTCTAGACTATAGAGCACAGACATATATTGCATACACACATACATACAGAGTCCTTTGAAATTTTTTTTTGTTGTTCTGATGCATTTCAAGTATCCCAAATCAGACGCTCAACTCTGTGCTTATTCCAAAAGGAGTTTATCTGGCTGAACCGCCCAGCACCTGTTCAGGGTGGGCTCTCTGCTTGCTGTGAGGATGTGCATCAGAGTTACATTTCAATGGGAGAGTAGATTAAGGATCACTGACTCAGCTGACTTGATCCTGTGCAGCTGACCCTTTCATTCAGGGCCTGTTCAAAGTAGCAGCTGGTGAGTGCCAGAGTGATGTTAACGACTGTGCACTCAGACAGCAGCTCATTAGGAAACAAAAAATATCTGCTTGGGCTTCTTTACTGCACAGTTCTCTGAGCTGCTGGAGATCAGAGCTGGTGAAACATTGCTGTTGATTTCTACTGGATGGAGGGGCTCACAAATAGAGCAGCAGGTATTTCAGGCATCGTAGGATAGCTCTTGAGAATCAAGCAGTTGAGTTAGTGACAGCTATAACTACAGAGACAGGTTAATGGCATATTGAGATAGGAGAGATGAAAAGCTTAAGAATTACTGTAGAATTTACGAATCAAAAATCTAATTCTTTGTTACATCATATTTTCTGTGAGACCCCAATCAAACCTCATAAACTTGATTTAATCTGCTGATCAGGGCAGGCAAGACATCTTTACTCAGCTTGACTGCCTGCCTCTGCAATGACTGCTGTGAACTGCAAGTTACCTTGATGCTAGTCTTCTTATTAATAGGAATAAAAATTTTAGGAATCCATCAGGTGGTCCCCAGATTTAACTTCATCTAGGGGAAACAGGATAGGAAGTGAAGGACCAAAAAGGGGGACCAAGAACAGTATGGTGGTTTTGAGAACTCAAGGATGTAGCATGATAGCAAGGCCTTCACAGAAAAGGAAGCCTTGACCATGTACTCTTTATTTTTATCAGTTTCTGGTCACAGGAGAGTCCCTCTTCAGTTCCCCAGGTAATACTAAGAAGTTTTGTAGTGGATGGCAGTGGTAAACTCTTATAGTACCTAATGATTTCAAGATGGTATGTGGCAGCAGTTGTGAACTATATGAGACTGTACTTGGAAGATTCTCTGTTAGTAAAAGAAAGCTGTGGTGTCCTTCAGTCTTCTTGTCTCCAGCATGTGTTAAATCTGATACTTTTGCAGGAATAAAAAGTTGATTATCAAGGATTCTCTCATATACAAGAGAAAGGTGAATCTGGAGTTCATGGATGAAAATCAAAGACAGGATATCTCAGAAAGGAAACAATATGATAACATGAATAACTGTGAATAATAAGTATTTCAAGGGGAAAAATCATGTCTCCAAATCAAGATGAAGGTCCAAACAGACTTTGCATTTTCTGTGGAAAGTATCTGAGATGGCCAAATTTGGAGTTAAGCTAGGTCTCTCCTAAGAGTAATTTGGGTTTTCCCTTTGGAGAGCCACCCTTTGGAGGAAGTTGTCTTTTCCACTGACTGTGGAGGAAACCTGCAGTCTTAACTTAGACACCAGTAAGAGCTGGGTTTGACTGCTTTCCTGGATGATTTTTGCCACTTATGAATTCCTGTTACTTATAAAATATTTATTAAGTATGTTACTCATACTTAACACTTATGAATAGTTACAAGAGTAAGTGGATGAAAAATAACAGCCTGTGATAGAAAGTAGGGCAATCTGGGTGTTCCAATATTTTCCAACCTTAAATTACAAAAACTGAGAATCTCTAACAGTATTAATGCAGCACTGTGTAGTTCAGGTTTCTCTGTACAGGACTGCAGACAGCTCCCTCATCACTCCTCTCTGTTTTACTGGTGTGACAAACCCCTTGATCACTAAATGGCGTGACAGACACATGGCTGCAGTTGCCTCTTCTTCATCTTTCTCCAGTCAGACTATGGCTGCCTCCAACCTTGACACTGCAAGTGGAAGCCCTGATGTGGTGATTGCAGGGGAAAGTTCATGTCAGCCCAGGCAGGCAGCCAAACTCTGAGCTCATGTTAACACTCTTCCACCCAGGCATAAGACAAACACACTACAAACACACAGCTTGATATCAGCATTTGGTGGGAACGGGTCCAAGAGCTGGATGTCAGTGGGTTTTGTGATGCAAAAGAAAAAGGATATTAGAAAAAAAAAAATCATACAATCCTAGACACTGTTCTGGCTACAGGTTGCTAAACAGTAGAGGGATTAAAAACATACTTTACAGAAAGACTCAGGAACTCAATTTGTTTAATAAAAAAAAATGTTGGGGCATGATTTGATTACAGGCTGTTCATACCTGACTGGAGAATGAAGATTCAATAATTACCTGTTTTGTCAAGGACAAAAAGATTTTACAAGATCTTATGGCCAAAAACAAGTCCAAAAGCCCCACCTCATTTAAAAGTCTTAACTGTTGTAAACATTTCCTTCAACTATTCTGCAGATAAATTTTTAAAAAACAAAAACCAAAAAGCCAAAACTCCACAACTTTACACTACCTGAGTTGATACAGCCTACCTGTTTCTCCACTCCCCACAAAGTTCCTTAATTCGACTCAATATATCAATTTTACCCAGTAAGGATATCTGTGATATTAGATGGAGGCATCTAATCTAATCTTGATTCTTTTACCATCAGAAGATAGAAGCGGGTACTTTTAAGCGTGCAGTTTTCCGTATATTCAAGCTCATTTTTAACTGTGTGGATGGCTGTTCTCAACAAAAAGCCCCATGGGGTGAATACAAGTTTAGAGGACTTAGGTAGCACAGTGTTTGAGACTCAATTGTAAAGTTACTGAGACAGATTTTTTAAATCACAAACATTAGTTGAGAGGACCTTGTGGCATGTATTTGTTAGAGAGATTATTCAATCAGGTAAAGCTATTGTAAAGTTTTCTTCATTTGTTGTAGGCCAGAGTGCTGAAACCCTGTATGTATCTTGGATGAAGACACTAAACATTGCTGGTCCCAGTATGGACCACTGAGAGACACCACTCAGTAGTGATCTCCATCTGGCTGCTGAGCTGTTTACCATAGGCTACCCTTGCACTCCAGTTGGGTGGCTGTCTCAAGTCAGCTTCTTTAAGTTCCATACCCAACTCTACCTCTTCTAGAAGAAGGTTAGAGTTAACATATCAGACCTTCTCTCTCACAATCCCATTAGGACTATACTAGAACAATTTTGTGAGATAAAGTGGAGACTCTCAGTTATGTGTTGAAATCCTCTCTGGTGCTGATCTAAGAAGGTAAATTTAGTGACTCTCTCAATGGACCCATTCAGAGTGTGCCAGTGGAGTATGCTAAGGGCTGGCATCTGCTTACTCTCTGCAGAAACACAAAGTTGTATCCTTGGGATGACACAATAGTGATTCCAAGCTAATAAAACATGCTAAATGGCAGGATCTATTTGCTTCAACAGTCAGATAATGGGATCTCACAGGATCTCATGGCCTTTATATTAGGGTTGAGTCATATCCTGCCATTTTGGTGCAGCTGTCCACCCTCCACTAAGCAGAGGGATTCCCTGTAGCCCAGAGTTATTTGTCTTGGCTACTTACTGCAAATGTGATTTTCCCTGAATAAGATTGTCATATTTTGCCATTTTTCCTTCTCATTTACTTGATGAGTTAGAGATTTGAAGGAAACCACAGTGAAATAACCCCAGTAGTTTCAGACTCCCCTACCACAGTGTCTGTGCCAAGTAATATTCAGGGCACTGCACATATAGGAGACATCAGGCCCTATGGATAAGGGAAAAGAGCAAGCTTTATAGGTTCAGAACATCTGATCCAATATCCTGTCTTGGTTCCTCAACAGAAGCCAGGAAATACCATGCATTCCAGTTCAGAATTGTCACTGTATACAGAGATGTGATGGTGTGCTTCTGAAATGTCAAAAAAACACAGAACAGGAATTTTTTGAAGACAGGATTTTTATTGTGGAGAAAAAATGAAATAGGGAAGGGGGAGTTAACATAATCATCCTACATTTTTAAAGCTGTGTACTCAGAGCCTTCAGATTAATGTCTCTAATGAACAAGGAGACACAAGTACATTTGACTTCATTTACTTCTGCTTGAAGAAGCCCAGAACTTTTCATAATTGGACAGAAAGCCTCCTAGCTTTCCAAAGTACGCAAAAGATTTTGGTTGGCTAATCTTTGCTGTTTTAAACACACTGTTCAATACTTCAAGGAAAGGCTTCTCTTTGGCAAACTCCCCCCCAAAACCAAAGGAAATGTACATTATTTTATATAGGTAAAGGAGAGAAGATATTTTAGAACCTATCACTGTTGTTGTCTTCTACTCTCCTTCCTCCACCCACATGAAAGAATGAGGAAACTAAGAATGAATTACTTATTCACTTCTTTATCCCTAAAAGACTTACCTGAGGTTCTAAATGGACTGCTTTCTTCAGTCATAAAACAGCAATAATAATGATATGTGATATCATTAAATCACTTGCAAAAAGTCCAACACTGGCTCAGAAGTGATCTTGGAATCACTTAGTTTTGGCAATTCTGTTTTTTCCCCATTCAGGAGAAGGTGCTAGTCCTCAAGGACAGTTACCTCTAGACCAAGCAACAAATCTCAAGCATTTTGGCTGCTTGCCTAGTCGAAAGTGTGGTATGAGTTAGTTCCAAATACACACAGCACCTCCAGGCAGAAACCAAACATGGAGAATTGCCAGAAAGACTAATGCATGAGGAAGTTATTAACATGTGAGAACAGGAAGTTATAAATGAAGGATATATTGCAACCTTTATTTTGGAGGGTGTTACCAGGCTCCTCCCAGCCCAGTAAGTGTTTATGTAGCTATCTAGGAATCTGGCCCTTCTTCCACAGGAACCAAGGCAGTGCTTACTGTTGCCTTCACTGGTGCAAGAATAAGGCCATCAAGTATTTTAAATAAGTATTGCAGTTTTTTCTTTCCCAAAGAAATGAATTTTGGAAAGCAAGTACAGATGAGTTTATAGATGCTGTCTTACTGAAGTCCTTATGGCAAGAAACTCTGGTTTTCTATGGAGACAGAACTTGACAGAACTTGTTATTTGGAAAAAGGTTTTGGAAAATATACATTAGAACCTGAAGTGAACTGATGCTGAAATTTTCATTTTTCTACTTTATATCCACCCAATTCTGTCCCCACAAAAAGGCATGATGTGGGAATACATATTCAAATCCTACCTATTTATAGATACACAAACCCTCAAAAAGATATGTCACATAGTTTGAAATGCAATTCTCCAGCCAATGTATGTTAAAGTTATAGAGAAAAAAAATAAAAAAGAGAAGAAGGATAAATGGAGATAAAGATCGTTTCCCACTTATGAAGACCTCATGTGGATCTGGCCAAGGGCACCCAGCCCAGGCATTCCAAGAGGTTGCTGCTGTAAAACAAAATTACTCTTAAAGCATTTACTTGAAATACCAAATCTAAATGTTCTTAAGATGAAAGAGCCTCTTGAGTTAATTTTAGACAAGGCTCTCCTATTTTGGTTGTGGACTGGAAGCAGAGAAAAGTAAAATGTTTACTCTGAGAACAACAGTGCTGGGCACTGGGCCCAAATACAGCTATCACCCATAATTCTCTTACTGTATAAGATATAGTTCCTTCCAGAAGTATTTACATCAGTCTGAACTACTGCAAAATGACCATGCAGCTCATTATCAAATACTACATCAGTACAATCTGCTGCATTTCTATGCACTGTGGTCTTGTCACTTTAATCAGCCCCTCTCCAGAGTCAGTGGCAAGTTATACAAGTATATGATTAAGAAAGCAAAAGAAAACTGGACCTGAGATGTGAGAGAGGACTTCAGCTTTCAAAATTGTGAAACCAAGGGAAAAGGGACAAAACATGATAAACTTAACTTGTGACTCAGAGGATGTGTGAAATGAACGGGGGAGTGTGCACACATGTGAAAGAGGCGGGGCTCCATTGATTTCCTGCAGACGATGATTGTGAAAGATCAGTATTGGAATAAACAAATGAATGAAAAAGGCAAAATTTCATTTTTCACACTAGGTAAAAGGGTCTCAAGCTGTCAGAATGAGACATGAAAAAAATGAGATGGAAATTATTTATTCAGTAGATTAAAAGAAATCAACAGTAGCAGGCCTTGGTTGTGTGTTTTGGGCTCTTTTCTTTCAGTGAAACATAAAATAATACAGTCTGTAAAACAGTCTTTTTGTAATGACTCACAAGTTATTGTAAAAGCCATTGATCATGAGCACCATTGTAAAATGGAAATTTGCGTTGGAACATGAAGCCACAGGCCTGCTATGATGGAGTGATTTCATCAGTGGACAAGTGAAAAGCTGCTGATGCCATCTACCTGGACCTCTATTAGGCATTTGAAAGAGTCCTCACAGCAATACTGTCTCTAAATTAGAGAGGTAAGGATTTGATCGATTGATTATTAGAAGGAAAAGATGTTGGCTGGATGACCCCTCCAAAGAGTTACAGTCAACAGCTTCAATGTCCAAGAGGTAATCAGTAAGAAGCAGTGTGTTTCAAGGGCCTCTGCTGGAACAAACACTATTTCATATCTTCATTAATTCCATAGGTAGTGGGAAGAAATAAACCCTCATTAAGTTTGTAAATGACATCAAGCTGAGCGGTGCATTTGATGCACTTGACAGGAGCAATGTCTTGCATTTTGATGGGTTTGAGGAGGGGGACCATGTAAATCTCATAAAGGTCAGGAAGACCAAGTACAAGGTTATGCACCTGGGCTGGGACAAGCTCTAATATCAGTACAGGCTGGAGGATTAATTAATTGAAATCAGCCCTGTGGAGAAGGTCTTGGGGCTACTGGTGGATGAAAAATGGGACATGAGTCAGCAATGTGTACTCACAGCCCAAAAACCCAACTGTAGCCTGCACTGCATCAAATGAAGCATTGTGAAGAGGTCAAGGGAGATGGTTCTCTCCTGCTCTGCTCTTGTGAGAGCCCACCTGAAGCACTGTGTCCAACACTGGGGTCCTTGATACAAGAAAGACATGGAACTGTTAGAGGGGGTCAAGAGGAGAGCCATGAAAATGGTCAGAGAACAGAAACTTCTCTCTCATGAAGAAAGGCTGAAACTTAGGGTTGTTCAGCCTGGAGAAGAGAAGGTTTTGGGAAGATCATATAGCAGTCTTCCAATACACAAAGGGGGCTTATAAGAAAGGAGAGAGACTTATTACCAGGAACTGTAGTGACAGAACAAGGGGCAACAGTCTTAAACCAAGAGGGTAGATTTAGATTGAATATAAGAAATTTTTTACAATTAAAGTGCTGAGACAATGAATCAGGTTGCCCAGAGAAGCTGTGGATCACCCATCTTTGACAGTGTTCAAGGTCATGTTAGATGGGGTTTTGAGTGACCTGATTTAGTGAAAGATGTCTCATGGGTACATGGCCAGGGGGTGGGGGAAAAGGGAGTGGACTAAGTGATCTTTAACGGTTCCTTCTGATGCAAATAATCTTATAATTCTATGAGTTATGTATTTGCCTCCCTCACAATAATAATAAAAAAGCATTTACCAAAAAAATCAAAGAAGGAATGCAAATTCAAAATGCTGTTAATTGTATGGCAGTAGCCAGACAAGTCTATGAAACAACAAATGAAGATTAAATAGCACCACAGCTTGGGGGAACAGGGTTAATAAATGTTGTTTGTTACTCTTTCTACTGTTTCTCTGGCTTATTTCACCCAAGTATTTTTTCTACTTTCAAATGTTTTCCTTATTTGGGCTATAACAACAAGAAAGAAGAAAAGTCAAATGGCAGTATTAAAACATTTAACAAAACAAACTAAAATTATAAAGGAGAAATAAAAGTCTAGATTCACATGAAAATTTTTCATATTGTTCCAAATTCCCTGCAGAAGAACTTAACTGCAAATACATTTTTTCTAGGTAGACACCTCTGCTATGTTTATTGCTATTTTGTCTTACAAAGTAGCACTTGAATGTTAGGATAGACCTGGGACTTTGTAATTTTAAATATACCGAGCATAGCCATTAAAAATGAATCAGAAGTATTCAGTTAAGGAAGGAGCACCTGGGTCCTAAAGAGAGCAATGCATTTTGATTGCTAGTATAATTTATTGTAATTTTAAACTGTATCTCCATGAAACCCATCAGACAAATCTATGATCATGTATCAAAATAAGCAAAATTTCCTGGCAGCTGATCAAATAGGCCTTTAGTTTGCAGACTGTATCAGTGCATTTCTTCAAAGGCAAATACACTTCTGCATCCATGACTGCAGAGCACTTAGAGATTCTTTGGGATCACAGATGCTGAGTTTCAAAGCACACCAAGAAGTTTGAAAGTCAAAATTACAGAATAGGTTTCTGCCATCTAGAAAATTATTTTGAAATTAACTAGGCACAGGTTCTTCATCATCTGTGTGAATTCACAGAAAAGTTTGTCTTGATATTTCTAGAAAAGGCCACTTGTGATTCCTGAAGAAAGCAGAATCTGACCTTAGTAAATATCTTATGCATTTTAGTGGAAGGATCTTACCTTCTTGATATGTTTCAGAGATGGGCTTGTGCAAACCACAAGTTCAACAAGACCAAGTGCAATGTCTTGCACGTGGGTTTGGTCAATAAAAAAAAGCTTTCTCATGAAACAAAATGTTGTAGGTCAGTAAATAAACTCTATCTAGTGCTTGTATCATGATGTATTTATTACACAAAGACTGAAAACATGAGAGGAAAACAAGCCACATCTGTGTAGCTATCACAGAGATCCTTCAAAGAAGATGGAAAGTAAAGGTCTCATTTATGGACTCTTCTACCCACCATCTAACTTTAAATAAAAAAATACGGTTCTCCCTGTGGAGAAGGAGAAAGGTTTTGTCCCACCACAAACTCATCCGTTTGTTGAGGGTCCTGTCAATGGGAGTAGTCAAAGGGCTCAGGCAGAGGCAGCACCTCTGAGGTTCCATCCACTTGTCTTCCATCCTGATGTCTCCTCTATTGTGACCTCTATAATAGCTTGACTACTGAAATTTTTGCCTCAGGCTGCCCTGTCTGCTACTTTCTTTCCACACTGCTTGAGTCAGATTAATTTGCAGAGGAAACTTCTATGCTGCTTTCCAAAAAAATGAGGCTCCAAAAAATTGCCATGCTTTCAGGCCTTACTTATACCCAGAGCTCTTGGAGAAAGACAAGGGATGTTTTTTCCATTCCCTGTTTTTTGGCTAGCATCTAGGAGCACAGAATTTTCACAGAAAAGACAAAATGTTCAAATCCAATGATTTTATATTCTGATTTTATCTCATATTAACTACATTTGTTGGAAATTTCAGTTCTGAAGATCATCAAGAATCCATGCGTGCAATAAAAGTGTTATCACAATTCAACAATTCTGGCACCAAAGAGTTTCTAAGAAAGAAAAGGCTCCCTAGGATTTTTCTTTTAAGATATTTACATTTCTTGGTATATTAATTTGCTGATATGAGAAGAAAGCAGAAAACTCCTGATTCACTTTTCCTAATAAATTTATCATGGCAGATAAAGAATTTATGGATCATGGAATTAATGCATACCAACAAATTTAGTGAAAAGATTGAAATAAGGAATACAGGTATCCAGATACATATATATTGATGAAAGTTTTATGAATTATCTATTTTAATGCAGAGATTAGAATTCTTTGCTTAAATGAATTTGTAGGCTTCTTTATGATAAAATGTCAAGGATTCATTTAAATAGAAATTGAAAATATTGTTCAGGTTACATGTATAAAAAACAACAAGAAGAAGTTTTGAAACCTATGAAGTCCATTATGTTTCTTAGATACTAACATCTCTGTGGCTGAGAGTCAAGAGGTGTGAGATAATAATCAATTAAAAACTTTACGTATTCCAGAGCAATGTCTAAAGCCCAATTCAGATGAAAGAAGTGAATTATTGTAGTGCAAAAGCTTAAGGCTAAGAATTTATTGCACCTCTTGCCCACCCTAACCCTATGATCATCCACTTGACTTTTATGAAGTAGTGGAATGAGATCCCACAGTCAGTATTCTCTAGAACACATCTTTATAGCTGTCCCATAACTCCAGCCACATGTCTCTGGATAAAGTGCTCTCGAATACACCTCCTTTAATCCCTCATTTGTGACACTGTCATACACAAATTTGACAAATTCCCCGGCTAAATTATATACTATTAATTCATTTTTTATTCTTTCCACTTTCCACATTTTATATCTTTCAGATATAAATCATTTTGGTGTGCTTCTAACATAATAATTGCTTTGTGATATATTTTGAATTATTTTGAGACAATATTTTATTTCAAGTGGTTCATCATAAGTGTTCAGGCTAATCACACCTGACTCTATCACTTACACTTAGAACATGGCTATTCAGCTTGTGTTCCTCATGGTTTGTCAGATATTCATTCTAGGCATTTAGGTAGATAACCCACATCAAGAGTCCAACAGAGACCTAAGATGGGAAAATATCTTTTCCTCCCCATTTCCAACAGCCAAGTTTCTTTACATACATAAAAATACTGTGAAGAACTTTTTAATCATACTTTTCTACAAAAAAAGTAGCCACAGCTATTATTCAGACAATGCACACTGTAGTTTTAGAAACCCTGCCTGATTGCATCTCTTGTACACAATGTGTTACAGGATACCCAGAAGTGAAAAAGTTTGTAAATTTCTCCCCATGACTTTTGCATTGAAATAGTGTGTAAGGAGCAAAGTGGTGCCACATTGAAGAGCTAAAGTTGTCAGCTTTTAGGATGGTTTTTAAGACAATCTTCTCCATAGGTGACTTTCCATTTGAGGTTTAGATGAATCTGAAGTCCAGCCTGACAGGCTGTTGTGTCAGAAGGAATTGTTTGTCTTGGTATTTCGTTGGTTTAGACATGGAACTTAATTAGGCTTTTAATTCCTTAACCACAAACTCTTCTTAAATTGGAGAGGGTAAAAAAAATCCAAAGAAAAACCCAAGGCTTTATGCCACCTGGGAGAAATTAAAATAAATGTCCTGTTCTACTAATCTTATTTCAAGTGACAATAATAAATATGCTCTGTATTCAACAGCTTTGCTAGCCTGCAGCTAAGTGGAGTCTTCAGTGAAAACGAATGTATTCCAACACTGATACTTGACAGTAACAAATTAGCAAGTGGTAGTAAAAATCACCAATGTATTCCAACTGGTACTATCAAAATGTAGGCATCTTTGCATCTGCTTTATGGGCAACTATATACACCCTGGGGATTTTGCTGCTGAAAATCAACAGGTCAAGGAAGTTTAAAAACTACTGTAGGCAGGCCATGAGTTTGGAGATCAGATTTTAAATGGTGGGCGGGAAAAACAAGGAGATGTGGAGTTTTGCTAATGCATGCTCTGTACCTGAGGAGCACTACTCTGGTGGTTTCCCTGGAAGTGAGAGAACAGGACCATCCTAATAGATTGAACTATGCTTGCTGCTGTCCCCAGATAGTCCATCTAGGTTGGGGTATTGCCTGTCACACTGTCTGCTATTTGCCATTCAAAATAACACGTTTCATGTGTTCACATGACAGTTTTGAGCTTTGTCACCAGGACAAGAAGTTGTACATGATAGGTGTTCCCCAGCAGCTGTGGATCCAGCTTGTTCCTCTATCTTCATGTGTCCCTGAACACAAACTACAAGTTACTGGTATGACCTAGAGGGTGGTGGCTGCTATTAATCCATATTATTCTCCAGTTTTGAATTTTAAGTCTATAGTATCACCTCTATTTATTTGTGCTCCATCTTTTCCCTCACCGCCTCACCGGACTCACTGAAGTTTCTGTTCTGTACCCTTAATCCCAACACAAGGGCCCTTCTGGTTCAGGGGGCTCCTATGACCTTTCCTGCTGAAACTGACAGGGATAGACATTTACAGATAAATATATGAAGACTATGTAGTGTAGGTTAATTTATGTTTTCACAGGATTAACAGATATGAGCCATTATTTCTGTTTGGCTGGTTAAAGCCACACAATATTTCAGGACTTGAAAACACTGAAATGCAACTAGCTGACTACTAAAATATAAATCTGCTATGAAAATGCAGGCGCTCTTTGTCAATTCAGGAGCTTGACTGCTTTATAACTTAGGTGTCAGAAACCCATTAATACTTTTACCTCCCACCTCATGCTCATTAATTCCTTTTATGTAACAATTCATGACCCTCACCATTTCCTCACAGTTTAATGACTTCAGAGAAAACCTTTCATCCCATTGTTAACCCATTTCTTTACCTATTGCCTTTTGCAGAGAAAACACAGTCTGCTAGAGCAGCAGTGCTCTTGTCCCCCACATGCTCTGAGAGAGGATTCCCTCAGACCTAATTGTAGCTGTCTACTTTCCCCCTATGGACAAATCAGTCCCAAACGAGTGGAAGTACAAAGAATGCACAGTTGGGCATCCAATTGTGCTCTGAAGTCATTAGCAAGACAAAACAATCTGAGGAATTCAGGCTTTGAGAAGCTCCTCTGTGATGAGGATTTCTAAGAAAAACCTGGCAGTTCCAACTGGGCAAGGAATTCCTTCTGCTTAATAGAAGATAAGGAAAGATTAGTTTAGTGACAACAAACTTGGAGTTAATGCTCTTCAAGTGGGAATGTGCTTCTTCAGTGGCTTCTACTCTAGAGGACTGAATCAAATCTTATACACATAAAAAAACCCAACCTTTTCAAATATTAGCAGTTTGCATTAATTAATGTCCTCTTTAACTGGGAACATCTTTTCACAAGGGATATCTTTTGCTCACAATAACTTTTTACTTCAAACCCAGAGAAGAATAATAAAGGCCTTAAGATATGATAATAGACATCAAATGCTCTGTGTGGCTTGGTAAAAATCTGGCCTTCTCCTTCAGTTTCTAATTTACTAGGAAACTAAAACTTATGGAAAATCAAAGTTCCTGTCATATATTCACTGATCAAAAAATTCCACTGAAGAAAATAAGCCAATGTTATTTGTATACAAAACAAGTAGCCAGTGAAAGTAGAAACTTGCCATCTGGTTTATAAATAAGTCATCTTATTCAAAAGATAAATTTGCCCTTGGATCTTATTTGTCTTTGCTGCATAACAACATCACTAAATTACATCTATGTTATCAATTTCTATACACATGGAACTAATTAGTTATCAGTGCTCATGAATCATCAAATCACTCAGCTATACTGATGGAAATAACTCTAAAAACCAGCATATGTTTTCAAATTTTTTAAAGAAAATGTTGATATAAATATAAAGAAGAGAAGAAACATATGCAAAGTGGGTTTTCCTTTGTGGTCGGGAGGGAGAAAGAGGGGGATTAAACCACAAAAATCCATGTCTAGTGCTTTAAACAATAAAAAGATACACCCAAATGCTTAATGAAATAATGTGAAAAGGATGGATACTTAAGGTTACCTTTACAACACAGATTGCTCTGCAGTTGATGATGAAGTCATTATTTAGCCTACTTTGAGTGAATTTTTTTCTTACTAAGTCTAAGTGGAAATGTTGAGCACATCTTAAAACATGAGCCTTATATAAGACCTTAATTGAGAGGCACACATTTTGTAGGGGAAACAAACAAACAAAACCAATCAAAAAGGAAATCCTCTTTCTCCATGTTACAAGAATTTGAATAATGAAGAAATGGAAGCTGAGGGCATTTGAAGCCTGGCTCAGCCTGACTTGTCCAGGATTCTCACAAAGGCAGTCTGTGCTCCATTAGGGTTTAACTGTAATATCCATTATTTTATTTATTTATTTATTTTAAGATGAAATTCTAAAATGTTCCTAGATTTGGGGGATTTTTAACACAACATTGTAGCACTGACTTAAATAAGGAGTTCATGTTTTGTATATTCCATTTCTTCTGCATTTCTTAGACTGAACAGGTCACAGATTTACCCCGGTTGGCTGTGTTCCACTGACTTACATTTTAAATTCTGAAGCATATTACTCTTTCTTTATTCAACAGCAAAAGTGGTGCTCAAAATTATTATTGCTCCTGATACTACTATCTTAAGCTATCTTAAGAAAAGAAATGGTAGAATAAAAACCAGGTCCTCTAGTAACGTAATTACTCTAAATTGTTTTCACCCTCTTGGCTTGTTTGGGATAATTGATTTTAACTTCTATGTAATACCAAAATTGCTTCTGCTCGACATAAAAAATGGTGGGTTTTTCACATGGCTCACAAACTGAGGTACCAAATGAAGGTCCCACTCCAGATTGGCCAGACAGTCCTGTGAGTCTCCATCCTCATTGCAGTGTGTTTAAGGTTTCCTTGAAGCAAATGAACAATTATAGTTTTTATTTCAGCATATTTTTCTAGCTTAATATTATTACCAGTTTAATTTAATTTTTGTCTGGCCACTTTCTGACAGCAGGCTGTTAACCACAGTGAATCTGCAGCTGCTTCATGAGCAACAAAAAACATCCTTGCAATAGAATGCAAGGCTTCCAGAGGCCCTTGAATATAAATGTGGGTCACTGAGTTGGTACAAGTAAGAGAGTGTTGCTTGTGATCCTGTGCTCTTAGAACTCTTAGGCCCCTGTACTGCAAATACATTCATACAGTTTTAGGTGTGTATGAATGAGAGACACTTAAAATAATTTAGATTCTGCCAGCAAGTGTAGATTAGGTAGCTTCCCAAGGTTTACAGCTGGGAAGTTAAACTTATTTTGGTTACACATTGGTGCATGTTTCTTTATATGGAGAAGATCTGGCATGCTGTTAAGCTTCTGAAAATCAAACTTTGCTTGATTTCCTTAATTTCAATCCTTCATTAAGTTGATATGACTGTGTGCAACCAAAAAAGAAACAAACAAACAAACAAAAAAAACAAGTATAAAAAGGCAATTAAAAGAACTGAGCTCCTTTCAGTGTGAGGCTGATATCTGCAGATAGTTATCTCACATGGCAACCCTGTGTTTTAAGAAGAAGAGTTTTCAGTTTGTGATTACATACATATGGTGGCAGAAGAGGCCCTTGGGGTTTCTGCAGAGACCTCACAGGAAGCTTGGAGTTTCAATCCACTGCATGGGGGAGGAGGAGGAGGGATGCATGGAACTCGAGGCTCAGAGTGATAGAAAACAATTATCATTCAGCTGGCAAAAGGCTAAAGATGTCCTATAGCATTTTGAGATACCCCAGAGCAAGACTTACTGGTGGAAAGGGGACAAGGAAAAAGGAAATGCATTGTTTCGTCCAGGGTGAATTTCACATCCCATTATATTTAAGTAACAGACTACATGGTGCATTTTATTCAATGCTAAAAAACAGAGTTTGAAAGCAACCAAAACTAGCAGTAAATTCAGCTCAAATTTTGTGTATAATTTTAGGTGACATGAAATGCTCATTTTGTAGTTAAATTGTATAGTTTGGGTAAAGAAATAAGCACCATGTATGCTACAGGCTTCCTTTTCTGAACAGATTTTATAACTGTTTTGCAAAGACTAAGAGTTAATACTTTAAAAATATTGAAAGTATCAAAATACTACTCGAATATCAAATTAAATATCTTGAAATTAATATTTTACCCAGAATAACCAATTATGGCGTAAAAATAAGTTTATGAGAAATTAATATTATCATTTTCACAAAGAAAAATGTTTTCTGGGATCAAAAATAATTCTAAGTGCAGCTGGTGAATTTTAGAATCTATTATTTGCACAGCTCATTTGTATATATATCAACATGCAAGCAGGAAAAAAAATAAATTGTTTGATAATTTCATTAAGATATTATGTCTAAATAATGAATAAATAAAGACTAGCCTAGTGGTGGTTTATATGTCTTGTGGTAGAGACTGAAATTTCTTAGATGTATATGCTTCATGTGGATATCAGCAGTCAAACCACCACTTAGATTTCCTGGGACAGCCAACATTTTTTCAGCATTTTTTTTAAGCTATGTTCCATTTTACGAACATATATGTCTATCTCTCAGTGCAAGCTTGAGGTAAATATCTCAGAAAGTACAAATGAGGATACACAGCAAGTATAGATACCATAAGATTGCTGTTAAGCAGCCTTTCCACCTATGTCACCTTTCAAACAGAAATTTGTAAATAATAAACTGAAGACTGAGAACAAATCATGTGAGAAATGACTGAGGGAACTGGGTATGTTTAATCTGGAGAAGAGGAGGCTGAGGAGAGACCTCGTTGCCCTCTACAACTACCTGAAAGGAGGTTGTAGGGGAGTTGGTGTTGGCCTCTTCTCCCAAGTGAATGATGACAGGACCAGAGGAAATGGTCTGAAGCTGCAGCAAGGGAGGTTTAGATTAGATAATAAGAAGAATTTGTTTACTGAAAGAGTGGTCAGACACTGGAACAGCCTGCTCAGGGAGGTGGTTGAATCACCATCCCTGGAGATATTTAAGAAATGTGTAGATGTGGCCCCTTAGGGAAAGCTCGAGTGGCCAGATTGCAAGTTTCTGGGGGTTTTGTTTTGGTTTTGTGTCTGTTATTGGTGGAGTGTGTGTGATGTTTGTGTTTGTTTGGGGTTGTTTTTTGGTGGGGATTTTTTTGTGTGTATGGTTGGACTTGGTGATCTCAGAGGTCTTTTCTATGACTATTCTGTGAATTAAATATCTGTCACCCAGGATAGCTGTCCCAGATCAGTTAAGTGCACTACGGAAGGCTTCACTAAGACACATTGTTCTTTCATGTCCTAGTGTGTGAACAGGTATTCACCTTTGGGGTACATTAAATGTGCCTCAGAAAAAAAAAACTCTAATCCTAAGAAATTTAATGGTGTGATGAATGGAAAAATATGTCTTCTGCCTTGAGTTCCAATGTCAATCTTCTCAATAGGTGGGGTTACTTCCCCAGAACTTGGCAGAAATACCAGTCCAAGACACAATATTTCTCTGCCTGCTGGATTTGATGGCCTCAGTCTTGAAGTATCTATACACCAGTTGAGTGACTTATACTGCTGATTTATGCAGACCTGAATCTGCTTTTCCCTTTTAGCTCTAGAATTGACATCAAAGGTATCAGACAACTCTCAAGCCTTGGCAAGAGGTAGCAAAAGTGCGAGAAGAAAAGCAAAGTGATGTTCTACATGGATTCACTGATTTATCAGTATTCCATTATGCTGGGATTAATCTCCATCCGGAGTGCTCTTAGAGCTGGCACTGCAATGCCTTTTTGTGTCAGAACGTTTCATTAAGTGTACAAAGAAAATAAAAATAACAAGTTATAGAGAATACAAATTTAGTATATCTCCTGTGGATTGTATTTACAGATAAAGGCTGAGGAATACTCATAGCAGTTTGATTTGTTCCTATGAGTACTGTAAGCACACCAGCCTTTCTTTGGGTGTTTATTTCCAAAGCAGGTCAAGACCTTTATGCTAGGAAACATTCTACCATTAAAATCTTGGATCTGTTGGTTTGTTTTTGTTTTTTTATTATTTTATTTTTTATTTTTTAAGAAAACAGCATAAAACAACATGAAGAAGCATTTTATTTGTCCGCCAGAGTTGCTGAACATGAAAAGCTCAAAATTAAGTTCAAAGTAGAATAAGCAGGAAGTGAAGACTTCTAACGCTAGTAATATGGGTTAACAACCACAGAAAAAGATAAGATGTAAATATGGCATTAAGAACATCTACTTTTGTTCGAGCTTTTACGTGTGATGATGGGAAAGGCACAAATGGGCTGACCTCCAGAGATACTTTACTTCTTTCGAAATTCTGGGTACTCACAACACCTGTACGGTTAGCATTGTACATGCCTTGTCTTGGCATTTTTCAACTAAATGACAACAATTTCCTACCTGTTGAGGATTAATCAGACTTTATAGAGGATGGAAAGTATCTTTTAAATTCATAGCTTGGGCATTCATCTAGATAGTGATATTTTTTAAAGTGAGGATTGTGAAGGAAAAAAAGATCAACAAGGCAAGGGAAGAGCTTGAGAAAAGATGACCTCGGTACCAAGAATTTCTGCTTTATTAGTGATATTTTAAAAAATACACACACATAAGAGGGAGAAAGATTTCCAGCAGAACAATAGACAATATTCCCCTCTAACATTTTAGAAATACATTGACAGTTCTATGTTGGTTATGCAGCTACACTGGATTGCTGGGTTTCTTCATTACTGCCATGTAAATGACAGACGGGTGTCTGCTTTTTACATGGCCAGACCTGTTTTCAAATTAGTCTGTATTGTGGTAGAATACAAATCAGTATACAAGTTAATTATGTGCACAAAGTTCTGACTATTTTACAGTGTATCAGGACAGTTTGACCTAAAGTTGATTACTCTTGAATTTTAACTTCCCAGTTCTGATTTGTGTATTGATTCACAAATAAATCTATAGAAGATGGAGAGATTTAAGGCTTTGCCATGTTTGGCCTTCAAAGTTGGTAATTTTTGCCACTGATTTATGTGACATCTTACTTATCATTCATGTCCTTCCAACTATACAGCTAATAAAATTGCAGTTATTTATCATGAACTATCTTATATGCATTAAATGTTGCAAACTTGTAGCAAAGGAATATTAAACCAATTGGTTAATCAAAAAGCCAAAATGCTGACAACAGGAACTTAAAAACTGAGCTCTGGTATGTACAATGTAGTCTCAAACCTGATTTTAAAATCATAAATCTTTGCAGGGTTGTGTTTTTAGGCACCTGAATAAATCACCTTCACATTCGACATGCTAAGCACCTATCATCTCCCAGTGGAATGAAGGAAATTTTTTGGAGGCTAAACATTATTTTAAAATCAAGAATATTATTCATGTGCCTAAAATGAGGGTTAAGGAATTAGCTGAAAGAATTCATTAGTTCTTTCAGTAGTAAAGTAATTATTAACTTCAAGTATTATTATTAACTAGTTATTATTAACTAGTTATTATTATTAACTAGTAATTAATTATTAACTTTGAGCTTTGTATATTTTATGTAACGGTAGAACCCTTTAGGCTTGGCTGATCTACGAGTTCTCACTTAGTTCCAATTAAGCTAGAATAAAACCTTGTCTATATAAAAGAAAATTAAAATATCTCAGTTAAAATCTCTCTCTCACCACCCACACTTCACAGCTTTTCATACAAATACAAGCTAAACACATTGCACCAAGGAATGGAAATGCACTGCACCATTTTCCTTATTTAGACTGCATGGCATGGTGAATGTGACACCATTTTGTATTTTGAAAATATATTAAAAATATAAGTAAAGCAAACAATATTCACCTTTGTGGAGAAGATATAGGAAAGAAAACCACAGACTAACCACCGCAGCTGTAGCAATCTGTCTTTCCTAAACTTAAAAAAGTAACTAACTTAAAAGCATCCTGGAAAGGAATTTCAGCCTTTCACTGGGAAGTTGAAGTACTCAGCTAAGGGAGGAAATGCAGCCATGAGGGAGTATCTGTAAAGATTTTAATCTAAAAGTTTACCTGCTCCTTAGTTTATTAGAAAATAGAAGCTAAATATTTTATCAGAGCTCCTATTTTCTCCCTCCTCTCCCTTTTTTTTTAGGGGCTTTTTCCCACCCCCTAAATTTCATCTCTTTTTCTTAAGATGATCACAAACTGTCTTGAACAAAGCAAGCATTTTTAAGAATCTGATCTTGCAAATCCATGATTGTACATTTAGTGCTACTAGACTTAATCAAAGGACTAAAGTACTAAACTTGCTTATCAAGCAGAAAATCAACTTACAATTGGGCTGACCCTGCTAGAGCAGGGAGATTGTAATACATGATTTTGGAAGATCCCTTTGCACCTCTGCAATTCTACAATTCTGTGATTACAGTAGTCCTTATGCTCTCTGGTAATGGGAACCTCTTGTTTACCATGCACACCAAATGGAGCAGGACTTTCCTCTGTGCGAAGCCTGGGCAGACAGGTATGTTTTTAACCCATAGCAGATGGCCTTACCACTGTAGAGTGCTTCATCTTGTACAGCCCAGCCTACCTAAAGCAAAACTCATGATTCTCATGAGAAAAAAAACCAAACAATTTTCTCCCATAGCACCCTGCAGCTCAAGATCTCTGAAGACATGAGGTGAATATGACAAAATTTCAGATGAGAAAATTAATTAGCAGGAACCCTGGTAATTATACCAACCTGGAAAGTACAGTGTCCTAGATGCCTTTAGAAATGCAGTTCTACAGTCTTGAGTATTTAAGTAGGAATAGTTCATCAAAAAGGCAGCAAGGATTGTCCAGTTACCAGAAGGTGCTACTTACTGGGATGACCCACTGGATAGTGTTGTCTCAGGAATGTGTTTTGTTTGTTTGTGATTATGAGAAGTATATACATTTTATCTTGTCCACCTTTGAAGTGGAGAAGACAATATCATCAAAGTGTTAGTGGGAGAGCTCTGGCTGCAAGTATCAGGTAATATAACAAAGCTGGACACCTCAGAAATTAAAACCAGAAAGAAGCAGAACACTGATTTCTGTCAAATTCAAATATTGGATTTTCTAAAGCCAGTCTATTGCCTCCAAGGAGACTCTTACAATCCTTGGAGAATGACCTTTTCCATTGGTTCCAGTTTTCATCCTTAGCATCAGCAGCAATGAGATACAGTGAAACTTGAGTCACTATTAGAAGCTATGCAATGTCAAATAACCATTTGTAAAAGCACTTATATTTAAGTGCTTGAAGACATTGGGACCATGCACATTCCAGTGCCAGTGAAGTCAGGGAACAGACCGGAGAGGGAGAAAATGGGATTGACACAGAAGATGCACACTTAGAAGGCTCCTTTTTCAAGAAGATTGCTAAACTCTCTCACATTATAGATAAACATATATTAATTTCCTTTCAGTTCTAAATTCACTGCTCAAATAAATTGTCTGCTGAAGAAGACAAAGGGAAGGCTTATTAGAAGCAGTGGCACTAGGATGTATGAAGTGAAAAGATAAGGTAGGAAGGGGGGAAGGGTTAGGGTGGAGTAAGAAGAGAAGAGTGGAAGGAGTGAAAGGGAGTGAAAGATCATCTCTAGGTCTAGTTGATAAAATAGAAAGGTTGTGTAAGATATGGAAGGCTAAGGAAATTGGCAGAAATTTGTGTCCAAGGACTGGGTGGAAGATAAAGCCATGTCCTGGTTAGAAATGAAAGAGGTCTGGGAAATTTCCCACGGTGTCAAAATATGAGAAAAAAGGTTGGCAACGATCATGATAAAGGTTTTCCCACTTCTGAATCATGTCACTAGTGAGCATGAAATTCAAGAGAAGGCATAAGAGAAAACAGCTAATAATATAGCTCACACTTTGAAACTCAAAATACCGTATCAGCTCATTGCAGCAACACCCTGATTTCTGATTATGAGAATCATTTTGAGAACTCCTCTCTGAGTCCTCAGAATCATTAAGTATTAGCAGATTACTTCCTTACTGTAATTACTTTTAATCATATTTGCTGTGTGGTTATCTCTTGTTAATAGAGCTCTTTGATCTGCTTAACCGCTTGCCATGCAATTAAACAGTGGCAGAAAACACATAGATAATACTTTGCTAATGATGCACTATTTGCATAGACAAAGATGTAAGAGCAAATCGTAACTCTCTATGAGGTTTTGACTCAAAATGTTACAGTCATATTTCATCATGTTTATTTTGTTGTTAACTGAACATCAGGCATAATTGCTTGTTATATTGCTAATTGCTTTGCTTTCAGCCAAAAGGTTCCATTATGCCCTGCTAAGTATTAGAGTGTTTATTTGTCCAGATCTGTGTCAGCTTGCAGAGGATTTATAGGCTGACTCCTGCTACCTTGCTTAAATATTGAGATATTGCAGAAATAAAAATTCAAAGAATTGTACTTCTTACCACAAAAAAATAGACAAAAATCATTGTCCTATTGATCTTTAATGTCTTTTTGTAGTCCATCCTATACTCTGACT
Organism: Calypte anna; assembly: GCF_003957555.1. NCBI lineage: Eukaryota > Metazoa > Chordata > Aves > Apodiformes > Trochilidae > Calypte > Calypte anna. The sequence goes on along the minus strand of NC_044245.1, from coordinate 141,485,829 downwards.
TGCAGTCTTGGTTGTGCATCTTCCCAGGGTCTTTTAAAGGTAACAAGTCACTTTTCTTGCTATTTCTTTTTCAGAAGCTTCCATCTGGACCTTGTGATCTGCTATTATGTTAACCAAGTACTGTACAATTTCATGCCCAAACCACCTTGTCCAGACATTTTCACTCCTTAACTGAAATCTGTAAATGAACTTCAGACAAGTTGCAGGTGGATGAAAGAAACTGAATATCACATGAACTTTAAAAAATACTCATGTCTCAGACCATCTGCTAAGGAGTCAGGCCAGAGCAATGGTCCATCCAGATCAGTATTCTGCTTCCAAGTATTACACAAATGGAAATGGTTGTGTACACACATAAGAAGGACATGAAAAAGTTGGTTACTTGTGTCTGTCAAAGAAGGAGAAGAAGCCAAAGGAGAACAGGAAGGGATACTATGCTATTCATGTCTACATGGCTTATATAAGTCCACCTGAGTACAAAAACTGCTTCCAAGGCTATGACCCTTGTGAAGTGATTCATGAGTGACTCTGGGGGATCTTGGTAACGGGCTGCTGCACTTGGCTCAAAACCACAAATTCTTGAATATCATCTTCCAGGTTAACCAGACCACCATTCCTCTGCTCTCATCTGGACACCATGAGCACATGAAGACACAAAGACACTTACTCAATGAAGCTTCCTATAAAACCTTATCTAAGAAACTAGCAATGCCACTACCTGATGCCCCAGATGACAGAATATGGGGTCAACGGATTAAAGATTATAGGGCACATCCCTGTTGATTGCTTTTAGTACCTGTTATCAATGTTGAGTGTAATTTTGTTAACTCTCTTTTAGAATGTGTTGCCTCCAAAGCCTCACAAAGCAAGCATTTCCAGAATTTACTTCCCACCCTTTATATATATATAATCAAATTTTAAGCAATTTAGAACTAGTATCAATGAATGCCCTTGCGTGCTAATACTCGAGAATAACAGATTTTAGTCAGCCTATTCATCACCACCTGGATTTCTAAACCTTCAGTTAAATCCCCCATCATGTATCCCCTCTTCAAGAATATTGGAGAATCTGCAGAATCTGCAGAATCTTGTATAGATCTGGGTCTTGTATGGATGAGAAGATCCCAGGTTTTTTTTATATTTCAGAAGGGATTTCTTTGCCTAGACTGACAGCCATTCTGATCTGTAGCAGGAAGGAGTCAGCATCCAGTGGTGTAGACAAGAGCAAATCATGGGAAGGGGTAGTTTCTTTTTGTTCCATCTCCTCACATTTCTTTTGCATCACAGCTAGGATGCAGAGGGAAGAGACAAGAATGGTTATAGTATACAGTTGAATCTCGTCCTAAAATACTGCTCTTATGTAGCAGGTGATTGCTCCAGATCTAAGAATTTTGCAATTTAAGCTTGTCAATGGAATCTCTTAAATATGCTGGGTTTCAGAAATTAACAAATAAATATATGAATAAAATGTGAAAGCAAGAAATTAAATCAACATTTTACCATCAGGCTTCAAAAGAAGCAGAAAGGTCTTGCAAACGAGGTACAATACAGATGAAAGCAAACACAAATCAATAAACTGCATTTTCATGAAGCTATTGGATGATGTCCAGTGTAGTCCTAAACAATGATCTTGAGGAAGGCAAAATGTCAAAATTAAATGTCTTAATCTAAGGTGGGAAAGCAAGAACATGGCAGAGCCACATCATGCAGATGCCAGTCCAAAAGACAGAAGATAGAAGGGCTATTTTGTATACAGGACCATGCACTGGAAGACACAGTTCTGCCTCCACTTCCTGGCTTGATCTCTTCTTGTTGAACTTTAGCATCCTAAGGTGGGTACCATAAACTGAGGGACTTAGTTCATCCTATTCTCCCTATATAGATTCAAATCATAATTGGACTGAAAGACTCTGAAGGTATTTATCTCCTTGGTGGATACAGAGGGAACCCATGGTTAAGATACTTCTGACTGTAATGTTTCTGGTACATGTGTCAAGGAGCTGGCCTGGATCTGTTTTCTCAGATCTGGAATGTTTTGTCTGTTAGTGAAACATAATAAATTGACAGAAAAATAATCAAAACAACCCCATTAAACCCAGCATCAATGTTATGGGTAATTAAAAAACTACTTTCGTAAAAAAAGAAACTAGCAATTATCTAATTCCTCATCCAAGGCATACTCTGTAGTGACTTTCTGAGCAATGCACTACTAGCAGGCAGCAGTATAATATAATTTTCAAATGGGCAATAAGCCAATTGTCTACTGATCACCATGTTTATCTGCAGGAGAGACAAGAAAGATTTTCCTCTGCGAGCTAAGGGCAAGCAGACACCAGCAAGAAAACACAAAATTGTTTATAACTTGAACAAGGATGAAAAGAGCAGCCTTTTATCTGAAATTTTTCAAGTGAGATAGCCCAGAAATGCAAACTATGGAGTTTTACAGTAAAATCTTTGAAGCTGATTTTTCATTATAGTATGTACTACAGATGAGACTTTGGAAAGCATAAATTAATCAGCTCCTTCCCTGAAATAGTCAAAATATATTATGTCTTTTCCTGGATTAGATTGAGAAGCAGCAGGGAAGACTGATAATCCATTAATTTAAAATTAATGATTTTTAAAAACTGCTTTTGTTCTACTTCTTTTTCCTCTCTTTCCTCCATCTTTTAAATGAAGCCCTTCCCTTCACTTGTAAGCTTTCTGATGGACATTTTATTGCATATATCATAGAATCATAGAATCATAGAATTGGCTGGGTTGGAAGGGACCTCAGAGATCATCGAGTCCAACCCTTGAACCACCGTTGCGGTTGCTAGACCATGGCACTGAGTGCCACATCCAGTCTTTTTTTAAATATCTCCAGGGACGGAGAATCCACCACTTCAGTGGGCAGCCCATTCCAATGACGGATCACTCTTTCCGTAAAGAAATTCTTTCTAATATCTAACCTAAACTTCCCCTGGCACAACTTAAGTCCATGCCCTCTTGTCTTGTTGAAAGTCGTTTGGTAAAAGAGCCCAACCCCCACCTGGCTACACCCTCCTTTCAGGTAGTTGTAAAGAGCAATGAGGTCTCCCCTGAGCCACCTCTTCTTTAGGCTGAACAACCCCAGTTCTCTCAGCCTCTCCTCGTAGGGTCTATGCTCGAGTCCCTTCACCAGCCTGGTTGCCCTCCTTTGGACCTGCTCCAGGACCTCGATATCCTTCCTGAACTGGGGGGCCCAGAACTGGACATAGTACTCAAGGTGTGGCCTCACGAGGGCTGAGTACAGGGGCAGAATCACTTCCTTGGACCTGCTGGCAATGCTGTTCCGGATACAGGCCAGGATGCCATTGGCTTTCTTGGCCACCTGGGCACACTGCTGGCTCATGTTCAGCTTCTTGTCGATCCAGACTCCCAGGTCCTTTTCTGCCTGGCTGCTCTCCAGCCACTCTGTCCCCAGCCTGTAGCGCTGCAATATATGTTGTAGATGGCCCTTATCCTCTACCACAGTACATAAGAGAGCACAAAAGGAAAGAGTCAGGCTATTCACTGGGACAATGTGATTCTCATGACTTTGTTCTCACTCCATTAGAGTTAAACCTGCAGCCTAGAAGAGATTCTGCCAATGTTACATCAATACCTAATTTCAAAAGGGAGCTCTAATCTAATGGTGTTGTTCTGGAGTGCAGGATATGGCACTGCATGGACCAAGCAAAACTTAACTGAGGTTATCCATCACCTCTGTGCCACCATGGTGCATTGTGCTGTACCAACAATCCAGCAATACACCTGCTTTGATAGAAGTTCAGGACTTCCATATGGCATTGCACTGCTTTTCAGTGACCTGAATATTGCAATCAATAGGTCAGCTGAGCAGGACCTTTTTCATTTGTAAAGCAATCACTTCACTTCATTTTCTATTAGCATATTTCTTCCAAATGCTATCCAATGGAATACAGTTAGTTTGATTCCAACTGAGTGATAGTTTTACTAAAATACGAGGATTCTCCTACTTTTGAAGCTGCTTGACAGATTCTGTTCTGATTGACCTGAATCACTGAAGTTAGCTCATAGGATAAGGTCTCTGAGACCAAAATCTAAAACCATCTGAAAGCAGACAAAGACCTTATGTGTCCAGTAAGCATGATGGGGTCTGTGTTCTATGGATAACACTAATTATTCAACTCCAGGATGCAGTAAACATTCAAGAGGGTGTTTTCTTCACCTTGGCCTGTTCTTCAGTGGATAACATAGCATAATTAATTTTAATATAATTAATTTTGGCAGTAAGAGGGTTCAAAAGGAATCTAAGCCTTTAGCTAATCCTAATAGGTGCTGCTGAATCCATTTATCACCACCCTTTGTGACTGGCAGCCACTGCAAAGCCCAGTAGTAAATGCAAAACTGGCTGCATGCCCATAGAGCTGGCAGGCTCTGAAACACTGAATGAGTGAATGAATGATAACATGAAATAAGCAAGAGAACTTTGCTTTTATATGCAAGAGCCCACTGGAGCTCCAAGAAAACTCTGTTCTCTTTAAATGTCCCTGAAAACACAACACAATAAGCTGACAAGAGACAGAAAATCCACTTGACTAAAAATAAAACAAATCCAACATGATGTGCTTGCAACTGCAAGATGAGCATTTTTCCAGCCTAAGCAAAACTCTTCAATTATCCCAGGGACTGGATGGAGGCAGAGGGCAAGAAGCCTGGGATGGGTGGATTATTCATTTCAGTCTGCTCTCCTGTTTGCATTATAGTTAGTTTATCTTGGCTCTCATTGCACTTCTAACTTGATAACTGCATAAAGAATTCACTTGAATAGAAGTTGCCACTTACATGGGAAAAACATCAGCGCTGTCTGTGCCTTGCTTGAGTTCACAGATAACATACTGAGAAAAGGGCAAGAAACCATGTGTTGATTTTCTTTTTTCTTTTCAGAAAAAAGTTTGGTTTTTTTTCATAATGTAGAGGACTGTCAAACAGGAATAAAATTCTACAGCCAGACACTTTATTTAAAAAAAATTAAAAGAGTGGTTTTTGTGCTACACGTAGTGGATAGAGAATGTGGGTGTTTTGCTTAAGATCACATACAAGAAATGCATAGCAGAGCCCAGACCCGGACCTACAGACATTAGATAGAAATGAACCATGATGAGTAGTTGCAGTTGATTACCAGTATATCTAGGTCTGTAGCTTCAGACTTTCAAAGACATCTGCATGTTGTTGCATTAGTATCTTGGCATCAACCACAAAAGTAAATGCTGCCTAACCTAGCTTCCAGATGATCCTGTTTAGACCTTGTAATAAAGAAGAAAGGTCTGAGGTAGGGGTTGAGGGAGCTGATGCTCATTTACAACACTTTACCTACTACCAGGAATAATTGTCCTGTAAAATTCAAGTTGTTCTACTCATAGAAGCTCAGTCACAATGAAAACACTCCTGAGAACTTTGTAAAGGTCAAAATAATTGATATTTTCATTATTCCACCATTGGGAGGAAGAAGGAGATAAAAGCAATAGTAGTAAAGGACTGACTAAAAAGTTCTCTTATTTGAAAATAATTTTTGGATCCAGGAAACATGACACAAGTAACGAAGAAGCACTAGTTTCTCTGGTAGATTCTCTGTGTTGACTCAGCTTTTTAACCTAGAGCTGATATAATTTGTTTTCCATGAACAGTGTTATTGATGCATAACCCATTCTCCCTATCTTAAGAAGAGAAGCATCTCACTCGGATTTTATTTTCTGCTCAACTTCACTTTCTGGCACCATACCATGTTAAACATTCTAAAAATAGCCTGATAAGAAAAAACTTCATCTGGATTTGACCTATTTCTGGATTAAAACTTTGACAGCACTGGGAATGGTGTCCTGGTTGTGGTTTTCACAGCAAACAATAACCTGCATTACAGAGGACTACTCATCTGAGATCCTAATATGACACAACTGATTGAGTTGCTGAGTCAGTTCTTGACATTTAGAAATGACAAGATCATCAAAATTTCTTCAAACTGAGTGCCACATAAGAAAAGGTGTTATCATTGGAAGTAAAATAATGTTTTCAGATTGTGTGAAAGATTCAGTCCCTGTGACTTCTTACTGGCTTCAGTGTGGTACCTCTCCAGCACTGCAAATAATGAAACAATTTCTAAATCTCAATAAAACTTTTCTTATATTTTATAACAGGCAAGCCTTCCAGAAAAAATATTTCAGTGATAATGAATACCTGGTTTCATCTTCTTAGACTTCATGACATCCTGAAAGCCATTTAGCACGCTGCCTTTTTCCTTGTGTCTGTGCCCTGGAGAGCTTAGCAATTAAGCCAGAATGATTTATTAGGATTTCTTAGGATGGCCCAGCACTATATTTGAGGTGACAGAGTTTAAGATAGATTCCACTCCTCCAAAGCACATATGCAGCCCACATACCAATGACCACAGAGAGGTGATTAAACCAGAATTCTGTGTGCTTCCCTTTTTCATTTTGTCACAGAATTACCATGGGTACAGCTAGGTCACAGAAAGAGACAAACAAAATCTAGTGATGTAGATTCTAGTAGCTGTTTCTTTTACATCTACCATGATAGCTCATGGTAGAGCTATCACTTTAGAGCTAAAGTAAGAAGCTCTCCATCATACAGGAAAACAACATGTTAATCTGCCAGACACAAAGTTATCTGCTATTTTTTACACCATAAAATAGAACTAAGAGTTCATATTCTAACATCCTGATTAATATTTTATAGAATTCATGTGTGTGAGAGAGAGACTGACTATCAGGGCACAAGCCAAAGGCCACAGAAATCAGAAGAACTTTCTTTTGATTGAGGTCAACAGGTTTTGGACTAGGCACTGAAGTTGAGTTATCTGGAAGGAACTCAGTTCTGCTTTGGCATTAACATTAATGTCTTCTTTTGAAAATAAGGACCAGCATGGTGTGCTGGGGTGTTGGTACTTCTCCTCTTGCTTCCCAAGCTTCACACTTTGCAAGAAGCATCCACAGCTGCTGGAATCAGACTCTCTTTGATCAGTCACAGTGGGACTGCTCAAGCACCCTCAAGGTTTTTTGGTAACTTTCCAACCACCACTTCATAATGTAACAGCTCTTACCTAAAAGATAGGGGGGAAATTATTACATTTCTTTTTTTTTTACTCCACTGAATTTCTTTTTGATCACTACTAGAAAAGAGGAAAAAAACCAGATATGGTCAGCCAGCCTCAGATGCCTTTCACATACAGAAATCCCAATGTGAAAACCATGTATCTGGAAAGAAGATATGAAGATACCAGAGGCTGGAGTCAAAAAAGTTTTTCATCAGTGTGGCTATCTCTGACTTTTGAATACAAATGATATAAACAAACAAGAGTCTTTCTTGGAAGGACTCTGTTCTTTCCTAGCAGGGCAGGTAAATCTCAAGATATTGTGGGATACATCTGTTTGATGAGTGCCACATCAGATGTAGGTTGAAGCCTCTGTCAAGTTTTTCAGTTCATGGAGCAGCCAGTTATATACAACTATATATATACCACAGGCTCCTTGGGGAGTCCGGGTCCTCGAGGAGGTCACATACCAAAGCAGTTCCTTGGAGTGTGCAGGGAGACAACCCCCCCAGTAGGCACTCGGCTGGTTCTTCTGGAAGCTTCCAGACTGCCAGGCCAAGCTCTCCTTAGGGGCTGCTGTGTTTTTTATCCCTGATGGGCACAGCCAGTCTCTCAGGGTTTGGGGCAGCTGATTACTCAGAGGGACATTCAAGCTGCTCTTTTTCTCTTCTCCTCCCCAACATTGTCCTGGTGTATCACACCTGCCTCAGCATTTATCTCAGCCAGTGTGGTAGCAAGTCAGTATTGAGTCTCTCCTCATGTCAACCACAGAGGATTTGGCTTTAATTTTCTGATCTCTGCTGCATTAACATGTGGACATTATGGGCACAAGAACCAGAAAGAATGAAAGAGGATACAATTGATAAGAGTTAGGATGCAGAGCTGAAACACGACATGGCCCAGTACTCACTCTGGCAAAACTTATTCTGTCAATACAGGGAGGTCCCTTAGTTCTTTGTGCCTTCATCTACTCTGTGAACAAGGGTGATGCCCTTTCATGATGGGGTTGTCCATTAGCTTCAGGCAAAAACCCTGAATGGTGTGAAGTGATATTAAATAATGACTGTGAGAGTGATGGAGACGGGTATGACACACCAAGCTACAACACTGAACTGTAGGTTGGGGTATGGGCATGAATCTTTAGGTAAAAATGTGATATGGTGAAATTATGACCCCCTTGTGCACCATCCTTCTACATATTGAGATTTAAAATGCTTCAGGACCCAAGATTTCTTTTTGTTGCTTTGCTTTATTCTGGTTTTTTGTGGTTTTTTTCTTACAATCGTTGTTGGTGTAGATGCAAGAAGTAAACTCTGAAGTTATTTATATTCTGATCTGTGAGGCTACCGTTCTGCCAGGAGTTTTTTCAAGTATGTGCTAGCTATCCAATTTGTTTTGTCCAGATTTAGCTATTATTGATTCTGCTCTCTCAGCAAAGCATAGTTCTGTTTAAAACTGAGAGACATGTGCAGGCACACTCTTCCCAGTGTTCCTCTCATCCCTTAGAAACCTAAACCTAAGGGAAGAGGAACATCTAGACTGTTGACTACCTAAAGAATTTTCTGGCACTTTTTCGTAAGGTGTTGGTAACTGACCTTGCTTTCCAATCTGCAGCAGGCTTCTCACTGATGCAGCAATATCTCTCTCTACTTGCTCCATCTATAGCTACCACCACTCATTGCTCCTCTACCTCCTTCAGGGTGTAAAGGCCACAGAACCAGAAAACAGGCTAGGGGCATTCTAGAGTGAGAAATTAATGATAAGATGCTTAAGTCTGTAAGTAGAGCTGAAATGAAATGATTGTTATTTTCCTCAATCACATCTTTTGTTTCAGAGCAATGTCATGTTTCAGAGGTGTACTAACCACCCAGGAGGGTCTGGAAGGGAAATTTGCTCTTTCACTCCCTGCTACATAATGGTAATCATGTTCAAATACTTCTTGAAAGTCTGATTAGTATGATTTTGTCATAGCAGCTCAGTGTTAAAAGACTTATGGGGTTAGAGTCAGAAAGGAATTGGCCCCTAAAACAAAGGAACCACTGGGTGTTGGCCATCAGTTTTATGGTCTTCCTCTGTAACATTATTTGCTTTCAAGGGTCATTTGATAGAGATGGATCCAGTCCTGCATTGTCTACAGTCTATGTGTCTGCCTTCTATGAATCCAGAAACTTCAGACCCTACTGAGAACAGACAGTCCACTGAAAGTCTCACACTGTTTCCAAATCTGCTACTGCTTGTCCTTCAGTTTTATAGGCCATTGGAACTAGATATGATGTTGACATTCAGCTCTGATTTTCCCTGCAGTTTATGAGGGGTTGGATCCATGATTCTTGGATCACACATGTCTAGTGTCAACACAACAAAATAGATGTGATAAAATGACATTAAAAACCCGCGGTGCTCTGTCAAAACCAGCCTGATTACTGCATAGTAGAAATTTGTCTTTGACAAAGATTTTTGCTTCTCTAGTGCCCAGAGGATGTTGTGGCTAAGATAGAGCTTAATTTGCTTAATTCCTTTCATGCCCAGAAAAAATAAAGACATATTTCAACCACAAATCAGTAGTTGGACCTCTGGAAACTTTTGCTTAGGAAGAAAAATTTAAAATGGATAACTATCTTTTTGTCACAAGATTTTCCCTCTTCCTCTCTTTTCTCAGGGCAGTCAGCAGCACTTTGCAGCTAGTAAATCTGTTTGGCTGGTAATCTGCCACCCATAGACCAGATGCTGCTTTGGCAAGGTTAGCTTTCCTGTTGCTATGGCAAAGCTCAGGCAGGCAAATGACAGGGATGCCATGGCACATTGCCAAGGTAGTCTGATGGCACAGTCCTTTGTTAATTGAAAGAGGGAAGTGGGCTGTTGCAGCCTGCTTTTGCCTGCCAATAAAGGCTGAAGTTTGAGCAGGATGCAGGACTAATTAACTACCTCCACCAGCTGTTGGCTGTAGCATACCAAATCTGACAATTGGCCAGGGCCATGCCTCCTTAACCCTTGCTGTCTTTTGGAGAAGTAGCAGTTAGTGAAGCCATTGGAACATTTGTAATATTTTCTTTTGTTTGAAATATACCTAGTGAAACAAACAAACAAACCAACCAAACCAAACCAAAACCAAATGTGGATATGTTCCCCCTGGAGATCTCTGAACTTTTTGGTTGGTTGGCTAATCTCTCCTCCTGTGAACTGAACAGCATCAGTCAAGTCATGTATATTGTCTGCAGGTTCCTCACAGAATAAAAAGGTTTGAGGTTGAATCCCTTATAACCAGTTTAGAACTTACAGATCACTGGTTACAGAACTGGTTAGGGTGCCCAAACCAGTCACCTGGAAGCAAGAGAATAGGTGAACAAGAAAAAGGGAATTTGCAACAGCTTTTCCCCTATGCAAGTTATCTCATTTTGCCCCATTCACTAAGAAGTGATGGCAGCATCAGAGACGAGTTGATATTGCAGCAGTTGTCTCACTAGTTCTATGGCCAGGAGTGGAAATATTAAGGCCAAATATATGACAATTGCAGCACAGAAATATAACTCAATTACTTTTTTTTTTTCTCACAGTAACTGTTCTAAACCTTCTTGTCAACCTTACCAAGGGTTCTCCCTGTGTTAGTATCATCTTTTATTTTAAGCCCTTAACTGAACACTTACACAGTTGTTTACCTGGTTTGAAGTTATTTGGAGGCAAAGCACAGAAACCTTCATACAGTTACTTTCTGTTTCTTAGGACACTTGAAACACAGCTGCTTGAGATCCCAGCTACAAACCCCACAAGACATAGACTCAAGGCACTCAGAAATGAACATGTGCAAACTGAGCTCAAAAGGGTCAAATCAAACTCTCCATATTGCAGGTGAAACTCACAACTCTGCGTAATAAAGATAAGAGATAATAAAGATAAAACTCCTTGCTATTGATCATAAAACCAGTTTCTATGATGGCTCTCCAGGTACCTGCTGGTTATGGTTGCTATGTTTTCATTACACTAGCTACTGCCAGACATCACTACTGTTGCTTGTCACCCTCTTTCATCTTGCTGTCACTCATCCCTACAGGTTTTGCAGCATTCCAGTCCTTTTATAAACAGTTAGTGGCATACAAGATCCTCAGAAAAAGGCCCTCCTCTTTGGCAGACCCTTTAGCATCCATCTTTTGCTGTTTGTAGCCTCTGTCCAGTGCAGGTTTCAATAGCTATCCATTTCCAGCATCCTGGGTGTAATTCTTTTCACTATTCATTTCCAGGTGAATTAATTTCATTTATTCTACTAGTGTAGAAAAGAAGTAAAGTCATCTATACTGTTACATGACAAGCAAATGATGCCCGGCTTATCCAGTTCATTTTTACTAAGCAAAGGGAAGATGTCTGTGTCTCTGAACATCTGACTTGCATGCCTTACTGTTCAGAAGCAAAGATGAGTGAGTGAACCCTCTCATTGAAGGTTTTAGCCATGGATCTTACATCTGTAATGGATAAAATCTCTAAACTAACAGAATCTTTAGTCAAGGTTAAGTTTAGCCAATTGTGTATCTCCATGGAGAGAGGGAAAGAGAGAGAAAGAAAAAACCAGCAATACTATTCTGTTGTTTGAAATAAGTCTGTTGCTTAAAAGGCACTGGGCAGTGTCATTTTTACTTTTAAAGGCATGGTCTGGATGTGTTTGACTTTTCAAATCCTTTCTTCAGGGATCCAGAGAGGTCTGTTTATAAAATCTGCATCTCAGACTCCTTCCTATATGAAGTTCAGAGATCAGTTTCTACTGGTATGTATAAATTTGTCCCTGATGCTTTATCCTTGGAAGAATCTCCTTCTAATTCAAACACTTCCTTTCACAGACAAAAAGGGTGTCTTAGGCAGACTGTTTCCTATACACACACCCCCACACACATATTATAGATCTATATATATGTGTATATATAGAAAAGAGAGAAATATGGTCTGGCTGCTGGTGAGAGCCTTTTAACAAAGTCTGAAACATTAACTGTGCAAGCAGCAGAGGAAAATTCAGTGCTTCTTTAGATCAGTTTATTTCTCCTGCCAAGCAACTGCCTCTGTGCTTTCATACCTCAGGTTCCTTGCAACTGTTGTCAAGTCTCACAGACAGACAGACATGACTCCTGTCTGCTCTTCCCACTAGAAGCAGGCCTGTAATTCATGAGGTTGCATCAAACACAAAAACTTCTCTGGCACTTCTTAGCTGTTTGGATTTATGGAGGTATAATGGAGAAAGTAACAGGTCAAGGACTGAACTGGTGTAAGGAGAATGTCATGGCACCCTATTTTCAAAAGATTTCTGTCAGTGGTGGAGCCTTGTGTATGGCATCTCCTCCAGCTGAACAGAACCATGCGGAACACCTGCCTCTGTGTCTGGTTTTGTTACACTCATTCTGTACCTGTACTTACTGGGTTTGGGCAATGACAAGAGCTCACCGACAATAATTATTTGCAAAGAAAGTACTGGAGTTTATTGTGCCTATTTAAGCTTTGGATGTTTTATAATAATAATATGAAATAAGAATTTTTACCAGCTTTTTATTTGACCAAATTTTTTTCCATTTTCATGCCATAGGAGAAGAGCTCAAAGAGTTTCCAGTGCATTGTGAAAGATAACTACATTCCACTAGCACATCCAAGGTTTCACCCATGTCTTGCACAATCCTCCTTGTAGCATCCCTCAAAGGATTCTCTTTCCCACCATACTATTTAGGTGAGGAAACATCTGGTGCTTCAAATGTTATAAGGTGCATAAAATCTACGCTCACCAGAATTTGGCCCCCAGATGAAATCACCTTGGCAAAGTACATGCATGCTCTGCAGGTATTAGGAGCCTGTCAGAGGCTTATGCAGCATTTGTGAGCAGTTAATTAAAATAATTAATTTAAGCATATTAGCACTTCACTGTCTCTGTGAGTGTGATACCTACAAGAAGGGAAATGCTAATTTGTTAGCAGCAATTGCATTATGTTTGGAGATCTTATCACAGTGTCTTTGCTTTTCCTTTTAGTTCTTTATTGAAAGCTTTCAAACCCCTTATCCCTTCAAGTCTGAGTCAGTATATATATTTTATTCACACAAAACAAGGACTTGTTAAGTGAGACTGCTATCTCTGATCCGTTTAAAACTTCGTATAAGTGCAAAACTAAAATTAAATAAACCACATTACCAGAAATGCTAAAATCTTGGCATAATGATAATGCTGCAACATTCCTTCATTTTCCTAGAGATTAGAATTATTTTGAAGAAATCATAGAAGATAGAAATACCAACCTTTCTTTTAAAAAAACACAAAACTTTTAGGGGTGGATATCACTCATGAGATTTCTCAATGTCTCAATAGCTCTGTTCTGTTTTTGGCTCTCAGTGAGTATCAGTGTAAGAACTGCAGTGAGAAAAAAACTGTTACAGATGACATACAAGAATCAGAAGTTAATGACATTTAAAGAGGAGCTATCTCTGATAACATTTTCTTGTATTTAGGGTCTTAAAATGACCCCTTTGAAATGTAATTGAACATGGGAGATTCCATTGAAAGTTGTAACTCAGATTTTGCTCTGAGTCAGACAAACTGATCATAATACAGAAATCAGAGAAATATTTCCTGTTTTTGATCTTCAGTATCAACATTTTGCATGGCTCTGTATAGGTGAAACTCACATTTACAGAAGCTGCAGGTCTGAAACAATCTAGGTGATTAACATAAAAAGGCATTTAATATTCATCAGTGCTTAAGAGCTTTTGATGGCTGCGATCCAGATAATGGGGAAAAAGAAAACCAAACAATGTCATAGTAGAATGCAAGGAGTAATTCAATAGACCAGGATACATGCTCAAGATACATACTCATATTCAATTCATCTGCATATTTATACTCTGAATACACTTGCTAAACTTTGCTACAGGTGTCTGGAAAGTCAGGGGAAGGAATTGGCTGAAAAAATGTCAAACAATTCCACCAGCTTCTACAATCAGCTTCAGTGCTGAGTGATGCTGACAACAGAACTGGCACTCAGAAGAAATGTCTCAATTCCCACTCCAAACCTCAACACATCACTGTCATTCATAGAAGAAGACACAGAAAAACTTATTTCTTACAAATGAAAATTACTTTCCTCCCCTTTACAAGCCTCTTTAACTTTAGAATGAAGAAAAAATCTTTTGTGAGAAACAGTTTTTTGGATGATGAAGGGAGAAGATTCTAGGACTCACTGTAGAAACAAAGTATCTTTTTGGGAAAAATGCAACATATGAAAAAGGGCAAGAGAAAGGAAATAGATGTTCCAGAGTTTCTGATGTTTTCCTATAAGTCTCCAACAGGAAACTACACATGAAATTTTACCATCATCAGATGGCATATTTTTCTACTTCAGCAAGTAACTCCCCAAAGCATAACCAAATAAATATACTACATGGTATGTGCGGAACATATTATCATGAGGCTAAGACCATTTTGTGAGGTTATAAATAAGTCTAGGCTGAAAGGAGCTTACATGAATCTGGCTTTATTTGCAATAACAACTTGCATGACTTAGAAGAGCACTTTTTTCCTTTAGCCACTGACATCTGCCTGTTGCGGCATTAGGAGCACCCAGCAAGGAGTAAATGTGAGTTTATTTCTGTAAAACATTAAATTATTTATGAAAAGACTTTGGAATGTTTTTAAAATTGAGTCCTTATTTGGACTTCAGGATGGAGGAGAAGCACAGGTTTGGTTGGCTGAGTAAGTAATTCTAATACTTCATCAGCAGGTGTCATTTATAGTACTTATATTTCACTTTCACTCTCCAGTCAATAGCAAAGAACATATCCAATCCACTCCTTAAAGCCAGATGGTCTTCTGGGGACAAGTAGCCTTAGCACAAACTTGCCATTCTATTTCAATGTTGCTTATTTTAACTCTGTGAGATGAGAAAAATCAGCTTTATAGAAGAATGATTTAGTTAGTTCATAAAAACAAAAAATTAGCTGGAGTCATGGAAAATTTAAAGTAGCAGTGGGCTGATAAAGGTAATGGCTTAACTTCTCCCAAGATCAGGGCTTCAGTTTCCCTCTCTGCCCATCAGCACATAGATGAACAAAACATGGTACTGGTTCTGCAAGCATCAAAGGACTAAACAATCCCCCTCCTCCCTTTCCTCCCTTTCCTCCCTGCTCTCTCCTAGAAAAGTAATTACCAAAAATCCTTGTCTCAAAAGCTTTGTTTCAAAGACTTTGTCATCTAGTACATGATTTGACTTACTAACTGTTCTTCCTTCTCTCCTCATTCCCAACACTCTTATCCCAGTTGTAAGACCAAACTACCCACAGAGAAGGTACAGTTTACCCTGTACTTCATTTCCTCTGCTGACCACCGCAGTACTCCCTGCTCCTTTTGTGCTTCCTTCCACAAAAGCTTTTCTGTTCTTCATTCCTTATTAAACTGGGAGCAATTCCAGAAGGTTTTGACTGATGATAAATATGGGTGGGCAGCATAAAGACATCCTGACATTTCCTAATTCTGCCCTCAGCTCCCAGAACTTAAGAATTGGTTGATTCCTATAACTTCGCTTTCCCATTGTGAAATTCCTTGGGCTTCTTGCTGTTGTTACACAAGCACAGCTGAGGAACATGTCAGTACTGTATATGGCAATGATGCCACTCTTTGGTCAGTTAATTTAATTAGGTGAATGGCGCTGAAAATGTATAAAAGCATAAATATGCTTAGGACTAGGAGGACACTTGGTGCACCTACAGGCGACACCTGTGCAGATCTTTCTTACTCAAGATTATGTAACATACCCACTGTGCTGGTGAGTATACACAAAATCATCATAAGAAGTCATGTAGGATGTTTCTTTTTTTCAAGAAATACCTGTTTTCTTCAGGATCCCCCTACAGAGATGGATCTCTTTATATTCTAGATCAGATAATTATATTCTATGATTCTATGATCTCTGGGTTTTTTTTATCTTCATTGATCTTCCAGAGTTCATGGCTGAGAATGTTAGGGTGTACAAGGGTGCACCTGTGGAGATTTGTATTGTGAATGTGTCATTGCAGGAACTGTGTATGCTGGGCCTGGTGTAGGCAAGTTGTGTGCAAGAAAGGAGAGAGCCAGGCTGGCAAAACAAAAATATCTGATGAGATTCAGATGACCATGTGGATGAAAGCTGACTGGAAGCCAACAGACAAGTGTGTGTGTGTGTGTCAGAGACAAAACATTTATGTGATCCAGAACCACATAAATCATACCCTGACACACTCAGGAACTTTCACCACCCATGTAATAGTCAGATCTCTTGGAAACTCACTAACTCCAACTTGTGGAATTAGAAGAACTTGTACAATTTCCCTAAAAAATTAAATGACTTAAACAATGGTGATTATATGAGAGTTTTGTTCTATGTTTTATGTTGCATCTATCAACCATTTTTATATTTCTAATTATCCAATGAGTGATTCCAGAAAAATACTGACATCTCAGAATAAGCTTGGTCTGCAATATATAAATTTGGTGCAGCACAGAAGTGTTTTTTTGTTTGTGTAGTCACATGTCTAAAGCAGAAAACAAGTTTCTACTTCTTTTCAGGTCATTTTCTACAGAAAGGAAACCAAACCTCTGACTTCATAAGAAAGGAAAAACATTCTCGCTCTCTGAGAAAAATTTGACTCTCTTAGCTCCTGTAAACATAATTAATCTTGTACCAGTACTCTTACATGGCAGTGAGACTGACAGTTACTTTTCAAAAGGGCAAGTATTAATCTTCCAGGTTATCATATTAAAAAAACTATATTTTAGATTAGGTTTCTAGATCTGTATGCATAAAAGAGGAAATAGTTGGCGCTTTTGAAAATAGCTCAGTCTGTACAATAATCCACCTTTAAAGTCCTGTTTTGTAGGACTTTTCTTTAGTTCTCAGGACCATCTGAAACTTTTCTGAATTAGCTTATTACCTTAAAATATGTGACTGAGGTTGCAGAAAATCTGTAGCCTGGAAGGGAATCAACTCCTTCCTCATCAGCCATGGCTACAGTGTTCTCTCCTTTCCCAGCCTGTGACTTGCCTGAGACAAAGATGTCTTACCACCCTGTTTCCCCATGACACAACAGAGAAGTTACTCATCTATTCTTTGTGTGAGAGAAAAGGTTAGAATAACACACAGGACTTTTGACTCAGCCACAAAAAGACAGAGCTGTGTGTGCATGTACAGTGAAACACCATTGCACACTGCAGCCTGGCTGGGGAAACAAAAGATTTGTTTATGGTGAGTAACCCATGCTACAGGCTGCCTTGTTTGTGTGACAGCTCATCATACCCAGAAAACAATTCCCTTAATTTTTCTCACACAGGTGCATCATCTAAGAAAAGGAACACTCCCACCTCCACAATAATCTTGACTCTAACCCACGCTTTCCACCCTTGTTCCCACAAATTCAAAAGCTCAGCAGAGGATGAGTGTATTTAAAGATGGAACACTAAATATCATTGGAAAATTCTGAACTCACTGCTGTAGTAGCAAATAATTTGACAAAGCAAAAGGTTTAATTTAGTGCAAATGCCATTCCTGGAGGATGGGCTTTTAAACACAAATACTGGAAAATACTGGAAATATTTCTTCTAACCCAAGTTTGGATTGAAAATGCTCTAGACTGATGTCAGATCATGCCTAAGACTTTGGGTCTGGCCAGACATTCTCAGCTTGCAATCTCAGAGATCTCCTGAAGAGTTTGTGAACTATACTGTGTGGGCATCTTCTTGGGAAGCTTGAATTTTTAACAAAAAGGCTTGAACTTCCCCTTGAAAATATTCAGAGAGTTACAAAATGAAAATAATTTGAAAAGCACTGATTTAGACTGTTATGAAAAAGCCCATCAGAGGTTCAGACACCCCAGCTATATTCTGCTATGTTCAAGAAAACTCTTCCTGTCAGGAGGACTAAACAGGAGCCAACAAATGACCATTCACAATGGAAAAAAAAAAGAAGTGTTTAAAGCAGCTTTCCTGGAGCCAGGCGTCTTTGTGTGAACATTGCTTTAGCCAAGGAGCAGCTCCCAATCCTTGTTACATAACTCAGTGAGGAGTAAATCCCTTCATACAAAGCCAGGAAAAACAAAACACATAAGTGGATCAGAAAAGTATCTGACTGAGAACAGCAATCTCTGGGATCTGGAATTGATGTTAAAAGTCCAATTGTAACTAATCTTTACAAGATGCAGATTTGTAAATGAGCACACACAAGCCCTACACTTGCATTTTGTACTCCTTGCAGTCCTAACTTTCAACATAAGCAGCACATAAACATGATGGCCAATAGTCCTGGGTGATTTTCCAAGCCCTAGCACTGATTCATTCTTGTCCAATACTTGCTTATATTAAAATCATGTTTATTGGACTAGTTCAAGAGTGCTTAAGGCTACAGTTTATCTGGATGGAGCAAGGATTACTAAAATAACGTTCCCTGCCTGCCACCAATAATGCTCTTTTGCAGAAAAATCGTAGTATCAGTAACCTTTAAAACCAAAACTTTTTTATTTGATACACCAAAGGTACCCTCATTTAAACAAAAGTTTCTGTGTGTGAGTCTTTTCCTGTGTGACCTATCTCTCTACCCTGTTTTGTCATTAACTGAGTCTCAAATTCAAACAGTTTTTCCTCACCTCAATCTATTTGTAATATTTCCTGAGCAAGATGAGTTGATCAGTGCAGAGAGTTTTTAAAAGTGAAAGCAGTCACTGTCTGTAAGAAAAAAAAAAGCCTCCTATTTGATCTGGAAAAGTTTTTTCTTCCTTAAAACATTCAGCCAACAAATACAGAGGCATTAAGAACAAGATTTTTTTAAAACCTCCTGTCACTTATTTCTTTGTCATCAATACCATGAAAAAATCCAGGCCATATTCATTAATGTAAAATGGTATTAGCTCAAATTTTCAGCTTCTGAGAATTTGACCCATTGGAACAAAGTGTGCAGGTAGCCTATTTATCCATATTAACAAGACTAAGAAGGCTCAAACTGGTTTTTTGTTTTTGTTTGTTTTTTTTTTTAATTATTTTGCAGTTAAAATGTATTAGATGCCTGTGACTGCAGCCCTCTGTTAGGTTGGAAAACTACTACAACATCACAAGGCATTAGCTAACAATAAAGAAACTAATATTTTATTTAATGTATTCAGTTAATGCCCTTGTTGCAAAAAAATTTGGACTGTATTAATGATTAATTTTCTATTAATCTGGAATTATGTATCAAACATAGAGTGAAAGATTAGAATATCAGAAATTTATAAAGTTAATAGATATTACTAACAATAACTTTTACTGTGAACTGTGCACCTTTCAGTGAATATCATACATCATACCAGTTTCAGAGAACTCTGAGATAATACTGGGATTTAGCCAAGTAAAAGGTAAACCAAAACCTGTGAGATACTACAGGTATAATATATACAGTTAATGTGTTCAGTGAGATTGGGAAAACTAGCCCATTCCTCCCCAAATTTCCCAGACAGAGTCACATGCTGTGGAAAGATACTTATGGACTGAATTTAATGTTTTGCAGAACTTACTGCACATGTACATAGCACTTTTAATACCTGAGCAGTAAGTCTGACACCTTCAGGGGTACAAAGTCCAGGGGAAACACTTCTGGGAAGTGCCGGAACAAGCAGATTTACTATTGAGCTCAGCATGTCCTGCAGAAAGACTTAAGATTTTTTTATCCAGCCTGATTAGAGTTAATACACAGCAGATTTAAGCGAGACAGAAATCCTGGTGGATGTATAAAACCACAGATTTTTTACAGAAATAAAGGATACGTTCATGAAAAACAGTAATGAGGGGAATAGAGAGTTTCAGTTGTAAGAGGAGCCTGGAAGTTTTGGCTTGCTTAGTATGTCAAAATGAATGCTGAGAAGGGATGCCATGGCTGAGTCTCAATGCATCAGGGTGTATTTCATGGAGAGAATCGATTATTAAAGCTATAGAAACACGTCAGCATAAAGCTTAATGAGTGAAAACTGACCATGCATGACTCAAAGCTGAAAACTGGTTGCAAGTTTCTAATTGCCTGAGGAGAGGGTTTCCTGAAACAATGGGAATAGTAGGACTGAAAAAAAGACATTGTTTTCACAGTAATGTTTGATCTATTTGGGAGTATGACTGCATGCCAAAGGATGTTTGTGACAGCCAGATCGATACAATCAAGGTCCTAAAGTTGCACAGACTGAAAGGTAAGCAGGGATTTGGGTGTGTTGGGTCTCATATCCAGGCCATAAAGCTGTAGTATCATACACACCAGTTTAAACACATCTTCCATGGTTCCAATCACTTCCACAGTGAAATTCTTTTCTTTCTTTTTACTGAAAATCACATCTCTTCAGTATAGCTTTTCAGGTTTGTGTTGATGTATCAGAGATGTCAACTCAGACCAGCAACTGGCTGAGCTTCTTAATGTTGAGCTCAAGCAGTCAGCCTGTAGATAGAGATCTGACTCATTTACATGAAGAATCTGTCAATGTAATATCAGTTACCCTTTTTTAGTTTTTTAATTTTTTTATAACATCCTTTTTAACCCTCACAGGTAAAGGAATTTAAAACTAGGATTGTGTGAATTCCAGCTTTTCATCTAGCAATCTGGCTGGTATACTGATATAGTAAAAAAACTGGAGGCAGAGCTAACACAGAGGTAAAAAAGGAGAAAACAAACATTCATGATAAAATGACCAAGTGATGTGTACATTGTTATGGGACTGTGCAATTACAGAGAAAATGGATTTAGAGGGTGTTGAGGATCCAATAAAAAAGGGTATTTTTCTACTGAATCTAGTTCAGTCCAAACCATGAATATTTCTCCAAGCTTAAACATGACAAGACCATCTGCTGTTACTTTGGATTTACTCCTGTCCCTAGTTTTACACAACACAGAGTGCAAAGCCCTGTTGATAAATAGTAAATGAAGTGTTACCAATAAAGTCACAACCCATGATTACATCTTCCTTCAATGGAGAACTCTGCTCTTTAACTCTTTTTTTGACCCTTTCCTCACATGCTTAAAGTAAAAAAAATGGAATCAGTGTGACGATTAGTACCAAGCTAGACTGGTGCTTCATAGCCAGATCTGAGAACAGATGTTCAGGACTTCAGAAATATTATTTCATTTGCCACTTCATTCCACAAAAATCCTCCTTGTCCTCTTCAGCACTTCTAAAAAGTGCTCACTGAAATATTTAAACCTCTAAATAAAAAGTAAGAGTAGGTATAGCCCAAAGGTAAATGTTATCCCAGGTAAACTTGCAAACTGATGTTTTGGAAGATGTGGAAGAGGAGTCTCTAAATTAACTATTCATTGATGCCAGGAGCTAGCAGATGGATCGGAGGCACATGTACAAAGAGGGAGGCCATGCCAAGGTATAAAAAAAAGACAGACAAGTGTTAAAACAAGTGGCACCCTCAGCTTGCCAATGTGTAATGCAGAGGGATTGCACTCTCCTCCCCAAAGCTCAGCTTTCTCACCTATTTTGCTAGTCAGGGTACATCTCCAAACATGTGAGCTTCCTGATAGTTAGGGAAGAGGCTCTGGATTGCTGTTTTAAGAATTTGAGCTGAAATAACAAAAGATTTATCCTTAATGAAATGAACAAGGAAGTAATGAACAAACCATGAAGCAGGAGCTTGTGTTTCCTCTGAAGTGGTGGCATCTGATTTCCATTTGCCTCTTCTCAGGATGGAAGACTAAAATATATATTAGAGTTTGGCTCAACAATTAGAGTGATGAGGTGAAACTGATATGACTTCAAACCTACACTCATGCACCACTGTTGAGAACTCAAGGCACCCTGACTGTTTAGTATTTTAATGCCATGGGTTAACGACTTAACAGAGTAGTAAAACATTTCTAACTTCAACCTTGAAGGAAACATGCCCGTTCAAAACAATACGTAGGCACATTCTTAAACATTCTAAATATTAACACATTACTGTGCTTTTATGAATCAGAGCTGTAACTTAAGTTCTGAGCCCAGAAATTTTGTGAATTTGCATTACTTACTGAATGTTTCTATAATAAGACATAACTACCTATTTTTTTTAAAGTGTTGATTTTGCTATGACTGCTTCATAATTAATTGATCATATTTCCATTGTACCTATTTTATTCTTGACTTATGCATGAGGTCTAGAGGATGTATTTTCTGATTTTATGCCCTCTGAATGTTTTACATTACAGAGATGTAAAGTTTTTCAGAGTGGAGAGTTCATCAACATGCAATTGTAATGCATTCCTTATTACTATTGAAAATTTTAGCTAGAACTAATGACAGGAAAATTAGTTATTAAGTAGTCAGTGAAACAAAATCTGTCTTTTCTTACATTGCCATATGTGCTCTTCATCCATTTCAACATCTGGACCACAAGAGTTTTTCTTTTCTAAAAAATGCCCAAACCAGGACAAATGCTTGCATTTAAAATTGAATTTAAACATAAGAAGAATAGTTGGTTTTCTAGACTACAATAAGACTGATCTGCAGGTCAGTGAAGTGGAAAGTCAGTGGAAAGACGACTTATTGTCATGGCTTGGGCCAGGATAGAGCTAACTTTCTGTCTTGTAATTTTGTTTTCAGCTAAGTAGCTGTACTTGCTGAAGTTAACAGCAAGTTTCTCAGTCAGTATCTGCTTCAAGGTCTGATAATGCTTTATAGTTACAGCTGGAGAATGTTATGCAGAACCAAAGCCACTGCTTGGCTCTGAGGAATATTTTATGCTCTGGAAAGAAAAAGGGAGTGAAGAGGTCACACCTGCAACCCTCCTACAGGGAGAAGCAGACAAGACAGGTGAATAAAATTGACCTAACAGAGTATTCCATCCCATACGTGTCATACTTGGTATTAATTTCTGGGATCACAAGGGTCAAGCCCTTTCAGCCTTTGGGCTTCTTCTAACCCTTCTATACCTGTCCCTGTTCGCTTCAGCATCCTGGGAGAATTCTGTCTGTTGGTCTGCCTGTCCTGATCCATGCCAGCCTGACTCTGTGTGTTCCTGACTGCTGCTGACTCCAGGAGTCCGGCCTGGACTTTCCCAGGGCTGCCCTGCAGCCTTGGTGGTGATATGAGCATTACTGGGGGAAGGGGAGAGGAACATGGTATCATTTTTTTTTCTGCATATTTGTATTTAGTTTCCAAGCCATAAGTCTCTCTCCCTTTTTCTCTCTCCTATCATTATTAAGGAGAAGGATTAATAGAGAGCACCTCTCATTTGGCTAGTTGCTGGCCAAGTGTTAAACCATGACACTTTTACAGACTGTGGATGAGACCCTTCATCCTTTCTGTTACCAGCCGTAGACATCACTGACAAACATCACTTTTCTCCTTTAAAGCTTTCCTCCTGAGAGTAATTTTGTGAGAAAATATCAAATATGTAAGAGGGTAATTTTAAAGCTAGTTTGATCTTAACTATGTATAATGCTGTAGAATAAATATTTGAAGCCACACAAGAGATGTCACATGAATTTACCAAAGGCAGACTGAGTCAGAATATCACTTTATCTTTTAATGAGAAATTAATTTTAGATGAAGAAACGCTGGTAAATATATTAAATTTTCAACCTTATATGTTGTCATATGGGAATCTGAAGATCAAACTGGAAAATATATAAATTATGTAATGACTCCTACATCCAGGAAGGAGCTGGTTAAAGAGGATAAACCTATGGATTGCACTGAAGGGGAAGGAGTTCCTCCAGAAACAGGTTTAAAATTAATCTGGCTTGATATTCTTATTAGAAACTACACCCAAACTATAATAATAAGAGACAAATAAAATTTTCTGATGACACAAAGCCAGAAAACATCATCAAAAAGGAGGAGAATGGAAACATTTCAGAAGTAGGGGGGGGAAAAAAAGGATGAAGTAACACAATGGACTGTTTGTGTATAAAACAGAAAATTAGTTGGAAATGACAGAGACAAAACTAATCTGGCCTTGAACAGTTGCTGGTTAATGACAACAAGATTTCTGCTATTCACAGTGGTGAAGTTCTTGAACACCTTTCCAAAATAAGTACAGCATCATTCAAGAGGATTGAGGATGGTGTTTGTTCAGTTTATGAAGGAGATTATATGAGTTCTTATTGCCTGCACTAACAGGAAACTGGAGGACTGTTGTAGAACCTCATAAAACTTGTTATTTCTAGATTTTTTTTCTCCTTCTATTTTGAAAAAATGTTATGTGAATTTTCCCTGTACTCTCCAACAACTCAATATTTTCATAAAAACATGGAGGAACTCTTGCAAAACACTGAGAGGTGTAGAAAAGGACTGCATGAAAACTCTATTAAAACACACAGAATGAGTTTCCTCATTTTCTAAACTTGCCTGATTTGAAAATCTGGAATGGTACTCTGGGGCTGTTTCTATTGCAACACGAGGTGATCACACTTCAATTTCTTTCTTGGAGAAGACCCAGCAAAGGCACTTCAATGGAAAGTCCTGCAATCATGGTACTACTGAGACTTTATTAACAAGAACCATTACATCACTGCTCACTTAAAGAAGGACAGTACTTTTTTCTTTTTTTTTTTCCCTAGACATCTGTGGAGGTGAAGAACCAAAGGAATACAAACAAACCTGCCATGTTGACTGACTGGTTTTCAGAACCTATAGACATGTGAGTGGAGAGAGTGGGCAATGCCACCCATACTACTCTATCTTAAAGCACTAAATATTTACACATCTGTAGTTAAGATGTGCAAAACTGTAGAAACCATTTTAGGGGAAAGGTTTGCACTGAAAGAAAAAAAAAAAAAAGAAACAAGAAGAAAACAAGCAAAGAAAGTGTGTAAGTGGCTCTGTTTGTTACCTTCTAATGGAAAAGTAACTCAAACCACATATTTCGTCTCTTCAATTAGAAAAAAAAAGAGTAAAACTGACCCCTAGACCACCTGCTCTAATTTTAGGATTTAGATTTCCTTTCTTTCCCTCACTCCAATTTTGATATCTTGGTGCATATTATTTTTAATAAAAAATATCAAAACTTACCTGTGTTTAAACCTGCTCTGACAATTTAGATTTGCAAGGACAGCAGTACTGTGCTCCCACGGGGTCTTTGAGAGTAAACTTTCATCTGGAGGGATTTTAATTAGCATATGAAAGTCTTCCTGAGTATTCAGAGCATGATGTAGCAAAAATGGGAATAACCTCCCTGGTTTTCAGCAAGCATTATCAGTGAAGTCTGGAAATCTCACTGCAGAGAACATGGTTAACTATTTCACTCACGATGGGAATGTGTAAAGAAAAAGTGCAAACACCTGTAATGATTTGCAGTGCCTGCTGTGATTGGTACCTGTGTTCTATCAAGGAAGCAACAAGCCAAGCTGGGCCTCTGAGGCCATCCAGTGAAACAAGGGAGCTTCCTTGGGCTAACAGATGAGAACCATCCTGGAAGGATCCATAAGGAACTACTTCATCATAGGTCAAACCTCTGCTCAATATGTGGTGTATGACACCTTGTTTCACTTGCTCAGGGTCAGGCAGACTGGTTTGATGGAGTTTTGCTTATAAACCATGAGTATTAAGTCTGGAAAAATAACACAGAAGTTTTAACTCTCCAAGGTTAGAGAATCATGGAATAGTTTAGGTTGGAAGGGACTTTAAAAAGTCATCTAGTCAACATCTACGTGAAGTGAGCTGGGACAAAAGAAACAACACAACTTGAACTCAGCTGAAGAGAGCAAGTATAATATCATGTCTGACTGACATTTCTTGTAGGCAAATTTTCAAGAGCAGATGTACAAAAGTTTGACACTTAAGTATTATTATGAGCAGAGCAGACAGCTCTGATTGCACAGGTGATTGTATGACAATTGCAAGGATGTTTATGATATTAAGATGCAGGACACCATCTGTGCTGAAAGAAGATTCAAGTAGGCCATAAACAGGATCTGAGAAGTGGGAAGATATTAAAATTATATACCAATAAAAGGAAAATTCTCCCTTCTGAGTGTTTATATGTATCCTCCTGAAGTTGACATGAGGCCTTTCAACATTAAATAATATAAAATATCACCAACAATAAATTATTTCAAGAGTAGAAGAGATTTCAAGAAGTGTGACAAAGTGCTATGACTTTTGGAAGAAAGTAATAATTTTATCAGCTGTATTTTAAGCATGAAGTGAGAATTTTAAACACTGATATGTGGTGTTGTACTTAAATATTGTAAGAATACCTTTCATGTTTTACTTCTGAATTAGGTTCTTTATTTCACCATATTTATAAATGCAACATGAGGACAACATTTCTAAGAATGCTTATTGAGTTCAAATTAAGAAATAAATTGGAATCAAAATGTTTTCTGCTTTTAGTGCATGGAATAGGCTGAGCTGATTTTGGCTTTTTCTGCAGTTTTGGATTCAGCTTCAAAGTCCTGTATTGCCAGGTGTTGTATGTCTGGAAATATTTAAAGAAAAAACATCTTGGATTTCTTGAACTTAATCTTCTAGGGGAACAAAGCACTAGAAGCTTCACTGAGTTGTCCAGATTCATAGAACTTCTCCAGAGTAAAACCAGGAAGAGAATCCATCTCTCCCAAGCACACTGGGATTACAGAAATTTGCCTGGTTTTACACACATCTTGAAATTCTTATCAATCTGTGAGTCACCCAGTCATCCAAAACTCTTCCTGGAAAAAAAAAAAAAAAAAAATCAAACTGACTGATCCAGAAGAAATGAAGAGTTTGGCTCAAAGCCATTTTACCCAATAAACAGATAAGTAACTTTGGGATTAAAATGTATCAGTAGCTAAAGATCTGGTTTATTGCATACAGATCAAGATATTGTTGTCTTTCTAATAATAAACACTAGTCATTTTCCCTATTTACTTCTTTTTAGCTTCTTATTTAGACTGCTATATCTGCAAGGTATCATACATAGTAAATCCATTTGCTGTTGCCTTTCTCTGGCCTCTGTACAGCTGTCTGTGTGCTGCAAGAGAGTTCTTTGGGCAGGGAGCTGTCTGACATACTGTGGATGCTCTTGCAAGAAATAAACAGAGCAGGCTTGAACAATAATCTTTAAAGTTTCCTGTATCCATAGTGTCTGTAGTTGTAAAACTGTATAAAAATAATATATACCCATCCTTAACTTCAATTACTGGTAATTCTGTTTTAAAGTTTTATGCTTTTGGATGTTTCAGGTGGATTATTTCATCTTCCAATATAAATTGCCTTTCAGGGTTTAAATGTTTGTCTTAAGTTGTCTCACTCCTTTTATATTATGAGCAGATTTTCTAGCTCTCATAATGGCCTTTTAACAGGTTTGCAAGCAATTTCTATGAGACATTTCTGTACAGTTTTTTTAATAATGTAAATTTAAAAGATTATGGAAGATGCTATGCAGTAAGTGATAAAAATGTAAGGGTTACTGTTTCACTCATCCCTTATTTCATGGAATTTGTGTTTCAAGCCCACTTGGCAGGACTAGAATGCAGGTCAGAAACTCAGAAAAAAAAATTATCCACTTGGTCATTTATGTCAAATCCCAAAGCTTGCATATTTAAAGGATATTATTTTTTTTATCATTAATTAATGAATTACAAGGTATTTTATTCTATTTGCAGTGAAATAACAAGCCTCATTCTGTCCTGCAGGGAGACCAAGCCTATCAAATTTACTGGATTTTTTCTTTTTTTTTTTTTTTTTAAATTTTGTCCTTGATAGCAATTGTTCCAGTTCCATTTAAGGCGATTTGACCTACAAAAGTTGTCTCAGAATTTAAATATTTACTGTGGAATTTAGAGTTACCGGAGAGGTCTCAATACTCGATTCCCATTGGCACTGAAGAACGTCTTGAAAGTAGAGAAGAACAGAAATCCCTGAGCTTTTTTTACAGGGATATGTCTATATTAAAGTGCACTGGAAATTTAGAAAAACGTCACATTTTTATTAATATCTTCCCATTTAAAAAAAACTAGAAAATTTATATGGCCCCAAAACACAAGTGGTTTAGCTTTTGTTTTTCTTTTAATTGAAATCTGTTATAGAGAACAGCTTTCCTAAAACTATTATGACCTTGAAAGTCAAGAACTTCTCACTTTGTGAGCCTTAATACTTTTGGAAATTTCATCTTTAACTCTGCCTTATTAGGCAATCAGGGAATAAAGATCTACTGAGCATATGCAATTTTTCCTAATGCTTATTAAGGAATGGATAAATACATTGTTGTAATGTTGTAATTATAATTAGTATAGATGGGACATAAATTTTGTGGTTGCTTGAAGAAATGACTACCCTAAGTTCTGTAAAAAATTACTTTTATTTCTCTTAAAGTCTCCAGTACTTGGGATTTGTAAAACCTACTCTCTGTGCCACTGTGTTTTAATGTTAGGTGCTACAGAGAGAGAAAATATGTGTCAAAAATAGGGTTTCAAAACTAAGTAAATTAAGATATTACTTCTGGCAAAGAATACCAGCCTGCTCAGATCCCACAGCTGAACAGGTCATATGTGCACTGCCTAATGCATTTTAGTCAAAGACCTACTTTTTAAAATGCATTATTTGGTCTACTTCAATTAAATGACTTAGGGACTGCTCCCATTGAGTGGCTGCTCAGTAACTTGCAGAGAAGACAGGAACCTCTGGTTGGAGATGGTGACAAGCAGCTGAGGTAGAGTGGAGGAGAAAAACCTCTCCAGCTGGTACTGACCATATATAGCAGATAAATATGCTGACCATATACTAACAGATAAAGCTCATAGTGATTTACTACCAGGTTATCTGGGGAGATAAGCAATTCTGGTTATGCTAAAAAATAAGCAAGTGTCAGTGCTTCCCTGCACACTGGCATTTCTCAGTTGTCCATTCAGTCTGAAATATGGGGTTCAGTCCTAGGCCTGGAAAAGACCTTTGAAAACTGGTTTCTTTATTAATTTTATTTTCTTCTCCAAATCATATAAACATTTGTGTCTGAAAATGAGAGCCCTTCTTTTTCCTTGTGCTCTCTCTTTCCAGCATCACATCGGTGACCTGATTTTCAGATGAACAGCTCTCAGAGTCCACAGGAGGTACTCAGCATGTCTAAAAATCAAGCCATAAATAGACATGAATCTCTCTCTCTTTTTTCCCTCAAGGAACTGAACTGCCAAATCTCAGCAAACAGGCGAAGAAATCCAGCTTGTTCATAAATGCTAATTTAAAGCTTCATGTGTGTTTGTGTAGGTTGGATTGGACTGAATAAGTCTGAGTCACAATAAAAGGCAAATTAATTTTTCTAAAAGGAATCTTTACATTCTTGGATTTTTTGGGAGGTGGACAAAAAGGCTGCCATTGGAGAGATCTGCATCTGGGGGATCTGTGAGTAAGCCTGGAGCGGAAGTTGAGAGGAAATCCCCCACACCACTTAATTGAATGATGTTGTGGGATAATTGCTGACAAAGAAACTCAGCAGTTCAGACTCTGAGCATCTTTGTCTGTTAAAGAGTCTGAACTGATCAAGAGAAACATGCATTTCCTGTGTTGGGGGGTCTTTTTTTCCCATATAAATATCAGGGGTTTTATTCTGTTATGTAGGAAATAGTATTTTCACCAGGGAGAACAGGGGGGGAGATCTAGGTTTTATTATGTCTTCTTTCTCATTTAAGAAATGTGTTAAACTTCTGTTAGTTTTGAAGATCTTGAGAACAAGGAACCATTTCCTAGCAAAAAAGAAATTAATAGTTACATGTCATGTTCTTACGAAGTCTATTTTTAAATGATGATTTTGGTTTGGTTTGATTTGGTTGGGTTGGGTTTGGGTTTTTTTCAGATAAAAACACTGTTATGTGCAAAGCAGCTATGAAAAAACTATATTGTATGGAAGAAAATTCCTGTCTTATATCCCCACAGAATGCACAGGAAGAAGAAAGTGAGCTCGTTTCCACATAGTGTAAAGAAACTTCAGAATTCTTTCAAAGAGAACACATTGCTAAGCTAGAGGTTCTGGTATTGCTTCAAGATGTCTCTACTCCAAAAGACTAGATCCTAAAACTTATTTACCTTAAATGGCAGCATTCAGATATGTTCCAGACCAAGCAAACTGTGCTCCACTTTCATTTACTAAATAATTTGTAAATTGTCCCAGAACTATTACATGATTGATTTTAGAATTCCTCTCCTGGATGTAAATGAATACAGCTCCACTGACAACAAGAGGCTAAGGTGAAATAAATGGATAAATTGTCCAATTCAAGAAGAGGAAGAATTGTCCAATTCAAGAAGATAACCCAAGGGGATTAATGGAATCTGGACCAAATCCTCTAACAAGGAAGTTTCTGGATTGACAATGAAAGTACAGTGAAAGCCTGTCCAGGTATTACAGATAGCTGGATCACTAAATGCTGACAGCAAAGTCTGCTTCTTTTTCAAGGAAAGTAGGTCAAATTCTTGTACTTGCACCCCATATTTTAGCTTAGCTATGAGAAGATAAGGAAGGACAAGACTGGGGAAATTTCAGTTAGATAACCAAGATGTAAGATCTGGTCAGGTAGAAGTAATTCTACAAGATGATTCATCTCAGTGAACTTTTTAAAGGACACTCCTTTTACCTCATTTGAAAAACAACGGGGACACTATGGGTTACTGCATATAAGAGGAAATGCAGATTCTGAACCTTCAGATCATATGGAGATGCTACTGTTTTACACAGTCAAATATAATGAAACAACATGTCTTATTTAATTACCTGTTTAGCTGCTTTTGGTAGCCAAGGGCACTCTGAAAGTAAAAAAGGAATCATTGTTTAAAGGAATGATGTTATGTTTCAAGTCCAAGTCCTTTCTGTGTTAGAGCAAGTCACAGACTTAGCTGACAATGCCTGTATTTCTGTAAAGAGCAAAGAAGATACATGCTACTTAAATATTCATATGACTGAAAATATGGGTATTATTGTTAAATTTTTATTGCCATGTCCCTTAGGGACATGAGCTGTGAACCAAGATCTTACTGCACTGGATGGTGTGGAAACAGATCAAAACAGTTCTGTCATAATTCAGTGAAGACTATCCTTGAAACTATAGTCATAGAGACAATTCCATTGTTTTATTTACTAAAGTGAAGGGAGACTCTATTGCTTTCCTTAGAAAACTTCCATACTCTGAGAAAGTATGGCAGTTATTGTCTTCTTACTATTGTTTTATAAAGGCTTTTTTTTATAGCAAGAGGAGGTAAAAGTAAAACACTGGACTGATATTTCTTGAAGATAGTCATGGATGAGGGGAAATTGGAGGCCCAGCTCTGGGCTCTCCAGCATATGAAAGACATGGAGCCGTTGGAACAAGTCCAGAGGAGGGTCACAAGGATGGGCAAGGGGCTGAAGCACCTCTCTTGTGAAGATAGGCTAAGAGAGTTGGGGTTCTTCTGTCTGGAGAAGAGAAGGCTCCAGGAAGACCTTATTGTGGCTTTTGAATATATAAAGTTATCTTATAAGAAAGTTGGGGACAGATTATTTAACAGGGACTGTTACAGCAGGACCAGATGTGACAACTTTAAACTAAAGGAGGGTCAAATTAAACAGATATAAGGAAGAAATTTTTTATCATGAGGTTGGTGAAACATTGGTACAGGTTGCCCAAGGAGGTGGTAGAACCCCCATCCCTGTAAACATTCAAGGTCAGGTTGGACAGAGTTCTGAGCAACATGATCTAATTGAAGATGTTGCTGCTCAGTGCAGGGGGCTTGGATTACATGATCTATAAATGTCTCTTCCAACCCAAACCATTCTATGGTATGACAATATGATTTTTTTAAAAAAGCAAATTAAGTGATTATTGCACTTGTTGAATCAAAATTATCCACAAATATTTGTGAACTCAAAAATACCCAAACAGAACTATGCATTGAGCATGAAATGCATTTCTCTTCCAGCACACATATACCTCTGTATCTACATATATGCCTCTGTATCATTTGGTTCGTGATAAATTTTCCCAGTGTTACAACAAAGTGAATATTTGGGGGGTTGTTTCATTTTTGCTATGAAAATTTCTGACAATTTTATTTTGAATTATCATGAAAATATATCTTCATGATGAGTAATGTTATGAAGCAAATTCTTTCAGTTCATGATAAAATAGCTCAATGCAGAACATCTTGTTTCACCTCAGTTTGAAACTGCCTGCTATTACTAAATTAATTATTATCAAACTTTGGTTTAAATCAAGTAAAAAAACCACTGATTCTGAAAAGTACTTTTTTTTCACTTCAAAGATTTTATTTGGAGTTTTGAGCCAAAGCAGTTCATTGAAATCTCTGCACATTTCTTCAGTGTTTAAAAACTCCAGTCTTCCATTTTCAATGACAAATTTTTGCTGAATTTATATTTACCAAGATGCATTTAAACTTCAGTGCAGTACTCCTTCACTATGACTTGAGGCAGAATGAAGGGAAGAGTATGTTAAAGAGAAAAATACAGACAGAAAAATGTTCTTGATTGTTTCTGGTAGCCAAAGACTTTATTACTCAGCATCACATCATTATTTCACATCATATATCAGAGATGTTAAAGATCACACTGAATCCATTCTGGCATTAATAAAGCTGATACATTGTGAAGAGCCAGTATGGTACATAGCTGTACACCAGTATCCTTTGCTACCATAATCTGCAGTATTCATCAAAATTGTAAAATATTAACCTGAAGTTTGTTGAAGTTCAAATAAAAAACTCAGCTCTTTAAACCAGCATAATTATTCCAGGCAGACTGAAGTTAAAGCAATATTTGACATCTTTAAAAAAAAAAAAAAATCAGTTTGTGTGGTCAATTTTTGAAAAAATAATTGTTTTGTGAGCCTTGGTTTGGCTAATGCATGAGAGGGAACATATATAAATGAATGAAACTCCTGATCTATCTAGGAAACTACCATACAAAATAAATGTAAAATTAAAAGATTTTTATATATTTTTAACTATGAAAGTTACTGTTATTTCACTGATTCACGGGTGAGTTGTAAATTAAATAAAATATGTTTTTCATCTCTGGTTTAAACTTCAAACTTCTCTGATTTCTCATTTGCTTGGAACTATTCCATTAGTATGTCCTAGCCTACACATCTGAAATTCTGACCATCGCGGTGACTCTGAGAAGTGTTATATGCAGGTAATCTTTACCCAACAACTGCTGCACACCCCTTTTAGTTAGAGTAAACAACTGAAGATTGAAAAGTGGGCATTGTTCTCTCCAAAACAAAGTCCATACCATATGATCCAATGTTCCTGTGAATGGATGAGTGGACCTGAACACTCTAGCCACAAAATAGAGTTTTGTAATTAAGGGTTATTTTAAATGTGGCCTATTTAGAAACCTTATGGGGCTCTAGCAACTTAGAAGACCAATTGTTTTAGTAAGCCAGGGGAGATATAAGGCAACTGCCTCTCATTTTTGAGGGATATTGACAGGCCCTTGTCATTATGTCCTGTCTTTTGATGAGCAGATATGATGCTACAGAATCAGTTTGTGCTGTGATGAAAGACAGTGATGACAGAGGTTGGTTTGAGAAAGAGCCTTGAGAAACTATTTGACAAAGAATGCTATTGCAACCAGGAATTTCTTGTAGAGAGAAATCTTGGGTCCAAATAAGCCTTTGTAGATTTAATGTCAGAAAAATTGATACTGAACAAATGCAGAAGAAAAATAGTGGACACTTTAGAATAACATATGTGCTGAGCTAACAGAGCACCCTCATTAAAGAGGAAGCAATAATTTCTTCTCACCTCAAAGCTTTCAAAAAAAAGCATGCTTCCTTTCTGAAAGACTTGCTTTTATCAAGAGATGTAAAGGAAATGAAAATACTACAAGGAAATCTGATTACTAGAGCAATAGTCACGCCTCTTGATAGACTCAAGAATTCAGTGGCCAGGTTTTCTGTAACATTATGTGAGGAAAAAATTTACATTGTTTGTGTTATTTGATTTAAAACCAGAACATTCAACACACGCACAAAAAAAAAAAAAAAAAAAAAAGTATTTCTCCATGCGTGAACCTCTAATACACACTTTTTATAAGTTTTCTCCCCAAATAAAATATCACTTGAGGAGCAGGGGTCTTGGGCTGTGGACAATTTCTTTGCTAGAGTGACTGCATGAGAGCCCTTATAGCATACTATAAGGGAAGCCAAGAACATATGTGAAGCTTGAAGAATCCTGAATGCGATTTTCATGGGCTTGCCATTATCACACACAGATAGCAGTTTGTTGTCAGTTTGCAATAGCACTGTGAAAGTTTTTCCTGTCTCATTTAACACCAGGAAAAAAAAAAAACAAAAGAATGAATCAAATCTTGGTGCTTGAAGATAGCAAGTAAGCCTTAATTTCACTGGCATTTTTTAAATTTTTCAATTCTCTTGGCACCAAAGCAAGAGAGACTGGTGTATTAATCTGCTAAAATACATGTGCTTTTCATTTGAGAATGTCACCAGCCATTTCTTAAAAGTCCTGGAAATTGAGACACCAGGATCAACACTGACCTGAGTGGGATCTTTCAGTGCTGAGGTAGTGTATAGATAGACAGTGCTTGCACATTTAAATTTTAGGAAATATTTGAACAAGCAGAGTTTTGCAGCGACTTCATTATTATTATTTAAGTGCATTGTTGAAATTAATAATTTGTAGTTAAACAATATATTGCAAGCCTTATTTACTTATTCTGGGGGAGAGGATAGATTAAGAATTAAGAGTATATCAATAGTGGATTAAAAAACTGTAGTTTTTATTAATCCAGTGTTCTTTATACTTTCAATTCTAATCTAGAGATTTCTAATCCACTTGAAGATACCAAACACTGGCCAAAGGAGAAGCCCTGAACTCCTCTGAATTCTGTTCTTTCCTTTGTGCAATCAATCATTTCCATGTCCAGCTTTGACGTGTTAGGAACTAAAAATACATTGTTCATATAGCTCAAAATCACCCCCAATCCTTTCTTCATAATCTTCCTCTACAAAAGCTGTGGTTCTGGGTGCTCTGTAGCTCCCATCAGAAAACTGCATAATTTTTCTCTTGAGATAAAAGCTGGAATGTTGTAGAGACAAAGTATATTTGCTCTACACTCACTTTCTTCAGTAGACACCCTTGCATGGGCACTGCTAGCCGGAGGTCTATGGACACTTGATACAACCTAGAGCAATCATATTTCTATGTAAATGTATGTATTTCACAGTAAACCCAAGAGCTGAACTACATGCAGTCCTGCAGAGCTGTGAACCAAATAATTTCACATTTGAGGGGAGACTGGTGTGAGCTGAAAGATTTTGAGTATACCAAGATCATTCTTTGCAAAGGTTTGTGACCAGAATAAGCCACACAGATGGAAAGAATGCACAACACTGTGATTTAGAAACTCTTGAGGTCATGAAAGGCCACCATTGTATTTGTGCATGACCTACAAGTTCCAGAGGCCATGTGTGAAACAGAACACGCAAGATGTTACTTTAAAGAGCAGCACATACAGGTTTGGCAATGCCTGCTAAATGCTAGAATATGTGACCTCTTGTTGACAATTCGTAGTACAATTTTTCAAAGAAAGCAGGAAATGGAGGTTTACTGCAGAAAAAAAAAAAAAAAGACAGAAAGAAAAAGTTGACTCTTGCTTGAAGGCACTCTATTTATAGCCTTCCATAAAACTTTAACTGAACCTCTTACTTTAATCATATTTGTTGTTAATTTAATTGTCATGCAGGATCTCTTGAAAGAAAGAGAAGCATGGAAATAAATACAGAGCTGGGAGACAAGATATTTGTGCTCTCATTCTAAATAGTAATCTAAGAGTAGTTATATGATGAGGAAGTCATTTAAGAAATTCTGTTTGCCTGTCTGTAAACTGATGATAAAAATATTTTCAAATCTTCACACAGATGTGCATTGAGGCTTCAGGAAAACGGTAGAAAAACTTCACTGGTACTAGTGGGATTCCATGGGAAGAAACTGTTCAAGGGTGGAGCAGAAGCCTTATGAAAATTAAAAGTGTTGTTGAACACATCTGTGATGGAAGCTAGGAACTGTGGTCCTGCATTTCATTATTAATGAGGACAAGAAAAAGCTGCTAAACAGTAACAACAAAATAAAAAGAAACTGCAACACACACACATGCCACCCCCTAAATTAAGTGGTCATTTAATTGTTCAGCCTGCAAACATAAGGGACTAAAAGACAGTTGTGATGTCATCACAGTCAAACTCTAGTGAATGCTGACATGACATTCTATTGTTGGCTCTTTCAAGACATTGTAGGCATGCAAAGAGCTACCTTACATCTACACAGATGTTTAGCTCTGAATTAAGTCAACTTCACTCTGTTGACTTGAACTGTACTTATTAATACCAGAATATTTGGTTCTTGTTATAGCTTGCTTTTATTTTTTTCACTTTAGTCCTGCCAGTAAAAATCAAAACCAAACAAAATCCTTCTAAAATGGGTCACAAGTCTTTGTGCAGAGCCATGAATTTGGCCCTTGGCTGTGTTCTCCCATTGTGTCCGATTCCACCACAGCATTCTGCTCCCTGCTGCACCCACTCTACAGACTTCACTGGCACTGGAAAATCTTTTCTGCAGGACATAGCAACTAGCTGCTTCAAGGAGTCCTCATCCCACTACTTACCATGTTACTAGAGCACACTGATGAGTCTTTGAACATGAGAAGTACGTCAGAGCACACCCTGAAGTTGTTAAATTCTGTCAATTTTGGCTCAGCACGTGAAAGGAAGATGAACTGATCTGTAAGACTGGAGTAGAAAGGCAGCTTTCTTCCCCAGCTGTTCTTGGGAGCTGTGGGAACAGAGCATTGCTGCAGGCACACATATACAGGTTGCTGGTGTAGTGGTTCCGTGGCAAGTCACAGGTATTTGGGAACATCTTTTTGAGACTTGTGCAAGCATCTTTCTCAGACATTAATAGTTGTCCTATTGCTGGACATCAGGAGTTGAT
Source organism: Calypte anna (assembly GCF_003957555.1). Taxonomy (NCBI): domain Eukaryota; kingdom Metazoa; phylum Chordata; class Aves; order Apodiformes; family Trochilidae; genus Calypte; species Calypte anna. The sequence continues at coordinate 141,448,844 of NC_044245.1, read as the reverse complement.
GCAGGTGTTACTTCAAAGTGTTATGCCAAGAACAGAAGTCTGTGGGGTACAAGAACAGCTCAAAGGGTGGAGCCCTAGTTTCACCTGTAGAAGGTAATAAATCATAGCATAGATTAGAAGTGCCTTTTTTACTCCTTTCCACTGCACCATACCAACCACTAGGGTTTGCTGTATTAACATTTCAGTGAACAGACCCAAAAGCTCTGAACCAGCCCTACAAAGCAATTTCAAAGAAAGCATGAATTCCCTCACTACAAACTATAGAAATGACAATTCCCTCTTCCAGCTGTTGAGATGAACTCAACTTGAAATGCAGAAGAAGCTGCAGGAAGCATATGATTAAGTAATTGGCAGTATTTTCTCTCCATTAGTACATTACCAATTTTCCAGGCGTGTGCTAAGGGGCACTGTGCTATTTTCAGATTAAGTGAAAAATCAAGGTCCTGACTTCTGATCATTTTAGCTAATTAAAGATCCCTTGGCATTTATTTGCAGAAGAAGAGATATTAGCTTTGATGAGCTGGCATAATTCCAATTAAGATAAGTAAATGCTGCAGATCAGGTTCTCCCTGAAGTTCTGAAAGGAGAGTCTCTTTTTTTCTCTTACTCTCAACATAGTAATACTGAAGTGTATGGCAAAAGAGTCACTTTTCACCTGGAAGGTGGTGACAAATGTGTCCACATCTCCCTCTGTGTAGTTTGTAAAGCAATTTGGGATGCACTAAAATGGAAAATGAAATATGATGGCAAAAACTCATAAAGGTCTTTATGAGTGGGCACTTTATCAGTGTGGGCACTGATTTTGGCAACTGGATTGATTTCTGGTTCAATCTCCAATGTAGTTTTAATGTTCTCACATTAAACAGACTTCTTGGTGAGATTCCTCTATTCCATCTGACAGAGGTACTGAACAGTTTGTTCTCATCTCCATTTGAACCCTCAGTTCAACTGGACTCATTCCCATGGCATTGGCAGAGGAAACATTGACAGAAAAGACACTTCTAATTTTTCATGACTGCTGCCACCATAGTCCCAAGGAGCAAGACACAAGGAAGACCAGTTCTAAAGAAGTCTTGCCCCAGCTCTTCAGCTCTGCTAATGAGTGTTCTCATTCACTTTTGGAATGGGGCATGTACTGCCAAGATAGAGAACTGATCCCCCTGATCTTTAACAATGTCTCATCTTTTGGAAAGTGATTCTTTTCAGACACATATTATTTGGCCACAGTTCTACAAAGACATCAAGAAACTACATACCAACCCCATCCTTTGCCAAACTTCAGTTTCCTGCTTCAAATCCTTAAGGGCCAAAAGCTCATCAAAATGGCTTCTCATAAAGACACTTCCAGGATGAAGAAAAAAGTATTATCCCTATTCTCAAAGTGGGTAATCCCATAAAGCTTCTCTGTGTCACAGTTTCAAAGAATCCAAAAGGTAAGAAAAATTAACAAATTAACCAACCATAAAGAAACTGGAGCAGACTGAGCAATTTCTATCCAAGTAATTACACTTTAGCAAAGTGATAAGCAAGTGACAAGGGGGCTGTATGAGTACATCAAGCCAACTTAGCTTCTATTAGTTACTGGAAATAGTAATAATATTTACCACAACAATGAAACAGGAGAAAAAACAGACTCTGAGATAGCAGTCACATAGAATCATAATGTTCCCTCTTTCAACATCCCTTCCATCTGTTTCTGTTACTCACTACTTGTTTCCCTACTGAGGTCATAACTCAGTTCACTCATGGTGAGGTAAACACAGTTCAATTGGACTACTGCAATGAGTAGGTTCCAAGATAGAATTTACTGGATCACAGTCAGGAGTAAAATTTCAAACACTCATGTTCAGTTTCCAGGCCTCAGATCACAAGACAACAATCTCCTGCATACTCTTAATTTTCATAGAAAATCAGCTTTATAAATGCCTAAATATATTTGGAAAAGAGCCTTAGTCATCTAGCAACAGCATTTTGAAATTGTGACTTTCCTTCTAGTTATCTGTGCAGAGCCATGCACTCAGAGCATTCATAAACAGCAAAATCACACTCATTGTTTTTCCTGATCTGAGCCCCAACCCAACAGATGCAGTTATAAAGAAATTAGTAGAACTAGAAACAAACACTTTAGGAATTGCCAAATAAGCTAAAAATAAGAACACATGATATGCTGCAGAATTGAAGTATTCTGCCTCAAAACTTGAACAATAGTGATCAGAGGCAGCCTGAGAATTTGAGGGCAAGCCAGAAAAACAATAGTTTTTCATCACTCACAGCTCAACATATGCAACTGCTCTCTACCATGTTCTTTTTGAAATACACAGGGCTGGCTGAAGATCCAAAGGGAGGATTAACTAGGTGGTAAATTGGGAAAGTGAGGAAACAGGCAGACACATTTCTCAGAGTTTGGGTGACTGGGAGGATGCAGAGGGATGTTTTATTTTTTTCTCCTGGTGCTCCTGAGGAAGCAGAGGAGCCCAGCTGCTACTTTTCTTTCATTGGTTGTGATGAATTTGCATCACTCTGATTTTGTGTTTTGCCCAGACACTTGGAATCATTCTTGGAATCAAAGCCCCTTGCTTTACAATTCCCACATGCAAATTTAGTTTCTAGAACACCATAGATCAATTAACCTTCTAATATCAGGCTTTTCTTTGCCTAGTAAGCAAAAATTAAGCGTGCCCTTTAAAGTCAAGCAAGAAGAAAAATTATGGCTATCTGTCCAAATTTATTACAAACATCCCTGAAAACTTCCTAAGCTGCAAATCTCTTGACATTTTGTGTACAGGTTTATGCAAAAGACGAAATCAGAAAATGCTCTATTTTAAAGCTGAGTCCATGGACTCCCCCAACTGATGCCTTCTGTTCCCAAACACTCAAAGTGCTTACAGATGGCTTTCTTAGGTCTGACCATTCTGCTGTAGTGATCTGCTCTTTTGTGGCCAGTGGTCCTTCTATTTTTCACTAGCTCTCAACTGTCAACCCAGAAGCAGCGTTTTAGTAATGTCCTCATACAAGGCCTTGGACCAATGAGCAATTTGTACCTATTGGTCCCTATTGGTGTTGAAGTATAAACCTTCAAAGAAGAGTTTTATTTCATTTCAAAACAACACATACCTCTTCTTTTTAATAAGCCTGCCTGAGCAGTATTGTGATGCTTCTGAAATTAATCCTTCTAGTCCTTGTTACTGTTGCAAGTTTTGCCTAACATGAAACCCTTCAAGAGAAATCATTTTTCGGGCTACTGACACTGTTGCCATGACATTATTGTAACTGTAGGCACAAACAGTGAGGTATCTCATTGAGGTCCCTCATTGCGGGCAGAGGTATGTACAGATGCCATTGATGGTAGTTCCAAATTATGTAGCCTGAAAGTCTTAATGTATAAGTTTAGAGAAAAAAGCCTAAATTGGAAATTATTTTCAGCTGTTTTCCTATGTTGATTTGAAATAAATAACACAGGGACTTCAACTACAACTTCAGATACAGAAGGTTTGTGTTCCAGACATAGCTCACAGATCATAGACAAATGACCACAAAGACAGTGATAAATGTCTAATAAGAAAAATAAGGTATTTATGGACACAATTTGTTGTGTGATTCCCTGGAAGCACAACAATTCCTCTCCTACTCAGCACTTTTATCATCGTTTTCCTGGATGTTGTCTGAACAGTCCTTAATGAATGACAAAGAATAGGGAATGACTGAGTTAGACTACAGATGTGTACAGGTCAGCAGCAACAATAACAGTGTAAGAGAATTTCTATCTGACATCACCTAACCCCAAACCTAGCACAGGTGGAGGCACAGTGTGGGAGTTATATGGCCAGTGGTCCATATATTTGCTCTAAAGTTGTCCCACGTGGGTCCAGGGAGCCCTCCCATTGGATATTCTGAGCACAGGTGCCTCTGGCATAAGCTTTATGTTTCCTGTGCTGGCATCATGGAGTCACAGCCTGTCCCTTGGGACTTCATGTGCCCAAAGTGGACCAGGGTGCTGCACTGGCTCTGTCATGGCTTCCCATTTGCCTGTAGGTAGGAGTCAGTGCAATAGCAACTAAGCTGTGTCTCTCCTTCACTGAACCATGGCCTGAAACATGTAATGGATGATGATGCTTCATCGTGGGCAAGTAACAAAGAAAATCGGAAGGTGTGGAACTCAGTCATCAATGTGCCATAAAGCATCCTCAGTAGGGGTCAGATCATGCCTACCTACAAAAGTAAGCATTACCTTTTCTTATCTATCATCATACAATGAATCTTCCACTGCTTTCTCTTTCACATAAGTCTAAGCCACCTGCCCACAGACATCACAACTTACCTATGACTAAACTACACTCACCTGCAGGCCAAACACCTCCTTCAGGGGTACCAAATATTACATTGTGGGAATGAGACAGGACAATATCTGGATCTATTCACCATTCTGCTAATTTTCTGACTGTTACAAAATAAAGCACTTGTGGAGTTTTCAAATGTGTATTTGTAGATGCTGGTGATTGCTTCCATTCTCTACCTGAGAAGGCAGATAGCAGAGCAAATTCAGAAACGGTATAACAAGTGTTGTCCTGCTAGGTTTAGGAGATGTATATGTACTATCTTGTGTGTAAATGTGCATGCATGCATGCATATATATGTATCAGTAAGTACTTAAAAATCCTATTCTGGCAGATGACAGAGAGACACACAAAATAATTTGCACTTCATTATGAGCATCTTGAGAAATACTCTTCACTGATTAGCCTCGAGTTTGGGGAGACATAATTCCAAATTTGTTCTGGAAAATACCATTTTTCTTTTTACAAGCTTCTTGATGGCTCTGGACCAGCAGATATATTGTCTAGACTGGTAAATTCCATGCTTGGGTGCAGTTGGTATAGAGCTGCTTTCATTCTCAAGGTTCCCAAGCAGATCATAAACTGGTCACAGGGCTCACACCCAGCCCATCACTGAAATACAGTCACTGCTGCAGTGGAATTCAGCAGCTGCTTAATGGTTCATAGCTTGCTCTTGTTCCAAATTAGGCTGGTAGCAATCTTTCTGAAGCTTTCAATGAGAAGTTTCTTGTGTGCAAAGCCAGTCATGTGCTTAAGTACCTTTTTAAATCACAGTCTAAAGGCTCGAGCTTTCTCATATAACATTCATACTGACTTCACTGGATACAGATTTGAGCCTTCAGGGAGGAAATAAGTAGGAAGATCAATTGAAAACACAAGGTGTATTTTGGGTAAATGGAATAATAGGGTGAAAGTGGAGTATACACAACTAGTAAAGCAGATGATCCAGATGTCCCCTGTCTGCTCTAGCTGGGCATATCAGATATGAGAAAAGGGTCAATTTTATTGTTAGAACAGTTGCCAGTCCCACTGAGGGAAATGCTTAGAACAGAAAGGTAAGTAAGAAAATAACTGTTAAACCCAAGCTAACGAGAGTACCTTGATAAGTCTTCCTAAACTAATTTGAGCTGAATAGCACATATTTCAAGCTAAATGAGTTCCTTGGGGCAGGTTTGAAGTTTTTTCTCACTGCAGTTTTCAGGCAAGAAATGGCAGAAAGTAGCAGTAAATCAAGCACATGAACTTTATTCCTAATGTCTATGTCAAGGACAGTAAGAAACATTTACTAACATGCAATGTTGGTCTAATGCAACAGTAGCTCCCAGTAACTCCAGTACCAGGCATGTGTGTGAAAGAATTAAATCTCAACTACCTTTCTGATCAAATCTTAGCAATGTTTTCGCCTATGCAATCTTTTCCTGTTTTTTCAGCTGCACTCACTTCTTGCTTATTTGCCGACAGAGAGGAGATTCAATTGCAAAGTAGCAAAGTAGCCATATATATTTTAGGGTAATGGAGGCCTTTGATAACTAACTGAAGAACCCTGCCACTACAACTAGTTCTAGTTTCCTGCACTGTCTTTCCTCCCTCTCCCTCTCTACACCCTTTTTTTTTTTTTTTTTTTTTTTTTTTTTTTTAATGAAGTAACCAACGCAAACTTAAGAAGCTCCACCAATACAGCACTCAGTCCAATGGATGAACAGTTGCTTTTCCAAACAGTTTGATTACTCATCTTCTTCAAAATCTTTTTCTAGTGTGAATCTTAAACCAAAAATCATATGATTAATTCATGTGAACTTAAGATGTTACTGTATACACTGGTGATTCATTCACACCAATGGGAAATTCACTTATGCTCCTCACGACCAGAATATGACTTAAATTGTATCTAATTAGAGATTGGTATTCATTGTAGTTTGTAGAGCATCTAAAAGAGGGCTGAAATGGGTTGCAATCCTTTATGCTACCTAAAAATATTGAAGTTTTATCAGAAAAATCTGGAAACACACTTTTTAATTTATGACCACATCACTATGAAGTTGTAAATGTGAAAGTGAAACAAAAAGAAATTTCCTTCCTTAGAAAACCACAGTCCTTTAAATGAAAAAAAACCTGCTTGAGAGCTATGTCAAAGAGTTTAAGACAATTTTTTTTCATCTGAGGATCTTTTATAGGACAGTTTGAGGAATTATCAACCCTTGGTGATAGAAAAGGTGGTAAATTTTGCTGCAGTGTGATGTCACTGCATTAAACTTGTCTTTCAGAGAAGGGCTTGGTTCTAGATGAAAATACTTAATATTAAGGTGTTTACACACTGCTGGTATGGAATGTATTGTAGCCACTAGAGATTTAGGACTCAATTAAACTATTTATATAGTTTCCTGGTAAAATTCTAGACCATAAACTATCAATTCTGACCTTCTGTTATCACTTCAGAAGAGCTTGGTGTCCTGTACCTGTTGAAGAGACTCCAGAGGAGGGCCACAAAGATGACCAGGTGCTGGAGAACCTCCCTATGAGGACAGCCTTAGAAAGTTGGATTTGTTCACACTGGAGAGAGAAGACTCTGGAGATACCTTATAGCAGCCTTCCAGTACCTGAAGGGCCTACAGGGAATCTGAGGGACTTTTTATAAAAGCATGTAGGACAAGGATAGGATAATGGCTTTAAACTGGAAGAGAGTAGATTTTCGTTAGACATTAAGAAGAAATTCTTAACTGTGAGGCAGGTTGCCAAAGGAAGATGTGGATATCCCATCCCTGAAAATGTTGAAGGACAGGTTGGAATAGGCTTGAAGCAACCTTGTCTAGTGGGAGGTGTCCCTGCCCATGGCAGGGGGGTTGGAACTAGATGATCTTTAAGCGCTCTTCCAGCCCAATTCATTCCACCATTCTACAATTCCAGTCCCATTGAGGAGTCTGGGATTCTGTCTAACATCTCAAATTACTCAAGATGCATACAAGTGGGTAGAACTTCTAGTGAATACAGTAAAGGGAACTGAAGTGGGTTATGGAGTCCTGAGATTGTACTGACACCATGGACTACAATAACATATCAGACACACAGTGAATATGTAGATGCCGCCAAATAGACACTATGTACATTTATCTGGAACTGAATCTCAATACTGGTTTATGTGCCTAACAGAGTTCTACGATAGTCTAAGTCTTATCATTTCCAGTACTGAAGAGCCTTTCAGTGGATATACTTCTGTTAACCATACTAATGATTGGTGTGGCCTTTGCTTTATGTGAAGATCCTTGGAATATTTGCATCAAGGGTCCCATATTCATATTCAGCCACATCTTACTGCACTTAACTGTATTGCAAAGTCTTCTGTCATAAAATCTCCAAAGTGCTGCTTTTACACTTTTCCCTGTGAAAGGGAGCATCTTTGGGGAATGGCAAAGATTGCAGTTGTGAGGAGGATATAGTGAGTCAGATCAGATCAGTCACGAAAGAACTTCCAACTGTTTGGTACAAACTCCCTCAGCATCACTGATACTTGTGAATATTTCAGAATAGCATGCAAAGAATAAGTTAAGCAAGTGCTTTTAAAATTTAAAGAAGACCAGCAGAAGTCTCTAGGATATGTGCAAGTCTATTCCAGGCACTGATTATTTTGAAACATTATTTGTTAGCCTAAGTTGGATGGAAGATTTCTAACTACTCCATTTTTGTGGGCATCTTCATTTTTTCTCTCTTGCTCTTTCCCTGACAAGCTACACTGTATGGTCAGGAGAAAGAAGAATTAAGAAACGCATTGACAAACTTGAGAAGAAATTTTCTCTGCACATTGCCAGTAAAATATTTTAATTCATCTGCACCTTGGGGAAGAAGAAGAAAACAGCACACCTAAAGATCAAGTCTCTCCCATGATTTCATGAAAGCACTTTGCTTTGATTTCTAATTTTCTAAAACCTGAATCTTAAATTTCTATATTCTGCATCTTAAAACTGAGGAAGGTAATCTAAAATCTACAAAGATAAGATAGTGTGCATAGTTATGCCATGAAATTTTTGAGGTGCCTGACAAAGTAAGAGACCAAAGGTCTGTCCAGCCAATAAACCAGTAGTTCTGAATTTATATATACTTCTCACATTGCTTAAAGACGGGTATCACATGCAGCATTACTACCTTAGCTTGTTTCCCTTCTATTCACACCTTTCTTTCTTGCTTAGAACATTTCTTAGTTTTCAGATATTTCAGTATTTCAGTGCTTTGCCTGTGAAGGTGTGGAAAGACCAGAGGAGGGCAGGCAGAGTCTGGGATGGAAAAAAAGCAGCAGCTAGAAAGAGATGCTTAAAAGATATCAGAGAAATCAATAATCTAAATTTAAAAAAAGAGGCAGAGAGATTTTTTAGTGAATCAGGGAATTCACCTTTGCTTTTGACACAGTCAGCCCTGAAGCTGAATGTTGCCTCTTCCTACAGTTGTATCTAATTAACAAACATGAAGCAAGGTGACGGGCAAGTTCTTCTCTTCTCCATTCACTTAATCTTTCTCCTCCTTGGATTCTTCTTCTAGATGAAATATCTGAAAGTTGCCTCTGTGGATTGATTTCTCATCTCCAAGGCACAAAGTTTATAGTTATTTATTACACTGCTGTGGCAGACACTTCAAAGAATGAATCAGGCAGAGGTAACCCTTCTTTCTTGTTTTATATATGACAAGACAAGCAGTGGACACACACAGAGTTTCCTGGAGGAAAGTGAGATGAGAAGTACCTTAAGAAAACTGCTCATAAGTGGTTTTGATCTTTGCACAACTCCTCAGAAGAAAGTGAGAAGAAATCCTTCCCTCTTTGCTGGTGTGTTTTGTACAAAACCCAGTACAACCAGAAAAATGCCTTTCTCCTGATGAACAAAGAGGAAATTCTCAGGGTGTGTTTTAGAGGCCACATGGTGGACAGGGATGTGGGACAATGTCTGTTCATCAGGCTATGGATTTAAATCTGAAGAAAGATGGCACTTTCTGATGGCAGGAAACTTTAACGAAGAATCTCTCGAAATCTCTCTCTGTCCACAGGTGCCATAATATTTCAAACCATGAGTAAACTCAGAGGTCCCACTTGGGATCATGCCCTTTCTTGTGTTAGAAGCTTCCCTGATGTTCAATACAGGGAGCAAATATAAAACTGATTAAGAAAAAAAGTGTGACTGCTGGGATATCAAGGCTGTTATCAACAAAGGAACAGATACTTAAGCAAAACAAGAATAAGTTGCAGCAGGAGGTTGAGAAGAAGATAAGTAGTAGGATTTATCTTTTTTTGTGAAAGGTAAAATGCTTATGATTCATTACTCTTGATAGCAATTAATGTGAAAAAAATAGTTTCCAGAGTCTGGAAACAATAAAAGAAAAAACATAGACTAGAATGAGTAGGAATACTCATATTGTTATGTTTTGGTTGGTCCATGTCACTGGTAAACCGAAAAAAAAGAAAAAAATCATCTTTTTAAGACCAGTCCATCCTCAAAAAAAGCATTTTTCTCACAAAAGTACATGTCATCTTTACATTACTTAGTTGACTGAAAGTCAGATAAAGTCCAGGCAAGACCCAGAAGCAATTTTAGGCAATTTTGTAAAGCTATGTTACTTTTAGTAGGTGAGTCAGGAACATCTTGTGATAAAAAGCACAAAATGCTGAAAAGAGTATGAATGTTTGCTGAGGATCTTGGATAGCCAGAGGCCAAGTTTACTGTTGTTACATCTGCTCAGTATTTGATCCTAAACCAGGACGAAATATATCTGAGCTAACAGTGCATAGGAGCACTGAGAAGACAGCAAAGAATTCATGTCTTTCATTCCTACAGGAAAAAGGAAAATAATTACAGCCACTAAGTGAGTCTCATCTCTGTTCGGTGTATTCATCTAAAACTTGGGTGCCTGATGTACCTAAGTCACCTACATCATCCTCTGTAACTAATGGGTAAAAATAGGCAGTTCCACAAACGTGTTCTCTGCAGGGATGAATCCACCCTTACCACAGATGAGCAACTGGCTTGACCTAAATGCATCACTTTTAACCCAACTAATGTAGCTGAAAAAAATCTCTCCAGTTGTATTTCCTTATTACCATGCTTGGGTATTATCTAGTCATTTTATTCCAGATAAAGCTTGAAAAAACTGCCCATATACTGCTCAGTGTCTAGACCACCTGGCATATACAAAAGATCAAATGTCATCTTTACATTTGTATTTCCTATTTTCTCATTAGGCCACCTGAATTACATCCTTTTGAAAGAAACTATAAGCACTCACATAGAAGCAGCTGAGTTAATTCCTGCAGAAACGAGAGATTACTGGCATCAGACTAATAACTATGCACAAAACCAATCGTCTGAAAGATGCCATGGCAGAAAACTGTGACAGGAGCTGGATTATACAGTCATAAAAACTTCAGAGATTTGTCGAGGGAATGTATAAAGCCAGAGTTGTTCCTATTTCTGTTCAATTTAATTTCTTAAGTATGCCTGTTTTTCTTGCTAACATATGATTCTGTCTCATTAAAAAAATATGGAAAGAAGCATTTTATTTTCCCTCTCCATATGCATACTAATAAACCAACACTCTAATACATGAGTCTCCTTTTCTATATCTAGCTCTTCAATTTTCACATGTATTGCTAAAGGAGGTGGCAACACTACCTACATTTGAAGTTTCCTAACACCTCAAATAAATTTTGATTTTCAGTGGCTTAAAATTATGACAAACTGTAACCACTTCAGCTTAAATTTTCCACCTTTGGTATCTGCCTTAGGTTGAATTTTTAAAGGGACCATGATTCAAAACACCTTGTCCATTTTTCAGAAAGACAGACAGGTTAAGCTCACTGATTGCACATCACAGAAAAAAGAAATAAAACCTTAAAACTGTTGGCTGGAATAAAACTGAATATGTTAGATCTTGTGGTAGAGGCTCAAAATTTAACAGGTGGAGAGTAAAATCTGGACCAAGGATGTGTTGCACACCATTCCTGTCTTTTAGTTGTAGACTTTCAAAAAGCTCCTGAGTTTCTCCATGCTCAGACAAGAGCTGAGGGAGTTGGCAGCTGGGTGCTTAAAAATTCCTTCTGCACCGGTTGTTTTCCTGCCTACTGCCAGCTCCTGAGGCCAGGATGGTTCTCTTTCTCTCTGTGTGTTTGTGTGAACTCTCTATTTTCCCTGCTGATTGCTAAGCCCAGGCTCTGTGAAGGAGGATGCAAGTCAAATTTGAGCTGAACAAAATTCAGCTCAGCAGGAGTTTGGGGGTTAGGCATGGAATCGTATACCAGCACAGGTACCACTTAGAGAAAATGGGACAGAAGATGTATCTGAAGCTCCACAGCTCCTAAACATCACAATTACCAGCAAGCAATTTGTACATCTCCACTGGGAAATTGTGCATTTCAGTGTCTGTTAGCACTGCTCAGCAGAAAGGATGAGAACCTCATCCAGCACTTACAAAATTATCTCAAGAGGAAAACATCTGTGCAGAGGATCTAGAAGTTGTCATGTTTGTAAGGTTGCACATGCATGTCACTCAGTTACTGCTTGATGAAATTAGTGGTTTGTTTATTTTTTTGTTTGGTTTTTCTGTCCTGTTATTCTCTATTGCAGACCTGGGAATTTACTCTATTTCTCCTTCATTCACAGGCACTTTTTTGAAAGAAACTTGAATTTGCAAAGATGTGCACTCAAAACATAGAAAACACCAAGTGAGAAATACAAAGCAGTCAAGTGTATATCATAAACCAAGGCTTTTAATGTCCACTTTTAACTGCCATGCTTCAAAGTAAGCATGTACTATACCATTCTGCAAGTCATGTGCACATATGGAATGAACAAGGTTAGACTCTTAATTAAGTCTCTCAAATTTATTTTGAATAGTTTCAGGCTCATCTCTTCCTTCTCCATGCCTTGCCTATCACAAAATTTTGGCAGAATATTTTTCATCAAGCCATGATTTTTCTGTAGGCATACTTACAGTGGAAATCCTACCTTCTTGAAAAGTGGGTTCAAACTGATGACAGATTTACAATGGAGAATAAGCATATTTTGCCATTTTTTGATGCAACCAACAAGATGTCACATACTGCATGGCAGGGGCAAGTTTTTATTGGTGTATAGTACCTGTTTCCCCTAGCATTAACACTGCCGATCTCTGTCTTTATGGTCCTTTATGTCAAACTCAGCCAAGAAGTTTCACACCAGTTAATATGTCATGTATTTTAATCACTATTATTGTCTTAATGAAGTTTTCTCTAGCTGTTGTGTCATGCTGTACTGGAACCTCTGTTGAAGGCAGGTGTGAAACAGTGTTGGATAGAGCAATTTCCTTTCCTTAAAGCCTTGGAATGGGTATTCAAGGGCTGTGATTCTGCCAAATAAGTTCCATTTAGGCATGTATTTTTTTATGCTGCTTAAGTGCAACCAGGGTTGACAAGGGCCCACTTGAAGACTTGGAAATATTTTATTTTTCTGAAAACAATGTTTGGGCCCAGAACATAATACTGAATAGTCCAATGAAAGGCATCGCATCCTTACCTAAATTATTATCTTAGCATTTGAGAGTACATACAGTAATGCAGAAATGTGTTATCTACAAATATAAAAAAAAACCAAAGAAAACCACTTAATCCTTTCAACATGTTGACTGTTGCCAGAGCCAAGTGATCTGATCCAAATCTACACAATGAACTGCCCACAACATCTGTCTCCAACCAAGACAACACAGTAAAACTTAGGCATACTTCAGCCTGAACAATGATGAGACATTGAGTATAAATATGCACATTATCTCTAGGATGTTTTCTACTTGATGTTTATTGGGAGCAGTCTGGAATGCACTTTAGAAATAAGGTAATGCAAAGAACGTTTTTCCTGTATGTTTCTTCTTTCTGTATGTTTCTTCTGGTTTAAAACTCTAATTACATCCTCCAAATACAGGAGTTTTTTATAACAATAACAGTTTCCCTTGGCAGCTCTTCCAAATAAATTATATTGCTCAGTGATTGTACCAGCACTTCTTCCACTGATGCCTGCAATATTTCTATCATGACCTCTATCTTTCTCTCCTTCCTTTTAATTCTTTGTTTGTTGCACCTAATAGAGCTTTAGAGACCAACCATAAATAGGGTAAGAAATACTTCTAATGTGCTTTTAACAAATAAAACTAGCCAGTAATATGTCACAGAACCATAAAATGGTACATTACTCCAGATGGGCTCTCACAACAGTGTAGAGGGCAAGAATCACCTCCTGTCAATCCATTCTCCACCCAGCCCATAACTGTGCATGGGACTTCCCCAACCCAGGTGCAGGATCTTGTACGTGGCTGTCTTAAACATCATGCATTCTGCAGGAGCACACCTCTCAAGGTGCCTTTTCTCTGGTGGGAACATCTTTCTCTGCCTCACCCAATTATCTCATATGCAGCCTTTATCACTCAAGACAACTGAAGGCACAACAAGTGACATTAAAAGCAAGGAAAGTATTACATACTTAGAAAATAAAGGAATTGCCTTGGCTCTGGTTCTGACCCAGGCAATGTGTCTGAATTTGTAAACTCTTCAATGACATTAGTTGCAGCAAAAGCCCAAGGACTGCTGACAAATGTGTCATTTAGGATGCATGCAATAAAACTTGGGATTTCTAAAGGCTTTTGTAAAATGAGTGGTAATAAAAATTGTGAACAGCTCACTGACAGAGAGAAACTTACATTTACTCTTTCATAACTTGTGGCATTAAACATCCTGAGAAAACATTTCCAACATGATATATTTTTTTACATTTACTTGCTGATCTGCAGCATGGGAATAAGTAATATTTTTTCACATGGACATCTTCCTGCACCACCATCAAGGTGCCAGTGTCCTCTTGCTACTATCACCAACACTGTCAGTAATCATGTGGGGTTTTTTAAACTATTTTGTGGGGTCCTCAGCATTGAACAGAAATTCAGGAGGGCTTCATGTGCTTAAACATGGGTGTCTGCAATTCACATTTGACTAAATTATTATTTGGTCAATGATCTGTGCCCTTGCTATGATTGGTTTCCTAGCACAAATGAATCTATTGTTCCAAATCTATTTTACTCTTCCAAAATCTTTCTGTTGTGATAAAGTTATAAACTCTGTTATTGCTTTCAGTAAAGTTCCTAAAGTTAAAATTCAAATGGCATTTTGCAGTAGCAAACAGCCCACAAAGAAGGACAAGTAGGAAAAAAAACATGTTGCAGGATACTGCCTAGAATATATTCTGTCCTCAAAATACTCACATTATCTCCCATTAACAGTAATGGAAATTTTGCATGCACATCAAGGTAGAATATATAGTCAGGCCTTTGACTGCTTTGATATATATTTATGAATGTAGCTATACATTTATTCCTTCAGACAATTTTAAAACCTGTGATTCAGAGTTTAAATTTATTCATTAATACCTACAAATAGAGAAAACTAGCATGGAGCCAACATTAATTTAAAGAAAAACAATCTGATTATGTGGTGAAATATGTCAGGCATAAGGAAGAAAATGAAGGTTAATATTTTTCTCTCCTGACTTGAGATTAGAACCACCATCAGAATAGTTATCTCATTGAGATCAATTGCATAGAAAAAAATTTAGGAATTAAAAATTTATGGTACAATTATAGACTAGATCATTAGTGTCAGAAAGGGTACATATTATTTTGCATTGGCAATAATAGGAATAAATGTCTTAGATTATAGGCTTTTAGAACAGTGTCTGCAGCTGTGAAGTCTTTCTCAAGACACATTGATAAAAAATATAAGGAAATATATAAAAAGTATAAAGCATATAAAAATAAAAATCTAAAAAAATATATAAGCAAAATGTACAGATATCTTTTCATTGATGTGACCAGGTATCCTAATTGATTTAAGATCACATTGTGAATTACTGTGAAACTGGGAAGTTTGGGAATTAGAATTCTTTACATTCCTAAAACCACTGAAGACAAATGGCAGGCTATAGATCATGCACCCTCTACCTTCTCTAAAAATTTCAGATGTATTCCAGTCTGTTTTGTAGTAACTATTATTTTACTTTATTTTGATTTATTTTGATTCTTAAAAGACTTGGAACTAAACGCTCTAAAAATTCAAATGCTATTTTATCCAGGTCCTGCTAAAAATACGAGCAGTTTGTTTTGTAGGAAAGAGGTATAATTGAAGACACCTGGCTAGCTCATCCCACAGAAGAAAGTAGCTAGTCCTAGCTCTCCTCATATTAATCTTTTATATAAAAGGAAAAACCTCTCCCAGCTAAACAGTTGAAAATTAAAGGCCACCAAAATTCAGTATCATCTCCAAGGACACTAATTCAGAAATAAATAACAATAAAACAAAATTTTCAGACAAATATCTGGTACAGCTCAGAAGGATTCAACAATCAAATGTTATATTCTTTTTTAAAACATTTTGTCTATAATGTCACATTTGAAATTTACTTGGGTTTGAGGAATTACAGTAAATGTTCTCTGCAGCCACTAGAAAATATAAACATTAAGTTTTCATCTACAAAAACTTGACTTTTTTAAGAGAAAAGGGAACATTTTTTTAGTATTACTTATAGTTAATCTAGTCTCTAGAACACCTTACTAAATAAAAAGGCAAATATTAAAAAGTGAACACTTTGCTTCTCAATAAAAGTTATTACAAGTTTACATCTCATCAAGCCCAGTTCTTTCATTCGAGTGTTACTGACAAACCCTCATGTTATAGGTATGAACAATGCTGAAACTCTGAAGCTGATCAACTCCACTATCATCAAAGAACTCAGACCTTTTTTTTTTTTTAATCAGGAAATAATACTCCACTCTTAAAACTGATTAAATAACTCTGCTTAGGGCAAAAATGACCTGAAAAAAATGGGAGTTTGCTTCTACATCTGAGGTGATCAGAATCAGATGAGAAATCTCAGTCTGCCTCTAGGTCTTACTGTATAGAATAAAGCAGTATGAACTGTTAAGTATGAGCAACAAGAGCACAGACCAGCAGAAAGTGATTATCACTGGGAAAGCTGACTTAGGGCTCTTTCTAGACCAGCTTTCATACCTAAAATCTGCAAGATTAATAGTGTCATCTTCAAAGTACCAAGTACTGTGTTGACTTGACTATTCCTAGCTGAAGTAGACACAAACCAGAAGATATGTAAGGAGATTTCAGTCGAAATCCTACAAACATGAAATGCTATCTTTTGTGTGCATATCCCCTTCTTGTGATCTTCTGAGGAACAGGATGGAACTACACACACCAGAAATAAAGGATACTAGGACAGGTAAATATAAAGGAATCAACATATCTAAGCTTTGTCCATTGCTAAATGAAAGGATTTCTACCAGTGAAGACCTGTAGCATAAAGTATAGGGCAGGGGGTCTTCACTCGAAAAGCAAAGAGCATGTAGACAGTTTAAGTTGAAAAGGCAACTCTGGTTCATCATAAATGTCTCAATATATATTTCCTGAAGGTAAAAACACAATAAAAATGGAGAATTAATTGAAATCCACTATGCTTGCTTCAGCGGTGCCCTGACAGCTGCTCATTTCATACAAGCTAGTATACTACTTCCTTTCTGGAAGAAATCTTGTTTGGGGTAAGATAGTAACTTCAGTGGGCAAGAGTGAAGATTATAGGAGACAGATACCTTCTTGAAAATAACTAATTTGATGAAAACCTAATGATTCTCATCTGAACATTAATAAAAAAGTATGACAGTGATGAATACCAATGTTTTTGACCAAATTCAGCCCAGGTCTCCAGACTATTTAACATCTGAAGCAATATTGTCTGAGTGGGCTTAGTACATTCAGTGACAGTAGAAATTAATTTTGTTTTCCTCTTAAAGCTTTAAATACTTTGTGTTCCTTGCTTTTCTCATTATGTTTCACATACATTCACAGTAGTGTAATTACTTCAACAGATGACTTGCTCAAGTAGTAAATGTTTGAGCAAATACAGTGCGTAATTAGAAAAAGTATGAGTTTGACATTGCTGACATAAAAATCCAGGAGAGCTATGAATGGATACATATAAGAAAACAGATATTCAGATTAAATATCATTCCTTAAGAGAGTAGTGTAAAAGTAGTTAAAAATGGAGGTATGTGTGGCTGAATGACATGGCACAGGTCAAGGTCAGCCAAAGACCATGGAGCTCTGAAAAAAGCAGACATCAAAATGCCAATTCAAATTATTCAGAGGAATCACTTATGCATTGTGTCTGGCTGTGACAACTGAGCAATTAAGAATGTAAATAAAAAAAGGACTTGCTCCTCAGTGGGTCTTAAGGGCTAAAAACACCTGTTCACCAAGCTTAAAAGAGATAAATTACAGCTAAAAGGCAAGTTAAAAATAATTTATAAGGAATTAATCAGTGAATCAAGCTTCTTTTGTCCTAGAAATCAACACTTCTACTGATACACAAATTTGCATGCAGAGCCAGTCTTCTCAATGTCTCACTATCATGCTTCATTTGTTCCATTGCAAACTGTGAGGTCCTGGTTTGTAGTCTCCAAAATATGCATGCAGAAGTGTAAACTTGTTATTGCTTGCACCAAATGGGCAATCACTTGGTAGCACAATTTTGGTCACAATGAGCAAAAAACAAAACACAAAAAATTCCTGGGTAATTACTTTGAAGCTCACATTCAGCATGTAGAAATTAATTTTATACAAATGCTTTTAATATCTTTGCCCCACAGATGCATAAAGTCTACTATTAAAGTACATAATACATGTTCCCCATCAGTTGACCGAGTGGTTGCATAGGAAAATTTTGGGTCACATTAAGAAATTCATACATTTCCTTGACAAATCTCCTCTGCCAGACTGGGAGCAACATGTTATAAAAGTGTGGTAAAAAGAGTAAAGGTATTAATGATTATGAGTGAGAAATAGATCACTTAGTACATAACCTGCAATAAACAAGCAAATACATACAGGATGAAATCTTTTTCTCCAGCATTGAGCTTAGACTATAATGTACAACACAATATCCAAAAGTTTCATTTCCTAGAAATTCATATGAACATTTTCTTCATTTGAAGGTGTAGAATTTTACACTCCCCGAGTTCCACTTGAAGAGCTTTGATTTAACAGAAGTTTCCAATCAAAACTCAGAAAAAACTTAAAGGTTCACCTGTGGTCTCTCTTCAGGCTACTGTTATGAAATGATCAACTTCCCTCAAGAAAGTATGGAAAACTGAATAAACACCTCTGGAAACTATATGTAAGTGTCCCAGTTCTCTGTTTCTCAAGCAAAATGCTAACAGGGTCTTAACAGCTTGTGCAAATAATTATCACCATTACAATGTCAAGTGCATTCAAATCTAAAAAAGAAAAATGAAAGAAAATACTCATCAAAAAGGTAACTACTTGTAAAGGCAGGAAGGAAGCAGATGACTTGAGAGATTCAATCAACATCACAGAATGTTTTTTACTAAAAGAAAGGGGGAGGAATTAAGAGTGATCTGTTAGGACTTCCTTACTTTGATATTTTTACTTGGACAGGATGATGAGCTGCTTGTTTACAACTGCATATGTAGGAAACTACATTCAGAGCTGTTACCCTACTTTACCCCAGAAGATGTTTAAACACGTATTGTCATCTATGACCTAGGAGAGCAGCAGTCTGAAAAATAGAGCAATGAACCAGGTATAAGGAAACAAATAATCTTACCCTCACTTTTCTGTATGAGTCAACAGACAACACAAGTCTTGTAGTACTTCTGAAGGCTGTGGGGCCTTAATAGAAAAAAAATTGTCTCCAGGCAAGCTTATTTGCAGACCTTAAAATCATATTCTACTGTAGACAAACAATCTCACAAAAGCCTGTGCTCTTCTGTTTCTGATGCCACAAGATCATGGAAAAAAAATTGTTCTAGGAAGAGCACAGAACATAAATGTAAAAATGAGCATGGTGATGCTGGTAATACTGTGTATGCAATTAAATCATTCCAGCCACCCAGACACCATTTTTACCATAGCCACAGTAACATGGATTTGAGAAAAACCAGGAGCAGGACACCATGTGCTCCCACATATGGGCCTTTTCTTGCTGTATTCTTTTCCTACTGGCTCAGGCAATTAGAAACAGCTTCAGTCTGATCCTGATATGTTTGTGTTGAGGGAGACAAAACTTTCACCTGAATTTGCTGTGAGTTTTCTGTCTCATACATGGAAGAATCTCTTAAGTAAAGCTCAACACCTTCCCTTCATTGGGCTTTTAACCTACCTCAATTTTTAGTGCTGGATTTTTGTTTGACACATGGTTTTTTCCTAGTAATCCCTGTAAACCATAACCCCAGGAGTCTATTCATTGCCAGCACCATGTAGGACAATGGAAGAAAGAGGCCTCAGCTTTACCAGAGTGCCAGCCCATGTAACTGAACAGGGAGGGAAGTTAGCTCTGTGACCCCATGCAGGCTCCTATCATTGGCTCTAATGCTTTGCAAGCTCTCTACATCCTTTTTCAGTAAAGCAGCATAGTAGCTACTAGTATAGGTGAAACCTAATCCAGCTCCATTCACAGTCTCAAATAACTCGAGCCCCAGTCATGTGCCCCGGTCTTCTGTCTATCCCAACCTGACCTATAAATGTTATAACTGTTATTTATTCTCAAAATTTCTTTTGCAGTGAAGCAACAAGTTCCCTCCAGAAAAAAAGCCTGGGTGTGGCCATGGATCTGGACAGTTCACAGAGGGGAATCTGCCTGAATAGCACTGAGCAAATTTGGCTCCTTCTTCCCTGTGCTGTCTTCCAGCTTTTCCCAGAAAGCTCTGCAGTTCTTCCCTGCCTTTATGGAGCACCCCAGGGAATACAGCATATACTCTCAGCAGCATGCCATAAAACCAGTTCTCTAGTGGACTTCAGAAGGAAGTTCTTCACAATTTGAATGGAAAAACATGATAAAAGAAACTAAGGGAGAATATAACAGAAAAAGAAAAGCCCTACTCACCATAATTAACTAGTTCAGCATCTTGTCTTTTGCACTAGGAGACGCAATACCAGGAGCACGCCTGAAACCTGTGGCCCACCCACCTCATGGCCACCTGATTAGGGATATAAGAGGTTACATTCCTGTTTTTTTGTGTCTCTTTATTCACTTGCTCTCCATGAATTCACCTAATCTCTTTCTAAAGTTGCCAGAGCTGTCTATGTCCTTGTAAAAAAGTACTTTCTTTTCTGTTTTAAATCAATTATATTTATTTTAATGGAAATCTCCATAGTTCTAGTACTGTGGAGGGTGGTGAAAAAAGATTCTGTATGCACATCATTCACTCCTTCATGTGTCAATAAAACTCTATCATACCCCTTTCCACAGCCTTCTTACTTCAAATAAAGCATCCCAGCTATTCCAGTGTTGCTTTTTAAGGCAACTGCTCCATCCATTGGTTATTACAGTTGCCAATCTAACCCCTCCATAACACTTATCCTGCTGATCTGGACTCAGTGGTGGAGCAGATACACTTAGCAGTGTTGCACTTAACAACAGAATCTAAAGCTTATAAGAAAAGCTCATGTTTTGGCACTATGGCAATCTGCATGATGAAGCACCTGAGCACGGGTGGTCAGTGATGGAGAATATGATGAGACAATCTTTACAGTTAGGAACCATGTGCAGAAACAAAAAGTGCATAGCCTGAGATGTTTTTAATACCTCTGAATAATTTTGAGAGACAATGAAAAACAGATCATCAAACTCTGGTCTTACATTAGTTTCATTGTTTTGAAATTGTGTTGACTTTGCTGGCTTTATCTTCAAATGTGTGCTGGTGTAATGAGAGACAATTCTGCCCTGGGGCTTTTTGTTCCCTGTGATTTGGCAAAACTATTAGAGAGATGCTGGAAATGAAGGCCTGAGGAATGCATCCCACTTTACTTTCTTCCCTTTGTCAGCTTCTGCAAGGGAAGCAAAATCTTTGAGATTTACAGAAAATATTGCAAAAGCAGTAGACCTCAAGAAAACATCTATTTTCTCTCTGTAATTTTCTCCTGCACCACCTATCACCAGAAAGTATTAGCAGAAGCACTGCTGTGGTGGAGATTTTCAAGACAGCTTCGTGGAAAACCCCATGTAAGCTACTAAGATGTAAGTGACAGGAAGATGTCAACACAGCATACAGCTAAAATCATCCAACCTTAGGGATTTAGACCTCATAGAAAAACTAGACTTTCCCAGGGTGACAGAAGAATACCCAGGGTGTGCAATGAGCTGTGATGTGCTTAAAGAGAAGAAGAAGATTTAAGAGCCAGGTACAGATTTGAGATAAAAAAGGAAAGATTTAAGTTTCAGTTTGCTGAAAGCCTTTGGGTGAGATTGAATCTAATCACCCCATAAATCTGATTTCTGCACTTCTTCCTAACACTGTTTTGCTCTTTAATCTTGAGTAATAATTAGAAAAATGCATGTGCATATATCTATGTTTTAAAATGTAGTAAAATACATGAATGACATGTATTTTAGTTTTTACATTAAATTAAAAAAAAAAACAAAAAAAGACCCCACAACAACAACAACAACAAAACCCTAAAAGAAACCCATACTCTTTCTTCAACTCCTTGAAAGAAGATCCAGGACTTTTACTTAAAGTGCTATTCAACCACAATAGAGAATGGTCTACAGAGGACACTTTCAGACTTTGTACCTCTTCATCTTGACCCGTTATAAAAAAACCTTAGTGTCATCAGCAGAAAAGGAAATATGTCATTGTAACCAGAGCAGCAGCTGCATCTGGGAATTGATTTTTTTGTCTGAAATGTTTCCATCATTAGTTAGTGTTAAGTGCTAAAGTATTACCATAAAGAAAAACTTGGGAAAGGTGGAGAGATCTAGATTTTTTTATAGCCTGTTAAAGATGGCTATTTGCTTTCAAAAATACAACAGTATATATAGAAACAATGTATACATCTGGTTCACTTATTATTAGCTCAGTGACCTGCAAGGTAAAAACAGGATTGTTAGCTATCTTCTAGCTAAAAAACATCAAGAGTGTTGAATATTTAAAAGATTTCAGTATTAGTTTTTACATGATTTTTCCATCTTTCTTTTTCTCTGCCTCTAAAACATAGTTCTAAAAACGAGAACAAAAATGGTTTTGTTATCATAGTGAAACTGTCCTAATGACTATTTGGAAGAATAGATGCACTCAATTGAAACAGTGCTAAAAATAAGAAATAAAATACTAATTATTCTTTCATTTTCCAGGCACTATTTTAAGTAGCCACAATAGAACAAACTAAAATGCATACACATGAAACAGTGTCTCATAGAAAGCCTAAAACATTTTCTAATCTTTACAATCATCTCTCCAGCATTCTTTCCATCACTACCATCTTTCTCCAGGAATTATTTATAGAAGACTTCTCTAATTAGGCAAAAGAATATTATCAAATCATTTTGGGAAAATGTTGTAGATAAAGGAGGTAACAGAAGATTAACCATTTCAATTAGCCATTAGCCAAGATTGTAACACAGAAGGTAATTCTGATTAGTCACTCTACACTTGCACTAGCAGATCCACCTGAGTAGTCTTCTTCTCTAACTTCAGACCTTTAAATATATATGTTTCTTCCTACAGATGTAGACATGCAGGAGTAGTTTAATGTATATATTGTATTTTATAATGATTTCTCAGAACCTTTTTGAGTGTTCACAAAAAACTTGCTGTAAAACCCGATGCACTGGTCCATCCAAATGTTGTATTTCTGACAAAGAGGACTGGGAAGGAATGTCTGAACTGGGAAAGTATGTAGCAGGAATAATCCCACAGTGAGTGCTTAACAATAGCAACTATAGGCATGTTCTCATACAGCCTCAAGATCCTTCCTCCAGATCTGTCCTAGTGTGGATGATCTACTCAAGTCAGAGGCATAAATTTTTCCCTGCTGTATGTATTATTATTAAATATCTACATATATATGTAATATGTGTATTACATTATATATCTAATAAGTGAAGTCAAGAGCATTTGCAGTATGAAGTATATAAGACATTAATTTTGGAAATTTTTCTGACATTGTCATATTGTATATGACCTCCCATTTCACAGTGGAACAGAACCATCTCTTCCCAAAATGGCATTTTGTGGTTCTCAAAAAGAAGGGAATTTTGACCTCCACCAGCCTGGTTTGATTTATCTTCTGCATGGCCATACTTCAGATTGCAAACATATGACACAGTTATTCCATGGCTAAGAATACTTCACCCTCTCTCTACATTATGTCTAATTTCTCAAAGTTCAAACATAAACTTACAGCTAATCTGCTGACCTTTGGAATAGAACAGAGGCAGTGTTTTAACTACACAGCTCTCCCTCTTCCAGCTAGCAAAGTATTGTTACTCATTTACACTAAGGCAAATGTCAGTGCTGAGGTTAAAGCTATCTCATAGGCATCCACAAATGAGTAGGACTGTGTGTCACTAAAACCTGAGGCAGTCTCAAGAAACAGATATCCATCTGGGTCTGGGTAAAGTGCTTCAAAATAACCAAGTAAAATCCATAAAGGCAAAGAATACAGAAAGCAGAAGAAAGTAGCATAATATGCAGCAGATAATTGACATGGTGCATTCCTTTGGTTCTCCTCAGGCCATGGTGGACTACAATAAAAACCTAGCTAATAAAAAACTGGGCAGGGCTTTGGCTTCCCATTACCTCTGGTGCTGCTACGGTTTGGACAAGGAGCTGTCCAGCAAGGACATGGAGCCATGACATTAAAAAACAAAACAAAACAAAACAAAACAAATCAAAAGGAACCAGGGAAAGATTATTTAAGTTACCCACAGAAAATAACAAGGAAAGACAAGAGAACATAAGGTTGTTGCCTCTCAGAAAACTCATCATGATCAGGGTTTTTTCACATTGGCAACAGATATACCAGAAAAATTTTAAGTCATGTCCAATGTTTTTTGTTGTCTGAGGAATGATGAAAGGAGCTGTAAGGTTACTGTCTTACTGCATTATATTTGCTGACACAAACCAAGAATAACGTTACTCACATGTATTTAATTGCTTGTTCATTGTCTTAAAAAAGAAATAGAAGATCTAGAGCTGCAGTATATGTGCATAGCAAGGGACTGATTGACCTCCCATTAAAGTGAAGAGGGAGCGGATACATCTCACTACAGTGTGGACTTCTATATCTAAACATCTGGCCATGAGCTTACTTCATAGTGAATAGAGTGAAAGTCAATAAACTCAAAAGACTTTTAGGTGTAATTCCTCTCATCCTGAAGCAGACAGCAGGTTTTGGTCAGATAAATCGCACTCTAAACTCTATTGACTGTATTGGAGTTGACTATAATAGGATAACGAGCTCAGACACAAACTTATAGTGTGGATATCGAAAGTGAGAGAGGGTAATTTCCACCAGGGGTTTTATGTCATTTATATTGTACACTGCCAGAAGCTTTGTTTGGGAAAAGACATATTGAGATAAGAAGCATATATCTTAATTTTTATCTGCTGTAGAATATATAATTTTATTTGGATTATCTTCTATTTTATCAGCCCTTTGACAGAACTTTATGGCTAAGAACTGTAGTCTTAGAGGTAAATCTGATGTCAGGGGAACATGTTTAATATACAGGATGAAAAAGGCACAGCAATCAGTGTCAGAGATAAAGACTGTCTACAAAATCCCAAAGCCTTAAAGAGCATGTTAAATCAGCTAAAACAGTAGGGCGGTACTGAAAAAGGAAAATTAGTGTAACCTCCTGTTGCTGAGTATGTTTCATTTCAGCATTGAAACTACAGACATTCACTTTATTTGATTAATCACAAAGGACAATATTTTCATGCCTGAAACCAGGCCATATTTTTACTGTATATTTTTATGATATTTACATGGCAGTTAGAATTAGCGAAGATTGTCATTAGAGCTCCATTCCAGCATTCCATCAGATAAACAAAAAATTATCTGGGTTGATTAAGTTCATCTTGACAAAGGGGTCAATATCTGATGCATCATCTGCTGACAAATTCCTACCCCCAGACTTCAAGGGAAATATTTGTTAGCGATTAACTTCAACTTGCTTCTCAGATAGGATTTTAAGGGCTTTACTTTGGCTCTATTTTTCACAGCAGACATCTAAATTTCATTGGCTTCTGAAAGACGTGAGCATACAGAAAGCACAATGTTAACTGCAGTGCTTTCCTTGGAATATGAACTGGGTTTTTGCGACTATTAAACATACAGTTGCTTGGATAGCTTGAACCACTCACATAGTTGGTCTAAAACAATACTCACTGGAAAAAAAATTCAAAATATATATCCATCATATACTTGAAATAAGATGGATAATTCCCCTGAAACTTGTTACATTAATTTAACCAAACAATAACAGAATTTACCCATAGTTTACTATATCTTAATATGGCATGAACATGAGTTATGTGTTCCACTTTCAGTACAGGAAAGAGGAAATTCACATGCATACGCCTACATACATTTATACACTCACCCTTACTTTTTTTCCCACAGAAGATATTTTGTTTAGGCTGAGATTGAGCACCTTAGCCACACTACAGCAGCATAGTTAGGGACTTCCAAGTTCCTTTGAAGGGAAAAATATTATCCCTTCCGACAGAGGGAAGATTCATCCTTGAGAAAGATAGGAAACTGGAAAACATCTTTGGGGTGGATTAGTCCTGAATTCCATGTTGGTAAAAAATGCATTGGGTATAAAATTACATAAGCCTGTATGTGTTCTGAGAGCAAGAAACCTGATTTCCTTTCCATCCTGATTCCTCAGCTCAAAACAGTTTCCTTAGGAAAACCAGTGTATCACAGATCTTCATTGTATCTATCAGAACATACCATGGGGCAACTTCACAGCTGGAGCCATCATGGTGCTGTACATTGGCAGCTGATGGCTTTCACCATATTGTCCTCTAGCACCTTTCCAGACAGCACTATAAACAGCTTTATTTCTATGTGGGAATCTAGCAATCATTTGCAACTAACATAAGAAGTGAATATATGGATATATATTGTTGATCTAAGCTGGCATCTGGAGCCTAATTGGATCTTAAGGCACTCTTGTATTTCCTTTCATTGCTAGCTTGAGAGAGTATCAAGGTGGTCCAGTGAAGTGACCAAAACTAGAGGAAACCATTGGATTAGACAGCATTATAAGGGCCTAGGGCCCATTAGGCTTCCAATATTGCCTAGCACCTTGACCCACATAGTGTGCCTAGAGGATGGTTTCAAAGCTTTGTAAAAATCTGACTTCTTTATCATTCCTGGATTGTTTCCAGCAAAAAATATTAACAGCTCACCATGGTCTTTCCTCTTGGCAATATTCAACTAAATGACTGTCTGGTCTCAGCTTCACTGTTGTAATCCAAGGCAACGTCACTAAATCCAGAGGGGGAAATTTAGTTCCATTTATTCAACTCCATTGACCTCATGGGATCCAACTGTGAGTTGGATCACCAACCAGGCATTTCTCACCCTTTTGAGATTTACATTGGTATCCCTGGATTTAACTTTTGCCCATAGTCATGTCATCACTGGAAAACCATCCTAGCCAGAGAAATTAGGTCAGGGTGTTGGTATTGGCTCAGGTAATAGCCTTTTCTCTATAAACCTTTGCTTCTAAAGTGTGGACCACTGAAGGTGTTAAATTACAAGTCAATATTAAGAGGAATTTGGGTTAAAATATAGAATACTGAAAAATATATAATTCTCACAACAAAAACTAAAAGGAAAGGATTTAACATATTGACATGTAAGCAAGTTCATAAGTAAGTATCAGGTTCGGTCATGGTCCCTGAATGGAAAACAGTGATCATATGATTCAGATACATACAGAAAACACACAAAGGATGTTTAAACAGAGGAACCTGCAGACAGCACACCTGAAGAGAAAAGCTATGTAGAAGTAACAGTGTCTGAAAACTCACTGCCAAATTTCCTACAGCTTTCAGGGCAAGCAAGTCTTCTGTCCCACTCTTGGTGGTCACAGATTGTCCAGAACATAATTTTTTGTAATGTCCTTCAACATGGTAATGATCTACATCTACAAGATTTTAATATTTTCTTTAATGCTGCATAAGCAAATATAGGTTGCTAGAGTTTGGAGAAGTAGCAGCTAGTTTTACCTCTTTCAGGTAGTCTTTTTCTGGCACACAGGGAAAGTATAACAAACAGGTTTCTGTATTACTGTGTACACAAAACAAAAAGGAAATCTGCAGCTTTATTCCCTTTGCATTGCTCTGCCTGAGCCTCAGGAAGCCACTCAGTCTACTGTGCAGGTTTTTGTGAGAACTACAGAGCTCACCATCAGAGGAAAATCCCATTTTTGTGTGATGAATTTTGCTACTGCAGTTCACATGCCTTTAAATTTGATCTCCTACTCTGTTTAATTTTTGTGTCATGGTCTTGCCAGGAAGGTACTGACACTGTTCAGAAAATCGGTCGCTTCTGGCCTTTTAGAAACATGTGACTCATTTCCTTTCCACAGTGAGACATCTCTTATCAAAAGTGTAAGTAGAAATAGAGCAGTTATCATGGATCGTCAGTGATTTTCAAAACTCTGTAAATCATTTAGCCTGAAAACCTGTGCCAAAACATTCAAAATATTCATCAGCTTCAGTGGTATTTGTTGCCCTTTCAACACTTTTGAAAATCAGGCCAATTTGGGGAATACTGACAGAAGAGCCCAAGTTTGGGTCCCAGTTCTCTAAGTTCTGACCTTCATTAATTTTACCAGGAAAAAAACATACAGGAAAAAACAGTAATAGTGCTTTTTGCCTCAGAACTATCTGCAGCTGTATCAGTTAGGTAATGAGAGACATTGTCAACAGACCACTAAGCTGACCTAGCATAATTTCAGCTTAGCTGATTGGCATTTAATAGCTTTGATGATCACTTGCTGAAAGCTTGCCATGTCATCTGTGTGCTATGGTCTTCTGTATACAAGGTACATTTCTCAGGCTTAACCTTCCAAGAGAAAAAAAAAGAAACTACAAATTCTCTGTGAGAGTCTCAGCTCAATAAATGTCATCTGTGATGCTCTGGTCGCAAGCAATGGCTACAGGCCTACATCCTTGCCAAGATACAAGGAGACTCTGGATGAGTCCTTTTTACTAGAGAGAAGAGTGTGACAGGAGATAGCAACAGTGCTGATGTTAATGTCCTGATCAGGAACACTTTGTGAACCCCTTTCCTATCCAACAGTTCTCTTGTGCTCACGAGCATAATATTTCTCTTTTCCTTCCCAAGTCCAAAGGAAACTAGAGAGAAATAAAGTGCTCCAAAACTCCTTAGGTTATTTTTTGATTTTGGACATGACAGTAGAGTGAATATGATGTATTTGGGCTGGAGGGTGGGCCAAGAAAAAAAAATGCATTTAGAACCCAGGAATCCTCAACACCTCATATTCCCATCATGGAAGACTTTGATCAGAGAACTCTGCATCTGCACCCTCATAGCTTTCCACACAGGAAGGCAGCTCAGCATCCCTCTGGCTGTGCCCCTGGTAGCTGACACGTGTGACCTGGGGTTTCCCCAGAGGATGAGAGGATGGAGTAAAGATGATCAGAACTGTGATGCCTTGGCTTTGTTTTACTCACAGCTACTGCATGATGCAGCTCTGTAGGGCTCTTCTTGTTCTCTCCATCTTTTCCCCTGGGGTCCTTTGGTCATGCCAATCATTTAAAGAGAGGATAAAGGCAGCTACATAAAGGCACAGTAAGAGAGGGGTAATGTGCCCTCCAGCAACTTTGCCCAGCCGTACACAATTTTCCCCACACAGTTTTGCTCCCCTAGGCATGGTGGAATATGCTTTGATTTTCCATCCTTTCTGAGCTCATTATCATCTGAAGTCAGTGACATTGGTACAAATTAACACCTGGTCTCTGTTTCAAAAGAAGAGAAAACATACCAGGTGGACATTTAGAAAAATCAATTCCCATGATAAAGCCAAGGATATTAAAAAGAGAGAGAGAGAAAGAAACACACAAAGATTACAGAGTGCAGCTCTCCCACAGAAGCAGACAGAGTGGCAGCCAGCCATTGTTCCAAAAGGCAGCATCAGCACCAAGAATCAGATGGCTAAGCTTCTGATAATGAATGAAATATTTTTACTATGCTGAAAAAATTCTGGCACTGCAGGAGGAATCATGATAAAGGAAGCAGTTTGAGAAGTCTTTCTGAAGGACACCATCAGATACCCTTCTGCTACAAGAAATTCCAGTATCCTGAAAAGAAGCAAATGGTTCTGGGCTTTAGCAGAGGTAAAAGGAGACTTTAATGAGTGTGGACTTGATGAGAACACATGTGAATACCATTCTCTGCTGGTCAGGGTTCAACCTGTCTCTGAAAAAGAGAAAGGCCTCGAGATACCTGAGTCTTGCAACCAAATAAACAGCTGACACATCTTAAAGTGTTACTCCCTGCTCATCTGCCCAGTGTCACCCTTCTGGCCTATGCAGAGTTGGAAGGGAATGTGGTGCCTATAGGTTCAGCAGCTGTCACTCACAGACTGGTAGCTCAGCAGCAACCCCCTCTGTCACTGAGCTGGGAGTGGTAAAATCTCAAAGAAAGATCCAGCAGCACTCTTATCCTCACTTGACTTGTGATCACAGCTGCTTTCCAATAACCCATCCCGATGGAATGCGGAATCTGTCTTACACCAATGTGTCGTGGATGGTACCCTTTATGGGCATCCAATGCATTGAATTTGGGCAGGGTGACCCTCTCCAAGCAAAAAGAAGACAGTGACCAAATGAATATTGTTGAGAAGGTACATTTGTAAGTCAATGTTAAGTGTAACAGTGTCAGTACCATTTGACTATCCAGGAATTATAACAAGGTGCTTCAACTCACCTTTACAAAAATGGAAGGCAGAAAGGAAAACATCTTCTGAGATAGAACATGGTCGTATAGTGCACAAAATTTACCCTTAATCTTATGTATTTCAACTTGTGAGCTAAAAAGTTCACAACGCTTCTGCAAATAATTGGTTCTTTAAAAAATGTACTGTGCTGCGTCCTCTACAAAGAAGAAGAGTTATCAGAAATCTTTATTTAAATCAAACCTTTCTTTCAGTACCACCTAGCATGTGCACTTGTTAGGTATGAACTCGGGGCTCTGAAAGCACAATTAAGACTGAGTCACCCCCATAATTCCACCACACAGGGGCTGAATTCCACCCAAAAATCAAACTCAGTCAGGACTGAGACTCCAGTCCAAGGTTTGGTCTTGCGCCTGCAAACCAGGTTACCTGCTCTACTGAATTGGTGTAGTAATTTTAAATGGTGTAAGCAAAGTTGGGATCATGTCTAAAGGTCAACATTTAGCTGCATTTCCTAGCTACTTTGTTACTTTTTATTCCAAAAACTGATAAAGTCCTAACAGTGTTAGCTTTCTTGCATTAAATATCAAAACCAAAGTCCAAGGCTTCAGTGGGGACACGGCATCTACAAAGCCTTCATTAACTGTGCTGTGAGGCTTTGAAGCTCCGCTGTGCAACTATTAGCTGATCTTATTTAACAAACAGTGATCCAGGACCATGTGTTGTTTGTGACTGAGCAGGTGATGATTTTCTCTTCACTGCCACCAGTCAAGGACTTTTCAGTACCAGGACCCAGGCTCCAACTATGGGGTTGGAGGTCCAGGTTGTATCAGGGGAAAAGGGAAATGTTATCTCCATTGATTTCTAGTTCAAAGAAAGCTTTTTGATTTCATGCTTTGAAAAACACAGACTATCAGCTCACCTCACAGCCAGGTTAATAGTGGGGTTTGTATAATTCCATGGCAAACGTGATTGTTATTTTTAGAGTTTGTGGGAATAGAAACTACTCAGATGGCAATTCCCTCTGTGTATTCTCTAGATTCTTTTCCGAATCTATAGCCTATAGTCTACAGACTCAAAAAAACCTCTTAGGTCCAATTTTTCCTTAGAGAGGAAAGCAATTGTACACATGAGGCTACTGTGTAGCAACAGAAAGTAGTAAGTTATTTTTCTTACTTTCAAATCAGATGTTGTAGAGACCAAAACTAATGTTGCGAAACTCCCATCTTCTGTTTGTGGTCATTTGATGAACAGATAGTAAGAAGTAGTTATTTGTGCGAAGATAATCTCAGGCCCCAGCATGTATTAACCATGACACTGGTATTTCAAGTACAATAAGGTTTGAATATACCTGAAGATGAGTTCAAAGAAAGGCAAGCAGGAAGACAAATGGGATACAAGATAGAGAAGGTTAAGGGATTATTGCTCAGATTATAAACACTAGGTTAATCAGGAGATGCTTATGGCAAATTCTAGTAAACAGAGGCAGAGAACAGATGCTACAAGAAAGAGATGCTATAATTTATCCTATGTCATTTTAGGAATCTCTGAATTCTGAGGATTTCACAATAAGCCTGATCTCCAAATGACATTAATAAACACTACAGTTCTGACTGAAAATCTTTCACATTTGTCAAGGGTGTTTTGCTCTTCCATTCCTTGTAGACTGATCAACATAGTTCACACTGTCCCTGTGACGTCCCGTGAAGGTAGGATGCACTGGTTGTAGAATTCCTACCAAAAGATTCTTGAAGTCACAGAAGTCATCCAGCCCCAGTGATATCCATTTAAATGTGACATATGGTCAAATCTAAAAGAATCCTAAAAGCAACATAAGTAATGGCTAGGATATGTAATCACATTGAGAAACCGTTTGGAAAGAGACAAATTTTCTGACTTCTGTGTAAATGGTCCCAAAACTTGCATAAATCACTAGCCAACTTGACAACACAGACCCTTTACTAGAAAAGCCAAATAAGAAAAGGATTTTCTGTTCTGTATCCATTGAGTTTTGAAGCAATGGCACCTTACACAAGCCAAGTTTTGCTTAACATCCTGCTACAGATGAAATAAATATGCCTAGAAGGAAAACACATAAAGTTACTCTGTTTTAACTGTAGGGGAAAAAACAGAGTGAAAAAAACCCATCACATACAACTCAAAAGGTATTGTATTTCCAGTGTCTGTGGTCTGGCAGCTATTTCAGATTTTAAAATCATTGCAGGGAAACAACCAATCTGTCTCAGAAAGGTAATAGAGTATAAGAAGTAAAAGGGTAACACTTTAAAGTGAATCTAGGCTTTGGCATTCACGTCAGTGAGCTACTGTGTAATACATGACTCTGAAAACGTGCCAGCCTGCATTGTGGCTGCTTATCTAGCTGAAATAGAGCACTGCTATTGTGCTTTTTCTAACAGAAACAGTACCTTTTCATACCTAGAAGGCATCTCATAAAATGATCAAATGATCAGGCAACAAATCTAACAAGCCAAAGAAATATTTTTTTTCTTTTTTTTCTTTTTTTTTTTTTTTTTGCACAGCATATAACACTGTTGTGGATGTGGAGTGCAGTGCACTGAATGGGTGGAAAAAAGTTTTGGCAGGTGCATAAAGGAGAGACTGACTTTGGATCATTAAACATGGTTATTGGAAGAAAGCTCCCAGGCTTGCTGACTGCTGGAGGGGGGATTGCCAAGGAAGGGTCACCTTGCATAGAAACCATGTTCCTTATATCCTTACCTGTGGTCTTCCAGGGGCCAACATGAGAGTCATGACATTGGGCTAGGTGAAGTCTGTCTTGTGTTCTTCAGCAGTTGTGCTGCTATCTCATTTGCTGCTCCTTGTCTTGTAGCTCATTAAGACAATTTTGAAATGTCAGGTAACAGTTTGGGGACTGTCTTCCTGTGCTCCTGCATTGCTGTAGGCTCAATAGAGATCTGTTTCTCTAGTCCTCAGCCACTTCACATGGTTAAGTGTGTCAATTCACCAGAGCTGTTAACTTCCCAGTTCATCTATAGGACAGTCTTAGTTGCAGCTTCTCAGGGTACCAGACTTCCTCCTTCCTACAGAGAAGCAAAGGGAAAATACATGGAAAAGAAGGAAAGGGAAGCAAAGAACTGAGGGAGGCAAAATGGACAGTTATGTAGGAAGCCAGCTGGTATTTGTCTCCCCAACTACATATTTTAAAAGCTAGTGCTTTGAAAAACTTACCTGATGGACAGTGGAGGAGGATGTTCCTGTCAACACTGTCTCATGACCACAGGGCTGTGATATTATTTTTAGTGGAAGACAGAGGTGTAGATGTAAAGCAAAACCTTAGTTGAAGGCAAAGACTCTCAGCACCAGAGACTTCATTATTCTCTGTGTTTCCAGATATAAATCCCCTTAAAATGGGTCCAAAGAGAATGGGAAAAAGGAAGATAAAGAAGACAGGCTAGAAAAATTGACTTTATCTTCCTTCTCATTCTTCAGGGCAAGAGTTCATCTTTGGCTTTGCTGGTTCATCTTTGCACTAGCTTTCTGCCACCATCTCCCATATGCTTCCCCCACCCTGGTGGTCTAAAATCCTCTGTGAGACTGGACAGCTGTCAGCAAGGAAGAACATGTTAAAAAATAATGTGCATGAATGGAATCACAATCTGTTGCTGATACACCTTATTTAGTGTTTCTCTGTTTTTTGAACCACTTCTTCCATTTTTCCTACATTTCCAATTCCCATTGAGGAGTGGGCTTAGGTTTTTCAGCTTCCTTTCCTGCCATTCTTGTTTCCTTCATATTCTTTACTTGCCAATTCTTTCTGCAGGGGTCCTTGTACAGAAGGTTTATACATGCCTTTCAAATTAATTACTGCACATTCATACATACATATTCACAGTGTTGTCCCCAACCCACAGTCAAAACAACTCCTCATACTTCTCCACAGTCCATCCTCTACATTAATCTCTCCCTGCAAATTCCTGTCCATAGTGATCCTTCTATTACTTCTCAGATATTTTCTGGAGGTAACTGGAGGACTGATAGAAATTAAGTGCTCTCTTTTCACCCTATGTATTTCTCAGCAAGATATGTTGAAGCCATCCCTGCCTGGACAACTCCTACTCTGATGACAGGGTGAGGCACTGTGTGTTTTGCCACATAAGAACTTCAGACAAAGCTCATCCATGGGATGCTTTTGATGCAAGAGCTGGCAAGAGCTGGCAAGAGGCCATCAGGGGTTTGCTTATAGAATCCAAGGCTCTGGATGTGACTGTGGCTGTAACCTACTTGTCATAAGAAAGTTATTCCTGATGGGGAATGGAAGCAGGTCAGGTAGGCAGCAAATTTGCTGATGGTATCAGAGTGAGCTCTGCTAGCTTTATATCATTTCAGAGCTCTCCTCCAGTGAGGAGAACCTCCCTGTGGGTTTTGCTGTCACTTGAAAGCTCTGCTTCCTAAAGGAGAATCAAACTGTATCCTGAACCCTTGTTCACTCTCCCTAATCTGAAATGATAAGGCTAGGCTAATAAAAATCCTTTATGCTGTATACAATGAAACACCATGTTCCACTTCTCCCTTCCTGAAGGCATTTTCCTCCTTCCCCACTCCTCTCCAGCTCTCCTCTCCTTTTCTTTGCATGTAGTCCTGAGAGATAGGAAGCCACTGCTCATTGTGCAGCATCCTGATTTTCTGCCAAAATCCTTTTTTTTTTTGTTTCAGTTGATCTACTTTGCTGTGGTAAGTTTTCCTTCAGCTGCATCTTGTGAGCTATGAATCCTTTTTTTGCCAAGTGCAGAGTTCATACTTTCTCTTGATTTACTGGCAGTAAAATATTGTCTGATCAGATGTCCTAGCACAATGCTATCCTCATCTAAGGATGACATTTTTACCTTTCAAAGAAAAACAGAGCTTCACTTGAAGATAAAAAGGCAGAGAGCTGAAGAATGTAAACAAAGTTTAGATTCTCTTATCAGAGTTAAAGAAATAAAAAATATCCCAAACTATTTTAAATAGAGGCCCTATATAAGGAAGTCTGCAAAACCACTTCCCATTTCATAGGACAGGATATGTCAAAGAAATTATACAGCTTGGCACAAATAACAAAGATAATTTCAACTTTATTTAAATACTGCAAGGACATTTAAAGACATCTCAGGACATAAATCCCATTTTGATTACATTCTTCAGTATTGCTTTAATGTTCATCTTTTTTCTGGGTAGAAGGGGAAACCAGGGGGATAGTCAAAACTTGTGGTTTGTAAAAATTATAAGCATCCTGTAAGCAGGTCTGGAAATTAAAACCTTACATTTCTTCCCCATGCAAGCCTAGAGAAAGAAGCCAGCATGTAACTTTCTCCCCTTTTCTTTATTGAAACCCTTTTATCACTCATGGCTGACCTGGAAGATGAGAGGCAATTTAAAGTCTAATTGTCTCAATACGAGCCAAGACAAGAAAACAAAATTATATTAAAATAAACAGTCTGCAGCCACTGAATCTATCCTCTGTCAGACTTATTACCCTGGGGACACTGATGGATGGGTCAGAATTCAAATATTTTAGGCTGGGATCACTGATGAGAACAGCCTGTTGGCTGCTAAGCAGATGGGCACCCTCAAACCTACACATCCATGCACATATCCTCAGCTGAATGGAGATCACTTCTCTGCAGGAGTCAATAAAGAGATATCAATATTCAACAGCTGGGAATCCAGCTTGTATGATTTTCAATTTGGGTTAAGCTCAGGATTCACAAGAGCTGAATCCAAGAACAAGATATGAGAAGTCCCTCAGGACTTTGCCAGTAAGCCATTTGTAAGTGCCAGTAAAAAACATACAAGTGTCAAGTAAACCAATGCAAACCCCCATGTCTTGAGTATATGCAAGGTTCACAAGAGAAAAGACAACTTGAGAGATGTAAGAACTTTATTAGGAGTGCAGTCCTATAGGTATCCTGTTCTTAAATCTGTTACATAAGACGGATGAGTAATAATATCAAAAGCCAGTAGCTTGTATCCCACAGGGAGAAAAGCAAGAATTTTCTGCTGTTGGGGAAAAAAAACCACAAACAAACCATCTGTTTCCCATTAGGGAATGGTTCTGCAACATGACACAAAAAACTGTATAGTTTAGTTCATCCTCCTACACTGGGTTTGATTCTGCTCCTACAATGAAAACTAAAAATCATTGTCTGAAAAGAGTAAGGAGAAACAGTGACAGAAAACTCCAGGGAAAAAGAATACGTACACAAATCACAGGCCCTGGCTAAATGTTATGCTCCCAGTCCACACAGTGGGAAGAATAATTCAAGTCAGGGAAAATCCTGATTGGGTCTGCAGTATACCTGATATATTTTGTTTAAGTAAACCTGCTTGCTTTTTCATTTTTCTTCAATGTCAAAACACAAGCTAAATGCAAAGGAAACTCCTAGAAGTTTATAGCACATATCTTAATAAACTCTTCCTACTCCTGAAAGTCAGAGTGGATAGTATCTATCCATAGGCTCTACATATAGAATGTTGGTCAATTAAATCAGTCCTGGAAGTAAGAGCTGGACATTTTAAAGTGTTATTCTTTGTTAACATACAGACACTACAATTGCAACAAATCTCCCAAATCTTCCCAAATCTCCCAAAACAGTCCACAGAAGTGTCCTTGCCCACTGCAGGGGAGTTCAACTGGATGACTTTTAAAGTTCCATTCCAACCCAAACTCTCCTATGATTCTATGGAATATTTGTAAGGCTTAGACACAGAGGGAGGCCTTTGCTTGTGCATCCCTGCTCTATGGTCTCATTTGGCTTCTAAAATGATCCAATGATTTTGGAAGATGTAATGAAACTGCTTCTCACAGGTGTGCAACACAGTGACTACAGGGTGTTATGTTTGCACCATTCAGGTGACATTTTCAAAGATATCTTAAAAATGAGGCAGAGTGGAGAATCCACATCCACTGAGAAAATTTTGATTGTCTGTCTCCAGGTGTGGGATTATTCCAGCCTGTACCCAAGGGCAAAGGAGGGAACATTCCTTGAAAAATATCTTCTCCAACCTTGTATGAAGCTGGGCATAATCCACTTCTTAATTATATAAGGAAAGCAGTTCTGATCTGAGGAGAAAAAAAGGACATTTGCCAGAGAAATGCTTTCAGGACACTGTCATACAATAGCAACTTAGAAGGTCATTGTAGGGCATCGACTAATGTTTGTTACTGAACAAATCTAAAATAAGGTTGGTTGCATATAAGTAGCAACTCAGCCAATTAAAAGAGAAAACAAAAAAGAGCCCTGTTCACTGCCACCTTATAATGTGAGGGAACTAGTGCAGAGGTCTTATTGCAGTTCAGTGATAGCATCTTTGCTCTTTATGAAGCCAGCTAGTTAGTAGAAAGAGCTGCCAAAAAGAAGTCCTGTCTCTCCTAGGCAAGGACACAAGAACCCGAATGGGGACAACGAAGGCAGGCTGGAGTGTCTGAAAACTGAAAGGAAGAGAGCAATTATCAAAACAAATTTGTTTTGTTCTCCCCGCTGGGTGTGTTCTCATTTTGAATGAGGAAGTAACTTAGCTTAACATCCCAATCAGCTGAAAAACTTCAGCTTTATGGTAATATAGAAGTTCAGTTTTTCACATCCCTTTGCTCTTCCCTTACACCCAGTTGCATTTTTTAAATTGACCAAAAGTTTCACTTCAGTGCTGTTCAGACTGGTTAATTTGATGACCAAGGCCACCTTCCCTGTGAAAAAACTGCTGCAAAAAAAGCTGTTTCTGCAAGTGTGCCCACACGTGTTCTCTTCCCATTACTCCTCAAACACCAAATGCAGACAAACATAAAGCAAAAGCTGTCTCTGGGAATTCTGAGGGACAAAACAAGCCAGGAAGGTGTCTTATTACAGAGGATAAGAAAGTAAACGGCCACAAAGTCCTCTATTCTCATTCCCAAGACTTTTTATCTATCCAAAACACCACTGCACGGGGAGCACCAGCAGTCTACAGCTGCTGTGCTGACCTTTCTTCAAATACCTCTCACCTGACAAACAGCCACCGCTTTGCCTTGAATCTGCCACAGAAATTCAGGTCAAAACACACCAATCTTAATTGAGCCCATGATGGTGATGATTCACCAGAGACTGCCTGGAACGAATGGAAGGCTGAAGTACAATGTCTTTTACCCAGCTATTTCTTCCTCAGGATTTTTGGAAACTGAGAACCAGCAAGTTAAAGAAAGAGAGAAAGCTTTGTGAAGCTTTGGTTCATCAATCTCAGCTCAACAACAGGCTGGACAGACTGGAGAAAGAAGGTGTTTGCTAATGCAAAGAAATGGTGCCAAATTATGTGGAATTGATAGAGGCTACCTTTGTCAAAGGATTTTGGCATTTGGGATCCTGTAGAACCTGCCCCTTTAATCTGTGAAAAGTACAAAATAAATTTACCTATCCAAGGGAAACTTCTGGGAACTGTTTGCATCTGGGACCCTGGAGAGTTTTGTAACCACTTACAAAAAAATCATTGTTTTTCTTTGGGACAATGGCATTTGTATGTATACTGCATCCAGCAGTTGTAGTTTTCATCTTCTACAGTGTCTCCTCAGCTTTCTGCTATTGACAGCTTCTAGAAGTGAAGTGGCACACTATAAAGTTGTTCATAGAGCTAGGAAGCCCTGATTCCCCTCTGATTTCCCAGAAAGGAAAAAAACCAAGTTACTTTACTGACGTGTGGTATCTTAGATGATCCATTGATGAGCAGTGGAGATGGAAAGCTCTACTCCTGAAACAGGACCACATCATGCAGCAACTGTACATGCAACACCAAGGGTAGTGCCAAACCCAGAAACCCTACAGACTTGAAGCACCTGACACACACAGTTACCTGGGGATTTGCTCACTGCTGGATGCTTTTTTTAGGCAACACATGAGCTGAGGTGGAAGAAATAATGGCAGAAATAGATTAATCAGAGCTAGCTGGTTAAAAATAAAACCATGTAGTTTGTGCAGGTGCTCTGTCTTAAAACAGGATGTGGGCTAAGTTGTGAACATCATCAGAAATGGCTCTTCCTTGGGTGGTTCCAAAAATATATACTTTAGCAACCTGTCTTTTTAACCTGTGTGGTTTCCTGAAGACTGCTTTTCTGTGACTTCTCAGAACCATGAGGTCATCACAGGTCGTAGGATAGTTTTGTTCATGAACATGGGATTGTTCCCTGTTTAAACTACACAGATAATGATCAGGGACTGAAACACTCCAAGGCAGAGTCCTGCTCTGATTGCCACTTCCAGAATGCAGTAGCTTGTTCTTCTTTCCTAACAGTGGTGCTGATCTGTAGGTTGGATATGTGTCAAACTCCAGACACTTTTTCCCTCTTGGAGTTTCATAATTTAGGTCCCTGCTTTTTCACTATGAATTGAGGATCAAACATAATTACCCACCTGCTCCTCTCAAATTAAACATTACATGAGCTCTAACAAGATTAAAGTAATGATTTCAAAGAAAATCCATGCTAATATTCACACCCATAGGATCATCCACAGCGACCAAGAAGACGCAGCCTTTGAATGAAAGTTTTTTTGTTTGGTTGGTTGGTTTTTTTACTAGTGTATTTGGTTTAAAATTAGTTAGTTGTCGTGCATCAACCATGGTCATAAAAATTCAAGCCACTGAGATTCTGACATTCCATAGCAGGGAATGAAGTCAAACATATCAACCCTATCTACTTTTATGTCCTTAAATTGAACATAGTGGAGCAAAGAAGTTCTTCTAGATCATCTGAAACATCACACCTCTAACCTGAAAGGAAATACTTAATAGAAACAGCAACTTTTGTATTGCTTTTAGTGAGAATGGATGGACAAAAGCACACCAGACCTGTGAAAGTTCACTCCTTTGGTATTTTCTTTGGAAGATACAATGAACTTCGCTGATACCTCAAAGATTTATCAGACTGTATAGAGTGATTTTTTCCCATTTGTGGTGGCTAGACATCTCCACTTCATCACATGCACAGATATATTGCGCTAACCCTCTGCTACAGGTTGCCCGTGGAGAGAATTTCACCACTTCCATGTAAGCTCATAGAAAATATATTGTCAGACTTCAGGGAGAAAGCTAATAAAAATTGTATCTCTATTTCTTATGCTTCTCACATTTTACTGCAATCCCTAGTGTGAACACAACACCTAGCAAAAAAAGTATTTTTGGTAGCTAGGAATCTCTGTGGTTCTCAGGTCTCTGTAGTTTCCTACTTTGGAAGAACTGGGAAACAACATGGCAGCAAGATAAGCAACTCTCTGCCCCCACATGGAGGGGGAGTCATACTTGGCATCTTCTCAGGTCTAAGCACATAAAACAGGCGTGTCTCTCTTTTGATCATCATCAGCCCTGTAATAATACTCACACACAAAACTGGGAGTTTGTAAACTCCTTGGTAAACAAAATGGTGTTTGTAACCACCAAGTAGATCCAAAAGAATTGTTTCTTTGTGCCTTGCCCTCAAAGTAAACTGTATTGCTAATGGCAATGGCTGTGAAAATTCAATACGGTGACAACGATTTTCACTGTGAAGTACTTTATGAGTGAGAAATTTGGCTGTGGAAAATCTAATGTACACAGGTTTGTGCCAGGAATGTCCAATCTGAAGGAAAATGTTTCTATCAGCAACTAATAAGGAGACCTGAGCAGCAAATTTCACACATTGCCCAGTGACTTTTCCAAAAAGTAGAAATGTCATAGTTTTTCTGCAAATGGTGTTGAGGTAATTTCAATGATCACAGCTGTGATGGCTTTGGGCTTCTGTTTCACAGAAAGCATTACACCTTCAAAAATGCCTCATGTCCAGAGTAAGCCCCGGGCCTGAAGAAGGATGGGATGTATTTTATCACTGACAATGCTTCCAGTGATATTTACACACCTTCCACTCCCCATCGACACCCATAAGTGAGCTCCATCTCTGGAGTTCAAATGCAGTGCGGTGTCTTCAAGCAGAGCATCAACTCAGGGAAGGGAGTTCATGAAGTTTTCTTAATGTTTGCATGAGGAACAGTCAAAAACTCACTCACAACTCACAGAAATCAGTCGAGATCTCAGTGGGAGTGGACTGAACCATAAGCAAGGAGATGTTCTTTGTGACATAGACACCTCTTGATTCTTATTGGCTAGTGCTCATTTATTTTTAAATGGCAACAGCTCTCAACACTTGACTATTTACACAGCTCTCGTATCAACAAATATTTTCTCCAAAGTGCTGCAGTAATTAACATCTAAATAAATCATGTCTTTTTGAAGCTGATGACATATGTTAGCAAGTGTTTGCCAACACAAAGTTTAGCACAGAAAATATGGGGAGATTCCGTTTCTTCATTTTTTCAGACAGATTATTGCTAAGACAGGTCACTAGCAAATTGCAGAACTTCCAGTCGTGATCTACACAAGGCAGGTACTAACAGCTATCAAACACATTCATCTCACCTGCCTAACCAGTGTGTTTGCAAGGATTTTTCAGGACTGCAGGTTACAAGGTACAAGAAAGTGATACAGATAATTATCCATAGCTGATGTAATTTGGCATGGTTAGAATAATTTTGCAAAGACCTTAAGGTCATCAAGTCAAACCATTATACTAGCACTGCCAACTCCACCACTATACCATGTCCCCAAGCACCCCAACTGCTCATCTTTTAATATCTCCAGGGAGTCCACCACTTCTCTGGGCAGCCTGTTCCAATTCCTGACAACCCTTTTGGTGAAGAAATTTTTCCTAATATCCAATCCAAACCTCCCGTGACCCTCCTTTTCAGGAGGTTCAGTCAAGGTCTCCCTTGAGCCTTCTCCAGGCTGAACAACTCTCTTGCACTTGGCCTTAATGGGGCCACTGATGAGGCAGAGCTGCTCAGACATATTGAGGACCTGGTGCCTAGCCAAAGATGTGACCAAAGATTTGAGCTACAACATTAGAACCACTTGTTTAAAATCTAAAACAAAACAAAACCAAACCAAACAAACAAACAAACCAACCAAACAAAACAAACCAAAACAAACAAAAAACAAAAACAAAAAACAAAAACAGAAAAAAAAGAAAGCATCTTTTATGTTTTAGCAGTAAAAGCCCTTTAAGTAAAGGGAGATAATTCAGCACTGTTTATTGCTTCTTCATGCAGAGCATTTGGCAACACAGACCAGAATCCACCATTTTTGCCTGACATGAAATACACTCATTCACTTATAGGGACAGCCTCTCTGTTTGTCTCTGGTGCATTAAATCTTGCCTTTTTGTTTTCTGCACACTGGTACTGCTGCAAGGGTTGTGAGTAAGAATATCCTGGTGCTTAGGACCTGACCCAAAAAACATCAGGCTGAAGAGTTCTGAGTCCAGATCTGCCTTTGCCTGAGCACTGCACAACATAAAAGGCAGCCATGCCCCTCAACACAGAGCAGCTGCTTTTGAAAAGGGGAAAGTGAATAATTTCCTTGGTACTCAGCCTGATAACTTTGGAGTACATGTTTAGGAGAAAGTTTTGTACTGAGGACCACAAAATATCACAAATGGAAAGTCTGAGCTGCAAAGGTAATTATTAGCTGGAAAGGTTGGGCCAAATGATTCTTGAGGTCCCTTCCAACATGGCATCCTGTGATTCTATGATTCTATGAGGTAATGTTTCAGGCTTGTGTCTCATGTGTGTCCTACAGAAGTTAATTTAGGTATTTCTCTGCCCTATGTTCTGATTTCAGCCTTTCCAAACAGAGATGCTTCAGGCTGCTGAATTTAGAATACAGGCTGATACCCTCTGAGGACCTGCTGGTCATTTTAAAAGTGAAATCTTAAGGTCAGCACCAGGCTGCAGAGGATATACATCAGCTTAGGATTCAGAAGACTGTACTCAGTTGGCACAGACAACTTCAAGGAGAAATAAGCGTTACTGACTGAAGGACTTGTCATGCAGCCAGCTACAATAAGGTTCTGGCTCTATGTGGAAGTAATGCTTTGTGAATGTTTATTTTCTTTCCATTACTTTCAATTTTGATATTCTAGTGAATATTTTAGATGACAAAGTTCTTTAGAGAACAGTCTTCCCTGACTAATAGAATGGATTCAATTGACAGAACAAATAAACTTGAATACTGAGAGTGAAAGAAAACATAAATAGGCAAGGCAGAAAAGTGGTGGGAGGCACAGCAGAGACAAGGGAGGGAAATTGCATGCCAAGGTCACAGAGCAAGACAGTAGCTAAGCCAGAAATAGAATTCAATACAGTAACAGAAAAGTCTGGCTTGCTTAGGTATTTTTTTAAGGTTTAACAAGTTACATCCTGTTGATTAAGCTTAAACAGAAGCTTTTTTTATTTGTTCAGCTGACTACAATAGCAATTGTAAATATTATTGTGGTTTCTCCTCAGATCCTAGATGTTTCTCTGTCCCAGCTTATTCTAAATTAACCAGTGGGAGAAATGCTTTTAACAATCAGAAAGCAGCCAGCAAGGGGTCCCATTCTGCTGCCTCTGAGCCAGCAAAATGCCCCAGCACATGTACATTCCCACTGTCTCCAGCACTAGCACCATTCTGCTTGCTGTGGGAGACGGGGCCACCATAACTTCCCAAATTAAATGGGCAAAACCTGGGAGTCTTTGGGCTGGGAGCTGGAGCTGCTCCATTCTCTGTCACTTCAACTCCCCCAGAAAACCTCAGCATGAGTCTGGGCTCTGACAGGACCTGCTCCAGGATGCTGCGAGCCCACCAGCTGCAGGGCACTGATTCTGGAGTCTGAGGAGAAAGCAAAAGATAAAATAGCAGTTTTCTCATTTATAGTTTTATTTCAAACCTCCTGGATTTAGATGGTCTGAGTAATACTGTGACCCATCACCCAGGTATCTCTTTCACTTGAGAAATAGCACTTTCCAGAAAAAGAGGAGGAAGCTGCATGTGAGGATACCTCTGATGAAGAGGGAGCTCCTGGAGCAAATTTCTTCAAAGAAAAGGATTAAATCAGCTTTTGATAAATTTGTGTCTTAATCTTTAAAAAGAAAAAAATCAGTATCTGAAAAAGTAAATAGATGAAAACTGGTCAGAACTCTTCACTGGAAGTTTTTAAATTATTTCTTAGGTATTACAGATGGAATGAGGCCAGAACCGATCCTGTTAATTTCTTCAATTATAAAACATGAAGATAGGTGATTAATTTTGCTGTGCTCACTGCTGGAATTTTTTATTCTTCTTGTAGTAGCTGGTTTGGTTTCATGTTTTGCCTGGTACTACTTACTGGCTTCACAGGTTCAGTTTTGCCTTCATTGCTTTGGGTGTTGCTTTTCTTTTTTAGTGGCTTCAACTGAAGCAATAAATAGGAGTAACCAAAATGTTTGAATTTAGATCTGAACCTGATGTCACGGAGGCATCTGTTGAAGATGGGCACACAGAGTAACTTTCCTTCACCCAAAAAGTCCTTGCAGTTTTGTGAATACTGTGACACAAAGTTCTCAAAGAACAATTTTTTATGCTGTTTCAGTGGAACATAGAAGTTTTCCAGTATATGTGAAAAATATCATATTGCTTCCATTTAATTGCTGAACCATGAATTCTGTGGGTCTAGTTTCACATACTCCCACATTAGAAAATGTACCATATAATCTCTCTTCATCTCAGCTTCTCCATCAATCAACTGGGAATAATAGCAGCTGATTAAGGAGTACAGTGAACTTTAATTAATGTGTGTACAGCATGTTGAGATCCCTGAAGAATAAGATGCTTT
Source organism: Calypte anna (assembly GCF_003957555.1). Classification (NCBI taxonomy): domain Eukaryota; kingdom Metazoa; phylum Chordata; class Aves; order Apodiformes; family Trochilidae; genus Calypte; species Calypte anna. Next base: position 141,404,007 of record NC_044245.1, on the reverse strand, counting down.
AGAACATCAAAGAATAGACAATGACATTCTTTGTCTTATGTCCTGGAGTCAAGATACTTTAACATTAAGCTTCAGACCTATAAGGGATACAGAGAGAATCCTTTTGCAGCACTACATAAAATCACACTGTGCCTCTGCCAAGAAAGCAATACAAAAGAAATTCACAAGAACATATAGGAAATATGTTCTCAGTATGAGAAAAGATTTCTATGTGTTTTCCCACTCCCTGTCCTATCTCTAATCCTACTGTTGCTGAAATGTTTAGCTCTGGACTATAACTGAGTGATCCTCACTAGCTCCTCAGTGCCAAGAGCTGATGTTTGAGATTCTCACACAAACATCACCAGCACAAGCAATACCCATCTGATAAATCTCAGCTGTTCTCTGGATAACCTAGAGATCTGTTCATAGCCCTTACAGGATATACCCTTACAGCAGAAGCAGTGCAACCAGGTTTGGAGCTGAATGGTCACCAACCAATGCTCTCCTAAATCACAGAGCAGTCACCAATGCAGACCTCCATTCTCACCCTGCTCCTCTTTCACACTGCAGTTTGCTCTTCCCTTGTCAAGAAAACATTTAGCTTCTGACCCTCCTGAAGGTTTGGGAAAGTACTGGAAGAATTTAAGAACTTTGGATGATAGTACCTTTACACTTACTAAAAAGCGGGGGATTAATCCTCTTGAAATGATAGGTAACCTAAAGCCACTATTTCCTTCTTCCACCCCTCCCCAACTCCCGAATCAGAAGTACAAGATATAAAGTCAGTTAACTCAGGAGAACATTTTTCCTTTGAGAAATGCAAAGCAGGCAGAATGCCCAAGAGCTGTGTAGTTTTCCCATTTAAATTCTCAATTACAAAAAGTTTTTTACAGTTGATCCCACTGTTACAGCCACTGAGCCTATCCAGCTCCGAAATGCCAGGTATGCTCTGTCCAGAAAACCCAGATGGAGAAATGGACCCTCAGCCCCATTTTGAGGCACAGGGGATGCTTCTTGGGTCATTTCTGGTATTGATAGCTGAGATAATGGCCCATTAAGTAGTAAGGATATTTATTTTCTTTGTGAAAAAGCATAATGGAAATTGACTTAATGCCCTGAAATAATCAATTTTATTTTTTTTCCTCTTAAATATTTCAAGGACAATTTCCAGTGATCTTTTAAGTTTAATTAAGTTAATTTCATTCAAGGCCCAAAGACTCAGAACTTCAGATTTCTTTCCTTGTATCTCTATCATTTGTGAACACCATATTATGACATATATAATTCCTTCTGCATTAACAAAGCTACATTTCCCAAATCCTGTGAATATTGACTGAAGTGCCATAAAATTTTCAAGGCTTCCTTGAACTTAATTCAATTCTTTTTACAGCTTCATAAATACTTAAGAAAAATCACATTTTATGATCACTAAAAGTGTCATTACCCTTTGAGTTCTATAGCTGAGAAAGCAAGTTTCTTAATTTTTTTTATTTGTTTATTTACAGGTTGAGGATTTCCAGTTATACCTCTCCCTAGTTTATTTTTTCCAATTTTTTTGCCTCCTGTCTTCAGTGGCTACAGAGGCAGGGAAAGGCAGACACAAAGCAAAAGAGAAAACTGAAGGTCACACAAGATTAACACAGAATATTTTTCAGTCTGTGGCTAGACTCTGGGTTAGTACAAATGAACAAAGCTTGACTAGCTAAGGATGTGCAGGGTTAGGTTTTCCAATTTTTCACCCAAAGAACTAATGATAGGCTGTACCTTACCCTTCCCTCCCTCCTTTGTCTATACCTTTGACTCTTTCCATTATAAAACTTTAAAGTAAGTTTTAATTTTCTCCTGACTCTGTTGTTGCTGTGAGACAGGGCTGTACTTCTTCACTGTCTCTCTTATGGTCTCCATCAGGTGCTCCTTGACATCAGTGGAGCATATGAAAACCTTAGAAGGACAGTACACAGCTTCTCTCATTTTTCTGTCCAGAACAGTTTGGAGAGTGCTAATTTCTCACGCTGGGATTGGAACAAGATGTGATCTGCACTCTGGCTGAGCCTCTATGGTGCAAAATCAGCCTCTTGGTGACTATAGGAAAAGCCAAGGACAGAGCTTGACAGAGCTCGAGATAGAGATCACTTGAGCCTGAGGGAGGCTGAGAAAGGTTTGTGAATTAAAACCCTAGTTGAAAGGGGGAAAATGAAGAAGCAACACTTTTATCCAGGCAATCACACACCAGTGACAACAAAAAGTAAGTCTAGATTATGCCATGGCTTTTACTAACCTTAGACTATATAATCTTCCAGAATCTCTGGATGATTGCTAAAAGTAACAGCATCAGCACTGAAAGATTGGTCTATTGGAGGTTGTTCTCTGAACTGTCTTCTGTAAAAAAAGTTTGTCTCATATTTGAGCTATTTTTTAGAATGTGAATCTGAGAGACTCAATTGAAATTTCACTGGAAGACGTGAATAAAACAAAAGGAACCAGGTTGGACATTATTCATTCATTCAGGAGGTGTCAGGAATTCAGATGAATTCAGATGTGAAATTGTTGAGCTGCAAACCAGAGTGTGTTTCCTTTTACATAAATGAGCCTTGGTGTCAAAGTTATGAAAGACAGAAAATGCAACAGTCAGTTTTAAAAAGAGCTCAGATCTAAATTTGACTCAGTTCTCAAGCAAGTCAGTAGAAACTATAAGAAGAACTGGATTGGAGGGTTGGAAAGAGCCATCAGGCATAGGGAAAAGGACGCTCCAATTAACATAATGAAGTTTGAATTGAGAAAAGCTTTTCATGAGGATCTTCATTACAGTCTTGAAAAAAGAAAATTGTCACAGGACAAAGGGACAAATCATCCTCACAATCTGAATCAACTTCAAAGATTGAAAGGAAAAGTTAGCAATAAATTTTAAATTTATACAGCTGAAGGAAGTTCACAGTAGAACTCCATAGAGATCTGTGCTCTTAAAACATATAAAAGACAGTAGAAAAAAAAAGGGTGAAGGGGTGTATGGCAAAGGCTACAAATGATACAAACTTATTCATTGTAGTGAAACCTAACTGGGAATTTTTCAGAAGATCTCAGGACTTGGGAATGACTGTGGAAAAAAAATTACAGTCCCAAGGCACTTCCCAAAAAGTATGGGTAGAAATTATATGTGCATGTTGCTGAATTCTACCTTAGCTTTATTGACTTGAAGTAAAAATCTGGGAACTACCGAGTGCGATTCCCATCAAAGCATCTCCCCAGAACTCAAGAGCAGCCAAAATTCAAACAGAGAACTACCAAAGGAATAAAGGCAAAATCTAAAAAATCTATATTCTCTACATAAATTTTCAAAATACAAATTGATAAATTGAAGAGCTTTTGCTCTTGAAGCTAGTGCCCGGTTCTGATAACCCCATTCTTTTCTTATTTACAGTTATTGTGAACAGTTGGTTACTAAAGTAAATGGAGTTTTGTTTTGACCCTAAGGGGTGGCTCTTGTGTAAAGCAACCTGACTAAAAGCTGTTACACATTTCTGCAAAGTCCATATGCCAAGAAATACTACAGTTAAAATAAGACAACAATTGGATATTGACAGACAGGTATGACATAACTTTTGCAGAATGATTTTTGAGTATCTCAAATAATCTGGTATTCAGGCCATAGGTTTTTCATTGATATTGTAAATTAGACCCCCTGCCAGGTGCCTCAGGCTGCAGAAGCAGAGACACCAATTCTTTCTGGTCACTTCAGTTACTAGATACATTATTACTGGAAATACAATATTTTAAATTGTTTTCAGACCCTTTAATTTTACAATATCTTCTTTTCTCCCCTCTTGCTGAAAGATATTTCTAATCAATATCCAGGTTTGTTGAATTCTTTTTTTCTCCTCGTTGAATTATTTTTTTTTCCACTTTCAATGCTGATTTACTGGCAGCATACAGAAAATACAGCTCTGCTCCTCCAACAGTTTACAGATATACTGGCCATCTTTACCCCAGTCATTTAAAACATGGCTCACTGGCATTCCTCAGAATGTAAGTAATTTATTTTCCATTTTATAATAAGGCAAGGATGACCCCAGGCTTGGAGTGAACAAGTTACTGAATCACAGAATCACAGAATGTTTTAAGTTGGAAAAGACCTCCAAGATCATCCAGTCCAACCTTTGACCAACACTATAAACTACTAAACTGTGTCCTTAAGGACCAGGTCCAAACACCTTTTAAATACCTCCAGGGATGGTGACTCCACCACTGTCCTAGGCAGGCTGTTCTAATGCCTGCCAACCCTCTCAGTGAAAAAATGTTTCCTAACATCCAGCCTAAACCTCCCTTGGCACAGCTTCCATCCATTTCCTCTGGTTCTATCACAGTCCACTAAGAAGAGGCTGTTTCCCTCCTCGCTCCACCCTCCCTTGAGGTGGTTGAAGAGAGCTCTAAGGTCTCCTCTCAGCCTCCTCTTCTCCAGACTAAGCACCTCCAGCTCCCTCAGCTGCTCCCCATAGGACTTGTGCTCCAGGCCCTTTGTGAGCTTTGTTGCCCTTCTCTGGACACGCTCCAGCACTTCTCTGTCCCTCCTATGGTGAGGTGCCCAGAACTGAACACAGTGCTCAAGATGCAGCCTCACCAGAGCTGAGTATAGAGGGATGATCACCTCCCTGTTCCTTCTTGGCCACCTGGACACAGTGCTGACTCATGCCAACTGTCAACCAATCCCCCCAGGTCCCTTTCCAACTTACAGCTCTCTAACCACACTTCCCCAAGTCTGTAGCTTACCATGGGGTTGTTATGACCCAGGTGTTATGACCCCAAGGCATTTGGCCTTGTTAAACCTCATACAATTAACCTTGGCCCATTGATCCAACCTGCCTAGGTCCCACTGTAAGACTTCTCTACCCTCCAGCAGATCAACACAGACACCTAGTTTGGTGTCATCTGCAAATTACTGGGGGTATACTCAATCCCCTCATCCAAATAATTAATGAACATAATAAAGAGAACAGGCCCCAGCACTGAATCCTGGGGGACACCACTCATACCTGGTCACCAGCCAGGTTTAGTTCTATTCACGAACACTCTTCCAGCCTGACCATCCAAATTTTTATCCAAGGCAGAGTATAGGGATTCTGGATCCCAAAGATGCATGGGCACATGGAGAGAAGTGATGCACTACTAAAACACGGGCTGGCTGAGTGGGAAAATCAGGAGCAATGAGGAGCATGACATGGTTATATGGAGCCTGGAGGTCTCTTGTCTTCACTGCGGGGTGGACACAGCCCCATGAGGACAGCTCTAGCCATTCTCAGACCTCTTCCCTCTCTCTGGCATAAGACACCTGGAAGTGGTGGAACAATTAGAGTAATGTCTGAGGACTGTGAGAGATGCAATGAAGCCATGTACAGCAGTGGAGCCCATAGGTTCAGGATTTTGGTGACACAAAGGACAACTGACAGCAGAGGCACTGCATCTGCAGGGCAGCAGGTGCACATCAGAGGCAGGGGATGCTCACAGGCACAGACCTGCTCATGTTATCATGGCTGCTGAACTCTCAGGGATGCTCTGATTGCCTTTGGCCAGCACAGGTGTGGTGGATTCTGGGAGAAGTCTGCAGGTCACTTCCATCAGGTCAGTACATCTTCATTTGAGTGGACACTGAGAAGAGCCCCTGAGAATCTCCCTTCCTCTTTGTCTCCAAGGGAAGCATGGGCATTGAACGCCTGTTTTGTGGGTGGCAGAGTGAACTCTTACAGTTCTGCTCTCACTTTTTAAAAAATTAAATGCTGCCATTGATATGGTAAAAGAGCAGAGACAGCTTAGTTGCTGATTTTACACAGAGTGAACAGCAATTCTGCTGTGCAGAGAACTCAGCTCCTCACATCTTCTGCCAAACACCTTTCCCCTGGGGCTCATCGCATGGAGTCAGCTCTGTGTCACCCTGACTGATGCTGGCACTGTCTGGAGTGCCCTAGCTGAAAGGGCAATTCCTCTTGGCTCTAGTGATTGTAACAGCCCAAGCCCCCTCACCTCTGGAGCTAAAATTATCTTACAAAAATGCCACTGCAGCAGCTATGCACAGGCAGCTCTGCCCCTCCTTTGTCAGTCATATCTATCTGCAGGCTGCCTCTGCATTTTCATCTCTCTTGCAAGTCAGGGGAAAAGAAATAATGCATAGCTCAGCTGTTTCTGTCTGTAGGCATTTAAGCTGGTAAGGCTCAGCTGTATAAATCTTCCCAGCTGTGAGAACCTCAGTGCTTTTATTCCCATGATAAAGCCTTTGGCTCTAAATGTGTTTCAGGGATATTCAAAGAGGAAATCTTTCTCTCCATCTGGGGAATTGCTCAGTGTCGACTGACAAGGAAATGGGAGGTCAGTAGCATTAAAAAAGAAAGAAAGGAAAAAAGAAGAAAAAAAAAGAACCGTGGGTTATAGAATTAACTTTATACTAAACCTTGGTGTGTGTTTTATGAAGAGGGGAAGAAGGGAGGCATGGGGGATGTGGAGGAATGGAAGGTTAGACTTGCACAGAGCTCTTCATTGGAAAACTAACGCAGCCATCCCCAAGGCACTGTGCTGCTAAGATGTGGCATTTTCCTGATCCAATGGAAAAGGAAGACCAATACTTTCCCTTACAGTAACCTTTGCTGATTAATCAGTGTAGTGACATTGAAGTCAGTTCCAGTGGGGAATAATTGCTGTCACTCTCAGACACAATATGGTAATAAAATGCCATGGTGACAGCTACAGTTTTGAAGGGCTGGCAAGGAAATCCAGATCAAGGATCAATGTCTGGCAGGCAAAGTGCTCACTTAAAGTCAAGGAGAGAAGTGTTTAGGCATAGAGGTTTATCTTTAAAGTGACAGAATTTGAACAAAGAAATGGACAACATTTAATAAAAATCTGGAAACAACTTTTTAGGCTGCAGCTTGGCTTAAAACCCAAGGCTCAGACTTGAAGATGAATATAAGCATCTACAGTTCTGAAGGGTATTTTGAAGGTAAACGGCTTAGACAAAATAAAGCAGCATCTTTCCCATTATGCTAGAATTTGGCTTCCATTCCAGGTTCTGCTGAAAACTTCCCATTGATGAACTTGGACATGATCCCAGTTGTTTGCCTCAATTTCTCACCTGTAAAAAGAGCATGAGCCCTTTCCTATCTCCAAGGGTGTCTTAAAAATACCAAAATGCCGAGTGCTGGGACACTAAGGTAATAAGCAGAGATAAGCCTGAGACATTTTTGTTGTTCAGACTCAGTTAATTAAAGCAAAGTGTCCCATTGGTATAGAAGTCTTAATTTTTTAAATTAGTCCCAAATAAGCTCCCTTTGTATAGCCAATAAATACCAGTTTATACCTGAAAAAAAATCTGGTCCATCCAACAAGGTTTTATTCTTGGGTCTCTGGAAATAGAGTCAGATTTTCTACTTCTTCACAACCTCAATGAGATCACTGGTTCGACAGATTGATTATCCTGGTGCAATCCACATCCTCAGCAGATAGGGTTTAAACTGTATGTGAAAGCTAAAAGAAGTCCCTGTTTCAGAGGCAAAAAGCACAAAATTATAATAGCCTGCTGAAAAATAGATTTTAAGTATGTACCTGAGAGTTTCCCAAGCTTATAATATGCCAAAGAGCTGGATTTTTAAATAAAAATCCTACAAAAATATTTCTCCTTGCTCTCAAGAGTGATATACTGTTAGCATTAACAATACCCTAATGATATTTCTCCTCTGGGAATATATACATGGATTTGAATAGTACACAGAGCTATCAACAACGCAGAAGCAAACACAGTACCTACCATTTCCCCTGACTCCCATATTTTAGGAGGTAAATGAAAGCAAACCAAAGCAAATCACTGTGATCATGAAAACATATGGCACCAAAAAGCAAGGAGCTGTACTGCATGGTTTACATGGGAAACAGAATCTGATTTCCATCAGCATAATGAGAATTTGTTCCCATGCTGTTCGGATAATGCAGGTCTCAGCCAGAAAGATAAATATTCTGGTATCTGGAAATAAATTCAATTATTTTCCATTTCCACTGAACTTACATAATTTAGGAATGTGACTTCTTGCCTGCCCATTAGTAGGTCTTGGATGGCCCATTGCTTCCTGCAATAAATGACTTTAGATAAGGAAGATCTCTCAGGAATCAGCTGAAAGAAGGCAAACTAAAGGCAATGTCTTAGAACCAACCAATAGTGTAGTCAGATGGCTTGTGAACAATAAAAACCTGCCTTAGGATTCCTGATACTGACAAGTCCTCAGCTCCACAGGTTAAAAAATGCACGAACTCTATTTTGGACTAATTTGACTGCGTAGGAAATGGTAACTGGGGAACTTCACCACTGATGTCTCATTTCTAAGACACTTAAGAAGAAACATAAAAGACTCACAAACTGCTGGAGTATCCTCTAACAATGATGTTTTCATGTCACATAAGTTTGGTGCTAAATCCATCCAGTAAGATCAGATGGGACTCCTGAAGAGGGGATTTTACTCACCATGGGGCATGCCTGAGAGTTCAGCACAGGCAAGACTATCTTCCAGCTTCCAAAGGAAAAAAAAATTATATAGTTCAGCAGTAGAACTTCATAAGCTGTTGGCTTTAGTCCATGAGTTACCTCTGTAAAGTACAGCACAGTCCCCAGCTCAGTGCTACCTACCCCGCCTTATTCTTTGATACTTGATGGCCCAGATCCTTAAAGTTATTGGTGTAAATTGTACCTATTCATGTGGTCTGATAATGGAAGTTCTTCTGGTGATAAAAGCCAAGATCTTCAAGACAAAATATGGTGGTACAAAGAGTAGCTGCCACAATGAGGCTTTGCTGTGGGTTAGTCTAATATTCAAAGATAATCTTTTCACTACATTTGTAACGGATGGTGTCTTTCACTGAACAATTCCAGTAGCCTGTCCTATGTCCACCCTCTCTTTCTTTCATCTCTTTTTTCAGATGGATGAAGACCATCAGTCTCTGTGAATCATGTGCCAGTGCCTGGGTTTGCCAACTCTGAGAAGACTGTGAATTAAAACTGGCAGAAAGTAAATTAATGACCTACTGGGCACAGATCACAACTGCAGCATTTCAGAAGTCATACAGAAAAAACTAATTAAATTGACTGCCATGCACCCAGGACAAGAAACTAGGAAATGTGCCAAAAGAGTTCCCAAAATAGCTCGTTTTGAGAATATAATTTTTTTCCATTATTTCCCAACCCTTTGTAGCCACTCTCATACTTATTCCAGTACAGAGCATCCAGACAGTACTTTTCCTCCAACTATGATGGCAAATCCTGCAATTTAGTGTTACTGTCCTGTAAACAGAATGGTTATTTCCCATTAAAATACATCCCATTTCACAGAACAGCAGAATGCATCTGATCCTAGTAAAGAGCCATCCCACTCCCAGCACTCCAGCTGGCTGGACCTCAGGTTTATCACCTGTGGCTTTCCTTCTGCTTTTGTTAGACAAAAAGGTTGCAAAATGGAACATTCAAAAACAAATAAAGAAAAAGAAGGTAAAGAGTAAAAATAAGTCCATTGAAAACTGGTTGGAAAGAAATGTCACAGAAAAGAAATTCCCAATAAAGACTCTTGTCAAGCTTTTTAGGCAGAAAGATCTCTGTGCTTTGCCTGTCTTTGTCCCATGTTTCCTGCACTGGACACTGGAAAACCCAAACTTCATGTATGTCAATTAATCATTTAGAAAATTCTGTTTCCCTTTTCAGTTAGACATACAGCTCTTCATGACAAGAATTTTCTCTTATAACCTATATTTCCTAAATTAATCTCTATGGTTTCTTAAGGAATATAAATTTTAAAATGTCCCTTTGTGTCTACACTGTTTCAGGTGGGTGACCCAGCAACTCCAGAGCAGTTCCTTTCTGTGGCTGGACCTGTTGGAGTGCATGTAGGGGAGATGATGACCAAAAGATGATCAGAAGGATGGATCCCGTCTCCTATGAGGACAGGTTGAGAATATTGGCATTGTTCTGTCTGGGGAAGAGAAGGCTCAAGGGAGACCTTATAGTGGCCTTCCAGGACCTGAAGGGGGCCTTCAGGAAAGCTGGAGGAGGACTTCTATAACAGCATTTAGTGACAGGACAGGAGGTGATGGCTTTATATTAAAAGAGGATAGATTTAGACCAGATATAAGGAAGAATGTTTTTACAAAGAGGGTGGTGAAACATTGTCACAAGTTACCCAGAGAGGTGGTGGATGCCCCATCTCTGGAAACTTTAAAGGTCAGTTTGGATAGGGCTCTGGGAAACTTGATCTAGTTGAAGATGTCCCTGCTCACTGCAGGGGTGTTGAACTACATGATCTTTAAAGGTCTCTTCCAAGTTAAACTCTTCCATGACTACCTGATTTATTTGTGGTTTAGAACTCAAGTACCATGGAAAAAAACATCTCTGGTGTACAATAGACAAACAGGGTCATAACCCCCTCAAAACTTGCCATAAGTGCTTTTGGTTAATTACACCCCAAAGCTGGAGTGTAGTTATGCATTGGATGGGAAATTCAGGAGTTATTCCTCATCCCAGCTGTCAGAATGTAACTCTTTTCCAAGCTCATGTAGTTAGGAATCCCTTCTCTAAAAACACTGTAGCCCTCCAAGGTGTTTAATTGCTCTTCTCTGAAATTAATATGAGCTAGTGAGAAGCTCATCCTTTTATCTTCAGCAACCTTATGCTGATTTATGCAGCAGAAACTCTACAGAGAGGAAGACATATAAAATGGATGTTACATTACCATCAAGATTCCTATTTTTAGAAGAGAAATCTTGAGGAATAGGGCTGTCTAAACAATCTGGGAGCTGAATCATCATTTTGGCTTAACTTTGGGAAGACAGAAGCCACCAAAATAAAGAAGTGAAAAAAATTTACAGTGGGTATTCACTGTTTTGTACATCCTTAAATGCAATACCTAATCCTTAACTTTTAAAGGAATAAGTACATTTGTTTCGACCATCAGGTTGGCCACTAATAAAATGTGTTGCCCATGGTCAGATGATCCTGTTGTAGTGGAGAAGCTTTACTCACATAAGTAATTAATTCTCATAATTGTACAGCACAGAATTCTCCCATGCAGAATGAGAAGTTCCTAACCCTTCCAGCCCTTCTCCACTAAGCTGGAAGTGACATCTTGAAAGTGAGCAGCAAAGAGATATTTCCGACAACAATTTTTAACCAGTTTTACCAGGAGGCACCTGGATCCCAGGGGCTGTCATACCAGCTACTTCATCCTTTTGTTTCTTTGTAGTCAGTATGAGGTAAAGCAGTACCCGTGTTCCCTAAGCCCTCTCTGGCTGCAACTGCTGTGTAACTCATGCAGGCAGATTTGAGGATCCTTTTTTTTTGGTGAAAGTTTCTTTATTTACCAATCATAAGCAGTTCAGCTGTTTTTTACCCTTGTTGAATCAATCTGTTGATCTGTTGAATCTGATCAGACCTTTCATTTTTTATGGAAAAAACCCCAGCTTCAATCTGAAACACTGCTCACATCAAGATGCATGTGCAGCCTCACAGTTTAAGATGTTCGTATCTCAGATGAAAATTTCTGAATCAATTAAGTGATTTACTACACTTCTTCAAAGTCATAATTAAAACATTTAGGAATTTACATCTCAATGGAAGTCTTTGACAGCCATGAGCATAGATCATTGGCATGGCTATGATCATAGAGCACAGATCATAGATTAGGAAATCATTTTATTTAGGTCTCAGGATCACCTGGGCACTTTTGAAGATATTCTTCTTGGTTTTTTTTTATAATTGAAAGAGATCCTGAGAATAGGCTGGGGGAGGACTGGAGAGGACTTAGCCCATAGATCTATGTTCTATGCTAAGTGTTGTAGTGTTGTGTCCTTGCCTTAAAAAAAATTAGATTCAATGTGATGGTTTGAGGGAGCAGAAACTGATTTTGTGGCATTGATGCTATTATCTCTGATGGCCAAGCCTGAGGGAGACAGAAGGTGTTACTTAGAACCCTGAGGAGGTCCAGCAGGCAGAACAACAATGGGCTGGATGACCTCAGTGTTTCCTTCCATTTTCTGCCATACTCATACACTGCCAGAAGGGCAGGAAAGTTGTCCTTTGCTGCCTCCTCTCTTCCTGAAGACATCTGGGGAGGAGGCTCCTGGCTCTCTTTTCAGCACTCCATGTGCTCTGGAGGATCCTACTCCATCCATTGCTGAGAAGAATCCTGGCCCTTTTCCCCATGTCAGCTCTCCTACGAGGGACCTTCATAGTCTTATAACAGATAACATTAACATCACATTATACATATATATATATATGTGTGTGTGTGTGTGTACACATACATAAATAGATTGCTAATGTCCCTTCCCTCTTCCATTAGGTCTATTTATTTCTAATTTCCAACCTTGAAGTTTCTTTTCCTTATTCCCCTTTTTATCTTCTCCTGGAAGAGTGGAGGGATGGGGGGTGCAGGGAGGAGTAACAGAGAACAATTCTGTTCTGTCTTTTGGTTCCCCCTGACCACTGAACGGAGACAAAAATGCACTCACCAACCTCAAAAAAACCTTTGCTTATGGGTCAAGAGCAGGAGCAGTTGTGAGAATAAAATTCCTAATCCTTTATGCAATAGATCCAGTGCACAGTGCACTAAATGCTGTTTCTCCAGACTTTAAGCATATATGCACTTAAACCAGTCTTCTGGGATATAGGAGTGTCTGTGATGGAAGTTCGCCTGAAGTTTAAAGCACTAAAATAGCATTTCAGACATAGCAGAATTCATCTGATTGTAGAGGAGTTGTGACCATCGGATTTACTACTGCTCACCCAAGTTTCCAGCAGCACAGTATCCTCCTCAGAAGAGTGGGAAGTGCTGTCAGGGCCAAGGAGTGCTCAAATCTGTGCTTAAACCAGCAGTGAATTGGAGCTCTGCCCTTTTGCATCCTGTAACTCTAATTTTCAGCACTAAAGAGCACCTGCATCAGCAGTTGGGATCGATAGGAGACAGAGATGAAAATGTACACCAAGTGGCCTGCATTTTTAGAGACCTGGCATATACTTGCACAGACTCTTGCCACAGAATCACTGAATCATTCTGTTTGGAAAAAACTTAGGATCAAGTTCAACCATTAACCTCTCTGTGTCTAGTCTAATGTTAAACCATGTTCCTAAGTACCACATCTATACATCTTTTAAACACCTCCAGGAATGGTGATTCAACCACTTCCCTGGGCAATCTGTTCCTGTCTTTAATAACCCTTTCAGTGAAGAAGTTTCTTCTGGTGCAACTTAAGGCCATTTCCTCTTGTTCTATTGAATGTTACTTGGGAGAAGAAACCAATCTCCACCTCACTACAACCTTTCAGGTAGATGTACAGAGTGATAAAGTCTCCTCTTAGCCTTCTCTTCTCCAGACTAAACACCCCCAGTTCTCCATGCTTTGTTGCCCTTCTCTGGACTCGCTCCAGCACCTTGATGTCTTTCTTCTAGCAAGGGACCCAGAACCAAACACAGGATTTGAGGGGAGGCCTCACCATTGCTTATTAAAGGGGATGATCACTTCCTTAATCCCACTGACCACGCTATTTCTGATACAAGCCGGGATGCTCTTGTGCTACCTGGCCACACTGCTGGCTCATATTCAGATGGCTGTCAGACAACACCCCCAGGTCCTTTTTCTTTGGGCAGTTTTTCCAGCCACTCTTCCCCAAGCCGATAGCATTGCATGGGGTTGTGGCCAAAGTGCAGGCCCCAACGCTTGGTCTTCTTAAATCACATACACTTGGTCTCAGCTCATTGACCCAACCTGTACAGGTCCCTCTGTAGATGCTTCCTACCCTCAGGCAGATCAACACTCCATCCCAACTTAGTGTCATCTGCAAACTGGACCCCAGCAGATCCAGATTTCCCAGTCCTGTCCCCCTCACATGTGATGGCTGCGATAGTGATGGGAGAAACATCCCTGAAGTACAGACCACCAGGAAGACACTGGGCTGTTTCTGAGCATGGCCTAATAGCTCACACTTAGGAGACAGTAATGATTATTGCATGCCTGATTGCTTTTATATTTTGCTCTATTTCTGGATTGTCCCAAAATCCAAAGAATTGCAAAGTTCATTTATAAGTCAGTTTCATTCCTCCCTTGGTTGCATTTTGCTTGATGCCTGTAGTTATTTTCTGACTTCAAGAAGTGAGCAAGTATTTCACCTCTTGTTTATCTGGATATGTAAACTGAATCATATAGATTAAGTGATTGAAGTACTTTGAGCTACTTCCCATCAGTCTTAGACTGCAGCTAAACAACCAAGTTCTGACTGTAGGACAGGACAGTTCTGAGAGGATTCAACCTTATGGCTCTAACTGTCATTTCTATTACAAACATGCACCACAAGGGATAAAGACAAAATGAAAACAAATTCTAGTCCTAATACTGTGAAATCTGACTAGTGCAGAAAGGGCAATTCTGAGCTGATATTTGATAGTGGTGATGATCACATTTAACCCCATTAGTCATTTCTGATTTGCTTGGCATGTGCATCATGCTGAACAAAAAAAATACAAAGAGACAAAATCAATAGTTTTAACACTGGGTGTGTCCTTGTTTTTTTCAGTTCACAATAACCTAAAATGCTAACATCTGGATGCCATCCAAGTTTTTATTCTGCTCTACAGAGATAAGCAGAATGGAGAAGCCCTGATTCCAGCACTAAGGGAAGCAGGAGTTACATTCATTCTGCCAATATAATAAAAAATACTTTGTGCATCACAAGAGTGTCCAGTAGCAGCTTTAATAGCTCATTGATCCTAAAAGGTTGCAGCTGGGTTATTTGCCAGCATCAGTTAAGCTGAACAATAGTTGCAATTGGGAAAATATTGAACACTTTCCATGCTAATGTTATGCCTTGTCACAGCTCTTTTTTGGTCAGGTTACTGTGCTCTGACCTGTCAGAAAACACCTGTTCTTCAAACAGTTTCATAGGGTGTTTTATCTTTTAGTCTCCCTTGCTCTCTTTCCTCTGAGTAAAATTACAGCTCTGACAGTGACTTTCAAAAACCTCACAGCTGTTTTTCTTATTCTGAAGTAAAACCACCCTGCCAGCTCACAAAGGAACCCACTTAGCTTTTCTTTACAACACTGCCATTGTGGGGGTCTGTAAAACACTTCTCAAAGCCTGCACAGCTGTCGTGGTATTTTATTTGGCTCTTTGTAATTTTGGATTTGGGTGCAACTGGAATTTTTCTCTTGGACAACGCTGCAGGGGGAGAAAGGGAGCAAACTTAACAAAGAGAAAAACCTGAGGATCAGTAAATAATGAAAACCAGCAATTCTAGCAGTGATGCAGCCGAAAAGACGTCATGAATCAGTGAGTCAGCTGGACAAAGGCATGTTGAGAGCAAGGAGTCAGGGAAACATGCAGACATTTGGCAAATCTAATGAGCTTTAATAAGAGATACATTTAGCAGGGCTGTGTGACGTGAAGGATGGATCTCAGTCAGATTTACCCTTTAATAATGGCAGGCTTATTGCCAGTCATCTTCTTAATCACTGACTGAGATACTACGTAGGAAAAGACCTGTCTTCTCATAGAGATTGATGCAAATGGGTGGCTAAATAGTCACTTTTCTATTCTTCTTTTGTATTTCTGAGAGTGGTACCCCCATGGAAATGGCAGTAAATTACCCATTACAAAACTTTCTAAGCAGGTATCCAAGGTATTTGTTCTGAGAATGCCTGATTTTATGCCTCAGCAGAGCAGGGAGACTCCTTTTCTACTGCCATACAGAAAGCCTGATCTCAGACCCAACAGTGCAGGTTTTGTGAAAGCAGGCCAGGATCAGTATCTATCAGTGTCACTCAAAGGTCTCAGAAGGGCAGACCAGAACTGTCAAAATCAAGGTGTATTATCTTCACAAAAGTCCAAGTTAGTAGAATCTCAGGATGATCCTATCTGGGAGAGCCTTGCACCAGAAAAGAGTGAACTATACAAAGCCAGGAGTCAGGAAGCTGATTTTAAAGCTACTTGTAACACAACAGAGAAGTGGAATATCAGATTCAGAGATTTCATCTGATGTAAGAGACTTAACTTAATCTTCCACACTGAGGAAAACTGCTCATCTGGAGTTAGCTGTTGTAGGACAGATTACTACTCACTGACAGAATTTTTCAGGTAGTTACCTATAAGTGGATGGGTTAGAATAAGGATTTTTTCAGAATTTAATTTCAGGGGCTATCTTTGGTTTCCATTCAGGTTCAGCAAGAATGAAGAAAATTAAATAACACTACTTCCCTCTTTGTTGCTATCTGAAAACCTAGTTCTAGTTCACATCTGAGTGATACAGACAGTATGCTTGGAAGGTCCTCAGTCACTGACAAAACATCTAAATAAATGCCAGATACAGACACTCAGAGGCACATCACCCTCTTTTAGAGAGATTTTAACTCAGAAAAGCGGTTGATATTGATACTTATGATAACTGCTCAATTTTTTTTCTCCCCAGAATACGAAAAAAACGTATATCAGATACTACAGAAAGGAGAAAATAGAAAGTTTAGGACATATAAAGCTGAATAGCAGCAAAAGCTAGCCCAGTTTCACCAGTATTAATTGAAAGGATATTTCAAATAATATTTTCATGGTTATATAAGAGCAAAAAAACCTCATGAAAGGTCTTGCACCTGGGTCAGCACAATTCCAAACAAAAATACAGGCTGAACAGAGGATGTAATGAGAACAGCCCTTAGGAAAAGGACTTGAGAGTGTTGGTTAATAGGAAGCTCAACATCATCTGTCAATATGCACTTGCAGCCCAGAAATCCAGCCATATCCTGGGCTGCATCAAAACAAGTGTGGCCAGCAGGTCAAGATTCTCCCCCTCTACTCAACTCTCATGAGACCCCACCTTGAGCACTGTGTCCAGTTCTGGAGCCCTCAGCACAGGAAGGACATGGAGCTGTTGGAGCAAGTCCAGAGGACGTCCAAGAAAATGATCAGACAGCTGGAGCACCTCTCCCATAGGAGAGGCTGGGAGAGTAAGGGTTGTTCAACCTGGTGAAAATAAGGTTTGGGGTATACCTTATAGTGACCTGTTCCACACCTCCTGTACCTCAGGAGGGCCTACAGAAAAGCTGAGGAGGGACTTTTTACAAGAGCATATAGTAGTAGGGTTTTAATGGATTTAAACTGAAAGGGGGTAGATTTAGGTTAGACATTAGAAAGTGATTCTTCACTGTGAGGGTGGCACAGGTTGCTCAGGGAAGCTGTGGATGCCCCCTCCCTGGAAGAGTTCAAGGCTGGGTTGGATGGAGCTTTGAGCATTCTGATCTAGTGGGAAGTGTCCCTGTCCTTGTCAGGGGAATTGGAACTAGGTGATGTTTAAGGTCCCTTCCAACTCAAACCATTTTGTGATTCTATGATTATCATCACTTTGTAGTCTTGATCTTGTGCAGTTCAGATTTTCATCAGAAAAATAGGGCTCACATTACTTGCAGAATCCCAATAAGGTCTTCTCTTTCCCCAGAAATGGTAGATGAACCCAGAGCTTAAATCACAGCCTGTTGTCATTGTCTCTACTTGTGAATGGTTTGTTAACACAGGATGATCATAACCATAGTGCAGGTCTTTAAATGTTAATGCAGGAAACTCTGACAGTAACAATAACATTTCATTTGAAATATACGTTTGCTTTTAATAACAGTATCTAACCATCCTGCAGGGATCAGAAAAAACACCACCCATGTAGTGTGGTAACTAGCCCACCTAAAATTTCAAACATTTGAAGCATATGACTTGTGAGCAATCTGCAGATTGAGAATGATGAAATTCATTAGAAAATGCATTTGCAAACAAATTTACACAATGGAAAGAACAGGGACCTCCTGAAGGAATCATTGCAAATGGTTTATCCAGTTAAAGTCAAAAGAGAGTATGAAAGGTTCTTCATCCCACAGCTTGTACAGCGATTTATAGCTGATAAAAATGGTAGCATTCAGGCAGTCACTCTCTATGAAAACCAAACAAATTTATTACAGTGTCTCAGAGCTTAATACTTCCTTTTCACAGAGCAAAACCACAAAATATGTGTAAGTTATGTTAGTGGCATGTGTCAATGGCCAAAAAAGGAAGGTTCTGAGATGGAAGGAATACCACACAACATACCTTCTGTGCATTTACTGAACATCAAAAATCAGCAGATACTAACTGCAACATTTCTTGTTGAAATTTTCTGGAAAGACAGTATATCCTGAAATGTCAGCACACACAAAGATGGAGGAAGGAGTACAGGAATATCCAACCAGTCTCTTTTCATCCCTGTTAAATAATCTAAACAGTAAAGTAAAGCAGATTTGTGAAGGGAAACAGAAACCTCACTGTTAGTATTTAGAAAAGCCATGCTTTGGAAAGAAACCAAAATAGAAGTCATAGTTATCTGTCCCTAAACCATGACTTGGTGATCTATCTATTTTAATAAAAATCTGCAGACTCAAAAGTGTAAATCTTAAAGGCTTGCAAAGTCTCCAGCAGATGGTGTTTTATTTGTGCATCACCATTGGGCCGCATTTGCTAAGACTGACATCTATTTATTCCTCTTCCCCCAAATATTATTATTATAATTTGTGTATTTAAGTGCCAGATTTTCTGATTTGGCTGAACTGCTCTCATCAGTAGAACAGGCAAAACTGGCTTTAAGCCACTTATATCTTCCCCTGAGGTCTGGAGGCAGCCAGATGTCAGTCCAGTACCTTGCATAAATTAGAGCAGCCTCAGGAATGCTCTGCCTGGTTATCCACACACACAGAGGGCTACTCTAGTGACCAACAACAAGGAAGGCAGCAGAGTGCTCCAATTATGTTTCTTTTGCTCCCGATATTTCCTTTCATTTAGGGGAATGAAATACAAAATATGATTCTTGAAAAGTTTCTGCTTTATATCACAAAGAGATTTAATTTATAGTAGGAATCTTAAGAGGCAAGGGGTACCAGTTTCATGGCATTGTAGGACTGGGAAAAGAAACTACAGCATAGCTGTGGTTTTCTTTTTTTTTTTTTTTTAACCAAGCATCAGATTTGTCTTTCTCCTTGGAACCAAGGAATCCAGGGGAGGGAGGTCTTCTTTCTAAAACATATGGGATATTTCCTATGACATCAGTGAGATATCATTTCACCTAATGTACATTACAGCTCAGTAATTTAGGGTGCAGTCCTGATACCTGTCTCAGGCACCTAAATTACACCAGAAAGTCCAAATACATAATTATATCCATAATTTTACAGGTTTAAAAATTAGATCCTGTGTTAAAGCCAGTCTGAAAAATTGAATGTAATATGCGTATAGGCATGCAGATAGAGGATGTAAATTGTAATTGTCTGCTCAAGAAGCATCAGTAAAACATAGCCAGAGGGAGAGAACTCTGTGATATAATCCAACTCAGACATTATTTCTGTCCTTTTGGCAATGTTTTACACAAGTAATGCTAAAGACAACTACCCCTATTTGTTTCATTATGCTTCTGAGTGTAAATCTTCATTTAAAGAGCATTCTGAAACAGAAAACAAGTGCTGCATTGAAGGGATTGTGCAAACATGGTGCAGGAGAGCTAGTACCTGAGTCACCAGGAAACAGCAATTGCATCTGATGTGTAATCACCTCCCATGCAAAAAGAACAAGAGGAGGAAAGAGGAATATCTAAGTCTGTGCACAGTGGCATGTGTCTTTAGCACAGAAAGTGTATTTTCATTCTGTGTTCATATCTTTCTGTTTATCGAAACATCTTCGCACAAGACTTTTTACAAGGTCATGTAGTGACAGGACAAGGGGTAATGGCTTTAAACTGGAAGAGGGGAGATTTAGGATAGACATTAGGAAGAAATGTGGTGAGACATTGGCATTGGTTGCCAAGGAATCTTTGGATGTCCATTTCATGGAAGGGTTCAAGACCAGCTTGGATAGGGCTTGGAGCAACCTGGTGTAGTGGGAAGGGTTGGAACTAGACGAACTTTAAGGTTCTTTCCAGCCCAAACCATTCTGTGATTCTATGATAACAGGTGCCTGATATTTTGCACATCTCTTCATTCTGTGCCCCATTCCTCTGGTCTGTATTTCTTGTAAGGATTTTTCTTATGCTACATAGTCCTGAGCACACACATTTTTCGTAATCAATGAGACAATTTTGGCATGAAAAAAATTAGTGTATAAAGACTTCATTAATTATTGTATCAATATGCATAAGAGGGTTGAATTAAGATCAACAAGACAACCTTAAATCTTTCTAATACTTGCCTTGAAATTGCATCTATATTCTTTTTATGTATTTCTTAAGAATGTAATTTTCAAGTTCTTAAATCATCAAATGGGGGAAAAGAAAGGACTTGCTGTTGAATAAAATAATGCTGACACCCACACAAATAATTTTGGGGATTGGAAACTTGACATTTACCTCAACCACTAGGTTGAAAGGAGACACTGATATAAGTCGTAGGTTGACATCCTCTCTGTGAAGAGCTTTGAAGGAGAACTGGACACTTTTTTAAGAGGTTTTTTCAGAGATTTTTCTGACAGCGGACTCAGAAGATCTGGGTTCCACTTTGGGATCTGGCAGAGAATCTAATCCAGGAGGTGCAGTTTCTTCTCATGCCTCTTTATTCTCAGTTCCTCACCCTGTTAGACCGACTCACCTCTCCACAGGAAAGGATCAAAGCCCCATACTTTTCACCAGCAGCATCTTTTCAAGTCAGGTCAGGCTGGGGGACAGCATTATCATTAAAAAAAAAAAATCTCAGTGGATTTACAAGGAAAAAAATCTAAAATGCCCTTGCTGAATACATGTTAACATGCTTTGTTTTCTTTTCTTTTACCAGACAACATCTCTCTGGTATCCTTTTTTTTTTCCCTAACTTCATTCATTAAACTAGCTGACCCGATCTGCTTAGGAAAAAAATAGTTTTGAAGCAGACACAAACCAGGGAATACTAAACACCAAATTATTAAAAAATAGAAAAATTATTGGCAGCTACAACCCAAGCCTCTCTAATGGGATGCATCAAGCTGGTATTACCAGCTGTCTCATAATGTACTCTGCATACAGTGGTGGAGGGAGTTAAGGAAACGTTTGGGAATTGAGTCTTCAGTACGGAGTGAGATACAGAGTAACTTATTGCCTTTTTTTAAAATTATGCACACTATCTGTAATATATATATAAAAGAAACAAACCAACCCACAAATCTTAAGAATTTGAGTAAGTTAATGGTTTATAAAATGTTATTCCTGTTCAAGATACTTTTATCATAAGGTTGAGATAAATTCATAGCAGAATAGAATAGCATCCTCCATCCTTTACAGGTGTGGTTTTTCTGTTCATGGGGTCCTTTGGTATTCAGTTTCTCAGTTTTTTTAAAAGAAGATTTATCTGGATTTATTTTTGTATTTTTCACAGTTAGGATTTAATAGAGCTTTTCCTCTTGGCACTGTAATTAGGTGCTGCAAAATTTTAAGCACTGCTTTTCTTTTAACTGGGTAGTCATTTTGTACTTGTTTTAGTGTAATTAGAGCTCCTCCCTGCAACCAGCTTCTCAGACTTCTTTCCCTCCTTTTGTGAGTATCTGAGATCAGAAAAGAGAGATATTATAATTAGACATGCTAGTTTTCTCATTGGAGAACAGATGGCAGGATGCTCTAGCATTTTAGTGGTGACTGAAGCAGGTTTTTGAGTAATTTTTTCACTTAAGTGCCTGGAAATTCTATAAACACAGCTCAATTACTTCTTAGCCTGGATATCTCAGGACACAGTCATACATCCTCTTTCAGCTGTTCCAGCTGAGAAGTTTACTCCCCACAGCTGTTCATCACTGCATCCAAACTAGGAATTCCTACCCTATCTGGTCAAGGTGGTGGAGATGCTCAGATGAGCAGTCACCAGCTTGATCTAACCAGGTTAAGTACCCTGCTGCAAGTGCTGGTCCTGTTTGTCTACATCAAGGGAGCAACCAAAATTTTGGATGGGAGAGTGAAAGAGAGATGAAGTGACCATTCTGGGAAGCTCATCTGAAGTCAGGATGAAAGGTAAGTCCAGCCTTCAGGAATGTCAGTCCATTGCTGCTGGAGTGTGAATGCAGAATATCCAGTTGCTCTGTTTTGTTCCTGTCTTGAAAAAAATTTGAAACCTTCCAGCTACTCCCAAGACTCTTCCTTTGAATGAGTTTGGAGCCATCTATACATCTAGCAAGTTAATCACATTTCCAGAGCACTGCAGGCAAAGATCTTAAGAATATTTTCCTTTCTGAAGTAGTCTTTTATTGCCAGCAGTACAAGTGGAGAAATAAATGAAAAAGTGACCTTTGTAAAGACAACTCACCCTTACTAGATGATTTGAGCAGCCCCACCAAGACAGACAGAGGGAGAGAGATTTCAAGGAGAAAAATATCTAACTCTAGGATATGAGTCTCCTCTCTTTGTTCCCTCACTTTGCCCCTACAAAACATCTCCAGAGAAGTCAAATTCCTCTCTTGTTAATTTTAAAAATATTGAAAAACCTCACCACAGAGACTTAGTTTTTCCAAGGTGTGGGAGGTTCCAAAAGTGCCAACAGAGCCCAGAACCCATACCTATGATGATCCATGAAAGAGTGAGGGATTATAGACCAGTGGAAAAAAAATCAAATTAAAATAAATTAAATAAAAATTCATATAACAGATATCAATTTTGCAGAGTGAATCTTAAAAAATACCAAAACAAAAAAAACCCTAAAGAACAAAACCCAAAAAACCACCCTACTCCCAGATGCAGTTAGTTGGCTGGTACAGATAGATGTGTAGTATAGCTCTGGTATCTTCTTATCTTGTCTTCTATCATCTTTCTGCTTTCAGTTCCTCTAAAGCAGAAGGATGGATTTGATGACTCCTGATTTCTATGATCCTATGATAGCATCTTGCAGCTTTCTAGCTAAAATGCTTATCAGTGTGAAATGACAGATTTAGAAGAATAAACGTGCTGCATAGGAAGTGCAAGCAGCAGGGTGAGATCTAACCTGGCTGACCTAAAAGTACATTGCAGAGAAGTGTATTCCTCCAAGGAGTAGTGGCAGTTCCATGCACAGAATTACTTTGCCACTGTTGGACTTGGAAAGCCCATGGAGAATCCTGGGATTCTCAGAGCACATTATTAGACTTATCTCTCATAGGATTTCTCATAGGATCTGTTGGGGTGATCTGAGGTGTGTGTGGGGACACAAGTGAATTTATCTGCTTCTTTCAAACAGGGCAGTGCTGTTCTTGTTTCCTCAAGTGGGCAGGAAAAGGTCTAGTCCTCAAACATTGTCACAAGCTGTCTAGTAGTAGGAGAATCAAAAGCAAATTTGTTTATATGGGCTATTGCACAATATTTTCTTACTCCTTTATGATGCTCTGAAAACAATGTCAATAGAAGGTACAGTACACAAGTTACTACAAATCACATGCCCTTCAAGCTTATCCACGTGTACTTGGATCTCTACCATTAACTCTTCATAGTCTTTATAGTTTTCATGGCAGTAAGTAATGTGTATTTGAACAAGGGGCTTATATACGTTGTTCACATAACTTTTGACACAGTTGGATCAATACAGCATTATACCTGCTGCAGCGATAAAAGTGTCAATAAATGAATGTGCTCTTACGAAACTGCTTGAACAACAGCAAATTGTTTATGGCTTTTAATATATTTTTGACTGTGCTGGATCTATGTATCACTCCCTTCTCCAAAAATTCTCATGCACATTTTTGCAGATTTGTTTCCCAAGAGATTTTACTCAGTTTCTGTGGAACAAACTGGCTGCGAAAGCTAAATCTGGTCATAACCCAGAGGACCCTATTCCAGCCCAAGCCTACTTAGGAAGGGAACAGCAATTTGTTTTCAATTACTTCACTCACTCTTACTGCAATGTTTCCAGTAAATGCAGGCGTTGTTCTTCTCCTGTGAGCTCAGCATGTCATTCCTAATGTGGTCCTGACTGAAATTTTACATTAGTTATCGAAATAAGTGCTTTTCTTTAAATGTTCCTTATCTCTTATGTGATTATGCTGAATCATTGTAAAAGGAGAAAAATCTGATGAGTTATCCACATCAATACTGAGCCACATTAGATCATCACAACTGGTGCAGTTAAAGCAAATGTAAATACCTAATTATTAGCCAGCAGATCCAAAATGCTGCCAAATAGTTTTTGGTCACTGTGTTTACACAGTGACAGATTCTCATGTTAGTCATATCCTCATGAACAAATGTTTTTGGATGGACTCTTAAATCAGTGTCCACAAGGAAATAGAAAGGAGGCAGCCAAACTCTGTTGAACGCCTGCCAGTGACAAAGGTTAAGCATTTACAGTCAGTCTCTGCCTAAGTATTCTAAGGAAACATTAAGGAGTAAAAAACAGAAGTCAAGGATGTTCTGTACTCTCGGCAACAATGCAGCAGGAGTGACAGAAGCCACTCCAAAACAGGCAGTGACTGGGCCAGATCCTGTTCCCGTTAACGTCAGTGTTAAAACTCCCTTCTGGTCTGAAAGGATTAGGATGGGACAAATGGTTCTTCTGACTAAGGAAAAAATAGTGAGGTCTTGACTCTTCTCTTTTTTGCTTCCACTTCCAGTTCATGAATATTCCTGTTAGGAATGAGTAAAATTGAATCAGGATGTAAACATGTGACTTGATCAGCCTGGGAGGAAGGCTAATACGTTTCATACACTTATTTCCCTGAAAAACGGTACCTATGTTCAACCATTTCTTTTTTAGACATTCAAAGTATTTAAGTCTATTTTGTCACAATTAGTTTCACTGACAAAATCAACTGGGTTATAGCAGTGGAGAAATTTGTTATGGTTAAAAAGGTGATAGAGCCAGAATAAAACTTAAACTTAGTGGAATTTCACTCTTTCACTATATGTTTTGCAATTATTTTGTGGTCACTGGTCTAATCTTTAAACATTACCTCTAACATAAACCTTAGACAAGGATTAAGACAGAGGGATGTACATAATTCACTGACCCCCTGGCATCTCTATAACATGTTAAATACACCTGCAGGTACACCAGAGAATGGACAGCCATGTACAACTGCTTGCAGGTATACACGAGATGAGGGATATGTCCCTCCTCACCCCAGAAAAATGGAAGTTATTTTGTATTTCGAAGTCCTTCTCACCCTGCAGGTAAATAGAAGAAACAGGAGAACACAAAACAGGTACTTCACCATTCCTTGTCTTTCAACATTGAAGATCCAAAAGCAACATATTTGGGACTTTTCTTTGTTTTTCAGGTTAAAAATAAATGTGAAGGGAAGCAATACTTCCATAGATATTAAAAACATAAATGCAGAGTAGGGGAGACATTTATACCTTTAGACCCACACCTGCGTTCACCCTCTAGTGTTCCCTCTCTTCATCTATAGATGAAGCTTCGTGCATAAACTGAAAATATTGCTCCTAAATTCAAACCATATCTGCCAAATGAAAAATTTCTTTC
Organism: Calypte anna; assembly: GCF_003957555.1. NCBI lineage: Eukaryota > Metazoa > Chordata > Aves > Apodiformes > Trochilidae > Calypte > Calypte anna. The sequence goes on along the minus strand of NC_044245.1, from coordinate 141,378,565 downwards.
CCAAGCCTCTCCTTTGCACTTCTTAAAGAAAGTGCCACTGAGGATATAAAGCTATTGAGCAGGACCAAAGATGGTTTTACATTACTTTAGCCATTTTGGGTTTGTAAAGATCATTTTCTATAAAGTGGAACATGCTCCAGCTCACACTATAGTCAATGACAAAAGCTCTGAATATTGCTGGAAGACAGACTGGACCATTTTATACAGCAAGGTAAATAGTGGCAGGCAGCATTCTTGTGATGTACCTGCTGTACTATGGAAAAAGTCAGAACAGAGACCACCCAGGAGGCTATAATGAGAGAAAGATCAGCTGGCATCATGGGATCAGGCATCTACTCACTCATTTCATTCTTGTCTACCACTGGTGGCACTTGCTTTAGGACAGAGATGATGAGATGGAGTGAGCTAACAAATATTTTATGTCCAGGCCACATGTTGAGCCAGGTAGCAATTAAGTTTTATTCCATGACTATCCATATAAAAAACTGTCTTATGGCAAATTGTTCAGGGCCCTCAGAGACAGAAGAGTCTTGTGATCCATTTTTGCCATGATCCTCCTCTAGCAAGAAGCAGAAATAAGTGATTCTTCTACTTCTCAGAGCACAAAAACTCATTCAAAAAGGAAGTGGAAATCTTTGCCTGTGCTTGGCCTTTAGCCTTTACATTCAGCTTTAAAGATTTGTAGTGGCATGCAAAGTAATTTCCCCAGAGGAAGAAGCAGGTGTGGGAGGATTCTAGGCCACAATCTTATCTTTTACATCAGGAAATCTTTCCATACTAAGACTGACATGTGGCACCCAAGACTTCTTCTCATATCCTGGTTTAACTGGCCAGGCTATTCCTCTACCACATTTTTAAGTCGCCTTGAACCAGTGACAATGTTTGTGAACAGCAGGCTGCATTAATGGGAGGCAAATTTGAAACATTTTGTCCAAAGCATTTTCCACAGTAAAGGAGATTTTAATTGTGCATTTAGACCAACAGTGACCTATTTACAGACTGTGATGCTGGTCTCACTCTTACATGTTTAGATAACCACTAGAACTTTTCTTACACAGTTAATGACCACTAACAACCCATAGCTAGCCAAGATGAGGCTAGTTTTTACTATAAAGAGCTGAGTTGAAGAAATTTGCATCTCAGTCATACAAACTATTCTGAAAGTGAAATTTGAGATAATCTTCTCCTGGCACTAAATCTGAGGTGGATTAAACACATATTTTTAAAAACAATACAGGTTGTGTAAAAAAAATTACAGCAAAGGAACAAAGAACTGGAAGTCTTCCAGAGGAAAAGATAATTTGATCATTCTCTATATAAATCTTACATTTTTTCATCTTTTATAAATGGAATTTTGCAGGTCATTAGTCCCTTAATGTAGTATAGATATTGGTCGTAGAGATTTTATGCCTATGTGTGTGTGTGCATCTGTGTGTGTGCAAAAAAAACTAAACCAAATCATTAAAATGGTTGAGATATATATAGAAAATTGACTGCTGCATAGTCACCACTTTTCATAAAGATTTTTACTACACCCTTGGTGTTACGGATCTATAATATGCAAATATGGAGCATCATTAATATGCATTTGCTGCATACACCCTCCTTAACAGAGTATGTTATGGGAATACAAATTAAAACAATACACTCAACTCAGCTAAATTTTAATGGCTCATTGTATGAGTGATCCCTGATTGGGAGGGCTGTAAGCCTCTTGTCTTCAATACTTCCTTCTCCACATCCATTGTCTTTATTTGTTCAAGTTTTCACCGACACCTTCATAGCTGAAGGATTTAAATCTCAGCATAATAGTTATATTAATAAGCAGGTTCCTCCTTGTTACCGTAAATGGAGGTTGGTGGCACAAGAAGGGAAAACAGATATAAAAATAAGTTCAGCCAAGAGTCCCCATGGTGGAATAAGCTGTACATCCCAATCTCATGGGTAAATGTGTCCTGATGTTCTTTTGGCTTCTATTTACTGCTGATGGGAGCTTAGGCATTCCCTAAATGGGGTGAGTCATCTGAGCACATCCCCTGGCACACTTTTCTCCTTGTCTTCTCTTCCTGACTGCTCATCCAGAGAAAAGAGCCTTCTAGTATCTTCCCTTCATCCAACAAACCCTCAGTGCAGAAGCTCTACAGAGACAAGGTCACTTCTTCTGGCAACCAGACCAAGAGCTGTCTCTGGGAACCTAAAGATACTGACTCACATACAACAGTGGCTTAAGTTTGACAGTCAATGAAATTACTGGTCCCAAGTTTTCCCCTCTGATTCTCTACAAGAGCTGGCACTTGCACAACAGAATCACACCTAGCCATGAAATACTTTTAAACCATCACAAATTTGAGCTCAGCATTTTAAAGTCAACAGGTTCAAGCCTACCTTAAAACTGAGCCTGAAAATGAAGCCTTTCAGGAGACAGTTCACAAGCAACTCAGAGAAGGCCAATGCTGGCACTAAGGAAAGCAGATGCCACCCAATATGAAGCTACCCATCATTAGTCAGTGCATGCAGTCAAACTGAATAATGACTTCACTGTTCTCATCAGTGCTCTTTTCCTGCAAGCTGTAAACTTTGCAGATCAGGTGCACCTCCAACCACACTGTGGATACAGTGCCATCTGACAGCGGGTGTGACAAGGATTGGTAGGGAAGATAATCCTTTTTATTGTCCCAGTTAAATCCAGTAAAGAATTGGGCTAAATTCCTAAGTGGTCAGTAAGTATTTAACATACTGTTCGTTTATCCTCAGGTACTTAAGGCAAAACTTACATAAACTGAAAAATTAAAAGAATCGCACGCGCACCTCTATAGTTTCCTTAGAATTAATTATTGGGTGATGGATGCCAATGTTGTTTTCCTTTACTTGGCAATGACTGTCCCAGAGTTTAATTCTTTCAAAATGCAACGGGAAGAAAAATAGCACAGCAGGATGCACTCTGTTGTGCTAATTGGGCTTCCCAATATGGCATGAGGACATTTGTCGCTCAGGCTGCTTATTCAGAGCTGCATATTCAAGCTGTTTCAGCAGGTCTAGCTACTCTTATGGGAAATTAAGCTGCAGACAGATTCTGCAGTCATCTAGGTCTAGACTGTGATATTGATCACAGAAGAGACACTGAAGGAACAAGGTTGAAATGGCCTCTATGTACATGAGCACAGTTACTTCACAGAAAATGACCTTTTGTGGATGCAAATCTGCTCTGTGAGGCATAATGTGGTTAATCCTGGAAGCTGTGGAAGAGCTGGGAAACCATCACACAGGAAAGACTCGATTTATTTTAATAACATCTTCCTCATGTCACTTTTTCCCAGTCAACCTTGACCACAAATCTGATTTAATTTGAGTTATACTGAACTTCAGTAACAATCAGGATCTCTTCTGGATTAACAATCATTAATTGCAATGTCTTTTATGAAAATATCATCACAGATGTGAATGAAAGTAAAAACATGCTGCACTGCTGCAGAGATTGCAGAATCTTAGATGTAGTTGCCGCGTTCCCAGATTCTTTGATAAATCTCAGCTCCTGCCTGCAACATGAAACTCAAAGTTGAGAACCACAAGAGACCAATACAAGTTCCTATAATGAGCCAGAAGCCTTTTGTCAGTTTTGATTCCTTTATCAATACTTGATAACTACTAAACATAAGTTGTTCAAGTTCTTCATGCTTTGTACTAATTTACCACAACTATAAATATGATGTTGACCAAGAAAGTCAAACAAACATTTTCTTCTCTTTGTTTCAGCTACCTGATCATTAGATGTGAAATGTAATACTGATAGTATTCTAAGTGCACCAGTCCAGATACGACTGGAAGAAGTAAAGTAATGTGAACATTACTATTTGTATAAAAATAATGCTGGTTAGGGGGGGTAAAAGACTATATATATAAATACAGATCTTTAACATGGAGGTATAAAACTATATAAAAGACTATATAAAAGACTATATATATAAAAAGACTATATATATAAATAAGACTATATATAAATATAAAAGACTATATATATAAATAAAGATCTTTAACATGGAGGTATAAAACACATTTAAATTCCAGAGGGCAAATGATGACAGAGATAGAGATGACAGTTATGAACGAAGATACTATTATCTGAGAGCTGTGTGTTTGTATCTATAAAATGAGTTAATGAGTATTTTATTCTTACCTAGTATTTAGAGCATGTGTTATACAGGCAACTGTAAGCACACTGGCACATCCAGTGAACTGACATGGTCAGTAAACCTGGGCTGTAAAAAGAATATGGTAAGCACTACTATAAATAAAAATAAAAGGACTCTTACTGAGGATAATCATATCTGTGGCTTTCAAGAAACATCAGAAAATGTAACAGTCCAAATAGCATGTTAAGGTATTTTGCAAACCCAACTGGGATCACATAATCTTTCATGTAATGTTTTCGTTTGTGAAAAGAATGACTGAAATTCAAATAGCTCTGAAATGAAAGAACCACATATAAAAAGTACCCCTTGAAACTATGATATCATTAATTTCTTATTTCTGATGAACTTGGGAATGTTTAAAAACTTATCAATTAACTTGAAAGAGATTTAAAGATATTTGAAGTTCACTTTCATTCTACCCTTAGAAATATTTGATCCATCACTTCCTTCTCTGTGAAGCAACGTCTGTGAAGAGAACCCTTGGTTTACTCTTGAACAATGACTGGAAACTGCTCAGGAGTTATTTCGCTTTTCAGATAACTGAAGTGTCTGTCATCAATGATCACCTTGCCAACTTCATCATTGGAATTGCTAAAGAGTGTTTCAGGATGCCAGAGACCTTCTTCTCACCAATGTCACTTTGATGGGATACAAAAAAAGGTTGGAGATGGCAGCCTCTAAGGTTTGGGTGAGTCTCTAACTTATGATAAAAGATTTTGTGCCTTCCTAGGACCTTACTGCTGCAGTCAGTTACTGAGGTTACCAGAGCCTGTTAGAGAGGAGTAATTGCTTGTATTATCTGAGAACCATCAGCATCCACCATGTGCCTAAATAAAAGTTTAAAGTTCATACGAGCATCACTACAGTTCACAAATTAAAAAAAAAAAAATAAAATTAACAGTATTGAATGCAAAACCTAAGAGACTAAGAAATTCACTGCAATAACCATCAGAATTTCAGTGCCACCTCTGCATCTCAGAGGAGATTTAACAGGAATATATTTCCCTTAGATAGCTAAAAAACTCACATCTGAGCTGAAAGAGTGTGGTTCACTGCAAATAATTGAAAATCCCCCATGCTCCTGACTAGAGCCAGTCCACCTTCTTGCTGCACAATAAAATAAAATCAAATTATTAGTTGGTAAGATGGTCCTGATTAATCATTCAGTCTGATACCCATAAGATGAAGATGGTAGGTCTGTGCCCCTGGCTAAAGAGAAAATTAACTACTTCATTGAGCTTTCTATGTCTCCATGTAAAGTTTTTGTTCAAAAGATGATGAAAGATCATGTGAAAAACTGTGCACAGGGAGGCTCAGTCTGGTCTGGCTGGATTGTCTTTGAAGCACTGGTCTCTGAACCACTTGCTACTGTTAGCACGTCCCTCTCCTCATTAGTATTGGACCCAGCTGGTTCAAACCCTCTGTGGATGGTTCATCTGGCACCCTGATGAGATCAGTGGAGAAACATAAATACAACAGAAGCTACTGGCATCAAAATAAGCTGTTTCCTCAGCATTAAAAAAAAAAAAAAAAAAAAAAAAAAAAAAAAAATTTACATCAAAAAATGCAATATTTTGGTTTCTCCTACTATAACCATTAATATCAGATGTTCACAAATGTTCACAAAAAAAGCCAGTAGGTATGACACAGTACTAGTGAAGATCAAAAAAAGGACAGGAGAAAAAGTAGTTCAAGCTCAAACACAGATTTTTTTTTTTTTTTTTCAGTTGAGGTGTTCTTGATTTAATTCCTGCCAAGATGCAAATATATTAAGCCACAAAAGTATGCAGATGCAAAATTTTGGAAGTTATACTCTCAGTCAAGGATCCTTAGATGCTTCAGAAAAATTGATTAGATCAATCTGATCAATTTATTAGATTATAAATCAGTTTGATCGATGCATTTGAGAAAGTTAGGCTACTCATCTAATAAGCAGAGAAAAAGAGGGTACAGAATGATATAATTTGCTACTGTCAGAAAACAAGTCTGTATGAAAGCCTGGGCCAGAACCCAGAAATCTTGACCTCTACTTGTGAGGGATGTCACATTCAACTTCAATGACTTTGGAGGTCATAAACAGTTTCTTTCCATATTACAAGGCATACACACACATATCTATAAAAAACATGCTATTGGCTTCTTCAGGAAGCCAATGTTTTGACTGCTCTAAACAATTGCTCATTAAAAGACTTATAATAGATTTGTTTTATCAACTTCTTTCTTTTTGAAACAGCAACAAAGAACAGAATGTCTCTTTTCATTAAGTTGACAGCCACTGCAACACTCCTGTCTTCAAAACAGCCAAGTTTTCCATATCTGTAAATTACTGAAATGGCCCCCAAGTGTGCTCACCCATTTTTCACACAGACCTGGTAAGCAGCAACTGTGCTGATGAGTTTATAATACCTGCAGTGCCCAGGGATGATGAAGTCTCTCCTTGACAACCATCCCTGCACAGAGCTGCTCTGGCAGCAGCTGGAGCCCAGGGTGTGTGGCACCCTGCTGAAGTCCTGAGGAAGCAAGGACTTCCAAAGCTGTGAAAAAACATTTATTATGGGAAGAAAATTGCTGTTTTGAGTGAAATCCTACATATTGAAAAAGTCTAAAGCTTAAGGATTCCGTGTTCAGCCAACTTGACATCCACGATGGAATTAGTCCTGGGGCATATGGTCACACTGTCAGCCCAAAGGAGCCCTGCTCTCCTGAAATTTATCTAAAATACCACAGCAGATGAATTGCTCTTCTGGTAAAAGCATCCCTGTGTGGACTATTAAGAAAGAAAATGGGACTGGGAGTGAATTTAGCAGATTTTTAACAGAAGCTGAGTAATGTGGCCAAGTCCCAAACTTCAGGAACACATGCTGCTCTGCCCTCCCTCTACTCATAAACAACTTTCCTGCTGCCTTCCAGCCAGTTCACTTCTCCTTCTAATCCCAGGAAGTCACAGCCCACCCTTAAATGCTGAAAGATACATTTTAATCAAGCAGAGAACTGAACAGTAGCATAGTTTTGCTTAAAGCACACACCAAGCCACACTTCAGAACTATTTGGGGAAGAAGCTGACCACAGCTTGGCAGCCCCACCTGCAGAGCTCAGGCTGGGTGGTCGTTTGAGCCAGGGACAACACAGTCAATTCAGACAGATGGCCACTGAGTCAGCCCAACACATTTGGGGAATTCAGTTCTGCCAGCATTCAGGACATCAAAAAGGGGATGCACACCTTCAGCTCCCTGCAGCACAGAGTAGCCCACACCTGTAGGAAGAAAATCGGTTTTTTCTCCTCTTCAAGAACTCATCTGGGGGAAGAAAAAGCATTGGGGAAAATGTAATTCAGGCTGAATAGACTATTTTGACTTCCAAAACGTGTGACTGTATGTTGAGACTGTCAGTGACTGTGTGTTGAGGCTGTCAAAGCAAAATATTTTGACATTTAAAAATTCTCCCTGAATTTTTTTTACCCAATGTAATTTGGTGAAATCAATGTACATTCACCAGAAGCTCAAGAACTCCATTCTTCTGTGACTTTGACGTTCTTCATTAAACCCTCTACTTGCTCTGTTCCTAAATACATCTTTTTTCAGATTGAGGGTGTGGGTTCCATGGTTCCTGTTACATTAATTGCTGCCTGATCAGAAGAAACTGACGCACTGCTCCTACACTGCTCAACAGCCTTTTCAGAAGATGGGGAAGAAAGAAATGGGGCTATGACCACTTCAAAATACACTGAGACATCAGGATATCTGGTGAAGAGGGAAATGACTGCTGCCCTGCTGAAGTTCTCTAATTCAGAAAAAGATGGGCTCCCATGCTTGGAGAAAGAAAGGGGCAGGAAGAAACAACCCTGCATAAACAGGGGAACAAGAAAATCTGAAAAAAGCTTTAGCCAAAGGTGGGGGCTAGAATTTATGATTATTTTTATATTGGGATTTAATGTTGTGCTTGCAAGTAGATCAAGAATTGCAAGCAAACTTTTCACCCTGAGTCATGAAAACATGAAGACATGAGAAATCACATTAATTCCTACATTTAATATTATCTTATTTCCTTCCTCTTCTTCTTGTGCAAGTGACTGGTATTTTATCCTTTGCTGCATTTGGTGTCCTCCAGATGATGTCCAGCCACAAAGAAGGGGATGAAAAAGAAGCATCTAAAAGATTCAGATGCACATTACAGCCACTGTCCAACAAAGACACAGAGAGATGGGACAATGTCCCCATCATACTAGGTCCTTTCAGGCATGTCAAGGTCAGTAACTCCTACTACTTGCTTGCTGCAACCACTGAAATTAAAATTAGTAGGCTTTGGGTCCCTGTAAATATCACAGAGGGAGGCCCAAACTCTTTTAACCATAAAGATAACATCTGCCTCAAAAAAGGGAAGCCAGAGGGAAATCCCAGACAAAACCAGTTGCCTAAAGCAAATAAAACATTGGTCTAATCATTAAATACAAAGGATATTAATGTAACAGAAGAACCTGTATGAGAAATTTTTAAGCCCTGAAATTATAGTATTTTTTATACCTACCGTCTCTGTATCTTTGATTTTACAGATCTGTAAAAAATGGTTATCTGCAAGGTATCTACAAATGTCAGAGTTTTACCAGGGTCACTTGGAAAGTTAGCAAAAAGAGGTCACGCTTCCAATCAGATTAATATACTAACATCCCCAGCAGTAGATTATGTTAATTTTGACAGTAATTTTTAATATTTGAAATGCAATACATTACTTGATAGGATTTCTAGGCCTTCTCAGAGCTTATTAGTCTGCTTCTATAAACCAAATGTCAGCTTTATCAAAGCCCAACATTAATTATTAGTGATGAGCAAACCTCAAAAGGTTCAGAGGTTTGGTCTAGTTTGACCAGACAGGCATGAGACCAGCTGCTTTTGCAGATCATTTCAATGGCAGATTTGGACTCCTGATTCTGCAAATGTTACACATTTATTGAAATGTAAGCATCCAGAAGGAGCCTGCTGGGTTTGAGGAGACCACTGAGGTGCATTCAGCTCAGCAAAAGGGAGGCTGCCTGACCCATCAGTGTCAGCTTGTTACATCTGAAACCTCCCACATCAGTGAATGGAGGGGAGAGGAGATTGTGATATGTTGGAGTATTAAACTAATGAGGAGCCAGAGGAGTCATGCAAATATCCCAGGACAGACCTGTATAGATTTGTATAAACTGACACATTAGGTATAAACCCATGAGTCTCAACTCATGGTTGTATATTTGCAAGTGCTGTGCTTGATCTGAGGAGTTCAGCCTCTTAGCAGGGTTTATTGGCTCAACCAGAGTCACTTATTGCTTGAGCAGAGCATGCCAACAGGGCTGTATGGCTTTTGGGTTGAAGTTTGTAATAAAGAATGCTGGGTGTGCCAGCATATGTCAGTGAAGACAGGCCTGAGGGAGACATGAGTGAGGGGCTGAGGTTTTGGCCTGGAAGTAGGATTACTTACAAGAAAATTGTAAAGTTCAGTTTGTTTCGGTACTTCTGTCAGTGAGCAGGGGAATTCTACTATAGAATTCTACTATTCTGGCAGAGATTTACTGGGAAAACTTATGAACACATCAGGTAGGCAGCTATAGGATTTTACTAGATAATGCTCTTCCACATCCTGAAACAGCAATCCTGCTTCAGAGCAGAGACAGAGACAGTCCTTTTCCTTTTCCTTTTCCTTTTTTTTTTTTTTTTTTTCTAACCTTAAGTTATTGTTCTACTTAAAAACATCCAGTATTACTTGTGGATGCCACAGCTGGTGATGGCAGACATGCAAGCTCAGATTCCTTCTTCACTACTTTTGAGTGGTCCATCTTTTTCCCCCTCTCACCTCCTGAATTTTTAAGCATTGTGTACAGAGCTTCTGTTAGAGAAAATTGCCCACATATAGCCAACATCTTTGCTGATTATGCAGTAATCTTCTGTAGAAGGGGTAATTTCAAACACACAGCCAAAATCTGCTGAATCCTTATCCCTCTGTTGCTCATTTTCAATGCTGCCATTGCACCCAGAGGGGAATGTGGGCACTTGCTACTGCAAGTCAGCTGTGTTTTGTGAAAGAAACATTGAGCCCACTTCCATTTTAGAAAGAAACAGGCACGTTCCTCCAGAGGAAGGAGGTGCCCATGTTATTACAATTTCCCACTGCAGAGACCCTTTTCTCAGCATGGCAACTTTTGAGGAAATTCCTGAGTTCTTCTAACTTTCCTTATCCATTGCATGGGAAACTTTAAGTCAAAGGCATTTAGGATTTCTTCGTAACAAAAACCAAACCTCAGAAAACTTAAGACTGTGACACTGAGTGTAACAGATTTGAGCCTAAGTAACCTTTTCAGATTTGGTTGGTAAATTGGTTGCAAAGCAGAAATCTGAACCTAATTCTCCCAAATCCATAGCTGCTGCACCAACCACAGGGGCAGGGAAAGATCAGCAGCAGCTCTTCCCACACCTTCCACTTGTAGAGTGACCACATATTCCCCATAGGTGTGTAGAGAGAGACAATGGTGGAGAAAACATGGGTTTAGATGAACCTTAAGCTCTCATAATCCCAAATACACCAGTGTCCTCAAGTGCACATGGGGCCAGATGTTTTAAGCAACTGTGTCAAAAGCCAAGTCAGATGCTTGTGTCATTATAGTCATAAGAGCAGCAGAAAGCACAAGGGTGTATGACATTATAACCATAATGAAAGCAACAGTCAGTGGTGGAGCAGATGTGATTCTAATCATATCAGAAACAGAGACAGCCAGAGCAGAGGCAGCTGGGGCTGTAATTGAAGCAGAGGAAAATAGTTACAATATTAGAGGTGCTGCTGCAGAGCTGGTGAGGCATATGCTCTGTGACTGGAGCAGATCTGCAGCAGGACCTGCAGCAGCAGCAGGTGCTGCAGCTATCTCAGAGCAACTCGGCATATGTTCAGCAGTGGGGTAGCTGGAATTTGTGATGGAGCTGTAGTTGCTCTTTGCTTTTGAATTCCTGTTGGTCACCATGTGCTGAATTGGTCAAGTGTATTTACCTTTACACAGTTATTTCCTCAAATTATTTATTGCAAAATTATCTCATTCATTCACTAAATGATTTGACTCTAAGGTTTTTGGAGTCAAAAGTCATGTCCATGGCTGTTCTGGCTGCTGACACACCAGCTATTGCTTTTCACCCAGCCATTGCCCAGGCAAGTCCATAATTCTCTGTTCACTTATCAAGGGAGATCAATAGAAGCCTTTTTTCTGGAACCCCTTTACATGACAAGATTTTGGAAGGAAAGCCTGTCTGACATCAGTATATCCTTGTAAAGGTCCTAGGTCAGCTCTGAGTCAAATCAATGTTAATGTCAATTTATGCTATTCCAGCTGAAACACTTCCTCTAACAGCTTATGTTCTCTATTGGCAATTCTATTGCCTGCAAGGACTCTGTCATCACAGAGTTATTTGGATTATCACCAACAGGTATTGAATCGTGTTGGTCTCTTTTCCCAGGCAGCTATCAGCAAGACAAGAGGGCATGGTCTCAAGTTTTGCCAGGGGTGGTTTAGGTTGGATATTAGAAAGAATTTCTTTATGGAGAGGGTAATCAGACATTGGAATGGGCTGCCCAGGGAAGTAGTGGATTCTCCGTCCCTGGAGATATTTAAAAAGAGACTGGATGTGGCACTCAGTGTCATGGTCTGGGAACTGCAGCAGTAGTGGATCAAGGGTTGGACTTGATGATCTCAGAGGTCCCTTCCAACCCAGCCAATTCTATGACTGTATGATTCTATGAATGCCCCAATATGAGGTTGGTTGTTGTGGACACAGTTTTCACCACTGGTGCTCACAAGGTTACAGTAACTGGGAGCCAAATTCCCATTAAATGGGACAGGTAACTTTATAACAGCAAACATCAGTAGAGCTGCGGTACTCAGCTCTTTTTTTTGCATCATGCTTCACTGGCCTCTGTACTTAGTGAAGTGGGCTCAAGTAGATGATCTACCTACAGAAAATGAGGATGAAGTCATGGATTACTCCTGAGAACTTGATCATATTTGGCCCATGGGATCAGATGGGCCACATTCAAAGAAGAAAATTGGCTGATTTCCATGCAAGGCCTTCTCTTTCTTTGAAATGTTATGGAGGTCAAGGGCAATGGAATTAAAGGGTAAATATTGCATCTATTTTCATAAGAGGACAGAGCACTTGCCCTGTGATGCAAGGCTGTGGGACTGGGATGAGTTCTGCCTGTAGGAGAGGACCTGGTATAGCAGTTAACCAGTACCTGCAAGGAGGTCATCCACAAGACAGAGACAGGGTCTTCACAGTGCTGTCTTATAGAAGGGATGAGAGACAATGGACCCAAAGCAAAAACAGAGATGTTCAAACTGGTTATAAGGAAAACATTCTTTGCCCCAGTGACATTAAAGCAGTGGAACAGGTTACCAAGAGAGGTTGTGTGGTCTCTGTGTGTCAAAGTTTTCAAGATCCAACTGAATAAAGGTCAGACTTGGTCTGATATCATAGTTGTTCCAGCTCAAAGCAGGAAGTGGGATTAGAGAACTCCCGAAGTCCTTTACAACCTGATATTTTCCTTCCTCCTGTGATTTTAAATCCCAAAGTTCGGAGTTGAAGTTTGGTTCTAAGGTGGTTTGCTAAGTTTGCAGACTTTCATTTCTAACTGTAATTTCTATTCAAATGAAATCTTAAATATTCTGACCTGACCTTTGCTGGAATGAATGTAATTACCTGCAGAGTTTACATAAATTATGTGTCCTGTTTGTCTAAGTTTAATCCTACACAGAGATCAATAGAGCCATGGAACATCAGGATAAAATGGCTTCTTGCAAATGCCACCAAAGGTCACAAAAATCTTTCTGGAAAGAGGGGGCAAGAGATATAGTGTGGCACATTCCTGTCGTCAGTCCAGTGTATGTCACTGCTGCTGCCTCTGCAGTCACTCAGGGGTGATTTATCAGCTGTTGGAGGACATTCAGTACAAACACACTGTAAGAACCAGCTGAGTAAAATTAATTGATTGCAGAGATAACTACAATTCATCATTCTCCAAAAACAGCTGAAAAAGTGTTAGAAGGATGATACATTGACCATAGCACAGATAAACTGTCTTTGGGAAAAACCTCGTGCTGCTACAAATGTCACGCCAGTTTCCACATGGAAAAGACAGCTCTTACTCTTTGTTTATGAGATGGAGAGGATACTCAGTGTATGCCTAACCAAGAAACTCATTACAAGTGACATTCTTATAGGCTGGTAGAGCTGCCCTAGGTACATGTTTATGTACCAGAAAATTTGAGTTCATTCTCATATCAGCTTGACAGAGTTAATGCGGTGAAAATGCAACACTGTCAACATTTCCAGACTCATCAAGGCTAAATGGAGTGCCAAGAAATGTTTTTCTTATGTTAAAAAAGAAACTGGTTTGAGAGAATGGAGAAGAGAGAAACAGCCAGCATCCTACCAGTTAGAGCAGCCAGGCGAAAGAGTCCAAAGTCTTTATTGCACAGCTCAAAACATAGACTCCAATTTCAGTTTTCTAGTGAGAAAACTTCTGATTTTGCAGATGAACACCCTTCAGAACCTCAGCAGACCTAAGCACTGGGTACAAAATTTTTGGTAATATTATTAATGTGAGGGTGGGTTTTTACAAATGTTCACCATCTAGCAGTTCCACTGTGACAGATTTTGAGAGAGACCACTACTCAGTGCCCATAATTCTTATGATTTCTGGCCAATTAACTCTGTGCCAAAATAGCAACTGTTTTATGAAAATCCTCATATTTAAAATCAGTTTTTTAATTAAGATTATTAAGATTAGTTTTTTTATTTTAAAAAAAAATCTTCCCCAGGTGGGCAAAACAATTTTAACTTGATTTTGGGAACCATAGGTGTTATTTCCTGCCTCTGAAAGAGGAAAAAAGCAGATAAAGTGTTACTCTGGTTGGTACAAATGTGATGGAGGTGAATGTTTTGGGTCATGATGTGAATGTCTTTCTCAGCTGTACTTGGGATAAATTTCTACTGAGAAGTAGGAACTTACCAGTTTCATCTCCAGGGTATGAATTGTTTGGGCTGTAATAAATGTATGTTATAAACCAACTGGGAAAGTTCATTTTATTGTATTTCTGCATGATAAAGCACAACAGCACTTGATCAAGGACTTCTGTTATATAAAGCAGTACAGCATGCAACTTTGTATATAGGAAGATGACTTGAAGCTATACAATCTGGAACTTCATTTGGACTATGGTTGGATTCAGGCCCTTGGTTTGATCCACTGTGGAGGGGAGGCAAAGAAGTTGAATTTGAATTGGAATAAAACTTAGATGTTTAAATAGCCCCAAAAGCCCAGCAGTGTTTTGATGTGGAATTATGCTCTGAACATCATTAGCAATATTAAAAATCTTTTAATTACTGTTCAATCCTCTTTCAGCAAGCCTGGAGTCAGAACATCATGCTGAGGGAGCATTCAAACGAAATGATACACTCAGGGCAATAAAATGCCCATTGTTTCTATGTCCTATAAGAAAGCCTGGAAACCACGGATGAGATCAGGACCATATTTTGCAGGGCACTGCACATGCAAGCATGATGAGACAGTCCTTCCTAAGCTCACAGACCAAGGGGGAGGGATAGAGAAGAGTGAGGATGAGGAAAACGGACTTCACCAACCACTTCGTGAGAGCTGCAGGAACAGACCCCACTCTGCCTTCTCACTCATAGCTCCATGGAGAGCACAGAACTACTCACAAGCAGAAGCTACACCTCATATGGACTTCTAAGTTTCCTTCTGAGGCCTTCCTGGGCAACCCTTTTTTTAATGTGGAGCCTAGGGTTGTCAGAAGATGTTTGCTCACTTGGCTGAACAGAAGCATGTTTGGTGGCTGGTTTTACATTGTACCAAGTGTGGGGCTGCACCTGGTACCTTGTACAAGGACAACGGGAAATTGTCCATCAAGTGTGTCTGTCAAGCAACAGGGGACACTGACTGGTGGTGTAAAAATGCAGTTCATCTGGTTAACTAATTAGAGCATCCTTGAGTTTTTCATCCATTTCCCACTTGGTATATATGTTTGATGGTGTGGGTTAAGCTGAACATGTATGCTCTGTGATGCTTCCAAATTCTTGTTGGTATCACCAAACATGAGGCTCTCATCTCTCCCAACTCTGTTGGGCATCACAGCAGATCGGTGTGGATGTCTACTTTTTTTGGTTATCTATTGGGAAGCTACAATTATATTAATACCAGCCAATTTTATCACAGCTTGAGGCACAGGTTCCCAGCAGCATGGAAATGAAGTCTTCTTCAGCAAGCGGGCTTCCATTAGAGCAGCCCACTCACTGTCGAGGGCACATCATGCATGTCTGTAACTTTGGTCCCATTTATGAAGGCCACGTGGACACCTTTGAAGTGAAGATTCTGCTGAATCTTAAGAGTCTGTGGTTGGTTTTGTGCTCTTAAAAGATGGTGCTGTGGAATAAAATGTTTGGCAGCTCCTGGCATAGAGCTGGGCATTACTTAGTGATGGGTGAAATGCCCAGGCATTGCAGTCAACGGAGTTAAATCCATTGGTGACTGGTCACTAGTGGTGTTCCCCAGGGATCATTTCTGGGGACAGTGCTATTTAATATCTTCATCAACAATCTAGATGAGGGGATTGAGTGTACCCCCAGTAATTTGGAGATGACACCAGGTTGGGTGGTGAGTGTTGATCTGCTCGAGGGTGGGAAGGCTCTGCAAAGGGACCTGGACTGGCTGGAAAAGTGGGCCAAGTCCAATAAAATGAGGTTTAACAAGGCCAAGTGCCAGGTCCTGCACTTTGGTCACAACAACCCCATGCAATGCTACAGGCTTGGGGATGAGTGGCTGGAAAGCTGCCAAGAAGAAAGGGACCAGGAGGTGCTGGCTGATACCCTGCTGAATATGAGCCAACAGTGTGCCCAGGTAGCCAAGAAGGCCATGAAGCATATTTTACCACCTCTAATTTGTTCTGACAACAAATTCTCATCATTTCTTCAGCAATAATATAAAATATTAGGCCAAAGCAAAATCTTTTTGGCATTCTCCTTCTACTGACCACCCCACAGTACATGGGTTTAGTACCTAGATCCTTTTATGTGCCTTTCCTTAGGGTGATATTCCTAGCTATGAAGGGACTGTGGCACTTCACTCCTTCCTTCCAATGTCCTTCATGCCATCCCAACTGGTAACCAAGTGCAGCAAATGTTTATGCACAAAGCTGAAACAAATCAACGCTGAAATGAGTGACCTTTGGCAGAGGAGCCCAGCTTCCAAGGTCCAGGAGGCAATGAGGAATAATTTTATGGTCTGGACAGAGTCCTGAATTCCAAGCATAGAAATTGAATGTTTGTAATAAGCTATTTACAGATGCAGTTCTATTATTTTTATTTGTCCTCAAGGACTCACAAACAATGCTGCACATTTTGGTCACCATCTCCTACCTCGTTGTGTATTCACTGTCTCCATAAGTAGGTATTGGTTTTTGGATGGCATTCTTCATCTCTCTCTTTAAAAGCAAGGAGCCATTGGCCTATGTATTCCAAAGGCTGAGAATTAAAGAAGATGTATAGTTTCTAGATAGCTCCCACCTGGTGTGGCTAGAGCTGTGTCACCAAATAATCCCCCAAAAGTAAAAGGTGGGAATTATAGGAAGAACCACAACATTTTTAGTGACAATTATGTATTTGCAGAGTGTCTGAAAGAGGAAAGTCCTATCAGAAGTTAGAGGACAAGACATCATGATGAAATCTCTTCATGCTGTTGCAATCAAAGCTTTTCCTCACTGCTCCCTGGTACCTAAAGACCACAGATGCACTATTCAGCACATCTAATGTTAGCATCCCATTTTCATCCAGTCTACAGGGACCAGGCAAATCTCTATGGGCAGCTCATTCTAGCTATATAAGGCATATTGGTGTATGAGGTGTGAGTGATTTTTCCTGCATGTCCAGCCTACACGCTGAATAATAAGGGCCTGCAGAGCCACAACTTATTCAGGAGTCACAGTTGCAGTTAACATTATAAACCTCAGTTCTGCTGGGCACCCACTTACTATCCACTCTGTGAAATAGTAGAATATTTGAAATGCTCAGTACAGGCAGTATAGATCTATCAAGCATAAGGATGGGAAGTTTCATGCACCAGACTACCTTGGCCTCACTGCATTTCTGGAAAAAAATTTAGTCCGTATCCTGCTCTTGAACAAGCCTCACAAAATGACTGACAGCTATGTATTACTGTAATCATGTTAACTAAGGGTTAAAGCAAAACTGGACAAGGACTACAGTGAGCATCTGCAGAGAAATCAGATATTAATGTATAAAGTGACTCAAAATATTACTTTTGTCATACTTTCCAACAAAATGACTAGAGTCACTAAGAAAAAACTGGAGGGAGGATTTATAATATATTCCGGTCCAAACTTGTGTCATCATTGCACTGATGTGCAATGTATAGTTTACATTTTACAGTATCAGTATAATTTTACAAAAATTACAAGAGTAATGTTTGTAAATAATACAAGAAAGAAACCTGATGAGAAGAGGCAAGATTTTCAGTCACTAGTGTTTGAGAGGAGTAGACATATAATCCCACAGTCAATTATTAACCAAGGTCAATATTTATGGCACAGGGAACCATTTTAAGTGTACATTATTTATGTAGAGACTTGTAATGAGCACTTCATGCTTGAGTAGAGAATGTATATACTGGGATAATTTTAATAAGAAAGCTGCCTCTCATAGGAAACAGGATATATCTCCTCGGAAATGGTCTGTGTGTCTGTCTGTCTCTGACTCTTGTTCCATTGAATAAATCAATATTTTCCACCATTACAGTTCACGGGCAGAAATATCCTTCACCTTCAAGCTGGCAAGAATGGAATGAGACATTTTAGACCTTGATTTTGAAGCTCCTATTTTTGCAAAATTAAACCTGACTGTAGATTTTTCTGGGCTAATGATAATGAAACCTAAACTATGTGAGAAACTCCACCTATACATTCCACGTTTCCAAATAGTTATAGTCCACTCCTGAAAGCATTTTCACTTCTCAACTTGATGTAGTTTCTGGATCATATTTCTACTTGCCTCTTGAGTTGTTCCTCCTCCCACAGTA
This sequence comes from Calypte anna, assembly GCF_003957555.1. NCBI lineage: Eukaryota > Metazoa > Chordata > Aves > Apodiformes > Trochilidae > Calypte > Calypte anna. The sequence goes on along the minus strand of NC_044245.1, from coordinate 141,360,254 downwards.
TGTATCAGATATAAGGATGTGATGAAGCCTCTTGAACTAGGAAATTACAGTTTTGCTGTGGCAGCTGCTGAAGGAACAAGTGGCTGGTTTATATGACTATAACATCTGAGCCTTTGCATTTGGGATTTGGCTTGTATTCCACACGCTCTTATTGCATCAGTCATTCACAGAATGCCTGCTCTTTATGCTGTTTCTCTCACCCACAGATCAGAGCATCACAGTATGCTGAGTCAGTTTTGAAAGGAATTTAGGCATATAAAGATGCTGAATGGTTTCTAATAAGATTTCCAAATATGCCTAAGCATACAACTTCTGAAAGGCACCTCTGAAAAATCTATGAGGCAGCTGCATGCACCTTAAAGGGCTTGAAAGTGTTATAATTGAAACAAGCAAATTTCTTGCACCTTTGTCCATTATTTTCAACAGGGGCTGGAGAGCTATGAGTTTTCTGGACTCTGCAGTTGTGCTTCTTTGAAAATCCCATCCTAAGACCTTTTCCAACATCAAAGAGAGGAAGTTCAGCAAAGTGATATAGAAGTTGGTATTAACAAGTACTCTAAATCAATCCAAAACATGTCTCTTGCTGGGTAACGTCTGTTATTGATCAAAGGGACAGGAAGTCAAAGAAACATGATTGGAAAAATAATAAAACTGAACCAATTAATTTTTCAAGGTTTTCCTTAGCTTAAATGGCTATGCTACTGGCCAAAAGGTGATCATCTGTGGGATACTCTCCAGACTAAAAGGAGACTGTGTACATTAGAGGAACAGTAAAAATTAATTTCTCTTCTACCAACCCTCTGATCAATCTACAGTTTATTTATGTTCTTTTTAACCTTGAGACCATACGCATCTAATTCTCTCCTGTCATATCCTTGTTTAAATAGCACAGTGGAGGGACACCTTTTAAGAATCTGGCAGGGCAGTTGCCGCCTCTGTGTAAAAGCTGTGCAAGATGCTGTCAGCTCACATACCTACTGATGAAGTTAGGTAGGATTAGAGCCTGAAAAAGGTAAAGAAGTTGAGGGACCTGCTTCCTGGACAGGGCTCTTCTTGAAAAGAACCATCTACTGGTTTGTTCCTCTCACCCAGATGAAGCTTTTCCCCTAGGGGGCCCGAAGACACTTTCTGTCCCAAGAGAAGATGGACTATTGGTATTGCTTGCTGAGTAGAGTTGTGTTGCTTCTTTTTCTGTTGGAACTAAAAATCTGGTGAGAAACATCATACTGGGCTGGTTTCAGAAGGCCACCCACATATCCCTGTAACTTATATCTCTGTTACTTAGCACGGAGGTAACATGTTTCCCCAGGGAAGAGGAGGAAGGAATTATGTTGAAGAGTTAGAAACATCTGCAGAGAAGGAAGCTCATGAAGCGTGTATGCTATGCAGGAGGAGCTCAGGAGAGGGGGAGAGAAAAGCTCTTTGTTGCCTGGAAGCATGATCATCCTCCAGGGGCAGATGGGGAAGGGGATGTCAGGTCATGACTTAGAAAGGTGAGGTCAACTGGAACTGAACATCCCCTGATATGAACTGGCAAAGGAAGAGGGGGGGCCATGGGATGATGTTATGGATGTTTCCTCACAGGCTGACCTGATTGCAGGCTGTCCTGGGGATACCACTCCTCACAGACAGGCTTTGGGCTGAATATTACTGTGCATCAAAAGTTGCACAGGGACGCACTGTGAGTTAGGACAAAGCAGCAGCCCCCATCTTGTCTTCTCCTTGGAAAGGGCCTTATGCAACTGACCAGTTGGCACTCATGTCTTTTGTTTTTTCTCTAACTTAATGAATTAAAAATAACAACCTTAAAGCTGATGCACTCCAGGTGTAAGAAAAACTAAACTGGTCCAGCTGAGCTTCTGTGGAATAACTCAGGACAGCTGGAGACATGGTCAAAGAAACATAGTCCTTCACAAATGAGTCTCTTAATGAAAAAATATTGCATGGCAATCTCAGAGCATTGCTACTACAGAGAAGAGAAACCCTGGAGACAAGGGAAATATCATCTTCAGGAGGTGTAAAATTCTCACAGTTAGCCAGAGAAAGTAGCTGTGTGTCCAGGAGGGCTGGTGCAGCCTGGCTGCCTGTGGATTTGTGCCTGTGGTGAAATTCATGGTTTTCTGATCTGAAACAGATGTCAAGCAAAGCTTTTATCAAAGCTAGGGAATTAAAAATCTCTCTCTCCCAGAAGAATTCTCTTCTGAGTCTTTTCCCTAGTGAAGGGATTGATAGCCTTGGTCTCTCTCCTACCTGCCTGCCTGAAACTTATAGGAATTTGCTGCTGCTTTGTGTGACTGAAATGAAGAGGGCCAGTGGTTAAAAATGTGGCAGAGTAAGAATAGACACACAGGCAGAGTGTGATCCACTTTTTTAGGAAAACAGGCTGAAAGTATAGCTGATGGGGAACATGCTGGCTGTGCAGCATGTAACCTCTTTAGTCCCTGAAGTGCTTTTCTGGTCTGGAAGTTTTTATTATATAAGGAATGGGAGAGGAATGATAGAGTTGTGCATAAGGGCACTGAGGGCTTAAAATTGGCAAAAAAAAAACCCCATGGTATTTTCAGCTACTCTAAAGAGCTCTGGATAAGTGCAATCCTGCAAGCTGCCTGCTTGACCTATGTAATAGGAGTTTCACAGGCTTGCATCAGCCAGCCACTGGCTCCTCTTATGCTAGCCAGGTCAGCATTATTGTGTTACATTTAATGGGGCTCCTTATGTCACACTTATGTTTGCTTCCTTTTTCTGATCCATTCTGATCTCCCTCCCATCACCTCTCCCTATCTCAGCTAGAGCATGCTTACTTGCTCCTTTCCCCCCTGTACCAGACACCACTGCAGTGCAGTGCTTATGATTACAAATCACCTCATTAAACCCAGGCAGCCACTCAGCTGGATGCAAAATACTGACCTCCTCAATTTATGAATGTCAGATTTTTCAGGGTGGAAAGGGAAGGGGGAGTAGGGTGGAAAGAGTTCCATTAAATGGTATCCATCAACCCTATCACATTTATAAGCTAATAAAAAGGCTAAAATGAAGTTCATTGGTACTGGCTGGATCTAGTAGTACCAGCTGTTTCTATGAAATATTAATAGAAACAAGACATGTCACTGAGTTTGAGTCTGTTATGTGAAAGGATGATGCTGTTATTGATAAGTTACTGCCCTGGCCCTTCTTCTGAGTGGCATCTTCAGTTTCCTTTCTGGCAGTGTTAATCCTCCTCTGTGTATGACATGGCAAGACACAGGAGAACCTATTACTGAAGAGTAAAGACATAGATATTACAGGGGATCAAAAAGCCTCAACTTGCAGGCTATACCTACTATTTTGACCATTTCCATTAGCTATGAACTTTGCTGTCTTCCTGTGATTCAAACACATAGCTGTGGCTTGAACAGGGAAAGGAAGATGTATCAGGAAAGGTCCTGAACCTGAACCCTGAGTCCTGGGGAACCCTGGGGAAAAGAAATGCAATCTCTTTTGAAGACTTCACACCACAGAAATGCTTCCAAGCTGCAGAGCAGAAGAGCTTGCCTCAGACAGTGTGGATGATGAAGATTTATCCCTGGTGGTGGATGTTCAGTTTAGCAAAATCTTAGACTTATTTTGAATAAGGAATAAATTCATGCCACAAAAGCTCTTGTTGCTGGGATATCTAACAACCTTGACATTCATATATCAAGGTGAATAGCACAGTAGAACCAGACAGATAAGAAACCAACAGAACAGCCAAACAATAAACAGGCCTGCACTAATCTCAAAGATCTGCAGGTGGTCCTTTCAGGTTGCATGATCACTATAGCATTCAAGGGAAAGAAAGTGACCAAATGACGTCTGTCCTATGGCTCAGCAGACCATTTCCATCCATGTTAATATCAATTAAGCACTTCTCACCAACACTGAGAAACATTCTCATCCAGGGCCAACCAGCTGGGCTGCTGGGGATCTCTGCGATCACTGAGAAGTTCAGTTTGAAAAAAAGAGAATGAGAACAGCCAAAGGAGATCTCTTTCAGATGCTGTGAGCAAGAGTTTCACAAAGACAGAAAGATACATCATAAAATTTTTGTTCTTCTACACGTCTCTCCTCTCAAGATAATGGCCAGTCACAAGCTTTTAGGAGCAGAGTAAATGCACTGGAACATATCCCTTGGCAGAGCAAGGCAGATGCAGTGATAAATTAGCTGGCGGGTGGAAGGCTACCTACTGTGCAGAGAACAGGTTGTCAAACAAATTCATTTATGGCTGTGAGAGTGATCAGTTGGATTCTGAGCAATTAGTGGAAATAATTGTATCACATATAAACAGCATGCTACTTACAAAGGACAGATATGCTCTTGACTAGATAACAGAAGAACAACTTGTTATTCAGCAAACATATACACAATAAATTTGAAGCTGAAAGTCAAATCCTTTAGATTTTCCCAAAAGACTTCAGTTCAGAGTAGAGACATAAGCAGCATCAGTCAAAAAGGTAACAGTAGCAATGAAAGGCTGGCGAGCAGTTTATAGAAATGTATTTATATTTTTCTCTCACCCAGAGGGGACAAGGGCTGAATGAGTCTTCAAAATACAGTAGCTATTGCACACACAGACATCTATTCACCAAGTGTCATGCTGCATAACTGCTAACAGCCAAAAAATATCCATTACTACAGTGAACAGATGTAAGCAAGAATAACAGGAAAGGAGTGCTGCTCAAGAGAAGTTTTGCGGTGATATTCAAAATGATTCAAAATACATTAATACAGGCAGGGAATCTCTCCAGGCGACAGTAAACCAACCGTATCTACAGAAAGCATTTATATTAGTCCCATCTTTTACTGGGACTGCTGGCATTTAGAACCATCTTTCAGGAGTAGTTTGATAGAGATGGTACTCCTGTAAGGATGAACACAGGCTTGTCAGGAAATAAACATCCCTTGAGATGGATGAAGGGTGGACAGCAGCTACCAGGGCAATATGCACTCCTACAATTGCAAAGATTTTGGTCTGGCTTGGATTGCTGGCCTCAAGGCAAACAGCTGGTTGCAGCATTTTTTCTGTCAGAAGTCAACTGGAATTGTTGAAGGTGATGGCCATTGAGCAGAATCTTTGAAGCAGTATCTGCTTCAGAGAGGTAAACTACATCAGAAGAGAAGTGGGTAGAGCCAGCAAGTGAACAACAGACACAAGAGCTCATGATTTTCACCTGTGGTTCAGGTCAACAATCTACTCAGGGAAAGCAAATTTTTGGAGTGTCATGGGCCAGATTCTTTGACAAATGCGCAGGACTGACACCTCAGTTTGAGAAGAAGCAACAAATGGATAGTAAAGAGAGCTGGCAGATCATAAACATTTTGGTGTTTGGTACAGATAGGACACCTGACTTTGAAGTTTTGAAGAAGAGAGAGGATCTATTTGTCTAGGTTAGGCTAAGGAATACTACAAAATCTCTTAACTAAGAAAAAAAATTATTGACTACTTTGAAAACTAGGCATGTCCAACAAAGTTTCTCTGAAGAACTGTCAGTTTGAGACAGCTTGTGGAAGAGCTTGAAGTTTCTCTTCTCTTCAGACTTAGCAACCTGATTTCAAGAACAGAAAATTAAGGTTAAAATGTAATGCAAATAATCACATAAAAAGAGCGTGTTGTCTATCAAATGTTCATTCTATTTATTTTGGGGGGGTTTTTCTCTCCAAGGACAGCCAGAAGAAGTCAGATTCCACTTAAGCTACTATCTGGCCCCATCAGCAGAGTGTGTGTGCTATATCCAGTGAATGTGCCAAGGAAAATCTATTAAACTGACAGTGACAAATACCCAAGTCTCCCCCTTCCAAGGAGACCATAGTCAGCCTGGCTGTGCACACTTTTGTCCCAAGAATTTAACTCCTCTGTTACAGCTGCACAGCTTCTGCAAGAGCTCCAGAGGACAAACCAAATCCAGATTGGTAATTGGTGATAATCAGCAGCATTTCTCCAGCCAGAGCAGGAGCTCAAATGTGGAGCACTTCCATCCTGGGTGAGTCCTTCACCCATGTACAAAGTGTGGTGAGGAAAAAGAGCTGTGAACTGAACTGTGAATAAGAATTTGATCACTATTTCAGAGGAAACAAGTGAGACTTGTTGGGTTCTCAAAAAAAAAAATATTATAAGCATGTACTTTTGGGGGTAGTGTCCCACCTCTTGATTCTGGAGACATGCATCTTGCCCTGCCCACCCAGGCCCTACATTTCTCTCCTGGTTTTCTCTCTGCTACCTACTGTAGCTTCTTGCTTAGCACACAACCTGCTCTGAAGCCCACTCTAAGCACATAATCTCCTTGTAAGCTGTGTAGTGAGTTGCAGTATTTGCTAAAAGGTACTACACTGGGCAGGCAAGATGGTTACTAGACTTAATCCTTACCAGGCCACTAAAAAACCCCTCTGATGAAAAAAAAATTGACCTATGTCATGCACAGACCACGAACTTGAACCACTGCACTCTGTGCATATGCCTGCATATGCCCCCTTTTATATGGGGAAAGAGAAGCTAGAAAATCAGTATTTCCACTTCAGGAGTGAAGACTTACAGGTTAATTTATCTTCTGTTTATAATTTTTCTAGTTTAACTCTTTTTCCAAAAGTGCAGTTAGGTATGAGATCCCTAAATGCCTAAATAATAAAAGACATGCTCCTTGCTTGAATAACTTTGCAGAAGGAGAAAACTTTCATAAAATCACAGTCTTCACTTTGGGCCAATTTTTTCAGTGTTTTATCAGGTTTTTACCATTCATTAGCAAGGCAATTCTCCCACTGAAGCCAGTGAACTAGAGAAGACCATGATCTCCATAAGAGTCTTTATTTTATTCAGCCAAGGACAGCCAAAATATAGGAGAGAAAAGCATCACATTTTTTTCTAGTGTTTGGAATGAACTAGCCCCTGTAAAGGCTGATAGATGCACTTCTGTGGATACTGATCCACCAGGCTTACCCAGACAGTATTGATCGCCAGCATTTTGAGCCAGCAGAGAAGAAAGGCATTGATCTGCTGAAGAGTGGCTGGAGCCACTGTATCAAGCTGAATATCTGCACATGGAATTGTAGTCTAATTTGGCTCAGAGCCCAGCTCAGGGTTGCTTCCAAGTGATTTTTATCCAAGAAGAGCTTGTACAAATATTCACCTGGTAGGGTAGTCTATTTTTGTCTATGTCTTTGCTTAGCTGCACAGAATGTGCTTGGCTGATGCAAATCCTGCTGAAAAATCTGCCCAAGGTAAAGAAAGCAATTTTTCTGCAGGAGACTTTACCCTTTCTCTCTTTCCTTTCTGTACCCTCTCCTCTTTTTGTTTGGGCCATGCTCATGCCCCCCACATTTCTCCTCAAAGAGTTAATGTTTCTCTGAATTTGTACTTCAGCATCAGCTGCTGACCCTTTCTCCTTCAGATCATCAGCTGCCTCTGCCCACGATGCCAAGTCACACAATGGGTGAGGGTAGAGCTCTTACTAGCAGTTGCATCAGAAAAGTCTCATGACATCTGCTGCTCAGTAATGAAAAAAGAAGAGTGAGCTCACACGGAAGGTGACTCAGCAGCGCTCCTTTGCTGCCTGTTACAAAAGAGACAGACACACTTTTATCAGTCCAGCAGCTGACTGCCTTATACTCTTTTGCTATAAGAGGATTTAAAGATTTTTTATGTGAGCCAAATGGGAAGCAACATCAGCTTATGTAGACTCAGGGTATTTCTCTCTGCACATGTTTTTTTTTACCCTGTGCTTGATGAGTCTTGCAGTTTCTCTTCCAGACAAGGCAGAATCTGAAAGAACCTGAAAGGGCTGATTCATTATTTATCTTCCCAGTTCAGCAATATCCAGAACAGGTGGGAAGGGGGAGGCTACCAAAGGCCAGATACACTTGCCAGTTCCAAGTAACACATTGTTATCCAGTTGTTTTACAACAGAACATTTACAGAAAAGTTAGGTGGCACCTCATTTCCTGTGCATTTCTGCTGATCTTGATACAGCAAAATGAAGAAATCATATCTGGGATTGCTTGGCATATATTATATACACTTATGCATGCCACAAAATTTGCATGAATGAAAATTATATGAGCTGACACTTTCCTTATCATATCAAGACCCTTACATTATCTATATACACCCCTGAAGAGAAGACTTTGGGAGTATTGATGGATGAAAGATTGTATATGATATCTATATACACCCCGAAGAGAAGACTTTGGGAGTATTGATGGATGAAAGATTGTACATGAGTCAGCAACTTGCCCTTGCATCCCAGAAAGCCAATTGCATCTTACAATTGCATACAAAGCAGTATGACCAGCACGTGAAGGAAGACAATTTTTTACACCTCTTCCTCTCTCATGAGAACCCACCTGGAGTTCTATGTCCAGCTCTGAAATCTCTAGTACAAGACACACATGGATCTCTTAGAGGGGGCCCAGAGGAGGCCCTTGAATATTATCAGGGGGCTGGAGCACCTCTGCTACAAAGACACAGGATGGGAGAGAGCTGGGGTTTTTTAATCTGGAGAAGAGAAGGCTTCAAAGGGACCTTGTAGCAGCCTTTCATTATATAAAAAGGCTTTTTAAGAAAGATGGAGAGTGCCTTTTCACCAGGGTGTGGAGAGACAGGAAAAGGAATAATGGTTTTAAATGAAAAGCTAGATTTAGATTGTGTATAAAGAAGACATTTTTTATGATGAGGGTGGTGAGACACAGAAATAGGTTGCCCTAGAAACTTGTGGATGCCCCATCATGGAAAGTGTTCAATGTCAGGTTGGATGGGGCTTTGAGCAATCTGATCTCATGACAGGTGTCCCTGCCCGTGGCAAGGATATCAGACTAAATGATCTCTAAAGACCCCTTCCAACACAAACCATTCTATGAGTCAGTGGTTCTATGACTATATTATCCTTTATATTAATCCTTCATCTGAGGGCACTGGCTATTCTTGTACCTCTGCTGCAACAGACTCCAGACTAAAGCATCTATTCTGATTGCAGTGCTTGTTACCCTCACTCCAAGATCTCAAGTGATCCCTTTTCAAGTGTTGCAGAAGGACCTCTCAGAGAATGAAAAAGTCCATGACATATTTCTGAATTGCATGATAGTTGAAGGTTCCCATCTTAACTGCTGGAGCTGCTTTGTCTATCCCAGCACTGCTGCTTCCCCTTCATAATGAGTCCACCTACCACACGAGGGCTGGATCTCAGCAGCCTGGCATACAGAGCAGAACAGAAACATAAACATTTGTCTGAGATCTGGATGCACATACATAGAGAGGCAGAGGTCAGGTTTTTTTTTTTACTTCTTAATGTATGCTGGCATGAACAGAATTGGTCAATGGACATGTAACTAGATTAATCAAATGCTACCCTGTTATGCAGAGAAGACACCTCTGCCATGCCTTCATATGGGTGAGATAGCACTAATTCCACCAAATCCTTGTCTTCATGCATATGAGATGAATGTAACCCTCCTGCCTTATTCTTTACTATGAATACTTACTCATCCATGGTTCATTGTCAAAATTAGTAAAACGAGGACAAATTAGAACTAATTGAAGTCTCAACCTCTACATCTGTAACCTAGTGTTATAGGTTAATAACAGCTGATGTCTCAGAAAAGCCCAGCATACAGGGTGCCCACACCCCTGCACACCAACCAGACAAAACCAGAATGACAAGTCATGACAAAAAATTTTCCAGTCTGCTCATGTCTCTATGACTAATGTTACTGCTGTTGTGGAAAGACTGGGGAGAAAGTGGGCAAAAATGTAAATTATATGTGGCTGACACACCAGAAGGCTGTGCTGCCATTCAGAGAGACTTAGACAGGCTGGAGAGTTGGGCAGAGAGAAACATGATGAAATTCAACAAGGGGAAGTGTAGAGTTTTGCATTTGGGGAAGAACAACCCGATGTCCCAGTATAGGTTGGGGGCTGACCTGCTGGAGAGCAGTGTAGGTGAAAGAGACCTGGGGGTCCTGGTAGACAAGAGGATGACCATGAGCCAGCAATGTGCCCTTGTGGCCAAGAAGGCTAATGGCATCCTGGGGTGCATTAGAAAGGGTGTGGTTAGTAGGTCAAGAGAGGTTCTCCTCCCCCTCTATTCTGCATTGGTGAGGCCGCACCTGGAGTATTGTGTCCAGTTCTGGGCCCCTCAGTTCAAGAAGGACAGGGAAGTGCTTGAAAGAGTCCAGCGCAGAGCTACTAAGATGATTAAGGGAGTGGAACATCTCCCTTATGAGGAAAGGCTGAGGGAGCTGGGTCTCTTTAGTTTGGAGAAAAGGAGACTGAGGGGTGACCTCATCAATGTTTTCAAATATGTAAGGGGTGAGTGTCAGGGAGATGGAGTTAGGCTTTTCTCAGTGGTGACCAGTGATAGGGCAAGGGGTAATGGGTGTAAATTGGAGCATAGGAGGTTCAAGTTGAATATTCGAAAAAATTTTTTTACTGTAAGGGTGACAGAGCCCTGGAACAGGCTGCCCAGGGGGGTCGTGGAGTCTCCTTCACTGGAGACATTCAAAACCCGCCTGGACACGTTCCTATGTGATGTACTCTAGGTGGCCCTGCTCTGGCAGGGGGGTTGGACTAGGTGATCTTTCGAGGTCCCTTCCAACCCCAAGGATTCTATGATTCTATGATTCTATTTATGCCTTTCAGCCATGTCTTGTTTGTTTTCTCTTTATCGTGCATTGTATTAATGAGGAGGATAATTGTTATTTAATATCCTCTTCCAAAAAAGGCATTCAACCAAGGCACATAAGGGCTTGAAATAATTAGGACAATATAATTGGGTACATTATAGAGGGCATGAAATTAAGTGTAGTTAAATTAACTCTTCTTTCTCAAATGAGCATAAAGGAGAAATCAGTGAGAACTCATCTTTCTCATACTAATTGGAAGCAAAGGAATGCAGTATTTTATCTGCCTGAGTTTTAACTCTGAAGCATACTTGTCCTTGTACATTTTTCTATTGTACACCACCTAAAATTATGTTCATCCCCTTTTCCAATCTGCTGAAGTTTATCTTGCCTTTCGGCTATACTGAAATGAGAGCTTGCTGCTTGGTGCTATAATCCCATCTGGGTCAACAACTGGATAGGAGACTTCCAAGAACGTTTAAATATGCCATCAATTCACTAGACCAGGACTGGATCAATGCTTTTGTTTCATAAGAGGGAATGTTAATAACCTTTTTTTTTTTTCTTTTTTAACAGAAGAAACACTGGCTTTTAATCTGCTTATTCACTGCCTTGTCCCAAAGGACCTTCCCAGTCTTCCCAGGATGCGTATGATTCCGATTTCCCCAATGGCCCAGCTCCTCACCCCTAATGTTCTGGTGTTACCTCAGCCTATATCCAATCCTATGGATCTGCATGGTCCCTGGGGCTACCTCTGGCTGTCCCCTTGCCTGCCCTGCCCTTGGCTAGGAGTAGTGGGGTGGGTCCTCCCTGTGAGACCCCTGTGCTGCCTGTTCCTTACAGGAGACACAGCCCCCTTGGAGCCCCAGCCCTTGCTGCACCTTGAGACATTTCTTCCTCCAAAGAAGTCTTCAATGCATAAACACAAACATGTTCAAAACAGTTCCATTCTTTCCCGAAGCCACAGTTTAATATCCCATTGTTACGAAGCTCTTTTTCATCCAAAAAATGGAGCTGTAGATGATACAATTGTTACAAATTTAGATTGAATTGTTGTCAGCCACAAAAGGAAATGGAAAAACACTGAAAATAGTAATGAAGTTTCTGTCAAATTTTCAGAATGAAATGTTTTATTTTTTTAATTTCAAAGAAAAAATTCTTACTAGAAAAATTCTTATTTATCTATGAGAAAATTTTTTGTAATTTTTTCCAGGTTTTAAAGCTCTTGTTTTCAAACCTTTACTAAGGCTTTTCACCCTAAAAGTAACAGGGCTACTCCTCAGAGACTCCTGTGCCCAAACGCTTGTGGAGTTTTACCTTGACTACGTCTTTCCTGGATGGGAAAGCAGAGGTATGCTGAGCCCACAACAGTCACTCGAGGACAGAATGACCTCTAGGAGCTGGGGAAAGCCCTGCTTGTGGAGCTAATACTCACAGAGAAGAAAAAAACTTCCACTGTTACGTTATGCTTTTGTACCCTGTGAAATTTCAACCCACTGAAACATTTTTATTATTGTGAAGGGACACAGCTGGTCTAAACACAGGGTGACATCACAACTGACAACTTAAAATTTAAAAGTGAAGGCTAATTTGCTATATAGATAGGGAGCTGAAAACAGCTGTTTCATATGAAAGCACTCACTTGGTCATTTGGAATTAGTCTCATAGAGAACAAGAAACTGTGGTTGTCCAGAAAGGCTCAAAACATAACCCAGAGCAAACTGCTGAAACTCAGCCATCCTAGACTCATCCCTAACCCAAGAGGAATTTAACACTTGGAGGTACAGCAGTGGAGTTTGTAAACAGAAAAACTGTCTCCAGTCAGTGTGGTGGAAGCACAGAATGTTCTACCCTGAAGTGATGACAATTTTTACCGTATTATGTGAGGCAGTGTTGTTGATGGATGTGACACAGAGATAGGAATCAGGGAACCCAGTCTTGTTGTTGGTCTATCTTAGACCTGCTTCACCATCCCAGATAACTGGTTTATTCATACACATAGTTCAGCAGAGGGAGGAAAATATGGTATCAAATCTTTCCGCTCTCCACTAACTCTCCTACATCTTGACTAGCATAAGCATCCCAAGAGATGTGGGCATGTGCAGACTTTCTTCCCCTTTCTTTTTCATTTAAATTGGACTTGACTTCCCACTCTCTGACCTTTGTTACTCCTTATTGAAGGCATATGTTCTGGGAGATGTTAGTAAGTTATGGTATTGCAGAGGTGTCTAAAAGCTGTAGTCAAGGCTCTTTCTCCCCAGTGTCACTACTAAGAGTGGTCTAAAGTCAACCAACAGCGAAGTGTAACCAGAAAAACTTAGACTAAATTAAACCAATCTGGACTGTTGGCCTTATGTTCAAATAAAATAAAGTCTAGGTTACACACAGAGGGTAGAAAAAGGGAGAAATAAAACACAAACATACCCAAAGGCGAGACTTCAGTGAGTCAGTTGGAATTCAAATGGGTTTTTTTCTATGAATATTTTTCCATGAATAATGTAAGATATAACAAAAACCTTCAGCTGGTGCAAACTGGTGTCAGTCTCCTCAAAGCTATGGAGCACCCCTGGCTTTCATCAACTCCAAACTAACTTTCATCAACTAATTTTGAAATGGGTTGCAACTGTGTGCTTGTCTAGAGCTCAGTGAGGTTTTCAGTCAGGATGGTTGAAATTCATCTCCCATGATCAGGTTTTGGTATATGGAAAACCAGGCTATTTAAAGTGCTTGACCAACCCAGAAAAGAGGTAAATTAGAAGTAGAATCAAGGGGAAGTATTAGGAAAGAATATCAGGGGCAAGAGGTATAGGTGAAGCATGGGAATGGCTGGAGTTAACCCAAGAGGAAAGAAATGCAGAGGAAATCATGAAAGAGGAAGAAATGAAGGGACAGAATTGGAAACTTGGGCATTCTCAAAAGTAGCTGCATTGGATGGGGGAGGAAAAGAGAGAGGAATATATACAATTTTTCAAGTTAATTTTGATTTTTGAAGCAGCAATTAGGCAAAGGTGTTTTAATATCCAGTGCTACAGGGTGACAGGGTGTCAATGGATAATATTAACTGTTCTTCTCTAGCTTTTAAGAAGAGACAGTATGCATTACTTCATACAGTTGAAATCAAAAGTGTTTTCTTTGAGATTTTTATTGGGCTTTTACATTTGTTTTGTTAGGATTTTGTGTTGTGTTTGGTTGTTTGGGGGTTTTTGTAGGCTGAGAGGGAAAGGGAGGTGTGTTGCTGTAGCTCAGCCTCAGATGTTGAGACAGGTGATATCAAGCATACTTCCCCTCACCCTTGTTAGCCAGCTGCACTATGAATATGCTATAAATATTTCAGGTCTCCTCCCCTCAGCTCTGATTACTTTACATTTTGAAGGTGTTCCAAGTTTGTTTCTTCTAAACCAAGGCATCAACATGCATGAAAACGCCTGGCAGTGGTGGATCTGATACATACATGGCAGAGTTACAGTTTGCAGTCAGCTGGAGATGCTGAAACCAGCCTTAAAATTCAGTCCCTCCCAAAGAGCAAGGCTGGGGATGTCTTAGGCAGCTGAAAATAATGTTTGTCATCACATACACACACATATATGTGTAGGTATGCACACACATATCTGTTTTACAATGTTTGAACACTAAACCACTTGAAACCTTTTAGCCTCTCCTGGAAGACTATACAAGGTTTGATTTGAGTATCCATAGGATTATCTAAATATAATAATCTCTTCTAAAAGTCAGTAATATACAATATACAACTAGAAAGCTGCAGAGTGTCTCCAACAATAAGATTGATGCCACTCTGACTCTCATTTTTTGCAGAACACTGGCCTGGCTTAGGATTATAGCCTCCCTTTGCATTCACTGGATTTAGGTAAGAGCCTCTGAAAATCAAAAAATATTTGAGTCTGGAGACCTAGATGTTTTTCTATTTCATGTACTTGTGCTTGAATAACCGTTTCTTAGAATAATTTTTACAAAACTCTCAGATGGTATGAATTATTTCCTTCTTATCCTGCACCATGACCACTTAGAGTGAATCCAAATGGAAGACAAAATAATGGATTGCACTGTGAGGAGGTAAGTAATCCCAATAAATACTCCCTGCTTTAACATGTTTAGTATGCCTACAGAAAAGCTACCTACTACTGCTAAAAAATCCAAATTTCTCTAGCAGAAGTCACTGCTAAACTGTCCCTGTTGCCTTCTTTTCATATATAAATCTGAGTGTGTTACAGAGAGAATAAACCTTGCTGTTGCCCTTTCCCAGGAAGAGAACACAAAGCACAGGGCTCCAAAATGATAGGTATGAAGTTATGATGAGACAAAGGAAGCACTGGAAAAGAGGTCTTAGCCCCACCCTGAGCAAGAGGAGAAGGAGGCAGAGGGGCTGCAGGGGAACGCCTTGTACCCTGCTTGAGTCACTTCAGTAAGTCACACAGTAGCTGATGTCTTAGGTCTTTTCCTATGCTCCCCTCCCTGCCAAGACACTGGCCAGAGGGGGCTGTGCTGGTTGTCTGTGTTTGTCTCCTCAATTTTTTTTTTATTTCATTTGGGTTTGTTTTGGTTTGTCTTTCATTTTTGGTTTTATTTTCTTTTGTTTTGAATCAAGGTTCAGCATCAGCAGAGGAATATTTAGCTTTGTAAAAGGAGGCAAGAGCTGGGCAACACATTATAGTATGGTGATTATAATTCCTCATATTACAAAACCAGAGCTGAGAATGATATGAGTTGCTAGAATCTCATAGTTGACAAAATCTATCATGTGGCACAAATAATATAGCTGCTAGAAGCTGTACAGATCCTAACTGCTCATGGGCTCTTCAGGGCTTAGCAATGAAGATGGGGAAAAAAGCATTGGTAGATTGGATCCCTCACCTCATCCATACTGAACAAGTGGCACATCGATATCTTATTGGAATACCAAACTTTCCTTTTTTCTCTCCCAAGGAAGTTTATTAAAATATATCGCTGGAGTTGACAGAAGTATTCATTTTGTTTATTGAAACAACAACATCACTTTTTTTCTTGAAATTTTATACAGGTGATGTAGAAGCAACAGTTGTATCCCAATAGGCAGTTTCTTACCCTTTCAAACATGCTTTAACATTCTTCATGTCTACATGTGAAGGAGTCTAACTGAGTTTTCTGTTGAGTCCCTGGGCTGAACTCTGCCTCTCTGGAAAAACATCCAGTTTTTGATTTAAGAAACCACACAATGCACATGATCCAATATCCAGGCACTAAGGCACAGAGCACCACCTAAACACAAATCAATACATAATAATCATAATAAAATACTAGGGAAAACTATTAATTTCTACTTATTCCATTAAATTCACTATTACTTAACTGGATAAATCTTTTAGAGATATGTGTCCCAACCATCTTTCATGACACTGAAATGAGTCAATGAGCATTTCAAACCTCCACCACAAACATTATGAGAAGACATCCAGGAAAGAAAAAACCTCAAACACTTTGATTTATAATTTGATTATTGTTTGAGATTCCCAAGCTTCATGACATTGCAAAAGAAATTAACGTTTTCATAGAGCAAAAAACATCCAGGGACAGCTTTCCATGGAGGCTGGCAGACTGATGTGTAGCACATAGATTTAGATTTAGATTTCATGGGAGTTGAAAACACATTCATCTAAGTCATTTCTGTTATAGTCTCTGACAGCTTTTGAAAATTGCCAGGCTAGGTTTTTGCTTTTGATCTTTCAACATTCTTGGAGGTTGTATAAACAGGAAGCAATGAATAGTTTTAGCATCAATTAAGATAATTCTAAACAAACATGCTGTCATGGCATTGTCAGTTCCCTGTGGTGGGCATGTTCATGGACATGTCTTAAGACCACAGTGCAAATCCACTTCCAGTGGAAAGGGCAGTCCTGGTTCCTCTACTCAGCTGCAACTCCAACTATACTAGTAATCCAAACACATACTACTGTGGATTTCAATACTACACAGTGGGGTCCTTGTTGATAAATAGTTACTATATTATCTAGGATGTTGGAAAGAAGAGTTCAGCCATGTGGAAGCTGTGCTGCTTGCCCTTAGGGTCAGAGTACAAGTCTTGACCCACTTTATTTAACAGTAGCCTATGGCTCTTGTTCTGCCACCAGTCACCACAGGATGTACCACATAAAGCAGACAGACAGAAGCCAAACCATGCCGAGCTTCGAGAGTTTTCTGTCCCTTCTTGGGTTTACCAGTGTGTATTAAATAATGAGCAGGAAAGATAAATAAGGTTGGGATGGAAATTAGGCCAATGATGTAAGGAGGCAGATTTGTTGATATGTTTCTAAACTCTCTTTAAGATGAAAGTAGCATAGGGACTCAGGTGATTCATCTCCCAAATAAAAATGGATAAATTGCATACTAAAAAATTAAGGGACACAGCCTCTGTTACATTTTTGTGCAGAGGCTACAAATATATCTCTAATCATTTATTCCTTCCACTATTTCAGAGCAGAAATACATTCAACATTTCAACTCTGAAAGTGGTGGGAAATTGCACTGCATTCAGTGGGCTTTAGATTACCCTATTCTTTAACTGGTCAGGTTCTGTACATTTACTGTGACTGCAAGTGGGTAACACTGGTTTCTTGACATCTCTCTGCAGGAGAAACTTTCCTTTCCTGGCAATAATTCTAAATGACAGACTGAGAGCTCTATATTCCCTCCCCACTAGGGCTTTACAAATTGGTTGAACATGATTATATCAATAATTTCCGTGGTATAGTTCTCAACAGCATTTTGCAGGGGGACTTCATAAGTGATTGCCTTCCAAGAAAACCAGGAGTCCTTCCAATCTAAATAGATGACTGGAAGCAGACTCTGTTTAGGGTACGTGGGTGCTTCCTGAAAGGATTTGGGCAGACAGGAGCAGACAGAATGCATTTTCTTCTAGCTGTAAATCCTGTGCAGACATGATTCTTCCTTTGTACCCCTTGAAATAGGCGGCCTGGAAAGACACAAAGGACTGTCTTGTGAGCAGGAGGCTGCGAAGATGCTCAAACCATCCAGGTTTGCACTCACAATCCCTCTGTGATTAGGGGCAGTTCTCTAAGGGTGTATAGATCTCATTGCATGCAGTGTCGAATACAAGTAGGCCCAGAAGATGAGCAGCACATTTTCATGTGATGCTTTTCTCCAGTGAGGCATAGGTGATGCCTCAGCCTCATCTTATAAAGAAAAATCAAAAGCAAGGAGATTTATCTAAGCAGTTTCTATTGTCTGTTTTCCCCTTCTCTCAACCTGCTCAGCCACAAGTCTGGAACATGCTGTGCAAGCAGTTCACAGTGAAAAAGAATGTGAAAGCATTGTCCAGAAGGAAATGTTGCAATATGTAATATAAGATAAAATATAATATAAATATATATATATAATATAAAGCAAAACAAAATGTTGCAAATTATGCAGTATGTAATCTGTAAAAATGTTTGGATAGTCTATTACCCAAGACACACAAAAGGTATGCCCACTCTGTGAGACAACCAGCAGCCTTCTAAAGCTGGTGATCACAGCATTGGGCCCTGCTTAACACACTTCACTTTCAGGAGAGCAAATTAGCTCAGGTTGAGCACTGAGGTAATTGTGTTCATCCAGCTTCTGGTTGCTCTTCTCAGAGCACAGGCAAAACAAGTCTGCCTTTGCCCACAATCTATCATGAATATCCACCCACAACAGTGCCTTATACAGTGCCTTGAGTATAGCAAATGCTGGAACCAGGATAAGGAACATTTATTATGAGGGATATGCAAGAGACTGTTTAATATTCTAGATGTAATGTACGAAAGACCAAGATATAAAATTACAGACTAACTTGTCCAGCCAGGAATGGAGAGATTGCTTCCCTCTAAATCACTGGACTAAATACCAGGCAATCTGTGTTTGTTTTTCCTGGCTCCTCGTGAAAACTTAAGCAGGAGCTATTTTAGCCCAGAACTTACCAACACAAACATCCCTGCATGCATTCTTAGATGATTGCTATCCTTGAATTCAATAGATGGTCGTAGGAATTAACTGTCTGCTTGATCAGCACCTTCACTACTATGGTTTATGTCTTGCTTATATTCCACCTAACACTGTAGAAATACAGACACCAGCTGTCTGAAGTGCCCTACAAATAGAAGACAAAATACATTCTCTGTCCCAAAGAGATGACAGTCTATTCTTAAATTGCTGATTTGCCAGTTTCTGCCACTTAAATTAACATTCAAGATTTTTCTGACGTTTCTCCCTGCTGTGTTTTGCTCTGCTTGAGGAATAGAAACCCACGCTGTTTATCTTGTGCAGCGTCTTCGTGAACACATCATCTTGGCTTTTGTAGGCAGTATCACAGCAGTTCCCAAGGGAATGTTTGTATACATAATAATATTTATCCCCACAGCAATTTTTATCAGATCGATGCTGAGCATTTCCATAAGATCTGTGGTAAAACATGATCTATATCATTACATATTTCTACCTCAGGAAGACTTTTACTTCTTTAGATTAAATGAAACGGCATTTCTGCATTCCTTACTCTGTAATCTTGTTACATTGTGAAGAGATTTATGCATCAAAATCCCATTACTGAGACTGAGAGGAACACAAATAAATGCTCATATATCAATCATTACTATAATTGTTATTATTATTCATGCTGGTTTATAAAGGGCTATTGCTTTTGTGTAGGATCTTAATAATCAATCAGGTGTGTCAGACAAACAAGAGGACTCCAGCCTTGATTAGTTTAAAAGTTAGTGGACAAATTCTCCTATCACAGACATGAAAAGATATGGTAAAAGGGTGTATTTTCAGAGGTGGTTGATATGGTATTTTAACATGGACCAAAAACTACAGTGGCTGTTTGCTATTTATGATGATCTTAACACAGCCAAGCAAAGAGACTTGGAAGTCCAGAAACAAAAAGTGTAAGACCACTTAGCAATAGGCAGTAGAGAAGCCAAATATTTCAGCAGAAACATACAGATCACAACAAAAAGCATTATTAAACCATTTTAGAATTTGGGAAAAACTCAGGGGGACATCAGGTTTGTGATGTTGGACTTGTAATTCAGTCCACTTCAGTAATTTCCTTAACTATTTCTCAATTGGGTGAAATTCTGATGTCTGTAGGAAGATTAGAAGGGTTTGGCCCAGCACATTCAAATAGGCTGAGGACAGAATGATGGCAAATAAAAAATAAGACAGAATTTCCAAGTAGGAGGATATGTGCCTGTGAAGAACTGAAGTGAATGCATGGTGCTCTCTGTAATCACCAGTGTCATTGCAATTAGTGCAATGAACTTGACACAAAATAGAGTTGTATGAGTATGCAGGATAAAGAAATTCTACTATGATGTATAAGCAGAAAAAAAGAGATGAAATGGCATCCAGTCCCAATCTTGGTATTGATTTTCTAGTAGTTCCATTAACATGATACTTCACATAAACACTCTATCATTCTGAACATTTGGGGAGTGTAAATAATTACACTGCTGTAATCCTTGTTGACAAATCTCACATCTCTTCTATATGGCCATGAGTCAGTAGGTATCAATCAAGGCTGATGTGTATTTTGACATGGGAGGCTCTTAGACATAGCACATCTTCCTTGTGTTTACCGCTACCACATTCTGCAACATGATAATAGCCATTTGAATCAATCCTGAGATGCAGGCGTGGGGCATGAATCACATCATTCCTTCATGCTGCCACACAGCTTCTGAAATACATCAACAGTCCATGTCTGAACATGGGCTGAGTTGTTTTGAAGAACGAAATAATTGATTGCCTTGTTCTACTATGGGTGTAAAATAACTTGTAAATTTTTTTATGATTTAGCTTTCTTTCACCTCACAGCACAATAAAATTGATACAATCTGCATTTCAGAGTTATAAAGGCCTGGAGAATATGAAAATGGAGAGGAAAAGAAAAGCCAAATATTAGGACAGGGAAGCAGGAAAAAATGTTCTCTCCCTAACTCTATCAGGGACTTTGTGTCCAACTGCAGAGAAAGCTTAGTTTGGTAAAATGGGAGATGAAGCTGTCTGATCCCTGTGTATCAGAGATTTTCAAGTGAAGACTATGATTCCAACACCACTGAAAGATTAAATATTTATAGGAAGGTCTTTTTGTCTACTTAATAGGTTGCAAGAGTAATATGTACAAAAACTTCTTCCACAGCTGTAAAATTCTTTGCTTTAAGCAAGTCAAATTATGTGAGATTGTTCCAAGTGGGATACCCTCTGGAGTCTATAAAATCTCCCCATATGTGCAGTGATAAATAAAAGATAGTCAAACTTATATTTAATTTTCTAATTAATAAGCACCAAAAAAAATATGGAGACAAAGACTTGGATTTAGAGACAGACTCACACCCTGCCAACAGCAAAGGCATCACCCCAAGTAGCTACAACTGTCCCATTACAGGTTACTGAGGGTGGTTGTGGATGCCTCCTCCCTGGAAGTGTTCAAGGCCAGGTTGGTTCAGGCTTGGAGCAACCTGGTCAATGGGAGGTGTCCCTGCCCATGGTAATGGGTTTGGAAATAGATGATCTTTAAGGTGCCTTCCAGCCCAAACTATTCTATGATTCCATGACAATATAAACCAGGCTTGGTTTTAACCAGAGAAGTGTTTTAAAAGAGAGACTACATGTCAGACAGGCAGCACCACAGCTGGGCACTATAAGACAACATAAGTCACAATTACAAGTCTACACAGGAAATTAATGACTTTGGGTGAAAATGCAGGGAAAATCAAGGATCAGGACTCAAGGCTCCTTCATCAATGGTCTCCCTGTCTGTAGCCTCATCTTTTTTTTGCAGAGCCTTTACAGAAGGGATACAAACTAGCCCTATTCCAGTACTTCCCTGGCAAACTGAGACAACTGATTTGAACCCTGGCAAGGTGATCGCCCTTGCACCATCTGCCACAACCTGGATGGACTTCCCATGAGTAAACACAGAAATTACAGAAGACAACAGCATCCCTTCCCCTCCATCCCATTGTGTTCCTCAGCAAAGGAACAGAGAGCTGCTGGGTTTCATGCAGCTACAGGTGCATGAGAGCTGTTGTGGGACACCCCTCACACCCCAATGGGCTCCTCACCTCCAGGGATTGGGAGGGAGTCTGAATTTCACTCTGCACATCTCTGAATTGACAGCTAAAAGCAGGAAGTAACCAGGCTGTTCAGCCCATGATGCTGTGAGTGAACTTTGCTTCAGGCAGCTTAGAGAAAAAAATCAAAGATCTGATTGATTTTAGGTGCTTCAGAGATTTGATAATACTGGAGAGGAAGCTGTCAGAATTGTACTCCTAGATTTAAGCATTTAATCCTTCAATGTGCATCTCAGTCTGTATTTTTTTAATTATTTATTTCTTCCTATTTTAACAAAATTACTAGATACAAGTAAAGTAACACTGCATTAGATTATTTTTTTTTAGTTGTCAGAAAATCTTTATCTGAAATACAGCTGAATCCACTTAAATCAATACATGTTAAGAGAATACACCTATTAAAACACACAAGGTAAATTACAAATATAACTCAATTTTATAAAAGAAATAAAATTACTAAAAGAATTTTATTTCAAGTCAGTAATAATGATGATGATGATTATAGCCATATCAAATTTCCTGAGCTAATAATTCTTAATGTAAAAAAAAATAAAATACACTTTCTGTGAACAAAGGTTAAGTACTCAGCCAACTGTAAATGTGTTCTTGATGAGTGAAAATCAGTTTTTTCCCTCAGGCAGATATTTTGTATAAACATACATAAAAGCAATGACTAACACAACATTATAACTTGAAAGTGCCCAGTAGGTGTGTCTTATCTACAATGTTATCCTACTGCAAAATCACAGGCACAATTTGTTGACTAGGCATCAACTGTTGAGCAGAAGGATTGCTCAACAGAGGTGTTAAACAGGGTTCAAATCCTGAAGACTTTGACCAAAAAAAATTGCCACTTAAGTCAGAGCAAAGAGATGCTGGGGGGGTGGCTTGGTCACTTGGCTCAGTGGCTTTTTTCCTTCCCTGCTTTGAACACTTTTTATAGGATTTGTCTCCTTTCCATCTGTACAGTCAGCTTCCTGAGGGGAAAAAACTCTGATGGACAAGAAAGTTAAATTTTCTCTTAAGAACTATTCATGGCAGAAGACCTGGATATACAGGAGGTCATAGGGCTTCTCTGCTTCTCAGATGCAGTCTGGGTCTGTTGCTTTCTCTGACATGAATGGGAGCTTCAAGCAGTTGTCCTAAGTTACTCCAACTATATTCCCAGTGAGAACTATTATAGGGAGGTAGAAAATCAGACACTTTCTTCTTTTCTTTCTGGCTACCTACTATTCCTGCAGTAAAGGGAAATGAAAACTTCCCTCCTTGTCTTCAGCATGATTAAAAACCGTCTGGTTTAGTTGCTAAAGCCTCATTCATTAAAAGCTGACACTGCAGGAACCCACAGATGGCTACTGGGTCTGCTAAGGTGAAGTAGGTTGCAGTGTTGGGAATGATATTTTCAGAGCTGAGGTGGGGGCTGGTAGGGAAGGAAGAAACAAATAAGATATCTGATATTATGAAGAAAATTCTGTTTGACTTAAAAAGTAAGATGTTTGGCTAGGGAAAAAGAAGGTTTGATAGCAGTTATATCTGAAGTGGAGAAAATACTAGTGGCATTTTAACAGCTCTTTCACTTGACTAACTTATGAGCATGGGTCATTTCTTACATCAGTGAATAAATCAGGCTCTAAAGCCCATGGTGCCACTGGGAAAAGAATATCACAGGAACTCCTGCTAATACTCCTGAGGCCATATCTAACAAGTTCATGAAGTGGTGATCACCCTTTCATACAGTACATGGATTTAAGTGTTACACTTATTGTCTTCATGTCCTATAAAACATTTCTTTACAAATTACCAAAAAAACTTCATCACAAAAAAATTTACCAAGATGCCTCTTCTGACACTGGTTTTGTACCAATAAGTTCAAATTTATAGGAATAAAATGTTATTCAGTGAAATATAAATAAAATGGCAACAATATAAGTCAAGTTCATCATTAGTAGCACTGAGAGCAATTGCATCAGTTTATTATGTATCTGCAGTTGACGATATGTGCTTTAATAAATGTATAATCAACACATCTTACAAGACAACTGCTGAAGTAATTAAATGAGTTAATTTAAGAAGCTCCTACCAGTGAAAGAAATCACAGTAGTGAAATGTACCTATCATTACATAGTGGAAAAAAGCCTGCGTAGGAGTACAGAGATATAAAGCAAAGTAAATACCCATTATATCTGCATGTGCTATTCAGGTAGGTCTGTGAGATATGGAGAATGTCCAAGACATTGTGATTGACACCAATACTCCTAGTAAGACACAGCTGGACAAGATTTTTTCTTCTTGCCTTGTGTGACTTTCAGTGGGATAAGGTAGCAACAGTGCCTGGCAAACTCACCAGGTGTCAAATTCAGAACTGGCACAAAAGTGGAGAAAACTGCAGTCCTTACTTCCCACCCAAAGCTTTGTATCAGCAGTCAATCTCCTGTAGGTCTGCTAACACCCACTGCATCAATGTGCAAGGAAACCTAAATGGCTGCAATTTAAATATCAAGGCTTCAAAAAGGAGTGTAGGCGGAAGTAGGCTGGAAGCATCTCTGTCATCTGTGGTCTCATGGATTGTCTGCTGTCTTCTCAAGATGGAATTTATATTTATTTTGCACTTCCTTGTGCAGCGGTGGAGTCGGGTTGAGGGTGTTTTAAGACTTAGGCCATTATAAAGTCAGAAGTCAGATGAGATACATCAAACTTACATGTACCTCTGTTTCCTTACCAGGAGAGAGTCTAACTTTCCTCACTTTCAGCACCAAGAATTTGGAAAGTCTACAGTGAGGCACTGGGGACAGCAGAAGTATTTTGGTTTGTTTATAAAAACTGTCAAGCACAACCCACATGCTGTCCTCAAGTGAACCAGTTATAGTCTGCTGCGTGAAGATGAAACATTGAGATATCTACCAGCACACAGAGTGCAAAAAGTAGTTTGTGCTCCAGCAGGATAGCTGAGCAACCAGTGCAGAATAGCAATAATAAACACACTATCCATAATAAGACCCTTGAAATCCTTTTCTCTTGAATAGGATTAAGCCTTGTTTAACATTCTAAAATATTTGCACAATGGGGCTTGGGTTTCAGAGTTTTTTATTATTTTAGACTTATTCTGACTAAGATATAAAGAGGAAGACCCAAAGACTATACAACACACAGTTACAAAAGGGTAACAATGGCCTAAGTATAGATCAGGACATGAAATAGTTTTTAAGCATTTCTTTAAGCATTTCTGACAGTGGTGAGAAATGCAAATGACAACAGGTTTTTGTGACAGTGGGCTTTGGCTGGCTCCATCCCTAATGGGCAAGCTCAAACAGTTCAGGTCAACAGTGGCAGACTGGACCATGCATCACATTGCAACTCAGAAATCAGGAGCTTCACTCTTAGCTGGGACATGGACTTAACATGTTCCTTCAAACTCAGTGTTTTAAGACAAGGCTTTTTCCACTTCACTGCAGCCATTTGGAAAAGTCATTGGGTTTTTTGAGCCTTTTCAAAACTCTTTTTGAGTCAAATAATAGAGACTTCACTTGTAACCAGCTGAGAGTATTTTACACTCTCTGGTCTTTCCTACACAGGATAGATATCTAAGACAGATGGAGTCCACTGGCTGCTGTCCTATCAGTCTCTAGATATTATAATTTACAGCTTAAGTTTAGTGAAAGAAATCTCATTTTCTGTCCTTTTTCCCCTCCTTCCATCTTTCTGCCTACTTACAGTAAATGTTTATGGTAAAGGTATTTCTGCTCTGTGTATTTCCAGAATAACATTACACAAGGCTAGGTGCCTGTTGGAATGCAAATATATAAGGCATCAGATGTGTTTTATTATTTCTACAAAATGTGGTGGAAAATCCAATTCCTCTGCTGTTTTTCCCATCTCCAGCCTGCACTTTTTTCTCATTTTTCCATGAAAGCTACATGCTTTTCTCTCTGACTGCAAGCAATACAAGAGTTAAATGAGCCTCCTGAGAACTGAAAGATATACAGTAGAAAGAGGAAAAAAAAAAAAAAAAAAAAAGCAGGAGCTGGCAAAAATCTTCAGGCCTGTGTGACAGTTGTTTCCATTCTACAGTTAGAAGAGAGGCAAGGTGAGAGCAAATAACAACAGAATTAAAAGAGCTGCCTGAAACAGCAAACAAGGAAAAATGTATGCAGGCATCAAAATCCATGTAAGAAAATTCAATTGCAATTGCTGGCCAAAAGTCAATGAGGAACATTTTGTTGGAGCTTGCCAAAATGCTGAGCAAATGCTTCACCAGAAAAGTAAACAGTTTACAAGCACCAGCCGTCCAGAACTGACGGAAAGTAGCTTAGTAAGTGTGGAGTAAAGCAGGTCATAAAACACTGATTAATGGCTGCAGGAATTTCAAATACAATCATACACCTGCACAACATAGCCTGAAAAGATGGATTGCCAAATGCCCTGTGAGAAATTAGAGCAGAGGGAAATATGTTTCAATGTGACACATTCATTCCAATAGAGGAGAATGTGATTTCTGGATGTTGCCCATTGCAAAGGGTGGGGAAGAAGGCCTGTTCTGTGCTGGAAAAATGAGCTATCAGCAATTTAATAGCACTTTCATTTGTCCCTGTGATACTGACTTGGGTCTTACTTCTATTTTCTTTCAATGGTATCTTCTTCCCAACTCTCCAGTTTGTCTGTGATTGATGAAGAATCCCTAACTTAAAATCTTTGGTAACAAGAATTTAATAACAAGAATGGGTGAAGCTAAAGTTGCAGGTGGAGAAGTGGTGGATTTTTCTTCTGGTTAGACTTGAAAGTTCATTTTTAAAGCTACTTGAGGCATAGGTTGCATATAGTCCTATGAATAGCTTTGCCCTTATTCAAATTCCAAGGCAACTTAGGCTAATAAGCCTTAGTGTTAATTAGAACTCTACAGTGATAGACGTGACATTTCAAATGGGCTTGTTACCAAATTTAACAGCTTATTCCATGACAAATGGCATTAAGGAATAGATTTTAAATAGCAAATCCTCACGCTAGTCTTGTTTCTTGAAGAGAACTAAGAGAATTAGAAATAGTCCACAAACCTTTGGGAAGGCCACGTGTTCATCCCATTCAAAGGCAATTGGAATAAAGCCACAACACATGAAATCTGACTCCTGGTTTCGAGTCATGATTTCAGAATTTCAACTTTTTTTATTATTATTATTTCTAAAAATACCCCAGTCATTTTATTGGTAGCCATTAAACTCACAAAGAAAAATAGGAAAACTGTAACTGAAAAACAATACCTAACAAAATCAGGATGCATACAAAATGTCACTCCTGGAGGGTGTAGATGTCTGCTTTTAATTCTGCAACTCACCGATCTTATGAGCCACAGCAATCTGTGTTTCTGCGTGTATGTGTATAGAAGGGACGGCAAAGGCTGACATTTCTTACCACTAAAAACAGCCCTTGCCTATTTGCAGACAAAGTAAAATGAGAAAAAAGTCTTGGCACTTAAGGGAAGAGGACTAGTTCCACTTGTATACCAGACAAAGTAGAATGCACAAGAAATACCTGAATTTGAACAAGAAGGAATAAGCTGTGGACGTGGATGGAGTCCTGGGTTCTCTTAATGAGGTTCTGTGCATGTGAATTCTGTGCATGCAAATTATTTCACCTGTCCTTAAGTTTGAGTGATTGTAACCCTCTGTGAACTTCCTCCATATGCCTAGATGTCTCCTTCTGATGAGAACATGGAAATATCCCAGAATATTTTCTTCTCATTCAGAAATCTTATACAGATTCTCTGAAAGCTGTGGAAGTTGCAAAGCATTTGAGCCAGTTTCCCAACAAGACCATCTTTGTGTAACACAACTGGTGAGAATGGACAGTAGCATCTTCCTCTATTCTTCTACAAGCCAGCAGGAAGGGGATATGAGCCTGCTAATTTTCCTGGATCCTGTGCCATCATGGGTGGGATCTTGTTGATGCTTCTATGGCTGCTGCATCACCTTGTCACTCACCTGCCCTTGACAGCATGGGAGACACCTAATCTTTTTCTGTCTCTAGTCAGGAATATCTTAACTCAGAGACAGTATCAACAGTGTTCCTTCCTTGACAGCAACCTCAGGTCACTGCATTTTAAGTTGTGACCAATTTCCAGCTTTTCTTTCCACCCCAGGACTACAGAACTGCTCCAGTGAAACCTCTGAAGTTTGCAGTGTCAAAACCTAAAGGACTTCCTGATACTCTGCATTTAGGGAGAACCACTATAGCATATAGGAAGAGTACGAGGAACAGAGAGGGAAGCTGAAGAAGGTGAACAACTCAAAAAAATTTATTTCCTTACACATTTAAATTGTTAAATCTTGCTCTGTGCAAGTAGGAGAAATTAATGTTCCGTTTTGCTATTTGTGTAGATAGACTGAGTCACATGCAATATTTGCTACAGGGTTTGTTTGGGTTTTTTTTTTCCCCTCTTTTTAACAATCCATTTTACAGTTTCAGAAGCTGCCTGTGAGCACACCAGAGAGGTGCTGTATCAAAACAAAGTACACCTGATTAATTGTCTAACAAGGGAGATGTTTCCACAGCCAGTAACATTCATTTTTCATGTGACAGTGCAGGCTTTAAGTATCAGCAATCACCAGTCCAACACTGCCAAAAGGATGCAGTTGCCTTCCACATGATCTTTTCTTTCTGTCTCATGCATATCAGAGTGCTGCCAGGGATGTCCCAGGTTCCATCCCTAATCCTTCCTTTGTACCTGTCCAAGTGACTTGTGAGCCATTTCAAATAAGGACATGGATTTTATCAATGGCATTAAACTGTGGTTCAAGAAGATTTAGTGGAAGCATTAAAAATGTTGCTAAATTATTACATTAGGGAACAAATTCCCTTTTCTCTCATGTTCATCTGATTCATTCCTCACTAATGAATACAGAAAAGAATGAATCTCCAAAGAATTTAGATTTGAGTTTTAAAGGAGGTTTAACGTTTGGATTTGGCTATAATTTCAATTTCCTTTCATGAATATTTTATTTAAATCCTGTATTAATCATAGAGTCACAAAGATAGCCTGCCTCCTGCTTCTGCTTGCTCTCATTGTCTGTCACAGAGGCACTTTCTCTCAACCTTAAATATCTCTAATTAAAAATTTCCCTGAAGCCAACTGATACCTGTGTGATTAATGGGCTGGCTAATAAATAAAACACACCACACTACTTTAAGATCATTGTACCATAAAAGCCCAGAAAGGGTGCCAGTGGCCTCATCATTTTGAAAGACGTTTATTAAAGCAACAATGCAGAGGTCCTAAGGGTTCTGAAGTGCTCCACATCATTAATAACCCGGTAAACCATCTACTGAGAAACCTGCTTCAGAAGCATTTGTTATTCTAAGCAAGGAAACTATGCAACAAGGGGAAAAATTCAGGAGAATGAAAAGGAGCACGGGGTTTGTTCCTCTGATGGATAAATATCCATCTGCTCCTTGGTCTAAGCAAATGTCAGCAACAGCACAAGACAAGATGCTGCTGGGACAAAGCCTTTCACTCCTAGATTTCAGGTTTAAATGCAAACCAGGTTACTGAACACAGTTCCCATCAGATGACTCTTTTTTGGGCTCTGGGTTAAGCAGTCTCAGTAGAGTTTTGAGACAGCCTGGGGCTCATATCCAAAACTAGGACAACTTCTATAGACAGAGGCATGAGGACTCAATTACAGGATCATCTCTGCTTAAGGAAGATCTCTTTCAGTGAAAGGAGCTCACACCAGGTAACTGCACTGATGTCAGCTCAGGCTGACAGCCAAAGTGGAGCACAGATGTTTCCTGGCATGGAGGTTGTATCCAACTTAAGGCAATTAAATACTGCAGCAATGACAGTTCTTCTTGGGTTAGTCCACAATATAGCCATAAGATCTATTCTGGAGCAGATAAGAGAGAAGAGATGTAACCCTTAGAAATCTCTCTGCTGCTCTGTTATCTCCTTAGGCTGGTATAATGTAACTCTTAGACATATTGACCCAACCAACCACCTTGCAGGACAGACAGAGGTGGCAGAACCAGGCTCATGTCTACTCTCTAGACTTTTCCATGCACTCCAGTCAAGACAGAAGCAGCTTTGTGAAGTCAAATGAAAAAACATACTTTCACTTTTAGAGAAAGTACAGCTCAGCGCTGAACTAAGGTTTGATGTAGCTGACTCATGCTATCCCATTAAAAAGTGAAAAGTTGAAAGTTTCTAAGAAATAGTGTGTATCAACTCCTGCTTCTCACCAGCTTCCAAGCCAAGCAGTCAGGCCTTGTTTCTATCAGATTCAAGTATATCTTTCCTGTGCAATCTGATCTGAGTCTGAGCCTCCATAACCCAGATGCTTAGCACTCTGAACCCAATGCTGAAATGGTATTTATTTATGCATACCTTGCCTTTTGCTCTCCCCCACTTGTGTCACTTTGAATGCTTGTTAATAAGTAGGTTCTTCATTCCTTGTTTAGCCCGGGCCTCTCACAAGAGCTGCTTAGCTCACTAATATATACCATGAAAACACACCTAGGTTACAGATCCATAGGAAAACCTCCAAAATTCTCTCCTGCTTTCTCACTAAAGCTATATTCATCTTCTTCCCTGCACCCATGGTTAGGCAAGGAACAATCTCAATCTCATGCAGTGTTCTGTGATTTGGCACTGACTCGTCAAGAGAAAGAAGGGAATATGGAACTGGCTCCACTCTTTAAATGGGATTTCTTCTCTCTGCCATGGTATCAAGTAAGCACAACAGTCAGCCAAGTAACTTAGTGAAAGAAATCATCCCAGATACCAAACCTGCAGAAGCAGTTTCCATCACATTGCCGTTTTTGTCAAGAAAATCCTTGGGCCAGATGTAGTTAATAGACAGCTGCCATCAGTAGCTCCTGAGGCAGGATGTCAGGTACTATCACTGATTGTTCCTGTTTTGCTGTAGCCATTAAAGTTAAGGTCACTTGCATCAAAATGAGGGTCAGTAATCCATGCACACACATTCAGATGGTATGTCAACTTGTCATTGGCACCAAACCAGAAATTTTCCCTGCCTGCTTCTATGAAATTGACTCAGGATCACTCTTCAGGTGGAAATAAGTAATTTTCTTATTCCCATTTTTCTCTACCCTCCTGAAACATTTTTCTTTAAATACTTGTTATGTGCCTCAATAACATCAAAGTGAGTGGTCAAATTCATCCATAGCTGCTTAAAGGACAATTCACAGTGGGCCAGATTA
This sequence comes from Calypte anna, assembly GCF_003957555.1. Classification (NCBI taxonomy): domain Eukaryota; kingdom Metazoa; phylum Chordata; class Aves; order Apodiformes; family Trochilidae; genus Calypte; species Calypte anna. The sequence continues at coordinate 141,329,318 of NC_044245.1, read as the reverse complement.
AGTCCTATACGACAAACAAAATTCACCTTAATATAGATTTAGCCACGCTTAGCCAAGGCCCGGGGTATCTCTTTCAAGCTTGTTTATGGTATAAATACCTATATCTGAGACAGCTGTCTAGGTGCTTGTTGTAACCAATGGAGACCTAAGCAACAGCTACTGATGTCTAGGAGAAATAACTACACACTGAAAGAAATGTCCACTCGAAGCTCATGTGAATGCAATACTGCTCTGTCTGGCCGTGCCCCTCCTCTGGCTACAAAGGCAGAGTGAGATGAGCTGCTCAGTTGTAGATGCCTGTATTGTCAAAACACATATTCTCTTGGATGAATCCCACCTCAGAGTGGGATTACTTCTTGCTAATTCCCTTAGCTGTTCCACTGAAATGACTGGTGACAGTCAAGCTCATAGTGCATAGATCACAGACTTATTTGAAATCTAGAATGTTTACTCCATCCAAAGATAAACAAAACTGTAATAAAAATAACTCCCACTGGTTTGCATATTCTCAGGAGGCTTCCAGTGGCATATAAACTGCATGCATTTTTACTGACCTCACCTTGGTCATGTCATCAAGACTTCCAACATCATCCCCATTTCACCAGCCTGACACACATAACTGCATGAGACACACCTGTAAATACAAGTCATTTACACTGCACAAACACGTGCTTTAGCTCAAGCCCATTTGATATTCATATAGCAGATTTATATCCTTTCTGTGGTTCATGTGCTGCTAATAATATAATGATGTGATATACCTGCAGCTTTGGGATGGCTATAAAGTAAGGCAGAGGTTTTCTTCAGCCCTTCAGACTGGTTAAATTTGAAGTGGTGAAAACATGTTAAAAACGGTGAAGAAAAAAGCAGTATGAGACTCACTAAGTTTCCAGATATTATTTTAATAAGTCAAAAGACATTTGAAGCTCTTTTGTTCATGGAGAATTCATGGGCTCTTCTTTTCAGGAAATATCCTTTCTTTTTCTGAACTCTACCTTGATGCAGAAAACTGTTCCTGTGACAAGTACTGTTGCTGGGCAATTCCAGCCCACAGCTGAGAGGTGATTCCATATTGCAACTTTCTATTAAAATTCAATCCTCAGTCTCAAATTAGTTGTTATTCCAAATAAGAGGCTTGGGTGTAATATGGTCTGGTAACCACAGCAGTAGTGGATCAAGGGTTGGAACTGATGATCTCAGAGGTCCCTTCCAACCTAGCTGATTCTATGATTCTATGTCACTTCAAATTCAGCTCCAAATATTACATGTTAGAAATGAAGAGGAAAGAAATGTGCCAAGCAACATCTGCTAAGAGCAAAACAACTCAGTAACCAGCTGTACAATGGTAAGAAAGCCAAGTCAGTAGAGGGGACTTGGTCAAAAGTCTTGAACTTGTGGAAGGAGTTATAGGATGCCAGAAAGTCCTCTTAGCATTTTTTTTATTGTAAGGATAGAAAAAGATCTGGAGCTGTTATAGAGCACCAGAAATGCTTTACCATTACCACAAAAATAATTCATTACATATCCACTGCTTCCATCTACATGCTCTCTAGCAACATAAACCAACCAGCTATAAAGAAAGTTGCATAAAAAGAATATAGCAGTCAAGGTAAAATCATGTATCTTAGATGAGTCTGTCCTTTTACTGAGGTACTTAAAGTTATTCTTAGAAGTAAAATATTCTAAGAATACTTAAAAACATTTAAAAATTCAGGCAGCAACTTCAAGGATCAGGTTGCACATAAATAATGGCCATTACAGGGACATATTACTGTGGCATTACTTCCATTTTAAGCTTTACCTTTGTCAAACTTAGTTCCAGGACAACAGAAATACTGCACATTTTTACATTCAGTTTTCAGAAGAGAAAAACGTTTATTAAAAACAGACGTCATGGTTGTTGGAAACATTCTTTGTTTCTAAGTTTTTTCACATCATAATTGATAATATACATTTTTTATCATCCAAAACCTAAATAAATCCATTTATTTTTTCAGTCGATTTCAATCCATTTGGAATTTGTTTAGGAGTTACCTATACAGATAAAGGTTTTTTTTGTTTTGTTTCTCAAATCAGAAAGTAACCAGATCTCATACTTAGAAATCATCTCAGAGACCTCTGCTGTTTTCTCATCTCAGTTCCCAACACTAGAATAACCAAATCTGTTTCGCTCTACAGCTTGTAATGTGTGAACAACTGCTACTAACTCACCAGTGTTAAACTTTCAAAATAATCTACAGGGTGACAATCATCAGAGTCATCACTACAAGAGCCAGACAATTGAAATATTCCTTTACTTCTATACTATAAATAGATATATTCTACTACAACTATATAATAAATGAAGCCTCAGTGCTGGATTGTTTCAGAATTCAGAATTTAGTCCATCTAGATGGGAGAATAAGAATAGGTAAATTACAAGAGTAAAATTTACATGGTTAAGATTTATTCTGAGAATTGTCATTGGCAAATCACACTCTTTATGTTGCTGCTCTGTTGGGAATATGCATTGTTGATAGTGCATGCTGCCAAGAGAAGGGATCATTTCATCTTCTGACACACAATGGCTGCACAAAATCCCTCAGATTGTATTTGATGAATGAATGACATCATAAACTTGAATCAGACTCTGCCAGGAGTGCAGAAGTGTTTTTTTCTGCTATACTTCAATAGCAGTTGTGAAATAGAAACCATTTGTATTGGTCTGGAGTAACACCGTGTTTTAAGTAATACTCAGAACATTTTCTGGAGCAAGGCAATGTAAAGCTGCTCATACACATCATGTCTGGCTCAGTATTTCACAAAGTATTTTAGCTCCACTCCACAGAATAATGGTCTGTGGTGTCTGAGACAGAAATCTCCTAATCCTGGCATCTGAGACAGTACTGCATTCAGATGATAAAAGCCTGGGTTCATTTTCTTCTTTCTCTGTTTACAAGTGTCAGTTCCTTTGTGTGTTTCTCAAGTGGTAGGATGCAGATTATGGCAGGAATTAATTTTCCTCTCCTGCAGAAATATTAATGATTTAGATTCCTTCACTGTCTCTCTCCATAAATTTACTTCAGATGAACTGCAGACCTTTTAAAAGTACTATATGAAAATCCATCGGAACCATCCTCAGACAATACTATAAGAGGAAATGAGAATTTTAACATATTTTTCACATTATAGACCAATTCCTGATGAGTTTTGCTCAATCTTTCCTGTTGAAGGTGTCAGAATTAATTCAATTAATAATCATAACAATAAAATTACAATAATTTTGTCAGTTTTCTGACTTTGCATTGACTCATTCCTTCCCTCTCATGGATAAGCAGAGATGGGGTCCTGTAGCACCTAGGTAATAACAAATGGAACAGAAAAGAAAAGGAAATAACACAGTTCAGTAGCAAATGACCTCTCTAATCCAGGGGCTCTAGTACTAATGAGGAAAACTCACATTCAAATCTTTGAACTAATATATTGTTTCTTTGCACAAAGGGAAACAATTGTAAATGGAAAGACCTTATTAAGAGTTGCTAGGATTTGAAATCTCAATCTCAATTACCTACACTCCTGAAGAATATCTGCTGAGCTAATGAATTTTCTGGGGAAGATCATCCTTCAGCCTGTATCTCCCACTTGCCTTTCTCTAACTGCATCTTATCCTTACTCTGAGACACTTCATCTGATAAGCTTCTTTTTAAAAAAATGTTTACTCTAATAAATGGATATAAAGAACTTGACATTTCCCAGTGGAACAATAATTTGTCCAATAATTTCTACCAAATTCAAGTTAACTGCAAGCACATCACCTGTATCTGGATTCACCAGCTGCCATTCATGATTCAGTGTCAACAGTACAATCTCAAACAGGGAAATGTGTACAGAACTGCAGGTCTGACTGACCATTTTCTCTGGCCAACATCATAATGTCACTTTCTGACTGCACGCCTCGTGCTCAGACGTGATACAGGGGCTGGAGTTAACCACCAACCATACCTGTTTTTTTTTAATGTCCAGTTGTGTACATTTTAGTGCAAGGGAAGAGCCTCACACAGAAGACTGCAAAAGAACTATGCTGTGGATAATTCCTAGCTCTTCACATGCAGACAATGCTCATACAAATGGACGGTAGATGACCAAGTGACCTACATTGATTGCTCTTTCTAGGTGGAGTTAATTGAAGGGTTGCAATCATGTATCTGTATCTGGAAATTCTATACATTCCTGTAGGCAGTATGACAGCCTTAGCCCCTACCTGAACAGCAGAGAAAATATGATGCTACATGTTGTCTCTGGAGTATGTGTAGGCTCTGCATGGTCCTGAGTGCCCACTCTGAGGTGCTGAATGGATTGTAGCAGAGCTGCTTTCTGATTTACAAATCCATTTTTCTTTGCATCGTACCTAGAGCTCAAATTCAGAGGAAATCCACACATACATTGCTGTGCATTTGGATCTTCTTGTTCTAATTTGACATCAGGCCCCACTATATATTTAATACTAAAATATGACTATTTCATCTGTCACTCCTAGTGCTTATATTGCTGTTTGGCTATATTTGACTGTACAACTTACTGTGCCCCTCAACCTGTTGTAAAGAAGCTGATTAGGAAGCTGACAGCACTGGAGATGCTGAGACATTAGAGGAGAATGGTAGAGCAGAGAGCACTGGTGCTATCTGTCCAAGATAGACACATGGTATTGTAGGAAGGGAAAGGTACTCCTGGCCCCTGGTGTACAGGGCAGAGGAGCAAGGGCATCTTTAGAGGAATCAACTAATACTGGAATAGTCTTGCATTGTGTTACATTAAAAAAAAAAAAAAAAAAAAAAAAAAAATTAAAAAAAATATTTTTCTTTCCTAGGAGGGTTTATAATCAATAGACAGACAGATGTTATCACAGTTTATGGTTAGGGAAGCTTAAGTTATAATTACCAAGAAATTACTTAATTCATTATCTTTATCAGAAGAAGAGAAAACAGAAAACTAAGAGCAATGTATTTCAAGAGGGCAGACTTCAATAAACACTGTAAGTTGGTGGGTGAGATCTCCTCGGAAACAAGTTGAAGTGACAAAGGAGTCCAGAAGAGTTGGCAATTCTTTAAAGAAATGACAGTGAGGATACAATCAGAATCCATGCCAACATGAAGGAAGGATAGGAAGTGTAGTCAGAAAACAATTTGGCTAAACCATGAGCTCTTCAATGACCTGGAGCTAAATAAAGTGTACAGGAAGTGAAAACTACATTGAAATACTAAAGACAAGTACAGATGAATAGCATAAAAATGTGGGGGAAATTCAGAAAGGCGAAGGTACAAAAAGAGAGGAAATCAGCAAAGGAAGCAAAAAGCTTTCTGTAAGCACATTTGCAGTAAAAAGAACTCCAAGGAAAAACAGTGGTTCCCTGCTAAAAGGGGAGAACAAGTTCCCGCCATGAGTCCCAGAAAAGTGAAATCTTTCATGTCTTTTCTATTTCAGCCTTCACTAGAAAGTTCAGCTATGACTGGACAGGTAATACAACCAAGGGGAGATAACTCAGGTTACAATAGGAGAATATCAGATTAGAGAACACTAAGATGTGCAGTTCAGTGAGGCACTAAGACATTTAACCCAAGATGGTTAAAAAACAGGCAGAAACAATCTCAAAGACTTTAGTAAAGCTTATAGAGAACTCATGCAAGAGGACCAGGATCAGAAGACTGAAGAGGAGCCAGCAGACCACCTGCCTGTATGGAGCAAAAAGGAGCCAGGGAATTAACCCTCTTACAGTCTGCCTTGGGTCCTGGAAAAATTCTGGAAGTAGTTACAATCCAACTATTTGTAACCACCTACGCTGTAGCAAGGAGAGAAGTAGCAGCCAACATGGATTTGTCAAGAACAAATCATGTCAAACCAATCTAATTCCACTCAGCAGTAAGGTAGCAATACCTGTGGGTAAATGAGGAAAAGAAAATGTCATATATGTTGACTTAGTGAGGCTTTTGACACCATTGCACATAATAGCCTCATAAGTAAGCTAAGAAAACATGGTCAAGATCAAACTACAGAGAAAAAGCATACAAAACTGTCTGGAAATCTGCATTTTAAGAGTAATTTATAAATTATTTTGTGTCAAAATGGTAGGATTGTATCAGATGGGGATCACAGAGGTCTGTCCTAAGTCTAGGAAAGTTCAATATCTTCACAGGTGATGGGGAAGAAGGTATAAGGGTGTGTTTGTGGCATTTACGGATAAAAACAAACTCAGGCAAGCAGACAGTAAATATACTGAAGGACAGAACAGGAATCAGAAAAAAAGGGAAACACTAGAGAGGTTACTAGGAAAAATGAGGCCAGAGTCAATAAGAACAGTGGAATATATTAACTTAGGTGAGAAAAAGGTTTTCTTCAAATGCAGGACAAAGAACTGATGGAGAGACAAAGGTAAAACCATTTGGGAATTATGGTGAGTCACAAACAAACAGATTGTGAGTCATCAGCAATGTTACACTCCGGCTAAAAAGACAAATACAAAGCTGATAGGTTCAAAAGGACCCTATCACCTGTGATGATAAAACATGTGAAACATCCCTCCTGTTCTGCTCAGCTTCAGGAAGAACTGACTGTACAGCAAGAATAAAATGTAGAGAAGAAAGTGATCCAGGAGGAAACAATTGGGATTGTCTCAGACTTGGGGAAGTCTGAGAGGAGACAGGAAAACAGCCTTGAAGTACTTGAGAGACAATTCTTATATACTGAGGCCAACATAAAGTACAGGGATTTTAATTGTAGAAAAAAAATCCAACATTAAAAAACTAATTTAATGAACATCTGTCAGAATTAGTTTAGGTAGAGGTGATCGTAACACCAAATAGATAGCCTAAAAGATTGAAAATTTTTTCATTTTTCCATCTTTTCTTTCCATGGCACACTCTGGATTGCAGGGACACAGGTCATGGATGATTAACCAAAGTTCACCCAGGGCATCTAAAATCAAGCAGAAAATTGAAGCCTGACCTTAACAGCAATAGTTCAAATGTCTTTACCTCAGAATATCTTTTCTCTTCCTGTTTCTCAATAAATAGATTACACATGTAGAGTGTTTATGCAATAAATGCCACATTAAAACATTTTCATATAGCAAAGGGAATAGCATTCAGGTTGATTTTCTCCTCTTTTTTTTTTTTTTTTTTTTTTTTGTCTCTGTTGTCATCATATAGGTGAAAAGAAGATGATTCCAAAGAAGAGTATTCTAGTGCAAAGTACATTTTAAATAGAAATATATCATTAGATTTCTGCATAATTTTATATTATTTGATTAAAGGTCATCAACAAAAAGCCTTTTGACACAGACCCGAAAAATCTCAGCTCCCTCATGTAGCTTGTATCAGTACAGAATAGAAAAATGACACATCCAGTTTATTAGGCCACATTTACAATTTAGGATGGATTATTAGTGACAATATTTCTTTTTGAGAAATAGCAGATGCCAGTTTTTTATTAGGAATGTTGTGAATAGTAATTAATAGCCTCCTTTACTGTGTTAATAATACACTCCTGCCCAGTACATATTGGCTAAATAATTAAGTGAAGGATTTTTTTTGTTTTCAATTCCCCATGCAATTTGCTTAATTTGGTAGATTTTAAACGGAAGAGTGGAGACTTGGTTAATATTTAAAAAACACACAGTCAATCATGTTCTTTACACAGCCTGTGTTTATCAGCTCCATCAGAAAAAGTATGCTTTTCTAGAGGGATGGCCAAACTAGATTCAAGGCACCAAGGATACTAAAGGGTATCTTTTAAAAATGGGCTTTTAAAGAATATTTAAGTGCTTCTCTCTCTTTTTTTTTTTTTTTAATGAATTTGGGTCTAAAACACTCTCAAATACCAAGCAGGCTGAATACATATTGCCTGAAAGCTGTGGGAATTTAACATCTAACTGTGTAGATGCTTTTGACAGTTCCACTACACATGTAAGTAACTTGGTAAAGCTCTCCTGATTTAATAATTGCTGATTATGCGTCAAGCAGATAAAGGAAATCAGCCACAGAATGCTGTACATAGACCTAATATTTCTGTTTACAGGTTTCCTGAACTGTTATTACTCTCCTGTATTTTTAATCTAAAGTAGTTCAGTTTTAATCTGAAATAGTAGTTATCAGTAGCACCCATAAATCACTTTGTACAAACAGCGGTGGCAAAGAAAGGTGTTTTCAGTCCTCTGCAGGTCTGTCAAAATGTTTGTTGAAGCAATTCACACTTCCAGTAACTGAGCCTTTGAAAGTTTTGCAATTCATTTCAAATAAAATCTCTATAAGTGAAAGGCTGCCCTTGTTTTATTTTTTTTTCTTGCAAAGGGTGATTACTGGCAGTAGGTTTGGTTTGTGTAAGAGACAATAAAACTAAACCAAGTTAGCTATTATGAACTCTTTGGCTTTAATGATTACCTGAGATCTGAAAACTTCACTCCCATTAAAGAAAAGAGAAACTGAGTGTTTAAAACCCCTTGATGACTTTGAAATTCTCAGCCAGCTCATCTGGATTCTGTTGAGGAACTGACTCTGTGTATGTTAACTCAAATCCTGTTAAAGCCAGTGGAAGTCACAAGCATGTCTCTGGGGCAGAGTGGGACCCCCTGCTATCTAGTCAGTGCAAATTAACAGCTGGGAGTGGAAGGAATGTAAAAAAGCAAAATCTCTTCACAGGGCCACATTGATATGCAAGGGATTTGCTTGTCAGGGTGAGATGTGTGATATGAAGTGCATGTTTATTGCACTCTGCAGGGAGCTTCCAATAGTAGCCAAAAGGAGATATCTGTAGTAGATCTGGAGCGGAAGCCATCTAAAAGCCAAGGCAGAGTGAAAGGCCTTTTGATACAGAATGCCTTTGTGATGCTACTTACTCCTCGTTAGAGAAAAAGATGTTGCCAGCATTTGCAAATTGAGGAAGAGGAAATTGGGAATTCTGACATTTTACCAGCAGTTGTAATTTGACTATTTTGTTGTATTTTGAAGTGAGCTTCTCTATAGCCATGGGTTGATGCACAAAACTCAGTACACTCCAGCACTGTTCCCACAGGAACTAAGGGGGAGAAGAAAATTTTCAGCAGGAGTGATATGAGCTTTAGTCTGATAAGTTGGTTAAACTCTCATGGTCCCTGACCACAAACAGAAGCTTGACTGGTACAGACACTCACCCCCCTTTATTGGGGGACCTAAATCCTTTTGCCCACCTGATGTTTGGAAGAAAATATTATGTATTTTTTAACCTGTGTTGTGTTTGGGATGGCCTACTAGAACCTTTCTCCAGAAGCATGGAGGAGGACAATGTTTTCTCTTCAACAAGAACCAGAGGCAACTAACCAACTCCTGATTTATTCCATCTGCTGCTGAGTCTTTTTCATGCACTTTGTACAAAACCAAAGATTGTTGCTGCTTGCAGCTGCTAGCACTACATAACATCCCCCCTTGTAGAGGTGATCAAGTCAAGGATGCTAACTCCTTCCTCAAGGATGGAGAAGACACCTAGTGCTGATCAACTAGTGATTCACTTCTCTGCCACAGTTTCTCTCTGCAGATCAAGCAGCCAGTCATGACCAACACCAAGGATGCTTAGGCTGAAATCATCTATAGTACTTGGCATTCAAATGCTTTGTTACATATGTTGATATGTTATAGATGTTATGCACAAATCATGTCTGCAATACTAATACAAACAATAATTTGAATGATCACCTGCAGCTCAGGAGTTACATTCCAAAATAAAGTTGCAAATTACTTTTTCTAATGATCACATCAGAGAATTTTGCACTCTGTTCATGGACCATTTGTGAACAGAAAATGGAGAGCTTCACCAAACAAATCACCTGATTTGGCTTTTTTGCCCTACTCTCACCAGAAGCAGCCCTAAATTCCAAAGCAACACCCACACACACCCTGGTACACTTAGCCAGTTGGCCCAGATAGATAACAAAAATCAAAGCCAGCAGGGAAAGTGCGAACACACACAACTGGGAGAAAATAAACTGTCACATGCAGTCAGAGGTGATGGACACAGAAGCTGAGGATGTCTGTACTGTTAGGCCACAGGACAAGGTCAGCTGTCAAGCCCATGGAGAACCTGCTACCCTCCAAGGCTCATCTGACTGATGAGTGTCATGGGCTTCATGCTGTCCAGATGCTGAGGTGACACATCCAGCTTTCCTCTGTCCAGACAGCTGAGACATTGCAGCTGCTCCTCAACCAGTATTCAAACCACTGCAGTTTGTAAAGTGGCATTTTGAACTCAGCTGTCACACTTTGCCTCTGGACCCTCGATGTGAGCTGCAGAAGACCAGCCAGAGGGAGATGGTGCTGCTGAGAGCTGGGGCATCATCAGCCAGCCTGGTTTTCCAGGGCTCTGATACAGAAAGACTTCAGTCAATTTGGGTTTAATGTCTTAAAGAGTGAGGTGAATATCATCCCATATACTGCAGAGCTTGATTACACATCAGTTAGAAAACCTAAAAAGTTATGAAAACTTGTCTGCAAAGGATTTCAAACAGTGTTCAGTGTCTGCAGCTCAGAATCACACAGACTTTGCTGCTCTCAGCACAGACAGATCCTACATTTGGGGATCTCACTGGGATTAGCACACACCTGTCCCTACCTTTGCTTTTCCTTCACTCTGAAGCACAGTCCAGGGTCCTTTTCAGAAGAAGGACAAATGCTTTCTGTACACAACACCAAACTGCTTTTCTGGAGCATAGGGCATTTTAAAGCCCGAAATATTACATATGCTGGTATCCAGTGACTAAAGATGGGAGCCAGAGTTGCTGCTATATATATTTGAAAATAATAGAACAAGAAATAAAAAGCCAATCCAAATGATTACAAAAGTGTAGGGACTGCCACCTCATTGCTTTCACATGATGTTAGATATTATTATACACACAAACCCAGTCTGCCTGCTGCTCATATACATGGGTACTGTAATTTTTCTAGACTCAATCCACTTAGAGTCTCTTTGTATGTCCCCAGGTAGAGGTGCTCAGCAGCTACACTAATCCACCAGACAAGGCCTGCTGAGTCCCAGATGAATGATGTGTGCAAATAGGCCAACTTTGTGTGCACCTTCAAACATATTTTTGAGTGTGTCTTGTGACCACCACCTCTGCACCCTTCAGGTCCTTCTGCGACTTGCTGATTAAAGCCTATCTCTTCAAGTGCAAATATCTGCTCGTGCTAATAGGAATTAAAGATAGCTACCTAAAAAACATTAAGGATCAAGACATAAAGGCTGGGGGCTGCTGTCAATTGCTGAAAGGAAACACTGAGAATTTGTCTCTTCTTAGTGCTTTGTCTGTCTCTTCTTTCAATTTGAAATTCAGATTTTCCCAGTGAATTCTAGGGCAGGGATTATACCAGTATGTACTATCAACTCAAATTCAATCCTAATTATTTATTTTCCACTGTACATCCTTCCTTACACTGTACTTGCTTCCTCCAGTAATGCTGGCTAACATATTCTGTCAGCCTGTCTCAGTTTAGGTTTGTGTTTGCAAAGGCGGGGACTGGTAGGAGAAACCTTTGACACCTACATGATTTTTCTCTGCTGATCTAAGTAGCCTCTCTGAACTTGGAAAGCAAGACCTGTCAGCCAAAAGACACTGGTGCTCAGCACCAGCTGTCTTTTCTACCTCCCTCTGGTGCTGTGGTCAAACCAAAACTTGGCAAGAAATGGCAGCTGTGTCCCTCAATCCCTGTGACTCAGCACCAGTATTCCAGCCTTCCATGTGAGGAAACACAGTGCAAAAAATACCTTCCAGGAGGTTTCTGCCTAATGCTGGATAGCACTGATGCACTCCAGTTCCAGAGAGAAGTAAGAAGTTGATTGCCACTCACTCAATAACCATTTTCTCCTGGCTGATCAATGGGATGTTCTCAGACCTGTCTGGTGAGAGGCACCCATGAGCTATCTGAGGCAGAGGAGGAGAGCAGCTCCGTGATAGATGCGCGTGGAGAGGGAAGCAGTAAAGAGCACAAGAATAGTAAGAGTGAAACAGGCTTTTTGCTGAATGGAGGAGCAGACAGTTGGATATAGGGAGGGAAATTGATTGAATCTGAACATTTCGTTAAACTCAGAGCCCCAGCTGTAGTGCTCTCATCAAACGATGTGAAGTTTCTTCCAAGTGTGCTCGGTGACATCTTGACACACTGATTTTAGTATTGCTCACTCTGTAATCCCCAGAGAGAATATATCTGAGCTCTGAATGGTGCTTTTGAGTCATACCTTTCAAACAAAGCCATTTTCCCCTTCCCACTCTGCCAAGGTCGCTGAGTTTCTGACCTCAAAAGCAAAAGCTTTACAGGAAAGGTGAGTGGAAAGAGGACTTCTGCTTCTTTAGGGTACCAGCTGGTACAGCTCAGCCAGTGCAGTTTGGAGGCAGATTGAGCTGATGTTACACTAAAGGTCTCCCACATAGGCAGAGCAAGAGGATGGCAGGGAGCCAGGGCTTTCCTCAGTGACCGTCTGCCCTGGTCTTGCTCTGGAGCTCCAAGGCACAGTGGCACAATGAGACAGTCTTCACACAGGGCTGTAGGCTCAAGTTGTTGTATCTACAAGAGGGACTGGGGCAGTTCTGCTGGGGTAGAGTAACTGGTGGCAGGGAAAGGGGCTGTGGCTGAGACAGCAAGGAAACCCCAACTCTTGTGCTGGGTGCAGGACCTGCCTCCCCTCCCATTACTGAAGGATTAGGGGATAAGAGAGCTCCCAAAGCAAAACTATTCAGATGTGAGTAGGAAAGTCATTCCTTCCCCTGCCTCAGCTAAGCTGTTGTCTTATAACAACTCTTTAAATCTCCTCCCCAGCCCAGTCTGGGAGCTGCTTGTACACAAACCTACATGTTCTCAAACCACTACCTCCATGTCTCTCTCATACTGGTGCTGCTCTACTGTCTGTGCCAGCCTGGCTGCAGAACAGCCCTCACACACCATACTTGCATGCACATGAGCACAGGGTGAGTGAAGGAGTTAATAAGCTTCAAAGCATGTGACAGGGTAATCAGTTCACAACAGGATGTGGAGAGAACAGTGGGGCCTCACACTGGGCAAATAAATGACCTTTGGGTTCTATGTTCCCTGCACATTCACATGCAGACCAGACTCTTAGGACCTTGGTGCAGACCAGTCCAGCTGGAAGCATAGTCAGTGTGATGGTACCCAGCCCCTCCATCATCAGTGCTAACCAACTTTCAACTCCTACCCAGGGCAGTGGATGCTATTTTATGCCCCATCTCTTTTTACATTACCTTATCCCCAGAGCGTGGACAACTGGGTTTTGGGATTTTTTTGTGCATCCACAGCATCATCTCAGGGGGGAGAATCTTATCACCAATCCTGAAAGCAAACCTTTGGAACCACTGGGCAGTGGTTTGTTTTCTACACATATATCATCAAACCATCAGAGATCAGGAACAACCAGGGAAGACAAAGCCACCTCAGTTTCAGCTGAATAGGACAACATCACAAGGAGCCTTATGGAACCAGGAGGGCTGCCACTCTGGGAGTATTCAGAAGACATCATGAAACAACCAAATAAAGTGAACAATTCTTCTATTTGTACATGTTTGGAAAAGTTACGTCCAAACCAAGACTTTAAAACATAAATTCACTCCATGAAAAAATGGTAAAATACATCCATCCATTCTGCACCATCACACACCTATCAAGGGGTAGAGTAAAGCTAAGAATGATGTACATGTAAAACACAATAAATCTATGTCTTATCGGACTCATAATTAGAATTTTTCAGAAGAACTGCTTAAATATCTGCATGAGACAGCATTGTATTTAATAATTTAAGAAAAACTTTGAAGCTTCATCTTCCAGATATTTACTCATGAAACTATTAGTCATTAAACCTGGGGTTTTTTTTCCTTTTTCAGATCAGTGGCTAAAATTATTCCAAAAGAAAAAAAAAAAACAAACATGGGTAAAAAATACTTCTTTGCATAATCAGAAAGCTTTATTGAAAGTGAATTTTTTTTCATAATCTTCCACCTTTCAGAATTTTTTTCAGGTTAATTTCTAAACTGAAAGGCCACAGTCAATTGAAAAGTCTAAATGCTTGCAATCAATAACAAATAAAAAGAAATATTGCAATATTTAAAGGAAATTCTTTGTTGCTTTCTCTCAATTAAATTATTCCATAAATCTGCCTCAAGCTGTTAAACAGTTCTATTTTGACAATGTGTTTTAGAAGATTTCCTGTTTCTAAAAAAGAAAATTATCAATTGCTCGGTTTTGATATTTGTCTAAATCTGCAGTAATTCAGGATGTTATCAAAAGGGATTTCTGGGCATTATATATACTTATATACATTCAGAGGCATTTTTAATGAGCTTATGACAATTGTTTTATATCCTTTAAAATTTATGTGAAAAAGAGTATTTCAATTACCAAGGTAATATGTACTCCCACAGGCATATATAAAACCACGCACTTCATGGGTCATATTGAACGTTTTACTGCATGTCTTAAACGTTCCAAAATTACTTCCAAATTGTAAGGAGACAGATTTGAAGGGTTTTTTTATTATTATTATTATTGGTATTCTTGGAAAACTTGCATTATAACTGCATAACTTTTTTTGGTTTCTGCTACATAAATGGCTTTCTTCACAAGGTTGCAACATGTACTGCTTAGCTGAATAGAGAGCATATTTTCCTGTCCTGCAAACACCATCAGCCAGATGTGGGAGCAGAGGACTCCAAAGGACATACACCTTTGGCAAAGGTGACAACAGACTGGTGGGTTGTAACAGGTGTACATCCACTTGCCTGATCATGGCTGTCCTGAGCCAGCCTGGACACAGCAAACCAAGATAGCAAACCAAACAGCACAGTGACCATCTTGTTTGCTGTCAAATACAGATTGACAGCATATATCTACAGCTAAGAAAAAGGTGGAAGGCCTGGGGAAGGGAGAAAATAAAATGGTTTTTTGTTTTTTCTTTTTAGTCTAAAGGTACAGTATGGTTCTTCTTTATGCATAAAAAAACAGGGAAAAAGCTGTCTACCCCAAAACCATGGAAGCTCTGCTGACAGCCCAAATCCCTCCCCAGGTCTCTCTCCCTGTCCCAACAGTATCTTAAGGAGGACAGACTCCGTAGGATACCAGGAAAACCTGTTATTTTTCCAGGGTAACCTCAGGCCCTAGGGCCAGGTCATTGGCTGATATAAATCACTGTATCAACATCCTTGGAGCCTGGGTGATTTATTTCAGGGTCCCACTCTTCCCTGGGTACACAAAGACCATAGCAGCTTAGCATGCTCTACTCACCCACCCCCTGCCTGCCCTCCATCATGTCACAAAGACCCCATAAAAACTGAGCTTTGCAAACACCACCAGGGCCAGTCACGGGCAGGAGATAGGGTGCTCCTTTCCCCGAAGGTCATAGCCTCCAGGATCTTGCCTCTCACTTCTAAAAAGTCATAAAATGAAGACATTCGCTGAAGTAATCCCAGGCCCTGTCTGGGGTGGAAGCTGCAGAGCCCTCTTGATGGGGCTGCCTGCCTCTGTGATGCACCCAGCCCATGAAATTAGCTCTGGGAAATGCCAAGGGCATCTTAACTATCTGTGTTTCAAGGAGCTTGTCAGATGAGGGCAATGTTAATGCATCCTACTCAACTCTGTGGAAAACTCACTGACTGAGATTCTGGTCAACCCTTTTCAAGAAAGGTGAATCCACAGGGAAATAGGTGCAGAGGAGGGTACTGAACTGAGCAAGGACACAGAAAGCCTGTTTTGTGAGAGGAGAGGAGATGTATGAATTTATTTTAACTTCACAGGACAAAGGCAGAAACAGAATATCTTTGCTGGATCTAAATATCCCATACCAATATACAACATGGAAGAACTGTTGAATCTGCAGATGACTTGGTACAACAACCAGAGCAAGCTACCTGTGAAGACACTTAATAGAGAATAGGGATTTTATAACTGTCAGAGGAAGAAGTTTCTGAAAAAGTAAGAAAGCTGTGAAATTGTAGGGTAAGACCCAGTCAAGCAAGTCATGGAAAGTCACCATATTATTTGACCAGAGGGGACTGGACTCATCAAACCTTTCCATCCCTTCCACCCCTACATCATACAAAAACCAAAAGGAATTTTGTCACAGATTTAATTGGACTCACCCTGAAATGTTAATCCTGTCAGAATGTGCAAGTAGCCTAACAAATTTTAGGTCTCCAAATGGTTCATCACTATTTTTTTCAGACCAGATACAGACTTTAAACTAAATGAATGCGTGAACAGTATCTGCAGCAGCAGGACCTGATGTATAGATCTCAGTGCACAGAATAAATGGCAGTGGCTACAGATACAGTTTATTAATCAATTATCTCTGTTTGTTGGAGACCAGGATCTTCCTGCAGCTGCTAAATCCAATGACATGCAATGACAATTATGTAAACTTTCATGGAACTCCAGAAAATCTATCAGCAGTTTCCTGGATGTAATTTTTTAGCTGATCTAATCTGACAAATGTGATTTTTTTTGTTTTTTTTGGTTTTTTTGAGTCATTTGATAGTGTAGAGAGCTAAGTAAAGCCATCTCCAAACAGCCATAAAAAGTGGCCATGCAGTTTTTACTACTTTTGGAGACCCAGAAGCACACAGATGCAAACAGTGAAGCATGAACTCAGGAAGCATTAGATCTTACAGAAGATCTTGTCCTTGGGGCATCAAATTTTAAAAACAAAAATATGTTTTCAAATAAACAACCTATTTTTATAAAAGGAGTCAAACCTTCTGAAGAAGAGCATGATTTTTCATCAGAAACTGAAAAATCTAATAAGCGAAAATTTTCATCCCAACAAAGGATTTTTGTCAACAGTACACTTGCTAAAAAAGTTCAGTTTTTAGCCATGGAAGATGAAAACTTTTTAAGGGTGGCTGATTTTTTCAGTGAAAAGGTGACACTACTGACCTTTCTGCAAGTCGGGGAAATAAATTTCATCCAGATATTTTCCACCGCCATATTTTTAAGTCTGTCTTAAATGGACTTGGTTTTCTTGCTTTATCTTAGGTTATTTGATCCTCTGAGAACTGACTGATCCCATAAATCAACTGTCTAGATTTGTAAAACCCCTAACTTTTATATTTCAGAATAGAATTGTATATTTAGACCTTTTTCTTAAATATCTTTGAAACACAAAACAATAGAAAACTTGTCTCAGAACATCAATTTTTAGAACAGACACCTACAAAACGAAGCAGAGATTAGCTTCAAAAATCTATCTTAGCTTCTGCTGAACTACCTCTCTTGTTAAGTAGTAATTCTACATCTAAGTTTAGCGAAAAGAAAATGCTTTGAGAACTCTTCAGTAGACAAAAATGGTGTTTTGCAATTATGCAGCACCCCCTGGACAGAACAGAACTCATTCTGCTTCACTTCCACCAGCATCTGAATAACAAAGATCTTATGTGTAGATGAGATTTCTTGTTCCCACAAAGGTAATACTCTTCCTTAAATTTGATGCAATTGACTTATGAGGTAGTGAGCCCACTCAGAGATATAAAGGAAGGTGCAGGGCATATAAAGGAATTTGGTTCCACCAGCAGCTGCATCCTTTGCCTGCATCCTACAGCAACTGGCACATATGGAAAAAAGGGAGGCAAAGAAAACTGCCTCACCAAAGAGCAGAAAATGGTCACTGGTGTGAAGCTGATATTGCGCCTGCAGCTGAAGCAAAGAATATCAAATGTCAGAAGGAAGTTTATCCTTGCAAGCTTTCCAGCCCTGTTTTGCACAACAAAGAGATCTGGCTAGTACAGATAACGGGGAGATGAACATCCCAAGTTTCAGTTGCTTATTTATCTGAAGCACTCCACCCTTTCCTAAACATCTCTATTCCTAGAACCACACACAAGTCCCTTGATTAAAACAACATGGCACATCACCAGAATATCTCAGTCCCAATGCACTCTGCCTGTCCTACCCCCAGAGAGTGGTGACAAAACCTGATTCTGCCCCCCAGAGTTGGCAAAACTACCACCAACCTGAGTGGCATCAGTACTACGCCCGGGTAAATATTTTCTATCCATACACAGGTTGTTTTATCCAGTTATCCTTAACACAGGAGGAAATTCACACACACACCTTTCTTAAATAAAGTTTTTCTTTGGCTTTGTTTGTACAGTAATGCAAACACTTTGCATGTATGGGATCTTTTATTCCAGCTGCTGGAACAAAAATTGCTCACAATAATCAAGAAGAGTCTGTGTCAATAGATCCTGCAGAGTAAATCTCTAAAGACAAAGGGCTATCTTGTAATGGCATGGACCTTCCTTTCCCTCTGAATTCTTGCATGCTTCAGTCAAGTTCTTGTGCTTTTCCACCTGTGAATTCAATCTTTTTTTGATGTTCTGTCTCAGGATACCCTGCTTCATCAAAGAGCAAATCCCTGTACAGCAAAGGTGAGTCTGTAAAGAGTAACCTCACTTTTCTTAGATATATTCTGCCAACCCACTGGATGTGCTTCCTAGGCTTTCTTCAATGGTCCACATACAGAAAAATTTTCCTGCTCACCAGCCTTGCAGAGACTTCCCAAAAAACAACCATGACATAGTGAAACGGATAAGTGTCTCTTATCCATTGCAGAGATGCAGCTGTTTTCAGGAGTGCTGGGCTGCAAATCACTTGCTCAAGTCTCAGTGGATTAAAATTGCTGTTCTGTAACTGGCTAAAAATACAGAGAGGGCACAAGTTCAAATGCACACCTAAATGTGGTAACTTTTTATCTATTAACCTTCAAATTAAAGTCTTTAGGTGAAATATTCTCCTCAGATTTACCCCATCGTCTGTAACCCTGAGAGTGGAGGACCCTCACTGTCTTGCCTTCTCATCTGGCATGTGTTTTCTGCCAGGCTCTTCCAACACTGCTAAAAAACTGTCATTTACATTTATATGTAAGTGAATCAGTTCACAGTTTCTTCCCATATCTTCACCTTTGGCTGTTTCACCTTAATGTATCATTCTAGTGTCTATTTCTATCTCATTCACTTGGCTTTTGACTTCAACAGATTTAGCTTGAATAATCACTTAGTCTATCCTATTCCACATGCAAATCTGTTGTATTATTTAAGAAATTTTAGCTATTGCTTGTATGCATGATGCTACACATTATTTCATCCCACAGAATCAGAACAGTTAAACTCATCATCTAGTATGTCTCCCTCACAATTCAAATTCATCTTCTGATGAGCTAAAAATTAACAAGTGAGATGAGGGTTATTAGAAATGTGTATTCATCTTTATCAGAATCAAACTGCAGCTGCTGCAATAGGACACATAACTTTATGTGTTGTGGTAGAAATTTACACGAATTCAGGAATTTCAGACATTAACTAGCATTTTTGTAAGACTGGTATTTATCACAATGTGCCCCACGCAGAATTCCCCTACATAATCTCTGCAAATAATCTACCATGGTACATCTCTGCACAACCTGAAGAGCTGACCTGAGTGTGGTTCCCTGTTCTCTCTACACTCACATATAAAAATGTGTCATTTCAGCAGTTTGCAAGTAATCAACTAATAGGTCACTCATAGAATGTGATGTAGTCAAACATTAACATGAAAAGAGAGCAAGTGACCTCCTTCTGTCACTGCAAAACCTTTGCAGTGATGTCTTCCGTGTGTGGGGAAAAAAAATTAACCAGCTGTGCTGGGTTCTCCATGAGTGAACATCCCACCCATTCACTTGCTTATCCTAACTTTGCTTTCAACTTTGCACAGTGAGGCAGGACTGTGAATCCAGGGTGTACTCGTGACGCTTTCTCTCAAGATGGACTTTGTGAAGAGTCACACAGCTTTTATTCCTGCAAGCCAGCAAATAGATTGTTTTAAGATCCAATCTTGTCAGTTTTCAGGAAGATAAACTTCTCTGGATCTTGCCCAGAAAAAAATTAGAAGCTGTAGGTCACTGTTTGTGCTGCAAAACTGGGTGCAGAGGCACCAGAAGTGCTGTCTTTTAGATTAATCATAAAAGTAAAGTTCAGTTCTTGCCTCTGCATGTGCATTAAAGCTACCGACAGTTTTTATAGGCTACTAACTCTGATGCCCTTCATAAATCTCAGCCTGGTGAAAGATGCTGACTCCCAAGTAGACATTGGCAGGCTAAATGTAATTTTTGTTTTCTAGGAACCCTCAACTGAGATTTCTCAGCTGTCTTCAATAAAGGGTCTTGTCGTTAGTAAAGAAAGAGATTTTTTTTTTTTTTACAAAGTAAAATTGACTCTCAAAAATTTCTGGCATTTATTATCTCTTTTTGTCACTTTCTTGTGGAAAAACTTAGCTTACCACTGGCTGGAAAAAAACCCACAACTTTCTTGTGCCTGGCAGTTCTGTACCTAAAAGTCTATGAATCATTTTAATGAAAAAAAAAAAAAAGAAAAAAAAAAAAAAAGTACCTACCAAAGCTCCCACCAAGGAAAAAAAATACAACTGTGGAAGTGCCTGTGGAGGGACCTAGTGCTCTAAAACAAAGGCCATCCTTCACCTCATAGACCTAACTCAACCAGTCCAAATTTCTTCCTCAGCTCACCATTTCCATCGCAACTGATTCTCTGGTAGGTCAGACCTCATGTTTCAGATCCTTTTGAGCTGATACAGATACCTGTTTTACACTGATACAGGCAAGATGGGCTTCAACATACTCATTAGAGCTTGGTGACCCTCCTGCAGTTCTCTTGTTCTTTGTGGAACTGTCCATTTTTTTGGAACTGATGGAAATCTGTGGGCAAAAAAAAAGGTAGAAATCATGCTGCAATACTGCTGGGTAAGAATGACTTGTCTACACTTCTTCTGAAGGATGCATTGTCTTTACATTCAGATTTATGAACACCAAGAGGATGGTTTGGTTTGGTCATTTTTGTAACGAGTGTTAATAAATCTATGTTCACAACATCGTATCTCCCAAGAGATCCCAAACCCAGTGATCTTCCCAAAGCTGTCTAGCTCCCAGAGTCATGTACAGTCTGTAATAGCTGTGAGACAGACCATGTAATGAATGATGGAAATTATTCAGAAAAGGAAAAGGAAACAGTAATACCCTCTCAGCTCAGCATTCAGGCAGTGACTGTGGCTATCAGTGAACAAGAGATTTTAGACTGGATATTAGGAAAAGATTTTCACCAGAATGATTGATATGAACAAGCTACCCAGGGAAACTGTGGAGTCACCATCCCTGGAGGGATTTAAAAGCCGTGTAGATGTGATGCTTAGGGATATGGTTTGGTGGTGGATTTGGCAGAGCTACTTGATTTCATGATCTTAAAGGTCTCTAAAAAAAAATAAATTACTCTGATTCTAACAGAAAAGATGACAAACTAAGTAGTACAATTCCCTGCCCCATTTCCTACTCTCTGGTATCAATGGTGAGGAAAATTGGGTGCAAGAGTCAGAAGTGAGTTCCAAACAGCTTCTTCAGCATATTTAGTCCTGACCAGGAGAGCATGGTTGCAGGGGAAGATGAGAAGTCAGTTCGTGTTATCTCTCTGGAGGCTGTGGAAGGTGGCAGGAAGGAACAAGACTTGGTGATCACTGATTTCTTTATGTTGGAGGCAAGGAAAGCAGAGTGCAGCTCAGGTGATGATCACAGAAGCTACTTTAAGGAATATTTAGGAAGTCATGATGCCAGATGCCAGACTAGGAAGTAAACAGGTAAGTTAGAACAAAGAGAAGGTGCAATGATTTAATAGATGGTAAGGAAAGACACTAGGCTTTTCTGTGGAGACATGTCTATGGAAATAACCTCCAGCAGTTCTGAATGGTGATAAACCACATGCAGTAGTGGTTTCTGTACTTCATTAATGACTGAGCATAGTTTGCAAAAGATGCTTCTTTTGGGTCCTCAGGATAGGTCTCTACTCATGGTGGAAATAAACTAGCTTCTCTTTTTCACTAATCAGCTGGGTGGCAGCTGGCCTTTGGGTAAACAATTAAAATCTCTCTCACAGTGAAAGAAACTCTTTCTTAAAGTGACCACACAGCTGTAAAACAGTAATGTTAAAAAAAGATAAAAGGAAGAAAACCTTCTCAGGTTTATTCACTTTTCTAAATTACACCCTTATTCCCATAATATCAGTTCAAAAATTGTTCAGCTCTCCTCTTTTTAAATTAAACCCCATAAAGAAAACACTTTTTCCTTTTCATCAGAAAAATGAAGTATGCAAAAGAACTGGCCCTATGAATCAGCGGTCAATTATTATTTTTAAATGTGTGCTTACAGACAGGCAAGTAGACACTGGACAGACCCCAAAAGGCTGTGGACTGTGTTCTGTCTGCCTATTACAGTCATTAAGTAGGTGATTCATTGCCTGGTCTTTAGGACCGCCAGTGTGTGCCTCTCTATGTGAGAAAAAGGCAGAAGGAATTGCAACATCAAAGTCAGGCACTCAGAGTCAGCCATCTGCCTGATACTTTGAGTTATGTCCCTTTATTTTACATGGATCAGGGCTGTGATGGTGTACTCTGATCTTCTACCAAACATCAGCACTGCTCTAGGTGCTCATGTTCATGCTTGGTAATAAAAACAGACGTATCTAAGGTTGGACATGACTAAGGCACTGAAGTTCACTGCAGACAATATAGGATGGAAGGTTGGCAACTCTTTAGAGAAGAAGGGCAAATAAACCACATTTGATGCTGTGTTCACTTGCTGGGGCAGAGGTTCCATGGAGTGGGCAGTGGGCTGAAAGCCCACAGCAATGCATGACACTGCTGACCCTCCCAGCATCTGTCTTGAGCTGACTTCAAGGTGCTGTGCAGAAGGGAGTGGGTGTTAATGACGTTCATTTTCCCAAGGAAAAGGAAATATCATAACGTCACCGAGGTGGCACAATGACAGTCAAATCCAAATGGTTTCTCCTAGAGTCACACTTAAAAAGAGGAGGAAGAGCAGTAACTCAGTTTGTCACCAACCTCCAAAGCAGCATTTCTGCCAGGACTGCACTGCTAATCCCATGCTTCATCCACCCCAGCACAGTACAGGAGAGGGTAATTAGCATCTCTTTGTTGCGTGAACTTGCCTGCAACATAGGCCTGGCTGTCAAAGCACCAGGTCTGCTGTGATCCTGTTTGTTCAGACAAGGCACTAACCCTGGAATGGAGAGAGCAGGTGGAGGTGTTTTGGCAAAGCAGCTCTCCCCTTAGGAGCTGGAGTGCATTGCTTCCTGAACAAGCCCAGCCGTGTTTGCTCATTTAATTGTACAGTACAGGTTCATTTCCAGCTCTCACTCTTGTCACTGTGCTGCGTAAGACCTGCCAGGCTACACATGCCAGGCATGAGACCTGAATGTTTCACTCCCATCTCTGGGTCTCGTACGTCAGGCAGGGATGGAGCAACGCCACAGGTGACACCAGCAGAAAGTGAATCACTGCAGTGAAAAAAGCTGCCATGCATCACTGAAGACGTAAGTGGCACAGCAGGGCCACCAGGCAAGAGTGGCAACAGATTGGGTGGCTTGGATACCAATCCTGCTGGATTGGTTCACATTTCCTATTGCTAAAAACCAGACCAGGCAGTGCACTGGCAGCAGGGGTGGATGGAAGCCATTAGGAGCAGTTACATAGAGCTGGGAACCAGAGGCAGGGGAGTCCTGTTGGTTTGCCTCATCCTTGAGCAGCAGAGACACTGTTTAGGACACATCCCTGCACAGTCAATCCTTCCAGTGTGAAACAAGATTCCCTACAATATCTGGGAAAGTCTTTGAGCAGCTGCCTGTGAAGCCCTTTGAAAGGACAAGTGGCTTCAAGTGATCTGATCAGCTTAATGTACTCTGAAATATTCACATACCTGAATACCCCATTGAGCAGAGTAGAATAGAATCATAGAATCGGCTGGGTTGGAAGGGACCTCTGAGATCATCAAGTCCAACCCTTGATCCACTACCATAGCTAGTCTGTGACTTGGTTCTTAGGAAAATATTTAGAAAATATTGCTGCAATAGTAATGTTTTCTTATTTGTTGATTTGGCAATTTTGAGCCTCACCTGTTCTAGCTTGCTCATTCCCCTTGCGAAAACACATGCACACTCATGTAATTCATTGTGCTCACATAACTATGTGCTCAGCTGCTGTGTTTATTGAGATTCACACATGCACACACACTTGAGAGGGTGATAAAATCACTCAGTCTGGGAGCCTTTATCTTGCCTATCTGTTCCTCAAATGGGTCCATTTGACTTGGAATGGAAGAGGATAATTTGATTCCTAACAGAAAATGTCCTTCTTTGATCTGATGTTTCTGCAGTTACCCATTTCCCAGTCGACCTTTTCTGTGTGATGTTTTCCTTTTGTTTTCCTTTATCCTTGTCTTATTTTACAATAATACATTTAAGGTAACCCATCTGTCTCCCAGGGAAATGTTCTATCTAGCGCATTCACAGCCAGGCATAACTGTAAAACTCACCAGACTCCCTCCTGTACCATCCTTCATCTTTAGATGATACAACATGGTCTGGTCTTGCATTTAAGTCAGCAGATGCTAGTATCACTGCATTTCAAAGGACCCAAATCAATCCGTATTCTTCACTGTCCCACTCTTGCAAAACCCTAGACAGCAAAGCCTGAGGCTTTGTAGTTTTTGAAGTGCTCTAATCTGGACAGATCTTACCGTTGCTGTCATAATTGATTAAGCTGTTGCCAGCATCCTCTGCGTCTCCTGAGAGCTGTCATGGTTCACATTCATCAGGGCACTCTCCAAAGTTCACACACTTCCACAAGGCACAGCTCAGCGAGAGTCAGGTGTCATTAGAATAATAATACTTTGCACTTGCATCTTGCCTTTCATCATAGGCTCCCAGGGCACTTTGCAAATACTCAAAGGAAGTGTGTATCATCCCACTCTGTTATACTGTACAGCAATCCTCTCCCCTTCCAAAAACATTCCATGAAGCTATTTGTAGAGCAAGATACACCAAGGACAAGTAAACACTTATAAAAAAAAGTGTCACAGTGCTTTTGAGAGATAAGTGTTGTTCCTGTTTGACAAATGGAGAAACTTAATGGCTATGTTCACACTGGTCTGCTAAGGGTGGCTGAAAGGGTTTCCCTGAGACCAGACCTGCCTGTCACCTGCTTGGTGCCTGCAAGCATCTCCTCAGGCAGCAGCCAACTATCTCAGCACAGAAATTTTTTTAACCCAAAATAAAGACTTTGTCATACTAACTGCTTGCAGATAG
This sequence comes from Calypte anna, assembly GCF_003957555.1. Classification (NCBI taxonomy): domain Eukaryota; kingdom Metazoa; phylum Chordata; class Aves; order Apodiformes; family Trochilidae; genus Calypte; species Calypte anna. The sequence continues at coordinate 141,304,129 of NC_044245.1, read as the reverse complement.
ATTGTGAAGAAGCCACCTGGATAGGATTTGGATGTATTGGAGAACATACAGCATTTACAGGTGATTTGGAGCATCTTCTTCCAGTCCTTCATGTGATTTACCAAAGAGAATACATATGACTCAGTGTGGGTGCTTACATGGATCACAGCATTCCTAAATTTCTGCTCAATGTCTAATCAATACCACTTCCAATCTTTCATTGTCCCATAGATGCCTTAGTTATATATTTACTGGCTGCAAAAAAAGTACATATTAAATGCATTTTTATTAAAAAATAATATTTGAATTTTCCTGATCCAAACAAATAAAAGTATACTTATCTAGTCTGGACACACAGGCACAGATGCAGTGGATACATGGTTTTAACAGGTGGATTTAATGCATGTGCAAAAATAGGAAAGAAAAAATTAGGCACATGTTGATGTGGGTGTTGATTGTGTAGGAAAGGAGACTTGCTGTGTGCATGTATCAGGTAATTTTAAAATGCAGTGTGCTCTTCAAATGAAGGTACGTGTAGAAGGGGCCACACTACAATGTGGGCCAGCTGTCCTCTGTTCAGGCTGGAGGCCTGTGAGTAAGTAGCCAAGCAATAACAAGGGAAGAGGCAACAGATGGAGATAAGGAGGCAGGAACAAGCCTGAGTTCATCTGAGCAACTCTGTGTCCTTCCTGGCTGAAGAAAAACACAAAGAGAATATTCAGCACAGGTCACCACTGAGCAGAGCCCTGTCCTGGAACATTAAGAACTTGTAATTTGCTTTATCCCTACTCATTTCTTGGATGTTTCTTTCAGTGGTGACTTTGCACCTCTACTTAATTGATCACTGCTTTTCTTCTGTCCAGATTTAAACAGAAGAGAGCAGGTTACTAAAATAGAACAAAACAGCTCACTAAAGAAAGGGCAAACTAGCTTGGAAAACCAGGAGCCATCTCTATTCCTACCAGCTGGAATTTATCCCACTTCTACAGCCATTAAAGTTATGAAATGTTTGGATGTTTTACTAATTCCATTAAGAACCAGAAAGGCTGTTCCCACCATGACCAGAAAATGAAACAGCAGCAATCACACGGGAAAATGTTCAACTTTCCAGACTCAGCAGTTTTATTAGTGCAAATACCCTCCAGACAGACAGCCACACATTTGACTGCTTCCTTACACTGAACCCTTGCTCAGCCTGCAGAGGTTAACCCGGTGCTACCAACCTTCTTCTCCAGCTTGTTTTACCAGTGAGGAGGAATGGCCCACTGATGAAGACTCGTGGGTAAGAGTCAGACATGTATTTTTTCTCTCTTTCATTTATGGAGTGCCTGATCAACTTTGGGCAAGTTGTTAATTGTGTCTGTGTTCCCATTCTCCAGCTGTGAAATGGAAATAGTAGCACTTCCATTCTGCAAAAATGGCATTCAAAAGGGAAATTTTAAGGCACTTTATGTATGATGCTAATAAAAATCTTAGAACCACCATTTCCCAGGCTCCAGCTCTAGACTGGGTCTGGTTCTTCCCTAGAACATCTCTAGAGGCAGGAAATGCTACTGTGATAAGAATGGGGCTTTTTCCTTTGTGGTGTTGTGTATGCTTTTTCCTTGATCATGCAGCTCCTGGAGTCATGCGATTCTGGATAACCTCACTCTTCACTGAAATAAAACCTAAGGATTCATAGTCAGACATTGTGGTGTAGTGGGTGGCAAAGAAAATAAGTGAAAGCCTGAAAGCAGGACTGCAAAAGGAAAGCAAATTAAAAGGCCCAACATAGTTATTTGAAAGTATCAAGATTTCTAAATCAAGATTTCTAAGCTGATAGAAGTTTCATTAAGGAAAAAAAAAAATTTAAAAAATGTGTAAATGCAGAGCTGGCAATACTGAGTTTTGTTCTTCCTGTTTTTTTCCCTCCAGGTGCTACTGCAGTATAAATCAGATCAGCACAATTCACTCCAATTCACCTGTACAGACACCTCAGTTACCAGCCCAGCACTGCCTGAGTCTTTGAGAAAGTGAGACAGAGCTCAGAGCTGAGTTTTGCAGCCAGCTCACAGCATGACAATGCTTGGCAGCAATGTGATGAGTGCATTAGCATTTAGCAAAGGTATATAAAGCCATGGTCCCTGCCTTGAGGAGCTTACAGCACTGCAATACAGACAGAGGGACTAGAGCAGGAAGCCACATGAAAGGAAAAAGAATTAAGCAGACATGTTGGTTACGTATTCCTGCAACCACATCAAGGCTGGTCAAAGGGAGGAAATCATTGTGTCCTTGAATGCAATTCCCACTCAGGAATCCCAGCCCTGGCAGTCACAAGCGGGTCGGTGCAGATCAGCACGGCTTCCCAGTGCCCGTTCCCAGGGCCAGCCCACCCTCCTGTGCAGGGATGCACAGTGTGCACCAGATAGGCATGCATAAGTTAGCTGGGAGCCTCACATGTAATTAAATTACTGGCTGGTTCAGCTAGTGAAAGCAGGCACGAGCTACATACGATCTCCTAACATTTTCAAACCCTGTCATTAAAAATTCGTTGCTCCAGCCTGTGCCAAGTGGAGTGAGTACAGTCTGCAGGCCCCAAGGCCCTGATGCTCCCATCACCAGGGAGTTGCCTTCTTCCTACAGCAACTGTACTCATGGCACAGCTGCACGGACCTCATAGACCTCACAGACAATCTCATACCCCTGTAACCCAGAAGTGCCAAGAGCCTTCTTCTAACTCTTCTGCCCCAGGCCCAGGGTGAACTGTGTGTGGTCCCAACCCAAAAGGAGGGACAGCTGTGTCTCGCCTGGGTCTTATCAGAGAGGGGCTGACTGTTCTTCCTTGGAAGCTGGAACATTCCCAGGCAATCACAAAAAGGAAAGAAAAAATTCTCAAGAGCCAAGAAGGAGAGACAAATACACAGGACCATGGAAGGGCTTGCTCAAGGTCATGCTGCAATTCATTGCTGGAGCTGAATTGAGACAGGAGGATCCCTGGGCTGTACAGTGCTCTCTTCCCTGAAACCAGCTCACACCAAGACAAATGACAATAAGAAAATTACTAGACTAAAGAGACTTTATCTACCAGGGTTTATCTATTAGGGTTTCCAGCACCTCCAGATGATGATGTTGATGGGAAGAAACTGTTTCTAAAGCTATAAGGAAAGAGGTCTGTCCATGACTCCTCTGTAAAGCTTAACTATAACTAAGGTCACTCCAGATTCTTCGGGTATCCCAAGTCCAGAAAAAGCAAATTTCACAGTTTTAAGTCACCTTAAAGAGGCACAAGGGCCAATATAATCTGACCTTATTTAGCAGAAGCGGTCAGTACCTCTCAGACATTTAACATTCCTCTGCAAAACCCCATCAGGCTGCTGTGTGGAGGGCTGCACACCCTCTCTCCCTCTGTATAGTTTATTGCTTTCTTAAAGAGAAAAAGTAAATGGGGCAGATCTGCAGCTGATGTAAATCAGCATCTCCCTCCTGGAGTCAATGAAGCTACACCAGCGGGCTCTAGCTAAAGATCTGGCCCAGTGAGTTTAGTGCCATGAGGTTATGAATCACCATTATTATGTGGCATAATTGCCAGATCCCTTCTCCCCATCTCCCTGAGGGGTCCAGAGCAGCCCTCCTCGTAATGCTGCCAGCAGCAGGGGGAGATGAGAGTGTAATGTTCAATTATCTTTTGCATGTTTTTCTAATAGTAAATCACATCAAGGGATCTGACCCCCTGCTAATTGGAAGTCATGTCCTGTGGGGTCCTCTTGTTCCCTTTTGCTCCAGTGTATATATTTGTATTAAATACTGATAAGTGGCACAGACAAGGAGAGGTGGTAGATTCTGTGCAGATGCTGCTCTAATGAAGATTACTCTCACAGATCTGTTTTTCTCCAGTTTCAAAAATGTTCAATCATATTTACGCAAGGCTTTAGCATGAGGGGCTAAAACTGATGGAGATTCCTCCAGCCAAACCTCACTTAAATCAACTGAACTCCTCCTGTATTATAGGAGGATAATATTTCTTTTGCTACCATCTACCACAAGGTCTGAAATCCCTCCATGACAGCTTTGTGTTTCAAAAAGGGCGAAACCTGGGGATGGTAATGCAGTAGACAGGAAGCATTTCTGTGTAGCTCATCAGCAAACCAGTTTAGGTTTTCAAAGGGATTTTATTCAGCTGAAATTTAACCCTGTGGTCAATGAAGCACTTACATTTCTCCCAAAGCTCAGCAATAAGGTATAGGCATTGGGGGGTGAGACTATCAGGCAGAGATTTCCTGCAGTGGGGGCAATGCACAGGGTGTTACACCCTGCTAGCACTGCAGGGTGGTGGTTTTGCTCTCTCATGCCCACCAGGCCCACAGAACTTCCTTTGTTTTGGACCGGGGTCACCAGAATTTCTGGTGGTGCATACTGTCCTAACTGGAGCTCCTGGGGGGAAGCAGTGGAGCTGCTTCTTCAGGCATGGTGCAGAGACACTACTACCTGAACTTCTCCCTGTGCTCCATTCACCCCTTAGGTCTGTGTCTTGGGCTTTTACAGCCTCGTAAGTCCATGGGCTTACACGCCAAGCTCTTTCTCCACCCATTGCCAAGGTATCAAATATGCTCTCATCCCATAAACCAACCCAGCCCTGTCACTTGCATGGAAAGATGATACTTGAGAAGCCTGTTACATCATGATGCTGTGAGACACAATTACACAGCTTTGAAATGTACCCAGTACCTATTGCATCATGAGAGATGTACCAAGAATATGATTAGAGAAGGATAAAAGGTGTTTCTTTAATAAAGCATTAGTCAATGTGTTTAATGAATGTATTTTAAATGCCAGCTGCAGACAGAACAAGGTGTATTTCAACACACATTAGCTGATCAAGGAAAACCTCAGGAGGAAGTCTAAAGGGAACAAATGAACTTGGCAAACTGGAGAATCCAGCCCACAGGGAATTTAATGGGAATTAGGGCCCTAATTCAGCAAAATTAAAGATAGATTTTTAAAGGTACTTAGTGAGTTAAACATTTAAATACCTTTAAAAATCTCATCCACCAACACATAATGATTTCTGTGTTCAGATCCATCCCTCTTCATTTCAGCAAAGTAAGCAGTACTAAAATGCTCTGCTGAATCAGGAGGACCTAAACCAAATTTAACAGGCTAATCCAGAAATTATCTAACTCCTACACAAGCTACTAAAAGAAATATTCCTCCTCCTGTGTTCAGGTTCTGTAATCCACCTGTGAAATCACTTTTCAATATTTCATTACATTCTGTTTGTCAGTTCCATTTAAAAAAATTATATAGCTAAGTAGTCACTGTCAAATTCTGTCAGACCTTCTGAGAAGAGGAGAGGTTTGAATTTCAAATAGTTCAATTGTCAGTCAACCACTACACAATAATCTGGAGATCTGCAACACAGAAGTATCTCCACAACAGATAGAAATTATGTTTTATAAACAGTTCTTCCATTTTATATCTGATTAGGAATACAAGTCACAATTGCCTCTCTGAACACTAACCCAGCAACAATCCTAGAGGAGGAAGAAGTGAGAGAAAGCTCACATACCACAGGGATGGGCACTGTGTAAGAGCACAAATCAAACCAGTGAGTCCCATCCTCAGTGAGTGAAAGGGGCAGAGAATTAAGGCAAGTCAGAGATTTAGGCATCTGTCTCAACTGCATAGGGAGAGTGAAAAAAACCTCTGCATTGGGAATTCCCCCACTCCAACAAGTTGGTCATAAAAGAAGTTTGCAAATGCATTTTGAGAGGCAGAGGGAGGGACTGATAAGGTGAAGAGACCCTTGACACTCACTCTCCAGTTCTTTCACCCCTGCCGTGAAAGCAAAAGCGATCTTGGCCAGATCTTGAGAGTGAGAAGATCAGATACAGGTGATACCACTTTGAAGCGTCTGCAGAAGTGGCTGTTACCACACATTGCAGTGAAAACCTGATAAGCATCAAGTACTCAACGGAGCTTCAAATATAAGAACTTGAAGTGCAATGTGGTTCTTTTGACCTTGAGGAGTCTCTGCCCACACCTCCAGAGCAAGACCTGCCCTGACTGCTGGTTCTTCTACACAATCATCATGGCTTTGTCAGGTCCATGTGGGGGAAGCATCCATGTGTAGGCAGCTGCTGCAGCAAGATGTGATGGCATCTCATCCCCTGTCACCATGCTGGCCTCAGGGAGGAGCAAACCCCCCTGGTGCCCTGCTTTTCCCCCTTGCTGCCCCCAGCCTGTCATAGGCAAGTGTTACCCTCAAAGTTGAGAGCCTTTTTTTCAATAAGGGCAATATGGTCTCTACTACAAAAATAACCACCTTACAAAGATGAACACCTTCATGCTTGTCAGTAGCCCCAAAGTGCTACTTTCACTACGCACAAGTGTGAGAAATTGGACTACACACCTTTTTGACTCAGGTTACTGTGATGGGGAAGGCATGGGGGTGAGGGTTTTGATGAAAATAGAATTTTGAAAAAAAATTATAAATGACATTTCTATTTTGTCAGTCAAATCATCATATGCTTTGGGTCCAACCTAGGCTGCAAAAATCATCAAGTACAGCTATTTAATTAGGTGTGTGAAAACATCATATTCCTGAACAAAATTTTGCTGCTAAAACTAAGCTGCACTGGTATGAATTATTCTGGCAAAAAACACCCATCACTAGCAGAGGGGTTGTTGGTGCTGGTGGTTTCATGGTGAAGAAGGGTGGCTTATATTAGTGATAAATCTGGTATTACAAAACATGTTAGTCCAATGTGGGATCCTTAGCTCACTAAACAAGCTGCAACACCATAAGATACAGCTGAAATGTCATTGCCTTTATACAAAATGTTCCTGGCCAGCAGCTCTGCTGTCAGAGTGCTTTGCACATTCAGATTCAGTGCCTATTTCCCTTCAGGAAAAATCACCCACAATTGCTCCTGCAATAGTATGGTGTAGGGAGCAAAGGATGCTCTAATGCAAGAGCAGTAACCTCCTGGTGAGTAGGGTAACCTCTTCAGACCACTCAGCTTCATCTGGGAGACAGTAATTATTTACAGTTTCCAGCTCAGACCAGGAAAACTCCATTTTTGTTGTCTATCATTTCTCACCAACCAAGAAAAATCCGTTAGGCATCACCTGAGTTTTTTATCATATTTCTCATCATATTCTCAGCCACCATGAAAAAGGTCTAGGGTGTATTTGGGCCCTCATTCTGCCTTCATATGGGGAGTTGTATAGATGTAAAGACTTTTAATGTAAATTTTTTTGTTCAGGCAGTGAAGTGTGAGGTTTGTGTTTCTCCCTCTCAATCAATTTGTTTCTTAACTCCACTGTTCTGCACAGTGACAACAAATCTGAGGTTGCTGAGACCACCAGTGTCCTCTCTGCCCTATCCACACATGCTACATGCAACTTGATGTGGACTGCCTACAGACAGCCCTTCATCTGGATGTGGGTTTACCTCAGACCAGCCCTCAACTCCACTGCTGCAGCAGAACATGTTGGTTGTCCTCCTCCAACTCAGAATCACCAGCAGATCTGTTTGAAACTGAGTACTTGTGCTATTTTGAGTAGATTGGTACAAACTAGACAGTATATCTCCTATAGACCCCTCACCACCAGTCCTTGTTGTAGTCTGTCTTTGATAGAGGGTTACTGACAAACAAGCAAAGGGCTTTCATGAGTTAAACCAGATATTTGCAGCCAGCAACTGCTGTAGCTGGAAGGTTGCTGGAAGTTCACCTCTTTGTTTAGAAGCAACATGGAAACTCTGTGGAAACTCATTGAAGCAGTGGCTTGCCATGGCCTTCCATGATCAGCAGCAGAGTTCTCCCCCTGGACTGCTCACCGGGACAGTTTCTAGATGAGCATGAGTAGAATAGCAGTATGACCAGAAATGTTAGTAGCTTAGCTAGTCAGAGTCCAGTGATACAGTAAGAGAAGACCTAATGAAAAACTGGGTAAATCTCACAATTTAGGACAAACAACTATAAGTAGAGAAATGGGGGGAGAATTAAGGAAATACTGAATTAAGCACCACTATCTACCATGGTTTCAGTGTTTCTTCATATGAAAATTCCATGGCCTTTGAAGGCCTGACCAAATGCAGACTTTCAGACTTGGAGAATAGCAGCTGGTGAATTTTGAGCCTGGAAGAGAAGCTTGGAAGTGTCAGTGCCCAAGAAGAAACTAGTCAGATTTTCCAAACTCCCAAGACCATAGTGGTGGGGTGAGCAGTGGCTCCACAACATGCTGGCACATCCATTTCACTGCATTTGTGGTGGTGTGGTCTCAAATAATGTATAAGCTCTAAAAACCAAAGCCTTTTGGGCTGGCTGGATGAGAAATGGTCTCTAGAAATGGATCTTGTGGAAGCCTGCACTTCCCCCTATCATTCAGAAAGCAGAGAAGAAACTACAGAGGTTTTGACAGAAGTCTCCTTGGTCAAAGCCTACGAAGGGAATATCTAATTTTAGCTGACTCTTCTTCCTGTGTTTCTTCCTGAGGAGCCTGTGAAGACCTGGAGGAAGCAAGGAGTCCCATGTTGTAAGCTTCTACACCCTTGATGAGGGAAAATGCAGATAAGGTGTTGGGAATGTCAAGGTGAAACCCTGCCCCCACTATTAACTTTCTCTGCGATCTAGGGCAAATAATATCACTACCTTGCCTAAGTTTCTGCAGAATATGAGGATGTCTGAGTTACCAGTTTTAAAGCATTTTGGAGACATAAAGTACCATGTGAAGAGTTACTCACACAAGTTGAGCTTTGCAGTGCTGGGCTTATAGGTAACTGATTGCTGCCAACTTCATTTTTTCAATGTGGATTTCATGTGTATATTTTCCCAGACCAATATTTCTTTTGGTGTGTAACTCAAAACTGCCAGGTTTGATTTCATGTGTTGTGCAGCAAGGTAGAGTAGGTTGTATGTGTCCTACAAATCTTACAAGAAATCTCTACAACTGCCCATTGATCCAATGTATGAAATTGCATATTCTAGAGCAGGCACTTCTGGTTTGCTACTGGAAAAATGGGAGGAAAATACCTTTTTTTTTCTGGTAAGGGTTTAATTTCTGTGTAAAGTGGAAACCAGACATGGTGAGAGGAAAAAATTTAAAAAGTAAAAAAAAAATGCTGTGGCATATAAAAGAAACATGAACTTTGATTTTTATCAAAGAATCTCACTTTTCTGGTGCTTTTCAGCAGTTCATATTTGATGACATAGCTGAGCAAATGGGAGTGAAGAGCTGAATTAAATTAAGCAAACATTTCACAAAAATGCTTTGCAACTGGAACAGGCCTGCAGGAAGGATTAAGAAGCAGAGTCACTAGTGTGGGCCTAAAGGTAAGTAAATACTAATTTCAGCTCATTAAGAGGAGATGCCTGAGAAGACATTCACTTCCAGAAAGCAGTAAATTGTCAAGTATTTCTGGAAGATGAGCCACTTTCAAAGGCAGACATGCAGATGAGCAAAAGGTAAATTAAAGCCCATGAGAATTAATTATGTAAATAATTTTGAGGACCTAAGTCTTATTTGCTCTAGGTCTCAGTGTCTCAATACTTCTGGGACAAAACCTAGACCTGCTTCCCACAATAAAATTCTCTGGAAGTGCAGCCAGGGGATTCTGAATACATCGTGACACTCCTGCCACTGGAACAGATATCTGGGAGTAGGCGGATGTCCTCTTCAGGACTGAGAGCATTTAAAAGACAACCCAACTTGTGCAGTAGTGATTTAAAATTGCTAGTTAATGAATCTCAGCAGATATTTTCTACCTTTACATCCTCCTGAATTAATGATTTCTTTGCCAGAATATGGCTTTAACCGCTGTGAAACACATAATTTTCTACAAAGTTCTTATGTAATCTGAGCACACATCACATTTGCTTTCAAATGGAATACAAAAAATTGTAACTTAAACTTTTCAAACTTGGTATGTGTAAAATCTTGGGTAACCCTAGGACACTTGTTTTTTACCAATCCTTATCTTGGTTAAATGTCACCTAATAACAATACCTTTGTATGCTCTGGAGCCTCATGTGTTAAGCATACATTTGCTATGCTAAAGCTGAGTGAAGGTGGTAGAAAGGCTGGCCATGGTCTGTGAGCTAAAACCTTGGAGTCCAGTCAATGGAAGAAGTAATTTGTCTGTAGATTTCAAGATTTTAGATATAATTTCTTCCTATAGCATGCCCTCCTTATCATTGTAGTTTCGAAGGAAATTTGCTCTCTCAGCTTCTCCTATGAATGTATATGACAGAACATGTTTGATTCCTATAATTTAGTATTTCAGCATCATTTATAGGATTTTGGTCTTGTCTAGCATGCTTTGTCTATTGCACCCTGTGTTAGGTGTAACAAAGCAAATATGGGGGAAAAAGATTATAAAGAAGTTAATTACTCAGAGACATCACATCACATCACATTACACTTACCCCAGTGTCACAGCAGGCAGCCACCAAAGGGAGATGCCCTGGCCTAGCCTGTTCCCACACCCAGCCACCCTTTGTATCAGATCGAGCAATCACCTTGCAGGATTGTGTCTGTTTGCTAAACCAGCAGAAAACAAATATTTTTTCCTTGTGTGTGGTTAGTTTCCATGTCAACTCACCACACATTCGCGTGCTCTGGAGATGCTATGTGAGTGACAGGTATGAATATGTGCATGGGGGCAGGGGAAAGTAGGTTACATCAGCTTAAATTGAACATCAAACTGCACCCCAGATCCCCAGTGGCACATCTAAATCTATCAATGGAGTTGTCAGAAGTATGAATGGGATGATGAACAACTTGAGAATCCTTGAAAGCTTTTTGCCATATTGTCTTGGGTTAGCGCAATGGTGTTTTGAAAGCCAGGGGGTCATAGGGGTGGCTCCTGTGAGAAGCTTCTGGAAGTTCCACCAGTTCCAATTCTGGCCCCATGTCTGGCCACAATCAAGCAGATATTGGAATCTGGATGCACCTGTGTGAGTAACATACTCACGAAAGGGAAAAAGAAACTGAAGAAATATATAAAAAAAAAAGATCAGCAGAGGAAAGGAGGAGGTGAGAGCAATGACAGAAGAAGGAGGGGATGAAGGTGCCTGAGAAGAAATTGCCCTGCAGCCTGTGATGAGATGGCAGGTGCATTTCTGAAGCCTGTGGAGGAGTCCCTGAAGGATGTCTGAGGGAGCTGAGGGTGTTGAGTCTGGAGAAGAAGAGGATCAGGGGAGACGTCATCACTTTCTACAACTCCCTGAAAGGAGGTTGGAGCCAGGTGGAATTAGTCTCTTCTCCCAAGTAGCTACCAGTAAGACAAGAGGGCATGGTCTTAAAGCTCTGCCAGGGGAGGTTTAGGTTGGATATTAGGAGGAAATTCTCTACAGAGAGGGTGATCAGACATTGGAATGGGCTGCCCAGGGAGGTGGTGGATTCTGTGTCCCTGGAGGTTTTTAAGAAGAGACTGAATGTGGCACTCAGTGCCATGGTCTGGTAACCACTGTGGTCGTGGATCAAAAGTTGGACTTGATGACCTCAGAGGTCCTTTCCAACCCAGATGATTCTGTGACAACAGTGGGATAAATGTGGATTTGTATCCCCTGAAGTGTCACAGGTGGGCAGACATGCAGCTGCATTCTGTGTGGGATCACAGACAGGGTCAGATGTGGCTCTGCAGCCATGGAGGACCCTGTGCCAGAGGAGGTGACTGTTCCTGCAGCAGCCGTGACTCTGTGGGCAGCCCAGGCTGGAGCAGTTCCTGAGGGACTGCACCTCCTGGGAGGGACTCATGTCCCAGGGGTCCCTGAAGGACTCTTTCCTGTGAGAGGGACCCTGTGTTGGAGGAGGGGAAGAATGTGAGGAGTCCTCTCCTGAGGAGGAAGGAGCAGGAGAAACACCATGTGGGGAACTGACCCTGAACCCCCCTGCCCAACCCCTGTGCCCTGAGGGGAGGCAGCAGTGAAGAAATTGTGAACCAAGAAGAAGGGAGGGGTGGGGGAAGGTATTAAGATCTGATCATGTTTTCTCTTTCTCCTTGTAGATTAAATTAGGGTTTTTTTCTTTCTCAAGTTGAACTTATCTGGCTTTTGTCCATTACTGCAACTGGGGAATGCAAACCTTATCCTCACCTTGATTATTGAGTCTTTGAGTGGATTTTCTCCTCCCTGTCCCACAGTGGGGGTGGGAGCTGAGCAAGAGGAGGTCTGGCTGGTACTGCCTGGGCCTAAACTGTGATAAAGAGAAAAGTGAAGGTTTGAGAAGTTCCAGCTAAAAGTTTCAGACTCTGTATCAGACATCAGAGAATTAAGGCCACAAGCACAATAGTTAAAATAATGTTTAATGGATCTAATAAAGATAATTTAATTATGATCATAATAGTAATCAGCCTGCAGTATATGAATATTTAATGACTGAAACTGGATAAAAATGGAGAATAAGGATGTGTTATCCCCAATAGTCCTTATAAGTTACCCCTATCATTAGGATTTGTTTCTCATTAATCTTGCAAAGTTAATGATTGACAACTCTATGATACCATAATAAAGTGAGTACTGTTTTTACCAGCTACATGAAATGTTCCCAACATTACATAGAGTACCCTGCCCATGCAAGGGGGTTGGAACTAGATGATGGAACTAGATTCCTTCCAACCCTAGCTGTTCTATGATTCATTCTACACATCCTATAGGTGTAGTTCATGAATAACATTTGGATGATTTAAGGATCCTAAAGAAAAATAATATTTTTGTTTCTGTTAAAATACAAGGTTAAAAATACCTAAAGCCTGTGATTAGAGATCTTGCTTTTCATTATATGATGAAAATATTTTAAGATTTCCATGTGTAAAAGTTGCAGTGAAGAGTAATGAAGGGTATTTATCTTGAAACTTTTCTTTTGTGATCAGTTCTGGAAACCTTTCATACAAATGCAGAAAACCAAACTTTTCTACGGAACATACATTTAATTGAGCTAAATTTGTTGCCATCTTTATTTACAATATACAGTATAAATTAGAACGTGGTAAGTGTTTTATTAATATAGAGGTCAAAAGGGATCTCTAGAGATCATCAAGTCCAAACACCCTGCCAAAGCAGGGGATAACCCAGGGCAGGCCACACAGGAACTCATCCAGGTGGGTTTTCAAATTCTGCAGAGAAGGAGACTCCACAACCTCTCTGGGCAGTTCCAGTGCTCTGTCACCTTAAAGAAATGTTGCCTCATGTTTAGGTGGAACTTCCCATATTCTAGTTTAAATTTCATTATGCCTTGCCTCATTACTGGGCACCACTGAAAAGAGATTGGCCTCATCCTCCTGACACCCACTCCTCAGATATTTATAGACATTAATAAGATCCCCTCGTAGCCTTCTTTTCTCAAGGCTGAAAGTTCATTACCATTACTGATAACTTACTGGAATATAAAGTCCAGTCATGAAGTACATTTTCAAAAAGGATTTTGATAAATATCACCTCTAAAAGTAGCTCAGAGGATAATATGCTTTATCAGCTAGATCTGTCAGAAACATGGTTGTAGCACACACAGAGTTTGAACTAATTTTAGCAATTATTTCAGGTATTGATGTTGAAGCTTATGCTGAAACATGCTAATAATTCCTGCCTGTGCCTATGCTAGCCCAATTAAAGACAGCTTGAGTTTCTCTGCAGGTAACCACAGCTTCTGAAGGTAGGGTAAGAAGAGATCCAGAAACATAAAGTCAGTCAGCTCAATAGTAAAAAATGCAAACACTGAAGTCAATAGGAAGGGAACAGAAGTGAAAAATTAAAGATATGCTTTGCAGAATCATGGCACATAAGATGAACTAGCACTACAAAATACCCTGCAGACAAACAGAAGTCCATCAGTGTTTTGTGAACTGACCTCTTGAGGATCTGAGTGCATTCAAAGCTCCATGGACAAAATATACCCAGTCAGGTAATGAATATTTTTAATTTTGCCTCTACCAGAAGGGAATCATATTGCCCCGAGTGTTCATATTGCAAAACTACTTGGCCTTTCCCAGACACTCACATTGATGTGAGACATAAACTCACCATGTTTATGCCATTAGTCAGATACAACCTTGATGTCTGAACTAAGTGTTCCTTTACTGAAAAAATGGACCAGTCTTGCTAAATCTGATAGGTAAAATATTTATGAAAGGTGTGAGAACCTAATTTTTAATGATATGATGTGTTTTTATGAAAAAATGTGTTATCAAAGTGTCTCTGACTGACATAGAATCCCAGAATCCCAGAAAGTTAAGGGCTAGAAGGGACCTTGAAAGATCAGAGTCCAACCCCTCTGCCAGAGCAGGGTCACCTACAGGAGGTCACAGAGGAACGTGTTCAGGTGGGTTTTGTATATCTCCAGGGAAGGAGACTCCACAACCTCTCTGGGCAGCCTGTGCCAGTGCTCTGTCACCTTCACAGTGAAAAAATTTTTCCTTGTTCTCCTGTTCTCCAAGCTGAAGAGACCCAGCTCCCTCAGCCTTTCCTCATAAGGGAGGAGGATCATTCACTCCCTGAATGATCTTGGAGGCTCTTCACTGGACTCTTGCAAGCAGTTCCCTGTCCTTGAACTGAGGGTCTCAGATGTGGCCTCACCAGGGCAGAGTAGAGGGGGAGGAGACATGAGTAATTAATTTAAAATACATGGAATTGCTTCATACAGACAGAATACACATTTGAGGAGAGGGGTCCAGGCTAAACCCATGTTTCTTCTACCAGAAGATAGTACTAAACCACATTCCCTCCCCACTAATTCTCACCATTGTGGCTCTGCTCTGAAAAATATTGCATGTCCATACTGTGAAAAAATCCACAACATTTGTTCTTTGGCAGGAGATTCATTATGAAGTGCTGGTTCAGCAGAAAAGGAGAAGAAACACAGGACCTGACCACTGCTGCGCAGCACTCCCTCCTGGTTTTCCAGTAGAAATCTGACATTAGAAACCAGTTCCTACATAAAGTAGTTCTTTTATTTAGCAGAATTATTCATGTGTAACAAAAAAAAAAATTTGTTGAAGCTTCTGTAAATTAAGCAATTCCAATGAAGATTAAAAGTTTTCTATAAACTGTGCACTTGCTGGAAAAAAAATCCTGTTGTCTTTAGACCAAGCATGATATCCATGGCTGTCCTTCATGTCATAGGTGCATCTGCAAACCTTTAAAAGTGTAAATTTCATTCAATAACTGTACCAAAGGGCTGGAGTGATGAAGAGATTTGGATGAGAGAAATGAGAATTTGGCAGCAGTGTTGTTTTGTAGGTGATGCATACATGGAGACCTGTACTGCTCTGTGCTAACTTGCAGTGCAATTCTTTGTTACCATCCCCATTTTTACATCATCATGAACACCCCTTCCCTGCCCTTTTGATAAAGCTTATTTCTTTGAGGTGAACAAAAGCATACTTTGAAACCTGCCAACTGCACCTCCAGTAGGAAAAGCTACTACTGTATCCAGTCCAAGAATCCCATCTACATTATAGGGATTTTTTTGGTGTGAATCTCAGTAATTATTTATAAACTTGGCTGCTTATAGGCATAACTCCCACCAAGTTCTGAGGTTTTGGTCCTATGGGCTTTAGCTTATTGACATGGAAAGCGGAAATTATAATTTTTCCCTTCTTGACTTGAGCAATATAATTTGTTCTGTGGTGTGATATTATTAATTATGGAGCACCAAGAAATTTTCAGACAATATGCATTCCAATAAATTAAATAAATCCAGGGTCATTCCCAGGCAAGGGAGACTGGTCATCACCACCACTGATGGTCTGTAGCACAGTTTGGGTATGTGCCAGGCAGCATTTTCTGAAAAAAAAATCCCCAGGCACAATTTAGAAGCTTGCATGGCCCAAAAACCATTTCCAATAGGAGGTTTGGATGCAGCCAACCCATCTGGTATGATAAAACAGATTAGTTGTAGGAGACAGGGAACTTGGGCCCAATGCCAAAGAATGGCCCTGGGTACAATTATTTTCCTGGACATACATTCAAGTTGTGAGTGAAGGAAGAACAAGGCAATTTGTTAGTGGTTTTAAAACCATATTTATCATTGTCACAGTCAGACACATAAATAAATGCACAGGATGTTGCTATCATTAAGTATTCTGATGCCAAGTCTCTGTGGCTGTGTCTGTACGAAGGAAAAAAAGGTCAGAGTCTGTCCCTGGATGGGACCAGTGGCTGCCCAGACAGCTGAGTTGCCCCTTCACTCCTTGTTCAGGCTGCCAGCTACTGAATCATCAGCTCTGGCTGTCCCAGTACCATGCCAGAAAACTGTCCAGAAGTGGACAGTTCATTCATTGACAATGGTGTGACTGAGTTTTACCCCATGCCCTGACCCTTCATGTTGGCAGCTTATACACAGCTCCGAACTCTGGAGCCATCTGAAAATGGAGACAGAACAGCAAGATGGAGACTTTTACTGAATACCTGTAGCACAGTAGACTTTCTTCCCTATTTTATTTACCCAACAGCCATAGCACCAGTACAGCAATGTGCCATGATGTCCTTGCACCTCCACCACATCACAAAACTGCTCAGACAGGGAATGATGTGTGTGGGAATAGCCCAGGGCTCCAAAAGGAAAATGTGTTTTGTCAGAAGCAGGAGGCAGAGGTCCACAGCCATGGACTTATTTTGTGTTGATTGAGCACTATGAAAACTACTTCTGTCCTCATTCAAGAGATGCAATATTTTTATTTTTAACATCTTTAGGTGCAGCGTGTAAAAGTAGGTCAGGTAGAATGACTGTGACAAGGCAGGCCACTCACAGAGAGTTGGAAAGTTCAGCTATTATAAGTACAGTTGTGACAAGTTTAGATTTGGCATTTGCTGATCAGGATCCCTCAAACATTTAATAACTTCAACCTTCTCCCAAAAGGACAGTGTGCCTGTGTTGGTCCTTAAAGCATTAGTTAACAGTTAATAGTAGAAAGTAAAGGATTCATGTTAAGGGCTGAATATTCCATTAAGAAAGCAATTCCAAGGTACTTAGGACAGCATAATGTAGTTTCACAAATTACACATAACATTACATAGCCAGTTTTAGGGCCCTTCATTTTTAACTAAAGTCTGTTAATGAGAAATATTTGATTAACAATAAAACTAACAACTGTGTGTGACATGATCCATGCCTATTAAGATGTATTATTTCAATGTAATTAAATTATTTCAAATCAAAACATTATTTATTATGTTAAAATTACCTAAATTTGATTTTGTACAGGAATGAGAAATATTTGTTATTTGTTATTTTTCATATAAAATAGCTCCCAGCTTTCAGAGAGAGCTCAAAAAAAACCCCAAAAACTATAATAAGACCGTAATTTTATAGGTGGTTCTTTATCGTATCAGTAAAGCTGAAAATCTTGTATAATCTATAACAATAATATCTACAAAAGCCGATTAAAGCTTCAGATTCCACCCAAAGCTGTTACAAGCCTGGCCACTTAAAAGTTAATGGATGCTAATGTAGGGCTGATATATTTCTGCAGCCTTTGTATCAGAGGCTGTCACACAAGCACAGAGCCACACTCACCCAGCCCATAGCTCATCTCATCAATCAGCTCCAGCAAGGGAGACCCAGTCTGATGTTCCCATTGCATTACAAAATGCATAGCACCAGTGTCATCAAGACGAATGATAGGAAAGAGGTAGATTTGGCAGGGCACCAGTGCAGGGTTTTGGAGATGTCCCTTCTAGTCCCTTTTGTGTCACAAGGCTCTGCCTCAAGACACCAGAAAGATTATTGTTACCCTTCGGGATATGAGGGGAGGAACAGGTGATGCAGCACTCAGGAACACTGTTGATGAGGGTCATGCAGCGCTCTCAGTGATTCAATGCTTTCTGTTGTCACCACCACAAGTCCCCATTCAACATCCACACACTTGAGATTTGCTCCAATGCTAACTAGCTGTTCTCCTGTAAGTTTTGGGTGGCCTCAAAATAATGGAAGAACGCATTTGAAATACAGCAATTTGCATAATTTATATACTAAAAGTCTACCAATTTCTGGCAATATTTTCTTTTCTTTCCCAGAAATTCCAGAAGCCTGGTGTTTAAAGAAGAGCCACTTCATGTGCTCAGAGATTTTTTTCCTGAACATGTGTATGCCCTGCTAGTGACCCTGTACTACACAAAACCCTTCTATGAAATCTTACTGCTGCCTTCACCTTACACATTAACCCTTGCTTTCCTGAAGCACAAAGGCATCACAGGACAGGCAATACTTCATTTTGCTTGTGCCCAAGCCAGGCTAAACTTTAGCATTGAAACAAACATTGAAACAAACTTTCAGTCTCACACATCTAGATGCAGCTTGCTGTGATGCTCAGAGCCATGAGACTCTCTAGAATAACATTTTGGCACACTTTTCACTACATGTGTGCTGCTTTTACAGGAAATACAGAATTAGGACCAGTTGTGTAGTTAGTAAAGGGTTTTTTAGAATTATTTGGTAATAGTTCTACAGGTTTTTGGACCTCATGAAGTCACTGATAGCTTGGTAAAATGGATGTAAAATACTTTTCAAATTATAAAGGCTACATTTTATACTTTACAATCACTCTGGCGTCTTTAGCACTTTATATTCTTCATATTTTATAGTTTTCATTAATAATAAGAATAACCAGATATTCTATCTTTCAGAAGGAAAATATGAAACATCTCTTCTAAAGCCATGAATACCTTTGTGAGATATAGTAACTTTTGGAGTTTCCTAACTTTTCTATGCTTCATTTCACATTCATCAGACTGTGCAAATGCTGGGGGATTTTAAAGGTGAAAGGAGGTGAGGGTTTCTGGTTTTGTTTTTGCCTCTTCTTCTGAGGTGGGGATTTGTTAATACTTGTTTTGCATATAATTTCATAAGTATTTTTAAACACAAAATAAGGAAACAAGAAAATCTGTTGAGCTGTTTAAATTTTCCCTATTCTCATGCTTTTCAAACTCTTTATTCTGTACCAACTCTATGGTCAAGTTTCTCCCTGTGGGTCTCCTCAGCTCTGACCTGGCATCCCTCATAGATTCGGACCTTTTCCTTTGCTTTAAAACTTTTTCTATCCCACAGTCTGTAGTCTTGCTTGACTTTCCCAGAGCATGGTTCCTCTTGAAATGCTCAGCATAGCCAGAAGTCAGACACACAAGACCAGGCACACATTTATGGGTTCAGTGGGACTCTCTTATGAAATACTGGCGAAGCTCACATGAGATAAATGTGTACCATGCACTACCTCAGTGGAGCACCATATGCACAGGCCCATTTCTATGCATCTAAGCATGTGTTTAAACACTATGTAATGTCTAGCTCTTTCCCAGCAAAATGGAAACGCTGGAAAAATGTAAATAGAAATGCAGTCTTTCTGTGCACTTAACTTCCATTCAGTCACCCATTATTTCCTCAGCAGGTAATGTTCAAATGGGATATGATTGCACAACACTAAAACCAAAGCTGCCAAGCCAAAGCAAAGGTCCATATAGAGACCTCAGAGAAGTTGAGCGTCTTTGGGACTAGTTCCTGACTTACATGATTTGGTATCTGATGGCTGAAATGATTTTAAATAGAGTGTGCTGTTCTTCACCACATTCACAGCATGGGATGAAAAACAGTACAGAGACACTAGAACCAGTAGAGACACCATAAAGCATTTACTTATTCATAGATAAAATCACTTCCTAAGTCACTCCTATTCCTATACCATTCCTAGGTTTGGTATACAAGACAGTTACAACCAGAGGCTTTAAGGCTTTTACCTTTAATCCACTCCTTGCCTATTGGAGCACCCAGAGAGTTGTACCACAGGAAGTGGATGTGCTAACTTGATTTTTACAGGTTCCCTTCTCACCCCACAGCTGAAGGCATCCAGATGCATCTGAACATGGTGTACCAAAGCTAGTTTACTGCTGGTGAGATCTGAACTATTTTGAGGTGCATTGCAGCCCAGCCCAGAACAAGGAGAAGCCCCAGGCAGAATCACCCACACCAGGCAGCAGAATTTTGGAAACCTCTGGCTTACAAATGCTGGCATCTTTAAGCTCATCTTTTGGTTAAGATGATTTCCCACCCCAGGAAATATGGCACCTGCAAAGGGATGATTTAGATAGCTATGTCCTCACAGACAGAAGAGAGCCTTTCTGAAGGATCTCTCAACAAGACCTTCTCCTGGGCAGCTGTTCGCATCTCTTCTTTCAAGTGAGGGTGTGGGTTATGGTTGTTTGGTTTTTTGTTTGGACCACTGATAGCACATGATCACACTGGACATGTGAGTAAAACGGTGAGGTTTTTGCCTTCCTCCTGTGAACTCCCCTTTCCCTTGCCCCATTGCTTCCGAGAAAGAGAACCTGAAAATGGCCGCTCGAGATTTTCCTTTCTGTCGAATTGAAAATGAGAGAAAAGCTGAGCCTTTCTGAGTGCAGCTGTACTTTCCTGATCAATAGAAGCTGACAGAGAGCCTGAAATGCTTTGCACACAGCTCCAGTGTTGCATTTCCTGTCACTGCCTGAGGTGAAACCTTCCATTGCCTGCTGAGATGATTCATTTCCGAAACTTCAGTTAAGTTATCACAACGGCAGGTGACCTCTGATTTTCACCCATATTTTTTCCCACTCTTGCTTTTTTTTTTTATTCTTTTTCAATTAAAGGATGACTCATTGTGAAGGAATTTTGTCAGAGTCCATCAACCTCAATCTTCTTCTCCAAACCCCAATATTAATGCACCTATAAAAAAATTTTATTTTAAGCCTTGGTATTTGGTGCTGTCATTTCTCTGAATACATCTGCAGCTTACAGAAACCTAATTTGGATGGGCTGTGGACCCAGTGTTGTACAAATATAACGAGACCCTCCCCCAGAAGCTACGTTTTAGAAAGGTCTTTCAGTCCTTTAATGATATTCTCTCTCTCTTTTCTTCTGTTTCTCTTGCTGTTTCTCTCATAAAAGCAGTAGCCTAGCTAAAAACTTGCCTTTTGTTACCATTGCAGCAAACCAGATTGTCTTATTGGAGACAGCAGAACTTCTCTGGACTGACATTCTGGGTATCTGACAGCAGGATGTTCTTCCTCTTTTCACTCTTAAAATCCAGTCATGATGAAATGTTGGGATAGGTGCAATGGAAAAATCCTTTGAGATTAGAGATCCAATAAGCTTTTCTCCAGTTTTGATACTACCTGCTGTAAGAGATCTTCATTATTAATTATCTATATTGTGCATTTGTTGTGTTATATTCATTCTTGCTTTCCACTGGGATTTCAGCATCTGTTGGGGCAGAAACCTTGGAAGAAAGCCAAAAAAAGGTGCAGTAAGAGGTGTCAGAAATGCACTGTTCAAGTCAGACCTAGACCAGTGACACCATTTGACAGCAGTTACCCTGCTGTGATATTGCCTTGGACCACATCCTGGGAATGTGACATCTCATGTGTCCATCAGAGCTGGGAAATCCTAACAACAAACTGAGCACATGAAGCAAAATTCAACAGGCTATGTGAAAAGGAGTATATTTTTTTAACAGTACTTTTTTATACATTGCCCTATGTGATTAAGAGACTACAGAGTAAACTTTAACTTGAGCGCCTCTGGGTGAACTCATTCTCATAAACAAAAGCCTTCCATTTTGCCTATCAGAAATGATCTTTCCTTCAAGAGATAACAGGCAGCAGCCTGGTTTACAGGCAGCCACATACTGGTGGTGGAGCTAATTGATGCAAGTGGCTCCAGGGTGTTTTGCAGAGGATTTCTGGAGTATCTTTGCTGTCCTCATCATCCAGACTGAAGCACAGCTTTGTTAAAGAAATAGGCTACCTACACAAGACTTTCCTAAGAAGGATCATCTCCACAAGGATGAGAGGTCAGTACCAAACTCTAGTACTCAATTTTTGAAAGCTAAAGGTAGGTGGCTTTATTGTTAGTCTCATAAACATTTCAGTCAATCTTAATAATAGGTTTTTCTCACATAAAAGGGTAAATGATCCTATGTGCCAGAGGTTATGTCTTCACTTCAGAATTAATTCAGGTGAAGTGGTTGCCTCTTCCTCCTTCTGATTCACAGAGAAAACCCAAATCCAGGGGTGGCCTTTCCATGCAGAGTGGGATTACCAATTGAAGCTCAGGATCTGCTTTTACAAGGAGTGGCACCCTCAGTGCTGGGGATGCAGTCACAGCCCCTGAACATTGAGTTTTACAATGCTTTTTCCACATCTCTCTGTGCCCACAAAATCACCCCAATTTACACACACTGACATGGGTAGGAGTAAGTCTGCACCATCATCTTAGTCTCCATCTCATCCCTGGTCTTCATTTACCGATCCTCCATATTCACAGAATCACAGAGTCACAGAGTGGTTTGGGTTGGAAGATCATTAATATCTTAAAGATCATGTCTTGCCCTGAATGGGGAAGAACACCTCCCACTAGGTTGCTTAAAGCCCCATCTAAGCTGGTCTTGATATTGCATAAGTCCTAGGTTATTTTTTGAAAGCACTAGGTAGCTCTTTTGAAAAAAAAAAAAATCAAGTGTTTTCTTTTAGATATTTTATTGTGGGAATATCTCCCAGCAGTCAGCATAGACAAGAATGCACCAGGCTTGTTTTCAAATGCTCTTCAGAGCCTTCCAGCATTTTTCCTGCAGGCTTCACAAACTCAAGGACTCCATTCTTGACATTTCATACATATAAAACTAAAATGTAGAATCTGTTTCATCCCATGAAAACCCAAAGCAGTGGGACTGCAGCACAGTTTGCACTTTGAACAGAAAAGAATGGACCCAAAATGACAGCTATGTAGCAATGTCTTAGGGGAAGAGGGACCTGCAGGAGACACAGAGGTGTGGTAAGGAAAGGACAGAGGTACAATGCTGCAAGGAGGCCTGCCTTGTGTGGATGAAGCCTCTAGTGGATTATTTCATCAAGGCAGATGTAGACAGAGTAACACCACTTATTGCAGTAAAAAGAATTATGGGATGGTTCTTTGATGGGTTCAGAGCTGCACACAGGTTCTTGCCATCTCTTTGGAGAGATACTGAATATGGAATACAGTTTGCTAGCTTGAGTTTAGACTCACATAGAATTCAATCAAATTTTCACACCAAAGATCTTCCTTTGTGGCTGGTAGTGGTATCTTTAAAGGATTCAGCATCCCCCAGATTGGAACTTTCTTATAAGCAAAGATATGACAGATTCCTTAGATGGCAATTTTGTAGGTGGAAAAGATACTGGTACCCCCTCATGAATCAGAAGGTTTATGACTTTGTTCTTTAGCAGCTAGATCTGTCAGAAACATTGTTGTAGCCCACACAGAGACATGAACTCATTGTAGAAATTTGTTCAAGTATCAATGATGACACTTATGAATTTTATTTCTGATGTGTGGGCTATCAACATCACAGACAGCAGGAGCCAGGAAGTTCTATTACATGGATAATTCCCCTGAGTTTTGTTTTGAATGTGGATTTCTTTCCATGATGTTCTTATATTCAAGAAGGAGTCTATGCATTTTTACTCAATTAACATTGCAAGATTAACCTTAATTAGAGATCTCCTACCCGTAGTGACAGTAACAGATGTCAATCTACTGTTTGAAAAATTACATCATGACAAGTGTGTGTCAGATGTGCTATAACCAGCCTCCAAACCCAGGAGATCTCCAGCCAGTGCTGAGTACCTGATTCAAGAAGAACCATGAGATCCAAATCTGGTTGTGGATCACATTAGAGGGCAAACATTGCTGTACACTAGGATCAAGAGGCTGTAGAGACTCTGTTAGATTAAAAGTGCAGAGTAGTCTTGTGTATGCCTACAGGGGTGGGAAAGAGTGAAAGATCCACTCCATACTCACCCCAACTAAAGACTGTATAGGTCAAAGCTGGGCATCTTCAGAGCAAGACAATTAAAGTGGCTGCACCATTTCTAAGGACTTCTAACAATGCAGATTTTACCTGTGGAAACACTGAAGGATTAAGATGGGGAAATTTCTCAGTATAAGAGAACAATAACTCATGGTACTTATATATGCTTTATCAAAACCCCTTAAATCTGCATATTTGGCTTGGATGTCTCAGAAAGATGACTATTTGCATGAGATTTCTTCTGATTTTTACTTCCAGAAAAGACAGAAAGAGTATAAGAAAATCAAGAATGACCACTTCTGCTTTGGGTTCCCTGTAGAAATAGGAAGTACAAAGATTCCAACATGTTCAGTACAGCATCAGTTTTTCTGGGTCTTTTTGTCAAAACAGTTTGTCCAACTTTAACTGTGGAGAAGGTAAAGATCATGGAATGGAACAGTGAAAACAGCAGATATGTTGGATGAAAAAGGAATAATTTAACTGTCTTACCATCATCCAGAGCGAGTATGTTATTAGCAGAAAACTCAGGTCTTTCTTGTGTTTTGGAGTCATGTTACAGTTTAACGCTGGCCCAGCAATTAACTGAATGACAGATGCTCTCTATGAATCCCCCTCCCCTCCCTGATAACAAGAGGAGAAAGAATAAGGGAGAGAGACTTATGGATTGGAAACTAAACTACAGAGCTTTAGTGAAACAGTAATGATAAGAAAGGAAAAATTATTAAATATGTACAAATAGAAAAACAACACCACGTTCCTCCCTTCTTTCTCCCAGTAACATTTACCAGCTGCGGGGCAATCCTGGGAAAGTCCAGGCTGGACTACTGGAGTCAGCAGCATTTGGAAGCTGTAGGCAGGAACACACAGATTCAGGCTGTAATGGTCACAACCACAGGCAGACAAATGGATGGAATCCTCCCAGGATGCCAAAGCAAACAGGGACAGAAGAAGAACAGTGAAGAGGAAAACGAAGGGAACCTGACTCTTGTGGTCCCTCAAATTCATACTGAGTATGAAGTGTATGGGATGGAATACTCCATTTGGTCAATTTTGGTCATCTGTCTTGTCACTCCTCCCTAAAGGAGGGTTGCAGGTGTGACCTCTTTACTCCCTTTTTCATAAGATGTTCCTCAGAACCAAGCAGTGGCCTTGGTTCTGCATACTATCTCTCTAGCTGTAACTATAAACACTGAGTGTTATCAGTCCTAGAAGCAGACACTGACTGAGAAACTTGCTGTAAATTTCAGCAAGTACAGCTATTTACAAGAACTTAGATGAAAGCAAAATTACAAGACAGAAAATTAGCTCTATGCTGGCCCAAACCAGGACATGTCACTATGTTGCACTAATGCACAGACTTATTTATTGCATGGTATAGATTTCTGGAGACAGAAGGGAGAGAAGAAAAATCTCCCCCTAAGCCTGCCCAGTGTCTTGTTCAATAGCAAAATGTTGACAATTTTAAAATCTGCACAATCATCTTGTTTAAGTAAAAGTTCTTGCAGTTCAAGCTATTTAGAACAAAATATCACTGTAGTGGGTGGCTCTGCCTCCACTGTGCCTGACCCACCAGCATGGTCCCTGACTGAGCACACAGACAAGAGGGGCCAGGCAGCTTTGTTTAGGACAAAGAGACATTTACAGCTGCTTTCCTCAGTAGTGTAACTCTGCTTTCTTATGTCAGTAGCATTTTTTCCCCTCTCTTTTAACAAGAAAACCAGTTGAATCTGCACTGGGAACAGCATTACCGGAATGTGACATTTTAGTGTCAGAGGCATTGTAACACTGGGAGCTGGAAGTCTGCACTGCAAATAGGATGGGAGATAAGGAACTTCTTCACATCTGGGGTGGCCTGCATATCTCCTTCACACCGGCAAAGTAAGCAAATGGCTTTGCTAAATGAGGGCTGTTGGATTCAGAAACCATCGGCTCCGTCCTTTTTCACATACTGTAAATATCTGACAAAATCTCTATCAGAAAGCCCACAGCTGACCCACATTGAAAGCCTTGCAGATAAAAATCAAAGGAGAGATACCAAAGTCTGATGTCTTCATCCAAAACTGACTGAAGTCAATCTCCTGAATGTTTTGGCATTTATAGCTATCCCTAAATTACCCTTTCGTTCTTGGGAAAGGTAACAGGGACAGAAATCTCTCCCAAGCAGGGCTGAGAAGCATTTGACATTATACAAAGTTGGTGCTGCCTTTCTCTATGACCACATAATTCATAAAACAACCCAGAACTGACACATCTGTCATCCCTAAAAATCCATGCTTCTTACAAAACAAATAAACAAAAATAAAAGCCTGCCTAGTTAAACTACCTCTTTCAAATTCACGCTGGTGACAGAATCCTTATTACCAATCACACACGAAGTGTGCTGATGTGAGCAAAGCAGATCATTTCTAACATAAGTTACTGCCCATTTTCAATGGCTTGTGCAATCAGTGGGTTTTCTAATTGCTTTGGGGATTAATAACACAATAGGAGGCCATTTCACATTGGTTGACAATTATTTTATCCAACTATATAAAGAACAGGTGATAAATTAATAAATTATAATCAGTCAGTTATTAAAGCTTAATAGCAGATGGCTGTTACAAGAATAAAGAGAGCCTGAGCCTCACAAAATGGTATTTTGATAGTATTTTTCAATGCATTTTTAATGAGAGGCATATAAAATGCATAAAACCTATAAATCATTTATAGAAGAACAAACTACAGAGTTGAATGGTCCAGTTATAATGCTCTTATTATATTATTAATATCACAAGATCACACAAAAGACTGCAAATCTGACTGGCAGCTTATTGTGTCAGGTACTGTTCAAACAGAGAGTGCTGCCCTGGCGCCAAGGAGCTGCCATGGCCAGGGGCCAGGGGGCTGCACACTTGGAAGATGACCTGACAGTGTCATGGGAAGAGCCCAGGGCGAAAGCTCACTCATCAGCACATATTCTGTGACTGTTGAAGGCCTTGGTGACTGTTGAACCCAGCCCAGGAGTCTGGGATTTTAACTTGAATGTGCACGTATTTTTTATGCATTTTGGTGATCAGAGAAAGCTGTGCTGTAAGACCAGAAAGCATCCTGCATGCAAGTGGGGTAGTGGGTGTATAGAACCTGGTTTCTTTGTGTGTAAATATGTGATATTTCACAGCACAAAAGCATAGGCACATATTTTCATTTATGTGTCTTTACACGCATTTATATTTATTTACATGCATTTGCATGTATTTCCCAAAACACCTTTTTTTGATATAACAGTCTGAAAACAGTCAATAACATCAGTCTAGGAAGACTAAGCTTCCTTTTGCTTCCTCTAGGCACTGAACCATCTAGCACAGACATTGTATAATTTCTGCATATTGGATGAAATTTTCACTCTTTTTAGGTCAGTAGTAAAACTTGTTTTGACTATAGTTGAGCCAGAATTTCAAAGTTTGTCTCTATTTTTCAGGTTATAGACTTACAGAGTACTATTGCTTCCTTAGTATTCATACAGCACCCAGCCAGAGAACACCTTGGAGTCCTACTCCAAGTCCTATTAAGGGCAGATATTGGTGTCTAAAGCTTTTTGTTGGTTACTGACTGGCTCCAATTTACCTCAATCAAATATAAGTCAGCAGTTTCCCTGTGGGAAATTTGGTGCTAGAAGGACATTGATACACGTCTGTTGGTGTATGCAAAAATTAAAGCTCTTCCACCTCAAAACTACCTCACATTAAATTTGCCTTAATTCCTCCCTGATTAAGTTAGCCAGTGATTTAGGCAAAATTAATTGAATATTCTAGCTCCCCAAAGCCAGATGCATTCCTCACAAAACAGTCATCACAATTAATATCCTCACTGGTCATATTAAACAAGAGATCAAGAACTGAATATCCTCTGGAAACTAAATTATATTTTTTATCCCTGAGGTAAATGGTTTGGCACTGCAAGTCTTTAAAAATGTGGTTGACAACCAAGTAGTCATCTCTGAATGTGGTCTGTCACTGTGACCAGTGCTGTCTCTTGGCTTCTCCCTGCTCCTCTCCCTCCCCACTCCTGCTAACATTGCTGGCTCCTATCTTCACCCTACAGGCAACTCTCTTTGGTTTTGGTGCCTGTACAGACCTCAGAGTCATGGGGAGAGGCTGGTCCTTGAAACAAGAGCCCTTCCCACAGCACAAATGAGAAAACAAGGACAAATACTCAGGATATATCTTGGAAATATGTTTCAAAAGAAACACAAGGATTTCCCCATTTTCTTCCCCTCCAAAACTTGCTTTCCTTCTAGAAAAGTTCTTTTCTCAACTGGGAACAAAATCTTCCCTGAGTCACAGGACTGTTTACCCCTTCTTATGAGCTCTCAGAGTCCAGTTGTCTCTCAAAACCATGAGAAACTACCTGGTTTTTCCAAACAATCAATATGGAAGGACTGGTTATGTAGAAAATCAAGAGGATTGATCTTTGCAAGCTCTGAAGAGCACAGTTACAACAAAACCATGCAGCTTCCCCCCGGCTTTGAAGGAATCTCCAGGTGATAGAGAGCTTATGAGGACAACCATCTTCTTCCCAGCAGACAGGCAAGCAACAGGATTCCCAAGGATTGCAGATGGATAGCAATGTACTCACCTTGGGATGGCCAGGCAGCTAGAATAGTGGCCAGACTGGTCTCATGCCATCCCCAGGTGAGAAAAACTCGAATGACTTCATTGCCTCCACATCCTCACCAACCCCAGTCCCACACCCAAACCCTCCTCCATGATCTCTTGCTCTCCCTCAGCTGCAAGCCTGGTTCCTGCTGCTCTGAGCAGGTTTGCAGGAAACTCTACTTTTCCCCGGCTGAAGTGTGCATGAATTTCCTTTTGGAGTCATTTCTCTTTCCCAAGGATAACTTGAAGTTTTTTAGACTGTTTCTGCAAAGATCTGTGGAAACCACATCTTCCACAACTCCCACATTAAAGCTGTTAATATAGAGATGAGCTCTTCATCCATCCTACCATTTTCCTCTCCTGGTTCTGAGGCCTTCGGTTATTATCATGATCTGACCTTTATTGGATACACCATATGCCATGCTAGAAACTTCAAAAAGCATTAACTCTGTCTGTTTCTAATTGTAATTTTCATAGAATCATAGAATTAGCCGGGTTGGAAGGGACCTCAGAGATCATCTAGTCCAACCCTTGACCCACCGGAGCAGTTGCTAGACCATGGCACTGAGTGCCACATCCAGTCTTTTTTTAAATGTCTCCAGGGACGGAGAATCTACCACCTCTCCGGGCAGTCCATTCCATAGCCTAATCACCCTCTCCGTGAAGAAATTCTTTCTAATATCTAACCTAAACCTCCCCTGGCACAACTTAAGACTGTGTCCTCTTGTCTTGTTGAAGGTCGTCTGTGAAAAGAGTCCAGTTCCCACCTCGCTACAGCCTCCTTTCAGGTAGTTGTAGACAGCAATGAGGTCTCCCCTGAGCCTCCTCTTCTTCAGGCTGAACAGCCCCAGCTCTCTCAGCCTCTCCTCATAGGGCCTGTGCTCGAGTCCCTTCACCAGCCTGGTTGCCCTCCTTTGGACCTGTTCCAGGACCTCTACATCCTTCTTAAACTGAGGGGCCCAGAACTGGACACAGTACTCTAGGTGTGGCCTAACCAGCGCTGAGTACAGGGGAAGAATCACCTCCCTGGACCTGCTGGTGATGCTGTTTTTGATACAGGCCAGGATGCCATTGGCCTTCTTGGCCACCTGGGCACACTGCTGGCTCATGTTCAGTTTCTTGTCGATGCAGACTCCCAGGTCCCTTTCTGCCTGGCTGCTCTCCAGCCACTCTGTGCCCAGCCTGTAGCGCTGCATGGGGTTGTTGTGGCCAAAGTGCAGGACCCGGCACTTGGCCTTGTTGAACCTCATCCCATTGGAATCGGCCCAGCTCTCTAGTCTGTCCAGGTCCCTCTGCAGAGCCCTCCTGCCTTCGAGTTGGTCCACACTTCCTCCCAGCTTGGTGTCATCTGCGAATTTGCTGATGATGGACTCAATCCCTTCGTCTAAGTCGTCGATAAAGATATTAAACAGAACTGGGCCCAACACTGATCCCTGGGGGACACCACTAGTGACCGGCCGCCAACTGGATGCAGCCCCGTTCACCACCACTCTCTGGGCCCGGCCCTCCAGCCAGTTTTTTTCCTCACTGCTGCCCAAATTTAGTGCACTATCATCAAGAAAAGCTGTGGCTTTTGATTCAGTTGAATCACAAAAGCTAATTATATGTAATAGTAATTTAATATTTTATAAAAAAAAGAAAATATTAAAGGTAGGAATGTGCCTAGGATTTCAAAACTAAAAAATAGTTCCACTCCCCACAGGCTTAAATACCAGTTAATTTCGTATTATATTTTTACCCACTCTATAATGTGGGTATCAACCCCAGACTTTCCTAACTGTGTTTTATTCTCCCCCAGCCCACTGAGGTACACAATGTGCACACTGAGTTGCCTTTTTTTTTTTTTTTTTTTTTTTGGGCTCCCTCTGCAGCAATATCCTCAAAGAATTCCAGCCAGTTAATGAGGCATGCCCTTCCCTTCCTGAAACCATATTAGATATCCTTAATTAGGCCATGCTTTTTTAACTGTTCCTCCCTTTAGTATCTCAAAAAAGGAGCTGAAGATTTTCAGCTACACAAATCTGCAACTTCCCAGAGCATCCCCAGGCCCTTTATAAAAATAGAAAAAGAGATCACATTACCTCCCCCTCAACACTAAGAAATCTCTCCTCTGAAAGAAGCAAACTTGTAAAAATAGCAGCCACAGTTAGTTTCTCCAGTTTCCCAGTCAGAGCAATAGCCATCTAAATAGATGTGTATTTTATTTTCCTGAGCAAGGATGAGCCTCAGAATGGTTGGAAATGTGTTTCAGATGAGTATGTAAAAGCAAGGGTGCACATTCCCCTTCTCATCCTGAGCTTGTGTTTTTATTGTTTATTCTGTTAACCTGAAAATTTACAAGATAATTTTATGTTTTTCTAAGATAGATATTCATTCTGTTTTCCTGAGTTTGAGTTCTCAGTTTTAACCAAAACTTTGGACTTGTACTGGGACTACCAGTAGCTTCTGGAATTTGTCTTTTTTATTTTTCTAAAGATAGGCTCAACATAGGTGCTTGAAATTATCTTGATCTGGAGTATCTGAGTTTAGAATTGAGGTGTGCAAACTATAGCCTAACTGATAAATTCTGTCAAAACAAAATGATCACAGTTTACACTCCTGTGTAATGATGATAATACTAAAAGAGCAATTTTTTGTGGCCAATATCTTCACTATAAAACCTATTGCCCCAGAGGGCTCTAGATTCTGCTGTTGCTCAATGTGTTGATGACAATACCAACCTGGGGAAAATCTTGAATGTATCTCAGCTCAGGGACTGTTTGATCCCAAAGGCTGAAGCTACTTCCAGCACTCTGAAAACTTTAAAAATTTATTTACTCTTCAAAAAAACTTCCCAAATATGCTTAAAGTGTGAGGCAAGATCAGAAATGACCAGAGGTTACAGCTTTTTAGCATTTTTATGGACCTCTGAAGTGTAAGCAGATATCTCAAATGCCATGGAATTACTGTCTAATCTTTATATATATATATATATACATAAGTAGTTAATAATTGATTGTATAATTATGGCCCATTTAAAAAGACATTCTTTTTGATCTTTGAGAAACAACCAGTGCATCTGAACCCACAGAATATATACCACAATTAAAGGTAGTAAAAACATGTGTGACTGTGATAAAAAATAACATTCAGTTATGTTTGTCCATCAAGAAAAATGCTTCCCTCCTCTTGTTATTTCTTCAGATCAGTGTGAGAGAAATTTGAAAACTTTCTGTAAACAAAACACTTCTTATCCTCAACATATTCCTTCTTTGCTTCTTCTTTTGTTGAGGACAATGCTTGCTTTATCTTCTCATCTCTGTGACCAATAACATTTTGAGCTTTTCTTTATGGGAACTCCAGGCAAAGTATCACGATGTAAAAAACCAGCAAAACTAATGCGTTTCACTTTTACCTCAAGGTGAATTCATAAAGGCCGTTGTCAAACATTGGTATGAGCCTGACCTTGGGTGAGCCAATCTCATGTTCAAGGTGAGTTGCCCCTCATGTCCCCATCTCTGCCAGAATGACCCCTCTCTCTGTAGCTTGTTATTCAACCCAGTGGAATGCAACCCTTTGCAGAAGAACTTCCCCAGGTTTGCATTCCAGAGAAAACCACCCTGACAATCTCTGGAGGTTTCAAGTGGGTTTACGTGGCTGAGACCAATACGTGGCCCCTAAAGATGCATCCCCACATCCGTCAGTGTTTCAATCAGGATTTTCCTGCTGTTTCTGGATATTCAGGTGGGCACAGAGAGCCTCCTCCTCACTGCTGGGGTTTGGCCGTGTTCTGGGAGGAGCTTTTTCACTCACATTTCCTGAGTTATGCTTTAACTCTTGTCATTGTTCATTCTCCTTTCATTGCCTTGGAAGGACCCCTTTTCACTTCAGCATTGGTTCACATCAGAGGCAGACAAAGCTGTGGGAGGCAGTGGGAGGCGTGACTGGTCCTCAGAGGCCACCCCACTTTGCAGAGAGGGGGCATTATTGTCTCACCTTCCTCCTTGAATCAGCATCCCTGCTGTGCTGAGCCCTATTGCCTGTCAGTCCCCCCAGCCCCCCCTCTCCTCTCTCTGCTATCACTGCTTCTTCTCCTTGCTTTCCTCCTGCTGAGGACAACATCAGAGGTCAAAGGGATCTTCAAAACCAAAGGGCTCACTTTGGTGCACTGCTGGTGGGCCAGCAAGCCACCCAGCACTTGCTCTCATGCCTGATGGCTTTGTCCATTCACATGCTAAGGCTAACTATTTGGAGCTCCTTCATCATAGAGTCATAGAATAATTTAGATTGGAAGGGACCTCTAAAGGTCATCTAATCCACCCCCCATGCAATAAACAGGGACTCAGTACCTGTAGATTTACCATCCCAAGACTTCACAACCTTAAGGAAAAACTATTCCCCTTTTTGCAGAGAAGAAAACTGAAAGTCATAGTTCCTGTTGTGTTTGCTATATTCTACTGACATTTTCTGTACTATTATCACATGGGAAACCCCAAAGACACAGACTGAGTGGACACTGTCTGAACAAGGTCCTGGTGCAGTCTGCCAAATTACGAATTAATTCATAGGAGAGCACAAGTAAGAGTCAAGTCTCCACACCCCTTCATTCCCATCCCAATCTTTCTCTCCACCTCAACTGTTAAAACTGTTGCAACAGAAGAAGTAGTAAAAATTAACCACCTTAGAGTAGTCACTCTGCTGGAGCCCTGGAAAGCCCTTGAGCCATTCGTTAACTGGGAGTGAAGCTATACCAGTGATAAGAATTTATGAAAAAAACACCCTCAGAATCTAGCTGGAAAAAGCATTATACTTCTCTTCCTGCCATACTCTGTAAATACAACTGTCTTTTTTGATATCTCACAGGCATTTCCTTGGAAAAAATTATGCAGGAATGAGGAATTCTCAGGAATATCTCACTTTAGACCAAAATAGTCCTCTGAAGGCAGTCTGCATCATTAAATGTGCTTGAATTTCCAGAGCTATGTGAATATTGCATCTAACCTGGCTTTACTTCATGGGTATACTGGTGATTCAGAAACTCAAACAAATACTTAAAAAAGTGTGTGGTTTAATTAAAAAAAACAAACAAACAAACAAACAAAAAAACTTCACATGAAATGTGATTAGTATTATAATTAAACTATGATGAAGAATATTAAAGCAAGGTGAATACTGGTATGAAATTACCCATCTACATGGGTAGATGTAATTCTGTGGGAATTCAGTCACACAGTTCTGAAAATTAGGTTGGGGGTGAGGTGAAGTTTTTTCTTTCTCATTGTTATCAAGCTTTCCCTGTTGTGAAGACATCAGTTATGGATATCTAACCATGCAAAGACATCATTAGAGTTTAAACTGTCAGATGTAGCCACAGCATAGCACTGCTGTGAGGACCTAAGGAGTCAGGATGCTACTGCAACAATCTGACTACAGAGACAAGTCTATACAGTATAAGTCATGACAGGACTTACTGGTGTCTGCTGTTGCACCATCAGCCCTTATAACTGTAGAAGATAGCTTTCTAGGGTAAAAGCCACAAAAAAATAAAACAGAAGCTACACCAAAACAGTCTTCCCTCTAAACAGCAATGCTTGTGCCTGCAAAGACAGCAGCTGAAGCTTGAATAGGATTGCTCTTCCTCACAACAGAGCCCTTTTGCTCCTGCTGGGGTCAGCTCCCACTGAGATCACATTTACTTTTGCATCCTGAGCCTCATTTTTTTCAGACTATAGTTGCTGAGACTCAGAAAACAAGAGCCACTGAATCAAATGGCAACTTCCTTCCCCAGGAATCTGCAGCATCATGCTTTATGCAGATTCCCTAGCTTCAGTGCCACTATATAGTAATTTCTTCAATAGGTGGAATGACAAAGGAGTAAAATCAGAGTAACAGGATGGTAAAACCAGACTCCTTAGCTTTATGTTTTCTACTAAAATTATTTGTCTGATACAAGAAATGGGTCAAATTTCTCTTTCTGTAGGGAACTTTGAAATTACTAGGAATCCACATGCAAATAAAACATCAGAGGATAGTTCTGTAGATTAATTAAAAATGAAACTTTCTGAAAAAAAATTGAAACTGTCCTCTTTTCTTTTTAGCAGTAAAACTTTCCATATAGATGACACCCAGCTACAGTATAGTTAATCTAATGCTTTTATTTTAATTATAAAAAACTGAACACCAACAATTACTCTCTATCTCCTTGGTATGAAATTCAGAGCAAAAGAAACAAGCCACTGAAGTAATCCTTTACCCTGTTTTGTGTTTGAAACATCCTCCAGTTACACACATGATGGGCAAAGGAATTGCTTCTCACTTACACTTTTTCTCTCTGCAAACCATAAACTGCCCTTTAATTGATTCAAAAGATGGGTAGGAATTAGCTGAATCAAAGTCACATAGGAGGGGGAAACTTTTTTTAAGACTTCCAGGGGCAAATACAGACAAAGGGGTAATGCAAACACAATTAAACTCTTTTGATGCAAAGGAAGCAAATGTTCATATTATGACTTGCAACAGAATGAGTCAAGAAAGTAAGACAATCAAGCTATGTCATGGTTTAGCTCACAGTCACTGTAAAGTCTGGGGTTATAAACCCTTTCCTTTCAGACAGGCAAACACTGAGAGCTCTGTTCTGTTTTCAAGGGATGGATGCTATCACTCAGACAAGATCCTAACTCCCAGTGGGTGATAAAAGCTTATCACCCCCGGGAACAACACAGCCCAGTAACTGGTGGGTGCCTCTATCTCACAGCTCCAGCTGCTGGCTTCCTCTGCCTTGAAGTAAGGGGAACATAAATAAAACAATCACCATATGGATATAGCATTATGTAGATGGCAGTGACTGTAAGAAATGCAGTTTCATACAGTATTGGCAAAGGACTGAATTCATCACCAGCAGTTGGAGGCTGGTTACGCTAAGAGAAACATTTCTCGGGGACATTCCTTTAACAGCAAGGGACAGCTAAGCATTATCTTCAGGACACAGTCTTCCTGGCAAGCTGCACAGGGAGAGTGTTGCAAATTAATAGTCAGTGGCTGAAGAAAGACTACTTAGACAACCTGCCTGAAACAAGGAAAGCTTGGTAGTAGGCTGAATTTTCCTATTATCTGCATTTCCATGTAGCATCAACTTCCAGTATGCTCATGCAGCAAAGGCTGGTTTGGAACAACGATCTTCAGGAAACATCATCTTAGACCTCATTCTCTTTTATAGTTAAAATCAGTAATAACAGCACCAAAAGATGAAAAGGATGCACTGTGAATACTGGACCACAGCAGGAGGGACTTTTATACTGTGTTTTAGCATAAAAAAAAGGCCTCTCCCTAACCTCTCCTCCACCTCAGACTGTGTTGAGCTGCTCATGTCCATTTCCAGTCAAATTCTGTTATTCAGTTAAACCAATGCAAATCAGAAGCAGCCCCAAATGAAGCTAATGAGATCTCTCTTGACTTGTAGGGGTGTACGAGCCAGCAGATTTCAGTCCTCTGTGGTCAGTGTTTATTACTGTAAGCAGGGAGTTGCTCAGATCTGGAGGGAGAGACAGGACCAGGCTGATTTACAAGTAGTCACCAAAATGCACCATGACTAACCCTCCAAGGACAGCCAAGGACAGAAGTTTAGACCTTGTACAATTGCTGATGTTTTCAGTCCCTGGAATCATCCTTGACCACCTAGGAGTAGTTGAGGATTTAGAACTTGGGACTGAAGTTGAACAGTGATGAAATCCCAAAGTAATAGCAGCAGCCCTGCACCCTCCTTTCATTAGGTTTCTTGGAAAGGTCTTTGGGCACACACCAATTTGCTTTTCCTCATACACCCAGGCCTGTCCCAGGCCAGACTCATGCACTGGAGAGCCAGGGCTGTCCTCCACCTCATGCTTTGGTCCATGGTCAAAGGGTGCCCCACACATCCTGAGAGTTAAAAGACTGAGCAATACTTAAATCTAATCCAGAACCTAATCCCAGAGAATTACAGAGCCCTGTGCCTCTTATTGGACCCAGCCCTCCATCTCTGTGGCACAGGTGTGATTTTCAGCCTTAAACAACTTGAGATACTTCATCTAAATGAGCCGCCACTCTGAGTTCCCTTTAATCTCTGAGATAGGGGATTTTTTGTCTTGTATATTCTGTGGTTGTAAGAATGAAAAATGAGTGGTCAGACCGGTAGTTTGCAGTTATATTGGCTGTTTCCTTTTCCAAAGATAATTTTTTTTTTTTACTCAATGAGTTGGTTTTCTTAATGACTGGCTGTAATTTTTTTTTCTCTTGGTTTTTGTTTGTTTTTTTTAATTTTCACTGCTATTAATAACTCTGAAACAGTCTTAAAGCAGTGTACACACAGTTTTACGGAAGTTCTCTGCTGCAAACCCCATGCAAAGAGATCACAACACCGAGGAGAGACACGCAAGTCTTAAAACTGACTGAGCAAAAAGAGTGAACCTGCTTACATGAACCACTACACATCCTAAGAGATGCCAATTGCTCATTATCCTTCTATTATACTTAAGCAGAACAACCTTCTCCAAAGAAGTAGACTAATAAAAGCTCCTCCCTGCTAGGAATCTCTGGGAAAGCCATCCCCATCTCTCAGTGCAGGAAGTTAATTCCACAGCCAAGGGAAATTGTCTGCTGATAAAGCGAGGAAACACAGAGCAATAGCAGCAATGGGTCAGGGTTTTTACAAACAAATAAACTACTGAGGTCTTTCCCATCTGTTACAAGACTGTGCTACTGAAAAGAGTCATTTTTCCCATTATGACTGATTTATGGGTATTCATTTTCCTTTCTTCTCGAGCAAAGCTGGGTACCAATGGACTTGAGAACAGTCAGAAGCAGGGGCTCAGATGTGATGAGGGTCCTAATGCCTGTTGTTCTTTGCAGCAGATATGTTGTTCTGAAGAATGGGGATAGGAGGAAAAAAATCCTGGTATCCTCAGGATACTCCTAGCACCAGTTAAACACTGACCACTTTATAAATCTTATAAAAGATACAGAACTTCACCCATCCAGGTTCTTGTAGTGTGCCTCAACACAGGGCATAGACAGGCCTCTGAGACTGATTTATGGAATTGTACCTGTCAAAGAATGCTCAGGATGGTGCTTCTGTAAACGAAAAGATAAACTCAGATAAATGTTACCCACATGAGATTTTTCTAATTATCAGGACTGTGCTCACAGTTCATATTTTCAACATCTCCTTTTTGTTAACAGAAGACAGGAACAGCCTTTAGAGAGGAGATTGAATCTTTCTGATCAACAAAGTCTGACTGAGTCTGCCTGTTTGCAACTGACTAGAGTTATGAGGTCACCTGATGATGCAAATAGATCACTTTTCTCAATGTTATTACATCATGCTCTGTCTCACAGACCACCTCTAGTTTCAACCTGATCAGACCAATATTTGCTTTGCCTGCAGTTCTTTCACATGTCATTACCTTGGATCACCTTGTCCTTTAGATTAGAAGTTGCAAGATGTATAGAGCTTGCATCATTTTCTGCAGTAGCCATAGTCCTTTGAGGTGATGCCTCTCCAGGGACTTAACAACAATTTAGGATTTGCATGACACATCCACAAGAAGAACCTCCTTCTTCCTCCTTTTTTTCTCCTGCCAATGCCTACACTTTCTCTTCTGTAAGTAAGAACATGGTTCATGGATTACTCACAAAGTATTTCTCAGCTGCAGTCATTACTGGTCACACAGATACAGAGCATGGAATTAATTTCAGGACTGAGACTGGCCTGAGCCACATAAATACCCATACAATTTGTCTTCATGAAAATCCTTGTTGTGACCTATGTCACTTAGAGGGTGTGAATTAGCCTTGCTCAAGCTAACTCAGAGATGACAACACACCAGAGTGGAGAAACCCACTTTCCTGAAGTGCACAAACTAAATACTGTCTTACTAGTGAGATCCATGGGGTTTTGGGTGCTCTGGGGTTAGAATCAATAAACCCAGAATATTATTAGTCCTTATCTTTGCTTACAGTTCTCTAAAGCTACCTGAAAGATTGTAGGGGTGGGTGCTGGCCTCTTCTTCCTAGTGACAAGCAACAGGACAAGATGAAATAATCTCAAGTTGCACCAAGGGAGGTTCAGATTGGATATTAGGAAACATTTCTTCAGTGAAAGAGTAATGAAACACTGGAACAGGTTGCCCAGGGAGGTGGTAGAGTCACTGTCCTTGAGGGTCTTAAAAAATGGGTAGATGTGGCTCTTCAGGAGATGGTTTAGTGATTATGGTAGTGTAGGGCTAACAGCTGGACTTGACCTTGAAGGTCTTTTCTGACCTTGATGATTCTGTGATTATTTCAATTTATGAACCCATTGCAATATTTCTGCAAGTACTTCTATAGTAAGTACAATTTCCAGAAAACTTAATAAGCAGACTGTCTTCATTATTGCCACAAGCTGCAGAGCATACAAAACCCTGTGGTAACTGTTTGCCTGATAAGAGAGCTCTGCCCCATTGGCAGAATGATGAATTAGAACAACCGGTGAATTATTTCCCATATATAGATCTCAAGGCTCATTGAATATTTTTAGTTCTCTATATGATTAGGCCAGTGTATGAAACCTTGAGTGGCAGATAGCAAATGATCAGGGAATTGTTACTCATTCTTTCCCCTAAAACCAGAACTAGAAGGCAAGCAATGAATTATCTGGTAGAGCATTTAAATCAAAAGAAAATACCTTTTCATGAAACGCTTACATAAACAAATAGAACCCAGTGCTACAGGATGCTGTAGGTGCCAGGAGTGCAGATGAATTAAAATAGCAATTAGACCAATATATTGAATGAAAATCCATTAGCAACCATGAAAAATAAATATTCAACTCCTTTACCAGAAGTGGCTAGAAGATGTTGGGGCAAGTGAAACTGGGGACTTGACTTTTTTTATACCTCGTCTTAAAACATTTATAGCAAATGAATGACAGAGACAGAAATCCTGGGATAGCTGGATCTTAATTCTGGAGCTGTTTTTACATTTCAAAGGCATTACTTTCCTTCACCCAGTGTCAATAACCACCTCTTCTTGAGGAAATTCTGGTAGCACCTGTCTCTAAAACAAGTAATTACATATTTGCTAGGTAATATTTTCCATTTGTTTCTTATGTTGTGTAATCTCAGTTGCTAGAAACCTTCTCTTTTCCAGAAGTGGCTGCCATTTTTATTAGTTATTAATAGACCTTTTACAGAACTGTTGGGCACATTTGTTGTCTACCACTTCTCATTTTTATATCTTCACCCAACATAAATTGAAAGTTTTAATAAAATGTATGGTGTTGCCTTGGGTGTCGTGCCAATATCAGTGGAATATATCTACCTATATATAATATTTTTGAAGTCACTGGGTTTCAAACTTCCATTGACATGACAAGAAAGTTTCAGGGAAATTGACATCTGTTTCATCAAACTTCCAAGGGACAGAGAGAGTTTGGGTTTCCTTTTTGTTGCAGCACACCTTACAAAAGGGATTTTTCAAAGGTGTTCCTGCAATAAACCTCTGAGTCCTTCTTCTGTTAAAATTATTTTTTCCACTACTTGAAGAATATCAGGGTATTCACTCTTCCAGTTCCTCCTAATTGGTCTCATGTGAACACCTCATGAAATCACTTTCTGTAAAAGACCAAAAAAACCCACAGGCAATTCCTTCAAGGCAGCCTTGTGAGTTTCAGCATTTCTTTTTGCTTTGGGCCATCACCCAAGGTGCAATAGCTGTCCATGAAA
This sequence comes from Calypte anna, assembly GCF_003957555.1. Lineage (NCBI taxonomy): Eukaryota > Metazoa > Chordata > Aves > Apodiformes > Trochilidae > Calypte > Calypte anna. The sequence goes on along the minus strand of NC_044245.1, from coordinate 141,264,011 downwards.
TGAAGCCTCTACACTTGAAATCTCTCCTCAAAGGACGTCATCCTTCCCCTTTGTTTTCCAAATCTGTTCCAGGAATACATGGGAAGGATGGGAAGATGCACTAGCACAGAGAACTATGTGATAATTACATCCACAAACTCCCACATCCAAGCCCCTGGTAAATATAAAATTGCACGTAACTTTTAGTGTCTCCAGAAACACTTTCAGGGAACCCTGCTGGTAAAATTTCCTTCTGAGATTTTCTTCTTGTCAAAAAGCAATAATAATTTGAGTGTGAGCATCAAAATCACAGTCCCACCCAGTAAAAGTGCATGCAGTGAAAGATTAAATCAAGTGAGGGGATTAACTGCATAGATAGAGAGCACAGCTGTTAATTGCTTGTTAATTAAGGCAATTTCTTTTTCTTACACTAAGAACAAAAGATCTACAGAACATTTTAGACTGAGGGCTTCAGCCTGCAGCTACATCCCTTTTCCAGGCAGTGTCATCTTCCTCTGGGATGCTCTCTGGAAAACTGGGTACAAGCCAGCAGTGCCCAAAGTCACTGGGAGTGGCCCATAAATGCTGATTTAATTCTGGAGCTGGCTGTTCTGCACAGGTGCAAGTCTTGCCCTTGGCAAATATAGGAAACATAAGTGACACAGAGGCAATGACTTCCCTGACCTGTCTCAGAAGATTTGCATCTGAAAAGAGACATTTTTGGAAATAGAACTGTTTTGTCTCGATGTCTCCAAAATAAAATTATTTGACTCTTTGATTCAAATTGACTTTTAATTCTGAAACTTGGTTCAATGCTCAGCTATTAAAGTCCTGGGCTTCTTTAAAGCTTGGTCTCTAGACAGACTTTTTCTTTAGATTTTGACCCAACTCTGACTTAAGAGCAAATTGCCAGAAGGCAATCAATCAAATTGAGTTATTAACAGTTGTGTCAAAGTGAAACAAGGTTGAGTTTATCACAGAAGGTGTTGCCTACTAAATTTACAGAGCTTTGCTCAAGACACGGGGTAATTTTTGCACATTTCAGAGCTATTCTTTAAATGTGCGGACAGCAATACTGACATATAAAGAATTAGCAGCTGAGGCCACAAAGAGAGCTGTGTGCCTGCAGAATTCTGTCCCAGGGACCTCACTGTAATAGTAGGCCTTTGATATCCATGGAAATGTGGATTCCCAGGAATTATAATTACCCTGTGGGCAAATTTATCTTAGAACACTTGGGAAAAATAAAAGGCATCCAGCATGAGGTCATCAGTTCCTACTGGGGGAACAATTGACAAGATGTGGTTTAAAGAGGCAGAATTCACTTGAAATCCCTCTGCATCTGGAGCTCACTTCTCATGTTACAGGAGTCCCAAATGTTCATAACAGTGAACCATTAGTGACTGAAGGAGCAGGAAAACATCTGTATAATGCATGAAATGTCTGGAAGTGTCTGACTCTCTGGGAATCAGCTGAAGCTTTCAATTGATGCTTTAATGGTGGTAATTGAAGTTTGCAGCACCGGCACATCCTAGCTCAGTAATTAGATGGATTACAATCTTTCTTGTTTGGCAGCATTCTTTAAACAAGCTTCAGCTTTTCATATAGTCAACACTCTAGAAGAGATAAATGTCACATCAGTTCAGAGCAAAAAGTAATTTAAGGAAAGACTCAAATTTATCTTCACTGAGTACCAAACAGGAGATATTTCAAAGATAGGACAATGGCCCTTTCTATCTCAGAAGAATGGGCCATTTCTCACATATAAAGGCTAGCTTGTGAAGGGGAATATATGAGTGTGCCTTCCCTGAAATCACTGAAGCTAAACCTGCTTATAATATTTCAGGATAAAATATATTAATGAATGGATGAAATTCTGGTAAAGAGAAGTGAGCAGGAAAAGGAGAAAAGGGAGAACTCCAAGGGAAAAAAATATACTGCCTATCACTTAACATGATAGTATTTGTCACTGTGATTGGTAACTGCATGGACAACAGAAAAAAAAAAAAAACATCAACCAAACCAAAGCCCCAAACCCTAACAACTAATTCATTAAAAGAGCTCTATGCTGGGATTATTTGAAGTGAAGTTAAATAAAGGCTGTAGATATCAGGAATCAGCGTTCATCTGTACATGAATGGGAGACATGCTCTTCAGCCACTTACATCCAACCCTTCTGAAAATCCTTTTCTCTCTTAGAATTAAAAAGACAGCACCTAGCTTGTTCTTATTTTAAAGCTACTGACAAATGTGCTACATTTACTTTTCTAATTAACAATTCCAGAAGCAATGTTTTCAAACCACCTCTACTTCCTAGTGCTCATGTCTAGGTTTTCTGCTACCTGAGGATTTAACTGAACTTTCCTTGTCCCCATGTCCTGTGAACTGCATCACATGGTTGTGGCACTGCAGACCTCCAAAGCAGAACAGTCAGTTATGGGTCATCTTTCTGTGGTCACACCATTGCCTCAGTTTCCTCCATCTCCCATCCTTTCACCTCCTTCCTTCCTCATTCAGCACATGGACAATGCTGATGCTCTTGCTATCCCACCAGAGTCAAAATATTTCATGTCTGGAACAAATTAGGCTAGCAAAATTCCAGTGACCAAAAAAGACTGAAAAAGGAACTCTATTTCTCTCCAAGTGCTTATCTGTTCCCTTTCAGTTATGTGTACTTCATTTGGAGGAAACCTAGTAGCTAGCACCATGATTATTCCCTTATTAGAGCTTCATGCCACAAATGAACAGAGTTTTGCAGTACAATACCCACACACACTTTAGCCTTAGTACCTTGCAACAAGAACCTGTAATACCTGTATCAGCTGGTGAGGCCCATTTCAGTGACATTTATGAACCACACAGATATTGAAATTGGAATCACTGAGGCCTTGACCTGGTATCCATAATCATCAGCAAAGGGCCCTACAGACAGCATCAGCCAGCATCTCGCTCTGTGTACAGCGAAGGTTCCCAAGGGAAAAACATCCCACAAGATGTGCTTAATTTTCTTTATCCTTTTCAGGATGTTCAGGTATTTAAGTGATGAGAATAAATAAACAGAAAAAGAATGGAAAAGTTATAGGCATAGATAGGTGAGTTACAGAGAGTCTTTCTCACTGCAGCAAATCACTCATAAAGTCTGGGTTGTGATTCCAACATTGCCACAAGCTGCTGTCTGATCTTAGGAAACTCCCTTGAAAGCCATTTCCATTTTGAAAAATGTCTACTTGAAAATGACATCTTACTCAGCAGATCTACTTTCTTGAGTAATCATAGTCAGATTGCCTTCAAGGAGTGCATTTAGCCTCTGATTGACACACAATCGTTTCCCCATACCTCCATTTATGAATCACGGCTGAAGAGGGAACTCAAGAGCTAATTTAAAGCACTGGGACTTATCACCTTATTCTCTGTTATGCAAGTTTTAAGTATAGAAATGGCAAGCTCACTGAAGAAAAGAGCATCCAGAAGGGGCAGGTTCAGTGATCTTCTGAAGACAACACTTTCTGCTGACTACAGAGAGAGTTCAAACTACTAATTTACTTCCAATGTTTGGCTCTTATGCAGTTGAGGTTATAAGAAGCTAAACTTCCTCCAGACATTTAGTGCCTGCAATATTCAGGAGTTATGTGCAGCATGCCATTCCCCTCCATTTCAGCTAATGTTTTCCGCCAGAGTTAAAATATACTAGATCATAAAGGAATAAAGACTACCACCTTTGTGCTTCTCTGATTAACACACATAGGCAGGATGGCTTTTCCCTTCAGCTGTAAGAAAATTATGGGTCATTGATGCATCCAAGATGGGGAAACAGTCCTGAATTTCAACAGAATGTTCATCAATACCTGGCTCTGTGATGGCTGAGAAATGTCTATTGTTCTGTTTAACAGACTAGGCGTAAGATCCATAAAGCAAATAGACACTCTTGGATTTTTGTATCCTCAGAAGTGTGATTGAAAAGCGTGACTGGCTCACTGCACTGTTGTTCAAAGATTAGGGCAAACAGAACAAAGAAGTGGCAAGATCATCCAGTCCATCTGAGAAGACACATTTCCCACAGTGTGATTCTCAGAGTTTTATCCCATCTCATTTTAAAAGCCACATGCTGGGGGAGGGCTACACCAGCTCCTTTGGGAGTTTATCTAATAACAGATATTCCTCTCAGGAAAAGTTTCTCGGTATTTTGCCTGTTAATCTTTGCATGGTGTTATTGTTTTGCTACATGCACCTTTTAGAAATCACAGAATAGTTTGGGTTGGAAGGGACCCTAAAGATCATCCAGTTCCAACCCCCCTGCATGGGCAAGGACACCTTGCACTAGACCAGGGTGCTCAAGGCCTGATCCAACCTGGCCTTGAACACTTCCAGGGAGGGATCAGCCAGAACTTCCATAGGCAACCTGTGTCAGTGCCACACCACTGTCCAATTAAAGAATTTCTTCCTAATGTCTAACTTTATAGAACTTTTGTATCTATCCTTCCAAATGTGTTATTTCCTTCAAATGTAGACTTTTCATATTCATGAGCTTTACCTCATCATTTTCTAGATAAGATTTCAAGCTTCCACTGCTTAGAAGACTGCAAAGGGAATGAAGCCTTCATGCAAAGCTTTATGTGAATTCCAGCTCATGTGAATACTATGGATATGTGGATTTCTGTTGTGGACAAGTATCAAAGGTTTTTTCCCATCCATGAAGTTACATGTGAATATTAGCTGGAAGAGTAAAAGGCAGTTTCTCAGCTGCCTCCAGCTACAGAAACCTCATACTGTTTGTCTGACCATGTTATTTTCTTGCACTCAGGATGTTTTTTTTCTTAACTTGACCTCACGCTTTCTTGAAGCCTTTTATGTTTGCCAGTAGATTTGGACATAACAAGTGTCTAGCATGAGGCATTTTGTCATAGACATTGTTGTTGAAAACAGAAAGCTCTGTTCCCATGAGCATCACTAATGTTTCCATAGCACCTAGAGGCTCTGATGCTATTGTGCAACGTGTTATAGATGAAAAACATGGTCCCTGTCTCATAATTAAATTATTTGTTTTTTACAAGGGAACCAAAGGCAAAGGATCAAGCTCGTTTTCATTAACCTGTTGATGACTCCCTCAATCTAGTTCCATTTTCTCATCAGGTATCAATTATCTCAGTAATTTCAATTGAAAACCACCCAAGATTTTATTATTTTTTCAATACTAATGAAAAGGAAACAGGGTATTATAACACTTGCTGTCTGAAAACAAAAAAAAATATTCCATGAGTGGTGAAGTTTTTGTTAAAACTACACTACAGTTACAATCAGTGGCAATATTTCAGGTAGGGGAAAAAGATGGTATTCATTAATAAAATCAGATTAGATTTAAGTGGAAACAAGCAAAAGCAAACCCAAGGAAAGCAGACTGAGAGGGCTTCTAAGTGTAAAAATGCAATGAAAAAAGAAAGAAATATAAGTGGAGAAATTAAAACATACTTTTTTTTTTTACTTGAGGCTCATGGTGGCGTGAATTTTTTTAATACAATTCCTACTACCATAACAGTTCTAACTTACAAAAAAAGTTGCCACTGGCTGGCAAAATAAGACTTGGAGGAAGTGTATGGTAGGTTTAGAAATTCTCACAACTACATGTTCTTCCTCTGTCCCTCCACCCCTGCTGTGTCTGTCATTTTTCTCATAGAGCTTAATTTATTTTGCTTTTTTAAACTGTGTCTGGACATGATCCTAGCTGGGCTAAATTTCATTTTTTGGCTTAATGCCTCTTATGCTGAGAGTGGATACCTCACTCAGAAGCTCACTAGGATGAAGTTGATCAGTGCTTCCTTCATCTTTTCCTCCTGGATGTGATCGTGCTCTAAGTGAACCTGCTGTAGCAGGGGTTTGGACTGGTTGATCTCCAGAGATCCTTTCCAAACCCTACCATTCTGTGATTCTGTAAGTTCATTTACATTTCTGATGTGTAGATTTTTTTTTTTTATCCAACAAATGAATATATATTGCTTACCATTTCCACCACAGAAGCTTTTCTTCTGCTTTTCCTTTCTCTCCTATCTCTGAACAGACATTCATGCATGCAAACTGGGGATGTTTTCCTTGTATACTTCTTTTATTGACAATTGAGCCTGGTGCCACTTTTCCTCTGATATGGAAGGAGATAAGACTCTTGATGCCAATCAGTTACTCTACATAGGAGATACAGTATCCCTCTGACAAATATTTGACTAACCTTTCACCTTGCCACATATATCTCAGTGACACACTATGAAATCCTGTGGCCTACCAGATCCATGTGATATTTCAGGGAGAGGACTTACCAGAAATTTTAAAGGGGGTGGGGGTGGGGAGGTGAGGGTGTGGAGGGGAAGAAAGAAAAGAAATTACAAGCTAAAATTTCAGCTGGTATGAATTAACAAAGCTTCACTGAAATCAAGAGCTATATCATTTTACTTCAGTTAAGAACTAGGTCACAAAAATTTATATTCCCAGAACCTCTCCTGGTATAAAATTTAGTATTGAGAATTGTTTCAATCAGGCAATGAGTTGGCATCAAGTTCAGACATTTAATGGATTCAGCATAGAGAAAGTTATATGTAAAAAGCCAGATGAAGTCAATGCACACCGATGTTTCCAGCGGATTTAGTGCAGCTCTTTCATCTTGGGGAAGAGCTGAGTTTTAAATAGAACAGCTCTTTACTGACTTCATATAAATATCTTAATCTAAGCTTGACTGGTAATCATTTGTAAAGGGATCACTCTTGGAGGATAAAAGCAAAGGAAATATTTCTTCAGAAACCAAAAAGAGGTGGGTGAGAAGTCAGCTGGTGGGAAAGCCTGAATAGATAAATGAACTGGATGTTGCTTCATTGAGGACCACTGAGCAACTTGTAGTGACCACATAGTAGAGTGATGCACCAAATGGGGACAGTGCTACTTAGTATAAACTTAATTAAAACTCTGACCAGAATAAAGATATCTGGCACAGCCCCAGATTGTTAATGTTGGAATAGGAAGCAAAACTTGAGATTTAGTTAATTAAGTACCCTGCTCTGCAACACGTGTGTAGAGCTTTCTACCAGGGACTGACCAGAAAGTACCACACACTTCTGGGTGAGCCTCAGAAAGCAACTGCACACACCACACCTTGGCTGCAACGTGTTCCAGTGTCTGGGACACAGTGACAATGAAGTCTCAAAATGAGAGCTGTCCTACAAAGTTGCAGAGAAGGAACTGACTAATGGGAAGATGACAGTGACCTGTGCACAAAAGGGAACTGTTGGGTTGTAGAGAGTATTTTAGGAGTTCCTCAAGGATCTGCTCAGGACTAATGTGACAGTAATTTCATTAATAGCATTATTACAAAAAAAAAAAGAAAAAAAAAACAAACCACAAAAAAAACCAAAAAACACACACAAAAAAACCCCCCAAACCAACAGCTGTAAATGGAATTTGCTGATGAGTTTAAAATATCCAGTATTATCAACACAGAGAAGGATGTGGAAATCACACAGAAAGCACCACATAATGGCAGTAATGGGAAGAAGAGAATGACTTTCAACAAGGAGAACAGGTTTCAAACTTCCCTTACAAGTCAGTGAGAAAAGGCTATGTGGATTAATGCAAATCTGCAATATGGATCCTGCTATATTTCTTGCTTGCCAGTCCAAAGGTCACTGATGTTGTCCTGAGCACCCGTACCTCTGTCAAGGGCTAACAAAACTTGGAAAGTCACAAGTATGAAAAAGAACAGGGGACAGTGGTGCCCTATGTGTATCTGACCATTTCTTAAACAACTTTCAGAGATGCTGTTAGGAACATTTCATATGGAAAAGTGGTCTCAGTGACATAAAGCAAAAATCATTACCATGTGGAAATTACAATGCAACTAAGAGAGGACTAGGGCTCATCTCTCTTGTGTTGATGACTTTTTGGCCTTCTTTGTTTTATGTAATATTTCCTTCCTTTTTCAGTATTGCCTCAGCAAAAAGTAGGCAATGGGCACAGGGCAGAATCTGCTGGGGAGGTTCTGGGGTGCTGGGCAATTAGGAGGGACCCAGGGGACACTGCAGCTGGTGGTCTCCTCTCTTCAGATAGTCTGGGACAGGCTGGAGGGTACAGGAGAATGAAAATGTCACCTGGGACAGACAGATGAGCCTCTGTGACCTACACTGCCTGATGGCCCACCAAGGTGACAGAGCCCAGCCAGTGAGTCAGAAAGGAGAAGGCAAAGCTCCAGAGCAGGGGAGGCAAATCAGCCTTCCTACTGTGAAAATGGGTCTGAAAGACATTGCTAGAGTGGCTGAATGCCAGAAAACCCACCCAGATGTCTATTTGTAGTCCCTGCTGTCTGAGCTGTCATACCCATTGGCTGTTTCACGGGCGTCAAAAATCCCAAATTTGGCCAAAAAGCAGGCATATCCCAGAGGACTTGGCCAACTTATCCTGTGAGCCTGACACACACACTGCAGGGGTTTGCATCTTGGAAATGCTGGTGCCACCCAAAACGTGCATTTGGAATGCAAGAGACACACACTTGGATGAATACACTATCTGGGAGAAAGGCAGCTCTGCCAGATCTGCAGGAGCCACCATCCTGGGACAGAGGCACCAAACCACACCCGCAGCCTCCCATTGCACAGAATAAATTGCAGTTTTGGATCACAGCCTTTGGGCATTAATACAAGTTAGCAGATCCAACTCTGAAGTGTTTCCCCTTAAGGTTATAAAACACGGAGGGATTGTATTTTATCCCATAGACTGGGTTTTGGCACCAGCATTAGTGTTTTCTTAAGCAAATAATATAAAATGTGATTTTTGGGGGGTGATTCACAGCAGGCTTTTCACTTTATACCAATATGTCTTAAATAAGAAACTGTAGGCACCAAGATCTATAGGCTGAATTTTGCAGGAGCAAAGGGGGAAAAAATCAAGACTATCATTTAACTCCAGGGAAATTAATCCAAGCTCCATAGATTTCCCACTCTTCACTGCTTCTTGCAAACAAGACAAATACACCTCAGCAGTTAAATATCTCACTACTTGAGTAAGTGAAATTGCACCTTATAAGCCTAAAGCTTCCACTAAGAGAGAGTGGGGGGGGGAAAAAATAAAAATATTTCAGTCTACTGCTGGACACAAATGCTAAGATGTATATGGCTCAGGATTTTCACTAAATCTATTAAATGAGCAGAGACACACTTTAAAGTTCCCCCAAGACCCCCAGTCTTAAGATATTCTAACATAAAAGTGTGGGTCAGGCCATTCCCAGTAAAGATGTTATCAAAACTAAAAGTGTCTTACACTGCTGGTAAACTTATTACTCAGAAAATCCACTTGTCTGGTTTCTTGTCAACCTACAGAGGATTTTCTGTTGTGTTTTTTTGACAGCATAGTAACATTTTCTTTCTTCAGTGCTTCATTAACTCATCTTGCTCATGGAGTTTTACCCATTTCATTTCATGTAAATCAAATTACTCATCAGGTCTGTAATGCCATCAGTGTGCAAAGAGTCTTCTATATAAAAAAAAATTTAAACAATCACATAGTAAAAAGCCCAAAACTGATGCTTATGTAGGTAGCATAATTTGCTGGAGAATTATTCATAAGATGTATATAAAGTTAAATGTTCTTATGAGAATAGGAGGACTTCTGAAGAATTTTTACAGAAATAGCATGTGGCTGAGGTAAGGTGGTCAGGAAATACTTTCTAGTCCATCGGATTTTTGCCTTACTATATTTTTTTATATTCTTTCATTCTTTTGGCAAGTGTGGTTAATAGTACTCATGCTTCAGTGTGTCAATTGGTCTGCTAAATACCCCCCTCTTGAAAGGATGTGCCGTAAGCAGAATATTCTGTTTATTCACCAAAATAGGCAGGTGGGCTGTGAGCAATTTACAAATTTCCATGCGAGCATTTTCTCATTCCCTACAAGATTAAAAATGACAGGAGCAGACAGTGGGACTTGGGTTTGGTTGTGAGAGAGAGGTGTCACTGAGAGGCTTGGACTCACCCACAGCCATGGCCAATGCATGGGCACAGGTCAGGTATAAGGGGATGTAAGACCAGAATAAGAGTTCTAGGAGATTCTTGGTGTCCTGTCAGCAGCCCTCTCATGGGCTGGGTATCTTCCCACTGAGGATATGGGGTGCAGGCCAGAGCGATGGAAAGCAGGGGTAGGAGGTTGTGAGGATCAGTGCATTTAAAATCTTAGCAAACCACAGTTACAGGGTCTGAAAACAAAGTAAACCAAACCAAAACAATAAACAAACAAAAACCAACTCAGCTAGAAAAAAACTTTTTCAGTTCTTAATCCCAGTATATATCAAGTGACTGATAGTCAGATGCATAGATAGACATGCAAATGCACACATATACTTATGTTTCAGTGTCTGTTTTTACCATTGCTTTTTATCCCAACATTAAGTTACAGTCAAATACTAAACACAAACCACTGCAAGAGACAACATTAAAGCAGTAAGAAAGCAAACAGGTGAATGTTCAGTGAGCATACAAGAAAAAAAGTGTAAATCATACCTAGCAAGCCCTCAGGGGTTTTTCCCCAGCATGATCAATAACAGCTTAGTCACCTGAGCAGAAGGAATTTCTTCCAGGACAGACAGGCAGCATCCACTGAGATTTGTCTCTCAGACACAGTATATAGGAAAAGGTTTCCAAGTGTCACTGTATAACCAGCAAAACTGGTGACTTGTAGGATTATCTGATAAATACTGAAAGTGATGAGAAGGGTCTTCCTATGTGCACGGTAACCCAAGGAGCAAGTGTTGAAACAGTACCAGTATGATGAGACATGAGTAGGAACATCTGTGACAAATGAAAGAAAAAAATTTAAAAAGACAGAGAAAACAGCTCACAAAAACCTGAGGGGGAAACTTGGTCCCAGCTTCATTAAAAAGAAGTTTTCACCTGACATTAACACCCTTGCTTGCAAAAGCTTTTTAGTTTTAACAGAGAAAGTAAGCTGGACCTTGAATAGATCACTGCTCATGGCAGGAAAAGCACTAATTAGCCAGCAGGGACCCTGAGGAGTAGATCTGTGTGAAGTTGTAAAGCTCAATATTTCTTGCTAAATTTTCTGTCAGTCTGAAGTGAGGGAGGACATGTAGCCAGGAGCAGTCTTTCCTCACAGTATCATCACACTCAGCCCTGTCTGAACCTGGAAAAGACAGCAGTTTGTAAGAGTTAAAAAAATATCTTCTAGGTTTTCACCACAATTTAGTTTTCCCTCTCGTTTTGGGCTGCATTTCCAACAATTTAACCAGTAATGAAAGCAGCTGTGGATAGCATACTAGCTGGGGCTAGGAACCCTTCAGGGCTGTTCATTCTCCAGCCTCCACTGCCAAGGACTTTCTGGAGCCAGATCAGGGGGAAAAAATGATGGGGAGATGTCAGCATCTTCAACCCCAATTCTTGCCTGTGGTTTGTCCTTGAAATGCACACACTGGCATAACAGTAATCCAGAGCCAAGCACCTGACACATCTCTAATTAGCATTTTTCTTGAAGTTTTACTGTGGATTTTTCCCCTGTGAAATAATTTTTTTTTACTTAGAACACTCTTTGCATCTTAAAGCTGTTTCTGCTGCATTTGATCAAGATTACTTCTTTCTACATGATCACATCTAAACACCCTGGTAAGAAATAGCGCTAGCCATCCTTTCTGTCCAGAGGAAATCTTGAGATAACTAGGAATTTGCTGCAAAATACTGCCCTTCATTCCACTTACTCGTTCCTTTACATGATTGTAGCTGACTGGGATGGAAATTAGCAGAAGGTAAATGCTGAGCAAAGCTGTGTCCTTGCACTAATCTCATTTTCATGAGAGAAATCTTTCTGAACTTCTAGCAGCCCTACTTTATGATCTGATGTCATCTTTTCAGCTCTTCTTACTCAAACAGGTAAGAACCTCCTCTGCAAGAACCTGATCCTACATCCATATCAGCTCCTGGAAAGTCCCATTTTTAGTGAAAATGGGACATGGCAGAAATATGAAGATTACAATCAGAAGGCATGGATTACCCCTGTGAACAATGTTTTTTTGAGCTCTGGTAACCCAAGGGTCTTTACACGCAAGGAACCCTGGAGGAAGTGGTACTGGACGAATAGGCACACGCAGTCTTGTGAGCTCAGAGCCAGCATCACCACCAGGCTGGGAAGAAGCTGGGGAGGCAGAAAGGAATGAAGTCATGGCCAGTTTGCTCAAGAGGCTTGGCTGTCAAAGTCAGGAGCTGCCCATGATGAAACACTGCTACTAGGCCCTGCTCCACTCCTGACACAGAAGAAAAAAGGCCATTTATACTTATCCAACCCCAGCTGAACAAGGATTTTTCCCCTGGATGAAATGTATCTGTCTACAAGTAGGGAGAATGGAGAATGTGAGTGCTCTTGTTGAGCAATGGAGTTTGTAGCAGGGCTGGGTGAGTGATGTTCAAAACACATTTTAGAGGTGGGAGAGCAGGAAGCCTTCAAGCTGCCTTCAAGCATCCCATGCATTGATGGTAGGTTTGTAAGTCAGGAAAAGTTAGGGTCTTGCAGGTTTATATGGAGTTGATAGAAGAAACCAAAATAAAACAAGACCATTTAAGTTCCTACATGGGGATCCTCACCTCTTGACAAACATGGAAAAATGGAACAGGTTGTCCAGGGAAGTAATTGAGGATTCATCCCTGGAGATACTCAAGGTGAGGCTTCACAAGGCTCTGAAAAACCTGATCTAGTTGAGAGTGTCCCTGCTTACTGCATGGGGGGTGAACCAGGTGACATTTAGAGGTCCCTTCCAACACAAATTATTTTGTGATTCTGTGATCATGTGGAAATGGACTGAAACCTGCCGAGACATGCTGTAGCATGAGATGTAGGGCAGAGAATGTTTTGCCCTTTCCATGCCTGTTCCACTGAGGGGACCCAGTATTTTCACAGTACTTGAGTCTCAATTGGAGCTAAACACTTGTGATGCCTTTCCATCCCCACTTGACATCACCTCCAGCTGTGTCTGCTGCACTTCCCTTGCCGCTGCAGGGGTTGCACAGGTAACAGCCAGACAGAGGCAGCCAGAGGGCCACAGGCAGCAGCTCTGCCAGAATACAGGTTACACAGCTGAAATGTCAGGGTGAAGTTTATGCAGACAATCCTCCTGTGTCAGAAAAAGCAGACACTTGCACTGGTCTCAGGAAGCTCAGGAGGCCACATGAGGACTCTTGCACTTGTCCTAAAAGAGTGTTAATATGGCTTTGTGCAAGAGTAGCTAATGAAACTCTTGGAAAATAAGTATTTGGGGTTATTGCACAAGAGTCCTCAGTCCCTTCTTGTTGGAGGACAGCCTCCTGCTTCCTTCTCTTTATATTCTTCTGAGCTATATAGCTATGAACAGGGATGAGACCCAAGAACACCATAGTCCAAATTCTTGGCTGTGCTTTTGCAGCTGCTGTGGGGAACCTTCCATGAGATTTCCCGCTGGTAGGAGGATGTCCAGTATTGCACCATCCCAAATAATTCCGAGTTCTAGGAATGCCCTGGGAATGTGCCCTGAACAAGCCTATACCCTGTTGATGCAACAGCTCCATAAGAGACATTAAACTGAGGTTGCTCTGATTTGTTGCAATGAGTCAAACCATCCATCTGGTGCAGGGATCCAGAAAACACAGATGTGTGATTTTCACTATTCAGTCTTCACACATGTTGGCCAAAGTGAGGTATCTGAATCCTGAAGTCCTACAGGTATTATAAAGAATATTTTAAATTCCCTTTGAACTCATTACATGAGTAAGTTTTGAAGGGGAAGATGCTGAGATTTGGTCCCCTTTTTGTTGAAGGTCTGCAGCCTGTGAGCACAGAGGGAGGAAATCTCCCTTCTCCCACAAAGAGCTGGGAAACCAGAGGTGCTCTTCCTCCCAACCTCTCTTACCTTCCTGCCATTCTATCAACTTTCTCAGAGTTGACCCTTCAGCAGAGATATGCCCCAGGTTTGCCTTCACTGGCAACTGCATCATACTTATCTTCCCAAGAGGGTTTCTCTATCAAAGATCCCTAGTAAGTCAATGAACATTGATGAGGTTCAGGACAGAGGACACACACCACTGTCTGCTCAGCTCTGGTGGCCTCTCAAGCAGCCTAGGCAGGAAAGCTTCCCCAAGGCAAAGACAACAAAACTCCCCCAGCTCATAGAAAGAAGTATTGGTTTCCCTTAATACCCCAAATATATGTTAGATACAAGCTTTTTCATGCCTCCTCTGTCTTCTCATAGAAAGTCTGAAGTTATAACAGAACAAAAATTCAATTGTTCCACAAGTAGCCTGTAAAGCACTGGCAACAGTTGTAAGGGTTTCCCCTATGCAAGTCCAGTGCAGATGTGAACAAAACAAAATATTCCTGGAACTGGAAACATCCCAGGCAGCTACAGCACTACCTCTCTGGCTGCTTGCTTCAGCAGGCAGTACAATCAGAAGGGCTGTAAAGTGTGATTTGGATGCTCTGTTATGTAAGCACAAAAGGAAAGTTTTGATACCAGAGTTACAGTAATTTTCCCCTGACAGTTCCCCATGCCTGTGGTATGAACCTACAGCTATTCTAAACCCTGTGATCTTTGGGCTTCATGAATACTTGATGGTTAAATTGTCATTTGTGACACAAATTAAAAATAGATAAGAAGTATTGGATCAGCCTGTACATTCCCTTTCTACTGCAAGGGTCTTCCCTATCACTGAAACAGTGGTCTTCTCAGATAAATTTTAGAGGACAAATAAAACATGGACATGTAAATTTGCAGATGGCTCTGGCATTTCTACTGCATTTGTCACTTTCATGTCACATCCAATCCTCCCCTCACCCCTACTTAATACATGGGTAAGGTATTCCCATTTAATATCTCCATCATTAGCACTGTCCCATCTGTTTGATAACTTAAAAAGACTAAAGAAGTGTTTGTGGATGGAAATAACTTCAGCATCCACATAGTCCACAGCACTCAACTAAGATATGAATTTTAATTAGTCACGTAATTCAGTTTTCTTGACTCAGGTAACACATTTTTGGCATCATGAGTCTCAGAACAGCATGATGCTTGGTAGGCTCAGGCTCACCTTGGCTGGGTGGAGATGGCCTGTCAAGTCTATAACCTCTGTTGAAGTGGCCACCGAGTCACAAGGTCATTACTAAGAGTTTGCCAGCACACCACACAGTGAGTCATATTTAATAGCCCATCTTCTGTCACACTTCATAAAATATTTTGCTATTATTTCTTTTTCCTGTTCTATTTCTAAGGACCAAAGCAATCCTCAGAAGATCTGTAACTGCCAGAACCCATATTTGCAATTAACAAAGCAGAAAATTTTTTGCCTTTCCACTACCTCCAAATGTCTGATACCTCTTATCATTCTTGCTGACATTTGATCACTCCAAACTCATTAACTATGATAGCAATTATTAATAATTAAGGGCAACAAAGTACATTTCAGTCCTCCCCAAGAAGCCAAGAATGTTCTTTAAGGGTTGCACAGCAGTTCTTTGAAAACAGACATTGAATCTGCTCTGGATTGATGCTTTCCATTCCTCTTTCTTTGCAGTTTGCCTTTAACAAGGATTTTAAAGAGAAAGAATTTGCTCTCTAATCAATTAATATTATGCTAACTTCACCCCTGCAGATGTCTTGAAGTCTAAGCAGCAGATGTCATGCAGAACATCCTCTCTGGAAACGTTTTTGCTCATTTCAGCTCCATGGTGAAGCTGCATTGCAAATGCCAACAGTTTTCCATTGAAGAAATCTTGGGAGATATAAGCTTCTGAGACCTCACAGCATCTTGCAGCAAACAAGACCTCGGTCTCCTGCCACGGGGGAGAAAGGAGAAGCAGAAAGAGATGTCTTGCAGGAGACTGCAGGAACCTCAAAGCCAGAATATGAGAAGAAAACAAGGGGGTGACCAGATTCCTGACAGTGATGACTTTGTTATCCTCCTGATGATTGGACAATGCTGATCCTAGTGGAAGTGGTCACATACTCCACACACCCTCCTTTCACTCCAGAGCAAACCCTTCTTTCGTGGGATGCTGGTAAAGGAAGTACACTCAATATTTATTCACTAGTGGGTGATAGAGTCACAGCAAAGGAGGAATCTGAAGGGTGGGATGAAGCAGTCTCATCTTGAATGCATGAGACTCAGAAGGCTTGCTGATACATTCATTGCAATGAATACTGCTTGGTTTGATCTTATATGATCTAGCTGTTTAGCCACAGGCAAGAGCTGACTAAAGTTCTTCAGTCACAAAACTAAAAGTAAAACAACTGAGAAGAAAATAAATGGAAATGTGAACTATCAGTGTATTTTTACAGTAAGTCAGAGTTTTAGCTGAAGATTAATCTTCATGTCAGAGGGAGACTTTAGATTGCAAGCTAATAAGCCTACTGAAATTTAACAATTTTCCATTTAATACAGGTATAGGATGTTCATCCTTCCAGTTCCACTAAGAGAGGATGAGCTCTGTAAAATTTAATGCATATGGACCAGAATGAAGTAACTTATGACTGCAACAACCAGGACTTGCATGTGTAAGCCACTTCTACTGTCCTTGGCACCCTGCACTTATAAAAATTAACACAAAAATTAGAGTTGTCTTTCCTTATTACTGTTCAAAACAAATGCAAAACCAGGACATTACAGCCATACAGAGGAAGGGGAAAAAAAAAACTAAAAAAACACACACACACAAAACAACAAAAAAACCCCACGCCACCCCACCCCTCCAGATAAACAAAAAAAACCAAAAAACCACAAAAAAACCCCACACACCAACACAAACGAAAAAACATTTAAAGACAAAATCTTATTTGGTGGATTTGTTTGGCTGGAAAAGTTATGGTTTCACATGAACACCAAGAGGAAGAACAGGCTGTTTTGACTGGAAATAAGACCTGAACTTCCAGTCTTTCCAAATACAAAACAGATTCATTTCTGGTGACTGATGAAAAATAAGATGCTCACATTTTTTTTTTCCTATTTGTTTTATTTTTAGGAGGTAGAGTAGTGCAATTGCCTGCATGTGTCCTTCAAAAGATGCATTGCACATCAAAGAGCAATTTGACCCTCTTGCATAAGACGGCAAAGGGGAAGGAAATGTTGTCTATAGAAGTAACAGCAAAGATGGAGACAGTGCCTTGAGTTTACAACATGGAGAAAATAAATAGAGCTTGTTCTAAAAGGATGGGGTGAAAGCAGCTGAGATTCTCCTTACCAAGGCAAATAACAGTTGCAAGTTGCACTGACACTCACTTTTGCAGGAGCAGAAGAGACTCCTGTTTTTTAAAGGACAAACAAGAGGGTGGAACACTCAGCAATGTTTGGTGTCCATGGTCAGGACTGAGGGGAGCAGAATAGGGACATGTCTAAGGCCAAGAGAGAGCTGAAATTAGCAGCAAATTAGCTCAATCACCACTGTTACCTGTACAAAGCAGAGGCTATGAGACCTGTGGCAGCTCTGTGGGAAATGGTTTTCCCAAACCACTTCCACTTTTGAGACTTCTCTTTCACACCAAGACAAATCTGTGGCCTCTAGAAGATTTTCTGAGATCTCTGAGGGCCACCCATCTCAGAAGGGTCAATATTCTGATGGTCAGGGTCTCCATGATGGATAAAGGTGTCCAAGTTCAAGTCTCTTGTTCATCCTGATCTCAGGTTTTCCATGGGCCAAGCAAGTCACACAAATGTCAACCTGTCAGCTGTCCTGGGTAGTCCAAGCTAAAAGAATCCAGCCTCAAATCTAGACTTCCAGTGAAAAGCAGAGAAGACTGAAACCCTGAACTTGTAGGGAAATTACTGCAGCTAGGAAAGATATTAATCTAGGGAGACTTTCTTTTATGGATTGGTGAAGCAAACTGCATTTGTACATCCCACATGAGCTTCAGAGGGAAGAAACAGCTATGTGTGAACAAAAAAAGCATCAAATTGACTGGGAGAAAAGAAAGGTGATGACTTCTCTAGTAGGCAGTCCCAGGAAATGGGAAGAAATGAAAAGAAAATTAACTATACACTGGATAAATCAAGAGATTAAGGGAAAATAGCATGAAAATTAAAAATAAATAATATAAAGCTTTAAAATTAATGGGAAAAGTACAATTATGAAAGTCTCTACTTGCAGATGATCAGAGGTGGTAACTTAGGGGAAGTTGAGAGTGTTTCATCTATAAACAAATGTAAGAGATTTCAGAAAGCAAAGAAGGAACTAATAGTAGAAGCAGGAGATACACAGAGAGGAGTGTTTCAACATCATGGGTATAACCAAATCAGAGCAAGGAAGTGAAAGTCCAAAAGGATGGGTGAAAGGGAGTGGAGTGATGTAGCAGCTAATGAAACACAAGCTTTCAGATTTTAGTCAGGCAAAATTAAGATATTAGGTCTTGAAGGAATTTTTGAGTTCATTTGCAAGTCAGACTTGCACCACAGTAAGCATCACCTTCATTGTTACGAAAAAACTGCCCTCCCCTGGCACCCAGGGACTCTGCCTATGTTTCCTGCCAAAGAAAACTACTGCCAATCTACAGAAATGAGTTGCCACTGAAAACAGAGTTGGAAGGAGTCTTAGGAGGTCTACTCATTCATTGTCCTGCCAAAGGCAAAGTTATCTGACCCTTGTTCATTTCTCAAAGATGCTTGGTCTATATTAGTCTTCTTACATGCTTACATCCAATTTAAGTCATTGCTTTAGTGAGATTGCACCAATTTTCAATAAATAAATCTGTTCAAAACCTACACCTGACCTCAGTGCCTGGCAGGGTTATGGAACAGATCATCCTGGGGGCAATCACACAGCACCTGCAGGATGGACAGGGGATCAGACCCAGCCAGCACGGGTTTAGGAAGGGCAAGTCCTGTCTGACCAACCTGATCTCCTTTTATGATCAGGTGACCCACCTGGTGGATGAGGGGAAGGCTGTGGATGTGGTCTATCTGGACTTCAGCAAGGCCTTCGACACCATCTCCCACAGCATCCTCCTGAGAAAGCTGGCTGCCCACAGCTTGGACAAGCGTACTCTGCGCTGGGTTAAGAATTGGCTGGAGGGCCGGGCCCAGAGAGTGGTGGTGAACGGGGCTGCTTCCAGTTGGCGGCCGGTCACCAGCGGTGTCCCCCAGGGATTAGTGCTGGGCCCAGTCCTGTTCAATATCTTCATTGATGACTTGGATGAGGGGATTGAGTCCATCATCAGCAAGTTTGCTGATGACTCCAAGCTGGGGAGAAGTGTTGATCAGCTGGAAGGCAGGAGGGCTCTGCAGAGGGACCTGGACAGACTGGAGAGATGGGCTGACTTCAATGGGATGAGCTTCAACACGGCCAAGTGCCGGGTCCTGCACTTTGGCCACAACAACCCCATGCAGCGCTACAGGCTGGGCACAGAGTGGTTGGAGAGCAGCCAGGCAGAAAGGGACCTGGGAGTCTGGATTGACAAGAAACTGAACATGAGCCAGCAGTGTGCCCAGGTGGCCAAGAAGGCCAATGGCATCCTGGCATGTATCAGAAACAGCATCACCAGCAGGTCCAAGGAGGTGATTCTGCCCCTATACTCAGCCCTGGTAAGGCCACACCTTGAGTACTGTGTTCAGTTCTGGGCCCCTCAGTTCAAGAAGGATATTGAGGTCCTCGAACAGGTCCAAAGGAGGGCAACCAAGCTGGTGAAGGGACTCGAACACAGATCCTATGAGGAGAGGCTGAGGGAGCTGGGGCTGTTCAGCCTGAAGAAGAGGAGGCTCAGAGGAGACCTCATCACTCTCTAAAACTCCCTGAAAGGAAGATGGAGCCAGGCGGGGGTTGGTCTCTTTTCCCAGGCAACTCTCAGTAAGACAAGAGGGCATGGTCTTAAATTTTGCCGGGGGAAGTTCAGATTGGATATTAGAAAGAATTTTTTCACGGAAAGGGTGATCAGACATTGGAACGGGCTGCCTGGGGTGGTGGTGGTGGACTCTTCGACCCTGGAGACATTTAAAAAGCGACTCGATATGGCACTCAGTGCCATAGTCTAGTGACTGTGGCGGTAGTTGATCAAGGGTTGGACTCGATGATCTCTGAGGTCCCTTCCAACCCAGCCTATTCTATGATTCTATGATTCTATGATACACTTAGCTCTTCTCAGAAAGTTGTCATCTCTACAAGCCAAGCTAGGAGCCAAGTCCCCCACATGGCTGCAGGAGGATGACCCTATTTATTTGTGGATGGCATGTACTGAACAGAGTTGAGTACCAGTTTGTGGTAAAAAAAGAAAAGTGTTTAAAAAAAAAACAAAACAAACAAAAAAGGTTTAAAAGTGTTCCAGTTCAATCTGAACATAAGGGTGGATGGTGTTGGAGTGCTCAGTGCAGAACAGCCAGCATCTCACACTACAGCCTTGGTCAGGGGAAACAGCCATGGCATCATCCAACTTTCACCAGATACCCTGCTCAACTCACCTGCTTTATTCCACTGGCATTTCTAAGCCTCTCCAACCCCTCTGCTACCCAGTTGCAGGGTTTGTGGGACACATTGCCACAGGACATCACAGTTGAAAAGGGTCTGGACAGTGTCAGTATGGAGTCAGATGAGGCTTGGTGGCATGAATCAGCCTGGCTGGTGTGGCTGCCCAGACAGACCACACTTCCACCACTCCTGTCCCACAGCAGCAGATATTCAGCTGGCCCAGCACTGGGTCTTGTGTAACAGCCACAGAGCAAAAAGTTCACACTGAGAAACAGTTGCCAAATGTTTATTGTAAAGCCTGGGCTAACCATAAGAGGAACCCTGTTTGGCCAAAGGCGAAAGAAAAAGATGCTTAGCTTGGGATGGAAGCCAAGTCAATTATTTTGTAAACAAGCTTGGTGCTCTTCCTAAAAACGAGAGGTCAGATCCTCATTTGGTGTAAATGAGCATGGCTTGAACTGGTCTCAAAGAGCAGGTCAAGAGAAGAAACCAAGCACTAAAAGTCACTTTATAATGGCTGTCCTGGCTGTGCAGTGCTGTTCAAAAAGACAAACACAACCTCCCCAGGCTCTTTGTCTCTACAGACTTCAGGACCAGTCCTGTACAAGGACACTTGCATTTCCATTCCTAACTGTAACAATAAGCTACAGGTGGCAGTATATTAGCAGCTGTATAATAAAATAGTTTTAAAAGGCTCAAGACTTCTGCTGTGGGAGGAATTCCCCAAAAGATGATCGATACCTCTGTGTGTAGTTTGTTGCTTTACCCATAGCAGTAGAAAAGGAAGATCATCTACATCAGATGAGAGAACCCCCCTCAAGCTGCTCCTGAAGGCCAGCAAGGAGGTGGCAGAAGCTGGAAAGAACCTCAGATGCCTGGTGGGGTGACAGGCAGGGGAAGGAGGCAATGGAAGAAGAGCGAAGCAGTTGTCCTGATGTGACTCATTTTCCACTTGAGTTTGTGACTATTCTTACAGAAAACAAGAGCAGAGCTCCTCTGGGGCCTTATTTTAATTTTTTCCAGTAAAGAGTTTTCTTACTACTTTCTGTTTCTTCACCTGGAATTTCACATCTTATTATGAGAAAGCTGATATTCTTTTCCTGATTTTAGCCCATCTGATATCTACATCTGATGTGGTAACATTCATTCACATTTATGAAAAACAAAATGACCCAAAAGGTAATTATTTTTATTCCTGTTATGCCACAAATCTGGAATTTGGTCTAAACCACACTCTGAATGGAAGACATTATCTCAAAGATATGCCTTTCTAACTCACATTTAGGGAATTTTAAGTACATTTACTGTCATTCAAGTAGTTTGTTTTGAGGCTTCTATGCCTTTCTTTTTTTTTTTCCCCTCTAATAATATTAGTATGGTAGGAATTTATGCATTATGTTAAAAAAAAAACCAAAAACCAAACACTCTAGTAATTTGCTTTAGCTGTGGTCTTTTTTTAGACTTCTATTTAGTTATCAGAAGAAATGCTGTACTGGAGCCCATTTTTTACTATCTCTGTACAATCCAATACTTTATATGCGTTTATTGCACCCATTCATCCAAATCTCTTTTTTAAACTGAGCAACAGTGCTCTGCTAACTCTCTCCTATAGGTCTTGCTTGGCTTTCTTATTCCCTTCTATGGAGCTGTTCTACTTCTGTAGTATTTGAGAGAGTTTCTAGCAATGCCTGATAGTTTTATGTTCTTCCTCACTGAACATGTACATAGCTTTTTACTCCATCAAAACAACACAGCCTTTTATATGTGTTTTTGTCAGACATGGAGAAACCCCCCTGTAAATGAGCATCTGAGCCTCTATCAAAAGCAAAAATAGTTCAGAATCACACCCCTGCACACACCACCAATGGATTAATTTAAGAATGAGCAGAGGTAAAACCTGGCAGATGGAGTTTTCCCCCCTCTGAGGCATTTTGGCTAATTTACATCCTCGTTCCAAAGCTAAAGGCTCCCACTGAAAGGCAACTATGTGTTCCATTTAAACAGGTAGATTTGATTAAAGGCTGGACTTCTGGGGCACAATCCTGCCACCTCTCTAGACTCAGCCCTACCAAGGATAATGAGATTACTCTCAGGACTAAAGCACTGCAGAATGAAACCCTGGAATGGCATCAATTAATAGGAGAATTTTCTCTTCTTTTCCCCTCCGCCTCTTTCTTTATTGGCCTTAAAATGCCAAAGGAGCTTCAGAGTTACAGCAATTATTGTTATGGAGAACAGGGCATAAAATGAACTGTTATTGCCTTTAAAAGAGGTGGAATCTCTTTACCTTTCAAGAGTGGGCATAAAAATCTGCATGCAAATGAATAAATATAAATGCAAATTCAATCTACACCAGGAAAAGCTGTTTTTCCCTGAGCTAAGGAAGCATAACGATAATCAGGCTCCCAGCTGTAAACAGTGCTCAGTGTTTTGCAAGGTCTGTGGAAAAATAAGGCAAGGGTTTTATCCACTTTCTCCTCTGGTTGGAGGAAACAGGTGTGGCTCCATTGTAGGTAGCTTATTATTTTTTCATTAGTATATTACAGGCACACTTTGCATATTTTAAATGGTAGAAAATTTTGCTGTTCCCACTCAGAAATACTCACTGGCTTCAGAACAACATTGAGTAAGATGTTTAACTGTGCTGCTTTGCTCAAAACTTTGATGTTTATGTGAATATGAAGAGTCAGTAAAACATCCTTCTGCAAACAAGGGCTTCCAAGTGGGTGGAAGGGGAGTATATTCTTTGTTTGCCAATGGACGAACAGGAGGGGAATTAAAAAGCAAAATTTCTTGCCAAAGGTTCTACCATGACACAGACATTCCATGTAGGAAGCTTCCAGGAGATGCCTGTCCCCAGCCCACGTGGAGCAACTGGTGTTCATACAGCTGAGACCTGGCTAGCAGTGATCTGCATCAATTCACAATTCAGCACTGAGACAAACGGTGACTGAAAAGTAAAAGCATCAAGTTTGTAGCTGGACTGAGGCTCACAGGCAAAATCAAAGGCACTTGAGTGAGTGCTGGGCCAACGAGAGCCGCATTAGCCCAAAACAACTGGGAAAAGTATATTTGTGTCAGCATCACATTTTTGTTTGTTCTTGGTTCCTGTGACCCAAAGTAACTGTGCTGAAATGAAAATGCTGGATGCCACTAATCACCATGATTGGGTTGGAAGGGGAGCACATGGAGTAGTTTAGGGAAAAGCTGATGATCCCAAAGAAAATGAGAGAAAGGAGAGGGAAGCATTAAGTTATCCCCTTCCTCGAGTGTGCTATGTCCCAAAGTTCAGATTAATGATACCTGGGGAGAGCTGATGAGAGGGAAGTCAACTTAATGAACAAGACAGTGAGGAAAACAAGAGATGTGAAAAATAAAGACAGTAGGTCATGAGGAAGGAAAGGAACCACAGTGACTTAGAGGACATAAAACTTCTTAAAATGCTAAATTAAAAAAAAAACAAACAGTAAAATCCAGTTTTAGACAACAGTCTAGGAGAAACTAAGAGTTCAGCAAAGGAGACAGGTTTAAATCCTCAAAGGATGTGGCACATTTTATTGGCAGAACAGAGAAGACATTAAAAAGTCCCTGGTGAAACTACAATTAAAGAAGATTATTTTGCTGCAACGTTCACAAAAGCATACAGGGAAAAAGAAATACATTTCCCATGAGGTGCAAAGGTCAGGAAAGAGACATGAACAGATGAACAAGAAATCGAAACTGCTAGAGATTTGATGGTAGTGATGGGATTCTTGCCAGCATTCAGAAGAATGGCAAACTTCTAATGAAAATTTGGCAATAAACTAATGAGTCAGGAGAGAGCAGAAAAATTAGGACATAATGATGACCTTGATTTCAGTATTAGGGGGAAGAAATGTAAGGCACGAGGTATTTTAATCTGTCACAGAATGATGTACCATCAGAATAATAATTAATATGGGAAGGGGAGAAAAGAAAACATTAAATAAAATTAGGAGTCAAGAAGAAAACCCAGAAAGTCTCTTCAGATTTAATGGAAACTTCAACAGCATCATATCATCATGGAATCACAGACTAGCTTGAATTTGAAGGGATCTTTAAAGATCATTTAACCTAACTTCTCTGTCATGGGCAGGGACACTTTTGCTAGATCAGGTTGCTCAACGTCCTGTCCATCCTAAGCCTGAAAATTTCCAATGATGGGACATCTACAGGTTCTCTGGACAACCTGGTCCAATGTCTCATCAACTTAATAATAAAAATTTTCTTCCTTATGTCCAGTTTAAATCTATGCTCTTTTATCTTAAAACTGTTACCCCTTGTCCTGTCACTACAGGCCCTGGTAAAGTCTTTCTTTACATAAAAACTATCCCTAATGTTGTGAGTCATTACATCTGGGAAGGCCCCTAAACTCAATCAAAATGTTACTGATTTTAGTGATGCTTCAAAACTCTGCTGGCATCAGTATGAAATAAGCAGTATGATGTGGAAGGTGGTTGCACACTTCAGTGCTTCACTCTGCCATACACTGGTTCAAGATCCAAACCAAGAAAAGCAGCCCCTCCTGAGACCTTCATTTGATAACCCATCCAGAGTAGAGATAAATGGTTGGGGATGGAGAAGATCATACTGAAAGCCCCAAAATGATCAGCAGAATTTTTAACAGCAGCTGGAGAAATTACTCACTGGTGATTCACAAATTCTAAGGTCAGAAGGGGCCAGTGCTCATCCTCTCTAACTTCCTGCAAAACAGGCAACTTAAACTTCACTTTGCATCAGGTTCTTCACCCCTGGATGGACTGGAGCATGTTGTTGAGGCTAAATTCAAAGCCTTCAGAGACAGAAATAATCCACTTGTATGTAGATGTCTGTAATTGTGCCCAGAGGCTCTTTTACAATCAGTGGGGCTATGGTCAAAATAGCAATTGGAGCTTCAAAGATTCATTCACTCTGTCCTGAATTAAGCACCTCCCTTTGGTTGGATGAATCACACCCTAAGCTTCATTAACTCCACTGACTGCATCCTCACCAAATGGAAACAAGTTCTGAGAAGCAGATGTATATGTATTGTAGGGGCTCAAAGCTGATGAGATAAATCCTATCCCAAGGATCTAAGGGTCCAAAGCACCCTTAAATTTGTTACAATTGTTATTCTGATTTAGTCTGAATGTGTAGATAAGTCACACTAGTAAATGAGGTAACCTTTTTCTCTCTTCAGCTTCTAACCACTGACTTTGCAATGTCATAGCCTACTTAACTGAAGAGCTGTTCACAATTCAACTCCCCTCCTATTATAGTCTCCTTTTGTCTGGATCAACAGAGCTCATTATGGACTGGATCTGTTATCACTGAAGACTAGGTGATGATGCTGGATCAGATCAAATAGTTCCATTAACTAGGAAAGAAAGTTCTTAAAGGATCAGTGAAACAAATGCTCTAAAAGGGGGGTGTTTTTTCTCTTCTCTAGTTTTTTATCTCTCCACACAAAAAAACCCCCCAAAATACAATAAACAATAAAAAAGCCACCACCTAAGACCTCCAAACCTCTTCTTCTTCTACTAATTATAAAAATAGATAAATGTAGATACTGACAAATAAAGCAGCAGTTTCTGCCACAGGGAAGAAATGTGTAAGGAGCGAAGAATATGATAAAAGAATTCCCCCTGCTTGTTTACCCTGGTGGGCCTCCTCTTGGACAGAATAACATGTCCTGTGCTCAGAGTGCAGAAGAGGCTTTGGCTCCAAAATTCCATCAGCCAAAAGGAACAGCCATCAGATGCTACTTTACTCTCAGCTTTAGAACACAGTTTCTTTCTAAAGGCCAAAGATGAGCTTTAAATTAGCCAAACCTGTTACATCTTGATCACAGAAGAAATTCTGTGGAATACATTTTGAAACCTACCTGTAAATTTGACATTCTGCTATTACACAAACCTACTGCATGTTTGAGAAGAAAACTGCCACTCTGAAGACTGTATTCATGCATAACTTATCTGGTAAGGTGCAACTTTCTTTTCCACTCATGCGTAACCTTCTTTTTTCACTAGAACTACTTTTATTCAAAAAAATTATTATTTTTTTTCCACAAATAAAACCCTAAGTCAGAGGGGTTTTTTAAAAAGCATATGCTGCCAGAAAAGTCATGAGTCATGTTTCACACTGGTGTACGGTAAAGTGAGCAGCTCAGAAAATACCAAGGTTAACCCTGGTGGATCCACATAATTTGCTCGGAAAAAACCAAACCTGATGCCTTCTTTGCAGTTTCTCTTCCCCCATTCCAGGTAGCTAGAGCACAGACCAGTATTTGTCATAGCAGGATCCTACTGTTAATGGTGACCACTGAAAAGAAGTGCTGTCAAGAACTTCAAGAGGCCATCCAGCTCAGTACCTGGGAGGATGAGGAACACCTAAACCATCTTTGAAGAATTCTGACAGCAGTTGCCTCTGAGGTGCTTTGATGCTGTCCTGAAGGCTGTGGTAGGGCCGTGCCATGATAGCCCTATGGAGCCAGCTGGAGCCTGGGCTGCACACATTTTGAACAGGCACTTCACACCATCCCTGCAGACTCTGGAAACAGTGTACTCACACTCTAAGGGCTTCCCTCACCTCCATCCACTGATTCAATCCAGGAACTCAAAGGGAAAAGGCAGATGACCACATCTCCCCAGAGGGGTCTTCGAGCATGTACACAGCCTCCTATGGATAGAGAGGAAAGCCAAGAAGCTTAACTGACCTGAGAGTCCTGGCTGATAGATATTTCACACCTATTTTCAGGTATTCCCAGGATGTCCATGTGACAGTTCCAGACAGGAGCAGGTTAACACTGTTCCAGCCTTCCTTCTGGTTTAATGTCCCCATCTATAAAAGGATCTATAACTTAGATCCCTTTGAATCTAAGTTATATTGGCAGCCCTCCTAGGGCTTAATAAATACTCCACGCAAGCAGACATCAGAATCGTTGTGGAAAAGAATGAAAAAATAGAAAATATTAACACAGAGGTAAAGACTGGAAATGGAAAGTCATCAGGAAAAAAAAATTAAAAAAACCCCCACAAAAACTCTTAGTTACTAATAATATTCAAGAATGTCTTAATTCCATTACAATTTCATCAAAATTGCTCATCTAAGAAAGAAAAATAATTAATAGTTTTGCAATTCAGGTCTGAATTAAAAAAAAAACAAAACCAACAAAACAAACCCAAAAAACTGCTCCTAAAAAACCCCAAACCCTAACAAAATCAAACTCATGGGCTAAAATTTGGAGAAAAATAGTATCTAATTAATGGCTGAAGCCAATATGGATGAATTTATATGTGAGATCACAATGAACTATGTCTTCCTGGGCTTTTTTTCTTCTCTTTTTCTGAATTAATCATCACTACAGAGAGTGGAGTTTTCTTTTTTGTGTGTATCAGTTCTGTGTTCCCTTCTCTTGGAACAGCAACCTATTTGGCTTCCTCCACGAGACCCTCTCACCCGCTTTTCTTCACAGTTCTCTCTCAGAACCAAACTGGTTTCTTGAACAGCGAGATTAAGACAGTGTTTCTGCAGCTGGCTTCCACTAAAATAACTTTTAGATACCATCTATAAGTAGTTCCTGCCCTACTTTCATTTCAGTGGTTCTAGCACCTCTACTCAAGTTTAGGTATTCTATGAATTTTTCTTGTCTTTTTACAGTTGTATCCATCTTACACTCTTATCCACTTACAGTTCATAGAATCATAGAATGGGCTGGGTTGGAAATGACCTTAAAGACCATCTAGTTCCAACATTTCCACCACGGGCAGGCACACCTTCCACTAGAGCACCTTTGAACATCACAGGTTGCTCAAAGCTCCATCCAATCTGGCCTTGAACTATTTCAGACACGGGGCATCCACAGCTTCCCTGGGCAACATGTGCCAGTGTCTCACCACCCTCACAGTAAAGAATTTCTTAATGTCCAACCTGAATCTACCCACTTTTAGTTTAAAGCCATTTCCCCTTGTCCTACCACTACATGCCCTTATAAAAAATTCCTCCTCAGCTTTCCTGTGGGCCCTTCAGGTACTGGAAGGCCACAGTGAAGTCTGTCCAGAGCTTTCTCTTGTCCACACTGAACAAGCCCAACTTTCTCAGACTGTCTTCATAGCAGAGGTACTCCAGCCCTCTGATCATCTTCATTGCTCTCCTCTGAAATTATTCCAACAGCTATTTATAGTTCCTCCTTGTTCCAATACCCAGCTTTAGCTGTTGCTGTCATATCCCTTTAGTCCACCATGGAGCTCACCAGGAGAAGTGATGTTGCAGATACAGGAGTAGGGAGGCTGGGATGGAAAGCAAACAGGCATCCAGTTCACATGGGAGGAGGGAGAATTACCTTTCTGCTTAGTGATATCTCACTTCCTAAGCAACAAAGGGCCTTCCTCTGATTATAAGCCAACATTATTTTAATGCAGTTATTTGTATTCAGCTATAGCCTTTGTTCTGGGAACATAGCCAACTGAAGTACTGAATACTTAGTGAGAAACTATTAATTAGAAAGGTAAGCAGCTCCAAAAGGAATGAAATTAGCACACACACAGAGTCATTATACAGGATGTATGGGGAGAAAGTGGAGGGCAAAACTTGGACACAAACAAGAAAACCCCCACACCCTAAGTGATCTGTCTCTACAAAACTGACATCTCTGTCAAATGAACTCCACTCCCCTGATAATTTGGAGAAATGTTTGTTTGTGGAGTGGGTGGGTTGGACTCATGACCTGTTTGATGAAGCAACAAAAGCTCATGAAAAAGAGCCTTCCTAAGATCTAACAGGTTTTGGCCTTCAGCAAACATCATGTTCAAAATAAGCAAATAATGAGCAACCTTCATCGATGCCAGAACAGAATGCCTTCAGATCTTGCAGAGCAGTTCTGGCTTGGCTGTCCTTCTGGCTTTTTCTCATGGCCTCAAACAATTAGGCTTTTTTGGTTTTCAGCTTGCCTCTCAGTATTTGAGTCATCGTGGTGTTTAACATTCAGTATAGCTCCATAAAGAAACCAGTTTATCTCTGACCAGATTGTTCCAGGTATTTACATGCTACCTGAATCAAGAGAAAATCAATAGGAATCAAGTACCTAAATATCCTTGAGGATACGGAGCCCTGTTCCCTCTGAAATGCCCATCCACCTCCTGTCCCTCCAGAAGAGTAAAGCACCAACTTTCTACTAGTAATATGACACGGTCTTCCTTTTCAGCCACAGAAAAGGGCCTCCTCTGAGGAGCAAAGGCTTTGCACTTAACTGGAACAGGGTGTGGTGACTAAAACTAAACTAAAACTAGGAAAATACGGTCAAAGTGAGAAGTGGCTGCAAGCACCCAGTTGCTCCTGGGTGACTTACATAAATGAGTTTACTTACATTGGTCTTTTTGAACACATCAGGCCCATCCCTAGAACATCAGACTGTCATCCACAGAGCTATCAGCCAGACAACTACTAGGAGGACATCCAGTTTAAGTCTGATGCAGAACCCACTGGAGACTCTGCAAATATCTACATCAGCTTAAACATCTCATTAGCTCCTAACTAATCTCTTGTTGACCATCTTAGTGAGGAAGCCAAGAACTGACCAAGCAGGGTGTGTAAAAAAACAGCCCCTCTCCCACCAAAAGCCAGGGCTAAAATCTGCTGGGCAAGGGTTACAGTTTGAAGGAATTACTGTTTCCCATCATTTAGCCTAAAACTGACTGAAGAGTGGAGTCTCTGGTATCTGTCAGTGCAAGACACACTTCTATGAGGACAGGCTGAGAAAGTTGGGGTTGTTCATCCTGGAGAAAAGAAGGCTTTGGGGAGACCTTATAGTGGCCTTCCAGTACCTGAAGGGGCTACAGGAAAGCTCATGGGCACAGGGGAGGCTTTTTATAGGGGCTTGTAGTGATAGGAAGAGGTGAAACAGTTTTGACCTGAAAGAAGGTAGATTTAGAATGGATATTAGGAAGAAATTCTTTACTATGTGGGTGGTGAGATGTTGGCACGGGTTGGCCAGGGAAGATGTGGATGCCCCATCCCTGGAAGTGGCCAGGTTGGATGGGGCTTTGAGCAACCTGGTTCCTGCATAGGGGAGTTGGAACAAAATGATCTTTAAAGTCCCTTCCAACCCAAACCATTCTATGATTGTATGATAGCTGTGTTAACTCCAGCAGAAAGATGTTCCATTAAAAATATATTCTTGTTAGCAGAAATTTGTTGCTAATGATCAGAGAACAGAAAGGAGAGGGCTAAATCAACAACCAAAACAGAACTTCACCAATATAAATGGTGTTCCCAGTAGGAGAGCTCTGTGACAAATACCTCATCTGGAAACATCTTCCAGCACATATCTGATCTGAACATTTCAAAGGAACCCATGTGTTGGTTTTACCTGCACTGAAGTTTTGCTTTCCCTGCCTCAGAGCTCACTCCCTAAAACTATCTCTGATCTTAAACCACTGTCTGTGTCATGGCATCCCAGGTGCTTTTCTCATTTGCTTGCACCTGCAACCATAAATACTTTTGCACAAACTGAAATTCCCCTACCTCACACCTAGTTTTAGCTCTTATTTTGGCTGATACCCATGACAGCCCATTACCTCAAGCCTGAAATGAAGCATTAAAGTTGGGCCAAACTCCAGCAAGCCCAGGGCAGTCTCATTCAGTGTGATGGCCTTTTTACAGCTAGCTAAGAATCAAACCCAATAATGACTCCTTTGGCTTTACAATCATCACTATGGCCAAGGCATTCCCCAGCAATCATGTACTTTAAATAGTCCCTGTGTCAGCTCAGCTTTCCTTTCAAATCCATTGTGGAGGAAGGGGTATGTGTTCCAACCTCTCTAAGTGGCTGCAGGATGGGTACCAGATGTGTAACCAGCACACTCAGGATAAAGATCCCCATGCAAGCCCATAATCAATAAGTCTGTAGCATTTGAGGCCTCATAGAGACCATTTTCACCCTCAGCCTCATTTGGTCAATCTAAAGCAGGGGCTGGTCTCAAAGTCAATGTACAACAGTCATCTCATTGCACCAAAACATTCAAAGTAAAATCAACCAAATATCCAGCTGTAAGAGGCACAGTTCACTTACTGCTGTCTTGGATCAGATATTTTCAAGTGCATACAGTATTTATGCCTGCAATACAAGACACTGGAAAAAGAGGTTTTGTTAAGTCAGTCTTCTGGATAATATTTTAATCACTCAACCATTCCTCTGCCCTTCAGTTGGAAGGGGAAGTCTTCACTTCCTGGCCTGGTATTTCTGCACATTTCTACTTTCTACTTCATTTTTATTCCAGACAGAGCTATTTTTCAGCACTGGACAAAATGGCTTTTGAATATCTGTCTAAAAAGAGATTTCAGATCTTTTATGGCTGAAAATGACAGTGTGTATCTGCCACCAGTACTGATGCACTGATTTAAATCAGGATTAAACTTCATTGCCAAGATTAAAAAAGAAAAAGAAAAAAAAATCATGACAGTACTTACACTGCACCCAGAAATTGTGTCTAGCTAATAACACACAGTACCTCTGAACCCAGTGTTCCTTTGTCACACTGTGCCATCACTGCTACTCATTGCCATTCTGTGTGATACATCATATCTTCCCAGTTAACTGTAATTTTCCATGTTATTTTTCTACTTATGAAGATGCTTTTTCTTGAACTAAGGTCAGGTTATTCTCACTTTCAGTAAATCAGTTTTGACCTAAGAGCACAGTTCCTGTTGGCCTCCTTATGCAGATGACATCTCCTTGATGTAAAGCAAGTCACGAAGCTGCAGCTTCCAATAACTTGCTCACAGTTTTGGGCTTGTCTGTGTTGCTTATAAAGTATGTTTTTCATGCAGGAATTAATTAAGACACATTAGTCATCTCCTGAAAGAACAGGCTAACACAGTGCTAACGCCACAGGTCATCTCAACTGCATGGGAGAGCTGTACTTAAAATTCTGACTGGCCTGAACCTTCCTTCCTATGGGACCTCATATGTTCTTGCTGCACCTTTCTTTTCTGCTGCAGAAGAATGCCTTTTCTAAGCAATGAAGTAACATTAATTTTTTTTCCTCTAAGTGGTTGTGTAGGTGGTAAAACACAAGTGTACAGAGACTACAGCACACTGTAGTATTATCCAATATTAGTTTTATTCATGGTGTGAAGTGACACTGAGGTGCTAATCCAGCCACAGATGATCCAGCAGCCTCACTCATGGGCAGATGGGTCTGAGCCATTACAATCTGTCTCCAACCTGGCTCTGTTTTTTCCCCTAGTTAAAAGTCCACAAAGTTGGTGTATGACAATGTCTACTACACTTTGGTAGAGGCAACTTTAATAAATAAAAAGTTCATCAATAGCACTTTCTCCTTGCTGGGAGGAATGACCAGATAGGCACTAATAGCTTCTTGGGTACCACTGAAATTTTCTAGACCGCATCAGGATTTAAATTGCTGATGCTCAATTTGACTGTACAATGTGCTGTACACTGTGCATTCAATTTGAATGAGCACACTGTACTATTAAAATGTGTGTGTGAGTAGATGCATATGAAAGAGTTTTATAAGACAGGTTGGGACATCAGACTGGTGGTTAACTGACTGCTAAATGCCACTAAACTTTGTTAAAATGCTGAATGTAGGGTAAACCTGTTGGCTGTCAGGCCTTCAGCACACATTGTCTTCTGTCCAGAAAAGGTTACACAACAGAGGAGAAGGAATGTCTTTATGACAAAGTTCTTCTGGAGGGGTAAGCAAGAAAAGCAAGTCCATGAACAGGAAAAGACACTCAGCACAGACAGTTCAAAAGAAGGAAGGTCTGAAAACTGGAAAAGTCCCGAAGCAG
This sequence comes from Calypte anna, assembly GCF_003957555.1. Lineage (NCBI taxonomy): Eukaryota > Metazoa > Chordata > Aves > Apodiformes > Trochilidae > Calypte > Calypte anna. The sequence goes on along the minus strand of NC_044245.1, from coordinate 141,230,784 downwards.
AAAAACAGACCTGAACATGTGAAGGAAGAGTACTCAGAGCAAAGGAAGTTTGGGAGGTAGAGAGCAACCAGATGACTCAGTTACTTAGCAAAAGACAGCCTGTGAGACCAGGCAGGAAAGAAAAAAGCCTGCTTTGTGATGTGAATCACACCCCCTGTATAGGAAAAGAGGATGCTTTCCTTAGAGGGATCTATCTCCTAAACATCAGTGAAAAAAATGGAAGTAGATATGTACAGATGATTGGAAAATGTGAAGAGTTCATGCTAATTTCTGCATAGCCTGTAGGAAATAAAAGTCACAGGCTTGATGCAAGAATGTTTTACTATCTGAAGGCTCTTTAAAGGGCCAACTTAATTATCTGGTACCATCTTAGGGTGCTCTTTCACATGCTATCTATTGGATGAAGACTGTAGGATACAAGAACAGAAGTCCACATGAAGACAAGACATGAAATGGCATGGGAAAGAGACAAAGCAGCTTTTTTACAGTAAATAAAAACAAATTCAGTAGTTTAAAAGAGAAAAGGGTCTGACTTTAGCTACTTGAAATGTATGTTTCCAGCTTCAACCTCCAGCTTCCTCTCAAGGAGTCATTCAGTGTATTTGCTGAAAGTACATTTGTCCTAGAAAGAGCCCTTGGAAGCTGAGCAACAACTTGCCATGTCAGATGTGTAACACTGACTAGCTTATAAATATGCAAAACTAATACAACACAGGAATAGTGCTCTGTTGCTGCCTGAAAACTCAGCTGTACTCAAGGGTGATTCAACCTGCACTCATTCCTTTTGTGGGAACAATCCATTTCTCAGATGTTTTCCATGTTCATGCTAACCTCAGAGAAACAGAAAATGAATTGCCATCAAATGGAGATGACTTATCAGAAAGGTTTGCAGGTTTCACTGTAATCATATAAGCAAGCAGAATCATTGACCCTCCAGGAATCAATACAGCTATGACAGTGCAAAATTATCTACAGTAGATCTGTGTAGGCCACATCTACATTACAGACTTTGGATAGTATCAGTCATGGGTATGCTAGGCTGCAATGTGTGAGAGACATAACAAATCTGGCAGGACTTAACCCAACCTAAACTGATTTCCAAGTGGTTGTGCTTGAGCCTGTGGACACTACTCCATGAGAAAGAGGAGTTTAGCCCATAATATCTGTCACCTCCTTTTCTGTGCCAGAAATGCACTCCTTGGGAAAACCTGACCTTGGCCTAGTGTAAAACATTTTTTTACTAGCATAGGTCTCATTTGCATTGACAAAAATCCTTAATATACAAGATTGTAGAGACACATCCTTTTAGATTCTCCACATGCAGGGTGACGACTTATGTCTTCAGCTCCTTTCCTCCATCCTCTCAAGTCAGCTTGAGATGAACTTAATGGGCAGGACTGCAGGGACAGTACCTTCAAACACGGGCAAATGCCAAGAAGGGAATGTCTCTCCCAAGCAGGGAATATCTCTCGACATTCTTTCTGGCATGTCTGAATTTTCATAAAGGAGGCTCCACCAGGATAGATGAAACAACCTCAATCCTGTATTCTAGATTAAGACATCTGATCTTAGAACAAATAATTTTGTCTGAGAGGTCAGTAAATAACAGCAGGAAACCATGATAAGTACCTCAGAAAAGTAACCTGTTCTACAAACACAACAGATCTGGAAGGATATCTGTCAAGTCCTCACCAGGTTTTTCTCTCTCTTTCTATGTCAGACCAAGATGTTATCATTGTTGGTAGTTTCTTTTAACCTTCTATCCCAAGAATACAAAGCCTGTGCAATCACACTATGTAAAACAGGGTGTACCTGTACACTGGCTTTCCCTTCCCAGAAATAACTAAAAATTTTTATCAGTTTAAAAACTAACAAATACATTGATAGAGAGGTGGAAGACTCAGAGACACAAAAGTTATGCAAACAGGAGCATGAGGAAGAAGAACTAAAATCACATCAAGAAAAAAACTATATTGTGTCTTGTCTTGGTACTACAACACCATAATGAGAGGCAGACAAAGTGGAAGATGTCCAAGCAAAGAGCACTGAGATGGTGAGGGCAGGGGGAAAACTTGCTGTTTTCTACTGCCTGATGGAAGGAAAATTGGGAAATTTGTGCCAGCCCTTTCTGAGAGATGCTCAGTGAAATTGTTTCATCTTGATGAAACAATTGCCACTTACAACAGAAGCTATTCCAGCTGGAAAAAAGGAAATAGTTTCACCTTCGGAGAAGTGCAGAGCTGGAACAAGACCCCTAAGAGAGTGAGCAGTGTCCAACCTTGGACATTTCCAAACTTGGCTGAACAAGACTGCAAGGAACCTGACCTAACTCCAGAGTTAGTTCTGCTGTGACCACGATGCTGGATTGAGACACCACAATGGGACCTTTCTTTCCTAACCCAGCCTATGATTCAGCTATCATTAGACATTAGAGAGACCACACAGAAATTCAACCTCAAAACACCAATCTATAGGAAATGAAGCTTTCTTAGTTTTGCTACTCATGGAACTATCTGAGCTTTTCAGTAGTTTGCTCTTGGTTTGTCTTTATTAATAGGAATTTGTTAAAGCAATAGTGTGGAAAATAAAGAATGGAAATGTATTCTGCTTTCCCTTCAGTAGGCAGAACAAGAAAATGCAACTTTGATCATAGTGAAAATCTGCTATTTAAAAGATGAAAGAAAATCTGCTGCACAGATTTGAGTCCTGGAGACAACAGGTAAGCCTATGGAAAACAAAGTGTGTGCCTCCATTCCCACTCCAGGAAAGGAAACATCCTAACACCAAGGCAGCAGACATTGCTCGTGCAATGTTTTTTCTCTTTCTCAACAGATGGTCTCATTGCCCAGCTGCCCCTCTGAAATTACTGCCCTTAGCTTTGGTTGATCTGAAATGTGATGCCATATCTGCTCTGAACTGTGATCCTTGTCCCTGCTTTGACCAAGGGTCAGGACCAGAGGTCCTGAGGTCCCTTCCAACCCAATTCATCCTCTGATTGTACAGATATTTACAGAGTTTTCATGCTCAAATGATGCTAGTCTAGTTGTCTTGAACACCTCCATTTCCCTGCAGTCACCAGGTGCAGAAGATCAAAATTTCAATCAAATAAGGTTTTAAGGTGGTTCTTTAAAACCAGCAAAAAATATAAATGGGGGTTTGCAACTCTTTTTTCACTACTTTCTATTTAATCCACTGAATTGCTTTAGTTAAACAAATTATACTACTGATTTTTATTACAAAAACACATCTTCTCTAGGCTGTATTTTTAACAGCCTTTAATTATTTTTAATTGAGAATTATTCAGAATTGCTTTGTTTCATTTGTTTGGACCTAACAAGATGGTTTTAGCCCTCTTCCAAAATTTCTTCATATAGAGAAAAAACCAGCAGTCTTGACTTCTTTTAAGGCATGTGTTGAGGCTGCTCATTAGCTCACCAACAGTATAGATCAATGTAATTTTGTTGGTGTTAAACAAATGTTGGTTGCAGACTTTGAAAAAGCAGCCAAACCAAAAGTTGTTCCTCCTGTGCCCTGAGCAGCTTGTGCTTTCCTGTATCTCCTGACCCTTTCCAGTTCAACACGGGTCCTTTCCTCCTCCTTGGCCATCAATGCTCCTAGGCCTCTATGTTCCCAGCTTTCTAACAATGCTCCCTTAGGTAATTTACCTGGAGCAACCAAACTTTACCTCCCAAGAGAATGCAGCATTTGTCATTCTGGAAGAAGGAGAGGCCAAGTTCCCCTGAGAAAGGAAGACCTAAGAAAGTCTGTGGTGTTGGCTGTGGAACTTGCTCAAAAGAAATCTCTTATGACAATTTTCATGTAGTGAGTGAGATGTTCAAGTTAAGTGAGAGACTGACCATAACTATGCATCTTGCAAGGGACAGCAACTCCTAGGCAAGACATCTGACTCTTTAAAATTTTGCTGAAAAAGCCACACATTGAAACTCAGTCAGCTGGTATGCCTTCCCACCTAGAAAATAAACGTGAGCAATCTTATATAATTATAGTAATTAACATTTGTAGCATGATGATGCTTTGATGCAACCCATTTTATGTGGCTTTTTATCATTGTTCTTTAATTAAAAAGATCTCCAGCTATTGAGATCAGCACAAGTGCGTCAGACAAAAATGAGTGAGAAAGCAACTTTACCCCAGATCCTAAAAATAAGGGTTATTCAGAATTTGGATACCTGAAGCTGGCAGTACTTGTAGCTGGGGCTTTCTTTGTACCAGCCTATGCTTGGCAGATAAGGAGCAGAGCCAGGAGGTTTCCCAAAGCTACAGGGCTGGAGCTGGGACCCACCGAGCTAAGTCTAGGTGCCAGGTCAAACAGACTGCACCTTTCCTGCTGTAAAAGTTTCAGACATGAAAAACAAACTATGAAACAAGCCAAAAATTATTATGTTTTTCTTAACATGTTTAAAAAAGAATCCATCAAAGGAATTGCTATGTGGTGTGTTCCAAACTGGATAGATTTTACACCAACTTGCGAAGTACAGTCATGGGACTGAAGCATGCAGCAAGTGTTTGAAGGTGCTTAACATTAATTCCATCTTTGTTCTGATTTAATTAGTAAACATCTTCAAAGGGAACTCACTGACTGCTCAGGCAAAGGGCACAAGCAGTCCAGCACCGCAACAAGCAAATAAATGTTTAAAGGAAGATATTTGGAACATACAAGAGCCTGGGGTTTGTCCATGCAAAAATGAGAACCAAAACCTTTCTGTGACTCACAGCTTTAGTTAAAGCCAAGGCAGACCTGTGCCTATTCTGAAGCCTGCTATGGAAATAGAACGTTCATTTATAAAGAACTGTGTTTATATGCAGATTTTTATTGTAATGCACTTGGGATTTGCAACTCCATTAGCTACACCAATACGGCTTTCCATGTAAACAGGTTTTTGTCAATCATTATCATCACAATCTAAGAATATTGTAAAATAGTGCCATCAGGCTTGCAGTAAGCACTGAGATGTTTCCAGGCTTCTGCAGAATATTTCTGTGCACATCTTGTGTATCCTCAGGCTGTCTGAGACCAGAAGGGCTGGAGAAAGTCATGATTGTGAAAACCAGAGACTTCTTGAAACCAGAAGATTTCTAAATAGACAGAAATGTCTGTTTACAGGAGACAGAAATGTCTGCTTGATCAGTGTCAAGCTTTGATCTTTAAAGTAGTCTGCTCTCCTCCTCAGTGTGTAAATGTCCTGAGAAGTCTGTTTTGCAGGCTGGATGGCCAGGTCCCAGATGCTTGTGGAGATAGGTGGGAGCCAGGCACAGAAGCATCCCTGTGGATCCCATGCAGCTCCTGGTCTGAGATGGCATGGAGAGCTGGTGAAGAAACTGCTGTGAGGCCAGAATGGAGAAGTGAATCTGGGCTGTGCAAAGGAGGGGCAGGAAGGCAGGCATCTCCTGCTCTGCTGAGGCTGGAGAGGGACTGGGTGACAATTCAAAATCTGTCCCCAAAATGCTGTAGTTTGACAAAACTTATAAAGAAAATACACTGGAGCAGAGAGAAAAAGAAGGGCTGTTATTACATCATCTGACTGCCACAGTAAATGCAGTTCTGGATGACCACAAACTTTCCCTGTGCTTTTAAAACCTTTCAGTGCAATTTGGATTCACTCTGCAATTCATATTCTATAATCCTTCCTCTTTGCCACCTGTCAGTCACCTCTGGTTCGAATGTGCCTTTTTTGCTAAGACATTTATTGCATTGAAAAGTGCAGACTATCACCACAGAGTTACTGCCCCAGCTAGAACGTTTATATAACCCTGAAACACAGTTTTAAAAATCAACGGCATTGTAAATCCTGTAAAAAATTGTTTAAGCAACCACAAGATGTTTTAGGACTATTACATACTGATGACTCAAGAATTAATCATAGCTGATGAAGAAGATTCTAGAAGACAAAATAATGGAGTAATAAAAATCCAAAGATTCTTTACTTTAATATTATTATGATGTTACCTTATTTTACAATTATATTAACATAGAGCACACAACTTGTATAGACTTTGAGAGTAAGATTTTTGTCTGTAATTAAATAACATGAATAAAAGCTAGTAAAAAACTTTTGTGTCTTAAAAAGACACAAATAGTTGCAGGAGATTTTTCAATGCCTTCTTCTCTGAGATAGACCCACAGCAAAATAAAAATTTTCAGTTATTAAAATACAAAAAAAAACTGGGATTTTTTTTTTTTTGGTACGCTTTGTTCTTTTAATGGAACTTCCCCATGATTAAAGGAAAAAGAGAACTGTTACAAATGTTTCCATAGGAAGTACTTAGCATTTCCCCAATAGCTCTCATCTTCTTTTTCTTGATTCAGATTTTAGATTGAAGCTGACTAAACCCAGACTTAGGCACCATGAAAAAAGGGAATAATAAAATAGTGCTTGGTGGACTACATATAACACTATGTGACCTCCTGGCTAAAACCTGTCCTGTTATTATTTCTCTACCGTGGTTAAGCAGATGACCTCAGGACAGGAGGGAATTCACTAAACTAATCCTTCCCTCTCCAAGAGTTAAAAACCCACTTCTTGAACATGCGAACCAGAAACAAATTTAACCTTTGCAGTCTTCTCTTTGCCATAAAAGGATTCCTCTCTGGGCAGCCACCAGAGTCCATTAGCTGGGAAAGCAGGCAGGTGTAAAAGAAGTTCATGTTTAACCTCACTGGGTTTGAAAGCCAGCACTGAAGTTTATCAGCTCACAAGCCCGTGAAGGGAGGAGGAAAGACAGAGAATGGGATTTAGTCAAAGACTTACTCAGAGTTAACACAGGCCACTGGCGCTAATAAACAAACATTGCCAGACATCAAAAGGAAGTAAGTAAATCTGGGAAGGTTTAGTTCAAACAATGGAAGGGCAAGCTAAGCCTGTTACAGGGTGGGCAGTGGGGTGGGTGACTTTGAAATGTTAACCCTTGCCTGGGTCACAGCAGCATCAGAAAGGGAGGGTTGGACCCCAGATGTGTTCTAGGGAAGCAAGAAATGGTTGCTCCACAAGCTGGAAAGAAACTCTATATATTTATTTGGTTCTCAGTCTTAAATGTAAGCTTAGTAAGTATAAGTAAGAGCTTACTGGGCTCATGTAAGCTTAGGAGTCAACCCAGTGCAGCCAAGATGTTACTCAACCAGTGATCTACCAAAAGATATGCAAAGATTGATAAACCAAACCTATTTCCAGAGTAGAAACCTTGCAAGTTTCATGCAGTGCCTGGACAAGTGGTGGGTGATGTCCTTGCAGGAGAAGTTATGGATACATGGCACAGCAGCGCACAGAGATTTTCCACATTTGGGAGACAAGAGACAATCTCCACTGCCACACTCCATCAGGCAGTGTGATGGCAGCACATGGAGCCTGGGGATGTAGAAATCATTAAGATGTAGCCACACTGCCTTTTGAAAGCATGTCTCCAACAGCTTTTTGAGATGCACACAGACTTGTGTGGGTCTTGATTGTTTAAAGGACATTTCATCCTACGTGGTAGTTTTTCTATGCTAAGTAGGGTTGATTCAACCAAACTGCATAACTGCACACACAGTTCAGCAGAGGGGCAAAAGTGGCATTCGATCTTCTAAATGCTTCCTGATCTATGTAACTCCCTTTGTCTCTTTTTCTTCTTTCAGTTTCCAATCAATCTGTCTCTAGCAGAGCATCTTGTGAGAACAGCTCTGATGGCAGCTCCATGGAGGACGTATGTACACCAACTTTCAAAAAAAGGCTTGTTCTGAAAGGAAAGTCTTTGAGAAAGTAGCCAGGAGCTTGAAAAAAGGAAATCTTTTGTCTTCAGAAGAGAGTGCTCAAAGAGCTGGAAGGAAGATGTCTCAGACATCTTCTACAATCTATGGGTGGTCTCTAGTCCATTTGTGCTCTGCAGGGTCTCCCGAAAGAGCAGAGTTCAAGAAGGACTCTACCAGGCTCAGACAAGGATCACCTTCCAGGCCCAAGGAGCAGGAGCTGTCACCTTGCATGGGATGCCCTGAGACTGCCCATCTTCCTGCAGAGCCAAACCTCCTCCTGAGGACTTGGCAAAGCTAGGAAATGCTGCCTTGGCACAATCTCATTTTTTTTCAGAGGCATCTGTAGAGGAGCAGGAGACACTAAGTAGAGCATTGCTTTAAAAGTCAGAGGCCACCTCTCAGGGCTCTGGCTCCAGAAGCCTCATCAGGGGCAGATGTCTCCTGGGCTCCAGCTGTGCATCATGCCCAAAGCTGCTTGCATCACCTAATTGCTGAAAGAAAGAACCACATGGTGACAAGTCCAGTGTAAGAAATGGAAACTTGCCCCTCAGCTCTGTGAGGAGACAAGGCAGCAGTCCTGGGGCCAAGATAAGTGGGCAGACAAGGAGCTGAACCAGATATATTGTATGGTTTATCTCCCTTTGCCCAGACAGAGCAAAGGAGAGGGAAAACCCAGAGCTCTCTTCTAGCAGTGGGTTGCCTCCAGTCCATGTCCTTCCTCCTGAAGGGTGTTCCTGTGGCTGGATGCACAGGCACTGCCTCCCATTGCCTGCCAGCAACTCCATTCCTCAGCAAAGGGCAAGTGTGTGAGAAGGAGAATGGAGGAGAGAGCTTGAAGGCTCTAGAGAACCCCAAACAGGCCAAACAACCAGAAGTAATCAGGTAGGTTTTGCTGATGACTGTGGCATTGTATCTGCAGAGCTTCAGGCTCCTCTCCCTCAGCTCTCTCTGTCCTTTTGCCCAAGCAGCAAGGACAGCCCAGCCAGCAGTGTCTTACTCCCAAAGGCAGGTGATGCATTAAAAAAAAAAAAAGAAACAACAAAAAAGCCCCATAGCAACCACGAGCAACACAGAGGTTTAAATAACATCATGCATAATACATTGCAAACTCCCACCTCCGACTGAGGGAGAGATGGCTGCAAAGAGAGTGTCAACTGAGCCAAACACAAGGCAAGGCTTTTTCCAAAGGGCCAGGGATGGTGAATCTTTAGGAGTCTTAAATCTGCCATAGTGCAGGTTGCTTTATGGCTGGGATGAAGAATAGCAAAGCAAAAAGGCTCCAATCTCTGAAGATTATTAAGCTTTCTTTGTTTGTTGGTTGGTTGGTTATTTTTCTTTTTTTTTATTTTGCTTTTGTTATTCCTGCTTAATCAAGGCTCAGCTTGGTGCCTCACAAACCCCCATCTGTCACCAGGGGTGCAGACACAGACCACTCAACACAAAGCAACCCACAGGTGCTGAGCCACAGCTCTGGGTGGCTCCAGCCCTGCTCCTTTTCCAGGAGCTCCCCCAACTCCCACCTGCCTTTCCATCAACCAGAGTGCCTTGTCCAGCACTGTGTCACCTCAGATCTCTTCAGATCACAGCGTGCTGCCTTCATTTGTCAGGCAAGGTAATGCAATGACAGGATGATGTGCTATGGGTCCATGTTTCTTTTATTAGGATCGTGTACCTGCTGTCACTTCAGATAAGGACTATCTATTTCAAGTGGTTTCCTGCACAGTCAACAGGGCTGAGTTTCTCCAAGAGGTCATGAGAATTATCTGGAACCTCCAAGCGTGCCTAGTCAGACCTATATCCTCTATCATAGCATGGAAAGCTTTGTTATCTCAAGATCATCTCAGGTACATAAGCATTTAAAGCAGCCACAAAAAGACTGAAGAACATAAGCACATATTTAACTTTGAGCTAAAGGATTCCTCTACACTTCAGTTCTGTTACCCCAGTGCTTAAAGCTAGGCACACATGTCATTTGTGGATCCTAACAGCATCAATAATTTATGCTGCGGAAGCAACAAGAGGACCCATTTAAGTTGAGACTGTTGTACAAACAAAATAATTGACAGTCCCTGCCCTAAAAATCTTCCAGACTGGAAAGTGAAATCTGCAATTCCCTTTGTAGCTTTCTCTTCCCTGATTTATTTTCCCCTCATGTTTAATCCAACTTAAACACTTCCGTGCTGCAACATCAGTGTGTTATTTTTAAATTCAGCTCTTATTGATTAACGAGAAGAACTGACCCTCGTCTTTATTGTTAGAAAAGGGTAGAGGCAGCTGGGCTCAAATGCTGAAAGATTTACTGTAGTGACCTGTTCTGCTGAGGCACCAACTAAGATATGAGCCATGAGTTCAGATGCATCTGAAATACTTTTGTAAGCTTTCAGCACCAGTACAAGCTTCTTGTCAGATCAGCTGTTTGCCAGTAAGACAATAAAAATGCCCCCTCCAGATTTACTCTTCCCCAGGGAGTTTGGGTTTAAACCACTCAGGATGCTTTTCTGACTGCATTTGGCTACACAGGAGTTGGGATAATTCCTCTTACAATTTGGATCAGATGCAAAAGCAAACCAACAAACAGAACCAAGGAGCCAGGACCCTGTTTTCAGTATTGTGTATTGAATGTACTTTTGCAGCTCCCATTCCACACGGAGTGGGATCCTGGAGACAGAGCACCTCTGATGATCAGGTGCCTTGCTGCAGAGTCTCACTATTTCTGTGTGTAATTGTCATGAGCTCTTCTTGCTCAATTCACTTCCCGTTGGGCCAGCATCCCTCCTCTGAAAAAACTACTGATTCTCATTTTCCACAACTGCTTCGTCTGCTCTCCAGATTGTCACTTGTCCCCTTCTATAAGATAAAGCTCCAAACTGAACCCAGTGGTCCAGTCACTGCTGAGGAAAGCAGAGAAATTAGTGTCCTGGGTACTTTTAATTTGGCTTTCAAAATAAACCCCACACTCCCTGCAGCCCACTATAGCAGCTTCCTTTAGAGCTATGCTGTCCCACTGACTCATAGTCAATTTGTCATCTAAAATTCCCCAATCCTACTCCATGATAGGAAAATACTGGTTACAAAACAGCAAGTTTCCTCTTCTTTTTTTTAGGACACTGACTGAACTATTTAAAGGCTTTTACCATAGCTGTTGTTTTTATAGCATCCTTACTGTCCACAGTGTTGACCCCATCCAATATTCTTCATATTTAATACCTGGGTAGCTGCAATATAAGAAGAGAGTGAATCAATGCAAAACAAAAAATAAAGAAACATTTTTCTACCTCCCAAATCTGCCATCCACCCCATATGGTTGCCCTTACCAAAATTTTTTCAGACCAAGCACTGGCTGAGTTTACAGATTTCCCAGTCTTCCAACATAGGCCCCTGCATGCCCAGGATTCTCCAGAAGCTCCAGCTGATCTTCAGACTAGAACCAACCTTTGGGCATGATCTATCTAGCATTACGACGTACACTTCAGATGGAGAACAGCCTGGCTCCCCCTGTTTCCAGCTCAGGTAGTCCCTAAGCAGCTGAATTGGTCCACCTGGAGTGACTGGTGGAAGCTGTCACTTCTGCCAGCCACCCTTGGCCAGAAGCTCTCACAAGCTGTCCTCTTCACTAGTTTCCCCAGTGATGCTTTGATCCCAAGTTGGGGTACAATGGCACATGGGATCCATATATAAGCCCTGGCACAGAGAGGCTACTATGAAGATTGTTCCTTGGTCAATCCAGGCTCTCCCTGTTCTTCCTTGTTACCCCAAGAAGTCATCAAGAACCCTCTGCCCTCCTGTTCTTCCACCCCTATTGGATTTCTGAAGAACAACTTTTTTTTTTTAGACCTCTGGACAGAAATAAGAAAAACTTATTTCCACAGAAGACACCTCCTCATTGATAAGGGTATTAATAAACAAAATAAAAGAGTGATTCATTGTTAGTCCTGGGGTAAGACTTGAAGCTAATTTGATGAAAGGATTCCCACAGATATTTGCCAGTACTGATTCAAAATTTTGACCATTTGGCTATGTTGGCATAGATTAAATGGTGAAAGTTGACTAATTTCATAGGTCTTTTCTTACAGCAAGGATAGTTTGAGTAGAGATGTAAGAAGTTGTGCACTGACATTCTGGAATCTGCCCGTGGGGCAGAGGAAGCAAGCTATTTACAGAAGTTTGGTTTGTCTTCTGTTTTTCTATTGAATTGCATTTAACAGAAAATACTAGAAATTAGACTGTATCTTGAAGAGAATCCTTTGTTATCTCTGCTGGGATGAGCAACTCTCTGACAGATCTCTTTCAAGTAGAGTATCCATGTGCTACATTGAAGTTCTTTGATTTCTGCCTTCCTGAGGTCAGCCTTCTAAGAGTAAGTTAAATGTCTTCTGCTTTCAGAAAGTGAGGGAGATGAGACATAGGCAGCGGACAGAATTATAAGGACTCCCATCAAACTGAATGGGTTTTGGATCAGACCCAAAGCCCCTTGCTCTGAAGAAAAAGAGGAGCAAAATTCGAGTATTCCCCAAGAGTAAGAGACATAAGCAAGGCTTAAGTAATGGAAATAAGGAAAGGCTGGTTGACAAAGATAGGGCAGCAGTTTCCTTACAAGCCGTTCTTTGTTCCTATGATTTAGGACATGCCAGTTTCTGACAGATTAGGCAAGTATGTATTTTCCTTCTGGGAGAAGCTGTGGTGAACACCAGTAAAGGCTGAATATATCATACTGCAGAACAACTCTGCTGTTTGGGGTAATAGCCTTCAGCAAGAAGAGCAGCCAGCTGCCCTGAACAGGGCTCTGGCACACAGGCAGGGTGCTGCCAGACACGCAGCTGTATTTGCAGTACACAGTTACCTGTGGTACCAAACAAGAGGTACAATGAAATTTCTCTTACCCAAACGCTGATCAAAGGGCCCCGAGATATTCCAGGCCAAGGTACTGATAATCCACTTGGCAACATGTTCCCACTAGTGGTTCCAAAGCAATAACCCCACCACACTCCAGAGGTGACATTACTGCTTGTGCTCTATAGACTGAGCTGCAGTGATCCTTGAAAAATCCCATAACCCTTTTACAAGAGTCAATAAAGTATTTTGTCAAAATGTCATTGTTTTATAACGCACTTGCTGCCTGCTTACTCCTTTTCCATTGGAATCCCCTGTGAAAAAAACAAGACAGACCTCATCTTCGGTGCTGGTTGCATTTGTGTGGGAGGAAAGCATGAATCAATCACTGTTTATAAAATGCTTTTGACTCCTAAATGACTAGAAGTCCCTCTGTTTGGTTCTAGTGACTGATGAACTATCAGACCAGAAATGCCATTTTGATCAACCAAATCATCCTTGGGCACAAGAGAAGCCAGAGAATTTCCTGCACCAGGTCTCATAATTAAACATGGTTATAGGTTGTGGCAACAGAGGCAGCCAACAAACAGGAATGTTTCTGTTTTTCCCAGAGAAAGGAAAGGTGATACATGGAAGAGTTTTAGCATCAGCCTCTCAGTGATTTTAATCTGGAAAAATATTTCAAGAACTTTACACTAAGTTTTCATTTAAGGAACATAGATTTGTACAGCATGTTGTAACTATTTCCATTTAGGGTAAAAGGTTTTTATCCTTCTTCTTCTTCCCCAGCCCATGAACCGCAAAACGTCCTTTCCTGGAATGGCTCAATTGCATGTTAACTATAAATTAAAGATGAGCTATCCCTATACTGAAGCCCCGTTCAAGACCCACATCAAAATATGTCTGTGTCCCACATTTACAAATTGCATATTTGCTTTATGCTAAGAAAAACTGACATTTACGAGTGGCTGCGTGCTTTGTACTTCACTGAAAAAACAAGTTTTAGCTGTGGTTTGTGAAAGGTGGGCTTCTCTCACCCGAGGTGCATACTTTCCCAGGACGGGGAGGGCTGGTCTCATTAATATCCAGTTGAGAACAATTTGCCCTGTTAAGAGAAATGTTTTGCAAGTTCAGTATTTAAATAACAAAAAAAATATGTAACACCCAAAATAATAAGACCTGTCATTCAAGCACAAGTTTAACCTAGAAAGTCAAAGCAAGTCATGTAGGAAGAAAATTAAAAGCATTTCAAAGTGTCAGAAAAAACTTTGAATGTGACTTCCCATAGTGGCATCTGCCCACCTCTTGCCATAACACTAGGTATGTCTTGATCATATCAATATTTTCACAAGTTCTCCATGCCTACATACCAAAAGTAATTGGAAAAGTATTGGAAAAAATGCAAATAGACATACTGGAGATGAAATTCAGATCTCTTAAAATCAATGGCAGTTGGTTTCAACAGAGTCAGATTTCATTGAATAAGCAGGGCACTCATAACCATGTCAGACCACTCACACATACCATACTGGAAGCTCCTCTTGCCAAAGGGAGCTTCCACCTACCTTTCTAATGTCTTGATTCAACTTGATACTTAAAGCCCTTGAGAGAGATTATTCACAGCTTTGTACTAAGTAAGCACTTATCTTGTCCAACTGTGGCCTGATTGCATCTTCAGGGAAAATACACAAGTGAATATCATTTATTTATTTTATTTGGAGAGGTTTGGGGATGTTGATGCTTGGACATGGTGGTCTTAGAGATCTTTTCCAACTGTGACAATTCTGTGAAAAGGAAGGGATGTGTCCATACTAGGAGGATGACAAGTCTGAGTTCTCTCTAATCCTTGCTCTCAAATGTATGTTTCCTTCTGGTATCTGAGCAGCTTAAGAAAGCAATTTTCATTTGTTCCCTGTTTGGGGAAAAGTGGTATTCCTAGATAATGATGGAACTCAAGGAAGAAATATTTGCAGGCTGAGTGTCAAATTTCTATTAGTTATGGCACCCTAAAGGCATGGCAGCAGTCCTCATGCTTTGGGAGTCCCAAAGACTTGGGAAATCCCCTCAAGCCAGAGGTTAGCAAGGTATGACCAGACACCAGGTTGAGGTTCAAAGTGGCCTCTTCGAGTCTTGCCAAGCCTTCCCCCCATGAAGCAGCCTCCATCTTCTCAGTGTCTGAGGACACCTGACCTCATACTCCATGAGATCCTTGAAACATGTCCTCTCCATCATTACCTTGCTCTATAAGGAAAATAAGTCCATAGAAACACTCTTTTGGTTGAAAACACCTCACTGCATAAGACAACACATATTTCACCTTTTGAGCTGAGCTAGAGTAGAAAAGGTTAAACAACACCCAACAAATGAGCAAGTTGTTCTTTTCCAGTGCTTCCAGTTTTAGAAAGTCCCAGTCAGTTCTCTGGATAGAGCACATTTTTAAAGAAAATGGGCCAGAAAGTCCTCTACAGATGAGTCACACTGACTGAATATCAAAGTGGAACAACAGAGCTGTTGTCCTATCAGGCTGAGCCAAAAATAGTTGTTTTCATGAACATTTTACCTGATTCTCATTCTCATCTGCGCAGAAATCCAGTGGGGGTGGAGGAACCAGTTCTGTTTCAACTTTAAATTTCAACTTGTGCAGCAGAAATGTATTATCAAAAAGGATGTAGCAAATAAGATTATTTGCAGAAGACTATAATGCTGGCAGGTGGTCTGTTTACCAAAATCTGGCAAGCAGGGCATGGCATTATTCTGGATTTCTGCCTACCTAATAAAACTTTTTGATGTACATCCTAAGTATTCCTCTTTCTACGTAAATATCCCAACACTTGGTTATTAGCATAAATGAAAAGCAGACCCATGCTGAGCATTATCACTGACCCCAGCAGTCATGTTGCTCCTGAAATAAAAAAATCCCTAATGACTGCAGAACTGTCCTCAGCTGTCCCTTTATTTTCAGTAGTTCATGCTTACACAAGGTCTTTCATGAAGAGCAAACCCCACTGTCTTGGAGGAACATATGACCATACTACAACTAATGTATACAAAACTTTTTATAGCCTTGAAGCCAAGATACAAAACATCCTATCTTTTTTTCTCTCTCACTTCTATATTCATCTGTGGTGAGTTAGGTTGTGTGCTTAACCGAGAAAAAACTGCGTCATGCCATGGTAAGGGTACCCAAAGTCAAAATGGGCCATGGCTTTAGGTGCCTGAATTATGATACCATGAAAGAAATAAATCTTCAGAAGTATTAAACATCTGTCAGGAAAGAGAGAAAGGAAATCAAACCAAATCAGACAGACAAACAAACAAACAAGATGTTCTTTTTCAATTTAAACACAAAAAGAAAATGACTGAAGCCTACATTAAGTTTCCAACATGAAAAGCCTTTCAGTAAGCCTCACAACACTCAAAGATGTCAGATAAATAGTACAGTATTACAGATCAACTGTCTGGCACAGAGAAATCAAATGATTTGTTCAAAACTGGAGAGGAGGCCAGAGCCCAGAAGTTAGATATTTCAAGTGGTTACCACACATCCCTCCCCTGGCAGCTGGCAGCTAATCCCACGTGCATTTTTAAAAACCATCATGGAAGTTGTCACGTTCTGTGACACATAGATCAAGGTTCCCCGACAAGCAAGGGGCTTAAATTAATCTCAGACCTGCTTTTGAGTTGTGCACACACCCCAGCACACACACTCAAGGCAACAGACCCACACTGTCATGGAGCCAAGTGATGCCCTTTCAAAGCATCAGGCTGGGAGAGGAGGCCAGGAGCCTTTGGCAGGGCTCAGACCTCCCAGCCTGAGAAGTGAGGCACTCAGGTTGCTCTCTGGCTCCACACATTTTGTCAACTGATTACAGACCTTGGGAATATGTCAAGAGCTTTGTAACATCCTCTGTCTATGCATCTCCTTCATCCGCCTTGGTGAGCACAAAGTATGGGATGTGAGAAAATACAGGCAAGGGGATGGAGTATTTTTCTCTCCACTTCCTGAATCTCTTTGTTTTCAGCACTTTAGGGCTACCATTTTATTCACATGGTTCTCCACTTTAGCATAGGTTGTAAACACTTATGCAGCTCCCCTGCTCAGAGCAGTTCAGCTACAGCGAGATGTCTGAGTGAAGTTTCACTCAGTCCCCCTGGGCTAGTTTTGTTAAAAAGAAGACATGAAGGACTGCCTGGATACAGAACTATGTATGAAGACCACTGAGGACTGAAAAAGGACCATCCTACACCCTGAGAGATACTGGACAAACCCCATCTACCTTTAGATTTTACCATATACTTGCTCCCATGTGTCCTAGGCTCTTGGGAACTCCATTTTAACAAGTTCTGCAGATACACCAAAATATAGTAATAGGACCCAGGCCCGCCATCCACTTTTCAAGTTGGGCACACTTCTACACTTATTGCCTTATCCAAGGACATACTAATTCCTCTGAACCTATTATGGGTCAGTGCAGGCAACCAGAGTGCTGTTGATCTCTCAGCTAACCAACCAGGCTACTTTCTATGACAAGACAACAGTGTTAAGTTGAAAAAAGTCATAATTCCCATTTACCTCACATTCCCGAGGAGGCATCTGGAGAACTGTATCTGGTTTGAGGCTCCCCAGTACAAGTAATGCATTGACATAATGGCCCAAATACATTTAATCTCTAATTCAGCAGTGCTGGATTCCAGGGCTAGTGGTTTATACAGGTTAAGTGTTGATTTAGATGACAATACAGGTTTTTCCCCAGGAATATTTTTTAGAGGCAAGACTATTTGTATCAATTTCAGACAGGATTTTAATGGCAGAAGAATAGTAATTTTTTAAACAGAAATTACAAGTATGACCAGTTTTTCTACAGTGGATGGGTTTTACTATGAGTTTATGGCCTAATAAAAAAGTAGACACTGGTACAGATATGTACATTGCCTATACCTTCTTACTTGACAAGCAAGACCCTGTGCATTAGAATGCCTGCTATTTCTGTTATTTCCACAGTTCTGAGCTATCTTTCCTTCTGTTTCTTCTTCCTCTTCACACTAACAGGGATATACAGCATGCTTTTTAATTGTGTCAGCAAAAATCTAGAAATCTCTTGTGTCTTCTCTGTAGACCAGAACAAAACTCCTTCCCAGACATTTCAAATTCTTGTCACATAACTTTGTTTGCCATCTGAAGATGAAGGGTTTCTTCCCTTCCTTGCCATGTGTGGACAACAGATATCCAAGAAGTGCAGGGTTTTCAAGACAGACAGTGCCTGAAAGCAGTACCTGAAAGTTCAACAAAAATATGTATTTCAAAACTGCATCCAGATTTGCAAAACTCACTTCTGTTGTACCTCACCACTGAGGCTCCCATATCCCAAAGCCTTCATCTTGTCCATGCATGTAAATAAGACCAGCCAAGGACTGTTCTTTGGCACTGGAGCCAACTGCCCAGCAGTTCATATGCAGACAGCTAAGCCCTTTCACCTCCCCAGAACAAGGTGCCTGCAGCCAAATTACTACTGGGAATGGCCCCTGGCCAGTGTGAGCCTCCAGACAGTGGCCAGGCGTTGTCTGGAGAAGCACTAGGTGCTGTGGGCTGGAGCAGTGCTGACAGCTGAGAGCACAGACAGGTACACACTAGCGCTCAGGGCTACACCGTGTCCCTGTTTAACCTGTTGGGATAAACCTGGCCACAGCCTCCTGTGGCTCTGGCCTTTGCGGTCTTCTCCTCTCTCTCTTGGTCCTTGCAGCAGAATGGCCTTTGTTCAGCCAAAGCTCAACTGCAGTCCAGGAATCATGTCAGAAAGGGATGGAAAATAGTACATGATTTCTTAGAGTTTATAATTTTTATTTATCAGAACTGTGTCTTCTAAGGGCGAAGATTAGCTTTGTTTTTCAGGAAGCAGACTGGTAGTCACAAGTGGAGACCAAAGCATCCATCAAGTTCTGGAAGTAAAATATTAGACAAAAGGAGACAAACCAAATACTGCATATCTGTCAGTTGCAACCTGGTCTCTAAAGCTCCAGAAGACACAGCTCTTATTTTAAGGTGATGTTGCCACATGCTTCTATGGTATCTTTGCACAACCTGATGGAGACACATCCCTGAGGGGCCACCTTGTATGTCCTGGCCTTGCCTGCCGTTTACCAGCAGGCTGGAAGTGCCCATGAATTACTCTCTACATATAGTAGTTTATTTAGAGATAATTCAAGTTGATGCATGTGTGAACAGGGCCTTTCATTGAAACACTGTAAGCAGCCAGACGGAGGGAGAGCTTGTGGGGAGCCATGATAAAGTGTTTCAAGTAAATGACACCCCAAACAGCTCAACTTCTGCAGCACCAGCAGGCAGCCCGGAGCACGAGAGAAACACCAATGCAAACAGTTGTCACTTTTTGCTCAGCCAAAACCAGGGGTTCTGCATATTTATGTAAACCCAATTGACCAGCAAAGTATACACATGCAACACTGACCACGGGTGCAGCAATGACATCTTTCAGTGTTATCTTGTTTTCTATTGACTCTTTTCTGCCAGACCAGAAATGGATATTTCTAATGAAAAAAACAAACAAACAAACAAAGCAAAAAAACCCCAAACAACCAAACAAAAAAAGGAAAAAGGGGGGAAAAACCCCCACTCTTTACTTCTTACCATCTTGACATAATATTAGGTTTGTATTAACAGTATCTGGGTAGATGCCAAGTTTCCACCCTCCTAGAGTGAAGGTTTGAGGATATGTTTCATTAGCAAAGATTTAAGAAACCTAGCACAGCACATAGCTGCTTGCTCTATGAACATTAATAACAGTGTTAAGCAATGTCATGTCAATCACTTTACCATTACAATTGTCATGACAATTACACTTCAAAGTTTGAATCCATACATGTGGTAAAAGGACACCCAGGAGCAGCTGTGCATTGGCAAATCACTGCCCTGGGAGGGTAGTACCTGTTCAGAGGCATTGTGTGAACCTCCTTGCTCGTTCTATAACATCCCATTCAGCCCTTGCTATTCTCCTCTTGTTCTTCTCAGAAGCCAGATTATGACCCACTGATAGCTGATATATGAAGGCTGTGGTCACCTGCTGAGATGGGGCAGAAAACCCCACCTTTTGACAGTGAAGAAGACAAAACTATTTCCTAGTCTTAGTCAATGTAGTGGCTATTAAAAGGTAAAAATAATAGGTTCCAATGCAAAACTATGAAATCATTGGATAACTCCAATTTCAAAGCTGGAAAGTCTGGGATAAAGATGTGTACATTGTTTTACAGTGTGAAAGAAACACAGAGGTCTGAAGAGTGTATGTTGCTGTATATCTAGTGTGCTTGTGCCAACTAACTGCATTGACTCAACAAATATTGATACCTGTAATTATTGATATCAACATCAGTTCAAAACTAGGCCACTTAGTTACTATACTGGTCTGTGCAAACTTTACACACACCTTTCAGATTACTGACCTCTAGAAGAACTCTAGCAACATTCCAGGAGGTGACAACTCCAGCTAATGACCCATTGTGGTACCAGACACCAGCATTCAATGCCACAACACTCCCATGAAACCAAACTCAGCCCATTTTGGAGAGACCTGGCTTCCAGATACTGGCAGAGGCAAAAATCCTGACAGCTGAACGCATGCTAGACCAAAGACTGCTAAATAAAACTTGCAAGAATAACAGCTTATGCTACGTGGAACTGGACTTTACTACATGAAAACCTGCAGATAGGATTACTCCACCATCAACAAGACTATCTCTGAAATTGAGGTCATGACTGGATGTCACCATGAACCACTCCCAGCTCAGAATTTGTCCTGTTTAACTAATTTGGACTGCTATCAGTACACAAAAGAACTTTCTATTCTTTACACATTCTTATTCACAGCACTTTAAGCAATTTGTCTGCTGTTACCCACATTATTCCCCTGTGCAGAGGAGCTGAAAAGCAAAGAGTAAAGTTTGTGTGGACAGAAGTCTTCCAGTCTGAAGACCAGTATAGAACAAATATTACGTCCCTCTGTAAAAAGAGCCAAAAAAAAGAAGAAATCCAAGAAACAGCCAATCAGATAACCTTGTTTCATTCCTGGGGAAGACTATGGAACCAGTTGTTACCAAGGGTATTTCCAGGCACACAAATGACAAGAAGTTAAATGTGAAAAGTCAGCATGGTTATATTGAAGGGACAATCATGCTTGATCAAATAGCACAGGGGAAATCTGTGGATACCATCTATTTTGATTTTAGCAACGTGTTTGACACAACTCCCTCAAAATCCATTTTGACAAGCTAAGATATAGACTTAACTGATGAATAAAAAATAACTGAAATACTGACTGGTCATGCTAGACTCAATGCAATTCAGCTTTAAAAATTATCTGCAAGGTAGGACTGAATGCACCTACATCAAATTTGAGGATGATTCTAAGCTGGGAGACCAGGTAGATGGACTGGAAAGAAAAGTCACCATATAGAGAGATATCAATAGGCTTTTGAGATATGGCCAACAAGAATGAAGTTTAACATGAGGCTCAGCAGAGATAAATGTCAAATCCTGAATCTTGGATGGAATAATACCAAGCAGTAGTACCAGCTGGGCACTGGCTGGCTGGACAGTTGCTCTACTGAAAAGGCACAGGGTGTCTTGGCAGACAGCAAACTGAACATGAGCCAGCCATGTATCCTGGCAGCAAAGAAGGCCAGCAGCATCCTGGTGCAATTAGTAAGCCTGTTGCTGGTAGCTGAAAGGATGTGATTTTCCTACTATGCATGGCACCTGTTAGGCCACACCTGGAGCACACAGTTCAGTTTTTCTCCCCCTAGTTCAGGAGACACTGAAAGCCTGGAGATTATCCAGAAGGGATCAGCACAATTAAGGGGCTTGGAGAATTTCACAACTGAATGAATTGTGCTTGCTCAGCCACAAGAGAGGAAGGCTTAGGGTGAAGAAATCAAATCACTGCCCTCCAGTACAAAAAAAAGTAGTTGTGGAGAAGATGCATCTCTTCATGAAGATGCACTGTGACAGGAAAAGAAGAAACAAGTGGCTTTAAGAGAAGTTCCACTAGTATATTAAAACAATTTTTTGCTCTGAGAGCAACTAGAGTATGTTCAGTTGCCTGAAGAGAGTGGAATCTTTCTCACTTCAACAGAATCTTGGATGGTCTTGGGAGGTCCCTTCCAACCTAAACTTGCCTGCATTTCTGCAATCGCTTTCTACTTCTTTTCAATATATAGTTTATTTTGTATTTATGTACAGGGAAAAAAATGTTCCTATCTTTTGCATTTGGAGCAGAAAGCAATAAGGATGAGTGTCCAAGACACAAAGGGGTAAAGAACTCTCGCTAGCTCAGACAGCAGCTCCAGCTCCCACATACCCAGACTTTAAATGGCCAGGGTTGCACTCTAACCTGGACACCTGGCAGACATCCCCCATGCCAGGTTTCTGCACAGTCTAACCCTGCCCGGAGGGGTGGTGAGTCTCAAGCTTCTTGCTGGCCATGCTTTCCCCGACTGCTGACTTGTTTCGTGCTCCACATCATGTGCCAGCCCAAAGCACAAGCCCTGCCCTTCCGCCTCCTGGACATGAGCTGGCATGCATGGCCCAGCTTTCCAGTGGGTGCAGCAACCTCCCATGAAGAGGAGTTTAAAAAGGTAACTGTTACAGCTAAAGGCAAGAACTGGCTGCAGCCAAAGGTCTCAGCCCATCAGGAGGCCCTGTCATGGCCTGAGCTGCAAGCCCTAGAGACTGACAGAGCCTCACAAATATACTACCTCAGGGCCAGTAGCCAGAGGGCTGACCATCAGAGCATTAATCAGGCAAATTGTCATTTTTTGGCTAAGCACCTTTAAATCACACCCATCATTTCCCTGCTAGGATCCATACTAGGGTCGACAGGCTCAGGACGGTGGGTTTGTCATTCACACCAAAGCTTTCCATGCTGCATGCAGTGACAGGAAGAAAGGAGAGCTGGATTCAACAAGAAGCAATGGGCAGGCAAGGAAGTGAGCAGGACAGCAGCCAACTGGGGCAGCACCAGTGGCATGTGCCTGGGGAGATGTCAGGGCCACCAAGTGCTGTGACACACCTTTGGTGTGGTTTCCACTAGTGAGAAACTGTCCCCATGGCAGAAGCTGCACCTGACATACCCTCCAAAATTGCTTTGGATACAAGTATCTCTCAAAAATTGCTCCAGATAAGCAGTGATTCCTATCCTGAGGAGTTGGAGACATGTCTAACCCCAAACTCCTCCCTTTCCTGGCCCCAGTTCCTAGCTTGCCGCAAGGCAGAGAGATACAGACACTTGTGTAGCTACAAAGCACAATGAGATGTCTGAGACAATGGGAACCTGCTCAGTGCAGGACCTCAGAGTCCTTGAGGTGGTTGGGGTGATGCCCAGCTGTGTTTCACTTGGCCTCATCTGCAGCCTCCAGGAGATCTCACGTCATTGCTCCCTGTCCCAACAACACACCAGGGCAGCCCTGCAAGCCAGGGAGAAAAGCAAGAGCCAAGCAGCCACCATGGAGCCACCTGGAAATTAGATTAGGCAGAACAGGCACCTACTTTTGTGAAAACGATCTGCAATTAAATTAAGAGTAACTGTGTCAGGCCATGCACAGGAAGACAACTTGGGCTTGAAAACAGGTCTCAAACACAACTTCACGAAGGCAGGAAGCTGATGTATGGTCATGTTCATAGCAGATCCACACAGAACACTGCCCAGGAGACCACTGTCTGCCTGTCCCCCCCTCTGCTGAATACATTGGCAACCAAACATGTCAGAGAACTGAAACATGGTGAGATTTCAATCCATTGTGTGAAAACAGCTGAGCAGAGGACAGAAACCTAAATGCTGCCAGTCCTGCCTGGGGATGAGTTCATGCACTGTCAGACATCAGAAGCGTTGGATCAGGACCAGCTGTGGTTTAGGGCTGTGCACAGATCCTGCCTGTAGATATGAAATGGTGGTAGGCAGGTGTCTGGGCAGATGACCAGCTCAAGTGGGAGGTGGGACACAGACCTCCCATGTTAAAGAGGAAACTGTTCAGGGCTCAGCAAGCTCTTGTGTGTGGTAAAATATGGGAAAAGCAGGTGCACCCAAAGTGAAGCTTGATAAAATAGCATTGCAATATTCTTCTCACACTGACCTAGTCCCCCAGTGGCATGCATTGGGCACTGTTTCACACCACTTTTTTTTTCCATCTCATGAACACTTTCAATCTTTCAAAAGTTGTCCTGCGTTTCATAAAATCAGGAGTCTTCAGCACAAACACAAGCAAAGAGAAATATGGGATGCCCAGGATGCCCAGTGCTCACCCAGAGCTCTGCTCCTCTCCCTGCGAGCACAAAGGTGGTGATGAGCAGTTTAGAAGACCTTGGGCTACCTGAGGAGGAGGCAGCTGGCTGTGCGCAGCTCCTGCTTCTTTATTTCCCTAATCCAAAGCAGTTTGAACTGCCTAACCACATGGGTTTGCAGCACAAGCATTTTGAGACAAAATTCTATGGACCTGGGAGCTCTCCTAAAAAATTCAGTAAGCAGATGGTGATTTGGGAACCGCTTAATGACCTTCGGTGTGGGCATCTGCAAATCAGGTCCTTGGTACTCCCAGGCATTTTAAGGTCTTTACCTTAAATTTTCCAGAGTTGAGTGCCCATTCAACACTTGCTAAGTAGTTACTGGGATCAGGGCACTATTTCAAAAAATTACATGACCCCAGAGGGACCAAGTGTGGATGACAGGTATGACAGAAAGAAGGATCAATGCTGTAGTCCTGATTACAAAGAAAATGTAGTGGGCAATGCAGTCATGTTTGTGGCCTCCCAGCTGGTTCAAAGCTCAACAGTGTCAGCCAAAGTATGACAGAGATGCAAAATAATGAAGACAAACAGTGTGTTGATGTGGGAGTGATAAGAAGTGGTGGGGAATCTACCTCTTATCTAAGCAAATTTTCCTGTGTCTTGTCTTAGGCAACTATTTCAAATAACATACCTATGACAAAAGAGGGATATCCTAATTGAGGGTTAAAAATGGGAAATCCTACAGCCGAAAGAAGGAACAGCCATCACAAGGAGGTATGCAGGAGATGGCAACTCCACATGAGAGAAACATCAACAGTTTCACAAGACCTGCAGGCTACTCAGAAAGTGGTACATTTAAAAGCTTTTCTTGAACACAGTCTGCATTCTTCTTAACTTAGCAGACCCTGAAGTCTTTATCAGTACTGGATGTTTAGATAACTTGGCAATCTTCCTGAATATTTTCATTAAAATGAATAAACCTGACAAGCACAGTGCGAGTTACAAACTGCCTTGGCTTCCAGGAATAAGAGGATGGTTCAAAGAATGCAGCCCTTGATGGAAAAGAGCATATCTTATGGCAGAGCCTTCCCATCCCCGCTCGCATTTTTTGTTCCATTTTCTACCCCCTGCACTTTCGCTACGAGGCAGTCACGATGTCTCTGTGCAGCAAGACTCATTCCAACTGGCAGCTCTGGATCAAAGAGCACTGGAAACATTAATCAGCGTGCCTAATCATTTCCAATCACAAGAAACTTTTCTCTGTGACCTGGCATATAAACACCAAGTCATTTCATTCACTGGTTGACGGACCAGAAACCAAACAATCCTTATCGTACCTAATTCATCTTTTACTCCTCCGGGTTACAGATGGATCAGCCTGCAAGCCTCCAGCAGCAGTGGCAAACTTTAGGTGCTTTACTTAATCAAAGTGATTAGCAACCTGTCTGTAGTGTCTTTTATCTGTTGGTGCCAAAGTAGTTTACAAGCATTAAGTGCACCTAATTCTGAGACAGCAAAGCAAGATGTGGCTCCAAAAGCAACTCCAGAAAGGAGGACAAGCTGTTGTTTTAAGGAGGTGGGGAGTTTGGAGGCAGTAAGTTTTGCTGATGTACGGAAGTTGCTTTGAAAATTAAATGAGCAAATGGTGAAGTCAAGGAGAGATCCCAGGAATTCTGACTGCCAGCTATCTGTGCTGCCCGTACTGCCATACGGTTTGTAGCAAAAAGAATAATCCAACCAGACATCTGCACCCAGAGCCTTATCTACTTGGGCACCATCTTCTGGACTGCCACTCTGAGCACAAACAAAGGATGATGAGATCTCTTATCCCCTTGGTGGGTCTGCAGGGGGACATGATGCCTCCTGCTCCAGTTCAGGTTAATATGTGTGATTGCCACCTGTTTGGGATTTTGCTCCAACTGTCCCATTGATTTCTCACTAAATGCCAAGGGCAGAACAACAGCCCAGTCACTGGCCCAAGGAAAGATGACAAAACCCTAAGGTTGCCTCAACTTTCTCTGGGTTTCAGAGGGAAAAAGAAGAGAGAATTATGCCAGAGGTCACCCTGTACCAGAGCACCACGTTCCCTCTTTGAAGGAGAGAGAAGTAAGAGGTGGCACAGAAACCTGCTGCTACACCTGACATGCTCTCATGGATAAGAGCAGGTGATGGAGCCCTGCAGGAGCAGTTTGCAAACTTGCACGACCTGCCTTGAATGTTGTCCAAAACTGTCCTGTTTTTCTCTCTGGTGAATATTGCCAGAGGCAATCCAGCTTCGTTTCTACTCTCACGAGTTAATAGTTCAGTACCTTTTCTTTGAGAATATGTGCCTTGGGGCAGCAGTGTGGGGAGCTAAGAAGGGCTGGAAGAGATGCCCAAGCACACCAAGACTTCTGTTGTACATCTCTAAACCCCATCCGCTGTGGTGGAAAGCTAAACGAAGGATTTCCTGTTGGAAAGGCTGCCAATCCGAAGCTTGGAAGAGCTGTATTTCAACATCTGCTCAGCCACAGTGTTCCTGCCTGGCCGTGCACAAGTCACTCAAAAGCCACATGTATAATGGTACTGACATATCTGAATCTTGGAAGGAAGTCCACAACACTGAGCTGGTTGGCTGTAGAGGATTAAGCATCTTATGAATAGGTCTGGCATGAGGTGACACATCCAATGATGGCTGCAAACCAGGACAAGAGGTGCCAAAAGACAAAAGCAAATATCCTCCAGGTCTCACCATTTGACTCTCCAGCAAGGGCTGTTTCACCCTCTGCTTATCCAGCACCTAAGGTGACTTAACACATGCTCATTCATTGCTCCCATCTCCCAGCCCCAAGTTTCCACAACCATTCCCAGGCCCCAAACTGAGCTTTATCCCTTTGATTCCAAGTCCCAATCTGCTGCAGAGGCTAATAAAACTGACTAGACAGGCAGGGCAGCTGGAAGAAGTAATACTTTCACCAGCTTTGGAGAGCAATGCCAGGGCTGGTCCCTGGGTACCTCTTCTCTCTCTGCAGTTGGCTGGGAACAATGATTTTGTACCTCTGCTTGTCACCTGGTGGCTGGGCACCAGGGAGAGTGAGCTGAAGCTTTGGATATGGAGTTGTGCACAAACTCCAGGCGGGTTTAAAAAAGCAAAGCATAGTATGTCCCTGGACTTAGGAGCAGAGAGTGGTGTTTTCTTTAATGACTGAGACTGCATCACATTTTTGGTAACATCTCAGTACCCAAAGGCAGATGAAAGCCAGTCCACCGGTATCACTGCCACACTTGCCCCAGGCAGGGTACTCCCAGTATCCCTCCAGGCACAGGGGAAATGGTACCAGCATTCTACATGCCTCCTGGGTTTGCTGCCTGAGATACTTTCTGTGGCTGCTAGGCTGGCATGTTTCCTACCACCAAAATGGAAATAAGTACAGAAGACTACAAAGAGTCTTGATCTCACATCAAGAAAAGCAAAGACAGGCAGAGGCTGGAATGTTCCCAAATACCACCCATTCTAAACCCCCTCTTTTTTTGTAGGTATCAAGCTTGCATTGCAGCTTTCCCAGGAGCTCACTGAGGATGCCTGTGAGAAGCTGCAATACCAAGTTCACCCTTCCCTGCACCTGACAAATGACAAAAACTCATGGAAGAAAAGTGCTGTTGCTTCTGCTGTAAGTCCTAACTGGAAATGCCGAAGTCATCACAAAGTAAACAGTTTTGGTAATGATGACGCAAGGTCACAAAATCAGCCTGAAGCAATCATGAACCCAACACTGGAACAGGTTGCTCTGATGGTGTAAGTTCCACCACTGGAAACATTCAAGGTCAGTTTGGATAGGATTCTGAGCAACTTGATCTAGTTCAAGATGTCCATGCAAATTGCAGGGGGCTGACCAGATGACCTTTAAAGGTCCTTCCAACCCAAACCATTCCATGAACCACACAGTCCATGTGTGCTGAGAACAGGCTTTGACAGAGCTCACCACAGCAAAGCTGTTTCATCTGGGTCTTCAGAGAAGACCCTGTACAATACTAAGTGTATCATGGGTGCTAATAAAACAATAAATAAAACAAATAATAACTGTATGCAAAATCAAGCGCTCAGGAAAGTCTCTGTTTCCTGGTGTGGAAACTGCACTCAGAACAGTTAAGGTTTCCCAAGCACTAAACAAATGAAAAAAAGATTTTATAACAGAGTGTACTGAGCAACCAGCTACCTCTAACGTACACCGCAGGTCAGCTTCTCAGCTGGCACAAGTCAACACAAATCCATCAAGGTCAATAAAGATGCACTATTTAGGTAAATAAAATGTGTTGCTCCTGCTGTCTCTTCAGGAAGACAGTAATTGTGGGATTGACCTTTCCAAATCCAGCTGAAGCTGCAAGCAGGAAGGCAGAGCTGCTGTGGAGAACAGCTTAGCAAAATCCTGCATGAATTGCAGCCAAAGGACCATCTTCCCACGGGCCAAGAGAGCCAAGAGAGCTGTTGCTGAGCTTGCTCAGCCCTAGAAATACTGAAACCATGCTGCTAACCCGAGCTGATGTACCCTTCCAGAACGGATATGAGGAAAGACTTCTTCACTGAAATACTTGCCAGTGGAACAAGCTGCTCGGGGAAGTGGTCACCATCCCTGGATGTAAAGACACCAAATGGGGTGTTTAATCACATAGTTTCCTGGTGGAAAACACTGTTAGATTAATAGTTGGACCAAATAATCTTATGGTCTTTTCTAAATTCAAAGATTCTATGATTACTCTGAGCAAGGCTTTTGAGTTCAGCCTTGGCACTAATGGCAGGCTCCAGAGCTCAAGGACTGGAGAAAGGACCCTTCTGACCACCTGCACTTATCTGCATGGATGAGCCCTACACAGAAACAAAGTCTTTGATGAAACTGTGGGGACTGTGAGATGCATGCTGCTGTCATCTGAAAGGGAGCCAAGGAAAATGGGGAGAGGACTACTAGTGGCTCCTTTTCCTCATCCCCTTCCATTTGCTCCAGTAGCAAATTTGCTACTTCTAACAGAAAAAAAATTGTAAGATACACTAAAACACTCAAGTCTGGGCATATAGTCAGAGCAGGATTGCTGCTAACCTCTCCTGTCCTAACCTGCTGTATTTTTCAAGTTCATATGATCACAACTCCCAGTCTCTCATCATTTGCTAATGAGATCTGAAAGTGGGTCAACATGAAACACTTTCCATTTTGCTGAAATATAAGTAAAATGGAAAAAAACCAGAGGTAATGAGAATCCAATGTCTGTTTCCTCCTTACTCTCACTTTCCTTTTGCTATCAACTTATAAGAAGCCATTTACTGAAATAAAAATCTTCATATGTGAGTAAACATTTTGATTTAAAACAAACAAAAAACCAAACTAAAACAAAACCAAACAAATTAAAAGCAAACTCTGCAGCAAGAAAAGGTGAAAAATCCCAGACCTTTCAGCCCCATGAAATACATTTAATTCATTCAAAACTGAGAAATTTGGGGAATAAAAAAAATTTATCTCAAAAAACCCAGCACTCACATTTTTGGTATCAGCTCAACAGTTTTCAGGTAGCTCAAAAATACACTATGAATGTTAGGTTTATTACTGCATTGTCACCTTGTCAGTTGAAAAACAAATACAAAACTTGCAGCCACTGAATGAGTGACAAACAGGTGAAAAAAGTTTGTACTTCAGCCAAAAGTAATCACAGACAGACCCAAATTCTTCGTGCCCAGCTATGCTGCCACACAGTGATCTGCCATGAATAAGGGGGCTTTCTGCACTGGTGCTTTCTAATCAGATACCACACTACAAGAGCTGATGATGTCTTTACTACTTAACAGTGCTTTACTACTTAACAGTGAGAGGGAATATCCCCAGACATTGGTTCTCAAATCATCTCTGTTACAGTGCTCCTTCACGTACTCTTGGCTCATGACAACTAGCAACTTCCAAACAAAGATTGGAATCCAATCTAGACCATTCCCAATACCAAGCTGGTTGCATTCCCCTGACATGGAAAGCTGGAGAGTTTATGCTCTACAGATACAGGTTGTATTGTGCCATTTGGTCAAGTGACAGTAAGCCACTTGCCCTGAGTGCAACCAAGTGGCTCATCATGCATCCTGGGGCCTCACTACAGAACAGATGCAGCCTATTGCTATAGACTAATCTGAAAACCAGGACTGAAGTCCCTGTTGAGCTCATAGTAAGGGTACTGGAGTGCTTTCTTACAAAGAAACGTGGGTCCAAGCTTTTGTGAAGCCGTGGAAATAAAACCAGGCATAAAACCAGGGATGTCTACTGAAATACTAAAACTTTGGAGTGCCAGGTGTAACTCCCATGGTACAAGTCAGATCTGGCAGGGAAGAAAAGGCTGGGGTTATCAAGCGCTCTGCTTGTGCCTGCACTTCCATCCCAGTAGCATACTGGGAAAGAAAACTACATTATTCCACATTCTTTCTGTTTTTCATTATGCTTCTGCGACCTGACTTGCTCCTTCTTTGTTCCAACTGTTGCCTTGCTCTGGCCTTTCCCACATTCCCATTGCCACAAAGTGTTGTGTAGGACTGGAGTTCAGGGACAATCAGCAACTCAGCTGCCTCCTGCTTTCTTGTAGCCCTATGGCTTCCAGATGGAGTACCTGGACATTAACAAGAGCATGTACATTGCCTTAGGAGATTTCCTCCCATCTTTGCCTCATTGCAATATCCCATGGTGCCCAACTCCCCCAGGGAACAGAGAAAAGACAGTTGTTGATTGTGCTGCAGAGATGAGCCAGTCCTCACATGTCTGTTAAATCAGGGCTGGCATTAAGCATCAACTTTGGTCATTGGAGGCCCATAGCAATCAGGGTCAAGTTGCTGTTGCTACCCATACTGAAATTTAAATAACAAGACAAATTTCATCCTCCTTCAAAGACAATTTGAAAGAAACATAGAATGATGAAAGGATGAAAGAATAAATGGGATTTGTTGTCTTCATGCCGCAATGGAAAACATTTAATGGAAACTAAAAAAAAAAAAAAAAAAAAAAACCAACAAAAAAACCTGACTATGTAATTCATAAATTCTAAAAGCAGAGAGAAAGGAACTAAATTAATTTTGTCTGACCTTCCACCTAATAAAGACCACAGGATTTCATCGAGTGCCCAAAGCCCAGTAATTTGTGGTTGAAACAGAACATTTCAACCAGCCTACTGTCCAGCTTTGATGTGAGGATGTCAAATGAGGTGCTAACCACTTCCCATGTTGTCAAAAACTGGCTCTTCTACAGGTTGTCAGCATCTCTTTACCACAGTAAAAACTGCTACAGCCTTCCCAAGGACACATAAATGTTTATGGTTTCTATCAAAAGTCTCAAATCATCAAAAAGAGGGAAAAAGGGAGATTCTGAGGCACAAAACATCAAGCAAAGGCACACCAAGAGAAGGATAACAGAACATCTCAAAGAAACCTCATGCTGCAGTCAAATGGATGAAATCCACACTTAAATGCCACTCGAGGTCTTTTTCCACACTAGATGACACACTGGAAAAGCTATTTTGGTTCAAAACAAAAATTCTCCTAAGTTACATCTATCTGTGCAACTTCGAAGAAAAAGCACACTTATTTGGTTGCAAAAGTAATTATTCCTGCCACTAGGAAAGCTTGCTACAGTTTCACAGTGCTACTGTTTCCAGAACAGAGAACCTGAGTGGCCAAAGCCAAATCCACTTCAAAACCATCCCCTCTGAGATAGACCCAGTAAAAACATAGCTCACTGCTGACTGAACCTTCCAACTTTTTGTTTCCAAATTTCTGTGGCTAGAAGCAGTGATGTGGTAAAGAAAACTCTTTTTTGTTCTTGTTTTTAAGGAAACAAACCAGAAATGGCAAGGTGCCCAGAAGGCTACAAGACCAGTCTTCTCTCCAGTGAAAAATACTTATGCTGAAGACAAAACAAACACTAGCTCTTCCTTCCTTGTATCTTAAAAGTGCAGCATTAGATGACAACACCTGTAATTAAAGTTCTTCCACCCACAGATCTGCAACAGCCCAGACGACAGCCTTGGGATTTCTCTGGAACATCGGACTGAGTTGGAGGGTATAAAGGGGCTTCAGGCACCACATCCTAAATCCTCTCCCATTCCTGTTCATCACTGAGTAACCATATTCACATTCAATACAAACAAGCAAGAAGCTTCATTCCAAGTGTCTCTTCTACTGACGTTTTCAAAGAGATGCTTTCTCATCCCTCTGCCTCTTACCCTCTGGCTGTACACATGCTATGGCTAAACCCAGGTGAACAGCAAATTCTAGGGGTGGGTATCTCTGGCCTTATCAGTCAGCCTCCACTGGGATAAGCCCAGCTCATCATCACAGGGGAATCAGTCTCTTCTGCAGAGCAGGTGAAGGTGCAGCTCCAGCTTGTGGAAGTGCTGAGCTGGCTGCAGTCAGCACAGTGCTGCTGATGAAGGTGCTAACTATTTGTGCAGGGTATCTCAGGGTGGTTTGAGGTCCACACTTAATTACTAGCTCTTATAGCCATACTCCTTGCAGCACCCATGCTAGACAGGCAAAAGCAGTAATACCTCTGCCCATGGCTTGTGCAGCCATCTGAGACTCCCTGCCACCTATACAACACTCAAGGCTGAGCAACAGGAGCAGCCCACATGTCTAGAAGAGGATGTGTAGGCTTATGAATTAAACACCCATCTAACAGGCCATGTCTGCACAAACTATCTAATGATTTACTGCATGTGAAACTACAGACAGCTATAAAGCACAGTTAAGGTACTCTGCAAAGCTGAAGGCAGTGTCATTTTGTGTGTGGAAGATCTGACATCAATTAAAAACCTGTTTGTGTTGAAGTGTACAGGTACAAGTCAACCTGGCACAGCCTGCTTGAAACTAAAAGTGCATCTGAAGAAGGAGCAGCTATATCCCATTTCTGCACTCACAGATCTGCAGGAACTAATGCTTCTGGCACAACATAAATATGCTGCATTTCCCTGTAACTGCACTGATGCTAGAGACTCAACAGTGGTTCATCTGAAAAGGCATAGCTTATGAAAAAAGCCTAAAGTACTATTTTTTGAGGTTCTGGGTAACCAACAGTCAAAGCTCTCTTTTTAAATCATCCATCCTGATGCAGTCATAATGGGCAGAAGTAGCGATCAATCCCATCAGCTCTGCAGCACAACTGATGGGGTGAAACCCCACAACCAGTTCAAGTACAAGGTTCACAGCTTCCATTACTGCTACTATAATGATTTTGCAACTCTCATTTGTTTTTCACCATTTCAGCTGCTATTTTGTGGCAAATATTTTGAAAAAAACAACAACAACAACAAAGCAAACAAAAACCTAAACCAAAACCAAACCAAAAAAAAAAAAAGTACCCAAAACCTCAAAGACTGACCATCCTTGACAGGAACAGTCCTGGCATGCCTGGAATATGTAAGACCACAAAAGGAGACATTTCTATTCATATTACTCCTTATGAGATTCCCTTTTTAAAGAAGACTGAGCACTGGAGGCTTCAGTCACCCAACAGAGTCCCTTCACGATTGCTTTTTGCTATGAAATGAGACTTATCAGTCAAAGCTTGGGCAGGTTCTGGCTATGTGACTGTTGTGTCCTTTGCTTTCAACTCCAGGACCGTTAAGCCCACAGCCGCCAAACTGGTCAAGCCATTTTCCTCCCCTCCTTAAGTCTCCAGGTTTGGGGTAGATAAAAGCCACACCAGGCTCGCTGCCTTGCCAACACCAATTTGACTGTTAATTTTACATTTAAGAAAAACCAAATAATACAACCCAACAACACATGGAGCGATTATCACTGTAACCCACACAAAGGCCAGAGCAACCACAGTGTGATTCAACAAGACCCGGGCTGCAGGGGATATCTCTGGACACACATGGGAATATTCTCTGTGGTTTTGCAGCTCTCCTTTGCTCTGACATGTCCTTTTCTTGCATTGGTTTTACCAGTCTTTTTTTCAACCTCCTGCAGCATGGATGAGCTGCTGCTGCTGCAAGCCAGCAGGGTGGGAGCCTGGCTGCAATCAGCCCCTTGAGCTTTTAGTGATACCTACAGGACACATGGTGGACAGACAGGACTTTGCCTTGCTGAAGTGAGGTGACCAACTCATGCTGCTGCATTAGTGCAGTGTTGAGCACACCCACTCTTGAGGTACCTCAGGAAGGTCAAAGACTGCTCCTTTTTAAAGTTACAAGACAAGCATTTGCTGGTTGCTTCTTGTTTCCCACCCTACCTCTTTCCTTTCCTGAGCTTCCTGAAGGTTTCTGGGTTTACCCTTCCTGGTAAATCATCACTACTGGCACATGGCAAACTGCAGGATGATGTTCATGTCTGTCTTGAACACCAGAAAGCACCAGAGCAACGCGAGGCAAAGCTGAAGCACAAGGACTCGTAACCCCAATTCCTAGCATTTACTGCCTCTTATTCATGTGAACTGACACGGAGCCCTACAAAATGGAAGAAGCGCTGCAGGTCAGAAGCAAGAGGTCTGGCAGGACAAACATTAAAGACTAAGACAGAGCAGGCAAAGAAGTATCTTACACAGAACTGAAAAAAGAGAAAAGATAAAAAAATGATAAGGAGGAATTCCCCGGTGGTCTCAGTTTATCAGTGTGACTGATCTGAGGACTTTTTTTTTTGTTGTATCACCCTGATTTGCATACAGAGCATCTCTAACAGGAAATATCAGCCATCCTGAAAAAAACCACAAGGAGGATAAGGATTTTTGCTGTCAAGGGCAGAACAGCTTTCAACACCATCTGACAAGCCAGAAACCCTCTCTGCTTGCTAAAGCAACTTGAAGCAGCACACTGCAGTTCCTCCTCACTCCCAGCTCTGCATCCCATGCCAGGGGCAGCAGCACATAATGAAGCTCCTCTCAGGAGATCTTCCATAGTTAGAAACCTGAAAACGAGAGAAAAACAAGCAGGTGAGTCGATTTGCATTCCAGATTCACAATTAACAGAGCACAGAATTAGCTGGTAGGAAGTGGAAGAGTAAAAAGGAAAACCGCCGACTTGAAAATGCAAATCTTCACCCTACTACAATTGCAAGCCACAGCCAGGATTCCTACGGGCTGGGAAGGCACCAGAGTAAGAACACATTTTTCACTACTTTTTCATTGTGGTCACTTCATGAACTCAACAGTGGCTTGTGATATGTGGTTCCATTCCTATGCCATATATAGTCAGTCTCATTTCCTGAAAATACCATGAACGGAAAAGCAGAAAAGCTTTAAACTGATTGTACAGGTCTTTCTGTCTTTTCTTTCTCCTTTTTGACTTTTCTATGTACTATGCTGCACCAGAAAAAAACCCAGCATTTTTTAAATTAGTACAGGATGGTCTTTTCCCAAGGCTCGTGGATCCTAAAGAACACTGGCTGCTGGTTTGACACTCCCACACTAACTGCTGGCAGCACAGAAAGGAACTGCAGCATTTTGTCTGTATGGCATACATCCATATATACATACACATTTCCACTGCACAGGGACACCTGGAACCATTCTTTGTCCTGATTTGCAAGCACAGCAACCAGTTTGTTCAACAACCCTTTGTGCTCTTACTGCAGGACTTCAGAGCCTCATGGCCACTGGCAGTCACAGCCCCATGGGAAGCACAGCAGCGAGTAAAAACTTGCTTCATAGATGAGTAACTGAAATGGTGGTAACGAGAAAATTACAGCTCTGTATTTTTCAGCAGAACTCAGTTCACTGCCTTATCTGTCCAGATTGGTCCCTCTCCACATGGGACCCCAGGTCATTAGTAGTGAGAAGAGGTGTTTGCCACCACAGGGCTCCTCCATCCTCCTCCTTCCGCCTGGCCACTCAGGCTTTCCAAGGACTGTGATAGGTCCCATTTAAGAGATCATCCCAGAAAAGCTTTGGATACCCCATACATAGAAATATTTGAGGCCAGGTTGGTTGAGGCTCTGAGGAACTTGGTCTTGTGAAAGATGTCCTTGCCCATGCATATGGGTTGGAACTAGATAATCTTTAACATTCCTTCCAACCCAAACTATTCTGTGATTCTATGATCTAGGCACAGCTGAGCAGATCTGTTGTTGGGCTGGCAGTTTTTGAGACTGTAAGCCAACTAGGACCTTAGGAAAGAAACTTCAGGAAAGACCAACAGCATCCTGGGCTTGATGAACAAGATCTCAGCACTCACAAGACCACAAGAAATACATTGACACTCTAGAGCAAGTACCATGGAGGAGCACCAAGATGGCCAGGGACTGAAGGACTTCCCTGGAAAGAAAAGGCTGAGGAAGCTGGTAGTGTTCAGCCAGAGGAAGAGATGGCTTTGAGGGATTCAGCAGCAGCCCCCAGCACCTGCAAGGATGTTACAGAGCATATAGATGTGGGTTGTCCATGGTGGTACCTGGCAGAAAAACGAGAGACAACACACGTTTTTGGAAACAAGAGTGGTTCAGACTGGTTGTTAGGAAAAACCTTTTCTATGTGACAATAGTCAAGCCATGGAGCTGGCTGTGCACTCTCAACCTTAGAAGTCTTCAAGACTTGACTGAATAAAGTCATGAGCAACATGGTCTTACCTTACAGCTGACTAAAACCATTCTATGATTCTATGATCCACTTAACCATTCTATGATTTTATCATCCACCTAAGATCCCTTTGTCCTACAATCCTAAAAATCATCTTCTAACCACCATCAGTGAAGAGACTTTGGAGAAAAGGGTGGGAACTGCTCATTGCTTGGGTACTGTGGTATCACCCAAGTCATAGAGCTGAGAAAACAACCAACCACAGCTCAAGACTGAAGACCCAGGAGATCCCCCTAAGCACAGCAACTTACGATCTCCTTGAGACCTGACAAACTCCACTTCTGCATCCAGGCCTGTAGGGACCCAGACACAAACTGTCCATCTCAGTGGCCAAGGAACCCCTCCCTATTCATGCCCCACGCACAGCACACACAGGAGCAGTGCTGAAGGACAGTCACACCTCCTTCTTTCCACATACACACACATATTTACAGAACAAGCAGGATTTCCTAAGCCCAGTTCACAGCACCCACTACAGAAGGGCTCTCTGTATTGCCCAGGCTGCAGCCTCTGTTCCACAGGATGGAGAGGCCTTAAGAAGCCTCCCCTCTGCCCCACAAGCTGCAATGCTCTGGTGTAGAATGAGCACGCTACACCACCAGCATGGCCTTCCCATGTGCTCGTCTGGCAGGAGAGGAGGAGGTGGAAAAGAAGAGGTTCATCTTGCCACAGGTCACCCAGGAAGTAAGCTGAAGAGCCATGAATCAACCTCCTCCTCTCTATCCCAGAATCTTAATGCTCCCTACCCTGGGGAAAGCCATTCTAGGGGTTAAAGCTGCCCTCCTGACACTGCACATCACCAATTTTTTTTTTAAAGACCAAAGTCTAAGGGTTGCCAACTCTACATCAGAAGTTATTCCAGACCAAATAACCTCTTTTAAAAATGCAAACTTGCATTTGCGTTAAGTAACTGGTCCAGCTTTGAAGATATGCTCACCAACCTGTTTTGAGATGGGGTCTATTCTCATAAGGCTTTGGAGGGTTCTAAGGGTTTATCCACACATAGGGCTTTTTTCAGTACTTGGAAATGAGACCTATAGGCATTTTTATACCTCACTATTAATACATTTTTGTTTTCAGTACCAAAGAAGGTATCAGACCACTCAGTTTCAGCTTTCTGCTTCTGCTGAAACTCCTGTGTGACCCAGGATGGTTAATTTCAAGCAGTTTCTGAGGCCCCATAGTGACTTGTGCTGGCATAAATTTCTGTAAGTGCACCCATACTGAAGTCTGCACAAATCAGCATGAGAAACCACAGCCTCAGTCAAAATTAGTACCTTGGTTCAGAAATAAAGATTAGAAACCCCACCTCCTCCTCCTACTCATTGATAGGTGAGGACCTGACACCAGTTATGAGAAATGGCCTCCCCCTCCTCTTTCTACCCTCCCATTCCACCATCCTTTGAGCAAGGTCTCAGGGCAATACTTTGCAGCCTTGTTTGCTGGAGGAGAAGGATGCCTTCTGTCTGGGAAGCAGGGAAGTCTGTGTCAGAGCAGAGCAGGCCCTGGGCACGCAATTACCAAGGCAGCAGTAACAATATGTTAATTCACTGGATCCCTCTGAAATGAAGCACAGTGCAAGTCCCTGGAAAAAGTGAAAAGGAGCCTGTTAAGGAAACTGTGTGAAGGCCTTGTGTGCAGCAGCCCCTTGGAGTCCAGACAAGGATGGACTTTGCACAGCCATCATTTTTCGAGCTAAACTGGCAGCCAGCATGCCTCCTCTTCCCACAGCAGTGTATCCAACAGGAGCAAGGGGAACCACCCTCAATGCCAACGGGTCACTCCTGTCCATGGGGCAGCATCCATATGGTAAAGAGCTGCAGCCACATGGAATAGCCCTTGCAAGGGATGCTTCACCTGTGGCAAGTCCAGCCTGGGCAGATTAAGTTCATAAGGCCATGTTGCCACACCCCCTCTCTGTGTCCAGAGCTTTCTCACACTTTCATGAGTGCTGTCTCCTACTTGGTGTCCTCAGATGCCAAATTCAGATCCTGAACTCTATCCCTCTGTTCAGATGCCCAGAGCCCGTTAGAACACTCCTGTCCAACAACAAATAACAAAGCCAACATAACAAGGAGAGAATAAACCTGAAATAGCTGTTTGGTGATTTTGTGGTGAGAAGTCAGTGCCCTCAGAAGGTCTGCACTGACAAACTACCTCCTGGTGCATCACCCTTCTGATTACTATTGACTTAGTCCTTTAAAACTCAACAAGATAGTACAACCTCACGCTGTCCATCATGATGGAAGCAGTCTTCCACTCCTTATCCAGAGGGATGCCTGTATGCAGGCAGGAAAACTTACCCTCCCACCTCAGAGAAAAGGGGAAGAGGAGTCAAGAAGACCTCTGGTACCTCTGTATGTTGGACAGGCTGCCCACTTGCACGCTTTAGCGCAGCTTTCAGGTGACTGTAAACCTCCTTGAGGAGCACCAAAGGCTATAAAGAAGTTCTGCAGAGAACTTTCTGTTTTAAGTCATACAAAGATTAAATTCTGCCAAGTGGAAGAGTTGCACACCAAAGCTCCTTCTGAGTAAGGCTGCTGACCACTGAGCTGATATATCGAGGTCAGAAGCTCATCTGTGCCTACACACTTCTTCTGGGACATAAGCCATGTGTCTTTCATGTATACATACAGCTGTTACCCTAAGAAGCAGAGGGCAACCAGTTTGACTACAAAAAGCTTGAATTCAGCACAACAAAACTGGGTTTCTGCAGAAACATGATCAAGAGCAGCAAACATCTAGAGAACATGTTTACCTACTTGTGCCATGCGCTGGCTTTTATGAACAGATGATTTTTTGAGTAGAAGGCCAAGAGAAATCACACTGTTGTCTCTTGTTTAAAAAGACATCTGTTTTGCATGGACTGCTTTTTGCTCTCCAAGGAGAAGATGGGTCAAGTAACACACAGCAGTGAGCTGCAAAGGCACCAGTGCCTAGCCTTAGGCTCTGGCCTTCACAGAGCTCCTGGTGGCTGACCCTAAATCGGAGCGCTTCATGTGCACATGATGCCTCTCAGATGAGATGAGTTTCCTGAAAAGCACTGACAACACACGGTGAAAAGCTCAGTTCAGGCAAGCAGCAAAACAAGTCCACTTCTGGTTTTTAAGCTGAATATTCAACACTTTCCATGTTTGCTCACTCCCAGGTTATCTGTGCTGCACAATCAGCAAAACTCCCACAAAAACACTCGCTGGGGATCAGCTACCAGGCGGTCTGTAATGGAGCTGCTCTAGAGGAAAACAGAAGTGTTATCATGCACACGGCTGTCCCGATACAATTAGTCATACCTGATGGAGAGATATAAGCCCTAGCAGGGCTCTTACCACCTTGTCAACAGATGAAGTAAAAATGAAAACATCCTAACTATCAACAACTTGAAAGCTGAATCATGAATCCTGAAAGCAGCCCCATAGCCTCAATGCTACATAGAGACAACTTCTCTGGATAAGCAGATGGCTGGGTTCCTTCCATCTGTCCTATGTTTCTTCTTCCATATAATTTCCTGACATTGCTCAGTGAAATAGCACTGAGACACTCAGGAGACACTTCTCTGCTCCAGCTGAGGGGTCAGGGGAAAAAACTGTGCTCAAGACAGGAAGAGGAAAAGGTGAGACCTTCAGTGGTAAACAATGTTCCAGTCGTCTCCTCTGTGTGACCTCAGACAAGTTCCCCGGCACTGTTTTGCCTCATTTCTCCACTACCATAGCAAGTTTCCCACCATGTTAGGTGACTGCCACTAGGATCTGTACGGTAGGTCTGCTGTTACCAACCTGGGGTTATCAGTGACAATAATCAGGAAAGACCCCGCCCTCACGGCAGCACCTTGTTCAGTCATATGGCAACCTTCAACACAACACAGACTATGGTTGCATGCAGCACTTCTATAACTGTGTACTTTGCAAATGTCTCTTTTGGTGTCTTCCAGCTCCAAAGGTCTTGGCAAACATTCTCTATCACAAGAGCTGCCAGGCTGGTGGCTTGGGAAATCCACCTTTCTTTAGCGCTTGACAGACACAATTCCATGGGACATCTTTTTGCATTGACACTAATGAGCAATGGAGAAGACTGCCAAATGAATGGGAGGAGTTCAGCTCACGGCTGTTACTGGAGGCAGAAAATCAGGATGCAACTCACCTGTTGAATATCTTCAGCTGGGAGGTTACTTGGTCGGGAGACACAGCACTGACCTCACAGGGATCCCATGATTTCTGTCTGACTTCAGGGCTTGGCAGGATCTACAAGCACGTGCATGATGGTGGGGCTAGGAGCAGGCAGTCAGTGGTTTCTCTTGACAACCATTATGAAATTCGTTTGGAAATTACCTTTTCAGAAGCCTCCTCCTTGGTGCTGACAACTCTTTCTTGATGCAATCTGCAATACCCAGGTTAGCAGCAAGGATCAAGGAGAATCACAGCCTGCTCTGAGGAGCTGCCCGGCATCTCCACATCCATGGCAGAACTCATAACATAAGCCAAATACTCTACATTTGGGTAATTCCCAGGCAAGTCTCAGCCAAAACCACACACCTCTGCTCACACCAAAGAGCAGACACATGAAGAGCGAAGTGCAATTGCTGTAGGTTGCCATGGCAGTGAGCACAGATGATTTTATCACCTTTATCAGCTGCAATAGCACTTAGGCCCATTATCAAATAATACCGGAGTATTTTTTCAAGGGTGGGAGAAGAAAATCAGTGTCACCCAGAAGCCAGCAGTCAGCACACAAAGCAGGAGCCACTGCTTCGAGAGAGTTGCCTCCCATGGGCATAGGGACATTTCCCCAGCCTGGGGCTCATGCTGCAGTACATGCAGTGCATGGGGGATGGAGGGCTCCCCACCAGCCTCCCCCCCCCTTCCAACCCAGCAGAAGAGCTCTTCCCTGCAGGGAGGGACGCGCAGCCCCCCGGGGAGCAGGGTGACAGCGAGCGGAGGGCGCTTGCCTGTGCTCCCTGCAGAGCTGATGAAAGTAGGTCAATCCTTCTGCTTTGCTGAACCTTTTGGCAGGTCGGGGCTGTGCTGTGCTGCTGTCGCCACTCGCAGCTCATCATTTGTGCCGTGTGGCAGCCACGTTGTTCAGAAGTTAACGAATCCAATACAACTAATTAAATCAACCTTGGCATCCATTCAAAACACATCTCACTGCTTTTTACTTTTTTTTTTTTTCCCTTTTCATTCCCTACTGTTTGTTGCAAGGAGACATATGAGAGGAGAGATGCAAGAGAGAATTGCTAAGGGGTGAGCTGGTTTTCATCTCTTGGCTATTTCGATGCTGCTCTCCCATCATCACAGAGATGCTTTGTCTTGCTCAAGGGAATATGACAAACTCACGTGGCATCACTCCTTGTGCTTCTTTCCTGCTCCTGCCCCCCAGATGAAGTGACCTTTTACATCTTCTTGCAGGCTCTGCACACAGAGCCACATGGATGACATCCTTGGTGCCATAGGGATGCAGCCAGAGAGCTGTCCACACCTACTCACTTCTGCAGGCTGACAGGGACACCATGACTACCCTGTCCAATCTCTTCTGCCTCTTCACTGCAGCAGATCCTGCTCCTTTCACTAGCTCTTCCATTTCTGCATCCTCCCTGCCCTGAGACCCCCACATGGAAGGCAGAACAGTGGCACAGTACATTACCTTTCTGTGCCATGACCTGCAGATCCCAGAAAAACTGCCATGACCAGCTGTGGGAGTTTAATTAAAGGCTCCTGGATCATAAAAGAAGAACACACCTCTGATTCTTAGAGCGCACTAGCTGTGTTTTCCATATCCTGCAGGTCTTCCATAGCCTTCCTCCTTGCTGAGGAACCAGGACCAGGGAATATTCCAAGTGCCATCAGACCAAGGTTATGTTGTTTCCTCCAACAAACCTATTGAAGAGAATCTAAGGGAACTAGGGTTTAAGGTGGAGAAAAGGAGGCTGAGAGGAGACATTATCACTCTCTGTAACTGCCTCAAAGGAAGCTGTAGTGAGGTGGGGTTTGGTATGTTCTCTCTACTAACAAGTGACAGA
Source organism: Calypte anna (assembly GCF_003957555.1). Lineage (NCBI taxonomy): Eukaryota > Metazoa > Chordata > Aves > Apodiformes > Trochilidae > Calypte > Calypte anna. The sequence continues at coordinate 141,188,347 of NC_044245.1, read as the reverse complement.
ATAAGAAGAAATTACCTCAAGTTGCTCCAGGGGAGGTTTAGATCAGATATTAGATGAAACGTCTTCATTAAAAAGGTTATCAAACACTAGAACAGGCTGCCCAGGGAGGCATTTAATCCCTGAAGGCATTTAAAAGATATGTAGATGTGATGTTTATGATTCGGCACGAGACTGTGTGAGAAGAGTTAGGTCAATAGTTGGACTCTTAAAGGTCTTTTCCAACCAAAACAATCCTATGATTTCTCTGTAAGAAAACCCCCCTTCCTCACACAGTAATGACAACGTGCAATGTTCTAGTTGGCTCAGAGTGAAGTGCCCCCTCTGCCCCCTTCCTTGCCTTTCGTGTGTGTGTCATTCATGCTTCAGGCTGTGCACCAGTACAGAAATATTCCTGGATCAGAGAAAAGCAATGTGAATAAAAGATACCAATTCAAGGCAATCACCTGGGCTGCTGTGAATCAGCACACCTTCCCTGACACCACCAGTGCCATGCTCTGCAAAAAATATATTTACAAAGGATGAGGTGGTATAGGTAAATCCCATCTCCACCGTTGCTCCATTAGCTATCAGAGAGGATGTAGTTCAAAATGATGTGGATTGGACTGCTAAAACACATTAGGTTCAACCTTCTACAATGTAGACCTAGGAGCTGCTGAAGCACACATAGGAGAGCAGAAATTTGCACTTCCAGGGTGAGCAATAAACCAGAAGCTGCCTCTGGCACTAATGAACACACATTGCATGCTAGTGAGTATGTGTGAAATCGTGCCCTCAAAGGAACAGCCATCAGCTCAGCATCTCCTTTGCCCTCAGACAGTTTCTGCTTGTGGGAACCTCTGGTGCAAACAAACAAAAAAAAGATAAACTAATTCCCATGCATTTGTTCTTTTATGCCATCTGTATACACAGACCAAACAGTCAGACAGGTGAACAGCCCACATGCCCTCGGAACAAATAGCACCAGCTAGGGAGGTTCAAGATCCCTTTGGCAGCAATTCCCCTCCCTTGTCTTTTCCTCTTGTCTAGTCCTAGAGGGTGGGTCTATGGCAATTTATTGGCAGAGATAGGACGAAAGTCTAGAGGACCAACAACCTTAATGTTCCCAAATCCTATGCACTCTTTCAGCCCTTCTAGATACCACAGAGCAACAAATACCAGCCTGCTGTGTGTCTCACCATGGCTGCTTCCAGCACAAATTATGGGCTCCCTACCCTTCTTCTATTCCTAAAACAGGATTCTCATTGTGTCCCCAAGCCTGGCCTCAAACGTTTACCAACATCTGCAAAGCACCCAGATTAACTAAGCAGCACAGGACAGCCTGCAAATGATTCAGCTACCAGGGGCCAATGGCTGGGACATTTCACACCGTCTGTCGACCACCAACGTCTCTGGCAGGAGCCCTGTGGGGCCACGACAGGAAATTGGGTCTTAATCACCGTCTCACTTTTCACTCCCCACTTCAGTTCTATTTTAGCAGCTGCTGCGAGCTGGCTCCACGCTTTCAGATGAGCAACCACCAGGGCACAGGGTTTAGCTTGAGTGTTTTCAGGCTGCAACTCCAAATGTGAAGAAAAATGTACAGCTGGGGGAGGCTAAAATGGGGAGAAATCAGGCAGTGATCAAGGCTTTTAAGACACAACTAAGAAAGCACCAGCCTCCTACCCAGGTTGACATTGCCTGCAGTGCCTGGGACAAGCAGGCAGGACACAGGCACTGAATGGACCTACTGACTGGGGTTGCTACTCTCTTGGGACTGTTGTGCATCATGGTCCTACGCAGATGTGTCTTCAGGTGTTTCCCTTTCTCCTGGTTCATGATACATCTACAGATCTGTTGCGATGTCTTTATCAGCATAACTGCTCAGCCTTTGCAGCAGCCAGGGAAAATTCCCCTTGCATGGGGGAAGCCTGCTGCCACCATAACCCTTACAGATGGCAGAGACAGCCCCTGTACACCTGCACCAGAGACCATCTAAAAGGGTGCTGGGACCCAGAAAGGGACACTGCCAGAGCTCACTGGCATGGCACAGGACTGCTTGCCAACTGCCCATCAGCCTAAGCTCCCCAAGCTCACATGGCCCACAGACCTCCAGAGGCAGCAGCCAGCCCAGGACCAGTTGCCAAGTGCTTATCAGTCCATGTTCTCCATGCTCATACAACCCATGGACCTCCAGAAACAGCAGTCTGCACAGGAAAACAAGATGTTGACCTTTGTGCCAATTTTAGTTGCTTTCTTCTTCTACAGCCCCTCAACCTAAGCATGATGGTAACAAGAAGTAGCAAGAAAACAACCCCAAATCTCTGCAGCCCTGAGCATCCAGACTCCAGAGCAAATTTTATCCTGGAGATAACAAATGACCTGTGCAACTTTGCAAGTGTTTACATATGAGTTAGAATGATGGGCCCTCACCATGCTCTAGAGGATGATGGGCTGTTTGCAGCCCATGTGCCCAATAGCTTGTCTCACCGCTCATACATCTCCTGTAGCCCAACAGGCCTTGCTCCTAGTCCTCCCTGGCCTTCCTGGGATGAAGCAAGCTTGACTGCATGTTATTGGGAAGGCAAAACTAGCCCCTGCCTAATTAGTTCCTGGGGTATCCTCATCAGCCAGTTACCTACATGAGTACTCCCTTCTCCAAACTGGCTTTGATCTGATCACCTTCTTCATCAGAAACTGATGGAAATTAAGTCTTGTTGCAAAAGAAGCTCACAAAATTTGTTTTAGAAATCACCCCTCTCTGAATAGCCCACCACAGCCTAAGGCATGAGCACTGCTAGAGGAGGTGTAGGATTCATCTCACCTCTCCTGAAGCCACCTAGATTGTACATATGATTTCTAAGCAAGCTGGCTAGGGGCAAGCCACATCTGATCAAAGAAATGCCACATTTTTGCTTCCCCACCTCACATTCCAGCTCCTCAGTAAGCGAAGGTGGTTTTGTGCTCATACAAAATGATGGTAAGGTGCAAATGAACACATAGCCCATCCCATAGCTTTGTCTCTGCGGGTAGCAGCTTTTTGACAACAGGGCAAGTTGGAGCCTGGAAGGTCTCAAAGGACTTCATCAGGATTCATTTGACCTGAAGATGGCCATCAGAGCATGCAGATTTGAGTGGTACATTCAGCACAGTCACATGAATGCACCTTGGAAAAACACCCTGAGACTGCAAGACAAAACGCTTCATGGGCAGCAAATTTCCTCCTAATAGCACATTTACCTCTGGCAGAAGGTAACTGCAGAGAGACTGCAACTGCCTCATGAGCCATTTGCAGGAACATTGGTATGCATTACCAAGTAACTCAGGAACTTAATTATCCCTTTTAAAATTAACTGATTTTAAAAGTATTTGGACTTTAGTTGCCTTGGGATTTGTAATTCCCAGTGTAGTTACAATCCTCAAGTTACCATGCAGGCCACTCACTTTGTTGTAAATTCTTGTACCCACCCATCAGCATGCCCCAAAATCCAGTTTCCTAATCAGAGAGGGAGCCTCAGCCTCCTTATCCACTCTCTGCTCAAGCTTCCCAAATGACAGCAAGAGCACACATCTCTACTGGGCTAAGCAAACTATCAGCACATCATGCCTGAGCATCTTTAGATATAAAAGATACATATTTTGGGAAGTTCTCATGCTTCTCGGAAACTTTTTGCAATATTATTTACAAAACTCAGCAGCAGTTTTTAGAGTCCAATGGTAGTTCACAGCTTGAACCAAAAGACACATCAAACACAAACCCTCTTACTAATAATGGCCCACATGGCTGGAAAGCCCCCATGTATATCTCAGCCCCCACTGAAGAGAGGTGACATGCCTGGGTGCTCAATTTGAATATGTATGCCTGAGGCCACCCACGGGAAAGCACCAGGTCCTGCCTCTGAGATGCAGTCCTGACCCCAGAGATGGGAGGTAAGCAGGACAGGGGCTGGTGTTTTCATTTCTCTACCCCAAGTATTTCCACTGAGTGATGAATAAGATCATTCATTGGGGCAGGGTGGTTTTTTTTAGATGTCATTGTAAGAGCATGTGCTCAAAGTGGAAAAATGTGGTGGTGAAATTCCCAATTTCTCTGCCCTCATGTTCTTTGGCTGGTGCTACACCATTCCCAAGAGCCAAACACCCACCCCTTACCCAAACAGCAATGTCAGGTTATGACCCAAAACAATTTGGACCTGAAATCAGGGCATGCTGTGAATATCTGATACGGAGTTTAAAGAGAGAAGGCCTTAAAGCTATTTTCTACTTTACTGGGCAGAGACCTAATTGAACCTATGTTACAAGCCATCATACTAGGGCTTCTGCTACAACAGTTGCTCCCAAAACCAGGAGTAATGTAATTTATTTTTATAGCACAAACAGGACAGAGCTCTTTACTTCAGAGTAGTACAACAGCCTGAAGAACATACAGGTCTCAGCACAAAAAAAACATCTTCTAAAGTGGATTACAAATCAGTTCTTGCAATGAGTGTAGCAAAGCATCAAAATCATAGAACCACAGAAGGCTTTGGGTTGCAAGGGATCTCTAAAGATCAAATAGTTCAACCCCACTGCCATGGACAGGGACATCTTTCCAGGTTGCTCAAAGCCCCAACCAACATGGCCTTGAATACTTCCAGGAAGGAGGTATCCACAATTTCCCTGGTCAACCTGTGCCCATGTCTTACCACCCTCACAGTACATGCAGAGACACAAATCACACAACTGGGACACAAGCACAGGCCAAGCCATATTTCTCTTCTGTAGCAGAGCACTGTGGCTCTGGTTCATATCCACTGAGAAAATGAGTGCAGTGTCCAATGCACCTCCACTGCCCCTCAGGAATCTTCTGTTCTAGACTGGTGCTGGAAAAAGAGAAACACTGCTCATGCCACAGCAGTTCAGGGTCATAGTCCAGCATGGAAACCATAGTCCAGGTGGAAACCAAACACCTTCAGCAGTTGAAGCCCTTGTGTGACCTGCAGGAGATGATGCCCAAACAACACAATCCAGGTGATGTCTCAGCCATTCCTGGTGACACTGGGCAGAGCCACGCACGCTGCCATCACTGGTACAGCACTTGCAGTGCTGCCCAACAAAATGTCTCCTTTTGAGGCCTACTTTCCCTCATTGCTGCATAATTCTTTGCAAGCCTCCAGCCTGCCTACGCAGCTTCAGCTAAAGCCACCTTAGCCTCCTGCCAACCCACCTGGGTTAACACCTCCCCAACAGCTCCTGCTACCACTTACATAGCCCTACCTTCACCACTCAGCTCCTTCTGCATCTTCTCCAAGGACAGGCTTCTCCCCCTTGTTCATCACTTCTTAAATCTCATCACCTTTTGCACACACAGCCTTAACTTCAGCTTTTTTTGAAGCAGAGGCAGGTTTAGGTGCATGTTCCTTGGAAGCCTGCAGATTTTGCCCTGGACACGGTATTTCTAGGTGGTTTCATGGGGCTGAGCATGTTGGGTATAACTCTAGCTGCCCTTGAGTCAACACATTTTTTTACTTTACTGTAGCCAGTATTTCACCTTTAATGACTCAAAATTAACATGCTGCAACAGAATTTGTCCTACCTGTTCCTGCATCTTCTGGGCTGTCCTGCTGGAGAAGGGGCATAATAGTTCTGAAAAGAAAACAAAACCAAAATACACAAAGCATCGAGGAAAGCAACTAATGGCATCTAAAGACAAAACCTGCACGTTCTCCTGGAGAATAGCTACAAAACTGCAGCCTTTCAATACTAGCTTTCATTTTAAGGTAACATAGAAGTGTGACTTGAAATTACAAGAGCTGCGCTGTACTGTGTACCCCATCAAGGGAAGCAAAAACTCTTCTCTGAACTCTTTAGATGGATAAACTAAGGGGAAAAAGGTCAGAGACCCAAAGCAGGTTTGTGGAAAAGCACGGATGGTGGAATTAAGGTTCCTGGCTCTTGGCCTCATTCTACAGCTGTTATAAAACAACATAATCATCTCAGCTGCACAGCTATACATACTCCAGCATGAGTCATCCATAATACTTATCTAATGGTGAGTAAGCTGCTCCTGATGGTCACACTTTCCAGATAAATCTGTGAAGAAAACAAGAGAGAAAAAAACCCTATCAGAACATGTTACCAAAGAAATAAAAGGAAGCGGATGGTACCTTGGCATCAAGACAGCACTCAAACTAGCAGGGGGAAAATTGGCTTGGGGTCATTAGATGAAACACACATGCCAGGAGGAGCATGACAACTATAAGGGTCCATACAGACATGAGTGATGTACCACTAAACCAACCACAATTTGATCCTTTCTGCTGGCAGACAATGAAGTAAAATCCTGTGTGGATGACAGCTTTTGGGATTAAGACACAACTTTGCAGAAGACAAGGCAGACTGGGGGAGTCTATCACTTGGCACTGGCTGTGTGTCCAAGTCAGGACCTGCCACCAGGGAAAAGCTTCTTGGGACTGATGTCCATAAATTCCCAATTTAATGTTATAAAATATTAAAATACTATTTGAAGAAAGCAACTCTGAATGATGGCACTTGCTCTTTCTCACCCAGCCATACGTGACCTTTGCATTCGCTCTCTGGCTGCGCCTCAGCGAGCTCTGGTGAGCCACAAGAGCCGAGGTCAAGATGTGGAGGACTTTCTCATAGGAGAAATCACTGCTGGGGAGGGGGGGGAAATACCCCATGGGTCTCCCAAGGGGCTGAGTCATTGCAGAGGTGTGTAATGGAGATTTCAGAGGGGTAGCTGAGGAGAGTGGCAGAGAAGGGAGAAAACTCCAATCACCACCCCAGCGTTGTAGGGCAGAAAGAGAAAACCCCAGCTATGAATCACCCTGCCCTGACATCTCAGAGCCCCAGAAGTGTTTCACACAGGCTGCTACCAAGGCTCCCCCAGCAGATAGACCTTGCAGCCTCCTGGTAGGCTTTGTGGGGCAAGGAGCTTCAAGGGTGGACACAAGGCTCCTGTAGGTTTGCCTGCAAGCAGGCAGCAGACACAAGAACACAGCCAATAGGAACAAATCCCTTAACATCAAACCTTAAGTATTCTCATCCAAGTATGAAGTCCAACATGGCCACATTCATCTCATCCTACCTGGAAGGGACTGACAAACAAAAGCTCTGTCATGGCCAGGACAGCATCTTGTAGAATGACAGAATGGTTTGGGTTGGAAGGGACATTCAAAGATCATCTCATTCAAACCCATCAGCATAGACAGGGTCATCTTTCACCTGCCCTTGATGGGTTGAAGTTGATCCACAACTTCACTGGGCAACCCATACCAGTGTTCCACCATGTTACTCACAAAAAATGTCAAAATCAAACCTACCCTTTTCCAGTTTAAAGACACTGTCCCTTGTCCTGTCACTACAGGCCTCAGTAACAAGACTGTCCCCACTTTTCTTATAAGCCCCATTTAAGTACTGAAAAAACACCATAAGGTCTCCCTGGAGTCTTCTTTTTTCCAGGCCGAACAGCTTGCAACTCTCTCAACCTGTTCTCCAGCCTTTTCATCACTTTTGTGGCCCTCCTCTGGACCTGCTGTAAGAAGTCCATGTCTCTCTTGTACTGGAAACCCCACTGCTGGGGCAGTTTGACACTGCACTCCTTTCCTACCTGCACCAAGGATGGGGGTTCTAGTAAGGCAAGGGCAGGAATTGACCCCATCAGGAACAAGCTTGACTGTGTTTTTTTTTAATTCTGAGTTAAACTTTGTTCAAGTTGGTGTTTCAACCCAGGTCACCACAGGATCACATGAACCCTGGCACCAACATGAGTTATGGGCTGGATACCAATTTGGGAGATCCAAGTCAGCAGGACGAGCCTCCTTGGCATCGTCAGACTCATGCCAGATGAAAAGGGCCACATAACCATGGCCCTGTATTGACATTTTCAGCATTTACCCACTAACTTCAGAAGAAACCTGATTCCTTTATTTGAGCACAGGATTTGTATGGGTACAGTCATTTATAAATAAAACCAGGCCAACTTACTCTCTCCTGAATCTTCAAACTTATTTTTATTACATACATTTCCTTCTTTCTCTCTCCCTGTTTTCTTTTTTTAACATAGGATTGAGAAGCTTCCCTGGAGCACAAACTCCATGTACATATACCTTAGGCAAACACATAATCCTACCCGAAAACAAACCAAAAATCCCACTCTCACCCCTCTTACTAAAAAGATTGTCCAAAACATTTCTTCTGACATGTTGAAAATGTCTTCTCATTTCCAGCCTAAGCACAGTTATGCCAGTGAGATCCATTTGCTTCTGAACCAACGGCATCCTTCTGCTTCAACAGGACATCACCTCCCTGACACGCCTGAACTCCTCCAGACTCTCCCTATCCAGTCCTCACCATCTACCTCTTATAATTTGAATTTATCTGGAGGACACAAAAATCTGGACCCAGTCAACAGCCTGTGTCACGAGGGTGAACTGTCCTCTAGGAAACTTCATCTGCTTTTCTAGGTACACATTTGCTGCTCTGCGATCTTTCTAGCAGAGTCTTTCTTTCAGGTGGTTTTGGTCTTGGATGATTTTTTTTTCTTTTTTGAGCTGTATGACCAAAACCGCACGTGCCTTATAAATGCCCAAATATACATTCCATAGGAAATTCGTATATACGGGAAGAGGGGGAAAAATCCACATCATACTGTCAAGATGCAAATAAAGCACAGGGTAAGAACAGAACCAGCCACAGCTGTAATCTAGCCTGAGCAGTGCTTTTGTAGCACGTGATAGAAAATTAAGACACAGATTAGGAGATTCCTGCAAAAGAAAAAGCTTTCCTGACAGCTATAAATAATTTTTGGTGAACAAAGAGAGGTCTTCAGACCCAAAACAACTGAAAACTTGATCTAACACAGCATTTAGCCTAGCCAGTTCTGCAGGGTGAAAAAAAAACACAGGAATCAATAGTCAACTGTGTAGCAACCTATCACAGCTCTAGACATCTCTATCAGTAAATAAAAGCAGTAGTATTACAAGGATTGCTCATTTGTATTATGATACAAAGACAAACAAATGAACACTGCCAGCTTCAGACCACAGCTCTGGAATTTACAGAAGCAAAATAAAATCAACAAGGGCTTTGCCTGAACTGCTGGTTTAAGCATATGTGGCTTGTGCTGATGTTCAGTGAACCAGTCTGGCTTGCATGCATGTGTGCACAGTTAAAGATAACTATATTGATATATTTATATCAAAGAGGGACAGCAAAAAAAGTCTTGCATGCAAAGCATGGTGATGTTTGCGCAGATCTGGCAGATCTGGAGGAAACTGTGTGGTGCTCTCACAAGAGGTCAATGCTTTAAGATCACTAAACCCTCTGACGTGGGCATCTTCTGAAAGATGAGCCCATTTGGCTGCCTCTATAACTTCTGCTCTACACATGGCTGGTGGACAAGTCACATAGCATTGCAGTCATCCAGCTCATTTTCTACAAGCTGAAAAACATTTCTGAGCTCCTTATTTTGGGCTTGGAAGCCTGGAGACTGGATTCTTAGGAAAAATGCATCCAAGCAGTCTGCTCCTCTTAACCACTAATGTAACTGTCTCCTTAGGTAGCACCTTCACCCTGGAATTCATGAAATGTCTGTGGAGCAAAATCACAGGCACTGGTGTCGTATAAGAGAACTGCAGTTCAGTGTCATCTCCTCTACAGTCCATCTCCTTCTGGATTTGCATCAGGTTTGGTGACCCAGCCTCATCCAGCTGCTCCAAGTGCACATCCTAGTCTCTACAGTAGCTAATAATTCCAGTTGTACAGCGGGATGTAAATATGGCTGTCATCTAAGACTGTAGCCATTAATTAAATTTCTATGTTTGGGTAATGAGAGATGCTATCTCTCTTCGAAAGCAGCAGCCTTGACTCAGCATACGGTGGAGAGGGAGAGACCGTGCTGCTTCACTTTCTTCAAAGGTCAGCAAGGTTAACACCCCGGAAACCCCGAGTTGTAACACCTTGTCCTTAACCAAGATGCAGGAGCTGCCTGATCATAAGAGCTGCAGGGACACGTGTCTGCTCAACAACAACCAACTTGAAATACGGATGCCTTTTATTAGCCGCCCTTGTACTCAGCTCTGCTCAGAAGAGCGTGCTGCTCCACTGGAGGGACCTGCGGCGCATGGAAAAGAGGTTATTAGTGAAGCTAATTACAAATAATGTGGCTACTTAAGAGGGCTAAAAATAGCGTTGGTGTATTAATAGATGAAGCACAAAACTGGGACAGGGAAGATGAAGATTCTCAAGTGCAGCAACATCCTACATAATCTTGAGTAAATCTCTTCATCTGCATGTTTCATTTTCTCATTTTACAAAAGAGATAAAACACTTCTCAGAAAGGCTGTGAGGCTGAATTTCTCAACATCCGAGAGCACCGAGACCTCCTTTACTTTATCTCTATGCAAGTGTAAAACATTCCCGTGTCATCTGGACTGGCTCCCTGACACTAATTTCATGCTGTGACTCAGGTGACAGTTCCCAGAATGCTCTAATAACTGAGAGCATTGACTGGTGATCAAAGGAACATAGGCTTTGGAGCTGGTTTCCAGTTGACCCAGAGGTGCTGGAGCAGAGCAGAGCAAGCAAAACCCTCAGCACATCAGCTTGTGCCCACCAGTGATCTGCAGGCAGGCAGATCATGGCCATGGGGGAAATGTCTGACTCACTCCATGCAAACTTTAGCTGGTTTAAAAATCTTATGATTTTAATCTAGATAATGACCAGAGACACAAAGACTTGTAAAGACATTCTAAAACCCTCTGCCATTCCACCAGGCAAGCAGAGTCTCAGCCCAGTGCCAGACAGCAGGCATGAGCAATCAAGCCCTTCCTTCCCAAGTCTGCAGCCTCTCAGCCCAACTAATTACAAAAGCAAATAAACCCCTGACAACCCTTGTCAACAAATGTCTTTGTTCTGCTGGAAGATGTCTGAACACTGGCCTGGCAGCAGGAGACCACACCAGTCACCAGAAGAAGGAAAAGACATGAGGATCCACAGCTTCTCTCTCAAATCCCTGATGAAGCTCCAGTGCCCAAACTCTGACTAGTCTTGCCAGGGCACCAAGGCACTTGGGCACCATTCAGGCTGCTATCTCCATGGCTTCCAGGCTAGTTCTGAAATATCACAGTGCTGATGTTTGTAAAAAGGGAAGCCAGATATGCACAACCTCTGGTCCACTCATGCAAGCTGCAGTTGTGTTCATGCAATACTCACACTGTCCTAAGATACCGAATAATCCCTCTGTATCTATTCTTCTGATGCAAATGTTTGTAGAGGAAAGTTTAGAAAACTGTCTTTAATGAAGATGCAGCAGCTGTGCTATAGGAGACCAGCTTCCTAATAACTATAATGCGATATATCTCACAGAGTAAGAAATGGGTTTGGAAAAATAATGTGCTCCACCATTTGCAGAGGGCTTCATCCATGTAGTTAAAGAAGAGAGAGCCTGAATCTTAAAACAAGACGATGCAATCCCATGGTAAATGACAGTAGTTAACCTACCTTTGCACTAATATAGAAGAGATAAGATGCTGACTTTGAGTGTTTTGCTCAAAAGTTCAAGACGGTAAAAAAAACCCCAACAAAGCAGCAAAAATATAAAAGCCACAAACCATAACAGTTTCAATACAAACAAACAGGGATGTTTTCTTTAGCCATTTCTACTGTGGCAGGAGTGAGGTAAGCAGACCTTTCATATGAGTACTGTGAAAATAGTTGCAGGAAGAAGATAACAAGAATTGAAATATATGTTAGATGCAACTGTCAGCTACAACCACCTCAGCCTGCAACTGTTCCCATGCTTAATCTCTAAGATGAGTTAACAATAACACCTAGCAGGGCTTCAAAAACTCAGCATCCATCAGCTGAAGAACTGACATCCAAACAGGGAGTGTAGTGGAACCCCTGAAGCAGAGGCTGCGTCCTGGAAGCAGAGTGCTGAGTGGGAGGTGGGAGGTTGGAGGGAATAATGGAGGAGGAAGAGACACAGGAGGGAGGAGCTGTCTCCTTCCTCCTCCATGTTTCCCTTCCTCCCTGCTCTCATGGTACCAAATTACTCAAGGCTCCTGACACCTATCATGTTTTCTAGTGGACTTAAAGTCCTCTATCACCCTCAAGAGCAGGCACTGAGGGAAACCCAAAGTTGCTCTGAGAGTGAAGGGTGGCCCAATCTGCTCACAGAGATCCAGCAGTACCAGAATAAGATCCAGCTCAAAACTGAAGTGCTGGGACATCCTCAGTCAGAAGTGCTTCAAGTCCCAGCTTTACCATGCAGTAATTCTCCTTGAGTTCAGGTGCAATCTCAGAGCTCCCATAGGACTCTGTAATGGAAGAGGGAATGACCCTCTCTTCTGCACTGTGCTCATGAAAGTAATTTCAGCTGCAAGACTGCTGTAGCTCAGAACCTTGGAAGAAGAGCAGGGACTACGCTGCACAGCAGGTCCTTGATGCTGATGGGGACTCCAGGGTGGTGAAAATCACCAACTGGAACATGAAAAGTAGAAGAGGCACAAAGTTACAGCCCGGGGAAACATGAAGGTTCACCCCTGTTGCATGCTTCTTTCTTCTTCAAGCAGATGGAACGTTTTCCACCTATGACCTAATTTTTTCTGAAACATCCCTTTATGTTGGGATAAAGCAACATGTTGAGATGGAGGTACTCTCCAAAGCCAACATACCCACTCTACTTCTGAAGGACCAAAAGATTTTTATCAACTTCAAGGCAGAACAAAAATCTTCAAAGTGAAAAAAAAATTACAGAAACTGTTAAAAAAAGATTTTTTTTTCTTTTTTTAAATCATCACTCAACTCATAAGCCAAGTGAAATTAAATTAAAAAAAGGGAAACTTTAGCAAGACATTGGGAAGTACTTAACAACTGAATGCATCTTCCTGTCAGGAAAAACTTCCCATGGGAAGGTTGTTGGCAGGGAGCACAGTCACTACCAGCTTTCCCAGCCCAGGGCTGTGCTACCTAATCCGGGGCTGGCAGCATCCTTCCCGGCCTGCCTGCTTCAGGATGGAGTTCAGCTGACTTCATCGGAAGCAAATCCCCTCCTTTCCCTCCTCCCCCTCAAGCCCCCCCATTCATGTAGAGAAGGAGCCTGGCAAACCCTGGAGAGATTACAAGGCAGGGGAAGCAGGAGGTTAAAATGTTCTGAGGCCCCTTTCAGTCTAAAAGACAAAGTAATTGTGAAGCTAAAATCTGCTGAAAATAAAGAGCGGTTTACACAAGTCTCAAAGAGAAGACAAAAATCCTCTCGAGTCCTAGGAAACCATGAGCATCCTGTTCTTATAAATAACTATAACACTTGAGTCTACAATAATATTATTGCAATATTTTGAAACGGTGCTGGAAGATTACATGTGTTATTTCGAGGATAAATTTAAGATGGTACAAAAAGGAGACTGTGCTGCTGCAATGCAATGAAAGCCCTGAGCTTAAGAATATATACATTTTTAGTTTACTTCCATGAGTGACATGGGGAAGACTGACAAGACCAGACACCCAGGAACAGGGATAAGCAGCTGTCTATTTAAATCAGCTTTTACAGAGCAAGAGATGCCAAAAGAAAGCCCTTGGAGAGATAAGCCAATAAATGCCACTGTTCAGTGTAATTGTTCTCCAGTCCCACTCCATTTGGTGGGATGACCCATTTCCCCAGAGACCTTCAGAGGAGTGATATTCCAAGAGAATATTTCTCTAGGTCTGTGGACATTTGTCCATGGTCTTTTCTGATGCTTTGACCCATCTCACCTATGCAGGTAAAGGGATGCTCAGACCTTCGGTTTCTCTATTCCTCCACTTTTCTGCTGAACCTGGCACCTCCAAGTGGCAGCAGTCGTCAGCAGTTTCTTGGTATGAGCCACATCTCTGCTGCTGGACAGAAACTGCTGTGTTTCATAACTCTCAGTTAATGCAAATGGATCAATTGCAATAGGGGATCACAACTTCCATGATATGAGTAACCACAGAGTCACAGAATGGACAGGGTCACCTTCCACTAGACCAGGTTTCTCAAAGCCCCATCCAACCTGTCCTTGAACTCTTCCCATGATGGGGCATCCAAAACTCCTGTGCACAACCTGTTCCACCACTCAGAGAGTGGTGTCTCACCACTCTCACTGTAAAAAGTTTCTTCCTTTTGTCCAGTCTAAACCTGTTCCCTTTCAGTTTAAAAGTATCACCCATTGTACTGTCACTATAGGCCCTGGTAAAACTTCTCTCTCCATCTTTTGCATAAGAGACCTTCACGTGTTGAAAGGCCACAATAAGGTCTCCCTAGAACTTTCTCTCCCTCCAGGCTCTCAACCCCAACACAACCCAAAATCTCTCTGCCTGTTCTCACAGAAACTGCTTCATAGGGACACTGGGGTAGATTAAGGCAGCTCTCCTGGAGGTGAGCTCATCTCTGAAGTTTGGACGCTATTTTATGTGCCTGATGAAAACTTCTGCCTCCTGCACTTGTTAACTCACCTTTCTGAATGGCAGAAGGACTGTGCACCCCCCATCTCTGGAAGTCTAGGTGAGAAGCAAGTCAGACAAGCAAGGGAGACGCAAAACTAGGAAGATTTCAGTCTGCTCTGTCCTCCTTTCCAGACAGCCTGAAGCACCTGTGCAGCTGCCCAGATCTTGTCAGTTAAACTGCACTATAGGTATTCACACTAAACCATGCCCCACTGCCCCCAGATGAGTTTTACATTGACTTCTTACTAACACACTCTGGCATCAAAGATGGAGAAAAAGCTCCCTACATTCTGCTGCCACTTCAAGCCATCTTTCACCCCACTGCCAGCATAGCTTTCCTCAAATTTCTTTTCTGTATCAACAGGTGATTTTTCATCCTAAAGCTCAAGCCAGACTACAACAGAAGTGATAGCCCCCCCTTGTCTCGTTTTTATGCAGCCAAAATACCTGCAGTTCAATTACAGCCAGAAACTCCTACTCTTCTGCAATTTTTCACATGCAGAATGTAGCAGCAAGGAGTAAAGAACAGGGAAAAAACAGAAGGAAAAAAAAAAAAAGGGAAGAGAGATGACAAAACAGTGAAGACGGAAAATAGGGTGGGAGAAAAGGAGAGATGAGAAAGTGATGAAAAGAAAAAAATGACCAGGTGATTCAGTAAGGCTTAGGCCCCACTCCAGCACTTTTTCACCTGGCACACTGCCAATAGAGAGCAGGCACTGTATTAGGTACCAGGTCCCCTGCATACTGACAGGCTCTGGGCTTTAGCCTTCTTCCTGCACAGACAGCCTCATGATCATGTTCCAATCCTTATAAATTATTTACATCAGATATGAGGAAGTCGAGACACTAGAGATGGAAAATATGCACCAGCCCATCCCCTAGGGAGGGGAGCTGGATCCTTCCCTGCGTCACACAAGTGAAGAAATGATGATCTGTCTCTCCTTGGGAAAGTGTTTTCATGCTCAGTGCCCTCACCAGGCTAAACTTCATGATAACTTGTATAAACTATGTTTGTTTTGACCTCTAATCCCTTCCTCTTGGCACTACCACCTGCCTGCATCCCACGCAGTCCCCTGGAGTTTCACAGCACCACTGAGACACTTCCCTCTTTAAATTAAAATTTGCAGAAGAAATAAATAATTCTGCATACATTAATGAAGGATATTTTAAAAAATAACTCAGAGATAAAGCATTTAAAATAAAATAAAATCAGGTTGACTTTGAAAACCAAGAACCTTCAGCTAGCACTTCACTATTCCTGTATCTGCCTCCCAGAGCAGGAAGGGAATTGCAACCTAGAGATGTGGTCAGCAGAAAAGCTTTTCCTGAGCCGTGGACCAACTGCTTTGTAACGTTCCTCCTGCAGCACCAAAAGAAATGAGTGACTCCAGCAGTTTTATGCTTTTTCCCATCTTGCACAGTCAGCTGGAGTTCATGGGATGGGCCATGCCTCCTGAACGCCTGGCAAAGTTCAGAAAGCACAAAACAACCTTGTCTCCATCACCAACATTGCATTTTAAGAGCTAACTCTCTCCTTACAACTGAGAGTAAATAAAGGAGCATGTCATGCTCCAAACTCCACAGTAACACACCTCCTTGCCAGGATTTGCACACTCTTTCTGTTGGCTCCAAGAGTTATCAGTGCTTCCTTCACTTTCACAGAGTCTCCTGCAGATGAAAGACTCCTGCCATGAGTTGTCAAGATTTACTGTAATTTTGGTTCAGAACAGGAAAGCACTTGCACATGCACTTAAATCACTGCCGAAGTCAAGGGCACCCAGTTGCACGCTCCCATACCCCAGAGCAATCAAGATGAAACACTTTTTTTTTTTTTTTTTTTAATTGGGATAAAAAGGCATGGAGAATCTTAATTAAACCTAGATGGCAATCACTGAAATGAGCTGTTTGCCACTGTAACAAATCATCCAGGAAGATGGTCAAGCGCACTTTGGACATGAGGGCAGAAACTGCACGGGTAAAGGACAGCACCGGGAGTTTACTCAAGCAAGCACAGGTGCAGAGCACAGAGCTTGTCCATGGCACCTTTGGAAACAGGCTCTGTGTTTTCAAGACACAAAACCTATAAAGATGTTCCCAGTTAATTTTTACTGATGATTCCCCTTTAGCAGATATTTTCTGACCTGCTCAAAATGAGAGGCTCCAGCCCCATGTGCTTCTTCCCCATGATATAATGCATTTCTGTTGGCTTATGATCCCTGAGCACAGAGAAGGCATTTTGGAGACTCTTCTAGACGAAATTACTCCTACCTGGCTGTCAGCAGATGTGGTGAACAGATTTGACAATTCAAGTATTTTGGAATATTAGATGGTTCAGCCTGTCCAGTCCCCACTCCAGCACTCCCAGAGTTACACATGGGATGGCTGCTAGCCACATCCAACTACAGCTCCAACAGGCTGCTCCAGAGATCTCCACTGCAATATTATCTTGCACCAGAGCAGAACCACAACTGGGCACTGACAACATCCTGGGTACAAGCTGGAATTGCTTCACCCTGCCCCCTGTAAGCATGCAAATCAAACTTAAAAAATGGTTTCTAGCAAGAGCACTGCAGGGTCCAGGTTGACTGTGTCCTGGTGTCTTCTAGAGAAAAATCACTTCAGCTGACAAATAAAATTACAGCTTTGAGTGCTTTTTCCAACTTCAGACTCAGTCTGGGTACTGAAAGCCAAAGAAATGAGCTCTCCTCATCTCAAGCACTATACCTGGCACATAATCTTGACATACTTGAGATGTGCATGATACGGGTACACTGGATGCATTCTGTGGGTATATGGGATACCTGCCATGGTGCCACAGGGGTGTGGGCTACATGCCTTGAGCATATAGGGTGCATGCTGTGGGTATATCAAATGCACACCACGGGCATGCAGGATGCATGCTGCAGGTACTGTGGTGCACACCGTGAGAGGATGGGGTGTTCACCATGGCTATGAGAGGTTCACACCCTGGATATGGATATATGGACACCCACAATGATTCAGAAGCCACAGAAAGACTCTATACCTGAGATGAAGGACTGACAAAGAACACGGTCAGCAGTCAGAGGGAGAACTCTCTCCTCTTTCTTTTAACAACCCTGCCTTGTTCCTGCAGTATGATGAAGAGCAGTCACCTGGCAGAATAAACCAAGCTGACTCAGCTGGGAGTGACATGGCTACCCTGGCTGGTCATCCCAGCTGGCCACCAGCCCCAAGCAGGGCACATCCCTGTGACCACCCCCAAGGCAATGGCTCATTTCCACAGGATGGGACAGTGCTGCAGCTAGAGGCAAACCAGCAATGAACAGATCCCTGAGCAGGACCCAGGTAATGAGGAAATATCTAAATATGGTGCAATGCTGCAAGGAGTTGGCCAGGGAGTGAAGCCCAAGGTCCACTGGTTATCCATGAGTTCTTTACCATGAGGGTAGGGGAAAAATGGAACAGATTACCCAGGGAAGGTGTTGAGGCCTCATTCTTGGAGATATTGCTCCAGTTGAGGATCTCCCTGCTTAGTGGAGGAGGACTGGACTAGATGACCTTTAGAGGTGCCTTCCAACTCCAATTATTCTGTGATCCACCGCCCCAGTGACCTCGGGGCACCAGTGTTTGGGCAGCAGTTGCTCAACGGATGGCGCAGGGCCAGGGGCTGAAGGCTGGCCCGAGACCACTGTAGCAAGGCCAGGGTGACTCAGCACGGTTTGGGGAGGAAAAAAGTGGAGAGATAAAGTCTTAAGAGGTGCCTGGGACCCCTGTGCTGTGAGCTGATGGGTGCTGGGCTGCACTGCAGGAAGCAGGAGGAAGGGCAAAGAAAAACCTCTTCATCAGGCTGAGAATGTGGTTACAGGAGAAGCAGCAAGGCTGCCATGTCCCCAGGGATGGTACCACCCTCAAGGAGAGCAGCACTTTCCTTCCTTCCTGCTATCTCCAGGCATCTGACAGGGCACTGCAGGAAGTGGTGCCAGTGGTTTGGCTCTTCAGAACAAAGCAGTCTCCTCAGTGGTCCAAATGGTATTACCCCAAGACCTGTCTCATGCTCCTGAGAGCACATCAGGCCTAAGCTGGTGATGGCACTCATGGGAAGACCTTCAGTTGCAGCATCCTCACCACACCCAAAGTGGTTATCAACATGATGCCAACCTAAAGTATGTCTTTTGTTGGACTCCTGGGACTTGACATCTGGGCATTGCGAGGCACTCAAGCCATGCGCCAGACTGAAGACATTTGTAACTAAGTGGTGAAGTAGCTTGCTATGGCCACAGAATGTTTGAAAAACCCATGTGTGATTGTTCAGGAGAAGAAACCCATGGTACACATACAGATGACCTCTCTCTGTCTGTACCTTTTATCAGATTTATTCTGAACTGAAATGATGACCTTACCCTGTCTTGGTACAACACTGTTAAGAGAGCATTTACCTGGCAAAGAAGCCCTAATGTGAGGAGAAAACAAAGAGGCTGATTCAGAGCTGCCCTTTCCAGAAGCCTCTTATGAAGAATTTGACTACTCTTAGGTGGATGGATGGCCTTGCTTTCTGCCCCTAAGGACTTCTAGGAACAAATCTGCCTTCACGAACAGAGTCCAACTACAGAGAGGAACAACTCTCCACTCTCCATCAAGAGTTTTACCCAGACACATTGCAGAAGCTGAAGGCCCCATGCTGCCAGTTCTGCACCACAAAGAGGCAAAGAGAAGGCAAAGGGATAATGCTCTACAGGAAGAAGCTATAAGGAAGAGCAGTTATTTCTCCCTGTATCTCTCCTACCTGCTAAACATGCAGCGAAGTTATCAGCAGCTACCAGATAATACTTGAAAGCACCCAAGAGAGAAAGGGAAAGAGCGAAAATAACCCTCAAATTAAAGAGGCAGGAGGATGGAGGGATAAAGCTTTATCCAAGCTGTGAGTAAGCCTGGAGAAAAGCCAAGGTTGCTGCTCAGCGGGGATGGTTACACCTAATTTTAAGCAAAGCCTTCATGTGCCTCATGAGAAAACTGTCCCTAGCTCCTACTGTCTGGAAGCCTGAAGTTATCAGCAGTGAATAAAAGGATCTTCCAAGCAAAGATGCAGAATACTCTATTTCGGTTAAATGAACAGCCTTACTTCCCCTCCTCAATCCTACATTATTCTCCTGGGCACATGGACAATCCTCAGAGCCTTGATCTGCAACAAAACCTTGACACAGGTGCCTCTGACCTACAGACACAAATCCATTTATTGCTGGGCCAGGAGGCTGGACAAAGGGGAGTGGTGTCTCAGAGCTGTGTGCCAGGGCCACTCTCTGATTCAGCAAAGCCCTTGATAAGAAATGTCATCCTCCATTGAGTAATTTTAGCCTGTGAGATAAGAATCTCTATCAGGCTCAAACATATGGCTGGCTGCAGAGCACGCAGCAAAATGAGATGGGTAATTTATTTGCTTCTGCTAAGAGCACTCCCAGACTCAGAAAAGCTGATGCAACGAAATAATAAGTGCCAAATTACACTCCATTCTTTGAAGACCTGGAAGAGATTCCTGAGAGATACAAGTGGTGGTATCTCTCTCTTCCGAGCATCAAGCCACTAAGGAGACAACACTACTACACAGCAAGTGATGGCAGCCTCGCTGCATTTCTGAAGACTTTCTGGAAGTCTGTTCCTCTCATTAAATCATCCTTGTTATACAGAAGCTTACACCCACAGATATGACTGGTGCTCTGTATCAAGTGCCAGTAGATACTTATGGGAGAGGATGCAGGGGGGTTAAGTGACTGAACTGCAGAGGTCCAAGGGCCAAGCTCCAGACTCCTGAGATAAATCCTACTGTTAGACCATGGTTTAAAATTAATGGCCTGCAGCACCATCAGTCCACTAGGTGTGGCAATGCCCTCCTGCCAAGTCCAGCTTCACACCTCTGATTTAGGTGACCTGAGTTAATCCACATAAACATGACAATGGGCCAGACACCATATGGCTTCAGCTGTGCTCAGAGAATAATGAACCTGAGCTGTACAGGCACATCTGATCCATGGGGACAACTCAAGGATACTCTCAAGATGCACTTTGTGTTTAAACACTGGTTGCTGGGATGATATGCTGGAGAAGGCTCACCTCTAGAGAGCTTGCTCTCTTATACTCTTTCCTTTCTTGTGTATCATCAAGGAAGACACCAAACTAGATGGTCTCGCTCTGCACAGCCATTTCTGCTCCCTCTTATCTTCATCAGCATGGCTGCTGATGAATGTGCATCACGTACTTCCTCACCTTCACCTTTAAATGGGGAAACTTCACTCTGAGACTGAAGATTAATATCTCACTATCCATTTTGAAACAGAAGTTCATGCTTAACCTGCAAATATTTTAATTTGGTGCTTCCAAGAAACTGAGCCAGACACAGACTTTGAAAGTGTCCTCCAACTCTGTGATTCAAACCTGTTGTAGAAATGTAGTAGCTACACACTTGGTCATAGATAAATCTCTTCACTGATGTGAAATCAATTTTGCTTCCTGACCAGTGGTATCTTCCCATCGCCAGATCTACCCATGTCATTGACATTCTTACTGGAAATATTAACAGTTAAACCAACAACTGAATGAGTCACAGAGATTCAAAACTTCTCACTAATACAAAAAGATTGTTATTACAGCTCAGTGTGGAGACAAAGGGGTGAGGGTGAGTGAGGAAACTTCTACAAAAAACAAATGGATTTTAATCTCAAGGGAGTTCAATCCAGCATATTTTGTCATTGGCAAATCTATTCCAGAATGTTAAGATGATACAGGTCTACATGCACATGATGACATGGCCTTTGTGGCAACACAACACACAGTAACCTCAGAGGAAGTCTGATGAACCCTTTCCATCCTTAGTACCACACAGCATTCACATGAACCAGCCAGACAGCACAGAGTGCAGAAGAGGAAAGCCACATGTCCCTCACACCTGTTGAGCTCTATTTCCAGAACAGACCAAGCCTAAGAGATGCTCTGCTATCCTGAGTAGTTTTTGCCTTTGAGGAATGCTTCTATCACTCCTGAGCATGACAAGTGAGGAGCCATGCATGTATATGAGAAGAAACATTTGCAGTACGAGGGAAACTAAAAAAAAATTAAATGAAGTTTCCACCTTCTTTTCTGCAACCCATGCTTTTCAGTTCTTCAAAGGTGGTAAATTGAAACCAGGTAATTTTGCTCTGTTTTTTCGATCTCCTGTCTCTTGTGGCTTTGGATGAGGCAACGTAATAAGCCCATTTATTTCAGCTTTCTTCATATCTCATAAATTTAGAAAATATAACACTGTTGTGCTCGAAAGCTGGAGACCTCAACAATGCAGATGAATGTGAAGGTCTTCATCCTTACTTCCAAAAGTAAAGCAGCAAGTTCATCTGTCATAAAGTAAAAGCAATAAGCTTCTTCCAGAAGAGAGATATTTAATGTGCATATGAGAGTAGAGATGTTTGATTCAGTAATAATGAAGACAACTCTCCACTGGGTATAGATTACTGTTCTAATGAGGAGACAGGAAAAACTTTTTAAAATAGTAGTCTTATATATACAGATAAGTGAGATTTGCTGATCACTGGTACATGAATCCTGCTGAAGTGTCTGCTGACTTCCCTGCCCCAGGACATGGGAAGTGGTCAAGGGAATAAGAGGGAGGTTGGGGACAGTAGGAGAAACCACTCAACCAAAAATCGGTGCCTGGACTCAACCCACTTCTTGTCTGATGGGTATTTGAGTGAGGAAGGAGTAAGGAAGGGAACATGTTTGGCTGGTGTGGGTTTTTTTACCTTGTTATGAAACTTCAGTCTCACATTGAAGGTCAGGAAGCTGGCTTGTAGCATCATTTTTCTCCTTCCTTCTGTATGTATCTTCTCTTGTGAGTCTTCTCCTGGGAAAAATCTGTCTCTAAAATAAGAGCTATATTCCAGGCTTTTCTTCTTTGGAGTGCTCCCAGCAGCAACACAGCATTGATTTTAGTTACCTGTGTAAAGCAGCCAGCTCCTTTCTTTCTCCTTGAGTGATACTGGACGTAAAAACTTAATTCCACCCATTTCTGAAGAGTGGGAAGGGTAGCCTGGAGAATTCCAAAAACCTTTTTAAATATTGTAATCCAAGCCAAATTGCAGAACATCAAGCTTCATCATCCAGACACCTATAAAGAATATACAATTTTAGTATCTGGATAGGAACAGATTGGCAAACTTTCAAGGTTTATGAATTATTTTTGCTAGCATTAAAAGAGATTAAATGTTTACCTCTGAAGGAGAGTAGTGTCTGGTTCACCCTTTAAAGGGATACCCTGACCTTGCTGTACTGATGGAAGAACACCTTGCTCTTGCCTGCAAATTCAGCCAGCAGAAAATACTGCTCAAACAGAGGTGAACAAGGTATGACAAAGAAAGCTGAAAAAAACCCAATTCTATCACCCTTGGAGGTTTTCAAGAACTTGATTTTTTTTCCCCCTTTTAGATGAGTGGGGGGAAAAAATAAGGATTAAAACCTTGAAATTTTGATGATTGCTAAATTCAAACAGATTTCAATTAGAAGCATTTTGTTTCAACAGTTGAAAACTTTCTCAAAGCACTGAATGAGTCATGCAGCTAAACTTTTCATTCCATTGTAACTTGCATTATAAACATAGAGTCATTGCAAATACAAACCAAAATATGAACACAATCAGAAAGTGTACAAGTACTGTCACTAGTCAGCCTTCTTAAGAATTTTGTTGTATCTTCCCCCTCCAAAAAATAAAGCTGATTCTCTCCTGAAAGCATAATCATCTGCACCACTGTGACATATTAGTGACAAACTCCCAGTCAGCTCAAATGCTAACAAAGGCAACATCAAGCTACTTCAATCAAGTTAGGTGGATTTTAATATACAATGCAATACAGTTTTACAGGTAAATTTTATCCTAAAATAATTTCAATGCTCAACTACAGATTTGTATAGACCAGCAAAATTACTGCATTCTGTGTTGATTAATATTAATGAAGACACTGCTCCACTGGGTATAGAATACTGGTCCAATAAGGAGATTAGAAAAACTTTTGGAAGTCAGATCAACTTTGTTAAAATCCACAGCTCTTTGTGCACTGACAGAAACAGAAACACAGTATCTAGGTACTTCATCATAAGCTTAAGATTTTCACCATGTCCAGGACCTCTTCCTCTGGGCACAGATGAGACACAAGCCAACATAACAGTCCAGAGACAGAAACACCTACCCTTCATCTACTTTCAGAAGACATTTGAAAGAGATGAAGAATGAAGACAATGGAGAGGTCTGCAAGGCTTCTTTAGATAGCAAGAGCTGCAGAAGGCACCAGCAGCCTCACCTCACTAGGAATGAACAGCAAACAAACTCCAACCCAACAACCCAGGAGAACTGACAGGGTAGGAGACACAGAAACTAGCTCAGGTTTAGGAGGTACCGGGGAATCATTTGTAATTTAGTCTCATAAGAGATCTCTTTTATCGATGGATGATTGGTCTTAAACAGATTTAACTTTCTTAGTTAGAGACCCACAGTGAAATGACAGGCTGGCAGGAGAAGCAAGAGGGTTTGTGCTGCTGCAGAAATCACTCCCTTGGGTACAAAATGTGGCATAGGAGGTACAAAGCCAAAGAACCTCAAACATAGAATCATAGAATCAGAGAATGATATGGGCTGGAAGGGACCTCTGGAGACCATACAGTCCCACCCCCCTGCCAGGACAGGTTCACCTAGAGCAGGTTGCACAGGATGGTGTCCAGGCAGGTTCTGAATGTTTCCAGAGATGGAGACTCCACCACCTCTCTGGGCAGCCTGTTTCAGTGCTCTTGGTATCCTAAAAGTAAGTTCCTCCTCATGTTTAGATGTAACTTCTATATTCAGGTTTGTGCCCTCTACCTTGTTCTGTCACTGGGTACCACTAAAAAAAGACTGACCCCAACCTCCTGACAACCACCCTTTAAATATTTGTAAATGTTGATTAAATCCCCCCTCTGTCCCTCTAAAAAGATCCAAGTCCCTCAAAACATTTTTGCTGAGGAAGCTGAGAGGTATGGGACAGGGAAGTTGAGGGAAATGGATCATTTAATTACCAAATGGAACAAGGTCATAAGTGGCGTGGTGGAAGAGAATGGTTCTGGCACTCCCTGGGAGGACAGGCAGGACAGCTAGGAAGACAAAAATTGGAAGCAGGGCCTAAGCACTGTGGCAATGTCATCCACAGCTCCAGAGAGATGGGTCTCTCTGACCACTGACCACCTCTTGCTGCTTTCTGTATTCATGTGTCAAGTGTTCACATGCCACACTGTCTCTTGCTCCAAGACCTGCTGCACTGTTATGGGGGTCTGGGTCTCTAAAGGGCCCCCCACACACATACCAAGCTGCTGCAGGCTCCTTTTGGGTCATGCAATTCATTGTATCCATCCTCCCCATCCTGCGAATCATTGGACCAGGCCTGCTCTCTGAGATGTAACCAAACACACCTGATGGGCTGTCCTTGGCCAGACTGTGATGCTGCCTCATGCATCAGAGAGGAAGAAGAATGAATAGGATGAGATCTTCATCTTTGGGCCATCCATCTCACACCCCCCCACCACATCAATGTGTCTTCCCCATTCAAATGCTTTGTCTCAACCTAACCACATGCTTCCACCTTCTTTGCCCATTTGAACCTGCACAACACCCAATGTCACCTCACTACCTCTGGAAGGAGGTGACACACTCACCCTAATTTGGGGTGATGAGACTCCCTTTTTATTCAACGACCTTTCAAAACCAGAGGTCCACCATCAGTGCTTTCCAATCAACACCAAAAACTAATCTGCTCTGAAGACATGTTCTCTGTGACACTGAAGATTAGCCATCAGCAGAAGTCACTGAGAGAGAAATAACAGCATGGTGTGAGGAGCTCCAGTGCACACAAGGGCCAGGTATGTACTGTGACCACAAATCGAGGACTTGCAATGAACATGGAGCCTAGAAAGTGACATCCTGGCCCAGGGCATCTGGAATTACAAAGTGTTATCCTCAGGCTGCCAGCAATATTTCCCTGAGTAGGCCATGACACTGACACAGTGACATTAGAAGCCCAGCTTCCAGTAACATTCCTGCCACCCAAAGCCCTGGCACAAGGCAGCCAAGCTGTCCCAGAGATGACCCTCCCCAGAAGGAACACCACATGCTGATGATCCTGGCAAGAGGATTAGCAAGGCAGTGCTGAAGTGCTAAACACAGCCACAACCAAGGAGAGAAAGCTTCCCACAAATAAGGGGACCGGCAGGAAGGTCTTTTCACACAGTGGTCGCTGCAGAAGTGGAGCTCGCCCTGTTCTCAGCTTAAGTCAATGTTCAGATGGACAAATAAATGTCTGGTTCACATGGCTGAGCTGCAGCAGCACAGGTACACAGTGACCTGTAATCAGGCAATCCTGGCTACGACAATCCCACTTGAGACAATTACATGCAAGACTACCTCAAAACACCCCACCTGAAAGGTAAAAGCAAGAATAATTTGGGTTACAGTCTGGACTGCCTTGTCTCCCACGCTTTCTCAGCAGCTGGTTGTCCCTGCTTTTGCTGCTGTCTACATTTCCCCCTCCTCCATTCCTGCATTACTAATAAATTAGCATCACACTTAGCAGCAGGCAGTAAAATGCACTCACAGGGCTTCTGAAGTCACTGACTTCAACAGTGGCTTAAGCAGATGTGCTAAGGAAACATCTGGATGTTATTACCAAAAGGCTTTCTAGATTCCCCATCAGATCAACACCTCTGTTTCCTCTTGAGTCATTACATATATATATATAAGAAAGAACATAAAACTGATAATAAAATTGCCCCAGTTGGAAATACAGTCAGTCTACTGTGTCTAATGTCTAGAAATATGTTGTAACGGACCCAACTTCTCTATGGTGGCAGGCAACCCATGACACCCAAGCAAGGAGCTTGCTGCTACACTATCAGCTTTTGCTGACACAGGGTTTGCAGGCTAACTACCTCCATGGTTAATCTCCATGGGAGAGAGTGCTCCATCAAGAGATGAAAGAGGTAAAAAAAAAATGCAGGACTCTAGAGGCCAGTGGCATGCAGTCAGTCCTGTCCCACCAAGCACTGGAGAAGCATGGTGGGACCACATTCCTTTCCCCAGCTCAGCTATAGAAAGATTTTTGATATGTGGCTGGTACAGTGAGAAAGGCTGGACTAACACTCCTTTCAGAATACAAACCAAGAAAAAAAAATACATCAAAAAGACTAATGAGATGCTTGGCATATTAAAGAAATGGCTACATGGAAACTTTTCAAACATACAAGACCTACAGGACTGGCTGAGGTAAGCAGCATAATTAGCCCAACGTTAGCTCACAAGGCAGGTCCACAAGGCTTAGATGCACAAATGAGGGATGTCACGTACCAGCCGAGAGGGCCTGTTATCTTTGGGCCTTGGACTGGCACAGTCAGTGGGAGTGTGAGGTTTAATACCTATACCCACACTTCAAGAATTACACTGGAAAAACTGGAGCGAGTTCAGAGGACAGCCAGAAAAACAAAACCAGGCTTGTACGAAGGAGCTCTAGGAAGTCAATCAAAGAGAAAGTTAAAAGGTACCTCACAGCCTGTAAGTACCTGTCAGGAAGAGTGCTCTGCAGTCTACCAGACAAAGGCATAAAAAGACCAAAGGTTGAAAGCTGAAGCTTGGCAGAAAACAAACCAGAAATAAAGACAGCATTTTTCAACACTGTAGGTAATTAACAGAAGGAAAAGGCCTCCATCTGGAAAGACCAATGAACCAGCACTGGCAATCTTTAAACTAAGATGGGATTCCACTTTGCCCCTTTTACTCTCCTGAAAATGTATTTCTGGATCCATCTTCAACTACTGAACTCAAGAGTGGAAAATAATTCAAGGAATCTCTGTTATACAACAGGTCAGACTAAATAAACACCATGACCTTAAAACCTAGAAATCAATGAGGTACAAAGAGCAAGAGGCCCCCTCCAGCCCCAGAGCTCAGGTTTACTGTACTCCATTACCACCAAACTGTGGATTTTGCTGAAGAGTAGCAAAAGCTCCAGATCCTGCTAAACCAAGAAATCCACACTGATTTTTTTTTTCTTCCAGCTAAGGAATTGTAAAAAAAAACACAACCAGACAAAAGCAAGTAAAAAATTAAAACATCAACAAGGCAGAAAAAAAGCATGATATAAGAAACAAGGTTTTTACAGTGAGAACACTCGTTCACTGGAACAACTTCCCCAGAGATGTGGTAGAGTCCTCATCACTTGGAAGTTTTCAAGATGCAACTGGACATGGTTCTAGATAATGTCATATAGGCTCCCTCTCCCACACATGGTTGGACTGTATGATCTTTCAAGGTCCCTTCCAACCTGGTTAGGCTGTGACTCTATAAAATGAACATAAAACTTTCCCATTGTTTGCTTTGTTTTGTTTTGTTTTTTTTAACTCTGAGAGAAGGATTTAGATTCACTTTCACAGTAAGAAACATTTCTTCTCAAGTTGTTTACAGCACACATATTCCCTTCCCCACGCACAGGAGATGAGGAGATGGGACAATCCTAGCTCTACAGCACTAGCCATCATTTGAAGGGATGTCCAATTATCTTTCTGGCAGAGCTGGCTGCAGACCTTTGGCAATCAGATTTACCAGTAAATGCAGAAATGGAAATAAAATTGAGAAAGGAATCACTTTCTCCAGATGCTTACACCACAAATTCCCACCATGGAGCATGATCCATCCCAGGAGGTTTCAGGAGCTGTTAAAACAGCAGTTAAAACCAGTGAAAAAACAGCTGTGTTTTGACACCATTCCGTAATTCCTGCTTTTGAGAATTCACAGGTTATGGGTAGTCTTTCCAGAGAGGTTACCTGAGGGCTACTGGTCTTCTTTGCTTTGGATGCAGTAAATATGTTTACCCAGGCATGGTTGTGATTAGCCTGGAGCTGCAATGCCTCAA
This sequence comes from Calypte anna, assembly GCF_003957555.1. Lineage (NCBI taxonomy): Eukaryota > Metazoa > Chordata > Aves > Apodiformes > Trochilidae > Calypte > Calypte anna. The sequence continues at coordinate 141,159,959 of NC_044245.1, read as the reverse complement.
GGCTGGAACTGCAACCAAATGTACAACCAACTGGACCAGGAGCCTTCCTCTCTCCTTTCCTTCCTTTCTCCTTTCCTCCTTTTCCTCCTCTCTCCTTTCTCCTCTGGCTTATAGCAGTAACAATTCAATTAGCCCATGTCTCAGTGCCCCATCTGCTAATGGTTTCTCCTCTCACGCAGAGACCATGAGGAAAAATATGAAATCATGTCTCTGGGCTGGACAGAAGGATCATACAGAAAAGTACAGGCAAAACAACAGACTGCTCATTGCTCAAAAAACTGCCCAGCTCTCAAAAACTAGTTAAGAGAACCACATCTTCTCAGCAATTGTGTCTCTCCCTAAAACTCAGAGCGGGCAAGGAGATAGTCTGGGGATCCCAAATTGGCATCTCTGATGCCCTTAAATCAGGGGTCAGCAGAGTAAGTCAGAAGAGCAGCGCCAGCGATGACAGAGGTATGAATCAGAGCTGAGTGCATTTGTAAAAGCATCTGTTGAAGGAAACCCATTAACTTCTGCTGACCCATGTTTTCTCCAAGCTAGTTTTGCATTACATTAATACAAGCGTTTTGAAGTTACTCAGCTCAAATGCTGTGAAGCCCACAGGATTACAGAACTGTTTCTCTGGCATCTGGCAGAGAGGCTCTATGTATTTTAATAAGGAGATTTACTTCTGACGATGCTTGGTCTTAATGGCTTAGGAAGAGCATGGGGAAGAAAAGGTGGAAGTGGGAGGGCTAATGAGCCTCTACTGGGAATGGAGGCCTGCCCAAACTGTCTGTAGTAGCAGCAATAATGATAGATCATCATCATCATCATCATCATCAAAAGGCAAACCACCACAAGTCAATGTCATGATAAGGCTGGCAGAAGGCCAGTTTGGGCTCTGAACAATGCAGACTATGATGCTGACCTGATCCCCCCCAAGACTGTTTTGGAGGAATTAAAAAACATCCTCTCCACCAAAACACAGACACGGCTCTACCTAAAAAGTTGTTATCATGACAAAGAGCACATACAGCTGCACCAGCTCTGCTGGTGGAGGGGGCTGCAATCTTTCTTTCTGTCTTTCTTAGTTTTTTTACTTTTCTCATTCTTCCTTACAGAACGAACACTTCGACAAATAACATCATGCAGCTTCATCCAGATCCCCACTGTCTCTCAAGATTTGGTGCATTTCTCAAAACTGTGCCTTCTGGAGTCATGTGAAAATATAATCATACAAATTTTGCCTTTTTTTCTCAACAGGAGAGAGAAGACTGTCTGAATTTTATAGATTGGGAAGTGTTTATAAATCACAGAAAATATTTCCAAGTCACAGAAATGTAAAAGTAGTCTTTAATATCTAGACTTACGTACACATGTATATGCATAATATACATACAGACAAACTTCTTAAATCTGTTGTCTTTTTATAGCATGCTGATGATTTTGCTTTGCTTCTATAATTGCCACACCTTAATTCCTCTCTTCACACAGGCTGAATGACCATCAGGAGGTCCATGCCCATGGCCCAAAGACACCTGAGCAAAAGGAAGAAAGCTCCCAACTCTTGACACTCAAAAATACCCATTGATGTTAATCATATTTAGGCTTCCACATTCCCCTTGTGCTTCTTGACTCCAGGATTTCCACATCTGACAGGTTCCTGTAAGCCTCAAAAGCATTTCCCAGGATGTGGTCCCTCACTGCATTCTCCTTTAGAGAGCTGAAAAGCCCTAAGGATGTAAACGCTCTGGTCCAACCCTTCTGCAAAGAGAAAGGAAATCCCAGCTCCTTACTGGTTTCTATGTAATCATCATCGTGGTGGTGTGCATCTACAATACCTCACCCCTGTCTCTTCCTCCTTCGGAGCTTAAAATGTGAAGCCACACTGTAAAAGAGATAGGACAGTGAACTAACCTGTGGCACAGATTTCAAGGAGCTGCTATCAGTTCAGCAAGAAACCTTGGAGGCTGCAGTCAAAATACCAACTCCCCCAGGCCTGGATATGCATGTGCTGTCTGGAAAATACTGGGGGAGCTAGGGAGGGGGATGAACTTTCAGGGCTTCAAAGCATGGGAATCACTTCCTAAGATTTTAAGGATCATTGGGTCACCCAGGCTGAACCTTTCATAAGAGAGGTCACAAGTTTCATCCATTTACCTTTTATTTGAGCTGTATTGCTAGTGTTTGCCTAAGCCCCACCTTCCAGGAAGGCATGCAGGCTCCATGCAAAGATCTCAAGATATGGAGATGGTAACTCACCTTTTTGATGGCTGGCTCGAATACTTAAAAGCCTTTGGTATTTAAAAAAGGCACTTTAACTCTGATTTATCTGCACTGCATTTGCAGCTAGGGGTGCCTGTGATACAGCTGCTGGCTGTGGGAGGTGCTTTGCCTAGTGATTTCCTCAGCTGTTCACAAAACCCATCCCCAAGAGAAACCCTGGGGCCTCTCAGCTCTCTTCCTCTGCAGACAGCCTGTCTTCTGCCCCTACCCTTTTTATTTATTTCAAATCGACAAAGGAGAAGAGGAGCTTTCAAAGGATTTAGCAGGGCTGGCAGGGAGTCACTGTGGGCAGCTGGGGGTGAGAGGGGAGGGATGGAAAGGAAGGGCAAAGCAAACACTTTCATCCCCATTTTTTCCATTCCAAGGTGAATCCACACATTTCTCCACACCCACATTTTTCCCCGGTTTCCAAACATCTCCTGCTCTCTACCAGCTCTTCCATATACTCACACATATAAAAATACCCTTCCCTAAACATCTTCCTTGGATGCTTCACAACCACAAACTCCTATGACCCCATGTCACTCTCTTCCCTCAGCCTCCCATTAATAATAATTACTATCTAAGTTACTAAACCTTCTCCTCAGTGTTCACATCACAAAAAGCAACTCTGACCTGGCTGGCTGAGCAGCACTCATCACCGAGCACAGAATCCTGGGCTAGAAAAGATGCTCATGATCACCCTGAATTATTTCTGATATGGCCACATCTGCTTTCTGCAGTATTTTCATCCCACTTGCAAGGGTACATGTTCTGAGAACCTTGTACGGATGCTAAAGCACTCTCACAAAACACACTCTTTCGTATTCAAAAGGTTTATTTTTAAAATGCATTTGTTTACCTCTAATCACAGAATCATTTCCAATTTATGTCAGCAAAATAAAAGCCAGAACACAAAACAAAGAAAGAAGAGCCCGTCTGACTTGGAAGCCTAAAAATAGACTTGCATATTGCAAATAGTGAACTGTCAGGTAAAGCCTGCAGATTGAAGGTTCAGATGAATAATCTGTTTGCTTTTCCTGCTTCAATACTTTCCCGCTGTTATCACAGTACAAATAAGTCAGTGCACGTTAATTACTCTGACGGCAATTTCCTGGGAGCTGGTACTCAAGTATCAGCCCACATTTACTCCTGAGCATCACAGCCTAGTTCTCCCCACGCACTCCCATAAAAATAAGCAGCCAAGATGCCAAATTGTCCCCTTCCTGTCCTGTCCTTCCTCACTGCAGACCCGGCACTGCCAGCTTCGTCCCACTCCTGACTCCAACACCAACACCAGATGCAGGATCTGTCTGAAGCAACCTGTCATTCCCAGCTATCCTGGCAAAAGCCAGTATGTTAACAGACAAGACGGATCCAGCAGCACCTGGGCCTGGACTGAGCTCCGTCAAGGTGTTCAATGCTTGTATAAATTGTAGATCCCAAGCAGTACTGATGCAGTAAAAAAAGGGGCTAATTCTTGGGAGCCAAGAGTACAAGCAACTTTTCTGCAGGGCACATGCATTAAGACAGGAAGAATGGGAAGGGAAACGTCTGGGAAGTGTTTTTGTAAGGCACCCAACAAACCAGTCTCAAGCCCCTTTTAGCCCAAAACCATCCCACAAGGCTCATAAGAGTTTATATTCACGGGTGAACTACATCAAAGAACCACCTAAACAATGCCTGTGGTTTCTGCTGGGCTTTTTTTTTTTTTTCCCTGCTTGGTATTTATACAGCCTCAGATTTGCACTGTAATTTGGTCAAACGCATTAGAGCAAAGACGAAGGGAGGAGAGAGGAAAGGAAAAAAGTGCTGTTGCCTGCATTACATCCCAAATGGGTCTGCATTTCTGTATGAACCTTAGGTGCAACCCCAGCCCAGATGCAAGCTGTTTGCTGACCAGGCAATACAAATCCAGCACCCTCCTTGGTGTTTTTTTGGGTTTTTTTTAGCCTTTCACAGGTTTTTTGTAGGAAAGGTTGCCTACTTCTGGATTTATTGTATTTTTGTTCCTTTCTGCTTTCACTGCATGCCAAAGGGTTAAGTGACCTTTCAGATCCTCCCTAGATGCACCTCCATGCTTAACAAGAAAGCTTCCAGCCCAGTGAAAACAACTTGAAAGAAGGGCAGTGACCCAGCCACAGGCTTAAGTTTCGGGTCACAACACCCCTGCTCTAAACCATCAGTCTTCCTCTGGCCACAAGTTTGCAGCCACCCACTAAAGCAATTAATGTTCAGGATTTACAGGAAAACACCTTTTGGGGACCTAGCATCCTCTCTTGCACCTGAGATGAGAGCTGTGAGCTAGCAAGGGGCAGAGCAGACACACACACTGATGCAGCATCACTTTGAATCCACTTGCATAAGCACCAAAAACACATGGGCCACTAGGAAAAACTAAAAAACAAAAACAAACACCAAACAACAAAAACAAAATCCAAGCAAACAAACAAAAAACCCTGAATAATGAACTCTGATTTAATTTACTCTCAACTTCTGGAAGGGAAATTTTGCAAGGATATGGGTGTTTATAACCTCTATCAACCTGGACACGTGCACACCACATTTCACAGCAGAATCAAAGCCATCTTGGCTAGCACAGGAACATCACACTGCTCCATTAAAAACCTAGGATCAAAGAACAGAGAAGGTTTGGTGTTACAACACGCTGTGTGCTAAGGGAAATGGAACATCTCAAAAATGCCACACACTGGAAGAAGGCTGTGGAGGGTCAGGGTGTTCCCCTTTTCCCTTTTACAAAAGGGGCTCCCCCAGGGTGGTGATAAACAATCATCTGCTGGATCACAGTATTGAGGATCACAGAATAATAGAATCATAGAATGGTTTGGGTTGGAAAGGACTTTTAAAGGTCATGTAGTCCAACCCCCCTTCAATGAGGAAGGACATCAGTGGTTCCATTTTCAGTTTGCAGCAAGGATGATGGCAAGCAACTCACTGTTGAGAAAACAGCCAGCAAGAAGTTTAAAATGCAGCTCCACACAAGCTATACTGAAACATGGCTGCTGAGGAAGGAAATATTGGCTCATCTGAGGCAAGAAGGACCAAAAAGGCCAGTGTGGGATTCCAGCCTTGAGCCTGGCACTCAGTGCAGCTCCTTGCAACCTTGCAACCTTGCAACCTACCAGGGGTGCTCTAGTTCTGGACTGATGCTGATGGAGTATCAGGATGGGATGCAAATACAGAAAAAGATGAGGATGTGAAGATAAAGCTCTCCCAACCTCTTCCACTTTGTACTGTTAGCACTAAAAGCAAGAGTGCAAAGGAATAAACTACATTTGCAGGTACTTGGGTGCAGAGACTTTCCCATTTACCATCATCAACCAAACCATTCTGAGGAGCAAGGTAAAGAGGCAGAAAGCCCAAGGAGGTTCCTGGTTCAGATGCAGCTCCCAAGCTTTTAATGTGATTATGCCTGTGACTCTCCCACACAAAGACTTTTGGCACTATGACCCACCCATGAGATTGTTTCCATTCCTCCCTTCCTCTCAACCAATGCCAGCACAGGCTACTTTGCCATTCAAGACCACGGACTGGACTGGGGAACAGAATCAACAGAGTAACAACTGAGAGATAAAACAGAGCCAGGTCAGCTGGATGGACTCCCCATTGTGAGTGGGTTCAGCAACATCCCTCTCTGCTGGCAGCCTGAAGAGGTTTCGGGTGCAGCAGTGCAGAAGGATGCCCAGATTTCATGGTAATGCAGCTTGGCTGACGGAGGGATGAGCCACTGAATGGTCACAGGCTTTTACTTTTAGTGATTAGCCATATTTATGTGCACTATCCAAAAACTGGGCTGCATTCAGCTACGTGATCCCATTTCTCAGCTGACTGGCACAGCTGACAGCATCAGAGGAACCAGCTAGAAATAATGGCTGTGAACCCAAGGCAAGCTATTCCTGACTAGGTGCTAAAGAGTGAAATCTATGGCTGAAGCTTAGTATATACTGGAAGCACAGACATAAGCTAAAACACCATCAAAGGATGCAACAACTTCACCAGTTTCTCTGACCCAACAAGCAGTGCAGGACTAACAAGATGCAGATCATTTCAAGAGCACTTATCTTGTACAGCCTAGTATACAATCGTGTGGGACAGATATGCATTATTTACTTGCTGAAATATATCCCCAAAAAACACAAAGATGTCCTTCAATGCCTAGAGAGGGACATCCTATGGGAACATGCAAAAAAACCCCCAAACAACCCCATACTTTGTCTCAGCAGTCAGCTTGGAGACTGATGGATGCATCCTGCTACTGAAGAACAGGTACAGGCAGGGTCTGCATTAATTAGCCTTTGAGAAGACCCTGAGACACTCATATTGGGAGGAATTTGTAACTGAGTGATGTGAGTGCTCGGACCTCCTCTCCACACACACAACCATCCCTTTGCTGCCCACACCACCACATGCTGGGCCAGCCTCTTTTCTCCACCCTCACAGCTCCTGCTGCTCTGTGCTGAGGCTGAGGGGATGCCTGGCATCCTTCTTGATCCTCTGGGTTAGCCAGGCTGAGGGCTGCCCTCGCAGATTCATAGAACGGTTTGGGATGGAAGAGATATTTAAAAGTTATCTAGCCCAACCTTCCAGCAATGCACAGGGACATCCTCAACTACGTCAGTTTGCTCAAAGTCCCATTCAGCTTGAATGTTTCCAAAGATGGGGCATCTACAGGCAACCTATTCCTCCTCAAAGGAGATGAGTGTGCAATGTACACACCCTACTTCATAAAAGCATGTGAGATGCTCCAGATGCTGCACTCAGATGGACCCAAACTATGAGTGACAATGATGCAAGGTCAGTGGAAAGCATGGGGACAGGACCACAGTGCTTTACCCAGCAACCCAGCAACAGTGGGCTCTGCCAGCCTGGGGATCTTCTGAAGCCTGTCCCTCCCCACTTGGTTTGGAGAAGGGAGAACCACTCATTCCTTGACTCTAGCACTCATTGCCACCCCCCTCTTTTTCTAGCTAAGCTCTCTGGGTTTTTGAGCTGCCCCGGGGCTACAAGCTCTGATTCATGACTTCTGCCCTGAAGGTATCTTTCACCACGACAGAGCACATGAGGAAATTGGAGCAAGGGATGAGACCCGCACCCCAAACCACAGAGTGGCTCTGTTAGGGTACCCACCCAGGGGTTCAACAAAGCAGCCCAGCACATGCTGCCAGCCAGGGTGACTGCCAGGGAGCACAAGCCTTAGGGAAGAAACCCAGCTCTGTATCCCGGCTTTGCAGCCTGGCTGCTACACAGCAAAACAAGAGGAGAGGTGCAGCTCACACTCTCCAAAGTATACGCCCTTCCTAATGAGAGTTGACCCAGGAGCTATGCGGGAGTCGTGCCCGTTCCCAGGCAGGCTCAACACCACTGAGAGCCAACACTGGAGCCAGGCAGCCTCCAAGAAAGGAGACATGAGCTGGAAATTTTGCTTTGATGCTGACTCACCAGCCAGCCCTGGCGCAGGGGAGGAGGGAGGATTGCCAGCGAACACTCTGGTCCCTTGCTCGTGCATACATGTGGGGCTGAGCTCACCCAGAGGAAAGGGATGCAATAACTGCTGGTTAAGTGCAGAGTCATCAGCAACACATGGCTGCAATGGTCCAAGCTCTGAAATGGCAGCTGACCATCTGCACTGGACACGGAAGCCCATGGAGAAGGGCTGGCACAGCACACACGGTATGAAAGGATCACATTGTATGACCACACATCACCCCAAGATGTCAGTAGGAAAAACTCCATTATGTGCCGCTAAATCTGGGCAGAGTGCAGTGCCAGGACCTCTTCTCACACTGCAGAGGTTACATTCCAGCAGACACAAATATTTTCTATCAGCCTTGCCACCGCTGTTAGCACAGTAATGATGCCAAGCACCACCCAGCAGCAACAGCAAGGTTCAGTGCTTTGCATTAACTGCAGCCTCAATCTAGTTGTAGAAAGCTGACATTTAAAATCATAGAATCATAGAATCATAGAATCATAGAATTAGCCGGGTTGGAAGGGACCTCAGAGATCATCTAGTCCAACCCTTGACCCACCGGAGCAGTTGCTAGACCATGGCACTGAGTGCCACATCCAGTCTTTTTTTAAATGTCTCCAGGGACGGAGAATCTACCACCTCACCGGGCAGTCCATTCCATAGCCTAATCACCCTCTCCGTGAAGAAATTCTTTCTAATATCTAACCTAAACCTCCCCTGGCACAACTTAGGACTGTGTCCTCTTGTCTTGTTGAAGGTCGTCTGTGAAAAGAGTCCAGTTCCCACCTCGCTACAGCCTACTTTCAGGTAGTTGATAGGATCAGAAAGAATACAAAGGTTATACAGTGAGAGAATTCCCAACTTAATTCCTGACACTTAAATGCCTTCCCTTCCAGCACCCCCTCTCGTATCTCTTTCAATTCGTTTCCACAGATCTCAATGCACTTAAATGACTATTTAAGCTCTGCTAGCATTGTCATCCTGATAGAGAAACTGCAATTTAGAAAGCTTGAGCAACCCACCCGACGTTGCCCAATAACCCACTACGAGAAGAGAAGCCAGGACTGGTTAAGCACAGACCTATCCATCCCACCACGCTGCCTCGCCACAGGGTATGAGTTACTGGCAGGTGAGCCAGGGTGGTTACATGGCACTGCTGTATTTCCCAGGCTGGGGAATGCCCAACCACCACACAGGGTGGAAAGCCATGGCTACTGTTCTTACTATGAGGTAGTCCAAAATACATGACTTACTTATTCTTGTTTTGTTTCACCCACCAGCATTGTTCTTAAAGCTTAGGAATACTGACTTTCTAGAGAGAACAAAGGCTGCCAGAGGAGGTGGCAGGCATGCCTCAGTTTCCCCATCCATGAAATAAGCTCACTGCCTGCAGGTGTTTGCAAGCAAAAAATACCAAAAAATATCTGTTCTGTCACCGCTGTCCAGTCCCAAACCATTTATGTCCAGGATCTGTGTTAAATAACTATGCACCAGGATGAATGGGAGAGGGAATTTCAGAGAAACATGAGATTCATGGTGTGAACCAGGCCTCGCCATACAGTCCTTGACAAAGCAAACAGGACCTTGAAGCTGCCCAAATGTTGTGAAGTTGAATCCTCCCACAGCAGCTGTTAAAGTGCTCAACTCTTCGAGCCACTGGTACAGGTGTCTGTGAAGAACACCCCAGTCAGCAGGCCCACCCTGGCCAGAAGGCCACCAAGATGCATGATGAAGCAAGGTATTGCTTTTTGCCATATGTATTTTCCAGAGTCCTGTGGAGGAAACACTTCTCAGCTCAGGGCAGTGAATGTGGTAGGAAGAGAGAGAAGCCAGAGAAGGCTCTCACCTTTCGATAGACATATTTGGACTTCTTTAATCCCTTCACTTGCTCTAGTGACCCCATCTAGCCCATCCCATGCCCTCACCTTCTTCATAATAATTCATTTGGCCTTCACATAACCTCTTAAATTACCATACAACTGAAACATTAAAGGATTATCGTTGTAGTGACTCAGCATGATGTGTTCAAAGCTCACGCCTCCACAGAAGTCTTGACCAAAAGGAAATTGGACAGAAATCCAGTCTCAGTGATACCCATGACCAAAAATGAGCATGAAAAAAAGTATGGAGGATCTCTGCCCTACCTCCTACTGTACAGCTGTGGACAATAGGCATGAAGCAGCTCAGTGGCTTGGACTAAAATCCAGAGGTCAAGCACTGTACTTGAGCATCCTAAACACAGGGCTGCTATGCAAACGTCTTCACCACTTAACACTCCATCACCCAGTCCTGCCAAGCAGGGTTTAACTAAAATTTCACAGTACAAGTGTGACTGACTCTGTCCAAACGCACCCCCGCTGCTGAAACATGGCTAATTTTACCTAGTCTTCGAGGCTTCTCTTCAGCACTGTGCAGCATGAGAAACGTTGGCATCCCCACATAATTGCTGGTCCCTGCTAACTGACTGAATTAGGTGGCTTTCATCTTCATTACAGACCATTGAAACTGCCTTTAAAGACAGCCCTTAACACTACCTTCAGTAAGAATGTATGCATATCTCTGCAGCTCAAATTCAAACGTACCAGCTTCTATTAGGTGGACAGTACTACTGTACCTACACTGGTCATTTCTGCTGGTGAACTGTCCAGCTGCCCAGCCAGTGCACCTGCAACTAATACATAATACTCATTTTAACACTACAGACTCAGTGTTATTGGTTTCCCCCACTCTCCATGGGGGTCCTGCAGGTGAAATTACAGCAGTGGAGCCCAGAGTGGCAACGGCAGCAGCTGCCGCAAGCAGACGGGTCATGCAGAGCACCACATTCCTCCACTGGGAACCAAAAGCACAAATAAGCCTAAAATCTGATTTTATTGCATCTTTCGAATTCTTAACAAGCCAACAAAAAATTACTGCTTCCTTCTTTCTTATTTTTTTTTTTTATTTCCCCTTTTTAAAGTGACAAGGCTTTTTGCTTTTTAAAATCAATAGTTAATTTTTAAATGCCAGGGTATTGTTCGCTGCATCTGGGAATGGTGAATCAGAGGCAATAGAGAAGTAGTAATAAAGAAGATGAAATAAATTCTCCAGCAGGCTACACAACAGTTAGGGAGTGACTGTCCTCCTCCCTGCCCAGACTCAAGAGCAGAAGAGCATCCACAAGTCTTGCTGCCAGTGCCAGCAGTGGGGCAGCCAGGGTGGCCGAGGGCTTCCAGGTCAGGCTCTTTGGAAGGGGGCAGAAATCATTCAAACTTCAGCTGAGGCCATTTGCAGGGGTGAGGGCTCGCTGGGGACAGCAAATACCACAAGGAGTACAAAAGCCTTTTTGGAAGCAGGCAGCTGCCCACAGCAGAGGAGCCTGGGAAAGGGTGGGATGCACGGTGCATCCCACAGGGAAGGACAGCCCTGCTCTGAAGCATCAACCCAAGCTCTTCCCTGGCTCCAGCCTTCCTTCCCAGTGCTGTGCTGTGCCACACGCATCTGTGTGGAGGGCAAGCATGGCTGAGAGCCAACTCAACAACTCAAGAGGTGCAATTATCATTAGAGCCAAGCAGGCTGGAGCAGGGGAGAGGAGATGCCTCCCAGTCAAATGACTGGGTTTTATGCTGCTGCTCACATTCCTGCATTCCTCTGCTGCTGTGTAGTGAATACACCCTCACAAACTGCTAAAAACGAGGTGCTTTTGGTTAATCAGGGTGTCTGTTTAGTAACCTTACACCTTTGCAGACAGAGGCCTGCTATGTTTGTCATCTAGGAGGTGAGACTTTATAGAGCTGTGTATTGATTACACAATCATGAGGAGACGTCAGCACGTGGCTGGTTTATGGAAATAATATCCCCAACATGTGTGTGTGGAGATGTGATAGAAAGTGCATGGAGCAAGGCAGACACCTTGCTGGGCAAGGATGCATCACAGGTCCCTGACCAAAAGGACACACAGAGTCACTCCTGATGATGTTACATTCAAAACTCACTATCTGCACCAGTGTGGAAAAGGAAGTGATACTATTGTTTATTCATGTCTTTACTGAAAAAGTTAGTGGCTTCTAAATCAAGCCAGAATACAAAGCTCCCTCTGCTTGACCAGGGCTCCTCAAACCAGCCTCTGACTGCACCAGCTCTCATCTTCAGAAACTCCAAAAACTCCCCCTTCCTAACTCATCATCCTCCAGTTTGGCCTCTGGATTCCCGTCCCATGGGCCCTGATGTTCCAGGTATAGTCCTTCTCTACCTCCACTTCACCTCTACCAGAAACAAACCTCTAGCCCTCCTCTCCCCCAGAGACTCTCCTCTCTACTCCAGGATAGTCTTAAGTTCAAATGCACATCTCAAAACATCTTTAGGATGCTCTTTTGTCCAGCATTCAAATTTGCTGTTGCCATAATTTTTTTTCCACATCACAGCCAATACAACCACCCCTTCCTGAGAAACCTAGCTTCTCCCAGCCAAAGGGTATGCTACTACACAGGTCATCTTTTCTATCCCACTTCACCTTCCCAAGGCTCTGTCCTTTCCCTAGCTAATCACACAAGAGCTCTACAACTTTCACGGCATAATCCATGTCCTACGGTACCCACCATCTGCTGTTGACTCTTATGAAGCTGTCTTCTATTAGGAAGCTGATCTCCTGGGCCAGTCCATGGAAAACATCTTTGATAACGAGTGGTATTTTCTCCCTTCCTTCTCCTTTCTTGCCTGGTAGGAAATTCTAATTTCTGCCCAACCACCTCATCGACTTCATCAAAACTCTCCTTTGCTTTGACATTTACAAGAAAACTCAATAACTGTGAGGCTGCTGGTGTCCTGAGACACATCTGTCAAGATGATCAATAGTGCCCTAGCGTTTTCATTTGACTCCTCCATCTGCATGTATCTATCTAGCACCTTCCCTATTGATCCAGACCATAAGCTCCTTGGCAGATGGACAGCCTTTGATTCAACACTGGTTGGCAGTCGACTTACTATGTGTCAGCAGTGTCTGCAGGTGGCCACAAAGGCCAATGGCATCCTGGCTTGCATTAGGAACATTGTGGCCAAGAAGGAACAGGGAGGTGATCATCCCTCTATACTCAGCTCTGGTGAGGCTGCATCTTGAGCACTGTGTTTAGTTCTGGGCACCTCACTATAGGAGGGACAGAGAAGTTCTGGAGCATGTCCAGAGAAGGGCAACAAAGCTCATAAAGGGCCTGGAGCACAAGTCCTATGGGAAGCAGCTAAGGGAGCTGGAGGTGTTTAGTCTGGAGAAGAGGAGGCTGAGAGGAGACCTTAGAGCTCTCTTCAACCACCTCAAGGGAGGTTGAAGCAAGGAGGGAAACAGCCTCTTCTTAGTGGACTGTGGTAGGACCAGAGGAAATGGATGGAAGCTGTGCCAAGGGAGGTTTAGGCTGGATGTTAGGAAACATTCCCTGGAGGTATTTAAAAGGCATTTGGACCTGGTACTTAAGGACATGGTTTAGTAGTTAGCTTATGGTGTTGGTCAAAGGTTGGACTGGATGACCTTGAAGGTCACTTCCAACCTAAAACATTCTGTGATTCTGTGATTCTGTGATTTGTATAAACAACTATAGGCTCTGTGGGATCAATTAGTGCTCCTGGTGTCACAGTGGTGTAAATAATGCGTTTAAACAGCCATCAAGGTTGAGACATCTGTTTGTACCAGGTGTGATCCTGACACTTAAAGCACAAAACATAGCCAAGAAGTCTACTCACATTATGCTGCTATGGAGTTACTTGAGTGCATTTCACAGTGTACCAACATCCAGATGCACTGTTGTTGCATCTAGCTGTATCTTGTTTGTTCCCACACAAATCACAGCACACAAAATTCCCAGAAGTTACTGCTAACACCTCTTGACACACCACTCTCTAGGCATCCCATGATGATTCTTTGCACGTGTGGAAGAACAAAGAGTTGCTCTTGCAAACAAAGCACAAGCTCCACACTGACTACTCAACCACGACTGCACTTCAGTGACATTCTTTCTTCTAGATTGGAAATCACAGAACCACTGAATCATGGACTAGTTTGGGATGGAAGAGCTCTTTAAAGGCCAATTAGTATCCTGCAGTGAGCAGGGACAGCTTCAAATACACCAGAGCCCTGTCCAACCTGACCTTGAATGGTTCCAGGGGCATAGTTTCTACCACCTCTCTGGGCAACCACTGTCAGTGTTTCACCACCCTCAATATAAACATTTTCTTCCTTATATCTAGTTTTAATCTAACCTCTTCTAGGCTAAAACCACTGTCTCTTTGCCTCCATCCTTTTTATAAACTCCCTTTAAGTACTGAAAGGCAACAACAAGGTGTCCCAAGAGCCTTCTCTTTTCTGGGATGAACAACCCCAACTTTCTCAGCCTGTCCTTGTAGAAGAGGTGCTCCTCTGGAGCTCCAGCCCTCTCTTCATCTTTATGGTCCTCCTCTGGACTTGATCAAACAAGTTCCATGTCCTTCTTGTGTACCCCTTCACTTTTTTCATCCAAAGGTGACCACTACCCTGTTGTTCTTCTACCCTGGGTGTGGGGGCAGCCCTAAGTGAGATGTTTGAGTGCCCCAATCCAAACTCTACTCACAACTCCAGCCCCTTTGTACACACTCTCATGTCTTCTATCAAATCAAGGACATACCCAAATGGCCAGGACTACAACCTGTGAAGCACACGGAAAGATACTGGAGGGAAAAAAGAAAGAAAGAAAAAAATTAAAAAGCAAAGCCTTTAATGCAGAGGTGACTTTCTCTCCACTGCCCAGAAGAGGCTTGAAAGGCAAGTTCTTCCACCATGCTCCAGGTCTGGCCACACAGCACGGCGCCGCCAGCTCGCTGACTGATGAAAATCCAATAGTCACATGAGACCTGTGCACTGCAGCACAAAAAGGAGATGCACACACAGGAGGGTTGGGTTTTCCCCCCTTCCTCACTCCTCCTTTATGTGAACTTGGCCTGAACTGATGCTGTAATGAGAGAAGCCAGCCATAAACCACAGGCTTTCTAGACCTCAGACAAAGTCAGAGTTCTATCTCTTTTAGTGCTTCTCTCTGGGGCCGAGCCACATCTCTGTAGGTTCAGAAAATCAATTTGCCCCAAGCAGAAGGACCCCAAGGCATCTGCACTGCAGAAGGCACATTCTGCTTTCCCCGTGGGAAGCACTTCCCATGGCTCACACCACACATTTTCCACACACAAAAATATTTCTTGGGCAAGAGCTTGCAGCTACCACCTAGCAACCACCTGTCCTGTAGGTCAGCTACCAGCATTTTCGATCAGGGTTTCTCCAAAGAGTGCAAGGCTGAAAACATTGTTCTCTGAGAAACAGCAAGATTCTGCTTGGTTGAACACAAACAACTCCCTTTGTTTTCATTAATGTAACAATTTCACATTACAGGCATTTTCAGGCTCACTATGATTATTTTGTACCTCCAGCACTACACAGTTCACAGGTACAGCCAAAGGCAAGAAGGTCCCTCTAAGGCTCTGATGAGCAAGGATTTCACATGATCCAAGTGGGATGTGTCTACCTAGACAAGTGCAGACAGACCTGGGCTTGCTCCACTTGTGCTCAAAGCCAAGTGGGACTCAGTCCAGCTTAAGACAAAAGCCACAGAGCCACATCAGTGCAGCACTCTCTGTCCAAGTTCATATGCTAAAGTGGGTGCCCTGGGCAAACCAGACCTTTGCTTTTGTTCTCCACAACAGTTATATGAGAATGGAAGTGTTAGAAATCATCAACAACCAAAAAAATTCCTATTAACCATAGCTGGTAACTATTAGAACCGATTTCAGTGAACAAGTGCAGTTCTAATGGAGGCTTTCGAGACATTTGGTCCTGAGGGAACCATGTACCATAGTGTATGGGTCTGTGAAAAATAATACAAGAAATGCAACTCTATTGTCAGAAGACTTCAATTTGCTTGAAAGGATCCCACACCTCCATAAAGAATAAAAATTAAAAAAAATTAGAAATCCTCAAGCTGAGAAAGGTTTGGAGAGCTAGTCAGAAGGTGCATAATGAATGGAAATCCACCACTGGGTGGAAACCCAACCCAAACAAACAAAATCCCCACAACAGCAATGCTCTCATTGCTATGGTCTGTGAGGAACAGTTTATTCATCAAAAAGGAAATTATTCACAGGGAAGAAAGTGAGTTGAAATTTAGCCAATACAAAGATAAATGTACAAAGAAAGGATTTAAGATCTCAAGCAATCATCAAAAGGCACCTCATGTGTACCTTAAAGGTGGGAAAATTGCTGTTTGCTATATGACCAAGGTCCCTGTGTACAGAAGGCATCTGGAAGTGCCTGATGAACCATTCAAACAGCCACTAGGCTCAGTCACATTTAACTTGAATGCTTCAGTAAACACATGAGAAGAAAGAATTTCTCTGAACATGTGTGAGTGACAAGAAACCCACATACTGAAACAAAGGGAGCTGATGGTGTACTGGGCTTTTCCCTTCTGTTGAAATAAAATTGTATCCTATGTTGCATTTGAATGTAGAGGGCTTGGAGCAGTTTCAAGACGGGAGGGAAAAAAAAAAATCAATGACCTACACCTTGGTGCTTTCCAGACTCTTGAAGCAGACGACCTTCTTAGAGGGGAAAAAAAAAAACCGAAAACTTTTTCATTTTACAGATCATGTGAATGCAAGTCCAAAGGGTGACGTGGATTGGGCTGACAAGCACAATACCAAGCATTTCACCACTGCCAAACCCCAGGTACCCTTTCGTCACCTCCTCAGAGCCACGGCTATCCCTGGTGCTCACCAAACCTCTCCAGAAGTTGATGCAGCTCACTGACCAGCAGAAAGCTTACCCATGGACAAGCTCACTTTCTCACAGGACAGCAAACTGTTGATGAATCAATCCTGGAAAAAGCACAAGGGCTGAGGAGGGCTGAAGACATCAGTGGTACCATCCCCTTTGGTGGCAGCAATGGTGACAGCCCAGCACCTCCCATAACAGCCCATCCCATGGCCAAAGAGCTGCAGAAGGGAGAGATAGGCAAGGAGGAGAATGAAAGGAAGATGATGATATAAAAAAAAAAGCTCATTTTGGTTTTAGGAGGAAAATGCTTGTAATTAAAACTTCAAATCAGATATGGATTTGATGGCTGAAAAGAATAGTGCTGGATTCTGGTTTCAGTTTTGCTTGAGGTTTCTCAGCCTGGTTGGCAGGACACTTGTATGTAGCTCATCCTAAGGGGAATAACTTAGAGAATTCCAAGCTGCTTCAAACAAAAACTACTCTCAGTTATCATCTATTCCCAGATTACCTGACCAGACAAGCTACTTTATTTTATCCCTGAAAAGTTATTTTGCCACTCTGGACCTCTGTGTGAAGAAACCAGCTAAGAAAAAGAAGACAACTGCTTAGTCCGGGAGAAATGGAATATGCACACAATGCTTTTGAAAACTGCAAAAAGAAAATGCTCTAGAGGGAAAGAAAAACAAATGTGTAGTCACAGAAGATGCTTTGCCCCTGTTGCCTTTCATGTCACGGTATTGGGTAGGGGAACATGAAGCTCTAATGACTTCCAGAGATGCCTGCAGCTGGTAACTCCTGTTTTGCAGCCAGTGCATGTCCCACACTGGGCTTTCTCTCCTGTTCATTTAACCACACTGAAACACCCTTTCTGTATTGATTTGCCAGGAAAGGTTCCAACAGATTTGAGGCTCTGTCACTGCTCCATCAATACAAATGAGGGATGGTGCTCTGGACCACACTTTGCCTCTCAGCAACAGTGCTGCTGCCCATGAGGAGCACAGCCATGACCCAGCTTCAAAAGTCATCTTTTCCAACAGGTGTTCTTTTAATTTCTTTAGTTATATAATTTCATTAAGGTTGCTTTTACTTGAAGTAAATTCGTCACACCTTGTCTATCAGCAGTAGTGGGCATTTGTATAAAAGACCCTATGACCTTTATTCCAGGTCAGCCATTGCCTGCAAACTTGGCACAATGTCAAGTTTAGTCAAGCTGGACCACATGTCCCTTGTGGGGCCACGCTCAAAGGTACAACACAGTGGCTGCAGCTGTAGGGCACAGATGGTACCAGAGATGGCACAGGAAAACCAAGCTGTGTCTGGTTGTGAGGTGTGGGGATCAAGGTAGAAGTGACAAGTTTGGTGGAAAGACTTCGCCAGGTATTGGAAATTACCCTGAATGAGCACCCAGAAATTCGCAGCCCTAAGGAAGGGAATAGGGATGTCTCAGCAGGGCTGAGTCAGGGCATGGGCTGGCACCTAACTCTGAGCCATGGCACTACAAGCATGGAGCCAAAATTAAGTTGAAGGACAAAGTGGTTAGGGGCAAGAGGCAGGATCCAAACAGAAGGAAAGGAGGCAGTGGCTGTGCCAGTTCCCCCTGCCCGTGAGACATCAATGAGAGAGGGAGGACGAGTCACAGATAGGAGAGCACCAGCACTGCACGGGAAGCAAAGCTGGACACATCATCCTGCAGCACACAGGATCTCATGGCCCAGCATGCCCCCAAAGTGTCCAACATGCAGCTCCTGCTCCCCAAAGATCTTTGTCCCCTAGACCACAAAGACTCAGACATCGTGGACTCTGGAAAATTTCTTGTGGAGAAGTTCACCAGATGTCTGTCTCTTTTAGGCAAGTTCTCGTGGTCCTCTATGTTATGCCTTCACTCCAAGATATTATGAGTATGCAGAAGATGATTCAAATAGAGAAGGCAGTGCTGCAGAACAAGAGACTTGGAGGGAACCACACATTAAAAAAAAAGCATGAAGATTCCAAACCATCCGAAAATTGAGCAAGGACGGCAGAATCCTACAAAAGGTGTAATAGCAGCAGGAATTAAAATGGGATAAGTGGGAAGGGTATGAAGAAGCCTCACTGCAGAGCGGGGAAGTTGCAGAGACAGAGGAAGGCAAGTAAAGTGGGTACCACAGGGGCAAGTCAGGCAGTGTGCATCCATGAGACACTGGATTTACGATTCAACCTGTGATGAAAATATGTTGGTAAATGACTCAGTAAGATCCACTCAGTCACTTTAAAAAAATTCTGTGTATTTTCACTGAATCATAGAATAGTTTGAGTTGGAAGGGACCTTAAATATCATCTAGGTCCAACCCCCCCTGCACAGACAGGGACATTTCCCACTGGATCAGGTTGCTGATCCAACCTGGATTGAACATTTCCAGGGAGGGCGCATCCACAACACCTCTGGGCAACCTGTGCCAGTGTCTCACCACCCTCAAAGTTCTTCCTAATGTCTAACATAAATCTGCCTTCTTTCAGTTTAAAGCCATTACCTCTTGTCCTATCACTGTATGTCCTTGAACAAAGTCCCGCCCCAGCTTTCCTGCAGCCTCTTCAGGTACTGAAGGGCCACAATAAGGTCTCCCTGGAGACTTCTTTTCTCCAGGCTGAAGAACCTCAACTTTCTCAGCATGTCTTTAAAGAAGAGTTCCAGTCCTCTGATCATCTTCATGGCCCTCCTTCTGGACTCCAATAAATTCCACATCCATCCTGTGTTGGGGGCCGTATATTAATGTCACCTATTGCTGACGTGAGACCTGAGGCTACATGATGCAGGCAGGGGCTCTGCAGCCCCTGCTGTCACAGCAGTATCTCTATCATGTGGTGAGGCTCAGACCATTCCCAGGTAGGCTCAAAAATGGTGACAGGTAAAGCCACATCAGGCATCACCCATGTGCCTCACTAGTTTTGCACTCAATCCAGTATCACCTGTCCTCCTGCAGCTGGCATGAAGCCAGCTCAAACACAGCAAGACAACACAACCTTCACACGGCGAGTTCAGCCTGATCTCACGGAGAGGCAACTGAATGCCCAGGGCTGATCTGGATGGAAGCCACACTGCTGGCTCACCCCTCAGTGCCAGCAAAGGGTTGAGCTTTATCATGCTCAGGAAACAGCTCTCATCTAGCAACACTCACCAGCCAAATATTCAGCACTCTACTTACTGCCCACAGTCTTCTTTCCTTATGTCTCAGAATGAAGCAAAAAGGCAAGGGGTTAAGTTCAGTCTGTGATGCTCAGACCTAATGGATGGGCTGAGTGAGAGATGATAATTTCTCTGGTCCTCCCAAAAAGAGAGATCATATCCTGCACTGCTCTCAACAACTTTATTCACCACCTGCAAGTAAAGCTTTGGAGTGACTTTGAGCAGATTCAGTGGCTTATGAGGTATATATAGATGCTTTTTTTTTTTAACTGGCTTCTTATTTCTAGCTAAGTCAAAAGATCCAGTCACTGTTGTTACACATTGACCTCAGCCCAAAAGCTATTTTTGCTCATGGTAAAAGAAACTGCAGTTCTTTCTGATTAACTCCACAGAAATGCCCATTACTCAGTCAGAAGTCTGCAAAGCTATCTTGAACTAATCATCAATTTAGTTTAAAGCAATTACATTTTGAGGATAAACATCCTTTGACATCCAAAGTATCATTCTGAGGTTTGTATTCACTTTGAATGTTGGTTTTTTTCCCTTTTACTGTCAC
Organism: Calypte anna; assembly: GCF_003957555.1. Classification (NCBI taxonomy): domain Eukaryota; kingdom Metazoa; phylum Chordata; class Aves; order Apodiformes; family Trochilidae; genus Calypte; species Calypte anna. Next base: position 141,139,741 of record NC_044245.1, on the reverse strand, counting down.
CATCAAGTTAATTACGGACAGAACAGAAACATCATCAAAATCAACCAGTCCATCGTGGTATAATCCAAAATAACACAATTAATTTCCGTAACTGGCTTCTCTGCAGAAGCAACATATCCTATTCCAGTCCTGGCTCTGTACATGCCTCGTGATTCAGTTTCAATGGGAAGAAGTCCACAAAGAAGCTGCATGTGTTAGGGACAACCCCAAAACGGCATCAGGCAACAGGCAGCAGAGACCTGACCCGAGAGGTGATTTGTCAAGTGTGGCACTTTGGCTTGCAGCAAACTTGCCCAGCTGGCCAGACACAGCTACTTGCTGGTGGTCCAAAACAGGGTAACTCATCCCTACTAAAGGATGAAAAATAACACACAGTACCTGACAGATGGACACAAAAAGACCCTGAGTGGAACATAAAACACACAGAAAAGCCAAGGCTGTGAAGCCAAAGCCACACTGCGCCTTCATGCACCATTCCTCCAGATTTGACAACTTAAGAAAATGAGGTTGCAGGTACTTCCACCATCAGCTGGGCTTTCACAGGAGCACAGTGCCTGTGCCAATGGTTTCAAGTTTACTCAGGGTCAAGTGGGGAAACAGGCCTGTGGGCTTCTGCACACAGCACAGAGACTCTTCTTTCCCTTTTGTCGAAGCATCACTTGAAGCTAAAGGCTGAAAACACATTAACCAGGAAAGAAAAGCAGCCATGTTACAAAGTGAGCACACAAAGCACACTGTGACATTTATAAGTGAGGTTGGACTTACTCATTTGTATTTCAAAGGCCAGGTTGACACAAGACATTTCTCTTGCTCTGGCTTCGTCTGTGAAGGGAATAATACATGATTCTGAGTGCTGTTGCCACAGTGTCAGACAGAGCCTTCCTGCAGAGGCAGCTACAATGACATTCAACCTATCTTGCTTGGAGAGTCCGAGGTCCAACCCAGCAAAATTCCCCTTTTTTTACAGCCCACACCAATTTTGGGAGCTCTGCTCACCAACCTATCCTAAACTCCCTATGGCTTGAGTGATTATTAAGCTAATCGCATTGAGCTTTCCCTTCTTCAGGAACTTCACACAGCTGAAACCCTTTTATCATCAGAGCTCTATAGCCTTGGGAAGTTGTGGATGTCCCATACCTGGCAGGGTTGAGGGCCAGGTTGGATAGGGCTTTGAGCAACCTGGTGTAGGTGGAGGTGTCCCTGCCCGTGCAGGGGAGTTGGAACAGAATGATCTTTAAAGTCTCTTCCAACTCAAAGGATTCTGTGGTATGATTTTGTGACTCTCAATGACCAAAGGTGTCACCTAGTGATAAACTCAGACTCAATGTTTTAAAACCTTTGTGGCCTCTACCAAACCGTAAGGTCTTCTCCACTGCAGAAAAAATGGTATTTTTCCTCCAGCCACCAGTAACAAGCCCAGGGTGGAGGACCATCAGCACTGACTGGGCTCAGACCTCTCAGTGGCAGGTTGCAGTGCTCTGTAGATCAAGAGCTGCCTCTTCCATTAGCTCAGCAACCTGTTGTTAAATCAAGCTGAAATCCAGTTTACAGTCTGCCTTGTCATACTAGACCCACCAAGACCCCTGCTCTGGCATAATGCTTTGTCTCAGCTGGTGGCCTCAAAACTGGCAAACAAAGTGCATGGCACATTTACCTGTAATAACTTCAGCCTCACATCCAACTCCTAGTAAAACTCAAACTGTCTCAAAGGAACAAGCCATCCTCCCCACTCTAGACCACACACATTTTATGCACCTGTTTTCAGGTCATCAATCTAGGAACTCAAGAGCTTTGTGGAAACTTTTACTTGTCTACAAAAAAGCCCTTCTCCATTCAACTGGCCTGTGATTCACATTAGGTGAATACGCAAAACTGACAAAGTCACAACAGACCATGTCTCCAATTCCTTGGCAGATACCATCATGACCATCTTCTTAGTAGATACCATGATGACTACTTGAAGGCCTTATGGAAATGCTGCCATAACAAAGGCCACAAATGTCAGAGCAATGAGAATATGCTCTTCCAAGCAGGACCAAAAGATTAGTGTTATTAAATGGGCATTTTGCTCCACAGGTTCCTTCAAGTTGGAGCTGGCCACAAGGCTCCACTTTCCCTCTGTGACATGACCCTGTGGTTAACTTTGGCTACTTTTCTGCCCCAAAAGCATGTTGGCATTGTCAGAGTCCTTCTCGCCATTTATTAAGTTCATGCATGTAACCCTGGCAGGCATACTAGGAAAGCAAAGTAAGCAAAGTAGCAAAGTAAGAAACAATAGGGGAAACAGCTTGCCCCAATTAATCATTTCCATATCCAAATCAGAACTTCCCTTTCAAGTTTGCCATCCAGCATGGAGTTCCTCCAACCAATCATCTCCTCCACTCACTGCCACACAATCCACCTCTGACCTAGCTGCTTTCTCCAGCCTTCAACCATGCCCATGACACTGTAGTCACAGTCTAGTACATGTCCCCCCCTCTCTCAGTGCAGTTTCCTCTTTGTTTTTAAAGTCATTTTCCCCATATATGCTTTGAGCACATTTGTGGACCAATGCCTGTTTGTACATGTGGCCAAGGAGCATCTGTAATTCAGAAACTTGGGGGCTTCCTCACAAAACTCACACACCCCTCAACTACAGGCAGCTGCAGTGGTGCTGGATGCGTTGTGCCTTCTTTTGTCCAGGTGGAGCAGTGGTCTCACATTTGGGGATGAAGGGAAATGATCTGGTACAGGTCTCAGAGAGCTCTGGCAACAGACTGGTTGGACCAAACACATCAAACCTGATATCCCACCACAAAGGTGGGAATGATTTCCCCATGACAGCAAGACAGTCTGTATACTAATCACAAATGGCAACACGTACATGCACAGAGAGGTAGATAAAATATATATAAATTACACACCAAAATAACACCAAGGACTATGACTCTCAAAGCAGGGATAAAATCATCTTATTAGAGAAGCAGCAGAAATCTTATAAGATGATGGGAAAAAAAGGCTATTTTGAACAGTAATGATCATATTTCAAAAATAGTGGGTTTTCTTGGCTTGGAGCCCCACATACCACAAGAGACAAGGATCAAGTCAGATCTCACTAGAGAAAAATCAGCCAGAAAGTCCATGGGAGACATCCCATGAAGAACAAGGACTGTATGTGTCAAGGCACAGCAGGAAATTATTTCCTTGGCATTACTGAGTGCACTAGCATGCTGTCTAAGCAAGCCTGCTGCTGAGAGGAGATTTTCTTAATATGCAGCTCTGACATGGCAAAAATCAGTAGAACCTCAGAAGTAACTTCTCTAAATCCATTATTTGAAAGTTAGTGCTATGTTAACTTGACAAAAAGTAACATTGGCAGGGAATGGCTGGTTGCCATCCTTGAGAACCAACCCAGATAAGGTAAAAATGTCAATAATGTCAAATGGATACAAATTACACTAGAGTACTACCGTTGTTAGCTCAATTACTTCATAAAATGAGGTTATGGTGAAAAACGAGGCTGAAAATGAATGAAAATGAGCTAGGGGAGCAAATATCACAATTAGATAATGGGTCCAAGGGCATCTAATGGGGCACATGAACATTCCAGGGCCGGAAGCATTTAACAGCTTTTCTAGAAAGGCAAGACTAATATATACAAGGTAGCACTGACCTGTAATAAAGCATACTGTAACATGAAACAATAATTAATCAAATTCAAGTAAAGCCAGTACTTGTATGGAGCAATAATAAGAACAAAACTTAATCAGAGTAACTGCTTCCAAAAATTAAGACCAAGCACCAAGACATGGGCACACATGGTGCATCTGAAGAGGCAGACTCTGCTCCACACTTCATGGACTTTTGTTGCAAAAGCCTTGGGCAAAAGCCCTCCCCAGCAGTTTCAAAGAGAAAGCTCTGCCTGAAACAACACAGCTCTGAGCATCGTTTGCCCAGCTCAGCTTACAGCAAGAAGTTTTCCTAACTTTCCCATCCTTTTGGCTGCCATTTTGCTGGATTATTTGGTTGTGGGCATGAAGGATGAATTACAGGCATGGGATAACCCAATCCCCCTCTCCTTTGGAGGAGTTCCACTCGCAGCTTGAAGTGAAGTGCTGGCCTTGTTTATCCTACCCTCTTTTTTTCCTCCTGCAAGTGACCACAACAGAAACCTCAAGTGAAATTATCCTAATATCTCCTGGAGATTCTGATTTCAGTCCAATAGGGGTGCTATTTGAAGCTTCATGAAAGGAACATCTTAAATAAAAAGACTTGTGGTGATGTGCAGCAGTAAAATTGGTTTCAAAGCCTTAATGCATTGGCTTGTCAGGAGAAACACAAGCATGTTCATTAACTCCTAGTATGCTGGCAATTTCAAAGGTGCTGTCCATGGCCAAGACTGGCCTGGTATCCCATCAAAATGAGGGGTTTTTAGGTTTCTCACCTAGCCTCACTTGACTCCTACCCACTGCCATTCAGGCGCAGAGAAGTCCACAAAATACCAGCTCCAACTGGCACAGTCATACTGGTAGAACATCTCTAAGTGGGCCAGCATATTGGCGGCCAAGTCACACCTTTGGATGCTTTTGGTCCAGCTGTCTTGACTTGTCCAAGGTCACACAGAAAGTCTGTGACAACACCAGGACCAGGATGTTCCCTCTTTTTGAAAATGAAACTGCATTATAAGCCTTCATTTGTCTCTCAGGGAACACACAAAAAAGAATCTCTAGAAGCATCAAAGTTGGTAGCTTTGTTGTGGATTTTTTTGGGGGTTGGTTTTGTTATGGGTTTTTTTTGGGGGGTTTGGTTTTGTTGGTGTTTTTAGCACAACTGTTACAGAGTTATGAAAATTCAACTCAGCAAGACAATCTATTGTCCCCCATTGTTAAGACATCTCTTCATGAATAAACCTACATGTTATGTGATTCCCAGCAGCTGGACATGAAGAATGTCCATTCTGCACCTTTTCCACCTGGTTCTGCTCAACTGTCCAGAAGCATCCCCACGGGGTAAGAGCACAGGGGAATGGTTGCAGCTTCACTTGTTTATCCAAACTATCAAGGCAATTAGGAGTAACATAAAATAGCCCAAAGCATCCACTTTGTACTCTTTGGGACTCTGCCCAGATAGGAAATCTTCCCCGGAAAACATAATTTGTGAAGCATTATCACAAATAATGCTATCACAGCAAGGCCTAATGAGTTAATCCCCATCACAACCTGTATCTGATGCCTTCCCACTGAACGATGCAACCCAGTAAGGAGGCATTCCTGGCATGTCACAATGCATGGGCAGTTTTCAGGAACATCAGCTCTCCCTGTCGTGACCACAAAGAATGACAGCATGGGAAACCACTACCCATTTCATTCCAAGTCAGCAATTCCCAGTATGCCTGCTTGGAGCAATAAACCCCATCTTGTGAGGGTGACCCTTTTCCTCCATCTACTGCTGTTAAAGATCTCTCAGGTCTTGTTGTCTGGGAAATCAAGTGGACAAATTCAGGCAAAAACACCAATAAAAGAAACACAAATCCAAGCCCAAGACAAACAGTTATTCAGCAGCCTGGCTCATGTGTTTCTCTGTCCAGATTTTAACTGCCCCTTCCATGAAGGTTCACTGACACCATGCACCAGCCACCCCAGCCAACATGGTCCCTTCAAACCTCTTGGCCACAGCCAGCATGCCACCTTCTCCAAGCCACCATTAATCTGGTTTCAAGTTCCAATAGAACAGGAACTTATAACTCAGGGTCATTGTTAAGAAACCTTACCCCCAGAGCACTTGGAGGTTGGCAGAATACTGTAATAATTATTCCTTCTTGACCCCCTTTACTCCATATTGGTTTTCAATATGCAGCTTTGTAATTCAGAATGTGAGCACTGTTTTCTAGAGAGGAGTCATATTTATTAGAGAAAAACATCCCCAGAGGGACAACATATCCTGAAGGTGACATCTCTGCAGAACATGATGCAGATGCATTTGCTGCCTACCTGTCCCACCACTTGTTGACCACAACTGGCCCAGAAGACCCCCCCTTGCCTCACCCCAAACCCTTCAACATCCACCCCATCACAGCCAAGACAGAAGACTATAGAATGAAGGGCAACATCCAAAATTTGTGGCCTGAGGAAAGTTTAGGACGCTAGGAAAAGCTTTCCTATGGGTAAGGTGGTACAGTGCTGAAAGAGTTCAGCTGGAGAGGTGCAGACACCTCCAACCCTGGCTGCCCTCCTCCAGTGCTGGTGGCACTAAGGATCTCCTGCAGTCCCTCCCAGCCACTGTACTGGGGGGTGTCCCTTGGGTCCTCTTGTGCTGGAGGAGACACTGATTAACCAGCTGCTCTCTTGGGACTTTCTTGCCTCCTTCTTGGGTTGTCACCATGGACCATGTCTGGATGATTTTCAACTACCCTTGTTACATCCCCAAACTTCCGAGGAAATGCAGTGCATACCCTGGAGTGATACCAAGGTCAGGGCATCAAGGTCAGTAAGACAAAGGTATGGGAAGGTTGAGAATTCACTCAAGAAAAACATTCATACAAACCACCTCTGAGAGCAGCTTTTTAAATACGTGTGATCTAACCATCCATAGGCAACATTAATAGGAAGCAGCAGAACTGAATAATCCATTGATGCAAAACTTAACAAAAACGAACAAAAAAAAAGACCAGAAAACACCTGGTTCAGGTAAATACATGCAGTCTGCTACTGGATCCCTCCCATGAATGCACAAGGCCCAGGCAGCAATACACACCATGCAATTTGCAAAGGAGATTGCAGGAGCCTGCACCACCACTGTGCTCTCTCTAGGCATGGCCACATGGAACCACTGAAAGGGGCACATCGCTGGCTGGCCCAGCAATGCTGGGAGCTGATGATGAGGAGCAGCTGAATCCTGAAGAGAAAAACACAATGAGCTGACGGAAGACCAGGCTGAAAAACACCACCATTTATTTTTTCCAGATTTATACAACAACTCTGAGAAGATGTAATGCCTTGAAACCTTTGATCAAAAGTCTGGGTGCCCACACAGGCAAAGATGGAGCCTGCAGAGAGCGTGGGGCTGCCCAGCCTGCTGCTCCCTCCCCACCTCCCCATCCAGGCAGCCACACACACACTCATCACCCCATGAAGCTGCTCTAAAAAAGTAAAAATGCCTGAAATAGGAGACAGCTCAAACGCATTTTTATCATCACATCCTGCACATCTCAAGTGAAATCGGAAAGAGGGAGGAGCAGCCCAGACGAGTATTTATTCTCGTGGTGAAAGTCAGCGTCTTTGGGGTGCTGGGGAAGTGCTCACTAACACTGGGAAAACCAGTGAAACTACTAATGAGCTGAAGTGGAACATGACATGCAAAGAGCACAGCCAAAAGATGAGGGAGATCAGCAATCTGCTGCCATGGCTGAGTTGATGGCATCTGACAGGACACATGTGCAGGTCCAAATCACAGGGATAAAAAATAAACTTCATTAAAAGCCCTGGTTCAGTGTAAGGCCAGGTTGGGTGTAAAATTCATCCTCAGCAGAATCAACGCACAAAAGGAAGAGAGAGAGCTCAGTGCTGCTGGCCCTGAATCCACAGTGGCTTTGAGCTAAGGGATGCCACTGCTCAACCAGTTACCCCTTGAGCTGCAACAACTGGTTGGATTAATGTACTGCTACTGCATCAAACATGAAGCAATGCACATCACGAAAATCCTTCCACATAGGTTTTACTCTCATCACAGAATCATCAGAGTTGGAAAGAACCACCTAGAGAAGGGAACCACCTAGTCCAACTCTCCTACTAATGTGCTTGAATCCATCTAATGGGGAGCATCCCAGCAAGCTCTGTTCACCCAACACTCCTTAATATTCATCAAAGAAGGTTTTAAGCTGCTACATAGACTCCTGTATTGAGGACCAATGTTGATTTAGCTGAACTACTGTGAAATCTGAAAGAAGCTTCCCTGCAGGGACCTCCCAAGTGCCAACTACCCTCTTTTAGCAATTAAATGCTGATGAAAACCCAGCTCCCCACAAAGGCAACATCACAGCAACCCACCCTTTTGTCTGTTTTATTTCCCAACCTGGCCTCTGGACTTTGCCCCTCTTTGCCTCTTTGCAAGATCTTTAGGCTTGTCAGAACTATCTTGTCATGTTGGACCCAACAGCCTTTTCTCAGGGCTGATCAGCCTGCGTCATGCAAATTACCAAGGGTGGAGGTAAAAAGGGGCATTCAGATGGTTCCTTTTATGTTTCACAGGTCATTTGCATCCTTATTCTCTGCCTTCAGGGCAACTCTGCTTGACTGAACACCTGCTTTCAGCTGCCTAGAAGCAGATTAAAAAACCTCCTTCTCCACCCACCCCTAATTCACACCCTTTCCGAATATTTAGCCAGTGTCACTAAGACTTGCAAAACCCTCCCCACTTTTATCTTTGTCAAGATAGAGATGACCCCATTCTCCTGCTTAATTTGTCCCAGAATCCCAAAGCATCCCAGCAAACCAAACTCAAGGAAGGCAGAGAGCCTTGCATCGGGTCATGGCTTTGGTGGCTCCACATCTCTGAGCCCTGAATGTTCTCAATTGTGTCTGAGGTGTCAGCCCAGCACAAAGATGCTTCCAAAAAAGGAGGAATGGAGAAGGGAAGCCAGCTGGAATGAACTTTATCATGGAAAGAACAGCTAGACGGCCAGCAGCCAAGTAAAAATGAGGCTCTTAGCTGGAAACCACTGATAGTGCAGAAAATTTCACCCCTGCATAGACACAGCACTAGGATCTCCTGCTACATCGTTTGTCCTTAACATAATTCTCAGACAACTCTGATGGGGACTGAGCAGTTGCTAAGGACTGAGCTGTCTGAGAGCAGTGAAGGGGAAAAGGACCTGGGGGTGCCAGAGGAGGGAAGGATGACCATGAGCCAGCAAATGTGCCCTTGTGACCAACAAGGCCAATGGCATTAGAAGGGGGGTGGTTATTATGTTGAGAGAGGTTCTCCTCCCCCTCTACTCTGCCCTGGTGAGGCTGCATCTGGAATACTGTGTCCAGTTCTGGGCCCCTCAGTTCAAGAAGGACAGGGAGACTTTCTGCTTAAAAGAGCCCAGCACAGAGCTTCCAAGATGATAAAGGGGATGGAAAATCTCCCTTGTGAGGAAAGGCTGAGGGAGCTGGGGCTCTTCATCTTGGAGGAGAGTGAGGGGTGACCTCATTAATGTTTACAAATATGTAAAGGATGAGTGCCAGGAGGATGGAGCCAGGCTCTTCTCAGTTATGTCCAATGACAGGACATGGGGCAACAGGTACAAGCTTGAGCATAGGATTGAACATTTATTGGAAAAATAATATATATAAGTAAAAATAAAATAAAAAAAATAAAATATATAAGGAAAAATTTTATCACTGTGAGGGTGACAGAGCACCGAAAGAGGCTGCCCAGGGAGGCTGTGAAGTCTCCTTCTCTGGAGAAATTCAAAGCCCACCTGGATGCATTCCTGTGTGACCTGCTGCAGGTGACTCTGCTCTGGCAAGGGGTTGAAATAGATGACCTTTTGAGGTCCCTTCCAAAACCTAACTTTCTGTGATGTGATTTCTGAGAACTCCAAAGACTCAAGTTATACCTATTCTCTGGACAGAGAATTGAGACACAATCTGAGAGCAAAGAGATCATCAGCAGAAGCAAGCAATGAATTCAAGGACACCATAAGTCCTTGCAGTATCTCCTGGTCCCTAAGGTAGACAGATAGAAGTCAGAAGATGGACATGGCCAGGGCTCAGACAAAGGGCAGTGGCCACACAGTTTCACTGTGACAGTGTTCCCTGCACTAAAAAGGGTTAAATTCCTCTCTCCAGGGCTGCAGTGAGAAAACACCAATGAGCAGTAACACAGAAAAGCTAGCAGTAAATTGCAGAAGAAACTCCATGTATGAGAAAAACAGAAACACACATTCTCTTTATCCACTTAAAACTCAACAAGAGTGATGTAGTACAACAAATTATATTCAATCCTTGATTCAGGGTGACAATCTTTAAGATGGACCACCAACATCAATCTCTCTTTCTCAATGAGCTGCACCTCTGAAAACATCATGAGGGCAACAGCAGCAAAAGAACACCAGAAATCTTTCACAGTTGCATCTGCTTAGGTACAACAGCTTCTATTTTAATCTTTTCTACTCATTATTTATCCCCACTGCAATACAAGACTAGCCAGCTGAGACTGAGCACCCTGCAAGCACCTGCAGGAAACAACATTCCTATCCCTCAGAAAAGAAGCTTACACTGAGGAGATGAAGGCCAGGAGGTGGGCCAGCAAAAGCAGACAGATGTCTAGGGGCTTATTTCCCCCACACATGAGATGTAGTGAAGTGCACAAAAGTTCTCAAGAGAGATGCTGGTAAACAGAGCCCTGACATGCAGGTCTCAGCTGTTCACATTACCACACCTGAGGGCTGCTGCACTATAGCTGAGTTGCAGCAGTTGCTACTGGGATGCAGATGCTCCCACAGGGACAGAGTGAGTATCACTCCAAACCTTCCTGCAGCTGAAAAGCCACAAGCCACATTACTCAAAAAGCCAGAGGCCAGAGCAGCTCCAGGGCTGGTTCCTAGAAGGTTTGTGGGCAGCCTCACCAGGTGAAATGGCTCCTGGAGCTGGAGTAATGTCCAGGGGCTGGAGCTGAGTAATCTTGCTGATCCTCACTGGGACAGCAAGAGCCAGTGTGATATGGCCCAGTTGGACTGAAACCTCCTCAGTGATCATCATTCTTTATGCTTCAGGAACATACACTGCCAGTCAGGGTGTATAAAGGCTGAAGCAGGCTCAGACAAGTGGCTCACGGATTTAGGCTGTGTCCAAACCTTGAAGAAAACTTAAGGGCAGCTTAGGAGAGGCTCAAGCTTTCATCCAACAGGTTTGGACACCTCAAGTCACAAGCAAGCACCCTGAACTCCAGTTCTCCTATGCAGGGTGCAGACATTACACACCTTGCAGACCCTTCTGCACTGGTCTGCAGCACAGCTGGAGAGGTTCCAGTGCAAACTACTGCCATTCACAATAGGCCTCGTTCCAGCCCTGCTGGAGGAGTAGTATTAAACACCAGCCAGGCAGGCTGGCAGCAAAGTCTTCTGGCTTCTTCTTTTTTTTTCTTTTTTTTTTTTTTTTTTTTTTAAATTGGTTGGAAACAGAAGTGCAGAAGTGCTGAGGTACTAACAAGCCAACTCCTCTTCTTACCTCTGCTGTCAAAGTGGTTCCAAGCAATGTTTATCTCTTCCGCTCGCTCCTCCTCCCTCATTTTCACAATGAACTGAGACCTATATGACATTGCAACAAAAGAAATGTCAGCAAGCCCAACCTTGTCCCCTCCTGCCAACCAAAAAGCTCCACCTCCTCAGTTCTTCAAAATAAGACTGCACTGGAAAGCAATTATAAATAAATTGCAGCTTATATATCAATTTAAATACTTTATATTTATTTCATATATGTATTATCTATTTAAATATATATATATAAATCTGGGGAGGGACAGGAGCTCCCTATGAGAGGCATAAGCAGCATCACTTTCTTCTGTGGCAGCAAACAGACTGGCATCAGGGATGGAGCCTGATGTCTGTCCCATGATGAGCACACATGAAGGCCCAGCAACAGGGCACCCCAGTGAGCATGACCAAGTCCTCCTGTGATGTTCATTTTCAGCCCTAATTCAATCTCTCAAACACTCCTAAAGAGCAATGGGAGAGGCAGGGAGCCTGGGGTGAGCAAATGCCCTTCTCATGGTGCTCAGCCAGGGCTGGCCAAGAGCTGGAAGGAAAAGGACGCAGAATATCCCAGTAGCAACACCAAGAAGATGTGGTCTTTTCCTTGTGGTGACCTCCAGGCCTTGCTGACACACCATACTACAGTCCAAGGGTTTGATGGAACAGGTGGAGGGACATCAGGCTGCTGCCCAGCACCATGCCAAGTGGCTGTCCCAACAGTTTGTTTTCTCCCACCCTCTACATCTCCACCCTCTCCTTCCTCTTGGGATGTGGGACCCCTTGTCAGGGCAGCCCTGTATCACACAGCTGCTCTGGCAGCTCAAGCTTGAGGTAGAATGGGGTAAGGGAACCTTTACTGCCATTAGAACAGCCTCACTGCTCAGCCTACTTAACCCAGCCACGCTTGCAGTGCTTAACTGGGTTGAGTATGAGAACCATTCGTGCAGAAGGGGAGGTGGGGGAGGGACAGGAAGGACTTTGGGCTCCTTTAACTCCCTGCCAAGCACCCCGTAATATATCAGGGATGCCACCCCAAGCTGCCAGCAATGGCCCAGACCCAGCGAACCTAGAGATCTGATGCATTAACCCCTTCAAGTCAGCATCTTAGCTGGGCTATTCTAAGAAAATTATTGAGTCAAGCTTTCTGAAACAAAACTCCAGCTCTTCCGGAAATACCACTTTCATAGGAGGCCTGTGGAAGGAATTCAGGACACCTCCATGCAGAAAAGGATGCCCTCAACTTCAGATAGTCAGGTTTAAAGACCCTTCTCTACAGGGATGCAGTGTTCAGCTTGCTAACAGCTAGCAGCCATCATTACATCTAAAATGATTTTAAAAGTTGTGAGTTACTGCTTTCAGGTGCAAAGCAGATGAACTACTCATGAATGACAGCATCAGTAACAGCAAGAAGAGGGGGCCACCATCCCTGGCAGCACACAGAAACACTACTCTCACCTGCAACACAGGCACCTACAAGCAACTGACCACCAAGCTTTGCTTTTGCCATTGCAGAAGGAAATTAAACCTATTTTGCTCTTGTTGCTGGTGGGTAAGGGAAGGAAACACAGGTTAAGCTAACCCTTCTGGGCCTGTTTTCCATAAATACCATCAGCACCTGCATCCTCCTGCAGATGCCAAGGGAAATCTACCCCACAAAACATCTTGGGGAGGGCACTGCTGCCCACATTCAAAAAGTAACCACATTAATTAATCCCAGAGGATGCCAAGCCCGATGGTGTGTAAGATGAGCCAGAAATATTCCCTGTTGCTCACACCAAGATTTTTGAGGGAGCTTTTGAGGAATCCATGTGTGAACCAGGGCAACTGGCCCTGGAGTATGGTTGCTCTTCTGGGACCTTTCCCAAGCAATTCATATACACACCAACAAAAAAAAAACTCGGCTTGTTTTCTGTAAAAGTGGGCATCAAACACTCTGACATCAAGAAGGATGATTAAAGACAGTTGAGTTGCAAGGAAAGATTAAAAGAACTAAATATGCCCAACTTGGCTAAGCAATGAGTAAGAGGAGACGTGATAAAAGACTCCAGGCTTCTGAATGAAGGGAGTGGCATGGCATTAAAGGACTGAATAAAACATCTTTCTGAGAAATGGATCCCATCAACGATCTCCCAAGAGATAAGGTACAAGCTCATTTTTTAAGCATTTATAAAACCGGTCGCTAGAATGCAGGTTTTTGAGAAGAAATCCACATTGCCCTGAAGGAAGCACACACCAAACCTTTTCATCTATGACATGGGGTGCTGTGAACAAAGACAGAAGAAGCATAGGAAACTTGGGAAGTGGCAAGTATTGCATTCTGCCTCTCCCAAAAAACAGATACAATTTTTCACCGTAAAATTAAAAAAAAATAAAATAAATTCACCCCTTATTTTTAATTTAGCAGCCCCAAACAGTAATGTCTGAGGTTAAAAAAAAAAAAAAGACCACCAGTCCATTCAAAATGAACAGGTTTCAGATTACTTTTTTCCCAGTAACTGAAGATACATCAGGTACTACAAAGGCAAGAGCCCGGCAGCTCTCCAGACCCATTTAGATCCAGCACACACATGGCAAGGTGAAAAAATTCTAGAAAGCATTTCAGTATCTAGTTCTGCTAAGACTAAATACTTTCTGAAACTCAGGGACCTGACACGCTTTATAAAGACTAGAAGTAAGCCCTGAGAAAACAGCCTGGGAGGAGAGCTAATACTTGTGCTGGCTTTGCCCCAAAGGCCCATGTATAATGTAAGTAATATACATACATACCCAAATACCAAAGCTGTGAAGCTAAAGCAGTGGATTTTGTGTAATTTCACATGATATAATCATATGAGGGTCTCCTGAACATTTCCCCCCAACGAAGGAACTTGATATGGCCAACAGTATTGACTGCGTACAGACGAAACACCAGCAACACCAGCTTATCAATTCTTCTGATGAGCCTGGAGGTTGCAAATAAGTCCCAGAAGTTCCTTCAGGTGCTTCTGCCCCAATATTCTTGAGGTAACTTGGTCATTGAATATGATTTTCAAAGCTTGGTGGCATCCCAGATTTCGGTACCTGAGACACTCCTTTATACTCCACAGGGAAAAGCCAGAAGACACTCATCGATGGTGCAATACTAAGTCATGGTTAAACTCACACAGTGGACATTTATCATCAAGGAGCTGGTCCTGCCACAGATCTCCCTGGCTTCCCTAACCTGGTTAGTCAATGCAGAGCAATCAGGTCTAAGAAAAAACTAGCTAGGGAGAAAAAGAAAAAGAAAAAAAAAAGTGAATAATTTTCTTCAATTTTCTTCTAATTAATTCCCTAAACCAGTTCAGTGGGGTTCAGGCAAGTACTAGAATTCTTTCCCATTTTGGCATGAGGGAGATCAGCTGAACTGCAACATGTGACCGCAATCCAAGGCAACCTTTGTTTGCAAGACCAAGAGTGGATCTTTTTGATTTATTTTTTTTGCCCTTTCCCACAGCAAGCTCTCAAGTCTGCAACCGCCTTTCTCCATGGGAACAGGAGATCCACTGTTTACTGACCGGTGAGTTTTACTGAAGAGCTGAAACAGGATGTTCACAGAGTAATTATTATTATTATTTTCAATATGTGGAACATTTTAGTACCCAGGGAATCTTCTTGATTTATGCCTGTGCATCACTGGGAGGCTGATGTACAACACCAGGCTGCCAGATCCATTTTATGTATTGAAGAAACATGATTCTACCCAACTTCAGAGGCAAGCCAACATAAAAAGACCTGTTCAAAGTGAAGAAAGCTCCACACTTGCAGTTTGGGATGAAAAGGGCAAAATTAAAACATATAAGAGATATTATTATACCTTCTATCAATCCCTCCTCTTCCTATTCAGAATTAGCTGCTTCCATTACTGCTGCAACACTGATGTTTGAGATAACCAGGCTCAGGGTATCACTGTCACAAAGAATTAAAGGCTTGCATGTTGTATTCAGACAACTCCTTCCTTTAATTCCCTTTTGAAGTTAATTTTGAGTATCCCCACTCATGCCATCACTGCAGTTTTACTCTGCTCTCACCACCCATTCAGACACACAGACAAGACAGCCCTTGCAGCTCTTGCAGTTATTGTAGTAGGAGGGCAAAGCCCTTCTCTGACCCACAGCTCATCCTTACATTAATGGCTTCAGAGAGATGACGATGGAAAAGTAAAATATGACCTGTGCCAATTCCCACTTCAGGAAATTTGAGTTATTTTTTCACAGTTCAATGAGTTAAAAAGAAACAACAAAAGTGAGATAAAATTCAAAATAAATGGAGAGCAGTCTGAAAGAGCAGCAGGTCCAGTGTATTGGTGCATTTCCTGCATCACTGCCACAAATGTGCAGTGCTCAAGGAGAAGAAATGGAGAAAGGTGAGCCCACCCCACCAGGGCAGGGGGGGAAAAGTAACCGAGGAAAAACAAAAAGCTGGATCCCTGCAGCTCCGCACAGACTATGTGGACACCCTGGTACCTGGCATCTCGCTCCTGTACTAGACAGCCCTCACACCCCTGTGGAGCTGAACCAGAAACCCCTGTGCATCAGGAACAGACCCTTTGGAAGCCAGGGGGGAGCTGACTGCACAGTTAATGAACTATAAAGAAGCCCACTTGCTGTTACCTGCAAAGAGCAGTGGAACCTGAAAACATGTGGGTGGGTGCTTTGCCACTCACACACCTGCCCAGCTTTCCCCAGTGCAGACATCGATTTTTGTATTCCTCTCTTGCTAAAAAAACAGAGCAGGGAGCCTCTTTAAAGAGAAGATTGCCAGCATAAACTTGGAGAGCATCTTGCTTTCCAATGGACCAGCCCTTGAGATACCTTCAGTGGGAAAGATCCACTGATGTATTCTGCATATGGGCAGTGGGGGAGACATACACAGAACCCAGTTGGATAAGCAGGCATGCAGGAAAGCATCTTCTGAGAGATGACAGAAAGACTGAAAAACAGAACTGGCAAGGATGGCCTGTCTGGCAGCAAGGCACAGAAGCTGACCAGCTCCACTGCCACCACCACTCCCTCCCCTCCCATCCCATGTAACCTCTCCAGGCTCCCACAGGATGAGCCCCAGGAGAGAGGTGTGAGCTGGGAAGCAGTCCCCATGTCCTTCCCAAGAAGTGAGTTTCTCACCCTGACACATGAATTTCAGTACCAAAATGAATCCCTGCTCCCACTTGGCAGAGCCTTTGCTGGCACTCATTTTCCCTGGATATCTTCCAAACATTTATTTCAGAGCTTCCCATTCCCACTCTCTCACACCACAATAACTGCTTTTCTATTTTCACTCGAGATCTGAAAAGGCATAAGAGAGAAATGAGCATTTTTCAGGTTTCAGGAAGATGGACACCTCTGCCCATGTAGGTAACCTCTCCTTTTCTGGGGAGAGAAGATACACTTGCCCTGTGCACAAAACTCTTGGAGAGGGCATGGAGTGGAATGTAACTGCCTGGAGCAGCGCTGGCAGCCTGGAAAGAGTTACTACCCGTCTGGGAGGATTTCTGCCTTCCCAACAAGGCAGGCAGGGTGAGGAATGCAAGTGACGCAGCAGCATCCTGCCAAGAAAGAAGGAAAGAAGTAAAAAGGAAACAAAAAACTACCAAAAAAACAACTGAAGCTCTTTGGACTAAATTCAGGATGACTACACTTTTACTGTAAGTGTTTGGTAACTCGGAGTCATATAACCCTTCTCTGCCCACTTGGGGCCACAACACATAGATTACAAGCTACAGAAATGTTTCACACACACATATATGCCCAAATCCCCCATCTGAGGGAGGACAAGAAAACCCTTTAACAAATTGAGCCACGTTTCCCATTTAGCAGAGCCTGATAACTACTTATTTAACAATTTTAAAGTGTTATTTTAGCCTTCCTAGTTTATGTGTGTTGAGAGGCTGTTCCTGGGAGAGGAGCCAAAGTCGATCAGAGCAACCCAGCAGCTGGAGAGGGAGGGAAGAGAAGGGTGGAAGAGTGGAGGAAGGGGCCAGGAAGGCTTCACACAGGGAACCCCCAGCAGCCCCCACCTGCAGAGCTACTGGAAGGCAAATGGAAAAATTGGGACATCACAGGGAGAGGGAGACAAGAGTGGAGAGCAGTGCCCTGTCCATGACTGCTTGATGGTTGCTGCCCGCTTTCAGCACACTGGTGCCTTGGCTCAAGCATGTGAAGTGGGCAGGGGAAAGCAAAGTCACAGCAAAGCTGTGCTGGGAGGATGGCAGAGAGATCTCTGCAGCAGGCATGCCCCAAGCGGGTACAACGCAGGTGAGGCACTGAACTCATCCAAGAGATGGTTTCATAGGAGAAACAACCAGAGAATGGATGATTCCCTTGGGTATCAATGCTGTCTGGAATCCACCTGCTCAAGACCAGCACCAGCAGCCCTGGGACAAACACACTGCAGAAAGAACAAAGATATTAAACATCTCCCAGTGGGTACTGAAAAAGTCCCATCCTGGAGTTGGCACTCCAGCTGTTCATCACCTCCTCAGAACAGGGCTTGGTGTCCTCCAGGGAGAGAAGCAGAACATTCCTCCTCTGCTTCTTCTCCTTCGCCATCATTTTTTGGGGAGTAATAGAGCACTGATGGTGGCAACAGTGGGATAACGAGCAGAAGGCAATGATTATCAAAAGTCCATAATTGTGCTGGGAAAGTGAGCAGCCAAAAAGCTAACACAAGCAAATGGAGGAAGAGACACAGCAAGCCCAGAGGCATTTTTCTGCATGCTCCAGTAATGCAAACTTACTTGGAAGTAGCAACAGAAAAATATAAAAGCTCATTGCTAGTACTTGAGACTCTCCCTGCCCCTTATGAGCATTTGAGAAAATAAAGATCTTTGCCATTGCCCAAGCCACCCCCTGTGCTTTGCAGAAGATGGCTTTCCTTGAGATGCCACTAGAGCCACAGCGAAGAGCTCTGAAGCTCTGCTATCAGCAGTCCTGCCACAAGCTTGCTGTCCGGCAAACATCATTTGGTGGTCACTCCTTTTGATATTATGTAGTGCACAGGAACTGCCTGGGGGGTTGACTGCCTCCCACGGTAAGCCTCAGCCTGTAGCCTTGAAAAGGCAATGAACAGCAAATCACTTTATTTCTTCTTCACTTTCCCTTACCCTTTTTCCATACAAATTACCATGCTTCTTCTGTTTTTTTAAGTAACCTAAAAGCTTAGGTTACTTAAATCAGATTGAGTGCCAGCATGTCACAAGCAAGCATTTGGGTTTTTTAGGTGAGTTTTAGCATCAACATAGCTAGAACTGAAGCCTAAATCCTCCCATAAAGGCTCATATCTTACATCTTCAAAGAGGGCAGGCACAGACACCAGCCTTTGTGCTGTGCAGGATGCAGAAGGGCAAGGAAACCCTGCAAACCACAGGGGAAAGTTCTGCAGCCTACAAAAGACCACGCATATCCAGTGGGCCTTTCTATCTATGATCTTCCTCTTCAAGGTACTTTTACATCCCCCTGTGATTTTAAAACCCAACAATCACTGTTTCAGCTTTGATGCTATGCATTCTCATTACCAACCAACCAATACCAGAATATTCTTTCTTCTTGCAATAAAATCCCTCTTTTCCCTTGCCCTACAGCTAGTAGGGCAGAACAGACCAGACATTTAGCATTTAATCATAAGTCTCATTGTGAATCATCTAGGCTTGCATGACTGCAGAGCATTCCCACCAGCTGCAAACACCAGGCAGGTAACATCAGGGTCAGGCAGCAGTTGCAGGGGTATTTGGTTCAGCATCCGCAGGGGAGGAAACCATCAGCTTGCATCACAGCACAGAGTGACCAATATGTGGTCAACCAAACTACTCCCAAGAGCCAAAAAACCAAGTGCAATGCAGTATGTCAGAAATGTGGATTCAGAGGAGCAGGAGGTGTTGTGACACTCAGCCTCAGCAGGACTGACGAGGCAGAGGCCATGCCAAAATCTGGACTGCAGAAACTCTGGGCCAGAAAGGACTTCAAGCAGCCCCCCAGCCCTGAACCCTCTCTTGGCTTGTTTGTCTCCATCCTGCTCTCCAAGGCAACACTGGAGCAGTTCTGCCAAGAAGGAAGCAGGACTGGGCTGCAATTCCCAGCAACAGGCACAGCTCACCCCACTTCCCGGGAAGGGCTGCTGTGCTGCTAACAAAGCAGTTTCCAACGCTTTTTGGGACAGCTCCAGCATCACTCATTCTCCTTCATCACCACCACCACCAGGAGCTGGAACCTATGAGTTGAGAAATGCCAGCCTACCCTGCTGCTACTAGGCATGAAGGAGATGATGCACTGGAAGGCAGTGTCCAGAGAAGCACTTCCCTGTAAACAGTTTTCTTCTAGACTCATCCTCAGAGACTGAGAGGCTTTGGGTGCTGCATTCCTCACACCACCTTCCCAGGTGTCTCAAATCTTAACAGGTGCTCAAACACTTCCACACTTGTCCTCCTTCCTGCTTCATGCCACCTGTTGTCTAGGAAAAACTGTGCAACTGTATTTTGAAATAATTTTGGGAACATATTTTGGCTTTTTCTATACTAACAAAACTTCCTTTTCTGGACTCAGTGTGGACACACATGTTGTGGCTACACAACTGACCACATGCTGAGCTGCAGCACAGCCAGCACCAGAAAAGTAGAGATAGCTGGCTCCCAAATGACTGCTGAAGACAGCATCCCATCAAACCATGGCCTGACACCTGTGAACTGGTGTGTTATTTTTTTCCCTCTAGGTTTAACATATGCAAATTTTTCAGCTATTCCTCACCACTGAAGTTTCCCAAACAGAAGCTTAATCTTCCCAAGCCACATGCTTTCATTCTAAAAATAGAGGCTGAGACTAAATGCTGTACTTCATGCAAGGTTTTATACAATGACCAAGACGAAATTTAATAGCTTTTTTCTGAGAGCTATTGGAGATCTGGCTTTCTTTGAACAGCATCTGACTGTTGATCCACAATAACATATTACTGCACACTTTGGATACATGCATCTGATTTCCAAGAGACCTTTTTTGCACATGTCTTCATTCAGTTTATTTTTCTTGTCTTTAAACATCCCCAGCAGCTCATTAAGGCAACTGTACAGAAGATGCTGTCACCTAAAGTACCCTCTAAGACTCTGGTTGCATTTCATCTTCTGTACCCTCTGCAGTCTACCATATCATCTGATATTGGGCCTATAAATGCCTTCCTGATCCAAGAGCAAACCATTTGTTTTAGCTTCTTAAGTATCCACCTATGATGATTTCATCTTCTGCACATTTTCCAAGTTTGTTTATCAAGCTGTTGGGATTTCCTCAAGAACTACTCAACTGCTTTCAGTACTGTTTTTGGTCAAATCACTAAAATTCCAGGCTTGCCTAGTAGTTTGCCTAGTAGTTGTGCAAGCTCTTCATCCTTGAGGAGAATTTGCTACACCAGGAGGTACCACAGTTAACCTGGTACCACAGACCTGGCAACACAGATGGTATGAGTTCAGCAGTTATTTGAAATTTACTTAAGTCAGGAGATGATCCTGAGAGATTCAGGATCAGCATCACCTTTTTCATTTAAATCTCAACTACCCAGCTGTCTCTCTGTTACTATTTTCCTTAGCCGAGCCAGGACTTCAGGGCTGCAGTTTACAAAGAAAAAGGTCATAGCCAAAGGGTTAAAATTTGTTTGTTTTGTTTTTTTTTTTTCCATGATCTTTAAATCATAAATATGGTTTTCACCTGATAAGGGAACACCTCATTTAACAGATCCAGTGGCTCTGAAGGTAGGTAATCCAGGGCTTTGAAGGAAATTAAAAAAAAACAAATATGTGGAAGCAAGGAGAGAAAGCAAAATAACACCTCCAGAGTTTTCCAAGGGAAATAAGTAACCACTTGTTATTAAATGATAAATCACAGTCCTCAGGAAGTGGCATTGTCTGTGGTCTATTTTTAATGAGAAAGCACCCCTGTCACTGGCACGGGGGCTACAGGCACAGCTTCCAAACCAAACCAGAGGGACCTCAAGCTCTGGAACATCCCACCATCAGCAAGCCTTCTAGCACATCAGCAAGGGGATTGGTTTTGGTACCTTGAACTAAGCCCAACCAGCTCCCAGGTTGCAGCCAGGATTGGTGAAGCCTGAGCTACAGGATTCAGCTGCAGATCCACGTCCCCCACACGCTCAACCCAACTCTGATACAAATCCACACACACATCCCCAAACTTTGCAGATGAACCTGGAATGTGCAAGACCCTGTCACTGAATTAAAACACACTACACCTCATTTTATTGTGAGGGTGACCGAGTACTGGCATGGGTAGCCCAGTGAGGGTGTGGAGCCTTCATCCCTGAATTTATTCCAAATCTAGTGGACATGGTCCTGAGCAATTGCCTGTAGGTAGCCTTGCCTGGGCAGAGAGGTTGGACCAGATGGCCTCCAGAGATCCTCTCACCCTTCATGCTGTGATTCTGTAATTGCAAAGACATACTGCTTTGCAACCCTGCACGTTAAATTAGCTTTCACTGACCCAGTCCAAAAAAAGGCAGTAATTATGCAACTTCTCAGCTCTTACCGACATTCTTTCCATAGATGAAGTTTAAGCCTTTTTTTCTTTCAACAGGATCGCAACCCAAGTTTGCAGATTATATCACACACACACACCACTCTCCCCAAACAGTGTCTGAAAGCATTTGATGATTTTTTTCTCCCACTCCCCAACAACCCACCACCCTGCTGGTCTCATTCATTGTGCAGCATCTTGCAATGAAGCGTAAAAATTAATCATAGGTCTGAAAAAACACAAATTTCTCTGAGGTCTGAAGTAACCATTTGGAAGGAAAACCTCCAGGAGTCAGAGGGACTGACAGGGCTGGAGACTAAAGTTCTGCTTTTCAAAGGCCAAGTGTACCTCAATATATCCCTTGGACAGTTGCCCCGAGCCAAATCTGTAATACTTCGTTCTTCAATTCAAGTAGCAAGAAGGAAATCTGGTACAAAATCAGGACAAATGCCCAAAGTGAATGGGAAGGTTTAGGAGGAAAATGTGTCATAAATCTAACCTGATGCTTGAGATCTAAGTACAGCTTTGGTGAGGACTGATGTCTAAAGGCTCATCTGTCTCTTACCTCCTGGATGTTACACAGATTGGGGTCAAAATGACCTGACAAGGGCACCCATCCCTCACAAGCAGCACTCGAGCATACTGGACTGAATATTGGCAATCACCTGCAGCAGAGTGTTGCTTCAGTAACAGGCAGAAACACAAAAATCTGCAAAGATTGTGCCAAAAAATAAGTCATTATCATCTTTATGTTTTCTGGCAAACACCACTGGAGAAAATCACGTTCTACATAAATCAAAGTTCTTGTCCGCCTCCACAAATTCAAGACTTCTCGTGGACACAAGGAAGAGCTTCTCTCAGAAATGGAGTTGGGGTGAGTCTCTTTTCTACATTAGATGCTCGAGCAGAGATTTGTCAAAGGCTTTGGGATCCCTCTGCTTTGGACGCAAAACTTTAATAATTTAAATCACTCCTTTTAAATTAGGAAGGGCACTAAAACTATTCAAAGAGAAAACAATGAAGTTCACCTCCAACTCAAATGCTGATGTTTTCTCTCAACCCCCAATGTGGGGTTTCAAAGAGATCAAACGAGAAATCTAGCTTGTTCTTACCTATCCTTCCCCTGCACTTGCTCCTCTGCCATTTATCTTTCATGCAATGCAGTCAACCACAAGGACAGGGTGCATCGAGCATCCTGGCACAGGAAGTCTCAGAATGCTGGAACTAGGGGCAGGGGTGATGTGAGCAGTTTCAAAGCATTTCACAGTGCATGCCAAATATTGCAGATTTATTGTTATATTAGGACAGGGTAGTTGGAAGGGACCTCAACCATCCAACTGCAAGTACTTTGTATTAGAAGAAAAGGGGGGGAGAGAAAGAAAATAATCAATGACTGATCTTTTTTATTCTTTTTTAATCAATAAACCCAGACTTGTGCACAGCAAAGTTCCCTGCTTATTCAAAGCACACGTGCCTCTGCCCATCTCAGCTACCGATACCGTTTCTTATCAGGATGTTTCATTCTTTCCCATTCTTGAAAGAGCTCTGCAGGGCAAATAAAAGGATATTAAGTTTTTATGGCCAGGCTGGACAGGGCTCTGAGCAACCAAATTTAGTGAGAGCTGTCCCTGCCCATGGCTGGGGATTGTAACTAGATGATCTTAAAGGTCCCTTCCAACCCTAAAAATTCTATGATTCTATGATTATCTTCATACAGGAGGCAAAAAAAGGCTGACCGAGATAGGTCCACCTCGCTACCCAAACTTTTGCAAGAGCAGGAATTGTGGCAGCCCAAGATTTAGTGCTGTCTACACAAAACTCACTGGGCATCCGCAGCTCCTTTGCCAGAAGCCAGGCTACGTTTTGGTATCAAGGTGGCCAGATGAAAGCACAAACTCAGAAATCCATCCCCCTCTTCCACACAGATGTACATACTTCAGATGAGCAGTACAGATTTGCAAAGAAAGATGCTTAGGGCCAGGGAAGATCCTCCATTTACTTCATGCTCCTGTTGGGTACCCAGCTCAATCAGCCAAACAGAAGGAGACCTTTCCATCGATTTTGACTCCACAGTGCAGCTGTGTAAACACTAGAACACAGGTCTCTACCAAGGATGCTTAAATACAGCTTTTTCTTCAGGGAAAAAAAAGAAAGAGGAGGAATAGCTATTCAAAACCTACATACCAACCAATGCAGTGACTGAGTGCCATCCTCCGATAGCTTTCATAGACAGTCATGAACTTCAAATTTATATTGTCTCCTGCTCCTAACAGCTCCTAAACAGTGTGAGCTAAATATTTATAGAAGAGTCACTGTTTGTTTAAGTTCCAATCCATACTCACTGAGGTCCAATACGCCCAGGTCTTGAAATGACAGCTGATTATAGAAAAGCCCTAAAACACAGCAGAGGGGACCCTGAGGCTCACCAGACCTTTCATCTGGACACTTTCTCCAGTGGTTGTTTTGGGGCACCGTTCCCAGCTTCTTTCAAAAGAAGAGGAACTGCAGCTCTCACCAGCCAAGGGCCACGTTTCATCAGATCCTTTGGCACAGCTCTGCTGAATGCCAGAGTCCCAGGTTTTGGGGGGCCCCTAACGTGCTCCGGAGTTCACTCCTCCCTGACTCACAGCAGTGTGGCTCAATTGCTCCTGGAAATCCAACTGAAGCACCAAGGCAGACTGCAAACACCTCTGAGGATCCCTGACCATGCAACCAACCTGCTGCAGGTGGGACACATCACGGTGTCATTCCAGTTCAACAAGCCCTACCCCCTGACTTCTCCCTTCCCTACCTCCTGGATTCAGCAATAACTTTTCCAATTTACCACAGTGTCTAACATCACAACTAAGTCCTCCCATACCTTACAGAATAACTAAGTATACCCAAACTTTTTGGCTAACTGGGCAACCTGTCAGAGATTCAAAAGACCTCAGTTTGTGCTGATACACTCCTGCTATAGCTACCAGAATCCAAAAAGTCACATGGAAGAAGATGACAGCACTTTCTTGCACATGGTGTTACATGGTTTCAGAGGTGGGCAAAGAAAAAAATTAGTCTGTGATTCAGACAAAGTGATTCCAATTTATTCATCCCATAAAGTCCCAAATGGGTGGACCCAGTTAAACACTCCTGGAGTCTTCCTTTTGGGATACAACTGAAGACCCACCACTACAAAGATGCAGAGCACCTATCTTTCAAACATACACAGTGCTACGCCAACACATCCCAAAGGAATGTCTTACCCTGTAGATCCTCAGCTTCTAGTTTGAAAGCTCCCAGAGGACCAGCTGAAGCAGGGAGATTCCACCCAAAGCACACTTCTCAACATCATCCAGTGACCACCCAAGGCTGGCAATTCCCTCCATTTTAATGGCTTCCCTTAATAATTCCTGAGTGAGGAAGCAAGCAGAAGGTGTTTATTCACCTCAGATAGGCAAGAGGTTGAGATGTCTTTGCCTAAGTCCAGCTATTTCAAACTCAGCACTTGATTTGAATAGCCCCTTGAATGACTGCACATTGATGCAGGTCTTAAAACCCCAACTGACAGCTATTGCTGTGCTCATCCCACCAAGATACACCCTCCAGCACCAGCTTACTGCAGTAAGGTGGGACTCTGCATCACCATGCTGACCTGGGGTTCTCTGAAGACTAACACACAAAATCACAGAATGTTTAGGTTGGAAGAGACCTCCAAGATCATCCAGTCCAACCTTTGACCAACACCATAAGCCAACCACTAAACTATGTCCTTAAGGACCAGGTCCAAGCGCCTTTTAAATGCCTCCAGGGATGGTGACTCCACCACTGTCCTGGGCAGGCTATTCCAATGCCTGACAACCCTCTCAGTGAAAAAATGTTTCCTAATCCCAAGCTTAAACCTCCCCTGGCACAACTTCCATCTATTTCCTCTGGTTCTATCACAGTTCACTAAGAGGCTGTTTCCCTCTAAGGAGGGGCCCATTCTCCCTTGCACGGGGGGCTCCAAGGCATTTCACCCCAATAAAACATAAATATGGTGCTGAGCAAGAAGATGGATTTGTGCCAGCTTTGCATGCTGCCATCACTAGGAGTCTCTATATCCAGCATGAGGGCCTATGCAGAGATGAAGATGTACAGATGGCCATGCCAAGGCCACACATGCATGCACTATCCAGTCTATCCTCCTCACACATATTTTCTATCCAGGCATGCCTACACACACAGGAAACCACCTGATGAAGTTTTATGGATGTGCTCATATGTACATGCACATGAATATGCATGAGTACACAGGCCCACCACAAGCAAGCCATGCTTGCAGAGATTAAAGAGGAGACTGCAACATGGAGACTGGAAATAATGACAAGCACTTTCATCAGTAAAACCCCAATTACCTAGCCTGCATGCAGCCTCTCATCAATATGGAGCAACAAAGCTTATTACAGAGATGCCTTTACTGTAATAAGACTTCTAGAGAAAAGAGAGGACCTGCCCTGGCTTTCACACCTTTTATTTCCCCGGGTCTCAGAGGAGAAGTGCTTGGTCACTGGACTGGCTGCCCATGTAGGTTTTGAGTAGCTATTCCTCTTCTTCTTTTCCTGAAGAAAAGGATGTATTTAAGCACCCTTGGCAGAGGCATGATATTGCATGCACGTCACCATGGCTGGTGGGTCTGCTAGAGCCAGCTACCACCAGGTGTGGGTTGAAGGTACAAGCCTAGGGCCAAGGAGCCTTGAAAACCACAGCTCATCTCCTCTAGCACCATCCACACCAGGGGGGCTGACTTTACCAATGCTTTATGGACAACAGACATGTCTGATTCATGGAAGAAGGTAAAATTTACTGGGGCACAGAAGAGACACACTTTTCTATTTTAACTCACATGGT
Organism: Calypte anna; assembly: GCF_003957555.1. NCBI lineage: Eukaryota > Metazoa > Chordata > Aves > Apodiformes > Trochilidae > Calypte > Calypte anna. The sequence continues at coordinate 141,113,134 of NC_044245.1, read as the reverse complement.
CCTAGAGAAGAAAAATAAAGCAGAACGAAAAAGGAAGAAATACAGCCCCCCTCTTTCACCTTCTACATAAATATTGGATCTGAGTGCTTTATGCTCTTAAGAAGTTAAAAATACGAAATAGTATCTAGTCTATGTGCTGCATATTTTATCAAAGCCTTTTATGAACATCAAAACCAGCTCGTCTGTGTTCTTTTATACTTTCCTGCTGTCACTCACAATTCATAAAAGAGGACTACAGAGATACAAAGGGTAAAGCACTTCCCAGCACTGTCACACGGAGCCAGGGACAAAAAAGCAGCTTTTCCTCAAAGCTCTGAAATCTGAAAGCAATTTTATGATATAATGTCACTTTTAGCACAAGAGATGAATAATAGATATTCAAACTACAATAATACTTTCACAAGTAAACAATGCTTTGCAGTGTCAAAGCTTTCCAGCCAGGCTGTCGAGCCTTTGCAGAAGGATCAACAGTGCAATCACCGTCACACCACCAGGAAGCAAACACTGAGAATAAACACACGTTTAACTGCAAGGCAGGGTCTCTCTGGCCAAACTCCATCTGTGTTCCCTAGAGGCACACATCCAGATCCCCTCTATAAAAGCAAGGGAGGTATGGAGATTAACAAGATGAACCAGAAACTTTTTACACATAAACTTGACTCTGACCCTGCCATCTCTCAGAGACCTGCAATAAATCCAAACCTCCTCCTCATCTGTATGATGAGCAGGCTTACACTCACCTACATGCAAGAGATATGAGCATTAATTAACTACAACACTAAAAAAAAAAAATCACCCACATTTGAAATAGGGTAGCTGCTATAATATTCATGACTCTTACCCAGTCTGTTTGTGTACCTGGATATGGAGCAAATCCCCCACACAAAACCAGGCAAACCTGAGAGCACCATTTAGCTGTTCAGCATCTTTTTCACAGAAGGCAAATTCCAAAACATGCTGTCACCATTATTTTTTTTCCTGCCTTGCACAGTAAGAGCTAGGAATTTGAAGGGAGGAAGTGATAAAACCATGATAAAAAAAATTCCAGTGAACTTTGAAGATTATTCTAACCAAAAAAGAATTTCCTCCTTAGTCATCCACAAGCAGGGTAAGCCAGCTCCCCCATGTATTACAGAAGAGCAGGGAAAAAATGCTTATCTGGGAGATTACTTCTCTTCCTAATACCTCAGTATTTAATTTTTAAACAGGGCAAAGGTCAAATGAAAGCCACCTGATGCCGATGTAAATGTAGTCCCAGATAAAAATGCACGGGAGTGCAGCAGTAAAGAGTTGCTCTTTGCAAACTTTTTGATGAAAGCCGAGCAATGGTGCCATGGGGGAAAGTGATGGCATTTCAGCATCCATTTGCCCCAAGGATGCTTCCAGCTGGCCAGAGGGCACATCCATGATTTGGAGGTGTCTGAGCTGAAAGGCAGCAAAAGCCCTTGTAGCCCACAGGAAGCCAGGGCAGGGTGGGGGTCTCAGCATCACTCAGTGCCCCAGTGAATGTCCCCAGCATTCCCCCTTGCAGAGGGAAGACAGAGTGTTGAGCCTGGGCTAAAGCTGGACAGTGGGCAAGGGTCCACCTTCCAGAGACACTAGGACTGGGATGCATCAGTGTCTCATCCCCCAACTTACACACACAACATAACTGGTATAAACACACTTATGGGGTTTTTTTTTTTACAAAGCAGACGAGCACATTGCTCCAGCAACATTGCTGCTAGAGTCACAGGTCCCCAGTTCAACCCAAATTCAATTGCACAAACAGTATTTTACATTTCTGAACTGGGCTCCACAGCCAAAAGATCAGGCAGATGCCCTCCCTTGGTGGTTGGCTGGCCCTGTGGCAGCCACTCCTGCCTGGCAGTTTTTGTCTGTTGTCCACAATCAGCAACCAGACCAATATGAAGACAGTCAAAACTTAAACACAAACTCTTCAAATCATCTCCCATTCATTCCTTTGAGACTGTACAAATCTTGCCACCTCCACCAAGGGCCCCTCCAAGGGCCTCTCGCAGCCTTGGGATGCCAGCCAGCTTTGCAGGCTGTACATTTTCGTGGCATGAGACAAATTTCACTACGAGTTCCTCAGTGTTAATCCACATCATGCTGCTCAGCAGATGGGAGCCCAAGAAAACAGCTTGTCGACACCTTCAGCTCTGCAGAGCCCCTTGAAGTGATGTGAAGGACTGGGGAGCCAAGCAGGGACTCCTGCTCTGCTGGCTTCAGCAATGATAGCTCTTGTGATAGCTCACTGCTCCTTTGCAACCTGAGGCAGCACATCGACAGATATTTAAGTATTTATTGTGCCTATAAGTTAGCACCTGCAGACTTGGGGAAAGCCCAGATAGTACAATAAGAAAGCTCTTTCTTCTGGAAGTAATGACCACAATGCTTTAAGTCAATATAAATGCACTGAGTAACATCTTGAAGCAATAAATAGAGGACCATTCAACACATAATAGCAGAATTATTTCAGACCTTTAAGAATATTTATATATTTATTTACTTAAAGAAATATAAACAGAAAAAGAAAAAAAAAGAATATCGCCTTTTGTATCCCAAATTAGGTGCCCTGCAATGAGAACACAAAGTCTGGGCACAAACAGCACATGCCAACATATTGTTAGTGAGTGCCCCAAGAGAGGGACAGATCCTATGGAGCAAAAATGTATGTGGCAAAGAGGGCTGAAGCTGTTGGCACAACCTAAGGACTGAGATCCAGAATTAATTTGCTTTGTTTACACTGGCTACTGCTGCTGCCTGGTAAGGAAAAGCCAACATCCTCCAAACCATGATCCTGGAGTCAACAGCAGCAGGATGACCATCAGCATCCTTTGCCCTGGACATGGTCTCAACACCCCCACCCTGGGTAGGCCAGGGAAAGAAAGATCAAAGGAAAATTTCATCATCAGTGGCTTCAGCATTTTCCCCAAGCAGAGCAAGATGAAAATTCAAAGATTTGGTTGTAAATATTTTTAAAGTGGCAAATGGACTTTTGGCAGCCACAGTATCTGTAAAAACACTTACATACATTGCCCCCAGTGTAGCAGGCAAATCCAGCCTGCTGAAGGGAGGCTGCCCACAAACTGAAAGGTGAAACTAGTTTCAGTCCTAATTCCAAAGAACTGGGAGTAATTTTAGAAGCAGGAAACCATCAAGTAAGAGACAGCATATGTAGATTAAATCCTTTTTCCTTCACCAGGCATCAATATATTCGACTCATAAAACCATGAAAAAAGTAAGACTCCCTAAAAAAGGCTTCACAGTCAGATTTATCTTACAGCTTTTAGGGTTTTTTTTTCCCCCTTAAACCAATAAATATTTGCAATTCCTTTATTTGCTGCCAGCTGTGGAGAGAGTTGAAAACTCCTGCAAACCTGCAGTTTTAGTACTTGTCTGTGCTGGGCACTAAAAAATTCCTCTTGGGTGAGAGTGAGGGGTTAGTCATGAGAAGAACATCCCTGCAATGTGCCATGGCTGCTTTTCACTGTCATCCAACCGTTGTTAATATGGACTTAGCCCATTTGTGATTTTTATAATCAGTTATGTGCATTCGAAACACACATCCAAATAAATTACTCTCACAAGCAGCCAAATCGAAGTTCTTTGTATTTTGGGTTTTTTTTTTTAATTAATAACATGCATCTGTCCATAGACCTACCCCCTAAAGGACATTCTGACCTGGTGCTCTGCACCCTTACTTAAAGGCTTTGGTATTTTACCAGCAAGCATTTTTAATGCTGATGGAGTTCATCTTTTAACAAGCAGCAGGGATGCACCTGGCAGCCCCCCAGCCCGGATACTCAGGCTGACCAAGACTAAAGCCTTTAAATTACACTCCCTTTGAAGCTGCCCTGTGTCTGTGCAGGATGAGACCAGCTCTGAATAAAATACAAAATTATTTCTGTTCTCCCTAAAAAATAGCTATAAATTTGCAACTGATAGCTCCAGAACTGCAGCCAGCACCTCTTATACTCCAGATGCATAAAGAAATTATACCTCTCTTGGCTCTCTAAATATGAGGAAACCCAAGGAACTCCCTTGCACCAAATTATGGAGATCTTCTTCCTAAATGACTGAGCAACAATGGCTAGGAGGAGACCAATAAATACATTTTGTACATATGCTACAAGTTCTTCTAGAGGTGTTCAGGGCTCCAATGTTTGGGTTTGGTTTTTTTGGGTTTTTTTTTTGCCTGCAAGGAGGAATGCCCAAGCTACTAGTTACACACAAAAAAAGATAAAGCTCATTTGACCACAATGCACAGCTGATAAGGGACCTTTTCACATCATACAGGAACAAGTGGAAACCTGGTTTGCAATGTCTTTATGAAACACCTAGCTAAAAAAAAGAAATAAAAGTCTTTTAGATATCAATGGTATTTTCTTTAACTGTGGATAAAATGCTCATGATTCCAGTGATCCTTCTTTCTTAGATGCCTTAGAAGTTGTTAGGAGCTAGTTAACAAAACAGCAGGAACTCTGCTGATGGGAAAACTGTGTTTCTATACTCCTGAGAGAGAAAAATGAGCTGAACATCTCTCCTGATCAACCCACACAGTCGGGCTTGCCCACCCATGAAAGTTAATTTAGGTTAAAGAAAAAAACCTCTTGCCACCAAATGAAGGGCTGAGACCCAAGTCAAATCCTGGATTTTTAGCCATTTCTTAATTTGGTGCAGAGAATCAGGAGGCTCTGATCAAAGCCCTTGCTGGGGCTGCTCTACAGTGGAACCCACCACTCTGCTCACCCGGGGCCAGATCCTGCACTAACCCCCCATGCCTTCCCTCTGGCTCCACCATCAGAAGACACAGCAGAGCTGGGAAGACACTGGGATCCTGGGATGTCCAAGCAATTGGAGAGCCCAACCAGGGGCAGCTCAGCTGGTGATGCCAGCTCTGCTGCTCAGTATACAGCACTGACTAAACCTGAGATGCAAACCAGCATTTTGAAGCAGATCTAATCAGAAGTGGAGTTTGGCTTGGTGAGCTCAGGAATCTCAGCAGCATTTATGTAAGTTAGTAAATTCTTTCTGTGTGCTGAAAGACAAAAAGCTAGGGGAGATGTGAAAATCTCAATACCATTTTATGTTACCACCTTTCACATGGTCCCAAGCAAAGAAGTACAATTATTTGGTGATTTTACCAAAGATGAAGTCACTGGAGAAGTCAGCTGTAGAATATAGATTTCCCAACCGTCCTTCTCTCTCTTGGCCATTAGAAAAAGCCTTTGGATGTACAGAAGAGGCATCATGCAGAGTAAATACAAACATTATTCAGTGCATTTTCTACATCATTTGAGCCAGACTGCAATAGGCCAAGTGAGCAAGGCACAGTTCAGTGGGAGCAAGCCAAATGCTGAAAAGACCTGGGCCTGAGGGATGCCTCTGCTGCAGAGCACAAAGCCCATGCAAACACAGCTGGCTAGGGGTGTTGTTCTTTCTCCCTGAGAGTTGGGATCTTGTAGATGCTGCTGCTGAGCCTTCAGTCAGTCCTCCTGGGGAAGGTCCTGTCTTGGCACATGACTATGATGCACAGGGGTTGACCACTGACCATCCCCACTGTCCTGGCACAATGCTGCTTTTCACCTACCATGTCCAAATCCCCACAGTTAGTTCTACCCTCTCCTAGAGGCACAGCAAGCACTCGACTTTTCTGTTAATTAAAGACAAGAACCTTTTTATCCTCAATCTTTGTCTACCATCTCCATTTGGCCAATTGGTCGTAGGCAAATTCTAAAACAAGGCAACCAATTTTGGTCCTCATGTCCCCACTCTACCCTCTCATTTCCTTCCTTTAATCTGATGCACAATCATGCCTATGACCAAAGAAGATGAAACTCTTAATGCCCCACAAATGCTGATGGGAATGCAGAATAAATGTATAGCAAAGCATTTCCAGCCCTTTCCCTTCAGCAGCTCCTCTTTGCCTAGTGAAAATAAATAAGTCAGATTTGAAGAGCTAACTTCTTTTCTACCCTGTAGGAGTGATCTGTTTGCCAGCACACGTGAGCAGATGTAACTCAAACCAGGGTAATTGCCAAAAAGGATGATTTTCACAGTGAACTGATACCCACAGAAACCACCACAATGATCCAGTTTCAGTAATAGACAATACGGACAATATCACCTTCACAAAAATATCAACTCACTGTAAATTACTATAAAAATGCAAATTTGGTTGTGATCACCACAGCTTTTGAGTTATCCATGTCTGTATCAAACAGGAGTAGTTCTAACTATAGTAGTTGTAATATAAAGCCATCTCCTTTTTCATGGGTTAAATATATCCTCTAAATTACATTCTTACATTCTTTAAAAAAAGAAAAAATGGATTAAACACTCATGTAATCTCCTGTGAAACCAGAAGATGAAGCCAAATAAGCTGATCCACATGCAGCTGCTGCCAGCTGTGGCTTTACAAACACAGTGGGCTTCTGCCCAGGCAGCAAGGGTGATCCAGAAGGAAGAAAAAGGAGCAGCAGAGATGAGCACCTCCAGCCACCCTCCTCAGATGTGAGGCTCAGGTTGGGAATCAAAACCTTTAGAAGAAGCTGACTCCATGCTCCACACAAACATACATCAAATTCCATCTCTGTCCTAACAAAGAAAAGCCACATTCAGAGCATGGCACAGGACTACAGAAGGTTGCAACTTCAGCAGAAGTTAGTAAGGAAACAAAATTAATGGATTCCTGAAGATCAGGAAAACAAACTAACTAGTGAATGAGGAAATTATCTACATACCTGCTGGACACGAGCGCTGCTGCACTGAAAAAGTAAAAAATATCCTTCTGCTGGGTAAAGCAATGTCTCCTTGGGGAAACGCATGGAGAGGTATTCCAGTAAGTGACCAGTTTGCTATAATCCTCAAGACAGAGAGGCTTCCTTCCCAGATGACGTGAGATGACCCAGGAAAAAACAAGGTAAAAAGGTGACAGGAACTTCCAGATGCCTTTATCTGCAAGCAACTTTCTCCAGAGTTTTGGGGGTCCACGCATCCCATGATCCTAAAAATCCTGGACCACACTGCCAGGCTCCTCCAAATGTTACTCCAGATCAGTGGGAAGCATGGGGCTGGGTCCTTCAGAGAGAGGAAAGGGGACAGGGTGTTACACAACAGCTCCTGGCACACTGGACAAGCCTTACTCCCATGAAAACTCATATATTTTGATTTATTTTTACACAGCAGAAATTTTAGGGTGTTTTTTCTTTTGTTTTTTGTTGGGTTTTTTTTTTTCCAATTTGTGTGGTTTATTAAAATGAACAGCACACCTAGCATAAGCACTCCATTGGGCAAGCACCACCAGATGCCTCCTCACAAGTGCCAGGTGATTTGAGGAGGACAACAAGCCAGAAACTCAAAAAAAAAAGGTTATCACCCAATCAATAGATCCTCCAAAACTCTCTTTCAATTTTTTTTTATGAGAGGAAACAAGACAGTTTTTCTTCCACCTTTTTTTCTGACCCTTCTAAACCTCATATCACCAGAAGAGTCAAGTCACATCACCAGGAACACTGTCCCAGGTTGTCTAGGGAGGTGGTAGATGCAGCCCTGGAAACACTCAAGGTCAAGTTGGACAGGGCTCTGAGAAACATAATATAGTTGATGTCCCTGCTTCCTGCAGGGGGTTCAGCTAGATTCCCTTGAATGGTCCTTTCCAACCCAAATCATTGTGTGTGTGTTTGTGTGTGTGTGTGATTCTAATGAGGTGTTCACCAGGAAAGAGGACAGAAATGGTTATAAGGCAGCAGGTGGTCCTGCTGACCTGATTTCAGAGAAAAATGTCCATCCACCATCAGGAACACAACATCAGCAGCAGCATCCCACTGTCAGAAAACTGTGCTTTAATCTACCTCAATCCATCAATGGGAACCTATCCCTGACATCTCAGAAACATGCAGCTCTTGAGTATAACAACTCCCTTTGACCTCCTACCAGGAAGAGTCATATTTCCCACCTCTACATTCAAAGAAAATAAACACACCCCAGCAATGTGGCTCAGAATGCTCAGGGAATTACTCATGAAGAGTATTTGATGTATAAAACCAATATAACCTGGTTTGGTTTGGTTGTTTTTTGGGGGAGCTTTTTGGGGTTTTTTTTGTTTGTTTTGGCTTGGTTTGTTTTTGGTTTTTTTTCTGGGGCTTTTTTTCTCTTAATGTGATCTTACTAATTGTGACAGGAATAGAGTTGATGGGATTTTAGTTTGTTTGTTTTTAGATATGAAAACTGTCACACAAGTACAGGCAGTTGTCAGGCCCGGAAATAATGCCTAGCAAGCACTGAAAGGAAACTCAAATAACTCTGCCCAACACTGCTTTCTAGTTCATTAATAAAAAACAGCAGAGAGCAACTGAGAGCCAAAAGGGTTGGGTTTTTTTGGTTTTTGATTTTTGGGTTTTTTGGGGGTTTTTTGGTTTTTTGCTTTGTTTTAGCTGCAGCAGCACAGGAAGGTGATAGCATTGTGTAATGTAACCAAGCAAAGGAACAATGAAAGTGCAAACAAACAGATCAAACAGCACAGGGTTAAGTAAAAGGTGTGATAATCATTTGTTTCACTAATTGTATCAATAAAGTCCTATCTATCCTCAAGCAGAAGAAACGTCATCAAACAAAACAAACAAAAAAAAAACAAGTGAATAATTAAATGCACCAAAACCCATCTTTTCCCCCAGATGCTCTCATTAACAGGTTGATTAGGAGAATCACATGTTTATTTCAAATAAAATTCCACTGATTATGATCATGTTTCAATCACCTTGAGTACAAAACCTGCTTTGAATCAAAACTTCTTTCTCCCAAGAGAAAACAACAAAAACAGCCTTCTCTGCAGTAAAGATGCAACCTTACTACAGTTCAAGGCAACCTGGGTCAAGATGCCACCACAGGGACAGGATGACCCATGAAAATCCAGTGTCTTTGAAATGTGTTTCAGTTGCTAACTGCAAAACCCACCACACCAGTCAGTACAAGGCAATCAGCCTGTAGAAAGGCTCTCAGATGGAGCTGCAGCTGAAGTCTGCTAAGTCATAGAAAAGGAAATATGAGTTGCCTTGCTCTTCCTTCTTGTTCACCTTTTGTTTTTCCCCCCCAGTGATGGGGAGTGTTAGGAAATGAAATATTCCCTAATTTCCCCCTCAATAAATGAACCGTAGCTGAAGAAGGTCTGACCCAAAAACCTGAGCTGATGGAAGCATTTTGGAAAAGTACTCCAATCCCCCTATATAACTGCCATCCCACCACAAACCTTGGCCATTTTGATGACTACATGACACTCAAAATGCCTGTAAAACGTATTTCTCTACTGCAAGAACACCTGCCTAAAATCCTTGAGCTAACAGCTTTCTCTATAAACCAATTACCTGTAAAATATGAGCATGCAAACAGAGATAAATCTCTGCTGGTAGAAAAGTCAGACTTGGCCTACAGACCCAGCCCCTTATCATGCTGTGCCCAGAGCAGCAGTGGGGCCTTTTGTCCCAGCTCCATCACGGATGTGTCAATATGTACTTTGCTCACTTCTCCTGGGAGACGAGCCCAATGGTCCTCACTGTCCAATAAGCAAAAATGTCATTTTCTTGTTTTCTTCCTTTTATTTCTCCCCCCCACCTCATATACACCACACCACTCACCATCTGCCTTCAAGCCCAGCTGGATGGCAACAGGACCTGAGCGTGGCTATGGAAGAGCTCAGTGCCCAGCATCTTACCCACGTTTTTACACAAACATATGGGCTATTCCAGTTAGGTTGTAAGAGTTGGGAAAACTGATAAACCAATGACAGATGATTAATGTTCATTTTAAGCATCTTACTTAATAATATAGAGGATTTTAAGTACCTCCTGCCCTTGGATAAATGGAGAAGATACCATCTCAGAGCTTCCCAGCTTGGGATGCAGATGAAATTCAAACTCTTGTGCCCAGGAGGGATGCCTGAAAAGTCAACTTTCCAGTTCCTTGGACTCTACCCTAAAAATGTGCCAGCTTGCTAAGGCTAAGCACCCTGCCTGCTATGAATATCCTATCTCCACTATAGGGTCTCAGCAGCCTTCTGTTCCCCCTTCAGATCCAAGGGTCTTCCTTGAAGATTGCCTATGAGTCTTGCCTAACAACAACAGATTAGACCTTGCCCTAAATTACTTACTGAAGGTCAATGAGGTAGGCTGGCAGCAAAGCCCTGGAGAACATTCACATTTTGCAACTCATAGGCCAGCACTTTGAAAACACATTTATCCTCCCAATACCTTGACAAATATATTCATCCTCCCCAGCCCTTGATGAAGGGTAACTCTTACTCCTCCACAACAAAGGTTCAATCACCCAAAGAAACACAACACACCAAGCACATGCCCAGATCTAAGTAAATCAGGCACCAGCCTCAAGTCAGAGAGCATCAATCTGAGCTCCTCTCCAAGGGCAGCAAGAACAAGTCAACAGGAGCTGAAGGAAACCAGCAGCAAGCAAAGCATGCCCTGCTACAGATGATTAATAGTCACATGAAAAAAGTTAGAGAGACTCCTTGCTAATTACTTAAGAAATACAGGGGAAAGAGAGAGGAATAAGGAGTTGCACCTGTTAAATATTGACCATTAAAAGAGACCCAAGTGCAATGGTTCATTTTAAAAAACAAAGGGTGTTTTCTGTGCCTGTGGT